>NC_081291.1:162135420-167135420 GCF_030435805.1 Mustela lutreola | reverse complement strand
TTAATGATAAAAAGTGAAAAACCTACTACAAAAAACATCACTGGGGCACACCTTATATTTTGACTAGGATTATTTCAAAACACCCACAAATCAGACACCCAGGACCCTAAAAGAAAGTGCTATTTTATTTATCTCCTTTTATGAAATTTCTCTGATTTCAGTCACATTATGGTTTTAATTTAAAAAAAACGAATTAACAGTATCCCTTATCGAAGCTGAAACTTAGAAAAATTTTCTTAAGGAATACATAACATTAAAGAAGTATGAAAAGCATAAAGGACCAAGTTGAATTCACTATTTGAATGGGAAGAGGAAGCTGAATGCTAAGTATTTTCTTTTAAATAAATTGAGTAGCATTTCCTATTTATGTGTGGGAAGTTAATGGCAATCTGATAGGTCAATTTAAGTTTCTAATGTGAAGCATTGTTCCAGGCTTGAAGGAATTGGGGTCAGAGAATACAGACTCTTTCTTTATCAAGCCATAGATCATGCAATGACAGCCCATGTGAACACAGCGCGCATCTTCAGAATCTCAAGGCTGTAAGAAGGTCAGCATGTGGCACTGTGCCCTTTGTTTCCTCTTAGCTTAGAAACTTTTGTGGGTAACAATGTGAGAAAAAAAAATTAAAAATGACCTCTGTCACAAGGAAAAAATTCCCTTGGCCTTTTTGAAGTAATCATTATCCTTCAATGTATACTAATCATTTGGCCAATTCTCCACTCTCACACATTAAACGTCCAGCAAAAACTGATAAGGTGAAAGGAAAATATTAACCTCACCCTTTCCCACCTATGAAGGTAGTGACAGGAAATGCAATTAATGAATTAAGAACTTTGTTAAAAGAACACCATAACCAGTAAAATTCAGGCTTTCCAGAGCTGAACTGTCAATAGCAGTGTCGTGGCACTGTCAACAAGGATTCCCGTGACAATTCCCAAGGAAAACATTTAAAAAAAATAAATAAATAAAGCAATTTAGTGTCTACACAAATTATGTGCTGTTTTTGGTTTTAGAATTTTTTTTTTTTTTAAACCAGAAAAGCTCCAATGGCCCTTCAGATCGATAGGAAGACTTACGTATAATGCTGTCTCCCAAAGTGTGTCAAATGAAACAGCTTCATGGAATGTTCCCAGCTGTGACAGGAAGAAATAGCCCTGTGATTAAAGGCTGGATGACTAAAATGTCTTTACTACTGGGATTCTCTGACTCCTTCCTATGTCAATGTGCATTATTAAATCAAGAGGGAATAGGATGTGGCATTTTCCCGCTTTGCTTAACTATAGAACTCATTTTAATAAGGTGTAGGGTAAATTTCCAGGAAGTCTGATTTAAACATTTAAAAAAGAGAGGGGGGGAAAAGAAAAACACGAAACCATAAATATGAAGCAGCTCACTGTGAGTCCGCTCAAACAGTGTGAGGGTTTTTTGTGTTGTTGTTTTTAATTTACACAGAAACTACAAATTCTTCAATGTCAAGGTACATTTGAGTTTGAAAAAATAAGATTTTTAAAGGAAACATGTTTTTCCAGCTTTCTTCTTAATTTCCTTAAACATCATGCAAGTAATAAAATATTTTTCTGAAAGTAGACCTTTGTCTGAAGTTAAAACATGACAGAATTTAAAGTGACCTATTTTAAAAACATAATTACTCAGAAGACAAATGCATGAAATGGGAAAAAAATACCACAAAGCATAAGTAAATCAGAACTTAAAAAAGAATCTGGCTATTTTACCACCCTTAATCTTCTATTAGCATCCCAAATAAAGGCAATCATTTAAAATATAAATTTTTTTGTAATTATTTTTCACCAATGTTTAAGGAATAGAAACTAAAAGTGTACTTGACCCTAATCTGGTTACAGATATTGACTATCCTTTGAAAATGTTCATCTCAAAATTTGGTGTTTTATCTGTTTTCTATAAAATGAGATGAAACAGCATCTATGGTTATAGACACTAGTTTGAGAAATATTATGCATAATTTATAATCCTTTTAAAATTTACATATATCACAGAATTCTCCTGAAGATACCTTTCTTTGTAATAAAATTTTGACTGTATTCCAGTCATATTCAAATGTAAACATTTATATAAATAAACAGCAACTTCCAAAATGATTTCACAGGTGACACAAGAGAGTTGACCCGTTTGAAAGTAGCTGAGAGGAGGAAGGTTTTACAGAAGAGCGGGTGTGAGAGTGAAAGAAGGTGCAGCATGAGCGCGGTAAGGGTCAGAGAAGCTGGACATGTCTGTGCGGCAGGGAGAAGAGTGACTAGGGACTTAAATATTCTGTGCCTTATTAGCAACGAGATAAAATATAAAGGTGCTCTCTGGCTTAGGACCGGAAGTTACAGACCACATGTTCTCCCTGTCCACTTCTATCAAATTCAGAGCACAATGTATCCTTGATATCTTTTCACATATCTTCACCAGTATTCGAGCAACAAGTAATTTATTTTGCAAATCATGGTTAATGAAAGAGAAAAGAAAGTATGAAAAAGTCTATGAAAGGGGAACATTTCTTATTTTCTTGCATAAATAACCAAGGCGAAAAGAAGATTCGAATGTTTGGATCTCAAAGAGTCCTCCTATCAGTTGGAATTTGAAAAGGTGTCCCAAATAGTTACATAAATGTCACACCAAATACCCAAATGCTTTTCTCATTCTGACCCCTGCTTTCCCACCCACCCACACCCTATTCTTATTGGTTCTGTAGGGAATTGGATAAGTACATCAATTTCTTTGTTCACCTTTAAAAAAATAAATTAAACATACATTAGTTTAATATCACAGTCAACTATACATTAGGATATCAATTCAGTTAGGATTCTCTTGGCCATAAGGAATTAAAATCCTCTCCCAGACTAACTCCGTCATGAAAACATTTATTATGTCACATAATAAGATGTCCGGAGGTGGGGAGATTCTGGGACTGGTCAATGCAGCAGATCAATGATAACATCAGGATGCCAGGTTCCTTCCTCTTTTCAGTTCAGCTGTCCCCAATATTGGCTCTACCTTAGATACAGAACAGTATGGCAACCAGAATTTTGGAAAACATATCCAGACATGACAATGCTTTGAGATACTATTTTCCATGGTGGAATTGTCTTAGAAGAGAGGGAAACTTATTCCAGATCCTCCTAGAAAAGCTGCCCTCATGTCACATTGGCCAAATTGGTTCCTTAACTCAAAGAGTCCCTGGAATTGTCGTAAATCCAATGTGTCCACTACAGAAACTGGAGGTGTGATCAGCTTTTCCAGAGGTACAGGGCTGGTCGGGGAAGCGACAAATATCTAGAAATAATTTTTTAAAAGATTCTTTCTTTTAAAAGAAGAGGAAGAAAGGGAAGAAAGAATGAAAGCCAAGCAGAAAGAAACCAGCAGTGTCCCCCACATGTATGCATGATTGTTTATGTTTTTAAAGATAAAATGATATATCTCTGGAACTTGCATAGTAACACCAAAGAAAGCTTAAGTTAAGTTGAATATCTGAATAAAACAGCCCATATTTGCATAATTTTCCTCTTCTGAGAAGGCCAGTAAACTCCCAGGAATTCAGTTTCTGGAAACCTCATTTCTTAAGCATTTGCTCTGGCATCCTGGTTCTTTCCTGCAAACAACCTACTACATAGATCCTCACAATAACTCACTTAAGAATGATGGCAGTGCTCTCAGGCAGTTAATCTCGACTGCTTCCCGAAGAAAGAGAAACTGATAGAGTCATCCTGGTGGCTCCCAGAGGTCTGCGGTGGTGGTGTTTCCCGTGAGCTCATGAGAGCTCCCACAAGTACTGATCCATCCAGGGTCCCTTTCTTGGCCTGACAACGGGTCCTTTACTGTTAGTAGTAAATCCCTATTAAGTTGTCATAGTTAGTTAATGTGTCGGTGGGTAAACTCAGCATTAAGAGTGAGATTTAAAAAATAACTTTCTCTCTGAGAATCAGATTTAAAAGAAGTGAGAGGGGAAATTAACTTTCATTTTCCACGGCACGTGAGACTAGAGGCCCCTCGAAGATTTGATGAGTTCAGAAGTGTTGCCAAGTGGCGATGACAAACTACTTACTATCAGAGCATGAGGAGGATCTCAATGTGCCCAAAAGGTAAGGAGAGGGTAACCGCAGGTCTCTGCCTGCTTCAGCCTTTTGTCCCACCCTAGCGTCAGCCCAGGTCGTGAGGGTGATTTTAAACTCAATAACTCTTAGAAATTTTTCTGGGAGAGCTGATGGATATTGGTGAGATGAAGTGTGTATTTGCCTCGTAGTATTAGTCTCCATTCTGGGAACTGAGAGGGTCAATTGAAGTAGGGGTTGCCAGCAGTGGCACAGGGCACTGCTATAGGTTTAACTGGAGAAAAGAGTAGATAAGAGGAAAGAAACCAAAAGGAGAGAGGACTTTCAGTACCTGTGAGAATTCCGTGCAACCTTAAGAAACAAATATTTAAGGTAAAGGATAAAGGAAAGTTTGCACCCTCCTTTACATTCTGGTCGATCATAAGTGACGTGAAATCCATGATGGTTCAAGTCTATGAACCTCCCCAGGGCATTATAGGGAGGTGGACAAACAACGACAAAGACACTTCACTCAAGTGTCAAATTCCACCTACTTTCAAAGTTCAGTTCTGACTCTAAGATCAAGGAGAGCATGCACAGGTGGTTTTCTCTTTGCATCTAGGAAGAATTTACCCTTTTGCAACCTCTTTGGTATAGAGAGAATAATGTTTACTCTGTTCTCTAAGAGAAAGGTAGGTGCCTCCACAGACAACCCTACAGTTCAGCTTGGTTGCAGAACACTGGCCAAGTAACAGCTTTAGTGCTAAGCAAACCACAACTGCATCATCTTCATCTTTTCTATGGGTCAGGAAGCAGAAACTTCCAAAGATTTCCTGTTAAGAAAGACTGATAGGGGTACTTGAATACCTATCTATAGCGTCATAGTATAGGGTGAGATCAATAGGTCTAGCTGCACAAAATCTCTCCAATTAAAGCAATATTTTAACTTCAACTTTGTACCAGGTCAGAGGTAAATGTTGTTACCTAAGAAACATCGGCTGCCATGATGTTCATTCAGTGATTAGCAAATGTTTATTAAGCACATGGTGCTTCATGCCTGTAATTGTTACAGGTGTTGTAGGTACATTGTTAAACAAAACTAACCTTTTATGCAGCTAAATGAATCAAGAAAAAAAAAATATTTCTGGAGCCTATCCTAAAGAAAGCTTTAGGTCCATATAAAGAATGGTCTTATATCCAAAGATATTTCTATCTGAATCGTTCAGAACATATTTAAGAAAGAGAACCCAGTTCAATGATAAAACAAGCCATGCAGTGTAAATGCAAGCAAATAATTCAAATGGCTATTAATAAAATTATTAAGCAGTTTTATTTATTTTTTTAAAGATTTTATTTATTTGGCAGAGAGAGAGCGCAAGAGCAGGAACACAAGCAGGGGGAGTGGGAGAGGGAGAAGCAGGCTTCCCGTGGAGCTCTTAAGCAGTTTTAATACAGTATAAACAAAACCTGCAGTTAAAAGCCAGTGGGTGATCCATGGTTATCTCCCCATAGCCCGACTCAGGCATTCCCATTCTACAGAGAAGGAAGAAGAAGGGATATAATTGTGCAAGATCATCCAGCCACCACGTGTTAGGCCAGACTTTTTCCCAAGTAAAATGGTGCATCTTTCCACCTCAGGCTGGACCCCAAGGCCCTTTACTCCTTCCTTTTGTCCATCCCCCATTTCTCCACCTTCATCCATAACTATTCTGAGCAAGTATTAGTGCACTTACACAAATCCACCATGAATTGTAAACATCAACGTAAAGACTGTTAGGATGGCTAAGATTTTTTGCAGTTAAGTATCACTTGCATTGATGGGGTCCATGATCAAAGGAGCGAGACTGATACAAAGCGAAGGTCAAGCAAAGCTTCAGTTCGCACAAGCACCAAGAATCAAACCTACCGGCGGGGCCCTCTCTTAGGGAGAGAGAGACCACCCCCAGCTTCACAGACTAGCTCTTATAGAGCAAAGGCCATGTGGTTGAGCCTGACCAATGAGATTGTCTCCACCTGGCCTGATTCGTCCTTGTATTTGGGGTCTGTTATCAGGGACTGGTCAATCATATTTTGCTGGTTTCCCAGACTTGCTTGTAAGTAAGTTCCTTATTGGGGGTAGGGAGGGGGCAGGGTTTAAGTTTTACTGCACAAACAACAAAATGGCTGTTTAACCGAGATGGAGTCGCTCTGGCTAAGTAGGCCCCTACAGAATTAAGCTTAGTTCTAAAGAAATAAAAAAATAAAGAGTTTAGTTCTCCAGACTGTTTCAACTTTAAGATGCAAACTAGTTAATGCTAAAGAACAACCCTCCAGACATATTCCACGGCCGACCCGCAGTTGCTCCTCAGAGTGCTAACTATTTGTAGCTTGTTCCCAGAGCCACTACTTACACCCAGACCCTGGGCGCTTGAGTTTTCTAAAGATGTGGAATAGTCTGTGTTCGGAGCCTCTAGGCTCCCCATCCTAGACAGCTGTTCCCTACCACCAACAAGCCCATGCTTACCTCTTGATTGCCACTCCTCCTTTCAGATTTGAGGACATCTTCTGTCAAAACAGCTCATTCCTGTTTTTAGCTTGGAGGTCAGTTGTTCTCTCACTCACCATGCATTTAGAATGAGAGCTTGTTAAAACAGCCCCAACCTGGACTTTCAAGATTCAGTTCGTTTAGGGTAGGGCTAGAGAATTTGCATTACTAACAAGTGCCGAGGTGCCCCAGCTGCACTTTGAGAACCGCTACTCTAGGTCAGTGATTCTCAACCCTGGCTACCTATTTGAGTCCTCTGAAGAGATTTTTAAAATAGAAATATCTAATTTCTCCAGAGATTCTGATTCAGATGCCAGGCTAGGGTAGGGACCGGGCATCATACACTGTTCTTTAAATGTCCTAGATGTTTCTACACCTATGAGAATAGGAAATATTTTTAAATGGTGCTAATACCAATTGGTGGCCAGAAACTGAATCTCTCATACTTTGCCGAGGGGATTTGAAAATGTTGTGACAGTTTCTTTAAAAACGAAACATCCACTTAACATCCACTACAGTAATTACATTCCAGAACACTTACCCCAGAGAAACGAACATATGTTCACACCAAAACCTGTACATAAGAGTTCATAGCAGTTTTAATTTTAATAGCTCCAAAATAAAAACAACCAAGATGTTCGTTGACAAGTGAACAGTTCAACAAACTGTGATATCTCTGTATCAAAGAATATTATTCAGCAATCAAAAGGAATGAACTGTTGATGAAGGCAACAACTTGGATAGATCTCAAGGGTGTTATTGTGCTGAGTTAAATAAAAAAGGCCAATCTCAAAAGCCACATACTCTCTGAGCCCATGGATTTAACATGTTTGAAGTGACGGCGTTGTGGACGTGATAAACAGATTAGTATTGTCCAGTATTGAAAATACTGGGGGGAATTAAGTGACTATAAGGGGGCAGCACAAAGGAAATCTTAGTGATGATGGAATGTTCCTCTCTCCTAGTTGTGGTGGCGGTTAGAGGAATCAGCACGTGATGAGTGACATGGACCCATATGCACAGATGGTAACAACCTCAATCTCCTTTCTTGGATATTATACCATAATTTTATAAGATGAAACCATTTGGGGAAAACTGTGACATATATGTGGACCATCTCTCTTCTCTCTACTCCTCTGCTTCTTCCTGTGAATCTGTAAGTATTTCAAAATGGAAAGTTACAAAAATCCTTCCCTGTACAACCGGAGTTTAGAAACACAAACATGACACTGGCTGAGGACAATCCTGAGCCCATCCCTATGCTATTGTTTCAAGCTTTCTTTCTTGAGACCCTTGCATAACTCTGCGCATATCTGGCTCAAATCCATTGCTTCCCCTTTTATAGTTCCCTAAATTGGTTGATCTTCCAGACAATGTTGTAGGGAATTAACTGTTATCTCCTGTCAGGAGAAAAAACTGGGGGATATCTATCAAGGCCCTTAAAAACATTCTTCTGCCCACTATTTCCAGTCCAACAATCTATACTAAAGAAAATACAGGGATACAAGTGTTACTGCAATTCTAAACACAAAAGCAAAAAAATTGAATGCAAACTAAGTAGCTAAATAAATGTGGCTACATCCAAATGTTAAAATGAAGCATGCTCTTAAAACACAGTTGTTGAGAAATATTTAGTCAGTGTCATAAAAAATGACAGCAAAACTGTGTATGGATTTTTCTCTCAATTACGTTAATTAGTATTTGCAAAGAAAGCATGCTAAAATGCAAATAGAAATATTTTGAGTGATTGGATTATAAGTGATTTTGGATTTTCTTTTTTTCTATATTTTCTAATTTTATACAATGAGCATGAGTTTTTTTAATTAAAATAATGCTGTCAAAGGCAAATATGGCTTATGAGTCACATCTATAAACTTTTAGATGCTTGAAAAGAAAACCTTGATAGAAACTAGATCTACTTCTGTCCACACTTTATTTCAGCCTCCCTTCTAAACCTCTGGATTCTTCCAGCTAACACAAGCTCATACTTTGTTTTCCAAACGTAAGATGATGGCCCTTTATTCTGGCTATCCCATCACTCATCTCACCAAACCCTTAGCCTACACCGCTACCATTCTGCCGTCTGATGCCAGGACAGTATTGCCTTCCTCCATCTTCTCAGATGCAAGAATACTAAAATTAGTTAAAAGAGACAAAGGGAGAAAGATTTTCTGTTTTTATCTAAATAAAAATCTTCCAGAAATATTGAGAAATAGACCAATAGCTCTTGGCTGCCAATAAATATTCCTTTAAGTGAATATGATTATGATTTAGAAACACATTTTACATGCCATGGTATTTTATTATCAACTCCTCTCCTTCTATAATCAAGTTTCTCTCTGACAGTGTGACCTATCCTATTGAAGTGCCTTAATAACAAAAAGTGTTTGTGTTTTACTTTTCCTAGATTCAAGTTTTATGTTTGAAAAAGAGTACAAAATGAAGTTATCTGTATCTCCTTAATTTGATTATATTCTACCTATCAAAATATTTATATTAATCTCATTAAAATATGAGTAACTGTTTTTATGGTGGTTGATTTTACAGCATTCCCTGGAGTTCCTTTAAGTGCCTTCCCTTGTAGATTGTCTAGATTATAGATCACCACACTGCTGTCCTTCACATCCCCTCATTCGTCTTAATAATCGAAAGATCTTCCCGTAATTACAGTTCAGAAATATGCTCTCTGTTGGAGCATTGCACGTCTGAATCTTTTATTTTAACCATCTGAGAAACACGTATACACAAAAATGCCACAGAGTAACCACCGGTCCCAAATCTAGTTCAGCTTCCACAGACACTGTGTCATCTTGACAGATCATCATCCCCCATGTTGCCATACGTATTAAATGAAAACACTGGACCACATGATCTCTAACGGCTCTCTGATGGAGTCCATCCTGTTTTCTGAATTTAAGATGCTTCTGAACTCTGCGTAGAAACAGAAGCCTGGAGACCCTCACCGTTGCCGTCCATTTCCCAGCGGCTTGGATCTTGAATAGGCTTATTTTGAGAAGCAAGATAAAATAAGAGACTATATGGTCTTCAGACACTAAAACCAGATTCCTATCAACTCTAAACTGTACAGAAATGTTCTGAGAAATATTATAATTTAAGTTCAAATTTAAGTTCAAATCAGGTTCACAGGTTCTATCCTTGGAGAGAATTATACTCTCCATACACTTAAACACTTATACTAACTGTAAGGAGTCTGGGGACGAATTTGGAGTTAGTTTGGGGCTGATGGACAGTTGTTTGACAAGACCACAGTGAAACCTCAGAGAATGTTGTAAACACTCCAGGTAAGTGAACTTATGGGGCACTTCCATTATAAGTGCTTCAGCAACTGCCTAAAGACTTTTCCTTGTTCTTTAATTTGATGATGATTGAAAACCATCCATGAGAAATCTAGAAAAAGGGAGAGCCAAGAGTCTGCACCTGACAGACTGGTTAACTTAGATTGCAACCCAGAGCAAACTTTTTATTTAAAGTGAGTTAAAACTTTGAAAAATTTTAAATGAAGAAAAACAAGTCAGAATGAAGTTATGGGAGTTAAAATTTATGCCAAGTTGTATTTTTAGTTTATCTTTCCAATTATTAATATAATGAATTATTAACAATTAATAATTATCAGCAAGCACTTATTATCTACATTGTATATTGATTTGTGTTAGAGTACATGTAATCAGGAAGACATTACATATTCATTTAATGAGACAATCTTTCTATAAATATTTATAAAATTTCTGCAATACTAAAAACATTATGTAAGGTGAAACATGAATCTTAAGTAAATAGCAATAATATCTAACAATTATGGAATGTCATACACAGTTAGAGCACTGTCATAATATACATATATATTAGCTCATTAAATGTATTAATGAGCTGTATATATAATTAATCTTAAATATACATTAGTCTTTCTAGTAACCTCATGATATTATTAGTATTATTATCCTCATTTTACAAGTAAGAAAACTGAGCCATAGACTGTTAACAGCCTTGCCTAGAGTCTAGGTCCCAAATCTATTATTTGGCATAAGCTGTGAGTTGAAAGTCTCAGCCTCTTAACTACCACAATACAAGTATTACATTGAAACATGAAACTGCAGTTTTTATTGGTCAGAATGGTTGAATATCATCAATTTCAACCATATAGGTTTCCATGCACAAATCAGTTCTCCTAACAGCTAGGCTATAGGAACTTAGAGGTGATAGAAATAACCAAGGGACAGCTGTTCCAAAGAAAGTTTCATGGAATAGAAATTAATGTCAGCTTTAAAAGACAAGACTTGGATTTAAGAAAGGAGGTGGTGTTTTCTAGAAAAGAGGATGACATACACCCAGCCATGAGTTAAAAATGCATCCGTGTTGGGGCACCTGGATGGCTCAGTGGGTTGAGCCTCTGTCTTTGGCTCGGGTCATGATCTCAGGGTCTGGGATCGAGCCCCGAGTCAGGCTCTCTGCTCAGCGGGGAGCCTGCTTCCTCCCCTCTCTCTGCCTGCCTCTCTGCCTACTTGTGATCTCTGTCTGTCAAATAAATAAATAAAATCTTTAAAAAAAAAAAAAAAGCATCTGTGTCTTCTATAAGCATTGAGTTTCACTTGGTTCCTGCTATGGAAGTCATTTCTTGCCTAATTTCCATATTCCAGTCACCTCCAGTACCACCACTAGCTAATGGTTCTAAACAGGGGTGTAATGGGTTGAATTGTGTTCCCTCAAAATTCACATGTTGAAGTCTTAACCTCCAGTACTCAGAATATCACCTTATTTGGAAATTGGTGTGTTGCAAATAAAACTGTTGTAGTTAAGATGAAGTCATTAGGGTGGACCTCAAACATTATGACCAGATTCCTTAATAAAAGGGGAAATTCGACACAGAGATACCCACATAGGAAGAATGCACAGGGAGATGAAGGCAGAGATTGAAGATGAGGTGCAGAAATGCTTCTCTAGGCCAAGGAACACTACAGATTGTCAGCAAATGATTAACAGGTAGGCCAGATACATGGAACACATTTTCCTTAGAAAGCAATCAATGCTGCTGACCCCTTGACCTTGGAACTCCTAGCCTTCAGAACTGTGAGACAAAAAATTTCTCTAAAGTTACTCAGTTTATGGTACTTTACCATGGCAGCCTTAGCAAACTACATGAGAGGAAATACAAGGAGTCTTACATCCTCTGCTAATTATTTGGGTGTCCTTACCCTTCCTCCCTCCCCCAACATGAACCCTGGGAAGAGTCACAGGAATCCTTTTGACCTTTAAATTCTGAGTCTTTATCAGCATATCAGTGCTTCTGTCTCAATGTTTTATCATTGGCCAGTAACCCAAGCTGTCTCCTTTAAACATTCTAACTTATTCCAAATTACATATTTTTGTGGTATAAGAAGCTACTACTCTTTCTCAGCATCAGCATTTTTATCTCCTGATTTAAGAGTTGTTTGTAAACCATACAGATACGTAAGACATGATTTTATGGTAACATTTGTCTATCTAGAAAAATTCAGATTCCTTCTAAATATAACCACTTCTGAGTTTTAAAAAGAATGTACCACAATTTCCTGAGGCAATGCCAAAATAAGAGCATAAATATATAGCAAACATTATTTAATACTTTTGACAGTTATTTTTAAAAGCAAATCTACTGTATTGCCTCATTTAATCCTTACAACAAACTGTGAAGTGAGTTCTGTGATTATCCTGTGGGAAGTGAAGCACAGAGATAGAGGAATTTACTCATAGTCATACAGCTAGTAGTGTTCTAATCAGGATAAAAAAAGGGAGGGGGTGTTTATTAAGTGCCTGCTGCATACACAACACTGTGTATTCTAGTTTCATAGCTTATCTCCTTTAATTTCTCCTAATGTTGTATGTGTAAGTCATGATTATGTTTGTTTGTTTGTTTTCAAGATTGAGCAACTGAGGCTTGGAGAGTTTAGACAACACATCCTGTTTTATGTTGTCAGTAATTTTCATTCTTTTCTTCAGTCTTCCCGCTGGTGTTCCTTACCACTCCTATACACACTGTCCCTAAACCAAGGTGATCTTTATAAAGAACAAATATGAGAACGGCTTTACCCGTTGTCAAGTAGTCTTCTTCAAAGGTGACTTAATGCTTTTCTTCTCTGGTTTCCAGGCACCAAGCTCATTTCTTCTTATTCCTTGTAACCCAATCTCTACTTTGAATCATAAGTTGAATAATTAGGGCCCTGCCTTAATGTCTTCACTTCAGTATGTTCCTTTCTTCCTTCTAAATATCAAATTTTCAATATTAGTTTTTGTTGATGTCGATCAATATTCATTCATTTTCAATCATTGGAGACACATACAAAGGTTTCTGAAATTCCTTAAGAGTCTTATGTTGATGACATGGTACACATTCTGTTCATCCTCTTCTCTTGCATGAATGGAGTGAGAGAAATTCCCACTATTGAAGAAATTTGGTCTCAGAAAGAAACATAATAATAGATTCAGATACCAGAGTGAGCAAAAGAATCGAAGGCCTAATTACTCAATCTGGGGTACAAAAAATGAATTTGGAAGCACAGTAACAGTTCTTTACATTGCCAAATGTTTTAAAATATAGTGTATTAATAAAAAAATTTTGAGTAAGGCCAGCAGATCAGGAAATGATTGCCATTTAAAAGATAGTTTATTACATAGAGTTTCCAAGAAGAGAGGTTATACGACATCACTCAGGGTCACACAGGGAAGTACCAGGGTTGATGGGAAGGCAGAGGGAAAGAGAGGAACTCTGGACAAGAGCCTTTATTGTGGTTTCCCTGGGAAAGGAGTGAAACAGGGTAAGCAGGCTTCGGTAGGATTGGCTCATTTATATAATTTCAGTGGGCTCTGAAACATAGGGACTCCCCTAGCTATCTGGTACCTGGGGTGACTGGGGTGGATGGATAGTGACCCAGAGTGTAAGAACTCAAGAAACAAGGTGGTTGGGGTGTGGGTCCTGTTTTGGTTAGTTTGTGCTTGAAAAAGACACTCATATGCAAATTGTTTACGGTCTCTAGCTATTGGCTAACTTAGGAGGAGCAGCCCCTCAAAGGTCCCAGATGTCAAAGCTTCAAAATATATATATATATATATATATATATACATATATGTAAAGACAAAGTTAATATGCAAACTAGATGACTCTGAGCCATAGTTTTTTTTTACTTTTTAATGTTTAAAAATCATATTTTTAAATTTTTATCTTTATTAATTACAGTTTGTATGTCTATTATTTTTATATATCCAATTACTTAACAAGAAAAAATAACTCTTTATGAACAAAGAAGCACTTAGGAATTCCTAAGTGGATCCAGGTATTACTTTTAGAAAAATAAGAAAACACAGTATAACTAATAATTATTCATTTAATAAATTCATCATATGCAACACCATTACAATGTTTGAATATGGTATGCAAATGTTATAGTCAATTTTTAAAGGTATATGAAACTGTTGGTTGCTGCATTGCATAATAATTGCCATGAATAGTAAACATTTGGTGTAAAGCCTTGAGGGTTGAATTGAATTAACGTGTCTTTCTGAGAGCAGTTTGTGAGCAATGAGAGAAAAGAATGGCCTTGATCCTGGACACTGGGCTGTCCTGCAGAATCTACCCTTTCCCTGCTCAACCCAGCTCCCCAACCCCAGGCCTCTCCCATGCCCTTAGGGAAGTTCTTCTAGCAATGCTGCCAGCCCCATAGTTGCTGCTCAGGTGCTGCCAAGGGAAGTATGAATGCAACAGAAAAGAAAGCTCTATTTTTTCAGGGAAAAAAGACTTTGTTCTGTGGTCTAGGCTGGCACTGTACGTTGATTAAATACATCTCTTCAGGCCCACAATCCATATCACTATTTATAATTATCTGCTTTAGGAACCCAGAGTGGTAGACTTATCAAGGAACCAAAAGGCAGAAGCTATTGCTAGCCTCTATGCTCCCTAACACAAGCACGTTTTCTGTATCCTATAAAAGAGCTTACATCCACTGACCTTGGCTATGTTTCTCTGTGTTCTCTCTCTTTCCCAGCCTGGACCTAATCCAAATTTTCCCCTAAATCTAACAATTTGCTCACATAGGATTTTAGGGATGTGTATACAGATAGGAAACCACATGACCAGTCACAAGCTTCCAGAAGTGGCTATACTTTGCTTGTTCTCCTGAAATCTGGAAAACATTCTGTACTGCTGGGAACCACAGATTGCACTTCAGAGGAATAGCTTCTAAATCACACAAAAAAAGTAAAGAAAGTAAATGTACATACATCTTAACGGGTCTTAGACTTAAGAGTCAGTGAACTGGGTTTAAATTCTCATAAATAAGAGATTAGTGGGCAAATCAATTGCCTGCCCTTGCTCTCTTTTCCTTATCTGTACAGTGGGGGAAAACAATCACCCCCCATTGTGATAATCAAGTAAGATAAAGTGTGCTTAATTACCTACACAGTAAAGCTGTAGAGAAAAGAGTCCCAAGGCAAGCACTCCAGGGTTCTGCTTTGCCCAAAGCTCTTCCTTGAGGGAAGATTTGCAGCCTAAGTCTTAAAGGGGAAAAGGTCTGAATGTTTTCAATAGAATTTAATAAATTAGAGTACAAGAAAGGCCAACATTCACCAGCCATTAGGATAGAGACAACCCCAAAGAAATAGATTACATGGTGAGCATTTTAATAAGAAAGGGGAAGGAGGTTGCACCTCTAGGGCTGCTAGAAAGCAGGGAAGAACACAGGGAACTGGGCTACTATTTGAAGACACAACCAAAGGCTGGGCCCCAACAATGCTGTACAAGTAAGGTGCAGTTGTTACATTAAAACACTTTCAACAAGGATTTGCATTCACATTAAAGATTTTGCTTTTTGTTTACTTCATGTGCCCAGGAAAACTTTCAAATTGCTATGCTAAGCATTGTTTCCTTATAAGTCAAAATAAGTAATTCTCTCATAAATATTTAAAAGAAATCACCATAGTATGCCTTAATATAGCAGTACACATATCAAAGGAAATTTTTACAATCACAAATATAGAAAAATGTGTTTAAATGTACTCCAAATACTCCAGAATTATGTAAGTACTACAATAGGTTTAAATACATTCTATCAATTTCTGAGACAAGCATCCTATTATGAAAACACAAACTGTATTCTTTAAAACAGAGGCATCATTCAATCTAAGAAATTAGTTAATCATTCAAAAAAGTAGATCACTGAAATGGAAAGTTCATACATACACACACAAATCCTCATACACTTGTATATGAATTATAGGTCTATATAAGCACATAAAGTTCTATAGATACAGATGTAGATATTATATAAAAATCTAAAAATTAAAGAATGCACATTTCTCTTTCCAATTTTATATTATTTTAGTGCAATTTTCAAGAAGAGATATTCCTCTTAAAGAAACACTTGGATAGGCATTAGAACAACCTGCCTCAGAAAAGGCAGCAGTAACTATACTTAAGATAATTTATAGCTCATACACTTTGATTCACTGAATATATGGTCTTCTTAATATGGTGAGAAATTAGACAAATGTATGTTTCCTTAAAGCAGATGATTGTCTGAAACTAATTACTAAGTCAAGTGTTTGTGTAACTGTTATAAACATTTCTTATAAAATTCATTTTTTTTCCATATCATAAACCATTTGGGACTTAAATTTTCAGGTTTTCATCCCCTGATTGCCAAGTTATTTACTAAAACAAAATCACCAAATCACTATACTTTATAATTAAGTGTCTATATGTGCTTTGAAGATAAAGCAATGATTGCAAATTATTTGAAAGCATTATCGAGTAAGTCCAACAGATAGACTGAGCGGATGTACAGGTGTTACAGGTAGAAATATATCTCTTTTCCCACCCTGTAATAACAGGTTTAATGAATACAACTACTTGCAAACATGTTCTGTTCTGGAAAAGGCCATCAGTTAGAGCTGATAACCTCTAGAATGTAAAGATATTCAGAATTGTGCTGGCTCTGCTATTACCTGTAACTCATCTCCTTAATTTCTTCCTCTTTCCCTTACTAAGAATATTAAACAAGAGACTTAATGGGTTGGAGTGCCTACAAAGAATAGGCACCTGCTAATCCAGGAATTCCTACTGCTAGTAGGTAAATATTCATTTACTTATTCATTCATTACTTATTCATTCATCTGTCCATCCAGTCCCCCAATATTTACTGGACATCTGTTATATATGCAAAGTTATGAAGACCAAGAAGATGCCTAGAGTGTGATATAAACTCACAATCTAGTAGCCACATAACTGAAAAATACTACCAGATCACTGAAGAATTAAATTGGGGACTTTTCTATAAGATTCACCAGTATAGGGGAAAAAAGGATAACAAAACCCCAAAATAATACTTTAACATTTAATTATTTTTCACGGTTACAATTTTATGGCCTGTGAGTTTCAAAACAATCCACTTACATGATGGCAATGACACGGATCGGGATCAATGATAAATCTTCTTTTCCGGCTGGCAGTTCAGTGAGCCATCACTGGTAAGCCAGCTCTGTCTTGCATCCCATTCCCCCTCCCTCAAATCACTGTTTTGAAAGAGGTGTGGTTTTTTTTTTTTTTTTTTAAGACTGATTGATTGATCGATTGATTTGAGAGGGAGGGAGAAAGAGAAAGAAAGTGTGTGTGTAGGAGCAGAGAGAAGAGGCAGTGAGAGAGGGAGAGAGAAAATACCAAGCAGACTCCTTGCTGAACACTGAGCCTGATGCAGGGCTCTAGCTAAGGACTCTGAGATCATGCATGACCTGAGCTGAAATCATGAGTTGGATGCTTACCAACCAAGCCACCCAGGTGCCCTGAGATATTTATATTAACTAGAAAAAGTACCCTCTTTCCCTTCCCTGGTAGCCTTGTTTTCCATCTTAGGAGATCATATTTCAAAAGTAAAATTAACTCCTTTCAATACAAGTCAGGAAAAAACCCTCATTTGCCTAAGCCATCATTCTATATATTTGGAAATCACCCCAAAATGGATTTCCCTATAACAATTTTCCACTATCCAACTGGGGGCAGGGAGTTAGAGAAAGTATGGGTAATTCACAAATCCATCTCTGAGTTATTTTGTATGTATTGTCAGATTTTAAAATCAATACCAAATCAAGATAACAACTACAGTATTATATAGTATTATATAACCTTTCTGGTTAAAAAATTTTAAATTCTGAACAAAAATTTTCTTTTTCATTTATTGGTGTGGTATACCTTAACAGAGACATGACCTCTTATTGCTGAAATGCTTGTAGAAAGATGAATGACTGTTTTAGTAAATTGAACTCTGGTTTCCTGAAAGTAATATTCCCTACTTTCTTTATGCAGATGCTACATAAAAGCTGAAAGATAAAAGGATCAGAGAGGATAGGTAGGGAATATGGATTTGGGAATACTTAGAGGACAGTGATTATCAGTGGCACAATGGGAAGGAAGAAGTCAGAAAAGGGAAAGTGTGCATTAGCCTGAAAGTTAAATTTCCATTTCGAAGAAAGATGAAAAACAAATCATAATGGAGTTTCCACCATGTGTCGCAACCTATCATAATCTTATTTAACGTTAATGGCAACTGTATAAAAGAGCATTGTTCCCCATTTTTCAGATGAAAGAACTGGGCTTAAATAAAAATATTCAAGATCCCATAGTGATCAAACTATATGAATGGAACCCACATCTGTATGATTCAAGAACCTGCCCCTCTAGATAGGAGAAGAGGGTCTGATAAGAACAGATTATTCCAGAATATAAGAACTATTTGTATGCTGTTTCAGGAGACTCTAAACAAACTACAGAAATGTGATTACTCTTCAGTGACTCAGTAATGTTTTATTCAAATTACAGATTTTTTCGTTATTTCTTGTAATGATTTTTATGTCCTACAATGGAAACTTTCTCATTCAACACAACCAATGTTAGCTCACCAAAGTAGGAATTCTTGTTCTAGTTTCTGCTTTTACTGATAAACCTTCCTAAGACTATCCAAGTAATCTCCTCGTTTTAACTATAAAATGTTTTTCACAATATGAGAAAATTCTCAAGTATTAATGAGTTCATTCATGTGATGTCCTTTGAGTTCCTTGAAAGAAATGGCTAAGTATAAGTGATTTTATTCTCTTTTTTCCCCTTCATTTGACATCCTGCCTAAGCTGACTGTTTGTGGCTTGTTGAGTCTATTAATTTCCAGAAAAATGAAGCCACCCTTCAGTGCCCAAATAAGAACAGAGATCAGTTAATGATTTAAATCCTACTTGTAGCCTTCTAGGAATAAAGGGAGATGTTTTAATTCATAGTTTAGTGTGTATGTGGATTGGGCTCACGCAATGATGTCAGATTAATTCAAGAATTCAGACGCTATTGGTAAGAGCAGATGTTGTGAACATTAGAGAGAGAGCCCTGATGAAATTTGAGAGGTACGCCTCAAGCTTCCAGAGCATAAACTGAAGTGGGGGGAGCGGACTTACCATTAATGGACCCGGCAATATTCCAAGTAAACATATTTAACTTTATGAAGCACTGAAGATGCCACAAATGTGGTGACCCAGAAGACAAGCTCAGATGAAGAAATATCTTTTTGACAGGGGAATGGTTGTTTGTAAATGGATTTTAAACATACTAGAGAATGTGTCTTGTATTTCATTACTTTAAAAGCTAATCACGTAGTTCCTAATTAACAGGAGAGAGTCCCTCTAGGTCAAAACAAGAATTTAAACTCAATAACTGGAGTTGCTAATTTTATTTTCTCAACTTCTTTCAGCTTCCTTTTACCTGTTCTTCTTCCTGCTTGGTCACTGGGCTCTTCAGGCTCTCCATTTCTACTGGTTTCTTGCCATCAACATCTAAACATGATTGATGTGTCAATTGTCTAAAGCAAACAAGCAAATCCCTCTCAACCTCATGACCTCTCCCACTGATCATCTAATTCTTAATAGTCAATTTTTCTTGAAAATATTTTCCTTGTGTTTTATACATAATAAATACTCAGTATGTATTTGCCTAATCAAATAATGTTCTATTAGTACTTAATAAATTTCATTACAACACTTGATACACTATATCATGATTGTTTCTATCTATAAAATGTATCAAGATTGTTTTCATACATAGAGGATCCCAAATCTGTACCTCCAGCCTGTTATTTTGCCATATAGTCCAATATCATACATGTATGATTACCTATTAGACTTCACCTGTGTGTCCCACAGCACTCCACACTAAGTTCATCCAAAACTGCCTTTTTTTTCCCTCCAAATCGATTTCTTATCAAGTCTTTCCTATCTCAATGAAAGGAAGCCCCATCCATTTGGTTTTCTAAGTCTCATTATTTAGGAGTTATCCTTTATTCCTCTTCACATTTCACCTCCAATATTTAGTTAACTGTTACATATTGACAATTTTCTTCCCTAATTGCTTCTTGGGTCCACTCATTTCCATCCATCTGTCTTTATTATAGGCCATACTACCACTATCTCCCTGGATGACTGGGACTGCTTTCTAGCCCACCCATCCAGTCTACAAATTGATTTAAAGTGAGCCTTCTAAATAAAAATATCACTCTCCTGGGGCGCCTGGGTGGCTCAAAGGGTTATGCCTCTACCTTGGGCTCAGGTCATGGTCTCAGGGTCCTGGGATCGAGCCCCACATCGGGCTCTCTGCTCGACAGGGATCCTGCTTCTCCCACCCCCCGCCTGCCTCTCTGCCTACTTGTGATCTCTCTCTCTCTGTGTCCAATAAATAATCTGTGTGTCAATAAATAATCAAAAAATAAAACCACTCCCCTGACAAAGTCTTTGCCCATTGACCTTACAATAAATTATCAATTCTTTACCAGAGTTTGTAAGTTCCCACCTATATCTCTAGTCTCACTCCTCATTTCTTCCTCCTAGACGAGACTGTTGCAGAGTGACACGGAGATTTTTACCCCAGTGTTTGAGCATGACACATTCTCATAGTCAGACCTTCATCTATCCAAATTCCTTTCTCTGGAACATTTTCTCCCATTCTTAACATCTTCTGGGAAATCCTTAACATCTTCAGATCTCTGCTTCTTTCTGGAAGCTTCCCCCTGGTTTGTATAAACAAGTTTAGGTTTCCTTCTATACATTCCCATTAAACCTGGTATTTCTTCTGAGTTACTACTCATCAGACTTTATTTTAATTATTGTAAAATTGTTTGTCTTTTTCAATAGAGCTCAGAATTTGTAAGAGGATAAAGCATGTCTTTTCCTGCTCTCACTCTATCCTTAGGTTCTAATACATGCCCTACAATTAGTAGGTATTTAATAAAATTTGCATGTAAAATGAACACATCCTAAATAAAAACATTGCTTAAACACACAGATTCTTTATAGTTAATCCTATCCTTTCTTTATATCAGAGAACACAGACTCGACTCTCCTGGATAGCATAACCATATAATTGTTCATCTACATTAGGACGTTTTTGACTGCACAGGGCATAATATTAATGAATTATGAGTCAATGGAATCAACTAAGACTGTTACAGGCATACCAGGAAATACTACCCTGACAGCAAGACAGAGAACATAAATAAATAAATCACAAGAATGTCTGGGTTTTTGGTTTTTGGTTTCTTCAGCATGGAGGACAGTCTATGGATCTGGAAGAACCATAGAGGTCTAAGCAATTGTACCATATTGGAATAGAGAGCCAATCTTATCAGATCTTCTGATCTATCAAGAATAATAGGAAATCTTAATTTTATCCAGGTGTTTTAATATTGGAAACTAATTTCAAAAGAATTAAAACAAAATATTTTAAGTACTGACAAGAGATAAAACCTGAAATATGTAATCACCTATAAAGCTCAGACACTGACATCAGTATTAGTGCATGGGAACAGGGTATTCCAAGTATGATACTATTAATTACTAAGGTTCCGAACCTATAAGGAGGTTCAGAAAGTCTTAAAAGGGGGGACAGGCATTCAGAATATTGAGAGAATACTCAAAATACCTAAAAGCATCATAATACTCTAATTTAGGAGCACCATAACTAAATATCAGTCAGTCCTGGTATCGATACAAGGAATACTTCATGAGGACCTCTAGAGTGTCTTTGTTGAAACCCAAATAATTGAGTTGCTTCCACAGTAGTATATTGATCTTTATTTTTCTACTCACTCATTACATGATCACTCCATAAACACTGTGTCTGATTTACCCCTAAATTAGATTTTAAAGTTTCAAAATTTCATGAGCCTTGCCTCCACTACGGAGTTTTACTGATCATTTGCAAAACAGGTACCATTAGCTGCCAATGCCAAAATCATCAGTTGGGGAATAGAGCTTGGACTGGAAAGATTCAGCACAGCTTCCACCTCACCATTCACAATTCCTAACCCACAATTTGCCCATGAGTAGTATCTAATCGTCATAGTTTGGTCTGCAAGCTCTTGCTTAATCTGGTAATAATGCACATGGAATTGTTTCATGATCAAGGACTGAATAAGTAATTTTCCAAGCTGCTTGTGTTATTCATATTCTCCAAATGTATATAAAACAGATTTACAGATGATTATGCTAAAGATAAAATTAAAGAATGAGCCACAAGGAAGCTGTGAGATCATCTAGCTCAGTCTCTTCATTTTACAGCTGAAGAAACTCCACCTGGAGTTGGACAATTTACCAAAGTCACACAACCTTCCAGATGTGATGTTTAAGAGCCACTAAAGTATTTGTGGGTGACAGAATTTCAGCATATGGATGGGGAGGAGGTTACAGAATTTGGGAGAGGAGTTTAGGAACCAGAAATAGTTACTAGCTCATTAACAAAGATAGACTTTTCAAAGAGGCAAAGTAAATTGCCAGTGACCAACTACAAAGCAGAGGTAGACTTCCTGTGAAGACATTAAGGCCTAACAACCATCTGAGAAACAAGATGGCATCCACCAGGAAATGCCTTCAAGCACAGATCCACTGGATTGTGGAGTTTTTCAACTTTGTGTTATTATGTATGTAATTGTGTTTTTTTTTTTTTTTCTATCTCAAACTTCCTACTGAAGTCACTCACCTCCTCCCATTTCCCCATATCCATTTGCTTTAGAGCTCCCCTTTGCCTTTGATTAGCATATTCCTAGCCACCACGTCCTAGTACTCCAAAGAAATGCTCCACTTTCCTTAAATTTTTCCATGGGTTATGCCATTTATCTCCTCACCACTATTGAAGCCTGAGTTTGCTGTGACTGCCTCACTTCCCTCACAAACTTCCTGAGTGAGCAACTTTTATTCTCTTCCCCAGGGCTGACTGCATCATCTAAAACCCAGGTCATGCCAACCCTGGATTCCTATCTTCTGTCACCAGATTGATCCCCCCTCAACGTGTGGGAATCATCCAATCCATGGAGGGTTTAAATAGAACAAAAAAGTGGGGAAAGGAAATTTCATCCCTTTTGCTTCCTGGCTATCTCCTTTATATAGGAGATCAGTCTTCTCCGTCCTAGGACTGGGACTTGCACCATTGGCTGCCTTGGTTTTCAGGCCTTCGCACTGGGACTTTAATTACACCCAAAGCTTTTCTGAGTTTCCAGGTTGAAGACAGTAAATCATGGGACTCCTCAGCCTCCATAATTTCATAATTCCTCATAATAAATCTTTTAATATACATAAACTATTGGTTCTGCTTCACAGGAGAGTCTTGACTAATACAATCATCTAACAGAATAGTATATGTTCATTCATGTGAACCTGCATACATTAAAAACTATGGCTAACATAATACTTAGTGGTAAAGTCTAAATATCTTTTTCCTAAGATCAGAAACAAAGCAAAAATGTTCATCTTTCCACTTCTACTCCATATCATACTGGAAGTCATAGGTGGTACAAGCAATTAATAAAAAGAAATAAAAGGTGTACAGATTGGAGAGTACTAAATTAAACTATTTTTAGTTATGATTATGTACATAAAATAATATGAGGAAACTGACAATCATTTGCCACTTAAGAGTGTGTTTAGTTAGATCATAAATTACAAGGCTATCTAAGTCTAGAATCACTATCTTTGAAACTATAAAACACTGAAGAAAGAATCAAAGATTGAAATAACAGAGAAATAAATTATGTCACTCATGAACTGGAGAACTCTATATCATTATAATGTCAATTCTCCCCAAACTGATCAATAAATTCATTACAAACCCAAATTCCCACAAGTATTATTTTGCAGCTATTGACAAGGTGATTATAAATTTTATATGGGAAGGGAAAGGAACTTGGAAGAACAAACCTTTTTTTTTTTTTTTGAGATTTTATTTATTTATTTGGGAGAGAGAGCACTAGCAGGGAGAGGGACAGACGGAGAGGGAGAAGCGGGTTCTCCACTGAGCAGGGAGCCCAATGTGGGGCTCAATCCCAGGACCCTGATGGACTGAGCTGAAGGCAGCTGTTTAACCAACTGAGCCACCCAGTTTCCCCAGTCAGTTGAGCAACCAACTCTTGATTTCAGCTCAGGTCATCATCTCAGGGTCATGAGTTCAAGCCCCATATTGGGCTTCCCCACTCATCAGAGAGTCTGCTTGAGATTCTCTCTCTTTCTCTCCCTCTGTCTCTCCCCCTGCTTGTGCACACACTCTGTCTTTCTCTCTCTCAAATAAATAAATCTTTTTTAAAAAAGAAAGAAAAGAAAATCGTTCAGGTTGAGTATGATTTGACTGCAAGACTTACTATAAAAGCCAGAATAACAAAGCAGGATACAATTGGTGAAAGAATATGTCAATGTAACAGAATAAATAGTACAGAATATACCATATACGCCCCTATACATACAGTCAATTGATTTTGACAGGTGCAAAGCCAATTTAATGGAGAAATCATAGTCTATTTTACAAATGCTGGTAGAACAATTAAATACACATATGGCAAAAGAGTGAACTCAATACATACTCCATACCTTATATAAAAATTAGCTCAGGGCACCTGGGTGAAGGCATCTGCCTTTAGCTCAGGTCATGATTTCGGGGTCCTGGGATCTAGCCCCACATTGGGCTCTCTGTTTAGCAGGGAGCCTACTTCCTCCTCTCTTTCTCTCTGCCTGCCTCTCTGCCTACTTGTAATCTCTGTCTGTCAAATAAATAAATAAAATCTTCAAAAAAAAAAAAGGCTCAGAAAGACAAGGGGAAGTCTATACAATTGCTTAGTTTAAAAGAAGGAGAAAATGAGTTATTATTTAAAGACTGTACTTTGAAAAGAAGTACATATGTAACTATATACGTAATTTTTATATATGTGCATACATGAGTATAAAATTATAAATTTGGGGGCACCTGGGTGGCTCAGTGGGGTAAGCCTCTGCCTTCAGCTCAGGTCATGATCTCAGGGTCCTGGGATCTAGCCCCATATTGGGCTCTCTGCTTGGCAGGAAGCCTGCTTCTCCCTCTCCCACTCACCTTGCTTGTGTTTGTTCCTTCTCTTACGGTGTCTGTCTCTGTCAAATAAATAAATAAAATCTTTAAAAAATATTAGCTCAAAATAATACATAGACCTAAATATAAAAGCTAAAAAATAAAACTCATAGGAGAAGAAAATAAAAAATTTGTGACTGTAGTTAGACAGGGATTTTAGATACAACAGAAGCACAGCCCATAAAAACAATCATAAACTGACCTTAAAAAAATACAAACCTTGCCTTATTAAGAGAATGAAGAACAAGCCACATACTGGGGGAAAATATTTGCCAATCACATATGTGACAAAAGACTTGACCCGGAATATATAAAGAATTCTGAAAATAAGAAAACAAACAGCCCTTTTTAAAAAATGAGATAGAGGTTTGAATAGACACTTCATCAAAGAAGACATGAACCCAAATAAGCACATGACAAAATGCTCAACAGTATTACTCATCAAGCAAACACAGTTTAAAACCAAAATGAGATATGCCTATTATATGCCTATTAACCTGGTTTAAAAGTACTGATAATATCAAATGCTTATGAGGATGGAGAGCAACCAGAACTCTCATACCTGACTAGTGAGAATGTACAATGGTAATGCCCACTTTGGAGGATATCTTGCTAGGCTGTTATATGTCTAAATATTTATGATCCAGCACTCCTCCTCCTAGGTACTTACCCAAGAGAAATGAAACTTACGTTCACACAAAAACCTGTGTGAATGTTTGAGCATCACTACTCATAATTGCTGAAAACTGGAAGCAACTCAGATGCCCTTCAGTTGGTAAACAGATGAAGAAACTCTGAGAAACAAACAAGGTTTTGGAGGGGAGGGGTTTGGGGAGTTGGGTGAGCCTGATGCTGGATATTAAGGAGGGCACGTATTGCATGGAGCAATGGGTGTGGTGCATAAACAATGAATTTTGAAACTCTGAAAAGAAATAAAATAAAATAAAATGAAAAAAAGAAAGAAAGAAAGAAAGAAACTGGTGCATTCATAGAGTAAAACATGAATCAGCGATAGAAAGGAACTCGGCAATAAATCTCAAATAATTCCAGTATGTGACATTATAGGAAAGAACAACATGATGATTACTGTTTAGTGATCAATTAATGGTAGACAGTTTGGCAGGGGGTGGGGATGTGCTGGTGGATGGCTTACCTACAAAGAAGACATATAAGGGAGTTTGCTGGGGTGGCGAGGGAACGGCTCTGTATCTTAATTATTGTGGTGGTTACTCAACTCTATGCTTCTGTCAAAGCTCACAGAACTGTCCATCAGAATGAGTAATTTCTACTGCATGTAAAATTTTTAATTAATCAAAAGCTTTAGAAGATCTTGTTCGCTGATGGCTGCCAGAGGGGTGGCAGGTGGGGTGATGAGCAGAATGGGTGAAGGGGAGTGGGAGGTATTGGCTTCCGGTTACAGAATGAATAGTCACCAGGATGAAAGATACAGCATAGAATACATATTCATTGGTATTTAGTAACTTTTTATGGTGATGGATGGCGGCTATACTTGTGGTCAGCATAGTGTGTAGACTCATCTAATCACATGTTGTACAGCTGACGCTAATGGTAACATTGTGTGTCAACTATACTTCTTGTTTACAATGTTGTCCTAGAACCTATTAACACTTTTTTTTTTTTTTTTTTTTAAGAGTCTACTATGGGACACCTGGGTGGCTCAATCAGTTAATAACGCCACTGCCTTTGGCTGGGGTCGTGATCCCAGAGTCCTGGGATCAAGTCCCGAATCCAGCTCCTTGCTCAGCGGGAAGCCTGCTTCTCTCGCTGCCTGCCATTCTTCCTGCTTGTGTGTGCTCTCTTGTTCTCCCTCTCTTTTGACAAATAAATGAAGTTTTCTGGTTGTTGTTGTTATTTATTTAATTATTTGCTGGAGAGAGAGAGCGAGAGTGTAAAACAAGCAGGAAGAGCACCAGGCAGAGGGAGAAGCAGGTTCCCCACAGAGCAGGGAGCCCATTGTGGAGCTCGGTCCCAGAATCCTGGGATCATGACCCCAAGCTAAAGGTAGATGCCCAGCTGACTGAGTCACCCAGGGAACCCACAGTTTTGTTTTTTTTTTTAACTTTCTTCCCTCAGAACTTAATTGGAGAAGGTCTGAAAACAGCCTTACACAACTGTCCATTGTCAACATTCATCCTTCTTCAACTCTCTTATGAACAGGAGGTAAACTAAAGAGAAACAAAAAACTGTCCTCATTTTCTGTGCAAGGAAAAATTAAGGTTGCTCTGTGTTTTATAATTCTACTTATAATGATGCAGCACTTATACCTTGGTCTATTAAAATAGCATTTCACATACTTATTTCCATTTGCAACCATGTGATCTGATGAGACCATCATAAAAATTTAGTTACTGTACTATATCAAATCAAATAAATACTGTCTCTTTGTATTATGGGTTTATATGTCATTGTAAATGTAGAGACAAAATAGAAGTTTCGTTTATCAAAATTAGATGTTGTATTGAAACATCTAAGACAATATTCTTTCCATTAGAATGGCATTTAGATTCTCAAGTTCCCATTGTGGCTTTTCCCTTACCTAATAGATGCTGTAACGGAACAGATCCTTGTGCATTACACATTTCCTGGAAAGCTTTATGTTGGTCATCTGAAAACATGTGCTTTCTGAGGAATTAGCTTCAGAATGGTAAATTGGATATTTCACATGTAATTCAGTAGACTTTGTTTAATTCAAACTTAATTTTATTGCATTTTATAGACAAAAAAATATTCTATAATCCAGTTTAATTACACATACAAACTTTTATATTATTTTCCTTTTGGATACCTCATAAAAAGAAAGGCATTAAGTAGAAAGTCAACAAATACACATACGGTGAAAATTTGTTCAAATAAATCTATTCATAAATGACATAGAATTTTAACATTTAAAGTAGGACTATAATTATGCTTTTGTTATACTATGAGTATTAAAATGTGAGGTGTGCATAATTATTTTAATGTTTATTTTAAATAATAATAATTATTCATTTTTAAGCTAGGAAAGTATAAAGAAACAAAATAACCCATAAGTCCAGCCAACAGCTAGCATTTAAAAATAAATAAATCAAAGGGATGTCTGTATGGCATAGTGGCTTAAGCGTCTGACTCATGATTTCAGCTCAGGTCATAATCTCAGGGCTACGGGATTGTGCCCCATGTTTTAAGCTCTGTGCTTAGTAGGAAGTCTGCTTGAGATTCTCTCTCTCCTTTTTTCCTTCCCCTTCTTCTTGTGCTTTCTAAAAATAAATAAATAAATCTTTAAAAATAAATAAATAAATAGTTTAAAACAGATTCATTTAGTATTGGAAGAATATTCCGAGTACCTCAAAGGTACATAATGAAATGTAAAAAATACTTCCCTCTCTACCTAGAGTTTACTACTCTAAATATAATCACTGTTAACATCTTCTGAAACTCTCAAAAACAATGTTTCTCCAAAAGAAATACATACTCTGTTGCACTTTGATTTTTTTTTTTTTTTGGTTTATTAGCACATATCTTTGTTTTATGTTTTTAGCGGGTTCTCTGGTATTTACTATATAATTTTTCTATATCTTAGTCTGTACCAAATAATAATGGGACACATCATGTAAATTTTCCCATTTGCTTTTTTACCTCTTATTATACATTTTGTTCCTTCTTATATTATTGAGTTTTATTATATTTCTTTAAAATAAATTAAAAATAAGGAAAATATCTCTTATATGTGCTCACATACTTAGAATTTCCAGTGTTCTTTATATCAATCCAAATTTACACTAGTATCATTTTTTTTTAACTTGAAGTTAATGGTAGTGCAAGCTTGCTGATCAATCTCTCCGCTTTTATCTACCTAAAAAATTCTTTACTCTTCTTTCATTTTTAGAACATACTTTGCTACATACAAAATTCAATGTTATAGAATTTTAATGGTGTTACCATCGAGTCTTTTGACCTGCAAAATTTCTGAAAAGAAATCATTTGTTCATCTGATTCTTTTTTCTCCAGCTGCTTTTAAGATTTTTTCTTTATTACTCATTTTAAGCAATTTGTTTCTAATGTTTGGTGTGGTTTTCTCTTGTTCAAATTTGCTGAGTTTTTAATCTGAGAGTTTATTGTTTTCACCATTTTTAGCCAATATTTGTTCAGGTATTTCTCTATGCCCCCACCTAATTACACATAAATTAAACTGCTTGATTTTATTCTACTGCTAACCTATGCTGTGTGCATTTTTTTCAGTCACTTTTCCTCCCTGTGTTTCATTTTAGGTGGTTTATATTGCTATGCCTCCAAATTCATTGATCTTTTCTCTGCAGTGTCTTGTCTCCTATTTAATTCCATTTGTAATGGGCTCAGTTATATCTCACCTGAAATTATATGTTGACATCCTAATCCCCAGTACCTCAGAATGTGACTATATTGGGAGGAAATTAAAGAGGAAATTGAGGTTAAATGAGGTCATTGAGGAGCACCTGGGTGGCTTAGTTGGTTAAGGGACTGCCTTCGGCTCATGTCATGATCCTGGAGTCCTAGGATTCAGTCCCGAATCAGGCTCCCTGCTTGGCAGAGAGTCTGCTTCTCCCTCTGACCAACCCCTTTCTCATGCTCTCTTTCTCTCTACATTCTCTCCCTCTCTCTCTCTTTCTCAAATAAATAAATAAAATCTTTTTAAATTTTATTTTATTTTATTTTTTAAGATTTTATTTATTTATTTATTTATTTATTTATTTATTTATTTATTTGACAGAGAGAGAGGGATCCCAAGTAGGCAGAGAGGCAGGCAGAGAGAGAGAGGGGGGCAAGCAGGCTCCCTGGCAAGGAGAGAGCTCGATGTGGGGCTTGATCCCAGGACCCTGAGACCATGACCTGGGCTGAAGGCAGAGGCTTAACCCACTGAGCCACCCAGGTGCCCCAATAAAATCTTTTTTTAAAAAATGAGGTCATTGAGGTGGGACCTAATCCAATATGACTGGTATCCTTGTAAGAAGAGAAGAGGACACAGAGGAAGACTACATGAAGATCCAAAAGAAGAAGGCTGTCTATAACCCAAAGACAAAGAGGCCTCAGGATGAAACCAAACGTGCCAACACCTTGATCCTGGACTTCCAGCCTCCAGGATTATCTCTTGTTGAAGCCACCCAGTCTGTGGTACTTTGTTATGGCAGCCCTAGCACACTAATACATCAACAGAACTAGTCTTCATTTTAAATATTGTAGTTTTTGTCTGTTGAAGTTCTACTGAGTTCTTTTCCCCCGACTTCTCTCTTCATCATGTTACTGCTTTCTTCCATGTTCTTGAACAAATGGAACATGTTTATATTTTATATTTTAATGTCCTTCTCTCCTAATTCCATCCTCTGTATTATTTCTGGATCTGTTTCTATTGCTTGATTTCTCTTAGCATAGAACATATTGTTCTGCTTCTTTGCATGTCTGGTAATTTTTTATTGGATAATATACATTTTGAATATTAATGTTACATTTTTGGGTTCTGGATTTGGGTGTGTTTCTATAAATAGCATTTGACCTTCTTGTTGTATGTTGTTATGTTATTTAGAATCAGCTGTACCCTTCCGAGGCTTGTTTATAAGGTTCACTAGGTTAGGTCCAGAGCATCTTATGGTCTAGGAGACTTTTGCTCAAGTGATGTAGCAGTGTCTCTTGAAAACCTCCCCAGTGCTTTATATATTGAGACATCTTCCTACTTTGCTATTGGAATCACACATTTTTCTCAGCCCTATGTGAGCTCCAAAAATTGTTAAGCCTACTGTCTCTGGGATTCTTTCCCCAGCCTGTGGTAATCTTCTTCCTGTATATGCACAAGTTAGTACTTAGCCAAAGACTTAAAAGAATTTCACCACAGATATCTGAAGCTCTGTGTGTAGCTCTGTTGCCTTTAGGCCATGTAGGCCTTCTGAAACTCTATTCTCTGCCTATCATATTCAGTAAAACTCCCAGGGTCCATTTAGATTTTGCCTATCATTATTCAGCCTAGAAATTACCTCCAGACACAAAACAAAAGCATACAGCGTCTACCTACCTCAAAAGTATGTGTGGTCTGTGGTCCCATGTCTGAAAACCATTCTTTCATATACTTTTTCAATTTTCTAGTTGTTTAAGGCTGGGAAGAACATCTATTCTCTATTATTGCATTATGGCCAGAAGTGGAAGTCTACATTTTCATTCTTAATTTTTTATATCATTATGTTTAAACTAACCCATTTGTAACATGTATATAATATTCCATTAGATAAATATAATGAATTTATTAATAAGAACCATATTAAAGGACATTCAGGCTATAGCCAGCATTTTGTTATTTAAAAAGTAAGCATTTTTATGCTTACAACACAGAGTAATTTCATATATTCTATTTTACTGGCTAACTTCCTAAAAATAGATTTTCTGGATCAAAGGGTTTGAGAGTTATGCAAAAATAAATATTTCCAAATTGCTATCTAAAAATTACAAAATTAATGCCACTCCTCTCCATACTTTCCCCAACAGAAGAACATTAACCTCCACCAATCTAAAAGAAAATGAACCTTTTGTTTGGTTTTCCCTTATTCAACTATGAGTAAGATTGGGCATATTTTATATTTTATCAGCCATATATTTCCATTTTCTGTCAACTGACTATTTATACTTTTGACTCTTTTCCTTATTTAATATGCATGAGCTAATTGTACATAATAAAGTTCCTTGTTATGTTTTTGTAGTTGTTTTTCTGCTTTTTTTGTGTTTTTTTTTTTAAAGATTTTATTTATTTATTTGTCAGAGAGAGAGCTAGCAAAAGCAAGCACAGGCAGACAGAGTGGAAGGCAGAGTCAGAGGGAGAAGCAGGCTCCCTGCGGAGCAAGGAGCCCGATGTAGGACTCGATCCCAGGATGCTGGGATCATGACCTGAGCCGAAGGCAGCTGCTTAACCAACTGAGCCACCCAGGCGTCCCTTTTTCTGTTTTTTTAACTTTAAGTTATTTATGACATATAGAAGTTTTAAATATTTATGCAATCAAATTTTTCAATATTTTCCTTTATGTTTGTGGAGTTTTGTACTCTTCTCTGCAAGCCCTCTTCAAACATACATTTTTTTTTGTTGTTAAACTTTACAGTTTAATTCTTAAATTTTAATCAATTTAAACCTTATGCTGAAGCAAGGAATATGGTAGAAATTCCAGAAGGTTTTTAATTTTAATTTTTTTTACCTTTTCAGTGTTCCAAGATTCATTATTTATGCACCACACCCAGCGCTCCATATAATACATGCCCTCCACAATACCCACCACAAGGCTCACCCATCCCTTCAACCCCTCCCTTCCAAAACCCTCAGTTGGTTTCTCAGGGCCGATAGTCTCTCATGCTTCATCTCCCTCTCTGATTTCCCCCAATTCACTTTTCCTTTCCTTCTCTTAATGTTCCTCCATGTCCTTATTTCACTCAACATAATGGCCTCGAGTCCTGTCCATACACAAAAGTTGGGTATTCATCCTTTCATGCTTGACTTATTTCACTCAGCTTAATCTCCTCCAGTCCACCATACAAAAAAGTTGGGTATTCATCCTTTCTGATGGAGGCGTAATACTCTATTGTATATATGGACTGTATCTACTTTATCCATTCGACTTTGAAGGGCATCTTGGCTCTTTCCACAGTTTGGCAATTGTGGACATTGCTACTATGAACATTGGGGTACAGATGGCCCTTCTTTTCACTACATCTGTACCTTTGGGGTAAATACCCAGTAGTGTAATTGCTGGGTCATAGGGTAGCCCTATTTTTAATTTCTTAAGGAATCTCCACACTGTTTTCCAAAGTGCCTGCACCAACTTGCATTCCCACCAACAGTGTAAGAGCGTTCTTTTTTCTTCACATCCTCCCCAACACTTGTTTCCTGTCCTGTTAATTTTGGCCATTCTAACTGTTGTAAGATGGTATCTCATACGGTAATTCAGTAATGTGGCTGGATACAAAATCAATGCACATAAATCAGTTGCTTTCTTATACACTAATAATAAAAATACAGGAAGGGAAACTAGAGAGTTGATTCCATTTATTATAGCACCAATAACCATAAGATACCTGGGAATAAACCTAACCAAAGAGGTAAAGGATCTGTACTTGAAATTGAAGAAGACACAAAAAGATGTAAAAGCATTCCATACTCATGGATCAGAAGAATAAACATTGTTAAATATCCATACTGCCTGGAGCAATCTGTACTTTCAATGCCATCCCAATCAAAATTCTACGAGCATTTTTCAAAGTGCTGGAACAAACAATCCTAAAATTTGTATGGAACCAGAAGAGACCCCGAATTGCTAAGGAAATGTTAAAAAAGAAAAACAAAACCCGGGCATCACATGCCTGATTTCAAGCTTTCCTACAAAGCTGTGATCACCAAGACAGCATGGTACTGGCTCAAAAACAGACACGTAGACCAGTGGAACAAAGTAGAGAACCCAGATATGGAACCTCAACTCTATGGTCAAATAATCTTTGACAAAGCAGGGAAAAATATACCATAGAAAAAAGACAGTCTCTTCAATAAATGGTGCTGGAAAAATTGGACAGCTATGTATAGAAGAATGAAACTCGACCATTCTCTTACACCACACACAAAGATAAACTCAAAATGGATAAAAGACCTCAACATGAACCAGGAATCTATCAAATTCCTAGAGGAGACCATAGGCAGTAACCTTTTTGACATTGGCCACAGCAACATCTTCCAAGACATATCTCCAAAGCCCAGGAAATAAAAGTGAAAATGAACTTTTGGGACTTCATCAAGACCAAAAGTTTCTGCACAGCAAAGGAAACAGTCAACAAAACAGAGGCAAGTCACAGAACAGGAGAAGATATTCACAAATGACACTAGAAAGGGCTGATATCCAAGGTCTATAAATAACTCCTCAAACTCAACACTCAAAAAGCAGATAATCACATCAAAAAATGGACAGAAGACATGAACAGACACTTCTTCAAAGAAGACATACAAATGGCTAACAGACACATGAAAAAATGTTCATCATCATTAGCCACCAGGGAGATTCAAACCAAAACCACATTGAAATTCCAGAATTATTTAAAGATGTGTTTATTTCTTTTAGAGAGAGAGAGCACACATGAGTAGGAAAGTAACAGATGGAGAGGGAGAAGATGACAATCTCCCGCAGACTCTGTGCAGAGTGCAGAACCTAAAGTGGGGCTCAATCCCAGGACCCTGAGATCATAAGCTGAGCTGAAACCAAGAGTCGGACATTTAACCAACTGAAACCCCCAGGCGCCCTAGAAATTCCAGATATTTTATCCAAATAATTAACTAGCTATTTTAACTCTATTGACTCCCTGTTCTCATCAGTGATTTCACCTAGCACATTCATCATTAAAAGAAGATCTTCTTTGCAGAAATGTCTGTTCATGTCCTCTGCCCATTTCTTGATTGGATTATTTGTTCTGTGGGTGTTGAGTTTGCTAAGTTCTTTATAGATTCTGGACACTAGTCCTTTATCTGATATGTCATTTGCAAATATCTTCTCCCATTCTGTCAGTTGTCTTTTGATTCTGTTAGCTGTTTCCTTTGCTGTGCAAAAGCTTTTGATCTTGATGAAATCCCAATAGTTCATTTTTGCCCTTGCTTCCCTTTCCTTTGGCGTTGTTCCTAGGAAGATGTTGCTGCAGCTGAGGTCGAAGAGGTTGGATGGCCAACAGACACATGAAAAAGTGCTCCATATCACTCGGCATCAGGGAAATACAAATCAAAACCACAATGAGATATCACCTCACACCAGTCAGAATGGCTAAAATCAACAAGTCAGGAAATGACAGATGCTGGCGAGGATGTGGAGAAAGGGAAACCCTCCTACACTGTTGGTGGGAATGCAAGCTGGTGCAGCCACTCTGGAAAACAGCATGGAGGTTCCTCAAAATGTTGAAAATAGAACTGCCCTATGACCCAGCAATTGCACTATTGGGTATTTACCCTAAAGATACAAACGTAGTGATCCAAAGGGGCACGTGGACCCGAATGTTTATAGCAGCAATGTCCACAATCGCCAAACTATGGAAAGAACCTAGATGTCCATCAACAGATGAATGGATCAAGAAGATGTGGTATATATACATAATGGAATACTATGCAGCCATCAAAAGAAATGAAATCTTGCCATTTGCGACAACATGGATGGAACTAGAGCGTGTATCATGCTTAGCGAAATAAGTCAAGGAGAGAAAGACAACTATCATATGATCTCCCTGATATGAGGAAGTGGTGATGCAACATGGGGGCTTAAGTGGGTAGGAGAAGAATAAATGAAACAAGATGGGATTGAGAGGGAGACAAACCATAAGTGACTCTTAATCTCACAAAACAGACTGAGGGTTGCTGGGGGGAGGGGGCTTGGGAGAAGGGGGTGGGATTATGGACATTGGGGAGGGTATGTGCTTTGGTGAGTGATGTGAAGTGTGTAAACCTGGTGATTCACAGACCTGTACCCCTGGGGATAAAAATATATGTTTATAAAAAATAAAAAATTAAAAAAAAAGAAGATATTCTTTATTGACTTTATATCTATTGATTTCTCTGGATATAAGTCTGTCTCTAGGATTAGATTATTTACATTACTGTAATTTGTTAAGTTTTAATATGGATTTTATGAATTTACATTCACTGACTTCTGGCTACATATTTCCTCTATTAAATTATTTCCATAGAGATTGATAAGTTTCCATATCAGATAGAACTGATCCTTATCAACCTGCACGCATTTTTCTTTTAAAAAATCCCTGGATATTGGCATAGACTGACTTTTCCAAATGAATTTTGCTTATAATCAAAATGTATAGATTAATTTATGAAAATTTATACCTTTTCAATATAAGTTGTGCTATCAAAGAACATAGTGTTTCCATTTACATTAGACTTCCCTCAACATTCCTGTGCAAAAATCAATGCACTTTATATGTGTGTATTCCTGGACTCTATTCTAGTCTATTGATTTATACGTCCATTCTTCTTTTAAAACCACATTGTATTTGCTGAAGATGCAGAATAAATCTTGAAACCACATGGTGTAAGTCCTCCAGTATTGCTCTCCTTTAAAGTTGTTTTGTCTGTTCTATGTATTTTACATTTTCATATATATTTGAGAAATAACTTGATAGTTCTTAAATAAATAAATAAATGCCTGCTAGAATTCTGATAGAGACTGTTGAATCCATAGAACAGCCATCTTAACAATGTTGAGTTTTCTAGTCTCTGAGCACAGTATTTTCTCCAGTTACTAGGTCTTCATTTATTTCTCTCAGCAATATTTTCTAGCTTTTGGTGAATATAGGTCATGGAAAGTTTATCAGATTTACCCCTTAGAATTTCGTAGTTTTATTTACATTGGTTTATTAGTTTTATTCATTTTCTGATTTTTTTCTTTGCTAATGTATATTGATATATTTATGAATACACCCAGAAAGTGAGATTTTACTTTAAAATATGAGTGTTTCAGTATATTATACTATAAGAGTATATGCATTGTAACCACAATAAAGTAAAATATAAAAATCAAGATATTACATATATTAATGACACATAATAGATACACACTCAGGTTTTAGAAAGGGATCATGAGGATGAATACAGCTTTGCCTAATAATCTTTATTTTTGCCTTTTTAAACATTGTTTTTATTTTTAAATACTATCTTAACCATTTTTAAGTATATAGTTCAATAATGTTAAGGATATTCACAATATTGTGAAATATTACTAGATTACTAGATTATGAAATATTACTAAAAATTGCTAGAATGTTTTCATCTTGCAAATCTGAAACTATTTTTCACTAAATAACTCCTTTCCTCACCCAACCTCCTTTCTTAGCAGTCACCATTCTACTTTCTGTTTATGTGATCCTGAATATTTTAGATACCTCAAACATGTGGAATTATACAATATTTGTCTTTTTGTACCTGCCTTACTTAGCATAATGTCCTCAAAGTTCATCTATGTTGTAGCATATGTCAGAATTTCCTTCCTTTTTAAGACTAATAGTCCATGGTCTTTATTTACCATTTTTGTTTACTCATTCATCTGTTAATGGATATTTGAGTTGCTTCCACCTGTTGGCTACTGTGAATGATGCTGGTATAAACATGTGTGTGCCACCTCTTTAAAAAAACATTACAATAAACCTAGCTCCATACAATAGAGTTATGTCCACTTCTTTGCCATGCTTCTGCTGGATGGCCATAAATTTTGCATTTATAATATTTAGTAGATACACTAAGTGATTCTCCACCAAAGATGGTTCTTATTCCTTAGGATATTTGGATTCCTAAGGTGAAGTTTTTGTTTTCACAATGATTAGAAAACACTACAGGCATTAACTGGGCAGGGCTGGGATTACAAAGCATCCTGCAATGCAAAACAGTCCTGCTGAATGAGGACTAAAGAGACCCACCTAGAGCTCTAAGGGCTTCCCTTGAGATATACTAGCCATTAATTACATGGGCTTAAGCTTATTACACTAAACAACGTGGAACATTTTACTATGCCTAATTGTTCTGTTGGTAGGTTTTCCAAATTGTTTATTTTTTTTTAATAGAATAAATATTATTTTCTTTGCTGGAACACAGGCTGCTAGCTGCAGAAATGAGTCTTCTGAGTAGCAGAACCATTTCTTTGAGAATGGGTCCTATTTGGATTACAAGAAGAGGGAAAGTATGGGACCCTAACTTATTGCACATTGTTGTAAAGAATAATTCTGGCAAAGAAATTAACAGCAAAGTCAGTCTTAATAACTAAATCTGGAGCATGAATTGAATATGAATTACTTAGAGGTAGTAACTGTAGCTTCCTTAAGGAAAAAAGATCATTGTATACCTAGAGCCTAGCAGACAGAAGATGTTCAAAAAATACTAAATGTTGAATGACTAGACTTTAAAAAAGGTGGGGGGGGGAGAAAGGATGGGATAAATTGTCGCCCTCGGCCCACAAGAATGACAATCAGCCTGGTATGGTGTTAATGCTTCATCTGTTTATTTCGTCAACTTCCTTAGCTTATATGCAGCAGGGTGACCAATAAGGGGCCAAGCAATGGGGAGAGCCAATGAGAGTCCTGTTACTATGCTGATTAAATTTGAAACAGCCAATGACTATGTCCTCCTTTAGGCGGGCTTCACCAGAACGTTCGTTGTTTACTTCCAGCGTATTTTGCTGGCAGTGAGCCAAGCGCCATCTTGTAATGGTGGGGACTTTCCCGGCCAGAGGTGGTCCCCGACAATAAATAGCACACTGAAGGGATTAGAAGTAAAAGATATTCCAGTTAATAAATGATGCATTCTGGTGTCTGCCGTAGGTCCTTTAGAAACGTTGATGGAGGAAGGATGGAAGTGAGATCTACAGGCCTCCAGTGTAAGTGCTTAAGAGCCTAGAGAAGGAGATCTGACCCAAGCCTGTGATGGAACTCGGCATGACCTCCAGGAATTTCATATGCCGAGGGCTGAGAGGTCCAATGACACCAGATCAGGTTTCCTTTGGCCTTAGAAATGAGGACGTACTTGTGAAGAGTTCACAATACTGGTCTTAGGAGGACAGTTCAGGTTCCAAAGATGTAAATGTAAAAGCACTGCAAGTATAATACTGGGGTTAGAATTCAGAGTTTGCAGATGAGGGTAATAAGAATAACCTCCCTGGGCTGTGGTGATAGGACATTGATATGGTTACTGGGGATTAGTTAAGACCTGAATTTTATATCTGAATCACCTAGATTCAGAAACTGCAAAGCCCAAAGATTGCAACTGAATTGGGGTGGGACCCAGGCATCTATAATTTTTGAAGCTCCCCAGATCATTCTAACATGCAGCCAAGGATAGATAGTGACCTAAAACCAAAAACTGAGTGCTAGAGGCCACGGCACGATTGGAGTCATGGATCACACCAGGCCCTGACTTGTGTCTCCTTTAAAGTCCAGACGCCTTGATAAGGGTTAAGGACAGGAAAGTTGAGTAACACTGAGAAAGGGTATGTGCTATGTGTCCTGCGCTCGCCTACATGACTTCCCACACGTTCTCCCTACAGAAGGGAATAATGTGGTCAGGGTCATGCGTTCTTAGTTGGTCCTTGTTCCTGTATCTCCCATAATCCACTCCCTGGTTGATTGTAACTTCTTGTATCAATAGTAGCTAATGGCATTAGTCGTGATTTAATTACCTGGTATCATGAGATTTGTTTGTAGTTAATGTAAGACTTGTTATAGGAACTTGCAGTCATCTGACTACATACTGATGTATTACTCCTTCTATTGTGATCTGCCTTATAAATGCTTGTAAGATGTGGAATAAAATCGGCACTGTTGGACATCCTCCTCAGTGCTCCTCCTGCCCCCATCTCTTTGTCTCTTAATTTCTTTTCACCATCCTCTTATCCTCACATTCCTGGTCGATTTGTCACGCCGGCCACAACAACTGAGGAGTCTTTAGGCTAAGTTCATTGGTGAAGCCTTAGAAACGGTGCAATGACGGTTATGAGGTCTGTGGCTGGACCTAAGAGCATTGCGGAAGTATTTAGGGTTTGGGGGTTCAAATATTTGGAAAAAGGTAGCTGGATAAAGTAAAAGATGGGTCATTTTGCATACTCACATGAATTATATTTCAAGGACGGTTATTTATGACCTCCACTAGAGGCTGGTAGATTCACTGAGAAAGCATAGATCCTGTGAATTTAAGTTCAGTTGCATCTGCCCACCAGCTGACTGACTTGACCTCTCTCCACCTGACTTCTACCATCTATAAAGCAGAAATGATCATTTTAAAAGCCAGAGAGTCACCGGGAAGGGAGGCATCCTTGGGATGTTGGTGTTAATGCTGCTTCTTAATTCATTCTAAAAGGCCTCCCCAAGGCGGAGTCATTTTCAATTTAGGGAGTTTGTTCACAAATTCGGTTTCAAAGTGACAGTGGAGATGGGCAAGAAGACCGTGATGATGAGAGAGCAGAAACAAAGGAATTGGAGGCAGGTGTCTGAAGCGAGGTCCCTATGGGTCCAGGCTGAGGAGCCGGAGAGGAGACAACAGTTGAGTTTGGTCCAAAGGGAGCAGGAGGCTGAAAAGAGTAACATGACCTCCTTTGAGGCAGTTTAAAGATTAGATAAATGGAAGCCGCAGAAACTAGAAGAACTGAATCCGCCAACGGCTGGGTTTTTCCTATCCCCAGAGTACCTCTCAGTGCACCCTTCTTAGGCGCCTCCCGGCTGTGCCCAAGGCTGCACACTCATATCCCAAGGCCATATGTGGGTTGTTGTAAAAAGACAAAGGAACCAGCCTTTTCATTACTGTTTCAAATGAGGGGAAAATAAATTTTCTAGACAGGACGGCCAGAAATTTAAATTGCAACAAGAGACTCCAGAAAATAAACAAAGAAAATGTAACATTGCCCTAATGCCTAAGAAGCACCCCAGTGGAGAACGAAAGCAGTTCTTATTTTCCAAGGGTTTGCATTGCCAGCTTGGCTACCGTAAAAACAGGACACAGTATCTGTGACATTGAAAATAAAAACAGGCACCCTCTAAAAACATATTATGGTCTATTTATTTCAGACTTCTCCTTTGCACTGAAGCATTTGGTTGAAATTAATTTGAGCTTCCATCTGTGAAATTACTGTTTTCCGTAGCTTTGGTCATATGACTATTCAATGGTGGTGTTAGTTTTGTCATTTTCTTTATTATAGTTTAATATCAGTGTTTTATTATCTAGGTAGAAAGTAGGACTGAGAACCGTATCCACATTCACTTCATCTCTTCCGTGAGAAACCACACAATGAGCTTCTCATGAAATGCCACCTTAAGGAAGTGTCACAGTTAAAACTAGACTTCGAATACGTAAAATTTCCCACCTAAGAACAAAGCCAGGGACACTCTGAGCATTGCTCCTGAGGCTGTATTAACAGGAGTGTTTCCCGAGACCCCCACCTGCCCCATCTCCTCGGGTCTACTCACTGCTCACAGCTCCCACTGCTTGGTCAACCAATCAAAATACACGAGTAGATGGAAAAAGGAGATTTGCATATGGAAACGCACCCTGTGGCAACACTTGACTGACTTACTACCTGTCCTCTACTTCCTGACAGTTCAAGCAAGCACTTGCCTGGGTGGCTCAGTGGTTAAGCCGCTGCCTTCGGCTCGGGTCGTGATTTCGGGGTCCTGGGATCGAGCCCCGCATCAGGCTCTCTGCTCAGTAGGGATCCTGCTTCCTCCTCTCTCTCTGTGTGCCTCTCTACCTGCTTGTGATCTCTCTCTGTCAAATAAATAAATAAAATCTTTAAAAAAAAAAAAAAAATGTTAGATGCAGGTGTTTCTGTACCGCACCTTTAAAATCTTTTGTAAGAGGTGAGGAATTTCAGGAATGTTCTAGGACACACATCGTCTTTATCTCCACTTAGCTAAAGGAAAACAAAAGATATAAAATGAATTTGAAGGAAAGAAAAGGAAGGGAAATAATACCACTTAAGTGGGGAGGCCTGGATGGCTCAATATTAAGCGTCTGCCTTGAGCTCAGGTCATGATCCCAGGGGTCTGGGTTGGAGCCCCTGCCTGGTGGGGAGCCTGCTTCTCCCTCCACCTGCCTCTCTACTTGTGCGCTCTCTCTCTCTCTCTCTCTCTCTCTCAAACAAATAAAATCTTTAAAAACTAATAATAATAATAATACCACTTAAGCAGACTTCAGGTGGGATATCTGTCTAGTCTCCCGCAACAGACACCATCCAGACCCGATGGGTACACAGGGAGCCGGGAGCTAGCTGGGGTGCTGGATACCAGCACAACTTTCGCCAACTCTAATGTCAATCTGCAAAATAGGTCAGACTCTGAGGCACACAAGTAGCATGCATATAATCACTGTGAGAAATTTATGATTTATTTACTCAGCAAGCTGGGAAATATCAAAGGATGAATTTGGCTCCTATTAGCATGAAGCCTTTTAAAATGACACTCGGGAAATTCTTTTCTGCTCTTTTATTTGCAATTCATCTCCTGCGCACCTTTGTACCACATCTTGAAATTACAGAACCACCCACAAATTTCATCCTCTTCTTCTAGACAAATATTGAACTTACCCACCCTTCTAAGCTCAAGTATTTTGGATGGGATGGAAATGAATGTCACATTCCTCTTTCGGCTGGCTGTAAGTACTTAATAATGAGATGCCCTGGGGTGCTGGGGCACCAGCGTGGAGTGGGTCAGGAATTTCAGAAGGCGGGGCTCTGACGCAGGGAGGAGCTCCATTGTTTTTAAGTTCTTACTTGAAAACTCAGGCTCAGCCCGCGATGTGGCATGAGGGCTGGGAATGCTGTCACACTGCCGAGAGCCAGCCCTTCTCAAGGGCTTCAGAATGCATTCTGGAGAGTGGGCCACGTCACAGGCGCCTCTGAAGAGGTTCTTGGCGAACTCTGTTTTGGGCCAATCCCCAGGCATGTGAGCTGGTTGGCTCGGAACTGGAATGAGCCTCCCTGAGGGCTCCCAACAGTGGAGCACATTCTTCTGAGACACCTGTACCACCTCTCCTCTCATCCATGGAAGCCAGGAGAGGGGAGGACCCCCATTCTCCAGGAATTCAATTGGAGGGGTCAGAACTAAACTCTTCTTTCGGGAGTTAGAGAGTAACAACAATGCTGGAGCGGAAATGGGCGCAGAAAGAAAATACGAAAGTGAGCTAAATAAAAATACTGCCAAGCTAAGTAGAAAAAAAAAAAAAAAAAAAGACTCAAACCTTGCCTGGCAAGGCAATTGCATAGAAGGATTTGAGCCATCGTGAAGCCACCAAAAGCCTCTAGAGTTCTTGTGTGACTTTGAGACCAGTTCCATCTTCCACAAGTTAGTTAGCTTCCCTAGGTTTTCTGTGTCCCTTGATAACAATTAAGGGCGTGCTTTAGAGTTAACATGGACTGCTTAAATACACATTTTATCTTGTAATCTTCACTGTAAAGCTGTGGAGCGAGGACGGGAAGGGGGAGAAACACCTCGCAGCTGCTGCTATCCATCAGGTTCTGTTTTAAGCGGGTTACACCTATTCACTTAATCCTTCACCAAACCCATGAAATAGCGACTATTATTCAACCCATTTTATAGAAATGTAGGCCAAAGAGGTTACCTAATATGCTCAATAACACTCTCTCAGTGAGTTTTAAAAGACGGAATTCACACAGACCCAGTCTGGTTTCAGAACCCAAAACCAAATGTATTATTACTGCCACTTTCACAGGACAATAACAAAAATATGATGACAGAAGTGCACTGCAGAAAGACTTCTGCAGAGACTAAATCATGTTTTCTCAGACTCCAAACTGCCTTCCTCCAGTAAGCGAGGCACTGTTGAGAGCTAGGCGAACTCAGAGGCATTGTTGAGAGCTACATGAACTCACGTCAGTGAATCCTCATAACCAGTGGCATCCGAGAATTCATGCACTTTCCAAAAGTATTTCTCACCATTGTTATTAGTCTGATTAAACTGAGTCAGCTGAGGATTCCTATTTCCTATTCACACAAGTATAACAAATGGGATAGACAATTGTAATGCAACCAAATCTTGTTGACAGCAAAATGCAATAAACGTTCCACAAACTCTTTTGGCCCAGTTGGATCCAGAATTTCCCTCCTATTTTACTCTCTGGAAATTCAACTTTCAGGAGTCATTATAACTCTTCCAGAATACTCTGATTCCCCCTTTTCTCTCACATGATAGGCTTGCCCTTCCCTATCCCCTGAATTAGGCAGAGCCACATGACTTGTCTTTGCCGAATAGGAACATAAGCGACATTGTCATTTCTAAATTTTAAGAGTCATTGTGAGATCTTCCACGTTCTCCTTTTTCTCTTAGGTCAGGGAGACCAGCAATACTTTGCAGATGGGTGCTTTCTTGGAGCTGGACCCTAAGTAAGAAGATGGAACACTATGTGCAGACCTGCTTTAGATGCTTTGTGTGAAGGAGAAATTATCCTTTACCATGTTAAGTCACTGAGATGTGAGACTGTTGTTACTGTGGTATAATATAATCCTCCCGCACTGCTTTGCAGCCCTATAACTGTATTAGAGTACAGTGCAAGAACTGGAAGTTACTCTGCATATTATTTTGGCACAAGCATTATTAACAAAGTGATTTAGGTGCTCTAAAATCATTAGAAAGCTTAAAGGAGAGGGTATGAGCCACAGGGTAGCCAACTATGGCCTGTAGACCAAATTCATCCTTGCCACCTATCTCTGTAAATAACGTTTTATTGGAACACGACCATGCCAATATATTTACATGTTGTGTGTGGCTATTTGTGAGCTATAGCAGAGTTGATTGCAACAACTATGGTCTGCAAAGCCTAACATGCTTACGTTGTTCTTTATAGAACAATTTTCCTATTCCTTGTTTAAGCTTTCAGGAATGGTTTCCAATAAGATCTAGAACAAACCAACTTAGGAAGCAACTCCCTCTGAGGTTACAGCTAGAGCTTTGACAGACAAAATAAGGCGATTCTGCTTCTGTGCTGTTTTCTCAGAAACAGAGAGGAAGCTGAAGAACAGACATGGGAAAGCTGATGCATTAAAACTGTACATTTTTGGAATACTGCTTGATAGCACTGTAGAAGATAGCATTGCTTCACTTCTGCCTCTCAAATCTTGTGCAAATAAACCTAACTGAAAGAACTTATTTCTCATCCAGAATTTTAGCTTTCTGGCTGCAAGAAAGACAGGGTGTAGTTTTTATTTTTTATTTTTTATTTTGTTTTCTGGAAGTATAATGCAAGAGGGATCGAATGAACAATTCCAGAGTATTTGGTTTACAGGCACTGTTTACTGCTCTCATATTTCTGGGATAATCTATCCTCTTTATGACTGCACATGAATCTTTGCAATACATATTGTTATTGAAACTAATTTGAGTGCATCTCTTATGATCATTAGAAAATAACTTGAAATAAAGTTACAAAAATTATGAACATTATTTTGATTTTTGAAAAAATACATATGTATATTTTACATATTAATTTCTGAAACAGTCACAGCAGCTACCAGCTAACAATAAGTGGTTAAAGAATGTTACCTTAAATTGTCAAAGTCCTTCACAGCCTAACCATTTCCCTCTCCATCGAATAACATTCTCTCCATTGGGGATTAAAGACAATCAGTCCAGCCCTATTCTATCTAACTATGGGGCTGCCAACTCTTAAGTAAGTTCCCTGTTCTGGTCAGGCTGGTCTCGTTAGTGCCCATAAACACATCAGATTAACACCTACCTCAGTGTCTTCCCCGTTGCTATCCTTCCTTTTCCCTTTCCTTTCTTTCCAGCCTGTAGCAGAGCTTCCAAGCCAATGTCTTGGAGCAGTTGTCTATGCTTGTTGTCCCAATTCCACCCTGCCAGTCATTCCATCAATCCATGCAACAGCAAAATCATCCATGTCACCAAACAGTGGACATTCTAGTCCTCATATTGCTTGACTTGTCAGCCACATTTGAAGCTGTCGACTACACCTTCCTTGTGAAAATACTCTTTGCCCTTAGTTTCTGTGACACACTCTTGCCTGTGTGCACTTCTCTCCTCTCCGATACTAGCCAGCTTCCGGTCTTAGTTAGATGGGACTGCCACAACAAAATCCTCGGACTGGCTTCCTTAGACAACAGAGACAGAAATTGACTTTCTCATAGTTCTAGAAGCTATAAGACCACAGTCAAGGTGCCAGGAGATTCTGTTTCTGATGAGAGCTCTCTTCCTGGCTTGCAAATGGCTTCATACTTGCTGTGTCTTCACAGGGCCTTTCCACTGGGTGTTTGTGGAGAAAGAGCTCTGATGTTTCAGCCTCTTCTTATGAGACACCAGTCCTATCATATTAGGGTTCCAACTTTATGACCTCTTTTAACTTTAATTGTCTCCTTAAGGACCCCGTCTTTAAATATAGAACATTAGGATTTAGGGATTCAACATTTAGATAGAGGCAAGGGAAATGATATAATTTAGCCTGTTAACTATCTTCCAGGTACAGGTGGCTTCTCAATTTTCTGACCGAGGCTCAGCCTTCTTTGTATTCTCTTCCTAGGTGAGTTTGTCCAAGACCATGGAATCAAATACCATCCTCACAGTGATGCTTCATTGTGGCTTATGTTCTAGATATGAAGGACGTAATTCTCACTCCTTTTGTTTTCTTCCATAACGGAGGATGTCCATTAGTACACTCCCATCTTCCCTATAAACCTTTCTTGTTCCTCCCAAAGGAAGGAGAGATTATTTTTCAAATGCTAATTTCGAGAAGAATTAACCAGGAATACTTAGGTCAACACTTTGCTCTCGCTCTCTCGCTCTCTCTCTTGCTCTCTATTTCTTTAGAAACCAAACAAAAGAGTGTATATTCTTTCTCTTCTGTAAGTTTCCAAACATGGAATCCACCCATGAGGGTTATAGCACTGCCTGTGACAGGCTGAGGGGTCTGTCAATTTGTGGGGTTCACTCTTAGCAAGCAGTGCCCTCAGTCAAAAGCCATGGTTAGCAATATCAGTCTTGCCACTAGTGAAAGTAATGCCAGTCATTTCAGTGATAAAAACAGGTTCATCTCCATCTTATCTGTAGTTTTTCTATCACTTACATTTGTAACTGACTAGGGAAAGTCGCACTCAAGATAAATCTTATAAAAAAGTCTCATAAAATTGTTCATACACAATAAGTCTCATAAAACTGAGCCCAGAAATTTTTACTGAACCATGTCCAGACACTATGGACATGGACATGGACAAGTAATGAAAATACATACATATATTCTCAATGGCAAGACAGCTAGTTCTTCTTCCTTATTTATTCACTCATTTCATCAACAATTATTTACCAAACATCTGCTCTATGTGCTTGACATATAAAAATTATGGTGATCAAACAGAAAAAGGTGCAGGTATTTAAGGAACTTTTTCTTATTGGGGGAAGATAAACAATAAATATAACAAGTAAACAAATTTCATGGTATGTTAGAAGGTGTTAAGTGCTAACAAAAAGAAAAGAAAGGAATAGAGAGGAGAAGAAAGAAGCATAAAAGATTAGGATAGTAGGGGTCCCTGGGTGGCTCAGCATGTTAAGCAACTGCCTTCGGCCCAGGTCGTGATCTCAGAGTCCTGGGATCAAGCCATACATCGGGTTCTGTGCTCAGCAGGGAGCCTGCTTCCCCCTCCCCGTCTGCCTGCCTCTCTGCCTACTTGTGATCTCTCCCTCTCTCTGTCAAATAAATAAATGAAATTAAAAAAAAAAAAAAGATCAGGATAGTAGACATAGGGGTGTAATTTTTTTTTAAAGATTTTATTTATTTATTTGACACAGAGAGACAGATCACAAGTAGGCAGTAAGGCAGGCAGAGAGAGAGAGAGAGAGAGAGAGAAGTAGGCTCCCCTGCCAAGCAGAGAGTCTGATGCGGGGCTCAATCCCAGGACCCTGGGATCATAACCAGAGCCGAAGGCAGAGGCTTTAACCCACTGAGCCACCCAGGTGCCCCGGGGTTGTGATTTTTAATAGGTTGATCAAACTAAGTTTCATTGAGTGATTAAGGTGTGAGCAAACTCAGAAGGGCATAAGGAATTAGCCTTGTAAACATCTGTGGAAACTGTATTTAGATAGAATGGCCAGTGTAAAGGCACTGAGCATGAGTATGTTTGGTGTGCTGTAAAGACTGGCAGGGGGACTGTGTGGCTGAAGGAGAAGAAACAAAAGGGAGAAATATAGGAATTGTAGGTAGACACAAGCCCTGAGGCCAGAGCCTGTTGTACCTTGCAGACCACTGTAAGACCTTTAGTATTTAATAGCATCACTGGCTTCTATGCTAAGAATGACTCACTGAAAGCAAGGACAGAATCTGGGACACCACTTGGGTGGTTTTTGCTAAGAGAGGATAGTGAGGCGGGTAACAGTGGAGGTGGCAAAAAATAGACTCTGACTATAGTTTGCAGGTAAAACCAGCAGGATCCCCTAACAACTGGATATGAGATGCCAGAGAAAAAGAGAAGCCATAGGTGAAGTCAAAGCTGCTTTTGTTTTTGGTTTTATTTTTTTAATTTTTGGTGTCCTATTTTATTTTCTCTTCTGGCTTTTTCACTATAATTCTTTGTATTAATTATTGTTTTATAATATGTATCCTTTGCTTACCATAGTGTATTTAGAATTACAATTGTATCACTTAACCTGAAATATAAGAACTTTTCAACAATATAATTTTATTTACATCCCACCCTTTGCATTACTGATATATTTTTCTTGATCTATGTTATAAATTCCCCAAGAAAATATTCTATTTTTGCTTTAAGCCATCAGTTGTCCATTAAGGAAATTACAAGAAAAAAAATCAGATTGTCCTTTAAACTCACCTATGTATTTATATTACTTCCTAAACTTCTTATTCCCTTCTACAATACAATTTCCATCTGGTGCTATTTGCCTTCCACCTGAAGACTTCCTTCAGCATTCCTCATGGTACAGGTCTTTTGACAACAAATTTTGCCAGCTTTTCTTTATCTCAAAATGTTTTCATTTTATCCTCATTTGTAAAGGTTGTCTTCAGTGAATATAGAATCTGAGTTGACAATATGTCTTTTTTTTTTTTCAGCACATTATAGATGTTGTGTATTTGCCAAAATTCTCACAGTAGACTTTAATTTAGTCCACTGTTGGCAGAGAGAGAGAGATAATGTAATGTCATTCTAGCTATTTTTGTGATTTCAAAAGTTTTTGAAAACCTCTGCTTTGCAACAGTATATGATATGCACTGGTGTGGCTTTCTTTTTGTGTCCACCTTGGGGTTTGCTGAATGTCTTACATCCGTAGGTTAATATTTTTACCAAATTTGGGGGAAGTTAGGTCAAATTATTTCTTATATTTTTCTCTGTTTTGTTCTTCTTCTTCTAGGACTCCTGTTACATGTATATTATAGTTCCTGATATTCCATAATAATAGTGTGAAACAGGTCACCGGGGCTCTATTTCATTTTGTTGTTGTTGATGACAATCTTTTTTCCCTCTCTCTACTACTCTATCACTTTATATTATGATCTCCTATAAATGCTTAGAATTTTTTCCACATATACATCACTTTTAACAATCTATCCCAGTAGTCAAGCATTCCCTAGTTTTCATATTGGTATGGAGAAAAGATTTCTAAGAAAATCACCTAGAAACTTTTATGGCTGCTTTTAGAAGAAGGTAATTATCTCTCTCTCTCTGCCAACAGTGGACTAAATTAAAGTCTACTGTGAGAATTTTGGCAAATATGTGAAACTTTGTTGCTATGGATTTGGAGGATGCTTCATATAGCAAATTGAAAGACATTTTTGTGTTGGGTATTCTGTCCAAAGTGTGGCTCAATTAGTCACAGAACTGCATTCAATGATATTTTACTTATTTTGCCAGGATTTGAGGTAAATAGTCATTAATTTATAGTCTATCATTATAGTTACAAAAATTTCAAAACATTTTCAGTGGGCACATTCTGATAAATAAAACAACCGACATTCATTAAAAAGAAAAATATTTACTTCCTACCCTCTACCACCTCCTTTCATTCTCCCAAACTGCTTCTCATGAAAGGAGTTTTTGTTGCTAGTTGTTGTAGTGATCCAGGCTTGCTGCCTAATTCCCTTTGCTGTTTCTCACTCGATTCTCAATCACAGCACTGAACCATGGTGCTGAAAGACAAGTCCAAAGCTGCCATGTTTCTGATGCATTAGAGTCTGTACTTGGTCTAAATGGGGAGACTGCCTCTCTGAACATTATATATCAACAAGGCCCTGATAACATCATCTTGAATTTCACCTGATTTTAGCCAAGTGTTGATTTGTTGCTAAAATCACAAGAAAGGATTATAAATATGGCAATATCCAAGGGGTGAGAAATGAGAGCGGAAATCTTCTTCAGAGTATGGGAATCAGGTTGTTAGTTCACTGTGAGTGATTATTGCAAATCCAAAGTATGTGAGTTGGGAACAGAAGAAGGGGGAGGGAGAAAGCTGCTGAATCTATTAAAGAAGACAAGACATATGCAGATGGAAAAAAGACAATGGAAGCTATGTACAAAATCAAGGATAAAAAAACTTAACTGGAAAAAATAGATTAAAATTCTAGAAGAATTTGTTTTGTGATATTAGAATTATAATTGATGTTTTTAGCCTGTCTTCCAAATTATGAGTAATCTCTTTTATGACAGAAATAATATACTTATCAACAAGATTAAAAGAACTTGTGAACTATTAGCAAGCATAAATGTGCATACTAGAAATCAATTAATAGGTGTCTATTGCAATGTCTACTATGTGCCTGGTATGTGCTAGACACTGTGAGAAACAGGAGCAGAAGGCACAATCTCTGTACTCAGAGTTTATCCCTCTATGGGTAAAATAAAACTAGACATCCCAAAACAATGAAGCATCTTGAGGGTAAAACTCTTAGTCAAAGGGATAGAAAACCCATTGGTTGATTACTTTCTCAATAAACATTATAACACTAAGTATCCATTATGGTTATAAAAAATACGATGGTTATACAACAGTGGCAAAAGAATTGGTCCTGGTATTTCTGGAGCTTAGTCAGGTAGGTATAAATTGATGTTGACCAATTAGCCATAATAGATGCATGTAAGAGCCACTTTTTCCCTTGATTCCAGAATAAAACTGTCTCTTAGTTTTCTTCCTTACCTCACTGATCACTCATTTTCAATTTCCTTTCCTAGATCTGGAGCCTCTTTTCTTTTTTAAAAAATACATACTTCATTCCTGCTATGGGTTGCATTATGTCCCACCAAATCCATGTTCAAGTTCTAATCCCCAGTACCTCAGAATGTGACATTATTTGGAAATAGGGTTGTTGTAGATGTAATTAGAGAAGATGAGGTCATGCTGGAGGAGGGTGGGGCCATAATCCAATATGGCTGATTCCTTATACAAAAGAGAAATTTGGAGACAGACACATACATACACAGGGAGAACATAACATGAGCATGAAGTCAGCAAACAGGATGATGCTCTATAAGTTGAGGAACACTGATGATTGCCAGCAGACACCAGAAGCTGGGAGGCAGGGGATATATTCTTCTTTACAAGCCTCAGAGAAACCAACTTGGCTGACACCTGATCTTTGGATTTCCAGCTTCCAGAATTGTGAGACAATAAATTTCTGTTGTGTGAGGCACCCGTTTGTGATACTTTGTGCTTGCAGCCCTGAAACACTAACACAGTCTCTAAGTGATCTGATAGTAATAGTTTTAAATGCCATTTCTATGTCAGCATCTCCCATATTTATACCTTTATCCAAAACTTTTTTCCATCCTCCAGACTCATCTATACAATTCCCTACAGAATTTTCTCCTTGGAGGTCTTAAAAACATCTCAAATTCAACAGGTCCAAAACTGAACTCTTAATCTCTCCCCACAAAACATATTCCCCTACAGCCTTCCTGTTAGGATATATTTCCATTCTCTTGGTTTTCAGGACACAAATTCTGGTGTTGCCTGCTATGGATTGAATTGTTTCTTTCAGAAATTTGTATGTTGATGTCCTAACCCTCAGTATGATAGCATTTGGGAGATCAAGGTTTTGGGAGGTGACTAGGTTTAGATGAGGTCATGAGGATGGCGCCCTCACAGTGGGATTAGTGCCTTTTTGAGAAAAGACAACAAAGGGCTTGCTTGTTCTCTCTTCCCACCACGTGAGGACACAGCAAGAAGACAGCTGTCTGCAAGCCACAGCCGACCATGCCGGCAAGCTGATATCAAACTTCTAGCTCCAGAACTGTGAGAAAATAGATCTCTATTGTTGAAACCACCAATCTGTAATATTTCATAAAGGCAACCCAACTGAAGACATTATCCTTGACATATTCGATATTCAATTTTCTCAAAAGTCTTCTTGGTTCCACCTCCAAAATATTTCCAAAATCTATTCTTCTGCCCAGTGCCCCCATGGCTAAAACCCTGAATGGAGCTATCATCTCTCTCCCTCGGATTCCTACAATCGCTCTCTAACATCATAATCTCCTGCTTTTACCTTTAACCACCTTTGGTCCCTTCAATCCTCAGTAATCTTTAAAATATAATTAATATAGTTTTAATCCTCTGCTCAAGGTCTGCAGTGGCTCCCCATTTTTCCTCCCATTGGAAATGTCAAAGCATTCACAATAGCCTAAGCCAGGTAGCCCAACACCCAAAGTTTTTGGCTCTGGCACATTTTCCAATACACTGATTGGACAAGTGATTAAAATATTTCAGATTCTACTTGTTTTGAGTTTTAATTAATTACACAGATTGTGTAATTACAAAATGAAGAGATTTTGATAATCTGTAGGAATCCTTTCAGCTCTAACACTTACAATTTTTTATTAGCAGGAGAATTCACTATGCTGTGTATGGTGCCAACACGGTGTTGAAGGAACCCCAAATGAAGCAACTATTTTGTAATTATAGAGTTGATCTAATCATTGCAGACAGCACACTAGGTAATTTAATCCCTGTAGTGAATTTTATTCAGTTTAGCTGTCTACATTTACACAAATTAGATAATTAGATAGCCTCAGCCACTATGCAAGAAGCTAGTATCTTTAGACAAGCGGCATGCTCTTGAGGGGCTGATCCACATGTCAGGAGGAACACACATTTGTAAAAATACACAGGTGTTTCTGCTTTTATGTCAACGATGTACATGTTGGAGTGCACAGAGAGACAAAATGGTGAGAGAAACTTGATTCAGACCTTTTAAGATGTGAAATGTTTTTTAGAAGTCTATTAGCATTAAATTAAAAACAAGCTGATAAAATCCTTTTTATTTTGCAAAAAAATACTTTTTCGTTGATGTATTTGTTTTAAAATTTTATCTTATCAATTTAAAGACTGTTTTTAATATTTAAGCATTTCTTTATTTGTGAACTTGAACATTGTTGTCAAGAAAATATATCCTTGGGGCACCTGGGTGGCTCAGTGGGTTAAAACCTCTGCCTTCGGCTCAGGTCATGATCTCAGGATCCTGGGATCGAGCCCCGCATCAGGCTCTCTGCTCAGCGGGGAGCCTGCTTCCCTTCCTCTCTCTCTGCCAGCCTCTCTGCCTACTTGGGAACTCTGTCTGCCAAAGAAATACATAAAATCTTAGAAGAAAAAAAAAAAAAAAGAAAGAAAATGTATTCTTCTCCTCCTCACTCCCTTCCCAGCTGGTATACTACTGCTTTTTGTTCCTGGAGCACATCAGGCACATACACCCAGCAGGGCCTTCTTGTTGGTGGTCTTCTTAGCTTGGAACACTCTTCCTTCAGACTCATATATATGGCCATCTCTTTCACTGCCTGATGGCTTTGCTCAAATGCTACTTTTTGAGCCATGTCTTCCTTTTAATCCACATTCATGATTATACTTATTTTCTTCCATTTTTGTACCCATAGCATGAAATACTGCATAACATACAATATAATTTTTACATTTTTTGTGTTCTTATTTTAGTTCTCCCTGCCCTAGAGTGGTAGTCCTATAAGGTATAGACCTTTGTTATCATTTAAAGATGCCTCCCAAATGCCTAGAATAGTGCCTGGAATTTAATCCATGCTCAACAAATAACAGTTAAGTGAATGAATCTAACAACGTTCTTATGTATATAAATTCATATGACTAATAAAGTCTTCGAAAATAGCCAAGTACTAGAAACAAATAAATCAGTTTGTAATAGGATGATATTAAAATTGTAATGATATATACAAATAGCATACACATGTATTTAATTGTCCTCTTAATTCAGAATTCCTAATAACCTTCCAACTTCCAGTGTGGAATCTTGAGTATTATTGCCTCATGCAAAGAAAGGGCAAATATTTTACTTTTTTAGAAGCAGGATAATACAAAGGCTTGAAAACTGTTGGAAAAAGAGATAATCTTCTAAATTTCACTAGCATATTTAGCCAAGCATATTCAGATTACAAAGGAAGGCTAAGCCAAGAGTTTTAATGCCCTAAAGTAGAAGGAAAGAACCTTCTCCATGCTTGACAACAGTAATTATTTTAGATAAGGTAGGACACACTGAAAGCAACTACTACTCACTTATGAATCTAGAACAATAGCATGACAAAGAGGAGTTCTACACCAACACAGAAGGTCACAACATCATTAAGAGGAGAGACAATAGAATGGGCAAAGAGAGGGTCCAGGTGGTCCTCCTGAAGTACACTCCATTTCTGTGTGCTACCTTTGATGCAATGAGAGGAGGTAGATCACCTGCTACGACCAGGGTGACCCTCACATTCAAGTAAATCATCTATATTTTACTAGCACCTGTTTCAATTCAGAGATGAAGTTCTCTGTGAAGGACTCTCATGTGTGTTGATGGATCATCTACTCCTGTCCTTTCCTCATGGCTCCCATACTGATGATCATGTCTTGCTAAGACTCTTTAGGAGACGAGATTATCACTGCCACTTCTGCCAGGAACCAGCAAGGGGAATTTCAAGGATACTTTTTCCTGATGTTCCCAAAGTGCCCAACCCTCAATCTCCTAAAGCCTCTTCACTGACCTAAGCCATTAGCACTTCATCATTCCCACCCTTCTTATAAACCTCAAATTACTGAAATGACTCAGAGTCATACCCAAATGATGGAAACGGAAGCAATCATACGACTTGTAGTTAGCATTCATTCCCACATGTGCCAGGAGTGTGCTGGGATGACTGGAGTAATCATATATGCATGGCTTTAATCCAGAAAGGGAACAAGAAGCAGTAAGTTTTGAGACAAATTCTTAAGGAAGATCAGGAGGCAAGAAGAAGTTTGAGCACTCCAGTCAACGGTAATAAAACAGTGCAAGCCAGGGGCCAGATAGCTGAGATGTATAAAACCACACATTTGTTTTTCTGAAGTAGAAACTCCATGTCAGGGACATGAGACATGGAGCTATTACACAGTAAAACCTGAAGGCAGCTGTGAAGAAACTGTGGGATATAACTTCCTTAAGAGCACATCTCCCTACCTCAAAAGAAGGGCATTTGACACTTCAGAAGCAAAATTACATCCAGTATTACCCCTCAGCTGAAATTTTATATAGAAGCATATTTATTTTTTTCAATGTATCCCTTAGAGTATTATTAAAACTACCGTCATAATGAAACCACTTGACAACTGTAGCTACATTTGTAATGCTTGAGTAGTGCTTAGCTGAGGTACCATGACACCAAAAAACACAACAAATCGTTTGGATGGACAAGGACTGTCCTCTATACTTAGCAACACTGTGTCTGCATATATCACGAGTGAAAAGGCTTCCTGAGACAAGCTTTGAATAACAAGAAATTTGATTCTCCTTTGCTAAAAACTCTGATAAAGAGGCTGAGTTTGACTGTAAGTTTACAATAGCCAGTATATGAGGACTAAAATATTGGAGATGTGTGTGCGCATAGAATTTATCATATAAATACTATTTTCTATAAATATTATATTTTATATTGTACAAAATACAGATTATACTTAGAATATAAATATAGAATTACACACAGACTTTATATATGCACATATTTATGGGATGAAAACTCACTTTTGTTCAAGAACATATCTTGGACAACAGTGACCTCATTGACTTTGGATCGAAGAATATTTACTTAAAAATCTATATATTATCTGTGTTTCATGAGGTGCAGGCTTGAAACACTATCTCAAACCCACAGGGAGCCATAATCTGTCTTCCCTTAGAGCCAGCAAGACAGAAGACAAAGGATGGAACTTGGACCCGACACATGTCTAGATCACTGTGCAGCCCAAAATTCATAGGACTTGACAAGAGGCAGCATGCTCTAGGCAACTGTGAGTACTTTACTGCCAAGAGAAGGTCATAAGTTTCCAATAAGTATGCACTTTTCCTCCTACAAAATCCAAGGCAGAAATGCTCATGGCTTGCCTTCAGTAATGGAGGTTTATTCCAGGATGTAAAAATATTAAGCTACAAGAAATTTACCTCACCAACCTAATAACCATTCTGAGATTCAGATGTCTAGGACTTCCAGGAATCCCATAGAAACCCAGAAAACATGTTCAGCTTCTGGTAGAGGACATCCTGAATAGTGAGACACTCTCAGAAGTTCTACATCTCAAAATAAAAGTGCAATTAGACTGATTCTCCATCATTTTCTCAAATGCACCCACTGGGCAGAATTTACCCCCAAGCCACCTTGGGCCCTGAACTTCCTCACGTGCACCTTTCCATTTACCTCATGCTGCCTCTCTGACTCAAAGTTCTCTGGCTAGCACACTAGAACTGCTTTCACTTAAAAAACCATACTTTAGGGTCCAAGAGTAACCTGAAGGAAAGAACAGTCTCCGGCCACTTCTCTTTTCAAAGGCAGTTGTATATAAACAAGTCTTTGAGGCTACGACATCTCCACAGTCTGCAATACCAGAGCACACAGTCTGAGGGGCCAAGAAGAGCCCATGCGTGTGTGTTCAAGCACCAGCAAGTCAGGCAGGCAGATGCCTGCCATGGGTGACCTCTGCAGGCAAGGAAACTGAAAGGAACAGGTATCATCTATCAGAAACTGAACCAGAAACCTAGTCCTGGAGAATCAGAATGTCAAAGCAGAGGTCCTCAGTGGAGCCCAGAGATGGGTCAGTTTGTCAGCAATGTCTTGGGTAGGGTCCAGTTAAATCTTCAGGCAGAAAGGATGCATAGACTTAGCTGAAGGGCTGGGGTGATACAAGTGAAGGAAAAAATACAGTTAAAAGAAGACCAATGGAGAAACAATAAAAACAGGTGAGAGACTAAATAACATTATAGGCAATAATCCATGAGTCATGGCACCTAGGTGGCACTCTGGGTGCTGCCATGGCTGTCATGCTAGGAACCTCCTTCACAGGGGAGAAGATGCTTCAGCTCCATCATGAATGAATAGGCACTCATCAGGCAGTGAGGGGAAAAGTTGATGTGACTCCAGAGTAAGGGCGGCGTAGGGATCAACCTCACACTAAAAAAAAAATAAAAGATGAAGTAACCACGCCAGGGGAATACACTTTTGTAAAGTTTGCCTCAGCCATAGGAGGCCCAGATGAGAAGCTTTCGCTCGTGCCCACATTTATTTGCATATTCAGAAAGAATATCCAGAAGAAATCTCACAAACACGTTATATTCTTCACACTGACCTTAAAACACAAAAAATACAAGACTCTCCAGATGTAATCTGCGTTAAAGCTGCCTTAATGAGGCAGGACGCAGTCTGTCAACTGGTTCTGAAATGGAGGCCTCCCCACCAGCCAAGCATGTCAGGAAAACACTGCGTTAGATGTCTCAGTTCATCAATCTAATAAACGAGTTCTCAAATGTCATTTTCCCTCCATATGCAGCAAACATTTTTCTATTACTTAGTAATGCTGTTTTAATCGGATTAACTCTCAGCGCACCAGCACGGTTCCATCTGTGAGAGCCGCTTATGTCACTGAACAGAGAGAAGGAAGCTGCCAGAGAAAGAGGGTCACCGTTCAGAGTGACATGTGTTACATCCTTGTCAGGACAGAAAATACCATGTGAAACTCATGCGTCTCAATTAAAGCTCACACATCAGCTGAGGCTATGCCTTTTAGTTTATGAAGAGAAACATTAGCCGTCTTGAATATCCTTTAAAGCAAAATAAGTATTTTCGTTAAGTGCTATGAACAGGGGATACTCTCCTGGTCTATTGGCCATATGGAACAAGTATAATGGAGTCAACAACTGCATCTGAAAAAAGAACAAAAGCGGTATCAGTAGGTTTTTAACCTGGGTGAAATCTCTAGCCTCCCTAAAAATCAGCACGGGGTAGCAGAATATGCCACCCCCAAAATATGCTACTTTGGCATATTGCTTATCTTGAGCTGAAAATTTTTGAGGAAAAAATAGATATAAGAAAAGCTCGCTGCCTGAAAGTGGGACATAAATTTGGAAAAATATTCTTCCTCGCCTTCTCTTGCAAGAGGAGAGAAGTTAATCAGTGGAGAGAACTCTCCACCCTGATTAGCCCAAATAACAAACTTTACTAAAACCAGCCTTTATTTACCATTAGTTTCCCCATATATTTTCTTCCTCAAATTCACTGAACCTGAAAGTTCTAAGTCCTTTTCCTTGTCTTCTCACTGTTCTACAAAATTACCACTCTTCATTAAAATGCTACATCAGGGGCGCCTGGGTGGCTCAGTGGGTTAAGCCGCTGCCTTCGGCTCAGGTCATGATCTCAGGGTCCTGGGATCGAGTCCCGCATCGGGCTCTCTGCTCAGCAGGGAGCCTGCTTCCCTCTCTCTCTCTCTCTGCCTGCCTCTCAGTGTACTTGTAATTTCTCTCTGTCAAATAAATAAATAAAATCTTTAAAAAAAAAAAAATGCTACATCAGCCCAAGTTGTGACCACCACTTTAAGTTACTGATCACAGAGTGCTTCCACGTGTATTCATGATGCATGTTACTAAACTTCTGCTTGCTTTTCTCTTGTTAATCTCTTTGGTTTTTTGGTTTTGGTTTTGGTTTTTTCTTTTCCCAGTCTAATTTCTGAGCAATAGCCCATGAAGCTAAGATGGTCGTGGGAAAATAAGTTTATTCTGCCCCCCAGAAAAACTCTTCTTGGGCAGCAAAAATCCTAGATGAACACTTAAAATAGTAATGTGTTTAATTATTTAAATATTTTGCTAGTTTAGAAGTGGTTACTAGGAATTAAGTTTTGATGGTAAGATAAAAAATATATTTATGGAAAGAAAAATTTGCCAAGCCCTAAAATGTTGTATTAACTTTTTAAACAATATTTACATAACTGTTTTACATAATTTTCCTTTGTAAGTATCTGAAACCAGTTTTTCCCAGAACTTGGTGACTAATGTATATATAAGTTTAATATACATATGGTCTTCACATATATAAGCATCAAGTGTGGTGATCCTTGCGAAATGTGGGTCACTCCATTCAGAATCTACAACTGGATGGCAGATTGCTGACTTCTCACATAGGGGCATGGTTACCTAATCACTCAATGTATATGATTAAATAGAAAAGGCCAAACTGAGTAGAATTCACTTCAGGGAAAACATCATCTTGTTTGGCTTTCTGTCTTGTCAGATTTACTGTATTATCATAAAATATCAATTTCAATTTTTGTCAGGTCCACATAGCATACAGCATATTTCCTTGTTCTGAAAGAATTATAAAATTTTTGAGCTAGAGGAACCTTAGAGATTAACCCCTTATTTAACATATGAAGAGACAGAGGACTTAAGATGTACCCAATTCAATCAGTGTAGCTAAACCAGAAGCAAAACACTTTTTGGAATTGAATCATCTCAATTGAATTTTTTAAAACATATAGTAAAGTAGCATGCCAGGCCACCTGGATTCTAATCTTGAAACTATTGCTAATAAACTGTGGGGATTGGGGCTAGATTCTTCCAAACAAGGTGGCATATATAGGTGAAGAAATTGATCCTTTAGGCCCTGAAAGGAGCTGTACTCTTGAGTGTGTCGCCACCAAACATGAAGACTTATCCAAGAGTGCCACACAAATGCTCTCATTTTCTATTAGTGCAGTTATATAAAGGGACTGGAAAGAACTTGATCTTTAGTAGTTTAGGCAATTAAATCTAACCTGGAAATACCTCAGACACCTCCTGTGTAAAGTTATGAGCTCGGACCGTATTATTTGCACAAATACTTACCAAGCAGTTCTTTAATTTATCACATTATCCTAGAACCTTGGGAGGATGCAGCTGTAAGACACAGCAGAATTACATCAGTCAGAATAGTCCAGGCTATGCTATAATCTCAGGGACCTAACCCAACTCAAACCAAGGTAAGCAGAGGAACCCTCCTCTATTTTATTGTTATGCCTTCTATAATATGTGTCATCTGGGATTAAGACAGTGGAGAAAAGGAAAATGCAGGAGACACAACAACTCTTAACTGTTTTACCCAGAAGTGATACACTTAATTCTGCCCTCATTTCATTGGCTCGAATTAATCACAGATTTCTATCCTAATTGCTAGACTATTAGAAAAATAGGAAATCATATAGATACTTGGTGACCACTAAATCCTCTGCTTTATTCATGAATAAAAAGATATATAAATAAATTTTATTTTATACCAGCTTTATTCTAAGATGCCACGCTTCCATGTTTTCTTATATGGCTCTTAATGGGCATATTTGTTTGCCAAATGAACCCTGGTTATGTCGCAAATACATGGCAGCCGAGGGGACGCCTAACATTAAAAACCCAGTCTTTTTACTCAGATGAAATATGACACTAGTAATAATAATGGCTCACATCATTATAGCTCTTTTTTAAAAATGATTTCATACATATGAAAATAACACCCATCTTGTATGAATGACTATGCAAAAATTAAATTTTCAAACATATTTAAGACGCTTAGCATGGTATCTACACAGAAGAGATAAATTAAGTATTAGATATTATTGTCACTGTGACATCATTATTGTTTTGTTGTTAGTTCTCATTTGATTTTCTACAAGCCATGTTTAGCCTTACTGAGGGAAGACAGATTCAAAAGGCTAAGTCATTTGCCAAAAATATGCAGTTTCAAGTATGAGAGTCTAACCACTTAGGCACCAAGTCCAGTCACCTGGACACTTTTTAACAGGAAGAAATAAAACAATTGTTCTTTTGCAGCCCTAGTTTACCTTTAATTTCTGGACCATCTTCTAGTTGCACAAGACAGTGAGTTAAGTAGGAGATAGTTTGAGCCCCTTTCCTATTCTAAAATTTTAGAAATACCCAATTATTTTATAACTATAAGACTAACAGCATAAACATTTAAATAACTTTAATTGTAGAAGGATAACTGTGATTTGGAAAGGTCACAATCCTTATGCTATCCCCTGCCTAGCCTGATGTCTCTAAAAGTCCCTCTCAATCCTAAAATTTGGTGATTTGGCATTAATCAGGACCACCAGAGAATCTCCTTTTTGCTTCTAGTACTGTTTATGCAACTCTCACACTCACTGTGAATAAAAGTGTTTTCTTAAACTCTGGTAATGAAAAATATTGGTTACCTTTTTAATGGGACAACTATGCAGGATTCAAGCACTGCCACCTCTTTACAACTTTCAAGACCTATTAAATTCATCCTTTAAACATAAATAAATTTTTTAAACTTATCTAAGTATTTTATCCCTTCAATGTTGATCAGTACTTCTCATCTAGATCTTTCTAGTTTCATAGTCGCTAGCAGTCCACTATCATTTTATACATTGGAAGACAAAGTTAGACCAATAAAAGGTTAATGTTCTTTTTTTCTTCTTTATTTAAGAATGGTCTTGTATGTCTTTGGGATCAAGATACCAGAAGACCATAGAGTAAAAGTCCTCCTCACCATCCTCCATCCTTAAGAAACAGAATTGGCCAAGACAGTTAAATGTAGGAACCAAATGAATCTTCAATAAATTTCCATATGAACAGGAATCTTAGCAGTCAGTTCTTGGTGATTTTGTAGTTCAGTCAGTCCAAAACATTGAACTGTCTCTTTATTTTTTCACAGGTGCTTTTAATACATAGGCAGATTTTAGAGAATGTGGAGGAGCCAAACTCCTTCCTGTGTATCCTATGGCACAAAGAAAAATGCATGTAACGACATCCTATTCAATCTTTGCATCAGTGACTAAGGTGATTATGTAGAAGATATATCCATTCTATAGGTGATACCAAGTGGGGAAAGTTAGTTTTTTTAAGATTGATTGATTGATTGATTTAAGAGACAGCACAAGCAGGGAGAGAGGGAGAGGGAGAAACAGACTCTCCACTGAGCAGGGGACAAAGGGGCAGTGTGTTGGGGGGAGGTGCTCAATCCTAAGACTCCAAAATCATGACCTGAGCCAAAGGCAAACACTTAACCCACGAAGCCACCCAGGCACCTTGGAAATGTTAGTTTTTATGATGAAAGACAGAATCAAATTCAGAACTATTTCAATAGGTTGGAACAGCACACAAACACCAAGAAGAAAGGTAAAAGATACCCATTGTTTGTTTATTCATCTACTAGATATTTATAGAGCACGCTTACATATTATGTTCTCTGGGTCAGGAGTAGGGCAATAATAAAAAGACATGTTTCCAATCTCAAGAAATTATAATCATGGGGGTATTTGTACCACATTTCCAATATTATAGATAAAGAATGTTTGTATGATTTGTCCAACCTAAGATGGCAAGTCAGTGAAAGGGCCTAATCCAGATCTAACATCAGGAGAAATTTCCCACCGTGCCACATAACTAGGTAAGAAATGACAGGTATAAAAGAAGTACTCTAAAAAGAACAATAAGAAAATGTCTCTTCCACCTCACCTGCTCTTTACCCCCATACCTGTGGAATAAGATATGATTAGGATAATTGTCTAGCACACAAGGGAAAATGGCCAAAGCAGCAGTGGCATAAGATTGTTGGGGAAGTGTTCATAGGGAAATATTCACGAAGGCAGGGGTTGCCCCCCTCCCGGCCCCGGGGTAGTAGACAGAGTCCTTGACTATGCAAGATTAAATGCATGATTATGGATGTGTCAGTCCCTCCCTGGTGTGATCAAGAACTACAATACAATATCACTGTAATGACAGAGGATCCCTGCCAGAGGACCCCATAGAAAGAGGTCTCTTTCTATGACTAGGAAACAACGCTGTTGGTCATGGTTAGCCTGTCCTCAGTAACCACAGTGACGTACAGATAGTTGTCCTATTACACTTTCCAGCTAGATACCTCCAGGACTATTCAGATTAATAGCCCTTTCCATTCTGCCTTAGATAAACATGAAGTGCTCTTGGCAGTAGTTATTCATTCATTCCTATTGTGTCAACCACAGTAATGCTGTCACTAGCCACACAACTCCTACAGGTTAAAATGGTAGATTATACTGCTTAAAGGCCACTTCTTCATTTGGAGAAAGATGGAAGAGCTGAAGAAAAGGTAAATTTGACTGATCTGAAAAAAAGCTAGCCTCATAAAAAGTGCTGATCTCTTGCAAAGCTCCATGGAAACTGGTTATAACCCAATGATTAAGGCAGTTAATCTTGATCAACTGCAATGCCAGGACCCAAGGCCCTGAACAAGTTGGGGGAAGGGCTAAAGTATATCCAACCTACAACTCACAGAAGTGGTAGAATATGGCTGTAGAACCATGTGCTTCCATGTCATATAGCTTTGCTATGTCAGCCTCTGATCACACAGATCTGATCATGCAGCTTAGAAATCCACAACCATAGGGACCATGGTCCCTCTCATGGAGTCTGATGAAGAACTCGGATAGATTTTTGTGCACCACCCAAAAAACAACGGATATGGAAGGGACACAGGCCACACATCTGCTACTGATACTGCACTAATGAATTTTCCAGAACACCAATCTGATAGGCCTTGTGTGAGGGCTATTTTGCAATTCATCTTTATTTGTAAAACAGAGACATTACAATTTATCATTGAAACAAGAACATTGTAAGAGTAAAAGAGAGCACTGTTATTATTTATACCTGGACAACTCTAGTATCCGTGGAAATCCAGGCATGTGGTCACCCTAGGTAAATTATCTTTTAGGGAAAAAAAGAAAAATCAATCCATGAAAGGCCAAGATCTTGGAAATCATATGAGCACATAGTCAAACTGATAGTTTGAGGCCATGTGTGTGTATTTGTGTGTATTGAAGGCCAGTGGAGGGCAACATAAACTTACTCAAAGGGCCAGCATGTAGCAGAGTGAAAGGCTTATTCTCTCCTGCTCCAAAAAGCAGATTCAAGTACAATATCAAAAAGAGCTTCTCATTAGAGCTGCTCAAAAACAGAAGAGGCTGCCTTGCCGTAGTACTCTTCTCATACTCTGGAAGCATGCACGCTGATGAAGGATGTGGACCGTGAGATTTTTTCCACAAGTGAGAAATTTTATATACGGCTCCTAAGAGTCTTAGAAGATTATAACTTACAAATGGCTATTATGAAAAAATTATGATTTCTTGTTGGTTTTGTAATACCAAGAATCTCATTCATTTGTAAGTAGTCTACACTCAAACCAAGGCAGAGAGATAACGTAATGCAAGAAAAGAAACTTAGAAATTGTCCAGTGTGTCATCCAAGATGGGCCGAGAACAATAATACAATCCCATGCCTGATTTGCATGCATGAAGGAAAATCAGAGCAAGGATGTAATTAACTGATATTACTTGAAAAATATGGAAAGTTCAGAATTTCACTCATAACTTCTATTTACTTACATGAAGTTAAAAGATTTAAGCACTACTTGAACAATGGTGAAATTTTATTAGCTCTTGAATCCTTTGGCTAAATGGCATAAGCGTGTATATCATGTGTTTGAACTTTGACTAAATTATGAAGGGTAAAATTTGTCTTCAAATAAACTTCACTTCCTTTTTCTTCCCTGTCTTATCAGAAATAGGGCAACCCTTTTTCATGGTTAAACTCCCTACTGTTTGATACCTCTCCTCTTTTTTCTTTTATTCTCAGGAAAGGGTCAGATTGAATCAGGTTTCTTATAACTACGATCTGCCAACTATTTTATATACGTTTGAGAGATCTTAATTCAGTGTGATAAAATTCTATTCATGGAATTCCAGGAATCAGTCTTATCCATTAAGAATTGTTTAGAGGAGCATTATTGGCTCCTGAATTTCTGGTATATAGAAAGCTACCAATTCTTCACACTAGTCATCTTGTCCTACGTTTGTCTGCTCTAGCAATACCCAAGTAAAACTGATATGGTCTTTATGTATTACTAATAATAGCTGGGTGTTTATTCAGGATTCTATGTGCTAAGCACTGCACTGATCATTTTACATATATTATCTCATCTTTTATTTATTTATTTTTAAAGATTTTATTTATCTATTCGACAGAGAGAGAGAGAAAGCATAAGCAGGGGGAGCAGCAAAGGGAGAAACAGACTCCCCATTGAGCAGGGAACCCAATCCTAGGACCCTGGGATCATGACCTGAGCCCAAGGCAGATGCTTAACTGACTGAACCACCCAGGCGCCCCTTATCTCATCTTTTAATCTTCACAACAACAATATAAATTATATATTATTGTCACAGCACAAAAGATTTTTTAAAATTTAGTTGCAAAAGGTTAACAAATTTGTTTAAAATTATATGAGAAGGTGGGTGTGCCGAATTCCCAAGCCTGGACTCTCAACTGGCAGGTATTATTCCACATTAGCTTGCTGAAACTAACTCCAAAAGTATTTTACATGTGCACACTGAGAAAATGCATAGAAAAAACAAAGTACCTTTTCTTTATAACTTGTCCAATGTCTCGTACCCTGTTTTCTTCCATTGATACTCACGCCTGTGCAAATTTAATCAGAACTTACCCAAATATTTCAGCACCAATTAGAGACTATTAAGCTCCTCTCAAGCTTCAGTGCCTTCTCCTTCCTACCTCTTTTTATTTTTTTTTCCAGAAATACATGTCTCCTTTTTGATTAAATTATTTTAGGCAAAAGTGATTCCTTCCTCCTGGAAACTGAAGCTTAAGATTTCCTTCCTTCCACTGGTCACTTTAAACAGAAGTTGGGGTGATTTAACAGGGGAACAGGGTCAATTATCTCCATATTAAATCATAGGGGAATAGTTGAAATGGAAAATTTCTTTTTTTTTTTTTTTTTTTATACTTTTTTAATTTTTTATAAACATATATTTTTATCCCCAGGGGTACAGGTCTGTGAATCACCAGGTTTAGAAATGGAAAATTTCTAACTGATCACTATGAAATATCTAACCAAATTTTACAGTCAACTAGGAATTAAATGGTCCTCCATTTTATGTCCTGTTAATGAAGATAAATTGGAGAGATTGCAGATAGAAGACAAGAAAGTGGGTTCAAAGACAGCTGCCCATGGTGGAGGAGGGAGACCTCCTGGTCAGTTTCAAAGTCAACCTCAGGTCTGCCCTGCTGTAACAACTGGTAGTAAGATCCATTCTGGTAAGTGTAATATTGTATCCCCTGTGAGACAGGTTTCAGGGAAGCACACCTATACTGAACAGGAAAGGAGGGAAAATTGCAACTACTGTAGAGAGAAAGCAGGCAAATTGTTGGGACCTTGACTGGTTCAACTGGGAACTGAGACAGGGAAGCACACAATGCTTAAGAAAGAATGGCAACAGCTGGGCAGTGTATAGCTCAGCCCCTCCCACAGTCTAGCATGGCAATCTTAGATCTGGATAAATGTTTGCTGTCATCGCTGCTGCCTTGGAAAACAACCTTACTCCTACGTCGAAATTACATGAGTATTTAAGAGCTGTTATCTTGGTGATGTGGCGGTGGAGTACTCCAGAATAATGTGTGCTCCATTATAAAAATTGCCGCGTAAGAGTAAAGTCCAAGTCAGAGAGAAGGCATAAATCCTGAGATTCCAAATAGAAATCAACGTGGCTGTAGTTGTTAAGGGGTCTCCAAACTGACTTTGAAGGTATTGGTTATGATGACCTTGCTATTTGAGATTGGATTTTGATTCGATCAAAAACATTGGAGGTTCATTTAGTTGAGCTATGAGCATCTGCTGCACCACTCAAAATGGAAAGTAAGTATGACCCATTTACTGAAGCTGTGTCACCATCTCCCTGCAAGGCCCCTGATCCTCTCTCCTCCCATTCAGGAACTACTTACTGCATGTAGAGAAACCCTGGAGAGACAGGTGAGTCACTCTCTAATGACTTCATCATCAGTGAATCCAGTCGTTGCTCTCCTAGCCCTGGCTGTCACAGACATTGAGACTGGAACCAACCCTGTTGCATAGACTAATGGTACCAGGAATGCTGCTTGGATGTCACCAGTGCCTTATTCCTGGCCGCTGGTACCTGATTACCAAGACCAATTCTCATTCATGTAGAGATCCACCAGAGCTACCTAAACTCCACTGTTATTTGCCACCAATGAGTGAGTGGGTCAGGATTTAGCGCAAGTACCTCTATCTCATTTGTCCAAAGGTTTCACTCTATACTTGATGTTCTGTGGGTTAGCAAAACAAAAGCCTCAGTCTCAACATCCCTGACTGCACTGTTATCATACCTCCACCAGTAGGGGTAGCTGATAAACACCACGGACATTCAAGAGCTTAGTCACGAAGTAAACTTTCTCAGGATTAAGTGAACAGATTCTCAACATTCAATCTGTCTGGCAGTCAAGGAAAATTGTTGTCTCTTTACCTCTCCTCTCCCCCTACGGAAGAAGGCTCTGCACTTCATGATACTCTGAACATTGGAGACAGTATGTGCCTCACTTGTCTGTTTTATCTGCCAATCTGCAACCAAGTATCCTTTGAAAGGGGAACAACCAATAGGCTGACTTGGAACCCTGTACACCAGGCTGGAGCCCATTCTCTACTTTGAGGGCCCCCAAATAATAATGACTACTTTGAGATACATTTCTCTCTTTACTGGTGATTTTGCTGATTGGAGACTCTGGCAAAGGGCATCTTTAAAACCATGGCTGGCGGGGCACCTGGGTGGCTCGGTGGGTTAAGCCGCTGCCTTCGGCTCAGGTCATGATCTCAGGGTCCTGGGGTCGAGTCCCGAATCGGGCTCTCTGCTCAGCAGGGAGCCTGCTTCCCCTCTCTCTCTGTCTGCCTCTCCGTCTACTTGTGATTTCTCTCTATCAAATAAATAAATAAAAGCTTTAAAAAAAAAAAAAAAAAAAAAAAAAAAAAAAAACCATGGCTGGCTATCTTGTTAACTTCCAAGTGGAAGAAAATTTTTGGTCCTTCACAGTTTATGACCCCTAGCTGATCTTGAATCCTCTTATTAGAAATTTGTAAAAATATACAGTTTTGCAGGAAGCATTGCTTTTTTGGGCAGAACATTCAAATACATGTTTTTGGTTTTTGGTTTTTTTTTTTTTTTTTCCAAAGCAACATTAACACAGTCACTGAATTACTCAATTTAAATAAAGCTTCCAACTCCAGTCTCCTCTGGTAGAAATAAAAAGTTTATGTGTCAGAATAAATTGAGGAAGATGCAGAAATGGTCATTGAGAAGAGACAAACATTTCATCTTTTTTTATTTTTTAAAAAACATTACTGAAGATAAATGATTAAATATTTTATAGAAATTACCATTTTAATTCAGATGCAAACTAGAGAACTTAGTATATGAAAAGGGAACTCTGGATGCTTACAATCCTTCAAAACATCAGAATTTAAAGCTATTCGTTTTCATATTATCTTTTGAGCCATCTATTAAGTTCCTAGCTGAAAATTAAAATATATTAGTAAGAAAACAAAATATCAAATCCTTTCATTCAGTGAATAACAACAGATTATAGAGCTGAGAATACACTAAGTTATTACATGAAACAGTGTCAAGGATCCAGATGAATTTCTATTTTAATTTATTTTCAAACAGTAAAACTCACTTTTTTTAATGTACAGTTCTGTGAGATTTTAACATGTATAAATTCTTTAACCATGACCACAGAGAGGATGCAGAGCAGTGCTAACACCCCAAAGAGCTCCCCTGGAGTGTCTCTTGTGTTCTGACCCTCCTCACTCCAAAGCTCCAGAAAAACACTGATTTGTTTTCTATTCCTTTTTTTTTTTTTTTTTTTTTGCAAGGGGAAAGAGCATTTCCAAAATGTTATATTAATGAAATCATAAAAAATATGTAAACTTTTGAGTTCTTTGACTCAGCATAACTCTGAGGTGAGTCATCCAAGTTCTAGTGTGTATCAGCTTATTCCTTTCTATTGGTAAATATGTTTCCCTACTTGGATTACCGTGGTGTGTTTCTGCATTCACGCACTGAAGGATCTCTGCCGTGCTTCTTGTTCTGAGTGATCATTAATAAAGTTCCCATAAACATTTATGCACAGGTTTTCATGTGAACCAAAACTTTCCCTTTTTAAATATATATACCTAAAGGTGGGATTGCTAGGTCGTAGAGTAAGTGTATGCCTAACTCAGAAACTGCCAAGCTGTTTCCCAGAGCGGCTGGACCATTTTGCACTCCTATTAGCAACGTACAACAGTCCCTGCTGCCCACCGTCCTCATCAGTCCTGGGTTTCATTAGTAGTTTTTATTTTAGACAAGATAATTGGTATAAATGCTATTTCATGGCAGTTTTAATTTTCATTTCCCTAGTGACTAATGGTGGAAAACATAGTTTCATGTGCTTATTTGCCATCTGTATATCTTTTTTGGTTAAGTACCCATTTAAATCTTTTGCCCGTTACAAAAATTGAGTTATTTTCTAACTTTCTTTTAATTTGGAGAGTTCTCTGCATATTCTGATACAATCCTTTGTTTGATATGTGATTTGAAAAAAAAATTTTCCCCAGTCTGTGGGTTGTCTATCTATTCTCTCTCTTTCCCTCTCCCCTTATCCTTCTATTTTCTTAATAATGTCAGTTTTTTTATTAAAAAACTTTAATAAAAGTTTTTTATAAAGTCTAATTTATCAATTACTTGTTATGGATTGTACATTTAGTATTGTATCTAAGAACTCTTTTGAAACTGAATGTCAGAAAGATTTTCCCCTATACCATATGGAAGTGTTGTATCACTATATCATATACCTGAAACTACTATAACATTGTATGTTAACTACACTGCAATTAAAATTTTAAAAATAATTTTTAAAAAAAGATTTTTCCCTGTGTTTTCCTCTAAATGTTTATAGTTTCACATTTTCATTTACATCTCTGATGTATTTTGAGTTAAGTTCTTTTGGATTAAATTATAGAAGACAGTTCATTGTTTTGCATGTGAATTTCCAAGTATTCTAGATTTTTTTGTTGAAAAGACTGCCCTTTATCCATACAATTGCCATAGCACCTTTGTTGAAACTCAACCACTTCTGAACGCTGGATCTATTTCTGGATTATCTCTTCTGTTTCAGTGTTCTATTACCACACTACTCTGACTACTATAATTCTATAATATGGCTTAAAATTCAATAGAGTGCTTCTTCAACTCTGTTCTTTTAACTATTCTAGTTCCTGTCTTTCCACATTAGTTTTATGATCATCTTATTGATTGCTACAAAACAAATCCTATTGAGATATTGATTGGGATTGCATTACGTCTCTAAATAATAATGAAGACAACTAACATTTTAACTGTTGAGTCTTCCAACTCATGAACATATGTTTTTCCATTAATATCAGCAGTATTTTATAGTTTTCAGCATATAGATCCTACACCCATTTTGCTATATTTATTCCAAGTGTTTCATTTTGGAACAACCATAAATACTACTAATTTTTTTTTAAATCTCAATTTCCAACTGTTCATTGATAGTATATAAAAACATAATTGAAGTTTATTTATTGTTCTTTTATCCTATGACCTTGCTAAACTCAATTATTAGTTCTATAAGTTTTTAAAATAGATTCCTTGATATTTTCTACATAGACAATCATATCACCTACAAGTAAAAAGTCTTATTTTTTCCTGTCCAATCATTTGGGAAGAAAAGGAAAATGACTTGCATTTCAATTTTTAGACATATTGCATTTACTAGAATTCTAGTACAATATTAAATAAAAGTGGTGAGACTAAACATCCTTGTCTAGTTTCTGTTGGGGAGAAAGCAATCAGGCTTTCACCATTAAGTATGACATTAGCTGTAGGTTTTTCATAAATGCTCTTTATCTGATTGTTCATGTTCTCTTTACTTCCAAGTATGCTGAGAGCTTTTATTATATATTGGATGTAGAATTTTGTCAAATGCTTTTTCTGAATCTACTGATACCATCATTTGTTCTTTTAGTCATTAAGTCTGTTAATGTGGCTATGTACATTAACTGATTTTAGACTGTGAATCAAGGACTGGTGGAATGATCTGTCATTTCTAATTACTTGGAGAGTTTCCCCAAGAAAAACCTTCACATGGTTGTGATTTATTATTCTTTTTATACATTGCTGGATTTGCCCAATATTTTTGAGGATTTTTCTATGTTCAAGAGGAATATTGGTCTGTAGTTTCCATTTCTCATGTTGTCTTTGTCTGGTTTTAGTGTCAAAGTAATGCTAGCTCTGTGAAATGTGTTGGGAAATGCTCTGTCCTTTTCTATCTCAATAATAAATTTGAAAAGTTGATGTTATTTCCTCCTTAGGTATTTGGTAAAGTTAACCAGTGAAACCATCTGGGCTTGAAAATATTTTTTGAAGATGTTTAACAATGAGTAAGATTTTTTTCAATAGGTAAAAGATGACTCCAGTTATCTCTGTTCTTAATTGATTTTGATATTTGTCTTAAAAATAATTAATTTATTTCATCTAAGTTGTAAATTACATGCATAAAGTAGTTCATAATATTTCCTTATTATTCTTTGAATGTGTTTTGGGTTGTTAGTAATATTCCTTCTTTTATTCCTGATCATTTCTGATCATTTGTTTTGACCATTTGTACCTTCTTTTCTTGGTCAATTGCACTAGAGTTTTATCAATTTTACTGTTTGTTTTTTAAAAGAACCAGATTTTGGTTATATTGATTTTTATGTTTTCAATTTCATTGACTTTGCTTTTCTATTTGTATTCAGTATATTTTGCTCTTTTTTGTGTTTCTGTAGGTAAATAAACATAGCCATGTTGAGCTAATAGCCATTGGGTTTATTCCTTTTCTTCAGGTAATCCCAGTGACTGTGGTGATATGTAGAAGTGAAACAGGCAAGTGAAATGAACACCTTTGCTGTGAATGTTTTAGGAAAAGAAATTTTAGAAATTTTGTAACTAAAAGCAAACTACAATGTTGAATGTGGATATTAGCTTTATTCTACACTTTTATTCTTAAGATTAATCAGTCAACTTCACATTAATAAGTATTGGCCATAAGGGCGCCTGGTTGGCTCAGTTCACTGGGTGACCTTCAGCTCAGGTCACGATCCTGGAGTCCTGGGATCCAGTTCCAGGATCCAGTCCTACATCCGGTTCCCTGCTTGGCAGGAAGTCTGCTTCTCCCTCTGATTGCTTCCCTCTAATGCTCTCTCTTTCATTCGCTATCTCTTGAATAACGAAATGAAATCTGAAAAAAATATATATATATTGACCATAGTTTTTCTCAAATATTAAATTACTGATTTGAGAACTTTCTTTTCTCATATAAATTTTTAATGCTATAACTTTCCCCCTAAACACTGCTTTAGCTGTGTCACACAAATTTGGGGTGGTTATATTTCCATTTTTATTTAGTTCAGAATGATTTTTAATTTCCCTTCAGATTTCCTCTTTGATACATTATTTAGTAATGTTTTGTTTAATTTTCTAATGTCTAGAAAATAAATGATTTACAGATATGATTCTGTTATTGCTTTCTACTTTGATTTTGTTATGATCAGAGAACATGCTTTCAATAATTTAAACTCTTTTAAATTTTTTTAAAAGATTTTATTTATTTATTTGATAGACAAAGATCACAAGTAGGCAGAGAGGCAGGCAGAGAGAGAGAGGAAGGGAAGCAGGCTCCCTGCTGAGCAGAGAGCCCAAAGCGGGGCTCAATCCCAGGACCCTGAGACCATGACCTGAGCCAAAGGCAGAGGCTTAACCCACTGAGCCACCCAGGCACCCCTAAATTCTTTTAAATTTAATGAGGTTTGCTTTATGATTCATAATATGGACTTTCTTGGTGAACGTTCTATCCATGCTTGAAAAGAATGTGACCTGGAGTGTTATATAAATGTCAATTAAATAAAGTTAGTTAATAGTGTTGTTCAAGTCTATACTTTTGGGTTTTGTTTGCTTTTTCACATACATTCTCTTCTCCTTCTATGATGTGAAAATTAGACCTGCTGATATTGTCTCAAAGGTCCCTGAGGTTCTGCTTCTTCATGTGTGTGTCACTATTTCTGTCTGTCTGTCTCTCTCTCTCTCTCATTGTTTAAAATGCATAATTTCTATTCCCTGTCTTCAGGTTCACTGACTTAACTGATTCCTTCTTTCCCATCCGCATTCTGCTAGTAAGGACCTATGGTGATTTTTTAAAATTTCCATTATTATATTCTTTTGTCCTAAAATTTTTCTCTGATTTTTTTAATAGTTTCTATTGTTTTGCTTCCATGTATCTATTCTTTTCAAGAGTGTTTTGCCCTACTTCTTGGAGCATGATTATAATGGCTGCTTCATAGAGTTTCTCTGATAATCTCAACACTTGAATCATCTTGTGGTTGGTGTCTGTTGTTTTCTTTTTCCCTTAATAGTTGTTCAGATATTCCTACTTCTTTGTATGTTGAGTAGTTTAGAGTAGTATCTTGGACATTTTGAATACTATAAGACTCTGGATCTTATTTAAATCTTCTATGAAACACAGATTTTTGTTTTGTTTTATTCTAACAGGTCTAACACACATTCTGGCCCACTTTCTACGTACTATCTTTAAGTGTTAACTTGGTTTTCAAAGAATTTGCAGTGATACCTGGTTTGAGATTCCATCTCTTCACTATATGTGGATATTAGCTTTATTCTACACTTTTGTCATTCTGAGGGGTAACTGATCTAGGCAGCTCTGCAAGGCTTGGCCTCACAGTGTTTCTGCTGCCATGCTATCAGGGAGGTGAAGTGATCTCACCTCTTTGTTGCCACTCCCTTGATGTAAGGTGGGGAGAATCCACAGGACTCCTCTCCGCAGACTGTGCCACCACGTGCTGGTAGGGAGAAAGAACTTTTGGAAAACAAAAATTAAACTGGAAACTCACTTGCCAGATCATTCCTCCAGTCCTGAGATCCTTATCCATTCTGCTTGCTTTTGTCCATCTGTCACTCAGTTGTTTAATGTCTTTTATTCTGGGGTATTTTAGTTATAACTAATAGAGGAGATAGGGTGGAGTGTGTTTACTCCCTTTCCAAAAAAAAAATCTAAAATGGGGATAAGAGACAAAGGAAAAAAGAAACCTACTTCATAAGAGTATGTATGACAAAGAGAATATGTGATAGAATATTTCTGGCAAATGATAATGCTAGGGTGAGGCCTTCATTTTCCACTTCAGATGTATCCTTCCATGTAACCCACCAGGGATGTCTCCCCCACCCCCCACCGACTGCTCCCTAAGGAGTCAGGAGTGAGATAAAGTCATTCATTGGTGAGTTTGGAGAAACACAGGACATGCACTGCCCAGCCACATCTATTTCCTCCTGCTCTTGCCCAGAGAGACGCTGTGTTCTCATTCCTCTAAGTCATATGATAAAATTAGTGCCAAAGGCCATATCCTTTGGAACTAATAAACAAAAATTAATTAATTCACTAAAAGACCACCCTCTCAATAACAAAATATTCAGTTATAATATGACTATAAGGCATGTACCTTAATCCCTTATTGTGAAAGAGTCTAATTCACTTTTTTATTCCCAGTGTTTAACACTTTGCTGAGTAAATGAACACATAGTAAGTGCTTAGTAAATGTCTACTGAATAAACAAATAAATGATTCAGTGAATAAAAGAATTCCAATATGCATCATGTTAGGTATACCTTTCATAGGAACAATCTTTTGTTTAATGGTAGTGATTCCATCTCAGATAGTCTCTGCTTCCTCAATAGATGTAAGACATCTTGAAATATCCAGCATTTACTCTATCCCAATTAAGACAGTTGCCAATTCATTTAATCACATAAAACTTCTCTGAGGTAGGTACTATTATTATTCACATTTTAGAACGAAGAAAAGTGCTAAGCATAGAAAACAGGTGAATTGTCAGTGGTCAGAAAGCCAGTCAATGATAAACCCATGATTCAAACTATGAGAACTTGATTCTAAAGTTGATACCAGTTTCAAACACAGCAGACCATCTCCCAAGGCAGACCGTCTATAGCCCTCACCAACACCTTGTTCATGGGTAGGCTAGTTCTAGGCCTACAGTCAATTTATCTTTCCCTTCCAACCTCCAGCATATGTATTTCTCGATACCTGGCCTGGCCACATCAACTCTACCATCTCTCCCCATGCTTCTACCACTTGGGGCTACACAAACACAGCCAGAAATTTTTTCCACAACCACCTCAAAGGATTAGCTTACCTTCCTCCCACCATCACCAGCCCTGCTTGTGCAAGCCTATGAAGTCCTTTGTATTGTCAGGTCTTACCAGTTAAGAATAGGGCACAGTGAACTGAAAACAAACAGTCACTTGGAAGGGAATGATAACATTTAGGGATGATAACAAAGAAGTTACAGCACTTTACATATAATGCCTTTCATTTTTCAATACTATTTCTCTTGACTTAAACACCGGTATACTTGCAAATTTTTTGTCATTACAAAAAGCTATGACTCTTTCCCTCTGGCTCCAAAGTTAAAAAAAAAAAAAAAAAGGCATTAATAGAATTCCTAATCCCAATAATTTGTTTATTTCATAAATTAAAAATGTGTAATCTAAGTCAAGTTGGAATATTTCTTAGAATAATTATGCAGAAAGTAAAATATGAAACAACTAATCCAGAAGCAAAATGGGTTTTAAACTGTTTCATGTGGACCATAGACTCCAGATGAACTCTGACCCCTTTTAAAAATGTTTTATTTATTTATATGAGAGAGAGAATGAGCGGGGGGCGGGTGAGGAGCAGAGGCAAAAGGAAAAGCAGACACCCCATCACAGGAATCGACCTCAAGACCCTGAAATCTTGACCTGAGCTGAAGTCAGATACCTAACTGACTGAGCCACCCAGGAATCCCGGGCTCTGACATTTTTAAAGGTATAAATGTTTTACCATGCCAGTGCCATGGTCTCCTATCATATTGTATGTATATTATCTGCCCCAATAACTCTCAGATTTCAGTGTGCATAAGAATCACACCTGGGCAGTGAGGCAAAGAATGACGTTAAAAATACTGCTTCCCGAGGACTAGCCTCAAGAATCTTTGGGGACAGAACCCAGGCAATAATACTTTGAAGGAGCTTCTCCAATGATTCTGATGCCCACAAAGTTTGAGAAACATGGTTATATATTTGACTTTCAGGACTGACCAATACAGGCATCATCTGTAGGTGCTAAAAAGAAAAAAAAAAATTTTTTTTTTCAGATAATTAGTCTTGATGACATCTCTACTCCAGCATTAAACACTTACTCATATTGACCATTGTGCTGATATCTTTCTTAATTTTCCACTACTTACATACCTCTTTGACAAGAAGTCCAGTGTGGGCTCCCCAATATAAAAATGTGTGGTTTTTTTTTTCCACAAATATCAAATAAAAGTGCAATTACGATTTAAAGAAGTCTGGTCCTATCTGATACAGATAAATGTACTATTCCATTTTTATGTATGTATGTATGTATGTATGTATTTGCTGTGTGATTTACGACTTTTCTTGTCAATCTATTTTCTAGGTGTGTGGGTGTTTATATACATATGTATTTGAATACACAAGGCATTAAAAAAGATTGACAGCTTGACAACTTAGAAGTTTTCCTCACTGTGTAGCATTTTGGCTGTTTACATATCATCTGCTAAACCTCAACCATCAGGCAACAACAAGAAAAAATTATGTTGAAATCATTGGAGAAATACTAAAATATGTCATGTGCATTTGCCTCAAAAACATCATTAATAGCTCTGTTAATTCTTGTCAATCACCATGTGTTCTTTATCTTCTTGGTTACGTAATTCCTATTTCCTTGTTGAAGTCTTTTTCTAGTACCTTTAGTATCTTCTACATAACTGCACATTTTTCATATTAAAACCAAAATTGCTTTCCATTTGATTTGTCTTCATAGCCCTTCAGTTGCTAATGTTACTACTACAATTCACAAAATATTCAAATTCCAAACTTTCCTGTCATTTGTTGAATCAAAACAGTCACCTGAATGCTTTTTGGGTAATTTCATTCTATGTTTATTTCTGCAAGACAAACCATTTCAGAATGCCTAACAATAAATTACCACCTGTCTAAAGAAGTCTTGCTGTTTGAAGGGTTCTTCAAAGCTTAACTCCTTAAAGTAAAATGTAGCAGGTTCATTTAACATCTCTTCAAAAAGAAGAGCTTACACAATGCAAAACTAACCTGTTTATGAGGTACATGTCATATTAGTATCTCGAGACATGCTACAATGAATTTTCTGAAAGCAATGGTAGTCATTCAAAACCAGAAATGGAACTTAGGATATAAAAAGAATTAAACTTGATGAAGGAAGACAGCACCCAAGCTTCAGAATAATGCCTTTCAAAACATGCTTCCAAACACAGTATTAAACAGTTCCAGCCATAGGTTGAAGAACCTATGGAACTCACAGAAAATGTCCATTCTCAGCCCCATGGATTGTCATCCCTACAAGGGGAAGAAATAAAAACAAGTTTGTTTTCAAATTCTGCCTAGCGTCAAGGAGAGTAACCCCAGCTGCAAAAAGCGGTCATGTGATTTCTAGGCCCCATGAGAAAGATGGAAACTGAGGTGCCGTGATCAGGACAACACCTTTAATCCTGCACATGAAGTTGTCTAGTCTCAATAAGTTATCAGATACTAACCAGTAAAGACGGCAAGAAGCCTTACATGGCATGGAGTCTTGACAATGATCTCACTCCTGAGGCTCTGCCTCAACTCTCCTAGGTAAAGGAGTCCACGGCCCCATTCATGGAAGTGTCCAGGGAAAGAGATAAAAATCCTGCTTTTATCTGTGTCCTCAGTTCTTTAGGTCTAGCATGTTCCATTCCAGTCAAACCCCCAAAGAGCCCCTGTCCTGACAACAGTGCTCAGACATAAGGTACACATAGTTGTCACAAATGCATCACCATTTAGTTACCCGAATCTTCAACAGAAGGCTAAACTATTACATTAAATCACTGAAGCATATTGGATCAGCTGAAACAATACAATTGTGGGAGATGAATGTTAGAGTACTTCCCAGAGACTAGTATAAGACCAATCACAATCATCTCTCCTTTGCCTGGGAAGATTCTGTTGGCCAGATTAACATTCCAGAAAAAAAAGAACTGCCATGTTCAATCCTAACTGGGCTTTGAGAGTCTCCTTTGGATGGAAGGAAGCAAGGTGATAGTAACAAATATAGTTTGAGAAAGAAAATGTATTGTCTATGATCTCTTTTTCCCATCCCAAACCCTAGACAGAGAGAGGTTCTGGCTTTGGGGGAAGCTCAATCACTTGTGTGCTATTGCTTCATCATACAAATCAATAGTTCAATTGTGAATAGAACAGATGCAGAGAGGGACTAAGAAGTCACCTGGGCCAGCTGGTATAGATTTTAGCAAACCGATTTTTCTGGGTTTCCATGCAAAGTCCTAAAATAGATAATTTTTAAAACCATTTGAGTGCCTCTTCTCTGGCAGAGAGGGCAAAGCTGCTGGCATTTGATTTGTTGGATACTCTTCTCAGCTGAACTCTAATCTGCCCTGAAGGAGAACCACAGCCGTTATTTATAGTTCACCTGTGAGAGGTAAATAAATATTTACTAACAAAGAATGTTGATACATACTTCAGCTATAGATTTTCCTACGATTTTTCTGTCTATTTTCAATTGGCTAGGTAAAGTTTTTCTGAGCCTCCAGTCATGATGTTTGGTCACAGAGAGAGAAAGATTAGGTTCAGTTAGCAAATAGCTAAAGGTCCATGCTTGTTCAGAATATCCCCTTCTACTGGCATCGATAGGATAAAGTGAAGATTCCATTTTTTTTTTTTTTTTTTTAATTCTTGACACTCAGTTCTTCCTGCTAAATTACCTCAACCAGCTAATGCCCCCCCATCCATCCCTTTGTCCCATTTATATTGTTTATATTTTTTCCCAGACAAGAATCGTAACACCTCTTACATGTAATTAGAACCATCTTTTCCAGACTTTCACAAAAATACCTCCTCCCTTTGAATATGCTTCTTCCAGAAAACATCTCCTGCATACCAGAACAGTCTTGTCACCCTGGGCAACTTCAGAGGTACCTGAACTGACATTTCTTTAATTAGGGATTATATTTTCCAAAGCGGTCACAATATCCCCTATTATACACAATCCACTGTGATATTGACACTCCTCCCTGGGGCAGGAGGGGTCCACATTTCTTTCCTTTGAGTATATGTGGCATGTGACTATAGCAGAATTGACACTATCTGCTTTCTGTGACTAGATCATAAAATCTAGTTTCTGTCTGGTTCTCTAGGAAGCTCACTCTTAGAACACAGCTGCCACGCTGTGACTGGATTCTAGGCTATGAAGAGGCCCCATGTGGAAAGAAACCAAGTCCCTTCCCTACAGCATGACTGAGCAACCAGATGACAGTCAGGACTAACTTGTCAATCATGCGAATGTGCCATCTTGAATGAAACGTTCAGTCAAAAATAGAGCTGTCCCTGCTGTACTGCATGGAGTGCAGATGAGCCTTCCCAGCCAAACCCCCCACCAAACTGCAGATCCATAGGCTAAATGAATGACTGTCATTGTTTTAGACTACTAAGTTTTCAGGTAGACTATTAGGCAGCACTTACACAAAATGAGTAAGGCGGTATAGTAACTGATACATTTGGGGGGGGTGCGCACGTGAGCACGAGCGCACACGCACGCACGGTACTGAGACTGCTGAAAGGGGGATATGTTACTTCTTAATCACTGAATATAGCAGTTCTGAATCTACCTTTTTAAAATCAGCCTAATGATGGGGTGCCTGGATGGCTCAGAGGGTTAAAGCCTCTGCCTTCGGCTCAAGTCATGATCCCAGGATCCTGGAATCGAGCCCCGCATCGGGCTCTCTCCTTGATGGGGAGCCTGCTTCCTCCTCTCTCTCTCTGCCTGCCTCTCTGCCTACTTGTGATCTCTCTCTGTCGAATAGATAAATAAAATCTTTAAAATCAGCCTAATGCTGATCCCACGCCCTGTCCCACTTAACTGAGGAAAACTTCCTATTCAGTCCCTCTGGAGCCTCTCTTCCTCTGTGCCATGATTTGAGAGCTGTGTTCAGTACCAAAGCTCTGCAAAAGCTGTAAGAGCATGAAACAAAATCTTGTTTCTGGGAATGGTACATTTAATTTTACATATATTGGAATTCCGGTCTTCACTGAATTGTTTACTCATTTACTTGACAGGCATTTACTGAGAAGTTATTATGTGCTTATTAGAGTGCTTGGCACCATGCTAAGCACTGAAGACAAAAGATGAATTAGACTCTTTCGCAATTAGATGCTAAGAACATGTCCCATAGTCATGTAATAATTGGGTTCTGTATACAGAAATAATCTCTGTCTTATCACACAGAATCTCTTTAGGTATGGTTATTCTACTATCTCTGAGCCACACTCACAATATTGAGGCTGAAAGGGCAAACATTTAAGGTTAGACTCCCCAGGAACCTCATACAGTCTTCCCTTTCGAGACCTCACAATCTCTTTCCACAGTAGTATTGCAGAAAAGTGTCCCGCCTACCTGAGGATAACAGATGTATAGTCGCACCCTGTGTGCTAGGTTCTAGTCTGAATTCCTTCCACACGTTATTACGTCCCTTAATCCTCACTAAAGCCTTAGGAAGCAGGTAAACTATTCCCATTTTTCATATGAGCAAACTGGAGCACAAAAGATATATAATTTGTTTGAGGTACATAGTTATTACATGCGAAAGCCAGGAATTGAACCCAGACACTGTCCACAGAGGTATTCTAAAATACTAGATTATACTGCTCTGTTGCCATAAGAACAGACAAGAATTTAGAAGTTCCCTTCAAATTTATTCTGTCCAACTTTCATGTTTAATTTTGACTAATGTGGAATGTGGAACCGTAAGTCAGATCATGACTTTCTACATTCTTCATGATACAGAATACTATGTGTTTTCACATAAGGTTTCCTGTAATTGTTCCTTTAATTTTATGCATTATTTTATAAAAATATATTATTTGTAAGCAAGTGGTTAAAAAGAAAAAGAAATGGCAATCATCTAGCCCAGATATATAGTGGAAGGAGCTAACCAAACAGCATATTCTTTTTTTTTTTTTTTTTTTTAACATTTTATTTATTTATTTGACAGAGAGAAATCACAAGTAGATGGAGAGGCAGGCAGAGAGAGAGGGAAGCAGGCTCTCTGCTGAGCAGAGAGCCCGATGCGGGACTCGATCCCAGGACTCTGAGATCATGACCTGAGCTGAAGGCAGCGGCTTAACCCACTGAGCCACCCAGGCGCCCCCAAACAGCATATTCTTAAATGTCATTACTGAATCTAGGCTGATGCCCTTGCACATCTCTATTCCTATACTTTTCCCTTTGGGGGTCTGCTAACTTGGGGAATGTTATCTCTTTAGAGAAGAACAAGAATGTGATCTCCCTCCCAACTATAAATCAAAGGCAGATATAAAATACAAATATGGAATTCAACTGGCCCCATCTTATTTCCCACTACTCCCCACATGTCTAAGCTACTCCATGTCTCCAACATATAACAATATTGCCACATCTGTACTTTTCTTCATGATGTTCTCCATCAGAATCATCTGCTTTCATGTCCCAATGCTGTCTACCATTTTCCTTCAGAGAGGACCCTCCCCCTAAAACACTACATGGCTAACCCCCACTTTTATTTGCTGTTCAGATAAAAGTCCTTTCCCTTCTCTTTACTCTTTCCCTTGTGATTGTCTCTGCACCATCTCTGCCTTTATTCAGCACCTAACTTTCTAGCTCTGTCTTCTGTTCCTGACCCATCTCCTGAACTGCCTATCCTTGGGCACAAGGACTCAACCATAAGAGCTGCAGCATTTCTGCCAACATTCTACTGGATCTGGTTACACTTGTGCTCTGGTTCCATCCAGCCTCCAGGAGTCCTTCAAGTAAAGTAATTTTAACCTGTTTGTCTGTGGGACTGGATAAATCTAGACTGTGTTCTGCCTTCAAGGCCCACGTCAAAATGCACCTATTCTAAGAAGTCACCTCCTATATTCCACCTTGCAATAATCTTCCCTTTCTATTAGTGCTTACTTAACACTGCCACTCTTAAGAGCTCGTTTGAATACTTTTGATAGTACTCAGTAGTCATTATGTGATTGCTTCACTTATTTTCTCTGAGCAGGCTATAAGTTATTTGACAGCATCGAGCAGTTCTTCTATGTTTTATATATGTTTCCTTTGTTTCACTTTGAGATAAAATAGCTTCAGTTTAGGTACAGATATTACATCCATGCTTATTGAATGCGACAAAATAAAATCCAGATGACAAAACACACTGGAACTTAATGACCCTAAGTCTTAGTGAAATATTCACAGGTAGGTAAGGGAAATGGTGAGGGGGTTATCAAGATACAGGGAAGGCTTAACCAAAGACAATCCCTCCAAAATTCTAATCCATCTGGGAGGTGCTTCAGTCATCATGTCTTTTTTTTTTTTTTTAAGATTTTATTTATTTATTCGACACAGAGAGATCACAAGTAGGCAGAGAGGCAGGCAGGCAGAGAGAGAGAGAGAGAGGAGGAAGCAGGCTCACTGTCGAGCAGAGAGCCCGATGCGGGACTCGATCCCAGGACCCTGAGATCATGAACTGAGCCGAAGGCAGTGGCTTAACCCACTGAGCCACCCAGGTGCCCTCAGTCATCATTTCTTTAACAATCCTTGCCACAGTGATGTATTAGGATATCTCCTATCATTCAAAAGGATTTGAGCAAGAAAAGTTAAGAAACACTACTCTGTTACAGTCATTGAATAAATTACCTTTATAATGAAGTTTTCTTAGAAAATGTTGTTTAAAAAGATGTTGCATTAAACCGTGGCAACTTAGGATCAGATGAATGTCTGTTCTAGAAATCACGAATAAAGGCCCAACTAATATTGATTTTACAGGTTATAATAGTACAGAGGTTTTGGCTTGCCAAGTTCTGGGGTAAAATTTTCTCTAGAGACACTCAAATTGGGAATAAACAATTATTAAATTTTTGCTCCACATGATGCCCCCGATGCCCCCCAAAATAAATTGAGTTCTCTTCAAAATAAAGATTGACATGAATAACTTACCCTTGTATAGCACTTAGGCAGTTGTCTTGTTTTGTCATCTAAGAATTCAACAGGCACCCCAATGTCAAAGCTCCCTACTACAAAAGAGCCACTGGGCTTTTTCAGCAAAGTAACCTCAAGAAATCCCCAAAACTACCTGCGGAGTGTTAACTCTCCTTTTTTAGGTGAGGAGACCAAAGATTAATGGGTTTCAACAAATAGCCAAATTACACAATAGCAAATGGCAAAACTTGGATTCCGTATTTAAGTTTTTTAACTTTTAAGTCCAGGCTCAGACAAATATCTACTTATATAATTACATAACACCTTGAATTACACACAGAAATTTGCTTCCTAATTTTAATCTTAAAATGAAACCAAATTTTAAATCAGGATGAATTGTAGCTCTTGAAAAGAGATGATGAGATGACTATTTTCTATTTCATCTATTATTTTTTATATATAAATTTTAGCCAGAGATTTTTATTGAGCATCACAGACCACGTAGGTGTTTGGATACTAAATGTTCATTGAAATGTATTCTTTTCTTTAGTTGTACCATCTTTATAATTCTGCTTTCTTCCCTGTAAAGAGAAAGATATTCAGGGGATAATTCTCATGGTAGTTAATAAAAATCTCAGTTACTGTTTCATCACTATGTATGAATGGATCTATTGTTCTGCTCACCAGAAGAGCTACCACTGTAATGATCTAGCACTGTGTATTTTCACAGGCATCCTAGAATCAAAATGGTAATTACAACTAGAAGAGAAGTCAAATTCATATTAGAAGTCATTTAAAATAGAATTTCAAAATTTTGAACTCATTTAAAATTATGTAACTCGTGTAAAAATTCTTTTAATCTGTGTTGAGTTTTCTTCTTCATGTACACTATTAAAACCTCTATTAAAATAGCCTTTCTTGGGCCTCTCACCAAATGTAGAACTGACTCTAAACCAGAAGGTGGGAAAAAAAGGGAGGGAAACTAGGGTGCTCATCAAAGGCATCCTCTAGAACTGGGAACAAGCAGGGTAATAATGGTGTGTCTGAGATAGTTCAACACAATGGTTTCATGATGAGAGCAGAGCTGCAACTCTTTACGGCTGACGGAATCCAGCTCAGGAAAGCCCCAATCCAATCTTCCATGTACAACAGCGATCCTCATGTCTTGAGTTTGGGGGAAAAAAAAAAATGAAGAATGTTCCTTGACCACTCAGTGTAGTGATTTGAATCTACCAGTTTTGTTGTTCTTCTATTTTGTCCTGAAAGAGGCCTTGTCAAATCAGAATGAAAAGAATGTTTTGCAGCGTGAGAAAATTCAAATTTTTCTATTTAAAGCCTGGAGTTCATTAGCAGGAGTATACTTACTTATTTCAAGGGTCAGTGGATTACCTAGAAGGGCCTGTGTCTCTGCTACCCAAATCCCAAACCATTCCCCTGAAAACAGTTTAGAAATATTCTTAAGTCTATTAGATTTCTATGAGACTTAATTCATCTTTGCTATGCTTTGTCTTATGATCCTGTGAAGTCGAGGGTCCTGTTTTGATTACATGCTATTCCTTTTTCTCTTGATCACTTTTCAGTTAAGTAATTGTCTCATTTTAATTAGTGTAATGATTAAAACTTTGTTTATATTACACTGCAATTCTATTTTATCAATGACACTTAGGCTAACTATTTTATTATTTACTGCCCAATAGAGAAATTTTACCTGGAAGAAATAATCTTTTTATCTAAACTTTTTCTTTAATTGAGCTATATTTATTATATATGTGTTAAGGCTAAAATATAAATTTTGGCAAATAAGAGAAATTGCCTGTTGTTGACATTACAGGATTAGACTGGATACAAAGAGATTATATAACACTGTAATAAATACTGGAAGATGGAATGTAATGAGTACAGGTTTCAGAAACTAACAAACCTGGGTTTGAATTCTGTATCAGGACTTACCAGGACATTTCTGAACATAAATGGTCTCATTTGTAAAATGAAAATATTAATATTAACCCCATGCAGACAGCTTGAAGATTATAGAAGATCCGTATAAAGTACAATATTGAACCTAATGTTAGTTATTGTTTGCTTTAGCTTTGCCACTAACCAGCGAGGCTATCTTGAGATCGAGCGTCTTCATTTCTTTGTGTTTCCGGTTCCTCCTATAAATAAGGACTAGATCATTTCTACTTTTTCTGTTAAAACTCAGTTAATAAATAAACCCTCTCTATTTATTCTCTGTAATTCTAAATTAACCAAAGTTTTCTTGTGTTAAAATTTCCCAGGTGAGTAAAGGCAGCATTGGTTGGAATTTGGATAGTAGTGTGGGAACAAGATGACAAAAACAAAATGTCCACCAAGGAGTATTCCCATACAGAACACTGGGACAAGAACCAGAGTAAAAACAATCACATTTAGAAGATACAACCACAGGTGAGTGACTAAATAATCTGTTTAAAGAATTTGTGTTATAACTCCCTAGCTGATGTAACAAATGTTCTTTGATAAAAATCATGGAAAGGTTTAATCAGCCTGCCTAATCTCAGTTTACTCAACTTGTAGCAATGAGCATCCCACCACCTACCTAGCTATGTGCGTTCCCATGAGAAAAAAAGGGAACAAAATACATTAAATACTCATCAAGTATTTCTGTTTACAACACACCAACAGTATCTGTTTCTCTGACTTGCAGGGAAACATTTTTTTTAAATGACCCCCAGGCTTTATCTCTCATCAATAGTGGTAGGTTTTATTTTTAATTTGTTTTTACTTTGATACAGCTGTACTATTTTTCTGAATATATTTTGCAAAAACAACTTTATTTAAAGACATAAACCATGTTTAATACAGAATATGAAACCTGAGAACACATAAGTTCTTCTTTACAAATACAGTGGAGGAGACATGGACACCTTTTTCCCCTGTTTGTGAGGGAGGGGTCAAGACATATGAGCAATAGAGTTTCAGAACTAAGTACTTATCCAGATCTTCCCTTATCTGAAATCTATACTCTAAATTTGGAATAAATAAACTTTATGTGGAAATCAGCATTGTAGATGGGAGTGGGCATATGGCTAACCAGACTGGAATGAAAGTTTTTCTATGATAGAACAACTCATCCTGAAACACCTTATGATAAGAAACAGTAACAAAGCATTAATAACAACGCTAATATCTATCCTCTTTTGAGCTTTTAGTAATAGGCTCCATGATGCAAGATTTTCTGTACATTATGCCTTGCGTGGCATAATGTTTCTTATATTACATTGAGAAGATATGTGCATAAATATAGTTTAGATCATTTGAAATTTCACGTAATAGCTTGAGCCCATTTGTAATGCTCAATTAGCTCTACTAAAATGTTATACTCTCTAAACAATCGAATACTCTTTAGACAACTAAAGGTGTCAAAGCCTGACTGACTTGAGAGATCCCTCCCATTTTACTCCAAGCATGAACTATGACATTTTACAAAATTCCTCATCCCAACTTGAAATCCACACCACATCACAAAACTTAATCCAGGGCAGTTTTTACAAATCACCCCCGAGGCAGGCTTAAGGATCTTTGCCACTGCTCCTGCAAATCATTCTATTCCCTTTCCAACTTCTAGGCAAAAAAGAACAAAACAAACACATTGGTTATCTTCTCCAATTCTAGTGTGGTAACCATCAGGGTTAGTCCTAAGGAAGGGAGACAGATACTTTACACATTTATTTCTATTTGCACCTTTATTATTCTTATATGCAGTGGGAAACTGGAACAAGTAGGAAATAACAACAGGTAATTAAAGCTATAGGGGAAACTCTAAAACTCTTCTTAAACCTCCTCTCTCAAAGTAGGGCATAAGATTAGTTTAAACTCTTAAAAGTTTACATCCTGGGAACAGGATTAACCTAGTGTGCTGGGAAAACAATGGGAGAAATGAAATAGTCTTGAACTTTTCTTAAGTACTTATTTTCTTTAGGGTTCTCTCAAGAACATGGGATTCTGTGAGAGTCTGGCTAAAGAATAACAAGGAAGGAGGCTATTAACTTATTTGACTAGGTTTAATACATATGGCTAGAGAACACCAGAGGCACATTCAAAAGGAAGAGCCAGGTAGCTTACCAACAAGTGACAAAAAGAAAACCAAACCATGGTTAGAGATAGAGGAGATGGTAGTGTTACCCTGTCCAAGAAAAGTAGCAACACCACCCCCTGAGGCATAGCTGAATCTGTTAGAAAGTGGCAGAAGTTCTACAAAGTACTGAGGATGAAGAATTCAAAAGAAATCTCTAGCCAAAGGTAAAAGATAATGAGAGGAGCTGGACATGACACATCTCCACTTAGCGGCTAATATCTGGAGACATTACTCAAAATGATGGCATGGGATGGCTTCCATCCTCAGAGAAGGCAGTGAGACTTGAACTAACTGAAGACACGAGTGACATCTGCATGAATTTTGGGAACCACTGCTCCAGAGTGAATGCTACTTCAGCCTAACAGGAGGAAGTAGGAAGTAATCCCACTACTGGGGTTAAGTGTTAAAAATTTCAGTTACTTTGCTTTTACCACATCTTTAGGCTTAAGGATCTCAGCATAAAAGCTGCTCTCTTTTTGATAAACAAGAACTCAACCAACAGGAACAACGATATGGAGAAAACTACAAAACTAAACACAGGGAGAACCCATAGCCGTACCAACATGCTACAGGCCCTCATGAGGCTGCACTCTGTTTTTGCCCAGATCCCTCAGCAGGCTAGGTCTCAGAGACTTGGCATCACCTCCTGCCTCAATCAGCTCAGTACCCTGCCTTCCAGGGTGCTTCCGCTTCCTAGACCTCGAGAAGGTCCGGCAGACACAGCTTAAGAAGCGACCAAAGCAGAGTGGCGGTGATGCCAAGGATGTCACTGCAGGGGAAGAGGGCCCAGGCTCCGAGGATGCTGGCTGCTCACAGGGCTGGATTGGACACTCCTGATGCGTCACACAGGCACCCTCATCCTGCTGACTCTGTAATGGGTTCTGCAAGGAGAAGAAAGAAGTCAAAGCCCTCAACATCAACACACATACACAAAAAAAGCATCACCCTCAGAGCCAGTTCATGCTTTATCTGGGCCTAAGGATCTCAGTTTGTTCTTCAAGCTCTTTACCCCCACCTCCTCCCACTGCAGGGGAAGAGTTGCCATTATTTTTCCTAAGAAAATGTGGCAAGCCCAGACTTTTGACACCCCATGCCTTATCCTTACTTCACTGGGAAGGTCAGGATCATCTTCATGAGCACTGAGTACAGTCGGCTTTGTATCTACCACTTCATCTTCTTCACTTTGTGGTGGTACCAAAGGTGTTGGAAGGATTGGGGGGCATAGGGTCTCCACTTTCTCCTTCCTCTTGTTCTTTCTCATTCTCTTTGTCCTTACAGCCTTCCTAAGACGTCTATGCTTTTTTGGAAGTGGATCTAACTTTCTCCTCTGGACTGGAGGCATGACAGGCTCTTGTGAAATGTCACCCATTTGACTCTCAGATGTCCCCTCCAATGGCTCTGATGATGACTCCAAATTTCTCTTCAGAAGATCATTCTCCCACAGGTGGAAGCTCTCCTCTGTACCTTGAGTATCTGGTGATATGTTCAAGTCATCAGTGACATGTTTTGGGATGGAGATTGGAGATTCCCAACCTCTTTCATTGAGGGTTTTTTTTTTACCCACTAGGCTGACCCCAGCCAGCTTTGCACAAACAAAAAGCTCACCACAAAAGGATCAAGAGTAGAATGCAAATGGAAGCAGTTAGTACCCTGACTCTTTCCAATAATTCATCTTCAGCTATCATAGACACAACAGTATACTGATCTCAGATTTCCCCTCTAGACTTAAAAAGGAATTCAATGGCCTTCAGAGATAGTCCTCAGTTTGTTCTTCTTGGCCTGGGAGAGCACAAATTTCCTAAAAGGAGAGAGAAAATCATTGAAGTAATTGCTCCATGGATAGTGGAGTTCTTCCTGCTCACACAAAATGTACAGTTTAGTAAGACTCTGTAAAATGTAGCATGAATTTCTCAGCAGAAACAATATTTAGCAACTTAACAAAATTTCCAAAGAAATATTTTTTAAAGTAAGAAAACTCTCCATGTATACCAGAATCACCAGAGGGTGCTCTTTGAAAAATCAGATTCCTGGGATATGCCCCAGACCTACAATCAGAACCTCTAAACTAAAGCTGGGTGGCAGGAATTTTTTCCCAGTATTTGTATTTTTTCCCAGTATTCTATTTTTCCCCAGTAACCTACACTCTAAAATCTGCACTCTAAAACCTGAGAACTACTGCTGTAAAAGGACACTAAATTCAATATTCTATGGGGCCGTGGGGATAACTATTCATAAAAACATGCCACTTTCTCCTTGGGCTTTCCCTCATCATCTCAGCCCATAATGATCTCTCTCCTCTGAAGTCATTTAGTTATCAACACTCACTTTGGTATGTTATCCTTTATTACCTTCTATTATAATTTAACTTCAAAGCCTTGTTATTCTGTCTTCTAACCAGAGTATAAGCTTCTCAAGGGCAGAGCCTCTTAGAGTGGTTAGTTTTCTACAGGGGCTTGCCAGTATTATTAGCACTTCATAAATTGAAGAAGTAAATATAAATATGTATAAATGTATATCCCAGTGTATAATGATTGCTATGAGGCTGCTCTGTATTAAGAGTTATAGAGCAACAGAATGTTAAAAAGGACATAGGCCCTGGGGACAACCTAATCTAATTCCCCAAGTTTACAGACGGGGAAGCTAAGGCTCCAGTAAGATAATGGCCTGCCTAAAGCTGGGGTTGACAAATTTTTCTGTAAAGGGCCAGATAGTAAATACTTTAGGCTCTGTGGCCATATGGTCCTGTCACAGATAGTCCTCTCTGCACTGTGGCCAAAAGAATAAATGAACAAATACTCATGGCTCTGTTCCAATAAAACTTTATTTGCAAAAAACAGGTGGTAGGTCAGATTTGGCAGCAGGCTATTGTATGCCAACCCTGGCCTAAAGCCATTCAACTAGCTGGCAGGTTAGCTTGGATTAGAAATCAAGTCACCTGATTCCCAGCAAGTGCTCTTTCTACAAAGGAGTAGACTACTGTAGAATGAGAAAGAGCTTTTTCAGTTAAAAGGGGGCCTTTAAGGAGGAAGAAATCAAAATATGTCTGGGCGTGGTGTACTTCTCAGATGGTTTCTGATGACCATTAGTCATTTATACAAACAACTAGTAGCTGAATTCTGAAACTGGCCAATTTTCAAACAGACCTACAACTGAGAAGGGGGTGGAGTAGATTGAATATTTTCTATCACACCTGCCTAGGAAAGCATACTATTTGGTCCCTTTTTAACTGAGAAAAAATCCTACAGATAGGTAATGGAAAATACTTTCCTCATTCATTTCTGGAAATTATTGTGGCCTTGTGAGTAAGTTATGCAGTATACAACCCAGTGACCAAAAGTTTCATGTAATTACCAGAGGAACATGGGGTCAGAGATAGGATAGGCTATCTAAGAAGCAAAAACCTTATTTCCTAACCCAAGATGCTCTTTAATAATGAGGGTGACCCTACTATTAAAGATAAGTACCCAAAGTCTTGAGGTTATTTTATATTCTGGGCTTTCTAAGAACTCTGAGGTCCATCCAGAACTCTCTGTTCTATTTTTATTTCCACCCCTAATGTGTTCTTCATGTCATAACTCTTCCTTCACAAAGTAGATGATTATCAAATATTTGCTGACTCATGGATTAATAGATGGATGAGTAAATAAATGAATGAATTAACCAAATGCTGTTAGAAGGTTCCTTGGTTTTGTGGTTGTAAAAATAAACCAGAGTTAGCACATTCTGCAAGAGGAAGTCTAATATTTTTTTTAAGTTACCCCTCAGTGAAGCTAGTAGTGTCTTCACACAGTAAATGTCAATAAAAGTTTCATGAATGAATTCAAACATTTGATGTAAGCTATTTAAATCACATGTCAAGTACAAAGTTATACTGCTTGTCACACACACACACACACACACTCACACACACACAAACACACACACTCACAAAAGGTATCTAAGTTCAGCATTATTTACAAATATATTAACATGGAATTCTTTGTGAGGAGAATTTCAGAAAATCTTTGAGAGAAGAAAGATCCATGGGATAAATGAGAGAATGCAGGTTCAGGTTTAATCTGCAGCCTCTAGCAAAAACAACTGTGTGGGCAGCAACTACAGAAGCAGCAGCCCTAGGTGCCCCCAAAGAGGTGGGCGAGGATTCTAAAGGAAGTTATCTGGGTAAATTCAAGCCTCTAAAAGTCAACCTGGCTTCTTCAATGTCTTGGCAATGGATCTAGACCAGGACCTCATCGCGCCTCAACTCCATTTTGACAAGGCTCCATTACCTCCATCCTGTTCTCCACAAAAGAGCTTGAATGATCTTTCAAAAACAAATCTGACCTGCCACCCTCTTATTTAAAGCTCTTCTCCCAACAAGATACTGGTCTTTGTGACTGGTCATTTGAGATATGACTCCATGTCTCCTATCCCACCTCAAATCTACCACTCACCCTCAAAGAATATGATATTAGGGAAGACAGATCACTTGCCATTTCCTGACAGCACATGCTTTCTTAAACATTCTTCCTTTTGCCTATAATGCCCTTTCCCTCTTTAGTACATGGCCTAACTCTAAGTATTACTTCTTCTTAGAAGGTTTAGCTAACCTCCTCAAGCAGAAACAAACAAAAACATTCAATTTATGTGACATCCTGTACCTACAAAAATTATCCCATTAAGTTTAAGCCATTTAGATTATCTATGTCCTTCACTAGACTCAGAGCTCCCTAAAAACAAGCATTCTTGCTTCTTACTTGATTCCTAGTGTCTCTGTGGTACTTGGCTCCTATGAGATGGTCAGGGTTTATGGACTTCTAAACGCAGTTATCTGGTCTTCCTCCAGGTCCTGAGCCTAGGGGCCAATCCACCCCCCTCTCTCTGAATGAACAAATATGCTGAAGTTTGGGGGACAAAGCTAGGAAGCTATAGCCAGGACTCGGAGCCATATATCCAGCTACCAATTCAAAGCCGTATCATAAGTAGCAGGTTTCACTTAGGAAAGAATGAGCTGTTCAGGAGTGGTTAGCACTACTCAGCAGAATTCTGTTCTAGGAGCCTCCTTCCACTCACTTCCTCGTGAAAATTACAAGGAAAGCTAACAAACGGGGTCCGAGTCAGATCCCTAGCATGGTTTCCTGAAGTCTGGACCACACTTCTCTATCTTGTTGGTCGACTCTCAGAAACCCTTAACCATCTCTACTTCCCACTCTGCTCCATGTGGGAACCCCTCCCAAACTCTCAGTGATGTCTGCATCACAAGTTTTCACCCACAATCAGCATTCTCATTCCCATAGTACATATACCCAACTCCAGGTCTTGATTCTTTCCCCTACCTGGGGAACCTGTCCCTGGGGCTATATGTGCTCATATGCAGGGATATTGCTCAACCCACAGAAGTCATTTCCCTGACCAGAGGTTAAAAAGGTTTATATCACATCAATCTCCCTGACTCTGGAGCCCATAATTCCCCTGGATTTCACACATCAGAAATTATTGGATATATAATACAAGTGAATTCACATGTTACACTTTGAGCCCATTTGTCTCCATAAACCTGTTGCACTTCAGCTTTCTTTGTGATAGATTTCCCCCCTTTCATATATGATTTGAAGCAAAGCTGAGAGCATTAAAGCCCTTGGATGAATCCACTGCCTAAGCAGACCCACAGCCAACTGAGAAGTCTTAAAACAACAAACTCTGGGCCACTGAATTTCTGGCTCATCCTGCAGAAGAGATGAGAAAAAAATTTCACTAATCATCATTGACAGTGAAGTGAATATCCCTCTTTAAAAATGGGAAAGAAATGATTGGCATGAACTCACTTTACTTCTCAGTGACTCTCTGGAGAATTAAATAACTGAAGCATCAGACAACAATTTTCTTTGAAGATGACCTTTCATATTAAATGAAAAGCCAAAGAGCTAGTCTCAAAGGGAAAGAAAATGAATAATCTTTGAGGGCAAGTACTCATTCCTGAGTATACAGTAACAAAGAGACTAAAATATGATCATAAACATTACAGAATGTTGCATGGCAAATTAATTTTTCATTTTCATTTTCAGGGTAACATTTATTGAGAGCCTACTAAGAATCAGACATTAGGAAAGTTGCTTTTTGATTAAAAAAAAAATGTACTTGATCAACATAAATTAAGTCAATTGTTTTCTAATGTTAGCAGGCATGAGAATTACATGGAGGGCCTCTAACACATAGATTGCTGGGCCCACCCTTTGTATTTCTGTTTCAGTAGGTCTGGATGAGCACATTAAAGTATACATTTTGAACAAGTTCCTGGGCAGTGCTGCTGGTCTGGAGACTGCACTTTAAGAAACACTGAATTTGATAATCTCAGGTTGAAAGCAGAGTTACACAGACTCAGAACAGATTGGGGGGGGGGGGGTGCATTCCTAACCATTTATGACCAGATGAAGATGTACAGGCTCTGAAATGATTACCTTCTGGATTGACTCCTCCAGCCATGCTGCCATTCCACCTACCTCTTGAGCTCTTGGGAGGATATGGCCAGAAAGCAGTACACTTGGAATGTGGATACTATTGCCACTGGACTTGCCCATGGGTCTTTACTCCAGGAGCACCTATGACCCCTGACAACTCTCCTTCAGTCTCAACCTTAGACCAGTTATAAGCTTCAAAACTTGAATGTGACAGACACTCTCTCATTATTAAAAGGCTAGGGATGCACATATAAAATACATATAAAATAGTTTCATTTTTCTAAAGAAAATACGTGACTATTATCCCGTTATTAAGTTCTTATTCTTTTCTAAAATTTCATCATCTCATTTTAAGACTTTACCCCTCTGGGCTGAAAGTCAGTGCAGAAAAGAGCTGTGGTAACCTTTGATTTAGCCTAATAAAACAATAACAACACACTCAGTGGGTGGTTAAATCTGATAAAATTTTGTGCTGAATTTTCTGTAGTAATTCAATTAAAAATCTATGGTCAGCCAACAGAAAGCATACAGATCACCAAAGTTTTATAGTATTACATTTCTTGGTCTTAAAATAGCCTTTATTAATTTGGTGTCTTTATTTATAACCTAAATAGTTCAAGTAGAGTTTCTCCTAAATGTAATTTAGGATAACCATTTATATCTGCACTGTTTAAAAACTTCAGCTGGCTCACATCATTATGGTGCTTAAAATTCCAATTAAAGTGGAAGAAACACTAATCAGAGAGCATATTACAAAGGCTGTATTAATATGACTGCCACCATATCATCATTTATTAAAGGTTCTGGGGAATCGGTTCATGCTGGCTCCTCTATGTCTTCCTTCAATGACCAAGGCCCCTGGAAAAGGAATATCATCACTCAAGGGAAGCTGAAGCCATTCAGAACCACTGAATCGTTTGGTTACATCTACTCCTGCCAGCCTACCTCGCCAAAGAGTCAATAACCCTGGGCTCTCTTCATGCCTTCTCTAATGACAGACTTGGAACATTCCAGAAAACTTTATCACTTCCTTTTTTAACCATAAATTGCACGTAACTCTTCCAAATTCTTAGTCTATAATTTCTCATCATACTCGTGGAGATCCTTTGGTGAAGATAAATGGCAAGAGTTATTGGACTTTAAATTGTTATCCTTCAATGTTATATGCACTGGATCATAACTCTATGGCTTTGCTTCCCTCATAAAACTAAACCACGAAGCCATTCTTTTCATTTCAAGCTTAACAGCATACAGGCCCATGGGTGAAGCAATATAAACACTACTGAGTAATTTCTCAAAACCAAATCTCTTCTGCAAAAACAGACTTGCAACTCAGTGGTGTATAATCTCTCCTCAGAACCTGTGAAGTTTGTATTTCTCAGGCCACCCAAGTGGAATGGTGAGAATAATGTTCATGTATAGAAGCAGGACAGGACTAAGAATTGTCTGTAACTACAGAACTTAGAGTTAGCCCACCATTTGGTTGCCCTAGACAAGTCATCAAGCCCAGTAATTGTTTTGGGGGAGAAGAAGGTGAGACTTCAGGTTTACTGAAACTTTTTTGTATCCCAGTTTCACAGAATTAGTTTAATCAAAATTACTGGCTCACGACATGCTTATGCATGGTTATATATATGGAGTTAAATGTCATTTTTATCATATATACTCTTAGGTATACACCTGAGAAAAAGTCACACAAAATGTGCATTAGAAATATGTATATGTTTATAGAAACATTATACACTACAAAAAACCTGGAAGATATCCAAACATCTACCATCGGGATAATGTGGTAGACTCCCACAATGGAACAGTAAACAAGAGCCAAATGAAGGTACTTATGATAATAGAGAGTCGCTGTTTCAGAGCCTCTTTTGCCCTCTTAAATGGAGACAACAATACTACTTACCTTATCTTTTTTTGAGGATTAATGTAAAAATTCTTTGAAAATTATAACTAATACATGTTAATTATTTTCCACCTATATTCTCTAGTCTCTGGTCCTATAAGAATAATCAGGAAACATCATAGTGAAGAACAGGAAAACAAGAATAACTGGTGATACTAATATGGAGTTACACTGCTGGGGTTCAACTCTCTAATCTAGCAATTATTTCCTGTGTGGACTCAGGTAAATTAATTAACCTCTCTAAACCTCAGTTTTCTCTTATCCGAAGTGAAAATAAAATTAGTACCTGCTTGGGACACCTGGGTGACTTAATTAAGCATCTGACTCTTGATTTCAGTTCAGGTCATGATCTCAGGGACATGAGATTAAGCCCTGCATCAGGCTCCATGCCCACACTTAAGATTCTCTCCCTCTCCCTCTGCTCTCCCATCTCCCCCCCTCTCTCTCATCCTCTTTCCAAAAAAAAGTACCTACTTAAGAGGGCTTCACTGAGTACTTAGCACACTGCCTGATACACCATAAGTGTTCACATCAACAGTATCTATTACATTAATAGGGATCCCTTAACACTTGTCAAATAGACATAGTTGCTTTCCCCTGTCCTTGCTACCTTACCTACCATTCACTCTTCCAATACAACACATGCACACTCATGCACACATAAATTTCTTTGCTTTTGCCCAGTCTTCAGCTCCTCATATCTAAATCAACATTAAGGATAATAAACACAACAATTAGGCACAAAGTTCTTGCCTTAGACATCAGGACAGAAACAGAAAAAATCTTACCAGATTATAGCACCCCTAAACATAAAGTTCTTCTCAAAAGAATTTTGCTCATAATTTCCATTAAGAGCAAAGTTCCTCTGCATTTTATTTAAAAGACCTGCAAACGAAGAAAAGCAACCATTTTCACCATCCACACAGAATACTAAAAAAGTGTGGGAATAATTATTTAAATGTAACATAACCTAATTGGAGTAAAGAGAATTAAACTACAATATTTGAAACATAAACACTTTGAAGGACATATTTTACATTTGCTGAATTTGTTAAACCAGGTCTTGGCAGGTCATAATAGAAGACACTGGGACTTGAAACTAGACCTGCCACCAGGGAGGATGGCCCAGCTGCAGGTGCTGGGACAATGTCCAGTCTGGCAGGCAGAACAAAGTAGCTAAAAAATATGGCAGTACATAAGAGCTGATAATGCAGCTAGGAAACTGGCATGAGGAGGCAAACATGAAAGAACGGAAGTTCACTCAATATGAAAGCACCATGTGATGCCAAGGAATTCAGAAGCAAAAAGTACCCCAAGGTGCAGGCAGGCAGCATCAGACAGCCTGATCTGTGACAGCAGAGCCTCAGTCAGCCTGTGGCGCAGGGACAGTGCCCTGATGGCTGAGAGAGGGGGGAATGGCAAGAGTGAGGTTCTTTAAGGACCTGGGGAAACTTTGCAAATTCCTGAGACGGCAACTCAGTACAAGAACTGTAGTGCAAGAATCCTGAACCCAAAGAACAAGAGACATACATGATTCTAGAAAGATGTCATAAGGCAAAGGCAGACCAGAAGCCTAATTAAGGTGATGCTGAGGAACAAAAAGTGTGGAGTTAGGGTTCCTTCAATGCCTTTTGTCTTGGGTCTCAGGTCTGGTCACAGAAAGCCGAGAAGTCTCAGTGAATAAGCTGTGGTCATAAAGATCATGATGGGAGCCTCAGGACGGGTGTGGAGCAAAAACAGGAGAACAGGAAGGACTTGACAATAACAAGAGCCAGCAGTTCCAAAATTGCAATCACTATAATTACCTTGAAACTTCACAAACAAGTAGCAGCACTCTTATTTAAACCAAATCCCAACACAACAACCACAAAAATAATTAGGAAACTCCATGTGAGTTAGTTTTTTAATGAATGTGACCTATAGTAAAACAAACAAACAAACAAAAAGTCACTAATCACATATCAGATAAAGGACTAGTGTCCAGAATCTATAAAGAACTTAGCAAACTCAACACCCAAAGAACAAATAATCCAATCAAGAAATGGGCAGAAGACATGAACAGACATTTCTGCAAAGAAGACATCCAGATGGCCAACAGACACATGAAAAAGTGCTCCATATCACTTGGCATCAGGGAAATACAAATCAAAACCACAATGAGATATCACCTCACACCAGTCAGAATGGCTAAAATCAACAAGTCAGGAAATGACAGATGCTGGCGAGGATGCGGAGAAAGGGGAACCCTCCTACACTGTTGGTGGGAATGCAAGCTGGTGCAGCCACTCTGGAAAACAGCATGGAGGTTCCTCAAAATGTTGAAAATAGAACTGCCCTATGACCCAGCAATTGCACTATTGGGTATTTACCCTAAAGATACAAACGTAGTGATCCAAAGGGGCACATGCACCCGAATGTTTATAGCAGCAATGTCCACAATAGCCAAACTATGGAAAGAACCTAGATGTCCATCAACAGATGAATGGATCAAGAAGATGTGGTATATATACACAATGGAATACTATGCAGCCATCAAAAGAAATGAAATCTTGCCATTTGCAACAACGTGGATGGAACTAGAGCGTATCATGCTTAGCGAAATAAGTCAAGCAGAGAAAGACAACTATCATATGATCTCCCTGATATGAGGAAGTGGTGATGCAACATGGAGGCTTAAGTGGGTAGAAGAATAAATGAAACAAGATGGGATTGGGAGGGAGACAAACCATAAGTGACTCTTAATCTCACAAAACAAACTGAGGGTTGCCGGGGGGAGGGGGTTGGGGAGAAGGGGGTGGGATTATGGACATTGGGGAGGGTATGTGATTCGGTGAGTGCTGTGAAGTGTGTAAACCTGGTGATTCACAGACCTGGGGATAAAAATATATGTATATAAAAAATATATGTTTATAAAAAAAAAAAAAAAAAAAAAAAAAAAAAAAAGTCACTAATCATCAGGGAAATGCAAATCATAATTGCAATGAAACATCACCTCACACCTGTCAGAATGGCTACTATCAAAAAGACAAGAAATAACAAGTATTGGCAAAGATGTAGAGATAGGGGATCTCTCCTGTACTGTTGGTGGGAATGTAAATTAGTGCAGCCACTATGGAAAAAAAGCATGAAGCTTCCTCAAAAGCTTAAACAAAAAAAAAAAAAAAAAAAAGAAGAAGTACCAGTTGGCCCAGCAATTTCACTACTGGATATCTATCTGAAGAAAATGAAAACCTGAATTCAAAAAGATATGTGCATCCCTATGTTTACAGCAGCATTATTTATGATAGTCAAGATATGGAAACAACCTAAGTGTCCCTCAATGGACAAATAGATAAAGAAAATGTGGTGTGTGTGTGTGTGAATATCACTCAGCCATAAAGAATGGAATCTCACCATTTGTGACTACATGGATGGTCCTTGACAGTATTATGCTAACTAAGTCAGAAAAAGACAAATACAGCATGATTTCATTTAATGTGGAATCTCAAAAGTATAACGAACAAAACAAAGCAAAACCCGGACTTACTGATACAGAGAACAGACTGGTGGTTGCCAGAAGGATGGGGTTGGGGTTGGAGATGGGAAAATAAATGAAGGGGATCAAGAAGTACAAACTTCCAGTTTTAAAATCAATAAGCCATGGGGATATAATGTATAGTCTGGGGAATATAGTCAGTCATATTAATTTGGTATGGTGACATCCACACAAATGTCTGCCATGTCCATGGCCCAAAGCATTCAGAAGAATCACCACAAAGCCATCCTTTGTGGTGTCAAGGATCTCCCTTTGGCGTGTGAACAATCATGAGATGGAGAAAGAGTACTTTCATAAGCCAAACATGTCCCATTGCTGTGGCAGCAGCCTATCCCTTACGAGTGTAATGACCACTGGCAGCCTGGACCTCCAGACTGTGCAGATGCAACCAATCAACAACATCATAGTCAATGTCAGCATGTCCTAGTAAGAGAGGGATCTTTAGCAGAATAGGTATTCATGAGCAACTGCTTCTGGAATGCTCCAAAGCCAGATAATTAACAGCTGTGTGCTGCAATTAATTTTTATTTATGCCTTAGATATTCAGGCAAGATATTATTTCTTGGGTATGACAGATTCATATTTCATGCTGAGTCTCAAAGCAGCAATAAGAAAAACAACATCAATTTTGGTTCTGTTTTTATTTTCTTAATTCAACTGCTCTGCCATTTGTATCTCAAAACACTGTGTTGCCTTGTATTCGGGGAGCAAATTCCAAAGCTCATACAAGGGGGCCATGAGGGAAAAACTGGCAAAGGCATCCAAGGCTTTCCCCGGGCATTCACAAGCCCTTAGAGGATGCCAAAAGGCACAATCTAAATTAAGGCAATGACGCTGAAGTCTCAGCAGTCCTAATTCACCTCCACGGCCCCTGCGGGCATGTTATTTCATTCAGCAGTTGCTAACCGAACGTCCACTGCGCAGTACTGTTCAAAGGTTTGCAAAATAAAGAGAGTGGAGAGTATTTTTCCAGATTCTTCCATTTTATAATTTTACAGGTTGGTAAGTCTAGAAAACACAGACCAGGACCTCAAGGAGTTTACCTTTCCGAAAGTGAGACCAGATTACACAAAGAAAAAGAGCCCTGACACAAGGCTGGATCAGGAAGTGCCAAATACTAGGCTGCTTGTTATAAGACCACAGAGGAGAGAGTGCTTTGAACGCCAGGTTGCGGAGCTCTGCAGCAGTGGTTATTGAAACTCCAGGTTTGTTAAAACGGATCAGTGGGCCTGACAACCAGAGTTTCCAATTTAGTAGGTCTGGAGGAGGGCCCAGATTTACATTTCTCACAACTTTCCAAGTAACGCTAATGTTGCTGGTTCAAGAACCACATCCTCAGAACCAGGGCTCACTGGGAAGCCATCAGAGTCTACTGCACAGTAGAAAACCACGAGGGAAGCAATGTTTTAGAATAGTTAATCTGGAGATGGTAGGTAGGACCAACTAAAAGGAGGTCAACACATCTACAACAGGCCCCGGGGAAGGCAACAGTCAAGGTCGGAGGACTTGGATTTCAACAAAGGATCACCTTGACTAGCAGAGAATTGACTTGACTAGCAAATGGGCTATTTGGTGACTTTAGCTCCAAAGGACTCCCAATGCACAGAATAGAACCTTGGATGAATTTAATTTAGCCATGCTGTGTCCAAATCGCTCCAGGGATGGATAAGAATCCCTTGGAAACCGCATCCTGGCCTTCATATGGAACTGTCCAGATCACTCAGGCAGGAGTCCTTCAGAAGCCTCTGCTCATATTTCTCTCAAGTTGCTCAAAGTACTTGAAATCCCACCGTTTGAGTCACTACTTTAGATTAAGGTGCTGACACCCTAAAGCCTATTAAAGGTAGTGTGTGTGTCATCCTGCACCTCAATTAGGATCTCTTGCTCCTCTGTCACTCCCAGGGGGACAAAAGTGATTTTTCTCTTAAAACTCCAGCTTTATGAACTCAGTCCTCTCATAGTGAGTCATTCGGATCCTCACACATTCCAGGCAGTAATTGAAGACATAAGTATCTCGGCAGCTTTACTACATGGAGAGGAATTTTGGAAGGGGAGTTCTATGCGTGTCAGCAAATTGTAGGCGTGTGGCGGTTACCAAGCAGACTTTCTTGCTTTCCTTCAAAGGATGTCCACTTTACTGTTTCCGGTTAGCCAGCCAAGGCCACTCAGCACCACCCTACACCAATCACCTCTTTTCTCAGCTTCCCCAGGCCAAATGGCTTAAGAGCTTTAGCCACTTGACTTCTATCTGCCCTTCACACCTCAAACCCACAGGCTATACCTAACCTCTGTCAGAGAGTTACAGAGTTCAAGCTCAGTAATAGAGGGTCTATCTGAAGTCACACTGAACTTCTTGTCCCCAGGACCTGGCCTCCCTTTGGTTTGCTCAACTGTTCTGTTAAGTCACAGTGTATGCCAAAGTCTCTGTCTTTATTTCTTGTGGACATGGGACCTACTAGGACTTGTCACTCTGTCAGGCCCACCCCTAACCCAACACTTTCTCAAACATTTCTGAGTGACTAACTTTATAGCTACCCTTAATCTACCCCATCCCTTTCCAAAACACAGCAAGAAGCCAAAGGGCTTAAACAATGGTCTTTGTTATTCGGTGTCCACTGTCTGAAGTCTGGAATTCCACAAGTTATTTCCCTGTGGAGGGGAATCCAGGCAACTCTCTAGCCCTCCTCTATGCCCTCCTCCCCAGCCTGCTCCTACGAGCAGAATCTACTTAGTCCCCTTCTCCCCACGTTTTTCTGGCTTCCTCTGTCCTTGATCCAAGCACTATCACTCGGGGAGAAGGGAAGCTGGCCAGCTGGTGTGAGGGCTTGCTTCTACCTTGCTGGGCAGGTACGTATGAGGATCCACCTTAGGCCAGATGCTGAGGACACAGAGATGAAGTAAAAATAACAAACATCGGGGGCACCCTGGTGGCTCAGTGGGTTAAGGCCTCTGCTTTCAGCTCAGGTCATGGTATCAGGGTTCTGGGATCGAGCCCCACATCAGGCTCTCTGCTCAGCGGGGAGCCTGCTTCCCTTCCTCTCTCTCTGCCTGCCTCTCTGCCTACTTGTGATCTATGTCTGTCAAGTAAATAAATAAAATCTCCCAATGCACAGAATAGAACCTTGGATGAATTTAATTTAGCCATGCTGTGTCCAACACAGACTTTCTTGCTTTCCTTCAAAAATAAATAAATAAATAACAAACATCGTTCCTACTTCCACTGAGCTTTCATTCTAATGATCAGGGGCTGCTGACCTAACTTCCTAGATTTAGATAAAGGACCAGAAAATTAATGTGAAGTGAGAATCCTAACACTATTCAGAAATAGGACAGAGGGTTTTGGTGGGATTTGGGCAGGGGGATGGGGGGGGGGGGGGGTCTGTCATTTGGTTTTTGTTTTTTTATTTTATTTTTTTTAATATTCAGTGTGTATCTCAGCGTGTAAGAAGTCTGCTTGAAAATGATTTTAAAAAAGAAAAAGGACTTACACCTGTTGCAGTCTGTTCACTGGCCCAGACAGAAGAGCGTTTCTAAAGGTTTTGTCACAGTGTAATGCAATCTCCCTTGATGGTTGCCCCAGGTGCCTTTCCCTCCCTGAAATCTATCATTAAAAGAGGATCCTACATGTCAGATTAAATGGGGAGAAGAATAAAGGAAGGTCCTTTTCCCACCTTCCGGAGTTGGCACAAGTAAAACAAAAATGCATCCATGAAACTTTGCTTCTAATACAAACATCAACTTTTCACCTAGCAGCAAATTCTTTCTTTCAATTTCTTGCTAACTTGTTTCTGATTATAAAACCAATACATGCTTAAAATAGGAAATCTGGAAAATACATGCATGAAGAGAAGAAAACACCTGCATTCTCACTGACTTGCGATAACCACTTTTGATATTTTGGTTTACTTCCTTCCAGTGTTCATTTTTTGGTGTGCATAGGTGTACACGCACACATTTTACATACCTCTGATCATGCTGTATGTATATAATTTTGTATCCTACTTTTTATTCTCACCATTAGACAAAAAAAAAAGGTCTTCTATAATTATTATTTGAAAACATCAGCAAGGCTTAGTCTTCATGATTATAATGAGCTTATTTCTCCCATTTATCTAAGCCCCGATCTTCTGTGAAAGGCCTACTTATCATTTACTCTAAACCTGACGTTGAGATCACACTGAAGAAAAAAGAAAAAAAGAAGAAAGTACTGATAATAAAATCTCTTAAATGAATTGAGGAATAAGACACTCTGCAAACCACGCCTTCCTCTCTGAAGAGAATTCCAACAAACTCAAGGGAAGTGAAGGTGGTGTCCAATTCTCTCTTCCTACCTAACAGGCAGTTCTTTAAAATTTCACAGTAGTCTAATCTCCTGGCTATTGAGCCTCATCCTGAAACCAAGAAAGGGTTTTTGTTGTTGTTGTTGTTTGTTTGTTTGTTTTTTAAGTAAAATTCAGAATTCCAGTTTGCAAACTCAAGATAACCTGGGTTGGCCACAATCTATGTTTAAAAAAAAAAAATCATGGCTTTTTATTAAATTGACATGAACTTGATATGAACCAATGTGTGGTATACTTCCTATAAGAGCAAGAGAAAAAAAACTTTAAAAGTCAGATACATTTTACTTTATATGGAGTTTACAGGTGACAAATCATTTTCTTTTGTTTAATTTTTAAATATTTAAATATATCTTACTTTTTAACTAACTTCTTTTGAACATAGCTTCATAGATATGCTGATTTTGTCATAAAAGTAGCCCATAATCATTCGACGTGTTTTCCTTTGTACTTTAACCTCTGAAAAATCCTATAAGGTGAGTGAGTCGGCAGAGGAATATTGTTATGCTGGTTTCAGAGATCAGGTCATTCAGGACCTAGAAATGTTAAATGACTCATCCAAGGTCACATACAAAGTCAAAGAAGTGGAGGTAAAATTTTTCTTTTAACCTAAGTGCACTGTTGTTTTCAGACCATATATTTTGAGCATCTTTTATAGAAATACGGTTTGTCTAGACTCCGTTCTGTTTAGAAATTTACAGCATTCTGTCCAATTTATCACAAAACATTTTAAGAGGAAAATTGGTAGCCTCAAGTTGGCCCCAGAGGAAGGTGAAAACTAGAGAAACCATGTTCTATGACCAATAATGGATGAAGGGACTTGGTATATTTAGCTTGGAAAAAAAAAAAAAAAATCAAAAAGGGATAAGAGAGTTCTTTCAATGTTTAAAAAGACTGTCAAATGCACAGGTGAGCAGACCTGTTCTGTGTTGCTCCAAATATCAGACAAGAACAATGCACAGAACTTCAAAAGAAACAGATTTCTACACAATAAGAGATATGTCTTTTGAACCAATGAAACTGTTCAACTGTGGAGCAAATTGCTCTCCCTCTAAGACGGAGAACTCCATTGCACTGGGAGGAAGGGGCTGGGGGACTGTCAAGCATGTTCTGATAACTTTTGGTTTCTGTATCTTCAGTTTACGTTTCCTTTGTTTTTCTTGGCTCACTAATGCAATACATAGTGCACCACATGTGAGCAAGGAAAAGCTACTGTGAACCATGTGCTTCCCAATGATGTTTCCCAGCTGATAAGAATCTCTGGGGGTGGCTGGTGGCCCCCCTTGAATCAGAAGCTCCAGAGACCTCAGAGGAGGGGCCTGGGAACTGTTGGTTTTACCAGTGCCCCAGGTGATTTTTGTCATCATGGCAGTTTGAGAAAACTTTCCAAAACATCATTTTACCCATTCAGTTCTCACCGAGATCCTGGAGGGCAGATGAGAAACTAAGGCTCAGAACTCTGTGCTCAAAGTCACATAGTGATGAGGTAGCAGAGCAGGGATTCCCACTCAGGGAGCTTTTGTCTGGAGTCTGAGATCTTACCTGTCCTCCACGGGATTCTGAAAGAACGACACAAGCCAAGGAAATGAGTAACCTGAAGATGAGTTTCATTAGAGGCAGATCTGGGGTTTTTAAAAAATGGGTCATGAGTTGTTGGTATGCACGATAAAATGTAGAAGCATGTAATTGGTGGTGTTCCGATTTAGGCAGGGACTCTGTTGAGTGTGCGTTTTGTCTTTCATGAATAATTGTGAAAAGGGTGTACTAACCAAATAAATAATTTCAACATGATTACAAAGAGAACAACATTTTAATGCACTTAGCAGAAGCAATTTACATGCATACAATTAATGTGCTAATTTCAGTGATCTTTAGCTATTCATTAAAACAGGCCTGGCAGGTCCTGTACTTGGCAACACTCTGTTAGTCATTTCCTGCTATTACTTTATGTACTCAAAAGTAATCAGCCATCTATAATTTAAGACTTTTCACTAATTAAATAGCCTTTTCTCTAATTATGTCCAAATTAGAGAGGTTAGTATGTGGATAAATATGTTTGTATTTGGCCCAAGTATTCAAAGAAGGTGATTTCTCAGTATGTGACAACAAAGACCAGTATGTGATCAACAGTCTTCAACACAGTGTAGAGGGGACTATTAGCGTATGCAAGAAAGGCCTTTTGACTCAAAATCTCTGCAACAGAGGAAGAGTATTCTCTTTAAGACAGGCTTTATGCTCAGCCTTGTAAACCTAGCAAAGTCTGGATTTGTTGATCTTCAGAGAATAATACAAGGATCATCTGGTTTTTCAAGCCTTTGCCCAAGAGATGAAATGGAATGAGGGTTCAGGGAGAAAAGAGTTAAAGGTTGTGTTTGCAGGAATGTGTTTGCTGACATTGATCAATGGGTAATTTTGTGATCGTAGGTTTATTCACATAGAGGCTTCAAAAAACAGATCAATAATAGAGCAATGGTGAAGATGCCAAAGGAAAGGTGATTAATGAAAAATATGGTGGAGGTGCAACCTGCCACATAGCATGAGCGCTCCTTTATTCCACACCCTATAAATAAATATGCATCCAATGGAAATGGAACATTCCCTTGGAATGTCGTTAGAGCCAAGCAGAATCTCATCAGAGCCCATGCTTCAAAGAGCAGTTCCTCATGTCCACAGAAGCAAGTTTAAATTCTCTTGTGTAAAGTCTCTGTAAGCAGTGCCACTCTTGCATTATGCATGATTCTGACATCTTGTAACATGAGCAGTGTTCTAATAGTGATTTCCGATTTTATTTCCTGTGTTACATTTTAACAATCCTATTTAGGTTAGCATTTTACTTTGGCCAAGTATCTTGTTACATTTCCTCATACGGTATTTAATTACAGTAGCACTACTGTAACCTAGTATTGTATAGATGCACAAAGATTTAGTGTAGCCTTTAAAGAATTTGTTGCTTTTATTAAGCCTGTGCTTTGTTCCATCATTTTCACTGTGCCAATTTAATATGTAATGATGAGTGTGAGGCAGGAGACAAGCTCCTTAGACCAGGGACCTGAAAATAAGTTAGTAACGCGCTTTGCTAAAACTGAATGTCAAAATCTAAGACAACCAAACACGACAGTGAGTTGTAGGTCTTTCCTAGGGTGATGACACTCAAGTTCTTAAATGGAAAACTCCAGGAAGGGTCGACACTAGGTGAACTTGTGAAGAAGCCAAATGCTTCACTCTTCCCCTTCTTGTGTCTTCCTTCCTCTTCATCCTCTTTTCCCAGGAGTCCAGGCTTTCCTCCCTGTTGACCTTTGCCCTTAAAAAGGACCTGAAACCAATCTTTAGCACCTAGATGATACCATGTCAGGAAATACCTTCTCCACATTTCATGTATATCTAAGGGTTACTTCTTACTCTGAAATGTCAGTCCCCTATTTAAATTATTTCAGCAGTCCGTAGAGAAGTCATGGATGGTATCTGAGTAAGCAAATGTGAAACCAGTTTTCTTTCCTGATCTTGGTTTGTTTGTTTTTTTTAAAGATTTTTTCTTTATTTATCTGACAGAGATCACAAGTAGGTAGAGAGGCAGGCAGAGAGAGAGGAGGAAGCAAGCTCCCTGCAGAGCAGAGAGCCCGATGTGGGGCTGGATCCCAGGACCCTGGGATCATGACCTGAGCCGAAGGCAGAGGCCCAACCCACCGAGCCACCCAGGTGCCTCCTCCTGATCTTGTTTTTTAATGGTCCAGAGAAGATACATCTACCCTGCATTAAGGATAAAATGAAATGCTTTCAATTACCCTTTTAATTTGGTCCATGCATCACAGCATTGAGAAATATATTAATTCTTTTTAAACTTTTACTAGGTAGGTTAAGCATCTTTACTGATAACCTAATGATGACCAGGTATGCTTCTCTCCATAAAGGATGACAGATATGTCCGCGAAAAGTATGTTTATGCATAATATGTGTCAGATATTAATATGCTGTATGGAAAGCAACTGTTAAGAGGTCAGCTGCTTTACCCACATTTGCCTCATTCATGAACTCTGCACATACTTGCACCCTGGACAAACCTGTCCAGATGAGGAGACAGAAAGCAAGGCAGAAATCCAGCCCAGACTCTCCAGGCCAAATCCACATACGGTGGAAATCCTAACAAATGATACTTTCCAATAATTGGTCCCCCAAGAGGAGCTCCTGTTGCTAATCCGCATACAGGCACTATAAGTGCTAATGTTAGCCAGGTCTCATTTCAGACTCAGTACAACTCCATCAAGAGTGTGTGCTTATAGGCAAAGTCCACAAGGGTAAGAGGAGTAAAATTACCTGCTTCAAGCCCCAAACTACTAAGACACTTCAGAACTTGAAATGAGACCTTTAAATACCCAAAAAAGGAAGAGTGCAGGGGAAACTCACACATTTCTTTTATGTATGTCTGCTTAGCTCAATTGTTTGGTACTTATGAAACTACAAAGCCAGCAGGTTTAGTGAAAGGCACTGAACTACACTTTGTGCTGGGTCATGGCTGTACTCTCTGCATACTGGGCTTGGGGTGCAAAGCAAGGAGAGGGGAGAATTCGATAGCGTGCTTCAGTGGTCCTCAAACTCTAGTGGGCTTCACAATTACCTTGAAGGGCTTGTTAAACAGAGATTACTAGACCCCCACTGCGGACTTTCTGATCTAGTGGGTCTGGGGTTGATCTGAGAATCGGCATTTTCACAAGTTTCCAGGTGAAGTCGATGTGGCTTACATGAGGACCATACCGGGGGAGTGTACAGGATCTACCCATTACGAAAACAAAAACTAGAGCCAAACAAAAGTCACTTGTCTCTAAGTCAGGACTATGAACTAAGACCTTAAAAATAGCACAGATCTTGGGTCTCATTTTTCCTTCTGTTCAAATGAAACTGCTTGCAGGATTATATGGAATCTTTAGCTTTCTATTTACACCCAACTTGTATTTAAGGTTAAAATAACAATAAAATCTTAAAAAAAAAATAACAATAAAAGATAATAGCGCACCAAACCAGGCGTGGTGTTGGATGTCCAGCCTAATATAAACTATCTTTGGGAGCAATGTTACTGCTGGGAATGGTATAAAATGAATAAAGGATTGGAAGATTGCCCTACTCATTGTGTATTTATTCTTGTCCCTTTACTCATTTTTCATATATGGACAATCACAGTTAATCACAAAGCATTTCTTTCAGGATCCTTCATAAAGTGTGAAAAAAGTTCTCCAATAAAATGTTTAGTACAGTGTATCCAGTTTCCAATTAAAGAAACGTGCTTGTGGGGCACCTGGGCAGCTCAGTGGGTTAAAGCCTCTGCCTTCAGCTCAGGTCATGATCCCAAGGTCCTGGGATCAAGCCCCACATTCGGCTTTCTGCTCAGAAGGGAGACTGTTTCCCTTCCTCTCTCTCTGCCTACTTGTGATCTCTGTCTGTTAAATAAATAAATAAAATCTTTAAAAAAAGAAACAAACAAACAAACGTGCTAGTATGGTGTTATGAATTCTTTCCACAAAACATTTCCTTTGTGCAGAAACACTTTATAGTAAATCTTAAAATAACTCTAATTTGTCAGGACGACTTAAAGCAGAGTATCTGGTGGGCCCCCCACCCCGCCACCCCTGCACACATACCCTAAGGAATAGTCTGTACAAAATAACTGGTTCTTGTCTGTATACAAAGTCAGCCACTGGGGTGTGAAAGGCGCTGGTAGTCGTCTTCATAATCTATATGTATCACTCCGTAATCAATACGGCTAGCGTACCACCTGAGTGATCCCATCAACAGATTCTGTCAACACATACTGAATGATTATCTAGAGCCACCATCCATTTATCCACGGGGGATCCAAAATAGCCTTGTCATTTTTTTTTTAACTCTTTTTTCTAGGTCCCTTCTGTGCTTTTAATCTTCTTTTAAAGAATCTCCATCCTCCCACTCTGTTAGTAACATGAGAAAAAACACAATGAGGCAATCCATTTTATGAATGGTGGAACAGCAGATTCACAGCATTTAATTAGAGCTAATTTAAGAGAGTTTTCTTAGTCTTCAGGACAAAATCCCTCAAGGGAAACAGTGATGCAATTGTTTGATGTCTTTCACTCAGGGCTCATCTTTAGAGTTCTTAGTTATGTCTGGGAAAAATTCAGACAGGTGGGCTCGGGTCGATCCCCGTGGAAGCAGCACTGTCCTGACAGTCTGATCACAGTTCTGGAAATCTAGTTTTTCTGGCTCTGAGTTACTGACAAGTCTGTCTCTGGCTTTAAGGACAGCCTTGCTTGGAGAGCTGTTTGCTTTGATGGGGATGTCAAACTAACAGTGATCACACTGTAACAATGAGGCTTTTTCTCCCTTTTTATTAAGGCCATAGGTAGAAGAGGTGGTTACCCAGTTTTCATGTGAACTGTAAGAAACGAGAATTTCCTGAGACTTTTTTAAAGGCACAAATTACTAAGAAAATTTTAATTGAAAAAAATTAGAATTGTGGTCATCTGAAATGGACCTAAAAGTTCAATAAATCATATGAGAAAACCTCATTAGAAAGCTAAGGTATCTTCTTGAATATTCAGACCAAAGCTAGCATGGTAATTGACTTGAGTGCAGGATTTTAAAAGAATCAGATTTGCCTCTTTCTCTCAGGTTGTCTTCTCAAGGGACTTTTTTAGTTTCTCAAATTCTGAAATGATAATAATAAGAAGAAAAATAATAGTGGAGAGGGATGACTGGTGAGGCAGAAATTTAAGTCTTCTAATGAGAGAATATGCATTTCAAAAACTGCCAATCCCTTCAGCTTCTACAAGTGGAGATGTCAATTAGCTGTGGAAAGAACCATTTTTAATTATGTGGCATAAAACAAATAGGCATCCATTGTTATGGGGCAAAGGTATTACAGGTTGCCTTTTTATTTTTCCCCCACCACTGAAGATGCTCTACCTAAATCCTTAGAATAGGGAGCTCAAAGGATGCTGGAATGGGAATGGGCAAATTTTTACAGTGTTTCTGGAAAGAAAGGGATGGAAAATTGTGCCCCTGCTCCCTTTGAGGTTGCAGATTATTCACACACCTCTAACTGATGTGGCTGAGGTTAGCTGGTGGTTTAGGAGCTTAGGAGCTGCTCAGAGAAATCTCACCATGAGAGAAAGATTCTAGACTGAAGAGCCAGACTCCAGACTAAGGTCTGGGTTGTCTCAGACATGGATTACTTCTGTGGAAAGCTTGCCCAAACCAGCCGCCCTAGTACAAAGGGTTTGTCACAGGAAAAAAAGCTGTGTGAACACGCGTCTGTTTAAGTGTGTGTATACAAACCTTAGAGGTCAGTGATATTTGAGGTCCAGCTCTTTTCCAGCACTAGGTGACTATGTCTGGGGTGACCCTGGCTAGGAAGATTTCTCTCTCCCGCTCTGGACCTGCACCCTAATGGTGAAGTACAAAGAGGGTACCATTTTCAACAGCCAACACCTTCTCAGTGGAGGCCTGAGGCTGTGGACAACCAACCAAACAACTGATTTCTTCTTGATGGGATTTGATTGTAATCCGAACTGACCCCAGATCTGAGATAGCCTCCAGTTTCCTGGGCTCTGCAAGGACAGAGATGTTCTTACTATGCCAAGCTGACTGTTCCAGGCCTATCTAATGGAATATTTTTTAAAAAAAAATTATGACCCTATTTTATTCTGGGGTTCATAACTGCTAGAGAGTCTGTTAAACACACACACAAAAAACCATCACCTAACATTTATCCAACACATACCATACACTACAGCAAGCACTTTGCACATATTAACTCAATCTTCACCTTGTTTTCTTCTAGAAAGGAACCTGCTTTGACAAAAGATCGCACACTTATGAAGGGGAGAACAAGGATTCAAACTCAGCTTCATCTCTCTCAGTAACAGTTTAGCATCTAGAAGAATTCAGCTAGCATTACCAATCTCAAATTCCAATTGCTATTATGAAAATCTCTTAGTAAAGAAAATAATAATTAGCTAAAGCCCTGTTCATTTAAGGGGTTAGCTACCTAATCTTTTTTTTAAAAATCCCCTAGAGATAGTACTGATTTATGAGAGATAAATGAATGCAGTTCCACATAAAAGTTACATTTTCAGAGAATAATTTCTAGCAGATTCTGAGGGGAGTCAATGATGTTGTCCATACACTTAATACATCACCCATCTTCCTGTATTACACTACATGACCCTCCCTCTCATACTCAATTTTACTTGTCCTCAACAGATGGCCTTTCCAGGCCTGGATATTTGAATGGAGCTAAAGTTTAATTTGCCAACTTGAAGAGGCTGATTTCTAACAAAGACATTTAGGAAGCCTTAGCAACAGTCTGGGCAAAAACTACTTGCCCCTGTAGATCCCCCACTTCTGATCGTGGTCCCCCAATGCTTGCCCCCTGTCGGCTGAGCAAATAATCTTCCAGGTCACTTCCCATTCTCCCTCTTCCTTCACCCATCAAGTCAGTAAGCCACCAAAGCCTGTGTCTGACCATGCATTCACTCCTTCGTTCATCCCACATCCTTAAGGAGGTTTTTCTTTCTTTTTTTTTTTTTAATTTTTTATTTTCAGCATAACAGTATTCATTATTTTTGCACCACACCCAGTACTCCATGCAATCCATGCCCTCTCTAATACCCACCACCTGGTACCCCGACCTCCCACCCCCCCGCCCCTTCAAAACCCTCAGATTGTCTTTCAGAGTCCATAGTCTCTCATGGTTCACCTCCCCTTCCAGTTTCCCCCAACTCCCTTCTCCTCTCTAACTCCCTTTGTCCTCCATGCTATTTGTTATGCTCCACACATAAGTGAAACCATATCATAATTGACTCTCTCTGCTTAACTTATTTCTTTCTATATCAACCACCAGTCATTACAACTTCCACCAAACTCTCTCCCACACAATGCTCTGAGACTCTTCCTTGGCCTGCCTAGTTTTGGTATCACTTCCCTGATCCATCCCATTCAATTCTGTGACTCTCTCCCCAGAACACTACTTTGTGTAATCGGGTTCAACAGTGCTCTTTGTGGTGATTCAAGAATATATTAAATCCTTAGCCTAATGCTCAAGAGAAAGCACAAGAGAGCCCACCCCGCATTTCCAGCTTTCCTTCCACTGCTTGTCTCGCCAACTCATTCCTTTGGTCCAGTGTAAATGGTCTACTCACAGTCCCCCCAAAAGCAATTTGGATTGTCCTGTCATTTCTCTAACAAAAAAGTTCCTTCCCTCTCACTATCAACCTATATTCACTTTTCCCGTCTTTCAAAGTTCAGATTAGATCCCATTTCCAACAGGCAACTTCCCCGTCATCTCAAATTAAAGGAAGAGTCCACCCTAAGTGTCAAGGGTCTATTCCATTTATTTGACACAAAATTATTTCGTGAAATTACCAGTTCCTTTTCCTATATCCAGGCCTGGAAAGGCCATCTGTTGAGGATGTATCCATCTGTATCTCTTTATTTGAGCCAGACAGAAGAAATTTGCAAGCAGAAACTATATCATATATGTTATTAATCCTTTATGGCACTCTTGTTATATATTTTATATCTATTTATACTCATAATAGTATATATTTACTATATATAAATATTCATATGTCTGCTTCACAAAATTCCAATTAGCTTGTTTTAGGTAGTTCATCCCTCTCTGAAGATTTGTCTCCATGACCCTTAAGGAATAAATAAAGTGATGGGAGCAGATTAGAATGAGGTTGAATTTAGCCTCTATTTTGGTTGTTACTTAACATTATACGGTTTTTTGTTTGTTTGTTTTTCAGAGCCTTAAGGTGAGTTACCTGTCTAGGGGCTAAATCAGTTCTGTTCTTCCCCATGCACAGAGTCTATAATTGGCATAAATGTTCAGTTTCTGTAAATGCACCAAGTGTCAACCGTCTGACTTTGTAACTCAGATGGATTTTACAGCTCACACAAAGAACAGGGACTCTTTGATGACCAGTGACATCCCTTAAGCTGACAAATCACTTCCTTGTTATCCTTGGCATCTCCCACACCTAGCCCATTAGTAACTGGCAGTTTTAAGAGATGCTGAAAGTTGAGGCAAAAAATGAGAGCCAATACCAGTCATTTAAATACTGACAGGCATTAGGCAGACCGGATTTTTAAATTAGCCATTCTGAGACAGAGAGAGGATTTTTCTGTTAAGATCAAAAAGCTAAGTCCCAGGGTGCCTGGGTGGCTTAGTGAGTTAAGCCACTGCCTTCAGCTCAGGTCATGATCTCGGGGTCCTGGGATCAAGTCCCGCATCGGGCTCTCTGCTCGGTGGGGAGCCTCTCGCTCTCTCTGCCTGCCTCTCTGCCTAATTGTGGTCTCTCTGTCAGGTAGATAGATAAAATCTTTAAAAAAAAAAAAAAACAGCGAAGTCCCATAGTTTTCCTGTGTGGCAGGTTTTAGTGCCTGGGAGAAGTCATGACTTGGATTGTGGCTAGTCACATACACTGTGCCTTACTTAGATGAGTAAACAGCTTCCTTAACTTCACTTAGATGAGCATTATTGGTACAAATTCTGCTGTTTCAGGTTAAATGAACATTGGCAGGGGCCCCACAGCTGAAATTCAAACATGACTGTGGAGATGTGGACTAGGAACATGGCTGCCAACGTGTGTTTGTCTAAGGGACTGTGGAATCTCTTGGAACATAATTCTTCCTAAGAGGAAATCAGACCCAAAGGCTCAGCTGATGAACCAGCTTGGTTTCTGCCATTCCAGCCTTCCAGGCACTCATATTTGGGCTCTAAGAAGCTGTGGGTAAAAACTAAAAGACACTGGAGAGCAAGTGACTACTACTTTAAGAGAAATTCTAATAAAGGACAAACCCCCAAATGGAAGAGAGGCATTTCCCCCACCCTACTTCACTACAGGATCACTCCTAGTTTCAGTGGCAGCAGCGCCCTCCAGAAGAGGCAACGGTGATGTGTAAATGCACCACCATGTGGGAAATAATCAGTGTGGCTCACGATTCTCACCTGAGAAACACCCCTGTTGCATTCTTAGAAATACCTGAGCAAGGACAGTAATGCTGTTTAGAGCACTAGAGTCCAGCTGTGGCCAGTGGCAGCCAAGGAATGATGGTTCTCAGAGTGACCCCATTTTCACTCAGGGCACCTTGGATTGAAAAAACAGAGATGGTCTCCAACTTATAATGGTGCCACTTATGATTTTTTTAATTTAAAATGGAGTGAAAGCTATACACGTCCAAATAAAACTATAATCTGAATTTTAGATTTTTGTATTTTTTCCAGGCTAGCCATATGCGGTAAGATACTCTCTTGTGATGTTGGGCAGTGGCAGCCAGCCAGAGCTCCTAGTCAACCAGGAGATCACCAGGGCGAATGACTGAAACACTTACAACCATTCTGTACTCATACAAACAATCTATTTCTCACATTCAGTCCAGCATACAATAAATTCTGTGAGATATTCAACACTTTGTCATAAAATGGGCTTTGTGTGACCTCATCTGCCAACTGTAGAATACTGGAAGTGTTGTGAGCACGTTGAAGGTAGGCTAGGGTAAGCTATGAAGTTTGGTAAGTGAGGTATATTACACACATTTTCAACTTACAGTATTGTCAATTGATGTTGGATTTATCAGGCCATAATCCCATGTAGTTGAGGACGATCTGTAAAGCTGATGTTCACTGAGTGTTTTGAACATGCCAATATTTTTCACTTGCTAATTTATTTGATCCTCAAGTCAATTCTATGAGGTACACACTAATTTTTTTTTTTCATTTTATAAATAATAAACTCAACCCTTGAAGAAATTTAAGTGATTGGTCCCCAGGCTAGGAGCTGATCAGTGAGAGCCTGGGCATTCAGACTATCTGAATGCTGTGAGACTCCAGAGCCTAATGGGTAACCACTCAGGTATAGAGGCTACTTAGTTACACCACAAAGGGAGCTATGTGGGCTTGTTCTTGTTGTGAACGCTAAATATAAATTTGTTGTTCCAGCAAAGGCCAGAATTAGTGCAACTATTTAACATTAGCTGAGTCCACTATAGCTAGGTCACGATCAGGACCCCACTCTCTAAAATGAGCCACAGAATCTCCATAACCTAGTAAGGGAACATCACAGAGCAGGCAGCCTGACATCCCACAAACAAGCTGAGGCAGGTGTGGGATTCTTGACAACTCCTGAAGCTGCCTATTGCCACACTGTCTTTGAGCTTCATGGTTAAGTGCTCACAGAGGTTAGCACACTGGGAGAGCTCTTATCTCCATAATGTGGACAGAGGGGGACTAAGACAGTGTCCTACTGTGCATGTTGGGAAGGCTTATTATTGGTACTTTCTGGGCTAAGCGGGGGTGGGGGTCGGGGTGGGGGAGGAGAACTGAAATATTTCCTTATTTTTCCTGGAAAATCACTTCCTTGCTCTTTGAGTATTAGTCACCTGTGTTATGAGAGAGTTGGAATAGATCACCTCTGAATTTTTCTGTTGGACTAAGAAAGACACTGAATTAGAAAATTGGGAAAGCAGCTTTTACATTTTTATGGTAAACTTTCATGCTGAAAGAAAGAGAGGGAGAGAGAGAGAAAGAAAATTCAAAAACAAGCCAATGGAGATAATACCTAGAAACTGTGGTAAGAAAGATACAACAGGTAACAGAAAATGAGAGAGAAAGAAGGCATCCCAGGGTTAGCAGCTCCTAGAGAGAGGTGAAAGGTTTTCTCCAGGTTTTAACAGAAATAGATTAAACCTTTCTTCAATGTGTTGAGACATCCTGCAGGGTATTTTATGGGCCAAAATAAGTCAGAGCCTTCTCCATTCAAGACCCAAAGCACAAAAGAAATGAGGTGGAGAACACTAGGAAGTTCTGAAAGTTACTCTGTCGGCTGACAATCAGGGACACAGTTCTTGACCCCATAAACAATGGGATTTTGGGATTCATCTCCTTTAGAGAAGAGTGAAACCTTTGTCCCTTAGAATGTTTTAAACTAAGATAGACAAAGAGTGCACTGTTTTAGAAATGCTCTGTATTGTGTTAAAGAGCATACCGCAGAGACCAGTCTGATGGGGATCCCCAGTGTAAAGAACGAGGTGACCTATAACTTCTCTATTTTTGTGGATTTCTGCTATCTTAAACCTTTTGCTGCAAGCAGCCAGGTCCCTGAGGAATGGGGAATTGAAATACAACAGGTGGCTTGGCTGGCTCTTTCCAACAGATGTAGAAGATGCATGCCAAATGTGCTGTTGCCAGCATCACCCAGCGTGCTAGCATGCTCCCTGCCACTCTCAGACACATGAGCACACACACACTCATCGACACACCTCTTCTCCTGCCCTGTGCTTCTAGAAGGACCTACACAGATAAAGGGTGGAAGAAGGCTTTGGTACTGTTCAGAGTTATAGCTCTTCATAAGGCAGAGACCAGAGAAAAGACCAGTCAGGCTTTTTAGCTTATCATTGCCCTGACAATGTAGGGCAATTTTGATCTTTCTGTAGGAAGTCATGGACAGAAATCTACACAAGAAACCAAGGCATCCTGAAGTATAACAACAATATAAGAATACGTTCACTGAGGAACAATTCAATTCTCTGATGATAAATACAAACAAAAACAAAATAAACCACCAAGTAGACAAACTGAGCTGACATTATGTTACTTTCTATTACAACTTTAGTATCATATATATTTTATAACATCAAGTCTTAGAAAAGGCCAAAAGATGATTGGCTGATTGATTGATTGATTGATTGATAGAAAGAAAAGAAGAGGTCAAAGATGATTCAGGGAAGGGTCAGGGCAGGGGCGTAGGGAGGGGGAATCATGTAATTCCCATTTTCAAATGCCACCACCTTTTTACTGACTGTTTTAGTATGTAACAAAATAGTGTCACTGCCCTCAAGGGGCTTTCAGCTTACGAGAGAAAATGTACATTCAAACATCCAGTTATAATAACAAAGTGCTTTTAATAATTAGAGTACAAATAGTAAGAGGGTACTTTTATTATCAAAGCAAATGAGTACAGTAACACATAGGACAGAAAGATTCTGACTGTGAGGGTCTAGTTAGGGTTCTAAGAGAAAGCTTCACAAAAGGAGGAGACTGAGAAAGAAGAAGAGGAAAATATACTTTTTCTTACTTAATAATCTTATATTATCCCCAATTTGCAGATGAGGAAATGAAACTTCAAAGGGATCAAATATACTTCCCAGGAAAGCTATGCTAGAAGAGACAGAAACTGTGCCCAGCCCTCTTTATGTACGCCACGTCCTTCCATCATACCTAGGCGTGACCCTTGAATGGATCCATCAGGAGTGAAGGGTTTCAGTAACTGAAGACAGAAAGATCAACCTGAGTAAATCCACATGGGGTGAAAAGGCATTGCAAACTTGGCGAACTTTTAGAAGGAGGTTGGAACATCAAACACGTAAGTCTATACAGAAGATGAGGTCAGAAACATTTTAAAATGACAAATGGATACAAGAGGTTCACATCTTAGAAAAACAGAAATCCCAGGGCACTCTTCTGGTTGCTGATCTATGTCTCCTTTCCCTCAGATCAATCTTGGTTTTAGAAAATGTCACAGCATTGGGGGCATGCACTTAAGATACTTGATTCTCACAAGAGGTGACAATCGTGAGTGTTTTAAGACTCAGATGAGGGATGAATAGAATATTTTAAGGCTTGACTTATTATATGACTTGAAGATAGAGAAAGAAAAGGGGGCAGGAAGATGAGAATGGGACAAGAGAGCCTAGCGAAATCAAATCCACAGATTATCCTAAATCCACCATTACTTACGGTGCCCTTAAAGCACTTGAAATTCTATCACTGGCACATGTAAACCTATTACCAAAGCTTTAGAAAATGAGGAAGGAGGAAAAAAGGCATTTTGTGTACATAATTTGTACTAAAAATATCAGAAAAATGAATCTTTCTTTTGGCTGCACCAGAAATCGAACTTTCTATGGAAATTTCAAATTTCAGCCTAATCCCTAGACTTCTCAAAATATTGTATCTCATGACTAAATTTATTCTCAGACCATAATTACACAAAATATGTGGTCTACAAAATGTACATTTAGTATAATGTAATGACAGTAGTCAACCAGAGCCACACTACATGATAAAATCCTTCTCTGCATGATAAACAAATTAACTCAGCAAATGTCCAATTTTTCCTTTTCGAAGACCACATTTTTTATTCAAAGAACTAAATCCGAATACATTTTTCCTTAGTACTACCTCATTGCTTCCAGAATAATGATATTCTTGTTTGTATGCTTCATTGTCTTTATAAAATAGCGAACAAAAGTGCTTTTCGTATTTCCCTAAGTGGAGAGTAATCCAGAAATTTACTGGGTTTCTATTGACCCAGGAAATGTAAGACAGAAATCCAAAGGCTCTTCACATTGTTTATGCTGAAAATGTATCAGATTCTACTCTGAAAGTACACTGACCTATAAAAAGTATCTGTCTTGCTCTGGAAAATAGGAGCCCTGTGTAAATGGATATCTCAGTTTGAACTGAAGTTTACTTTGTTCTAATCAGAACTAATGTATCAGATCACTTAATGATGTCCTTGTTACACAGGAGAATCATCCACTCCCCAACTTGTCTACACTGCAGCATATGGTACTCCACTGAACTCAAAAGGAATAAAGAAAGAATTTTTAAAATCCTACAAAATGGAATAAATCTCTCTGAAGAAAGATCGTAACAAAGACAAAATCTGTTGAAGTTGCCATTCTCAAAAATACATTCCTCAGAAATAAAAATGCCAAACAATGTTCACAATGGATTTTGTACAATCTTGCAGCCAAAAGATAAAGAATCTAAAGGCATTGAGGGTATTGAGACTCCAAGATTAGCAACTCCACCAAAACTGTGACCTCGTACAAAACTTAAAAGGGTATTAGGAACCGGAATGTTCATGTAGCATTCTTTCAGAATAACTTTCTTTCACTTCCTCTTGCCCTTTGCTCTGTTGGTGCCCCTTTAAAACTCAGCTCAAGTGTCATCTCTCTGGCAAGTCCTCCTTGAATCACCCAATTCCACTTAACTATCTCTCCTCTGTGCCCAACCCTAAAGCTGCAGCTCCTTACTCTACCTGGTAGTCTGTGACGGACTTGTCTACTTGTCCTTTGGAACAAGATGATGTCTTATCTGACTTGGTTTTCCCATTGCCTTGCTTGGTATCTGGGACACAGTAGCTGCCCAGTATGCTTCTTTGAATGAATAAATGACAAATGAACAATATCTCTATTCCTATAACAAGAAGATCAATTTGTACATATGTACAAGATTGCATTTTCAGACTTTTCTATTTATTCTCTGTCCTATATTTTAATATACAAAGACATTCTAATTTTGGCCTCTGTGTATAATCTAGCACATTTTGACTTTTAGCATTTGATTTCCATCAAGCAGCATATCGCACCAAAAGTGTGAAAAAATACAAAATATACACATATTTTACCTAAATATTACTTGAAACAGTGGCATGGGCTTATGAGCACAGTGATGAATTTATAATCTGAAATTCAGTGATTGTGTTCCACTGTGACTTGGGTATATAATTCTTTCTTCTGGCAAGGGGCTGTCAATAGGCAGCTTCAAAAAATAATGAATGTTTGCAGTAATAATTTCATGGGTTGACTGAAACTTAATAGCTTTTATTTCCAATTTAGACCTGTGATGTGTTCCAGCAGAAATAGTCTCAAATGAAATATAGTCTGATACAGTACTATTTAACCCTCTCTTATTTTGTTAATCCTTTGTTGCTGTTTTATTTGGTTTTGCATTTACAGTCATACAGACTGAGTAAGCCATCTCACTTTTGACTTTGTGCCTGTCTCAGATGATCTTAGTCTACTCTCCATCACCCAAAAGATGGATGTCTGATGACTGATTATCTGACTGACGAGGACCCTTGCTTCAGCTCACTGCTGTCAACCTCCCTCTTGGCCCTTTTACTATTCAGTACTGGGTAAATGAGAAACAAAGGAGACTAAATCTAGATTAGTTCACCCTGCTTATTGTCGGGCGGTCAAATTGGGGACAAGGTTAAGACTCTCAAACAAATAAAAGTCTTTGGTGTCTGTAGCTATGGAAGAGTCTGCTGCCAGGAATACAGAATTTGAGGGGCTTGAGTCTGCAGGCCTATGTGTGTGGAGACAACTGAACAACTTGTCATTATGTACAGAGCACACTTTTGAGGAAGGCAGAAAGGGGACAAAACTAGACTGTACAAGAAACCCTTGGAGTACTGAGTGTATGATGCACAATGGAACATTCTTAAAAATAGTGACACTTATTTAGGATATGCATCAGGATGACTTGGGATGGTTTTACAAAATTATTGCGTCAAAAAATTCCAGACGCAACCTTGACACAAGCATCTTAAAAAACAATCAAACTCTTGGGTCTGATGCACATTTCTGATAATAATAAACCATTTCTTAACTATTTTCCAGGTAGTGCCAAAACCAAATAATTTGGTGGAGAAAATACATAAAAGGATTTAGGGTAGTTAAAGAACAAAAACTCTCTACATTCTGTGTCATGGTGCTCATGGCAACAATGTTACTATGCTTTTCCTGATCCTGATGGACAGAGAAGTATTGACCTGCACAGACTCATTCTGCAAGAGAACAGTCAATAAATATAGTAATTACTTTGAATAATCTTTTTTATCTAAACTAGGCTCCATAAAAATCACATAATTAGACAAAATTTCATCAAAAGCTTATTTTTAAACCAAATGAATAAACTACGGTGGATAATGAGAGTTCTTTCGGTGTTCCCCTTTCTCTACTCTAGATTTAAATAGGTGTTGATATAAATCTAACAACTAGAAAATCTATGAAGGAAACCAATAATGTTATTAAGCCACATTATTCGAAAATATTGTAGATACTACTATAAAAGATGTGATGAACCAAGGGATGTTTCTTTCCTTCTACAGTTGATGCCTAAGTAATTGAGAGTAAAGGGATGAGAGCAGCAGCACCAGAAGAAAGAAATTTTCAATAGAAATATAATATCTGGGGTGGGATCAATAAAAGAAAAAGGTTGGTCTCTTTGGTTCAAGTAAATGACTCCTCTGCAGAGTTACAATATAAGGGACAAGAACACCAAAAAGTTGACCTCTTTACCAGAATGAATCCCTGGACAAAAATCAAGAATGCTTCCATGTTCTCAACAGTACTCATCATCTTGCTGGCCTTCTGTCAATGTTAATAATTATAACATGTCTGTCCCTTACTGTGACCTCTGAGAGAACCCATCTTCTAAGTCCTTTCTCTTGAGAAGAGCATCCCACTCCCTCTGCTCCAGGGCCAGCCCACTTCCTTCGGCAGGCATGGCCCTCATCCAGATCCAGACCATTCCTGCTGGCAGCTCTTGTCTGGATCCAATTGGCCTCAGCTGGAGGTCCAGATGGCTCATTCCTTATTCCCCAGCATGGTTTCAGCAGCATCCACCCCTTCCTGGTCTCTCTGCCATTAGTGCCATCAGGCCTTGAACATTTTCCCTAAATCCTAACAGCAGCTTAGTAAAGCACGTAGATTTTATTCCCATTGAATAGACTCAGCAAGAGAAGGAAGACAGCTTCAGAAAAGATACAATATCTTTGTAAATGAATGAGGTCCAATAGTGAAGTTCTCAAAGTTCTCATTCATGGCATTTCCTGCAAGTGTAAATGGCCTTTTTATATCTATATCTATCAACATCCATTAATTCATCTATCAACTGACAGATCAGATGAACAGATGAACAGAAACTGAAAAATACCATATATGGACAGAGATATACACATAAAAAGAGATACAGATAAAAACAGAATGTATAAATATCCACTTCTACAACTACAACTACATAGATACAGACACGATTTTTTTAAAACTAACAACAGGATAGATATCCTATTAGTTATAATAGATAAATCTATATCTATATTCATCTACCTACACAAACATTTTTAGAGTTTCTGACAATTCATCAATTTACATATGGGTTGCCATGCTATGTAAGTTTTCATCAAATTTGAAAAATATGGTTGGGATGATCCTACTTTAAAATATAGGCTCTATTATGTTAAAAGTAAAATTCAATCTATGAGATTTTCTAAGGTAGTCAAAACTGAGGATATATTTTACCTCATTTGAAGTACATATTTGGGGTGGTATGATTTAAGACCTGAGTCATAGAGGGATGTCTGGGTGGCTCAGTAAATTGAGCATCTGACTCCTGATTTCAGCTCAGGACTTGGTCTCAGGGTCATGAGTTCAAGCCCCATGTTGGCCTCCACGCTGGACATGGAGCTTACTTAAAAAAAAAAAAAAAAGGCTTGAGTTACAGAGACTTAGTTCACTTTGTGAATGCAACAAAGCTTTTAGTCATCTTCCAGAACAGGTGAAGTGAGAACACATGCTAGTTTAGTTTCCTAGAGCTCCTGAGGCCCTAGAGAGGAATCCTCCCTTGCTTCTAGCTTTTGGTAGCTGCTGGCAATGCTTCCCACTCCTCAGCTTGTTGTAACATAAATCTAACCTCTGCCTCAGTCTTCGTATGCCTCGTTCTTTGTGTATGCTCTGTGCCTTCAAATCACTCTCTCCTTATAGAGACACCAGTCATTGGATTTAGGGCCTGGGCCCACTCAAATCTAGTATGACTTCATTTAACTTGATTTATCTTCAAATACTGAATTCCCAAAAAGGTCATCTGTCCAAATAAAAGAACAGAGGTTCAAATTTCAATGTATCTTGCAGAGGGACACAACTGAAGAAACAACAGGAACCATTTAGCCAACATGAGTGGAGAACCGCAATATGCCAGGCACTAAATATCAATCTGGAGAGACAGGCCCCAGAATATAAAATGCTATGAACACAGAAAACAACAAGAACTGCAATTAGGACCCCAAAAAGGATGAAGAAAAACTTATTATTCAAACCAAGATAATTTTTGAAAGTGAAATTGGTGCAATGAAAAATTATGTCAGGACAATAGGCATAAACCAGCACTTTCCTGAACAAAGTAAAATGTATAGTTACTTTAGCCGCCCTAAAGGAAAAAGTCACAATATTAGACTCGAATTGAAAGTATTATTTTGTATTTGAGTTGCTTCTCAAATGGGCAACTCCATATAAGGTGCTCTAGGGTGAGACACAGTGAGGATTTATATTTTAAATGATGGATAGTAATTTCTCTTGAGTGACACTAATTTATTGAAACAAATTAATTTATAAACATTGAGATACTTTTGTTTATCTAATAATCAGCTGCTTTGGCTCTGAATTTTTTCAGGTACTTATAAATAGAGACTTAGCTACACAGAAGTTTCAATCTCATCTTCAACGCATGCTAGTTAGCAGCTCCCAAAGAACAGTCCTTGTGTCATCTTCCCTCAGTATATTTGACCACATCTGGCATAAATGATACTGGTTATCTTCCCTGAATCTTGTTTTCTTGAGTCACCAACATTAAACCCATCATCTAAATCCTTAAGAACAGAGTGAGGAACTGTACAATATGTGCTTAGCTCTCCAAAGTCACTGAAATTCAAATGCAATAACAGAATGAGAAGTTTTAGGTTAGTTTTTGTTTTTGTAGTAGAATAATGTGGGGGGGGGACCTCACCCAGCTGATAGTTTATCTTAAAAAGTAGGTCAGCTCACAGAATGAAAGGATGACTGTTTAATGAACTAGAAGCTTAAAACCCCAAAGTGGGTAAAACACTGTGTTTGTCTTTTTAGAGATTAGTCTTATCAACATCTTAGATATCTTCTGGATCCTAGCTAATAATAACCAATTACATAGTTTGGAGCCCCTTGATTACCTACCTGCAATGTTAGGTACTAGGGCAGTTATATAAAAACAAAACATGTCCACAGACATTTTTGTTGACTATTCAAAATATACTTACCCATATAACTGAAAATGCAATGACAAACTGGTGACCCCAACTAAGAGTAACTTAAATCCAGATGCCAATCAGTATGAACTAGAATGATGAAGTAACTCTCAAAATGAGTGTTCTAAGTACTGCTCCTTGTAGGTGAAAAGATAGAAGGGAATCTGTCAAGAGAGTGTGCAAGAGCACAGAGGAGAGAGGAAGGAGCTAACATTTACTGAGTAACTCCTATGTGCCAGAGTGCTGGCCACCTTACTTACGTAATCCAATGTGACCCTCACCTCAAGCCCGGGCAGCAAGTGTAAGTGACAGATGAACCATTAAATGACAGAGCTGGAAGACAGCAGAGAGAATATCTGAGCAAAGATTCTGGAGACTGGCCTGGAGCTGGACAGGAGCAGAATCTCCTGTGCAATAGGAACAGCAGCTCTCCAGAGTACCTCTTCAGGAAATACTCACCACACTGAGGTGGTTTCCTAATTTAGAGGTTGACACGTCATCTTCATCTTCTTTTCTACAGACATTTGAAAGAATTACTCTAAGACTCTGGTTACAAGAAAATGTGGGGGGGGGGGTAGTGACTTTACACAGCTGTCTGTGGGAGTAATTTTTAGCAGCTTGAATTTATATTAAAATAAACTATATGTAAGTGTAAATGTGATGAGTCAGTATTCTGCCATTTTGTACATTTCAGGGCCATTTTTCTCTCCTTGTTTGACATGATTCACTAGTTTTTCTTTTTTCCTTTCATAAAGAAAGAAACATACAAGAAGGGATGGGAAAAATAATCGTTTGACTCCTTCTAGAAATTGTTCAGCTTAGCTATACACTCAGGGGTCAACATTTCAAAGGTTTTCAAATCATTATTGTGCAGACAGCCTATATAAGAATGACTAATTGCCAAAGGGCAGGAAAGTCTGTTGGACTAAGAAATGCCTTGGACTAATACAACTTTGAATGTATATGTATACTTTCTCATTAGTGGATAAGAATCTACGAGTTTCTTAGTTTGCAGTGATAAAAGGAGTTATTGATGTCATCTTTTACCTCTACTCATGGGACCTTGTTTCCAATGGTTAATTAGTGTTGGTAAAGCCATGTGAAACCCTAAGATAAAAAGGCCATATATATATATATATATATATATATATATATATATATATATATATATAAAATACATATGAGATGTTGGTGTAGCATTATTCCAATTTTCTTAAACTGAAATATGGATTCTGATCAAGGTGCTTCATACACTTTAAGATAAGGATTTTAGCAAGGTAAATTTTAAACTCATTAAACACAAGATTTTAGCCAGGTGAACTCAAGTAGCTAATGAGGTAAAGGTGTTCTCCTCCCTTGGTTCTCCTTGGATCTCCTCCCTTGGTTCAATCTGTGCAATGCATTAACTCATGAACATGTTAAGAACAAAGCAACTTTCCTTCCTCTGTAATTGACTGGAAAAAGAAAAATGGAGAGGTTAAAAAAAAAGTGAAATGTTTTTACGAGGTTGGGGGACCGAATAAAAAAAGAGCCCCCTCAATCTAGAATAATGGTGCATAAGGAAGAGTCTTACTACGCTTACCAGACTTTGGGCCCAGCATTCAAGGGCACCCTGAACACGAGAACAGCAGTTTGCAGTCTGGGTCAGGGACACATACAGCCATTGTTAGCTGTAAGGACAGAACATTGTAAGTGATGAGGAGACTGCTCTCAGACTTGGAATATCAAGGAATATTTCCCAGAAGCCTCAATGTCTACAGTGAGACAAACCATACAAGGTAAGTCAGCTAGATGTAGATCTGGGGTGGACTGGGATGGAAGTTAGAGTGGGGCAAGTTTACTGGCAATGTTTCAGGGAAAGGTAATCAGCTGTGTGTTTGAGAGACTAGGGCACATAGAGATCATATTCAGAAAACTAAAAAAACTACAGTATGCCTGTGGCACAGAGCTCTATAGACAGGGCCTCCTTCCTACAAACAGACTGAGTGACATGGCCATGAGCCTTACCCTCAAGGATCTTAAGTCCATTTAGGCAGTCAAAACCAAACTGTGAATAAAACAAGGGCTGATTACATAGCAAAGAAGTGTGCAAAGAAGATAAGATCACTGGGGGAAAGGGTACATCACCTCTCCGCCTCCTCTCTTTGGCACCCTCTGCACACCAGGAAAGTTTTGTGAAAGTGAAAAGCAGGCTATCCATAATGACTTACACTCATTGGAAGAGCTTTAACATTTGTCTGAGTGCAAGTATGCTCTCTGATCTCTTGCAAGAGGAAGAGGTAAATCAAGAGTGCGCAAAGAAATACAAGTGACTGTCAGTATTTGAGGGCAGTAGCATGTGGTAGAGAAGCCACATGGCAAAGCCATCAGGTAACCTAGGAAAGGGCAGGAGCTGGTCAAGAATCTGGTGAGTCAAACATGTGGCCCTTTGATCTAAGTGGGAGTTCAGTAAGTGGAATAGAAAATTGCAACAGGAGGTATATATAAGAAAGAGAATAATTTCACTATGCTCTAGGGAAATTCTAAGACCTCGTTACAAAACTATTGGCGTAAAACTTGGTCCCGAGATCCTTTTAAATGTCAAATCTCTCTTAATACTCTACAAGTTGCAGTTGGAAACTCCAGCTGCTTCCATAACAAGGAGAGAGGCAAAATAAGACTGGGGTAGCCACATTAATTTGAATACATTATTCAATGCACCATTCATTCACAAGGTTGATATGTCATCCACAAATGGGTCATTTTTGAAAAGAGGATTAGTTATCAGACACTTGAGTTAATCTAGAGGTAAGAGACTTCATGATCTTCTATGTACCCCCTTTGCTGGTGTGGACTTTACTGTTCTTTTTCTCATAGTGAGGACCACATCGCCGTAAGCTAGGTCTGGGAAGGTCCACCAGCATGAGGATGGCTGGGTTTGCAGTGCAGTCATTGGCCATGTACAGGTTAGATGGGTGCACCTGCTGATGAGCACTTGTGAATATGTATCTCACAAGTAAGAAACAAGAACAAAGATAAAGGGGGGAAAAGTGAAGGCAACAGAATGAGCCAGATAAAGACGTAAATGAGGAGAGCAAACATGCAAGAAAAAAAAGAAAGACAGGGCAATGAAAGTATAATAAAGGTTGAGAGTGAGGAAAGAATTAGTTAAGTGGAGTAAGAAGATGCTCATTTGTATAGGTTTTTACACATACACCATTGGTTCTGGGACACATTTATAAGTACTTTTTAAAAAACTGACTGAAAAGTTGACCTCACGTTCATAAAACAGTTCCCTGTGGGAGAGGAGCAGGAAGGAGAATGGGACTAGGTGAAGAAAAGGAAGTTAACGTGATCTCTGCTTTAAGTCCAGAGCAGCATGTGAAAACGGCTCCAATTTTAAATTCCAGGTGGGTTCACTGGTGTTTGTTAAGTTATTCTCCACAGTTTTATGGTGTCTGTTTAACTCTTCAAAGTAGACAAAAGGGAGAAAGAGAGATGAAAAGGGTTTTGATGACGAAGTACAAAGCATCAAGGTACGTGGTCTACCAGCTAATTACCAGCCAAAGGAGGCAGGCAACTATTTAATGTCTCAGCATTCTGGGAGTGACTGGAGGGCAGTTTCCCACCCAGGATAAGAATTATCTTCCGTGTTCCTTCTCATCTGGGTGTGCTTTTCCTCCCACCACCTCCAAGAACCCCTCTGGCTGCTCAGCGATCATTCTCTATGTCTCAGCTTTGTTTACTTTCTGAGGTTGCTGATTACTTGATGTGTTTCTGTCAACTGAAATTTACAGACACATTACCATGTTCACCAGGCACTGGGAGCTACAAGACAACAATTTCCTGAGGAGAAAAGTACAGTGTGCTCTACTGGTCTACTGACCAAAGCGCTGTGTCCTAGCTCTATTAATGTCATTAGTGTGACATGTTAAAAATCCCTCAGGAAAATTCTTGTTCATCAGGTACCTGCATTTCTAAATGGCAAATCGTTTTCTAAGCCGAGATATAATAGTATAATAGATACTTGGGGGGATTTGGGTTTTTTTATTTTGTTTTCCTTTTTTTTTTTCTTCAGTATAATAGATACTTGTATCACAAAATCTAATAGGTTTTGTTTACCAAACGAGAGAAGCTTTTCATATCTCAGAAATGGGAGTGGAGTTCAAGCTTCCAGCCAACAGTTTACAGGGGCTCTGAATAATTGCAGAGCTGGGAAAAGAGAAACTGAGGATCTTTGAAAGACAAATGACTACAAGAAAGTACATTAAAAAAGACTTATTTGCTTATTTTATTGTGTAGGAGCTACAGTAGCCTGAAGGAGGGGACATGTTAATCAGTTTCCTGAGGTCACATATGATGAGGTTAGTAACATACAGAATCAATGGATAACCTCCATCTCAAGAGGAAAAACAATGTCATGTATAGTGGCTTTTAGATATCCTTCAGGCACAAAAGGAGCCTTAACTACAAAAGCCTACAGTCTAAGAAAGTTTCACTGCAGTTTGGAGGTAAAATGGGATTCCATGATTTAAGAAGTACATAATATTTTTTGTCTATTTATCTAATATATGTCATGTCAATACCCACTATCAGCCTACTAGCCCCATCTTACCAGAAATGAAACTAGGCAAAAAGTGGCAGAGGGTCACAAAGCAATGCAGATTATAAATTATCACTTCTAGCCCTGTTGCTTAGCTACCAAACCAGCCTGTCTTCTTACCCTTACACTGCAGGCAAGCATCATCTGCTGTTATTTAAATACACTCGAGCAAATGCTGAAGTTAGAGACCAAGAAATTATTATATGGATACAATTAACTGAAAGAAAAACTCCTGAGGGATTAAGATAAAATCTACTGCCTGGGCAAGAGGGTGAAAGCACTGAAAGGGTAAATTGTAGCTTTGGAGGATTTCTGGTCCACGGTGGAAATTTCACTAGTAGAGTTGGAAGCAAAGGAACAATTGATCATTCACCTGAAAGCAACGTCCAGACAGCACTGTCTCTTTGGTGGTTTTGTGCTAAAGAAGAGACTGGTTTGTTTCCTGTCTGATAGGAATTGACAGTTAAGCTGCCAATCTTCAAACCTCGTTATAAATACATGCTCTGTAGGTGACCATGTGCATCCATCCATGTGGAATACACACACATAGAGAAAGACCACTCCCAGAGATATTTACATAGGTGTAAATTTAAGGAAATATTGGTGCCTTGTTTGACACAGGAAGAGGCAAGTGTCACATAACCATGTTATAGTTCCCCTCGTTACCAAATTAGGCCAAAAAAAAAAGGAAAGACAGAAAAGAAAAAAGAAGCACAATGAAATTGCAACAAGAACTAAAGCTCTGGCAGATGCTTCTCTTGTGTGAGTTCTTTTTTCTACACAGTATGAAATGCAGATGCAAATGAAAAGTGAATGTTTAAATGTGTTTTGTATAAATGTGAGGAGTAAACATGTCGAGTGGCTGAATTAGTTGCATGTGTTGAGAGAGAAGTGTGATACCATCTGAAGAGCTAAAATTGGAGGTGAGCAATGACAATGACCGAGAAACAAATTGTCTAGGTGTTAGTTTCAATAAAAAAGATGAGAAACAGAGCAGAGAGGCTAGAGAGAAGGTAGGGAAACATTCTGATCAAATTATGTTTGATCAGCATTTCAGAAGTGTGTGGGGAGGGGAAAGTGGGCTCAGTGCATGATTAAGAGAAGGGAAGGGAGGGATGATCATACCAATATATTGTAATAAGCAACCAAAATTTGCAATTTTAAGTTAACTTTCAATGGTGATATTAATACAAGGTTAAAAGGATAGATGCAAACAGTATAGTAGTAGATAAGGAAGAAGCATGCTATTTGGTAACTAAGAGAAAACTTCATGTTTATATCATGACACCTTCGTTATTCAGTTGGGGTCCCAGGAAAGTCTTCCAAATAAATGAATATCTAGAATGATGAAAACGTAACCCTTTAAATCCCATTACAAAACAATGTAATCATTTTGTTGAAACTGTGGCTGAGGTGTATAATTCGCCTCTCTGCTCAAATCACCATACAGAATACAATTTACCCTTTTCTTGGTAACACAGGGTCCTTATGATGAGCTTCACGCTGATGCTCTGAATGTCTCAAGGCCACTGAGGACTTCAGACTTTAGATTGGACTCACAGAATTCCTCCCACCCACTAGTCTATGCTAGTTGCCAGTTTTTAGCATCTCTTCCCTATGTGGTAAGTCCAATGGTATGCGGGGCAGCCTCTATACTAAATGACCTAAGACTCTACTGCTCCAATTACTGAATCGGTTTCTTCCTTTCTCCCTGGGCTGGTTTCCTAGACATCCTTTGCTCACTCTCTGTCTGTAACCTAACATGAAGTAAAGATAGATGGGGGAAAATTAGTTTTAGTCATTTTATGGCATATTGACTCACAAAGGGAAAATGTGGTTCTACTCTACTTAGTAGCAAAACATATGAGATTCATGCATGGGCTGTGCTCTTATCTAAAGATACAAAATATTAAACAATGAAAATGACATTCTACCTGATCGATAAGGTAATGGGCTCCCTTGGTATTATCACCTTAACTTCTTTCAACTCTGATTTTCCCTTTATACTTGCCCTTGCTCAGACTGACCATGCTCAGCCTGGATCACCTTCCAATTTTTCACCTTCCTACTTCATTGCTGGAGCAAAAGCCCTAAAGAAACCGTGCTTATTTGCAGTCGAATGTAAGATGTACACACACACACACACACACACACACACACACACCAGCATTTTTATAAAACATTTTACCTGTTTAGACACAAAATCTTCCACCATTTCTTCTTGTCCATTTTTTTGCTTCTTGCAGAAAGGAGAGACAGGAGAGGTTGGATGAAATGAGTTAAAGCATTTCCTCCCTTGAGAATTTGCTTGCTCAATAACTTAAGCTCTCACTACTACACCTAACACTCCCTTCGGTTAAAAAGACTTAGGTACAAGATACAACCACACTCAGTGTGGATGTGTCCCCAAGCTTAACACAGATAACCTGGATACCTCAAGGGGAGTTTTTCCACACATCTGAAATTAGTAGGCATGGATAAATGATCCCTCTTATTTCAGAAAGAAAGAGAATTCTGGGTTTGTTGTTTGGCTTTGCTTTGTTTCTGTCTCCTTATTTAAAAGGGATGAATCCTGCACTCAGCATTTAGAAAAATTTCTTACTTGCTTAGGAGTGTCTGGACATAATGAAAAAACCAGAGACAGTTAGATGAAAATCCTGCATGCATTAATGACTGAACATGAGAAAGATAATCCAACTAGAAGGACAACGTGAATCTCAAGAAGGAGGCAGCATGAGTGAGTATAGAGAAGGCTAGATAACCAAAAAGAATGAATTACCAACCTAGACTAAAGCTAGAGATGTATCACTCATTCCTAAAGTAATAGAAATAGCTGCTGTTCAAAGAACAAGCTGTCCTTATATGATGTGTTTGTTTTCCATATGACTGATAAGCAGATGCCTCCAACTCTAAGTTCTCTAGCTTTCCGGGGTTACTCTTCCTGTAGTTTATATTTTAAATAGCTCAAACCTCCATCCTCCTTCATAATCTCCTGAGGTTTTTACACATGTCACAAGTATTGTGTGAATTACTAGAGTCAGATATTCTCATAGTCACCTCCTCTTCTTTTTTGTAACAAAACCAACAACCTAAAATTGAGTATTACACATCTGTTTTTAAAGTCCTTCAACCAATCTCTACTCTTGCTTCCCCACCACCATGAAAATTTCTCTCTGAACCCCACTTCCCAACACATTGTTGTATCACCCACTATAAGCATCCTTCAACTTCCCTTTTTTTTTAGTGTCCCTCATCTCTATCTTCCAGGTTACCTAGTAACCTCTAGATTCTCTTTAACATAAAGTTATTCAGTGCTTAGCTTTTCCTTCTACTACATAATCATAACGGCACACTGAGAAGCATACAGCATACCAATGTCCAGTCCCCACCCTACACCAAATGGACTATAATATCTGTGAGAGAGGTCAGACTACCATAATATTTTCATAGCTCCTCAGGTGATTCTAATACACAGCTCGAGTTGAAAACTTCAAGCCCAGTGCTTCTTGAGCTTTAATGTGCATAGAAACCACTGGGGGATCTTGTTAAAATGCAGACTCTGATTGAGCAGACTTGAGGTGGGGCCCAAGATTCTGCATTTCTAATAAGAACCTGGTACTGCACTTTGAGAAACAAGATCCTAGAAGCATGTTTTCCAACTTTGCTGTACACTAGAATCACCTGGGAGCTTTAAAAACTGATGCCTGGGTCCTAGTCCCAGACTTCAAGATTTTTAAAGTTTCTCAGGTGTTCCCAGATCTCTGGTTTAGACCATGAATACAGGAAGACTGAACCAGTCATATCCGTCATCTCTGTCATATCTGTCATACCCCCTGATGGGCTCTTTCTAAAATTGGTACTTAAATAAGGACACCAAGGTCTGACCTTGGGGGAGTCCATGAGTTAGTCACTGCATGGGGGTCCCATTTGATGTCAAGATAACTACTGGTGCATTTATATGGAGAGTCAGTGGCTGACTACATCATCAACTTTATATGCAAACACTTGTGTTTAAATTCTCTCTTCAGGAGCACCAGGGCTCAGTCGGTTGTATATCCGATTCTTAGTTACAGCTCAGGTCATGATCTCAGGGTCATGAGACAGAGCCCTGAATTGGGTTCCACGATCAGTGGGGAGTCTGCTTGAGGTTCTTTCTGTCTTTCTCCCTCTGGCCCTCCCCCACTCATGCTCATTTGCTTGCTGGCTCTCTTTAAAAATAAATAAATAAAATCTTTTAATAAATAAATACTCTCTTCAAAGTATTAGTTGTATGACCTTGTGCAAATTTATTAATTTCTGGGCCAATTTTTTTCTTGAGCTTTAATGTGCATAGAAACCACTGGGGGATCTTGTTATTATTTTATTCTATAAAAATAGAATAATTACACACACATTACATTACACACACATGCACACACATCATAGATAGATACATGAATTTAAGAGAAATATATACATTAAATTGTTGTCTGTCCCTAACCCTGTGCTCAAGAAAAATTAGCATCCTTCCTTTGCATATTATATACCCCAGTCAGTTTGCAATTATAGTTGGCTGGTAAGATTTTTCAAAATGTCTCTACTGTCAGAGCTTGATTTTATACCTAATTCAAAGGCACACTACAAAGAAGAGCAGTATACCAGATGCTATAGAGAGATGTGAGGGGAGTAGATATGTTTTCCATATTTGAAAAGCATATCACTTACTGTCAGAGAGGATAAATATAAATATGTAAGTATATAAAAACACATACTAAAACACACAGCTAGTTTCAGCTTTGTAAAGAATCAGACAGGAGGGTGATACTGTTGCTGAGAGACCAGGCCCTGGGGCCATCTATCTGTGAAAGCTGTATAAAAATGAGTTTGTATAGAATTTTTAAGATACAGAGGGAGAGCCTTGGTGTGACAGAAAAGGGTGAGAGGGCAGCTGGAACAAAGAAGACTACTATTTAAGCAGTGTCATTGGCAGTGTTCCGTGGCAATACAATCCCATCAAGAAAACGTTACAGATCAGGATTTGGGGACCTACATTTTAAAATGACTGAATTATAAAATGAGTATGATTTTAACACTCAAGTTTCAAAGGTACCATGGGATTCTCCTTTCTCTTCTCTGACAATTATGTAGTGTTATATACAAAAGAGACATAGTTTAAGAGATTTAAAGAGTATCCTATTACCTTGAAGATTAGCCTGATTTGCAATTGCCTTTCTGTTGTGTGTTCCTTCTGTAGAAACTGGAGACCTTTGAATAGTTTGCACTTCAGAGTACTTTTAAGTCTTTTCCTAAAGTGAAATGTGTTTGTCATGTGTATTTGGCAGGAAGGACAGGAAAGCAGATAAAAGCTTTTATTATACTTGATACTCTGACAATTTGAATTTCATTCACCTATAATGAGATGGCTAAATTTACAATAAATAATAACTGTACCATCATGATCAACAGGGCTCCATGCTTGTGTAACCAGATGACATAAATGTATGTACCAGAAAGTTAGTAGACTTACTACATGTTAACAATGTTGAACAGATCAAATATCCTTTAAGATTAGAGGTAAATGGATGTTGTGATATGAGATAGCTGGGCTGGCCAGAAGGTTTTCCAGCGTTGCTCAGAGCTATTCTGAGCTCAGCTGTCTTTTTAGACGTTTTCATCTTCCTTTTAAAAAAATCATCTATCAAAGGCACTTGAAAACAAGAATTATTGTAAATCTAACTCTTGTACTACACTGTTGCTACTCTAAAAAGGTCCTGAATCATTCTTCCTACTTCTTAGATATAGATGTGTCTCACTATTGGAAAAGGCATAAGACTTTTCAGTTCGGAAGCACCTCAAAAGCTAAGTGCTATGAACAGAACAACTGGATCGACTGGGTATCCTGCCTGAGTCCTTATGGCTTTACTATCTGTTTTTGATTCTATACTCAAGGTGTGGTGGCTCAATACTTAAGTTCCATGTAATCTCATACTGGGCAAATAATAATAAAATGCTGGAAAATCTCTAATACTTGAACCCATCATTTTGTTGATGTTGCAGGGCAGCAACAAACTAACCTGAAACCTTAGGAAATGCCCTCCAAAGACAGACAGAAAGCAAGAACTTGATAACCTCAGGTAGATGCTGCTAGACACATGTAGTAAGAATTATACTGAAATATTTAAAGAATTGCTACTGGATGAATATGGGCTAGCCAGAGAATACAGAACCTCTGGGGGCTAGAAACATAGGAAGATCTTGCACCCAGTTGCAATTCCAGTCTCTACATATCTTCCAGATGCTTACAAAACCACTGGTGAGAGTAAAAATAAAGCATCCCTTGAGATGCAGAACTGGAAAGGAAACAGTCTGCTGGAAAAGCACAAAACCCCATTTGGATCCCTTTCTCCTATCTCTCCTAGAATCAAAGGGCTTAAAACTATTGAAAAAGGGAGGGAGGGAAACCTCTTTCCCTTCCTTTAGGGCATTGTTGAAAACCCATTCTTGCTAAAAGATTGGAATAGGAAAAAGTTCTCTACCCTTCCGTGAGGGGCAGAAAAAAAGTGCTGGTCCCAGACCAATAAAGGATCTTTCCTACTGAGTGAGAGACATCATGAGAAGACCCATGAGACTCCCATGACCCAGAACACAATGCCTGTTTAAACTAAATCTTAATCAGAACAACAGAAAATACTCACCACCACCACCACCACGACCACCATCCTTGCCATGATGCAACTAAAGTTGAGCAACAAGAAACAGCAGAGTACTTTTGGGAAAGGAACAAGATCATGGAGAGAGGCCCTCTCAAAGACAAGGTTTAAAACAGAGGGTGGAGCAGCCATTGGGAAAACTTTCTGGCAAACCAGTCCCCACCCTGAATATAAAAATATACTAAAGGATTTGAAGTTGTTATTACAGAGAAAACCACAGCAACAACAAAATGCAAATGGAGCTCAATTCCTTTAACTGACTTAACCCCCCTCTATACTAAAAGCCTATTAGAAAAAAAGAAGAAGAAGAAGAAGAGGTTGTTACATCATTTTCAGGCACAAAAGGCAAAAAAATTATTTAACTCAGTTTTTGTTATCTTTTTTGTTTTAAAGATTTTATTTATTTATTTGAGAGAGAGAGAGAGTGCACAAGTAGGGCAAAGGGGAGAGGCAGAGGGAAAGGGAGAAACTGCTGGAAGCCTCATGCAGGGTTCTATCCCAGGACCCTGAGATCATGATCTGAACTGAAGGCAGACACTTAACTGACTAAGCCACCCAGACACCCCATAGTTTTTGCTATCCTACACAAGATGTCCATATGCCAAGAAAAACTTAAAAGCATCCAAAAAAGCGAATAAAAAACAATACATTGTCAAAAATAAAGCAATAAACATAACCAATCTTAGATATGATATAGATGTTGGAAACACACATTAGAAATAAGAAAATAACAATGATTAATATATAAAAAGCTCTAGTAAAAAAAAGTAGACAACATGCAAATTCAGATAATAATTTCAATGGAGAAACTGAACCCATAACAAAAAAATCAAATGAACATGCCAGAAGTTAACATGGATGAATATGGCTTCAGTGGGCTCAAAAACAGACCTGACTCAGCAGAAACAGAATAAGTGAAATTTAAGATAAGTCAAATGAAATTAACAAAATAAAACACAAAAAGAAAAATTGGTGAAAAAAAGTGAACAGTCCACCCAAGAGCCACAGCATAATATCAAACAATCCATATGTATAATCAAAATTCCAGAAGACAGAGAAAACAAAGCAGGGAAAAAACTTACAGAAATAATGGTTGAGAAGCTTCCCAAATTGATGACAGACATCAAACTACAGATCCAAGAAGTTCAGTGATCACAAAGGAAGATAAATATAAAAACATTAGATATAACTAGATATATATTGAAACTGTTGAAAACCAAAGACAAAAAGAGGAAACATTAAACACCGCCAGAGGTGGTAAAAAAATTAAGAATTAATTGCAGCAACTTCTCATCAGAAACAATACAAAAAAGAAAGAAGTGAGTGGCATCTTATATGTGCTGAAGGAAAAACTCTTAAGCCACAATTTTATACCCAGTGTAATTCCTGTCAAATAAAGAAGAAATAAAACTTTCTTCGGGTAAATAAACACACAGAGAATTCATGGCCAGGAGACCTACACGTACCAAGTTCTTTGGGGAGAAGGTATATGACACCAATCAGAAATTTGGATGTACAGAAACAAATGAGCACTAGGAATTCAATAATGAATGAAAATACAAAATTCATTTTTTCATTTTTTTAAATTGTTCTACATGATAACTGACTACCTAAAGCATACAACTGTATTTTTGTGTTTATAGCATATGTAAAAGTGAAATGTATGACAGCAATAACACAATTAGAGGGAGAGATTGGAAGTACACTGTTGTAAGGCCCTTATACTACATATAAAGTGCTATAATACAGATTCTCACTATTTAAAGGTGATTACTGTAAATGCAGGGGAAACCATTAAAAAATTTTAGGAAGAAGAAAAAATAATAAATCAAATGTTTAAAAATGAAATTATAAAAAATTCTCAGTCCAAAATAAAACAGAAAATAGAAAAAATAAGTAGAAAATAATAAATAGAAACAACTGAAAAAATGATAGATTTTAGTCCAACCATTTAAATAATTTCATTAAGTGTAAAAAGTCCAAGAACATCAATGTAAAAGACAATTGTCATATTGGGTAAAAGAATTCAACACAAGTATATGCTATCTACAAGATGCCCACTTCAGATATAAAGCCATATATGGACTAAAAGTGAAAGGACAGAAAAAGATATAACTTGCAAACATTAAAGAAAGTCAGAGTACTTATATTAACATCAGACAAAGCAGACATGAGAACAAAGAATATCATGAGATGAAGAACATTAATAATAAAGGGGTTGATTCTGCAAAAAGATATAATAATTTAAAATGTTTATGCACTTAACACAGCTTAAAATACATAAGGCAAGAACTAATACAAATAAAAGGAGAAATAAATGAATTCACAGTTATAGTTGGAGATTTCAAAACACTCTTTCACTAATTAAAAGAACAAGTAGGCAAAGAATCAATAAAAATATAGAAGACCTCTCAACCAACTTTACCCCATTTATATTTGTGCAATTTATTACCAAATAACAGCAGAATATACATAATCTTCAAAAGCATGTAGAACATGAATCAAGATAGGCCATATTCTGCTTAACTTAACAAATACAAAAGAACTGAAATTACATAAATGAGATCCTTAAAACTCACATATAATCAAAGATATGCAATTAAAAATAAAGATAACTTTCTACTGATTCAGAAAGAAATTTTTTTAATACAAAATACAATTTTGGAAAAGACTGCTAGCATAGACACATTCACACACAGCTAATGGGAGAGTACTCTGAATCAATCATTTAAGAAAATATGAGACAATTTATTACAAACATTAAATTCTGAATAATCTGACTCAAAAATTCACCTTATAAAAATTAATGCTAAATAAATCATTAAAAATCTGTGCCAAAATATTAAAATTTTCTTGCACTATCATTTATAATATTAAAGTTGGAAATAATTTAATTATGTATTGATACACTAACCTATAACAAACAACTCTCTATTCAGTGAGCACTGTGTACCCAAACTGCTCTAGACACTGAACAGTGGGAAATAAGACAATCAAGTTTCTTATTTCCATAAGTAGTAAGGGAGACAAAAAATAAAAAAGTACACAATATAATTTCAGTAACAATAAGAAAATTTATTAATTTGCCAAGTGTTTTTTGGTACATTTATACAACTCCAGGCTATGTAGCCATTAAAATCAAATTACAAGGAAAAAAATATTGACGTGGGAAAATGTTTCCAATACATTGCAATCTGTAATATGCTCTGAGACATATATATAAAATGAATAGTATGATGTTTATCACAGAAAAAAAAACTACAGTACCAGAAAAATTATGCAAGAATATAGTTTAAAATGTTAATAACAAGGGTGCCTGGCTGGCTCAGTGGGTTGGGCCTCTGCCTTCGGCTCAGGTCATGATCCCAGGGTCCTGGGATCGAGCCCTGCATCGGGCTCTCTGCTCAGCAGGGAGCCTGCTTCCCCCGCTCCCTCTGCCTGCCTCTCTCCCTACTTGTGATCTCCCTCTCTGTCAGATAAATAAATATAATCTTTTTTAAAAAAAACTTAATAACTTTTTTCTATTTTTTTCCTTTGAACTCTTTGTTTTCCAAGTTTTCTAAACTATCATAATTACTTTTGTAATCAGAAAATAACATGATCTTAAAAATGACTTCTAATCCATGCAAGAAAGTAAAATAATGAAACAGTGGAAGAGAACATTTCTGGGCTAGTGGTTCTTTGTTTGTACTTCTTTGTTTATATTTTAGAAAATTTCATCGTTTCTCGGCCTTTTGGCTAAGATCTTATCAGTATATTTTAGAAAATTTCATAAAATGTATAGGTCTAGGAGAAAATAAATGCAAAAGGAGGTAGTTAAACACACACACACACACACACACACACACACACACACACAATGTAAGAGAGAGTGTTTAAACAAAGTCCAAAAAAAGATGGCAGTTATGAGATTCTAGACAGAGGAAACTGACTACCCCTAAAGGAGGAGGGACACATTTTCCTTTGAAATAGGAAAAATTAGAAGTTAATAAAACTGCAGAGACAGTTTAGATGATGTATAAAAGCACAAAGATAGCTTAAAAGAAAACAAAGTTGGGATATTTCATAATATATATGTACCATTTCCTTAATTAAGAAGTAATTAATTATGTCTGCTCACAGTTAAGCGATCAGGGATGTGTATACAAGTTCGAAAGGGCAAAAAAAGATTTGCAAGGTGAAATGAGATAACTTGAGTCTACTTGGGTGAATAAGGAACAACTGAGTAACTATGAAACATAACTACATTCAGAGAAAACCAGTAATAGGGAGACCAGCCAACACGGTTATGTGATTCTCTCCAGAATTGCTTTGCAGTATGGAAACAGGAGCAAAATTAAAATTAAAAATAAATAGTTCTCTCCATTAATGCTTGCAAACATTTTAAATTCCATAGGTGAGTCATACCACAGGAAAGAAAGTAACGTCTTTAATTCAGTATTTCACATTTTGGAAAAGCACAGAAATGGACTGTTCTCTGGACAGGATTCTTTTTTTTTTTTTTTAAGATTTTATTTATTTATTTGACAGACAGAGATCACAAGTAGGCAGAGAGGCAGGCAGAGAGAGAGAGGAGGATGCAGGCTCCCCACTGAGCAGAGAGCACGATGCGGGGTTCAATTCCATGACCCTGAGATCATGACTTGAGCAGAAGGTAGAGGCTTAACCCACTGAACCACCCAGGGACCCCCAGGATTCTTTTATTAGTGGTTTAATTCATCTTTTCCTTAAAAAAGAAAAAACAACAACCTTTTCTCACGTTTGTGAATCGGTTTATTAAAGTGTTAAAATGAGGAGGTCACATATCTGAGACATATCTGAATTCAAATGGGTTGACTAACTCCAGGTGATAATAGTAGAGCCAATGTTTTGCATTTCACCATCATATCTTCATCTTTTAAATTCAAAATTTTTCCTTATCTATGGTTAGAAAAACAAGATAGAAAAAATATATTCCCTTCACATTACCTCAAAAGACCTCTGATTAGCATAAAACCAATTACATCAAATGGCAATGTGCTACTTTGATTCTTCTGGCTTCTACAATGCTATATTACATCATGATCATGATAGACATCACACCCTTTATCAAACCCTATTATAGCTTTCTGTTTGGAATCTTCCACTTCTTCCTTATGTCTTCAAGTTCTAAACTGTTAGCCTGGTATCATCTTCCTTATCCAAAGTTACTTTATCCTTTGGCCACTTAAAAAAAAAAAAAAAAAAATCCAAAACTGTATTTTGTTCACCATGGCACAAAACTTGACACGTGGAAAACTTTAATTTTTTGTAAACAATTTTCAGTGCTCATGAAAAGTGTTTTTGGTGCAGAAGACCAATATAAGCTGGTCTTCTCTTATTGGTGTCTATGGCTCACATACATTTAGCTGATTAAGTCTTTGCTTGGACTTCTTTCTGGCTCTGTGCAAAAGTGGTGATTAAAAAGAACAGCCAAGAGAAGCACTTCTAGCATGGGAGAATGGGAGAGTAAGTACCTCTGAAAATTTACTCCTCCACAAAAGCACCTCTGAAAAAGTGGGAACATGGGCAAAAATTGTAAATATCAACTTTTTTGTAACTATGTAAATAACCAAAGGCTTTCAACAATCTGAGCAATGTTACTTCAAGAAAAATGACAAATCTCAAGAACAGTAAATTTTGTGACATTTGAATTTGTGTTATTCCTATTCTTCTCTCCCATGATAGGTCTTTAAACTAGTGAGTAGTCTTAGAACCTACGAAAACCAGCAGAATAACAGCCCCTGGAGGGAACAAAATGGGTCTGGAGTTGCCAAAAAAGCCTCACCCCAGAACACTGTTCATATATTAGATTTATTTGTCAGCTCCCTGGAAGAATCCCATTCACAGAGCTTATCTTTATAAGATATAATTCAAAATTTCTGCAGTGAGGAAATATCCATATCACCTGAATATTTGTCAAAAATAAAAGTCTTAGAAGAAAATTACATGAAAATAGTCTGTCAACCAAAAAATAACTTAGAGAAATTAAATTCCTAGAAAGATACAACCCATAAAAACTGATTCAAGGAGAAACAAAACTCTGAGTAGACATATAACAAGCAAAGACATTGAATAGTACTATATACATGCTAAGACCTATGATTTTACTCATAAGTGGAATCTAAAAAACAAAATAAACAAACAAAACAAAACAGAACTAATAGATACAAAGACCGGATTGGTGGTTACCAGAGAGAAGGGTAATTAAAGAGTGAGCAAAATTTGGTAAAGGGGGTCAAGAGGTACAAAAGTTCAATTATAAAATAAATAAGTCATGGGAATACAATGTATAGCATGGTGATTATAGGCAATAATATTGATTCAAGTATTTTAAAGTTGCTAAGAGAATTAATATTAAAATTTCTCATCACAAGAAAAAAAAATGTGAAACTTTGTAAGGAGACAGATGGTTACTAGTCTTACTGTGATCATGTCACAATGTATACAAATATCTAATTCTTGTGCTGTATACCTGGAACCAAAAAGCCCACACCTAGTTAGATAACTTCAGTGATAAATTCTATCCAACAATTAAAGAAAAATTAATGCCAATTCTTACAAAGCTTTTAAAAAATATGAGAAAACTTCTCCCCCCAAAATAACTCATTTTATAAAATCAAAACTAGGATATCAAGGTTGTAATGAGCACTGGGTGTTATACGCAACTAATGAATCACTGAATGCTATATCAAAAACTTATGATGTACTATATGCTGGGTAACAGAATATAATAAACAATATAATAAATAAGTAAACAAGTAAATGCTGATTTCATGCTCCTCCCAAATATATATATATATGTATATATATACATATAAATATATATAAATGTCAAAACTAGATGAAGATGTCAGTTAAGGAAAACTACAGACCAATATTGTTGATGAATACAGATGCAAAAATCTTCAATAAAATACTAGCAAATGAATACAGCAATATTTAAAAAAAAAAAAAATCACACCACATGGCAAAGCAGTATTTATTCCAGGAATGCAAAGTCAGTTTAACATACAAATGGCATGAGATTAATTAATAAAATGAAGAACAAAACCACATGATTATCTCAATAAACAGAGGAAAATTTTTGATAAAACCCAACCACTTTCCTAAGAAAAAACACTAAACAAAACAGAATATATGAAACCTCTTAAACCTTTTGAAGGACACCTACAGGAAACCCATAGGTAACATCATATTTAGTAGTGAAAAGCTGAATGTTATCCCCCTAAAGTAAGGAACAGTACAAAGATATCTGCTCTCACAAGTTATATTCAACATTGAAAGTTTTATTCAGGACAAACAGACAAATAAAACAAATAAAGGACTCTCAGACTTGGATAGAAGCAGCAAAACTATCCTTGTTTTGAAAATCATATTCATATGATCTTGTATATAGACTATCATAAAGAATCCACAATAAATTAGAATAAAACAAGTTGAGCAAACTTGGAGAAAACAAGATTAAAAGTAAAAGATCACTTGAGTTCTACCCATTAGCAATGAACAGTTTAAAAACAAAATTAAGAAAACAACTCCAATGACAATAGCATCACATGAACACACACAAATAACAATATATATAACAAAAGAAATTAAATACATGTACCTGAAAACTATAAAGTAGTACTGAAAGAAATTTTTTTTTAAAAAATCTACCAAGGTGGAAAAACATCTCATTTTTCAGGGATTGAAAGACAATTATTAGTGAGATAATAATACTTCCCTAATCAACCTACAGATTCAATGTAATCCCTAATCAAATCCTACCTGGCTTTTTTTGTAAAAATTGACAGGTTGATCTTATATTTTTATATAGAAATTCAAAGGACCTGAAACAGCCAAAATTATCTTAGAGAAAAACAAAGTTGGAGGTCCCATATTTCACTAAGCTATAGGGATCAAAACTGTGTCATACTGGCTTAAAGACATGCATCTAAAAAAAAAAAAACCACACACTTTTGATCAATTGATTTTTACAAAAGCATGCTAGACACTGTAATGGGTGCAAAGAACAATCTTTTCAAAAAATGTTGCTATGACAGCTGGATATCTACATTGAGGAAATCAATTTGGATCCCTAACTCACACCATATACAAAAATGAACTCAAAATAGAGCACAGACTTAAACGTAAGAGCTGAAACTGTAAGACTCTTGGAAGGAAATGGGGATAAATTTTTGTGATCTTGGGTAAGGAAGAGTTTCTTAAATACTGACAACAAAAACAGAAACAACAAGGGAAAAATAAGTTGAGCTTCATCAAAATTAAAAACTCTTATGTTTCAATTAACAACATCAAAAAAGTGGTAACTGGACCCAAAAATGAGAGGAAATATTTATAGATTTATAGATTATTATAGAAATATTTATAGATTTATTATATTTAATAAGGGATTTGTATTCAAAATACAAAAAAATCTTAACTCAATAATGAAGATACAAATACCTCAACTGAAAAATAGGTAAAGGAACTGATGCCTTGAAGAAACATATATATATATATATATGGCCAATAAACACATGAGAAGATGCTCAAGATGTTCAATATCATGGTAACCATCAGGGAATGTCAAATCAAACCTGCAACAATACCACTTTGTATCCACTAAAATGAGTCAAAAAAAAAAAAAAAGATGATAACAAGTGTTACCAAGAATATGGAAAAATCGAGGCATCTGGGTAGCTCAGCTGTTAAGTGTCTGCCTTTGGCTCAAGTCATGATCCTGGGGTCTTGGGATCTAGTCCCACATCAGGCTCCCTGCTCTGTGGGAAGCCTGCTTCTCCCTCTCCCACTACCCCTGCTTGTGTTCCCTCTCTAGCTATGTTTCTTTCTGTCAAATAAATAAATAAAATCTTAAAAAAAAAAGAATATGGAAAAATTGAAACCCTCATACATTGCTGGTAGAATTATAAAATGGTAGAGCCACTTTGGAGAGCTGTTCCTCAAAAGGTTAATGATACAGTTGTCATAGGACACAGCAATTCCACTCTCAGTTACACATCCAAGAAAAATCATAACATATGTTCATGCAATAACTTGTACACAAATGTCAACAAAAAGCATTATTCAAAATCATCAAAAAGTAGAAATAATTCAAATGTTTATCATGTGATAATTATCACATGGTATTTGTACAAACAAATTTGGTATATCCATACAATGGAATACTATTCAGCCATTAAAAGAACTACTAAATACTGCAACATGAATAAATCTTTAAAAGATGCTATGATAAGGAAGCCACACAGAAAAGACCACATATTGTATTATTCCATTTAAATGAAATGTCCAGATTAGCCAAACCATAGACACAGAAAGTAAACTAATAACCATCAGGAACTAGAAGGGGAAGTAGTGCACAACAACTAACAAAACAGGGTTTCTATTAGTGCAATAAAAGTATTCCATGAATAGATATCATATGGTTGCACAACTCTGAATATACTCAACCTCACCGAACTGCACACTTTAAAATGATACATTTTATAATATGGTTATTATATATCGATTAAATTGTTTTTTAAAAAGGAAGAAGATCCAAATATCTCAGATAGTTAAGAGTCAAAGGAAGAGGTGACAGCTTGGGTGATGGGATCATGACAAATCTGGCTGAAGGTCTATCTTTTCAGAACCTCACTAATTAAGACATGGAGATGGTACAGAGTGACAAGAGACAAAACTATGAGCATAGGCTGAGGATACTTAAAGGACTTGAACAGTGTTATGTATGCGGTATAGAGCTCAAGAAAGAGTTCTAGTGAGCAGGTGATGGTGACCTGATTTCATAAATATCATCATGAGAATAAATCAATAATAAAATAGAGCACCAAGCACACAGACAGTACATTGGAAAACAACATAAAGGAATTAAAATACATGTCCTCTGGCTTTACAATTCTTTAATAACCACAAAGAAAAAAGTGCAGCCATAGTGAAAAATTTTTTTTTAAGTTTTCTTTTCAATGCAATAAATCTTAGGAGAGATCAGCAGGAATTGGAATCAACAAACTATTTTAAAAGCCACACACAACACATGAACTCAAACTAGGACTTAAAGGGTGAATGGGATTATGACAAACTGAGGAGAGGAATTACCAGAGGTCAAAGTATGAGAAGTTCAAATGCCTATGCCAAACCACAACAAATCTGGATATAGTCATGCACAAAGATAATTTCTTACCTCCAGCCCTACCCCATTCAAAACTACAAGGTCATCAGAGTAATATTACTAAAATGGCTTTATCTCTTTTTTTTTTTAAGATTTTATTTATTTATTTGACAGAGAGAAATCACAAGTAGTCGGAGAGGCAGGCAGAGAGAGAGAGAGGAGGAAGCAGGCTCCCTGCTGAGCAGAGAGCCCGATGCGGGACTCGATCCCAGGACCCTGAGATCATGACCTGAGCCGAAGGCAGCGGCTTAACCCACTGAGCCACCCAGGCGCCCCCTAAAATGGCTTTATCTTGGCTTTGATGTCTCCATTATAAAGTTCACTTACCTGATTAGGAATCATGGCATACCCAAGTCTTTAAAGACTTCCAATTTTCATCTTTCAGCTCTCCACCCCCAGCAAACCTTGCCCCTAATCCAGCTCCTATCCCAACCAACCCTCTTTCCAGGAACACTCAAATAAATACTCAGCAATCTCCAAATCTGTTTTTGTTTTTGTTTTTTTTCACATGCCTCTGTCACTGCCTTGGTGTTCATGTTTAACTATCTAAAATACTCTGCTCATCAACATCCTGCTTATTCTCTAATGTCAAGCGGAGTTAACACCTTCGTCAAGTCTTCCTGAGCCTTCCTCTATTTGTTTATGCTCAGATAGTAATAGGCCTCTCAAGGCTGTTTCCATATTTCCTGCAAACTGCTTTGCTGTTTCTTCTTCAGCTCCCTTCACTTTATCTCCAATACTTGCCGTTGGAGCGTCCAAAGGCTGAGATCTTTGGCCTCTTCTCTCACTCACTCCCTTAGTAACATGCATAGCATGTTAGATGATGATGATAATATAGTTTGTTGCCTCACTCGCCTCCAGGTCCTTACTAAAATGATGTGCTATTTTAAAGCTGCATTTCTAATATGCGATCTCAACTCTCCATACTCAACTTTTCCTATTTATTTGTTCTCCATCACACTCATTGCCTTCTAACATACTCTGTATTTGACCTATTTATGGTTCATCATCTGCCTTGTCCATGAGAAAGTATTTCACTGGGAAATTATACCTCAATAAAGAAGAGAAAGGAAAAAAGAAATAAAGTCTCCAAAAGGGTACAGATTTTTGCTTGTTTTGTTGATTACTGTATCCCTAACATTAAAACATTGCCTGGCACTTAGAAAAAACTCGATAATTTTATGTGACAAAGCACATTGGTTATAGAAGTCAATTCCTAATGTGAGTTGAACTCATTCTCTTGGGATATAATAGGAACGTATACATGATTTCTGTCAAACTTTCACTTCACTGAATCCTCATATTCCTAACTTTCATGTTTTCTCAGGAGAGAAACAAACCATTCTATACTTCAGTTGATAACATATTTTCAATGTGGATAACTAACAAATCAAGGAAGTTTAACTTAATCTCTTCATTTTCTCATTATGTAATTGACTTATTACACCAGTAGTGCAAAGAAGAATTTGATACAAGGTTATTAAGTTTATAATTAGCATAAATGGTATTTATATACTGCCACGAAGCTGACCACACACAATCCTGCAGAACTGAAAACACCGAAGGAATGACAGCCAGATACCTGATAGAGTTAACGGTGAATTAGGTTCAACCCGATACATAACAACTAAGGACAAGATGGCTGGCTAATGGAGGAACCAAAGCCTCACCTTTAGTACTACCCAAAGACTAAGCGAAGATACGGGGCAACAATGGACTCCCTAACTATGAACTGCAGGATTTGGCAGCCTGACTGGCAGCACTGGATAACCAGACCTCCCCGACTCAAGAGCCTTCCCAGTGAAAGAAACTCTACCTGGTATAGCACAGAGGAGCAGGCCTCCTTCCGCTCAGCCTCTGGAGGGGGCACGCTCAAGATGAACGGAAGGAGCAGAGCCAGGCATGCCCAGTTCCTCCCCTCCCTCAGATCCACCAATAAAATGAAGTCCTTTCTCCTTGCTGGGGGAGGAGCCAATGAGAAAGGCGGGTAGAGAATAACGGAAGTGTTAGGAGAAAAGACTTCCCCTGGGGAATTGGAGGATCAGTATAAAAGGATTCCTCCCAATAGGGATCCTCAGTCTTGGCACCTGGTATCGTCAGTGCCGCCTTTACAGAGAATATTTAGAAGAAGGTCTCCAGTGCCCTAAAGGATGGGTGGAAAAATGAGGGCACCCACTTTCTCTTCACCCTGAAATTTGCCTAGAGTGGAAACTGGAGGCTTCCATAGTACCGACTACTGTGATCTCAAAGATCAGTCCAGATGGCCCCATCTTCTTTGAAATATTCTGTAAAAACAAACAAAAAAACAAATTCCATTTCCCCTACAATTAGAATTTTTTTTTCTATAGTGATTTTAAGTTTTCTTTATTATCCACTGCTAATTTTTCTCACAGCTTCCAACAGCTCTTGTTTCACTTTTTACGTACTTGGACCTCTTTTTCAAGATACCTCTTGGTCTTTGCTTTACCTGACTTCACTCTGACCCTGCTTAACTGGCCCTCCCGGCGGGCAGCACACCTCTCATCCTGGCACTTGGGTTGGCCATCATCTGGGGAACTGCTTTCAGTTTTCTCTAGTGTTAGATCTACTATTTCCAGATCCCATGTTTTCCACTCTTTTTCTTGAATTAACTAATTTTAGAGTCACTACCTAAAAATTAGAGAACGGGAAAGAAACTTTTAAACCTTACTTATTTGAAAGTGACAATGTATTATTCTCTCAAGTTCTTTATAATTTGTGGATAGAGTATGAAGGTTGAAAATCATTTTCATCACAGTTTTTAAGTTATTTCTCCTTCGGATAGCTGTTGAAAGATCTGATGCTATTCTTAGCCGTAATAATTTGTATGTTACCTGTTTGTTTTCTTTTGTGGAGAACTATAGAATTTTCTCGTTATTCTTGTGGTCTGAATTTCATGAGGCCGTACCTTGGTTTGGATCTATCTTGTTACTTTCTTTTCTTTCTTTTAATTAACTATATTAGTCTCCTAAAAGGCGCTTTCTCTCCTCCACCCACCCACCTCGGCTTGGGTTTGGAGGGGATTTGGGGGTGTTTTGAGTTGCTTGGGTTTTGTTTTTTTTTAGAAAAAGAGAGAGAGAGTGAACATGAATGGATGGGAGGAGGGGAGAAAGAATCCCAGGCAGGCTCCACGCTCAGCAAAGAGCCCAATGTGGGGCTCAGTCTCATAACCCTGAGATCATGACCTGAGCTGAAATCAAGAGGCAGATGCTCAACTGACTGAGCTACCCAGGGACCCTTCAAATGTCACTTTCAATCTGGACATTCATAGTTTTCATTAATGGAAATTGTCTTGCAATATTTTGTTATGAAATTTTCTTCCCATTTTTCTCTATACTATCCTTCTGGATCATCTTTTATTTAAACATTAAAACTAGTGGATCAATCCTTCATTTTTCTTGTCCTTTCTTTTAACCTTTTATTAGATTTTTTTTCTGAGATTTTATCTGAGATTTTTCCTTGATTTTATCTCTAATCAGTATAGTGGTTTTTTCCTTGATTTTATCTGAGATTTTTCCTTGATTTTATCTCTAATCAGTATAGTGATATTTTTTCAGATACCAAGTCTTTATTTTCTAAGATTTTATTCTTAATGTCCAGTCTTTTCTTTATTTAAGCATCTAGTTCTTATTTTATGATAATAGCATCATTTTGTCTCTCTAAGGGTGTTTTTGAGAGTTTTTGTCTGATTTCTGGGTTGCTTCTATTTTTTGTCAAGTTCTTTTTTTCTGTTTGTTGGAGGAATTCCCCAACTGGCAAGTGATCCTTGATGGCTCATTCATATGTTAAGGTAATGTACTTTAAGGATTATTCAAAACTTCATGAGAGGGCAAAGCTTTTTGAGAGCATACATTTCACTGTGGGGTTTGGGTGGCTAGCTAGGTTTTTTACTAGGTCGTACACAAATGTTAATAGGAATAGGTATTTTCTCCATGGCTCTTCAATTTCCCCACAGAAAGATCCTAACAATTCTTGCCTCAAGGAGAAGGTGACTGCCGATTTTCTGGGATTTGAGCAGGGGATGTTTGTGGGGGAGGGTGTTCTCATCATTCATGGTACACACTTTCACTTAATCTGTTCTGCTTTGAGTTAGCTAGTTTACCCACATCAATCTTTGCCTGACATCCACAAGTCTAGAGTCCTTGGGGTTAAATTTCTTCTGAAGCCAAATTTTTAATTTCCTCTAGAGGTGGCATAAGGCTGGGTACATGCTGCATGGGGTCAGGACAGGTACCTAGATAACTGTCTAATCCTAATTTGTATCTTTAATGAATTCATTCGTTTTTAGTCTCCATCTTACCCCTCCTCATTCAGGTTGTATAACAAAATACCATACATTGGGTGACTTATAAACAGCAGAAATGTATTGCTCATAGTTCTGGAGGCTGGGTACCAGCATGAATTCTGGAGGCAGGTGAGATTCTGGTGAGAGCCATCTTCCAGGTTGGAGGCCTTGGGCCTCTCATTGTATCCTCACATGGTGGAAGAGACAGGGGAACTGTCTAGGACCTTTTTCATAAGGGCAGAAAACCCATTCATTAGGGTTTCACCCTCATGACCTGATCACCTACCAAAGACCCTACCTCTTAATACCATGCCCTTGGGGGATAGGATTTCAACAGATGAATCTGGGGAATGGGGACACAGATAGATCTTCAGACCATAATACCCTCCTTGTGATTAACTGCTATCTCTAATGTGTGAGCCTTTCTACAGTTTGACAAATGAATAGGTTTACACTTTGTTACCTCCCTCTGCTTCCTTTTAAGATTCATCCTCCCCTATACTATTAAGTGTTTCTTCCATCCTCATGCTACATTTCCCCAATTTTTATCTTTCTAGTCCACTGCTGTCTTCTCTCCCATTCTTATTATCTTGTATTGTATAAATCAGTATCTTTTTTTATTCCTTCCTGTAATTGACTGGAAATTTGGGAGAGAGCAGAGAGATGAACACATTTGTTCAATCACTCATGTTTACCTGACAGGTTTCTGTGAATTTCAAAGTGCGTAAACAATACTAGTCATATGGGAGTTTATCAGGCAGTAAAGGATTTGGTTTCTGCCCTGAAATTTTTAAGAATCCAACTGCATTTTGAATTAATAGTTCAGGAATAGCCACAAGGCAGTAAAAATTAATGGTAAGATAAGAAGTAGTGTGATCATGAAGGACTGAGTGATATGTGACCTTGATCTTCATCAAAAGAATACTCTTCTTCTGGGTATTTAAGAATAAGGGAGATTGTGTCCCAGGCAGAGAGAACTCAAGAACTACATGTCTGAAAGATTAAACCAAGTCATCATGAAATAAGAATTCCAAGTTCCAATACAACTTTCATATTGATGGTTAAAGTTTATTTGCTCTATTGATCTATTCCTAAATTTCCTTCTTCTACTAATCAGCACACATAATCCTAAAATTCTCTACTTGATTTGCTGTAATAATGTAGTTTAAATTTTCCATGCAGACAGCATCTGAAATTATAAAAATTTTAGCTAGTCCCCTTCTAGCATTCATATTGAAATGTTCTGTTAACACTTGCTCATTCAGCCTTATAGTCTCTTGTTTTTTTCCTTAATCTTCTGACTATAAAACAATATAAAAGGTGTATTTCTGATGGCTTTCTCCCCATTCTCCCAAAGTCCCAATAAAAATCACATAAACCCATTGAATTGGTATACAGGGATAGATATGTTTCCCTAAATCAAGAAAGAGATGCTCAGAGCTGTATTTGAGAAGATAAAAAAGCCAGGAGTTGCTATCATTTGATTTCAGACAATAAAAACATGAACAATCTTTGCCGTAGTTTCAATTTTTTAAGTTTTAGAACTTTGCAAAAACTTCCAGGGTTTCAATCACAGATTTCTAATATTTTACAGACCTGCCAAGTTAAACAGCAACAGTTGTAAGATTTATCTGCAGAACACGTGGCTAATGACCTTTAAGGCAACTTGCCTCATATGTCAACTAGAAAAAAACATGAGCTATTAACTGTTGAGATGAGTTGCTTTTCTTATTTTTGCCCATTTATGCAACTCAGTATCTGGTATAATAGATGTAACATAAGTGCATGGAGGTGTTTTTAAGGACAATTTTTCTCTTTAAAAAATGTCATTTTTGAAACTAATTATTAAGAAAATTTGAGTTTTTGGCATTTTAATCTAAAATATGTCAGTGTTCTCAAAGTAATTGGGTTGAATTTTTCTACAAATGTGTATATTGGCTTATGTTAATCTTGGCTGAACAAACTGTTACTGTGAGATTGCGTTTAAAACAACTGGTGGGATTTGTGGGAAATACATTTCAACCACTAATGATTTGCCTTAATATTACACATTTCTTCAAACAATTCAAAGGAGTTATATTTGTTTTTATTATAAATGTCTTATAATACCTTACAAATGCCAGACATTACTTTTAATTTATTTTTTATAATTTTTAATTTTTTTATTAACATATAATGTGTTATTAGCCCCAGGGGTACAGTCTGTGAATCATCAGGTTTACACACTTCACAGCACTCACCATAGCACATACTTTCCCCAATGTCCATAACTCAGCCACTCTCTCCCTACTCTCCTACCCCCAGCAATCCTCAGTTTGTTTTGTGAGATTAAGAGTCTCTTATGGTTCAGACATTACTTTTATTACAAAGAATTTTTACTCTTCCCATAAGAGTGATTATCAATAAAATGATTATCAATAAAATGTTACAGATAAAAAATACCTGAAATATATATGGATATTTTATTCACCAGTAAGAAGGTTTTGTTGGAAAATAGCTAACAACATAGTCACTTTAAGTTCTGTGTTTACGATCCACGGTTATCACCAAAAGTAAGCTAGTGTCTAGATTAACTACAGTTCACAGCGTGAAAACAGAAAGGGTTCTGGTACTCCAGAGTGCTTATTTCCAGGCTGTAGTCCCACATGGTCTACCACCTCTGAGCTGTTTTACCTGAGGCAATTTGCTTCGCTTCTTCATTTGTTGATATAAGTAAAGGCACCAAATCATGGCAAATAATAAATGGAGACTGTTATTAACTTATACAACAGAAGTAGCAGTTAATGGGTCAGGACTTGCTAATCTTTGGTCAAAAAGTCAGGAACCTACCTTCCTTGAAGAAGATGCATTTAGGTGAAAAGAAATTTTGACAGACGTCTTCAGGAGAAATCTAGACAGTATATTGTAATTTTGCCTGAGAGGTTATCTTGTTTTCTTTTATTCTGTATATTTTTAAAAAATGGCTGCCTTCGCTGTTATTAAAAATATAGAACTACCAATAAATCATAGGAAATCTTCGTAACTTCTACTACTCTAAATAACAAGTTTTCTGCGTTTCTGAGGATATGTGCATCATGTTAAAAACGTTAAATATTTTGGACAGAAGCATTTTAAGCCATATTACATACGTTCATGCCTTCTTAAATAGAGCATATATGTGAAATAAAATTTTAAATCTTTTTAATGATCCATGATCCTCTCTGTGAACAACTAATGGATCATGCTCTATTCATTCTTTCAATAACAATTTATTGAGCACCTCGATGAAGGGAGAATTCCTTTTCTTGATGAAATTATACTATGGTGTGGGAGATAGACAAGAGAATTAAAAATAATAGAGCAACTTTATAATAACTATGCTATAGATAACCACAGGTATTCAGGAGATCAGAAAGGGGGTATCTAATTCAAAGCCAGGATGTGTGCTTAGGGAGAAGGGATGGGAGAACTTTCTTCCAAACAGGAGATTTCTAAAGATAAAGAGAAGTTAGCCAGCTAGAGAAGAGGGAAGAGCACAGGAATTTTAGAAACTCAAAGAAGTTTGGTTGGGCACTATACTCCATGCAGGTGGCAGAACTATAAGATATTTAATGATGGAGAGGTAGACACAGACCATAGGCAATAAAGAATTTTGAATGCCAAGATTAAGAGTTTGACATTTATTGTAAAGGCTATTAGGAGCCATTGGAGAATTTAAGTTTAAGTGGTTATGTAATTAGCAAACAAAATAGACATCAGGACAAGAAATATTACCACAGGTATAGATGGATATTTCATAGTTTAAAAATGAATCACTCTACTAAAAAGACATAATAGCCATTAATGCATACGCACCTATGACGAGAGGTTCAAAATATACAAAGCAAAAATGAAAAGCGTGAACTAGAGATAGTGTTAGATTCTAAAATTTCTCCTGAAGCTGATAGAACAATTAGGTGAAAAGAAAATAAATATAGGGAAGATTTGGATAGTAGTTACCTACTTAAACTAATTGATTTTTATAAAATCCAACATCCAACAAAGAATATACATTCTTTACAAATTCACATAGAAAGTTCACCAAGACAGCATATGCTGCGCCTATAGCCTGCCTCACTTTTCAAGGATGCTGGCAGAACACATAACACGCCAGGATCAGAGATAAAAGACTTTATTACTCATGGTAATAGTTATAGGCAGATTATCAGCATTAGTGCCAATTCACTGAGCAGCAGTTCCCACAGGGTGACACAAAACGCATCAGACGATAACGGAACACACTGTACAGTATAGGACAGGAGAGGAATCCTGAGTTTAGGGAACCCAAATATTTTTGTTAGGCAGTGAGCCTGTCTGACCTTTGCCTAGGAGGGAGATATCCTCTTTACTGTATTTATTATAGTAGACAATAAACAAGCCTGCCTTTTATTCTGGAGGGAGACATTATCTCTGATTTTCAAGACTATTTGCTATATATATAGATAGATAAATCTATATAGATATATATAGTTCATATATATATATATCTTTGAAATATATATAGAGATCTCAATATCTATATATATATTTTTGAAAAAATAATCCAGAACAAAGGCCATCTGTACCTCTGCTCACAAGACATGTAGATTTGCAAAATCTACAGAGAGAAAAGTCTTTCAACAGGTGGTGCTAAAAAATCTGGAGAAGTATATGAAAAAGGTAAACAGAACTTCTCCCTTCTCACAATATTCAATGATTAATTGGAGATTTTTTTTTTTTTACTTCAGTATAAAAGCTAAACTTCCAATGAAAATACATGAGAAATTCTTCTTAACTATGGAATAGGCAAAGATTTCTCAGGACATAGGAAGTACAAGAAATTCTGGTAATCAGACTTCATAATTAAAAGCTTCTATTCATCAAAAGACACTAAGAAAATGATTAAGCAAAACATAGATTGAGAGAAAATATTTGCAACAAATCTATCTGATAAAGGACCTGTGTGAACAGAAAAGTTATATTGTACATAGATAAAGAATTTTTAGAGGGTACCATGGAAGGACAAGGGGCAATAGAGAAGAAAGCACTGAATGAATGTTTGAAGTCTTGGATCAGCAGTTGTAGACTGGATAGGAGAAAAAAGCAAAAAAGTGGACTTTATATATTGGAAGACAATTAAGCAGTTACTTGACTAGAGTTATAGGACTATATTTGTGAAAGCAAATACAGAAAAAGTGGAGGTAAAGAAGAAAGTAACAGAAAGAACATACTTTGAAATTTAAGATCTTAGGAAATAGTGAGATCCAACACCAAGGCACAAGTCAGCTGCCGACAATGGGCTACTGAAAATAGCAAAGTAATAATGGGGTAGTAATATCAAATGAATGATATCAAGCACTAAGAAAGAAAGAGACCAATGAGCCAGGTGCCAAAGCTTTCCATGATTATGGAATAATCAGAAATTTAGTGGTTGAGGATTACCAGAGGAGAGTGAGGGTAACTAGTTTATAATGGCATAATGGGCACTTATTATATACTGCGCATAGTTAAGCATGCATGTTCCTATTCAATTTTCACAATACCTCTATGATAGTAAGACCTCATCCTCATACACAGATGATTAAAACCATTCACAGATGATTAAACTGAAATTCATGGAAGTTAAGTAATTCATCCCAGGTTATAGAATTTGTGAATGGCAGCCTGGATTCAGAACTGTACCTGTTTGGCTCAAAAGTTAGTGTCCTTTCTACCATAGCATACTAATAGCCAGAAAGCCTGGGCTCTAAGTGAGAAGAAATGTGAAGGAGGGGTGGTGCTGGTTAGAAGGAGGTTAGAGGGTCAGATGGTTAGAGGGTCAGATATGTGGACAATCCGCCTCTAACCTACGGGAGACTGGAGTAGGACCATAGTACTGACCTTACCCCTGAGAGAGCTCAGAAGAGACATTTAATCCTCAAAGAAGAGCAAAGAATTGGTTAATTAGGTTGAAAAGCCCTTGGATGTGTGATTTTTATGGCATAAAACAGACCTCTTAAGGAGCTGTTACTCGAAATCTCAACTGAAATTTTTCTGTTATTTGTAGAATTTTTCTTGTTCTTTTCCCTTTTTCTTTAAGCTCAGAGTTCTTCTCACAGTAGCCAATGTTCTTGAAAGAAGAAGCAACTCTCCCATATTCCATGATTCTTCTAACCTTGAAGATGGTCATAAACCTGATAGCCAAGTTTATTAAAACCATAGGCTATATAAAACTTAATAAAATTATGTGCTACATAAGAGCAATTGGCTTTGAGGGGAAATCTGGAAGTCCTTCTACACTTGAGGAACAAGAGCTCTTGTTCGTATGATCTATTTTGATTTTATTTTTGGTTTCAATCTATGTTCTTAGGGGATGAGTTTGCCGGTTAATTAAATTCCAGATAGTTAAGATGTTACTGTACATAAGTGGCACAATAAAACTACTAAATATAATTTATTTAAACATTATTTAACTAACCTTTAGTAAAACGAATGATATTAAGCCAAACTTTTCCAGTTCTGATGTTTTCTTTTTGGTCTGTATATTTGGTGGTCATTTAGAAGGTAAGCTAAAGGTATTTTTAATGACCCAAAATCTAAATCTAAATTCAAACAAAATGAGTTTCTTTGGGACAACTACTGACAGTATTGTGAGATCTCTGAGATGATCTTGGAGCTATTTTTTATGCTGGACTAAAAATGGTGGTATCATAATTTACAAGGAGAGGACGGACTCAGAATGGGGACTAAGAAGGATCAGAAGAAATATACAAAATTTTGGGTCCACATATCTTGTGGTAATTTCTGAGAAACCTGACTACACTCTAATTTTCTAAAGTACTCTCTCCATAACACGGACAATTGTTACACTGTTTTAAGCTACATAATGAAAAGTCCATTGGTCTAAACTAAAGTCTTTGGGGAAGCTTATAGCAGATGCATTTCCGTAATATTTGGATTTTATATAATGAACGTATATAACTCATGCTCAGAAAAAAAAAGACAAAAATGCGGAAAAAAGAAAAACCAAAAACAATAACTGAGAAAAACTGTAAACAGAATTTGCTAGGTGTTCAAATTACACTGGAATAAAATTGAAGTTCTCCTAATTCAGAAAGTATGTAACAAACTAATTCTTGAAGCAAATGGTCTTTGTCACAAGGGCTAGCTCTAAACTACTGTGTGGTCCCCAGCAAACCCATCCAAGTGCCTGTTACATTCTTTTACAAATTAAAATACCTTAAAAAGGGGTGCCTGGGTGGCTCAGTGGGTTAAGCCTCTGCCTTCGGCTCAGGGCATGATCTCAGGGTCCTGGGATCAAGCCCCGCATCAGGCTCTCTGCTCAGCAGAGAGCCTGCTTCCCCCTCTGTCTCTGTCTGCCTCTCTGCCTATTTGTGATCTCTCTTTCTGTGTATCAGATAAATAAAATCTTTTTTTAAAAAATGAAAAATAAAATAAATAAAATACCTTCAAAAGAAGATCCAGTTCTATTTTTTTGGAACAGTTTCAGGAGAATAGGAATTAGTTCTTCTTTAAATGTTTGGTAGAATTCCCCCGGGAAGCCATCTGGCCCTGGGCTTTTGTTTGTTTGGAGATTTTTAATGACTGTTTCAAATAGAAATGGAAGGAAAACTTCCAAACTCATTTTATGAGGCCAGCATCACCTTGATCCCAAAACCAGACAAGGATCCCACCAAAAAAGAGAGCTATAGACCGATATCCTTGATGAACACAGATGCGAAAATACTCAACAAAATACTAGCCAATCGGATTCAACAGTACATTAAAAAGATTATTCACCACGACCAAGTGGGATTTATTCCAGGGCTGCAAGGTTGGTTCAACATCCGCAAATCAGTCAATGTGATACAACACATCAATAAAAGTAAGAACAAGAACCATATGATACTCTCAATAGATGCTGAAAAAGCATTTGACAAAGTACAACATCCCTTCCTGATCAAAACTCTTCAAAGTGTAGGGATAGAGGGCACATACCTCAATATCATCAAAGCCATCTATGAAAAACCCACCGCAAATATCATTCTCAATGGAGAAAAACTGAAAGCTTTTCCGCTAAGGTCAGGAACACGGCAGGGATGTCCATTATCACCACTGCTATTCAACATCGTACTAGAGGTCCTAGCCTCAGCAATCAGACAACAAAAGGAAATTAAAGGCATCCAAATCGGCAAAGAAGAAGTCAAATTATCACTCTTCGCAGATGATATGATACTATATGTGAAAAACCCAAAAGACTCCACTCCAAAACTGCTAGAACTTATACAGGAATTCAGTAAAGTGTCAGGATATAAAATCAATGCACAGAAATCAGTTGCATTTCTCTACACCAACAGCAAGACAGAAGAAAGAGATATTAAGGAGTCAATCCCATTTACAATTGCATCCAAAACCATAAGATACCTAGGAATAAACCTAACCAAAGAGACACAGAATCTATACTCGGAAAACTATAAAGTACTCATGAAAGAAATTGAGGAAGACACAAAGAAATGGAAAAATGTTCCATGCTCCTGGATTGGAAGAATAAATATTGTGAAAATGTCTATGCTACCTAAAGCAATCTACACATTTAATGCAATTCCTATCAAAGTACCATCCATCTTTTTCAAAGAAATGGAACAAATAATTCTAAAATTTATATGGAACCAGAAAAGACCTCGAATAGCCAAAGGGATATTGAAAAAGAAAGCCAACGTTGGTGGCATCACAATTCCGGACTTCAAGCTCTATTACAAAGCTGTCATCATCAAGACAGCATGGTACTGGCACAAAAACAGACACATAGATCAATGGAACAGAATAGAGAGCCCAGAAATAGACCCTCAACTCTATGGTCAACTAATCTTCGACAAAGCAGGAAAGAATGTCCAATGGAAAAAAGACAGCCTTTTCAATAAATGGTGCTGGGAAAATTGGACAGCCACATGCAGAAAAATGAAATTGGACCATTTCCTTACACCACACACAAAAATAGACTCAAAATGGATGAAGGACCTCAATGTACGAAAGGAATCCATCAAAATCCTTGAGGAGAACACGGGCAGCAACCTCTTCAACCTCTGCCGCAGCAACATCTTCCTAGGAACAACGCAAAAGGCAAGGGAAGCAAGGGAAAAAATGAACTATTGGGATTTCATCAAGATCAAAAGCTTTTGCACAGCAAAGGAAACAGTTAACAAAATCAAAAGACAACTGACAGAATGGGAGAAGATATTTGCAAACGACATATCAGATAAAGGACTAGTGTCCAGAATCTATAAAGAACTTAGCAAACTCAACACCCAAAGAACAAATAATCCAATCAAGAAATGGGCAGAAGACATGAACAGACATTTCTGCAAAGAAGACATCCAGATGGCGAACAGACACATGAAAAAGTGCTCCATATCACTCGGCATCAGGGAAATACAAATCAAAACCACAATGAGATATCACCTCACACCAGTCAGAATGGCTAAAATCAACAAGTCAGGAAATGACAGATGCTGGCGAGGATGCGGAGAAAGGGGAACCCTCCTACACTGTTGGTGGGAATGCAAGCTAGTGCAGCCACTCTGGAAAACAGCATGGAGGTTCCTCAAAATGTTGAAAATAGAACTGCCCTATGACCCAGCAATTGCACTATTGGGTATTTACCCTAAAGATACAAATGTAGTGATCCAAAGGGACACATGCACCCGAATGTTTATAGCAGCAATGTCCACAATAGCCAAACTATGGAAAGAACCTAGATGTCCATCAACAGATGAATGGATCAAGAAGATGTGGTATATATACACAATGGAATACTATGCAGCCATCAAAAGAAATGAAATCTTGCCATTTGCAACAACGTGGATGGAACTAGAGCGTATCATGCTTAGCGAAATAAGTCAAGCAGAGAAAGACAACTATCATATGATCTCCCTGATATGAGGAAGTGGTGATGCAACATGGAGGCTTAAGTGGGTAGAAGAATAAATGAAACAAGATGGGATTGGGAGGGAGACAAACCATAAGTGACTCTTAATCTCACAAAACAAACTGAGGGTTGCCGGGGGGAAGGGGTTGGGGAGAAGGGGGTGGGATTATGGACATTGGGGAGGGTATGTGATTTGGTGAGTGCTGTGAAGTGTGTAAACCCGGTGATTCACAGACCTGGGGATAAAAATATATGTATATAAAAAATATATGTTTATAAAAAATAAAAAATTAAAAAAAAAATAAAAAAAAAAATAAAAAAAATTAAAAAAAAAAAAAAAAAAAAAAAAAAGAAGATCCAGGACTATCTTGAAAAACAAAAAACAAACAAACAAAAAAACGAAGTAAGAAAGACCACTCTTGGGGCTCAGTCGTTAAGTGTCTGCCTTTGGCTCAGGTCATGATCCCAGGGTCCTGGAACAGAGCCCCACATTGGGCTCCAGCCCTGTAGTGGGCCCCTGGCTCCACAGGGGGCCTGCTTCTTCCTTTCCCACTCCCTCTGCTGTGTTCCCTCTCTAGCTGTGTTTTTCTCTGCCAATAAATAAATAAAATCTTTTTAAAAACAAAGAAAGAAAGAAAGGACATGAAAAAGATAGAATGTGTAATCCTGCCAACTTTTGTTTTGTGAAAACTTAGACCAGAAGATAAGAGAACAGAGAGAAGGAATTCCATGGGATTTTCTTTATTTCTTTTATCCTTCTGACTGTTCCCTGGAAAACTGATATATCATCAGATTCGCACACCAAAGCTCTCATACAGGTAGCAACTGCCTTTATTTTTAGGACCATCATCACTTACAAATAAAAGAAATGTTATAACTTGCTTGTGTTTTCTTTTTGCCAGGTCCTCCAGAATATGAAGGAAATTGAGACAAGATTAAGGCATTTTATTTCTACTTTTCTTATTATAGGGCCATGTTATAATTTATAAACAAACTAAATTGTCAGTTTCTCTTAACTCATTATTTAGGAAGAAAACAGCTGTTTGAAGTGGTTGCTGCTTTAAGAAAAATTGCATCTGTATACTTTCGAGGTAATCTTGAATTCCAAGTTTGATTCAGTCATATTATCAGTTCATATTCAACATATTATCAGTTGAAATTCTGGGGAACAGTATGAGTAAATGTTACCTTTTTTCTCTCTCTCTTTTGAGTATGTGTTGTATATTAAATTTGAAGTTGAAATCTTGGCAATTCATATATGAAGTGATGGAAATTATATTGTAATCAACATATTTGAGTCTGTGTTTCCTAACTATGCAATTATGTTCACATGCAGAATATAAAGTAGAGGGCCTTCTAAGAAGCAAATTTAACCTTGAAAAGTGAATTGTCTCTTCAACTTTCTATAGCCTCTTGTGAATGTTTATAACATTCATACAAGAATTGCTAGAGAATGTGCTGGAGAATCTAGGGAAATATTGTTTTTAAAAAATAATCTTAATATTTAACATCATCATTGTTATATTGATTTTTTTTTAGCCGGTTTTATAAAGCCAAATTGCCTGGACATGTTTTCCAGCGTGTAATGTTTGAAAAAAATTATTCCATTGGAAACAATGATAAATGAATTTTCCTATAATTCATCCTGGCTATAACCACTTAGTCTGGCTGTACTAGCGTAAATACCGGTGCAGGGACTAAGAGCTGGATACAAAAATCTGACCATGAAAACCATAGCAAGAAGCAGGAGTGGGCACAGGACTCCCCAAACCAGAGTCTTCCCTTCAGGTGGGCAGAACAAATAACCACTCACGAGGTTTGATTTTGAATTATAGAACCTCACGATTTATGACAAAACTAAGGACCCAAGAAATGAGTGCAGCAGAACGATAACTTAATTGCTCCTGTTCTACACCTCCTAGTCACCTTGCCGCCACTTTGGCCACGCTGGGAAGGCTCCCAGGGCTCTCTGGCTGCTGACAGTGAAGCCACCCCAAATCTCAAACACTCATTCTTTTTTTTTTTTTTAAATAAAGATTTTATTTATTTGTCAGAGAGAGAAAGAGCGCACACATGCAGGGGATGGGGGAGAAGCAGGCTCCTCACTGAGCAAGAAGTATGCCATGGGACTTGATTCCCAGACACTGGGATCATGACCTGAGCCAAAAGCTGATGCTTAACCATCTGAGCCACCCAGGCATCCCTCAAACACTCATTCTTTTAAGATCAGAAGTTTTGAGCCAGGTAAGGCTGAAAAGACTGAAAAGATGTGCCCCTTAAGTACCTGCTTTCTCAACCCTTCTATAAACCATGTACAAGTCCCGTCAGAGCTTTGTCGTTACATGATCTCAGAGCACATGTCCTCATTTTCTTTCCGCAGAGGGTTTGTGCATCAGGTGAGGCCTGCAGGGCCAGGGAGGCGGGGCAGCTCTTCTCAGTGTTCGCCTTCCCCCTCCTCGGTGTTCATCAGCGTCTGCGTGCTTCCGAGGACGTTTATCTCCAAGCTCTTCCTTGCCTTTCTGTCAGCAGCAGACTACTGTCACTCTTTATTTGAGGTTAGGCCCCTGCTAAGGACTGGAGGTGGTTCCTGATTCTCCCAGACCAGCCACAGGGTCAGGCAGAGTCCGTGCCCCTGGGCCTTGGGGCTGGGCCCGTCCCCTGTTTCTGCCTCTCTCCCCATGGCAAATAGACCTCATCTTATTTCTGAGGCTGCAAGAGCAGCTCTCCCAGGTTGTCTGCCCGGACCGGTGTTTCCTGTGAGCATCCAGGGTAAGCCCATGGAAAACAGATTGCAGATCCCTGTGAACGTTCCCTGTGAACTGGGCTCTCAGTTATTCTAAAGTGATATCTTACCCCACACTTGGCCCACAGGAATTTGTTGACATTCCAACGGATTTCTTTCCACCTGCTTACATGAAAGCCTCCCAGCTTCTGCCTCCAGCCTTTTCTGCCTCCCAGCCTCTGCTAATGGTGCAAGTGTGTGTGTGTCCTGTCCCTCCTCAGAGGGACTTGTCGCTCTTTGAGGTTCTGTCACCTTAGCTGCTTGCAGCTTCAGGTCTCTGAAGTTCAAACTGAAGAAAAGATACACTTTTTAAGACTATCTGGATTATTCCTGTTGTTAGTATGGGGGGGCAACATTTTTTATGGTTTATTATGTCGAAACAAAATGGAAACCAGTTTCTCATTATTGTCTAAAACAAAAAATTATTAAAGCTTCCTTAAAATTTTAAAACATAGTAATAGTCTCAGTGGGAGAGAAGAAAATGAGGACCAGTATTGTCTTTGCCTACAGCAGTCCTTCTGGCTTTCTCCTCCAAGGGTTGGGGAAAAAAGATCATTGCCTTAGTTCGGATATGTGGCAGGTGAGCTAGGAGAGAAGGGTGTAAGAAATGTTCCCTAATGCTTCTCATACTCAGGGCTGCAGAACTCAGAGTCCTGAACACTCAGTGTTACGGCCTGAATGTTTATGTCCCACTGAAATTCACATGTTGAAGCTCTAACCTCAATGGGATAGTATTTAAAAAATAGGTCCTTAGGGAATTAATTAGGGTTAGAGGAGGTCATAAAGGTAGGAATCTCATGATGGGGTTAAACATCCTTATAAAAAGAGGTATCAGAGAGCTTGCTTCGCACCCCCACTGCAAAAACCCAGAGAAGAGGTCCAGTGCACAGCAAGATGGCAACCACCCATGAACCAAGAGAAAAGGCATCAGAATGAAACTGACCTTGTCAGCACCTTGATCTTAGATTTCCTAGCCCAGAACTGTGAGAAATAAATGTCTGTTGTTTAAACTACAGAGTCTGCAGTATTTTGTTATAACATCCTGAGCTGACTCACCCAGTACTGAGCATTCAAGAAACAGCTGAGAGATATTCCAGTGAAAACTGTTATGGTTTGGCACTGGAGTGTGGGAATCTCTAATTTAGAGAGTTTTAGTTACGAAGTGGCTTTTTACATAACACCACCATAGGCTTACATAGGCAAACCAGACCATCTGAAAGAGCTACAAAGGATGGATCTATGTGGTTTGAAGATCCAAAGTCACTCCTATGGGGTAGTCAACAAAGAAAGCAGCAATATCTTCAAAAGCCTCGGACTAAAATTTCACTTACATTTTTCCAGAAAGTGTACACTAGTAGGGACTTCTCTTTCCTGTGTCTCTCCATTGCATATCTGAAGGCTTTCTTTGTAAAATTCATTCATTCATTCATTTAACACTTTTTTTTTTTTTTTAAGAGAGGAAGGTGGGGAGGCAGGGGGAGGAGCAGAAGGAGAGAGAGAGAACCTTAAGCAGGCTCAGTGCCCAGCATGGAGCCCAATTCAGAGCTCCATTTCACAACCCTGATATTACGACCTGAGCCAAACACAAGAGTCAGATGCTCAGCCAACTGAGCCACCCAGATGCCCCTCATTTAACAAAATTTTATTGAATGATTATAACATGCCAGGCACTGTCCTGGGATGTTGGAGTATATCAGAACACAAAATGGACAAAGATGCCTATCTATAGAGCGGAGTTTTCATTCTAGTAATGGGAGTCAGAAGTAAACAACATATGTGATAAGTAAGTACATGAAATAGAATAAGTAAAGCTGTAGGTGTTGTAGATATTGCAGAAAAAAAAGCAATTTGGATGTTAGAAAGTGGTGGGTGTGGCAAGTTACAGTGGTAGGTAGGTAGCCAATGTAGACTTCAGTGTAAAGGTGACACCTGAGCAAAGACTTGGAGGAGGTAAGGGAGTGAACCACGCAGATAACTGCCAGACTGCTCCTGACAGAGGAAACAGCTGGCAGAAAGGTCCCTGGTAGGGGTGCCTGGGTGGCTCAGTGGGTTGCGCCGCTGCCTTCGGCTCAGGTCATGATCTCGGGGTCCTGGGATCAAGTCCCACATCGGGCTCTCTGCTCAGCAGGGAGCCTGCTTCCTCCTCTCTCTCTCTCTGCCTGCCTCTCTGCCTACTTGTGATCTCTCTCTGTCAAATAAATAAATAAAATCTTTAAAAAAAAAAAAAAAAAGAAAGGCCCCTGGTGAGCATAAGCTCGGTGTGTCCCAAGAACAGTACAAAGGCCAAAAAAGGGGAAAGCAGTAGGAGTGGATGTTAGAGAGGCTGGAGACAGAGGTGGCAGATCATATAAGTAGCAAGGCTTACCTAGACATATTTCTAATCGGCATGCTGAATCCCCTTTCAGTTGCTGAATGTTCCCTCTCTTTTTGTACGTGGCTTTGTAATTACAGACCCTTATAATGTTCCTACTGGGAGTCACCAGAGATTGATTGAGGAGAAAGAGGCAATAGTTCAGTCCCAGATTAGTGATACAGCAGTTAGTAGAACAATTGTTACCAGATAATTGAAGCCGTTTGAAGTCTGGAAACCTTGAAATAAATGCAGTCAGCGACTGACCTGCTAACTGCTAAATACATTAAGATCATAAACAAATAAATACAGATGATCAATAAGCTAAAAGATGAAAAGTAATTCAGTCTTGTTAGTCATCACCAAGAAGGAATTTTCTACTACCAACATAGATTATTTCTATATAATCTAGTTGGATATATAAGTTTTATACTATTATCTACTGCTGTCATAGGTAGGGAAACTGAGATTCTCCTAACATATAATGGGAAATTTACATAGGTTAGAACAATTTGGCTGAACACCAGCTGCTCCCTTACTGGTCTCTTCTCAACCACTTTTCTAGATTAACCAGCACTCACCATTCTTGCTACAAAGCACATTGACTAGCTCCCTCTGAATACTGGATGCTTGAACCTAGAGATCTTCTCTCGCATTCACCTCAGCACTGCTGCTTTTTCAATGTTTAATATTTCACTTAAAATCAAGGCATTGATCACCAAGAGTTAGTTATGTTTTCCCTAAATTTCTGTCAGTTCTATTCATTATTGTAATTGTTATTTAATTAAATTGTATAATCTGATTAAATAGAAACTGATTTGTTTTTCAAATGGAAGCCAAGTGCTTTGCAAAGACTCAATGAATGTAGTTTTAAAAGTGAAAAAATTGCTGTCAAATTAGATGTGGGTAAGGGTAAGTCAAATGCAAAAGAAAATTATAAGGATCTTGAAGAGCTACTTTTCAAGTGCTTAAGTTCTCTCTCCATTTTAAGCAAAGTGGAACTAGAATCCTAAGTGATTTATTCATTGTAGTTATAATTATATTGGCTAATTGAATTTAATTTAAAAAAAGGAATTCCAAGAATATATTATAAAACAGATAACAAAACTTTGGCCCAACATGAAAATACTGACAAGTGAAAGTATATAATGTTAAAAAAAAAAGTGGGGGATATATATGTATCATTTTAAAAGATCTGCTTTAAACTACTTCTCTCAATTAGCTTATCACTTATATTGTGCAAAAGGGCTTCAAAAAAAAGAAAAAGTATATGTCAAAAACCATGAAGCCATATAAATGGTCATATTACCAGTCTAATAATGAGAAAACATCAGACAAATATAAACTAAAAATAACTAATGGGTTCTCTTCATAAGTGTCAAGGTCACAAAAAAAAATTCAGAAAATATTAAGGAGACATGAGAACTAATTACAATATAATTTTATGTATTAGCATCTGGAACAGAAAAAAGACACTAATGCTATGATTTAATTTAATATTTACAGTGTTAACTTAGTAAATATACAATGGTTACATAAGATGGTAACATCAGAGGAAGTTGGTTAAAGGATGTACAAGAATTTCTGTACTATCTTTGCAACTCTTCTGTAAATCAATAATTATTCAAAAATTTAAAAATCAATTTAAGTGTATAGGTAATATACCCTTTACCCAGCTCCAGAAATTCTGTTGATAATTTATTCTAAGGAAATAATTTAAGGTGTATGCATGAAGTGGCTGGGTGGCTCAGTGCATTAAACATCTGCCTTCAGCTCAGGTCATGATCCAGTGTCCTGGGATCCAACCCCACATAGAGCTCCCTGCTCAGTGGGGAGCCTGCTTCTCCTCTTCCCTCTGCCGCTCCCCCTGCTTGTGCTCTATCTCCCTCTCTCTTCTGCTCTCTGTCAAATAAATAAATAAAACCTTAAAAAAAAAAAAAAAAAGATGTTTGCAAAGATTTAGCCATAACACGTTAATAGGAAACAATTTATATGTACGTAATAGGTGATTGGTTATGTATAATTAAGCATTACAATCAGCGGAATATTCTAGTTTAGAGTGATATTTTACAGGTATTTTTTAATGATATGGTGTAGGAGTGCTGACAAGACTGACTTCATCTTTGGCCCTCCCTCTTGTTCATGTTTGCTCAGTAACCTCTTCCGGGTCCCTTGGAGGTTAATACATACCTTAGAAATGCCCGCCAAAGCCCAGAATGCAGAGGAGGCTTGTTTTGACCTACGATGAATCTGCTAGAGATAACATATCTTTTCCTTCCTAGTGCACAGGTGTTGCCACAAGATCTAATTAAGGGTTAGCTGTCAAGTAGGTCCATGCAAGCCCTTTGAGGTGCGTGGGAACTCTTTGGTCTCGTTGCCGTTCTGCGTGTCCCCTCACTCTGTAAATTCTGTGGACTGAGGTCTGGATTTTGCAGAGAATACCTACGCAGCCGCTGTGGATATCCTTCATCTGATCCCGCCCTGCCATGTAGTAAGTTACCCTGAATGAAACTCTGCAAACTGTATGGGGTGGTCTGCTTTGTTTTCCCGTCTCAGAGTGACCTCTCTGTTTGGGGAATACCTTACTCTTTCTCCTCCACCTCTAACATATGGGAAAATCCTTATAAAATTCTAGTAAATGGAAAAAAAAAAAAAGGATTTGAAAACAGGCTATAGAGTATGAACCTATTTGTATGTATGATTATATACACACTCCTCCAGAAACACCACACACAGAAAAATCTTTGGAACACCAAAGATGTTTCCAGGGGTTATCGCGAAATTTTAGAATCAGTCCTGCTTCATTTTTTCCCTAATTTTAACATACACTGCATTTTATGATCTAACTATCAAACTTCAATCGTTTTCTTTCTTCCTTCCTTTTCTTAATGCTAGTGAGGAAGTGGCAATTTCTATTTTTTTCTTTTTCTTCCTCTCTCCCTCACTTCCTCTCTTTCTCCCTCCCTCTCTTCTTATCCCTCATCTCCCCCTTCTTGCCCTTTCGTCCTTTCCTCCTTCTTCTTCGAGAGAAGCTACAGCTATTATAGACAATCTTTGAAATTGCTTGAGGGAACCATATTTGCATAAGATCAGTGGCTTCCCGAGATATGAGAGTACAGGAACTCAAACCACTTTGACCCAAAAGTCAAGATTATTGAAATCTGTTACAATAGATTACGATAACCCCCACAGAGGCCCAATGACAAGAAAAAGCCAAAAAAAAAAAAAAAAAAGGCACGGAAATAAAGTCACCAAGAGGGCAGAAAAAGCTGGGACAAAGTGGCGAGGAGGACAGAAGAGAATCTAAAAAGCTAGACTGAGGAACTCAGGGTAATTTTACTATGGAACACCACTATCTTACTAGAGCAATGAAGAAGGTGTTGGGGAGAAAGACAATCCTTCTTTGAGATCTTGAAGAATCACCAGACTGATCTGTACCAGCTGATGCAAAATCTACTGGAGCATAAAGTCCACTCTAATTCTTGCTCTCTTGGACATGAGCCATTCTAAATGATTACTAGACTTCTGGTTGCCTCCACTTTGGCTGCAACACCAGCTCTAAGGCAGCAGCCCTGTGTTGGAGAAGGTAGTGGCTTTTTAATGAGCAACCAACATCTGCTGGCCGCTGTGAAGTCTGCCAGCTCAGGGGGTAGAGTTGCCAGATTTAGCGAACTAAAATACAGGATGACCAGTTAAATTTGAATTTCAGAGAAAGAATGAATACATTTTAGCATAAGTTTGTCCCAAATGTTACATGGGACCTACTTAGACTAAAATATATATATTAAAGTATATATATATATATATATATATTTTATCTGAAACTCATGTTTAATTGGAAATCCTGTATTTATCTTGCAATTTTATCAAGATAATGAGTCCAAATCCCCACTCTAACAAGATAAGCATATGCTACTTCTCATTTTTCTAACTTAAAATGTTACTAAAGAAAATATTATAGCAGGAGACATTTGTGTGAGAGCTCATAGCAGCTCTAATGCCTTAGCCGGTAACCATTACAAAGAAGAGAAAAGATGGCCAAAGGCAGCTGACCTCAGGCACTCTTGCAGTAAGAATGCTCCCATCACACTTGAGCTAGAAGTCTATAGATTAGATTTAAAGAAACAAGATGAAAACAGGGAGGGAGACAAACTCTAAGAGACTCTCAATCTCAGGAAACAAACCATGGGTTGCTGGAGGGGAAGGAGGTGGGAGGGATTGGGTGGCTGGGTGATGGACATTGGGGAAAGTATGTGCTATGGTGAGTGCTGTGAATTGTGTAAGACTGATGAGTCACAGACCTGTACCCCTGAAACAAATAATACATTATCTGTTAATTAAAATTTTTTTAAAAGAACATTTCGCAATAAGAATTGTTTTAGACTTAATTTAATTGCAAGAAATACAAAGACAATAAAGCTGAAAACAAGGTAGGAACAAATAGAACTGACCCTTGGAATATGGAAAGGACCTTTGGGAGGAGATGAGTGTCAGAGAAAGAGTGATTTCTTGCTAATCTGCTTATCTACATGACTAAAGTCAAACACACTATTTGGAGATGTGGTTCACTACCCAGGGCAATTATTCACACCTCGACTGTAAATTGGGACACCCCCAATTACATCCACAATGATAATTTGTTACTTGGGCAATAAAGAATAATAACTGTTAAGAAACAAAAGAAATAAACCAAGCATTTGGAAGCCAGGAATTCAGGTAAGAAAAGCGAAAGAAGTCAGATTGGTTACCAATGTCAGGGCAAGAAAATCTGGAATCTAGAATGCTGCATCATTTGAGAACATGGAAGGGTCTAATTCCAAGGCGAGAAGTACCTAATCTCTTAATATTTCCTGCCAGAGGGGAAGACAGTGGGCAAACTCAGGCTTCCCCAAGGTTGCTTGTGATTACAAGGACATTATCATAAGTGAGCTTGTGTTCTTAATGTCTAGGTCTTTGTTGGCATATAAATCAATCAGATTGTATGGAAAGAATTGATATTGCAATTAGAGTCTTAACAGAAGGTACAGGTTAAAAAAATTATTAAACTTTCTTTGGTGACAAAGAATAGTGTCCTTTTTCATTAATTCACTTTATAGGCATGATTTCATTTGCAGTACAATGAATAACTAAGTGTTTAATAAATGCTTTTTCATGGGAATAGGAATGGGAATGTTTGAATGTGAATAACAGGGTAAGAGGGAGACTTGAAGGGAAAGTTGACTGCCACCCATGCAGAGACCAATTTGACAAAAAAAGTCAGCTGGCCAAATATTTGACTTACTGTATTTGTCTCCATCTGTCCTTGTCCCGGGAAGTTTTAAGAGGGCTTAGTGGGCAAATGTGTTCTTGCTCGGTGGCCTAGCAAGGAGCACACATGATAGAATTGTTATCCCTTTCCTATTATACCATGTTTTCTTCAGCAAGGGGATAGTTCCTTTTGGAATGGGTAAAACAAATTAAACAATTACTAAGTCTTCACCTTTATTCCATCTACAAATAAGTTCATAATTGTTCCTTGGTACATATTTGCTAGGAAATATTAAAAAGACTTTAAATCAACTATCAGATTTTTGAAATTAATTCACTGAAGCATTTCTCAGGCCCTATTATATTAAGGACATTTGCTTCATGTTTAAAAAGATTTTTTTTTTTTTTTTTGATGGAACCAAGAAACCCTGCTGCTAGACAAATATCTAAGGATGTCTGTGGGCATTATCAATAGTAGCAAAAACTGGAAAGCAACCCCAAAACGTTTCAATCATACAATGGACAAATAAACTGTGGAATATTCATACACTGCAGTATTATTTATCAATGAAATGATTGAACTCAACCTATAGACATCAACATGAATGAATTTCAAAATCATCTTGCTGAAATCTCAGACAAATTCATGCAATATAATTCAATTTGTATAAAGTTTAACATTTGAGGGAACTAAGCAATATAATAATGTTTAAGGATAAATATCTAGGTGGCAAAACTACAAAGAAAAGCAAGAGGAATAAGAACTTAGGACAGAAGTTACTTCCAGGAGAGAGCATAAAGGAATACACGTGGCAAATTGCCTCCAATGTGCTGGTAATGTCCTGTCTCCAAACACTGGGTGGTAAGTACAGAGATATTTATTTCACTATTATTTTAACTTTACAGGTAAGTCTTACATGCTTTGTGTAGATATACATTTCAAAAATTATTTGAAAACAGATGTTTAAAAAATAATTGAAAGGAAAAGCACTGAGATTTTTCCTATTCTGCCATCTCAGAAATACCAAATCTATAAAACATATTTTAATTAACTACTTTACTTACAAAGAACTTTCTCAAGTTTATAAGTATTCAAATGTTGATGTTCTGGGAATAATTTAGATGATCACCACTGTAGGGGGATTGTGGAGAAAAGGGAAGTGTACCTCTAAAGAAAATCCATTCTCCATCTTTGGCTTTAAGATGGTCACATTTTGTTAAGAAAGAAAGCCATGTTTCTATTTAGTATAAATTTTAAAAGAGACAATGAATTAACTGAGAGGACATCACATTATACATGACTATAATATGTATTAGCTGAGAATAATCACCTGAATGTCAAACAAAATTAAGCCTCAGAACTGACTAGATAAGTCAATGACCCCATTATACAGATGATGAGACTTTGATTCAAAGATAGTCAGTATTAAAATTATAATATTAAAGATTTGTAAAAAATTTTATTAGAGCACTTAATTCAGAGACTGGTTTTCCTTTCTAGTGAGAAAGAGAAAAAAAATGAGCTTGAAATAGATTTTACCAAGGAAAAGATAATGGAGTTGGAATTGCCTAACCTGGAGAAAGGAAACTAAGAAATAATTGATGATCAGCCTCAGACCCATGAAGGGCTCCTTATAGGAGAATCCTGCATACATGTTTCCTGTGTCTGGAAAAGAATAAAAAGAGACATTGTATTTAAATTGAGATAGATAGATAGATAGATGGATGGATGGATGGATAGATAGATAAATGCATTTTTTATCTATGCAACAGACTAACAGGAATTTGCTTGAAGAATGCATCAGAAGAAAGTGAAACTTGAAATACATATCGTTAACTTTCTTTAATTCCACATTATTTGATTTTTTTATAATAAGAATGTATTACCTTTTAATTTTTGAATTTTAAGTTATTAATAAAGAAAATGCAATGGGAAACATTTGGGCTGGACAGCATGGTGGCTCTGATACCAACTCTGTTATCTCTGTTATTTTATTATCCCTCCAACTGCAAATAAAGAACTTTTCACCCTACTCATTGTCTTAGTTGAGCATTGTTTACTTAGTTGCAAGAAAGAGAATTCACTCCAGCTAGCTGAGGCAGAGCCATTGCAGAGGACAGGAAGGGTATCCAGGATGGCCAGGAACTGAAAAGCTGGCAGGAGCTCTCCAACCCAAATGTTCCCTTTTCCCTGCTCTTCTGTGCTAATTTGCTTTACTCTTCTCTTTTTCTGTGCATAAACAGTTTTCCTCCATTTTTCTGTTCACAAGAGATGCTGTCCTCCATTTTGGCATCTACATTATATTCTACAACTAGCTTCTATAGCTAGCTACCTAACGTTCTAAGTCTCATTTTCAGACCCCACATTGTTGTCTCTCTGAAGTCAGTCATCTGCACCAGTTCACAGGGATTGAGGGAGAGCTCTGAGAATAGGAAATGGGCAGGTTCTCTAAAATGGAATGTGGGGCAGAAAGGGAAGGATACTAAAGGCTCCTAAATCATTGCAATGGCCTGCTAAGACTTGACTTTGGGGAATATGCATATGTTCCAAAGTTCAGTATAATAAATATTTTAATACTCATATATGATGCTTTTAGTAACATTACATTTGAATTTTCATCCGATTATTTTATCCATGGAAATTTCTATACGGCTTATTCATAAAGATATGCCTAAAAAAATCTGGGCTGCTTTGTAAATCAGAAGCATCTCAGCAAACTCTAAAGCCTGGGAGAAGCCCAGTAAACACAAAATAGCTGTACCATCAGGAAAAGTGAAAATAACAAAAGCCACCCTGGGAATCACAATAGAGGACATGGTAGGTCATCAATTCCAGATAACCTTAATGGTAAGTATGCCCATGGAGATGATGCCAGTCTCCTCTAGACAAGATAGACTCAGGCTGTGTCTGGTGCTTTGTTAAATGTCTGAGGTGGAGAGAGACAGACTGAGAACAGAAGACTTAACATGTGGTTGTATCTCAGAAGATAATGGGTGCAAAATGAGCGATAGAAGCCATTTTCTAATGTAGAACTAAAAAGTTCTATTGTTATGTATAGAAAGACAATTGTAATTAGGTCGAATTAAGGAAAAACTCTTTTGAGAAGACAATTTCCTTTTTATTGCCATAACCCTGGAAGTGGGTTTTTTACTCTTTTATTTCTCATTTTTATTTCAGCAGTAACTTCTTTCAAACTGGATACTTAATTGAACAAAAGATAGTTAAAAATGTGAGGAATTTATTTAAATGAGAATCTACTCAGAGTGAATCATATCTTAATAGCTTGGCATTGTATATCTGATCATACAATTTTTTTTTTTTTTTTTTTTTTTTTTGGTCAAGGAAGTTAAGTAAAGTTCAAACTAGATCAAGGACTCTTTTGAAGTAAGCTAGGTCCAGTGCATTAATAAAGAGTTCCAGAAATCAGTTCAGTGTAAATAAAGTATTAGACAATCAATGAAATAATTCAAACTAGAAGATTATCATTTCATATTACCCATACTTCTTTTGAGCTAATTAATTTGATAAGTATTAGGAGATAGAAGTCATGACCCAGGAGCTTTTTTTTCCTGATCCATTTTCTTAATCGAGTATAGTTGACATACACTGTTTTATTAATTTCAGTCTAGTGATTCGACATAGCAATTCGACAATTCTATGCATTGGGCAATGCTCACTATGGTAAGTGTGGTTACCATCTGTCACAAGTTTATAATGCTATTGACTATATTCCCTACGCTATCATTTCATCCCCAGGACTGACTTATTTTCTAACTGGAAGTCTGTACCTCTCAATCCTCTTTACCTATTTCACCCATCCTCCCACCCCCACCCCTCTGGCAAACACCAGTTCTCTGTGGTTATGAGTCCGTTTCTATTTGTTCGTCTTGTTTTTCAGATTCCACACACAAGTGAAATCATATAGTATTTAGCTTTTTCTGTTTGACTTATTTCACTTGGCATATTAACCGCTAGGTACATCCATATTGTTGTGAATGTCAGGTTTTTATTCTTTTTTTTTTTTTTTTAAAGATTTATTTATTTATTTATTTATTTATTTATTTATTTGACAGAGATCACAAGCAGGCAGAGAGGCAGGCAGAGAAAGAGGAGGAAGCAGGCTCCCCGCCAAGCAGAGAGCCCTGGGCTCCATCCCAGGACCCTGGGACCATGACCTGAGCCGAAGCCAGAGGACTTAATCCACTGAGCCACCCAGGCACCCGTCTTTTTTATTCTATATAGAGAGATCACACACACGCGCGCGCACACAAGCACACACCACATCTTCTTTAGCCACTCACCAATCTGCAGACATTTATCTATATCTTGGCTACTATAGACAATGCTAAAATAACCATAGAGGTGCATACATGTTTTTAAATTCATGTTTTCATTTTCTTTGGATAAATACCCAGTAGAGGAATTACTGGATGGTATGACATTTCTATTTTAATTTTTTGAGAACTTCCACACCGTTTTCAGCAGTGGCTATACCAATTTATATTCCATGGGCCAACAGCTTTTTAAACACTGCATAGTCCTGCAATCTTGAAAACATGCACTGTTGGTTAGACCCAAGCAAGATGAAGTAAGGTACAGCAGAGAGCTCAATGCATTTTAAACATCGTATCTGAGCAGTCCATTTCAAATATTTTGTTTTAGATGATAAATAACATTTTTTGAAGGGTGCCTGAGTGGTTCAGTTTTTAAGTGTCTGCCTTCGGCTCAGGTCACGATCCCAGGGTACTGGGATCTAGCCCCACATCAGGCTCCCTGTTCAGCAGGAAACCAGCTTCTCCCTTTCTCACTCCCCCTGCTTCTTTGTGTTCCCTCTCTTGGTGTCTCTCTGTCAAATAAATAAATTTTTTTTTTTTTAAATAACATTTTTCTATTAAAGACCAGAACGTGTGTTCGAACAAAATACTTTGTGAGGGAACCACTTACCTAATCTAAACTAGAGGCTCTCTATTCTTAAAGTACAATTCCCAGACTAGTAGCATAAATGCTACATAGGATCTTTTTGGAATATAAATTTTTAGGCCTCACTCCAGACTTACTGAATCAGAATCTCTGGGGGTGGGACCCAGCAATTTTAACAAGCCTTCCAGATGACTCACATGCACACTAAACTTTAAGAACCACGGGTTTAAACAATTTTAGTCTGATGACCTTTATCGAAAAAAGAAAAATATCTTGGTCATTGACAGAAATGAATTCAGCATCAAAACACCTACAAATGTACTTTTAAGCCTTGATGGATTAATCATTCAGCCTGGGATATAACGATTAACCAAAATAATTACAATTCAACAGCCTTTAAGCAGTATCTTATTCTAGATAAAAGAAGGCAAGTTTCCATTTTTCAGGTGAAAAGTGTTACTAATAGTATTACAACAATTTTTCTTTTGCTACTGAAGACTCTAATTATGGAATTCTCTGTAATCAGCACTGCAGAAATGATACTCTAGTAATGATGGAGAATGCTTATTTAATGAGGTTGCTTAATTCAAGAACTTGAATTAAAATTTTCAGATTTAAGTTTTACCCTGGCCTAAAGTTTTTTAGGCTAGTATTCTGTGTTCCAGAAGATCATCTTTCATTCAAATCTCATTTTTCTTACCTTCCTATTTTTCCAATAAATGAACTTCTGAAGACTTCAAAGGATGTTATAAATGCTAGTTAACATTAGCAATTGATTACTATCTATTTTATGGTCTAATTTCTCTGTTTCTTTTTCCTGCATCTCTCTCCATGCTTCTCAGCAACACTCCCCCCCCCCCCCCCCGTTGATCTACAAGAGCCCTTAGAGGCTAATAATATTGTCCAGGAATTAATGAAGCTAATTTCAGTTATAAAACCATTTTGGGTTGGTAAGGATGTTAACAACTTTTATAAGACTCTCCAAAAAATCTGTGTTTGGATAGAGTTTTAGGCCTAATCAAGCCTTCCTGCAGACAAAGGGCCCATTTTAAAATAGACTAATTTAAATTACATTATTCTGAAGGAAGGTTTTAAATGCACTGTCATTTATACAGAAAATAAATTATTACTTTGATGAGAAAGGAGAAAGTCACTAAAGACAAAGGCAGAAACACATATCCACACTTAACTATAAAACTGTGTAAGCTATGGAAAACAAACAACAAAGTCCTTTCCACTTACAAACATTTTTCTTTTCTAAGTTTACAAATAGAGTAAGAAAATTTTTTTTTTAAATTTCTGCCCCCTTTAATATAATTCTCAGTTATTTAACTTCAAAAGGAAAGGTCTATAAAATAAAACTTTTGAGAGAAAACTTAGATATCATCGAATCAAATGAATAGTTAAAACTTCTCCTTTACATAAATTTTATGGTAAATATAATTTGAATATCACATCTTAAGATATTCTTAGTACAGCTACCCAGAATTGTAACCAAATTTTCCCTAAAAGGTAGCCATATATTTGAAGCTATTCATTCAGCAACAAATATATTTTTTTCAATCACTGGTGGTAGTATTATTGTTCAATATAATAGCTTAGAGTAATAGTAGAATGCAATACTATTATTATAATACTTAGTCAAGGATCCAAATATATCAGAATTTTGTCCCAGTAGTCACCCACCACTATAGGTGGGTGACAGATTCATTTAGTCAATGCATATTTATTGGGCGCCTACTATTTGCCAAATTCTGGGGATACAGTAATGAACAAAACAAATCACATTGCTACTTCCACAGAATTGACTTTCTACTTGGAGTGACAGGTCATAAACGAATATATAAAATAAATCTTCAATGTATCTGATAGTCAAAAGTGTGGATATGAAAAATTCAGCTAAGGGAGGAGAGAGAGAGGAGTGTAAGTGGTCAGAGAACAGTCCTCTATTTTTATAAGCTAGCCAAGTTAGGAACGCCCTCTCTGAGGAGGTAACAGTTGCAGAAAGCAAAAAATGAAATAAGGAAAGAAGCTTTATGAAGGTAAAGGTTGGGGCCGAGGGGCGAGTAAGTGAGGGGGGAACGGAAATGATGAAGTATTCGTAGCCAGGAGGCAGATCACTAAAGACAAGGGAAATCCTTTGGTCTCACTCAGTCCATTCTGAGTGAGACAGAGAACATTACAGTGTTTACAGCAGAAGTGTGATGTGGGTTTTTTAATGATTATTCCATCTGCTGTGTTAGTGGCAAAGCTAGAAAAAGGACACCAGGTAGAAACTATTTTAACAGCCCAGGCAAGGTGTGACAGAGACTTGGATTAAGATGATAGATATGGATGGCGTGAAAATTGGTAAGGTATGGGATATCTTTAAAGGCAGAGTCAAGCGTGTTTACTTAAGGATTAGATATGGGGTGTGAATGTTAGGGAGGAATTCAGATGACTCGGGGTTTTAGACTCGAACACTAGAAGAAGGAAAGATCAGCAGAGAATATACTTACGGTAGGAGGGACAGAAGCTATGTTATCGGAAATCTTGACTTCTTGGAGGATTCCGTCACATCAGTTGAAGGAAATATCTAGCAAAGAAAGTAATGTCCTGAAAGAATGAAGACCACTCCCAGGAGAGTAGCCAGTTAGAGGTGAGCAGGACATCTGTGAAATATTCAGACGCTCATGGGCCACCTTCCTCTGGCCTCGAGACAACGGGCGTGTCGGCATCAGACATTCTCAGATGCAGGTCCGAGCTGGAGATAGGGAAGTTGGAGATAAAAAGGAAGGTGCCACGTGATAATCATTGATATAGCTTGGGCATGATGATAAAACACTGCAGGGAGACTACAGGAAGAACTGTGAGATGTCTTACAGGGGCTGGAAGTTTCCACAATGCCATGTGTAAAAGAGACATCAAAACGCAGGTTAAAGTTAGTGTAATATTTATTTCATTCAAATAAAGTCCAGCTAACCTAGAATTTCTTACATGTTCCTTTGGTTTCAGGGACTTCCTAAATGAGAAATGGCACATTGCTTCCCTTGCTGCCATGTTTCACCAGTGAACTGTTTTGCAATTCATTTCCTATCTTATGATAAGGAAAATAAAAGTACTAAAGTGGTGCAAAATGGCATTTTAAATGTCTGAAACCTGTCTTTTCATATGATTTTATCAATAACATATCTATATATAGAGATATATAGATATATACAGCTACCAACATAAATCAGGTTTCTGTGTGATCCTTACTTTTGATATTTCTTATGCAAGCTATGTGTGATCTACAAGGAGAGGGATCGTCGGCCGACAGCCTCATTTGAAACAGGTATGAGCTAAGATGTAGTACATCTTTATACGTACAGTATGCATAGTGCACGCTGCAAATGGTATTTTAAATCACTACAAATATGGTGAAGGAGAGATAAGAGGCTTTTCATATCAGATCTAGGAATATAAACACTTCTTCTCTGAGTACACAATATCCACTGTCAGTGAGAGCTGATGATTATTTATGGAATAGAAAAGATGCGTTTTGGCTTTTGTGATACACACAGCTATTTTTCTCAATTATTCTTGCCATGTCACCCATCATACCAAGAGCTACCTCAGAGATAAGAAACAATGACCATTTTCTTCCAGGAACAATGTGAGAATTATTTCGTTTCATGATGTGATTTTTATTTCACAGCTCTGAAAGCCTTGTTGGTGTGGAGGAGTTATTTCTTAAAAATCTTCTTCACACCAAAGATAGAGTAAAAAAAAGAGAGAGAGAGAAAGGAGCCATCAAGATAGTGCTATTTTCATATTTTAAAGGAGCACTGAAGAGAAATTACAATCTAAATGGTCAGGACAGGGGCCCCTGGGTGGCTCAGTCATTAGGCATCTGCCTTTGGCTCAGGTGATGATCCTGGGCTCCTGGGATGGAGCCATGAGTCCCAAGCCCCACAAGCCCCACGGGGCTCCCTGCTCTGCTGGAAGCCTGCTTCTCCCTCTCCCACCTCCCCCACTTGCTTTCCCTCTCTCTCTCTCTTGCATGCACACTCTCTCGGTCAAGTAAATAAATAAAATCTTAAAAAGATAAAAAATAAATGGTCAGGACCAGTTTTAAGATTTTAATGATGGAGGCCTAAATGGAAAACTAAGTTTTGTGTTCAGTTTACTTGGGTAACGAAAAGTGAACCCCATGAATTCGGTGAGCGACCACCAGTGATTCAGTATAAATCTCAGCTCTTTAAAGCAAATTTATGACAATTAAAAACCACAGTAGATTAAGAACAACTGCTTATGTGTTTTCCTGGATGATATGCTGGTGAGCTTGTCATTGTGTAAAGTAAAATAGACCTATTTTTACAAAATCTATAATTAACCCAAGGGACTTTGCTCTGCATTTACAGCTTAGCAAGGATTCTAAATGGATTTAAGTGTCGCTGTTGAGTCCTCATGAATTCTCTCAAGGGCTATAATGGAAATGAAATAAGGATATCACTGCTCCTTTCCGAATACTAGCACTGCTTCCAAGATGTGGTGAGATTTTCAGTGAGATACAAATAGACACTTCCTTGAGTGAAAGAAACTTGAAACACCATCTCCATTGTAGTAGGAGCCTGTTGGTCTCGTTCATCACTACATCCTCAGCACCTACCACAGTGTCTGTCACGTAATAGGAGCTCCGTAAATATATTCCATACACGACTGAGACTGTTTGGGAAAACTGTACATGTTAGCATGGCTGCTAAGTTGAGATGTACGACCATGTTAATCCCTAATATATGGGGGTGAGCCAAAAGGGAAGATTATCTGGAAGTGTTACAGTAATTCTGTCCAGAGCCAATTAAAGAACTTCCTGGGATCCCATTAGCAAGATAAAATTAATTACAGGAAAAAGAGTCTACAATTTAAATCTTTGAAACTGGGGCACACACTGTTGGTGTCCCACTCCCTAAAAATCCCCTTGGGTTTTACCACCGTAGTTTGCTCTAGGCGACGAGCACCTTCCTCTCTTTGCCGAAGGGCTCACTTGGCTGGCAGAATCAGGGCGGACTTGTCAGTGTACGAGCACTGCAGTCTTACCAGTTCCTGTCCTCAGAAGGGAGTCCCATGCTGCGGTTTCATTCTTCACAGTTGCTATACTGAAATTCTTAGTAAGCATGTCTTGAACTCTTGTGTCCTGTACGTGAAGTCCCGTGGGACATTAAAACATCTACAGGAGGCTCAGAACCTCACTCAGAACTCTCCTCTTGCTACCTTTCTGCCTCTCCCCTACACTGACCAAGTGTTCTGCCACTCTCTGCCCATGGTGGGGTGGCAGCAGGGGGCCTGGGCACAAGCTGGGGTGAGAGTCAGGGGTCAGGTACATGTCTATAACCCATTACCATGTGCCCAAGTGTGGGACGGGCTGGGACAGGGATCAGGTAACTGTGAGCATCTGTAGCTGCTCTGAGTGCCCCTGTGCCCAAGAAAGTGTGACATTAAATAAATAACAAACACATGCTTGTAAACGCACACACATGTATATGCATGTGCCTCATACACAAGCATAGTGCAGACACACAAACCATGACCGAGAGAGAGAGAATGAGACAGACACAAAGAGCCACCTTTTTCTAGCTTTTTGAGCAAGGGCTCCACATTCTCATTTTGCTCTGGGCCATACAAATCTTCTAGTTGACTCTGAGTCAAACCCTTTCCGCCCGAAGGCATGGCAGACCAGTAGTTCTGAAGAATGAATCTCTGCCTCACCCCCTTCATCCTGCCTTAACTAAGGACTGGTTGTTGCAATTGGTGGGAGAATTATGAAGCACGGGTTTTGTCTTGGCTCCAGAGATTCCCCCCTCAGGACTCAGCTCCAGTTTGCATGTGCTAACTTGCTTGATAAAGTTCCCTTCTCTGTCTCACTTCCTTACTTCCCCACTGGTAAATCCTAACGTCATCTGTCACATCAACCACTTGGATTTAAATTCATGAGTCTGTTTTTGGAGAAACCCAAAGTAAGGCAGACTCATAAACCAACATTTAAGAGATTTCTAATATCCTTGACTAATTGAAAAATAAGTATCTCCCACAGAAGAAAGCCCTTTCTTCCATAGGCTTCTCTCAATTCAGAGGCTTTGGGGTTTGTGTTTTTGTTTACCTTTTGCTATTTAGGAATCATAAGCAAACTTAATCATTTCCCTGTTGTTTATTTCCTCCTTCTCTAATTTGAATACAAAGGATTCAAGCTCCCATGGGTCCATCCCCACTCTACAATTCTATGAATCTCTAGGTCTGTTTCAGAAAGAAAAGGAAACATTGTTCTATATCTATTACTGCAAGGTACAATAATTTTCTGTGGATTTCTGAGTTCTGCTGTGGAGGTATTTGTTTTTGTTAAATATGACTTTCAAATTACAAAGAAACTACACATGTCTGTCTGAACTGTTAGTCTGGAAAACAGATATTTTCAATGGAATCTGCAAATGTGACTTCAACATTCCTTTCTGAATTTGGGAAAGAAAATTGGAAGTACTGGAAAGTTATATGAGGTATGAGATTTATTTTAAGAACAAAATATGTTTTGGGGCACCTAGGTGGCTCAGTCAGTTAAGCATCTGCCTTCAGCTCAGGTCGTGATCCCAGGGTCTTGGAATCGAGTCTGCTTCTCCCTCTGCCTCTCTTCCCACTCATTCTCTCATTTTCTCAATATCTCTCCTTCTCTCTCTCTCTCTCTCTCTCTCAAATCAATCAATCAATCAATCAATCTTTAAGGAAAAGAACAAGATACATTTTATGCTTCACTGTTTCTAAGTTTTAAATCTTTATTTTAGAAATTTTTTGTACCTATGTACCTTTTGTACCTTTTGTACCTATATATAATATGAAATATGAAATTTATTATTATTATTATTATTATTATTATATGTCCTCAGACACTGCTACTTTATGCTGACATAAAAACAAAAGAGTTTGGAGAAGGTGCTGTCTGGGTTTTGGTCAACCTCCCATTTGGGGAATGCCTTGGAGAAAAAAAATACAATGCTAAAAAATAGGAATTAATTTCCTGTGCTCCTTTTTCCCTCCAGTGATTCTTGGAGTTTTGGATAAAACTAGTTGCAATCATTGACACAAAAAGTTTCCCTCCCTTGGCATGTCTGAGACCCAGTAAATGCAGCATAGATGAAACTAAATTCGGGCTGCTAAGGGACATTCCGGATCATTCCCGGACATAAGTACTATACGTGGACCTTATCTTCTTTAGGTATAACCTTGATTACCAAGCCTCTTGACTTGGAGCTATCTGCTTGACCTATCTCCCCTAATTCTTCAGTTTTAACAATCCTTTATATCTCTATATATCCTCTAGATCTATCCACTTCCCTGTTCCAACCCCTTGTTCTGGTGAAAAGTTCAGTCATTCATTCATTGTTCATTCTTTGAACAAGTATTAATTAGTGACTTACAGTGGGATTCAGTGAACTATAATTCAAATACATCTGTGGTCTACAGAAGAGCAATATCAACATCACCTAAGGATTAAGTTAGAAATGTAAATTCAGGGCCCTTGGGTGGCTCAGTCAATTAAGCATCTGACTCTTGATCTCAGGTCAGGTCTTGATCTCAAGGTTGTGAGTTCAAGCCCCATGTTGTTCCATGCTGGAGCCTACTTTAAAAAAAAAATGTAAATTCTTGGTCCCCACCCCAACTGAATCAGAACACCTGGTGGGAATCAAAATTCTGTGCTGTAACTAGCTGTTCAGGTACATCGAAAGTTTAAGATGCACATTGGTCTTGGTCTAGATTGGAACCCAATAAATTGCATTTTTAATAAGTTTTCAAGTGATATCGATGCTACTAGTCCAGGGGCCACACTTTGAGAACCACTGATCTTGAAGTTCAAATTATTATTCCTGCTACCTAAAAAAAGCCTGAGTCTAAATTCCCCAAAATATTTTTCAGCTTTAACCCCTGCTTTGATCACACCAAACCCAATTTTACTGTGAATATTTCAGGCCCAAGTTGCCAACTCACAGCTTTTCAAATTCGGTAGCAATTTGAGATGCTGCCACTGTATCTGATTCATGATTACTCTCATTGTCTTCATTTCTGTTTCATGTGCTTTAACTAAAAGTTGCACAATGTGTTGGACTGAGCACAAATTAGAATTAGACCTCATGAGTATAAACTATAAATGTGATCACATTACCTGTCTAATTTTCAACAAGTCACTTATTATTTCTGAAGCTTATTTCCATACTTGCACAATGGAGAGGATTGAAAGATACTGTGTATTTGAAAGAAGTTAGCAAAATGGTATGGCATAGCAGGTGCTCAATTAATGTTATTTAAATTATATATCTTTTTTAAATGCCATCTAATGCCAGGTAATGACATGAGATATGTTAAAATAATGTTTTAATCTTATATATGTCTTCAGAGTGCATTAGGTTTCATTTAAAAATTGATTTAACTTTATTATCGATACTTTCTTCCTTCTTCATTTTGGTGACCTCTAGGAAGTCTAAAAGTTCTATTTTCCTTTGATTTATAAAATTACCTAGAGTTTTTAAAGTAAAGCACACTATAATAGAATGTTACAGTGGTAGTTTTAATGTTCAGTTTCCTATATTTCTTTGTCATTTGATATCAAATAAAAGTCATAGCTAAATGTACCCTAAAATTTCTCATTAGAAAAAATAGCTTCAACATTGACTAAGCCTTTCATCTAAGCACATGAAATCCCTTTATAGGCATTAGCAAATTAAGTTTTAAAATCTCTCCATCAGGGGTGCCTGGGTGGCTCAGTGGGTTAAGCCTCTGCCTTTGGCTTAGGTCATGATCTCAGGGTCCTGGGATCGAGTCACGCATTAGGCTCTCTGCTCAGCAGGGAGCCTGCTTCCTCCTCTCTCTCTCTGCCTGCCTCTCTGCCTACTTGTGTTCTCTCTCTGTCAAATAAATAAATAAAATCTTTTAAAAAAAATAAAAAATAAAATCTCTCCATCGGGAAAGTCAGAATTAGAACACATGGACTAGAACCACATAGGTTAGTTTAAGAAATAGGGGTTCATATAGATCTATCAGAATGACCTGAAAAGATGACAGTCTACTCATTCCTTTCGTTTTAATAACTGACATGGAACTCCAACCTTGAAATGGGTTTCTGATTTAAATATCATATTTACATAAAAATAATGTATGCATATGCTTACAAAAATCAAATAGGACTGAAAGGGTTATAATGAATATCAATAACATCTTTCTCCATACCTCCCCAACCCCAAATTCCCTAGAGACAACCTCTTCTGAACTTCTGACTTTGGTATTATAAATAGTATGCTTATATCGCTGTTCTTGATTTACCAATGTTAGAAAGATACTTTTTATACCCTTCTGATAAACGAGGAGTTAGCAATTAAGACGCAATCATCGACACACCTCCCCAATTCCTTCCTCTGTGATTATATTGGTCGTGATTAAATAATGTAACAGTGGACTATTTTGAGTATATATAAAATTTCTGGGCAGAGTCAAGTAGGTGTACTATCAAACAGTTGCACATCCTTTCATACGTAGCCTTTTGGTTTTGTTCCTGGAATTCCTGATTATTTTACTTTGTTCTCACAACTTCTTCTAATAGCCATCTTTTCGGGGGTTTTGTTTTTGTTTTTTTCTGAAGTTCCATCATATCAGGTACTGATCAGATGCGTCCCTCCTCTCTCGCACTCCAACTACAGAAAGTTTTCACATCAACCTTCTGCTTCATTTGGGGCTGCTGCTCTCCACCATTGTTATCTTGGGACCACCCTTGACTCCTGTCCTGGGTTTGTAACCACCATTTCCTGAATTTCATGTCATTCTATTTCTTAGTATTGCTGGAGGCACATTTTCTGAGTCTTTGCTGGTTGAAAACGTTTTTCTTTTACTCTCTACACCACAATTTAAAAAAAAAAAGGTTTTATTTGTTTGATAAAGCGACAGAGAAAGAGAGAGCATGAGCAGGGAGAAATGCAGGAGAAGCAGGATCCCACTGGGGAGGGGCTCAATCTCAGGACTCCATCTCAGGACCCCAGGACCATAAACTGAGCTAAAGGCAGACACTTAACTGACTGAGCCACCCAGACGACCCTCTACCCTACATTTGATAGGTAATTTACATAGGCATAGAATTCTAGGTAGAAAATCATTTCCCATCAGGATTTTGAAAAGATTTCTTTGTTGTCTTCTAAAGACAGGAAATGACCGATTATGAATAAACTCGAAGATTATGGATTAAACATGCCATGGTCTAGTTTGGTGTTCCCAAGTATAAGCATCTTAAGAATTTCTCTGCCTTTGTCTGGGGTCATGATCCTAGGGTCCTGGGATGGAGCCCCGCATCACATAGGGCTGTCTGCTCAGCAGGGAGCCTGCTTCCTCCTCTCTCTCTGCCTGCCTCTCTGCCTACTTGTGATCTCTGTCAAATAAATAAATGAAATCTTTTAAAAAAAAAAAAAAAAGAAAGAAAGAATTTTTAGAGAATGAAAGAAGAATATAGATCACATGATAACAAGATTTTGGTTTAAGGCAGAACTCACTACATAAATTGAGGGACCCCATACAAAATGAAAATGTGGTGCCCTTTGTTAATAAACCATTTAAAATTTCAAAACAATGCCAGTAGAGCATTAAACCAAGCACAAGGGCCTTTTCAGTGCAGGGTCATGTGTACCTGCACAGGTGGCACACCTGTGAGCCTGGCCCAGGTCTCAGATCTGGCTCTGAAAACCATCTGCTTAATCTTCAATGTTTCATGGAACTTCACTGAGCCATATAGTCACATTTATAAAATAGGAATAACATCTATCCTACTAAGCATCCAGGGTTGTGGTGAATCATACATAACATGGTAAAAATAATATATGTGTGAGCGCTGTGTAAATCATAGAAGTATAAAGAAGAGGAAGCCTTTATGGACTATTTTCCTTTATCATTCATTGATAAAAAGTATTGGGTTCTGTGTGCACCGTTGTATCGTCTTTTATGACTGGATAACTGATATATAGACATTCCATGGTTTCAGATATTTATATTTAGAGCCACTCCAACACTGGAGTTTTGTACAAGAAAAGCTATAATTCATTGTTGACCATTACATCGTAATCTAAAGCTCTAAGACTTTTTTTACTAAAATTTCTAATTTCACCTTACAAATAGCATTTTAAAGTCAGCACTTAAGTTGTGAAACATGTAGGTAACTATGAGCATGATTTACTGTTATTCTGCCCCGAGTTTTAGCTGGTGACCCTATTAAAATTATAGACCTTTACCCAATCTTAAGCTACCTTCATGGGTACGTGTGCAGTTGGCTCTGTTTTGTTGTTTGAATCTTGGATTAGTTACTAACCAGCTATATGGTATCAAGTAAATTACAGAATTTTTTGAGTCCCATAGGTTTGTCGTGGGTATTAGCTAAAGTATGAAGATTTCAGACACATAGTATGTGCTCAGCAAATGGTTGCCATTATTACGATCTATCTCATGAAGAAGAATAGGAATAATAATTCTACTTTTCAAATGACCAAGCATACCAAGTTTTGTACCAGAAAATTATTTCCAAAAACAGCCCAATTCCAATATACTAATGTTTAGTTTCATGAACAGAAATGAGTACTCAGCTTCTCGTTAGATCAGCACTGAGCCTTTAGACCAGGTGCCCACACGCTACAGCCTACCACCTGTTTTTCTACAACTTATGAACCCAGAATGATTTTTACACTTTTCTTTTTCTTTTCTTGAGGTATATTTGACACACAACATTGTGTAAGTGTAGGGTTGATTTAGTACAATTATACTGCAATATGACTGTCAATGTAGAATTAGCTAACATCTCCATAGTGTCACATTATCACTGCCTCTGGAGTTGGAGACAGTTAAGATCTCTCAGCAAGTACAATGTTTATAATACAGATATTTTGTCTATAATATACTCCGAAATGGTTGGAAAAATGAAATCACATTTTGTGACATCTGAAATTACATAAATTTAAATTTCAGCATCCAGAGTTTTCTTGCAACACAGCCACACGCATTCATTGACCCAGTGTCTGTGGTGACTTTGGTGCTACAACAGCATGTTGAGTAGCTGACCCATGGCCTGCAAAGCCTAAAATATTTCCTGTCTAGATCTTAAAAGTTTGCTGACTCCAGACCATGAGTCCCGACTTCTCACTACACAGATACAACCTAGTGAAACCATTCCTGGGCTCTGGCATTTTTGTCTCTCCATCTAGAAATAGTCACCCCGTAGCAGCTAGCTTTCCACCAGTCAACCCATCCTGAGTGCTCTGCTCCTCATCCCTCACCCATATCCTCATTGCTGCTGCTGCTCGGGTGGCTCTGACCTCAGCTTCTTGTCTTAACCACAATTCACACTTACCGCTGATGTGATGATGTCCCCTGCTGCTAATCTGAGAGGACACCAGCAGATCCCATTCTGAAGCAGAAGTCCATACCAGCAGCTAATCCAGAAAGAATCTTCAAGTGCTTTCCGGATGCAATTTTGGAAAGTGCAGTGCATTTTTTCCCAGTGTGTATTTCCACTCTTGACCACTATGGATATGAAGTATCTGCTATAGACCTAGCACTCTACCATGGAAGAGGTGGGGGTTAGAAGATGGAAAGAAAGTTGAGTTAGGGGGGAAGAAGAAAGGTGATAAGATAAAACGAGAAAATGAACCAGTTTGGTGATGGACTATAAGTCACAGAATGAATAAACGAATGAATGAATGAGGGATTAATGGGCGTAATTAAGAAAGACTTTGCTGAGAGGCTAGGATCTTAATTAGTTGGGCCTTAAAGGATGGGATGGATTTGGGGAATGCCTACTGGAGGGAAGTAGGAAAAATAAATAGGTTAGTGAAATGAGTTCTGCATCTGAACAGCCCACAACAGAGGTCACTGGATGTAGAGGGTCCTCCCTTCTCCAGATTCCCACCTTCTATCACTGTAGTCCTGTCACCCAGGCCCCATATCAATAAACTGCAAAAAGCACCTTCAATAAGTAGGCTAGACGATGGTGACTCTCTCTGCCTAGACCACTCTCTCCTCCAGGAAGGCAAGCAGGCCTGCACTAGGGCAGAACCAGGTGGACAGGGTGGCTGTCAGTCTCCATCTGCACCCCCAGGGCCAGATACCCTCCTTCACAGCACAACCTTACTAATATATTGCAGATCGAAAATGAGTGGATACCCAGCTGCATCCTAGATTTAGATAGTTTTGTTGGAATTTTCCAGCATATTAAAATGTTTTAAATTAACATTTGATAATATGCTCTGTTTGGTGAGGCTGTGGCTACACAGGTGCTCTCATTTTTGGCTGGAAAGCAAAACTCATACAATCCCCACAGGGAGGAATTTGAAAAAATCTAGTGCAATCACATATGCATTTACTCCTTTGACATAGCAATTTCAATTGTAAGCATCTGTTATATAGACATACTGGCAAAAATACAAAATGCTTTATGTTCAAGGCTGCTCCTTAAGGCATCATTTAGGATAGCAGTGAAGGGGTGCGTGGGTGGCTCAGTCGGCCAAGCATCTGCCCTCTGCTCAGGTCATGATGCCAGGATCTCTGGAATTGAGCCCTGCATCAGGCTCCCTGCTCTGTTGGGAGCCTGCTTCTCCTTCTCTCCAACTTGTGCTGTCTAGTTTTCTGTCTGTGTCTCTCCAATAAATAAATAAAATCTTTAAAAAAAAAAAAAGAAATATTGGAAACAGCCAAAATTATCTCTTAACAGTAGACTGACTAAACAAACCAGGCAAACTTTTCCAGTAAATGGCCAAACAGTAAATATATTAGGCTTTGTGGTCATATGGTCTCTATTGTAAAACTTAGCTCTATCATCTAACCATAAAAGCAGCCAGAAACCATGAACGAATGTGTGGCTGTGTTTCAATAAAACTTTATTTGTGAATACTTGAAGTTTGAGTTCTATATAACTTCCATGTCACAAAATGTTATTCTTCTTTCGATTTTGTTTTCAGCCATTTAAAACCATAAAATTCGGGGCCCCCGCGTGGCTCAGTGGATTAAGCCTCTACCTTCAGCTCAGGTCATGATAGCAGGGTGCTGGGATCAAGCCCTGCGTTGGGCTCTCTGCTCAGCGGGCAGCCTGCTTCCTCCTCTCTCTCTGCCTGCCTCTCTGCCTACTCTGATCTCTCTGTCAAATAAATAAATAAAATCTTAAACAGAAAACCAAAAAACCGTAAAATTCATTCTTAGCTTGAAGTACATACAAAAACAGATCACAGACTAAATTTGGGTTTTGGGCTGTACTCTTGTTAATCTCTGGAATAAACTATGGTACATCCCAACAATGGAACCCTATATAATTGCACAAAGAAGTGAGGAAGATATCTATTTACTGTTATGGATCCAGAATTTAGTAACTGAAAAAAAACAAGGGCCAGAGCAATGTTTGTAGAATGCTATCGTTTGTGTAAGAAATTGAAGTAAATAATATACATGTAAAATGTTCATATTTTCAAAAAGAATGATGGAGGGATCAATCAACAACTACGTAAAGCCATTACTCACAGGGAAGAGCTGAAACGGTAGAATGGACAGGAGTGGAAACAAGATTTCTATGACTGTAACTTGTAATATTATTTTGACTTTGGAATATATTTTTGACATAATTAACAAATAAAATGAAATCACAAGAGAAAATATTGATTTAGTTGTCAACACTTAAAAATTGGAATATTTTGTAAAGAAATCTAAATTTCATTTCTTTTGAAATATTGAAAGATCTGTTTGGCATCACAGAGTCTACTTACCCACTTGGCCATGCATTCTAGAGACTTCCTTTTTAGTAAGATGTGTGTTCTCAGATTTTGCTATAGGACCCATTCTGGTGGCTTCACTTTCCCTTGCCTGCCTGGCCTGTGTGAGCATTAAGTTTGTAACTTCTGCCCTAGGAGAAGCAAATGAATTAATACTTGATGCTTCATAGGGCAGTAATAGGAAACTATGCAGTATTTTGAGGACAAGTATCCAATGATAAAAGTAGTATTTCAGGGAGATTAGCTTGCCTGTGTTATGAGTAATGATCTAGAGTGTGGAAGAGCCTGATCCCAGAGAGATTAATCCAGATTTGGTTATGCTAACATGGGCATGATATAAATTGACCTGCATGGGTGATGGCTGCAGGATGGAGAGAAAGTAAAGAAAAAGCCATCAGGACAGAAAATCAAAAAGAATGAGGAATTACAGCAGAGCTGGAAAGGACCTGAGAGATCATCTAATCTCACACCTCTCTTTTATAGGAAACTGAAGCCCAGGGTGGTACAAGACTATATTTGGAATTTCACATCTGGTTAACATCAAGGTTAAGATCACCATCTAGGTTTTTTCAAGTCTTAATGTAATGTCATTGCCATGAAATGTTATTATTTTGAGGCTGTTGCTAACAGAGAAAGACAAAATTAGTTAAAGAACTTTATAACTCTTATAACCATATACACACTAATTGCACCGTGGTGTCCCCAGTATATAAAGCAGCTGCTATTCTGGTTGATGGCAAAGTACTGACAAAAGTAAAGACTTACAGAGAGAGGGGCGCCTGGGTGGCTCAGTGGGTTAAGCCGCTGCCTTCAGCTCGTGTCATGATCTCAGGGTCCTGGGATCGAGTCCCGTGTCGGGCTCTCTGCTCGGCAGGGAGCCTGCTTCCCTCCCTCTCTCTCTCTGCCTGCCTCTCCATCTACTTGTGATTTCTCTCTGTCAAATAAATAAATAAAATCTTTAAAAAAAAAAAAAAAAAAAAAAAAAGACTTACAGAGAGAATTTTCCTTGGAGAGAAGATAGCAAATCTGAGTTTTAAACATGGTGGGTAAAGTGAAACATGTAATTGGTGATTCTAGGCAATTGAAGATCTTTATAAATAGGCAATTTTATATATTTCTCTGATCATTCCTACTATAAATTAATGTCCATTTATTTATGGTACTGGATCTGTTATAACAAAAAAAGAGAAATGTCACTATAATTTGTCAAAGCACACAGATTATACAACCCAAAGTTAATAATAATGTATCAATATTCACTCATCAGCTGTTAAAAAATGTACGACACTAATGCAATATGTTAACCGCAGAGGAAAATTCCCAAGGTTTTGGGGGGACACATGGGAATTCTCCAGACTTTCCATTCAAGTTTTCTGTAAATGTCTCAAAACAATAAAGTCTATTAATTTTTAAAATTATATAGGTGGAAAGATCCTCCAATAATCTATTGTGAGGCCACAAAAATCAAAATTGTGAATTTGTTCCTTCAGTAGTTCTCCATTGGCAAATACATTCTCAGAAAAGACACAAATGATTAGATGCCAACCCAGACTTAAAGTGAATATTACATGACACCTGTGTGGTTCAGTCAATTAAGCCTCTGCCTTCAGCTCAGGTTATGGTTCCAGGATCCTAGGATCGAGGCCCACATTGGGCTCCCTGCTCAGTGAGAAGCCTGCTTCTCCCTCTCCCACTCCCCCTGCTTATGTTCCCTCTCTAGCTGTGTCTCTGTCAAATAAATGAAATCTTTTTAAAATAAATAAAATAAAGTGAATATTACTTTTTCTTTCTGAAAAAAAAATGTGAGGATGATTTAAAGATCAATTTAAAATCAGTAAATGAAATTGAAGAAAAGTAGTTTTAAAAGGGGAATTGCTTGAAACCCATACACAGTTCTCTGACATTTTTTTTTTCTGCTGAAATTTGACTTGTTGGCCATTGAGATTATCAGCGAGATCCGTGTTTGTACCTGACAGAGGTTTTGTACTATAACATAGATTGCAACACACACTTACTGATTCTATGGCAAATGGCTGGAAAATATATATACCACACTGCTAGAATGAACCACGGCATCACCAACCTAAATGTGTCAAGTCCCTAGGAGGTAAAAATTGATCTCTAAAGCTATACCGATTATATAGTGGGCCATTTGGGTCATTATCTTCAAAGTAATTAAATCAGCACTGAGTTGTTCACATAATAATGTAATCACATTTTGATGACTTTAAAACAGGTAAAGAGTGACTTGTCATTTGTGTTTGCTTTCCAAGGACAATGTAAAAGTTCATTTTTCTCTTCCTTCTTTTTTTATTATTATGTTTTTTATATAAGTTACCGTGTAACGTTAAGGAAATGAATGAGACACTGGCTTTGTTATGCCACAGATTTAGAATATTGTAGTGTTAGAGTTTCAAGGCATTGACTTAATTGTTTTATTCACATGGGTCTCAGCTGGGAAGCTTGCACAAGCCTACCTCCCTGAGAGCCATCACTGCAATTCAAACTCTATTTTAAGTTTTCTTTCTTTCCGTTTTTTGTTTTTGTTTTTTTTTTTTTAGATTTATTTATTTGAGAGCGAGCACACTCACACACGTGCAAACAAGGGAGGAGGGGAGGGAGAGAATCTCCAAGCCACTGAGCAGGGAGCCAGACCTGGGGCTCGATCTCATGATCCATATAGATCATGACCTGAGTTAAACCCAAGAGTCAGACACTTAATGGACTGAGCCATCGAGGTGTCCCCAAACTCTTCCTTTTAAGGAGAAGAAACCAAGATCCAAGACATTGATTGATTTGCCCAAGCTCTGTAGTGATAGGTCCTGCACTCAAATCTATTTGTCCTTTCCTATACACGATCCTTCCTTTCACATTGCATTATGGGAGGTCAGTTGATTCCGTTCCACGTATCTCTTGTGTATATCAACAAAAAGCGGGTATGTTAAAGACGGGGTGATCTCTACAATCCCTTACAGTTCTACAATTCCATCAGTTACCAAACTGTGGGTTTGGGGTGTGGGGAGGACATAATCTTATTTAGCTTTGATTGCTTTCCCCTCCTTTCCCTTAACTGGAAAGCGAAAAAAAAAAAAAAAAAAGGAAAGAAAATATATTTAATGCGGCATAGGTATGAAAGTTAGACTGTAGCTGGTCTGCAGAGTGACTTCTAGGGTTATCCTGTGTATTACCCCAGGTACCAGGGGGCTCTCACAAGGTCTCATCTTTTGCTGGTAGACTAACCTTCCACTTTTCACATTCCACCAACTACTCCTCTAGAAGTAAGGTTTTATTTCACAAAAGAGACACACTGGCATAACCACTCAGTCTTAAATTTCTACTTGTTTCCAAAGCATTCAAGCTATAAATAGCTGTTAAGCCATCATTCCTATTTCACGTGAATTTAGTTATACATAATTACCTTCTTCATGACTGCCTTAAATCTCTCAATTGGAATAAGATCTCATCTTCCTTTCCGCTTGGGAGAGAGGTCTGAGAGAAGCTTTAAAACTTAGCAAATAACTCTCTCTTTCGTACTTCTTCTATGCTATGGCTTAAATTCCCCATCAAGCAAGGAAGACCTCTTTTCAATATATCCTTCAGTCTGAGAAAAGCAAACTACTAGGAGCTGAATTGCTGTCCTGAGGCCAATAGGCAGCTCCTGGCTTCTGGTTCTAACTTCTCTGTGTACCTCTCTGAATTGTGAAGATCAGTGACACAGTAGGTCACTGTGGGCTGTCTTGCCTTGTGAGAAGGCCTTCGCATACATGTACCTTCCTATATATGCCCTGAGCCAAAGACTACATACAGCAGGAATTCTTAAGAACAAAGGTATGCTTCAACTACCAAGCATTATAATTTTGTGTAGTGTAACAAGAAATCTAATATTCTGGGGAAAAAATAAATCAGAGGTACAATCCTTGAATCTCTAGAAGTCTTCAAATAGGATCCCATCAACAATGAACACGTCTGAGATTGTTTATTTTACAAACCTAAGGGAGAAGTTCAGAGTTGCAATTTATGCAATTAGAAATCACATTTGCAAAAATATTGCTAATCTTTCTTACTCCACAATGTTTCATATATCCACACACACATGCACATTTTTAAGAAAAATAATCCAGAAAATATTGCTTCAAATACACTTTTTACAAAATATTTCAAGATAATAATTACAGCTACCAGGACAGGCTCCTTGGGAGCTTCAATTTCATAGTTAGCAGCATCACCTTTCTTTGGGGAACATGTTGTATACGGTAGAATGTGCCCCTGTTCTTGCCAGGGCAGACAAAGGGAGCTGAATCTAAAGGGTGAGAACTAGCCTGCCTGTTCTCTATGAAGGGCAGGGAAGGGGAGAATTAGTCAGCAGCACTCACTCTCCACCTGCTTCCCAGATGCCTCTTACTTTTTTTTTTTTTTTTTTTTTTTGCCTTATTTGTCTTTTTCCTTTAAATCTGGACATGGACAAACCTTGCCACAATTACTAGACAATCAGACTGGGCCTTCAAGAACTGCCTGGCACTACTTCTTCTGGACCGGGATTTTGGGGGTTGGCAACTGAAATGAAAATAAAGGAAAAACTCAGTGCATGAATGCCTTTTAAATCACTCTTTCCCCCTGTCTTTTGGTCTTCTCTTCCTACCTATTTTCTACCTCACAAGCTATGGAAGGAGTAAATATGTGAAAAAATATGGAATATATTCATTGAAAACATTATCTGCTCTTTGGTTTTATTCATTTACTCACTTAACAAATATTCTTTGAAGGCATCTCTGTGTTAGCTAAGTGCTGGGTATGTGTGTAGTAGTCAACAAAATAGACAAGGTCTTTTTTTTTTTTTTTAAGATTTTATTTATTTATTTGACAGAGAGAAATCACAAGTAGACGGAGAGGCAGGTAGAGAGAGAGGAAGGGAAGCAGGCTCCTTGCTGGGCAGAGAGCCAGATGCGGGACTCCATCCCAGGACCCTGAGATCATGACCTGAGCTGAAGGCAGCGGCTTAACCCACTGCGCCACCCAGGCACCCATAGACAAGGTCTTAATGAAAGTTCTACTCTTCTGAGTTAGATAGTAAATCAACTATTTGCTACGTGAGGAAATAAACTGGGTTGGTCCCTAATTTAGACTTCGGGCCAGAGAAGGCTTTAGACTGACGGGCCAGAGAAGGCTTCTCTGAGTGGATAACACATATGAACATCTGAAAGATATTTAATTGTTCTCCTAAGTCTTCTGGTATAAAAATCTCTGAGCATATCTAAATAACTATAAAATAAACATAACAAAATGTGTGAACATTTATTTGTCAGTGAAGGTCTCTTAATTTTTCCCGAAGTGGACCAGTTTCATCCAGCAATCTTGCATCTTCTAGAACTATGAAAGAAGACCCCAGATAAGAATATTTCATATTCAATGTCAATGGGTCTTACTATATAAAGTGACAGAGTTAAGACAAAAGCAGTGGACCAGACACACTGTCCTTTAAAAGTGCTAGGATTTAAAAGCTCAGTGTGAATGAGAAAAGGAGTCTGCTTAATACTACGAACACATTCAAACCCTTTTTTGATTGCTCCTTTGTTGCTATCCTAAGAATACAGAGAGGGCAAAGAACACACAAACGTGAGGGGGAAAGTTTTCTAGACATGGCCTTGATTTTAGAACTTTGTTATAAATCCATGAGATAGTGTCTATCCCAATGAAATTATTGAATTAACAAGATACATTTATGACTCCCTTTCTCACTTATGAAATGCTTAAATAACATCCCACTGTGTTCTCAAAACAGATCTTTGAAGTAATTATTATTATTCCCTATTTTTAAAAAAAGATTTGATTTATTTATTTGACAGAGAGAGTGCACGAGAGAGGGAATAGAAGCAGGGGGAGTGGGAGAGGGAGAAGCAGGCTTCCCACTGAGCGGGGAGCCTGATGTAGGGCTCCATCTCAAGACTCTGGGATCATGACCTGAGACAAAGGCAGACATTAACCAACTGGGACACCCAGGTGTCCTTTTCCTCATTTTAAAGAAGAAATAGAGTTCAGATATGTCATAGTGTATTAGTGAATGGGGAAACTGAGCTTCATAAGTTGATTTTCTGACCCCAATGCCTGTGGTCTTGCTACTATATCACACTGCTAAGCCTTATTGTAAGTCCAATAGCCTGAGCCTGTCGTGAGTGGAGTGACAGATTTCACAGAGCAAAATGTCAGTGGACAATCATGCTTGCTGCTGTGTCACTTCATGGAGACCAAGGGGTCACAACCTCATCTCATTCTAGTTTCCTTCAGAGACTCATTATAGGATCTCACATCCAAAAGCAGAAGGGCAGATAAATCTTAACTTTTAATATGGTTTTGAGGCACCTTGTGACTAGCACCTGTGGAAGCAAACATGGCTTAGGTGAGACTCACATTCTCAGAGCTTATTTCTGCCATAAGTGTCTTTCATAAAGAAAAATGAATAAAAAGTATGGAGGTTTCTGAATTGGGTAAGAATTTGAAAGCATGCTGAAACCATCTCCTCCTAGAACAATATTTAGTGGAGAGGGTTCTTCACAAGCCTGATTGCTCTAAAAGAGACCAAAAATCCTTCTGAAAAGAGATCTGTGCATCCCAATAATTTCAGTGTTTAAAGAAAAGCAAGTTCCTGGCCTCAAGTAATATGATAGTAATAGTAGTAGTACCAGTAGTAATGATAATACTTGTAGTATAGAAAATGGGACACATTTACCAATTCTGTCTCCATTATTCTGAAATAATTCTACTTTAAGCAACTTAGGCATTCTTGAATTATTTTCTATCTCAGAGTGTTTAGGTAGAATATGGCTGATTTCTAATTATAAGGAAAATTGTTTTCTTTTTTTTTTTTTAAAGATTTTATTTATTTATTTGGCAGACAGAGATCACAAGTAGGCAGAGAGGCAGGCAGAGAGAGAGAGAGAAAGAGAGAGAGAGAGGAAGAAGAAGACCCCCTCCTAAGCAGAGAGCCTGATGCAGGTCTTGACCCAGGATGCTGGGATCTTGACCTGAACCGAAGGCAGAGGCTTTAGCCCACTGAGCCACCCAGGCGCCCCAAGGAAAATTGTTTTCTAAAATCACAATAGCTGTGCCTGATTGACATAGTTTGTTGGTGAATCATATAATCATTCTGAAGACGATTCTTGCAGAAGGCTAGAAAGGCCCATACTAGGCATAGCCATGTGAACTAGTCCTGGCCAAAGAAATATGAGGGAAGTCTCTTAGACGTTTCTGGGAGGAGTTTCACTATTGTTGAAGAGAAGTTATTAACCTCCGATCCTTCTTTCTTTTTGCCTTTAACTTGGCCATGATGCCTGGAGCTGTTGCAGCCCTTTTGTGACCATGAACATTGAAGGTAATGAAGGCCAAGAGTCAGTAATCTATAGAGCCCATGGCAGAAAGACTGAAATTGCCTAGGCCTTAAATGTTACTGCTCAGCTGGACTAACACAAGCATTTGGTTACTTCTAGCCCTTTCATCATACAAGAAAGTAAATCACTCTTTGTGATTTGCTACTATTCCTGAGATTATTTGTAATGTACAGCTGAAGGAATTTAATTAATAACACTGTATAGTTTTGAGCTACTTACTTAAAGGGTTTGAACCTAAGTTTCCTCATGTATGAAATAAAAGAAGGCTGAACTCTTTTAAATCTAGGAAGTCTCTGATTCAAAAAGTACATTGGCTCCATTGTATTCAGAAACAGTTTTTTAAAAAGATACTGTACACATTTCCTTTCCATTTTGTAAGTAGCCTTACCTTTTAGTACCATGGGAATATGAAATAGTACATATTTTCAACATATTTTGCTATTACTTGTTTACCCTTGAAATGGTTGTATCACTTTAATGCAAAGTATTTTGTGTTTTCATAATTCTTCACAAGTGTGGATTCTAGTCAATGCAGTGGGAATATTCCACTGGATTTACACAGAAAGCCAAAATGTACAATTTATACTTTCCTATACAATTACAGAACTATTGGCCTTAACACTGAAGAGTGTCTATTTTAGGAAGACTAAGACTTCATCACAAAACACCTGTCAATCCAGTCTTTACTCTGAGACTAGCACAAGGATAATACCTTTTGCAATGACAACTTCAAAGAAAATATCTTTTTATTGTTGCTATTTAAAGATCACTATGGAAGGTAATGCTTGGTCATTGAAAGGAACTATCTCCATGGGCAAAAGAATGAAGGTAAGGGATTTTTAAAGTACTTCCTAAGTAGATTTGCAACAACAGACTTACAGGGAATGAATATTACCTTTAATTTCAATAGGAGACTATCCTATCATAACAAAAACTATTGTGTCTTCCCACATATAATTTTAAGAGTCTTAAATGAGAGAAGGGTCTTAGCTACATCTGAAGATTAAATTCCTGAGAAAATACATTTATTTTCAATCTGGAAAATTAGGATTTTAAAAAAGCAATTTAGTGAGCAGAATCTTTCAGAGTATAATATTTGCAGTGAAAAGCTTGAGAAAATAACAATGTGTTATTATGTTTTTGTGCCTCAATTTTTTAATGGCTAGGTTATTATGTCAGAAATAGGTGAAGCATACCAGCTTTCTGCTCTTCACATTTTCATAGTTATAGTTCAGCATGATTCAGGATATAGTTCTACTTCTCAGTTTAGTGTAAATGGTGGAATATTTTAAAAATTCAGTCTGGTACACTTTTTTAAGTTCCTTTTAAAAACCTCTCAAAACAGATTCTTCTTATACTAGATTTAACATGAATAATAAACAAGTAAAAAAGAGTTTAACTAAGCTGACAACTTGTTCATAAATTTATAGATGGAGCTTAAACTTTCCAAATCTCACCAAATTTCTGAGAACTTAAGAAATTCAAACTGAATTCGTGTTGCTTCTGGGTAAGCAAATCACTGTAAATGCGTTCTTGTCTTTGTGTGACAGATGATTGCAAAGAGTAAAAATGAGCTATTTTTCCTAAAGGGGTGGTATTTCCAGGCAGCTTCATCGCCCATTCTCATGGTGTCTTCCAGTTCAGAGACCATCTTTTCCTCAGTTTTCCTATTAGCAAGAACACAAGAGTAAAAATTAAACATTTCACTTTCACTAATCTCTGACACCAACCAGTTAAGAGTTGCACTTAAATTGGACACCTGCATAGCAAGGAACTGGTTTGGATCTCTAATAACCAGCATCCACCTGGCCTTTAATACAGTCTCATAATTTGACCACATTCCCATGGTCAGCTCCTTCTCCTATTCTCCACCAAAATTACTTCCAAGTTCTATCTTCTATGATTCCATTCCCTCTGTACTCCTAATACTCTCAGGACTTTGCATTCTCCTTTAAAAAAAAAAGTCTCAAACAGAAAATATCTTCAACCCTTCAATCTCCTGTCACCAAATCAATGCTACTTCTTCCCTCTTTTCTTTCTGGCCCTAAAAATTCAGGAAATCATTAATTCAAAGCCAATCTCTCCACAAATTCCGTGGATTATATTTCCTTCTGTATTTCCAGGAAATTCATAGGCTTTTTGTGCTCCCAGTGTTGTTGTTTTGATTGGGCAATATATATAAATGGTTCAAGGTTCAAAAATGATAAGAGGGAATATGATGAAAATCTTTTTATTCCTAGTGCCAGGTATCTTGTCTTCTACTTGAGGCAAGTGTTCTATGTACACACAAGAAAATGTACACAAACATCAGGGAGGAAGAATTTCCTCTGCCCTTCCAGGTCTTTCTACCCGGATGAAGAATCAAACTGACATGAGACAGATTAACAGGGGAAAGTCAAATTTAATTTTGTATGTACAGGGAATCCACATAGATATGAAATTACAAAGACAGCCGGCTGACATGACACTCCCAGGAACTAAGGAGAGCAGTGGGTATAGGAATACAACATGTGAGGAAGCCCTGTAGCAGAAAGGTGAAAGGAGATGTTTGGAAAACAGAAATTGCCGTCATACAGGTAAGTGTCTTACGTAGTGGAATCTCCGTTAATGGCTCCGTAATGGTGCAGGCAAGCAGTTGAGGGGGAGGTAAAGAGCTTTTCCTGAATCTGCTGCATTCTGCTTGCTTTTTAACTCAAAATTAATGTTCATGCCAACCTGCCTCATCTTGGGGAAGTTCACCCTTGGCCTTCATAAAAACATATTCTTCCTTAGGTCTTTAAAAAATAAAAAAGGAATATTCTGAACACATTGTTACGTATCTTGTTTTCATTTTAAAAAATGCATCTTGGAGACAATATTAATTCATAAGGTAGAAACAGTGTCCATCTTATCAGTTCAGATAGAAGAAGGAACAGTAGAGGTCATACCACCCGAGGCACGGCTGGACCGACAAAGGAGCACGTGGGCCTAGGCTCAAGGGATAGGAATGCTTATCACTCACAGGAACCTGTGGGACAAGTAGTTAACCTGCAGCAACCTGGAGATAGAACGACCAGATATACCTAATGAATTCTCTAACATAAAGAATAAAGATATTTGTTCAGATTCCAAGTCTCTTGAGAACGAAGAGACCCCCGGAGGACCAGATGAAGTGATAGCAGAACACCTGCTAACATGACCTCATGGGCCTACAACCACCACCATCCACCTTCTCCCGAGACTCCTGCCACAAATCTTGCCCTGAAAACCCCTCCCTTGCAAGACACAGGGGAGTTTGGGACTTTTGAGCATTAATTCCTTATTCTCCTAGATGGTGCCATACCAATAAATCATCTTTCTTCACTGCAAAGTTTCAGTATCAGTTTTGTTCACTTGCTACACATCAGGTGAAGAAGTCTTGTTTGCTTCAGTTACAAAAGTACTGGTTCTTTCTTCTTTAACTACATTAGGTTAATTATGAATGACCCTTACATTATTGAAGCTGACCTCATCGACAAATATTTAGCTTGTCTCCAAACTTTTATAATTATAAACAATGTGGCAACAGATACGTCTGAACATTGGAAATATACCTATACATTCAATTCCTATTAGTGGGATTGCACAGTGAAAGGGAAAATACAATTGAAATTTTGATTGATGTTGCCAAATTATCCTCCACAGATGTTAAGCCAAATGACCCTTCCACCGAAAAAGTATGAGAGTGGTAATATTCACCCAACAAAAGGGCGTCACAAAGTTTTTTGCTGATTTCATAATATGCATTTTGCTTATTATGTTCATTAAAATGAGCATTTTGCTTATTATGAGAAAGATTGACAGTCTTTTCCAATAATTAGAAGCGATTTTTAGTTCCTTTTCCTTAAAAAAAAAATTTATTTATTTCAGAGAGAGAGAGAGCGCGCACACAGCATTGGGATGAGCAGAGGAAGAGGGAGAAGCAGTCTCTCCACTGAGAAGGGAGCCCCATGTCTGGCTTGATCCCAAGACCCTGGGATCTTGATCTCAGCTGAAGGAAGCTGCTTAAAATCAACTGAACCACTCAGGTGTCCTTTAATTCCTTTTCAAAGAGCTGTTCATATGCTTTATTTTTCCATTGTACTGTGTTTTCAAAAAATTGATCTGTAGAAGTTATATATGTAAAGACAACTTTTGTAATACGAATTGCAATTTTTTTTGGCCATGCAGAACATTTTTTATACTGAGATTTATTAGTTTTACTTTTATGGCTTCTGGCTTCTGTGATGAACTTAAAGAGCCCTTCCTTACTCTAGGTTTATGGGGAAAAAATTCTTATGGTTTTCTCTACAACTTTTATGATTTCTATTTTAAAGTTTTCTTCATTCAAATTTTACATATTTCGTGTTAAAATCATTTCTAGATATTTTACCATTTTACTGACATTATAAGTGGATCCTATCTTTTATTAGATCTCCTAACACATTTTAATATATGAAGGGTACTAACTTCTGTATGTTAACTTTGTAATCAGCCACCTCGTTGAATTCTTAAATTGTAATGGGTTTTCAGTTAATTGTCTTGAGATTTTCTGGTGTACAATTATATTACCTGCAAACAGTGATAATTCAACTTCTCCCTTTCTAATGTTTAAATATCCAATTTCTCTTTTTCATTTTCTCCACATAGTACCCTCAGAATAATGTTAGACAATAGCGTGATCATATTTATTCTTATCTCGCTATTCGGGTACTCCTTTGCTGTAAATTATCTTCTAATCCCCAATATCATCAGCTTCTCCCCATCTCCTAATATCTTCCAGTCTGGAAGAATTCTGTGGATACTACATTGCACTCCGGCTCTAGCTGCCTTGCTCCTCTTTCATAGCCAGAAGACTTGAAAAAGCCACCTAAGCTTATTGTTCTCACATTCTCCTCTTGCATTCCTTCCTGAGCTAGTTTCAGTCTAGCTTCTGCTTCCACACTGGGCAGATCAGAGACCTGGCCTATGAAACACACAGTGCTCGAGAAACTCTCTTTGGTGGTCGTGATGGTGGCAGAAAGACTGAGAACCTCAGACAGTGGCGGCAGCATAAGAGATGGTGCCTGACTGGGTTCAGAACACAACTATCCCCAAATATGGCACCTTGACATGCTGAAGATTTTAAGCCAGAGACATTTGAGATAATGGCAGAAACAAGAAGACCACTCTGACCTTCCCCTTGCTCTTTTCCCTGAAAGTCGGTCCGAAGACCCTCTTGTGAGAAGGTGTACCTGGAAAAGAGACTCATCCTTATCTCTGAAGACAAGGGATGCTGAGAAGAATCAAACAGGCTGTGTTGTTGTCCACAATTGGCTATACTTACCTTATCGCCTTTGCTCTTATCACATTTCTCTATGACAGTCCACCCTTCACGGAGACTAGGACAAGAAATGGGTTTAACAGTTTCTTTGGGTTTTTATTTCCTTAGGAAGGCTCCCCTGTCACATAAAACTTACATTAGGTAAGTTAGTAGGTTTTTCTCTGTTAATTTGTCTTTGTCCGTTTCATTTTCAGAACTCACCAGGTTTGCTAAGAGGATTAAGGAAAACTTTCTCCTCCCCTACATGTCTAATATACAGTTCAAGTCTTCTTGGTGCCTGATGTGGCACTTAGTGCCTTGGCTCCTTCCTGGATCAGCCCTGCAGTGTGATTTGGACTATTGTTTCTGGCTGCTAGTCTCCATTCTTATTTATCAAGACTCCTAGAGATTTACCTCCTAGAGATTTAATGAACTACCCAAAATACTTTTAATAAACTCTGTTACTATATTAATATAAAATGAGAACTGAGTAGGTGGAGATGCTGTTCACTAAGAAAAAACAATTTTAGGGGCAAATATTGTAATCTTGAATTTAAGGTATATAAGACCTCCATGCAGATAAGATAGTTGTACTATTGGATATCCAGATATGGTCTAGTCTGGGGAAGTAAATTAAGAGATAATCAGCAAATTAATTGTATTTCAAGCCATGTAAATACATGAGTTCACTTAGGACATGATACAGAATAAACACATAAGCCGTAAACCTGAGAAGGAGGAATATTTAAATGACATGTTGAAGAAAAGGCAGTTCTAGCAAAAAGAACAAAGGAATTGCCAGAGAGGAAAAACGGAAACTAAAAATGTGGTGGCATCAAAACTGAGGGACAGGAATGTTTCTGGAAAGAGGGAATAGTCAATTATGTTGAATATTATGATTAAAATGAGGACATTGATAATCTCAGATAAAGCAAGGAACAGAAACCAACTATGGCTAATATAGGCAGAATTTATTATATTATTAATAATATTGATATAGTTAGGATCACCTGGGTAGTTCAGTTGGTTAAGAGTCTGCCTTCGGCTCAGGTCGTGATCTCAAGGTCCTGGGATCAAGCCCTGCATCAGGTTCCCTGTTCAGGGAGGAGCCTGCTTCTCCCTGTCCCTCTAGCCCTCCTCCCCTCCCCGACTTGTACTTTCTCTTTCTCTCTCTCTTTCTGTCTCAAATAAATAAAATCTTAAAAAAATAATATTGATAAAAACAATGAAACTAATTATAAATTTTTGTCTTTTATCAATGAATGGCATCAGTACCTACTCAGTGCTCAGGTCAGAAACTTTAGATCAGCCCTAACTTTGTTCCTCTTACCATCAAAATCCAACCAATCTTTAAGTCCTACCAATTCCTTTTCAACTCTGTCAGCTTCTCTATTTTCATCATTGTGGCTCTAACTATCATCACTTCTTGCTTGGTTTCCTATATATACTTAACTTGAATTTCCTTTTATTCTTACCAATACATTCTCTCTGGCAGTCAGATTGCTTTCTAAAAATGGAAAGTTGATCGTGTCACTTCTCTATTGAGAATCTTTCAGTGGCTTGCCATTACCATGAGAAGAAGTCCAAAATACTTAGCATGACCTATAACATCTCCTTTACCTGGACCCTTTCTGCCTCTCTAGTCTCTTATGACACAGTATACAGCCAGGAGAACAGACTTAAAGGACCATTTCAATGAACGAGATATTACCTGAAGATCAGGATGCTGCTTTGCTCCCTGGGCCAGAGTCCACTAGCCTTCACTTCTCTTGCATACGCTGGAGACATGCTATGTGTTCCTATTGCTGGTGGGACTAAATAGGCACTTGTTCTACAAATGCTGTTAAAAATTTTTACTGACTTCTAAAGCCCACAGTCTTCTACCACTTCTTTTGCTCTCCCAGAGGCTCCAAGAAAAGCAGAAGAAAAAAATGACTTTTCCATTTCTCCTACGCTAAATGGCCCACCAGTGCTGCATAGTGGCAGAAATTCACAGGAAACGTGCTGACAAAGGAGTCCGCAAAATGTAGTTTGGGAGCCCCCCGCCCTGTGCTTTGAAAAACATGGAAAGTCAGGATGGAGTCAAAGCAAAATCTACATGCATATATCTGGCACATGCTCCTACTCTAATTTTTCAAAACTGACATTCTGTGGCCTTTACCAGGACCCTTGCAAGACACGCATGCAGACACACACTCACTCACACAGTTTTCATAGGGATGATACCAATTTTTTTCCTAGGTCTTAGCTTAAATAACACTTATTCAATGAAGTTACTTATTTTATTTTAATTCCAGTATAGTTAGTGTACAGTGTTATATTAGCTTCAGGTGTACAATATAGTGATTCAATGATTCCATTTATCACCCGGTGCTCAGTGATCATCACAAGTGCCGTCCTTAATTCCCATCACCTATTTAACCCATCCCTCCCACCTCCTCTCTGATAACCATCAGTTTGTTCTCAGTTAAGAGTCTGTTTCTTGGCTTGTTTCTTCTCCCTCTCTCATTGTTTTCCTTTGCTTGCTTGTTTTGTTTCTTAAATTCTACATATACGTGAAATCATATGGCATCTGTCTTTCTCCAATTGATTTATTTCGCTTAATATTATACTCTCTAGCTCCACCCACGGAATTGCAAATGGCAAGATTTCATTCCTTTTTGTGGCTGAATAATTTTCCATTGTATGTATATACCACATGTTCTTTATCCATTCATCTATTGATGGACACTTGGGCTGCTCCCATAGTGTGACTATTGTTGATACTGCTGCTATAAACATCAGGGTGCATGTATCCCTTTGAATCAGTGTTTTTATGTTTGGGGGGTAAATACCTAGTAGCACAATTACTGGATGATGAGATAGCTCCATCTTTAACTTTTTGAGGAAACTCCATACTGCTTTCTATAGTGGCTACACCAGTTTACATTCCTAACAGAGCATAAAGTCTCTTTTTTCTCCACATCCTCGCCAACATTTGCTGTTTCTTGTGTTTTTGACTTTAGCCATTCTGATAGGGGTAGAGGGATATCTCATTGTAGTTTTGGTTTTCAGTTCCCTGATGATCAGTAATGTTGAGCATATTTTCATGTGTCTGTGGGTCATCTGTATGTCTTCTTTGGAGAAGTATCTGTTCATGTCTTCTGCCCATTTTTTTAAATTGGATTATTTTTGAGTGTTGAGTTGTATAGTTCTTTATTTTAGACACTTCAGTGTGGTTATTTTTAACTGCATGTATGGATTCAGAACCCTTTATATACACTCTGGCATCCTGTGCCTTTCCTCATACCTTTAATAAAATTATGACCAAAAAAATGCACAATTATTCATTTAATATCTGTCTGCCCTAATAAACTGAAAAGTCATTAAAGAGAAGGATCTCTATGTCTTCTTTATTGCTATATCTCCACTCCATGGACCATGGACAGTCTGGAATATTTATTGAATAAATGAAATGTATCTTCTATCATAGCATTCAAAAACATAGCTTATTTATTGGAAATAATCCCTACAGGGGCAAAATATTTAATAGTTCTGAAAGGTTATTTTATCATGAGGCAAAAGGGTTAGTTCCCCCAGGAATTCCTCTCATGCTGTTATAAACAGAGATTGGCAAAAATGACATATTAGTTTCTCTAGGTGAGTTGTGTTGGAAGTATGAATGCCTAGATATTTTTCAATAATACAGTATATTTCATAGTAATTTAAGTAACCATAGAGATAGTTATGGAAATATATAGGAAAAGACAAATTCAAGGAATTAAATAGATAGAATTCTTACGAATGTATAAAGGTCAGAGTAAAAAGGACAAGGAAAATTAGAAAGCAAAGATTCCCTCCAATCCTGAGGCTCTACGCACCTAGTTATAGAATCTCATATGAAAACAATAACAAAACCTGTTTATCTACCCAAATACTTACCATCATTTGTAGCAAAATGATATTTTCAAACAGTAAATGGCAACAGCTAAGCATTAACATTTTTTATCATGAAAGGGACAGAACTGATTCCCTTGGCAAACTGGCTTGTAGTTCCCTGATTTAGTTCTATGCATTAGGACAACTCCTTTGGATTTTCATTTCTGTCAGAGAAAGCGTGTAGGGTACCAGAGAGTAACAAAGCTATCAGCAATGCATTATCTTTAAAGCTGAGTTCCTGATTCTGAAGATGGATTTAAAGAATTCTAATTCTCAAAGTGTTTGATCTGTTTCTAAGAAGTGGTTCATCTATGTTCTTCCATCTTTAGCTGCTTAGAATATAATAATCTACAGGTTCTGATTAGTGGGGGAGGGTGGAGATGAGGTTGTTGTCAACAAGCTTTCAAATTAATGCTAAGGGAGAGGAAAGGGCGACAAGGTAAGTTAAATGAGAAGGCGACTGATGTAATTTACCTACGAGAGAGTTTTACTTTTTTTTCAGGGAAATAAGAAACAACCTTATCCAATGAGAGTTCATGAGTAAAGAAAGGAATGGAAACCTGAAGAGAAAGAAAAAATTTTGGAGCAATGACTATAAAGGTTTTACTAAGGATACGTGCAAGGTCTGTGGAGTAACTGAGAACCTGAGGGGAAATTTGACACCATGAAATTTCAGGAATTACAACAGGTATCCTTACTGAGATTTCATCCAGCAGCTCCTGATCTGGGGCCAGAATGCCCTTGTTAGAGAGGGTCAGCAAAGCAGGCAAGGGCCAGTGAGTGCATTACTGAAAATGCCCAGTCTGGAGAGGAAGGCAGAAAAGCCAGGATGGGGAATAATGGATTTGGAGATAAGTGTTAGAAGACAAAAACAGGAAGATGAAGAGCAAATTCAACAGTGAGGATAAACTGGTAGGAAAATGGGGGGCTAGGCTAGAAAAGCTCTTCAGGGAGAAGGTCTACAGGGGGCTGGAAATAATGATATTGTCAAGGGCTTCAAGTAGTAGTAGAATAAAAAAGTGTATGTGGCTGGGTTGTTGAATGAAGGCCTGCAGAACAAGGCCCAGGAAGTAGATACAGCCAGTCCTGCTTTGGGCGGCATAGACTGAAGTCGAAAAAACAGAAGCTTTTTCGTAGAAGATAATGTAAAAGATAATAAATATTAAGAGAAAATCCTTTTTTTTCCACTTAGTTTGAGAAGGCAGGAATGTTAAGAACAAGGATATGGGGATATTGGCTCATGACAGTATAGGTGTCCTCTGGAGTCTCATGAAGACAGCAAGTTGACTGGTAAAGAATGAAGTTGGCCCACAGTGGTGCTAAGGGAAGCTAGATGGGGTAGATTAGGCATAGTGCTGAGTTTTGTATTCAGGTCCTTGAGTGTTGGTCAAAGAAATTAAAAAAGGGGGCTTGGGAGGTGTACTAGTAAAAGAAAACTCAAGTTTCTTCTCTACTCACACCAACATCTAACACCAAATGTGGTGAGGGGTGTTCCCAACTCTTTCTACCAACTGGGGATCCTACATTTCTAACCTGGAGTCCGCACAGACCCAACAGGCTAACCCACTTCAGACACCAAGCACAGGTCCCAAACGTCACTGGTACTTCTGACCACTGGCAAAATATTGAGGGTTTCTATGACTCTCCCTCCTCAGATTTAATGATTTGCTAGAATGGTTCTCAGAACTGAGGGAAACACATTTGCTGGTTTATTATGACACAGCTCGGGAACTGCCAAAGGAAAGAGATGCCCAGAGCAATGTCTATGGAAAGGGAGCAGAGCTTTCATGCCTTCTCTGAGTGCACCCTGCTCCCGGCCCTCCATGTAATGATGAGCCTGGAAGCTCCCCAAATCACTTCAGTTAGAATTTTCAATGGAGGCTTCACTAAGGAGGCATGATTGATTGAATCATTGGCCATTGACGATTCAGTCTATCTCTAGCTCTTCTCCACACTCTGGAGGTTGAGTGGGATAGTGAGGTCTAATCATGTGGCTGGTTTTTCCAGGGACTAAGCCCCATCCTCCAAGAGTTGCATTGTTATCATGAATGCAGATCTGGTTGAAAGGGGCTTATTAAATAACAAAAACATTCTTCTCACTCCTACCCTTCAGGAAATTCCAAGGCTTCTGGGAGCTCTGTGCCAGGAGCCTGAGACACAAAGATTAAGTATATATTTCTACATCATAACTAGTTTTCTACTGCTGCTGTAACAAATTACCACAGACTCAATGGTGTACAATAACACAAATTTATTACCTTACGGTTCTGTAGGTTAGGAGTCTAACAGGGGTCTCACGTGGCTAAAATTAAGGCATGGGCAGAGCTGCATTCCTTTCTGGAGTCTACCTCCAGGAGAGAATCCAGGTCATGGCCTTTTCCATCTTCCAAACCTTACCATATTCCTTGGGTTATTGTCCCTTTTCTCTATCTTTGAAGCCAGTAATGTTGCATGCCTGGACCATTTTCCATGGTCACCTCTCCCTCTGACTCTTCTGCCTTCCCCCCCTTTGACTTTTAAGGATCTTTGTGACTGACTTCATTGGGCCCACCTGAATAATCCAGGATACTCTTCCTACTCTCAAAGTCAGCTAATTAGCAACCATAAGCATTTACAAGCTTAATTGGCCTTTGCCACGCAACCTAACACAACCGCAGGTGTTGGGGATTAGAACATGGACATCTTTGGGAGACCATTTTTCTGCCTACGCAGAGGGTCCACTGCAGAGGTCTGCAAACAGTGAAGAGGAATGCTGAATTAGCACAGTCTGGTTAATGGTAGGCAGAGTTCATCAGAACCGGTTTCAAGATTTCAATTATACCTAGGCAACGAAAGCCTGCTCAAAATTCCACTCCCAGGTTGCCGATGATTGATAACACGATTCCTGAAACTATATTCAAACATACTAACACTACTACTAATAACAACAACAAAATAACCCCTCTTGGGCTTTGTATGTCAGACTTGTCCTAAAGTCATTGTATGAATGAATTTTATCCTTAAACAATGCTGTGAAGAAGGAATCAACGATTCCTCTAAACAGAATTAGTAACTTGCCAAAGCAGAAGATTGGAACTGAAACCCGGGCAGTAAAGCTCCAGGGGTTTTAACCTTACATTACAAAGCCTCCTTAAATCTCAGGGTCAGCAGACGTGGAGGGCTGATCAGTATCTGCTGTGGGTTAGATACCAAAGGGTACAAGTTAGAAATACAGCTTCAGGCAACTAATTAGGACAGGATTTGTTGAAACACCCACGAGGGGAAAAGTGGCTCTTCGTTGTACTGAACCTACACAGACACCAGATTTCTTTTGTTCAGTCAATCGAAATACGAAGCCATCCACAAAACTCTTTTTCTCTTCTTTTCATCCAACAGATATTTATTAATGATAATATATAAAGGAAAATGTACAGGCCACTACATGAATCTGAGTTACACCCACAGGAATTAAAGGAATAATATAAAGTAGAATTATAAAATTTGCCCAGTAAATTATTAAACCATCAGTTATATTATTTCGACCTCTCTCATTTGATCCCCTGGCCTCACTTTCTTCTCCACATTCTTTCTTCTTTTAATGTGCCTCTGCCTCTACCCACATGTTCATTACCCTTTTTCGTGTGCCTCTCCTTTCATCCTTCTTTGTCCTTTTGTTCATGTGCCTTTTGCCTCCACAGTTGCCTCCATTACTACCTGTTAGCTAGCCATGTATACTCAGACCACTGTGGGAATAGATGATTTTGTCTTAAAATAATAACATTCTCCTGAATTCATTTTCTCCTTTCCATCCACTTATCGCGGCTTGAGTTCAGACTTTTATTTGCTGTGCTCTTCACAGGAACTTCCTTCTGAAATTTCTGCTGATTTTTTCCAAGCCCCTGGACAATCTATCCATCCATCCTCCCTTCCACACATATCTCTGACTTTTCTAGAAAACCAGATGTTGTCATTGCCTACTCAGAATCCTTTGATTATTCCTATGATCTACCAGATACAATCTAAACTTCTTTAGAAGACCTCAAAACTCCCTGCCTACCTGTCTAACTTCATTTTTCGCCCTTCCTTCTAATTCCCCTTGGCAGGTAACCCTCTAGCAGCCCAGTAATACTTGTGGTTTCCCAAACACATCATACTCTGTCGTGCCCCCATATCCTTCCATCTGTCATTCTTCTATTCCCTCTGCTGCTTTTATGCCATCTGTATGGAGAATTCCGAGTCATTCTTTAGGACTATTCAGATGAGATTGGGTGCATTCGGGGTGGTATGGCTGTAGACCTATAGGACTATTCAAATATGATCTTTGCTTTTAGGCCTTCCCAGTCTCTCTCAGGCAGACCTGGGACTACCCTGCTCTCTCCAATAGTGTACCTCCCTCCATTGCTTGTAAGAATACTGTTATTGGTATTTGGGGTCTGGACTTGGGTTGTTTTCATCCCCAACACCTGTCATTTGGAGTTTAATCATCTTTGCTAAATTAGCTTACTCTTTTACCTGAACTTCCATAACGCTATAGCATAGCTCTTCTTTCTGCCTCAACACCAGTTTCTTGAACTGTATTCTTTAGAACCCTGGTGTCTCTAAAAAAGAGTTGTATATTATAGAATTAAGCTTTAAGATAGCTATGTGAAATGTATGTTTGTTTTCACTGTAGGTTTGGGAGAGAAGTCCATTGCTTCTTTTCCCAAATAATCCTCTTATCTTTTAGTTCCATAATGATTCTCAAGTGCAAGCAAGTTCTGTGAAATAAATAAACCACCTAAAATTAGAAATTTTTTGTTTTAACCACGATCTAAAGAATATTAGCAACAACAAAAATAAGTCATATATATATATATATGAATAAAATACCAACATAATTACCACCAAATTTACTTATTTCAAACCCACATGTTAATGGGATTATTGCTAATGAGATAGAACAAATTTTGTCCATTTACCTTATTGTTTTTATTTATATTAATTGACAGATTGACGTTAGTTCTGTTATCTTAGACAGTCTGACGGAGAGAAAAGTAACGGTTACAAAGGGAAGGTTTTGGGAAATAGTCACTGAAATAAAAAAGAGCACCAAATAAGGTTCAATCAGGAGCACAGGAAGCATACTATGGTACTGAGGGAATTTAATAATAGGTATTTTTACACAGGGTTTTGGAGGGAGTCTCCACACCAAAAAGAGGAACACTGAGGTAATCCTGCGATGTAAACTATAAGGAGCCATTACCACCTTTAAAGCCAGATAAACGAAGGGAAAGGGTTGGGTTATGAGAGCTCAGAAGCTCGCAGGTTAGGGTTCTTGCTGAGTGAGGGCACAAACCTCTGAGAATTGGCACAACCTGGCCAGTGCTGGTACCTCTGCAGAAGTAGGATGGGTCTGGTTCTTAAGAGTGTAAAAGTGGGAGGCTGGAACCAACTGCTGAAGACAATGGAAAGGGCTATTAATGATGATTGGATGCTGGTAGGAACAGGAAGCAAACAGAGAAGATCAAGCCTCTGTGCCTCTACTCCTGCCTTCCACCCTTCCTCCAGGGACTTCTATTGACAGAAACCACCAGAAAGGCAGCTGGTAAAGGAAGCAGAGTTTCCAGAGCCCCTGCCCCAGTATTACAAACCTGGAATGTGAAGGAGTAGAGAGAGGATAGCTAAATAAATGGCATTAGGAGTAATTAAATACAGAATCTTTAGAAATTTTTTTTATTTATTAGAGAGAGAAAGAGCCGGGGTTGGAGGGCAGGAGGGGAGAGGGAGAAGCAGACTCCTTGCTGAGCAGGGAGCCCAACACAGGTCACAATCCCAGGGCCCTGGGATCATGACCTGAGCCAAAGACAAATATTTAACCAATGGAGCACCCAGGCACCCCTAAATAGAGACTCTTAAGCAATAGTCAGCGAATCATCTTCCAGCTTAAAAAACTCAACATGATCATATGCTCAAAGCCTTAAAAAATTAATAATTTTCTTCTGTTGAGTTTGTCTGTGATTAGACACACACTTGTAGACACACACTTGAGTATGCTATGTCACTACAGGTCATTTAGTAATCCGGTATGGGACTTGCATGGCAGATACTGTTCTGGGTGATTGGGCATCCACAATGAAAAAATAGATAGGTCCCTGCCCAATCTTGTGGAACTTTCATTCTAGTGAAGGGAAAAACAGACACTAAATAAAAACACAAGGTGTCAGATGGTGTCAGAGTACAATTAAGAAAATAAAGCAAGTTAAGGGGGATAGGAATGGGGGATAGGGGAGCTCTTCGTATGGGGCAGTGATAGAACACCTGAATGATAGAGTGAAACTTGAGCAAAGATCCAAAGGAAATATGAGGGAGAAATCAGTATGAATATATAGGGGGACTCTTTTCAGTAGAAAATAATTGCATTTGATAAATGTGACATTGATGAAGATTTTGCAAGTGGGTGGACTTTTTGTGGGTTTGCAGTTAGATTTTAACTATTTGCATAGTTCTGCTTTAGAAGACTATGATTCTAGTAGAGTCACAGCAATTTATTATCAAATATAGTACCAAGTTCAAACATTCCACAAAACATTGCTCATCTCTTCCACTGAGGGAAAAGCTATACTTCTTCACGCAGCAGGTTATAAAAGATTTGCTGATGGTAAGGGGAATGAGCTGAGTACATAATGGCCCACCTTCACTATAAAATACTTTCTTTGTTTCAGAGTCAGCCATGAAATTCTATTAATAGTCTCAAACCTATCATTTGGATTATTTGAGTAAATGTATGATGCCCAGTACTATACATAGTTACTTCTTTGTTAATATGTCAACCTTTGTTTTTTAGTTAAGAGTTAATGAACCTCAGTAATTAGCCAACAGTCTTTGAGGCAGAAAGTCGGATGGACACCATCAGTACTCTTAACCCAAAACAATGAAATCATTGTTGGCAGTAGGATCATGTTGCCTTTTGTTCAGATAATTTTCTTCTTGGAAAATACATGCATACTTTGGATTTAATGGTGCCAGAAATATTAATAAGTTAGCTATAATTATTCCTGAGCCAGTTTGTCACTCAAATAATAAAAGTGAACTTATCTGTAAAGTTAGAGAAAATGGTATAAAACACAGTAATACTTTCATGATAAAGTATTCTTTTTTTTTTTAAGTCAACAGTAATTCTGGTACTTGAAAATGAATTATACCATATAAAATCTCATTCTGTAGCTAGTAATAATTTCCAACAGGAAAGCCTGGGGTGACTATGTCTTCATTTGAGAACAACATAATTTAAGACTAGACACTTAGAAAGTAGAAATTTGAGTGACCTCAGTAAATTTGTTTTTCGTGTTAAAAGGAATCTTGAGAGGTCAGTGGTGCCCAGCGGAAGGCAAGAACTTGGGTCTGGCAGGAAACCCACCACATGTGGCTTGAAGTATTTTCAATTAACCTCTCTGCCTAGGTTCCTCCCCTTGTGCAGTAGGGATAATAGTAATTGCTATCTTCCATAGGAAGTAAGCCTGTGCTTTGACACCGGCCAAAGATGCTATATCAACACAAATGATTAATATTAGAACATAATGCCAGTATGCACATAAAATACCAGCATAGTGCTCTTTTAATGCTTGTATAATACCTATAAATACTGCTCTTCCATGCTCTGGCTTCACTTTAGGTCAGAGAAGAATGTAATCATAGTATGTCACTAATCCAATTTCTGAAATTATGGAGGAAACATATTTTTTAAAGCTCCATATCATCCTTTTGAGAAGCGCTAAACCTGCTAATCCCTTATGGTCTCTTGTAGCAATTGCACAATGGCCCCCCATGTTAAGCTTCTGGCACCTTTTCAAATGCTGGCTAAATTACTTTTTCTGGAAACTGGAACCATCAGGGGAAGGCCAGGGGAATGAAATTGGCTAACGATATTAAAATTTTGGTTGTTTAACATTTAACTGGCTCTCAACAACGTGTTGAAGTGCTATCTAAACAGATAATTAGCTAGTCGCTGCACAGTGGGCTTTATGTAAATTTAGCAGGGAAATTAGGTTTAGAGAATGAGAAAATAGGAAAAGAAATTTTCTCAAGGGAAGCGGTGGTGTCAGCACAGCTGAGGAATGTCACAATAGCTGCATTTCGTCAATTATGATCATCATCAGGGGATCTCCGGGAAAGACGCAGGACAAGGTTTATTCATAAGCGCATCCTGAGGATAGACGATGGAAAGGAGTGGCTGCAGGAGACAGGCTGGATGAGAGACAGAGAGAGAGAGAAAGAGAAAGAAAGAGAGAGAGGATGGAGGAAGAAAGGTACTAAACCGAGCACTGGGAGACAGGATGGGAGGCGCAAGTTGAGAAAGAAAAAGAGCGGTAGGCAGGGGTAGAATGGTGTATAGCTTTGCAGGTGAGTAAAGCACTGTAAACCAATGGGTGGAGGGGTGGGGGGTGGTGGCTAGTGATGGAAGGGGTGTGATCTTGGCGGCAGGCAAGCATTAGTTTAGCTGCGCCAGGCGGCTAAATCCTTGTTCGACTTTCCTTCTTATTGGGAGCACATTTCTTGCTTTTGGTGGAGATGTCAGGGCCCATACAGAATTAATGGTGTTAGGACTGAGGACGTATGTCCTCTGCCTCCAGTCCCCTTGGGACAGTCCAAACTGTCCTTCGCCCCTGCAGAACTGCCAGGGGTAGTGGCTTCAAGGTCAGGCCACCCCGGCTTCGCGTGGCGGGCGGAAGAGGAGGGTAGGGCGCGTAGCCACCTGGGGTGAGGGAGGGTCCTGGGGCATCCCAGACCTCTTACGGGCAAATGCTTAACACTTCCCGAGGTCGCTTTACCGCGATCAGTTCAGAGGAAAACAGGCAATGAAAATAAAATTACACGTGCGAACATGCAAATGAAACAAAACCGAAGAAAAACACCACCGCACTCTAGGCGCTCCGATGGGGGAAATCCATGGCCTCCTGTTGCCAGTTGCCCGGCGAGGACAGCGGACAGCTCGGCGGCCGGAGAAGCAAGAGCGAGAAAGCAAACCTTCCGGGGCCCCTCTTCTCGCTCGATTTCGCTGACCCTTCCACCAAGCCGCCCTCCCAAGAGAAGGAGCAAGAAAAACGCCTGGTGCAAACAAGCCTGGGAGGGCTGGGGGACGTGGAGCTGGAAAGAAAGGAGGGATTCGGGGAGCGCCGCTGTCCCGAGAAGCAGGAAGGAGAAAGTCTCTCCTTTCAGCCCCGGGCGTCCCCGGCGAGGAGGGAGAGGACTAGTTCTGCAGGCTATGTACAGCCTCCTAGACAGGGACCTTTAGCGTGGGCAACGGAAGGGCAGCCCCATCCTGCCTGCCCCTCCTCACTTCCCCCCACCCCCCACCCCTTCTGTCCCGGCTCCCCGCCAGAGGGAGAGCGCGGCCCGGGCGAGGAAAGCAACCAGCGCGATTGTCCCGCCGCCCTCCGCCTCCGTCTGCGCCGGGGCCGCGGTGGACCCGCGAGGGGCGGAGTGGGCTAGACCATTGGAAATGTTGGGAAGGGGGGAACGAGGCGGGGACCAGGCAGGAACAGGGGGCGGGGCCTGCTAACCTATTCCAGATTTTCCTGTCCTCTTGAAAGCTCTGCTTTGGGAGAAACCCGTTATCAAAGTGGAGAGAAGAGATTTTTTTTTTTTTTAAGGGGGAGGAGCGTGTGTAGGAGGGCGGGGTGGGAGGAGACGCGGCTTGCAGTCGGCGATCAGACGGGAGCTGGAGTTGTGCGGGGAGGGAGGAAGGGAGGGCGAGTCCCAGCGCCCGCTCTGAGGGTCGGCTTCCTCTCCCCCTCCCGTGCGGGGCGGGGTGGTGCGTTCCGAGTTCCCAGGAGTTCGAGGCGGGCGGGTGCCTGGGGGAGGGGAGTGGCGGCGGCGGCGGCTGCGGGCGGCTCCCGCCTCAGCCTCGGCAGTGGCGTCGGCGACGGCGGAGTCGAGGCAGCCGTGAGCGCTCGGCTGAGTGTCAGCCGGCGGCGACGGCTCAAGAACTGGGAGTTGGGCACCCGCGCGCCGGACCTTCCGCCGCCGCCGCCGCCGCGTCGCGCCGCGGCCGCTGCTGCCGCCGCCCAGAGCCTAAGGCGCCGGGGCCTGGGGAGCCGGGGGGTGGGCGAGCGAGCGGGCCGGGGGGAGGGTGGGGGATGGCGCGGACCCCGGGGCCGGCCCCGCTGTGTCCCGGAGGCGGCAAAGCACAACTTTCCTCCGCTTCTCCCCCCGGGGCCGGACTCCTGCTGCCGCCCCCGACGCCACCACCGCTACTGCTGCTGCTCTTCCCGCTGCTGCTCTTCTCCCGGCTCTGTGGTAGGTGAAGCTCGGCAAGCCCGGCGCGGGCTGAGGGAGGCGCGACCGAGGGTCGCGGCGCCGCGGCGAGCCGGCGCGGGCCGCTCTCCGGGGCGACGAGGCAGTTGTGCTCGGCGGTTGGCTGCGCGAGCGGGTACCGCGGACTTTGGCTGGAAACTTTTTGGCCGCGCCCGGGGCGAGGCCGGGGAAGGGCCGGGGCCGGCGAGTGCAGCGCCGGCTGCCCGCTCCCCTCCCCCGCTCGCCGCGCGGTTGCCGGACGCCGAGTGCTGGGTGCGCGGGGAGCTCCTCGGTGTTTGCTCGGGGGACCGTTACCTCCGCGCTGTTTCGCGGGGGAAGCCGAGGGCGCGGGCTCAGGGGCTGGGACGAAGGTGCCGGGCTGCATGTTTGCTGCCCCCTTTTTCCCCCGGTGAAACTTGAGCTCTGAGCCCGGATACCTTTAGGGACCAGAGCCCGACGGGATGAAACCTTTGGCTCCCAACCCCTCATCGCCTTCCACCCCGTGGAAGGCACCATGTTAGCCCAGCCTGCCGCATCCCCTACAGTCAGTTTTCTACGGTCGTCCGGCCCGGTTCTGCTCTGGCAGCCCCTGGGTCGCGTTGCATTGAGACCACCGCTGCCTTCCAGTTTGTAGGACGTCTCTCACACTGTCCATGTTTATTTTTGCGAACCCCGTTTGTCCTCAGGACTTCGATTGATGAGTTAAATACCTGATTGCATCCACTGTGCTGCGGCTGTTCTGATCAAAACAGACCCCACGCCTCTTCCCTGTCTCTCTCTTCCCTCGTTTTGTGTTGAGTTTTCCTGTCACATTTGGGAGTTAGTCTCTTTGTAAATTCGTTCCTGGGTGTCGGAACCCAGAAGTCCACTTGTTAAGGATCGTGTAAAAAAAAAAAAAAATTGAACTCTCAGGGAAGAGAGATGGACATAAGTTATCATTAGTGGAAGGTGATGATTTGAGAAAGTAGGGTCACCAGTCTTTGGGGATTAGCTCCGCCTGTCTTTTGGTAATACTGAAATATTGCAGGAAGTTATTAATTTCTAAGACTCGTACTTGGTGAGGAAGGTGGACAAGCAAAAACTCAACGTTTGCATGAAGATTGGTCTACCCAAGGCATTTGTACTGGTACATAAGGCTGCTGTTGGATCTGTGATTAATGAAATCGTAAATGAAACCAGAAGTGTTATCAGTAATTATTAAAAGGAGAGATGCCTGCAAATTTCTGGGATGGTGTGGTTTAGAAGAAAGAGTGTCCTGTTCCGGGAGGTGTGTCAGGGTAGTAGGTTATGAGAGAGGCAGAGTTTTCAGGAGATTGGCTGCCCCTTATAGGCTGAGAATTTCCTCTTACCAGTTCACCACCACGTTTCAAGGATTGTAATGAAAGTTTCTGATTTACAGAGTATAGTCTGATAAACGGCTCATTATCTAATCTACACTGTTTCTGTAGCTCCACTCCCCAGCTGTTTGGTTCCACAACACAATTCTTAATGCCGTTACCTTTTTAAATTGGTGGAAGATTCTAGGTTGAATTTGTGTACTGTTTTTTTCCATTAGGGAGGATTGTGGATTACAGTTGGGTGGGAGCAAAGTTGGAGGGGATGTTAACAGCTTAGTAGCCTGATTTAGATTGTGTTAAGGACCCGGTGAATATTATTTGTATCTCTAATAAAGGCTTTTCTAGCTGGGGAAAGCCTCATAGAAGGCTGAAACTAGGTGATGTGTACAGATATTCAAGGATATAGATTTTGAGTAGTAATTTCATAGTGCTTATACAAGTGAAGTGTTGATTACTTTTGGAGGAATGCACTGGTTTTCATGTGGAAGAAAGGAGTTACTTGTTTTGGGGTTTGTTTTTTGTTTTTGTTTTTTTTTCAGACCTCTTTAGTAGTGTCCTTTTGGAGGGGCTTGATATTTTTATTTTAGGTCCTAAAAATTCAAGTAATATAGGCAAATGAACTGTGATTTAGAGCAGGTGTAAACTGAAGTTTTTAGAGTCAGTTCTTGTAGTTGTAGAGACAGGCACTAGCTTTGTGTTACTGTGTGCACTGTTCTTTTAAAGAGCTTCCTTTTCTGGAGTCTAGTGTTAATAACACCCTAATTTGTGAACCCTTATGATAAGTTTTTTTCCATCAGCCTCTCTCTGTTTTAGATAGTCTTTGAGGAGGGCACAGTTGCCCTGACTTCCGGATGCTTAGTAAGAATAGAAGTGGAATTTTCTTAATGTAACCTGTTTGTTGATGTGATATTCATAGTACTACTGATAAGATTTTGTGTGTACTATTGTAGCCAGTTCTGGAATTGAAAAGATTTTTAGGCTTTAAAGAGATTGTTATCTGATTATTTGTTAATCAGAATGCTTGTTCAACATGTATGGATATCTTTTTCTTTCTGTTGCTGTTTTTTATATAAGGCTTATGTAAATTTAGCACGACCTTAGCTATGCTTAACACCTGCAGTATCATCCATTAGTGCAAGGTAATTTTTATATCATGTTCATTTGCTTAAAAAAAAATCCTTGCAACTGGTAGACTTGATATTCTGAAACCTGTTAAAAATGACATCATTTATGTTGTTTTGAGGGTGTACACTGTCTTATTTGAAGAACTGAACTTTTAAAACATTTATAAACTGTCAGGTTTTTTTTCTTTTTTGTTTTCTAAGCCTAAGAAATTCCAGGGTATAAAGGTCAAGGGCACTAGATTTACAATACCATGTGACTTCAGAAATTTCATTTATTTAAAGCTCATGATTCAGAAATTCTGTATTTTTCTTTTTATTGAAGTAGCGTTAACACACAATGTTACATTAGTTTCAGCCATATTTCTTTATGATGGCAGTAATTAATTCACAGGTGATTACATTTATCTCACTTGCTTTCCACCATTTTTCTTGAAAGGTAGAAAATACTAAAAGGGATATGGTATCAAGGAAGGAGAAGGGTAAAGACTTCTTGACCTTTGTCAGTTTCTTTTTGAATCTAGGATTCTGCGACTTTCCATTTTTCATGAAGGTTTTATCTGAAGATGGATGTTAGAAGGTGATAAAAAAGAAGATCTAATATTATATTAAACCTTTAATAGCACTTATAGTACTTTCTGTATTTCGGCACTTGTTAGGCATTTGGGGACATAAAACATGAGTAAGGCAGAGTCCTGGCTTCAAGGAGCTTACAACATTATGATGAGAGACATGAAGGAAATAGTTGCTCATAGGACAGCCCAGTGTTTATGATAGACATCTGTGTGAGGTAATCGGGGGTTGCCCAGAAGAGGGATATGTATCCCTTTGGGTAAAGATATATGAATGTGAACTGAGGGGGAAAAAAATTACTTAAAAAAAAATGAGTTGCAGAGTACCTGGCTAGCTCAGTTGGTTGAGCATCTGACTCTTGATTTCAGCTAAGGTCATGATCTCAGGATCCTCCTCTAGAGGGAGCTTCTCTCCCTATCCCTCTGCCCCTGCCTCTCAAATAAATAAATCTTTTAAAAAAATTTTAAAAATCAGTTGAGTTATATCTTATTGAGATTAGGCATTGTGGTAGGTGGTACAAGTTTGGTTTCTCTCTTTCTGCTCTTTATGGTATAGGTACTAAATAGGCATTTTGATTCTGAAAAAAGGCTGCCACTTAACTTTTTGAATTCTTGGCAAGCTGTAAACTTAAGGTTTACTCAGTAAACTTAAGGTTTTTCATCTTTAAAAAAAAAAAAGATGTTATCACCTTGCCTATAGAATTGTTGAGAGGATTAAGTCAAAGAATAAAATAAAAACACTTAGGCTGCATGGAATATAGTCAACATTCAAATATTAGCACTTATTAGATTGCTCCTTATAAACTAACCTGCCTGGTATTTGTCATTCTTAAATTCTACCCTGATATCTTGATTAACTGGGTTTTCAAGGTAACTGACTTACTCTGTTTGCACTTTATTTTGTGTATATAATGCAGTGTTTTTCAAATATTTGTTAAATTCAGATAAAATATTCAGAAGACCAGTTTTCAGAATATTAGGATATAGTGAAATTAACTAGCTTGTGTAATTGTATGGAACCAAATTGAATCTTCCCTTGATGTAGAATGCATTTTAAGATTTGGCAGTTCCGTAAGGTTGCTTGGAATGTTAGTGTTTAATACGGAAAATGTAGAGTTGGAGAAAAGTGTCACAATTAAGTTTACTTTCTCAAGTTACTGATGGTATCAGATTGGGGCCTATAATACATACTACCTATATAAATTTTTCTGCATCCTAAACAGATATAATTGGAAAGTGAACCAAACTTAGAAGCAAGCAAAAGACCCAGATCTTCCATTCTTATATTTAGCTACATCATCAGAAATAGGACTTGGAAAAAACTGGGCAGTTGTATATTTGTGTGTGCATATATGTATTTACCGTCTTACTTTATTTCACCTATGCTTCCATATATTTATATATGTTTAATTTAGTGACTCAGCAACTCTGATGTACATTTTGCATCAGTGTAGTTAAGTAAAACTTAGGGCTTATTGCCTGTTTTTTGGAAATTATTGAAAAGAAGCTGAATGGGATACTCTTGTTAAAAAATGGAGTATTTTGACATTTTGTAATTTGCCTTTTTAAAATTAGTAAAATTTTTATAGCATATTCTGTAATTCATTAAGGTGCTCTTAACAATTTATAATAAAGACAAACTAATTGTGAAAGATGTGACATCCAATTAATAATGGCTGTCAATATATACATTTAGGATAACTTCAAATAATCCTTAAGTTAGTGACAGAAAGACTATTAAAGATAATTTTATGTGCCAGGCATTTAGATCCAAAAATCTGGGTACCATAAATTTCATACTTTTGATTACCTTTTGTATTTTTATCTAAAATTCTTTAAGGTCTTGAATCTGTATCCTTCCCTGAATTTTGTAAAACTTAAGATTTCTATTTTTATAATAGGTTCTGAGATATTTAATCATTTATTTAAATAAAATTTGTTGTGAATCTTTATCAAGGGTGAGCTTTTGAGTTTTTTCCTAAATGACTCACTTATTATACCACAGGTCATTAATTTAAAATTTTAGTAAGAGCTGCCCCTTATGAGTTTAGGTACAGCCATTTTGCAAGCACTGTAGTTATTTTAGAAAGGATGTTGTTTTCAGACTTAATATGAATTTTACATATTCTCTTTGATTTTAGCATTCAGAGGGGTTGTGGTTCTTGCAATTTCCCAGTAGTCAGTCATCTGCTAATTAAGATGAGTAGGAAAAAAAAACTACCTGTTGCATTGTGAGTGGATATTCTTAAACTGGAATTTGAGGCATATGTGAGAATATGCCAGTTCATAACTGGATTAAGTGGCTAAGAATTGGCAGTATGCTTTTCAGCACCTCAGATGATTATTTTGTAGGTGTAAGATAGTAAATTATACATGCAGCTCTATAGATAGGAGAGGAAAGTTTAAAAATCTTTGATTTTCTTTAACTTTATTGGTTAAAAAGAATCAGTTATTCTTATTTTAAATAGGTTGGCTTTGCACTGAGTGGAGGCTTTTTAGGCTCTCAGCCTAGGGTTATTGGAAAGAAATAGATTAAAGGTTGGGGGGCTATAAATCACTGTTCTCAGCTGGCTGGGGTCAGCAGAAGTAGGGTGTGCAGGTGTGTTCATGTCTTAGTTATTAGGAAATCTTTTTGAAACAACATCCTAGGCCCCACCATGGACTTCCTGGAACAATTTTTGCAAGGGGGGTGGATATGGAGCCTGGGGATTTGGGGTGTTTGTATATTAAGAGACATCGTCATATGATTCTTTGTTTCCTCAGTGAGTGCTATTTATTACAGCATTTTAATTTATGATTTGACCAGATATGGTCCCTCTTCTGAAAGAATATAGTCCACTGTTTTGTTCACTAATGTATCAGAAATACTTGGCGTGTTGTAGGCACTCAGATTTCTTTATTTCAAGAGTTTAACAGCAAAATCAAGTTAATCTAATCCAGCACTGTCCAACAGAAATATAATGGAGCCATATACATGATTTTAAGTTATCCTGATACCACATTAAAAGTAATAAAAGGGGGACGCCTGGGTGGCTCAGTTGGTTAAGCGGCTGCCTTCGGCTCAGGTCATGATCCCAGCATCCTGGGATCGAGTCCCACATCGGGCTCCTTGCTTGGCAGGGAGCCTGTTTCTCCCTCTGCCTCTGCCTGCCACTCTGTCTACCTGTGCTTGCTCTCGTTTCTCTCTCTATGACAAATAAATAAAATAAAAAAAATCTTTAAAAAAAAAAATAAAATAAAAGTAATAAAAGGAATAGGTGAAATTAACCTTAATAATATATTTTATTTAACACAATATAACCAATATCACTTCATCATGTTACATTTTCTTCCTTAGTAAGTCTTTGAAATTTGGTGTGTATTTTACACTTACTGATTGTTATTTTAAACTAGCTATATTTCTTGTGCTCAGTAGTCAGTTGTGGCTGGTGGCTACCATTATTGGTCAGTGCAGATCTAAATTGTAGTCTCTAAATTGTTGTGCCTTTTTTTTGGTCCTTACTTACTAAGCCTAAAATGACATTACCCTTCCTGCCTACCAACTCAAATTCTCAAGTACCTGGTTTAAGGTTAATTTTCTCTGTGAAACCTTCTCTTACCACTTCCTGCCTAAAATGAGCAAATTCTTTATAAAGTAGTTAGTCCTTATACTTGTTATGTAGTATGTAATTACAAGTTCTTTTGTGATATGTGCTCTTTGCAGTGAAGATCTTGCCTCAGGCTTCATTGTGTGTATCATAACACATATCACAGAATAAACAAAGTATTTTTCAGAATATCTAGATTTTAACATTTGCTTTTTCTCCTGTTTAAGAAACTGACCACAAATTTGCTGTACTATAAATGGCATCAAGGGAATACTTGGTTTATGATTTCATCTTTCATGTTGAAATAAAATAGTAAAATACAATAATAGCTATACTAGGTAACTATGAAACTTTTCTGAACTTGATTTTATTTCTTATCTGATCTTAGATGTCTTTTATTCCTCAGTCCCTGGATGCCTACCCTCTTCTATGTTTAATAGTGTGACGTGCGATCACATTATTAAACATGCACATGCATATTCTATTCCCCTCCCCCCCCCTCATGTTTTTAGGTTTAGAGCAATGTTTGCCAAGGTGTGTCTATGGACCTTAAGTCTCAGAAGATATGTTTCTAGGGGAAAGTACCATGATGAAAAAGACCTGGGAATGGGAAAAACTAACCATATAACCCCCTTATGTAAAGTCACTATGTGCCTTAGTTTGTTAATTGTCTAATTGTTAATTAGTTTGTTAATTGTCTAATTCTTCCACAGATACCCTGTTTGCAAATTAATTAAACTTTCTTTTTTTTTGTAATACCTGTTATATTGCAGAAACTGTATTTTACAGAACACACTAGAAAATACATCCTTAGGTTTATATATTTTATATTATTCCTATTTTGACATACCTATTCCTACCTTCCAAGATGAGGGAATATATGTATGTATGTATGTGTGTGTGTGTGTGTATAAAATACATGATAAAAATAATAAATAAATAAATAAACTTATTTATTTATATATATTTATACATATATAAATATATATAAGAGGTTGGTAGGTTTTAAAGATGTTGTTTGATGAGGTAGTTCTTCATTGGTTTTTCTTTTTTCTAAAAATTCCTTTTGCTCTCCTTAGTTCTCTTTATTCCACATTGTCTTATCCATTTTGAATCTGAGGTGTTTGCAGAGTTGACCTAGAAGGAATGCAATTTTTTTTTCCCTTTGGTATTGCAATATCAGTTGTGTATTATTTATCTCAGGACTTATGTAGTTTAAGCAGCTTCTGTGTGACATACCTCACTTTATGTATAACACATCTCACTGTAGGTTTGAATTTTTGAAATAAATTAGGTAAATTTAAGATAACCAATTGTTTTGTAATGGGAATATGTCAGTGCTGTTACTAAAAAGGACATAAAAAAACAAAGAGACAGTTATAAAAACAGGTGCATACAGTGAGGATTCCAACTTGGTGTTGAGAACATTGTATAAAATTAAGAGTGTACTTGACTCTTCTAATGGCTTCAGAGGAAAAACAAAAATATTAATGAAATGTTAGTATTGCTAAACTGTGGCGAGACATTTTCATTTAATTATTTCTGTGTGTTATCCACGATAGACATTATTGTCATTACTAAAATATCTTAGGCCATTGTTTTTGAAAATTATTAATATGATTTCTAATTTAGTCTTAGCTATTGCGGGCTAGATTAAGATTCATTTCACAAGTGTCCTGTCATTATGAACTCCAAATTCCCTTCTAATTTGATTTAGATTAGAGATAATCATTCATGGCTATAAGTTCAATTTAATATTGACTAAGTCAACCATTAAACTGTCTAGTTTTTAAATCTGCTTAGAGATACCCGGATCCTTTATTTTAAATGTAAAGTTTTTAAAAAGCTTCTTTATTTTTTATTGAAGAGATTCAAGTGGGAGAAAGTACTTTGTCTAGTCGTCTCATTAAGGGCACAGGGCTAGAGCGTCATAGCATTTTTCACTAAACCATGAGTCTGCATATGTTAATGGCTCTAGCAGCTATTCTAAATCTGATTTCTGCTTATTAAACTTAGAAGAGATTTTAAGAAATTACCAGAAAAAAAAGCCTTCAGTAATATGTGCAAGTAATGCAGTTATATCAACTTTTATAGTAGTTTCACCATTCTTACAAGCATTGTAAATATATGATTATAAATATACTTATATGATTATTTAATTAATTTATTTATTTATACAGCTTTGGCTAATATTAAAACCAGAATGAACTTTAACATTAAAGTATAATGGTAGGAACTCCTGTTCCCTTTCAAGTCGTTACCTTCTGCTTCTTGTACACTAGTGCAATGTCAGAAATTTGTTATTTTTTTCTTTTAAAACTGGTATAGCTCCTATGTTGCCTGACTGATTTTGAATGTAAAAAAATAAGGCATATCAAGGCTAGAATTAATAACACTAATGATGACATCTCTCTTTAGCAAGAAATAAACAGTTTAGGCTATTGACATTCTTTTCTGTATTTAAGATAGATTATTTTTACACTTTTTAAGTGAAAAAGCATTTCAACTTTTCGATTCATAAGAATTAGCAGTTATGGTAGCTCTTTTGAAGCCATGGATTGTTCGTCAAACTTATTTTTCCATATTATGTATAAAAGGATCTGGACATTGACACAGTTTTGTTATATTTATAACTAACAGTGCAAATGTTTAAGTGCATAAGTAGTTGGTGAAATCTGTGTAGTGTGTGCAAAAAATGTGTCTTGCCTTCTAAAAGTTTTAATCTTAACAACATCTGTTAAAATATAAAAACAAATCTGAAACTGCCTAAGAAAAATACATCGCTTTCTTTGGGGATACTACTGTTGCTTTGCTGCCCTCTACAGTTGTCTAAAATAGTCACTCTAGATTTTTCTTCAGTCAGATGATTAAAATACTTACTAGACCTGTAAACTTTAGGAGTAGGATGAGTAAAATTTACTACTAAAATATAATGTTTAGTCACAACAGTAGATCCATGCCTGCAATGCAAAAAGTAAAGGACTTAGAAATTAGGGGATAGATGAGGGGACCATTGAGCATCAATCAGTAAATAGGTAATAGAGCACCAACTGACTGTGAAGTAGTTGAGAGGATACCTCAGTGAAATAAGACATAGTGGTTGGTGCCAAGTTTATTTAGTAAAACTAACTGCATGCTAAAATATAGACAAAGATATTTGTAAGGACATTGTAACCAGTATGATACATCCTTTAAAAAAGATCAGTAAGGCCTGGAAGAGTCAAGGAAAGCTGATTAGAGGAGGTGAAACTTTAGAACTCTGTCTTCAGGAATGGATTAAGTTTGGACAAGTAAAACAGGGTTACTTCAAACAGGGAAAAGAATATTAAAACACAAAGCAGGTCTGTTACACAGAAAGGACTGTGTAGGCAAGGGCCTTGGATTCTTTCTTAATAAATGTAAAATATAATTGTTAGGAGAATTGGAGTTAGAATGTGTGTGTGTGTGCATGCATGTGCCCACATGCATGCGTGTGTGTTAAATCCAGTTACTTAGCCTCTCTGCCTTTTTCATTCCCTACAAAGTTGGCTAAATACTTCATTCACAGACTTGCTGTGAAAATTAAATGAAATCTTCATGAAACTCCAATAAAGTGCATTGTAAATACAACTAACAATAATGCAGGGGAAAATGAATTGTCTCAGAAATATAAAAGTATTGTGGGATTATAGAAGGAGCAGTTTTATTGGTAATGGAGGATCTAATTCTGTAGCTGAACCTTGAAGGAAAAATTTAGATTTCCATTTGTGAGGAAAAGTCAAAGAAAAAGGGCATTCCAGCTTGAAAAAAAATCACTGGACTGAGAGCTCTCTAGAAGAAGTGTTCCCATGTGGTTCAAGCATGAAGTTTTTGTAGGGAAGTCGTGGATTTTTTTTAAACTTTGCTGATGCTGAGGAGAGTAGACTTTGTATGGTAGGCAGTGAGGAGCTTTTGAAGCCAAGTAACTACTGAGTCTTTCTGTGATTTGAGGATATTGTATAGTTCTGATAACAATGTATATTGTTATATATGGAGGGTATGAGAGATAAAAGGGAAAACTATTGTAATTGTCCATGGAAGACAAGGTTGTGGAGACAAATGGCAATTTGGCAAAAGGCTTGAATGGACCTAGTGTTTGGATATCACAGTGAGTGAAGAAGGAAGAGTTGGATGTATACTTAATGGTTGTCTTTTGAATGGCTGGCAAAGGATTGTAATAAAAGGGTTGATTAATTTTCGTCCCTTAACTTTTTTGGAGGCATTTAAATTGTGGTACCTCAGGGATACATTTTAGAGCTGTAGTTGGAAATTTATTGTGAGATGGTGGGGTTGGTATGTGGAATTGGGACTTACTGGGATTGAGGTATTTGGAATAGATGAATTGTTTGAGAAAGAGGTAGTAGAAGGGGAGGAGAGAGAGAGAGAAGAGAAGGAAGAAGAGGAAAGGGAATTGGGTAGAGGACTGGGAACGTTCTTTTCAAGATTGTGGTATTTTAATCGCATAAGAAGGAGGGAAGATAAGAAAAAAACTTACTTGATAAATAGACCAATATCTTTGATGTCAGTTATCTCCCTCACCCTCTCAACCCCACCAAAGACAGACAAATACCATCATAAAAACTAAAAAAGATTTTAAGAGAGATTAAGGAAATAATTCCACTTATAATTGCTTCAAAAAGAATAAAATACCTAGGAATAAATTTAATCAAAAAGATGAAAGACCTGTATTCTATAAAAACTGTAGTACATTGATGGAAGTGAAGATAACACAAGACTTAAATGTGAGACCTGAAACCATATAGCTCCCAGAATTGTTATGTTGAAGTTCTAAGTCCCAATGTGATGGTATTAGGAAGGGTTCTTTGGGAGGTAATTATATTTAGATGAGGTTCTTGAGGTTAGAGCCCCATGATGAGATTAGTGGCCTTATAAGCAGAGGAAGAGACTTCAGAGTTTCCTGTTTACATCATGTTGTGGATAAGGTAAGAAGTCAGCCATCCATAAGCCTGATCTTGGACTTCTTGGACTTCCTGTCCTCTGAACTATGAGAAGTGTTTGCTGTTTAAGTTACCTAGTCTGTATTTTGCTATAGCAGCCTGAGTTGACTAAGACATCAACCAAGGTCCTGAATTAGAAACATTAGGAACTTAACTTTCATTAAAAGGAAATTTTTTGAAGGATATCAGGTGGTTTAGGTATGGAAATTAAGATTCAGAAGAGACTAGGCATCTAGAACAATATCCAGAACTACAGCCAAGATAATGCCAAGGGACAGTCTGTCAGGGTCATTCCTTTTTGCTTCTTAAGACACTGGATGTTATAGCTTTGCCTCTTAGACTGGCATTACTATTCTTAGAAACTGGATATTGTTATCATAGCACAGGCGAATATATTTTCTAATGGTGTCACTACAAAAAGTTGAAAAGTTTTTAAAAAGAAATGTGTAGTTGACATACGGTGTTCTATTAGTTTCAGATGTACAACATAGTGACTTGACAATTCTACACATTAGGCTATACTTATTACAATAAGTATAGTTACCATTTGTCACCATGCAATGTTGTTCTAATATTATTGACATTTTTATTCTCTATGCTATACTTATCATCCCCATAACTTACTTTATAACTATAAGTTTGTACCTCTTATCCCCTTCACCTATTTCACCCATCCCTACAACCCCTTAATGTCTGGCAACCACCAGTTTGTTCTCTGTATTTGTGATTCTGTTTGTTTCTACATTTGTTTTTTAGATTCTATAAGTGGAATCGTATGGAACTTACCTTCTTTGTCTGACATATTTTACTTAGCATAATCCACTGTAGGTCCATACCTGTTGTTAAAAATGGCCAGATCTCATTCTTTTTTATGGGTGAGTAATATTCCATTTTGGTGGGGGGGAGAATGTGTGTATGCCTCACCTTCTTTATCTATTCATTTACTGATGAACACTCAGGTTGCTTCCATAACTAGTAAATACACTGCAGTAAACAGAGAGGTGCATATTTTTTTAAATCAGTGTTTTTGTTTTCTTTGGGTAAATACCTAGTAGTGGAACTACTGAATCATGGTATTTCTATTTTTAACTTTTTGAGGAACCTCTGTACTGTTTTCCACAAGAGGTTTCACCAGTTTACATTCCCACCAACAGTGCATTATATAGTCCTTTTCTCCACATCCTCGCCAGCACTTGTTTTATCTTGTCTTTTTGATACTAGCCATTCTGACAGGTGTAAGGAGATATATCTAATTGCGGTTTTGATTTGCATTTCCCTGATGATTAGTGATGTTGAACATCTTTTCATGTGTCTATTGTCCCTCTGTATCTTCTCTGGAAAAATGCGTGTTCAGGTTATCTGCCCATTTTTAATTGGATTATTTGTTTGTTTTGGTCCTGAGTTGTGTAAGTTCTTTATGTATTTTGAATATTAACCTCTTACAAGATACATCATTTATAAATATCTGCTCCCATGCATTAAGTAGTCTTTTTGTTCTATCGATGGTTTCCTTCACTGTGCAAAAGTTTTTTTATTTGGGTGTTGTTCTAATGTTTATTTTTGCTTTTTTTCCCCTTGTCTGAGGAGACATATCTAGAGAAATGTTGCTGAGGCCAGTGTCCAGTAGATTCCTGCCTTTGTCTTTAAGGAACTATATGGTTTCAGGTCTCACATTTAAGTCTTTAATCCATTTTGGTTTTGTGTATGCTGTAAGAAAGTGGTCCAGTTTCTTTTTTCTTTTCTTTTCTTTCTTTTTCATGTAGGTGTTCTATTTTTTCAACATCCTTTATTGAAGAGAATTTTTGCACCCATATTATATATTCTTGCCTCCTTCGTCTTAGATTAATGACCATATAAGTACGGGTCTGTTTCAGGGCTTGATATATATGTCTGTTTTTTATGCCACTATGCTTTTTTAATTAGTACAGCTGTGTAGTATATCTTGAAATCTGCGATCGTTTTGGCTATTAAGGTCTTTCATGGTTGCATTCAAGTTTCAGGATTATTTGTTCTAGTTCTATGGAAGATACTTTTTTTTTTTAATAGAGATTGCATTGAATCTGTAGATTGCTTTGGATAAAATGGACATTTTAATAATACTAATTTTTCTAATCCATGAGCATGGTATAGCTTTTCATGTGATTTTGTGTTATCTTCACTTCTATCAATGTACTACAGTTTTTATAGAGTACAAGTCTTTCATCTTTTTGATTAAATTTATTCCTAGGTATTTTATTCTTTTTGAAGCAATTATAAGTGGGATTGTTTCCTTAACCTCTCTTAAAATCTTTTTTAGTTTTTATGATGGTATTTGTCTTTGGTGGGGTTGAGAGGGTGAGGGACAGTGGGAGAAGCACATTGATAATGGTAAGGTCCAGGAACAGAATGTAAATAGAAAGATTAAGAACACAGATGAGAGAGGATAGCTTTAGAAATGATGAGAAGCTCTTTTTTCTACTAGACAGGGGACAATAACATGGTGGGTGAAGATACAGAGAAATGTCAAGGTCTAGAAAAGGGAGGTTGTGGCAAGGCTTGGATCTTCATGTTATAAATTATATATTTTGAGAATAAGTGAGTGTAGGGTAATATGGGACTTAATAGAATTTTGAGGGCAAAAATGAAATAAGATATTAACTAAGAATGAATAAAATAATGGGTCAGTATTTGAAAGCATGAGTTAGCATAACATGAACTTATAAAATACAATGATATGGAGGTAGTAATAAGTTTATGTTGGTGGTTAGTATTTAGTTGAGCACTGTGTCTACTAGAATTATTCTAGGTACTGAGTAAAGCTAGCTGATAGAGTAAAATGTGAGGGTACCTGGGTGGCTCAGTTGTTTAAGTGTCTGCCTTTGGCTCAGTTCATGATCTTAGGGTCTTGGGATCTAGCCCCACATCAGGCTCCCGGCTCAGTAGGAAGTCTTCTTCTCCCTCATCCTCTGCCACTCCCCCTGCTTGTGCTCTCTCACTTTCAAATAAATAAAATATTAAAAATGTGTTCTTGAGGACCAATTGTATTTATATATTGACAAAAGTAGAATAGAGCCAGAGTGCCGAGTACCTTTTGAATATGATGTAATTGTTACTGAAAGTTTGGGAGCAGAAAAAAAGACACAGGAATGAAGTATTGAAGCAATATTTACTTATCATAAGTGGGATTATCTAGTTGTGGAGGTATTAAGGCCTGAATTAGGATGGCAGTGGTAGAAATGAAAGGGAAAAGTTTAAAAAAATAATTAAAAGACAAAATAATATATATTGATGATCCCAGTATATGAGGAGTGCATTTGGAGTTTGCATATTAGACAGATGGGAGAATCGTTTAAATATTGCTGGAATGGAGGTTGAGGTAAGAATTAAGATACTACATGGAAGGGTTTATTAGTTTCTTAGGACTGCCACAAGAAAATATCACAAACTGGGTGGCTTACAACAGCAGAAATTTATTCTCTCGCAGTTCTGGAGCCTAAAAAGTCTGAAATCAAGGTGTCAGAAGGGACCACATTTCCTCTGAGACTCTGGGTAGAACTCTTTTTTGTCCCATCCTAGTTTCTGATGGTGGCCATCAATCTTTGGCTTTCCATGGGTTTCATTTCTACAGTCTCTTTTTTTGTTATCATGGCATTTTGCTTTTTGTATAAATATAGTCACATTGGATTAAGCCCACCCTCCTCCAATAAGACCGTATCTTAACTTACATTTTAATTACCTATGAAAAGACCGTATTTCCAAGGTCTTTGGAACCTTGGTTCCAAAAGTCACATTCACAGGTACTTGGAATTAAGGGTTACAGTGTATCTTAAGGGTAACATAACTCAACTTGTGACAAAGGAGTAATGATTTTGGTTTTGACTGAGTTAACTGAGATTTTGAGGCTTGATTTGAATCAAAGTGCCAAGTGAACATAGCATTAGAAGATGTGAGGTATTAGTTTGTGAACAGGCTGGAAACATAGAATAATGAAATATTAAAACATTTTATTGACATACATAAGTAGAAAAGTATTCATTGTAATTGTGCAGTTGGATGAACTGTTGCAAAGTGAGCATGTCCATGAAACTATCACCCTGGTTGAGAAATAAATCTTTACTGGCACTCCAGAAGCCCCCTTACACTCTTACACTCTTTCCAGTCACAAATCTCTGTTTTCCCAGTGAAAACTGCAATTGTGACCTCTAACACCATAAATTACTGTTATCTGTTTTTGAACTTTATATAATACTTTTTTGTTGATGTTGTAAGATTCATTCGTGTTGTTAAATGTAGCATTATTTTAGCACCACTATGCAGTATTCTGTCCATTGCTGATCCATAATTTATCAGTTTTAATGTTGGACAGACGTTTGGGATGTTTTTGCTTTGAGGCTTTTTTGAAAAGTACTGCTATGAACATCACATACCTTTCTTTTAGTGGTGTATTTGCTGGATCATTTTATGCATGTTCTTGTTGAATAAGTTCTTTGCTTGAGAGATTCTCTCCATCTCCCTTCCCCTCCCCCCACCAGACAGAATGGCTAAAATTAACAAGTCAGGAAATGACAGATGTTGGTAAGGATGTGGAGAAAGGGGAACCCTCCTGCACTGCTCGTGTAGCCACTCTGGAAAACAGAGTGGAGGTTCCTCAAAAAGTTGAAAATAGAGCTACCCTATGACCCAGCAATCGCACTACTGGGTATTTACCCCAAAGATAGAAATGTAGTGATCCAAAGGGCCACATGCACCCCAATGTTTATAGCGGCAATGTCCACGATAGCCAAACTATGGAAAGAGCCTAGATGTCTGTCGACACATGAGTGAGTAAAAAAGATATGGTATCTGTCTACAATGGAATATTATACAGCCTTCAAAAAATTCAAATCTTGCCATTTGCAACAACGTGGATGGAACGAGAAGGTATTATGCTAAGTGAAATAAGTCAATCAGAGAAGACAATTATCATATGATTTTACTGATATGTGGAATTTGAGAAAAAAGGCAGAGGATCATAGGAGAAGAGAGGAAAAAATTAAACAAGATGAAACCAGGGAGGGAGACAAACCATAAGAGACTCTTAATCTCAGGAAACAGACTGAGGGTTGCTGGAGTGGAGGGATTTACAAGGGATGGAATGGCTGGGTGATGGACAGTGGGGACGGTATGTGCTGTGAATTGTGTAAGACTGATGAATCACAGACCTGTACCCCTGAAACAAATAATACAATAAACAAATAATACTTAATAAAAACAAATAATAATAAATAAGCAAATAATACTTAATAAAAAATAAAAAGAAAAATATTTCTCATTATTTACAGGCATATAAAAATCTGATGATTTAGCTATCATGAACTTCTATCGAGAGACCTTGCTAAATTCATTTATTTCTAATACTTTGTCCAATCTTTTGGATTCTCCATCACACATCATGCTATCTGTGAAAAATGAAAGCCTTATTTCTCTCCAATCCTTATACTTTTTTTTAAATAAAATCCTTATCAGATTAGGAAAGTTTCTATTCCTGGTTTACTAAGAAATTTTATCATGAATGGTGTTTAATTTTATCAAATACTATATCTTTTAAAAAAATTTTTTAAAAGATTTTATTTATTTGACAGAGACACAGTGAGAGAGGGAACACAGCAGAGGGAGTAGGAGAGGGAGAAGTAGGGCCCCCATGGAGCAGGGAGCCCCTTGTGGGGCTCCTTCCCAGGACCCTGGGATCATCACCTGAGCCAAAGGCAGATGCTTAATGACTGAGCAACCCAGGTGCCCCACAAATACAATGTCTTAAATTTGAGGTGATTAGATGAATTTCCCCTCCTCCCCCTTTTTTTGAAGATTTATTTATTTTACAGACAGAGATCACAAGTAGGCAGAGAGAGAAGGGGGGGAAGCAGGCTTCCCGCTGAGCAGAGAGCCTGGTGCGGGGCTTGATCCCAGGACCCTGAGACCATGACCTGAGCTGAAAGCAGAGGCTTAACCCACTGAGCCACCCAGATGTCCCTTTCCCCCCCTTTTAAATAATGTGTTAAATTCCATTTTAAGAAAATGTTAAACTATCTTGTGTTTTTGGAATAATCACAGTTTGGCTTTGATGAGTATATCTCTTATTATATCACTGGAGTCAGTTATTTTCTTTTCTTCATCTTTATCAATTGTGTTGGAATAGTCCTTTCTAATGATCTTGCCAAGTTTTGGTATCAAGGTTATTCTGGGCTCAAAAAAACTAGATTTTCTTTAATCTGTGTCACTTAGGACCATTCTGTTTTTGTAGGTATTTGTCTGTTTTGTGCTTTCAGATCTAATGACATGAAGTTTTTTGGTGTTTTTTTTTTTTAAGGATTTTTTTAAAAAAGATTGTATTTATTTATTTGACAGTGATCACAAGCAGGTAGAGAGGCATGCAGGGGAGGGGGGTGGAAATAGGCTTCCTGCCAAACAGAGAACCCAGTGCGGGGCTCAATGCCAGGACTCTGGGATCATGACCTGAACCGAAGGCAGAGGCTTAACCTGCTGAGCCAACCAGGAGCCCTTTAATGAAGTTTTTTTAATGTCCTCTTATTACCTTTTTATTTTATTATTATTTTTTTTGAATATCTGAAGAATCTGCAGTGATGTGCCCCCTTTTCATCCTCTTATTTGTAATTTGTGTCAGTTTAGTTTCTGCATCAGTCTTGCAGGGAGTTTTATCAATTTTATTAGACTTAACCAAAGAACTCACCTTTGATTTGTTATTGATCTTCTCTATTTTAAGGTTTTTTTTTTCTGTTTCATTATTTTCTGTTCCATAGTTTCTTCTCCCTTTTTTGGAGGGTTTATTTCCTATTACTTTTCCGCTTCTTGACATGAATGATTATCGATCTGCAGCCTTTCTTTTTTCTTATATATACATCTGAGCCTATTTTTTTCCCTTTAGTCATGATTATCATTTTTGAGTCTTGGGTTATTTCAAAATTATCTCTGGGGCACCTGGGTAGCTCAGTTGGTTGAGCATCCACCTCTTGGTTTCAGTTCAGGTCATGATCTCAGGGTTATGAGATCAAGCGGGTGTCAGGCCCTGAGTTAGTTTCCGCACTCAGCTTGGAGTCTGCTTGAGAGATTCTCTTCATCTCCCTTCTCCTCTGTCCCCCACCCCCCCACCCCCGCTTGTGTGGGCACTTAGCTTTCTCTTTCTGAAATAAATAAAACCTTAAAAAATATATATTATGTAACTAAACATGAAGATATTTTAGTGCCCCTAGTTTTTTATTTTTAGCTTAATTACATTGTGTCAAAGAATTTGTGTCTGATTTCAGTCTTTGGGCACAATATTAGGTCAATGTTGAAATTCCCCGTATAATTGAAAAGAATGTACATTGTGCTTGTTCAGTTATTTGTTTTCTCTGTGTGTTATATATCAATTAAGTCAAGTTGGTTGCATTGTTCAATCTTTATCCCTTTTGATTTTTTCCCCCTACTTTTTCAGTTAATTACTGTGAGGTGTGTTAGAATGATATTCCATGATGTGGATTTGTCTTTCTTTTTTTTCTATACATTCTGTGAAGTTTTGCTATGTATACTTTGAGGCTGAATTATAAAGTACAGTTAAATTTGGAATTGTTCTACCTTTTGGCACCTGACCCTTTTATCATTATTAAATGGCCCACTATCTCTTGCAATACTTCTTTCCTTAAAGTCTACTTTGTTTGATTTTAGTATAGCTACATTAGGTTTATTTTGGTTAGTGTTCACATTTTCTCTTTTCCCCAGCCTTTACTTTCAACCTTCCTGCACTCTTAAATTTAAGGTGTATCCTTTGTAAGCAGCATTTAATTGTTTATATCAAAGCTGCTAAGCTTTGTCTTTTATTTGGCATATTTAGTTATTTGTAATTAATCACTTACATATTTGGGCTTAAATCTGTTATGTTACATTTTAATTTCTACTTGTGCATATGTTCTTTGTTTTATTTGTTTATTCGTTTCTTTCCATTATATTACTTTTCATTCTGTTTTCCCCTTTATTAAATTATTTGTTTTGTAGGTTCTTACTGTTCATTCAGTAGCTAGAGATTATAAAATATGTTCTTGATTTTATTAAAGTTCAATAAAATTACTATGTTAAATATATTATTCCATTTTAGACAATACAGGAAAACGTCAAACTCTTTTTTAACTCTATCCTTATTTTGCTATTAGTGCTAGCATCTGTGTCTGCGTGTGTGTATCCTTTAAGACATTGTTTTATGCAGTAGGTGTTTATTTAGTTTTTGCAATATGTTTACTTTTTCTATAGTTCTTTTTCTCTGAAACTTGTAGTTTCCCTCTGGAATCCTTTTACTTCTGCCTGAAGAACATCCTTTGTATTTTCTTTAGTGAGAATCTCCTTAATTTCTTTTGTTAATTTTTTTTGCCTGAAATTTCTCTTAAAACATATAATAGCTTTATTGATATAGTTCACATACCATACACTTCACTAATTTAAAGAGCATAATTCATGGGTTTTTAGTATATTCAGAGGTGTACAACCATAATCATTCACTTTTAGAACATTTTCATCACTGTCTGCTCCCTGCCAAAGCAGTCATTCTTCCATTTATCCTCACCCCTCCCAGTACTGGGCAATCATTAATATACCTTATATTTTCATAGATTTGCCTCTTATGTACATTTCCTGTAGATGTCATATAATATGCAGTCTAATATGTCTGATTTATTTCATTTAACATAACGATTTGAAGGTTCATCCATATAATACATATATCGGTACTTCATTCTTTTTTATTGCTACATAATCCATTGTGTACATATATCACATTTTATTTATTCATCAGTTGATGGACATTTGCATTATTTATGCTTTTTGGCTATTATGAATAGTGTTGCTATATGCATTCATTTATTAATTTTTGTATTAACATACATTTTTATTTCACTTCGGTATTTACTTAGGAGTGGAATGGTGGTAATCATAACCTTTTGAGGAATTGCCAATTTGTTTTCCAAAATGGCTATACTGCAGTACATTCGTACTAGCATTGTAGGGGCTCTTCCAGGCCCCTAACAAACACATCTTATTATTTGGCTTTTTTATTTTTACTTTTTTATTTTAAAGAGAAAGTGAGCACAAGCAGATGCCAGGCAGAGGGAGAGGGACAAGCACACTTCCTGCTGAGCACAGAGCCAGATGCTGGCTCATTCCGGTTATAACCGGAGCCCAAGTCAGTAGCTTAACTGACTGAGCCATCCACATGCCCCTCTCTGACTTTTTGATTGTAGCCATTATAGTGGGTATGAGGTGGTAAGTCATTGTTTTAATTCACATTTCCCTAATGGCTAATGATGTTGAGCACATTTTAATGTGCTTATTGGCACATGTGTATTTAGATCCTTTACTCATTTGTCAGTTGGATTGTGTGTGGTTTTACTATTGAGTTATAAGGGTTCTTTTTATATTCTAGGTACAAATACCTTTGATCTACAACCAGCCATTTTTTCTTCCAGTCCGTAGGCTTTATTTTTACTCTCTTGATGTTGTCCACTTAAACATAAAAGTTTTTGTTTTTAATTAAGTCCAGTTTATTTCCTTTCTTTATCCTTTTGTTGCTTGTGCTTTTGGTGTCCTATCTAACTAGAAAGGTTTTGCCTAACATAGGCTTGTGAAAATTTGCTACTGTATTATAGGAGTTTTATAGTTTTTGCTCTTACATTTATGTCTGTGATCTGTTTTGTGTTAATTTTTATGTATACTCGGGCTTTTTTATGTGGATATTCAGTTGTCTCAGGACTGTTTGTTGAAAGATTATTCTCCCCCCATTGAATTGTACAGGCACCCTTATTGAAAATCAGTTGACCTTAAATGTAATAAACTTATTACTGAACTCTCCATACTATTTTGTTGATCTCTGTGTCCGTGTGAGGCTAGTTTCACACAGTTCTGATTACTGTATATAGTTTTACCACATGTTTTTTGTTACTATATAGTTTTGCAGGGTCTTGAAATTTAGAAGATGTTAGTCTTCCAAATTTGTTCTTTCTTGGGGGGAGGGCGTTGGCTATTCCTACTCACTTTAATTTCCATGTAAATTTAAGGTAACCTTGTCAGTTTCAGCATTCATGCCAGAAACTACACAATAAGTTAGGGAAAGTTTAACTTAAAGAATTAATTAACTTTGATTAAAAAGAAAGAAACTATACAGTTATAAGGAGACTGTATTGTATGGGAAGGCTGTGAGGGACTATCCTCGAAAAAGGACAAACTTGAAAGGGACTCAGACTTTCATTGAGAAGGTATAGTTCATGACACCTGGTAGTAAAGAAGGTTGGAGCTTGTATGGAATTATTAGGCAAGGAATAAGCTATTTTGGGAGTGAAAGTGGTGATGTGAGTGTGTAGTGAAAGTTCTGGTGCTAGTGGGGCAGTAGACTTTTGAGAACATTTGGACGGCATAGGGTCTCTGATTTCTACATTAAGAGGACCGAGGAATGAAGATTGCCTGGCTGAGACTGCAGTTTGTAGGGGGACTGGGTTCTGGACACATGGCTAGGGCTGGGTCTTCCCACTATTCTCAAACTCATGCTTTTCACTTCAGATCTGCATTGGACATGCCAGGAGAGCCTCTCCCTCCTGCAGAATTCCTATAATGCCATCTTCTGAGAAAGCTTAATACCATATTTACATGAAAGGAGAAGTGCTTAAAGGAATTCTGTTTATCAGCATATATAGATGGTGCATTTGGAGTTGACAGACAAAAAATTGATAACACATTCGTCTCCATAGTATAAAGGCACTTTAAGGTACATGAGATTAGAAGATAAATATGTGCTTTGTTGTCCTTTTAAGCCAAATGAGATGAAACGTGTCTATGTTAGTGCTTTTCTAGAAATTTTGAGAGCTATATATTCATGTAAATAAAACATTTTAATTAAATATTTAGAAAGCATATGAAATGAAACAATATAAATGTAATTCTATAAAATTTTTACTAGTCTTATTTTTTAAGTGTTATAATTTTCATTAACTTCTGACTTATGTGTGATACTTATTCTGCAGATGCTGATTTACTGCTTTAAGATATCAGATTTTGACAGTTATCACATTTCATCAAATGTCAGAGGTCACTGATTAAGAGAGACACTTATTTTATATACCATTAAGGAAGAAAAAAATAACCTGACAGTACTTTCCTATCACCTGGAGTTTTTACTTTATGTGTATTGACTTATTTTATATTTATTGGACTTTTATTTCATACTTAACAGTATTATATTCATGGATTTTTAGAAATAATCATAATTTGTGTGCATCCATGAAAAATAAAATGTAAGTGGAAAAATGGTTAAAAGTATTTCTAGTCTTCAAATTCAGAGTCCTTCTTTTTTTTTTTTTTTTTTTTTTATTTGTCAGAGAGAGGGAGAGCACAGGCAGACAGAATGGCAGGCAGAGTCAGAGGGAGAAGCAGGCTCCCTGCGGAGCAAGGAGCCCGATGTGGGACTCGATCCCAGGACGCTGGGATCATGACCTGAGCCGAAGGCAGCTGCTTAACCAACTGAGCCACCCAGGCGTCCCTCAGAGACCTTCTTTATATTGTTTTTCCCCCTGTGCTGTGAAGAGCTCTTTGATACTCTTTTTTAGAAGATGTGTTTGTAACATAGGGAATATAGTTAATGGTATTTTGATAACTTTATATGATGACAGCTTGGTAACACTTACCATGGTGAGCATTTTGTAATGTATGTCAAACGACTATATTGTACACCTGAAACTAATATATTACTGTATGTCAATAATACATCAAAAAAAGATGTGTTGTAGAGTTACAAGACCACCCTTAGATTCAGTAATTCTCTAAGAAGACTCATAGGACTAAGCATATATTTGTACTCAAGGTTATGATTTATTATGGTAAAAGCTCCCACACTAAGCAAAAGGTCATGTGTAAAGTCTGGGAAAAATCAGGCACAAGTTTCCAGAGTCCTCTCCTGGTGAGTCAAAACAGCATATACTTAATTCCCCCAGGAATGATTTGTAACAAGATGGGTGAAATGTTGCTAGCCATAGAAGCTCATTAGAAACTCCAAGAACAGAATTTTTGTTGGAGATTGATCATGTAGGCCGAGGACATATCTAAATTCCAGATTCTTAGAAGGGGAAAGTAGGTGTTTATCATAAACTTATTGTTTGTACAAAATAGTTGGGGCTCAGTAAGCCATCATTACCAATTAATGGTGAGAACTTTTCCTCAGATCTTTTAAGTTACCCACCATTAGTCAGCGGCCATCCTTACATGAAGGCCTTTCTAAGGATAGCAGTTTAGGATAGCAGTTTCACTATGTTAACTCGTACAGGAGACCATTATCTCTGAGAATTTTCTTATAAGCCTGTAATATCCATTCTGCAAGTTTTCATTCTGATGCTATCCTAATCTTACTGGAAAGATAAGCTCATTCTTGCTTTAAGGTAGGTCGTAGGTTGTAGGTTTGCCTACAATTATCACATTTCATCAAATGTCAGAGTCATGCCACCAGGAATAATAACCAAGTTTGCATATATATATAGGCCACTAATAACCCATTTTAGAGATGGAAAGATCTGCATCTTGGAGACAGTGGGAAAAAAGTGACTTAAAAACTTTTTTTGAGATTGCTTGTTATATATAATGGTATATAAGGCGCTTAACTAGATTCAATATTTGCTGCTGAGATAGTTTTTATGGAAATTGGGATGGAAGAGAGAGTATGGTGGGTGGCAGGCTTATAGTATAAATCTTGGGAATTTTGTTTTGTCCATCTTTTGACCAGAATGCAGAAGGACCAAATCACCAAACGGTGGTGAAAATGATTATAGACATATAGTCTGGTAATATTCAGCTCCCTTACTTTTTTCATTTTCTTTCCCCTTCAACAATTTTACATGTGTAAGAATAGAGCTGCTCTGATAAAAGTTTTAAGCTCTCTCTTTTGTACTTTTCCCCCGTAAGTCTGAACATCTTTTCTGTTTGCATCTGTATTGTTACTACTTTTGTTCTGGGCATTTATATCTCATGCTTAGTTTAGTGCTGTGACTTCCCATGATAGTTTCCTAGGGCTGCCATCACAAATTATCATAAACTTGGTGGATTAAAACAACATATTTCTTCTCTCATAGTTCTGCAGTACAGAAGTCCACCCTACAGGTGTCTGCAGGGCCACATTCCCTCTAGAAAGCTCTAGGGGAGATTCTTTTCCTTGCTTCTCCCACCTTCTGGAGGCCACAGACATTCCGTGGCTGCATAACTCCATCTGCCTCTGTTTTAACATGGTCTTTGCTACTGTCTTTTCCATGTTTGTTACTAATAAGGATACTTGTCATTGGATTTAGGGCCCACTTGGATAATCCAGGAAGGATTTTTAATTATATCTGCAGAGAATCTTCTTTCAAATAAGGTCATAATTAGAGCTTTACATTCCTAATTGCTCTTTCTGTATCTGTGCTTTTTTTCTCCACTATAATATGTGAATTTCTGCTAGATGAATTTTCTTAGCTCGTATTTTGGCTTCCTAAATTTTCACTCTGTAGTGTTTTCCATTTTCTTTCCCCTTCAACAATTTTACATGTGTAAGAATAGAGCTGCTCTGATAAAAGTTTTAAGCTCTCTCTTTTTTTCCTCCTGCTTTATACTTTCTCTGATTTGTCTCTAAGCTTTCTGAAGGGTAAGGAATGTTCTTCCTCCTTGGTCGTCTTCAACATGAAGACTGGTCAATACAGGTAGGTTTCAAAGTATTAGTGATCAAGGTGGATGCACAAATAAACTGAATTAAGAATTTGTCTTTCTGGCTTCATCTCTGTTATTTTTTTTTTATTTTTACCAATACCTGGATTTTTCTGGTTTCCAGACTCTTCTTGCATTTTCTGTCTGTGAATCTTTTTATTTTTGTTTTCTTAAGTGCCCTTTCTCTGCTTGGAAAAACTCACCTTGCCTAAGATCCAGTTTAAATCCCACTATTCTCTGACAAATTTACTGAAATAAAATTAGGATTACTAGTTTAGGCTTAGCTAAAAGAAAATTTCCCTTTTTAGATGGAGCTTTTCTTACTGTACACGTCTCTCATACATTCTCCCAAGTTAGTATGCATTGCCACCCTTGCTTGACTGGGGTGGCTCCCATAAATGTGATATATCCCATTTTGTCTGGAATGTCTAGGTAACTGATATTCTGACGTAATCTATCAGTAGTGCTCTTTCACTTCCCTTTCACTTTAAAAAATCTATGTTCTGGCTCAGATAACAAATTCTGTGATTGCTCTACGCATAATATCCATTGCCTTAGAAACATTATTTTCTCTTCTAGATTCTTAGCTCTTGGAAATCTCAAGGTACACTATTTTCTACCTGATAGTACCTAGTACTTAATACTCAGTAAATGAAACTCAGTAAATATTTGAACTCTTACTATATGCCATACCTATTCTATTTTGGTCAATATTAACTCACTTCCTTTTTCAACCTAGACTTGTCCTGTAGTATCTAATCCTTTGACCCAATATTTTTCATTTAACCACCAGCCTTGTAAAATCTTAACTCTAAATCAGTACAGGTGTACAGATGTTTTATGCTTACCTCTCAACTACTAATGGTCCTTGGGGAGAAAAAAGAAAGTTATACAACCATGCTTATATATGGTGCTACTATAGAATTAGGTGTTAGCTTTAACTGGACCTAAAACAATTCTAGCAGTTTCCTTTGGTGTTTAATCAGTGCATACTCCCATGCTTTGAATTAAAAAAAAAAAAAAAAAGAATTAGTGAAACCTTGTTAATTAGGTGAGAATAGTCCCATTTTATAGGTGATGAAATAGGCTGGCGAGTACCCAGGGTCACACTGATAAAAATTTAGACATCTGTGTGTTCTTGAATATAAGTTAGTCTGCCTCCAGAGTTCTTGCTTTTTTGTTCTACCCTCTTATCATTCACCATTTAAGTCTCAGTTCTCACATCTGAGAAGTATCATACTCTACTGAACCATAGCCTCCATGTACTTGTTTAGAGATGTCTTTTTAAAATAAAACAGTAAATTTGAGATTTCTAGATAATTAATGCATGTTGTATAAATGTATAAATTTTTACTTGGGTCCTGTATTCCTATGAGAATTGAAAAGAGATCAGTGTCTTTTAAGTATCTGTTCTTTACAAAACAGGTGTTTACTTCATCTGAGAGTATGTATTCAATAATAGGTCTTCTGTTTTTATGTATCACTTATAAGGTTAAAGTGAACTAAAGGATCAGAAACAAATTCATTAGTATGGTTAAACAATTCTTTCGGTTGAAAAATTGCTTAATGCTGATTATGAATTTTGATGCTGGAATAACTAAAGCTTAAATTAATATACTTACTGTAGTATTTGGGGGAAATACATGTTTATTAGGATTAAAACTCATAATTTCATTAGTGTTTGAAAATTGCCACAATTTCACAGTTTGCAATAGGCTTGAAAGAGCAAATTCTTAGTAATTGTTGTGAAAAATCCATTCTCCCAGGAGCATTTCACCTCTGTTGGGATTAGCACTGATTTAATAACTGCAGCCCCCCAAGCCCTTTTTATTTTGGAAATCAATGAACTTTTGAATGTCCCCACTAATAGCCTTTCTAGATATTCTTTCTCTGAAACGTTTAGAATTTATTTATAATGTGCTGAGCATGAAGGAGTTGGAATGATTACTTTTTGAAACCAGAAGACTTCTTGTCTCTTTTTTGCCACTAGCTGTATGTTAAGGGCAAATCACATCAAATGTCTCTATAAAATTATATTAGATCAGATGCTCTCTAAGTTCTCTTCCAGGTCTAAGATTTTGTGCTTCTGTTCTGAAAATATGAAGAAACTGTGCTTTTAAAAAAGCATAATAACTAAAGAGAACCTCTATGTTGGTTAAATCAAGATATTTTCTTTATTTGAAATTGAAAGGTAGTGATTGAGAGTAGATGGTGGAAACAACACTTTAGAGCATTTTGTAAAGGCTGGAATTACTACTTACAGATAAGATGATATGATACAATAGGATAAAATTTATAGTTAGTGTTAACATATGGAAATATTTTAGTAGAAGTTTGCTATCTCTTGCATCCGTTATTCCCTGTTTGGTTACATGTAAATCATTATTTAATTCTTTTTGGCTCATTTTTTTGTTGTGTTTTATAGAAAACTCAAATCTGTAGTCAGAAGTTAACTTTTATTAGACTTCCATTCTAGAAAGGTACCCCATGTAACAAATGTTATATAGCTGTACTATTCAGTACTGTAGTTATTAGCCAGATGTAGTAATTGAGCTATTCTCAGAATTGTTAAACACTGTGTCAAAGCATAATTAGAAGTTTTAGTTTTAGTTTATTCTCTGCTGTGTTATTTCTGATTACTGCCCTTTACTCATTTTGGATTCAACCTTCCAATCTTATTTTCTGTATTTTCATGTAATACTGGATCTGTTATTAACCTGCATTGGCCTTCCTAGCCATGAAAATCTTGGATTCCACCTCTTGCAAAGCTTTTCCTACGATGTTAGATGGCACTGTCTCTTACTATTTGTATGACCCTCGTTAAGTTTTTTTTTTCTTCTTCTTTTTCTTCATGTGTCATATGGGGAAAAAATTACCTATCTACCTCACAATGTGCTTTTTGGAGGGAGAAGGATATCGTATGGGGATCAAATGAAATGGTAAAATGAAAATCCAACAAAATGGTATGTAAAAACTGACAATTTTCAGGAATGTACAACTGTAAGGTGGTGAGACATTTTATTAATGTGAAAACTGAGTTTCAGAGAAATTGATTTCCCCACTGTCTCACCTTATTCACCTTACTTTGCTTAGAACTTTAATTCTGATAATCTTTAGCTACATTGGTTTGTATAATTCTTTGATCCTAATTCCTTTTCTTCCCTTCTTGAGGAGCTGAAAGTATATGGTCTATCACTGAACTTATTTCTTTGTACCATCAACCCGTTTTTCATCTTTGTCTCTGCTAGCCTGGTAAAACTCTCAACCTAGGTTAAATCTTGCATACTGTTTGCCACTTCCAGGCCTCCAGTCAGGCAGCTGAATGCTGTTGGATGTCACCATAATTCAAGAGTAGTAACTGCAGGTGATTCTTTTTTTTTTTTTTTTTTAAGATTTTATTTATTTATCAGAGAGAGAGAGGGGGGGAGAGAGTGAGCACAGGCAGACAGAATGGCAGGCAGAGGCAGAGGGAGAAGCAGGCTCCCTGCTGAGCAAGGAGCTCGATGTGGGACTCGATCCTATGACGCTGGGATCATGGCCTGAGCTAAAGGCAGCTGCTTAACCAACTGAACCACCCAGGCGTCCCGCAGGTGATTCTTGGTACTACCCTGAAAACTACATTTTCCTAGTCAGTGGTTTTTTTTTTTCCTACTCTTAAAAAAATTATCGAGGACTACAGCAGGCTTTTGTTAGTGTGGCTCTTATCTGCCAGTATTTACTTGATTAAAAATTCAAACGGTAATTTTAAAATGTTTTAATTCCTTCAAAAACAATCATTATATGTTAATAAATATTTTGATGAATAATAATTTTTATTAAAAATAGTGATGAGTAGACTACTTCTTTATTTTGCAAATGTTTTTAACATCTATCTTAGTAACAACTGGATTTTCATACCTGCTTCTGTGGTTAACCTGCTGAATATCCTATGTTCTGGAATATATATGGTATACTCTTGACAGAAAGAAATGAAAAATGATAGTTACCTGGAATGACTTGTGACCTGAGTTTTGATTTTATTAACCATCTGAAAAGGTCTTAGGGACTCTCAAAAGTCATACTTTGAATACTACTTCATTCTATTGACTCTTTCCCCATAGCTGTTTTATACCTTCTTTTTAAGCCTCTAGACATCCTCCCTTATTCGCACATGAAATCCCTGCTTTCTGTTTTAAAGAGTAAATGGAAGTAGTCAGAAAAGAACTTTTACTATCATACCTACCCATCTGTAAAGGTAGATTGCCATCTACAACTAAGATGCAGTCAGTGGCTTAATATCCCTGAGTCCTATCCCACACTCTTTTCTAAAAGATAACCAGTTTTAACAACTGTGCCTTCTCTTGTCTCATAAATTTTCCTTTCAGTCATTTCAGTCAGTGTGAAAATACACTATAATATTTCTCATTAAGAAAAGACTTTTCGTGATGCATCATCTCTCTTGAGCTACTGACCAATCTCTGTCTTTATAGTAAAAATCATCTTAAGTTATCTATATACAAAATGTTCTCCAATTCCTCTCCTAGCCTCATTTTTATATAAAACAGCCTTATCGCGTATAAGTAACATAAAATAGGCTGCACCTACTTAATGGTTTACAATTTGATAAGTTTTAACAAAGACGTTGCCTGTTAAAACGTCACTACCTTGAAGATAGTGAATATTATCTGTCATTCTCAAAAGTTTCCTTGTGTTTGTAAATCATCTGTCCCATCCCTGCCTATCCTCCTTCCCCTAAGCAAACACCTGTTTTTTGTCACTGTAAAGTAGTTAGCATTTTCTAGAGTTTTATCTAAATGGAACTATACTTTGTGTACTCTTACTTTCTTCTTTCAGCATAATTACTTTGAAATTTAACCATAGTGTTGCATCTGTCAGTTTATTTCCTTTTATTGTGGGTAGTATTTGGTTATATAAGTACTCCTTTTTAAAATTTATAATACACTTTACCTTTTAAGAGTAGTTTTACTTCATAGCAAAATTGAATGGACAGAGTTCCCATAGGCACTCTAGTCACCCTTCCCCTCAGCAACCCCCATCAGCATCTTCTACCAGAGTGATACATTTGTTAAAATTGATGAAATGATTTTACACTTAATCATCTCCCAAAGGCCATAGTTTACATTAGGGTTCCCTCTTGGTATTGTACATTCCACGGGTTTTGACAAATTTATGACATGGATTCACCATTATAGTATTATGCGTTTTACTCCCCTACAAATTCTTGATATTTTACAGCTATTCATTTTCCCCCCTCCTTTCCACTCCCGGCAACCACTGATCTTTTTACGGTCTCCATAGTTTAGCCTTTTCCAACATACTGCATAATTGGAATCATTCAGTATATGGCCTTTACAGATTGGCTTTTTTTAACTTTATACATTTAAAGTTCCTCCATGGCTTTTGTGGCTTCATACCTCATTTCTTGTTAGTGCTGACTAATATTCCATTGTCCAGATATACCACAGTTTATTCATTCATCTTCTGAAGGACACCTTGGTTGCTTCCAACTTTTGTCAGTTCTGAATAAAGCTGCCATAAACATCCATGATAGGTTTCTGTGTAGACATAAGTTTTCTACTTGTTTGGGTAGAGACAAAGGAATACAGTTGTTGGTTTGAGTATATCTAATTTTCTAAGAAACTGCCAGACTGTCTTCCATAGTGGCTGTACTATTTTTCATTTCTACCAGTAATAAATGGTAGTTCCTGTTGCTCCATAACTTTGTGAGCATTTGGTATTGGCGGTGTTTAAATTTTAGCCATTCTAATAGGTGTGTGGTGATTATCTAGTTGTTGTTTTAATTTGCAGTTATTTAATAATATGATGTTGAGCATCTTTTCATATGCTTCTTTGCCATCTGTGTCTCTTTGGTAAGTGTCTATTAAGGTCATTGGGTCATTTTTCAATTTTTTTTTTCTTACTGTTGAGTTTTAAAAGTTCCCTAATTTGAATATTAGCCCTTTATTACAATTTTTCTTTTGCAAACATACGTATTCTCCCAGTTTGTGACTTGTCTTCTCATTCTCTTGGTACTGTTATTTGCAGAACAGAAATTTTTATTTTGATGATGCCCAGTTTGTCCTTTATTTCTTGGATCATGTCTTTGGTGTCATGTCTAAAAAATGATCACCACCCCCAATATCATCTAGGTTTCTTCCTGTGTTTGTATTCTAGGAATTTTATAGTTTTGCATGTTACATTTATGTTTGTGACCCATTTTGAGTTAATGAAGGGTATAAGGTTGGTCTAGATTCCTGTTTTTGCATGTGGATGTCCAGTTGTTCCAGCAGCATTTGTTGAGAATATTCCCTTTGCTCTATTATATTGCCTTTTCTCCTTTATCTGAATATATTGACTGTAGTCCTCTATTGCTGGGCTCTCTATTATGTTCTTTTGAACTATTTGTCTATTCTTTCACTAATGCCACACTTTCTTGGTTATTATAGCTTTATACTACATCTTGAAGTCATGTGGTGATAGTCCTCTGGCTTTGTTCTTTTTCAATATTGTGTTTGCTATTCTGGGTCTTCCCTTTTTTCAGGAATCAGTGTGTTGCTATCCATAAAGTAGCTTGCTGGGATTTGCCTGAGACTATGTTGAATGCATAGATTAAGTGGGAAGAACTGACATCTTGACAATATTGAGTCTTCCTATCCATGAATATGGAATATGTTTACATTTATTTAGTTCTTCTTTGATCAGTTTTGTAGTTTTCCTCACACAGATCTTGTATATATTTTGTTAAGATTTATATCTAAATATTTCATTTTTGGGGTATTAATGTAAATGATACTGTGGTTGTGTTTTTTTGTTTTTTTTTTTTAATAAACATATATTTTTATCCCCAGGGGTACAGGTCTGTGAATCACCAGGTTTACACACTTCACAGCACTCACCAAAGCACATACCCTCCCCAATGTCCATAATCCCACCCCCTTCTCCCAAACCCCCTCCCCCCAGCAACCCTCAGTTTGTTTTGTGAGATTAAGAGTCACTTATGGTTTGTCTCCCTCCCAATCCCATCTTGTTTCATTGATTCTTCTCCTACCCACTTAAGCCCCCATGTTGCATCACCACTTCCTCATATCAGGGAGATCGTATGATAGTTGTCTTTCTCTGCTTGACTTATTTCGCTAAGCATGATACGCTCTAGTTCCATCCATGTTGTCGCAAATGGCAAGATTTCATTTCTTTTGATGGCTGCATAGTATTCCATTGTGTATATATACCACATCTTCTTGATCCATTCATCTGTTGATGGACATCTAGGTTCTTTCCATAGTTTGGCGATTGTGGACATTGCTGCTATAAACATTCGGGTGCACGTGCCCCTTTGGATCACTACGTTTGTATCTTTAGGGTAAATACCCAATAGTGCAATTGCTGGGTCATGATACTGTGTTTTAATTTGAAATTCCACTTTTCATTGCTAGCATATAGGAAGATAATTTTATCCTACAGCTTAGCTATAACTGCTTATTAGTTTGAAGAGGTTTTCTTGGTCATTTCTTTCTGATTTTCTATGTAGACAGTCATGTCATCTGTGAACAAAGTTTTATTTCTTCTCTCCCAATCACTTTATTTCCCTTTCTTACATTAGCTAGAATGTAAGAAATTATACTAGAATTTATATACTAGAAATTATGTTAAATTTCTAGGATAATGCTGAAAAGGTACAACAGAGGAGGGCTTCCTTGCCTTGTTCCTGACCTGATTGGGAAAGCAGCTAGTTTCTTGGCATTAGTATAATATTAACTGTAGGTTTTTAAAAAATAGGTGTTCTTTCTCGAGTTGAAGATAATCCCCTCTGTTTCTATTTGGTTTTTCCCCTTTGTGGGTGAATAATATTTTATTGTAAGGCTGTACTACAATTTGTTTCTTCAGTCACTTGCTGATGGACATTTTGGTTGGTTCCAGTTTTTGGCTATTAAGAATAAAGTTGCTCTGGGGGCGCGTGGGTGGCTCAGTTGGTTAAGCATCTGCCTTCAGCTCAGGTTGTTATCCCCGGGATCTGGGATCCAGCCCTGAGTCAGTCTCCCTGCCAAGAAGGAAGTCTGCGTCTCCCCCAACTCTGCCCTTCCTTCCCATTCATGCTCTCTCCCTTACTCATTCTCTGTCTTAGGTAAATAAATAAAATCTTAAAGAAAGTTAGTTAGTTGCTGTGAACATTTGTATACAGGTCTTTGTATAGACACACGTTTTCCTTTCCAGTGAATGAAAACAAGACAGAAATGGGTGGATGATATGGTGCTTGTATATTTAACTTTTAAGAAACTGCTGGTGTCTTCCAGTGTGATTGTACCATTTTGCAGTTCAACCAGCAATGAAGAAGAGTTCCAGTACCTTCACATTCTAAAATTTCATATCGTTAGTCTTTTTGATTTTTGGCCTCTTTAATGGATAAGTGTTGTGGTATCTTACTGTGATATTAATTTGCATTTTCTAATGATGTTGAGCACCTATTCATGTGCTATTGGGTGATGTGTCTGTTCAGATATTTTGCTCATTTTTTAATTGGCTTGTTTGTTTTTTCATGAAGTTTTAGGAGATCTTTTGTATTTTATTCTTTATAGATATAAATTCTTTCAAGTTCTTTATCAGATATAAATTCTTTATCAGATATGTTCTGCAAAGTTTTTTCCCAATTAAATGGCTTGTCTTAAGAGTGTGTTTTGAAGAGTAGAAAATACTTGATGAAATCCACTCGTGCTTTTGGTAACATACCTAAGATGTATTTGCCAGTCTAAAGTCACAAAAATTTGTATTTGCATGTCCGTGTGAATTTTAAGAAAAAAAGCTTGTCAATTTTTATAAAAATTTGCTTGGATTCAGATTGGGATTGTGTTTTATCAGCAGCACAATATAGAAAAAAATTAGTATTTTAAGAATATTGAGTCTTTTAACCTATGAGAAAAGTTTATCTTTCCATTTATTTTGGTCTTTAATTCACCTTAGCAATTTTTTATTTAAGATTTTATTTATTGGACAGATGGCAGTGAGAGAGAGACTGTAAGTAGGGGGAGTGGGAAAGGGAGAGGCAGTGAACTGTTGTCACTTTATATTTGGATTTTAGCACTTTAATGTGATCTCTAATATGAATGTCAAGTCATTTTGTTTGTTTTTGTTTTCAAATAACCCATAGAAGTTAGAGTACATGAATCATTACATTTTATTTTTCTGTCACAATTGTTTTTGAATATTTCCAAATGATTTGTGTTCTCTGTATGCTCTAAATAAATAAATTCAAATATACATGAAAAATCCAGACAGCTTTATTTTCACAGATCTAGAGTTTTCATGGGAGCTACAGGTAGGAGGGAAACACTTCTCTTTCTCTCTGAAAGGACAATTAATCAGTTAATGGTACAAATGATATGTTTTTCTTTGGTCTCTAGAGTATACAGTAGCCTGGAATACATTCTGACAATGTCAGATAGGGTCTTGCCAGATATGAAAGGTTCAAGTCTTTGCTGTTCCTTAGCCTCTTTATATTTTAGACTTACGTCATTCCTAATGATGAAGTTACTTCAGATAATTTAGGTCTTTAGAAATAAACATTTATGTTTCTTCAGTATACACTTCTGCTCTCCTGTCAAACTCCATATGGAAAAGGGGAAGAAAAGGGTAGGGGTAGTCTCAGTGTTCTGGAGACCTTGAGAAATGAGGCGTTTGAATAGTGACTTTGGATAAGAACCATGGTGGAGAAACTCTTTCTCCGCAGTTTTAAGATTCCATGGGGGTGGAAATCTTACTTAGAAGTGGTTTTTAACTTTGGGGTTTTGTCTAGGATTGGAAAGTTATACACTTATTTGCAGGGAACAGATATTTAACTTTGGCTGACTAAAACACAAAAAAGGAGATACATTATTAGAAGCTCATGGAATCTCTAAGGGAGAGCCAGATTATCAAAACTTCTTCAGGGATTTAAGGATTGAAACAATAGAAAATAGAAAATTTCCAAGTTTACTTTTGCAAAAATTTCCCAGAATAATTTTGTAGAAAAATTGGAGAGTAAAAATTACTCATTATCTCCTAGATATTAAAACAAAAGATGAAAAAGAAAAACTTGATAGTTGTTAATATTTATGAGTAAAATTAAAAACGTACTAAAAATAGCCATTTGTAGTTTCTTAAATCTACTCAAGCTCTTTACTAAGGGATCAGTTTTTCTGATCAAATCTATTAAACTCTTTTCTACCTTTTATGCTGAGAGTGGATTTCCCTATTTAAATACTGTAGAATATATTTACATGTTATAAATACGTTTTTGAGTCAGTGGATTCTTTTTTTTCTTTTTCCTGTCTCCAAATAGTCCCCTTCATTAATGGTGGCTCACTAGGCCATAGTTCTTACCAGTTGAAAGGAAATATAATTTAGCATAATCCCTCCCAGGTTATTCTGATACCTAATGTCTTGGTGATCAGTTTGCTATAACAAAGCACTATGGACTGGGTGGCTTAAACAACAGATACTTATTTTTCACAGTTTTGGAAACTGAGAAGTCCAAGATCAAGGTGTGAGCAGATTCCATTCCTGATGAGGACCCTCTTCTTGACTTGAAGACAGACACTTGCTTTGTCCTCACATAGTAGAAAGAGAGAGAGCTTGTCTTTCTTCCTTTTCTTGTATGTCACCATAGGGGCTCTACCCTCAATACCTCATATATCTGATTACCACACAAGGGCCCCATCTATAGACATTATCACTTTAGAGATTAGGGCTGCAATAAAAAAATTTGGGGAAGTGCAAATACTCAGTCCGTAACACCTCCTATCTCTTTTCCATTTCCACCTGAGGAGAATTTAATTCTGCTTATTCTTATTTTTAATTTGCTATTATTGTGAACATTACTTATAAATGATTTTGACATCAAAGAGGAACACAAAGTAAAAACTGAAAGTTCTTCCCTAAATCCTCAGTATCCTACTCTCTAGGAATAACTAATGTTGCTTGCCAGAATATACAAAGTTATTGTCAGTATATGTGCACACACGTGTGCCTGTTTTTTACATTTTGATCTTCAGTCGTGTTTGTGTTTAGTGTGAAGCAGGGATCCATTTCCAAGTATTTAGCTCTTGTCCTTTCAGCATCTTGATTAATTCATTATTTCCCCGCTCATAGAAAAATATTGTTGTATATCAGTATAATATATATAATAGTACTGATAAATTTATAGGTCAGTTTGTATACTTTAAATTGTTTTCAGATACTAATAGTAAGCTTTTTATTATTTTTACTTTAGCATTTCCCCTCCCTCCTACTGGACCATTGATGTTTTAGAAATATTTCTTAGCTATTGTTCCTAGTCTTGTTTCAAGAATTTTTATCAGAAATTTCATTGCAGTTGCATTTGTGGTATGGGGCGATATGATGTCTAAATAGCATTAATTTTTCCTACAGGAATATGGCACATGTTACATTTATTCAAGTCAATTGCTCAGGTTTATTAGTTCTTCACAACTTTCTTCATGGGCATTTGAAATATTAATGTTTTACAGATACTGTTTTTTCTGTAATAAATTTGTAAAGATTATCACCTATCCTAACATGTTGATTATATATTTTTAATGTATTTTGCATATTTTTTATGCACCCATATTTTATATGCACCCTTTACTTGGCCGCCTTAGATTTTTCAGTTAACAGGTTTTTCGAATAATAATTCTGTCTGTTTCTTTCTAATGCTTTACCTTCCCTCTTTCTCTTTCTTTCTTTCTACATCATTGCGCTGGAATTTCCGTTTTCATTTGAACAGTGATAATGATACAGCACCATTTTGTCTTGATCTTTTTTAATAGCAATGCCCCCTTTTTCTAGTGTTGATGATGGCCACTGATTTGAGAAGAATCTACTTAATTATTAAGAATCCTTTTTTCCGGGCACCTCCGTGGCTCAGTGGGTTAAAGACCTGCCTTCAGCTCAGGTCACGATCTCAGGGTCCTGGGATCGAGGCCCACATCGGGCTTTCTGTTCAGCAGGGAGCCTGCTTCCTCCTCTCTCTCTGCCTGCCTCTCTGCCTACTAGTGATCTGTCTCTCTGTCAAATAAATAAATAAAATCTTTAAAAAAAAAAAAAATCCTTTTTTCCGATAGGGAGAGGGTGGTTGGGTTACGGACATTGGAGAGGGTATGTGCTATGGTGAGGGCTGTGAAATGTATAAGCCTGATGACTCACAGATGGGGCATTATATGTTACATTGTATGTTAATTAAAATTATATTACATATTTATATTTATATATTAATCTATTTTATATATTTTATATATAAATAATTTTTATATTTATATATTTATATAACTTGTATTTATATGAATTTTATGTACAAAATTACTTATATATAAACAATTCTATATTATACATTATATGTTAATAAAAATTTATGAAAATCCTTTTTTCCTCAGTTGTTAGAGTTTCTTAAAAATTCAGATAATGAATGCTAAATTTTATAAAATGCCTTTTCAACCTCAAATGAGGAAGTCAATGTGAGCTTTCATTGTGATAGTTTAAAAATCTCTTTATATTCTTGAAATTTCCTACTTCATCATATGTCTTTTTCTTTAAACAAAAAGCTGGGTATTATTTCATAACATATGAAAAATTTAATATTCATAAATTGTCCTTTTATGTGTATATTCTGGTTTAGTGCTAGACTTATGATAGCTTGCTGAAATACATTACAGTACTTATAAAATTTATATATTAACTTAGTAATTATCTACACTTGAAAGCATGGTAAAACACAGTGGCAAATTTTGATGTCTCGGTACTTTTTTGGGGCAATGGTTAAAAAACCCTTTTCTTCCTTAACTGTTAAGTATAGTCACTATGAATTGTCTATCCTTTTTCGTAATATATCTCCTAAATGGTACAATTCACTCTCTTGTTTGTTTACTTCTTTTTTAAAATTCATTTACAATTTGGATGGCATAGTTTGCCTAGTTTTTTATTTATATTTTATATATCATTTATGTTGTTTTCATCCCAAAAAGGGTTAGTGGAAATAATAATTTGTGAAGTTTTTGTTGTTGTTTAGAACTCTTTAAACATGTTTAAATACATTTTTCTTGTTTACTTTTTAAGTGATACTCTCTACATTTTTGTATTTATTTAAAAATATCAATAAGACCTTAAATTTCAAAGATACTATTTGTGCAGTGTATTGTTTTTACAGTTTGTAAAAACTGTAAAGTTTGTTTGAGTGTTTATACTGGTTTACTTCTGAATTTGAATATTTATTTTATCAGTACATATGAGTCATAAACTCTCCAAGGGCTTTATATATATGTTCTAATATACTTGTCGATCAGTAACATCTTGCTTGACTTTAGTATTCATAAATATTGGTCTTATTTATTCTAAAATAATTTAGATTTGGACCACGGAAGTCAGTATTACAAGGGAGAAATTTGATGTCATTTCATTTTAACTTTTGCTTATGGAATTATTTTTCTTCATCCATGAAATAGAAAAAAATTAATTTCACATTTACATAATTTTTTAAATTAATGTTTTCTAGTAGTGATCTATCTTAAATGAAGTTTTTTAATAGAGATTCTTGATAGAGGAATCCTCCAGAAGATACTTTGGTAATATATTTGGTTTGACAGATCCTGCATGTATTAGTGATCTATTACAAATTATAAATTACTCTAAAATTCAGTGGCTTTTAAACGACATGCATTTATTATCTCTCTTTGTGTCAGAAATTCATGCATGGCTCAGCTGGGTTCTATGCCTCAGAGTCTTTCACAACACTGCAGTCAGAGGTGTCAGGGCTGGGATCTCATCTGGAGGCTTAACTGGGGAATGATCTCCTTCCAAGCTTATTCTTGGCCCAATGTAGTGCTTTTCCCACTGCGACACATATTGACAGGTATTTGATTTATTTGAGAGTCACTCTTTGGGTCTAACATTCAGCCCCAGGAACATCTACCTCTTTTGAGCTCTTCCTGTTATTTAGTCATAAATGTATGTGTGTATGTGAATGTGCATGGACATGCAGGTGAGCATCTATAGAAGGGTAAGTGGGAGGGACAGAGAGAAACAAGCAGGGAGGGAGAATGATCATATGTTAGTATAACTTTTTTCTATTTTTAAGAACTATTTTTCCCCCATAGGTGCCTTAGCTGGGCCAATTATTGTGGAGCCACATGTCACAGCAGTATGGGGAAAGAATGTTTCATTGAAGTGTTTAATTGAAGTAAATGAAACTATAACACAGATTTCATGGGAGAAGATCCATGGCAAAAGTTCACAGACTGTTGCAGTTCATCATCCTCAGTATGGATTCTCTGTTCAAGGAGAATATCAGGGAAGAGTCTTATTTAAAAACTATTCACTTAATGATGCGACAATTACTCTACATAACATAGGATTTTCTGATTCTGGAAAATACATATGCAAAGCTGTTACATTCCCGCTTGGAAATGCTCAATCCTCTACAACTGTAACTGTATTAGGTAGGTATGCTTGAATTGTATATTTTGGTGGTACTGGCAAGGATTATAATAAAATTTTTTTTAAGATTTTAAAATAATTAACTGTATATACATAAGCCTAGATTTGAAATAATTCAGATATGATTTTTCAAGTGTTTTCTTAAAAATCTGTGATTCTCTGCTCTCTCAATTTAAACAAAATTTTGTATCTACCTACCTATCTGTGTAATGCTGTGTGGTTCTTAGTTATTTTACTTTTTTCATGAAAGATTGGTTTTTAATTACAATACTAAAATGCTGAGTGTTTTTGAATTTTCAGTATTCTTTCTCAAAATTTCAAACTTTAAATTTCCATTTTTAAATAAGCTTGTCCATTTATTTAAATGACTGTTGTCTTAGAGCCATTGATATATTTCCATGTTTCTGAAATCAGATTTTACGTCTGCCACTGTGGATTTCATAGCTGTTTGATCCTTGGGCCTTTGCTTCTAATCAGCAGTCTTCTGCTTTTTCCTTTCTCATAACTTAAAATTTATGGAGGAATTTAAAATGAGCTTATTATTGTTAAGATAGCCACTTGCAGTGAAAGGTATACTAATTTGGAAATACTGGCTTGTATTTTTAGAATACCAGAGTAAAGATTAAGGAGTAATAGCAACCTTAGCATTTTCCAATCAAAGTAGGACTCCTTTAACAGGCAGTCTTTGCATCTGCCTGTTTGTCTCTTGGGGACTTGGTTGGATCTGCTGATAGCTCCCCTCCTCAACCCTCCTTCTTCACTTTCCTTCTGGGTGTTACACCCTAGTAAAAAGCACTTTGTGCTCCTCACTTGGTCTTAGTGTCTGCTTCCAGAGCAGCAAACAAATGCACTGCCCCTAATATTTAAAGGCATTATTTCAGGGTCTCTGACATGCAGGAAAGCCATTTTGTTCAGCTCTTGTCAGATATTTTTTCATGTTGAGAGATACTACTTAAAAATAGAAATTAAATTAAATATTTGAGAATTTCATATGTTTATGACAATGCCTGAACACCTGTGGGAAAATATAACTCATGTTTATGAAAGATACTTTTGAGAAACTTTGACTAGAAGGCAGGGAGCATTGGGTGTTATACACAAACAATGAATCCTGGAACACTGAATCAAAAACTAATGATGTACTGTATGGTGACTAACATTAACATTACAAAAAAAAAAAAGAATAGGTCCAGAAACAAACAAAACAAAAAAGAAGGCAAAAATAAATACCTGAAAAATCAAGTGCAGGCCATCAGGGTTAAAAAAGGTCATAAAAAAAGTTCAATGGCTAGAAAACAGTAGTTTTGTATGGAAGAGGGAACCCATTGGAGTAAGGGGTTTTTTTGCTTTAAATTCTAGTAATTGCCCCTAAATTATCAGTGATTTAAAACTGAGGAGTGTTTATAGTATAAGACTATTCATGATCTTCACCACGCCTATGTATCTAGCTTCATCTGTTTCATCTCTTTCTCCACTTTACAACACAAATAATCATGATGAACTATTTGTAGTTCTGATAATACCGGTTTTTGTTTTACATGTGTTTTTCTTTCTTCTTGGATTGCTTTCTTTTTCTTCCTGTCTTCCTAGTTCTTATATTTAACTGCTATTTATCAAACCACATCCTTTTAGAAAGCCATTGTTGAAATATATACCCACTTGCAGTTTGATTTTCTTTCTTTCTTTCTTTTTTTTTGGCTCTTTTGCCATTTTTTCTTGAGCTTATCTATTGCAGCAGTTACCATACTGTTTGTTGTGTCTTTTCTACATTATAAACACATGGTGGACTACAGCTCTGTACTTTTAAATTTAACTTTATCTCTAAGGCCTACAAGAATTCCTGGTATACAGCAGCCATACACCATGAGTGTTATTTAAGTAGGGTATAGGAATGGATTGGTAAAACTTAGTAGTATACAAAAGTTGTATAGAAAAACAGTTGAACCAGTCGTTGAATTTTGGATAGATTTGGGGTAAGCAGAGGGAAGTAAGTATAGGGAGAATAAATGAGCCAGTGCGGGGAGGCAGAAAACAATATACAATAAGGCAGAGTTCTTTTTAGCATCAGCGTTGTTGACATTTTGGGCTGGAATTCTTTGCTCTAGTGAGCTGTCCTGTCCATTGTAGACTGTTTGGCAATGTCTGTGGAGACATTCTAAGTTATCATCACTGAAAGACTGCTGCTAGCATCTGGTGGGTCTTTCAGTGTTGATAACTTAGAATGTCTCCAGATATTGCCAAGGGTCCTCTGGAAGAGGAGAGGAGAGATCACTCATTGTTGAGCGATTAGTGAAATCATTCATTAGTGGAATCACTGAATAATTTTTTGATTGTTCAGAGGATTTATGTAAAGTACAAGAACTAAAGGCTAGAAAGTTTGAGTAGGACTGCATTAAAGTAACTTGAATGTTATAATGGAGAATTTGAGCTTTGTATTACCTGAAATGCCAAATTTGTATAAGATATTGTACTTCTTGCCTCCCTTCTTCTACCCTCAGACTCCTACTATGTAAAGTGTGGTTGCTGAACTGGCAGCATTGGCATCACTTGGGAGTTTATTAGAAATATAGGATTTGGGGTCCCTCTCAAACTTATTGAATGATAAGTCTACATTTTAGCAGGATTTCTAAGTGATTTGTATACAGAATGAAGTTTGAGAAACACTGGTTTGATCACCTTCTTACCTTGCTTAGAGGGATATTTAAGTCATAATAGACTAGATTTAGGGAGTAATGTGATAAAAGTTATGATTTATGAAGGTCAGTTAGGTGTTTTGATGGATTGAAATGAAGAGGTCCGAGGGGGAGGAGTCAAGATGGCAGAGGAGTAGCAGGCTGAGATCATATCAGATAGCAGGAGATCAGCTAGGTAGTTTATCAAACCTTTCTGAACACCTACAAATCCAACAGGAGATCAAAGAGAAGAAGAGCAGCAATTCTAGAAACAGAAAATCGACCACTTTCTGAAAGGTAGGACCTGCGGAGGAGTGAATCCAAAGCGACGGAAAGATAGACTGCAGGGGGAGAGGCCAGCTCCCAGCAAGCAGGGGAGCAACGGAGCACAAAATCAGAACTTTTAAAAGTCTGCTCCACTGAGGGACATGGCTCCAGAGGCTAAGCCAACTTGAAGCCCACTTGGGGGCGGTGTGGTCTCAGATCCCATGGGGTCACAGAAGAATCAGGGGTGTCTTAGTGTTGCCGAGCTCACAGGTATTAGAGCAAGGAAGCTGGCTACAGAGACAGAGCTGAGGAGTGAGCTCTCAACTTGGAGTTACCTTAAACTGTGATCCGTGGCACAGTCAGGCCACTGCTCTTTGAGCAGGGACTCCAGAAGATCCGGGGAGACCCCCCCCCCCCGCCTCCCCAGAAGAGCCGCAGGGATCTGCTGGGTTTGGAGACTACAGGCGGAGCTGTGTGCCAGAGACAGAGATGCTTGGTCACAGGCTGGGTGAGCTTGGAGTGTGGCCAGAGGCCAGGGAGACGAGAGTGATTGAATCCTTTTCTCCGAGGGTGCACTGAGGAATGGGGCCCTTAGCTCTCCATTACTCCGAGCTGGAGATTGGGAGGCCACCATTTTCATTCCCGTTCTCCAGAGCTCTACAGAAAGCCTTCAGGGAACAAAAGCTCCCAAAAGTCAACCAGAGCAGATTACTTAGCCTAGCCACTAGTAAGGGCAGTGCAATTCTGCCTCCTGCAATGACACTTGAGAATCACTACAACAGGCCCCTCCCCCAGATGATCAGCAAGAAATCTAGCCAAGACCAAGTTCACTTATCAAGAACAGCAGAATTCCAGAGGAGGAGAAAGCAAGGCATGGAATTCATGGCTTTGTCCTCATTATTCTTTAGTCTTGCAAAGTTAATTTTTTAAATTTTATTTTTTTCTATATGCTAATTTTTTTTAACTTTTACCCTTTCCTCTATTAACGTTTTTAAACTAGTTTATCTTAACAACACCTTTCATAAAAAAGATCTTTCTGAACCTTCATTAATATACTCATATTTTATCCTTCATTGTATCTAACTAGAGTTCAGAATGATGATTCTCAAGGTGCTAGCCGGGCTCGAAAAAGGCATGGAAGATATTAGAGAAACCTGTCTGGAGAAATAAAAGCCCTTTCTGGAGAAATAAAAGAACTAAAATCTAATCAAGCTGAAATAAAAAAAGCTATTAATGAGATGCAATCAAAAATGGAGTCTCTTACTGCTAGGATAAATGAGGCAGAAGAGAGAATTAGTGATATAGAAGACCAAATGACAGAGAATAAAGAAGCTGAGTAAAAGAGAGACAAACAACTACCGAACCATGAGGGGAGAATTGGAGAGATAAGTGATACCATACGATGAAACAACATTAGAATAATTGGGATTCCAGAAGAAGAGGAAAGAGAGAGGGGAGCAGAAGGTATATTGGAGAGGATTATTGTAGAGAATCTCCCTAATATGGCAAAGGGAACAAGCATCAAAATCCGGGAGGTGCAGAGAACCCCCTCAAAATCAATAAGAATAGGTCCATGCCCCATCATCTAATAGTAAAATTTACAAGTCTTAGTGACAAAGAGAAAATTTTGAAAGCAGTTCGGGACAAGAAGCCTATAACATACAATGGTAAAAATATTAGATTGGCAGCGAACTTATCCACAGAGACCTGGCAGTCCAGAAAGAACTGACATGATATATTCAGAGCACTAAATGAGAAGAACATGCAGCCAAGAATACTATACCCAGCTAGGCTATCATTGAAAATAGAAGGAGAGATTAAAAGCCTCCAGGACAAACAAAAACTAAAAGAATTTGTAAATACCAAACCAGCCCTACAGGAAATATTGAAAGGGATTCTCTAAGCAAAGAGAGAGCCTAAAAGTAGTAGACCAGAAAGTAATAGAGATAATACACATTAATAGTCACCTTACAGGCAATAAAATGGCACTATATTCATATGTCTCAATAGTTACCCTGAATGTAAATGGACTAAATGCCCCAATCAAAAGACACAGGGTATCAGAATGGATTAAAAAAACAAAACCCATCAATATGCTGTCTACAAGAAACTCATTTTAGACCCAAGGACAACTCCACATTTAAAGCGAGGGGGTGGAAAACAGTTTACCATCCTAATAGACATCTAAAGAAAGCTGGGGTGGTAATGCATATATCAGATCAATTAGATTTTAAGTCAAAGACTATACTAAGAGATGAGGAAGGACACTATATCATACTCAAAGGGTTTGTCCAACAAGAAGGCCTAACAATTTTCAATACCTATGCCCCTAACATGGGAGCAGCCAACTATATAAACCAATTAATAACAAAATCGAAGAAACACATCGACAAAAATACAATAATAGTAGGAGACTTTAACAACCCCCTCACTGAAATGGACAGATCATCTAAGCAACAGAACAACAAGGAAATCAAGGCCTTTAATGACACACTGGACCAGATGGACATCACACATAGATTGAGAACATTCCATCACAAAGCAACAGAATAAACATTCTTCTCTAGTGCACATGGAACATTCTCCAGAATAGATCACATCCTGGGTCACAAATCAGGTCTCAACCGGTATCAAAAGATTGGGATCATTTCCAGCATTTTTTCAGACCACAATGCTCTGAAGCTGGAACTCAATTTCAAGAGGAAATTTGGAAAGAACACAAATACATGGAGACTAAACTGCATCCTTCTAAATAATGAATGGGTCAACCAGGAAATTAAAGAAGAATTGAAAAAATTCATGGTAACAAATGATAATGAAAACACAACGGTTCAAAATCTGTGGGACACAGCAAAGGAAGTCCTGAGAGGAAAATATATAGCAATCCAAGCCTTTCTCAAGAAACAAGAAAGGTGGCTTTCCAGATGGCTTCCCATCTGGAAAGAAACAACCTAAGTCTACACCTAAAGGAGCTGGAGAAAGAACAGCAAAGAAAACCTAAACCCAGCAGGAGAAGAGAAATAAAGATCAGAGCAGAAATCAATGAAATAGAAAGCAAAAGACCAATAGAACAAATCAATGAAACTATGAGCAACTAGATGCCAGCAATTAACAATGTGGAAGAAATGGAGGCATTGCTAGAGACGTATAAACTACCACAACTGAACCAGGAAGAAATAGAAAACCTGAACAGACCCATAACCAATAAGGAGATTGAAGCAGTCATCAAAAATCTCCCAACAAACAGACCAGGGCCAGATGGCTTCCCAGGAGAATTCTACCAAACATTGAAAGAATTAATTCCTATTCTCCAGAAACTGTTCCAAAAAATAGAAATGGAAGGAAAACTTCCAAACACATTTCATGAGGCCAGCATTACCTTGATCCCAAAACCAGACAAAGATCCCATCAAAAAAGAGAATCACAGACCAGGATCCTTGATGAACACAGATGTGAAAATTCTCACCAAAATACTACCCAGTAGGATCCAACAGTACATTAAAAGGATTATTCATCAAGACCCAGTGGGATTTATCCCAGGGCTGCAAGGTTGGTTCAACATCTGCAAATCAATGAATGTGATAGAATACATTAATAAAGAACAAGAACCATATGACACTTCCAATAGATGCTGAAAAAGCATTGACAGAATACAGCATCCTTTCCTGATCAAAATTCTTCAAAGTGTAGGGATAGAGGGTACACACCTCAATATCATCAAAGTCATCTATGGAAAACTAATAGCGAATATCATTCTCAATGGAGAAAAACTGAGAGCTTTTCCGCTAAGGTCAAGAACACGGCAGGGATGTCCATTATCACCACTGCTATTCAACATATTACTAGAAGTCCTAGCCTCAGTAATCAGACAACAAAAAGAAATTAAAGGCATCCAAATCGGCAAAGAAGGAGTCAAACCATCACTCTGAAAATGATATGATCCTTTATGTGAAAACCCCAAAAAGACTCAAATCTGCTAGAACTTGTACAGGAATTCAGTAAAGTATCAGGATATAAAATCAGTGCACAGAAATCAGTTGCATTTCTTTACACCAACAAGAAGACTGAAGAAAGAGGAATTAAGGAGTCCATCCCATTTACAATTGCATCCAAAACCATAAGATACCTAGGAATAAACCTAACCAAAGAGGCAAAGAATCTATACTCAGAAAACTATAAAGTACTCATGAAAGAAATTGAGGATGACACAAAGAAATGGAAAGATGTTCCATGCTCATGGATTGGAGGAACAAATATTGTGAAAATGTCTATGCTACCTAAAACAATCTACACATTTAATGCAATCCCTATCAATATCCTATCCATTTTTTTCAAAGAAATGGAACAAATAATCCTAAAATTTATATGGAACCCAAAAAGACCTTGAATAGCCTCAGGAATGTTGAAAAAGAAAGCCAAAGTTGGTGGCATCACATCCCAGACTTCAAGTTCTATTACAAAGCTGTCATCATCAAGACAGTATGGTACTGGCCCAAAAACAGACACATAGATCAATGGAACAGAATAGAGAGCCCAGAAATAGACCCTCAATTCTATGGTCAACTAATCTTTGACAAAACAGGACAGAATGTCCAATGGAAAAAAGATAGCCTCTTTAACAATCGGTGTTGGGAAAATTGGACAGCCACATGCAGGAAAATGAAACTGGACCATTTCCTTACACCACACATGAAAATAGACTCAAAATGGATGAAAGACCTCAGTGTGAGAAAGGAATCCCTCAAAAGCCTTGAAGAGAACACAGGTAGCAACCTCTTTCACCTCAGCCGCAGCAGTTTCTTCCTAGGAATATTGCCAAAGGCAAGGGAAGCAAGGGCAAAAATGAACTTTTAGGACTTCATCGAGATCAAAGGCTTCTACACAGCAAAGGAAACAGTTAACAAAACCAAAAGACAACTGACAGAATGGGAGAAGATACTTGCAAACGACGTATCAGATAAAGGGTTCGTATCTGGGGCACCTGGGTGGCTCAGTGGGTTAAACTTCTGCTTTCAGCTCAGGTCATGATCTCAGGGTCCTGAGATCGAGCCCTGCATCGGGCTGTCTGCTCAGCAGGAAGCCTGTTCCTCCCCCTCATCTCTCTCTCCCTCTGTCAAATAATTAAATATAATTTTAAAAAAAGAAAAAAAGGTTAGTATCCAAAATCTATGAAGAACTTATCAAACTCAACACCCAAAGAACAAATAATCCAATCAAGAAATGGGCAGAGGACATGAACAGACATTTCTGCAAAGAAGACATCCGGATGGCCAACAGACACATGAAAAAGTGATCCACGTCACTCGGCATCAGGGAAATACAAATCAAAACCACAATGAGATACCATCTCTCACCAGTCAGAATGGCTAAAATTAGCAAGTCAGGAAATGACACTTGCTGGTGAGGATGCAGAGAAAGGGGTACCCTCCTACACTGTTGGTGGGAGTACAAGCTGGTGCAACTACTCTGGAAAACAACATTGAGGTTCCTCAAAAAGTTGAAAATAGATCTACCATACGACCCAGTATTTGCAATACTGGGTATTTACCGTAAAGATACAAACGTAATGATCCGAAGAGCCATGTGCGCCCAGATGTTTATAGCAGCGATATCCACAATAGCCAAACTATGAAAAGAACCTAGATGTCCATCAATAGATGAATGGATAAGGAAGATATGGTGTATAGATAGAGATATATATACAATTGAATATTATGCAGCCATCAAAGAAATGAAATCTTGCCATTTGTGACGACATGTATGGAACTAGAGGGTGTTATGCTTATCGAAATACATCACTCAGAGAAAGACCATTATCATATCTCCATGATATGAGGAAGTTGAGAGGCAATGTGGGGGGTTTGAGGGATACCAAAAGAACAAATTAAACAAGATGGCATCGGGAGGGAGACAAACCATAAGAGACTCTTAAACAAATGAGGGTTGGGACACCTAGGTGGCTCAATGGGTTAAGCCTCTGCCTTCCGCTCAGGCCACTATTCCAGGGTCCTGGGATCGAGCCCTGCATCAGGCTCTCTGCTCAGCGGGGAGTTTGTTACCCTTCCTCTCTCTGCCTGCCTCTCTGCCTATTTGTGATCTCTGTCAAATAAATAAAAATAAAAATCTTTTTAAAAAAAAGAAAACAAAAAAAAAATGAGGGTTGCCAGGGCGAGGGGGTTAGGGAAAGGTTGTGGTAGGGTTATGGACATGGGGGAAGGTATGTGCTATGATGAGTGCTGTGAAGTCTGTAAATGTGGCAGTTCACAGACCTGTACCCCTGGGTCTAATAATACATTATATGTTAATAAATAAATAAAAATTTTTTAAAAAATAAAGAAATGAAGAAGTCCTAAAATCTTAATCCTTCAGTCATGTGGCCATGAAAGCTTGAAATTAATTTTCTGATTTCCGCCACTTGAGGGAAGAAGGGAGCTATTACAAAGGAATATCTGTCAAGACTTTGTAACTGATTGGATACAAGAAACATGGGAGGTTTGAGCATAAAAAGGTTTCCAGCCTTTGTGATTGTGTAAGTTATATTAGTATAAATTCCAGTGGGCATGTCTGAATGAAATCCAGGTGTTGGGATTGGATGGCTAAGATAATGAGATCAGCATTGTCTTTATTGAGTTTGAAGATATATAGGCAAACAGTACCAGACAGGTGGTTAGAAACTATGGAATCAAGCCTTGTATGAAAAAGGAAGGAAATTAGAGATTATGTAGATAGTAGTTTTGTATCAGATAAACGTTTCTAAGGGAGATGCAAATAGTAACTGACACCCAGTATTTATTGGGGCGGAGGTCAGAAGAAATTGAAATGAAGAACTCTAAGAGAGCTTTGAGGAAAACTCTGGCAAAGTAATACTACTTATATCAGGAGAAGATAAAATTTTTAAGATTATTTTAGCAGCTTTTTCTTTTTTCCACAGTGAGAATTAAGCTTTTTACAAAATGATTTGAACAACCGTTTTTTGTTTTTTTTTGTTTTTTTGTTTTTTTTGGCTTTCCTAAGAATGGTACACAGCTAGTATTCTTTTTTTTTTTTTTAAGATTTTATGTATTTATTTGACAGAGAGAGATCACAAGTAGGCAGAGAGGCAGGCAGAGAGAGAGAGAGGAGGAAGCAGGCTCCCTGCTGAGCAGAGAGCCCAATGCGGGACTGGATCCTAGGATCCTGAGATCATGACCTGAGCCGAAGGCAGCGGCTTAAGGCACTGAGCCACCCAGGCGCCCAGTGGTACACAGCTAGTATTCTTAAAGTATAGCCTAGAAGGCAATTCATTACTTAGAACAGGTACCTTAAGGCATTATTAGTACTTAATTCTTTTTGAACAGAATGCTAATAACTGTGTCAAAGTTTGAAATTCTACCAAATTGGTCAAAGAGAATGGCAAATAAAAAATTTAGCCTATCGATTACATGGTAACATTAGAATTTCAGTGGAGTGGTAGTAATAGAAATCAAATTAAGGGAATGTGATATAACAAAAAAGCTTTGGGAAAATTTAACAACAAATGCCCCACAGTAGAACAGCTGTTTTGCAATTGCTTAGTTCTCTTGATGGGATATTTTATAGCTATTAAAATTATGGTTAAGAGAAGTGTTGCTGTGGGAGGAAAGAACTAAAAAATTGTACGTATGCCATGATTATTACATCCATATAGAAACTAGAAAAAGAGAAGTGGAAGATGATAATAATTGCATTAGGGTATTGTAGTTGTGCCTAATTTTTTCCCTGTTTTCCCAATTTTTAGAAATACTGCTTTTGCAATAAAAATACAGACTTCCATTATATGTTGGGTAACTGAACATAATTTAAAAAAAAATAGATTTCCATTGCTGTAGATGATGGAATAGCAGGGACTGGATTTGCCCTCTCTCTGAGAACAAGAAACCAGGCAAATAAGAAACAGTTTTAAGAAACAGTTTTTTGTTATTGGACAATAGGCCATGTAAGATTATGATCCCTGAAAGAAGGAAAACAAACAAGGTGAGTCCATATAATGTTCTGGCTTCCACCTTAGTCAGTTTTCAGAGTACAACTCAGTGACAAGGATTTGAAGCAGAGATCGATGGTATTAGGGAGTAAAAGAGAAATTCTGGAATTCAGGGAGGACAGGTGATTAGAATTTGTGGAGCAGAATACTGGAAAGCAGAGAGCATCAGAGAGAGTGTGTGTGTTTTAGAGATCTACAGAGGGCCCCTTTAAAGTCTTTGGATTAGTATTGATCTGTGTTGATGGAGAGGAATCTTGAGGTTGGGGAAAGAACCACCGGAAAGCATTAGATCTAACTAACAATCCTGATGTTCACACAGAACTGGGAAAACCATGTTACCTCCATTCAGAGTATAGAGGGCTTTGATAGCATCTTTTTTTTTTTTTTTTTAACAGATTTTATATACTTGACGAGAGAGAGATCACAAGTAGGCAGAGAGACGGGAAGCAAACTACCCTCCCAGCAGAGAGCCCGATGCAGTGCTCTATCCCAGGACCATGAGATCATGACCTGAGCTGAAGGCAGAGGCTTAACTCACTGGGCCACCCAGGCGCCCCCTTTGATAGCATCTTAAGAGCAAGCAGCAGCAAAACAACTAGACAGTGAAGGTTACAGGGAAGTTAACCAAAATATTGAGGTCTATGAGAAAAGTAACTTTGGAAAGCTAATAAAGTCTACAACCAGGAGATTGATTCCTTCAGAAGAAACAGAAATGTAACTTTTTTTTTTTTTTTTTCAAGATTTATTTAGAGAACACAGGTAGACAGAGCACCAGGCAGAGGGAGAAGGAGAAGCAGGCTCTCTGCTGAGCAGGGAGCCCAACATACTGTGCTGGATCCCAGGACCCTAGGATCATGACCTGAGTCAAAGGCAGCCACTTACCTGCCTGAGCCACCCAGGCGCCTGCAGAAATATAACTTAAAATTGACTTTAAAATAAATTTTTAAGTTCCTCAAAGATAAAAAAAAAAAGTTAGTGATGGTGTAAGTTGTTCAAAACAACTCTCCCATGGGTGTGAAATAAAATACCACTGAAAGCTTCAAGGAAGTAAAAACAAGTGAGAAATATTAGTAGATTAAGTCTAGGAGAAGGTAAAAGTAGAAATAAGCTTAGCACTGAAAGTTGCATGCAACCTGAGGACTTCTGATAATTTAGAAGAAACACCTGAGGTGCTTAGCTGGGATTTTGAAAGCCTTAAGAAGCAAGAGACAGATTTCTAAGTGTAGTTCTGCTAAGATGGGGGATGTCTAATAACCCTTCTCTTATTCATCTGCTATCCAGAGGCTTACATTTTTAGAATAGTGGGAAATTAGTAGAAGTAAACCAGCCTTCTTATAGACTTACAGGTTTATAATGACCTGAGTGGTTTGATCTTAAAATCAGGAGGCCCTAGACTGGTTAGTGATTTCAGGAGTTTAGCAGAAGAAAACTCAGATCTTTTCTGGAGGAAAATTATCTTTATTCTAGACCTCACAGTATTTCTATCTTAATTATTCAAACACAGGCTTATAGTTTTCTGGAATACAAGTAAAGAAGAACCCACAAGTAGCAGGCAGCACAAATAAGACAACAGAAACAGACATTCAAAGATATAGGTTGTTGGAATTATCAGACACAGCCTATTAAACAGCATCGTTTAACATTTGAAGAGTTAAGTCAATCTATAAAATTTCTGCAGAGAACAAGAAACTATTAAAAAATGACACAGTAATTGGCCTTGAAGTAGAGAAGTAATTTTTAGTGTATAAAAGTAGTTAACCATAAAAGGGAAATTAAAAACTGGTAAATTTTAGTACAATTGAATTAAAAACTTCTCTTCATCAAAACACACTATAGGGCAAAAAGATAAGCCCTAAACTGCTAGAGGATATTTTTACCACATGTAATAAAAAAAGGGCTCTTCTTCCAAATCAGTAAGTAAAAGCAATTGGCTTTAATAGGCATTTTGCAGAAGAAATTCCAAATAGTCTATAAACATGGAAGGAACTTTAACGTCATTCATAATAAAAAATACAGTCTCAACAGTACACCATTATATGCATATAAGATGGACAAACATGAGAAGTCAAACAATACCACCTGTGGTGAGTGTCTGGACCAACAGGTGCTCTAAGATTGGTAGTAAATTCTTACTTTGGAAAGCTTTTTGGCATTATCTGGTAAAGTTGAAAATAAAAATAGTAGTAGCAATTCCACTATAAGAGACAAAGTAAAGAAATACCTGTACAAATATACCGAGATATACCAATGAGAATGTTTCTTATAAAGTTGTTTATACTAAACAGGAAATAGCACCAAAACCCAATGGTAAATAAACTGTACAGCAGTTAATAATCTGTAGAACTGCATATAAATTTAAATGGTTTTTAAAAAGTGAAAAAATCTTGAATTCTAAAATAATAAAGTCTGATTGTTCTCAAATAAATTAATCTCAGGAGCACAAAGTTGAATCGAAGAAGAACTATATAAAAATATATATAGTTTAGTACCATTCATGTAAAGTTCAGAAACAGGTAAAATATAATTGTTGTTTTACAAACTTTACATTTGTTGCTTGTAGACCTGTTATGAAAAGTAAGCAAAAATTTATTTCCAGAGTCATTATAATGATTTCATACTTGGGCTGGTAGGTGTTAAGATCAAGGAGAGACATGCTGAGCTACCTGGGAGGTACTGTTGTTTTTATTAAGATATATGGTGTTTACACAGATGTTTACTACAAAGTATTGATTACATGTGTTGTATGTACTCTTTCCTTTGTTATTTTACAATAATACATCTCATACAATACATTAGGAAAATATTAGTATCTCAAGTAAATTATGAAAAATATTTAGATACAAATCAAGAACAGATGGCATTAAAAATCAGTTGGAAGCTTTGAAAGTGAGACAGTTCATGAGGTAAGACTGAGGAATTTATGCAGAAAGAAACACATGAAATTTGCTGGAAAATGTGAAGAGATAGAAAGGTTATATGGAAAGTAGATGAAAGGATCTGAACATTAAGGTTACTTTCACTTGCTGAGGAGCTTTCTTATACTGGAAGAAGATAATGGGATATACATTCTAATACACATTTTAATAAACATAGCTATTATTGACATTACATTCTAACTGTATAGGTTCCATACTGGTAACTTAATTTATGTTTTTTGTAAGTGTTTTGCTGCAAAATGAAGCACTGTGTTTTAAAACTACATCTTTTCCCCTTTCAGAGTAATACTTAAACTCTTATAATGAAAATTACCCAATTTACAGGAATTTTTCATATACTAACTTCAGGGAGAACTCATCAGTCCTTATAAAGAAAAATGGTATCTCTCCTAAGGAGAACCTTCTTTAAAGTTTTCAAGTCTTGCTGAGGTTCTTGTTTGTCTTAACTCATGATCTTCTCCTCTTCCCAAGATCTAGCTGATGTTAGCATTACTTAAAAGCATGTTTAAAGCCTAGATTTTATATACATTTTCCCCTAAGTTTATGAACTATGGCTAGATATATCTTGGAAAGATATAAATATATTCTTCATTGAAATGTGACTAATTTTTTTTTTTAAATGTAAACAGTTGAACCCACTGTGAGCCTGATAAAAGGGCCAGATTCTTTAATTGATGGAGGAAATGAAACTGTAGCAGCCATCTGTATCGCAGCCACTGGAAAGCCAGTTGCACATATTGACTGGGAAGGTGATCTTGGTGAAATGGAATCCACTACAACTTCTTTTCCAAATGAAACGGCAACAATTGTCAGCCAGTACAAGCTGTTTCCAACCAGATTTGCTAGAGGAAGGCGGATTACCTGTGTTGTAAAACATCCAGCCTTGGAAAAGGACATCCGATATTCTTTCATATTAGATATACAGTGTAAGTAAACAATAACATTTGCTCTTAAACATTTTACTTTAATTTTCTTCTGTGACATAATTCTATGGCAGACTTGTTAGTTTGAATATTTAATATTCAGATATTCTTATATCTTTTCCATGTTGAAATTTTTTTCCTTAATTTTTAAAAATAGCTTTGTGGAAATTTCATTTAATCAGACCATTTCTTATTAGTTTGTGAAATTGGCAGTGACTTTAAAGTTGCTCTCCAACTTAAAATTATTTAGCCTTCTCCTTTTCAGACCTTAAAAATAGGCTGGGCTTAAGCAAATTGTGGAAATTTATACCTCAAAATGTGCAATACTTAGAGGCAAACAACTACTTTGCCAGTTCAATTAATTTCACTATTGCTCATTTTTTTTTTGATGCTACTCATGATGTTTTCAGCAAGAATCTTTTATTGTCTAAATGCATATTAATTAGTTTGAAAATCTTTGTTTTTCCAATACTATTTCTCATCTCATTTTACTGATCATGTTGTAAGATTCTCATATAATAAGACAGTATTTTAAAGACATCATTTGGATAAGGTTCAAAGGTTAGCCCATCTCCTATTTTTATTTTTTTGTTAAGGGATGTTCCCTTTTGTGTAAAGTTTGTATGTTTATATACGTATGTGCATATATTTTTTTCCTGTACATTAGCTCAGTTGTTGAAACATTGTGTGGCATTTAAAAATTTTGAGCAGAAGAAAAAGTGATAATGCACATAACTTAAGGTAAGGAAAATTAATAGGTTTTTAAAAGGACGTATTACAGTGTTCTTAGTGTTTTATTTTTTGATATGACATATATGGAATTTTAAATTGCACATATTCATTACACGGTATAATGGTTTTTAAAGCTAATTGTAAGAATCTTTTTCAACATTTATTGGGTTAAACTTCGAAGTTACCTTACATGAATGTTACTACCATTCTATTTCTAAGTGCAGATACCTTCTTTTCACTACTCTGAAGAATCCAATTAAAATTTCTGTTTCCTTTTCCTACCTTACTTTCATAGACTCTTAACTTTTTTTCCTTTTTCTTGTAAAATTCAGATCCCAATTGTAAGTACTATTAGTATTTTCCTTATATATATTTTGTCCTTCCTTATATCTAGTAATGACTGAAATTTTCTTCAATTTGTATTGGGTACATTATGCTTTTTTTGGTTGGTTGTTTGAATGAAATCCTAAATATAAAAATATTTCTCTTAATGTAAGATTTATATAATTATGGCTTAGATTTATTGTCTTGCTCCTAAAATGTTCTTAGAGTACTGGTGATTTTTTTCCCTCTTTTTAATTGGGACTTATAAAACATGTGAACAAAGTTTGAGGAGATAAAATCTTATATCCAAAGTTCAGATCTCTAAATTTGGAGGTATTATTTGGGGATACCTTACCTTAGTACCTATTCCCTCCTCCCAATTAAAAGAAATTAAACTCACAGAGCTCTTTATTGTTCTTTCAGCAACAATTTTTAGTACCAATTGTTAGTTACAAAAGTGTTAATTCTTGGTATTTAAGAGATAGGCATTTCTTTCTTTAAATTACTAAATAATTAATTGTACCTTAGTAAAAGTTTAATTTTTTACCACCCTTTTTTGTAAACCTTGATTGATAATAGACCCAGCTTCCCTGACAGAATTAAACTGACCTGGTCTCTCTCTAATTTCCCATCTGGTCACTGTACTCTTTATCTAGTTTACTGTGTAACTCACAGGAGGGTCCCTGTACCATGCATAAGTGACCCTTCCTTGGGGAAGCTTTCATGACCCGTACCTCATTCGCAGTTAGGCCCTTCTTCTCTATATCATCCTATTCTTTTCCTTCTTGGTTCTCATAAGAGGCTTTAGTTTAATATTTCAAAAATATCCTCTTATTAAAAACTATTAAAAATTAATTTTATGAAAGAAAAAATTTAAAATAAAAGGGACGCCTGGGTGGTTCAGTGGGTTAAAGCCTCTGCCTTCAGCTCTGGTCATGATCCCAGGATCCTTGGATCTAGCCCCACATTGGGCTCTCTACTCGGCGGGGAGCCTGCTTCCTTCTCTCCTCTCTCTCTCTCTCTCTCTCTCTCTCTGCCTGCCTCTCTGCCTACTTGTGTCTGTCAAGTTAAAAAAAATAAAATTAATAAAAAAATAAATAAATTTATGAATACAGAATCTATATGTATGCCATAAGCCTACAACAGTGCCTGCCACTTATTAGGAGTTAAAAAACAATATGATGGTTGAATGAATGATTCATATTGGATCGTATGATTTAAATGCATAAATTTATATTGCTGGTAGATATTGATAATTGCTTACTTAACAAACTATATTACACAATATTACACATGTACCAGAAGACATTTGGGTGCATTGAATGGATAAAATTGTTTTAGAACAGTTGAGGCCACAGATAACTTACTTTAGTTGATATTATAGCCTTAGAAAGTTTGTTTCACATTTCTGCTTACCCATAGAATAGTAATTAATTATAATACAGGGAACCTAATCTCTGTAATTGACTTTGTATCTCTTGGGGGATATTCTCTTTCAGATTAGACATTTCTTAAAAGACAGTGTTATATGGTCACTTGGTACTTAAATGCCATGTCTAATCAAATTTAGTAGTATAATGTATTTCCTTTGTTCATAAATCTACACTTCTCATAATAGGACTCTCATATTTTGTTCTTGGTGTTTATATGTTTGTGAATATCCTTATATTCAGTGTCCAAAATAACTAGAACTGTACGTGCTTTCGTTGCCTAGTGTTTGGGAACTCATTTTCCATTCATGCACTCATTCTTTCAATCAACTAATAATTATTAACTGCTGTTTTCCACGCTGGTTTTGTATATTGACAGAAGGAAAACGATTTCTGTTCCTTTGAAGTTTAGTCATTATGTTAATGCTTTGTCATTATTTATTGCATTTATTACTAACAAAAGATAATTTGTACTGTTATGCATTTATTTTATAGATGCTCCAGAAGTTTCAGTGACAGGCTATGATGGGAATTGGTTTGTAGGAAGAAAAGGTGTTAATCTCAAGTGTAATGCTGATGCAAATCCACCACCCTTCAAATCTGTGTGGAGCAGGTAATAATGTCAGATACTTCTAAAGGGAAATTATTTAAAAGTGGAAAGTATTAAGTGCATATTTAAAGTTGTTTTTTTAAATCAGTGTAATACATGATGATAGTAATGGCTGGAAATTAAATTAAGGGTTTCTGAGTGTTCTCTGTCCCACCTCTCCCCTTTTACCCCTGCAGTTCCTTTTAGCCATTTAGCAATTCCTTCTGGTGGTTATCATTGTTGGTCTTAAATTGCTACTTCTTAATACTATCTATTGACTTCTGTTGTAATGGATGAAAATTTAACTTTATATCTACCCCTTCACACACAAAGGTGTCCATATACATATTCCTACCTTCATTAATCCCAATGAAATTAAGCCACTTTTAGTTAAACTTTGTAATCATTGTTTGCTTCCCTATGGCATGTAAGTATTATTTACTGACCATAGTATACTAGAGTTCTGTTTTCTTTTGTCTAAGATCTTGTTTTCCCTGAAGCTAATAATTCTTAGCCTCCAAAAATATCCTTATTCTCTTTATCTATGAACTTTCAAACTGTCATACTGAGGTTTTCATTTGTATTTCCCAGTATTTGGAGCCCCCTCCTTTAGTCTTAAGACTTGTATCTGTCACCTGTGTATAATTTTGTCATTTTTTTTATCATTTCCCCTCCTTTTTAAAATTTGCTTTTACTAGACCTCCTATTTATTATATACAAAACGTCCTTTCTTATTTTTCATAGTCTTTTGTTTTGTTTTGTTTTTCCTAGGAAATTTCCTTGATTCCCCCCCCCCCCCGTTGACTTAATTGATTTAAAACATTTGGGGGGCATATTTTTAATTTCTTTTTTCTTAAGATTTATTTATTTGAGGGATGGGGGACAAGGGAGGAGGGGGCAGACGGGGAGAGAGAGAGAAGTCCTGGCTGGGATGGCCTGAGCCAAAATCAAGAGTTGACAACTTAACTGATTGAACCACCCAGGTACCTCTATACTTTTAATTTCTAAGAGCATTTTCTTATTTCTCTTTCATTGCATTGCATTTTTTTCTTATTTGTATATGTAATGTCTTGTTTCTTCCTAGAAACACAATTTTTTTAAAGATTTTATGTATTTATTTGACAGACAGAGATCACAAGTAGGCAGAGAGGCAGGCAGAAAGAGAGGAGGAAGCAGGCTCCCCGCTGAGCAGAGAGCCCGATGTGGGGCTCGATCCCAGGACTCTGGGATCATGACCTGAGCCAAAGGCAGAGGCTTAACCCACTGAGCCACCCAGGTGCCCCTAGAAACACAATATTAAAGTTATTGCCTCTTCAGAGAGTTTTTACTGCTTCTTATTTTGTCTTTTTTTTCCCTTTATTTTTTAATTTTGTTGATATTCCTTAATTTCTCAGTTATCCAGTCATTTCACAGTGATGCATTGGAATATTAAAATGTATTAAAATTCTGAGTAGAAACTCTGTCTTTATAGTGGAGATTACTCATTAGTAGATACAGTTAGAGTGATCAGGTAAAGAGTTATTTTCTTGGGGAAGCTTCAGATGTCACTCAGGAAGAGTGGAAGTCTTTTTTGGTGGTCATTCAGTTTATTTATTGGATTAACCTTCATCTTCTTTTTAAAACACAAATGCCTAGTGTCTGTACAGAGTTGAGAGGAGTCTGTTTTTTCAACTTTCAACTAATGTCCATAATTCTAGCCCTCTGCTTCACTCTGGCTTTCTGTATTAGTACAGTGAGTCAAATTCCAAATCTTGGATTCCTTGGACTAAATTGGCTCCATTCCCATTCATATGCCTTTTAGAAGCACTTCTTCAGCCCAAAGTGGAGCTTTTCATCCTTGGCAGTGTTGACAAGTTGAGCTGGATAAATCATTGTTGTGGGAGGTAATCCTCTGCATTGCAGGATGTTTAGTAGCATCCCTGGCCTTATACCCCTTTGTAGAAACCAAAAATGTCTCCAGACTTGCCAGTTGTCTCCTGGAGACAAAATCACTCTTGATTGAGAAACAGTGGCTCACAGCATATATTGTTTCCTCCATCTGTTTTCTTTCTTCTAGAAGTTTGTTGAAACATCTTGTCTAATGAATTCTGCCTCCTTTTCTCTTTCTTCCTGTGGGTTTTTAATACCTTTCATTTCCTTTACTTTTGTTTTAGGTGGGATTTTGTGGGAGCGAGGAAACTGTATTTGATCAATCTGTTGTCTTTAAACAAAAATACAGATTTTGTTTTGTTTTAATTTACATTTTCTTAAAAGTGGGAAGCAGTCATTGGTTAAGATGTGGGATAGGTCATGTATAAAAGTCGTACAATTCCAAGTTCCCTTCCTAGTACCTGTACTTGGAGGTGTCTTTTTGAGTAGGACCTTTGTTTCTTAATAGTACATCATAGAGATGTAAGGATAGAGACAATTAACATAAACCAGGTAACATAGGTAAAGAGTATAGAAGGTGCTTAACATATTTGGTGTGAGTTTAATGTGATATTTAGAATTTTTTGACTGTGGCTTATTTGAACAAGCAATTTTAATTTTATAAGCCATTTTTGTGTTTCTCAGAATTAAAGGGATTAGAATTTGGGCCTCAAAGTGAAGAGAGATAATTGGTATTTATATACTCCATATTCATTCTCATCTTCCTAGAAGAAGTTCACCTTTTGAAAGTCAGTGCTTACACAAATGTTCTTTTCAATGTTTTTGTAGAAGGAGTTTGGGTGTTTTTGTTTTTTAAAACCATGTGAGAATATTACCTTTTTTCTTCAATGCTAAATTGAAGTTCCTGCACTGTAAAAGATTTTATTGACTGTTTTTCCACTTACTACTGTTGGATTTGCAGAACAAAATGATTCCTCCTATTGTCCAGTGTTTTGTTTCTTTCTACTTGTTTATTAGTTTTTGTTCTTATTCTCTTCATAATTAGTGGTCAGTTTTCTGTGTACTTAGATCATTGAAAGCAAAGACAATATCTTATTTACTTCTGTAGCTCACAACACCAGCAGAGTGGAGTATGGTTAATATTAAGCTCCTGGCAATTAAGTAATGGATGGTTGAGTGAATGAGTAAGTGAACCTTTTGAAAATCTGCTTAGATCAAACTATAATAGTTGAGTGCTAAGTTTATTTGACTTCTTGTTCTCTTAAAAAATAACTCATGGTCTTTAAAAATAACCTCAAAATAAATATATCTTTATGTGTTTTTTGGTACCCTAAGGTTGGCAGTATGATGTCTAACAGTGTACTTAGTTCCTTTGCAATAAATAGCTTTAGAATTGTCATAGTGAGATTTTATTCCTATTGTGGTATATAGTAATGCATACACTAGATCTCTTAGCCAAATTAGTATAGACACCATTTTTAAAAAGTTTTTATTGATGCCAGATTGTACCTTGGTTTTTACTGTCACAGATGCCCACTTTACAAATGAGATTGTTTTATAAGCAGACCCTTTATTTTTCTAGTAACCTCCACTTTTTTTTTTTAATTAATATATAATGTATTATTTGCCCCAGTGGTACAGGTCTGTGAATCATCAGGCTTACATATTTCACAGCACTCACCATAGCACATACCCTCCCCAGTGTCCATAATCCAGCCACCCTATCCCTGCCCCTTCAGCCTCCAGGAACCCTCAAGTTTGTTTCGTGAGATTGGGTTTGTCTCTTATGGTTTATCTCCATCCCGCTCCCAATCTTATTTCATTTTTTCCTTCCCTATTTCGCACAACCCCCACCCTTCCTCTCAAAGTCCTCAGATCAGAGAGACCATATGAAAATTGTCTGATTGACTTATTTTGCTCAGCATAATACCCTGTAGTTCCATCCAAGTCATTAAAAATGGGAAGATTTCATTTCTTGATGACTGTATATAGTATTCCATTGTGACTGTGTGTGTGTACACACACACACACACACACACACACACAAACCACCTCTTCTTTATCCATTCATCTGTTGATGATCTACATTGCTGCTCTAAACATTGGGATTCATGTGGCCCTTTGGATCACTACATTTGTATCTTTAGGGTAAATACCCAGTAGTGCAATTGCTGGGTCATAGGATGGCTCTATTTTCAACTTTCTGAGGAGCCTCCATACTGTTCCAGAGTGACTTTACCCGCTTGCATTCCCACCAGCAGTGTAGGAGGCTTCCCCTTTCTCTGCATCCTCGCCAACATCTATCGTTTTCTGATATGTTAATTTTAGCCATTTCTGACTGGTGTGAGGTGGTATCTCATTTTGGTTTTGATTTGAATTTCCCTGGTGCCAAGTGATGTGGAGCACTTTTTCATGTCTGTTGGCCATTTGGATGTCTTTGCAGAAATGTCTGTTCATGTCTTCTGCCCATTTCTTGATTGGATTATTTATTCTTTGGGTGTTGAATTTGATAAGTTCTTTATAGATTTTGGATGCTATAGTCCCTTATCTAATACATCATTAAGCAGACCCTTTCTGATGCTTTAGAAACTGACCATCTTTGAATGAGGTTCGGTATAGATTTGCTCAGTATGAAGTGATGTTCTTTGAATATGTAACAGAAGGTGCTTAAACATTATCATGTACTTAAATGGATTTTATCTTAAATTTCTTAAGAAATTTATAGATATATCATGAATAGATCTATTCACTGAGAATTATTTTTAATTCTTTTGATACTGTAGGTCTTCAAATAATAAATTTTTTCTAATTTTCCAGCTTTCCTTTCCAGTTTTCTGAATATAATTCTTTAAAATCATCTAATTTTTTTTCTTTCCTTCCCTCTCATTCTAATATGTTGACCTGCTTGCACTTAGGTCAGTTGCTATTTTGAAAGAGTGGGTATTAATGGATTTTAACAGTAACTTTATTTTTATTGAAATAAAAATTTGTATCTTTATCCATTTCATAGTGAATTTTATCTAAAGAATGCCAGTTCTTTCACTAACATCTCAACAGTATAATATCTTATTTAAATAGCTGTGAATAAAGTTTGAAGGTATTTAAAATAATTTCATGCTTTTTAAAATCTAGGTTGGATGGACAATGGCCTGACGGTTTATTGGCTTCAGACAATACTCTTCATTTTGTCCATCCGTTGACTTTCAATTATTCTGGTGTTTATGTCTGTAAAGTGACCAATTCCCTTGGTCAAAGAAGTGATCAAAAGGTCATCTACATTTCAGGTAAGTTACTATCTACTTGCAAAATGAATTACTTAAGTTCTTCCTGTAACAATAGTCATAATATTATGTTCTAGTTGGTAATTTGTATTTGCTAATATACAGATTCCTCACTTTGAGTTTTCCAAATAATCAAAAAAACATATATATAATAAAGTAACCCTACCTAAACTACATATGTTAGGGGATGTTACTTTAAGGAAATGTCAAAATATCTATGCAGCAAGTTTATATACATTTTAAGATCTTTGTTTATTTATAGTTAATTTTTCAGTTATATAGTATCAAGTATTCCTTTTATAGGTAGTGGTGTGTACTATTCTAGGTTCTGTCATTTTTACACCCAAGAACAAATACTGGCTTTGTTTGTGTGTGTATTTTTTTTTTGTTTGGTTGGGGTTTTTTTGGTTTGGGTTTTGGTTTTGGTGTTTTTTTTGGTGGCTACTTGGACACAGGTGTTTCACAAATAAAATGGGTTATTGACTTTGATGATCTGGCCTATTAAATAACAGTTTGTCACTCAATATGAAACTATATCATACTGAGTTACTGAGAGTGAAGTAGGAATGCTACTGAAAACGTACTATTGAAATAAAATTTAAGATGTTTGTTATTGTCAGTCCTTAAGCTACTAAGAACTTAGATTTTTCACATTCCATTTGTTTTTCTATGGATATTTTTGTTAGAGTATATAAATTCAGGTACAAAATACATTTAGAGCTTAAAGTATATTTTTTCATGGGTGTGGCTATAAATATTATCAAAGATTATCAATGTAATGCTCATTTATAAAAATTGTATAAAATATTTTGAGCATCTACTTACTACAAGAATTTAGCAATCTTTCATGTCTAAACAATGGCAAATTAAAGAAAAAGGAAGAGAACCCTAAGAAAAGCAGGTTTGTATGGCAATTATGTAATTACCTAAAACTGAGTAGTTAGATTTTTAGAGAAATTTTAAGCTTATTTTGATGTTGTATTATTTGTCTTTGTATGATCACTGAATCTAAGAACAGTCCCCCATATTATTTTCTCATGGCATTTCTCACAGTTTGTAGTTGCATGCTTACTTGTGTACTTATTATCTATCCATCTTCATAGTTAAGCACTTTGTGTTTGCTTCATTTATCATTGAATACTCAGCATTTACTTAGTGCCTGGCATATGATGGGGATGATGCAAATATATTTTTTCATGACTCTCACAAGAAGCTTAGACCTGTGTACATCCCTAGCTAGCCCTTTCTGCCAGTATCAGTGCTTTGGTGGAAATCAGAATGAAATTAAATATTAGTTTATTAGTCTCCCTTTCTTCCATTAAGGATATCTCCCTTTCCTTTTCCTTTCCTTCTTGGATCTTAAAGCCAGAGGGAATGCATATTTAGAATGTAGTTACCTAAGGACTGCTTCCTTTTTGTTTCTGTTGTACAAAATTTGATATGGTATATTACGTATAAATCTCAGGCTCAATGTATTATTATGTAATCATTTAAATACCAAAACTCAGTTTGGGCATTCTTATATATACTGATTCTGTTGATGATATCCTGATTTATTACATCTTTTGGCATTCTGGATCCATTTCCCAGTACTTTCGACTTCTGTGTCCGGCTGCCTGTTAAAATCACTAATTCTGTGTAGAGGTATAATAAGCATTTATGGCTTAACATTCAAAACTGAGGTTCTGATTTTTCTTCTGCCCCTTGCACCACACCTCTTCCTCCAACAGTTTCCCTCCTTTCTATCACTGGTAAATCCATCCTTATATTCGCTCAGGGTTTAATCCTTGATGCTTATTCTTGATTTCAGTTGTTCTCTCATACCCCACTCATCCCATCAACAAATCCATGGTAGCTCTTCCATTACATTATATGTAGAACCTTACTATTTTTCCACTTCTCTTGTGAGTATTCTGACACAGGCCATCAGCAGCCCTTATAAAAGAGCCGTTTAATCTTCCTACTTTTAATTTATCCTCAAAGAGCAGCCAGAATGATCCTTACAAAGGGCATGTCAGATCATGTCACTTCTTTCCTGCAAACCTTTCGTGAACTTCTCATTTGACTCATAATGAAAACCAGTTTTTGCAATGACTTTTAAGGGTCTATATATGCTCTGGTCCTAGATGATCTCATCTCTTACTATATTTTTTGCTCGCATGGCCTTGTTGCTGGCTTCCTTACTGTTCTTTGAACATAACAAGAACATTGCTACCTCAGAGTCCTTGACTTGCTGTTTCTCCATCTGGAAAGCTCTTCAGGTATCCTTATAGCTCTTTCTCTCACTTCCTTTAGGTCTTTGCTGAAGTTTCACCTTCATGACCATAATTAAAATTGAAAATTGAAAGTACTTTTCTCAACCTTTTACTCCTTTCTGTCTCCTCTGCCTTATTTTTCTCTACAGCATATATTGCCAAATAACGTCTACACATTTTATTTATATTTTTTTCTGTTTTTACTTCTACTGGAACCCAAGACCTTTCATCTGCTTTAATCCCTACTGTATTTCTACCATCTGCAGTAATGTTTGGCATTTGATAGGTGTTCAGTAAACTCTTCTTGCATGAGTGAAAAAGTTGAGAAGAAAACAATCAGGAAAGAATTAAAAATCCAGAATGTGCTTTATATAGCTTTATTTTCTTTGACAAGGGAAGTAACGTAACACTGATGGTAAACTTCACACATTTTTTGATCAACCTCAATTAAGTCCTAAAAGAGATAAAATTTCCAGTAACTTTTATTTACTGATGAAATTTTATTTATTGATAACTGATGAAAAATCAATTGATTACTGATAAGTACTTCAGAAATATAGCATTATATGAGATGATTTTCTTTAAGTAATCATTAGAATTAGACTTTATGTTTCTATCCAGCATCTTTAATATTTAATACAGTACACTATGTTGAGTTTAGTTATCGCCCCTGAGAGCTTTCAGGAGGACATTAAATATCCTAGATATAATACTGCCTTTCCAAAATGTCTAGTAAATCCTAGTAGGCTTTTATCAGAATGAAAGGCCATAATTCACCCAGAGTAAACAATCAAGCTGTTGCTCTTTTTTATTGTAAATTATTTGTACCTTATTTTCTCTAGAGAAAATTTTTTACCTCAGTATTAAAATTGATATATAAAAATTTAGAAAATGATTTTTTAAAATATTTCTAAAGTGAATGCATCTTATGATGGGAAACTAAAAGATCTACTCAGAACAGAGTAGAATTAGCAGCTCTCTTTGAGGGAAATTGTAATTTTATTCTACATTTTTTCCACATTGGTAAGTGTAAGATTTTGGACAAAAGGTGATTGATCCAAGACTGTAATATTCAACTTCAGTTACTACTCAAGGAGGTACAGTGAATCTTTGTCCAATACTAAATGACTGTTGCAAATTGTGTTTTTCTAATTGTTTTTGGCATGTTTTACTCTGATATTTTGTACTTTTCTTTGAGAGTAGAGGAACAAATTTTTATATATCATATAAATTCTCCCATGCCTGAAACTCAAGTATATTCCTATGCAAATCTTGAATTTTGAAACCTATTGATTTAGGAATTAGGTATAATATCTGGTATAAGAATCCACACATAATTAGCAATCTTTAAACTTTAAAATTCATAGATTTTGATTGTGTAAACAATTCTTATATACCCTAAAAGAAAAAGAAATTAAATTCATGTAATTTTTTAAATATATTGGGCTAAAATACACCTTATAGCTAACGAAGCCTTACCGGACTATTTGTTTTCCTTTTTGGCAGAACTCATGAATTTGGAGGGGGGGAAATTATCTTCATTTGGTTGTAGAGAACTCAAAGTCTCTACTAGCTCATCACATTCATTATATACTCATTTATCACACATTCTGCAAATAATATCAAAACACAATGAAAAAATAAGGAGTGCTGTGGGAAGGATTTTAAATTATGATAAATAAGTAGCTATTAGTGATTACAAAATAGTCCGTTTGATTCCTTATGCAAATTCTAACTCTCGGTGTAATTATTTTGGAGCAGGGCAAGAATTCAAAAGCATGAATAAATGTCTTGTGTGCATTGTTTTATATATGTCCATTGCTTAAAATACAGGATAATTATTAACAATAGTCCCTCTTTCATGGAATCATGTTAATAATGAGGCTGTGCTATCTTTATTTGGTTGAGGAGAGGATGGCAGGTTAAAAAATTTCTGGAACCACTGACAAATAAGTTTTTAAAATAGGGTTTTTTTGGTTGGTTGGTTGGTTGGTTGGTTGGTTGGGTTTTTTTGGTTACTCTCTTTTTTTTAGTTAGATTTTCTGAAAGCTGTATTTTGTTAAATCTGATATAATTAGAGGCCATCCATCTGTGTTTACATAAAGAACATTGCAAGTAGAACTAAAAAATACCAGTGTTTGTTTTTGTTTTTGTTTTTATTTTAAGGGATACTTGGTTATATATCTTATACTTGGTGAGAGTTCAGATGCATACATTGGTCTGAGAAAAATAGCATTTCATTAAGAGCTATCAAAAAGTCTTAAAATCTTACATGCACAAAAATGTGTGAATTACATATAGTTAGTAGATGATTTGTACTTAAATTTAAACATGCTAATGCCAGTTTATTGTAATATTTTTTTCTTTGGAAATCATTACAAAGATGACATTTGGCTTTTAAAACTTTCCCACTAGTCCCACCACCTCAGAAAATACACGAGTTATCTGACAGATGATTACTTTTTAATTTATTTAATGTCCTGGTTATCTGAAGTTGCCCTATGTGATAAGCTTTACTACTTTATACTAGAAATCATCCTACAATTTCACAATTTTTTTTTAAATTAAATTTTTCAGCTAGTTAATAATATATTCTTACAAATTAAAACTCTTCCTTGAGTCACTTACATATAATATGATAACTAATATTTCAAAGTACTTGGCAGAATGCCTTTTATATTGGTTTAAATTCATAGGAAATTAGTTATACTGTACTTGTTAAATTTTATATTGTACTTGCTAAATTTTTACCACATTCTGTACATATGGCATTCCGTGATGAAACCTGTTTCAGTAAGTATTTTTCTTTAGCTTGTAATTTTAGAATAACTTACCCCATGTAGCTTTAGTATTTTTCTAACCATCATTTTTTAAAAGCTCTATCAGTACCACTCATTTAAAAATTAATTTTAGGAGATTACCATTCGGGTCATTTATTTTTATCAAAGAAGAAATTCAAGATTTTTTAACTCATCCTATCTTCAAACTCTAGCATTTTGTGTAACATGACCTACAAATACCACTTAATTGATTATTAACCAATCTTTAGTTTTTACTATTTATGTTTAGTTGCTTTTTAATATTAATAGCTATTTATTCTGTAATCTAATGGCAATACACAGGATCATTTGCATCTAATATAAGTATTATTAGAATGTTCTCTCTAAAATATTAGCTATTCTTTGAGACTCCATACTAAAGCAATGTGACACTAAATTTTGCAGATATGGTTGAAATTCTTCCAGTTTCCTAAGTGTTCAGAAATCTTACCCATGGGATATAGACATGGTGATGACATTTTTATAACACTTGGTAACATGTTTTTACTGTCTTTGTCTGTTAGTCTCATTTGATAATATAGCCCATTTGGCTAACACAATTTAAACATATGCTTTTTATTTTCAAATTACCTAATAATGGTGTCCTTTCTAAAAATTGAAGAGTTCTCTTTACTTAAGGAAAATATTTTTGAGAGAATTATTAAACCAATAGCTTATACTATGGCCACTTAACAAGAATCTATAGTTTTTCATTCTTTTCTTAAAAAAGTAAATGAAATTAGGTAAAGATTGATCTTAAGAAATCATACCTTAATTTTTTTTTTATTCTTTCATTTTATTTCTTCATTCTTCTGGCTAAGAAAATGTTTGGATTATTTAATCTTTTTATGTGATAATTCTTAAGCCAGCTGTATATAGGACACTTAAGTATGCTTTTCATTAAAAAAAAAGAAGAAGAAAAAAGTATTCCTTGACATTTAATACCATGATTAAACTTGGAATAGAATAATTTAGGATTTACACCATAGGTAATTTTTCATTCCTTTTACTTCTTTGTCAACTGGCTAAATGTCAGTTTTATTATTTTTTAAAAGTACATAAGTACCACTACATTCTGATCTTAAGAATGAAAAACTATTATTACTATGAATATATATTCATTAACTGTGCTGTCTTTTCAACTTGCTGCCGAATCAGCCCGCATTGACATTCTTTGCCTTTCTGTGTCTTGTCTATCTTTACTGTTTCCATTAGATCCTCCTACTACTACCACCCTTCAGCCTACAATTCAGTGGCATCCCTCAACAGCTGACATCGAGGATCTAGCAACAGAACCAAAAAAATTGCCCTTCCCATTGTCAACTTTGGCAACAATTAAGGATGACACAATTGGCACAATCATTGCTAGTGTAGTGGGTGGGGCTCTCTTCATAGTGCTTGTAAGTGTTTTGGCTGGAATATTCTGCTATAGGAGAAGACGGACGTTTCGTGGAGACTATTTTGCCAAGAACTACATTCCACCATCAGATATGCAAAAAGAATCACAAATAGATGTTCTTCAACAAGATGAGCTTGATTCTTACCCAGACAGTGTGAAAAAAGAAAACAAAAATCCAGTGAACAATCTAATACGGAAAGACTATTTAGAAGAGCCTGAAAAAACGCAGTGGAACAATGTAGAAAATCTCAGTAGGTTTGAAAGACCGATGGATTATTATGAAGATCTAAAAATGGGAATGAAGTTCGTCAGCGATGAACATTATGACGACAATGAAGATGACTTAGTTTCACACGTAGATGGTTCGGTAATTTCCAGGAGGGAGTGGTATGTTTAGCAACCACTATATGTGACTTACCTATGTACAATGTTTCATTCATACTAGTTGATCATTTTCAAATTGTTCATACTTTTTCTTGAGGAAGAATAAGCTTTTTCAACTTGATTTTCAAGCTTTTTATATTCTAATTTGACAAATGAAAATGTAAAATCTGGGTTCAATGTATCTGAGCTGCTTTACAATTTTTTTTCAATGCTGTACTACTGTCAAGATTTAAATTTTAATGCAGAGTACTTTATTGGTCTGAGGCACACAGGTAAGAAGAAATGTCAACATTAAATGTATGACTTTTTTGGTACAAAAATTAAAAAAAAAAAAAAAAGGAAACTACCTTGGCATTGTGTATTAAATGTTTACCTAAGACTATAATCTCAAGTATAATGTTTGTTAAACATATACCTCTCAAAATTTATCACCACTAAATGATACTACATCAAAATTGACTATAAAACTAATTCAAGAAATGTTTATATATATTTTTAGTATACCAAAAAATATTCAGCCTGATGAAACACCTTTGCTTTTCAAACATTATTTTCTAAGTTTCTACACAAATGGAATCTTTACCTCTGCATTTTAATGAGCCTTGCCATAATTACTGTAGAGTGGCTTTTCAAAGATATTTTGTTGCACTAAAACTGTGGTAGTAAACTCAGTGAACATGATGTGTGGAAGAGCATAATTAGCTGGTCAGTATTTTTGTCCAAAATACAAGAGTTATAATAAAAACATGCCTTTTAAACATAATTATTACAATTTTTCTCATCTCTGGAGGACAATTCTTAAATGTTGTATGAACATGGATTTTCGTATGTTAAGTGGCATAGTTTTGTTTGAATGCTTTATGTCCTAAATATAAGAATAATAATGAAAAGATGGTACACAGTTAAATATAGTTCAGAGAGGGCATTTCAGTATATGGAACAACGTGGATAAGCTAGTATTGGAGTACTGGTTTTCAGAAATGAGACATGTCAGCCAAGAATCTATACAAAGAATTTTTTAGCCCATCTTATTTTAGTCATCTAATATTGATGTTGTTCAAACAGGTAAATATATAGAAAAATTAGAATAAACTTGTAAATTTGAGGTTTAATGAGAAAAATCTGATTATAGAACCAGTCACTAACGCTTGCTGATGGATATTGGCAAACCATCCCCCTTTTCCTCCTAAATGTATGTATTTGTTTCAAGGTTTTTGTTTTTCCAATTAAAACTGGAAACATCATAAGGTTTTTTGTTTTGTTTTTGTTTTTTGCATAATTCATTAAGTATATTCTTCCCAGAAATCATGTATCTTTTGAAAAAGAAATGTTATCTAAATCTTCAAATGTGGATCTTCTTCTTTGTGAGGTAATTATAAATTGCTTCTACAATGGAGTCCTATAAAATTGTAATAATGACAACTATTTTGAAGCCCAAAGAATGTTTTTTCTGTTGATGATTCATTTGAAAAAGGACTGTGTAGAATTGCCTTAGGTATTTTGCCAGGGAACTGAAGTGGAAGTTAGTAGGAAAATCATAAATAAATTATTTTGTTAATAAAAAGGCAAAGTAGGTACTTTTTTTTAACCCCCCAACCATCCAAATCCTGGTGATTCTCATCAAATCTGAAGGAATGTTTTATAAGGCAGAGTTCTAACATGTTCATAGAATTTTGCAAGTAGTCAAGGCCTTATTCTAAACTATTATAGCGTAATTTCCTTTCTTTGAACTAGCAATATTTTGTGGGAATTAGGAACTTATTTTCTCTTCCTAAACATTCACACACTTAGTCTAAAACTATAATATCAGCTAAGGATACAGGTAAGCTCACTGATACATTGTTAAGAATATCTGACTTTAATATCCTTAACCACTGATACACAAATATTAACTCTTTGGTCCAAGTCATTGGAAGGAAATTTTATTGATAATACTCTGTGATTGAAATAGACTTTATTTTTTAATTTAAATATAGCACTGATATGGCCACAAGAAAGATGGATCTAAAATTCTCACTATGGAAGATGTGAATATGTGGCTTTTTGTTCACAATTTCATCTTTAGAACAATGGTTTGAAATGCTATATGAATCTGAGCAGGATAATCACTGTCTAAATCTCAACTTGAATATTATGTGAAGGAAATCAGCAATATATTTTAAGAACTGCATTTCAAAAATAAAAATACTTAGTGATTAAGACCCTCCTTTATATTGTGGCCATTATGTGTTCAGGGTGGGCCTTTTTTGGTCTGTTTGTTTTGTTTTGTTTTTTGATGGGAGAGGGCATCATGCAAAACTACAAGTGTGTGTTTGATACATTCTGTATCCCTAAACTAAATCATTTGGCAAGCTAAAAGATTTCAAAATCTTAAGAATCTGATACTACTTAAGACTTTTTGAAACATTGCACTGCTGATTATTAGAGGTTTGTTTACTGTACCTAGAGACTTATTTGTGAACATGAATAGTCATTAAACTTTTTTTGTTAATTTTTTAATATCCGTGATATACACAGCTAATTGATAGATACATATGAAAAACCTTTTCTTTTTCTGGAAAAGATGGAAGAATGTTTTATTTTGACCATGTTTATTTTTGTTTCTTTTTTCTTTGAACTGGCTTCTTGTTTTTGTATTCACTTTAGGGTTTTCTTTCACACTGGTTAAAATATTTCAGTGATGCAGGGATGATGAATGCAACTTTTATTTTTTCCTGCCATTTTGATTAAAATACATTAAAACTTTAATAGGCTAGGGGTTAACTTTAAAAGTGACATTTGAGGAATACATTATAGTTGAAATATTTAGTATTTTACCATGTGCCTAAAAGGTTTCTATTTGATAAGTCTAACATTTAAAGAAACCATTAAGGTTTTTCAGTAGAAAGTATTGCTTCTGATAGCCATATATAGGAACGTTTTCTAAAGATAACCCTAGCTAAATGTGTAGCAGAAGGGCTTGTAGGAATTACAATGTATGAGTGCAAAAATTGAGATAAATATAACAATTTTATATGTGGAAAACATCCGATTTGAGTTTGATTTTTGTTTTTGATTAATAGTAAAGGTATATGAACAAGAAGTTATGAATGTGTGGAAGTAATCAGTGTAAAATATAAGAGAGGAAGAAACGGTATCGTATTGACTTTAATTCTAATAGAGGAATGATAAATTTAATTGTTCTTTCTGTTTACTTGTTAATTGGAAATGTATTATCCATAAGAAGATCCTTTTTCAATTTTTTGGTGTATTGGGTTTGGATTTAACTTTAATTTGTACCAGTGGTATTTTTTACCAAGTTATTTATCAGGTGGTAGCCCTAATAGCCATGCAACAAATCTTTAAATAAAAGCTTTTTAAAAATTCTTTAGAGGCATATTTCTATAACAAGCCTATGTCTCTGTATTACCTTCTTTGTACTCGTTATGTCATTTGATGGAGAGAGAGAGAGAGAGAGTGTGTGTGTGTGTGTGTGTGTGTGATATATAACCTAGTTCTTATATTTTAATTAAGTTTTTTGGGAATTTGAAACTATTTTATTTCTCTTCCCAAGTAAGACAGTATCAGGTTAAGGATACAGTTAAATAAAGTTTGAGAGAGCACCTAAGTTTGTAGCTTAGCTATTACAGAATTTAGTGTTAATTGACCATTTAATTCCTTTTTCCTGTCTACACATTATGAATAACATTCTCCACAATCATTAATTACCTGTTTCTTTAGTCTTAGCAGTTAAAACTAATTTTGAATGTTTTTGCTGTTGTTTGACATAAGTTAAATCATTTATATTGGCTTTCATTTGGATGAACATATTTCACGAAATTTTTGTAAGTTGGCATTTAGTGTTTTTACTTATAATAGCTTTCAGTATAAATGCCATTGTTTCTAATTGTAATCACCTCCCTGTTTTCTATCTCTGATGTTTAAAATTATACTGGTTTTCCTAAACTTTAAATTATCTTAATGCAAGCAGCAGTGTTTCTTGGTTTGTTTTTGTTTTTAAATAGCATACAGTTTGACTAGATTCAGCTTGGTTTCTCTCTTGTTATACCAATGAAAATTCATGCATTGAAAGAATCTCTAGAATAGTATACATGGCCTATCACCTTTTCTATGTTCTAAAAAATGCTTTCTTTTTAATATTTGTTTTCTCCTATTCCAATAATCTGCAAGTTTTTTTGTTTTGTTTTGTTTGCCACCTATTTACTTTGAGTTGAGTAGTGATAGGTTTGCTTACAATAGCTTTTGCTGTTTATATCCACAGGGGTCATTTTCTTGAACCTTGATGATAGTTATTTTACCATGTTCCTTTCAATTTATGAGGATAAAACCTGATTCAATTTTGGGTTGTACTAGTTCTCTTACCTTTTCTGCTGCTGTGTCTGGCTGGATGTTATAGGTGAAGCAGAGTGAAGTGAGTTTAGTAGGATAACTTTAAAATATTTGAGAGTAAGTCAAGACCCCATTTCCTTACATGTATAATATTTCTATAAAGATATGATCTCTAATTTCACAGTTTAATTCATGAGAAATATCTCAGGAAATACCTAGTCTTGAAGGGACAGTCCGATCTTAAAGCCAGAGGTAGCTAGATCTAGAAGACTGGGCTCCCTTTTTAAGAAAACACTGTATTGTGGGAAATTATACAAAAGTAGGATAGAATAATGAACCTTCATGTGCCAGCTTCAATTATCCATTCATGGTCATTCTTGTTCCATTTAAACTCCTACCCACATAATCCCTCCTGCCATTAGTTCATCTGTAAATATAGCAGCATACAGCTGTAAAAGAGAAGGAATATTTAGGAAAAGTACTATAGATTTATTATTACACAAAAAATTAATTTGCAATTTCATTTAGTATCTAAATGTGCCTTCATTATTAGTATTGTTCTTCATTCTTCCAGTTCTTTGCAGGAATGATACCTACTGGGAATAAATGCTTACTAATAAATAACATGGATTAGCACTGATACCCTCATTTGGTCTATGTGTCAGATGTTCCCCTGTCACTCAGGGTACTTATCTTGTGCCTCCTTTACATTCTTGACCTCTATTTAAATTGAGGCTAGTTCATTCACCTCAGCTCTCATATATCATAGTGGGTCACAATATGCTGACTGTGCCGAGAGGGAACAACCCAGTGTTTATTTGATTATGTTCTGGAACTAACCCACTCCACGCTTCCCACAGGATTTTGTGGGTGTCTTGTGTAGCAAGTGAACTCCTGACATTTGGATGATGTGGGGCCACCAGTGCCAGTTTACATATTATGTACTAGTACAACATTTATTTTGTTAATTATCACTTACCCAAAAAAAGGATAAGATAAATGATGATAAATCCCTATGTTGGAATATATATGTATGGATTCTGTGACCCCACTTTGAGGATTTTGCTCTCTATGGTGAGGATAGGGATGATATAAAATTCATCCTTGCATTCTTGGCACTGAGCATGTGCCTGACACATACTAGGTTACTATTGAGAATTTGTTGAATGAGATGCTGACAACACTGTTCTGAGCCAAAGAGAGGACTTTTATTAAAAAGTAGATAAATATTTGGATGGATATAAAGAACTAGATGTATTGGAAAGGTAAGCACTAAAGGAGGCTATTGAAAAATAAAAATGAGATCTATTTATGGGGAAAATTGGTAACACAGTGATAGGTATTATGGGGGCAAATAGAAGTTGAGATAAGTTTGTAGATAATTCATATTAATGTATGAATCGTGATACAGCACTGAAGTTTTGATGAAGGGTATAAAAAAGTGAAGGTTTCATTTAATTATTAGGACCTACTGTTTGAATACAAGTGTGAAAAGGGCTTGTAGATTTTTTTTTTCTTTTAAAGATTTTATTTATTCATCTGACCAAATCACAAGTAGGCAGAGAAGCAGACAGAGAGAGGTTTGGGAAGCAGGCTCCCCGCTGAGCAGAGAGCCCATGTGGGGCTTGATCCCAAGACCCTGGGACCATGACCCGAGCTGAAGACAGAGGCTTTAACCCACTGAGCCACCCAGGTGCCCAGGGCAAGTAGATTTCTATACTCACCCATTTTAAGTGGTTTTAGCTAATTGCTTTATTTTATTGTATAGAAGTATTTTTTTCAAATCTTGCAAGATGTGAATTAGGTGAGCAAACGTTTGAATAGCTTTCACATATTTTTTATTCTTCTGTATCAGTAATAAAGACAAATTCAGTTTAGTAATTATATGTATATTTTTTCAAAATAATGAAATTTCTTATATCTGTATGGTTTCTTTTGGTATATGTTAACAGATTTTTTAACGTTTTCCCCTTAAGGCTAAGGCATAGGTAAGATATCTCTGGTTATGGGCAGTAAGGTTTTGTTGTATTGGGGAATGCTATTTTTTTGTTGGTTTTGTAGATGAGTTTCCAGTATAATATATCCAGAATAGGTGCCGTGGTAATAGGAAGCTATTCTTTTGAGATACACATACACCAATCCTTTAATGCCAAATATTTTAACACTTTTGCCTTGTTTTCTGCTGATTGTAAGCATATCTTTAAGATTTATGGGACGCCTGGGTGGCTCAGTGGGTTAAGCCGCTGCCTTCGGCTCAGGTCATGATCTCAGGGTCTTGGGATCGAGTCCCGCGTCGGGCTCTCTGCTCAGCGGGGAGCCTGCTTCCCTCTCTCTCTCTCTGCCTGCCTCTCCATCTACTTGTGATTTCTCTCTGTCAAATAAATAAATAAAATCTTTAAAAAAAAAAAAAAAGATTTAGTATACCATTTCCTTGGGTGATAGCAGTGTTGCTTTATGTCAGTCAGTAAATTAGCTGAATGTTTAAGAATGCCAAATTTTTATACATTTGCTTATTTTTTTTCCTATTTTGTTGTAATATAGAGTCTGTGTAGATTATGTGGGCAAATGTGGAGGAGACAGTGTTAGAACAAAATTCTTAGTTTTCATTAAAATTCTTTGACTTGAATGCAAGAAATTTCTGCCCTTCCTTTGCATTTCATATAATGTGTTCATCATCTATTAATACCCTTAAATATATTTTTGGGTTTTTTGGTCAATTAGTAGAAAAATCGAAATGGAAATATGAAAATATCCCATATATGTATTTAACGTAGTTAATTTACCTTTATAGAATAGCCTATTGATAAATGGGTTCATACCTAGCTTTCCTTTCTGTTACTCTTTTCAGCTCTTGCTATACTTTTCTGATACTAAGAAGAGGTGTACAAAAATAAATATGAATATAGAATGAATAGAACTCAGTGAAAGAAATATGTCCAATTAAGATAGAAGGAGGAGTTAAGGTCTGTGCAGTCAACTCTGAGTTACAAAGTTCTAGAGCTAGGAGTTATAAGGCTAATGGGACAGAAGTAGATAAATATAACTTAAATGTTTAAAAATAGTGTCTATTGGACTTGAGAATTACTTAAGGGTATGAAAAATAGTGTATAGAGTTGGGAATTACTTTAGGATATGTAAAGTTTGTGATTATGTTTTCTTACAACCACTACCAAATTGAGTATCTTCGCTAAGATTAACAAAGATTTTTTGGAGGTGTGCTGTTTGATGAAGAATGTATAATGATCTATACATTGAAAATCTATATTCAAAGAGTAACCTGAGTTTTCCAAAAATACCTTTGGAAGTATTATTATAAATATGGTATTAACTTTGTCCTTACCATCAAGATAACCCTCAGATTTGAATTCAGTACACATGGGCAAAAATGATAAGGCTGCTTTTTATCCTTTAGCAAAATGAAGATTTCCTTTAAAGGAAAACCTTTAGAATAACTAGTGTGACATAAGTAGCATACCTGACACATTGGGATTTTTTATTTGTGCCACTGACAATGTGTATGACCTTGGGCAGGTAACTTTGGGCACAGTAATCTTAATAGGTTTCAGTTGACCTATTGTTAAAGATTGAATACAAAAATATAATTTATACAGTGGGAAAAGTGATAATATAGAGTAGAAATTGTTCCTAGGTCATTCTAAGTTTTTAAACATTTACAGGAGCAGAATAATATTTGCTGGCTTGGATTTCAGACCTTTTCTCGTGCAGCACATATTCAAATAGAAATAGTGGGAATTAGACAAATGAGCAATAATGGGAAGATAAATTAGGCATGTGTTAGCAATTAAGGGTAAAGTCTCACATGAGTAAGCTGGTTATATTGCTTAAAATAATTGTCTTATCTGAGGACATCTGGGTGGCTCAGTCGGTTAAGCATCCTGCTCTTGATCTCAAGAGTCATGAATTAAAGCCCTGCATTGAACTCTACTCTATGGAACCTGCTTTAACAACAACAAAAAAATTGTATATATTAATATTTTTAGATTCTAATCTAAATGAAATGGGTTACTTAGATTGGTATAAAGTTCTTAGTGTAGAATGAGACTAACAGAATGACATTAATAAATGAACTGAGGATTGATAGTTTTCTAAAGAAATTTTTATAACAAGAAAGTAAAACTTTTTTTAAAAGCAAACATCATATGACTCACATTTTAATAGAAACAGTTGGAAAATATTTCTAAATACGTAATATATGGAAACACTTAGGATGATAAGTCACTGAAACGTATTTCAAAACTGATAGTGCTTTAATTTCCTTTAAATTTGCCATGTCTGGTTCTACCAGTCATTGCAATTATTTAGAAGTTTATATGAATGTCCATTAAGTGAAATCTGAGAACTCTCCATTTCCAAGTAGGGGACCAAAAAGAGACTCTATATTAGATATTGCAAAAACCATTTTCTCCCAACAAGGACATAATGGTGAGGGCTTCAAGCCTACCCCAGCTAGGTTTATGTTACTCTTTGTTCTCTATTAGTTGATTGAAAGAGCTTGGGCAGAATATTTAACTTTAGAATTGCAGTATTTTCATTTTTACTATTATCTTTCTTATTGGTTAGAAAGATAAAACAATTTTATATATCGATGATACTTGGCAGTTACTCAAAAAGTTTGATGTCACAAATTATCAAAGTAATATTTACATGTAAGGGTTGATTGTATTGTCATACCCATAACATTTACATTTGAAAGCACATAGATAACAATAGTTTTAGTAAATTCCTTAATTCCCTTATTTGGATGTTCATAAAGTAGAGTGACTTTTCAGGATTGTATGAAGTGATAATTGCTAAAAATTGATAAATATGTTTTTAAAATACTTTCTTAACAAAATTTATGGTACAGGCTAGGAAAGAGAAATTGGTATTTAGAAATTACGTAGTGTGTTTACAAACAAGGGATGGGGAAGATTTTTTCATTTAATTGTGTAGTAAAGACACTCTCTTCAGTGGACTTTGTATTAAATGTTTATGAGTTAAGGGAAGATTAACAGCAACAGTGCTGTTTTTATAATAACCTCTATGTAAAAACATACAGTGTAATTTTCAACGTACTTATTAGATCTGGGATATTTTTTATGTCTTTGGTTTGCCCCTTCTTGTAATCCTTTGGTTTCCTTAATAGAATTTCTCTTATGTTCTACTAGAATAAAAATGGCAAATGTATATTGTTGGTTAACTGAGAATAATGAAAAAAATTATTTTTTAGAGTAGGAATTTAAAATAGTTTTCATCCTTTTCTCTGTCTTCTCTTCAGACATTCCTTGCCCATAGAAAATAGATAAACTTGTTGATGTCTGACTGGGGATATTATTTTCATAACTTGGAAAAAAAGCAAAGCTGAAGTACTAAGGTGACATCCTGCAAGGAAGAACAGGGTTAGCATAATCCTACGAAAAATAATCAAATTGGGGGTTCTCTAATCTTGCTGTTGGGTAACATGTTTCAATCAGTCGTTGAACATTTTAGAAATTAGGGTATGGAAACTCAAGAACTCTTTTTTAAAAAATTGTTTGAAAAGCCTAATTTTGGTTGCTTTACAGATGTCCCATTTAAGCAGACCTCTTCCATAGCCGTAGCTGGAGCTGTAATTGGAGCTGTCCTTGCTCTTTTCATCATTGCTGTCTTTGTGACTGTCCTGCTGACTCCTCGAAAAAAGAGACCATCCTATCTTGACAAAGTGTAGGTAACTTTTTTGCTTGTGTTCACCATTCAGTGTAAGTCAGGCTTTATCTTTACAGCTGCTTATAGCTGTGAAATGTCTGAGGGATGGGAATAAAGATACTGTTAGATCTTTGTGAGACGACTGTGGTTTCATCAGACTGTGTCAAGGTAAATAGTGTCATGGGGTTGTTGGAGACAAATATATTAGACACCTTTTTCACCAAAAAATTTATTGGACATCTTTCTAAATGATAATGTAATGGCACTTTTCTTTTGTTCTGCCTTATGAATAAAAATGCAGGTCTTTGATGAGTTATGGTTGAAAGAGAGATTCAAAATATCTTAAGTTTAACTCCTCCAGATTGTATATGCCAGTCTTATGTATAGCTAGATCTTACTCTGAACTGCCAAGAAGTATCAAATATGTCTAGTTTTAAAGCTTTTTTCCTTAAATATTTTTTATTTTGGTGAGTTACAAAATGTGCAACTTTTTTATTTAAAGAGAAAGCAATATTTTGGGCCTAGTCATTGAGCTAGAATGTTAAAGCATAAATTGCACTTCACCCTAGAATCAAAAGAACAATGTCCCAATTCACTGAATTCCATCAACAGCTTTTATTGCTTCATCTGTGCAATGTAAATAATACTTTCCTCTTTACCTTCTATGGTTGTGATGAGTAGAATAAGATGATATTGTTGATGAACTGTGACTTTTATACAAATGGCATTATTTCTTACATAGTTATTAATATTTTTGTATTTGGACATGAGGTTATCTCTCAAAGAATGTATTTCTTCTGTCTTCATAAATTCTTTGTATGTGACTCTCCCTCTCTAATCTGACACAGGTATAGCATAGATCTTCTTAAAGACAACGGAGTGTTAGTCTCAGCTCTATCATGATCAAATTAGTGGTATGATCCTGAACAAGTCACATTGCCTCCATGGGCCTCGGTTTTCTCACCCAAATGACTGATGGCACCTTGGAGCTATAAATTTGCTGTGATTTTCATTAGATGAAAGGAAATAATTACTTTCAAAGGAGTGCAAATTACCTTTTCAGTGCAACACCTGTAACACTGATTCTTTAATATTTATAGTTATAATATTTATAGTTACAATTATGCTTATAGTTCTTTACTATTTCAAGAGTAGCATGTGGTTAACTTCATTTTAGTTTCCAAGTTATCTCAGCCATTTCTATAATTTCAAAAATATAATTTACTAGTAGACTAAATAATTACATCCATGTAACCATTTTATTTGTCATTTGAGTTCTGTTCATTTAAAATTATTATTTCATGCCCACATTGAGAAGTTATTAGACCAAAGAGAATTTGTAATTACTTTGGCCTTTATAGATTTCATTCTTTTTATTTTTTAATATAGGTAACATTTTGTTTGATTTAGTCATCACATGAATTGAAAATTAGTTATCTGTGAACTTCAAAACTATAAGAATATATTAAAAATTGTTTTCTAAAATGCAGAGAGCTACAAGATATACTTAACTTTGTTTTTATTATAACAATATTAAATATATGAAAGTTTTTTAAAAGTTTTATTAAGTTACATTGGCAAAAATAAATATTCCTTGAGGATGTAATGGTCTCTTTGTTTATTTCAGGTGACAAGATTTATAATGGTCTTTAGATTGAAAAATCTTAATTTGCATCATAGTTATTCTAAGTGTAATTATGGGTTTTGAAAATTAGTTTTGGAAGTATTTCCAAAATGCAGTATAATTTCTTTTCATTATCATTTTAAGATACAGTTTTTTAAATTACTTTTATGACACTTTGCCTTCCATTGCATACATTTGACTATCTTTAAAATATGGTAGACATAGTCTGATGGAAAAATGTGTATTTATTGAATTTACTGAAGTAAATTGGTTATTTATTTACTGGTTACTTTATTAATTTTCAGAAACATGCTTTCATTTGAGTTACTTCTTTAAATGAATCAATTAGATTGGTTTTAAACATTGGAAGTTTAAAACCAGGATTCCCCCGCCCCGATCTATGATAGGTTAGTGGAAATATAAGAAATGAATTAAGCATGTGCACTAACATAAATATTAGTGTGAGGAAAGTATCCACAAAACTTGAGAACCTTGATTGTTTTCCCCCTTCTTCTTGCCTTTTTTTTTTTTTTTTTTTTTCGGTAAATGTTGCAATCACATTTATTAACCTTTTTAATGCAGGATCGACCTTCCACCCACACATAAACCACCTCCCATGTATGAAGAACGATCTCCCCCCTTGCCTCAAAAAGACCTTCTATATCAGGTATGTGTTCATGATTGTACTTAAAATGAAATTAAAAATATGAGAAAATGCATATTATTTGAGTATTATCTAGTCATTATACATTAAATGTTGCATAATAACACATAATCATTTCTCTGAAACATTTAAAGGATCAAACTGTTGACAAATTAGTAAGAAAAGATGTGAAGCCAGAGTAGATAGGACAAATCAACACTGTATTAGGAGTAAAAATTTTTACTAAAAGCTTATGGCCAAAGACTTACTGTTAAAACAGTTTTATTGACATACAGAATCGCTGTATAATATGCATTTTTATATAAAAGAAAAATTGAATGCCTTTGGTAGGGTATGATGAAGAGTTTTTTCTCCTTGGAGTATGTATTTTATTTTTGTTTCTTTTCAGCATACTCAAAGTCTAAATTTTAGCATTCCTTTATTTAGCAATGAAGGGTTTATATTCCAGTTTAAAATTCTGAGTATGAATATTGGTCCCATATTACATTTATGATCATTTAAAATTTTCTTCTGGAATCAGTTTATAATAACTCATGTGAAAGTATTGGTTAAATGCTTCTATCTTATGTTCTATATCTAGATTAATATGCTCTCCTTGGGAAAGTTGAATCCATCAGAATATTTGAATACTTTTATTCTTAGCATTAGTAGTTTTGGTTTTGTTTTTTTTTCCTCTCACATCCATGTACCTTTTGGGGCTTTAACCCTGTACTGGGGTTTTGTTTTTGTTTTTACCTGTGGAATATTCTATAATATTTTCCTCCAAAGATATGTTTTGTGTCTTCAGCTCAAATAAGGCAAATTATTTGTCCACAAATTAATTTAATTTGGTGGGAAAACTCCATGGAAATATATGTGTTAAGATTTTTTCAACTTCTGTATCTTAGTTCACCAGATAGTCAGTCTCCTGCCTGAGCAGGGGGTGGAAAAGAACATTCATTGACAGGGGTCACCGGCTCTGTTGTCTTACAGAACATCGTGTCTGAGGGGTGAAGAAATGCCATCTTTTCAGACTCCTTGTTTTCAGAGAAAGAGTGTAGCCTCACATCCCTCTTGGCAAATAAATGAACTTGACAAGTAGTGTGAAATGTCAACAAAATATTTAGCTAGAGCTGTTGTTAACTGCTGCAGAAAGCAAGCTGTCTTCTCCCTCCACAAAGCTAGTAATTAATCAGAGAATTTCTAGATTCGGTTTTGGGAATTTTCTTAGAATGTTGTTGGTAATTTTCTAGGATGACCCTAACTGCATATAATTTCATTCCTGTCTGTAAAATCAATTGATTATATAACTTACTGTTTAATACCTTCAAATTAAATATTTATAAAAGCTTATGGATTGGAGAAAAATTATTTGGTTTTGATCATCATGTGTCCTTGGTTTTAGTTTAAAAAATATGATTGCTATGTATGTATTTGCTACCAAAAAAACACAAAAGGAAGATCTTTCTTGGATGATTTGAGTTGACAATGCTAGAAACTACAATTTTTAGCTTGGAGTTAGGGAAGCCTTCCTGGCCTTTGGAGGTGGGAGTTATGATACATCGATGCAAATACTCAGTTGTTGATTAGAGTAATTTGATTTGTAGTAAATTGCATACTCAAAAGCATAAACCTGGGTGGAAATGAAGAGCCATGTGGAAAAGTAATGGAATGTTTAGAAAGAAAATTGATAGGAGAGCACCTGCAATGAATAACAAACATTGGACTTTGGGAATCAGAGACAATTTAGTAACATTGTGACTTTTTCCTCACCTTGAAATTAAGCAGGTGAAAAACATGATTGTTTTTTTCTATCTTATAGCTATACAACTAGTTTTATAAAATATAGCTGAGAGTTAACTATTTGCTGTCATTTTGCTTAAGAGAGTAAGAACTTGAGTTGGAGATGAAATAACTCCTAATTCTCTAAATTATAGAATTATTAAATTATTTGTATTCTTTTAAGAATAAATTAGGCTAGGGGTAACTGGGTAGCTCAGTCATTTAAGCACCTGCCTCTTAATTTAGGCTCAGGTTATGACCTCAGGGCTGTGAGATCAAGACCCACTTCCAGCTCTATCCTGGGCATGGAACCTGCTTAAAATTCTCGCTTTCCCTCACTCACCCCCACCACTAGCTGCATGAGCACATTTTTGCACATGCCATCTATCCCCCCAAAAAATAAAGAATAAATTAAGCTAAAATTATTATCCATCAGTAAGAATTTGTTATGATTCATCCATTATAATGTCATATATTAATTATATGGCTGTTTGTGTTTTAATTAATGTGATCTCAAAATGTAACGTACATAGAACTGTATCTCAGTTACTAAGAAATACGTGAGTGTGTTATTACTATCCAATTTAGTTTCGTGCAATGACAGCATGTTGTAATACTAAATGCCTTTTTAATGTTCCACTTCACTTCAGTAGATGACTTTTCACCTTTAAAATGATGTGGTAATTCCTGCTTGAAGTCATTGACCTAGGTAACTAGGTCACTAGGCCATGCTCCCAAATGCTTCCATGACTTTAAGGAAGAGTGCAACTTCTTCTACTCATCACTATTCTATTCTTGGGAAGCCTCAAAGGAAGCATTTCCTCACAACCCACATTTGTCTACCTTGTGTAACTGTTGCTTTTGTGGGAATGGTGCCAACACTCATCCCTGAGAAGTTCTGTTCTCAATGTAAATTAAGACAATGTGTCCTGGTATTGTGTAAAGGCAGTTTCCTTGAGTGGTAGCTATCACCATACTGCAGAGACGATGCATGGAAGCATGCATAAGTATGAGGGAAGGAAAAAGGAATATTTTGCCCGAAGGCAAAGATTAATTAAGAAATACCACTGGGGGGGGCGCCTGGGTGGCTCAGTGGGTTAAAGCCTTTGCCTTCAGCTCAGGTCATGATCCCAGGTACTGGGATCAAGCCCCTCATCGGGCTCTCTGCTCAGCCGGAGGCCTGCTTCCTCCTCTCTCTCTGCCTATTTGTGATCTCTATCTGTCAAATAAACAAACAAAATCGTTTAAAAAAAAAGAAATACCACTGGGTGTGGTGAAAAAATAATGATACTGTTATGCTGAAAATAAATAAATGAAAAAAAAAAAGAAATACTACTAGCTTGTCACGTGCTAGGTAATAATCCCACAAAAGTTGGGTCTTTATTTAGGAAACCAATACTAACTAATGACGTTAAAATGTATTTTACGCTTTGTTATGTTGTATTAACGTTGTATAGGTAATCCGTAAGTATATTCTTAGAACAACAGAAAAACTAGAAACTACAGAAATTTACAGTCAACTGTGAAAGTCCCTTTTCATAATTCCATCACAAAACCTAATTTCCTTCTCCAGTGATCACCACTGTTATGAATTTAAATATTCTCCCACACTTTTTTCCATGAGTTTACTTTTATGTGTATATCATCCATATTCACATCTACAAATATATTTTTTAACACAAATGTGACCATAGAATACATGTTGTTCTAGAAATTGCTTTTGCACTCTATTATAAGACCAGTATTTTTCAGATTGACCAATGTTGCTTATAGTTTAGTGGGGCTTTTTTTTAATCTCATCCAGCTTCAAATCCAGCATGAAGTTCTGAACACTGATATAAAATTTATTTATATTAAAATTTTGGACAACAATTTCCATTCTATGAATAATGCGATATTTTGGCCTTGTATTGGGAGTTGAATACTCTGATATGAAAAAATATTTCCCAAACCAACTAAAATAATCAAGGAATCATTTTCAGGAAGAATATACATAACAAATAGAGTTTGATTTCTGATATGGGAAAAAATCTGGATGTAAATGTATATCTTTTAGAATACTTAGTTCAACTGAAAATAGCATTTATTCTTTGAAAGTCAGGTCTAGTAAATTTCATGAAATATATCCTGTTACTTGACTTGCAAAAAAAATTCTCTTCTAGAGACTTGCTATCAGCTTAGTTTCAGCCTAGTAAGACTTATATAAAGCTTCTGACCTCCAGAACTACAAGATAATAAATTCGTCTTGTTTGAAGCAAAAAAAAAAAAAAAAAAGCTTTCTAATCTCTTGAAATATCATGAGATTTTTTTTTTCCCCTCCTTGGTAACCACATTTGCAGAAGTAACCATTATGTCAGTTGATTTTTGGTAATTTTTAAAATTTTTAACAAGCTTGTAAGTGTTTTATGAACAGTGTTTCAGGTGTTAGAGTACACAGATCAGTTTTCATGATTTCAGATACTTGTATATGTATATGTGTATGTGTGTAGTAATATTCTGTGTGATTAGATGGGATATATGCATAAAGTGCTCTGTGACTGAATTCCAAGCTAAACTTAGCTGCCTTTTTTGTGGAACACCATTTTTACATAAAAGAATGACTAACAAACTATGCCTTTCAGGCTTGAGTAACATTTTCTCACAAATTAATGAACTGAACATTTTCTCACAAATTAATGAACTGAACCTGTCACTCAAATAACTGACAGTATTTGTTACCAATGAAAAATTAAGAGTCCAAATAAAAATTATAATTTCTATAAAACCTGTAACTGCAATCATGGCATCGACATTGGTGAGGAAATTAGTGAATTTTATTTATGTGTGTGTGTGTGTGTGTGTGTGTGTGTGTGTGTATTTAATCATAGAAAGTACCAATGTTTGGAATGTCTGCATAACTTAGTGAACCAGTGATTGCCAAATGACTAATAATGTACACTGTTATAATGACACGGGTAAAATATCCATTCAAAGTATAAGATAAATGTATGGATTTTCATGTAAGAGAGTATGAAAAGTTCATTGGTCTGTTTTCAGATGGCAACTAGCACTTAACCCTGAGAAACTTCTACTTGTTAAGTTTTGGTATAGTAGCAAAGGAAAATTTTCTCAGTTGTCTGAAAGCAATATTAAAGTCTCTCCCTTTTCTAGCAATGTATCTCTGTGAGGCCATTTTTTCTTCATGTATTCCAACCAAACAACCTGTTGCAACAGATTGAATGATGTAGCAGATACGAAAATCAAGCTTGCTTCTCTTGACTCAGATATTAAAAGGATTTGCAAAACTGTTAAAAAATAATAATAAAACTCCACTCTTCTCACCAATCCTTATTTTGGAAAACATGGTTATTTTTTTCATGTAAAAGGTGATGTTTGTGACATATTATCCTGTTTATATGAATGAAATATTTTAAAATTTTCTTAGTTTTAATGTTTAATATGATAAATATAAGTAGTTACTAAGGTAGTTAAGGTAGTTACTACCCATGTAAATGGGTTCTCAAAATTTTAAAGTATAAGGGAATCCTGATGCCCCATTTCTGAGAACCTCTGCTGTAGACCTTAAGCTTTAGGCATGAAGGCAAGGATCATGTCTCCCTTGCTTAGTTCTGTAGTCTTAGGGCACAACACTTTGCTTAGCACATTGTAGTTACCCAATAAAAAATTTTTGAATGCTGTCTTTTGATACCGGTTGAGTCCTGATTTAGGACCGAGGATGTGATCTATTCTGGAGAATGTTCCATGTGCACTAGAGAAGAATGTGTATTCTGTTGCTTTGGGATGAAATGTTCTGAATATATCTGTGATGTCCATCTGGTCCAGTGTGTCGTTTAAGGCCTTTATTTCCTTGCTGATCTTTTGCTTGGATGATCTGTCCATTTCAGTGAGGGGAATGTTAAAGTCCCCTACTATTATTGTATTATTGTTCATGTGTTTCTTTGATTTTGTTATTAATTGGTTTATATAGTTGGCTGCTCCCACGTTGGGGGCATAGATATCATATGATCTCCCTGATATGAGGAAGTGGTGATGCAATATGGGGGCTTAAGTGGGTAGGAGAAGAATAAATGAAACAAGATGGGATTGGGAGGGAGACAAACCATAAGTGACTCTTAATCTCACAAAACAAACTGAGGGTTCCTGGGGATTATGGACATTGGGGAGGGTATGTGCTTTGGTGAGTGCTGTGAAGTGTGTAAACCTGGTGATTCACAGACCTGTACCCCTGGGGATAAAAATATATGTTTATTAAAAAAAAAAAAAAAAAGAAGGGAATCTTTCTGCCCTTCAACAGACGAATGGATAAGGAAAATGTGGTTCATATACACTATGGAGTATTATGCCTCCATCAGAAAGGATGAATATCCAACTTTTGTAGCAACATGGATGGGACTGGAAAAGATTATGCTGAGTGAAATAAGTCAAGCAGAGAGAGTCAATTATCATATGGTTTCACTTACTTGTGGAGCATAACAAATATCATGGAGGACATGGGGAGTTGGAGAGGAGAAGGGATTTGGGGGAAATTGGAAGGGGAGGTGAACCATGAGAGACTATTGACTCTGAAAAACAATCTGAGGGGAATGAAGTGGTGGGGGGGTGGGAGGTTGGGGTACCAGGTGGTGGGTATTATAGAGGGCACAGATTGCATGGAGCACTGGGTGTGGTGCAAAAATAATGAATACTGTTATGCTGAAAATAAATAAATTTAATTAATAAAAAAAAATTCCAGAACTCAGAAAAAAAAAATTTTTTTTTGAATGCAAAAGTGAAAAAAGAATCAAACCCCCCTCTTTGTATTCTTTTCAGTCTATGATATTCTAGAATATCTCTGTCCCAGATACATTGCTATGCTTCAGTATATTTAATGTCCATTTAGCTAACATCGGTGTCAGGTATCAATATATTGTGTATGAAAAAGATCAAAGGGAACCAAGAGACTGTATAGCAATATTCTAAAATATTAATAATGATTATGTATTCAACTTCTCTGTGAATATTGTTCTATGTTGTATTTTTTCTGTACTTTATAATTTTCGTACAGGGCTTTTACTCCTGTCAGTGACTTTATAGCATAAGAAAATAGAAATCAGTTGAAAACCTGAATTACTGGACTGTAATATTGTTATCAGTCATATTGATTATGGCAATACTTCAATAGAATTTACTATCTGGGAAAATTAAGATTTTCCCCCCAATAATTCATTATGGTATATCACATTCTTTAGTAAATTTTTGTAAATGCTTATGCAAAGTGTTGTAAAGGAAGTGTTTCTACATATGCTTTTGAGTAGATAATACATACAAAACAATATGAAAAGGTGTTTTCTAAAGCACCTTCTACAGAAAATCACTTTTATGAATTTCTTGATTGTCTTAATATGGTTTATTTAAGCATAGAAAGGAAACAATACACACCCATCTTATTTTTTCTTGTATAAAATGTAACTGTAGATATCGTTAAATGTTTTACCATTCCTCCTAAGACTTACTGAAGATCTTTTTTTATTGGGATGCAGAGCATTTGCATTCTAATGTCTACAGAAGATTCTAATATGCATATATTACATAGTTTATAATGTCAAAATATTTTAACAAACCAATAATGCTGCAGGGAATAACTTTATGTGTATGATATTTTGCTTCTATGCAGGCATAATCTTCAGTATAAATTTTTAGATTTGCTCTTGCTATATCAAATAGTAAATGTGTTTATACTTTGATAGATTCTTTCAAATTGTCCTCTATAAATATTGCACTGTTTTGCACTCCTATGAGTAATGCTTGAAAGCGTCGATTTCTCTACATCCTTCCTAACAGCATGTGTATTCCAATTGAGTTTTGATAATCTAATAGGTAAAAAAAGAATGTGCATATAAAATTCTAATTTTGCAATCTCATTAGTAGTGAGTTTTAGCATCTTTTCAAGTGTCTTAATAGGCCATTTTTTCCTGTAAGCTCTCATTCTTGTGTGTGCTTATTTATTGGACAAAATTATGATCATTTAAACGTTTAATAAGTAGATAATGAAACTTTTTTCTTTTAATTCCAGTGTGAATTATATATACATTGCTTCTTGGTATCCAAATTTGTGGTACAAAAAGTTCAGTAAAGTGAATCTTATATTTCCATTGACATATTATAAGATAAAAATGAAATGCTGTTATGATTGGGATCAAATGTTTTTGAACTCTGATTTTATTTTATTTATTTATTTTTTACTTTTTATCTTTTATTATGTTATGTGAGTCCCCATACAGTGTATCATTAGTTTTTGATGCAGTGTTCCAAGATTCATTGTTTATGCACCACACCCAGTCTTCATGCAATGTGTGCCCTCCTTAATACCCATCACCGGGTCAGCCCATTCCTCCCCCAACCCCCTCCCCTCCAAAACCCTCAGTTTGTTTCTCAGAGTCCACAGTCCCTCATAGTTTGTCTCCCCCTCCGATTTCCCCCAGCTCACTTCTCCTCTCTATCTCCCAATGTCCTCCATGTTAGTCCTTATGCTCTACAAGTAAGGAAACCATGTGATAATTGACTCACTCTGCTTGGCTCATTTCAATCAGCATAATTTCCTACAGTCCCATCCATGTTGATACAAAAGTTGGGTATTCATCCTTTCTGATGGCTGAGTAATACTCCATTGTATATATGGACCACATCTTCTTTATCCATTTGTCTGTTGAAGGGCACCTTGTCTCTTTCCACCATTTGGCTATTGTGGAAATTGCTGCTATGAACACTGGGGTGCATATGGCCCTTCTTTTCATTATATCTGTGTCTTTGGGGTAAATAAGCAGTAGTGCAATTGCAGGGTCATAGGGTAGCTCTATTTTTAATTTTTTGAGGACTAACAATTTCTAGAATTGGAGATATGTCTTCCAAATATCTTAATCGTTACCAGTCATGCCATATTTTATTCTTGAACCTGCCCACCTACTAGTACTGTGTTTTATACATTTGCATTATTTCCTTTCAAAATTCATCTTTCAAACACATCACTACCATTTTCCAATAATATTTTTTAGATTAGCTGCTTTTGTTAATTATCATCAGTGTTCTGGTTTTCTCCCAGGATCTGTATATTTTACTGTCTATCCAGATATTTTACTGTCTATTCAGATACTAACAGTAGTTATAGGCTTTGTGGTCAGGGAGAAGGGAGAGAGAAAGATGACAGAAGAAATAACATTTTTTATCCAAATTAGAGAAAACTATGTGACTAAATGGATTATTTTCAAGTAAATGAATATAGAGTATTTCTAGCATGGTTTTGCCCTCAAATGGCAAAAAAAGTTTGCATCTTACATATTGCCTCCAATTAATAGTTAGTGGCAATTATTGAGAAAAGTAGTCAAAGAATTATGGGGCTTTACTCTGGTCTATGGGGTAGGGGGAATTTTGTGATCAATAAAGCTTGGAAGAAACCATGATTTAGAAACTAATGATATGGGACGCCTGGGTGGCTCAGTTGGTTAAGCAGCTGCCTTCAGCTCAGGTCATGATCCCAGGGTCCTGGGATCAAGTCCCACATCGGGCTCCTTGCTCGGCAGGGAGCCTGCTTCTCCCTCTGCCTCTGCCTGCCTCTTTGTCTGCCTGTGCTCGCTCTCTCTCCCTCTGTCTCTGGCAAATAAATAAAGTCTTTAAAAAAAAAAAAAAAAGAAACTAATGATATATTCAAATGAAATATAGGTACAATATTTGAAGTATAAAGGAGTGGTATCTTTACTAAAAGCTCTTGCTAATCAATCTGATAAATGCAAAAAAGATAAACCCAAGGTTTTATATGGATTAATAAATTACCATCAGTTACATCCTTAGAAAATAGAACATAGAAAATAGAATATATGGAACCATAAAAAAAAAGAAAAGAAAATAGAACATAATAAATCACCATAGATTACATTCTTAGAAAATGGAAAATGTTAGAACATGCCTGACAGATAGAAAGTACTATGAGTTTGCTCTTATTATTATTAAAAAGTAAACTATATAATTCTTAATCAAAATATTAGAGACCCAGCAGTGAAATTATTTTAGAAGAATAAAACTGATAGTACTTGATTCATGAAAACTCAGCATATATTTCCTTTGGAAATTATTGATACTTTTATTATAAATTTTGTAGTGCTTGAAATGAAATTAAAAGGTACGGTGTCTACTTTTTTGATTCAGAATTCTATTTTATTTTTTCTCCATCATTCATTTATCAAACCAATATTCCTTGAATATTTCTTATGTGCCAGTACTGGGAATACATAGTAAGATATAAAAAATAAGTACTGTCGTTATGGAGCTTACATTTTAGTGAGGAATAGACAAATTCCTATGATGACATCTTTTTTTCTTTCTTTTTTAAAAAAGAACTTTATTAAACTTTATTAACTTTATAATTGGTATGCAACAGATTGTATATATTTAAAGTGTGAGTTTGATAGTTTTACATAAAATACACAAACACAATATACAAATATACTTATGAATATACATACACACTAGGAAAACATAACTGCAATTAAAAAGGTGCATGTATCCATCATTTTCAGAAGTTTCCTGATGCCCCTTTGTATTTTACCCTCTAGTCATGCCCTTGCTCCCTTTCCACATCCCTAGGGACCCAAACACTAGATGTACTTTCTGTCTCTATTAATTTACATGTTCACAAATTTTATATAATAAATCATATAATCCTTTTTTGTTTGTTTTTTTTTTTGTGTGTGTGTGTGTCACTTCTTTCCCTCCACATCATAATGGTTTTGATTTTGATTCCTTCATGTGGTGTTGGTCAGTGGTTTATATTTTTTAGATAGGTGTACCATGTAGATATACTACATTTTATTTAAATTTACCTATTAATGGACATTTGCACCATTTCCATTTTTTTACTATCACAAGCAGTGCTGTTATGAACATTTGTATAGAAGTTTTTGCATAAATATATGTTTTCATTTCTCTTGAGTAAACATCTAGGTTTGGATCAATGGATCATATGGTCAGTGCAACTTAAAAGGTGTAACTTTTTAAGAAAATGCCAAGTTATCATCCTCCGCAGTTTTCCTGTTTATGTTCCTACCAGCGGTGTATGAGTTGCGCTGTACCCTTACCACCATTTGTTATGATCAGACTTTTAAAATTTCAGATGTTCTAATAGATGTGTGGTTGTGCTTCATTATGATTTTGACTTGTATGTTTTTCCTAATTACTCATATGTGGAACATATTTTTTACTTGTTGATCTGTCATCCATTTAACTTATTTGGTGAAGTGTCTGAATATTTGCTCATTTTTTTATTGAATTGCTTTCTTATTGTTGAATCTTGAAAGTGCTTTCTTATAGACTACATGTTTGTGTCCAAACATGTATTCAAACTCACATGCTGAAACCTTAACCCACAGTGTGATGATATTTGGAGGGTGGGGCCCTTGAGAGGTTTTAAGTAATGAGGGTAGAGCCCTTATGATGGGATTAGCACCCTTTTAAGAAGAGACAAGGGAGAACTTCTTTCTCTGCTCTTTGCTCTGTGCAGATCAAAGAATGTAGCCATCACAAACCAGGAAGAGGGCGTCTACCAAGAACTAAAATGTTAGCCTCCAGAACTGTGGAAATAAATGTTCTTTAAACCATTTAGTACATGGTAATTTGTTATAGCAGCCCAAATAGAATAAGACATTTTAGAGACTAGTCTTCTGTCAGATACATGATTTGGAAATATTTTCTATCATTCTCTTGTTTGTAATACTCTTAACTGATTTTTTGAAGGGCAAAAATTTTTTAATTTTGATGAAGTTGATACATGATGACACTGTGAGGCCATGCTTTCTTCAGTGGGGTAGGGGAAGTAATACCTATTTTTGCTAATTGCTATTAAAATATTAGTTAAAACATTTTTATGATATATTATTTTCTTTATTTTTCCTGTATAAACTTCATAACTAAATAGGAAATTTAATTAATTTAAAGACAGTAATTTTGCTTAGTCACTAGTTTCTTTCAGTATCTAGTATCTTCAGGATATATACATAGTATGAGTAGTTCTCACCTCATCTGAGAAATATGGAAATTAGGAAGACTTGGCTCCTCTAATAGTGTTTTGTGGCCCATAGCACCTAACTAGCCACTATCTTTTTATATATTTTATTCATCTCTGTATTAAACAGTAATTATCACAGAGAAAAAATGTTTTAGAGGGATATTGTTCACTTATTTTTAGTAGAATCAAATGGAATCTAATAATATTATTACAATTAAGAAGGTTGAGACTGAGTTATTTTGACTTGCTGTAAATTGTAGAATTACTCTAAGAAAATTTATTTTAGACTTACTGTATACATATAAACCACCACTGATCCAGAAAACCTGGAGTGATGATTTCTAACTGATAAAACTTCTGAGTTTTTAACTGCACGTCAGTACTTTTAGTGGTATTACCAGTATCAGCACATTGATTATGTGATTTTCTCAAAGAAGTTAAAAACTTGGGACTTTCATTCTCATTGCAGTCTGTTTCTGGTTTGTAGCTGAACTGCCTGAGTGAGTTAGGACTATATAAAGTGTTAGGTTGCTCCTGCCGATGATAGTGAAAAAAAGCCTACGAGGCAAATGGATCCGAGAGATGAACTTTATTGCAAGCACCCTCCGGCGAGGTTCCGCGACTCAGAGAGAGAGTGGGGGGAGAGAGATGGTGAGTCGGGGAAGTCGCGCTGGGAGGGAGTTGGCCAGGTCCTTTCATCGGGTTGAGGTAGGGCATAGCCTTGCGTCCATATAAAGCAAGGTATGCGGTGATCGGAGGGTATGGGGCGGCGGTGACGCGGAGGCTGCAGTGAGGGTGGCGGGAAAGTCCGCCATCTTGGAGAGGGTTGGCGGGAAGATCCGCCATTTTGGAGCCCGGGTTTCCCAGCCGGCACCTCATAAAGACAGGAGAACAAAACCAAAAATGAAACAGAAAAAGTTGGGTATGCAATAGTACACTCAGAACTATTTCTCCTACTGACTGAATTATTTTATGAAGTTTAAATTATCAAAAAGAACTGGCTTCATTCTAGCCACCAATACTCAATAACCAAAAAATAAATGGATAAATAAAAAAATGATTAATATAAGAAAATTAAAATGTTGGCCTTTTAGGAGACCCTGAACAATCCAGAAGAGAGAACAGCCAATTCACACCTTTTCATAAAACTTTATAGTATAATTCCGCTTGGTTTGATGTTATAAATATACTATCCTTTCTCTTCCTTTCAAATCTTTAACACTGAGTTTTAAGAACTAATTCATTATAAAAATTGCATACTCCCTATTCTCAAATATGTTTGTGGTTCTCCCGTTTTTCTACTTTTTGTCTTTCGAATTGAAAACCATGACTACTATTGCCTTTGTAATCTTTCTTGAGATCTGATAAACTGCTCTGTGTAGAGGCTACTCAGTCATTGTTGAGTTGCAGAGATAGTAAAATTGTTTATGAAGTTGGAATTTCCCAAGCTAGTTGAGGATAATTCCAGAAATTCTGGGGGAACATGAAAGATGTCAGAATTTATATACAATGTTACCTCATCCTTCTACCTGTGTAATATCTAGAAAGCTTATTTTAAACAGTTTGGAAGTTTTATAGCCAGTCTATCATTGTTTTTAAGCAAGATATATAACCAAGATCTCAATCTGTAATAATTTATCATTTCCAAAGAATTATCACTATCCATAATAACTGGAAATGAACCTCAACTTTTTAATGTTATCACCAAAATGTTTTTTAAGTACCTCATAAAGTATGTTAAAGTCTGAACCATTAACTCAGATGTAACACTAAACTTTGGGGAAACAAAATAATGGCTCAGTGCTACTTGGAACTCAGGTATAAAGGTAGTATCCTAACCATTAATTTACTTAAATTGTGTTTTTTTCTTGGTTTTTGTAAAGAATTAAATTTAGACTATTCATACTTGAGATACAATCAGAACATGAAATCTTGAGTGGTTTATTTGATACCCGTGTTAAATTCATACTGCCATCAGGAAACTATAGGTCTTAATTAAGGGCAACTCATGACTGACTCATGAGTAAGTCAAAGTAAAAGAACTATTGAAGTTAAATGCATTAGGCTGAGTGAAATTTCCTCCCAAATTTTAGAGGACCTAATAGTCGCCTTTATTTAAAAGGTCATGATTTCCTTTTTTGGAAGTGATTACTTTTTTTTTTTTTTTTTAGATTTTATTTATTAATGAGAAAGAAGCGTGCACATGAGTAGGGGGTGAGAGAGACAAGCAAACTCCCCAAGGTGGGGCTGGATCCTAAAACCCTGGGCTCATGACCTGAGCCAAAGGCAGAAGCTTGACTGACTCAGTCACCTAGGGGTCCTTGGAAGGTGATTCCTCTTTATGTAGAAAAGTTTGGACAGAGAACTGAGTTATTTAAAATATGCAAAACAAAGTAAATTGTTTTCAGGAAATACACATTTTCATTATTTGTGAATTAAATCTTTACATGGACATTAATCTAATTTTACTTTAAATTTGACTACTTAGTCTCGATTTTAGTCCTGGCCAATTGTTTTTTGTTTGTTTGTTTGTTTGTTTGTGGGGCTTTTTGTTTGGTTTTGTTTTGTTTTCCTGAAGTTCTTTTGACAAGTTACAAACAAGAAATGAGTAAAGGCTCCCTATGAGCTTTTGAGAGAATAATGTAAATAATATATTATTTAAGTTAAATGTTAACACTATGTCTAAACTTACATTGTTCATTCATTCATTTGATGAATGATGGTAAGCATTGCTGAGCGACCTTTTCCCCCTTTTTTAACACTCTTTCATTAAAGTAGATTCAATTATGGAGTCCTAGGTTAAATCAAACTGACTTAAATGGAGAGTCGTTTTAGGCAGCTGCCTTCAAATTGTGATGTGTGGGGCGCCTGGGTGGCTCAGTGGGTTAAGCCGCTGCCTTCGGCTCAGGTCATGATCTCAGGGTCCTGGGATCGAGTCCCGCATCGGGCTCTCTGCTCAGCAGGGAGCCTGCTTCCTCCTCTCTCTCTGCCTGCCTCTCTGTCTGCTTGTCATCTCTCTCTGTCAAATAAATAAATAAAACTTTAAAAAAAAAAAAAAAATTGTGATGTGTGCAGTGCCAGTGGGGTCTTGATGCCCCTCACAGTGCTTGATTTCCTAGCAGAGAATAGTAACAGAGATTAATAATAGAAATTAATTTACTAATATCTGTTACTACCTGTTGACATTAAAATACTATGGGGAGACTCTCTCAGGCTATTTATTATTATCAAAACTCTCCTAGGTATTGGCAGAGCAATCTTTTATCCCAGCATTTCCAGGAATGTTTTGATTTCACATTTATGTGCCCCAGTGCACCAACCCCAATTTTGAGACTGCTGTTTGTCTGAGAGATCTCCCTAGTACATCTGACTTGTTAGTCTCATGCCTTTACCCCAGTTCCTTAATAGCCTCCTCCATTTCTGATCGTTAAATTCAAAGTGCTTTCTTCCCATAGTCAAAATGGCTCTTACATCTCAGCCTCCTCTAAAAAAAAGTCTTCCTAAGCTGATAAGAATATTTAACTTAGAAAAAAATGTACCAGTGTGAACGTAAGTACTTGTAAAAGTACTTGTATTGTGATAGTCACTTTCCAAAGTGTAATTGGAGATAGCCATCTTATTTAGAGAACTCTAAGAAATGGAGAATAACCTTGGGTTCTAATTTTATGACTTGCTATGAATTATATCACTTATTTAATTTTTTATTTTCATAAAATGGTGTAGTAACTAGGGAACAAGAATTCCTATCCCTTCAAAGATCCTTATAGCTGGATTAAAAATCAGATTGACATGAGACAGATTAACAAGAGAAAATAAAATTTAATAGGGAATCCCTACAAACATGGAAGTTCCAGAGATAGGCAAAATGAGGTATATGTCATTCTAAACTAAGAAGAAAGAGAGTAGGGTTCAGTGACTTAAAGGGAAGCAATGCAACTTACAGGAAAATGAAAAAGAATGTTTGGTAAATAAATATTTGTCCTGCCATGTAGACAGGTTACTCAGATAAAATCTATCTCTGGTAATAACACTTATTCTCTGTATAATTTAGATTCTTCTGTATAGTTAAAGAAGGGTCAAATTTTCTCTTGGAGCACACAGTCTTGATAGCCTTCAGCTCAAAATAACCCACATGCCGAAATGACCCATCTTGGGGCAGCCTACCCTCAGCCCTTCCACTAGAAAATAGTGTAAGACATTTTTAGGAAAAACCAGAACATGGGTAATTGGTCACTTCATTTGAAACCAGTTCATTTCATGACAGATTTACTGAATACTTTTTTTTTTTTTTTTTTTTTTTAAAGATTCACTTATTTTAGAGAACACACATAGGGTTGGGGCGAGGCACAAGGATAGAGAGTGAGAGAGAATCTTCAGCAAACTCCCCACTGAGCATGGAGGCAGCTGTGGAGCTCTATGTGGGGCTCAATCTCATGGCCCTGAGATCATGATCTGAGCCGAAATCCAGTCAGACATTCAACTGAGTCCCTAGGTAGCCCCTGAATACTTAACATACTTTTGATTGTTTTTGAATCTATTCACATATCTTAGGTAAAATTAGAATGAACATTTTCATTAAAATTTATGTTTGAAACCTCTTAAATTTGAAGAAAGCATGTTTGAATTAACTAATTTAAATGTTTCTAAAGTTCATTGGTTTAAAAAAAATTACTAATAAAACACAGGCCTTAATTTTTTTAAAAAGTGCCACAAATTAGACATCAGTTAGAAATACTAAATTAAATTCAATATCTTGTTGTTTTATAAGTTTTTAAAATGCCCCAAATTAAGAAACTAAAAAACATCTAATAGATGGAAAAACATCCAGAAGAGTTTGTTTTGGGTAGTCAAGACCACAATTTATCCTTGAGTAAATTAACCTTAGTCATTTGACCTAGAGCCACTAAATTATTCTGTTTTCTTATATGAGTATGTGATTGTCTTACCCAGTGTGTCTTGGCATCTTGTCAGATAACTTTCCATATTTACAAGCTACTGTATGCAAATTTCTTGTTCCTGGGCCTGATAGTAAACAGGATTACCACTTTCTTTCCTCAGAGATAATGTTTTCACCACTGATTTGATTAAGTTTGGTTGTGGCAGGACTCCAAATCCCAAATTTATTTTGTTGATTCTTTGGCACATATTTTCAACCAAGATGTTTGTTCCCTCAGTTTTATGTACAGTAATCTCCTTTGTTTGCTTTACTAATATTTGCTTAATTAGAAATATGTGTGGGGCAAGCAGTTAATCTATTATTGACTCCATGGTTTTGTTTTTGTTTTTTAAAATATTGCTTGCTATTTGAGAATTAGAGTCTAAGAAGAAATAAGCCTCAAAGTAGCATCTGTTTCCTTGGACATGTGAATTAAAAGTTTAATTTGTATTTCAGAGTAAATAGCATTTTATTATTGAGGAATTAATAAGATATTGTTGGGAGGGATGGGAAACTTATCCAGAGTAGCACTTTAGTTTGAATCTTTGATGCCTTTATTTTTTAAAAATCATTTTATTATAATCATTTCCATATTTACAAACACCTCCCATTACATATCTTTGTGTACTGATTACTAGCAAATGCAGATGTAAGAAGGGATCATTCCTTATGATGAATTCTTAGGTCAGTTTCTTGTTTTTTGAGACCCAGCTTGAGTTTGTTCAGGAGGAAAAAATTTTTCTTTACCCTACAAGGTTCTTCTAACTGGACTAAGGATTAAATTGACCTGAGATCAATTAACAGGAGAAAATCAAATTCAGTTTTGTATGTACCAGGAATCCATGCAAACATGACACTACAAAGAGAGCCTGGTAATGTGTGGTATACCTGTCATTCTCAACTAGGGAGAAGGGGGAGGGGTCTGGGACTTCAAAGGGAAGGAAAGCAATTCACAGGAAGATCAAAAAGAGTAAATGTTTGGTAAACACATTATTTGTTGGGCCACTTAGAAACAATGGGACATAGAAGACTTTGATCAAACAGGGCTTGCTCGGTTTCTCCGGATCTAGTACCTAGTTCCTTTTGTAATGTAGTTATCTTCCGTATCTATGGTGATAGCTGTCTTCCTATCTGAATTCTTTTGGCAGCTGGAAGGGACTGGAAAGGCAAAGTTTTCTTCCTGAATCTTTTAGGCTTTCGTTGTTTTCAGTTCAAAATAATATGCATAACAAAGTGGCACATTTTTGGGCAGCCTCTCCTTGGCTTCAAGTTCATTTAGCATATCTATGACTACATAGTTGCTTTTCTGTTTTCTTTTTTACCCCCACACAGAGCTAAGCTCCATGATTATTTACTATTGTTAAATTGATTTGGGGACTGTATTTTTCATTGTAGTTTTAGACAACAAAATTCGGATCAGAAGGTGATAAGAACATAGATTTGAATACTTATGATAAAGAAGACTTCTCCAGTAATTAGGTCTATATGATAATGGGACAGATAATCAAGAGGTCAAATACGTTTCCCAACTGTTCTTGTTTAAAGGACTCCACTATCGTCTTTTGTTGTATCTTATTGGAGGCATTTCTACATTGGAAATCAAGTTTAATTTTAAGGCCCTCCTACTCCTTTCTCTTGTTTCTTTTTTACCTTAAGAAAATAATATAGGAGGTAGATTAAAATGTAACATTGGAGTTAGTTGGAACCAGCCATATTCATAGATATCTTAATGTGATTCTGAGTGTACAAATAAAATATGTATGTGTAGTTAACTTAAAATATATATATACTTATATATTTGATTAGTTAGCTAATGAGTTACCAAAAGCACGTACTTTAGAGGTAGCCAACTCTATTCTGTACATGTTTCCATTGAGTTTAATTTCAAGGTCTTTTGGCATTTTCAGACACTATTGAGTCTTTATGAAAAGCAATTTGATGTAAGCAAAAATTGCTTAAAAAATTTTTTTGCCTCTTTTTAAAGAAGAAAAAAGTTCTCTTCTGTAAATGCAAATTATACATTGTTTTATGGTTGGTTTACAATTATAACTGACAGCTCACATAGATACTGAAGCTTTGAATGATATCTTTACAGCAGCTTTAACTACAATGAAAATTAGATGAGATATAAAACTTGCTAACTGCAGAATATTTCTTACACCTAAGTAACTTTAGACGAATGAGAATTGTAAAAGGTCTTTAAAAGGAAATACTTAGCTTTATAATGATTCCTACTTTAAATTCATTGGCACTTACAAAAGGTAATAATCTCAATTTCAGCTTTTTGGTGGGCAGTAATTATTTAGGCTATCAATCCTGTTTATTAAAAGAGATGCCATGTAAATGTATTTGTTTGAAACATTTAAATTCCTCATTACTGATGTATATGTTCCCATGGAAACCACAAATATCCCTTTAGAAAAATGATGTAAAATAACAGCTTTACTTTTAAGTAGAACCTGAGAAATTGCAGGCTCTATTCAAGGAAAAGTAGCTACAAAGTTGAAAATGTTACTGTGGTTTTGTACCGCTGAGCTAGGTACTGCATGTTAAACTGTATAACCATATATCGTGCATACACACACATATGCTAAACATGATAATTGTACGAGAACAGAAAAATATAGAATATAGAAGAATAAAAGTGATAAATTAGGCATCATTAAAGTAAAAATGTTTGATCTTCCAGATACCATTAAGAAGACAAAGGGAAACCACAGATAGGGGAAAAATACTTGAAACACATAGATCAGACAAAAGAATTATATCCAGAATAAATAAAGAAGTCTTAAAATTCAATAATAGGAAGACAACAATTCAATTAAAAAAATAGAAGATTTGTATAGACTTGTTATCAAAGAAGATATGCTAATGGTCAATTAACACAGGAAAAGTAGCTTGACACCATTGTGGTACTGTAGCTTGACAGTACTAAGAGAAATACAGATTAAACCACAGTGAAATGTCACTACACTCCCATTAGATTGGCTAAAGTCTAAAATACTAAATGTTGACATAATTAGTAATAATTCCTACTTATAAGTCTACTTTTATATTTAATTTTACACAATTAATTTATACTTGAATTATTTTCCATGTTTGCTCAATAGTTTTCATTATTTACTATTCTTATAGTACAATGTTACTATATGTGATTAGAAGCCCAAATGCCAAAAACTGTCCTCATTAAAATTCTTACAAAAAGGATTTGTAATGAATATGTGATATGGTTCTTGGCTCCACAAGAAGTGACCCATTTGTATTTTTATTTTAAAGTTTTCTATAACTGAGTAATCCTGTGCTTAACAGTAGTTTTTTCCCAGCCCCCTGTAGTGAACTAACTAACTGCCTATGATCCACATGGTACTTAAAAAAAAAAAAAAAAATGGGGAATGTGACATCATGGGTCAGCTAAGTTGCCAGGGAAGAGAGTAGTCCAGGTGGCATAAGGCAAATGGGAGTCGTTGCCCTGGAGCTGAAAATGTCGTTTGCGGTTTCATAGCCCAGATTCCCACCCAAGACAAGATTTCCATCAACAATATCTAAGAAGGTGGTAACTCAGCCTCAACTTAAAACACTTGCATTAGCAATTTCACTACCTCATAAGGTACTAGATTTCATTTTTGATAGTTAAAATTCCTAGAAAATTAGAAATCTAGCCTCTTTCCAGCTTAGTCCTGATTCTGATTTCTATAATTCTTAAAATTCCTTTCAGCATTTAAAGCTGCATCTATTAACATAATTTCTTTTAATCCAGATACTTTTCATACGTCCCTTAAATGTTTACAACAACCCTTCCAGGAACTGTTTTATAGCTTTCCCAATACTTCAAGCTCTCTGACTTGTTCTCACTATTTTCTACAACTGACTGGACTGTGCCCCAGTTATCTTTCACTGGTTTTTTTAGGATATAGTTTTGGTTCCCTCCCTGGTCTCTCTCTCCACTGAGAAAATCCTAATTTAGTATTTCTCATGAAATATGTTCTCTGGAACAAAATGCAATATTCCAGGATGGCAAGTATCAAGTGCTTTTGGATTATAATCTCTTTGTCTTACGTCCTACATTGGTTAAAATGGTTTGCTTCCATTCGTGTGTGTGTGTGTGTGTGTGTGTGTGTGTGTGTGTGTGAGACAGCCAGCGATAAAGGATTGTTTTGTTAATCTAGACCTCTTTCTTGCAGTTATATTGATTTTCTTAAGTCGATTTGTTATGCCCGAGTTTCCGCGTCTGAGGGACTGACCACCAAGGAGCCAAGCACCTATGCAGTCAAACAAGGGTTTATTTGACAAGCTTGTGCTTGGGCCCAAGTATACCTGACACAGCAGAGTAGGGACTTGGACCCTGAACCAGATTACAGTCAGAATTTTTAAAGGCAGAGTAGGGGTGGACTTGGGGGTGGGTGAGGACAAAGAGGATTATGGATGATGTAAGTCTCCAAGGACTTTCGGAAGCAAGGTCTCCAGGACCTTGGGGGGCTAGCTATTGTTGGGAGAAATGTTATTTATTACCAATAATAAATATCTTCTCGTGAGACCCTTAGATGTATATCAGTGGGCCATAAGCTTGGGAATGATTCTTGACACTATCTTGGAGGTTTAGAGATAAAGGAATTTTTCTGTTAAGTTTAACCTTTATTTTAGATAAAAATTCCAAAACACTATTGCAAGTGTTTAACTGTATTAAGAGTCAAAATGCAGAAATTTTGATTCTTTAATACCCTGAACTGGTGCGAGAAGTAGGTATCCAAAGTGATACAACTCAAATAAAAGGAGATGATAATACCCGATTATCAAAATCGGGTATTATAACATTCATGCCTCCAAATTTGAAGACAATCTCCTGCTATTTTCCTTATGGGTCACTTAACCTTTTTTTAATGTGATTTTTTTTAACCTTAAATAGTTTATACTGTATAGATTTTTCAGATAGTGGGCACATATTTTCTGATTTATTTCTTTTTTCTAATTAAGACATGGGAACTCATAGAAAAACATTAGATTGGGACATAAGGAGGAGCAACTTTTGAGAACAGAGGTAGAGAAAGGATGAAGGTGTATCGTTAGTAATCTTGAAAGTAAGAATGCCTGAGGGTGTAGAGTAAAAGTGAGGTGGGGAGAACTGTAAAATACATTTGGATTCTACATTGGCAGCACTGTCCCTCTTGGCTTACAGAGAAGAGCCACCACAGGACTCTTCAAGGATGCCAGAGCGCCCCTCGTGAATGCATTTCATGCAGAAGTTGGTCAAGAAATGTTCTCAGGATGCGCCTGCCAGGTACAGTTGAGGCGTGGTTAAAATAAACCTTACGTAAGAAATCTACTTTAACGTCTGATCTCCTTAAGCCTAAAGATACTTTCCTCTTTGGTATTCCAAAGAAATTTAGAATTTCACCTTCATTTAGTGTAGTTCATCTTTGGGCCTGTATGTCAGTCATCTAACTGAACTCTTAGAGCTACTCGTAGCCAGTCAAATTAATATATTGAATCGAGAATCTTGACATGTTTTGTTTGATTCATTATATTCCATCCACCTGATCTAAAACCCTTAAGATCTATTTCCATGTAGGTTTCTCAGAATTTTATCTTTATAAACTGTCAAAATCTTTCAATTTAGGAGAAGGGGCACACTTCTCAGTTTATCCTAGGGTAAACTGATGTAGAATATTAAACATTTCCTTTACTAAAAAAGAACATCTCTCTCTGTCATATGCAGCTTAAAGAAAACTTAGTAGGCACTTAAGAATATTCTGCCTAGAAATCTCCTTAGGTAAATAGACCATTTCATTATACATATAATGTTTTCCGTACCATCACAGACAACAATGCTACTAAACTTTTCTCACTATATGGTGAGATTCCCTTTCCTTCAGCTTTGACAGCATTTTCCTAACGTTCCTTTAGTTGTGTGCCAAAAGTCTTCTTGAAGTCTATCAAGCTTTGTTGTTAGCTCTCTCTTCAGAGCCCTTCCAATGGTTGCATGTTGCTTGGGCCTAAAGCCACTGCCATGTTTTTGGTTTTGTTAAAGTAGCGCCCTACTTCCAAGTATTAAAATCTGTTGCTTTCCTATTTCTGCATAACAAATCTTCCGAACTTAACAGCTGACGTGAACAGCAGTCGTTTATTACTAGCATGTTCTTGCTTAGAGTTTCTCACAAAATTTCAGTCGGATGGTGGCTGGAACTGCAGACATCTGAACGCTCATTCACTTACCTGGTTCATGGGTTGGGAAGGCTCAAACAGCTGGGGGCTGGAGCAGTTTGCAGTCCTGTCTCATGAAGATCTCTCTCTCTCTTTCTTCCCCTTTATTTTCCCTGCATGAGCCCTCCAGCATGGCAAATTCAGGACAGCACGTTTTCTTACGTAGCAGCTCAAGATTCAAAGATGCAAGGCAAGATGCTGACACAGACTCCACCTCTTACTGGGGTATTGCTATATTCTGGAAAAGCATGTGAGGCTGGAAATAATGTTGCCGCTGTTTTTGAAATAAAATTTGCTTTCTCTATGTATTTTCTTGTATCCAAAGCCTTTTGAAACATGCAAGTATAAAACTAGAAGTGAAATAGATATCAATATAGGAAAGAAAATCTTTGTAAAGACTTATAATATCACTTTATAATCTATTTACATTATACTTGCATTGTATTTGACATACTTTATTGGATGTTCACAACATTTCATGACCAATGAAAGACTAAAAGGCTAAGATTTTAATGCTGATGAAATGGAATTAAGTAGGGAAAGATGTTTGAGTGGAAATTCATTTTGTAGATGGTTATTTCATTAATGAATATTTTCATGTCCCAGTAAGTTTCAGATCTTTTATGCAATGTCATGATCAGTTCCTTGGATAAATTTTTGAAAAAGAGTGTTGCTTCTTTTTCACATATAGGTAGAAGAGATCTCTAAAGTAAATGGACGATTCAAAATCAGGAAAAGATGGCCCAATGAAAGAGGGAGAACAAGTAAGAGCTAGGAATACTATCAAAGTAATCTTAAAAAAAAAAAAAAAAGTCCAATAAGAATAAAGAATTACTATCTGTAAAACAAAAAGGAAAGTAAATTACAAAAGCATAAAATGTGAAAAGTAGTTGTATTTCAGAAGTGACCGTGCCAGACATCAAAGATTAGTCAAACTTACTGACTAGAATGAGTATTAGAAGATAACTAAGATTCCATAGTTCCAAGAAAGGCATCTGAAACTCTGTTAAACCTGTTGTTCCTTGTACCTATTTTTAAAAATTTGAAACTTGTATTCATTTTTAATTTTTTAAATCATTTTTTGGTCCATTATGGTAAGTCTACTCTTTAATCCCCATCACCTATTCAACCCATCACCCCACCTACCTCCCCTCTGGTAACGATTAGTTCTCTATAGTTAAGCATTATTTTCAGGTTTGTCTTTCTTTTTTTTTTCTTTGTTTTCTTTCTTAAATTCCATATGAGTGAGATCATATGGTATTTGTCTTTCTCTGACTGACTTATTTCACTTAGATGGCCGTGTTGTAAATACCAAGATTTCATTCTTAAGGCTGAATAGTAGTCCATTGTGTGTACATATACCACATCTTCTTTATCTATTCATTAATCAATGGACACAGGCTGCTTCCATTGTTTAGTGATCGTAAATGATGCTGCGATACATTGTGATGCATGTATTCCTTTGAATTAGTGTTTTTGTATTCTTTGGGTAAATATCAAATAATGTGATTCCTGGATCATAGGGTAGTTCTATTTTTAATTTTTTGAGGAACCTCCATATTGCTTTCCATAGTGCTGTCCCAATGCATGAGAATTCCTTTCTCCACATCCTCACCAACACTTGTTATTTCTTGCCTTTTTGATTTTAGCCATTCTGACAGGTATGAGATAATACCTCCTTGTGGTTTTGATTTTCATTTCCCTGATGATTAGTGATACTGAGCATTTTCTCATGTGTCTGTTGGCTATCTGGATATCTTCTTTGGAGAATTATCTGTTCATTTCTTCTGACCATTTTTAATTGGATTATATATATTTTTGGGTGTCGAGAATGAAACCTGGACAGCAACATGCAAAAGAAGGAAACTGGACCACTTTCTTATACCATACACAAAAATAAACTAAAAATGGATTAAACACCTGAATGTGAGACTTAGAACTATAAAAATTGCAGAAGAGAGGATAGGCATTAATTTCTCTGACATCAGCCATATCAAAATTTTTCTAGATAGGTCTCCGGAGACACGGGAAACAAAAGCAAAAATATACTGTTCAGAATATATCAAATGAAAGCTTCTGCATAGCAAAGGAAACAGTGAAAAAACTAAAAGACAACCTACTGAATGGGAGATAATTCCAAATGACAAAGGGAATGGTATCCAATGATAAAGGGTTGGTATCCAAAATATATAAAGAACTTCTACAACTCAACACCCAAAAAAGGAAATAGGCCATTGTTTTTTTCAATGGCAAAATCTGTTGGGGTCCTCTTCAGAGCAGGTCACTGAGAACCCTGGTTGCTCCCGCTGTGTGACCAATATTTTTTTTTAAGATTTTATTTATTTATTTTACAGAAATCACAAGTAGTCAGAGAGGCAGGCAGAGAGTGAGAAGGGGAAGCAGACTCCCTGCTGAGCAGAGAGCCCAATGCTATGTGGGGCTTGATCCCAGGACCCTGCGATCATGACCTGAGCGGAAGGCAGAGGCTTAACCACTGAGCCATCCAGGTGCCCCCGCTGTGTGACCAATATTAATCCCTTCTCTTCCTTGTTCCTAGCCAGCCAGCTCTGCCTCTCAGTTTTGTCTGTCTGGGGAGGGGGCATGAAACTCAGATCCTTCCTGTGGTACCCCAAAACCCTGGGGGAGCTGGTTGGTCATCTACCCCTCCTTTCCCAGCAAGGATAATTCTGTGTAGCTGGGAAGTTCTTTCCAGGCACTCAGTGAGCAGAGCCAGCCTAGGGGAAGTAGTGATACAGGTAAATTGAAGCTGTTCTTCCTTCTGTTTGTTGTACGTGGTTATGCTCAGGTTTTTTGTTCCACTGTTACAGAAATGTGTTAAATGGACTCCGAGCTCTCCTAGAGCTGTTTTGAGAAAACATGTTGACACTAATTAGAGCTTACATTTATTTAACATTTGTTAAATGCAAGACGTTGCTGTAAGTGCTTTATATGTATTAACTCGTGTGGTCCTCATAACAACCTGGTGAGGCACGTGCTAGGATTATCCTCATCTTTCACATGAGCAGACTGAAGCTCACAACATTAACGAACTTCACCGTCACCCAGCTATGAAAGCCAGGATTAGAACTCAGGCAGTCTAGCTTGAGAGTTCACATTGGATTGCAGGTAAATACTGGAAAGATCACTGGCCTGGGCGTCTAAGAAGTATGGGTCTAGATTTTTGGTCCAGCTCTGCCATGAGTGAATCCTTGCAGAAATACCTTGACTACTCTGGAACTCTGTTCCTTCCTATATGAAAGAAGGAACTCTGTTCCTTCCTATATCCATTTGTTTCTGGATAATTCCTGAGGCCCTTCTAGCACTAACATTTTGGAATTTCTCAAATGGAAAGGAACAAGTAAATCTCCTGCTTCTGATTCATCAATTAGTAAGAACAACCAGACTTCTGTAACTACATTGTCCCACAGCCTGTGGGATTGTACTCAGAAGATGCTCAGCGGCTGCAATTTAGTACATCGTCCTTTCCCTACAACTCAGGTGACTTTGCATCTGTATAGAACAGAGCTCTGTACTCCAGGGCCTATTGCCATTTGAAAGCCATTTAGAAGGAGATACCATATGACCTCACTGCACATGTGGGTGGAAACTCATAAGAAAAAAAAATCATCTCAAATTAAAAACAGTTGAAATATATATGTGTGTCATCTCCTGTTAAGTTAGAAAAAGAGTTTAGCTCCACTGAAGCACATGTATTTTCCTAGAACACCTCACTTCGTCATCCAGCTTACTCTTTTAAAGGTCTGTTGCACAGATTTGTAGCCAAGTACTTGAGTAGATGTTTTTTGTCAACATTTCACAAAGTAGGGAAATATTCAGGCATCTTGTTGGCATTATTCTAAATATTCTGAGCCTTTTCTTGTTTTGAACTGAGAGCAGATTGAACTAAAATGATAGTCTAAAATAAATAAATTGAGGGCTTTGTACTGTCATACACCTTTTTCTTTTGGATACTTTCCATACGTTATGATTTTGCTCCTTGAGTTCTACATGTAGATTTTAAGCCCTCTGCTCTTAGTGCTTTTCTCTTTGCCTGTGTATATGGCAGCTGTTTTTTTCCATGCTTCTCTTTTTTCCTTCCTTCCTTCCATGCCTTTCACCATCATTCTGCACCCAGACACACACACACTCAGCATATATACACATCACATGCCCTTCCGGGACCTTTAGCTTGGTGCAGAAACTGGAATGATGCTAAGCTAAAATATATGTCCATAAATGAAAATGAACTATCACAGAAGAAATTTGAACTATCTAGCTTCTTTATGCATGTATTTTTAAAAAATTTATATTTCCCCATACCATACTAAATACAAGATGAAATGGTATTCAAACTTGATTTTAGAAGGAGAAAAACACAGTGGGTCCATCAGTTCATTGTTGACCATGTTAAGAAGTGAAACTTTCATCCTCAATGGTGCCATGATACCTGTTAGAGAATTCTCCATGCACAAATTGTTGTTAGGAGGATATTTTTCCTGTTGGCTGTTTCTTTGATCTGCCATGTACCGTGCACATGGGCTGGAGGCCTCATTTGTTCTGTGAACACAGTAGAGCACCCAGACTGACAGTGAGATCTTGCACAAGTCTTTCTAAGAACCTTTGTCTGTTCTACCTGTATTGCTGGGTTTCACGAAATCCTTTTGAACTAGAATGAAATTCTAGCAGAGACAGTGAGCTTCTTTGGAGGAAAAAGTAATAAAAGATTTTTGCAGCTTTTGAAGCTACTTGCATTGAGTGTGTGCTTTCCCTCTCCTCCAAGCAACTTACATAGAAATGCAAATTTAAAAAAAAAAAAGAAGAGAGAGAGAGAGAGGGACTACAATCAAAAGCAAACATTATGCCTTTTCCTTTAACACACAGATGTGCTTACTTTCTTTGATGTGTTACCCATTCTGGAGCTGTTAGGAGAACACGACTTCTCTTCCAAGTGCATGCCACCCTTCCTTAATACAACATGCTTCATCTCTATGAACAAGGGAGGCCTATTTCTGAACTCGCAGCTGCTCCTCATCTTTACGTGAGCAGCAGCGTTTTCCTTCATGTGAGAACATTTAACTCCTCCCGTTGTGTTGCATCTTGTCGTTTTCAGGCCTTCACTCTTCTAGATCTTTCACCTGCAATCCTGCATGATCCGTTCAATCAGGAGCCCTTGATTTGACTCTGATTCACCTCAATCTTTTACTGGGGTCTAGAAAGTCATATCTACCGCTTCATGCATAGCCACCCCATCCCTTCTACTCCTCTGCAACCTCACAATTGGTTCAGTGTAACATGAGCTGCTCACTCCCTGGGGATTTTGTAGTTCGCCTTCTCTTCAGGCAGTGTCATTGTACCCCTTAGTCAGCCCCTATGATATACTCTCTCCTACAATTGAGCAGGTATTTTTCTCCTTTCACTGTGCTTTTGAAAAATGTATGTTGTTTTCCTGGGTGAAAGGTGATCATTCTCATGATTCCACTCAATCTATGGTAGCAATCTCTGCTATTATTTACACTGTTATCCTTTCTGCAGACAACTACACCTTTTGTCCTATAAGCCTTAATGAAGTATATGGCCATACCTTACTCTCTTTTTATCTTTATATAAGCTTCTAGGATCCACAGACTTGACTTGGGTCTGTAGATCTGTTGACATTTTCTGCTTTCTCTTTTCCTTTTCTTTGCTCTCTACTATTGGTTTCCAAATCCTGGATTCTCCTATGCTCTAGAAAGACCTAGAGCTCGAGGAGCTCTCCTGTGCTCAGGAAGAAGAATCTAGATAACTTAGCCACAGTCACCATCATCGATGTGATCATTATCATTAGCTAGTTAGTGTTTCTCAGCCTTTGCTTTCACTATGTGGCTTCATAACCTGGGATCTGTGTGGTTCCGGAGGCTTAGGGACCCCAGTCTGGTTCTCCGTGATTGGACTGACTGTACCTAACCCAGGACCTTCAAAGTGGTCACGTAAGTCCTCCCATCCCACCAGGAAAGTCCTCCCTAACGCTGTTTAACCACCATCTCTCCTCAGCTCATTTTGACTTCTAGTCTCTGAACTCCTGTCTTTCCTGGGATATGTACCGCAGATACACAGTGTTCTCTACATTTCCAAAAATCCCTAAGCATCTCAAGTTTTCCCTAACTCATTTTACACCAAAATTAGACCTAAACTGCTGACTCTCGTGAAGTTAAATTAGCCATTTCTTTCTTCACTTAATGTGAATACTCATACTCTCCCCTGTATAAATAGTTATATGCTTGATTATGGGGTTCTGTACCAGACCCTGCTTGAGATGTTTTACAAGTATGTGGAATAAGTAAATCTCACTTTTCTACAAATCTGAAAAATTTAGAATTCCAAAATGTACCTGTTCCTGGAAGTTTCAGATAGAAATTGTGGATCTGCGGCTATTAGAGGTTAGAATCAGATCAGATCAACAGGTGATTGTATCGTTCTACACCTATGTGCACTGAGCATTGTGGTAGAAAAGAAAAGTAAAAGGCTAAGATAGGTTTTCCACTTTTAAGGTGCTTGCATTCAAACTACCTTGCTTTGTTGTTTAGTGGGAAGACAAGCCATAGGAAACCAGATTGTAAATTCCTGGAGGGCAGTGGCCCGTAAGTTCTTTTGGATCCCTATTAGTAGAGCGTTGCTAATGATGAGGTTATTTCAGAGGACAGACTATTTCCAGGCCATTTAGGAGAAGACTTAACTTCACCTTTGTAGCACTCTTTTGTCATTGACAGCAGAACCCAAATTCCCATCCTGTCTCAGGGCAGACATCCCAAACACAATGGCACTCCTTATAAACACTGGGTCTGAACTAACTGCATGGGCCTGGGGAAAGCGCTCTTGCCGCTTGGGACACCCTCTGATGGCTCCTGAGGAAACAGTTGCAGCCAGGGTCACCCATAGCCTGGGGCCATCCCAGCGTGGGCAGCGGGTAGATAACTTTTGTCAATAGTGAATTTAAATATTTTTTAAGTTCATATTTAAAACATTTGTTTCATCCCCTCTGCTGTTTCTCCGAAAGTCCACATTTGGTTCTGAGTTTTAAATAATGGAAATGTTATGTCCTAACAGAGCGAAACTCCTTCCTCTAATCATTGAGTGAAAGACAAGATCTTGCAGTGGTATTCGTGAATCCCAGATCAAGTAGATGACCTGTTATTTGTAGTTGTTAGCCTCTTCTGTGGGCTAATAGAAAACATCTAAGCTCTGTTTGGCCATTTAATTATGGGTGCATGAACACAAAATGTTGTTTTAACTGCTGTTTAGTAAGCAGTGTTTCTTGCCTCAACGAAGAGTAGCATCTAATAAGAGCATATCACTCTGTAAACATCCAATATTGACAGTCTAGAGTGAACTGAAAACCTGAAAAAGATCCTTGACTCATTTTGTTAGCTAAGCAACATACCTCCACTGCTTCACTTGCCTCCTCCAACCACTGGTGCTGTGAACCTTCATATCAGTTGCTAATGTGTTCTGGTTGTGCTTAATTCATGAGCAGAATTCTCCCTCAGGGTACCTTTGTGCAGCTGGTGGAAGACTTCAGTGCCTGTGTTCAGGGAAATGCCAAGCTGGGATTACAGTTACTTCTGTAATTCAAACAAAGCAGCCTACTCTGGGTTTTATATTTACAAAATTGCTGTCCCCAAAGGTTAATATTAGTTTTCCATAGCAGATGATTTCTCTTTCTGTCTCGCCTTCTTTATTGCTGTTAGGTTATCTTCCTTCAGAAGAAGAAAAAGGGCATGCTGTCTATATTTTTCTATTTTCCTTTCAGGAAAATGGTGCAGAATACCATTCAATTAAATTTAAGATCCCAAAGGAAAATACATGTAATTATTAACTAAATATGTTCGGGGATCCCTTTGATGGTTTATGGGATAGGTAACCATTAAGCAAACAGATAAGACCTTTCTTTTATTTTATTTTCTACTTTCTAGTGAAACCCTCAATGGAAAAAGGAGGGAAATGATTCCTATATTATCTCACCTTTCAATAGCAAAGAATAAGACGATAGCGATGTTCTACATGTAGTATGTTCTTTTGTCCCACAATCTAAAATATGTTTCGTATTGATGATTTTAGGAGGCTCTTCCTACTTTTCTTTTAATCTTTTTTGCTAAGAATAGCATAATTTATTAACCACAAAGAAAGTCTTGCCAGATATTTTTTTTTCAATACTACAAGTTAAGGAACTTAGATACTGGATTAAATATGAGATTGGAGAGGCGGCACATATTAATAGTTTCTAGAGAGGAGCTGGAGTTGGGTTCTTTTTTTAGCGTGTAAAATTTTGACCACTACAACTAAACCAGAAATGGGACCATTTTTGTCATGTGTTCTCTGAGAATACATATCTTCAAAAAGTATATAGGACAGAATGGTGGATAATATTTCTGCAGAGTGTCTTGGGGGATATAATACTGTGCCTGATGTCTAAAAAGCAATTAATATTTCTTTGAGGGTGTTTGGTGTGTGGAGGAAACTATACTAACAGTCTTAAGTTGAAAGATTACCTTGCAAGCAAATTTGGAGATAAAGTGGTGTGAGTGGGTAATAATGGTATAGCAGTAGGGCAAGGGTTTGAAGCGCAAAGATGCCCATTGTGGCAGGGCCAGCATAGCAGTCTGATGTTAAAATATTTAGTTATGGAAAATAGTGTATATGAATGCATGCATAATCAGTTGTGTCCTGGAAATGGGTAGGATTTATGATCGGGGACATCTTAGCATTAAATGTGGGTGTCTAGTTTGCTCACAAATAATTTTCCATCACCTTTATCATCTGTCTCCTTAATTAGATGCTTGGCTGTGCATTCACATTATAATTTAGTGAAGTGTCACTGTCTTGGTATTTTAATGTAAGGATTGAGACCAAAACCAAGGTAAGAATTCTCATTAAAATGTGTCATATCAAATTTCACTTTGAAAAATTAAAATCTAGAATGTATACTCGTAGAAGTAATGAAATTTATTTACCAACAATAAGGAGGAACACTGTCTCCCTTTTGGATAATACAACATTTTCAACAACAACTTGACTGTTATAATTCTCTGGTGATTTGAGAAAAATCCAATCCTACCTTGTGAGATAAATTATCTAATATTCTTCTGTCATATAAATCTCATGATTTAAGCACACATTTGAAGAATTTACCATAAGACATTCTGTAGTCCTTTCTTCTTGCACCTGTCTTTGATACTAGATCTTAGAGAAGTGGACATTGCATTTTAAGGTACTACCTATATTACTATAAACTATATAACTATATAAACTATAAACAAACAGTAAAACTGGAGGGAAGATGACCTCTGAACTAATTTTAAAGAGTATTAGACCATTCTGTGTTCATCGATGGCCTGAAGCAGATTAAAAACTCTGAGAGTGTCAAGGAAAGCCTTCTCTTTGTTTTCCTTCCATCGAGGCTGGAGCCCCAGCAGGAGGTGAAGTAGTAACACAGGCCCTAGCTTTTATCTGACCCGCTCAGATGTAGAGAACGCAGAGCAGGTGGCAAAGCTGGCGAGGACTGAGGTTTCCTCTAGTTCCTGTCCTCTCCCCTTTCACATGCTCAATGTCCTCCTGCTTTTCAGTCCCCTTTCTGCAGTCACATTAGGAAGAGACAGGATATATTCAAGACGGAAAATAGGCAATTTCGTGTTATGGTGTAAGACATGCACTTTGTAATTACATAAACATGGATTTGAATCTTAGCTCTGCAAACATGGAAACACTGCTACTTCTCTCCAAGCCTCTTTTATGGAAACAATGATAGAATTACTTCGGGGAGACAGTATAAGACCCTGAGCACATTAAAGCATCTTGTACAATACCTACTTTAAGTAGCAGGGAGGAGGGGGAGAATCTTTGGTCAGTCCTTACAAGTTATGGTTGTTCTTTTGCCTATGATGAATGGAACGAAGGTCTGTTTTCACCACGTTGGCATTACTGAGCCAACTTCTTTCTAGACCTTCTCCTTCAGTCTTTCTTTACAAGATTGCTCAGTACTAAGGAACTAGAATCTATTTTTATGGTGCTCACCGCCTTCTCCTGACCCAACTCAGATGAAACTCTGCCGTGTTCCTTGAAGTTAGGAAGTCAGACCCCGAGGTTTCCAGTTCAATTGAACCAGGTTTCCCAACATGGGCTAGCACCCAAGACCTCTGTGGGGACCACTAGTGAAGAGATGGAGTCCAGGCAGATCCTGTGCATGGCATGGCTCAGACATAGCCAGTGTTAACTGAGCATCTGCTGTGTGATAGCACCACATGAGGTTTAGGAAAAACCTCCCTGTCTCTTAGAGGGTTAACAGTAAAGGAATTATAGGATGGGGTGTGCAGACAGAACATAGGAATGAACCTTACTTCTCAGACACTGGGAAAGAGGAGTTGTAAGTAAATAAATCCCATGTCTTAGAAAATAAGATCCAGACCGAATTTATATATTCAACCTATAGAATGTGTCGTGGCAATCTGCATTAATCATGATTGATGGTAGATACTGCAGAAATAAGAATTAACTAAAAAAATAAGGAACCATTTCTAAATTTCAAAGGAAAAGCTTGATTAATAATATAGCACTCCTCATTGACATTCCTAGAGGATATACTTCACAAGATTTTGAGAAACCCTATATTCTTAAATACCCCATCTTCTATAAAACTCATCTATAAGAGTTGAGAATAACAAAGACACATTGAAAAGTGGATATTGAAGCAGTTGCTAAGCTCATTAACTAGCTAAATGATTATCCCATCACAGAAGCCTCCCCCGTCTTGATTCAAATTTGTGTCTCAACAAAATTACAAATTACAACCTTACAACCTGTCATAACCTTTCTAAATTCACTCATGAATGGTTGGAACCAGCAATGTTAAATCTATGAAGGCCAACGGTCTACTATAATAATAAGAGACATTTATGTGAATAGCTTGCTTTTATGGTTAATTATCATGGAGAACAGTAACAATTATGTATCTCATTAAACAAGTACCTAATTAATGTTATAAATTTCTCTTGATTAGAACACACTTTATAGTTGTTGCTCACACATGTCAACACTCTCACAGTTATTAAAAATGAAGTAAAAGGGAAAACTGACTTTTGGTTCATCTTTTAGTAATATTTTATAAATTCCTTCAGAGAGGTACTTAATAGCTAGGAATGTAATATCCTAGATGCCTTAAGGAGTCCATTTTTTGTGTATTATGTTTGGTAGCCATTTCTTCATGTGTTCCTCTGTTAGTGCTGGGAAATCATCTCTACAGAATGGGACTCAGTCACTAGAACAAAGCAAGCAGTTGATACTACCATGAAACTCCTTCATCAAGGACAATCTGGTGAAGTATTTATTAAAAATTTACTAGGTACCTGTATCACAGATTCCAGACTGTGTCAATGACTTCCCATTCTACTTTGCCTCCCCACGCATGTTCCTACAATATTGAATAACTATGATAAAATGGAAGGTATAGTTTTTTTAATATTCAACTCTATTGAGATATAACTTACATAATGCTATGCTATAAGCTTTGCCAAAGCTCTACATTCATGTGAATACTACCCCAGTGAAGAACATTTCCATGACTAGAAAAATGTGTCATACATACCCTCTACCACCATTCCCTCCTCCAACACCCTCCTGCCTCAGGCAACCATTAATGTGATTTCTATCACAGTATGTTAGTTCTTTTAAAAAAAGAACTTCCCATAAAGAGAATCACAGCATGCTCTTTTGTGTCTAATTTCTTTTGCTCAACATAATGTTATTGAGTTCCGTGTTGTTGCATGAATAAATTTCTGTTCGTGGCTGTGTAGTATCCCATTTTATGAACATGCTATGATTTATTTATTGTTTCAACTATTGAAGGCTATTTTTGTTTTGGGTTTCGAGATTTATGAATAAAAATCTTTAGTTTTCTTTTTTTCTAATATTTTTTGTTTTGGTACCAGGGTGATGCTAATTTCATAAAAGGAGTTACAAAGAGACCCCCTCACACCATTTGCAGAAAGAATTTAAGATGCCTTTAATTGTTTGAGAGAATTCACTAGTGATTCCATCCGGGCCTGGAGTTTCTCTGTGGAAAGGATTGTAATTGTGTCTTTCAAGACATTTGTCCATTTCATCTAGGTTTTTGAGATTGTTATCAAATGGTTCATAGTACATCTTTCTTATTCTTTTAATTTATATGAGATCAGTTGTAGTATCACCTTTTTAATTTTCATACTGGTTTGTGTTTTCTCTTTTTTCTTACTAGAGGTTTTCCAATTTAATTAATCTTAAGAACCAGATTTCCAGGTTTCATTAATTTTATAAAATGTTTACCCCTTGTTTATTTATTGATTTTTCACTCTTTTTTATTTCTTTCTTTCAACTTCCATTGGTTGTAATTTGCCCTTCTTTTTTCAGCTTAGGTCATTAATTTGAGACTTTCTTCTTTTCTAATATGAGCATTTAAAGCTATAAACTTTTCTTTAACCAGTACTCTTTTTCAAAATCTCAAAAGTTTGGTATATTATAATTAATTCAAAATACTTTCTAGTTTCCCTTATTATTTCTCCTTTGGCCATTGAGTTATTTAAAAGTATGTTGTTCAGTTTCTAAACACTTTTGAGTATTCCAGGTATGTTTTTGTTATCGACTACTCACTAAACTCTGTTATGATTTCAAAATCAGAAATAGAAAGAAAGAGAGGGAAAAGCAGGCTCCCCACTGAGCAGGGAGCATGACACAAGTCTCGATCCCAGGACCCCAAGATCATGACCTGAGCTGAAGGCAGATGCTTTATTGACTGAGCCACCCAGGCACCCCTGAAAGATTCTTATCTCTGGTAACTTTCCTTGTCCTGTAGTCACTTCGATATTATACCCACGCCAGTTTAAAATTTTTTTTTTAGTGAATCATGCTTTCCTGGTATGTGTTTTTCCATTTCTTATTTGTAATCTATCTATAATCTTAATATTTAAAATGCATTTCACACAGCTAACATCTAATTGAGTTGCTTCTTTACCCAGTCTGAAAATCCCTGACTTAATTTATTTTTTAAAAAGATTTTATTTATTTATTTGACAGAGAGAGACACAGCAAGAGGGGGAACACAAGCAGGAGGAGTGGGAGAGAGGGAGGCAGGCTTCCTGCTAAACAAGGACCCTGATTCGGGGCTTGATCCCAGGACTTTGGAATCATGACCTGAGCTGAAGGCAGACACTTAACAACTGAGCCACCCAGGTGCCCCCAAATCCCTGACTTTAACTGCAGTGTTTAGTCTATTCTTTCTTTTTCTTTTTTTTTTTTTTTAATAGTTTATTTATTTGACAGAGAGAGAAGGAAAGAGAGCAAACAGGGGGAGCAACAGGCAGAGGGAGAGGGAGAAGCAAGATCCCCACTGACTGGGGAGCCAGACACAGGACTCAATCCCAGGACCCTGGGATCATGACCTGAGGTGAAGGCAGACAATCGACTGAGCCACCTAGTTTCCCTGGTTAGTCTATTTTTATTAAATATATTTATTGTCATGGTTGGGCTTGAGTTCATTTTTTTTCTGGTGAATGGCCAGTGTAATTTTTATCTTTATTTCTCTGTATCTACTGTATCTTACTTTTTCCTCAGGCCACATCATGGATTTTCTTTATTATTATTTTCAGCAATTCAAATGTGATATGTATCAGAGTCATTTTTTTATATGTACCCTTAGTGGAATTCATTGAGCTTCTTAGAGCTATTGATGTGTTTTTTCATCTAATTTGGAAAATTTTAGCAATTCTTCAAATATTTTCTTCTGTCTTTCCTTCCTTCTGGATTCCAGTTATACCAAATGATAGGTCTCTTGATGTTATTCCACAGATCACTAAAGTTATGTTTAATTTTTTTTTTAAGCTTTTTTCCTATCTGTTCTTTGTATGGATAGTTTCTGTCTTCAAGTGCCTTGAGCTTTTCTTTTATGGTCTCTGTTAAGGCCCTGCAGTGGCTTTTCCAATTCAGATATTGTATTTTTTTAGTCCTAGAAGTTATATTCAGTTCTTTCATATTTTTGGTTCTCCTATTGTGGTCGTATTTTTTATATTCTTATCCTTATTCATAATAAGTGTTTTAAAGTTCTTGTCTACTAATTCCCTATTTGTCACTTTTGGGTTTGTTTCTATCGACTTATTTTTTTCCCTGCTTTTTCCCCCCCATGTTCAGTAGATTTCAATTGAATGCTGGACATTTTGTGAATGTTACCTTGTCAATTATTTGAATTTTGCTGTCATTCCTTAATAAGGATCGAGTTGTTTTTTGGCCGTCGGTTAAATTACTTTAAGATCAACTTGTTCTTCTGGAAGCTTGTTTTTAAGCTTTGTTAGGGTTGTTCTAGAATACTCTGTACTCTGGAGCTATTTTAGCCTTAGTCTTAAAGCATGACTTTAGGGCCTCTACTGAATGTCTCGCATATCCAATGGGGATTCACCTTCTCTTCCATACCCTGTCCCACAGATTACATCAGCTCAGCTTGCCTGAGTGCTGAAGTCTGTCCCTGCAGCTGAGCAAGGCTCTGTGCTCTTCTTGGGTTTTTCTCTTCCCTGATCAGCAGAAAAGTCAGATAGTCGCCGGGGTTATTATAGGATCACCATGTGTGTTTCAACCTCTCAGATCCCAGTTGCATGCAGCACAGTTATCCAGTGTCTGAAAATTGTTCTTTCTTATATTATGTCCAGTTTTATGGTGTGTCTTTTGTGACACGAGGGCTAGTGTGGTATTAGTTCTCCATCATGACTGAAGCAGAAATAAACAATGTATCACTTGTCATTATAAGGAAGAAGCATTAGAGCCAGAAAGTCTACATGACTTAAGAAATGAGGAAAGTGCTTATGGGTTGTAGCTCAGTAGCTCAAAAGTTGTTAAAAGATAGTACACACCAGTGAGGAAATCAAAATATGTATTAGGGATTCAGAGTAGCTCAATGCTTTCTGGGCGAAAAAATGTAAGACTAATAGAATAATATATGCCGTGTATCCATTAGTTAAAATATTGTAAGTTAATTTAGTACACATATACTAAGCACCAAGCATAAGTAAGGTATTACACAAGACACTTTTCAATATACTGGTGATTAACTTTTTTCTAAAGTCAGATATTCAACATTTCAAGTAGTTTAGGGAGTGCAGAGACTATAGAACACGTATTCCCACCCACCATTAGATTAATGAAATTCCTTATGTCTCTTGTCAGACATCGGAGGGCTGCACAATGCCAAGGTAAGGGCAGCATACTTTTCCATAACCCCTGATCCTTAAAGCAGGGTTGTCTCCAGGATGTGTCGTACTTCTTTCCATAGATTTCGGTTCAATATTATATTACAAAATTCATGGGCGCCCATGAGGAATGGTGGTTTGTTAGTGACAGTTTACAATATTGGTTAGAGAAGAGGACCTTACACACATGCTTGTCGTCCATTCAGTGCAAGTGCAATATATTCAGAGTGTCCACGCACCATTTCTGTCTGCCCGGTTCTAGAAACTCTCTCTTCTTGTCCTTTATTTTCACATGTACCTTTCTGGCTAATTATGCATCTTCTACTCTTAAGAAAAAGGTAGCAATGCTATTATTACAATGCTGTTATTACACATTGCAGTCTCTTTTTATTGAAATGAAATAGATTTTCTTGCCTCTATAATGCTCTAATGCTATTAATATATTACTGGCTATATTGTTACTCAGGATGCTACATGGTTCATCCCACCCATGGTGAACACTGGCTTCCAAAGCTATATGGCTTGTCGCTGTGTTTCACCGACAATGACCAAATAAGTGTGACCCTGAGTGTTCAGGAAAATCTGGATGATAATTTATTTTCTAGTCATATTAAATATGCCATTTGGAATTTTGTAGCATAAACATAGAGCAGCACATATTCCAACCCAATATTTTCTTGAACTCTTAAGGCTGTAATCATTGTATTTCTAGAACATGGTCTCTTTTCAGTATTGACTGCACCCTTGCTTTCTACACTCTGCCACCAGTGGGAAGAAAGGAACTTGCCCTTTATACACAGAAGCTTCTAACTGCCTGTCTCTTGTCAAATTATATAACAGCACTGATGTAGAATAATTTTTCAATTACCTATATTGATAGAAGAGAAGAACAGCAACCAGGATCGTATAAAACAGCAAAAAAATTTAAAGTATTTTTTTTTTCCCTATTTTCCTATTTTTTCCCTGTTTTCCAGCCAATGTCAAGACGGTGATGTCAGGTTCCTAGATGAGGGTGAGACACTTGTCCTCACTGAGATGTGTCCTCTAGTCACCTGCCAGAAATACCATGATGTGGGGGGTGTGCAGTCCTGACACCAGCCTTCCCTGTACCTGCACTCAGGCCCCTGCCAGGGTGAGGACAGCACAGTCCCTGGACAGGGACAGAGAGGGGAAAGCAAGGGGGATCTGGGACACCAGGGTAAGGGTGAGGACCAAGAACCAAGTCAAACACAAGCAGCAGAAGAGGACACCTTTGAGTGATGCTCCACTGTTTCATTAGAGCACTTACAAAACACAGAATCTGAGATGGCAACAACCACTGAGCATTAAAGTGAGACCCAAACACAAGGCCCTGTGTGACTGGTCACACTCCATGAAGTTGGCCCTGCCATGGGCTTTCACCAGTATGTACTCTCCATCTCACGTGGTCATGTGGAAAGCACCCTAGACTCATGCAGAATGTGATAAAAGGAATGAATTTGTCTGACATACTTTATAATTTGGATAACCTTAACATGCGATATCAAGACTTAATCATTTAGTTAACTAAATTCATTAGTTAACTCTTGACTTCCTGCTCAGGCTAGGGTGTGGAGCTGGAGGACAATGGCCAGGAAAGGCTCTCACTCTTCACTAGGGTCAAAAGGAACAGATGTTGTCAGATAGATCAATAGTGTGTGCTTTGATAGAGATCTAAACAAGAAAATTAAGAAAACTAGGAGTAAAGAAATTAATTTTGATGGGCCTTGTAGGAGGGGAAAAAAAAAAAATAACTGCAGCCAAGCTGAGATGGATGGCGTATTTCAACTGCCAGAGACTAAGGGGCAGACCTTCCAGGCTGGAAGGACAGCATGGGGGGAAAGGCATTGAAAAGGAGGACATGTTGATAGATATGCCTGCATGCTGGGATTTTCCAGCCTTCTTCTGTTTTACTAAACATCTATTTTCCAGACACTGAGCTAGAGGCAGGGAATATGGGAATATAGAATTAGGATTCAGACAGAGCCATGTGTGAATCACAATCCATCACTCCCCAGTTGTGTGACCGGAGACACTTTACTGAATCACTCTGAGCCTCAAATTTAGTCATCCGTAAAATAAAAACATCCGTTTTGTAGAATTTTTAGGGAGATTATGAATGAGATGATGTTTGTAAAATACTCCAACTAGCACCCTCAATCCTGGTGAAGGAGACAAGCAAATATAAACAAATAATTGCGATAATATATGCTTTCTGCAAGGCTTCTTGGAAGAGCTAATATTTGACCTGGGGGCTGAAGGGTAAGGATGCGTTTTTAAGCCAAGGGGAAGCCGAGAGGGATTTTTCCTAGGGTGAAGTTTGAAAATGAGGAATCCCCTTTATGGTCTGCAGGGGATGGGAGGCAGAGAGTAGCTCTCAGGAAGAGAAGGTTGACCTTATGTATGTATCTATAGATAAGGACAAAAAATAACTTTTCATTATCACCCCAAAGTCACTTTTAGCTGATTCACAGAATCCGATTCTTGGAGTGCCTGAGTGGCCCAGTCGTTAAGCATCTGTCTTGGGCTCAGGTAATGATCCCTGGATCCTGGGATCAAGCTCTGCATCGGGCTCCTTTCCTGCTTGGTGGGAAGCCTGCTTCTCCCTCTCTCTCTGCCCCTGCTTGTGTTCCCTCTCTCGCTGTGTCTATCTCTGTCAAATAAATAAATAAAATCTTAAAAAAAAAAAAAAGTATCTGATTCTTCTGCAGAAGAGGTAAGAGACCTTTTATGCAAAGTCCTCCCTCAAGTAAGATGTGTATAAATTTGCATGAGAGTTTCGAGTTTCTGCAGGCGATGTTTGGTATGTTTTCTTCCTTCCAGAAGTCTAGAGTAGGGGGGAGATCTGGAGTAGGGAGAGAGAGAGACAAACTCAAGAAATGTATTTACTTATCCCCTCCTCAAATGGAACATTTGCTTAGTTGACATACATTTGGCAAGACATGACAGGCTTTAGGCATCTTCATGGATGGTCTTGGTTGATGTGTACCACTGCGTGCTTGGTTCTTTAAAATGCTTGTCTTGTTCTGTCTTCTTCCTCCAGACCGAACACCTGCCTTTGCAGACTCAGTTCAAAGAAAGGGAGGTTGGCGGTCTCCAGCACTCTGTAAGTAACGAGGTCCTTCTGTGGGGGTCTGCCCAAGTGGACTTATTATTATACTTATTAAAATATCATTTGATTTCCATGAAAATTGCTTTTTTTTTTCACCTCTCTGCTATCTGAACATCCATAGTATGATTTTGTAAATTCCTTGAGCTTGCTTGCCCATCTTAGAAGTAATCAAGTTTTATGAAACCAGTAACCAGGCAGAAGGTTAGTACCAGAGATGCCACAGAGCAGCATCTTGGGGGTTCATTTGATGGTGATAGCTATGACAGCATTTGTGAGTCTCAGTTATGTTGGGCGTATGGTCAAATACCAGTTCATTTCACTGTCTTTTCCCTAATTCCCCAGCACTGAATCCTGAGGTATTTTTGGTTTTGTTTTGGCTGTTGGATGTAATTCCCTGTGTATTTCAGCCACCCATCCCCAGCTTGAGGCCTGCCAAGGAACTCTGGAAGTTCACAGCCTTGTTCTTCCCTAGTTTAGTTGATACTGGTTCCAAATTTTGAAACCTGAAATTGACTATATTCCCTTTAGTCATAACTTTCTATTGAGGAGCTGCTGTGACTCTTATTCAGGTATTGTAAGTAACTCAGGACTGGAAAATGATAAGTTGTTGTACCTTACCTTGCCTTTCAGTAGCTTGTGGGATAATGAATCAGAGACACAGAAGATAATGAATCCAGTTTTTTGCCTGTTTTTACCAAAGTGCTAGGAAAATGCAAACAAGCTGCTCTGCTAATGTAAGTAATATTTGAATTTTTAGAATGGACTAAATAGGAGGAGATTGGACTATGAAGATGAGAGCCCCGTGGGGGAAGATGGGATTCAGCAGATGTACCCCCTTTACAGTCAGATATGCTACCAAGACCGGAGTCCTGGCAAACATCGTCAAAGCAACGAGCCCGAGAGAGCCTACATCAACCCGCGAGAACATTACGTGTGATTTCCCTCTCTTTCCAGTGGATGTCCTGACAAACATTTTATCTTAAATTGGGGAGAGAAACTGAGGTCAATGGTTATCATTTTATTCTCTCTCGTATAAAACAATCCCAGTTTACCTGTATCAGAAGTCGTGATGAATGGCTTGGAGCCAATAGCCAATTTCTTTCCTTCCTTAAGAGTTTCTTAGCCACCAGCTGTGTTTGTGAACTTGTTTCTGTGATGATAGTGTTTAACCACTAATATTTGGCCGACGGCATGTTCGTTAAACGTAGAACATCTGCCCGTGATGGCAGCAGTGATTCTCCAGAAAGAAAGGCCCCAGCTGGGACTGTTAGCCTGGCTGAGTTTTAGGAAGGCCAGCCTGTTCATCTGTAACTCAAATGAGCAGAAAAAAGAGTTCAGAATCCATCTCCCTAATTATTTCTCTGGGACTTGGCTTTCCCTAACATGCTTAATGCAATTACAGTACCTGTGCAAACAGGAGGCCTGAGGAAAGAGGCAAAATTTGCTTTTTATCCAAAAACAAAAACAACAACAAAAAAGCAGTTGAAACCCTCAAGCCTGTTGGTTGCTTTTGAAAGTCTTGTGATAACTGCAATCTGTGTTCTTTCTGGATCGCTAAGGTCCTGAGGGATACATGTTTTGTGCTGTTCACTGCCTAGCCTGGATTAGCTGCTTGCTCACCAAGGTTCTGCTCTGTTGTTCCCACACTTCTGTTCTTTCCTAGCCAGATTAGCCTGTTTCCCACCTATTCCATTCTAAAAGCCTTGTCTACCTGGTGGACAGACTTGAGCCCTGTCCCTCTTTTCTGTAGGATTGTATATGACAAGCTTACCTTTGCCTTCTGAAATTCCTGTCAAACTAATCCTATCCACAAAGGCTTCCACTGCACTCACGCTTCTTCAGACTGCTTCTCATCCAAGTTTTATCTACCTCAGAAAAGCCTGCTGGAAAATCACCGTGAAATAACTCCTGCTCTTAAAAGCCAGGTAGAAAATGTGAAAAAAAAATTTTTTTAAAGTGCCACTCCAGTATGGCCTATATGCTCGACCCCCATGTTGCCCTTGATCCTCCCACCCGCTCTTACCTGGTCAAGAACAGGAGCGAAGGGATGCTAAAAAGCGAATTGTGTAGTGACTGACTTAGCAGTGCAGCACTCTGGTGCCTGCAAACAGCCATCTTGAGTTTTCTCACCCTCTTTGCCAAGGTAGCCTCCCTGAGATTGAAGGTAGTGATTTTCGTGGTGTGAGCAGAGGAGGGGGCCCAGGTACCCTCCCAAATGTCGATCACTCCCCTCGCATCTTAAGGGAAGCGTTGTTTTCCTGCGTGTTCGGGAGGATGAGAGGTATGTCACAGATACGAAAAACACTACAGACTTGCTGTATAGTAGGAAAGAATGACATAAGTACTAATAAAAGAGTTCACGCTTCCAGCCGAAGTTTCGGGTGTAGAGGGGAACAGGAGAATATGAATATAGACTTCAAATGAGATACCAAAGATACCTTGCGATTCATGTGCCTGCTCTGGTTCCTGCTTGTGTGTTTGTCTCCTTTTTCTAGGTGCCACGCTCGTTCAGACAAGTTATCCAGGTTATTCTACAGTAGTCCCACAGTCTGCCCCTGTTGCCTGGGGGACCGACGGTTCTGGGCGAAAAGATGCTTAAACTCTAACTCAGTGCTTTAGCAATTGACAAGGCTATCTGGTCACGTGGAATTAAAGGGTAAACCCCAAGGACCCTCCTCGCTGTTGTCACTGTGCTACCTCAGTTAGAGTTTGCTGCCCTTTTTTAGCAAGATGACGCTGAAAGAACGTATTTGACTTTATTACCTGCGATCCCATCAGTGAACAGTGTAGCTGAAGGTGGAGGAGTCCCCACAATTGTTTCCCAACAAGAGAGAGATGGCTCTGGTCAGCTCTCCTTGAGAGAGAAGCAGTTTTTGTAAATCCTAGATGTTGCAGAGGAAGAGATGTGGTGCCATGACACTACCATTAGAAAGCTTTAAAAAGACTTAACACATGAAGGATGGTTTCTAGGCTCCTTCCGGGAAGGGGGTTGCTGATTAGCATCACAAAAATTCATCTTGGACCTTGGGTAGGGGAGGGGAGTAAAGATTTCTTCATTTTGCTAAATTTAGAAGGGCTGGATGGTTTTAGGAGCCTAGGGGCCTATCTTCAGAGCCCTATAAAATTTTTAACATTTTGATGTCATTACAGGAAAGAAATTTCAGGGTGTAGACAGCTCTCTTATAGCCACCAACCTCCTAGCTTCTCTGTCAGCTTCAATAGTTCTTGAATGAATCAGTAGGTTTTATAGCTGTTGTTCATGGGTCAGATAGCTATATACTTCTTTATCCCGGTGTCTCCCGTTTGTTCTCTCTGAATACTGAGTAGAACGGAAAGGAGCTTTAAAAGGGTTTGATCAGCCAGTCCCCTCAACCAAAAAAATGCCATCTGAAATTAGCCTGTCAATCTCTACATTTAGACTTGATGATGGCTATTTAAATTTGGAAGTTAGGCCCTTAAAGGTCAATGAGTGTTATAAGCCGCAACTGATACTAGCTACTCTTCCCATAACTGGTTTACTAAAACACACTGAAACAGAAATAAATCCCCAGAGCGCTTACCCACTTAACGGTTGCAGCTGATCGTTTTTTTTGGGTGGGGACGTGCTCCCTCTCAGACCTGCAGCCCCAGAGTCCTGCGGGGTGTAGGCAGCCCAGGCTCCAGGAGTGTGCATCATCGCCGTGTCATCAGGCTCTTCGCACACCACACCTCTGTACTGTCTAGGGTTGCTCTAACATCATGGGATAATTCTCAATGGCAGAAAATTAATTGAGATTAATTCTTCAATGGCAGTTATTTGCCGCTCTTCTGTGAGGGTTCTCCCATCCTTGGCCTTCTCGTATTTTCTAAGTTTGAAGAAGTCTATGCATTTTGGACTTGGAACATGAAATTCTTAACCTGTGCTAGACCTCCCTGTAATACACACATGGTAGATAGTGAAGAAATAAATGCCCTATAAACTAAATGAACTAGTTCCCTCGTAAATCCTTCATGGCCTCATGTACTCACAAGGACAGCACAATTTCTTTGTCGATCTTTTGCGGATATATATTATCCTAATTTCTCTTTCATAGTAATCTGAAAGTCACTTTCATTTTTCATTGTAGCCTTTTATTCCCTGGGGTATCGAGAACAGACCATATGCCAAGAATTAAAAGAACAGATTCTACTCCCAACTAACCCCTTTCTAGCCATGAAAACTTGGGCAAGTCACCTGACCTCACCAGGGCCTCAGTTGCCCACTATCCATAAAGCAGAGACTTTACCCAGCCTCTCCAAAATGTGAGGGTTAAACAAGATGATGATGGGAAATTAGAAGTTCTCTTCCAATCGAAAAGTCCTTTGACTCTATTATGATTAAATGTTGGACCTAAACTTCTAAAACCTTCACCAGCACTGGGAAGAACCAGTGGTAACCCGAGAACTTCAATTTGACCCAGTCTGAGTATAGACGAGTGCCAGTAGGACTTGCACTTTATTTTACGATAACACCGATTTTGTCTTATGGAAAGCTTCGTATCTGGAGCTTAGCCTCTTAAGCTTGGTCTAAAATTGCAGGTGCCTGTTGCCATAGCCAGTGGTTGCTTTTAGTTTGCAGACTACTACTAATAACAGCTACATTAGTGAGTTTTTGGTAGAGACGGGATTCCAGGAGAAGCCGCTTACCTGAATCCCCCATGGACAAGGACCACACTCCTGTGTCGACCCCTCTCCGGGAGCCCCTGTGGGGATGGAAAGCCCCACACCCCTGTGCTGCACACTCACAGACCATTCCTGTGCTGCACACTCACAGACCATTCCTGTGCTACACACTCACAGACCGTGCCAATCGCTGGCCAGCTGTGACTTCTTTAAAATCTGCTGCTGGGGAGAGGAGTTAGGGAATACATTTTCTTGATTGTTTTTTAGCGGAGATCTAAGAAAATACACAGGAGAAAACCCGTAAGAAATGTTTATTAAAATGAAAAGAAGCACACGTGCTCATTTTTACTTAGCTTTTGAACTTCTCAAAATGCTCAGAGAGTCTTACATCTGTTAGATTAACTGGAGCTGCAAAAACAATCCAGTACTTAAAGCCACCGCATCCCAGTTGGTTTAGAATAATTTGGGCCCCAGCATCGGAACACCTCTGCCTTAGTTCTTTGATGCACTGATTGCTGTTTGCTGTGTCCCACCTTTACTGAACTCCCAGGGAGAGGAGGGTAGATGGAAGACTGGCTAGATTTGGTAGAAAACCAGAAGAAGAATAGGAGGACTATGAGGTAGAAATGTCGGGGTCCCTGCCAGTGGCTCAGCCGTGTCCTTAGCTGACAAGATTCTTCATCCTTGGACTGTTTGCTGATCTTCTAGGAGGACCCGGGACTTCCCATTCTTCTGATAAACTAGAAACTGCTATTTGCAAGCCTATTTGACTATAGACTCTGCCTGGATTACTGTTATGATACTTAGAAAGGAATTTACATTTTCTCCATTAAAGAAAATTGTCGTGAACTGGACTTGACCAGTTTGGTCATTTGCAAGGATTGGGGTGTTCTGGTAGCCTCCAGTAGGTAGAGGTGGGTGAGGGCTGCAGCTCATCCCCCAACCTCACCAGGTGATTCTTTACACTGAAATCAGCTTTTAGACCAATTTCTACATCATTCATGTTTACAAGCAAGCAGGCATCCTGTAACAAGTCAGCCTGTCCTGTAAGCTTGAAAATGTCCCAGTTCTGTTCTTTTAGGGAACTCAACAGCATCTTACGCAAAAGGTTTATTAGAAGCAAATCCAGTAGTATTCCAGAATGTTTAGTGTCAGGCGACCCAGTTCTGTTTTAACTGCTAGACACAGAATAGGTTAGTAATCAAGGGATCCGGGGCTAGTGGGCTTACTTGAGTCTCCTATCCTACTGATGGGAGGCCTGGAGTATTGGGCCAGTCCATGTACCTTTAATGCTAGTAATTTGGCCATTGAAAATTAGCATTTATTCACAAAGTCTCTGGAGTTAAGCTACCGATAAAACACTGGTGATAGAAGCCTCTAAAGAGACTTTTTCAAATGCTAACAGCCTTCTGAGGATGTTATCCGCCACCACCCACCCCCACCCCCCAGCAGGATTCTTCGAATGTTAACTAATGGCTTCCAGGGTGTTTACTAGGACTAATTAAAGATTGCCAAAATAATTTCAATTACATATAATGTAACAGAATTTGCTCAGGATTCCTCAGGATATCACACCTGCTAACATTTCTCCTTAGTGAGGACCTTTCCTTTCTTGGGGGGAAAGAGGCAGGGACGATATGTGTGAGAGACAGAGGGGAGTAGGGTCCACTTAAAAATTTTTTTTTTTAATTTTCCATTCACACGCACAAAAGAACCCTCACATCTGCAAACATTTCACTCTTTCAGGTGCATTTTATCATATTTGCTTTAACATTATCTCTCCAAAAAAAAAGTTTAGGAGTAGGAAAAGAAAGGTTCTATTTACTTTGATGGTCAAAATACATAAAACATTAGGGTTATTTCTACTGCATTTTCATTACTAAGTTAGTTATTCTCAAGTTTCAGTTTGACTGTGGCACCAAGTAATCTAAAATGAGAAAGAATGCCGAAACCTCAGGTGACACTACGTACCGTTTTATCATCCAGTATCAACTGAGAGCATGATGTGGGAGTTCCTTCCACATCCCAGGGAGAAGGGAAGCTGCCGTGGATAAAGAAAAGGATTCTCCATGTCATCGTTTGGGAATACCTCCCTTCCACTGGTCCACTCGCAGGAATTTTCTAATCCATGTTTGGGGTCTAAGGCCGTGTTATGTGTCAAGTTACCTACCTCCCTGCACTAAAAAGAACTAGCTATATTCTGTATTCTTTACCAAACAGTTGCCCCCTTGAGGTTTTCCCCAGCAGGATCCTTGGTATCATAGCCTGAACTGGTGGTATTTATCATCACGACATGGGATTGAACTGTGACACCTAGAACGAAAGACTGCCTGGGAATCCAGAATATCAGATGTCCTACACGGGCTTAGAACTCTGACCCATGCTACTATAACTATGTCCAATGGCCATGAAGAGATGTTTTGTGAGTCTCCTCCAGAAGTTAGGAATATACCTCAAACATCCCTAAAGTCCCATAATAACTCACAATAGATCTATGAAGCCCAGGGTCAAGTGATGGAATGTCACTGTTTTGGCTTCTAACAATGGTTCCAGAAACGACCAGTATTCTTCCTTAACCCGCCCTAGCACGCTGATCAGGCTAATTTAAATTCCTCTCTCAAGACATGTTGATAAACTCGGTGTCCCTCATATTCTGGCTACAGACAGCAGTATTTTGCCCTCAATGCGTTGGTTTGCACTTCCCCACACTGTGGCTCAGTAATGCCTCTGCTTTTTCCCGCGGTCTTATGAGAATTTACTGCGTATTCAATACCCAGAAGAGCATTTGCCATCTTAGGTTTCGCTGTGTACTTGAAATTCCAAGTCCTTTGTGTAAAAAAAAAAAAAAAAAAAAAAAAAAAGTTAAGTAGCTATTGTGGCTACTGGATCCCTGGACTATTCCACGTGTCCGTGCAGAAAAGTTCCTGTTTATCCTCTATCTTCTGTTTCTACTCCTAAGCCAGTGCTTAAAGACATGACGTCTGTTCCAGCCTGTTCCCTCTTGAAGTGGTCTTAACATCTTCACTTCTGTAGTCTTCAGTCTTACCTGTAAGTTTGTACTCTGTACCTCACATGACTTTATGGAGGGACAAATAAGATACTTTGGGGTTGTCTTCAAGTGAGGTCCTACTTTTAAAGTTATCTTATAAAATCCCCTGGGCTTAGAAATGAGAAATACTATAGCTATAATTCTTTTCCTATTCTTGTTTTGCTATTTTTAATTCTGGAAAGTGATCTCTGTCTGAATAGGCTTCCTCTGGTTTTAACTTTCTTCCCATTAACCCTTTTTACAGTGAAGCTGTCCTCTCTCCTTATCCATTCTCTGAACTTTTTATTTACAGAGCCAAAACTAATTCTCCCACAGCAGATCCCACCTACGTTTACTCCCACCATTCAGCGAATTATAGTACATATGCAAACATTTGGCTCTGTGCATAAGTCAGAAGCTAGTCTAGTGAGACTTCACTCTGGCCCTGAGAAGATCTGATCATGTGCCTCGGTTTCCCTGCATAAACTGAGGTTAATTCTGTTATCTCACAGCACCTGCGGGTCGTGAGTCTTGGCTAGTAAGTGCTGGAAAGCATCTTGCAGATGTGTCCCCTACTACGTAAACATGTAACAAGTAATCTGGAGAGTCTTCAAGCAGAAATGTATTCTTGTACAGCTCAGTTCAGAATACTAATCTACCCATTGTTTTCAAATAAAAATGTTTTACTAACCTGTTTTTCTCCTTTTTTCTTTTAAAAATATTTTTAGTAAAAATTAGTTTCTGGGAATTTGAACTATGTAAAGAAAGAAACCAATAGTATATATTCTTACTTGTTAGAAAATGCTCAAGTTGTATTTAAGTGTTAAAACTAAAAGGGTTGCGTAACAAGGTAGTGGGGAAAGGACGATTTTAGCTCAAATGTGGCAAAATATAGAAATACAAAAATTAGTTTTGATTTTGAGACTGTATTATAAATAGTAGAGTTAATGTGGTTGTTATAGATATTCTTTATTTTTAAGTTACCAGAAATTACCTTTTATTTTTGAACCGTATGGTTCTTGACATGTTTTGAATAAAGTTTTTATCAACTGAAGTTTTTCATTTACCTTATTATCAATAAATCAGTTATGTTTAAAATACATACAAAAAGTGATAACCTAATTACATGACTGTAAAATTCAGGATTTGAAAACATCTTTAATTAAAATGGTAAATTTCTATACTGGGATCCATTTTTTAAAAAGATAATAAAAATAGCAACAGAAGTACTTTCTTAAGGCATATTGGAAATATTTTTGAAACATGATCAGTTACATGTTATTATAAGTGGTTGTGAAAATATTTCAGTGAAGCTAAATTCATTCCACTTAAAGAATTCTTCATTCCTTATTAATCCTTAGGTATTAAAATATCCTTTTTTTATGAAATAATACTTGTATTAGATAATAACTTTAAAATTTTTTTAAGTTGTATTTATTTATTGGAAAGAATGAGAGAGAGAGCATGAGAGGGTGAAGGGCTAAGAGGGGAGAGTCAGAGGGAGAAGCAGACTCCCCGATGAGCAGGGATTCCAACAGGGGGCTCGATCCCAGAATTGTGGGATCATGACCTGAGCCAAAGGCAGAGGCTTAACTGACTGAGCCACACAGGCACCCCAGTAACTTTAAGATTATTATTTACCCAATCGGGCTCTCTGCTCAGCAGGGAGCCTGCTTCCCCCTCTCTCTCTGCCTGCCTCTCTGCCTACTTGTGACCTCTCTCTCTCTGTCAAATAAATGAATAAAATCTAAAAAAAAAAAAAAAAAAAAGATTATTACTTACCCAAAATAAATTGGTTATCTATCATAGATCCCTGAATTTTGTTTTAGGAATGGATGCTCACTGGTCTTTGAAATGTGAAAGTCTGGGAACCACTTAAAAAAAATTTTTTTATGGGGGCGCCTAGGTGGCTCAGTGGGTTGAGCCACTGCCTTTGGCTCGGGTCATGATCTCAGGGTCCTGGGATCGAGTCCCACATCGGGCTCTCTGCTCGGCGGGGAGTCTGCTTCCCTCTCTCTCTCTCTGCCTGCCTCTCCGTCTGCTTGTGATTTCTGTCAAATAAATAAATAAAATCTTTAAAAAAATTTTTTTTTAATTCAGATACCCTAAAATTCATCCTTTTAAAGTATAAAACTCAGTATTTTAATTATTAATCTTTAAAAGGATTTTATTTATTTATTTGACAGAGAGAGAACGAGCATAAGCAGGGGGAGCAGGAGAGGGAGAAGCAGGGTCCCCAATGAGTAGGGTGCCCAAAGCAGGGCTCAATCACAGGACCTTGGGATGATGACCTGAACCAAAGGCAGATGCTTAACGACTAAGCACTACTTATTTATTTACTCATTCATGCATTATTTATAAAATTTATATGAGAGAGAGCACCAGTAGTGGAAAGGGCAGAGAAAGAGGGAGAGAGAATCCTCAAGCAGACTTCATCCTCAAGCACGGAGCCTGAAACCAACATGAGTGAGCCAGAAGCTGGCTCCACCCAAGGACCCTGATCATGACCTGAGCTGAAATCAAGAGCTGGCCACTTAGCCAACTGCCTCCCCGGTGCCCCTCAGTGGGTTTTTGTTTTTTTTTTTTTTTTTTTAGTATATTCCCAGGGTTAGGTAGTCATCATCATAATCAATTTTAGAATAGTTTCATCTTCCCCAAAAGAAACCCACTCCCACCCACCTTCCCACCCCACCCCTGCCCCTACCTCTGGCAACCACCAGACTGCTTTCTGTCTCTGTGGATTTGCCTCTTCTGTACATTTCATGTAAATGGAATCATATACTATGTGGCCCGTTGTGTCTGGCTTCTTTCACTTGGCCTGCTTTTAAGGTTCATCCATGCTTTGTATCATTTATCATTCACTTCTTTTTATTGCTGAATAATATTCCAGGGATGTTCCATTGTATGGAGATACCACATTTTATCCATTCATTGGTTGATGGGCATTTGGGTTCTTTACAATTTGGGGAAGAAATTATGAATTATGAACAATGCTGCTATGAACTGTCATGTACCAGTCTTTGAACATATGTGTTTATTTTTCTTGCATATATATCTAAGAGTGGAATCGCTGGATTCTATGGCAGCTCTATGGCTTACTTACCTTTTGAGGAAATTCTGAACTGTTTTCCAAAGCTTCTGCATTTTTTACACTCCCATCAAAAGTGTGTACGGGCTCCGTTTTTCTACAACCTCATTAATGCTTGTTATCTTTTTGCTTATAGTTATCCTAGTAAATATGAAGTGTGATCTCATTGTGGTTTTTATTTGAATTTTCCTGATGGCTAATAATGTTTGTTTGTTGTCTATCACCCTCTAAAAATGTAAAACCATTCTTGGCTCATGGGCCATATAAAAACGGGACTTGGGCTGGATTAGATCCATAGTTAGCCAAACATTCGAATCTAGAAGGTAGAATTAGTAGACAGACTCATTAAAATAGGTATTATAAATACATTCTTTATATTCAAGAATGTAGAGGAAAGCATGAGCCTCTTCAAAGGAGATGTAGAATGTTAAAAAGAATACAGGTGATAAAGGTACTGATAAATCTTGTTGGATTTGGAAAACAAAACAAAACTTGGTTACAGCATTTTCTGGTTCCCACAGTAGGAGTATCTCACCGTAGCCAGTCTGAAGCTATGGACACACCATCACTGGAGTTGGGAAGGGATATGCATAATTGGCGGCTGCAAGCAGGTCCCCGACCCAAACCTTCTCTAACTGGTATGACATATGGTGATCAGGAACTGTAACCACCACCCTCAAGGCTGTCCTTGGTTATCTCTTCCACTCCTATAGGCAGCTAGTGGGAGGGAGAATATCTACCCATCCCATTGTACTGTTAGACTCCCCAACGACCTTCATTACTCTGGGAGCATAGCCACATCTCACTCCTCGGAATGTCAAAAAATGTATTGGAATAAAACGATAAAGTAGCACAAGGGAACGTATTCTGAGCCACCCAAAAGGCTTTCTGGACATAGATTTTTAGCTAGGTGTTGCATAGGTAGGAAATGACCTGGTAAACAAAAGAGCAGACATATTTTACACATGTAGATGGTTTGTGCAAGAGTACAAATGTGCAAGGGCACACATGTGGGGAAGATTTGTCTTGGTGGTTAAATACACAATTGCAAACCCCTGCAATCAGGGATTTTCCTGCAAGTTTCTTCTTCCCATAGGTTCTGGGAAAAGCCTCGACTTTAGGTTTATGCTTTCACCAAAAAGCACATACAAGTGGGGAAAAGTCCTTTTATACCTTCTGAAATAGCTAGAGAGAGAAATTAGGTGGTGAATCATCCAGACAATAATTAGTTCATACCTCAGACTTTAAATGGCCCTTTGAATTTCCAGTCTCATACATTTCCACGTTGCTATCAGTTCACGAACTGTGTTTAAGAATAGCTCTGCCTTCTTGTCCACGGTCTCCTGAGGCTCCCTCTCCATTTTCTACACACTCCCCTTCCTAAGGATGGTAAAACCCAAAGTGACAGTATGGGATTGGTGCTTTTGACCTACCTCTATTCATCTGCTCAGATCAAAGAAAAGAACCAGCTTCTGGGGTAGAAGCAGGTCTTACGTTACTTTGTTTAATAGATCAAGGGGTGGAGCTACTCATTGCTCTGAACTAAAAATTGTCAGTTACCCAAATACATTTCCCAAGTGGCAGTGTGGGTGGGGGTAAAGGGACTTGAAGGCTCTGTGACTTTTTGTAAACTCCTATGCTTCTGTTGGCTAAAGAGAAAGCAGAACTTGTTCGAAAATGCAAAGGACATCCTAGCCCAGGTATCCCCTGCTGTAATTCATTCCAACTTCTTGGGTTTCCTGGCACAGCCCTGCTTTCCAAAGTCAGTCCTGTTAAACCTGTGTTCTATCCTGAGGTGCTCAAACTTTAGCTTGCATTACGATCACCTGCACAGCTTGACGAAGCTCCGATTTTATCCCAGTTTCTGATTCAGTAGGTCTAGATGGAGTCCTGAAAAGTTGCAATTCTAAGACGTTCCCAGGTGCTGGTGCCGCTGGCCCAGGGATCCTGTAAGCTGCTCACAACGCTGAAGGTCAAGCCCCTGTGGCTGCTACTGTCCCCCACCTGCTCAATGAGCCAATAGCAACCTGGCTTGCTGCCGGCGGTTTCCCACTTGGCCTCTGTTATTTGGGAGTCTTACCATTTGGGGTTCTCGCCTATCATCATTTGTGGTCCTTTAATCATGGCTGAACAGATGCTGGAGCCCTTCCCACCAGCGTGTTCCTGACGGCCTTGGTATCTAGCATGTCCTCCAGGCCTTTCTGTGGAACCTAATCCTTTGGTGGGTTGCTGGGCCTCACATAATATATATTATAATATATATGGAGACCCTCTAGCATGTCTACATTCCTGATCCTTTTTTCTTCCTCAGTCTGCTAAGGAAATTCTGGCATTTCAGCTTGACTGAGTATAAGCTGTTTCTCTCTTCATGCACCTAGGAACCATCCTAGTAGCAAGGTAACCATCTCCTGGGGGATGAGGGTCTTGCCAAGGTCTGAATCTTGTGCCTCAGGAGAATGCTGCCAAATCAGTAGTCTCCCTACAGTCGTATGTCCCTGCTGCTCTTGCTCAAGCAGCCCCAGAATCCAGTGCCACTGACATGGCCTTGGTCTTGGCCAGTAGATGTTGGTTAGGCCTTGTAGATCCTCTGGACCAGAGTCCCTCTTCTGGATCCTGACCCCGGGTGGTCATTCTGTGACCTAGTCCTACCATGGGCCTCGTAGCCAACAGAAGAGGCAGGGTAGGTCTTTTGAGTGGGGTGCATAGCTCCTAGGGTCTATCTTGGTGGGATATTTAGCGGTGTCTGGAGATCAGCACTAGATTTAATTCCAGGCTTGGGGCTCAGCTGCAGGATGTGAGAGTCTCTTTGTAACTACCAAGGAGATTCTCTGGGTCTCACCTTCCACTTTTATTTGCCTATTCATTGCCTGCAGCTTTTCACTGCCTTTTGTGTGTTAATGGCTTTAAGCAATACTCCTCCAATTCCACTGTCTTCTTAGTTACTCGTTCTCCCTTCTCAACACCGGATAAACCTCACCTGCTAGTTGGTCCCTTTCCAGGGATGTATCTTTTCATTTAACTGCCTATTGGACCATCACCTTGGGCCAGGGGATGCCCTGTTCTGTTTGTCACCAGCCGAATCCTCATTGCTTGCCAGGTGGCTAGTGATTTGGCTCCAAAAATCCCATCTTATTGACCACTTTTTAGGACTACTAGAAGAACTGTGGCAGGTTGTGGTCTCTGGAAGCAGATGCTGAGATGGATTTTGGTATGCAAAGATTTCTTTAGAGATGAATGCCCCGTCCACCCCAGCTCTTTGGTGAGGAGACCCCCCGGCAGCAAGGTCACAGGCTGAGGGCTAGAGCAATGAGCTCTTCCTCCCTTTCCCTGCTCACACCGGGAGAGACACTGAACGCAGCTAGTTATTTTCATTAGACCGGTTGCTCTTTATTTATGGACTCATCATTGCTGAGGTCCTCTCAGATCCCATCTTCCGCAGGTACCTTCTGTGTGCTTACACACAAGGCCAGACGGATGAGAGGACGGGCAGCACTTCATGCGAAGCCCCGCGGTGGCTCCTCTCTTTCCCCACCCACACCCCACCCCCACCCACTTGCCAGTTCTTGCCTGGATCTAACCTTGACTCGAGTCCTACGAGTATTTGTTTACAGGAGCACTTTTAGAAAAACCTTGACTCCATCTGTTTCTTGTTTTTTTCACCCTCACATTCACGTTCATTCCCTTCGTATCACTCATCCCATAATCTCTTTTCTTCCTTATTTTCAATTTCCATATATGTGAGCGTCTTTAAGAATTCTCATTATAAAACAATGGATTATAATGTTTCTCCTAAGCAACCTGAAACCTCTAAATGCTATTTTAAAAAATGAACTCTTAGGGTGTGTAGAACATGCATTACTACTGATTTTAGAATTGTGAACAGTATTAAAATAGATTTTTTTGTAGTAGTATTAAGCAGAATTAAAGATAAAAGGAGAGAAAGTACGTGTCTCAAAACCTCATTAGGAATATCCTGAAAAGATTGAGGTTTACTCATGTAGCAGGTCACTTAATGGGTCTCATGCATCAAAGATGATTCCCCTTTACAGCCTCGGACCTTATCAGCCCAGGATTCAGACTCCTCGAGGAACAGCTGGGCTTCTGCTGAGAGGATGTGCATTTCCTTAACTCTTCCTTCGGGAATCTAGGCTCTGGCAGCTTTATACAGTTGCTCATACAGTGATCCCCCTTTTCGCCATTTTTTTTTTAAGATTTTATTTATTTACTTGACAGAGAGAGATCACAAGTAGGCAGAGAGGCAGGAAGAGAGAGAGGAGGAAGCAGGCTCCCTGCTGAGCAGAGAACCCGATGCGGGACTCAATCCCAGGACCCTGAGATCATGACCTGAGCCGAAGGCAGCTGCTTAAACGAGCCACCCAGGCGCCCCCCTTTTCTCCATTCTTACAGCTCTCATCCACTGTGCACCCTCAACCCCTCTCAGCTTTCTGTAATAGTCATTCACTCACTCATGCAGTCCGTAGGGTTGCGCCCTTGCCAAGTTCTGCTCTAGGTACTAAGAGTATGATGATGAACAGAACAAATAAAAATCTCTGTCTCATGGGGACAGAGGTGGAGAGAGTAAAAATTTAGTTTAAAAATTGTAAGAAGTATAAATGAAAAACAAAGTAGGGAAGGGGGGCACAAAGTTTACAGGTGAGATAGAGTGGCCAGGGAAGGCCTCACTGACAAGGTGATATTTAAGTAAAAGTGTGAAGGGGTGGAGAGCCATGTACCTGGGGAAAGAACCATGCAGGCAGAGGGTGCAGCAAGTGCAAAGGTCCTGTGGCAGGATTATGGCCACCACAGTTGGAATAGCAATGAATGGGGGAGAAAAGGTAGATGAGGCCTGAGAGGGAATGGGAGGTGGGTCCTGGATCAGGTACTATTTTGTGGGTCATTGTAAGGACTTGGGCTTCTTATTTTGTGAGATAGGATCCATTGGAGGGATCTGTGACAGGGGAGAGATATAATCTGCTTATGCTTTAACGGGATCACTCTGACTGCCATCTTGTAACTGACCAAAAAGGGGCAAGCACACCATGGAGTCTAGTTTAGAGGCTGGCTAAAGCATTTAATGGAGAAGTCTGGTGGCTTAGATCCTGGTGGTGGCAGGAAAAGTGGCTTTCTATTGAAGGCATACCCTCCTATTCATCTCTCCATGCTCTGATCCTGCCTGCATTCTCCAGGACTGAACATCTTTTTTACATGTCACTGTCTTGCTCAAGAATGCCACAATAACTCTTGCTGACCAACTCACATTCTATCCTGTTTTCTGGTACTCTAACCTTTTGCAACATGACTTTCTTCCTCTCTACTTTATCCCTTCCCAATTCCCAGCACAGGCTCTCTATTCCCACCAGCCAGTGTACTATTTCCCCAGCACACACTACCTGCTGTTCTAACCTTTCCAGGGAGAGTCTACACTCTCTTCTTGTCTGGGATCCTTCTCATCCTTCAAGCCCATTTCAAGTTTCCCCTCTTGACATCTCCCCTAGTTGAAAGTCCATGTGAGTGTGTTTTCTGACCTGGCCCCTACGGCCTGCACCGACTGTGCTGACAACGTAGCTTACGCCATTGTGTGGTCTTTCCTCATTTGGTCTTTGGTGTCTCCATGAGCTCATAAGCTCTAAAAAGTCATAACCTATTTTTGTCTCCTCCATCGCTCCCCCAGAACAGAAGAAGCACATAATATGTGTTTGTCAAATATTTGCTGGGTTGAACAAAATGCAACATATGCTCTTCAAGACAAAGATAGCTCTTTCCATCAATGCCTTTCACAGCGACCTGGCAAACTGTCCTGAAGGTGTTAAAGACACATGAGAAAACACAAGGACGTTGACCCTCACCTGCAATTCCTTGCTCGAGCTCTGAACCATTTCAGCCTATGGTGTTTCCTGGAGCAGTAGTGCTCTATCATGCCTGCCTCCCAAGGCCATGGTGAGATCTCTCATATGTCTCTGGCATAACACCTACTCCCACGGCACTCCCATGGCACTCTCCAAGGGGTTCGGGAGCTGGCTGCCTTCTCCCGCCTTCCTCATGGCTCCCACCCGCTCACCACTCTGTCTACCCCTTTCCCCAAGTTGTGTGGATTATTTACAGGCATGACTTCAAGGATGAATTTCATCGAGACCCGCTGAGCTGCATATTTACAGTCTCCAGGTTTTTCTTACCAGCTGTGGACGTTTTTGCAAACTCTACATTACTACCTAATTGAAACGACTGCTTGGTTCCATTTTTCTTATTAAAGACAGATTAAGAAAATCAGTTCAATACCTTAGCCATTTAAAAGTCATCACTAATCTCATGCTCTTGATTTATAATCTGGCTTTTAAAAATATATATATGTCCCTACAAATCTTTCTTTTGCTTTTCAGACCCCCCTCTCCCTGCCCTTGCTGGTATCAAAACATACTTTATTAGACTGCTCATCCCACTCTGGTTAGCGTGCTTTACTGGTTAGTTTCTGTTCCTTCCCCATTGGGTCTTTTCTAGTACACGCTTTTTTTTTTTTTTTCCCCCTCACCCATAAATCTCTTGCAATTTATCATTTGAACTTTCCAATTGTTCAAGAGCATGCACGGTGAGCATGAAATGCAGTGTTTTGAATTTCATTTGGGGTGTCTTCAAGAGCTCTCTCTCTGTTTTCTCTGATGACATTCTTGGCCCCTTGCCACCTCCGTCTGCCAGTCCCCACAGCTGAGATCTCTCGGGCCCCAACAGGAGGCAGCAACTGGGCTTGGTCCCAGGCCTTGCCAGGAGAATGTTTGAAGCTGGTGCCAAAGTCTTCAGGATATTCCTGTCCAGCCAGCCCAAGCCTTGCACGTCAGCTGTAGTGACTGGCCTCCTCTTTGGATGTCGATGCCCAAGGATCTGACCTAACTTGTCCAGATCCTGAGATCATCCAGGGTCCCCCCTTAGCCTTGCTGGTCTCTCCCCTGAGCCACAGCTAAGGGTCCAGGGTCTGCCTTTACATGTTGCAGCACCCTGATCTCGCCTCACATTTGGGGGTCTCCAGGTCCTATCAAGGACCACTCAGTGAACTTGCTTGATGCCAAGTGCTGTCTACCTGGACAACTGCCACCACCTTACCCTCTGGATACATCCTCAGCCTTCCTAGATGAACTTCTTCCCACTATCTGCTACCAGATGGGTAGGTCTGACCTGCTGCATTCCTAGCCCTAGTCTGCCACGCACTGCTGGAGGACTTCATGATTCCTGCCCATCCCAGCATCCATTCTAGGCTGGCTTCCCAAAACAAATGTCTTCAGGAAGACAAACTATCACACGGTGTTTGTCTCCAGACCATCACATCCTTGAAGACTCTCTCTTCTCCCCTCCAGCACCTTTCTCCCCAGTGTCCAGAGTCCTCTTCCCAGCCATCTCTGACCCAGCCTTCTTGCTGTGCCACTGCTCCAGGCTTGAGAGCCTGCCCCTTCCCCAAACTGCCCCCTTTGCCCTTCCCCTTTTGGCAGCCAGTGCTCTGATGTTTCCATAAGGCCAAGCATCACAGACCTACTATAGATGTATTGAAGAAAATATGCCATATATGCAATCGTGCTTTTTTTCCTAGAAAAACGAAACTTCTTAGAAACTGTGAAACTTGAAACAACAATGATATGGCCATTTTTCACTCCTTAGAGTAACAGAAAATTTTTTAAGAATTATAATATTTAGTATTGAAAGCAGGTTAATAAAATCATACTTTCATACACCACCTCTAGGAATATAAACTAACGAACGCATCTTTCGAAAAGGAAACCCACACTTTCTGACCTAATAATTTCCCATTGAGCACTTTACCCTGTGATATAGTAAAACAATTAGGCAAAGATTCATGTGTTAACATTTGTATTAAATTATTTTAAAAAAGCAAATATTTGGAAAAATACAAAAATTCATTAATGGAGGAAAGTTAATATGTAATTATACACTTATACTATGGAACATTAGGTATCCATTGAAATATCTTCAAAGAATATTTTAAACCAAAGAAAATACTAATGATCTGTTATTAAGTGAAATGGTAAGATTCAAAATTCTGTGATCTCAGTTGTGTCATAGCTGCCGTAGCATGGCATATGGGTGGTGTGATACACAATCACAAACTGTGTACATATGTATTGTATAAGTAAAACTGGGTGAATTCATGTTAACATAATATAAATAAATGTTATCAGCCCTTCCTTTATGGGGTTAAAATTGATTTTTATTTTATATCTATGTTTGTGTGTTTTCTCAGATTTTCTTTTTTTTTTTAAGATTTTTTAAATTATTATGTTCCATTAGCCACCGTATAATACACAATTAGTCCTTGATGCAGTGTTCAGTGATTCATTAGTTAAGTATAACACCCGGTGCTCATCATAGCACATGCCCTCCTCAATACTTGTCACCCTGTTACTCCCTCCCCCCACCTCCCTCCCCTCTGAAACCTCTAGATTGTTTCTCCCGTGGTTCATCTCCCCCTCTGAATTCTCCTCCTTTGCATTTCCCTCTCTTCCCCTATGTCCTCCGTGCTACTGCTTGTGTTCCACATATGAGTGAAACCATATGATAATTGTCTTTCTTTGCTTCACTTATTTCACTTAGCTTATTCCCCTCCAGTTCCATCCATGTTGATGCAAATGGTGGGTATTCATCCTTTCTGATGGCTGAGTAATATTCCATTGTATATATGAGCCACATCTTTATCCATTTATCTGTTGAAGGGTATCTCGGATCCTTCCACAATTTGGCTGTCACGGTCATTGCCGCTATGAACATTGGGGTGCACGTGCCTCTTCTTTTCACTGCATCTGAACCTTTGGGGTAAAGACCCAGTAGTGCAATTCCTGGGTCATAGGGTAGCTCTATTCTTAACATCTTGAGGAACCTCCACACTGTTCTCAAGAGTGGCTGTACCAGCTTGCATTTCCACCAACAGTGTAAGAGGCTTCGCCTTTCTCAGAGTTTCTATAAAAAACATGTATTACTTTTATGGTCTCAAAAACAGCATTAAACACACAAAGGCGGTTACACTTGAGTTCAAGGTAAACATTGTTAGTGGCTGGAGTGGTGGATAACTTCACACTTTGACAGGAAGGAAGTCCACAAAAAATAGTGCTTCTCTCAGTGAGTTTTCCCCCTTCCTCACTTGAGAAGTCACACCCTTTTAGCTTCTTAGCTGATGTGTTTAACATGTTTTCTCATGTGCAAAAGGAACAATCAGTGTGGAGCAGAATATTCATAATGGTGTAGGGACACTGGGGTGGCTCAGTCGGTTAGGCATTTGCCTTCGGCTCAGGTCATGATCCCAGGGTCCTGGGATGGAGCCCTGAGTTTGGCTCCGGCTCACTATGGGGAGCCTGCTTTTCCATCTCTGATTCGCCCCACTTGTGCTCGCTCTCTGTGTCAAATAAACAAATAAAATCTTTAAACAAACAAAAAATGGTGTAAAATTGTGCTTGTTGAGATGAACTCCGTGGACTGTGAAGCCTTTCAGAAACTAAGGAAACATACAAGAAGGCTGGAAGGAATTCTGAGCTCCTAGAATAATGGGTGTCTTCTGAATATTAAAAAATAAATAAAAATTGTTGTCCCTGAAATGAATTCTCTTTGAGTGATTTCCTAGAGCAACGGCTCTTAAGTCTTGTGTTTTGCAGAGGATGAGAATGGACCACAAAGCAGATGAGCCAAGGCAGCAAACCTCAGACGCCTTCCTGGGCTGGCCCCGCATGTGGTTTGGTTTTTTGGAGGCAAAGCGCAGCTGGAGTGTAACCCGTGCCTTCGGGATGCCCCTGTTCTCCCTGTTCTGGCAGACCTGCTCCAGTTGGAAGGCCTAGCTGGGGGACTTCTTGAACACATTGCCTCCCCACCCCCCCAGGCTCTGGTCAGGTGAAGAGTGGCTCTGACCCCACTCCCAAACCCGTGGGTGCTCTGGAGCTGTCTGTAGCTTCTCTTCCTTTGGCAGGACACAAAGTTTCCAGGCTCTGGCTAATGCATTCCTTACTCTAAAGGCTATATTTTCTTAACCTCAAACCAGAACATGTGGGACAGGACACTTTTTCCCAATTTGTCTTGGAAAAGTCTTTTCAGTATAAAAATTAGATACTATTTAGTTATATTTAGCAAATTACTTCTTTGAGGGGAAAAAAAAAAAAGGCATGACATCGAACCATCCTGGTGTAGCTGGGTCTTATGGTCACTGTGTGTCTGGCTGGAGCATCAGTGGCGTCTGCTCTGGGAACCCCCCTTCCCCACCCAAGTTAGATTACTCCAGCCTCAATGGGCAGCCCGCCTTCTTCTCACTCATGCTGCTGCTCCCAGGAGAGCTTGCTGCAGAATTAGTCACCTATGAACTAGTAGGCCAGTGGTATTTAGCCACCTCCAAGCTCATTCCTAAAGGACCTTGAGTATTTTCACTGCTAAGCTTTTGAAAGTCTATATATTTGATAAGCAGTTAAAAAAAATCTGTCCTCTCCTATCTTTCAATGGTAGCCTTCAGTTTTTCACAGGTCTACTAAAGACAGAAACAATTGATCTCAAGGTGCAAGTTACTTGCAGTGCCTGAGCAATCAGCTCCAATGGGGGCGGAGCTAGGGAACTACCGGCGACTGGCGGCCTGTCCAAGTCTTGAGAGCCACACCCAGTGTCGGGCACCCTCTTCCTAGAAGCTTTATCATTGAGAATTCTTTCTTTAAACTGGGTTTCCCCGAGTTCCACGAGGGTTCAAGTGCTTCATAAATGTTGTGTTGTGACCCAGACTAGGAAATAGGATGAGAGCACAGAAGTTTGTCTTGGGGAAGAAAGAGAAAAGACTCAAGGTGTCTTTTTTTTTTTTTTTTTTTTTTTTTTTAAGATCCTATTTATTTATTTGACAGGGCAAGCACAAGCAGGAGTTGCAGGCAGAGGGAGAGGGAGAGGCAGGCTCTCCGGGGAGCAGGGAGCCCAATGTGGTGCTGGATCCCAGGACTCTGGGATCATGACCCTGGACTCTGGGATCATGACCCTAGCCTAAGGCAGCTGACTGAGCCACCCATGCGCCCCACCCAGGATGTCTTTTAAATGTGGTCCCCTGTCTCGGTCACCTTACTTTGGAGGATCGCTAAGATGAATGAAATGAGCTCTGACCCATACCTGCTTTGGTGGCTTACCCTGTCTTCGAGTCTGTGGGTGGTCAGTAAAGCACAGAAGTGTCCCCAGCACCTCAGGAGCTTCCATGGTGTGGACCCACAACGGCTCTGCTTTGTGCTGTGGCTATGGAGAAAACCCACGTGTGTAGCCTGAGGCAGCCATCCCCGAAACATATTACCTTGGTCAGGGGCACCTAGGTGGCTCAGTCATTAAGCACCTGCCTTCGGCTCAGATCATGATCCCAGGATTCTGGGATGGAGTCCTGTCAGCCTTCCTGGCTTCTTGCTCAGCAGGAAGCCTGCTTCTTTCTCCCTCTCCCACTCCCTCTCTCCCGTCTTTCTCTCTGTGTCAAATAAATAAAATCTTTAAACAAATGACATGTTACCTTGGTCAAAGGGAAGTAGAGCATAAGAGTGTTTGGGAAGAGTGCAAATCCATTATCCCAGCACCAGTTCACGCAAAATACAAGCCCATCGGTACCCTCTTTTTCTCTTCGAAGACCACTGCTACTAATCTGGCTTGTAGACATTTTCATTTAATATAATTAAATATGCGGTTTCCCAAAAGAGGAAAGCAAAAAGGAAGCTTTGTGAAAGTTAATATGCTAGAATGGTTTTGAAATACATTACTGGACTCATCATTGAAGAAGAGAAGGGAGTAAGGGTGTCTTAGTTCCATTTTTACTATTCATTTCTTTCCCATGGAGATTTAGATAAACGTGTTTCTTTCTCCGTAATCATCTCCAAGAGTGGAAAAGGATTTCCTCACAGAATTTTAATGCAGGAAGGAACCCTAGAGAATGTCAAGCCCGAGGGTAGATTTACTAGAAAAATCCCCCTTTTTTTCAGATATTCAAAAGAACCTTAGAGCCAGCTTCTCCTCCTGGCAGAGACTCATAAAGGTCATCGATTCCCTCATTTGAAGCCTAATTTCACCCAGGAAGACTTGATGAGACGGGGGAAAAAAAGAGAGCCAGATTTACTCAGGTATTTTTAATATAAAGCAATGGGAAAAGAAATAGATCTATTAAATGACTGATTTAAAAAAAAAAAAAAAACGGTCATTGCAAATAATAGATATGAGCCATGAAGTATAGGTTTCTAAACAACACATGGTAATGATAATAGTGGGGGCTAACCCTGACCCAGCACTTGCTGCATGCCACGTGTTGCTCTGAGCGCTTTATATTTGTATTAATTCATTTAATCCTTTTGAAGTAGGGGTACTATTATTATCCACACTTCATAGATGAAAAAGATGAAATAACTTGCCCCCAGTTATGTACACATAAAGTGCTAGAGCCTGGTATTCACAGCTTGGCAGTTTGGCCTCAGGATCCGCACTCTGAACCACTCCGTACACAGTGCCCTGAATTAACAGCTGTTCCTGTTCAGTGGTTGCACTTGGTTACCCAAGAAAATCTCAGTAAGGGGCTAGAGCAAGCATTTATTGAGCACCTACTGTATGCCAACTCTTGGATCAATTCTCACAACAACCCAAGGAGATCTGTTACCTAAGAAAAGCTCGAAGAAAGACTTGAGCAAGCTTTTAATCTGCAACTGTGTAATTGTTGTTGGGTTAACTCTTACACAACTTGGAGAGGTAGTTTTCCTGTTTACAGATGAGGGAAGAGGTTCAAAGAGTAATGTTCAGAGAGGTGTCGTAACTTGCCCAATTTAGAGCGGGTCAAGAAAGAGAGTAGATATTTGAACATGTGTCCGTTGATCTCACATTTGTATTTATTCCCCTATCCTACACAAAGAAGTACAGAAAAATAATCTATCTGAATTTGTTTTGAATACGTAAATATTTTAAAAAATTCATAAGGCATATGTATATTTATTAAATTTTCCACATGAGATCCTTATTGACCAACACAACAATGCCCAGTAATACCAATGATTCTATTTTGACCTCATATCTTAAAATACCTTTGCTTTGAAAACAGTGGCCTGAGGAACAGCCGAAAATGCTGAACAATGTCATTAGCATTTTCAAGACACTACCTGGGTGAGTCATACAGAGGTATATATGGTTGTATGTCCGATCTAACTTGAAGGACCTTCTAGAAAGACAGCTTACAGACAGAAAGACCAGAGGCTGCAGTTTGAAATCAGCCATTTACCGCTCTCCTCTGATTAGGGCTTCTTGCTTGACCAGTGATGAGCAGAAACTGAATTACAGACTTTGGCCTTTTCTGCAGGCCCGGTGATGCCAAAAGGCAGCTGATTTATCCGTCAGATCTGTGTACTAAATGAAATTGCCCAGATAAACAGATGGCCTGGCCATGGTGGTATTTCACAGCAACATGTGTTTGTTTGAATAACACGGTCATAAACCTTTCACTATGGGTCTAAAATTAAATTGTGGCTTTTGGATCTTACCTGGGGCTACTCAAGAGAGAACTGATTCAAATGTCAAATTTATGGCATGGTTTCATCAGTAAGTTCTAGATAATTTTCAATATTCATTTATAAGAAGAACATAAAGTAGGTGTCTCTTTTGAGTGTGTGTGTGGGGAGGTGGGGGATATTATACATGAAGATCCAAACCCTTCAATTATGATTTTCAACTAAACAGATTATCGCCTTTTTTCCCCCCTTATGAAATGAAAAATAAGGCTTCACTGCCATTCCGAGCCTTAAGTTTTACATTCTAACGCAATAGCAGGCCAAGGCTCTGGATCCACTCTGCTACAAAGTTCCTGATTGTCTTCTATCTTAAAAAATTAAGGGAAAGGGGGCACTGGGTGACTCGGTAGGTCAAGGGTCCAATTTTGGCTCAGGTCATGATCTCGGGGTCATGGGATTGAGCCCCAAGTTAGGCTCCTTGCTCAGTGGGGAGCCTGCTTCTCCGCCTCCCTCTGCCCCTTTCCCCTGCTTGCTCTCTCTTTCTCAAATAAATAAATAAAATCTTTGTTTTAAAAAATTAAGAGATGGTAGGGAAGGAAGCACTCTGCTTGTATAGCATTCTGCCCAGATGGCCTAAATGGTATCTGCAGTCGTAGCTACGACTCTTCACATTAGTCCGGAGAGCCATGGAGGATGGAAGTGGTCTGAGACTTACACTCATCAGTGGTAGAGTAGCCTGAATGAGAGTACTATTTTCTTCTTATACAGAGAATAATTAAAGCTGCAATTGGTGCCTTGTTAAAATCATACATTATTATTTGAGATAGTCAAATAAACCCCATCCTGTTCTTTGTGTTTATCCAGCTACTACCCACGAGAATAAAAGAAATGGCCATTATTGTTATAACAGTGAATTGGTATTATGGAGATTATGTTCTCTTTTCTACTATTATAATTTTTAATAACATTTTATTTTGAGATAATTACAGATTCACATGCAGTTGGGAGAAACAATACAGAAGGTTTTCTGTGTTCCCTTCACCTCGCTTCTCACAGTAAAATCTCGGAAAAACTGAAGTATGATGTCACAAATAAGACATTGATATTGATATAATTTATGGGCCTTATTCAGATTCCAGTTCTAAATGCACTCACTTTTGTCATGTATATGTGTGTGTGTGCTTAGTTCTAAGCTGTTTTATCAGATGTGTAGATTCATAAGACCAACACCACAGCTGAGATACAAACTAATTCCTTGTACTATCCTTTTGTGCCATAGCCACCTCCTCCCCTCTGCCCCTCCCTAACCCCTGATAACCACTAATCTGTTCTCCATTCCTCTACTTAGGTCATTTTAAAAATGCTGTATAAATGGAATCACACCGTATGTAACCTCTTGAGACTGGCTTTTTTTTTTTTTTTTTTTTTTAAGATTTTATTTATTTACTTGACAGACAGAGACCACAAGTAGGCAGAGAGTCAGGCAGAGAGAGAGGAGGAAGCAGGCTCCCTGCGGAGCAGAGAGCCTGATGTGGGGCTTGATCCCAGGACCCTGGGACCATGACCTAACCCAAAGGCAGAGGCTTTAACCCACTGAGCCACCCAGGCACCCCGCGATTGGCTTTTTAACTCAGAATAATCCCCCCTGAGATCTATCCACATTGTATTTCATGGTATAGATGTACCTTGATTTGTTTAGTCATTCATTCCATTCAAGGCTAAATGGTCAAAGAAACTGGAATCCCTGAACCACCACTACCCTGCCCAGTTTGGGGCTATTCTGAATAAAGTCATTATGAACATCTGTGTATAGGTTTTGGGGGGGATCATTAAGTTTTCATTTCTCTGGGAGAAATGCCCAGGAGTACAATTGTTGGATTTTATGGTAAACCCATATTTAGTTGCGTAAGAAATTTCCGTACTCTTTTCCAGATTGGCTGCACCATTTTATATTCCCAGCAGCAATATGTTAGATTGTTCTGTAACAATAAAATCACATTCTGCACATTTCTGATAGCCCGGGCCCATTTAAGCTCTCTGTGACATCTCTCTCTCATCATCTCTGCCTGTGGTTACCTCTCTCTATCTTACATCTCATAATATTTGAGCCATTCACTAATATTGGTACCCTTTCAATATTTAAACATTTCTTATTTTAAAGCCTCCCTATTCCAACTACACTGAAAACTCACTGAGTCCTAGGATCCTTATTCTCATTTGGTATTTCCCATGCTGAGCCTGGCACAATAATTAGTAATCAGAAGACGGGTTTTGAATGATTATAGTTGAATAAATAAGGAGTAATTTGAGTCAATAAAATGTGTTGGAGTTTTCAAAAAATTACAACGTTCTCTTTAGAAGTTATGTTATCAGGGGCACCTGGGTGGCTCCGTCAGTTAAGTGTCTGCCTTTGGCTCAAGTCGTGATCTACAGGTCCTGGGATGGAGCCCACATCAGACTTTCCTGCTCAGGAGGGAGTCTGCTTCTCTCTCTCTCTCTCTCTCCTTCTGTCCCTCCCCACCACCCTTTCACTCTTCTCAAATAAATCTTCTCAAATAAATCAATAAAATCTTATTTTTTAAAAAAAGGAAAAAAAGTGATGTTACTAGATTTAGGTAAATTCTAGAACCATTGTTGTTAAGCAAATTGCTACAGATGTAGCAAACTTAAATGTGTGATTTTTCCCTTTGTTCCCCAAATAACCTTGATACCTTCTCTCTGAGGAAGTTAAACCATTAGCAAAATAGCAAAATACTGTATCAAGTTTTTACTTAAAATAGCTTAATTAGATTACTGCTTTTTATTGCTTTTCTCCAAGTGTTTCTTGCCTTGCCATCCTAGCATTTGTTGACATCAGAGCAGATGTGTTGGTAAATGTTTAACAACCAGCTCTCTGAAAGGGAAAAAAAAAAAAAAAAAGCTCTCAGGTATAGCCTTTCTCAGTTCCCATGATGTAAAGACTCCGACCAAGGCCAATTTCAAGCTACCATTTTGACATCACTGAACACAGATTTAGGAAGAGATGCTTACAGTGGAATCTAGTGAGCCAGTTCAAGCTAGCCCAGCACACCAGTGCTAGGGATATACTAAATTTAACTCATGGAAAATATTCTACATTATATATCAACATTCAAATGAGTCATCTGCACACAGACACTGGGAATTTTTGAATGACTTCAGTCACCAAAATCTCTTTTCTCACCAGTAACTGCCAGTGTTTAACGCTTTCTCAGAAGTAGCCCATTCTACCGCCCAGCTGACCGTCTATTCATTCTTTTTGTCTGGGTTCAGATGCCTCCTTCTTAGTTTCTGCTGATCGCTCCCTCCCCGCACAAGCCCAGCTTAACCCCAGATGACATGTCATCGTTTCTCATCACCCTTTTGCTTTGCCTTCAGGGTGCTAAGTAGGATTTATATTTATTTTTGTTCCTAGAGTGTCTGAAACCCTCCCTCAACTAGACACCACAGGAAGGCTTGAGGCCCCAGCAGCAGCATGAATGCAGGGGTGCATAAAGGCCTTGGCTCAGCTCTGCATCACAGGTGCCCCCTCCTCCCGCACTGGGGTTGGCCCCTCCTCTGCTCGCTTGGCTCGTGAGCTCTTCAGTCTAAGACAGCACAGGGCAAAAGAAGCTACGGTGTTTCCAGCCTTTCTCAGCTGCTGGAGGAGGTCATCCCATGGACGTGACCGCCGGCTGACCCTTGAGGTGGGAGCTGGATTTCGGCTATCAGAGGCTCCTCCCCACTTCCCGTCCTTGGAACGCACGTCTGCACGTTCCGCACGTTCCGCACGTTCCTCACGCTCTGTCCGCGTTTCCCCGCGAGGGAACCCTGTGATGTTCAAGGAGGCAGCTGTGAGCGCGCCATGCCGTGCTGAGACCACCGAGACGGTAGCCTTGACTTAGCCCAGGTAAGACGTCGCTGTGAACCGTGAAGTTTCTGGCCGGCCGGTGTGGCGATCTCCGCACCTTGTGGCTTCTGGAGACAAGACTCCTGTGTCCGTTCCCTTGCTTCTTAAACCCGCCACCTCTGATACACCCGCCGTCTTGAGGGGCTGCCTCGTCGTCTGTCTGTCCTTGCCCTCCGTGTGCGGGGCCACTTTCGGATTTCTCCCCTGGAAGCTCTGGAGTTGGTGAACCAACGAGTCTTACACCTTCATCAGCAAAACACTCTGCACTATCACGATTCGCAGTTCTCTCGTGAACATTTCATTTCATAATGCAGTGTTCTCTCGTGAACATGTGCCAGCTTTTTCCTTCTCTATTGTTTTTCCTGCCCTTACCATAAAGTCACCCCCTGTTCAGCCGGTCCATTCAGCCCCGCAAAGGTTTCCCTTCCCCCCTGTTTATTTAATGATCACGTTATGTTTGTTATATCATCACAGACGTCAAGGGACATTAACTGGTGTTTCTTTTTCTTTGCATCACTCACAGAAAATGCAAGACTAAAGTTTTCTTTGTTCTTTGTTTTCTCTCTTCTTCCACTGGAATATAAACTCTGAAAGCATTTAAAAATAAGGACTGTGTATTCTATTATCTGGGACTTAGAACAGTGCTTGCTTCACAGTAGGTACTCAATAGGCATATCTTGAATGAGTGAATTTATCCCTGAGTCGTTTTTGATGAATAAGGAGAATATGCAATGCATTCAAGAAAGAAACTCAAGGACAAGTGTTTTATACAAGAATGATGCTTAAATATTTTTTTAAGATTTTATTTATTTGACAGAGATCACAGGTAGGCAGAGAGGTGGGGGAAGCAGGCTCCCTGCGCAGCAGAGAGTCCCATATGGGGCTCGATCCCAAGACCCTGGGATCATGACCTGAGCTGAAGGCAGGGGCTTAGCCCACTGAGCCACCCAGGCACCCAAACTCTTAAATATTTTTAAAAGAAAAACAGTCTGTTAATAGAAATAGCTCTGTAAAAGTTAGCAACCAAATAAACCTGAAGTTGAAAGAACTGTTAACAGAAAATAAGTCAATCTATTATGGGATTGATCTATTTCTATCCTAAAACATCTTTCAGACCATGAGTGTTTCAAGTGCCAATTTCCTGAATTAACAGCTAGTGGGTTTTTACTTCAATGATAATATTTTACATTTATGTGGCACTTTATATATTACAAAGCTGTGTCATGTGTTGTCATACTTGATTACTATTCAGACTAACTGGAGACTTTCCAATGCTTGAAGTCAGGCTATGTGCTATTTAATATAAAGGGATAAAGTTACTATGTCAGAGTATGCTAGTTAACCTCCAAGATTCATTTTTCCTTCCTTAGCAATAAGGGCACTTATTTTTTTTTTTAAGGGCCCTAATTTTGAGCTGGGCACTAACCATGCTGCTAAGAATCTGTTTTCTTTAGCAACCTTGCAACTCAGTGGAAACATGAAACCAATTTTTGTAATGAGATTTAAATGGTAATGTGGACAGTTCCTCCCTTACAGAGGGAAGAATGCTATTCTTTATTCCTCTCTACATCTTAATGACTGGAATGCATTTGTTGATGGCTGGTGGTTTAGCAGTCATTTTAGACCGTGAGGAGAAAGGCCACAAGCATGTCCATCTTGTCCTCAATATATTTTCAACCCTTAGCACAAGACATAATATATACTGGATATACAATAAATATATATTAAATAAATGAATAAACATGATTTCTTTGATCATATTCTCTTCTCCCTGTATTTTCTTCTTGGAGAAGCTTTGGACAACTATATTCTAAGGAAGTAGAAAAAATAACAAAGGTATTAAAATTCCACATTTGCACAGTCCTATGCCAGCCTTAAACCATCTGTAGCCATTTATACAATTAACAAGTTTTATAAAGCTGTAAAATTATTTTGAAGTTCACATTGTGATTCTTGGGAGAGTCACTGATGGTAGGGTTTCATTATAGCATAAGGAGCTCATATAAGAGAATTTGTATTACCAGGTTGATACCAGTTAAAAGATACAAAGTAAGGACTGGATTCTTACAAATCTCTAGCAGTTTCAGTAAGTGAAGTTGGGGAAGGGACACAGGGGACTTAAGGAGACACTGAGCATAACTGGAGCCAGAAGGTAAAGTAAGATGAATCTCAAGAGAGGACTGAGGTCTGCACTGGGATGTGATTTAAGATGGGGTTCTGGGTCTGAGGCTGTCGCATATGCAGATTTACCCTGAGACTTCTTACAAGTGCCATTCAGGCACTGGTACTTTCTGCAATTTCATGACTAAATTACTTAAAAGTTCATTTTGGTAGCTCTGGTTGTCAGTACATTATTGCTTTAAGGTGTAAACTATATTAAAGCTTTTGAGAACAGATATAAAAAGATTATTTAGTATATTTCCAAATGATCATTTAGAGCATCCTAAACTCACACACTTCCAACATTCCCTAATAAATTGCTCAGGCATAATAACATTAGTGTAGTATCAAAAAGATTTCAAGGCAATCTTCAAACAAAGTAAAAGCTTATTGTTCCTACCTTACTGGTTTGAAAGATAATGCTTAGCAACATCCAGTAAAACATCTTGAAATATTATGCATACCCAGTCTTACTGCATCCCAGATAGATTCATTGTCTAATATTTATAAAAGATGGATTTTTTGGTATGTGTTTAATGGTGGCATTTTTTTGCAGTAGCCAATGCCGAAATTTTAGGAGAGAAATTTGGTGCTAGAAATATTTACTATAGTGCTGGCACATAAACCAAGAGCTATTAGACTTTAATGCTTTTTTCCCTAAACTTTTTATAGACTTTCATTTTTAATCGCTGCCAATCTGCTGATTTTATTTTAAATAGATACTTCAAGACTGTGCTTTGTCAAAACAGACAGATGTATCATTAAATTCCCTCCCAAATTACACATTAGGCAATGTCTTTGTTTCATGTGCTACTGAGGTATTTGGATTTGTTATAATCTGGAGTGAAAAGGAGGCCAGAAAGCTGAATTGCAGAACAAAAAGCTCTATCATTTAGAATTGATTGTTCTGATTGCACATGACTTTGTGAAATGCCCATTAGCCCAAGTGGAGGTGGTCGTGGTTCTATGTGCTTGATCTTACAAGTCCTTCTGGCACGGGTTTGTTGGGAGAGGCTGGTGGAAGAGTTCACACTAGAAGTCTCTGGGGTTGCTTTTTCTGTCAATCTTCTCTTTAAAGAAAGGGATGAAGGATGATTTGGGTACTTCTCAAATGTTCTTTTCAGTGGGCTTCTGTGGTAGCTTCCTGTTACTGCTGCTGAGATGAATGATCATAAACTCAGTGGCTTAAAGGAACACAGATTTGATATTTCACAGTTCTGGAGGTCAGAGTCTGAAAGGGTCTTACTGGGTTACAACCAAGGTGTCAGCAGTGGTGCATGCCCTCTGGAGGCTTTGGGAAGAATATGTATCCTTGCCTTTTTGCATTTTGAAGGCTGCCTGCATTCCTTGGCATGTGGCCCTTCCTTCATCTTCAAAGGTAGCAGCAGTGGGCTGCAGCACCTTTGCATTTTCTTTTACTCTGACTTTCCTTCCTCCACCTTTCACTTATGAGAACCCATGTGATTACCTTGAACCCACGAAGAAAATACAGATAAATCTCCCAATTGCAAGATTCTTAGTTTAATCACATCTGTGAAGTGCCTTTTGCCATGTAAGTTGACATTTTCACAGGTTTCAGGAATTAGGATGTGAATATCTTTGGGAAGAGGCATTAGTCTGTCTTCCACGGAGTACTTAATGAATGCATATTAAGCCATGTCTGTATTTAAGACCCTTTCCTAAAGATGAAAGCCCTTAATATATTTCCTTTCAACCTGGATAACTCTGTCAGAAGAGCCGTCTTTTTACCAAATTAGTCTAGGTATTGATGTTAGTAAATAAGAGAAATAGAGATTATCTTGAGAAGAGAATCCTGTCCTCCAATAAGGGAAGCATCTAAGAAAATTGGAGCTCTATGAGAACTAGGTAGATATCTTTGTCCATTATACCCACCCCATGACACATAGGACAGCAATGCTACAGTATTGTCTTCAGAGACCTTTTGTTTTCTTACCCTGTGAAGAAAACTCAAACCCTCCATTTTAGAATAGGAGAGAAAACATTTAGAGAAAGGACATCTGGTATACCGTGCTTGTCTTGTTTGCATTGTGTTTCAACTGGGTCAAAGATTGAGGTTAAAAAGACAATTTGAAATCTTCAGAAAAGGCCTCTCTGGATGGGAAAATATGAAAACTAGCATTGGAGGCCTTCATAATGGGGATGGTAGAGAAATTTCTGTCAACTCTGGTAGCTGCCATGTCTGTGAGTGGTGTGGTGTGGTTTCCCAAGTCCTTTTGAAATGACTGTTCCACAGAGTAAGCCCAGCTATTGAGGAGAATCTAATTGGTTTGATTGAAAGGACAGAAGAAAAACTAGCCTTGCATTTTATGTACATCCTGTCATTGGAGAAGCCTGTGCGTTGTCATTCGTAAGTCTTACTAAATCCTGAAAATGTTCTCTTTGCTTCTAAAACCCTTCCTACTTTGGAGAGTAAATGTTCTTTTTCTTCTTTTTACTGCCTTTAGGGTACATTTAAACCTTCGTTTACTACCTGAAGTCTGTCAGGTGTTGACCACTTTGGTTTTTACTGAGCTGAGTGATACCCTACTAGGTTCTGGAAGCTCACTATCAAAAACTTGGAAAATAATAAAAAGCCAAGAGGGGAGGGATAACATTTAGCAATGATCTCAGTGTTGAGAGAGATCAACTGTTAACATTTTAGTGTGCTTCCATAGAGTCTTGTTGTTCCTTATTTGTCCCCCGACAATGTATATGTGGAAGCCTAACCCCCAATGTGATAGTATGAAGAATGGGGGAGGGGCGAGGCTGGACTTTGGGTGATGGTGAGGTCATGAGGGTGGAGCCCTCCTGAATGGGGTCATTGCCCTTAGTGAAGAGACCCCAGACAGCTCCCTGACCCCTCCCGCCGTGTGAGGCCGTGTGAGACCGCAGTAAGACAGTTGTTTATGAACCAGGAAGTGGACTCTCACCAGAAACCAAGTCTACTGTGCCTCCGAGCTTCCAGAACTATGAGAAATACGTTTCTATGGCTTATAAGCCACCCAGTCTGTGGTCTTCTGTTATAGCAGCCCTAACAGACTAAGATAAGTCCCAACTCAGATTGGAAATACTTTCCATATGTCTTTTTTCGCCATAACACTGTACTGTCAGTAATTCTAAATTGGATACATACCTATTGTAATGATTTTGGAAACTATCTAGTAATATAGAGAAGAAAAAAACGAATCCCCCTCATCTTCACTCTGATTCTTAGGTACTGGTGAGTGTTTGGTCTCTTTGCCACATTTTGCTTCATGCTTTATTTTTCTCCAAGATCTCATTTGAGACTCAGCACTGTTTTCAGGCATCCTTGTTTCTTCAGAGAGGTGTGACATTCTCCTCTTTAAGCACAGGTGAGACAGCATGTGGTTCCTGCCCCATGGACACTTCCTGTGGCTAGCATAGTGATTAACCTGGCATCAATTACACTAAGTGCTATTTAAGGAGAGAGGACGTGCAACCTGGAAATTAATCCATTAGCACTAAATTAAGGCGACCGTGGAATAGTCAAAGCACCTCTTTGCCAAGAAAGAAATGTGCTTTCTTCTCTGTTGTGCTTAACACAGAGATTTGGTGAATTCATCCAAGTTCAGTTGAGTCCAAGCTCAGGACCACTTTTCCCATCAACAGAAGTTTCCCCTACTTTGTGCTCAGGCAGTGGCTGCTGTGCTGTTCAGGGTTTGTAGAGAATTCCCTCCCCCTCATCAACCCCCCCCCCCCCATATATGGTGCTCACTCTTTGTTACTAAGCTGTGTGTGGGTACACATGTGCATGTGCATGAATGTGTGTATATGAGTGTGTGCCTGGGTACCCATGTGAAAACGTAGACACGTAGGCATTTTCAAGTATATCAGGCTATTATTACAAGTTAAAAGTAGTATAGAAAGAGATTATAAAGGGATTTGAAGTCAGAAAGCATTTTCTTTTTGTGGCTGATGTGTCCTGCAGTCTGGCTAACCATGGTTGTCCTCTTGTACAGAAGGCCTTCCTGTATCACACAATTTACAATAATCCCCATCTCTAATATTTATTGAGGGCCCACCATGTATCTCTGCAAGGCATTGGAACTATGGCAGGGAAGAGACAATCAAACTGGGCTCTCCCAGAAATTAGGCTCTACTAGAGGAGAGGGGGAAACAAACAAATAAATAAATAAATGACTATTGATAACTGTCGGGGAGCAGGGGGCCAGGGCATACATATGAATGTTGGTGGGTGTTGGTGGAGAAGGGTTTAAGGGTGGGTATTTTATTTTTTTTTATATTTTTATTTTTAAAAAGATTTTATTTATTTATTTGAGAGAGAGGGAGTAAATGAGGGAGAGGAAGGGAGGGAGAAGCAGACTCCCCACTGAGCAGGAAGGCCGATGTTCGGCCTGATCCCAGAACCCCGAGATCATGACCTGAGCTGAAGGCAGACAACTGACTGAACCACCTGGGTGTCCCTGAGGATTGATATTTTAAATAGTTGACCACATGTGTGACCAATCATGTTCACTGTAAATGTGAAAAGGAGGCTTGTGAATGGAGACCTACAGCCTGTGAGGAACAGAGTGCTGCAACTGCCTGGAAGAGTGATGGAAGCAGAGGGATCAGCATGTGCAAAGGCTCTGAGGGAGGTGCACCCAAGATGTATTTGAGGAAGACTAAGGAGGCTGGTATGATTAGTATAAGGGAAGTGAGGGGAAAATGGTAAAAGGTGAGATCAGAAAAGAATCAGGGGTGTTGTTTTATGCCATGGTCCACCACTTCTATAACATTCTTCTAATGCACTGATCATATCATTTCACTCATACCTTGACCCAGTATACTTCGATTCCTGGAAAAAATTATACAAGTGAAATTCTAGCCAAATTGACTGGTAATCATAAATTCTCCTGTTTTGGTAATCTAGGTAGATACATTAATATCTTAATCTTCCATTGTTGTATAACAAATTATCATACATTTGGTTGTTTAAAACATTGCCCATTTATCATCTGTAATTTCTGTGCATCAAAAGTCCAGGCATGGATTAATGACATCCTCTGCTCAGAGTCTCAGAATCCAAAATCAAGGTGTTGACTGGTCTGTATTCTTATCTGGAAGCTATGGAGAAAAATCTGCTTCCAGGCTGGTTCAGGTGGTTGGCCAGATTTAATTCTTTACAGTGGGAGGACTGAGATCTTTGTTTCCTTGGTGTCCAGGGCCTACTCTCAGTTTCCAGAATACCCTGCAGTTCCCTTCCACATGGCACTCTCTGTTTTCAAAGCCTGCGAAGGAGACTCTCCCTCTTACAGTTCTAATCTCTTATGCCAAGAAAGGCCCTGTCCCATTTAAGGGTTCATCTGGTTAGGCCAGACCCACCAAAAGGTCCCCATCTTTCTACTTAGAGTCAGCTGATTAGAAAAATTCATTACATCTGCAAAATCTCTTCATAACAACACCTAGATTGGTGTTTGACTGCATTCCTGGCAGAAGGTACACATACCCTGGGGCCTAGAAATCCTGGGGATCAGCTTAGATTTCTGTCTACTGTGGCGGAAAAGCCTCCAACTAGGGCCCACTAATGTACAAGGGGAATGTTTGTAGCACAATGAGGGCTAAATCCAAATTTACATTGGAAATGGGTGAAGTGGGTAAGTTGAAAAGAGGGGGAGCTTTAATAGTGGTGACTTGGAATCACCACTCCTGGAGGTGTGAGAAATGAGAAGAGGAAACTTGTATGTGTTGACTGTGACTGTGGACTATGAGAAAGTGTAAGCACTGGTATGAATAGGGAAGGTAAAAGGCAGTGGGGGACCATGGCTCTCTAGGATGATGGAAGATTAGGGGGTTAGGAACAATGGGTTTCATTCTCAGGGCCAGGAGAAGTAGAATGATTGAGGAAAGTGCAGTTCGCAGAATCCCATCTGGGAACAGGTGTGGCCAGGAAGCCAGCCCAGGCCTTTCCAGAGCCTTGTGCAAGTACGCCAACCCAGTGTTACTCAAGAGCGTGGCCTGTGAATCCCAGCATCAGTACTACCGGGGGCTTGTTAGACATGAAGAATCTCAAATTCCCACCTCAGACCTCTTGAATCAGAATCTGCATTTTATTAAGATTTCCAGGTGACTCATATGTGTACTAAAGTTGGAGAAGCCCTGCTCTACCCAGCTGCTCCTTAGGATGAAATCTATCATCTAGGCTTCCCAATAATCTGACAAAAGTTTTGCATTCCAGGGAACCTTCTGAGTCTCCAGCAACCAGGACAGTTGGTTGCTCAGACTTCTATCCTTCAAAGCCCAGTGTTACAGTTAAAAATGCCTGCAAATGGTACCTCTCTGGCCCTGATCCATTCCGTGTAGAGCTCCGAGGCCACTCCAGGAAGCTCTCATTCCTGCAGAGGCTTCCCCACCAGGTGGGCTGAAAAGACTTCTTATGGCTATCCACCCAGAAGGATACCATCGCCATCACAAACTCATAGAGTATAGTTAGGAAGGGAGAACTCAGGAGGAGGGACTAGAGCTGCCCAAATCGATCAAGCAGAAGGGTTCTCTGTGAGAGACCAGATGCTGTGAGGGAGGCCCCATGGGAGCTGGCCAGACTGGAGGGAGCCATCCATCTCATGAGCTGCTTCTCTAGCTCTTCAGAAATAATGATTCTGTCCAGCAGGATGTTAAGTGGCTTGAAGTCATAAAGCTGAGCGCCAACCGAGAGCCCGTCCCTGCTAAACACAGACGCCAACAGCCTCCACACAAAACCGCCTAACAAGATGAACGGCCAGGCCACTTTAGAACCTCACCACAGCTTGTCCCTCTCCAGATGACATGCCAGACATCTGCTGTGTTGAAATAATAGAAAAAGTTACAAATTAATGAGAGTGGACCCTGGGCTGGGTACAGTGGTCCGTGTTGTACAGGATTTTCTCTTGTAAAGCCCACTCCCATTCTAGGTAGGAACATATTTCACAGATGGGGACACAGGGGCTCAGAAAGAAAAACCACTTGGAGGGTGAGTTGTGGGACCAGTATTCTTACCTGCTCTTTCTCACTCCAAGTCCATGTTCTGGGCACAGCTCCCGTCTCAATTTCTCTTGGCTTTCCTCTGCCCCCTGCAGAAAGAGTCTGCCCAGGACATGTTCTCTAAGCAGAGGGAGTGTCTGTAGGCATCCCATCTGACAGCACAGCACAGCATATTCAACCTTAACACCTTAAAAGTAGCTTTCTGCTAGCGGAAGCAGTGAATAGGAAATGTACTAAAACATCAAAAGACCTATAATTATCTATGTTTTGAATTATGTGAGGGCATGCTAGGTTTAATAAATGCAAGTAGGACAAGAAGCAGTAATTCATAATCTGTAATAGTTTACATACACCTATTATACTCGTTTTATCTTCGCAACAACTTTGTGGGGTTCACGGAAGAGAGATTATTTTCCTTTAGAGAACAAAGGAAACTGAGACTATACAGTGAAACTGGACTCGGCCAAAGTCCTTCCATGAGGATATGGTCAAAAACACAACCGTGTGCATCCTGACAGCACGTTCTGTGCTCTTCAGAGACCAAATCATGGCACCAAAGACAAACGCGTGTGGCCGTGTGTGCAGTTCATGGCTCATCCTCAGGGAGCAAAGTAAATTGGGGGCCACGATAGTTTGCAAAACTTACAAAAGACTCCAGTGATCTTTAATATATAAATTTTCTCCAAATGTCAGCATTTAGTGCTCAGAATGTCTGTTAACATATGTTCTTTGATGCACAGCAATTTTGGGAGATACACAGGTCAGTACTGAAGCCACAAGCCACATGTGGCTACTGAGCACTTGACGTGTGGTGAGCCCAAAGGAGTTGTGCTTGCCTATAAAATCCTCACTGAGTTTCAGGGACACAGTATAAGAGAACATGTAAAATATCTCTTTAATATATTTTTGTATTAAGTACATGTTGAAATAATTATATTTTGTATTTGTTGGGTTAAAATACATTGTTAAAATTATTTTCACCTGTTTCTTTTGACTTTTTACTGTGGCTACTAGAAAAGGCACAAGTGAGGAGGCAGCTAGCTTGCCTTTCCCTCTCTTGGACATGTCCAAAGTCCAAAGTTGATACCAGAGTGAGGATATCAAAGAAGGTCCTCAGGACTCTTTCCGGTTAGAACTTAAGAAAACAGTCCCTTTATCTGATGCCTGGCTCTGTGTGGCTCCAAAGCAGGCCTCTGTGGAACGGGACTTCTCAGAGCTCACTTGGGGACAGAACACTTGCCACTCTTGTTCAAATGCAGGCTCTGATTCAGCAGGTTTGAGGGTGGGACCTGAGGTTCTTTATTTCTAACAAGTGGGTGATACTCATGCTGGGGGTCCACATACCTACTCTGAATAGCGAGAATCTCTAGAAGATGAACAGATACCGTGTCCTTTGGGGCAGGAGGTGTTCAGTGTTTCTCCGGCTGTGCCACAAACACAGTAACTGAGGCAGAAGACTGCCCCAGATGTCGATGGCCCCATTCAGCGTGTGTCACGCATTTAAATCAATGAGAGGAACAAGCTGGTGTGTGTGGATGGGCTGGTGTGGGACATACAGAGCCCGTGGGAGGAGCCACAGGAGTGTGGTGGGCACTGTGTGGTGAGGGGGGCGAGCAGGGTCTCGACAAGGTGAGCTATTAGAGCCAGGAGTGCCTCTTTAAAACCTGGGTTATTTGTGTGTGAACAGCCCTCTGAATTCTGGCTGTACAATTGGCGTTTTAAACTATTTTCATGTCTACATAGAACTGGAAGATTTTTTTTTTTTTTAATGACTAGATGTTATTTTCCCAAATGGGGCTTTAGATGAGAAGCTTACTGGGGAAAGGGTTTGATTGAACCAAGCGACAAATAAAAGCTCTAATAACCTCTCTCATCTTTTCAGTTGAGAAAGTTTCTAAAGTCAGCCTGGCATTCTTCTTTGCTTGAGTTCTCGCTAAGGTCAGTTAATGAAACTCAGACATTTTTCTCTCCTTTGTTTTGTCGGGGATATCCCCCCCCCCCCCCCCCACAGAATCCTTTATTTGAGTGTTACCTGGGATAGTCTAAATCCTTTTCTTTCTTCCTTTTTCTTTTCCTCTTTTCCTCCCCTCCCCCACTCCTCATCCACATTTTTCCTCACCTCTTCAATTTAGCACTTTCTTGCGATTTTCTTTGGTTTTCAGCTCTTGTTTCAGAAGCTTGATTTTGTGCCAGAGGCCCTACGCTTGGGCAAGTCTTACTTAGCACAGTATTTGTGGGCAGCCCCTAAGAACTGAAGTGAGTCCTCACATGAGAGCACCTCTTCATCTGGAGGCTCTCTTCAGCACAGTGGAACGGAGGGCAGCTGTGGGACTCTCACGGGTCTTGGGCTGGAGCCCCCTCCAGGGAGAGATTTTCTAACATCAAGTGGGCTTTCTTCCCAGAGGAATTGTCTCAGCCAAATCCAGGCATCTACTTGCTTTGCATGAACTTCTTATTACTTTTGAATCTCTTGCCTCTCCTTAAATCTAACATTGTCTTGTAGCCCATCCAGGGTCTAAGCTTTTATTCTGCAATTTGCAGAAAATTCTGGTAAGAGCCTGATGTTAGAATTCACAATCATTCATAAGCCAGCTTGTTAGGATGGCAAAAACTGATGTTTTCAAATAAAACTCAAGAAGCCAGTAGATTATATGGGAGGAGTAGTGGGCTGGTGGGAAGTAGCTTGCGGAGTGGTTTTTGAGGATAAAATGCTATGTCTGTGTTTTCTCGTGCTCTGTTTTTTGAAATAGACTTTATTTTTTAGAGCAGTTTTAGGTTCACGGCAATATTGAACAGAAGGTTCTGAGATTTCCTTTCACCCCTTCTCCCACACCTCCCTCACCTCCCCCAGTATCAGCAGTCCCCACAGGAGTGGTACTTTGTTGCGACTGATGAATGTTCATTAATACACCATCGTCACCAGAGTCCATAGTTGATGTTAGGCCTCGCTCTTGGCCGCTGTACATTCTGTGGGTTTGGGCAAAATGTGTAATGACATGGATCTACCATTATAGCATCATAAAGAATATTTTCATTGTCCTAAAAATCTCTTCTTTATCTCTCCCTCCCCAACCCCTGACAACCCACTGACCTTTTTACTGTCTCTATTGTTTTGCCTTTTCCAGAACGTCATCTAGTTGGAACCATATAGTTTATAGCCTTCTTACTTGGCTTCTTTCACTCAGTAATAATAGGCCCTTAAGTCGCCTCCTTGTTTTTTTTTTTGTGGTTTGGTAGTTCATTACTTTTTAAGGCTGAATGACATATTGTTTGGATATATCATAGTTTATCCATTCACCCACCGAAGGGTATATTGGTTGCTTCCAAGTTCTGGTAATTATGAATCAAGCAGTATACATCTGTATGAAAGATTCTGTGTGAGTATACGTTTTCAACTCCTTTGAGTAAATGCTGGATTGTATGGTAGGGTATGTTTAGTTTCATAAAAAAACACCAAACCGGGGCGCCTGGGTAGCTCAGTTGGTTGGGTGACTGCCTTCAGCTCAGGTCATGATCCCGGAGTCCTGGAATCAAGTCACATGTCGGGCTCCTAGCTCCCTGGGGAGTCTGCTTCTCCTTCTGACCTTCTCCCCTCTCATGCTGTCTCTCACTGTCTTTCTCTCAAATAAATAAAGAAAATCTTTAAAAAAACAAAAACAGCAAACCCTCTTTCAAAGTGGCTGTACCATTTTGCCCACCAGTAGCTCATGAGAGTTCCTCTTGCTCCACATCCTTGCTAGCACTTGTCCATTCCAGTAGAAGTACAGTGGCATCCCTGTGCTGTTTTAATTTATGTTTCCCTGAGGACCTATGATGTGGGAGCAAGTTTTCATATGCTTATTTGCCATCTTTGTATCTTCTTTGCTGAGGTGTCCAATAAGGTTCTAAAGTTTTCTCCTTAGTACAAAAGCAGAATGACAGGTATTATTCAAAATGATTTAGCTGTTTGCCATCTTCCTCAGAGTAAAAGCCAGAAACTTTTCCATGATCTGTAAGACTGTCCATAATAGGGACCCCTCTCACTTTTCGGATTGAACCTCTCTCTTCTTCCCTATGGCTCACTTTACCTCAGCCACAGCATTTTCTCATTCAGACTTGGCATATTCAGGCCTCCAAGACTGCCGGGAGGAAGCTCTTCTTCCACACAGCTCCGTGACTCACTCTCTCATTTCTTTCAGATCCCTGCTCCAAGATCACCTTCCCCAGGAGGCCTTTCCTGACTACCATTTATTAAAGAACTCCCTCCTCTCAGGTACACTGTTTTCTTTATATATAGATCTCAAACAAATGCTTTTCATCAGCCACATCGAGCTGGGCCCACTGGCAAGGAGGTTTGGGAACTGTGGTTTTTGAGCTTCTCATCCCTGCAGGGCAGAAGAGAGCTTAAAAAAGATAGGAAGGTTCTGATTTCCAACAAACAATACCCAGCACAGATTGTTCACTCATTGGTTAGGGAGCTGCTCTAAGTTTTTGGTGGATGTAGTCTATTCCTGCTATTGTAGGAATAGTTATGCTATTGTAGGAATAGGAATGCTAATGTAGTCTATTCCAGTCATAAACCTGCTGACATGCTGCAACAGCAGATTTTCAGATCTGAACCGAGGGTCGCTAGGGGTGTCCTCGCTATCAGGGCTAGGTCTGCCTTACATGCTTCTTCCTTCCCCTAAGCAGCATTTGTGGCACACCGCTGGAAATGACGGTCCTGAGCAGGCCGGACTGCCGAATTCTCATCTCACATTGCAGTGTGTCTGCTTTTCCTTTACTGGAAAACCCCAAACAGCGTCACTTCCTCGTCTTGCACGAACCCATTGTGACAATTATGCTCTGCCCACCTGATCGGTGCTCTGGGGGTAACTTTGGCCAGAATCACAAGTACGGATGCAGCTGATGGGCCAGCGGCACCAAGCATCTGGGTCTCAGTTTTTCGCTGATAGTCCCCACGCAGTCTGGGGCGGAGGGCCAGAAGGAGTGCTGTGCTGCAGGGAAGGCTTCATAATATCCCAGTGGTGTCAGAGCAGGCATAGTAAATACTGTCCTGCCTCCCCATTAGAGTGGAAATGAGGCAGAACAGCTTGCCGGTGACAGCCCAGGCACCGTGGTGCTGACTCTGTCTCCTGGTGAGTCAGCAGCAGTCCTGCCTAGAGGAGACCTTTGGAAGATGGCTCCTATTCCGTTTTTCTCACATGGCTGTGATGCACTGGTCTCAGCTAGTTTGGGGCACAACAGTGCAAACCAGTGATCAAAAATAGAACCAGCCTCATCAATGAATTGTTCATAGGTGTTTTCCATAGTCTTATTACGCCATTCTAAAAGGCCTTCGGGGCACCTGGGTGGCTCAGTCGGTTAAGCAGCTGTCTGCAGCTCAGGTCACAATCCTGGCGTCCTGGGATCGAGCCCCACATCTGGCTCCTTGCTCATAGGGGAGCCTGCTTCTCCTGCTCCCTTTGCCCCTCCCCCTACTCCTGTTGTCTCTCTCTCTCTCTTTTTCTTTCTCTCTCAAATAAATGAATAAAATCTTTAAGAATAAATAAATAATAAAAAACCTTCAGACAGATGCATTCATATAGTTGGCTAGGGATTATGAAGTTAGGCCAAAAAAAGGAAACCTCAGAGTTCCAGGTGTTAGAAACCCTGAGACAGGCAACTTCTGTTAGCCTGGGGGGCTGGTGGCAGCCTACAGTAATGGTGTACCATGCTTCTCTGCTAATACCCCAACACCGTGTGCTCCTCTTTCCTTGAGACCCCAGAAACTCACATCCCCATCTGATATCATGACTAGCCACTTAGAAACACTTTGGTTTTTATTTTTATTTTTTTAAGATTTTATTTATTTATTTATTCGTGAGAGAATGGCAGAGGCAGAGGGAGGAGCAGACTCTTCAGGGAGCCCGATACAGAACTCGATCCCAGGAACTCAGGATCACGACTGGAGCCCAAGGCAGATGCTTAACAGACTGAGTCACCCAGGTGCCCCTCTTAGAAACACTTTGAAAGACTCAAAGCTGTGGACTGGAATGTCAAATTCCTTCTCTTACCATGAAAACTCTATTATAACTCTTTGGATACATCTCTTGATTGGATATTTCCCTCTTCAGAGTCCTGTTCAGATTGCTGTCTACACATTCATGGGATTTCACTGGAGAAAACACCCCGTCCATGAAGTGTGGCCTATTGACTCAAACTGACTTTAGTTCCTTCATTATGTCTCCTTGATGATTACAGAATCACTAATTTTGTGTTCTGTGCTGAACCTCACTTCTGTCTGTTTTCTGGGGCCCCTTCCCCCCACACTTAGGCTCTTGTGCTCCACGATCATCAGCCTCCCGGTGCCCCCCTTGACCGCCCCACGGATTTCTTTCCCATCCTTCCAGATATGCACAAGACACTTCTATTGGGATATGATGTTTGATTATCCCACTAACAATTATCCTGTTTATTTTAACCTCGAGGCTTCTCAACTAAATCTTCTTTACTTACGACTGCATTTCCTAGACTCTTCTGCTATTCTTAATACCCTGAAATCTAATTTTCGAGCTTACAATTTTCCTGAAGTATCATTTATTCTTAGAGATCTCTAGTGACTACCTGCTTCCAAGTTCAATAATCTTTTCTCCATATTATGTCTGACATATTTGCCAAAGTCAACTCACCTGATGTTTAGGTTCAACTGCATAACAAACCAACCAAAAACTCAGTGATGTAGAACAATAATTAGGCATTACTGCTCACACATTTTGAAGGTTGTTAGGGGTTCATCTGGTTTAGGACGGACATGGCTGGTGGCTCTCTTCAGGCTGTGGCTGCCGGAGGGGCTCTGCTGTACTTTCGACCAGGGAGGCTCTTCTATTGATTGTTCTCCTCCTAGCATCAGTGAGAAAGCTGAGCCGTGTTTTTCTTATGGTAATGGCAGAGACGCAGGACGCTAAGCAGAAACATGTAAAATTCTCAAAAGCCAGGCTTGGGGCTGGCACACTGTAACTTCTTCCCATATACCATTGGTCAAACAAGTCACAGTGATAAACCCCAAGTCTTTGGAAGAGAAGTGCTTTCACTACTGATGAGACCCTGGCAGAGATGTGGGTGTAGGGAGTGGTGGAGAATTGAAGCCACTCATGGACTGTATCACACCTGAGACCCTCTCCTACTTTGGCTTTTGTTGACTCTGCCTCATTCTGACGTCTCAGAAGGTTTCTGGTGACCTTTCATTGGACCCACTAGTTACATAATTACAGATTTTCAGCAGTACTCTGTCTCTTATGTTCTGCTCTTGGTCAGTGAGAGCCTTAAGTTCAGCAACTACCTCAATGTCGAAGTACCTCTCAGAACTCTAGGCCCTATTTTCTCACCAGCTTTTGTTGGTCTCCTCTACAAAGAATTTAAGTTGTGTAAATCACTATCATCCTAGATTCAGTAATTCAGAAAGAAATTGATTCAATCTTTCATCTAAAAGCATTTTTACCTTTTACTTTGACCCTCAGCAGTGGTGTTGCCATTACACTTTGGAGGTGCCATTTTTTCTTCTCTGTCCTTTACACTCACCATCATGCACCATCCTAGGGCTTAACAAATATTCTTGAGAAATGATTCTTTGGCAGAATTTGTTTTGTCCAATTTGTATATATCCACTCTCCCCAGATGGACTGTAACCCAAGGAGGCAATTTGTTGCACTGAGGGAGTGTAGGATTTAGAGGCAGATAAACCTACTTTGAGTCATGTTTGGCTTCTTACCTGTGAGCCTTGAAAAAATTACTTAAACTCATTGAGCATCAGTTTTTTCATCTATAAAAATGGGTTATTTATACTAAAGAATTTTGGCAAGGAGTAAAAGAGATCATGGATGGAAATCACTTGTCACATAGTCGGTAGGCTTTCAATAATATTTTGCTTTCCTCTCTACTTCCCCTTTTTTTGGTCTCCCTTGGGTTCTCCTCAGTATTTAATATGACTGTATTTTATTTATGTGTTTTCATTCTCTCTCCTTAATTCTAACACAAATCCCTCAGGGAAATGAATCCATCTTTTATGTCTCTTAGTTATCTTCATATATGGAAGGTGTAAATCATGTAGCCTAAGAATCTATATCTGTTATGAGTCACAGCAGTCTTTTCCTTCCAACATTTTTTAAAAAAGAAGTCCTGCAAGTATTAGCAGATCATAGTGAATTATGAACTAACTGCAGTTTCTATGGGTTTTTTTCAGTTTTCCTGTTTTGCATAACTTTTTTTTTTTTTTTTTAACCTTGTTCAGGAATCCAATGATTGTTCTCTAATAAAACATTTTCTCAGAGTATCTGATATTGGTCATTTCTTACCCAGTGTGAATTTTAGCCTGGGCATTTCTTCTTTCAGGCATCTCCCCAATGATTGATTGATTGATTAATGGATAAATTAATTTTGCTGTTGATTAATAGCTTTTCTTGGCTTGCAGAGATTACTCCAGGCCACCCTATCCTTGGTAAACTGGGTCCATAATGTGCCTCAACCCCTCCTTCTGTCACACAAACTGAGGTGGGGCACCATTCCTCTTTACTGTCAGCAATTTAAGAAAATACCCTTTCTTCATGATTTGGATGAAGCTTCTTACTTCGTTTGTAGCTTTGTTTGTAGCTGACACACAAGTGGGAAAAGAAGAATTCAAAGTGTTATTAGGAGGACAGAATAGATGGAACATTGAAATCAACTAATAAGGTAAAAACCTAAGAGATAAGGCCTATATGTAGCACCAAATAAGTTTGATCTTATAATATTGCATACAACAAAACAAAACCTAACCCAATGGGATTCTTTGTTGGTACAGGTTCAGTGTCACTCTTTGTTAGTGGCAACCCTGGTCCAATTTTGCTCGGCCACATCCTGAGCACTTGGTTAATGCTGCGTGATGCACTCTAGGAAGGTCACTAGTAAACTGGAGCAGGAAAGCTGGGGAATGGAGTGGGGAGGTTGGCTAGAAACCTTCACGGCAGAAGCCACAGGAGAGAGAAAGCATCAGGGGACCCACCTGGGTGGGTAAAGAACATCCTCCCTTTAATCTGTGTTATACGACAGGACCAGCCCTATCTAACGATGAGAGACCTGTGTGTCCTGAGTTTTCCTGAAACTTCAAGCTAGAGCTCAGTGGCCACTTGAAAATGATAGTGTCCACTAACATGTACTAAATTACCAGGCAGTGGTATAAATAATCACTTTACATAAAGCGTTTTTTTCTTTCCTAAAAAAATTCTCACGCTATGAGTTATATATTATAATTATTCCCATTTTAAGAAATGGAAAGACTGAGGCTTGGAGAGTTTGTTGCCCAGTGTCCTACAACTAATGAGGGGAAGGCCTGGATTTGAATCCAGGCATTCTAGTATTGTTCTGTCTCTAAAAGGTGTTCTAGTTGGGCTTTCTATATGGGATGTACAGTTAGCCTGGAGGTGTTGCTCTAAGTTCCCTTTCATCACTAGGTCTTCCGTAGAGGTAGTCCTTGTTACATAAGTAATAGTTAAAAACCCATATATGCTTCATCTGTGGTTTGAATAATTTTGTTGGTTTATTTGAATCCTCTGTATTTTAAGTGTTATTTGGAGGTAAAACACAAATAACATAACAATTCGGGCAAAGAACGGATTTCCTCTCTCTTGACAAGTGATTGCACATCTGAATGGGTTTTAATATACCTCTCCTCCTTTTTGAATCATAAATAAGCCCTGGAGTTCCTTCTAAATCTCCATGAGTTACTAGAGTTGTGCTGTGTCATTCAGATGGGGGAACAGAAAGAAAGAGTATTAATATTTGGCGAGGATTTTCCTGATGACAGGAACTGTGTTTAAAGATTTATGTATATTACCTGACTTGATGCTTGCAATGGATGAGATATTATTCCCATTTTATAGGTGAGTAAAGCAGGTCTGAATGGAACTACCCTCCTAACACTGCTTGTAAGCAAACTGCAGAGACTGCATTAGAACCCCAGGCATCTGGTACCCAAACATACTTTTCCAACTCTACCATGTTGCTTCTCAGTCAAAAGACATGGAATCTACTGTGGGTTTGACTGAGTTCAGGAGCACCATGGGGAGTAGATATACTTGTTACCTTGTTAACCTCTTTCCATACTTACATGCTTACATCTTTCCTGTCCAGTTTCTAAGGAATTTAGGGAAGGAGGAGAGTCCTGAAAGTCCCAGTGTTTGGAGGGGGAGAATTCTTTCTTAGAGCTTGGTACCCAAGACATAAAACTTAATATAACCTTGATAAAGCTTTTTGCTTTTACTGTTAATACTTACTCTACTATGGCCACCACTCACAGCCGCATTATATGGAACTCTCTATTAAATTTGAGGCCGTCTGTATTCATATATGCCATGTCATTTCTTATTCAGACAATAAAGGTGTGAAGTAAATATTAATAGCCTCATTTTATAGATGAGAAACTAAGGTTCATAAAGAGAAAATGGCTTTCTCAGAGTCAGAAAATATGGAGTGGTGGGAAGAAAACTTGAACTCAGGTCTCACTGACTCCAAAGTTCATGCTATTTCCACTGCACAGTGCTTTATGTAAAATACCTGCACATCACCCCAGCACCCCCCCCCCAAAAAAAACACCTATACCCAAGACTGATTTCAAAGTACCAAAGTACCTCAGCCCTTTATCTGAGGTTCAGTCCAAGGACCTTTCCCACTAATCAAAGTAGCCCCCTACCACCAATCTATCATAAAAGACAGTCACAGAAATGCAACTGATCTTCATGTGTTAATTTCATGTCCTAAAATTTTACCTAATTTATTAGTTCTAATATTTGTGTGTGTGTGTGTGTGTAGTGTTTAAAGTTTTCCATATAAGATAATATGTCATCTGCAAACAGATATAATTTTACCTCTTCTTTCCTAACTTGAAACCTTTTTTTTTTTCTTGCCTGATTACTCTGGCTAGATGATGTTAAATAGAAATAGCAAGAGTGGACATCCTCTCTTGTCTTATTCCCGATGTCAGTGGGAAAGCTTTCAGTTTTAGTATGACATTGGCTGTGGCCTTTTCATTTGTGTCAAGGTGAGTTCCTTTTATACCTAATTTATTGAAAGTTTTTCATCATGAAATGGTGTTGAATTTTGTCCAGTGCATTTTCTGTATCTGTTGAGATGGTCATGTGGTTTTTATCCTTCTTCCTGGTAATGTGCTGTATCACATTAATTGATTTACATATGTTGAACCATCATTGCATCTCAGGGATAAATCCCACTTGGTCATGGTACATGATCCAAAGCTGGTAGAAATAAAAAGTGAATTTATCAAGGTTTCGAGGTACAAAATCAACTTTAAAAATCAGTTGTGTTTTCTTACACTAATAATGAGGTCCTTCTTTTTAAAAAAGGAAATTAGAGAAACAATCCCATTTTTAAGAGCATTGAAAGGAGTAACATACTTAGGAATAAACTTAACCAAGGAGGTGGAGGATTCTGGTGGAAGCAGGAGGATGGAGGAGATGAAAGCAAAAGTAGATGGGACAGCCCTGGTGATGTTCTAGCTCACAAATTAATAAGGGGTTCACAGACATTCATTTTATTGCTATATTTTATAACTCATATAGATGTTACATTCTTTAGTAAATATCAGATATTCTGTAATAAGAAAGAGTGACTGTATCAAAAAGGAAGTCACATTGTTGGGCCCAAGGTCGGATCAGGTCAGTCATTCATCAGCCTGGCAGCACTACAGAGCCATAGAAGGAAAAGTCAAATCTCCTGAATAAAAATTTCCGATATGAGCTTCATTCAGGCAAGGATGTTTGATTCATTTACTTCTTCATCCTTGTACCTGTACCCATGCCTGAAACCTTTGAGCAACTATATGTGAAATGAATGAAAGCATGAATAGGACGGAGCAATCCATATTCTAGTAAAGCTTCCCATCTGAGTCTGTTAGTTCACCAAACAGGACTCACATCTTCCACTCATGTGCCATAGATTCTTCCTCCTAACTAACCATTTGGGAATCATTACACAAAAACTCACTTCATGCATAAGGAACACAGATGTGTATCATCTCCTCAAAGGAAACGTTAGGAGAAAGAGGAGATATATACCTTGACAGAGGTAATGTGAGATAGGTGTCTGACAAAACAAAGTGTAGCCAGTCTATAGACTCAGGGCAGCTGAGGTATAAGGAAGAGAGAAAGTAGGGAATAGAGGAGGCTTCAAAGCCTAATGTGACAAAGTAAAATGCCGGTCTCCTGAGCAGTTACCTCTTTCCTTCTCCTGGGCAGCTGATTCTGCCTAGCAACACTTTCTGATTGGACATTTTTCCTGAAGTGACTGCTCTCCTTGTCCTTTTTTCTTAGAAACCCCCAGGAAGGGTGCTCAGCTCACTCTACAGCAAGTCACCTCTGTGTGCTGCTATATGTTTCCATCCTATGGGAAAGATACAATATTCTGTATTAGCGGTCGACTGCTGCATAACAAATTACCCCCAAACTTAGTAGTTTAAGACAACAAAATGCTTCTCTCACAGTTTCTCTAGGTTTTGAATCTGGGAGCAGCTTACCTGGGGGGGACTAGGTCTGGATCTCTCCCGAAGTGGCAGCCAAACAGTCCAGCAAGTCTTTAGTTTCTGAAGGCATAACGAGGGCTGCAGGAACTCTTCAGGCCACGAGACCAGAAAGGCCTCTCCTAAAATGGAAGTTTTTTTCATAACTTAATCTCCGAAATGATATAGCATTACTTCTGTTATATGCTGTTGACCATCCAGACCAACCCTGGTAAAATATGTGGAGCAGATTATACAAGTGTGAGATACCAGGAGACAGGGATCACTGGGGGCTGTCTTTGAGACTGGCTACTGCTTTCCAGATGGGCTTTCAAGTCATATAGACCCTTCAGTTAACATGCAGATATTTACAGTGAGGGTTAGCATCTCAGCAGACCACTGGCTAAGTAGCCAAGTAGCTGCCACAGTGAAATAAATGCAGAAAAGAGATGGGAAGTAGCGTGGTGGGAGAGCAGGAGGTGGGGCTTTGGAGGAGGGGCAATGGGGACAGATCTGTCATTTGTGGGAGAAAGTCTTAGGACAGTATGATAATAGAGACACCAAAAAGCAGGATCCATCTCTAAGGGGAGGAGAGGTAGTGGGAGTGGGGAATAGAGAGATGTTCCCCTCACTGTCTTTATGTGCATCACCTACTGAGACCTTGGCTCTCCGCTTCCATGGTGTCTGTGTAGAAATAGGGAAAAAAGCAGGTGCTGAGCTTCACTGCTGGTTAATTAAATGTTGCTTCGAAGGCAGCTGGTGGAGTATGTGCACTATATACTATCCTCAGCTTTTCCTAAATCACACATTTTAATTAACCTTCAAGCCCTTGCTGGGGCTTTGAAAGAACTTAATTGGCCTGCAGGGACTAGAACACACAACAGCCAGAAAAAGGCTACATCTCAGTTGTTTTCACTCTGAGGACTTATAAAATTGAAATTGTTGTTTTATTTCATTCTTTGAAGCCCAGAGCTACATGTGGATTCCTGTTTGGAACTGGCAGAAGCATCTCTGAATGCTTAAGTACAAAACGGTGTTTCAGCAGCAGTTATAATTGAGTGTGTAGGACTTGAATCTCATTTATCTTGTGTCCTTGGGTTTACCAGAAGAGTTTGACTCGTACTGGCTTTTTTGTTGGTTTTTGGCTTCTTCATCGAGGATGAGAAATATTTTGCCCTGAATTTACTATGCAATTTCAGTCAGGTGGGAAAAACAAAAAACAAACAAAATAAAACAAAACAACCCCCCCAAAAAAACCTTCTCTTGAGGGGTGCTTGGATAGCTCAGTCAGTAAACGTCTGCCTTTGGCTCAGGTCTTGGTCTCAGGATCCTGGGATTGAGTCCCACACCGGCTCCCTGCTCAGTGGGGAGCCTGCTTCTCCCTCTGCCTGCCACTCCCCGTGCTCATGCTCTCTCTCTCTCTCTGTGTCAAATAAATAAAATCTTAAAAGCAAAACAAATAAACAAACAAAGAAAACAACTTCTCTTGAAATCAGGACCCCTTAAGAGACTTCCAGATGTTTTTAATTTTGTCAGACATGACTTCTGAGAATCACAGTCTGTGTAAAGACAGACCTACCTTAGAGATATTTTAAGTTTGGAATATCTAGATATTCCACAATAAAGTGAGAATCACACTAGAGTGAATCAAATGAAGTTTTTGGTTTCCCAGTGCATATAAAAGTTATGCTTCACTACTGAGTGTGAAATAGCATTATATCTAATAAAACCAATGTACATACCATGATTTTAAAATACTTGATTGCTTAAAAAGGCTAACCATCATCTGAGCTTTCAGTGAGTCGTAATCTTTTTGTTAATGGGAGGGTCTTGCTTTAGGGTTGATGGCTGCTGACTGCTTTGGGTGGTGGCTGCTGAAGGCTGGGATGGCTATGGCCATTTCTCAAAACAAGACAACAGTGAAGTTTGTTGCATAGATTGGCTCTTTCTTTCACAAACAATTTCTCTGTAGCATGCAGTGCTGTTAGATAGCATTTTACCCTACAGTAGAACTTCCTTCTAAACTGGAGATGGTTCTCCCAAACCCTGCTGCTGCTTTATCAGCTAAATTTGTGTCATATTCTGAATCCTTTGTTGTCATTTCAACAGTCTTCACAGCATCTTCTCCAGGAGTAGATCCCATCTCAAGAAACCACTTTTTTTTGCTCATCCATAAGAAGCAACTTCTCTGTTCAGGTTTTATCATGAGATTGAGACAGCTCAGTCACATCTTCAGGCTGCATTTCTAATTCCAGTTCTCTTGCTCTTTCCACCCCATCTCCAGTTACGTCCTCCACTCAAGTCTTAAATCCCTCAAAGTCATCCATTACGGTTGCAGTCCTCTCCTTCCAGTTTCCTGTGATCGTTGATATTTTGACCTTTTCCCATGAACCATGAATGTCCTTAATGACATTTAGAATGGTGAATCTTTTCCAGCAGGTTTTCAATTGACTTTGCCCAGATCCATCAGAGGAGTCACTATCTATGACAGCCACTATCTTAAGAAATGTATTTCTTAAATAGTAAGACTTGAAAGTCAAAATTACTCCTTGAACCGTGGGTTGCAGAATGGATGTTGTATTAGCCATCATGATAATAGCATTAATCTCATTGTCATGTTGTCAACAGATGTGGTGTTATTTAGGCTTTGTTGTACCATTTCTAGAGCACATGCAGAATTGATGGAGCAGACTTCCTAAGGGCCTTAGGATTATACAGAATGGTAAATAAACATGGGCTTCAACTTTAAGGGGCCAGCTTCCTTAGCTCCTAACTAGAGAGTCCACCTGTTTTTTGAAGCTTTGAAGCCAGGCATTGACTTATCTTCTCTAGCTATAAAAGTCCTAGATGACATCTTTTCCAAATAGAAGGCTGTTTTGTCTGCACTGAAAATCTCTTGTTCAGTGTAGCCATGTTCATGAATTACCTTGGCTGGATCTTCTGGAGAACTTGCTGCAGCTTCTTCATCAGCACCTGCTATTTCATCCTGCACTGTTATGTTATGAAGATGACTTCTTTTCTTGAACCTCAGACACCTACCTATGCTAGCCTCCCGCTTTTCTTCTGCAGCTTCCTCACTCTCTGCCTTCATAGAATTGAGGAGAGTTATGGCCTTGCTCTGGATTGGGCTTTGGTTTAAGGAAAAGTTGTTGCTAGTTTGCTCTTCAATCCAGACTATCAAGACATTTTCCATATCAGCAATAAGACTATTTTGCTTTCTTATCTTTTGTGTGTTCACTGGAGTTGCACTTTGAATTTCCTTCAGGAACTTTTCCTTTTCATTTACAACTTGGCAAACCATTTGGTGCAGATAGTCTAGCTTTTGGCCTATCTTGGTTTTTGACATACTTTTCCCCATTAAGCTTAGTCATCTCTCGCTTGTGATTAAAGTGAGTGAATAAAGTGTTTTATTTGTATAAAAATGAATAAAGTGTTTTATTTGAATACTTAGAGACCACCATAGGATTATCAGTTGGCCTAATTTCAATATTTATGTGTTTCAGGGAGTAGAGAGGCCCCATGACAAGGGGAGATGGGGAACAGCTGGTGGGTAGAGTACTCAGAACACACACAACATTTACCAATAAAGTTTGCTGTGTTATATGGGCACTCCAAAACAATTACAATTGTAACATCAAAGATCACTGATCATAGTTCACCATAACAAATATAATAAAAATAAAAAAGTTCAAGATACTATGAAAATTACCAAAATGTGACACAGAAACAAAAAGTGAGAAAATGCTACAGTTAGAAAAATTGCCACAAACCTTTAATTCATAAAAAATGTGATACTTGAAAAGCACAATAAAACAAGGTATGCCTGTATTGTGTTTTCTGTATGAAAAGCAGCTCCCAGGTAATTGTTGAAAACAATGATATACAGAGATCAAGATTATAGTAAGAACTTACATGTCTTCAGGATAGAGAGGATAATTCTCAGGATAAAGCCATCAGGTTGAGTTCACCAAAGGGGTGAGACAGAACAAGAAGAACAGAGGGTCAAGAAGTGATGTGCTGAAAATCTGGAGGAAGAGAGACCAGCAAAAGTGGCTGGAAGGAGGAGACTTGATGAGATGGGGGTGACGGGAAAGAGCAGTGAAGACAATCAAGGGAGATAGTTCAAAAAGAAGGTGGTCGGTCATCTCAAAAGTTGCAGAAATACGGAAAAAAAGGAGAGAACAAAGGCAGTTAGATATAAGAAAAATGGGGGTGAGAGTAAGAGGTTTCCTGTGTCTTTTGTTGTATCAAAAGCATACAGAGATCCTTTCACCAAGTATGTTATCTATAGCTAGGTAAGAAACCAAGCCAGAAATTAGTGGCTTAAAACTATAACTGTGTATTTAGTTATAATTCTGTTCATTGGCAACTTGGATTTATGATACTGTATCCAGTTACAACATGTTATTTCCTTCTCCACCACCAAGGAACTATCTGATACCAGCAGGGTGTCCAACTATTCAACTCAGTTCTGGTACTATCTACCTAGAGACAGTGTCAGATTCCACAGGTTAAGGGGTATTTTTCGAGACTGTCCCTCTCCCCAACTTCAGATGTTAATCACAAGTTCAGGTGTCACCTTTGCTTTGACTGACTATAGATTGGGGGTTCCAGTACCCTCTCCTTGGGCTTGATGAATGTGCTAGAGTGGCCCACAGAACTCCCGAGAAACCTTTTACTTGCCAGATTACCAGTTTATTATAAAAGGATGTAACTCAGAAAGAGTCATAGGAAGAGATTTGTGGAGCATGGTATGAGGAAAGGGGTACAGTGCATGCCATTCCCCCAGGACCTCCACAAGTTCATCAAGCTGGGAGCCTTTGAACCCCATCATTTTGGGATTTTGGGAGGCTTTATTAAGAGGCAGTATAGATTAAATCATTAGCTGTTGGTGATTGATTCAAATTCCAGCCCCTCTCCCTTCCCTGTAGGTTAGTGGGGTGGGACTGAGAGTTTCAGCTCCCTGATCACATGGTTTTCATCCTGGGGAAGACTAGACCAGGTCCTTAGCTGTATCCCAAAATCACCCCATTAAATAACAAAGGGCTCCTTTATTTCTCTCATCACTTAGGAAATTCCAAGGGCTTTAGGAGGCACCAGAAATAGAGACAAGACCAAATAAGTATTTCTTGTTGTAAATCACAGTATTACAGGGCTGGGCTCACCTAGGAAATTCTATTTTTTTAGTGTTGGCTCATTCATATTCTAAGATAGTTGATTGATCCACATGAGGTTGGCTAGTCCTAGATGCCTTCATTCCCATGATGGATGGTTGGCTCTTGGCTGGATGTCTAACTTTCTGGTACAGCATAAGCAGAAACTTAGGAAAGGATCAGTTTTCTGATGGCCATTTCATGCACATGATAATATTAACATTTGCTTACATATCTGACTATGTCCTGCCATGGCATGTTGTTTCTAGTCTATTTAAAAAAATTAATGCATAAGGAAGTGAATACATAATGGATAAGTAATCAAAGGAGCTTCTGACCTTGGCATAAAACCAGATTCCTGCTTCTTGACCCATAGGTGCCATCTTCCTTCTCTCATTCAAGGAGACAGCCACTTTACCACTAGCAATTTCCTGAGTTTTTGGTGGCTGAAAATGGGTTAGAAACGGATGTTTGTGCTTCTCTGCATCAGTCAGAGGCCTTCACTTAATGTTATGGGGAGACCATGCACTTTGCATGGTCAGTGGGAATGAACCCATTGGTCTCTGAAGGGGCCCCTGTCATTGGATTCGAACTCCTCTCTAAGATCCATTCCCTTTACCTATCTCTCTTTCCTAAATATTCCAAAGAATGAATGTTGTGTGAATTTTGGTATGTGTGGGATGCAATTGATTCAGAAGGACTTACTTAATAATACAAGAGAAATGGAATATTGAGATTTGACAGGCATCATGTCTTCCTTCAGCATTGCCTTGAAAAGTCAGGGCTCAGTCTTTGAGGAACAATTTCATAATCAAAAGCTGGGAGTCACTTGGCCTAGTAATAAGCCACAATGACAAGAGAACAAGGAGTACAAGGGCAAAGAAAGAAAAGATCGAATATTGTCCTGGGCTCCACTTTTGAGCTACCCATTGAGCTAGAGCACAGAAGTGCTCTCATTTTTTCCCAGAACTGCCAGAAGATAGCTGCTTTAATCGCAGTTTTATAGTTTTGCATCTCAAACAGGTTAATAATGTGTCTCAGTCACACAGCAAGTAATTGGCAGAGCTTGGGTTTTGACTACATTTTTTCTGATTTCAGTATCTGTGCTCTATCCATTTCACAGGATAATAGATTCATCTTCACAAATAGTAAAATCTCATTAAGAAAATCATATGCTCCATGTTATACGGGGTTCCTTTTTTCTCTCTTTCAGAGTTTAATTTTCATGTTCCATGAGTTCTTGAATCTATGATGGTTTAAAGTACAAAGGAAGTCATGATATCCTTGACTCTACAGACTGCTTAAATTTATCCTGACCCAGGGTATTTTTTTTCTTCCCTTTTGAGGAATTGGTGATCAGGACAGATAGAACATGCAAATGCTGATCAGCCCATTTGGTTGTTGGTTAGGTGTTTGGTAGGGAAAAAAGACAAAAACAATCATTACAACATATATAAGGGACTTCAGTTGCCTGTGTTATCCCCATCTACCACTATTCTTGAAAAGAGATGTCCACATGATTTGAGTATCTTATAGCCTCTCCTGATTTGGGGGGTTGGAGGTAGGGAATCCCCATAAAGGAAGACCATGCAGAACAATAGGGAATTTATTTCATATGAGTATAAGTATCTCAGAGATTTCTTTCCAAGGAAGAAGAAAGGTCATCTTAGGAAAACTTTAATTGATTCTGCTTATTATTGCTAGCAATTTAGGAAACTAGGAAGGAATTATCTTTATCACTTTTGTGCCTCTGTTTAATACTTATTTAGACTTCTACTCAGGCTATTTAATTGGTTCTCTGTTTCATTAAAAAAAAGAAAGGTACAAAAACCTGGGCAGTGATTTTGTTTCCAGTTCATAAAATTGTTTAGTTTAATTATAAATGCATTTCTGTCTCATTATATGAGACACAGTTTATGCATCTGACATATTCACACTAAGTCTTTGCCCCACTTCAGTGTGAAAAGCAAGTCTTCCTATTTTTCTGTCCTGCTTTTTCTCCTCTGTCCCTAAAATGATGCTCATTGACTGGAGACTGTATTGAGAGAGGGGAGGGGTGCAATAATAACTAAGCATGGTTTTCTTTGGACTACTTACTATGTGCCTGGCTTTGGAAATAGACTTCTTACACATTCACTGAATCCTTGCCACACCTCTGTGGAATTGGTGCTACTAACCCCATTTGACACACAAGGGACTTATGTTCAGAGAGGCTAAGACAGTGACCAAAGTCAAACAACTATTAATGATGAAATTGGGAATGGAAATTTGTTCTGCCTGACAACAAACTCTGAACTCCCAACTGCTATACTTGTCTCTCTTAGGATTTTGTTGAACTAAACTTTTAATTTTGAAATAATGATAGATTCACATGCAGTTGTCAAAAAAATACAGAGTGTAGATCCTTCACCCAGTTTCTCCAATAATATCTTACAAACTATAGTACAGTATCTCAACCAGGATATTGGCATTGCTAAGTCAATCTACAAAATAGTCCCATTACACGGATCCCTCCTGCTACCTTTTAGACCCACACTCACTTTCCTCTCAATCCTAACTCCTGGCAACTACTAACCTGATCTCCATTTGTGTAATTTCTTCCTTTCTGTATGCTGTATAAATGAAAACATGTACTATGTCACTTGGGGGGACTGACTTTTTAAACTTATTAATAGTCATGCCAAGAACTTTTTTTTAACTACAATAGAGTGAAACTAGAATTAAGTAGCAGAAGGAAAACTATAAAATTCACAATCATGGGCGCCTGGGTGGCTCAGTGTGTTAAGCCGCTGCCTTCAGCTCAGGTCATGATCTCAGGGTCCTGGGATCGAGTCCCGCATCTGGCTCTCTGCTCAGCAGGGAGCCTGCTTCCTCCTCTCTCTCTCTGCCTGCCTCTCTGCCCACTTGTGATCTCTCTCTGTCAAATAAATAAATAAAATCTTTAAAAAAAATCTTAAAAAAAATTCACAATCATGTGGAAATTAAACAACATACTCTTAAACAACCAATCAATGAAAAAAATCACAAGTAAAGTCAGAAAATATGTTGAGACAAATGAAAATAAAAACAGTATATCAAAACATTTGAGATGCAGTGAAAGCAGTACAAAGAGTTAAGTTTATAATGGCAAATAAATCCATTTAAAAAGAAGAAGGATTTCAAATCAACAACCCAATTTTATACCTTGAGGAACTAGAAAAAAATGAACTACACCCAAAGTTAATAGAAGGAAGGAAATAATAAAGATTAGAATAGAAACAGGTAATAGTAGAAAAACAATCAGGAAAAAAAAACACACTTTTTTTTTTTTTAAGGAATTTGTTTATTTGAGAGAGAGAGCATACGTGATCGGGGTAGGGGGGAGGGCAGAGGGAGAAGAGAGAGAGAATCTTCAAATGGACTCCCTGCTGAGTGGGGAGCCAAGTTCGGGGCTTGATGCCAGGACCCTGAGATCATGAGCTGAGCTGAAATCAAGAGTCAGCTGCTTAACCAGACCACCACCCATGTCTCCCAAGAGTTGGTTTTTTGAAAAATCACTAGAATTGACAAACAGCTAGATTTACTATGAAAAAAAGGGAGAAGACTCAACTAAAATCAGAAATAGAAGAGAAGATATGACAGCTGATATCACAGGGAAAAAAGGGTGATGAGACTACTAAACACAAGTATATGCCAACAAACTAGATCACCTAGAAAAAAATGCTTAAGTTCCCATAAATATACAACATACCAAGACTGAATCACGGAGAAATAAAAAAATCTGAACAGATCTATCACCAATATGGATTCTGAATAAGTAATCAAAAACCTTCCAACAAAGAAAGGCACAGCATTAGATGGCTTCACTGGAATTCTACCAAACATTTTAAGAAGAATTAATGTCAATTTTCCTCAAACTTTTCCAAAAAATTAGAAAGGAGGGAACACTTCCAAACTCATTTTATAAGGCCAGTATTACCCTGACCCTGATATCAAAACCAAAGAAAGTTACAGACTGATGTCTTTGATAAATATTAATGCAGAAATCCTCAACAAAATAATAACAAGGTGAATTCAACAACATATTAAAAGTAGTATATACCATGACAAAGTGGGACTTATTCTTGGATTGCCAGAATGCTGCAACATCTAAAAATCAATGTAATATACCACATTAACAGAATGAAGGACAAAAACCACATGATCATTTAAGTTGACACAGGAAAAGCATTGAACAAAATTCAGTACCCTTTCATGATAAAAACACTCAACAAACTAGAATAGAAGGAAGTAACTCAATATAATAAGGGCCATGTAAGAAGTCCACAATTAGCATCATATTCATTGGGGAAAAACTGAAAGTGTTTCTTTTATGATCAGGAACAAGGCAAGGATGTTCACTCTTGTCACTTCTGTTCAATATACTACTGAAAGTCCTATCCAGAGAAAGGAGGCAAGAGAAGGAAATAAAAGCCATCCAAATTGGAAAGGAAGGAGTAAAATCTTTGTTTGCAGATGACATGACTCTATATGTAGAAAATCTTGAAGAGGGGCGCCTGAGTGGCTCAGTCATTAGGCATCTGCCTTCAGCTCAGTTCATGATCCCAGGGTCCTGGGATCAAGCCCTGTGTTGGACTCCTTACTCAGTGGGAAGCCTGTTTATCCCTCCCCACCTCTCCCTGCTTGTGTTCGCTTTCTCGCTGTGTCTTTCTCTGTCAAATAAATGAATAAAATCTTTAAAAAAAGAAACAAAGAAAGAAAATCTTGAAGATTCCACACACATGCATAAACAAAACGGTTATAATAAATAAATTCAGCAAACTTAAAAGATAGAAAATCAACACACAAAAATCAGATGCATTTCTATACACTAACAATGAACAACCTAACTAACAATGAACAACAAAACATTCCTGAAAGAAATTGAGGAAGGCACAAGTAAATAAAAATGTATTTCTTGTTTATGGATTGGAAGACATTGTTAAACTGTTCATAGTACCCAAAGCAGTCAATAGATTCAATGTAATCTCTACCAAAACTGCATTGGTATTTTTTTACAGAAATAGAAGAAAATTCTTAAGAATTTTCTTAAGAATTAAGAGCCAAGACAATCTTTAAAATTATTAAAAATTATTAAAAATTATAAAAGTTATCTTAAAACAATTAAGAACCTAAGAGCCAAGACAATCTTTAAAAAGAACAAAGTTGAAGATCTCACATGTCCTGATTTTAAAACATACCACAAAGCTACAGTAACCAACCAGTATAGTACCAGCACAAAAACATATGTATAGACCAATGGAACAGAGTAGAGATCCCAGAAATAAACCCTCTTGCATGTGCTCAAATGATCTTCAACAAGAGTTCTAAGACCACACAGTGGAGAAAGGACAGTCTCCAATAAATGGTGTCAGGGAAACTGGACACCCACATAAAAAATAATGAAATTGGACCCTTACTTTACACCATACATAAAAATTAACTGAAATAAATTGAAAATCTAAATGTGAGATCTGAAACTGTGAAACATCTAGGAGAAAACAAAGAAAAATCTTCATGGCATTGGCTTTAGCAATGACTTCTTTTTTCAGCTGGATTGAGGTATAATTAACAAAAGTTTCATTTCTAATGTTCTGATTGAATAGTTAATTTGAGCTCTAAAGTTCAAAAAGGCTTTCATAAAATTAATATTCTTTATCTTATCCTGAGTACCTTTGAATATGGAATATTGCAATGTTTTAAGGACTGATTTTTGTGTTTTCTTTTCTTTTTTTTTTTTTTTTTTTTTTTTTTTTTTAGCTTTATGGACATATAATTGACAGTTGTAAGATCTTGTGAAAGGACTCCCACTATTGAGTTAATTAACAGAGTCATTCCTTCACCAATTACTTTTCTGGGTAGAGGGGAACATTAAATTATACTCTTAGCCAATTTCAGTTATACAATACAATGTTAACTATCGTTACACATTATATTCTCAGACCCTATCCATCTTACAACTGGAAGTTTGTATCCTTTTACCAACCTCTCCCTATTTTCACCTCCCACCCCCACCAACCCCAGAAACCACTTTTCTACTCTGTTCCTGACTTTGACTTTTTTTTTTCTTTTTTCTTTTTTGGATTTCACAAGTAAGTGATGCTAGACAGTATCCTGTCTTTCTGTATCTATTAATATCCTTAGAAGTTTCACATAGTTCGGTGCAAATCAAGATGTTTGGATATTTACATAGAAATGGAAATTTGATCTTGACAACTTTTAAAAAAAAATTCATTTATCCAAGTCCCTACCTCCCAGCTTGAATCCTGTTGTCCTGTTTACTTGCCTGTTAGCTTCATTGTGTCTCATTATCTCCCCAAGAACTTTCTGGCACTACTCCAAATGAGAATAGACAGATCTCCATATATGGCCAAACAAGAAGCAGTTTTAAGGTGATCTACTGGACATAATCCACCACCAGCATTTTCCATGTGGTCTCAGCAGCCAGTGTCTGTGGAGGCCCTTGGGCAACCCATGGATTGTTTGCAGGAGCTTCACTGTCCTCCCCTGTGAAGGCAGCCCTCGCCTTCATTTATATGAAGCAGGTGCAGATCTGTTTGAAGGGTAAGCTAGGTTAAACAACCTCTTACCATCCATTCCAGGTCTATAAATCTATGATATTTCTTTTTAATTTATTATTTTTTATTTTTCATTTGTTATTTACTTTTATTTTCTACTTTATTTTATTTTATTTTTTTTAATTTTTTATTTTTTATAAACATATATTTTTATCCCCAGGGGTACAGGTCTGTGAATCACCAGGTTTACACACTTCACAGCACTCACCAAAGCACATACCCTCCCCAATGTCCATAATCCCACCCCCTTCTTCCAAACCCCCTCCCCCCAGCAACCCTCAGTTCGTTTTGTGAGATTAAGAGTCACTTATGGTTTGTCTCCCTCCCATTCCCATCTTGTTTCATTTATTCTTCTCCTACCCACTTAAGCCCCCATGTTGCATCACCACTTCCTCATATCAGGGAGATCATATGATAGTTGTCTTTCATCAAATAGAAACGTACTATGGTTTAAAAACAAACAAACAAACAAACAAACTTTTCCTGCAATGACATTTAGTATGTTGTAGCAGTTTAGCAGTTGCAACATTTTCCAGGTAGTGATCCTTTACTTGCCCTTTATAAATAGAGATATTATATTCTGTGTCATTTTTTTAAGAAGCGAATATCAGGGTGCTTGGGTGACTCAGTGGGTTAAGTGTCTGCTTTTGGCTCAGGTCGTGATCTCAGGCTTCTGGGATTGAGCCCCACATTGGGCTCCCTGCTCAGTGGGGAGTCTGCTTCTCCTTCTCCCCCTGCCCCTTACCCCAATTCACACTCTCTCTCTCTCAAATAAATAAACAAATAAATTAATAAAATCTTAAAATGTAATGTGGATATCAATCATCCTCCCCTCCCTGCTTCCTTCTTTCCTCTCAAAAGATACAGGTATCTTCAACTAACATCAAGAAAGTTCTGGACACTGAAATGAAGGAGAGGCAGACTTGAGCAATAAAATGGAGTACAATAGTTATTTATTTCTTTAAGGATGAATATTCTATGATGGAACACATTTGTTCACAAAATAAGAGGATAAAAAGCTAAACCTCGGTATCACAAAATTGGTGTGTTTCCTAATAGTGCTTAGGTCTATAGGACCATCATATGTTATGTAATCTACCGGACATTTACCATGTTATTACTCTTAATCTCCTCACAACAACTGTACATAGTAGACCTCTTTTACAGCTAAGAAACCTGAACGAGGATTGAAAGAGCTGGGGTTTGAAACTTGATCTGTCTCATTCCAAAGCCTGGGTCATTTCTCCTATACTGTGCTACCTGGATACAGAAGAAGGGAAAAAATACCCATTCAAAGAAGGGAAAAAATACCCATTTGTTGGGACAATCATGGAATTGTTTGGGAAAGGCATACCCTGTGACTTGGGCCCTGAAGGATGGCAAGGATTCTTGGCAGATGGAAGGAGCTAGATGGGGGAAGTGGAGGCTTTAAGAGGGCTTTTCAGCAAAGAGAAGGTAGAATTCTTGATACAGAAGGAAGTCTATCTTCAGGTTGAAGAATATGATTGCTTTTGTTTTGTAACATTTCTGTGGGACTCAGAGGGGCCAGAAAGAAAAGGTGATTTGAGAGAATTGCCCGGCCAAGGACTTTGTATATTCTTTGCTGAACCTAGAATGGGAATTTTATTTTATTTTTATTTTTTTAGTTCTATTTTATTATTTATTTATTTATTTCTAAGAGAGAGCAAGAGAACAGGGTGGGGAGGGGCAGAAAGAGAGGGAAAGACAGAATCCCAAGCACACTCCCCGCTGAGTGTGGAGCTGGACATGGGGCTCCCTTTCAGATCATGACCTGAGCTAAAATAAGTCAGACGCTTAACTGACTTAGCCACCCAGGTACTCCAGAGAAGTAGTTCCTCCCACCACTCTTGACTCTATTAATTTATATCTATGACCATAGATATAAATTATCTATGGCCAAAAGTATGTAACATTTTGGACATTTGAGTGATTGGAGGAGAAAAGCAGAACCTTCCTTAGAACCAGAGGAAGTAGACCAACAAAAGGGTTACATTATAGATTACCATTCATAGTTTCCTCAAAAACATTCACTTCAATGGCTATTGGTAAGGTTTTATACACATGTGCATTTTAAAACATTACTAAAAATCCTCTTTAAGCATTTTGGCTAAGCTAAACCTGAAATATTTCTAAAAATCAATTTTTAGCTAAATCTATGATGATTGTAAATGAAATAAAATGCTTACTATTTTATTTAAGCCACTCTCTATTAGTTTGTTCTCTCAATTATTTGGAATGTCTTCCCTGATTGTATTCTAGTAAATGTTTATTATATTAATAAGTATTTAAACAATTAAAAATATTCTATTTTTCTATTCTATATTCTATTTCTATTATTCTATATTCTGTTTTCTATTATTCTGTATTCTGTTTATAAATATTATAAGTTAAGCAATGTTAAGCAAAGAAATGATTCCGAAATTTGGAGATAGGAGTTAATTTTTTAAAAATTAAAGATTTATTTATTTATCCTAGAGAGGGGGTAAGGGAGGAGGGAGAGGAGAGAGAAGCACAGGCAGATTCCTCGCTGAGCATCTGTGCTCAGCATCTCAGCCCCCAACTTGGGGCTTGATCTCATGACCCTGAGTTCATGACCTGAGGTGAAACCGAGAGTCGGCGCCAAGGAGCCCCAAATTGTTTTAATTAAAACAAATATTTTTAAAATTTATTTTTATTAAGTTTTTAATTTTAATCCAGTACAGTTAACATACAGTTTTATATTAGTTTCAGGTGTGTAATATAGAGATTCAGCAGTTCTGTACGTCGTTGATCATGCTCATCAAGAGTGTACTCTTGGGCACCTGGGTGGCTCAGTGGGTTAAGCCGCTGCCTTCAGCTCAGGTCATGATCTCAGGGTCCTGGGATCGAGTCCTGCATCTGGCTCTCTGCTCAGCAGGGAGCCTGCTTCCTCCACTCTCTTTTGCCTGCCTCTCTGCCTACTTGTGATCTCTCTCTGTCAAATAAATAAATAAAATCTTTAAAAAAAAAAAAAAAAAGAGTGTACTCTTAATCCCCTTCACCTATTTCACCCATTGCCCCCATCTCCCCTCTGATATGCTTTATTTTAAATGAGTACCCTCAGTTAAAGTTTTTTTTTTTTCTTCAACAAGAACATTTTTACTCAAAGCATACTTCAGAATACATGGTTTGAAAAGATATATAAAAAAATGTGGAATGAGAGTTTTAGTATATTGTTACATTGACACCCCAGAGTGAATCATGACTTCTGGAATTTCACGCCTTGGTGTGATTTCCCTCTCATGTTGACTCTGGGTTTGGCTATGTGATTTGCTGTGTGACTTGGCCAGTGGGACAGCAATAAAAATGATGCACGTAGAGGTTAATATGCACTTGAGAGTTGGGGTTTGCCCTCTTGGAAGGCGGCTGTCTCCATGTAAGAAACGTGGCAAAGTCACGTGAGAGGGAATGAGGCACCTCAGATCTAGTTCCATCAGGGCATCTTGGACCACCCACCTCTTGTCAGGTTGCCATGAGTGGTGCCAGGCAAGATCAGAGGAGGACAGATTGCCCAAGGGAGCCCAGCCCAAACTGCAGAATCATGAGCCACTAAGTTGTTTTTGTTTTAAGTCCCTAAGTTTGAGAATAGTTTGTTCACCAGCAATGAATAACCCACTGACAGATGTGAAAACTCACTGAGGCTAGGGCTCATCTCCCACGCGCCCCCATGAGTCGTTCTGTGGCTGAGTCAGTCATTCTGCCTAAAGAGGGCAGAGCTACAGTCACCTGGAGAACACTACAGAGCTACAGTCACCTAGAGTCAGGAATGGTGCATGAGAAAGACACATAGAAATCTTCTAATAAGCCCTTGTGTTAGAATGATGGGTCACTTAAAGAAAAACTCACTTTGCCCCAAACAGTAGGTTGGCTAATTCAAAATCCCTCTCAGTCCTGTGATCACTCAGATGTTGAGATTTCATCTCGCATATCATATCTTAATTTAAAAATACATTTTCATTGAGAGAATGTAGCGTTCAAATGAGCAACGTTATGATCCATTTCATTTTGCTCCTTGTAGTCTGGTTAACAATCCATTTCAATAAGCAAGTAGTTGAGGAACTACTGTCCGCTCCTGTAAATGAGAAGGTGCACTTACCTTTATTCTTCACTGTGATTACCTTTTTTTTTTTTTTGTGAAGGCTTCCTGGATTTCAGCTCATTGTTCAATTGGGAATCATATCTGTTCTGTTCAGAGCAGTATTTTAATTTTCAGATTCTGAGCAGACATTATTTCTGTGATTCATTTTGCACTTTTTGCTCTGGTTTTACTGAATATAATTTCTGCCTCCCCTTTTTTTTCCTCCCCCGTGCCAGTTAGCAATCACTTTAACTATGAAGTCCTGGTCTTCGCTCTCTCCCTCTTGTTTCCCACTCTAATTCCCAATAGAAAACTCTCTAGTGTATGGGAACTTTGTGGGGTAAATTTTGCTTCCTAATATTTTTATTTTTTATGCATTATTACCTTGAGGCTTCTGTGATGGGTACATTTTAAGAACCAAAAAAAAAAAAAAAAAAAAAAAAAGAAAAAGGAAAGAGGAGGAAGAAAGAGAAATATTACAAACCAAATGAAATTACCAATTGCTCCTAGGAATACAGAATGATGAGAGACCATTTTATTCTATATTGTTTTTCAAAATAATTGGTTTCTAGAATAATACAACACATGTGAAGAATGACTCACTGAAACTCTGTAAGAGGCTGGACAAGAAGCTTGAAAATGAATACATACAGCATGGTATGAAATTGTGTGCTCTGAGGTACTAACTCCCTTTTGGAAAATACTATGAATCATGTTCCAAACCAGTGGCTCTCAAACGTCATCCATATCTTTTCCTCACAGTGATCATGACCTGTTCTGTCCCTCATTTGCCCTCACCGTCCCTCTGTCAGACATAATCCTGTCCTCCTGGAATTATGACACATCCAAAGATGAGAGGTGTGTGAGGAGGAGTCCCCAAGAAGCTTCCCATAAATTCTGTGATCCACACTGTTCGTGGGAAGTGTGGCCAGCATCTTACCATTAAATAGAGTCAAGTTCCTGGTGATGGTCTGTGGTACTGAGTGCACTTAATGCTTTGTGTGTGAAGATCACTGGAATCATGGTTTATCTATTTTAATCAGAAGTCTGCCTTTTTGTGCATAAGGTGCATAAAACCATCTGTGTTATTGAAATTAGCCTGTATGAAATGGAGTTTGGGAGGGGAGGCTTTCAGCGGCCAGTGTTGCATGTGGATCTTAGTGTTCTTTGTTGCTTCTGATCTCATTCTGCAGCTTGGCAGCTTGGGTGCTCCATCTGTACCCTTGGGATTTTCTGTCCCATTCCTTTTCAGTCAGGGCTGTCTCATTGGTGAAGAACAGAGGCCCAGGGAGATGAGGTCAAGTAGAGATGAGAGAACACTGTCAGGATTCAGGGCTCACATAGGGATCTGAGGATCGGAGCTGCTGTAACTAGGAAATGAGACTCACTGGGAGTCAAATTGTCTCCTTTGTTACTCAGGGCCTGAGGAACTACAGACTTGGTCCTTCTGTGCACATTCTCTCCTTTCTCCAAATACTTATTTTCTCCTATTTATCAGTTTCCGGGCAACCCCTCAAACTGCTAAGACAGCCAAGACAGCCTCCAATCTGCATGATCTTGGTATTTCAACATTCCCCACTTACTAACGACATAGTGTGTATGTTAGTTGAAATATTGAGAAAATGTTATGGGACCAGTTCTTGTGTGTAAGCCGGAGCAGTTGGGCTTTTGATTGGTAAGACTTTGGTTGGGATATTTGTCCATATTCCAACCCATCCTAGCTTAGCTTAGCATCCTAGTCATAGGACTGACTCTTTAGGAACTATACGAAGGACAGGTCCAAAAAACATACAGCTTAAGATCCCACCACAGGGGGAAGTAGAGGAGCATTAAGTTGATAGAGAAGAATAGTATAATGATGCTGTTCGCACCACAGCCAGCAGTTGTGCCGTGAGCTCTCTGTGTGGAAATGATATAGGTGCACCACACACCGCTATGGGCAAAGATAAACTTTTCACTCATGGCATAATTCAAATTTCAGTATAGCTGTGATTTGAAATGGACGTTTTCTATTTATCATGCATATCCTGCATGTATCAGAGGGCGAAAGAAAGGGCTGTAGCTAGAAGTTAAGCAGAAGTAAGTTGTATGAGGCGGGGAGGCATTATATATAAAAAAAATTCTCATATTTAGAGTGTTTTAAAAGCTACACAAGTTTGGGATCCCTGGGTGGCTTAGTTGGTTAAGCCTGTGACTTCGTTGGCTCCAGTCACTATCTCGGGGTCCTGGGATTGGCCTGCATTGGGCTCCCTGCTCAGCAAGGATTCTGCTTCTCTTGTTGCCCCTGCCTCTCTCCTTGCTCATGTTCTTTCTCGCTCTCTTAAATAAATAAATAAATAAAATCTTTTTTTTTTTTTTTTTTTTTTTCTTTAAAGCCCCACAAGCTGTCTCTTTTAGTGGTAAGTTACCGGTTGCTGTTCATATTCCAACATGGAAGGAGTACCTTCCAATTTTAAGATTCCAATTCTCTGACTGGGTCTTTTAAAAGACAAATGAATTATTGACAAAGATTTGATGCTTAACACACAGGTTGTTCAAACTAAAATTGTTACCTGTTCTCTTGATGGTTTTCAGCTAGTGGGTCAGTGAAATCACTCTCTCCAGACAGCACAACTCACTCAGGTTGAGGTACCAGAGGGGTGGGTGGTGTCCAGGTTAGTATCCTGTAATCAACATGAGGGAATCTCACCGATACTTTGATTTAACAAAGATCCATCTCATGTGCACAGCAAAAACTCAAGACTATCATCAACCCACAGCAGAGAAAATCAGCACATTAGGCACGTGTAAAAGATCTCAGACTCACGGTGTCCCCTATAAAATAGCATCCCTTCAAATACAGCTGACAGATTGTGATTAAGAGGCAGGCCACCTCGTCTTATCTTTAGGTTCTTCAAACTCTATCCTTGTGTAGAATAAGATCCTCGGGATGTTATGTACCAGGACTGTTCTCTGAACTTCCCACAGAGATACCTACATGCAAACATTTATGTTGTTGGATTTTTATTAGATGTTGACCTAGGAAGGGCTATTTGAGGAATATCTCATGATCACCTCCAGAATTCTATTTTTTATTGTGCTTTCTCTATTGCTTACTGCAACACAGAATGGAGAACATTGTCCAGGAATTTAGTGCCATGAAAATGTCTTCCCAGATAAAATTGTGGGCTTCTTTTAACATAGCTATATAATATTATGTTTAATGTTAGCCTCAACTACTAGGAAGCTGGGAGATAAAATAAGTGTTTACTTGCAGTAATGTTCTCATCCTGATAATGGACAAAATTATTCCTTCTCTCCAAAATTGTTTCTTTAATCTTAATTTTTAAGTGCATGTATTTAAATCGTATAACATTCTTTTTAGGAGTGGACATAATGTAAATGGATAAAAGTGGGAGAATAAAAGAGAGAGCTTCTGAACCACGTAGACTATCAAGTCAGTTAATATAATAAGAAATTCCAGAGAATCCTTGATGTTTGAAATATGGGTGGTTTTGTGAGTCTGACCTAACTCCATCTTCCGTTGCTCTGTTAAATATGCTGCAATAAATTACCAGCAATAAACTTCAAAGGTAATGTAACTTGTAAGAAAATGTTCTAATGATCTCTAGGGTTATTTTTGATAAGAGATCAATGTATTTATTTATCATCTAGAAAAAATATCCTACTGACAGAATGAAAACTTTAAAATGCAATCTGTGGTGCATTGCCAAGAAGGCTGAAGTTGCCAACTGAAGTAAATACCTACTTTATTACCTACTCTGTTAGTCCAGGATTTTACTCCACATCATCTCCTCTATTTATGTACTTATAATTAGGGTTTCTATATATCTAATCTTGCCAGATTTTGCACTTTAAGTATTGACTCATCTTCTTGAGAGATGAGGGGTAGGGTACTGTTTATGCTGGTACCTTGGACAGAGTCACCATATCCACTCCTGCTGATGTTGGAGCATAGCCATCCACACGTGGATAAGACAGACGAACCAACCCCATACAAGTTTTGATAATACAAGTGACTTTACATAATATGGGTACTTTTTGCTCCATAATCACAGTAGGAATGATTACTTTTGATGTCTTGATCACTGTTCTACCCTTGGTGCCTAAGATGATATACTCTCAATAAATACTGTAATAAGTGTGTTGGTTGATATACAAACAAAAAGGCATATTTCCATTTGCAACAACAGAATCACAGTAATGTGAAACGGTGGTTTCAGATGGATGGGCAAAAGTTAAGGAATGGTAAGGGGGGTTCGCTTAGACCAATACAAAGAAGTGCTAACTAGAGGTAGGTGCTTTCTTGTAGAAAGCTATTAATGATCTAATTTTCATATACCATAGGAATGGTGGCATAAAAAGCTATACTTGGTTTCTTCTCCATTTATCAAGCATAATCAGATAGTCATATCTTTAATTATGGTAGACACAACTTAAAAAAACTTCCTACTTATCTTTCCTAGGTGATAACATCATCATCATCATTCTTGTTGTTGTTGTTAGCCCATTGTCCAGTCCAAAATGCTATTTTTTCTGAGCAGCTAAGTGAGTTTAGTTCTTCTATAATGGGAAGAAACCTGGTTTCTGGCCCCTCCTTACTAGACTTGAAATCTTGAGCAAATCACTTAGTATCTCTGAGACTTTCTTCACCTAGTGAGAGCAAAATGATTAGAAGACTAAGCAAACTAGTCTATGTGAATTCACTTGGAGAACCAAAAAAAGATATTAGTAAGAGAGTTGTAGCTACTGAGGGTGTGAGCCATGTACCCAGATACTGTGGAGATTCCAAGGATACAGAGGGGAAATCTTGTCCACTCATGGCTTTGTGAAGGTGCAGTATCACTTTTCCCTGGGATAAAGAGGCAGAATGTAATGGAGTTGGGTACACCATTGCTAGAGTTGCTCACCTGCCAGTGAGAAAAGCAATTGTATTATTTCTTCCTCCCCTGTCCTGTGAATGTGAGAAAATTACCTATTCCTGCAGATTCACCAGTATCGATCATCTGATTATTCCTGCCATTCATTGTTGACTAACAGCCTGGGGCAAAAACAAATTAAGAGGAAGGTTGGTCAGTGTTTGTCAAGGGAAGAAGATGGCAGCAACCTCTGAGTTTTAGGGGGAATAGGCCTGTTTTGCTTCTATTAGGGATTTTTATGGTTTAGAAATACTCCTCAGAAGAAATAATTTCTACAGAATTACTTAGTGGAGTTGTGATTACACATCAGTGCATTATTCTTTCATATGCCCTGCCTCCACTGGATTTGAGTTGTTCCTTCTTCCCATGCTACAATGTTTTCTGTACACTTACTTTGCAATTTAAATAATGAATGATACATGATTTAAGATGATAGTTTTTTGAGTGCAAATATTAAGAATAAAGGTGATAGTTCTCCCAAAGGACAGGTATAGCAAAACATACCAAGAGAGTGATAATCTTTTGATGCTATCATACCTCTTACTGCTTTTTAAAAAATTTTATATTTTGTCTGCATTGCAATTTATAATTTTTGAAAACCACTAAATACCACAGAACCTGTAAAGATCCATGAGAATCTTGATGATCTAGATGGGTTTTTCTGTGTGGATCCAGGAGAAATGGGCTCAGAGATTCAACCTTCAGATGAGTATCAGGGAAAATAAAAAAAGACCAAAATCCTCAAACTATTGAATATAGTTCAGTTCAAGATTAGACCTTACTTTAATGATTTTAAAACTTTGTTTTTTATTTGAATAGAGTTGACACCCAAAGTTACATTAGGTTCAGGTGTACAACATAGGGATGCGACATCTCTGTATGTCATGTTATGCTCACAAGTATGACCACCATCCATCCTTATGTAACACTGTTACAGGATCATTGGCTATATTCCCTATGCTATACCATTACTTTAATGATTTTTAAAAATTAAATCGTGTATTCTTTTTTTTTTTTAAGATTTTATTTACTTATTTGACAGACAGAGATCACAAGTAGGCAGAGAGGCAGGCAGAGAGAGAGAGGAAGAAGCAGGCTCCCTGCTGAGCAGAGAGCCTGATGTGGGGCTGGATCCCAGGACTCTGGGATCATGACCTGAGCTGAAGGCAGAGGCTTTAACCCGCTGATCCACCCAGGCACCCGTGAGTCATGTATTCTTATTACATGCAGAATAGATTTTCTTTGAACTCAGCTCATCCAACAACTTTTTTAAACACTTCCAGGTGCCCAGATGGGCTCCATGCAAGGCTCTTCTTCCATCCACACCTTCCTGCAGAACTCAGATCAGGCAAGCTGTTGGATACCCCTACTTCCTTGGCCTTCACCAGAGTCAGCACTAGAGCCAGAATTGCATGATTTCTGGTGGAGCTTCATTTGTAACAAGATGGAGTTGCTTCCCAAGTTGGGGGTGCTGGAGCACAAGTTGTGGTGGAAAACATGGAGGGATGTAGACTCTTGGTTAGAGGGAAATCTGCTATATGTCCTCACACTGCTTTTCCTCAAACTACGGACACGCTGTTCTTGAAAACAATGTCACCATCTTGCAGACCACCTTCTGTCCAACCTCCTCTGCTGGTGGTTTTCAATCTTTTTGGTCCCCTCCTTCTTCATCACCCCTTTTGCCCTTCTTTCTGCCTTCCACCTCCTGCTCCTACTCTCCCTCCTTTATGCATCATAATATACTTAATTTTATCAATATGGAGCATCCTGCAAGCTAAGGTGAAACCAAAATCTGGCTTGGAGCCCAGACATCACTTCTGAAGTGACAGCCGCTGGTAATAGGGAGAGTTTGCAATTATACAGATCATTGCTTCGACCTGGTGCAAAGTCAACCAGGCCACAATACAAGAACAAAAGGCTTAATTTCTGCAGCTTCCAGAAGGGCTCTGAGCAGTGTCTTAGTTTTCACTGACCTGCGTGCTGGGATGGCCAGCCTGTTTTGCCCTTTTTCAGTTGAAGTCCCATGATAAACAGCTCAGTTCCTTTGCTGTCCCCTGTGATCTTCTGCCTTGTAAAGTAAAGCTTAATGTCCTTATTACATATGTTCCTTTTCCCCACAATCTACTCAAAATGGTTTGCACAAATAAAAAAATACTCTCTAAATGGTGTAAGGCCCTATATTCTAAATAACTGAATAGCTGTACGTATTAGCACTAACTTGACAACATTAGAAAAGGCAGTTTTTTAAATCTTCAAAACAAAATTTCTCCTTTTAGGCTAGTTTGCATGTGATCTATGTAGATAGAAATGGTGGACAAGATGCTTTCTTTGAAATATATGGAGGCCATCGAATCATTTTCGAAGTAAAACGAGGGCAGGAAGTCAAATTGTATGAGTGTGCTTGTCCCCCGGAGAAGGAGAATACATGGTCTGTAATTGAACCCCTTATTACTATTCACTTTGAGTTTCTCAATTTGGCTTCTCTTGGGGCATCTCTCTCTCTCTCTCTTTTTTAAGCTTTGGGGAATTAGAAATTTAAATGAGATGTGGGAGAGGGAGGGGAGTGCTCCTGTGAGAAAGCTTTGGTTTCTGGACTCAGCAGTCCTGGGGGTGGGGAGAGCTGCATCAGAGTGGAGAGAAAGGGATGAAAGCATCCCTCAAGCTGCGAAGGAGCAGCCAGCCTTTGGCTGCTTGCAAAATCTTCATCAAAATGTGAACTGCTGAATAAATCACAGCTTTATGATTTACTTGTAGACTATTTATGACTGATGAAATTAAGTTTATTTCTTGTTTTTCCTGCCTCCAAGACATTGTTGTATCAGGGCGAAGCTATTCTGGTTTCCATGTCTTGAGAATACAGATAATTGCACTTGGGGTTCTCAGTTGTGCCATTTCTCTTCTCAAGGAGTAGGCATGGACGGTAGATGCAACGTACACAGTCCCATCTTCCCTGCCTCAGAGAAGGTTCCCCAAGAGCCTGCGTCAGAGCACATCTGTGTCTTCCAAACAATAGGACTCCTCAGCCCCAGCCTCATGTTTTCTCATGCCCAGGGGAACTGACGACAAAACAATTATGAGGTGACTTGGGTGCACCAAAGCTTGAAAACATGAGCACACTCCCCTAGTGTCTCGGTTCTTTACTTTCTCGCCGCTGGGCTCGTGAAGGAACTCATCACTGTGGAGCAGGTCAGGAGCAGGGAGTCAGGAAGAGCTTTTTGCCTTTGGTACTTGAGTCCTGATTTGGGAAAGGAGGAGGTGGAGCAGGTAATTATGTTTGTTTCCTCGGGATGTCCTAATAACTTACCACAGTGGTAAGTGGCTTACAATGATGAAAATTTATCCTTAGCTCTGGAGGCTAGGGTTCTGAGGTTAAGGTGGCAACAAGGCCATGCTCCCTTGAAAGGTTTTAAGGAAGAAATCCTTCCTTTCCTCTTTCAGTTTCTGGTGGCTCCGGGGATTTCTTGGCTTGTGGTAACAACATTCCAGTGTCTCCTTCTGTCTTCACATGGCCTCTCTGTGTTCCTCTGTGTCCTCTCCTCTTCTCATAAGGATATCTGCCATTATAGTGAGGGCTCATTTTACACCTAGAATGATTTGATCTTGAGGTCCTTAACTAACCGCATCTACAAAGACACTCCTTCCAAATAAGGTCATGCCCTGAGGTTGTAGGCAGACAAGAATTTTTGGATGGCATTATTCAACACACTATAATAGTGGAAGCATGGGATGTAAAAGCTGGAAGGAAGATCATCAAGTCTAACACCTTTATTATGCAGATGAGTTATCCAGCCTTACCCAGATTGTTAGTGATAGGAATTTTTTTAAACCTTAGTGCTAGATACACTCAGCTAGCTTGTTGAGAGAGGGGCGAATTTTAGAGATAAGGAGAGTGTGGCAGTTTATAAAATTGTCTGCAGAGTCTTTGACAGTCCTCCCCTGAGTGTGGAGGGATTTGACTGCTTTGAACTTGGAGATGGGGGTGGTGATGCTGTAGGACTCCTGACTTGGGTTCTAGATGGTGATGAAGCTCTGCCTTGTTCAGTGTAACACTCCAATTTGGAGCCCCAAGCTGCCATGGACACCATGGTCTGACAAACCTGAGTCCACTGTGCTGTGACGGAGTCAAGCTACAGAGACAGCCCTCATGTCAGTGCTCTGGTCAGCATGCCACACACCAGACATGGAAAGCCTCCAGATGATTCCAGCCTGGCCACCAAGTCCTCCCCAGTCTTTGTGTCTTCTCAGATGAGGTGCTAGGCATCATGGTGTAGAGATGTGCTGACTGCCATTGTACTCTTAATCCATACTTAAAATAAAATGGCTCTTGTGTTAAGCCATACATTTGGGGGTAGATTGTTGCAAAGCAACAGTAACTGGAAAAAAGTCACCTTTCTGATAATTGGATAATGTGATAATGTATACTCATCTCTAGTCTGTAGGCAGACAAATTAGCACCAAGAATTAGACCTTCGTAATTACAAGGACAGAATCTTCAGGGGTGCATTCTGGTGAGAAAGGAGTTCACCACACTGTGGGAGAGCCATGGTGATTTGTTCATTGATATTGGTAAGCTTAACTGGGGATGTTTCATGGTCCTGGGAATGGCCAAATATTTGTTGTTTTTCCTATTACCTGGTGGGAGAAAGTGTAGTATACTAGAAGGATTGAGTTCAGTTTTCAAGAGCAATTAAACATGAAAACTTATAAACTCCTCTTTCTAGGTTTTCAAGGCTGAAAATAAATCTAGAGTCTGGTGTGTCACAATCACCCTGAATTCTTAGAGATGAAAGTAAAACCAGAGATCATTGGCTTTTATGGAGAGGCAAGAAAAAAAATCTATAACGTCTAGCTAGTCTCAAAGGCTCAGTGTGTCCACATTCATCTTTTCAGGCAAAATTCCACTGATGAGTAAACTGTTAAGAGTACCTGTGGGGGTGCCTGGGTGGCTCATTTGGTTAAGCAACTGACTTCAGCTCAGGTCATGATCCCGGAGTCCTGGGATCGAGTCCTGCATTGGGCTCCCAGCTCTATGGGGAGTCTGCTTCTCCCTCTGACCTTCTCCCCTCTCATGTTCTCTCTCACTCTCTCTCTCTCTCAAATAAATAAATAAAATCTTAAAAAAAAAAAAATACCTGTGGGTCAGGAACTTTTCTAGGTCTTAGGAATAAAAGTAGTCTTTATACCGGAATGGTGTATATGTGTGACAAAGACAGCATCCCTTTATTATGCAACCTACATTCTGGGGGTGAGAGAGAGATGGACAGTGAATATATGAATAGATAATATTTGGATAATTTGAAGGGTCTTGAAGGTAATTAAATAGGTCATGTGAAAGACAAGGTATGTATGTAGGGGTTCTTAAAAAGGTACTTAGGCAGTCCTCTCTTATGAAGTGACATTTGAGTTGAGTTCTCAGTGATCTAGGGGACGAGCATGACCCCTAGCATCGGGTAGCATGACTTAGTGTTTGTAGGTGACTGACCTGTTGGAAGGTCAGATAGATCTAAGATTTTCCAATTTCACGAGTACTTGTAGAATACAACTTACAAACTTGTCCTGGTTAGGAATCTAAGCGGATTGCAGTACTTCTTAGTGGTAAGTACACCAGTAGACTAGAATTTTATAATTCCATTGTGGACAGTTACATTCTGAGTAGGTGAAATGCCAGTGTTGGGATTGTGTCTAGAAGCTAAGTGCCCCCAGGATCTATTTTAAACAAAGTTTAAAATTAATTTCTAAAATATCATGGTCTATAAAAGGGATGACATTTATAATGCATGTAGGGAAAAACAAACAGAAAAACCCCAAACTACCATCAGTCACTCTCTATAAAGGAAGCAGACAGCAAGTGAAAAATAGATGAGCAAACAAACAGATATATACATAAATATGACTGGAGGGAGACTCCCAGCTGGACTTGGGTAAGTGTGATAAAACATATTTTATTTTCCGTGTCTGATATTTAGGCCATCTGCATTCTTTGCAGGTCCGATTCGCTGATTAGTTACTTCTCTTGTCACCTGTGCTTATTCCTGGATATTAGTGCCCTTTCTTTTTCCTTTGTCCCTCTCTCTCTCCTTCCCTCTGCCTCTCTTTCTTCCTAGTTTTACTGTATGCCTAGATTCCTTAGAACTTTACCTGTGGCATTCCTTGAGGTTTTTGTTTAAAGTTTGCTTACCAGAGACCATTAGTGTTTGCTTTTGATTTTGATCATTTTAAATGAGGAATTGGCAAATGTTTTCTGTCACGGACCAGGGAGTAAATATTTTAGGATATTTTAGGCATCTTGGTCTATATAGTCTGTGTCACAACTACTCAACCCCATCATTATAATGCGAAATGATCTGTAGACAGTGTCTAAATGAATGAGCATAACTATGTTCTGATAAATGTTTAATATAATTTACATGTGTCATGAAATATTTTCCTCTTCTGATTGTCTTTCAACAATTTAAACACTTAAAAACCATGTTATCTTAGCTCATGGACTATATTTAAGAAGGTGGAAGACTGGTTGATCATGAACCATAGTTTAACACCTTCTTTTTTTTTTAAAAAGATTTTATTTATTTATTTGACAGAGAGAGATCACAAGTAGATGGAGAGGCAGGCAGAGAGAGAGAGGGAAGCAGGCTCCCTGCCGAGCAGAGAGCCTGATGCAGGACTCAATCCCAGGACCCAGAGATCATGATCTGAGCCCAAGGCAGTGGCTTAACCCACTGAGCCACCCAGGCGCCCAGTTTGCCACCTTCTGATTTAAACGTCGTTTTTAGTGTGTGCGTGTGTGCTTTTTAAAAAATGTTTCTTAAAATTAATGTGGATTTTAGCCTCAAATTTGTTTGAGGGCAGGACTGTGGTTAAAATTTCAGAGCAGTCATTTTCCTTTTCTCAGAGCCAAGGCCAGGTCAGATAATTATCTCTCCCACATCTCTTTGAGGCAGTTTTTTCCCAGGTTTACTCTCAGAAGCTTCCAGGAGCCTGGCTTAATATAGCGATCCCTGATCTGAGTGTCTGTGATGTCAGTACCCCCAGTTATCTCCTCATGGTTTGCTAAGTGAAGTTCAAGGTCATCAGGGTGGGAAGAAGACAGAGGCTGACTTTTCATTTCTTTTTGACGAAGTCTGATAGCCAGTTTCTGGATTTGAGATTTCTTCTTTATTCTGACCTCTAAAGACGTCATCTATCACTTTCCAGACAGTTTAACCATGCGTTTTTTAAAAAAGGCTTTTATATATCTTCCAGAATTTTTAGGCATTTTGTATACCTAGAAGTATTGCTGGAAATAGTAGTCACATTGGAATCCCTGTCCCAGGCTTTTTTGAGTATTTCAGTCAGGTGTATGTTTCATGCTATTCCAGGAGATTGGTTATGATTAGGAACAAAGCTGTGGGGGAAAGGGGAACTTCTGAGGACCCTGTGTATTCAGAGGACAAGGAGGGGTGGAGTCACCAAGGGATAGAGTGGTAAAGAAGTGAGAAATGTTCAGAGAATAAGAGAAGCAGCTGAGCTCAAAGATGAAGTGATGAGTACCGAAGTGGGTGAAGTTACTCCCAGGGAAGGAGCCTTCAGAAGGAAAGAGTGTCATATTTGCATAGAAGAAAAGGAGAGGTAAACTTGCATCAGAAAACACAGTAATAAATAGCCTAGAGGTAAGAAGGAAGGAGGCAAATTCAAGACATGTTAAGGTAACGGTGCTCTGGAAATGGAGCTACTTGTATTCGAAAATGGGGGGGATGTGAGTACCCGCGTGAAGTCAGAATAATTGTGTCCTTGCAGACAGGCAAGAGATAGAATGGAAATTATGACCTAGGGAAGATCAGTCCTGTAACACAATACAAGTTGGTTTGGTCCATAAGGAAGTTGATATCAAAGAAGTCCAACTAAGTGAATGCGGCAGTAATTGAGATGGGAACGCTGAAGAATTTTTCCTGGGGTTGTGGTGGTGAAAGTGAGAGGAACAGGCAGCTCTGAGAAACATGGAAGAGGAAGACCAATAGAATGTGATCACGGACTAGACAAGGGAGCAGAGGTGAGCCAAGTCCAAGGTGGGAGAGAGCTCACAGATTCTAATGTGGCTTCTGAAGATTCTTTTAGTTCTGATTCGACCTCTAAAGGTGTAATTTTTAAAGCTCACTCAGTGGAGAGTCAGGTATATTCTAAGATACTAGGGTCTCTAAGTTTCAGTGTGAGCTTTATGTTACTTTTTACCCTTCCAGTTGACAGAGCTGGGAGTATGGTTTTTCAGAACATTTCTGTCTTTGTATGTGAGCCTCACAGTGTTGTAAGTAGGCTCCCTTGCTCCCTTGACGTTTTCCACAGTGACACAACCACCGCTTCCCTGAAAACGTTTTTGACAGCTGAGCCGCCTGGTGGTCTGTGCACTGCCTTCCCACCCAGGGCTCTGATTGGTGCGTCAGAGGCGGCAGTTTCTCACAGTGACACAGATCAGAAGAGGGAAACTCATCTTGTATGAACCAGGGTCGAAAATTGAAAACGTTCCACCTTAACGGCTTTTCATGCTTGACACACTTCAGAAGCTATTCTTTTTGACAACATAATCAATGTTAGTGGTGGGCTTAGTGTTTTGTTTTGCCTTCTTTATTAGGAAGATGCTGTTGTAGTTTCTAAGTGAGTGATCCTGAGAATAACCTTTGGGAATGGCAGAGCCATCTTTCAGAAGGAGGACTTCTGACTTTGTGTTGTGGTACGTTTCTCTACCCTGTATGTGTTGGTTGCCTTTTAAAAGAGCATAATTAGAAATTAGATGTTCTTGGAGCTGAGGGCCAAACTTGACTAACCATGTAGTCAGGGGGAAAACAGGCAAGAAATCAAAGGTGGAACATTCTGTCCAACATGGCCTGACTGCAGAGCAGCTAGAAATAATGAGGGCTGTTCTCACTCCTCCAGGGCAGTGACCCTATACTTCATTTTGCTTCTTCTTAGACACTTTGGAAGGGCCACCTTTAAGGGACAGTCATTTTTTAACTCACTTTTTTTATGGGAGTTTGTATTCATCTTCAAATACAGAGGAAAGGAAACTTGTTTCTTTCTGGAGCAAGAGGACTTTGAGTTTCATGATAGAGCCCTAACAACTAAAAAAGTTGTTCAACATGACAGAAGGGAATAAAGCTTGTACTGAAAGTCAGAATCTTTGGTCCTAGTCTGGGTTCTGTCTCTAATGATAACAGCCACAGATACTCAAGTATTCACTGGGCTAAGTGCTTTTCATGAAAACTCTCATTAGATCCTTTTCACATTTCTTACAGGAGAGTACTCTTCTTATTCCTGTTTCAACAGTTTCAAAAGTTGAGGCTCAGGGAGGTTAAGGAGCTCTCACAAGGTTCCTAAACCAAATGGTGTTGGTGCTGGTGTCAAAACCAGTGCAGAGGGGTTTGGACTAGGGTTCTCAGTCATTGCTTGCCAAAGAATATTGGTCTTTGGGAGACCAACCAACCACTCTGAACATCAGTAGTATTTAAAGTAAGGAAATTGGACTCAGTGATTCATAAGGTTGTTGCCAGCTTTAAGATCCTTTCCAACTCTCTCTTCTTAAGGATGGAGTGTAAGAAAAGGTGACATGACATAAAAGATAATAACAACTCTGGCCTTGGGAAAAGCCAGCAATAGAGAGCAAGCAAATTCCTTTGGGTGGAGAAGCCAACAACAGCAGCAGCAGCAACAATTGAGTACCTGAGTCCTAGAAGAATCCTGAAAAGATTTCTGAAATATTGGATATCAATATGTTTTGGACACAGTAAGGTGAATCTAAGTTTTGAAGAAATGACTCATGGGAGAATCAGACACATTATGTGATTTCTTTTCCCTCTTTAATTATCAGATGCTCAGAGGACAGAGCCTGAGGTTCTATAAAAATACAAGATTTCATTTCAAGGCATTGCCGGGTAATCTGCCTTAGTTCTTGGTATCTTCAGCTTTCTGGAATCCTTTCATCTGATTTTGATGATCTATTAAACATTACCTTCTCCATACTGAACCTGAGTTGAAAAAAAGCCCCAAACCATTAAGGCTTGTGGGCAGGAAAACTCAGAATTAAATGAAAATCCGACTGTACCTCCCTAAACAAGGGTAGTGGTCTTGGCATATTCTCAATGAATCTTTATAGCATTTAAAGTCATGTTAGTATTGATGAAGTGCTGGGGGTAGATATGCCATTTAAGTTTCCTTTCTCCTCCCTTCCTTCTATCTCCCACATGTTGCTTTTGATCATAAACAATGTTATTACCCTTTAAGCACAAAAATAGATAAGGTAATATTAACAGCTAGTCCCATTCCCGGTAGCTTCCACTTCTCTTTCATCTTCCGATAGTGATATAAAGCTGGCTTCTCCACTCCGAAAGAGTTCCATTCAAGTTTTCTTTTATTATTTGCATGATTTTTAAAAACATTCAGGCAATAAAGTCATTCTAGTGAGCTGATGGCTAATTGCATACAGGGTTATCAGAGTTTAGCCAATATGAAAGATTGTTTGGAAAAGAGATGACCTCTGTGCTCTTGGTAACTGCAGTTTAGGACCCAACCAGCTGCTGTGATGCATGAAAAACATCTTAATTCATTACGATCAAAGGAGCTAGTCACTTATTCACACTGCTGATTTCTGCAGCTGAGAAAGTATTTACACCAATTAACAACTTTCTGAGGCCCTCTGCTTGAATTGTTAACCTTCACATAAGCTATCTCTGCGGAAATCACTGATGATACACCCACTTGTCTCAGAATTCATCTGCCTGATCTTTATTGAACTTGATGTGCAAACATTTAAATGATAATTGAAACACTAATTAAATACTGTGTCTGGGCACTAGAGTTGGGAATTCAGAGAGAAAGGCTGACTTACTGTCAACAGGATCAGGAATCAGATGCCCAAGGTGCTGCCAATTTTCAGCAGGAACAGTTTGGAACATGTTTGGGTTGCCCTGATGTCTACTGATGTATGCAAGGCATGTCTACTGAGCCATCAAACACAACACAGGGGATACGTACAGCGTGTAATCTGAAATGATCAGCAAAGGAATTTACTTATGGTCCATCCCAGAGATGTGATATCAATGACTTGCTCTAGTCATGACTGTTGATTCAGATTGGGGTACAGAGAAGCAGGTGGAATCATATTTTTGGACCAGGCAATTGTTTGGGTTTTTATTTCTTTGGTTTTGTCTCTTTGCATCCAGAGTGTACGCATTTCAGTTTGAATTTGGGAGTATTGGGTTTGTAACCTGTTTACTTTCTTTTCTTTCAATGGCGGAAAGCATTGGTTCTCAACCCTGACTACATAGTAACATGAATTAGAAAATGCTGAGGCCAGGGCTGCATTTGACACCTATTGTATCCGAATCTGTGGTGATGAGGCCAGGAAGCCAGGCGTTGGCCATGTTAAAGTAGCTCTGCAGGAGGTACTAACGTGAAGTTGGGTGAAGAACCCCCCACACGAGACATAAGCTCCGTTGGGACAAGGACTGTGTCTATTTAATGCACTCCTTCCTTTGTAGATTGCAGTGCAGGACCTGACACATAACAGATACTCAGTAAATATTTTTGAGTGACTTGTGCTTTGAAGACTCCTGTATAGAGATTCACTACCTAGGTCCTGTGTGTTAGAGTAAGTCAGGGAGGTAAATTAGAAAGACTGGCTGTGTACTCCTACCCTGATTTTTATCATTGTCTCCCAACTCCAGAAAACAGTTGTGGAGCAAGCTCTGGGAACTCAGGTGCTTTCCAAGCTGAGCGTTTCCCTCGATCCCCACCAGATGCGATCCCTTCCTGTGATTCCTGCAACTTCCTGTGATTCCTTCCTCTTCATTTTCTCATTGCACTACAGTTTCCTGCTGGCACTGCCACCTTGTCCTGGATCTAACTTTGCCTTAGGACACGCTCCCCTGCTGCTAAGTGTACTGCCCGCAGACCCTGTTTAGCTGTCATCCACTTATCAATATGAGAATTTCCTCATTCATGGTCATACCCCGTCCTGGGGGCAGCCCACATCTAATGACTGATGTGAGGATGGAAAGGCTCGTACTCTGCCCCATCTCAGGGCAACTCCACAGGATTGTCGCAGTTCCAAGCTCCTGTGGGTAAGCTGACACTGTGGTTGGGCCTGTATTAAATTCTTCCTGTGCCAGCCTTTCCTCCTTCACCTTTCTTTGCAGGTGTTGCTAAGAACATCTCCTAATGAACTCCTTCACTCTAATCTCCACGTCAGAGTCAGTCTGCCGAGCACACAAAGATGATGGCATGAATTACTTGAACTCCGCTACCCATGCTCCCTCAGATAGAGCCTGGCCTCCTCACACTCCTGTCCATCAAGTACCAGACATCATGGCAGTAATGATCAAGACAGACAAAATTCCTGCCCTCACTGAGCTTCCATTATGCAGGGAGAGACAAGCAATAAACATATATATAAATCTGAATGATGAAAACCATTTACAAAAACAAGGCAGGGTAAGAGTAGAGAGTGATGGCGTGCAGTGGGACTGTGTTGTGCAGGAGCTGTCTCATGCTAGCCTGGGAGAACTTATTGTTAAATCCAGAGGAATTTTGCAAGCCACTTGCAAGAACAATTGTGGAACATTTCTTAAGTTGCCGAACAGAACAATTCTTAAGCTGTTCTTAAGAATTCAATTACGTGAACTTAAAAGTCAAATAAATCATATTGGAAACTGATATAATACATACACAAAACTCATCACTTTTCTCATTTTACTACATTTATGATTATATATGTTTTTGTGGTTACTAACATTATTATATCTGTATGGTGGAAATACTATATATGATGCCTTACTGCATGTCCCTTCCTGATTAATATATTCAGTGACATCAGTGAGTCTGAACTGAACTTGTTTAATTGCAATCATAGATTGGTGATAGATACAAGAATGTGGGAAAAAAATCAACAATAGCATTCTATGAGAATCAATTGACTGCAGAGTTTATGATAAACAATAACATTTTTGTTACTTCTATTCAAATCGGTTGATCTATATCTTTTATATCAGCAAAATTATAATAAACATAGATGCATTTATACGTGCATGCATTTCCCTCCACCCCAGAGATCTGGTTGTGAACATTTACAACACATCATTGAGTAGAGGGCTTCATTTCAGTGATATTATGGAAGAAATGTGTGACATTTGAGCTCATAGCTGGTCAGATCCAGGGAAGCTGTGTTTATTACTATTTGTGAGAAGATAGGCTCCCCTTCATCCTTTGTGTTCTCATTTTTTATTCTTAGATGATGGTCTCTGGACAGTTTTGTTAGTACTTTACCCACATAAAGGATGTATCTCTCAACTTCTGTTGGTTTCTTTTAGGATTTTGAGAGCTTCTGTTAGGTCACAGTTCCAGGTCTTATTTTTCCTAGTGAGGCTAAACTCAACTTGCATACTTCATTATTATTTATGTTCTGATAGCACTTTTTGTTTGTAATTGCCTAACTGTAAATTGTCATCCTTAGTTGTTCGTGTGGTTAATTACAGGCATTTTTGTAAAGAATCACTCTCTTAGTTGTACATTTTGTCCCTTCTGGGAATATAGATTCTTGAGTATTAAACTAATTTTCTGTTAACCACAGCTAAATGGTATCACAGGTATCAAAAATACAGGTATTATTATAGAAAAGGCATAGAATAGAAAAGAAGTGGAGCCTCATGTTGCTTTATGACCATGAACAAACCACATGACAACCCCAAACCTCAGTTTCCTAATTTGCACAATCAGTATTTAATTTGGCAAATTTCTTGGTCATTAAGACAAATGAGACATGGCCCATGCCATCAAAGTATTAATAGTTGACCCTAAAACTATTTCTGATTCAGTGTGATGAACACTGATAGTAGCTATAAGATGAATACAGAAGTGTGTGAAAAATCAACGAGGTAATGTACATGAGCGTATTTCATGAACATGGGAAAAACTATCCCATAAATGCATTGATAACAGTTGCTCATAGATCTTCTGGGTGCTGGGTGTTTTCTGACACCAGACAGATGTCTACTGAAGGAATGAATTGAGTAGTAGGCAAACAGGTTATTCAATTAAAGAATGTCACGTCTTTTTAAGTCTTGCTCTGCTCTGTGCGGTTATGTTTAAGCTTCTTCTTCTTTTTTTTTTTTAAAGATTTTATTTATTTATTTGACAGACAGAGATCACAAGTAGGCAGAGAGGCAGGCAGAGAGAGAGAGGAGGAAGCAGGCTCCCTGCTGAGCAGAGAGCCCGATGTGGGACTCGATCCCAGCACCCCGAGATCATGACCTGAGCTGAAGGCAGCGGCTTAACCCACTGAGCCACCCAGGTGCCCCTATGTTTAAGCTTCTTAACCAACACATGGTCACACTGGTCTAAAATATATGGTTGCAGAATTTAGTCTAATTATAGTACAACATACTTAAGTAAACAAAATATTTACTTACTAGAATCAACCCTACTATTTGATTATTCTGTGGCTCTTCTAGGTGTTTATTCTTAGCATTTATTATTGCTTCATATTGGTCTTTACTAAAGTTTTCAGAGTGATGGTAACTTCCCAACCACGTCATGTTAGAGGTGAGGAACTATGCTGGGAAGTGATCATAGTTGGAGGCCAATATAAGCAAGTATTTTGTTATGAGAAAATGCTCACATATAATTGAGTTTTTAAAAGAAAGAAATTAAAGCTTTGCTCATTATACAGACTATACACGTTCAGTAGACAAAATAAGTAAATTCTGAAAAGTAGAAAGATAGTCACCAGCTGTTCCACTACACAAAACCCTCACTTTTACTTTTTGGTATCTGTTCCTCCAATCTTTATCTATTTGTATTTTTCTGTGGTTACCATAAAACTCGATGTATAATTTTATACCCTGCTTTTTTTTAATTTACCATTTTAACAAAAGCATTTTCTAAGCTATTAAACATCTTTTCAACCATCATTGAAAGGACAGCATGCATTTTATTATAGCTAGTCTTTGAATCACAATACCAAAACTTATTTGAATCAATGAATGTTGACTCTGCTTTAATTACCTGGGAAGATTATATCCTTATTCCAGTGACTCTGCCGTTCCTTAGATTATTTTTGAAATGACACTTTTGGAAGCACATTCAGAACAACTCACAAAATTGGTGTCATTATCAATATACAATTTTGTAAAACAAAAAAATTATAATTCTACCTATCTTGTTTCTTCCAGGTAAGAGTGACTTTTGTCTGTTTCTAATAACCAAATCCACCTTGAAGACAAACAATGACCAACACCAAATATATTAAAAAGAATTCTGCACAGGCTTTGATAACAATCTCCAAAGAGAAGTTCAAATATATGTGTTAGGATAAATGATAAATTTCTTACAGAGTGAGTATTTGAGGTAAAAACAAAACAAAACAACAACAAAAAAAACACACACAAAAAACACAAGTTTGCATGAGCAAGTTTCATCATGTTTGCTAGAAATCAGGTATTATATGCTGTAGTTGTCTCCACATCTCTGAAGACCCTCACAGTTTCCTTATTGATTATGCCCTGGAAATTTAAAGTCTCTCTAGCTGCTCTGTCCCTCAGGTGTATCCTTAAGTTTCAAGGTTCCAAATTCGAACGCTGCTATTATAGTCTTTCTTAAAGATGTCTCTGATGTGATGTTAGAGAATCCGGCAAGCTAGCTCTTGGTTTCTGCTGGCTTTGAAAGAAGAGAGACTGATTGACCTCTGTAAAAGGGATTTCTCATGCTCTGTCAAAAAATACCAGAAAGCCAGGTTGACCACCCACTTTGGCCCTTGGAAAAGTGACAGTTATCATGTAACTCCTTTAGCAGTGGGATGGACAGCATCACCCAGCAGCCTGTAATGGTGCCAGGCAATGAGGCGTGGCAGCCTGCAGAGTTTGGCGAAGCTAGCATTTAGGATAGGGATTGAAACCCAATTTGTCAGCCTGACTTTTGGGGGATGTGGTGATGGAAGTGGGTGGGTGAAGAGACATTGAAGGAATAAAAGCTTCAGTGTCCTTTCACCCTTTTCTATTGAATATCTCAAATAGGGCAGATTTCCTTTCCTGTCTGTGCCTCAGAGAGTCAGGATCTGTGTGTGCCTGTTGAAAGCCTCAGGCTTTTTGCATTAATAAGCCCCTTTAAAAATGTCAGTTGAGAAGTGCTAAAGACCTTTCCACCAGCCACTTTTCAATCTTGTTATTTTAGTACTTGCCTTTACCCTAGGCTTCACAGAAATGTAAAAGGTAATGAAGTGTTTCACATACTGTTTTCTGTCTTTTTATTCTAATTTAAATCTATCATTTAGTGCACGCAGTAAAAACGATGTTTACTTGAATAGGAGCGCTATTTCACTCATCCTGGAAATGCTTATCTGGGCTTGTATTTTAGCTATACCAGGTATGCTATCATTGTACATGATCAGCACAGTGGGAGGAGAAATATATTTTCAAATCCTTAGGTGTCAGTTTTAACCTAGTAATCTGAGGTTTTTCTGTAATGTACCTCATTAAGGTCAAGTTGGACCAGCTACTATCAAGTAAGCTAGCAAGCAGGATGGCAATCCCAGATTTTTAAAAAAATATTATTTTTAAAATTTAAATTCAGTTAATTAACATATATTATTAGTTTCAGGGGTACAGGTGTGTAATTTGTCAGTCTTACATAACACCCAGCACTCACCATAACACATAGCCTCCCCAATGTCCATCACCCAAACACCTCATCCCCACAACCCCTTCCCCTCCAGCAACCCTTAGTTCGTTTCCTGAGATTAAGAGTCTCTTATGGTTTGTCTCCCTCTCTGGTTTTATCTTGTTTCATTTTTTTCCTCCCATCCTCTATGATCCTCTGTCTTATTTCTTAAATTCCACATATCATGAGAACTTATAACAATTGTCTTTCTCTGATTGACTTGTTTCACTTAGCATAATACCCTCTAGTTCCATCCATGTCCTTACAAATGGCAAGATTTCAGATTTTTTATGGCTGTGTAATATTCCATCATGGGTACTTGTGTGTGCATGTGTGTATGTGTGTGTGTGTGTGTGTGTGTGTGTGTGTGTGTATGTGAGACACAGCACATATTTGTCCATTCATCTGTAGATGGACATCTGGGTTCTTTCCATAGTTTGGCTATTGTGGACATTGCTGCTATAAACATTGAGGTGCAGGTGCCCCTTTGGATTACTAAATTTGTATCTTTGGGGTAAATACCCAGTAGTGCAGTTGCTGGGTCATGGGGTAGCTCTATTTTCAACTTCTTGAGGAATCTCCATACTGTTTTCCAGAGTGACTACACCAGCTTGCATTCCCACCAACAGTGTAGGAGGGTTCCCCTTTCTCCACATCCTTTCCAACATCTGTTGTTTTCTGACTTGTTCATTTTTTAGGCATTCTGACTGGTAGTATCTCATTGTGGTTTTGATTTGCATTTCCTTGATGATGAGTGACACTGAATACGTTTTCATATGTCTCTTGGCTATTTGGATGTCTTTGCAGAAATGTCTGTTCATGTCTGCTGCCTATTTCTTGATTGGATTATTTGTTCTTTGGGTGTTGAGTTTGATTAGTTCTTCATAGATTTTGGATACTAGCCCTTTATCTGATATGTTATTTATAAATATCTTCTCTTCTGTCAGTCTTTTGGTTTTACTGACTGCTTCCTTTGCTGTGCAAAAGCTTTTGATCTTGATGAAATCCCAATAGTTTAATTTTGCCTTTGTTTCTCTTGCCTTTGGCAGTGTTTCTAGGAAGAAGTTGCTGTGGCTGAGGTGGGAGAGGTTGCTGCCTGTGTTCTCCTCAAGGATTTTGATGGGTTCCTATCTCACATTTAAGTCTTTCATCCATTTTGAGTCTATTTATGTGTATGGTGTAAGGAATTGGTCCAGTTTCATTCTTCTGCATGTGGCTGTCCAATTTTCCCAACACCATTTGTTGAAGAGACTATTTTCCATTGGCTGTTTCCTGCTTTATTGAAAATTAGTTGACCATAGAGTTGAGGGTCTATTTCTGGGTTCTCTCTTCTGTTCCATTGATCTATGTATCTGTTTTTGTGCCAGTACCATATTGTCTTGATGATTACAGCTTTGTAATAGAGCTTGAAGTCTGGAATTGTGATGCCACCAGCTCTGGTTTTCTTTTTGAATATTCTCTTGGCTATTTGGGGTCTTTTCTGGTTCCATACAAATTTTAGAATTATTTGTTTCAGTTCTGTGAAAAAAGTTGATGGTATTTTGATAGTGATTACATCAAATATGTAGATTGCTGTAGGTAATATAGACATTTTGTTAATATTTTTTTCCTCCAGTCCTTGAGAATGAAGCATTTTCCCATTTCTTTGTGTCTTCCTCAATTTCTCTTGTGAGTATTCTATGGTTTTCTGAGTACAGATCCTTTGCCTCCTTGGTTAAATTTATTCTTAGGTATCTTATGGTTTTGCATGCAGTTGTAAATGGAACTGACTCCTTAATTTCTCTTCCTTCTGTCTTGTTGCTGGTGTATAAAAATGCAACTGATTTCTGTGCATTGATTTTTATATCCTGCTACTTTGCTGAATTCCTGTATGAGTTCTAGCAATTATGGGGTGGAGTCTTTTGGGTTTTCCACTTAAGTATCATGCCATCTGCAAAGAGTGAGGGTTTGACATCTTCTTTGCTGATTTAGATGCCTTTTATTTATTTATTTATTTTTTGTTTATCGATTCCTGAAGCTAGGACTTCTAGTACTATATTGAAAAGCAGTGGTGTTAGTGGACATCCCTGTTATGTTTCTGACCTTAGGGGAAGATCTCTCAGTATTTCCCTGATGAGAATGATATTTGATGTGGGCTTTTCATAGATGGTTTTTATGATATTGAGGTATGTATCCTCTATCCCTATACTGTGATGAGTTTTAATCAACAAAGTTTGCTGTACTTTGTCAGATGCTTTTTCTGCATCTATTGGAGGATCATATAGTTCTTGTCCTTTCTTTTATTTATGTAGTATATCACATTGATTGATTTGTGTATATTGAACCAACTTTGAAGCCCAGGAATGAATCCCACATGGTTGTGGTGAATAATCCTTTGAATGTATTGTTGGATCCTATTGGCTACTATGCTGGTGAGAATTTTTCATCTGTGTTTCATCAGGGATATTGGTCTGTAATTCTCCCTTTTGGTAGGATCTTTGGTTTTGGGATCAACGTACTGTTGGCCTTATAAAAAGAGTTTGGAAGTTTTCCTTCCATTTTGATGTTTTTGAAACAGCTTCAGAAGAATAGGTATTAATTCTTTTTTAAGTGTTGGTAGAATTCCTCTGGGAAGCACTTTGGCCCTGGGCTCTTGTTTTTGGGAGATTTTTTATTACTGCTGCAGTTCCTTGCTGGTTATGGGTCTGTTCAGGTTTTCTCTTTCTTCCTGGTTCAGTTTTGGTAGTTTATAGGTGTCTAGGAATACATCAATTTCTTCTAGATTGTCTAATTTGTCAGCAGGTAGTTGGTCATATGTTCTGATCATTGTTTGTATTTCTTTGATGTTGGTTGTGATCTCTCTCATTCACGATTTTATTTATTTGGGTCCTTTATCTTATTATTTTTTTAAGGTTTTATTTATCTATTTGACAGAGAGATCGGAAGTAGGCAGAGGGGCAGGCAGAGAGAGAGAGAGAGAGAGGAGGAAGCAGGCTCCCTGATGAGCAGAGAGCCCAGTGAGGGGCTTGATCCCAGGACCCTGAGATCGTGACCTGAGCTGAAGGGAGAGACTTAACCCACTGAGCAACCCAGGGACCCCAATCTTTTCTTTTTGATAAGTCTGATGAGGAGTTTATTAATGTTATTAATTCCTTCAGAGAAACAGCTCCTAGTTTCGTTAATCTGTTCTTCTGTTCTTTTGGTTTCTATTTCATTGACTTCTGTTCTAATCTTTTTTATTTCTCTTCTCCTCCTGAGCTTAGACTTTCTTTGCTGTTCTTTCTCCAGCTCCTTTAGGTGTAGAGTTAAGTTGTATATTTGAGAACTTAGTTTCTTGAGAAAGGCTTATAGTGCTATATACATTTCCCTTTAGGACGTCCTTTGCTGCATCCCAAAGATTTTGGATAGTTGTGTTTTCATTTTCATTTATTTCCATGAATTTTTTATTCTTCAATTTTCTTGTTGACCCATTCATTCTTTAGTAGGATGCTCTTTAGCCTCCATGTATTGACTTCTTTCCAACTTTCCTCTTGAGATTGAGTTCAAGTTTCAAAGCACTGTGTCTGAAAATATGATGGGAATGATCCCAGTCTTTTGGTACCGGTTGAGACCTGATTTGTGAGTCAGGATATGATCTATTCTTGAGACTTTTCCATGTGCACTTGAGAAGAATGTGTGTTCTGTTGCTTTGGGATGGAATTTTCTAAATATATCTGTTATGTGTATCTGGTCTAGTGTGTCATTCAAAGCCCTTATTTCCTTGTTAATCTTCTGCTTAGATGATCTGTCCATTTCAGTGAAGGGGGTGTTAAAGTCCCCTATTATTATTGTATTATTGTCAGTGTGTTTCTTTGATTTTTTAATTAATTGGCTTATATAATTGGCTGCTCCCATGTCGGGGGTATAAATATTTATAATTGTTAGATCTTCTTGTTAGTCAGACACTCCTATGCTTTATCTTGAGGCTGTGACTTCCCCTGCCCTTAGCTTTATTCTTTGAGCTATAAAATATGAGAGAAAGGAATACTTATTTTTTTATTATGTTATGAGTTAAGTATTATATGAATGCCCCAAAGATTTCTAAGTGATCATTCTCATTTATCAAACATATTCTACTTGTTTAATGGTGCGAGCGCCAAGGAGACCAAGTCATTGCCCTCCAGCAGCTTTCAGTCTGATGACACAGGCAGGCCAAAGAAAAAACAATACAACATGATAAAGGCAAGAATGAAACTAAACACTGTACTGGGAACTAGCAAAGAGAAAGAGAGAGAGAGAGAGGGAGAGAGAGCATGCAATGGATACCACCTAGCCATTTCAGCAGAAGAGATAGGAGATAGTAGGGACTAGTTTGAAAGATGAATAAAGAACAAGGCTTGATCACTCCAGACAAAGGAAGGAATGTATGTACAGAAACCATTAGAAAACCTCGATGTGTCTCAGAATCAGTGAGAAACTGGGCATAGCTAAAGCATAAACTGCAGTGTGGGGACAATGAAAGAGTCAGACATAACCCTGGAAACAAGAATGAGCTCCATCGAGAATGCCTTGAATTACTGTGAGATGCATTTTGACTTTCTTAGCCTCTGAAACCAGCATAGAACTTAACTCTAGATGTAATACAAGAATTGATATGCTTTAAGGGTGTCCATGGGAATGGAAGGTAAGGAGGGGTCTGGAGGTGATTATAGAGTTTAGGTGGGAAATGGTGATGGCATGAATGAAAGAAATGATAGAGGAGAAGGGGACACAGGACTACAAGCAGAAAGTATTTCTGGAGTAGCATTAATAGTATATAGTGATATTTTTAGGTGAGAATGGTGAGAATTAAAGACTAGCTTTGGGGGGAAATTGTGAAAATGGGTCTTTTGGAATCCATTTTGTGAGTTTTGGATTCTCTATAGGACATTTAGTCAAAATATGCTCTTAGGTTCTTAATTTATGACAATGCACATGTTGCGATTATTGATTACAGCTTGAAATACTTCTCCTAAATGGTAGGGTTTATATTTTACTTATTTTTACTGTGAAGTATAATTCTACTTTTATTATTTATATTTTGCTATGAACAGATATGTTCATAAGAGTGTTTTTTTATGTAAAGGAATCGTTGAAAAATAACCTAACAGTAAATAATTTGTTGGGTCAGGAGTGGTATGTCCAAAGATGATATCTGGAACGACCATGTACAAATATGTAAAAATACATTTATTGACTCAGAAAGTTGTTCAGAGTATTTGAGGAAAAAGAACAGTTTACAAATTATATGTACAGTGTAATTCTACTTTCCCAAAGTATGTGTTTTTAAGTGTGGTTCTAAGCAAAAGAAGAGGACTGAACAAGTATTCCTCCAAATGCTTAATGGTTATATTTGTGTGGGAAGTCAAATTATCAATGACTCTTACATTCATCATGTGATCCCACAGGCCCCAAATTTTAAGTGATAAGTGTGTACAAGTTTGGGACCTCTCATCCACAGTGAGAATGTAAAGTGCCAGTTTGCTGAAGATCATAGGGTAGGACTTCCAGAGGGATTTCTTTGAGAAGGTTTGTACTGTTGAGTCCTGTTTCCATCAAGGAGGAGAGGTGGAGGGCTACTTCTCTTTCCTCTCTAGCCAAGAAAAAAGGTTTCAAGAGGCTGACTGGAAGAATTTGATGTGTATTCCCTTTGAAGGAGAATAGACTTATGTCTGACTTCTACCTGAAAAATTGAAAGAGAGAGTGATGGACAGTGTAGATTCTGACAGATGAGCTCAAGTGAAGGGGGCTGCTTTAGGATCAGCCTATACTCCCAGCCTACACTCCCAGAGCTATGAGGACAAACAACAGATAATTACTTCCTGTGGCTCACAGTGGGCCACCTCAAAAGAAAACCAGCATGGACTCCCATGAGACCCTGTTCAGTAGAGAGCTAAAGGGGCAAAAAAATAAGTTCAACATATTTCTGGACTCCTAGGGAGTGTAGGAGGACTAGGTAACATGATCAGGAATAATGAGTCAACTACTCTGTGAGAACTACAGGTTAAAAATCCCCAACACTGGTCATAGAGTGGTCCTGGGGAAGCAAAAAAAAAAAAACAAAAAACAAAAAAAAAAACCATTCCTGCTAGAGAGTAGGTCAGTTTCAGAAGCCATGTAGGCATCTTACAACAGTACCCATTCAAACAGAACATCCCTGTGTCCCTCCTTCCTTCCTCAGATTGACCCTGGGTGGGGGTGTGTGTCGGAAACCACAGTTAGTAAGAGGAGGGAGGGATGAAAGCATGGGATAGGAGAAGAGAAAAGAAGGACCATGTGGTTTTTTCTCCAGCTTCCTGCTTATAGCTAGGAAAGGATTTAACTTGAAACTGTGGTAATGTAGGAGTAGACACTTTTAACACAGCATTAAGATTAGGATGAATATAGAATTACATTCATCCTAAATAAAGTCATGGAACTATTTGTGTTTTTATCCATGGGCTTGGAAAAGAACACCCTTCCACCTTATATATGAACACATTTTAAGGAGGTAGTCGGATAGTTGATAATTCCATCAACTAAGTTCTGCTTATTTAGTGTCTCTTTTGAATACATATGATTTTTCTAACTCCCAGGTCAATAATTCCTTTTAAAGTTTGCCCCACTGGTACTACTGTAATATCTTACTGTCATCATTGTAGGGACAAAAACCAACCATGGCCCATGTCTGGAGTGACTTTACCCAAACCCACAGAGTATTCTGCACACTTTTCTTTACCAACAATGATTAGAAGATCACTATGCTGATTTCATACCACACAGGGTGGCTTCTGCTCTGTCCAGGTAAGATAAGGTGTTTATAAGGTGTTTCTCCCAACTTCCTTTAAAGAACATGAGACAGATTTCCTTGGAAAACTAACTTGTAACTCTCTGGGAGTTGACAGAACAGACTATTCCTCTTTGATTTTCTTCTAGGGGGTATTAATGAATGTTGCAAATTTTTTTTTTTAATTTTTTTATTTTTAGCAGCAAATGTCATGTGTGCTGTTCTTTTTTTTTTTTTCCTATGAATGTTGCAAATTAAGCACTCATCTACAAAATGCACAAACAAATCTGATAATCACCATACAACTGCATTTGAGAAACTTGAGTAAGAACTTATGGCGAATGAAGAGGAATAGCTTAAATCACTTGAAAATTTGAATTGGGGACACCTGGGTGGCTCAGTTGGTTAAGCATGTGCCTACCAGGTGTTGATCCTGGGGTCCTGGAATTGATATCCTGCATTGGGCTCCCTGCTCAGTGGGGAGTCTGCTTCTCCCTCTGCCTAATCCCCCTGTTCGTGCTCTCTCTCTCACTCACTTTCTCTCTCTCAAATAAATAAAGTTTTTAAAAAAATTATTTTACTCTTCTCATACCCACTTAAGCCACCATGTTGCAACACCACTTCCTCATATGAAAGAAGATGGGATTGGGAGGGAGACAAACCATAAGTGACTCTTAATCTCACAAAACAAACTGAGGGTTGCTGGGGGGAGGGGGTTTGGGAGAAGGGGGTGGGATTATGGACATTGGGGAGGGTATGTGCTTTGGTGAGTGCTGTGAAGTGTGTAAACCTGGTGATTCACAGACCTGTACCCCTGGGGATAAAAATATATGTTTATAAAAAATAAAAAATTATATTAAAAAAATTATTTTAAAAAAGGGAAAATTTGAATTGGGTCATTTTGTAAATTGAAAATCACTCTGGTAAACAGTAAATGTAAAGTGGGTGTGTGCACGTGCGTGTGTGTACAGGGAAGTGGTTGGCACTAATATATGCTGAAGGTTGGATTCAATTTAATTGTACCTATTACATTCAGCTAAGCTTCGCCTTTGCTGCTACAGACTTTTATACTAAAAAAAAAAAGTTAAGACAGTTGATTTTGGATTAGGAAGGGATAAGAAAACCAAAATAGTAAACAAAATGGCAAAAGGTCAAGACTTAATAAGCCTTCACTTGATGTTGACAATGGTACCACAGTAAGGTTACCACTGAAAGAAGAGAAGCAGCAAGAGAGGAAAAGATGGATATCTCCTAAATAGGCTAGAAGCCTATCAGTTGGACATGTGGGCTGTGTGCCATTGGCCAGGAAGAAGCCGTGTCTCTGAATACTCATTGCAAACTCTCAGCTCCTGGATGAATATCTTCTCCTGCTGTGGGGACCCCACAATCCAGAAGGTACACTCTGCTCTCAGGTTTGCTGAAGACATGATCAGTGATGAGAATTTCTAGATTTAATGCTCTGTTGGGTGGTTTACTCTTGGATTTCTGAACCACTGTTACCGGGTCACCCAATAGGTGGCATGGAAATCATTACTCTCCCTCCCAAGTATGTGTCTGTTGAATGGGATGGGGAGGCCAATTTAGCAGATACCAGAGAGGAGAAAATGGAGACCTGAGGGGCCTGCTTCTTTTGAGTTTCCCTGAGTACATCAGGCAGGATCAGATATACAGCTACACTTGCTTTTTCTATATAGTTTAGATACAGTTAAAGAAAGCTTTTAAGGTGCTTAGAGCACTTTTTGCAGAGAAAGAGCTCCATAAGCATTGCTTTATTATTATAGAAAGAAGAAAGGAAGAGAACACTGCCAGAAATTATGCTAAGTGCCTTCACATTCCCTCATTCCATCCTCGCATCAACTCTAGAAGGTAACTAGTTCAGAGTGATTTGATACCCAGCAACTAGCTCCTAATCTGTGACAGACCATAGATTTAAAATCAGGCCTCCTTTATTACACAACAGGATCCTTCTTATCTTGAGATTCAGTGTTTGACTCACAGGAGGAAAAAGAATAGATACCTATTTCAGAGGTCCATGTCTCTGGGTCTTCCTTCAATTAACGATCCTCTAAGTATGAGTGGTTGGTGCCCTGCCTACATGTATGAATAAGGGAAGCCTTGTTGCTGGAAGAAAATACTGCAGATTTCAGTGGCTTCACACAGAAGTTTACTCTGCTCACATCAAGGCTGTCAGTGTTGGCGGGTGGGCAGAAGTGGAACTTCTGCCTTTAAAGACTTAGACTCCTTCCTTCTTGCCATTTCTGGAGTCTTCTGTTGATTTCTCTGCTTACAGCTAGCAAATGAGGGGAAGGGGTGAGTTTGACACATTGGGACTGTTCACAATCCAGGCCTGGAAGTGGACACATCACTTCTGCTCATATTCCTAACTGCCAGAACCTGACCACATGCAAAAGAGACTGGAGAAGCAGTCTGGTTGAGTCACAGCAGGAAAATAGATTTTGTGGCTAGTTAATCTATGCCACAGTCTATCTTCTGGTCACTAAATATTAATTTCAGTCATCCTTCCACATATATAGAACCCATTGTTTCCTTGCCCAGGGAGACTCCCCTAAGTTCCAGCCAATTCCTACATTCAGTTCAAAGTCCAGGACTTCGGGGCGATTGAAAATCCTAACTAGGCTTGGATATGGAGCCTCTGATGACCTCTGAAGTGAAAAAACAAGTTATCATTTTCCACTCCTCACCCCTCCATGGCGCCGCATTTTCCCTCAATTGGCAATGGTCAAGCTATATACAACTTAAATGTTTATTTAAAAAGGGGCAGAATGGACTATACAAGGCAGTCACTGGTCCGCTATACTTTTGAAATCTTCCTAGCCAGACATTTTTGAAGAGCCCTTCCCTGATAGCAGAGGAATTGACTTGGTGGATCCAGAGTCTGTGCTGTGTTCCCCATTTTCCATGACCCTTGATTTACCCTAACTGGAAGTTTTTTCCTTCTGTTTTCCTCCATGGCTTCATCTGAAGTGTACACAAAGCAATATAGTCTTTCTGTAAGCTTTACAGCCTTAACAGCCTGCTTCCTGCTCATGTAAGTTCAGGAGCTCAAGAATGTTTTTAAGCCTTAAACAATCAGGATTCTCATTAGTACAAGCCTGTGATTAGTTTGGCAATATAATTGACTCAGGGACTCAGCAGACTTCTGACTTGTTTTCTTCTAATAAGTAACCATATGCAAATTGTTCCCTAAACATAATGCTCCAGCCTGATTTCTTTCTATTCTTTCATCCCAACTTCCTGGCAGCTAACTTGAACCTCCCTGAAACAATAGGCTTGGATACCAAGATACTCTGTTATGCTGATCTTTGCTCCAAAGTCAGTATATGAGCAGAAGTCTTAGAGGACCTCTGTAACTTAGGATCCTGTCCAGTCTTTACTCTTACTGTTTGTACGACAGTTCAGTCAACTCTGACAAATCTGTGAGATTCTTGATTTTTATACTTTTTCCATTCCCTTCAGTCTCTGCATGAAGAGCACTCCTTTCTTGCCTAAGCTCCAATACTGTAGGTACTTAAGAGTAATCAACATGCTTTTCCCTCTAGGTCTTTCCATCCGCTTTCCTCACAGCTTCAGGTTCAGAAGCATGTGGTCTTTCTGTTACTGCAGATGAAACTTATGAAATGTTTGGCTGGAGAGTATCAAGGCTTTCTAACTCTCTAGCTTGCTTTATTTATTTCCATACTGTCTGCTTTTTGACCACAAAAGCAACACCACACATTTTTAGGCTTTCATCATACCAGCATCCCACCTTCTGTCCTGATTTCTGTAGGAGACACAGAAGGCTGACTGCTAGAACCAGTAACCCCAAAATATCAGTGGCTAACACATTAGAGGTTTATTTCTTCCTGAGATAAAATCTAACTGGCACCCAGTGTAGGGTAGGGCTCCTGTCTACACATGTACTCAGGAATCCAGTATTCCCTACTCTGGTTCTGTCACCGGCTAAGCCTTCATTTCACTGCTAGATTTTTTTTTTTTATCAGATTTTGTACTGCCTAGAAGTGTCCTATCACCCACATTTTGTTGGCCAGAACTTGTCAAAGGCTATGTCTAATTGCAAGGCAGGGTAGAAAACACTGTCTAGTTAATATGACCAGGGAGAAGCACGATATGAGTGTACTAAATAATGTGTCTCCACCTCTACTGCCTTTGTTATGAGTTGCTGACATGCCCTCAGTTGCATCTGAGAATCCATGAGGTGGCATGTAACTCGATGTAAGGGAAGCCCCTCTCTCCATGGACACAAGTCAGTGCCGAGACAATAGATCCATTTCCCCCAGGTTTTAAATTGATTAAAACCCATATTGAATATTGGAGAGCCACTGCACACAATGTATACTGTTAAATTTTCAGTATTCAACAGTTGTTCAAGTCTTATTCTGCAGAAGTAAAGAGGATTGGTTTGGCTTTCTAGGGATCTGACTCTGCCATAGTACTCCCTGCTGAAGTGTTTTTCTAGAAAATACCCTTTGCACATACAAATTTCTCCCTGTTTTTCCCATGTCAAGATATTTTACACAAAAGGCATTATTATCTCCCTGTTATTACAGATATTTATACTACAAGAGGTATAAGACTCTAAAGTAAAATCCGCAAGATTCTAGCTCATCATCTCTAGATGATTTCAAGCAGACTTACAAGAATCAAGTTACATACTTTGATAAAATACACATGCTGGGATCCACTTATGGAAATGGAACTTGTGAAAAAAACATCCAGGATGACCTTGATGATTGGTCTGGTTTGGGGATCTTTGTTTGGGAAGACAAGGTTGCCCTCATCTCTCTACATTTTAAGTTAGTACCTTTGGGTTGAGTATCACATGAGACTTTCAGGCTCCTCATTTTGTGGGAGTTAAGGGTTTTGTATCTGGCATTTCTTCCTCAAACTAGGCTGGAGGACCATGTTCCTCCTTTTATCTGTCTGAATTGCTGAATGGTTCCTTGTTCTTCTCTTATGTATTACCTAAGCCTCTGAGTTCTCTGATAGCTAAATGATTAAAGGCAACTTTACAGTTTCCTAAAAAAATAAAAAGCTTTTCGTGGTGGTGTTTTTGAAAAATAAAACAGACTTCTAAGGTTTGGAGTTCTCTTTATATGAAAGTACAAAGTAAAGAAGTGCAAGCAGCTAATAACACACTGGCGACAAGCTACAAACTTGGGGAGATTTGCTAGTGGCACACACTGGGCAAGAAAGACAGAAATGGCAGAGTTTGCAAGCAATTTGCTCCATTCTCATCCAGTGCTATAGAAGGGACCACCCTGGGTCAAAAGGATGTTGATGTTTAGTTATCAGTAATCCAGAAATGCTGGAGCAGATATGCACATGACCATTACCCCTAGTTCTATGTGAAGAGGAAGTTGATCAGAGATGCCCTCCAATTCTTCGTTTCTCATGGAAATGATGTACAAGAAATAATGGTTCTGGAGATTTCTTGTGTGGTTAGGAACATTGCTGGCTCGCTCTTTCTTTTGTCTTACATCTCTTCTTTGTAGCAGTAAGGAGGACATTGGATTCTGAGTCAAAAAGACCTGAATTCTTTTCTGCCCTTTGTGCTTACCTAGCTTTTTAACCTTTGGGAGCTTACTCAGCATCTCTGGGAATTTTACTCTGTAAAATGAAGAAGGAATCTGGGAATTTCTGGGATCCCTTGCAACACTACTGTTGTTATAAAGACTGGTGGTGACCTCCCCAGCGGAAAGGGGGACCTCCAGGAAGTTTTGACCAGTTCTGGAACCATGGACTATCTTGTGAGGTACCATTGCTTGGGTGATATTTTAGCACATGTTTAAAGATGATAGTTTGGAGGAAATTGTTCTGGCTCATCTTGAGTATTTTGTGGAAGCAAAGGCATCAGTGTCTTGACTTCCTTAGCCAAAACATTAAAGAATTACACCTCTTTTATGCATCGTGTACCAGGGGCCTGGGGAAGGCAGTTGGGGGCAATTCCTGTGATGCACAGTTGGCAAGATTGCTTTCAGAGTAACCGTTATAGCTATGTGATCATTAATCCTCCTGCCCTTGAAAAGCGTTAAAACCTGAGGCTATCTTTTTTCCCACCATGTTAAGTAATTTTCCAGGAGAACTAAGGACCTGTCCAGTAGCCTTCAGGTTTCTGATGCTGACTTAAAGGTGAAATGCACCCAGCACCCAGAGGCAGAGTGGTACAGAATGGGTTCTGACAGAAACCTGAGATGGCACCTAGCTGTGCATTTATAAACAGGGAGCCCATTCAAGGCTGCCTGGATCTCACCCAAAAGGCCAAGTTACTGTGAATCATTTCAATATTTAAAAATGATATTTTATTTTATTTTTATATTTATTTATTGAGTAGAGCAATAGAAGTTTATTAAGCAAGGATACAGAAAAAGCTCTCAGGAGTGAGAGGGGTCCCAAAAGGGTTGCCACTGAGGGCTATTAGAGATGGTCTTTTATAGAAAGCTACCAGGGTACTTAAATCTTTTTAACATCACGATTGATAACACCATTGAGTAAGGACTAGTAATAATATCTTCAATGGCTTACTTCCTTTTTAGGGTCCAGTAATTCTTGTTATAACAGCTACTTGTGACCAGCCAAGACCCCACCTCTGACACCTAGGACAGGATGGTCTGGTTTGTTCTCTTATCTCTGGTTCCTTTCATCACCCACATTTTGAATTTTGTGAGCCTGATCCCATGGCCCCCTACCTATCTCTCCCTACCCAGCCCCACCTGTTCCTTACTCATTCCTCCTCCCCTCTACCCCCTCAGAAAAGTAACCCTAACTGCTGTTAGGGAATGGGATGATGACTGCTCTGGCTGCTTTCTGCTGAGATGGGGCTGCGGGCTGTAGGGCAGTTAGACTCTATCCAGAGGTCGATCCTGGGGCCTGTGGTATGGTTCCAGGGGGTCTATCATGATGGATAGCAAATGGTACATGCATCGGCACATGCAAAATAATTAAACATAAAACAAGGATTAGGCCAAAATTATGATCGCATCCATCAGATAAGATCCCCAATTACCAATTTTGTCAAATACAGCAGTGGATATTTTGAACTTATTTAATTGATCATGAAAGTCGGGTTTTAAGCTGTTGAGTAGAGGCTAAATTGATAAAGTTACTCAACCCACTGTTTGAGGATTGCTGTGAATGCAGTGAGTCTGGATTTTAGCCCATGTTTGAAAACATCTTTCCTGTAGCCCATAAGGCAAAATGCAGGGCTGTGGGCCAATGAGAGTATAGGTAGGTGGTTTAGTAACTGGTTGAATGAGTCCAAAGGGATTAATGATTGAATCAGTGTTGACCTAGTCTCCTTGTCACAGGATTTCTTCTTGACCCTGTCCTGTTTGTAATCTTTATTACTGACTTGAGGGAGGATATTGAAAGGCAAACTGAAAATATGGGTCTACTTCAGTGTGATGAAATTTAGCACAAGTAAATGCAAAGTCCTGCACTTGGGATCAGGATATTAGCTTCCTGAGAACAGCATAAAGGAGACATCATTTAACAGCGGGATGTTAAACACCTTTACATCCTGTTATAGTTGGCTGTAAGCTCAGTCTGAATCAATAGTGTGGTATGCCTGCCAAAAAGACTAATGAGGTTCTGGACAGCACTAACAGAACCCAGCTCTGTGCTGGGAGGAGCGCACCTGAGGGAGAACGGGCTGTTTAGGGCCCCGGGCTCCAGAGCAGAAACTGGCAAACTGAGAATGCATGTGGGCATATTGAAGGAAAGGAGGAGATTCACGCTGGATGGGGAGAGGACACAAAGGTGGATAGTTCTCTTACTAGTCTGCAGCACTCTTCAGTGGAAGAACATTTCCAGACTTCTGGGTGCCTGGAGAGGGCAGGACTAAAACTAGTAAGTACAAAATATACTGCAGCAGATTTCAGCCCAATACATGGAATTGCCTAATCTACCTAAACATTAAATAAATGCACTAACCTAGGAGACAGTGAATCTCGCATCCCTGGGGCATCCAAGCAGAAATGGATGAACACTCCATGAGCAAACTGTGGAAAGGAATTTAAGCAACCTGTGGATAGTTGATGTCTAATGTCTAACCTCGGCATGTAATGTTCGATGGATAGGGTGTAAAGGTTAAAGAGAAGCAGATAGTTTTGGATAAAATCCACCCTCTCTCGGTTTCAGTTTACTGGCTAAGTTAATACCTTGAATGGTATTAATACTGGTTCACGAGCTGAGGCTGATATAACTTTTAGGAGGGAGATGAAGTCTTTTAGGATATCATTGTAAAGACATAGGTAGAGTTCTGGAATGAAAATTAGGAAACAGGCATGTGATTTTTGGTGCTAGAATCAGTCTTCAGGAGTCACCCGGCAGGTTGCTATGACTCCGTGTCCTTAACTTGTATTTATTCTTAGAAGCTCTGAATTACATGTTGTGCTTCGAACAGCTCTAGGGCAGAGATACAGTAAATTATGAAAACACTTTGCAGGGCTGTGGTGTGTATCACCAAGGAGGAGTTCCTTCGGAGCCTGAATTCCTTTGTTGAACAGATCTCTGTATGAATACAAATAATCATTAGAGAGACAGCTGGCTGCCGCTGTGCATCCCCGATAAAACACTCTTCACACATCCCTGTCTTTTCTTCCTGGGAATTTTGCCAGAAGGGCTGGGAGCAAGTGTTTGAGTAAGCAAGTGGGGTCTGATCTCCGCTTCTGTAAGGTCCCGTGGGATGTATTGATTCTCCTACATCTGTAACATCAGGGATGAACACAAGTCTCACAAACTGGGATAAATAGACCATACAGGGCCTGCACTCCTGAGCTGTCTTTGTTGATCGTGAGGCCAATGAGATTAAAGAAGCAAGGCCATTTGCACTGTCAAGAGGAGAAGGTTTCTGGGACTGCTGCCTATTGAGGCTGTTGGGAGGAGCAGACATCAGAGAGAGGAAGGTCTGGGAGGCCAAAATCTGTCCTTTTTTGTTCTTATGCTATCACACCTATGCAGGAATTACAGCCATTCCCATGGTTACAGATACAATCTATGACCTCCACATCTCTGTTTCCTGATCTATACTTCAGAACCATGAAGCCAAGTTCCTACTTGACACCTTCATCTGAATATCACATAGGAACATCACACTTGACATGATCAAAGATACACTCACCATTCCTCTGACATTACTTCTGCCTTTGCACTCTCTTTACAAGAGAATGACATTGCAATCCACCCAGTCATCCCAGAAGGACTCTTATTCATTCACTCATTGATCTGAAAAAATATTTATTTTACTCCATACCAGACAATGTTTGCTTGTTGTCAATATAATAGTTAAAAAAGAAAATCCCTGCCTTTAAGACAGTGCATTTTAGTGGGAAGAGATTGACTGTAGGTGTGATAAGAATAGCAATAGATGTAAACCAAAATAGACACATATATATGAGATTTTCAGGTAATAATATAATCTAAATATAACAGTGAATTTAGTGGGAGGGTGAGGGTTGTGAGGGTGGTCAGATGCTTCTCTAGTCTGGGTTGTCAGGGAACAAATTTGAGGCGATGCCATTTGAGTGAATGATAAAAATCTGCCATAGGAAGATCTGGAGAAACGTTAAATGTAAAGACCCTATATACATGTGTGTTTGTGTATGCACATACAGTGTAGGGGTGTGTCTGTGTGTGTATACATATTATGTGTCTATATAAATACATATACACATTGCATATGTACATCTTTTATGTGTGTTCATATATATATATTACATATATGCATATGTATGTGTGTATATAAAGAACTAGGTAAACTTACAGAAACCTTATATAGGGTTGAGTAAACAAATTATCAAAATAAATGGGAGAAGATTAACTATCAGTGATTTTTTAAAAAAGATTTTATTTATTATTTGACAGACAGAAATCACAAGTAAGCAGAGAGGCAGGCAGAGAGGGGAGGGGGAAGCAGGGCTCGATCCCAGGACCCTGAGACCATGACCTGAGCTGAAGGCAGAGGCTTAACCCACTGAGCCGCCCAGGCATCCCAACTATCAGTGATTTATATTTAAAAGTAAGAATAGCAAAGCTTTAAAACCATGACTGACTCAAGACTACATTGAGGATACACTTATCAATAAACAAGTCCTTTCTGAAAAGTTCTACAATTCCAGTCATCTACATGTGTACCTATAGAGAAAGAACTTTTCAATTTTGTCAAGTACTGTATAGCTACCATGTTTCTCAATAAATCATTGAATTAAGGGACCTCAGGAAAGTCAAGGATCATGCTGATTTAAAGCTTAGCATGTTTAAGAATATAATACTTACTCACACAGTGAGTTACAAGAAGATCTTAGTATTACTCCCAAATTAAAGTGTGTAAGCTATGAACTACACATTTGTTTTTCATTCAGTCAACATTTATGGGGAGCCTAATGTACTGGGTACTAGACTAAGCCCTGTGAAGTATATGATCACCAATTAGATACAGAGCGTTCCCTTTCAGAACTCAGGATCCTGTAGGAGGGAGGAATATTATACATAAATGACTATAATTCCAGATAGGAAGATATGAGTGTCCTATGTTAAGATTTTAATGTAGCTCAGGGGAGAATGAGAACAATTCTCTCCGGAGGAGATGAGAAAAGACTTCAGGAGTGACATGGGCTTCGAGATGGTCTTTGAGGGATTGATGGAATTTGCAAATGTGGGGGAGAAGGAGGTTTCCAGGAGGTGAAACAGTGAGAAATGGCAAGAATGTACAGGAAGGTAGACATTTAGGAATCTTCACATGTATTCTGGTTCTCACTACGCACCTGGTATGACTGTACATCCCTACCAGTGTGAGGTTTGTCATGGCCACATGGCTTGTTGGTTGATGAAATATAATCAGAAAGGATGTACATTACTTCTAGGCAGAAAGAGCACACAAATATCCTAATTCCCTGTCCTGCCACAGTGCTCAAAAAAGCACGAGTCAAGATGGAACTTCTATCAACCTGGCTCACTTAGTGTTTAATGCTAAACTCTTCCCACTTCTGTCAAACCTGAACAAAAATACCCGTTTTTTGTTTTGTTTTGTTTTGTTTGTGCTGAGCAATTGAAATATTGGGCTATTTGTTATCACAGCATCAGGTAGCCCATCATGACTAAAACAAGGAATATATGCAGTTCAGTCCAACAAAACTTAGGATACTTGCAAGGCAGTAGCAGGGGAGCAGAGGCAGATACATTGTTACATAATTACAGTGAAATGTGAAAAGTCCTCTAATCAAGTTTGACATTCTCAGTATAGAAAGATCTTGTAGAGATCAGCAACAAAATCCTTAGACCACAATAAATAAGGACAAAGAATAGGCACAGATGTTGATAAATAAAATAAATGCAGAAAAATGTTAAACATTGGTAATTAAATAAATTCACATGTAAACATAATGAAGTAGTAGTATTTGCCTTCACATTTGGCAAAAATGTTAAGTATAATAGTATCTTCCCATGTGTTTGCAAACTTTAGAAATTTCTGGGGAACAATGGGGCAGTATGCATGGATGACATTAAATTCACTTTGACCAAGTAATACCTCTTTAAGAAATATTACTGTGCAGTTTTTACTAGTTAACTTTCTTTGGTTGAAAATTACTAAAACAAATCAGACATAGTGTGCCAGACAAGGGTGTTTATTGGGAGGATGCTGAGTGAATCTGGGAACACGAATGAATGGTTCAAAAGCCAGGCTCTGGGAAGGACAAGATACCAGAACAGCTTTGGGGATTGCATCAGCCAGAGATAATGGTCTGTCCTTCTAGAATGCTGCCAATCATGTGGCTTGGCTAGGAATAACACTCAAGTTTTTGTGTGTCTCAGGTTAAGAGTCCAAATTCCAAAATTAAATAAATCAGTTTGGGTCTTGTATACAACATTGTACCAATTAGTTATGGTCAGAAAGTCAGGATTCTGCAGCTTAAATATAAAAATAGGGGACGTGTGTGGGTGGAGCAGATGGTTCCCAGAGAAGAGAGGAGATTATTCCTAAGGGAGAAATCAAAGTGGAACAAAAATTTGTAAGATGCTCACCCTAGGGTTATTTATAGCAGCAGAGAAGGAGAAACTTCAATGTCCAGTAGAAGGGAAAGTTTTTGTACGTTATGATCAACTATTATTAAAGCCAGTTAACATTATGTTCATGAAGATTTCAATGATGTGAGAAAAGTGCAAATGATACAGTAATCAAGTGAAACAACTTCCGTGAAAGTTTTAAAAATACCACAAAACCATCAAAATACACATTGAGGTTTAATTTAAGTAGTAGTTAAAATTATAGAAAGCTAACATTTCTATTTTAATATTTTTTTATTTGTATAAATTCCCTACAGTGGTTATGTGTAGCTTTTATAATCAGCAAATGAAATGATCTTAAAGAAGATGTACTTAGTGGAGGCAGTATTTTGTAGTGTGGAAACCAGAGTTAAACACCCTGTGTTTGGATTTTGGTTCTGCCACTTACAAGCTGAGCAATCTTGGTCAAATGGATTGACCTCTTTTAGTCTGAGTTTTGTTCTTAAAAATGGAGAAAGAATAGTTCTTACTGCCCAAGCAGTAAACTCATGTAACACACCTAGCCTGCTGCTAATATCTGATGCAAGGGTTAACTATTTTAATCCCTGAAGAGCACAGGTAAGAGACAAGGAATCCTGACTGGGAGAACAAGAGGATGTGATATTTAAACTGGGTCTTGTTTCATTCATATTTCTTGAAACAGGATGCTACTGTGAATTGGATTTTTTTTTTTTTTAAAGAAAGTTGGAGACAAGCCAAATCCATTAATATAAACATTCCCATAATGTATGGATCTTCTTCACCTTAAAATGAAAAAGGTGACTTCTGAGCTATGCTCACATGGGAAGATCCATGGGTCTAAGCAGTGCAACTAAATTGTCTAATTCTCCCTGTGTCCTCCAGGCCTTGGCCCTCTGCAGTGGGCTAAGCTAGACAAGCATTCATAAAAAGTCGAAACGATGTAACCTCCAGCCTCAGATGTAGGCAAAATTCTCATTAGTCTTTTTTACTCATGGCACAGGGTTGGCCTAGAGGCTGCAAAGCCAGGAATTTTCTAGTGACTGCTGTCTGTCCCTAAGCGGTGGGCTAATGAAGCTGTGGGGTGGTGGGGTGTCCCATCCTCCGTCCTGTTTCTGCTTTCCTCCGCTCCTTCCATATCTGTACCTAGAAATGAGAAAAGGATTCAGAATCTGAAGCTCTCTTATAATACTTTTTTTAAAAAATAGGCAAATAGTTCTCATATATTTTCCACATAAGCCTTAGTATTTCATTCTAAGTTTTTTTGAACCTCAAGGTACTTCAGATTATTTGTGGATAATGGGAAAAGCGGAGCCATATTAATAATTTAGAGGCCATAAGCATGGAAAAGAGTAATAGTGCCCAGCTGCTGATATTTATTTTTTAAAAAACCCTAAGCCTTGAAAAATTATATTTCAAAGTAACACGAAACTCATGTACACTGAAATTAAAGGAACTTTTTCTTTCGTACTTTTGTATTTACACTTTATCACACATTTTATTTAAATTCAATTAGATGTCCCGCATATCCTTAGTTTCAGAGCTAGAGTTTTGTAATTCATCAGTTGCGTACAACACCCATGCTCATCCCCACAAGTGCTCTCCTTAATGCCCATCACCCAGTTACCCTATCCCCCCAACCACCAACCTCCAGTAACCCTCAGTTTGTTTCCTGTAGTTGAGTCTCTCATGGTTTGTCTTCTTCTCTGATTTCTTCCCATTCAGTTTTCCCTTCCTTTCCCTAGGATCCTCTGCACCATTTCTTATATTCCATACATGAGTGTGTGTGGGGGGGGAGAGGACTTAGAGGTATAACCTTCCAATTTTAAAGACTTTATTTGGTAAAAATGGAAACGGTCACTCCACTTTTCCTTCTGAGAAATTAGCACAAAGATAGCATCTTTAAAAGTTTTAAAGTAAAATGCCCAAAGGCTAAACTGTGGATTTAAGGATGCACACGTGGGTGATAAACCACAAGGAAACACAGGGATTTGATAGCTGTGGAAATCAACATAGTGGTTATTGTTGGAAGGGCGGTATGGGCCATTATTGGGATCAGCAGCCAAGAGGGGCTTCTGGGATGGCTAGCGACGGCCTCTTTCTTGACCTGGATGATGGCCACAAGACTGTTCACCTTAAAACAACTCACTGAAGTCTACATTTGTTTTGTGTTTGATTGGACAGTGAACATTTAAAAATTTTAAAAGCCCACTTTATTGAGATACAACTGACATACAAAAAGTTGTATATACTTGATGTATACAATTTGGTGGATTTGGAGATAAGTATACACTTGTGAACCCATCACCTAGTCTATGCCATCAACATCTATCACATCCAAAATTTTCCTCCACTCCCTTTATTTATTATTATTATTTTCATGTGTGATTAAAAACACTTAACATTATTTGCACTTTTAGCAAATTTTTAAGTATTTAACAGTATTGTGAACTGTAGGCATTATGGTGGACAGTGGATCTCGAGGATGTATTCATGTCGCATAACTAAAACTGTCTCTTTGAATTTACACCTCCCTGTTTTCACCTACCTCTAGGTCCTGGCAGCCACCAGTCTGGTTCTCTGCTTCTATGAATTTGACTATTTTAGATTCTGTATATACGTGGTATAATTTGTCCTTCTGTGTCTGACTTATTTCACTTGTATGATGTCTTTTAGCTTCTTCCTTGTCACAAATGGCAGGATTTCTTTCTTTTTAAGGCTCAATAATATTCCATTGTACGTATATACCACATTTTTTGATCCAGTCATCCGTCAATGGACATTTAGATTGTTTCCATGTGTTGGTTATTATGAAGAATGCTATAAAGAACATGGGAGTGCCAGTATTTCTTCGAGAAACTGATTTCAGTTCTCTTGGGAATATACCCAGAAATGGGATTTAGAAATATCATATTATATTTCTATTTCTAATTTTTGGAGAAAACTCCATACTGTTTTTTATAATGGCTGTACCAATTTATATTCTCGCCAGCAGTGTACCAGGGTTACCTTTCGTCCATGTCCTTGCCAACCCTTACCTTTTTTTCTTTTAATAATAGCCATTCTGGGGGCACCTGGCTGGCTCAGCCGGTGGAGTGTGTCACTCATGATCCTGACTTTGTGAGTTCAGGCCCATGCTGGTGTAGAGATTAATAAAAAATAAATAAACTTAAAAAAAATAATAGCCATTCTAATGGATATGAGGTGATATCTTATTATAGTTTTGATTTGCATGTCTCTGGTGATTAGTGATGTTCAGCATCTTTTCATATACCTGTAGGTAATTTGTATATTTTTTGAAACAATGTCTGTTCAGGTTTTTTGCACATTTTTAAATGACATTATTTATGGTTTTTGCTGTTGAATTATAGGAATTCATTGTATATTCAGGGTATTAACCCTTTACCCGGTATGGCTTGCAAATATTTCCTCCCATTCGTAGGTTGCCATTTCACTTTGTTGATTGTTCTTTTTGCTATACAGAAGCTTTTTAATTTGATATCGTCTCACTTACTTATTTTTCCTTTTGTTCCCTGTGCTTTCAGGGTCCTGTCCCAGAAATCACTGCCAAGACCAATGTCAAGAAGCTTTTTCTCTTAATTTTCTTATAGGAGTTTTATAGTTTCAGGTCTTACATTTACGCCTTTAATAATTTTGAATTGATTTTCATGTATGGTGTAAAATAAGGGTCCAGTTTCTTTTTCATGTGGATATCTAGTTTCCCAACATCATTTATTAAAGAAACTATATTCGTTTCCAATTATATGTTTTTGGTAACTTGGTCAGAGATTAATTGACCATATACATATGGTTTTTGTTTCTCTATTCTGTTCCATTGGTCTGTGTGTTCATTTTTATGCCAATACCATACTACTTTGATTACTTTGTAATACAATTTGAGATTAAGAAGTTAGCTACAGGGACGCCTGGGTGGCTCAGTTGGTTAAGCAGCTGCCTTCGGCTCAGGTCATGATCCCAGCGTCCTGGGATCGAGTCCCACATCGGGCTCCTTGCTCCGCAGGGAGCCTGCTTCTCCCTCTGACTCTGCCTTCCACTCTGTCTGCCTGTGCTCGCTCTCAATCTCTCTCTCTTACAAATAAATAAATAAAATCTTTAAAAAAAAAAAAAAAAGAAGTTAGCTACAGCTTTGTTCTTTTTCAAGATTGCTTTGACTACTTGGGGTCTTTTGTAGATCCATAAAAATTCTAGGGTTGTTTTTTCTATTTCTATAAAAAAATGCCATTGGAGCTTTGATAGGGATTGCATCTTTGAATTTGTGTATCACTTTTCATAGTGCGGAATCTTAAAATTAATTCTTACAATCCAAGAACATGATATAGTTTTTCATTTATTTGTGTATTTTTCAATTTCTTTCATCAGTATTTTATAGATTTCACTAGACAAGTCTTTCTTTTTTTTAAAAAAGATTTTATTTATTTATTTGATAGACAGAGATCACAAGTAGGCAGAGAGGCAGGCCGAAAGAGAGAGGGGGAAGCAGGCTCCCGGCAGAGCAGAGAGCCCGATGTGGGGTCAATCCCAGGACCCTGGGATCATGACCTGAGCCGAAGGCAGAGGCTTTAACCCACTGAGCCACCCAGACACCCCAACTAGACAAGTCTTTAACCTCCTTGGTTAAATTGTTCCTTGGTATTTTATTTTATTTTATTTTTTAATATTTTATTTATTTGACAGAGAGACAAACAGTGAGAAAGGGAACACAAACAGTGGGAGAAGGAAAGGAAAAAGCAGGCTACCCGCCAAGTGGGGAGCCTGATGTGGGGCTTGATCCGGGGGTCCCAGGATCATGACCTGAGCCGAAGGCAGACACTTTACATCTGATCTACCCAGGTGCTCCATATTTTATTCTTTTTGATGCTTTTGTATATGAGATTACTTTAACTATTCTTTCTGATAGTTCATTGTTAGTGTGTAAAAAGGGTACTCATTCATTTATATTGATATTGTATCCTACAACTTTACTGATTTTATTAGTTCTAACAGTTTTTTTGTGGTCTGTGTGTGTGTGTGTGTGTGTGGTGTTTTTTGTTTTTGTTTTGTTTTTGGTAGAGTCTTTAGGATTTTTTTAAACATATGAGATCACATTTTCTGCCAACAGAGACAGTCATTTTATTTCTTCCTTTCTGATTTGGATGTCTTTTATTTCTTTTTCTTGCCTAATTGCTAGGACTTCCAGTACTATGTTGAATAGAAGTGGTGAGAATGGGCACTCTTTTTCCTGATCTTAGAAAAAAGCTTGCAGCTTTCACCCTTGAGCATGATGTTAGCTGTGGCTTTGTCATATATGGCCTTTATTAGGTTGAAATATATTTCTTCTATGCATAATTTGTTGACAGTTTTTATCACAAATGGATGTTAATTTATCAAATACTTTTCTGCATCTTTTGAGATGATCATGCAGTTTTCTTTTTTAAATTTTATTTATTTATTTGACAGACAGAGATCACAAGTAGGCAGAGAGGGATATGGGGGGGCGGGGGGGAGCAGGCTTCCTGCTGAGCAGAGAACCCGATGCAGGGCTTTATCCCAGGACCCTGAGATCGTGACCTGAGCTGAAGGCAGAGGCTTTAACCCATTGAGCCACCCAGGTGCCCTGTCATGTGGTTTTTAATCCTTAATTCTGTGAATGTTGTTTATCACATTGATTGATTTATGTATGTTCAGCCATCTTTACATTTAATGGACAAATCCTACTTGGCCATGGTGTATAATCCCTTTAATGTGCTTATTGAATTTGGTTTGCTAATATTTCTTGAGGATTTATATATCTATGCTCATCAGGGATATTGGCCTATAGTTTTGCTTTTTGTGGGGTCTTTGGCTGGCTTGGATGCCTTTGATATTGCTGTTTTTCCCAAATGGCTAAAGAAGGATTGGTGTTAATTATTTAAATGGTAGAATTTGCTTGTGAAACCATCTGCTCTTGGTATTTTATTTTTGGGGAGGATTTTGAAGATTTTCTTTTAGCACTCCTTTAAGGCAGTTCTAGAGGTAACAAATTCCTCTTTTTTTTTTTTTTTTTTTTTTTTTGGTGGGGGGAGTCTGTCTCTCCTTCATTTTTACAGTACAGTTTTTCTGGGTATAATATTCATGGCTATGAGTTTTTTCTTTGACACTTTGAATATGTCACCCCACTCTCCTCAACTGCAAAGTTTCCACTGAGCAATCTGCTGATATCTTCTGGATTCCCATCTATGTTATGAGTTGCTTTTCCATTGCTGCTTTCAAAATTTCCTTTTTATCTCTGACTATGATAATTTAATCATAATAATTATAGATATAGACCTCTTTAAGTTTAACCTGTTTGAGGTCCTATGAGCTTCATGAATCTGGCTGTCTTTTTCCATCCCTAGATTTTGGAAGTTTGCAGCTATTATTTCTTTAAATAAGCTCTTTATCCCTTTCTCTTTCTCTTCTCCTTCTGAGACTCCTGTAATGCACAGTGCCCCATATATCCTATAGTTTTCTTTACTTTTTTCTTTCTTTTCCCATTTTCCTTTTCTTTCTGTATACTACCAAATGACCTGTCTTCCATTTCACTGATTCTTCTACTTGATTGAGTCCAGTTCTGAAGCTCTTTAAGGAACTTTTCAGTTCAGTCATTGTATTATTTAGCTCCAGGATTTCTGTTTTATTCATCCTTATGGTTTTTCTTTGTCAAACTTCTCATTTTATTCATGTAGTTTTCCCACTATCATTTTTCATTCAGTGTTCTCATGTAGTTCACTCAGGTGATTTAAGATGATTATTCTGTGTGTGTGTGTGTGTGTGTGTGTGTGTGTGTGTGTATTTGAGAGAGAAGGAGAGCAGGGGAGGGACAGAGGGAGAGGGTGGGAGAGAATCGTAAGGAAGCTTTACATTTAGTGTGGAGCTCAAGGCAGGGCTCAATATCATGACCCTGTGATCATGACCTGAACAAAAATCAAGAGTCAGACACTCAACTGACTGAGCCACCCAAGTGCTCCAAGATGATTATTTGGAATACTTTTTGTCAGGCAGTTTGTAAATCTCCATTTCTTTAGGGTCAATTTATAGAACTGTATTTTGCTCCTTTGATGGTGTCATGTTTTCCTGATTCTTTGTGATCCTTGTAGCTTTGTATTACTGTCCACACATTTGATGAAGCAGTCACCTCTTCCTCACTCAGGCCTGGTTTGTGGGGTCCACCGGGGAGCCAAATGCTGGGATTTACAGGTGGGTAGACCTGGTGTCAGGGTCCACAAGAAATCTTGTTTTTCCTTTCCCCCACAGGAGAACTTGTGGGTCAGTGGGATCCCTCTCAGCTCTACACTATGCCAAGTTGAAAATGCAATGATGTAAGTGAAATTGTTTTTACCTTTTCAATGAGTCTTTTCTTGTTTCTGAACTTCATCAAGGTACTGTTACTACACTTGAATATTTTTGTCTGTGGATGGCTCAGTGTTTGCATTGGGGGAAGACAGCTAGGACCTCCTGTTTTGCTATTTTCTTATATTTTTCTGACTTTCTCTTTCCACCCCACTCCCTTTCTGTTTTTTATTTTATTTAAAAAAACATATATGGAGTAGAGAAGTGAGTTGGGGGAAATTGGAGGGAGAGACAAACCATGAGAGACTGTGGACTCTGAGAAACAGACAGGATTTCAGAGGGGAGAGGGGTGGGGGGTTGAGCCAGCCTGAGGGAGGGCACGTATTGCATAAACAATGAGTGCTGGAACACTGAAAAGAAATAAAATAAAATAAGATGGAAACACACACACACACATACACACACGCTAAATATGCTCAGTGGACCATTCAATACAGGTCTGGAAGAGAGCTGATTTTGACTGTTCTCCACACCCTCTCCCGTTCTAATACTCTTCAAATCATAGCTATGGTAATAGCCTTAGAAAATCATCTTGCCAAACCTTTTCATTTTGCAAATATAGAAACAGACCCAGAGATGCTAAGTGGTTTGTGTAGGGCCTTCAGTTAGTATTAAAACCACATCTTTAGGCATTTCTCTGCCTAAAAAGTAAAAAGCAGCTAAGCTATATTTGATTAGTTAGTTATTAGTTAGCTAATTTACATCTTAAAGTTTTCTTGAAGGTGATAGCTGAAGTAGATCATGAGATTGGGCAAAAGTAATATACCTCATTACAGCTTCCTCTTTATTTTTCCTCTCTACCTCTTAAGACACTAGTTCTTAGTTCTGAATGCACATTGAAATCAGCTGGGAAGTTTTTATTTTGTTTTGTTTCATTTTTTTGTTTTTTCATTTTTAAAAAATAATAATACAAGGTCTCATTCTAGCCTATTAATTATTGGGATGGGCCCAGGCAAAAGTTTTCTTTCTTTCTTTCTTTTTTTTCTCTTTAACTTCCAGGTAATTCTAATGTGTAGCTAGCTTTGAGAACAACTAGGCCAAGGGATTGTTACCTTGTTTCTATTTTTAGCCTCACATTTTTCATGTCTGCCAGTCTTTTCCCCTTCTCTCTTTCTTATTCCCATTCTTTTTTCTGGTTACCTCTTAACTAGCTATAATAAGAATTACAGTTTACTGTTAAATACTTGTTGTATGTTTATTACATGTATTGATTTTTTTCCCCCTGCTTAGTTCTAATTTTTAAACTGGGTGATTTGAATCTTTTTTCTTCCCTTCAGACTGTCTCTTTTAACCCTATACTAAGCTTAATTCGATTGTCGTTACACATAGCCTTCAATTAATTTATTTTCTCGCGTGAACTAGATCTCTGTAGAAGAAAAAAAATTACATGACTGTTGGGAATTTTGAAAGAGGCACTGTTTAATAATTACAGAAACATCTTTGACATTCTTGACCAACTTTTCTTTTCAGTACTCTTGATTTTGCTTTTTTCTGATCGCTGACCGTTTCCTGACTGATCTTTCCTGGCTTCTTCTTCTCTTCCTGATCTAATAGCCACTTCTCTGCCCATTGCACACATTCTGCCTTGGTGATCTTAACTACTCACAGCTTCACTCTCTTCTCTCTTTCTCTCTTAATCTCACTCTCACTCCAACTTTATAAGTATTGGTTGAATAATCTGCATTTTTACCTCCTTTAGTTCTTCAAAATTAACATAAATTAATCTTCTTTTACTTTCTTTCCTGTCTCCACGAAAGTTTTTTTCTCCATTTATTGATGCACATAGTTGTTAATTTATGATATCTTTGTTTAAGTTCTACATAAGGATCAATTAACTATCTACAATATACCATGCACAATGATAGGCCTGAAAAAGCAATTGTGGGAATTATATCATTGTCAATAATAATTCATTCTGTCCCTCTCCTGGAGAAGATTATACAGACTGTCATTGTTATGATTTTACAGTGTGTTCTGTGCAAAGAATAATACTTCCTTGCCGTATTGACTTTGGGCTTGTGGCCATGTAACAAATTCTAGTCAAAGGAATCTGAGATGTGATATATACCATAAATGAGCAAATTTTTCAGAAAGTGTCACAAATTTGCCAGCACTCTAGCTTTTGACTTCTTCCCTGAGAGCAATATTCCCAGAGAGAGTCTACCACTTCAGCCTAGGTTTTTGAATGAGGAACCTACACAACAGAGCTGCTGCCTAGGGCAGAGCTGTAGCTGACTCACAATACACTTAGAATGTGAGCAAGAGATCAGTAATTACAGAAAGCAGGTGGTTACTACAGTAGCTAAGTTCACTAATGGAGTGTGATAAAGGAAATATTCTTCTTGTCATCAAGGGCTCAGTATTCAGTAGAAGATCTCCAGAGGATTTAGCTCTTCAGACTTTTTCATTTTTTTTTTTCCTTTTCACTGCATCCCACTTTTAACAAAATTCAGTTCATTCTCTAGATTTAACATCCATGTTGTCAACTCCTTTTCACTATTTGCCATCTTCTCAACTACCACAATAGCTCCTGTTTGATTTTCTGGTCCTTAACTTCTTCCTTCACTCAATTTTTCCTGATGAACCCCTGCCACTCTGTGTGTCAGTTATGGATCCATATTGTAGGTGATCAGAATCTCAACTCAAATGGACTTAAACAAAGGGGAGATCTATTTATTGTAGTTCATATAACTAAAAGTGGTGTGGTAGGAATGACTCAAGCAAAGCATGTTCTAGTGGTTTAAACAATGCCAAGAACTTGGTTTCCCTACACCTACAACTTGTCCTTCTCACTTTTTCTTTTCCTTAAAAAAAAAAAAAAAACTTTATAGAGTTATTATTCATATACCATAAAATTCACTGTTGGAAATAGACAATTAAGTGATTTTTAGTATAGTCATAGATTCTAGCAGCCATCTCCACTATCACTTTTTAGAACATTTTTCATCACCTTAAATACAAAATCTCTATATTCTTTAGCTCTTATTCCCTAGTTCTCCATACCCTCTCCCTCAAGTCCCTAAACAACCACTAATTATTTTCAGTATTTCTAAATTTGCCTATTCTGGTCATCTCATATAACTAGATCATAAAATATGTGATTTTTTTTTCTCATGGCTAGTTTCTTTTACTTAGAATTTATTTTTAAGGTTCATCCATGTTACAGCATACATCAGTGTTTCATTGTTTTTATGACTTAATAATATTACCTTGGATGGATATAGCATATTTTGTTCATCTGTTAATTGACAGGCATTGGGTTGTTTCTATCTTTTGGCTATTATAAATAATGCTATGAAATGAACAGTTTTTATATGAACATGCGTTTTCAGTTTTCTTGGATATATTCTAGGAGTGGAATTACTGGGTCATACAGTAACTTTCTGTATAAGTATTTGAGGAAATGCCAGATTATTTCTGAAGTAGCTACATCATTTTATATTCCTACTAGTAGAGTATAAAGGTTTCAGTTTCTCCACATTTTTACCAACGATTATTGTCTGTCCTTATTACAGCCATCCTAGGGAGTATGAAGTAATATTTTATCATGGTTTTGATTTGCACTTCCTTCATGGTTAACAATGTGAGCATTTTTAATGGCTTGTTCACCATTTGTATAATCTTCCTTGAAGAGAGATCTATTCAGATCATTTGTACATTTCTAAACTGAGTTTTCATTTTGTTATTGAGTATAATAGTTCCTTATATATTCTGAAAATAAGTTCCCTGTTGGGCATATGATTTGCAAATATTTTCTCCCTCTCCATGGGTTGTTTCTTAATTTTCATGACAATGTCTTCTGAGACACGATGGTTTTTAATTTTGATAAGGTCCAGTTTTATCTATTTTTTGATTTGTCATTTGTGCTTTTGATGTCATATTTATAAATCTTTTGTCAAATAAAGGGTCACAAAGATTTTTGCCATTTTCTTCTAAAAGTTTTATAGTTTCAGCTCTTACATTCAGGTCTTTAATCTATTTTGACTTAATTTTTGTATGAGATGGAAGTCATTCCTCCACATGTGGATATCAGCTGTCTCAAAACCATTTGTTGAGAAGACTATTCTTTCCTCATTAAAAAGTGTTGACCTTGCATTGAAACTTTAGATCAGTCTGAGACTATAAATAATATTAATTCTTTCAATCATTAAACATGGCGATATCTTTCCATTTATTCTGATTTTTTAAAAATTTCTTTCAATGGTGTTTTATAGTTTTCAGTATGCCAATCTTGTACTTATGCAACTTACTCCTAAGTATGTTATTCTTTTGATGCCATTGCAAATGATAGTTTTCTTAATTTCAATTTCCAGTTGTTTGTTGTTGGCACATAAAATTATAATCAATTTTTGTATATTGACCTATATCCTGCAAAATTGTCAAACTCATTAATTCGTTCTAATAGTTTTTGTCCTTTTTTTGATAGATTCCTTAGGATTTTCTGAATAGGAGATAATGTCATGAAGAAAAGTGATAGTTCTTTTCTTTTTCTAGATTTTCTTCCCTTCCTCCCTTGCTTCCTTCCTTCCTTGTTTCCTTCCTTTTTTCTTATTTCCTTTATTCTAGTCCAAAATGACCTGGTTAAATAACCCCTAGCACTATGTTGAATAAAAGTGGTGATAGTAGACCTCCTTGATTTGTTCCTAAAATTACGGGTAAACCTTCACTCTTTTTCCATTAAGCATGATAATAGCTGTGGGTTTTTGCAAATGCCTTTGGTCAGATTAAGAAATTTCTTTCTATTCCCAGTTTTCTTTTTGTTTTTGTTGTCTTTAATCATGAAATGATGTTGGATTTTTGCCAACCCTTGTATATTACTAGAGAAAATACTAAATGGTGAAGCTACTTTGGACAACAGCCTGACAATTCCTTAAAAAGTTAAACACAGAATTGCTATATGACTCAGAAATACACTCTTGGGTATAAATTCAAAGCAGTTAAAATCATGTCCACACAAAAACTTTAATATTCATAGCAACATTTTTCATTATAGTCAAAAGTGAAAAGAATCCTAGTGGCCATCAACTGATGAATGGATTAACAAAATCTTGGATGGGTATATAAATAAATAAAAAACAATGGAGTACTGGTATATTCTACAACATGGGTGAATCTTAAAAATATGATGCCAGACACCAAAGACTACATATTGCATCATTATATTTATATGAAATACACAGAGTAGGTATATTTAGAGATATATAAAGAGAGAGAGAAAGTGGATTACTTGTTGTCAAGGTCTGGGGGTAAGGGGGTTGGGAGTGACTCTTACTGTGTGTGGTGTTTCTTTTAGGGGTCATAAAAATGTTCTGGAATTAAATAGTGGTGATAGTTGTACAACGTTGTGATATAATAAAAAATGATGTAATTGTGTACTTTAAAAAGGGCAAATTTTATATATGGAAATTATATTTCAACAAAAAAATTCTACATATTTGCTAAGCTATATTAATCTTCAGCATCCACCCCAATCTAATATGTTCAATTCTTCCTTTGAACTTTTAGGCAGAACTCTTTTATGGCAACTCCTGTGGCCTTGTCATACAATTATTTGTGTGGCTTTTAAAGGTTTAAAGGGAATATGTACTGAAATGGGTATCTTCTGTATAGGCTGGCAGGTTATCCACACAGGGATTATACAAGTAGCAGATTTTATGAGCACAGAGAATTTGCTGTGGCCCAATTATTGATTCCAGTCTCACTATCAAGAAATTCTATCTTGTCAGTATTCCAGATTCTATCAAACTTACACAATTTGTAAACTCACAAGTGTATGAACATGAGACCAGAATGCCATTATGTTAATTCTGATTGAGATCAACTGCCTGGTGGACTGGTCATACCAAGCATGTTCTTCCTCTGGGTTTATAACCAACTGGGGTAGAAAAAGCCAGAAATTTGCTTGGTTGTCATGTAGTCAGAACAATGCCGTGATTCAAAAGCATGGTCCTTTAGTCAGAAGCAGCTTCCCAGCAGGGAAATCCATTCCCAGCAAAATATAACAGAACTGCATAGTGTTTATCTCCATGGCTCTTCTTTATCCAAGAATCGCCTGATTCTTATCCATCTTACCATCTTAAATCCCAGAAACATTTCATCTCTAAGCTGCCTTCTTGCAGTCTTCTGATCATTCTTTATGTACTAATTTTGTAGTTTAAATCCTAGAAGGCAGTTTTTCAGCAGCCCCAGATAATGCTCATTTTTTCTTCTCCATGAAACTCTAAGTTCCATAAGGCAAAGATTGACTAACTCATCTTTGTATCTATTATAGCATCTAACCTAGACTTGCAATGTGTATGATTGAAATGAAATATAACTTGGGATAATTTATTATCTTCAAAACACATTGATTGGTAATTTTCTTTTCCTTCTTAGTGTTGTATATGACAGTAGCAGAAGCTTAAAATTCTGTCAGTGTGGCTAATGTCAGTTTCTGAAATTATATAACAACACTGTATATTGAGTAGATCTGTTCTAAGGATTATCAACATTGTTTTATGTGAATTTACTGAAACAAGGATACTTCAAAAATAGTTATTGCAGGGCACCTGGGTGGCTCAGTTGGTTGGGCATCTGCCTTCAGCTCAGGTCACAATCTTAGTCCCAGGATGGAGCCCAGAGTTGGGCTCCCTGCTCAGTGAGGAATCTGCATCTCATTCTCTCCCTCCTCCCACTTGTGCTCTCCCTCTCTCCCTCTTCCTCAAATAATAAATAAATTAAAATCTTAAAAAAATAGTTATTGCAAGTGTACTATGTTCTATTTCAGTAGTCCTCAGAACTTGGTGTGGATCAGAATCACCAGGAGAGCTTGCTAATGCACAGATTGTGAGGTCCCAAACTTAGAGCTTCTGTAGGAGTTAGGGCATAGCAGTTGGTGTGTTAGACCTTCTTCAGTAGGTCTGGGATGGAGACCCAGAATTTGAGTTTCTAATAGACTTGTTCTGAAGTGATGCTAATGCTGTAGGTATAGGACTGATACACTCTGAGAACCACTGCTCTATTCATACTTCTTGGTATTCATTGTTTGAATTAGTGGCCCAAAGTGTGGCCTGTATCTGCCAGTAACTGCCAGAGATTTTTGGAAATCAAGAATTTCAGACACCACCTATGATTTCTGAGTCAGAATCTGCATTGTAGCATATGATCCCTCAAATGATTAGTATGTAGCCAAAATTAGAGAAGCACTGATTTAGAGAACCGAGAGAGGTCACTCACAGAACAGACCAGGGAGGGGTTAAGTGAAAGATGTTCTAATGAAAAATATCAGAAAACTACAGTGTGCTTTATTGTGCTTCTTTACACTAAGCCAAGGGATCAGAGAAACAAGGTGATTATACCAGTCATGGTCCCAGAAGGACACAGATGGGAATACTCAAAAAGGAAATTAAAGAAACTTCAATGAAGACACTATTTGCAAAGATGTGGGCAGGATCAAGCTAACCTATAATGGATGGTGAAGCATTCAGATATTAATAAAATAAAAAAAGCTGCTACCGCCCTTAGCCCTGAAGGAGCAAGACGAGGGGCTGCAAGGGATAGAGGACAGACAAATATCCAGACCTCTTTTTTCCTTTCTCCTTTTTCTTTTCATTCTTTTGTTTTTGTTTTTGTGTTTTGAGAGAGAGAGCACTCACGTGAGTCAGGGGAGGGACAGAGGGAGAGAAAATCTTAAGCAGGGAGACCGACACAGGGCTCAGTCTCACTACCCTGAGATCATGACCTGAGCCAAAATCAAGAGTCAGACGCTTAACAGACTGAGCCACCCAGGTGCGCTTTCTCTCTTTTCATTCTTTAGTATCCTCCACTTGCCTTTCATTGGCCAAATCCACTTAGAAGTTAGAAGGCAAAGATGCCTAACCCATATAGTCTCTAGAAGTCAGCCTCCTAAGGGAACAGAGGAGAGTCCAGAAGGGTGAATGGTTCCCCCTTAGAAGAATTAAATATTGTTCACATACTAGTCAGACAAATCAGGTTGGTAGTTATATATTTCCTATATTGGGGAACGAGTCAATCATGTTGACATAGAAAATCCAAATATTTCCTTTATACCTGCAACCCTAGAATACACTAATGGCTTCCACCAAAGGAAAAATACATAAGGCAACATGTAATGATAAGTTAATGACCAGTGGGTCAACTTGCTGACCATGTTCATTCGCAGAGCTCAAGTGATAAGTTGAGGTCCTGCAACAGAGAAATAAATAGACACTTGATTGTACCAATGACTCTAGGAACTGTGCAAAGGCTTTGTGCGGGGATGGGGAGTGCTTTGTTGAGATAAGCATAAATGATCAAGTGTTCAAACCAAAACTCATATGGGAACGAGAATAAATGGGGAAATTATTCTGTTGAATGATTAAAAATTGTCTTAGTATAGATCATCTTTTTTTAAAGCAGTTTTATTAAGGTATATAATTGATATAAAACATTTAATATGTGCACTTTGATGAGTTTAGACACATGCAAGCACCCGTGATACCATCATCACAATCAAGTCGATAGAAATATCTAACACCTCCCTAATTTTTTGTGTGTCCTTTTGTGTTGTGTGTGTGTGTGTGTGTGTGTGTGTGTCTGTGAGTGTGTTAAGAGCATTTAATATGAGATGTACTCTTTTAACAAATTTTGAAGTACACAATACCATACTGTTAACCGTAAGCAGTATGTTGTACAACGGGTATCTAGAACTTATTCATCTAGCGTAACAGAAGATTTATACCTATTGAACTATTCCCTATTTGCCCTACTCTCCAGCCTTACTTCCCCAGCCTCTGGCAACCACTGTTTTTTTTCTCTGCTTCTGTGAGTTTGACTAGTTTAGATATCTTACATAAGTGGAATCATGTGACTAGCTTATTCTGTGACTAGCTTATTTCATAGCTTATAAAACTTATATATGAAGTCTTCTAGGTTTATCCATGTTGTCATGTATGTCAGAATTTCCTCTTTTTCTTCAGGATGAATAACTTCCATTGTATATATATAACACACTTTATTTATCTATTCATCTGAACATTGACACTGAATTATTTCTATATGCTGTCAGAAATTAGCATGGATTCTTTTGAAAGCTGGTACTGTATGTGTTGCTTACCCGAGGTCAGCGCTTCTCAGATTTTAATAAGTGCATATAAATTGCCCGGGAATCATGTTAAAATACATCTTCTCATTCAGTAGGTCTGGAGTAGGACCTGAGATTTTACACCTTTAGTAATTTCCCTGGTGATATTGATGCTACAGGCTGTAGGAGCACATGTTAAGTTGCAAGGTCCTAAGGTACAGAAAATTAAGAACAATCTTAATTCCACTGAAATTGGAACGTTGCTGTCTTTGGTTTTGCAAAATGGGTAGTAAATTAAAGAAGATCCATGAAAGAAAGAGAGGATGGCTAATGGGGGCAATAAAATATCATGAGTTTCTTGGAGGTCCTTACTCATTCTTTAACCCCCATGACAGAGCTATAGAGTTTGTTCTTTTTATTTCAGCTATTTTATTTTCAACTTTTTATATTCAACAATTATACTGTTTTAGTCCTTAACATTAGCTTCATAACCCTTTGACACATTTACCCTGCCAACAATCCCATCAATTTCCAAATGAATTTAGTTTCACCTTATTATGGTTGTTGAAACAGGAATCACAGTTCTAACTGGGTTTGTGTTTCATACTTCCTTGAAATTGGCTTCTCATGTACATAAGTCTAATATGAGACAGGGAAAGAAGTAAATTTGATTACACTGATTTTATAATTTATTTCTGTCCCTTTGAGCAGAAAGCATAATGGCAGTCTATATAATGTCATCATTGAACATCCCCATAGACGTAAAATCCTTGAAAGTCTGTCGCCACCATGGTCTGGTGGCACAGACAATAAGTAAAAACTGTGGGTAAAGGACTGAGAGTTGTAGATCCATTGGCAGTGAATCAGCCAACCAACACTCACTGAGCATCTATTATTATACCTTTCATTGCAGCAGATGTTATGAGAATATAGGAAAAAAACAAGGATTCTGCATCTAGAAGATAACAATATCAGAGGCAAAATCAACATGTGAAATAATAATAAATTGTGACTGGTCAGGGAGGACTTTGTTATCTCAAGTTGGTGCTATACTATACACCACATACAAAACCAAATCAAATCAAACCGAACAAAACAAAAAGGACATCCGAGCACTGATACACAATTTCAGACATGAAGTACTTGCTCCTCAAAACTCATTCCTTCTCTTCTCAGTTACCAGTTTTACAAATTCATTCTGTTCTTCCATTGCTACTGACTGGTTGTGACTTATCTCCCCAATCCCAACTTTAGAGTAATCTGGGCTCCTTTCAACCCTTTTAGTTCTCTACCCTCCTATAATGCCTCAAGCTACCCTGACTAACACCTTGTTCCCAAAGATCAGCCCATGTCACGGTCAGGGCTCCTACAGGGTAGACCCAAGGCAATGAGTACACTACATAGAAATGATACTGAAATTGTTCCTGAAGAAAGGAGTTTGCAGAGTAAAATGTTGGAGAGAGAGTTGTTGGTGTTGGTAAGTGTGGTTTTTAAGCAGTGACATTGATAAGGAAGGTGTTGCAAAGACAGGTAATAATATCAAATACAGGCCAGGGAAATAACATTGGCAAGCCATTCAGAAAGTGCCATGATGTGATCTTTCTACAATGGAACTTTACCAGTTGCTTTTCTGTGTGTTTTGAGGTCACTGAGTACAATTCAGCTTGCAGTGAAGTTCTGTGCAGAATAAACCCCTAATGCGACTGGCGTCAGATTCTGCTTTGAAGTAGATGTGATCCTAACTTTATGTCCTGAGGATTCTCAAGAATGGCAAAACCTTAGTTATTTCCAAGCCTAAAAATTTCCTTAGGCTGTCTACAAGACCCATAGGTCTTAAGGTGGTAGTAATACTATTTGGGACATCAGGCAGGCATTGACAAAGAATTAGATTAAGCAGACTGCTAATGTTTTACTAAAATATTATTATTTGGGTCACAGATCTTCATGGGCGACCTTTGTTTGTTTCCTCAGAACACCACTCAGATAACTGTCAGGGAAAGAGACTAAGAGTCTAGCAAAAAGATTCAAATTTAAAATGGAATACTACTAAAATGTCATATTGTTCAATACACAAGGGCAAAATAAATCCGGAACATTTGGTTTGTATGGAAACCAAAAAAAACCAGAGACAAATCCCTGCAGTGACCCATGGAGACTTGACACATGCTGATGCCCTATATCCATCATTTTGGGGAGAACTCCCAGGTTGATTCTATACATAGTTCAGTAGTGGCCACATCTGTTCTCTTTCACTAAGATGTAACTGGGCTCTGGCTTGATCAGCTGTCTCAAGATTTTAAGGCCCTTTTGTCCTTTCCCAATATAAATAGCAAGGCAAGGCTTTTTGACTTCACTTTGGAACACTATCAAATCCCAACAGGTGTCGGCCTTTGCTGACCTCTGGGGCCTTTCCCCTTTCAGGGAGGGGACTGTCTGCTCTTCCCAAAAGGAATTACCCCACAACCTGACACCACAGGATGACAGCTGGGCTCCTCTTACCACACATGCCGGCAAGGAGGGGAGCGCGGAATAGACAGCCGAGAATACATGGCACAAGCCACTCCTCCCCGTAAACCACCCTAAAGGGTGGGAAGGAAAAAAAAAAAAAAAGAAAATGGAACCAGAGAATCTTGTTTCCTTTGAATACATCTACTATACATGTAAAGGATTTGGAAAGTTGCAGCCTGTCATCAGAAAAAAAAAATAAAATTACCTGGAAGTAAAGGTAATGTCTTCCTAACATGGTAGATAAAAATGCAAATTGAAGTTGTTCAAATCAAAGCTATTTTCTTAAAGAAGGACTAAAGATGGTGATGCTGGATTTATTATTTATTATTATTACTATTACTATTACTGTTATTATTTTGGCCATGAGGCATTGGCTCTCAAATTAAGATCGCCAGATTATACAAATAAAGAAGAACATGGTAGTTAAATTGTAATTTCAGGAGAAGAATAAAAAATTTTTGTATAAATATGTTTCAGGCAATATTTGAGACATACTTACATACCAAGGAGTGTGTTGTGAGCCTGAAATGCAAATTTAACTGTTTTGTATTTTTCCTGACCATTTGACTCTAAATCCAGCAATCTGTTTCCCTTCCTGATTCCGTTACTCTCCTCCTTAGACCAACAGAGGCACTCCCAAGCCGAATGTAACTGCTTTCCAAGTTTTTGAGAGAAATGAGAAAATTTGGAGTAGGCCCCTTAAAAATACTCAGATTCACCTTTTCTCCCCTTTTTATTCTTTCACAGTTTCTTCATAATCTGTTTGTAAGAGAATATTTATTCAGTGACTATTTTGTCATTACAATACTCTATGAAGCATTAGATTTTTTTTTTAAGATTTTATTTTTTATTTATTTATTTGACAGAGAGAGAGATCACAAGTAGGCAGAGAGGCAGGCAGAGAGAGAGAGGAGGAAGCAGGCTCCCTGCTGAGCAGAGATCCCGATGCGGGACTCGATCCCAGGACCCTGAGATCATGACCTGAGCCGAAGGCAGCGGCCCAACCCACTGAGCCACCCAGGCACCCGAAGCATTAGATTTTTAAATGCCCACTTATACAGGGAGATATCAAGACCCAACAAAGTTAACTTACTTATAGCAGGACAGTTAGAAAGGATTTCTGAGTGTAGGTTGCCAAAAGAGAATGGCAGCAGGTGGGTATGAAGTCAGGTGGACAGGTCCACGCTGAACAGAGTAGCTGAAAGGAATTGTGTTCCATTTGGTGAGGCCACTTACCTGGGTGATCTTTGAATTTGTGCGTCTCCTAACCAGGCCACCATTATCCCATGATACACTGACTGGAAATTACTGTTTTTAGTGCTTTTCGTTTTATGTGTTACTGAATGTAAATGTTATAATTAAAAACAGTATAATTTTGTGTACAATGCAACAGTGGAACATATTATCATGGTGTTTCCTGGACTTTGGATATTTGACAATAAAATCACTCTGTTGGAGCCAAGTGAATCAAATAGCTACTGATTTTATTCTGGTTGAATGATGTTGTTTGGATGAAAACAAAACTAACAAAGATGAGATCAAACATTTATCCAGTAGATATTGCAGTTTGCTGATTTATTCTGGTCTAGCATTAGATCCTTGAGCAAAGGCCACTAGTATCAATTTCCATGTGCTTGTCTACATTTCCCAGCCTCCCTTGCAGTTAAATGGGGCCATATGCCAAGCATGTGACATGTGTTGCTTCCAGATCGAGGCATTTGAAAGCCACAGAGCCACCACCATCCCTTTCATCTCCTACTCTGGTGACTTTGGAGACCAAAACTCCAAATGACATAGCTATGAGATAGAGGAGAGATAGAGCCCACACTGGGCTTTCGAAGAATGAGAAGTAAACGTCTGATGTGTCTAGTCTCTAGGATTTGGGGAGTTAGTTGATCACAGCTGACCTTAGAGTATAGTTCCAGTATCAGCTTCCCCTGGAAGCTTATTAGAATTGTAGTGTCTCTTTCTCTAGCCCAGGGATACTAACCAGGATCTATATTTTGACAAGCTCTCAGGGTGATTAATATACATAATAATTTGAGAAGCCCTGTTGTAAATTCTACCAGAAATTCTGGTAATGTAGGCTAGTGCTGCTCAGGTCTGGGAATTCCAAACTTATTTTAACACCAAAGTCACTAGCATAGATTTCTAAAAGCACAGAGATAGGAGACCTACTGGATATGAATCTCTAGAGGTGAGCCCAGAAGTCCTCATTTATTAAAACTTCCCAGTGATTCTGATAATTAGGTAGCCTTATAATTTTGATAGTTTTAATTGGGAATATAGATAAATTCATATCATTAGCTTAATTTTTGCTGTGTTATAATACTAATGAATTATATAAATCTTTGGAGTTTAACAGACATTCTATGAAGAGGCCCTAGAATTTATCTGTAGAGTTGATGGAATTAATCATTTTTGTCACTTGCTTTCTGATGCAAAGTCACCCTCCTCTTTTCTTAGCCCCAGAGACTCCCGGAAGCAGAATACTTAAGTAATGGGGAGGGTACAGTATTCAACTGGCACTGCCTTTTCCAACTAAGAGACTTTCCTCAGCCCTTTCTGGGCTAGACTGTGTCTTTGAGTTTAAAAAGACCCTGCAGCTGTCTCCACTGAGCAGCTTCCTTATCAGAATGAGACAGCTCCATTTCCATTTGTGTGCAGACATCAAAATACTGGCTTTTCCCTTCTTTATTTCTGTCTCTCTTCTTAGCAGGTTGAAACTGCACTATAAAGGAAGCATTGTAATCCAGTAAACTCACCAAAGAACTGGGGAGAGACCTGCTTCGTGAAACAGCAAGGGTCCCTCTTTTTAAACTTCTCACTGGGATGACTGTTATTTTGCAAATCATCTCAAAAAAATCCTGTCTCCTTGAACTAGATCAGCAGCCTTCAGATCCCTGCATACCTCCTCTTGGCTCCCAGCCTTCTGTACATGCTCTGTAAGCACATATCATAACAGGAAAATCTTTCAAAAAGGTTTTGCATAGCCATTCCCTCATGACAATAACAATTTTAAATGACAGAAGCTCCTCATTTTTTAATAGCATGGTAAATTAAAGACTCATCCAAGATGAGGGGCACGGCTGAGCAGGCATTGCCTGATTTCGTGGCAGCTCCAAACTGTGTTTAGAACAGAATATTTTCAATAAGAGCATAAGCTATGGAAGCTGATGAAGATGTGTCATTTATTTAGGACCTAGGGACATGGAACGAGCTGGGGATGAGGAGGAAGCAGAAGTCACCACAATTCTGGACTTGAGGAAAGAGGGGGGAGTAGGAAAAGGGATGAGATGTAGGAAGTGGAAGGAACGGATGCTGAGGGGAGAGGAAAGAGAGCCATGTTGAAAATATTGTCTTGCATGGATTAAGAAGCAAATCCTTCTGGTGGAAACAAACCAACAATAAAACAACAACAAAAACCAACCTGTGATTTGCTTTTCAGTACCCATAGTGTAGACACACACAAAGCAAATTGGGTGGAAGGTAAACAAAAATGTATTTCAATTCAAACAACTGGTTGATAATTGGTTAGTATCGGTGTGGGACGGTGGTGGTGGTAACAGGTTCCTATGCCGATCTCATCTTAAATGATCATTTATTCCTCTTACACAGGATAATTTAACATGCAAACAATTTAGAGGAGACAAAGTTATGAACTATGGTAATTTTTTTTTTTTTTTTTAACTGCTTCCACTAAGTATAGTTCTCCACAAGGATTTTATCTCTGTCTCTTCCTCTCTCTCCGCCCTCTATGGTGACTTACGGTTTTGTCACCATTTCAGCTCAGACTCTTCTCTGACCTGCAGTTCCTCTAAACTGAGGTTGCCTTTGGCTCTGTTTTTCTTCTCTTTCTTTATATTGCTTTCTCGAGTTCTACCTTGCCTTCCTGGCTGTGATTTCCCTTCTTATCATCTGCTCCTCCCCGGGGGCAGCATTTCTTGCCTTCCTTGAATGTGTTTCGAACAGCTAACCCAGACATGCCACCTAGTGCTTCTGTATAGGGGCCTCGTAGTTTTGCAGGAGAAAATGTGATTCTGGACTCCCTCCATGAGCAATGCTGAATTTCTCAGAACTCATTATGGAATGAATAGGGAGTCCTGTGAACCATGAGAAGCAGATACAAAATAGTTTTTCTCTTACAGAGAAATTCCTGGGTTAGAAGCTCAAAAACAGGATTCGTCAAAGCCGGGAAGCTACCAGTGTGAGAGAAACCATGAGGTTGAAGCCGCAGAGAACTTGATTTTCAGAATGAAGGATAACCAGACCTGTGTAAGAAAGGCGGAAAGTTAATCAGGAGATGCAAGATGGAAACGCATTACTGGTCACCCGTAGAGAGAGAGCTAAAATGAATCACAAGAGTCTTGATTTCCAGTTCTGTGAAGGGAAGGAGGGAAGGAAAGAAGGGAAGGAGGAAGGATGGAAGGAGATAAAGTAAATAAAATGAAAAGACATGACAGACCCAACCTGGGCAGAAAAGAGTTAGCATTAGCAGGCCAGAGATGGCTATCCTATCAAAGGCCTGATTAAGAGGTTGGCCCATAGCAGGAGTCTGGGAATTTGGAATTTTGGAAGCTTCTCATAATTTCCTGATAAGAAAGTCTCACTATGTCTAAACTATTGTGAAAATGATGTGGTTTATGTTGAATGCCTTTGTGCTTCCTGGAAGTCTGGGTTTTTGGTACATGCTCAGTAGAGGGAGCCTCTGTGACCTTGAGCTCTGAGTCTCTAATGGACTTTCATGAGAGATAGCATTTCAGTGTGCTGTCACCCTTCCTTGGAGGATAAACTGTGTAACCCCCCACTGGGAGAGGATTTTTTTAGAACCTTGAGCTTCGTTTTCTCTGGACTTGACCACGTGCACCTTTTTCCTTTTCGGATTTCGTTTTGTATCCTCTTGTTGTAATAAATCATAGCTTGAAGTACAACTATATGCTGACTCTTGGGAGTCCTAGCAAATCATTGAACCTGGCGCTGGTCTTTGGGGACCCATGACACATTGCCTTTCTGCAATCATTTAATTCCTTCAATTTTAAAAACTATGTGTTTACTTTGTAAATGACCCAAGAGAAATTTTGATTCATCTTTCCTGTACCCACTAATTTTAAGTTCGTTTGAAAAATGAGGTCAAAATAAATAGTCTTTTGAAATGTTTAAAAGGTAAGACCAATGGGGAATGTTAATGCTCTTTAGATTATATACAACTAATTAATTCACAATCAAATGTTATAGAAATCCTAAACGAGAAGCAGGTCAGAGCACAGTCAGAAATTTGGGTGTGAGGTTTGGCTCCATTATCTTAATTACTCTGTGGCTTTATAAAAGTTAACTTTTCTGAGCTTAAGTTTTTCTTTCTTTCATTTTTTTTTTTTTTAAACCTGTGAAAAAGGAATGGTACTACACACTTGTTTTTGAGAGTTAACTTGAAATAATTTATGTAATGTATTTTAAATAGTCTGCCTGGTACATTCTAAGGGTTTGATTGCTGGTATAGTATCTGTCGTCAGTGAACAGTGCAGTAAGAACAACTCAAGGATGCCAAGCTCACTTGTGAGGCAATCTGGGAAGCAGGCACCAACAGCTGACTGGACATTGGAGGCTCTCATCACATCTAGAGCAGCCCAAAGATGTGTTCAACTATTCATTAATTGTGTATAACACCCAATGCTCGTCACCACACGTGCCCTCCTTATTACCCATCACCCGATTACCCTACCCCCATCCCCCTTCCTTCTGTAACCCTCAGTTTGGTTCCTAGAGTCCAGAGTTTTTCATGGTTTGTCTCCCTCTCTGATTCCTTCCCATTCAGTTTTCCTTCCTTTCCCTGTGGTCTTCCATGCTATTCCTTATGTTCCACATATGAGTGAAACCATAAGATAATTGTCTTTCTCTGTTTGACTTATTTCACTCAGCATAATCCCCTCCAGTTCCATCCATGTTGATGAAAATGGTGGGTATTTATCCTTTCTGATGGCTGAGTGATAATCCATCATGTATATGGACCACATCTTCTCTATTCATTCATCTGTTGAAGGGCATCTCGGCTCCTTCTACAGTTTGGCTATCGTGGACACTGCTGCTATGAACATTGAGGTGTATGTGCCCCTTCTTTTCATTACATCTGTATCTTTGGTGTAAATACCCAGTAGTGCAATTGCTGGGTCATAGGGTAACTCTATTTTTAACAACTTGAGGAACCTCCACAATGTTTTCCAAAGTGGCTGCACCAGCTTTCATTCCCACCAAGAGTGTAAGAGAATTCCCCTTTCTCCATACCCTCTCCAACACTTGTTGTTTCCTGTCTTGTTAATTTTTGCCATTCTAACTGGTATAAGGTGGTACGTCATTGTAGTTTTGATTTTTATTTCCTTGATGGCTAGTGATGTTGAACATTTTTTTCCTATATCTGTTAGTCATTTGTGTGTCTTCTTTGGAGAGGTGTCTGTTCATGTCTTCTGCCCACTTACTGACTGGATTATTTATTTTATGGGTGTTGACTTTGAGTAGTTCTTTGTAGATCTTGGATATCAACCCTTTATCTGTAATGTCATTTGCAAATATCTTCTCCCATTCCATGGGTTGCCTCTTAGTTTCCTTTGCTTGCAAAAGCTTTTTATCTTGATGAAGTCCCCAAAATTCATTTTTGCTTCTGTTTCCTTTGCTTTTAGAGACTTTTCTTGAAAGAAGTCACTGTGGCCAATGTTGAAGAGGTTACTGCCTGTGTTCTCCTCTAGGATTTTGATGGATTCCTATCTCACATTTAGGTCTTTCATCCATTTTGAGGCTATCTTTGTGTATGGTATAAAAGAATGGCCTAGTTTCTTTCTTCTGAAGTGTCATTTTAAAACCATTCTAACCTACCCTAGGGTGACTCCCCCACCTTACAAACCTCCAGCCAAACGTTCCTTGTGCCCACTCCCAATCTCTTCTGCATGATCTTTGTTTCTTGCAACTACTTGCAGGGACAAGGGGGACTTTTGAGGTTTCCTTAAATCCTTTCTACAAGTTTTAAGTAGTGCCATGACCCAGGAAGTGTAGAGTGATCAAGGTAAAAAGACACATGGTTCTTTCTCTTTCACCCCACCTGACCTTGGGAAAGTCACGTCTCTGAATTTCACTATGACTCACTGTAAAATAGATTAATTAAAAATATCAACTGTCACCTCACTTGACACTTGTTGAGAAAGAAGGCTTCAGAAAATGTTGGTAAAAGTGCTTTGGAAATTGTAAAGTACTATACAGAGGATCACTTAGGGCCTGCTCTGGGTTTTTTCTAGGATGGTCATAAAAATCATTATCCATAGTTGGTTGGGTATTTGGCAGAAGAAAATGATGGGAGCCTGGGACTTACTGCCAAAGGAGATAGCATGCTATGACATTAGTCTTAAAAATATAAATTGAGTCCTGGGTATTTAGTTAGATGCCACAGAATCTGACAGAAAAATTAGATCCCCCTCTAGCCTGAGCTGGAGTAATAGATAAGGAAACTATTGCATTGGTATTTAATTGTAATAACTGGTATCATTCCTTTTTTTTGTACAATGAAGCGACACAGTTATTTGGGATTGATTTATTGCTTTGTTGTGAAAACTTGTTTTTCATTGATTTTTTTTCCCTTCAGTGCTCTTCTTCACTAATTGATTGATTTGATTGTTAGAGCTTTGACTCCATCTCTGAAGATGGATTAGAATAATTATTGCAGCCTGCTGGTTAATCATTCCGCCACACAATTATTGCTGTTATGCTGTGCACTAGCACTTTATTAGCTGTAGTAATTGTAGCCAAGTTTAATAATTTAATGACATACTTGGAGATGACAACTTGGTCATTATGCAGGGACACTTCTGTGGAACCTGCAAGCTCCTGGGTAAGTGAAAGGGCCAGTCCCATTTCTCCTGTTTGCTGGCCTTTTAAGAGGTGTTTGGACTTTCCTTCTTCTGGACAGCTAGGACCCAAACCTTCCAATCTGAGGAGGTGGAATGGCATTGCACAGCTTAGGGAACACCCACTTGTTCAGGAGCCTGAGCCTACATAACTCTAATATCTTCCCATAGGCCTGCTGCCCCCAAGCCTTGGAATTATGTGGATGCTACACAGGAAGAACACAATACTGTTCTTTGTTCATTATAACTCATGATACTTTTAGATAAGCCTGTAAAGCTCCTTCCCCCAGGTACTTTTTCCCTGAAATCAGAAGCAGCAGAGCAGGGTAGTCTGCAGAACATCAGGAGATGAAGCATCCTTTTACCTCCCCTCACCTTGTTGCACTGAGTTGGGCGAATTCTCCCCATCACCCCAGCAAGCCCACACAGAACTCTCACCCTTTCCACCTCTCTGGGAGGAGAGGCCATAACAAATGCCAGATACTGCTCTGGATTGATTTTTTTAAAAATTTCAGATGGGCTCCCCATCCTACTTCAGCTGCACATGAACCACATACTAAATTATTCACTCTGTGTTTTCCTTCCCACCTAATGAAGACAGCCACACTTGGTTGTGAAGATCTGAGATTCTCATAAAAGAGCACTGTTCAGTGTTAAGTTGTATTAATAGTCAGCTATATCAGTGTTGCCTATATTGGAAGCAAAACACTTCGGAAGCTAATTCTGATTCCCTACTTTGTTTTCTACTTTAATCACAATTTCGGCATCTACTAAATCAGGTGGGAATGAAACAGTTTTTCAAAAGCATTCGCTATAAATTTTTGCCTTCTATTTTCCTTTTCCTGTCTCTCTGTTTCTCCCCTCCCCTCGTGCCGCCCCCCACCCACACAACTGACTTCACTATTTATTCCTATTCTCTCTCATGTTAATATCCAGGGTTTTGGAGTTTATAATTTGGACAAATGATAATCTACACACCACGAGGAGATAAGCTGTCTGGATTTGGTTTGACATTCATAACTATACAGTTTCTGTCCTTATATTATTTATTTGATTTTTTGACATTGAGGTATAAGAAAAATATTGGAACATAAGAGCTGTTATGTAAAATCCTCTCTAATGACTTATGCTTAGAAGAAATTAATTTTGCAGAATTTTTTGTGATTGCAATTTCTTTTATTGATTTTTGTTAAGTTTAAGAATTTTTGGGACGCCTGGGTGGCTCAGTTGGTTGGACGACTGCTTTCGGCTCAGGTCATGATCCTGGAGTCCCAGGATCGAGTCCCGCATAGGGCTCCTAGCTTCATGGGGAGTCTGCTTCTCTCTCTGACCTTCTCCTTGCTTATGCTCTCTCTCACCTCCTCTCTCTCAAATAAGTAAATAAAATCTTAAAAAAAAAAAAAAATTCTTTCCAAGTCCAACTACATCTGTATCAAGGAACATGTTGACTGATGAACAAGTTGCTAAATTTGCAAACAAATGCCATACACAGAGACCTGGCAGTAATCCCTAAAATGACAGCAAGCCTTCTCTGTTTCTGTAGAGCATGTTGATAAGGAGAGATGCCTAGGTGTGAAGAAACCTAATCTTTACTGTCTTTTCTTCAATGGACTTCAGGCACAGATAGATCTTGCTGTGATTTTGCAAGGTGGGAAAAAGGATGCAACCCTGTTTGACTGTTGGAAAATCAATAATAACAACTAACTTCTGTAGAGTGAGCTGCCGTCTCCTGACCTTCTTGCACTTCCACCAATCTTTAGAAAATATGTCTGATTCAAGTTGTTTCTAGGAAAGCATAACAGATTCTTTCTCTTGTGAGTTAAGTGAGAAGAAGCCAGGACCTCGTAGTCCTTTTTTCATCAAATGTGTAATTTTAGTAGAAACTTAAGGCACAAGGATTTTTTTGATCTGCTGTAATAGAACTTAAGTATGATGCATTTTGCCGAGATACCATATACTTTGATTGGGTATTTAGTTTGTGTAGAATTATCCATAGCACTCCATCAACTTTATCAGTTCCGATAATAATAACAGTGCTATGGTAGGCTGCATGATGGCTCCCCAAATTACCGAGGTTCCCATCTCTGGAATTACGAATTTTACCTTTTAGGGCAAGAGAGAATTTGCAGATGTGATTAAGTTAGGGGTCCTGGGGTTGGGAGATTATCTTGGATACACCAGGTGGACCCTAAATGTACTCACCAGTGTCCTTGTAAGGAGCAAGAAGAGGGAGATTTGACAGGGTAGAGGAGGCCCTGTGAAGGATACAGAGAAGCAGAAACAGAGAGGGGTGCCACACCTCTGGCTTGGAAGGTAGAGACTGGAGCGATGAATTTAGAAGCACAGCCAGTTGAAGGAAGGTAGAAAAGATAAGGAAATAGACTCTCCACCAAAGCATCCAGAGACTGTGTGGCCCTATCAATAAATTGAGTTCAGCCCAGTGAAACTCCTGCCCCCCAGAACTATATGACAATAAGTCTGTGTTGTTTTTAGGCACCAAGTTGACGGTAATTTGTTATGGCAGACATAGGAAACCAACACAGGCAGTATCACGTGTTGACCATTTGCTGTTTTACATATTTGCTGTTCTCTTTACTAATAGTCAAGAACTGTGCTAAATAGTCCACATGACTTTTTTATAATTTTATACTCACAAATCAAGGTAAGGTAGTATTAAAATTAGTCTCATTTTGGGGCACCTGGGTGGCTCAATGTGTTAAAAGCCTTTGCCTTTGGCTCAGGTCACAGAAGGATGACACAGAGTCCCTGTCATCTTGCAACTGACAATGTTGTGGGAAAACAAGAAAAGCAGTTTCAAAGTTGAGTCTTTCATAAGGGTAATTTTAGGCATGTGCTTATGGTGGTAATGCTACTACTAAAGCTGGAGTGGGTAACAGAAACGTCTTCTGGAGGCAGTGACATTGAGTTGAGCCTTGAAGGAGGTATAGGAATTGTCTAGGTAGGAGAACATCTTCAAGGCCTTCCAGGTAGAGAGAATAGCCCTGGGGTAATGGAAACTGTGAGCCTTGAGCAAATTGCGAGTCACTTGTTGTGGCATTAAGTACGGTATTTGGTGAGAAGAAAGGGCACAGTAGGTAGGTAGGCTGGTGATGTGAGAAGAAACTAGAAAGGAGGTTAGGAGCCAGAGGTCACAGAGAGCCTTGAAAGCTTCCATTCACACCATCTCCTTTTCCTCAGATCACACTCTCTTCTTAACTCATTTAAGTTCCTTTAGTTCATCATCTCTTCCACTACATCTAAGGGATGTCTTCCACACCTCATCCTATTTGACCTCCAAGGAGAGTGCAACCTGAAGACTATTCTCCCTCTTGAAATGTTCTCTTTCTTCTCACACCTGTGATACCATGTGATGCCTCTGGCTGCTTCTCAGGCTTCCTTATGAGTCCATACTCCTCCACCCAACTCTTAAACGTTGAACCTCCCCAAGGCTTGGTCTGAGGTTCCTCTTATTCCCTCACTTTACTGTTCTTTAGACTAGATCAGGCTTTTCTGCTATCTGCTTTCACAACACTGAATCTCTTTCAACGTAACACCCCAGTTTATATTTTTGAACAGAATCTGTGATGATTAACATCTCCATCCTACATTCCTCACAAGAGACTGTAAGCCAAAGAAGGTGGACAGTATTTGATTTTCCTCAGTTTCGTAGGAAGATGTTTGGCTTCATGTACGTACCGAATACTGGTTAAATAAATAAATGAATGGGCTTGTATTCTTGTGGAGAAGAACCACTGAGACATCTCAACTAGGTCAGATTTGAGATTAAACTCTGGCTTTGGTGCTCAGAATAGATGAAAGACAGACTAGAGGCAGTTAGAAAGTATTGTGATAATCCAAGTAAGAAACACTGAGGAAGTAGCTGTGGAGAGGGAGAGAGAAAACATATTTGAGAACTAATTATGAATTAGAATTTGTAGAACTTAGTGACCAACTGACTGAGGATGAAAGGAAAAAGAGAAGACAAGAATTGTACCTAGGTTAATGGCTTTGTGACTAGCTATGTGGTTAATGCAATTTTGGTGAGCTAGACACTAAAAGGGAGAAGAAGCTTTTTGTAGATGAAATATCATGAATTTAGATTTGGAATATTAGATTTGAAATGCCTGTCATGGACATATCTGTGGGATTTTGGGATGTGGGTCTGGCACTCAGAAGAGGAGATATAAATTAAGAAGAAATGTGGATTTGTATTCACTTTCCATTTTTTCTTTTGTTGTCCCAGAGCAGGTATCAATTAGATGAAATGAGATGAATGGTTGATTGATTTCTTGCTTCCTTTCAAAAAGGAATTGAAGTACAAAAAGCAGCAGAACAGGGCATAGTTAAATACCCTCTGTTGGGAGAGAAATTTTCATCCTAACTCTGTTAGAAGAAAGCCAGCGTGGCCCCTCTTTTCACCGTGAAGATGAATGCATGGGTCTCATGGTAGAAGGATAGTCTGTAGTAAGAAGTTCAGCCTCAAGCAGGTTTGTTGAGACCTGGCTGGAAGAGGTTTATTCATACAATATATCTAAGTATTCTCTAAAAATGGTACCAAAAAAACTATTATTCGTAACATGAGTTTTGCAGTTTTAGCGTTTAGCTTTTATTGGTGGAAGACAAGGGTGCTCTGATATGGTCTGCAAGAAAATGAGCTAAAAGAAGAAAAGAGCAAGTCCATCTTCTGCTAATGAACTCTTTCCACATTCTGATGAGATTCACAAGGCTTGGTGGGTGCTTTGGTCAGAAGCTACCATTGCTGTATAATCTTAATACGTAGAATTAGAAATCGTACTTAAACAGAAAACTTCAAATCTATCCATCCATAAATACTGGCCAAACCTCTTCAAGGCAGGATGGTTTGGAATGGTCCTATATTTGCATGCTGACTTTCTTTTGTCCTCATATCCAGCTACGAAGTTACGTCAACTGGATTAGATCCATTAATGTCTAGATTTTGGTCCCTATTTTAGTCCTGTCTCAATAAATGTCACTGTAAAGATGTTTCTCTTTATCTAGTATTATAAACTATAGTGACATAGGATGCCAAGGATTTTAATTATAGAATAGGTAAATATTAGAGGTATGACTGATCCATCAGGATGAAGGGAGAGGTTGAAAGTGCTCTCTTCCACTCTTTATTAAATTCCCTCTACCCCCTCTGCACGGTAGCCATAGGGATTAGGGTAATTACGGCGATGGACTGGAAAATGAGATGGGATTTCTGAGAAAAGATTTAACTTATAATAAATTTTGGACTTCATTAAATGTTGTTTAAGCCCTTTTCAGCTTAGCTTCGATTGGATCTTTTTTTTTTTTTTTTTTTTTAATTTACTCTCCCAGCATGGCAGATACCATGTTGCCAATAAAAACCCCTAATATCCTGTGGCCTGGTGGTCCTTCCTCTAATGTAGAGTACTCCAGGATACCATGAAGCATAACAGCAGGGGACATGGTCTCTGAAGCAGTCATGCCCTTTGAAGGACAGTTTGGGTGAATTTAAAAGCCCTTTCTTAGGCTAGGTGTGTCCAGGGATCCTTCACCACTGTGGCATCTAATAAAAATATGTTTGCAGACTGAAATGTAAAAGCTACCATCAAATGGCAGGAGAAGTCACTAGTCTGAAATAAAGGAACTGAAACTGGTTCCTTTCAAAGTCCCCATAGGTTAGATGGAAAGAATGAAGCTGCTTCACATCATGACACTTTGTCATGATGTCATGATCTCCTGCTTGTGTTGGTATTCACTGTTGTAGTCTTTTATCCCTAAAATATTTGAGATTCAAAGTGTCAGTAATTCTGAGCATTGCAATGGGCTGATTTCCTGTATTTCTACTTTGCAAAAGCTTAGGAACTCCTGTTGGCTACTGCTTCTCTAGTCAGAACTATGTGGGTATTTCCTTCTGTATGTCCTCTCACATAATATATTCTATGCCTTTTCATTCAGTTTAGGGAATTCTTGGCTAAATGCATATTTATATGTGAGTGAGTAAAGAAGTTAGTACTTCAAGAAGAGCCAGTAGAAGGATATTTAATAACTCCCATTTATTTTCTATACAATGCACCATTAAGTGAAAAAAACAAAAAACAACCCCCCCCCCCAAAAAAAAAAAAACCCAGGCACTGTCTACACTAGATTCTCAGCCCCATTGCTATTGAGGCATCTTTTGCTTCAATAATCTGAATAGTAAATACCTACCCTATTTTGAGAGTAAAATGATCTCCCATGATCCAACCCTTTGGAACCCACCTGCTTCAACAGGCCTGAGGTGGGTGACTTCCTCCTATACTCAAATTGATTAGCAGTAATAATAATGAATTATAACTTTTTCTTTCTCTCTTTGGGTATGGGATAGTGGGCTTTATTTAGTCCTTGTCAGAAATACTACAAAATAGCAACCATGTAAAAATGTTCACTGTAATATTCAAAATAAAAACCACAGGGCATCTCCTATTTTGTCTCATAGCGTAATTATCTTGAGGATGGAATAGCCCTACTTCTCCTAGTTTATCTATTTCCCAGCTGTTATGGGTTGAAACGTGTCCCCACAAAAGGTAGATTGAAGTCCTAACTCCCAGCACCTGTATATGTGACTTTATTTGGACATAGGGTCTTTGCAGATATAATCCAGTTAAGATGAAGTAATTAGAGGGAACACTAATACAATATGACTAGTGTCCTTATAAGAAGAGGGAAATGCCATGTGAAGACAGACACACATAGGGGGAATGCCACTGATGACAGAGGGAGAGGTTGGAGTGGTGTGACAGTAGGCTAAGGAGCACCAGCAATCAATGGCCACCCACCAGAAACCAGGAAGAGGCAAGGCAGAGTCTCAGAAGGGAGCATAGCCCTGTTGGTGTCTGGATTTTGGACTCCTGTCTGCCAGACCATGAAAAAATAAATTTCTGTTTTTGTCAGCCACTCAGTTTGTGGCACTTTTGTTATGGCAGCCCTAGGAAACTGGTATACCATGTGAAGGAATAATTATCATGTGACACCGAGCTAAAAAGCCACAATACAGGATATTTCAGGGATCTCTTAAACATCCTACCCTCCAATTCATCCTAGTTCTTGGGGAACAATGGGTGTAATGCACCTTAAAGCATCATAGAATCTTGTATTAGACCATTGTTCAAACAACAACATGAAAGGAAGGGGTTGGCATTTATCTGATCTGGAAAAGCTTGAGATTGATAAAATGATGATATTCACTGTGACATATACTGGTATCCATAGCTTCTAGGCAAGGATGCTTTTACTCTAAGAGTTTGGAACTTACCATCCAAAAGTTTAATGGGTTTCTAATTTACATAATATATTACCTTTGTTGATGGATTTGCTTAATTTCTGAAGATAGGTCATCTTCATCTTATATTAGTTTTTCTGTATAGTGTCAGATAAGATTGCTTCCTTTCCATGTGATCTGTATCAGAGTAACTACTCCCAATCCATCTCAACTCACTGGATAATCTAAGAATGATAATCCTGGCGTTTGTGAGTTTTAACCCATATATTCCTGAATGGAATATTTTTTTTCCTCTGTGGCTTGGAGGCCAGAGCCTTCATGTGAGAGTACTAACAGTAACATTCGATGGTTTAAGTTAAACAGATACTTGTAATTTATCAATGAACATTAGATTTGTCTTAAGCTTTTTTTTCAAGTGTCAGAGAACTTTTTTTTTTAATTGTTAAGATTTTATTTGTTTATTTGACAGAGAGATCACAAGTAGGCAGAGAGGCACACAGAGAGAGAGAGGAGGCTCCCCGCCAAGCAGAGAGCCCGACGCGGGACTCAGTCTCAGGACCCTGAGATCATGACCTGAGCCGAAGGCAGAGGCTTAACCCACTGAGCCACCCAGGCACCTGTCAGAGAACATTTTTAAGAGCCCATAATAAATAAAACACCAAAGTTGAGGCAGAAAAAAAGGATACCTTTGGTGTAGTGGTAGCTAGAAATGAGGCAGTTATGAGTGTAATACAGTTGATTGTAGAACACAAGTGAACTGACATTTCTGACATGGTATTGAATAACTTCAAGTCTCAATTCTTTTTTTAATAATTTTTTTGTTATGCTGCGTTAAACACCAAACATCATTAGCTTTTGGTGTCCTGTTCCATGATTCATTGTTTGCATGTAACACCCAGGGCTCCACCTAATACGTGCCCTCCTTGATACCCATCACCAGGATCACCCAACCCTCCACCTCCCTCACCTCTGAATCCCTCAGTTTGATTCCCAGAGTCCACAGTTTCTCATGGTTCACCTCCTCCTCTGATTTCCCTTTCATTTTTTCCTTTCTTCTCCTAATGTTCTCCAAGCTATTTCTTATGCTCCACAAATAAGTGAAACAATATGATAATTGTCTTTCTCTATTTGACTTATTTCACTCAGCATAATCTCCTCCAGTTCCATCCCTGGTGATGCAAATGATGGGTGTTCATCCTTTCTAATGGCTGAGTAATATTCCATTGTATATATGAGCCACATCTTTATCCATTCATCTGTTGAAGGGCATCTCGGCTCCTTCTGCAGTTTGGCTATTGTGGACTTTGCTGCTATGAACACCTTCTTTTCACTACATCTGTATCTTTGGGGTAAATACCCAGTAGTGCAATTGCAGGGTCATAGGGTAGCTCTATTTTTAACATCTTGAGGAACCTCCACAGTGTTGTCCGAAGTAACTGTACAAACTTGCATTCCCACCAATAGTGTAAGAGGCTTCCCCTTTCTCCATACCCTCTCCAATGTTTGTTGTTTCTTGTCTTGTCAATTTTTGCCATTCTAACTGGTATAAGGTGGTATCTCAGTGTGGTTTTGATTTCAATTTCCCTGATGTTAATGATGTTGAACATTTTTCCCTATGTCTGTTAGCCATTTGTATGGCTTCTTTGGTGAAGTGACTGTTCATGTCTTCTCACCATTTTTTGACTTGATTGTTTGTTTTATGGGTGGTGAGTTTGAGAAGTTCTTTATAGACCTTGGATACCAGCCCTTTACCTGTAGTATCGTTTGCACATATCTTCTCCCATCCTGTGCGTTGTCTCTTTGTTTTTTGACTGTTTCCTTTGCTGTGCAGAAGCTGTTTATCTTGATGAAGTTGCAAAAGTTTATTTTTTTATTTTGTTTCTCTTGCTTTTGGAGACATGTTTTGAAAGAAGCTGCTGTGGCCAATGTCAAAGAGGTTATTGCCTATGTTCTCTTTTAGGATTTTGATGGATTCCTGTCTCACATTGAGGTCTTTCACCCATTTAGAGTTTATCTTTGTGTATGGTTAAGAGAATGGTCAAGTTTCATTCTTCTGTATATAGCTGTCCCATTTTCCTAGCACCATTTATTGAAGAGACTTTTTCCATTGGATATTTTTTCTGCTCTGTTGAAGATAAGTTGACCATAGAGTTGAGGGACCATATCTGGGCTCTCTATTTTTTTCCATTGACCTATGTGTTTGATTTTTGTGCCAGTACCATGCTGTCTTAGTGATCACTGCTTTGTAATATAGCTTGAAATCAGGCAATGTGATGCCCCCAACTTTGTTTTTCTTTTCAACATTTCCTTGGTGATTCAGGATTTTTTCTGGTTCCACACAAATTTTAGGATTGTTTGTTCCAGTACTTTGAAAAATGCCATTGGTATTTTGGTTGGGATGGCATTGATAGTATAAATTGCTCTGGGGAACATAGACATTTTAACCATGTTTACTCTTCTGATCTATAAGCATGGGATGTTTTCCCCTGGGGAATTCCACCAAACATTCAAAGAAGAAATAGTACCTATTCTCCTGAAGCTGTTTCAAAAAAATAGAAATAGAAGGAAAACTTCCAAACTCATTCTATGAGGCCAGCATTAACTTGGTCCTCAAACCAGGCAAAGACCCCATCAAAAAGAAGAATTACAGAGCAATAACCCTCATGAATATGGATGCCAAAATTCTGAACAAGATCCTAGCTAATAGGATCCAGAGTACATTAAAAGGATTATTCATCACTACCAGGTAGGATTTATCCCTGGAATGGAAGTTCAGGGATGGAATGGTGGTTCAACATTCACAAATTGTGCAATAGATCAATGTGATAGAGCACATAAATAAAGAAGAGACAAGAATCAGAGCTTCCTCTCAATTGATGCAGGAAAAACATTTCACAAAATACAGCATCCTTTCCTGATTAAAACTCTTCAGCGTGTAGGAATAGAGGGAACATTCCTCAATTTCATAAAAACCATCTATGAAAAGCTCACAGCAAATATCATTCTCAGTGGGGAAAAGCTGAGAGCCTTTCCCTTAAGATCAGGAACATGACAAGGATGCCCACTCTTGCCACTGTTGTTCAACATAGTACTAGAAGTCCTAGCAATAGCAATCAGGCAACAAAAATAAATTAAAAGTATTGAAATTGGCAAAGAAGAAGTAAAACTCTCTCTTTTTGTAGATGACAAGATACTTTACGTGGAAAACCTAAAGGACTCCACCCCCAAATTATTAGAACTCATACAGCATTTCAGTAATGTGGCAGGATACAAAATCAATGCACAGAAATCAGTTGCTTTCTTATACATGAACAATGTAACTGTAAAAAATAAATTAGGGAATCAGTTCCACTTACAATGCATCCAAAACCTTAAGATAATTTGGAATAAACCTAACTAAAGAGGCCAAGGATCTATACTCTAGAAATTATAGGACACTTACTTAGAAAATTTAAGAAGACACAAAAAGATGGAAAAACTTTCCATGCTCACGGATCCAGTCTCAGTTCTTAACACAATTTAGACTCTATAAATAAAATTGTACCATGCAGTTGAATACAAAATGTTACTTTTATTTCATCGTTTTATTTTTAAAACCACTTTATTGAGATATGATTGGCACTTAAAAAGTGGTACATATTTAATATACATAATGATGAGTGTGGGCATAAATATATATCCATGAAACCATCATCATTATTAAAGCCATAGACATGTCTACCACCTTCCAAAGTTTGATTCTGCCCCTTTATTACTAATTAATTAATTTTTGGTGGTAAGAGCACTTAACATAGTATTTGCTCTTTTAGACCATTTTTTCTGAATGTAGAGTAATGGTTTTTAACATTAAGACAAAAGGGGAAAAAAAGACAAAAGGGAATAGAATAACACTAGACTGGTCTCTCATGCTGTTGGTTATTTTAATGTTTGCTTTACAGCATTTCAAAAAATGCCTATTTAGGAAAACAAAAGAAAACAAAAATTAAGTCTAATCAGTGAGAGAAGCCACTTCAAAATTGGCAAGTATTTACATATACTCATACAGATTGTCTCTCCTGGTGTACCTTTCCCCTTCCCTTCCAGAGCCAGCAGCATTGACATGACTAATTCCTTTAAGATTCTTGTCAAAATCCTAGAGGAAAACATAGGTAGTAACCTCTTCAGCATTGGCCATAGCAACTTCTTTCAAGACATGTCTCCAAAGGCAAAGGAAGCAAAAGCAAAAATAAACAATCTGAGGGGTTTGAAGTGGTGGGGGGGGTGGGAGATTGGAGTACCAGGTGGTGGGTATTATGGAGGGCACCGATTGCATGGAGCACTGGGTGTGGTGCAAAAATAATGAATACTGTTATGCTGAAAATTTAAAAAATAAAAATAAATAAACTTTTGGGACTTCATCAAGATCAAAAGCTTCTGCAGAGCAAAGGAAACAGTCAACAAAACAAAGAGGCAACCCACGGAATGGGAGAAGATATTTGCAAATGACTCTACGATAAAGAGCTGATATCCAAGATCTATAAAGAACTCGTCAAACTCAACATACACAAAACAGATAATCATGTCAAAAAATGGGCAGAAGACATGATAGACACTTCTCCAAAGAAGACATAAAAATGGCTCACAGACACAGACATGAAAAAATGTTCATCATCATTAGCCATCAGGGAGATTCAAATCAAAACCACATTGAGATACCACCTTACACCAGTCAGAATGGCCAAAATCAACAAGACAGTAAACAACAAGTGTTGGAGAGGATGTGGAGAAAGGGGAACCCTCTTTCACTGTTGGTGGGAATGCAAGTTGGTGCACTTTGGAAAACAGTGTAGAGATTCCTTAAGAAATTTAAAGTAGAACTACCCTATCACTCTGCAACTGCACTGTATTTACCCCAAAGATACAGATGTAATAAGAAGAAGGGCCATCTCTACCCCAGTGTTCATCACAGCAATGGCCACAGTCGCCAAACTGTATAAAGAACCAAGATGCCTTTCAATGGATGAATGAATAAAGAAGATATGGTCCATATATGCAATGGAGTATTATGCCTCCATCAGAAAGGATGGAGGCATACCCAACTTTTGTATCAACATGGACAGGACTGGAAGAGATTATTCTGAGTGAAGTAAGTCAAGCAGAGAGAGTCAGTTATCATATGGTTTCATTTACTTGTGGAGCATAAGGAATAACATGGAGGACACTGGGAGATGAATAGGAGAAGGAGTTGGGGAAAACTGGAGGGGGGAGACAAACCATGAGAGACTGTGGACTCTGAGAGACAAACTGAGGGTTTTGGTGGGGGGAATGGGGGGTGAGCCTGGTGGCTGATATTGTGGAGGGCTTGTATTGCATGGAGCACTGGGTGTGATGCATAGACAATGAATTTTGGAACACTGAAAAAAATAAAATTAAATTAAATGGAAAAAAAAAAAAGATACCAGTCAAACATGACCCTACCATGAGGCATTTTTCAAAGTTAAAATGTTTTTCTAATCGTGTTCTCATTGGATCCTGCATGCTTCTTTCTAATATCTTAATTGCTTAGTTGTTTTTATTATGGTGTCTACACATGGCTTGAGAGTTATGTGGTAAATGAACATACCAGGCTTATCAAGTACCCTTTGAAGGCCATGTGATTGGACAGGTGGTGGGGGGCACCTAACTTTAGACCCATTTAACATTGTCACATGGTGAATCAAATTATAGAATACATCATTGCTTAAATTTCAAACAGACACTATCACTTTCAGCAAAAGTGGGAATCAATAGGAATGTTTCTACCAAAGACTTTGTAGGAGCAAAATGAGAAAAAAGAAATTCCTTCAAGAGCAGGAAGATTATTATTTGTGGGATGACTATGATTATTTTTCCCATTCATCTACATAACACCATGTCTTAGCCGTATGCTTTCCAATGGGCCTTGATGCTGGCTTTCCCATGTTTCCTCTCTGTGTAATGTGGTCTCCCCCCAGGTCAAATTATCTGCTGCAGGGAGGCTCTCAGGCTCTTTATGGCAGCATTTGCATATTTTTTCATTTCCATAGAAACATCTCCACTGACTCAGAACCGCCTCTGTCCTCTTAAGACAGAGAGATTTATCTTGCAGACAGTGAGCTATGTGTGACATAAGATGGACAGGACTGCTTCCCTGCAGGCCTCACCTTGTAAGGCTCTCCTTTTTAGAGGAATTGATGATGGTCTGCCTTGAGGTTATTATTTATATTTTGCTCCATGACCACTTTTCCAGTAATGAGTTTAAATATAGGCAACATAAACCCATCTGGAAATAAAATTATGCACTAGCTTCACGACAAAAGATAATTACATTATAATCAAGCTGTCATTTTTGGAGATAGTAGAAGATGAAGCATGCTATAAACTGACATGTAAAGAGTATAGATCGTTCTTTCAAATATTCTTCATGGTGGCTGGGACCACAAAGATTCTTAGTGCATAATATTAGACTTTGTAACTGGAAATTTTCTGGGAGTGGCCAAACATTTAGTTTCTGAGAGTAATGGCTACTAACACTCAAGAGGGCTAATGGTTGTGCTCTGGCTTAGACTGCAGCTTGGCTACACCAAAACCGCTTGGGTTGTGTCCAGTTTCAAAGCCTGAGCCTTCATTTTACCATTTTATGAAACTCGTCTTTATTTTTTGGCTCTTCTTTTATTTAGGTTGATAGGAACTTGACACTGGGATCTTTCTGACATGTTTAAACAGAATGTGGAGAGTTGGCTGATATGGCAGAAACTGATAGGAAAAAGAAAAGACTGTCATTGATGTTACTTTCCCCACTCTGAACTCAGTTGGCTCTTGAAACAGTGTGATGGGTCACTGGTTTTTCATTGATAGGAGAACTTTTCTTCTTCCTTGAGCTCAAGATAGGCACTCTGGTAAAAGGATGCAGACTACCTCCAGCCATGTTTTTGTTTAGACCATCAGGAAAGGAAGAATAGCATAACTGAGATGGGAATGGAACAGAACACTAGCCAGAATAGTCGTGCCTAATACTTGTCCTATATCACTGCTTCTGCCACAGTAGAAAACCCAGCATCTCAGAGCAAATATACTACCCAAAGTGTCCCAGGAAAGTAGGCTTCTAGATACCACCATTTCCCAGAGGGATTTGAGGATAATGTCTGTACTAGGACACCATCTTGCTGTAGACCTCCTGGGACTCCATAAGGCCTTGGCTGCTACCTACTGAACAGTCATTGACTTTAAGTCACTTCTCTGTGTTTCCCAGCTTCTCTGAACCCTAAGCACTGATTTCTTCAATCTGTACTCAACTTTCCCACCCTTAACCCTCATCCTTATTCCTTGGGGAATCCCGAAGAAGACAAGCAGCACCTTGCTGCTCCAAGTGTGGTCTTCAGACCATCAGTATCAGCATCATCTGGGAGTTTGTTAGAAATGCAGAACATGAACCCAGTTTCACATCTCCTCAGAATCAGAATTTGCATCTTTATAAGATTGCCAGGCAATTTATATACACGTTGAGGTTGAGGTGCAGTGTAATTAGTAGGTTCAATCTTTTTTTGTTTTTAAGAATTTATTCTTTTGTGAGAAGAACTTTTCTTTTTTTTTTTTTCTTAAAGATTTTATTTATTTATTTGACAGAGATTACAAATAGGCAGAGAGTCAGGCGGAGGGGGGGGGGGAAGCAGGCTCCCTGCTGAGCAAAGAGCCTGATGTGGGGCTCCATCCCAGGACCCTGAGATCATGACCTGAGCCGAAGGCAGAGGCTTAACCCACTGAGCCACTCAGGCACCCCAGTTCAATCTTTTTTGTGCAAAATATTTGACTCAGTGGATCTTGGAAATGCAGTCTATAAGTAAGCAATCTATAGGTCTGTGAGCATAAATGATGGAATGATATACAAAACCTTAACTGAAAACAAAATGAGAATGAACAGAATGGCTGTGATGAGTGTGCTTTTGCCTTGTGGTTTCTTCATCATCAGATATAGACTAGGATCCATCAGAAAATCAGGCGAAGGAAAGAAGGTAGGAAAGAAGACTCATCTTTCCTTCCTCCAGAAGGAAACTTCTCTTTTTTGGAAGTGAAATTTTATAAACATCACAGAGAAACAGCATGTGTGGGACACCTGATTCTGTGTTTACCAAAGATAAGATATGGGTCTGTCTTAGACTCTGCAAAAAGAAATTATACAACATATTAATGTGTTATGGAAATCTTTCCTTAAGCTGGTTCCACACATTAACCTTGAACATGATGTTTCAGAGGGTTAAAATAGGCAGGAAGTTAAAGAAAGTGAACAATTTATTTAGAAAATGGGCAGAAGAAAACACTCATTTTACTGAAGAAGGTATACACATGGAAAACAAGAAAATAAAAAGCTGTTCAACATCAGTAGCCATCAGGGGAATGTAAAGTAAAACAATAATGAAATGTCACTGGGGCGCCTGGGTGGCTCAGTGTGTTAAGCCTCTGCCTTCGGCTTAGGTCTTGTTCCCAGGGTCCTGGGATTAAGCCTGCATTGGGCTCTCTGCTCGGCAGGGAGCCTGCTTCCCCCTCTCTCTCTGCCTGCCTCCATGCCTACTTGCGATCTCTGTCTGTCAAATAAATAAATTTTAAAAATCTTTTTAATAAAAAATGAAATTCACTATAATGCACATATCAGAATAGCTAAAATTAAAAAAAAAAAAAGTAACAACACAAAATGCAGACCAAATTGTGGATGATGAGAATGTAAAATGGGATAGCCACTCTGGTAAATAGTTTAGAAATTTCTTAAAAGCTAAACGTATACTTCTCAGAAGACCCATGATAAATGCCACTGTGGGCATTTATCCCAGAGAGGTGAAAACTTCATGCTTAAAACCTGGCCCTATTGAGACTCATTGTACCTACCAGGAAAGGGGTCAGGTAGGTGTCTGTGCCTGCCCCTCTCTAGCTCTATTTCCACCTATTAAAGTTTTGCCCATAATTAAAAAGCATAAAGTAAAATAGGGTTGAAGGACAGTCATACATACCTGCTCTCCAACAGAGAAGCTACCAGAATTAAGGTTTCTATGTTAGCATAGAATGGCAAGCAACATCGCTGAGAAATATTCATCAGTGTTTCTTTCTATTTTAGTAATCCATATCAAGGTTTGGGCTGTAATGAAAAATAAACTGAAATGATAAAAGAGAAAGGGGAGGCAACCTTGGGTGCGGTAAGAATGTGAGATTTGAAAGCAAAGTCATTTAGGCTGAAAGAAGTCCAAAGGAACACTCATTGATTAAATACCCACCCCCATCTCTACCTGTAGAAATAGATTGTGTGCTAACCCCATGCCCCAGGTCATGGAACATATCAGGGCCCTGACTGCTGCCTCTGTACCCCTAACCAGATTTCTGTTCTCCCTGACATCTCTCCCCTTTGGGAATACTACGAAATACTAATATCTGATGTTTATTGTACACTTACTATATTTCAGACCTTGATTTTAGCACTTTATGTATATTAAATAATTTGTACCCAAGTACAAGAGAGGTTTCAGAACTTGTGTTCTTAACCACTGATTTGTACAGCTGGTCTAGGTAGGTTACATTAGAATATATTACTAGATTTGGTTAGGACCATGGCTACAGGGGAGAAGCAAGAGACAGGGTAAAGAGTATAGTGTACTGACAAGCTGGATTCAGTCTGGTCCCCTGGCTGTTTGGAGCCCAAATCCAATAAAAACTGACTAGCAGAACTTTTCAACTAACTCTCTCTCTAGTCTATTCTAATTAAGGCCCAGGGAAGCTACATTACATGGGTGGGTTCAATAGTAGGTAAGCTGGAACTAAAGAGGCAGAATAGTGGTTAAGAGAAATGAATCAGATGTGGGTTCAGGGCCGTGTCCATCACTGGCCACCTCCCCTGCCTCTGTTTCCTCATTTGTCATATGCGGCATCCATGTCATAAACCTAGGGTAGAGATTAAATTAGTTAATAATCAGTTTTAAAACATGACAAGCACTTAATAAATATTAATTATTAATATAAATACTGTTATTATGCAAAGCAGGAAGTATGCACAGTTTATGTTTAAATTTTAATTTAGGCTGTTTTCAGTTACAGACATAAATCCTAGCTCTACCACTTAGTGACCATGTGAGCAAGCCTCCTCTTCTTTTAAGTGGCGATAATACTTACTCCATAAAGTAAGAATAAGAAGAGATACCATATATAAACTACCTGGCATGCAAGTTAGCACTTAAATATTATTTTAAAAAATCAAAGCAGACAACAATAGCTAATATTCTTCATGTGTCAGCTCCAGATACTCTGCTAATTAGATAAGACACTTATCAGGATAATTGAATAAATTTTATTTTTGGACCTCATTAAACTCAAAGTCCCTTTCTGTTTTATAAATTGAACTTTTGGAAGATGATCCATTTGAATTGCAATTAGATAGCAGTCGTCTAAATAATTAAACAATAGGGTATCTATGTATAGCAACTATTAGGGTTTTTTGCTATCTATTTTAAAGACTTGTGGGTGCGTGCTATGCAAATGGATTTTCAGGGATTTTTTTATTAGCATAAATAGACTGAAATTTAAGTAACTCAGGCAGCACAGACACTGTGAATCATAGTATTTTCATTTTTTCTGGAATGTCTTGAGTTCTATGACAGCCATATTTCAGGAACCTGGTAACAATGGGGCCCTTGTAAAGGATCCAGGAGATCTGAAAACATGTATCGCACTGAGTGTTTTTACCTCAGATACTCAGATGTGCCCTGAGGTACACCCTTTCCACCCACAGAGTTTCATGGAGATGAGACATATTTCCCCATTCTGCATGATACGCAGAACAGCAGGCTTGTCGGATGGGCTGGTAACTATTCTTTCCTTGATACCAGGCAAAAGGTACTTCAGCTTAATTGATGTTTCATAATCAGTATTTCTCACTATAGAGTTAAAATCATGACTGTGGTCAGTATCAGAAGTCAGAATTCAATAACAAAGGACTTGTGATAAATCAAAATGTCAAATTGATTGGGAATATACCTTCTTTGCACTATTTAATCCTATCACCTTCTCCTACAAACTGCAAAGAAATATTTGCCTTATACATTATGAATTTATTTTGAGGAGAAATCTTTTGCAATCTCTCTCTCTCTCTTTCTCTCTCCTCCCCCATTCCTCGACTCTGACCTAAAATCTCCACATAGGTGGCTTATTCTATGTCACATTCATAGAGCTGTGGGTCTTTGTCCCCTCCACTCCAGTTAGCTCACCCTAATTCCACTCTGGCAAATGCATGGGCAGCCATATTTTGAAACTTCTCTTCAGGCCCAAGTGTTGGTCAACTCCGGTGTCTTAGACTTGAAGCTTTGTCTTTATTTATTTATTATTAAATTGATTTATTTATTTTCAGAAAAACAGTGTTCATTATTTTTTCACCACACCCAGTGCTCCATGCAATCCATGCCCTCTCTAATACCCACCACCTTGTACCCCAACCTCCCACCCCCCCGCCACTTCAAACCCCTCAGATTGTTTTTCAGAGTCCATACTCTCTCATGATTCACCTCCCCTTCCAGTTTACCCCAACTCCCTTCTCCTCTCTAACACTCCTTGTCCTTCATGATATTTGTTACACTCCACAAATAAGTGAAACCATACGATAACTGACTCTCTCTGCTTGACTTATTTCACTCAGCATCATCTCTTCCAGTCCCGTCCATGTTGCTACAAAAGTTGGGTATTCATCCTTTCTGATGAATATGGACCACATCTTCCTTATACATTCGTCCATTGAAGGGCATCTTGGTTCTTTCCATAGTTTGGCGACTGTGGCCATTGCTGATATAAACATTGGGGTACAGATAGCCCTTCTTTTCATGACATCTGTATCTTTATCTTTTTAATGCATTTCTGGTTTTCCTCTTTTGTCCCTCCTATTCTTCTTTGACTTAACCAGCCAATGGGTAGTTGGGGAGAGGGCATAAGTTATACTATTAGATCCAAGTTTGAATGCTAGCCCCATACTTCCGTGATTGTGCACAAAGTACCCAACTTCTCCACACCTCTGTTTTCTCCACTGTGAAACAGTAATAATGTTACCCATGTCAGAATAAGCATTCAATAAATAGGACCATTTCCCTACTTTTCCAGACCCTTCTCCCCTTCCCTTGCATCTTCTTCACAGAAGAGTGGAGCTCCCTGATGTTTTCCTTTGCCTCTTAGTCATTTCTAGCTTAGTGTTGTTCTTTCAATTTGTCCTGGACTCCGGTTCGCACTCCAACTCTGCACTCACTAGCTCTCAAGAGTGTGTCTCTCAAATTTCGGCCATACTTTGGTAATCCTTTGCTCTGGATAAATTCAAATATCCATTTACTCTGGGTTATTGAGTACTGATGATTCAAATCACATGATAGTACCTCATACTGAATTTTAGTGGTGATTTCCGAGAATGTTGTATCAATAACAACCCTTTTTATTGTGGGTAAGCCTTGACACACTTTGGTTGAAGTAAACTACCATTCCCTTCTTGAATCATTTGTTAGTATGACACAGTTGACATCCAGTTAGACTAGAAACCGATGTAGGAGGCACAGGAAAGATGGAGTTTTATAGTTTATCAAGTATGTCATAGTGGAACTTTAATTTTTTTTAAATGGCTTTTTAAAAACTTATTCATTTGACAGAGCACAAGCAGGAGGAGCGGCAGACAGAGGGAGTGGGAGAAGTAGGCTCCCCACTGATCAGGGAGCCAGATGTGGAGTTCAATCCCAGGATTCTAGGATCATGACCTGAGCCTCCTAGGCACCCCCAGAAGTTTATCTTCTAACAAAAATTCTCTTGACCATACTGATGACCCCCAAATTATTTTTACCTCAATAGAGTTCTAAAAGTTTCCTGATAGTTCTTTCGTTCTTTCTTTCCTGGCTTGCTCCTTACTTCTGTCTTCAGTCCTACAGCTCTTCTAATCTCCTGCTCTTCATAAGCAGCCAACTCTACTCCAAACAAAATAACAAACTCTACTCCAAAATAAAATTTTATTTTATTTTTAAAAATATTTTATTTATTTATTTATTTGAAAGTAAGAGAGAGAGATCACAGGAGGTGGGGAAGGATAGAGGGAGAAGCAGACTCCTCACTGAGCAGGAAGCCTGATGCAGAACTCAGTCCCAGGACCCAGGGATCATGACCTGAGCCAAAGGCTCAGGTCCAACTGAGCCACCCAGGTGTCCTTGCATTCCTTAATATTAGCCATTCATATAGGTTTGTAATAGTACCTGTGTGAGTTTACTAAAGCTGTCATAAGAATATACCATAGACTGGGTAGTTTGAACAACAGAAATTTATTTTCTCATACTACTGGAGGCTAGACATTGAAGACGAAGAGGTCAGCAGGCTTGGGGTCTTCTGAAGTATCTCTCATTGACTCAGAGATGCCTCTTCATATGGCTGTTCCTCTGCACACATATCCTTTGTGTCTCTCTGTGTGTCCTAATCTCCTCTTATGAAAACACCCGTCAGATGGGATTAGGGCTTACCCTAACAACTCAACCTAATCATTTTTAAAGGCCCTATCTTCAGATAACATCTGGGGGTTAGGGTGTCAACATAGGAATCTGGGGGGTACAATTCAGCCAATATAGTACCTCAATTTTTCCATTATTTTGGGAGGACAATTATCCACAGATCTCTCGTGTTTCTGAACATTTTTACCAACAGGCATTGACTGCCCTTTTATTCTGAACTATCAATTTAAGGATGCTTGGGTAGTGAACAGCCTTGGAAAATAGAAACAATCTCTCCTGGGCTCTGATGCTTACTTTCCAGTCAAAAGATTCAAGTTCTCTAAGCTCAGAGTTCCTTAGTTATGATTCAGACAAACTGCATGAGTAGCATGTTTCCAATCTTAGGAGAGAATCTTCAGTCCTTTACCATTAAGTATAATGTTAATTGTAGATGCTACTTGATGCTATTTTGTAGATGCTACTTGATCTGGTCGAGGAATGTTCCATCTATTCCTGTTTCCTGAGAGTTTTTAAATTTTTTTAAATCAGGGATGGACTTGAATATTGTCAAATATTTTTCCTATGTTTATTGAAATGATTGATTAGATTTTTGTTTTAATTTGTTAACATAATGAACTACATTCATTTTTATTCAAATGTTATACATTTTTATTTATTTTATTTTATTTTATTTTTTCATTGTTCCAAGATTCATTGTTTATGCACCACACCCAGTGCTCCATGCAAAAAGTGCCCTCCTTAATAGCCACCACCAGGCTCACCTAACCCTTCACTCCTCCAAATGTTATACTTTTGAATATACCTTGGGGTATATTCAAGGATAACCTCACTTGGTCATGTTGTATTCTCTCATTTTATATTGTGTTAGATAGGCTAAGATTTTTTAGAAATTTGCATCTATACTAATAAGGGATATTATTTTTCTTGTAGCTTTGTCTAGTTTTGGATCACAATAACCCTGGCTTCATAGAATAAATTGAGAAATATACTCTTCTCTTCAATATTCTGTAAGAGTTTGTGTAAAATTAATATCACTTCTCTCTTTATTTATTTATTAAAATAAACATATAACGTATTTTTATCCTCAGGGTACAGGTTTGAATATCACTTCTCTTAAATCCATAGTAGAATTAAAAGTTCTCTGAGCCTGGAGTTTTCTTTGTAGTAAGATTTTTCACTGTAACTTTATTGTTTTAATAGATTAAAGTCTATTCACGTTATGTATTTCTTCTTAGTAACCATGGGTAGTTTGTATATTTTAAGAAATTTATACATTTCACTTAAGTTGTTAAATGTATTGACTTAAAGTTGTTCATTAAATTCTTTTATTATTTTTAATATGTATAGACTACTGATGTCACTCCACATTACTGATATTGGTAATTTGTATCTTGTTGCTTTTTCTCCTTGTCATTCTAGTTAAAGGTTGGCTAACTTTATTGAAGTTTGAAAAAGCAGCTTTTGGTTTTACTTATTTTATGCTGTAAGTTCCCTCTCAGTACCACTTTAGTTGAGTCCCACAAATTTCTATGTTCTTTTCATTTCCTTTTAGTTAAAAGTATTTTCTGATTGCTCTTTTCATACCCCCTTTGTCTCTTGAGTTACTTAGAAGTATGCCACTTAAGTTCTAAATAGTTAGATATATTTTCCAGATATCTGCCAGTTGTTCATTTTTAGTTTAATTCCATGTGGTCAGAGAACATACATTGCATAAATCTTTTCAGATTTATTGGGATCTATTATATATATCAGAATATGATCAAGCGTGGTAAATTTTCTGTGTGTACTTAAAAAGAATGTGAATGCTTGATTTTTTTTGTGTCATGCTCAGTTTAATATCTTTAAACTCTTCAAGTTTTCTATGTCTTCACTGATATTCTATAACTAATTAAGAGAAAGGTATTGAATTTTTTACTATAATTGTGGATAAGTTTATTTTCCTTGCACTCTCTCAGTTTTGGTTTTATGTATTCTGGACTTCTGTTATTAGGTGCATGAAAGTTCAGGATCACTGTGTCATCTTCATGAAATAACTATGTATCATTAGGAAATAATCATCTTTATCTCAGTAATATTCTTTGCTCTGATACTTTGACATTAATAAAAACATTCCATTGCATCTTTTTTTTTTTTTTAAAGATTTTTTCTTTATTTATCTGACAGAGATCACAAGTAGCAGAGAGGCAGGCAGAGAGAGAGGAGGAAGCAGGCTCCCTGCAGAGCAGAAAGCCGGATGTGGAGCTCGATCCCAGGACCCTGGGATCATGACCTGAGCCGAAGGCAGAGGCTTAACCCACTGAGCCACCCAGGTGCCCCTGCATCTTTCTTTTGAATCTTAGTAGCATGGTATATCTTTTTAATTTTTTTCACTTTTAATCTATTTATGCCTTCATATTTAAAGTGTGTTTCTTATAAACAGTATGTGGTTGATTCTTGCCTTTTTATGCAATCAGTGACCTATAATATAATTACTGATGTGTTTGAGTTTAAATCTACCATCCTCTTGTTTTCTATTTGTCCCATCTTTTATTTCCACCCCTTTGCCTGGCTTGGCTTTTTGATTAAGTGATCATGTTCTGTAATTTCATTTTATTTTCTTTGTTGTTTTATTAGCTATAGATCTTTTTATGTTATTTTAATGACTACTTTAAGATTTTTTGTGTCCACCTTTCATATATCATATTCTACCTTTGAGTGATGTTAAATCACTCTCCCTAACTTACAGAACTTGAGTAGTACTTCTGTTTCTCCTCTCATGGCCTTTATGGTGTTGTCATTTGTCTTATATATATTATAAACTCCACAATACATTGTTATTACTTTTATTTTATGTAGTAATTTTTGAAAGAAGTGAGAGATACACATTTTATACTTACATATATACTAATTTTTTGTTATATCCAGATTTCATCTGGGATGATTTTCCCTATCATTTTCTTATGCTTGAAGAGTTTCCTTTAATATCTCTCTTAGAGTAGTCTGCTGAATTCTTTCAGCTTTTATATGTCTGAAAAACTTTTTAGTGAGAATAGAATTCTAGAAGATACTTTACATCTCCCCCCCCACACACACACATTTCCCCTTACTTTAAAGATGCTTCTCCACTGTCTTCTGACTTACATTGTTTTTAAGGAGAAACCTGGCATCCTTATCTTTCTCCCTCAGCACATCATATGTACTCTGGCTGCTTTTAAGATTTTCTCTATATAACTAGTTTTAGGAAAATTTGAAAGGCTTTGGCCATGATTGTTTCAATCATTTTTTTCTGTCCCTTAACCTTCCTCTTCTTCCATGCTTCCAGATAAATGTATATTAAGCAGCTTGAAGTTATTCCATAGTTCGGTAATACCATTTCTTCTTTTTCAGTCTTTTCCCCCCTTCTCTTTTCATTTGGGATAATTTCTTTTACTGTGTCTTCAAGTTCAATACTCTTTTTTTTCCCCTGCAATATCTAATTTGTCGCTAACTCTGTTCAATGAGGTTGTCATCTCAAATGTGTTTTTCATCTCTATAATTTCAATTTTGATCTTTTTAATATCTTATAAACTTTGACTTACCATGATTATGACTTCCTCTAGCTTTTAGAACATATGAAATATAATTATGGAAACTATTTTTATATCCTTATCTGCTAATTCTATCATTTTTATTGTTTTTATGTCAGTTTTGATTGATTGAGTTTTCTTTCTGTTGCCTGTAATAGTTTCCTTACACAAATGCACTCATTGGAAGGCATGAAGAGATGTTCTGCACATTTCTGCAGTTCTATGTGTAGCTCTCTACTCTCTGGTACTTTGCTTTAGTAACTTCTGCTACCTCGGCTTTCCTGGACTTCTAGCTCCATCTCCTCAGCTAATAGGGTCTGCTGGTCTCTACATGTGTTTATCTCTCTGTTCTAATACCCCCAAACTCTCTCCAGGAGTAAGGTAACAGTTTTAGCTTAAGTCACTTATTTTTTACCTCTTAGTGACTACTCTCCTTCATTGCTTATTGCTAATGTCTTGAAGACCATTTCAAAAATATTTTGTCCAGATTTTTAGTTGTCAGAAGTCAGAGAATAAATCCAATCTCTATTTTTCCATTTTGGCAACTAGTTATTTATAAGGCATTCCTAACAGGTCATACTCTTCTGGTTCATTTTAACAAACAAACAGTAATAACAGCTTTCTTTCCTTCAGTGGATTATAATATCTCTGGCTTATTTGTTGCTATATTTCTTCAGTATCCAACAGAGGAGCTATCCAGAATAGATATCTAATAAATATTTGAGTGAATAAATTTACTCACTGCAGGAATGGAGAAATGATAAGTATAACAAGAATAAATGAATTATTTTAGATAAAAGACAATATATGAATTAGAGACTAATGTTGTGATGGGGGAGAAAATGAGGTAAGGAAGAGGGACATAGAAATTAGGTGGGTCAAAGTTGGAACAGAGGAGAGCCAGGATGAGGTGGTGAGGATGAAATAGGAGAACATGCTCAAGGGCTCACCAAAAATAAATATAAAGAAATGATGAGAAATTCGAGGGAATAAAGGGTTAGGATTCAAGGAAACATATAATATGAGAAGAAAAATGAACATTTTATTTTTAACCACCTCTCTAAAATTGACATGTACAAGTTGTTTTGTATGATTTAATAGGCTTACCAGAATTACTGCCACTTTATTCTTCAGTGCCCCACTTATAAAACAAGAGTAACAATAATTATGTCCTTATTCCTAGGGGTTTAGTCAGTGTAAGTATTTTCTGTAGCCTGTGGGATAAAGGCCAGGAAGTGATTCATATTTCACAATTCAATTTCTGGCTGATTATCGAAAATTCAAATGTTTCCTCCTTTTTTCTTTAAAAAATGTAGTTTAGTTGAACAGGATTTAGCCTTGGCCTTTTACCCAAACACTTTAGAATGAGAGCTGTGTTGAAATTTGTTATATGGTTATCCTGAGTTAGGCCATGACTCAATGATTGTGCTCACCAAAACACGAAGATGTAAAACAATAAGGAGTACAATTGCTAATACATCTCTGTGAGAGGCAAATTAAAAATGTTTTAAAAAGCTAACAGTGTGGGATCCTGAGAAAGAAATGCCTCAAGAAATGTTTTAGCTATTATTAATTTTAGTTTTGGAATAGGAGAGACACTCAAGATAGGCAAAAAGTATTCCACGGAAAAAAGAATCTGAAAATAAGTGTGGATGTTTGGGGGATTGCCCTTTGGCAGGGAGGACTGGCTTCCAATTTGATTCTGAATAAATCCGACTTTCTTTGTGTGGGAAGATGAGTACATAGCAACGGATAAAAATTAATGTCCTTTGTGAATCACCTTGGCCAGTTATGATCTCAGCTGTTTGCCCCAATAATACCCTCCTCCAAATGATTAAGCTCATTGCCTGGGAAGGTGAGATGATGCAGAGGAGCCCTTGGTCCTGAGCCTTCAAGTCGAGCCCAAATCTCCAAATCTCCTTGGAACATTTTGAGAGGAAAAGCTGGTCTCTACTCTACCATAGATACAGCATTCTCTTTAAAGAACAACCTGGATCTTACTATAATTCAAGAGGCCCTCGGTGACCTAGCCAAGACCTACTTACTACCTCCTCAGGGAACATGTGCTCCAGCAACTCTAAACTATTGCAGTCACTATATAGGCTAACATGCTTTTTCAGACTTCCCGAACAGCATCATTTCAATTTGTTGCCTAGCAGTCCCTCCCCATTTCCTTTCCCATCAGCAGGCAGGCAAACTTCTATTTGTCTTTGAAGACACCTGAAATGCCTCCTCCTCTGTAAGAACATTCTTTATCTCAGCCTTTGTTGCCCTCTCCCTCCCTTTTTCTTATAAATCCCACCAGGCAGGGCTCAATTAAGACTCTTGAGGCCCAACCACTAGAACAATTATGCAGCCTCTCCTATGTATAATACAAATAAGATATGACTAAATCCTAAAATAGTAAATAGTGTTCCACAAAGGCCTCTTGAGTAGAAAAATGAATCCTTAAATATTTTTATTTGTAATTTAATAGCCATTCATTTTTTTTAAACAACTATTTTCCATATATCCCATGTTTTTTTCCCTTTGTGTAATACTACTTCATAAAGGAAACATTTAATAGTATAAAACTTAAAATGAAAGGACAAAACAACCAAAAATAGAAAGTGGTAAAAATGTAGGTTTAACTTCTAGGATTGAAAATCTTTTTTGTATTCTAAGTATTAAAAGTAATTCCTGGGTGAAATTCTTGGGGGAGGGGAGGTCCTTAATGCCAAAATACACCCATCCATCATCTTACCATGCCTGAATATGATCATCATCATTATTATGATCATTATTGCAGCAGACTGAGGTGGAACATTCTAGAGTGAGGAATCATGTTGGGGAGAAAATCTGATGGCAGATTGGAAGGGAACTGAGGGTAGTTCCCTCATGAGGCACTACCTCATTTGGGGTAGTCTGAGGACCCTGGAAGGCTTAGAATGGGGATGAAGGGGGAGGAAGATAATGGAGGTGGATCTTAAACATAAAATATCCCTCTTAATGGTGGTGGGTGACACCACAGATTTCTAAAAAAGGAGTCTGCTCCTGCCTTTAGACTCTATGCTTGAGGTCCTGCTACTTCTCCCTGAATATGGAATATTATAATAATAAAAGACTAAGATCAGTTGGAGCCATATTATGTGCTAGGCAGTGTTGTAGGAATTTTACATGTACTAGCTTTTTAATTTTCATTAAAAATCCTATGGGATAGAAACTATTACAATTCCCATTTTACAGATGAGGAAGCAAGTATAACGGATGTAACTCTAGGCAAGCTGGCTCTAAAGCCCTCACTTGCTTAACCTTTGCAGTATTACCCCTGTATCTTTTAAGTGGAGGATGGGAAGGGTCTTTGAGAGCACATAACCCAGCTCCTTCATTGTATTGGAAAGGATAAGCAGTTTATGTGCTATCACTCGGTTATTGGGGGGTGGAGTTGGATTTGAACCCAAGCAGTATTTGTGGTAGCCCTTGCCCACACCTTTGCAGGACCTGAGTTTGCATACTTGTGCTGTGTGCACAATCAGTACTGTGTGCACAAATGGCCCAAGGATAAGCATCTTCAGTTATAAAAGGATCAAAAAAAAAAAAAAAAAAAAAAAAAGGATCAACCAAAGCCCAAGACCAGAGTGGAATTTCACCTCCAGGCAAACTTCCTTTCCGCTACATAATCATGTCCCTTTCTGTATGACCTAGTCAGTTTCCATCTCAAACCTGGCACTGGGATCTTTTTCCTCTAAGATCTTTGTGAAGTCCTACTGAAGAGGGAAGCCATTAGAAGATACTACCCAAAGACATGCAGCTATATAGTGGGAGACCTAGGATTTGGACCCAGGTGTACCTGACTTCAGGCCTATAATCCTCATGGCAGATAAGCATAGCGAAGATAGGTCAAGAAAATTATTGCAAACATTTAAAAATCACGTTGTTTAATAAACATTTAAATCACCTTAAGTAGAACTAGATGATTACATAAATACTGCAGCCATCCATTGATTTATATTCAAGGGACTGAAGCTTAGTTCCCCAAAGTCCAAGAACAGAAATTTGCAGTGGATTATTACACCCTAGGCTGAGGGAAATTTGCTATGATGACAGGGTTGCCAGAAGGGGTGAGCACTGTAGAAAACAGTGTGTAGTTTCCCTGAATGAGAGCTCTATGTGAAGATGGGCCTTGCCTGCAGAAAGAGAGTCAGACAGACCACTGACCACAGAAGCTCAGTGCATGAGAATCCAAGACGAGCAAAGCTGAGCTCAAACCACTAGTTCATATTTATCATTTTCAACAGGAAGTGAAAACCCTGTGCTAGTCCTTGGCCAGCGCTGTCAAAGTGGCTGAGGTTGCCTTAGTAGTTCAGAAATATTTTTTAGCTGCTTTTTCTTACTGATAAAATATATAGGAGTTTTCTATTTCCTTTCTCCTATCTCTGGAAACTATGAGGTACATCTTGGAATGTAAAATCTCTTCAGTAGAAAATTATAATACTTAAAAAATATGTATCTTTTATATTGTGGCGATAGAAATGCACTCAAGTGCTTTTATAGGTAGTGGAGAATAGGGCAAATTAGCTGAAATGTAAGTTTGTATGTTCTGTATATGTAAAACACAAAAGCTCCCTATGAGAGGAGAATGAGAAGAACTCTGCACATAAGAGCACTTGAGCTATATGATGAACTATGTTGATATAGCAGTGAGTGTTTGCTGAGCACTTTTACTATCCAGGCACTTGAACTGGTTTCTGAGACAGGAAAAAAGATGACCAAAATGCAAACCCCACTCTTGAGGATTAATGGTCTAATAGAGAATGTGAAACATGCATACACACTTTACTCTAGGATCTAGTCATGATGTGATTATTTTTTTTCCTCTACTCGGTAGAGGACTCATTATTACCAAGTACTAAAGGAGTTCAAGAAAGGAAGAAATTAGCCTAAATGGGCATAGATTAACATTTGAGCTAGGTCTAGAAGGAAGGGTAGAATGTTCATAAATAAAAATAGGGCATGAGCTCTTCAGGAATAGGGAACAGTCAGGATTTTCTAGGTAGATGATCATATTATCTGTAAACAAAGACAGTTTTCCCCTTTATTTTTCAATCTGGAAGCCTTTTATTTACTGTTCTTGAATTTTACTGAATAGGACCTTCAATACAGTGTTGGATGGAAGTGGTAAGATATCTTTCATGGTTTGCTAATCTTGAAGTGAAAACATTCACTGTTCCACTTATTGGATAAGATGTTAGCTGTAATGTTATCATTCTCTTATGCACTCTTTATCAGGTTAAGTTCCCTTCTAGTCATAGTTTTCTAAGAGGGTTTGTTTGTTTGTTTGTTTTAATATTCACCCATTATTTTATTTTATTTATTTTATTTTTATTTATTTATTTTTTAAAATTAACATATAATGTATTATTAGCCCCAGGGGTACAGGTCTATGAATCGCTAGGTTTACACACTTCACAACACTCACCATAGTACATACCCTCCCCAATGTCCATAACCTAATCACCCTCTCCCTACCTTCCTCCCCAAGGCAACCCTCAGTTTGTTTTGTGAGATTAAGAGTCTCTTATGGTTTGTTTCCCTCCTGATCCCATCTTATTTCATTTATTCTTTTCCTACCCCCCCAATGCCCCCACATTGCATCTCCACTTCTTTATATCAGGGAGATCATATCATAGTTGTCTTTCTCCGATTGACTTATTTTGCTAAGCATGATACCCTCTAGTTCCATCCACATCGTCGCAAATGGCAAGATTTCATTTCTTTTGATCGCTGCATAGTATTCCACTGTATATATATATACCACATCTTCTTTATCCATCCATCTGTTGGTGGACATCTAGGTTCTTTCCATAGTTTGGCTATTGTGGACATTGCTGCTATAAACATCTGGGCACACGTGCCCTCCAAATTATTATGTTTGTATCTTTAGGGTAAATACCCAGTAGTGTAATTGTTGGGTCAAAGGGTATCTCTATTTTCAACTTTTTGAGGAACCTCCATGCTGTTTTCCAGAGTGGTTGCACCAGCTTGCATTCCCACCAACAGTGTAGGAGGGTACCCCCTTCTCCACATCCTTGCCAGCATCTGTCACTTCCTGACTTGTTAATTTTAGCCCTTCTGACTGGTGTGAGGTGGTATCTCATTGTGGTTTTGATTTGTATTTCCCTGATGCCGAGTGACGTGGAGCACTTTTTCATGTGTCTGTTGGCCATCTGGATGTCTTCTTTGCAGAAATGTCTGTTCATGTCCTCTGCCCATTTCTTGATTGGATTATTTGTTCTTTGGGTGTTGAGTTTGCTAAGTTCTTTATAGATTTTGGATACTAGCCCTTTATCTGATATGTTGTTTGCAAGTATCTTCTCCCATTCTGTCAGTTGTCTTTTGGTTTTGTTAACTGTTTCCTTTGTTGTGCAAAAGCTTTTGATCTTGATGAGTCCCAATTGTTCATTTTTGTCCTTGCTTCCCTTGCCTTTGGCAATGTTCCTAGGAAGAAGTTGCTGCGGCTGAGGTCGAAGAGGTTGCTGCCCATGTTCGCCTCAAGGATTTTGATGGATTCCTTTCTCACATTGAGATCCTTCATCCATTTTGAGTCTATTTTCATGTGTGGTGTAAGGAAATGGTCCAATTTCATTTTTCTGCATGTGGCTGTCCAGTTTTTTCAATACTATTTTTGAAGAGGCTGTCTTTTTTCCATTGGACATTCTTTCCTGCTTTGTTGAAGATGAGTTGACCATAGAGTTAAGGGTCTATTTCTGGGCGCTCTATTCTGTTCCATTGATCTATGTGTCTGTTTTTGTGCCAGTACCATACTGTCTTGATGATGACAGCTTTGTAATAGAGCTTGAAGTCTGGAATTGTGATGCCACCAACTTTGGCTTTCTTTTTCAATATTCCTCTGGCTATTTGAGGTCTTTTCAGGTTCCATATAAATTTTAGGATTATTTGTTCCATTTCTTTGAAAAAAATGGATGGGATTTTGATAAGGATTGCATTAAATGTGTAGATTGCTTTAGGTAGCATAGACATTTTCACAATATTTGTTCTTCCAATTCATGAGCATGGGACATTTTTCCATTTCTTTGTGTCTTCCTCAATTTCTTTCATGAGTACTTTATAGTTTTCTGAGTATAGATTCTTTGCCTCTTTGGTTAGGTTTATTCCTAGGTATCTTATGGTTTGGGGTACAATTATAAATGGGATTGACTCCTTAATTTCTCTTTCTTCTGTCTTCTTGTTGGTGTAAAGAAATGCAGCTGATTTCTGTGCATTGATTTTATATCCTGACACTTTACTGAATTCCTGTACAAGTTCTAGCAGATTTGGAGTGGAGTCTTTCAGGTTTTCCACACAAAGGATCATATCATCTGCAAAGAGGGATAGTTTGACTTCTTCTTTGCCGATTTGGATGCCTTTAATTTATTTTTGTTATCTGATTACTGAGGCTAGGACTTCTAGTACTGTGTTGAATAGCAGTGGTGATAATGGAATCCCTGCCGTGCTCCTGACCTTAGCAGAAAAGCTCTCAGTTTTTCTCCATTGAGAATGATATTTGTTGTGGGTTTTTCATAGATGGCTTTGATGGTATTGAGGTATATACCCTCTATCCCTACACTCTGCAGAGTATTGATCAGGAAAGGATGCTGTACTCTGTCAAATGCTTTTTCAGCACCTATTGAGAGTATCATATGGTTCTTATTCTTTCTTTTATTAATGTCTTGTATCACATTGATTGATTTGTGGATGTTGAACCAACCTTGCAGCCCTGGAATAAATCCCATTTGCTCGTGGTGAATAATTCTTTTAATGTACTGTTGGATCCTATTGGCTAGTATTTTGGTGAGAATTTTCACATCTGTGTTCATCAAGGATATTGGTCTATAATTCTCTTCTTTGATGGGATCCTTGTCTGGTTTTGGGATTAAATTAATGCTGGCCTCATAAAATGAGTTTGGAAGTTTTCCTTCCATTTCTGTTTTTTGGAAGTGTTTCAGGAGAATAGGAATTAATTCTTTAAATGTTTGGTAGAATTCCCCAGGGTAGTCATCTGGCCCTGGGCTCTTGTTTGTTGGGAGATTTTTGATGACTGCTTCAATCTCCTTACTGGTTATAGGTCTGTCCAGTTTTTCTATTTCTTCCTGGTTCAGTTGTGGTAGTTTATATGTCTCTAGGAATGCATTCATTTCTTCCTATTGTCAAATTTGCTGGCGTATAGTTGCTTGTTTGTATTTCTTTGGTGTTGGTTGTGATCTCTCTTCTTTTATTCATGATTTTATTAATTTGGGTCCTTTCTCTTTTCTTTTTGATAAGTCTGGCCAGGGGTTTTTCAATCTTATTAATTCTTTCAAACAACCAGCTCCTAGTTTTGTTGATTTGTTCTATTGTTTTTTTGGTCTCTATTTATTGATTTCTGCTCTGATCTTTACTATTTCTCTTCTCCTGCTGAGTTTAGGCTTTCTTTGTTGTTCTTTCTCCAGCTCCTTTAAGTGTAGGGTTAGGCTGTGTATTTGAGAACTTTCTTGTTTCTTTTTCTTTTTTTTTTTTGATTAAAGATTTTGTTTATTTATTTCAACAGAGAGAGATCACAAGCAGGCAGAGAGGCAGTCAGAAAGAGAAGGGGAAGCAAGCTCCCCACTGAGCAGAGAGCCCAATGCGGGGCCCAATCCTAGGACCCTGAGACCCTGACCTGAGCTGAAGGCAGAGGCTTTAACCACTGAGCCACCCAGGCACCCCCATTTCTTGTTTCTTGAGAAAGGCTTGTACCACAATATATTTTCCTCTAAGGACTGCCTTTGGTGTGTCCCTCAGATTTTGAAACTTTATGTTTTCATTATCATTTGATTCCATTAATTTTTTCAATTCTTTAATTTCCTGGTTGAGCCATTCATTTTCAGAAGGATTCTCTTTAGTCTCCATGTATTTGGATTCTTTCCAAATTTCCTCTTGTGATTGAGTTCTAGCTTCAGAGCATTGTGGTCTGAAAATATGCAGGGAATGATCCCAATTTTTTTATACCAGTTGAGACCTGATTCTCTGTGATCTATCCTGGAGAATGTTCCATGTGCACTAGAGAAGAATGTGTATTCTGTTGCTTTGGGATGGAATGTTCTGTATATATCTGTGATGTCCATCTGGTCCAGCGTGTCACTTAAGGCCTTTATTTCCTTGTTGATCTTTTGCTTGGATGATCTGTCCATTTCAGTGAGGAGAGTGTCAAAGTCCCCTACTATGATTGTATTATTGTTGATGTGTTTCTTTGATTTTGTTATTAATTGGTTTATCTAGTTGGCTGCTCCCATGTTAGGGGCATAGATATTTAAAATTGTTAGATCTTCTTGTTGGACAGACCCTTTGAGTATGATAGTGTCCTTCCTTATCTCTTATTATAGTCTTTGGTCTAAAATTTAATTGATTTGATGTAAGGATTGCCACCTCAGCTTTCTTCTGATGTCCGTTAGCATGGTGAATTGTTTTCCACCCCCTCACTTTAAATCTGGAGGTGTCTTTGGGTCTAAAATGAGTTTCTTGTAGACAGCATATTGATGACGTTTGGTTTTTTATCCATTCTGATATCCTGTGTCTTTTGATTGGGGCATTTAGTCCATTTACATTCAGGGTTACTATTGAGAGATATAAATTTAGTAACATTGTATTGCCTATAGTGTGACTGTTACTGTATCTTGTCTTTGTTCCTTCCTGACCTACTACGTTTAGGCTCTCTCTTTGCTTAGAGGACCCCTTTCAATATTTCCTGTAGAGCTGGTTTGATGTTTACAAATTCTTTTAGTTTTTCTTTGTCCTGGAGGCTTTTTATCTCTTCTTCTATTTTCAATGATAGGCTACCTGGATATAGTATTCTTGGCTGCATGTTTTTGTTGTTTAGTGCTCTGAATATATCATGCCAGTTCTTTCTAGCGTGCCAGGTCTCTGTGGATAAGTCTGTTGCCAAACCAATATTTCTACCATTGTATGTTACAGACGTCTTGTCCCAGGCTGCTTTCAGGATTTTCTTTGTCACTAAGACTTGTAAATTTTACTATTAGCTGACAGAGTGTGGACCTATTCTTATTGATTTTGAGGGGGATTCTCTGTGCCTCCTGGATTTTGGGAATCCAAACAATGGATGCTTGTTCCCTTTGCCATATTAGGGAGATTCTCTATAATAATTCTCTCCAATATACCTTCTGCTCCCCTCTCTCTTTGTTCTTCTTCTGGAATCCCAATTATTCTAATGTTGTTTCGTCTTATGGTATCACTTATCTCTCCAGTTTTCCCCTCATAGTCCAGTAGTTGTTTGTCTCTCTTTTGTTTAGCTTCTTTGTTCTCTGTCATTTGGTCTTCTATATCACTAATTCTCTCTTCTGCCTCATTTATCCTAGCAGTAAGAGCCTCCATTTTTGATTGCACCTCATTAATAGCTTTTTAAATTTTTAACTTGGTTAGATTTTAGTTCTTTTATTTCTCCGGAAAGGGCTTTTATTTCTCCAGACAGGGTTTCTCTAATATCTTCCATGCCTTTTTGGAGCCTGGCTAGCACCTTGAGAATCATCATTCTGAACTCTAGATCTGACATATTACCAATATCTGTATTGATTAGGTCTCTGGCCTTCAGTACTGCCTCTTGTTTTTTTTTTTTTTTTGTGGTGAGTTTTTCAGCCTTGTCATTTTATCCAGATAAGAATATATGAAGGAGTGAATAAAATACTAAAAGGGTGGCAAAGACCCCAGGAATATGTGCTTTAACCAAATCAGAAGAGACTCCAAATTGTTGGGGGAAGGAAAGGGGTAAAAAGAAGTTCAGGAAAAAAAAATTAAAAAAAGAAAAATAATAAAGAAAAAATATGTATATTAGATTGGTGAATAGAACAGGGTTACCCACTTAATTTTGGGAGTATTTTGGTCTCTTAGAAGAAAAAAACCTCCCCAAATTTTAAAGAATGAAAAATATATATGAGGGTAAACATGATGAAGGGATGGAATATGACTATAAAGATGAATTTTTTTTTTTTTTTAGTTTCTAAAAAAGAAGTTGATAAGATAAGTTGGTTGGGAGAATAAAGAAAAAGAAAGTGGAGAGAATTTGCTCAGGCTGGAGACTAGAACAAAGTCCTGTGCTAGATTTAGGGTGTATTTTGATATTAGAAGTTGTTTCCCAGATTTTTTAAGAAGGAAAAACCCTATATGTATACAAAAATGAAGTTAGATACAATGAAGGATAAAATATGACTATAATAATGAAGGTTCAAAAAAGATTTTTTTGAAAGATATTTTTAAGATAAACTAGTTAAAAAACATTAAAAGAGGAAAGGGTAAACATTAAAATAAATTTAGCAGAAGAAAAAAATAAAATTAAAAAACATTAATTTAACTTTGCAAGACTAAAGAATCATGGGGAGAAAGCTATGAACTACATGCTCTACATGCTTTGCTTTCTCCTCCTCTGGAATTCCAATGTTCTCTTTTATAAGTGTACTCTTGGCTGGATTTCTTGCTGATCTTCTTGGAGAGGGGCCTGTTGTAGTGATTCTAAAGTGTCTTTGCCTGAGGCGGAATTGCACTGCCCTTACCCAGCGCTAGGCTAAGCAATCTGCTCAGGTTCCCTTTCGGGAACTTTTGTTCCCTGAACACTTTCCGTAGACTTCTGGAGGATGGGAATGAAAATGGTAGCCTCCCAATGTCTGGCCCAGAGGAGCCAAGAGCTCAGGGCCCCACTCCAGTATGCCCTTTCAGAAAGTAGTTGATTTTCTGTTTCTAGAATTGCTGCTCTTCTTCTCTTTGATCTCCTCTTGGATTTGTAGTGTTTAGAATGGTTTGATAAGCTATCTGGCTGATCTAGGACCTGATGTCATCTCAGCCTGCTACTTCACCGCCATCTTGACTCCTCCCCCCTGTTTTGTTTCTTTTAATCAGGACTAGAGTATTGCTTTGCCAAATGCTTTTTCTGTGTCTATAAAGAGTATAATACAATTTTTTTTTTCTTTTTGAGTCTGTTAACATGATATAATCAGTTTTTTAAACATTTTGTTTGTTTGTTTACTATAGAAAAAGAAAGAGCACACATGTGAGTTGGGGTAGGGGAAGAAGGAAAGGCAGAGAATATGAAGCAGACTCTAAGCCAAGCACATATCCCTATGTGGTGTTCAATCTCATGACCCTGAAATCATGACCTGAGCCAAAACCAAAAGTCAGATGCTTAACCAGTTGAGCCATCCAGGAACCCCTACAATCATTAAATTTTTAATTAATTTTGCATTCCTAGGATAAATCCCATTTTTTTTGTGATGTATTGTACTTTTATATATTGGTGGATTTAATTTGTTAAAATTACATTAAGAATTTTATTGTCTATGTGTATGAAGGATGCAGTTTTCTTTTTTTTGTAATATGTTTGGTTTGGGATATACTGGCCTCAAATTAAGTTGGGGATTATTCCTTCCTTTTTGATTTTCTGAAGGAATATGTGTGGAATTGGTATTGTTTTTCCCTTAAGCATTTGGTAGAATTCATCAATAAGCCATCTGAGCTCAGTGTTCTTTTTTTTTGGTAATAGTATTTTTTAACTGCAAATTCAGTTGCTTTGATTTTTACAGGGATACTCAGGTTATCTATTTTCTTCTTAAATGTGTTTTTCCAGCTTGTGTCTTTCAAGGAATTTGTCCATTTCATCTAAGCTTTTGAATTTATTGGCATAATGTTCTCCCTCCTAAATGTTTATGCACCTAATAACAGCTTCAAATCCCAAACTGATAGAATTCCAAGGAAAAATAGAAAAACTCATTGTAGTATTGAGTCTTTTTTATGGCTCAGAATGTAGACTGTCTTGGGAAATGTTTCATGGGCTCTTGAAAAAATTTGTATTCTGCTATTATTGAGTTCTTTAAATGTCAGCTAGGTCCAGTTGATGGATAGGGTTTTTATTTCCTCTTGTGAATTGGCCCTGGCAAAACTTTTTGCACTGGAAGTATTTTGTCACTATTAATATTGCCATTCTGGCATTCTTCGATTAGTATTTACCTGATATATCTTTTTCTATTCTTTTACATTTAACCTACTTGTGTCTTCATGTTTAAGGTAGATATTTTCATATGCAGGATATAGTTGGATCTTGCTTTTTGATCCAATATCACTATCTTTGCCTTTTCTCAAGGTAGCTATCTAATCTACATTTAATGTGGTTATTGATATGGTTAGGATTCAGTCTACCATTTTGCTGCTTATTTTCTTTTTGTACCATTGGTCCTTTATTTCCTTTGTTACCTGTTTTTGCCTTTTGAAATTGAGCATTTGCTTTATGGTTCCATTTTATCCTTTTTGTTGGATTATTATCTGTGATTTTTTTATTGTATTGTTGTAGTGGTTGCTTTAGAGTTTATACTGCTTAACTACAATAAGTAGTCTGTCTTCAAGTGATGTGATCCTACTTCTTGTATAGTATAAGAAGCTTGAAATAATAACCTTCTATTTTCTATTTCTGGCGTTTGTATTTTTGTTGTTACACATTTAAGTTATACATATATTATAAACTTCACAATATATAGTTTTAAGTTTTGTTTTAAACAGTATATTATCTTTTAGAGTGATTTAAAAATTAGAGTAAAATCCCTTTATATTAACACACTTATTTGCCATTTCTAGTTTTCTTCATTTCTTTGTATATGTTTAGATTTTCATCTGGTAATGTTCTCCTGCCTGAAGAACTTATTTTAACATTTCTTCGTATTACAGTTTTGCTGAACTGTTTTAGCTTTAGTGTGTCCAAAAAGATATTTATTTTACCTTTGTTTCTGAAGGATAATACTGGTTATATATTTCTGTTTTTCTTTGTTCTTACAATACTTTAAATTTGTTGCTCCATTTTTTTCTAGCTTGTGCCATTGCTTCTGTCATTCCTATACTCTTTCTTACATATTTAGTATGTCTTCATGTTCACTATATTTTTTTTCATCAGTGCTTTGTCTGTTGTCAGTCCCATGAACTGTATTTTGTATTTTAGACTTTGTATTTTCATCTCTAGGATTTTCAATTTAGGTCTGTTTTGCATCTTTCATATCCCTACTTACAATGCTTAATTTTAATTTTCTTGAACATAAGGAATATAGTGTTAATAACAGTTTTAATTCCTTTGCATTTTAATTTTATCATCTCTGTCCTTTCTTTATCTGTTTCTGTTGTTTGATTTTTTTCCCTTAATTTATTGGTTGTTAGTTTTCTGCTTCTTTGCAGGCCTTGTAATTTTTTTTTTTAAGATTTTTATTTATTTGACAGTGAGCGAGAGACAGAGAGATCAAAAGTAGGCAAAGAGACAGGCAGAGAGAGAGGGGAAGCAGGCTCCCCGCCAAGCAGACAGCCTGATGTGGGACTCGATCCCAGGACCCTGAGATCATGACCTGAGCTAAAGGCAGAGGCTTAACCCACTGAGCCACCCAGGTGCCCCAGACCTTGTAATTTTTGATGGGATACCAGACATAGTGAATTTGAGGTATGGGATATTTTAGTGTTCCTCTGAATAGCCTGTACTTCTGGAACTTCATTAAATTTGTTGGATTGATTTTTTTAAGGCTTCCTTTTAAGCTTTGTTAGGTGGGACCTAGGAAACATATAGTATAGAGCTAACTTTTCCCCATCACTAAGGTAATAACTTTGCCCCAGTTCCTCATGATTTATGAGTTTCTACTCTGGCTGATAGAAACATGAATTATTTTCAGCCTTATGTAAGCTCAAGGAATTAGTTATATTCATCCTTTTAATTGATTCTTTCTCCATCTTTGTGTAGTTTCTGCATACATATTTGCTGCCAAGTACTCAGGACATTTTGCATATATTCAGAGCTTTTTCTTTATCCACATCTCTCTTCTCTGGTATTTTGCTCTGTTTGCTCTAGCCACATTGGCTTTCCCAGATTCAGCCTCCATCTTTTTCACTCAGTGAATTTGCTAAGATCTTCTTGACTTTTACCCTCCTTGTAGTTGAGTCCAGAAAGTCTCTGCAGGAAGTAAAGCTAGGAACTTACATGGTTTATCTCTTTCTCCTCCCCTTTCTCAGTCATCACTGTTGTGTCACATCTTATGTCTAATGTGTGACAACAGATACTTCATGTATTTTGCCTAGATTTTAATTGTTTTGGGTAAGGGGATAAGTCCAGCCCTCATTGCTCCACCTTGCCTAGAAGTGGAGGTCTCAATGTTCATTCTACTTCTAAATATCGTTTCTAAGATTTTTTTTATTGAGGTATAATTGACATACATCAATGTATTAGTTTTAGGTGTATGACATAATGATTCAATGTTTGTATAAATAGTAAAATGTTCATTACAATAAGTCTAGTTAACACCTGTCATCATACATAGTTATGTTTTTTCTTATGATAGCACTTTCAAGATTTTCTAAGTAGCTTTCAAATATGCAATCCAGTATTATTAACTATAATAAGCATGTTGTATGTTACATCCCCATGACTTATTCCAAGACATTTTAACACATTTTAGTAGGTATCTGATTTTAGCATGATTTTGAGACTCATATTAGTTTTATAACTTTAATAAGTTACCTAACATTCCTAGCCTGAATGGTTTTGTTTCCTTTCAAATGATGTGGTTGGACCAGATCAGTGGTGCTGAATACTTTATCTTCCTCAGGAGATCTGAGTAAAATTACAGAGATTCTCTCTCGGAGTGATTCTCCATAGATAGGGAGGAGATGTGTATTCATTCTTTCTAGGGCATGAGATAAAGATGGTTGTGTACCTTGGAGATGGGTCTTTTGCAGGGTGTGCCATTCTTCTAACTGACAGTCTGGAGGAGATGACTTAGTTCCAGGAACATCTGTTGAGCAATTTGAATATATATGGAATCATGTGTAGTATTGTGAGAAGACAAATATTAGTAAAACAGTTTCATATTCCTAAATAGTATAGAATATAGGGTGATAATATCTAAATTTCTATTACTAAAACTATTTGAAAAGTATATCAGTTGGGATAATGTGTAATTGGTATTAGAATATTAAAGCAAATTGCATTAATAAAATTTCTTTCTCAGATCCCAGATTTTAAAAAGCACAGAAATGCAGGGGGTACAGGATGTGGCACTTTGCATTGCCAACTAATATCAGGTGGAGTTCTGTAAGTCTTTTGGATCTGAAAGACAATCTAAACCATGGAAAATGGTTATAGGTCTTTTTGCATTTTTATATTTCACAAATTTATTTTCAAAATAATTCTAAATCTCAAACTGTTTTAAATGTATCAGAAAGATCCATATACTTGTTTTGGGGAAATTCACCATAGATGCTATTTACCCATAATTCATTGACTCGAATATAGGAACAATTTATCTGTATTATGTGCTGGAGACAGTTAAACACTGGTGCCATTCTGCCCAATGAACTAGAGTAATTCAGTAATTTTCCCACTTAGTAGATTTTTTATTTCTTACCTACACCGTCTAATACAATTAATGTATTTATGGATTAGCCATCTTAGACTGTGAAGCAGTTGTTCCAGAAACCCCGCTAATCACTAATTACTGTACCTCCTTTCTGGAAAATCATTTTCAATGTGCAGACCCAGGGGCTTCTAATCTGGTTAAAGGATTTCCAAGAGGGATATGCAACATTTCAGCCAATCTGTACAAACTGATGACTGTGTAGCTAAGTGGCACTGAAACTTAATCAAAATCATATGTGCACAACCAGAGACTTGTGGATTTATACACATTTTCTGGATGTGAATGAAAAGAATTGTTGAAGTGTGAGCTGGCACCAGACCAGCTTTGCAGTCTAACCCAAACTCCCGTTGCCATATGCTTACTTTCTCTTACTTTACTCTAAAGTAGACATTTTGTACTGTATCTTGATTTGTGCCTTCTATTTTCCAATTTTTCTTTATAACTAAGACTTTTGTTACCTGATGGAAAAGAGGAGAGTTGAGCTCCTCAGAAGAACTAAGGCTAGTTTTGTGTTGTGACTGTGGCTCAAATACACCCATTGTACCTGGTGTGTGCTGTCTTATGGTAGCTCTCTTGTCTTCAGTGTGCATTTGGATTACTAAAAGAAGCTGTTAAATGAAGATTTCTATTCCCATCTCAAGAAATTTTGATTCTCATAGGTATGAGGTGAGGACCCCAAACTGGCTTTATTGAATCCTTCAAGTGATTCTGATAAAGGTAGACTGTAGAAAGACTGCAATAGATTTGGTTTTCCAAACTTTCCTCACTGATTTATAGTACCAGTATTTGCAACTCACATGTTTTCTTTTGGTGGGGGGGAAGCCCAAACAAATACAAAACAGGTTCTAGCACTCAAGCTTTGATATTTTAATTAATAAAACGCCTTCTTTCTCCTTTCCCTCACATTATACACTCCCTATCCACTGGTCTATTGAATTTAAATACCTGGCTTTTCATTTTATTACACAGAGTGAAAGGAAAAGGCCAATCGATGTTTAGGTAGGGGAGGTGGGTGGGTGGTTGGGAGAGCCTGGTGGTGGGTATTAAGGAGGGCACGTATTGCATGGGCCACTGGGTGTGGTGCATAAACAATGAATCTTGGAACACTGAAAAAATAAAATAGAATATAAATAAATAGATAAAATATTTAAAAGTGCTCAGGTTAAAAAACAGTTATTATTCCTTTTTCATGCTTAATACTATGGCAAAATGCATTTCCCCCACATTTTTCAGTTCCATGTAATAAGCCCCTGCTAGAGAAATACTTATGCCTCTTACCTTGATTCCTAAATCTCTCCTTCCTAAGGAGACAGAGTGAGGTATCTGATTAACAGGTGACATGGGTTATGTGTCTCAGTTGGATGAAGATAATATATTAAAATCCACATATAAAAGGGGTTAGTCTCCCCTCCTCCAGTATTCTAAGTGTGAAGCAGGAATTTGGGTAGGTGTGATTATCCTATGGACTTACTTTCCCTTTGGATGCCAGGACTAGACTGAGAATGGAAAAGAAAAAGTTCTGGTACGTCCAGTGTGTCCTTTCACTAAGCTATATCATCCCAGTAACTTATAAGCAATAAAGGCAATATTTTTTTTTTAATCCACATTCCTGACTCCTGTTTTCATCTCTTAGTGTTTTTGAACATGTGTAGAAAAAGGGGAGTGTTGTTTATTGCTACCTTTAGACCCCTGTACTTGGCTATCGCTACCTTTAGACCCCTGTAGTGGGCAGATTGAAGCATACTAACACTTTTGCATGTCTCCCTTTACACAGCTCTTTCTAAAAGTCAGTCTCTATCCATTTACATGGTCATGAACACTTGTTTTTGCACCAAATTTTCCACTAATGAAGAAAAATATAAATTAATGGAAGTCTGAATGGAAAAGAGCAATTTACCATTCTAAAGCCTGCCAGAAAAAAGCCTCTAACTACTGGGTAAATGTGCATAATTCTGTGCTAGCAGTACATCAGTTTAAACCAAGGCACCAAAACACAGCAGTGAATTTCTGACAATGTAAGAGAAAGAGAAACTTACATACAGAGTGTCTTCAATTTATATTTGTATTATGCTTATAAAGCTAGGATCCCCTTGACTCGACCAGAACTTATACTTTTGAGGAAGCACAGAAGTCCCACCTGCAAACCCCAATCTTCATTCACTTGTCTTGAAATCATTTAAAGGGGTTTCAAATATATGCTCTGTGACACCTCAACCTCTCTTGTTCCATCCCTTCTCTAGCATTCCTACTTTGCAGAAGCCTTCTTCTCCCTTAGGCCAGACTATCTTTTTGATAGCATCTTATCCCTCACACTCCCTCTCTTATCCTTGTGTCCTTCCCCCCACCCCCAAAAATGTTGCTGGCGTGTCACATCTCCCTGCCATGCAGAACCCTGTGGAGGTGGCTCATGGTTTTTTGTGGGTTTTTTTTTTTTTTTCTGGATTTGTTCTAGATTTTGTTTTTATCCACCTGAGTACAGAAGAGGGAGATGCAGGCTAGGTAAGCAGGCCAGATAGTTTTGTTTGGGGAAAGTGTGCGGGAGATGCCAGGAATGGGATAGGGGTGGTAGGGAGGTTGAGGGAAAATTATGAGGCTCTGCAGCTCAGCAATGCTTTTGTTTCATCATCTTCATACCAGAATTATAGATGTACTATATTAGCAAGGGTACCCATCTTCACAGAAAAGCATTCATGAGTTGACATTATGATCTTCTGTATTCACTTTTATGAAGTATACAATATTGGTCCAGGCTCCTGAATGACTTCTCTCTTCTTACAGTTTGAGACCTTGGGACCTTGGGGAGTGGAGTCATGCACTGAATCTGCTGACCTCAGCTCTAATAATGAATACTGGGACTTGGGGCACAAAATAGATCTGGATCAACATTTTTCAGATGGTCCACAGAAACTTTTGAAGAACTGGATGCCTCTGGTGTCACATATACACACTCTTTGTAAATGGAATGTGCAGTTAGCAAATTGACTTCTGTTTCTGTCCCTACATGTTCTGACTCACCTGCATTTCAAAAAGAAAATCAAGAAAAATTCTTCCTTTGAAAAATTCCCATTTCTGCATAACACTCCCCCACCCCCCAACCCCCCCCCCCACCCCCACCTTTAACAGCAGGTTTAGGACCAAGAGAGATTCTCCCAGGGTTTTAAAAAACATTAATCAGTTTCACATTTGGAGGCAAAACACTTTCCTTGGGGAGCATTTCTTAACATAAAGCAGAATACTTTGTTAGCCTCTGGCTGTCTTGAAAGGAAGGAGAATCAGAATTCACTTTTCTATTCCTGTTCAATTGTATTTTTCTTATTTTCTGGCCCCTCCCCTCCCTGCCGCCCCCTTCCACTCTGGCTATTGAGCTGTGAAGCTCTGTGATGGTCAAGAGAAAAGTCACTTCCAGCCTCGCCCAAGGACAGTGGAGCTCCAGCCAGAGCTGAAGTGCTCCTGGTCCTTGCTCTCCTGTCCAAAGTGTGCTAAATCTTTTCTGAAACCCACAAGAGGGAAATAATTCTATAAATAAAACCTGCTTTGAATTCCTGGGAAATTTATCTGTATCCATCTCCTGACCTACCTGCTTGTTTATCTCAGGCACAGACCTGTTCAGGCCCATGGGTGCCGGAAATATCATGGGTAAAGGAAAACATGAGGAAACGTATGTGTGGAAGAGCAGGCCAGATAACCTAAAGAACTGTACAAATAATGAATGGTTTCTTAAACTTAGGTGAATGTGATGATTACCATTTAGCCATGATATTTGTGCAGGCTAATAAAGAAAACATTTTTTACATCTTTAATGTAACCAGGAGGTCAAAATAGAAGGCTATCCCTTGCCTGGATTTTTTTTTTTTTTTAAATTCTCAATCAAGCGTAAGTAACCCTTATCTATATCTGCTTTACAGGGCTAATATTTGTCTTAGAATTTGAGAAATGATGCTGTACACATGCCTTAAGACTTTAAAAGAAGTGTAGTGATTATCTGTCCCTGGTGCATTTGGAGGGCAGTGCAGGAAGGCCCTTCCTAACACCTTTGGTGCCCCAGCAGGAGGAGCTGCCTATCTTAAATTGTGTCTGTCTAAAAATACCCTGGCTGGCTAGGTGAATAAATACCGGGCTCACCTTACTTCCTAGTATAAGTCCTTCCATGTGGGTTTTACTTGGATTTTCACAAGAACTGTTATTTAAAACCCATGTGCCTTCTATGGCAGATAGATACCACCTGAGGATGTCCTTTATTTTGCCAAGCAAGGTAGCATGCAGGAATGCGATATAAAAAAGCCGAAGGGTGTAAATTTCCCATGTTGGGTCAAAACACAGTAGTGCTGGGAGTGGTGGCGATGTGTGGGGGCCTCCGGGAGTGAAGGCCACGGCACGGGAGCAACTTGGAACGGGCAGTTCTGCGTGGAGTTGGAGGAAACCGGGAGAGAACAGCCAGAGAGTGGGAAAAAAAAACGGAAAAAGAAACTTTCCCTTTTACTTCCTGCAAAAGCTTCATTGAACTCTCCTTTTGACTTTGAGTTCACGGATTGGGTTTGTTGGTTTGGGGAAGCAGGGACTTGGGAGTTAGGCTGCACCAAAGGCTGAGAGAAGCTTTGGGGCAGAAAAGTAAAACACCAGGCTGCCTCAGGAAGCCCCAATGTATCAATCCCTGTATACCATTACCAAGGTATTTGTCCATCCATCTGTCTGTCTGTCTAGATCAGGAATACATAAAAATACATTAAAAACTGAACTAGAATAGCATTTTTCTGCTATTTTCTGGTATTAAAAAAAAATAAGGATCTTAGAGCAGTGAATATCAACCCATCAACTCACGATGTATTTGCACTGAAAGAACCCATTCAATCTCTGATTTGGTTCATGGAATGGGTCTCTAGCATTATGCATTCTATATCCCTCAGCTGAACACACTTAACACTTACACTTTTGTGAAGTTTTTCCTATTATTTGCTACAGCCCCTCCCTTCGTTTCATTGATAGGACTCTGCATCTCCCCCTGCTTAAATGTCTTATTTCCTTCATCAACACAACACAGTCCCCAGGGTAGTTTTCCCAAGCAAGGACAAATATTCCCTTAGAGCCCCAGGCACTTCACAGGCTTAAATTTCAAAAGTCTAGTGTAAATCAGTTGTTTCATAGTGTGGTTGGATTTTCCCCTTTGAAACTGTATTATAAATTGTGTAGTGGACTTTATAAATCTGTGGCCTAAAAACTGTTTAAAATGTGTTCTCTTCATGTGGTGAGATGGATGTTTTTTTCCTTCTCCTGAGTCTGATGTGTATTGAGCTAGGTTAACTGAAATAGGCCTTTGGCAATAGAACTCAAGCCAGGGAAGGAGGCACTGTTTAATAAAGAACTTGGGTTAGTCTGCAATAAAGGGGCAGGGCTCAGTCTAGCTATTCTACCTTGAGGTTAGGCGAGACCATAGCGAGACCTTTTCTCCATCCTTCCCACTGTCCCTCACTTATAGCCTGGGTGCAAGCTGGGTGTAAGGGCAGGCAGGATGCCATGGAGCGCAGGGAAGCAAGGCAGTTAAACAAATAATGGACCCAGAGGTTGCAGGAGAAGAGAGAAGACCAAAGAAGGAGAGGTTTCACTGATAATTGGATGTGGTGGTCATATGGGGTGTCCCAGTTGAAGAAGTCATACCCTCAACCCATTAACTCAAGGACAGGCATTGAAGGATGAGCAGAAAACAGAAAATAGCATGGCAAATAGAGAATGGAAGGAAGTTTTAGCAGTAGCTGGGAATATGTAACTTAAAATTTGTTTCTGGGAACCTTTCTGTGTAGTACCCTATGTAAAACCCCTGAGCTAGTCCTTATAAGAACTTAACAGAAAAGACTTTATTCTTTGATGTGCCTGAAGTCAGCTTTGACTGTGAGAGCCCAAAATTTGTCAGTTGCAAAGGTAGAAATTGCATGTGCCTGTGAGAATTTACCTTTTACCAATTCCATGGAAACAAAAATGAACAATTTGATTATGAATTAATCTTATAAATACTTAGAATACATCACCAGATGCATTTATTGAAATTCCCAATAACAGTACCATTTTTCCAGTTATTTTAGGGCTCCAAGATGTAGGTAGACACATGTTGGAGATGTGTAGATGTGGTAGACACAACTTGATGTAAACTGATCTATAATTTCTTTTCTTTTTTTTTTTCTAAGATTTTATGTATTCATTTTGAGAGAGAGAGTGGCAGAGAGGCAGAGGGAGAGGCAGAGAGAGAATCCCAAGCAGACCCCACGCTGGGAACAGAAGCACCATGCAGGGCTTAATCTCACGACCCCTAGATCATAACCTGAGCCAAAACCCAGGGTCCACCACTTAACCGACTGAGCCACCCAGGCATCCCCAATCTAAAGTTTCTATCAAAAGGAGAGAAGGCTGGTGTGCCTGGGTGACTTAGTCAGTTAAGCGTCTGCCTTCGGCTCAGGTCATGATCCCAGAGTCCTGGAATTGAGCTCCACATCGGGCTTCTGCTCAGTGGGAGCTTGCCTTTCCCTCTACCTGCAGTCCCCTCTACTTGTGCTATCTCTCTGTCAAATAAATAAATAAAATCTTTAAAAAAAAAAAATGGTAGGGAAGGCTGATGAAAACATAGTTAGGGCCAAGGCTTCTCTGGAGCTAGTTTTCCAAGTGTCTTTAGTCCACCACCTTTTGTTAGGTGAAGGGAGAAGAGGAGGGAAAAACAACATAGGAAGACTATTGCACTAAACCTGCATTTTAGGACATTATTTTTTCAATGATTTAGAAATATACAGAATAGTATTACTCACTTTGGTTAGCAGTTTCTGTTAATGGAACCCCAATTGTGGGTGTGGTTGTCTTCAATAATCAAAAAATCTATTAATGTTGTTTTCCTTAACAGAATAGCTTCCCTTTGGAACCAGAGAGAACAACCAAAAACTTGGTAATCACCGAATTTCCTTCATGAATCTATAAATTCCATATTAAGTTCTTAGTTGTGCAAGATCAATTTCACTACTTCTTTCACTTGTCCATACTGAATTTTAGATGAACATGATAGGCTGGGGCTCATAAAGAGTTATTCTCCCCCTTTCCAGGAAAAATGTGAATAATTTTTGTGTGTAATTTTTTTTAAAAAAACAAGAATAAATTTATTTAAATTTAAAGATTTAATGATATAAAAATGTACATAGTGTAGCATCTGTAATACATTTTTCTTTCTCCCTCATTAATATTAAATGCTATTTAAACAGCTTATCTTTTTGCCTTGTCTGTATCTATGAGATACACTACTGAATATAAATAGATTTACACTGCTCCTTTTTAAATAAAAACTAAAATTAGTACCTGGGAAACAAACCAAAAGAAAAAATAATCAAAGCATAAAATTTGAGCCAGATGAAAGCTTTTCTTGCTGAGTATTCAACAGTATCTGGGACAGTTAAATTACATTTTATTGGCATAAAGTTACATTGCAGTCTCCAACATCACATAATGATAATCCAACTCAGTTTCTTAAGTAAGTACCACAAATAATACTCATGTTCAGATGTTCCTACACAATTTTAAATATATGCAAGAATTTATGTTTTTATGCTGATTTGATGTGCTGGTCAATGAAATCCTTAGAGAAGTATGTAAATTTCAGGTTGTCACTACAGATATAGATAGGGAAAAAGCACTTTAACTTTTTTTATATAAGGTAACTTCTCTTGAACAGTGAGTTAAGTCTCTCCTTGGGTATATTTAGATTATACTAGTTTACAATGGCTTTCTTCTACTTAAAGATGTCTTGATAAAACAATGTTAAAAAAAAAACCCACTAATACTTTTGCACAATATGGCTCTATTTAACAAAAAAACTGGCTCCATCTTTAAATATGGAGCCTAACCCTCATCCATAAAATCCCAGTTGTATGTGTATTTCAACTTCTTTTTTTCCATTCTCATTACAGACAGATTAAATCTGCATTCAATACTCAAAACATTTATGACCTAGTGGATTATAGATGCAATGTCTTGATTCAGGGTAATTTTGGAGACATTGCAAATGTTTATCAGTACTAAACTTTATGAAGATCTTGAAAAATATAAATATAAATATGGCAACGATTTTTGAGGTTGTTTTGTGTCCTAGCCACTTTGTATACAGTATCATATCAAATCCTTGTAAAAACTCTACAAGCTATTGTTGGTTTTGTTATCTCATACATAGGAGAAATTTGGAGCTCAGAGAGGCTGACTTACCCAAAGGTGATGAGATTTTAATCCAAAACTCCTTGGCCCCAAAGACCTTAGCATTTTCATTCTTCAACCATGTTGCCCTCAGGAGCTCGTCTTCGAACTGACTAGTCCTTGGCCTTGGAATGGTCAGTTTGGCATTTTTATCCATCATTTCATCTCTTAATTCGATAAGCATTTATTTATACCTACCACCAGATGCTAGGAAATGTGATAGGATCCAATGTGAGGCCGTAGATGATTTTGTGTGTATGCTTAGGTAGTTAATTGGCGGGGGCGTGGGGGACAGGCTTGACTATGGAGAATTTGCTTATGTCATCTAGTCCTGGTTGGAAGCATGCTTCTGGGATGGTTTTAGATATGAACCTACTTAGAAACATGAGATTAGTCCTGGTAACACCTTGAAGTGTCTGTAATCGTTTCCTTTCCATGAGAACAAGATGTAATCATTTAAAGCTTGGGAAGAAATTTTATGTTGGCACAGAAAATTGAGGGAAAAATGTGTATTCATTAACTTCCTAATCTAATTGAAAGGACACCCGCAGGTTTTATTGATTAGGCATCTTAGCAATAACTCTGTTGCCTTAATTAGTTCTCTTATAATTGCAAAGAGATTAATTTTCACTCTGAGTATCAAATCACAGAAATCAAATAAAAATATTTATTGAGTGTCTTCTGAGTACGAGTCATCATGAAATGAGAAGTGGAGAAATCTAATGAGTTCATCACATTTGTCCTCCATTTAGGAATAATGTTATTTGTCTTCTCCGGTATTTCTTCCAGGAACTTGTCTGTGATGTGATTTTGACTCTTATTCTAAGTCACAAATTTTGCCAAAGAACTTTGTTTTTCCAGATGAGCAGCCAATTCTTTTTTTTTTTTTACCCACTTGGAAAACCCTCTTGTTCTTACCTCGAAAACCCTCCTTTCTATTGTAAGCGCTAATATTAGCACATAGTAGAGTAGCCAGCTTCATTCGATAGTAGGTTAATAGCTCTCATGTTATCCTTTTGAGACTCTTCTCACATCACTCCCACCCAGACATATAGTGGATCCAGCACCATCATGGGCTGCAGCAGAGACAGTGAGCAAAACTGATTAAGACTTTGTTCACCTGTACATGTTTAGGGTTAGGAATGTGACCACCTGAGTTAATGAGAACCCTTTCCCAGGATTTTCAGGAATTATCGAGGGGGAGAAATTCTCTTTAACCTTAGAAGATCTCAGTTTGCATCTGCTGGGTGCCACTATGTGGATAGAACCCGTCGGTGAGTGAAGCCAACACAGAGGAGGGTAGAGGTAAGGGAGGAAGAAGAAAATTAGACACTAGGTCCAGCTTATATCATTTCAGCCTTTGACTGGAACTAGACCTACTCCTGAACTTGTCTAATATATGACCCAGTATATTACCATTTTGAAAAAGCACATTGAGCTGGGCTTCAGTACTTATAGCTGAAAGCCACATGATAAATATAAAGAGATCCACCTAGACAAATGCATTGGTGGGAAGGAAGAGGCAGCACCACCCTTTGCATATAGTCCTTGCTCTTCTCACCTATTCTGTCCTTGTCTTTTATGACATTTCCCTCTAACATGCTTCCTTGCCTTTAGCATCTTTACTAAGGCGCTAACGGGGAATTTAGTTCGGAAAATTTTCTTTGCAATCGGCTCTGTACCTGAGCGACCACTGGTTGAGTCAGTTTGGAATCTGCCCAGACCACCTGAAATGGGAATGGTTGCAGGAGTTGCATTTGTATGAGATCATTCATTCTATCTTAGGACTTTCTTCTGTAGTGCTTTGAAGCTTTCACATTACTTTGTTCCTCTAGTTCACTGAATCTTGACAGCTGTCAGGCAAGACTTGATACAGTGACAATACAATCAATTAATATGCCTGCAAAGAGACTGGGAAGAAGATGCTGGCTTCTTCCTACCATGTGAGTTCACCTGTCTTCACCAAGCACTAATTAAGTGTTCTGTTTGGAGAGTGCTCCGCAATGTGACAGATTACAAAGGTCTACAGACAAGATTTTGATGAGGAGTTTTGTCTGGCTTGTCCAACTTAGAACTCAGCTTTTCTCATGATTGCTTAGCATCACTCACACTGGTGTAGTCATGTGCTGGAGTTACCGATTCAGCTGAAATGGCACTCCTTTCCTTCAGGGCTCTTACCCCAGTCTGTTTTTTGATGAAAGTTTGCCTACATGTCTGTTCCATTACCTCCATGAGACTAACTCATCTTTGAATCTGTAGCACCTAGCACAGTGCCCGGCATACAAAGGCATTCTGTGAACACCTGTTGAAAGAAAGGATGCATAAACAATTAAAAGGACAAAAAGGGTATAAAGTCACATTTCAGGAGATGGACTAAAGATCCATTTGGTAAAAGATGGGGAGGATAGGAAGCAGAATACACATGCAGTGAGATACAGAAATCTCTTTCCCCTGAGAAAGAGTACACATTTTACCCACAGACCCCCTTGTATCTACTCTCTGAACCTGAGTGAGAGCTCACTCTCATAGTAAGCCTGCAGTAGACGTTACCATCCCCCACTGCTCTGAAACTGGGGAGTCTTCCTTCATGAAGGGCTTGCTGAAAAGGGAGTGAGATGAGACAAAAGGAGGAAGAAGTTCACAGATGTGTAGGTCTTCGTGCTAGAAAGCACTTGAGAAGACTACAGCCATTGTTTGCATTTATAGGTGTGCATCCATAGGAGTTTTGGTGACTTATGAAGTTCAAGGCCATGGCTGTCTACAGGAAATGGTTTCAGCTCTTTCAGAAATAAGAAGAGTTTAGACTCTTCTTAGAATATAATTAGGCGGTTCCCTGTTAGCCTAAAGATGGACACCCAATCGTTTTGAAACTTCTTTGGAAATGACAGATAGGAGTGGAATGAATCACTGTGTCTGTCCACACTGGAGGACTTCCCCATGACTGTGATGTGGCTCTAAGACAGGGTGTAGGAGTTAGTGAGAAAAAAGTATAGAGGTTTAAGAGTCACATAGGGCAGTTCAAATTCTCTCCTGAACCAGCAATGGCAGCAACACCACAAATCACAGAAACTTCAACTTCCATTGCATCAGGGAAGGAAGTTAAATTACATGTGTAAAGCAGAGCATGGCTGAATGTGGTGGTTTCAACAGCATGGTGATGGAAAGCTCTCTGGAGGAGATCCTGCCAGCGATGTTGGAGATATACAAGATGGCTGTGAAAATGAGCTCAGTGCAGCCCAGACACCTTCACACCCTCCTGCCATGAAAGGACACATGTAGCAGGAGGGAGACATATGCTTCTCTGCCTGACTGAATCCTAAATTGAAAGAACACTTCCCGAAGGGAGGACAGCAGTGTGAAGACGGCTGACAGCACCACAGCATTGCAAATATGGGGAGGAACTGAGACCCTTTCTGATCAAGATTGTTGAAAATCTGCGGAGGATCTGGGGGGCTTCCCTTCCCTTTTAGCCCCTGGGGCCAGAAGCTGTCTTCCAAAGGACACAGAGGTTAGAATGCTTCAGATGGCTTGTTATGGGGGTCACAGGCATGAACAGTCAGGGAGCAACCCAGGGTTGGGCCCTCTTGTTCTTCTTCACCAAGAGAGCTCCAGGTCACACATAGGAATCTGCCTTGAGTGAGTCCTAATGCCAGGTGAAGAGAGATGTAGAAGATCAGCTGGTGACCCATCCTTGAGGGCACTGTGAGCTGTGACACAGTGAAGCTCTGGCCAATGAGGCTTCCCCCAAATGGCCACATTTAGGCTTATAATCCATATTCAAAAGGGGCTCTATGAATAGGAGTAGGAGGCAGAGGCTGGTAAGGGAACAGGCCAGGCCTGTTGATGTGGAAATGGTGAGGTTTGGAGGATGGGAACAATGTCTTCCTTCCCTAGCATGGAATGCACAGGCAATTAAAATACCGCTTTAACCAACAGTGAATGGTAACATTCTTGCTCAAACGCCAGAGAAAGAACCCTTCTGCACCCATCCCCTTACCAGACCATAATGAGCTGAGACACCAGGCAAGTAAAAAGCAATAAAAATGGCAGGTTTCTTCGCGGAAGGGTAGCTTTTGCTGCCGTCCTATACCTGAGGGTGCCTGAGTGTGCCTGTGCCGGGTCTGCTGCCGAGAACGTGCTGCCAGGTGCCCCTTCGTCTTATTTCCAAATGCAAGTTGAGGGGTCTGCCTGGCTTCTTCTAGACCCATGCTTCCTGAACTTTAATACATTTATAGACCACTTGGGGATGTTGTTAAGATACTGCTTCTGATTCAGCAGGTCTGGGGTAGAGCCTAGGACTCTGCATTTCTAACAAGTGCCCAAGACCGTACTTGGAGCAGCAGATGTTTGGACCAGTAGTTCCCACACTTTGCAGCACATTGGAATCACCTGGGGATCCTCTTAGAGTGCACATTCTGATTTAGCAGGTCTGCAATGGGGCCCAAGATTCTGCATTTCCCTCCAATGTCCATGCCGCTTCTTTGCAGGCGATGCTTCAAGCAGCAAGTCTGAGACTGCTAATTCTCAAGTTTTAGTGTGCCTAAGACTTGCTTGGGAAACTAACAGAAATGCAGATTCCTGAATCCTCTCCCACCCCGAGAGTCTAAGAAACTCTTTCTAGGAGAACCTGGAAATGCAAAGTTTGAGACTTTTTATTTCTGTGAAAGTTATAATTAAGGGAAGAAAAAAAATACATGTTGGGTCTTTCAAAATCTTTTTACTTTATATTATGGCGATTTTTGCATGCTTGTGCTTTTTCACATTTTTATTTGATCCTGGAGGAAGCCTGTCACTCATATAAACAGGGAAACGTTGTCACTGGGTTGCATCATTGTCCATCATCTTGGATCAAGTGCACTGGAAGCAGGTCACTTGGGTTGTTTGTAACAACTTGGGTTGTTACAGGAAGTTGTGGGCTTTATTGGATTAAAAACCAAACAAAAAAAGCAAAACCTTTCTGAGTGCTGTAACTCTTTAGGTTCTGAAACTTTCAAACCACATTTTACAGGGAGCCCATGAGTTACTTGGGGTAGGGCAAGAATGGGAGTCTTTGGTTAAGAATTCCCCCAAAGAGCAGTTTGGACTAGGGGAACGGGAATCTGCATTTGTACAAATAATTTATTTGATCTCTGTGCACACTTCTAGAAACACTCTAGAAAAAGATCATTGTATGAAATAGTTCTGCAATGTTCAGTTCTCATTCTCTCTCTCTCTCTCTCTCTTTTATACTTAGTAAGTACTGTAGTAATTTTCAAACTGTTCCTGAGAGTCTTATGGACCCACAGAGGTGTCTGGTGCCACCTACCAGAAGCCAGCAAAGAATCCAAAGGCCCTAGTTCTTTGTACCTTAATCCCATATCAGAACATCTGAACTTTCTGGTATATAGTCATTTATAAAGGGGTAGCACATAAGAGTTCATCTGAAAAAAGAGTGCTATTGTTAACAGGAAAACAAAACAAAACACCACTGTGAGCGGTAAAAACTTGAAAGTCTCTGGACCAGATAAATTCATGGTAAAGCTGTGTCAGGCTCTGCCCACCCCTCTGCCTTTGTCTCTCCAGCTTGCTGGAGCTAGATTTGCTATGAACCTCACCCACAGAATTGCCAGTACCATTGCCAATCCCGTCTGGAGCAGGGAGCTTTTCAGCTGCCTCAGCGCCCCACTCTGGTGTGCATTGGATTCCATAGTGCTATCTGTGATGGTGCCTGGGCCCTGCTGTCACCAGCAGGTTGCTGTGGCCCCTATTGACGGGCTTGGGTGGCTGCCCAGTTTCCTGAGGAGAGGCAGCAAGGCTTAAGAAAGAGAAAAGGCTTTGAAGTCAGGCAGACTCAGAATCTAGCTCTGACTCTGCCACTTCTTAACTCTTTGATCTTGAGCAAACGGTCTCAGGTCTCAGGGTCTGCTCTTTAAGTGTGAGCATAAGAACATTCACCTTTCAGGGTTGTTATGCAGTTCAATTAAATATGTAAAGGGCCTGGCATATACCTGGTATTAGAAGGTTCTTGATAAGTGGCAGCTTCCTTTTAATTGCAGCTTAAGACTCGTGTTGCCAAAGCGTCCTTGTGCTTGATCTAATGTCACTAGACATTCCAGACTTCCTGGAGTTTCATGTTTAGTTTCGGATTGGAATTTGAAGTTATTTGGAGGTAAAAGATATTTAATGGGATGGCATTTAGTTAAGTATAACATATTTGACAAATATCTCATCATAAAAGATCAGGAGGAAAAAAAATTAACCAAGAGCTAGTAAGGTTTGAAGAGTATAATGGAGAAGTTCGGGGGAGTCAGACATCAAGTAGGAACTTACTGTCTTTCCCAGGTTTGTAAAAACCTTCGCCCAAATTAGTAGCAATTTTTACCCTAGTTCTAAAACATGTAGTGCCAGCAATACATCATTTCAGCTTGAATTCACTGTTTTAACTCCTTATAAGGAATTCTGTAGTAACATTAGACTTTCAGATTCAAATTGCAAGGTGACCTACTTAACTGGTTATTATTATCATCTGAATTCTGTTGAATGCTTCCATGACTCGTTATTAGGTTAAGCATTTCACACACTGATTTCCTGTAGACACCAACAACTCCCTGTCTTCTGCAGTATTGACATTCTCCTTTTGCAGGGGTGGACACTGAGGTCTGCAGGTAAAGAGCTTGGCAGGGTAACAAAGCTAGTGAGTGGCAGGGTGACACAATGTGGTAGTGTGACAAGTCCACACTGAGCGTTTGTGGACCCCAGCCTACTCAGTGCCTTTCGGTCAAGACTTAATCAAGAAATGAAGAACAGAGCTCTTCCCAACCCAGCAGCAGCCCCCTGTGTCTCTCATTTCTCTGATTCATCTGTTCTCTTAATTAGCAACAGTTCAACTCAAAATGATCAGAGATTTGAAAAATCACATTAATTGAAAAATCAAATTCATTGATCTTGAAGGGGGGCGAGGAGTGTTTATATTTCCGACTGAGACCATTTTCCATCGACATAAACATAGTATCTATCTGTATTGAATGCTTTCACCAAGTGGATGACATGTGTTGCTGCATGTGACATTCAGGTCAACCCAAGAAACCCCAAGAGACATGGTCATCCCCATGGAGCCATGGTGTAGACATTTCATGTTAGCTTATTTTTAAAGATTATTGGGGCGCCTGTGTGGCTCAGTTGGTTGAGCAACTGCCTTCAGCTCAGGTCATGATCCCGGACTTCCATGATCGAGTCCCACATCAGGCTCCCAGCTCCTTGGGGAGTCTGCTTCTCCCTCTGACCTTCTCCTTTCTTGTGCTCTCTTTCACTCATTCTCCCTCAATTAAATAAATAAAATCTTTAAAGATTATTTATTTATTTATTTATTTGAGTGGGGAGAGAGCGAGAGCGAGAATGAGCAGGGCAGGGAACAGAGGGAGAGGGAAAAGCAGACTCCCTGCCAAACAGGGAGCCCAAAACAAGGCTTGATCCTGGGACCCTGAGATCAGGACCTGAGTCAGAGGTACATGTTTAACCCACTGAGCCACTCAGGCTCCCTTGAGTTAATTTAATGTGGTCAATTTATCAGGAATTGAGGGAGCCAGGAATCCAGCCCTGTTCAATCTGATTCTGAAGCTTGTGCTTTTAACCTCTATACCACATTGTCTTTAGTTTTTGAAAAAAAAAAAAAAAAAATTATTTCTCATTCACTTTTATCTTCATTAGATACTAAGTACGTTGAAGCCTTACTTTTTTTCAATTTCCTTTCACTTTCCTATAGAGTATGCTTCAAATGGGCGCACGCATCAGGGGCTCTGAGTGACTTCTAAAATCTTCTGCTCTTCAAGGGGGTAAAAGGAGGTGCATTTCTGCCCTGAATTCTACCACTAGCCACATTTGTTTTGTCCTGCTGATTCCTGAGGACAAGCCCTCTCCCCAGGAGGAATCTCATCAATCTTCGGAGATATGTGATTAGATCTTCACTGGGCCTGTGGTTTATCAGTCCACTTTTGTATCTTCCTGATAAGCATGGACTGATTTCCATGAATCCCTGAGACCAATGAATTACTAAGCAACACAGATGACTGCAGGAGTTTCTCTGAGTGGAAGTCCACCAGGCCAGGATCCAGGGCTTCTTGTTTACTCTTCATTATAAACATTCATCAGCTGAATGACAGTGCTTTTTGCTTTATGCTATGCAGATGTTAGTGTCTTCTCCCTGCATTCTTTGACTTTTTATTGTCCTTGTAAAAAAACACAAGGCTACAAGGCGGACCACATAACCCAGTCTCCTTCTAAACTTCTTTTCTGCAATTCTCTTCTTGAATTCCTATTTACAGTTCTTGGTAGCAATTCATTTGTTCATTAATTTGTTTTTTTCACTCAACAAATATCCATAGAGTCCTGGGCACTGGGGTAGACCCTGAACTAAAAACACAGGTATGGTTTTCACCTTCATAAATCTCATGGCTCTATTCACTTAATAAGATTATGCCTCCTTACGGCATTGAAACACACACACATTTTAGTGTGAAAGAACAAAATTTCAACTGAGTAAATTCAGTAGAATTGGCTTTATTAAGCAATTCAAGAATAACAAGTGGATAGCTTGAAACTGTTGCTAAGTCTTGGTTTGCTGTTGTGAAGGGCAAATGACTCCATTTGGGGCTTGTTTTTTCTTTTTTAATGATTTGTGTTTTTTTTTTTAATTTTTTATTTTTTATAAACATATATTTTTTTATAAACATATATTAATGATTTGTGTTATTTTCATAGTGTTGATTAGTAAAATTTATTAAGGTTTTCTATAAAATCTATTTCGTTTAGTTCTCAAAACAACCCAGAAGGCAGAGATTACTGTCAGACAATGTATAAATGAGGAAAATGAGATTTTGGAGGTCAATAATTCATTCAGCTAACCAAGCCAATACGTGGCACAATTGGGATTTTAATCCAGCTCATAAGTGGAAAAGTCCACTGTCCTTTCTCAGTACTATGATGATATCACTTTAGCTAGTGTTGGTTGGCCCTGGTATTTACATTGTTACTTGACTTTTAAAACCTTTTCCTCTTATTTCTCTATACTGAGTGTTCACAGATCTCTTATGCATAATTATTACTACAACCCTGGGAAGTCATAGCACTTTGAGTCAGTTGGGATATTCCCTTCCCAGCACTTCCCTCACTATAGCTCATCATAGGACTTCTCTGTAGTCCATCAAGGTCTAGGACTTCTTGGATGATAGTTACGATTATCTGTGAAAAAGATTGAAACTCAGGCTGAAAGTTATTCATGTTTTTAATGGAGTTGTATAACCAAATTCTTGGGTGAACTTAATAGTGTGATAAAGATGGTGGTATTCTTTTATTTCCATTGGATTTGTTTTTGAAATATTAGGCTAGGTGAACAGAAGCAGCCCTTATGCAACATGAAAGCAAGGTATATATGCTCTTTTGGGCCCTATGCAGTAGAGAGGTAGGAGGAGGAAATAGATTGGCAGATGAGATCTAAACAGTGTAGAAGTTCTCTTAACTCCTAACTTAACCATGTCCAGAAGGACACCATTGTAGAGATTATGTTACCATTAAAAAGATGGTTGCTGGGGCGCCTGGGTGGCTCAGTGGGTTGGGCCTCTGCCTTCGGCTCAGGTCATGATCTCAGGGTCCTGGGATCGAGCCCCACATCTGGCTCTCTGCTCGGCGGTGAGCCTGCTTCCCCCTCTCTCTGCCTGCCTCTCTGCATACTTGTGATCTCTCTCTCTCTCTCTGTCAAATAAATAAATAAAATCTTAAAAAAAAAAAAAAGATGGTTGCTAAAATAAGAGTACAAATGTGTCTGAAAACTTACTAATGATCGTGACACAGTAATATAAAAAATGTTATATGAAATAAACTATGTGAAGGTTCTCATATGTTCTTGCAATGGGGTTTAGTAACACCCAGATTAGAATGAAAATATAGATTTTTGCTGCCTTAAATTCTTTTTGAAGTAACATGGGTAAATAATAATTTTAAAAAGTAATTTCTCTTGAAATCAAACTAACATAAGCCTGATTCAGAATATCCTTTGGCTTTTTGTAGTTCATGTGGAAAAAACATTCTCTAATTGGAACTTGGCTTTTGAACCAGTTGATAACAAGCAACTGTTTCATAATACTTTAAATCTATCACTCCAGGTGATCTCGATTATTTTGAAAGTACATGGCATTTATTCAAAGCATATTTATCGTGCATCTACTATAGGAATAACTATGAGGTTTTAATTGCATATGGTTTGGCTGCTGCCACCATGTTCCTTCCCATTGATTGAGAGCTGTCTTTAATCTTTCTGCAGGATTAATACTTAGAATGTCAGCAAATTCAACCCATCACCTCTCTGAATACATTCATCTTCCTACCAGAGTAAGTGCAATGATTTTTTAAGAACAAGTGGTGGCAGGGGGTGGTTTCCATGACTCTACATAATTTCTGGTCCCTAGAGTACCCATTGGCTCCATCCTTTCCCAACAACTGCTCTCTAACGCAGCTACAAACTTCTACTGTTTAAGTGTTCTCCTAGAACAGGTGTAGACCTAGACCATGTTTTACTTACAGTTTCTGACTCATTTTAAGTCTGAGTTGCAGTTGCTGTGTTTTGTCTGTGTTTCTCCCCTTCTTGCCATCCATGGAATTAAAGGGATCATTCACGTTTGACTCTTGTCAACACCTTGGCCAACTACATATAACCTTGTACCAAGAGTTATAACTAATAGGTACCATTTATTGAGGGTTTATTATGTGTCAAGTTGTATACTAGGGAATTACAAATTAAAATTAGTAATATCATGAAAAATTATTTGATGCAGTTTTAAAAATTAAAATATTAATGTTATTATCTATTATAAATTATAACCATAAATATAGTTAATATTATAAGTTATTCATGTAATCTGCATAATAATCTAGTGATGTGCATGCCCGTTTTACAGATGAGAAAGCAGAGGCTAAAGAGATAAAAGTGACCACAATTATATCATAACTACTATACAAATAACACAATTCTTTTTCTCTGGAATCTGACAGTCTAAATTTAAAGAGCTGTGTTATTGGGAATCATTATCCACAAGGAATATAATGGGAGTTCAGATAAGAGAGAATATTTTTACCTTTGTTTTGGAAAGTTTTTTGGAGGTGGCAGAATTGAGCTGGTTATTGAGTGGTAGATAGGAGATGTAAGTCCCCATTAAAGCTTTTCAGATTCATTCATGTAAATCTTGCATGTTTCTTGTTAAATTTTTTGATATTATACTATGTATTTTGGGTTATTGTGATAGTATAATTTTTTCATTATGTTTTCTCTAACTGGCCATGGCTGGTTTATAGGCAATCTATTGATTTGGGGATATTTATTTATAATCTGCAACCTTGGTGAGCTCTCTTATTAGCTCTACTACTTTTTAATTTGATTCCTTTAAGCTGTCTGAATAGGCAGTAATTATATCATCTTTAAATTAAGATATATTTGGCTCCTCTTTTCCAAAATACATATCTTTTAAATTCCATCACAGCATTAGGTAATATTGGAAATAGCCTACATCTGCCTCTTATTCTGAATTTTAATAGAAATACTTTATTTTTAATACTTTAAACTTCACATTTAAATTTAAATGTAATATTGACTATTGGTTTAAGATGAGATTTCTTCAAGTTAGGGAAGCGTTGCCCTTGTCCTTGGTAACTAAGTGTTTTTAAGCAGTGGTGGATGTTGAATTTTATCCAAGATTTTTTGCCATCAGTTGCATAAGATGTAGATAGGATAGAGCTGTTTGGCTTAAAATAGGAAGAATAGCATAAGCAAATGTGCTACAGGGAAATGCACAGGACACATCTGAGCAGACAAATTTGGTTGAAGAGGTGGATTCATGTTGATGAAAGATGGAAAGAGATTAGAGATATAGACCGGAGTGGAGAACCTTGAATTCTAGGCTTGGTTTCACTCTGTAGAGTACATTGTGAGAAGATAGTTGAAGAACGCGGGAGAGAAGGATGATATGAACAAGCAGGGTTTTGTTTGTGCTTAGTTTTTGGTTTGTTTGTTTTTTGGAAGCTTAATCTTCCATCTTTGTTCAGATCCCATTGGCTGGCAATCTTGTGTGAAGGCCATTGTAATCATTTGGATATAAGGTAATAAGGGCCTGACCCAATCTGGAAAAGAGTCTGAGTAGGAAGCAAGTCTATTAATTCTATGGGCATGGAGGGTTATATACCTGATATGTGGTGCCAAAGCAGAAATAGGAGAATGGCATCTGTTATATGGAAATGCTGATTTGAACCACATAAGTATGTACAGAAAGGAATATAGGAGTACTGCAGTTTTGAATAAAAAAGGAGGGCATTGATGGGGCACCTGGGTGGCTCAGTGGGTTAAAGCCTCTGCCTTCTGCTCAGGTCATGATCCCAGGGTCCTGGAATCGAGCCCCTCATCGGGCTCTCTGCTCAGCAAGGAGCCTGCTCCCTAAATCAAGATATAACAAGTTACAAAAAGATAAATGAAAGGTGGTAACAAATGTGAAAGCAACTTTTCCTAAAGTGACTGAACTAAACTGGAATGATCTTGAACAGAATTCAGTAGACATTGGCTGTGGCTGTTGGAGGAAAAGGTCTGCAGAGCATTTGAATAACAGCAGTACCTCAAATATTGAGAGCTAATGCATTTGCCAAGGGCCGGGGCTAGCTAAATGAGCAATAAGCTGAAAGATGCTTTCCTCAAGAGGGTGGAGGCCTGAGCATTTTTGAGGATAGGGAGCCAAGAGAGAAAAATTTTGAGCATAACAGATAAATATTTTTTATTTTATTATGTTATGTTAGTCACCATACACTACATCATTATTTTTTTTAAATTAATTAATTTATTTTTAGTAATTTCTACACCCAATGTTGGATTTGAACTCATGACCCCAGTATCAAGAGTCTCATGCTTTTCTAACTGAGCCAGCCAGGAAACCACTTTTTAATGCAGTGTTCCATGATTCATTGTTTGTGTATAACACCCAATGCTCTATGCAATACATACCCTCATTTACCCATCACCGGACTCACCCATCCCCAACCACCCTCCCCCCAAACTCTGAAACCCTCAGTTCGTTTCCTGTAGTCCATAGTCTCTCATGGTTCATCTTCCCTTCTGATTCCCCCCCCCCTTCATTTTTCCCTTCCTTCTCCTAATGTCCTCCAAGCTATTCCTTATGTTCCACATATAAGTGAAACCAGATGATAATTGGCTTTCCCTGCTTGACTTATTTCATTTAGGATAATCCCCTCCAGTTCCATCCATGTCAGTGCAAATGGTGGGTATTCATCCTTTCCGATGGCTGTGTAATATTCCATTGCATATATGGACCACATCTTCTTTATCCATTTATCTGTTGAAGGGCATTTCGGCTCCTTCCACAGTTTGGCTGTCGCGGACACTGCTGCTATGAACACTGGGGTACATGTGCTCCTTCTTTTCATTGCAAACCAGATACTCAAGCCATTATTGACAGGAAAAAATCCACAGAGAGAGGCAATTGGGAGGTTTGGAAATGAAGAAGGTGAGATAGAACTAGGAAGCAGATGTAAGAGTTAATTTAGGAAAGAGGATACATGTGTAAAAAGTACATAGGAATGTGCTCAGAATGTATACATAGACATTTTCTGGGAGAGAAAAGAAAAATGGCCTCAAGCTTCACAGTGACATAATAGATGGGTTATCTGCTCTGAAGATGGAACTAGACATGGGATAGAAGAAAAACAGGGCAACAACCACAATGTGGAATTTTCCAGAGTATTAATTAGAGGAAAAAAAGAATTTTTGAGCATTAATTAGGAGCAACTGTCTGAATCTATCAAGGGCTAATGGGCTAAAAGATAAAGTTTACTCAGTGTGTGACCTTCTCTAGCTGTTTTCTAGGGCAGGGGGTGATCTAGGGTTGAGGACTGGCATGAGGAATAGGAAAAAGGTCCAAGGATGCAAAGGGATGAGGAGTCATAGTTTATCTACCATCAAAGGGCTGACCAAAGCTTCAAGCTGAGGTAAAAATTCAACCATAATCTAGTAGATTATTATAGATGATAAGTATTCAGGCTTCATTACACACAAGTTAACAGGAAAAAAGTAAGCATAACATTTTTAACTGCATAGTCCCACTGTAGACACACATCAATAAGGCTAGTCCTTGAGCTACCTAATCTCAGCAGTAGGAGTTTTGTTAACCATGGTTTACCTTTGAGTTGACATGAGATTGCTCCGTTTTTTTGTTTGTTTGTTTGTTTTTTTGTCCCTGCCCAGTGAAGTAAAAGGGAAAAAGTTCAGCTAGTAATCAATAAGTGTAGATTTTTTTTACCCTTATCTCTGTCACATAGCTGTGTAATTTAGGGTATACTGTATCATCTTTTTAGATCTTTCTTTTCTCATCTGTTAAAGGGAGAGGATGGAAAGAGAGAGCGAGGATGGCAGAGAAGGCAGAATGAAAAGAACTGAGACAGAAAAGGAGAGAGTTTAAAGTAGGTGTGTTTTAAAGATGTCCTCCTGGTTCTAACAGTTCATAACCATAAACCAATAAGCATTTTCTGTGGACTTAGAATGCTTTTAACATTCTTTTTGAATGAGATCCTTTTCTTCCTTGTTAACTCTTCATGACAATTGTCCAGCATATCTGCAATCATTTTCCTTTTTATTTAAAGATCTTCACTTCCTCTTCCTTCCCTCTCTTCCCCTTCCTCCTCCTTCAACAACATCGGGTAAGAAAGACTAAGACCGTGATTTCTCTAATGAAATTGTTTATACAATCTATTTCCTTTTTTTTCTCTTTCTTGGTTCCCACTTATCAGGGTATCTTTTCACTATTTTAAAAAGATAAAGGTATCATTTTTATTACCATCATCATAATTATGGCACTGATGCTGCTACAATGCCCTTTATATGAAATTTATTTCTACTTCCAATATCTCATGTAGCTACGTTTCTGTTAGAGGACTAGTACAACTCTAAAGAGGCCCCCAAGTTAAGCTTTTACTTCAAGAGTCAGCCAATGAATGTTGCCATTCTTTAATGAACAGGAAAAAGGTGAATTGTTTCCAAGTTCTAATTAAGAGCATGTAATGCTCTTGCCCTGGAATGTTTATTAAGGAACCAATAATGACTTTATTATAGTACATCAGGCAAATTTGCTTTTTTTTTTTTTTTAAACAGAAGTGTTATTTAAAGATAAATTGGTGACCATAGGTATTTTCCTCAGTGTATCTAAATGTAAAGATTCTCTGTATGTGGGGCGCCTGGATGGCTCAGTGGGTTAAGCCTCTGCCTTCGGCTCAGGTCATGATCCCAGGGTCCTGGGATCGAGTCCTGCATCAGGCTCTCTGCTCAGCAGGGAGCCTGCTTCCTCCTCTCTCTCTGCCTGCCTCTCTGCCTACTTGTGATCTCTCTCTGTCAAATAAATAAATAAAATCTTAAAAAAAAAAAAAAAAAAGATTCTCTGTATGTATGAAGACACAGACACAGAATTTAATCCACCTAAAAGTGATAAGTTCAGACTCAATCAACACAAGATCAAAGATTTAAATGTGTTTCTCTAATTTTGTTTTAATTCATTTATATTTTATGTCATATCCACCCTCCCCTGCAATAAAAAACCCCACAAAACTCAAAGCAGCCTAATAAAGGTAATAAAATATAGCAAGATAAAATAAGTCTAGATGTTCATATGCTATACTGCAGTATGTTAATGATTGAGCAATGATAAATAAATATTGTCTATCTGTGTTCTCTAAATTTCTCAGCTGTGAACACATCTTAACAATATGACAACATCAATATATATAAATGTTAAAATATAGGAGCAATAATTTAAAATGAAGTCAAAGGTGAGATTAGTGCTTGGAAAGCATGCTCTAATTTAAATATGCTTGTTTGATACCAGTCACAAATTTAACTATGAGTTTTCTAGCATCCAGTGCAAAAGGAAAACAGAGCCAATTCCATAACCCAGAAGGTTCATGAGTTTAAAAATCATCTATTTCTCAAGAGAGGAACATATAATCCTCTTGTTGATACTTAAGAAATATCTCATACCTGGATTACATTGTGTATGTGAGAAATAATAAGTCAAACAGTATTCTAGAAACCACAATGATGATTTAAATGGAGTGGTCTGTGTAGCTCTCTATTCTGACTAATGATACCTTACCAAAGAATAATTTGGTGTAAAGCAATTGTCTAGGAAGTGGGCATGATGCCCATGATATATATTGGACAGATCTGATGACTTGGCTTATTCCAGACCTAGATATTTAGAGTGCCTACAGGAAAGGATATACTGTATATCCTTCAAGAAACTGTACATAAATATTGTTTATTTCATTCAAACTTTTAAATAAGCAGTAATGAATCTGTCATTATATCTCCTGGTAAGCCTTGAGAATGCAATCATCTGATGAAATCAGTTAATACATAGACATGTTTTCTTTAATAACATTAAAGTAGTAGAAGAATGAATACCCTTCTATAAAAATTTAAGGTTTTTAACAAGGACAGATTCATGAATAGATGGCAATCCCATCTCTTTCAGAGACGGGGCACAGGACCCTCTGCATCTCTTCCAATCTCTTTCAGAGATTGTCTGCAAAAACACTTGCAGAAAGAACCAATGTTCTCCTTAAAAAGTGAAGTTGGACTTAACACCCTTAAATGGGGGTTTAGCTTTATTTTAAATGTGTGAAGTTAAAAACTGAGTTTAAATATGTTATTCTTAAAAATCCAAACTTGATGTTACCTTCATCCAGTTTCCCTTAATGTTAGCATCTTATGTAACTCTAATGCATTTGTCAAAGCTAAAAAATTAATCTTGTTACAATACTATTAATTAAAATACAGACTATGTATTTCACCTGTTTTTTACACTTACTTTCTTTTTCTGTTGAAGGATTTGATCCAGGATACCATATTACATGTCGCCATAATGTTACCGTACTTTCCTCTCGTCTGTGGTAGTTTCTCAGTCTTCCCTCGTTCTTTATTTATTGAGAATTTGAAGAGTAGTGGTCAGGTATTTTGTACAATGTCCCTTGACTTCAGTTTGTCTGGTGTTTCCTTATGATTAGATCCTAATTACAGATTTGGGGAGAAATGCTAGGAGGTGAGAGACCTTTTCATGCATTATACCATATTGGGTACATATTATCAACATGATTTATAACTGGTGATGCTACTGTTGATCCCTTGGTTAAGGTGGTATCTATCAAGGCTCTCCACTCTGAAGTTACTACTTTTCCTTTCATACTCAGTTTTTTGGAAGTAAGTCACTAAGTTTATCCAACATTCAAGGGGAGAGGAATTAAGCTCTGCTTCCTGGAAGCAGGAGTCTCTACATATAATTCTTAAAATTCTTGGCTGTGGAAGATGTGTCTCTTCTCCACCATTTATTTCTCATTCAGTCATTTACTTACATCAGCATGGACCCATGGATATTTGTTAATTCTGCTAGTTTTAATACCATGCCATAGTCTTTATTTTGTTGCCTGTGTTGTTCCAGTTTTGGCCATCGGGAATTCTTTTGGGTTGGCTCCTGTTTCTTTTGACATATATCTGTCTTTTTTCCATTCTCTTTTTCTTTAGTTTTTTCTTTTCTTTCTTTCTTTCTTTCTTCTTCTTCTTCTTCTTTTTTTTTTTTTCCTTTCTGGCACTACAAGATAATCCAGGTTCTTCTTTCTTTTCCTCCCCAGCCCAAGAATTAGCCACATCTCCAAGGAGCCCTGTTAACTTACTTATTTTTTATTCATGAACTCATAAACTTACAATAAGGTTTATTTTCACTTAAGTGTCTGAAAGCTGATGCAGATATGCAGATGGTCCATCTTATGCATATGGATCTTCCCTTGATCATTTAACTTTTAGTGTCAGAAATCATATCTGACATGCAATTGAAGAACTTGCCAGTTATCAGAAAGCTTATTGTTATGGTTTTAACCAGATGAATGCCATCTATACAAGGTATGAAAAGGTATTATTCCTGCTCAGTCAGATCTTTGGTGACCAGGAATGATTTAATTAAATTCTGATCTAAGAAATAGTGCAATGGCAGTTTGTGTTTTTGAATCTAGTAGAGCTTAGTGTACATTTCTTAGCTTGCACTTTCTAAATATATTTCCTAGTTTATATGTCCTGAAATATGTTACCAACATTGCTGAGCTCTGGACAGCTGGTCAGAGCTAAATGCAAGCTATTTTCCCCCATGAACCATATGTTCTGGGAATCACTTTGCTGATAGATTTATAACCCTTTGCTGTGATCCAGAAGAAAGTAGGTGTGTCTGAAATATACTATGCACAGTCCAGGCACAACCAGGGAGAGGAATAATTTATTGGCACTTCTCTGGTCTCTGGTCTTATGAGTACAGAAAGGACAGAAAGTTGATTGTCAATGCAGAAAAAGATATGGGGCGATCACATTTTCAGGGGATCACTTTTTTTAAAAATGTTCCGTTGTTTAATCCAGTTCTTTTTAAAAAATAGTATTGTAACCTTCCTAGATAAGTTCAGTTTGCTTTGCTAATTCCCACATCAAACTGTCTCACAGCACAATACCCTAATATTGAAAACTTAGAAAAAAATCTTTTTCTTAATAACCTTATAATCTCCATGATGCAATGTTTATTTGATTTACTGCTTCAATATGTTCTCTTTAATGATAAGTTGCTTTGGTAATGGTCAATAGTCAGTAGTTTTATTGTCACATTCTTTAATTTTAGTGGCCTATATACTACTAGGAGACAGGAACTAGACATATATAACAGTAAAAATATGTTGGGAAAGGAACTAATTCATGCTTTTGTTTAAACGTGGATAACCAGTCTGGCCTTAAAAAAACTAATTCATCAAAACCTTTGTTTAAGCACTCCTGCTTTTACATTATTGAAAGAAATTTCTGATAATTTAACTTCCTGAATAGTCTGAATGGGCCACATTGGTCAAGTTTCCATTCTACCTTATCATTCACAATGTCTTTAGCTCCATGGAAACAAGCAAAACAGAGAGAGGAAGAAAGAGAGGGAGGTTCCCATAATAATGTTAATTATATCACCAGGTTTTATGCTATTGCAAAATCTCTTCTTATGTATCATGCTTTTTGATACTCTTAATCAGTTTCACCCAGACACTGATTTAAGCAGAGCTTCTTGGGTGTCATTTCAAACACTCAAGTGCCTTTACTAATGGCAGGACTGGAGCACCAAGTAAGGATGAGTGAATCTCCAGGTCTTCATTATACCCCCAAGCAGCTTGAGGATTTCTGGGGAATATAGCTCTCCCTTGACCCCAAACACTGTCAAAAAATGCATTTAGTCAAAGACATCAGAAAATAAAGGGTACACCAGTACAGTGGGGGGATTAGTGGGATGGCATCACCCTCACTGAGGAACTGGAAAATATGAATGGCCTAAACATAAGGTTATAAAAAGTCATACCTGCTGTTACCGCTTCAGTTTTGTTAATTTGGTGAACTGTATCTTTGGAGAGATACTGAAGATATGACATGAGAAGGGCTTTGGTGACAGAGATCCTCTGAAATAGTCAAGTACACCTAAACTCCCCCATACAATAGCACCAACTGCAACCATAGATATACTCAGTGTGATGGAAGTATCAGTTTCCAAAGTTAGAAGCAGCCTTAGCCTTTCCACCATTTTATAAATGGTGAAACAAAGTTGAGAAGTTGTCCAACCACTCAACAGATTGTTTTTGCTACTTTTAAAGCCTCCACAGAGATAGTGGAACTCTTTCTTCTGTATAACCCCTTCCAGCGTTCATCATTCTTAACTCTCATGATATTTCTCCTGAGGTCTAGCTTGAATCACTCATGCTGCATTTTATGCCATTTCCCTTGAGAAGTAGGATAAAAACAAAATATATGTATTCTTATTTTCATCTTCCTATCCCAATGGAACAGTCTTCAACTTAAAGAGATATGATTTGGGAGAATCTGTTTTTAGAACTGGCAAAAATGGAGTGCCTGGGTGGCTCAGTGGGTTAAGCCTCTGACTTCGGCTCAGGTCATGTTCTCAAGGGTCCTAGAATTGAGCCCCGCATCGGGCTTTCTGTTCAGCAGGGAGCTTGCTTCCCGCCCCCCTCTGCCTGCCTCTCTGCCTACTTGTGATCTCTCTCTGTGTCAAATAAATAAATAAATTCTTAAAAAAAAAAGAACTGAAAATAAGGAAAATCTGCTTCATACCTCATTAAAACTTCTTTTTCTGTCTTTCCCCCTTTTTCACTAAAGCATTGCTTTTCACAATAGACTACTCTCCTACATGAATATTTTTGTCTTAAGATGTTAAATATCTGGGGTACCTGGGTGGCTCAGTTGGTTAAGCATCTCACTCTTGACTTTGGCTCAGGTTATGATCTCAGGATTTTGAGATTAAACCCTACATCAGGCTATTGCACTGATCATGGAACCTGCTTGGGATTCTCTCTGCTTCTGTGTGTGTGTGTGTGTGTGTGTGTGTGTGTGAAAAATAAAATAACATGTTAAGCATGAATGACTCTTCATTTAGACAGACTTTTGTCAATCAAACCTATATTAAAGGTAGGAAAAACACCTAAATTTTTGTTTTTCATAGCTTTGCTCATTATTGTTCTGCAGCAGGACACTATTAACTTCATAGAACAATGAAAATCAAGACTTAGCAAGGGAAAAGCACCATTGCAAAGTTCTTGAAACCACATCAGCATAGGGAATTCTCGGCAAAAACTTAACTATGGATAATAATATAATGCAATTGTTACTGAAAGCTATCCTTACCTAAGTTAAATTTCTCTTACCATGAATGTATAAACTAATAGATCCAGATATTAGTTTACATGTTAAACCAAATGTTATTTAGAATGAAAATAAGGAGTTTTTGTTTTTGTTTTTTCATGCTAGAGAGAATCTGCTGGGCTATAGAGTATCTCTTAAAGAAAGTAGATTTTTGTTAAGCATTAACACCTCTAGTTCAGTGAAGCCCTGCCTAGTACACCTACACATGTGAGGCACCAGTGAAGGTGTGTTGCTCAAGCTAACTTGTAACAAGGAGGGTTAAGTAGCCCACAGTTACCAAATTACTGAGTAACCAAAAATGGCCACTGAACTTCTTGGATGTCTTTTAACCAAACTCATGGCTATTGAGAGCAGCTTCTTGTTGGCTAAACAAATTGTGGGCATTACTTCCCTCTTTTGTCATTTTCCTTTCAGCCAAAGCTCATTATCTGGCATCATGCAGCTGATGCCCAAGATGATATGGTGAGACGTTTTGGCAACTTTGATAATGAGTGCAGCTTCTCAAGGTGCTGCCAGCGCTTCATACTGCTGTATTTGGAGAAGTCTTTGCATGGCATCCAATTCAGTTATCTCTATTTTCAGATAAGAAACTCTGGGTGAGTTACTTGTTCAGGACACCCAGGTTGGTAATGACAGAGCTTCAAAGAAAGCCCAGGTATCCTGACTTCCACGATGGTGCTATCCGACTGTAGTTCACAGAACTACCCCTTGATCCTCTAAGTGGGAGGTGAGAGGCACTTCTAGTTCAAAGTGATGGCAGCACCACATAAAACACAAAGTATTGTAACCAGAAACACAGGGGGATGGAGTAGGATCATGGTCTCATAATGAATGAGTGCTAAAGTGCTAGGGAGGGCTGTCTGGGAGAGCCAAGGAGATGAAGGTGGGCTAAGAATAGGAAAACCCTTGGGGCTTGGGGAACATTCCTTTTTCTTTCTGTCTTTTTTTTTTTTTTTTTTTTTTTGGTTTTGTTTCTTTTTTGTTGTTGTTGTTTAATCTCATCCCTTTATATTAGAAGCCAACCAAGTCTCAAGGCCTTCGGTGTTTAAATTTCAGTGCCTTAAGCAACATCAGCAAAACCCCTAACATTTATCAAATGTCTGTTATGGGTCAAAAACTATGTTAAACTCTTTAACTGCCCTAGTCAATTTAATCACCACAGATTTCTGGGGAGGCGGATGGTCTCATCTTTGCTGTTATCCTCAGGCTGTCCTTCCCACCTTCCATCTGGGCGTTTGTGTTCCCAGAGATTCATACCTAGATTCTGTATCTTTCTCCAGCAACGGGACTGGGTTTGGCCCTTCATTCTGGCTGCACCATGCACAGTCAGACTAAGAACCAATCTCCCCCCTAAACTGTACTCCATTCAAGCTCTAGAAACCCTTCACTGATGTGGCCTCCTAAAGATAATTGCTGGCCTCCACTGTCAAGTAACATCTTCCTGAGAGCTGGGAAAACCCACTGGCTTCTTGTTATCCTCTTTGTACATGTGATTTAATGTCATTTTTTTTTCCAACTAAGAAATCCCATGTCTATTCAAAGTTAGTGGTGTGATATGATAATATGAACTTCACAGGGCTAGTGCTGCTATCATAGGCTCGAGCTCCCCCGAGGGCCAAACAGACTGTTTACCCGAAGTTCACATGCTGCATGCTAATTCACCTCTCTGTGACTTTGCACCTGCCATCTTTTCTATTTAGAACAATTTTCTTCCTTCATCAGTCTGGAAGTTTGCACTCTATCTTTCAAGCTCAGTTCAAACATCCACTCTGTTGACTTTTCTGATCACTCTGTTCCTCTCCCACTGTGGAGAGACTGTATTTGAGGAGGAGAAGAGGAATTGCGCAAATGGAGTTCTAAAGTTTTCAGGAAGCTTAGGGATCTATTGATCAAAATTCTAATTTATAGGATAAAAGATCAAAGAAATACAAGAGTGGTAAGAAGACCAATAAATACTTTTTGAAATGGAACCGAAATTATGATTTAGTTTTCCTCATTTCTAATCCAGGGTATCTTTGAAATGTAGGTTGTGGCCATGTTAAATTGTGAACTTAACATTCTATACAGAGAAGATGCATTTGGCTGCCTGCCTTGACACCGTTCTGGGACTGCAGTGCACAGAGCAGCATCTTCCCTTAAAAACGAGCATTCCACTTTGTGTTTTTAAACTAAGGCACATTGATGGGGCAGACTGAATGTCAGATTACTAATATCAGAAGGGAGCAGCAAAATTTGCATCCTCAAGAAGCAGAGGCTTTGAAGAATGAACAGAAAGACACAAGGACCATTGAAGATAGATCACTGAATAGAAAAACAATGACAAATTGGTTTTTTGAGTTAATGCATAAAGGGAAGCTCTCCAGCATACCAGTCCTTTCGTGACTGGTAATTAAATGTCTATCTGTTGGTAGAAAAATACCCATTGGACAGTAAAGTGACCAATAATATTTGAGAAAATGAGAAGCTATTGAACAGGAATAATAGAATCAAACAGGCAGTAAAAAGTTCAGAGAACTCTTCAACAAAAGGAAGGTAGCAACTTTCTAAAGACAACATATTCTAAATGTAGCTGTGTATCCAGAGGGGGGTAGAAATTGAGAACAAATTCTCCAACAATTGAATTTATGGTAATGCAGTATAAGCACATCAGCTCACCAGTACAGAGTACTCAACAAATAAGGAAGTAGAAAAAAAATAAATAACTCTGCCCTTCAGAAATACAGTTTTTCACTTTAGGTGGCAAGAGTTGAGAGGTTTCTTGATGCAGAATGCCTGAAGTCCTGCTATTGCATTAGCTTTTATGGTTAGGAATTGGAGGATTCACTGGAAGCAGCCAGGGATCAAAGCAGAAGGTGAATGCCCCGAGTCTGATAGAGTGTCAGACCCATGAGGAGAAGCAAAGGCAAGTTTTCTGTGAATGCCAAGTGCATGTTCCCCTGGGTAAAAGGGAGGACAGCTGTTGGGTTGCTCCCTGATGGGGTTAATCTTGACAAGCTTTTTCACAGTTGTTTCATCTCTGTGATACTATAAGATAAAAATAGTATCTGTTAGAGCTTTACGGTTTTTAAAATACTTCAAATTGCATGACTTTTAATAGCTATGCTCACAATCACCCTGTGAGTTTATGCGTTCTTACTGTCTGTGCTGATCTGTGGCAAGTCACGGTCCCCTCCACTTTGTCACTAGTCACCACCACTTCCATGTGGTCCCGATCCTGTTGTTCCCTCCGTTAAGGCCTGACTTGTGTCTGACCTTTGGCTGACTCCCATTTTCTTTTTTTTTTTTTTTTTTTTTTTTTTTTTTTTTTTAAAAGATTTTATTTTATTTGACAGAGAGAGATCACAAGTAGGCAGAGAGGCAGAGAGAGAGAGGAGGAAGCAGGCTCCCTGCTGAGCATAGAGCCCGATGCGGGACTCGATCCCAGGACCCTGAGATCATGACCTGAGCCGAAGGCAGCGGCTTAACCCACTGAGCCACCCAGGCGCCCCTGACTCCCATTTTCTAGTCTGCTTTTGCTCTTTGAACTTTTAAAAAAATGCTCACGGATGCACAGCCAGACTCCAAGTCCTCTAAGCAGTTGAGGCCACTCATCCATTTTTTACACTTTTCACCACCAGCCAAATCCCCCCAATCTCCCTGTAGCACCCAGGTAATTCTCTTCTAAACCCATCCAGTGGGTGGGAAATAAACCCTATACCTTTCTGACTGCCCAGTATTCTAGCTGGGCTTGTTTTTCAAACAAGGAAACTGAAGCCGAGAGAAGTTTTGCTGGCTAAGATCACATATCTCATAAATGCTCGAGTTGTAACCCGAATTCAGGCTACCTCTAATTAGCAATAGATTATACATTGACCATCCTTTGTATACTACTCAATTACATATCACTCAATAGCACATGCTATTTCAATGTTAATGAACTGTCTTAACTTTAAAATTTTCAAGACAAAGGTAGCCTTCTGCTTGTTAATTTTGCAAGTTTAGTAGCAGGACCATGCATGGGCTGGGTTGCTTTGGCTTGGTGTAAGTGATATCAGATAGGGAAAATATCAGAGAGATACAGATAGAATTAGACAGTAAATCTATAACCAGTTAGGGAGGTGTGTGTACTCACATGTGCGCATATACGTGTTGCTCAGAGGGGAAATTGGGAAGTGGTGGTCAGGGACAGAGTTTAGAAAGTGGTCAAGGGTCATGTCATGGAGGGTCTTCAGGCAATATTAAGAAATTTACACCTTGAACACTTGGAGACTTGAGTGCGACTTAAAGGGATTTTAAGCAAGAGAGTAATAGAATCACATTTATGGTGTTTGTACTACATTTGAGGCTTCACACTTCTGTGTACAATATATAAACTCCCAACAGACTTAAAGACATGGACAAAAGTCAAAGTCTGGAGGGGATTCTGAAACCATAAGCAAAGCCAAAAGGATCATCTTTCCAGCAGATGAATTCCAGCATCCCTGTTTATATCTTTTTGATCATGTATAAATTTCATAGAAGACAAAGATTAAATTAAATTATGTGCAGAAAATATTTTAGATCAGATATCAGTGCAAGCGTTTTGAACTATTTTCCATTTCATTTTAGAATATAATATAATTGAAGAAAACATATTGTGTGTTGTACACCATTTAATTTCCATTAATAATAGTACCTTTTTGGAGATGTCCTTGGCTGACCTAGCATGGTCTCCCAAAAGCAGAAAGAGAGATAAATGGATTGTTCATCAAGTGACATTGCTTTTATCTGGAAACATCCCATTGCTGTTGAAGGGTTGTTTTTTTTTTTGTTTTTTGTTTTTTTAATAAGTTGAAAGTCCTGAATTGCCTGAGTTGCAGTTTTCTCATATGAATATATAATAAATCATCCTCAAAGTCTGACTGGATAAACAAACAGTTTCTGTTCTAAAAAGGGCTTGCTCTGAGGCCCAGAGAATCAAAACAACTTTCAGGGAAACTAAAATAATACTGTCAGCCTTTATAAATTGCCTCTTGGATTTTAATAATAAAAAAGTAATGCTTAGACCCAAACAGTGGCATCTACTGTGGCCTATGCTTCTACCTACAAGTATCAGGGGTGACCCAATACTTGGGTCACCAATCCCTGACAAGCAGAAAGTGGCTAATTTCTAGGAGATGTCCAGGGCAACAAACGTAGATACTTGGCCCTTGCACAGAGAGACTGTGGAAAACCTCATTAATCATGAATAATGGGGCGCCTGGGTGGCTCAGTCATTAAGTGTCTACCTTGGCGCAGGTCATGATTCCGGAGTTCTGGGATTGAGCCCCATGTCAGCGTCTCTGCTTGGTGGGGAGCCTGCCTTTCCCTCTCCCACTCCCCCTGCTTCTGTTCCCTTTCTTGCTGTGTGTGTGTGTGTGTCTCTCTCTGTCAAATAAATAAATAAACAAACAAACAAATAAATAAATGAATGAATAAGGCAGGAAGCCACCACAGGACATTTCAACAACTGTAACTTCGTAAGAAACCTGAAGAGCAGAGCTTGATCAATACGTTAGAAGCTGAACCACAGAGATCTAAGTAGAACAAGTAATGCCAGGAGTTTAGAATTTAGAGAACTTAATCCTAAAACACATGGCTCTTGATTATCAAAGGTTTCCATGTTACTATGTAATTGAATGTTATCATGAAGACTCAGTTGCTTCTTGTGCATGTCCCAGACAGACTGTAATGTGCTAACCTTAAAACTGATATTTTTCTGACTTGTGTTCAGAATTTATTTATAGGGATTGTTCAGGTGTGTGGGAGAAGGAAAGAGGAGGAGGGCCCCATTGGCAGGCCCAGATTCTGTACTCCACTCATCAAAACAGAAGGCTTGAGCTAATTTGTTTGATCCTTGTTAGAAAGCAGTTTAGGCACCATCTGTTGATACATATCCCTTGAGTGTCTGCTCCTTCACCCTAAGTGGCTTATCAGAATAGTCCTCCCAAATACATGCAGACCCATTCCCTGCTTCTTCCCATCCAGGTGTTCTGGTAAATAAATTTTTCTTCCTCTTTTTACACTGTGTAACATTTTAATGCTCCAGGCAGTTGCCAGTTGACCTGTCCCTGATCACAGTTGAATGTCATCCATCTGAAGAGCAATACACACAGTCGGTGCAACTTATTGCTTTATAGCATATGTATGGCTTATCAAGCTTATTCAGATACATTTCTTTTATATAAGACCCTTCTGAACATATGAGAGAATAAATGGCATGCCCAAAGTCATACAGATCATAAATGGCAGAACTAGGAACTCACATCCTCTGGCTCTAAATTCAATAATCTGCCCTTTGAAGAATGCTTCTAGACTGGGCGTTATAACCCTTCTCTGTGCCTTGAGAAAGGGGAAAAAAAAATAGCCCTTGCCTTAGGTAGTTATGAAGGAGGACTTATAATCTAGGTCAATAGATGTGGCACCTTTGATGATTTGACAGACTGTGTACTCTAGCCTAAAAGAGATACTAATTGTCTTCATGACTCTAAGAAGCATGGATACTGATAGGTAAAGTAAATAACCCCTGGAGTAATCTATGCTTTGAGGGCTCATTAACTCCTGTATGTCTCTTGACAATAGTGGAAAATTTGTAATTTGCTGACTCTTTAATAACATGACCAAGCTGAATGTTTCGTGATATATTGTGAGCAATTTGGTAGAGTGAACTAAAGGAAATAGAGATTTGTAGTTTATGAGAGCACAACTTTCAAGACTTTTCAAAATCCCATTAATTTACAAGTTGTTCTTTCTTTTAAAAACAAATAGAGAATTTCAACTGAATTAAATCTGTACAAGTGAACAAAAAGCCAAAGTATAGATGTATTTTTTACATGTGAGTTTTATCACTTTCATGTACTCATAGTATCCAGAACTAAGATAATATAAAGTTCATAATTAGCCTATTAAAGTAAGAAGCAAGAACAGCTTAATTTTGATTTTATTCAGTTCTAAATCAAACATGTTTATTGAGCAGTAATTAAATAAAGAGCCCTGCAGATGACATATGCCTTCTCTCAAGGCATTTAAGGTGTGGCTCCATTGTATAAATATGGAAGTTAATATGGTGGCAGGCTTGAAATGTTTATGACTGCTCTCTAACTTACCATTAAAATGTCCATGGAAAATACAAAAAACTTTTTTAAAAAGCTGGCAAAATCACTGTAAACTCAAGATAAGAGAAGACCATATGCCAAATCTGGGTGGAATTTCAACTAATTGCATCAGCGTTGGGGATAAAGTCAAGAAGTGCATTTTTTAACTGCACAACACATGCTTTAATCTCTGAACCAGAACAGGCCACATGGACCTAGTAAGGTTAGAAGCAGTTTTGATTCACCTTCTCTGTAAGTGCTTCATTCTGCAACAGTGAAGATGGACAACTAGAAAAACAGGTGGCCATTCTCCAATTCCAGGTAAATTAATTTTGTAGCCACATAGAGCCAAGGTCTTTTTTTTTTAAATTTAATTTAATTTAATTTTTTTTTTCAGTGTTCCAAAATTCATTGTTTATGCACCACACCCAGTGCTCCATACAATATGTGTCCTCCACAATACCCACCACCAGGCTCACCTAAACCCCCACTCCCCTCAAAAACCCTTGGTTTGTTTCTCAGAATCTACAGTCTCTCATGGTTTGTCTCCCCCTCTGTTTTCCCCCAATTCACTTTCTCCTCTCCATCGCCCAGTATCCTCCATGTTATTCCTTATGCTCACAAGAAGTGAAATCATATGATACTTGACCCTCTGCTTATTTCACTCAGCATAATCTCCTCCAGTCCCATCTATGTTGATACAAAGGTTGGGTATTCATCCTTTCTGATGGAGGCTTAATACTCCATTGTATATATGGACCATATCTTCTTTATCCATTTGTCTGTTGAAGGGCATCTTGGCTCTTTCCACAGTTTGGTGACTGTGGCCATTGCTGCGATGAACACTGGGGTAGAGATGGACCTTCTTCTTATTACATCTGTATCTTTGGGGTAAATACCCAGTAGTACAATTGCTGGGTCAAGTGTAGCTCTATTTTTAATTTCTTAAGGAATCTCCACACTGTTTTCCAAAGTGACCACACCAACTTGCATTCCCACCAATAGTGTAAGAGGGTTTCCCTTTTTCCACGTCCTCTCCACCACTTGTTGTTTACTGTCTTGTTGATTTTGACCATTCTGACTGGTGTAAGGTGATATCTCAGTGTCATTTTGATTTGAATCTCCCTGATGACTAATGATGATGAACATTTTTTTATGTGTCTGTGAGCCATCTGTTATGGCTTCTTTGGAGAAGTGTCTGTTCATGTCTTCTGCCTATTTTTTGAAGTGATTATCTGTTTTGTGTGTGTGTTGAGTTTGACAAGTTCTTTATAGATCTTGGATATCAGCCCTTTTCTGTAGTGTCATTTGCAAATATTTTCTCCCATTCCATGGGTTGCCTCTTTCTTTTGTTGACTGTTTCCATGGCTGTGCAGAAACTTTTGATCTCGATGAAGTCCCAAAAGTTCATTTTCACTTTTTTTCCTTTGCCTTTGGAGACCTGCCCTGAAAGAAGTTGCTGAGGTGTATGTTGAAGAAGTTACTCCCTATGTTCTCCTCTAGGATTTTGATAGATTCCTGCCTCATGTTGAGGTCTTTTATCCATTTTGAGTTTATCTTTGTGTGTGGTGTAAGAGAATGGTTGAGTTTCATTCTTCTATACAGAGTTGTCCAATTTTCCCTGTACAGTTTATTGAAGATACTGTCTTTTTTCCACTGTATATTTTCCTGTGTTGTCAAAGATTATTTGACTATAGCATCAAGGGTCCATATCTGGGCTATCTACTTTGTTCCACTAGTGTATGTGTCTTGTTTGGTGCCAGTACCATGATGTCTTGGTGATCACAGCTTTGTAGTAAAGCTTGAAATCAGGCAATATGATGCCCCCAGTTTTTTTTCTTTTTCAACATTTCATTAGGAATTCAGGATCTCTTCTGTTTCCATACAAATTTTAGGATTATTTGTTCCAGCTCTTTGAAAAATGCTGGTGGAATTTTGATCGGGATGGCATTGAAAGTATAGATTGCTCTAGGCAGTATAGACATTTTAATGATGTTTGTTCTTCTGATCCATGAGCATGGAATGTTCTTCCATCTTTTCCATCTTTTTGTGTTTTCCTCAGTTTCTTTCATGAGTGTTCTGTAGTTCCTCAAGTACAGATCCTTTACCTCTTTGGTTAGGTTTATTCCCAAGTATCTTATGGTTTTTGGTGCTCGAGCCAAGGTCTTATCCCCTCCACGTTTATCCCTATTATATTCTTTTTACTGCCATCATTTCAAAATGGTAATTCCAAGAACACAGCACAGAAGGAAGTACGTAGGGATGAGAAGAGAAGATAAAACAGAAAATGTTTTGTGTCCTGAAACTGGGCAGAAATATGGAGGATTAGAAGTGCACGCTGGAAGCCATGGTCTTTCATGTATTTCCACTGTTCAAAATACAAATTGCATTATACCCCCTAGTTTATGGGAGAATCTGACAGAGCAAGAAAAGATCCAGGAAACTTGCAATGAATTCCTGCTTTCTAACAATGATAAATTAAGGACAAAACTTAATGTTTATAATTTGGAGAAACAACTTTCTAGACCCTCAGGAGATGGTGATGGCCACCAGTCCTTTCTGATAGCAAATCCTAACCCTTCATTTATGACTCCCCTGACAGCAAAGCTTAAAAAGACCCACATTGGGCAAATAAAAAAAAGTCACAATAAAGAGAACATACTAAGAATATAATTTTCTGTAATTAACAAATGGAGTTTCAGAAGCCTCTGCTTTGAATCCTCAAAATGTTGTGATAGAAGAATATTTTCAGTTTTAAAATGACAGTAAAAGATAATGGCTTCTACTTTCCACTTTTAGAATATCACAAAAAACTCAAAGAAAATGAGAAATAAGAGTATTCATCTTCATTTTCAACAAAGCCAGAAGACATCTATAACTTATGAAAATTTCTAAAAAAGAACTACTCAACACAGCCAAGGTTTAATAGCCTTATGGAAGAAATCTAGAATATTTGCTCATATCTGTAAATGCCACACAAAGCTATCAAAACACAGATCTCCAAAGTAACTGGCACCCTCTAACAAATGAGCTCTGGTTTGGAATAATGAGGATGGGAATGTTGTCTGGTAGCAACCACTTCTCTGATCTTATTTTACCACAATATCTTAAGCAACAGGGGAATTAAGGATAAGTAAGAGATCACACAGAAAAGACATACTTCTTAGAAGGTATCTTTTGGTAAGTAGGGGAAGAGAGACTGCATATAGTGAGTTACCCAACCAGGTTGATTCCAGTAGGTTGAGGAAAGTAAAGGCAAAAGAACTCTCTCTCTCTCTCTCTCTCTCTCACACACACACACACACACACAGGAGAATTAATACAAGCTTGGAACATAATCTTAGTCCTTAAATCACAGGAAGCTTCAAAGTCTAGGAAGTTATAATATGAATTTTATGAATATAAGAAAATCAAAAGAATTAACACAGGATCATTATAGAAATATTACAGATAAACAGAGGAAAAGAATATGGAAAGAACTTATAGATAATATATACTCATCCTAAAAAGTTGTGATGGGGCAAACACCAATTGTTGGCAAATGCACTCCCATAAAAATAAGAATTAAAAATCAGAAGCTTACTTGTCTCTAAATTGCTTTTAAAGATTATGTCTCTAAAATAAGAGGGAAAATCTGACAAGGCAACAGAAGGAGATAAAATTTGAACTTTCACCAGGTAAGTAGTAAACAAAAAAACATTTAAAACAATAACAGAAGTAAAGGATACATCAAGAGCAGAATATCAGAAACTGTTGAAAATATTTTTAAATAAATGAGGCAAATGACAGACTTGAGGAAAAGAGCAAAATAAAATGAAAATGAGTAAAATGAAAAGTACTAGAAAGAAGATTATCTATATGGAAAACAGACACTGGAAATGCAGCACACGTATAATATATATCTCCCTCTGTGCCCACATAATGAGACAGAAAATATATAAAGATATTTATAAGGTTGCTAAAAATAACCCTTTTGTCTGTGGACTTAAAGAGTGTGCCATGCCATGGGAAAAATGTTTACATAATCATCAGCACTCAGAAATAATATCCTGATAAAATGATCAGTTTCAAAGATAAGAAAATAAGAATGACAGTGAAAGGTAGTCATCTGTTATGGGCGAAAAATAAGATTCATTTTGGACTTCTGTACAGCAACCTTTAAATCTAAAAGTGTTATAAAATTCTCGAGGGAAGAAAATGTGATCCAAGTATTTTATACCTAGCTAATATGTTATTAAGGTGTAAGGCTGACAGACAAATAGCTTGAAACATGCCAAGTCCAAGGTCCCTTGAGCTTGTTTGGAAGACACTTGAAGACATAAAAGAAAACTTTTGTCAACCAAGATATAAATGCAGACCTTGCAGGAAAAGGTCTGAAAGTGAGCATTTGCTTCACTTAGCTATAAATCTAAAACTAATGCAAATATGAGGATAAGGATTACAGAGTAAAATATAGAGTTGATAAGCTGCTGTAGAATTAAGAATCTAATAAATACATCAGTAAAAAGAATTACAAATAGTAATAAAAACTCTGAATGAAAGAGTAGAAATTAATGAGTTAAAAATCATATATAGGTAGCATAAATCTAAGAGCTGAATTTTTGATAAGAGTAAAAACAACAATAAAAAATAGATAAATTGATAGAAAACTAAAATAGGAAAATGGGGATTGTACGAACTAATTATAGTAATTACAAGGATGATATTATCAGCTCAAAGAGAATTTATTTTAGGATTCAGATGAAACGGTTGATTTTCTAGGGAATTACAAATACCCAACATTGACCTAAAAAAGAGAAAATCTGAACAGATCGAGTACCATACAGGAAACAGAGAATAATGTCAAGAGATAATCTTTAAAAAAAAAAAAAAGTGCACCAGTCCCCAGATGGTACCACAAGGGAATTCTACTAAATGAAATTCTACTAAGGAGAGGATAACTTCAAAACTGTTTAAAATGTTCACTGAGGTCGAATAAAAGGGACATCTACCAAATTCTTTTTACCAAGTGAGTATAACATTGATACCTAAACCCCAGGCAACAAACTGAAAACAAAAATTTATTTACAAAGGAAAACAACCAGATAAATCTTAAACTTTTTTGACACTGAACACCAGGCAACCACAAAACAGTGGAAAATGTCATGACCCAAGAATTTGAGTCAGAAAATGTGGTCACTTAGGTGTGAAAGCAATAGAAAAACATTTTTTTAGATATTCAGTGGCTCAGAAAATATACCATTTATCTATTACGCTTTAACAACATATTTCAAGATTTTTTTTTATTAAAGATTTTATTTATTTATTTGACAGACAGAGATCACAAGTAGGCAGAGAGACAAGCAGAGAGAGAGAGAGTGGAGGAAGCAGGCTCCCTGCTAAGCAGAGAGCCCAATGCAGGGCTCAATCCCAGGACCCTGGGATCATGACTTGAGCTGAAGGCAGAGGCTTTAACCCACTGAGCCACCCAGGCTCCCCTATTTCAAGATATTTTAACCCAACTGAAGTAAATGAAATAAAGAATTAAGGAATGGGGAAAAGAATTATATAAGAAGATTATCATTAACACTGAAACCAATTTATATATATATATATATATATATACACACAATATATATGTAATTTATATATGTGTGTATGTGTAAAATATACATATATATGATTTTATATACAAAATGTATATAGATCTATAGATATAAGTGTAAGTTTGATGCCAAATGTTCATCTATGAATTTAAAAAATATCTTATGGCAACAAATAAAAATTTAAAAAGGTATTTCCTACCAACTGGAAATGGACAAAAAAAAATGTGTTAAACCACTGGATTGAAGAGGATAGCAAGAATACAGTTACAGACTTTTGGGTTCTCATATGTCAGTCACAGTTTCCTAATTCAAATCTCCCCACACATTGTCAAAAAAAGCATGCAGATCCACATGGAGAGTAAATAAAACTACCCACCACTCATTCTTGAAGCAAAACTAGAAGACAGCATGCAATACATTAAATTACCTATGTATATGTGGAATAAATATTCCAGAATATTCCAAGGCCTGCTCTAGAGCCATGCCATAACAAAGTGCATGGAAAATCAGTATGCAAGTGAGAAACCAGCATGGCAGTACACAGATAAAATCACACCCACAAAAGAGAGTCCCATCCGAAATGTGAAAATATTTAGAACAGGTCTGAGGCCAGATGGATCAGAACGCAACTACAGAAGGACCAAAAGGAAGTAGCTTAAAGGATGAAGAAGAAATTTTGGCAGTCTTGATGAGATATGATTTCTATGGGAGAAGAGCCAACTTGGAAAGAAGAGGCATTCTTTCAATGCTTGGAGATAAAATGAAAGAAGGAAGCCACTTATACACAGATTGTTTTCAGTACATATGGTATAGTACTATAAATGTATTTTCTCTTCATTTTGATTTTCTTAACATTTTTTCTAGCTTACTTTATTTTAAGAGTATAATATATAATACATATAACATAGAAATATGTGTTAATGGACTTTATGCTATCATAAAGGTTGTTAGTAATTAAATTGGGGGAGGGAGTCAAAACTTATACGTGGATTTTCAACTGTATGGAAGGTCAGCACCCTTAATCCCCACATAGTCCACAGGTCAACTGTATACATAATCAGATTCCTAAAAAAGAGAGAACAATGGACAAAAGAAATAATATTTAAACTGTAATCCAAGAACATTTTATGTAAATAAAAGAAAACTTGGGGCATCTCTTTCTACCCACAGGTCCTGTCCTTGTGCTTTAATTAAACAACCTTTTGCACCAAAGATGTCTCAAGTATTCTTTCTTGACGGTCAGCTTCGTACCCTAACATCTTTCCTACATCCTATGGCACCTAGCATGGGGCTTTCAGGCTTTTTCATCTGGACTCTGAACCCTGGTACAAAATTGGTTAATACTTTCTCTTCTCTTCCTTTACTCTCATGTCAGGAGCTCTTAAAGGGGTACATTTGGAACCCCTTATTGGAACATTTTCATGTGAGTTGTTCAGGCTGCTATCTTCTAGACTATGGCTACTCTACGGGGAGGAGAAAGCATACCTTTTGGCTGGAAGTCAGTACCCTAGCTGCATGGTAATAAGACCCAGAAATTTGATGCCCTCTCTCTTGTTTTTTTAATTTATTTTTTAATTTATTTTCAGCATAACAGTATTCATTATTTTTGCACCACACCTAGTGCTCCATGCAATCTGTGCCCTCTCTAATACCCACCACCTGGTTCCCCCAACCCCCCACCCCCTGCCACTTCAAACCCCTCGGATTGTTTTTCAGAGTCCATAGTCTCTCATGGTTCACCTTCCCTTCCAATTTCCCCCAACTTCCTTCTTCTTTATTCCTGTCCTTATACAAAGTTTTCTGTCCCGGTCACAGGACAGCCACCTAAGTTACCAGGACGGCAACCAATCTTAAGACACACCTGTGAGGTTTCCTCCTAATTGGTCTAATGTGATACCCTTCAAGTCCCTGGTCTAGCTGCTTCTGGCCATGGGACTTCCACTGGGAGCCAGCAGAAACCAGTACCTGATTGAAATTAAATCCAAAGAGGACAATTTCTTAGGACTGTAAGGACCACAAGTGTTAGAGTATTGCTTAGACCATGATGAATTTTTCCATCAATGTCCTCTACTAAGTACTTAAATTACAAACTTCAGTAATTTCACCTTGTAAAACCTTTTTAGCCTAGTGTTCTTCATGGGTTGAAAATGACAGGTGCTTCAAGATATGGTGTATTGGTCCATACACCAGGCACCCATCTGTAGCCTGGGATGCAATGGGGAAGCAGAGGTGGGGGTGCGGCTCACCCTACAAGGGCCTTTATTGGTGGTGATGGTCAAAGCAATTTTTGTTTGAGGGACCCCCTCTTGTCACTTTGACACCAGGAACTTCTGAGATACCCCTCATGTGGGACACTACCAGGGAATGGGGATAGGGGGCAGATTTCTAGGTAATGTACCTTCTCTACTTTTCTTCTTCTTCAGTTCCCAAGGCCTTTTCCTTGGAGTGCCTTTTAACCCCACTAGAAACAGTTAGGATTATAAAACTTGGAAAAGGACTGATCTCCTGTAATACACTGTATGACTTCAGTGGGATCTATCAGTTAGGTAGATCTCTTCTGCAGGAAATAGGACAATTGCACGTAGGGTACCATCATTGCTCTTCTCTAGACCTTCTTTGCTCTACACTAGGACCCAAACCTAAGGACCTCTTGCAGAATGTGTTTACCCAGATGTGTGGGTTAGTAAACTCTCTCCTGGTGTGCTGGATGATAATTATCTAAAAAGGCCTCCTCCAAATAAACCCAGGTTGCTGGAGAAAACATAGGCCACCTCTACAAAGGGGACTTTGACACACACACTCCCTCACTATTCCTCCTCCTCCTCATAGGGAGCCCCTCTTGTCACCTTGACACCAGGGTTAATGGCTCATTCATTTTCTGGGTTAATGACTATAACTGGACCCAGTTGTGATTAGTCTACCACAGTACAGGTACCTTAAGGAGTATTCCCAAGCAGCTGCCAGAACTCTCTTTGTTTCAAAGAAATTCCCTCCCTGTCTTCTCCAGCCTGACATGGACTGCCTAATTCTCCTTGGTGGTGGACAGAAACATGGTGTCTGCTCATCTGTCTGAACTAAGGATGTTTAGAACAGGAACCCTTTTTTTCTGCCTTCTGGAAGCACTTTGCCTCTTCTGACTCCTCCTCGCCCTTCTCCTGTTTCTGCACCACCTTGGGTGTGGCCTGTGTAACTGGCTTCTGTACCATTCTCCATGCCTCAGGCACCACGGCTCCTTCTCCCCTCGCTGTAAAAGAGCAGGACGAGCACCACCTGGATTTAACACCACCCACTTCAGATTTCCCCACCAGTGTCTCAAGTTTAAAAAAAAAAAAATTGACAATGGGGAACAAATTGACTGACTTTTAAGTGAACCCAGGTGGAACATATTCACTATTTAAACTAAGTTTGTTGGTTTAATTAAGATAGACATATTTTTAATGTTATCAGCAGTAAATGTGAAACTTACTCTTCCAAGGTTTGCTGAAGCTCAAATAAACTCGTGTTACCTCTGTTGCAGTTTGTTAGCAATAAGATGATTTAAAACATGAGTAATCTGTTCTGTCTCAAAGTGTTATGAGTAATTGTTAAGATAGCTTTCAAAGCCTTTGGTAACCTGAAACTTTAAAGTTTTGCTTGGATGATAAGTGGAATTAAAATCATTGGATGTCTAGGTCTTTTCCAAATAGCATAAAGTGCTAAAACATTGATTACTGGACATAGGTTTGTGCTTTTGACTTCTTATTGCAAAGAAACTAAAGATATTTAAGTCTGTTGGTAAACATGCTTTGTACTTAATAGGCTCATAAATTTGCTGTCTAAGAAATTCTATAGTGTAACAGTTCACAATTGGTTGTTACTTGGTCTTCACTGGATACTGAGGTTTCTAAGAGTTCAGAATTCCGCTAACTGTAATTAAAATTGATGGGAATAGGGAAGCAACTCTGTGTGTAAAAAAGTAGGAAATATGTGAGAAAGACATAAGGAATAAGAATGTATTTTTCTTTAAGGTAAAAGAAAACAGTTTTGTCCTAAATGATACTGGTTGTTTGGAGAGAAATAGCTTGGGACAAAATCTGAATGCAAAGGAAAATTGTAGAAGGTTTGTGAAGGGAAATCTTTGAAAAGGAATTCTAGGCGTGGTCAGGATAGACTAGGATTGAAATGAATGGATTTTATTTTATTTTTTTAAAGATTTTATTTATTTACGAGAGAGAGAGAGAGAGAGAGCATGAGAGGGGAGAAGATCAGAGGGAGAAGCAGACTCCCTGCGGAGCTGGGAGCCTGATGAGGGATCCAGGGGACTCCAGGATCACAATCTGAACTGAAGGCAGTCGTTTAACAACTGAGCCACGCAGACACTCCATGAATGGATTTTAAAGTATACTGGTGTAAAGTTGAAGTCTGCTTTCTCTCTGTTAAAAAGACAAAGTTTTATGGAATTGTTGGTCTGTTCTTAATAAGAAAATATAAATAGTTGTTTTCTTTTTGCCTGCCCAGAAAAAAACAGTTTCTGTATTTTGCCTTTATCAGGTCTTTGATGACCCTAATCCTGTTTAGGCATGTGCTTTAGAACTTTCTAAGGTTTTAACAAACTTCCCCTAGATTTAAATTATAAACGGAAGTCTCATTGACTTATTAGGCTTGTTTATTTGGTATCTTATCTTCTGGTATTAGGTCATCACTCGATATTCTGGTTATTGAAGTGTTATGTGTCACAGAAATAACTGAATTTCTTTGCCAATTGCATCATAATGAACTTTCATATCAGACCAATAATAATGTCCATTTCTTGAGTTTTTGTCATTTCTTTTTATTTGTAAGATTTTATTTAAATACTTGACAGAGAGAGTGATAGAAAGATCATGAGCAGGGTTAGGGGTTAGAGAGAGAAGCAGACTCCCCACTAAGCAGGGAGCCCTATGTGGGACTTGATCCCAGGACCTCGGGATCATGACCTGAGCTGAAGGCAGACACTTAACGACTGAGCCATCCAAGAGCCCCAGTTTTTGTCATTTCTAATTGTTCTTGTTGTCTTGCAAAATGAATTTCATCCAAGGAGGTTCATATAAAGGACTTTTAGGGCAAGTACAAGTACTTAATACCTTTAAGATGAAACCTGAAATGGATAAGAATCTTCAGAATTGACTAAAAAGTTGCATTCAAACTGAACAAGAATTAGTGACATGGGACTAAATAAATTAACAAGCTGATTATAATTTTGTGACTCTTGTTTGAAACATAGCTGATTCTCTAATGTTTGCTCTTCCAGATTAAGGAGACTTTGTCTTAAAATATTTATGACTCACAGAAATGTGATAAATAAAGTACTCATTTGTGAACAAATTGAAGCGTTTAACATTTCTCTCTACCTGAGCCCTCTGTTATTTTACCAAGGTGTGACTGGAAGTCATACTTGAGAGAGACATGCATAGACTCAGATAGGACCAAATAGCTTTAAGGAGCTAGGGTTGAATTTATGAAAGTCATAAAGCCCCTTGGAAATGTTGGCCTGATATCTTGTTTACGGAGTTCCCAGCAACCTCAACAGGTGAGTAAAGAATGTCACTTCCTGGCAAGTGCAGTAACCTCAAGATATAGTGGGGACCGTGAGAAGAATCTTCCAAATCTACAGATATTGCAGGCATTTCCATTGGCAAGTACTTGGCTTGGTTTCTGGCCTGTAGAGGCTACTAAGAGTTCAACCAAAAGATTCCTTATAAACGTTGCAACAAAGCATATTTTTTTAAAAAAAATCTATAATCAGGGGCACCTGGGAGGCTTAGTGGGTTAAAGGCTCTGCCTTCTACACTGTTGGTAGGAATGCAAGTTGGTGCATACATTTTGGAAAACAGTGTGGAGATTCCTTAAGAAATTAAAAATAGAGCTTCCCTATGACCCTGCAATTGCACCCCTGGGTATTTACCCCAAAGATACAGATGTAGTGAAAAGAAGGGCCATCTGTACCCCAATGTTTATAGCAGCAATGGCCACGGTCGCTAAACTGTGGAAAGAACCAAGATGCCGTTCAACGGACAAATGGATAAGGAATATGTGGTCCATATACACTATGGAGTATTATGCTTCTATCAGAAAGGATGAATACCCAACTTTTATAGCAATATGGACGGGACTGGAAAAGATTATGCCGAGTGAAATAAGTCAAGCAGAGAGAGTCAATTATCACTTATTTGTCTCACTTATTTATGGAGCAAAGCAAATAACATGGAGGACATAGGGAGATGGAGAAGAGAAGGAAGTTGAGGGAAACTGGAAGGGGAGATGAACCATGAGAGACTATGGACTCTGAAAAACAATCTGAGGGTTCTGAAGGGGCAGGGGGTGGGAAGTTGGGGGAGCCAGGTGGTGGGTATTATGGAGGGCACATATGGCATGGAGCACTGGGTGTGGTGCATAAACAATGAATTCTGTTACGCTGAAAAGAAATTAAAAAAAAAAAAAAAAAAAAAAGCCTCTGCCTTCGGCTCAGGTCATGATCCCAGGGTCCTGGGATCAAGCCCCTTATTGGGCTCTCTGCTCAGTGGGGAGCCTGCTTGCTCCTCTCTCTCTCTGCCTGCCTCCCTGCCTGCTTGTGACCTCTGGCTGTCAAATAAATAAATAAAATCTTAAAAAAAATCTATAATCAATCACTATTCTTGCTGAGCTTATATAATTAGGCCAAGTTTGTTAATATTGGACTTGTTTTGCAAACAAATTAGCCTTGATTTGGCTCTCTGAAAATGAAGTGTGATTTCATAGAAAAAAATTGTGAAAAATAACAAATCTTTGCAGATGTTAAATTCTAGTTCTGATTGTCTTTGAATATTTGTTGTTTATCATGCTAGACAACTTGGGGTAAACTTCAGAGAAATTGCCACAGTGGCTCATGTATAGACCATCTCCTTGCTTGTTACTCTGTGAGGATAATAACAGGACCCCTAAGGCATATGATTACTTGAACTGCCGAAAAAACTAGCAACCAGACCAATTCTGTGTGACTGGGAAAACAAAATCACTCCTTAAAAACCAGAGCATAACCCACTCTGTGGGGTTAACTATAGACTTGTGGAGATAATGAACGAACCTACTTTCTCTATAATGGGATTAGATGATGCACTAGGGATGCCCTTATTTCTGAGACAAGTCTTCTCCCACTTGCCAGTGATTCCTTACAATTAGAATAGTGTTAGGGGTAGATCTTAAACAAGAGGGTTCCTTAATGGTTTTATTCCTTAGTCGTACTTGTCTGAGGAACTACCTCTATTGATGTAACATTACAAGTAGAGGCTTTACTCAAGCATACAACTAACTTTAACTAAGCTTAATGTGTACTCACCCAAAAATTCAAAAGGTGGCTCTCCAAAAGTGAGTAGCCCTTGATATCCTGACTGCAGTTCAAAGAGGTCCAAAATTAGATGGCTGACTCCTAATGGGACCCAGTGGTTAATTTGTGTCCATGGTTTCCCCTAGACTGGATAGGCTACTATACTCTGGGTTTTGCCTGGATGCACAGATGCATTAATAAAACTATAACCAATCCAGCCAAACTTGCAAATTTAGAACAGCAGTAAATATGATCTATGTCTCATTGGTATGACTACCTAACATCCATTTTTTTTCCCCCTCTTTGGGACTGGAGGATGTTGTTTGCCACATGGGAGCTCTTAATAACATATGGTCAAAGCCCTAAATGATACTCAGAATAACATTTCTCTACTAAATACTGAAGTGACACAAATGTGTTAAGCAGTTTTACAAATAGAATGGCAGTATATATATTTTTTTAAAATTTTATTTATTTATTTGACAGAGAGAGATCACAAGTAGACAGAGAGGCAGGCAGAGAGAGAGGAGGAAGCAGGCTCCCGGCTGAGCAAAGAGCCCAATGTGGGACTCGATCCCAGGACCCTGAGATCATGACCTGAGCCGAAGGCAGCGGCTTAACCCACTGAGCCACCCAGGCGCCCGGCAGTAGATGTTTTAACTGCTGTACAAGGTGGAACGTGTGCTTCACAAAACAAAATGCTGTGTCTATGTTCCGGATTATATCATATCCCACAAATATATTTCTAGGTTTCTAACTGACATGTATACCTAACTTGGTGCTTTAAACAATTCCTCTTTCCTTTAATGATTGGTTAAACTCCTGGACTGGAAAAGTATTTTTTTCAACTCTCAAAGGACTCTTATTTGGGCTGATTTTCTTTTTGTTATTCTAATCATGTTTTGCTGTTTTCTCCCATCTCTCTCCACTTGGTGGTGAGACTTCCTCACTGCTGTCACCTCCAGCTGATACATGATCCTTTCCACTTGGGAAGATCCACACATTTGGTCTCCTTTGGATTCACCTGCTTCAGCCTTTCATAACTCCTATATCTGTAAGTCCCAGATGACAATGTTGACCCATAGGTAGAGACATCTCTACTCCCAGCAGGAAGAAGTTACAGAAGGTGAGACCTTCCACCCTCAGTAACCTTAAAGATTTAAGGGTCAAAATTGTTTGGGGGAGAATGATGTGGTAAACAAAGGCAGAAGAAAAATTATTAAATTTCCTTACACTTACAGTCCATTGACAAGTCCTTGAAATGGGCAGAATGACCTTCCTCTAGGGACTCAGCTACTTAAATGTTGATACTTTGCTGAGGGCAAAAGGAAATCTTAGCCCAACCCCAAGGACCCTGTAAATCTACTTTAACATATAAAAATTCCTTGGGAAACCTCCTTTATCTCTACCTCCTCCAGATACATGTTGGCCTTCATCCCGCAAGCATATGACCTACTGATACACATCTGAAGAGTCTTATGACTGAGTTTTTAGTAAACAATAATAAATGAATTTTCCTAACAGTAGTTAACCCCATCAGGATCCTGGAAACCTTGATTCCAGAATACCTGGGAGGCTTGTGCTATCCTTAACCTCCCAACTTGAAAGTATATAATGGGCTACTCCTCATGACCCCATTGCAGCTCTTTCTGCCCAGAGGTCCTATTGCCATGCTTTAATAGAACCACCTTTTGCACAAAATAAGAAAGAAAAGAAAAGGAAAGAAAAAAAGGAAGGAAGGAAGGAGGAAGGAAAAAGGAAAACTTGGATCCATGAACTGGAAGAGCCCACTGTGTACATGGAAAAAATGGCCTATCATGTTCAACTCTAGGATATAATCTAATAAACCTATTAGACATCAAATATACAAAAGCAGTCTTCTGTGTATCCATGCAAAAAGGCAAGTCACTGACAGACAAAATAACTTCATAAAGTAAGAAAATAATGGAAGAAGAATTTTTAGAGACTGAAGAAAATGTGAGCCGACAATTTTATTTGTAGGTAAGCTATCTTTTAAATATCGGTCCTATAGGAAAATAGTCTGATACAGACAAAACAATCAGTAAATACTCTACACATGAACTCTTCTTAAGATATTTATGAGATACATTTTAAAGCAGTGGTTAGAGGAAAATGCAGAGCTCTGCACAGTTATGATACTTAGATAAATAAAAAATTAAAAATTAAACCAATTAAATCCCTAACTCAGAAAGATAGGGGAGAAAAAGAAGAAAGAATATTTTAAAATAAGGAATAGAAATATAAATAGGAATCAGAAAATCTTAAAACTAAATAAATCAAAATACTGGTTCTTGTTGAAAAATTAACAAAATAGACAAGCCACTAGTTAATCTTACCCAGAAAAAGAGGAGAAGGTATAGATACATAAAATAAGAAATGATGTGGAGGAAATAACTTTTGAAAAAGAACAATTATAAAAGTCATAATGTTTTGTATAGCTCTATGCAATTTATTTGAAAAATGAAATGATTAGTTTCCCACAAAAATACAATATGCCAAAATTGACCTCAATAGGGATAAAAGTTTTAAGCAAATAATTTTCATAGGAAAAAACAGTGAGATGTGACAAAATTATCCTACAAGAAGCCCCAGATTCATTTATTTTTCTCAAAGATATTCCATCATCATTGCTCCTGAGCATAGAAAAAGTAGGGAAACTTCCAAATTTCTTTAATTAAACAAGTATGACATTGATGCACAAATCACATAAAATATAAAAAGAAAACTTAAGAACCAGTCTCAGTTTTAAATATGGGTGCCAAAATTCAAAGTTAAACAGCAGCAAACAGATTCCAATGGTATATTAATAAAATACACCATGATCAAGTGATTTATTCCCAAGTATTTTAATATTAGGAAATATAGTTCATTACCATTAATAGCTAAAGAGAAATAATAAATAATTATTTATTATAGATAACTGAAAAGGCCTTTGAGAGATTCAACACCCATTTCTGATTTAAAAAGTATATACTCAATAAAATAAGTATTACTTCTTCTTTAATAGTAACTATGTGTAACTCATTTCTAGAGCCATATTTTTACTTAACAGGGAAACTTTAGAAGTACTGCCACTAGGGTCAGAATAAAGTTAAAGGTGCCCACTCTTTATTCCATTAACAACATATTCCAGGTGTTAGCCAATATAATTAGACAAGAGAAGATGATTTCCAACATGAAAATTTGAAAAGGAATAAGCAAAACTACATCTTTCTTGAGAGACTACAATAAAATACCTATTAAACTCAAAGGAATAGATGATAAGACAGAAGTAATAACAATAATGTAGAAAGATAAAAATTAATATATGCAATTAAATAGCTTTCATATATAAAAGCAATAACTGTTAGAACATATATAATGGACAAGAAAACATTTTATATTAACAATTTGAAAATGAAATATTTAAGAATAACCTTTAAAAGAAATATGCATATTGGTTCCAGTTCTATCATGGTGGCATACGTCCACTATGGTCTACCTTTCTAGCTGATTGCAACTAAAAACCCTAGATAAAATACAAAAACACCTCTAAAATTAAACAACAGCAAGCAGAATGTGGAAGAAAATTTATCTTTCTGGTAAGAGGAACCAGGGAAAAGCCATCCTCAGCGTTGGAACTTGAGGAAGGAAAATCCCATATCAGAAAGGAATCCCTAATTATGCATATAAACCTGAATATTTTAGGCTGGTTCTTGAGTTGTGCATGTGTGGGAAAAACCCAAACCAGCATAGCAGTGCCTTAGAGAACCCAACTTCATATAAGCCATAACCATGGAAAAGTGAAACGTTACTTGGGTCTGAACCTATAAGGTTAAGAACATATATGGTTCTTAAATCATTACATTCACGAAAGAATTATATTTCAGGGTCCACGCAACATAACATTCCACAGTTTATAAAATACAATCATAAATCGCCTAGAAAATGTGAGCAGTTCTCAAGAGAGAAGATAACCAATAAATGCTAACCACAAAATGACTTGGAGTTTAAAATATGAGAAAAAATATTTAAAAATAGCTATTATAACTATACTCCATGAGGCCATGGAAAATGCACTTGAAAGCAATGGAAAGAAGTTCATTGAACCCCCAAGAGGATATAAAAACAAAAGAGAAAAATAGCATGCCTAGACATAGCATAATTAAACTGCTGAAAAACAAAGAATGTAAAGACATATAAACAGTTTTGAACGCAGCTATGAAATGACACATTACATTGACTTTTACTTCTTTCCATATGCAAAAATAACTAAAACTGGATTGTAGACCTAAACATACAAATTAAAATGATAAAACCTTTGAAGAAAACACAAGAGAAATCCCTTATAATTTAGCAAAACCATAAAAAAATAATTGGGACATCTCTGCAGTTAAAAGCCTCTGTACATGGAAAATTATAATTAAGAGTGGAAAAAAGGCAGGCCAAACATGAGAGGATGTATTCAAAATACATATATCAGACAAAGGACTTGTATCCAGATTACATTAAAAAACATACAACTTAACAGAAAGACAAGGACCCTCATCATCACCAAATGGACAAAAGGTTTGAATAGACACCACAAATGAAGATAGACCAAAAAAGCAGATAAGAACAAAAGGACATGAAAAGATGATCATCATTATTCATAATTAAAATGCAAATTAAAAGGCTCCTGGGTGGCTCTGTTATTAAGTGTCTGCCTTCAGCTCAGGTCATGATCACAGGGTCCTGGGATCAAGCCCCATTATGGGCCTATCTGCTTAGCAGGGAGCTTGCTTCTCCTTCTCCCTCAGTCTGCTCTTCTGCCTGCTTGTGATCTTGCTCTCTCCCTCTGTGTCAAATGAATAAGTAAAATCTTAAAAAAAAAAAAAAAGAAAGAAAACGCAAATTAAAACTATTATTCTACTACATACCCATTAGAATGATGAAAATTAACAAATCTTAACCAGGTCAGGAGTTGGTGAGGATGGGAAGTAGAACTTTCATACACTGCTGGTGACAGTGTAAAATAGTAAAACCATTTTGGAAAATGTTTTGGCAATTTAGGAAAAAGTTAAACACACACACCTAGCAAATTACCCAGCCATTCTTCTCCTAGGAATTGGCTCAAGGAGAAAAAAGAGGAAAATCTGTTCGTCCAAAGTCTCACATACTTTTGTTTATAGCAGCTTTATTTGTAATAGTCAATAACTGAAAACCCAAATTTTGATCAACAAATGAGTGGATAAACAAATTTTGGTATATTTAGCAATGGAATTCTACCCTGTTATAAAAAATAACAAACTGTTGATACATACAACAATATGAGTGAATCTCAAAATTACGTGAAAGAGGCCACTCACACTCCCAAAAAAGTACATACCATATAAATAGAATTGAAAATTTGGAGACTTACAGTGTCCGTTCTGGCATGTAAAGAGTTTGGAAGTTGTCATCCCATTTACAATAAAGAAAAACCTAAACAAACTAAAAAACAATAACTCTTCTTAGATTTGTTGAACTATTGACTTCACAATGCAAACTACTGCCTTGAAAACTGGAATCAGAATATAGGAAATCACAGCTTAGTGGGATCAGAACTACTGCTGGAGCTTGTTAGAAACAGTTAAAAGATAATTGACTAATTGCTGGAGACTGAGTATAGACTAGGATCAGAAAAAAACTCCTGGGTTCATCCCAGAGATAAATCCCATTTGATGATGGTGTATGATCATTTAAAATACAAAAATGAGTCACATCTATACACTTAAAATAAACTACCTGAAAACGAAATTAGAAAAACAGTCTCATTTATAACAGCATCTAAAGGAATAAAATACTTGGGAATCAACTTAACTAAGAAGAGGATATACTTATATACTGGAAACTACAAAAACACTGATGAAAGAAATTGAGGAAGACACAAACAAATGGAATGATTTCCAGTGTTCATGGATGGAAAGACTTAATATCATAAAGTATCCTTATTACCCAAAGCTATCTACAGATTAATTCTAGTCCTATAAAAATCCTAATGCCACTTTTTATAGAAATAGAAGAAAAATTCATGTGGAACTATGAATAGCCAAGTAAGTTTTGAGAAGAACAATGAATTTGGAGGCATCACACTTTGATTTCAAAATTTATTTCAAAGTTACAATAATCAAAACAGTATGGTGCTAGCATAAAGATTGGCATGCAAACCAATAGAACAGAATAGAAAATCCAGAATTAAACCCTCACATATGCAGTAAATTGACCTTCAGTAAAGGTGTCAAGAATACACAATAGGGAAAGGATGATTTCTTCAAAAAGAAAAAAAAAATGGTGCTGTGAGAACTGCATATCTGCATGCCAAAGAATGAAATTGAAAACTTACACCATCCACAAAATCAACTTCATATGGATTAAATACTTCAAACTGAAACTATAAAACCCCTAGAAGAAAACAGGGGAAAAACTTTTTCACACTGGTTATTGGTTATGGCAATGATTTCATGGATATGACAACCAAAACCATAGTCAATGGAACCAAAAAATAAACAAATGGGACTACATCAAACTAAAAAGATTCTGCTCAACAAAGGAAAAAATGAAGAGAGTTAAAAGGCAACTTAGAGAATGGGAGAAAGTATTTTCAAGACATGTATCCCATAGGGAATTAATCTTCAAAATATAAAAGGAACTCCTACAACTCAATAGTGTAAAAACTCATAACCTGATTAAATTGAAGAAATTTAGATATTGAAGAGGACAAACATAAAAGGAAAGATATTCCTTGCTCATGGATTGGACCAGTTAATGTTAAAATGTTCATACTACCCAAATAAATCTGCATATTCAGTACAATCCCTATCAAAATTCCAATGGCAGTTTTCAAAGAAATAGAACAAATAACTGTAAAGTTTGTATGGAACCACAAAAAACATTGAATAGCCAAAGCAGTCTTGAAAAAGAAAAACAAAACTGGAAACATCATTCTTCCTGATTTCAAGCCATACTATAAAACTATAGTAATTAAAACACTATGGTATTGGCATAAAATAGATACATATATCGATGGAATCGAAATGAGAGTCCAGAAATAAACCTATGCCTATATAATCAATTAATTTATGACAAAGGTGCCAGGAGTATGCAATGGGGAAAATAGTTTCTTCAATAAATGGTGTTGGAAAAACTGGATCACCACATGAAAAGAATGAAACTATACCACTGTCTTACACCACACACAAAAATTAACTTAGAATGAATTAAAGACTTAAACATAAGACTTGAAATCATAGAACTCCTAAAAGAAAACGCAGGTGGTAAATGTCTTAACACAGGTCTTGCTGGTGGGTTTTTTTTTTTTTTTAATTTAGCAACAAAAACAAAAGCAACAAAAGCAAAAATGAATAATGGGACTACATAATAATAAAAAGCTTCTTCACAGCAAAGAAAACCATCAAAAAAGTGAAAAGGCAACCTACTAAATGGAAGAAAATATTTGCAACTCATATATCTGATAAAGAATTAATATCCAAAATATATGAAGAACTCCTACAACCCATTCACACACACACACACACAACCCACATATCCAGTTAAAACATGGACAGAAAATCTGAGTATACATTTTCCAAAGAAGAGGTATAGATGACCAACAGGTACATGAAAAGATGCTCAGCATCATTAATCATGAGGGAAATGCAAATCAGACCCACAATGAGATTTCACCTAACAACTGTTAGACTATTATCAAAAAGACAAGCAATATTAAGGAAGGTACGTATTGCATGGAGCGCTGGGTGTGGTGCATAAACAATGAATCTTGGAACACTGAAAATAAAATTAAAAAGCCAAGAAATAACAAGGGTTGGTGAGGGTGTGAAGGAAAGGGAGCCTTTGTATACTGTTGAAGGGAATGTAATTTGATGTAACTGCTATATGGAGATTTCTCAAAAAATAAAAAATATAACTACCATATGATCCAGCAATTCCACTTCTCAGTATTTATCTGAAGAAAAATGAAAACACTGACTTGAAAAGATGTATGCACTTTTATGTCCATTGCAGAATTACTTATAATTGTTAAGATATGAACCATCAACAGATATATTGTGGTATATATACACAATGGAATATTATTCAACCATAAAAAAGAATGGAGTGTTGCCATTTGCAACAAATGGATGGACCTTGAAGGCATTATGGACTTTGAAGACATTGTGTTAAGTGGTATAAGTCAGAAAGAGAAAGACAAATACCATATAAGCTCTCATATATATGAAATCTAAAACGAAACAAAACAGCAACAATAACAACAAAAAATTGTCCATATATTCAGAGAACAGATTGGTAGTTGCCAGAGGAAAGGGGTGGGGGTGGGGAAGAAATAAGTTAAGGGGGCCAAAATAGAAAACTATAATGGGTTAAAGACTTGAATAAACATTTCTCAAAAGAAGACATGCAAATGACCAATAGACATATGAAAAACCCCTCAATGTCACTAATCATCATGAAAATGTAAATCAAAACCACATTGAGATATCCTCTCACACCTGTTAGGATGTCTGTTATCAAAAAGACAAGAGGTAATGAGTGTTGGTGAGGATGTGGAAAAAAAGAATCTTTAAGCATTGTTGGTGGGGATGCAAAATGGTGTACCTGCTGTGGAAAACAGTATAGAGGTTACTCAAAAAATTAAGAATAGACTACCAAATTATCCAGAAATCCACTTCTGTATATTTAATCCAAAGGAACTTAAATCAAGATCTCAAAGTCATATTAGTACTCCCATGTTCATTTCAACACCATGTGCATGGAAACAACCTGTCCATCGACAGGTGAATGGGTAAAAATGTATTTTATACACACAATCGCATATCATTCAGCCTTAAGAAAGTAGAGATTCTGCAGTATTTCACAACATGGAAGAATCTTGAGAACATTTTGCTAGGTGAAATAAGCTAGTCACAGAAAGAAAATACTACACGATTGTATTTATTTGAAGTATCTGAAATGATCCAATTCATAGAATCAAAGAGTGGAATGGTGACTGCCATGGGCTGGAAGAGAGGAGAAATGGGATTACTAATCAACAGACAGAAAACTTCAGTTAAGCAAAATGAATAATTTTTAGAGATCTACGATACCACATTGTACCTATAATCAACTCTACCATATTGTACAGTTAAAAATTTGTGAAGAGGGTAGATCTCATGTTATGTTTCCTTGACACAATAAAATAAAACAAAGTTCAAGGCACTATTCAAAACGAAAAGGGATTTTTCAGAGTTTAAAAAATGTTTTAAGTATCCAAATTTTTGAATCTCAATATTAATAATGTCTCCTTCACAGTGACATTGACAGGATTAAATCAGGTACATGTAAAAATGATCCCCTTACATAATTTTTTTTTTTAAAGATATATTTGTTTACTTCAGAGAGAGGGAAAGAGCAGAGGGGAGAGGAAGAGGAGAGAGGATCTTAAGCAGACTCCTCACTGAGGGCAGAGGCCAACTCAGGTCTTGATCTCAGGACCCCAAGATCATGACCTGAGCTAAAACCAAAAGTCATAATCTTATGTAAAAGTGGAATAGAGAGAAAAATTACAAGGGACTTAAAAGTACAGTTTTCCTCTTAGAGTTTGTTTTCCCTTCAAATTTCACATTAAAACCTTACACACATTTAGTTCAAGAAAGGAAGGACCAGTAAGCTGCTTCTCCTCAAGTTGTTGCTCATGTTTTTCATTAGTATGAGAAGAGAGGCTCTGGCCTGGTAGAGCAGCATTGCATCTCCAACTAGACAAGACTGGAGAGAATGAGAGAATATCATCGTAAATAAGTAAGCTATAATAGAAAATGAAAGATTAGCTGATTATTCTCTCCCTGTATTCCTGTTAGTATTCCCAGTTTATTCTGGTGTTATTTTAAGCTTCTTATTAAGAGCAATACATTCTGCTCAGAGACTTCTCTGTTGATACCCAGGCTATGATTTCAATGCAGAAAAATCAAACCGTGAGTTTCCTGAGGGGAAGAATCATGTCTTACTCCTTTTTTTACTTTCCATCAATTAATAGTGCTTAACATATACAAAACTCATAAATTCTTAATGTTTATATAAGTAAATAGAAGAAAAAAATATTGTGGCAAATTATGCAAGGAAATCTTTGAATTTTATTTTTTCACTAAGGAGAAATATATGCCTAAAACCTAAATAAGTACATTCTTACTTTATTTTTTTTTATTTATTTTTTTAAGATTTTATTCATTTATTTGACAGAGAGAGAGATCACAAGTAGGCAGAGAGGCAGGCAGAGAGAGAGAGGAGGAAGCAGGCTCCCTGCTGAGCAGAGAGCCCGATGCAGGGCTTGATCCCAGGACCCTGAGATCATGACCTGAGCTGAAGGCAGCGGCTTTACCCACTGAGCCACCCAGGCTCCCACATTCTTACTTTATTTAAACAAAGCTGAAGATGAGATGGGATTAATTAAGAGTAGATAAGGCATAAAGGAATGGTAATTCTTGTTTGCAGGAAATGACATCACTTAGGAGTTCTGTTTTTTCTTTCTTTACGCTTCATTTTCCATGACTATTTCAAGTGTTCTTGAGTCCCTGATGATATAGTCAGTTACAACCTTGAGCTGTGCTAAATAAAGGAACAATTATAAATTTCATAGTGAAGGTCTCTCTGACATACCATTCTCTTATGGAGAAGTAGACAAGAGAGAAAGGGGGCGGAAATACCATGATAACTTTTTTTCATTGCCCCTTTTAATTCTTGTCCATTGTGTGTTTTACTACCATCCATCAAAGTTATGTCAAGAACATGCTTTACCTAAAATAACTGAGAAGTACCATAGTCTATCACTTCCCCCCGTCAACAAGTCAATTTGAAGCTCACTGTCTTTTACTAGGTCAAAAGGAATTGCTAATATTTTTAGAGAACATGATGGATTACGGTGAGAATTCTAACAAAAGGTGACCAAAATAAAACATCAACATCATTTTCATTTCTGAATTGGATGGAAGAAGAATGGGAAAAGCATAAATGACATTCCTCACTCAACCTTATTTGCGATTTATTTTAAGAGAGATGGAGGAGGGCAATGGGGATAAATTTCAAGACATCATTTAAAAATGCGGCCACAGGCAGTTGTTATTGATGTGTCATTGCATCCTGCTATTTGATACAATTTAAAATGTATTTTTCTTCCCTTGAATTTGATTTAAGGTTGTCTGCCCAAAGCTCCTCCAGGGGCACTCCCCATTTTGTGTCTTCATTTTTGAAGGAATGTGAAGTTGACACAAAACTTAGAGAATTTGGTCTTGAAGTCATTGAGGAAAGAAAACTAGTCATAGAGGAAAGAAATCAGTTCCCTCTTTTATGGGGCATATCTCTGAAACCTTTATGCTTTTCCTAACTGACTCTGGAACTCACCAGAACCACAGACACCCCAGTCTCTAGCTGTATTCAAGATTTGGCTTTTATTCCATCATTTCAAATGTATTTAGTTAGTTTCAAGTGCTTCCATACTACTTCCATAGTGTAACAGTTTATAAATTGGTATCTATAGAACACTAGAGGAGCCAGAGGAGGGTTGAAGAGAGTACCAAGAAAATGTAAAATCTGCCTCACACCTACAGTTCATCCACAGAACATCTGCCTTTTTTTAAATGTTAAGATTTATTTATATACCATATGAATTAAGGATACCACTAGTTTAAAAAGTTGGAAAACCATTGCTCTACCCAATTTAGAACAACTGAAGAAAAGCTGAATCATAGAAATTTAGAGCAAAAAGAGATTTAAGAGACAATGTAGTCCAATTCTTTGATTATATGGATGAGAAAGTTGAGTTGGGAAGAAGTGAAGAAACATGTTTGAGGGCTCATGGTGATTTACAGACATAGATCTGTTGATTTGTTCAATATTCTTCCTTTCTTGTTTTATAATGTCAGCGATGTTTAAGGAATGGAAAATGAGGAAACATTTCTAGTAGCTAACTAAACTCCATGATGTTGTTAGTTACTTTAGAGATCCTATGAAATATTAAAACAGATTAGCCCCCATTCACTCATCTTTCTGTCTATCCATCCATCCATCCATCCATCCATCCATCCATCTACCCAGCCTTAACCAAAGAAATATAGGTTAATACTAGAAGGCTATTCCTGATTAATTTTTATAGCAGAAATACTGTAATAAATACACCGAATTCTCAAGCACTCAAAATTTAAAGGCTAAAAGCTTATCTTTAACATAACATATAACCTAATATATAGATGTTCATAGCCAATCCATGTGGATCTGTGAGCCTGGTGATGGGTGTTGTGGAGGGTACCTATTGCATGGAGCATTGGTTGTGGTGCACAAACAATGAATTTTGGAACACTGAAAAAAAATTAGATTAAAAAACCCCCATCTATATGGAAGGCATGTATTCCAGATCCTTTATCTAAGAGAATACTGAATCAGATAGTGGACATACATATGAGATTTTGATCAAAGATTCCTGGGAACTTCCAAAAATAATTCATATTTAAAAAGGGAACTTTTAACTTAGATTTTGCTATGAAAACCTGGATATCAGTATGTCAAGCTGAATCACATACTGATGTCACTTTTTGTCATAAGTGATATGTGTCTTCAAACCAGACATCCTCACTCCTGTACTTGTATTACTATCTAGAAGGACATAAAACATGGGAATTAAAGTGATGTTAACAAACTTTTCACTGGCTCTTTCAGTAAGCTGCTATTATAGTATCACTAGCTCCCATATTAATCCCCCAGTTTGCAAGTGGTATCTCACATACACTTCAAATAATTCTTTAGTGACCAAAAGTCATGTGCCCTTTTCTTATTCTTCTGCTCCAGACTCACTCAGAGATGTATGCTTCCAAGGCCTCCAGTCCATGTGGATCTGTGTGAAGTTGCCTTGTTTCAGCTGGCAGAGCCCATAGTAGTTCTCTCTTACAGGGTGCACCTGCTTTCATGGATGTCACCATCACCTGCATAGGGCCCTGATATTGCCACTGGGCATGGCTACTACCTGTCCCTAGTACTGCTTCTTTCAAAGAGTGCTGTCAGTTGCTGCTGCTGCTGCTACAATATACTACTAATATCTCAATGCACTCTGTCCCTTACTCTGACTACCATCACCTGCATGAGGGGCTGCTTTTGCATATGGACCCTCAAGGAACCCTGGCCAAAGCCATTTGGGATCTAGGAAAAACTGTAAAGATCTCTTCTTTACAACCTGTGTTGTTTGTTTTAGTGGCATATTAAAAAAGAGACTGTACCAAACTCTACAGTGTTTTTATTCAAACAGCTATGATAAAATAAACCTAACATATAGATGTTCATAGCTTCTTTGCCTCCCTTCTCTCTGAAGAGATAAAGGACAAAATTTAAGTGTATTGTTTGAGAAAAGCAATCAAGGAAATAGAACTACAAATCCAATTAGGGGATAGGGGACATATGGTAGAGTGATTTCCCATGTCAGATGCGTATCGGGAATGCTCTATGCAGAGGTTGGGGAGCTTGATAGATCAGGATGGTGAGGACAAGACTATGCAGATGGGAGAATTCTATTAGGATACAAGAATGAGAAATTTCCAGGAATCTGGAGATGCTCAAGAATCAGGATTTTTTTGTTAGAGTGGCTGTGGACTGAGTTTCTCTACTCACATGATGCTGGAAAGATAAAGAAGTCTTAAATTTCAGTCTGGACTAGGTGCAGCTTTATACACACTGTGTGGTTATTTCCTTAGTTATTGTACTTAACACCATCCTATCCCCTCCCTATTTCTCCCCCTTCCGTAGACATGAGTTCAGAAGGACTAGGTCAGGAGTCCATTGTGAAGGAGAGACACCAAGATGTATACAGAATTCCTGCTGCCTCTTGAGGTTGACGCTTCACTACAAAGTGGAGCCTGATGATCTCTCTGTTCTCCTGAGATAAATTCTCACTGAGATTATTCAGAGTCCCATAAACTTATTGTAGATTTACTCTTGAGTTGGCCAGAGTTACCCAGCTTTGCGTTAGCCACAGCCAAAAATAATTTAGGTTCAGCTATCCTCCCTTTCAGTAAAAAACAGAATTGTCTCTTGGATCATGGTAAGCTATTCTTGCTCATGCAGTTAAGTTCTTTGGGTGCCAGTGTAAACTGACACTTCCATTGTTTTTGCATTCATATACTCCAATTTTATAATCCCCAAATTAATTCAGAACAGCTGAAGATGAATCTGCATCAGAAGACTACATGCTGCCCAAGGTATCCCAGTTGATTCAAGGGTAGATTTATTGTAGACTTGTGGGCTCACCAGCTTTTATCCTCATTTTGCTTCCCAGATCGGCATCTGTGTTTGTTTAACAGCCACTGGCTGAATCACTCTGAGAATCATGGAAGCATGTGGAAGCCCCAGGGGTCACATGGCTCATCTCCTGAAGTGACACTGTGAGTGTTTATATCACTCATTGGGTTAGGATTTGTCTCATGGAAATTGAGCTCAAAAGTTGAGTCTATCAGTTTCCCAGAAAAATAAATCTCGGAATTCTCAGTGACCTCAAGTTTTCCCCAAGGATATCAACATTTTTTTCTCCTAAAGCCAAGAAAGAGGTGATGCCATATCCCAGTAACAAGGAGGCTGTATTTAATTCATGTTTCCAGTATTTATAGTGTTCCTACCATGGGCCAGGCCCAGCACTACGTACAGAGATAACTGGAGCATATTCATAGTCTCCATTCTTATCTCAAGAAGGTCACTGGCTATTAGGGGAACAGACAGTACTCCCACAAGGCAGAGAGAAATACTGAGTAGGGGTGTACTCAGGGTATGTGCCTGCATTCTGGTAGATGGGCAGTTAAGTTTGACTATGGAGGGAGGAACAGTTAATGGTAGAGCAAAACAGGTGAGGACACTTAGTCATTTCTTGCACATGACCACATGCATGCCATGAGGGGAGGCACTTGACTTGGAAGCCATCATATCTGCCATTTGTAAAGTTCTTACTATCTCTCCTCAAATACTCCCACCTTGAGTTAATGTGACGGCTAAATATGAAAGCATCTGAGGCAATTCTGAAAAATGGAGATGCCCAAGCCCCACCACAGACTGACTGAAAGAGGATCTCAGGAGAAGAACTCTGCTTCTTAAAGCTTTCTTTCTAGAGAATTCCCTAGTAGTACAGCTAGCCAGCTTGGCACAAGCTTTCACACTGGCTTTTTGAAAACCATTGCTCTGAGAGCTCTCCCCAAATGGCCTCAACCAAAATCCCATACAGTTTGTCAGTGGGGCTGGATAAGTATTCCCTGACATGTGCCACCTGATGTTACCTGCTTTTAAAAATTCCACTGCAAGCCAAACCTGAAGAGGTACCTGGGGGAAATATGGTACATGTTAAACTTGGAAGTCCCCCAAGCCCTTTTCAATCCCATCCATTATGTCTAGACTCTCATTTTGCTGCCATTGGGTAGGGTTATTTAGGACAGAGACCACTATGGGCCATGGGGATATGTGTTTGAGGCCAGCTCAAGGTTAGTTTCAAGGTTAGTCTTAGCCCTTCCATAAATTTCTGGAAGTATTTATTTTGTCAGAATGAATGCTCATTTTTCTGTTTGATATGAGCATATACTGTTCAGTCTCTTGCTGAGACCAATAAGCTAACTGAAAACTTGCAAATGTCCCTAAACCTTCAGACTTCATGGACACCCTGACCATTCACACTTCTTTTGCCCAGCTACAGTAGCATCAACATGGTAATTGGGAGGTCTAGGATCAAGGCAAGAGAGCTGGCTTCAAGTCCTGATTGTATCACCATGTATATCTGTGACTTGATTGTCTCATTTAAGCTCTCTGGGTCAATTTCCTTGTCTATAAAATGAGGGAATTGGACTGGAAGATTGTCAAGGTCAGACCCGTTTTCACTGGGGTAGCATATGCTGGATTGTCCTTTGAAGATTGCTACAAAATTACTTACACCTATGTTGTCTCTGCTAATGTTCTTAGTTAGAAGTGTGAATCCTAGAAACAATTTTTCAAAAGCCATCCTTCCTTAATTAAAACGGGAAAGAAGAAAACCGCCTAGTATTTATTCGGCGACTATCATGCCCCAGGCATTGTGTCGAGTGCTGCTGCTTCTGTGAATTCATCTAATCCCTCTAAAATTCCAGGAGAATTCCTCTTCTAGTTGGAAGACCCTGGAAAATTCTCATTTCAGAAACAAAAAGAAGACTCAGACGGTAAAATAACTTGTCTAAGTTCACTGAGCTAGTAAATGATAGAAGTACGGCTCAGGTTAAGGTTTTGTAATGCTAAACCCAGTGCTGCTGATAGCTCAAATTCTGTTATAATCCTGCAGGTGGAAGAGGTCCTTCCCTGTAAATTAACTGACTGGTCCACTTTGGTAGAGAACGACTATGGATAACAGCCTGTGAGAGCTCTGCTATTTGCCCTTCATTTCATGCTTCCCTTCAGGGTCCTCCATGAGGCTCACATTAGTCTCTGACTGAGTTACCAAATGAATGTCTGTCTTCTCTTTCTGTTCACCAACTTTTCTTCCTTAAAAAGGAAAAATAAAAATAAAGCATAGTTAAGTATTAAGGCAAAATTAATGCTGTGTTTTTAATCATGTAAATGCCAGTAAAAATCCTAGGTTTAAAATCCCAAGGCGAGCATAGCCGAGCCCATTGTGCTAGCAGAAGAAGGAATTAATACCATGCCAGCTAATGAAAAAATTCTAAGTACTGCTAAGACATTGGATGTAGTAGAACAGGGAGTCGAAACTTAACGTTTTCTGCCTGTATGATTAAAATACCAATTTTGAGACTGCATTGATTTTAACCAAAATTCTTTCCCATTTTATGAAACATTCTTTGAAAATGAACCATTATTATAAGACCTGAAATGTTAAAAAGAAATACATAAGGGTGTTATTGGCTCAATTAATATTCATTTTAAAAATGAGGAAATAGCTTGAAATGACTCTGAGGGCACACAGTAGGGACTTTAGGTTGTCGAACCCCAATTCATAGCTGACAGCTGGCAAACATTAAAACAACACATCTGTGAATCATTTAGCTAGTCTTTTGCATAACAGGCATTCTTCATGTGGAATCTACTCTGGCAGAGGAGCCACTGAGCAGACGTGCCATTTACCACAACATCAAGTCTGAGCATTTTCATGTGGTGTGGGGGAGCAGCAGTAGTGTGTTCTGGCCTTAGCTCTCTTCTTGGCCCCTGACATTCTGTCATTTACTTAGTGTTGTTTTCCCTCTACAATCACCACCACCATCGTTTCAATTTCTTTTAGCTCAGAAAATGTTGCTCTAATATTAATATATACATTGGCCAATTCCAGAAGCTAATGGTTCTTACCAGTCTTGAGTTAAGAGAAATATATCTTGGGACACCTGGGTGGCTCAGTCAGTTAAGCATCCGCCTTTGGCTCAGGTCATGATCCCTGGGTCTTGGGATCGAGTCCCACATTGGGCTCCTTGCTCAGCAGAGAGCCTGCTTCTCCCTCTGCCTGCCCTTTTCACTCTCTCTGACAAATAAATAAAAATTTTAAAAAGAGAAACATAACTCATTTATCTGTATTCTAAGCAGGGTCTTTCCAGTCTGAGGCTATGAGGTTTTTCAAGTATTTTATTTCCTATTTTCTATTTTATTCCTACTTTTTTCCCTTTTAATTTCCTTAATTTTTCTGGTTTGGTTTCAGCATAAGCTCAGGTATGACCAGTAGATAAAGTAGATACAGTATCATTGGCTTGTGAGAGTAATCGCTTTAATGAGGGATCTGCTGAGCTTCTGTTGGTCCCCAGGAAGCATGGCAGAAGGGACTGTGTTTATAATTGACTCTAATCCACTCTAATCTTCCACCTTAACCTCACCAAGAATTAAGTGATTGATTTTGGGTCTCTTGAAAGAAAATAAAGACCTCCTGGGATGAATGTTGGCAGCTGCCCAAGGACAATCAGACAATTGAGGGTTGGCATCATTTGTATTTGGATATGAAGAACTATCTTGATCTAATCAGGTGATTTCTCTCCCACATCTCCACACAATCTTGGTTTTTTTCATCCCTAATTGAGCATTATCATGATCCTGGGTCAGAACTGGACAGAATTGCATAACCATTTCTTTACCTCCCGTAATGCCAGATATACCTAAGACAAAACACAGCCAGAATGGTGTAAGCAAAGCTTATTCTTTGGCATTCTGCTTCCTCTAAGGATCATCCCTCACTCTCTTGCCCCCAAGTCCAAGGTCTGTGATTCCCTGTGTGCTGACCTTAGGCTGCAGGCACTACCTGTTTTCTCTTCAGCCCACTAAAAAGTTACATCATATAGTCTCCTTCTAACAGAGGCCATTTTTCCAAATATATTTGTGTTAGCTGCTACAACAATGAGCTGTTGGGATCAAGAGTAGCCAAATCTTAAATTGGATATTAATCACACGAGTCCTTTTTTTAAAAAAAAATGCTATTGGAATTGGGTCAAAATTATAAACCGATAGGAATGGAGAACAATCATCAAGCACGGAGAGAGAGTTGACCTTCCTCTTCTTTACCTCCTTTCTCCCTCCAACACTCCTGTTGTCCCCATTCTTCAGGCACCTTTCCAGTTTCCATTTGTCCCAAGATAACCCATAATCAGCAAATTTAGTTGTCCTCTGTCTTCTCTTTGTACGTGGGCCTCTCAGCCCCCTGACAACCTTGCCTTGCTGAGCTGGAACCCCCTGTCATGCATTCTCCTTTCCTAGTCCCTAACTTCAAGTATTGTTGATTTCAGTACAAAGTCAATATATCATCTTCAACTACAGTCTCATCTCCACTCAGGAATCCTTTTCTTTATTTCTCTTGCCTTCCTGTCACCATCCTTCTGATATGTATTCCAAAGCTCCCTGCTCCACTTTCCTCAGGGCTCCCCCACCTCACTGATTTTCTGCAAGTTACCTACCTGCTTTTCTATTTATATACAAGGCTGGGAGCTCAGATCTGAACTCCTCCAACTTTCTTACTCTCCACATACCAATCCTACAATAATTTTTCTTCTCCTCGCCATCAGACCGGAAGCACTTTTGTTTTCCTTTGCAGTGTGGTCACTCTATGTTCTGATCTCAGCCCTCCTCATTATTTCCCAGATACTTTTCTGTGACTTTTCCCTTTTTTTTCCCTTTGCATTAGTCATCTCTTTCTCTTCACTCTTTGTTTCCCCTCTGCCCCCACTCCTGCTACCTCACACTGTCCCTTTCTTCTCAAAAGAATCCTCTACTCTTTCTGCCTCCCAAAATGTAGCTCAGCCTCTGAGTATGCTATCATTCTTCCACCACCTGCTTAAACTACTAGTGAGAAAAAGAGCAGGGAGGGTAGACAGAGAAGAAGAGAAGAAAGAAAACAGAACTTTAGGGAGACCCATATCATGGAGTTGAAGGTTGAATGGCTTGCAAAAAAAGAGAAGGGCTAGCCACAGAAGTGTGCATGGGGTGGGGTATGGGAGCAGAAGACCGCCGCCCTGGGTTTGCCCATGGAAGCCAGACAAGTTTCCCAGCAGTCCCACCCTCTGAGCCAGGAGAATCAGGACAGGAAAGAGGCAATGTTCCATTCCAACCAGGTGGACCCTTGACAGAGCCAGTTAATGGGCAAATTGGTGGGACTGAACAGTGAATCCCAGTGCAGCAGGTACAGGGCTGACATTGGTCCTCCTGCCATACACTGCTGGGCAGAGGGACCAGTCAACTGCTGATACCAGCAGGTCCAGAAATCCTGGATGGAGCTACTAAAGGGTGAAGGAACCTTCTGGTTAGGTAGTATGGTCTCCTTTCACCTCTCCCCACAATCCCCCATTCACCCACACCTTCTAGCCCCAGCTGGTTCACTTTTAACAGATGATGTCTTTTTTCTCTGAATTAATGAAAATATTCTTGATTTTTGACCTATCAGCAAACTTCAGGACCTATCATCAAACTTATATTTTTAAGAAGCAAAGCTGGACCAAGGCTCCTGTAAAACTCAGAGAGAAGAGAGTTCTTTATTCTTTTGTCACACTGAGGCCTTGAGCCAGACAGATCAAGCTTGTGTCAGAAGATATTAAGACCAACTCTACAACATACGGATTTAGGGGCATGTGTCACATTTGATATGGGTAAGAGAGGAATGCCTTGACTGAGTCAAGGCAAAGTGTACTCAGAAGCACCCTGAAAGGAACAGGGACTAGCGTAGAAAGAATCCTTGAGTCTTTCTCAGCCCAAAGAAGCAAAACTCCTGACTCAGACAATACTGAATCTGAGTAAATATCATCAGTAAGAGTATTCATCTTTGTGTTCCCACTTTCTTTAATGGTAATCATTATTCTAGGCAAGGATCATTCCTGTCTAGTTTCCACTGAGCCCCCAAACATCACCAACACATAAACACTAACTTGCTCAGGGAACTCCGCTGGCAGCAGAGCCCAGGGAAATTGTGTCATCCATTTAAGATGTCTCACATCCTAGACACTCTGTTATCCCAGGCCGTTGCTGGCTCCCTTGAAAGCAATAAGCCGACAACACAGGAAGCAGTCAGGAAATCCAATATCTAAACCCTGTATGAGATTGTGGCCCCAATCTAATAAGAATAGATTCATTTTATTTTATTCCCATTTTGTCACCTGCTTTGTGGGAAAGTGAAACATGATAAATCAGAACATTATGGCCACTTCTGAGTATATATTGACTCATCATTCCTTGAACTTTTATGCCAAACATTGTGAACGATGTAGATTCGTGGAGACTGAACTTCTCAGCTGTCTTCTATCACGGTGTTACAGTCGTCTCCTGCTAAGGAAGCTTAAAGATTTCCTCGTGGCTAGCTTTAAACCCTCAGTTGTTGAATGATCTGGGACTGATTTAAATTCCCAAATGAATCTGACAGAGGCATTCCTCTGATCTGGATTCATCTTCCTGGAGTGGCCCAGAACCAAGACCACTCCAGGAAGCAATTAGGGCAGGTACATTGGCTAACCTGCTGAAGACTTTCAAGGAATCCGTGGTTTTAATAAAACCTAAATTTTATTTGAGCAAAATTGCTAAGGAAGCAAAAAGGTAAAGAATCTGAGATCCCAGCCTCTTCCAGTTTAGAAGGTTTCTTTTTAAGTGGATAGATTTATTAATTCAATTTTAACTGGATTTTATAGTGTCTCTATGCCCTACCCAGAACATCTGTATATTGGGTGGCTGTTTACTTTAGGCTTTCATGTAAGCCCTAGTAAGATCTTTTCATTAATCCAATCACTACAGCAGGCTATGATTAATTTACTATAGCATTGATTTTTAAGGATTAGAGAAAAAGCCTCCTTACTCGGCAGGGAGGGGGGAAACATTAAGGGATTATAGGCTGCATCTGCCAGAATATAGATATTCATCCATATAATTTATTGCAATTTTCTATGTTTTAAATGGTCTATCATCTTCTGAATAGTTCATGGATATCTTATGTTTTGTAGCTTAATAGCACGCCTAGCAGACTGCTGAATTGTTGAGATCTCTAAAAGTCATTTAATGATGACCATTAGACTCGTCTTGAATCAGTGAACTAGAAGGCCATTTTCATTTCTGTAATCTTTAGCAGTTTACTATTTTACTAATGAGGAAACGCAAGCACAGAAAGGTTAAATGACCTATCTGTCCAACATCACTGAATTGAGGAAGAGCTATGGCTAGAAAGTCTTCCCTGACTCCCTTCCTTTGCATCTTATTGTTATTACCATTATTGTGGCTTCATTAGCTATATTGTTGGCCAAGCTTTGTACCAAGTGCTTTCACATGTGCTTTCTCACAGCAGCCCTGGAAGCTAGGTATTGTCATTAGCCTCATATGTAAGAAGACTAAGGCTTATTCTCTCTTCTTGACATCCAGGACCTTTTGCTTTCCTTCTCTGTTTGAGAAATATATTCTCTAATTTTTATTAACATGATAAGATTTTGGTTTGCTTTGTCTTACTAAAATTCCGTATCTGGTAATCATCTATTTAGCCTCATAATTTTTGAAAAATATTAGTTATATTTAAAAAAATGTTTTGTCCTTTTCATTTTGTGTGTAACTTCATACTTCATGTTTCAAATCACAGGGATGATAATAGAGCAAAGAGCTCACACAATGGAGGATAAGGACTTCTTTTACCCAATTCTCCTTTGATCATCCAAATGGCTCTCCCAGCCCCTTGAGCAGATGGTTCTCCAAAAAGACTCCTTCTGAGCTACTTAGAATATCTATGGTTTGTCTCATGTCAGGATGTGTCTTAGGTCAGGGTCTTTGGGAAACATATGTGGTGAGATTTGTCTGCAGGAGGTGTAATGGGGGCTGCTCTTGGGAACAACACCTACCAGGGAGTGAGGAAGCAAGACAGGGCAGAAGGAGAAGTTGATTTGTGATAAAGTTAAAGCACAGGACTCAGCCGGTTCTACAAGGGAGCTCTAGAGCTGGGATGACCCTTCAGAGTTATCCAGAATTGAGGCAAAGACCAGGCCTTTGTACCTGCCCCTCATTATCTTCTCATTACATGTGGGCTTTTTCCGGGAAGGAAGCATAAACTTGGCAGAGGCAGCTCTCTTCAGATGAAGAAAATTCTTGGAGAGTGACTCAGTTATGAGCCATTAGCAGGCAGCAGCAGGGGAAATGCGTGGTTCAGTCTTGGAAGAGGGAGTTTGTCAGCACACCACAGGATCTAATACTAGAAGATGCCAGTTTCCTCAGTGCTGAGAGCATGCTTGATTATCTGAGATGATTTTGCTTCAAGCTATCTTTAGTGGTTTGAAAGGTGACCCACCGAAAAGAAGTGTGCAGGTCTTAAGCTCCAATACCCATAAATGAGACCTAATTCAAAAAAAGAGTCCTCGCAGATGTAATTAAGTTAAAAATCTCAAGATGAGATCATCCTGGATTAACAGTGTGGGCCCTAAATCGAGTGACTAATGTCTTTATAAGAAACAGAAGAGGAGATGACACAAGGAAAGGGGGAGAAGGCCAAGTGAAGACTGAAACAGATTGGGTGATGCTAACAGTCCCCAGAAGCTGAAGCATTAATGAACAGATTGTCTTGTAGAGCCTCCAGATGAGGAGCAACCCGCCTGACACCTGCTTCTGGACTTCTGCTTTCTAGAATTGTGAGAGAATGAATTTCTGTTGTTTTCGTCACCAATTTTGCAGTAATTTATACAGCCCTAAGAAAACAAATATATTAAACCATTTTATCCTACATAAGAAATTATATATTTAAAATCCATAATCTCCAATATCTCTGTCCAATGGATTTAGTGCAAACCATGACAATAGCGTGTCAGGACCCAGGATAGCACGGACATTACATGGTGCTGCAGAATATCTTGACAGTTATAAGAAAGTTATAAGTCTTAGTTCACAGTTTGTGGCTGGGTCCTGTTACCCACTTTGAACTCTCCATTTCTGGTTTGCTTATTCTCAAGTATTTATTTCCCCTCCTAATAGGTCATGGGGGTGTTTTCCTGATCTGTAATATTTCATGCCCCACAACAGGCTTCTTTTCCACATAACGGAGGTAGAAAATTCCTTGGAAAAATCCAAGAGTTTTCCTTAGATAAAGATTTCAAACTGATACCTGTGCACATGCTTTTTCTCCAGGGAAACCTTGGTGCTACCTGGTATGTTGAGACCAAAGTAAAAGAGGAGGTCTATGAAGTGGTAACTTTTGATCTCCCCAGGGAATGCTGTTAACATTCAATGAGGTGACAAGAGGTGGTGAAGCTGAAGTTTAAAGGTGCTGATCATTTGTTTGTCTTTAAAATCAAGAGCTAAATCCTACTGCACAATGGTCAGAGCCTGAAACAATGTCTTAGTCACTCTATATGCAGAACATAATGACACATTCTTCTGATTTTAACTCTTTGTTCTGAGAGATCTGAGATCTTACAGACATTGCCAATAGGGGAAGCTTTTTCTCACAAGAGGACTTAACCTCCTATTGCACAGGACTGAAGGAAGTGACATCTTTTGAAGCCTTTCTTAGAAGGGAGAGGATCTCAACTCAAGCTCTCATCCACCACCATGCTGAAAATTCTCTGACTGGTGGCTTCTGAGGTGACTCTTGTGAGGCTGGGCACTCAACAGTGAGCCTCAAAGAAAGCCTACAGCCTTTTCTGTTATAATAACTGAGGACCACATTGGCTGGTATGCTGGATACTACTTTTTTTTTTTTTTTTTTTTTTTTTTTTGGTCTCTCCAGATCTATCATGTTTATTGGCCCAGGAGGCAAAGCTGTGTGGACTGTAAATGAGCTCTCTTGACCTCTGGTTCTGCAAATGTCTCAACCTTACTCTCCTTCCTCCCTCTAAGGAAAGTGAGGTTGAGGTATTCATATCCCCAGCTGCCTGTGTGAAGAGTTGCTGTGGCTTGCCTGCATTTCTATACTGAAAAGGCCACAGTTCCTGTCAGGAGGCCCTCTTCCTATAGTTATTCTCTCCAGTGACCCTCTCCCAGTTCCCCTCAGTCCTGGGAAAGGAAGTGGCTTCCCAGTGTTGCTAGCCCTGAGAACTATGACATCCCTTCTTATTTCCCCTATACCCTGGTGGGTCCGTAATCAAAGGAGCGAGACTGATACAAAGCGAAGGTCAAGCAAAGCTTTATTTTGCACCAAGCATCCAGAATCAAACTGACAGGTCGTGCTGCCTCTTACAGAGAGGGTGACCCCTCCCTGCCTTACAGACTAACTTTTATAGAGCAAAGGCCATGTGGTTGAGCCTGGCCACACAAGGTGGCCAATGAGATTGCAACATGCAATCTCATGCTAGGTCACACACGGGTGGCCAATTGACTTACAATTTACCCTATAGTAGATATTTGAACTAGCCTATTACCTCGGTCAGAATTGGCGCCCAAAAGGCGGGGCCAACACTCCTTGGTAGCTAGGGAGACAGTATGAGCACTTCACTGATTGAATGTCTCCACCTGGCCTGACCAGCCCTTGTATTTGGGCTTTTTCCTGGGACTGGTCAACCATATTTTACTGGTTTCCCAGACTTACTTTTATGTAAGTCCCCTGGCGGGGGTGGGGGGGGGTCAGTTTAAGTTTTATTGCATAAACAACAAAATGGCTGTTCAACTGGGTGGAATTGCTCTGGCTAAATAGGCCTTTACAACCCTACCATGCCTTATATATAAACCGCACATTAAACTCAACTCAATTATCACTTTTGAATATGCCTTTTGTTTTCTGATGGGTTGAGACTGGCTTACCGACTCTGGGGTAATGCAGCTCCCAAGAAACAAGAAATTCAGTGAGAGCTAAACCACTAGTACCAGCAGAAGTTGTACTGTATCTTCTCTGATACTTAAAATATCACCTGCCTCTATGTAGGAGACCTAGATCATATTCATTTCCCCAGAGTTATAGCATCATACTCCTTAGCTTTCTGGCTATCAGAGAAAAGAATCTTATCATTGGTAGAGGTAGGTTTGTCGTTTCTATCTTAAGTACTGCTGTTGAGTTCCATGGCTCATGTGACAAGGATTTCTTTATTTTCTATAGTTTATTTGAGCATTTGGCAGGTCAGCCATGAAATGTCTTTAAATTTATATCGACATTGTCAAGGTGTATATTGTCTGCTCTTTTATGAGCTACTGATTTCCTTATATAGTTTAAAGTGGACCTAAAGGTCATAATTGGTGGGGAACCTATGGGGGTCCTTGGACTGCTCATACTTACAGTGGTCATCCCTCTCCTTGATAATGTTAAAACGATGTCAGTGGGGAGGTTCTTTATCTTTGTCTCTGTAGATCAGTCCTAGTACCTGGCATGTAGTTGGAGCCCAATATTTTTTTAGAAACTCATCAGAAAAAAGGATATATATTATTTTTAAGACTATCTGACTAGCTTATTGCAATTTTGTGGACATTGTGAGAGGAGTGTGCTAATTTGTTCCCATTGATGGGAAATGATGTTACTTAGTAAAGAGAGTTTTACAAAAAAAAAAAATAATAAATAATAATAATAATATAGTATCTGTTATGTGGCCAAGACCATTCTGGGGGCTGGAGATAGAGCAGTAAATAAGAAGACAGCTTTGACATGCATTCCCCCAAAGGCACAGCATGAGATAAGAGACTGTTTACAGCTACCTTAAAACGTCATTCTCTGGAACAGAAATGGGGGACAGAGAAGAGTAAAGCAGGGAAGGAAGAACAACCAATCTAAAGGCATATTATTAAGCAGCTTGCACTATGGACAGATGTGGCTGGGTCCCTCTGGGCACCTTCTAAAGAGTCCTGTAGAACACACCTTAGAATCACTCACCTGATCATTAGAAGAGGAAGGATTTATGCATGAGCTCTTGCTCCTCATGGGCCACGTGTTACCCTATGGGGTGTTAACTACCTTTCAGGGTTGTTCATGTGTCAGAATGGATGAGGCACTGTGTCTCTGCTCCAGAGACACCCAGTCAGAAAGTGAGGGTCATTCTGGGCGGCGGAGGAGAGGCTGTATGTGTTGTATATGTAAGGGTTGTAAGAGGTTGTATATGTAAGCAGCTGGTTACTTCCACAACAGCTGTAATGAAAAGGTGAGTCAAGAGGATGTTTGGTGAGGTGTAAGAGATGATTAATACACAGAATTCCTTTCCTTGCAGAGCTTACATTCTAAAAGAAAGTAAAGTGACAATACACCAACATGAAAGACAGCAACCTAACTTCTCTTAGTCGATCGATAAGCACCATGGAGGGAATAACTGCTGTTGATATGAATGAGACCCATGGGTGGGGAGAGGGGGCGTGCTCCTGTGAACACTCATGGGGGTCAGAAACGTCCTTGAAGAGGAAGGGGATGACCCCAGAATGACAGAATCCAGTCATGTAACAAGGCTGTGGAAGAGTACTAAACAGAGCACATGGCTCACGCAGAGACCCTGGGGTTTAAAGAACACAGAGAGCCTGAGGGACAGAAAGGAAAGAGGGGGCGAACTGTGGTGAATGAGGGCCTCTGAGGCTGGAAGGGCGGAGACAGTGGAGTCGGGCTTAGTGGTCGGTTGTGCAGAGTCTGGCCAACCACGGTGAGGTGTTGAGTTCTTCTCAAGCACCTGTATGCCTTAGAGATGTATGGAAAGAGGAGCTTAGACATTTACAAAACTGGCATTTAAGGTCTGTACCTCTTACAAGTAACTGCCAGATCTCTGACACATTGTTCTATGCAATTTTATGTCCCAAAGGCACACATTTGAGTCACACGACCTGTGAGGCTTGTATGTAGGGATGAATGGCTTTGCTGGGACTTGAGCCCAGTTGACAGCGCAGTCTGGTTTTGTGGTTCTTTTCTCAGGGTCATGTAAATAGCAATATTTGTGGTATGATTAGCCTTTGTTTCTGTATGAAAAAGTGGCCCACATTAAAGCCATGCCTTTGAGTTCAATATTTATGGTATGCATATAGCTCTGTGACTTCAGGTTCATCATTTCCCTTCACTGGGCACCAGGTGCCTTGTTTATAAAATAAGGGGTTGATGATTCTAAAGTTCCAGGGTCTATAACTGTGCTTAGAGTGTGAAACTGATACAAATGCTGGTAATTCCAAGTAGATTCTAACACTCTCAAATGCAACAAGGCATGATTTTAGGGAAAAGGAAGAAGAAAGAAAGAAAAGAAAAGAAAAGCTTTTCCCCACTTTCTCAAAAGGGACAAGGCATGATTTTGTTTTAGAAAATAAAGCTTTGAGGATCTTCTGCTTGCTTCAGAGGACTTTCCATACACAGTGTTTTCTGTTGTTCATTTGTTTACCTCGTCATCCAGTTCTAGAAATGTGGCCTTCCCAGCTGGGCGCTGGGTAATTAGAGCAGCTTCCCCATAGGCCGGCTGTGTGCACTGAGGAGAGAGGAGAGGCCGCAAAGAGAAAGCAAAGTATTTGGAGAAATAAATAAGAGATCTATAGTGCCTTCTCTAAGCAAAATGAAAGAGAAAAATACATAATAAATAGTGAAAGAACAGTGGCAATAAAATAAAATTGATGCTGAGTTACATAATACCAGGCGAAGTTAACTCAATACCTTCGATTTAAAAATGGCCCCTGTGGTATCACCCAGAAAGCTGGTCAGAATTCCTCCAGGAAATTAAATTGAAAAGCAAGCAAGCGAACAAACAAATACACAAACACAAACTTCTCAAACGAATGTGTGTGTGTACATCTATACATTCAGACAGAAATTGCTCACTCTTGTTTCCTCTGTGACATACTACAGCAGTTCGGTAGAGAGAAATGTAATGGGAACAAACAAAACCAAATGATTTCTAGATTGTTTCTTACTTCTTAAGATATCAGAGGCATTTTACTTTGAGGAATGGTTGCTTTCAGCTGTTGCGCTCACTGCACTAAATAGTTGAATAGTGTAAGCAAAGACTCTGCATCTCAGTGTACGATGCAGTACAGGGTTTCCTACAACAAACTCTTTGACCTTGACCAAGACACCTCTGGAGCCTCAGTTTCTTCATCTGTAAAATGAAGAGCTCTGGCTCTGCTAGATCATTGGTACAGCTCCTTCTAGCTCCAACATTCTAAAGATTGTGGCAGAAAACAGACAACCTTTGTGTCGAGGCATGCCCATGCCTCTGTTTTTGACTCTTCATAAAGAAGGCAAATTTTTCAAAAGTTAGACTTCTTTTTTTGGAGAAGGGGAGCATATTTTTATTCACAAGAATCCTCTATGTTTTTAGACCACTATGGGGTCTGAGGTCCAAAAGAATGTCTGTGGTCTCTGTAAGATCCTCAGTCACCAAATAAAGTGGAGTAATGTTTATTGCAAGGTTTTCATTGAGCCAGAAAGGTGAAATAATACATTTTTAAGAGATGTTCAGCAGTGAGGACCTTTTCCTCACTTACTTTACCTTCCCATCACAATTCTTCCCCTATGAAAAGTATTTGATTTAGCTCTCAGTTACCCAGGAAATGCTATTAATCACAATCTCCCATTTCCTGATAACATTACCTAACTGAGGCTGTATTGAGCCACAGCATTACAAAAAACAGCAAATACCAAAGTGGCCTCTGTCCTCTGTCTTCCTCTCACTCACTGGCTCTGGCTCTGGCTTTCGCTCTCAAACTCAGAACTCCTGAGCCAGGGAACGCGGGCAGCTTCTGGAAGCTGCAAAAGGCCAGAAAAGTAATCTCTTCCTAAAGTTTCCAGAAAGAAACAGAACTCGGCCGACACCTTGGTTTTAGAGTAGTGAGACCATGTCAGATTTACCTACAGAACAGTAAAATAATAAATTTATGTTGTTTTTAAGTGACTAAATAAATAAATTTTAAAAAGGAAATCATTGGTGGGACAGATTACTTCCAAAAGATCAGATGCAGTCCTTGGTTGACTTGACTTAGTCTGTTGTTTTCACCAAGTGTAGAAACGCAGTATCTGTATGTGAATCCATAGTTGTAAAAACACAATGTGGTTAAGAATATATTTGCATCACAGTATGTGACTTGGCTCCTTAACGATCTTTTTTTAAGGTCTGAAATCAATTGGAACACTTCTCAGTTTTTCAGGTGGTACTTTTTTTTCTCATTGCATTTGGAAGAGATGTTTTAAGAAAATTTCAATGTTCTGAAACTGGGTAGGACATAGAATCTCTAAGATTTCTTTTATTGTGTGTTAATCCTAGTGATATTAATAGTTTGTAAAATATATTCCTGCAAAAGTCAACATTAATGAATTATGAGTGAGCTAGCATTAGCTTCCCAGGTCTTTGGCAAAACCAAGCTCTCTCTCCTTTCTGTTGGTGGCCCTTTCTCTCTTTCCTTATTTTAGCTTGCCACTGAAAATTATTCAAAGGTTACTAACTATAATTATTCAATTGAATTTTTAAATTCTATTTCATAATGTAAAACATTAGGTAGAAATTTTATATTTATCTTACTTCAGAATTCTGTTTTGAACATCTATACAACAGAATCCCATGCAACTATTTCAAAAGAAGGAGGTTTATCTTTGTTTTATAACATGTATATGTCTGCAATATATTATGAAGTATAACAAAAGGGACAGGCTGGAGTGCATGTGGTAAACATAGTAAAAATCAATTTTCTTCATACATACATACATACATATTTATGTAAAATCCAGGGAGATGTAAGACAAAAATAGAAATACTGGTTGTCTGTGGGTGGTTAGGATTCCAGCTGATTTTTATTTTCTTTGTTAACCCTTTTAAAATGCATTGTGGTAATGAAAAGATATTGATGTTATCATTGGAAAAGTGTATTACATTAAAATCAGTCTTTAACGGATGGCATTGAGCATGGTGGAAATGATGGTGACTAAATAGATTGTCATCTGCGGAAAGTGTCATGAAATTCTTTCTCTCCCATTAGAGGGCAATTCTTAAATCTCATAAAATCTGAGTGGAAACCAAAAGGGAGAACTTGCTTCTCATGAAGGTGGGGCCTCTACCTAACAGGCTGTCCCTCACTTTCCATCAAAGTCCAGTGATCCCTTGCTCCTTGGGGAGGTGGCTCTTCCAGCAGGGACCCATGACATTTAATCCATGACCCTTCTCCATGGTTTTACAGCCCTTACATCTTCTACAGTTTTTCATTTCTCCTCAGTCTGATGCATGAAACTTCCCAGCACATTTTTGATTCCCTGTCCAATTGGACACCAAGGCTTGCCTCCTCTTTCCTTGTAATGTCCGCACCCCCATCACACTCTGCCATAACGAATCAGTAGACTCTTGTCCTCCGATGCTTAAAGAAATGCAAGACCCCCAACAGGTCTTCCTCCTCTCTCTTCCCCCCTTATTTTATCCACAACTCCACTCAATTCATATTTCTAAAATGTTATTTTATATATGTTATTCTTTTGTTGAAAGACCTATAACATGAAGAAAAAAATACAGCTCAGAATTCAAAGCCCTCCTCCATCTAATCTCACCCCTTGGACAGCTTTGTTTGGGCCCCAGCCCCTCAATAAAGCCTCTGTTCCATGATAACAACTGACTCACAGAGTTGGCCTTGAACTTCAGCAGTTCCAGCTGATGGCTCTTAGTGTTTCCTGTGGTTGAAATGACTTACCTTGTGGTTTCCACCAGACTTGTCTTTACAGTAAGAAGCCAGGTTTAGGTTCCCTACTGACTTGATCCTTATACCTCTCCTCTCCTAAAATCCTGGGCTACCTACTCATTCAGTTCTGTGCCTTATGTTTCTTGACTCCTTTATGGTGTGCAGGGATGTTTGTCTTCAGCAAAATAATAAATGTGGTAAGAGCAAGAGTTATGTTTCATCATTTACATTTTCAAATCACATAAAACTGGTGCACTTGAGTGGCTCAGTGTTAAACGTCTGACTCTTGATTTCAGCGCAGGTCATGATCTCAGGGTCCTGAGCCCTGCACAGGACTCCGCTCTGAGCTGTGGTCTGCTTGAGATTCTCTGTCTCTTCTTCCAGCCCTCTCTCTGCTTGTACACCTGCCAGCTCTCTTGCTCAAAAATAAACAAATAAATAAATAAATAATTACATAAAATTACCTATAATTATGCCTCTTCAGTAATCCCTTAAGGGTTGGCACTCAATAAATATCTCTTGATTAATTGAAACATTAAGCAGCATGTTTTCTAAGCATGCTGCATGTACAAGGGTGTAACACTACACTTTCGAATTTTTATATATAATAATGAAAGAATAAAAATCCAAGACAAATCAGTAATAATGAGTTAACCTCTGTGCAAACCACAAATGTAAGTTTACCTTTTGCCCAACTTCCTCCTTCTGAAAATGTCCTTTTCTCATTGAGTGTCAGTGTTTAGATGAAGCATTTAAAAAGTTTGCTCAAAACACACAATTATGGCTTGCCTCCAGCAGAAATAATGCGTGCCCCTGGTTCTCTTTGTAAATAATTGAATTTGCCTCTTAAGTTCACGAAGTTCAAGATTTCTTTGTGTGTGTGAAACGGGCGGCTTCTGTTTTCTCTTTATATGCAGCCGACTCTAATCTGAGGCAGAAGAAATGCTGTGCAATTGGGATTTGGTGAGCAGGGAGGATAATAGAGATTTTCAAGACTTCCATAGAGGAGTTATTTTTAAGTACAGAGAATGTCTATCCCCATGCTGAAAGGGCCTTTAGAAAACGTTACTGGAATTGAAAAGCCGCGGGGGCAGTTCCCATCACCTGGGCGAACAGTGCCGGTCCGCAGGGCATTGCTGCCCTCTGCTGCATGCACACGGGCATGGAGGGGCTGTCGCATGGGCTTGCAGCTGGAGGACACCAGGTGTCTCCCATTAATATTCTGTAGGCATCTGCAATTTTTAATTCTCTTAGAGCCTGGGTGAACTCCAATGGAGAGCTAGTCAAATCTGATGACTCCGGGCCACAGAGGTTTCTAGCTCCAAAACCCACAGACCAAGCTCTCTAAGGCACACCCTGAGAGGACAGATTTGCCCCGCTGCCCAACCCCAGTGGAAGGCAAGGATTCCAAGTGTCTGTAGCTCTGGAAAATAAGTGATGTTTTCCCTTTTTCTGAATTTGAGGGATTTTTTTTTTAAAAAGAGGTGTTTTAGTTTAAAGCACTAGGAGCATAACTGCTTCAAGAGGAGGTATTCTTAGAGAATTCAGTAAGTTTAGATTTTTATGGATTTCATGTTGGTAAATCCTCTTAATAGGACTGGTGGAGTGAAGTGACCAATGTCCTTCCCTGGGCTTGTCATGTGTCCCAACGGAATGGGAACACTAACCTGCATATCAAGATCTCCTAGCCTATGTTTGCCGCTATACGTCATCACTGTGATTTACTAGAATTTCCAGGGGTGAAGGCAAAGAGACGAAGGCAGTCAGAACAGGGACATCTCCTGACTTTCAGTCAAAGTCTGTGCACTCCCCAGCCTCCCTGAAAGCATCCCTGTGAACATCACCTGGCCCAACACCTCTAGGGATCTGAAACTAAGTGTGGAGGTGGGCATGGGGGTGAGAATAAAGGTCTGAGGAGCCCTGAGCTAGGAAATAAGTAACTCCATCTTCTGACCTTTGCAAGAAACATCATTAGCTTTGTGGTGAGAAACTGCAGTGATAGTTGCCATGGCGAGTGTTCCCAGTGGTGGTGCAGAGGGTAGCCTGGTGTGGAGGGTAGTCTGGACATCCAGATTTCACCACAATGCAAATCTCTGTTCTCCCAGCGAAATTCTGGTCTTCTAAATGGCAGAGGTAATGCCTTATGTCTTAGCATCATCCATATTTCTCCCAAGTCCTCCTACAGGGACAGATCAGTATGTACAAGATAGATCAGTGTATCATGATGTCGTGATACACGATGACAATATACATGACAACAACGTGGCCAGAATTCTCTCTCCCCGAGACCTCCATAAAACAATGACCTTAGGAACACAGCTCCGCAATCTCATGTGTCTTTAGGCTTGCTGGTTGCTGCCCTATTGTGGTAGTGAAATCAGGGTCACAGAATATTTCACCAATGGTTCATATGGTTGTGTGTAAACACATGTATTTCTTTGGTCTTATTCTTTGTCCATCAACCCTATGCTGTAGTCCTCAGCCCAATGCTCGTTCTCTTAAGGGTGGAAGGTTATTTTGTTTCAAGCTAGAAAAACCAGTATGTGTATCTTACCTGGTGAGGAAGCCATCATATAGGAGGAGTTGCCTCCCTAAACCCCAGTCTCAGTCCTCTATAAATGGAAGTGACGGGGCAGATATCCCAGGCCTAGTAGCTGGCTGAGGTAAGAGGTTCTCTGCCTTTGGATTCAGATTGTTTCGGCCTTACTCTCTCTGGTTTTTGGCTGAGACACAGACAAGTTCTTCTGCTGTCAGAAGAAAAAAAAAAATCCTCCAGCTGCTGGAGTGAGAGATTCCCCTGTCTCACCTCCAGCCTAACCCAGATGAGGGTTGGAAAAGGAGCCCTCCCTTCTCAACACCCCTCCCCCCCACCCAGGAAACGTGGCCTTTCCTGCATTAGGTGTGACAATAAAATTCGGTTTGATAGCTGATGTTACCCTCCGTTACTTTTCAGATTTTATTAAAATTAAGTGTGTTAATTCTTTGTTCTTTCACCCAGGAACCATTCTGGGAAATGGGAAGGAAAACATATTTTTAAAGTGAACAGAAAAACTGTTGTGAAAGACACGAAGCTCACATTTGTTCAATGACTTCGTGTTCTTGAAAAGAAATGTATAACAAGTACATTATGAATCACTCTGCATGATTTCCTTTGTTTGGATTTTAGAAGCAGCATGACTGACACAGAGATCCTGAAGGAGAGAATCTTTGGATCCTGAGAAGTCTTTTAATGAAGGTGATACACAAAATTTCAGAGAACAGTTTCAACATTGTTCTGGTGAAGGTTATACTTAGCTCTGAACCACATTACTTTCCTGTCTACGTTTCATTTCCTGGGGTCTTGCCAAGTGATAAACAGACCCAGGCGTGCAGTAGGTTTGGGGTTTTTCTGCACAAATAGGGGAGCTGGTGTTTGCTTCAAGGCATCAGTTGACGTCCATGATCATGGAAATGCTGGCGTAAGGCCTTTAGGAGACGATGGAGAAAAAATGGACCTACTGTGCTGTCTGTTCCATCATCCAGATACATTTTGTCAGGGGTAAGGCTTCTGGTTGTCCTGTCTTGTCAGATCGGCTGCTTTGGGGTGAGTGGGACCTCTGTTCATTTAAAATGGGGTGAGGCTGCTGACATTGATCACCAAAGGCAGATCATTTCTAAAGTTTTCAGTTACAAATTTAAGTGGCAGCTATTGGAGAGATGTTAGGGTCTAGAAATGATTACTAATGAACACTAAAAACGAGAAGGGAATGAGTGGTTTGTGCCACTGCTCTGAGACATTTTCACCCATTTCCTTCCTAAGAGGATCTCTAGAGTAACTGGAAATTATGCTTCTTGGAAATGAAATGCTCTCTCCATGGTCGTCAGAACAACTCCCGAATTCTAAAAAAAATCACAAAGCCACCAGTGCTGTGGGATCCCTGCTCAACTTTTCTCTCTCTCGAGGATCCTTTTTCTTTTGTATATAACAAGTATTACTCCTCCAAATATGAATGTCTTTGGGATTTAAACATATGTTGAATTTTAATGAGGCATGTGTAGGTATGGACCTGGAAGACAAAGTAGGGTCCTTGCAACACTGGGAACCGGTTCCTTTAGGGCCTATTTAAAAATAGCGGGAGGAAAGATTGGTTCTGCATTCCATAGCATGGGGGAATTACAGAGAGTCCGAGTGTCTTAAGACTTAACTATGCTTTGCAGATGGAGCTACAAAGATCTTAAGGAGAATTTCTAAATCAAAGGAGACTTTGGAATACAATGCTGTGAATAGAATCAGAGGCATATTTTCAGGCAGAGGAGAGCTTACAGGGAACAACATTAAACTATACTAACCTCTGCCTACCCAAACTTTTGCATCCATGAAAGTGTAATAATTCCCATTTGTCAAGTACCTTAGAGAGCCTTGTTTCTTCTCCGTTGCTTGTCATCTTTTTATCTTTTTCCTTTGTGAGCTTCAGTGGTACTTGTCATAATAATATATCATTCCTGGAACAGTGTTCCATTAACGCTAAAATGGAGGCCTCCACTGGTGAAGGCATGTCAAAGGCTCAATGCTTAACATATTTTAAGTGCCTTGTACTATGTGGTCAGAGAGCTGATGGGAGAGGATCTTCTTCTTTTATGTCTAGTATTTCAAAGTGTTGATGATAGAGGATGCTGACCGTAGTTTATCTTCAGTGGAAACTCTACCTGAGGTATTTTCTTCCTTCCTCCCCTCAGGAGCCCTAACTGCATGGACATGGAGGTCTTTTTGATCTTCATAGTGAATGTCAAATTTCTTACTCTTCTCAACCAATTTGGGAGGCAGTTGGGTTGTTATGAAGGTTAGAGAAAGAGCACAGACTTTAGGCAACCAAATGCATGTTCTTTTAATGAGGTGTGACTTGAAGCTAGTCACTTAATCACTCTGTGCCTCAGTTTCCTCTTTGGTAGAGTTTTAACATCATTCTGTGGTACGTGAGGAAGATTAAATGAAATGGCCTATGGAAAAGCATCTTGTGAACATAGATTTTTAAAAACAGCCCAACACATATCAGTTATTTTTTCAGTTTCAGAAAATATTATTGGTGTGTTATATGCAGCTCAAAAAAAATCAATAATACTCATAGTAAAAGTAGTTGTTTGCTGGTGGACTTCAATTTCTAGGTAGGCTTAATTTTATTCACAGGGGGTAAGAGAACTTAAATTATCCTTTGGACAGCCCAACAGACAAAAGAGAGGACTATCTCTCTAGAGTCCTTAAGCAAATGCCTCCTCTTTTGTACTGAGTCTCTGCTCCTTTATGGGGATCATGCACTGGCTCCCTCCTATGTGTAAGGCAACCGGAGAGAAAGTTTCTTAGTTGCTCTCTCACCTCACCAAAGTGACCAAGGTTTAATTAAATAAGAGTCATCCCACATGAATCATGTAAGCGAATGGCTCATGTCCTTCCTTTTCAGGAGTATGGGAAAAAGCAACCAGTACAGAAAACGTCTATGCTTCCCCTGGCTCTGATATCAACCTGACCTGTCAAACGTGGAAGAAAGGCTTCTTGGTGCAGATGCAGTGGTCCAAGGTCACTGATAAGTTGGATCTGATTGCCCTTTATCATCCTCAGTATGGCTTTCACTGTAGTAATGGCGGTCCCTGTGAGTCACTGGTGACTTTCACAGAAACTCCCGGAAATGTGTCCACGTGGACTCTGCACTTAAAGAACGTGTCATCCTCGCTTACTGGGAAGTATGAGTGTAGCTTTACTCTGTATCCAGAGGGTTTTCGGACTAAAATCTACAACCTACTCCTTCAGACAAATGGTAAGCATAACTGTAGAGGGAAAGGAGCACACACTTTCACTCGGCTCTCACTCATTCGACAGATGTGTCTTACGCACCAAGCGTGTGTGAGACATGGTGCTAAGTACACAGAGGTTGGGCAGAAAGAGGTATTGCCCAGAAAGGAAGACAGAAATTCATCACATAATTCCACAGATAAATGTAAAATTGCAACAGTGACAAGTGTTAAGGATAAGTGATAAAGGTCTTGTGAAAGAGCATGTAATAAGGGCCAGGGAAATTGACCCTGAGAAAGCAACACAGGAGCAGAAGTCTGAAGAAAGGGTAGACATGAACACCATTTAGGAGGTGGGAAGTTTGTGAGTGATCCAGGGGGAGGGAACAGCTTGTGAGAGGGGCTTTGTAGTGTTTGAGGACATGAGAAAATGCCAGCGGGGCTGCAGCGCAGAGGTTAAGGGATGAGGTGGGAGACATGGCAAGGACCAGATCATGTCAGATCTTGTCAGCCATATTTGAAGTTTTGATTTTTATCTAAGAGCCATAGGAAGACATTGAAGTGTTCACAACAAAAGGATGGCATGACATTTATAGCCTGGTTGTACTTGTGTCAGAAAAAGATCGTGCTGGCTTCAGTAGGAGAATAGAACAAAAATGGGCAAGAAGGAAATGATGGGATCGAGCTAGGAGACAGTCCCAATAGCCCAGAGGAGACAGAGTGATAGTTTGGGTAGACATAGAAAGAAACAACAAATTGAATGCTTTGGGCATAAAATAGGTGTGACTTGCTAATAGAGTGGATATAGGACAATGGTAGTTTGAAGGAAGGGGAGAGAAAAATTTAAGGTGACGTGGGAGGAGGTGCCATTCATTGAAGGCATAGGGAGCAGAGTATGTTTGTGGGGGGATGTATGCAAGTGGCTTTGGGTATATGTCCTATTTAGTATTGGGCAGGCAAAGATACCAAAGAGGCTGCTGGACAGGAAGCATTCACACATACGTGCCTTAGAGGGCTGCATTTGGAGGAGGAATCCTAGGCTTAAGTTCTAGCTCCTTTCTGGACAGAAATAAATTTCACCCGGGGACTGTCACGTACATTCTCCGAGCCCATCTGGAAAATGATGATAATAATGCCTACCCTAAATTAGTTGGTCCTACAGTAAATGATTTCCATTTATACTAATGGAAAAGAGTGAAAATGAAGGCCAACAAATGGAAAATGCACTGGAAATGAAATGTTTTTAAGTCAGGGGAAAAGTGGCCTGGTAATGTAAGAGAAAAACAACAAAAATTAACTCGTGAAGGCTGTGCTAAAAGAGGCACCGGACTGCCCAGATCAGGCCACACGGATGGATTTATTACCTCCTCTCCATGTCTTATCAAGAGATAAGACCAAGGTGTTGGAACAGTCCATCTGGAGACTGGGAGGTCCTCCACCACTACTTTACGATGCCCTGTTCCCATTACTGTTTTCCAGGAAAAAAGAAACACTTGAGTTCAAATTGGGGGTGGCATGGGGCAGGGTTGAACAAAGAGAAATAAAGAGACCTGCATAGAACAGTGCTTTGCTACACATACTTTGGAGACAGCGACCTGGATTTGAGTGTTGGCTCTGTCTACTATATATACATTTCATCTTTGTCAAGTTATTTCAAGTCTCTATGCTTTTGTTTTCTTATATAACAGATATGGATAATTATAGTACCTCCTTTATAGGTACCATTATTTTGATGATTAAATGGGGTAATTTGTGTAAAGCACTTAGCATAGTTCCTGCCGGAGAGTCAGAGTTTGGAAAAGGGTAGTTTTCATTAAGAAGAGTAATAATGATAATGTGTGAACTCTCTTTATCAGTTCTTATTTAAAATGAGTCCTCCCTCTTTTTTTTTTATATTTGCCTGCTACGGAACCCAGTGAAACATTGAACATACATTAGCACAGGTACACGGTGACCTTGGCTTTAGATAAAGTTTTTGTACCTTTTGCCTAAATCTGTAAAATGTACTATCGCACCTCTGAGGATCTAAAGCCTCCCCTGAGAACTGACAAGATGGATTGATGTTCCCTCTAGTAAATAAGGGATAAGGGACAGCTCAACATGTGGACAGCACTGGAGAAGAGGTAGTACGTTACCCGGAAAGGAGAGTGGCATTGCCTTTAAGGAAGGCATATTTCTTAAAATAAAGGGCAACTCAAAGAAGCCAAGTTTAGCTTTTAAAAACGGCAGATCTCTGGATAGGCAAAAGCCATGTCTACATGCTTTGTGGTTAGAAATTCCCTAGTCTTCTCATTGTAACTTTGCTGCTTGTCAGCTGCACCAGATTGAAAAAAAGAAATGGCCTCAATATTAAAGAAATAGTTCTGATACTGGGTACCGAGTACAAAGAGATCAACATACGAAAGAGCAAAACAGAAAGGGACAAAACATCCTTCATTACAGAGTGACCAAAAGTGTAAGCCTGGTGGAGAGTGAAAGGGTAGACACTTAACTCAGATGAGGCAGTTGCCATTCAAAAGCCCTGTCAAGTCCCCGCCCCAATGACACATCTCTTCCCCCATTATTCCTTTGATCTTCCCTCTCCTTCTGTCATTCTGTGCCATTTCCCTTGTATACCCCTGGGAGATCTTCAGGTTCACGAGCTAGGTGGGTAAGCAAAGCTCACACGAAGTGTAAACACTTACGAAGCACGTGAACAGAGGCAAATTGAGATGGTGTAGAAGAATCTAAATATGAAAATCTGGAGGACCACAGGCGGTAGGGACCTCTTGTCTCCTTTCTCTTGTCCTCTGAGCCATTCTCCTCCCCGTCTGTTCATAAAACAGTATCTGTCCCCATGTTCTGGAAGGCCTGAGAAGGGATTCTGTTCTCTTTTCACAGTGTTTTGTTCCTTTGTGTGAGGTGGTACTCTGGGGGCTGCAGATGAGAAATTATAATGAACACTTGGGCTTTGGTTCTTTTTCATTTTCACCTGACAGGGTTTCCTCCTGGGTTGGCTTTCGAGTTACCCCGAGACATGCAGTTTTCTGAGTTGAACCCTTAGTTGCTATAATTAACCCAGGTTTCCTGGATTTTGTTTTCTTATATAAGTGCCTGAGATTGTAGAATTTTTGATGTATTTTAAAATTTGAAGTTACTAGTTTCTGTTATTAAAGTGCAACGTGACTCTAATTTCCCAGATCATGAAAAAGCCTTAGAGGGCCATTAATGTTGTGACTGGAAGCAGTAGGAGGGGAAGAAGTAATGGTAATACAAGGAGGAGGAGGTAGATAATAAAGTAATATAGAATATGATAAAAAAAAAACTATTATATTACTAGTAATGGAATATACTATCTTGATAATATAATCTTGGTAATTCGACTACTCTGTCTAGAGGCATAATGTGCTCTTTGACTCTTCCAGTTTTATTGAGAATATAATTGACATATGACATTGTATTTGTTTTAAGTGTACAACAGATGACTTGATACTTATATACATCTCATGAAATGATCACCACAATAAGTTTAGTTAATATCCATCACCTCACAGAGTTAATTTTTTTTCTTGTGATGAGAACTTTTAAGATTTACTCTCTTAGCAACTTTGAAACATATGATATAGTATTGTTAACTTTAGTCACCAAGCTGTATGTTTTAGTTCCGGAATGTATGTATCTTATAATTGGAAGTTTGTACCTTTTGACCTTCTTCACCCATTTCACCCCCACACCCACCTCTGGCAACTGCCAACCTGTTCTCTGTACCAATGAATTCATTTTGTTTTGTTTTTAAAGTTCCACATAGAAATGAAATCAGAGTATTTGTCTTTCTTTTGTTCATGTAGTATAATGCCTTCAAGATCCATCCATGTTGTCACAAATGGCAGGATTTCCATTTTTTTAAATTAATGAATACTATTTCCTTGTATATTAGAATATTTTCTTTATCCATTCATCCACTGGTGGACACTTGAGTTGTTTCTGTCTTAGTTATTGTAAATAGTGCTGCAGTGAACATGGGGATACATGTATCTTTTCAAGGTGGTGATTTTATTTTATTTAGATATATACCTAGAAGTAGAAATGCTGGATCATACGGAAGTCCTGATTTTATTTTATTTTTTTTTCAAGATTTTATTTATTTGTTTGAGGGAAAGAGAGAATCTTCAAGCAGACTCCCCACTGAGTGAGGAGCCCAAGGCTGGGCTCGATCCTACCACCCTTGAGATCATGACCTGAGCCAAAACCAAGAGCCAGAAGCTTAATTGACTGAGCCACCCAGGTGCCCTGATAATTCTATTTTTAATTTCTGTTTTCCAGAGTGGCTGCACCAGTTTGCATTTCTACCAACAATGCACAAGTGCTGCCTCTTCTCCATATCTTTTCCAGTATTTGTTAACCTACCTTTTTGATAACATTCATTTTAGCAGGTGTGAGGTGACATTGTTGATTTGCATTTCTCTGTTTAGTGACGGGGAGGCCTTTTCCTTGCCTATTGGATACTTGGATATCTTTTTTTTTTTTTAAGATTTTATTTATTTATTTGACAGAAATCACAAGTAGACAGAGAGGCAGGCACAGAGAGAGGGGGAGGCAGGCTCCCTGCCTAGCAGAGAACCCAATGCGGGGTTCGATCCCAGGACCCTGGGATCATTACCTGAGCCAAAGGCAGAGGCTTTAACCTACTAAGCCACCCAGGCGCCCCTGGATACTTGGTTGGATATCTTATTTGGAAAAGTGTCTGATCAATTTCTCTGGCCATTTTTAATTTGGATTGTTACTGTTGAGTTGTATGACTTGTTTATTTATTTTCGATATTAACCCCTTATCAGATATGTGATTTATAAATATTTTCTCCCATTCCACAGGTTGCCTTTTCACTTTATTGATGTTTTCCTTTGCTGGGAAGAAGCTTTTTAGTTTGATAAGTCCTGTTGCTTATTTTTGCTTTTTTTGCCTTTGGTTTTGGTGTCAAATCCAAAAAATCATTACCAAGGCCAAAAAAATCATTGCTCCTATATTTTCTTTTACAAGTGTTATGGTTTGGAGCTTTACATTCAAGTTTTTAATCCATTTTGATTTGAGCTTTATGTAGGGTGGAAGACAGGAGTCCAGTTTCATTCTTTTGCATGTAGCTATCCCATTTCCCCAACAGCATTGATCAAAGAGACTACGCTTTCCCATTGTGTCTTCTTGGCTCCTTTCATAATAATATTGTTATAAATTAATTGATCCTACATGTGGTTTTATTTCTGGGAACTCTGTTTCACTGATGTATGTGTCAATTTTATAGCATGGTTTGTTCTTGAGCTTGAATGCTGGCTCTTCTTAAATTCTTGTATTCAATCTTTAGCCAACAAATATTTTTGAGTGCTTAAAATACAGGGACACAATCCAGACATGACTCTGTCATCAGGAATCACGAAGTCCAATGGGAAGAGACAAAATAACCAAATAAACAAACAAACTAAGGCCAAATTGCAACAGTGAAAAGTGCTCTTGCAGTAAGAAAGTAGTGTTTTGAGAAGATGTAATAGGTAAATCAGGAACGGTTTCCTGGGGAAGTGATGCTGAGCAGGAATTAACTAGATAAATATGGTGAAGACAGCTTTACATAAAACAGGATGTGTAAAGGCTCTGTGGTGGTTAGGAGATATCGCAAGTATGGGGGGTTTTAAAAGGTATGGCTTGAGCAGAAGGATTAAAAGGGAAGCCTTTGAAGAAGAGGCTAGTTAGAAACTTAAGTTTTACCTTTATCCTAGGAGGTATGGAAACTAATTGGAAGGTAGTTGTTGAATTTTTTGAATTTTGCATTTCAAAAAGATCTTTATTGCAAGATTATAGAGAATTGATTGAGAAAAGATAGAGAGGATGATATAGATAAGTTACAACAGGACAGAAATCTAAGTGAGATAACATTGAGTAGAGTGGCAGTGAGGTACCTGGGGAGAAGTGTTCAAATTAGAAGTATATTTAAGAGATTCACCCTACAGGATGTGGTGTTGGATTGCATGCGTGGAATGAGGAACAAAAAGCAGTATCAAGAATGGCGCTTTGGGTTTGAATGTGTGGAACAGGAAAAAATGGGGGGATGACTCCTTATGTTAGGAAAAACTGGAGGACAATCCGATCATGCAGGGGCTGTTTGGAGTTTGACTGAATTTGATTTTGTACATGTTGAGTTACATGGGAAGTTGACACATTGAGGAGATAAGGAAAGAGATATACAACTCCTGTTCGAGAAGAGAGGTTTAAGTCGAAGTTACCAATTGGTGAACTGTATGAGTATATGCTAACTGAGGTTTGGGGACTGAAAGAGCTCATGTAGGCAGAGAAAATCAAGTGAGAAAAGCAATGTAGCCCTTCAGCTGAGATAGATGGAGAAAGATAAATCTTCAAAGGATTAGAAGAGAGACTCGAGAGGCAGCAGTGAAAGGGAGAGAATCTGGCTCACAAAAAAACTAGAATGATAATATTTCCTGAAAGGAGTAACTATCAATTCTGATGTTTCTGAAAGGACAGCATGGTTATTGGACTGTATTTAGGAACAAGGATCTTATTGATCACCTTAACAGAGGCTATTTCTGTGGCACGGAAGAGAGATGGAAGTCAGACTCAAAGGAGCACAGGAGTGAGTAGGAGGCAAGGAAATGGAGACAACAAATGTCGACACAACTTCTAAGAAGTCTGTCAGGAGTGAGGGGAACGGTATGACTACTCAAATGAGGGTTTGCATCAGCGTTGTGCGGTAGTGGGTTGGTTTTAATTAATGCAAGATGCCTGGCTAAACTTCAAAACCAAGTCAGAGTTGAAAGAGAGTGGTTAAATAAACCAAAGAAAAACTACAATAAATAAACTAAGGTTTCTGAGAATATAGGGGCAATGAAATCTATAACATCAGTACTATAGGGATCCTGAAATTGGACAAAAGGACAGTTTTTAAAAATTATATAACGGGAAGAAGGAAATTGGAATAAGTGCATATGATGAGGGCGGTGCCCTCTTCTATTTTCTCTAAAATAGGAAACATGGGGCACCTGGGTGGCACAGTTGGTTAAACATCCAACTCTTGGATTCGGCTCAGGTTGTGATCTTGGGGTCATGAAATGGAGGCCCTGCATCTGATTCCAGTTGGTGCGGAGTCTGCTGGGGATACTCTCTCCCTCTCCCACTGCCCCTCCTGCTTGTTCTCTGTCTCTTCTCTCTCTCTCTCTCTCTCATAAATAAACCTTCAAAAATAAATCAATTAAATTAAATGAAATAGGATACAAAGTTATCTTCGAGTAGAGAGAGGGGAGGAGTCTTCAGAAAAGAGATTGGCCAAAGTTTGAAATCACCTCTGTGAATAGAGGGAAAATAAGGTAACTAGGTAAATGTATTTGAATTTTCAGTTAGTGTTGACTGTACATGTGAGTATGGTAAGAAATTGTAGTAAGTATGGTAAGACAATTTCCATTCACTGGTAGTGCTTGGCTGCTTGGGTCTGGGCATTAAAAAGTAGATAGCTGGAGTTAACTATTGGATTCCCTATTTATTAGCGAGGGGTGAGGGGAAAGAGCCACGGGATTTGGGATATTAGCAAGAATGTTACTGTAATGATAGACTGTGGATCTTTTCTAGATAATAAGGGAAGTAAAGCAAAGAAAGCTCATGGATTGGGAGAAAGTAGAAATCAACTCATTTAAAGACTGAATGAGGACAAAGAACAGTTGAGACAAAATTAGTTGCACAAAACAACCAGCAGGAGTGTTTGTAGGTTTGTAGTGATTTTGTAAGTGGAGCAGTTAGGGGTGGCACAGAGATTCCAAACAGGATCGTGACAGTGGACAGCAGAAATGGAGTGGAGACAGTGGGGTAACAGTGGCAGACTGAGGGGCCAGGTGGTGGATGCGCAATGGCACGGTAACTTGAAGTCACTCGGGAATGTATCAAGGTTGCAAACTGGATAACGGAGATCTTCAAAGAATAATGAATGAGGACTGGGACATCAGAGTGGGAGCTGACAAACTTGAAGGACCACATAGCAAATAGTTCAGGCTTTGTCCATACAGCCTGTACAACCTCCGTCAAAACTGTTCAACTCTGCTGTAGCATGAAAGTACTTATAGTCAATATGTAAGCTAAGGGGCCTGGCTGTGTTGCTGCAGAACTTGATTTACCAAAGCAGCCACCAGATTTGACCCACAGGCCATAGTTTGTTACAGTCACGGAATAAGAGCATACTAGCAGTGAATCTGGAGAGAGAAGGATTAGTTTTACTCAAAGTATGTTACATATAGCTGGCAATACTCAAGATGATTTCAGATGATTCATGAAAAGATTTTAAAACCTCTAATTGTGGAAAGTTTCAAACATGCAAAATTATATATTATAGTATAATGATCTCCCACAGAGTAAACATGCAACTTCAGTCATCATTAACTCACAGTCTTGTTTCATTTACCTTTAGCAACTACCACCTTCCAGATTAAACTGTTCCAAAATATCTTATTTATTTTAGAATGATTCCTTGAAAGCTAAAAAGGATGTATATATATAAAACCATGATACCACTACCAGAACTAAAAATAACTAGTAAATTCTTAATACCATGAAATATCCAGTTGACCTCATAGTTGTTATTTTTATATTTTGGTTATTTAAATTGGATTCACATCAATTGAAAGTACTGTGATAATTTGAAAACTCGCTTTTATTTTTTATTTTAATTTAATTTTTTAAATTTATTTTTAAAAGATTTTATTTATTTATTTATTTGACAGAGAAAGACACAGCGAGAGAGGAAACACAAGTAGGGGGAGTGGGAGAAGGAGAAGCAGGGTTCCTGCTGAGCAGGAAGCCTGATGCAGGGCTCAACCCCAGGGTTCTGGGATCATGACCTGAGCCCAAGGTAGCCTCCAAGCCAACTGAGCCACCCAGGCACCCCTCTTATATATATATTTTTAAGATTTTATTTATTTATTTTAGAAAGATAGAGAGCTAGTGCGTAGGGGGTAAGAGGCAGAGGGAGAGGGAGAAGCAGACTCCCTGCTAAGTGGAGAGCAGGACACCCCAAAATTCCCTTTTAATCTGAAGATTATTTTATGTTTCTTATTTTCCTTCTCCAAAATATTTGCTAAGTAAATTTGGCTCTTTATCTGTAAAATTAGCCACAGCCTGGATTTTGCTCCTGTATCCCTTGGTATATCCATGTTCCTTGTTTACTACTTTGCCGAATATAGAGATTTGATCACATTAACTTTTTGTTTTTATTTTTTGTGTTTTTTGGCACAAGTACTTCATAGACGATATTGCATAGTTATATCAGACGCACATAATGTCTGTGTATGTGATGTTAAACGCCATTGATAAGTATTGCCTAGATCCATTAATTCACTGTGGGTTGACAAAGAGTGTTGTTCAAATTCTGTCATTCTTGTATTTATTACCTGAAGTCTTCTTATAGAGAAATTTCCTCTCAGGAGAAAAACAAACAGATGCTTGATTCTTTCCATTTATCAGTTTGAAAAATGAGTTGGCTCATTAGCACTCTTATAAGGTGACCAAAAGTATTTTGTATTAAGTATTATGAATTCAGGGGTACCTGGGTGGCTCTGCGGGTTAAAGTCTCTGCCTCCGGCTCAGGTCATGATCTCAGGCTCTTGGGATCGAGCCCCGCATCGGACTCTCTGCTCAGCAGGGAGCCTGCTTCCCACCCCCCTCTCTCTGCCTGTCTCTCTGCCTACTTATGATCTGTCTCTCAAATAAATAAATATAATAGTTTTATTTTATTTATTCTTTCTATAGTTTAGTTTAGAAATTTTCTATTGACTTACGCTTCCAATTCACAAATCTTATTTATTGTGATGTCTAATTAAGTTTTCAACCCAATCAAATTAGTTCTTAGTTTCTGATCTAATATTTTTAAGTTACTGTTTTTGGTAGATTTTTAATTCTTTGATGAAATTGTCCATTCTTTCATTTACTTATCTTTATGTCTATTCTTGAGCATATTAAAAAGAACTCTTTTAAGCCTGGCAGTATCACAGACCTGTACCTTTGGGGCTAATAATACATTATATGTTAATTTTTTAAAAAGCTATTTTAATATTTTTGTTGGATAACTTCAATGTCAGGATCATTCTTATGTCTCTTTCTGTGTTTATTTTCTCTCTCTCTCTCTCTCTTTTTCTCTTTTTGCAACTTCTTCCAGCATATATTTTCCTTTCATTATTACTGTCCGCATATATATCATGTACATGTTATATATATTATATATTAACAAAATAAACCCAACAGAACAGTGCTAAAATTAATGGTTTAAAAATTTTCTATTCTTAAATTAAGAGATAAAAGAACTATATATGTAATCTTTTATATTTACCCTTGTATTTACCATTTCCTGTGCACTTCATTCCACCTCATGAAGTTACTAATTGGTATCACTTCCTTTCAGCATAAAGGACTTTAGAATTTCATATAAGACAAATCTACTTGCAATGAATCCTGCTTTTTCATTTTTACTTTTAAAGGATAGTTTCATTGAATGCAGCATTCTTAAGTGGGCTGCTTTTTCTTTCAACATTTTGAATATATCTTCTGATCTCCATTTTTTCTAGTGAGAAGTGAGCCATTAATTGTATTATTGGTCTCTGCATGTGATTGTTTTGTTTTGTTTTGTTTTTCTTGTTGATTTCACTCGTTGCTTCCATAATTCCCTCTTTGCTTTTGGCTTCCAGCAGGTATAATAGGCCTAGGTGGGTTTCTCCTTGTGTTTAACTTCTTTGAGTTTTAAGATTCCTGCAGGTTAGATTAACCTGGAGGTAAACTAACTTCCCGGAAAGTTTTTAAAAATCAAATATGAAGTTTTGGGCCATTATATCTTTAAGCATTTGTTCTTTCCCTCTCTCTTTCATCTCTCCTGCTATGACTCCCATTGCCTACATTTAAGGACACTTGATATTGTCCTATATGGCTCTGAAGCTCTGTTTTCCTTCAATCTTCTTTCTCCCTTTTTTTCAGATTATATATATACACACACACACACATATATATATATTTAGATTATTTATTTGGGAGAAAAAGAGGGAGACACAACACTGGTGAAAGGGGCAGCGGGAGAGGGAGAGAGAGAGTCCTAAGCAGACTCCACGCTGAGTACAGAGCCTGATGTGGGGCTCAGTCTCATGACCCTGAGATCATGACCTGAGCCAAAACCAAGTGTCAGATGCTTAACAAACTGCACCACCCAGGTGCCCCTAGGTCATTTATATTAATCAATATTCAAATATACTGATTCTTTAGCTTCTGCCATCTCAGATTGGCTGTTGACCATCCCTAGTAAATTTTTAATTATTTTTTGTTACTGACTTTTCAACTCTAGAATAATTATTTGGTTCATTTGATAGTTTTCTATTTCTCCACTAAGATTCCCTATTTTTTGAGTCATTTTTTGTCATTTTGAGTCATCATCTTTTGTTTTAATCCCATGAATATTCTTATAAGAGCTGCTTTAATGTCTGTTAAAGCCAATGTAGGAATCCGTTTCAACTGTTTTTTTCCTGAGAGCATGGACATGCTTTCCTCTTTTCTTCATGTATCATCTTTCTGTTGTTGTTGTTTTCGAAAACTAGGCATAAAAATAATAATAATAATGTGACAACTCTAAATCCAGTTGAGTTTTTTTAAGTTTCCTTTTTTTTTTTTTTTTAATTTTGGTAACTAACCATACCTAAATTATAAAATCTGTTTCCTCTTCAGTGTGTAAAGATTTTTCTGCTCAATTTTTTATTATACTTATTATGTCTTTAGTTTAGTTTCCAACAAATTGCCCCTGCATTGGCAAAGCCCCTTTATTGGTCCACCAATGAATTTGACAAAAGTTGTGCTCCAATTCCTCAAGTCTGTTCAGCTTCCACCCCCTACATATTGATGTGTGTGTGTGCTGGGTTGAGGGGGGTGGTTAGAGGGTGTGTTCAAAGTTGCAGACCGTAACACGGTCTCCCTTGGCTTTTGCTTTTCAATAAGCTCCCCGAGGTCTCCCCACTCACCTGTGTATTTTCCTGGTCAGCCATGACTCTCTAATTTCTATATTCTTCATGTTAAATGTCCGTCTGTTCTGCTACTCACCCCAAATGGGATTTGCAAACCCATGCTAACCAAGCTTCAGTTCTCTGTTTTCCTACCAAGTTTGTGCCTGTTAGCTAACAAAGTGAAGTACCTACACACTCAGATCTAACTTAAGTCTGCTTCTTTTGGAAGAAAAGCTGCTGTTTCTTGCAGCCATCTCCAAGATGGTAAAGCTACCTTTCTCACTGACAACACCGGGGAAGGGGAATGGAAGGATTCCTAGGCAAGCAGAGTAAAGACTCCTGCTATTCTACTGAAGTTCTAGCATTTTTCTAAGAAGAGATGTTTCTCAATTACATGTTTGCCTTTGGTCTTGAAATGATAGTTTTTATAATTTGCTCAGTTTTATACATGGCTTTTTTCACTGACCTTTTCGTGGCCCCATAGCCACAACCATCTCAACCCTCCCCCTGCCCCATTTGTGATCCTTATATTTTCTCTTTATTTTATTTATTTTTTTAAAGTTTATTTATTTATTTATTTATTAGAGAGTGACAGAAAGACAGTGAGAGAAGGAACGCAAGCAGGGGAAATGGGAGAGGGAGAAGCAGGTTTCCCACTGAGTATGGAGCCCGATGTGGGAATTAATACCAGGACCCTAGGATCATGACCTAAGCCGAAGGCAGAAGCTTAATGACTGAGCCACTAGGTGCCCTTTTCGCATTATTTTAAAATATGTATTTATTACTACTCTCTTCCTTATAACATCGATTTATTTTTAGTGCTAAAGGTGAACATAGATTCAACACTCACCCCAGACTTTACATAAATCTCTCCCCAGTCTAAAGTGTATTCTATTGGAGAATCCTCAGGAAGTGCTCATGGGAGCAATATTCCCTGACTTCCCTGGCTCTCACAGGTTTTATGTAGTCTTCATATCAAAAAGCTAATTTTGCTGAATATAAAATCATTAGCTCACATTTTCTTTCCTTGAGTACATTAAATATGTTGCTACATTATTTTTTGGCATAAAGAGTTGCTGTCAAAAAGTTAATAATAATCCTATTTTTCCATAACTGACTTTTTAAAAAGCCATTATAGTAATTTGCTTAATGTCTATTTTGAGCCTATTTTCCCACTTTTTCAGTATACTCTTACAATATGTATTTGCTAATCATTTTCTACTTTAAGAAACTGTACTTGAATTATAATTTTTAGTATTTTTTTCTATCTACCACTTATTGACTTTAGTGCCTTCTATTATACACACTTTCAATCTTCTTTGCTTATCATTTTCTTTGAAAGTGATACTTTTTCTTTTAAAATTTATTATTTATTATTTAAAAATTCCCTTTTATTTGATTTTAAAATTTCTTTTAGGAAATTTTAAGAATTAAAAGAAATTTTAAGAATTTAAGAATAAATTAAAAGAAATTTTTAAATTTCTTTTAGCATTAACTTTTGGGCCAGTATGTTCTTGTTTTTCTTCTAGTTTGCTCTTAATTTCTACAATGAGTTGTTATTTCCAACCCATTCCTGGATTCTCTCACCTGTCTCTGCTGAGCTTCCTTCTTTCCAGTTGACTCATTTAGCAGTCTTGTTAAAATTTTTTGCAGCTCCTATCATTTCCCTTATTTCTTTCACTTTGTTTTGAGTTATTAGTCTAAAGTCATTATTTATTGTGAAATTGTCTTTTTCTAAAATGCTGCCATTGTTGAGGGGATATTCTTTTGTTTTCTCTTCTCATGGTCTCTTTATGTGTGATTTTACCCCATTCCTTTTCTATTGCTTACGCTTAAGGTAAATGCATGTTGATTTTTGCTATGGAAGGGTGGACCAGGCTAGCTTTTTTAAAGTCTTCAGTGTCTCTAGAGCACTGTCTTCTGTTATTTTCAAGGTAAATAATATGCTATTGTACTTTCTGAGATATACTTCTTTTCCTTCTATCCCTCACTTTTATCTAAATTGCTTGTTTGCTTTCTCCTTTTGGACCTATCCTATTTAATTTGGATTCTACTCCCAGGGTTTTCTTCCCAGTACGGGATCTATCTAAAAAGCACCCGCTGTTCCAACACTGACAAGCCTCTTCTTGTTTCCCTTGAAGGCACTGGTAATCTGGTGCCTGCAAACTCCTTTCTACATTTCTGCTGCTGTTCTCAGATTAGTCTGCATGTCTTTCCAGTGATTACCTGTTGCATTTAGTGGGGGATGGGGGAGGGGGTAGAGAGGACGTTCTTTAGTTCTGAGGGAAATAAGAAGCCCAGTCGATTTTCTTTGTTGATTTCTGCTCAGTTGCTGATACGGCAGTGGTCCAGTGATTTGTCCCCATCTATTAATGGGGACATACTGTTAATGAGTGTTCCTACACATATTTCCTGTGTGTTTTTAGGTTTGCTGCTCTTGTTACTTTGTCTGTTTTTATAGGGAGTTTCAGGAATATTTAAAAAGTGAGGTTGGTTGCATTCCCAACTTCCCAGAATCTGGATCAGCTTTACAAAAATTTAATACGTACGTATTTGGGTAATATATATTAAAATATAAATAACATACCAAGTGTATTTCATGCACTTCTCAAATATTAGTGCCTAGACCATCATCCTCTGTTTAAAATAAACTTACGTCAGTAAAACAATTATAAAAAACAATTACAGTAATATCAGGAATAAAATTAAATAGTAGTAATGACAATAATGATGGTAAGCAGTCCTGGCAAGCAGTATCAGTGGTAGTATACAAATAACTCTATTTGGAAGTGCTGTTAATAGCTAAATCGTCTTAACCATAAAAGAAAGGATTTTTTTTTCTTTTAATAATGGGATTGGAATAATATTTGGAAACGGTAATGAGGAGCAAGAAAAGCACTGGTCCTCCCTCCTCATTTTGAGGAAATAAGGGCATAAGAAAATAAACAGCCACTATTTGAGAATGATGTAGGAAAGATGTGCCTAATGGAGAGGCCTGGTTTCAATTAAGGAAGGCAGGAAGAACGAATTTTCAGTAAAGCTTCTGTTGCTAAGACATTGGAATATAACGAAGTCCTACAGGCTACATATACCAAACTGAGAAATATTTCACTTAAAAATAAATGCTGTTAATAATAATGAGGATACTCATATCCATTAAATTCACAGACTTTCTTAAAAAAATTATTTATTTATTTGACAGAGAGAGAGAGATCACAAGCAGGCAGAGAGGCAGGCAGAGAGAGAGGAAGGGAAGCAGGCTCCCTGCTGAGCAGAAAGCCCGATATGGGGCTCGATCCCAAGACCCTGAGATCATGACCTGAGCTGAAGGCAGAGGCTTCACCCACTGACCACCCAGGTGCCCCTAAAATTCACAGAATAAGTAGCTGAATGGTCAGAAGAAAGCTGTTAGTATAAGGATAATCCTTGCTATATAGGTTATAGTAGTTTAAATAAACTAAAAACCCAAACTGAGAGAACACATGATTCAGTAATTGGAAATGACAAACCAAATGATGATGTATATATATGACAGCAAAAACAATCGAGCAAAAATACGGGGTAACATTTGTTGGTTAAAAGGACTGCAGCATGAGAAAACATATGCATACAAACAAGAGTTGTATAGACATGGGAAAAAGAAAATCAGATTTTCGGGATATTAAGATGGTAGAGTTCATTTGTAAACTATTCTTTGATGTTATTGTAGTTTAGTCACAAATGCGTGTGTGTGTGTGTATGACTTCGCAAGGAGAACCTGGGAAACTGATATTTGTCTCTTATAACCTTTAAAATGAAGAATAAATAAATAAATAAATAAATAATCCATTAGCATTAGTGCCTTCTTCAGAGTTTCCTTATGTATCTTTCTATATCATTCCCTCTTTGGAGGAATATTTATAAGTTCTAAAAAGACAGCTCAGAGGGGCAATAAGGCAGTAAAAAGATTAGCGAACGGCAGAGTCTGGCAGGAGGGAGGGATGAGTAGGTGGAGCGCAGAGGACTTTTAGGGCAGCGACGCTATTCTGTGTGACACTACAGTGGTGAATACAGGTCATTATACAGCCCTCTACACCTATGGAATGTTCAGGGCCAAGAAGGAACTCTAATGGAAACAAGCTATGGGCTTGGGACGATAATGATGTGTCAATGTAGCTTTATCAATTGTAACAATACAATCATCACTGTGATTAAGGATGATAAGGGGGGGAGGGGTGGCTTGTGCATGCATGGGAGACAAGGGAGGTGTGGGAACTCTCGTACTTCCCATTCAATTTTGCTATGAACCTAAAATGTCTCTAAAAAAAACTTTAAACCTATTAGGATTTTTCATAGGATAGAGGCCAGGCTATAAAGTTTTATATTCCAACTGATCAAAAAGATATGATCTGAAGCCTAAAGCACCGTTTTGGGGTCAAAGCAGAGGAACATACCAGATTGTGAGTTGGACTCTTTTAGGGGAGTTTCCTTGTAATTTTTCAGTGATAAGCAGCTCTACGATCCTCAGTGGTTCCTTTTTGCCATTTATACAATGAGGAGTATAGTGGGGTTTTGCCTTGTCCTAGGTGTCTCCTGAGGGCAGATGAAGCTCTCCACTAAAACTGTTCTTGTTTCTTTCACAAAAAGCATTTTATAGACCGATCACATATTCATGTCTCTTTCACCTATATTTTGTTATAGTCACACAGGATGAATTGAGAAGCAGCCATGTAATAGAAGTACAGATAAATCAGACTCTGGAAATACCATGCTTTCAAAACACCTCCTCAGAAATTTCGTCTGAGTTCACCTTTGCATGGTTGGTGGTAAGTGTTGCCCTTTTCAGTGAATAACTACAATGATCTTTAAATATTAATGAAATAGAAATGAATAAGAAGTAATAATAGGGAAGGAAGCACACAGGTAGAAGGTTGAGGACTGGCAGGGGAAGGAAGGGTGAGTACTAAGATTCCTTCCAACTCAGCAAGCCTCTGGGTCTATGAATACAGTAATTTAAAAATTAGTTCCTAAAGGTTAGTTTCTATTTCAAGCCATATACCAAACCCTAATTACAGAGAGAAAGGATTGTGATGGTGTCCTGGAGAGGAGCCACATGCAGCAGAAACCCCTATGCACAAATAATTGTCTTATAAACAACATATGCAGAGGGAGAGACCCCTTTTCCTAGAATGCTTGCTGCTACATCCTGGGGAATACGCAACATTCCTTTAGATGGGGACACACAAACTCTATTGCTTACAAGATACAGGAGGAAACATACACAAGAGAAGCAGGACTATATGAGAAGCAGCCATCTCAGTTGTATTATCGCCACAGGCTGGGGCAGGCCCATAGCTGCCATGTTTTCTGACATCGGAAGGGAGGGAGGAAGGAAGCGATAAAAGGGAAGGGAAGAAGGGGAGGGGAAGAGAAGGAAGAAAAGGAAGGGAAAAAAAAAGAAAAAGAAGCCAGAGACCTTGATTTCTATGAAAAACTTCCCAAGGCAATCCAACCAAATGGCAGCTAGCTTTAATCTCAATCTATAGTAAACCTCTACTATTGTTAAATTGGTTGATGACACAAGACTAACACAAAGATAACCATAAGCACTGTTTTGAGAATCACATAATGGGGTGTTGATTTAGATGATCCAGAACATGATTTTGATTATTTTTAGATTGTCATCAAAATGAAAACACAAGATTTCAATTCTTGCCGAACTCCTAGATCTCCATGAATACAGTGGCTGATACACTTGCAAAACGCTGTATCCACATAAATGATCACTCATATTATGAGTTACCTAAATTTTTGTGGACTGGCTTAGAAACTAGACCCTTCATATACAAAGATCTGTCTGACAATGTGCCAAATTCAAAATAATGGACTTGCAAGCAGGCTTCAGAACACAACCTACTGATGAGTTTTCAGTATCTAGATACATTTTTTTTTTTTTGATAGTCAGTAGGATGAAAAGAAAAAAAAAATATTCTAAGATAACTTTCTCAGACTGTCCTAAAATCTACAGTGTCTTTTTGTCATCTGTCAAAAAAACACCTTCTTTCCCCTTTGTACGGTTTGGTTTCCAAAACGTAAATCTTCCTGTTGTTACATCTATCATTAGTATAAGTTGTTCTTAACAAACTTGATACAAAGAGGCTCTCAGAAAAAAAATTGAAAAGAGGAGATGATCTCAAGAGGGCAGGAACTGGCTGTCCTAGACATGACAGCAATGGAAGGTCACTACACCTTGTTTGTGTTATTCATAGCTTCCACCCAAGGGCAAACATTTCCACTCTAATACCACAATTTCACTATCAAGGGGAATCATCAAGTTTAATAGTAACAATAATACAGTTTAATAAAGCTTGACTGTAGGGATTGATAGTGGCTGGTAAATTGATCTATAGTGTTCTTATCTTATCTAAAGGCTGGGTTATCTGCTTTTCCAAGCACGGGTCAATACTTCAGCCAGCCTGTGTCTTTTGTGTGACTATGAGCTTCTCCAGGGCAAAAAAACTATGCCACTCATTTCAAAAATCCCTAGCCTCTCGTTTAGTACCTAGAACATAGTTGCTCAACAAAGACTCAATAAATAATTGAATGGATCCGTTCCTCTTTGTCCCTCTCCTCCACAGTCCTATTCAGTGGCCTCATATTAAATGGTGGTCACTAAATTCATGCTGCCTGTTTAACTGGTTACTGAGCATCTCATTAGGTATCAACGACTAGATAACTGATAAGGCATCTTCTATGTGGTGGTTGTCTTCAAAGAAACGAAGAAGGCTATGAAGACATTACCTGTGGATCCTGCCAGGGCATGTGAGATAAATAAGGGATGAAAAGAGTGCACCTAAGGTCACACAGTGAGGCAATCCTAAACTTCAAGAACCTCCAGCCACGCTGTCACTTTGAAGGATGCACCATGATACAGATGACTTGAGGAATCTTTTTGAAAGAAACTTCTCTTCAAAGGGAACATCGTATTGGCAAATGTGCCGAGGAAATTCCTACTGCACATTCCCTTTTAAATGTCAAAATCTATTTGCTCCTCCGATTTACATCTGTGCTCCGCACTGTTGGCAGCTGTGGGATTCTGCAGGTCTGAGAGGAAATCCGCTGATGTGCTCATATTAGGGAATCCACTGCAGCTGGACACAAATACCCCTCAGTCTATATTTTCGTTCTTTTATCTCTTGTTAAACTGGTAGTAGTAATCATGACAAGCCAGTTGTTTTTAAAAACGTGACACAATGCGGCTTTTAGGAAAAGGTTAAAGAGCGGAGGTGGTGAAGATGAGCTGAGGAGGGCAGGAGCCTGCTGGACCAAGCTCAAAAGCTGCAAAGTGCCCCTCCCCTTCAAATGCCGCACTAAGCCCTGGAAGCAATTTTTTTTTTTAAGATTTTGTGTATTTATTTGACATAGAAATAGCGAGAGCAGGAACACAAGCAGGGGCAGTGAGAGGGAGAAGCAGGCTTCCCACTGAGCAAGGAGCCTGATGCAGGACTCAATCCCAGGACCCAGGGATCCTGACCTGAGCCGAAGGCAGACGCCTAAATAACTGAGCCGCCCGGGCATCCCTGGAAACAATTTTATAAACTAAAATTATTTTAATCTAGGTCACTGAAAAACAAAAGGCATGTCTTCTTGTATGTTGGATTTTTAAAGACCTAATTAATTCTGTTATGACACTCATGGGAAAGGTGGTCTTTAAGATCCCTCAGTTATAAAAAAGTATTTGTACCTGACCCCATGCAAAGGCTGTGTTAAATGTGTTCATGGGGGTGGTTTCTTTGCATTTGGGGAAGTTACATTCCAGGATGGCAACTACATTGAAGTAAAAGTCGTCAGATGCAAATAGTGTATCCTACATTGATCTAGTGTGAGAGGTAATTAAATAAACACGAAAGGTTAATCCTTCAGTGGACACTGAGGGTTTATGTACAGGATGGGATAATGAATTAAGAAGTCATAGGATGTTTGTGTTTAGATGGTATGCAGTTGGTGGGTAAAGGACAAGCAATACTTCTCTCAGTTTATGTTCTGACACACAAGTATAGAGTCATCTGGGAAATTCTGCAGACTTATCCTGGGAGCTTCTAAATACCATCTGATATTCTGTTTTCATTCCAGGGTATCACCCTGATTTCCTACAGCATAAATTTCAGTTCAGTCCAACAAACATACATGACTCCGTTTTGAGTGTTAGGTCCTGTGGGGATACAAAACTACATGGCATATATTTCCTGCCATGAAATACAGCTTTAATAAAAACATAAGAAATGGCAGCCGAGAGGGAAAATCGTTTGGTTCTGCATAAATGGACCTGGAAAATCTTCTTAGATTATGTTTGAGCTGGATAATTAAAGAACAGCTGGCCAGCAAACATCAGACATGTACTACACCACGACCCCGGGACCGTGAGTACAAGTTGGAAATGGAGATGAAGAGAGAGATATCAAAGAAATGTTTGATTCCAAAGTTGGTGGATAAAGAAAAACCCATGATTTTTCTCCTTAAAATCATGAAAAGAAGTCTATATCAGATTCAGACAGTTCAATATTTGTGATAAGGGCACATAACTAAAACCTATGTGCTTATATTTCTTTATATTTCTGTCTATAAATAAATCTTTTCTATATCCTCTTCTTCAATATTTGTAATCTTTTATATTTAAACAAAAATTAAATGGGAATTATAATCAATGTTGGTTTCCCATGCCTGTGGGAAGCCTAGCTATTCAGAAAGCAAGACTCACCTTCTACCTGATGGCAGCTGACCCTAATCGTCCTCACTGTAATCAGAAATAGAGTAGTAGCCAACCCACAAAGGACTCACAACCCATTGTGATAATTGGGAAAATATTGTTCTGGTGCTCTACAAAGGAGACATGGGGAGTTTTGTAAGCAGCCCTCCTTGACAGCACTGACTGGATGGAAAATAAATGGAAGAAATGTGAAGATAGGAAGCATTTTGGAGATAAAGAAGCAATAGCTGATACAATTAACAGAATTTATTGAATGTGCTATATACTCTCAACACCTGACATGGGCTGTGGTCAACACAGCCAGGTCTGACATGGTGCTCAGGCCAGCCTGGAGATGAGATAACATCATTAAATCAAATAGTACCAAAATCTCTTTTCTGTATTGGAAATTCTGGTTCTAGGGCAAAAACAGGAAAGCCTTCATAAATTATTTTAAGGTTTGTCATTAAGGTCATTGAGGGACATATAAGAAGAGCTTTTCATGATTCATTATGACCCTGCCCAACCCTCATCATGCCAAATATTTTATCCAAATCCTGCCCAAAATTAAATTATACATTTATTTCTCTTCTATGGGTCCTGATTTTGAGGGATTTTTTGTGAATTTATTCTTCTCCTCAAATAGACTAGAAGCAGAAAAAGCAAGGACTGTTTGTTCTCTACTTTTATGAGGCTGAGTATAGCAAAATCATTAACGGCATGAGTTTTGGGAAGGAAATTGTTGTTTTCAAATTCTGGTTCCTCTGTTTACTGTGTGACCTCGGAGCTAGGATTAGGGTGAGGTGAGCATGATCCTCTCCTTAGGTACAAAGTTTAAGGGACTGCCCCCAAAATAGTAATTAAGATACATATATTTTTTTTAAAGATTTTATTTATTTATTTGACAGACAGAGATCACAAGCAGGCAGAGAGGCAGGCAGAGAGAGAGGAGGAAGCAGGCTTCCTGCTGAGCAGAGAGCCCGATGTGGGGCTCGATCCCAGGACCCTGGGATCATGACCTGAGCCAAAGGCAGCGGCTTAACCGACTGAGCCACCCAGGCGCCCCTAAGATACATATTTTAATGAACTTTTTTTTAAAACCAAAATTTAGGGAAAATGCATGATAAACAAAATATCAAAATTTTAAACAAAACTAAGCTGTTGTTTTTGTCTGCTTTGAGACCCAGTTATGCTATTCACGAAGTATTTTCCAATTAGACTGTGGTTTCTGGGACTTCATAGTATCGTGTCCCCCATGGGCACAACTTTACACAGTCATAAAAATTTCCTAATTGTAGATTTTTTATTAATTTTTTCCACCTGGTCAAAGCATGGGAGAATATTTTACGAAGAGTATATAGAGGTGTACATTTTTCCTTTTGTCTCAGAATTCAGTATGACTTAGGACATGCTGCCTAACGAAGTTTTAGATCCCTCCTGTGTAAAAGGGGATGATTATAGTATGGACCTGACACTGGTATTGTGATGTATAAAGAAGGTAACACAAACTAAATAACTTAGCATAGTACCTGTACTCAGTACATATTTAAAGTTCATATTTAAAGGATCCATTTTATGACTCTCCATGATTCTTCAGTTTAGCCTTGCATATGGTGAATTCTCATGAAATACAGATGGTCATCAGTGAGGCTGGCGGACAGCGAGTTTGTCTTACTTGGGTATCTACTGAGTGTCGGGACCAGACACGTGTACCATACATATTAGCCAGTTCAGGCCGCATTCCTCATTAAATCATATGGGTCCTCCAATTTGAGAATCCCATTAAGTTTTAGGAACATTTATTAACATTTTTAAAAAGTTGTCATTTTTTTTTCTTTGAAAAACGAGAAAAACACAAACAGGGAAGAGTAAAGACTCGGTACGAGACCAATTACCGGTCTGTTTGCAGCAGACCAGGTTACCTAAGATCATTATTATCAAGTAGAGTTGAGGCTGACCCCTATCACCAAAGTGGATCAGTATATCATAAAAGAGCTCCTTCAATCAACAAATTGCCCACACCTCCACAATTAGCAATTTGTATAAAGACCTTTGGGTTCCTGGAATTTCTTTTAAATTTTTCATTCTGGATACTCAAAAAAAAAAAAATTCTTTTTATTATTTTGTGATGGTTTGGTTTTTATTACTGCATGTTGTCTCTGAGGCTTAATTGTCCCTGGACCTGGGCATCTCTGCTTTTTGATGCTGTGACTCAAATACCTTGCGTTGTTTGATCTTTGCACAAATTACTTAGCCTTAGTTTATTCCAGATTGTCATAAGGAATAAATGAGACTTAAAAGGACTTTTCAGAGTATCTAAAACATAGTAGGTGCTAAATAAATTTAAACTATGATTAGTAAGAATATAAAATTTTAGTAGTGGTGGTAACATAATATTAGTATTGTTTTCCCCTTTCCAGCTCCAGACGTTTCATTGTTTGCCTGAGCTCATTTTCTCCCCACCTCATCTCTCCTTTGCTCTGTGAAGGCGGCCATTCACACGCAGGTTCTTGCCTCAGCCCCCTATTTAACTCTGGCATCAATTAAACTATGCCAGCCAGCCACATGGAGCTACACAATAAAGCAAAGGCAGCTTTTGTCTTCCTAGTCTTCAAGCTCGGCTTCTGACTGCCTTTCTTCCCACTACAAAGTAGCCGGTGGAAATGTTCCAGGTGGGGAGTCATTTACTCAGTGACCAAGAAGCCTTTTGAACTCTTAAGATCCTCACAAAAACAGAACCTGTGCAAGAAGCGAGAGCTGTGTCAGTGAGCAGGTTCTGGAGACCTGCAGGGGGAGCCTGCTTCCTTAATGATTGGCCTCCAGATCAGCAGCCATGGACTGAAGGGCCTTCCATGGTCTTCTGTCACCACCCAATACTAAGGACTCCTTTCAGAGGCCCTGTCTCCAGGATACAAGCTCTCTCCCTTTAATTTTCTGTGTGTATCTTCATGAGGAAGATAGCAGCACTGACACCTGGTTCCCTCTTTTGGGGGGGACAAAGGTATGTACATTGTTTCAGGAGGAATATCTTGAGCAGAGTATCATTCTTTGCAAGGGGCACTAACTACATATGGGTATGTAAAGCTGATACCAGTCCTAGCCATATGACCCTAAAGAATGGTGTCTTACAGAAGAAGTTCTATGAAATATATTCTGGAAATACCTGTATGAACTATTTAAGAAGTCTGCCTTCATGTTTCCCCCATTTCTGCTCCTCACTCATACTTGAATTCTCTTACTCACTTAGCTTCCATTTCTACTACTCTGAATCATCTGGCTTTTTAACAGATTTAAGCCAGAGATTCCAAGCGACAGATCTTTCTTTTCGTTTGTGTGTGTGTGTGTGTGTGTGTGTGTGTGTCTCCTTCCCCATCAAATGTACTACTTGCTGTTCAACTTTCTTCATCTTAGTTCTCTTCATTTCCCACTGATCTCTGCATGTCATGATTCATCTGCTGTTTACAGTTAAATCAGTGGTTTTCAAACCTGGATCCTTTGAGGATCTTTTTAAAAAAATGCCCCAGCCTAAGTCTCATCCCAGAACCACTGAGGTCGAATCTCCAGAGGACAGACTTTGGGCATCAGAATGTTTTCAAAGCAACTCAATTGAGAATATTAAGTTATACTAAAGAAGAATGAGGGCATAACCCTTCCTTTACCCTTGTGCCCCTCAAGAGTCCCCTCCTCACTGGCCCTTAGCACATACACTGACACTGACCAGCACAGTGAAATCCCAGGGATCTTGTCCATGGAAATTCTGGGTATGGCAAGAATAATAGGAGCATTTCTTCACAGACGCAAGAAAGGATATGGAATAGAAGAACGAAATACTTCAAATAAACTCTGATTTGTGGAACTCAGATTAACATTTACTGTCTACCCTTTATGTGTCCTCCTTGAAGGTAACAGAAATAAAGACAGAAGGGCAAGGACCAAGACTAGGAGGCACCTAGGGCACAAAATTTAAGGAGCACTTACTCTCAGACGCCCACCCTGCACTTACAGGATCCCGAGACTGAATGCCTCCTTAAATGCTATGCCTTAGGGGTCTCTTCACCTCATCTTAGTCCTGGCCCCAAGGGGAGCTAAAGGAGCCCTTTTCTAAAGGGAAGATAGAAGGGAGGACAACTGTCATCCAATTTAAGTGAAGATTTAAAACAAAGCTAATACAGGACATCTTAGCATTAAGATTCTTGAACTTAAAATAAGAACTACGGTCTTTCATTAGCCCCCAGTGCTGTGCCCTCCAAATCCCACCCTGATATGCAGCTTATGGAAAGTTGTGGAAACAAAGTTCTAGTCAGAAGATCATCAAGTTTCTACTCACTTTAGGAGAGGGTGACTGTAGTTGTGAACTGACAAGTGTAAAGATCTTTTCTCTAGTAATATACTAAGTATCTCTTAATTTCAGTTCTTCATTCATCATCTCTATTTTTACAGATATAAATGAATTAATGCATATGGAACATCTAGCCCAGAGCTGACATGATTGAGTGCTTAGTAACTAGTGACTATTTCTTTCAGCAGGAGAATAATGGAACTTGGGAAACACTCATCACCCAAGGTCACTCCATCAGCAATTCCACATTGTTTAAAGACAGAGTCAAGCTAGGCACAGATAATAAACTCTACCTCTCTCCAGTCCAAATCCATGATGATGACCGGAAGTTCTCCTGCCGTGTTGTGGTAAGATCTGGCAAAATCTTGAGGCATTCCACCACAGTCAAGGTTTTTGGTAAGAGATTTTGTTCTCTGGGCTCCCTGCTATCTTCCTGTCCATTTCTCCTGCCTTGCTCCACTCTGGAAAGAAAGTGCCTTGTTAACTGGAGAGCAGCTCCCCAGGGTAGCTACTCTAGAGCTGTTGCCCTTGAGACTGTCATTCATGGTAAGGGTGGGAATAAGGAGAGAAGTTAAAGAACAGTGATTGAGTTGATAGAATAAAATCACACAGAGAGTAATTAATTGGCCCTAGATTGACCAGTTTCCCGGTGACCACTCCTTATTTACAACTTTAATGTTTCCTGCAAATACTGGAAATCTCTTTAATTATAACTGCCAAAATCTAATTACTTAGTTGTCTAATTGTCTCGGTTGCTTGTGGGAGGAAGGCGAAATAGGGCCAGTACGAGAAAAGAAAAATAATAAACACAGCTCCAAAGAAACTGCGGGAGTTCTCCCACCCCCAGCAGGGCCAGGGCCTCAGCAAAGGAGCCTGTGGGGATGGCCCTCTGTCCCTGCATTCACAGAAGTGTGGGGCGGAGCTGAGATATCCACCGTGGCCTCACTCAAATTGCACAGACTCTGCAGGGAGGAAATCTGGGGGAAATGTGAAAATCCTACTTTGCTCAGTGATGCATGGCAATATTAATAAATACAAACCCCTGGCTTTGGATTTTTTTTGTTGTTGTTGTCTCCAAGAACTGTGTTTTTTTTTTTTAAAAAAAAAAATCATTTTTAAATGAAGGCAAAGAGAAAAGCAGTGATGTGGAGGAGCAATTAATTATTTTTGCAAATGAGGTAAACAAAAAAGATAACAGAATCTAAGGGCATGAGCTCCTAGATTTTTCTTCAGTTCTCTGAATGACTGGAAGAGTGAATCATCTTTGTTTTTACTTAGAATCTTACTGCATTATTTTTAAAGATCAGAAAGTTCAGGATGTTGAGGGAAATGCAGACCCTGTGGTGTATAAAGACGGAAGCAGCTGCAGCCAAGATTTCTGTAGTTTGAAGTCTTATGCTTATAGCCCTTCCTATATTGCTCTCTGGCTCACCCTCCTTCCCTCCCTCTCCCTCCGTCTCTCCTTGGGAGATGGGCTAAGAGATAATCAATCACCCCTGATGATCAGGTTGCTTATGGAGCCTGAACAGTGCTCTGTGAAGTGGTGGGAGAGACTGTTTATCTCTCATCAATTTTACCCTTCACTCACTTACTGGGGCGTGACTGTCTTCGACCCAACATGAAACGGACTCATCTGGCCTGACTTTAGGCAAATCGATGAAGGCAGATATCCAGGATGTGAAAAGAAATGTCGATTCCAAGTTAGACGAACTATGTCCCATTGGACCAAGGGTTTTTGCTCCCCAGCTTGATCTAACTGCCTTGTCAACACTTAAACTGCACCCCGTATCTCTCTGCGACAGATACTTCCATCTTCGTCTCGAACGCTTCCCTCTCTTTCACCTCTCACTCTTCTGGCCCTGTTGGTGTCTAGAGCTTGCTCTCAGTTCCGTCTTTGATCTTTCAGTAGAGGCTTAAAAATAAGAGGTTCTGCCTGCTCGTTCATGAGTTCTTCCCTGCTTCCTGGCTTTCCCCCTTTAGTGAATGGGCTATCCAGGCTATGCTTGGCTGGTCTCATCTAGTCCTTAGACAGTGTGTGTGTGTGCCACCAAGTGCATATTACAGTGGCCCTGGCATGGAAGGAAAATACATGTCTTATTCAGAACCCACTCAGCATCCCTCGGTGATTCCTCAAATAGAACAAGCCAAAAATTAAAACTTGAAAACCTTGACATAAATACCCACGTGTAGCACTCCAGCTTGGATGCCCTAAATCCAGCTTATTTCTTCTTCCTTAATAATGCCTCCATTCTCTAACAGTCCAGGGACCAGAAGCTTCCCCAGCATCCTTGCTACTTCCTGCCCTTCTCTCACTAATCTCCTCTGACTTTACTTTCCTTAGCAGGGAACCTGACATCACAGGTTTGCCCCCTCCTAACCCCTGACCCCTAAACCCGATTGTCCTGAGCCTCAAAAGAAATTTACATTTTCTTTTGTCTCTCTAGCACCCTTGCAGCTTTCGGTACCTAGTCTTCCTTTCAGGTTCTTCATTTCGATGGTATTTGTTGCTAATATGAAGTCAGAATCCCCGTCATCCCGTTAGGGTTGTAGGGTGTATTTTGGTTTGGGTTCTGCTGAAAGAAACCATGGAGACAGGATTCGAGTTAAATTAATTTATTTGAGATTTACATATTGAGGGAATTTATGGACGGAAACATCAGGAGATGAGTGGAAAAACCAAGGAAGGGAAGGAAGATAATGAAATGTACATGACCATGCCCGTTACCAGTGTGGGCTTAGAACTCACTCCCACAGGGGAACTCTGGAAGAACACACATCAGAGTTCTCTCCCAAATAAAGGCAAGGAAGTTGGAGTATTATCCGCCAACTCCCCATCTGTTATCACCATTAGCTCTCTAGACTTACAGTTTGCCCTACTTGTGGACTAAGTGTGCTCCTATAAATTCTTAGGAGGGACTCATTAGGTATGCCCAATGAGAGGCCTCCAACACGTAGAAGGAAGTGCCACATGGCTGTACCAGGCACTGACAGTACCTGTGACAGGCTTACTGTCTGCCGTCAAGAGCTGTCTTAAAGTCACTTCAGTTCAACATAATGTACCCAGTGCCTATTTTGCGCTGGGCACTGTTAAGTGCTAGAGATGGACACATGAATGAAAGAAACAGCCTGGCTTCTAGGCACTTACAATCTAGCAGCACATCAGAATCACTGAGATATTCTCTGGTGCTTTCTAAGATCTGTATTTTCCCTGAAAATGTAAATTTCTTAAGAACAGTGAAGTTGATCTGTCCACCTTTGTTTCCTAGGCATGTGTTGGGTGTTTAATAAATATTTGATGACGAATCTTACACACCCATGCACGTGCACATGTGCACGCATACGTGCACGCACACACACACACACACACACAAATGGTGGCCAGGTCAGATGACAGTCAGTGCCACTAACTGTGTTTTGTTTGCCTTTAAGCTAAGCCAGAAATTCCCATGATTGTGGAAAATAACTCTACGGATGTCTTGAGAGAGGTGAGTCACATTGAAGCTTTTGAAGATCTGTAGTATAATATGCCAAGGTATGTTTTGTTACATCATTGTCCAGAATGTTTTCTCAAAGCACCTTATTCCTTGGCCCTCAGCCAATTAATTTCTGGTGAGGAAGAAGGGAAACTGAGTTGATCCTAGAAACCAAATGGGAATCTTACTTTCTGACTTCGGGCTCTTAGAACATGTGATCTGTAATCCTTATTAATCCTTAAATTTTCTGGAAAAATTGTCTCAATAGTTTAATGTTCTCCTTAATAAAAACTGGAGAAGATAGTAAAAGAAAAGTAGGACAGAAAGCAGTGTGAATCCTGTTATAAGAATGAGACCTTTGCTCAGCTGCATTTAATTTGTTCTAATCTATTTCCTATAGCAGCTTTCCTGTAGTTTTTATTTGGAAGTGACAAGAGGAAAAATGCCCTTCTGTAACTCCTTCAGAATCCTGGCTATTCCTCAAGCAGTAGGAAAAAAGGCAGGTGGAAAAGTTTCTTGTAGGTAATTCCCAGCCTCAAGTCACTGGGTTCTGGGCTCACTTGCCAGCTCTTCTTGCTGGCTGTGACCTTAGGCAAAAAACTTCTATCTTTTTGGTCAGTTTTTCTATCTCTATGAAGAGGATAAGAAGAGTATCTGCATCTTGTTGTTCTTAAGAATTAAATGAAATAATGTGTGGAAGGCTCTTAGTATAAATATGGCAGATACTAAGCATCAGTGAACATTATAATTGTTGCTATATTGTTATTACTATTAGTGTCAATCAGCTGTCTTGGGACACTTCGACTTAATTCAAACTTTTCAAAATCCCAAGTTGTAAAATAAATATTCCCACAAATTCTCAAACACTTCTTGCTACATGGGATGAGAGAAAATTACACTCATATTCTAGTTTCTTCTAGTCCTTCGAACACTAAATAACTTATGATTTCTGGTCCTGCTGAATATCAGTCATTTAATTTGACAGCTGCATACAAATCATACCTCAGACTCTGTGGGATGGTTTTAGATGAGAATATACTTGTGTCTGCTGTTTATTTTATGTGTTAGTCTCTTAGATAATTGGTGTTATAATCCTGAGTATATAAAAAAGATTAAAATTTTTTTTCTTCCACAATTAATCCCAACTTTATTAGTGGATTTCATTTCAATAGTTTGACTAAAACAAACTCATGGCTCAATGTTTGATAGGTATTTTTGTTTCTTATAAGGATTTCTTGAAGGTCCTTTATGCTAATGTTTACAGGTACTAAGGACTCAATTCAGATACGGAACCATAAGATTGGACCCAAGAATTTTAGTTAAAGAGAAAAAAGACTTTCTCTTACATGTTATCAGATTTCCTCTTCTGTACCCATGCTTACCTGGGTTCTGACTAGACAACTCAGAGAACCTTCCTTTTGGGGAATTAGTGAGTAATCTCTCACCGACTCTTTATAACCAGAGACAGGACACAGCATGTCTGCGGATCTTTTAGGGTTCTGCCAAACATTAGTAATTCTTTACCCTAATATTCTTAGAGTCCCCATTGTATTTTTAATAGCTTCTTAACTCTTCAAAGTGCTTTCACATGCTTTTATCGAGTCATGCTTTCAGTGAGCCTTGGAAAAAGGTAGAGTATGAGTCATCTTACTGATGAGAAATTAGGGCCCGGAGAGTCTACACAACTAAGTTGCTGATAAAGGGCAGAGCCAGGACGAGCATTTGGCATCCCTGATTCCAGGCAGGACAGTGTAAGGAGAGGAGCCTGTGGTTCAGGGGCACAGAGAACTAATGTCGAATCCTAATCTGACCACTTCCTGGCTACATATCTTCATCCAGTAGTTAACCTCCACGAGTCTCAGCTAAGTCACCTAAAACTGGGATCGAGATTAATATTTCACAGGGTTCTTGGGTGAATTAAATGTATGCACAGTAATGGAGTACCTCGCCCATGATAGATGTCTCGGGAGCATTTCCCTCCTCCCACTATTTATCATTCACCTATTCTCTTTCACCCATCCCTTCATCTGGATAAATGTTCATAAATCTCCCGTGTGATTGATTTTAGGAGGCAGTGTGGGATAATGAAAAAAACAGAACATAGACTGTGGAATCCGACAGGCCTGGGTCTGAATTCTCCGTCATTTATTAACTCTGGCCCCCGGGACCTTGATTCCTTAGCTTCCTCATCAGTGAGCAGGGAAAATGATCCCAACCCCTCAGGAGTGATACAAAGATTAAGTGAGAGAACATATGCAAAGTGTCTACCATCTGGCAACCATAGGGTTGGTTCATGGTCATTTCCAACCCCCTCTTCATTCCTGAGAAATTAATCCAACATGTTCCTATGAGATGGCCTACTATGTGCTATGTATTCACTACACCAGCAGCCCTTAGTGTTAAAAGTAATAGGGATTTGGTCAGTTATGAGTTATGTTTATGGTTAATTCATTTTTCCTGAAAAATAGAAAAGCCCCCAGATTATCCTAAAAATGATGCTTCTCAGGCTTTGACATGCCAGGTTTGTCCAAGCAGAGTGGGTGTCATATTCTTGTGAGTTCCATGGCAAGGCTTAACCAGGGCTCCAGCGTGGCGCACAGCCTCGGCCCTGAAGCTGACCTGGAAAGGGAGTCTTTACTGAAACCACAGGGCCCCTTTTTGTACCAGACTTTGTATTCCAATAAAAGATGCTGGCCTAGGAGCCATCAGCTCACAGTCCTGGCCCTGCATACCCTACTCTGATGATGCAGCAAACGAAGGCACAAGAGAGATGCATGAAAACTCCAGAGTTTATGCAATAGTTCGGACTTCCCATGAGCCACATGTGTCTGTATTTCATTCCTGTGCTTTCTGCTTTAACACCAGCATCTCTGTGGATCTCGTCCTTGTTGTTCTCTACCTTTATTATGTTTGACAAAAGTTAGGTGAAAAAAATATATATAGAAAGAGCTACCTAACATGAAACAGGAAACAAAGGTAGTTGGGGTTAAAATGCCTGAAAATGGGGCACCTGGGTAGCTCAGTAGATTAAGCATCAGACTTGATTTCCACTCAGGTCATGATCTAAGGGTTATGGGATTGAAACCTATGTCAGGCTCCAAGCTCAGCTCTGCTTCTCTCCCTCTCCCTCTGCCCCTCTCCCACACTTGTGCATGCTCTCTCAAAAATAAATAAGTAAATCGTTAAAAAAAAAAAATGCCTGAAAATGAAGAGAAGTTAAAATCATAGGAGACATGTGAAGTAGACGCCAGACTCTAAAAACACATGTTATCATTCAGCAGTATGACTCTGGTGGCTCTTTGAAGATTTTCACTGTTGCTCTTTATTTCATTGTGATTTTGTAAAGCCTGAAACTTCGTGGATCCTTTGTCTTTCTTAAACTCCATTTCAAGTGTACATGTGTATGCGTGTGTATGGGTTTAAGATTAGGTGTTAGAGCTTTTCTTCTTCTTTCTTTCTTTCTTTCTTTCTTTCTTTCTTTCTTTCTTTCTCTGTCTGAGGACACAATAAGGCTCTGATTTCCAGGGTCCAGCCACAGGACTCCCAGCGGCCCTCATCATGTGCAGTGGTGAGTCTCTGAGCTTGCACCCCAGCTGGAGAGGGCCCTGAAAATGGCACCGTACTCCTTTGGACTCCATATGGGAAGTGAAATCTCTAATATCAGGCTGGTTTCTGGAAAAAAGGGAGATTAAAAGTCTGCAGTACAGTCTGGGTTTTTCCTAAGCTTGTGTTTGGACTTGTGCTTGTTCTACAAACAGCTCGCAGAGAAGACAGAGGTGGCTGTTAGAGCTGCAGACAGTCTAAGAACAAGCACTAAGAGGGAGCCACACACAGGTAAGGACAGAGCCAGGCAAGAAGACATCATTATACCAGGATCTAGTCCGCTTTCTGGAAGGTTGTTGCCTGCCCGTAAAGGGCTTGGGCTTATTTATGAGACAATGAAAGACTGTGTTTATTAGCTGTTGTCTCCCAGCTCCCACCACCTCTCACCCACCCCCAACCCAGTTAAAAAAAAAAAAAAAGGTTCTAGAGGAATCATTCAAAATAAAAGTCAGCTCCAGCACAAAGGCCACACTCCTTGCCAGTTGGTTTTATTCTATTCCTGAGTGAACAACATACTCGGCGTATTCTCAACAGCCCAGGGAATTGTTCTCTCCCTATGGGCTATTAGCTTCCATTTTTTCAAAGCATCTCTGAGTATTTAAAAATGAACTTCTTTTTTTTTTTTTTTTCCCCAAAAAATCAGGGAACAGTTGGCATGCAGCCAGCATCTCAAAGACAGGGATAAAATCCCAAACCTATAGCTCATGTGAATGAGAGGTCTGTAGGGACAAGACAAATGCAACCTAAGTGTTACAAACTGACCTCAGAACCTAGGAAAATGTTCTCTGTCCCTCAGTCTCCCAGGTCTCTCATCTTCTCAAGGCGAATTCCCCCAACCCTGGGGGGTGGGGAGGGGATCGGTCTCTCTTCTGTGTTCACACTTCTTCTCTATCCCTTTTTCTTTCTCTTCTGGTTTGCTGCCTCTTCCTCACCCCATCTCTCCACCTTCCCCTTTTCCTTTCTGAGTTTCTCTCATCTCTTCCTCATGAAATCCCTCTTCAACAGACCTTAATATGAAATTGGATTATATTTTCAAATATTTATGAATAAGTTTCTATATCTTCTGTTCTTACTGTTTCATCCGAGTGAGCTGAAAAGTTCAGTTCTCTTTGTGCCGATCACATAGGAATGATGTATGTGTTAGGTTGTTGGAAAGACAGGATTCAGACAGGTTGTGCTGGTGACACAGCTTTAATATGAGCAGGTAGTACAACACAGCACCAGTGGGAGAAAGACCTGCACCAGATGGGGCCCGAGATCTCAGGTGCAGGCTTCTATGTCCATCCACAGCTGCACCGCACAGAACAAGCTCCGTCCCCAGTTCTCAACTGACCACCGGGATGTGTGCAAAGGCCTGGGCCCCAGGAACCCTGTGCTCGGCTCCTGGTGGGGTCCCTTAGAGTGAGCTGGTCACATAGGGACATTCCAGCCACCTGACCAGCCTCACCTGTCAGAACCCTCAGCTCCACCAAAACCAAGTGCAAAGCATAAATCCCGTTATTTTCACTCAGCAACACAGCAGGGTGGTTCGTTCCGTACCCAAAGTGACAGACCCATGATGGCAAAACTGCACTTATCTCCAGTTAATGCATCTTGAAGTTTTGATCAGGACAGCTTTAGGAACCCTATACATAAGTGTTTGGTCAGCTGACCCCTCCTGAGATTAACCTACTGTGCACTCTGTCTCTTAAAAACAAAATACTTTCTATTTACACTAACGTGGCTCTTTGCTGTGAGCCTCAAGTCTGTGTTTTCAGAACAGATACCTCCCAGACTGATTACACAAAATGGAAGGGATGCGCTAAGGCAGGCTGCTCCTGCTCCCTCTGACAGGCTTCCTTCTCGGCCCTCACCTTCCATTTCATCTCCAGGATGGCCTTCTCTACCTCCTCCAGGGCTCGCTCTCGCCTTTCCACTGCCCTCTCCCGCCATTCCACGGCCCTCTCCCTCCTAAGCACCTCCTTTTCCCTTTGGCTGGCCCACAACGCCAGGGCCCCCACTTGCTCCAGGAGCCGGGCCCAGTCACCCTCGATCCCTATGGGGAGCTGGGGCCCCTGGGGCCTCGGGTCCTTGCGCTGCCCCACCTGACCATGGCCAGTCCTCTCTAGCTCCTCTCTATGCATGCTCTTCAGATGTTTCCACAAGGCTGTGGTGCCCACGTTAACCCCGGGGCCACGGCTCACCTGCCTGCCGCACAGGCGGCAGGTGGCATATTGGTTGGGGTGGTGGCCGGCACGAACAGGGGCCAGGTGGAAATACTCCCATACCTCTGAAAACCGGGTCCCCTTGTTGTGCGGCAGAGGGGCGGGCATAGCTCTCATGAAAGGGCCAACCTGTTCTCCCTTCTCCCTCACTGCCTCTTCCTCCTTCATCTCTAGGTCTCCTTTTGCTTTCATCCTGGTTCCCTCCTCTTCCTCCTCTTCCCGCCTCATCCTATCTCCTCTTCTGTAGCTTTCCTTGAGCCAGAAGTCTTAGCTCAACCACAGCTAAAGCAAAATGAGTAATTGGGAAGGGACTGTAGTAACTCTTGGGCATTCACAACAATGGTCAAAGGCTGGCCACACCTGAGTGGTGTGGTGTTTCCTCCTTTCCGCTTCACGGGAGAGTCAGGGTGAGTCAGAGCCACATGAAATGCCCTCTGAGGCTCCCGTATACATTATCTCCAGGCCCCAGATGTGTATTGATCCCTCCTTGTCTAGACCAGAAAGGCAAAGCAAATGAGTCCAGAAATCACAAAGTTCATCAGTAAATTCAGGGTCCTCTACAGATCAAGCACCATTCCATACGTTTCTGAACATTGGAAGTGTCAGGTTTTCTCTTGCTTCCCTCCTGGCTGCTTCCACTGTGTCTATGCTCGTGGATGCCTGTAAATGGGTTTTGGAGGCTCCGAACCCCCAGGCTGCTCACGACGTCCAGGGCTGGGGCATCACTGGCCTTCCTCAGAGTAGGGAGAAGCACACCCAGAGAGAGGCTGACGTGGGAGACACTCGCACTTCCTGAGAACTGGTGCAACAGGCAGTCCAAACTCTGGGGAATAAAGTTCCCAGTGTGAGGTCAGTTTGCCCCTAGAGAGGTAGGTCCCTCTGGGAATGAGATTCTAAGAATTCCGAACAGCAGGCTTAGCTGTTTTCAGCAGGACGAGCTGGCATGGACAGAGGAGAAGGAGGTGGAGCACATCTCCAGAGACCTGTCGCCCGGTGGTCCTCAGCAAGTAGCTTACACTTCACCTTCCCTGGCACCATCACCTGCAAAGCCAATAGCTGAGAAGACCTTCCCGACAGCAGCTTGCTCCAGATGTTTGCCTGATTCACCCCCACCGAAATAAATAGATGGATAATTAAATTACATTGTAAAAAATAGCCTGACATCTCTCTCCTTTTTGGGGTCATTTCTTAAGTAATGGAGAGCCTTCTTTGTCAAGTTTTGCAACCCCAAAGAGTTAGGAAACACTCCCACCTCCCCAACCCTACAAGTGGGTACTTACAGTCAAGCAAGGCTCTGAACGTGTCTCTGAGGGCTTTGGTGTGGGGTGAGCACTCCTGCACGCTGTGGGTAGCTATTAGCTGACTCCTGCCCCCAGGAGGAGGGCACCTGCAGTTACTGTTCCCTCCCACATCCAGGGAAGCCTCCTTTCCAGGTAGGTGTGTCCAAGTCTGCCCACGCACTGAGGCAAACTTTGTCTCTGCTCCCCTCCCACTCCAAAAAAGAGGTTCCTGGAACAGGGCTGGTAATAAAACAGTAAGTCAAGCACCTACAGGTCTTAGCTCTCTTTCGAGATAACCTGATCATCTGACCTCTTAAAGCAAAGGAAAATACTGAAGGGGGAAAAAGGGTGAGATTTCAGCAGAGAAACCACAGGCCTCAATGACATCTGTGCTTTCAAATATTTTGTCCAGTTGTCAGACCATGAGTCTCAACGTTGGGTTTGGAAACTATGGAAGTTGTAAATATAGTCAGTGGAAAAGAACTTGCAGGAAAGGGAAGATTAAGTGAAAGGAAACCTCCCAAGTTTAAAGAAATCTGAGATGTTGAGAGACAGATTTGAGGTTGCTTTTTATTATATTATGTAAGTGGAATTGGCAAGGTTGAATTGCTGTTGGCTTGTATTCTCAGTTGGAGGGAAATAAAAGAATAGTCACATAATAGTCACATAAATGCTATTATTTATCTATATGTATATTTAGGAGGGAGAACCTACCAGGAGGAGACAGGAACATTTTGAAGAAGGTGTCCGTAGAAGGAAAATGCTTGAGTTATAGAAAAGATGGAAATGGCAGACTAGAAAACAGAGACAGATGAATTTCAAGTGAAGAAAGAAGGTTGAGGGGAGGAAAGACTCCAAAGAGAGGTGAAGACTGGGTAAACGAATAGGAGAACTTTAAAAAAAAAAAAAAAAAAAAAGATTCCTCTTTCTAAACTAAAAAAAATTATTTTTTAAATGATTCTGCGGAAAGCCCTTCTGAAAAGTTTCTGCCCAAATTTAGGCAAACTGAATCTGAGCTCATTTACAAATGGTCCGCGTTTCAGTATTTCATCTACAGAAAAAAAGGAAATGATCGTTCTTACAGCCAGATGTGAATTCACTTTTCCTGACTCTCCAGGCTCGCGCTCCATCCAATCTCCCGCCGGCGTCCCTCTGCTGCCGGGACAATGCCCCCAACTCACAGGAACCCTTTCCATCTCTCCAACTTTGCGAATTCCCCACTAGTTTCCGCAACAGCCCATCTGTGGAGTCCAGGCCCCTCTCTTCCCTGTCTGCAAAATACAACTCTGTTCTCCTATTCCCAGAGTTCACCCTTCTCTGCTCTCCTACAGAACTGCCCAAATATTTTCTGCCACTTACTACATCATTCTTTGTGCAATTGCGCAGGTATTCTGTGTACACTTAGAAAATGTGTTAGAGAGACCAGTTCTTTGGCTTGTCTCCTGAATGCAACAGCCGTGCGTTAAGTGAGTGAGTGATTTTGACTTCTCAACAGAGGAAATTGTGTGTGTACACTCATGGGTGTATACACACAGACTCTTGTCCATATATACTTCATATATATATTTTTTAATGTAACATGTTTTTCTTCTGACTCATTTGGAAGTTCCCAAACTGCAGTAATTCTGCTTGCTCAGCAAAACCCTCCAAACTTGATGTTTCATAAGAGGTTTGACTTCAGTTTGAGCTGGTTAAGTCTGTGGCTTTTCGAATTTAGAGAGACTGGGAGGGAGGCGTTCAGGACAAGAACCACATTCTGAAACAAAAATCTTGGAACACAGTTTGGAGGTGGTGGAGAGTATTTGAAATGTGACTCACTCCATAAAATGTGAATTTAGAGAATCCACAAGAGTTAAAGTTTTTTAATATTTTTATTATGTTGACAAGAGATTTCTTCAGTAAGCCTGTTGCCTTTATAAAATAATGGAACCCTTACTTGTTCCTGATATTACCATATCATCATCTTACGGTGGGTTAACCAAGCATGGAGAAAATGAGTCATGAGAGTGGTTTAAAGTATTGCTGTTAACAGAAACCTTTACCACTTTTTTTTTTTTTAAACATTTCATTTCCTGTAACTCTTACATCCCTTCCTGGACCACCTGAAGATAAATACCAATCTTGGGCATTTTACTGAATTAAAGAAATTGAACCCTCTTTTCTTTATTAAATAAATTATATTTTAGGGGACCTGGTTTTACATTTGATTTTCCAGGACAAAAAGTGACATTATGTCATAGGTCTGCATGGCTGATCCATGCACGGGTCTCCATTGTCAAGTACAGAATGAGTGGAAACACTGGCAGCTGCCGTGTTCTCTATGTGCTATTCTGCATTCCACAGACAGTCCCCTCTGAAAGTCTGGTGATTTCCTTGGGCTTTTTGTAGGGATGTATGGGGAAGGTGCTAAACTGTACCTCTGTAGGACCTCACCAGAAAAATGCTACTCTAGTATCCTTAAATTTGGTTTCTCAACTCTGCTCAGGACCAGACTCTCTGGGTATTATTAGTCTGTGGGGAAATTGGCACCCCAAGTATTACGTATAGTTCATTGTTCTTTACTAGTTAACTAGTGAATCCATCCATTGTGGAAAATATTTGAGAACAAGAACCAGGGCTGGCTGTGTGTGAAATACATACATTTCTTGATGAGAAAACAAAAAACTATGAATGGGATTATAATTTTGCAGTGTCTCCAATAAAATAATGAGGATCCTATAAAGTCTTATTGGATATTTTCACCAGGCTGTTGAAATAAACTATCATCTCACGAAGAGCAAATACAGTGTTGGAAGTAAAACATAACTGACCCTACCCCTAAGCTTTCTTGTTTTGTAACATAAGCTACGTGTTCTGTCTCTTTCATGTTTCAGTACAATGTGTCTTACCAGGAAATATCTTGGACTGGGACTGGAGTGGCAGAGTTCGCAATTGTGCCATCGACTACATTCTACTCCCTTTCACTCTTCTGTGATTCGGGGCCTTGCTTTCCCCATCTGTCAAATGGCAATGATAAGGCATGTCCTCCCTGCCCTCTAGCATTGTTAGGATGAAAAAATGAAAAACCAATTACATAAATTCTCTACAAGTCAAAAGTAAGATGTTTATAATAACGGTGTCTCTGGTTGTGGCTCTAAGTAGTACTTTACATTATTTGGGGAGTGGAAACAACCAAAATATGGATCTCTTTTAGCTTTTAGTCTAACAGTATATTCTTTTCTGGCTTCTGCCTGTTAGAGCTTCTCCATTTTTCTAGTCTTTGGTTTCCATCTAGTATTATTTTATTCTTCCTGTATGCAGTTGTGATCTGCCTTCTCCAGAACCCAGAATCCAGTCTTGCAACATTAGTCTAGTCCTAGATTCTTCATAAGTTAACCTATGATTCCAGCCCTGAATTCATGACATCTCTATAGGAGACAGCCAGTTCGTAGCTCACATTTTCACATAACCTCTGAAAGGTAAACACAGCTTTGTTGAAAGTGGAGAAAATCCTTTCCTGCCAATTTGCTGCATGTGACAGTTGGTGGGGTTGTAAGGGGTACCAGTTTCTTCTGAATTTGCAAATAAGCCTTTCTATGTTCTGCCTTTACCCCCAGAGAACATTCACCTGCTCCCTGAGGAATGTATTTCCCACAGCAAATCTCACATGGTTTATAGAAGGAGGCTTTCCTCAAGGTAAAAAAGAAGGTAAGGAAATCAGTCAGCCGAAATGGGTTTGGCAAAAAAAGAAAGAAAACAAAGAAGAATAGAAATTACCATTGACCAAGTTGATCTTGGCATTTAAAAACAACTCTCATTCCAAAACAAACATCATCTTGCCTACCAAGTGCTATTTTCTGATACCGCATCTAGTGCCTCTAAGAGGACCGGTGTGGGTCACATTTCCCAAAATTAAAAAATAAACTTGACTTCTTCTTCTTCTTCTTCTTCTTCTTCTTCTTCTTCTTCTTCTTCTTCTTCTTTTTTTTTTTCTAAGATTTCTTAGAGAGAGTGTGCATGAGCAGGAGAAGGGCAGAGGGGAAGGAAGAGGGGAAGCAGATTCCTCGCTTGATGCCAGGACCCTGAGATCATGACCTGAGTCAAAATCAAGTGATCAGCTGAGCCACCCAGGAGCCCCACACCTGATTTCTTTAACTCGAATATAAATGCTCATGTTTTATTTAACTGTCAGTAAAAGCAGATCTCTTATAGGAGGGCAAAAAAAGTTTAATTCAACATACATTTATTAATAATTTCATTTATCAGATAACTTAGCACCACTGCTTTAAATCAATAAAGAAATACTTTCTACTTTTTCCTTTAAGGCTCTGAGTGGGGTAGGGTGTAGAAGACTAGAGGAAGTATACATAAAGGACTGGGCTTTATGACAAGGAACTCCTCTAGGAGGATTAAAAAGTCTTGGAGCTGGAACACACATAGAGGCAAGCTCAGGTGAGAACGTACAAAGCTGTACTTTTCAGAGGTAGTAAACAGGCAGAACGATCCCAGCCATTCCCTGCCTGGGACAATAGCCCTTCCCCTTTCTCTTGAGTCATTCTTTTGCTCAAAGCTCAATATCTTTTCAACAGTAACTGAGTCCCATAGCTTTTGATACATTATTACTTTTAACTGATAAAATAAAAAGTTCATGTTGATGAACGATTATATCAATCCACTTGATTCATTTTTAGACTCTTACTGGGTTTGTTACTCACTTGAAAATAATTCACCCTTAATAATGATGGATGCAATCCTGAAAATACCTCTTAAAGGTCATTAGATATATGTTCTCCTGTTAAATAAGCCCTGGCTTGATGTACTGGGTTACCCTCCCAACCATGAGGCCAGACAGTGTGGTAAAACTGCGTTTAGTTATTATTTTGGCAAGCAACAACTTCAAAACTAGCATTTAGAGCCCGTCGTGTAAAAAAGCTACGGAGAGTCCAGAAAGTTCTGGCCTACAGTGACAGATGGTTTTACATTAATTTCCTGCTGCCATGTGTGCTATTTGGAGGCTGGACTAACAGTGGCAGTTAAATAGTTTCTATTTCTAAAGGAGACTCACAAGACCCAAAATGACAGTGGTTATAAATCTATAGCTTATTTCAGGAAAAAGACACAATATAAAAACACCATTAAAGTAAGGGTACATATCACATGTCTAGATTTACAGCAAGGGGGCCAGTGAAATCAGGCATGGGGTTCTTTTTAAAGGGGAGGGGATCACCAATATGGCAGAGAATACCTCAGAAATGGGGAGCCCAAAATGGAATCTTGGCTGAGGTTGTTTTGTATTTTACTTAGACATATTCCTGCTATGTAACCAGACTCGACAGTAAAGCCTTCCCAGGTTCTGGCCCAGGTCACATGCAAATGATCAATCTCACTGTTTCCAATAAACAATGCTGGTGAGCTAGGACAGCTGGCCCCCAACCCCGGACCCATGGTCCGGGCCCCCAACCCCGGACCCATGGTCACAAATAAAGCAACACTATTAATCGATACATTTTGTGCCTTGACCATGGATCAATACCATGCAGGAGCTTGAGCAAAACAGTTTAGGTTAACAGTTTAGGCCTGCTGGAATAAGCCCTCAGTGTGCAGAAGCTGTGGTTTGACCATTTTAGACTCTTTTACTGTAAACTGGACCATCCCCAGCCATGCCTCGACATCATTTTATGGCTCATACAGAAAACTGGTGACTGATCTTGTCCCGGATCTGTCTTATAGGAATATACATTACTAATGAAGAGAGAAAAGACAAAGGTGGATTTTTGGAGCTGAAGTCTGTTTTGACAAAGGTGTATGGTAATAAACCAGCCGAATCAAACAACCTGACCATCTGGTGTATGGCTCTGTCTCCAGTCCCCGGAAATGAAGTGTGGAATATCTCATCTGAAAAGATCACTTTTTCCTTGGGTGAGTTGTCTATTTAATAAGGTCAACCAGGGGTGATCAAGACTGCCATAAACTCAGAACCCTTCTAATTAGAATAAATAGAACACTCATTATTTCCATGGTAGTTTAATCTTGGAAAACTCTTTACACAGCTCAAAATTATTAAATTTCATACTATCAAAACTTTTTTGACAAAACAATGGGACTCTGCTTAAAAGAATTTCTTCAAATAAAAAGTAGCTGATTCCTGTTCCTGAGAATTTCTGATGAATATGGCAAATTTTTTTCAACTTTCTTTAATAATAGCTTTTTGCTAACATACCATATGATGAAAATTAACACTAATATATTGATGATCAAGAGAGATTCTTAAAATCCTAAAATCCCTTCTGAGTCACTAAAAACCTTCAATTATATATATAGAACTTATAATTTTAATACTTAAGTATTAAATTATATATAGAATTTATAATTTTAATACTTAAGCCAGGTATGAGATATAAATAGCTTGAGGATAAGGACTCTATCCTCATGATTTTCATGCCCCTAGGTTGAAGCACAGAATCTGACACATTGAAGATTTTTATGACTTGAAAATTGATATGCAGGATCATTCTACTTATCACAACATTTGCTTAACCAGAATATTCGCTACTCTGTACCTCACCAGATAATGGAGATTTTTCTACTTAAAAGATGTGAACAAATGTCTCAACAAATACAGCGACAACAGATTGCCTATAAAAAAATAGAAGTTTGTAACGACAACTATCAAACATGCACAGATAACAGTAAAGTAATACTTAAGTAGATTTGTTAGCCATTATTACAACTCTGCAAGACCATTAACATCTTTTACCACCTTCCTATTTTCAGAGATACTATAGTCTGTAACATACTCGTAAAATCCAGGATAGCTTATAAGGAAAAGTTTCCCTTTGCTTCAAGGCCACTGTCTGTGTCTTGGGTCCTACCCAGCACTTTCACAAATGCAGGCAGTTGGTTCCTGGGAGCCTTGGATGGGAAGGGTACATGGCTCAATGCAAATCCACCATTGAGGAGCAGGTGCCATTCTGAATCTGGGACAGTGGCATCGTGCTTATAATACTGCACAAGCTTCTCCCTGTGAACTCTGAGTTAATCATTCAGAAGTGGTCATGGATTTACACTGGAACATCCATACTTAGTTTTGTCTAGTTCCTTCAGAGATAAATGCACGTCCTTTCTAGAAGGCTGGACACAGTTAAGGTCTACAGTCTTAGAATAGGGTAAAGGTGACTGGTTCTCATGTGGATTTGCCAGTAACTTTGACAGACTCTAAGAACATGAGCTAACACCCAAACAACCTTAAATTCCTAAATCCCATCACAGAACCATGTTTAAAATTCCAATCTTTCCCGACATTAAAACTGAGTTTTTCTTGGTTTAAAGGTTTTATTTTATTTTATTTTCTTAGAGAAGTTTTAGGTTGACAGCAAAAGAGGAAGGTGCAGAGATTTCCTATATACCCTCCCCCACATAGTACATTCTCCCTCGCTATCAGCTTGACTCAAGACAAAGGTTCATTTGTTACAACTGATGAACCTACCCTGACACATCATAATAACACAAAGTCCATAATTTACTTTGGGATTCACACTTGGTATTGTATATTCTATGGGTTTGAACAAATGTACTATGACATGTACCTGCCAGTAGTTTCAAACAGCCTTAAATTTTCTCACCCTAAAAATCCTTTTGCTCCTCCTATCCATCCTTTACCCCAACTCCAATCCCTGGCAACCACTGATTTTTTTTTTTTTTTGTAGGCTTTACAATTTTGCCTTTTCCAAATGTCATATAGTCAGAATCATACCGTATGTAGCTTTCTCAGATTGGCTTCTTTCATTTCATAATGTGTATTTAGGGTTCTTCAGTGTTGTCTTATGGCTTGGCAGCCTATTTTTTTAATAGTACTGAATACTATTCAATTTTATACATGGAGCAGTTTATATATTTGTTCACCTACTGAAAAACATTTTGGTTGCTTCCAAGTTTGGGCAGTTATGAATAAAGCTGCTGTGAAGATCCATGTGGAGGTTTTTGTGTGGGCATGAGTTTTCAGCTCCTTTGAGTGAATACAAAGGAATAAAATTGCTGGACTGCAGGTAAGAGTATGTTTAGGTTTGGGTTCACTCTCTTCCAAGGTGACAGTACTATCTTGTGTTCCTGCCAGCAGCGAATGAGAGTTCCTGTTGCTCCACATCTTCTCCAGCATTTCATACCATCAGTGTTATGGATTTGGGCCATTCTCATAGCTGTGCAATGATATCTCATTGTTGTTTGAATTTGCATTTCTCTGATGACATATTATGCGAATCATCTTTTCATATGCTTATTTGCCATCCATTTATCTTCTTTACTGAGGTGTCTATGAAAGTCTTTGGCCCATTTTAAAATCAGGTAGGTTGTTATCTTACTGTTGAGTCTCAAGAGTTCTTTGTATTTTTCAAATAATAGTCCTTTACCAGTTGAATCTTTTGCAAATATTTTCCTCCCAATCTGTGGCTTGTCTTCACATTTTCTTGAGCTAAGCTAAGTCCTAAAATCAGAAAATAATAACTAATTTTAGGATAATAAGGAAGGGCACTGATCCTGATTCCCAAAGCATACCACAATTCCAGCTTTACAGGACAGCCCTTGATCTAGTATAATTTTTGGTTCTGAGCAAATGGTTATTTTTACATTGTCAAATGAATTTTTAGCCCTTATGATCAAATATTAAAACCAATAAATCCTGAAGAGTGCAGTTTCCCAAAATTACAGCTTACATTCTAGTCACATTCTAGCATGGATCTTTGGGAATGATTTAGAAGATATAGCAGAGACTCTGTAAAGCAGTGTCATCACTGGATCACACTCCCTTACTTGTTTTAAGTTCTGAAACACTTTCTTCCAAACGTACTTTCTGCTCATGGTAGTACTGCTGGGTGCTTTATGAACACTGGGAAAACTTCTGATGCTTTGTGCAACAGTTATTGCTTTATCAAGCCATTACTGTTGATAGATATTGAGATGAAAATACAAGATAAAAATCTAAAGTGGAGAAATTCTGAGAATATTACAGAGCAAAAAGGAGATTTAGTAAGGGAAGAGAAGCTTTTGCTGCCCTTTGTTCCCAAAGAAGAGTTGGAAGCCTGCAAGCTAATAGTCCCCTGAGACGGTCCCTTCCCCACCTACCTCACAGTCTCCCCGGAAGTTCAAATGCTCAGTGATTCTTATTCTAGTAAACTTGGAAAAGGGGAGGGATCAGGGTCGGGTGATCAGTGGCTCATCAAGCAGCCATGGAGTACCAGGGCCTGCAGATTCCTGTGACTCAACAATAAATACATTTTTTTTAAAGATCCTTTCCAAAATATCCTACCCTGCTGTTACCAAACCCCAAGTTTGGCTGCCCCTTGCTCAATAGGCCAATACTCAAAAGAGAGTTTGGGGTTGGCTGGGTGGCTCAGTCCATTAAGCGGTTGCCTTTGGCTCAAGTCATAATCAATCCCAGGGTGCTCGGTGGAGTCCGGCATCAGGCTCCTTGCTTAGCAGGGAACCTGCTTCTCTCTCTGCCTTCTCTGCATGCCACTCCCCCTGCCTGTGGGCTCTAACAAATACATAAAATCTTAAAAAAAAAAAAAAAAAAAAAAAAAAAAAAGAGTTTTGCCTAGAAAGGAATATGCGCCTTATTCAAGAGACTGGCCACCTGGGGAGAAGGTGGAGTCTTGTCCAAAGGCTTTCTCCCTGGTCCGGGAGTTTTTTAAGGGGTTCAGGGCAGTTAGTTGGTAAGGGAATGTAGTGCTCTGTAACATTTCTTGATGATATGATATCTTGGTGTTACCAGCTAGAGACCTTATCTCAGTGCTGGAGGGTTGTGCAAGGGGGTCTGCTTCCTGTTTCAAGAGGTGTAGGAGTGCTCTGTTCTTTCTAGGAAAGAATGAATGCAAGATCTATAGCTATTCAAAGGAAAGTTAATCCATCACATGACCTAAGGGCATTTGATAAAGTTCAAAGACTACTAGGTTAACAGGAGGGACCAAGGTAGCTTGCTTCACTGCTACCCTGGTTTACCAGAATGTCTAAAGTTCTAGCACTGTTGGGTCAACTTTTTTGGCATATACAGAGTTGCCTTGTCTTATTTTGTTTTGTTTTGAGGTGGAGGTGAGGTTTTTTTCTTTATTTTAAAACAAAAGTTGAGTGCAAATACCCCCTGGGGTGGGTAATGTCCTCGCTGTCATCAGCTGTTATTCATCGTTAAATGGCTTTCCATTTGGGATAGACAGAGATTTAGGGGTTGATGAGTCATGTCTGTTTGAGGGTGCACGTGTATTTTGGAATATGGAGAAAGGATCAGAAAGGGATATCTCAATAGTGCGGCAAGAGAACAACTGAATATTGAGGCAGAATATGCCAAATCCTTCCTATTTCATGATTTTTCTCATACCCTGTCTGATCCTAGGGATCCTAAGAGTATCAGTTAAGGACTTTAATATATACAGAAATCACCCAAGAATCTTGTTAAAAAGAAGATTCTGATTCACTAAGTTGAGCTGGAGGGGGAGGGCCAGAGATTCTACGTTTCTAAACACGCTCCTAAAAGAAGCCATGGACTACATTTTCACAAGCAAGGATCTAGGAAGATCTGAAGTTTGGTTCATTTCTAGATGGACCAGTTAAGTGCTAATCCAAGCTCTGAGGAAGGCCTAGAACTGACCAGCTGCCCTCTGGGCCAGACAAACACCTGGCCACTATTAACCATGAAGGTGGTCCTGAGCGTCCTGCCAGGTCTGCAGAGGAGACACACTCAGGAGCAGATGAAGTTGCTTTAGGCCAGCAGCTTCATCCCTTAGAACCGGTTGCCAAATGTGATGGTCTGAAAACCGACTGATAGGCTTCTGCTAAATTCTGCTTTTGACTTTTGGGAAATAGTTTTGTTGTTTTTGTTTCGATTTCCCGTTAGGTTTTAGCCACTTCTTTCTACACCCTCTGAGTTTTGTTTTGACCAAAGCAGAGCTTCTACTTTACAGGACAATCTGAAACCAGAAGGGCTTTTTTTTTTTTTTTTTTTCTGGCTGCAGGTTTCATGTTGAAAGCCATGCATCATTTTTGTTACAGGGCAAAGAGTTCATCTTTAAATACAAATCTTGCAGTGGCAACTTCCTAATACACTGTAAGGATATGTGTGCTGAGAAGCCCTCAGATTACAAAGCCATGTGGTGTTAAACATGGCAGAATAATATCTTAAAATAGAAATAGTCAGTAAATGAAAAATAAATGTTTCCCTTTGCAGAAATCTAGGATTAAGCATAACCTATCAACATCTTCTTTTCCAGAAGTCAGCAAACATGTTCTGTTTTTATCTGCCTGATAGTAAATATTTTATGCTTTGTGGACCGTATGGTCTCTATCGCAGTTACTCAGCTCTGCCATTGTAGTACAAAAACAGCCATAAACCATTACATAAACAAATGGACATGGCTGTGTTCCCATGAAACTTTATTTACAAACGCAGGCGATGGGTGGAATTTGATTTGTGGGCCGTAGTTTGCCACCCTCTGTTCCACTCAGTCTACAGAGCAAAACACCAAGGCATTCTTTTTCCAGGCCCATGCTTACTAAGGTTACTGCTTTGGCAGATGATGCTCATTATGCACCAGCCATCAGATAGGCACTTAAAGTTGGTCTTCTCTCTTTCAATGTTTAGAATGAATCCATATGCATTCATTCATCCACTTGCATTTGCCAGGAACCAGAAATACCATGAGGAGCAACACAGTCACTTCTCTTGAGGGGTATACTGATGATGTAGAGTACTAAGGTCCCTGCTAAGGTAAACATTAGGACTCTGAGCACATCACAAAGATCCCTGGGATTCTTCAAGTTTCAGATGGTACATACCAGGCTGTTTGCAATGGGAAAGTATAAGGAAACAGCATGCACACAAAGCAAGAATCCACAGAGATCAGGTTGAAATATCACCCCTTGGATTGAGTGGATGATTTGAGTTGTAAAAGATGATAGGCAGCATCGGGAAATGAAGTGGGGAATGGAACAGGGGGAGGAAAATAATGATCAGATTTGAATGTCATGCTGAAGTGTTCAAATATGTTTCAGGTGGGATGGGTGGAAGAAAATGGTCATTCCACTAGCCTATTTGTATGCTCTCAGGTAACTTTCTACCCATCCCACACCTACTTCCTCAGAGCTTAATAGCAAGGGATCATTTATATGATAACAAGTCAGAGCCAGCTGTAAACATCACCTACAGCCAACAGCAACAACACTACCAACACTGAAAATAAAACACAGATACATCTTGATTACAAAACACAGATCCCTTCCAATGTGCTATGTGCTATCAGGTGACACAATTTATAGAATATATTCTTTTCTCTTAAAGTAAATTATAGAACAGAACCAATAGTATAATTTATAATTAAATGTCCAAGTAATTGACACAGCTCATCAGATGTGTGACACTCTACCCAATGTCATTATATCTAGAAAGTTGCAAAATTCCCTCGCCTCAAAATCATTTAACCATATTTAACCCTGACCTTCCTAAAGTCAGTAGATCCTTCTGGCATTTGTAGATTGTTTTATACTGTTAGTAGGACTATTTTACAGTTGAATAGTGGGAGCTTTAAGGAACCGATATAAATGTATTATATGATAAAACAATATATTCTAGTCTCTCTTTCATCCCTACCTGCTCCCCACACACACAGAGAGAAAAGTTATAACCAGATGAAAATTTTCTGACAAAAACAGGCATTTTAAAAATGGGAGTAATAATACCATTAATCTTAGGCTCATTGATGTTACTTCCGGTTGGATAGTTACATCATTGTAACTATTGGCAAGAGTTTCTACTCTTGCCAATATAATTTTACAGGCTTACAGATTTGTAGATTGTATGATTACTTTGCAAATACTTTGAAATATTAGCTGCTATAGTTGTTTTACCAGTGCTTGGTTAAATGTTATTTTAACACCAGGAAGCTTCTCCTGACTTCCCAATATCAGCCGGTGCCCTTTCTTTGCAACCCCGTGGTGCCCTACACTCAACACAGTGCCTGGCTCCCTGCCTGTTACCTAGGGTCTGGTCCGTAAAGGCAGCCTGATGTCCTCCACCACAATGTCCCACAGCCTTAATGTAACAGACCTTCAATAACGATTTCTGAGATAATGGATAAAGTTGTGGGGAAAATTAGGTCAGCACATCATCTTTCTATTACAATATTTTGTTCATCATCATTATCCATTTCATCCTTTCAGGCTCAGTGAACCCTTCCATAGGTCCTCTGCATGATGTTGTCACATCAACCGTTGGCACCCAACCTTCTCCAGTCAACAGCAGGTCTCCTACAAGTAAGAATGTTTTCAGTCTTACTTTCTTTTTTTTTTTTTAATTCTTTTTTTTTTTTATTTGAGTGTAGTTGACACACAATGTTATATTAGTTTCAGGTGTACAATATAGTGATTCAGCTCCTGTTATGATGTGCTCAGCACAATGGTAGCCACTTGTCTGTCACCATACAACACTGTTAAAATACAACACTGACTATATTCCCTATGCTGTGCCCTTCATCCCATGACCTACTTCTTCTATAATTAGAACCCTGTATCTCCTCTCGTCTTCACCAGTTCTGCCCATTCCCACCCCCTTCACCTTTGGCAACCATAAGTTTGTTCTCTGAATTTATAGGTCTGATTTGTCCTGGTTGTTTATTTATTTGTGTTTATTTTTAGAGTCCACATATAAGTGAAATCATATGGTATTTATCTTTCCCTGTCTGACTCATTTCATGTAGCGTAATAGCCCCAAGCTCTATCCATGTGGCCGCAAATAGCACAAACTCATCCTTTTTTAAGGATGCATAATAGTCCATCTTCCTTATCCACTCCTCTATTGAGTAGAACCTTGGGTGGCTTCCATATCTTGGCTACTGTAAATAATGTTGTAATAAACATATGCGTGCCTATCGTATATTTTTTAAATTCATGTTTTCATTTTCTTTGGGTAAATACACAGTGGTGAAGTTATTGGATTATATGGTACTTCACTTTTTATTTATTTTTTCATACTATTTTTCCATAGTAGCTGTATTCTCACAAAGGTTCTTTTTTCTCCATATCTTCTCTGGCATTTGTTATTTCTTGTCTTTTTGATTTTGCCATTCTGACAGGGATAAGGTGATATCTCAGTGTGTTGTTTTTTTTTTTTAAGATTTAATTTATTTATTTGACAGAGAGAGATCACAAGGAGGCAGAGAGGCAGGAAGAGAAAAAGAGGGAAGCAGGATCCCTGCTGAGCAGAGAGCCCAATGTGGGGCTCGATCCCAGGACCCTGAGATCATGACAAAGGCAGAGGCTTAACCCACTGAGCCATCGAGGCACCCCTCAGTGTGGTTTTGATTTGCATTTTCCTGTATGTCTCCTGTAGAAAAAAAATATGAAATTTTCATATTTGCAGCTTCTCTGCCCATTTTTTTAAATTGGATTGTTTGGTTTTTTGGTATTGAATTGTATAAGTTCTTTATTTTATTATTTATGTTTTATTTTAGTTCCAGTTAGTTAACATATAGTGTTATATTAATTATAGGTGTACAATACAGTCATTCAACAATTCCATACATTATCTGGTGCTCATCATCTCATCATGACAAGTGCACTCCTTAACCCTCATCACCTATTTCACCCATACCCCCACCCCCGCCCCTCTGGTAACTAACATCAGTTTTTCTCTATAATTAAGAGTCTGTTTCTTAATTTCTCTCTCTCTCTTTCTTTTTCTCTCTGCTCATTTGTTTTGTCTCTTAAATTCCACATGAGTGAGATCATATAGTATTTGTCCTTCTCTGACTTATTTTGCTCAGCATTGTACTCTTTAGCTGTGTCCATGTTGTTGCAAATGGCAAGATTTCATTCTTTGTTATGACTGAATAACATTCCATTGTATAGATATAAATATAGTTATAGATAGAATAATAGACATCACATCTTCTTTATCCATTCATCTGGATAAATGAAAATTTGGCTGCTTCCATAGTTTGACTATTATAAATAACACTACCAACATGTATCCCTTTGAATTTGTGTTTTTTGTGGAGTTTTTTGGTAAATACCCAGTAGCACAATTATTGGATCATAGGGTGGTTCTCTTTTTAAATTTTTGAGGAACCTCCATACTGTTTTCCAGAGCAGCTGCACCAGTTGCAACAGTACATGAGGGCTCCTTTTTCTCCACATCCTTGCCAACATTTACTGCTTCTTGTGTTTTTGATTTTAGCCATTCCGTTGAGTGTAACGTGTTGAGCATCTTTCCATATATCTCTTAGCCACCTGGATGTCTTCTTTGGAGAAATGTCTGTTCATGTCTTCTGCTGATTTTTTTATTGGATTTTTATTTTGGGGGTATTGAGTTTTATAAGTTCTTTAAATATTTTGGCTATTAGCCTCTTATTGGATATATAGTTTGCATATATATCTTCTGCAGATATCTTCTCCCATTTGGTAGGTTGACTTTTTGTTTTATTGATAGTTTCCTTTGTTGTGCAAAAGGTTTTTATTTTCATGTAGTCTTCTAGGATTTTTATGGTTTTAGGTCTCACATTTAGGTCTTCAATTCATTTTGAGTTTATTTTTGTGTATGGTGTTTGAAAATAGCTCAGTTTCACTCTTTCACATGTAGCTCTCCAGTTTTCCCAGCACTATTTGTTGAAGAGATTTTTTTCCCATTGTATATTCTTGCCTTCTTTGTCATAGATTAATTGACCATGTAAGCATGGATTTATTTCTGAGCTTTCTATTTTGTTCCACAATCTGTGTGTCTGTTTTTTGTTTTTTTTTTTAAGATTTTATTTATTTGTTTGACAGAGAGAGATCACAAGTAGGCAGAGAATCAGGCAGAAAGAGAGGGGGAAGAAGGCTTCCTGCTGAGCAGAGAGCCCAATGTGGGGCTAGATCCCAGGACCCTGGGATCAGGACCTGAGCTGAAGGCAGAGGCTTAACACACTGAGCCACCCAGGCACCCCTATGTGTCTGTTTTTGTGTCAGTATCATACTGTTTTGATTATTATAGCTTTGTAGTATATCTTAAAATCTGGAATTGTGATACTTCCAGCTTTGTTCTTAAGATTGTTTTTGGCTGTTTTGGGGTCTTTTGTGGTTGCATGAAAATTTTAGTATTATTTCTTTTAGTTCTGTAAAAATGATGTTGGTATTTTGTTAGGTATTGTACTGAATCTGTAAACTGAATTGAGTAGTATGGATATTTTAACAATATTAATTCTTCTGATCAATGAGCATAGGATGCTTTCCATTTATTTGTGTCATCTTTAGTTTGTTTCATCAGTATTTTATGGTTTTCAGAATACAGGTCTTTCACCTCTTAGGTTAAGCTTATTCTTAAGGTTTTTCTGGTTTTGTTTTTTATTTATGTGCAATTATAAACAGAATTGTTTCTTAATTCTTCTTTTTGAGACTTCCTTATTAGTATATAGAAAAGCTACGGATTTCTGGGTATTAATTCAGTATCCTACAACTTTATTGAATTCATTTATTACTTCTAGTGATTTTTTGGTGGTATCTTTAGGATTTTTTATATATTGTAGCATGTCATCTTCAATTAGTGACTACACTGTTTTATTTTCCATGAGCTATCAGTCTTTTAACTAAGCAGATTGATAAAACATTTTCAGAAAATCTGTATGGTTCACATTCTTTTATTACCTATAACATTTTAGGCAAATATATTAAGTACTATTCTTACAGCTTTAAAGAGTTAACATAGCTTCCAAAGCCCTTCACTTGAAACCCTGGCAAAATTAGGGTCAATAAATATTCAGTGAGAAATTTAAATTCTGTATTTATTATTAAATAGGTTAATAAATTGACAGTCTCCTCCACAACTGTGTTCTCAGTGGGGTGTTTAAGAAATTGGTTATAAATGGGCATCCTGTGGACCAGATGTAGTTAGATAGTTTTAAATTTAAATTTGTTCTAGTTCTTATTAATTTTGACAAAGTTGACTGGTGAGGACTGTGAATTCAGCCTCCCAGTGGCATTATTAATAATGAAGGCCAGGCTGGGTCAGTGTTACTCTGGCAAAGGGAGAGCAGTGACTTTCAGAAGGTCGCACTGATGCAAACAAATCATAAATTCCCATGCCTATAGCCTTTATGTTTAACAAAGAACCATGGTTACCTTCTTTAGTGTATATATGTATATATCCTGTGCAAAGGAGAAGTACAGTTCTCATTTCTTATTTAATTAAAACTATCAATTTTAGCTCAAAATGAGAATGGAAAATGAAATAAACCAAAAGCAGTTAGGAGAAATGAACAATTCTTTCAGCCTGTACCCTTTGGCTCATAGCCTGCAGTCACTGTCACAGGTTGATACCTCTCAGAAAATGAAGTATGTGGCAGGGTGGGAAATGTCTGCCGATCACCCAGCAGAAATTTTACATTCATCTGATTTCTCCTAGTTCTTAATGTTTTGCAATTTTTATTGGAAGCTGCTTTTTCTTCCACTCCTAACTCATCATTCAGCTATAAACCTCAGTAGATTATGTTATCCTTCATTCAACAAATATTTGCACAGTCAAAAACAATACCTTAAATTTCTTTAGTACTGTACATATTATCCAGTTACCCAGCTCTCCCTAATCAATTATCCCCGACATTAGCAACTTTTAAAACATAAATTGTCTTACATGATTTTGGGGTCAGAAAGCCAGGAGCAGCTAAGCTGGATGGTATGTATCAGGTCTTTTCATGAGGTTAGAGTCAAATGGGGCTGGTTGTGGCTTCAGTTATCTGAAGGCTTGACTGGGGCTGAGGGTTCTGCTTCCAAGTCTGAGCATGTTGTCAAGAGGCCCTTGTCCCTCACCATATGGGCCTCTCCAGAAAGCTTCTCACATCGGAACAGCTGCCCTTGCTCAGACCAAGGAATTCAAGAAACAGAGTAACCGGGGCGCCTGGGTGGCTCAGTGGGTTAAGCCGCTGCCTTTGGCTCAGGTCATGATCTCAGGATCCTGGGATCGAGTCTGGCGTCGGGCTCTCTGCTCAGCAGGGAGCCTGCTTCCCTCTCTCTCTCTCTCTGCCTGCCTTTCCATCTACTTGTGATTTCTCTCTGTCAAATAAATAAATAAAATCTTAAAAAAAAAAAAAAAAAAAAGAAACAGAGTAACCAAGACAGAAGTTGCACTGCTGTTTTATTGCACGCATCACTTTGCTTTATTAGAAGCGAGTCACTAAGTCCAGCTCAGACTCAAGAGGAGAATAAGGCTCCACTTCTTGAAGGGAAGAGTATTAAAGAACCTGTGGACAAATTAAAACTACCATATCCTGTCATTTAGAAAATATTTGCACATAAAATGCAATACAGCTTGATCTTTATTATGGGAGGTAGACAGAGCAAGCATTATCATCCCCATTTTCCAGATGAAGTCATTGGGATGAAGTCACTGAGATGACCACACAACTAGTAAGTGGCAAAGTTAGTATTCACACCAAAGTTTTTGGACTCAAATCTAGTTCTTGCCACATTTGATACCAGGGTTTCTCCAATTGGCCTAAACACTTTGTGAGGACAGGGGACGTATACCCAGCATGGAGTAGATGCACAAAAGTACTACTTGAATGGAGCACTGGGTCTGGTGCATAAACAATGAATTCTGTTACACTGAAAAGAAATTAAATTTTAAAAATGAGGGGGAAAAAAGTACTAGTTGAATAAAAGAATTAAGGAGAATACTGCTCCTTCACTATATAAGTGTCATTTAATATACTCCATGATGTCTTTAACAAGAGATGATAATTTATTTCTGCCTTCAAAATGGTTGTGGTGTACTTGGAAAGAGATTATATCTGCCCACAAAAATGATAATTCAAAAATAGTATAGTGAAAGGTGCTGCATCTTTTAGAATTAAAATACTCAGGGAGAGGTACAGACCAGCAAATTTTTGACTTTGAGTAAGAAGATGTCCCTGTGGGTTCTTGGAGCCAGGAAATGTAACCAAAGAGAGGAAATAAGATGACTGACCTTTTAAGTATGTGTTGCATTTATTTGACTCAGTTGAGAGCTTGAAAAAAATTCTAAGCAAAGAGAGCAAAGTGAGTAATTTGTGCATTGGCAAGAATGTTTGTGGGAATTTGAGAAAATATTAGGAGATAAGTTTGGGTCAGGGGATGGGATTATGTAGCATAGAAGCAGGGAAGAAAATTAGAAAATGCAGAATAAAGAAAGTGTTAAGTTCCAGCCTAAGAATTCTCAGTGTTATCCCTTAGGAAATGGGATTGGGAGCCCAGTAAATATTTTTTAGAAAAGAAGTGACATAATTAATTTACCAAATATTTATTAAGCCATGACTACATACCAGGTGTTCTTCCAGGTACTGAGAATCCGACAAGGACCAAAAAAGAAAACAATTATGCCCTTATGATACTAACCTTCTACCAGCTGAAAGCAGAAATGAGTTTCTCATACCGAGTTTTTCACAGGGTTAGTTGATATACATTAAATGCATCCATCAGACCAAATACCATTCTTATTTCTGTGAAGAAATTCAAGAAAAGAAAAAGAACATTTGTTACCTTAAGGAGGCTGCAATATAAAATACCTCTAGTATTAGACAGGAAAAGAGAATATAATCAAATGAACATACTTGTTAAAAAGCAAGAAGAAAATCTGATCTACTCTCATGCTAAAGTGATATGGTTGGGAAATTTCTGGAGAGTCACAAGAGCTCCTTAAAATAAGATCCTACCACACTGAACCACAGGACTGTTGTAGATCAGTGGTTCTCAGCAGGGAAACTTGGCCGCCCCCCTCCCAGGGACATTTGGCAGTGTCTGGGGACATTTTTGTTTGCCACAATTGGCGGGGAGGGTGCCACCTGCCAAAGCCAAGGATGCCACATGTTATACAGCACAGGACAGGATGGCCTCCACAACAAAAAATTACCTGGTCGAAAATGTCAGTGGTGCTGAGATTGAGAAACCATTTTAGATCAAGGCTCAGGTATGAGAATAGCTGTTTCTCACTTTACAAAATCTGGACCTCTGTCAAAAGAGTAACAAATTATGTTTGGAACAATTTTCAGTCTAAGATGTCAAAAAATGTTAAATCTGAGGCTCTTTTAGGCTAAACAAAACTTATTTTCTTAGAAGAAACACTGAATTACAGCTGAAAAATCCAAATTTTGTCTTGGTAATCTGGAGGGTCATTGTGAAATCACATGATGACTGGCTGCCTTATGTCTCAGAAGCTAAAAGGATTCACCTTTTGTGTTCTTTTAAGAAAAGAAACAAGATGGAACATGTCATGGAGACCAGCTTCAAAAGGCTGTGGTTTCATTCCAAATTCTACTATGGAATGCACTGTATAATTCAGTCCTAATTATTAAGCTACATGTCTTGCTGCAAACATCCAGTTTGTATTTTTTTTCTTCCTCAGCTTAAGGATTTTTTTTTTTTTTTTTTTTTGATGAATGTAAGATAATGCAAACAATGTTCTTTGATTAGAGAAGGAGAGCCTGGTAACAAACTGCAGGAGTTACCCAGGGAGCCCGGCACAATTCAGCCTGAACTGATGGGTGTTTTCTGAGTCCCTGCTGCATGTGCAGCACTGTCCTAGGAAAAGACATGAGGCTGACAAGCTAAATAGGGAGACAAGGCAACCTGATGGGGTGGAACAATCAGACACCTGACCAGTCTCAGTCTCACGTTGCCTTAAGGCAGTACTTAACTCAGGTGCTCCCGGTGCTCTGAGTAGGGCCCTATGCCTTCGAACTCTGGCTTTGAACTGGCTTCAGGGTGTGTGACTAAAAGAACAGGCCTCAAAAATGCCAGCCCCAATGGTGGCAATCATCCAAGACATTTATTCATTCAGCAAATACACATTGAGTGCCTAAAAGGTGCCAGGAACTTAAGAGGTGTTGGGATACAACAACGAACAAGACAAGCAGGACCCCAGTTACACAGAGCTCGCATTTCTAGCACAACCAACTTGCCTTCTTTCCCATTTCACTGTCTACCAGCCCACAGGCCTTTGGGCTCTGCCTCAGATTTTTGTCTGCATATGAACCCTTGGACTTGATGGTGATGGTTTTGATATTTAGCTAATATCAAAAGCTTTAGCTTCTCTGAAGTTTCAGCCAATCTCCACAGTCTAGATTCTTTCTACTCCTGAACACTTCAGATAAAATATCAGGTCCAGTCTGACCCTAACCATTGGCTAGCTCTACAAGTAAGGACGCTTAGTGCTCAGTAGGTGGGGATCAGAGACTGAGGGGTACAGACCAAAGGAAGCAGCTGCCTACGGGAAGCAACAAAAGTGATTTATGAGAAAGCATGTCAGAATGGAAGATATCCCATTGGACAAGATTGTCAAATGGAAATAACAGTGGGGAGCAGAAGTATCGAGTATTGCTTATCTAGTCTTCCCTCTTCGGAACAAGGTAGCTGTGGAAAAAAAGCTATTGGCTGGCCTATTCTTGCATTCATTTCATAAATTACTAAGTATCTGTAATCACACCACACAACATGTAATGAGCTCTGTCCTTCTTACTGTCCTTTCCCCCCGGGGGTGTGGGGGTGGTCCTGAAAATCCTTTCCAGACCAGTAATCCGGCAATACACATTGCCGTAGCCATTCAGTGAGCACATGTTCCTCAAATAATCTGCCTCCCATGGGCAGACAGTCTTGGGCAGAGATCAAGATTTCACACCATATATTTCCTTTATGCTGGTCTGAAGGTCAATATCCCTCTAATCCTGACATCAGGGATTGGCGAACCGGCGCAGATGTGTTTAGATGTAGTTGACGGCCTATATTCTTTTAAGTGCGGCAGCTAATGTCATTATGGGTTTAGAGGTTCTTTGAGCTGCAGGTGAATCGATGGAATACAGTTTACACATTTGCCAAGGAAGCTGGGTGGCTATGTGGGTAGACAGTATGTCAATAGGTGGAAGGTCAAGTAAAAATATTACTATTTGAAGAAATAAATTAAATTCCAGGTTCAGTTTTACATGGAAATAAGGCAAAGTCTTGAACAATTGAGCTTGACAAACCAGATCACTCTGACAGCAGCAACCTGAACGTACAAATAACTTTTACCTTTATGTTTAGTTGAATAATTGAGCTGAACTGAGTACATTAGCAAAACAAAAAAAAAAAAAAAGGAATTTTCTTTTCCCCATGATTAACTCCAGATGAGCTCTCTTGAATAATTTCTCCTTAGCCTCTATAGGCTTTTTCTCGTGATTTTCATATAATAAATGTTGTCTGGTCCCTTTCAGATTCAAGAATGGACTTGTGTCAATAATTAAAAAGGCTTGTCCAATGTAATGTCAAAACTTGGAAAAAATTAATTTGATCCAGAACTTTCCCCCCCTCTCCTACCAACCACATGTGGGTGTACCTCAGCTGAAGCAGCTGGGGATGGAAGGTTGTGTGCTTCATGTCTGTGGGGGTTGGGGTGGAAGAAATGTCTGTGATTTCCTGGCTCAATCCTCTCCTGCACTCCTGCTTATTGGTTTGGACCTCTCTTTTGGGGTCATATCATGTGGAAGAGAGGAGAGAGGTAGGTAAGAAAAGACCTTCCTTATCAGGCTGACTGTAATCTGACCTAAGTGCCCTCTAGATGGGGTGAATAAAAAATGTGCCATCTTGACCTCATGGGGCACTCTGGCAGATTTCTCAGAAGTCTGCGACTGGCCTGTAGCTATTGTCCCCTTGATTCAGGCCATGTTTCTCCTCCAGTCTTCTGTTTATTATCCCCCTACAGCTTATAAGCTTCCGGAGTTCTGTCCTCTTAGGAGCTTTTTCTTCCGTAGATATTCTTCCTGGGTGAGATGTCTTTTCATGGCACCCTGTTTTGCATGGGAAAACATGCACTTTGGCCTCCTATTTGGGGGGAAGTGCTTTTCTTCTCCAATATGGCCATTCAACTCTTCTAGTCAAGCATAGGTTCCCAGCGTAGCTTAAGTTAAGCACTAGTTCTCTTCATCCCAAATGCCAGGACACATAAGCCAATAACTCTGAGTGGTTCTCTTGAAACCACACTTCACTTGGGCTAAGGCAAGTCCCTCCATGAGAGGGGACCTGACTCTAAGCACACTGACAACTCTCTTTTAAAAAAATCCTCACTTGGGGTTCTTGCCCCTTACATAGTCTTGAGGTTGAGTGATGATGATAGGCCACCTCACATGGCCTTCACAGGTGGTCTAGACTTCTGCTTTCTGCTTTAGAAGTGAGGATGACTTGCCCTATAATATCATTCTTAACCTTTGGAACCTCATCTAAAATAAAAGTACAAAGGGCTCCATTTGAAAATTCTGCTCTGTATTATCCATTAAAATTCAGCTTTTAAAAGAAATTCAGTGATACTAACAATGATCTATCCAAAAAGGAAATCAAGAAAACAGTCCCATTTATAATAGCATCAAAAGGACTAAAATACTTAAGAATAAATTTAAGTGAGGAAGTAAAAGACCCATATACTGAAAACCAAAAACATTGATGAAAGAATTTGAAGGAGACACAAACAAATAGACATCTGATGCTCATGGATTGGAAAAATTAATATAGTTAAATTTTCCATGCTGCTCAAAATGATATGCAGATTTAGTATAGTTCCTATCAAAATTCCAATGGCATTTTTCACAAAAATAGAAAAAGAATCATAAAATTTATAGTCACAAAATATACCATATAGCCAAAGCAATTTTGAGAGAACAGAGTTGGAGGCCTCACACTTCCTGATTTCTCACTATACTACAAAGCTGTAGTAATCAAAACAGTATGGTACTGGCATACATTCAGACACATAGATCAACAAAACAGAATAGAGAGCCCAGGAACAAACTCAAGCATATATGGCCAACTAGTTTTTACAAGGGTCCCAAGAATACACATGGAAAAGGATAGACTTTTCAATAAATGGTGTTGGAAAACTAAATATCAATTTGCAGAAGAATGAAATTATCTTACAGCATACACAAAAATCTCCTCAAAATAGGGTAAAAACTTAAACACAAGACCTGAAAGTATAAAACTCCTAGAAGAACACATAGGGGAGAAGCTCCTTGACATTGGCCTTTGCACTATTTTTAGATATGACACCAAAGCTTGGACAACAAAAGCAAAAACAAATAAGTGTACTATATCAAACTAAAAAACTTCAGTATAGCAAAAGAAAGAAACAACAAAATGTAAAGGCAACCTATACATTGGGAGAAAATATTTTTAAGTCATATCTGATAAGGGGCTAATATCCAAAATATATAAGGTACTCACTCATTCAACTCAATAGTAAAACAAGAAACAACTCATTAAAAATGGGCAAAGGACCCAAATAGACATTTTTCCAAAAGAGACAAAAAAAATAGCCATCAAATACATGAAAAGAACCTCAACAGCACTAATCATTAGGGAAATGCATATCATAACCACAATGAGATATCACCTCCTACCTTGTAGGATGGCTTTTACCGCAAAAATAAAAGATAAAAAGTGTTAGTGAGGATATGGAGAAAAGAGAACTCTTGTCACTCTTGGTAGGAATATGAATTTGTGCAGCCATTATGGAAAACAATATGAAAACGATTATGTTAAATGGTTTTTGAGGTTCATTGGAAAGGTATAAAAAAGAATACTGTATGATCCAATAATCTCTATTCTGGTTATATACACGAAGAAAAATCATTTACATCTTAGAGGGAAACAACATCTTCTATTGACAGAAGAATGGGTAAAGAAAGTGTGTGTGTGTGTGTGTGTGTGTGTAATTCAGTTTTAAAAAAGAAACAGATTTTTCCATTTGCAACAACATGGATGAACCTGCAAATCATTATACTAATGAAATAAGCCAGACACAGAAAAAGAAACCTGCATCTCATTTATAAGTAGAATTTAGAAGAGTGAAATACATGAAAGCAAAGAGTAGAACACTAGTTACTGGGGTGGAGAAGTGGAAAATCAGAGAGATATTGTTCAAAGGGTACAAAGTTGGAGTTATGTAAGATTGATAAGTCTGAAGATCTAATGTACAGCATGATGACTATAATGCTATATTATACTGTTGAATATATATATTATATATTATAATATATATAATACTATATTGAATGTTGAATATTTTCTAAGAGTAGATTTTAGGTGCTCTCATTGTACAAAAAAACAATGTTAACTATGTGAGGAGGGACATGTTAATTAGCTGACTGTACTAATCATTTGACTATGTATGTTTATATTGAATCATGTTGCACACCTAAAATATAGACACTTTTTATTTAAAAACTAAGGAAAAAAAAAAAACCTAAGGGACATAAAAACAAAGGGACATAAAAACAAAGATAAACTACTGATGCTACTTCAAAATAAAAATCTTCTGCACAGCCAAGAGTCAACAAAACTAAAAGGCAACCTACTGAATGGGAGAAGAGTTTTGCAAATGATATATCTGATAAAGGGTTAATATCCAAAATCTATAAAGAACTGATACAACTCAATACCAAAAAAAAAAAAAAAAAAAAAAAAAAACCAACAACAAATAATCCAATTAAAATGGGCTGAAGACATGAACAGAGATTTCTCCAAGAAGTCATAGAGGGCCAAGAGACACATAAAAAGATGCTCAACATTGCCACTCATCATGAGGGAAATTTAAATCAAAACTACAATGAGATATCACCTCATACCTGTTGGAATAGCTAAAATAAAAAACACAAGAAACATTGTTGGTGAGAATGCAAATTGGTACATCCATTGTGGAAAACTCTATGGAAATTCTCCCTAAAATTAACAAACAAACAAACAAACCAACAAACTACCCTACAACCCAGGAATGGCACTATGAGGTATTTGCCAAAAAATACAAAAAACACTAATGCAGAGAGATACATGCATCCCTATGTTTATTGCAACATTATTTACAATAGCCAAAATATGAAAACAGCCCAAGTGTCCATCAAGAGAGGAATGGATAAAGAAGATGTGATGAATATCTTTTAGCCATAAGAAAGGATGAAATCTTGCCATCTGCAACAACATGGATGGAGCTAGAGTGTGTAATGTTGAGTGAAACTAGTCTGTCAGAGAAAGACAAATAACATATGATCTCACTCGTGTGGAATCTAAGAAACAAAACACATAAGCAAAGGAAATAACAGAGAGAGAGAGGCCGACCAAGAAACAGACTCTTAACTATAGGGAGCAAACTGATGATTACCAGAGGGGAGGGGAGAGAGTGGGGATGGGTGAAATAGATGAGGGAGTTTATCATCATTTATCACAATGAAAAAAAATAAAATGATAAAAAATTAAAATAACTAAATAAAATAATTTTGTGAAAATGGATAGCCATGATGAGATGATGGCTTACCCATTGAGTTCATCCACAGAAAGCCGTAGTTCTTGGCAATAGTGAGATGGACTAGTGAATAATTGGCCAGAGATGAGGATGCTTGAAGAAAATGGGGGAAAATAAGAGAAAGACGAAAAGAAAGGACATTAATATGGGTAGTTCCTTCCTCAATGAATTATTATGAGCAACAGAAGGGATTAGGCATGGAAAACACTTAAGTGTCAAATTGTTACACTGTAACTGTCCCCTTAAATCCCTTTGAAGATGGTAGGAACCTATGGTAGAAAACAGAGTGGTTGATTAAGTAACCAGTCTGTATAAGTTGTGCGCGTGTGTGTTTTAATAAAAAGAAATAATCTAGCCCTAGAATTATGTGTCTACTTCTACTTTCAATGACTACTGGTGTAAGTAAAACCCACCAGGTTCATGGTCACGTGAGGGGAGGAAGAACAGAAGTGAGGAAGGGCAAATAGCTACAAAGTTAGTCTGAAAGTTCACGTGTTGTATCCAGTTTCTTATATTTTCACTACTCTCTTTTTTTACTAACTTTGGTTTATGCTAATTGGCCTCCTCTCTGTTCCCACAGCATGAGGTGCCTCCACCTCAGGGCCTTTTTCCTTCTTCCCTCTGCCTGGAAAATTCTTTCCGCCCAAATCCACATGGTTCACACTCTCATCTCCGAATCTTTGTTCAGATGTCGTCTTCTCCATGGGACTGTTTTAGAGCTGTAATGTCCTCTGTTTCACTTCCGATAGGAAGTTTTATTTTTCCTCTTTTTCCTGTTTTATTTTTCCCCACAGCATTTGTTAACATCCTGTATAATGCACTAGTTTGGCTTCTCCCCACAAGAAAGGGAATCCCATAAGGACATTTTGTCTTTGTCTGATTTGTCTGTGGATGTATCTCTATCACCTGGAATAGTGATAACACATGATTGTCCCTAAGATTGATAACTCAGTAAATATTCTGGGGGCTAAGAATATTTTTCTGTAGGGGCCCCTGGGTGGCTCAGTCATAAGCATCTGCCTTCTGCTCAGGTCATGATCCCATGGTCCCAGGATCGAGCCCCGTATCAAGCTGCCTGCTCAGTGGGAAGCCTGCTTCTCCCTCTCCCACTCCCCCTGCTTGTTCTCTCTCTTGCTGTTGTCTTTCTCTGTCGAATAATAAATAAAATCTTTAAAAAAATTTTTTTTTCTGTAACTATTTTGTCAGTAAGTATTGATAGCTCAGTAAATGTTCTGGGGGTTAAAGAGGAACTGATTAACAAAGGAAGGGCTTCAGGGAGAGCAGAGGAAGGTTCCCTGAAGAAACTGGCATTTGGCCAGGTTTTGAAGACTGGGCAGCCTTGTGAGGGGAGGCTGAGAGGGGCAGAGAGGCAGGGACAGAGGTCTCAGTGATTCTGGGTGGCTGTGTGGGGACCATGACTGAATTCCAAAGCTACCCTCTGGTTCTGTAGCAAGGCTAACTACTCTTTATAAGGCTACCAGAGTGGAATGAATATAGTCTCTGGTGTCAGACAGTCTTGAGTTCAATTCCTGTCTCTGCCACCTACTAGCTGTGTAACCTGGGCAAGTCATTTTGCCTCTTTAATATTGTTTCCTTATCTCGAAAACCAAGACTATTATCTAGTTCATATGGTTATTATGAGTATCAAACATGAAAATGCATAAAGAACAAGTATAAAGCTTAGACCCACACAAGACTATCTGAGAAAGCATGCCATGATCAAAAGAAGAGTCCAGCAAACAAAACTAATCTCCAAATAAGTCAAGACCTTTACTTATATTTTTTAATTCCTTAAAGGTAGAACCAATGACCAAATTAATATTTCTTTTTTTTTAAACGACCATTTTCTCCTTTATCTTTTACTTACCTCACCTCCCAACTACTCACCTGTCTCTTTTATTTGGTACAGAGTATGTCCATATGAAATGATCTTTAAAATTTAAGTTAGTTTGAAAACTATATCAATATTTCTCCCAGATTAACCTCCCAGCCCCACCATGAGACCTCCAGCATTGCCCTCTGTCTCCCTTCTCTGGCGATGAGAAGGACAGTCCCCAGGAACATGGCAGGAGTCCAGGTGAAGAGATTCCATTCTATTTCATAATGTCATGAGAAGCCAACCAGAATTAGCTCTTAGAGAACATGTTTCTGTCTCTTCCATTTAACTCAGAACTGAACAGAGCTGTCTTCTGACTTAATTGAATTTCTAGTGATAATATAAAGGGCTAATTTTTAATTTTAGTGGAAAAAAATTTTTAAGTTGAAATAGAAATGGGCTAGGAAAGTTTTGAAACTTCTCATCTAATCTCATGGCAGTTTTCAAATTAATATAAGCAAGACATTTTGTACAAGTAGTGTTTTCTTCTAACCCCCTTCTCTTTCCTGGAAACATGGGTCATTATTATGTATCTCTGGATGCTTGCAAGGTTTAATAACAATAAGCATTCAAACTGAAGAACAAATAAACAACCAGCAGACAAAGCAAGCAATTCTTTGTCACTGGGTTTGGCATATTAGTCGCCTACACAGCATGTCATGATACAGAACTAACTATTGAGTGCTGAGGAGGCTTGGCTGTATTGTAAATGTAAATATAACCTTGAAACAGAAAACACAAAAAATAAGCTGTCTTATTCATATGCTGAAATAGATGATCAGTAGGAATCTCAAAGACTTGGCTAAGAGGAGTATAAATATAATTCTTTTAAAATGCTCTATTTGATGTCAAAAGAGAGCCAATTATGTCTTTTTATAGTTATAGATCTCCAGGTCAGACTCTAGGAAGACACTTTTTTTTTTTTAATTTTTTATTAACATATAATGTATTATTAGCCCCAGGGGTACAGGTTTGTGAATCACCAGGTTTACACACTTCACAGCACTCACCATAGCACATACCCTCCCCAATGTCCCTAACCCCACCTCCCTTTCCCTACCCACCTACCCCCCCCACCCCAGCAACCTTCAGTTTGTGTTGTGAGATTATGAGTATCTTATGGTTTTTCTCCCTCCCGATCCCATCTTTTTTCATTTATTCTTTTCCTACCCCCACACCCCTGACATTGCCTCTCAACTTCCTCAGATCAGGGAGATCTTATGATAATTGTCTTTCTCTGATTGACTTATTTCGCTAAGCATAATACCCTCTAGTTCCATCCACGTAGTCACAAATGGCAAGATTTCATTTCTTTTGATGGCTGCATAGTATTCTATTGTATATATATACACCACATCTTCTTTATCCATTCATCTGTTGATGGACATCTAGGTTCTTTCCATAGTTTGGCTATTATGGACATTGCTGCTATAGACATTCAGGTGCACATGCCCCTTCAGATCACGACATTTGTGATACCCAGTAGTGCAATTGCTGGGTCATAAGGTAGCTCTATTTTCAACTTTTTGAGGAACCTCCATACCGTTTTCCAGAGTGGTTGCACCAGCTTGCATTAGGAAGACACTTTTAAAAACAAAACAACAGGGACACTTGGGTGGCTTAGTTTGTTAAGCATCTGCCTTTGGCTCAGGTCATGATCCCAGGGTCCTGGAATCAAGTTCCACATCAGGCTTCTTGCTTAGCAGGGAGCCTGCATCTCCCTCTCTGTCTCTCTGACAAATAAATAAAATATTTAAACACACACACACATACACACAAAACAGCCCTGAGAAAGAATCAGTGTTCCTGCTACTGGTATGCCACAGTTTGATCACTGTCTGCTGCTGGGGCAACATGTGTGCACTGTGACAAGTAATGCCTTGCAGTCTCATACTCAGTTCAACACACAGAACAAACCCTCGTTGAGGGCTTACAAAGGCCCAGCCCTGAATAGACACATAGGTACCACACACTGCTGTTACTAACAGTGTATGAGACCACCCAGTGGGTCTTTGCCCTGTGTCCTCTGCCCAGAGGCTCCATCTCCCCTCCCCTGCCCCCACTCTTCCATCCCATTCTGCAGGGGAGCCTTCCTGGAACTCTGAATAAGGCATACCTTCTTTTATGTGTTCTCATACATGGATTGCTTTCTGTAATTCTCTGGTTGATGTCTGTCTCCTCTATGAATTCCAATCCCAAGGGAGTTGATCATTGTGCCCCCAGTGCCAAACGCAATACCTGGAAGATAGAGGATCCCCAATACTGGTCAATAAATGAAAGAACATAGGGAGGTAAAAGCAAGAGATAACAATGTGGAGATTGTTACAGGTCAGGTCATGTAATACCAAGGAACTTTAACCTTGAAGCATACTGTAGAGCCAAGAGGAGTGGGTGGGATTTAATTCACCTGAAGAAGTAGATAGTTTTCTAAATGCCTTTAGTGCTACTCGCATGTAAGGAACAAGGTTTCATAGTAAAGGGATCATTTTTTTCAATAACCTGTGGAACATGGTACAGACCCTCACGCCATGACCCAAACAAAATTCAGCAGGAGAATGAGAAGACTGAAATGAGCTTAGGTTCCCTGGGGATATTGATGGGGTGTCATTGATCTTTTTGTTTCCAGAAACTTATTGGCACACAGTCAGCCCTCAATATACTTAACAGGCCTGTAAGAGGAAGCATAGAGCAGCACTGATACCTATGACAAGCAAGAGGCACAGTAACACAAAGATCAAGGCAACGTATGAGACTGGGGCATTCACTGTTCCTCCTCCCATGTGGTCCAAGAACAGAATGTTCATGAATGAATGAATTTTCCGTTCCCTGCAGTAAAGTTTCAAGAAGGAAGGATTTATGTCACCTTAGTTTCGGATTCTCCAAAAAAATAATTCAATCAGTCTTACTAATACAAATGAAATTCTCTGTCAAGATATCATATTTCAGGGACGCCTGGGTGGCTCACTGGGTTAAGCCTCTACCTTCAGCTCAGGTCATGATCTCAGGGTCCTGGGATCAAGGCCCGCATAGAGCTCTCTGCTCAGCAGGGAGCCTGCTTCCCCTCCTCTCTCTCTCTGCCTGCCTCTCTGCCTACTGTGATCTCTGTCAAATAAATAAATAAAATCTTAAAAAAAAAAAAAAGTTATCACACTTCATCAGGATTCCACTGATTCTTAACAGAATTAAATCACACGGAGCTATTGGTCAGTATGGGTCATTGGATTGGCTGGGGATGATGTCCATTGCTTGTCAAGTAAGAGGTATTTTAATAGGTGACTGGCAGTTGCTTATTAGACTGAGATTTCTAGGTAACAGTAACACTGCCTACAAATAAATACAAAGTTCTCTTGATAATTACCTCTTAGTTCTTTATCATTATTCTCACCATTGTTATCACATCACTACTTTAAAACCATTCCTTTCTGCTTTCACTTACTAAATCACTCAGTGAATTCTATGGAGGTCAGTTCTCAGGGTGAGAGGGAGGGAGGAAGGAAGGAAGGAAGGAAAGAAGCTCCTTCATGGGAGGTAAGCTAAAAGACTGTTGACCAACAGTGAAAGGCTTCACTCCCTCCTACATGAGGAATTGAGTCCCTGGGTAAAGGAATCATTCTGTTCATCCTTCTGAGAATCTCTTAAAACCTGGACAGAGTCTTTCTTCTCTTCCCTCTCTCTTCTCGCTAGCTCTCTCACCTCTTCTTATTGTATTAATTAGGAGAAACACATATCTCTCAGTATCTCTTAATATCCAAAGATTACTTATGACTAGTCATTCTATCCCTCTGTACATTTTTTGTCTTGCCTTATTTTTAAAAGCATATGAGGTTTGTCTCCCCCTCTGATTTCTCCCAACTCACTTCTCCTCTCCTTCTCCCAATGTGCTCCATGTTATTCCTTATGCTCCACAAGTAAGTGAAACCATATGATAATTGATTCTCTCTGCTTGACTTATTTCACTCAGCATAATCCCCTCCAGTCCCATCCATGTTGATAAAAAAGTTGGGTATTCATCCTTTCTGATGGACGCTTAATTCTCCATTGTATATATGGACCGTATCTTCTTTACTCATTTGTCTGTGCACAATGAATCTTGGAACCCTGAAAAAATAAAATGAAATTTAAAAAATAAAAATAAAACAATGACAACAACAACAAAAATAAACTAAAATAAAAAGATATGAGGTAACTTTAAAAAACACAAGAATACAAAAACTTTTAAAATAGATTACTGGCATAGAGAAATGCAACATATTTCTGTATGGTTGATTTTATATCCTGCAGCATTGCCAAATTCGTGTATTAGTTCTAGCAATTTTTTTGGTGGAGTCTTTTGGGCTTTTTACATAGAGTATCGTTTCTGCATTTCACTGCACTTCTGCAGTGAAAGTTTGACTTCTTTCTTGCCAATTTGGATGCCTTTTATTTCTTTTTGTTGTCTGATTGCTGAGGGTAAGTCTTCCAATGCTATGTTAAATAGCAATGGTTAGAGTGGATTTTGCAGTGATGTGGATGGAACTAGTGTGTATTATGCTAATCAAAATAAGTCAGTCAGAGAAAGACATATAATACCATACGCTTGCACTCATATGTGGAATTTAAGAAACAAAACAGACGAACATATGGAAAGGGGAAAAAAGAGAGAGGGGGAAAATAAACCATAAAAGACTCTTAACTATAGAGAACAAACTGAGGGTTGCTGGAGGGGTGCGGATGGGGGGTTGGGCCAAATGGGTGATGGGCATTAAGAAGGGCACTGGTGTTGAGCAATGGGTGTTATATTTAAGTGATGAATTACTATAAATTCTACTCCTGAAACCAATATACTATATGTTAACGAACTAGAATTTAAATTAAACTTGAAAAATAAATAAAATAGGTTAGTAAAGGAATTGCTGCAGATAAGGACAAAGATAAAGCCATCTCAATAAAAGAAATAAAATTCAGATTCACTCTGTGATCCAGTGATGGGGTGTTCTGTTTCACACGGTCATTCAAGAATCCAGGCTTCTAGCAGGTCTGTCACCTTTAAGTTGTGATGTATAAGTCCCCCTGCTTCATAGTATCAGATAGCATATGAGGGAAGGTCATGGAAGATCTTACATGGAAGGTTTTATACATCAGGTCTTGAAATGACAACCATCACTCCCACTCATGTTCCATTGCCTTAGACTTCATACATGGCCACACCTACCCAACCACACTTACCCAACCACCAATGAGGCTAAGAGATGTAGTTTCATCTGTACCAGAGAGAAGACTGGGTTTGGCGATTACCTGATAGTCTGACATGCTGACCTATATTCTCACTAAATTGTGGGGCTAAGAGCAATATTTCACTCTTTCCTTCATCCCCAGTTCTCAAATACACTGAGCCTCAATAAGTATTTGTTGGATAAATGAAAACTGTGCATATTCAGTATTTAAAACATTTTATCTGCCATCCTGATGCTGGTTGCCCATTTTAGTTCCTCATACAGCACCATCTGAGGCAGCCTCTAACGCATTTCCCCATGTCCGACTGTATTCTGGGAGCTCAGGTAAAGTGTGTCTTTGATGCCTATTAGCAGCCTGCATTGCAAAATGATTATTGTTGATCATTACTGTAAATCACTTATAGATGATTGGCATAAACCATCATGCCAATTTATTTATATATCCTACATATTTTTTTCAGAGATTTGATTATCCTTTTTTTTTTTTTTTAATTTAAGCATGTCATTTCCCAGAACTGAGATACCTGGGAAGGTGGGATCCTATTCATTACTAATTCAAGCTTACAGGGAATGAGCATGCTATCATATTATAAGGATATTATTAAGAATATCAGACACAGTATACAGTATTTTTCTTTAAAAGATGAGAGAAGGGGTGTCTAGGTGGCTTAGTCAGTAAGTGTCTTCCTTCAGCTCAGGTTATGATCCCAGGGTCCTGGGATTGAGCCTTGCCTTGGGCCTCCTGCTCAGTGGAAAGCCTGCTTTTCCCTCTCCGTCTGCCCCTCTCCACTGCTTGTTCTGTCTCTCTCTCTCTCTCAAATAAATATTTAAAAAATATTTTTAAAAAAAGACTGAGGAGAAATTTGTTGTTAATCACAATAAAAAGAAAGCTGCGTGTCTCTTGAAAATTGACTGGTTTTATCCTATGACAGCCATTAATGACTTAACAATTTTTAACATTGTAACCAGAAAGTTCTGACTAAATGTGGGACCTATATCTGTTAAGAGTACAGGACATGGGGTGCCTGGGTGGCTCAGGGGGTTAAAAAAGCCTCTGCCTTTGGCTCAGGTCATGATCTCAGGGTCCTGGGATTGAGCCCCACATTGGGCTCTCTGCTCAACAGGGAGCCTGCTTCCCCCTCTCTCTTTGCCTGCCTCTCTGCTACTTGTGCTCTCTCTCTCTCTCTCTCTCTGTGTCAAATAAATGAATAAATAAATAAAAATCTTAAAAAAAAAAAAGAGTACAGGACATCAAGAAATGGATTTTGTGTACTATCCCCACCCCCAGATTTTGACAGGGATCAACATACTTTTTCTAACTATATTTTCCTTGCCTTTAGTTTCCCTTTCTATCTATTCCTGTTATCTTCTTGAATTGAGTATTTATGGAAGTGACCTTAAATATATTTGTTTTCCAAGAGATATGATCATGTTTTCAATGGAGTGTATTGGGTATTTTTCTTCTTCAATCTGCCTTGCTTCAACCTTAGGGATATTTTCAAAGGAATATGAATTAGTCCTTCATTTTGGGAGGAAGAGGGAGAGAGGAGAAGAATGGGAAATGATGGACTAGAAAGTTGGGGATGATTTTGAAAGCTAAGAACTGAAGTAGATAAGTAACCATATTGCACATATGAAAATGTTATGTACAATTGTGGAAACTCCCTGCAAGGTAAGTTCCATGAAGGTGAGGACCTTGTCTTCATTGTTGTGTGTAGACTGGAGTCCTACACAGAGTAGACACGAACACAACATATTTTGAAAGTGTGAATGTGATATACTTGGAATTAGGAGAGCTGAGTTAATATCATAAAATGATATTGAATATTGGCTATGGTGCCACAAGCATATGCCTTTTGGAATCAGTTTCATAAAATGAAGCCATTAGACTATGTATTCACCAAGGTTCTTTCCTTCTCTAATGTTCTCTGCTGTACATGCCACCCTTGTTAGTTATAGCAGCATATTAAACATGGGAATGTAAACACCATGTTTGGTGTTTAATTTGGGAATTTTCTTTTCAAAATAGGATATCCAGCTATATCTTCCATAGCCGTTGGAGATGTGGATACCTCGACTCCAAATACCACCCTTCAACGTGAGTATAGTGACTGAAAAGAAACAAAACACAAGATTTAGTACAGCTCTGACAACACTGAGGTTTTGGCAAAAGGCTATATTTTTCATTTGATGTTGGTATTTTGGTTTTGAGTTGCTCTGTGGCAAATTGTAATCTAAATGGTGGCTATACATTGATATGACAATCAGTATAATCTTTAAAATATGGGTTGGTGAATTATTATACTATACTTTTCATTTCTCATGGAATTTTAAGATAACATGAAAGTAGTCTTGACAGTACTCCCATTGATCTGATTTGGCGACAAGAACTGAAAAAGAAAGAAAGGCAGTGACAAGTTGGCATTAAACATAAACTACAGAGCTTTCGCTTAATATGCCAGCTGTGTTCCTGTGTAGGAAAGCATATTTTCAATTTCAGATTTCCCCAAAGTCACATAGATTAAAAATTCAGCACATCAAAGTAAAGTTAAATTACAGCTGTATAAAAAGGTTGGATTCCGAGAATTTTGTCTTTCAGCCAGCAATTCCAATGTGACTACCCAAGGCTTCAACTACTCCTGGACCCCTCGTGGGCAAGATACCAAAAACTGTAAGTGTAACTGTGAGTCCCTCGGGGTCTTCTGGGCCTCATTAATTCAGCCAACATGTATAATGAGCAACTACAACGTGCTCTGCTCATAATCATATTAACAAATACTTACAAAACGTCTACTGTGTTTGAAGCATTGTTGTAGTTGCTGGGGATACATTTGTGAACAAAAACAGATCCAAAAACAGTTCCAAATTCTGGGGGAAGAGAGACAGGCAAATGGTGATGAGTGATAGGGAAGAAAGCAAGCAGTGAAGGAGGCATTGAAGATCTGGTGGGAGAGTGGGTTGCCATTTTCAATAGGGGGTTTTGCAAGGCCGTCCTGAGGAAGGTGGCAACTGAATAAAGATATAACTCTCGGGGATGGAAGAGCTAACTGAGGAAAGAGTGAGCTAGCCAGAATACACATGTCACTAAAAGCAGTGAGAAGAGGGAGCCCCGTGTGAGGCACAGAGCTGGTGTGGCCATTTAATCTGGCCACCCTGCAGCAGCGTGTGCTGATGCCACATTACTAGGTATCCGCAGCATCTGAAGGGAAAGTCTACTACCTCTTAGTGGTACAAGATAGAAATCTGCTTGGTAGGGAAGTGGCAAGGGATGTAGCTGCCACTAAGATCCCAGATGCTGCTAGTGCAGAACTCTGGGCTTAGCTGCTAGGCCCTTGGCCACAAAGAGTAAAGCCACGTGTCTCTTTTAGGAAAGCGTTTCAGTTGTACATTTAAAACCTCTAAAAGTCTTTTATACCTGCTGGCTCAGTCATCTTACTTCCGAGAATGTGTCCTTAGGAAGTAGATCAAATAGCAAAGAGGAACATGTATCATATTGCTCTTTGTAGCATTAGTTATTTATTTTATCTCTTTTATGGACCTCAAGTTCATAGATCTGGATTAATCATAATCCTTAATTCATGATGCACTTTGACCATTTGTGTATGATCCTCTGAAATTTAATTTAACATATTTCTTTTAACAAATATGCTAATAATATAAAAGACACCTGTGAATTCAGTGCCCAAATATGAGAGATAAAAAGGGGAGTATCAGAAGAGAGAGCATACCCAGAGAGCCACAAATAAGCATAACCTAGAGGTGCCAGAGGTGGCATGGCAGATTCCTGTGAAAAGAAGAGGCAGTCAGCAAATAGATCTGCAAACCTTGATTATTTACAAGAAACAAAGTATTAAAATGTTTGCCTGCCATGCACATTACGTAAAAATAGGCTCCATAGAGTGTGAGATCTTTATGTCAAAAGCAAAACATTAAAGCAGGTAATAAAATAAAGGTGAATTTCTTTCTGGCTGTGAGGTGAGGAAGGGTTTAAAGAAGAGAAATAAAGCACTAACCATAAAAATGGTGGAAACAGTAGAATACCATAAAGTTAAGAAAATTCTATCAAAAAACACCTTAGCAGAAGTTATAAAGAAAAGGCAAGCTATAGTGTGGAAGATATTTGCAACAGATGTAATTGAAAAATGATCAGGAATATATAATTGACAGAGAATCAAAACTTTATATCAAGGGTATATAAAGAATGGCTAAAATCAATTTTTAAAAATATAAAAACATTAGAAAATGAGCAGAGAAGAACATCACAAAAGATGTAATAAGTGGCTAGAAAACATCCAAGGAGATGCTTAGTCTTTCTGGCAATCAGGAAATGCAAATGAAGACGAGAATCAGATAACCGTTTCACATATAATCAATTGGCAAAAATTAACAAGTCTGGAATTGCCAAGTGTTAGATAGGTTGTAGATCAATATAATGTTTTATATGTTGCTGGTGAAAGAACAAGTTAGTACCATCACTTTCCACCATTTTGACATGGTGTTGTTGTTGTGTGTGTGTGTGTTTTTAATTTTACTTATTTATTTGACAGAGAGAAATCACTGTAGGCAGAGAGGCAGGCAGAGAGAGGGGGGAAGGAGGCTCCCTGCTGAGGAGAGACCCTGAGATAATAACCTGAGCTGAAGGCAGAGGCTTAACCCACGGAGTCACCCAGGCACCCCTTGACATGGTATTTTAATGCCAAACAATTTCATACCCTACAACCCAACAGTTCCATGCTTAGATTTATACTCCACGGCTCTACACATGCTAATATATGTAACCAGGAGATATGCACACAAATGTCAGGGGAAAACACTACTCATAATAGTAAAAACTCTAAATAATCTAAGTCACCATAGCCAAGAGAATAGGTAAATAAATTATTGCATAGTCATATAATATTATAGAGCAATGAGAAATGAGTGAATGACAGCCAAATACAACAGTATGAATGGATCTTAATAAGATTGTCTTGAGTCAGAAAAGTAAATGCCAGGTGACAATATAAGGAACGATATATATGTTTTTAAAGATTTTATTTATTTATTTAGAGAGAGCACAAGGTTGGGGGGGGAGGAGCAGAGGGAGAAGGAGAGAGAATCTCACGCAGACGAGATAGTAATTCAATGCAATATTATGAAGTCAATCCAAACAATAGCCATAATGTACTAAGCTAGCCAGTACATCTTATTGTATAAACAAGGTTACTGGCTAGAAAATTTTCACCCATCAGATATAAATTGAAAATAAAAATATTATATAGACTGGGGATGAAATTCCATACTTAATACACTAACGTTTATCCAAATGGTGTTAACAGAAAATTAAGTTTGTAATGAACTCTGTTGAAACTCTCCTTTACCTACACTGGTAACACAAGATAAGTTCCTTATCTTTTTTGTTGCTGCTTACCTGTATCCCCCGTGCCTGTGGTAATGTCTGGCATAGAGTTGGTGCTCCACAAATATTGCTGATTAGATAAAAGAATCAATACTTGTTGGCTGTGGAGGGAAATTATGTAGCAATGGTGATAAGAGATTATTGGAGGGGCACCTGGGTGGCTCAGTCAGGTAAGCATCCAACTCGTGATTTTGGCTCAGGTCATGATCTCAGGGTCCTGGATTGTGAGATCCAGCCCTGTGTTAGGCTCTGTGATTAGTGTGGAGTCTGCTTGTCCTTTTCCCTCTGCTTCTCCCACCTCTCTCTCTCTCTCAAATAAATGCATAAATAAAATCTTTAAAAAATAAAAAATAAAAGTTTATTGAACAATATTATAGGATAAAGTAGAAATGAAATTTAAATTTATGCTATGATTATATATGTTATCCCATATTTTCATTCTCAGCATAATACTTGGTGTCTAATGATTTCCTTTATTTTATTTATTTGATTTTTTTGTTGTTGACAGTATACTGAAATCTAAGATACACAACAAAAGGAACATAACCTTTGCCTGTCTTGTTCACTATAGTATCATAATGCCTGTAGCAGTGGCAAGCATACAGTAGGTGCTCAGCAAATATTTCTTGAATAATTGAAAGAATATGTGTACATATGGACAAGGGCAAGGAAGAAAACACACACAAACATACACAGTGAAAAGAAATGATCTGCTTAAATGAAATTTTTGAACTTTTTGTTTGCTTTATTTAAATTGTTATTACAATAGTATGTGTGCCCAGAATAAAAAAAGAAATCCTATTTACCCCACGTATCATATCATTATGAAGCATAGAGGCTACCCAAAATATTCTCTGCCCTAGAAACCGGAAAACGAAATGGTCTTGCATGAAAGTGCTTTATAATTTACACAAGTGTATTCTTGGTCTTTTTAGTAGATTTCATAATGAAATGAACTATGCAATTCCTCACATCTTCTGTCCTCCCCACTTGAAAACTTCTTTTATCCTCAGACATCTCTCTATCATTCCTACCATGAAATAGCTTTAGAAATTGTGAAATCTAGGAAGGGACTCTAAAACCCAAACAAACAAAATTTTCCTCACCATGAAAACTCACTTGTGCAAATAAGAATATCTTGTTTACTAGTTGCCATTTTTTATCCACAAGCTTAAAGAAAAAAATTCCCTGCAGTGAGTTGCTCTATTTATAATCATTCACAAAAACACATTTGGATCCAACAAGTTAATATTGATTGCTCACTCCCAAACTATTTTTGAAACATGTTTCTACTCGTTGGATTGGACTATAATGTGACATCCAATATTAGATGATGCATTTGGCAAGATTCATGACAGGCATTGGTAATGGGGGTTTTTTTCCTTCCAGTATGTTTATTTAAAGAGATTTATGAAATGTTCACAGACAGAAAAAGAATGATAATGGATGGATTCCTGGTGAAATAAACCCACTAGCAGTGTTTCTAAAGCTTTTCCTATTTGTGAGCACATTCTAATGGGATATTTGCTTTTACATGCATTTTGTGTAGCTCACATATATTTGGATGTCACTGGAAGATTCTGGGTGCATTGCATTTCTATTAAATTTATAAGTATGCATTTTAATATATTCTTTTCTTGTCATTTTATCAACTTTAGAATATTAGCATCTAATCCTAGTTCAGCTTCCAAGTTTCCAACTGCCTGGAACAGAAATGTTTATTTTACTTTAACCACCTATGAAATGGGGATATCAACTCTGACCATCTAAATACCTCAAGTGTATAAGGCTAATAACATCCTGGATGTTCTCATCCTGACATTCAGGTGATCAGGCCATAGAGCAGAAAAGAGAAGCTTAATTACTTTTCTCTTTGTTTTTCCCTGCCATTCATCTGGTCCAGTGGAGCCTAAAGCCACATTGAAATCAGTCAGTCTGGCTAAATTAGAGAAGCAGAAAAATGAAATGATTCTCCATAGGCCCCTGTGTTTCCAATTTGCCCCATTACCAAAATCAACAAGCTTATCATTACCTTACCACGTGTGCCCATGCACGTGCACGTGCGCGTGCACGCACACACACACACACACACCTGGGGCCTCATAGAACCTCTTAAAAACCTCACATAGGGTCTCTATTTTATTCTTTGACCATACATTCCTATTCTTCAAAATTTATGTACCCTTCTTCATAAATTTTGTAATTGTATTTTTTACCCTTTCCTTGGTCCTGGTTGGATCTTCTCAGACTCTTGGTAGTTCTGCCTAATAATTTCATAGCAACCCATTCTACTTTCCATAGGGAGAAGGGATGGAGAGGCTGGAGTTGAGGGGTTGAGAGTCAATTACAGGGACATAGCAATGCCAGAACCTATGGCAATAGTGGGCCCTTCTCCTCTTTCACGCTGTAGGATCATTCCAGTTAGTCCTGCTGCTCCCTGTTGGCTAAGATGCTGAATCTCTAAACTCACCCCTCTTCCTCTCAAATTCTAAAATCTTATGTATCTCAGATCACTTCTCATTCTATGTTCTTCTTCTCTAAAACACTGTTCTCCAGTTCTGTTACCTAGTTCCTGATTAGGTGAACCACAAATTCAAGATTTCTTTCTCTGATTTTAAGTTCCATTTTCTGTTAAAATACCAAATTCTGGGGGCTTCCTGGGTCTCTCCACAGCTAGCACACAAGACCTGCATATCCAAAGATCATGAGTGTCATCTTTTTTTTCATGGTCAGGAAGAGCATGAGGGTCTCATCTATAGAGGAGGTGGTCATGGCAAGAATAAACAAGGTCGCTGATGCCAGCGTGGTGCTGGCCCAGTACATATTCACTCTGAAGAGGAGCATGGGGCAGAAAACCAAGATCTTTGAGATTCCTGTATCCAAGTCCTGCTTGCTACCCATGCCATTATTCCATGACAAAATCAGAGACAGAAGAACTCAGAATGTCTTAAGATTGGGTAACTGAGACAAGTCTCTGTAAATGTACATGTAGAAGTGACACCCAAATTCCAAGAGAAGTTCAGCTTGCATCAGCTTACTCTATAAGAATAACAAAAATTATCTGTGGTTTTATCAGAAAAGGAGCTTTTAAACTTCAGATAACCATGGATTTTGGTATGACACTAAGTAGATTTTCCTACAAAATGAAAAGATGCCCAACATATCATAATAGTTACTGACCACTGTAAATTGGTTAAAAAAAAATGGTCAAGTTTTTCCAAATAAGGAAAAACGCTATGTTGTCAAAATTGATTCTGTTTTTACCATGGGATAAAAATATCCCTTTGTGGTAGAAAGATGTGCTAAAGCACATAGCTTCCTTGTTGAATAAGCTTCACCCAATGCTAAATTTAAATAAATTATAGAAAAATCCAATGTTATGCTCCAGGAAAGATATAAAAATTTATTTGAGAAACTCTAGCAACACGGCATCCTGATATTAATATTTTCAGCTGATAATGATGATGTACTCAAGGAGGTTATCCATCAAGCTGGTGTTTATCATCCAAATGTCAAAGTAGTGTTTATTCATGGATTTTGATGAAAATGGAGTCTCAAAAGATTTAAAGAAGAATTAACTCATGTATTTAACAAACAGAATGGTGGTATGAAGAACGCAGAATATTTCAATCAATTAAAAGACATAAAAACATAATTCTGCTGAGAGACTCTCAAGGAGACTTAGAGTGGCAGATCAAATAGCCATTGTGGAGCACATTCTGAAAATTGGATATCTTTGGATATCTGTCTTTGGATAGAGTGGATAGGCTTTTAGAAAAATATTATGTTAATGAAAGAGGAATCTTTAGAATTAGTAAAGTCTGTCTTACTGAGGATTCTATAAGTAAGTATTCTTCAGGAAGACCTCTTTCTTGTGGGAGCAATTGATATAAGAATAGCCCATCTCTTTGTCTTGTTGAAAGACTCTTATGTATAATACATTCTTGCTCTTGAAGTTTTTTTTCTTTATATTACTGAAATATTTTCAGGCATGTTGAGTCCATCAACTGGAATCTCCTTTTTTTTCACCTCTCTCAACACACTCCCCACTATATTTTTTTTTAACAGAATAAAGACAAATCTTAAAACCAAACTAGAAAAATAACTCCCTGCTTTTCCAAAGTGGATTCTGTAGCTTAATTTTATCACACAGTTTCTGAGGAGTAGAAGTCTAAAAAGGAAAATTTTAAAAATGGCCAAGTAATTTACAAAATTTTAAGTACTGCCATTTTTGTAATTTGGGTGGATCGTGTTGATGGTATCACCATCTCCTGAAATTGTGTTATGCTTGGTTATTTTGCCTGGGGAAAATTAATATTGAGCAGAAAAAATTGGCATTCTATATTGGGTGAAAAAACTGTTGGTACCCACATGTAACTGACCATTTGGTATCTGGGCGCCTGCCTAGCTCAGTTGGTAGAACATGTAACACTTGGTCTTGGGTTTGGAAAATCGAACCCCATATTGAGTGTAGAGATGAGCTAAAAATAAATTTATTTTCTGTATTTACTTGCTGATGAGATAAATATAAAATGGAAAAAAATCGAATACCCAATTCCCTCAAAGGGATAGCATTTGTTCAACTACTTATATCTTAGCATAAATTAATTTATCACATCCTTTCTTGCAAACAGACTCTGAAAAGATAAAAAATATAGGTATCAAGCCCTAAAAATTAAAAGTTATGTAGAGGCACCATGTTGGGCAAAATATCTTGTAAGGTTATCCAGAACAAATTGCCTTCTTTGTAATTTTATCTAAATCCAGGCCTAGACCCAATTTCTTTTTAATTAGTTGTTGTTCTTTGTTATTCAAATCCCCACCATTAAGGCTTAGCCTTTAAAAATTGGCTTTTGAAAAAACAGTAGTCCATCATCTCTTGACCTTGGTATTCTGTCTAGAACAGCACCAACAAAAAGTGGTCAAGATCACATGTTCACGGTCAGATAATTATACTGAAAATAAGAACATCTCCCTGACCTAGTCAAATCAAAATAGCTGTGTGTAAAACTCCCCTTACCTCTGGGTGACCCTACGTCAATTAGCTATGACAAACTGTACTGTGAGCACGCCCTGGAAAGCATTGAGTTACACCACTCCTGAAGGGCCTGATAACATACCTTTGTCTGTGGCTGCAACTGCCATTGACATTTAGGGGAAAAACCAAGGAAAGAAAAGACCAAGCGTTTTTTGGTTTGGGTTTTTTTTTTTTTTTTTTTAATGTTTGTTTTGGTTTGGTTTGGTTTGGTTTTGCTTATTTGTTCTGGTCTTGACACACAAGAAAGCACTTAACTTGGAAAATCATACATGCTAATGTTTTAAACAGATGAGCATGTTTTTCTACTGATTGCAACTGCGTGTAACTATAGCTATTTTACTTTATACTACATTATAAGCCTGTTATCAAATACAGAAATGCAGAGTCTGCCAAGAAGTGGAACTTTCTTGCCAGAGAGGGGGAACTAGACAAAATGAGTTGATAGATCTACTCCAAAAGCTATAGGTACTGCCTGAATTTGCTACCATCCACTCAAGGGGAAGGTTTGCTTCTCTAATCCATCAAGATGACTCAGCACAGCAGCTAGTGATGCCTGTGACCAGAAGGGTCTGAAAATTCACAACAAATTCACAACAAGAATATCAGCTTATCCACAAGTACACACTATTTTGTTCCCTCGTGCATGTCCTACCAAAGTCTTCAAAGTCCCTTTGGCACCTTTGCTTGACTAAAGGCCACCATAACACACCTGGGCTTTCATTCGCTCCCATGTATTGGATGAACACAAGAATAGTTACGGCGCACTCTCTGTGGCTGGGAAAACCTCTCGTAGTATTTTGTTTCTTTTCCTTCTTCCTGCTTCTAAGTAGCTATAATCAAAATCTTCGCTATTTGAGACATCAGAATTACAAGTTTTCCCTCAACTCCCACTTTATTTTGGGACATTCTAATGTGTGCTGTAGAATAGTTCAGTGATTTTTCTTTACATATTCATTAATAATCTTTTTCCATTTTATTATTTTATTATAAATTATTAGATTCAATTAAAGGTCAAGAAGAGGCTATAAAATAACTAGTCTTATACAGATTGACTCTTCTTTTTTTAATTTTTAAATTTTTTATTAACATATAATGTATTATTAGCCCCAGGGGTACAGGTCTGTGAATCTCCAGGTTTACACACTTCATAGCACATCAGGTTGATTCTTCTAATACCTTCTTCCTTTAACAGCTTCATGGATGCCCAGTGAAACATATAGTTCATCCCCCTCAGGTGCAAATTCAACAAATCATGGTGAGTGATGGGGGGGAGATTTAGGGTCGGGAAGGTGTTGGCAGAGGTGGAAAAACAAGAACTGGTAAGAAACCAATCTTAGACAGGTATAAAAAGTGCAACTTGATGATGAAAATGACAATGAATAGAACCAAAACTTCTCCCTGTGAGAGTCACCCAAAGAAGCTAGTCAGAAACCAAGTCTTAGATTTTTTTTTCTCTATTTTATTTCAAAATGAAATCTACAAAATAGCATTTCTTGGCCAATTAAATCCATTAAAATTGCATTTTAAATTTTAATTTTCCATTAGCAATTGAGATGATTTGTCAACATGGAATTGTCTCCTAGAATGTTGCAAAGGAAGTTTTATTGACTTTATCAAACACATTACAGTGGGAGAAATGGTATTGCATTGGGAGAATACAGAAAGTTCCCATTTTTCTATGGGTCCAACATAAGACATTTTCCTATAATCATGTAAATTCTCATGGAGATTCTTTAGCAAATATTGTTATGTTATGTATGCTGTATAGTTTCTCTTTTCCTCTTTAAACCTATAGAGAGTTTCACTTTTTTGGTAGTTGTTAGATTCTAAGGTCCAAGTCTTGATATAAATTGGTCCTTAGTAAACTTTATACATAGTACTTAGGAACATTTAGGCCATTAAAATTGAGCTTTTCCTTCACTAGTGAGATCCAATTATGATCTTACACCACTTGATTGGGTTGAGATGGCTGTTAGGATCAGTTCACATATTCCCTGTATATCCCTAGGTGGTGTCTTCACCAGCACAATCAGGACATTTTCAGAAGTTCCCACAACTACCAATGGATCTACTAAAAATATTCACATCCATATTACTGGTGAGTCATTTACTTTTTTCTCAATTTTGTGTTTTATTCACACAACAAATATTTGTTGGGTACCTACCATTTGCCAGGCACTGTAACAGTTGTTGGGTATACTCTGTGAAAGAAGTAGATCTTTCTTGTCTTGTATACAGGGAGACCTTGAAAATGCTGACCTTCGGAAGATTATAATCTATTGAAGATGATATACATTAAGTAAAAAATCATATAATTAAATATATTTGTGACAGATATACTGTGACATAGTATAAGGTATTGTCAGAATATAACAGAAATATGTAATTTTAACTGGCAACAGGAAAGGATAAATATATCCTATAAGGATATATTTAAATTAAAATCTGAAAAATGAATAAAAGTTGGCCAGGCAAAAAGTGAGAAATACTTTATCCTATGAAAATATATCTGAGACAAGAAAGATTGTTGCGGGGCGCCTGGGTGGCTCAGTGGGTTAAAGCCTCTGCTTTTGGCTCAGATCATGATCCCAGCGTCCTAGGATTGAGCCCCACATTGGGCTCTCTGCTCAGCAGGGAGCCTGCTTCCCCCTCCCTCTCTCTGCCTGCCTTTGTTTGTCAAATAAATAAATAAAATCTTAAAAAAAAATTTAAAAAAGGGACGCCTGGGTGGCTCAGTTGGTTAAGCAGCTGCCTTCGGCTCAGGTCATGATCCCAGCATCCTGGGATGGAGTCCCACATTGGGCTCCTTGCTCCGCAGGGAGCCTGCTTCTCCCTCTGACTCTGCCTTCCACTCTTTCTGCCTATGCTCGCTCTCGCTCGCTCTCTCTCTGACAAATAAATAAATAAAATCTTTAAAAAAAAATTAAAAAAAAATTAAACTAATAAAATTTTATTGATACTGAATATAATTTCTTGTTTTATATCATAAGAGATCAAGATCTTCCCAACCCAGATCTTGATTGTAAGTGCAGAGGCATTGTCAACTCACTTCAGAGGGTGTTCTCTTGACTGGGGAACACTCCACTTAAATTCTCAGCTTATTCTGTATCAGAGGTCATCCAGTCCTCAGATCATTGGAGCATCCTGCATGCAACATCCCAGTAGAACAAACTGAAGTCCCACCGATGCCTTTCAGATATTGGTGCCTTAAAAAACGGCCTAGTTCAGAGATGGGGCAAGATGGAGCTCTGCTTGACATTCCTGAAGTCAGTGGTCTCATTATCTGTGTGTGGTAGGGAGAAAAATTTTAAGCATTGGTTTATAATATTTTGTTCTTTTATTTCTCTGAAACTGTAGGGGTAAAATCATGTTACCAATGTAGAGCCTAGTAAATTTTGACTTGACTGAAACAGAACTTTGTGTAGTCTTGTTAATCATCTGTATGATTTTTTTTTTTTATGATCATGATACTCTATTCTTTCACAGTTCTACTGCTACTGTGAACTAGTGTGAACTAGTCACCTGCACATACAACATAGCATATGGGTCTGTGTTGCAGGACTACATGGGCTTCCAGAGTAACCTAAGCATCTGCTTAGACTAGGCTGAGGTTGGGTGAGCATCAGGAAGACCCCAGGTCTCTGGATGTGTGTCATAAACATGACAACATCATATTGCTGCAGTCCAAACTATGTTGAACATAGAGAAGATTTGGTAACTAATATTTTGAATCCATCTCTTTTGACCTATGTGTTTTGAGACTTTGCTTTATAAAAAACACTATAATAAATATGAGGCAATTAGAGAAATTAAAAACCTAGTCTCCACCCACAAACAGTTCACAATCTAGTTGAAACAATAAAAGAAAATGAAACCAAATTATTCTAATGCAAAATCGACTTTTTGCCCAAATGATCTACATATTCTGAAGAGCTAAAGATCTATCCATAAGGTATAAGGGTGTTGTTAGAAATAACAAAAGCCTGGAAACAATTTAACCCTTGAACATCAAGAGACTGAGTAAATAAACCATGATACGTCTATATATTGGGGAACTAGCTACTCATTTAATCAAAGAAGGTAAATATCTATGCACTTTCATGGGAAGTTATTCCAAGAGCATTTTTTAAAAATTATTTATTTATTTTTTTTCAAGAGCATATTTTTAAAAGAAAGACACAAGGGACAGAACAATATGTATTGCCCTCATTTCTAAGAAAAAGAGATATATATTCATGATACATATACATGTTTATATATGTATATGTATAAAATAACAGATATATATGTATACATATATATGTATAAAATTTCTAGTGGGATACATAATTAACTATTAAAAGTTGCTGCCTCTAATATGGATAACTGGCATCTGAAAGTCATAAAATCACCTCCTTTTTCATTGTAGCTTTATATTTCTGTACTATTTGAATTTTTAACATGATTGTAAAATGCTTTTCAAAAAGGAAAATATTAAGTAACTGTGTAATTATAAACATTCCCTCTTATTCTCTGCAGTAGAATCAATCTTACTTCCTAAGAGAGTTAATTTTCTTAATTCTTCCTTCATGTTAGAAAAAAGGTAAAACAGTCCGAATATGATATTTACATTGCCTCTGGTCTAAATCAACAATATTGGAAAGTCTTTGATTCACACAGTCTGACGTGGTGTACAAATGCTAGAAATGCAATGAATGAATTGAGTGTGGATATAATCAAGGGGTAAGAAAAACAAGTCTGCTTATCACCCACCAATATAATTCTGGCCAGACCTTTACTTTGGACCTCCTCCCTTTGCAGACCCTAGAAAGAGCAAAATAACTGATTTTAGTTTTACCCCTTTTGTCACTTCTCTCTTTTCTATTGCCGAAGTGCGTAGAAGGAGAGAGAAAGGAAAAGAAGGGAGGTGGTAGAAGGTTTTGGAAATCTCTATTCTGGACACTGTTCCCTGAGTGACATCCAAAGGAAAAGTCTTCGATGATGATCTTTTGAGCAACTACAACTCTGTGCATACTAATCAGGCCTTCTCAGTTTGGGATTTTCAGGGCATCAGAATGTTATGACGTTATGATGCTTTTTTCCTCCTCCTAATACATAAATATTCCATAAAGCATATAATGACTCCTTAAAGAATAAGCAAAGCCAAAGCTAGGCCATTACTTCACATAAAAGTTTCCTTTACTGGAGTAAATTTGGAATACAGATTTAGAGCTTATCCCTTTTATTTTTCATTTTTACAAATTCATTGCCCATTATGTGCCAGGAATTGTCCAAGGCCTTGGGAAAATGAAAGAAAAAAAAAAAGATTCATTCTGGAACATTATAACAAGAAAGACATTCACATAAATAGTAACTGCAGACGTGCAAAAACGGAAGTGAGAACAAGGCATAGGTATGATCCCAGAGCATGACTGTGGTCAGTGAGGGCCATTGGAGAAAACAGGTAGGAGAGAGGGTTCAAGTCATGCTGCTTTGAAATTCCCGAAGTTTGGCATGAAAGTTCATCTCTCGTTATGTCCTTTGCAGGTATTGTGGTCAATAAACCTAAAGATGGAATGTCCTGGCCAGTGATTGTAGCAGCTTTGCTCTCTTTCTGCATAGCGCTGTTTGGTCTCGGAGTGAGAAGGTGGTGCCAGTACCAGAAGGAAATGTGAGTATAATCCTGAATCTGCAGGAACAGAGATAGGTTTTCAGTACAATATATTCACTCAGCACTTTGTTTTTTGTTTTTTTTTTTTTTAAAAGATTTTATTTCTTTATTTGACAGAGAGAGAGAGAGCACAAGTAGGCAGAGTGCCAGGCAGAGGGAGAAAAAGGCTCCCTGCAGAGCAGGGAGATGGATGCGGGACTCAAACCCTCCCGCAATGCTAGGACTCTGGGATCATGACCTGAGCTGAAGGCAAATGCTTAATCATCTGAGTCACCCAGGTGTCCCTCACTCAGCACTTTAAATATCACTCTTTTATGGCATTCTCATATAGAACTGAGGAAAAGAGGCTCAGAGAAGCTCCCCACCTTGCCCAGCACCACCCAGCTGGGATGAGTTGTGCAACTTCTGCCTTGGTGTCCCCTTCTCCCTGCTCAGTCAGTGACACTCAGATGGAGCAAGTCAGTGGGCATGAAATGAGAATGGAGCCTTGCCTCACCTCAAACACTAAAACTGATTTTTCTTTTAATCTTCATTACTTTTTCATTTTCATGCATCTCTGAACTGTCTGGGCCCAGCTGGGCCCAGATGCTCAAGTGTGAAATTGAGTGAGAAAGGTAATTTTAAGAAACCCCTACTGCTTTCAGCAAAATGGGCTTTTACCATCCTCTTTCTTTTTTCCCAAGGACAAAAGAAAGTAAACAGTGGGTTACCCCTCTTTTGTCTTATTGAAATATCCTCCAAGAATTTTTTCCCTCCACTCCGCCATCTGAAATGACATGTCAGATTAAGCCTTACTTTTCTGACTTGGCTCTTTTGGATCCAGAGTAGACCATGATTGGAGGAGACCCCTACAACATACAGAGCTGTTCTCCCACGCCTACTACTACTGTCTAAAATGCCAATGACCACTGTGTGGTACCTTCTACTTAAACTGTCCTTGAAGACTCTATATCCATGTGCGGCAAGTGTTTCCTGGTGAAAAACAAAACACTAAACCAGTAGTCTGAAATTCTGGACTCTTGTCCAAGGACTACACTTTGGCTACCATATGACCTTGAGGACTTCCTAATTTCCCTGAAACAACAGAAGTGCAAATTTCTTAGAATTTTATCTACCTGTTGAAATATATTATCTGCATCAACGCATCAGAAAAAAAACAGGTAATAGGCATTAGATATTTTTATTAAAAGAAGAAAGCGGGAATCTGAAATTTTGAATTGATTCTTTTTATTATTCCGTAATCCAATATTTGTGTCATATAGAGAAGAGAATCTCTCTCTCTCTCTCTCTCCTTCTCCATGTCCATCTCTATCTCTATACCACAGCAAGGGGTTATGGATTTGAGTCAAGGACAGAAATCTGTCCACAGATGAATTTCTGTGTCTTGATATCAAGAGAGTTGGAGAATTTGTACAGCTACATCCCAAACTCAGACATATGCCAAATGCATTTCAGACAAAGAGTTGTGCTAACATAGAACAGTACTTTTGATATAAAGATGACTTTAAGAATGTTCACTGATTGAAATGTAAGGGATTCTGACATTAACCACCCAGCATCAACCAATACAAGGGTTCTGTAGAGCCTTTCTTCCCATCTCAGCCCTATCCTCACAGTGCACAGTGACTGTGTGGGTGAAGGCGGGGGTAAGGTTGGCAAAGGGATTATTTGAAAACCTTCAGTCGTTAGTCCCAGAATTTAAAGATTTTGTCTCTGGAGGAGTATTTTAACCCACATAAGAGAAACACTTCTTCTATTAGGAGGCAGTTTCCATGGAGAATATGGGTTCTGGTCAAAAGACCAGAATCGCTTGTCTGGTTCTCTTTACCAAGTTGCTGAAGACCTCTGAGCCTCAGTAGAATGATGACAATAATGTCCAATCCCTAGATGCAAATTAAATAATGTTATGATAAAAATGCTTCACAAGCTATATAATATCTATAAATATTAATGCTATTATAACGTGGCTAATAAACAGAAGGAAAAATTCTGAGGGAACTAGTGGGGATGTCTCTTTCTCTGTGTCCTATTTTCCTATTTCCTTGAATCACCACCTCACATTCCTAGCGTTGAAAGAGCAATGTTTTGTTCCTAGCATGGAAAGACCCCCGCCTTTCAAGCCACCTCCACCTCCCATCAAGTACACTTGCATTCAAGAGTCCATGGGAAATGATCTGCCTTGTCATGAGATGGAGACTCTCTAAGAGCCACTTGAGACTTGCCACATAGAACTCTGCTAGAATCCTGCGAGAAGCTGGATATTGTGCTTTATTAACATAATTGCCCTCTAGCCAAGCCTTTAGTGCAGCTGCAGTGGATGTCAGAAGTGAGTGACCTGTTTTCCCAGCAACTCAGCCCCTTTCATCTGCATGCCTGAAACTGAGCAAGAATGAGGCGAAGTCATGCTCATACCCCATGCGATCTGTAGGAATGTTCTTGCTTATGTAAGAAGTGCAAATGAGGCTGCTGTTATTAAAAAAGTACTTGCGGTGTTTTTATTTTTCATTTTAGTTCACTGAGTGAGGTGACGACAATGGTTTCAAGCATATGTCCACGCCAGATCCTCTTCCATTTGGGCATCTGCCAACATTCTGAACTATTTGCCAAAAATATGATCATCCCTGAGGTTTGTTGCATTCCCTAGGAAAATTACAAAAAGAAGAAAATGTAAAAGTTCTAGAAAGAGTTCCAAATAAGTGCAAGTTTTCCTCATACGGAAAATATTTTGCTTATTTTCACTAGAGGAAATCGTAATACCTTGCGCAAGATGCCAGTCCCAGTCCCCCTTCCTCCCACCATGTTCTGCCCAGGCGCCTGCCCCATGGATGGACGAGGGATCAAAGGAAACCTGGCCAGCAACCAAATAGCCTCGTAGATATAGGGAATACTTCATTGCCCTCTAAAATGATATGAACTAAGAGTGGTCTGGTCTCATCCTCAGCTTTACGTGTGTGTGTGTGTGTGCACTTGAACACGTGTGTGCGTGTATGTGTGCATAGGTACGTCAAACTATTACATGAGTAAACAGGCACCCTAACCCCAACCCAATTTCTGCAAATCCTATTATTCTCTTTTTCTTCTGGGAACTCTCCTGTTCATCCAGTCTGCATGTTTTTATCTGTCTTGAGGTAAATACAGGCTCAAATCATACTAGCATTGTTGAATTAATCCTGTTCCTACCACTCTTTTATAAAATACTTCAGATAGAACATATAGGTAATGGAAAAGAAACCTAGTTAGCCACACCTGTTCTGTATTCAACAAGAGTTGAGTGAGTAAATTACTCATGCTCCTTGTTCTTCTAAACCACCCAAACTGTCTGCCCTAGGAAGGGGCAACAGATGTTCTTATCAGATATGATAGGCAAATGCTGGGTGGACTTCAGTCTCAGAAGGAACATTTAGTTCATTTGCAGTGTACTTATCCCTGACCGCATGTGAGAATAACTTGGAGAGTTTTTTTAAACACCAGAGCTGTCCCACTCCAAAACAATAAAATCAGAATCCCTGTGGAGTGAGGCCGAGGCGTTAGCACTTCCAGGTGATTTCAGAGTTCAGCTAAAGTTGAGAACTGCTGAACCATTCAAGGTCCCTTCTCATTATTCAGAATCTTGGTTAGGTACTTATTTTTGGTGGTGACCAGCCTCTAGTATGTCCATCATGATTCTTGCCTCTTATATAATCCCCACTGATACCAAATGCAACTAACTTGTATAGCTGGCCAAGACTAGGGTAAGGCAAGGAAGACACCTATGGTATAAAATTTAAGGAGATATTCAAATCCAGGGTCATGTACTTGTACAATCTTGCGAGTACCGGTTGCTGGCCCAGTATAATGAATAAGATATGCAGAAATCACCAGAGTGTGACTTCCAAGGCTAGGTCATAGGATACATGGTAGCTTCTGCACTGCTCTCTCTTTGATCGGTCTCTCTGGGAAAAGCTGGTTACCATGATGTGAGGACACTCAAGCAGCCCTGTGGAGAGGGCCCCCTGTTAAGGAACAAAATCCTATTGCTAACAAGTATCAACTAGCCAGCCATATGAGCAAGCCATCTTGGAAGCATGTCCTCCAGTCCCCACTCAAGCCTTTGGTTAACTGCACCTCAGCTGATCTTTTGACTGGGACCTCATGAGAGCCAGAACCACTCAGCTAACCTCTTTTGGTTTCCTGACCCACAGACACTGTGCGGGATAATAAATACTCATTATTTAACACCACTGTCTTTAGGTATAGCATGTTACACAGTAATAGATAACTAATACAGCCCAATGAATGGAAAAATAAACTAATGTTTGCCTGCCTTAATTACCCTCCATTCCTCATTAATTCTTGAGAAATAAATAAGACTAGCTTCACATGTGCCTTTGTCAAGAATAGTCGCTTTTTTTTTTTTTTTTGATCCAGCAGAAGTTTTGTTTTAACTGAAGAACATATGGTTGGCTTGACCAAATTAACTTTGCATTATAGGTCTTTTAAAAACATTAACATTTTGCCAGGATGGGCATTAGAGGTCCTATCACAAAAATGGAATTAAGACACTCTGTGAATTTGAGTTGCCCAACATCACATAATCAAAAGGGATTGAGCCAGAATGATGGAAATCCATCTCTGGTCTCCAGTCCATGGTGTGATCAATCTCCATTATATCATAATATTTCATTGCTTTGTTGTCTCTTTTTACTATAGATGACAGATGTTTTGTGTACATTTAGGTAAATATTGATTTTTTTTAATGCCCAAATTGTTGACAGAAAACAAAGAAAAGTAGAAATAATTGACCCCTGAAGGTAGAATAGCCAAGAAAGTGTGAAAAAAAAAAAAAAAAAAGACTAAGAAAAAGTAAAAAGAGTAATCAAGACCAGACACCAAAAGAAGTTTAGAGAATCTGACCAAGGCCAGAGATAATGAAAGAGCATTGTCTCCGAAACCCAGAGCCAGCAAGAGGTTCTTGAAGGCAGCCCTCTAGGCACCCTGATTTAGGAGAGTTGGCTTTGACTTTCACTTGAAGATTGAATCTGCAAAAATACAGAAACTTTGTTCCCTGAGTTTTGATAACAGCTGTCATGGCTATGTCGACCACCCAAAGCTTGAGTGACCAGCAGAGACAGCTGAAATGGTGAGTGAAAGTTACCCCCGTGGGAGAAAAAGACATTAACTGGAGAAATGGGCTGATGTTGCAAGAAGAAACACAAAATGAGATAGTGAGAGAAGGGAATTTTATTTCCCAGCTTCTGCAAAGGGGCTTTCTTCCCTGGATTCTGTGATTACTTACAAGGCGGCATTCTGCAGCCAGGAAGCCATGACCAGAGAGAGAGCAGGAGATTATGACCTTGGGCAAGATCAGGGCCAAAGAACACCTTTGAAATGATTGAATACAATTTTTCTTCCCAACCAGCATCTCTATAGTCTTCTAACTTCTGTTATATTCTTTGCCTTGTCTGCTCACTCAGATTTCTCATGTCTGCTCAAAGGCTCTGTGAGATTGTGATTATATGGTGGCACACTGGGGAAATTAAAGATGAGTAATATACCCAAGATCACAACGTAAAGAAGAGAACATGGAGTGCCTGGGTGGCTCAGTCAGTTAAGCTGCTATCTTCAGCTCAGATCATGATCCCAGGCTCCTAGGATGGAGCCCCGCATTGAGCTCTCTGCTCAGTGGGGAGTCGGCTTCTCCCTCTGCTCCCCAGCCCCCTGCTCACTCTTTCTCAAATAAATAAATAAAATCTTTATTTAAAAAAGCTGATCTAAAAAATATCTAAGAACCACACCCTCCATACCCTCCATGAGTGTAGAGTTTAATGGGAGAAATAGACATTTAAACAAATAAATACATGTGAAAATAAAAGTATGTGTAAAGAAGAGAAAGGAATAAAGAAAAGGGTATCATTTCAGAGACAGAATGTGAGAAATATTTTCAGAAGGCCTCAGAAAGGAGCCGTCAATAGAGACAAAGGCACTGAGACATATTAACCCGACTTGAAAATCTCACCTAAAAATTATGCATACCCAGAACACAAGAAGGGTTCAATAACAGAAAATCTCTTAATATTTTGCCATATAATTAGGGCTTAGGAGGGAAAGCATACAATTAATCTTAAAAGATGAAGATGCTTAAAAGGTCTTTGGCAAAATCCAGTGCCCATTCCTAATAAAAACTCTTGAGAAAATGTCTTAACTATAAGTTTATACATAATATGTGTGTGGATATCTGTATCTATTTATATATAACATATATACATACACTAGTGTAGTATATAGATATTATAACTAGTTTTATATATATATATATACTATAGTACATATACACACACATATATATGTGCTATAATATACACTGTAGTCATCGTACATAGATACTGTAACTATTCCTACAAATGTAACTTTACAAATATATGTGTCCAGGGACACCTGGGTGGCTCAGTAGGTTAAGCATCTGCCTTCGCTTTAGGGGCTCAGATCATGATCCCAGGGTTCTGGGATCAAGTCCTGCTTTGGACTCCTTGCTCAGCAGGGAGCCTGCTTCTCCCTCTGCCTGCGGCTCCCCCTGCCTGCGGCTCCCCCTGTTTGTGCACAAGCACTCTCTCTCTCTGACAAATAAATAAATAAAATCTCTCTCTCTCTCTCTCTCTATATATATATATGTGTGTGTGTGTGTGTGTGTGTGTGTGTGTCCAGATACAATGAAAGCAAAGATGGATACTTGACTACTTAAAAATAAAAGCAATTTTCATGGCAAAAAAGCAAAGTCAAAGGCAAATGATAAACGAGGTGAAAATACTCGCATCGTATATTACAGATAAAAGCTGATAAAGAACTTACAAACAGGATAAATAAGCTTTCAAAACCTATGGAGGGGGACCTGGGTGGCTCAGTCAGTTAAGTGTCTGCCTTCAGCTCAAGTCATAATCCTAGGGTCTTAGGATCCAGCCCCACCTCACGCTCCCTGCTCAGTGGGGAGACTGCTTCTCCCTCTATCTGCTGCTCCCCCTGCTTGTGTGCGCTCTCTCTCTCTCTCTCTCTCTGGCAAATAAAATCTCACAAAAAAATAAAAATAAAAATAATTCTTAAAACACTTGAAAAAATTCAATCATTAATATTAAAAGAAATGCACATTAAAACTTCACTAAGACATCATTTCTTCTTCATCCACTTGTGAAGAATTTGAAACCCTTGACAATGTGCTCTGTTATCAAGGCTATGGGGAAACAGGTACCCTCATATGTTGTTGAAAGGAATGCAAGATGACACAATCACTATGAAGAGGAACTTGACAATATCTAATAAAACTGCATATTACATTATCCTTTGACCTAGGAATTTCTCCTCAGGAATTTACCCTGAAGCTCTACCTCCAACACTATATGCACAAAGTTATTCTTGGCAGCATGATTTGTAATTGCCAAGTATTGAAAAACATCCAGATGTCCAAACATAGGAGATTGGTCGAATAAACTACAGTAAGTACAGCTGTCAAAATAGGAAATAGACTGTACAGCCGTCAAAATAGGAAAGAAAAAAGTCTCCATTGACTGGTATGGAGTGATTTCCAGGAGATAGTATTAAGAAGAAAAAGCAAAGCAAAGTACAAGGACTATATAATGTGCTACCAGTGTAAGAAATAAAGAAAAATTATATATAATTTATATAATATGATATCCAACTGTATCTCATTGGTAATGTTAATTTTGATTATATACTTGAGTGTTGTACTGTAAGTCTATATACATGCATGCCTATCTTTCCCAGATACGTCTTTTGAAAGGAACAAGGAGCAAAGATATTCCAGTACCAGAGAGCACAGCTGACTCATTAAGATAATTTGCCCTTAATCTGATTAAGGGCAAAGATGATGTATTGTGAGATGAAATATTTTCTTATGTCAGAAAATAATAACTTACTCCAAAAATGATGGGGTTTACCAGAGGATGCAAGAGTCAGCTTGAAAGGACTCCTACTGGCTAAATCTGGGATAATTTGAGCACCAACCTAATTATGTACACTAATGAATTAGAAACCTTTCAAAGAAAGCAGGAATTTGGGGCACTTGGGTGGCTCAAGTCGGTTAAGGGTCCACCTTAGGCTCAGGTGATGATCCCAAGGACCTGGATCCAGTGTCACAGGGGGCTCCCTGCTGAGCGGAGAGTCTGCTTCTCCCTCTGCCCCTCCCCCCTTTCCTGCTCCTGCTTTCTCTCTCTCTCTGTCTTTCTCTCTCTCAAAATTAAATAAATATTTAAAAAAAAAAAAAAGCAGGAATATATGAGTCCTTACCAGAAATAGGTGCTCAAAATATAGGTAAGGTGAGACAGAGAAAAAAAGAAAGCAGAGGTGGGGGAGGAATTGCAGTAAAGATGGGATCAGGCTAGATTCATCAACAGCTGCTAGCTAAATCAACCAGCAAGTTTTGATGACAGTTAGGATATTTTCATGGTCTCTAAGGATCTGCCAGAAGTATGCTTGTTGGTGACAAGGGAGGGAAACGACACGGTAATTATGTAGTGGAGAACAACCTGACCAAGTGATCAGTCGAAATGAACATCACTAGTGAGGAATAGATGACTAGATGAATACCCCCTCCCCCACCCCCCGCCAGTGTTTTACCAGGAAGGACACAATATCTTTGTGCAGTATTAAGGCAGAGAACAAATAAACTGAATCCAATCATGAAGAGACATTGAATAAATACAAAATTTAAAAAGTGTCTTAAAGATAAAGGCTCTAAAAATATTCCAGATTAAAGGAAGCTAAAAGGACATGACAATTAATGGCAAATATCTAACTCCAGACTGGATCCTTTTTACTGCAGGGGAAGAAAAGCTACAAAGAAAATCTGGCCAGTCAGTTCTGACATTTGTCAGATCAGCTGACAAAACTGGAATATGGGCAGAAGACTAGATAAAAGTATTGTTAACTCGGCTATGGTTACGTAAAAGAATATTCCTATTCTCGGGAAATACAGGTTGAAGTACTTAGGGGTAAATGACCATGGTATATATAACTTACTCTCAAATGGGTGTGAGTGTATATGCAATACACATATATTTCATGCACATACACGAATACATAGAAAAACAGATGGTGGAGATATTAGCAACAGATGAATCTAGGTAAAAGGAGTTTGTGGGGGTTTTTTTGTTTTTATTTTCGCAATCGTTTTTAATGTTTGAAATTATTTCCAAATAGAACTTTTTTTAAGTGCTTAAGTAAGATCCCAGTAAGTAATGTGTAATTGACTCTAAACCAGCCTATTTTTTTTTCAAACGAGCCTATTTTTTTCAAACATTGCAACCCTTAGATGGTAGGACAAGAGGCAAAGATCTGTTCGTTCAAGGGAATTTCGTTTGTTCTCTGGGACTTAATCTGAAAGTTCAGGAGAAAATAAATGAGGATTCATCATGCAAGCTGGCTGTTTTTGTTTCATTTCTGGGTCTTCTCCTGCCTTGGGTACTGGCTGGAATCCACCAAAACTTCAAACAATTTTTCTTTCTTAAGGAAATGAATAGAGCCCTTTGATTTTCCCAGAACTCCAGGGCAAGCTTTTCCTCTCACCATTAAACCATTTCATATCAAAGGAGACTAAGCTGTGTCCCTCCAGACATCACCCAAGAGAGAGACAGCTCCTCGGGCAGTGGTTTTTGTCGACACCCTACTGGAAGTCACGGAAACAGTGTATGCTTTACAGCAGGCCCTGCCTCCCCATTCAGCACTCAGGGTGGCAGCCCATGTGGGCTTCCCCAGGCAGGTGCTGGGGCTAGAAGGCTCAGCAATCACTTCCCCTTCCCCTCCTAGAGTACTTTGTCCATATCCCCAAATTTTCAATAAATAGCTTGACCGGTATTAATTCAATAAATGTTAATGTTAATAAATGTAAATGTTAATTCAATAAACAGTGAATTTGAAGATAATCTCTTATTTTCCTGAGACCCAACTTTTTTGTTTGCTGGTTTTGCTTTAGTGTAATGTTTCAGTGAAAATTTGCCTTTGAGGAAATGAGGGCCAAGGACTTCCTCTCTTGGACTGGAAAGTCCTCAAGGGTGTCAGGTAGCTTTGTACACCTCAGCACCCTCAGAGGAGGGCGAGGCCTGGGACAAGTTAGCGCTCAAGTACTGTGTGAGTGAATGACAGGTGATGGCCAGTGAGTGCAGAGGAGAGGGGGAAATGCCTCGTGGAACAGAGGGTTTAGCTGAGACAGGTGACAGTCTCTCACTGACCATGGTGAGCTGAGATACTTTTTTTCTTTTTCACTCAATTTGTGTCATAAATGAATACATCCCCTTGACATCTGTGTTCTTCAAAATCTTATTGTGGCAAGTCAGTCAGGTAAGGACCCAAATCTGGGTGGTTTGGCAAATGCCTTAGATTGAACTTGCCTTTGGGTCAGTGTCAAAGTTTCTCTCAGATTGGTAGAATCAGGTCTGTATCCATGGGCGCTGAGAAAAGGCCAGGTGCTGGGAATGTGAAGACTAAGTAAACACAAACACCACGGTTGGGGGCAGGGGTGGTGGTGAGAGGAGATGAGGAGATGTTGGTCAAAAGGCACAAACAACTTCTTGTAAGAGAAATAAGTTCTGGGGACCTAGCAAATAGCATGGTGTATTGTATACTGTATTGTGGAAAGAACAGACCTTAAATGTTCTCACCACAGCAACACCAAAAATGTAACTATGTGAGGTGAAGGGTGTGCTAACTAACCTTATTGCGATCCACATTTCCCAGGACATACATGTTCACAAATCGTTACGTCATACACCTTAAACTTATACAATGTTATGTGTTAGTAATATCCCAGTAAACCTGGAAAACAAAGAAGAACCCCACTCAGCCCAGTGAGGAACCATGGTCTGAAAAAAATTTATTTTAAGATTTTATTTATTTGACAGAGAGAGATCACAAGTAGACAAAGAGGCAGTCAGAGAGAGGGGAGGGGGAAGCAGGCTCCCCGCTGAGCAGAGAGCCTGATGCTGACCTTATCCCAGAACCCTGGGAACATGACCTGAGCCAAAGGCAGAGGCGTAACCCACTAAGCCCTCCTTTGGTCTGAAATTTTAACAAGAACAGATCTCAGTGGGTCAAAGTTCTATGGGTCAGTTCTATGGGTGAAGTTTTTTTCCTGATCAAGTCAAAAGCAGAGAGTTAAGTCTTAGATTGGAAGTCTTTGGTCCTCTACTCTTCCTAAGTTGATAATCGAGTCTCTCGTGGCAAGAAAAATTGGGCCTATGTCCCCGATTCGCAACCAGGTGTTGCCCCATTTTGCCCAAGGTTTGGAAAATAGGCACTATTTCAAGTTTTGGCCTCAAATCCACCTGTAGTCTTGTACTTTGCTGAACCAGGTTGGAGATGAAACTAAGAGAGCTTCACTGTGTATAATTGGATTCATGGTGCATTTCTCTCAGACCTGAGACTTTCACATTAGGCAACATGAATGCCCAGGGATATGGATGTGCACCAGGAAGGACTCAAAGCCACGAGATAAATATAGCACCTCTAGAATCTCAACTTTATTCAAATTTTATATACATATATAACAAAATTTGAATGGATTTGTAAAAAAAACACACACACACACACACACACCACTTGAAAGAAACACTATGATCAGTGCTGGCCACATGGGGCTCTGGAAAGTGGTGCATTTATTCTTCTTCATGCTTGAGGCATCTCAGGAGGAGAGGTTGAGAAGTTCTGCCCTAGGATTGCACACACACACACACTAGTCCTACCACTGTGAGGGTGCTGGGAGCACAGAGAGGTAACTCCCATCCAAGCCATCTATACTCCTCATTCTGAGAACTTTTAGTGTTTCCTGAGCCTCGATTCCTGAGGTCCGAGCATCTCATCCTGGGTACTGAATCTGAGGAGGGTGTAGAGAATATTTTGAGCTGTCCCACAGGTGAAAGTGTGTGACCAATATGAAGTCTTTATTAGAAAACTCCCAAAAGCACAGTATTAAGGTTTTGCTGGTAGCAGTAAACTTTAAAATATCAGGTCCATATTTATATATAAGACATTCCATTAGACCCAGTTCCAGCAAAAGTCGTGGAAGATTTAAGTAAGAAAAGATAATAAAGAGGAGAGGCAAGAAAGGCCTAATTGTGAAAAGGTAAAAAGGATCTAAAGCTGGAGGAGGGGTGATGGGGAAACAAGATGGCTCAAGAGACCATAAAACTCATCTAGTGTAATCTTCGAGCAAATGTTTCAACCCCGCCTCTACCACAGTACTGTCTTCTTGTTGCCAAACTTGGGTTGGATATTTCCATTGCAGGGACTCCTATCTTCCTCTGTTGCATTCTGTTGCCTAACTCTGAGCCCTAGAACATTCATTTTTATACTTGGGTGAAACATAGATGTGTGGGATAAACTTTGCTCTTTTTTTCTTACTTCTGCTACTGAGAGGAAGCGGAAGCTGTGGGCACTGATAGATTGTTAAGACAAACTATGACTTCCTCCACGAAGCAATACATGTGTCTTGAGTTGAGGGGTTACCTGCAGACACGTCAACAGATCAGAATCCTTTGAAACCAAATCATCAAACTGCAGAGAAATATGCTAACAGCTTTTGACTATAACCTACCATACAGAGAGAGTTGCTAAGGGAAAAACACTAAAGACTCATTATTTTTATTTACACTAAAATTGATTACCTTGTTTAAAAAAAAAAAAAGAATGACTTTTATTGGTTGAAGTCAATTTCTAAAACTTGTGATTTTAGTAATAAAGTTGGCAGAGAATGATCATATCTGTTCTCAGTTACTCTGAGATAAGGAGATATTTACTCCTTAGATAATGTGTCATCATGCTATTTCCAAATGATGTCTGCAACCCCAAACACAGAGTCAGGCCATTAAAAAAGAATGCTTTCCTTTTTAAGATCGAATTTGCCCAATGAACAACGAATGTAGAGAAGTCATTCTAACTGTGACCGAAGGTCAAGTGCTTACTAATGTACAGTAGTACACACAAGCTCTCCTCATAGCTGATGTCATTCTCGATTCCAGGAACCTTGGGGGGGGGGGTGGTCAAATAAGGAGAACGGTTGGTTTTCCTGCCAGTTCAGCCGAGATCAAGAATTTCTGCCAAAACAGTCTCCTCTAATTGCAAAAATTTACACACAACACGGGTAAGAGTTGCTTACTTTGCCATTCTTCCTATTCCAACTTTTTATGAAAGAGAAATTGCTCGACATTTCAAAGTCCTGACATAAATAAAACCTTTGCAACATTAAAATCCCCTGGGGACCTTTTTAAAAAGATGGAATAGAAAGGTGTCACCCCCAGGGGATTTAATTCATTAGGGTTGGAGTGTGACCAAGGAATCCGTATTCTTGCATAAATTCCCCAGTGGTCTTACTGGTGTCAGTGCTGGAGGAACATTTTTCTAGGGTAATTGAAACTGAAAGGAAATTTACGGTGTGCGTGAAATGTACCTTTACCACCAGAAGGTGGCTCTATAACATATTAAATCAGGCATACTGCCACTAGCTGACTAGCTGGAAAACTGGCCTCCGAGTCTTTATTTTCTCTCAATTACTTTCTCGGAGATAAGGGAGGGGTGGAAAGGGGAGCAGAAGAAGATGCAAGGAGTGTGGTGGGATAGGAGGAATAAATGGATATTAAACTAATTTTACGATCATCACTTGCTATTAGCTCCTCTCAAAATGATTGTAGAGACCCCGTGTCATCGTTTAAGTACATTTTCTTCTAAATAAACTAAGAAAACCTGGATAAATAGAATAGACTCAGAGGCTCTCAGCATCTTCTGGAACCCAAGCCTTTCCACCTGGGAGAAACAACCTTCGGCCAGCTCCTACCTGTCATCCTCTTTTGTCTCATTACCAGGATCCCCATTGAGAGCCATAAACTTCCTACAGGCAGGAGGTGATAAGCACATACCACCACTTCTTGTTTCTGCTGACTGCTCTCCTCCCCAATTCAGGGACACTCACCTGTGTGTCCGCAGGGCATTGGTCCTAGTGCCACGAAGTCTGGCTCCAGCCCTAATCAACTAAGTAACTGGATCCCCAGCTCCTGGTTCTGCCCTCCAAGTCTGTTCACCAGGCAGTGTTCTTGGTTCCCTGCCTTTCCTTGCAGGCTCCTGAATGTCTCGAGTTCCTGCAATGATGTCACTCTTCCTGGAGGTAATTGCTGCTGCTGTCATCATGTCCCCAGCACCACCCATACTGGGGACATTTCTCCATCCTACTCCCATCCTTGTCGCCTAATTTTCTGGCTTAAATTGGGAAAAGAAGGTCAGAGATGACGAGGGATACACTCTGCTGACGTGAGACACAAAACAAAGCAGGCTACATCCCACCGTGTGTCTACCGCCTCCTGATTTCCGTCCTTCACCCTCCCACACCCACCAGCCAGGAGGGGAAAAAACATTGTGAATGTGGAACTCAAAGCATCCTGTCATCTCCTTCCCCTCTAGGCAACGTCCCCGGACCAAAAAAGTGCCTGGATTCTGATTCTCTCTGAGATCTGTTCCTTTCCCATCTAGCACATTGACTGGGAGGTAAGATAGCACCGGATCTTAGATTTGGGGGGCCAGAGACAGCCCTGGAGGTACTGTCATTAAATTAGTGTGTTTCCCCTGTGGTTCTTAGGGTGTCTTCAATCAACTAAAATCCAGGCCATCTTGCCTCGCCAACCAGAAATGCCCAAATGGCAAGTTCTTTGGGGTGCTGGCTCTGGGACCTGACTACTCATTTATGACACAATTCCAAAGAACACGAGCCATTTTAGACACTGCCGAAATATAATGTAGCCTCCCAAAGAGGGCAAAGCCTGCAGTCATCTGTTCAGGAATTCAGTGGCGTCCTTGATCAAGTAATAGAAAAATTTCCAGAAAAGAAAACTAATTTGTAGAAATTCTCCTAGAAACAGGTTTGGTTGTATATAACAAGAAATGGATGAACAATTTAAGGAGACTTGCAAGTGATTAATAATTTCAGAGCTAGGCCACTTGGGCTCTTGAATTCGGGGTCCATGGAGGTGAGAAGTGGGGGGAGGAGGCAGCAAGCACTGTCATTAAGAAAGTCTATGCATTTAATCTCTGTGTGCTAGAGCTTCCCCGTGCTCTCTTACCTTTTTCTTGCTTAGATAACTGATTTCAGTGATTTCCTTAAAGGACTGCATTTCTCCAGCCATTCTTCCTAAACTACAACGTGAGTCTCTTCTCAAAACCTTCAATGGCCTGTTTTGTCTATGGGGGAGAAAAGGTTCAAACTCTTTAATATATTTCTATTATAAACTCTACCAAGTTGGCAGTATGAACAGGTAACCCCTAGTGAGTCACTGGCACTATGATCAAGAGATTTAGAGTCACAGCTCGGCCACTAACTATCTATGACATCTCAGGCAGAATTGTGTCGTTTTGAAGCTTTAGCATCCTCTTTAAACGGGGAAAGAGATAGTGCCTAACTCACCGGCCTCTTGTGAAGGTTCAGCAAGAATGAATGAGACCTATTTCCCACTTATCCCTCCAGCTGCCCTTCTAGCGGCTTTCCTTTCCCATTTCCACTTACAGTCACGGCTTTGCTGCTGATGTTTTCCCCAGAGCGCATCTCTTTCTCACGCCAAAACCGCCGGCCCGTTTTCCACTTGCAGACACCTTTTTCAGAATTCCAGTCTTGGCTAGAATGCCTCCTCTGAGAACATGTCCCTTGGCCCTCTCCACGCCCATCAAAATGTGCACCTCCTTGTCCATCTCTACATGTCTGTATTATCCCTTCCTTCCACTTCACATCACAATGTGTAATTCACATATTTCGCTCTCTTTTCTCCTGAATTATATTCTATCTGAGGTTCCTCAGATGCCAGCCTACACTTAACTTTTCCCACATTCCTAGCAGTACCAGAACGACTGGTACATGATAAGCACTCCACTCCATTGTAATTATTATCTTACTCCTTCTGTTAGTTTAGGCCCACAACCCTTTAATAACTTTCATAATCCAGCATGTAAGAAAATACTACCTAACCAAATCCTAAATTTTATTTTTATTTTAAAATCATTTTTCCCTAAATATCTGTGGCATAGTATAAAAATCCCACCAATATTTTGGTTTCTATTACATTATTTGAGAGGAAAAATTATTCTCTTCTACTTACAGATTCTTAGCTGAGATTCTTTTTTTAAAGATTGTATTTATTTATTTTAGAGAGCGCGAGAGAGCACACAAGAGGGGTGAGGAGCAGAGGGAGAGAGACTAGCAGACTCCAGGTTGAGTGCAGAGACCAACATGGGGCTCTTGAGGTTACGACATGAGCCAAAATCAAAAGTAGGCCGCTTATCAGACGAAGCCACCCAGGCGCCCCTTAGTGGGTGGGTTACCTGCTAAAGATTTTTTTTTAAGATTTTATTTATTTATTTGAGAGAGAATGAGCAAGAGACAGAGCACAGGAGCAGAAACAGAGGGAGAAAGAGAAGCACGCTCCCCACTAAGCAGGGAGACTGACACAGGGCTTGATCCCAGGATTCCGGGATCATGACCTGAGCCGAAGGCAGATGCCTAACCTAGTGAGCCACCCAGGCGCCCGCTTAGCTGAGATTCTTAACGGAGGTTTTTTTAATTTCAAAAGTGGTATAAAAATATAATAAAACCTTGGAAAATGAAGATAAAAAGCAATACAAGGACCCACCTATGAAACATGAGCCTGTTTTCTAAAGCACTGCTACCTACAAGTGTGGACTGAACCAGCACAGCTAGAAATTTAGGAATGCAGAATCTGAGCCCATCTCAGATGCAACCCAAATATGATGGATTTACACATTAATGTTTTAAAAAAACCCTACTCTCAGACACTTCCTAGAACCCCACGGAGCATGTTTTACCAAGTGTCTGTCTCCTTCTCACAAACATTTATTGAGCACCTGCTATATGCCAAGAACTGTACTACATGCTGTGATTTCATCTCCAAGATTTCTCCCAGGATGACTCAAGAATCTATGAAGAAGAGCGCTGGCTTCTTTTGAACTGTTTTCTTGGCAAAGTCAAGTCGTTGTGATCAAAAAAGCTGCCAATTTCATGGAGACACAAAACTTCTAGTCTTAAATGATTCCATGTCTCTTGTTTCTGAATTCTCACACAGTGATATCTCTAAATCTAAAGTTTAATGCTTTCTTTTTTAAAAAGATTTATTTATTGGAGGGGGAGGGGCCAAGGGAGAGAGTCTTAAGCAGACTACTCCAAGCTGAGCTTGGAGCCTGAAGTGGGGCTTGATCTCAAGACCTTGAAATCATGACCCCAAGAGCTGGACGCTTAATTGACCATGCCACCAAGTCCCTCCTCCTTTAATGCCTTCTTAATATGCTCACTCCTTCCACTAAGAGCTAAAAAATCAAGGGGAAAAATGCATTGAAATTAACATACCACCATAGAGCTTAAAGAACACATTTTGCTTGCCTTAGCCAGCTTCAATAAAATTTTGCATTTAGGAATTTTTAAAAGGGTGCTAAACTCAAGAAAAGCACAGAAAGGTGACATTTCAAAAGTAGATGTTGGGAAATTGCTTTACGGAGTGATTTTTTTATAAGGAATAAAAAATGTGAACTCTAGGGGCACCTGGGTGGCTCAGTGGTTAAGCATCGGCCTTCTGCTCAGGTCATGATCCCAGGGCCCTGGGATTGAGACCAGCATCAGGCTCCCTGCTCAGCAGGAAGCCTGCTTCTCCCTTTCCCACTCCCCCTCCTTGTGTTCCCTCTCTCACTGTGTCTTCCTCTGTCAAATAAATAAATAAAATATTAAAAAAAAATTTTTTTAAATGTGAACTCAAACACGTGCCATGGTGTACTTGGAAAAAAGAGCACTATACTGAAGTGCCCTTTAAACACCAGAAGATACATGATGAACACTTTGTGTTTTTTTTTTTTAAGATTTTATTTATTTATTTGTGAGAGACAGAGGGAGAGAGAGCGAGCGAGCACAGGCAGACAGAGAGGCAGGCAGAGGCAGAGGGAGAAGCAGGCTCCCTGCCGAGCAAGGAGCCTGATATGGGACTCGATCCCAGGACCCTGGGATCATGACCTGAGCCGAAGGCAGCTGCTTAACCAACTGAGCCACCCAGGTGTCCCGAACACTTTGTTTTTATTAACGATGGGATACTCCTCCAGGAAAACAAAAACAAAAATTTCCTGTAATACCAGGCAGCTCAAAGGACTGAAAAGCAGGTTCAAATGAATGTTAAGAATAACCTGGAAGAGGAAAAGGGGACTGTTATGCCCGAGTTTTCATGTCCGAGAGACCACCAAGGAGCCAAGCACCGATGCAATCACACGAGGGTTTATTTGACAAGCTTAAGCTTGGGCCCAAGTATACCTGACACAGCGGAGTAGGGACTTGGACCCGGAACCAGATTACAGTCAGAATTTTTAAAGACAGAGTAGGGGTGGACTCGGTGGTGGGTGAGAACAAAGGGGATTAGGGATGGCATAAGTCTCTAAGGAATTTTGAAAGCAAGGTCTCCAGGATCTTGGGGGGCTAGCTATTGTTGGGAGAAGGGCTATTTATTACCAATAATAAAAATCTTCTCGTGAGACCCTTTAGATGTGTATCAGTGGGCCATATACTTGGGAATGATTCTTGACACTATCTTGGAGGTTTAGAGATAAAGGAATTGTTAAAGTAGACTTACAGAATCCTACTCGGATCTGTTGGGGTAGAGAGTTGGTGAGGCTAGGATTGTCCGCAAAACCTCAAGGTGAGGGCAGTTAAGTCCCCAGGGGAGAGCTACTCTGTCTGTTTCAAGAGCTTGTCAGTAGGTAAGGAATTTTTTTTTTAAAGATTTTATTTATTTATTTGTAAGAGAGAGAGTGAGAGCGAGCACAGGCAGACAGAGTGGAAGGCAGAGTCAGAGGGAGAAGCAGGCTCCCTGCAGAGCAAGTAGCCCGATGTGGGACTCCATCCCAGGACGCTGGGATCATGACCTGAGCCGACGGCAGCTGCTTAACCAACTGAGCCACCCAGGCGTCCCAGTAGGTAAGGAATTTTAATGATTTTCTTCTGCCTCTGTTTCCCACATCAGCTAAACCTGAGGTGGGATGGCCTTAATTTTCTCGGCCTCCACATTTCGCCCTGAACAATTTTGACCCTTAAATCTTTAAGGTTGCTGAAGGTGGAAGGTCTCATCTTCTCTAACTTCTTCCTGCTGAGTAGGGGCGTAGAGTTGTCCCTACCTACTCGGGTCAACATTAATCAGTTGGGGAATGTGTAGGGGACTTAAGAAAGACAGAGGCAGCTGAGTCCAGGGGTTTAAATCAATTATTAGAGAAGAGAGGGACTGTTTAAAGTGCTAACCTGAGTAGGTCAGAACCCAAGAAATATTTTGATAATCTGGAACATCAAGATGGCTGTACAGAGCTAGACTCGAGGTAGGTACAGCCTTGTTTTTCCTGGCCTCCACAGGGACAATATGAGCAGGAGTTATGTGCATTGAGAGGTGCCTAGGGCCCAGGCATTGCAGGGGCCTGTGGAGTTACCCTGGAGTTGAAGTGGGCTGGTCAGTGATTGGGCGTCAGACTTTACTTTTCTCTTAGCAAAGCCTGCTGCTTGCTTTTCACATAAGCCCTTCCTGAGTCACCCAGGAGCTGCCTGACCTGAAGCCCTCCAGGACCCCACTATCAAGGTCCTGGGTAGGGGTGGGGCATTCTGATTTTGCCTGTCAGCCAGGATGTTTCTGATTGTTGCTGTGCAAAGTTCTCATACCATTAGAGACCCTGTAGTATACCACCATGACAAAGTACCATTTGAAGGAGTAGGGAATATTGCAGAAAGCAGGGAAATGAGTTTGTGTGCCTACAGACCTCTGGATTTGAGGGTTTCCTTTTAAAATGGCATTTCCAAATAGCGCCAGCTGCTCTCTGAACGCCCCAGAACTTCCATTTCATCTGTGAAAAGGGCATCCTATCCACCACCTGCCCTGCCCTATGGGGGCCCTGTGAAGATCAAATGGGACAAAGAATTTGCAAGAAGGTTTCAAATACCTGAGTAATACAAATAGAAGTCATCATTATTCCTTCCTCTAAGATGGGGGTAAGAGGTGTGTAAGTAAATCTTCATTATGTAACTGCTGAAACAAACCATCCTAGAGGTTGTCATCCAAATATGATATATTTCACCTTTCTCAGCCTTCTTACTCCCCCTATTTCTGCCGCCTCTGTGGTTTATTAAAATGTAATACATTCTATGTGATTGTCATTGTGTGTGTGTGTGTGTGTGTGTGTGTGTGTGTGTGTGTGTAGAGGAAAGACACAAGGAAAGAAACATCATCTGTGGTCGTGTACAGCATCTGAGCGCTGGCTTCCTGGAAGGCCAGAGGAAGGACCCTTCTTGAGGTCCCAGGACTAGCCCCCAAGTTCCCCCGCCCGCAGTCCCCGCGGCGGCGCCCGCCGCCTTGCAGCCCGGCTGGAGTAACGGAGGGAGGGGACTGGGCCGCGGAGGGGTGGGAGCGCTCCGAGGGGCAGCCCGGACGGACGCCGGCCAATCGGAGCGCGCTCCGCCAGCGGCCAATCACGGGCCGCGTAGCCCGGCAAATCTGCCCGGCAGTGCGGGGCGGGGCTGCCGGAGTCCGGGTGCCGCCGGTTACACTTCTGAGCGCCTTCGGGAAGCCACAGGGCAGGGGGAGTGTGTGCTGAGAAGCGGGGGGAGGAGGAGGAGGCAGGCCCAGCTTCTGGGCCAGCCCGGTGACACACAGACAGGCATAAATCCGGCTGGTGATGTTGCGTCCGGGCGCTCACGTGTGTAGAGACCCACCGGCTTGTCCGTACGCCGTAAGGGCACCTGTCGTGTGAGTGGCTCCGGGCGTGGCTGCTCGCCGGACGTTCAGTTTTTGTAGGATTGCTCTCTAGGGGCCTACCTAACCCCGGCTCCAGAGGGGGAACCTAAGAAGTTTAACGGAGCCGGGTCTGAGCAGATTAAGGGAGTGGAACAGCGGCTGGGCCGGAGAGGGTGGGGACTGCGGGGGCTGGGGGGTAGGGAACCACCTACTTGCCCCGTCTCCCCGGCAGAAAGGTCTTTTGGCAAGACTGGCTTGACAAAGATGGCCCTGGAATGTCTAGAGTCCGGGCCGTGATGATCCCTGAGTGAGTGGCTCTGGGCTGCGCCTGGGCAGTTTGTTGACTGACAAAGAGGGATGCTAGCAGTTAGGAAGGTAAGGAGGAAACTCAGGATGGGGACCATCTGCTCCCCCAACCCCAGCGGGACAAAGACATCATCGGAGGTCTGCAATGCCGACTGGATGGCCTCGCTCCCCCCTCACCTCCACAACGTCCCCCTTTCCAATCTGGCAATCCCAGGTACTCTTCTATTCCTACTTGTTCCCACTGTGTTTGCTTCTGCCATTTTAGTGTGGTTGTTATTATTAATGGATTGGGTTGCTTTTCTGTTGTGCTGAGAAAATAATTGTCAGTGACCTTACTAAACGTTTTTATTTCCAACCAAAAACTTAACACTGAAGCAGCTGCTGTAAACAGATTTAAGTACACTGCATCATTGGCAAAAGGGGCTTGGGAGAATGGAAGCACTATTTTTTTTTGTTTGTTTGTTTATTTGCATCTTTTTGTTTGTGTTTTGTTTTTACTTGGTAGCCTCATTCTAAGAATGTTACATCCCTAATGTTGGAACCAGGCCATGTGAGTACCTGAATCACTTAAAGAAAAAAGGAGAGCTCACGAGTAATGAATAAAAGGTCATTAACGATTTTCAATCTGGATCAAAATTAAAACTGAAAAGTATTTTCTTTCTCATTAATTTAACCTTGCATATAGGAAAAACAAACAAACAAAGATTAGCATTAGATAACAGGTTCAGAACCAGGACTGAGTATAAAGACACATATTTTTGCTGTTGGAAAAGCCAGATATAGAGAATGCAAATGCTCATCAGAGGTCACAGGCAGTCATTAGGTGTGATGAGGTGGTGTTTGAAGATTTGTCTATATATATATACAGGTGTCTGCCTGACTGATCTAGAACCAGAGCATTGAAAAACACTTCTCCTCCAGCCACAATTTCTATCCTAGGGGTTTTATGCCTTGGAATCACTCTCATTAAATTTGTTAAATGTGTCCTCTTCCTTCCACTCAAAAGCTGGCTAGAACATGGTTTCTAGGGAGGGCCATTTGGACTACAGTGATCTTGGACTGCTGTGCTGGGCAAAGTCCCAGACGCCTGTACTTGAAAAGCACCCCTCGAGGCAGGGGATGGACTACTGCCAATGTTTTCTCTCACCTGGAGACATAACAATTGATGTTGAGCCCTAGACTTCCAGACAAACTCGCAAGCATCCCTGGGAGCAGTCTGATTTTTGTGCATGACCTCATGCAACCCAGATCTTTGCTTTCTATGCATGAGGAAGAGCAGAGCTGGCTTCAGAGGCAGCCTTTTCTTACTCGCCTCTTCTTTTGGAGGTCTTCCAGGTTCATTGTCCTTATGGGCTCTTGCTGCTTTTGAGCAAGGAGAGGGCTGCTAAATCTCTTTATAGTTATGATCACTTGTGTTTTATCAGCCATTGACTATAGTTCCTTGGGAAATGCCAGATGGTCATGCCTCAGAACAGGTCTTTTCCATGTTTAATTGATGCCTGTGGAGTCATCACTGAAATGATGCACGGGCTTCTTTTAACATTAGTCATCTGTCTTCAGGCTTTCCGGTGGAATTGTTTGGTCAGGTGGTATGGCAGGTAGTGTGTGTTTGCAAACAGCATGGCATCTTAGGCCCTAAATGACTCTGTCATTCAGGGCATGTCCGGACTTCCTCCTTCCTGTTGTACTTTGGATGGACAGATCAGACCACAGCCCCAGCTCTGCCAGTGGCTTGGATATGTGCTCTGACATCACGACTCCTGAAAGGAGCTGGGCATTTGTTCTGCCATCTATAGGGTATCTCACAGTTACTAGAATTGCCAGGGGAAGTGGGCAAATAGCCGGAGTCTGCTGCTGTAACTGGAAATGCTGTGATTAGTCACTATGGAGGACATAGGAATTTGTTCACCCTGCTTTGTGAAGTCTGGTCCTTCTATGTAAAAGAAAGAAAAAAAAAAAAAAAAAGGAAGAAAGAAAGAAAAAAAATGACCTTGACTCCTCAACATGCTGAATTCATTTCTGTGAATGCCCTTTTCCCAGCAGTGGAAGGGGCATGAGCGTATATATGTATGAGCTCAACACAGGAAAGTCACATGTAAGTGCTAGCCACTTATGGACGCCTCCCCACCAACCATTCTCCCCCCCCACCAGTTTCCTTTCCCCTCCCTCAAGCTTAATATCCCCTAGCTAATGGCTAGCACTCAAGTTCTGCCAAGCCTTGTGGAGAAATTCTGAAATACAGAAGGCATTCAGGAGGTGGAGTCCATCATCTTCCTCCCCCATTCCCCCTACACCTCTTCCCCTTTGCGATCCCCTTCAGCATAATAGTTCTTACTTATTAAGTGCTAACCCCAGCACCCACTGACAAACATTATATATCTCAAATATCTATACCTCCAAGACAGCTACTAACATCCTCGTTTTGGAAATAAGAAAATTATTGTCCAAGAGATTAAGTAATTTTTTAAAGATCACACAAATAGTAAATAACAAAACTAACAATTAAGTCCCTGACTAGCTGGCTCCAAAACCCATGCATTATCCCTGTGCCCCTCAGGGGGCCTTGGGGAGCACAGAGCAGCTGTGTGTGTGTGTGTGTGTGTGTGTGTTTGTGTGTGTGTGTACTAGGGGAGGGGGTGGTAGTCTCTAATTAAAACCAGTTTTCACAGCCTGTCCTCTATGGCAAATGAAGTTATGTTTAAGACTAGGTGGTCCTTATCTGAGTGATTATATATCATTGTGAAGAGATAGATAGGCAGACATACATGTATACAAATTATATATCTGAGTAATATATATATTTATATGTTTACAATTATATATGATATATGTGGTATATATGTGTATGTGTATATATAGTTGTATATATGTATGTGTATATATGTATATGTATATATCTGTGTGTGTATGTATGTGTTTATATATACACATATATATCCCTGTTTGGAACAGGGATATATTGGAATTGGAACCCAGGAAGTTTTAAATTCAGATTTATTGCTTAGACCTATTTTGTGTGATGTGTATGCACATGTGTGTGCTCCTGTGTGCCAACAGACAACGACACAGGGTGTCTATAAGATTGTGTCAGATCTGTCAGGATGGGGGTGGGGTGGCCCCAGGGAGAGCTCAGAGAAAAGGCAGGAGTTCTGGCAATAATAGCAGAACTGGGATGGAGTAAACTAGGTTATATTTGAATGCATCTGCTGCATTTGCCCAAGGCGTGATGGGAGAGAACAGGTGTGCATGTACCTCTCAACAAAGCCTTGGTGTATTATTTTACTTATACAACTGCTAAGAACACCTGTTAATGGCCAGTGTCACCCAAACATATTGAAATATTCTGGAGAAGAACTTCAGAACAAATCTCATTGCCAACCATTTAGAGTGATTGGAGACCCCAAGGGTAAAGGATCTGGAAGTTGCAAAAGTCAGATTTTTAAATTAAAGCTTTAAACTCTACAAACATTTTCACTGACATTAGTGAAAGCATGATATTCTTTATGGACAAATGGACTGATGAAAAAATGTTTTCTATAACATGTATATTTTCAATGAATTCTTTTTCTATATTTTTGTGTATTTCTTTTCTTGACTTTTTTTTGAGTTTTTTTTAAAAATCATGTTTTTCCCTTTTTATTGAAGGTAAACTGTTTAGTCTATTGCAGAGAGCCTTGATCTTAAGATTTGGTATTGTTGGTTCTGGCTGTCTGATATTGAGGAAGCATCTGAATTTCTCAGGACTTAGTTTCTTCATTTGTAATTAAGCTGGATTAAATGAAATATAGAGTCTTTTCCAAATTAAAAAATCTTTGATTAACTAAATCAAATAAACTATAAATGCCCATTCTTTGTTCAAACATGAAAAGAGATGGGAGGAATAAGACATTTTAGGTCTAAAAGCCTTTTTATGCCTCTTTAAAACAAGAAGTTATTTTTGGCATGTGCAAATAACTACTCGCAATTGCCAGAATGAAGCAGGGTCCTCTCACTTTAGCATCCTAAAAGGGACTGTAGAATAACTGGTTTAAATAAACTGACCCTGAGTACATATTAAGAAACCTCCATGCTCAGGCTTGGGAGAGACCCAAAGATGAATCAGGTATCAACCCGAGTATAAAAGGGCTTACAATTTAGTTATATATATACAAATTACCATATATAGTTAAAAATAATTGGGGCAAATATTAAAGCAGAGATTAAAGAAGGTGTGACGGAAGCACACAGACTGGAAAGACTAATTCCCATTAGTTGCTACTTCTCATATTAGGAACTACTTCGTTGAAAAAATGGCTTGACCCAAGATTTGAAGAATGGTCAAAATTTCAAGGGATGTGATTAAGTAGGCAGTCTGGGTTAGAAGGGGACTTTCCTGAAATGGACCAATTAAGCTCTGGGATGGAGGTAGATGGGAAGTAGAGGACTTTCTCTCCTGCCTCTCAGTAATGCTTTGTTAATATGTTTATCACAGTATTTCTGAACACATTGTTATTTTTGGCTACCTGTCATCCACATCATCTATGAACAACTTGTACACAGAGAGTGTGTCTTATTTCTCTTTATAATGCTAGGTCCTAGTACAGGATGACCGCTTGGTCATTGGTGTCAAGTGGATGATTGAATACAAGAGACCAGGAGAGTAAGGGTGCTGGATGTGGCTCACTTGCAGCTTGCAGCCACCATCGTGTTTGATTGTGGTCAGAGCTAAACTGAATGGATTGGTTAGGTTTTCCTGACAGAAAGGAAGCCCCCTGAACATTTTCCAACCAGCTTTTGTGACTTCTGCATAGTATTCCCGTAACTTTAGATAAAGCTCATTACTGAGCCCCATTGGAAGTGAAAATTCTGAGGCAGAACAAAATGGGCAGGAGAGTCAGAAGAGGAATTATGGTATAACTTGTGTCCTAGGAACAATGCTTTCACCTTGCATCCTTTCTGCCTTCTCTCTTCCCTTGTCAAATGTGAGCTTCTCGTGTTTCCTGCCTGGCCTCAGCCTCAGCCTGCTCTCATTTCTTGTTCCCCTCTTCGGCTTCCTTCCACTGACCTGGCCTCTCCCTTTCCAGTGTCAACCCTTGCTCAGATGCTGCTCACTGCTCTCCAATTCCCAGACCCTTCTCTGTTCTCATCTTCCTGAGGATCATCCCCTTCCTTTTTACCTTTCTGGAATTCTATCCCTGCCCCATGCAGTTCCACCTCTGACCACTTGATGAGTTCTGTCGCTCTTCTCACTTGGCACACATGCGTCCCGCAGACATCGAGATTACTACAGGGGCAGGATGGAAGGATCATTGCTCAAATTCTGCTTTTGGAAGTTGGATTAGGTCTGGTGCATCCCAGAGAGATTTGGGGACCCAAAAGGGCATAACATACATTGTGGAACAAGAATTCTAGCTTGGCTCTGCTTTGAGGATAGCACGAGCCATGAGTTGGACCTAGAAAGAAACCCTACAGCCTACAGGATTTGAGGCTGTGGAAAAACAAGGACCAAACTGAGTCTACCAGGGCTGACCCAATCAAGAAAAACAATTATATGGAACCAAAATGGATTCTTAAGTGGGAATACTTTTTTGATGCCCCCCCCCCCCGGTGGTCATGGGGTGGTCATGGTCAAGAGTCTATGACTTTGGTGTTTTTATTAGTAGGTCTTTCTTCTAAGGAGGCTCCTCACTTCCTTAGATTTCCCTACCCCAATCACACAAAAAGCCACAGGGAATTCAGGAGTCACTTGTGTCTTTAAGAAGCAGAACGAACCATGGATTGGCTTAGACCATTAATGTTAGAGCCACTCAGTCTGGATTTGAACTTCAACTCTGTCCCTCATGACTCTGTAACCTGGCAGGTTACTCACTCTCTGTGCTACAGTGTCCTTCTCTGTAAAACAGAGATAATAATGGCACTACATCATTTAGTTAGTGTGACAATTAAATAAACTAATGCATTGGTACCATGCTTAGAATAGTTTCTGTCACAACGCGATATGTCATTAAAATTAATTATGGTGGATTTATTAAAAACCTGCACCTGGAATAGACAACCAAAAGAAGTGTAAGATCAGTCCCTCCCTTCAGGCAATGTACAGTGTAGTTAAGGAGCTGACCTTCCAGTAAGCCATGTGGCTCAGTGTTCTGTCCGATCAGATCAGGATAACGTGAATGGTCATCCCCTCAAAGGGGCTTAGAATTAAGGGAAGGATACATGGAGGGTTGCCCAGGATGTGAGTACCAAGGGAGACGTAAGTGCAGTATGAGGGCAGCTGATCAAGAGAGCCAGAAAATCCTCTTGAGCTACTTACTATAGCCCCCATCCCAAACTCCGAAAGCCTCACAGTTCCCCCAAACACACACATCACCCCCTACACACACACTAACACACACCTACTACCCATTTCCTAGTGCACACACTGAGCTATGTCCTCAGGAGAGCCCAAATTTTCATGCCTGTTGCTGTTTTCCTGTGATAAAAATCTTGGAATCCATGCTCACTGCCAACTCAAATCCTAGGAGACTGCGCCTTCACCTGCACGCTACTGTTTCAGCCGGGCTTCCAAAGCTGACAGTTGGCTTCTGTCACATGATTTGAGCTAACTAACCCCCCCCCCCCGCCTCCCCCCAACTCCTCCAGGGGACTGGTTGGCTCCTATCTACCCCCACCTCCCACCCCCAAAAGCTTCTATGTACAGGCAGCTAGAAAGTTACTGTTAGTGAAAGGCTTAGCCTTTGGGAAAAGCTTGAACCTCTTTACAAATGCTGAGTAACCCTATTTAGAGTTTCAAACCAGGCCTGCAGAGGAGGGGTTATTTATAGACCTTGTAGTAGGTGGGTGTGTTTGTGTGTGTGAAAGGATCTGAACATCCATCAAGAACCAAACTGACAGTAGAGGAGCACTGTGATGGTGCTTGTTTGAGTTGTTTCATGCCTGGTGGAGCCAGGGCCCTTCCCTTCTCACAGCTCCGGGAATTTGGATTATATTGCTGAGTGCCCATAAGGACCAAACGGTACCTGGGAGGATTGCATTAATAGGTCTCTAGTAGCTTCAGGGTAACATGGGTTTGGCCATAGATGCTGGCATTGCTCTCAGGGGATGTGTAGGTTGTGCTCTGAAGTGTTGGCGATCTTCCTTGCTTCATGGTCTACATAGAAGCTGGAATTTTCTAAGAGAATAACAGATGGGTTTTTTTTTTTTTTTAATTTCCAATTATTCTAGAACTGTTGGCTGTAAGGTATTCTTTTTTTTCCAGAGAATATTCTGTTGCTCTTTTTTCTCCTCTGTATGGACCTGACGATGTCAAAATAAGGGAAGAACCAGAAGAATTTGTGCCCTGTAATACTAATATGTTGGAGCGCTCAGTGGTCTGAAGTGATGGTAGAACTGAACCGCTCCTAGGTGCTGTCAGACTGAGCTGAATATTTTATGAACATGTGTGATTTGAAGGCTATATGCAGAAGGCAATATTCTTATAAAGTATAATTGAAACCAGGTGAAAAAATATCCTCCTTCCTGAGCTTTGAGCTCAGGTCATTGTCATGGCAGGAGGTGCCCAAATGGATATCTGCAAGAATTCTATGAGCACATGGTGGCAGTTTGGCAGAAAAAAATTACAGGTATCCGTTTATCCCCTTTGCTTCTTTTGGTTTTCATTGCCTAGATTTCAAAAATGTATTCATTTAAAGGGAAATCAGATGTTCAAAGGATATTTGTTGTGTGCCTTTTGTGCCAGGTACTGTGTTAGATGAGGCGAACATGAAGAGAAGATTCTTCTCCCTGCTTTTCAAGAATTATGATCTTGTAAGAGAAGAAAGCTAAAATTCAAATACCCTGGAGATGAATGTGTATGGGACTATAAGACTCAGAAAGCCAACTTCCAATCCCATTACTGAGAGGAGGCAGGAAGCCTGCTAGATTGGGGTTTTAAGAGGAGATGAGCCTTGGGTTGAATCATAAAGAGCAAATAGTAAATAGCCAGGTGTTGCAGGTAGAGGGAAGTTTGTCACAATGTAGAGGTACCGAGGAATGAGAGATTAGGGTGACCTTGCAGAAACCGAAGCAGTCCGGTGTGGTCAGAACATAGACTTCATTTAAACAGAGATGAGACTGGGAGAGTGGGCTAATGAGTCTTACGTGCCGTGCGAAGATTGAACTTTAAACACTATCCCAGGACAAAAAGCAGCCATTGAAATACTGGGTCAGGAGTGGGGGAAAAGTTCCCAGATAACTGCATAAGGATGAAGAGAAACAAAATGGTACCTCAGGTATTAGAAATGCTGAGGGGTAATATGAGAAACTTACCCCTTCTTTCATTTCTATTTAATACATATGTATTGATTTCCTCCTATATGCCAGGCCCTCTCCTAGACACAGTGATGATCATTACACATAGTTCCTTTTTTCAATGAGCTTACAATCTAGTTGGAGAAATAGACCTTTTTTTTTTTTTAAAGATTTTATTTATTTGGGAGAGAGAGTGTACATGCAGATGCACAAAAGTGGGGGCAGGGGCAGAGGGAGAGGTAGGGATCCCTATATGGGACTCAATTCCAGGACCTAAAGATCATGACTGAGCTGAAGGCAGATGCTTAACCGACTGAGGCACCCTGGAGAAATGGGCATTTAATCAAGTAGTTATATTGTACGTGATGAGTAATTGCTCTTTAAAAAACAAAACAACAACAAAACCCCAGGTAGTTGTAACATAATATACTATAGAATGGGGAGGTAGAAGTTACTGCTAGAATAAGCACATGGCATGGAAGTCCAGGGAAGCCTCTTGGAGGAAGTGATAAATAGACTGCAACTGGAAGGATGCGTAGGAATTAGCTAAGAGGATCAGAGTTCCCTAGAAGAGGAAATAACATGGGTGAAGACAGACCTCAAAGAGAGAAAATGGCCCACTTAACAAACCAAAATCATTCATGGTAGTTGTACTATAGGTTTTCAGGAGTGGGGGGCAAGGAGTAAGGTGGCAAGATACAGGAAGGTCTAATAAGCCATGTTAAAGTCATTTAGCTTTACCTCAGTGATGGCGGGAAGGATGTTAAGGAGGTGAATGAGAAGGTCAGCCCTGCGTTTTGAAAAGATGGCTCTGGCTACAGTCCACAACGTACGTATATTGGATTTGGGAGTATTGGACCCCTCCTAACCAGCTGGGTTGTTGATGAGGTGATCCACGTGGAAGGGAATGCTTACCTGAGAAGGAGAGTGTCAGTATGGAAGCAGGAAAAGGGAAGACACAGGAGACATAGCGCAGAAAGTATCAGTAGGACTTGGCAATTACATTGGAAGCTGAAAAAAAGGGATACAGGAGAAAAAGGAGGTTAGGGGTGGCAGAGGGAAGCAGATGTGCTGAGTTTGGGGCACGTTGAGTTTGAGGGACCTGTGGGACTTACCAGAATTGGGAGAAGGGCATGGACAGCACTCAGTGGAAAACATGTCAGAGTTCAGTCTTACTTTTCCCAATTTACCCAACACCAGATCCTCACCCACAGCTACTATTATATCCAATATAGGAAGATTTGAGTTTGAATTAGGTGTCTTTATTTTATTTATTTATTTAGGTTTCTACTAAAATTTTACTTTGTTCAGGAGCTTATCCAAAACTTCTAGTCCCAGATACATGACCCTCAGTAGCTCATCGAGTGTTTGCTTATTCTGCCTGAATTCTCTCATGTCTTGTTTTAATGATTGCTTCAACCATATTGGCAGCTTGGAGGTGAGAGTTAAGGTTAGCTCTGTGTACTATAGCACAAACCAGCTGTGAAATGGAAACGTTTAGTAATTTTACCATGCCATCAAATACAATTTATTTCACGCATTCACATCCTGGGTTATACCAAAAGCTTAATAAAAGCAGAGTAATTTTTTAGTAAAATATTTAATTTAATATAACTTTTCCTTCTACCCTAAACATTTTCCTTTTTTCCCCTACGTCTTTGAATTATTCTTATTTTTGTGTTGGAAACTGAAAAGTTGTTAAAGAGAACGTGATTATTTTGGAACTGAGAAGGCTTATCAGAAGCAACACAGAGTGATTAATTAGCAAAACAGGGAAAGAATTTCTTATTAATGAATTAACTATATTATACAATCTCTTACTCTGGGATGGGGGTCAGAGTCCACCAGACCTTTGAGGAAGAGAAGGTGTTTCAGAAGAAAATAGATGCTCATCTATCTGTAGAGGACTTTAAAATGCCTCCCATACATATAATTGAAACCCCTCTGACTCACATAAATCCTAGGATGTTGGGGCCAATTCAGAAAATATCTGGGGCAGTGGGATTTTCATGGTGTCCAGCAAGAGTCCAGGTGACGCTTGGTGCCCCCCAGGACTCCCTTCTCAAGGTCAGCAGTGGGGACTGTCCGGTCAGAGAAGCTCTGCTTGTATTTGTTTTACATATAAATACTTCATTTGACAAAGTTGCAGGTCTCAAAAGCACCATGAGAAGGTCTGATTTACTCCAACTGTCCAGCTCATCCAGCCATTTGGGGGGTAGACCAGCAGTAGCCCTCTGGATTCCCAGGCTAATGTCTTCAGTCCTCAGATGGTGGGATGCCCGTTGGCTACTCAGCACATAAAAAGTTGATCAGCATCCTCTGCTTTCCAGTGTTCTGCCTAACCCCTCTGCTTTGTTGCATTGTGAATAATCCCAAATTCAGTGGGCACTTGATTAAAAATTAAATGGACCACATGGCCTTCTCAGATGTTGTGGGCAGTTAGACAGTTGTTATTAATATTCTCCCCCATGCCCTATGGAAAATAATCCAGTCACATAGATGAAGTTTATCCCTTTGGGCTGACAGGGTTTGAAGTTGTTATTCTTTGGTTTGAGAATCTGCTAAATGGTCCCCAGAACTCGAGCCTTGGACTCATGTCAGCTAGATTCTGTAGATCCTAAGATGCCTCAGCCTTTCTGCATTTGTCAGCATTTGGAGTCACATTCCCTACAAATGCTGTATTTTTCCCAAGGACCCCATTCAGGTGTGTGAAATGGGAGACCCCAAGGAGATGTTATCAGGAAATAATTTACACAGGCATAAGTTGCAGGAAATCTACTCTTTAGGACTTTTCCTTTTAAATTGTTTGATGTGTTGTTTAATATAGCTGCTCCTTTCGTCATCCTTTCTGGCTTATTTTTGTCCTGTGTGTTTCCTGACATATTCCTCTTCGTTGACACAAATAACTCAAGCTAAAAGGACAGATGGAGGAAATGGGAACTGGGCGTATACAGTTGCTGGGGGTGAGGAGGTGCAGGCAGTGAACTCTGCCTGTTTCATGAAGGTGAATGGACCAAACAGAAGTTTGGGAAGGGATCAGAGGACCTTGGCTTACCTGCCCTAGGCAACTCTCTACACATCTGTTTATTCAAGCAGTCATGCTTACCTTTATCCTAGATGCATGTATTCAGTGCCTACTGTATGCCAGAAACTTAAGCATTGTAGGGATAATCACGGTCAGGTGTCCATGACAGATACAGAGATAATGACCACAAGGTGTCCCAGGTTCATCAAGTTCAAGAGGCCGTGGATGCACAAAGTGAGAAGTACTTAAATCTACTTGGTGGAGTCAGGTGAGCTCACAGACAGATGATTCGTGATCTGATCACTTATAGGTAATGAAAACAAAAAGGCAAGGGCCAATGAGTTTGTTCCCAAGGACTGTGAGGGTTTTCTGTTTCCATCTTCTTTCAAGCAAATCTGTTGCTATATTCAATAACGATAAGGCCCACCTCTTATATGTAACTTGGCAAATGAGTATGTTCTCAGCTCAGGCCACAGACCTATTTTAGAATGCAGAATGACAGTCTGTTCAAATCCCATTTATTGTAATATTAATAGAGATGAAATACCTGATCTATAACACAAGATGTTTTCTACAAAAACTATCCTAAACATGTCCATCATTTAAAGACTCATGTTCATTTTTATGTCTGTTCTTAATACGTTTTACCTTATCTCTATTTTTAATTTTTATACACATGAGAAACAGTATAGAGAAGTAGTTCAGTTCTGTTTTAGGATACCTAGGATCAAATCCTAATTACTAGTTACATGACCTTGAATAAAAAGTTTAACCTCTCTGTCCCTGAGGCTTCTCCTCTGTAAAATGGAAGTAATCACAACACCTGCTTCATAAGCACAAGGTTAGAGGAAACACAGTCTGTAAATCTGCCCTCACTCTGATACAATTGATGGTTTGGGGGTCCTCAAGATCACCCTTAGTTTCACTAAATAATATGCTGGAAGGACTGACAGGACTCACTGAAAGCTGTTATACTCCCAGTTCCTGTTTATTACAGCTAAAGGCTACAGATTAAAATTGACCAGGTATAGAGGTACACAAGGCAGAGTCCAGGGGGGTTCCAAACGTCCTGTCTCCTGGTCAGTGGACAGTGCTGCTTTCTCAGGATTAATGGGCAGCAGTATGCACGGAGTCCTGCTAACCGGGGAAGCTCTCTGAGCCTTGGTATCCAGAGTCATCACTGAGGCTCCACATGGCTGATCTCAGTATCCAGCCCCTCCAAGGTCAAGCATCTATCCACATGATTCAATGCCATCATCCTCAGACTTTCTGACATGGCCCCAAAGTCCTCAGGTAAATAAAGATGCTCTTATCAGACAAGCTATTGCAGGGGTTTGAGAGATTGCTTCCCATGGCAAGGAAGAGGACCAGCCCTCTCCTTGGGCAGGGTTAAATTCTTTGCCATACAGCAAAGTTGTTTAAGAATTGAATGAAATAGGGGCGCCTGGGTGGCTCAGTGCGTTAAGCCTCTGCCTTCGGCTCAGGTCATGATCTCAGGGTCCTGGGATCGAGCCCTGCATCGGGCTCTCTGCTTGGCAGGGAGCCTGCTTCCTCACCTCTCTCTCTGATTGCCTCTCTGCCTACTTGTGATCTCTCTCTGTGAAATAAATAAATAAAATCTTAAAAAAAAAAAGAATTGAATGAAATAAAACATGCAATGTGCTTAAAATATTGCTTAGCACAGAACAAGCAGAGAATAGGACGCCTGGGTGGCTCAGTTGGTTAAGCCGCAGCCTTCAGCTCAGGCCATGATCCCAGGGTCCTGGGATTGAGTCCCACATCGGGCTCCTTGCTCCACAAGAAGCCTGCTCTCTCCGCCTCTGCCTGCTTGTACGTTCTCTCTCTCTCTCTCTCTCTCTCTCTCTCTCTGACAAATAAATAAATAAATAAAATCTTAAAAAAAAAAAAAGCATAGATTTTGGATATATAGCTATGACTATTAACAGTCCTTTTTGATGGCCAAATATTTATCTAGCACCATACTAGATACTAGATACTTTAAAAATTTAATGAGATATAGTTTGTAATCTTATAGGAGATACTAAGGTTCAAATAAAGCCAATAAAAGCAGAAGGCAGTGAATGCCACAGTTTTAGAACCAAGCATACTGTGCTAGGAACCTGGGAAAGGGAGTGATTACTTGCAGTTGCAGGTCAAGGAGCAGCTGCCTGGGAAGACACCTGGGAGCTGGTCTGAGGACGGATAGGATTTTGATATGGATAGGAGGTGCATTCCAGACACAGGGAACCAAATGGATGAAATTGGAGATGGGAAAGCAGGGGTTGTTGTGACTCCCTGTACAGGTGACAGGAGAAAGCAGTGGAAAGGACTGGGCAGACAGACGTAGGGCAGATGAGAGAGGTTTTCAAGGTGGTGTGAAGCACTTCCTGCTTTATCTTGTAGACGATAGGGAGCCAGTGACAATCTGGGAACCAAAGAAAACCTGAAAGAAAATCTCCTGTCTCTCTTTATGACTCCAGTCTTTGCACATGCTCTTTCCTCTACTGGCACAGCCTCCCTTCCAATAACCCCCACTTCACTTGGTCCAAGACTACTTATCCTGTAAGAAACAGCCCAGTACCATGTCTGTGCATGTTTCCATTCTGGGACATATTATGTGCCACTGGAACGCTTTACCTGTCTTCCCACTGCACACAGCGCTGTTTGGGGCCCTCTGTATAGTCAGTGTCTGGTTCAGAATAGGTACCTTGTGCAAAAAAAGGGAGGGATCCAAAGAGAAAATGTGGAATCTTGAAATATCTACAGAGAATTTAAGTATGAAGAGCAGATACTTCTAGTTAATTTAAGGAGAAAGTAGGACATAGAGAAAATAACAATGCCTAAAGTAAGACAAAACCTTATAATTGCATTGCGGAGCTCTCTTAAGGTGTCCCAAGGTTTTATAAAATAAAAATAATCATAATAATAGAAGAGCTTACTTATATAACACTTATAAAGCATTCAGTAGGGGGCTGATATTGTTCTACTTGATTTATGTCAACCTGCCTGGTTAAACTGTACAACCCAATGACAGAAGTACTATTAACTCCATTTAAAAATGAAGAAACTGAAATACAGAGAAGTTAATAAGCAAATTGCAACTAAAATCCCGGTAACAATACAAGATTGTAAAAACTAGATCTTGCCAAATTCATTTAAGTGCACTTGAATAAAAGACATCTGTAGAGTTGGAAATTGACCAGTGTTGGGCTGTGACTTCAGTTCCTTTTGTTGGTTGTAATAAAGAGTACTTTTCTTTTCATCTGAGGCATTTGCTTCCATGCCAGAACTGTAATGCCTCAGCACCCATGAGGATAGTTGTGTTTGAAACACTGCCCGCTAACCTGTTCCGGCTGAACAAGTCCCATTTTTTTTTTTCAAGACCAAACATCTAGGAGGCTTTTTATTGACTCAAACAGAAGCAGCCCAGTGGTTTAAGTGGTCTGTGTAGTGATCACCCCGTGAGGTTCCAGCAGAGAAAAGCTCTTTCTGCCTTGATACCAAAAGATCAGCAGAGGCTTTTAGCAGGTGTAAGCTTGTCAGGACACTCGTTTTTCAGAGTGGGTGTGTTTTCGTTCACTTTCCCTGCTGTGAGTAATGTACAAATTCTCTTTAAACCTATCATTTTGTGTAATTTAGACTGCTACTTGTTGGCTTTGCCCTCCTCCTTTTTCCCTTTCCTCTGGGGGGGTAACCGGCTTCGTCCTTCATTTACAGAAAAGAGGAAAAAACCCTTGTTCTTGACAGGACCGAGCTGAAGAGCTTCCCTGGATCTCGACCATTCTGCAATTTATCACATGAATCTTAAAATAATCCTGCCCTGTGAAAAATTTCAACCGAGCAAGGTGACTACAACTGTGTGTTTTTTTTCAAAGTCCCCCCAATAAATTTCATAAAGATGTCAGAGAACCCAATCAAACACCAGCCTTTGGTGTGAAGGAGCTGCCACATAAACACTGAACAAGAAGTGAGCTATGGGCTAGTGTGTTCAGTCAACGTATAGACCTATCCCTAGCCAACCATAAGGTGGCCCTCAAGAAAATGAGAACCTGAACCTTTGTGAAGGGCAGGAATTTCTCCAGCAACTTCACAAAATTCTCAGATGACCCGAAGATAAGTGAAAGACTGGGCTTTAGACTGATTAGCTTTTTGCAAATATGATGAGTTAAATTTATAAGCACATTTTCTGCTTAAGTATAGTAAATATGAAAGACACCTTTATCATTTCTTTACAATGATGAATAATCCTTCTTAAAATAGGGTCATAAATTCCTTTCATGAGGTGTTAATAAGTTGGAATCATCCGATTCCTAAGGTAGCAGAGATCCTAAGGCTCATTAATGTCACCCACCTTCCTAAATCTGCAGATGGAACAACCACCCTCCAGTGTGAAGTTACAATCTAAGTTCACACGAGTTATCAGAGCAGAGCCGGCCCTGGGATTCAAGGCTCTGAACTGAGGAACTATAAAGAAAATGTTTCCTCAACTGAGAGAAGGTTAGAGTGCCCTCGTGTGTCCCTACATAGAAATTTTTCATGTCTTTACAAAATATAAAATTACTTGAATCTCTCCATCAAGTTCCTGCATTGGAATGAAGGCACATAGTTAGCTCTAAGAACAAACCCTGTGAACACAATGTCTTAGGAAGCAAATATACAATGCATCTGACTTGTTTCATCATTAAGGGTAGAGAAACAACCGAATCCCTAGAGAGGCTTCATGTAGATTCCAGTCTGACAGATCTGGACTTTGTCCCAGGCCACTTGAGATCTTCGTACCCTGAACTGGTTGCAAAACCAGTCTGTGCCCCCAGTTCCTCGTCTGTAAAAGGATTTTACAGATCCTTTAGTGATTACCTGCTGCGTAATCACTGTGCTACGGGATCACGGCAGAGACCCAATGAGATCATATAGGCAAAGTGCCCAGCTGGACACTAGGTACATAATAAACACTCAGTAAATTGAACCTCTTGTTCTTTTCAGACATGAGCCCTCACCAGGGATCACAGTTGAGTTCATGGTGAAGGAATGGAATGCAAATGCCGGGAGGTCAACAGAATGTCTTTGGGTTGCTTTTACCTCTTGGATAAAAAGGTTCCCATGAGCTGGTGGAGGGGGGGGGCAGGACAGAGGGAAAGGAGAGATCATTTTTAAAGAAATATGTATTGATTATACTATTCTTCCAAAATAAATTCTTCGTTCAGATGGGGAATTTTCAGTGGCGCTAGGCCAAATGGCTTTCTGGTAGGTGGAATTTCTTTCAGAGGTAACCTGGTCCCTGGCACCCAGGGTCCAGCAGTGAAAGAAAAAAAAAATCTCTACTCTGAAAAAAAAGTTTGAAAACCAGATCCTATTTATGTTATTGATCCAGTTCTCTTAGAAGTCTTTATTTATTGAAGGGTAACCATATTAAAATCAATAAGAGCAGAGGTGAAAAACGGTAGCTGGGTGAATTCATCGTCTGATTTTCATTTGCCTCAACTCTTCATTTGATGGAACAAGCCATCTCAGCATTAAGTGTTGAGCAGAACTGCAGTAAATCAAGTCTGTTTGCCCTGCTCCCCCCAGTAATTCTCACAGCCATCCTTTTCAGACACGCGGAGCGAGGTATCATTATGTACAATACAAGGAACCTTGACCTTTAAATGTTAGTGGAAATGCAGAGTCGGTGACTCTGTCTTCCGCTAGCTTATTGGAGAAGTGAGAGAAACAGTTCAATAGTGTGTGAGCCGGGAAGGTGGCGAGGTGAGTGAAGTCATCACCTGTGCCTCCCTCTTTTCGGGCTTACTTGGTGGAGGAGGGGTGGAGGGAAGGAGAAGAAAGATTAGGCCAGACTCTTAAAATACTTATCCTAGATACCATTATCACTGGGACCTTTGCATAGATCATTATCCACCTGCCAGAAACAGATAAGAGGCTGCTCAGAGCTTGCAAGCCTCGGCCCTGGGGTCGCTCATCCTTTCAGAGAGTCTGTTGCCTTTAAATAAGGCCAACACGGCATATGAAGCCAAGGTATTTATTATTTATGGAAAGTTCAACCAGCTCACCTGTGGCGGTGGAGCCGCAGAAGGGAAGTGTGTGCTCCAGCGGCCCCACAGCACCTGCTCCGCGGGGAAGCAGCCCCCTCAGCCGCCCCCGCGGCCGCGACGCATGCGCCGCAGAACGCGGCTCTCTGCACCCTGGCAGTGCTATTCTGGGCAGTGTCCTAAGTCTTTAGTCAGCTTGTGGAAGGATGGTCCCTGCCTCACACTTGGAAGTGTCCCGTTGGTGTGGATTAACTGAACAATATATGGTGCGGCTGCTTTAGTTTCCTCTGGCAGCGTTTAGGAAACTCTCTATTCCCAGTGTTTGTCTCATTTTCTGGATTGTGCTTTTTGTTTCTTTATACGTTGCCTTCCTCCTTAGAGGGGCCCGAAAATCTATACGTCTTGCTTATGGATGCTTAATATTGCTAGCCCTGTGGTAGTGTTTTAGTTCCAGCATACTGAGAAAAAGACTTTTCATAAAGGTATCCCTTTTTTTAAGAGTCATTTATTTATTTATTTTAGAGGGAGAGAGTGAGAGAGTGCATGCGCATAGTGGAGAGGGGGGCAGAGGGGGAAGGAAACTTCAGCAGATGCTGCGCTCAGCCTCGATCTCAGGACCCTGAGATCACAACCTGGAGGTCACAACCCGAAGGTCACAACCCGGATATCACAACCCCAGCCAGAACCCAGATGGCGCTTAACCACCTGCACCACTCAGGTGCCTCCATAAAGGGATCTTTTTGAAGCCCCTCTCAGGAAGAAGCCTCTCCTACTTTTCCATCTTCTACCCCTTATGTAGCCCCGCCCCACTACGCAGCCTCCGCCCGCTGACTCTGGTCCAGGCAGCATCAAGAGGGGAGGCAAGGAGCCCTGCTGTGACGGGGCTCCTGAGGGCTGGATGGGGACACGCTTTGCTTCAGACAGGTTTATGGTGTGGCACCTTTTCATTGTCACTTGAACCATACTGATTTGTGATTTAGAAAGAGACGTAGAAATGAGACTGGACCACACCTTTGAAAACCCCACAGATGGTTCGTTCCCTCACCTGGGTCTCTCTCCTCAGCCCTGCAGCCCCTGTGATGCCCTCTTTCTTTCCCCTTCTGCTTCCCAGCCTTCCTGTCGCCCCCCCCCCCCCCCCGCTCTCCGTTTCCTCCGCAGAGCACTTCACCCGCTCCCGCTTCTGTCTCCAGGCCTGCACACCCCACCCCCGCTTAATACTGCTTCAAGCGTGTCCAAAGCCATTAATGCCAAAGATGAATATTTCAGCTGTGCTTAGCAAACAAAAGATACCACAGTTACCAGGATTCACTCTGCTTAGAAGAGAGCATGTATTAAAAAGGACTTTTTTTCTTATCACATGTTCATATTCAAGATAAAGAGGTTCTGTATGCATTAAAAAGAGCCTTTTTTTTTTTTTTTTTTTTTTTTTTAGCATCTTGCCTATTTTGTAAGAAATCACTGGTGAAAACCTGTGTCAGCTGGCACCAAATATGGAGTTTATCCACTGTCCCTTGTGGACGGGTCCCTTCAGCTCCTGCTCTGCCGTTGTGCCCTTCCACATGGCTCTCCCTGGAGGCCCACAGTCCTGGCAGAGTTCACTGTCATGAGTCAGGAAGATGCCAGAGATGGGGAGGAAGTGGCCTCCACAGAAGTAAGAACTGAACAGTAGGGGATCTGGAGTCCACTTGAGCCAATGATCTCTGATGGGCCAGAGGTGTCCCTCATATTCTTTGTCATTCTGAGTCTGAGAGCAGACACTGGTGCTAAGGGAGTGAGTAGTTCCTAAAGACCTCTTCTTCCTAAACTTGGCCTTGCTGATAAGTTCCATAGGCATACCGAGATGCAGGCTTTTAGTCATTTCTAAAATTAAGCAGTCGTCTCCCCAAACCTTAGAAAAGTACCGAGTCTTTTATCAAATGATCTTGAGTGGGAATGCTTTTGAGTTCCTTCAATTTAGTACATTTGAAAATGTTCTGAATTTCTTAAAAATCACAGATCCACTAAAATATAAACACTTAGTGAGATAATGTGTTTGAGGCTCTAAACCTCATTTTTAGCTCATTTTCTAAGAAATATTGTCTGAAGATATATTTAAGAGAAATTCTATGAAGGTAGAGTTGTCTGGGCTCCAGGTAAATCGAGGCATAAAAGCCTCTTATTTTCTCAGAAAAATTCAACCCTTTAAAATGGCTAAGAAGTCACCAGGCTGTTGTCTCTGAAACCCAAAAATGGACGGTCAGTTATCATGAGGAAGTATGATTCAGCTGGGCTGCTAGTCCCAGTTCCATTTGGGATCTGTTTTCTCTTCTTTTCCTCCTTAGGGGATGCAAGAAAATCAGTCTCTTTCTTTGGCTTAAACTCTTAAGACCTTTTCTCTTTATAAAGTATGATACTGCCTCTCTTCTACTGTTTGCACTGACCATTTTTGGATCTAGCTTAGCCTATATACCTGCCCAGAAACCTTCCAGACATATGAGTGACCTAGCTCTATTAAGATAGAGTATAAGCAAGGTTGTGGTCTTTTGTGTTTGGGTACCTTTAATATCTTTTTGTTGTTGTTTTTAGATGGGGAAGTATCTTCATTGCAACTAAGATCTTCTTAACTTGCCTGGAACATTTTTTAAGTGTCTGTATTTTACATTTGGAAATTTGGAAAATTTATTTGGAAAAATAAATTTGACATTCAAGGCCATTTTATGCCACATAGCTCCAGTGGGTAACTGGCAAGACAGCTGCATCTGTTTTCTTGCAAGCTGCCTGAATAATCTGGCCTCATTTGACAGGGTGTAGGCTAATAATCAGGGAAAGAATATGTTAGTTACAAATCATGTGACCCAGAGTTGAACCCTCTGACAATTCCTAATATCCAATGCACACGTTCAGTACATGTTTTAAGAGCAAGCTTGGAGTGGACCCGACTATCTTAGGGGTTGATGGAAATAATATGATTAAGTCCTCTTTGTCACTGAGACTTGTAAATTTTACTATTAGGTGACGGGGTGTGGGCCTATTCTTATTGATTTTGAGGGGCGTTCTCTGAACCTCCTGAATTTTGATGCTCGTTCCCTTTGCCATATTGGGGAAATTCTCCCCAATAATTCTCTCCAGTATACCTTCTGCTCCCCTCTCACTTTCTTCTTCTTCTGGAATCCCAATTATTCTAATGTTGTTTCGTCTTATGGTGTCACTTATCTCTCGAATTCTCCCCTCGTGGTCCAGTAGCTGTTTGTCCCTCTTTTGCTCAGCTTCTTTATTCTCTGTCATTTGGTCTTCTATATCACTAATTCTTTCTTCTGCCTCATTTATCCTAGCAGTTAGAGCCTCCATTTTTGATTGCACCTCATTAATAGCTTTTTTGATTTCACCTTGGTTAGATTTTAGTTCTTTTATTTCTCCAGAAAGGGCTTTTATATCTCTCGAGAGGGTTTCTCTAATATCTTCCATGCCTTTTTCGAGCCCGGCTAGAACCTTGAGAATTGTCATTCTGAACTCTAGATCTGACATATTACCGATGTCTGTATTGATTAGGTCCCTAGCCTTCGGTACTGCCTCTTGTTCTTTTTTTTGTGTTGAATTTTTACGTCTTGTCATTTTGTCCAGATAAGAGTAAATGAAGGGGCAAGTAAAATACTAAAAGGTGGCAACAACCCCAGGAAAATATGCTTTAACCAAATTAGAAGAGATCCATAATCATGAGTGGGGAGAAAGGGGATAAAAAGAGGTTCAAAAAGGAAGAAAGAAAAAAAAAAAGAAAGAAAGAAAAGAAAAATAAAAAAAAAGAAAAGAATTTTTAAAAAAAGAATACACCTAAGAAAAATGTAAAAAAGAAAAAATATATATATTAGATAAACTAGTATAAAATCGTTAAAAAAGAAAAAGGTAACAGTTAAAAAAAAATTTTACCCGAAGGCGAGAAAAAAAAAAAATGAAAAAGAAAAAATTAAATTAACTGCAAGACTAAAAAAAATCACAGGAAAAAAGCCATGAGTTCCGTGCTTGGCTTTCTCCTCCTCTGGGATTCTGCTGAGCAGCCCGGGAAAAGAAGTCTGTAACATACAATGGTAAAAATATTAGATTGGCAGCTGACTTATCCACAGAGACCTGGCAGGCCAGAAAGAGCTGGCATGATATTTTCAGAGCACTAAACGAGAAAAACATGCAGCCCAGAATACTATATCCAGCTAGGCTATCATTGAAAATAGAAGGAGAGATTAAAAGCTTCCAGGACAAACAACAACTGAAAGAATTTGCAAATACCAAACCAGCTCTACAGGAAATATTGAAAGGGGTCCTCTAAGCAAAGAGAGAGCCTACAGGTGGTAGATCAGAAAGGAACAGAGACCATATACAGTAACAGTCACCTTACAGGCAATACAATGGCACTAAATTCATATCTCTCAATAGTTACCCTGAATGTGAATGGGCTAAATGCCCCTGTCAAAAGACACAGGGTATCAGAATGGATAAAAAAACAAAACCCATCTATATGTTGCCTCCAAGAAACACATTTTAAGCCCGAAGACACCTCCAGATTTAAAGTGAAGGGGTGGAAAAGAATTTACCATGCTAATGGACATCAGAGGAAAGCAGGAGTGGCAATCCTTATATCAGATCAATTAGATTTTAAGCCAAAGACTATAATAAGAGATGAGGAAGGACACTATATCATACTCAAAGGGTCTGTCCAACAAGAAGATTTAACAATTTTAAATATCTATGCCCCCAATGTGGGAGCAGCCAACTATATAAACCAATTAATAACAAAATCAAAGAAACACATCAACAATAATACAATAATAGTAGGGGACTTTAACACTCCCCTCACTGAAATGGACAGGTCATCCAAGCAAAAGATCAGCAAGGAAATAAAGGCCTTAAACAACACACTGGACCAGATGGACATCACAGATATATTCAGAATATTTCATCCCAAAGCAACAGAATACACATTCTTCTCTAGTGCACATGGAACATTCTCCAGAATAGATCACATCCTCGGTCCTAAATCAGGACTCAACCGGTATCAGAAGATTGGGATCATTCCCTGCATATTTTCAGACCACAATGCTCTAAAGCTAGAACTCAACCACAAAAGGAAGTTTGGAAAGAACCCAAATACATGGAGACTAAACAGTATCCTTCTAAAGAATGAATGGGTCAACCGGGAAATTAAAGAAGAATTGAAAAAAATCATGGAAACAAATGATAATGAAAATACAACGGTTCAAAATCTGTGGGACACAACAAAGGCAGTCCTGAGAGGAAAATATATAGCGGTACAAGCCTTTCTCAAGAAACAAGAAAGGTCTCAGGTACACAACCTAACCCTACACCTAAAGGAGCTGGAGAAAGAACAAGAAAGAAACCCTAAGCCCAGCAGGAGAAGAGAAATCATAAAGATCAGAGCAGAAATCAATGAAATAGAAACCAAAAAAACAGTAGAACAAATCAACGAAACTAGGAGCTGGTTCTTTGAAAGAATTAATAAAATTGATAAACCCTTGGCCCGACTTATCAAAAAGAAAAGAGAAAGGACCCAAATAAATAAAATCATGAATAAAAGAGGAGAGATCACAACTAACACCAAAGAAATACAAACTATTATAAGAACATACTATGAGCAACTCTACGGCAATAAATTTGACAATCTGGAAGAAATGGATGCATTCCTAGAAACATATAAACTACCACAACTGAACGAGGAAGAAATAGAAAGCCTGAACAGACCCATAACCAGTAAGGAGATTGAAACAGTCATTAAAAATCTCCAAACAAACAAAAGCCCAGGGCCAGATGGCTTCCCGGGGGAATTCTACCAAACATTTAAAGAAGAACTAATTCCTATTCTCCTGAAACTGTTCCAAAAAATAGAAATGGAAGGAAAACTTCCAAACTCATTTTATGAGGCCAGCATCACCTTGATCCCAAAACCAGACAAGGATCCCACCAAAAAAGAGAGCTATAGACCGATATCCTTGATGAACACAGATGCGAAAATACTCAACAAAATACTAGCCAATAGGATTCAACAGTACATTAAAAGGATTATTCACCACGACCAAGTGGGATTTATTCCAGGGCTGCAAGGTTGGTTCAACATCCGCAAATCAGTCAATGTGATACAACACATCAATAAAAGAAAGAACAAGAACCATATGATACTCTCAATAGATGCTGAAAAAGCATTTGACAAAGTACAACATCCCTTCCTGATCAAAACTCTTCAAAGTGTAGGGATAGAGGGCACATACCTCAATATCATCAAAGCCATCTATGAAAAACCCACCGCAAATATCATTCTCAATGGAGAAAAACTGAAAGCTTTTCCGCTAAGGTCAGGAACACGGCAGGGATGTCCATTATCACCACTGCTATTCAACATCGTACTAGAGGTCCTAGCCTCAGCAATCAGACAACAAAAGGAAATTAAAGGCATCCAAATCGGCAAAGAAGAAGTCAAATTATCACTCTTCGCAGATGATATGATACTATATGTGGAAAACCCAAAAGACTCCACTCCAAAACTGCTAGAACTTATACAGGAATTCAGTAAAGTGTCAGGATATAAAATCAATGCACAGAAATCAGTTGCATTTCTCTACACCAACAGCAAGACAGAAGAAAGAGATATTAAGGAGTCAATCCCATTTACAATTGCATCCAAAACCATAAGATACCTAGGAATAAACCTAACCAAAGAGACACAGAATCTATACTCAGAAAACTATAAAGTACTCATGAAAGAAATTGAGGAAGACACAAAGAAATGGAAAAATGTTCCATGCTCCTGGATTGGAAGAATAAATATTGTGAAAATGTCTATGCTACCTAAAGCAATCTACACATTTAATGCAATTCCTATCAAAGTACCATCCATCTTTTTCAAAGAAATGGAACAAATAATGCTAAAATTTATATGGAACTAGAAAAGACCTCGAATAGCCAAAGGGATATTGAAAAAGAAAGCCAACGTTGGTGGCATCACAATTCCGGACTTCAGGCTCTATTACAAAGCTGTCATCATCAAGACAGCATGGTACTGGCACAAAAACAGACACATAGATCAATGGAACAGAATAGAGAGCCCAGAAATAGACCCTCAACTCTATGGTCAACTAATCTTCGACAAAGCAGGAAAGAATGTCCAATGGAAAAAAGACAGCCTTTTCAATAAATGGTGCTGGGAAAATTGGACAGCCACATGCAGAAAAATGAAATTGGACCATTCCCTTACACCACACACAAAAATAGACTCAAAATGGATGAAGGACCTCAATGTACGAAAGGAATCCATCAAAATCCTTGAGGAGAACACGGGCAGCAACCTCTTCGACCTCTGCCGCAGCAACATCTTCCTAGGAACAACGCAAAAGGCAAGGGAAGCAAGGGAAAAAATGAACTACTGGGATTTCATCAAGATCAAAAGCTTTTGCACAGCAAAGGAAACAGTTAACAAAATCAAAAGACAACTGACAGAATGGGAGAAGATATTTGCAAATGACATATCAGATAAAGGACTAGTGTCCAGAATCTATAAAGAACTTAGCAAACTCAACACCCAAAGAACAAATAATCCAATCAAGAAATGGGCAGAGGACATGAACAGATATTTCTGCAAAGAAGACATCCAGATGGCCAACAGACACATGAAAAAGTGCTCCATATCACTCAGCATCAGGGAAATACAAATCAAAACCACAATGAGATATCACCTCACACCAGTCAGAATGGCTAAAATCAACAAGTCAGGAAATGACAGATGCTGGCGAGGATGCGGAGAAAGGGGAACCCTCCTACACTGTTGGTGGGAATGCAAGCTGGTGCAGCCACTCTGGAAAACAGCATGGAGGTTCCTCAAAATGTTGAAAATAGAACTGCCCTATGACCCAGCAATTGCACTATTGGGTATTTACCCTAAAGATACAAATGTAGTGATCCAAAGGGGCACATGCACCCGAATGTTTATAGCAGCAATGTCCACAATAGCCAAACTATGGAAAGAACCTAGATGTCCATCAACAGATGAATGGATCAAGAAGATGTGGTATATATACACAATGGAATACTATGCAGCCATCAAAAGAAATGAAATCTTGCCATTTGCGACAACATGGATGGAACTAGAGCGTATCATGCTTAGCGAAATAAGTCAAGCAGAGAAAGACAACTATCATATGATCTCCCTGATATGAGGAAGTGGTGATACAACATGGAAGCTTAAGTGGGTAGAAGAAGAATAAATGAAACAAGATGGGATTGGGAGGGAGACAAACCATAAGTGACTCTTAATCTCACAAAACAAACTGAGGGTTGCCGGGGGGAGGGGGTTTGGGAGAAGGGGGTGGGATTATGGACATTGGGGAGGGTATGTGATTTGGTGAGTGCTGTGAAGTGTGTAAACCTGGTGATTCACAGACCTGTACCCCTGGGGATAAAAATATATGTTTATAAAAAATAAAAAATTAAAAAAAAAAAAAAAAGAAACTTACAGAAAAAAAAAAAATAAAAATAAATAATATGATTAAGTCCTAATAAAAATCTTGAGTTTACATGGAGTTTAGATGGCTCCTTACAAAATGAGTTCAAAATAAATAGTTGTCTTTAAATTTTGCAGAATAATTATTATATCTATTTAAAGCTCTCTGTTGATATTAGTAAACATACTTCCTGTAAAATGGTGGCTTTTTTTTTTTTTTTTCAATTCTTTTAAACACGCTTTTCCAAGTAAATGAAGCATGGCAGTTTTTCCTCCCTGAAAAAAGAATTTTCTCTGAATTTCATCTCAGATGGGCCAGTTTTAGTGTCAACACATACACACAAACATGCACAAAATGTTTTGGTAAGAGACATTAGTCTCAAACACCCCTAAAATAACTCTACTATGAAAGCTCGCTATATAAACATTTGCCATAACAACTTATAAATTTGTTTTACCTGAAATTCACTAGTCAAATATCTCATCATAGTGAATTCAGCCATGTGGGCTAGTAAGCACCTTTAAGTTGCAGGTATATCCGGGTAAGAAAATGGAGAATATTTTGTATCCTTAGCTCAAGGGCTCTCAAATTCCCATGTTAGTGAATGAAAATGTCTTCTCAAACAGTGAAAAGCCTGTGAATAACATAGGTGAACCCAAGAGACCTGAAAAACCCATGCAAAGAAAAATAGAAAGTGATAAAGCATGTAAAACTAACATCAAGTTGGCTGTGCTCATGTCCTTAGGAGCTATGCACTAATATTTTCAAATATGTAAGAAGATGCAGAAGAACTTCTGAAGGTGTTGTTGATACTGGTATTTGGTATTTAAAATACCTTATATTATGGAAAGGTCCTTTTCTTGGATGATTTCTTCGTGTTTGAGTGTTTTAGTGATACTTGTGAACACTGACAGGAAAAAAACATTGCTGTTTTTTTTCCATTTCAAATAATGGATTATAGGCTTTTGCTCTCCCAAAATGTCCTAACATGTTTTTAGAAAGAGGTTGGATTTGTTTTTCTATAACTGTTCTTGTATAAAACTCTCTTGAGGATATGTAATTCTATGATGTTAAAAACAGAAAGTTCAAGAATATCCATGGAACTTTCTCTCTCCTACTTTGAAATTGTGTAGTCAGTATGTTTATTTATTCCTGAGTTATTGACATTCCTCAGTTGCTAAGTGGAGATAATTTATTATTTTATGTTTAGTGTCAGTTTACACTTAAACTGTAAATACTGTGATCTGAACTTGCTCTTTTTGATGTTGGCTTTGATGTTGGTAACCTAAAATAAACCAGTCAAATGCTAATTTCATTTTTCCCATTTAACTGCCACAGCAGATCTCTGAATATAAATCTTTAATGAGGTTTGACAACATTGTTTAAAAACCAGATATCATCATCCAAGTGGAAGATGACACAAAAATTCCTTGAGAGTGAAATAACAATAGTGATGATGTGTTTGAACTCATTCTGGGTCAGGGACTCTTCCAAGTCCCTGGGTCAGGGACTCTTCCAAGTGCTTACCGGGGAGTTAATCATTTCACCTTAACCACAAACAATTAATGTTAGTACAGTTGTTATCCCCATTTTACAAATGAGGAAACTGAGACACAACATTTCAGTTACATAGCTAGTAAACAGTAGTGCCAGGATTATGAACTTAAGCAGCCTGGCACCAGACTCCATGCTCGTACCCACCGTGGGAACTCTCCATTAGCTCATTCAGCACTCTGCTAATTCATTAAGTTAGGTCTCAGGACTCAACATTCTTCTTGCTACATTGACATCTTAGAAACGTCAAGTCTTGGGGCACCTGGGTGGCTCAGTGGGTTAAAGCCTATGCCTTCAGCTCAGGTCATGGGCTCGAGCCCCATGTCGGGCTCTCTGCTCAGCAGGGAGCCTGCTCTCCCCCACTCTCTCTGCCTGCCTCTCTGCCTACTTGTGATCTCTCTCTCTCTCTCTCTCTCTGTGTCAAATAAATAAATAAAATCTTAAAAGAAAAAAAAAAAAAAGAAACGTCAAATCTGGGTCCTTTGCAGCTAAGGAGGCAGAGAAATGACTTGTTGGACCTGGAGATGCCTAGTGGGAATATTTGAAAGATAACTAGAGGGGCACCTGGATGGCTCAGTCTGTTAAACATCTGCCTTTGGCTCAGGTTATGATCTGCAGGTCCTGGGATGGAGACTCTTGTCAGGCTCCCTGCTCAGCTGGAGAGTCTGCTTCTCCCTCCCCCTGCTCTTGCACTCTTATGCTCACTTTCTCTCTCCCCCTCTCAAATAAATAAATAAAATCCTTAAAAGATAACTGGGAAAGAGGGAATTGAATCGGTTCCCAACTCATTGGCGTTCTGGCAGCAGGGAAGAGAACCTTCCAGTACTGAGGCAACTTACGGATGGGTGTCCAGTGGGAAGCAATTGCTGGAGGCATTGAGAGACATGATGATTATGGATCAAAAAAGGGGCAGGTAGGTGAGGGGTTGGGTTAAATGGGTGATGGAGATTAAGGAGGGCCTTGTGATGAGCACTGGGCGTTATATGTACGTGTTGAATCACTATATTTTATACCTGAAATTAACATTAGGCTATATGTTAACTAAAATTTAAATAAAAACTTGAAACAAATGAAAAAAATAAATATATAAAAGGTTTAGGGCCAGAGGTCCAGCCCAGACGAGTCAGATGTCCCTTTGATTACTGGAGAGTTCAGTCTAGAGTGCTATTTCTCAGCATTTTGTTTTTTATCACTATGGAGTCTTTTTAGCCAGTTCTGTCCCGTTTACTACTTTCTCTCCCTCCACAAACAATGATATATTAATGCCACAGAAATACTGTATATCTGTTTAAGTACTGTGTATATATACATCTGTGCTTTATACATAAAAAGAGAAGGAATTTTTTCATCCCTCAAGAAAGATTTCTGTCCCCTGGGGCGGTGCCACCCCACTGAGAATGCATAGCCTAGGGGCACAGGAGACATTAATGCTGTGTGAGTGAACATGGGGTGGGGGTGTGGGTTTCAGTGAATAAGCTTGGAGGGGGATGATGGGCTTCAAAATTAGAAGGGCTCGCCAAAGGCAGGTGGTGGAGAAAAGAAATTTTCTTAAGTATGTGAGGTCAGAAGTTCTTTGACATGGGGTCACTATCCCCACTTGCCCAGTGCCACCCAGAAATGTGATAAGGAGTTTCTCTTTCTCCTATTATTCCCTTAACTCTTGTCTCTGTCTTCCCTTCCTGGCTGTAAGTGTGTCACCATGTCATTTCAGATGACATGGCTCTAATGAAATGTTCATTGCAGGGTGTGTGGTTTGATTTCCTGTTTTATTTAGAGACCATGTTCCCAAGAAGCTTGCTTTAAATCCTTTTTAATTAAGTGAGTTCAGAAAAAAAAATGGCTACTTCCCTAAATTACAAGAAATGGGTAATGAAAATGCTGTGACTAAAAACTGCTGTACATTCACTTGAGATCTCCTAGTTCCCACGTAACAAACCTCAGGAAGAAAAGTAGCAACTGGTGTTCCAGATAAAGAGCAAACTGGTTGTCCCTGGTCGTCAGAAGGCCAGCTCATTTTCCTGTACCTGGCCTCTTAATCTTGGAATCTAATGGTATGTAGGAGAAAAAACATTGAGCACACAGCTTATTGTCTTCTTCCCATTCAAATCTCTTTCCTCGTGGTTTTGCTGCCACAATGACTTCATTCTGAACTCTGTAACCCAGCCCGTATCTCAAGGGCCCTTATTAACCTTAAATAACCTTATTTAATCACTTACTAGAAAGCATGATAAAGAAAGTAAGTCCTCCTGATATTTTTCCTCTTCACAAACAAGCAATGGTTATTTTGTTGGTCAAAAGATAGGAAGCATGAATTTCTGGAATGAAAAGAAGGCTGAGGATATGGGAAATGCAGTCCACCAAATTATTATTTGAAGATCTGAAAGTACTAGAAGACCCATCAGAATAGGAGATCCCAGAAGTCAGAGAGCTTGTTAGGAAAGGATGCTCTTCTATGTATGGCAGCAGGTGTCAAGCCTGAGTGCCCAGCAGAATCACCTGGAAGCTTTTCAAGTCTTCCAGTTTCAACTCCCACCCCAGAGAGATTCTGACTCTGTGGGTCTGGGTGGGGTCAGGGGCATTGGTGTTTTTAAAAGCTCCCGAGGGCACCTGGGTGGCTCAGACGGCTAAACAACTGCCTTCGGCTCAGGTCATGATCCCAGGGTCCTGGGATCGAGTCTTGCATTGGGCTCTCTGCTCAGCGGGGAGCCTGCTTCTCCCTCTGCACCCCCCATTCTCTTTCTCCCTCTGTGTATCTCTCATGAATAAATAAATAAAATCTTAAAAAACAAAACAAAACAAAACCCACAAAACTCCCCTAGAGGATTTGGATGTGCACTCAAGGTTGAGAATCACTGCTTCAGAGTACAAAGTGCTTTTTCACATATTATCCATGGCTTGTACACCTAAAAAGGGGAAAAGGAAACATTTGCAATGCCTGTTGACTCTGTAAGGAAGAGAAAGAGTAGTAATTGTGAAAATGAAATGATTGTAGAAAAATAAGTTTCCAAAAATTGGAGGAAAAGCCTTCACCCTTGTAGGGCTAAAATTAGGGGTGCTAGCAATCTACTGAGTGTAGAAGATGAAAGAGGAGTTGTGTCGCCGAACTTGCTGCTCTGTATGGATTGTCCCTGAGATGACAACAAAATTCCCTACCCAGAGTCTGAAAAACAGTCATCTAACATTTGATGTCTACTAGTTCCTAAAACCTTATTGAGTCCACTCTATAAATGAGAAATACTGGAGAAAAGAAAAGCATTTGTTGATATTCAAAAAGTATATTAGAAAAATATCATGTTAATATCTCCATGTCCATTTTGGGCTGTGCACATGATCTGCATGTATAGACAGAAAATGTGCCTCCACCGTGATCCTAACAGCCTTCAAGTAGTTATAATTAAGAATTCCGCAGATGAGCGTGCACATAACACCCTTGCTTATAGCTGAAGGAGAAGTAGAGCCAGTAGACCCTGGGCTCTCAGGTTGGGGGGAAATAGAAGTCAAATCACAATGAGGCAGAAGAAAAGGAGGAGACAGACATGGGGTAAGCAGTTTGCCCAATACGGGTTATAAATGCTGGGGGAGAATTCGTAGACTGGGTTAGAGTGAGAGAATATTTTATGGAAAATTAAGTCCAGGAGGAGGTCTCCCGTCCGGGTACACTGTACATCAGCAGATGTCGGCTTGTGTGTGGAGACCTGGTGAGAGATGAGTCTAACATGACACACTGGGGCCATACTGAAGACTCCTGAACAACAGTGCTCAGAGTAGGGATCTGGTTGGGGAGGGAGGAAGGACGAAGAGACATGATCAGCACTGTATCTTGAGATGATTAGCTTTCAAACATGAACAGATTGGAGAGAGGCTGGAATGGAAGGGATTATATTAGGGTCTTTTTGGTCCTGATCATGTGACAGATAATGAGTGTATGAACAAGGGGGGTGTTAGTTGAAGTTTAAAGAAGAGACGGGTGTGATATATGTTGCAAAAGTGAAAGGTAAAGTTTTGCTCACTGGGTGGACGAAGAGTGGGGGTGGGGGTGGGGCAGAATCGAAATAGAATCCAAGGTGTCAAGTTCAGGTCACTGAACTGTGGGCAGAAATTCAGGAGTCACTTTATGGGGTAAGAGGGACAGCATGAGCAGGTGGACTCAAATCTGTCATCTGTTGTGTGAGTGGGCCATCAAGGAGGGAGACCGCAGCAGGAAACTGGAAACAAATTTGGAACTTAGAAGAGTTTGAGCTTGAAATGAAGATTTTGGTGTCATCCTCACAAAGGTGCTATGATAAACCTAGGAAGCGGATGAAACCCCTGGAGGGGGAAAAGAAGCAAATAGAGAACAGATCCTTGGGAAATATTTAAGTCTGGGGACACGGAAGAAGAGAAGCCAGCAAAGGAAAAAGAACAAGAGTGGTTAACAGATAGGAATGTCTAGAAGTATGCATCACAGAACATAAGGGGATGGAAGGTTCCAGAGAGAAGCTAGGGGTGAGTGAAGATGCGTGAAGGGGTGAGTGAAGAAGGTACTGCCAGGTGATAAAGCAAAAATAAGGAAGCAGCAAAAATACTTTCCATGGCAGAACTTACAGCAGGAGGAGCTCCTAAATTTCTTCGAACCTTGTCATAAAACTGACCAGCAGGAGCCGCTCCTGGAGCTGCCCTCCCTAATTCCCATGCAGTAGTTCTCATAGAAATAAGGCAAGGGGTCGTTAACAGAGGCTCTTCCTCCTCTTCTGGTGGAGTGCATGAGTTTAATGCATGCATGCCAGGCCAGAGGGGGAGAGGTAGTTCTGTCAACAGTCTTATAAAGTAAAATAACTTCCATCAACTCTAGGGAGAAGAAGAAATTTTGCTAATGAATTTGGGCTTTAAAGCATTAGGATTTTCTTTGTATATGTACTATTAGCAGAGTGCATAATTTCTAATTATTCTATGTGCAGGAGAGGGGAGGGCATTTTTATTCCATGTATCGAAAAAGAGATAGTTAAATGCACTCAGGCCTGAATGTGACTTCACTCACTCTGTATGAGGTAAAAGCTTCCCAGAGGAGAAAAAAAAAACAAGTAGAAAAGCAAAAACTCCTGTTTTTAATGAGTGACAGCAGTTTTGACTGCTGTAGGTAGGCCTGGGTAGGACAATGCCATAAAACATTCTGCAAACAATCGGCTCCATTGTCGTGTCCTCTCCTGTCCAGGGGTGGCACTGGACATAGGACGTCAGAAAGGAAAAGAGGAAATGGAGAGGGGAACAAAGAGACAGAAATTGAGTGTTCCTTGGGAATATACACAGCCATCCCTGGGCAGCACGCATGTCCCTGTGTATCCAGAAATGGTCTCTGGGGCCCCATCGCTGTCACATTGCTGCACAACCCTGGGGCACAGAGAAGAGCCGCTGGAGGTTGTTAGCACATCTCCCTGCGGAGATGAGACTGGGCTTGGCACCAGCAAGAGGGAACCAGAGGGAATTTGTCGCTTCTCCGTGCCTGGGTAATGACTATTCCCTGAGACCCAGGGAAGAATTAAGTTCAGTGTGGGCCTCGCACTGTTTCACACACTCCATCCTGAACAGCTGGGCCACTAGTATAATTTAAAAAGAAAGGAGAACTGGCTGTTCACCATCCATGTGTAAGGTATTCATAATAAATCTCTCAATGAGGAGGTAAAAAGATTTCCCATTTCTGTACAGGCCAAAGCAAGCAGAGCATTAGGCAAGTATCCTGTGAGTCTCATTAACAGAGACAACCAATACGGAAAATCCAAGGGGATTTGCTCCACATTTCTATTAGTAATGGCAATTGTTTTTTTTTTAACCTGAAATATGCTAGTAATTTTCTCGCTTGCAAAATTGACTTTGCCTAAGGATTAATAAACATGCTTTTTCTTAATAGTTAATGAGTATCCTCCCTTTTCTAGAGGCTACATACAAATAAAACGTGCCTGATCATCTCCTGTTTTTCTTCTTTTGCTCTATTTCTGAGAAGATTGATTTATTTGAAAGAACATGGAAATAATATGTATTTAAAATTAAGTCAAAAAAATAATTGATAACAGCCAGCTAGTAGGAATTTAAAAATCTGTTTCTAAAATGGGAAGTCTTTAAGAACGGAGCTGGTTGGGTTGGAAGAAGGGCAGTTTCCACGTCAATTTACAAGAAACCAATGACCAATGAATGATATTTGTTAAAGATCATTCTCACCTTGAGTTACTACTACTGAAGTGTTTCCTCATCATAGTTAGAACTGTGTCTCTCATGGTCTCCTGAACTTTGTAACCATAAGATCACCGCAGTGCCTGGGAGGGGAACTACCCTCTTTTCTTTCAGGCAGAGGAAAAGAATCCATATTTGACCATTTAAGGACAGATTTGGCTTTTAAGATATGTGTCCAAAAAGAAGGCCATCTAAGTAAGCTGTGTTGAGCTCTTAAAAATGATGACCTGATTTGTCAAGAAGTCATTCCTACTGACTCAGGTTTTCACGATAGTAAAATAGTGTATGTACAAGAGCATAAAGAATAGTAGACATAATAACAGTTGATTTCTAACAATCTGCCTTTCCTAGAATGTAAACGCCTGTCCCAGAATTACTGAGCTAGATGCGGGGTTCTCCTCTTTGCTTCACGGACCGCATGAATAAAGCGGATCTGCCGGCCTGGAGCCTTCTTCCGTAAGAGACACTTAGGCAACCTCCAGTTTGTCTTACTATGAATATTCTGTAGCAAACATCTTTGTTTTCCCAACATTAATTTCTTTCCCCAGAAGAGCGTTCCTGAAATGAAATTACTAGATCAAGTGGTATGAATATTTTAAAGCTCCTCTTTCCAAACCCGTTTCTAAGGAGCTTTCCAAAAGGGCATTTAGTAATTCACCTCACGCTAGTCGTCTGTGAGAATTAGAGCCGGTACTTCAGGCCTACCAAGCTGCTAATAAGACTACCTTACTTTAATTTGTGCTTCCTTCTAGTCTAGCAAGCTTGAAAATTTATGCAAGTATTTATTGACATTTTTGTGTGTGTTTGCTAGTTTTTTGCCGCTTCCTGATGGGCGGGTTCATTTTTCCCAGCTCTGGTCTCACCTGGTTCCCCACCTTTGTTGCTCTCCACGCAGGCTCCCATGACTCGTTCAGCTACTGGGTCGATGAGAAGTCCCCGGTGGGCCCTGACCAAACCGCAGCCATCAAACGCCTGGCCAGGATCTCCTTGGTGAAGAAGCTCATGAAGAAGTGGTCCGTGACGCAGAACCTGACCTTCCGAGAGCAGCTGGAAGCCGGGATCCGCTACTTCGACCTGCGTGTGTCTTCCAAACCCGGGGATGCCGACCAGGAGATCTACTTCATTCACGGACTTTTTGGCATCAAGGTCTGGGATGGGCTGATGGAGATTGACTCATTTCTGACCCAACACCCCCAGGAGATCGTCTTCCTGGATTTCAACCACTTCTACGCCATGGATGAGGCCCACCACAAGCGCCTGGTTCTCCGAATCCAGGAGGCCTTTGGAAACAAGCTGTGCTCCGCCTGCAGTGTGGAGAGCATGACGCTGCGAGCCCTGTGGGAGAAGAAGTGCCAGGTGAGAGGAGACAGACCCACTTGCAAGGGCAGCAGGGCTCTTTCTGCCTTTTCAGCCAGAAAAGGCAGCTTACCCCGGGCGCTTAGGCTAGAAGGCAACACAGATTCTCCCTGGGTCCTGGACTCTCGGATAGCTTCAGACTCAGATATACCCACTAGTTCTTGGGCACCAGTGAACTGGGATTAACACCTGCCAGATAGTTACGATTGATTGGGCAGCCTGTTGGAAGTATCTGAATTTGAGTGGCCTGGCCAGAACCAGCCCAGGGCAGCTTCATGAAATTGGACCCCCTGGTGATTGCCCCCCGCTTTTTTTTCTTCCTATCTCCCCTGGAATCCCTTTTCAGGCCCCTAGTTCCCCTGAAGGATGGGGAGTCCATCCTGCCTTTAACTCACTGTCAGATAATCCCTACATTAGCTGACATAAGCATGGAAGTGATTCATCTCAGAGCTGTTAATATTTGAAAAGGCTATTTTAACAGATTTGGGGGCTTGGCTTGAGAGACTGAAGGAAGAGCCCAACAAAGGGATCCAGGCCTGAGAGCTGTCCCAGGTCCCTTAAGCCTGGAAGAAACCCCAAAGCGAGGCCTTGAGGGGCATAGTCAGGAAAAGGAATGTGGGCCTCAGATACATGCTGCCCAGATCCCACAGTATGAGACACTGGGGGGTGAGGGGAGCTTTGAGAAAGATCAGTCTCCAATTTAGATGCTCTTTAACAAAAGAAAGCAAGCAAATCCCTTTCTTTCATAGTTGTTTGCTTACTCATAGGTGCCTTAACCAACGCATCTTAAAGAGGCAACTATTTTTGAACTTGGGGAAGACCTTTCAATTAAAAATCAATTAAAGATTATTCACTTGCAAATATTCATGAATACCAGGTGTGTGCTGAGCACCAGTCCAGGCACTTGGGATAAATTAGTAAATAAAACAAAGATCCTTGCCTTCGTGGAGCTTTCATTCAGGTGTAAGAAAGAGATCGTAGATAATCGCCATAATAAATACATTACATAAAATGCTAAAAGTGATATGAGTGATGAAAACAGAAAGGTAAGCATGGTTGGAAGGAACCAAAGTTCTGTAGGTTGGAGGGTTGGTATCGATTTTAAATAGGTTGATCAGGGTAGATGTTCAAGGGAGTTAATCATGTGCCTGTTTGGGGAAGAGCTTTCCCAGCAGAGGAACCCTCCACTGCCTGGTTCTCTTTGGGGAGACGCAGGGGCCATGGGGCTGGAGAGCAGAGCAGCGGAAGGGGGTCAGAGATCATGGACGGTGGGGTGGGAACTCAGGCTTTCACTCTGAGCGAGGAAGGTTCTGTACAGGGTGCTGTGTCCTGAATTACATGGTAACGGGGTCTCTGTAGCTGGTAGGAAGACAATGGGGAAAGTGATCAGATTTAGAATCTATCAGAAGGTAGAGCCAACAGGGTTTTCCAATCGATGGGATTCAGGGCACAAAAGAAACGGGCTTCACGGATGACTCCCAGGTTTGGCCTGAGGAACTGGAAACCCCAGGGGGGTTTGCGCGCCTCTGAAAGGGCTAAAACCTTTGACGCCACAGGAGCTAATGAGTTAGATCTCAGGATCTATTAAAACTTACCTAAGCCACTTTTCCTCACTAAAACTTTGTAATGATGGCTGGCCAAATGTTTATCACACCTCTGCTCCCAATCTGGCTAGATATCTTTTCAGACTCACAAGTCTAATTTGGAGAATTTTTTTTTTCCTCAGTGGAGTCCCTCTTACAATATGAAATAATAGGAATGACAAGGTCACCTTGATAGCTAACCTTTATTGAGCCTTTATACTGTGCTAGGTACATGGATTAGCACACTGAATCCTCTCCACAACACTGTGAGATAGGTGTTTTGTTACCCTCATTTTACGGAGGAGTAAACTGAGGCATAGAGAGACTAAGCAACTTGCCGGAGAGAACGTTCCTAGTGAGTGGCAAGAGCCGAGGTAGAGTCATCGGCTGTTTGCTCCCCACGGCTCCTGATGCCATCCCAGGGCCTTCCCCTCATCTTGGTGGTTTTCACAACGAGGAGCATAGATCATTATAATAAACACCCCTTCTCTTTATTCATGAGCCTGTGTTATCGGAGGGTCTCAGAGGTTTCAGAGAATGATAAAGGGCTGTAGATCTGAAGAAGGGCTTTTGAATGTGGGATTCGGATAAGGTTAAATCTCAGTATAGCTAAGTTTGTCAATCAGATATCTGTTATAAATACAGCTTTATAATTTTACGCACAGATAGTGTCCTGTATGGACTGCCATGTTGCACACCAAATTGTTTGGAAGTCTGCGGGAGTAACGGGTGTCTTCAGGAATAATGATGAGGGGGACTGTGAATTTCTAGCAGCAGAGTGGTGAGCCATACTTGCTTTTAAATATGGACTAATCTGTGTCTTCCAACTACAGCTACTCCAAAAATTATGAAGGAGAGACTCTGTGATGACCTGTCAGAAAAAGGGAGAATGTCATCCATTTGGATTCTAGGCTCTCCCTGCTCTTCCTGCTCTCCACAGCTTTTCCCTGCCATGTCTCTTCCTAAAAGCTAAATGGAGACCTCACAGCCATCAGTGATCTACCCCCTGCTGGAAGCAGGGCCCTACTGGTGGTTAAACTTTAAATCTTCATTATGTAAAGAGCTGCCTTGCATGGGAACCCCCTGATTATTTTATCACTGCAGTTTCATAGCAAGAAGTATACTACCATTCAGTCAAATTTCATTAACTACATGTAACAATGACATCACAGCTCACTAATAGGTGTACATCATGGCTGTGGGTTTTGAGGTACGATGAATTAGAAGACTTAATCTACGGTTTGGCAATATTTTGAATCTTAATGAAAAGGTAAGAGTCCTTAACACTCATAAAAAAACAACCAAAACACAGTGGCAAAGTAAAACTGCCTCAGAGGTACTGTATAAAGAAAGGGGTTTGTAAGCAATCAGTTGAAAAATAGTACCTAGCATAGATCTCTAGTCCAGGAGCCTCCAGGAAAGGACCCATCAGAATAAGAGATAGTCAGTCAAGGAATAATTTTCAAAAGAAAGTAGATTTCAAATCTGAGTCTCCGGAGAAGAACTGAACATAAGTTGCTGAGCTGGGTGGGGGAGAGTATTTCAGAGAAAAAGATGGCAGAGCAAGGCAGGGAGGCAGATGCAAAACACAGGCCCTAGGGCAGAAGTCACTGCCCCTAGAATCCCTTAGAATAACAGTTGGTTTGCTGGACTGAGGTCCTCGTGTAAACAGAACTCCTCCTTCTAACCCTGCGGTCAGATTGCTCAGGCACTCGAGGAAAGGCCTAGAGCCCCTTTTCTACAGCTTGTCCTATTTGCACCTTCTCTAAGGGAGAGTAGAGAGAACAGCCGTAACAACGCTCAGGGGTCGGGCAGCTCTGAAAATGGCCCGACAGGGAAGGATCTCACTGCCGCCGTCCATGTCACAGGACAGCTGACCTCCCTTTCGGAGGCAGGAGACCCCAGCCTCCCAGCTAGCCAATTACACCAGCAGCAGGGAATCCTGCCAATCTCCCTGACAATCTGCTTACCATGAGCCTGTGATTAACCTCATTAACACACGTGTTTACCACAGGCATCATTAGCAGTCAGTCAGACATTACTCAACACCATTAAAAACAACAACTATTAGCCTGTTGGGTGCACCCAGCCTGATGCGCCCTTGCTCTGGGTCCACAGGAGCAGTTAGTCACCTTGGTCATGAGCTCAGCACATTGGAAACCGGACACGCATTCAGAGCCCTGCTTCTCAGGTGCCTGGGGGATTACGCTCTAGGGCCAGCTATCCGACCATGGCAGTCCAGGGAGTGTAAACATGCTGGACATTCCTCCAGGAAGAGATTACTGGTGTTTGGGAGCAGGGAAAAATAGACAACTTCTAGAAACCTAAGCAGCAGAACTCTGAATTGGGACAATGAAAATAGCAACTCCCCGTCCCTCAGCTGCCTCCCAGAAACTAATTAATGCTGTGGATCTGGCTCACTAATTATTTTCAAAATCACCACCAGCCCCGAGGGGTCCCACTGAAGACCCACCGCCTCCTGGAAGTCTGTCTTTCCTGGAATACCGCCTTCCCACCCCCTCCTGGGAAGGGTTATGTCGTTCAGTCGGCTTCCCTGATTGAAGCTCAGGGTAGTCCCAGATTAGTGCAAGGTGTTGGTCTCAACCCTGGGAGCGTCAATTTCAAGAGCCTAGGAGTCCTCCCTTGCAGACAGCACTGGCCACAGGGCCCTCCATCTGGGGCTCAGAGCCCCAAGGGGCGGGGCATGGGCAGGATTTAAGCAGTCTGTGGATTTGGATAGGAAAAATCTTCATACTTCTTCCTTCTCACCTCTAACTGAAAATTCATATACCCATTGATGATGAGCGCAGGCACTCAACCACATAAGTATCGGCCCTACCCGTGATTTTGTCCCCATAGAAATCACAGGTATTTCCGTATCACATTTCAGTTATTTGAAATATCATTTTTACTCATCATTAACTCAAAATGATGGAACTTAGTAAACTTACAACACAGTACTTTTATTTAATGTATTATTATGAAGCATGTACACTAATTTATTACAAGTTGATAATCTACTGATAGCTATATTTTGGTCTCATTGATTTCCTTTGTAATCCAATTTTATCTTATACATTCATTTAAAATGTGATCTGAGAAGGGGTTCAGGATTTTATCATCCTTCCAGAGGAGTTTCGTGACAAAAACAAAGCATCTTCAAAGTCAGACATACAGAAGTACTAAAATCTTTGCTTATTGGTTTCTCTCTCTCTCTCTCTCTCCATATATATATATATATATATATATATATACATACATACAATTCTTGAATTTCTACATGCTTATATTTGTTTGCCTTTATTCCTACAATCAGGGCAAAGCCAAGGAACTGACATTCAGCTTATTCATGAATTGTTCTCCTTTTTCTGTTTTGAATGTTTCAGGTTCTTATTTTCTATCACTGTCCCTTCTACAAGCAATACCCCTTCCTGTGGCCCGGAAAGAAGATCCCAGCGCCCTGGGCGAACACCACAAGTGTGCGCAAACTCATCCTCTTCTTGGAGACCACTCTGAGTGAGCGGGCCCCGCGCGGCTCCTTCCACGTCTCTCAAGCCATTCTCACCCCCAGAGTGAAGACCATCGCCCGAGGCCTGGTTGGTGGCCTCAAGAACACTTTGGTTCATAGGTAAGAACTTGCTTCTCCCCCACAAGTGAGGTTTGTTGTTGTTGTTCAAGATTTTTATTTATTTGTCAGAGAGGGAGAGAGAGAGCGCACACAAGCAGGGGGAGCAGCAGACAGAGGGAGAGCAGGCTCCTTGCTGAGCAGGGAGCCCAACATGGGGCTCGATCCCAGCACCTTGGGATCATGACCTGAGTGAAAGGCAGATACTTAACAAACTGAGCCAAACAGGCATCCCTCTTTTGTTTTTTGTTTTAATAAAACTTGTCTCGATTCCCTTCTGAATAAAGAGCAGTAAAATCGTATAGCTTGAAGATTTTAGAATAACAATAAAACAAAAAACTAAAAAACTTATATTTGAAAAAGCTGTGCATTAGGGGCAGTTTGCATTAAACGTGGCCAAAGGGTTTGTAAATACTTTGTTAAAATATCTAGTGGACCATAAATACTCGCTCAGTGTTGGTGCTAGGGCAAAGCCCTTTAAGCCAACAGCAGTGTCTTCATTTCTGCTGTGTGATCACAACACATACTTGTCCCCCACCCTTCACAGCTGGCCCTAGTACTCACTCATTTAGAAAGCATTAAAGGAGAATGAGGCTGTGCTAGGTGCTAGGGATTCAGAGGTGGCCTGCAAAGGTTTGTTCCTTCCGTAGGGACAGTGAGTCCTGAGAAGCAGCGTCAGGCTGGTCCCTACAGCTCCATCGTTTCAGGTCCTTCCCAGAGCAGAATGGATTCTGACTGCACCATTAGGCAGAAGGTTCGGATGTGTTATATTAGATGATCTTTATCCCGGACAGCAGAGATGACAGGTGTCATCAAGAAAAAGCTCGGCTTTTATATCTGTACATATATGTGTGTGTGCACCTGTGGATTTGGATAAAGGGAACGTTATAAATATATCTGGAGAATGGGGCATCCTCCCAATCCAAGCTGAGGAAGCGAATATATTTGGGTAACAAGGATATTTGCAGGACCCACTTTGGTTCCTGAGTTCCAGATGGAAAGCACCAGAATTTAGGTAGTGAAATATTCTTCCAAAAACTTGTCTGTGGCTGTTTGGTTCTGAGTTTGGATAGCATCACTCCAGGTAGCAGGAGTTCATCAGGCAAGAGGTCAGACAGCAAGAAGAACCTGAACTTTTGTTTCCTGGTGAAAACTCCTGCTTATCTTGGCTGTAAACAAAACCAGATACCCTTACTATGTGGCTCCGCTAAGTCCTGACTGAATTACTCATGCTGAACATGGAAAAGAGAATGTCATAATCCAATGCTGTATCTCTGAAAGATACAGAATGACAGACTTTCTTGTTTTATATGTTCATGTAACACACCATTATCCTCCTGCGTTTGGTAAATTTGTAGGCTAATATTATTCATTCATTCAACAAAAAAGATTGAGTACTTAGGAGAAGCTAGAGCTAAAGATGAAAGGGAAGTAATATAGTCTTTATCCTCATGGAACTTAAGTCACTCAGGGAAAATAAACATGTAAATTTCTATAAAGCAATCTGAAAATAATAAAGTCTGTGCAGAGAGTTGTACTGATAAGGGACAGAGTGTATTTAAAAGTAAGGACAAGTTATATCTGTGTACTGTATTTAGAATATAAATTATCCTCCTGCAGATGATTTCATTTGATTCTTAAATTAAGCCAGCCTCCAGGTCTAGAGCACATTACTGTCCCCATTTCAAACACTCCTTTAGAAAAAATTATTTATTTATTTGTCAGAGAGAGAGAGAGAGCACAAGCAGGGGGAGCAGCAGGCAGAAGGAGAAGCAGGCTCCCAACTGAGCAGGGAGCCTGATGCGGGACTTAGTCCCAGGACCCTGGGATCATGACTTGAGCTGAATGCAGACACTTAACAACTGAGCCACCGAAGCATCCCTACTGTGCCCATTTCAGATGGGACTCAGTAAGGCTAAGTGACCCAGACCCACATAGCTGGTAAGAGTCAATGATATGCCTGACCCTAGACTTCTGACTGTTGTGCTGCTGCCCTTTTCCATACTCACCACTCAACTTGAATATAGCGTATTTCAACACTCTACTCCTTTCTGCTCCACTGGCCTGTAATTGTCTTACTGTTCCCAGAATCTGGGCAGCTCTTCCTGGTTACAACTGTGATTCCACAAAGTCACAGTGCTTTTCAGACCTGTAAATTCCTAGAACTTTCATCTGGCTGCAGAGGAAGCACCAAGCTCTTTCACTTAGTGATAATATGGCGGCAAGTGGCCAAAGCCAAAGGATCCTAGCATGGCAGAGCCTTCCCTGGTGACCAGCAGATGTCTCAAGACTGGAAAAATCCCTGGGTCTCTCCACTCTGGCTAGTCTCAACAATATCACAGGGATGCAGCTGGTATTCCTAGGCCTCCACATGCACTGGAGGGAGAAACAAACTCAAGAGTTCATTCCGAAGCACCAGCAGGACGTTTGGCTCTTGTTTCCTCTGGGCAATTGAACAAGCATGGGAGAGAAGCATTTCTAATACCCAAGAGCTCTGTTCTAACTGAGGTACAGGGGGTGCTGTCAGACTGGCTCCTGAGCACTGGTTATCAGCTTAACCAAGAGGAAAAAAAGACCACATAGGTATATTTTCCTACAATTGTAGAGGTGATTTATTTTTTCCCCCAGCAGGAAGTTAACCTAACTCTTAAGTGAAACTTTGGACCTAAGATCTTGTTTGCTTTGATTCATCACCCTCAAACAAAGCCATGAGAAATAGAGCCATTCTGACTGAATTTTTATGGTAGATTTTCCCTAGATTCTTAGAAACCTTACACTCTCACTGGAACTAAAAGAAAGCATGATTTGCCAAAGCTCAAGGACAGAGCTGCCATGGAGTCATGACTGAAGTCAGAAGCCTGAGATTGAAGCCTGACCTGGTCCCTGTTGTGGGCTGAATTACGTTCCCTGGAAATTCCTATATTGAAGCTCTAGGCCCCAATATCTCAGGATGGGACCACTGGAGATTGGGTCTTTAAAGAGGTGATTAAGTTAAAATGAGGCCATTGGGGGGTCCTAATCCAGTCTGACTGGTGTCCTTATAAAAGGAGGAAATTTGGACACACAAAGAGACCCCAGGAGTGTGTGTGTTCAGAAAAAAGGTGACGTGAGGACACAGCAAGAAGGCAGCCATCTACAAGCCAAGGAGAGAAACCTCAGAAGAACCCAAACCTACCAACATCTGGATCTCAGACTCCCAGTCTCAGAACTGTGAGAAAATACATTTTTGTTGTTGAAACCACCCAGTCTGGCATTTTCTGTGGCAGCCCTAGCACACCAGTGTAGTCTCTTTTTTTTTTTCTTTTTTCTTTTTTTTTTTTAAAGATTTTATTTATTCATTTGGCAGACAGAGATCACAAATAGGCAGAGAGAGAGGAAGGGAAGCAGGCTCCCTGCTGAACAGAGCCTGATGCGGGGCTCAATCCCAGGACCCTGAGATCGTGACCTGAGCCGAAGGCAGAGGCTTAACCCACTGAGCCACCCAGGTGCCCCTACCAGTGTAGTCTCTTAATAACAGGCTGGCCTTGGACAAATTTCCTGAGCTCTCTGAGCTGTCTCTTTCCTGCTGCTTAGAGGGTTAATACTATACGAAACTGCAGAGTCTGAGCATCAAATGCCTACCACAGTGACTGGCACAAAGTAGGCCTGCCATCTCTATGTGAAAGAAACCCAGAAACACCGAGGCTCAGACTTCTCAGTGGGCTTCAAAGGCAAAGGGAAGTTTCTACCGCACTGCTCTGCTCATGGCACCTGGTGCTTCACAGGCCTGTTGAGCCTTCTGTCCCATCTCTCCTTGCTAAAGGCCAAAAGTTAAGAAAACAAAGCAGCTTCTCCTCACAGGGAGTTCTACATTTTCCTGTCTCTGTACATAATCCCGGTTATTTGATCCTTGCCTTGAGGAAGGTTGATACCTGCAACCCGAAGCTGACATGGAGCTCTTTGTCACCGGAGACCACGGGAGGATGTCTTTCCCACCTTGCGCTGCTCAGGCTCCAGGGATCTCCTGTGGTTTGGCTCTGGCTGGAGTCCCCTGGAGTTGCTACCAAACCGTTAATGCTCATTTCCCCATGATGACCAGAAGATGGCGCCAGCATTTCATATCTAAACACTGACTAGTGGGTTTTTTTTTTTCTTTTCCGTTTTCTTTTCTTTCTTTCTTTATTATTATTATTATTATTTTTTTTTAAAGTAAACTCTACACCCAATGTGGGGCTTGAACCCTGAGATCAAGGGTCACATGGCCTACTGACTGAATCAACCAGGCGTCCCTGGCTTGTGGATTTTATATTATTATTATTATTATACTGGTATAAATGAGGCTCAAATCTCGGGTTCCCACTGTTTCCAACAAATGTTAGGACTGCTAAGGGTGCTTTATTCAAGTAACAATGACAAACAATCCACACTTTCTGCTCTTAAAAAAAAAATGGGAAAGGCTTGCTGGCATATAAAAAACCAACGCCACCTTTAATGTAACGTGCTTCCTAGACACAGTAGCATTTTCAGAGAAGATCAATAACTACGGTTAAGGGCCAATAAAAAGCCAAAACAAAACAAAACAAAAAAGCCTGAGATAATCTTTGCATTACCACCCCCAGTGTACCAGGTCACTGCCTTCTAAGGGAGGCTGAACTGGGTAATGGACATTAAGGAGAGCACGTGATGTGATGAGCACTGGGCATATAGAAAACTGATGAATCACCTAACTCCATCTCTAAACCAATGATATATTTTATATTAATTATTTAATTTTAAATTTAAAAAATACCCCACCCCCCCAAAACAATGACAAATTTGGAGGCAAAAGATTTCAAATACTCTGTTGTCCAACACAATCCAAAAGATCCCTTGTTTTGCTCTTGAACAACCTAGAAAAACTGAACTCTGTTTTACATCCCCAAATAAGAGCGGTATCTCCTGGAAGTATCAGTGCCCAGAGCTTGCAACCCACACCAACTCATACTCCTGTTCCATCAGTCCCAATCCCGAAGCTACAATTCCTTTGTTGGACAAAGCGGGTGGGGGGTGGGAGGGGGGGGGATCAGTTTCTGGACAAAGCTATTCAAGACGAAAGGAAGGTGTGTCTTCAGTGGGAGAACTGCTGGCTGCTGGAGGACTTCTTGCTAATGTGTTTGAAGATGTTGGACTTCTCAACTTTCTTGGCTTTCTGGTAGCCGAACCCACTGCTGCCTCCTCTCTTTTTAAGCTGGCCCTCATTGCATGTTCACATTCAGAGCAACAAAAGGAGGCACCTTGAAACCAAACGACAGAGCAACTTGAGGCAAATTTAAGTTATCAACATTGAAGATCTGTTTCAGAAAATGGGAATCATATGCTTGAATGTAGGGCTTATATGCTTCCTGTGCTGATTTATGGAGGAAGTAGTTCTTTTCAATCAATTTTTCAAGCTGAGACTGAAGGTCAGAAATTTTGGACCAGGAAAACTCAAATTCACTTAATGGAACCTTGCATTGCTTCAAGGAAGGAAGGAAACCCAATTCTTCAGGGTGTAAAATGAGCAAGGCATGCCCCCTCCTGTTTAGGCCTCTGGCTGTTCTTCCTACACGATGACTATCTTCCTTGGGGTGATCTCGAGGGTCATTCTGAACAATCCAGTCAACTTCAGGAATACCCAGCCCTCTTGCTGCCACATCGGTACATGGCAATATCCCTGAATCTGCGTTGCAGAACTGGAAGAATGCGGCTCTATGCTTATTTTGCTTCTGCCTTCCATGACTGACTGGGCAAATCGATGTAATTCAGCCACTCACAGTGGCATTTCACGGACTTACAGAATGAAAAGAAGACCATCAGTTTCTTCTTCCGGTTCTTCTTACGGAATGTAAAGAGCAAGAGGAAGCTTTTTTCCGAGGGACAAACAACATAGCCCCGCTCAAGACCACCCACTGCTGCATTAGCTTCATCGTCATCAACACCAACATACAATGGCTTCTTTTTCGAAAAAATCCTCGCCAGGTCCTTAACTTTTCGAGTTTGTGTGGCAGAAAAGAGCATGGTTTGCCTGCGTGTTGGCAGAAGTTTAATAATTTGTTTTAATTCCTCTTCAAACCCAACCTCCAAGATACGATCAGCCTCGCCAATAACCAGACACTGTAGATTTTTAGACATAAATCCTGTGGTATTCTGCATGGGGTCCAGGAGGCGGCCTGGGGTGGCCACGATGATGTTGATCCCATTACCAAGTTCCTGTGCTTCCGCCAATCTGTTGCTGCCCATTGTCAACCCATAGGTGTGAACATAGTGTGTCATTAGCTCCTTAAGAACACCAGAAGTCTGCATGGCCAGTTCCCAGCAGGTGAGAGCATAAGAGCTCCGGTTCCGTTCCTAGGCAAGACCTTAAACTTGACAATGAGCTCAAGGGCAGGGATGAGAAATGCCAGCGTTTTGCCCCTGCCTGTTTTGGCGGCCACTAGAAGGTCCCTGCTTTCCAGAAGTGCGACACTTTCATGCTGAATTTCAGTCATTTTTGTAAAACCCATTTCTTTTATTGCCCTCAGAGTGTTCTCATTGACAAGATTGGTAAGAGAAGCAAAGGACGTATCCTCAGAAGCTCCTATCAGTCCTAGGATAGGACTGCCTAGGGGTAGGCTGGGCACTTCGCTGTCCTCTTCATGATCATCGGCTTCTCCACACTCTTTTCTGTCTCTTCGGGAGCTTGGGTCCCTTCATCAGAGTCCCCTTTGTCTTTAGTTTTCGCTTTTTTGATATCAGGCCTGGCATCATCTACCATTTTTCTCTTTTTCTTCCTCTTTTTTGGTTCTGAATTGGGAAGCTGTTTGGTGCTTCTCCATTGATTACTATGGTAGATTTCTTTCTTTTTTTTTAAACTTGTACAGTTTACACCGTTTCTTTAGTTCTCTCTCCATTCTGGGTTTCTGATGAGCCCCCCACTCACAGACCATTTCAGGGATTTTTTTTAACCTTCCCACCTCCCACTGTTTCTTCAGACAAATCTCCATTTTGCGTTTCTGATAAGCTCCCATTGGAGGCTCCTTGGAGTTTAAGTTCTGCTGGCACAATCTGAGGTTGCGTTTCTCCATCTTCTTGCGCAGGCGTCTCATCAGTAGATGGGGCGGGTTGTTGGTGAAGCATCTCCACTGCAGTGCCACAGCTTGGCTATCGGCTTGATGTTCCTTCCTCTTGGGGCACAGAAGTCGGGTGAGCGGCTTGACTCAGTTTCGCTCACATTGTCTTCTTAGTGTTGTGATCTCAGGGTCGGGGGGGGTAGAGCCCCGAGTGGGGCTCTGTGCTGAGCTCGCAGTCTGCCTGAGATTCTCTCTGCCCCCCAGTCTCTGTGTGTGTGTGTGTGTCTCTAAAATACATAAATAAATCTTTTTTAAAAAAGGAAAAGAAAAAGTTTTGAATGGGTCAGGCTCAGGACTACAGTGGACTTCCTGTGGGCCACTGTGTATCCTCGGTCTCTATCGCCAAAGGAAGACTGTGCCTGTGGCACCTCACCCTTGGCAAAATATCTCCACCCTACACTCTACCATGTATGATTTCTCCTCTCATGCCAAACACTCACCTAGTTCTTACCCAGGCGAAGTTCTAAGCACTTCACATGTATTAACTTATTTAATCTCCCTCCCACCAAATCTACACAAGATAAGTAGTAGTAGTATCCCCATTTTACAGGTGGAGAGACTGAGGCATGAAGAAATTGAAGAAGTTACGGTGGTGATTAATTGAGGTGATTAAATCTTCAGGACACCCAGTTAAAAATGGACTTACTCCTGTGATGGCAGCTTACTAAATCCTAATTAACCTACTAACATAAAAATGCAAATTGGTTTATGAAATGCGTTTTCTAGCCCATGGCCAGTTCTCGAGTCCACTGAGTGAGGGAAGTGACCCAGGACTGACCATTTTTCTCTTCGTGAGAAGAGAAAAAGAAATGCTAGCAAGGTCTCGACAGGGTCATTTAGGAGGAGACTGAGAAGTCAGGATGTATGCTTAAAGGGAGGGCAGCTTGGAAAGAGAAGATGACAACCAAGGAGAGCTTCACCAGAGGAAGAGAAAGGAGCCCCTTAAAATAAAAGTATTTTAAATTTTGGCCTAGAGCAAATTCTTCCTGAAAAATCTCCAGTCCCAGCATGGCTGGGTGGCTCAGTTGGTTAAGCGTCTGCCTTTGACTCAAGTCATGATCCTAGGGTCCTGCGATCAGCCCCGCATCAGGTTCCCTTTTCAGCAGAGAGCCTGTTTCTCCTGCTCCCTCTAATCCCCCCTCTCTACCCGCACTCTTGCTCGCTCTTGCTCTCTCTCAAATAAGTGAATAAAATAAACCTTAGGAAAAAAAAAATCTCAAGTTCCTTAACCAAATTATAAACCATGGGTTGTGTCTTCCCTAAAGTCTCTCCAGATGCCAGACTATGGCATACATTTCACTGTGCCCTCCTCTCTGTCCTCTATGATACTTACATTTCCTGCTAATACAGAAGGTATCACATTAAATTGTTGTCACTTGTTGATGTCACTAAATTATGAGCTGCTTCGGACAAAACATTCTGGCTATTACATGGAAAATCCTTGAATTGTAAAATGTGACCAGCCGTGTTTGCGAGACCACTGAGTCAGCATTGGTCCATTAAGGAAGCCACTCACATTTCTGAAATAACTGTATATCCATATGGGAGAAGTGAACCCCAATCTCTACTTCATAACATATATAAAAATTAGCTTGAGATGGTTTTGGGATCTAACAGGAAAGTGAAAACCACAAAGCTTATAGAAGAAAACAGGAAAATATTTTTTTGACTTGGGACTGGGAAAAATTTCCTAGATAGGTCACAGAAATTAAAAAAGAAAAAAAATTAAGGAATTGAGCTTGCCAAAATAGGCCATTAAAAAAATTATGGGAGCCTGGGTGGCTCAGTGGGTTAAGCCGCTGCCTTCAGCTCGGGTCGTGATCTCGGGGTCTTTGGATTTAGTCCTGCATCAGGCTCTCTGCTCAGCGGGGAGCCTGCCTCCCTCTCTATCTCTCTGCCTGCCTCTCTGTCTACTTGTGATCTCTGTCAAATAAATAAATAAAATCTTAAAAATTAGTAGGTAAGCTATAGGCAGGATAAAATATCAAAAGGCATATCTGAGAAAAGACTAGTGTCTGCAATATATAAATAACTTTTATAACTCAACAATTAAAAGAAAAAGAAAAAAAGAAAAGAATGGGTAAAAGAATTGAGCAGGTACTTCCCAAAGTAGACGTACAAGTGGCCAATAAGTACATTACAAATGGCTCAGGCTTATTAGTCATTAGAAGAATGCAAATTAAAACACTCTTAGATATCTTTACATACCCCCTAGAATAGCTAAAATTAAAGAGACTAATCATGCCAAATTTTGCTCTGAAGCAACCAGAACTCTCATACTTTGTTGAATGGAATATTTAATAGAACAGCCTCTTTGGGAAGAGATCTGGAAGTTTCTTTAAAAAACTAAATGTAAATCTACCATGTAATAAGGCAATTCCAGTCCTTGGTATTTATCCAAAAGAAATGAAAATAAAGATTTGCAAAAACACTGAGATAAGAATGCCCTTAACAGTTTTAGCCATAATATCCAAAAGTTAGTAACATCCCATTTACTCATGAGTGAGAAAATGGGTAAACAAACTACAGTAATTCATGCAGTGGGATAGTGCAGTGATTCAGATGAAGACCAAGCTATTGATGGGTGCAGTCACGTGGATGGATTCCAGAACCTTAATGCTGAGTGAAAGAGCATCACACAAAAGAAGACACATTGCGTGAACTTACATGAAGTTCTAGAACAGGCAAACTGAATCAATGGTAGAAAAATAAATTAACAATCATTGTTGCCCGTTGGAGGATGTGGGCTGGGATTGATGAGGAGGGAACATGCAGGAAACTTCTGGTGTACGGGTGATGTTCTATACCGCGACATGTGTGTGCTTTACATGTATACATTTGTCATAGCTCAACTAGTGCACACTGAAGAGTTGCCCATTTTATTGGATGCAAGTTGATGTCAAAAGAAAAATTAAAACAAATATTGAGTCTTTGTTAATGATATGCCGACTGGGATATTTGGGGCATATGTATAGATCGTTGCAGTTGGAATTTGTCAAAAATATAAGATGCCTTGATGGAAGGGTAGAGTGATGGGTGGATGGACAGCTATGTGGCAGGCACGTACTATAAAATGTTAGCGGTAGAAGCTAAGTGGTGCACGCCCTTACTATAAATTTCTTTCAGTGTTGCAATATGTTTGAAAATTTTCATAATTAAAAAAAAATTAGAGAACAGACTCATAATTAGGATCTTGATCTTAGTCTTTCAGGGTCCTCCTGACATGGTTATCTCTTTGGTGCTTGAGACAGATAATCTCTTCCAGCACAGAAACCCTGCGAATACTGTTCTCTGTTGGAATAGACATCACTTCATCCCCGAACGAGATCCAAAGCTTCAGTGGATGAACTGTGCTTGTGCTTTTATTGACATACTTTTGTTACATGAATGGAAATGCATTGTTTCCATTTCTGGAGGAGTCCTTTCAACTCTACTCTCTTGTTCTGTCTCCCATGTAGGAATCTTCCTGCCATCCTGGACTGGGTGAAAACTCAGAAGCCCGGGGCCACGGGTGTCAACATCATCACCTCTGACTTCGTGGACCTGGTGGACTTCGCCACGACTGTCATTGAGTTGAATGACCTCCTCCAGGAGGACAGAGCTCTGGCTAAATGCTGATTTGATTTTTATTTTAGTGTTGACTTTGTTGATCCAGGCCAGAGTTCTGAAGGGTTTCCTGTTAGGACGGCCCCTGGCAGTGATGGGGAAGGAGGAGGGGGAGGGCATTTTCCCCTCTTCCTAGGGCCATTTGGATAAAATTACAGAGCTTTCAGTTGCATTTTTCCCAAATGAGACTTTTTAAAAAACTGAAGTCCAAGGGAAGAAGCAGGTTTCGTGTGATCAAAGTCAGGGTCTCCCCAATGGTTCATGATGCTGAATGTAATGTGGAAATGGGGTCTCCAGCTTCCTTTGAGTGTCTTTGAGTTGACCCGGTTTCCTGCTGTCTTCCAGGATGTTATGTGTGAGCCTGTGAGAAGACTGAACCAGAAAGGCACTCTTAGGCAAAAGAATGGCTCATGGCAGGTGTGGAAGGCTCTGTGGGGTGGCTCTAACATCAACCTGGGGCTTTGAGGGAGAAAAGGGCCAGCACCAGTTCTCTCTGGCATGCTGAATGTCACCACTTCTTCCCCGGGAGAGTGAGACTTTGTCATCAGGCCATTCCAGCCACAAGCTGTTCTTACATAGCTTCTGCTTGGGAACTGGGCACCTTCATTCTTTGGATAAACCATGCATATTGCCTTTGGTATCAAAATGTGTTTCCCAGTGGTAAAACATTGATTCCTTTCAGTTTCTCTCGGCCCCTTCTCAAAAGTGAAAGGAACAATGGTGGGAGGTCCTTTCAGTGTGGGGCCCAACAAGAGACAGACATGCATGTGTGCCGCATGCCGCATTTCTTTGGTTTAATCCTCCAAGCTTTTCCCAAAATGGCTGCTAGGTAAACTCCTGCCTCATTTTGGCAAAGCCCTCTTTGGAACGGCATCTTCAAGCCGGATCTTGGAATTGCATTTCATTGCCATCTGCCGAGGACCCAGGTTTGCACTGTGAGGCACAACGCTAACATTCACGCTAAGGGAAGGCGTCTCGACCGTGGCACTGTGGAGACAGCCACAGGATGCATGGGGAAGTGCAATGGATTTGAGGAGGAAGCTCCGAGAGGGTTTGGAGCTGTTCTGTAACTCCTTGAAAACCAGACTACCTCGGGGACATTCAGGATGACTTGTGTGTCATCGAGTGAGAGATGTGCGGTGTTGGAACATTTCCAGTTTGTGTCTTGATAGCTCTACTTCTTGCAGGTTGTCTTGAGCCTGCTAATCGCCACTGCACGAGGGCTGTGACACTCAAGAGGGGATTTTGTTTTGTTTTGTTGTTTTGTTGTTTTTGAATGGATAAGAGGTACTTATCTAGAGCAAGCCCTCTTGTGTGTATATTTATTTATTTTTTTATTTATCCATTTATTTATTTATAGATCAATTATCTTCAGTGCTTCTTACCTCAAGAGCACTCACAAAGGAGCTGCCTGAACTTTTCTCACCCAGGTCACCAGGTCGACGCTGCCCTGCTCTTCAACAGGCCTGTGCGTTTCAGGACTGTGAGTGACCTCTGAGTGACCTCTGACTCGCCTACAGATGTTCCCAGCTCCCCTAGTCCTGTTGGGACAGTGTGCATTGTGTGAGTGTGGCCCAAAACAGAGAAGCCCCTCCCGGGCCCCAAATGGGGGGCCCAAGGATGCAATGGGTCATGAAGAACCCTCAGTTCTTGAGGGAGACTCTCTTATAGAGGGTTGGAAAGGAAGGATCTAGAAAGAAAACTGGGCATGGGTGTATGTACATGCCGATGCTGCTCAGATCTGTCTGAGGATCCCTAAGGAAAGGTCACCTTTGGATTCTTAAGGCAGAAAGATAAACATGGACTCCTGGACAGATGTGTGTGTGTGTAAGGACCATTGGGCTACCCCCCCAAGTGGCTCGCCATTCCTCCTCTGCCAGTGTTCACGGCTGTGTGGCGGCAGGCCCTAGGGGTGAGCTCCCGAATGCGCACGCGCAGCTCGCACTCTTCCAGCATCTTTGTCAAGTCGGTTCATCCCTGACCTTTCGCTCCCGCGGCTGAAGGGGGGTCACAACAAATGCCTCTGGGAAAATCTGGCGTAATTTTTCCTTGTTCTTGCATTCGAACCCCCACTCCGAAAGGTTTCTGGGATTGTACTGTCCATTTTTAGGGCTTTCCATGGAAAGGAGTAAGAACAGAAGTGCCCTCGCTTTTTCAATTGTTCTTCAGTTCTGCTGTTGAACACCAGTGACAAGCTTGGAAATCCCTGGCCTACCCTCAGGATTTTATTTGTGTTGTTATTGTTTCATTTTGGTCTTATTTTTAACTCTTGATTGATTGCTAGGGACTAGATGGTCTCCCCTCTTTTAATCCTTTGTAACTTGGCAAAGAGATCAGGAGGCAAGAGGAGAATTACTCTGCTCTGTTTTATTTGAGCCTCAACTTTGTCCAGGTGCTCGGTGCTATGAGGCCAGGTGTGTTGGCGGGGACCTACATAGGATGCCAGTGACACCCAAGGGCTGCTGACTGTTCAGTGAAATGTTTACTTGATTTTTTCCTTTCGTTTTAAAAGATATAATTGCACTTCACTTGGGTTGTAACATTTAAGTGCATCTCAGTATTTGCCTGGTAAGAGAAAAGTCATCAACCATGACACAGAAGCACAGGAAATGGTCCCAAGGTCATGGGCATGGAGTCCTGCTCTATGCGGCAAGTGCAGGTGCGCGCCCCTCCGTACTGCTCTGGGTTGCCAGCCTGGCTTGCATTCTCAAATTCTGCCCAGGAGTTCTGGGAGATGGGAGCAAGATTATTTGCAGTTCGCCCTTGTTAAACACCTTTGAACTGACAGAATCTCTGCTCCAAGCAAAAGTTGTTCAACATATCACAAAGGAGGTATGCATTCTGCTCTTGGACCTAAGGCCAAGCAGGAGACTCTGTGATGGGACAGAGGAACAATAGACTTTCGGTCTATGACATAAAAATGATTGACCCAACCACATCATTTATTCTCACAAGATCAAACAAGGCTATCATGCTTACTCAGAATTCACTTCCATGGTCAACTAAAGAGCTACTTGACTGAGTTAAAGAGGGCTTTCTTTTCACAGGATTTGGGGCCACAGTTCTTCTGAAATGTAGGCTGAGTTTTTCATGAACTCTCTGGACCATTCGCCACATTTCCATGGCTTTGTCGCCAAGGGGACAATCACAGGTTTCAGTTAGATTAGAGCACTGTTTAAAGGTTTGAACTTGGAGCCTCTAAGAGGTACCACTGTGGTTTTATGGTCACAGAAGATATTCTTAGGGCTGGAGAGAGAAGTCAAGATGGAACTGATGGAAGGGATGATAAATGATTGTGGTTTAAATCTTAAACTAATGGCAAACTGAAGGGGGTCATACCAAGAACTATTATATATATGCTGTATGAGACCTCTAATAATTGCATTTAGTTATTTCCTCAGCACTGAGTCCAGACCCCTGACTTCTTGAGAATAGTTAGGCCACAGTCCAAACCCAGGATTTTTATATAAACTCAAGGAAAAGCACAAGATCTGAGCCCAGGTCACGACTAATCTTAAGAATCCTAGTTCTTCTTCATGACCTCACATTCACATCACAAAGTGGATGTTTCTGTTCACGAAGGTGACGTGGTGAATCCGGAATGAAATGCAGTTTTGTCGTGGTCAAGATTTTGTTTCTGTTTTTCGGAATCCTGCCATAAGAAAGTGTCCCCCAAAAAGATGTGATTACAAAGTGGTAAGAAAGTTTAGTGCTAAGCTTTAGTGCTAAGCTAACGGTGGAGAAACAGAAGAAATTCCAACTGAAATGAAATGGTTTCTCTTCATGGAAGCACTAGGGCTACACAACTTCAGGCCATCTCATCAAATGAGTTCATGCCCCAGTGAAGTTTTTGTAATGTTCTTTATTGGCTGTAAAGTATTGTAATGTTCTTTACTGGGAGGTTCTGGGAAACGGAACAGGCTAACAAGTAGGTCCCAGCCATGAGACTTCTCTCTCGTGGCTTTTCAGTTCAGTGACCCTGTGCTACATCTGCCTTGGATCCTTAATCTGGAATAAAGATGCCGTCTGCCACATTAGTGCTGTTCTGCAAACCTTGGTGGACTAGCTCCCCAAAATATCAGGCCCTTTATGGTTAAATTATATGTCTCCTATTCATTCTTCCTGTGCGAAGAAATGTGTGAAGAAATGCTATTTGGGTTCATTTCTCAAAAGTGTGGTGTAGGATGATGGAACTGGCATGACTTTCGCGACTTTAGTCATCTGTCGAATGAGATGAGTGGAGCTGAGTGAAATCAGCCGGCAAGCACTCAAGATCCTGAGAGGTGGGCTTTCCCAAGTGCATGCTAAACGGTCATGTTATGTTCGAGGGAATGAACAGAAACTGATAACATCAAATATCCTGACAGGAAGTTTTGTTTTCTGTGGCATAGAACATGGTTGTCCCTCAAAATTCTGCTACCTTCCCTGTCTTCCTTGGCCTTCTGCCTCAGATGGCTTTCTAGTATTTGCCATCACAACTTTGTCACTCACAAATGTCACCTTGGGATACACAGAAGTGAATTGGTTAGGTGATAAGTGATTTAGCTGGAAATTGACTCTAATTCCCAGTGATCATGAACAGCTCTTTACCACCCCAGGAGACGTACTATCTCCTTATCTTCTGGCTTCCCCGGCTTCCAACTAGAAATATTGACATTAAAGCTACTATATTGCTTCATGGACCCTTAACCCAGAAGAATACAGTAGAGAATGCTACTGATATTGTTGAAATTGTGTTTTAATATGCTATAAAAGTATTCTAAGATAACTCTTTCGATCCTGCAGTGGTTATAGTGTTCTAGTCTTTTCTCCAACAAAACTTATTCTTAAGAATTTTCAGACTCGTTTCTAAGCCTATGTAGTTTGGATACAACATTTTTTTCTTCTCTTCACTGGGAACTCAATCCCACAGTCCACTGAGATAACCCCATCCATAGTCAAGAGGCATTTTCCTCTCTCATTCCTTCTGATCTCCACAGAAGACCATTTTCCCCTCTTGTCTCTTGGGCATCCTTTAATGTCTGCCGGTTACAATGAATAACAGAATGCTGGCAAAACTTACACAAAAAAGCACACGCATTCGATGATGGCCAAATGCATTCTTATCATGGTGGTAATCGCCCCGTACTGTTCCTGAATGCGTAATTCTGCCCCCCACCCCCCCACCACCACACACAGAATCTGATTGGAACTCAGAACCGGGGGCCACCGCTTCATTCAAATAGTAGGAGCTGGCTCTCGAGCATGGAGCCCAATGAGAAGCATAGCACTTTGAAGTCAAATAGACCCTCAGTCGCTTTGTATATCTACAGTTTTACATTGGCTGTTAATTTATAGCACTAATAACACTGTGGTCACGAATCTGTAGTATCAATATGATAAATCTTAGAACATATTCTAGAAACAGTGCTACCTGGCTGCTACTGTACTTTCTGGCTTATGCCCCAGTATTAATAAGTATCTTATACAGATTGCATATGCTTTGTTCATACTGGATAATATGCCAACTGTGATACTTAACCTCACTGATCGGCACTTAAAAAACACAGAGATTATCATAGTGAAAATACATCTTGGTCAATTCAGATGACATGTGAATCTGAGAAATATTCTATTAGATATTATGTTTGTCCTCTAGGCTTGTTTTGTATTACAGTGCATGCTGTTTGCTAAGTTAAGTAAAAAATAATAACAATAAACTATACCAATTAAAGGTTAGAGTGAAAATTATATATAATTTATCCTGCTTGGTACTCTGAAATGTATTTTGTGGCATAATTATCTTATTCACACACATTTCACTTGGCTTTTTCCCCCCTAGGAAATCATTATTCAAATATATTTCTCCTTCTTTCTTATAAACTGGATCACACTGCTTAATTCAACCTAAAACATTGTAAAGCCGGATTACCTCATTTTAACTGTGAAAAAAAAAATTAATAGATATGATGACATAATGTCTTTTCTTGTATTTTATTTGAACTACCTAAATAGGCTTAAACCTAATAATAAATATAAAACTTCAGCAGGCATTTTCCTTGTTTCTGTGTGCATTTTATAATGGGCCCACTTCTAATATTTTTTAAAGGCTAGAGGTTCAGCATCAATAAGCTGCCTTGTCATATGATATTGGGTGTAGACCTATGGGAATTGGCTGACCATGCCCGCAGTTCCCAAGACGAGCATGAAATGTGCATGCATGCTTGTCACCCGTGCCTTTCTGAGCTTCACCCCCAACGCTTTAGCTGTTTCTCACAGACTTAGGCCAGGTCCCGCTGACCTCCATATTCTTACCAACCACCATCTCCAGCCCACATTATTCTGAGTGACTGCCAAATGCCTGGAGATAGAACAATGCAGAGCAGACTATGTGTCTGTGCACACACATAGTCAGCAAGAGTGGGTGTCCAGGCCCTGTTGACAATGAAGATTCCAATATTTTCCTTGTTCCTAATTCTTTTTAGTAGAATACCTGAACCCACTTAATTTTGGTAAATTTCTCTTTTTGCCCTATGCCTTACAAAAATAATGCATTGAGGTGAAAGTCCTGTGTATGAATTTAGTAGAGATGAAATTAATTCCATGTTAATCATTCATTTCATAGAGTTGAATGTTACAATAGCTAATTAGGGATAATCACATTTCCGTTCAAGTTAATGTAGCAATTGAAGAACATGTCATGGTCAGATTTTTCACCTGTATTTCTAGTGTCTATAAACTACCATACTGTCCTCTGGTTGGCTTTCATACGCACCACGTTCAGTCATTCCCACTTGGTTTTAATAAAAAATTACATGATGAAGATAAGGCTGGGTCTAAACATAGACAAAGCGGGTGAAACCTGCCTGGGGTAATTGCAAAGACTTCACTGGCCGGCCTCAAGTTCTGGACATACACTCGGGTTGAGACATTACTCATGAGAAGGGAGCTAGTGTATTATGTACCAATGAATATTTCATATTGTAATTGGGTTCTGAATGTTCTATTTAGCACAGAAGCTATGGCAACAAGCATTTCAGAGATGCACAGTCCTGCGTTTCTTCTATCCCAACTCTAGCAAGTTCTGGCTGTGTAACTTTAGGCTAACGTCTCTAAATATATAGGATATAGGACTAATCACACCTCCTCTGATAGTTTAACGAGAAGTCCACATAAGAAACTATACAGAGAGCATTTTAGCCCAGAGCCTGGCACTCAGTAAATTCTCAAGAATAGGTCTTAGTCTTAAGACTGAGGGTGGCGACCTTCCTCCCACTCCTCACAGTACCTGGCATGATCCCTTCGCCATGGCTAACTTCTAACTCTTGCGTTGATTGGTAAATGATTTAGCAGAAACTAATTCATACGAAGGAGCACAGATAAATTCAGACAGTGAAAGAGAGGTTGCACGATCACTGGACCAGCTCTGCTTGGCTCAGGGAGTGAGTGGGGTTCACGCCACTGGTGGTATGCCAGATGATGTGGGGTGGAAAGTGGCCCCATCCTTGAATAGCATTCATGTCATTAATCATTTAATCATCTGGCTGGTAGAGAGGGAAGTCTCAGCTGAGTGATGAAATCCCCACAACCCTTGTCTTACCTAGCAAAAATTTTTAAAAAGGCAGTAGCCTCCAGGTAACATTTAATACCATTTTGTTTGCATTGTATTAATTAAATGGTTCCCTTCTCTTTATGGCAAGTGATACTGGGTTTTTCAACGGTGATATAAAATTTCCTTTCAAAATAGATTTTTTAAAAAATTCCGCTGTGAAGCTATGGGAATGACCTTTGTTTATGATCCTTTCCAGGTTGGAAAAAACTGCAGTTGATTCTTCTGCACACTTTGGTCAAGAACTGGGTCTGGATGTGCTCTTTCCGAACATCCTTAACTAAAGAAATAAGTATATAAACAAACTATTTGAGACAGAACATCCTCTTTTTTTACTCTACATGTCTCCTGTAGAAGTCCTTACCCCGACCACCCTCTTTACCAGCCATCCTGTGTGGCAGCATAAAAGGGCAGGATAGAGGTGTCCTAGTCCCTTGGTCCTGCTGACAGTCACGCCCTGGGGTTACACACAGTGTAGACAGCAAACCCCACTTCTTTGACTTGGGAAGTGAGTCCTTTTCTATGAATCCCTGAGGTTAGGATGCTTGGATGCCCCAAATTTTTGTTGTGTATGTGTGTGTATTTTCTTCCCCCAAAGGAATTTTTCTTGATCAGCAGTATGTTTCTTTGTTTATCCCTCTGCAAATCTGCTAACTGGGACTGAAGGAGTGTTATTGTTTTTAAGACTTGAAACCTTTCAGTCTCAGGGAGGGTAGAAAGTTGCAAGGGAGGGACAGTGGCTAAAGCCCATGTGCCTCAAACCTCACCCAGGACAGCCTGGGCATGTGCCAGTTAAACAAAAGTGCTAGTCAGGCCAGGCTGTTTACACAGCTGGGCAGTGTTTTTGGAGAGCCTGGTGGGGAAAGGGGGACAGAGGACTGTCAGCCTCCATCCAGTAGCATCATGCAACTGAGAGAAGCCTTAGGCAAGCAGATGGCTTCAATCTAAGGGGCCTGGTGTCTAAAGAATGGGATTTATCCTCTGGAGAAAGGCTCCAAGAATGTCTCTGCTTTGTGGCCTAAAGTCTTTCCTGCTTTGATCCTTAGTGGGTGTTTGCTCAACCTGGGCCTAGCAGTCCCATTTCTAGGCTTCCATTAAGTGTCGGTAGTTCTGGAAGAAGACATTCGATTGCCTTTTGCAAAAGCTTCCCCCTCCCCAACAACCTTGTGGGCCTAGAACTAACTTGCCACACATCAGAGGTGTCGGTGGGCTACCTCAGTGGGGCCAGAATACCCTGACATCGCACACAAAATTTTGGAAGCATGTGTACTTCTTTCTAGTAGGGCATCTGTAGCTCTCCTCAGATTCTTAGAGGAAACTATGATCCTAAGAAATGTACATAGCACTTTCTTTCAAGTACCTGTGAGAATGAACTACCATTTAAAGGCTTTTAAGCAAGCAAAGGCAGCCAACATAGGCCTTGGTCTTTCCTATTTAAAAAAAATGAACTAAACTAAGACTCATATGAATTTGCTGATTCCGGGTGCTCTCTTTCAAGAGGTAAAGTTGAATATAATAAGATAAGAAGAAACAGACTAAGCAAGTCCAAAAGACCCTAAGGGTTAGTTAGGTGGTCTCTGGCATGAGAGGGCGGTGGGAAATGGGAAAAACCAGACACACTGGCAGACACGGAGGTGGAGGTGGCGAGGCGCCCTACCCAAGTCTGAATACCACATTTCAGAGGGAGGTGCACAAATTGGAGCCTTTCCAGAGAAAGGCAGTTAGGAGGGTGATGGGTCCTGAAGTCGTAACACATGAGAAACTAGGGATATTGAGTTTAGAAAAGACTGAGGAAATGATGGGGATATCATCAAGTATTTCCAAATTATTACATGACTGAGATACTAGAATCTTATGAATTTAGATGTGGAAGAACCAAAGAACTTTTGTCCAGGTGCTAATGTTACACAGGAGAGAAAACTGAAAGTCAGAGAGAAAAGACTGGCCCAAGGCAGAGCTGGAACTAGAACCTGGTCTCTGAGTTTCTGCCCAGTGTCCTTTCCAACATTTGCAACTGACTCCTGATATGCAGAGAAGAGCTAGAACTCATGAGTTAACATTTCAAGAAGGCAGAGCTTGGCTCAATGAAAAGCATTCCTAGCTGAGATCACGAGCTCACCATCAGGCAGAGTATTTCTGAGAGAGTGTGTATTAGTTTTCTATTGCTGTTATAATAAGTCACCACAAGCTTAGTGGCCCAGAACAGCACACATTTGCTGTCTTTCAGGCCTAGAGTCCCAGGTCTAGAATGGGCCAGCAGGGCAACATCCCTTCTGGAGGTTCTAGAGGAGAATTCATTTCCTTGCCTATTCAGCTTCTAGAAGCCAATCCTTGATCAGTGGCCCCTCTCTGTCTCTTCAAAGTCAGTAGCATAGCATCTTTAATCTCTTTCTGGCTCTGCTTCTGTCTCCATGTCTTCTCTGATTCTAGCATCTTACAAGGACCCCTATGATATACTGGGTCCACCTGGATATTCCAGGATAATGTCCCACCTCAAAATTCAAAACTTGATCCCATCTACAAAAGCCCTTTTACCATGTAAGGTGACATAGCCACAGACTCTAAGGACTTGGGCATGGACCTCTTTGGGTGCTCTTAAGCCTTTCACAGAGTACTATGGAAAGTGCATTGACATTGATACAGTTTTAGAACAGTGAGTTCAAATCCTGTTTGAAGGACCTACTCACTGCTTGACTAGTTAACCCCTTTGAGCGTCTGTTCCCTCATCTATTAAGAAAGAATAAAATTTCAAGGTTACTATAAGGATTTATGCTACTAGATATATAATGCCTAATATATAGTGCATGTTCAGTAAGTGGCAGACAGATTTGTTCAAGGAATTTCCAGATGATTCTCACCAGACAAGAATTCAATAGAAGAAACTCTATTACATGAGAGCGTGGCTAAAGTGACCTCCAAATTCTCTTCTGAGATTGCTGCAAGAAAAAGAAGTGAAATTAAAAGGATTTTCCTCCCATATATCCTCGTCTACATCACAGATCCAGTTGCAAGGTCACTGCTTTTCTGGATAGTAAATAGCTAACAGATCTGGTTTCTGCCTCCGCCTGTTGCTATCGGGCTTGAGCAGAACTAAGAGCCTGGTCTGGTCTGTAATGATTGGCCAGACCAGGCAGCTGAGACCAGCACAGTCTCCCTCCTTCACATCTGTCAACATACCTGATTGCAAGGAAGTCCCAGCTGGTGACCGCTGTCTGCAGGGGCCAGGGAAAGCAGGAAAGCAAATGGAGGGGAACACCTTGATTTGGTGCTTGAGGAGAAGTGAAAGCCTGTGTTGATGCTTCTTACCAACGTCCCAAACTCTTGAGCGAGGATTGGAACAGTCGTGGGCCACCACTGCGGAGTCAAGACAGAATCTGAGAGGAGAATCCAGATTCTAAAACAGCAGTCAAGGTAAGCGACCTGTCTGGTCATGGGCCATTCCATTAAGAATATAAAACATGCACTTTGCCTAGTGTTGTAGCCAGGGTGTCTCTGATGACGGTCTGTGGAAGGTCTAGATGTATGTTAGCTATGGGTGCGTATCAAGAGAATTCAATCATTTGTCCACCAACATATTTTGCAAAGCGGACTGTATATTTCTTCCATCGTCGCTCCCCTTTGAAAATTGTCATTGTTCCTCTATATATTTCAAAGGTTTAGAAGGTTTTCTGTCTTTTGTTATAAAAATCGTATGTGTGATTTCTTGAAATTCTTCCACTAGTCATGGCTCTTCAAACATGACTTTGTTCCAGAATTTTGTTTGCATGAATTCTTTCCACTTTCAAGATTTAGCACAACAGTTGGCATTATAATTCTGAGGAACACACTGTCCAGAAAGCTGCCAAACTCTAAGGACAGGATCTCCCAGGAAGCCATGTGCCTTTTTCTGCCCTGGAACCTAAGGAGTTAAAAGTCTTGAAATTGTTGGAGCAGAATCAAGCCTGTTTACCTAAGCTTATCACCCAGGGCAGCCAGGTCAATCATTTACTGATGAAAGGCTGTTTCCTAACTCTGGCAGAAGACCACTAAAGCCTATGCCTAACTATCTCCACAGAACAGACACAAGGCAATGTAGCAGGTACCACTCACTGCCACCAGAGCCTGTATTCTCTTCTGACCAGAGACGTTTTTCTCTTAATCAGAGCTGTAAATGCCACAGGGTCCGACCTAGCTCAACAACAAATAAACATGAACAAGACTCCTGTGCAAACTGAATACTTGATGTCTCCTCCCTCAGGAGAGCTTGTGGCTTTGAAGAAGCTTTCCCTACTTCCGGAGGTCTACAAGGGAAAGATAGACTTGAGAACAAGTTACTAAGTGACTCTCCAGGGGCAATAAGATTATTAAGTAATTACCAAAAACCATGGAATTTTTCCCCTTCAAGTCTACACATTCCAGAAATATGTCCTTTTTAATAAACATGATCCATCTGCTTTAGGTCTGACTCCTCCAGAAAGGTTGTCATATTGTCATTCTATATACTTGTCAGGTCTGTGCAATGGCTCCGAGCTCTTATTGTTAGAAGCCCTGGTGGTAGAGAAGCCCTATTTTTCTAAACTCCCTTTAGGGAAGGGGTTGAGTTGTTTACTCAACAAGGTAACGTCTGACACTGTTTTTGTCAATTATTTATGGAACTTAAGTGAATCCCCTTTAGTGCGGTTTGTGGCCAGAATTTTTGTGTGGCTCAGGCAGTTAACTCGATGCAGGAGTGAAGGCCATTGCAGAGAGTGGCCCAGACACAAATCCCATGTGTGATTCTGGGCGAGTCTGTGGCTAACTCCCAGGAATGTGGTGAGGAATTATGGAAACTGATACATTTCTGTGAAGATATTAACTCTGTAAAATGTTAAGTGTGCGTCTGGCTGGCTTCCAGAGAATGTTCATAGATAATGCATGTGAAGGAGGTGTTTTGGGGGGGGGGGCGGTGGAGAGTGTGTCAGAACATTCCAGTCTATTGGCCAGATTTACCCACAATACCCTAGGCTGCCTTAGGAACAGATAGGTCTTATCTATCCTTTCTGCATAGCATCCAGCTTAGGCCATAATGCTGGTGGCCCTTGAGAGTATATCCAAGCTTTTCTTCCCATTTCATGCATATTGGATATTAGGTGGCAGGAGGTTACTCTTGAGATTGACTAAACAAGGTACACAGTAGTATTCCTTATACAAGTTAGGAAGTTAGAAGTCAGAAGTTAATTAACTTGCCCAAGTTCACTCGGTCAGAGGCTGAGCCAGGATTCTACCAAATTCTTCCTCATTCCCAATCCAGCATTTTTGCGAAGCGGTCATGGAGTTAAGCACATGCAGGAATGTAAATCGTGGGTGTGTGGTCATTGTTGCGGGGGAGGGGTCACTAGGAAAACAAAGCTGACTAACAGAGTCGGTGGTTCTCCACTGGGTCGTGGATTGCCGTGCCCAAGGCCAGCTGGGTCCCACTGTAACCAGAACACCAGCATTGACTAGACAGGACCTTCTTTGAGGGGAAGGAACGGGAAGGAACAGGGAGGGAGCAAAAGGAAGTATCCCAGACCTAGTAGTCACGGTCACTGGAGCCTTCCTGGTCCTGAATATTTCTTAAGAAAACCCAGGGAATTTTCAGACTAGATCGCCACCCCTTTCTATTCCAGAGATTCAAATTCATGAGCCCCAACTGAAGTATGATGTTTGAACCATTTCCAGGGAAACAAATGACACTATTCCAATCCTTCTCCAGGAACTAAGAAAAATAATTACAATTTCACTTCATCTCAGCTCCTATCCACTCATCTAAATCCATGGGACTTGGGCAGAAAGAGGCTTATAGCAGGAGGACCCTTCATCTATCACAGCAAGGCTCCTGGTAGCTGTGACCCAAAGAGACCTGTGTTAGCCTGGAATCCAAGTGGCTTGTTGGTGTCATTCAAGTGGTAAATGAGTAAGGTCTTCCTCTCCTACCAAACTCCATTTCATTTCTGTTCAGACACATCCCCAAAATTCCAGTAGCTATCTGGTGGAAATTCCACCACAGCCACAATTCCCGAGCATTTACAAGATCAAGATAAAGAAATGCCATGATGAGATGTGGTTGGCTAAACATCTCTGAACAAAGAATTTCTTCTTCATACTGACCTACCTCATGCATACCTCAGCGTGTGATAGCAAAGGCATTACACATAGCGATCACATTGCCAAGTCCACTGAGTAGTGCCATTTTCTGAGACAGCTGACTGCACATGAACTGTACTCACATGCTATCATTTTTGTGACCTAAAACATTAGGGTAAGAGAAAAAGTTGGAACTGAAATACACAGCCTCATAATATTTCACCTTTCTCCAGGGTCTCTGATGACCAGGAAGTGAACTACTGCCTTTTATCTACATTTCTAAAATTTAATCCTTATAACAAACTTATGCAATTTGCTCAACTCATGCATATCGGGTAGCTAGTAAGATGAAGTGAAATTTAAACTGGGGTCCATCTGGCCAAAGTCCATGCTCTTTAGCACTCTGTTTTGGAAAAAATACCCAATGGTATCTATGCTATTTGTATTCCAAGTGTAAAAGAGTGTAGAGCCCTTTCTAAATGATTAGCTTGGATCCTCAGAATATACATTTATGGGCGCCTGGGTGGCTCAGTGGGTTAAGCCACTGCCTTCAGCTCAGGTCATGATCTCAGGGTCCTGGGATCTAGTCCCGCATCGGGCTCTCTGCTCAGCAGGAAGCCTGCTTCCCTCTCTCTCTCTCTGCCTGCCTCTCTGCCTACTTGTGATCTCTCTCTGTCAAATAAATAAAATCTTAAAAAAAAAAAAAAGAATATACATTTATGACTCCCTCTCCCAGGTGTTCTTAATCCTATACAAGCATAAAACCCAATATCAGAGTAGTTTCCCCCTCTTCCAGGAAAGTAACAAGAAAACACACACACACACAGACAGACAGACAGACAGACAGAGACAGAGACAGAGAGCTCACACTCAGGTCAGCATTTTGATCCCTTTCTGAAATGGCGAAAGAAAATCATCCTTTTCTCCTGACTCACAAACATGGTTTTGTTGATTTATTTGATTTTAATGTAACATAGAGACAAATTTTTCATTTACTGTCCCAGGACTTTTTTTCCCCCACAGTCCAGTGTCTCTCTCTGAGAAAGGGAAATATGTCAAAACTCCCCATTGGTTTTCTTTCATCTCATCACAGCCCCATAAGGGCGATGTCATTTTCAGATGACATCCTTTCACATAAGGAACCCTCAAAGAAGGTGAGTGCCCTTCTCAATGTCACTCAGCTCCCAAGTCCCATAGGTCTCGCAGCTCCCAATTCTTTGCTCTTTTTTTCTACTACACAAGCAGTTTTCTGGGTTTTTCAGGCTCACAGATGGTGAGAACGGGACAATACAAGCCATTTCCTGAAATTAAAAATTCCAACTGACCTACAGAGCCTGTTCTCAGGCTACGGAGCCCTACTCAAATGTTGATTGCTTTGCTTTTGTCTGCGATTCTATCAGGTCAGTGTGATAATGTTGTTACTCTAATTAGGTTTTCACTGAGTAGTGGAAATGAAGATACTAATTGATACTTAATAAAATCTACTTTAAAGGCAAAAGCCATTCAACCCATGCACCCATAAGCAAAGTTAAGAGATCAAAGCAGTTCTAGCTAGGCGAAAGGTCAGAACCCGCTGTCCTCTGACTGGTTGCCTGCCTGTGGGGTGGTGTATCTGGGTAGGGTGTCCCTTGATATAGAGAGTTCCTCTCTTACTTACCCATCTGACCAGAGGTGTCCTGTGATCACGTAAGAAAACCTAAGGAACTCTTCCTGCAGACTGGGTATCTCTTGTGGGTGGAGTCCCCATACCCCTAGGAGCCAGCTAAAATTATAGCAGGCATTCTTGTGCCCTGTGAATTTCACTTCAGTCTTAAGATGCTCTGAGGAGTCAGGGAGCCCTGTATCAGTTCTGCATCTGGGGGGCAGGGGACCAAATGTTTTTATTCCTAAATGCTTCTCTGGGAACTGCTCCTGGCTGGCCATCTTAAGTCTCCTTCCCACGTGATAGTCTTGTATGCATCCTTACTTTGGGATTAATGTGTATTTCCATTGCACTGTTTGTCCCCACCTCTGTGCCCTCAGAGACTCTAAGGGTCTTGGTGTAGGAGGACCCATCCACTTGGGGCAGTAAGCAAACAGGGAGAATGAAACTTCTGCCCTGCCCCACACCAACTAGTTCCCCTCCTCTCTACAGTTCCAAGGTCAAGTTTCCCTTGGGAGCAGTTAGGGAACTGAAGGTCACAAAAAGCTGGCAATGCACCGTGCCTTGGAGGGTTTCCCAGAATGCAAAATGAAAATGAGATTGTTTTCACATAAGACTTCTGTATTTGGAGGACAGGATTCAAACAGTTTGAATCTGCAGTTTCACTGTGCACTTAGGTAACCCCCACAAAGTCTAGTTGTTTTTCCTTTCTTAAAGCCAAAACAATATCAAAAATACTTCCTGGAGAGAACTCCAACTAGGCAGCATTCTTTTTTGTCATCGCTGAGCTGATGTTTTCAAGGATTCATATCTTAAGATAAGCCTTATATGGTGTGTTTAGCTGGGGCTCTTGTGTCTTTCCGTGTAATAATCGCTGGCCATGGGGCCCTACTTATTGTAATCTCATTAGATGGCACAATGCACGCAAGCTGAAAACTTGTGATTAGTAAGCCAGCAGGTTGTAAAAAAAGAAAACCCAGCAGCCAAGCAAAGATGTTGCAGTGAAGAAGCAGACGGTAGGTTTTCTATGACCTGAAGAAAACCAGTACCTCCTTCCTGAAAAGATACACCTTCAAGTTCAAATACATGTATTCCACAAAATTTAGCTTTATTTCCTGGGTAGGAATCCTGAACATAGGCAAGAACCCATGGATAGACCTCCTAATATCTGACTGTTCTCTACCAAAATTCATTTCATCTGGTTTCTCTTTGCAAGATGGAAGAGCCCTTGACAAGAGGTATCATTATGGAATACTGCTGTGTTGGCAATTTGTAGTCCAACCAATAGAACATAAAACTTAGCCTGACAGAGGCACCCGGTTCTGACTCCACCATTATCTTGCTCTGTGGGTTGGTGCCAACTTTTAAACTTCTTGGTGGTGACTCAGTCAGTTTTGATTCTTTACTCTCTGCATCTTCACTGTGAATAACCACAAACATTCATTGATGGGGTCATCCTCAGTTCTGCTATCGTCACTTATTCTTTCCGAGAAACATGTTAGACACAGTTTTTGAAACAAGTTTAGATAATCTTAAAGGTTTTAAATTTATCTAGTGAGCCAAACCACAGCCTCCTTAGAGTCCCCTGTTTGGGACTGTGTGTGTGTGTGTGTGTGTGCACACACATACTTTTAATTATTTGTACAGTACTCTGGGGGTGCCTGGGTGACTCAGTCGGTTAAGCAACCATCTCCTGATTTCAGCTCAGGTCATGATCTCAGGGTCCCGAGATCAAGCCCTGGCTCGGGCTCCAAGCTGGGCATGGAATCTGCCTAATTAAGATTCTCTCTCTCCCTCTCCTTCTGTACCTCCCCCTGCTTTTGCCTTCGCGTAAGTGTGCGTGCACATGCTTCCTTTCCCTAAAAATACAAATATTTGTACAGAACTCTGAAGATGATGAGTTCTCAATGTGTATTCATTGATGATAATAAATTAGTGGTTGACTATAAATTTTGTAGAGAAAGTAATTTTTTTAAAGAAAGACCTTGTCATTGCCAGGGATGACTAAAGAGAGAAGGGGAAGTGTTAACCTGTGGTGTGGTGGGCATGGTGCTTTGAAGATTATTTGTTCTCTGGTGGTCCAGTAACAGAATGGCCCAACAGAGTGGAGACTGCTTTGGTCTGATGGTACTGTTGCAGCATGCTGGTTATGGGACATTGAGGAAATCACCTCAGTTCTCTTGGTCTCAATTATCTATTCTTAAAAATGGAGGCTAGAGGAGGACCATGTATGATTTTTTATGGTCTCCTCTAGTTTTCATATTGTGTCTTTTATGAAAAACTAGAGAAGTTAAGATCAACAGTTCCTTTAAAAAGAAAATAGACAAACAGTTATCTTCTCTCTTGAGCCACTTTCACAATCTCTTAGGTAAATGAACTGGGGGTATAAGAAACTGCTGAAAAGATCTCAAGAATGAAAGTCCGAGGCTGTTAGAAAATTGGAGAGGGTGGGCATCGATGTTTTCTGGAGAAGGAGCCTGCCCAGCTGGAAAAGAGAGGTGACCACTTCTGAGTTCTGTCCAGTGCCGACCCTGGCTGTGACGCTCCACTTCTGTGTGTCACTAATGGGAGCTTCAGCGAGCTGGCAGTCATGATTATTATCCTCCCTTTATAAATAAACGAAAACCCTTAAAGGTGACACGACTTGCCCAAGGTTACAGAAGCATGGCAGTGTGTCAGATGGAACTGTGTGTGTTGGCGACATTATAAGCAAAAGGCAGAAGAGTGAGGGGGAGGTCTGCACTTCTCTTAAGTTCACAAAACAATGGTCAAGGGCTCTGGAAGAGCTTCAGGTTTGCTTTGGATGGTGAGACCATTCTTGTCCTCCTGCCCCTCCCAGAGACCCCTCCCAGCTGCCCTGCCCAGGGTTACTCACCCAGGTAGTTGCTCACTGGGTGCTGGTGCCCATGTCCCTACTTGCAAGCTTCATGAAAGGCTATTTGTAATGAAGAGAAGGCACAAAAAGGAAGAAGAATGCATCAAAGATCTTCCCCGAGGGCTTGAACTCAAAGGGCAGTGTTCTTGGGAGAGACTCCAGTTTCCTTCTTGTATTTTGCAGAAGTGAATGGTCATCACAATGACTGACAGAATTATGACGTTCCATTCCAAGCGTGGATAATTTTTATTTTTCACCTCTGGGGTTATTTCACTCCTCTCTGCTCTACTTCTCCCACAAAAAGGAAAGAATAATGCTTGTTCACTGTGACGATGAGAAAGCAGCCCAGGGCAGTACTGTTCAAAGGAAACTGCTAATCTCACCAGACACCAAGGCAGGACTTTCAAAGTGCTAGTAAAGAAAGTGTGCAGCATCCTGCCCACCCAGGTTTCCTTATCACTGCAGACCCTGCCCAGGGAGTTCTAAGGCCCTGAAGAACCACACTCACAAGTCATGGCCAGGAACTTCTGGCCCCACAAGAAAAGCACTGAAAGAAATGAGGCATTAATGGACTCGTGTCTCGGCAACATTCAGAGGTTGCATCACTTTGCTGTCCATTATTTATTTATTTATTTATTTATTGGTCCCTTTTTAATGATGAGAGTGGGAAAGGCAGTATTGGTTACTATCACCCAGGGATCTCTGGTAATTTTGGGGGTAATGGGTGAACACCATGAATTCAGTAAGAATAGGCTGATGTCCTGGCAGGCTCCTCAAGTGACTTTCTTTGTATGTTACTGAGTTTTGACACTTTGCCGTCTTGACTCTATTTCCAATATCTAACTGGCTTCTTCTCAGGTAGTCTCTTGGCGAAAGCTATGGGTACCACAGTAGTGTATACTTGATACTGCTCACAATCATATTGGCTAGGCTTACTTTTTAGAAGCCACAAAGCAAACAGCCAAACACCAAAAGTCACCCTTGGGTTGCCCATCAAATACCTTCTGTTAAGGCAGGATAGGAAGAAAATCAGCTTATGATTCAACAGTGTACCAACCATTATGAGGCCATGGAACCCAAATGGCCCATGAGTCCAAGAAACATCATCAATGTCACATGTAGCTCAGAAACAGACCTCAGTGTGTTACCAGGAGACAATCTCATCCATTTTCTAATGCTGATAGCCAAGTGACCAAGCACCAGTTAGTACTGTCACAGCTCCTTCTACAGAGTCCATGAGCACACCATCACTTCTTGAACTGAACTGAATTCCCAATATTGGACTGGATTCTCCAGCCCTGTCCATCATCTAGCAGAAGAAAAAGCATTTCAGGAGCAAAATAAGCCCTGTTTTCCTACTTCCCAAAAGCCATCTGGCCATTCCTACATCCACCTTTTGTCCTCAGTCAGCACACAGTGAAGCGAGTCAGAGTCCATAAGTATTCTGTCTGTGTCCATCAATCTGCCAGACAGTGAAGGTAGGGAGGGGCTTATCCAGTACAAACTTTCCCGAAAATGAAGAGTCTGTTCCTAATAATCCCATTTTTTACAGCCTACTAGTCTGAAAGGCAAAGAGGCAGGATTTTGAACAGAGGAGATTTTCATGCTATAAATCTTCAGGCATTTGGGGGCACCAAAGGTTTTGATGTAATTGCAGTAAACCTAAAATAATTTACAAGTTGTGTGTGTGTGTGTGTGCATGCACGCGCGTGTGTGCATGTCTAATGCATGGAAAGAATTTTAACAGAAGAGAGACATTAGATCAGTTTTGCAGAAAGAAAAATCTTTTATTTAAACTGTTCCCGGATGTAAACTGTTCCTAGATCCAGGTACTTGGTTAATTTCTAGAATTAATTAGCAAATATCTGTCCAAAACATGGACTTACAAGACTTCTATTGATAGTATAGCTCTTCTCTAAAATTGCTGTAAGGCATTTTGATCATTATTAGAAAAGGCACACTACAGGAAGCTTTAGCATGTAAAACATTCTTCTGAGATGTCTACATAAATCTCAGGGTCAGTTAATTATATTGAACTTTATATGTCTTCAAGCAACTCTTGGCATTCCAAATCTCTATCTCGTATCTTATTTTACATGACTTTTAAAGTAAGATTAACCAATGAAATTTAAATAAACCGATCAATGGTTACAGTGGCGGAAGCATTATTTGGTTACGTTGTGTGCTTAGCCCAGTCTCCAGACATATTTTTTTCTCCTATTCTTCAGACAGTCTCTCTGACCATGTCTGGTTATGCTCAATCTTTGGCTGTTCCCCTAAAGGGATTATCTAAGGGTCACCATTTTTCCTCTTTGAATGACTTTCTGACAATTCCCACTGGATACTACTATTTTTTCATATCAACTTACATGAGAAATTATTAATTCCCACTTGGGGAATTCCCACTTGGGTTGGCCCAAGGCCATAACAGCATGTTGGAATCAAATATTTTCTATTGTTCTAAAACAGATCCAATAAAAAGACATTTATAGAGTGCCTAATATATGCTTGACACTCTGCTAAGTGCTATAGATACAGAAAAGAGTAGCCCACAGTTTTTCCCAGAAGAAGACCAACATCTTGTAGAGGAGATGAACCAATGAGGAGCCAACTTATCCTTGTGTGAGACTATAAGGGCAGTGACAGCTGAACACAGCACAGAAAAGTTCTAGATGAATGCAAAAGACCTTCAGAGAAGTTAAGGTCCAAGTGGTATTCTAAAGAAAAGGAAATTAGAATCTGCATCCTTCCTCTTCAAGAATTCAGACTTTAAAGGGAAAGCTCCCTCCTTTTCGAAATTTGTCTATCCTTTGAAGGAGAAAATACAAGAGTTGAGATAGTAGTGGTGGCCATGACTAAGGAAGTTTTGATTCCCTGGAGAAGGGAGGTAAGAGAAGGGTTCAGAGAGATCCCTCTAATTGAAAAGGCAGGGACAGAAAGAACTAAAACCTCACCCTGAAATAGAGCCAGTGCCTCATTCACATTCCTTGAACTTGGAGCTTTAATTTAGAATCATTTTCTTTAGCCCAGACCTCACAACCTCTCCCAATCCCCGGGGACCTTTGCCTAGTGAACTGTCTTGCTATAAATCTGATCTCTACCCAGTTAGGACTTAAATTTTATTTATCCTGGATACAACTTTAAACAGAAACAAAGAACAAAACACTTGAAAAATTCTAGCAGAGAAGTCTTCTGATGTCGGCAGTTGGCACCAGTTTGGAAGCTCAGGGCTAAGGGATAGTGATGACCCACGCACACCCATCCCAACAGCCTCCATTGCCATCAGAACTCCAACTCTGACTTTAGTATCACTCAGCAGAACCACGAGGCAAGCCGGAAGGGTAAGCTTAGTGGCAGGAAATCCTTCTCGATTTTCTTAAGTTGGCTTAGGCAAATCTTTAGTGTGTAAGTGAAAATTTTCACCATCTAAGAACAGTGCACCTGCTTTCTGAAGTTGGGGCAACTTGTTGCGGTGTTGTCTGATTCCTTTAGAAACTCAGATCATAAGTCACCCTCTATGGACCAAACCACATGTTGGTTTCATTCTTTCATCCATTGAAAGAAAGAATATATGTAAGAGTTATTTAGGACAGATTTGACTACATAAATACTTAAAACCCCTTTTACAAATACCATAAAGAAAGGTAAAAACAGAAACAGTAAACAGGAAAATATATTTGCGACCTAAATAACGGAAAAGTTTGCTATCCATGAGGAGTACCTGCAAATCCATCCCAGCTAGAAGCTGAGCAGAGAATGAACGGACAGTTCACTAAAGAATGATAAATGATCATTTATAGATAAATGATCTATAATCATCTGAAGAGCTGTTTAGGCACACTAAAAATGAATAAAGGCAAATTAAAATGGTGAGATAACATTTCCTTTTGCGAGACTGGCAGAACTTAGGTAACACCAGGCACTGGTGAGCAGGTGGGAAACAGGTGCTTTCACTCACCAAGATGATACAAGTAGGAATTGCTGCAACCTCCTTTTTGAAAGGCAGCTTGTCAAACCACGTAAAAATGTCTCACGGTGGGTAATTTCTGACTTAGCAAATTCACTTCTAGGACTTGCTTTTAGACAATAATAAAAGAGTGCATTAAAAATCTCCCATAGTACACATATATCTATGTAAGGGTTGTTGATACCAGCAAATTTTGCAAAGAGCCTAAATGGTCATTGGAGAAAGACCTGCGGCCGCCACACCTGCACGCGCGCATGCGTGAGGGTGCCGGGCAGCCGTCTCCCAGGATGCGGTCCGTCCAGCAGCCCAGGTGCAGAGCTTGAACTCTGTCACCAATAGATCCGTGATTAAATTTATGTCCACCGAGGTACAAGCTGTGTGGCTTGGGTGAGTCATTTGACCTCTGTAAGCCTCAGTTATCTCATCTGTAGAAACGAGGACGATACTCCTACCTGCGTCATACAATGGAGCGGAATTGGGTGAGAGTATGAAAGTGAAGCTCTCTGCACACCATCTGCAGAATAATCCAGCTGCTGGCGGCCAGCGAGCCTCTCGATCCAATACTGTCACTTCTGCACAAAAATGACAAAATAGACCCAACGTTTTGCCTCTTCATCTTCCCAAGGCCTTATTAAAATAAAAGCGTGTTTTGGGACGCCTGGGTGGCTCAGTCAGTTAAATTTCTATCTGCCTTAGGCTCAGTCATGATCCTGGATCGTGGGATCGAGTCCTCCATGGGGCTCCTTGCTCAGCAGGGAGTCCGCTTCTCCCTCTCCCTCCACCGCCCCCTGTTTTCTCTCAATCTCAAATAAATAAATAAAATCTTCTAAAAAAAATAAAAGCATATTTTTAAAAAGAATAAACTCAAAGAAGAACGCTGCAAAAAAAAAAAAAAAAAAAAAGAACAATCTAAATAAATTTTCTGGGGCACCTGGGTGGCTCAGTCCTTGAGCGTCTGCCTTCTGCTCGGGTCCTGATCCCGGGGTCCTGGGATGGAGTCCCACATGGGGCTCCTTGCTGAGCCGGGAGCCTGCTTCTTCCTCTTCCACTCCCCCTGCTTCTGTTCCCTCTCTAGGTGTCTCTCTGTCAAATAAATAAAATCTTAAAAAAAAATAAAAAAAAATAAATTTTCCTTAGTAATTAAAATTATTAGTTATTAAAAAAAGAGAGTCTGGAAAACCATGTTGAAGAAGTTTTTTTCAAAATTCGGAGCAAAAAGACATTGGTGGAAATGTGAGATAAAAGATCATTAAATACTAATAACAATAATTAGATAGCCAACATATATGCTAAAAACACTTGACTATGTGCTAGGCTCTGATTTGTACCCAATGTGTGCATTATTTCAATCAGTCCTCCCTGAAAATCTGTGAGGTGGGTAGTAATATGCCCTCTCTTTACAGTGAGAGAGATGAAGTCCTGAAGCAATTAGGAACTTTTCCCCAGGTCACAGCTAGTCTGTGGTGAATTTAGGATATGCGCAGAGGCAGGGTCACTGTACAGGACTGTCTCTGTCACCTTGGCGTATCTGCTCCCCAGCTAAGGACTTCTCTGCATCACAAAGAAGCAGGACCTGCATTTCCCAGACTATCCTCCCCCCAGCCCCCCATCCCACCCCAACCGTTTCAGGTTAGGGCCTGCAGGGGTTATGTGTAATTTGGAAGGTAGAACAGTGGAAGCATCATTTTCCAGAGCGGTGGCTGGCAGATGCACAGGCAGAAGTTGCCTATGAGGTTTCTGAAGCAACGACAAGGGGAACATCCCTGGGATTGCACACTGGGCTAGTCAGTGACATTCAAGAAACTTTCCCTCTTCCAGACTTTCCAATATTTGTTCGTGTATTAAAACATTTCCTACTGAAAACACACAGAAAGGCTTTTGTTTTCCTGATCAAACCCTGACTGATTCAGGCGCCAAACACTGAGACCCAATCCAGTAAGTATCTAACTAATAGGTGTCCCAGAAACATCACAGAAAAATTGAAGGAGAAAAAAATATCCAAAAGTAGAATCTTAGCGCTCAGAAGTCACACTGCTTAGATTAAAAGAACTCATGTATAGCAAAATGAATTAAAAAAACAAAAAACAAAAAACCCCAGTGAAACAAACTAACAAAAAAACCCAAAGCAACTAAATAACCTGTGATACTTTAGAATGCCAAAGATTAAAATAATAAAATAATGTTCAGAGAGGAAGAAAAGGAGCCTACAAGGGTTATGAATGAAACTGGCTTCTGACCTCTCAAAACATCTCCCGATGGTGCTCGAAGATGTTGGGGAGATGCCTTCAAAATCTGAGAGGACATGATTTCAACCCCAAATTCTACACCCAGTCAAACTATGAATGCAAGGTTAAAGTAAAATATGGACATTTTTGGTAGGTAAGGTAAGGATTTCAAAATTTTAACTTCCATGCACGATCTTTTAAAAAAGGATGGAATCTTAGTTCACTTGATAAACTTTCTACAGAAGGCAAGATGATGTATAATCATTTTAATTCTATGGGTTATTGCCATGAGGATTAAAAAATATATAGCATAACAACCTTTTACATTCACATGTATTATTTAGAACAAAAGTTTTCAAGGTACTTAGGAAAAAAAGAAATAGAACAGATAGTATTTGAATATGGCCAGATTGTAAAGAGAGTACATGATGTCTGGGAAACCCTTCACTGAAGTAAATGACTTACTGAAATATCTCTTCCAAATACATTTTCATTTTAAAAAGAAGAGACTTAAAAGACACTGCAGAGGCCAAAAGCAGGAACTCATCCACCCAGCCAGGCCAGGAGAGAGGAGCTGAGGGACTGTGGTTTGTGGCCCGCCCCTGAAGACAGCCCCCTTTCCTTTGCGTAAATCCCATATTCCTCGCCCTCCCCGTGGAAGCCTCTGACTGTTTCCGCTTTCCCAGAAAGGGTCTCAGGCCAGGAAGAGAATGTGAGGACCCAGGCTCTTAACTGCCTACAAGTTCCATTTCTCATGATAGACTACTACATGAGTAGCTTGGCTCGTACACCAGCACCCTTATTTTTCCTTCTCTTTTCTTTCTTTTCTTCTTCTTTTTTTTTTAATCTTGTTGGCTTGTGCCTTTCTGTGTTATTTCAAGTCTAATCTGGAGTGAGGAAGAGTTTATCTAAATAACATCAATAACCATAAGCTCACTAACCTGGGGGCACACAGATATACTGGAGTTTCTGGTCCTAAATTGCTGGAATTAACCTTGCAGTCAGGGTCCTTGTTTCCACAGGCAGAAGCTAATTCTGCTCTAAGCAGGAAAGGAATTTATTAGAAGGCTGTTGCATAGTTGGCAGAATGGGTAGGATGGCTGGAGAGCAGCACAGGAGGAAATGTGGATGATAAGACAGAGCCAAGATGGCATCACAGAACAGTCCAAGAGGCTGTCACGCCCACCAGCGACGGCTCCACCGGCCACAGCTGGACGCTCCCCGACTCAGGGGCACTGGCCATCATCTCGGAAGGCCTTCCGCACATCTGCATTCCTCAGCCAAGCTCAAAGAGTCCAGCAGATGCAGCTGGTGGCCTGAACTGCCAGGGAACTGCGGGAGGAAACATCAGGCCCTCCGGGCTTGGGTCTCTTTATTGGAATTCCCTGGAACAGGAAGTCAGGGTAGGCAAAATGAGAAAAGCCCACTTTGCTTGGTGAGTTTGTGAGGCCCTACCAGAACAGCCGCGTCTCTCTTCATGCTCACTTCACTTCCTCTGTTACATTGAGCGGTTTGCAAAACAATGTTGGTGTTAGAGTAATTACATTTACGTGATATCTATTTCCTTTTCTTTCGAAGTCAGGATTCAAACATGAGTTTCTCATTTAAAATTTTGGAGTCTTTTTATTTGAACTTCTAAATAAACTTGGAGAAGGCTGAGGAGTATTTCCTGTCAAATTCCATTGGGACGTAAGTTTCAGATTACCTGTGAGTCTTTTTCATGTACAAGAAAAATCCCTTTTGAGGATAAGTTCAAAGAGACTGTATTTCCTAATGTAATTAACCACCAACAATGTAAGATGCTTATTTCGTGAGTTCTTGGGGGGAGATTTTAAACTGTGATAGTGCAAAACCACTGACCTGCTTAACTTGAAGTAGATGTCTCTAGTAAATTCTGATTTAAAAAAAAAAAAATCGGTGGGGAAACAAAGACATCTATTTTAGTGGTATATTTGAAAAATGGTGTAGGTACATATAAAAAGTAATTAACATTAACTATGGGTTGATACTCTGCACCCAATTATATTCACAAGCAAGATTTTTGTTTCACTGGATCTGAGTTTACGCTGAGTGATTAGGAACATTCCCCATATTTGTTTTAATCTCCTTTACATTTTATGTCCTGGAGGGTGGTGGTGTTCGATTTAATTTGCCAACCTATGTTAATTTTACAAGAATCCAGATCAAACTGCTGTGTAAACAAGGAGTGCCTCACAGAGTTTTTTGGTGATTAGGCTGGAGAAGTCACAGCTGAACTCAAAAATATGCTGCCAGGGGTGATTTTTCATTTTTCTCCCTATAATTTTAATAGCTCCGATGAAAGAGCTGTTTTTCCTTAACAATAGTATCCTTGTTAAAAGTACTTTAAAGGGCTGTTCCACTACACAGAAACAGCCTAATTAAACCACTCATATAACAAAAATACCAGCAGTTGCTAAAACCAAAGAATATAATTCCATCTTACACAGAAATTTTTAAAGGTGATTTTTTTTCAGCGTTCAGCTCGATTCCCAGTTTAAGGAACTCCTGTCCATTCAACATTTCTTTGTAGAGACATCATTAATCTGTGAGACTTACTACAATGGGATATTATTTTCCTCAACAGAGGCTGTTATTGAAACTGCATATTATCAAGACAGCTGTCCGATTAAGTTTTTATAAAGGATTAGGAGGTTATATGAGTACCCAACAGCTGCCCCAGTGAGGAGAAAACTAGGGTTCCTAAATCGTATGCCTCTTGGTGTATGTAATGAAATGACATATTCTTTACCCATGGAGCAAAATACTCATATTTCAAGAGAAAATTAAATCAGGGACAAAACCTCCTTATCTGAGAGCAAAACTCTGTGTGAACACAAATGAAGATAAACAGAAATACATAAAATGTGGACTCTCCCCCAGAGTAGTCTCAGTAGACCCTTAAGACTGTAAGACCACTTACAGAGTGGTCTCAGTAGTCATGATGACAAATTTCAAAACCCTAAATAAAAATAAAGAGTTAGGTAGAAGTTTGAGGCATTGAAGAAATTCTGTGAGTTAGCGCATAAGTCACTACTGAAGATACGATATCTGCTATGGAATCTCAGGTGGCCTAAGAGCACTTTGGGGCCAAAGATTGAAGAAGGCAGTCTATGTTATTGATCAACGAAGACGACTGCGAAAAGTCATCAGGATCATGTGAAGTGTGCTGTGTTAAAGTTGAAAGTGACCCGGGAGATCATCTCCTCCTCCAATGGTCCCTAATTTATCTACTGACAAGAATCAGATGAGAAACCTGCAAGAAATAAGTTAAAATAAAACAAACAAACAAATAAATAAATAATATATGATGTCTTCCTTAGCCCTATTGAACATATATGCCAAGGATTATGTGAACCTTCTTTTATTTAATTTTAAAGAACCTGCAACTGACTTAGAAGCCCCAAGAAACTGCATTTTTGCCCCCACGTGATTATTTTCAACCAGAAGTTTGAGAAAAATTCTTCTAAGTCAACTTTGTGAGCTTGGAAAACAAAACATTACACAAGTACTAAATGTGAAAAACAAAACCAAAACCAACCAGATGGGCCAAAGATGTGTGTGTGTGTGTGTGTGTGTGTGTGTGTGTGTGTGTGTGTGTGTAATTACCTTCACACAGAGCAGGGAGAGAAAATGTGTGCAAGGTCTAGAAGAGCTATGGCCTAGTGTCTTTCTTGTAACTGACCCTTAAGAAATACCTGGTCCTGGCTGAATTAAAAATGAAGCAAATAGGGATGTATGGGTGGCTCTGTAGGTTGAGCGTCTGATTCTTGATTTCAGCTCAGGTTAGGATCTCAGGTTGTGAGATCGAGCCCTGTGTCGGCTCTGCACGGAGTGTGAAGCCTACTTGAGTTTCTCTGTCTCCCTTCTCCCTCTCCCTCTGGCCCCCACTCTCCCTCTCTCTCTAAAAAAAGATAAGAATAAAATAAAGAAAAGGAAGCAAAGAACAAAACAGGTTGTAACCCTTAATGGCGACCTACTTATTACCACCTTACATTCAATTCGTTTGTAAAGTCTCTGTTGGAGACACAGGCATGCACCTTAAGGAGACTCTAGTGGGTTGTGTAACAAGACTGAGTGAAAACACTCAGTACCTGGGAAAAATTTAAACACCAGGGAAGTAAAGAGATTTGAAGTAGAGTGTTGAAATTTAGGAAGAGGAGACTCCAGGCTGCATCACAGAGAACATATCCAAATGCTTACTAGATTGTGGTAGATTTTGCTAAAGCATGTGATAGAATGAAGAGTTCACCAAATAATTTTAAGCTGGCTTCAAAGACCTTGAAGAAAATTACTTAAAAGTAGCCCAAGCCCTCAGCAAACCACAGAAACATAAACTGCCATCTGGGGGATAATCTCACTGTGGCAGGAAGGAGCAGATGACCTAATGCTTTTTCTGCCAGCTCCTATCACGCATGCTCCGTTTCTCTGCCTTTGTCCGCCAGGGGCATTTTCCAAACCTCAGGGTGTGTATGTGTGTGTGTTTTCCTTTTTTTTTTTTAAACAAAAGAAATGCTTGTACTTGTATCCTAATACATTCTAAAATTCTCTTTTCATACAGACTTCAGCTTTTAAAAAAAGAATTTATTTGTTTGTTTGTTTGTTTGTTTGAGGGAGGGTGGGGAGGGGTAGAGGGAAAGGGGAGAGAGAATCTCAAGCTGACTCCACGATCAGCATGGAGCCCAACAGGGAGCGCAATCCAGAGGTCCTGACCTGAGCGGAAACCAAGAGTTGGACGCTTTACTAACTGAGCTACTCAGGTGCCTCTCTCCACTTTTTTAATATTGAATTTGTGAGTCACTTTAATCAAAAGTTGACTTACAAAACAAGTCGAAATAAAAATGTTTTGACATTAATCGCTTATTTCTTGAGTTTTTTAGTATATTTACATATATATTTTTTAAAATACCAGAATCAGAATCTACTAGGACATCAAATTGTCACTAAATTCTTTTCAAACAAAATATTCCAAGTGTATTTTTTTTTTTGCTGTGGGCATAGCCTGAAAAATGCATGCCTTGACATTTCTCACAGGACCAAATCCATAGGAAGGGTGAGTCAACCATGATGAAATCATGACTCCACTACGCTTGGGACAGACAGAGGCAACAAGTCATACTTTGCTAACGGGTCCTGTGAGGGTGGGGCCCCAGTTACCTGGAGCCTATCGGTATCACCCAGGATGCCAGGATGAAAGTAGTGTTCACAGTGAAGTTTAAGGAAAGAAAGGAGAAAAGAAAGATTACTGTTTCTCGAGCTGATTAGTGTGAAAATGTAATTATATATATATATATATTAAATAAAATTATATATTATATATAACAAATTATATAAAGATATAGTTTATTTATATACTTTATATATAACATAATATGTATAGTTTTATTTTATATTTTATATATAAAATCTTATTTATATATATTAAATCTTATTTATATATATAAACTTTTTCAATTATTTATGTGTCCACATCTATATATATTTATCTCCCATATGTATGTACCCAGGCAATAGGGAATTTTTGTTTTAGCATGTAAATTTATTGTTTATACCAGTGGAGTTTAAGATGACAAAATAAATAATAGTAACACCTACTATATGCCAGCATTGGACATTATTCAAATAAGTCTTCATAGCAACCCAATGGTTATCATTTTTCTCCAACTTATAAGACAGGAACCCAACCCAAGTCTCAGAGAGGTTAAGTAACCTACCCAAAAGCAGATAGCTATTAAGAGATAAGTCAGATTTTAGGGGTGCTTGGGGGACTCAGTTGGTTAAGCTTCTGCCTTTGGCTCAGGTCATGATCCCAGGGTCCTGGGACTGAGCCCCAAATCGGGCTCTCTGCTCAGCGGGGAGCCTACTTCTCCCTCTGCCTCTCCCTCTCTGATCTCTCTTGCTCTCACTCTCTCTCAAATAAATAAATAAAATCTTAAAAAAAAGAGAGAGAGAGAGAAGTCAAATTTTGAACTCGGGCTCATCTCTTTCCAACATTTTTAGTCAAAATTTTATGTTGTAGTCAAAATATTTATTTTTGTTTCATAATAGCGACACCATGCAATCTGAGAGGCAAAGGTCTTTGAGGCAGAGAACATGAAGTATGTGTCAGAAAAAGAAGACCACGTGAAGGCCCAGTATTGTCCTTTTCTCCCATTGAATTTGGGCTGCAGCCACATTTCTGCAACAGCATCTCAGGAAAGATCATTAGGCAGGGGCTCCCCGTCTGCCAGGTTGGGGTTTAATACCCATCATGCAGCCTGTCTTCATTTGCATGTGACTAACCCCTGTTCGTGGCCTATGTTCTTCAGTTTAAGTCCACAGTGAATTAGAGTCAGACTGGCTTAGCCGCACAAAGTACTGAGAACTCCTTTGAAACTCAAAAATAGCTTCTGGCAACAGAAACCACATTTTCATGCTCATTTTACCATATTTAGAGATGGAAGCTGGGCCCCAGAGACCCCCCCTCAAACCAGAATGTCATGTTAGTGAATCTCTGTTGAGATAAAGGGACATGTCCCCCGCAAAGATGCTAAACACAGGTCACATCCATAACCACAGTTTCCATTTTCTGGCAGAGCTGAATAAAATTTCCTACTATTTTTCAATCAGGAAGGGCAGCATCTCAGATGACAAGAAAGGCTTTTGTAACCAATTCGCAAACTTGGAATAATTTTTATTGAAAGTTAGGCTTACGTGGTTATTAAAAGGCAGATTTGTGGTGGACTGCAGACCCATTTGACACTGGTCTCTGGAGAAGCAACTGGAGGGAAGAAGATTTTTTCTATTTTGTTGTTCTGCAATGTGCATTCAGTTTGAGTTTTCCCACTGAGGGGCAAATGGGCCACGTGAGCGCAAGAGGCAGACAAAGCTCGAGTCAGAGCTTACATTTGAAAACTGAAGCAATGATTTCCCCCATTTTCAGCTTCACTCTGTGTCGTGAATTTCAGGCAGGGCAGGCAGGAGAGAGAGGGACAGGGCACCGCTTGGCTCTTGTGTGGAAGTGTTCAACCTTTTAAAAGCCCTTTCGGAGCACTAACCCCAGTTCTGGAGTTCTTCAATTCAACCTAGAACTGCAGATTTAGTCAAACTTACTTTTCTCTTCTGACATGAAGAGTAACTTGAAGCTAATCTCCCCGACTGGAAATTGAGCAAGTGGTTCCAAAAACAGAAGTGGGCGACGCACACGCGCGGGAGTGGAGAAGGCTCAGAGTCGCCTCACGCACGTCGACTGAGAAAGGAATGGACACTGTTGATGAAATTTATCACACAAGATGGGATTGCGAGCAAATCCTTCATCCTAAAAAGGACAGAAACCCAGAAGGGAATGACTGGGGAGAATGAGTCACCAGCAGCTGTTAAGAATCATAGACCTCTATTCCTGATTTAACTCTCTCCTTTATCTGCCCCTGAGGCCCGTGATTCTCAAACTCTGGCTGCTCAGAATCAGCTCAAGGCTTCTTAAAATACGGATTGCTGAGCTCCATCTTCAGAGTTTCTGATTCAGTGGGTCCGGGGCGTGGGGTGGGGTGGGGTGGGGGTGGGGAGAGGGCAGAGACTCTCGTTGCCTGCGTTTCCTGGTGGTGGTGATGAGGCTGGTCAAGGATATCGACCTGTAAGAACCTGGGCTCTAGGTGACACCGTTTCAGAATCGAGCCCATGGGACCAAGACCAGCCTATCTACCTGGAAAACCAGAGGCAACAGTTCTTAAAAATAGGTACTGTCATGGTAAGCTGAAAGGGCCACTGCTAAAAGCTGGAAGGAGAGGCCAAAGGAACATATCTTACCAAACAAGTGATGCCCCCTCTTCTGGGGGATACCTAGAGACTTCTTACAAGATTCAGCCCAGGAGCAGAGCAGTGTGGGCCAAGGTTGCCTGTCCTTGGGGAGACAGGAGAAGGTGTCGGTTCACGGGTGCCACAGTGGACTTAGATTTGAGACCCCTGTCTACCCCGCCTCCAAGGTTATGAACTTGTTCAGTCACTTAGCATTTCTAAACCGCAGTCTCCTCGCTCATAAAATGGGGAAATGATACCACGGATCTCAACAGCTTGGAAGGATGAAATGAGATAGTGTTTAGAAATCGTTAGCACAGGGGCTCATGTGCAGTAAAGCTTGGGTAAATGCTAGCTAATTAGATGCTGTTTAATAATATAACTAGCCTTATCCCCCACCATTATGATATAGTCTGTGTGTATAACACTTTTACTACATTCAACAAATTTTGAGGCATCTGTCTCATCTTCAGATATTGGAAACTGAGGCACTAAGAGGCTAAGTATCTTGCCCCGGGACATCCTAGAGAGCTCTCCGAAGTTAATACCCCACGATGAAGCTATTAGCATCATTCTAAAACCCAGATATATAAGTGTGACCTGATCCAGACCTTCCGGACAGCCCTCCCCGAGAACCTGGCTATACTCATCAGGATTAAAGGACGGGGTATTATTACTTCAGCTCCCCCTGGAGTCTCGCTCTGCCGTTTTTGGCCCACATGCTGCTGTATGTAGTTTGTGTCTGAAATGGAAAATTTCTGTAACACAATACCCAGCTCTGATCCCCGTAGACTCTCTCAGGCTTTTTATTTTTTTGGTTTGGGTTAAACTATGACTTCATACGCAAAAAGAAGCCTCATTTCCCAGTGTTCTCAGCAGATTCATAAACATTACAGGCTCAAAACCCTCCAGTTCCTAGGAATTCCAAAGAATTAACTTCCCTTTTCTGAAAATGCAGAGCAGCAATTAAGAAGTGAGAAGAAAAATGGGAAAACTAAGTCTACCTGCCCTTCAGGACCTGTGGCTCTGTGACTTATCCTCTTGTCCCGCTCCCCTCCCCCAAAGTAGTGTGATTCCCAGCTTGCCCACAGGGGCCCCCAACGAATGACAAGAAAGCATGGCTGCCCTTAGCTTGATGACCCTGCCTGAAACGGGGTGTGTTGGACAACCAAGCAACAGAAAGCAAGGGTTAGAGGCCCGATTCCTTGACTTACTAGTATTTTTCCCTACTAGAGTGTAAACCTTCCACAAACTGCGTCTAATGTGAGTCTGGACAAATCTGAACAGGGCAGTGGGTTTCCACGGAGTGTCTGCCCCTCTGACAAGCTGCTCCCGCAGCCGAGCGACAGACTGCACAGCCTCCAGAGCCCGGCTGTCTGGCTTTGATTCCCAGCTCCGCCCCTAACCGACTAGCCTAGTAACTTTGCTGCCAGTTTCACAACCTCTCCATGTCTTTGCTCCTCATCCAGAAATGGGGCTCGATCCCTACCCTGGAAGACTTTACTAGGAATAAGTTATTTAAGACATTAGAGGGTGTTCATGAAAGTTCCTGGCACATAGTAAGGCATTGCTCTTGTTATTATTACTAGTTCTACCATAGGGCAAGTCAGGGAGCAGTTCTGGCTACATTTGCTCAAGAAAAACATAATGGCATCATAGAGAGGAAGGGACTAGGTTGGTATCCTGGTAAGGGGGCAGCTTCGGAATCAGGTAGCTGTGAGTTTGATCCTTAACCCAGCTACTTGCGTTGAGTAACCTTGGGCAAGTTATGAACCTCTTTGAGATCCAGTTTTCTTCTTATAAAATAGACAGTAATACTTACCTCCTATGGTTGCTGGGAAGATCCAGTGACATGCTGTTTGGGAAGCACCTGACCCTGGGTTAGCAGCTGGGGAATGGGAGTTATTAGGTGGTAAACTGGTCACATGAATAAAGAAATCCATCAACGGATTAAGCCACTTACGACCACCCTGCTTGATACAACTGACTAAACTAATTCCAACACCTAAGATTCTTACCAAAACAAATAAACAAACAAAAAACAGAGGTTTGACTTAGGATTTTCCAACTGTACCATGGTGCCAAAGCAATATGCATTCAGTAGAAAGCATACTTCAGGGGAGGCTGGGTGGCTCAGTCGATTAGGCTTCTACCTTCGGCTCAGGTCATGATCCCAGGGTTCTGGGATCAAGTCCCACATTGGGCTCCTTGCTCCACGGGGATCCTGCTTCCTCCCTCTTCCTCTGCCTGCCAGTCTGCCTCCTTGTGCTCTCTCTCTCTCTCTGTCTCTGTCAAATAAATAAAAAAAATCTTAAAAAGAAAGAAAGAAAGAAACCGTACTTCACATTGGCAATACTGGGATCTTTTCTCGGACTAGTGATATGCCATACAATGCTCTCCCGTGATGCTAGGCAATGATGAGCCACCCGGGCGGCGGCCCGATGACGAGGGTCAACAACCCCTACACTTACAACCATTCTGTTTTTCACTTCCGGTATAATTCATTAAATGACATGAGCTATTCAACACTCTCTTATAAAATAGGCTGGTGTTAGGTGATGTGGAGCGACCATAGGCTAACAGTGTTCTGAGCATATATCAGGTAGACTCAGCTAAGCTGTGATGTTCTGTAGGTTAGGTGTATCACATATCCTGTCGACTTAGGATATTTTCAACTTACGAGGAGTTTATTGGGTCACAACCCCTCTGTCAATGGAGGAAGTGCTGTCTTGTCAGAGTACAGGTAAAAGGGCACAGGACATTTTTCTGTCTCTTGTGTTAAACTTGGTTTACTGTCTGGATGTATAAACCACTTCATCACCCCGACCCCCATTTAGCCTCTTTTCTTTATCAATCACATTTTTGTTCCAACATATGCATGGAGATGTGGGAGTTTGCCAGGTCTTGTAAGGGAGCTATGATGAAAGTACTCCCCAGACAGTGAGATTTCAACCTCTAGAGGCTATGAAAGTCTGTGATGAAATGAAGGACCTTAAGGCATCACAAACAGGGCCGTGGCGTCGCTTTGTGTCAGGGGGTCACGGGTTAAACTATGCTCCAAGGGGAGCCTTTGACAATAGAATGAGCACCCCCTAGAGTTGTGCAACAGTGTAGCTCTGATCCCCAAATGCAAGACATGAGGTCCACTGACTCAGACTGGGACTTAATCCCCCTTACTTTTCATGAGTCAGACTCTGTCTTCCATTTCTCCTTGCTGAGGTAGACTGTGTTAATCCCTGGGTGATCTAGTCATGGAGAAGAATCACAGAATCACCCATTCTGAGAGTTGAAAGACCTACCCAGGTCATCCAGCCAGTCCTCCGCAGTGCCCCAGGGGAACTTGTCAGTGTGTTTCCTTCCGAGTTGCCTTTTGTTGGTATGAAAACCACTTCCCAGGAGTGTTAGAATTCCCCCATGTGACCTGTCATTCTTCCAGCAGGAGGGTGGGGGGAACCAGGAGACCTGAAGCACCCTCTGCCCTTGGCTGCCTCCACCAGCATCCGTGTTTGAAGTGCCTAGGTGTGGCTTGCAGGATTTCCTGAAGATGTGGGAGAAAGTAGTGATGTCGCCGCTCAAGGTGCCTTGAGAAGGAAAAGGACGAACCCAGACACCAGTGGAGGGAGATGATGATTCCAGGACCCCTAACCAAGAGGATGTTCTTTTGCTTTTGTATTTTCTCTTGCCCATGCCCTACTCGCTTCTTCCGCACCAGTATCATCGATAAAGCACTTTAGAGCTAAAAGTCACCGACCAAATTACCTCGTTCAGTTTGCAGATGAGGAAACGAGTCGCAGACGTCAGGCAGTAGGAAGCATCCAGGAAAGAGGATCGATCCAGAAGTCACTTAGGCTTTCAGCAGCCGGTAGAAGGAGAGAGAAGTGTATTCGGGTTCAGAGTAAGTGGTATTTTTAACTCCATTATATAGATAAAGAAATTAAGCTCAAAAGTAAATGGTGTTACATTTCTTCTCTGGTTCTTAAACTATTCTGCTGGGTTGGGCAATGCATCAGGGCTTGAGCTAAAAACCAGAGCCGGCTTCTATCAGGCAGTTCCTTGGAATGGAAGCACAGGTGGGAGGTGGGGGGGGTGAGGAGACATGGTCCCATCCTTTGACTCTTGAGTTGGAAGGAAAGCCAGCATCCAACCAGGAATGTTGAATCTACTTTAACATTTCACTGTTGTTTCTTCCTCTCCATACCCAAGGGCACACAGGCACTCACACAGCAAGTTGCAAGAACAGACATCTGCAGTGAGAACACTTTTTTATATAATGCCTGTGCCGTTTTTCTCAATTTCACATTTTCTCCTTCTGTAAAGTAGGGATTGTGATGATGTCTTTCACATAACATTGTTGTATAATAAAATAAAATAATGAGGTGTGATTGCTTTTTAAACCGCAAAGCAGTAATTCTTCAGTAATTTGGCTTAAGAACTTTCTTAAGAATTTGGTGAATGCTAAAGACCCTCACCAAAATTCCCAAAAGTGGACATGATGTTTTGCACATAATTTCAGAGGGTTCACAGACCCTCTGAAGACCTCAGCTTAACACCTCCTCTACAAGTGCTTACCAAATGTGGAATAATCCAGTCTGAACATTCCAGAGTTTTCCCAACTTGGCATAAACTTGGTGTGTGGCTTTCATTTATTTGATAAACCCTTACTTGGCCCTTACTAGTTACTTGATCTGTGGGGGCACAGACGTCCTTATCTTTTAGGAGTTAACACTGCTAAAGGTGTATTAAAACCAAAGAGTTCCTTCCCATGCGTTGTGTCAACTGAGAAGGTCACTTCACTCTGGCATCTGGCTTTATAGCTCCTGTCTGGTTACTCTGGTCAGTTAGAGGACAGTGTGGTCACAGCTAATCTGACCAGGAACCTGTATACAAAAATGTCGAGGGACGTTTCCCAGCTCTGTGCAAGTGTTCTTTCCCCCAGAAAGATCTGGGTGCGGATAAGCAGAGGGAAGCTGTGTTCAGCTTTGGGTGAAACACTATTCCTCACAATCCTGGGGTCTCCTAGTAAGAACCCTTCATGCCCGTTAAAGGACATCTGTAAACATCTGCCATTCTTCCACATTTTACTAAGTAGAATCTTGTAGATAATTGCTGCCAAACAAGAGAATCAAATATTTCTGGTCATATAACCCCAAATCAGAAATAGCCATTTTCACTATGAGCAAAGGTTTTCTTTTTCTTTTTTAAATTTCCTTTTAAATTCTTCCATCTGGGTTTTAATTTTCTAGTTTGAGGAATCAGAAAAAAAAAAAAAAGCATATTTCCCTTATCTGAAAATAAGGATAGTAATTGTGACTTCTGCATTTAGTTGTGAGATTACATGAGGTGGCTTTTTTTTTTTTTTTTTTTTTTTTTTTTTGCCATTCTAATTCCTTTTGTTTTTTTTTTTTAAATTTCTTTATACAATATAATTTAGTTAACATATAGTATATTATTAGTTTCAGGGGTAGAATTTAGTGATTCATCAGCTGCATACAACACCCAGTGCTCATTGTATCAGGTGACCTCTTTAATGCCCATCACCTAAATACCGCATTCCCCCATCTCCCCTCCAGCACCTTCTCTTTGTTTCCTAGAGTTCAGCATCTCTTATGGTTTGTTTCTCTCTCTCTTTTTATCTTGTTTTTTTTTTCCTTCTTTTCCCCTATGTTTATCTATTTTGTGTCTTTAATTCTACATATGAGTGAAATCATATGGTATTTGTTTCTCTCTGACTGACTTAGAAATAAGTCATCACAGCATAATACCATCTAGTTTCATCTATGTCATTGCAAATGTCAAAAATTTCATTCATTTTGATGGCTGCATAGTATTCCCGTGTGCATGCGCATGCGTGTGCATGCGTGTGTGTGTGTGTGTGTGTGTGTGTGTGTAATCTCACATCGCCTTTATCCATTCATCTGTCGATGGACATCTGGGTTCTTTCCATGTTTTGGCTATTGTGGACATTGCTGCTATAAACATGAGATATTTTTAATCCAGTACTTAGAATGATTCCTGGCACTTAGTGATAGCTCAACAAATGGTAACAATTATAATTATCATGATCCCATTCCCAACAGCTGTATCTTTAGCTATTGCCATAGGCTCGTGACTTTACCAGCAAAGAGAAACTTGTTTTGCTGTAGCCGCTATTCTCCAGAATATCATTTTAAAAATCCAGCCACTAAATCTGTCTGCAGAGATGTTATTTTTTGTGACAACTGAGGCTTGGTTTTCCAAGCTCCGGATTGAGAGGTATATTAATTGAGTTTTTTAGGGGAAGCAGGTGGAATTTGCAAAGAGCTGGATAAGATGTGATAGGGGGTAAGGCTTTGAAGTTAAATTAGAAGCAAGAAAACAGAGAGAGAGAGAGAGATGATTGATCCTCACTGGGAATGCCTAGAAGACCATTAGGAAAAGGCAAGAGTACAAGGCAGCAAATGGGTGCCCCTTCCCTTATGAGGGGGGAATTAAGGCCAATTGTCTCATTTCGTTTGGGATGATTTTTTTAAAAGATTTTATTTATTTATTTATTTGACAGGCAGAGATCACAAGTAGGCAGAGAGGCAGACAGAGAGAGGAGAAAGCAGGCTCCCCATGGAGCAGAGAGCCTGATGTAGGGCTCGAACCCAGGACCCTGGGATCATGACCCGAGCCAAAGGCAGAGGCTTTAAGCCACTGAGCCACCCAGGCACCCCCACTGGGGATGATTTTGACTAGAAAGTGGATTGCAAGAATCAGATAGCATTTCTGCACGGAGGGGGTTGGGAAGTGGTGACATATGCCAAGGAGAACTGACATGTTCTCGTAAAATCCTGTCCTGTCCACCTAGACTCAATGGCTGCCTTTCCTATGCTCACATATTTTGCAACAAGTGTTTTCCACAAGGAAGGAAAGTTTAATTCTCTGCAAACAGCAGAGGAAGGTTCCAGTGCATTTGAAGAGGAAAGAAATGGAAGAGGACAGTTGGTGAGAGCTGTGGTGCTGACAGCATGACCTCAAGAGGGCCCTTTTCTGTCTTGGCCCAAGCCTAACCTATGAATGAAAACACTGGAAGTGACCAGCCACAGGAATTCAGGAACTGCTGGGGAGCTCATTCATCGGTAAAGCAGTCCACCCGCACCCACACCCTCCGGTCTGGCCACACATATGTGAATCACTGTGGTGGCAATGCTAACAGACACTTGCTGGTCAAAGGTCCATACATTGCGCACTCTCAGCAAACTCTCCTCCGCTGCTCCTGTCTGCTCTGCCTTGCCAGCTGATTTTGCCTTGTCTCACTGGGCCTACGTGCAGAGGTCCTCAGAAACAATACTTAGATTCAGGTCTGGAATGCTTCTACACACCATCGATCCAACTCCCACTCTCATTTTTGCCTCAGGGAGGGATTCGCAAATGCCCGAGGAGCCCTCGGGCCACCAATGAGCAATGTCTTCTGTCTCTAATTACCGGCCAATGCAAACAAAGCCTTCAGTGAACCGGCTGCCTTCTTGTCACCTCTGACCCGTGGTCAGACACGTGGCTGGGAGTGTTACCAGATGGAAATTGTTAGTGAAGACCCACGTTTAACAGGACATTTATTTGTGACCTAACAGCAGCTTAGGTCTTGGGCTTGACTTTTGTTTAGTACATGAGTTCAACCTTGCATGTGAAACCTTGTGTTTGGAGGTGGCTTGGCCTAGGGAAGAGAAAAGAAACTGCCCCCTCCTGAGTTCCTTTACAAGTACCTGGGCCAAAAGGAGGATGGGGAAACCAGTCCAGATATTAGGGCCTAATGGTCTGGGAAGGGGTCCAATGCCCAAACAAACATTTGCACTTGGGCACTTGGGTACAAAGCCTCGCTCAGCTGAGCTGTCACACACCTTCCTCTCCACATATGCTGACATCCCAGAGATTAAAAAGACAACCTCTTTTATCTCACAAGATCCCGCCAACTAAATATTCATCATCTGCCTGTCCTCAATCTGAATATTTCATTGCTCTAAATTAAGGTCGGTTGGAGTTTCACCAGTGCATCCACAAATAATTGAGCCAAAGTGCCTATAGTGTGCATGAGCCTGGACAACGTCAGGGAAGAAGGCTGCTGGGGAATTGGATTACCTCACCCTGAAGATTTCCCAAGTCAGAAATGCACATGGAAAACCCTGCATATGCTCTTGACTTTCTCTGGGTGTGCAATTCTGCCCACAGCCTGCTGCTCTGGAAAGTTTTCCCATCAAGCCCCTGTGTTTGGTTCCATCTCTACACCGTGTGATCTTCCGCTGCTCTGTTCAGTAAGTGTTTGGGCAGACGGATGCAAATCGATGAAACACACATGGTTCATATAAGACGGAGATGAAGAGCCCTGCTGGCTGGGATACGCCCGACGGGTGATTACCACAAGCATCCTCGTGGTTGAGAGGAGAAAGATAAATTAACCCTCAAAATCTATTGTTGTCTTTTAGTTCCCTTGTTTCCATAACTTCTCATATAATTTCACAAACTTGAATTCACTTTCAAGTATTCCAACATAACATCGTAGAGAAAGAAGCAGGATCATCAGTTCATAAGTGGAAGACTGGGGCGATGAGAAAGACAGGCTGGAGCCTCACAGCCAAGAATCCCTGTCTGTGTCCAGAGGCCTCTATCTCCCTCAGCAGAAGGTGCTTCCTCTGGGCAAGGTTCTCATTACGTCAGCAATGTGTTTTTCCAGATACCAGCCTCCCTTGGGATGTAGAAATTGTCTGGGGAAACATTTATCATCTCTAAGCAGGAATTTAGATCTTTGTTTGCCTGTTACATTTCTTCTAATTTCCCTGTGTGTGTGTGTACCATTTTCCTTAGAGATTACCAATTAGTAAGACTTTGCGGATTTAGTTTGACATTCATTTGTTACTATTTTGAATGCAAATGTTAAGTGGTTGTCCTCTGAGAATCTGTGAGTTTTGTGCTATATTTTTTTTTTTTCCAGAAGCAATGATTGTCTTGGCTCAGGCGTGCATGCGTGCACACACACACACACACACACACACACACACACACATACCAGGTTCTGAAACAATAGAAACACACTTGGGAAAATGCGGACCGTGTACAAAACTCTTTTATGCTCCTATAGGGATACTGTGACAAATCTCATATTCCTGTACCCACATCACAAATGGAAAACCTGTTCAGAGATATGAAGTGACCTGCTAATATCACATGGCTTTTGTGTCACAAAGCTAAAATTAGAAACCCAAAGTAAAAATCTGACTGCTCAACCTAGGAACTTGCCAGTATAGGCTGTGAGGCTCTTTATGGAAGATGAGCTGAGAAAGGTAATGTTAAAATCCTAGTCCTGGTGGGATAATCAAGGATCTGATCACCCACAGAGAAGAGCAGCCTCAGCACAAAACAGTAACTAGTCTAAATCCAGCAAGGTGGAGTCAAGATTTGTGAGGCCTTGTAGCAAAGCCGTGGAGCCTAACAGCCTTGTGGTACCCTGGACCTCCTCCCCAAGGCTCCTCACACACCAGTGTGCACCTATCCCTTTCCCCCCACATTCTGGTATAGCTCAACCCACTCCGATTGGTCAATCAGCAATCCTGGACCTTGAGAAAGAAGATTTTGTGTCTAGGTAAATGTATTCATTTCCTAGAGCTGTCGTAACAAAATGCCATACACTCGCTGGCTTAAACAACAGAAATTTATTGTGTCATAGTGTTAGAGGCTAGAATTTCAAATCGAGGTGTCGACGGTTTGGTTCCTTCTGAGGGCCGAATGAGGGGGAAATCTCTTCCATGCCTCACTCCTTGGCTTCTGGTGATTTGCTGGCAGACGAGGCCTTTCCTCGGCCTAACACCTATCACTCCAATCGCGGCCTCCTTTGTCACATGGCATTCTCCCTGTGTGTGTGTCTCTCTCTGTGCTCAAACCGCCCCCACTTTTTATAAAGACACCAGTCATTCTGGAATCAGGACCACCCTAATAACTTCATCTTAATTTGATCATCTGTTAGAATCTACTTACAAAGAAGGTCAAATTCACAGGTATTGGTGGTTAGGATCTCAACATCTTTTGCAGGACACACTTCAATCCATAACAGTAAAGACAGGGCTTCTTCTTGAAAATCATCTACTCTGAACTAGTCATCCCTGACATACTTATTTTGATTTCACCTACCTCAAACATAACGATTAACTTCCTTTTATAACGATCAACTTTATCCCTTTAAGTTTTTAAAATTTTTGTATTTTGACAAACAGCCCTTTGGATTTAGTACAAAATACACCCATTTCCCTGAAGGATAAAGGCTCTCCTAAAATACAAACTTGCTATATTATGGGGATGTATTACTTCCCTCTTACTTGAACTATAAACTCGGTTTACTCACATCATGGAAAACAAGTAACATAACTAAAAATGGATGAAAATCTATGTTAGTATTATTATTATTCAGAAGGAGACCTTGTGCAGAGGGAAGTTTTCTCCAACGTAATTCTGGAAAAGTTCTACAAGTTGTATTTTCCAAAGGATTTTACCTTTAAATCTTTCTGATTTATTTTTTTTAATAAATTGCTTTTATATTTTCTATAGTAAAAAAAAGTCACTGTTTTTTTTTTTTTTAAGAAAGGGAGGGAATGGGGGAGGAAGGAGGGATAGGAAGAACACAGAAGACGCCCAGCCAAGTCTAAATTCCACTCTGTTTTTTAATTCGCATTAGCATTTTTCTGTTCAGATTCACAGGTGAAAGTATAAGAGAACATCCAGTGTCACTTCCTTCATCAAAGAGCTTCCTTATAGCCTGGGAACGTATCCTTTTGCCTTATACATCCCCGTGCCTCGGGGAAAGACAGTACTTCATTATAGAAACACTTCACATAGCCTCTCTTGGCACGCTTTCTTCAGAGGTTCTCCGCTGCGTCACCACAGGAGGGCTGGGGCCTGTGAGGACTGTAGTTGGCCGTTTTCTCCACCGAGAGAAAATGCTTAGCTGGGGCGCGGAAGCCCTCCCCTGTCCACACCCATTCGTGTGTAGATCAAACACCTCTGATTCCCATTATATTTTCCCTGGGTCTCAACATAGAGGCAAACAACTACAGTAAACAGTTAAATACTTACTTTCTTGCTACCGGGATTGAATGGGCGAAAGTCAGAGACCCGTCCTTAGTGGAGGCGAGCATGAAATTCAGGGCTCTGACAGCATTACTCAAAGTGCAGCCTGAGAACTACTTTCCACAGAATCAACTGAAAAGTTTGTTAATAAAAATTAACCAGGTGGGGCTCCTGGGTGGCTCAGTGGGTTAAAGCCTCTGCCTTCAGCTCAGGTCATGATCCCAGGGTGTTGGGATCGAGCCCTGCATCCGGCTCTCTGCTCAGCGGGAAGCCTGCTTCCTCCCCTCTCTCTGCCTGCTCTCTGCCTACCTGTGATCTCTGTCTGTCAAATAAATTTTAAAAATCTTTAAAAAATTTAAAAATAAATTTTAAAAAATTAACCAGGTTTCTCAGGTTCGGCTTCAAACCAACATCATCAGAAATTCTTGGAGTGGGAGCTAAGGAATCTCATTTTTATTGCTTCCCAGGGGCCTTCAACACACCGTAAGGTATGAGAGACACTGCATGACCCAAATGTACATGAGCAGCCAAGGCTTATGTGAATATGGATCCCAACATGTACCTGGGTGTCCCTTGAGAACCCAGAAAATCAGTGATTTGTCACGCTAGTTAAGTGAAGTTGGACTTTGGATAGGGTCTTCCTTGACTTCTGCCTTCTCTGCAGAGAGTGTTTCTATACCTCAGCTTTCTTCAGCATTTCGCATGCCCTCCATGCTATCAGATTGTTGTGATCGATTTACCTGAATTCCTTTTTCAGGCAGAGACAATGGCTTATTATCTCTGTGGCTTTCTCTATCCTTACCTGACAGAGCTCCTGCCTAATAAGCCTTTGTTGATTAAACAAATAAACACAGCTGGTTTACCCCTCAGGAACTTAGTGAGCAAAGGATTTGTGTTTGATCTCGGTAAACTATTGGGATTCACTATGGCACAGGTTTAAGATGAGGTCAGGTCTGACTGGACCTTCAGCCTTGTTCCTGAGATCCCCAAACAGAGAGTTTCATCACAAATGCCACCCCCATCATCTTTCTCTTGTTATTGATGTAGAGGTTGCCCACGGTATGACATTAGTTTCAAGTGTACAACACAGTGACCCAACTTCTCCACAAGGGTAGCTCCCATCAGTCACCGCAGGCAGACGCCATTACAACACCATTGGCTGTGTGCCTTATGGTGTGCCTTTCATCTGGGTACCCTAGACATTCTGTAACTAGAAGCCTGTACCTCCTACTCCCTTTCACCCATTTTGTCCATCCCCTCCCCCCCACCCCACGCCCTGCCACCACCAGTTTGCTGTCTGTAGTTACAGGCCTGGTTCTGCTTTTGCTTTTCACTTGGTTTGTTTTAGATACCACGTCATCTCTTGAGTTGGAAACTTGTTCCTGCACTCTCATCTCACATTGCCTTTGAAAGGATATATTGCTGCTAGGTAGCAGGAAGGGGCCCAGGTGGCCTTATTAGAAAGAGAGTCGCAAATGGTGTTTAGTTGCCCTATGGATTCAGGACTCAAGTGACGTCTCCACCTACCCAAGGTCCAGGAATGCCTACGGAGGCCCTAGTGGGTGCGGCTCTCTGCATCTCGAGGCTCCAAGGGAGCAGGGGCCACATTCTCAGCAAAGGAGGAAGGCCAGTGCCTAGGAGAAGCCTCTCAGGCCTCCCTGTGGAGTGCTCCCGGGCTTTCAGGTAGACTCTGTGGGAGGCTGGAAGGCAACCTGTGGCCCCAGGCCATTGCAGGACCGAGATCCACCACAGATGTGTCTCCCAACTTGCCCTTGCTACAGGGTTTGCGCCTTGACTAGTGACCCTTCAGGGATGGTTTGCTGGTTTCAGAAGTTCATAAAGTCAGAAAGCAACAAACAAATGTGGTCAATGGTCCTGGTGCTAACACGCGCGCTATCTCCAGGAAACTGAGGTGGGACAGGAAAACGCTGGGGCTGAAGGCACTGAGTGGTTTGGCACATCTGGTTTGAGATGTGCTCACTGAAGAAGTGCCAGAAATATGACGAGGAATATGGGGTCCTGGGAAAGGGCACTACCCCCAGGGCTCGGGGTGGTTTTTGGGGCTTTTTTCTGTTTTCATCTTTAAAAATAACAACAACAACAACAAAAGCTGAAATAAAGCTGACTTGAAATAAGTTCAGTCATGTGCGTATCCTAAGTCTGGCACATTCTTTGTCCTGTTAACATCTCCTTATTTCAAAGCACACTGTCAATTTATAAGGCCCAAACTTCACGGTGTTTTTAATTTAAGCAGAGGGTTTTGCCAAACCTAGCCCTGAGAGAAATATTTTCATTATCCAGCTTTCTGATAGACCCCGCAGCTCGGGTGGGGTTTCACTCTCCAATTCAGCCAGTCTCTGGCTGCTCAGAGGCAAACCCCACGGATGGTCCTGAGAGTCAAAAAACAGCTGATGCCCGCATCTGCTGTGAGAGGCCCATGACAGGGAGTGGGTGGCAGAAGCAGGAGAACGAAATTGAGATTTAAATTTAATAGTGCTATATGAAATAGAAAGCAAAGGAAGGGTCGAATCATAGCAATTCCTAATAATTAGGAGAATCATCGCTACAATTACTGAGCCCTGATTGTCGCAGCAGCCTACCCTGTGCCTATACAGATGTATCGTTCCCCCAACAACTTTAGGAATAGATAACGTCCGTGTCCTGGTCATCATTTAGAGCTATAGCAGAAGCGCAGACAGATCAAAGGGAGATGGCTCCGGCTCTCCTTTTGTCTGCTGCCGGGTCGGTCCACACCCTTAGAAAACAAGCTTCAACAAGGTCTAATCGCTTCCCCCCAGGGATTAAGAAGGTGAGTAACCTTGGAAGGAAATCAAATAGAAAGGCCTGTAGATGATAGTCTAGAAAGACTAGTGAGTCCAGAAGTAGGGGTTGAAAATGCAGAGCATGAGGGCTCAAGGGGTGACCTGAATTTGCTCTAGTCTGGAGCCCTAGGAGGGTAGAGAGGCCTTAGGAAGGGGCCAGGAGACCTAAATGACAGATCTGGCAGATTTCTGGCAGCCTCTCACAGACCTTTTTCTAACTGTACATTTTTTAAACATCACACAATTCAGATGCATGAAATCTGGTTTATCCTAAAGGTGGAGTTAAATAAGCCAAAAAAAAAAAATTCCTATAAAACTGGATATAATGAAATTTTGACTTGAAATTCAACCCAGAGAATAATTATTTTAGATATGTTTTACTCTAGCAAAGAAATCAGCAGAGTTCTTGTATTTTTCTATGGTTTAATGTTTAGGAACCCATTTATTTCTAATTGCTAAATTAGCAAGAGCCGAGAATTCACACTGACTTTATGAAAATGGGCACCCATTTCTCAAATAGGGTGTTTACGTATGCCTCACTGCTTTGCTATAAAATTCACCCTGAAAAATTCTCAGAGCTGTTTGTGCAAACTTTGGAACACAGTTAGCTCTTTTGGAGAGATCCAGAGCTCCCCAGCAGCAAGGCCAAAGGCAGGAGATCTGGAAGCAGAGTGTAACTGCACAGAGAAAGCTCCCGAGCCAACTCGCAGGAGTAACTAGAATGAAAACCCCGGTGACTGCTATTTGAGAATGCACTCTTGAAGAACAGACTTATTTAAATGGGTTTGGGTCCAGTTGCCTATACAGTTGGAGGGTAGATGGATCTGGACAAGAATCCCCATTGTTATATAAACTTTCCTGTATTCTAGTCTAAATCTTTTTTCATCTATCAAGTGGGACTAGGGAGGAAAGGGAGTAGGAAAAAGAAGAGAGAAAAGCAAAATCTCTTTCTATAGTATGGTGCATAAGTCAATATTTTAATTTATGGGAAGTCCCTTTCTGCTCTTGTACTATATTTCCAAAGTATTTATGATGTATGGGCTTTTATATCTGTTGTCCAAGCCAAATATTAATTTACTCTCTGAGTTTACATTCCTCCAATTATGCCTCACCCTCCAAGCTGATCCGGTTGGGATCTCCCACCAGCATTCTGGAAAGTCCAGCTTCCTGAGGGTAAATCTTTCCCTGCCAAATACTGAATCAACGGCACTCTATCTTAGAAAATATGGAGGAAGCGATTTGTAATGACTCATACACCTGGATATAAGACTCAAAGAATCTAGGCCAGCATAAGAGTACCAAATAGTCACAGTCCAGCCTTGATGTTGCATAAAACCTTCACCTTGCCTTAATTATGGGGAAGTTTAGCAACACGTAATGCCTCTACACTTGGCGACTGGCCCAGGGGTCGATGGTAATGATTATACTTGCTCCTTTTTAATCTTTCTCAAAGATAGAAATGCGTCCTTAGCAAGTCTATTGCTAAGGAAACAGAAGATAGACTCTTAGTCTTAAGGAGCTTATGGTCAAGCTAAGAAAATGTGGAAAAGCACATACGGTTTAGGAGCCAAAAGAAGTAAAACCTCCAAAAAGCATAAAAAAGAGAAGACAGAAAGGTAAGCCAAGAGGCAATCTCATGCATTGAAGGAAGGAAGCCGAGACAGAAAGGCTTTGATGCGAGGCAACGTCATGTCCCATAGGAAGTTCTGAGAAACTGACTCCTCTATAAATACATAGAGGTCCTTGCTAGTGAAAGATACCTCCACCATACACAGTAATGAGGAACTCATTATTAAATTGGAGCCATTATGCTTTTCTAAATAAGGATTTATGTGGTTTTTTCCCTTTCCTTTCCTTTTTTCTTATAAAACAACCCAAAATATGCAGAACCCAATTTGAAGTTAATATCCAGCTCTAAAATTTAGGCTCAGAATTTATGGTATTTCTTTTCTCTTGCTTTCTAACAAAGGGACATTTAGTGTGGTATCGTAAATCAGACCACTCTTCTCTCATCTGCGAATATTTAGAAGAACTGAAAGGCCAAAGGCACTCTGGTTCCAGATTACTAGAAACAGCACTTTCCTTCTCTGTTCAGCTTTATGTGATTTCTTTCGCTCGCGTTCCACATTTTTTTTTTTTTAAGCATGCTGGCTTGTGGTAACCCTTGCATGCGTCACATTCTCAACTTGTTGTTTGATGCCATCTGTTTAACACAATAGAAAAGAATTAAGAGTCCTATCGTGTCATCTGAATTCATCTGATCCCCCTCTGATGAATATATGGCACTATTCTATGGGGCAAAAATCATGGGGGCTAAATCCTTCAAGTAGGCTCAGATGGCAAACATCTATTTTACCCTGGTATAGATGTTAGGTGTTCTACATCATTGCCCATCTCCACCCATACTTTTTCTGGTAAATGAATTGGCTTCTGGCAAATCCAGACCCCTCGATGCACCCTAGAAAGGGTATTTTAAAAGCATAGGAGTCAGCAGAATCTTATGGAGAGCTCTGGATTTCCATGCCATCATGCAACCAAACTAATTCCTTGAGGGAGTCATATAACCTCTCGTTTTGAAAATAGAGTTCACTTATGTACCCCCCCAAATTCATAGCTGAATTCCTAACTCACAATATCTCCAAATCTGACCTTACTTGGAAATAGGATCTTAACGAATGTAATCAAGTTAAAATGAGGCCATCAGGATGAGTTGATGCCAATATGACTGAGGTCCTTGCAGAATGGGGAAATTTCGACACAGACACACATAGAGAGAAAACACCATGTGGATATCCTACAAGTCAAAGACAGAAGAATGGAGGGAACAGATCGTTTTCTCAAAGTGCTAAAAAGGAACCAACTTTGCCAGCATCTGAATTTCAGACTTCTAGCCTCCACAACTGTGAGACAATAAATTGGGTGGTTAAGCCACCCAGTTAGTGGTTTTGGTTATGGCAGCCCTTGCAAACTATTGCAGATCCTATTATAGACCCATTTCACTGGGCTGTGTTAAGAATTACAGAAAATATGTCAAGTATCCAACCTGGCTTCAGGGCTGGAACTGCCCTTCCTGTAGAACACTGCACTTGAACACAGTTTCAGTGAAACTGGAAGACAGCTCACGCTCTCACATGGGAGCTCTCTGCTCTCATTATCATGTCCATGGCCTTAAAGTCCCTCGTACAGAGCATCTCTACTTACCACCCAGGGTTCAAAACAGACCAAATGAGTCCTATGAAACCCAAGATCCATTCTGAATCTCTAAAACAAGCATGACAATAGTTGCATAGACATAAGTGGGAGGGAAGGAATCTGTGGAGATCAAGGTTTCTCGCCAGTTCTCTTCTGTTATCCGATGCATTTTCTTCTACCCACAATTTTCCTTCACTCACAGAGTTCCCCAAACGACTCCCTTTAGCTTCTGGGTGTCCATTAGGCTACTCCTACAACCAATCCTTTGCTACTTTTACAAGACTGGTTCTCATAGTTCAACAGCATCACAATTACCTGCGGAGTGTGTAAAACCCAGATTGTGGAGTCCTCCTCACAGACTTTCAGTAGGTCTCGGGGAGCACCAGCAAGTGTCTGGGCCAAGCTGATACGCCTGATCTAGAGACCATATTTTGAGAACACCTGATGTATAATCTGACCTTTCTGCTTCAGTTTCCACTGATGACTCATCGACGAACTTTCAGGTTCCCCAAATTTTATTTATTTATTTATGTATTTATGTATTTATTTATTTGATTATATCTGACACACAATGTTACATTAGTTTCAGGTATCCAATTTAATGATTTGATGAGTTTATACATTATACTATTTTCGTCACAATTGTAGCTACCATCTGTCCCATTACCTTGCTTTACGACATCATTGACTATATTCATTATGCAGTGTTTTTTGTTCCCATGACTCCTTCATTTATTCATTCTGTAACTGGAGGACTGTCTGTGCCTCTCCCCTTCATCCATTTTTTTTTTAAAGATTTTATTTATTTATTTGACAGAGAGAAATCACAAGTAGTCGGAGAGGCAGGCAGAGAGAGAGAGGGAAGCAGCCTCCCTGCTGAGCAGAGAGCCCGATGCGGGACTTGATCCCAGGACCCCGAAATCATGACCTGAGCCGAAGGCAGCGGCTTAACCCACTGAGCCACCCAGGCGCCCTCCCCTTCATCCATTTTGCTCACTCCCTAGTCTTCTCCCTTCTGGCAGCCATCAGCTTGTTCTCTGTATTTGTAAATCTGATTCTGCTTTTTGTTTGATTATTCTCTTTTTGTTTTTAGACTGTTATGAGCTGAATTACATGGGATTAATCCTTCTCAGTCTGACTTATTTCACTTAGCATAATAGCCTCTAGGTCCATCCATGTCCTCTCAAATGGCACAATCTCATCCTTTTTGTGGCTGCATAATATCTCATTGACTATATCTATGTATATACTACATTTCCCTTACCCATTTGTCTATTGGTGGACACTTGGGTTACTTCCATATCTTGGCTATTGGAAATAATGCTGCAACAAACATATGGATGCACATATCTTTTCAAATCAGTGTTTTTGTTTTCTTTGGACAAATACCCAATAGTGGAATTATTGGATCATATGATATTTCTACTTTTACCAAAATTGATATTTTTATAAGGACTCTGACCCGAATCCTCTTTTTGTCTTAGCTACATAGGTCTCTGACCATCATAAATATTAGAATACTTAGAGTAATTAATCCAATCACCTGTGACCAAGAAAGAGTGGGTATGTGTCCCCACATTTAGTGACTTAGTGCCCTACACCATCTGTAATTTTATAAGTGGAGCCATGTGTCAAGGATTCTGCCATGTGTCTAGTTTACAAAATGTGTGCCCGAACCTTATTTATGAGTCAAATATTTGTCACAGTGAGTTCACAAACGTTGACTTCATACTATACATTATTAAGAAGTACAGCATTTCAGAATCACACCAAACAACATCATTCTAAGGGGAAAGTGCTTCATTGTTCTAACTTGGGTTTCCTAGAACTCTCATATCACAGAGACTCTTCAGGTAGAACTATGATGGGTTCTTGCAGACTTGTAGCTTTGATGGCAAGGGGATGGACCTAATTGTAGCACTACCATCAGAAGTAGAGACAAAATCTATAGGGGATATTTGCAGGTGTTTTTATATGTCAATGCATTAACTGAGTGTGGTGTCTTTATATAAGTAGATTGTCTGTTCTTTTATAGCATACTGAATCTTGGTTTTCCCCCCAGGTCAACCATAGAACTGTAGACCTAGTAGATATTTAGTAAGTACTTGATTAATGAATGAATGGTCATTATCCTTTATATTTGTGTAGTAACTTCGAATCTTTCCATTGGCATCATCTCTGAAATCATCATAATGTATGAAATTTGCTCTGAAGGCATTTTTCAGCTTTTGTCCCATTATTTCACTTTACAATATCATTGACTATATGGACACAATTAAAGAAAAAACAAATTGCTAAAAATAAGTTCAAAATATACCTTCTTTACTTATTTCTGAAGAACTATGGAGGGAATCTATTGACCATGGAACTTCTATTTATTTTCCCCCCCAAAGAAACTTCTTTCTCACAGCTCCACCCCACACGCCTCTCATCCTTCTCTCTTCTTCTCCCTTTGCTCCAATTTTGTAACAAACTCTGTACTACGAGCCTTACTAAGCAAGGTTGCCAAGAGAGTTTGGAACACTCACATTTGTGCCCCAGTACTGAACTTAAATGAGTTTTCTTAGGGTCTCTCTTCCCAAACAGTAGCCTCACCCTTAGACCCCCTTCTTCTAAGATTCTTTACTTCTACTTTTTAAATATATTTAGCAAATCACAATTGAATTTCTCTTCTGTAAACAGTCACAAAAAGATTGGGCTCATGTAGATGGTAGAAACAATCATTAGTTTTCCAAATATGATTCAACTTAAAAGCAAGAATTTTCTTTAGCCTTCTGCTATGCAGTTGCATTCCTTTCTCCCCACACTCTCAAATCTCAAATTCTTAAGCAAAGAAGTTTTGGGAATTGTTATTGTTGTTTTTTTTTTAATCTAGGAAAGAATCCAGAAAACTTTGTTTTTCTTGGTCTTCATCTTGGTGCAGATGAAATATAGTCTTCTGTATTTCAAGTATGAAGTGGCAGCTGTAGACAGAGGCAGTATTGCTTCTAGAACCAAATTATCCCAGTCAAAGGGTCATGATGCAACCTGCCTATTCTGAATTTATCAAGAAAACAATGACTTAGTTCTATCTTTCTCAGGAAAAAAACTGTTTACTCATTTAGTGTCTCAGGAATGGAACAGGATCCAAGGCCAGGGCCAAGGGGGTGAGATTTGAAGAGAAACAAACCATAAAGCTAGAAGCCAACTATTAGCATCCAAATGACAATAATAATATGATGTGGAGATAGGCAATGACTTCCCTTGCACTAGATTGCAAATGTCCAGATTCCTACTAAAAATGATCTCAGATAAATATGGAACCTATTCTAAGTTAAATGGTCAGTCTCAGAAAGGACATGAGGCTCCTGGCAACTATATCAAAACTTGATCTGGTTTCTTAGTTCACATTTCCCAGCTGTAAGATGCAAAGTGTGAGTGGAAAGAAAGAGGGGTGCTCTGTGCCTGCCCGACCTCCAGAGATGTTGACCACTCTTTAAATTTAAGAGCTCAAATTCAACTTTTTATAGTTAATCTTTTAACTTTTTGTTCTTATTATTCCTCAACCTGGAAAGCTCTCCACCCTCCTCTTTACCATGGCCAATCCTTGCTTATCTTTTTGGTTTCAGTTTAAACATAATTTTTGCCAGATAGCCTCCCTTGACCCTGGCTACTCTCCTTTAAACTAGATGAACTCCTGCCAGGGCTTCTGTAGTGCCAAGATCCTGCAGACTACTCATCACACTTCTATTCCTGCATAATAATTTCCTGTCCCTCTGATCAATGGTAACCTCTGTGAGGGCAATGACCTTCTTTACTTTCCATATCATTTTGAACAGGTGCTTATCACATACAAGTTGGTATATAGAAGTCTGGTTTTGTTCTCAACCTCTTCAGAAAGAAGAGAAATTTTGAAATATTTCTATGCATACCACCTTCTTTTTAAGGTTCATCTGTATATGTATCTCCAAATTATTTGAATAGTTCAAATTAGTCTTTATATACTAACCTTATGTCACATATAATTTCATCTTACTTCCAGTTTGGGGTTTTCTTTTTATTCTTAGTTCTATCTCTCTCTCTTTTTTCTCCTCTCACCCAGGACATTACTTTCTAAAATTCAAAAGCTCTGAATTTGTGTTTCAGCATTCTGAGAATCTTGCTTCACATGTTTATTTCTAGAAACTGTGCTTGCGGGAGTTCTGAGGTCTGTGGCTTCAGCTTCAGGGTCATGGGAAAACCCTTACTGAAAAGAAGGAGGTTTCTGGAGTCCTCCAATGAATATGTATCATTGGGTAATCTCAGAGGAGTCAACTCTTGACTACCTTCACATAAAATACTTCTCTCTCAAATGAGTAGCCTCAACAGTAATTATATCCAAAATGCCCACTTTGCTTTGGAATTTACTTCTACTCTTCTTAGTGACAAGTTCTTTAATGAGAAAGAATAGAACAAGCATTGCTAAGAAGGAACTGAAGCATAAGCAAGGTTAGGAGATAAGAAAAAAAACATCTCCTTTAATTACGTTCCAGTCTCCAAGTACAGATCATTCAGAACAAACTTGCAGATCAATCCAAGAGCACCCAGGGAGAAAAACATGCATAACTATGAATGTACCTCCACCCCAGAGACAGACAAGTGTCCTTCTGATTTAAAGATGAACACACTATCTGTTTGTCCTTAGCAAGATTCTAGAATGGAGCATTAAATAGCAATTCGTGGATAGTTGGGTCAGAATACCTTACCTCTGTTCCAAAGATTAAAATCAAGCTTTTTCAAACTTAAAACACTGTGTCAGATGAATACCAAAGAGGAATTCAATTTTTATTTCAATAGGCCTCTTGAAAAGCTTTATTATTATATAATTTTAAGAACCAGATGGTAAACTGAGGACTGCACAGACACACAGTGAGGTGGATTGGGAGTTGAATGAACAAATATATTAAAGAGACTTGTTTAGTGTATCCATGTCCTTTGGAAGGAGTAGTCTCTCTTACATGTCATAGTGCTCATCATATCATGTTGACAATGATTTAGGTAACATTTTTTTCAGTACTGCCAAAAGCACGAAACTGGGAAGAAAAATACATTGGTTAATGGAATCAAGATCCAGATTGAGAAATATTTTAACAGGCAATAAATATAGTCACCAACATTCCATAAACTTACGATTAAGGACACATGTCTGAGCAGTGACTTTTATTAATCAAGTAATTTATATGCTGCTTTAGAACAGACAGAAAATACAAACAAGAAAACAGAAGAAAAAGCTGTCAGCATGGTAGTTATTAGAACTGTCCTCCAAAATTACAGGTTTCCTTCCAAGTGCGTGGTAAGGTTGCATCTCCTTACTGCCTTTGACATGAGACATGGCCTTATGATTTTCCTTTTACAACAAAACAGCAGAAATGCCATGCAGCACGTGCAAGTTGTCTCATCCTTTATTCCTGTCCTGGTGGTAATGGAAGCTTCTGGAGGCTCCATCTGTCTGTGTTTTTGCGTGTGATGAGTGAGTGCCCTCTCGCACAGCATGCATTGGGGAATAGCAGACTCAAGAACTAATCTCTTGTTGTATTAAGCAACTGAGATTTGGGAAGTCTTTGTACTGCAGCAAAACCTAATCTATTTTGACTAATAAAACTAGTATTTCTGAACACAGATAAGAAGTAGATTGGTAGTACTTTACATTGTCATGTCCTAATTCACTTTATTATACTGTAAAGTAAACATATTTTTACAATATCAGTTTTTCAACTGTAGGATAATAATAGGTCACCATTTGGACACTGCATTCATCAGTGGGACAATGTCCTATTCTTAGAAAATTTTCCCCCTATTATATTATAACTAATGTTATGATGACACTGTTCATATCTTTAATATTTACTTGGGATAAATTTAGAAAAGTGGTATTATAGGAAAAAAAGGTTATTGCCTTATTGGGCTTTTATCATATATTTATAAATTATCCTAAAATAAATACTATAAATATACAGTCACAGCTGTGTACAAGAAATCCTGTTTTGTCAGATACTTTTCCACATAGGATATGGCTATTTTCACATTCACCAGTCTAATTAAGCCAGCACACTTAGGAGCTAGTTTGCTTGAACATTTCATCACGTGTTTGAAGACCATTTCATTTCTTTGTTATACAATTGTTCATGGCCTTTCTTTTGTGTCTATTTTAGCTGATTCACAGGGGTTCTTGAGATATTAAGTCTATTAACACTTATCACATATTTTGCAAACACATTTTTTAGTTTTCTAGTTTTTAAAATATTATTTATGATTTTTTGCCATATTGAAGTTTCAAGTTTTAGATTAAAATAAATATAGCAGTCTTTCCTATGTGACTTATGTCTTTGGAAGTCATGCTTAGAATATGTCCTCAAATCTCCAAATAAAATGGAATATTTTCCTCTAGTATTTTTATTATTTTTTACACACACTTTTTAATCCACCTAGAATTTGTTTACGAATATTGAATATAATAGGACTCTTTTCTTATCTCCTCAAGAAAAAAAAGACCTAGAGTTTTTTTTAACTGACCTAAAACACAGTAAGAAGCTGCAGTGAAAAATCTAAGATTTTACAATTCTGGAATATGTTTGACTGCCAGATGAAAATGGCTTAATAAATACCCCTTGTTCCCTTGAAAACATTAGGTCTGAGTTCTTACAATGGCTTAAACTAAGAATGGCTTAAAGAGTTAAAGGGCACAAACACTAATTTAGGGTGTGGTGTTCCAGAACCTACCACCCAGCAAAAAGCAGTAGAAACTTAGACACATTGCTTATCTTCCTTGGGCTATAGTTTGTCATTCTAAAAATGAGAGAAGTGAAATAATAAAATATTATTACTAGATGATCTAAGGGTCCTTTCAAAGCCTAAGATACTAATACTTTATGTTTAATAAATAGGTGAAAGAAACTATATAATCAGGTTTCTAAATAGAAACCCATATGCCTGATCTAACAAACCCTGGTCATTTCAATACCTTATCTGATTGAGAGTCTCTGGAAGCCAGACCAGAGGTTAAACTCAAGGTTCATACATTCATTATTCATAAAACAAGAATTAAGAACCTGTTTTGTACCAGGCACTATATTAGGTACCAGGGATTTAAAGACGACTAAAATGAAGTCTGTACTCTAAAAGATACCACAGGTAATGAGTGATGACAGTCCAGTAGACTAACAATTACAATACAATGTGATAATTGTGTTGAGTGTCTAACTGCTGTAGGTTCAGAGACATGCATCTGTTATCCAAGTCTCTAAACGATAGGTCTAGATGATATCTAAAGATTCTTCCAGCTTTACATCTTGTGCACACTTCTAAATCAGAAGGAAGACTAGCTTACCAAACCTACTTCCCCAGGGCTAACCAGTAGTTGTGTAAAAACAAATGCTGAGCAGTGCCCCCAAGGCTCAAGTCAGAGACTCAATTACAACTGACTGTTTAAGATTAGAGATGCCTCTGGAGTCTCCAACCAAACCACATATAACCTCCATAAATCCCTCCTGACAATTATCTTCTGTGGACATTTTCCATGGTGCTGCCTCATCTAAGCTTTCTTAGATGTATGGTGTAAATAAAATTCAGTGTGATATCCTTTCTGTGCTTTAGTTACCTGCTCACTAAAGACACATTTTGTTTTATGGAAGGGTGACCTTGACAAGTGACCATATGTTAGCATGCAACCGTAATGGCGAAGTGCACTGATTCAAGTGATGGCTAGGAAGGGGTTCATGTGATCTAAAGCTGGGTTTTGCAGAGATAGTTAGAAGATCTGCCTCTTAGAGGCTGTAAACATTTGGGGCAGGATTCTGACATTATACTTTGTATAGCACAAAGCTCTCAGACTCCCACATTAGGAAAGCTGAGCTTTTGTTTCAATAGAAATAACTTGCCAGTTCCTCCTGATCAAGAACAGAGGAAAAGAAAATTCATGAGCTGACAGAATTCTTGCTGAAACATGGAATGCTGATCTATACTCCCAAAGTTTCCGATTCATATAGGTATGGAGTGGTATGTAAGAATTCGTATTTCTAGCAAGTTCTCAGGTGATGCCGCTGCTGGTAGTAGAGGAATCAAACTTTAAGAACCACTGTCCTAGAAGGTAGTTAGCTGATCCTTGACAAATCTTTCCCATCCCAAAGAACTTCTCAAAAGAAGCCAGGATACAGGCTTCTGTTAAGAAAGTGGATACAGGCTTCTGTATCCACTAAGGGTCTTCATAGAGAGTCCTCTCAGAAGTGGAATAAAGAAAAGATTAGAAGTAAATACCATTAAGAGTTCTCCTGAGGGGTGCCTGGGTGGCTCAGTGACCTAAGCATCTGATTTCGGCTTAGATCATGATCCTGGGGTCCTCGGATCGAGCCCTGTGTTGGGACCTGCTTCTGCCCCTCTCCTGCTCTTACTCTCTCTCTCTCAAATAAATAAATAAAATCTTTAAAAAAAGAGTTCTCCTGGGGCCAGAGGAAAATATATGAATAGAACAATGACCCTTTGATGTATTGTTTGGGAGGATAATATCCACTATAGGTAGAACCAGTGACCTGATGTAAATCAGCATGGCGAAGACCGGACGCCATTCATCGGGGTATCATACTTAAGATTACAGCTGTTCCTCCCATTCCTCAGTAATATTCCAGTTCTCCTTTTTTCTTAGTATTTGTGGTGCCTAGTGGAGCTGAGCTATTGGGCCCATTGGTAGGTACTCCTTAAGATACCTGAGAAACTCCAGCTTATAATCCTTATCCTTACGATTTCAAGTTACTCAAGATGATGTGTTCTTTATCTAAACAGTTCAGTAATTCACTATTTAGGGGGATTTACTGTATTCTCTATAGCAGGCTATGCTATCAAAATTTCTTTTGAGAATAATTCATTGCAAATCGAATGGTCCTTATAAGTGAAAGTTTCTTCTTTCTCTTTGGGTAAGTTTTTCGAACTTGGATTTCAAGACTGGAAGTGATGACTCTCTCTCCACAGTGTCATCCACAGACTCTCCTCCCGACTCTGTGTGGTGTGTGACTATGGCCCCGGACCAGTCACAGACTGGAGCACATTTAAGCTGGAACTGCAGTGCTCAGTTTGCTCCTATAGATTTCCAAAGTCATGGCAGGTAGCATTCTGACTCTGGACTTCTCTCCCTTGTTTCTGAGCTCTGCTTCTGACCCTGCCATTTCCCTTCTGTCCACCTTGCCTCAGAGAAGACACAGCCCGCCCCCCCACCTTGGGAGAAAGGAGAGGCATTCCACAGCCACAGCCAGAAAAAAAGGACCACCCCAGGGTAGAGCCATTGGCAGCCCACCCAGGCTATTCTCGGCTGGATCCAGCCCTATTGCATATTTCTCTAAAATAAAACATCAAGTTGAAGATACACCAAATACTTTTTCTACAGTTTTTAAACAAACATCGCCTTTGTTGGCCCCCAACATAAACCTTTGAGAATAAAGCAGTAAATTAGTCAATAAATATATTAAACATAGATAACAAGGAATTCTGTAATCTGGCAAAGACTGGAATGGGAGCATGAATGGCAAATGGGCCAAGGCTCCTGGTCACAAATTTTTCCTCACCTTAACCAAGAGGATCATCTCATGCATTCTGAACCGAGCAGATCACCAGTTTCCAGGAAGAGAGTTGGTAGGACATTTCAGCCTTAAATGTGGTTAAAGAACAAGAGAAAGGCACTCAGACAAAGGAACTGGTAAGTGGAGAAGATCATTACCCTTTTTTCTTTTTAATTTCAAAGTGGTAATTGGGAAAGTTGTCCTTTTGTGTCTTATGAATGCTATAAGAGTGGATCTATGTGGCTACCCTCCTCTGACAGAGAACTAAGACTGACATAGTGATAGACTCCGTCCAGGTCAGAAGTAGAACCTGGAACTCACAGACGTCAGTCCTGCTATTTAATGTCAAGGCCTTTGGCCTCTACACATAGAAAAGGACTGAAAGACAAAGATATGTCAATTTCATTTCAAATGACATTAATTTGACACTCTCTAAATGAAAATGCCCCTCCAACACTTCTTTGACTCTTATTTCTCTACTTGATCTACCTTTTGTTTTTTTTTTTCTCTCTTAAAAGAAACTGAGACGGGGCTACAACATTGAAATGGATAGACCTACCAAGTAAAAGGATGGTTGAAATATTAAAGGGTAACTTATGGGAAAGCACCCAGCAGACACATAGTAGATATACATAGTCAGAAGGACTGACTCCTTCTCCTTCCCTTGTTGGCAGAGGGAATGCGTTGCAAGATTGTGGGCACAGAAGTGGCATTATAAGAGCTCCCTTAGGTTCTATCCCTCGTTGGAGTCAAATGGCTAAGAAAGGAACACCAAAGTTCACACATCAAATCCCTTTGTGACCCATTTACAAACTGGCTTATTCTCTCTAGTTGTCACTGCAGGCTTTAGAACAAAGCAATGTTGCTCACAACCAAGAAAAGTACTGCTAAACAACAAATTACGCCTATAGTTCAAGGTTTTATCAGGTTCCTGGCATCAGATTAGGATTTCCTTTGAAGAAAAGATTGTTGTCTTCGATAGGACTCTTTATTAGCCCTCTTTCTTAGAAGGTGTAATAATACACTTCCTATGGGAGCCAGGTAGTCATTTGGTCAACTAACAATTAAAGAAACCCCATTTATATTTGCTTATACAATTAGCATATATCTCCCTGTCTCAATGATTTTAGAGACTACAAGAACAAAATAGTTTTGCTGCAAGTACTTATAGATACATTGCCCACTAAAAAGGAGAGAGAATGAATTACTCTGCCATATACACCTAGTGAACGAGAGTATGACTTTGGGTTCAGGTGGTCCTGAGTTCAAATTTCTTTACTAGCTTGTGAACTTGGGAAAGTCACTTAACCTTCAGAAGATACAGTTTTTTCCTGTGTAAATGTCAATGGTGATAGCCTACCTTGTAAGGTTATTAAGAATTACATGAGATAATGTGTATTATGCCACTTAGTTCATACAGTGCCTGCCCCCATAGGGAATGGAGCAATAAACAGTGATTAATACAGTTGCAATGATTACTAACTGCCAGAATCAGTCAGACTACCATCACTGGGGGTCCATGCGCTTTGAACATTTTTGTTTGACTTATTTTTAGCCAACTGAACAACGCAAGACCGAGTTCCTAAAAAATCTTGGAAATAATAACCTCTTTGATTCTCACCACCTCTATACTATGAAGTCCATGATCTGGCCAGTCAGAGTCTACCCAACCAAAAGTCACCTCAGAACTTTGGAATGGCATTCCATCACCACTATAGCTGCTACAGTGTCTTATGGGATTGAGGAGCTTACTTGGGGCTCCTCAAGGGGTGGGGGAGCAGGAAGCTTCAAACAAAATCTACTTTCCAGATTTTCAATATTATAAAAATACTTTGATGACTAATATTATAGATAAATTGATCTCGCCATCACCTCAGAGGTGTTTCAGCTCAGTCAGCTACCAGGAAGTGGAAGCCTAACTTCTTAATGTTTGTTTCTACTCAGAAATAGGCCAGACCCTAAATTTTCATAACTCTGAAGAGTTCACAGCATGACCCTGAATATTCAGCCTCCCTTGTCAGAAAATATAGCCATTCTCCACTTACAGACTGGCCAAGAGCGAGGCTCCCCCTTATCATAGCAATACTGGGACTCACTCTGCTGCCCTTTGCCCCCAGGCAGGCTTCAAGTGCCTCCTTTCTAACCACTAACGCAGAGGAATTGTCCAGGTAAATATCCCTCCCGGGATAAGGAACCAAAGTCCAAAGTCCTGAAAAAGTTTTTTATTTACCTTCTAGAAATTCTTCATTTACATAATTAATGGTCTGTTTCAATAGGTTGATAAGGGATTTCAGTTCGGAGTCAGACAATGACAGTGAGCTAACTAACATGTCTGTGGGCACCTAGGCAGGGTTTTGACCAAGAAAACCTTTCATGGATGCAGTACAAACTTTCATGTGGCTTAGTGTTAGGAAGGCTGCTTACCTAGGACATTCTGAATATCTTCTAGGCCCAGTGGTGCTCTGGTATGATAAGATTTGTTTTCCATTTGGTTTTCTTATTTTTACAGGTTTTTTTTTTAAATGCATGATTATTACAGGGAAACATAATAATATAGAGAAGAAAATTAAAAATTAAGTGCTTTCCAAAAATCCACCAATACCTACTATTAAACTGTAAAACGTATCCTCTTAGCCTCTTTTTAATATACATGTTCATTTTTAAATGGTGTCACTTAAAGTCCCGTAAGTTGAGCATACTGATATGTGATCTGCTTTTCTCTGAATATATTATGAACATTTTCATAAATTTCATACAGGCCTTTTAAATATAGTTTTAACTGACTGCCTAATAATCCATGTTATGAAGGTACCACAATCATTGAACTAAGACTGAGTTGTCACTATTGGAATAGTTTTCAGATTTCCAGTATTATAGAAATACCTTGATGAATAACATTAGAGATAAATGCTTGTTCTTAGTCAGTGTCATTTCCTTACAAGAAATTCATTCATATTGCATTTGCTGAGTGAAAGGCTCATGTAAAAAAGTCTGTTCTGGGCATTTCTATATAGGACTCCTGCTGAGCAGATGCAGCGGGAGTGGACTTTCTAGATTTTAGCTGAATGACCCTATGTCTCTATTTCCTCAGGTCAATCCCAGTTAGTTCCTGTTGACCCAGGGATTCACCCCATATATATCCCTTTTTATCTCAAAGCTGTCTTGAATTAGGCAATGTGTAGTTATCTTAGGGTAGACCAATGCTCTCCTTTTGGCAATAAAACAAAACTGGTTTCCCAAGTTGTTGTGGCCCTACAGCCTCTCTGATACTTGGTACTGTCAGACTTTTTCATGATTATCAATCAAATATTATTTTATTACAATCACAGTTTTTATTTCCTGATTTCTGTCGATGTTAAATATCATTTGATAGTTTTATTAACCGTATGTATTTCCTATTCTTGGGCATGTCTGTTTATACCTTCTGGCTATTTTCTGTTGGGATGTTTGGATTAAGCCAGCAAAGTCTGAACAAAGCCCAGATGCCCATCAAAAGGAGAGGGCATGAATGAGCTGTGCTATAGAAAAAGTAAAATTATGCAACTGCCAAAATGAGTGAATCAAAGTAACATGCAGCACTATGGCTATCTTAGCAATATATTATTAAATGAAAAAAAAATTCGTAAAAACTAAATACACATACCTGAAATATGTGTGCATGTGTGTGTGTGTGTGTGCGTATAACAAAATAAAATTTTAGAAATACAAATGTTACAAAAAATCTATACAAAAGCAAAGGCATGGGGTGATGAGTATGAGATTCAGGTTATCTCAGGAGGGAAGCAGAAGGAAGAAATGCAGAGAACTTACAGTTAGATGTCAGTCATCATCAAGATCTAAGCATTTGTTCTGAGTGATATCTTTTAGGAATTTATCACAAATGAGTAAGCTAGCAAGTAAACAAATCAACAAAATAATACTATGTGTGTGCAATTAACTACGATTATGATCGATTTACTTCCAAAGAGAAGAACGGAGGAAATGCACATTTTACAGCTATTTATTGATATCACCATATCTTCCCTCAGGAAAAATTAAACAATGTATATTGCCACCAAAATGTATTGGTCCCTATTTCTCTGCATCCTAAATTATTCTGTAAACTGAAAGTGGCTGAACTGGATCCACGTGGGCCATGGTATATAAAATGCAACTGGGACCTCTGTCCCTGATCCATGAATGGCAAACCTTTCATGAATGGCTCAACCTTTACCATTGTCGTTTTTGCTGAAGGCTTGCCTGTTCTGGTCTGGTGTTGGAAAATGGGATGCGAAGGAGGGGCTGTGTAGCTCTTGACTGAGGAGTAGAACCCAATGGAACGCCTCTCTTACCACTGCTTTTGATGGCTCTTAGATGTGAAGAGAACCACATGCTCTCCAGCTGTTCCCATTTTTATTTTAGCCACAGCCCTCTTTTCAGTAACATTTTCTCAAAGTTGATTTGTCAATACTATTCTATAAACTGCCTTCTGTCCACCACTATTATCATTAACAGTAATGGCTCTTGGCTGGTTTTTGCGGAAGGTGCCTTAAATGTCAGGTATATAGATAAGACTATCTCTATCCTCAGCTAAACTTGCATTTCCCGATTTATTTTAAAGCAGATAACTATGCTTAGGTCTCCTCCATCCAGTCACAGGAAATTGCGTCTCACCCATGTTTAAGGAGCTCTTTCCTCTTACAAAAATGACATGAAAGTAGAAATGGGTGAGAAGAGGATGGTGTCCCAACTACAAATTTTAGCTCATCACCAAAGTGCGTACTGTGCAAGCCCTTGTCCATAAACATCATTACCTCTCTTCTCTCTGTAGAAGGCTAGAGACCTTTCATTAAGGCCCTCTGATTAGCCTCCACAATGGCTTCCATCAAAGATCTATCCATTCTCCATGAGCCACGTGGGAGCAGAATTAAGCCACCACCATATTTATTTGAAAGTAAACACACATTTAATAAGACCACCCAACTCCACACATCTACAAGCCTCAAAAATTCCACTCTCTTTCCCTCCCACACTGCTTCCTCCAACCTGTGGAGCTCTTCCCCGTCTTGGAAAATCCTTCAGGGTGTCTCAGTTTGCCTAGCTTTCTTTAATAAATACCTTTTTCCTTGAGGGGGAAATGGAAAAATACTTCTTTCTCTTTATAGATCTACTGGAGTAGTGAAAACAAAGTAACTAATATCTTTAAAAAACATTCCAGAGGTGTTAAAACATTGTCCTGGTGGGGTTCTGCTTTCAGAACCAAAGATCTGTCTACCTCTCCCTAGCTCCTTTGTTGTCATCTAAATGAAGCCACCATCTTCCTTACTTTCACCGTTACATCAAACATAAACAAGTCTCCCTGAATCCACACTTGCTCACTTCTAAGGGACTCTTTATAGAGCAACCATGGGGAGATTTTAAAAACACAAATCTGATTGCATTATATCCCTAATCTGTATGATATAAAATAATAAAAAATATGATAAAAAATAATAAAAATAAAAAATTATTTAATATAATAAATTATAATAATATAATTACATTAAAATCCTTATCAAAGTCTTCAAAGCCTACAAACCTGCCAGCCCTATTCTCTGAGCTCTTCTCTAGGGGCTTGATACAACTACTTCCATTTGCTTGTTTGTTTTTAAATCCTCCCTAGCTCTTCTCTACCTCGGGCTTTAGTTTATTCCTCCAACCGAAATCTTTTCCTAACTACCTCTTCCTGGTGCCTCATGGACGTATGCCCTACTTCCTCGGAGATGTCTCTCGTTGATTCCACAGTCTAAATGAGTAACTCTGGTTAAGTTTTTCATCAGACCCTTTGTTGTCCTTCTTAGCATTAGGACAGTTCATCATTCTCTATGTGTTGGTGTCATTATTTATTCAGTATCTTTCCCCTGCTGACAACTCATCACCAGTGATGAACAAATAGTAAATACTCAAGAAACTGATGAATAAAAGAGAAAGATATGGAACTTTGAATGGCTCAAGTGCTACTTAGCTGGGTGCGCATGCGCACGCGCGCACACAGACACACAGAACTCACGCGTCGTTAACAGCTCCACGTTTCTTAATTCTCAGGTCAGACACTGGGTAACTAGGGGCCCAGACGTTGCCACAGCATTTCTGTTTCTTATTATTGTTGACTGGCATATTTGAAAGCAATTCAATCCATGTGTTAGGATTCCATGAGACAATCTGTCATAAGACAAAGGCAAGAATGCCTTGGTTCTATATTTGTTACAGGCTATGTCTTTTAAAATCCATCCTGTATGTGGCACTTTTGATGCCTGGGAGACCTCTATAAACCTGCCAAAAATGTTTACAAGCTGAAATAGTAGGATGTTGTATCAAAAATAAATATGGATCTGCCTCCAAGCGCAAACTCAGAAATATTTATCCTATTTGTCCTTTTCTTAAAGTTGATTAAAATCAACTTTAAGAATCAGCCTCCTGAAACACATCCCACAATCTCTCCCCTTTCACCTTGTCTCCTTCGCCACACTTCTCTACCCCCACCCCCACCACGGAGTCACATGATTTTAGAACGGAGCAGACATTCAAGATCCCCTTAGCTTTACATATGGCAGAACCAAGGCTCAGCAATGACTGTTGATTGCACAATGCAGAGGAATATAAAATAAGGTAACAAGGTGAGCTTTTAAAAGCAGAGTCCCAATAATCGACTCCCAAATTTTCAATTTTAAAAAAGAAGCAAGGAACATTCTGGGAGCATTCTAATTTTCAAAAGACATTTAAAAAGCTAATTGTTGCTATCAAACTAGAGAAACTAAGGAAATAAAACCCGAAAATATTTAAAATCAAACCATTTTGTGCAGGAATAACTCAACATGCTCTGGGTTTGTTTGCATTTCCTTTTTTTTTTTTTTTTTTTTGCATTTACTTTTTGTATTGCCTTCTGTAATCAAGTAAGATTAACTGATAATTTTCTGGACCAAAACTCTGCAATGGAATTGTTAAAACATTCGTTTAAAATGTTATTTTCTCTTTAATCTGAACAATTCTAGGATCTGTCATTTTTTATGTTCCCAATATAAATGATCAATTATAATATATTAATGGAGTCCTATCCTGCAAAGGAGAGTTTGTTGAGTGCCAGGAGAGTCAGGAGGGTGAGCTAGAGCCAGGTGATGGAGGTGTTTGGGAGCTGGAGGAACTCACATTTTGTTGTGGGGAGAGATAACCTCCAGGCAAAAATTATCCCCCAAATCAGCCATGGTATCAGCACAGTTTAAAAAACAAAAAACAAAAAACAAAAAAAAACAAAAAAAAAAACTTGTACAAATACAGGAGCAATACCAGTTTCCAAACTGGTCTTTGCGGGGGGGCGGGGCATTAGAAAGGATAAATAATCTTACTTTGATTCTTCATATTGGTGGAATAGAACATTTTGTTGGTTTTAAAAAGTGCAGACTGATGGTTTAGAAGTTATTTTTTGGAAAGTTGGAATTGCTCTGAAAAAAAAAAAAAAAAGTCATACCAATTGGAAAATATTTTGAAAGCAGCTGAAGGACAAGTATAACCAAGTATATTTGATGTTGTTTTCAAGTCATTGAGTACTGAATTAGTTTCTCCTTCATATCAAATCATAGAGACGTCAAGCAGTTTCACTGCTGAATGCATCCTGTGGACACATTCCTATGTGAAGATCTTCATTGTGCTTTTCCCTAAATGGAAAACAACATAAGTGCTCATCAGAAGGGATTGATTTAATTAATGATGTTTGATGTATTTGATAGAAAACTATACACTCCTGAAAAAGAATAAGGGGGTCTACAGGTACTGATGTGGGAGAAGGTCTAAGAAATATTACTACATGAGGGCGCCTGGGTGGCTCAGTGGGTTAAGCCGCTGCCTTCGGCTCAGGTCATGATCTCGGGGTCCTGGGATCGAGTCCCGCATCGGGCTGTCTGCTCAGCAGGAGCCTGCTTCCTCCTCTCTCTCTGCCTGCCTCTCTGCCTACTCGTGATCTCTGTCAAATAAATAAATAAAATCTTTAAAAAAAAAAAAAAAGAAAAGAAATATTACTACATGAAAAGACAAGGAACAAACTATGTGTAAATAGTATCCTGTTTGTGTAAAAGCAAGATCGTATAAATATACTATTCATAAAGCATTCATAAAGGATACCCATGAAACTCATACAGGGGTGTATCTTTAGGAAATAAAATGTGGGTTGGAGTGAAGAAAACTTTTGCATTTCTAATTCTATACCTTTATGTAACCTTCTGATTATTTTAAATCATGGCTAGGTATTATTTTTTGTTTATTAGGTTCTTATACTATTATATGTATATCATTTTAAAGCTACAGTGCTTTTAAATTGCAGTTACTTAGGAAGTGGTCCCAACTGCTCTTCTTGTATGCCTTCAGTTTCTATAGCTCAGTGACCCTGCTGTACCCCAAACATTTGCCTTAGCTTTTCCCATCTCCAATATCAGCAAGCACTGACAAATGTGAATTTTCATTTCTCCTACTGAACTCTTTCATCTTGTTTTTTAAAGAAGTACTCCTTAGTCTTTTCACAGAAATCTGTTAGCATAGTGCATCTTAAAGTCCCTGCTAGGGATACTTAGGTGGCTCAGTCAGCTAAGCACCTGCCTTCAGCTCAGGTCATGATCCCAGAGTCCTAGGATCAAGTCCCATACTCGGCTTCTTGCTCAGCGGAGAGCCTGCTTCTCCCTCTGCCCGTCACTCCCCCTGCTTATACTTACTCTCTCTCTCTCTCTCTCTCTCTCTCTCCCCCTCTCTCTAATAAGTAAATAAAATCCTTAAAGAAGAAATAAAGTCCCTGCTATAATTAAGTTCAAAATTAAAAATCTTATGGGCTCTTTAGTCTTTCAACTAACCATTCTCTTAAACTACTCTACAGAGTTTTGAGCACATAGCATTTTGCAAGTTACACGCTGGTGAAGACAAAGTACTTAATTTTAAGGAGCATACAATGCAGTGGGAGAGAGAGCATTTAGTTTTACTCTATATAATCCAGCTCAAAAAAATGTTCTTACAACAGCAAGGGGCCATGGGGGCTTACAGATGGAAGGTTACAAAACTACACTGGATCCGAGACAATGGCCAGGGAAACATAACCGTTAAGAAGCATCTCGAAAAAGAAGAGACAGGTTGTATAACTGCACTGCCTTCACAAGGACATTGTCCAGGGCCTCGATTAAAGAATTTTAGACCTAGAAGTGACCTTCGAGAATAACTCTAATCCTCCTGTTCTGAAATAAACATTACTTTTTAAAACAACAAGGGCTGCAGGGTTAGAGTAAGTGGCTAGTACAGAGCAGACTTAACACTTCACAATTGTTCAATTCCTCCTGGACCAGCTACATCATTCACCAGGCCTCTTATTTGAAAGTTATTAAGAATTTTCAGACAGCCACAGCGAAGCGTTATGCCAAGCCTGGGCCCTTGGGAGCACGGAGCCCTGTGCACCTGTCAGTAGAGTACTCAGGCCCCTGAAGCCGGCCTCCCTCCCTCCATTTAACCAGCTTCCCAGAGGCCCCTCGAGGCAGAATCTAAATAAGAGCCCAGGGTTCTCAGACTCTGCTTCATGCCCCGTGCTATTCAGATTTAGAACAAAAAGCCAACAATAATTGGCAATGCCGATACCATGTATAGAGGCTAATGTTTGTAAAAGTTTTCCTGTGCACAGTTGTACAATTGTACCATTAAGAAGCATGTACCAAATCACTTTGTGCCAGTTGCTCTAATAGCTAAATAACCCAGGCCTTGAAGCAATGGGATGGGGCATAAATTCTGCCTTTCTCTTTTTTCATCTTTGCATATTATAAAAAGCAGATGAATTTTTAATGCCATTTTAAAAAATGATTACAACAAAAAAATCCCTACTGAATACAGAAAAGTGTGCTTCCAGCAAGGCTGGTGATGTCCTCAGCTTTTTTACCTAGCTGGACGAAGACTTCTCAAAATATAAAAATTCATAAATAATCCATTAACTTGAACTTGGCTTTTTTTTTTTTTTTAACTGAGGGGAGATGAAGGTCTCATAATTATTTGTATATTCTAAGTAACAACTGTGGGCCTCCCTTCATCCATGTAACAAATACGAAGCCATGTGTCTGGAGAGCCTAGGACAAGGCTGGTTCACATGATGAGTAACAATAATAGATGACCGAATGAATAACTAAGAACCACGATGGAGTAATATTGGCCACAAAAGGGAATGAAATATTGATACGTGTTGCAACCTGGATGAACCTTTAGAACATTCTGCAAAGTGACAGAAGCCAAACACAGACGGCCACACATATGATTCCATCTCTATGGGATGTCCAGAACAGGCAAATCTGTCAAGGCAGAAAGCAGATCAGTGGTTGCCAGGGTCTGAAAAGAGAGAGGAATGAGAAGTTACTGCAGATGGGTATGCGTATTTGGGGTTTTTATTTAGGTGATTAGAAAGTTTTGGAACTAGAAAGATGGTTGCCTAATCTGTAAATATATTAAAAACCCTTGACTTATACATTTGATTTTTGTTGAAGATTTATTTTTAGAGGGAGAGAGAGAGGGGGACAGAGGGAGTGCATAGTGGGGAGGGGCAGAGGGAGAAAGAGAATCTCAAGCAGACTCCCCGCTGAACAGGGAGCCTAATGACAAAGAGCTCATGACCTGAGCTGAAGTCAAGAGTCTTGCACTCAGCTGACTGAGCCACCCAGGTGCCCCTGAATTGTACACTTTAAAAAGGGTGGCCATAGCAGGACATGAATACTACTTCAATTTTAACACCTTTTAAAAATAAATAAACCCAGATTAGAGGTTTAAATTCTTTACTAATATAATACTGTGACCTTTGGCTTCTAGCTAGGTCTTTCCCTCTCTCCCAAGTTCCCACCCCAAAGTCTGTAGATTGCCGCCACCTCTATCAAAAGCTCCGTAGATCGGGGGCACCTGAGTGGCTCAGTGGGTTAAGCTTCTGCCTTCAGCTCAGGTCATGGTCTCAGGGTCCTGGGATCAAGCCCCACATTGGGCTCTCTGCTCAGCAGGGAGCTTGCTTCCCCTTCTCTCTTTGCCTGCCTCTCTGCCTACTTGTGATCTCTTTCTCTCTGTCAAATGAATAAATAAAATCTTTAAAAAAAAAAAAAAAAAAAAAGCTCCATAGATCACTATGCTTCCATACAGGAAACCCTCTGGACCAAAGTGTTAACCCAGAGGTCACTGCACTCTGCCTCCCAAGGCTCTGGCTGGCCAAGGTCATAATATAAAGTGGAAGAGAGAAAAAGCAATGGCAAAACACCATCCAAGAGATTCCTCATTTTCTCTCTTTTCCTAGATACCACTCAAGTAGACCTTGTACCTCAGGTCTTCCTTGAGAATCCAGAAGAGCTAGCAATAGTCCTCTGGTGTCTCTGCTGTTTCCCATGATGCTTTAGAATATTTATTTCCTGTTTTTCAAGTCTGTTTTATTTCCAGACTAGCATAGAGTAAGATGACCTATAACCTCTTATGAAATGCTCGGTGTTTGTCCTTCAGGACAGATGGTAAGCCTTGTCATTTGGTTAATAATAAAATAACAACAGTCCTAGCTTCTCATGGTTTGTGGGTGATAGGAAAATCTCCTAAGGTTTCTTCTATTTTGTATATACGTTCTTTTGTCACAGCCGAATGAGACGATCATCATGTGTAGTTTTTAAAGAAAAGGAAATGAACATAGCTCTAAAACCTCCATCCACTACCTCTGGGTTTATTAGCCTGTCTTCTTCCCTACCAAGGGAATCAAGCCGTCTTTCTTGCACTTCATTTTTATTTTGCCCAGATGTTGGGATGAAGTATAAGGGAGGTGGGTGATGCGGACATGTGGTTTTTGTCCTCCTGAGAAAAGTCAAAGGTTAAAGTACTGTTCCCAAAGGATAGAATTAATCATAGTTAAAATGGCAGTCTGTCACTGGAAAAGGAAAGGAAAAGCAGAAATATGAAATAAAGCAGATATACAATATTAGGTAGCACCAAAGAGATTAAGGATTTCACTCTAAATGTGCGTGGGAGATTTTATACAAAAAGTTTATACTAATTAGGAGGCATAAAAGCAGAAATGTTGTCTAAATGCTCATCGTGCTTATATGGCCATTGCTCTTAGTTTTGAAATCAGGGGTTACTGCTTGATGCATGCGTTACCTGGTTTGCAGTACGGGAGAACACGGACAACAAAAGGTCCACTTCTTGCTGTGAAGCCGAGAGAACAGGCAACTCGCCAAAACTCATATGGTTATTCAGCTTTTGGTCTGGATCAGAATGCATCTCCCTCACCGACCAATAAGGAATGGAATGTAAGATTGTGACTAATGGCTCCTCTGCAATCCTGAGATTGGTTCTGTTCTAGCCAAGCCTCTTGGATTCCTGTTAGCTCCGGGCGGTTGGAGCCTCCCTGAGGACTGTCCCCTCCCTTGAGTGTCACCTCCCCCACCCACACCCACACAGAGCTCCTGACACACCTCAGTGACTCTTCCCCCCCACTCCTGTTAGTCATCCCGGAATCTGAACTGTAAGAACCCATCACTTCCTGACTCAGGCACTTGACTCCATTTTCAGGGAATTCAGGATGGTTCCCACCAACAAGCAAGCAGTAGCCATCAAATAAGGCAGAAGAAATTCTGGGCTTTGAAATAAAACTCAGGTTTTTATCTCAACTCTGCGGTGTATAGGACTTGAGAAAGTGTCCATCTCACTGACCCATCATGTCCTCATCTATTAAAAAGAAGAAAAAGGAAATGTCAGTATTTTTCTTGCAAGTATCCCTTTTAAAGAAAATGAGATAAAGAACAGAAATTTTCAATTTACAAGTATTTCTTAACAAACCTTAAGTTCTGCCTTCCTGTTTCAAAGCTAATGACTTCAGGCCAAGCAGTACTTTGAGGAAAAAAGGTTCTGGGGGATCAATCCCAGGCCAAATTTGGCTTCATCAGTCCCCTGAAACTCTTAACCTGTCCTTTCTTGTCCTCCGTCTGTTCCAGTGTCTCTAAACCTTTTGCTCATTAAGACAGCACTACAGAGCCTTCTGGACATTTTTCATAACCATCCTCTTCCTCAGGAAAGGTAATACCACAGATACACCATCCTACCTGATTATGAACTGTTATGTATATATGTGTTTTGCACATAAAAAGAGTAAAGTTCTTTTACTCCCCCACCCCCTGCCAAGAACCAACTTTCAACTCTTAGGGAAGAGCTTGCCTCATTGGAAATGCACAATCTATGTGTTATACTGTCTATCTGTAAAAGCCTAGAAGAATTGATGAGATTTTTTTTTTTAGAGCCTGTGGAGGAAGACCTTATCGGATTCCCCTTGAGAACACTCTTCCTATTGTCGTCCATTACTTTCCAAGGTAGAAAAAAGTTAGGCCAGTTTTAACATACTTTTTATTTCCTATGATTAGCCACCAAGGTCTAGGCGAACATGTTAAAATGAAGAAGGCTGGACAGGAGAATAAAGTGACATGTGTCCCTTACACTCTTATGTGTCTGTCTTCCCCGATTCAAAGGACATCATGACAGCTCTCAGCAGCATGAGTGGCAGGTAATGGGTCCAAACCTCCAAAACTCAGTCCCACATCAAATGACTAAGTGGTTCTTTACTCGGCTTTATGAGGAGATCCACACTTTGCTCAATTAAAACTTTTATTCACAAAAACAAAACAAAACAAAAACCCTTTTACTTCTGACTAAATATGACAGCTGGTGCCACTTTCATCTTAGTGCATACAACTGAAATTTCTATAAAAGAACATTGCTAAACTTCAATATTTATTTAAATTTTTAAATAACTCTGAGGACAACCAGTAAGACTTAATTTGCACACTGAGCTTCTGAAAAGTAGGGTCATATTTCCTACTGTTTCCAGAAAAACTCAAAAAATTTTTTAAATAAACATATAATATATTATTAGCCCCAGGTGTACAGGTCTGTGAATCTCCAGGTTTACAGACTTTACAGCACTCACCATAACACGTACCCTCCCCAATGTCTATAACCCCACCACCCTCTCCTCCCACCCCCTCGACCCCACCCCCACCCCACCCCCGCAACCCTGAGTTTGTTTTGTGAGATTAAGTCTCTTATGGTTTGTCTCCCTCCCGATCCCATCTTGTTTCATTTATTCTTTTCCTACCCCCCAAACCCCCCATGTTGCTTCTCCACTTCCTCATATCAGGGAGATCATATGATAGTTGTCTTTCTCCAACTGACTTACTTCGCTAAGCATAATACCTTCTAGTTCCATCCACGTCATCGCAAATGGCAAGATCAAAGTTGTTTTTTTATTATTTTTTTATTTTTTATTTTTTTAAGATTTTATTTATTTGTCAGAGACAGAGGGAGAGAGAGCGAGCGAGCACAGGCAGACGAGGAGGCAGGCAGAGGCAGAGGGAGAAGCAGGCTCTCTGCCGAGCAAGGAGCCTGATGTGGGACTCGATCCCAGGACCCTGGGATCATGACCTGAGCCGAAGGCAGCTGCTTAACCAACTGAGCCACCCAGGCATCCCTCAAAGTTGTTTTTAATAAAGACTTTATTTACTTATTTTACAGAGAATGAGCAAGAGAGAAAGCACAAGTTGAGGGGGAAATGGGGGCCAGAGGCAGAGGGAGAAGCAGGCTCCCCACTGAGCAGGGAGCCCAATGTGGAGCTCCATCCCAGGACTCTGGGAGCATGACCCGAGCTGAAGGTATATGCTTAACCGTCTGAGCCACCCAGGCACGCCAAGAAAAACTCAAAATTTTGTAATAACAAATTACACTGGAAAAAACCCTATTGTTATAAATTAAAGAACAATGCCAACTTTGGGTCAAATTAAAGTCAATAATATAAAAAATAACAGTCATAAAACAGTAAGTATCAGGGAGGTTGTGAAACAATTGAAACTCTCATGCACTGTTGGTAGGAATCAAGATGAGATGGCCACTCTAGAAATAGGAGTTTTCATAGCAATTAAATATATAGTTACTGTGCTCTCCAACAAATCCACTCCTAGGTATAAGCATTTGCCCAAGAGAAATGAAAATGTAAGTCCACAAAATATTTGTACACAAATGTTTATAATGCCTTTATTCATAATAGCCGAGAACTAACTGTGATATAACCACTCAGTGTAATACCACTCAGCAGTAAAAAGAACCAATTACTGACAAATGTAACAACCTAGATGAATCTGGGAGACAACATGCTAGTGAAAGAAGCCAGACACAAAAGAGTACATACTGTCTGATTCCATTTTTCTGGAACTCTCATGAAGATGAATCTAATCTATCATGACAGAAAGCAGTTCTCCATGCCTGGGGCCAGGGCAGTGGGAAGGGGGTTGACTGAGAAGGACACAAGGGAACTTTTGGGGCAATAGAAATGTCCTATATCTTGATTGTAGTAACAGTATTCTAGATGTATACATTTGTCAAGAATTACCAACGTAAAATGTGTGCATTAAAAAAGCAGGCCAGGAGCACCTGGGTGGCTCAGTGGGTTAAGCCTCTGACTTCAGCTCAGGTCATGATCTCAGGGTCCTGGGATCAAGCCCTGCATTGGGCTCTCTGCTCAGCAAGAAGCTTGCTCTCCCGCTCTCTCTGCCTGCCTGTCTGCCTACTTGTGATCTCCGTCTGTTAAATAAACAAATAAAGTCTTAAAAAAAAAAAAAAAAAAAAAAAAGGAAGGCCAAACCAACCAAGAAATACTCTTAACTGCAGAGCACAAACCAATGGTTACCAGAGGGGAGGTGGTGGGGGGATGGGTGAGACAGGTGATGGGGATTACAGAGGGCACTTGTGATGATGAGCACCAGGTGCTATATGGAAGTGTTGAATCACTATATTGTACACCTGAAACTGTGTGTTAACTAACTGACACTTAAATAAAAGCTTAAAAAGAAGTGCTCCAAAATGTTGATAAAGATGCAGCAATAACTGTTAGCTATGGTGGAACCACCACAAATAGTATTTATAGAATCGTTCCAGCGGTCATTTTGCTTAACACGCCTTGGTACGATTTTTACAGCCTTATTGAGATGTAATTCACACACCATGAAATTTCCTTGTTGCAAAAGTCTCGTGCCATGACTTTCAGTAAATAGCTACCATTACGCAGCCATCACCACATGCAGTTAAGAACACCCTTGTAGCCCCAGAAAGTTCCATGGTGCCTCTTTCCCTGTCAGTCCCCTCCCCAACTTCCAGCAACCTACAGATTGCGTACGCTCTGTCTTCATACTTTTGCCTTTTCTAGAAATTTTATATAAATGAAATTTTGTATGACACAGGATGTAGTCTTCTGTGACTGGTTTCTTTTTCATGTTCTCTTCTTTGTTTTTTCCTCTCTTTTTTCCTTAAGATGATGAAATTCAAGTCTGGTGAGTATAGGACTTATCTGAGATCACATGTTAGTAGCAGATCCTGGACAAGGGGACACATTTGCTAATCCTCAGTCTAGAACTTTTCCAGGACAGCATGCTATCGCCAGAATGCAGGATGCCAGAAGAGAGAATCACAGGCTTCAGGGGCCCAGGTCTGCTGTCACCTTTGGCTGTGTAGGCGAGGCAACCAACGCAACTTCCCGAAGTCAAGCTCTCCCTTAAAATGAGGATGATGATATCTAATGCATAGCTCTGTTTGAGGAATAAATTAAATGTAGGAGATGGATAAAACAGGACTAGCCAAGTATTAAGGACTTAATAAATGACAGTTATTGTTGACTGGAAAATCACTTAGAGCACTTTCCATCTTGAGACAGAGGATATAGGGGAGGGAAAGTAATACATGTTAGTAATTGAAGAGTAGGGTTTAAACATTGATTTATTTAAATTTTGAAAGAAAAATGAATCCCACAGACCAAAGACAGTGCCAGCAAAATTGGGGATAATTTGCTAAATGCAGTTAACTGAAACACTGCTTTATTTCCTTCATAGGAAGAACATTTATGATTAATCTTTTTTTCTTAATTTTATGCCTAACTCGATAGTTCTCAGTCCTGGCTGCACATTAGAGTCACCTGGGGAGTATTAAAAATTACCAGTGCCTGGACCCCAGCCCAGAAACCCTGATTTCATTGCTCTGAGGCACTGTCTGGGCATGGAGGATTTTAAAGATTCCCCTGGCAATGTTAACATATAGCCATAGTGGAAAAACTACAGTCAAACTAACTTTGATTAGTTTCCTGGGTTTGGGGGAATGAGTTCAAAATTGTGAATCAAAGTATTTTTGGAGCATAGCACCTCTGACACCCTTGTATGAAGCAAACCACAGAGCCTGCCTGTCCCACCCACATATTCCATCCATAGATGGTCTTTTCACATTTTCTCAATAGCACTGGATGTCTGTGCCATCAGATGTGAGGACTTTGCATGAATGACATCAGCTATTTCCGCTTAGAAAGAGGAGGCATCCTCCCCCTCCACATGCTATGTGGCTACCTGCTTTCACTCCTGCTCAGAACGGGATCATTTAAAGACGTATGTAAGCAATAAGTGCATCTCACATGAGTAACAATGTCGAGGAGACAAAACCTGCGTGGACTGTTGCTCTAATTTAAAAGCTCTTAAAGACCCAGGAGGCTTAGAAAAGTCTTCTGCCATCTCTGGTCCTAAAATACTTAATTTTTTTTTTTAAGATTTTATTTATTTATTTGACAGAGAGAGATCACAAGTAGGCAGAGAGGCAGGCAGAGAGAGAGAGAGAGGAGGAAGCAGGCTCCCTGCTGAGCAGAGAGCCCGATGCGGGACTCGATCCCAGGGCCCTGAGATCATGACCTGAGCCGAAGGCAGTGGCTTAACCCACTGAGCCACCCAGGCGCCCCTAAAATATTTAAGTTATGAAATTAATGGAGTTCATTCTCTGAACTCTAAGGTATTTTCCAGTTACTATGATCTGATGGTTGTAATTCTCATAACTAATATAACAACGAGCACATTCTTTATTTAGGGTCCCATTTACAATTCTATTACCAACACTACACAACTCAGCAATGGGGGTTTAGATTTCTGTTGAAGCCATTAACTCATACACATCAATGATATATTTGATCTTCAAGCAGTATATTTAAATTGCATTTCCAAGAAAGAAATTGCAATTGCCAAGAAAGGCAATGGTTTGGTCTATAAATTCCAGAAGGAACTGACAGCTATAATCCAGGAGAGGCTACATTAATAAATTACTGTTCTTTACAGATAAGGTAATGACAGAACCTTGAATGATCTGCTAACTGGTCTATGGCTTTGCAGAGGAGACAATAATCACCTGGTAGAATGGTTAGGAGGAGCTTTTGTGTGATGCCACAGCTTGCTGAGAAAATCACTAATAAATCCACATAAATCAGAAGTGCCAGAAGAAATCTCCTGCTATGGAATTGAAGGAGACTTTGTTTAAAGAAAGGAAAACAACTCTAAATAGTAAAATAAATATTTTCCTCTGCCTTTGGTGACCTTATGCTCAACCTCTTCCCTTATGAGAAAGCCGTCTCCAAGCCTGTGGTTTCGTGGCATGTCAGTAATTCCTGAGAGCCTACCCGTAATCTGGCAGTGGCCCATTTCCGAGCCTCACAAACCTGATTTCCTCCTCTTTTCTCCACAGAAACCTATATACTCACCAGCAACTAGTTTCCTAAGACATATTCTCTTTCTTTAATGCCATTTTATAACTGTATGTTGGGTCTTTGTCCCAGAAAGAAGGATCCCTGTCCTCATTTCTAAGACATGGTCTGCAGGCCTACCAGTCATATAGAATGTCTGCTTTCCGACGGTGCTGAGGTTGGAGGAAATGTAAGTCAACGAAATAACTTATCTGAAGTAAGAGTCAACTTAAGCTCATTGTCTTAATAACTTGTAGAGGTTTAAGGACAGTAGTTATGACATAACCCCAGAGAGTGTACAAACCCAAGAGGTTAGATACTCTTAAAATACAAGATAAGTTACAACGTTTTAATTATGTAAGACAAGTAAGTTCTAGGGACCTGCTGTATAACATGGTGATTACAGTTAACAATATTTTTTGTACACTTAAAAAATTTGTTAAGGCTTGAAAAAAAGGAATATACTGAAGCAGGACTCAGGACAGTGTCTCTTTGCCGATCCCTCCCCCTGGGGGAAGTACCATGGTCCCCCGGCCCTGAGGCTATCTGACAGAAGCTAGAAGCCAACAAGCCAAATGGAAACTTATTCAAACAGAGGGCAAGCACACTAAACAAAGAGAAAATCTGAGACTGGAAATACGTGTCCCAGGAGGGGTCTGTCTGGGCCAGACTACTGTGTGTTCATGCACTTCCTAAAACCCAGCCCTCTCTTCCTGACTCTCAGTCTGCTAGTGCTGCCATAGCACACCACCACAGACGGGGCGGCTTACACAACAGAAACATATTCCTCATGGCTCTGGAGGCCAGGAAGTCTGATGTCAGGGCCCCATGATGCCTGTTTCTCGAGAGAGCCCTCTTCTTGCTTTGCAGACATCCTACCTTCTGGCTCGGTGTTCATGTCGCCCGTCCTCAGTGTGTGTGTATGGAGGGGATGGGGCATCCTCCTTTTCTTTTCTTTTTTAAGTGACAATCTTTTTTGGATCTTTCCTAGATTGATCCAATTATTTTATTTTATTTTATTTTATTTTATTTTATTTTATTTATTTGTCTCAGAGAGAGAGAGAGCACAAGCAGGAGGAGGGGCAGGCAGGGGGGAGAAGCAGGCTCCCCATTGAGCAAGGAGTCAGATGTGGGGCTCCATCCTAGAACCCTGGGATCATGACCTTGAGCTGAAGGCAGACGCTTAACTGACTGAGCCACCCAGGCCTCCCGGAATCCTCTCCTCTTACAAGGCCACCAATCCTTCAGATTAGGATTCCTCCAGTATGACCTCAATTACCTCTAAAAGGGCCAGCTCCAAATACAGTCAGATTGGAGGTTAAAGCTTCAACATATGCATTTGGGGGGTGGGGAACAGGGACAAAATTCACTCCATAGCAGTGACCCAGCAACCCACCTAGAAAATCCCCAAATACAGAAGACCGTTTCAGTTCTTTAAAACAACATTTTACAAAAGCCTAATTTGTGACAATAGAACTCTTTGTCCAAAATAAAGTTTACTAAGATGGCCAGTATAGCATATAAAAATAAATGAGAAACTAAATAAATAAATGGAAGATGAGGTTGGAAAATGCATCCAGTCTGTGTAGGAGCCGACAGCTGCTTGGACACCAAACCGGTTCTCTGAGAAAACGCAGGAGATTTCAAGGAGCTGCCAGACTGGGCAAAAGTCTCAAGTACATGCCCCATGGAACCCCCAGGAGAAACATCTTTGCTATCACACAGGAAAATCTGTGAGAGCAGCTGCACCTCGTGGTTACCATGGAACACAGTGGAGCCAAACATGACCCCAGCTGCGTGAAGAGACTCAGCCGGAGGGTGTCTCATCTTGAGTCATCAGGGTATTTCTCGGATTGTTGGAGCAACTGGTCTTGCAAGGTAAAGCCTCTTGAAAGAATCTACACCCTTCAGCACTTTGCTGATAAAATCAAAGTACCTGCAAAACTAGAAGCTTTGCAGACAGGATGTAGTCATTGCTATAGGAAAGTTCACATTTCCTCATCAAATCATGAAGAAAATGTGTTGGACTGGGGTCCGAAGCACGCTACTCTCAACTGTATTTGGCCACCAGCCAGCTTTGCAGGAGAAGCGACCCAGTTTCCTCATCAGTAAACGAAGGGTGCGTTAGGGCAGCGAGTCTCAAAGTTGAATGTATGTAAGAATTAGCTGGGCAGCTTATTTAAAATGTAGGTTTTCTTGGGAATGCCTGGGTGGCTCAGTCCATTAAGCCTCCGACTCTCGATTTGGGTTCAGGTTGTGATCTCTGCGTCGTGAGAGCCCCACCCCCACCCCTCCATCAGGCTCCGCCCTGAGTGTGGAGTCTGTTTAAGATTCTCTTTCTCCCTCTCCCTTTGCCCCTCCCTCCCTCACACTTTCTAAACAAACAAACAAATGAACAAACAAATATATAAAATCTTTAAAACGTAGGTTTTCTGAATGGTAGTTCCCCCCAGATTCCGATTTGGTTGCTCTGTGGCAAGACTCAGGAATACCTTCCTTTACCTGCAACCTGATGATTGTGATACAGGAGGTCCCTGCACACTTGGACACGTGTGCATGCACATGCACACACACACACACACTGAGAAACACTGACACTCTTTAAAGTCCTTCTGCCTTTCAGACTCTCTAATTCTGTTTCTCAGTTGCCTCTGAGTGGTGTGATGTTAGGCCTACATTCTAGACCTTCAGTAGGCAGCAAAATTATTAAACACAAGAATCTTTTGCTCCCTCCTAACTAAGCACATTGGACCATGTCAATGGGATCAAGTCTGGGAGAGAGAAAAAATACCAATGCCAGCTCGTGTTTATTTTTGTGACCTTCATCCTAAGTAGGCTAGTGATTTTCCACTTTTCGTTTTTATGTTCACAACAATGCCCCAAGGTGAGATACTTGGAATATTCCTTTAGCGCTCTTCACTCTTCCTTCTCCCCTGCTGCCAACAGTGTCCCTGTGAAGTCTCCGAACCCGAATGCCAGTACTCAAATAAGAAACCAAGGCCTCCTTATTGTCCATTCCCAAGGTTAACCTTTCCAAGGTTAATGTGTTTAAGGCCAGATAGATTTATTGGAAGCATTATATCCTCTTCAAGGATATTCCACTCAGAATCTCATCTGTATATCCTGGGCATCTCTCTGTGATCACTATTTGTTTTCAGTTGGTCTGAATGGAACTTGAGATGGTTTCCTTGTAGAGAAAGATAGTATACATGGAGTCTGTCTTTATGAAAAATTATAGCAAACACAAAAGCTAATACTTTGTAAGAACAGTGCTCTGGAAGGGGAATGAGGGAGGATAGCATAAATCCACGGTGTCTTAGTGGTCTAAAGTTCTTACAAAGTGATCCAGTGGAATGACCAGGGAACGACTTTTTTCATATCCACAATGTAACTGCTTAAAATGTCCACAAATACACACACACACACACACACAATGGAATATTACTCAGCCATTCAAAAAGATGAAATCTTGCCATTTGCGATGATGGTGGATGGAACTAGAGGATGTTAAGCTAAGCGAAATAAGTCAACACAAGAAAGACTTATCATATGATTTCACTCATACGTGGAACTTAACAAACAGAACATAGGGGAATATAGGGGAAGGGAGGGAAAAATAAAACAAGATGAAATCAGAGAGGGAGACAAACCATAGGAGACTCTTAACCATAGGAAACAAACTGTGGGTTGCTGGAGGGGAGGTGAGAGGGAGGCTAGGTTAAGTGGGTGATGGGTGTTAAGGAGGGCACGTGATGTAATGAGCACCGGGTATTAAATAAGACTTATGAGTCACTGAATTCTACTTGGAAACTAATAATATACTATATGTTAATTACGTGAATTTAAATTTAAAAAAAAAATAATGTAGCTGCTGAACGTTGGAAAGGACCAATGAAGGAGGGAGGAATAACGACATCATTAGGACATTCTCATTTGGCCTCATTGACTCCCGGAGGCCATCTCCAGGCTTACAATATGAGTTCATTTAGTGTGGGTCATCCTGAGACAAATACTTCCTGCCTGGTTTCACCTGCACTGCTTCAAGCAACTTCATAGAGATAGGGCTCTCTGGGAAGGATTCAGATTGGGGCTCCATCAAATACCACTTGCCTTTGACTTTTTGAAGAGAAGGTCAAAGAATAAAGCTCGGAATCAGACAAATTAATTTTTTTACACATTCTGTTTATTTTTAAATCTTGTTCCAAAAGCTTAGAGAGAAGGAGAACTATTGGGCGTGCTTCACAGCCCATAGTCCAGAATGAAGTAATGGGACACTAAAAAGGAGATTTTTGCCAGGAAGATATTACAAAGACTGACAGGATGCTTCTCCAATAGCCTTATCACATTGTTTGTGCTGCTTATATCGGTAAATACCCCTCATCAGACTGAGAGCTTCTGGAAAGGAGACACCAAGTCTTCAATCCTCTTAAACCTAGCAGAGTGCTTTAGCATGTAACAGTGAATTCTGGCAGATTTGAGGGAAAGAACCCCTGCTGAATGGAAAGTTTCCATTCAAGTACTTAAAAAGTGAACAATACTTTCTTTGGTGTTTGGGCAGCTCAGAAATTATTGAAAGGAAAAAAAGGAAGTGGCATTTTCAATATGTTTGGGTTTCCTTTCCTTCTGGTCTTCAGTTAACCTTTACCCAACGTAAAATAATTAAGTAAGAGGGAAAAAATTAATAATGTAAGGCTCAAGCCAATCTATCAGGCTTTGTGTTTTTATGACTTTTTGCCTTTTACCAGAATGTAAATATTTTGATTGAAAGTCTGAAACATAGAATGGTACACAAAGTTGTAAATTATACAAAGATGTGGGAAGAATAACTAAAGACAAGGAAGGTGGAAAAGGGCCAGAAATGGCTAATAACTACAAAGCAGTTGGAAAAACTATAAAGCATATTTGAGGCCCAACCTGGTTTGGACTTTCTCTTCTTTGCCATTAGCTATTGAGCTGAATAAAGAAGTAATGTGTCCTGAAGCCCATGATTCATTTTGTGAGTGTGATATTTAAGCTACTTAATTAGGGTGGATATATAATTTGTCATCCAAACTGGGACACAGTTGCTAATAAAAAGGGTCCCTAAACCAGGTCTGTCTCTGGCAACCCCCCACACATGCCTGCTCTACTCTCCATCCACTGAAGGGGCTGCTTTTTATTCTGTGTATTTCATTCAAAAATGTTCCATATTTTAAACAGAAACAGATTCATAAATATGGAGAACAAACTGGTGGTTGCCAGAGGGCAGAGGGTGGCATGGGCAAAATAGGGGGGGATGGGCAAAATAGTTGAAAGGGATTAAAAGGTACCAAATTCCAGTTATAAAATAAATCAGTCACAGAGATGAAAAGTACATCATAGGAAATCTAGACAAGAGTATGATGATGATGTTTGGTGATGGATGGTGACCAATGTAATGTAGAATTATCAAATCACTGTGTTGGGTACCTGAAACTAATGTAACATCGTGTGGCAACCCTACTCCCGTAGTTGACATTCATAACATTGCTGTGCTTTCCCTATATTATTTTTAGATGATCTATTTATAGACCTATAAAAATTTTTTTTAAATGTTCCATACTTTTCTCAGAGGGAGAGCTTAATTAGGGTCCCACCAAGTGGCAGCCCGAAGTGAATATAAGTGTACTTTAAACACAGCCAACTGCAGCTCAGCTGTGAGGACATGTCCTAGACCAGTGTTTCCCCAAAGGTGGAATGCACAATCAAGTGAGAATCTGGTTTGGGGTAACAAAGGACAAACAACGCTGCACAAAACGACATCTCATCACAGCCAGGAGAAAGTTGGATTTACATGCTAAATTATCTTTCTCGATTCTCTAACAGTTACCATCTCCCATTGTGACACATAACAGAACTTTGGCTCACAGGTTTTAATGTAGCTGACATTAATAACATTGCCTTGCTTTCAAATGATACTAGTTTTTTGTTATAATAATGTCATTTAAAATTTATTTATTTATTTAAAAATTTTTAGATAAACATATAATGTATTATTAGCCCCAGGAGTACAGGTCTGTGAATCGCCAGGTTTACACACTTCACAGCACTCACCAAAGCACATACCCTCCCCAATGTCCATAACCCCACCTCCCTCTCCCGACTCCTCTCCCCCCAGCAACCCTCAGTTTGTTTTGTGAGATTAAGAGTCACTTACGATTTGTCTCCCTCACAATCCCATCTTGTTTCATTTATTCTCTTCCTAGCCCCCAAACCCGCCATGTTGCATCTCCACTTCCTCATATCAGGGAGATCATATGATAGTTTTTTTAAAAAGTAAAGAACCACTAGCCAAAATGATAAAGGAATTAGGAGTTCTGACCCAATCCATGCTCATTTCTGATCCACGACCTCGAGTGAGGCAAGGGTGGTTGACACAAGACTTCGCCCATATCTGAGTTTTCTCTAAAAGCCGAGATGTATTAGGAAAAGATAGCTTCATGATCCTTAAATGAAATGGAAAGTGCCTGAGAACTTGCTAAAATATGGAAGGTCTGAATATACTAAGATCACAAGATAAGATCAAAACTTGGTGAAAAGTAAGCAGAGGTTGGAAACCAAGGAGGAGACTGACCCGCTTCTATCTATGGGACCTTATTATGAAGCAGAAGGGAAAGCAAAGAACATAAATAGGCATACTCCAAAGTTGACGATCAATCATAAATTCTACGACAGGAGGTGTTTGAGGGTGAGAATGGATGGTCCAGGAAATGAAATCCGTCATGGTACATACACCTGCTGTGAAATCCCATTCAACAATGTTGACTGGGGCAAACGGGATAAAAGCCTTTGCCACTTACCTTTACATCCAGTTCCCCTCAACTCACTCTACAACTACCTAGTGTTCCAAGGGTCCTCCTATTTTAGAGAAAGAGTCATGTATAAGCAAAGCTTCCTACGGAATCTTTCAACATTTAAACACGAAGAAAGACATATGAGCTGGAAATGGGCTTTTGGAACTTGTTGTTATATTGGCGGTGCTGAAAATTGTGACGGTGGCTAAAATTGCACATTACGCATTCGCTCACAGACACCTTACCCATGCCATTGTTGTCTGCAAGGAACATTCTCCTCCTACACACCTTCCCCTGGTCTGGCTAACTTTCTCTATTCATAGTTCAGATCCCAGCTTCAACTCCCTTACACCTCCACCTGTGCCCTTGGTCTATGTTCTCAGAGCCTGCTCTTTCACAGTTCCTACAGCGTCACTGTTATTATTTATTTAATATTCCCTGTTGGGCTCTAAACTCCCAAAGGACAGAAATGGGCTTCGCTGTGATATCCACACCATCTGACCTAGTCTGGCACTTACATGAATGAAAATGTGAGCGAGTGAATGATGACAAACACACACATTAACCTGCCAGGAGGAGAGGTGAGAGCTGGCTGGCCAAGGAGGTCAAAGCAGCTGCGACTCAGACCAGAGCAGCACACCAGAGTGCTCAGAGAACGTGTAGGGTGGGGGGAGGGAATCCTCATATGGGTTAGGCTTTGGGGTAACTGGTTTCAGAAGTGGGGGAGACTGAACCAAAGTTTAGAGACATTGTTGCTAAAAGGGACATTACAGTACTGGGATGTCTGCTCATTTTGTTGGTAAGACTCATTGATCAACTTTTATGCTTTTTAAATCCCCTCCAGAGTAAATGAGCATGCACCCCATGGAGGGCCTTGTTGAACTAAACCCCTTCGACTGAGATGCGGGAAAGCAGAGCTAAGCCTGCTTTCCCTGCCTGGTGATGCTTCTTCCAACAAAACTGGAACTAGTTATTCAAACAGCTACCTAAATACAAATCAGTCACTAAGAAAACATTATCTAAAATAATTATAAAGAGAGGTGGACACATAACTTTGGACAAGTTACTTACCCTCTCTGAATCTCAGTTTCCTTCTCTGTAAAACCCAAATTATACCGCCTGCCTCTCAGGAAGGATGTGAGGCTCAAGTACGTAAAGTACCAAACTCAGAAATGTCATTTTTCATTGCAATTTATGGTAAACTTCTCAGAAGTACAAATACTTCAGCATAACGTGATGACCCTCTCACTAAGCAGCAATGCTTTTATTCCAACATCAAGCTGTGTTTCCCCTTAGAGCTCAGTAGAATATCAATTCTTACTTTGTCCTGAACATTTTGAGTTTTGGAAGCTTTACAGGTTGGTGTACATTCACACATGAGTCCACGGAAACATTTTTGGGGGCCTTTCTTCTCACTCCAGCAGGAGAAAACTTTGGGAGTTCACTTATTTGTGTAGGTTTCTGCCTCTGAGTTGCTGTTTCTTCCCCTGAGGCATCCCCTTGTCCTACACTCAGAACTCCATCCCCACCAGCTGACTCCTTCCTGCCACCAATTCCCAAACTGGAACCTTCTTTTCCCTTCTCCTGGGTCAGAATCATTCGGTGTCTCACTCTAGACCTTCCCAAGCCGACTCTGTGGAGGCAAAGTTGGGAATTCACACTGTGACAAACTCCTCAGAGGATTCTTAGGCACCTAAAGCTCAAGAACCCTGGCCTTAAACCAGGAGCAGCATCTGCGTGGGCAGAAGAGAGTGCCTGGAGCTTTTAGAGCAGGCCTCTGCTTCACCACCTTTCAAATTAGAGTGCATGTGCCGCTTTTACCATTGCCTGAAAAACGCCCCAACCAGCTCATCTATAAACCTGTTTTGCCCTTTGAAAAACCTAATGCAAGGATTGGTACTTAGCCAAGTCTAACTGTGGTAATTTGTGATGAGTTTATAGCCTAAATCACTGAGTCTCCAAGTTAATAAGCAAGAGGCTCACATCAGTGACTCCCAACAGGTAAAGGACTTGCTCTGGACAGGGGGAGAGAAGACTTTGAATGGGGCACTCATGGGGCATAAGACAGCCCTTTCTATCTTTCTGATTCCGTCAAGGGTAAGTCCCAGGGGCACTGCGTTTTCCCCCGCTACACTAACACTTCCAACCTGCCTTTTTAAATAAAGAAAGTAGGTTTTGGGCTATTGCTTTCTTGGGATGCAATATTTAACCAGAACGGAGTAGGTCATAGAATTTTCTGTGTCTATCTTTTTACGGCTTCCTTCTATTTATTTTATAGTAGTGATATAAACTTTGCTTTTGTGAATTTAAATATTAAACAGCGAGTTGATGCAAGGAAAAAACTAATGGTCTTGTTAATATATAGTAGGCAAAAATCATGAAGAGTGCAAATGAATGACTGAAATTTTGGAAAAGAACTTAAAGCAGGTGGAGAGCGGTTCTTAGAATAAAATTATAAAACAGATTTTCATATAGGAACCCACAACATTAAGTATGATACAGTTATGTTTCATATCATTTTATGTAAAAGTGGAGCAGTTCATTTAACATTTCTTACACACGAGATAAGATAGGCCAATTATCTTATAAATATAAGGGGGTGGGATATGGGAGATAAAACTGCCTTTTCCTCCTGGGACCAGATGCAAAATAGCAAAGCTCAAGAGTTGTTTATTGATTGAGGGCATGGGCTGGTTTCAGCACTTATATATACTGGGAATGCCAGTATGAACCGCACATGTATGTATGTATTCTTTCATATGTGCATAGACACATAAATACTTATATTTAAGTATATGTATATTTCTACATTAAGCACAATGCCCAACACATAGAAACTGTCAAATACAGTCTTATTATTCCTTTTTTATTTAAAATTGGCATAGCTTCTGTTCTTCATCAGTTTTTTGTCATAGAAGTAATCATAAGAAAACTCACTTTCTGAGGAGGCCACATGTATACCCTTTACAATCCCCATCTTTAAATTCCTTACTCTTCAAATTAAGCTAAAGAGCAATTTGGGTCTCTTGACCACAGTTCTCTTCCCAGATCTGCTGGCATTTATACTGTACATTTCCAGGCTTTTATCTCATGGCCAATTATATTTAAGACCATGCTTATTCCAGGTGGAGGTAGCCCAGCATATGAAAATAGGCTCAAAATATCACTGGGGACCTTGTCTTCTCAGATTTCTAGACACACGAATAATAACAGTGCTTAGCTGACTGAGTTGTAAGAATGTATTCAGAGTGAGTAGAAAGGATAGTGAATTTTGTACACTTTACTGGTAGTGTGTCTCTTGGCGGGAGAAGATAGGCTGGTGATAGATTATTTAGGTTTATAAGCACACGACAAACTAAATTCTATAGACTATTAGGCCTTTATTTCTTATTTGATGCACTATGACATCTTGTTTTTATCAGTAATGTTTTTCTCATTTTTTATATAGTCCTGTTTATGTGCAAGATTGATCTCTTGCATGAAAGCCTTTGGTAAAACGTGGTTTCTGTTAAATATAAGCTGAGTCAGAAATGGGTTTTGGGAAGCCGGTCTTTCTTGAAAGGAAATAAAAAAAATTAATTGCATGTGTGTTTGTGTTTTTACTCAGTAAAGTATCAGAGAGAATTTTGGTGGTCTTGCAAATGGAGCTAGGCTGGGCTTTGAGACCCGGAGAATGAGATCCTCTGGGAGGCTGTATGTTGAATCAATGATGCAATCGACTTCCTAAATTTATTTCAAGTACATGGAGATAGTGTTCCAGTTCCAGACCACTGCAATAAAGCAAATATTGCAACAAAGCGAGTCAAATTCATTTTTTAGTTTCCCAGTACATATAAAAGTTTGTTTATACTACACTCTGGTCTATTAAGTGTACGATAGCATCATGTGTAAAAGAAAATGTACAGACCTTAATTTAAAAATGTTGTATTGCTAAAAAATGTGAACCATCAACTGAGTTTTCAGGGATCTATAATCACTTCTCATTGTAATCACCATAACAAATGTTGCAATAATGACAAAGTCTGAAGTATTGTGAGAAGTACCAAAACGTGAGACAGAGACACAAAGTGAGCAAATGCTTTAGGGAAAATGGCACCAATAGACTTGCTTGCTGTGGGGTCGCCACAAACCTCTGAGTTGTATAAAATATAATCTCTACAAAGCACAAAAAAGCAAAACACAATAAAGCAAGGTATGCCTGTACGTTCATGAAATATGATTACATAGATTTTTGTTGTCATTGTTGTTGTTGCTTAATTTATTATCTCCCCCAAAAGGGTTAGTAGTACTGATTCCAGTTTCTCCTACTGCGATTTACTCTCGAGTCTCCTACTTAACCCCATTATCCAAGAACTCTATGAAGTGACTTTACCCCAAGTGGATTAGTCCTGCTTCCACTCTCTGAGAGTCTGATTGGACCACGGTTGGCATGTTTTCTCAATGTCAGACCCTGTCACTGTTGAAGATGGATTTTGAAAGATCAAACTTCTCTTAGCAGTAGCTTGCTCACTGGAGTCTTGCTAGTACTACAGGGGGACCCAGTGGTGAGTTTCCAAAGGGAAGCTTTCTTATATCATTCTCCACAGTCAATGGAGACCAGTCCAGACTGGCAGAATCCTGAGGAAATTCTGACATTTGCTACATGCTGTGCCATAATCATTCCTATATATATATTGAATTCTGGTTATCATCCTAGCTGCTTCCTGTCTCCAAATTTAATTTTACTTCACGGATCTTGTTGCTTTTCCCTTTCAATCTCTCTTCCCAGTGTACATATCCATCCTATTTCACAATGATAAATCTTAACTTCAGAGACACAGAATTCTAACAAATTTTTCTGTATTATAATCTTTTAAAAAAGAAAAAGAAAGAAAGAAAACCCATAACCCATCTGAATTCAAGGTCACTTAATCTCATTCATGTCTAATCAGCTGATGTGGGAGGCCTGTCTCCATTTTTAATGTACAGCATAGCCTGAGATAGCCCAGGAAATTGTTTCCCCCCTAGGGACACTGAGGACAGGAGAGCTTCATTTCAATATCTAGGTTTTTTGTTTGTTTGTTTCTTTTCTAGAAAATTTATATAATAGAGAATTTTGAGAAGCTGCCTAAAATGTCCAAAAAACCCAAAGTGGCTGCCCTAGAAATATAATTAGTGCATTCACTACAGATCTACTGTACTTCCTTTCAGGAAATAAAACCCTTATTTTCTCAACCCTGATGTTGTTTATCCTTTAGAAGAGATCCCCATGTTATAGCATGGCTCACTCTGGTTTTCTTTTATATGTGTACCCCAAAGATAAACAAACCTCAATGGGGTCTGTGAATTTAAATCTCAAGATACTTCCATGTTTATCAAATAAATTATTGGGCTGGAAACCAAGCAAGGTTGGTGAGAGCTGTCAGACCTCATTTACAAACCACATCTGGCATGGTATGATATGGCTCTCAGGCTTTAGTGGTCATAGCTTTGAAGAAAAGCAGTGTCCAATAGAAGTTTCAACCGAAGGAAACTTGGACTTAGGTCAAACCATCCTTGCCGTAGTGGCTTGAGGTTGTTCCTCTTTGTTTTTCTTGAGCTCTCTAGAGAGAGTCTGACCACATTCCTTTGCCACTAACTACTACATGTGGAATCAGTGTTGGCAGGGGAATTGGCGGTCAGCTAGTCTGAATATTATTTGAGTCACAAAATTCCTTCACTGCTGTAATGACTGACATAGATAGTCAAGAGTACAAATAAATATTCTATGTGTAAATATTTAAAAGTTAAAAACAAAGCTAACAATGGTTAAATAAATGTGTTTTATCTTCCAAACTTAATAAAAAGTACTTTTATAACTACCTAGAAAACAGGATTCTAGATCCCTTAGAATTCTTCTCTAAAATATAGCAATGCAGGGAAAGCAAACCCTGGCCCAGTCTAAGACACTTTTCTTCAATCCCAGATCCATTTAACTCTGTGTTGTGTTTCACAGTAGCCCACAAATTCAACCATTACCTATAAATAGTTGCCCCATGACCACCTCTCAGACTTGGATAGAACATATCTTCAAAAGGCAGATCTACACAGCCTATAAATAGAGACCTTGGACATAGCATTCCCAGATCTGGAGTACCTACTTTGTGTTTAAGAAGAGGAGAGAAGAAGAAGAAATCCAGAAAGGCAGGGCCAGGGAGGCATAGCCAGAATGGGACTCTCCAAAGTAGGGGACCCAGTGGAGCAGTCTCTTTGTTCAAATACAAGGGTGGTACTGTCGTTTACTGACACTAAGAGTTGTCAGGATAGCAACTCACTTTTGGATTAAGACAGCAGCATAATACTAGAACAAATTCCAGAGTCAGGCACAATTCTGCCTTCAAACCTCAGCAGCCAAATTGTGCTAGGGGTAAGAATGCAACTCCAGAACCAGAGTTAGTTCTAAGAAAATGTCTCAAGTTCTCCCTCTCTGGAGACATCCAGGGAGGTCTCCTTTTAGGTCTCATACAAGTTCTATGCTAGGGTCCCCAAAGAATCTGAGTTTCTAGTGTGACTCTGAGATGAATCAGGTCTGCCTTCAGAAACTCTTCCAAGATAGGACACAAAGAAATAGATGTTCTACCAGCCTGATGGATCACACATGCCTTTTCTGGGCCAGACAAGACTCTGTTATCCTAAGACCCAAGGCACTGGGTGAGAAGCCCCAGTGCTAGTGTGAGGGATGTCCTTTTCATCAGCTAAAGGAGCAGAGTGCTACAAAGGAGTAGCCACTAGCCTCCAGCACCAACCAGGCCTCAAGCTCAGGGTTGGCTGGTGGGTCCTCAAGGAGGGCTTGACTTAAATATATATGGTTGATTTTATCATAAAAAATGAAAATATATGATTGATTTTGAGGAACTGGCTCATGTGATTATGGAGGCTGGCAAGTTCAAAATCAGCAGCCTGGAGACCCAGGAAGAACTGATGTTACCCCTCCAGCTGGAAGGCAATCTGTTGGCAGATTTCCCCCTTTTGGGGGGGTGGGAATGGGGGAAATACCTCTTTTTTCTCTCTTAAGGCCTCTAACTGATTGGACAAGATCACCTAACTCATGGAGGGTAAGCTGCTTTACTCAAAATCTATCCATTTAAATGTCAATCTCAACTAAAAAACACTCTCACATCAACTTCCAGACCTGTGTTTGACCAAATATCTGGATTCCATCGTCTAGCCAAGTTGACAAAGGATTAGCCATCACAGGCTCCACGACCACGAATCTGTTCTTCGGTACAACAGCAGAAGTGATACTAAAAAGACCTTATTTGCCAAGTGCTATTATATTTTTAAAGTTGTATTTAAACATATCATCTGCTGCTCCATGTAGGAAAATACTGGTAAGCTAGGGGAAGCCCAGAAGGCTGTCTGCTGGTCAGAAACTATAGGTTTCATTTCCATCCCAGACTGCTGGCAGGCAAAAATGTCAGTGCTGAAAAGACATACAACTTCCATGGGGTAAACAGCTTTGCTGGGCATGATCACATTCCATTAAAGGAGTTCGAGCTTCGGTTGTCAGGAAATCCTGTGTTTGGCAAATAGGAGTGATATATCAAGCCCCATAAATAAAATCAGGCCAGGTTACTTATAACTATACTGATGACCTTTCCAGTCCATTTTCTGAAACCACAATCTTAGGTTGTAAAGTTAGGTATTAAGTCTCTCATGGTGTTTTTCTCTATTTCTTTTGTCCTTTGTATCCAGGCAGGTGGGCACGAAAAGAATCTCCCCCATTTTATATACATATGGTTTAAATGGTACAAATTTGAAGTTTTTAAATATAAAGCCTCTTTATATATGCAAAGTGAAAGAGATACTTGTTTCCTATCTATAGAATTAATCTGAATCACTAAGCATTCTAAGAATCCAAATAAAATTTATTGTACTTTATAGAGACTCAGATTAGAAGTCACAGGGGCTCTGTCATCTGTTCCATATAGACTAACCGAAGAGGAAAAGAGATGAAAAATTTGCAGGATGCAAAGTAGGAATATTAAATAAAATAATAATAGTAGTATGGACTAAACACCAATTATGTATGCCAAATACTTCGGGCACCTTATGCATATGCTATTTCTAGTTCTTTTTTTTTTTAAGATTTTATTTATTTATTTGACAGACAGAGATCACAAGTAGGCAGAGAAGCAGGCAGAGAGAGAGAGAGGGAAGCAGGCTCCCCGCTGAGCAAAGAGTCCAATGTGGGGCTCGATTCCAGGACCCTGGGATCATGACCCGAGCTGAAGGCAGAGGCTTTAGCCCACTGAGCCACCCAGGTGCCTCTGTTATTTCTAGTTCTAAATACAAGACAGTAAGAGTCATTTTTCCCAACTTAAAGATAAGACTCAGAAAGCTTGAATGACCTGTCTAAGGCTCCCTGAAAACAACTTGCTCTGTTGGGATTCCAGCAATTGTTTCCTTTGTGAAAAAGGGAAGGCACACGTAGGAGAGACACCTCTCAGTCTCCTCTCAACTCCAGGAGTGTCCACGAAACTCTTGAACTTTCACTGAACATACAAAGTAGCTCTGACCCCCAGAACGGAAAATGCCTTTGTGTGCTCTCCAGACCACCTCAACTTCTGGAATTTTCTCACTCCCTCTTAAAGAAGGACAATTTATTCCACCACAGTGAAAATTCACTGCGGACCCAAAGGTCAAGGCACAAAACCTTCTCCTATGAATTCTAGGCAAGACTGGCAAGTTGCAGAAGAGAAAGCCTGAGGACTTACATGGAGGGTCTGAGCTTTCTCACTTCTCTCATCCCTCCTTGGCCCAAATCGGTGACAGGGATCAGTACCAAATGTCACCAAAACTCTTCTTCTTTCGTTTATCCTTTCCTTTCCTTACTGACCACATAGTACATACCAGACATAGTTCAAATAAGGAGAGGAAGGCACAGTCCCTGACCCTGAAGCTGGAGAAGTCCTGGAGAAAAACAAATATCCACATAATTATAATATATCTGGTTAAGAAAAGTGACAGATTATGTAATGGATAGTCTGGGAAGAAAGAACAGGCTCTAAGACACCAAGCATTTGCTTTCCTGGACGAGCCTCCGAGCTGATGCCCAGGGCAAGTGGCTGAGGAAGCAGCCACAGTGGTATTAGGGACACGTGGGATCCCCTGGGATGCTGGGGTGCTCAAGCAGCACGACTTCTAGACTCACCTGCAGCCCAGCAGCCTCAGGAGCCAGGAGGAAGACAAGGTATCCAGAATTCTTCATTGAACGAGAGCTGCAATTCTAGCAGTGCCACGGATGAGAGCTGAGATATGGAATGTGTGTTCTGCAATGGGTAGCCCATCTGTAGCCTGAGCTACTCTGCCTGAGAAAATGCTTGTTATTATGCTCCCAGAGACTTCCCAATAATATGTCATGTGAATCAACTCAACTCAGAAATTCCACATACAGCCTCGTCACATCATGAGAGTCACAGAAAAGGTGGTTATTGTTGAATGAGTCGTAGGATCCTGTGTCTGCGGATAATAAGAAGCTAAGGCAAATAACCACAAATCTTGTGAGTCCCCTGTCAAGTAACCACTCGCTTTGCCATCTAGAACTGTGGAGTAGAATGTGCCTAAATTTCTTTCACCAGCCTTTGGGCGCACACGGACCCAAGTCCATCAGGCTTTCATAAACCTAGCAAAGACCTGTTTACTTACACCTGCCTGGAGACAGATGCATTCACAGCAAACTTAAATTGGAGACAAACTTAGAATCACCATCAGTGTGCATTAACATCCTTCAGATCTTTAGAATGCCCCAGTCATTACAAAATGGAGAATATATGCTGGGTTCACTTATCATTAAGGGATGTAGAGAAGAGGTGTCTTCTTGATTTCTCTGTAACTGGGCCTGGTGTTCTTCACCAGCCCCCTTTCTTCTGGGTAGTGGTGTGTGCGTGCATGTGTGGATGTGTGCATGTGTGTGTGGGAGGAAGGGGTGGTGGGGGATGGTGTGGACAATTAGTTCAACCCAGTAGTCTTCAACCTATTTTTCTCTTGCAGTGACTTCATTTCAGCTTGGATGACTCCCAAAAATGTTTAGTCCTTCAGACCCCATTTCCTCCCCCAGTCAGCCTCCAGATGCCCAGGACGGCATCTGAGTGAGGACATGTAGCTCTAGGTTGTTGAGAGGAGACACAATTCTAGGACCTAAAATCTTGTGCTGCCTGGATCTTTGCTGGTCCCTTCTTGAGTGGGTGATCTCAGCTCTTCCCTAGGCGGACTGTTCCGTTGGCATCTGCCACTGAAAGCCACAGCTGGTGTACTTCATAATTTATGGTCTGTCGTCTCAGCTCATCTGGACCCAGGAATTTCTCCTGGTGACTCAGCCCTGCCTCAGGGGTGCTGTGTATCCCACCTGAGGTCTGACCGTTCTTCCTTAATGGGTCCCACCTCAGATGTTTCGTTCCCCAACTCCCAAAACCAGAGCCACTTTGCCCTCACTTGGTGACTTTCAGCGAATTTTTACCACGCCTCCTGGGGTGAGTGGGAATTTTTTAGTCTGTCTATGCCTTGTGGGAACAAAGCTTAATTTCAGGACTGTCTAACCTGTAGCACTTTTACTTTCATGTGACAACCCGTTAAGGGTTGAAAATTGTGTGCCCAAAAAGATATTTGAAATTCTAAACCCTAGTACCTCAGACCGTGATCTTTTCTGGAAAGAGGGCTGTTTCTGGTCTAGGCTGCTGGCTGCTGACTGTCTCTTTGTCTTTACGATTCTAAGTCTCAAGCACATGGAAGGATCATCATCACATGCCCTCGTGATCCCCAGGAACCAGAGACAGGACTTCTTATAAATAGATATTTTATCTGACCCATTTGGTAGTTTCTTACTGTATATTAATGGTCATGACAGTTTTTCTACTTCCTGTATAGCCATATCCTCTCAGGAGCTCTGGGGTGGACATTACTGGTGACCTTCAGCATTTAATGTCTTTTCTTCCTTTCCTATAGAACTGTGATAAGGTTTCGGTGTCCATCCCTTCCTGACACAGCCCATGTCCCTCAGTGACCTGAGAGCTCAAAAGTTTATCCCATAACTTTCTCCTGATATTGGTTCTGGAGTGGGCATGTGACCCAAATCCGACTGATGGAACTCAAAGAGCTTCTGCTAGAGACTTCCAGAAAAAAAGCTTCCTTGTCTTCAGGGGCTCCTCAGAAAGTCAGTCTCCTTTACACTGGAAATGGAAGGAAAACCTGTGACCTTGATTGCAGGCAGCTGTCTTGTAGTTATGAGGAAAACCTTCTTTCAGAGGAAGCTTATGTTTGGCAGAGCCCAGCAACGAGACATCGCCGGCTCCTCCAACTGAAACACAGTGAGACCTTGATGTCCGGATGCATGAGTCAGTGACTTTCTGTACTGTTTAAACCGGTTTGATGGGTATGTGATTGACAGTATCCTAAGACATACAAACTATACCAGACATTTTAGAATAGTTACCATGTGGGGAAAAAGCCACAGATCCATTTCACTTTTTCAGTTATAGATGCATTAATAATTCTGCCTGGGTGTTCTTGAAACCAGGAAAAATTGTTCCGTATATTACTACTTACAGACACTTTACCTTTCTATACCATTTCTTGATAGCCTCATCTTACTTAACATTTAATTACTTTGTCGATTTTGGCCATTCTAACTGGTATAAGGTGGAATCTCAATGTGGTTTTGATTTGAAACTCCCTGATGGCTAATGATGATGAACAATTTTTCATGTGTCTGTTAGCCATCTGTACGTCTTTGGAGAAGCATCTGCTCATGTCTACTTCCTGTTTTTTGACTTATCTATTTTTTGGGTGTAGAGGTTGAGGAGTTCTTTACAGATCTTGGATATCAGCCCTTTGTCTATAGTGACATTTGCAAATACCTTCTCCCATTCTGTGGGTTGCCTCTTTGTTTTGTTGACTCTTTCCTTTGCCAGGCAAAAGCTTTTGATCTTGATGAAGTCCCAAAAGTTTATTTTCTCTTTTGTTTCCCCTGCCTTTGGAGACACGTCTTGAAAGAAGTTGCTGGGAGACCAACCATGAGAGACTATGGACTCTGGGAAACAAACTGAGGGTTTTAGAAGGCAGGGGTGAGGGGAAGGATGAGCTGGTGATGTCTATTAAGGAGAGACGGATTGCATGAAGCACTGCGTGTTATACACAAACAATGAATCCTGGAACGCTACATCAAAAACTAATGACTAACATAACACTATAAAAAAACACTCTAATTTTAAATTCACAGAAAGGCTAATCCATGGAGTACTCCTCAGAAGAAGGTTATTTTTTTTTCTTTTTAACCTTCAACATTTTCATTAACACATAGGTGAGAAAACAGAAATACTAAAAAGGAAAAGACTTGTGGGCGCCTGGGTGGCTCAGTGGTTAAAGCCTCTGCCTTTGGCTCAGGTCATGATCCCAGGGTCCTGAGATCCTGCTCCGCATTGGGCTTTCTGCTCAGCAGGGAGCCTGCTTCCTCCTCTCTCTCTGCCTGCCTCTCTGCCTACTTGTGATCTCTGTCTGTCAAATAAATAAAATCTTAAAAAAAAAAAAAAAAGGAAAAGACTTGCTTAAGCCCACAAATTTCCATAATCTAGGCAATTGTCACAAATATGAATCAGTGTAGAACAATTCAAGAAACATAAAAGGTTGAGATTTTCTCTAAAGAGCTGGATCCAGCTTCCTAACTTCGTGTTGGTATACTTCTGCCTTGGTGATCTATGAAGATCCTTACACCACCAAAAGGAGAGATCTATAGGGAAACATTAAATTATTAGTTTCAAAAGATTCTCATGTTTTTGAGCTCTTAATAAAGCCAAGTGGACTGGGAAATGCTTGAAGTAGAGTAAGATAAATAGACATCTTCCACTGGAAAGACACACTAAACCACACTTCCTTTTAAATAAACTCCTAGGTACTACATTATTTTAACAGTTTTTCACTTGAATGTTCTCAAATTTTAGCTCACTTAAATCATTAGATTACAAGGGAGCTGAAAAAAGGAAAGGGGTATTGAAGTACAATCAATTAGTTTGTCTTTGGTTGTTTTAAGAAGCTTAATTTAGGAAAGAATTCTCTGGAATAAAATCTGGATTATCTTTGAATTAAATTTTGTCATCTCTTTTTAGTATGTTTATTATAACTAATAATAATATTATATAACATTAAATATTGGATTGTCTTGTCTTATAGTCTTTTTAAAAGATTTATTTATTTATTTGAGAGAGAGAGAGAGAGCGCACAAGTGGGAGGAGGGGCAGAGGGAAAGAAAGAATCCTGAAGCCAACTCCCCAGTGAGTGAGAAGCCCGACCCTGGGGCTAAATCCCAGAACTTTGAGATCATGACCAGGGCGGAAATCAAAAGTAGACCAATTAACACATTGAGCTATCTAGGAACCCTTTGGATAGTCTTTTAAATAAACCCTCAAAAATATACCAGTTAAGTGAAACTGTTTAAATATGGTATTTGCTGGAATTATCCAGTTATTTGAAGGGATAAACCTAGCACATTGGAGATAAATTTACCCACATGCTCCCTAATCGTTCTAGAAAGTGTAATTTTCTGAAGTCATTTTTTCCTTTCTTCCCCTAAGCACAGGGAAATCTTGGCAATCAACAACTGGATCCTACATTTTCTCTCAAATAGGTAGACTCAGGACACAAGAAAACATAATAACATTAGGACAAAGGAGTAATCCTTAAAGCCTAACAGTGATGCCATAATTTGGGCCCATTAGCCCAGAAAGGAACTCTGCCATTCCACATTCTTTTGGCAGTTCTGCCCAGTAAGGTGTGGTCCTATGTGGTGAGGGGGTGAGCGTGGGGATGGGGAGCCAAGCTTGATGAACCAGAACCCTCTGAGAGAGATAGCCTATCTCTGGGAGCAAACCAGGGCTATATATATATCTATATATCTATAAATTATATATCTATAATTTCTCAGTGTGTGTATGTATATAATGTATATAATTTCCAGTCAGGACTTGCTGGGTGGTTTGGAATCACTCTTTATCCGTACTTTCTTCACTTGTAACAAGCACAAGTCCTTTCACTGAGAATGACAAGCTGTTCTTTATGACACTTTGGGGTTTCTGTTTAAACCTAGAATGTTTGGAGTAAGTAAAGCTAACACAAACGGTGAAGCACTCACAGCCCTGGATAAATAAATATCTATCTTATTTATGTAAGCTAATGCCAAATGAATATAAAACAACTCAGTCATCTCTACCTTATATGATTGGGGATAAAAATCGAATCTAAAGATTTCCAAGGAGGAAAACTAGTAAATTTAAGGTAATATAATGATTTAATTAAATTAAATTATTGGATGTTTTGAGTACAGTTCATTCCTTTGCTTTCTTTGTTCTGAAAGCGGATATTGAGGACCTCTGTACAATGATGCTAAGTTAGGCTCTACGTGATACAGCAAACCTAATGAGGTTATTGGCTATTATCTTCCATATGCTTACACTTGATCTTAGCCAAAAGGCTGAGAAGCGATCTTATATATGCTTAAAAAAAATAGTGCATAACACATACCAAGTGCTTAGTCAGTGGTTGTTGAATCCTGAATGAATAATCTATGGCAAAAAAAAAAAAAAAAAACCCACAACCCAGAAATCACCTCTCCTGTTTTATTTCTTTTATCTTGTTATATTTTTAATGATATTTTACAGAATATTTATTTAAAGTGAACATTAAAATTCATTCAATGTGTATCTGTTGGATGGTAAGATGAAGACATTTGACTAGTAAAATTTGACCATTAAAATTTGGCCAAGAGAGCATTAAATTCATTATGCATGTACAAATAATGAACCATATAGTTGGTGACCTCAAAATAGATCACAAACATTTTCATGTGCATGTATTCTATTAAATGAGAATAAACCACTCTCTTTAGAGTGAATTTAAAGTTGACCTGAGAATCCGGAGAAAGCTCGGTAGAGCCAAGTGAGACATGTGTAAGAAAGCGCTCGGTAAAGTGCTATGAAGCTTTTTATAAAGCTCAGAGTTATCAGAACAGAAGCTGGACTTGGGCTGGAGTTGAAGTCCCAGGTCGGCTGCTTACTAGCTGGCCCTTGGGAAAGTTATTCTAACCTGGTAAATTTTAGTTTTCTCAGAGGTAAAATGGAAAAGAATAATACTATCTACATCATGCCTTTTTCGGGACTATGATGTGAGCAAATGCACAAAAGCATTTCCACTTCATGGCTCTTTATAGCAAGAGCTCAGCATCTGCTTTGTCTTCGTCATCATCATTGTTATCACCAGAGGTGGGAATTTTTTCCTTACTGCTCATGCTATAAAATGTCAAGATTGCCAAGGGAAAAAAGGAGGGGAAAAGAGAAAAAAAATTAAACAGAGGTGCTGCTAAACCACACTCTATAATTTCTCACCTATTGGCAAACTGGTCTGCTCAGGCTTGCCTTCCTCGGGTCGGTCCTCCAAGCTATCAAGGTGATTTGTTGAGAACCGAAACCTAACCATCTGATCACCCCTCTGAGGTCCTCCACAGTGGTCTGGGAGCTGCGAGACAGAGTCCAGGGTCTGTACAATGGTGTCTGAGGAGGGTCTCTAGGAACCGATCCCCTGCTCACCCCTTCAACTCCAGTTGTGATCAGGTAGACCAGACCTGGCCACCTCCTGACCAAATCCTAATTCATTACAACTCAGTTAAGAAAACACACAAAAAAACTGAGCAACTCAGCTGAGACTCCCGTTGCCTCTTGGGAAGCTCACCCATTTGTCAAATTGCTTTATAAGAACACTATACAGTGAGGTCCTTCAGGGGAGGGTACCAGGGTTTACCATACGTAATACTTGGCATATTTTAGGGCTCAGTAACTATTTGCAAAGGGATGGCGGGATGAATGCATCCATGAATATGCATACGATAACCAGATGCAAGAAGTACCCTCGTAGGGCTGGAAGGCGGCCAGAATATGACATTCTTCTCCCGAGCAACTTTGAAAACAATGGAAAGGTAGAGGTGGAAGTCTGGCAGGAGATTAAATGTCATCTTCATTACTGATAAAGCTGTTAGGGGAGGGTGTGGCTTGAGGACATGACAAGAGCAGACTTCAAAAAATGAACTCCATAGTTGGAGAGACTTACCCACCAGCGGCCACACGGCTCCTTGCTAGAGGACTTGCCTCTCCACGATGGAGAGTGTGAAGAGGCAGACCGGGCATGTGTAATTCTTAAGGTCAGCTGGCTTCCAAGCACTATCCAGAGCAGTTTATTTCCCAAACGCACCAGTGGGAGAGTTGCCCCTTCTCCTCTGGGTCAGTGAGTGAAGTGGGAGAGGGAGGTCCAGAGGTTGACAGCAGCTGATGTCACTTGGGCTGGTAAACATGGGGCCTGGGGATGTTGCTCTCTGTTCCCTTCCCGGACGGCCCCACGGGAACTGACTGATTTATATGCTGGTGATATTTCCCACGAGGGACAGGAAGAGTGGATTACAAAGATACCTCCAAATTACATATGGGTCAGTGGATTATCTTTTGACTTCCCCCTCTAATTCCTCCTTTCCAGTTGACCTATGAACGCAGATGGAATGACGTACGTTGATAAACTTCTTACCAAGATTTGAAAATTGTTTTGGCTTCTAAAAGAGTACACTTTGTCTTTTATTCAATCAATTTTTTAAAAAAGATTTTATTTATTTATTTGACAGACAGAGATCACAAGTAGGCAGAGAGGCAGGCAGAGAGAGAGGAGGAAGCAGGCTCCCTGCTGAGCAGAGAGCCCAATGCGGGATTCGATCCAGGACCCTGGGATCATGACCTGAGCCAAAGGCAGAGGCTTTAACCCACTGAGCCATCCAGGCGCCCCTTATTCAATCAATTTAATGAAACCTAGCAAATATTTGCTGACACGCAGCCAAGTACCAAGCACAGTAAAATATAAAGATGTGTATACCACAGTGATCCTGTGGAAATTACGATCCACTTAGCATCCAGTGGGTCATTTCTCTCAAGTAGAGAAAAGGGAACTCAATTATGAGAGCAAAATAAACAGACAAATATTTGGCAATCTTTTTTCTAGTGGCTTTGAGCAGTTTAAATGATTGTGCATCCAAAATTTAAGACGTTTTCTCTTCTCTTATCACTAGCATTAATTAAAGCCAAGATACTAACGATAAAGTTCTTGGCAACCACCAGAGTCATTTATCTTCTCTCTTTCTGTCCACCTCGCACCCTCTTGGGAAGACCTGCCATTGGCAAAGGGAGGAACAGGGTGAAAGTGTGCACAAAGGTTGTTGACAGCCAGCACAACTGCTGAAAAACAACTCAGATTAGTGGATGGATAGTTTCATCTCCCTGAAGGAAGGCATCTTACTTACTCCTGTCCTATCCTGTATTCTGGCATCTTGCATTATTCTCTTGTTTGAACTCAAAAAAATCTTGACTTCTCACCTTTCTAAGAATTCTATTTGTTTTTTATTTAACTGGATTCTCAAAGGTTACTCACTTTATTTCACTAGATCTTAAACTCACAATTCTGTTTTGTGTCGTTTTTACTTCCTCTTGTCTTACATCCTCTCATCACCAAATGGAAGAATGACTCAAAAGAAACAGGGAATTGATTCCAATCCCTAACAGATTCAGGTTCAGGGGCTTTTCCCAACTTCAACTTTAAAAAAACCATTATGGAGCCAAGCAATCATGGAGAAATTTGTAATTTTCTTCCCCCAAGAATGCTAAACAATGTACAGAAAGCTAGTAGAATGTGGAGGCACATAAAGCCTCCATATCCTCAGCACTGGTCCTGATTTCTGAAAAGCAGCCTTTCTTCTTCCTCTCATTCCTGTACATCGACTAGATCAACAGCAGGAGCAGGAAGTCATGATTTTCGCTCTAGAATAGCTTGGCAGCGTACACTGCCTGAGGACAAGTAGGGAAACCAGGTCTGGCATTTCTGTTTGAGAAAGAAAGAAACTGGCAACTCTTTACTTGAAATGCTGTATTTTTTTCTATTAACTTATGAGATAGCATATAAATTCATAACAGTGATTTAAAATATAGGTATATATTATATATACATACACGCACTCCTTGGGTGTGTATAAATCACTTGTTTCTAAATATCATGAATAAAGAAAATAGCAAACAGAGTCAACACATCCCAGGGTCTGAGAATGTCATTGTCAGCATGAAGGGCTGTGAGATCTTAGGCGATTAAAACACTCCCGTGCCTTTCTGCTTGCTTTGTAAAGAAAAAGGAAAAGAAAAGGAAGGCATCATTACATGGTTTTTATTGTCCTTGTGTCTGTTCAGAATCTAACAGGGACAGGACACATAAAAGGAAACTGATAACAGTAGGATTACAAATATTGTGGAGACTTATGTAGATAACTTTGCATATGCATTTTAAAATTTTCAAATGTATTATTTAATACTTATCCAAGGCAATGTGTATTAAATATTGAACAGACTTTAAAAGAAGCTTTTCATGTATTAAAAATAATTCATTAGTGGGCTTTGGAGATAATATTCACTTAGTAAAATACACAGTATCTCTTCTGCCCAAAGCATTTTGAAGCTATGCAGGGAAATGAGATCTTTCTAGAAGCTGTGATAAGTACTTTTCTAGGGTCAATAAGATAGAAGGAGCCCATTTGCAAAAATTTTCTTAGAGTCATCAATTTAAATTTGCCCAGAGAAGATATCAGTAATCCTGTGATAGAACTTTGGCTCTATAACATACCCCTATAATACCCTGTGTGAAATCCATTTTTATGGTATGTTTACCCTGTATTTAATATGTCCCAATACCCGGTATTGTTCAAGACAAATTCGAATAAATGCAGCTTATTTCATATGAGACTATACAGGCAGAACATCACTATTTGTCCATGTTTTAGGCAGATCTGTAGATCTCATAGATGCTCTGAATAAAAATATAAATATAGACACAAATGTAGCTTAGGCTACAGCCCAGGTTATAAATGTAAATAAATTCAAGATGGTGACAGATACATTCATGAAGACAAGTTTCACCAATGGGATGTTGCCTTATCTACCAACATTCATGGTAGGTTGGAATGCCCAGAATTAATTACTACAGAATCACATAGATGACAAGAGGTTTTCTTTAGGGTGAGCGGGCTGGGTCAACAAGAGTTATTCCCTCCAACCCTGCGACAGCAGAAGTAGAAAAGATCTGTGGTACTTCCCTCTGACCCTGCCATCTCAGCTGTACACTCTACCCAGATGGGCCACATCTCCTGACTGGCCCTTCCAGAACCAGAATCTAGAAGGCCTGCCCTGACACTCCATCCATGCTGCCAACAGTCACCACCCCAAAAGCACGATTGAACCCTTTATACGTGACACACATTAATGTATACTGAGTCATCATCTGTGCCCCAAACCTAATTGTCCTTCCAGACTTTACTGTTTCTGTCAAGGGCGCCATTTGCTTGTAATGGTATTAAATTTGTGAACTTAAAAGAGCTTGTTATGCTTTTATTAAAGGAAAAAAAAACCAAAGAAGTGCAAAAGGTAAAATTACACAAGTTTTTCAGAGAATTTATTTTATTTTATTTTTTTAAAGATTTTATTTATTTATTTGACAGAGAGAAATCACAAGTAGATGGAGAGGCAGGCAGAGAGAGAGAGAGAGGGAAGCAGGCTCCCTGCTGAGCAGAGAGCCTGATGCGGGACTCGATCCCAGGACCCTGAGATCATGACCTGAGCCGAAGGCAGCAGCTTAACCCACTGAGCCACCCAGGCGCCCCAGAGAATTTATTTTAAAGACCACTTCGCCCCCACACCTTTCCAAAATTCCCAGTTTCCAAACGAAAACAGCATTGTAGCGTTAATTTTAGTATTTTTCTTTTCTGACACTTGGGCTTTTCTTCTGCTTTTAACAAAAATCAGATGACATTACACACACACACGCACATGTATGTTTATAACATGCTGTTTTCATTTAAAACTTATTCAGGTCAGTTTATTTCGAGTTACTTAACACTCATATTACTCCATTGTATAGACATACCACACTTACCCAAGACCTCATTGATGGTTATTTTGGTTTTTTACCATTATGCTGTCACAAATGAGATTGCAGTAAATATCGATGGACATATGGCTGTGAGTACTTTTGCTCTCTTGTCTTTATAAGGCAGATTTTTCAAAAGTGAGAAGGCTATAGCACACATAGGGTATCCTGTTTGAATAACTTTTAATATTCTTGCCCAGTTTTTGGATCAGCTTTTGACTTCTCTTCTCCCTTATACTAATCTTCTTCTTTTTGGCTCCAACTCAAAAATCTATAGAAACATCTTTTGTAATATCATCCTGCCATTTAATCCTGACCTGAATCTCCTGGCTACATTTTTTAGGTACTGGGTAGATACTAACATGCTTGGACACTGACTTTAGTTTCCTAACAGGTCTTTGTTTACCTGGCCTCTCATTCCACACATGACAGTCATATTAATCTTCTCAAAAATTGCCTTATGCCTATCAGATCTCTAGAACCTTCCACAGGTTTCCATTACCTAAAAAATGAATCTTAATCATGCATGCAAGATCCTTCACAGCCAAGCTTCAATCTTTCTCATTTTACCTTTATTTCTCCTATTTAAAAATTAGAATGGTAGCATCAAGAACTGTGCTTTGAATTTTAGTCTATCTAACAAGAAGATGTATGTTCTTACTACTACAACATACTTTGGTATGTTCTTACTACTACAACATACTTCGGTTCAATTCAATAAATATTTTTGTAACATGTAATGTAAAACACTCTATTAGATGCTAGAGAGGATGGAAATTTTAAAAATAGTGGCACATGGTTGACCTTTAATCATGGTTCCTCCACCCCAAATATGCTTTGTGCTATGTGACCTTCCTTCTGGCAATAGCAGGTTTAAACAAACATGGACACCTATCCCAGGTGTCTGTTGCTCTCTAATAAGCCACCCCAAAACTCAATGACTTAAAACAATGACAACATGTACGTGGCTCACACATCTAAAATTTAGGTAAAGCTCAGAGGAGAGGGACACCTGGGTGGCTCAGTTGGTTAAGCAGCTGCCTTCGGCTCAGGTCATGATCCCAGCGTCCTGGGACCGAGTCCCACACCGGGCTCCTTGCTCAGCAGGGAGCCTGCTTCTCCCTCTGCCTCTGCCTGCCATTCTTTCTGCCTGTGCTTGCTCTCTCCCTCTCTCTCCCTCTGATAAATAAATAAAATCTTTAAAAAAAAAAAAAAAAAAAAAAAAGCTCAGAGGAGAGTCTTTGTTTCTGCCCTGCTCAGCGCTCAGCATTGGCTGTGGTGGCTTGGAGGCCAGGATGGGGAATCATATGAAACCTTGTCCACTCCCCAGTCTGAGAGTCGGTGCTGGCTGTCAGCAGGGTCCTCAGTGAGGACTGTAGCCTGGGACACCTTCACATCTCAACTCTATGTAATCTTTTCCCTTTCTTTGGTTCCATGCACAAGCACCCCAAAGGGCCAGGCAGGAGTTGTTTTGCCTATTAGGATTCAGCCACTGAAAGCACGTCATATCACTTCCACTGCAGCTCCCCCAGATCCAAGAGAAGAAGTTGTGGAGCCCCGTCTCCTGAGGAAGGACTGTCAGAGCCACGCCACAAGAATGTGTCATGTTGCATGTGTGTTTATGTGACCATCCGTAGAACACAATATGCCACACCACCTAGAGATGTGCCAGTGACCTGTCATAGGAAAATAATTCAGGACAATCAAATTCCCTTTCAAGCAAATATAGCTTGAGAACAATTTAGAGAATAAAATAGCTGCTGCAGATTAATCTGGAAGAACATAACAAAGAAAGAGGGGGAGGGGCATGAAGAAGCATGTGGTCACTGCAGTTATGGGGTTATAGAAACCAGGAGTAGGAACCCACTTTTAAACATATTCCCAAAAGGGCATGGTAACAAACACGTAATAGGTGCTCAGATATGTCATAGGAAGTAATACGTAAGTGACTAGAAGGAGGGAACCCAAAGCGGGGGGGGTAAGTTTGGAAGGGGAAATATGAGATTCTATTAGAAATATGTTGAGTTTGAGGTTCCAGTGATCGCTCCCCTCTGAGATGTCTGGCAAGCAGTTGGTAAAGAGGGTCTGTGGTCCAGAGAAGAGAACAAGAGTTGGTTGGTAGAAGGACTCAGAAAGCCATGGACAAGGTGAAGCTTTGGCAGGATGAGGCTGTCGAGAAGGAACAGGTAGCGGAAGACCAATGACTCATGAGCAAGCAAAATAACGTGTGCTTGATTCTGTAGGCTCAGCGTCTGAACACCTGGATTTAACATCTGTGATACAGGCTTCACTACTTAACTAAGTGTGTATTTTCTTAGATTTAGCTACTTAATCTCTCTGTACTTTGGTGTCCTGTTATGACATTGTTACAATAATAAAACCTACACTGTAGGGTTATAGATTAAATGATATAATGCCTGTAAAGTACTTGGGACAGAGCTTAGCACATATGAGGCAGTTAATGCATACTAATTTTTTTTAAAAATTTAATTTTGTATTTGAGAGAGAGAATGAGTGGTGGGGAAGGGCAGAGAGAGAGAGAGAGAGAAGCAGGCTCCCTGCTGGGCAGGGACTGTCCCCCCCCTTTCCCCCCCAACCCCGGCCAACTCGGGACTTGATCCCAGGACACCAGGATCATGACCTGAGCACAAGGCAGATGCTTCACAGACTGAGTCACCCAGGTGCCCACCAGGGCATACTAATTTTAATAACTATTGTTATTTTTTTTAACATCTGATGTTTAGGAATGAGCACAGGAAGCGCCAGAGAATAATACTCAGCATAAAGGCCTTAGAAACCCTTATATAACAGTCCTGATAAATGTTCAGAGGAAAAATTCATCTCCTTTCCAAAGTGGTTCCAGGACAATCTCTCTTAGGTGAGATGCAGTTATAGTTACATGCATTGCCAAGTTGCCATACATCAGAGCTGCTGATTTTGTTAATGAAAAGGGGTGACACGGTGAGTTGTATTTTCCATAACAACATTTCACAAAGTTTGTGCTTTTGGAGGAGGCAGAATGATGCGTTGTATCAAAAAAAAAAAAAAAAAAAAAAAAGATGTTCTATATGCAAATAAATTTGAGAAATACTGGATTAAACAAACTTAAATAGATGTTTCCTTTAATGCATCTGCTACCATGAGCCATGGTTTGCTAAGAAGAGGCTATCAACAGCATCGTTTTCCAGCCTCTTATAAGTTTTTTTTAGGGATCATTCTGTTAGCGCTATGTGTAGAACACAACTTCTCAATGCTAGTCAAGGAAGAATCTCTTGAGAAATTTTGTAAGAAAAAAATACATATTATTGGGGCACTTGGCTGGCACAATAAATTAAACATCCAACTCTTGTTTTTGGCTCAGATCTTGATCTCAGAGTCGTGAGATGGAGCCCTGCTTAAAACTTTCTCTCCGTCTCCCTCTACCCTTCCCACCTATGAGCATGCACTCTCTCTCTAAAATAAATTTAAAAATCTTTTTAAAAAATTTTAAAAGAATAAATTTTACTGGATCCACCTCTACAGATTCTGATTAGAAAGTCTGGGCTGGTATTAAGGAATCTGTATTTTTTAAAGTTCCGTGGGGTGGACTTGTCTATAGACAACTAGGAAGAGGAATTTTGCCCTTTGCATAATCCATAATCCCTCCCTTTCCTTCCAACCTGTTCTGAGAAAAAATGGCCCCCACAAAAAAAAGGTAGCAAAAAAAAAAAAAATAGTGGGTGTTAGGAGGTGTTATTCTGCCACCAAGGAGATGAGATAATAGAATATCAACATTCAAAAATTCTTTCACTGAGGTGGCTTTGAAAAGTATGGATCCCAGGCACTCAAGAAAATCTAGAATTTGCTATAAAAACCTGGGAGCTGGGGCACCTGGGTGGCTCAGTGGGTTAAAGTCTCTGCCTTCGGCTCAGGTCATGATCTCAGGGTCCTGGGATCAAGCCCCACATCCAAGTCTCTGCTCAGCAGGGAGCCTGTTTCCTCCTCTCTCTCTGCCTGCTTCTCTGCCTACTTGTGATCTCTGTCTGTCAAATAAATAAATAAAATCTTAAAAAAAAAAAAAGAGTTTCTTCACTCTGTTAAAAAAACAAACAAACAAACAAACAAACCTGGGAGCTTTCCCCATGATCATTGACACTGGCTCAAGCAATTGTCTGGACCCAAAAAATAAGGAATATCCAATAACATATCTGGGTAAATTAACGAGGACAAAGATTCTTCAAACAAACATAGCTGTATGGTTACCTATATACCTGTTATGCTTTCAAAAGCCTTTAGATAATTGATGAAAGCTAATGATATCATATATATATTATATGTATATATATCAGAAAAATATAATTATGGAAACATAACTGTATGCTCTACATGTAAAGAAATTTGAATTATCATTCCATGGGATTAGTGGTCATCTAACAGATTTCCAAGAATTTCCAACAGAACTTTGAAACAAAGTTAGATTCAAATGTTTTGTTTTGTTTTTTTGACTTGCCTAGAACTCATATCTAACACAGTGGGAACAATTGTGTTCTCTGTAGGCCTATTTCAAATTTAATCTAAGAAAAGTCTCCTTACCTGAGATTTACCTGGAAACCAATCAGACCTGAGAATACACAACCTAAGAGATGTATTGTTAAATCTAATCTAAGAGAGATTGTCCTAGAACCATTTTGGAAAGAAGACAATTTTTTCCTGTGAACATTGCATCAAGGAAGAACTCAGCTAAGAGTGAATGGCTTACTCTATTTCCACTTTTACAGCCTGCTTTAAAACTTTTATGGGAAAAATAAAAGGAGATAAAAGCATGGATCACTTCCACACTTCTCTCTACACACTAAAGCAACTGTTCATTTTCTATGTCCGGCAGGATGGGTTTTGGTTGTGGTCAGTTCTGGCCTTTTCCAACACCCCTGGCACCGAGGGGATGGGAGTGAGGGTGAATTAGTCTATGAAAGGCAGCCTGCGCTACAATTTTCCAGACTGGGGGGGGGGGGATCCTAAAAAGATAAAACCACTAAATGCAATACATGGTCCTAGTTTAGCTCCGACAAAGAATACTGTTGGGACAAGCAATTAAACTTGAAAGGAGTTTGTAAATTCAATGCTAGTGTCAATGATAATTTCTTGATTTTGATCCTGATATCATGAGTCTCTAACAAATGTCCTTGTTTGATGGGGTATGTGATGGGCACCATGTTCAAAACTTAATACAAATGGTTCCAGGAAAAATCAGCAAAAATACCCTCTGTGTTCTTGCAGCTTTTCTGAAGCTTGAAGTTATTCTAAAACTAGCAAAACTAAAATTGGCACTAATGAGTTAACATTTATTTTGTTGTTTGTGTTAGTTTATTGTTGATTGTCTCAGGTTCTCTGATTTTCTCAGGTTCTCTGAGTAACCTATCATATCATCTGAAAATAGTTTCACTTCTTTTCCCATTCCTGTACCTCCTATTGTTCTTCCCTTTTAAATTGTACTGGCTAAGACCTCTAGAACAATGTTCAGCAGTAGTGGTAGAGATAGTAAGATCAGTAGACCTAGTAAGCATTCTGGACTCTTTCCTAATCTTAGTGGAAGTGTCTCTAGTATTTCCTCATTATGTACAATGCTGATTTTAGGACTGAGGTATTCTGTTTAGGAAATATGCTTCAAATCTTATTTTCTTGAGTGTTTTTATCAGGAAGTTTTGTCAAAAGCTTTTTTTTTTATACAGGGGATGATCACATACTTATTCCTCTTACATCTACTGATTTGCTATTTATATTACTAGATTTCCTAATACTGAATCATCCTTGCATTTATGAAATAAACCTCATTTGGTCATGGTATGTATTTTCTTAATGTGGTGTTGGATATTGTTTTCAAATACTTAATCCATATTTTTTGCATTGACATTGGATGATTGCTTGCAAAAGTATTTGCATATTAGAGTCATGTTCCTCCACTGTTCTTAGCAGAGCAGTCTCCATGAGAGGGAGCTTGGTGACAACAGAAAGGTTATTGAAGGGGCACCTAGGTGTCTCAGTCAGTTAAGCATCTGCCTTCGGCTCAGGTCATGATCCTGGGGTCCTGGGATTGAGCCCCACATTGGGCTCCCTGCTCAGTGGGAAGCCTGCTTTCCTTCTCTTTCCACTGCTTCTGTGTTTGTGCTCTCTCTCTCTCACTCTCTCTCTTTCTGTTAAATAAGGAAATAAAATATGTATTTTTTAGAAGAAAGATTGTGGGAGGTGGGGGCAACGGAGAGATGGAGAGACCCTTCTTCGGAGTCCCACAGACCTTTAGATGTTTGCTGGCCCCCTCCGCTGACTGACTTTTTGACCTTGGAAAAGTTCATCCTTCTCTTCTACCTTCTATTCCCTCATATGTCAGATGACAAACCCACCTCCAATAAATTAGACTACATGATGTCTGTGAAAACTTCAGCACGATGTCTGGCGCAGTGGCAGCCCACATAAGCATTGAGATATTTTATCATAAGTATTTTTCTCCTGCTCTTCCTCACATTATAAAGAAAGCAGTGCTGGAATATATGTGAAGAGATACCATAGTTTCCTCAGGAGACACTCAGGGTCCCTGTTTCAATGGTTCCCAGCATTTTGCTATGATTGCCCAGCACAGAAGACATTGAACTAGATGAGTATGTTTTGTTTGCTTTTCCAGTTACCCTGCTCTACACTAGAGCTCTGTATGTGAATAGTTAAGACTTGAGGAGTGCCAAGCGGAGACAGGAGGGAGGACAGTGAAAGGAGTGGAAAAACAAGATACAATTTCTTCAGCCCTTACCCCATGCCAAGAACTACTTTAGCTATATCAGTAGTAAAATCGGTGAGGAAAGTTGAGAGGTAGCATCAAGATCTCAAAACCTGAGAGAAGCATCTTGAAAGGCAAATAGGCAAGAGTACTGTTTCCCTGTCTAAGAGTTGAGATTAGTTTCTGTTCTTTTCTTCTCACTCACAACCTCTCAGAGTAGAGGGGACTGGAGAGACACATTCTCTCTTGGCTCCTTTATCTCTCAGTGTTCCACACCTCAGGAAACCACTCGGTCCAACGTAGTGGTCCTGCTCCTAAGACTCCTGAGTGTGAACGAGGTTAGGACAGACCTAATTTGTGGATGTGTTTATTCTACAACTCTTCCTTACTGACACATTTATTTTACAACACTTGGTGTGGATGGCAGAAATGAAAACACTGTCTACTACTCTCAGATTGGTGGAGTGCTCCCACAAGGTGCTGTGGGAGAGCCAGGGGAGAAGAGGTTGGCCTAAAGGCATTTGTGCTGAACCTAGAAAGTTGAAGCTGAGTGGAATGGCAAGTCTTGTGGGAAACAGCATAGAACAGGGATTTTAAAAAGAAGCTCCAGACTGACACAGACCTAGATACATATAGATATAGATATAGATAGATAGAGATATAGATATATTAAGACCTTTTATTTTTTTAATAATTTTTTTATTTTTATTTTTTCAAAATTTCTTTCCAGCTTAACAATATTCATTGTTTTTGCCCCACACCCAGTGCTCCATGCAATACATGCCCTCCCTAATACCCACCATCTTGTTCCCCCAACCTCCCGCCCCCCACCCCTTCAAGACCCTCAGGTTGTTTTCAGAGTCCATATGGTTCAGTGAGGACATGGTTCACCTCCCCTTCCATGGTTCACCTCTCCTTCCAATTTCCCCCAACTCCCTTCTCCTCTCTAACTCCCCATGTCCTCCATGCTATTTGTCATGCTCCACAAATAAGTGAAACCATACGATAATTGACTCTCTCTGCTTGACTTATTTCACTCAGCATAATCTCTTCCAGTCCCATCCATGTTGCTACAAAAGTTGGATATTCATCCTTTCTGATGGAGGCATAATACTCCATAGTGTAGCTGGACCACATCTTCCTTATCCATTCGTCTGTTGAATGGCATCTTGGTTTTTTCCACAGTTTGGCGACCATGGCCATTGCTGCTATAAACATTGGGGTACAGATGGCCCTTCTTTTCACATCTGTATCTTTGGGGCAAATACCCACTAGTGCAATTGCAGAGTCATAGGGAAGCTCTATTTTTAATTTCTTGAGGAATCTCCACACTATTCTCCAAAGTGGCTGCACCAACCTGCATTCCCACCAACAGTGCAAGAGGGTTCCCCTTTCTCCACATCCTCTCCAACACATGTTGTTTCCTGTCTTGCTAATTTTGGCCATTCTAACTGGTGTAAGGTGGTATCTCAATGTGGTTTTAATTTGAATCTCCATGATGGCTAGTGATGATGAACATTTTTTCATGTGTCTGATAGCCATTTGTATGTCTTCATTGGAGAAGTGCCTGTTCATATCTTCTGCCCATTTTTTGATATGATTATCTGTTTTGAGTGTGTTGAGTTTGAGGAGTTCTTTATAGATTCTGGATACCAACCTTTTGTCTGTACTGTCATTTGCAAATATCTTCTCCCATTCTGTGGCTTGCCTCTTTGTTTTGTTGACTGTTTCCTTTGCTGTGCAGAAGCTTTTGATCTTGATGAAGTCCCAAAAGTTCATTTTCGCTTTTGTTTCCTTTGCCTTTGGAGACATATCTTGAAAGAAGTTGCTGTGGCTGATATCGAAGAGGTTACTACCTATGTTCTCCTCTAGGATTCTGATGGATTCCTGTCTCACGTTGAGGTCTTTTATCCATTTTGAGTTTATCTTTGTGTACGGTGTAAGAAAATGGTTGAGTTTCATTCTTCTATATATAGCTGTCCAGTTTTCCCAGCACCATTTATTGAAGAGACTTTTTTCCACTGTACATTTTTTCCTGTTTTGTTGAAGATTATTTGACCATAGAGTTAAGGGTCCATATCTGGCTCTCTACTCTGTTCCACTGGTCTATGTGACTGTTTTTAAGCCAATACCATGCTGTCTTGGTGATTACAGCTTTGTTGTAAAGCTTGAAATCAGGTAATGTGTTGTTGCCAGTTTTATTTTTGTTTTTCAACATTTCCTTAGCAATTTGGGGTCTCTTCTGATTCCATACAAATTTTAGGATTATTTGCTCCAGCTCTTTGAAGAATTTTGATTGGAATGGCACTAAAAGGATAGATTGCTCTAGGCAGTATAGACATTTTAGCAATGTTTATTCTTCCAATCCAAGATCATGGAATGGTCTTCCATCTTTTTGTGTCTTCTTCAATTTCTTTCATGGGTGTTCTGTAGTTCCTTGAGTATAGATCCTTTACCTCTTTGGTTAGGTTTATTCCCAGGTATCTTATGGCTCTTGGTGCTATAGTAAATGGAATCGATTCTCTAATTTCCCTTTCTGTATTTTCATTGTTAGTATATAAGAAAGCCACTGATTTCTGTACATTGACTTTGTATCCTGCCACGTTACTGAATTGCTGTATGAGTTCTAGTAGTTTGGGGGTGGAGTCTTTGGGGGTTTTCCATATAAAGAATCATGCCCTCTGTGAAGAAAGAGAGTTTGACTTCTTCACTGCCAATTTGGATAACTTTTATTTCTCTTTGTTATTTAATTGCTGTTGCTAGGACTTCTAATACTATATTGAACAAGAGTGGTGAGAGTGGGCATCCTTGTCGTGTTTCTGATCTCAGCGGGAAGGCTGCAAGCTTTTTCCCATTGAGGTTGATATTTGCTGTGGGTCTTTCATAGATAGATTTTATGAAGTTCAGGAATGTTCCCTCTATCCCTATACTTTGAAGCGTTTTAATCAGGAACGGATGCTGGATTTTGTCAAATGCTTTTTCTGCATCAATTGAGAGGAACATGTGGTTCTTCTCTCAATATATATTTTTTTTATTTGACAGACAGAGATCACAAGTAGGCAGAGAGGCAGGCAGGGGTGGGGGTGGGGTGGGGAAGCTGGCTCCCTGCTGAGCAGAGAGACTGATACAGGACTCTATCCCAGGACCCTGAGATCATCACCTGAGCTAAAGGCAGAGGTTTAACCCACTGAGCTACCCAGGCACCCAAGACCTTTTTTTTTTTTAAAAGATTTTATTCATTTGTCAGAGAGAGAGAGAGAGCACAAGCAGGGGGAGCAGCAGGCAGAGGGAGAAGCAAGCTCCCTGCTGAAGAAGAAACCCAATGCAGGATTCTATCCCAGGACCCTGAGATCACTACCTGGGCCCAAGCCAAAGGCAGGTGCTTAACCAGCTGAGCCACCCAGGCGTCCCTCTAGGTCTAAATATTTTGTCTCTGTTTCTTTCTTGCTATTAACCTTGAACAAGTTCCTTACATTTTTCTGAACTTCAATTGTATTGTCTGCAAAATAATGGAAAAGTACCTAATATATATGTGTGTTTGTGGCAAAGATTAAAAGAGATAATGTAAATGAAACCCTTAGCATGATGCTTGGCTTGTGAATCCTCAAACGTAATGGCTATTATTATCATTATCTGGTCTTCAGAGGTGTTCCTTAGCTCTTGCCTCTATCCATAGTCCTTTCCTCAGACCCAGAGCTTCTTTTTTTTTTTTTTTAAACAAATTACTGAGATTTAATTCCTATACCATACAATTCATCCATTTAAAGTATAGACTTCAATGGTTTTTTAAATGTATTTGCAGAATGTTCCACAATCTAATTTTAGAACATTTCTGTTAACCCCAAAAATAAACTTTTTTTTTTTAGATTTTATTCATTTATCTGACAGACAGAGATCACAAGTAGTCAGAGAGGCAGGCAGAGAGAGAGAGGAGGAAGCAGGCTCCCTTCTGAGCCGAGAGCCCAATGTGGGGCTCGATCCCAGGACCCTGGGATCATGACCTGAGACAAAGGCAGAGGCTTTAACCCACTGAGCCACCCAGGTGCCCCAACCCCCAAAATAATAAACTTTATACCCATTATCAGTCACTTCCTACCCCGACCTTTCCCCCAGAGCCAGCTCCAGTCTACTTTCTGTCTTTATAGACTTGCCTGTTCTGGACATTCTATACAAATAGAATCATATCATATAAGATGTGGTCTTTTGTGACTGGATTTTTTCACTCAGCATAATATTTTCAAGGTTTGTCGGTGTTGGAGCATCCTTTCTTTTTTATTGCCAAGTAATATCCCATTATACAGATCTACCACATTTCATTTATCCATTCACCTGTTGGAGGACATGTGGGTTGTTTCTGCTTTTTGTTTCTTATGAATAATAGTGATACAGACATTGGTATGCAAGTCATGTGTGAATATGTGTTTTCATTTCTTTGGGGTATACACTTATAAGTAGAATTGTTGGAACTTACGGCAACTCCATGTTTAATCATTTGAGAAACTGCCACATTGTTTTCCAAAGTGGCATTTTGTTTTTCCAGAAGCTCCTTGCGTGTATCCTGTCCAACACTTGTTATTATCTGTCTTTTTATTAAAGCCACCCCCATGGGTGGAAAGTGGTATCCCATTGTGGTATTGACATGTTTTTCCCTAATGATTAATGATGTTCAGCATCTTTTCATCTGCTTAATGGCTATTTGTATATCTTTTCTGGAGAAATTCAGATCCTGTGACCATTTTGATTTTTAAGAATCCTTTGACATTCCAGATTACATGTTCCTTATCAGATGTATGATTTGCAAATATTCTCTACCATTCTGTGGGTTGTTTTTTTCCTTTCTTGATGGCATTATTTGTGGCACAAAGTTTTTCAAGCTTTTTTTTTTTTAGTATTTTATTTATTTGACAGAGAGAGATCACAACTAGGCAGAGAGGCAAGCAGAGAGAGAGGAGGAAGCAGGCTCCCTGCGGAGCAAAGAGCCCGATGCAGGGCTCAATCCCAGAACCCCAGGATCATGACCTGAGCCGAAGGCAGAGGCCCCAACCCACTGAGCCATCCAGACGCCTCCAAGCTTCTTTTTAATATAACTTTGGAAGACTATGTTTCAGCATTTATCTCCTACAAAAATGTTCAAGCTGATGGACTCTCCATGGGAGACTTGGTCTTGTACTTCCCTGATAATCATGAGGCCCTCATCATGTAAAAATCCTCAGCTTTTAATGCTTCTGGCCATGGTCATTGATCTATGTAGGCATTGTCCTCATCACCTTTCCTCTATGAACTCTGTTGAAAGGAGGAGCACTTCTTCTAGTCAAGGCCAATCCTCTAGCTGGGTTCTTGACACAGTCCTTACTCTCTCTCCCACAACCTTGCTCATCACTTCATCTCCCTCCCTTCTAGATCTTTACCATTTCCCTCTTTATCTTCTCTCAACATATGAGCCAGCCTAACTTGACTATTTTGAGAAGAAGCAAAGCTTCTCATGATCTGACCCTCCAAATTTCCACCTCTAGCCATGATCTCTACCCTTCACTTTGCCTGGATGCTTTACTGACATATTCCAAATCAACACATCCAAAACTGAATTCCCTTCCTCACTCTACATCTGCTCCACTTCCAGTATTTCCATTCTTAGATAATGGCATCATCATCTATCAGCTACCAAAATCACACCATACTCTCCCATACCTTTCTTCCAGTACCAATAAATCATCTTGAGTTATCTTGTGCTGATAATATATATATATCTATCTCTATGCCTATGCCTATTTCTAGATCTATATGTATATCACAGTCTGAACCTTGTTATCTTAAACAAATGCCCTACTTTAGTTTCTTAATGTCTCTTCCTAGAAATATTGCATAGACCTCTAACTGGTCTTTCTGCCTCTAGTTCTTAAAATCCATCCTCCTTAATATACCAAGAATAATTTAAACAAAACCCAATACTCTTTCAGCATCTTAATAGTAGCTGAGGGCTGTTACCTTACAAAGTAACATGCATTATTGACTTTTAATAACTCTTTTATTTGTCCTAAGTGTTAGGTCTCTCATCTGTGAAATGGGAATAGTAATACTTAGTCTTAGAGCCACTGTGAAAATTAGATGAGAAATATTTGGCATAGCAGGTGCACAATAAATTGGATCCCTTACATGACGGTGGGACCACATCACCTCCTGGGGCACCTCTGAGTCTGCAGAGAAAATTGGACTCATGAGAGTTGAGAAAGACATGACTTAAAGTCAAGAGCTCCTTGGGGAGCTCTTAAGAACAAAGACATTGGTTCCCTTCTCTATAATATGAGATTTTGTAAAAGTTAAAAGATATAATAAAGACTAAGTACCTAATAGGATGGTTGGCAAAGCATGGGATGAAAAACAGAAAATAAGAAACAACAAAACCCAAGCTGGGACAACTATGTTGAGAAACTGACTGTTCTGTCTAAATATGCTTGTTTGCTGGCATCTGTTTTTTTAAATCTGTAACAATTCTACCCAAAGAGGTGTGTGTGTGTGTGTGTGTGTGTGTGTGTGTGTGTGTGTGTTTTAAGGATTTTATTTATTTATTTGAGAAAGACTGAGAATGAGAGAGAGAAAGTGCATGAGCAGGGGGAGGGGCAGAGAGAGAAGGAGAAACAGACTTCCTGCTGAACAGGGAACCTGACGGGGGCTCTATCCCAGGATCATGAGATCACGACCTGTGCTGAAGGCAGACACCTAACCAACTGACAACTGAGCCACCCAGGCTCCCTCCCTCCTCCCCCCACTGTCAAAGTGTGCTGTTGCTGGTGATGGGGTTTAAATCTGTCATTCTAAAGGGTCGCCTGCAGTGGGATTAGAAGATGATCAAGGATGTCTGTTTTTCAAATTCAACAGCCACTCATGTTCCCCATATGTTAGCTCTGTTGACCTTCAGTTTTCAGAGGTTGCCTTGACTTCCCAGTCCTGGTACTTTTCTTTTCTCACCAAGTACAGGCCGGCATCGATCCCAGTTTCTCTTCTGAGATTCAGCAGAAGTTCCTGATGGAGGAAGGCAATACCCAGAGAGAGGAGCCTGAGCAGGAGGGAGCTGACAAAGTGGCTACCGGTAAGAACTCTCAGTGTGCACGTCATTGATGGAGATTGTCGATAAATATTCACCAGTACCTACTCTCCATCATACCTACTAGAAATGATCTGGCATTTTCCAGCATAAATTCAAGAGTCCAGCAAGCACGAGAAAAATCTCTGCAGGCTGGCAATCCTTGCCTAGAGCTTCAGCCCTGTGCTTACTTACCTCACTGAAGACATGTTGAGGTCTGTTTAGACCAGAGGTTAGAATGACAAGCAGGCCAAAGTAGCTGGTGTGGAGAGGTCTTTTTCAGTGACTCCTCGGTCATTCAAAAATTAAAGCCAACACAGAAAAAGCTGAGATGGGATGCACAGAGAAAGGTGTCCCGTCTTTTAGGCTCTCTTAGAGGAGCAGTGGATTTTGCTGCCTCTTCCAGGAGGGCAGAGGTCCCACGCAGCCATTCCCATCACAGGGCTGGTAGTGGCTGTTGAAATCTTTGTAATGTATTCCCCCATATTCAAAACAGAATGAAGGGACTCAAAAAATGTCTATTTTCCTCATTATTTTTGATTCTACCTCAGATGATCAAGTCATGGGCCAGGACAGGGAAAGGGCTACTGAGGGATATGCTGGGGACCACGTGTCAGTTAACCTCACTAGTGTTTCCCTACCATGAGCTGTTACATGTCTGCACTGCCAAGTCCTCTTCTGTGAAGGGAGGGTGATTTCATGTTGGATTTAATTTTTCATTGACTCATTCTGCAAAGTCCTAGACATAGGAGGTAAAATAGAAAGGTATCAGTCTAGGTTCTCCAAAGAACCACAATCTCTCTCTGTATATATACACATATATACATATATATGGGTGGGGTGGGGAAAGATTGATGGATTGATTTTATAGAATTGTCGCCTACAGTTGTGAAGCTTAGCAGGTCTGTAGGGCTGGTCACAGGCTGGAAATCCAGGCAACGTTTCTATGCGATAGCCTTGAGGAGAATTTCTTCTTCCTTGGGAAACCTCAATCTTTGCTCTTAAATTCTCTACGAATGTATGAGACCTAATCACATTATAGAAAGCAATTGCTTTACTCAAAGTCTATTGATTTAAATGTTAATCATAGTCCCCCCCCCAAAAAAAAAAAAAAACTTCATAGTGACATTTAGACTGTTGTTTGACCAGTCTAACCATAGCCTAGCAAAGCTGGCACAAAATTAACCATCACTGCCTTCTTACTTGACCAAGGCCAGGGATAAAGTTGGGAAAAGCTTTCTGGAAAGTATGTTTTCTGAACTATTGCTGCTTATTAAGAAAGAATGAGTATGACGCATGCAAAAAGCCACAAGTAGTGTACTGAGATTGAAAGCAGCCCTCTCTGCAGGCTGGGGGGTAGGAAATGGTCAAGCTACCCGCTAGGAAAATAACCTGACCTAACCAAATTGTTTGTTTTCTGTTTATTTGCTTAATGAGAAGCTGAGGGTTCTGGATTTATTTTAGCCTAATGTCTTGATGGAGTCACTGAGGAATTCTTAAGCACTGAGGTGATGAGATTAGATTTTCAGTATTCAATACTGTTCTCATTAAGTACACAATGTGTCTACCATGTCTGAAATACTATGGGAAGCCCAGGTCGTATAATGGTGATTCACGTGGAGGAGTCCCTGATTTCAAAGCTTGGGATTCTAGTGGGGACCTAGTGGGAAAAAGGACAAATGAAATAGTTATGAATTTTAGGTGAGTGCTCTTGAGACTGGAGGCTTGATTTGGAAGCTTACAATTCCAATGTCTGCCTACACCTGTCCCACTGGGCCATGATGTTCCTGTCCTAAGTGCAAACTTCAAATACTGAGTAATCCCTCAGTGATAGCCCCATAACCTCATCCCTCCTCCTGCCCAAATACTTTTGATACTTTCTCTCTTTCCGAACTGTGTATCTTAGCTTTCCCTTTAGACTCTTTCCATCTTCCTTTGCCTTGGGTGAGCCTTGCCAACCACACACCACTGTCTCTCTAGCTTCAGGTCCAATGAAATCATATCTTCCCTATGCCCCGGGCTTGCTCCTGGGCTCCTTCTCTAGGAGTGAAGTTAAGAATACTAGGAGATCAATGAAGGTAAAGGGAATGGAGAAAAGAGATCTACTGACAGACATTTAAGAGGTAAAGATGATCTGGTTTGGCAATGGATTAGTAACAGGGGTTGGGGAAATAAGACTGAAGACATTTTCCAGACTGGGGGGATTGGATGACTGAATGTAAAGGGTGACTTTTCATTTAATTATGGACTATAAAAAGGAGGAGAGTTGAGAGATGTACGTGGAATAAGGAAATGATGATTTGGGGACACCGGGTCTGCTGTGCCCAAGGGACTCCCTGTAAAGGTGTACAGTATGTGATCACCACCTTCCTTCTTGTGTACCCCTCAACCCTCTTCTTTCTTATACTAAGGACTGTGACAGCAACAGCTGGAAGAGAAAAAGAGAGGTTGATATTTCCAATAGAATCAAAGCATTCAACTATTTATGGAGTCCTAGAGAATTTAACCTGAAATGCTAATAGCTCATTAGAGCTAAAACTTTCTTTTGAGATCTAATTATCAATGAGTTATTAATTAGGGGTAATGTTGCTCTCCATCCATATGGATCCTTCAAAACTGACTGTGTAAGGAATTTTCCACCTGGATAGTCACTTTGATGAACTTCACAAGCCAGATGGGATGGGGGAAAAAACTAGCGTGAGTAATAGGAAAACAATAAATCACATCAGGGTTTGTCTTGATGCCTATCAGTGTGAATGGACAAGAGGAATGGGGAGCACTTAGGTGATTTCCCCCCACCAGCACTCCTGCTGTTGGGGATCCTCAAACTTTATCCAGGCTTTTTTGTAGAGGAAACAGAGGAAGAGCTACTTTTCTGCCAGCAGGCTTGGGATGGGGGAGAGAAATGAACCCTTTGAAAGTATCGACATTTGCCTTCTTGACTGGCAAATTCATTTCAAAGGATGTAAGTTTTTTCTTGTACTGTACGGGGTTGATAAGACTTTTATAAAAGCTGTAATATTACTTACTAGAGGCACAATATATTCATCAACTGATGTTCAAGTTCTGGAGATTCTTATGTCAATCTTATAAATACAAGACTAATATCAGGAATCAACCTCTTGAACAATCAGAGAAAGACCTTTTAAATAGAGTTTCTTTTGGTTCCTGTTTGAGAAAGAGCAAAGGAATACCATTTTCTTTAGGCATAACTGTAACTCATGTAAACTTGGTTCTTGGCAAAAGCCAGAAATTCAAATGACTCTAGAAGAACTGTCTTAGTCATAAACATAAACTATCTGTATCTTAGTCATAAACATGGCTATCTGTATCTCAGAACTAAATGCCTCAAACAACCACATACAACTTCCTGAGTGCTGACACTCAATCTCTAGCCAGCGTTGAGTTCTAAACACAAATGTTTTCATTAGCTCTCTTAACTCCCCCAGAGAGAAACAGTGCAATTATCCCCATAATGTGAAACATTATAAAAAAGTTCAAGTGAGTAGCCCCAAACCCCCGGTGACACAGCTGGCTCCCTGGAATATTAAAGCATTGACTTTCCAGTCCAACACTTGGCCCAACAGCCCAAAGGTACCTGTTCTGTGCTCATTTCTGTGAGCCTCTTTTAATCTGTAACTATGGAATCATCCTAACCCGAGGAAAAGAATGGCAGTGAGGAGTGGACAGAGAGATTTGGTGTCTTGACTGAGCCTTTAGTGAATATGCGACTGCGCAGCCTTGACTCGGATTGACAGCTTTGCTTAACATGTGAGGAAAGAGAATCCTATGGCTTTACTGGAGTCTTCAAACTCTGTGGCTGGAGCTCATCTTTCTCTTTCATCCAGACCCATATAATCAGTGTCCACTTCCTACACAGCCGCCGGCTCTTCCTGTATTTGTCCAGCAAGGAGGAGCCAGTGCAAGTTTAGAGCAAGGAAATGACCTAACTAAAATAGTATTAGACATGAAATCTAAAATCCAAAGCCCTATTCTTCCCCTCCCTCCCATAGCTGGCCCCAACTCCCCCGTGTTGTCTCTCACGTTTCCATCCGTGTGGGATGCCCTGCTTCTCTAGTCCACCTGGGCTTCTTTATGAACGCTCTCTCTTCTGTCTAGAAGGGACCTTTCTCCATAGAAAGATCACATGTGTTGTCTTCCTTGATAGACTCACTGGGTAGAGAGAAACCCTTCCCTGAACCCACTTGTATCACTTTTTTACAGTATGTTTTATTGTATGTTACCATGTTACAGTTCCCTGCTTGGCAGTAAACTTCTTATCTAGAGCCACATAATAAATGATTTATTTTAGCTCTATCTTCCACTCATCCGGGTATATCATGTGGAACACAGTAGATGCTTAGTAAATTTGCCTTCGTGTTTAACATTCCTCATGTGCTGAATCCCGTCTGCTGCTCTGAGTTGGCAGAAGTCTCTAGAGCAGCGAGGTCTGTCTAGATCCAACACATCAATCTGAGCCCTTATCCCTATCCAACAGGCTCAGAGAAGTACGCTATATCCTGTCCTATCATATTATATAGCATACCATAGCCTAACATGTCATGAAGGAATTTGAAGTCAAGGAATGAGATAACTGGTGAAATGGTGAGAGTCAGGTGAAAGGGAACACAAAGGGGAGAGGCAGACAGGCTAAGCTCCCTGCATTACGCAGGAGCGGTGTTCATGGGGGTACTGCTGTTCTCTGTGATGGGCAGATAAGCTACAAAGAAAACCCAAGGCTGTCATGCAGGAAAAGTCGACCAATTCAGGCTCTTTGAATGATTAGAAAAATGGGCCTGATAAACACTGCTGGGATAGGTTAATCTAAAGTCTCTCTCTTTCTCTCTGTCTCTGTCTCTCTCTGTCTCTCTGTCTCTCTCTCTCACACACACACACACACACACACACACACACACACCCAGCATCCTTTTCCTGCCTGATTCCAGTACAAACTCACAGACAAGGTTGGAGACAGGGCTGAAAGAGAACATCTGATGCAGAAATTAATCAGATGGTCCATGTGTATTTAGATTACTCTCATAATCGGAGAAGCAATCTTAATAGTTTGAACATAAAGTCGTACACAGGGATAAATTCCCACCTTAGCTTTGGTTAATTTTATGGCATTAATTTGAAGAGCCAATGTGTTGTGTCTACTTCATATTTTAAAAACATATTTGAGAACACAGAGTAAAGTCCAAATATCCAGTAAGGTTATTGGAATAAAAATACATCAAAGATGTAAAAAAAAAAAAAGTAGTAGGAAACAAAATCTTTATTTCCATGATACAATCATTTAATGACTTTGAGCTTCCTGGCAACCAGGATACAAAGGGAAACATGGGTTTACATAGTTCTCCTTAACGACGAATGCAAATCCACTGTGAAAATAGATGAAATACCTTTTCTAAGAAATGAAAGAACATCGACTTTTTAAGAGAGAGAAAATGTATCCTAGTACTAAATTCTAAAATGAGTTTATGGTGGGGAACCCGACTTACATAGGATAGTACAAACGAAAGGCTTGATGTTATTGACAACAGTTCCACAAGAGAAGGTAAATTAGGTTGGAAATTTCTCTTTTGGTCAGGACTTCATGCTGAGTGAAATACACCAGACACAGAAAGAAAAAAACCTGCATTATCTCACTTATATGTGGAATCTACAAAGAGTTGATTACAGAGAAGCAGAGAGCAGAAAGGAGATAACCAGAGACAGGGAGGTGGGGAACATGGGGAGATGTTGGCCAAAGAGTATGGAGTTAAAGTTAAAGTATAAATAAGTCTGGAGATCTAAGGTGTAACAGGCTGACTAGAGTTAATAATATTGTATTGAATATTGGACAGTTGATAAAAGGGTAGATTTCTGGTGTTCTTACCCCCTCACAAATAAGGTAGCTATGTGACAAGATGTGTTTGTTAGTTTGCCTGTAGTAATCCTTTCATTATCTGTATGACCATCAAATAATCATGTTATATACCTTGAATATAAAGCATTTTTATTTTTTAAAAAGGAAAAAAAACCCTATACTTTCAAATGCTCCCTGTGTGCTAGCTGTCTCCTGTCAAAAGCATGGTGCCCTTATCACATCACATTCATTCATTAAAATATGAGTTGGGTGTTATTAGTCTCATTTTTTCAGGAAAGAAATTTGTTTTTCAATAAAAGTAAATAACACATTCCAACAGGGCTGAGTCCGGGTTTAAACCCAGGTCTGTCTGACTCCCATTCAGTGATCTTACCACTGCACTCTGCAAATAAAAACATCTTGGTTCTTTATATAGGCATGTTATTAAAGAGAACATCAGTACAAATAATTGGACTGGGGTTGAGGATAGCCCAAGTTAATAGCTACAAACATGTGTTACGCTATCACTACAGAGAGGTGAAGAGATGTGCAGATTCAGGACACGAGTTAATCAAGTCCAACTGGTCTTTGTTAATGAGAGGGTACCATAGCAAAATTAAGTCCAAATGGAATGATCCTTAAGTAACTTATAATATAACTTTGTGCAACATTTCTCCTTTTCCTATGTGAGGGGAGGATATAGCAAAGTAAGATTGGGTATGGTATCCACTACAGATCCTAGAGAAGGGGGTAGTTTACAACCCAGTATCCTAGTGGACAATAGGAAAAGGCAGAGAGAGAGAGGGAGGTGTGGCTCCGGCCTGGGATTAAAGAGGGGACTTTGTTGTAAAGAACCTAGGACATGGAAAAGGTGAAAGGAAAAAACTCTTTTTTTTTCTCTTTAAATATCATCATAACTAAAAAGAAATTCTGGTAATAATACTTATTACATAATAACAAGTGTTACATTTTGAGTTCCTTCTCCACACTTGAAGATGCCTGAGGTCTGCATTTAACATGTAGTTTAAGCTTTGTGGTTTCGTGGGGACCTCTTCATCTCCAGGTCCTTGTGGCATTATGCCAGCTACTGAAAATCACACCAATGCAGCAGAAGTGAGAAGCGTTGGTGGCTTTAGTCACTTTATAAAAAGTCACATTGAATGAATCGTCTTTGAGCCCCTTCCAAGTGAGTATCAAGTGTCGAGTAGTATTGAGTCTTAGAGTATGGTTCACACAAATATGAATAAAATGATCCCTCTTGCCTTTAAGGAGCTTGGCTGAAGTCAAAGAGACCAAAATGTCAACAAATAAAACAAGGCAGTGAGAAGAGGCCAATGAGGATCACTTTTTTTTGCCCGGTGATTATGAATTAATCTTTATCCAGAAACTTCCTCTGACATATCATCCTACCCAAACAAGAGACAGAGGGGAGTATTTAAGAGTATGGACCCTAACACCATCCTGCCTCTGAGAATATTCCGATTCCACCCAAACTTATTAACTGAGTGACCATTAACTCCTCTGTGCCTCATTTTTTTCAGTCATAAAATGGGAGTAATAATAATACTTACCTCAGAGGGTTGTTAGTAATAATAGTACTTACCTGACAGGGTTGTTAGAGGAATAAACTAACATTGTAATATATTTGGGAGAGCACTTAGTATATACAGCAATTGTTGCTCTGAGGGAACGTTAGCTATTTTTTCTCAGACACGCATGTTGTTAAATACTGTCATTCTAGGTGTGCTGTGTTGGTAGACATACTCTTCAGACCCTTTGGGGGGAGAACAATTTGTCTCTAAAACGTCTGTCTGGTTGAGTGGCATCATTCTGGGCAAGAAAATGTTTGCAACCATAGTGCTCTGGGTCAAAGCCATCATTTATACTACAAGCCAGGCATCATTCAGGGGCACTGGGGATGTGTCACTGGAGAGAACAGACAGAAATCCCTGCCTGCACAGAATTTACACTCTAGTGAGGAGAGTCCGACAATAAATATAATTCTAAAAGTACATTTTATAATATTATAAAAGGTAAAAACTCTGTCAATAAAAGAATAAAGAAAGCTTACTGGTATGAAGAACACATGTTTAATTTTAATTAGAGTAGTCAGGGTAGGCCTGAGGCACACGGTGACGTTTGAACAGGGTCTTGAAGGAAGTGAGGGAGTGAGGGAGCACGGTGGCTGGGGGAGGGGACAAATCCAGGCAGAGAGGCCAGCATAAAGGCCCTGAGATGGAAGTATACCTGTCCAGGAAACCAGTCTAGGAATACTGAGGAGGCCCTGGTGGCAGGAGCTAAGTGAGTGAGGTGGGGGAAGTAGGAGCTGAAGTCAGAGAAGGGCAGATCATGTGTTCTCCTTCTGGGTCATTCTAGGAACTCTGGCTTTTGTTGTCACTGAGGGCTTCGAGGATGGGGTGATACGAGTTGCCATAATGTTTAAAGGAATTGCTCTGGCCGCTGTGTGGAGGAGAGCCCACAGGGCGGGCAAAAGTAGAAACAGGGTGAGGGTAATCAAAGTGAAGACATGATGGTAGATTACACCTGGGTGGTGATAAGAGTGGAGGTGGTAAGTAGTTGAATTTTGGACTCATTGTGAAAGTAGAGCTAAAAGGATTTCCTGATGGATTGGATTTGAAATGCAAGAGAAATAGAAAGGTCAAGGATAACACCAAGGTTTTAGGCCTGATATGAGTCAGACTTCAGTTGGGACAGGACCCCCAAAGGGTCAGGGAGGTGGAGGGAGGAATTTCAGGATTTCAAGTTTGGGAATGTTAAGTGGGAGGAGCCCTGTAAGCATCCAAGTGGGCCTTGCCTGAAGCCTGAAGTTCAGGGGAGATGGCCCAGCCGGAGGTAAGATTTCAGAGTCATTACCATACAGGTGGTAATTACTGCCACAAACAAGATGAACTCACCATGGGAGTGAGTGTGGATAGACAAGAGAACCAAAGTCTGAACCTCGGGTACTCACTCCACTGCTCAGAGGCCGGGAGAAGAAAAGGGACCAGCAAGGAAGACTGACAAGGAGCAAAGGTTAGGAACAAAACCGTGAAAATAAGATGTGGTGGACGTCAAACTCATTTCCAGGAGGAGAAAATGATCAGCTATCAGCTGATAGCTCAAGTGGGGTAAAGACTGAGAGACCTTTTGACTCGGGAGTTTGATCTCCATAAGAAGAGGACTGGTGACATGGGCAAAGCAAAAGCCTGGCTGGAGTAATGAGAGGACAGAACCTGGAGACAGCTTTTCTCAACATATTTTAAAAGGCATTTTGCTGCAGCCGAGCTAAAAAAAAAAGACAAGTGGCTGGTGCGGGAAGTGGATTCAAGAGGGAGTTTTTTGTTTTTAAGATGGGACACATAACATGATTTTATGTGGAAGGAGATGAGCCAATAAAGGGAGAAAATTGATGATGTGAGAGAAGAGAGATCTGCTAGAGCACTTACTGGTTGGATTGACCCCTGTATGTTTCTGTGCAGCAGAGAGCCAGGAGAGGAAAGAAAAAAAAAAAAAAAGGCCTATAAAACAGCAAGCAGTTCATAGATGAGCTTCTCCCTGAAATTAGAAACCAGGCTTTCACCTGCATGAATGAAAATTCCATGAAATAAGCCATTTGTTGAATGACTACTAGGACACTTACGGTGACAGATACCTTGCCTACATTATCCAAAAGCTTATTATCCGACTTCCAACATCAGTATCATTATTACTACACTTGTAGATGAAGAAAATGTCACTGGGAGCTAAAGCAGCTTCCCCAAAGCCACACTGAGCATATGTTTAAAAGTCCACAGTTCATGGTACTCTCTTCCCTGCTGCTGAGGCTTCCTTGAAGGCTGAGGGCCTTCATCTTCGTAACCCCAGAGACGGGCTCAGAATTTGGCAGAGGCTCACATTCCCGCGTGCCCAGATGCACTGCGGACTGCCCTGGGTCCGCTTCGTTGCCTTCCTCGGAAGCATCCTTTGGAGGACGTTCACACCAGCCTTCTTTTCACTGGTTGCAGCAACTCAAAAAAAAAAAAAAAAAAAAAAAAAAAAACCAGACTTTCAAAAAATGACCGAAGGGAAGTCAGAATGAGTTAGTTCCAAATCCTCAGCCCCTAGGTGAGGCCTTGCCCCACAGATTTTACGAAGCAGCTTTTCTGACGCGTCAGGTACCTGCCCCCAGGCGAGCCGTCGGGAGCAGGTGAGGCGTGGCCACCTGGAGTTTCCCAGTAGAAACTCCAAAGCGGGTGAGGAAATCATCACCGGAGGACGTGTACCCTCCCGCCCTTCGTCCAGACCGTAAAAAAAAAGAAAAGAAAAAAGAAAAAGAAAGAAAGAAGAAGAAGAAAGGAACGAAAAGAATAAAGAAAAGGAAAGGAAAGGAAGCGAAGGGAAGGGGAAAAAAGAAAAGGAAAAGGAAAGCCTGCCACAAACGTCTCCAGTGCGCTGCTGTAAAGGCGGCTTTGCGGACTGGCGCGGGGTGATGGGGCGAACAGTCGGGCTCCTCCAGCGGTAGTAAAAGCCCTAACTGTAAACTGCCGTGAGCTGGGCGGCTCTCTGACTTACTGCCCCATTTCGCTGGGTGCCCCGCGCGGTGGTTGCGCAGGGGCCTGGGCACAGAACCGTGGAGCGCGGAGCTCACCACCGCGGCGGGAGGGGGACCGCACAGGGTGCCGCGGCGCACCGAGCGCGCCTTCCCGCCCTGGCCGCGGAGACCCGGCAGTGACGACGCGCCAGGTGAGGAGGGGGCGGCGGCGGGCCGGGAGGAGTGGGGCGCGCCGGCTGCGGGCGTCCGGGCCGCTCCCCGGGGGCGCTGCCTCCCCCGCGCCGAGTTGGTCGCCGCCGGTTGCGCGGCGGAGGGTTGGGGGCGGAGAGGAGGCAGTGGCCGCCCGGGCCCAGGAGGGGCGCGCTGACTGCGCACGGCGAGTCCGGAGTGGCCGGACGGTTGCGGCTGGAGCTGCGTCTGGGCCCCGCACGGGGCCGGATATCGGGGGTCGGGGGCCGGGGGCCGGAGGGAGGGCAGGGGCCGGGGGCCAGGCGAGAGGGCGACGGGGCCGGTGGAGAGCCGCAGCTCGAGGAAAGATGAGACGGTGAGTGGGTGCCGGGGACGCGGAGTTGCTTTGCTTCTCTTGCAGGCTCTGGGGACAAAAGCCCGGACTGGGGTTAGCGGAAACCTGGCCGAGCAGCTTTGGGGGGCCTGAACCCCGGGTGGTGACTGGACCCTACTGGCGAGCATCCTGGGGAGGGAGTGTCGGGATAGGGGGAAATCTCACGAAGCGATTGTAAGGAACGGGCGAGATCTGGGGGGACCGGAGGCAACTTTCCAGAACTCTGGAATGACCGACGAGAGAGGGATTGGGATCTGCGGTGGAAAGCTGCTTTGTCGCGGTGCGCGGAGGAAAGAGAAGGTCTGCTGCTGGATGGTGTGGGGCGTGGGATTCGGAAACGACCCCTTCCTACCCCCAAATATCTGGCTAGCTGCCCTTCTGTGATTCCACTGTTTCAAGAGTGCGGCTCACAAGTTTGAGCCGCGCAGAACCTCAGATTCCGACTTGGCTTTGGATCCCCCAAAGTTTGTGATATGGCGGTCTCTGTACCCCAAGAGATAGAGGCTGCAGGCGTTGGGGAATTTTCTGAACCCCCGTTTCAGCCCGCGTCGGGCAGGGCTGAGGCGCAGCTGAAATGTTTGCTGGTGCTTTCAGTAACTTAGCACTAGCAGTCATCACTTATTGAAGCGCGGAGGACCTGGCTAACTCCCGCCACCGCCAGGAAATTAAAAGGCTGACAGGCTGTCCCTTCCAGGGTAGAGGTGTCCTGTTTGCTAGAGCTTCTGAAGTCCAGCCGGCTTCCAAAGCCTGCGCATCTACCTTTCTTATGTAAAAGAAGGAACTCTGCCTGCAGCCTTTTAAGTTGGTAGACTTGCTGGGGGCTGGAAATACTCTTGGCTGGCCCTGCCCTGATACCTAGAAGTCTTCCTTGTGCAGCTCTGAAGTAGCTCTCAAGAGTTCTAGAATGCAAGACTAGTCACTGCCAAACGCGCCTGGGAGTGGAACTCGGAGAGGAGTTGCACAAATGTGGATTCCTTTCAGTATAAGTTTTTTTGTCAGCCATATTTCCCTTCATTCTAGAAATGTGTAAGTTGCAGATACTTTCTTTCAACTATTGGAGTGTAACTTGAAGCATCCTAGTTTGGCTTAATTGAGGTGTTTGAGATCCGTCCCTGAGATTCAGACATTATTGGAGTTCAGCTGGGAGAGATCCAAATGAAGTTCAGTTTCAGAGGGTTAAACTTTTGCCCCGAGTACACTTGAATTCTTGCTTCCTGGTAGGATAGCAACAGAGTAGCTGGATTTGGGATAAATAAACCTCTAGAGTTGCCCACTATTTTACCAGAATGGCTATATCCCTGGTACCATTGCCCTCAATTGTGTAAATATTTGTTTGAATAAAGAGCTGAGTTCTTTGAAAAGTAACAGTTGTGTCTATTCACGTTTCCCTTTTCATACCCTGCACTTAGTCCTTTAAAAGTGTTTCTTTTTCACCTTACATTTTTAATGTACAGACATTTTGAAGTACAAGCGCTGTATGTACTTAAGAAACTCTGTAAAGTCCTGAAAATGTTTAAAATGGGTGTTTCCTTCGACTAGCGTAGCCTTCACCTTCTGAGACCCAGAGGTTTGCAAATATCAGCCTTTCTCACCAGTGGGAAAATGAGATGTTTGGTTAAGAGGAGTAATGATTGCAGTTTGCAGCCTTCAGTCTGTCTCACGGAGCTGGTAGCTGCTGTTCTTTGGGCAGAGGACTGACCGCAGGGGGTGTCTCTGTTTGAAGTGGTGGAGGAAAGATACTTGGGAAATTGAGCTAAGAGTTTGCTAACCCCTATCTTCAAGAATCTAGACCAAAGCCAGAACTCATTAGCAACCTTTTCAGAAACATCTTATTTACTGGCTTTTGCACAAGAGAGGAAAGAAAAAGCCAAACTGATCAAAGCAAACCACTGGTTTTCCTTCTCTTCAAAGTGCTGTTTTGAAGTCTGTAAGCCAAGAGTTGATTCTGGAGCATACTGGGGAAGATCCTGTGAAAAGCGCAGATGAGGTTATGACTTTGTGTGCTAGTTCTCAACCCTTTGCAGGGAGGCCTGCTATGAATGATTTGTAAAGGCGGAGCTTTGTACTTCTTTCAAGTGGAATACATGTGCTTTAAAAATCTCACTGTTAGGTCTTGGTGTGCTTGACTTATTAACAATGTATCACCCATGTGAAACAAAAACAACTTTTGAGTGATGTGCCTTATTTGCAAGCCCCAATACCCATTACAGCCATGGTTCTCTATTGAGGATGAGGGGAGATTTTGCACGCCCTCCCCCGACCCCCAGGCAGGAGAAATTGGCCAATGTATGGAAACTTTTTTTGGCTGTTCCAGCTGGAGGTAGGGAACATCCCTGCTTGCCAGCTGGGCTGCATCTGGTGGGTAGAGGCCTCAGCTGCTGTGTAATATGCTACAGTACACAGAACACACCCAAAGAATTCTTCAGCTCCCAAATCTAGAGAACTGCTCTAGAATAATACTCTAAAATACTAGCTCATTACCTCATGGGCAAATGTTAATAAGATTAAGGATCTTAGTCTACTTTGGCTCTTCAGGAAACCAACTGTGTTCTAGTTAAACACAAAGAGACCATGTCGTAGAAGCCTTTTCGTCAGCACCAGATTCTTTCACCCTTGGCATTAAGAGCCTCAGTATACCAAAGATGTGAAGGAACTTGTGTTCACAGACAACTTGGAGTTCATTTAAAAATCACAGAATTTGGGAGTGTTAGGGCACAAGGGAGCCTCAGAGATAACCAAGTTCAACCTTCTTATTTTATAGATGTGAAAACAGAGATGTCCAGAGATTAGTGACTCATAAGGTCTCAAGTGAGTTTGTGGCAGATGTAGTTCTAGGTATAACCCAGAATTAGAGAATTTAGAAATTGATATTCAAGCCACTGTAATAAACAAACAAACAGACCAAAAAACTCAATCCTGGACCTGACCCGTCGTGAGAGTTTGGAGTTTAGAGGTACCATTCTCCATGAGGAAATAAATAAACCCTTGACTGGAGGAGAGTAGCGTCAGCCATGGAGGCAGTGGATCAGACTCTGGGTGTGCTGGCCCGAAGAAGGAAATCATTCCGTTGTGTGACCTGTGACACTCCACATGTGATGCTTGCACCGTCCTTCCCTCGGCAAAGTGGGCAACAGATGGTTTCACAAACACAGCAGATGCTGCTTTTGAATCCAGGTACAAAACAGAACATTTGAGATTTTTGGTCCCTCCCTGCCTTATGGGTTAAGAGTAGAGTATATGAATGGATAGAGTTGTCTTGGACAAAAGGGAAATGAGAGTGGCCTCCTGAGTATGGGGTTTAAAAAGACACCTGGTATATAAGGAAATGAGCACACATGGGGGCAATTTGGGGGGAAATTCTCATGATGAATGGCTGTCTATGATAACTGTGATTGCACAGGGCTTGGGTTAGGAGCTCGGCTATCCTTTGGGCAAGTGAGACAAAAGAATCCTGTAAATAAAAAGAAATCCTCTTCTCCGACTCCTCTGCCCATGATGCACTCAACTTGCCTGAATAGTGCAGGACCTGCAAGTCAAATCTAACTCCTGTGCCATTGTGCTTTCTTATACCCCCATCTCTACCACTCCATCTGTTTACCTAATGGGGAAGAACACGATAGTAGCATAAAGCTATTGTTAATTTCCTAGGAGAGTTTAAAAAGGAGGGCATTTGTGAATAGCTGCTTGTATAAAGGTATTATCTCAGTGAGCTTGGAATTATCAGAAGAGCCATGTCCATATGACCTGATCAGTGACAAACATTTGTATGCTAACATTTACATTTCGACGTTTAGTCATTAGGCTTGTGATTACGGATTCTAGTTCTGTGTGCTAAGTGATCCTGCCGTGGTAGTTAATAATACTCTAGTTTCAGAGGTTTGGGCATTAGGAAAACTTTTTTTCATATGCCTTTCTTGGGAGAGGTGGGAATTCTGAACTGTGCTGAGGTAAGTTGTTCTTATTTCAACAGCGAGCCAGTGGGTGCACCTCAAGGCCAAGCACACAGTAGAATATTTAGAAATTATTTGAAAGTGAGGACTTTTTAAAGGGGTCTGCTGCCTGCAGGTACCACAATAAAGAACAGTAGCAGCCCCTCCCATGATCCCCCTTTTTTATTTTTCATTTTTTTCAGACGATGGGAGGAGAAGATGTGAGTTGACTTTGTTTTTTATTTTGTTTTGTTTTAAATAACTGTTGCTTGGAAATATTTATTGGCATTTGAGTAACATGACTCGTCTTTTGAAAGTGAATGAGACCAAATACGGTAGCTCAGGTTGTCAGATCTCTTCAGGATAAACAGAGAAGAACTTGTCTCCATCACACAGGATTTGAATCTTCTAGGGGTTAATTTACGCACAGTTGTTTTCATGATATTTAGGGATGTTTCTGACATGTGACTATAGCTGTAGCAGCTAATGGTCAATAATAGAAAAGAAACCCAGGTTTAAAAATCATTTTATTGAGATGTGACAGGAAAATCAGGGATTGGAGAAGCTTGCTATACAAAGAAACAGATAAGATCTAGAGTGCAAGCTGTCACATGGAAAAGTTTTTGAGAGTTTTTTTTTATAAGAGACGTTTTGGTTAGTGTGTAGAAGTTGATTTATTAGACAAACTGCTTTTTCTTACTTTACAAATTAAGGGAAAGGAAAAGTTTGTGCATGCCAATATTTAATATCATTACCTCAGGCAGGGTCGGCCTTTTCTAAGACTTGCTGCTAATTCTGGAGTTCTGCGGAAATTAGTATTGATCATCTTGGAATATTTGGTTTGCACATTGTGTGTGACTTCTCCAGATGGCAGTATGCTTGTGGAATTAGCATATGGAATAGAAAAAGGCTAAAGGTTACAAGATTTTTCTTAGATGTATTTCTTGACCACTGTAGTACTAAAGCAAGGACAGTTAAAGCGAAGGAAAGCCTGCTCCTGTGTTCTTTCGACCAGTTCAGACCCAGCATGAATAGTGCTTCAGAGCCAATAGATACTCAGGGGAGACTGGGAAGTGATGTCTGGCTGCCACGCTGCTAACGTCATCGTAGAAGTAGGTTTTCGAAAACAACTTAAGATTTTTTAAGGAAATGGCAAGCTATGGGAGTGCAGAGCAAGTATTTCTTATACATCATGCTGAATCAAGTACCCTGATATTGCATTAACATAGTTCTGACTGGGCCTTTTTCCCACTATGTTATGCTGAAACAATGTACCATGCCCTTGGAATGTCATGGGCAACAGCGTGGGGGCAAGCTTTTCCCAGTTAGGTCGCTGCCACCTTATCACTAAAACATGTTTCTGTTCTGTGGTCATTTCCATTTCCTGCGTTGTAGAACTGGCACTCCTGTGTTACTGAACCAGCATCTCCGTGAGTCTAGAAAGCTGGAGCAGGAAGAACACCCAGGTCGCCCTTACCATTTTAAATATGGGAAGCCTCTGCTAAGACAAGGTGAAGACAGGCAAAGTGACTTGCTCTGGCTCCTGCTTCTGCTGGAGATTTTGGCAGAACCGGGACTAGGACGGGTCTCCTGACTCATGCCCCTGGCAGCCTGTCCAGTGTTCTCTGTACTAGATTGGCCATTACAAAAAAAAATAACATCCTAATGAAACCATTTCCTTTATTAGGTCTTTTGGTCACAGTTATAAACAACAACATTGATTAAATTGAATTTAGTTAGTTGATTATGGATCTCTGCTGGTTCAAGTCCTTTCTCTTTCCCTCCCAAGCAATAACTGGTCTTTATTTATTATTATAATAAAGCAGTGTCTTATAATACCCACTCTGCGTAATCAACCATTAAGTAATGAGGAGATGGTGTCATGACCATTTCATTTTGTTTACTTTACAGCATTTTTGAAATCCATCTGCTCAGTTTTTGAGTTGAAGGGAAAAACACGACTTTGGAAGATGTGGTTACCTTGTGTTTGTTTCATCTCTCCTAAGCCTACTTAAGCTCTGACTATTCCCAGTTCATAAATTTTGGGTAAGAGAATGGGGAATGTAGTGTTTGGGGATTTAGGGAATGTTACTTTGGAAGATTAAAAGATGACTCTTAAGAGATTGCATTTTGATCAGTAGACTGGAATGTGGACAGGGTGGTAAAAAGATCAAAGTTTGGTCCCTTAGACTCTCAGCTTCCAGTTCAAGTCCCTAATGGTGGTTTCAGGATCAAGAGAGAGCATCTTTATCCCAATATGATCCCAAGGTCAACATCTTTCTTGCTTGGAATTGGCCTTGAGTTGAAGGATGCTTTTTCCTGGAGGACCCCCTACTTTGGGACACGAATCTGAAGTAAGCTGTGCGCGCGCGCGCGCGCGCGCACACACACACACACACACACACACACACACAGACATGACCCCCAGTTTAGCTATTTCCCGAGTCCCCCCCACTTCTCTGGTTTTATCTTCACTATGGTGATAACATAACAGAGGAGGACTCTTCCAGGTTTATAGTCAGAATCATTCAACCCAGGAATGAATTATACCAACGATCAGAAAAAAGAAACATCTGGAAACATTGGATTTGGGGGGAGGGGAGATTTCAGGAATCTTCATCCTGACCTGAAACTGTTTTAGGATTCTATAAAGAACTCTGAAAAATATGAGTCTAAATTTCTTCTAACTCTCTCACTTTCAAAGAGGGAGGAACCTAATTTATCTATAAAGCTTGTCAGTCTCTCTTAGCACAAATCTGTAATAAAGCTTGTGTGTGTGTGTGTGTTAAAGTATTTTTGAGGCTCACATTCTTCAAGATATAGCAAGGTTGGCAGTTTTTGTGAATACTTCTACATTTTAACTTTCTGAGGAGATGGTTCTTCTTTGGGCACACTTAGTGGTGAAATTTAGTTACTGCACCTAGCATTATCTAGCAAGCATTCTGAATGTAACCGCCTGACCCTTGGAATCTGGACAATGCATTTTTTTTTCAAATTTACCCCATGTGTTTAAAAAAATTAGCTTTTAAGAGCTAATTTTAAGAGCTTCAATATGATAGAGGGTTAATATTTCATACTTTAAAAAAATTAGGTAGAAGCCACTGATAGGACCCCATGATGCTTTGTAAAGTGAACCAGTGTTATTTTTAAGTCAATATTTGCTCATATATTTTTATTCATATTGATTTTCAAAATGCATACATCTTACCTTTTAAGTATTTTCTTATGGAAAATTTTAAGCGTACACAAAAGTTAACAGAATAATACAGTGAAGTCTCACGTACCTTCCATATGTGATCCTAACCTTGCTTCATCTGTAGACCTTACTTCTTCCCCCAAAACATGGATTGTTATAAAGCAAATTTTAAACACTATACTATTTCGTTTATAAATAATTTAAAATAACTCGAAGAGATTAGGGCTTTTTAAAAATATATTAAATATTTTAAAAATATTTAAAAATATTATTAGTACACCTAAAAAAATAACATTTACAGTATCATCTATTTTCTAGTCACCGTCCAGATTCTTTTTGTCTCATAAAATTTTTTTAATAGTTGGACTGTTCAAAACAAGATTCAAATAAGGCCTATGCATTACATTTAATTGGCATGTCTCCCAAGTCTCCTTTAATCCAGAACAGCTCCCTCTCTTTCTTGTTCTTTTTTTTTTCCTTTGCCATATGCTGGTTGAAGATACTGGGATGTGTTGTTGTTGTTTTGTAGCCTTTCCCATATTCTAGATTTAAGTGATAGCATCTCTGTGGTGGTTATTATATTTCCTCGGCCTTGTGTTTTCTGTAATCAGAGACAGCATGTTTTTAATTAGAGACCTTTCCTACCACGTCACTGTGTTGAGCTGAATTTATAATATATGTATGTAAATGTTTATTGCATTAATATTGTCTCTTTTTAAAAATATTGCTAAAGCTACTTTAATACCGGCATGAACACTGATGTGAATCTAACCGGTAAAAGTCACATCTTGAGGATGTAGGTGCGAGTCAGGGGTTTTGTGGGTGGGAAAAGAATCTGAATGGCCCATCTGTGTTTTGAGGTTGTTTGTGCTTTGTGGCCTGCCTCCTGCCTGCCTTCCTCACCGGCTGGAGAGAGCCGTCACAGGAAACGTGCTGCCGAATTCCTTGGAGATTCTAAGGAATATTTCAAAGTTCGTACCAAGAAGTCTCATTGAAGGGACTCGCACAAATTTTTATTCAAATCCGCCTACTTGATGTTTTACTAAAACTCTTCGCTGCAGTCCTCTAAGATTTGTATTCCCATATAACCCTCTGGACTTCCAGAAAATAGCCTCTGATACAGGAGATAAAGATCCTCATTTAAAGTAGGGCTATTGCTGTAGGTTGTGATTACTTTTAGGAACCTTGGAATACCGTGTGGAGTTCTTTTTTGGACAGAGCTCAGACTTCAGTACAGCGAGAGATGACAGAAGGGATCGGTGACGTGGGGTTAGCCTCCTTTATTGTGATAGGAAGGAGCTGGAACTCCTTCTAACTTTCTGTCCTCACTCCTTCCAGCTGCGTTAAATGTCCTCATTACCCCTCATCGCTCACTGCTCCCATCTGTGCTCGGTCCTCCCTCCAGGAGTATTTGATGCTTCTGATCTTTCTTTAATGGTTTCCCTGACTACTTAGGTGACTCAAGAATATAATGTAGCCAAGCTTCAAAAGCAAAACCAAAGCGGACTAAAAGAGAAACTGTGTGATCGGTGTCCTGAGAAGTCATGTCAGCCATTCCATGGTCCTCACCTCTCTCCCCGGCCCAGCTGTGGGTCCCCCTGCCGGCCGGCCAGTTGCAAGGGGGCCCTGAGTTGTCTCAGTTCTGGGGAGCCTTCCCTGGCAGTCCTGGCGAGCCTTCGTGTGTTTCCTGCTGCCGTGGGCATGTCTGTGTCATGCTTGTCTGTGAGGGTGTGGGTGCATAGCTGCCCGCGGTTAAGATTTACAGCCACCTGTGAATGGGTTCCATCTGCAGAGACAAAAGAGCCTCCTTACTCTGCCATTCAAAATACATTAATTCCTGTGGGACTGCTTTTTTTTTTTTGGATCTTACAGGAAAATGAAAATATCCTCCTTTGAGATGATCAACCCATGTGTGTGTGTGTCTAATGGATAATAATGATTTCGTTCAAATAGGCAGACCTTTTTTTTTTTTCCTTTTTTTTAGAGTTTATCTGTTTATCTGAGAGGGAGAGCAAGAGAGAGCACAAGAGTGGGGTAAGAGTCAGAGGGAGAGTCAAACTACCGGCTGAGCAGAGAGCCCAATGTGGAACTTGATCCCACAACTCTGGGATCATGACCTGAGCCCAAGGCAGATGCTTTGCCTACGGAGCCACCCAGGTGCCCCGAAATAGGCAGATCTTTAAATGACAAAGAACATGGTGCAAGGGGAGAGGAGTGGGAATCTACTGGCTGCTCTGTTTATTTGCAAAAAGAACAAGAAGGGTACTCGGTCTACTACTAGAAGTGTTTTTCTTGTCTGCACTGGGAGAAAAAAGCTTGAGTGAGGAGCAAGAGTTTAAAGGAGCAGAGTTTAGGACGTGGGATGAGGGAGTGGTGGATGAGGAGATGAGTGCTGAGATGATGATTTCGGGATGCTCGCCGACACTGTGTGTGGAGGGCCATCTGTGGAGCAGACAGGGTCTAGGGATGTTTGCGGGGAGGAGGTGTTTGCCTGTGGGTGTAGGGCTGAGTGGAGAGGTGAGGCTTGTTTGCAGAGATGGAGGAGACCGAGAAGGATTTTGTGATGAAAGGAAATATTTGTTCAAAAGGAGGGTATGTTTGCGAAAGGGAGAGCGGAAAGCACTGATTTCAATGAGGATGGTGTTTGGATAACAGAGGATGGGGGAAGTGGGGGGAATGGCTGCTTTCGGAGCCCTGAAATAAGAATATGGCTAGAGAAGGAAGTGCTTGTTCCTGAAGCTTCTCGTTAGCCACTGCCCCCACCCCCACCCCACACATCATGTTTTCTTGTTGAGATTAGTGGAAAAAGAGGGAGGTTTTGTATTCATTGTTCTCCATTCTTAAGCTTGGAGTTTGAGGCTGAAATAGATTTCCCGGTTTTCCCTTTTCGTCCTCTCAAAGCTCCCCCTCCAGCCCCATCTGCTGCGGCAGGAATACCCCTCCTCCCTAGAATTCCTGTAAAGAATGGCACTGCTTCTGAGGGACTGCTCCACGCTGGTGTCTGAATTCAATTACATGTCATCAGTGCTTGCTTTATTTATAACCTCGCCATATTGTAAACATCAGCGCTGAAAGAGACCAGCCCCTGGACCACCAGTGTTCTGGAAGAGCTTTGAACACCAGCGTCAGCCGTGGTCTGCGACAGCAGAGGTGCCCTGAGCCAGCCCCCAATCTCCATGGGCCTGTGTAGGGCACAGTGGAGACTCAAACTTTTTAATAAGGTAGAAATTTTCAACGATACCTTCCTGATCTTGGAGGGTTATTATTTTTTTCTGAGTTTGCTTCCATAATCTACATCCTCACCTCTTCCCAGCTATATGAAGCAGTCTCCACTCTCCCATGGTCTGTCCTGCTCCGCCAGTCCTCCACTGATGAATCCCTGCTGTCCTGGGTGACCCTAAGAAGTGTCTGTGCATGACAGCGTCAGACGACAAGTAATGCATCATATAGTTAAGGACCCCTCCAAACTGTTTTGGGTTTCTGGATAACTGCATTTATATGGACCAGACTGTAAGTCCTTCTCCCTTAACACAACACAACGCAAGGCAGTGCAATGCAATGCAACACACATTTTATGTTAATTTGTTTGTTTCTTAAAACTTACCTTTCTGAGTGTGTTTTCAGCCTCTTGAAACCTAGATCCCTCCAGCGCTGGCCATTGCAGAGCTGTAAAATCACAGCTGGTGACACAGTTTCAACGGGGTCAGCTTCACTGTATTATTACTGAGTGTAAAGGGCACTGGAGAACCCTTGTTTCAAAACAGATGCCAGAACTATGTCAGAGAGGAAAGGAGCTACCAAAAAACTTACCAACACGATCCTCGAGATTAGTTTTTCACATAATTTTCTTCTCTAGGGAAAAAGTGCTGTGAGTTTCTGTGCAATCTTCCGGAGATCTCTTCATGACTTCTGGCATTTTCTAATTGACAGTGAGCTGATGTACATTTCAGGTGATAAAATAATAGGAGCTCTGGGGGGATTACATTTATGGATTGGAAAGTAAGCCCAAATGTTTTAACACACATTAACTTCTTTCCTGTTTAGACTTCCCAGTGTTGTCTTTTCTCTCAGACGGGCACCAGATGCCTTCTCCCCTTCTCCACGCCCATTCTGTGGATATGCATGTAATAGACACAGTTTCTAAAGCCCTCAGGACTCTTGCTTCTATAGTAACAACCGCAGTCATTTTACAATTCCCCTAAGACTTCTTTTTGTTTGCATAAGATGTTTAGGAAACCCAAAATAAACACATCAGTGTAGACCCAGAAGCCAGGTTGGAAAAATGAGTCTTCCTCACCTGCCTCCCCTTTCACACATGTTAATGCAGATCTCTCTCTGCCATGCCCTCCCTCTCGTTTGCCACTTTGACAACACTTTCCTTTTACCTGCCACCATCCTAGTTCTTCCTCAGCTGTGGTCTCTGATGCATTCTGTTTGCAGTGTTCCTGTCCCAACAATCCTTCCCTCATTTCCAGGGAATTCATTAAACTCAAACTCTCCCAACTGGGTTTTCTACCCTCCCGCCTGGAGACTCATTGCTCACAATTTCATCCTCCTTCAAAGGACATGCTGGATACCGTTCTCCGTCCTCCTGTGCTTTCCCCATTTCTAAACTTCCACTTATGTGATCTCACCTGCAGTGAAGAGAATACTCTGGAAGGAGGGAAGGAGAAAGGTGTCATGCCATGATTGTCACGCCCAGGCTCAGAAAGGGCACCAGCTGATTCTTTACCTTTTGAGTTGAATTGATTGGTGGAATTAAAAGATACCAAGTTGAGACAAGTATACAGATGCACTCAGCTAGGGCAGGTAAACCAAACTTCAGGAAAATGAGTCAGTTCTATATTTGTATTTGGTGATAAATTTTTACATGTACAGCCAAATGTTTACATAACCTTAACAGACCCAGTGAGATTGAACTGAAAAACTAGCGTTTCAAACATGAATATCCCTTCAGATACTCTCTGGAACATTCTTCCATCCACATCATGCTTGACTTTCCCCTACAAGTATGTATGTATGGGGGAGAAATGTTGCATGTTTCTCAAATACGGCTTCTTATTTGCAAATATCCTGCTTGCCTCTTTCCCAGAGTCTATAAAGCTGAATTTTTCAGCAACTACTGTGTTGCAGTATTTTGGTATTGCATTTTGTTGGGCCAACCAAACTGTTTGAGGAAAGCTTGTGTGAGGAGGTGAGGGGTATCAAGGGTTAGCACCCTATAATGCAGTGAGAAGTCTGTAGTAGTTTGGTATTCTCTCGTTTTATTTCCCCAAATGAAGAAGGAAGAGAATTTGTTAGTATTTTATTTGGGTTATTAAGTAGCATTTGCAACTGTAAACAAGTTCAAATATAGTAACATAGTTTATTATCTGAAATGACATCATCATCTTAGATGGCTGAATCAAAAATTAAGCTTTTTGTTTCCCATACCAAAATAGAATTTATTTGCTTTATACATAGTGACCTGACCAGTTTTATTAGGAGAAAACAGAAAAACTATACTCTTTAAGAAAATCAAACTTTTAAACATCCATTTTTGACATGAGGTGTTAAACCCTTCAGCTCTTTGCTGTTCACAGAGTAAATATTTAAAACGCAGTGTTTGGGCTCGCTGTTTAATTTTTGACTTCTACTTAATCACGTGTGCTCTGGCTTGCTTTCAGGATTGCTGTCCCTGCACATTGTGGGAATTCTTCTAACTTAGCTCTGTTTCCCATTTTATATACATTATCTTAAAAACCAAAGTCTCCCCACTAACTGACTTTAATTCTCTTCTTGTCTATTCTAATATCTCATGGATTTCCTTTTGTAGCCTTGTCTAAAATATCCTAAATGGTTGGAAGGTTGCTTTCCAATTTAAACCACTCTCAGGCTAGGCAAATGGCTGGGACCCTTGAGGGCATATCATACATGGTGGTGGAGAGGGGTAACGATTTAGATTACTATGAGAGAGAAATGCATCATTATTAAATACAGTTCATCTTAGCAGAGTTACGTACTAGACTTTTTTTTTTCAAAAAGGAGCATGATATAGAAAATAACCATATCTTTTTCCTTACACAATTTTTGTTATTAATTCCGTCGGAGACAGGATATTTGCTGCATGTGCAAGTAGCATAACCTCTGATGGGCTTGGGAGTTTGTTTATACCCTTAAAAACACGGAATTTTAGGTGTAGAAGTGGTCTTATGCTACCATCAGATAGTACTCATCAGATTCCCTTTCCTTCAGGGGACTAGACTTTGTTGTCATTTCTTTCCACCATGTGTTCCATAGACTCCCCACTCTCACTGGTTTTTTATCCTTTACCAGCACATCAGTCAGTTTTCTGTAAAGGCACGTGTCACCCTGTATGGCAATCATTTGTTCATATGAGTGTCTTTCTCTTTGGATCATAAACTGTGTAAAGGCGGGAAGTGGTCTATGACCACATACTTCCCAGTGGCCAGCTGAAAGCCTAGTTTATGGTAAGAACTTAAGGAAGATTAACACCCTCGTAGTAGCTAACAACCCCCAAATCTCAGTGGCTTAAGACAGCCTTGGGTTGGCAAGGGTCCTGTTTCACGGTGTCTTCATTGAGGGGGATAGGCTAATAAAGTCTGGGTAAACTTGGATGCATGCTAGGCATCTTGGCAAGGGGATGGAAAGAGTGAATCATGCCCCAGCCCTTCATGTTTCAGCTTGGAACTGACATGTCACTTTCTCTCATAGTGTCTTGATCAAAGCAGGAAACATAGCCATACACGACTATGACCCTGGGAGCAAGAGCAACACCTCTTTGTTTCTGAGAAAAGAGAACAGGAATGTTCGCCAGTGCCACTAATACCTAAGTCAGTATCTGATACATGGTGGGCACCTGAGAACCATTGAATGAATGAAATACTTAGAACTTTCTGCTGGGATTTTAGATTTTTCAGCACAGTAAGCAGAACCACTTCAAATATATATACTGTTAACTACATTTTTAAAAATTAATTAATTTAATTTTTAAATATTTTTTCTGTGTAACAGTATTCATTGCTTTTTGCACCACACCCAGTGCTCCATGCAATATGTGCCCTCCTTAGTACCCACCACCTGGCTCCCCCAACCTCCCACCCCCCGCCTCTTCAAAACCCTCAGATTGTTTTTCAGAGTCCATAGTCTCTCATGGTTCACTTCCCCTTCCAATTTCCCTCAACTCCCTTCTCCTCTCCATCTCCCCTTGTCCTCCATGCTATTTGTTATGCTCCACAAATAAGTGAAACCATATGATAATTGACTCTCTCTGCTTGACTTATTTCACTCAGCATAATCTCGTCCAGTCCCATCCATGTTGCTACAAAAGTTGGATATTCATCCTTTCTGATGGAGGCATAATACTCTAGTATATTTGGACCACATCTTCCTTATCCATTCGTCCATTGAAGGGCATCTTGCTTCTTCCCACAGTTTGGCGACCATGGCCGTTGCTGCTATAAACATTGGGGTACAGATGGCCCTTCTTTTCACTACATCTATATCTTTGGGGTAAATACCCAGTATGTTAACTACATTTTTTAGAAGATGAGGATGCTAATATTACTTTACAAGCTATGTTCAGCAGACTTTTGAGAATTGTCTTGTAATCACTCTGTTCACTTTACTCATATTAGGAAAGGCATTGTGCTTGATTTTCTAGTTTTTCAGATGCTTAGAGTATGGAATGGGTAAATTTGCATGATTTAATGCTATGCCTGAGCCATTAAGAAGAAGAGCTGGGGAAAATGTTAAAGTCGTCAAATATTTACATATTAAGTTAGTCTGACCAAGAAGCTTTTTTAGAAGAGTTAATATCTGGCTCAACAATTGGACAAGCGCTTCGGAAAAATGAGAACGTAATCGACTTAAAAGTGAAGTATTTCTAAGTACATTTAAGTTCTACTTTCTTAGCAAATTTCAGTGATGTAACAATGTTTTCAACTACAGTGTAGTGTAGTTTTGTACTAGATCCTCAGATACCCATCTTGTAGCTGAAAGTCTGTGCCAACTCATTTACAACTTGAACGTTCTCTCTCTCTCTCACACACACGCACAGACACACATACGTGTTTGTGAAGTGATGGATGTGTTAACTAACGAGATGGTGAGACGCCATTCATAACATAATGTACATTAAGTCACCATAGTGTCCATTCTAAATATCTTACAGTTTTATCTGTCAGTCATACCTCAATAAAGCAGAAATAAAATAAATATTTGGGTTATTCCCCGCCCCATAATAAATAGCACTGTAATGTCTTCATGGCCCCCTTTTTTCCTTGTTTCTTCAGTTAGAAAATATTTAACTTGAGGGAATTGGCCAAGGTTTGCTGAAATTTCAGCATGGCAGACCAAGCGTAAAGAAGTCTGTTGAGAACAGAGGGGAGCATGACTGGAGGTCATCTTGATTTCAGTCCTCCGAGGGGACAGAGGGAGGTGTGTCTGAAACCAGGCTTGTGTTGCTCTCAAGGTCATAGCTGGTGGTCATAGGCAATTGCTGAAAGGGATATTTGGCTTGGGAGCAGAGATGGCACTGACCCTGAAGACTGAAAGATCTGACAAAGGCCAGATTGTAGGACCAGATTCCATCTGGGAGGCAGTTCTAAAGGAGAGTCTCAATTTTTTTTTTTTTTTTTTAAGGTCTGCTCCAAAAGATAATCATGGTTTTAATCCCTCAAGGCAGGAATTTGGGCTGGAGGGTAGAGAACCCCAAGCAGAGCTTATTGGGGGAAACTGAGCTTTACAAGTTGATCAGTACTTAGCCCATCTAGGATTTAAGCACCCAGACTGTTACTTGGTCCCAGCCTGGGTAGGAAGCCATTCCCTACTCTACTGCGTGAATCTGCCGAGGAAGTCTGCAAAGCTGAGCAAGGAAGGCAAAGTCCCTGATCTCTGGCTAGGACGTGGGGGGAAGGCTGTGACAGAAATTGAAAGCTAGTGTTCATCGATTGTCTCACCAGTGGGTCCGTGGGAGTCAGGAGAGGTTGGAGATGAGATGGAAGTACTACACTTACCCTCTTCCTTGAATTTGTGGTATCGTTATGGAAACAAGCACATTATAAAATTGGTTACTCACCATGAGCGACTCTGCCGATACAGAGACCAGAGTTGTAATACATAGTGTCTGAGGAGCCTGAGGTGTTGGACGATCTCAGCAGTGCCCAAGTTCAATGAGAGTGTTTAAAACTGTGTCTTTGCTTTGATGATAATCTGCAGAATACATATTTTTATCAGGTACAAACACAAGCCTTCTCATTTGCAGTGATAATTTGTATTTAAAGTATGTTTTCATAACCTAAAACTTTAGTTTCTTAAGTTAATGCAATTCAAACTGGAGTCCAAAAATACTCTTCTGGGTGCATACGTTTTTAAAGAAACTGTAAGCATGGAGGATAGAATCCGAATCTGAGCCATGAAGAATGGGTGGGCTCACATGGGTACAAAGAAGAGATAGATAAAAGTGTTTCCACAAGAGACAGAGTGTGAGATCAAGGATGAGCATGATTCATTTAGGGGACCTGGAACTTGAAGAATACTTCAGTTTCAGGTTTTAAATCCTGCCTCCTGACCTTGACATGGCAATAGTTTTGGGAACCCTGTTTTCTTGTTTCCTCGATTACCTGCCTTCTTCTGATGGATGCACGAACTCGATGACATCTTTATTGAGAACGTGACTCTCACAACCTCTTTAAAGGGTCATCTTCTGACACTCACGTTACTGATCAGTATGTAACGTGAAACTTTCTTTGTGTGCCAGAACGTGAATTTTGTCTCTGCAGGACTGTACTTCTGAGCAGTTCATGATTCTAGCAGAGATGTCCAAAGGAGGGTGCGTTGCATCACCACGCTGGGTATTTGGCTGCTGCTCAGGAAGCAGGTGGTCCATCGAGGACCAGGACACTAACAGGACATTGTCTTTTTTATGGAAGAACCTCACCTGTACTTTGTTAGGCATTTGTTCTTCTCAACTATCATCAATGGCCTCTTGAGTTATTTTTCTTTTGTACAAAAAGCATCCCAGATCAGTGTTCTTTTTTTTTATTCTTCTTAAGATTTTATTTATTTATTTGAGAGAAAAAGAGCACAAGAAGGGGCAGTGGCAGAATGAGAGGGACGAACAGACTTCCCACTGAGCAGAGAGCGCTACGTGGGGCTTGATCCTAGGACCCTGGGATCATGTCCTGAGCCAAAGGCAGAGGCTTAACTGACAGAGTCACTCAGGTGCACCCTGCCGCCCCCGCTCCAAATCAGTGTTATGGTTCTTCATTTTACAGTAGTTTAATGAGATTTATTACTAACACAGGGTTTGTGTTTGTTGATTACGTCATGTTTGTTAATTACATCAGACGGCAGGGCTGTTTGTTCAGATGTAGGCTGACAAGTACATCTTGGTCTTTTTCAATCTTCTTTGCTAAGTAAAACTTTCTTTTTTTTTCCCCCTTTACAGATTCCGACAAGATCATGGCAGAGCACAGCCACAAGCAGAATCTGCTCGATTTACAGAATGGTAGCTTAGAGGGCAGCTTTGTGGCAAATTCCCTCGAGGACAATTCCCCAAACATGATGGAGAGCCTGAGTCCAAAGAAATATTCCTCCAGCCTAAGGTTTAAAGCCAATGGAGACTATTCGGGCTCTTACTTAACCCTCTCACAACCTGTGGCTGCTAAGAGAAGCCCTTCCCCTCTGGGATCCAATGTCAGGAGCAGCCCCTCACTGGCCAAAATCCAGGGAAGCAGGCAGTTCTCCTGTGATGGAACTGAGAAAAGTATTTCCGTGAAACCGCCCACCCCTCTCCTCAGCACTTCCCCCTCCCTCAGTGGGTACCCACTTGGGAGAGCGGACTTTGATCATTATACTGGCCGGGACAGCGAAAGGTCCTTGAGGCTCGCAGAGAAGCCTCCCTATTCCAAATACAGCTTAAGGAATAAATCCCATGACAATGTCTACTTTCTCGGGGGGCTGGAAGGCCGAAAGGTGTCTGGCTCCCTCCTGACCATGTGGAATGGAAGTTCCCTGAGCGACACTAGCCCCTCTCCCATCAGCAGATCGGGGGCGGCAAGCATGCCTTCAAGCCCAAAGCAAGCCAGGAAAATGAGCATCCAGGACAACCTGACCCTTCAGCCCAAGCTGAGCCGACACAAGGAGCTGGCGTCTGAAAACATCAGTTTAAGAACCAGGAAGTATTCGGGCAGCAGCCTGAGTCACATGGGAGCCTACAGCCGCTCTCTCCCCAGGTTACACAGGGCCACCGACAACCAGCTGACGCCCCTCAGTTTGCCTCCCAGAAACTCTCTGGGCAATTCCAAACGAACGAAACTGGGGGAAAAGGATCTACCTCATAGCATCATAGACAATGACAATTACCTGAATTTTTCTTCTTTGAGCTCAGGGGCTTTACCCTATAAGCCCTCCGCATCGGAGGGGCATCCTTACGTCAGTTCCACCCTCAGCGTCCCTGCCAGTCCTCGAGTGGCTCGGAAGATGCTTCTGGCCTCCGCCTCCTCCTGCACCTCTGATGACCTTGACAGGGCTCCCTACTCCGGGCCCGGCCCAGGGCACTCGTTTCCTCCCGGGGACATGTTCGCCGCCAGGAGGAACTTCTCCTGTGGGTCTGTTGAGTTCGATGACGCCGACCTGGAGAGCCTCCGACAGGCCTCAGGAACTCCCCAGCCCATCCTCCGGGAGAGGAAAAGCAGCATCAGCTCCATTTCCGGCCGCGATGACCTGATGGACTATCACCGGCGGCAGAGGGAGGAGAGACTCAGGGAGCAGGAGATGGAGCGACTGGTAATCCTCATCCGACTTGACCTCACTCTTCCCTTGAGCAGCTTCTTGGAGACACACTTGGAGGCCTGTAGGAGCTCCACGTGCCCCAGACACTGCTTTGTCTTTCTAGAATTCTGCTGTCCTTCCCTTTCTCAGTCCCTATGGCTGGTCGCGTGGGGGCGTTTGAAGGCCTACCTGTACCTAGTGTTAGATTACGTGGCTCTGCGGAGTCCTCTCACGCGTAGATTCCTGATAAACCTAACCGAGTGGTTGTGAATTTTACTGAATTTCTTATAAGTCTTACAACCTTTTCTTTAAGACAGTGAGTAAACACTGATTTGTATTACGGATGCCGTCAAATTGATATGGCATGGTATGATAGGAGTAATTGGGGAAATCACGACTGTTTAGGAATTAGGCAGTAAACTTTTCCGTAGAGCAAGTGGTCTAGAAAATTGAAAGGTCAGCTAAATGTTGCTCAGCCTTTTTCCTGCTCTGTACACATACGTGTACCCCCCCCCCCCATATTCCCTTCTGCAGTGTCTCCTAGTCCATGCAGTGACACCCAAGTACACATCCAGGGAAGTTTTTTGAGTTGTCTTTTTCTGTTGAAAATGGATTTTTGCTGACTGTGGGAAATACTGAAAACAGTAAGAAAGGGGGATACTATCCCTTGAGAGTCCCATTCATGAATGAGGGCAAACTGCTGCGTTCTTACTCTTTTCTTTTAAGCGTAGACTTTTTTGCCTATGTGTTTCTTAGGACGAACAGGGTGAGAGTTTACTTTAATTCATTAATGCTGAGTTGTTCCTTAAAGAGGGATGCAGCAGGGGCTGATAAAGCTGATTTACAAAAGTATAAGAGTATCAAAAGGATTTTCATTGCTAAAAGAAAGTATGCTGGAGTAAAATTTCTGAATCACATACCAAGCTGAGTAATGCCCTACAGGATAACAAAATTGTAACCTTTGGATTCGAATGGGCAGAAACCGTTTGCATCTATCCAGGACAAAAACTGTTTGGAATTTTACACAAAGAATCATTTGTGTCCCTCATAGATGTTGATAAGTCAGTATCGATCCTTGCAGATAGCCTAACCAGTAATAGTGAATGCAAACGAATGTGCATACCCTTAGAAAATTCTGTATTCCTTGGGTGGCTCTGTTAGATGGTGCTCCAGTAGGACAGTTTTTCTTTGTTATCTTAAATAATCTTACAGAGATTTTTCATGGTCACAAAAAGGCATTGTATTTGGGCTTGATTAATTGACAGTTCAGGAGAAGTTTTAATTAGCATATGAATAAGCCTTCTTGTATGCAGTATAGCAAATCTGGCTCTGTAGTGTGATGAACAACTCTTACTTTTTAAAAAATTATCATTATAGTATAATTGACACACAGGGTTACATTAGGTAAGTTAGTTTCCGGCGTACAACATAGTGATTCTGCAAATCTATACCTTGGGCTAAGCTCACTGCAAGTGTGGCTTCCATCTGTCACCTTACAAAGCTATGCCATTGACTCTGTCCCGTAGGCTGTACCCTTCATCCCTGAGCAACTACTCTTAGTGAAGCCAGAAAGTTAAGCTCTATTGGATAATTTATTAAGGAATCCAGGAGAGCATTTCAGTGGCTTCCCTCACTCCAGTGATCTTCCTGAGATGCTATTATTTCCTCTTCTGTTCCAAGGACAGGAAACTAACCTCAAAAATCACCTCCAGTTTTCATCTTTAGCACTTTTAAGTGTTGGTGAATTTCTCGTTCTTCCAGTTTCCCCAAATCTCCGAAGGTTCCTGACAATCCAGGAAGTGACCTTCCTTACTGCCTGTCAGGTCAGGGCCTTGTAAGTCACAAACTAGGTCTTGGTTCAATTTCTTGGGAGAATTTTATGGATATTGCCTCCAAATGTAAAGTTAGATCCCTTTTTTGCTTCATAATGGGCTTTATGATGTTCAATGAAATGAGGCTTATTTTTAAATATGACACTTTGGTTTTGGCCCCTGTTGCTTAGTCCGTTTGTCTAATTACATCCCAGTAAAAAGGAAGAGAGATTCTTATTGATCCATGCAAGTAATGTTACTGCTTTTAAAAAATAAAGTGACTGGGACACCTGGGTGGCTCATTCAGTTAAGCTTCTACCTTCAGCTTGGGAAGTGATCCCAGGGTTCTGGGATCCAGCCCCATATTGGGCTCCCTGCTCAGCAGGGAGTCTGCTTCTCTCACTGCCTGCCACTCCCTCTGCTTGTGCGCATGCTGTCCCTCTCTGGCAAATAAATAAATAAAATCTTAAAAAAAAAAAAAAAAAAACCTAAAAAAAAAAAAAGTGAGTTAGGAAAAATATTTCTTCCTGAATTCTGAGGGACCAAGGAGAAGAAGCTACCCTTGAAAGAATGTTTCCTTTAGTTTACAAAATCAGAGTCAACTAAATTGAGGGTTAGAGATAGATGGAGATGAATGCTAAAGATGTTCCCCATTTAGACAGTAGAATATTACACACAATGCCAATGATTTTCCATGAGACATATGGAAATTAGATTTCCAGGATCAGTTCGATGAGTTCTATAGAATTCTTATTCCTTTGCATCTTGGGTCATCAGCTTGATTTCATGAAGTCATCTATTTGTGGACTAAAAGAAGTCCTGGTTTAACCACCTTGTACTGTTTCCTGCTTGCCTATGCAGTGTCAGCTAAGAACTCAGAAGCCTTTACTCACAAGTCTGTTTCTGAAATCTCGAGATTGAAAAGAGTATCTGGTAAAGGTCTATCTACCAGGCTCTGAGACTCTTTGTTTAAGTCACATTCTAATCTGTAACTAGCCGCAGAGTGTGTAAGCAACCGTGAGAGGAAAGCGGAGACCACTTGGTGAGGGTAAGGGTAAGTGTCTGTGGTTCATCTGTGGTTAAGCTCATGAAGAGTAATCAGCAAGAAGGAGAGGTAAAATCCTCTGTCGGTGCATAGGACATTGGTCTTATTTAACCAGTGTTTCCCCAGAGGGTGAGAACGAATCACAGAGCGTTGAGGACATTCACAGACACCCAGGACCTCTCTGTGAAGTATGCCATCTCTGAACATTGTTTGTATTATAATATTTTACCCTTACAAAATTAGCCTCGGGAAGGCTGAGCTTCTCATTTCATTTGACAGATCTTCCTATGCTATTTTTGATGGTATTGAGCTATTCACAAATAAGGGGCATAGCAAACCTAATTATTTCTGACATTTTTTTTGTAAGGTTAAGGAATAAATCTGGTGCTTGCCCAGGGATCAAGTGGGAAAACTTAAGGATGGATCATGTATAAAAGATAACTTGGAAAATTTTTTTTTCCCCTGAATTTAAGATCCGATTTTGGGAAGGCAAAATCAAATATGAATTAGAGAAGATTTCATTACGTGACTAATATAGGATTGTGGATGCATGAGAACAATGAATATTTGCAGTTTACCTACTGAATAAAGCAACAACATTTTATAATAAATAAGAAATCTTAAATCATTAGGAAATGAGGAACTTTCATTTGAAATATTTAGGGATATAACAAAAAAGTTTATCCTGTGAGATACAAAATCTCTCTGCTTTCCTGGGCAGGCTATGTAGAAAAATAACCTTTTATTACCTTTTGTAATAGGTAATAGGCTATTTCTCCTATTTTTGTAATAGGTAATGGGCTGATTTCTCCAAGATCATTCTGTCATTTCAATAGAGGTAACTGCATTTTAGCTTTATGTTTATAAGGTATTTGACATGCATTACATTTTTAAAAATTACTTTATTAATAAACCCATCAAAGTGTGCAAGCATTGCCATAATTTTAACATTTTATTACATTTTTATAGCTTACTATTTCAGGTATTATAAACCAAGTCAAATAAAGCTCCCTTTGTGCAAACCTACAATTTTTAAATTTTCACCATCTTTTGTTCTTCATGGTCTTTTGTCAAATCTGGAACAACCAGATACTTTAAGAAAAAAAGTATCTAGCTTGAAGATATTGGAAATTATGCTTCAACTGACACATCACAGAACATAATTACCATTGGTATGAAAAGGTGTGTCACAATTATAATTCAGTTTAGTTGAGCACAACTTTTATATTTTTCTTCACCTTAAACATTATATGGAAGTGATCTTAGCTTATCTTTTCAGCAAACTAATATTATAAGACATTTTAAAAATTCAGGTAAACTAATCCCTTTGTGATAAAAATAAATCCAAACATATTTTAAGTATGAAATTATAGGAGCGCCTGGGTGGCTCCGTTGGTTGAGGATTAACTCTTGGTTTCAGCTCAGGTCATGATCTTAGGGTCCTGGGATTGAGCCACACAATTGGGCTCTGTGCTCAGTGTGGAGTCTGCTTGGGATTGTCTCCTTCTCCTTCTGTCTCTCCCCTACTCATGCTCTCTCTTTCTCTTTCTCTTAAATGAATAACTCTAAAAAAAATAGGAAATTACATATGTACTGTACTGTACGTTGATAAAATAAGGAAAAAACATACAGCTGATTTTTAAACCAGGGTGTCAGATCAGTCTGACTTGTACAAGAGTTTGCTTTGATCACATAAACTTGCTTTCTAAGGAAAAAAATGCTTCTGAAATCAGCATTTTTTGATGAGACAGTTCTTTTTCTTAAAATGCGAACATATTTTAATTATTAGAATTATTGCATTTTCTTAGAATTTTGGAAATGTTAGATTTATCTAGATGCTGATTAGTCTCTAAAGCAATCAGAATAGAGGTTCTTTATTTTAGTTTATTATTATCCTTAAGAAATAGGAAAATACTTCACTCTTACACAGTGATTTTTTCCCCCCCCGAGGTACAGAGCCTCAGATGAAAAACTTAAAATTTGGTTCTATAGCTTCAGCTGCAGATCAAAAGTAAATACTGGAACATAAAATTTACTTGTTCCATATCTCAAGAGACTGCTCACTGTTCCACTGGGCACAAAATAGTGTCCTGATTTGAACTCACAGAAAGTGAAATAACCAACCAATTAAAACAAGAACAAATACAAATGCTCAGTCATCTTTCACCTGAGCAAGGTTGAATTTCAGTTCTACCTGCAGATCACAAGTGGCCAGACCATAAAACCAGATCCCCACTCGTGACTGCCACCAGTGGAGATAACTATTGGTTTGCGTGCAAATTAAAACCCAGGTCAAACTTGGTCAAAAATTAGAAACAGAAGCCAAAGCACAGCCAAGAAAGCAAAAACTGCAGAAAAGAGCAAGTCAGTGAAGGTAAAGTTCTCCTGCCATCTGGGATTTACTTCAGGAGCCAAGAGAAGCTTTGCCTGGATTTCCAGCCCATGGGATCTATTTCGTGAAAAATGCAATTTAATTGACTCCACAAGACGAGTGTACTTGGACACTTCACAGGCACCTCCAAAATGTCAAAGCATAATTTTCAAAAAAAGAAACAGAACTCTTACACAAATATGAAATGAATAGATGCCAAAGATTTATTTAACTCAATAGTGAGGAAACTGAGCAAAGTAAGGTTGGTTCACTGAGCATAATTTCTATAGTACTTTTTAGCTAAGCTGTGATTATACTAGTGTTTCATCTGGATTATTTTTTTTGTTGTTGTTTTTTACTTGTTCAATCTCTATTTGAAAACTCAAGGTAATTACATTGAGTCTTAAAGATTGAACCCTAATTATGAATCTCCAAGGACCTATTTATGAAGTATAATAATCCACTTTGAGTCTACATTAAGTGGCCTCCAACTGCTGTGCTATTTGAGATGTTTGGTTTTTCATACATTTTATTCCTTCTTTCTTGCTCTCAGCTGCCAGTTCTTGCCTTTGTCATTATGCTAGCCTTTTCTTTCATTTTTTGATTTTTGAAACCAGATATCAAGCCTTGTTTAAAAATATTCCAAACTAAGAGTTACCAGGTCCAAGTGAGGTCTTGAGAGGACTCTGTGCCCATGAAATGTATGTACTCCAGTCCATAGACCCCGTGACCTCCTTCTGGGCTGGTCTGTGGTGGTTACAGCTATTTTCCAAGTGGAGGACATGAATGGATGAGCTGTCTCCAGAAGGCTAGGATGCTGATTCTATGACACACTCTGTTTTCTAGAGGCTAGAGGAATAATTGTACAGTAGACAGGGTATTCTGTTAGTCCTCTCATTTGCCTCCCTCCCAGTAATGTCGACATACGGATGGCATCTAGTGCATCTTAAAGTCTAGGGAAAAGACATTTTGAAAAGACAGGGGGGGGAATGAAAAAACTCTATAGCAAACTTGGGTGCTGTTAAGAATCTTCATTTGGTTACAATGCCAAAAGCATCTGTGTGCTATTGTGGAGAACCAGTGGTTCCCCACAAATTGCACTGTAGCAATCCAATATTTTCTTTCTGGCTGATGGCAGTCTTCTGTGGTGCCTCAATAAACAGCATTGTCACCATATGGAACTATGTGGGGCCACACTTGCCATTTATTTTTCAAACGCGTTGTAATGTGATGCCCATCTCCTGAAGCCCCAGGTTTCTAACTTTCTACAGGCTTTACCATTCTGAAGATAAGGTTGGCTTTCTTTCAAGGAAGATGTTAATATTCCCATGGTATTGTTATTGGAATAGATGAAATGTCTGGGTCAGCAATTCTGTGCTGTTTGGAAGACATTTTGTTCCAGTAGCTTCTCTGAAAGCTCTTTACAGCTGAAGACTTCTGGATTGCATGAGGCTGGGACTGTGTTGATCTTCTTCTCTGCTGTATATCCACCTCCTAGCCATTGATGAGAGTGCGAGAAGCACTGTACATCTGTTTTTGAAAAGAGCAAATGAGTGTTTTTGATACCCATTAATGACATTCATTCTGGCTTTCCTTATTCTGTGGTTGAAGCTTCTCCCCTTGTTCTCAAACATCCCAAACTTAAGTTGGTGTACTTGGTTCCAGGTAACCATGAAGCTCAATGAAAAAGAATCCACATATCTCAGCACAAATGTGTTCTTTTGCTTCCAGAAGTGAGGCAATTCCCTTCCAATATGCAGTTAAAAATGAAAAGGTGAAAATTAGATGGTTTCCTCTATTTTGCAAATTTCTTAGCAGTCTTTGTAAGAACTGGTGCTCTCCAGGGGTATACGGGGCCAAGGCTGCAGGACCCAGAGTCTTGCTTGTGTAGTGTTGAGTAGCTCAGAGACCTATATTTCTAAAAGTAAATATCAGTATAATGGTGGGTATTTAAGGAATTACAGCATTCTATAAAATAAATGTATATGTTCACTAATCTTAAAATGGTAAGATGCAGATACCATTTTAAAAATGAGAGAGTAAACAGGTTGGTGCTGTTTAATTTTATAATTAGGAAAAACCATTTGGGAGCCCAAGAAGTGTGAGCCTTGTCAGATGAAGGTCTCTCTAACCAAAGGTATGCCTTGCTTTCTTGCCGGGATTCTTGCTACCTGCACTTCCTTGTGATTCCTGACCCCAAAGACATTTTGGGCATTCAGACTTTTTTTTTTGCATTGTGAATTTGACAGCGTTCCTTGGTTGGAGGCAGAATGGCAACGTTAAGAGAACGTCTTGTGCGACCTAGCCATAATATTAATCTTTTTTTTATTATTCCTGAGAAGAATGTGTTTGAAATGTGAAGGCAAGCTTAAGTATTGAAAATTATTTTGTTCTCCAGTCTCACAAACTTGGAAGGGATCTCTTCCTGGTGTGGCCCTTCCCCCTGCTACATCCTGGCAGAATTGTAATTTTTTTTTTAAGATTTTATTTATTTATTTATTTGACAGAGAGAGACAGAGAGATCACAAGTAGGCAGAGAGGCAGGCAGAGAGAGGGGGCGGGAAGCAGGCTCCCTGCTGAGCGGACAGCCCGCCCATGCGGGCCTCGATCCCAGGACCTTGGGATCATGACCTGAGCTGGAGGCAGAGGCTTAATCCACTGAGCTGCCCAGGGTCCCAGAGTTGTAATTTTTAAAAAATGGTTGCACTTGTGGGGAGTGGGTCAGTTAAACTCCAGGAGGGTTAGAGGTTGGTTTACTGACCAAATTAACTTGGTGGCTTAGACTTTTTAAAGGGATATTTAGAAATTATGACTCACTTTCTATATTCTGACTCAGAATGTCTATTGTTACATTAGTTTATTTAATCTTCAGAGTTAGCGTAAGCCCTCAACTGACTCATTTTGGTGAAGCCTTGGCTCTAATATTTCAGTCTGTCAGTTATCTGCCATTCTGCACCTTTCACCTTGATGCCTTTACCCGGATGGTCAGTGCTCTAGCTCAGAAATATAATGGGAGCCATCATTGTGAGCCAGATGTGCAATTTTAAATTTTCTTATGTTCAGAAAACTTTTGGAGGGGCACCTGGGTGGTTCAGTCGGTTAAGCATCTGCTTTCGGCTCGGGTCGTGATCCCAGAGTCCTGGGATCGAGCACTGTATCAGGCTCCCTGCTCAGCGGAGAGCCTGCTTCTCCCTCTGCTCCTCTGCACACTCACATGCATGCTCCTCTCGCTTTCTCTTTCTCAAATAAATAAATAAAATCTTCCTTAAAAAAGGAAACTTGATGAAATAGTGAAAATAATTATGCTATATTAGACAGTACAAGCTTAGAATCGTGATGCTCTCTACCTGTGTAAATCAACTGTCCATTCTGTACACAGACTTCCTTCATTTCTAATAAAATAAGACTAAATCTCTAAGTAGTGAGAAGTATGAAGTAGACTACTGTCCGGTTAGATCACTTGGGGTCATCAGAAAATAAACTGCAGACGTTCTCTCTGTGTTATTTTAAGTGGCCAATTGTCACATGTATGTAGTTGTCTAGTAAATATTGAAGGAATTAATCATTAGCAAATTAAGAGTATCAACTGTCCTCAGCTAACTGAGACTAAAAACAGTTATCACATCTTTTTCTTCTCCACAGTTGGATCAGTAGGTACATGGAGGAGTGATGGGAAGGAAGAAAAAAAGTAGCATTTAGCAATAATCTAGTGACCCCACATTGGAGAAACACAGAGCAATGTCTCCGTATAATTCTTTGCTACACTAGTCTGTGACTGTTGCTATTAAAAGCAGGTTTCTCTACACGCAGGAGCCAACCGTGGGTCCTTATTACAGTGGCAGTACAAGCTATTGCCTCTTGATGGTGCCACACATTTAAAGATTCCTGCTCAGAATTGAGGGATTTGTGCTGTGAATCCTCAAGCAGTTTAGTGTTCTGGGCTCAGCACAAAAATAAAGAAAACACCTTGGATGAAGAAGCAGCTGCCCTGTGAGCCAGGGAGCGAGTCTCCTTCTTTTCTTAAGATGATAAATTGAGGCAGGAAGGTTCATGACTAAAAAGAAATAAAGCTCAGAAATAAAAGTCACAGGAAAAGGTACAAATAAGATGGAAATTGAAAATATAGTAAATCAATACAGACAGGGTAATGGGGAATGACTCGCGCTTCTTCGTAGAAAAATGATCCCCATATTGGTTGTTAAATTATCTAAATTAAAAGCCATTAATTCAGCGACCTTTGAAAACATTTTTTCATCCACTAGTAGGTCTAATGACTGTGCTGGTTCATTGTAAGGTGAATTTTTCTTCTCTGGTTCTAGAAAAGCTTATGGGATATCTGCTCTGAAGAATACTTTGAAAGTTTGTGATTAGTTTTTAAGAAAAATTATAGAACACATATTAGAATAGAAACTTGCATCACTTTTTCATTGGAAGGATTTTGTCAGCCATTTGAATGTGCGGATTAGGACTTACTTGAAGTCCCTCGCAGAAAAGTTAATCTTTTTTTTATTTTGAGGTAATTGTGGATTTACATGCAGTTGTAAGAAATAATTCAGAGAGATTCTGTGTACCCCTTATCCAATTTCCTCCAGTGCTAACATCTTGCCAAACTATAGTTTTCCTATCACAGCTGGTATATTAACATTGATGCAGTCAAGATACAGAGCAGATACAACACCCCAAACTCCTCCCTGCAGGCCTTCTGTAGCCTCCCCAACTTTCCTCCTACTCTCAGCAACTCCTTAACCCCTGGCATCTGCTCGTCTGTTCTCCAGAGCTATAATTTTATTATCATAGGTATGTTACATACATGTAATCATATACTTGATTGAGTTTGGCTTCTTCCTCGCTGCATAAGTCTTTGGAGATTGAACTGGGATGTTCCATGTTATTTTTTCTCTCCAGCTCAAGTCCGGGATGTATGAGGTAAAGGAAATCTCAGGGAACTCATTTCTGGGTCCCTATGTGCCCAGCTGATCTGCTGCCTTTTCTTCATCTTTTGGTCTTCTTCTGTTTGTCTTATTATACAAAATGTGTCCAAGGTTCTCAGTTACACTCAGTGGGAGGAATAGGGAAAAATACCTCTACCTCATCTCCCCAGAAGCAGGAGTCAGGGAGGTTAGTTTTTAAAGTTCAGAACAGCCAAGAACTTGGCTCTGCTGAAGTCTAATTGATCTCAAGGGGGAAATCTGTATATGGGGGCATGTTCTGCTGAAGAATTTTGGTTTGGAAAAATTGAAGTTTCTCATTCAAAATTGCTAAGACCATATCCCAGTTCTGGGATTGTAATTTGAATTTTGAAAGAAGGCAATTTTAATAAAATGCCTAAATAGAAAAAGAATACGTTTCTCAGACATGTATTAGTCTTTCATTTTGATTACAGAATAAGAGAGCCAGAATATTGAAAGTCTGTCTTTCCCATTAGAGCATGGAGACCAAGGCCTAAATTATAGTAGGCAGAGATTACAATTTTAAAAGTTGTTCTGGGAGCAAGGAAAATGTAGTTACTTTCTTAACATCTCAAGTAGAGAAAGAAGACTTGTCACTGTTTATTTTGCATTTTTAAAAGATTTTCTTTCTTTCTTTTTTTTTAAAGATTTTATTTATTTATTTGACAGAGAGAGAGATCACAAGTAGGCAGAGAGGCAGGCAGAGAGAGAGAGAGAGGAGGAAGCAGGCTCCCTGCTGAGCACAGAGCCCGATGTGGGGTTCGATCCCAGGACCCTGAGATCATGACCTGAGCTGAAGGCAGAGGCTTTAACCTACTGAGCCACCCAGGAGCTCCAGATTTTATTTATTTCCAAGAGAGAATACAAACCTGGGAGAGAGGCAGAAGGAGAGGGAAAAGTGAGAAGCTGCTATGCAGGGCTCGCTGTGTGGCTCTATCCCAGGACTCCGGGACCATGACGTGAGCCGAAGGTAGACACTGACTGAGCCACCTAGGAGTACCATTATTTTGCCTTTTTCTATATAGAACTGTAGCATGCTTTTATAAGTTTTAGAACACGGTATTTTCCATGTAATATATCTCTCATAAGGAGTTGCATTTACAAAACTTACAGTCCACCTGTTTTTGGCTTTGTGTTTTACATGTTAGACTTTCCAACTTTTTTACTCTACCAACTTCTTTGTGCATAGAGTGTTCCTTAATTTTTTTAGGTTAGATTTTCCAATGTGGAGATTTAGTTGTGGATCGAAAAAATTAAATATTACATAAAATTCTAAAGGTATTTCAGTGGATTGCATTTTATAAACCATGATCCTTCAGGGGAAACAAACAAATAAACAGATTCCCCGGAACTCGGTTAAGCCAGGGTGAAATTGCAAATGAACAGCAATATTTTAGACTTTTGTTGTGTTTTCCTTAGTGATGTGTAGCAAAAGCACAAATTTTCTAAACTGAAGGGATCTAGGAACCTTGTAGATTTTCTTCTGACACACTATGTAAAGGAAAAATAATTGGCATACTTCTTTAGACGCTATAAGGAAATTATGAGTATACTGATCACATGAATTTCCTTTGTTTGTAGCCAGTGCTTTTCAGTTGTAGAGAGAAGTGCATGATTTCCCCCCTTCAGTTATCTGAGCAGAGGCAACAATGTTATGGAGTCATTCATAATCAGCACTTTCTTTGAAGCACTATCTATTAATATTTTAAGAATAGTTCAGCTCAACCCTGATATCTTATTCAAGTACAATTTTTCATCACTTGTATGTCTGTCAGTTGATTTTAAATGACAAAATGATGCAAAAAGGCCTTAGGAAAAGGACGAAAATACAGCAGATCTAAGTTAGATGGTTATTGTAGTGAGAGATTTACTTGCATCTGCTCACAAATGCAAGAAATAACTGCCAGTGGAAAAAGCGAGTTGAAGCAAACATTCCTGGTCTAAAAAGTAACAGGATCAATTAAATCAGGTGATAGTATTTTAGGACATGTTCAATGTAAATGAAAATAAAAATCAACATTACCTCAGCATGTATGTGTGTGTGTGTATATATATATATATATATATAATATATATAATTTATATCCTTATATAACATATTCCATATTATTGAATTATTAGATATGTTAATAATCATCTATTTAGTAAATGTATTGATAACATAAAATAGTATATACTAATTTTGTACATATATATTTCTTAATTACAAGCTCCTAAAATAGGGACACAGAAAAGGACAGTGGGTAAGGACTGCAGTTAGGACAAGTAGCATTAAGGGAGATGTTGACACACTAGTGAGTAATAGTAATTTAAAAAAAAAATCTGGAGTGTGAGGGGTTGATTTATGAAATGAGATTAAAAGAGCTGAGTTTCTTTGTCTGAGTATGAGCAAAGACAGGATATGATAAGTTCCTCAGGTATTTGAATGATGCGTGTGCTCATAGGGCAGGAACACTGATAATCTCGGGAGTGTAAGGTAGAGTCAGAGAAAATGTGAAATAGAAATCTGGGTTTTATGTCAAGTATGAATTGTGTGCATTGGAGAGGAGCATGGATTTGGGGGGGGGGGGTAGTTACTTCTAGAAGTTACTCTCTGGACTTAATGTGCTATGGGGAATATATGTTGCTCTGTGATGGTGGGGTTAGAATGACCAAAGGGCACAGGAGACTGAAAAGATCTCTTCCTCCCTGGGTTGCTATGGCAACTGGGCAGTGCTTTGTTGCCAGAAGTTCAGGCATGTGATTCACCCCGGGGGAGGGAATTTTGGGCAGTAGAGGATTTTTCTCTCCTTCCAGACTGGCCAAAGAGCCCCACAGATCTGTGAATTTTTCAGGGAGACATTTGGCTGCATCAGATATTTTTCCTGTATTGCCTTTCCCTGAAAACAGTTGGATTCAGCTGTTAGGTTTGCTTGTTAACTAATACAGTAGTCCCCACTTCTTTGCAGTTTGCTTTTCCTGGTTTCAGTTACCTGCTGTCAGCCTCGGTCTAGAAGCAGATAATCCTTCTTCTGATCCACCATGAGGAGGTCAGTAGTAGCCTAACGTTAGGCACCATACCTATGCCATTCACCTCACTTCATCGCATCATGTAAGCGTTTTATTATCTCACTTCATCATAAAAAAGGTGGGTACAGTACAATAAGGTACTTTGAGAGAGAAAGAGAGACCACATCCATAATATTATCACAATATATTGTTATACTATTCTATTTTATTATTGGTTATTGTTGTTAATCTCTTACTGTGCCTACTTTAATGCATTAAACTTTACTATGTTTATGTATGTACACATAGAAAAAACCATTGTGTATATTAGACCATTAGTACTATCCGTGGTCTCATGTACACACTGAGGGTCTTGGAACATATCCCCCTCGCATAAGGGGGGACTCCTTCCTGTATTAGTGATGATTCTCCAGGACCCACAAGACAGCTATCAATTTCACCTCCAATTTTTTATGGAAAGCATCTCTAATCATTGATAACAAACACTGAGCACCTGCCTTGTGACAGGAACCAACTTAGACTTTAAACATTCTCACACACACTCCTTTATTGATTCCTCCCAAGATGCCTAGGGCAGGTGCTGATCTTATCGTCTCCGTTTTACAGACCAGGTTATAGAAACTCAGAGGGTTGAACCTGGTAAGAACTTCTGTGTTATAGGTCTGGTACGTTCCAGAACTTCAAATCCAAATCTTTGTTCTTTCCACTTAATCAAACTTAGACACAGACTCTGCTCTGAAAACCCAGTGGTTCCGTATGAGAAAAAGAAATCGATTTATCCACAGATCCTTACAATACATGGTTACAGAGAGAAGCACTGAGATTTCTTTGCAGAATCCTTATACCATTATTTCAAAGCACTTCTTCTTTCTGCTTACTGTACTTGTAATTTTCCTGGAGAAGTGGAAGGTGGCCCTTCTCTTACAGAGTGTCTAGTCTGCACAAAGGCAGGATACACTATTCTAGATTGCAAAGGGCTGGGAATGATGGAAGTGAAATGCTGAGCTTTGGTGACTTCTTTGAGATTGGGAAATGTGTGGAGGTGTGAAGGGAAGTAAGGAAGCGGAATAGTGAATCTGCTGGGTAATGTCATGACGATAATTTAGTGTCTGGGGCGGTGGGAGAAGGAGAGGACTTGAGTACATTTGCAGACAGAGGCAAAGGATTTGAGAGAGGAAATAAGTGTGTAGGGGAGGGAAAATTGGTGAAACAAAACTATAAGGATAATGGGAGGGCATATAGACTCAGTGAGGCAGGTAGAGGGCTTTACCTTAGGAAGACTGAGGGACTCTCCTTAGATGCCTGTGCTAACATATTGTATATACTGTGTTCAAGAAGCATGTGTGTGTGTGTGTTTGTGTTTTAAATCCCCATGGCACCCTACAAGATAGATGCTCTAGTAATTCCCTGCTTTATGGATGAGGAACTAGGACCCACGGAAGCTAAATGACTTGCCCAGAGCCTCACAAGTAGCTACGGAAACAGCATTGAGGCTCCAGAATTCCTGCTCTTAGCCACTGTGGTACCACGAAGAAAGGAGGACCAGATATTTCAAAAGAGGTAGAGGAGGGAAGCTTGGGGCATTGCACAGGACGACCTTGATCTCCTTAGGCAGTGCTTTTGTGTATTGGGATGTATTGACTATATTTGAGAAATGAGTACTGAAAAATCACTGAGTGGTAAGCGGTGTCCTAGTTATCTGCATATGCCTTACTTTTCCTCAGCATCTGGTTTTCCGTTATCATGGAGCCAGAATAGGTATAGTTGATGCAAAATCCTCCTAGTAATCTTCGCGTAGCAAATGCTTGCTGATCAGTTCATGGCTGTCACATTATTTAGTAAGTCTTCAGATGACTTGAACTTGCCCCAGAACAGATACGTCACATTTGTCAGATGGACCTCTTTCCAGAGCAACCCTCTGATGGGGCACATACACACATGCTTTTAAAACAATAGACAGCAGAGTGAAGCGCTGCCCGGAACACAAGTCTGAAGGTAGGCTTCCCAGGTAGACTGGAAGATAAAATGTTCTTAGCTAGACATTACACTGACACTGATGAAGATAATTTGTAAAATTTGAAAATTTGAAAATTTGTAAAAATTTGAAGATAATTTGAAGATAATTTGTAAAACCAAAAAAATAAAAACTCCTTACTTACATATACATAGTTCCTTATGTATATAGAAATACATATTTCTATCTTTAGTTGTCCTAAACTGATAAAAATGATACTAGGGCAATGTTTGGATAAACATGAAGGCCAGTTACAAAGTGAAAGGGTGCTGTCTGCATATACAACCGTCCTCTCTTCTGATACCAAGCACAAGTTCAGGGAGTTCCTGGGAACCCTCCACAAGTTCATGAATTCACTAGAAAGACTTACAGAACCCACTGAAAGCTGTTGTAGTTAGGATTATTATTTGTTATAGGGAAGGGCTCAGAAGAAGATTAGCCAAGAGAAGAGAAGCAAAGGAGAAGCAGAGGACGGAGTCAGGAGGTTCCGTAAAGCTTCTGCTGCCCTCTCCCTGTGGAGTCAGGATGTGGTATGCTACCTACGCTGGTGTGTGAAAGTACCCATGGAGTGTGGGCAGCCGAGGAAGACCTCCTAAGCTTCAGTGTCCAGAGTGTTTATGGAGACGTCATCATGTAGGCAAGACTGATTGGTTGTCCATTTGGTTAATCTCATCCTTAGGTTGACCGACTTCTGGAGTGGCCAGCCCTCCCCCTGAGACTGATTATCAGGAGTGCCCCACTGTGCCCTAAACAAAGATAATCCAATCAGGTATGACACAGATTACCTTCCAGAAGCCCACAGTCCAACAGTGAAAGCCAGACCTCCCTTTGGGCAAAGCGAAATTCTTTATTACACGGTAAATAAATGAGCTGCCTTTAGTAGGATCTCTGAGGCTCTTGTCTCCAAACTTTGCACCTGTTACCTGCTTGAGCTTAAGCAAGGCTTATCAATCATAATGGGCTTCTGTGGAGAAAACAAAAGAAAAAAATTATCTCAGGCTTAAAACAACATAGATCTCTTTCTCCTCCCCTCTCCATGGCCAGCATGGGTTGAACGAGGCCTCTGCTCCCTATTTCCTTGCTCGAGTCAAGGCTCAGGGAGCCAGCACCATCTTGAGTGTCACTCTGCAATGGCAAAGCAAGACAGGTAATGGATCATGTGTTGGCCGTCCAGGCAGAAGGGACACACATTGCTTCTCCCATGTCATTGGCCAATGCAAGTTTGACACTTACATCAAGTTTAGGGGTAGGAGACTGAAAAACTGTTTTACCCTGTGTCCAAAAAGACAAGAACTGATCATCATAGCCCTAGTTACTACCCCAAGGGGTTTATCTCTATAAACAAAAAGCCTCACATAAAAGACTTTTAACCATTGCTCTGTTTTCCCCCCTCATTTTCCTACCTAAATGAGACATCAGAATTCACTCGTGGAGTCTTAGAAATTCTGTTTACCATGCTGTCGGCTCTATCTCATTCTGCCATCCACTTTTTATTTTTATTTTTTTAAGATTTTATTTATTTATTTGACAGACAGAGATCACAAGTAGGCAAGGGAGGCAGGCAGCAGAGAAAGAGGAGGAAGCAGGCTCCCCGCTGAGCAGGGAGCCTGATGCGGGGCTCCATCCCAGGACCCTGGGATCATGACCTGAGCCGAAGGCAGAGGCTTAACCCGCTGAGCCACCCAGGCACCCCTGCCATCCACTTTTAGACCAGGTTCTCTGACTCTTGCTGGTTCTTTATTTAGGGTTGTTGGGATCGCTTAAGTCCTGGTATACAGAGACAGAGTTGACCCACTTCTCTGCGTGTCCTTCGTCCCTCTTCATCCACAGAACCCCGTCTTTGCAGCCACACGGCAGTTGCTGATCACAAGCATGCTCTTTAGTCCATGCTCTATGCCTGGGCTTATACGGTTCCTTTATAGACTTGCCCAGCCCACCGCACTGGCCAGCAGGCCACACAGACTCATATTTATCCCAGGGTCTCAACTCAGATTTGTCCTTCTGTAATTTTTGTCCACTGCTTTCTTATCTGTGAATTATTGGTTTTCTTGTCTTTGACTAACTCTTTATGCCTTCTACTAAAGAAGTAAGGGTAGAAATGCTGTCTTTTTCTGTTCTTGTGTCTCCAGCACAGTATCAGCCTGAGAATAACTTAATAGATTTTTGATGAACTGGCGATTATGGAGATATTGAATCACTAGGATTGACAGGAGAGAGAAGTAAAGTCATACTTAGCAGTTACAACAGGTCCTCTTGAGAAAAAATACCTTCTTTCGACTAAATTATTTCTAGCCATTAAAAGTTGACCTTTGCTTTTATGTTAACGAGTGATCCAACATAGTTAATTTTAACACAAGGAGTTCAACAAAGATTCATACTGCCTTTGTGGGTATCAGGCAACTGTTTTCTATGTGATTTACCTCTGCACTACATTTCCAGTCCTGTGGCCCGGACTGGCTGCTGTTGGTCACCAGGGGATGGATGGGGCTGGGAGATAGGAGAGGTCTCTGACCGAGGGCTGTAGAGAGAGGCACTGCCAGACACACTCCTCAGAAAAAGAAAGAAAGCTCTGAGATCAAAACACACTCAGTCTGCAACTTTCTTTCTTTCTTTTCTTTTCTTTTTTTTTAATTGCTGGGGGAAAGAACCGTACAGCATTTTCTAACGGTATCTATTTTAAGATCCTGTGTCCCCTTCAAATCTTTCTTCTATATATGTGGTATATGGAGAGGAGGAGAGGGAAAACAGAGGGAGATTAAGAAATGTATTTAAAATAATTTGATTCAAATGACCTACTTTTCAAAGTCATAGCACCCATGTTTCGTGCCATTTAGATGCCTAGGCCTTTTCAAAAGAATGCGCTGCAGAAGGCTGGTTGGGAGAGGTGGGCAGGAATTGAAGACCTTCAAGTGGGTGGCCCTCCCAACTTGGCAGGTCACCAGGTGAAATGCCAGATAAAGCTGGGTTTTAGGTGGGCGGCCATCCATCTCGGTCCCTGTTGGAGCTTGACGTTCCAGCATAACTATTCATAGCGCCCTGTTTGGTTCTCAAAGGTTTGCTGGTGTGGAATAGGTGCCCTGGTTTTAGGCTCTCCCAGAGGGGAGAATATTGGAGTGATGGATGGGAAGGAACAAGACTCCAGAGTGAAGAGGGCTCGGGGGAGAGTGATTTTATGAGAGTACGTCTGTACAGGGTTTTCCTTAAAAGGCTGCATATAGTGCTTTCTGAAATGCCTTGCAGACTTTCTTCTGACGTACTTCTTGACATCAGTTTATTTTTCTTCGGTGCAGCTCAGCGTGTCTCAGTGCAGCCTGGATTTCTCTGAGACTCACAGGCGGCAGTGCTGTGTGTGTGTGTGTGATTCAAGCCTGGACAGATTGGCTGTGAATGGGGTGATAAGAATAGAGAGAAGCACATACCAGTAAACCACACTTCCTGTGCACAAGCCTTTGAATACTGCGTTTCACTGTCTGAAATAGCATTCATCTTAACGCTGGGATCATTTATTCCCTGTGGAATTAAGCAAGAGCACTGGCGGCAGCAGAAACTATTTTGGGAAAGAGATGTGGGAGGAATTTTGCTATGTATTACAGGCGAGGCAGAAGTGCCTTCCGTGGTTTTGAAGCCCTGGTAAGTGGGGAATTGACAACTTTCAGATAATCCCACATCGTAATTACTGTCCAGGCTAATGTGTACACACAGCGATCTATAAAGGTCGTCGGTGAAGACGGAGTTTTTAGGTGCTTCAACTTAAGTCACCTAAATGGCAGAAAGAGAACTTTTCTTTGGAGATTAGCATTAGCGTTTCGTGCAGATGCTGTTGAGAAGGGGTAAAATACAACATCTGTTCCTGTCCCCTCCTTAAGTATGCCCTTGCAGGTGGTTTTTGCATATTCCCATGTAAACTTCCTTCCCTCTTTAGAGAAATTTAAAGTAAAGCAGTGAATGCTGTGCCCCCACCTCTTACTCCCTCCCCATAAAGCTGAGGTGGGTAGGGCTTGGCAGCTGGCAGCAGCTGCAGAGATAAATAAGCCTGGGGCCCCTGGATGGACAGGGTGCAGAAGCGCGTGGGATGAGTGCCTGCCCTGGGACGAGGCCATGAGGACGGAGCTGCAGCGGGAGGCCACAAGTTCAGGCAGTGAGTGGCAGGTCGGGGCTCATAGGAGCCAGTGTGATAGTCCTTTTGATCAAGCTATTGCTTTTGCAGGGGTGAAGTGGGCAAACTTTAGAGGACAGAGAAAAGTCAGCTGCAACTTAAATGACTTCTGTCTTGTCATGGAATTAATGTATCTAATGGAAACCCAGACATTATGTTGCTCTGTTTCTATTTAACTTTGCTATTGGACAGTCCTTCAACTGCTAAGGAACTGAGTACCTTCAGAATTTTGTCTTTACAAATTAGCTGCGATTAGAAATTGCAAACAGCAGCCTGGTCCTATTTAAAAATTCTCTACTTTGTTACTGGTAACCAGCTTAGAAAATGTTTTTTCTACGGAAGGCTTTTGAATGTTTTTCCAATGTGGTAGATGTAATCACAACAGATTTTCGTTGTCGTTTTTATCTTATTTTCTTTTTCACTTTGGCCTTGGAATTAATGTGAGAGGCAGAGATGTTAAGGTTCCGAACCCCAAACAGTGCTGTCGAGATTTATGATAAATACTTCATAAATTATATCCTATTGCTCAAAAATATATAGAGAATTTACCTTAAGTCAAACCCATAAATATCCACTTGTTTTGTATGGGGAGCTTGGTGAAGAAATGGTACCATTATAGACATCAATGGTCTATATATATTTTTTTAAGCAAATGAACTATCATTTTATGTTCCAGTTAAATTGAATCAAAATGATCTCAGAATCTGAAATACATTGCTGTCTTTCTATCTGGACGTGACATGAAAAGTTTTTCATTTTTATGCAGTATTTCTAATTCTTTATAGTTTTAATTACCCATGTGAGAAATTGGTGGAAAAGACCTTTATCTCATGACAAGACATAAGAAAAGTACTGAAAAATTTGAGGAATGTCAAGAAAAAATTTGAAAAAAATTCAAGAAAAAAATTCTTTTAAATTAGAAGATTCTTTAAGTAGTATTTTTTGTGTGTGTGTGTCTGTTTCTCTAGGATGCTAGAGAAGTAACTTTAAGCACAAGTGTTAAATCGATAGGGATGAAAGAGCCAGATATGTTGGAGGTAGAGTGGTAGAGAAGGAAGGGGGAGTGAACATTTTTTAAAAAGGAGATTTAAAAAAAAACCAACTTTGAAGGTGGACTAATAAATCAAGAAAAGGCTTACCTGGGGCTGCTATGTGGGAGGATCCACACTGGGACATCTAGGGAGAGGGGACAGCCCGAATTGAGTTTGGGAAGAATATCAGGCATTTTCCCCCCGGGGTTTCACCTGGATCCTTAAACACATTCATCGAAGATGACAGAAACTCATCATCAGCCCACTGACTGTGGGTTTACCTGTGAGATGAAATCGCCAGTGGTCCCAGGCTCTTCGATCTTTTTCTTTGTGATTGTCTGCATTGTCACAAACTCTCTGACTGTCCCTTCTTCTGTGTTCTAGGAGAGACAGCGCCTGGAGACGATCCTCAGTCTCTGTGCTGAATACACGAAGCCTGACAGTCACTTGTCCACCGGCACCACCGTAGCCGATGTGCAGAAGATCAATAAGGAGCTTGAGAAGCTGCAGCTGTCTGACGAGGAGTCCGTGTTTGAGGAAGCCATGGTGAGCCCTGACGCCAGGTACAGGTGCCACCCGAAAGGCTCTCTCCACGATGCCGACTCGGTGGTCTTCGGGAGCGTTGGGCAGAGTGGTGCCGGCTTCCTTTCCCCCAGGAGCATCAGGAATGATGAGCTGCTCAGGGACCTCACGCCTGCCTTCCTGAAAACGTCCAGCGAGTCTGCTTATCTTAGTATCCTACCCAAGGTAAAGGCGACAGAGCAAAAAGATCAGGATTTAGGGCCCGGGGCTCTGCTTCTGCTTTGGCCCAGAGATGAAAGGCTTTGTCGAACTTGTTTCCCAAAATGTTTTCAGTGAAGCTTCAGTTTAAGAGGTAATTAGCTAAATGAGGTGCAGCAAATTAGGGCACTTACTCTTAAGTAACAAGTGTGCACCGTAAGAATTGTAGCAATACAGAAAACTCCAAAGAAGGAAGTTTCTCTTTTCTCTGTCCCCTCCCGGTTGTACACCTGAGAAATAAACACCAAAGTGTCTTACCGCCTTCTTCATATTTCTGTGCATATTACGGCCACAGGCATGGACGCACAGATGCAAACATACGGTGTTCTGCCCGTTTTCCTTGACTCACTCAATGTCTTGCATATTTTTGCATTTTAGTACACACAGCTCTGGCTCATTCTTTTCAATAGCTGACTAGTATTCTATTGTTTGGAAATACCATTTAAATTGTTTCTAGCTTTTTTTACTAATAAAATGGATATGCGGTGAATATTGTGCAAATATATCTTCAAGTTCACTTACTAAAATTGGAATGGCTGGATCAAAGAGTTGTATGTTATTCATTTTAGTTATTTTTAATTTTTTTAAGACTTTATTGATTTATTTGACAGACAGAGATCACAAGTAGGCAGAGAGGCAGGCAGAGAGAAAGGAAGGGAAGCAGGCTTCCTGCTGAGCAGAGAGCCCAACTCGGGGCTCAGTCCCAGGACCCTGGGATCACAACGTGAGCCAAAGGCAGAGGCTTTAACCCACTGAGCCACCCAGGTGCCTCTATGTTATTCATTTTAATCAGTACTTCCAAATGATACTCTCGAAAGGCTGCATATTTCCAGGTGACACTTCCACCAACAGTTTGTGAGCACGCCTTGTTCTCCATACACTTGCCAAGGCTGCACATTTTCAAAATTTTTCAATATACTAAATTAATTAGTGTCTAATTTGCTTGCCCTTAATTATGCATAAAGTTAGACATCTTTTCTTATTTTTGGTTGTTAATTTGTGTTTTGACCCACTTACTCATGTTCTTCACCCATTTTTTAAAAATTTCTTACCTTGTTTTTACTAAGTCATTAGAGTTATTTGTAAGGAAATTAGTCTTTTATCATGAGTGGTCTTAAACAGTTACACATAAGTAAATATGTGTACTTATGATATTTTTTAGATGTATGTGTTTAAGATTCATACGTAGTCATTATTACTTAGTCTTCTAGTTGTATATTGATTTCAACATGTCTTCCTAATTTGAGGATTTCTTAAATGTAATTAGAGGACTATCTTTTGGTGTAACTTTTTTCACACAGGTTAAGATTCTTTTTTTCTTTTTCTTTTTTTTTTTAAGAGGGAGAGAGAGAGAGAGAGAGACAGAGAGTGTGTACAAGTGTGCAAAGAGAGGGCAGAGGGAGAGAGAGCCAGCAATCTTAAGCAGGCTCCATGCCCAGTGCAGAGCCCAACCTGCGGCTTGATCTCATGACCCCAAGGTCATTATCTGAGCCAAAATCAAGAGTAAGACGCTTAACTGACTAGCTACCTAAGTGTGCCAAGAATCTTTTTTCTATGAAATTAAAATAAATTCTACTTCTTTTCTAGAAAGGATTTAAGAGAGTGACAAGAAGATATAAGCTTTATTGGAATAAAATTAACACACCAAAAATAGTAATCAGGAGGAAAAAACAGATGCCATAATCACAAGAATTTATTTAAGTAAACAGGATTAATTAATTAAGTAACTCAGACCATTAAGTTCAATTCTGAGATTCTTGGCAATTATAGCCAAAGAATGAAAAACAAACAAACAAAAATTATCAGTTAAATTTTTGTTGTAAGAGAATGACACAAACTGATTAAAAGAAAGACATTATCATGTGCAAAATTCTGGAAGTAGTTTATCACCTGGAGTATTATTCAGGAGGAGTATGTGTGTTTGTTTTGACTTTTTTAACTCAGTGTTCCTCATCAGGAGTCCATCCTGGACTAACCTTCTGAGTTCTTCCAGCATCAGCATCAGGATTTGAAAAGGTTCAGTCCTTCTTTCTCCTAATGACCACAACGACCTTACTCATTCTCTGTGGAAAGTACTTCCGAATAAGACATCTGTCTCAATTGCCAGAAAGTTGCAACTGTTAGAAACTAGGATGGGGGGCAGAATCAAAAGTTGATTGTACTCAGCAAAGTAAATGACCCACCATTTGAAAGCTTGAGCTGTTTTCATCAGCCCTTAGGCTTCCTCTGAAGTCTTGTCTCTCTTTTCATTTAAATGTCTTCCAACATGGACAGCTGCCAGACTTTGGTAAAACAGTAAGCTGTGTGTCTCTCTCTAAGGACCATCTTTAGGGAGACAGGTTTCCTGCTGAAGAGAGCTAGGACATGATAGCTGCTGGTGTGTAAATGGGCAGATCATGGCGGATGTTTTTAATTGCCCAAATATGCTTTTGTGGAAAAGGACGCCTCTAAAGCTTCGAGCAACCTCCGTTGTGACCAGACATGTAAGACTGTGCATCCTTTAGAGACAGGAAATAACAAAGGCACCTCTGGTTACCTCGCAGCAGCTTAGGCAGGGAGTGAGGGAGGGGATGAGTTCCAAGGACGGAGGTTTGCCTGTATGACTTTTCGGAGACAGATATATGTCATCCCAGGACAGCAGATAGAAGAGTGTTTTATTAAATGAGCATTTGTTTTGGATGCTTTTCTTCTTAGTAATCTGCTCACTAACTCATTTACTTAGCAAAGGACAGTGTTTGTTATTAATCGATCTAAGGATCAAATGCAGAAAAGAATATGACAGATCCATTGATTTAAGGAAACAAAGATTTTGATGATATTTAGGAAACCTGAGACTTATTGTTCTGGAGCTTAGTTTTAGCTAACACATAAAGATACAGATGACCTTAGAAATATGCACATTTAATTTAATTTAATATTTTAAAGATTTACTTATTTTAAAGAGAAAAAGTGAGAGCAAAGGGGGAGGAGCAGAGGGAGAGGGAGAAAGAGACTCTCAAGCAGACTCCCCACTGAGCGTGGAGCCTGCCGCCAGGCTCGATCTCACAATCCTGAGATCATGACCTGAACCCAAACTGAGTCAGATGCTTAACTGACTGAGCCACCCAGGCACCCCGGAATACGCTCATTTTAATTGGCTTTTGTGAAGCTGTCTTCTGGCACCGGAGGTGAAAGCTGAGAGTAGCACACTGTTATTTTTTCCTGTAGTGTTAGGATATAAGTCAAACGTAGAACACTTGTGTGTTTTGTGTACAGCCTTGTGACACGACTTACAAATATCATGAAATGATTGCCACGCTTAGTTTAGCTAACTGGTTAGCTAGTTTATCTAAGTTTAGCTAACATTCCATCACCTCATATTGTTATTTGAGAAAAAAAAAAAAGTTCTTTTCTTTGAGAATTTTCTCCCTCTTCTCTTGTTGAGTAATCATTCTGTCTATGTGGGCAGCCGTAACACTTGCACCTTCCTATGGTTGCAAGGAGTTTCTAAGGAAATTTGGGGGGAAAAAAGCAGAAACAATGTGTCTCGTTTCTACCGTCCCTCCCCTTTCTCTGTGGAGATCGGGTTACCTCATAGATGGCGTATTCGGGGATGCTCCTATGTGTGTAAACAGTATGCTCATCCCATTCTATCACCAACCATTCAGTTTTGGAATGCCTTTTGAAGATTTTACTCTTTATAAATAACAAAAAAGAACGACCATTTCCTAGATAGCACTGATGGTTATAAACAGCCTTTCAAATGGTCTATTATCTATGGTGCCCATTGTGGTCAGTTGTTTAGAAACTTGGAGTTAGACGTTTATAATCGCCCCTGTCACCTTTCTTCACCCGCCACTTGCTTAGAAAGCTTAGGGTATGGAGATTGCTCAGCTTTTGTTTGCTCTTAATGCTTGGCTTCCACCAGTGAGAGATATTTTTAAACTATGCTGGCAGCTGAAACCCAATATGAAATGTTCACCCAACAGGATACTGGCCTTCTTGGGCCTTTCCTGCTAGGATTACTCGTCAGTGATTTTGGAATGCCATTCACTGTTACGGGCCTTCCTCATACCCTAAAACAGCCGCCTGAGTACTAAGACAATGAGATTCATTGTGATAAAAAGGTCAGCGGTTGTTTTATTAATTGGCAAGATACTGCATTTAAGATGGCAATTAGGAGTCTAAATGTCAAAGCGTGGAAGGCCTGTGTATCTTTGCTAATCACCCTGAGATACTGTGACATCTCAATTGTTTGATCTCCTTAAGGGGCAGTGAAGTAGGGTAAAGAATAAAGACTGTGAATAAGGAAGACCACATGCTGGCTCTCTTCTTGAAGTTATTTTCAAGATCATTAAATAAATCAAATGAATTTCATGTGGCATACCAAATGTTAATTATTTCTTTGGTTAATATGAATATTCTTGGCACTAACTAATGAGTAATCTTCAATAATTTACTTATTGAGGCTGCTGTGTTTAATGTCCAATTGTGAAATTGTTTCATGGCTGACTTACTAATGCAGAAAAATTATTTCTTTTTCAAAAAGAGATGAAAATTGAGTAAGTGATGTACCTTTACCCCAGCATCCCCGGACTTACAGAAAGACTGATCAGCTGATATCTAGGATAACTACCTGAAATGGCTGAAAGAGGCGATTTTCAATTCATTATACTCTCTTCTTAAAACAATAGGCAGTCCCAGTTTGCATGTATATGATCCCAAATGCTCCTTTCTTCCCTGGGCACCTGTCATCACTCTGTTCAGGGGTATAAGTATGTCCTCTCTTACTCAGTTTTTTTCCTGACTTTCTCATTCCTTGCCAAGGAACTCAAGTTTTTTTCTGTGAAGTGACCAGTGTCACATTTTGTGTCAGAGAAGCCCACTGGCCCAGTTAGTGTCTTAAACATTATATAAGAAAAAGGTGCTGTAGGATAAAGATAGTAATTGTAATGCCGAGCGCCTTGTACGCCCACCTTAAAAGACCACCAGAGACGCAAGTCAAAGCCAAACAGCAAGGGTCATTTATTACGAGTTCTAACCCAGACCTCCGCGCACTCGTTGCCGGTGACGCTGAGAGGTGCCAGGCAGAGTAAGTGCAGTGTTTTTATAAGCAGGTACAAACAAGTTTGGGTGGGGTACAAACAAATTTAAAAAATAATACCTGGTGTTGGTTGATTGGTATTGGGAGCCCACGCGCGCCATCAAGCAAGCATTCAAACAGAAGCAAAAGTAGCTAGTTAGCCCGCGCGTTGAGCAAGCCCTTTTACAGAAGCAGAAGTAGCCGGTTGATAACACTTTTGGGCACAAACAACTTTCGGGTGGAGTAAACAACTTTCGGGTGTAGTAAAGTTTGTCCAGGCCTTTCAGTAATGTGTGAACACAAGAACACTGAAACATGAATTAATGTCATATTAAGTGTATAGTTTTCAGTGATTTTGGGAATCACCAAAGTAATAAGGCCTGTATTATCCTGGTCATTCACTTCAAGGAACACTGAGGTGAGAGCGGCCAAGTGTATCGTGCCCTTGCTTTTCCACCATGTGTTGGAAAGGAGACAAATAAGCATGAATGCCCATTCACAGATAACCCTAGTCGGGGGGCCCAGGATACAGCTAGAGATTCGGGAAACTGTTGTAGGAGCAGTGCTTACTTGGAGATGGGAGAGAATATGGAGGTTGAAGTGAAGGTAGCATCATGTCCAAGATATCCCCGAGGAAGATGTCAAAAGTCTTGTCTAGATTCTAGTTCCTTGCTGTGCCAAACTTTTCTCTATGACCTTAAGATAAGTCACTACAATCTCAATGGATCCCAACTTCCTCATCTGTACCAACTTAGTTATTTCAACTTCAAAAGAATATGAATGGGTGAATTTAATTTGGTTTGTATGAGGTAACTTAAGACCTTCACTGCTGAGGATTTGTGGGAAAATGCAGAATTGCAACAGAACAATCACAAGGATGCTTTTAGAATCCAAAGAGGCACTGAGACTGTGAAACCCCAGACTTCCTACTGGTGTGTAAATTGGGCGATTCTGGAATTGAAGTGTGAATAGCCCTTTTCTGTGTTGATTAATTGCAGACCCCTGAGGGTATAAACGAAGAACAAAGGATTCAGGAGTTGGCTGCAATGGAAGAGACCCGGATAGCAATCTTGAATAACCTCGAGGAACTTGAACAAAAAATCAAAGATATCAATGACCAGATGGATGAATCTTCCAGAGAGGTATAAAACAGGAGTTGGTGTTTTTACCCCTCTCTTTTTTCTCACTTTCCTTTAGCTTAAAAATATTACTGCCTATTAAGGCATAGCTTTGGAAGCAGAATACATAGAAATCAACATGAGTTAGTATTTTCTTTCAGTAGGTCCATGTTAGGGTAAAAATACCTTTTTTAAAAAAGTTTTTTCCTTGTCTTCTTTTTTTTTCTTAAGTCAGATGAGACTTTTATTTTTTAAAGATTTCATTTATTTATTTGACAGAGATAGAGAGAGAGAGAAGGAACATGAGCAGGGGGAGTGGGAGAGGGAGATCAGGCTTCCCATGGAGGAGGGAACCTGATGTGGGGCTCGAAGCCAGGATCCTGGGATCACGACCTGAGACGAAGGCAAATGCTTAATGACTGAGCCACCCAGCCACCCCAGATGAGACTTTTTTGATGTACTTTGGGTATAGCCAGTTTTGTCTTAACTAGTGTATGCTCTCTGACTTGCTACAGATCTGTCAATTGAGGTCCCATATATTGAGGTGTCCGTGTTCAAATCCAACAAACATTTCCTGAGTATGCTTACTATTAGCTGGACATCGTGTCAGAATATAGGGGGTTTTATATATAAAGAAAACATAGACCCAGCTTTCTAGAAGTTTGCAACCAGAGAGGAGACAGACACATAGTCTATTATATAATAAGAGAAAGGGGCCATTTTCATACTAACTCCATGGAGTGAGATGGAGCAAATGATTCTGCCTACCATGTATATACTCACAGATGATGTAGACAGCTATAAGTGGAAGGGGACTGCTCACCTGTCATTTTATCCACAGACCCTGGATGTCCCTCCTGCTGTCATTGCTAAGAATGCATCGCTTGCATGCTGGGCTGGGTGTAATTTTCACTTCCCAAGCTCTGTGGACAAAGACAGACACAGCTGCTCCCAAGATGGTTTGTGCTTGAGTCTGAATGTGAGCAAATAGGCAAAATATTATTGAGAAGTTAGCAGAAAAGGAGTTATAGTAGAAAAATTAAATGATAGGTAGATTTCTTAGTAAATGTAGTGCAGGCTGTCCAGCTTTCTTATATAGGAATTTTGAGTCTCACCTAAACTCTCTGGAGTGTTCTCTAGAGCCTACAGTCTGGCTGATACCATAGTACTTTTTGAAATTTGTGGCTGTTAAAAATGCACCTCTAAAGTGGGCAATTGAGAATCTCTCCGAAGGTGAAACACCTCTGGGCTTTGTTTTATGTCCTCAGTTGGATATGGAATGTGCTCTTTTGGATGGAGAACAGAAATCCGAAACAACTGAACTTATGAAAGAGAAGGAAATTTTGGATCATCTAAATAGGAAAATAGCAGAACTGGAAAAGAACATCGTTGGTGAAAAGACCAAGGTAAGAGAAAAGTATATTTGAATGCAATTTTTAGGGGCAATATGGTGGTTCCATTTGGTCAAATTTAAATGTTGTATGAATTCCCATGGTTTGGGATTTGTGTGTCATGTTCCTGGAGACAGTGGTACTAGGAGAAAGTCTTAAGATGAGGTAAGTTCTTCACAAAGAACTGTCAGGGTTTGAGCCATGGATGCTAAGGGACTAGAGCCCATAGAACTTTCAAGTTGATATTTCTGACCTCTTAACCTACTTGAGATGAGTGAATTGCTTTTTTCCAACAGGTTTTCTGCTCTTCTGATTGTGTTGTGTTTTTTAAAGATTTATTTTAGCATAAGAAGTTTATTCTTAATCACTTGTATCCAGTGGGGATGACTTAAGCACATTCAACTGCTGTTGCCTTTTTTCTTTTTCATTTCTCTATTTATTAAGAATTTGAATGGGAACCATTCATTGCCCTTGTCCTGACTTACCATTGTCTTCAGCGCAAGTGCACTACTCTTTGGCGAATGCACTGGAGTTGTCAGGCAATCCTCACACACTGTCAGGTGGAAAATATCCATGAAACACGGTTGACACTTACCTTGGAAAAGGTCTCACTCATACATTTCAGGCCACAACCTGAATATTAGCTGATACCTATTACGGCAAGTGGGAAAAATTACTTGCAGCTTTTAGAATTCAGAGTTGTAGTTGGGTTTTTATCTGTTTATTTGTTTATTTCCTCTGGGAAATATTTTACTTTTCTCTCACACTTTGAGTTAGTTACAGCTAAACTAAGCCTAAAAAAATGAAATTCCAGTTTTGGAGGAAAAACACAAACGAACTTAAACATATTTCTTCCTTGCTCACTTTCCCTTGAGAAAAAGGGAAAAAAATCAGTTTGAGTAAGTTCTGGTGGGTAATATGTGAAAAGGATTTTTGCTGAATGCAGCTTCCTTTTTGGGCTCTTCTTTGTTTGAGACCTATAAATAAGGGCATTTGATCTTGGTGCCAGAGAATGAGCTCAAAGTGATATTGTCAGAAATTGATGTCAGACTCAGCTACACATCAATTTCTTGCTTGCCTCCTTGTGAGTCAGAAGAATGGGTATCATGTTCTCTATGAGACTTTCTGCCTTCCTTATCCATGTAGTTATTAATCTTTGTGTAGCCCACACATGTCACGGCCTGAAAATTCTATTTGTCTCCATCATTAGCATGAGACACAAAAGTGAAGCAAGTGGTTTCAATGCTTAATCCCACCTCCCAGGGAAAGTCATGTTATATTCTGTGGCTCTAAAGGAGAGGTGGATCTCCAGGGATATGTATAGAAACAAGAAAGGAGGCCACCTCCATCCTTTCTATTATTGTTCTGGTAAGCTTGGCAGAGGCTCTGCATAGGAGAGGGGACATGGGGGGCTTGAAGTAAAGGACCAACTCATGCAGCTGTTAGGGTATACATTGACATCACCCTCACATTAAGAGTTCTCAATGATTTCAGCTTCTCTGCATCTCCACTAACAGCCTTCTCTTCTAAACCATCAGAATCTCTTCTTCCCTTCCATTTCCACTTGCCTCCCTTTAGTTCATTCTCTTCACAGCAGCCAGAGCGATTTTTAAAAATACATAAAGTAGATCCTATCACTCTGATTTGTGTTCCACTGTATTTTATATAAATTTTATGTACTTGTTTCGTGGGCCTTCATCACTGCCCCCTCCTTCAAGCCATGCGCTGCTGACCTTCTTTCTATTTGTTAGAGTCCCCCACCTCCTGCCAGGTCTATTTCCTTGCAGACCTATTTCCCATGCCTGGATTCCTTTCCCGTATTCCATATCTTGTCTGGTCTGTCTTTCCGGGTTTAGGTTCATTGTTAGCTCTCCAGAAAAGCCCTTTCAGACCCTTCCAGTCTTGATTATGTTCACCCTGTTGTTCTCTGAGTCCCCATACAAATCGCATTTCGTACTTTACGTGTGTTTGGGGCTTCTTAGGTATGGACTTCCCACTCTGGCATGTGAAATAGAGACAGGCAGTGCTCTCCACTGTTTACCGGCTCATAGCCCGGCCTAGCATACCTCCCAGCGTGCTTCGGCAATACTGTCCTTAGATCTCCTGGTAACAGCAAGCCCTTAGCAGAAACACGGAGCCAGACACCTGCGCGAGAGCTCCGCGCTGCCAAGCTCAGGCCATCTGGGATGGCGTGCTTCAGTGCACATGCCAGTGGGCTCGCCGTCACGCGGCCAGCCCCGCGGGAGTGCAAGACAGAAGGAGGAAGTGGCCTCTGCCCTTTGGGATCTCGTTTCCTTTTCCACACACCTGTTGCTGCTGTCGGAAACTGGAATGAGAAAACCAAAACCTGGAAAGATATCCCTGCCGGGCAAGCTCCGCCTCAGATGTCGGTAGCGCGTCCTGTCAGCCTGGCCCTACTGTTTCGGAGACAAGGCCTGGAGCCGTAGGAGGAAGGCTTAGTGACACCTCAGATTTCAAATACTGGTGTGAAAGGATCGGCATCTTTCCCTGGGCACTCGAGGCCGGTCCTTGGTAGTATTTCTCTTAAATGATTTGGGGACTGTCATTCTGTTTTAGCTAGTTGGTAATAAATTAATATACTGGTGTCACTCACTTTTTTGAAAGTTCACGTTACGACGCTTCTCACTTACCAAAGACCTCTCCGTTAGCACCTGTTTTCCCTGAGAGAAATCCGAAGAGGATTTCCGCTTTTATGCAAAATGGCGGTGAGACGTGACCCTAGCGTTCAGCGTGTGTAAAGCCTTCAGCGCCTGTGCTGCCAGGAGTGCGCCCTCACTCCCCCAGCAGCCAGCGTGGCGCCACCTAGCCCCCTGCCTGGGAACTACAGCAGCATCTCTGCATCCAGCCCCCGCAGCTTCCAGCTGTGTGTGTATTTACTTGGTGTATCTGTTAGAAGAGCAAGATGTGTCCTAAGGTATCAGAAAAGCCGAAGAGAAGTTATTTTGGGGGTCTGGGAAAGATTAACATTTTTTCCATGTAAATTACTGGTAATTGCTTCTTTGATTTATACCATTTCAGTTTAGGAAGGGTTTCATAGGAGCGCTCCAATTTCAGATACAGAGGGGAACCTGAATGTTATAGATGACTTATTTATTAAACGTTGCCATCTAAAATATACACAATCTAAAATATAGACATCAGAAAATATAGACAATGTAATCAATTATATATTTATTGAACATTTTTGCGGTGGCTCCCTGAGCTGACTCTTCTCTGCCCTTATGGGTTCCACCGTCAAAAACATCAAGAAGCCCATTTCCATGTGGCTCTGAGCTAAGTGCTCAGACGGTAGCCTCATCACAAATAGAGTCTTTATGAACATAGATAAACCCTGAACAAATATAAGTATCTGACTTGAATGTAAGTCCAGAAAGGATATTTATTTGATGAAACAGTCAGCATAGAGGCCATAGTGTTTTCCTGGGGCTAGTAAAAGGAGAGAGAATTGTTAACCTCTCCCCAGTGAACTGATTCAGTCTAATGAGCTTGGCAACAGAGCAGAGAAGCCACCAGGACCATGAAGCCCCTTGCTGGCAGAGGCCTGGTTGTGGACTTGGCTTCCCTTTTGCTGTCCCTGAGCCCACGGCCAAGCCCAGCCGAGGCCACAGCAGAGCAGGCACACCTCCATTTGTTTAGGTCAGTTTTCCTTCTGTCTTTGCCTCGTTCTGACTGCAGTAAGAATTCCGGACGAAAAATATTTTCCCAATTTCCTTTACTTTATTATAAAGGAATTTCCATTTCCTCTATGATGATTATCTATGTATTATCTCTGCTTCTTTGGCATGCAAAAATCCATAGTCAGTTGTCCTGAAATTCAGTAAAATGGTTAAGGAAAGAGCTCTGTGTCCGTAGTCTTGTCTCAGAGTCTTTCTGTTACCCAGAAGTTCATCATAAATAAAGCTCAGCCACTCTTTGTTTTAGGATCTGTCCTCACACAAACAGATTATGGTATTTTGTTGCCATCCTGGCCTTGTTTATAACTAAACAGGCTTAAAGGTGTGAATTGAAGCTTAAATCACTCCACGCCATATAACTCCTGCCACAGAGAAATCTTAAGTTATTTGACAAATTCTCCTACTGGAAGCATGTATCATTGTATCTAAAATGGTTACATTTTATTCCCACATTATTATCTTGCCAAGGTACCTGTTACTTCCGCTCCACCCATCTTTTAGAGCCAGGGGAAGACAGAGAGCCTGCCCCAGAATTCCTTAGCAGAGTGTTAATGCTTCTGGAGTGCAGAACATTTGCCAAGTCACAGGCGGTGTTCAGAAGGGACCCAGCCCTTCCCGTGCCTCTTTCTTACATTTCAAAGTTAGCTGGAGGAAGTGGAAGAGTATCTTGGGATTTGGGGACTCAGTCAACAGGATTCCAGATTAGGGTTCTTTTTTCTGGTGGTTGTTTGATTATAGAAATCCCTAGTGTTCTGATTGTCCAGTTTTTTCCACACTAAATTAATCCATCAATTGTGTAATTAAAATGTCAAAGCTAAAGGAAAAAACAATCTGCAGAAAGAAGTATAAGGATGTGCCTCTATAGAGGCATGTAGAGAATGAGTTCTCAGCTTTCCAGCATCCATTGACATGGGTCCATATTCTTTTCTCTGCAGTTCTAAAATCTGAAAAGGTCTTTTGGGGGGAGGGGGGAATCATTTTGTAAGATTGGCACCAAAATTTAGTTGGTTACGAAACCTGACTTAGACTGATATTCACACCTGCGTAAATATTCATAAGTAGTTGCAGAAATAGAAATGTGTTTGGTTTTTAGTTGCTGGCCCAGACCTTACTGGAAATGCCTTTTAATGTATGCTATATGAACTGCATTACTTCTATAAAATTGAGAATGTTCTGAAATCTGGAACACATCTGGTCTTAAGAATTTCAGATAAGTGATTTTTGGACCTAAAACAATAGCCTAATCTCTGAACCCATGAGGATGCCTACCTCCCAAACCACAGGGTTTAGGAACTAGAAGGAAGAGTAATCTCAGGGTATATGGAAAGGACTTTGGATCGACTGCTCTTAGAAATGCTGGCTTAGGTACTGAATGAATTTAAACACATCACCGCATCAACTCCAAACCTGACCCAGTGTTTCACGAAACACACCCAGGTACTTAGCATGTGCGGGGTAGTGTGCTAAATGTTTGGGAATTACAAAGATGGACCTTAAGTTTTAAGAAAATCTTTATTAAGCTAACTGAGTTAGCAGATTTAACAAATAAATAAGTAAATAAATAACCTGTATACATCCCATCCTATATATATTCATATTTATATATAATAAAATATTTATATAAGATGCTCAGGTACATTTGAATTTCAGATAAACAGAGGAAAATGTTTGGTGTAATTATGCCCTAAGCATTATTTGGGACATCCTTATATTAAAAGATAATTTGTCATTCATCTGAAATTCTAAGTTAATGGAGTGTTCTCTGTTTTATCTGGCAGCCTCACAAGCTAATAAAGTAAGCATCTTTTCAGAGTAATCTTGAACCATCTGCTTACCAAATATTACTTAGATGTGGTAAAATTATGTCTTCACTGGGATTCAGGAATTTTCTGTGTAATACTGAAATTCAAATAGAGCCAACAAGTTAAATTTCAACTTCTTCTTTCAAGAATACAATTCAAAAGAGAGAAACTTGTTACTGTCTTCTAACCACATTGCCAGCAAAATGGTCCCATGATGAGCTTTGGATCATTAAGTTCATTAAAGATCATTGGTCATTCTTGTGTACAAGTTCAAGTTAGTTAAGGTAAATTCACCCACACTCCTGATCATCTGTCTGACTAGAAGACAGTCATTTTGCATCTGAGCTTGAAATGCCTTCCTCTCTGAATGTCCATTGGATATTGGAATCTCATGGTACAGTTTTTGTCTGGTTTACTTGAGGCATTTAATCTGAATGTAAAAATTTGTACAATTGGAGTGTCACTTGTAAAAGGGCCTTTTGTACTGTGAAGTAAAGGCATTAAGCCAAATATCTGAAGAGCACTCTTTGGTGCCTTGTGTATTAATGTCCCATGTCTTCATTTAAAAACTCGAATTGTTGTTAATTGCCTTTGCCTCTCCACATCATTCTGGGTAGCTCATTCGGGGGTTCCCAACCTGGCTATATATGAGAGAACATGGAGGGATTGTTTTTTAAATGTTCATACCCTATTTTGCTCCTGAATGTCTGACTGCATGGAGACTTGGAAAATAGTATATTTTAAAGTTCACCCAGATTTCTCTAATGTGCAGTCCAGACTAAGAACCACAGAGCTAACTGGACCATACTTCATGAGTATGGTCCTCTTTTCTTCCTTTCTTTCTTTTTAAGATTTTATTTATTATTTATTTGATAGAGAAAGTGCAGCAGAGGGAGAGGGAGAAGCAGCCTCCCACTAAGCAGGGACCTCAATGTGGGGCTCAATCACAGGGCCTTGGGATCATGAGCTGAGCTAAAGGCAGACACTTAACCAACTGAGCAACCTAGACAATCCAGGCTCCCTCTTTTCTCTACTTATAGTCTCTGAGTGAGTGAATAAACAAATCAAGTTAATAGAGCCTGATTTTATATACTGATTTCTGCTTTAATTTGCTGTGAATAATTACTGTTGGTACACTTTAGGAACATCAGTCTTAAACATAAAGAAAGAGCAGAATGTGGCAATGAATTTGTGACCCACATGGCTTTTGCCAGTACATAATGACAAATCTGTGCAAGAGCAGTGCGAACAGACACAGCCACATCTCCGGTGAATCACATTCTGTGCCTGGTTTTACAAATGCCCCCTTGTGCATCTGGGTTTTCCTGGAGTGTTCCAATTCCTTGTCATCTGATTTTTTTCAGTAAACTTAAATTTGTTCAACTTAATACAAATTTATTAAATTTGCTCATTAAAATTTAATACATTTATTGAAAATTTAATTTAAAGTTTATTTAATTTAAAGTTCATTACAACTCACTTAAATATACTTGTTTCTTGAAAACAGATTCATGAATCCTAAAAAAAAAAAAAAGTTAAGCTCTCTGCCAACTTGGCCTTTAGAAATTGTTTTTGAGAATTTAGAAATTTAGAAATTTTTTAGAATTTAGAATTCTTTTTTAGAATTTAGAAATTGTTGAGCCTGTAAGAATTGTAATAGGCAAGTGTACCAGTTTAAATCTGGGGAAAGGAAATAACAGCCAGTTTTCATATTTTGCATGTCAAAGCGAGAATCCCTGAACCCTGAAATGCTATCTAATTTGTCCATATATTTGCCTTCACCGTAGAAGGTGATATTTTCAGGTCTAATTAACTAGTTGCCTAGAGCTAATTTTCCTTTGAAAACCTTCTGGGCAATAAATAGAAAGTAGGAATATTAAACTCTTTCTGGCTTGAGTTGGCCAACTGGCTGGCATGGGCGTGATATCACGTCTCTGGTCCTCCGTGATTGATGGCCAGGCCCACCTGCTACTGGTCCTTTCATCCTTGCCCTTTCCTTCCTTTGCCCTCGATTTGGCCCCACTAAGCTTTTGCTCTGAGACGAAAGTCTTGCTCATAGCATTACCCGTAAACCAGAGAAGCAGAAGGTTCTGATGGTGCCCTCTTGCATTAGTCTTCTCACTGCCCCCTTGTACGGAATTGCAAAACATTTTGAGCACCTCAGAAGGAAGGTGCTATGTAAACATAAGGTACTTTTTCTTCGTTATCTGGACTTATTAGTAGTAATACAAAATGGGGAGCTCAGAGGCCTAGTTTGGCTGTTTCTTCAGATTTGAGACCTGGGTTTCAGGCCAGTGCCTTTCCATATAATCAAATATCGTATCAATGTGCTCTGTCAAATGTAACTTTAAATTTTACAGTTTTGCACATTTGCTATTTAAGGGGATTGGATAGGTTTCTTTCTTGCTTTTTTGCTTTCTTTGTTTCTCTTTTTTAACTTTCTTCTTGGAACTAGAATTGGTGCAAAATCCAGTGATACAGTATCTACAAATAGAACTCTTTTGGATAAAATTCTTTTGCTGTGTAAATAGGGCAATCTTTGATCCACGCACAGAAGAAATAACACCTTTTTTTATCCAAAGGACGACTGGTGTTCTGTATTGCTGGCTGTATTAAAGGGAAAAATGATTCATTCTGAAACTAAAGGCTGAATCTGACTGGTCCTTGAAGAATCAGCTTTCCTGTGAATGAACACGTGATGATCCTTCACTCTATGTTCCAAGCCATTGCCCCTCTCTACCTCCGGCACTGGGGGGTTGCACAGGGTGTACACTTGCCAGAAAAGATGGAGGAAACTTTCTGAATAGTCTGCAAAAGTTTCAGTTGCAGAAACATTTTATTTTTTACTTTTTTTTAGAGATTTTATTTATTCATCTGAGAGAGAGAGGGAGAGAAGGCACGAGCAGAGGGGAGAGGCAGAGGGAGAAACAAGCAGACTCCCCAGTGAGCAGGCAGCCCGGGGACTCAGGGGATAGGGACTTGATCCCAGGACCTGGAAATGAAGACCAGAGCTGAAGGCAGACACTAACCCCTGCAGAAACATTTTTTTTTTTTTAAGATTTTATTTATTTATTTGACAGACAGAGATGACAAGTAGGCAGAGAGGCAGGCAGAGAGAGAGGAAGAAGCAGGCTTCCTGCTGAGCAGGGAACCCGATGCGGGGCTCGATCCCAAGACCCTGGGATCATGACCTGAGCCGAAGGCAGAGGCTTTAACCCACTGAGCCACCAGGCGCCCCCTGCAGAAACATTTTAAAATTGATAGATGAAGTAGGATTCTCAGTTTTATCACTTCCGTATTTAATCATTCTGAAGGTTAAAAACTGCACTTCTAAACCTAAATATGTGGGACACCTGGTGGCTCAGTTGTTAAGCATCTGCCTTCAGCTTGGGTCATGATCCCAGGGTCCTGGGATCGAGTCCCTCATTGGGCTCCCTGCTCAGCTGGAAGCCTGCTTTTCCCTCTCCCATTCCCTCCCCCCGCCACTCTCCCCTGTTTATGTTCCTCTCTCGCTGTCTCTCTTTCTTTGTCAAATAAATAAATAAGATATTTAAAACAAACAAAAACTGAATACGCATTTCTAAACGGCCCTTGACATTTAGAAATTTTCTGCCAAAAATGGACACCTAAGTGAACTGGTATAACTATTTATGTCCTATAGTTTTCCATTTAAACCATAGCCTCTTTTATAAAGAATCTAAAGATATGTTTACATGGGAAGTCATGGCCATTTGGATGAAGAAATTATAGTCAATATAATTTTATGGGACTGTTTGAGAGCTGCATCCTTATAAAAAAAAATCCTTCTCTGATCAAGCTTAGAAGCCAGTTTTATTGCTGTTTGCAGTTAGGGTGAATGAGGCAAGGAGAGTAAGGGGGTGGTCACTGTGCTTAATGAGGGCCAAATCATGGTAGTGCTTCATGAAGTGCTTTTTTTTTTTTTTTTAATGATTTTATTTATTCATTTGAGAGAGAGAATGAACAGGGAGAGTGGGAGAGGGAGAAGAAGTAGCAGACTCCCCATTGGGCAGGGAGGCTGACCCCAAGTCCCTGGGATCATGACCTGAGCCGAAGGCATCCGTCACGAAGAGCTCCTGTGTAGGCTGACAGAGTTACAACAGGGGAGAATCAGGGCTAAAATTTGCTTCAAGGCTTTAGAACATCATAAAGGGCACCCGGTTGGGAAGACAGGCACTAAACAGGTTGGAGTATTTTTTCTCAATTTAAAAGATGACATGGAAGGCCATGTAATCACTATTATAGGATTTGCCTGGTGGACCCCAGAGAATGTCCAGCATCCCTCTGGACTGTGTGACTGGGGAAAGATATAGTGTTATCTCCACGTTTCTCTTCTATTTTCTGACACCTGGGTGTTCTCTCCTTTTTTCCACAGTCCATGTTTCAAGTGTTTTTTATATCCATGAATGTAGAGAAGTCTTCATCTCCACAGTAAATGTCATGTGTCGGTGTATCCAAACTGCGTGATATGCCTCCCTTCGCTGCTTTGTCAGGCTTGCCTCCTTCCCTGCTCTCTCAGCCTTAGAAACAGATTTTCTAATTGCTTAAGCTTTGAAGTTTACCAGATAGCTAGACCTGTTTCAGGTGACCAGGGTGTCGACTAGTGTACCTGGCATGCTTCTGGTCCAAAAATAAAATTACAGTAATTTGCAAAGCTTGCTTAACAAATGCCATGAGCAAATTGGACCACGACTATACTTGAGGTAAATGCCGGCTTTCCTTTGCCTTGGTCTCTGCCAACGGACTCTTTGTAAGGCTATCTTATAAATTTGGTTGGCATTTCTTTTGTCCTTTGTTGACCATTGACCAGCTTCTTCCACTTTAAACATGGTGGCAGGAAGGAAGGAAGTCAGTCAGTCATTGTCAGTACCCAGTGATGTGGACCGTGTTTTAAGACTACAGAAATGGAGCCCCCTTGTCTTTACTTCCACTTCCCCCTTATCTTAGTCACTAACTAGGTATGTTTCTACATGCATAGGATATAGTGCGGGCGTGTGTGTATGTTTGTGTGAGTGTGTGTGTGTGTGTGTGTGTGTGTGTGTGTTGGTGTTATCCTTGGGAAATGTTCACTAATGCCTGCTTTGGGTGTGAAGGTAATTTCTATTCTTCTATTTTCTGATTTCTGAACTTCAGGAGAAGGTAAAGCTTGATGCTGAAAGGGAAAAACTAGAGAGGCTTCAGGAGCTTTACTCCGAGCAGAAGACCCAGCTGGACAATTGTCCTGAGTCCATGAGGGAACAATTACAACAACAACTGAAGAGGGTCAGTAGTAAACAGGAATGCGCCAGTTGTTTTTTTGTTTTTCGGTGTTTTTTTTCAATGAAGTTCCACTTACCTATGACTTCCTACTTCTCACAGTATAAATTTGCATAAGTTCTGGTCATTAGATAATTTTTAAATAGAAATATGCATGCTGATGGTATATATTACTTTATGCTATTCAGACAATTCCTTATTAGAATGCTTCACTAATTTATAATGCAAAAAAATAGTTCTGGAGTCATTCTTTGTAACAAAAGAGACTCGTTCTTTGTGACATATAACTGACACTGAGATTGTAGCATTTAAATCAGCTGGCATCTTTTCCTGCATTCTCTGCTGCATCGTGAGTACTGTTTGCCCTTGGGATGTTGTTTTTTTTGTTGTTGTTGTTTTGTTTGTTTGTTTGTTTTTACCAGTCTCCGCCTGATTTTCCACTTGGGTCCAAAAACGATCCTTGTCTCTGATTTGCTTCCCATCACCACTCACTGTGTCTTTTTCTTTCTGTCTCTTGGTGACACTGAACTTCTTAGCATGCCACAGCAAACACCAAGACCCAAGATGCAGGGCCTTGTCCTCCGCATCTTCTCAGGTGAACTTCCTCATTTTTTGAAGCTTAGTGCAACGTGGACTTTGCGGTGGGTTTTATCGGGTTATTTTCCGATCATTGAAGTTAGCTGTGCTTAACATGGCCATGCTGGTTATCTGCCGAAATGAGGCTTCGAGGTGGAGAGTTTCACAAACACTGGCCAGACCATATAATATTTCAGAGCCTCTTAACGATTGGGTTGTTTGCTCTGAACAGCAGCCCAAATAAAGCTGGGGAGCAGTCTTGGATCTCCAAGAGTCATGTCATAGTAATTTGTGCTAAGTGACTAACAGCTCATGATTCCATGTGATTAGAAAAGAAGGCTAGTTTCATTCATGCTATTCTGTCAAGACCTTCTTGGGAGTCGGCAAGTGGAAACACCAGCTGAGGTAGCCCCACCCTTGGAAATGTTTAAGATGGCCTTTAATATAAAAACATGATACCTTAGAGTAGCATTAGGTTATGAAAAATTACATTTAAAACTTTTCAGTGTATTACAGAGGCTGAAAGCATCTTAATAAACAGTACCAAAGGCAGGCAGGTCAACCTACAGCTTAATGATTTTAATATTTTAACAAACAGTAACTTTCTTACTATGTTGGATCAAAAAAGTCCCAACAATGCTTCTTCCTCTTTACTCCTTTTAGTGTATACAGTTGAACTTGCTGTAAGAAGAGAAAATTTCCTGTCACTCAATGTCATAATTCTCTAGAAATTGTGTGGTGAAAATAACTGGGAAAACATTAGTATTTATAAAATTATTTTTGCTTGTAATTTGTGTTTATGCCAGTTCACCAAAGAGATTGGGAAACGGCTTTTTATGTTGGTTCACTGGTTTTTAGCTCTCCTCGTTACTAATGATTTTACACAGTGGTCCTTTTACTTTATCTAGAGTCAGCAACAACTTACATATTTTGTTCTTCTCTGCCTCTAGTTATCCAAATATTGCTTGGACTCTTTATAAATACCACTGCAAATAAAAATTGATAAATTCTACTAATATTTGAGACTTGGATTGATATAAATAATGTCTGTTTGCTTAATCTAGCCTCAGTAGGATAACTCTAAATGTATGTACATTCTAAGGATGTCCAGAAGAGGACAGGAAGTGATATTGACAGTCTCTTCCACTATTTCAAGGCAAAGACCCTTATCTTCTTCCTCCCTGAGCAGAGTATAAAATTCTTATCATAAATCCCTTTCCTCGGGAGAGATAACTGGCTTGTGGTAGCTTCTGTTCATCTGTATTAAGAGGTCCACTAATTTTACAGGAATGATGACCAGAGTAACTTTCCACTGATCCCACTGCTTAATTGTTAAAAAGTCCACTTACTTCATGAGAAGTCTGTTCATACTAGGAACTTCCTGTATGAACTCATTTCCCTTCAGATTTGAAAACCTTCAGAATGCCGCTTCCCTACGAAGCTTTCCCAAAGGCATTTAAACTAGATGCAGTAAAGGTGATTTTATTACCACAAACTTCATTAGGTGGCAAGTCATACAAAAGAAAAAAATAAATGAAGAGGAAGAACATCATCTTCTTAAATGTGTGTTATCCCAAGTACTTAAGCTGAAGTTATGGAATGAATGATTTTTTGTGCACAACACGATAGCTTTATGAACAGGCTTCTTACTTCTAATCCCCTGCTTTGGAGTCAGAATACAGCTTTCATCTGAGTAGTTGCATGTAGTGAGGTGGATTCATCAGTCCCAAATTTCCCTAGGATGCAAGCATTATGGAAAAGAAAGCAGGAGTTAAATGATTTTTTTTTTTTTTTTTTTTACCAGAATGAGTTCCACTAGTAAATGGAGGAGACACCTGGCTAGAACTGTTTTCTTGTGCTTTTGGTAATTTACTCACTGAATGGTTGATTTCAGTCTCTTGATTATATATTATATATATATATCATATATATATATAATATATTCATATTATATAAATATACATGTTCGGTGACATCAACAATTAGAAGACTTATTTTCTCATTAGTTCTACAATCAGTTTATCCTTTAATCTTTGGTAAATCTTGGGTAAATCCTTCAACTTGTTGATGTCACCGAACATGTATATTTATATAATATGTATATATTACATATATATATGTATAAATATAAATATAAATATACATGTTCAGTGACATCAACAATTAGAAGACCTATTTTCTCATTAGTTCTACAATCAGTTTATCCTTTAATCTTGGGTAAATCCTTCAACTTCTGTGGGTCTCAGTGCTCATATATAAAATGAGAAGGTTGCATGAATGATTTCCATTCTCTTTTTCCAAATTCCAAAACTGTGCAGTTAAAGTGTTTGACTGTAAGGCATAAGATGGAGAAAGGTGAACAAACCTCAAGCCCCACTTAAATTTGTTTTCAAAGTTGGCCTTGAGCTGTCTTGAGAATCTCTCCTGCTATTTCACATCTGTTCTCTTCTTCTGTCCCTCTGCTAAGCAAAAAAACAAAACAAAACAAAACAAAACAAAATGCATGATGGACTGCATGTAAACTTCTGCCATAGAAATTCTCAAAACAGTTATTAGAAAAAAAGAAAGAATTGCACTGAATTTTCTTAAGCACAACTGTTTATGTCCTTTGGTGCCTGGCCTTTGAGATTGCCATCCAGCAGAGATTTGTAATGTTCCTTTTAGCAAATGAAGCGTCGTTAAAATTTTCATTCAACTAGTCCTGCCCTTGACTTTGAGCTTCCTGTATATATTACTGTATGCTAAATTCAATGACTCCTGCCTCCAAATTCCATGCCCTGAATTCTTATTCTTATCTAAAATCTTTGCAAAGCCTTTTCCCCTCCCCAGTTTTTCTTTTACAGTGTAAGTTTATATACACACATTCTAATTGTTTCGACAACTTGATCAGATGATGGTATCAGCAGAATCTGAGTGCTAAGCTTAGCTTTAATTTTCAACTTTCCTACCCAGTGTGTATTATTTTCATGCAACAGTTTAAATATTTACTGCAAACAAATTAGTGGCTCTGTGACCTACACATGGTTAAGATAACACCTGGTGTCTATTAACCAGATGTGGAGTGAGCAAACGGACTACGGGACTACCGTAGTCGGCATACTGTGAGACCCATACCCACTTTGAATAAAGATTACATATAAACTAAAAAAAAAAAGTTTATGAAACGATTTCTCTCAATAATCTTTAGCCACAAGCCAAGCTTAATTCAAAGACTTAAAGTTTTTAGATAAAAACTTGACTATGAATGACTGCGTGAGGAAATATGTCCACTAATGTATTGTTTCAAGACTGCAGGGATTTTGTTTCAAGATATGATGCTCGAATTATCTCTCAATTACTTCAGTAGTGACTAGATTTGGGCCAAATTCATTCATTCCTTTAGAAGTTATAAGCATGAAATGTCTGATAAACTTGAATGTCCACCAATAACCTGAAACCAAGACTGCTTTCTGTTTAGCAATTAAACTGTAAAAAAAAAAAAAAGAGTACTCAAAAATGCTGAATATGTTTTTCAAATTGTTTTTCTTGCTCTTAACTTTTAAGAATCCACTGTGTTGACATAATAATCTTGTTGCTATAGTGCCACTTGTAATTACATGGTAGTTGATCATCCTTCTGTGAATCATCCCCCAAATAAAATTCATTCCAGAAGACAGAAATATATTATTCCATTTGATTAAAAGGCCTAATTTATCATTCACATAAAAACCAAAAGAGGGGGGTGGTATGTTTAAAAACTGATATAAATCTAATTTATCATATTTATTTATCCAACTCTTTCTGATGTTTTAAGTGAAAAAAAAGCCACGTCCTGGCTATTTTGCTTATGCAGAGTTACAAACCAGCTAGCTCAGCCCAGCTACTGTTTCTTTTCGGCCATAGATTATTTACAAATAATATATTTTTTAAAAATCTTCTATACCTTATTTATGGTTTAGTCAAAGCCCCAAAATTAAGACAGTGTTTTTTTTTAAATGTAGATTAAAGAATTGTTTACAACATGTGCCAGTCTCTGCACAGATAGGGATTCACTTCTGTCTTCAGACATTTCATAGGTTAGGAAATGCCTATCTGATGACCATCTGATTTTTATGATTTCTGGTCTTAAATGCCCTCAAGATTATTCCCAGAGTAGTAGTACTTAACCATTAGAGACCTTCTTTGTGCCTGATCAATGCTGTGCTTCCACCCTTCCGGTAAAAATCTTTGTAAACAATGTTCAGGGATTCATAGAAGCCCAGTGTAAGAATACCAACCACCAAATGTTTTCAATGACTTTTCCTTTCAACAAAATTATTGGAGCATGCATGTCTATGTGTACATCATATAGATCTATTCTCTATGTGTGCCAGATTTGGAGTCTTTTTTTTTTTGTAGTCAGTAACTTTGGAATCTTGAATTTTATTTCTATACTAAAATCTCCTTTCATTTGAAAATTTTGGAAAATGGGAGCTTTCTCAAGGGACCATGTCACACCCTTGGTGGACAGATGTTTAGTTATTTACCAAATTATTTTTATACTTCAGGATCCATTTATAACCACCTAGTATATTTCAAGCAAGAAGTCCTACCTTCACAGAACAGTCTCAAACTGATGGTCCAACCAGTGCTTCTCTCCCTGCCCCATCCTTAGTCCCTTTCAATTCCATTCTCATGGTCACTGCTCCAGGATTTAACTCCAAAAGACTGGACTATCATGGTCCAGCCCTGGTCAGCTTAGTAATTAGAAAGATATTTTGGACTGTTTGCTTTTTTTTTTTTTTTTAATTTTCAGCGTAACAGTATTCATTATTTTTGCACCACACCCAGTGCTCCATGCAATCCCTGCCCTCTCTAATACCCACCACCTGGTTCCCCTAACCTCCCCCCGCCCCGCTGCTTCAAACCCCTCAGATTGTTTTTCAGAGCCCATAGTCTCTCATGGTTCACCTCCCCATCCAATTTCCCCCAACTCCCTTCTCCTCTCTAACTCCCCTTGTCCTTCATGCTATTTGTTATGCTCCACCAATAAGTGAAACCATATAACTGACTCTCTCTGCTTGATTTATTTCACTCAGCATAATCTCTTCCAGTCCCGTCTATGTTGCTACAAAAGTTGGGTATTCATCCTTTCTGATGGAGGCATATTACTCCATAGTGTATATGGACCACATCTTCCTTATCCATTCGTCTGTTGAAGGGCATCTTGGTTCTTCCCACAGTTTGGCGACCATGGCCATTGCTGCTATAAATATTGGGGTACAGATGGCCCTTCTTTTCACTACATCTGTATCTTTGGGGTAAATACCCAGTAGTGCAATTGCAGGGTCATAAGGAAGCTCTATTTTTAATTTTTTGAGGAATCTCCACACTGTTTTCCAAAGTGCCTGCACCAACTTGCATTCCCACCAACAGTGTAAGAGGGTTCCCCTTTCTCTGCATCCCCTCCAACATGTTGTTTCCTGTCTTGCCAATTTTGGCCAATCTAACTGGTGTAAGGTGGTATCTCAATGTGGTTTTAATTTGAATGTCCCTGATGGCTAGTGATGATGAACATTTTTTCATGTGTCTGATAGCCATTTGTATGTCTTCATTGGAGAAATGTCTGTTCATATCTTCTGCCCATTTTTTGATATGATTATCTGTTTTGTGTGTGTTGAGTTTGAGGAGTTCTTTATAGATCCCGGACATCAACCTTTTGTCTGTACTGTCATTTGCAAATATCTTCTCCCATTTCGTGGGTTGCCTCTTTGTTTTCTTGACTGTTTCCTTTGCTGTGCAGAAGCTTTTGATTTTGATGAATAGACTGCTTGCTTTTAATATTTGTTTTCTTTATGTTAAGATGGCTACAGCCATTCTGGTATGTCTTATTTTCATTCCCCTTTCTCCAAAGGATGCCGACCTGTTGGATGTGGAGAGCAAACACTTTGAAGACCTGGAATTCCAGCAGCTTGAGCGTGAGAGCCGTCTGGATGAGGAGAAGGAGAACCTGACCCAACAGCTCCTACGTGAAGTAGCTGAGTATCAGCGGAACATTGTGACTCGAAAGGTACTTTCGCCAGGTGTCATTCAGTGTGAGAAACCCACACATTCGCCCCTCACTCCCTGACAGGAATCATCATTAATGTAGCTCTCTGTCTACCTGTCTTTATATCCAAATATCCGGGTGTGTTTCCCCACATGTCACATCTGACAGATTATGGAGTCTGCCATCTACATACCAAATAGTGCTCCAAGCTGGGTACACCAACATGTGTTAGTTGCTGTCACTTAATGCTGTAGATGCCATTGATTTATAATACCTGATTTTTTTTTTCATTTATGGGAAAACCAAAGGAGAGAACTATCAGAAATTCAGATATTTGTTTTAAGGTACTTGCGTTTGCAATCACAGTAACTAGATTTAGAATAGTTCTGCCAACAAAGTCTATTTTGGCATTTTCGGTTTTCACTGCTCATAGTTCCCGAAGTTGGCTGATAGCTTATTACCATTAGAAATAGCCCTGCCAGACGCCACACACATCATTGGCTCTGCCCACCTCCTTCTCCTTGATGTCCCGCCTCAGAATTCAGCTCTTGTTCCAAAACTTAGAACCACATCCCAGCCGCTCTATACTAAACCAGTAGAACTGAGGGGAAGGGAGATGAAGAAGGTGACTTTTTAAGCTCTCAGCTTAAATAAGAACTTACATTGTTATTTTTCCCATGAGGCATCTCCCAAGTCTAAAACAAGATTTCCTGTTGACTTCTGCATTCTTCAAATAGATTTTAAACCACGTGGACTAGATTGGCCTTAGGTAAAGAATAGCCTTCAGCTTGGCAGGTCAAAGAGACTACTTCACAGTCTCTAGATAAGAATCACTGCCTACCACCAGCAAAAATGTCCTCATTGCTGATCCAGCTGTAAACACTTTTCCCTTTTCCAGGATATACTGGCAAACCATTGAATGTCTAATGGGCGTCTGTATATGATCATCTTTTTTCCTCCAGGAAAAAATTTCTGCATTGAAAAAGCAAGCCAATCACATTGTCCAGCAGGCTCAGAGAGAACAAGATCATTTTGTGAAAGAAAAGAATAATTTAATAATGATGTTACAGAGAGTAAGTATTTCCTTTTTTAGCGCTGGTTGCAATAAAACTCAGGTTCCAGCTTGGGGGAAGCTCCTTCCTTCAAAACAAGTGCCTTTTGATAATGAATAGTGGATTATAATTTTTAAAAAGGCTTTTTAATGTACATTTTTATTTAATACTCCACATTAGTAAGCTGATGCTCTGTGAACAATTAATTCAGAAAATAAGTAAGGATGTTTTCCTCATGATTTTTCCATGGTGTGAAAATTCAAACCATGAAAAATATGTACGTTTTCAGATTTTCTTCTTTTGAAAAAACAGATTTTTTTTTCAAACAGGTAGAACATGTTCTGCTTTTTTTGCTGCTGTCAAACAATTTGGCCCAGCTGCTGTGGTGTCAAACTCTAATTATTTGCCTATGAGTCCCCACCTGGCAATGGCCCCATTGGGTTTAGTTTGGCTTCATTGGCTAGGTAGCCCCAGCAATGGGGGCAAGACCATCCTCACCAAGGGGACTGTGGGCCCATCTCCCAGGGCCTAATGTGACTGCACAGAAAGGGTTTCCTTTGCCCAATCTGATTTTCTGACATAGTCTAAGATCTAAGACACCAAACGTTAATTAAAGTTGATGGGCTGGTCTCAGTGCTGAACCTTGTATGCAGGTCACTGCCTAGGATGTGATGCTTTGGGATCCTGAAAATATGAGATGTACCCAGAATGGGGTACAGGAGAAAGAATGAGGGACTAAAGGATGAGGCTAGACCATGTTTCCCCACTACCAGATATGTAGCTGGAATATTCTCAACTTAGCCATTTAACTATTTTCAGGTTGAGAAGGGAAAGAACATTGGTCCTTCACATAAAGTATGAGTCCATCAAGGTGCACCTATGTAACCCACACAAATCCCTGCCAACTCCCCTCCTGCTTCTTTGACACCAGAAAGCTCAGAATGGTTTTATGGTTTTTCATCCCTATCTCCTGCTCTGGGGATGAGCTCTTCTTCCATTAATATCCACTCCACTCTTTGCACATGCTATTCAAAGGCACAGCTTAAATCAGATAGTGTAATAAGTAGGAGTTAAGTAGTTCTGAGGTTTTAGCAAAAAGGAGGTGGAGGAATCTCATAGTGATAGATTTTTTAGAATGGGTGATCACCATCATAAAAATAGAACTTCCTCGTTAAAACACATAAAATATAATTCTGTTCTAAAAATTGTGCTAATTATGAAGATTTGTATTTTCCCAGATTGATCTGTAGATATGTCTCAGTCTCTGTAGATATGTCTCAAACTCAGCCGAGTTTGAAATGGACACATGGATGCTTCAAATCTGTAGCTGATCTGCATTTTTCAAGGAGTCTGTATTTGTAAATTTGCCTGCTCACTAAAGCTCACTTGCAGCCCCCCAATCATACTTGTCGTACAGTTCACTGATGGATGTGTGCAGAGCGGCAAAATTTTGAGTCCCGCAGCATACAAATTCCCTGCTGAGGCTGAACAAAGCAACACTCTACCTTCCTGTTTCAACTCTCACGGAGTAAATAAGAGTCCTTTTTGTGGATTATTTTGTGCTGTGTTTTCACATTGCTTGTACTTTTTTTGTTGATTAAACTATTTAAAATGCCTCCCCAGCATAGTGCTAACATACTGTCTAGTGTTCCTAAGGGTGGGAAAGTTGCAATGTGCCTCATGGGGAAAATGTGTGTCTTAAATAAGTTTCATTCAGGCATAAATTACAGTGCTTTTAGCTACAAGTTCGTGTTTAATCAACTGTATATCAAATACGGTATCTTTAAACAGAAACATACATAAAGCAAAGTTACGGATTGATCAGCTGATGAAATTTTTTTGAGGAAGCACACAGTAATCCATCTCTGTATTTCCTGTAGGAACAAGGGCTCAGTGTTTACTAATTCAGTGTTCACGGCAATGCTTCAGAGCATAAGAATTACAAGAAATGAGAATCAACTCTGTATGAAAATGCCAAGGGCATAGAGTAGCCAAAATAACTTTGAACAAGAACCAAGTTAGAAGATTTATACTATTTGATTTCAAAGTTGCCTCTAAAGCTATAGTATTTAAAATGATGTGGTGCTGACATATAGCTAGACACATAGATCAATGGAACCAAACAAAGTCCAGAAATAAACCCACAAATATACCATCTACTGATTTTTTTTTTTTACACAAAGGGCTCTAAGATAATCTAGGAAAAAGAAAGTCTTTCCAACAAACTGTGCTGTATCAACTGGGTAAACATTCAAACAAATGAACAAATGAATCCTAATGCCTCTGTCCTTACACCACACATATAAATTAATTCAAGGCAGATTGTAGACTGAAGCAGAAAAATTAAAGTGATAAACTTTCTAGAAGGAAATGCAGGATTGCACATGCACTTCTCTGACCTTGGGGTGAGCAAAGTTTTCTTAAAAGAGGAAATGATAAAGGACTTATATGCAGACTATATTAAAAACTCCTCCAGTTCAATAACAATCAATAAACACTCAATAAATAAATTTAAAAAAAAAAACAGTCCAAAGAATTGAATACAAACTCTTCACAAAAGAAGATGTATGAAGAGCCAGTAAGACACATGATAAAATACTCAACATCATTAGTCATCAGGGAAATCTAAGATTGGCCAAGCTTAATAGATTTTCGTGTTCCTTCAGGAAAAGGAAAATCTTTGTAATTTGGAAAAGAAATACTCCAGCCTCTCTGGGGGAAAAGGGTTTCCTGTCAACCCCAGTACTCTGAAAGAGGTAAGCTGTGATTTTCCGTGTCCCCCTCTATCACCTTAGAGATCAAGAGCTGTGCCTCCGTTTTAGATGATTAACTAAATAGGAAAACATTAACTTGAGTGACTTGGAAAGCATCAATGCTTAATGGTTTTCCTGCCTTTTATTTATGCTTTGAGGATTTCACAGATTATCTTTGTGTTTAGTGCAGGTGCACTGTGTGTGTTTGTGTGTGTGTGTGCAAACCACGCTTGACAGCGACATTTGGGTTAACTTGGGCTTCAGACAAGTTAAGATCCAAACCAAGATTAGGTCTTAAATTCTCTTCTTCTCTGCAATGTCCTTCTTCAGTTCCTCCTCTTTCTTATGTTACTTCTCCTTCTCCTGAATCTGACAGCAAATGAAAATGTCTCTGCACATTTGGTAAGATAGCCTGGTGCCTTTCTTTTCTCTGTCTCTTTTCCCCCCAATGTTGTTTGTGCTCTCTCCCCTCCTAACTTAGAAAATCCTATTTGCATTAAGCTCCACACATTCTTGCTCCCAAACATCCATCTTTCTGAAATACTTTTTTTTTTGGAGATACGCTGCTACAATGGAAGAATATTTTAACTCTAATTTGGAAAGTCATAACCCTGACTGGGAAAGAAAATAGTTGTTTGGTTTTTTTTTTAGCATAGTTGACACACATGCAACATTAGTTGTAGGTGTACAACATTGTGATTCAACAAGTTTGTATGTTACCTGCGCACACGAGTGTAGCTATCATCTGTCCCAACTAAAAGTCATTATCTTTTAATAACTTAATATCTTTTTATCTATTTAATATCTATTTATCTATTTAATATCTATTTAATATCTTAAATATCTTTTTAAACAATAGCAAAGTTAAAACTTTCTACATAGGAAGTATTTTGTGTGTGAGTATAGGTGTCTGAAGTAGAGCTCATCACAGAAGAAGTATGAATAATGTGGATCTTGGAAGCATTTTGTGAAAGAGCTTTATTAGATGATTCAGTTTCATAGTTTCTCTCTATTATTCAGAAGATGGAACTCACAGATTCGGTAGACACAGGTTCACAGTGGATGGAGTGGAGCGGAAGAAGGGAACATCGGTGAGGTGGGCAGGGACCAGGTCTTATGAGGTGTGTTAAAGAAATATGGTTTATCATATGTGGCTGGGCAGTCCTTGAGTGAGAGATTTTAAGCAGGGAGGTGATATTATTTGATATCCATTTGTTAAGCATCCCTCTGGGCCACTGGCCCAGTTTATGAGGAGTGAGAGGAAAAGCAGGGGAGCTGGGAGGGAGAACATTGCAGTAGTGAAGGCTGGAGATGCTCCTTTCTTGCCTTCATGCAATGGCAGAGAGATGGAGGGAAATAGTCAGATGCAGACATATTTTGGAGGCAGAGTTGACAGTTCTTGCTGATAGATTGGATGTAAGATTGAAGTAAATCAAGGGAGGTATTAGGAATGAGGTCATTCCTCCAGTTTGAGTCATGAGCTGAACAGTAAGGACCTTTTCCTGAGGTAGTGAAGACTGGGGACAGCACAGGCTTAAGAGGGAAGATACATGGGTTGACGCTGGACCTATTGAGTTTGAAGGACTGTGGCATCTGAGTGAATTAGATAAACTCTAGCATCTTTTTACCTCTTGGTACAAGAAAATAACCTTCCCTTTTCTGCTAATGAGTTCTTTTTCTGTGCAGACTTCCTGATGCCAAAAGCCCGTTTGGTTTTTGACTATTTGTATGTCTCCAAGTCTTCTGTTTGTTGGGTAACTGTGTTCTCTTTCATGGACTAAGCCGACTTGGCTCACGAGATGTTTTTAATTTCTTCCTTTCTTCCTCTCTCTCTCTCTCACCATCTCATTCTTTCACCCCTCTCTCTTTTTTTAAGGAGTTATTAATTTATATCTAACTCTTTCAAACAAGTGCCACTTTTGACAAATGGCATACATGTTTGAAGCAATAAATCAGGTTATACGGTCTATGACATATAAAGAATCAAATCTTTGTTTTGAAACACCATGCTGTCAACTGAGCAAAAGCATAACTGAAAGTCATTTCTCTTCATTCCCATTCATTACCAAAGACAAAAGGAAATTTAAGAATCCAGTTGTCAACTTCCTTTCTTCAATTTAATCTTCTGAAACTTTACATGGTATCTATTGCCATGAAGTTCAAGACTGTATTCAGCAGCATTTTGAAACCTACAATTTATAGTCAACTTTAGCTTTCCCCACTTTGCCATAATTATAAATCAGTAAAAACCTTGCTTTCCAGCCTGAAATTCTTGCTTCACCAGCATAATGATATCTTGCCTACCCTGGAGCCACTCTTTTAAAGGATTGATGGTCTAATAGAGGATCCCAAGTGCTAAACTTAACTCAATTTTACCTTTAAAAGAGAAATATTATTCTATACTCTTTCTTCTACTTTTCCCACTGTTTTGTTGATATGGTGAAAATTACGATTGGTCTGTACAAATACTTTCCGTGAAAATTTATAAGTGCCTTTTCCTCAAATATAAATTTGGGAGTTTTGAATCTTGCAGGTTTTGATTCATGGGTGTTTTATTGAAGCTGAAGCCAAAACTGAATCATTGTCATGGGCAATTCTCTGTCCTGGGGTAGAGCTGGAGGGTTGGGGAAGCTGCCTTGAATTGAAAGAGCCTTGAGCTGCAACTCTCCTGCAGGTTCTCTGTGTGTGTGTGTGTGTGTGTGTGTGTGTGCGCGCGTGCGCACGTGTACACATTTATCTTGCTGGGGAAGGCTCAAGAGGAGACCTAAAAGCTAGATTGCATTACAAATAAATTAGTATTTATAAAATTTCTCTGTACAAAAACCTGAAGACTTCAGCCCACTTTTACTCACACTCTAACTTGTAAAAACGGAAAAAAAGAGGAAAATCTAAAAATAAAGATTTGTGGAAAAGGTTCCTGAATTATGGAATGAGAGATTGCATTGTAAATTTTATATCTCAGATTTGTGCGTGTGTGTGGTTATTTTAAATGTTGTATAGTGACACCCTTATTCAATCAACAGAATGAATGCTGTTACCTCTAGAAAATCTAAAATTGAAGGTTTTAGGTTGTTTATATATAATTTAGTCATCTTGACTTCACCCCCCCAAATTATGTGTAATGCTTGTAATATCACTTTTCAAGATTAAGCATCATAAATTCATTTTAATTGCTGATGATTCCCTTAATGCAACATTTGGTCGTTCCACAGATACTTGGCTGTGCCGCTCAAAGCTAACTCCATTGTACTGGGAGCATTAATACTCTTGCATGCCTCAGCTTTTGCTTTCTTCATGTTTAACTTCTGAATTCCTCCTTTTAGGGCTATATCAGTGTAAATGAAATTAATGAGCCATGTGTCAATTCCACGAATCTGTCCCCTTCCACTCAGTTCCCCGCTGACGCTGACGCTGTTGCCACTGGGCCTACCACAGCTGTGCTGGTGAGCCAGCCACAAAATAAAGAGGTGTGTTGGCATGACATTTCATTCGTTCACTGCTTTCCTCATGTCAGAGATTAACCCATGGTTACCTGAAAATGAAGGTGTGTGTGACCATATACATCTGGTTGACCAGAGGGCCAGAATGATGCTGAGTTTGAAAAACATACCCACCTGGGGCACTGTTTTGTGACTCTTCACACTGGAAATTATGAAATATATGGTGCAGAGTGGAGTACCAGGAGAATTAAGTTCAAAATAATAAAATCTCGATCAGAGCCCTCTGACCCAACCTTGTTTTCACAGAAACCGAAAAGCCTTTCTCAAATTGTTTGCTTGAATCATTTTTCCAGTTTGATTTTGTTTTCTCTTGTGTTAGTGGGATGGATTTTTTTTTTTTTTAATGTTATGCCTTTTTAAAACATCTGGGGAGGGGCAAAGAAGAGTAAATTAAAGTATCTTCTAATTGTTCCAAGTTGTTCCCAGAGTAGAATTTTAACAAAAACCTAAATTGAAAGATCCTGCCCACCATTTGTGACTTCTTGATTAAAATACAAGAAAACAGAATAAGGAGATTATCGATTTCATTTCTTTGTCTTATTCTTTCATTTCATATGGACACATACATACTTTTTCTTTCTCCTATAAAGCAAAGATCACCTGTCTGTTCTGGATTTATGTTTCCTTCCACCCTCTCTCCTCATCCTGTCACTCAACCTCCATCAGCCCCTTGGCCCGAAGTCCTGGCTCCGTCTGTCGATCCTTTCCCATTAAATGACACACCTCCTCCTCTACCAGCTAAGAAACACAGAAGGCAGCGGCAGCAGCAGGAACAACAGGTAACTAGGCACTGGTGTGCAGAGTCTGAGACTTTGACCTTGACAGCAGTCACTGACGTGGAATCTTTCCTTCCACTTTTCCAAAGGTATTTTGTTAAAGAGACAAGTACCTATTTCTTTGCTGGGCTTTCTTTTATTTGGTTGGCTTTTGCTCTTATGCTTTTTTTAAGGACCTTTAGTATTTTTTAGGGGTGTTAGGATTGTCCTAAACTTTGACCCCTTGACTGTCCTCTCTTGACTTTTGATATGTTGAAGCTAGATATGTTTTATATCCTTACACTTCAGTTCCCATTCAGCCAAAATAGTGTAACTTGTCTCAGGTAGTTTTCAAATGCTACTAATTATTTCCATTAAATCCATGCTATAAAAAGTTGCTGTGTCAGCATAAAATATTTTTCTTACACGTTACCGAAATCATAATGACATCATGCCCTCGCTATGGGTCATAATTCACTAAACATTTTACAACTAAATATCTCCTTTCTTCCTTCTAATGATCCTGTGAAATAAGAATCGATCTCCTTATTGACATTTAGGGAACTGAGGCTTACTTAGCAGAGGTAAATAGCTTGTCCAAGGTCACACCACAAGTAATGCATTTGGCTCATAGAAATTTTTATTGATCACCTATTTTTAAAAAGTTCATTATGAATGCCACCCTTCTTTTAGTACATCTAGTATATAATCATGCATAGGTATTCAAAAAGTCTCTTTTGAGGGTACCTTTCAACTATCATCAAATTTCTATATGAATTTGGCCCCAGAAGATGCTAAGGAGTCATAGTCCTAGACAATTAGATGAGCCCTGCTTTGCTGGGCCCAGCCATTACATTTCTCAAAATTATCTTTATTGCCTTTTACCTGTTGTTAAAGGACTATATCTCCTCGCTACTTTTAGGTTAATAAATAGTAACTAGTGTAAGTAGATAATATAAAGTTAAAATGCAGGTGTATTTCATGATTGTCGTGTTTAAAGGTTGATCATAAATTTAGTAACTCAGATTTGCATTAATTCTTATATATTTCAACAGCCTGAGCTTAGTATAAAAATGATCAAACCCCAAGAACCTTTACTTAGGAAATAACTTTACTACTCAAGACATTTTGGGGGGAGGCCCAGAAAAATTTGGATAAATTTCAAGTTGGCAAAAATTTTGCCTTAGGAATCTGGAAAAAAAAAAAAAAAGAAAGAAAGAAATGGTCAACGGAAGGGTTTTTAAATATGAGGGATTAGTGTAGGGGTTTCTTGACTTAGCTTTTTTTTTTTTAATGAAAGAGTAACCTAGAAGAATGCCTTATATGGAAGCATTATATGGATTTGAAGTGTTTTATGTAATTAAAATATTATTCCGACTTTAAAACAACTTCCCTGTTCACTCGCTCTTTCTCTCCATCTTCTCCCTTCCTTGTTCTCCTCACACTGGGATCTGTGCCATCACACAGAACTGTCCAGAAAGACAAGGGGAGAAACTGCTTACTTGCTTTGTCCACTGGCTGTTCCGCCATCCACATGGCGACCATCATAATAATTTGTAAGTTGTCCTGAGGCCCCAAGGCTGCAGGAACTAACTATGAAAGTGAAAGGTGGATTTTTTTTTTTTTAAGTTTCTTGGTTCAGTAATAAATTCTTCCAGTGTCTATGTATCTTACCAAATGCTAGCCCTAGTCTGTTAGTGAACACAAGTATAAGTTTATTTTTTAAAAAATTCTGTGTTAAAATTCCAAAACTCCTTTGTAAATGCATACTTCTGAATTTCTTCAGTGACCTCTTTCAATTAGTCAAGTTTTGCTATTCTGCTTTACATTTGCATTTAAAGCATTTTAGAAGTCTGGAAGAAAGGAAAAAACAGCATAAAGAAGGCCTCTATCTGAGTGACACTTTGCCTCGAAAGAAAACCACACCTTCTATATCCCCACATTTCAGCAGTGCTACTATGGGGAGAAGCACCGCCCCAAAGGTAGGATGTGGGGTGAACCATGGGCTTTGCATTCAGTGAGTCTTCTTGTCCTCATGTTGGCCAACATTGCAAAGGCTCTTAAATAAAATGCCAAATAATAAACCATTAAGTTTGCTTGTTGGGCAGACAGAGAACTATATTGCATTTTCTATCCTACTCAGAGGACGTACTGAATTGTACGTCCGGGACCAAAGAACCTGGGCCTGGGTATTTTCTACCATCACACAAGTGGTGGAGAGCATGCATTTACATGACAGATTCCCCATGACTGCCTCCCAGATCCGGAAATTGGAGGATATTAACTCTGGATTCCAGGAATAATAGCCACAAATATTTACTGAGAGCATTTCTGTGAGCCTGACCCTGCACTAAGCCCTTTATATGGATTGTTTCATTTTAAAATCTGGCAGCACTCTTCAGCCAAGGTACTCTGTATTATCCGCATTGTAGGTATGGACAAACAGGTGTGAAGAGACTAAGCGACTAGCCCAAGCGCTCTCAGCTGGTTAGCAGTGAAGCGGGACAATGAACCCCCGTGGTGTGACACTGGAGTCCTCACTCCTGTTTTGCTGACGTGTCCAGGGGGGTCACTGCAGAAAGAGGGGGAAGGGCAGATGAGAAAGAGGTTCTGAGTGAGCCAGGCTTTGGAGCCTTTCCCTTGCCTTCGATCAGAGTAACTGTGTTTGAATCTATTTTATAAACTGGGGTCCCTAGTATATAGCACACTAAGATTTTCTATTTCGAAAGAGTACAATATTGAGTAGGTTTCTCCAGTGTTGAGGGGGAGCAGGACATTGGTACACTTGTAGCAAGTAGACCTCTTCTCTTCCTTGTGCATGATGTGCCTGCATTCCTGTCCCTGCACCTGCCCCCGGCTCCTTGTGCATGAAGAACTGAGTTGTCCTTTAAGGTGGTTTTGGACAGCGTTGCCCCACCTGTCTTCATTTTTGGAATTGCTTCCCCTGCAGAGATTGCTGTAACGTTGAGCCCGCCGTGGGGCTCCTTAGAAGGGTCCGTGACCGGCCTTTGCCACTTAGTGTGAATTACAGGGACACCTTCGTTCCTCCTTCCTACCATCCCTGCCTACTGGGCTTACCCTGGAGTTTTGTAGGCAGGGATGTGGCCCTGTCCTGAAGGACCCTGTGGCGGGCAGTTTGCCTGAAGTGTCTCCTCCCCGTTCTCACAGGCTCACCTGCCCCTGGGACAGAGCAACAGCTGTGGCAGCGTCCTCCCTCCCTCGCTGGCAACCATGACCAAAGACTCAGACTCTCGGAGGACGCTCAGAGGTACGTACCTATTCAATCACACATCGTGTCTGTGGGTAAGAACAGGGGTGGGGATCATTAGAGAGGGAACAACCAAAATCCTCGGTTTTATCCTTAACGAGTCTTCCTTGGGGAAGGATCTCTGTCGCCTTATTGTTGTACTAAGGTAACTTTTCCTATTATACATATGGCAGGCACCTTTTAAACATACCCACCGCACTTCCTCAATTCAATTGAATTCCCAAACCAGGAAGGCTCCTCGAGAATGACTAACCTTCCCATTCTGTAGGAAGAAAAGAGAGGTGGTGGAGATCCAGAGAGATCGCCAGTGGCCTTAACGAAGCCACGTATCTGGTCTGCGGGCTGGGCCACTATTCTGTTGCGACATATGCTAAAGAGTCATTGAGAGGACACACTAGTGGCCCAGGACCACATTCCCATTGGGCTTTTCATGGGGTCTGAGCCTTTCTTCTATGTGGTTGTCACGTTTCGTGTAGACTTAGATCCTGGGCATCTTTTATTTCTTAGAAATAATACACTGCATTTGTCATGGAGTTGTCGAATAGTCTTTGTGGCGCTCGGAGAAGTTACTATAATGCATTTCCAGAGGTGAGCTTCTCATCGAGAGGATTAGAGTTGTGCCAACACAGTCATTTAGGTCAACAGTTTATATGGGCCCCAACTTTTGACCAGACGTGGTGCTAGAGACCAAGAATGCAAATAAATGACACAGTCCTCACCCCCTGAACGTGCTTGTACTCTAGTGAGGAAGAAAGATACATAATAGATGATTTAAGGAGTCCTGAGTGGTTCAGTCAGTTAAGTATCTGCCTTCAGCTCAGGTCATGGTCCCAGAGTCCTGGGATCGAGCCCCACGTCAGGCTCCGTGCTTGGCGGGGAGTGTGCGTCCCCCTCTCCCTCTCCCCCTCTCATACTCTCTCTCTCTCTTGCTTTATCTCAAATAAATAAATAAAATCTTAAAAAAAAAAAAAAAAGATGATTTAAATGAAATGTGGTACATGCCGTAATGGGGGAATGCCCAGGATATAAAGGGGGCTGCCGATGGAGTGGTGGCCATTTGGGCTCTAAATGCATTCACACATTAGTAGAATTGAAACCCTTCCCTCCAACCAGGCTGGAATTCAGTTCTGACTGCTCAGCCCTTCTGCCAGTGGTACCAGGGGATAAACACAGGTTTCTCGCCAAAAGAAAAAAAAAAGAAATATATATATATATACATATATGTTATGTATATATAATATATGGATTTGTATATATAAAATGTTTATATGTATGTTTTATATATATATATATATATATATATGCATATATATATAGCTCTCTCTCACTTGAATGAGGTTTTTGAATCATCACCAGATGTGGTTTAAGAGTTCATAGAGCTGTAGTGTTCGTAAGAGAGGTTTATAATGCATGAATGGTTTACAGTGTTAACATGTGAATCAAATACAGTTGATTGAACTTCACTTTTATTTTCTTTGCTATAATTTCTTAAGCTAAAATATCTCTTATGATTTTTAACGTTAAGATATCTCTTATGATTTATAAATAATAAACATAAGTAAGTCTTGATATTTTGGCTCTCGTTTATCATTGTTCACTTGTGGGTCAAGTCCATTTTCTGTTAAAGCATTTTTCTGTGATATTTATAGACCTTTTCAATGGGCTTTTTTTCCACTGGCTGAAGACATCAGAGCTTGGATTGGCCACAAGACCACATTTTATGTCAAAAGTTATTTCTTAAGGAGTAATAAAAACCAGACCTTTATACTAACCAGAGAGATTTGCGAATTCAAGAGCTATTAATATTATCGTGTAAGAAGATTCTTAATGAGAATTTTGGTGAAACCAAAGGATGCTTGACCTTTATTTTTCTAATCTCCTTTTGCCCAACAAAGAATGGGAATCCCCATGCTGGGTTTATAGAGGAAATGTGAGCCAATTCCATTAAGGCCCCATTAAGGATGAACTCCGCAAAATCCATTGACTCAGCTATCTTTCTGCTCTGGTCCTTCACCGATGTGCTTTCCTTTTGTGTATCTGGGAAGACTGCGGCTGCATTCTTTCCTGCTACAGCTCTCCAGCGGGGTTCTTCTTCAAGAATTTCATGTGGTACTGATGGGGCAACTTCTGAGGAAATCGAGAACCATCCTGTGTGTTGGTCCCAGCAGAGGTGATGTGTCTTGTGAAGCCAGAGGAAGAGGGGCAGGGAGTGCAGTTCTCAGAGCCACAATAGACCAGAAAATTGGCAGAATTTTCTCCTAAGACCCTACAGGTGGCCCATCCCCAGGAGGGATGAATCATTATTGCATTTAGAATTGTTTCACTAACACAATTTTGGCTTCTCTAAAATGGCAAAGGCAAGTAAAAGTCCATGGTTTTGAAAAAACTGGACCCAACATGTTTTCATTAACTCAGATGTAATAGATCTTACCATTTTGGGGGGAGTTACACAATTAACATAAGTGAACTATTTTTTTTTTTTTTTTTTTTTTGCTGCTTGTTCATAATGGATACATCAAGAACAATGGTGTAAGTAACAGCCCTCCTTCCATCAGCTCTGTTTTCCTAGAAAAAAGATCTCTGAGAGCAGAGTTTAAAGCAGAGAGCCCAGGAGCTCAGCTCTTAAAGTTGTAATGCTTATTGGCTTTTGTACCACTTGTGAAATGTTCCTTTGTAAGCTCTCAAATGAATGAAATCTTTGTCCTTTTGTTTTCTGTTAAACGCAGGAAAGTCCAAGAAAGGTATGACAAACCTCCTCGCTTGGTGTTTTTTTGTTTTCAGCAACTAGTGAAAGGTCATTGTTAAGTCATCTTTAAGAAATGATCGGATTTGAAACTGTAAAATAGTGCATTTTTAGCCAAAGGATCATACATTTTATACAATAGAGAAAAATTGCTGCACGTTTGCTAGAAACCCAATCCTGAGGGCAGCTGCTGTTCACTCAGAGGGGCAGCTGCAGGAGCCCCTTTGTTTTTATTACAAGGTCAGACCCTGCAGGAAACCGGGGCGGGTGGGGGGGGGGATTGTTTTGCAAGACTCAGAATCTAGATAAAGATCAGAGTGGGCATTGTCAAGTATGTAGGCTAAGTGTAAAACAGGAGGCTTCTCCTTTCTAAAGAGCAGGTATAAATAAGCCCGCTACAAGGGAGGAGGGAAGGATTTAGGACGCTCCTACTTATTTATTCCATTTATGCCCATTGTAGAACACCGACCTGGAGGAGTGAAGACCAGTTTGCGTGACTGGCTTGCATAAATGAGATGCTTATGACTGGGACAGGGTGGCAGAGATGCAGGGTGTCAGAGGACGCCCTGGTTATAGAAAATTTGAGGGACTGTGCTTTGAATAACTGAATGGCATTTGATAAATCCTAGCTCTTAAAAACTATGTGCTGCTGTCTGCCGAGGAAAAAGAACTGTTTTATCACTATGATCTCATTTTTATTCTCCCTGTTTTCTGGTTGGCGAATATGTGTGAAAGATGTTTCATTCCAAACGTTATTGACTAACCGTATGCATGTATCTGAAGCTTATTATTATTTTTTAACTTCCCAGGTTCCTCTGTAAACTCAGATGGAATCTGGAAGTGTGAACATCCATCTTGCCTTGTTAATCTGGTGTTGTGACTAACACTGCCGAGGATGGCATGTTGAACGTGTCTGTTTTCCTGGTCCCCCGTCATCCTTTTTGATCTTGTCTCTTTCTCCCTTTCTCCGTCTTCCCCCTTCTTCGTCCGTGACTCCTGACTCATCCTGTACCTTCATCTCCTGGCTGTGGACTATGGTTAGGAAGAATGAATTTCTCAGCAGGTGAGCTACACTAGGCTAATTTGTCAGAAAGACAGATTAATTTTATCCTCTTAAACCCTGATTATAACCTTAAATCATCTCATTTTCTCTATTAAGACCAAATAACTATTTAAAGTATACGACACGGGTGCCTGGGTGGTTCAGTCAGTTAAGTGTCCAACTCTTGACGTCGACTCAGGTCATGATCCCAGGGCTGCGGGATCAAGCTCTGTGTTGGGCTTGCATGGGGCTTGGAATCTGCTTAGATTCTCTCCCTCTCCCTCTGCTCCACTCCCCTTTAAAAAAAAAAAAAAAAAAAAAAAAAGGAAGGAAACAACACACATTTGGAAGATATTGGCAACACTGTATATCCCACAGTGGCACAATAGTTAAGTCACAAAGGAGTTTTCAGAATTCATAGATAGGCGAGAATAGGAATGAGAAATGGGCCTTGCACGTCCTCTCTCCTGGCTCTCTTGGACAGTGACGAGACTTGAGTTGGTTTGGGTTCCTTGCATGGGCTCTGCTGAGAGCCGAGCCTCAGACACTGTCAGCTCTCCCATTATAAACCTTATAACTTCCCTCCAGTGGCTATTTCTGCCTGGGTAGACAGGATGTAGAGCCTTTACAAGGCCTTCTTTGCTTTCTAGTTGCTGTCCCACTGCTGAATGTTATTCTTGCTTCATAATTTAAAAACAAAAACAAAAACAACCAAGTAGTCTCAGGGTTTGGGAAAGTCTCATTTTTCCCAGTGCACTTAACTTCACCCCCCACCCCCACCCCAGATAGTAGATATTCCACTTCCTTATTTAGCCACCGCCGAAACTGGAATTTATGGATGAGAAAATGGATTGACCCAGCAGCTCTTTAGTTCATGACCTCCCCATACTAAATAAATGGGGATCATGTGGTGACCAGGACACCTGGGTCCCTCTCCCCGGGATAGCTTGCCCCTGTTCTGGGTTTACCTAGCTGCATGAGCACTTCTTGGACCTCCCACCAGGGGTCCTCATTTGGTCCTGTTGCTCTCCTGGGATGTTTCCTCCATTAAAAGTCTCTCTGTACCTTCGGACAAGCAGGCCAGAGCCTGGGTCCCAAAGCCAGCTCTTTGGAATCATACAGGTGCAATTCCAGAATCACAGGGAAGAGGTCCAGGCCTTTATTTGTGATTGCAGAAGTAACTGAATTTTTTGAAGTTCAGGAGGGAGGAGGCTAAGTAAGCCAGGCGGTCGCTGAATTCACTGTGATTATTAGTAGAGGGTTGCCAGGTGGGAGAAATGAGCCTGTCCCTGAGGTAGAACATTTCCACTCACCCTGGAAACAAAATTCCTGTGCCAGGAAATACATGCTCATCATTAGCACATTACTTCACTTAAATCTAAGGCACTCGCTCATCCTACCACCAGAAGGGTGGAAGGTTCTCTCAAGCATAGAGCCCAACTCCAATGAATAATGGGGCAACCTGGAGGATTTGTGTTCACAACCCATAGTGTGCTGCACATAGCCACCCGCTGGCCCTTGTGCCCACATCTGACATCTTTGAGTCATTTTAGTGTGCTCTTTCTTCACCTGAGGGTCATAAGTTCATTTTCTTATTTGCAATACTTTTGGAGGAAAAAAAAATAGTGGGTGATCCGAGGATCAGGACCCACCATCTTCTCTGCTCCTCCAAGAGGGTGTTTGTGGCATCATAGGGATTCGCCTTTCCTCATGTCAGTGCCAAGGAGATAATTCTCGTATGTTTTCAATTCCGTGACTGTCTTTTAGGGAATTGGTTTTCATACAACTGCTAGAAAGTGGCTTCCATGATGTCAGTGCCAGCGTCCACGTTTTCTTTGCCAGTAAGGCTTTTTTGAAAGCATTAGGAAAGATAACATGCGTGACTTTTTCAAATAATTTCTGGTATTGTTTTTTGTTTGTTTGTTTGTTTTTGTCCCTCTCCTTTTCATAATAACTGGAAACAATTTAAAAGGAGCGATTAGTAATTCCAAAAATTCAAGTATCAAAGGTAAATATCTGAGTAATGATTTTTTTTTTTTTAAAGGCACAGGCTCCACGCTTATGAATGCACCGGCTTCACTTACTGCTCCCCACGTTAATCACTATGACTGATGGCCTTCTATCCATAGTGTCGTGCTGTGCTGTCTTGTGTTGCATCTTCCCTTTGCTGAGTGATATGTGGCTCTTGTGTGTGTATTTGTAATATCTAATTACAACTTATATTAAGGAAGGTTATTTCCCCAGAAATGCCCTCATCTGAACTAACATATTTGCACTTTGATATTTAAAACGACTGCAGGCAAACTCCCTGTGGAACTAAAATCATTTTACAGAAATGTATCTGATGCTTTGTTAAATCCTCACGGATGTGGCTTCTGTTTTTTGGACATTTTTCATTACCAATTAAAAGCCTCAGCAAGGGTAGGTATAGCGCAAGGAAAGAGGCAAAATTCAAATGGTCCAATCATTAACTCTTAATGGATCTGGTAGTAAATTTGATGAGGGAGAAAGGGGTGGGAACCTACTGTTGGCTAGAGAAACATGTTTTTAATGCATTGAGGAATTGGTTTATCACTTCAATGTCTGCGTCCTGCCTGTATGGTACACAGAGAAAGGAAGAATAATTTAACTTTCATTGCCCCAAATCAGCCACTAGCAAGCAAGCCAGAGCAACAACACGAAGTAAAGCCAGTGATCTAACAGGCCAGTTGAGCAAGTACCAAGGTAAGGAGAAAGCCTGGGACTGAGAGCACTTTGGCTGCTCTTGATGTGAGTTCTACATTGTCCTATGGTTGGCCAGCACTAGCTGGCTGAGGGCTGACGGCAAAGGCAGAAAAACAAGAGAGCTCTGTATATGGTAATTAGGAGGGGTGTGCCAATTGGGAGAATTGTTTTAAATCATTGGCTGTGGATGTTTTAAATAATGAGCAGGCAAGGAAACTTGAAAAAAAGAGTAAGAAAAATGTGCAGTTTGGATTTTTACCAGATTAAAAGTGTTAGTGGTAATATGAGTGAGATACAAGTTTCTTAAATCCTGTACCTCGATGGTCCGCCTGCTGTTTTATGACCAGATGGAGTGTTCCATAAATTTGAATACCATTGAGGAAGTGACTGTCCTAAGACCACACTATTGCTTGTCACCAGGAGTCATCTGGCTTCCCTTGAACCCAGCTACTTTTAGAAGATACAGGGCCTTTCACTGTGTTTCTGTTCTGGTTTGGTTTGCCTGTTGTGTGTGTGTGTGTGTGTGTGTGTGTGTGTGTGTGTGTGTGTGTGGTTATATTCTCAGTCGCGCTGAGATGTGGGAATGGCAAAGGAGAATGTGAGATGATCCACTGACGGAAAAGATCACGCCCAAGACCACCTCGCTTGCACTGAGCATGATGCTGTGTCTTTGATCTTCTTGGCTTCAAAACAAATTAGACCAAAGTCCAAGTTTTGTACGCAGATGTTTTGGGTTGCTGGTTTGAGTCTCAGAAGATCTGAGACTAGAAGATGAGGCATACTAACATATTTATGGCTCTTTCCTTAGGGTATAATCACCAACAGATGAGTGAAGGACAAAGGCAGAAATCTTCTGACTTTTACAACCGCACAGCCTCTGAATCGAATGTCTACTTGAACAGTTTCCACTACCCCAACCACAGCTACAAGGACCAGGCCTTTGACACGCTGAGCCTAGACAGCTCCGACAGCATGGAAACCAGCATCTCTGCCTGCTCACCTGACAATATCTCTAGGTAAGATGTATTCATTGTTGGGGCTTCCAGTTTAGAAAAGCACCTGCTGGTCTCATAAAGTAAAGGCATCAGTGTGGAACAACATGTATGTACAAGCCCAGATTTCTGAGACATAGTCTATGGGGCGGAAGAAGGTTGAGTGTCATGGCAGCCTTTGAAAGTAATTTCCTTGTATCCTGTGTGGCTTAACCTGTCAGATATCATATAATCCGTTTTTCTCCTTTACTCTCTTTCTTTACATTTGAGTTCACGTGTATACTGTGCTTCAAAATTTACTTGCCTCTGTTGGTTGATTCCAAGACTCATTAAGACTCCTTTTGATTGAATAAAGAAATCCGACAGTATAGTAAGAACTTCGAAGGATTTCTTACATGTCTGTTTCATTAAGAGGAAGGGTTTAGAACTGTTCCACATATTAAAATTTTGGTAAGGATTTAATCATTCGCATCCGTATTCATACTTTGAGGCAAGCAAAGATGGTCTTATGGAATTTGGGCTAAAAGCACATCTAAAATATAGATCTGGTCCTAGTACTCTGCCCCTTCAAAAACTACTCCCCTTTGAGTAAAGTCACGTCCTAGAACCTGCATTCTGGATCCATCCCAACTTGCCCTTCACTCTCTCCTCCTGACATGCCTCACAGGGCTTCTTCTTAATTGAGAGTATTATAAATACTCAAATCTCTGTGCCTTTGACCATATTGGTCCCAGGCCTGGAATCAAGTAGTTTATTCACTCATTGATTTACAGGGTCCTTCATTCATTCCACGAATACTAATGGAGTGCTCTAGAGTCAACAGTGGGCTGGCATTGGGTCATGCTAGCTGGCAAGTGCCAGATGTGCATATTTTCACCTGTGTGTGATCAGTGATGTCATGTTGGTAGTTTGAAATTGACCATGGTGGGAGTATATACTCCACATAAATGGACATTTGCTATATGTCAAGGTTTTCATTTCCCTCCAGAGATCTGATTTACCAGCATGACACTGTCTACCATCAATTTATCCTTCCATTTGTGTATTCACTCAATTCCATACTTACTGAGCACCAGTAGTGTCTGACATTGTAAATATCTTTACCATCCCTATCCCTCTGCTCCCGTCTGAGCCTGGAGAGACTTTCCTTATCTGTTAGGCTTAAACTTAGGTTGGAAACGCAGGAAAAGCTCTCCTTTAAGGCCTTTTCCTTCTGTGTTCCACTGCACTTGACTCTTTTTTCTATTATATCACTGATCACATGGCAGTATAAAATTTTCTCTTCAGTAATTAATTGGTGAATTCCTCAATGTCAAGGAGGCTGGCTGATTATCTTTTGATTTCTATACCCAGCAAAGATCTTAGCAGATGGTAGGTATTCAGTAAGTGTTGTCTGAGTAAATACCTCAGGATACAGTAAAATGGCCATATTTTCAATTTTGTTATTTTTAAAATTTTTGTTTGGTCTATTTTAATTGGCTGAATTGTTCACTCATTGATTTATAGGCTCCTTCATTCATTCATTCTGCGAATACTAATACTATGATTTCAACCTAAGAAACATCCAATATTCAGTAAATGTTAATTGAGCACTTAGGTGTTCCAAATGCAAACGTCTAGTTGGGTCATTGCCATTAACAAACTTCCCTCTGTTGGACTGAAGCCGCAGGCTGGAAGCAGGAGTGCTTGTACTCCTTGGGCAATGATCATGCTCCTTGAAGCAGATCACAGATCTTCGTCCTGATTTACTTGCTAAACTGTAAAATGGAGGGGTCGTTTCTTGAATACAAGGCAATGATTAATTTTTAAACATTTTGATGGAAAATTACCATCTTGTAAATATAATTTAGTTCTTTATTTGAATAATTTGCTCTCCCCTCACCTATAAGAAGAGAATGACAGAGAGAGAGGGAAAGTAATATCAACAAAATGTACTTAGCTTTGGGTTATTTCATGTTTCACAAATGAAGTGAATATGAGACTTAACTGTAACCAGACACTATAGCCAGAAAATGTTGGCTATAGTGGGGAAATATATATATATATATATATATAGGGTTGGGGAAAAGGAGAAGAAGGCAGATGTTACATTCTGTGGTAAATAAAGTATACAGTGTATTTTCTTTTGGCATTAATGGGTAAAACATTAATATTATTGGATATACCCTATCAGAGAAGGAAAGGAGTCTCTGGGGGAAAATATTAAAGCAACAATAAGAATTGTATTGCTGCTGCTTGTCACATGGGAATGACCTAAATTGAAAGAGGAGATTATGTAATGATAAAGAATAGGGCTTTGGGGGGCTCAGTCGGTTAAGCATCTGGCTCTTGGTTTTAGCTGTGGTCATGATCTCCAGGTCGTGAGATCAAGCCCTCCCATCAGCTCCATGCTCAGTAGGGAGTCTGCTTGAGATTCTCTTTCCCTGCCTAAAAATAAATAAGTAAATCTTAAAAAAAAAAAAAAAAAAGAGTAAAGCTTTTTGGGAGCTGCCATTATTATTTCAGGTTAGAAGGATTAGTGTTTCATGTTATTCAATATTAAAAGATGCAATAGCTTACTTTTTAAAAATTTTCACCTGACTACATTGGGGGAGACACTTGAGCGTGTGGAAGGGGTGGACATCAAACCAGCTGGCACTGGAGATGCTCTGGTGACACCTGCTGTCCTGCACTTGTCCAAGCCAGGCCAGTATGTGCTCAGAACAGAAAGCCTAGAATATTGAGCAATTATTCATAAATGACAGTAAACTGACCAGATGTGGTGCTTTCTGTATAACAAGACACAAACAAACTCAGCCACCCAGCAACTATGATAGCTTGGTGACAAGAGGTATAAAAGTGGGCATTAAGAGTAAGAACCCAGGGCACCTGGGTGGCTCAGTGGGTTAAGCCTCTGCCTTCGGCTCAGGTCATGATCTCAGGGTCCTGGGATCGAGCCCCACATAGGGCTCTGTGCTCAGCGGGGAGCCTGCTTCCCCCTCCCCACTGTCTGTCTCTCTGCATACTTGTGATCTCTGTCAAATAAATAAATAAAATCTTAAAAAAAAAAAAAAAAAAAAGCAAGAGCCCAGATTCCCAACATCAGAGGGACACCCATGTTTCGGGGGCATTTGGTACTTAGTTGATATTTTGGAAACAGTTGACTATTCCCCCTCTTCCCAAATAATTGTGAACATTTTGTACCAATACTTCTTTGTTGAACTCCTGATAGCTTAACCCTTTATTTACCTGTGTTTTTATGATTTTGTTTGTGTATTTGAGAAAGCATGCAGGGAGGGGCAGAAGGGCAGGGAGGAAGAATCTCAAGCAGACTCTGCACTGAGCGCCAAGCCCGACGTGGGGCTCGATCCCACAACCTCGAGATCATGACCTGAGCCAAAACCAAGAGTCAGATGCCAAAACGACTGAGCCACCCACGTACCCCTATTTATCTATTTTTGAGCCGTCTGTAGTAGAGAAATACACTCTAAGCATTTGCCTGTCTCGGCATTTTTCCACTCTCTGCCTCTTCCTCCCCTCCAAAAATGGAAAGTAAATATTCATCCCTTCAAATGATCACTCCACACCTCTCATATTTAGCAGCAGGGAGCAGCAGCAGTGCAACAATGGGTACAGGAAATTACCCAAAAAGGATCCGCTTTAATTATAATTACCAAGCATTACGACTTCGGATCTGCACACTTAAGCACTGTGACAGGGCAAGAACTGAATTTATTTTTATTTGTTTGCCCTGTTGGTTTTTCTTAAAATGGTTCCCCAAGGTAGAGAATGAGAATGGTTCTGCTAAATACACCGAGAGAAGAGGACAGCATCACCGTGGAGCCCTCCTGGCAGGTGGTTACCCAGGACCACAGTCAGTTTGTATCCTTAGTTCACGCAGACCTGCCCTAGCGGTGCTAGCCGTCACAGATACCCAGTCATCACAGCCAGAAATTACCAATAGTATGTATTTCATTCGGCTGTCTGACCTGCTGAATGTCAAAAAGAAAGTCAAAGCCAAAGTAGAGATACCTGTCAAAGGCTTAGTATAAAAGGGAGAGGGAGGGAAACAAACATTTGGCTTCTGTTCCACCATCTACTTTTAAAAAAGTTCATGCTATCCTGGGGTGCCTGCGTGGCTCAGTCGTTAAGCGTCTGCTCAGGTCATGATCTCAAGGTTCTGAGATCAAGCCCCGTGTCGGGCTTCCTGCTCTGTGGGAAGCGTGCTTCTCCCTCTCCCACTCCCCCTGCTTGTGCTCTCTCTCTCTCGTTGTCTCTCTGTTGAATAAATAAATAAAATCTTTAAAAAAAAAATTCATGCTATCCTAAGGTAAGCTTGTATCCACTGTTATGATGGGAAATAATATGATAAACATCAGGCAAATGGGTAATCAGAAACTAATGTTTGGAATTTATGACAACACATCCTTAATAAGAACTTCTTAAAGTCAGGTAGCAAGAGGAAGAAGAGACTAACACATCTTCTCTTGGTGAGATTTGCTAAAGCTATGTATTAAAATACCCTGAAATGATATGTATGTTAAAGAGGCAATTCCATGCTGAAATTCTAAGGACAGAAGCCTGGTCTTGTGGTTTATTATGTCACAAGAAGCCATTTGTAGAATTACAGAATTACTCAGAGCTGTGGGTACATTGGCCCTTTGCTTTTTGTTGAGACATCATTTTTGTGTCTACTAGAAAGTTACTTGAGTCAGACTGTATGTTTGCTTTTTCAGCATCATGACTTACACCCTAAACAAACAAAAAGCTAAGAAAACAGATCCTGGGTTATAGAAAAACGGCAGTGGGGAGTCCATTCTGCATAAAACCTCTCTTCTGCTGAAATTACTGACTTGGCCTAGACCGTGCAGTGTTCTGCTCACTGCCTACAATGATATGTTATTATCACAATTGCTATTACTAATTTGCCAAGCCCTGACCTTGCCCTCATACTTGGAGAAAATGTTGGGGGAACTTGATCCTTCATTGTAGCTTAAATGCCAGCACTGTGCATGTGGGGCAGGGCACAAGACCGGTCATGGAGTTGAGGGCAGTCTGTGGCCGAACTTGGGTCTAAGGGATGCTTTCATCTGAATTTGAGATGCTTCAGATTTCTTCACATTAGGCAAAAGTTTGTATTCTGCTTTTTACCCTAGATAGTCAACAAACAGTGTCTGCATTTTATTCTAGGGCGTTCTTTGAGAAAAGATGCAGAAAACCAAAGTGATTTGGGGTGGGGGGCGGTGAGAGGCAGCCAAGCGCCAAAGGAACCAGATGTGTCAAACCATGTGAGAAATGGTTAGGAAGGGTTGGAGGGCTTGTTATGTTTTTGTAATATTCAAGGAGCTACTGGACAGAGGAAGGCTAGATGTTTTATGAGGAGTAATAATTTGTTGAAGCTGAAAAAATACCTGAGAAGATTAATTGAAAAGAAATATTCTGGGATACTGGCTCTTCTTTTTTTTTTTTTTTTTTTTTAAGATTTTATTTATTTACTTGAGAAAGAGAGAGAGAAAAGGAGCAGAGGTAGGAGCAGGGAGAGAGGGAGAAGCAGACTTTCTGCCAAGCAGGGATCCCTACGAGATGTGGGGCTCTGAATCATGACCCAGGCCAAAGGCAGCGGTTTAACCAACTGAGCCACCCATGTGCCCCCAGCTCCATGTAGTGGCAATACTGGTGCACTGATGGCCGTCTTGGAAAAGTTTTATGTGTCTTTGTGGAGAATTTTATTTAGCCCTCATTAATTCTGTTCTATTTTGCTTTGCTTACTTATTTTTTGTATGCCATTGTTCTTTGCTTTTCTTCTTAAATTTGTTTCTGTTTTTACCTTTGCCTATGAAGTGAATATTCTAAAAAGCCCTAAAAATCTTATATTTGCTATTTAGATTCCTTTACCCTTGGTGAAAGTTTTGTTTTTCTTTATGAATATGGTTTTTACCAAAGTTGGCCAGATACACAAAAAAACCTTCAGTTGATAAAACAGCAGAACATGACTGAGTAGGAGAAGTCGCCAAACTAGTCATCTTTATATCGTTAATGGCCTGATGACTCAGTATCACCAGCATCCTTACAGCAGTCACATGCAAGATCAGAAATGTGTGCCTGCCCTTACGAAGGTCAGAAGTTGGAACAATGGAAAGAAACATGATTCCTCCTATAATGTGGATGCACTTGAGAAGACAAAGATGAGTGTTGTGTTCTAGGTAATGCAGCATCAAGCTTATCTTCAGGGACATCAGACTCTCCTTCTGCATGGCAAGTGCTCAGTATTTCACTTGCTGACATTGGTGTCTGCCATTGATCCCATGGTATGACCAGTCTAGACTTTTCCCTGCATTCCCATTGCAGCAGCCTCCTTTTCAGCATAGGCACAACCCTGAGGGGACAGAAAAGTAAAATGGCGGTGACAGAGTGTCAGAGCAGCAGGAGTTTTGCTAAATAAAAGTGGTTTACCTGTCAAGGAAATATTAACATCAAAAATAGCAAAAGTGGGGCTATAGAGAATAAGTAGGTATCTGTGAATACAAAGTCTTTTTTTAACCAAATAACCAAAGAAGCTTTAAAGTATATAAAATGTAGCTTTAAAAAGTAGGTGACTTTAGGATTCTACAGGTTATGAACACTCAGGTGGTTAAGTGTTAACGTGTATCATTGTTTTCATGTATCAAATGTTTTCAGAAAATTGAGTTCCTTTGGAGCAAAAGTTAAGACATTTATGGAAATATCGCCAAATAAGCAAATTGAATATAATTGGCAGAAAATTAACTATAAATATTATAAAATAAATGGAAAACATCCTGAAAAATTCAAAAAAATGAACAAAAAGATTTAAAGAAGATAACTATTTGAAAACTTACCCCCAGGATATGCCCAAATTACAGATTTATGAAAGACCATGGACTGAAAATATTTGTTTCTAACCAAGTTATATCCAACCCATTCCTCTGGATAGGTTTCAAGGAGCTCAAAGTCATACTTAGGCCAATAAATGGAAGCTAGATTTTGATTCAACTTATCAACATTCTAACAATGTTGTCTAAACAATGAAAGAAGGGATACAGTAAGTTTTTCTGTAATTAACAACGTTCAGGCACAAACTAGATGAAAAGATGAGTATGTTCTAGAAAGAACTAAAGGACAGATGGGGGTTAGACTATTGGTGAGTTTTTAAGACCTGAGACTTAGTGAAATTAAATTATTTATTTCCAAATCAATAGGAGACATAAGACATAGACACCTGATGTCACAGACAACACAATCGAATATAAACACGATACTGTGTGATTACAGGGCCTGATGTTTGTCTTTGGCTCTCTTAGCTGAGCTGATGAAGTGTGCCACTTAACATCTATGACCTTGATTGTTCTTGATAAAGAAGATACACATTCCTGTACAAATATTAAAGATTTTTTCTTTAATTCTTACTGGTTGAAAAGAACAGAACTTACCCTTTGTACCTCCCCCAACAGTTCATGAAAATGAACTGTTCTCTCTTTATCAGGAGAACACACCCAGCTAAAAATGGACTCAATGTAACCCTGCCAAAGTACAGAGATATTAGTTAAGCTTCTAAGGACACAGCAGTCCTAAGGCTGTCACTTTCCTGGATGGATGCAATTTATCTAAAAGACAATTTTTTAGAGTGGCTTTAGGTTCACAGCAAAATTGAAAAGAAGGTACAGAGAGTTTCCATATACCCCCTGCCCCCACACACGCACAGCCTCCCCCATTATCAACATCCCCCACCAGAGTGGTGCTTTTGTTACAAGTGATAAACATATATTGACACATTATTATCACCCAAAGTTACAACTGGGTTCACTTTTGATGTTATGCATTCTGTGGGTTTGCACAAATGTGCAACATCATATATTGATCATTATAGTGTCATAGGGAGGGTTTTCATTGCCCTGAAAATCCTCTGTGCTCGGCAGATTCATCCTCCCCATCCCCCCGCCACAGCCCACGCCACTTCAAACCACTGGCCACCACTAATCTTTTTTACTCTCTCCATGGTTTTGACTTTTCCAGAATGTCATCAAGTTGGAGTCAAACAGTATTTAGCCTTTTCAGATTGTCTTCTGTTACTTAGCAATATGCATTTAAGCTTCCTTCATGTCTCTCCATGGCTTGATAGCTCATTTCTTTCTTTTTTTTTTTTTTCTAAAGATTTTATTTATTTATTTGACAGAGAGAGAGATCACAAGTAGGCGGAGAGGCAGGCAGAGAGAGAGAGAGGAGGAAGCAGGCTCCCTCCTGAGCAGGGACTTGATCCCAGGACCCTGAGATCATGACCTGAGCCAAAGGCAGAGGCTTTAACCCACTGAGCCACCCAGGCGCCCCAGCTCATTTCTTTTTAATGCTAAATAATATTCCATTGTCTGGAAGTACTACAGTTTATTCATTTACCTGAAGGATAGCTTGGTTGCTTTCAAATTTTGGCAGTTAGGAACGAAGCTACTGTAAAACTGCTGCTACTGATTTTAAGATAAACCATATGTACTGTGTTACTGTGGTCATTTATCTTAGTAAAGGAATTTAGCCCTGTGTTTGAAACATTCTAGATTTGAGTTGTTCAACAGTATCACATGGGGAGAATATACTAAGCATTATCCTTTTCATTTTCAGAAAAATCAATTTTTATGTAAATGCATCTGGCATGAATCCCTACTGTGTGCCAGGTGATGGAAGATACAGGAACAAAAGTGTCTCTGTCCCCAAGAGAGTCTAGAAAACAAGCATTTATTAAATGCTTAATTTAATAAATTAGGAAACAACATTGGTTCTCTATGGCTGGACATCAGAGTAAGGAAGTTTTGATCTACGTCATGCCTTTTTTTCTAAAACACTCAAATTAAATGTAAGAGAAAAATAACATTTTTGGTTAGTGTTAATCACTTCCACATTCTTTTCTTTCTCTTTATTTACCCTAACTGTTCTTACAGCCTTTACTCCTTTTGGTTTTTTCCTTCACTCATCTGAAAGATGTCTTTCTCAAGATGTATTTCTTTTGAGGCTCTGGATTCCCTTCATGGAGGTTCCCTCATCGGTATGGTGGATGACTATTATTGACAAAACTGCCACCACCCTTGTGTTGCAACTTTAAGAGGTTCTTGTGTGTGGTTTTTTTTTTTTTTAAATTGGCATCATCATGTGAGAAAGAAAAGTCCTTGTGTGTGTGTGTGTGTGTGTGTGTATTTTTTTTTTAAAGATTTACTTATTTATTTATTTGGCAGACAGAGATCATAAGTAGGCAGAAAGGAGGCAGAGAGAGAGGGGGAAGCAGGCAGCTCCCCGCTGAGCAGAGAGCCCGACAATCCCAGGATTTTTTTTTTTAAGGACCCTGAGATCGTGACCTGAACCAAAGGCAGAGGCTTTAACCACTGAGCCACCCAGGCGCCCCGTGTGTGTGTGTATTTTTAAAAGTAACCTCTACACATAATGTGGGGCTCAAACCCATGACCTGGAGATCAAGAGTCACATTCTCTCCTAACTGAGCCAACCAGGCACCCCCTAAAATGTCCACGTGTATAGAGGCATAGCAAAAAAGCAGCTGGGGACACACTTCCAAGCCAAATAAAGTGACTTCACACCATAGGTGTCATGTCTGTAGAACTTCGGTGATTGTCTTATTGGCCTGGTATCTCTGAACAATTAAAGAAACAGGAAACCCTCCCACGGTCTGTAATTTTTAGACTCTGGAAAAAGCATCTTGAAAACTCACTTCGTTAGATTTAGTTGGGGTTTGTTTATTTATGAGTAAAGCACTCTACTTTGGTATTCTCTTTCTTGCCTATAGTTTGTCTCCTAAACTGAGGTAAATCAATGGTACCTACAGTTTTCAGAGCTGAATTGACTGGCCCACTCAGGCCAATGACTTTGCCAAATAACATCCTTTAAATGACCTTAGATTGTGTCACGCGCCTTCCAGGAAGCTGTGCGTGTGCGTGCGTGTGCGCGTATGTGTATGTGTGTCAAGAGACCTCAATCTCAAGCAACATTCTTAAAAGGCCTTTGTGTTCTCTTCAGTGCCAGCACGTCAAATATTGCCAGGATAGAAGAAATGGAGAGACTTTTGAAGCAGGCTCACGCAGAGAAGACCCGGCTGCTTGAGTCCAGGGTAGGCATACTATCTTTACGCAAGAGGTCCGTGAGGCAGCGGTTCATCCTCCTGCACATGACAGGAAACTGTCCTTAGGTCTTGAGAAGCAATATAATCTTGAGAGTAATCACTCAACCCTGTTGGTCTCTTTTTTTTTTTTTTTTTAATTTGAAAAGTAATGGTGGTAGAGAAGATTTCTAAGGCTCCTTACTGCACCACAACTTTTTGTAATTTAAAATATGTAGAGTGTCAGCGTGGACCGAAATGAGTGCTTTGTATTGCATTTTCCCTTTGAAGGCCACTTTGTTTGCCTGCCAAGGAACAAGAAGAATGTCATATCTTTATGGACTCTCCCTTCCTTGCCAGCTTGTGTGAACTCTGCTATTATAATATTTAAAATCCCAAGTTATTGTGACTGTATTTCAAGCCAGAATCTGAACTTCCTTAGGAATCCCCCAAATGCCTTTGCATCCTGCCTTAAAGGGCCCCTCCTTTCCTTTTCTGACTTCCCTCTGAGCTTCCTCTGCCACTGACCTTAAGCCAGGAAGCCGCAGAGCAACAAAGGAACTGGAAGGACCAGGACTGATGGCCTTCGGTTAAAAGACGGCCTTCGAAAGGAGGGCTAAATGCCTCGATTAGTGTTGGGAGACAATTTGTGATCCTTTTTATTAAAAGTAGGAGAGCGGTGGTCATCTGTATGAAATGACTGAATACCACAAGTGGGATTTTTCACCTAACATTCAATTGTTGATTAAATGTGGAGGCTGCCTTTCTGTGTGAGATGATTTTGAAAACTATGTGAGAGAGGTGATTTTAGTCTAGGAGGTCTATTGAAGCACCCAGGCTATACAACCAGCAGTTATCTAGTGAGAATTTTCTTTTCCATTAGTTGGAATCGTTAAAGGGTAACCAACATGTCTTAATTTTGTTCTGCATGATGATATTTAGGAACGAGAAATGGAAGCCAAGAAACGAGCTCTGGAAGAAGAAAAACGACGCCGAGAACTTCTGGAAAAACGATTGCAGGAAGAAACTAGCCAGCGGCAGAAGTTAATTGAAAAGGAAGTAAAAATAAGGGAGAAACAGAGGGCACAGGTTGGTGGGACAATCTGGATGGCTTAGAATAGGTCGCCCCCTGGTGGTCATTCTGCAGAAGACGGTCATGCTCCTCAGGATACCTTTCCAGACCCCTTGCTGCCAGCAGCCCTTGACATGTGACTGATAAGAGACAGATTGGGGGTTCAGAGACCAAAAAATGTATGTTTATCTCAAAACTCATTGGCATCTACTAACCAAATGGCACATTTCTCTAGTCATGTGTGGTACATTTTTATGGGAGAGGCATTTTTCTTCTACCCCTTCTGTGCAGTATATTTAAAAGAAGCATGTTTTTTTCTAAGCAGCTTTGAAAAACGAAGTTTGACTTACCACTGAAAACAAATAGAACACCCAAACTGAACCTTTGGTTGAGGAAAAGAAGAGGGTCTAGTAAGCTATTTTTGGAAGCAAACACTCCAGAACAAATAACAATTTTACCAACCTAATTTCTTGGTAGTGTTAGTGGGTTTTTTGTTTTGTTTTGGTTTTCTAACCACTGTATTGTCACACATGTCCCTTTTCTACAGCCGTCCACACATATGTGCAAGGTCACTGAACTCAAACAAAACTCAGGAAAACCACGCATTTCCTTTAACTTCCTCTCTGGCTTATCTTAGAGTTTGAATCTCTGTCACTAAAGCTGCCTACATAATACATGTTTGCTGAGGAACTAAAATGAAATTTCATCCAGTGCCCTTTAATATAAGGTTCAAATCCATTTTGCCAAGGTTTACTAGGCTTCATAAAAGGTGCCACTTCCCCTATTCTTTAGAGCTGCTGGCAGTGTGGTAACACAGCAGTGAGAGACTGACTCTCTTGAAGACTCTGTGTGTTTTGAAGCATCAATGTCTGTGACAGCTGTCTGAAGTCAAACACCACAGAATCAAAGGCAAAATATTGAAGGAAAAGTACAGAGGAAAACGTGTTCATTTTATTTCATTATGTTGATCCTCTGCAAATTATGATTCGTAGTGAAGGTCATCCATGCCTGCCTATTATTTGAAGCCAAACAAGAAAGCATAATTCTATTTTAATCCTAATGATAAGGTTTGCCTCTGAGTATATATTTAGGTCATTTCCCCCAGGGCAGAAGGGCAGGGTTATTTAACAGAATAAATGAAACACCATTTTAGAAACATGACCCTTGGCGATATAAGCTTCCTGGATTAGATGATCCTTTCCTCCAACCATAGTAAAATAAAAAGCATCTATGTAGCTCTTGTTCATATTCACTCATTGCGCAGCTCATTGAGTATGGCTTTGATTCTACTGCTTACCTTATTTTAGCTTCACTTTTCAAAACCAACATCTCTGCCTTTGATTTCTGTCAGGAAGTGTGTGTGAGTTGACGTGTTATAGCTTTGGGAGATCTTGCAGAGGGTAGGGTGGGGGGAAGTACTAAATAATGTTCACCCATCAGGTCGTGTTTGAGAATATTGAAGAACTGATGTTAGGTTATATTGGTAGAGGTTCAGGGAACTTCACAGGAAAGGAATCCTCATCTGGAGGAAGCAGCCAAGGGAACTACATGCTTCATAGGAGTCCCTGTTTTTAAGTGCTAAGTACCTCCTACAAAGCTAAGGTTAATGGCATTTTCCCATTTTCTTGTCTGTCCATTTTTTTTTTTTTTTAAGAGTTTATTTGATAGACATAGATCACAAGTAGGCAGAGAGGCAGGCAGAGAGAGGGGGATGAAGCAGGCTCCCTGTCAAGCAGAGAGCCCGATGCAGGGCTCGATCCCAGGACCCTGAGATCATGACTTGAGCCGAAGGCAGAGGCTTAACCCACTGAGCCACTCAGGTGCCCCTTGTCTGTCCATTTCAAGGAGTAGAATCTATTCCCCTGAGTTTATTTACCTCCCACCCCCACATATTGTAGCATCCTTCTTAAAATACTATGCACTTTTTAAAACTCTAATGTTTATCTCAAGTTCCTCTAATCATGTAGACATTTTAACACTTAAGCTTTTCAGTTCATGTCCACACCTAAACATCTGTGGCCTGAAACGCAACAAATATTTAGCTATATTTGACATGGTTTTTTCTTCCAGGCTCGACCTCTGACACGCTATCTGCCTGTCCGGAAAGAAGACTTTGATTTGCGAAGCCATGTAGAGACTGCTGGCCACAATATTGATACCTGTTATCATGTGTCAATCACAGAGAAGACCTGCCGAGGATTTCTTATCAAAATGGGTGGAAAAATTAAAACTTGGAAAAAACGATGGTTTGTTTTTGATCGGAACAAGCGCACTTTCTCTTATTATGCAGGTGAGTGATTAAAAGAAAATGCTAAGTGATATAGTCAGATCAGGAACTCTCTGTTAAAGAGCAAAAGCAATAAACGTCAGGCTGGATGGGTTGACTGGTAAGTAATAGAATTAATAGCAATCTTGGCTTTGCGGGTATGTATTATTTTATATTCAGGATAGTCCCCCTGATATGAGTTTCCTCTCTAGAAATAATAAAAACTACATATTATTTAAAAAGGGTGAGTTCATGGGGTGCCTGGGTGGCTCAGTCAGTTAAGCGTCTGCCTTCAGCTCTGGTCGTGATCCCGGGTGCTGGGATCGAGTCCTGCATTGGGCCCCCTGCCCAGCAGGAAGCCTGCTTCTTCCTCTCCCACTCTCCCTGCTTGTGTTCCCTCTCTCTCTGTCAAATAAATAAATAAAATCTTAAAAAAAAAAAAAAAAAAGGTGAATTCATCTCTTCCAGTTCTGAAATAAGCTGAAGTCCAAATAAGTAGTAAATGGAATTTTCCTTTTTAGACCAACATATTGGCTTTTAAACCAGGAGGCCAGAAAAAAAGGTTTCTGTTTATTTATTTATGGTCATCTGCCCTATTTAAGTCACACACAATTAGGCAGCCTTGGCTGACAGTCACTCAGCTAGAGTTTATAGACTAGAGTGGTTATTGAAGCAGAGGGTAAAGCTCATCAGTGAGCAAGTGACAAGTAAGTATTTACTAAGTGACTGAATTCTTTTTGGATTCTTTAAATGATGGATTATGAGAAAACTGCCCTACTGAATCTTTGAAAAATACAGGAATATGGATGTAACTGAGGTTCTTATTAAGAAGTCTCCCAGGTCACATAGGAAACACATCCATTGTTGAGTCCAGGTCACGTTCTGCTCTCTTCAACAATTGAAGAAAAGTAGTGTCAAGCCAGAGGTCATGAAGAGACCCTTCTCTGTGGTGAAGGTATCCCCATTTATGAGCACTGTCAGAAATTGTTACACTGGTGTCATAAATAAGAAAAAATGGCCCAGTCCCTTCATCTATGGTGTGAGGTCAGGATACATTTATAGAGAAGTGCAAATGACCAAGAAGCCATGTGAAAGAGGGGGAACATGGCTTGCGGGGCCCCAGAATTGGGGTGTGGAGGGGTAGGGGTGCATACCTTTGGGAGCACTTTGGTGTGGCCCCAGTTAATCCAGCAGCTAGTGGTCTGAAGCAGGTGGCCCAACGCTCAGGGGTTCCCCGCTTGCCTCTCTTGGGCTTTCTGATGTCGGGTTTATTAAGAATCCAGAGATGTTCTCTTCAGTTAGTACAACAGAAAAGATGCTAGTTGAAGGAGAAATCCCAATTTAGTGTCGGCAAAATCCACAAACAAAACTTTGCACTGTGCTAGTCTCCACAGACAATCTCACCCAGAATTTTCCAAAAGCAAAATTTTAATTAGCAACTTCAGATAAAAGAGCTTCACTCTTCTCTGCTTCTCTTCTCTTTCCTTTCTTTGGCAGCCTGCTCAGTTGTTCAGTTCCCCTTCCTTCTGACCCGTGTCAGAACCTGTGCTCCTTCTGACTATGTAAATGCATTTTTCTACATTCAAACTTCTTGATGATCAGTTTTCATTTTGTTTTGTTTTGTTTTAAGGACCAAAACCGTTTCTGTATATGAATGATTACTCAGAACTGTAATACATAATACAGGCAAAAATTACATTTTGTTCAGGTCTTTTATTTTATTTTTTTAAAGATTTTATTTATTTATTTATTTGAGAGAGAGTGCAAGAGACAGAGCACAAGCAGGGGCGAGGGAGAAGGAGAAGCAGACTCCCTGTTGAGTTGGCAGCCCCATGCAGGGCTCGATTCCAGGACCCCTGGATCCCGACTTGAGCTGAAGGCAGACACTTAACCGATTGAGCCACCCAGGCACCCCTCATTCAGGTTTTTAATATTCACGTATTATATAACTGGCCAGGGAGTCCTAGTTTGACAAATGCTGTTCGTTTGGCTCTGTTTATAGCCATCATTATCTTGTCTGCCCCCCTCATCCCCAGTCTCCCCAAACATCACTGAGTGCCGGAATGGATCAGTCCACAGGAAGCCATAGAGATCGCAGTTCAGGCTGGACTGGACCCCCCAGGCGCTGTACCCCTTCAGCTCCCGCTGAGGTAGATGGAGCTGTTTGTGACGGAGCTGTCACCACGAGTTTTGACACTGTTTTAAGTCCCTGTGCTGATCATGCCTCCAGGCCTCCATATTAACTCAGTACCCTTAGAAAAGTCTCTAAGGAAAACTGAGACCCAGAGAATATATCTGTAAATTGATGGGATAATGTTGTGGAAACTGAATGAACAGCTTTCTCGTGTCAGTATATAATAGCATTATTGATTCTCTTAGTTCACCCTGTCCTTGTGAGGTCAGTGTTTTTTAAGCTCTTTCCCATATAAGAAGTGCCCTACAAACAAAAATTTCATTCCCCAGTTTTCTGCCTTCTTGAAACATTGGTAAGATTTACTTTCATCTCCAGATTTTATTTAACATCTGTTTTCAGAAAATAAAGTGTTGCTGCGTTCCCATTAATATTACAGAATCCTTCCCCATGAATATTTGAGAGACACTCTGACCTCTTTAACAGAAACTGATGGAAACCCAATGAACATGGCATGAATTAAAACAGTGTTTCCTGAGAAAGGGTAAAACAAGCATACAAATATGGTCCATGGTCAAATAGGGTCAAATAAGTCAGGGAAATATTGAGTTAAATGTACTTTAACAGCTTTTTATTTTCCACTGAACTTCTCAGAGCTATTGTTTCTTAGACTAGCTTTTTGTTGTTAAAAAAAGACATTCATGAATACAATTCTTAAAAATAGAACAGAAGTCCATATAATGAAAGTCTCTTTCACATCACAAACGTTCTGACCTTTTCTCCATTTGCATATATGTTTTCACTATATCTATGTATTCTTTCTTTTTTATATACAGTTGGGGCCAATTATTCACTTTGTTCATAACGTTGTTCACATAACAGTATTTCAAGATTTTTCTCTAATAAGCACACACAGACCTAGTCTTGAATTTCAGTGGCTGTGTGGATTTCACTGTATGGCCGGTCTCTAATTGAATCAGTCCCTTGTTAAATTCAAGCAGATTTTTTGCAGTCTTCTGCCATAATGAACACAAATCCATGTGCTTGTGCATGAGTAACTCTGATACAATAAAGCTTGAGGAATGGAATTGCTGAGTGAGAGGATTATTTGCATTTTTAATCGGTTTGTTTTTCCAAACTGCCTTCCCAAAGCTTTCTTATTTGCACTTCCACCAGCAGCATATGATAGAGTCTCTTTCTTTGCAACCCCATCCATGCTTTTAAAATTCTTTAGTATGCTCGCATGCATTTATGATCTTACAAAATAGTTTAAGAATTTATTAGATCCCAGAGGGATCCTGTTTGGTTGCTGGTTTGGTCGGTTGGTTTTTCTTTGTTTTTGTTTTTTTTAAGATTTTATTTATTTATTTGACACAGAAGAAAGAGAGAGAGAGAGAGAGAAAAAAAAAAAAATCCCAAGTAGGCAGAGAGGCAGGCAGAGAAAGGAGGAAGCAGGCTCCGAGCTGAGCAGAGAGCCCGATGCAGGGCTCGATCCCAGGACCCCAAGAGCATGACCTGAGCTGAAGGCCGAGGCTTAACCCATTGAGCCATCCAGGCACCCCTGCTTGGTTGTTTTTGTTTGGTTTGGTTTTTATGGCAAATTTGATGAAATCTTAGAAATCGCTTGGAAAATGCTGCATTGAAAGGACATTAAATTACTGACAAGAAGCTCTTTCAGGAACAGGAGAAAAAGCATCCTGGATAAGAAATTCATAGGAAAGGAATATAAGTAGTATATTATTTTAAATGATGTCCAAAAATACCCTTCTTACAAATTTCATTACAACAGCTCTACATACTAATGTCTCCGGGACAACCACTGGTCTGGAGAATGTGAGGAGATCATTTGTATCCGTGACAGTGGTGGTTATAATTTGTGTGCTAATTTGACTGTCAGGAGCTCTGGGTTGTCTTTTGACTGAAGATTTGCTGGAAAGCCTTGGGCAAAGTCAATTAGTCTCTGAGGTTTGGGCTGAGTTTTCCTTTTTTTCATGGTTTTATTCAGTATAGAACTGGGCTAATGCCTTCACCTAAATTATCCAAATTGATCTTAGGTAATTTAAAAACTGGATCAATATTGTAATAATTATACTGAAATTATAATGTTTCCAGTCATTCCGTGGTGATAAAGTATTTTAACACTATTATTGCAGACAAGCATGAAGCTAAATTAAAAGGAGTGATATACTTCCAAGCCATTGAAGAAGTGTATTATGATCACCTCAAGAATGCTAATAAGGTAAACACTGATTTTCAGATTTCTGTCCTTTGAATGCATCATTAAGTTGGGAGAAAAGATGTTTTTTGAACCCCATACAATTTAGATTTGTTGTTCTGACATAACTGATTGATATAATAATTACGGTTCTAGAAAAGCGAACACAGAAGTAATTAATACAGCTGATCTTTTGAGGGGGGATAAAGTCATGGTGAAGTGAGAAAATTGGTCGTGTTTGTTTAGAAGACCTTGTGAAGTGACTTTTGATGAGGGTCTAAGAAGGAGCTACTACTTGCTTGTAAGGAAGATTCTTAGCAGGCTAAGAAGAAGAGCTGTCATTTATGGAGCACCCACTATCAAATAGGTACCGGCTAGAGCTCTGCCTACAGCGTGGCTGCTGAGAGGCCTGCCTGACGAGCTCTCTGTGGGAGATCTCTTGTGCAGAAAGTCTGGAAACACACCCGACCTCCAGAAAGTGCTGCAGGTGGGGCCCCGGGTTCTACCAGAACAACAGTAACACCAATGGAGAGTTCGTACATCTAGAACTTCTAAAGAGGAAGAAGCCGTCCCCTATGTCTGGGTCACCTCAGGTGGTTTCAGGGTGTTTGTTTTACCTTCCTTTTCCTTTTCTGACTTTAGAGCCCTAACCCACTACTCACCTTCAGCGTCAAGACGCACGACAGAATCTACTACATGGTCGCGCCGTCGCCGGAAGCCATGCGGATCTGGATGGATGTGATCGTCACCGGCGCGGAAGGATACACGCACTTCCTGTTGTAGGGCCCGCGCGGCACCGCCCACAGCAGGGCCGACTGCAGTCGTCCACGAGAACGAAGCCATGTTCCATCCCAGACCGGAGGACCCGGCGCACGCATCCCTCTCGCTGTGTATACTCAGAACTCCTTTTATATTAACAGGAAGTCATTTATAAAAGAGAAGAAAAGGGGTTTACATCCAAAGGGGGATGATAAGTAGCAAAAGGATTGAAGCACCTATGAGAAAAAACAAAAACCAAAAAAAACAAAAAAACACTATTTTGGTAAAGTGACAACCACTTTATAGTTATAAACTATTCTTGCCGATTGTTTACTTTGGTGAAATAAAGGGAACGGTTTACAAAATGTGTGTACCTGGAAATAGGAAATTATTGTAGCACCCCAGTTACTGGTAGTGACATTATTGCTTATCAACCGGTTTTTTTAAAAAAGCATTTTGCTGGAGGTTATTTTATACATAGAAGCAAATAAGGGTTTGGAAGGGAATATATTTTTAGGAGGCGTTTTGCCCTAATTATTAGGTACTGCGCCTAAACCAAAGACTTGATATGACTTCTCTTTAATAGTGGTAGTTCCAGGTGATGAATCGCATTTAGTGTTACTCTTCATTTTTAAATGGTACTTTGATGCCATCAACTGTCTAGAAAGTTGACTCTGAAGAGTTACCACTGGTATAAGCTATTGTACATATAGAGCAAGCCACTTTTTGTAAAAGAAGAAAAAACAAAAAGCTGTGTTTTAGACGGAAGCCGCCTTATTAAACAGACATTCTGTCACTTTGAGCAATTTAAGATAAGGAGACTGTTTCATGGTTTGCTGAAAATTTCTCCATCCCCAGTGCTGAGAATAAAGGTAGCCAGCGGCTGATTTCCTTTAGATTGTCTGTTTCCTCCTTTTTGTGGAACACAGCTGTTGATTGCAGTCTCACATGATATAACGATGAATCAGACCTCTGTTTTCACCAAAGAACAGATCAATTAAAATACTTACTTACTGAAGTAGCATAGTTCTATAAAAAGAAAAATGAACTTCAACTTAATGTTCTTTGTAATGTACTATTTCATTATGTATTTCTTTACATTTAGCTTTTGTTTTTTAGAGTTAAATTAATTTTTGTTGGATGAAATGACTTCAGGCAAGTCTATTTTATAACATTTTTTTCAAATGACTTTATCCTGGTTTATCATGTTGTGTGTATTGCAAGTATGAACGTACTGTTTCCTAAAAATTGGCAAATGAACAGAAGTAGAAAATGGTGGCTTTGCTTACTAGTACAGGTGAAGCAATTAGATTGAAAGTGTCCATAAAATCTTTGTCAGGCCTGATGGGGTACAATTCTTAAAACTTTGCAGTGTGGTTTGTATACATGTTGCCAATAATAAGATTTTGCAACTGGATGACACATGATTTTACTTGAACAGTGGAGGACAAGGTCATGATTGCAAAAGACATTTTTATAATGTGTTTTTTTCAGAGAATCACCCCAAACCCCATAATGATTAAAAGAGTGAAATGCAATTGCTAACATTTTTGTTGGTCAATGTAAAGATATAACTTGTCTGTACTGTACTTTATAGGATTATAAAGATGTTCCAATCAGCATTATATCTTGCATGATGTAGTAAACCTTTTAAAACGTGTGTTAAAATATGTTGAGTATGGATTAAAATGTTGACCAGATTCCACATTTGAAAATAAACTCATCTCTCATGAGGCAGTTACCTGTTGGTGACATGACAGGGGGTGGATTAATCAGCAAAAATCAATTGTGAGTCTCCACAAAAGTTGTGTGTTCACAATATGATTTGTAGTTTTATAAATCGAAGTAATTCTGAGTCTCTCTGGTCACATTCCTGCTGCTAACAAAGTGAGATAACCCCTGAAAAATCTGACATCTTACTGTCTTTTTACAGAGATGCAGTTATTACTGGGGATTGCAAGGACTGTGCCTACTTTTCCAGCAGGGAAAAAATCATGCAGATGTGAATTAAGGGCTTTACTTGATAGTGACTCATTTGTCTCCCTGGGCTAAGGCAGCAGATTTCAGAGAGAGAAATGGCCCTGCACAATATGTCCTATCAATAACTCCTGGTTAAGGAATGCAACATTGACAGTGGGTATGGAAACAGATTAGTTTACTTCAAGCCCATCACTGTGGGTAAAAGCATCTTCACTTGACCTAGTCACAAGTTTTCCTGATTTGTTATACTTATAAGAAGTGTAAAGAAGTGTAAAGAAAACAGTCCATGTACAGTGCTTTTCCCATTAGGGAAACAAGTCAGATTTTTTTTTTCATTTTGCTGCACATAAAATACAAGATTTGCAAAAATAAAGGGAGAGAATAAAGAAAGGAATGATTGAGAATATTTGCAATTATCAAAAGGGTCCTGGGATGGAGCCCTGCATCGGGCTCTCTGCTCGGCAGGGAGCCAGCTTCTCCCTCTCTCACTCTCTGCCTGCCTCTCTGCCTACTTGTGATCTCTCTCCGTCAAATAAATAAATAAAATCTTTAAAAAAAAACAGTGAGAAATGTTGATTATCAAGATACAAGCGATAGTGAAGTGATGTGCATTGTGTATTATCTTACTGATTTAATTCCTTTGTAGTTTACAACAGGCCTAATGGAGAATTGGCGAAATAGTTTACCAGCTTTTGGAGTACAACCTGAAATCAAGCAGCCCTCCTTGCTATCTATTTCTGGCACTATACCACTCAAGAAAGTATTTAATTTTTATTTAACCAAGTTTTTCAGTATGTTCCAATAAGACAGGTTCTCAAGACATACCAAAGATAGACTGATTCACTGTATCCAACTTTGCCTCTAACTCTAGGACCAATCATTGCTCCAAAATTTATGACCAACATATAAAGTGGCTTTACTTAAGTATTACACCAACCACGGTAACCTGAAGTAGAAAAAAAGAAGATCTTACATGATGATGTTCTTCACCCCCAGGATTAATTGGAAGGGTCCCAGAGCTAAAATTCAGAAACCCCCATGCCCATTGAATGACTATTCAACCATTTTTCTATTATTGATTACTCCATTTTTTTCTTCTGCTTCCTTCTAAAACTGGTGCAGATAAAAATTTAGCAGATAAAATCTGCTAAAAATTTAGCAGATAATATACGGCCTTATGAACTAGTGTTGTTTTCTACAGGAGAGTCGCAAAGTGGGGCCACTGGGTCAAGGGCACTGAAAATGATGCATATTTTATAAATCCTAAAAGATGTGGCGAGATTACCTGACAGAAGAGTTTAGCAGCTGACCCCCCTACCAACCCTACGCGAGTGCCAGTTTCCCAGCGTCCTTGCCAATAGTTGCTCTTTTTAATTTTTGCAAATCTGATGTGTGAGAAAAGTAACGTTATTTTTTCAATTAGTGAAGTTGAATATCTTCACGTATGAACTGCCTATTCAGACATCGACTAACTCTATTAAAATTATAGATATTTTCCCCGTTTTTTTCTAGGAGCAGGCTGAATAGAAAGAAGTATTAACGTTCTGTTACCTGACTCCCATTTGACTCAAGATGACTTTTGCCATTCAAAAAGTTGAAATTCAGGGGCGCCTGGGTGGCTCAGTGGGTTAAGCCGCTGCCTTCAGCTCAGGTCATGATCTCAGGGTCCTGGGATCGAGTCCCACATCGGGCTCTCTGCTTAGCAGGGAGCCTGCTTCCTCCTCTCTCTCTCTGCCTGCCTCTCTGCCTACTTGTGATCTCTCTCTGTCAAATAAATAAAATCTTTAATAAAAAAAAAGTTGAAATTCATATACATTTTTAAATGAATTTAGTTTCATATCTTGCTTAAGAGAGTCCCTTCTATCCCCAAACTATAAAATATTCTCTGTACTTACATCCTCTCAATTTTATTTTTCCGTTGAGATCGTTTATCTACTGGGATTTATTTTTGCACATAACACGAGGCAGGGAACTGAATAATTAAAAATACAAAAACAAAAACAAAAACAACTGCCAGGCATCCGAAGAGCTTAAGCAAAATCGAAGGAGCGGTGGACAAGTACGCTCTGGGTATTTCTGCAAGCAGGATTAAGGTCAGATCTTGGAAGCATTTCCGGTATGGCTTAAAACTATCAGGGCGGGAGAGCGATTTATAATGCGAGCAGCCTAGCTAGCATTTTATGCTTCCGCTCCCCAGTGTCCTCGGGATCATCAGACGGTTTCCTATCTAGGAACGTTGGATACGGATTCTCTCCACACCCTCAGCCACGGAATATCGATCTGCTCATTAAAAAAGCCACCTACTGAGGTCAATCAAAACATTCCGGGCCATCAAGGGCAAAAACTGCCGGAGAGAATCAGCTGTCCAATAGTGAGGGGAGGGAAGCGGGACGACGCTCTGCGCATGTGCGCTCTCTGTTGAAACTCTCCCGGGATGCTCTTTAGCAAGTCCGGGCTTCCGGCCGGTGGCGCATGCGCAGCCTAGTTATTGTGCGCTGAGCGACTCTGTAGGTCAGCTCGGTGCTCAGGGCCCTCTGGGAAGATGGCCGGAGCTGGCATGGCGTCTCTGGGCGCCTGGGTACCTTGTCGGAGGTGGAGCAAAGCGGCCGTCTTTGGCTTCCACCGTGGCTTCACCGCATTATTCAAAAGGAAGCTCGAGGGGACGCCACGGTGGCTCCCAGGTCAGTGGCCGAAAGGCGGGAGAAGTACGCGTTCTTTCGAACATCAGGTTTGGTCCGTTCCTGTCTAGTGCGTTTTTGGCGCCCTATTTAAAAATGTTCATCCCCCATTCTTAGTATCCTTGTTTTAGGCACTTTCAGCAATTCTGGTGGAGGTAGTAGGAAGACCGCTTCTTGGCCCTGGGTACCCTGCCCAGCCCCGGCCCTTGCTGGCGTTTTCCGCTTTGCAGTTTCAGAATGTTACCCTGCCCGTCTCCCCGCGTTAAGCGCCGACACCGGGAAATATTAAGATGTGCGTTTATTAGTTGCTTTTTCTGTCTTTTCTCTTCAGGTCTAAGGGGTTTACAAATCTTGACTCTGTTAGGATGCTTAGACCTGCCTTTGCTTCACTAGAGGGAATTGACGATATGAACTTTTTTGTTGTTGCAGAAGTGTAGATTCGGTCATCCAGCCTAATTTCTGATTTTTGCCTGTTCGATATTCCCAGCTCAGTGAAAACCGTAATCATTACTCAAAACAGGAAACTAGAATTTGGACAAAAAATGAGGGCATCTGAGTATTTTCTTTATCTTGTATTTGATTGTTCACCGTACCACCCTACCCTCAGTATATGTAGTCTGTCTTTCTGAATTTTGTCTTTTTATTCTCCGGTTGTGTTGTTTACACCTTTGCCATAGAAGCTGCCTGGTGCGCTGTGCTTGCAATAGAGACGTCATTGCTGACACCCTTAGTTTTAGTTAAAATTTTAAGTGTGTATAATCAGTGTAATTGGATACAACCTAAAGACTTGTTGTATGTAAGTTCCTCCAGCGAAGTACAGTGTGTCAGTTCATTAACTAGATTGTAATACTCTCCTTGGCACACCATTAAGGACTTACCTTCAGGCTTTGAGCTAATCCTTGTAGTATAATAAGATCATTTATGGGTGTCATATTAAGAACTGTCCACTTATAACTCACCAAAATGAAGCAAATTGTAATTGTCTTTGGAAGAAATTCCTGTTTGGGGCAGTAGTATCAAGAAGAAGGTAGGAGGGATATTTTTGAGCACTGGAAGGGAATGGGAAGTTGACATTTTTGCAAATACAGTCTATCAGCTAACATAACTGGCCCCCGTTAGCCCTGGTTTTCACTAAAAGTTTTAAATTTGGCATATTTCACTATACTCGGAAACTTTGAAACACACTAGTATGTGATCGGGATAGCGTTAGGGCTTTAATTCAGTTTTTAAAATTCAACTTCTTGGGCTGCCTGAATGGCTCAGTTGATAGAGTGTAGAATTCTTAATCTCAGGTTTGTGTGTTTAAGCCCCACTTGGGGCAAAGAGCCTACTTAAAAAAATCAGTCTCAAATCCAAAATGAAGGGAGCTTTTATTAACTCACACGGAGGGGGCCAAGATGTTTTCTTTGGCCACAGTAAAGGAGAGGAAGGCTTCATTTAATGCAGGAGATTTTGTTGGTCCAGAAAAAAACTGTAAGGAAATACACAAAACTATTTTTTTAGATTTATTTATTTACTGAGAGAGAAACCACGAATGTGAGTATGCGTGTGTGCACATATGTGGGGGCGGGGAGGGAGGGAGAGAATCCCAAGCAGACTCTAGGTTCATCACAGAGCCAGATGCTGAGCTCCATCTCACACCCAAGGTCATGACCTGGGCTGAAATCAAAGAGTTGGATGCTTAACCCAGCGCCCCATTAACCTAATTTCTTTGGAAGGAGGAGGTAGCATTGTACATGACTTAATGTTCTTTAAATATCTTTTTACTTTTTTTTTTTTTTTTAAGAGCAAGTATAGATTTTATGGTGGGAAAAATCTTCAAAAATGATGAAACAATGAGTAACTTTGTAAAGTTTGCTAGTTGTACTGTTGTACTTAAATTGCATGAAGATCTTTGTAGCTTTTTCAAAAAGCCAAACCAACAAATAAAACATGCAGTGATTGCAGAACCCTATGAGAAATCTTTTTCCAAAAATGGTACTATTACAAATTATTCAAGGTTACTTGTAAAGAAACTGCTCATTGAAGCCACCTCAGGTAATAGAGAGTCATGCTTGGCTGTTAACCATGGCCCATGATTTTGTGGGTGGCAAGGGAGCCAGTGGTAAAAGTAGCATACCAGCACCCCCACCTTTGGAACAATTTCTCAAGGGCAGACCAGAGTTGTTTCTTCCTCTCTATACCAAACAGTAGAGGATGTGAAACTCCTCAAACATAGACAAAATTCAAAAGAAAATCATACAAGAAAAGGCCAAAATTAGTGTAGGTAAATCTGAACGTTGATACTATTTAGGAGAGATGATACAGCAGCAACAGGAAAACATTTTTTACAAGTCTTTATCTTTTATTGCCTTGAAATTTCCTCCTCATTTCGTATTTTGAAAGAATCAGGATTGGACCTTGCTCAAAGGCACTGATTTTGATACGAGTTCCGAAAATAACCATGCATAGGCTTGTGATTTTAGTACTTGAAGTCTTTGTTTTTCCTTTTAAATGGAAGTAGTTTTGACATGAATTTGACAAAGATAAGATTGAAAACCTACAGTTTCCCCTTGAACAAAATGGGTTTGATTGCAAAGGTCCACTTATACATTGATTTTTTTTTTCAATAAATACAGTGCTCTACTGTAAATATATTTTCTATATGATTTTCTGAACATTTTCTTTTCCCTAGCCTACTTTGTTATAAGAATATGACACATAATATATACGACATACAAAATATGTGTTAATTGTTTATGTTATCAGTAAGGCCTCCAATCAATAGTAGGCTATTAGTAGTTGTGTTTTTGGGGAGTCAGAAGTACACGTGAATTTTCGACTCATGGGGAGTTAGCACCCCAACCCTCATGTTGCTCATGAACCAATTGTATATGGTTTTCCAAAAACGGTTATTTGTGAACTGTAGTTTATGTTTTGTGTACTTTGTTTAGCTTGCAGACAAAAGACATCAGTCTCTTTCCTTAGTCGACCAGACCTTCCAAAACTGGCTTATAAGAAGCTAAAAGGCAAAAGTCCAGGAGTTATCTTCATCCCTGGCTATGTTTCTAATATGAACGGTACAAAAGCATTGGCGATTGAAGAGTTTTGCAAATCTCTAGGTCACGCCTATATAAGGTAGGAACAACGTATTTCAGAGAAAATACTACTACCATTTAGCATGGCAACAGAGAATTATTTCTGCTTTAACCAATTAAAGCAAATGCCAGTGCTTTTATGAATTAACTTATTTTAATGGTCTGTAAACTTTAACCTGGTGATTTAGGGTTATCATAAATGAAACCTTTAAAAGACCTGTTTTAAAATGGTCTTTGTGCTACACTGACAATGCTGGCAGGAAAGGAAACTATTAGTAACTAAACTCTGGATATAATAATCTAACATGACAACAAACCAGTAATAGTAGTTGGCTTTCTTGTAATGTCATAATTATATTGTGGTTTTCCATTGGGGATGTAAAGGCTTTTATTTTGCCGTTCTTTATAACTCTACTTTTAAAATTATGTATTTAAAAAATGTATGAATTTAAGAATATTGTATATTTTTCATGTCTCTTACCTGTGATATTTTAAGTTCTCATTTCCTGTCTTCTTCATATTGAGCCCATTTGTTCCCTTGGTTTTAACTGTTAACTGTAGTCTGTAATTCCAAAATTTATTTCTCTGGCTTAGTATTTTCATTGGTGCCCCTATAAAAAAAGTAAATAAATGAATGTATTCTAAAATTAGTATTGTATAGTTCACATTTCCAGTGAGTTTTCTCTTTCCCCTCACTCCCGTAGTCTGATTATGTAGAAGGATAGAGAGGATATATGTTGTTTAACAAAAATTTGATTTCACAATTCCTAATATTTCATACTGATAATTATTTTAGTAAAAGAATGTGCTTACATTGTTGTTACTGGGTTTGTTTACCTTAACAATCATTTATATAGGGCCTGATTTGTCAGAAAAGATAGTATTGTTTAGTAGAAAGAACACAGCATGGGTTCAATAAGTACAGGTATTAGAATCAGTTCCAGCAATAACTGTGACAAGATGAGTCAGCTCAGTAACCCTGGAACTGTTTTCTTCATCAAAAAGGGGCAGGTTGAACTAAAGATAATCACTAAATCCTTTTTATCACTAACAGCCTAAAAATATATTCATCTAAATTGTTAGTAGTTTAACTAAAATTCGGTCAGTGGGTCTAGAAAATACATCTTTCAGAAATAAGATAATAAATAAATTTTTAAAACTAAAAAAATTTTAGATTTTATTCAGTATATTAGCTGAGATTATGTCAATTATACGGATTTAGTGTTACTCCTTTTATCATATTAACTGAGTGGTTTTTATTTTCATGCTCAGAACTTCCAAAAATTTGTTCTGACTTAACTGTTATTCTGAAGTCTGGACTGTCTTTTCCAAGTATCTGTCTTTTCTGACACTATTGCTGGGAGCTGTAAAATACACAGTGATTTCTAAAACATGACTGTTGTTCTTAACGATTAGGTGGGGGAAACACAAGATAAAATACATATGAGAAACAAAGCAAAAATACTCATCAGAACGTGATTGTGTCAAAAGAACAGTGTACTTAATTGTACAAAGTGAGAGAAAACTGCGGATTGAAGTGGGTCAAAAATACTTCATAAAGGCACACTGAAGGATATTTCAGACGTGGGTAAGAAGAAAGAGCTATACAGGAAGGAGGACTACCTGGGTCAAACATGATAATATCAGGAAAATTGCCATCATTCTTTTTTGTCCCCAAAAGAATCTGAATCAAGAAATTGTCATTTTGGGGCACCTGTGTGGCTCAGTGGGTTAAGCCTCTGCCTTCGGCTCAGGTCATGGCCTCAGGGTCCTGAGATCGAGCCCCACATCAGGTTCTCTGCTCAGCAGGGAGCCTGCTTCCCTCTCTCTCTGCCTGCCTCTGCCTACTTGTGATCTCTATCTATCAAATAAATAAAATAAATCTCTATAAAAAATAAAGTAAAAAATTTAAAAAAAGAAATTGTCATTTTATTGGCTCTTGAATTTAAATTGAGACTATGAGCTCTGTAACCAGTTCCTGTCTCCCTATAAGACATGACATCTCTGGGTTTTCTGCATTTTGGATACATTTGAAATACATTTTTAAAGTAAATAAACATGATTGAATTATAATGTGCACAGACCATTAAGTAGTACTGTGTTAAAAAATAAACTAAATATATCTTTATAAATCTTATAAAATTATAGCCCTTTACCACAACGTTTTAATTTTTAAAAATCTATATATATTTTTCAAGATTTTACTTATTTATCTGTCAGAGAGATTGAGAGCACAAGCAGGTAGAGTGGCAGGCAGAGCCGGAGAGAGAAGCAGGCTCCCTGCTGAGCAGAGAGCCTGATGTGGGACTCAATTCCAGGACCTTGGGATCATGACCTGAGCTGAAGGCAGTGGCTTAACCAACTGAGCCACCCAGGCATCCCACCACAAAGTTTTAATTTAACCAAATTCCTTTTTATTAGCTTTTATCAAACTTCATTGCAATCTAATCACAATTATTGATTGCATGTTAGCTGGTTATTGGAGATTTTATCTTTTATGTGTATTCTAGTTTCTTAGTTCATTTTGTTGTGTTTTTGGCTGTAAGATCTTGGTTCTTTTTTTTTTTTTTTTTTTTTTTTAAGATCTTATTTATTTATTTGACAGACAGAGATCACAAGTAGGCAGAGAGGGAGAGAGGAGGAAGCAGGCTCGCCGCTGAGCAGAGAGCCCAATGTGGGGCTCAATCCCAGGATCCTGGGATCATGACCTGAGCTGAAGGCAGAGGCTTTAACCCACTGAGCCACCCAGGCGAAAACTCTTATTTAAGATCTTGGTTCTTGAACAAAGAAATAGTTGTGTATATTGTACAAGAAATGGTGCATAGGGCTATAGGAAAATGGTTTCTTGATGTCCTCTCCCCATGCCTAACATAAGATTGAGTTAGCGCTCCAGAATGTAGGACATGGCATTAGGGCTAGTATTCTCTCATAGTTATTTGTCATAGAATAATTAATTGTAGATTTAAGGATATGTCCCAGAATGTTGAGGCTGCTAGAACAGTGGTGTGTTGCTGTGTCTTAAAGCCCTAAACAGCCGAATATGTTTAAATTATCTTTGTCCCTTGATTAGGGTTCAGCAAGAGTGAACTGCATTTTTTACCCATAACTTTTAGTATCACTGAATGTTTGCTTTTCCCTCTTTGGAGGAACTCTACGTATATTCTGTATCTGCAATGCATATTAGGTTAGTTTTTTGTTTGTTTTAATTTTATTTGTTTATTTGACAGAGAGAGCATAAGCAGGCAGAGGGAGAGGGAAAAGCAGGCTCCCTGCTGAGTAAGGAGCCTGACACAGGGCTCTATCCTAGGACCTTGGGATCATGACCTGAGCCCAAAGCAGCAATGCATATTTGGAAGGCAGCTGTAAAAGATGCAGCAAATAGAGATGCCCGATTGCCCAGCAGAGGAAGGAAAAGGAGGATTGGCCAGTGTCTTTCCTCTTCTCCTGGGACACTGCTGTGTGCCCTGGATTGTGAGAAGTAGTAACTGTGATTGAGGCTTCAGCAGTGCCCTTGTTACGCAATTCCCATGGGTCCCAAATCATTTCACTTTATACCTAAAGAAAATGTTTATTTCTTCTTTCTCCATGACTTATAAATCCCTAAAAAAATGTTGTATACTATTTATCACATATATATTCTTACACGTACACTGAAAACACTAGGATTATTTTTCACCAGATTTGAAGAGTAAACAAAATGCTTCAAATTTGAATAAAGTGATTCTTTTTACTTTTATCTTCCACTTTTATTTATTTAGTATGTGTTGTGATACTCAAGTGTATGAGGCGTATTACATGCCTTGCCTCTGAATGCAGAGACAAACCAAGAAGGGTGTTCCCTGCGAGGATCTGACAGTCTCGCAGCAATGATGAGGCACACTACACACACAAACTGTCTTCTAGAGTAGGTTATAAGAAATTGATTGTGACTGCTAAAAGTGAATTCTATATAAGTTTCATTAGGTAGAGATTTTTTCTTCAGCTTTTCTGGGAAGTTTATCCAGCAAAAAAAGATTCATTTGGACTAAGCTCTAAGAGCATATGAGCTGTGCAAGTGAAAGGAGAAGGTATTCCAGGTGAAGGGAATAGTAGGAGGCATGAAACAGGACAAAGAGCAGGAGCCAGTTGAGTAACAGCAAGTTGTTTAGTTTGGCCAAGGCAGTAGTGGCCTCTGATGAAATTATAAAAGGTCAGTCCGACATGACCAGAAGCTAGTGGTCTATAAAAACAAGCTAACATGCTAAATGTTTATGTTGTATGTCACAGGGAACCACTGAAGTTTATGCCATGTCAATATCATGTTGCAGAAGAAACCTGACAGGTATAAAGTGGATCCATTCGGAAAGAGACTAGTCATAGAGACAGGAGGCTACTGTGATAGGCCAGGTTTGCAGCATAATATTGGTCTTACCAAATTGAAGAGAAAGAGATGAATGAGAAGAAAGGAGAGAGAGTGAGAGAGAATGGTACAGGAGGAAGCAGTGTTCCGTACCCTGGGGAAAAAACAGATTAGAATAAAACAGTCTGCTCTTGAAGAACTGACAGCATAGTCAGACATTTGAAACTTGATTACAACATAGTATGAAAAGTGTTGAGGGAGTACATACAAAGGAGGTAACTGATGGTAGTAAGCAAGGCATGTATGTTAAAGAAAGTGCTTCAGAGGAAAGTGCCTTGACTTAAACATTGAGTAAGAGTTTGGGTGAGGAAGGAAGGTTTCCCCCAGGGACTGGGGTTAAAGGCAACCTGCAGGTGTGGTATGATACTTCATGATCTGTTGAATTGTGCCTTGAAGGAGAGGTGAAATGCACAGATCACACAGACTTCGAGCCTGAAGACCTCGAAAGTTGGAAGGAGACGCAAACTAATGGAATGAGTTGGTGTTCATAAATTTGATTTGCCTCCTTCCTTTAATTAATTTAGTAAATACTAAGCATATACCATTTGCAAGGTTCTGATCTAGGCCAAAATAGTCTTGGCCCATATGGTGCTTCCATTCTAGTGTTGGGAGACAGACCACAAACACATAGATTTCTTTTATGTCAAGTAGCAGTATATGCCATGAAGAAAATAAAGCAGGGGACGGAATTCGAGAATGATGAAAGAAGCACAGTTTTGGATTGAGTTGGTCACAGAAGGCATCACTGGGGATGTAACATTGGAGCAGGAGGCCTGAAGGAGGTGAGGGAGCAAGCAAACTGGCTGTCTGGAAGTGTAGAGAGAGAAGCTGATGTAAAACTCCTGAGGCACAAACGTGGGTGGTGTATTCCATCAACTTCAGGAAGGCGAGAGAAGATAACAGTTGGGAGGGAGGGAACAAGAAAAAAAGGTCAGAGAGGTAGTCAGAGGCTAGTTTATGGTATGGACTTTATATTTTATTTAAAAATTATAGAAAGCTTTCAGAGGGTTTGTGCAAGACATGATTTTTGTTTTAAAAGGATCACTGACGACTACATGGGGAAGAGACTACGAGGGTAGGAAAGGGCGGCAGGAGACCTACGCGGAGACTGTCACACTGGTCCAGTCAGAGGAAGAGAGTAACAAGGAGCCACAGCTGGTGGTGGGGAGGGCGAGAGAGTTAGTGACTGGAGGCGATATTTAAAGGTTATGCCGGTAGGATCTGCTGAAGTATAGATTGACCTCAGTGTTTCATTTTAATATATTTTAAGCTTTGTAATAATGGTAAATTTACTGTCTTCCCCTCAAAAATCAGAGAAACAAACATATAAATAGATACTTAGATATAGATTTGTTTTCCCTTTTTCTAGGTTTGATTACTCAGGAGTTGGAAATTCGGAGGGCAACTTAGAAGAATGCACAGTGGGAAGATGGAGAAAAGATGTTCTTTCTATAATTGATGACTTAGCTGAAGGACCGCAGGTGACTGTTTTTGTTAAATATGATTATTGACTAACCTCATGCTTTTTTAACTGTTTCTTTAGCTATGAAAATTTAATAGTTTAAATATTTAACCATCAGTTTTGGTGTTTGATTTAAATTTGTTCTTTTATTTTTACTTTCTCATAAAATGTAAGTAAGCATTTTACTTTTCACTGCAGTCATAATTTTAATTCTGCTTTATGCCAAATATTAAAAGTCTGGGAGCTAATGGATGTTGAAGACAAAAGTACATACATAAATTACTCAGTCCACTTACAGAAAAGAAAATTCCTCTTTAAAACTATAAATTTTTATTTTTAGATACTAGTTGGATCTAGCCTTGGAGGATGGCTTATGTTTCATGCTGCAATTGCAAGGCCACAAAGAGTTGTTGCCCTTATTGGTGTAGCAACAGCTGTAGATGGCCTGGTGACACAGTTCAATCAGCTTCCTGTTGAGGTAAGTCACAAGCAACCTCCTGTCATTCTCCTGCTCCCTCTTTGAATATTTGTTCATGTGTCATCTGTCCTTTGACTTCCTTTGCTGGCTCATCTTTTTGCCTTAGCTGCCTTTTTGTGTACAGTCTCTACCTTCTTTAACTAATTGGTCTCTTGTTCAAGGTTCCCTTTTTTTCACAGCCTCTTCAAATCATTCTGCTGAATATTTGAACCATGTTAATGAAATCACACTTAAATTATTTTTTTAGCAACATTTTCTTTATAAATCACATTTACTTATCCTACATTGTGATCTTTTTTTGTACCTCTTATTCTTACTTTGTGGCATATGGGAAATAGTACTTACGATCTTGTTGGACTTGGGTCATCAGTTCTGAAACTTTTTTTTAAGCGTGAAAGCAGCCTCAGAACTTTTCCCAGCAGAGCTCTGCAAGTACACACCATCAGTCGATCAGAATTAGCACACAGGAGGTGAGATTTGCCATTCCTGGCTTAGACACTTAGTTGGCACTCTTTTCTACGACTAATTCTCACTTAAAAAAATTTTTTGCTTTTCATTATTAGCATGCCTTTCAGCAAATCATGGTTGAAATGAGGTTTCTGAAATGAATGAAGGTAATGTACTTGTTATGCTTCATTATTGGGCATATGTTTAAGCACTTCACTTTTGTCTGCAGGGGTAAAGAAATCGTGGGTCAAGGCTGTTTATTTGTGTATATTTTGGTACTCTTTTTTTTTTTTATTAATTACACACTTTTATTCTACTGTCTCTAGGTTCATAATGTATATATTTTTTAAAATTTATTTTGTTACTCTTTTGTAATCAGTTGAGTTCTCTTTGCCTGTTTTTTCCCTAAGGATCTAAATGTCCCTGTGGACTATGATCCTGGTAGGACTGAGGCACAGAAAAAAAAAGAAAACCAGTTGTGTGTTGGTTCAGATAATGTTGCCCCAAGGCCAGCAGCCTCAGTTTCACCTGACAGCTTGCTAGAGATGCACATTCCCAAGCTTCCCCTTGCGGCCAGTGGTCTGCTTTAGTCAGCTGAAGTTGGAGAACCACTGCGCTAGAGAGCAAATGAGCACATGGAGGAGGGAACATGTAGTGTTGAATAGTAGAGTATATTGTTTGCCTCGTTCTGCACTGGTGCATACCAGTGCCATAGATTATACAGTTCTGAGCTTATTTCTCAATCCACATTCTTCTCAGCTTCTGGAAAAAATGGCATTGTCTGCAAATGTGGTTTTATGTCCTTTCCTCTGAGGGCTAAGATTACAGAGCTGGTCTACCATGCGCTTATATTTCTGGGGGGAAAAATTATTATTATTATTATTATTATTTTTGCTATCTTAGTTGTTTCTCATGCGTGCATAGTTGCTCAGTGTCCTCATTCTGCTAAATTCTACCATTGTATCTTTCTACATATAAACTTTGAACCCTTTACCCCGTCCTTTAACTCAGTTAAATGGTGGTTCTCCTGCTAGGAAATTATTTCAAGAACATAGCAGATTGAGGAGGAGGTGATTAAATAAATTTGTTGTTGTTGTTACAGTAAATGACAGGATCTTTGTGTATTTCTTTTTATGTGTATGTATCCACATCACTCGGGGAGGATATGGTAAATCCCACCTAAGTGACTGAGAAGGTCTGTGGCCTGCAAATCAGGGCATGTCTTTGCTAATCCTGAATCAGACCAGCAAATGGTTGTAAATAGAAGCATGTTAATTTAAAAGCATGTGTAAGGGAAGAGCAGGGGCACTAAGACCACTATCTCTTCTTCACAGAAGCAGTTACCTCTAACAATGGCAAGGCAGCAAAAGTGGTGATTGTCACTATCATCTTTAGCCCAGGCAGTGTTAACATTGCTTATTGGGTAGGAACAGACTAACAATGTCTCCTTCTTTGAACACTTGAGGCCATCAGACAACAGCACAGCTGTTTCGAATATAAGCTTTGCAACCACATCACCTTGATGTGGTTTCTTCTAGCTCTAGAACTTAATACATATTGTACGTTTTCTTTGGTTAATGATGTTTTTTGCTATTCTGAACTTTCTGTTTTTGAGGGTTCGGTACATAAAACATTCTGTAAAGTGAAGTTTGTTCTTTGGACAGTATTCATTCAGTTCAGTGGCAGATAACAGCTTGATGGGGGCAGGGATACTTAAAATGCTGCTGTTCTTAATTATGTCTTAGTAATTACCATGGTTCCCACTTCATCTAATAACCAATGAAACTGAGTTCTAATTACTGAAATTAGAAATTTAGGAATTATCCTGAGTACCTTGAGGATTACTGAATATCAATTTTTTTAAAAAATTTTACTTATTTATTTGACAGAGATCACAAGAAGGCAGAGAGAGAAGAGAAAGCAGGCTCCCCACTGAGCAGAGAGCCCAATGTGAGGCTCAATCCCAGGACCCTGGGCTCATGACCCGAGCCAAAGGCTTTAACCCACAGAGCCACCCAGGTGCCCCTGAATATCAGTTTTTGCCTTTAATATTCAGTTCCCATGTTTTTTTTTTTTATTTTATTTGTTTTTGTTTTTTTTTTTAAGATTTTATTTATTTATTTGACAGAGAGAGATCACAAGTAGGCAGAGAGAGAGAGGAGGAAGCAGGCCCCAGTTCCCATGTTTTAATGAAGAAGATGCCTTGATGGGGCGCCTGGGTGGCTCAGTGGGTTAAAGCCTCTGCCTTTGGCTCAGGTCGTGATCCCAGGGTCCTGGGATCGAGCTCTGCATCGGGCTCTCTGCTCAGCAGGGAGCCTGCTTCCACCTCTCTCTCTCTGCCTGCCTCTGCCTGCAAATAAATAAATAAAATCTTTTTTAAAAAAATACCTTGATATTAATATAGACTCATGTATCTCACAGTTTTTTAAATTTTATTAATTTCAAATCATTTGAAGACATGGTTAAGAGTATAGCTTTCAGATACACAGCTTTTTCACATCAGTATATCATTTTGGAATTTTAAAGAATACATTAAAATGCCTAAATACATACAGATTATAGCATACATATTTTACTGTTTAAATTCTTGTTTTCCTTTCATATTTGCAGTAAATTAATGTATTTTAAATATGGAAAAACCATATCTTCACTGAAAATTTAAATACAAAAATTTTCAATATATTATATTTGGTTTTTCTTTCCTTTTATTTTTCCTTATTTTTGATAAGATGTCCACCTATTTTTCTAGTCAGAAATGTCCTTAATATGATATGGTTCCAAGAGCCATAAAAACATTTATATCTTGATATATTAGTTAAATATAATCTCTCCAAATAAGTTACTATATACAGATAAATCTTTGTGCTCAAGATGTTCATAAAAGTACCCAGCAGTTAGGGGTTTCATACATAGCAGAGCAGCTCCCTTGCTGCAATCTATTGAAAGTCACGAGGGTTTGTATTTTTTTAATATTTTTAAAATTTTAAAAATAAAGGAAAAAATTTAAAAATATAAATTTAAAAAAAGAAGTACCCAGCAGTGTGGGAATATTTAATTAGCTTAGACCCAGTATAATGGACTACTGTGCAACCTTTGAAAACTTCATAGAATTTTTTAAAACCCAGATATCATGTAGAAGTAAAGCAATGTAGAAAACTCTGTATGAATGTGTGGTAGATATCCGTTTTACATATTACATGTATAAAACCAAATACATGGAGAAAAATATTGGAAGGAAATGAGCCAGAATATTCATGGGTGTTGTATCTAAGAGGTGGGATTATGTGCAATCACTCTTTTTTATAATTTCTATATTCCCCATGTTTTCTATAATGTGTGTACATTACTTTAATTAGAAAAATTGTTTAAGGGGTTCCTGGATAGCTTAGTCTGTTAAGTGTCTGCCTTCAGTGAGGTCATGATCCCAGGGTCCTGGGATTGAGCCCTGCTTGTGGCTCCCTGCTCATTGGGAAGCCTGTTTTGCCCTTCTCCCTCTGCCCCTCCCCCTGCTCCTGCTCCATCTCTATCTCAAATAAATAAATCAAATCTTAAAAAAAAAAGAAAAAGAAATATTGTAAAGACAAATTATAATCCAAAAAGTAAGACAAACTCTAATCTAAAAAGTAAGGCAAATTATAATCTAATAAGTAAAAAAAATTCTTCAAGAATCAAAAGATACCCAGTGTTTCATTTTAAGAGCGTAAGCATGGAAATGATTTCCTTGTTCAGTTTTCAGGAAGTATTTGGAAGACTTCATTGTCTTCCAAAACAACACATTCTTTTTTCTCATTCCCTAGGACTCTGAAAGGCAAAAGCAGTGCCTTTTTTTTTTTTTTTTTTTTTTTTTGTAACATTTAGCCTGAAAAAAAAAATTTTTTTTTAAGATTTTATTTATTCATTTGACAGTGTAAGCGAGAGAGAGCACACAAGCAGGGGGAGAGACAGGGAGAGAGAAAAGCAGACTCCCCACTGAGCTGTGAGTCCCCTGTTGGGGTTCATGGGGCTTGAGATTACCTGAGCCAAAGGCAGATGCTTTCTCCCCTTCATTTTCCCTTTCATTTGGGATGAAGCAGCACCTGATTTAAGATGTTACCTGATAAAGCGAAATCTAAGTGTGAATCCTAGCCATGACAGCTGTTACCTTTCAGTTTTAAACATGAAATTTAACCTCTCTAGACTCCCAATACCCTCTTTTGTAAAAATGCTATAATAACAACTTTTATCGGGATCTCATGAGGTACTGTGTGTAAAGTGCCTGTCAGAGTACCTTGCACAGTGTTTAATTATTGATAACTGTCATTATTACATTTTTATCTCTTTTTTTCCTTTTTTTCTAGGACTGCTTTCCTTAGACTGTTTTAAGACTACTGCATGTGTTAGAGTTGCATACATTTCTTTTCCTCTTTTTTCCCAATAGGTCAAAAAGGAAGTAGAGACGAAAGGCGTGTGGGCCATGCCATCAAGGTACAGTGAAGACGGAGTTTATCACCTTCAGTACAGTTTCATTAAGGAAGCCGAACACCACTGCTTGTTACATAGCCCTATCCCTGTGAACTGCCCGGTACGACTGCTCCATGGCATGAAAGATGACATCATACCTTGGCATACATCCATACAGGTTGCTGACCGAGTGGTCAGTGCAGATGTAGATGTCATCCTCCGAAAGCATAGTGATCACCGAATGAAGGAAAAAGCAGACATTCAACTCCTTGTTTACACTATTGATGACTTAATTGATAAGCTTTCAACTGTAGTTAACTAGAATCACATTTTTAGTTGGTATGTAAACCAACAGATCCAGAAGCTTGGAAGAGGGATAACAAATGAAAGACCCCGATACTTGGGTTTTTTCCTCTTGTCTCTACTTTGTAAATATCACATGAGTATTTATTCAATGATGTAGGATACAAATGGTGCAGATCGTGAAGAAAGTACAAGCTGCTGTTTGGAAAATTTCCTCCTTCCTCCAATCTTTGATTTTTTTAAATTGAAGTATTGTTGACACGCCAGTGTTATGTCAAATCACATAGTGATTCAACAGCCCTATATGTTACACCGCGCTCACCACAAGCGTAGCTATTGTCTGTACGATACGGCGCTATTACAATACCATTGACTCTGTTCCCTGTGCGGTACCTTTCATCCCAGTGGTTACTCATTCTGTAGCTGGAAGCCTGTAGCTCCCACTCTTCTTCACTTATTTTTGTTCATCCACCCACCCCCTCCCTTTGACAACCACCAGTTCTCTGTTTCTGTGGGTCTGTTTCTGCTTTGTTTGTTTTGCTTTTTAGGTTCCACATATAAGTGAAATCATACCATATTTTGTCTTTCTCTGTCTTATTTCACTTAATTTAATACCTTCTAGATGTATCCATGTTGCATGGTTGTTTTGTGTTTTGTTTTGTTTTGTTTTGTTTCTTTCATTAAAATATTTCCTACTTTTTTGTTCAAGAGATGTTTACCTGCTAAATGCTTATGTTAAATCGGGACAGCTCTTAATTTGTTGTATTCTTGTCTACTTAGAATTGTTAATAAAGCTGGAGTTTTTTGTCTTTTTTTGGTGTTGGTCATATACAGAGATTTGTAAAATTGCTTCTGATTTTAAAATGCATTTCACAAAATATAGGACAGTCTTTATTAAATGACCAGAAAAAATCCTGAAGCATAATAAAGTTCAAAAAGTAAGGATACCACTTTATATATTATATTCTGCATATTATATTTGAACTTAAAGTTATCTTTTTTTAAAGGCTCAAAACTTTACAGTAATATAAAGAAAATACATCACTTTTAAATGTTGGCTTGTATGTCATTTAAATGGGGGGATGTGATATTAATGATGTAGTATATTCTAAAGAGGTAATTAATCTTTATATATTATTGCCTGCTTGCAGAAACATTCCTTTTCTGTTAATATGTGCCTTAAGTACAAATAGCCAAGTGACTACTATCCATGTCAGAGGGCTTTTTGAAGTGTAGAGATAGTAAGAAAATACAAAATGCAATTATTACATAGGTGTTTTTAAGAACTAAAATGAGCTTGTGCAGTAGTGATTCTTTATAAGACTGAGTTGGTGTCAAGGCAAAACAAATCGACAACATGACACAGAGAAAATCATTGGGATAAAGTTCCTGTGCCAAAGAAAGCTAACAGCAGGCCTGACAGCTTAGCCTCAGAGAGACCAGCTTGTAGGTGAGCCCATGGTTGCATCTGGGAACTTGGCTTTTGCAGGTTTCCACCACTCCCAGAACGGATAAAAGTGGCTCACTCTGCCTAAACTGTCTATACTGCATGAACAGTAGTGTTTGTGCTGAACACCTTTCCCTCTGGGAGTCTGCAGTTGTAAGTGGCAGGCAGAGGCTGCCTAAGTGACCAGCTCCCACTACTCGGGCACTGGCCTGGTGGACCACATTTCACATGTATCGTCACAACCTTACTGGGGGAATTGCAGCTCATGTGGCATGATCACTGGGAGAGAATTCTTGAAGCTTCCGCCTCATTTCTCCAGACATCGCCTCCTGCATCTTTTTGTTCCTTTGCATATTTTACTGTGTACCTTTAAACTAAGAAGTCCTAGCTCTGAGGAGAAGTAGGTACTGAGTTCTGTGAGTCCTAACAAGTTATCGAACCTACAGGTGGTCCCTGACTCAGATACTAAAAAGGTTAATGCCTTACAGGACTGCAATCTATGAGTTCTCTTTTATACTGAAGAGGAGCACTCAAATACACAAGTCGTGCATGTGTCCTGGTGCCTAGTGACAGCCGGGCGTTGATAGCGGATAGTAGGGTGGGTATTCCAGGGCCTGCTCCGCCCAGACACTGCTAGTCACGAGGATTCAAAAGACAAGAGAAAGTGGCCCTGCCCCTGGGACTTTTCTGGAGCTAAACTCGTACTAAAATGTAATAAGCGCGATTAGAGATTTGTAGCATACCTGTAGAGGCAATGTGCATTCAGGTTAGGGACAGACTATGCGGTGTGGGTTTAAACTCCTAGCTCACCATTTACAAACCCTGTAATTGAGCAATTTACTTAACCTCTTTGAAGTTTTGTCAGCTGTAAAATGACATAAAGCTAGGTAATAAAGCATAAGGATTCAGTAAGTACAGTACCTTTAGAACAATGACACACACACAGGAGTCACTATCTTTTCACTTATAATGCACTGAGCACAGTCTGGTGAGAAACTGGTGGACATAATTTGTGGGGTTTAGGAAGAAAAAGCAGCAAGGAAGCCAGCAGGGCTTTCAAAGCACCTTCTCTTCAAGATGCTAAGCTGGAAGAAGGTTAGTTGTGTGGTATCATTTCAAACATTCAAAGGTTAGCAAAGGGGAGGAGGAGAAACCTTCACTATCTGAAAATGGGAAAAGCTGTTTTATTTATATTTATTTAAAAAATATTTTATTCATTTGAGAAGAAGAGCACAAGCAGAGGGAGAGGGAGAAGCAGACTTCTCATGGAGCTACGAGCCCAATGCAGGACTCGATCCCAGGACCTGGAGATCATGACCCAAGCTAAAGGCAGACACCCAGCTATCTGAGCCACCCAGATGTCCCTGGAAAAGTTATTTTGAAATCTCATATAGCTTTGCAGAGGGTAACATCACAAATTCCAAATTCCAAATGATTTTGTATTTGTATCAATGAGATGTTTCTAGTGCATTGTTAATTACTTTAGTGGGAGTTTCTCCCCAGTGTTTTCCCCTAAAGCCCTCTTTTTTCTTTTCTTTCTTTTTTTTTCTTCTAAAACCACTCCATGCCATGTATCCAGTGACACGGAAAACGCTTAAACAAGCAAGCAGCAGCCCCTGAGTGCCTTATCCTCTGGAACCCCTGCATTATTTTAACAGTGACATGAGCCTTCTGAACAACCTCAGCATGTGCAATGGAGAGAGAGAAAGCAGACACCAATGGTAAGGAAACCTAAGTGAGGCCACAGAATAAATTTGCTTTTGCTGCATCTGCTGAGCTTAGAGGCATCTCCAGACACACATCTAAACAGTATGCTGTTCTCTGAGCAGCCAATAGAAAGTTCTGTGTGGAGAAGAGGAGGGAAAGAGCCTGGGGCAAGGCTGAGCTTTACAAAGCTAGGAGCTCGCAAGGGGAATAGGACCAGCCACAGAATGGGTCCCTGCCGAAAGGGAAAACACCTAATTTTCATTAAATTTGAAACTGATAAAATAAAATCCAAACAACTAAGAAACTCTTATTTTCTGAAGAAAAGAAGTAGATGGATGGAATTTAGATACACCTTTTAAAGATCCCCTTTAAATACACATTAGTCGTTTTTAATTTAGAGACGTAATCACATGGTATGCATGGTTCTTTTGATTTAAAAAAAAAAATGGATGCTTTTGTACATTTAGAGAATATACCTAGTAAAATGCAAGCAATTTTTCTTTTTTAACCAATTGTGTCTTTTTGAGGAAATTATCCTTCCAAACATTTGGACTCTCCCTTTTCTTGGGCTTTTCAGGGTTTTGCTGACAGAAAAACTCTCTTCTACTACAAAAAGAAATAAAAAGGTCAAGTGTCAGTTGCCCAGTGAAAGCCTTTCCCAACTTGTTCCCAACCCTCTGTTTCTAACAGGTTTGTCATCGGGTCCTCTGCACTCTCAAGAACAGCATTCTATTCTCTTTTTGATAGAACTTAAGTGCTTTACAGGGCACCTGGGTGGCTCAGTTGGTTAAGTGTGTACCTTCCGCTTGGGTCATGATCCCAGGGTCCTGGGATCAAGTCCCGCATCGGGCTCCCTGCACAGACGGGAGTCTGCTTCTCCCTCATCCCCTCCCCAGCTCATGCTCTCTCTCTCTCTCTCTCTCTCTCATGCTGTTCTTTCAAAAAATTAATAAAATCTTTTTAAAAGAGAAAAAAAAAAAAAAGAACCTAAGTGCTTTACTATTCCCATGTATGTACCAATCTCCCTGAGGTCAAGAGCTTTGTTTTAACACGCTCGCCCCCCAGGCATCTCTGACCATGCCCTGATAGCTCTTTGCTCACTTCTCCTCCTTACCCACTGCATTAACATTAACGTTCTGGGGAATTCTGACCTTCGCCTTCTTCTCTGGGTACTTACCCTAAACAACCACACTGATGCTCCTAGTTTTTTGAGGGGCAGAGGGAGAGAGAGGATCTCAAGCAGACACCCTGCTGAGTGAAGAGCCTGATCTCACAACCCTGACTGAGATCATGACCTGAGCCGAAATCAGGGGCTTAACCAACTGAGCCACCTAGGTGCCCCGACACATTTCTATTTTAACAGCTCCTTGCATGCAGGTGATTCAAGTCCATTCCTCCATTCCAGACTTTCCTCTTGAGCTCCAGACCCATTAAACCAGCTATCTAATGAACTGGGATGGATCATGGGCCTCCCAGATGTAGGAAGTACAAACTCTGTTACCTTTCCCCTATATGTACCTCCCAAATGAGTCCCCTTACAATAAATGGCACCATTAACACGTTATACCAGTCAAATTTGGAGGCACTCCAGTCATCTCCTTTTCCTTCACATACATCAACAGGATGATTCTCTTTCCCTAATAAAACAACGCAGGATTCTTTTGCGTAAGTCCAGTGGCAGGCAAAGCCAGTAAATATTGAACAGCCAGCGTTCCAGAAAAAAATAAAAGCACCCTGATTTATAAATTTGCCAACATCCATGGCATAAATATTTCTTTAATGACTGGTTTGAAGCTATCACGGTGATGTCACTGAACTCAACCAAGTTGGGCAGAAATGGCTAGGAACACACCATTATACAGTAAATACTCTGTAAAGAGACAGCAAACATAATAATATTCTCAAAAGTACATGTAATAGTAAAACATAGCAAAATAAATTAGGAAGTAATCTATTTTGAGTATTTAACATTTGTAATTAAGTTTAAATAATTTAATTGCTTATAATGGCTAAGTGACAACTGGGTTTCCCAGCTCCTGAAAATTTAACCATGGGCCCTTGCAAGCAGACTCCTTTATGGTCTAGAGCCTCCATGCCAGCCACGCCTTAGTTTTCTACCTGTATGTCTCTTCTCTTTGATCCTAGGCTCCATTGATACTGGAACATTTTCACCTGCCTAACGAAGCTGCCTTTGCCTGCCATGTTCCTGACGTTCCCAATCCCTCCCGCTTCACCCCATCCACCTGGTAACACCTTACCCCTTTCACCTGATAAACACCCACTCATCTTTTGAGGCTTAAAGTCATCTCGTTTAGAAACCTGTTCCCCAATCCCTACCCCCTTCTTCTAGCTATCACTGTACCTCAGTACCTTGTGCATATTTTTAGCATGACACCTTGCTGGCATTTATTGTTTGCAAGTTTAACTTTGCTACTAGACCTAGTTGCCATGTCCCATGCATTTTTGTACTCAGATACATAGGCCCTTTTAAAAAGCTGTCGAGAAAATTAGTTCTAACGCTAGTAGACCTCAGTAAATGTAGAGCTGAGCCAATTTCCCTCAGGGATCAAACATTTTTTTTTTTTTTTTCTAAAGACTTTTGGTAGATTGCGGGACACTTCTAACCTAACCCCATTCTTTGCCACTGTATCCTCTCCAGAACTATGAGCTCAATCATTTGCTTAAAGCACCCCCATCTGTTTTGTCACGATGGAAGGAAATCTTTGGGTATAAATTACCTGGAAGGAAAGAAGGAAGGGAGGAAAGAAAAAAGAAGGGAAGAGAGGAAGAAAGGGAAGAAGGAAGAAGAGGAAAGAAGGTAACTGTACATGTACATCTTTTAGAACTATTTCTAGTTTTATACAACAAACCAACCTCTTCCTTCAAGCAATTCCAGCCACAGAGAAAGTGACATGCCTTCTGTTTGGGCCTCTGTTCCTTTAATGGCAAGTTGGAACTGACCTCACTGCTTCCACCCAAGACACAGCTCAGTGACTCCCGAAATTCCGCTGAAAATTTCCCTGCTCTAAACTCTTCCCCAACCCCCAAGTCTACAGAGACACTTTTGTTGTCTTCAGAGCTTCTTAAATTGAAGATTGCATGCAGCACCAAGATCTGCATTAGTCTGTCATTTCTGTGCCTTTTGCTAAACCCAGTGCTCTTCTAAAAGCAAGCTCTCTTACAACCCTGTGTGTCTCCGAGTTCTCTCTCTACGCCTTCAGCTACTGACCACGAAGTCTTCTCCCAGGCAGACTGCCCCCATGTCTACCAAGTGATTGCATTTCCACTAGTCCAGGCCCCAGCCGGCAGGAGAGTTCTCTCAATACCTGTACTATTTAAGGAGTCATTCCCTGCCGAGCTTCCAACCAGTTTTGCACTGGGACCGAGATTATCTTGGCATGTACCAGAATTGCTTTCTCTAATACGCCTGAGTCAACTGAGCAAACCGTTCCAGGGGGAAGAGCTCTATTTGATTCCTTTCCAGTGCAGTACTTGGCACAATTAAGCACTCAAAAAATATTTGCTGAACGAACCAAAAGAACATATTTTGGGGTGATTTTCTCATGAAAAGTACCCATAGACCTACATAACGCCAATGAGACCTTACCCGCCTAAGTGCTTTACAGTCTCGGAAATCTGATTGCCCAGCTCTTTGTCAGTTATAAAAGTTTCAGGGGCGCCTGGGTGGCTCAGTGGGTTAAGCCTCTGCCTTCTGCTCAGGTCATGATCTCAGGGTCCTGGGACTGAGCCCCGCATTGGGTTCTCTGCTCCCTCTCTCTGCCTGCCTCTCTGCCTACTTGTGATCTCTGTTTGCCAAATAAATAAATAAAATCTTTAAAAAAAATTTTTTTTCAGGCCAACCTGGGTCTAAATTGATTTGTCCCGAGGTATTGTTTGACCCAATACTCAGTCCCGGGGGAGGGGGTGGGGGTGGGTAGCATGCCAGTGGGGCCTGCCAGGTCCTTAACTACAATAGACAGACGAAATGCTCACACTTTATCAACACCTTTCACTCCAGGAGTCTCTTAGCACATTGACATTGAGCTCTGTTTAATTGATGAAACATGCTCCTAGTATCTTTCGATTAAAAACAGCATTAAAAAGGTGCATTCTTTGGATAAGTCAAACTGAGACACCACAGTTTCGCACAAGGATGGAAGTTTCTGGATGGAATCTGGCTGGCAGCTTCACAAGTGAATGGTTGCGGCTCTCCGCCCCTCCCTCCGGTCCAGCCCGACAACTGTTACCTCAGGGCACAGGGAAAGTGGTTTGGCAATCCCGACAGATGGACAGTTGACAGAATGGACCCTCCCCCAGGCCCCAGGCCCCCCGCAGCTGTGTGCTGGTCGGGTGTAGACAATCGGCCCGTCTCCCCCAGAGGAGGGGAAAGAATTGTGCGTCTCTCAGCGGGAGGGAGGCGGGCGGGCTTGAGTGACACAGGAGAGGGCCGGGGCTTTTTGCCCGGCTCTTAGCAACCGCCCGGGCCTGACCCTCCTCAGCCAGGAGAAAATCGAATCAGTGCCCCCTTCTTCCAGGCGCCACGCAGCAGCAGACGCTGAACGTCCAGGCGGGCTGCCTTCCTGCCTGTTAATGACCTGCGCTCTCCCATCCCAGGGTCTGCCTCTGCAAAGCGCTTCTGGAGAGGGGGAGTCACGACCACCACCCAGCGCCCCCCCTCACCCCCACCCCGCGGCTGCCGGCGGGGGGTGGGGGGCTCGGCCTCGACTGTGAGTCTGAGCGCATCATCTCATCTCATCTCGTCCCATCGATAGGCGGGACCGACAGGGGCGTTCCGGCGCCCCTGGACCAGCAGGGGCTTTATTCTAGAGTCACCGGCGCGTGGCTGCGCTGTTCTTTCGCGTCGGTAGGTGAAACCCCAGCGGCTTCATTGGCTCCTGGATTTAAACCCCGCCCGGCTTTTCTGCCCGCTCCCGCTGCCGCTGGGCCAGACCGCCCAGCCCCGCACGTCCCAGCCCCGCTCGCAGGGAGCCCGGGGCCGCCGCTGCTATTGTGTGGATGCCGCGCGTGTCCTCTCTTGTCTTCCAGAGATGGCTAACCGGGGCCCGAGCTACGGCTTAAGCCGAGAGGTGCAGGAGAAGATCGAGCAGAAGTACGACGCGGACCTGGAGAACAAGCTGGTGGACTGGATCATCCTGCAGTGCGCCGAGGACATAGAGCACCCGCCCCCCGGCCGGGCCCATTTTCAGCAATGGTTAATGGACGGGACGGTAAGGCCGCAGCGGTCTGGCTTGCCGGGGCAGTGGGCTGGGATAGCCCTCCAGGGCTTTCTCTTCCAAGGCGAGGCTGCGGGAGGGGCTGCGGCTGCCAATCTCTGGTCTCCCGGGGTGGGTACGGGCATGCCTTTATTCCTCAGGGTTGAGGAGCCGGGCTCCCGCACAGTTCCCCTAGCTGGCTTAGAGGATTCTGCGCCCACCGGATACGGGGCAGCTTCCTTTGGAGTTGTTGCCAAATTAGAAGCCTTTTTGCTTTTTCCAGTGGGACTAGAGATAAGGATTTCCCTTCCCTGTCTCCAGCTTTTCGGTCCCTCAGCTCTTGGAGGGTTATTTCCCCTCCCCGCCCAGGAAATGGGTTAGTTACAAAGTACAACAAAGGAAGGGGTCAGGGAGACTAAACACCTTCCCATCCTTCCCTTCTGCCTGGGAGCCCTGCTGCCTGGGGTTCCCGAATGTCTGTTGAATGCATGGGTTCTCGAGAGACTGAAGGGAATCCTTATTTGAAAACTGCTTTTCTGATCAGAGGCTCTGGTGTGTTTGGGGGCTGGGGAGTGCTGATTCCCACAAGCCCCGCTTTTCCCTGCAGGCTGTGATTTACTGTTACGTAACAGCTGCTCCCCGCTTCTGCCGGGTTGCCCAGGACTTGGGTTAGGGGTAACTAGGAGGATGGTACCCGGTTCAGTTATTTTATACATCGTTGGCACATACAGGATGAATTATTGAAGCCTGATTCTGATCTGCCTTTTGATAGAAGACATAGTATTAGATTTTATTATTTGACCTCCCCTCCCTCCCTTGAAAGTCTGCAATCACGGTCTCATCACCACACATTTTTCCCTATTTTGTAAACATTCTTTCCCTCCTCCAGAGGAAGGAGGGGAGGAGCGAGGAGGGAAGGGGATTCCTAGGCTACAGGACCTGCTAGAGTCTGGAGCAGCTCAGGGAGTGAGGCCGCCTGGGTCTTTGGGATTTGGCGTGGGAACTCAGCCACCCAGCCCTGAGCCAGTGCCTTCCTAGGGTGCAAGGCTTGCTCCAGCCCAAACCTCTAAGCTGCGCCCTGTAGGGCCTGGATTCACTTGCGTCGGTGATGGGATATGTACAAAAGGAAACCCTGATTTTGTCTCCCCTTTCTCCTTTCAGGTCCTGTGCAAGCTGATAAACAGTCTATACCCACCAGGACAGGAGCCCATTCCCAAGATCTCTGAGTCAAAGATGGCTTTTAAGCAGATGGAGCAAATCTCCCAGTTCCTAAAAGCTGCAGAGATCTATGGCGTCAGGACCACAGACATTTTTCAGACGGTGGATCTGTGGGAAGGTAAACAGCCCTTGGGCCTTTGGGATTGCCCCCCTCCCCCTCTACTTTGTCCTTCTCTTTGTGAAACCTGCCCCCAGTGTTCTTCCCTAGGCCTGTGTGTGCCCCTGTGGCGGGGAGCATGGGGGGGGGGGTGGGGTTATTCGCTTTGGGGACCCAGGGGCACTGTTAGCCTACCCCTTTGTGATGATCTATTGAAAAGAGTCCCCTCCTCTGAGGGAACACACACCCCGAGGACATGGCAGGGACCTCAGGAAACTAGGGCCAAAATGGTGACATGGATGCCGTTTGTTCCTGTGACCCCTCCCACAACGTACTCTTGCAGAACAAATGGTAGCTCCTGGAAGAGAAGAGGGGTGGTAAGCATGCTTCTGACTCACCAGCGGCAGGCTTCCAGACAAAGCCGCCAGGCGCAGTTGTGTCATTCAATCTGAGAAAGCAAGAGCACCCCGACCTTTTACTAAACTGTTGTCAGAGGGCTTGGGGACTCACCTTCCAGATATATATTCCGCTCAGGAAGTGTGACACATGATTCTTTCTTTCACATTTGTGACTTGACTGAAGGAGTCTTATGAGGAATAAAAATCAAATCCCATTTCTGGACATATTTAACCAACCACCGTTATCAGGGAAAATGTTGTGACTGGAGACAGTGTCTGAGAATTTGAGACCCATGGTTATAGGGCCTCGTGTCCCCCTTGAGCCCAAATGTGTGTGCCCCTCCGTGCAACTGTCTTATGCGAAGCCAGCCAGGCTCTGGAGATACAGAGCCTTGTGCTCGCTGGCCCTAGGTCTTATCAGTGGTTCTACCCATAGGACACCCAGTGCAGTGGTATTTCCTGTGTCTTTCACAATCCAGTTATTAGAATCCCAAGACCCCCATCAGGTTACCTGTGTTTGCCATTATGGAGCAACTCAGATATCCGGTCCTTTGGGACTGGAGTGGGACTTTGGGAATGCTCACCTCCACGTCCTCATGGATGTCACAGGTGAGGCTTGGTTTCTGCTCTTTAGATCAAAATGAGGATGATTTTTCCAGCAATAAAGGTAGTGGTGCCTGTGGACAGATTCCCATGCAGGAAGCAGGTGCAAGGCCTTTACTGTGTATTGCCAATCAGTCCTCCTACAATTCTATGGGGTGTTGTTAATTTTCCCATTTCCTAGAAGACGATGCTGAAGCTTGCCTGTAATTACTTGTTCCACCATATGGCCAGGAACTAGCAGCAGAGCAGGGACTCAAAGCTGGTCTCTCTGGTGCTGGGAGGATAGGGCCTCAACCCGCAAGCCATGCCATGCTCTGACCGTCTCTGTCTCCTTCACCTGCACCAGGAGCAGGTTGTTGAGTCCCAGCAGTGACTGAGGAAGACGGACATGAGCGGGTGGAGTCAGGGGTCTGTGGGACAGAAGGATGGAGCCCCCGCACTAGGCATTTCTTGTGAATAGAAGAGTGAGCCCCCCAGGTACAGAAAGTGTGTAGGAAGAGGAAGAAAGTGGGAGGTCTGTGGGAGACGGGGACCCCAAGTGTGCGTCACTGTCTTTACGTGACTGAGGCTGTCTTGCTTGCCTTTGCACCTTTATCCAAGACCACGCAGGGAAACTTTACCTCCAGGAGGGGCTGGCAGTGAAGAGAAGGTTCGAGGGAGCACTGGATCCCTGAGTACAAAGCAGGGGGCGGTCTACACTGCCGGCCCCAGCCCTGTATGTTCATACTTCTGAAGGGAAAGGGAGGCCGAGAAGCAAGAGGGAGACTGACTGTGGCAGCCGAAGGTAGGGTAGTGGACAGGCGGCCTCCAGGCCAGGTTAATGCTGCTAGAAAACAGGAGATGAGGCAGACACTCAGGAGTCTCATCCCTGGGGGGAAAATGTATGGACCTCAAGAGGCAAAGAAGGGGACTCCCTCTGAGGTGTTGTGGCTGACCTGGTATGTAGGTAGGCATGGCTGTCAATAGGAAAGTGGATGCTTAGGGGTGTCCAAATGGCCTCTGGCAGCCCCCTCCATGGGGCACTGAGGACTGAGGTTCAGGAAGAGGCCTAAGCATTATAGGGGATGTTCAGGATCACTGACAGAGGCTCAGGCCAGGGCTGGTTACTGTACCATTGGGCGAGGGGTGGCAAGGCAGGTGGCTCTGGGCAGAGAAGGGAGGGGCAGAGCTGCCTCGAGAAAAGCCAGGGTGAGACCCGTCGGTCAGCAGAGTGGACCGAGGGATGAGACTGGGTCCTTTCTGCCTGAGCCCGCTGTGGCTCATGTTTGGGCAGGAGCAACCGGAGGGCTGGCATATGTCTGCGTGCCTACGAGGGTGTGCGTGTTTATATATACAGCTATTGAATTAGCCGTTTGCTTAGCTCCCTGCCACATTTTCCCAGCATTCTGCTGGTGGTTTTCAGTTTATTGCTATTCACCCCTGATTCCATGCCCTGTGGCTGTGGTGACTGTGGCTGCCACCAGTCCAGCGCTCTTCGGCTGGGGACTTCTTTTCCTCCTCTGCCTCCTGCTCCCCGTCTGTTGCACTTGGCCACCCAGTGACTCCATGGGGCTCTGATGTTGTAGATGAATAAAGCCGCAGGAGCCCAGGCTTGCCAAGTGCCTTCTCATTTGGGGTTCTGTTTTTTAGAGAGGCAGGGGCCCCGGATGGACCCATTGTCCTGGAACCCCTTTTAGAGGCACAGTCGAATGTTTGAAATGGACTTGGGAGCTACCAGAATAAAAGGTTCAGGGCTTTGAAAAGGACCCCAAGGCTGAATGGCCCAGAAAACAACCCAAGCACAGGGATATTAGAGACAAAGCTACTAAGGTTCCCCTGGGAGGAAGCTGGGGGTGAGCCATCCCTTTCAGGGCTGGGGAAGAAGCGAGGGCTGAGGGCCGCTTAGAGGACGGGAGAAGTCGTTCTCTTGGATGATGGAAGGTCAATGCCTGGCAGGTTCCGGATTTGCCACGGGCACCCGGAAGGGGTGTCTCAGCTGCCCATGACTCAGGAGAGCAACGTCAGTGTCTTTCCTGTGGAGGGAAAGTGAGAAGGAGAAAAGGGAGGAGCAGGAAAAGGAGGTGTGTGAGAGAGACAGAGACAGAGAGAGAATGAGAGAGAACATGTGAGAGCTAGGGAATGTGCTGGTCAGAAAGACTCAAAGGAAACTTACCCTGGAAGCTGGTAGAATACAGATTTCTGAGTCAGAAATTAGACTGCCTCATTCACATCTCAACTCCACCACCTCTCAGTGAACTTTTCCAAGCTTCGACTTTCTCAGCTGTAAAATGGGGTAATAGTGTCTATTTCACAGGGTTGACATGAGTATGGAATGGGGTGATGCATTATAAAGTACTTAGCGTAGTGGCTGGTGATCGTTGAACATAATATATGGTGGCAGTGTGAAAATGACTATTGTCAGGGTGCCTGGGTGGCTCAGTGGGTTAAAGCCTCTGCCTTCGGCTCAGGTCATGATCCCAGGGTCATGGGATCGAGTCCCGCATCAGGCTCTCTGCTCAGCGGGGAGGCTGCTTCCCTCTCTCTGCCTGCCTTTCTGCCTACTGGTGATCTCTCTGTCAAATTTAAAAAAAAAAAAAAAAAACTTTAAAAAAAAAGAAAGAAAATACTGTTGTCATTGGCCTGTTCTTTTGTAGGAGAAATGGACAATGAGGGCGGGAGGAGCAAGGCTAGAAAGGCGCATGTTCTGTCTTGGAACAGATGGTTCGGGAATGGTTTCAGGCAGAAGCTGGTGGGGTTGCCTGGATGACATTTTCTCTCTGTCATCGGTGGTGTCTTCACTGCATCGGCCATTCTCCATCACGGAGGAGCTGGCTTTGCACGTCTCCTTTTTGTCTTTTTTCCATCTCGTGGTCATTACTCTCCTGATGTCTTTCCATGCAGTATGTGGCTTTGCCAATTCCAGACCCCAGAGATCTTTTTTTTTTTTTTTAAAGATTTTATTTATTTATTTGACAGACAGAGATCACAAGTAGGCAGAGAGGCAGGCAGAGAGAGAGAGGAAAGCAGGCTCCTTGCTAAGCAGAGAGCCCAATGCGGGGCTCAATCCCAGGACCCTGGGATCATGACCTGAGCCGAAGGCAGAGGCTTTAACCCACTGAGCCACCCAGGTGCCCCAAGACCCCAGAGATCTTTGTGGAAAGAGCATGGGTTTGGAGTCAGGCAGATGGGTTGAAACTACTTCTACATCCCAGCTTTGTCAACTTGTTTAAGTGCTTCGCTTCTGAGAGTCTCAGTTTCCTTCTCTGTAAGTAGGTCTAGTGTCTTCTTGTAAGGACTAAATGTGTAAAATGCCTAGCACAATGCCTGGCTAATAGACACCCAATACATGTTGGCTTCCTTCCCCTATTACAAGCCCACTAGCAACTAACCTTTTGGTTTCTTGGCATCACCACAGGGTGAGCAAGCCTTAGGCAGGGAGAATTCTAGAATGCCCGAGCAGGCAAGACTCAAAGATCAATGCAGTCTGATGACTTTTCTCAGCTGTCCTACTGACAAGGGTCCTGGATGTGTGGTTCTGCCCTGGCTCCCTGTTCCCCTTCCATGCTGACAATAAGAGTTAGGGAGGAGTGTGGTGTATATTGGGGGTAGGACTGCCTGGAATGTCCACATATACTCCCCAGGGAGGTGCTGCTGTGTGTGTCATTCCTTCACAGCAAGAGCTATGAGATTTCACCAAACTTGAGAGACATTTTGGGATCTTATAAGGTACCTGTAGTGACCCGAGTCATCCCACATGCCTGTTGCGAGCAGCTTCCTTTTCCGTCGGAACAGCCGCCAGCGCCGCTCCCACAAGCGCTGCTCGTGATCCTGTTTGGCAGGGTTTTCCTTCAGCAGTGGTTCCCAGCCTCCGGGGCCCATCAGAATCACCTGGCAGGCTTAGGAAAACACAGCCCCAGAATTTCTGAGGCATTAAATCTGGGGTAAGACCCAGGAATTTGGATTTCATACCAATTCATAGGTGATGCTATTTCTGCTGGCCTGGGAACCCCACTTTGAGAACCACCGCCTGACAGGGTGTCCCCAGGAAGGCAAGCAACAAAAATGTATAAAACTCACAGAGCAGGCTCATTCTGTTCTCTGACATTTCTCCTTTGACCTCTACCTTGAGTAGAGAACTGGGGTCATGCCTAAGTTATTACTTAGGGAAATAAGAAATGGTTCCAGAAAGATGAAAAAGGTCAGTATTTCAGGAATAACAAAGATTCCAGGAATAACAAAATTAAAAATAAAAAGAAAAGAAAAGAAAAGAAAAAAAATGGAAGTAGCTCTGAAGCAAAGAGTTTGGACTCTAAACTGTAAAAAAACCTTTCAGTATTGAAAGTAGAATGTCCAGTCTGATTTCATCCACCCAAATGACCTTTCTCTGGTCATTTTTATTTCTCTTTCACCCTTCCAATTATTTTTCTTCCCAAAGACATACATAAGATATCATGAAAGTAATAAACAAAATTCAAGAGAGAAAAAATCCTTGTTTAAGTATCACTGGTGATGGGACGCCTGGGTGGTTCAGTTAAGCATCCAACTCTTTTTTTTTTTTTTTTTTTAAGATTTTATTTATTTATTTGACAGATAAAGATCACAAATCGGCAGAGAGGCAGGCAGAGAGAGAGAGGGGGAAGCAGGCTTGAGCCCGATGTGGGACTTGATCTCAGCGTTTTGATCTGGCAACGAGGACTCTTCTAGCCTCCTCTTGTGGGAGGGGCTGATATGAGAGCTGGAATTGTGGAAAATGAGACAGTGGTGCAGCACAGTAGCCTCCCTCATCTCAGCTGGCCAGCCTCTCCTCAGAGAGTCTCCACATCTGGGTGTGCCCTTTCTCCTGCCTTATCACAAAATTTGTTTCCCCAGGTGTGGTCTTGCCCTCCTGACTATGAAATGATAACCTCTGAGGGCCAGGGCCAAGGGTGCTGTATTGTCAGGTCCCTGCCCACCCCCAACTGGGATTTTTTTTTTTTTTTAACCCAGTGTGGGGCTTGAACTTGAGACCCTGAGATAAAGACCTAAGCTGAGATCAAGACCTGAGCTGAGATCAAGAGTTGGATGCTGGGGCACCTGGGTAGCTCAGTGGTTAAACCCTCTGCCTTCAGCTCAGGTCATGATCTCAGGGTCCTGGGATCGAGCCCCACATCGGGCTCTCTGCTCAGCGGGGAGCCTGCTTCCCCCTCTCTCTCTGCCTGCCTTCTGCCTACTTGTGATCTCTCTCTGTCTATCAAATAAATAGATAAAAATCTTTAAACAAACAAACAAACAAACAAAAACGCTGAGATGTTCGTGGACCTGGTGCCTCCTACTCCCTGTGTCACTTCCCCTTTTAATGACCAGTGGTCTCATTTTTAGGTCACCACCAAGGACTCAGCATCTAGAAAATCCCCAGCACTTTTAAGACCGTTCTTTTTTTTCTTGGAAGAAAAGCCTTCAGCAGTGGTTTTCAAGTTGTCTTGCCAAATATCTTTGGTAGCTCTCAGGGAGCAAAGAGATTGCGTGGTGCCAGGATTCTGAGCTGGTTCCCGACTTCGATCAGAGCCCTTATAATTATTGACTTTACCATTTGATTTTGTGGAAGATAGCTCTGAAGGAGGAGTTATTGCTTAAAAAATGTTACATAGTAACTTACCATGTGCCAGACATGACGATGTTTTTTAAAAACCGGAAAACTAGGGCGCCTGGGTGGCTCAGTGGGTTAAGCCTCTGCCTTCAGCTCAGGTCATGATCTCAGGGTCCTGGGATCGAGTCCCGCATCAGGGTCTCTGCTCAGCAGGGAGCCTGCTTCCCCTCTCACTCTGCCTACTTGTGATCTCTCTCTCTCTCTCTCTGTCAAATAAATAAAAAATAATATCTTAAAAAAAAAAAAGGAAAACCAAAGTGCCAGGGCAGGGGTGCCTATCCATCTGGCTGTATCAGAATCATCCCAGGAGATTGCTCTAGAATCTGAAATGTTAAGAACAGTCTAGTTTGAGAGTCATCATGTTTCTCAAACTTACCCGATGGTATACACTGCCTAGGGAGATGATTAAAAATATGAAATTCCAGAGCTTCCACCCCATGCCTGCCGAATTTCCCATCTCTCAGGGGAGTGATGTCAAAATTCATATTTTTTTTTTAAAGATTTTATTTATTTATTTGACAGAGAGAAATCACAAGTAGATGGAGAGGCAGGCAGAGAGAGAGAGGGGGGGGGGGAAGCAGGCTCCCTGCTGAGCAGAGAGCCCGATGCGGGACTCAATCCCAGGACCCTGAGATCATGACCTGAGCCGAAGGCAGCGGCTTAACGCACTGAGCCACCCAGGCGCCCCAAAATTCATATTTTTGAGGAGATCTCCCCCACAGCATCTCATAAGTAGTCCAAGAGGCTTGGAAAAACTCCTGAAGTGTCATGTTCTAGGCAGGTGGTGACAAGATTCACAGATGTTCCTTGACCTCATTGTTCCTCTAGACATTGAGTATGTGACCCCAAGTTACAGAAAGTCTTTGCAAATGACCCCTTCTCTCCAGCAGCATGGGATCTGGAATTCTGAACTGATAAGAGACAGGAGGCTAGAAAAAGACCCTCAGGCCATTCCACCAATCCGAAATGCTGGAGCTTCTCATAAGGAACGTCTGTTAGAAAGCCAACCAGACACGTCAGGAAAGCCAGCTAGACAAGGTAGAGAGGCAGATTTCTGTTCATAGTGTTACTTAGAATCTTGGCAATGAGGAACTTGACTGGCATGCTGATGGGGGACTCTACCCCCGCCAACTCTTCCTCTTGCTATAACCTTATTTGAGTTGAGACCTGGAGAAATTGTTCCAGACAAAAACACTGAAAGACTTTACCAAGGGTCGGTACCCTTGCGCTAATAGGGACCAAGGACTGTGACCCAGTTTTGTCCCCCTGTGCATTCCCTCTAGCCTTGGCACTGAAGCAGCCACTGCCACCCCTTCAGATCATCTCTGATCACCGAGGAACGTGGCACCCCAACCAGCCTGTGATGGGGACCCATGGGAGATGGTGGCCTGGTGGACTGTTTGCGGACTTTGCATTCTGACACCTGAGCCAGAGTCAGGCTCTGGTTTACTTGCTGAGTGACTGGGCATGTTCACTAACCTCCCTGAATTAGGTTTCCCATCCCTATGCCGGAGGCAATAATATCCATTCCATTGGGTTGATGTCATGTATAATAATTTATAGCAAATCTCTCTCTTTGGGAACTTTCTTAAGAAAAACTTCTCCAGGGCACCTGGGTGGCTCAGTGGGTTAAAACCTCTGCCTTCGACTCAGGTCATGATCTCAGGGTCCTGGGATTGAGCCCTACATCGGACTCTGTTCAGTGGGGAGTCTGCCTCCCCCTCTCCTTCTCTGCCTGCCTCTCTGCCTACTTGTAATCTCTGTCAAACTAAAAAAAGAAAGAAAGAAAGAAAAAGAAAAACTTCTCCAGCGTGTCCCTGTCAAATGCAGAACTCCTCCTCTAGCTTCTTCTGCCCCATTCATGTCGTTGCTCCCTCTGCCACTCTCCAGGGTGAGGGTGGGTGGGCTACCGGATGTCTTACCATTGTCCCCAACATTTTTCCCTCTTTCCTGCCTGGGTCCATGCTGTATGCACACCAGCTAGTGACTCGGGAAGGGGGCTGGGTGTGTGGACTAACACCGCTCGCGGCTGTGCCCGTGGCCGCGGGGTCGTATCTGTGGCTGACTTGCTGGGTGTCAGGCTGCACAGTGCCCCAGCGCCAGGGCCCAGCAGACCTGCTCTTTCCATCCAGCAGGAACAGACATCCTGTGTGCTCCTTGTACAGAGCCGAGCTAAGTGCTTCAGGAACTAACCTTCTTGAATCTCCCTGTGTTTAATCATTGTTCTAGGCTCGCTTCACTGGCTCGCTATTTAAAAAGCAGACCCTCTCCCTATCTCTTTCCAGAGTGATGCTTCAGAATATTATCACTACAGCTCTAGTCAAAAAAAAGGATCGCATTACACAGTGATGACTAGAGAAAAGCTTTTTATCTGTGGAGAGAAGTCACTCTCATAACCACCTCCGGGCTTGCTCTCGTGTCTCACTGTTCCCCGTGCCCTCCTCTGCCCATCTGCTGCCACACGCTCTGACCTCACCACCCCACCCCCACCTCCAGCCGCTCCTTACACCCGGGGACTCTCCTCTGACAGCTCTGCCTCCGGCAGCTGTCTGCCAACCGCCCCGGCCTCAGAATCCCGGAAATCGCCCTGTGGTTAATGGGGTGGAGAAGAAAAGTGAGGGAAGGAGGATCTGCTGTCTCTCCTCATGGAATAGATGCACATCCTGAATGGAGCCTCCTCTGTGGGCCTTAATGGTTTGTTTCATGAGAGTTTTACTCCGGTCTTGCTCTCTGTCTGCCTCTCCCCTGTAATTCTGTATTCCCTGGTGACCGAGCTGCAGCAGCCCGGCTGGAAAGACCACAGATGGTTCACTCAGTGCAAAGTGGGCCTTTTTTTTTTTTTTTTTTAAAGATTTATTTATTTGAGAGTGAGAGGGGGTGAGTGCATGAATGGAGGAGAGAGCAGAGGGAGTGGATCTCAAGCAGACTCGCTGCTTGCATGGAGCCTGAGATCTCGACCTGAGCCGAGACTGAACATCAAAGGCTTCACAGACTGAGCCCCCCCAGGGGCTCCCAAGGAGGGCCTTCTAGTATTTCTTTCTTTCTTTTCTTTTAAAGATTTTAGTTATTTGGTGGTTCAGTGGGTTAAGCCTCTGCCTTCAGCTCAGGTCATAATCTCAGGGTCCCGGAATCGAGTCCCGCATCAGGCTCTCTGCTAGGCAGAGAGCCTACTTCCTCCCCCCTCTCTGTCTGCCTCTCTGCCTACTTGTGATCTCTCTCTCTCTGTGTCAAATTAAAAAAAAAAAAATTTTTTTAAAAGGGATTTTATTTATTTGACAGAGGGAGAGAGAGAGATCACAAGCTTTCATAGCTTGACCCGCCCCCCTACCTGCCCTGCTGAAGGCTGCTCTCCTTTCTAACTAACCCTGTGCCTTAAGCTTTGCTCTCCACACTCCACAGATCTGGTTCTCAGTTGGCACTGACCGCACGGTAGCATCTTTCCCAGTCCAGGGCCTGGCAGTCAGCTGGAAGGGAGAAAAGGTGGAAAGACGGGAGGAACAGGCGGACTTATAGGGCCAGTGGCCTTCTCTGTGGGTTCAGGGCCTCTGGGCTCCTCAGATAACCGTATTCCTTCTCCCACTGTGTGAAGGGGGACAACACACACACACATCTCTCTCTCTCTCACACACACACACACACACACGCCCCACAAGCCAGCTATGTATCATCTCCGTTGAGGTCCTTCCAGGCTGCACAAAGTAAAGGGCCTCTCGGTTGTGTCACATCGAGCGCTTTCTGTGTTGCTTGGCTTTCCTTCGCGTGCGCGTCTCCAGCCCGAGCCAAGTGAGTCCTCCATGGGAGGCACGTGGGTGACTTTAGACCCGGTTAACCCAGAGAAGGTGAAAGAGAGGAGCCACGTAGGGTTTGGCGCATTTAAGTCATCCAAAACAACTTCTTTCTAGTTTCCTCCCCGCAGCCCCTTTCAGTCCTGAGGAAAATCTTCTTCTTTGGACCAGCTTGCAAGCCTAGCCACAGGCTTTCCCCTTGCCACAGGCTCTAGAACCCACAGAGGCGAGGGCCTCTGCCTAGGGCAGGACCTCCCTGTGTCTGAACAGAGAGGAGTTTGGAATGTTTTACTCATATGGCAACTGTGAAAGGATGAGAAACTGGGCAAGTCACACAGAGAGTAGGAAGGTGATTTTTTGATCCCTCCTGGGAAGTTCTGCTACAGTTATCGTCGGGGCTTGGAGAAGGGTTTGCTGTCCCCCTCCCTGGGATGGGGATTGCCGACAGCCTCCTTCAGAACTTCCTTTCTAGAGGGCCAGCCCCATCCTTCCAGATTCCTCAGCCCTGACACAGGCTTGGCCTTCATTTCTCTGTTGGCTTGCAGGGAAGGACATGGCAGCCGTGCAGAGGACCCTGATGGCTCTCGGCAGTGTCGCGGTCACTAAGGATGATGGCTGTTATCGGGGAGAGCCATCCTGGTTTCACAGGTGAGTATCACTTCCTGCCTCTTTGTACCCCGCTGACCCCCAGCAGAGGAAGATCCTACCAGAGAGAGCATCTGAAGCCTCAGAGATTGTTAAGACATAAAGTCCTTAGGGGCAAGCACTCCTGGTCCCCCAGCTGATTCCTGAGAGTGAGGAAAGACCCATGCTGCCATGAGGCCAACAGCCCACCCAGGGCAGACTTGGTTGAGTGTTTCCTGCTAGATACTGGGACCCTCGGGCTTGGGCCATGCTCTTTCTCAAGAGGCCGAGTAGGACTGGCTGGCTTTTCTCAGAGCTCTGAACTTGGTTTTATTATGATCTAAGAAGCCCCAAGTCAACTCATTTATCTATTTATCTATTATCTATCATTTATTCTTGCTCTCGATGAAGGGAGAATGTGTCCTGGTTTGTGCCTGTTGTCCCAGTGAGCTTATTGATAATGGTCACTTTCACTTTCAAGGGCGGCCTGGTCTGGATAACGTCTTATGTGGTCATGTCAGTAAAGGATTTATTTTGCGGCTGTTGTTGCTATTTTCAGGGGTGGGGGGAAGCAAGCGACATAAGCGTGATGAGGACAAAAGAGCACTTTGTAGAAGATAAATGACCCTTCATTTCCCTACTCCCTCCTTCTTCTTCTAGACAGTTATAAAAAAGTACAAGTTTAAATGAATCTGGTCCAAAAACCTCCTAGATACTGGCCAGTGGAAACTCTGGTTTTAGTCCCCACTTTGTTAGTGACATACCATGGTTTGTATGACCCACAAAACCAAAATTACCTACTATCTGGCTCTTTACTGAAGCTTGCTGACCTCTGGTGAAGAGTACGAAGCATTTCCTCCTTGACTCCTAGATCCTGTGGCTCTAAAACGGGAGCATGAATACCTGGACCGACACAGGGAAAGGTGGATTGGGATTAATGACCTGCTTTGTAAGAAGGGCTGTTGGTAATTTGCACAAGGGCTTGAGATAACTGTGATAGAGTGGGTGACAGGAAAGTTATCTGAGAGTGAAGTCTTCAAGGAGGTACCCCTAATTCTTTCATGCAAATTCTAAAAGATCATCTGGGTTCTAAGGAATAGAGAGCTCATGTATCATGCAGCGTACTTGGAGTAGGCACGTAGCTCATGATAGGACCACGGCCAGGGTAGGAGCATAGCCCAGGGTAGGACCATAGCCCAGGGTAGGACCATAGTCCAGGGTAGGTCCATAGCCCAAGGTAGGACCATAGCCCAGGGTAGGAGCATAGCCCAGAGTAGGAGCATAGTTGCTATCAGTACTGTAGCTCAGTACAAGGCTTACTATTCTATTTGGTGATCTTGTGTTCTAGCCAGTGACTGACAACACCCCCCCCCCCACCGCCACCCCAACCCCGGGCCATTGTAACTGCATTTCCTGGAAAGGGTTTGAAGACTGTCAGAATGACCTGATTCCCCTTACTTCCTCTGCCCAGGAAAGCTCAGCAGAATCGGAGAGGATTTTCAGAGGAGCAGCTTCGCCAGGGACAGAACGTAATTGGCCTGCAGATGGGCAGCAACAAGGGAGCCTCCCAGGCAGGCATGACCGGCTACGGGATGCCCAGGCAGATCATGTAAGATGCCGCCTCCAGCCTCCCAGGAGAGAGGACGAATGTTCCACACCACAGTCTCTGTGATAAAGAAGTAGTTAGTCACCTTCTCTTTCTCGAAGCCTCCTGTTCCTGGTTTTTGCAAGTGCCGCATTTCAGCTGCAAACCCGCGTTGCCCACTGCTGCCACCTTGCGTTCATGTAGAACTATGCAAAGACTCCGCCTCCTCTTCCTGAGCTCCTCCTTGGCCCCAAAGTCACCTTTTGTCTGATTATTTATTTATTTATTTGCCAAAAAATGCCCCCTCCTCAACTTACTAGAACACACCTAATAAACAAATTAGTCTTGTGGCTTCAAACGTAAACTTCGTTCTTCGGGGCAGCGTCTCGGCAGGCGGGGCTGGCTTTCATTCGCTCACGGGGCCCGCAGGATGGAATGGAGTCGAAGCCGTTAGGTGGGAGCTTTGAGGAAGCCCTAAGAAGGTTGTGTTGTTTATCTTGGCAATGGCAGGAGACGTCTAGGGCGTTTAGGGATAGTGTTGCCCACTCTGACAGTCTACAGCCATGAGTTCAAGAACAAGCTCTTTGATCCCCTGGGCCAAATTTCCTATCTTGTGCTTAAGATGCTAGAATCTGAGCAGCGGGTGGGGGAGGGGTTGGGGTAGGGAAGTGGGGGGATGGGAAGTTTGCGAGGGAAGGGGGGACATGGGAATGAGCGAACCCAAACCCCAAATTTTTAAGGGCTCGCATATGGATGCCCACGAAGTATTTGCTGGATGGGTGGTTTTATCAAATGGATGGGTGATTGTTGAAGGAAAGAGCAGTTGTCACTTCCCAACCAGTAATCTTCCCCCAGCAGCGAGACCCTGGCTCTGATGCCCACACTGATACAGTGTTTTCAGAAGCCAGGAGTTAGAGGCCCGTGTTGATTGTTGCCTTACCCTCATTTAGAGGATCTAAATCCCTAAAACGGTTGGATATTGCCTAAGGCTGAGCTTTAGCGAAGATGGGATAGGTTCTACAGATTCTGTCAGCCATATAAAAATTAAGAAGGCTAATAAGCCTTGGGACCACCCAACTTAATCTTATTCTTTCTTACCAGCAGAAGCAAGAAAAAAAAGTCATGCATTTAGTAAGAAAAGAAATAAGGCGTCATATCCATATAATGCATTGTTAATTAACAAGGAAAGACAAAAACAAAGGAAACTGTAGATATTGTCACCCTCTAATGGTTTGGGGTGTGGCTTTCCAACTGTGTTCTCTGCAGTTCTAGGCTTCCATACAGATTGCTATGGGATCCCCATGAGGGGGCAGCACTGCTTATAAGAGGCAAAAATCCTGGGTCTCCATTCCTTCTTCAGTAAGAGCATCATGGATCTTCTCTATTTTATATATTAGGATTCAGCATAAGATTTTTAAAGACTTTAAATATTATCAAAACAAAACAAAACAAGAATCAGTAAAGGAAATGAGCCTGAGTCTCCTAAAGGGGCTAATGTGTCCTGTAGGAGCCCTGTTGACTGTAACAGCCACTGGAAAGACATCACATGAACATGGCAGCTGAACACTTACCTCGAAGTCGCCACAAAAGCAAGAGAGGAAGGTTGATGAAAACCAAAAAACTGAAATAAAACTGGGAGGGAATTCCTGGAGAGAGATGGAAGGTGGTCAGGTCCCTGTCTGGGATTGAGAGTGGGAGCGGGGACATAGGTTTACAAGGGGGCTGCCAGGCTTTGCCTCTTCGGTTCCCCGCACCACCCTGGGCTACCGCTGCTGTGCCAGAGACACGTAGAGGCAGGAAAATAACAGAAATCAGCTCAGAGCCTGAACAAAGTAGCCTACCAAATCTAGGGCAGTGAGTGAGGAGCCTGGGATAACACTGACTGGACTTTCAGGCACCCAGGTATTTCCTCCTCTCAGCGTGAGCACCCCAGCGGCCTCAGGCTCCCACCTCTGAGTCTCTTTGCATGATGACAGCCTGGAGATGAGGCTGTTAACAAAAATTGATGCCTAGGGGGAGGAGGTGGACTGGAGGGGTAGGAGTTAACAGAGCCCAGTTTGTAATTCCAAAGACCACCTGCCTCAACACAGTATTTCCAGCTCCTGAGAGTCCCCAGAAGCAATCCAAACTGGGGCCTGAGGCATAAGGCATTTTCCCCATTTCCTAACTTTGTATTTGTAATCAAGGTAGCAATTTACTTAAGGGCAACTCACGGGCAGCATCCAGAAGACTCCTGAGGAACAAAAGTACCATCTGCCTTCAAAAGACACACCTGATCGCTGTTACCCCAAGAAGCAGAATCCATAGACCAGACAGAAGAATCATTTAAAAGTAGTCTAATAAGTATACTAAAAATGATAAGCGAAAATATCGGAAACATGAAGCAATAACCCACCATGAAGAAAAATCAACTGGGGATATAGAACATAAAAAAATAAATGAAATAATGGGGCGCCTGGGAGGCTCCATCTGTTAAACGGCTGCTTTTGGCTCAGGTCTTGCTCGCCAGGTCCTGGGTTCCAGCCCAAGTCATGCCAGGCTCCATGCTCAGTGGGGAGTCTGCTTCTCCCTCTTCTTCTGCCCTACCTGCCCGGACCCCTCCCCCCCCCCCCCCACCCCGCTCCTGCACATGAACTTGCTCTCTACAAATAAACAAAATCTTTAAAAAAAAGTGAAATAAAGATTGAGAGTAGAATGGATAAAATGAACAAGCTAATAAGTTGGAATATCAAAACAAGGCATTCTCAAAAAGATAGGCACAAATAAATGGTAAACACAGAAGAAGTTAAGTGATATGGATAAAAATCATGTAATTGGAATCTTAGAAGGAAAGGAAAAAGATCAATATAGGTGAGGAAAACTCTTAAGAAATGTTTTTGAGAATTTTCTTGAAATTAAAAAAAAGGGGGGGTACTTAAAGACTCAGTTTTAAAAGACAAAGATACCAAAAATAAATGATAGGACTCCTCAGTGGGAAACATTATAGTAAAATGTATAGCCACTAAGAATAAATACAAAACTCTCAAAGGTTTTAAAAAGTAAAAGCCCATTACATATGGGGGGGGAATGTCATATCAACACTGAACTTCTCAACAGTAACCTGGAGACATAAGGTGATATTTTCGAGGAGCTGAAGGGAAAAAAGAAAACATTGAACACGTAATTTTCTACATAGCAACTAATTTTTTAAGCCCAAAAATGGAGCAAAAAGATTTAACAAAGACCACCTGAAAACACAATTGCATTAAGTATTTCAATTAGAAAAATATCTTACCAGGAAAACACTATTTGATATTTGAAATGAGGAGAAGTTCATGAGAAAACCAGGACTAAACAACAGAGAGAGAAAAAAGTTTTTTCTTTCTTTTTCTTTGTTTCTTTGTTTCTTTCTTTTTCTTTAATTTTATTTTTTCAGTGTTCCAAGATTCATTGTTTATGCACCACACCCAGTGCTCCATGCAATATGTGCCCTCCTTAAAGAAAAAACTTATTTATAACAATCCAGGAAAGGAGAAAGAAGAGGAAAGTGTCCTGTTTGGAGGAAATATAGAGATATTGATAAATTTAAGAAATTGTTAGGAAAAGACAAATATATTGAGTCTAACTCACTTCATGAAGCTGATTTAACACTGATTCCAGAACCCAACAAGAATAAGAAAATTACATGCTGATTCCACTTGGATATGGATATGAAAAATTCTATATGAAATAATATCTAACCAACTCTAGCAGTGAATTTTAAAAATCTGTTAGAATGAACCTTTTTCTCTCTTTTTAAGAGAACTTCTTTTAAAAAATATTTTATTTATTTGTTTGACAGAGAAAGAGATCACAAGTAGGCAGGTGCAGGTGGGGGTGGGGGAGGGAAGCAGGCTCCCTACTGAGCAGAGAGCCCAATGTGGGGCTAATTCCAGGATCCTGAGATCATGACCTGAGCTGAAGGCAGAGGCTTAACCTACTGAGCCACCCAGGTGCCCCCTTTTAAAATATTTTAACTGGGGGATGGGCTTTCTGGGGACCTATCCCTGACTAGCCCTGAGTAGAAACTTGAACTCATGTTCCATTCCTTGCCTTTTCCTCTTCTAAAATCATAGAGAGATCACCTATTCCAAGCCCTGAGTTTTATGTATAATAATACTAGAGACCAAAAGTGAAATGACTTCTCCTTCATCATTTGGCTAATTAATCTTTAGAAGCTTCTTTAGAAGCTTCCAGAGAAGTACTCGTTCATTTTTATTACTTAGCATTTCTGCTAATCCTAATTCTTCCTAAGCTTTATTAAGTCATGTCTTAACGTAGCATTCTATTCTTTTCCTTCATTTATGTACTCAGAAACTGTCCTGGGAATTAGCAAAAGCCACCTATGTGCTGAAGGTATGGAAATGACTAGAAAACCATTCCTGCCATCAATCAACAAGAATTTACTGAGTCCCTAATATATTTATGGAATTGTATAACAAATTAGGGAGATAATGAAATACAACCATGGCTTTTACTTGGATTACTTTGTAGTCCAGTTGAACAAACAGAATCACTCTGTAGCTCCTTGTATCCATTGCTTGTTTAAGGGCCAAATGAGAGCCATGTTCACTTGGCCTCTCTGAATGAAAATTCTCTGGGCTGAGCTGGCCTGGGAATGTTTGCCAGAGGAGACTGAATCCAGGAACCTCTGCCTTGTGCCATCCTGGGAATGTATGGGCTTCCTTATCATTTGCCACAATCTGCCTACACCCCACAGCGTTAAAATAATGAGGAACGGGCTTGCATTTCCAGACACAGCCTTGCTGGGTGTCCTTGAACAGGGTCATGGTGGGTACCCACCACCTCAGAGCCTAATTCCATCTTAGACCTCCAGGAGACTGAGCTAAAGGTCTGGATCTTAAAAGAAGGCATCAAAATTGTTTGTTCTCAAGTTATTTTTCAAAAGACTAATTCGGTCAGCTTTGTCAGAGTTCCCCTTGATGTGGATTCTGTAGAACTTTCCTTGGTGATGGTTTCAAGTCCATCACTGGATCAAGACAAGGAGTTTCTTGGCTTCACACATCAGTTTCTACCCAGGAGCCAAGATCAAGTCTCCTGGTGATCCTGGAAATAAAAAGATTTACTAATGGCTAGTGACATCTGCAGTGTTGTGCCTGCTTGCAGTGTGACCATATGTCCCATTTCTGGTTGTCTAATATGTCAGACACAGAAAGATGACTTCAGAAAATGTCTGACTCCAGGCAGACAGACTAGGCCAGAGTTGTCTGCTTTTCCGATCACCCCTCCCACCAACAACAGCGACTAAGGCTGGTCTTACGTCAGAGGAAATGCAAAGCTCAATTTTCATAAAGCCTTGTTTTTGTTTTGTGCTTTTATTTCTATGCGTGCTGTCATTTTAGTTATCCTTTACAGAAAGCTTTAATGACATAATAGATTGCTGCATTATTGTTGATGATAAATGTAATTGCCGTCGCCTCGAAACTGCTCATCTCACCAGTCATTAAAATGAAAATAATTCTGTTGACTATGAATCTTTCACTGCTATGGTAACAAGAAGCACAGAGTAACTTCTGGTAGCAATACTGGCAGAAATGAGCACAACATTCTTGCAAGTGGTTTTATATGCCTGGTTCGCCTGGATGGTTCGAAAGCTAACTGTCCCCATTCAGTCAGCCTCTTGAATGATGCAGAGTCAAGGTCATCTTTCACATGAGTTTGGTAATGCCCTCATGGTACGTGAATGAGGAGTAAGCTTCAGGTCACTATCTCCCCTGAAGAAGGATTAGTGTGGCCATTTCCCTATGCTCTCATCAGCATTATCACTTAAAAAATATGGGCACGAATGTCTTGAAAGACACCATCTGCGAATTAAGATGTTAGTGGAACCTGGTGTTCTTCCTGAGCAGCTGCAAAAGAGTTTTAAGATTGCTGGGTCTTAACCCCAAATCCCAACATTCTTCATCTCTGCCAAAGAGCACATTAAATCCATGAGCTGTTCATGCTTGTTACTGACTCTGACGTATGCAGGGTTGGTAAGACAGAAGAGTCAACTGGTTAAAAAAAATAATAATTAAGGCAAAATATCAGACCAGAACAGAAATTATTACTTCTAGAATTCAACTTGAATGTCTTAGGCAAGAGGACGAAAGCAAAATATGGTTAATTTGTCATTCAGCAAAATCAAAGATCTGATGTGGCTATCAGCCTATTATATACTCACAAAATAAATATGTCAACTTTTATGGCCCTGAGCAGAGAATGCAAAGCTATTTTGAAGAGCAAGGATAAATTTCACTATGGTTCAACTGGGTTTAGAGCGATTATTGCTCTATTGACCTTTATTTTAATGAAACAGATATTGAATTGCCTTCTATCGGATAAAATTAAAGATCCATGCTGGTTCCACATTCTTGGATCAATAATTCTTTGGGAGAACACTGCATCAGTCTTAGGATGGAATGAGCTTGGCTCCCAGAGACTGCAAAATGAGAAAGTCTGCCTGAGAAGAAATCCTGTTTCAAAACAACTGAAGGAAAAAAATAATGAGCTAAGGGAATTTCATTTGAAAGGTATTTATTGAGCACCTACTAAGTGTCAGGCACTCTGTATAATTCATCTCTTCAAATGCATATAACAGTCCTGCAAGGGGAGTGTTTACATAGTTTTCCAGATAAGAAAAGTGAGGATCAGAAGGACTGCCAAGTTCTCATAGCTAGTTATGGGGAAACTAGAAATTTGATCTCTGAATATGATGATTCCAGAGTTTTATGAATTCCATTATACTAAGCTGCTTTCCACATTTGAGACACACTGCTGGGCTCTGGGAGATACACAGGTGAAGACTTGCCCCCCCACCCCCGCCCGCGTTCAACCAGCATTTTATCTTCCCGGAGTAGGTACTCACAGCTGTAATTCAGGAAAACACAAATATGTACAATTTTCTGGACCCAGCTCAAAAGATGTGTTTAATTTCTTCCTGAATTCAGAGTGCTCTGGTGTATAGAGGAGCAACCAATACTTAATATAGATTGTCTTACATGTGAGCGTTGAACATACAACTAACTCTTCATTAGGATTATTCCTGCAAAGCTATATCAATGTTACGTAGATTTTCCCTTTTCTTTGGAATCGTTTAATTAAGGCCAGGATTAGACTAAGGTGAGTGAGGCTCTCCTCTGGGGCAGAATATTTTATTTTTGAGAAGCAAACTAGTCTGTAATACACCTAGCCCTGTGTGGCAAAAAGAAATAATTCTAGGGAAACTAGGTATTTGACAATGTTGTATTCCTTAATCCATGATAATTAGTAGATGCTCTTAATTACTAATTAATTAACACATTAGCCAAGATTTTCTGAGCGCTTACTATATGTCAAGTCTCATGCTGCCCTTGGGCTTTTTCTAAGAAGGGAGACTGCCTCAGCCGACCTGAGTTCATCACTGGGAGAGTCAGGCACTGGCGCCCCCTACTGGCGCAGCCCTGCCTCACGGCCTCTGGATTACCGCCTGATACCAGCCCAGGTGACAGAGTCCAGCCTCTCCTGGGTTTGGTAAGTCGCTAATTTCTGCAGTGAGGCTGAGGCACCTGTACCGAGGCACCTGACAGCTGCGGATAACTGGCATTTGGCGCTGTCAAGGACTTCTGGTAACATTCACCTGTGAAAGAAGTGCAAAGATACCATGGAATCTTTCTGGAGCACATTGATGTAGCAAATGATCACTTAGCAGAGACATCCACTCATATGCCCTTTATGCTTGACGGGAAAGGGAGAGGATGGCAACAATCGTCCTCAACAAGTCAGAGGCACTTAGCCTGTTGGGGAAAGACAATAAAACTCTGTTGGCACCTCTTGCCTCTTGATGCTAGGTCCAAGGATATCCCCAACCATGCTTTACTTTTTAAAGATTTTTTAAAATTTATTTGACAGAGAGAGAGAGAAAAAACACAAGCAGAGAAAGGGGCAGACGGAGAGAGAGAAGCAGCCCCCGCCCAACCCCCTGCAGAGCAGGGAACCTGAGACGGGACTCAATCCCAGGACCCTGGGATCATGACCTGAGCCAAAGGCAAATGCCCAACCAACTAAGCCAACCAGGTGCCACCAACCATATTTTTAAAATTAATTAACTAACTAATTAATTATTTTTAATGTTTCAGAAAAAAGTTATATGTTCATATAAAAAAGAGATAAAGCAAATGTGACTTAACTCTGAAAATTGGTGACTTTTTTTTTTAATGTTCTGTTAGACACCATGTAGTACATCATTGCCAACCATGTTTTAGAACTCTAAAGTGAGATCAGGCTCAGTGGGACAGCCCAGGAGAGACACTGATGAATAAACCCCTCCCTGAGATCCCTTGAGGCTTTAGGTAAACCTTAATCAAATAGAAATACCAGTGGAAATGAGTAAAAAAGAATTTAGCAACCACTGTAACAGAAACCACACACAGCTATGTACTGGCTGGAATGAAACCTACAGCAGGTTCGTAATTGCAAAAAGAAGGGGAGAAACACCTGCTTCCGCGCTCTATAACTTTCCCCGATTAGGATAGGAAATGTTGGAAAGCCAAACTGTGTTTTAGGAGAAAAGGCCTAAGTCAATTTGGAAATATCAGGCTATGAAAATCAGAAGGCTCTCTTGTATTAGGGGGTGGTGGAGGGTAGGATTGTTGCTTTACCACATCACTAATGTGTTTATTTGGATGTTAGCTGTGCTCCCAAGCCTCTGATCTTTGACAGAAATGACCCGACCATATGCTGAGATATTTCTTTGTTTGTCATTTGTAAATTACATCAAGGCCATCGGGGCTTCTAATTGGGAATGATTTAGGATAATGAGCAAGTAGTTGAATGGGATTTATTTCAGATTCCAGAACATGCACATAGCCTCTGGGAAAGCTGGTAGGACACGCTGGAGTTCAGAGTGCTGCACAGCGTGACAAAGGAAATTGGTGGGGAAATGTTACTTTGCGGAATGGTGTAAGGCTTGACTCTGTTATGAAGAGAGATGTTCTCCAGGCCCAGTCATGCCAGGGGATACACCTTTAAAGTGATTTTGTTGCTCTTGTCTTTTTGTTTTCTCCTCCTCTTGTTTTTGTTCTTCCTTTTTCTCCAAGCCTTCCTGCGTCAAGTTCATTTTGGTTTCTCTGTTTTAGTTCAGTCTATCATATGTTGTTTTCATGTTTTATCACTTCTGTCATTTCCCCAATCCTAGTCTTTCAATCTGATTAATCTGAGTTATAAAGTTGGTTTCAAACAAAGTATCCCTTTATAATCTAGTGATCTTTGCATAATTTCCAAAGTCAATACTTTTTAGCTGGGGCAGATTCATTCCTTCATCAAGCGCTGAGCCGATTCAGCATCTACAGGGAACCAGATGTTCGACCAAGTCAAAACAGGGATCGCTTTCTGTACAAAAGCTTTTTACCAACGTGGGTCAGTCTGAGCCCTCTAGGTGTATCTGGTTAGGGCTGAATTGTAGATCACTTCTGGTCTAGTTTATTCAAGTGCTCTTCAGCCCAACTCTGTTTTTACTGAATTGAGTGCAAGGGTGGAGGTGGCACCTGCTACTTGCCTTCTATGCCAGGGGCTCAGAACGTTTCTCAGGTTGGATGGATGACTTGGCCCTACCTTCAGACCCTCGGATGCACCAGGCTTGCCATTTGATAGAAGGTTGACACTTTAAAAATATTTGCGTGCATTGAATTGATGTGTTGGGTCAGTCGTGGGCTCCCAAGGACCACTGCTGAATCCAGCGGAGAAGTGTTTCTCCTTCAATCCAGGTCACTGCACACTATCTCCCTAGCCTGTCAGTCAGCACGTAGCACAGGGACTTCTGTTCCCAGGAAGGGAATAGAAACCTCTTCACTTTCACACGGCTTAGGATAAGAAGCACCAACCTCTGTCTGGCGTTGTGATTTGATCATGTGCTCTGGAATTGAAGGGAGGGGCTCTGTAGCAGAACTTCTGTGCCAGTAAAGGCATCAGGGAGATGGATGGAGGTTCAGTCGCCCAGACTTTATCTTGCATCCCAGCTTTCTTCATCATTGTCTTTCAAAACCAGTGGCTTGTCTAGAGTCTTTAACCCCAAAAATGATAATTCCACACCACCCCCAACATTTTATCAAGAAAAGCTTCAAACATATAACAGAAAAAATTCAGTACTGTAAATACATATACACACACACCTGGAGTAAACCATTAACATTTGCTATACTTGCTTTATCGTATAGCTCTCCATCTAGAGTGGATCGTTTTTTAACAATCTTTTCTCTTATACAATGAAAATCATTACAGTAATAATCACAAAATAACACGAATAATAATAACTAGAAAAAACTGAAAAATTGTACTCACTATCATAATTATGATAGTAAAAAATAAAGTCAATAAGAATCGCATATAAATATTATATACAAATTTTTACACTTTGCAGTTTATACCCTATATGCCCGTTTTATTATTTTTAAAAGATTTTATTTATTTATTTAGTTGACAGAGAGAGAGAGAGAGAGAGAGAGAGTACAACTAAGGAAGCAGCAGGAAGAGGGAGAAGCAGATTCCCACTGAACAGAGAGCCTGACTTGGGGCTCGATCCCAGGACTCCAAGATCATGACCTGAACCGAAGGCAGACACCCAACTGACTGAGCCACGCAGGCGCCCTTGTATGCCTCTTCTAAATTTGCAATGTAAATGTACTCCCAATGGTCACATGGATTAACAAAAATGAAATATTGAAGTTACATTTCTTCATCTTTGTCATGGTACTCTTGTTGCTTATGCTACACCTTTTTACTGTACAAATGCTTTAAATGCAGGAATATGCAGCTCCATAGGGTTTGTCGGAGACCCAGGATTCTGCGCCGAGTAAATTCAAATGAATCCAGACCATTAGAAACTTACTCCTGAAAGAAGCATGTGTCACAGAGTCTTGACTTCGAGACCAGCTGTACATGGGAGTCTCTCAGTTAACATCCATGTGTCATTCATTATTTACTGAAAGATGAGAATAAAAATGAGCTCATTTGAAGCTTGTATATACGTATTTTTAAAACTCATTTTAGTAACAGGTGGCAATTGTTTCAAACTTATCCCAGTCAGAGCTTTTTTCAGGGAGGAGTATTTATTATTTAGACATTGTTTAGAATTGCTGGTATACGGTAATACTATAAAGCAGACGTTGGTTGGCTTTCTGCTTGTTTTAAAATCCTGTGCATGGAGCGTAGCCTCCTGTGATTTGCTATCCCTTCCCAGTCATGGCGATGTCAAAGAGAAAATAGAGCAGCTGGACACCCAGGGAAAGGCTCCGAAGACAGGTTTTATTCAGGGCCATTGCAAGAGAGACAGAGACTGCAGGACAGGATGTAGCCCAACTCCAGACACAGCAAAGACAGCGGGTGATTTGTGGTTAGTGAGCAGAGTAAGGGGCCAGTGGGTGGAAAATCACTGAGAAGACATCAGGGTAGGGAGATTCTCACTGAAGGCAGGCCAAGGATTCACACGTCAAGGGTGGGGGATGAGGACCTTGATCGGGTATCAAGGGTGATCAGATGTCAAGGTTGTGGGGCAGAAGGAATTCTCACTAAACTCACAGCAGCGTTCTTGCTACAGCTGGGCTGGGTAGACTGAGGATAGGGCCAAGGGATGAGGCCTCGTCAACAAGAGGGCTCAGAGGAGCCTGTCTCAGGGCTGATTTTCAAAGAGAGAGTCTTTGTCAGTGGCCACTGCTGAGGCCATGGAGCTTACTTACTTACACAGGTGGACGGAGTAGTTCTAGAAATAAGGGAAATAATACAGAAAAGAGGGACAATTAAACAGAGCTTTATTTTTGGATTTCCCCATCTTATAAAGCCTAAAGCATTATTAGTTATTTCATCAGTGTTATTAATAAATTACAAAGCCAGGAAATGAATTAGCACATGACATAGTTTGTGTGTCATTCTGTCCTCACCTGACTAACATTTGACCACTTTCTGTCGGCAGTTTCTCGTGTGCTTTCTTAAAAATGGCCCTTGAGTGAGGCCGGAGATTGTGTCCGGAGCAGTGCTTCTCATCTAAAGGGCCATTGATCTGCTTTCCATTAATGCTTTGTGCTCACAGGAAAGCCTGTTTGTGTCACAGGGACGAGCTATGAAACGCGTGAGCAAGCCTGGCCTTTTCCTCCCCTGCCTGCTAAGGACAGCGCCCCTCTTGATTCCCCACTTCCCACCCTTGAGCCTAATTCAGGCTGGTGTGGGCAGGAATGAGGGAGACGAGGGCAGGGCCTTCTCACCAGAAAAGGCCCATGTTGACAGAGGACTGCAGGACCGGGGAGAAAAAAAGAAAAATTCCCCTTGAATGGGGATTTTCAGAGCCTGTAGCTGCACGGTCACGAGCAGAGTCAGAGAGCGAGGCTTCTGGAACCTTCCAGGATCCAAGCAGGAGAAATGGGGCTGTGGAGATTTCTAAAGAACAGGATCTCTTAGTAAATTCTTTAGAAGATACCGGTAAAAAAAATTTTTTTAAACATTTGATTTAACTTTTCATCTCTTATTACTTTTAAAACTGAGAGGCAATATTTTAAAGACTTGTAAATATTTTCAGATTGTTGCAGGTGTCCCTGAGATGATCTTGCTTTGAGGCTCTGCTCTGAGGGCCTGACTGGTAAGGAGTTATGTCAAGAAGCCTATGGTTTGGGGTGCCAAGTTGGGGTGCGAGGTCCCTTTAACGCTCACTATATAGTAATGAGGGAGCTTCAGTTTCTGAACTGGACGGGTGGAGGTAAATTGATTCCTTCCCTCTGAAAGCTAGCCTGAACGCAGCCACCCATTCTCAAGAGAGAATGTGAGAGGATAAAAACTAGCTTTGAGACCCCACTGTGCTCACACAGGGAAAACCTAACAATGGACAAAGAAAACACTGACGTTTCATCCAAACCTGCGGATGTGAGCGTAAGTACAGCATGGGAAGCCTTCTCTCTTGCTTGAATGCCATTTATTGGCGACCTGGTTAGTAAAATGAGACTATGTGACTTTATGCAAATAAAGCCAGCAATAATAACATACTTGATCTTCTTACAGTACTTAATGGATTTTGACCGATGTGAGCTTGTTTCAAAGTGCTGTACTTGGCAATTGATTTGCAACTGTTTTTCTAAAACTCCAGGGAAATTGTACTGATCTCTATACAAATTCCATTTTAAAATTTAATCAGTGCTAACTGAAACGGCCTATAATGTGTTCCTTCCCCGAAGGACCCAACCTTGGCCTTGTCAGTCCTACACGCGCCAGCATTTCTGTGTGTTTCCCTTTTTGACTTCTTTGGGCAAATATTTGAAAATAATTTGGCACCATAGCTCGTCCTGCAAGAGAATGTTATTCTCTGGAGAAACACCAGCCTCAAACCTGCAGGACATCCCATTCAATGAAGCTTGGTCTAGTTCAGTTTCACCGGGAGGGATATAAGCTACATTTCACTCCAGGGGTGGACAAGGGTGTTTGGCAAAGAGAATGAGGGGGCCATGAATAATTCAGAATATACTTGGCCACATATTATCCCATTAACTGGTAGGATTAAAGACATGGACTTTGAATGGAAGAGTGAGGGAGAGTATAAGAGAATGAGAGAACTCTTTAAGAGCACTCAAAAGAGAGATGATCTCTTTGGAACTGGTGTGCTAGATTGTTGCCTTTAAAGGAATGTGTGGTTAAAAGTTATTTCATCACTGGAGTTTAGTTACCCTGACATGTATAAATCTCTCCTTCAAAGAAGCTAAACTCTTGCATACATTATTAAAGGATTCACAGCATCAGATGACAGAGGGTAGAGGAGAAAAAAAAAAAAAAAGAGGAGGGAAACAATTAAATAATGCATTTTTTCCTCTTGCACAGGATACTTCGCAGATCCATATGCTAAAACCAATAATTTTCCGAGTCTTCTATTTCATTCTTTATTTTTAAATAATTCTTTCTTTTGCCATTGAGATGCTGAGTCCCTGACCAGCACACTGGCTGTCTTATGTACACACAGGAAGCCCTGGTTCTATTCCACAGCCTTGCACGAAAACTGGAATGTCAACTTTTTTTCCTCTAGCACCCAGTCAGGAAGCCATAAGTGAGAAATCAATTTGTTTCTATAAGGCACTCACTTATATTCTTATTTTCAGTCCTGCCTCAGACAGAAGAAATTGATGGTGGGAGAAAGGCAACATAATACAAATACGTGAAACACCTACCTATTCCCACAGTGAGCTGGGTGCACATGAGAGGACTCTTCTAGACTCCTGACCTCCTGACCTTCAGGTCCTCTGGGCCACCCTCCAGGGAATTCGGGTCCATCCTCTACAGCATCTACTTAGTGGAACTGGAGAGTTTGAGGAGAGGATCTAGGATTCAGACAATGAATAATTCACTGGGGTTCATATAATGTCTGATTTTTCTCAATTACATGATTTAATGGAAGTCATTTTTACACTTGTATTGATGATGTAGACTGATATTTTGAGGCCTTTTAGCACTAAGATTCTCCTGATTGGGTGACTCCAGTCCACATGAGTTCTAGACTGTTTTTTCTCTTCTCTTCTCGCCCTTTCTTTCCTTTCTTTTCTTTCTTATCTTCTCTCTTTTTTTATTCTCTCTCTCTCTCTCTCTCTTTTTTTTTTTTTTAGATATCCAATATCTCAGTTCAGGTGGTCAGTGCCCACGGGAAGCTGCCAGGTAGACGAGCACCTCGAAAACCCATCAGCAAAGCCAAACTCAAGAAGCCTTCCAAGAAGAAAGCTCCCTTCTGGAATGTCCAAAACAAAATCATTGTCTTCACCGTATTTCTCTTCATCCTCGCAGTCATAGCCTGGACACTTCTGTGGCTCTACATCAGTGAGTGAAAACCCGTGTTCTTTTGGGGCTAGGCTTTGTCCTGTGGTATCAGCATCGGCCCTGCCACTGTGTGCCCCAGCTGCCTGGGGTATGTCGGAGAGAATTTCCCAAGTTCCCTGACCGGTAGCCACTCCCCAAACTGTGGAGGATTTAGGGAGGAAGAAAGCAGAAATGTCCTTGCCATTCCTTCTTTTACCACCACTGCTTTCTTGCCACGGGAGGGCAGGAGGAGCAGGGATGGGGGATAGAACGACAAGAGCTGCGGAGGCGCTCAGGAGCTTTGGGTAAGTTCAGAAATGTAATGCATTTTTAGCTTTAAGAAGTGAATGGGATTCTCAGTTGTTTCATTTCCTCATCCCGCCCACTGCTGGTTTCTAGGCAACCTCACATTTCCAGCTCCCGAGCTTCCTTTTACTCATGCATCTTTCTCTCCGCAGTGTTTATGCTTTTGTCAAGCTGATTGGTTATGCTTTGGTCTATCTGACTGATCCTTTTGGACAGGAGTTCTTTTTTTTTTATTTTATTTTATTTATTTATTTGATAGGCAGAGATCACAAGTAGGCAGAGAGGCAGGCAGAGAGAGAGGGGGAAGCAGGTTCCCTGCTGAGCAGAGAGCCCGATGCGGGGCTCAATCCCAGGACCCTGAGATCATGACCTGAGCCGAAGGCAGAGGCTTTAACCCACTGAGAGACCCAGATGCCCCTTGGACAGGAGTTCTGACTAAGCTTCTTCTTAAAGAGTACTTACCCATGCTGCTCAGTACCTATAGCATTTGGTGGCTGACGCTCAACTTCCAACCCGTACATGTTAATATGTTTGATACAAGATACATGTACTCTCAAGGATATTAAAAATTGGTTGTGAGGCAGGATTTATAGGCAAAGGATGAATGAATATTGTATTAAACAGTTCAGGAGATATATATATATATATGTTTATATATATATATATATATGTTTATATATACATATGTATGTATATATATACACACATACACACAGATTACTTAAAATTTGCAAGGCACAATGTAAGACATCAGACATACCAAGATATATCTCCTACCTTCAGAAAGCTCACAGACGCGTTTTCCATTTTCAGAAAACTCAGTTCAGTGCTGGAGAGGGGATGCAAGTTGATTTTTAATTTTTTTTAATATCTTTTTTTTTTTTGCTGAAGCAATTACTTTGTAATCACAGAAGAGAGGCATCTAATCTGCCCAGGAATAGGGTCCAGGGAAGGCTTCATGAACTGGTGGTTCAAAATTTATTTCTTTCATATCTTGATATGCCCACTATGAGCTGCATCCTGTGAACAGCATGGACGCAGAGCTGGAGAGCAGACAGAATCTGTATCTTGAAGGAGCTTGAAGACTAGGGAAGAAAGTCAAGTAAACAGGCAATTAAAAGAAACACAAAACACAATCCCAACCCAGAACAAACCAACTTATTTCCCATCGGTTCTCTGCCGTCCCTCCCCTGATAAATTTGAATGTCCTTAGCATCTTTCTGTAAAGATTTTGGACATCACTGTGTAGAAGCAGGCTGTTGTCTGTGTGAAAAATCAGAGAAGGACGTTTCAGGAAGACGGAGCAGTATAAGCAAAAGGTATGAACAACCGAGAACTGTTCAACAAACAACAATATTGTGACCATGCAGATTATTGTACGTTGGGCTGAGCTGAAGAGCTGGGTAAACGTAATCTAGTTCGAGGGTAAATGGATCTCACTTGTGTTGTTGTTATCTGGACCCTTGAGTATTTACTGATGCAGGAAGACTGTGTGAGCTTCTAGATAGAAGGCATGGCTTTCACTCAAATTTTAGAGTCTGTAACAACGACAACAAAAATCTAAGAAGCAGTTCCTTGAAAATCAGAAATGAAAACAAACATTGTTTTATTTGGGAGGGTAGTGAGTCAAGGGGATCCAAGGTCACATAGCTTGAACAGACAAATCTAGCCCATCAGCTCAGGCCTTCTGCCAATGTGCCCCTCCCCCATACCTACACAGCCTCACTCCCCCCATGGGGCTACTGTGACCCTGGATGGCTCACATGAAGGGGGTGGCTTCCTGTCACTCCCCTAGGTGCCCCTTCTTCCTAATTCAGCCTAATTCAATGTTGGGCATTACCCTAGCAGAGAAAATTTCTCCCTTTCTTCCTCTACCACTCTTCTCTCTCTTTCTTCCCTCAAACATTTATTGAGCTTCAGAGCTACGAAAGACACTGAGGGACAAAAAGAAGTTACTGTTACTCTTAAAGGACAGACATACAGACAGAAGTTATGGATATAGTGGGACATACATCAAAGGGGAGAAATGTACCACGGCCGCGGGAGCCAGGTGAAGGGTACCGCCGAGGAGTAAGAACTGTGGTAACAAAAACGAAAGGCAGAAAGAAGAGCCCCTAATCCCGTCCCCCCGCCCCCGCAACAGTTCCCCAAGCTATAGTCAGGTGCTCTAAGGCAAGTCAGACACAGCAGTGTTCTTGCTCATGTCATGTCATCAGTGGTTTCTGGGCAGACCTGACACCAAATCCCATGGTCCTCACCGGGCAGAGTATTTATTTATTTATTTATTTATTTATTTAAAGATTTTTAAAAATTTATTTGAGAGAGAGACAGTGAGAGAGAGCATGAGCAAGGAGAAGGTCAGAGGGAGAAGCAGACTCTGCATGGAGCTGGGAGCCGGATGCGGGACCCTATCCCAGGACTCCGGGATCATGACCTGAGCCGAAGGCAGTCGTCCAACCAACTGAGCCACCCAGGCGTCCCCGGGCAGAGTATTTAAACACGAGTGACCTGACACTGGGCCGAGAACCAGGCTTTGTGGCTCAGAGGAAGAATGAATTCTCCATGTATTGCACAGAGCTGAAGACTCGCCCAGCATCCTACGTATCAACCTCACAGGTCAGATAAGGACGAGCCCCCAGGAGCTCAGTGACCATCAGCCGGAGGGCCTTTCCCTTCTCCCCCACTATGCTCACTTGACCTCAGAGTAGACATTTCTTACCTCCTTACTGTCTCCAGACTCAGGATCCATGGAAACTGCATATGCTCTTTTTGGTCCCTTAGTGACTCTAGCATGTGTATAAAGTCAACAAGTTCTATCTTTTACCTTTTAGTCTTGCTCAGAAGTATTTACCAGGAGTTAGTAGAGAGAACAGACTATCCTAAGAGAAATGGTGATCTACTGATAATGGAAGTGCTGTTATTAACTTCATTTAGAGCCTTCCCAGGCTATGAGCCAGGAACATATGTAGCTGTCCAATAAAGCCATTTGAACAGGGATGCCTGGGTGGCTCAGTGGGTTAAGCAGCTGCCTTCAGCTCAGGTCATGATCCCAGGGTCCTGGGATCGAGTCTCACATCGGGCTCCTTGCTCAGCGCGGAGCCTGCTTCTGTCTGTCTACAGCTTCACCTGCTTGTGCTTGCCCACTCTCTCTGACAAATACATAAATGTAATCTTTAAAATAAGTAAATAAATGACACAAACATTTGAGGAGCTTGATGCTGACATATATCAGACAGTGCGTCACTGCCACACAGAGGGGAAGAGTCCCTTACCGGCTTTCTCTCCTGTCTTACAGGTAAGACAGAAAGCAGAGATGCTTTTTACTTTGTTGGGATGTTTCGCATCACCAATATTGAGTTTCTTCCTGAATACCGACAGAAAGAGTCCAGGGAATTTCTGTCAGTGGCACAGACTGTGCAGCAAGTGGTGAGATGATGGAGGGTGTTGGGGGGGTGGAGGGAGGGAGGGTTGTATGGGAAGCTGGGGAGAGTGGGGTCAGGGGGTGAGGGTTTGGGGTGGAGGGGTCACAAGGTGACTGTGCTCCCAGGTGAGCAGGGAGGATCAAGGAAGTAGTCAGAGGGAATGTGGAATTTAGCTCATCTTGGCTGTAATTGCTTATTTGATAGAATTGTTAATTAATTTAATTTAATTTGTTTACTCATGTATTTTATTTATTGCTGAAAGTAAAAGCAAGAGCTCTCTGAGCTCCAGTTTTTCTCATCTGTAAAATAAAGGAATTGGATCAGTTGATCTTTAAAATGCCTTCCAGAACTAAAGTTATAATCATACTGCTTAATTCTAGGAGCTGTACACATTTATATCAACCTCAATACACTGGAATCTCTTTACTTTAAAAAAAAAACCCAAAATAAAAACTCTCTTTATAGATCTAATATGTATTTAACCATAAAAAATTATAAAATTCAGAAAATTACAAAAAGGAACAATAAAATTTTCTTTAACATCATCTGCAAAGATAGAGCCCTTTTTATTCTGGGCCACAGAGACAGCACAATATTGGAATATTCGTAGATGTTCAGATTTATAATCTGAATTTTTCCTCTTAACATTAGGTCACATGTTTCTATGCAAGAACATTCTTTAAAAAAATGTGAGTTTTAATAGCTACAAAGTTAGCCAATCCCTTTAAATATTTTTTTAATTTAAATTCAATTTGGTTAACATATAGGGTATTATTAGTTTCAGGGGTAGAATTTAGTGACTCATCAGTTTCATACAATACCCAGGGCTCCTTACATCAAATGCCTCCTTAAAGTTCATCCCCCAGTTACCCCATCCCCCACCCCCTCCTCTCCAGCAACCCTCACTTTGTTTCCTACAATTAAGAGTCTTTTGCGGTTTGCCTTCCTCTCTGATTTTATTTTTCCTTCCCTTATGTTCATGTTTTGTATCTTCAATTCCACATAGGAGTGAAATCATATGGTATTTGTGTTCTCTGACTGACTTGCTTCGCTTAGCGTCATACCCTCGACCCTCTAGTCCCACCCACGTCGTTGTACAGGGCAGAGTCAATCCCTTCCTATTGCATAGTCAAGCCGTCTGTTGCTCCTATGGGTAATGCTACACGAAACTGCTCCGTAGATTGTGTATATCCGTGATGACCTCCTTAACTGATCCCCTAAAAGTGTATACAATAATCTATTCACGGTTCTTGATATACATCACCCACCACAAAGCTGCTGCCAGTTTGTATCTACGCAGTAACGGAGAGGGTGCCCTACACAGGGGCGCCCCTACTGCCAGGACAGGCGCCCTGCCCTGTAGACTGGGGAAAGGCCGTGTGCGCGAGAGGGCGAGCGAAAACAGCGGGCAGGTGACTCCTACTTCCTGAAGGCCACCCCCACACGGGCTAGGTGGCTAAAGCTTTCACCTTTCCTGTGTATCACTTATTCCTTGAATTAGTCCTAAGATCCTGAAGCAAGGAGGGAGGGAAGGAAGGGAGGGAGGGAGGAAAAGAGAATAAGAGAAAGAGAGAGAGAAAAGAGAGAAAGAAAAAGAAAGAGAAAGAGAAAAAGAAAAAGAAGAAGAAACACAAAGGGGGGGGGGGGCTCAGCGGTTTTCGATAACACGTTCCGTGCTGCACAGTGAATTTAAGCCTCACAATTAGGAGGGTGACTTTGCCATTAGGTAGGAAGGGGAACACAGGAGCAGGAGATTTCGCAGAGACCCAGCCTGGCGTTAGAAATGCTAAGGAAGGGCCCAGAAGGTACACTGAAGTAGATCTCTTCTGGCTCCAACTCCGGCGTTGTAAAAGGGCTGGGGGTTTCCCTCGAGAGAGCCCAGACCCGGCGGAAGGCACCGCCTGCCCCCTAGTGGCGCGGACGGCAATGTGTCCTTAAGAATATACATTTTCCAGACGGCATTGCTAGAAAAGAGGTTAGGTCAAGCACTTTGAAAATGTACTTAAAGGAGTTTGACTTATTAATTGAGGAGATAATTAACCTTTGGATTAGGCAGAATACAGAAGTTAAGCTTAATTAGGATGTTTCAAGACAGCAGTGAATGAATGAAGGTAACTGGTTATTCTTCATAGAGAGCCCAGGGACAGTAGGTAACTCAGCTCTGGAGGCTTCAGCCAGAGCCCTGCTTTTCTCCTGGCTAGCTGTTTGGACCCACAGCATGCTAGGTACCATGAGATGAAGCCAATGTGAAAGACTTCAGAAACCTCGTTTTTTTCTTTTTTAGGTAAACCTGGTTTATACAACATCTGCCTTCTCTAAATTTTACAAGCAGTCTGTCGTTGCAGATGTCAGGTAATGTATGTCCCTTGCTTTGGGACGTCTGTGTTTACTTCTGTAAATTCCTCTCAAGGCTGTGGAAGGGCTCAGCTATGACCATTCTCCAGTAACTTCCTGGGGGCGGCTTTGGGTTAATACATTTTACCACAACTGGCGACCCAACTCTCCCCTGTTGTCATGCTGAGTTTTTCTCTGCATCTGCTAAAGCCTGTCCTCTCCCCACAGCTGGGGTCCTGGGCCCCTCCATATTAATGCTCCTGGCCACAATGGCCACAAACATGGCTACCATTGGGTGGGGGTAAAATCAAAACACAGTGCAGGATTTTTCAAAATATGTTCAGCTAAAAGCTGATCACTGGAGAATTTCTGAGGAAATAAAGGATCTCATGGTCAATTAATTTGTGTCAAAATTTTTATGAATTTTAAATTCATAAATAAAATTTAAAAATTAATGAATTTTTAATTGATTTGTTTTATTAAAACTTATTTCTCAAACTGTGTGCCATGTCCCCCCACTTCCTGCGTATCTGCTGAGACTCATAATTTGCTTTGGCATACCAAAGACATTAAGAAGTCTGGGAGTAGAACAGATTGTTTACTTTCTCTTTCCTGCATTATTTACCATAGAACACTTAAGGTTTGTTTTTCATAAAACATGACAGTATTTGTGCACTTAGAGCTCTTGCTCCAGGGTTTGGCTGAAAACCAAGTTGGACTGGATTCCAGGATTTGCTACTTACTCGCCATATGATTTTCCGTTGTAGTTGATCTTGACTTCCTTTTCTGTAAAACTGCAATAATAGGACTTTCCTCATAAGATTAAGTGGGACAAAGCAGAATTTAGCACTGTGTCTGGACATGGTAAAGTGTCAAAAATTGTAGTTGGTTTTATTTGTAATAGAAGTGAATCTCTGATATCCATAAAAATAGTGTATTTTCCAGGGAAATGCAACTATACACGAATGATTCTAGATGAAAACCCAACACAGCAAGACACATACTATGATGCTTTCCCTTCCCAGTTCCCACAATAGGAATCAGTGACTTCTTAAAGAAGAAATTTTGGAAGTTGAAGGATGTCCTCACTGACTTACCTTGAATCATTCAGTTGCGTCACTGGCTTTCTATGAGAGTCCACTTCCTAAGACATATACCTGAACATTCCTCTTTTTTTTTTTTTTTCCTATAGTGGCAACAACAAAGGTGGCCTCCTTGTCCACTTTTGGATTGTGTTTGTCATGCCAAATGCCAAGGGCCATATCTTCTGTGAGGACTGTGTGGCTGCCATTTTGAAGGACTCCATCCAGACGAGCATCATAAACCGAACCTCTGTGGGGAGCTTGCAGGGCCTGGCTGTTGACATGGACTCTGTGGTACTAAATGGTGATTGTTGGGTAATTCTTCTTCATGCATTCCCTCCTGCAGCACTCTTGAAACTGCCATTAAACACAGTCAATATTATAATGAAGTATTCTTTCCACAATCCCAGTGAAACAGGATTAGCTGAGGATGTTGATAAAGAAATTGCTAAATGTTATATACAATGATTGGGTAATAGAAGTGGGTTCAAAATATATGTGAGATTGAATTTTTCAAGTGTCCCCTGCCCTATATTTAATTCATGAATCTTCAAAGTAAGTCTCCGAGTCCTGAAGAAGAGAGAATTTTGCTGAAGCTTATCTTGTCTTTTCCCTTGTCCAGACAGAACTACAACTGTGCTACAGAGTGCTGCCCAGTGTTCCACAATGGCTTCTTGAGTAGCTCTGCCAGAATGCAAACTTCATAGTTTTATTTGCCAGTAAAATACTTTAATTGTGTGACCCCAAAACAACGCTTTCTTTCTTGATTTAAATCATATCAAATCATTAAAATGTAAATTAAAATCTTATTAAAATCATATTAATCATATTAAATTTTATATATGTATCTCCATATGCCAGGCATGTAATGTAGTAGTATGTGGCTGGTAAGTAATGAATGAATGAAATATCTCTAGTGGCAAAGTCTGCACCACGAATACTATTTCAGATCTAGGACTAATTATTATTATATTCCTTTGGTTGCTTTTTACCCTTAAAGATATTTAAAATGTGTCACTATGGACAATTTCAAGCATCAAGAAGAGTAAAGAGCATAGTGCCATGAACTCTCATATACCCTTTATTCAGCTTCAACAACTATGAACTCACGGCTGTCCCACTTGCTCTTGAAATACATAGACAACTTCCCCTGCCCTCCCTGGATCATTTTAAAGCAAATCCCAGAAATGATGAATTGCTGGACTGAAAGGAATTTTCACTAAGCCAAAGTCCAACCAAATGGAATGCTGGACCTGACAGTCTCTTTTCCCCATGTTTTTTCAATGCAGCTGGGCTTCGGACAGATTATTCTTCAACCATAGGATCTGGTAAAGTATGACATGCAGTTTCTTTTACGCTGTCTCCAAATCAGTATCCTTTTTGGCTGTAGTTTTCTTTTTCAAATGATGGTATTTAGTAATGCTCTTTCAGTTGCCTGTGACAAAAATACACTTGAACTGGCTTAAGCCCAGAAGAAACGTGATTGGCTCTTATAACTGGGACATACATGGAATGTGCTGTCTTCAGGCATGTTTGGGGCCAGGTTGCAAAATAAAATATCATCAGAACTCTGCATCCTTGCTTTTCCCTGTGGAAGCTTCGAGTTTATTCTTCTAACTCAGTGTCATGAATGGCAACCAGTAGATCCTAGCTTAGAATTTACCAGTAGCAACAATAGTAGGAAAAAAAAAAGCCCACACAAATTTCCACAATTTTTTCAGAAGTTCTGGGGCTGAACTTAGTGCCTCAGATTGGCTGGCCTGCCCATTCATGAACCAGCTTCTTTTATTCTGATTGGCCAGTCTGGGTCATGTGCCCATCTCTGGTCATAGAGGTGAGTTTAACCCCAACCAAACCATACAAGCAGGGTAGTGGTAGTTTCTCAAAGTGAAGTCTTGGTGCTGTTACCAGAAGAGAGGGGAGCAGATTCCAGGCTGTCAAAAACAGCAGACATCCTCCATGTGAACTCTTTGGTCCTTACTCTTTATAAAGATATCTAGAAAAGTCATTCCTGGGACACCTGGGGGGCTCACTCAGTTGAACGTCTACGCCTGCCTTCCACTCAGGTCATGATTCCAGGCTGCTGGGATCGAGTCCCACATCAAACTCCTTGCTCCGCTGGGAGCCTGCTTCTCCCTCTGCCTGCTGCACCTCCTGCTTGCTCTTATTCTTTCTCTCTCTCTTATTCTCTCTGACAAATAAAATCTTAAAAAAAATTTTTTTTTAAAAAGTTCCTAAAACAAAACAAAGTGCTGTCTCCACAGACAAAGGCTGCTCTCAGTACTTCTATGCAGATCATCTGTCTCTCCGCTACCCTGTGGAGATTTCTGCAACCTCAGGGAGGCTGATGTGTCACTTCAAGCTGGTGGCCATCGTGGGCTATCTGATTCGTCTCTCAATAGAGTCCGTCCAGATTGAAGCTGACAACTGTGTCACTGACTCCCTGACCATTTATGACTCCCTCTTGCCAATCCGGAGCACCATCTTGTATAGGTACTCTAGCTAGTAAAGACTTTTTTACAGTGTCTCTCTTGTGCCGTATCTTGTTTCCCTTAGACTTTTAAAACAATTTTTGTGTGTGCTCATGAGATCAAAGAACTGACCCATGCCTTATTTAGTATCCCCTGGATGAGCCAGAGCCTATGGGACACAAAGTTCGCTGTTTACTTGCCGCATACAAGGGTCAAAATCAGTATAGCAGGAAGGTCAGCCAATATTTCTGAAATCTAGCTGACTCTTCTGTTTAATTTTACTTTTATTGCAACCGCAATGAAATCTACTGTTTCATTAGCGTGTGAGAATAAATCTTCTGATGATTGCACACCATTAGTAAAGCAATTAAATTTCTCCCTTATTATAAAGATAAGACTGTGTTCATTGTGAAAGTGAACAGAGAAAAACAAGATCAATATTTCACAATCCCATTACCTAGAACAACTGTCTGTTATGTTTTTGCACAAATATTTTCATTCCTATATATATATGTAATTACACACACATATATATACATAACCTAATATTTTTTACTTACTAGCAGACATCTTTTTGTGAGTGCTTATTAAGTATTATCTTGATGATTTAATAATGATAGTTATAATTTATTAAAAATTTAGTATTTGTTACTGTGCTAAAAAGGCACATGAATTATTATTTTTAATAGTGCTTATATATGTATGCAACTGTGTTCTATGTATGTATATTTTGGTGATGAATATGCATTACTAGAGATGTCAACAGTATGTAACGGTTACAGTGAAACACAAGTTGGTCACTGGCTCTGATTCCTCAGTTATTATTTTTTTTCATCCTTCCAGACATACTTTGCTATTATCACACTTAATCCTCACCTCAGTGCTGTGAGGAATAGACTCTTGGTACTACCACCCTTTCATAATCGGGGAGCTGGCATCTTTGAAGATTAGTTCCTTGACTGCTCAGGCTCTTTCAGCCAGTTATGTGATGGAGCTGAATTTTGAACCCAGTTTTCCTGAGGCCAGAACTCAGGACCGTAGCCGTTTCAGTACTTGCCTATGCCTTGCTACGTCTCAAGGGGGGGTCCAGTGACAGCCATCCAGGAGGATTCTCTGATAGTTACCCGGCAAAAGTTTCTATATCTTTATCACCTCCCCTCTGTCGTGCCCTGTGGCAGCTGGTGGAGTGTGCCTAACAAGAACTGTGTGGATGGCGGGGGAGATGGGTGGAATTAATCGTAGGAGGAGGCTCACTGCTCAATAACCTGTTATTACTCATGGACTTTGTTTTGTTGTCTGGTTTCAGAATTTGTGAACCCACAAGAACGTTAATGTCCTTCGTCTCCACAAATAATCTCATGCTGGTGTCGTTTAAGTCTCCTCAGATACGGAGTCTATCAGGAATCCGGGCATTTTTCGAGGTCATTCCAGAAGAACGTAAGTCTTTCTTAATTGAAAAAAAGTCACCTTGAAAAATATCTGTTATCATAGTCCAGTCTTATCTCTCCTGAGGCTGTGTTGTAAAACCAGTCCTATTAGTCAGGGACTTTGACTCAGGGTCCACTCAGAGGAGAGAGATTGTATTATTTAAACTGCGAACATTGATGTGAACAACTGTTAACTTGGCATGGAGGTGTCAGCTAGGTCACTCAAAAGGCAGAAAACCTAAGGTGTTCTGGGTGTAATACTTGTAGGAAGCAACTACCCCCTGTAGTTCTAGGGGGCACAAAGGAAATCGGTGACAACGCTGACAATTTATAATGTCTGAAACTCAGACCCCTGGCGGAGGGGAGAGGGGGGGTGGCTGCTCAGCTGGGGCCAGTGTCTCAGAGTTCAGGGGCGGGTGTTCACGGACTTGGGACCCAGACCTTCGAGGAGGGGTGGCCAGACAGCCTGGGCTGTATGTTTGAGGAAGATGCAATAAAACGCAAGTTGGGAAAACTGCTAACAGGGTTCAGCTGTGCTACAGGAAGAAAGTGTAGCGGCGCGGAGAGGGGCGGGAGAGAGTGGGGGGGGAAAGTGGGAAAGAATGAGGGGAGAAAAGGGAAGGAAGGAGGATTGCTCGGGGGACTGTCCCGGGAAGAGGAAACAGAACCGCAGGAAGCCCCATTCTTCCTCCTCCGGGGGTCTAGTGTTCCTGCAGCGCCCCCTATGGGCAGGGTCTGGCAGGAAGCCAGGTGGCAAAGGGCAGAAGCTGCTGGAAAAGATCCTGTCACAGCCCCAGAGAAAGGCACATTCGCAGCCCCGTGATAACAGTGCAGGACCTAGCACACTACAGTGGCTGTCTTCCGTGAATTCTCGTTGATAGCAATACGTGTGAATGCCATCCTAGAAAGTGCACGGCAAGTAAAACCCAGAGATTTGATGGGTTTTCCTAGGTCAGAGAGTGAGCAAAAAGTGACCTAGCTTCCTTTCCCTCTTCTCTTTTTGACTTGGGTTGGCGAAGTAAAACAAAACAAAAGTGAACCTTCACTGAAAGTCTAGTCTTTTTGTACCTTCTTTATGAGCCCTGACAAGGTCAAAGGATCAGAATGAGAGATGGGTGAGGAGGGCAGTGGAGCTGGCTTAAGTTAGATGGTCAGAGCTTCATAAGTCCACCTACATTTTAAGGCAGTGGCTCATTTTGATAGGTTTGTTTGGTCAAATTATTACAAAACTAAATACAAAGTTGACTTATCTAGCCAAACTGAACAAGCTATTTGAGATTTTGTTGAGTTGAAAATTATCTCTAACTCCAAAGATTAAAAATACGATTAGCTCGGAAGTATTGCAGTGGAATTTGTGAACAAACATTTATTGAGCTTGTACTATATGCTAGGAATGATTCCAGGTGATAGGGAAAACAGCAAACAAAATAGATAAAGGAAATTACATTTTAGCAGAAGGATGCCCCTACAGTAAAAATAGATGTTTAGATTGTTTTATTTAAACAGAACAACATGTTATGTAAACTGAGTATTTTTCTTCAACAACAAATATACACTAATGAGAACAAATAGGCTTAGAAGCTTTAAAAATATATTTGAGTTATGTTTTTAAAGAGAGTAATAGCATCCTATAGATCTGTAGTCAAAATGTGATTGAAAAGAAATATAGAATTTAAATAAGAAGTTTAGCTATATATCTATAGGGTGCTGTTTCTTTTTGGAAAAACTGGTTTAAGTTTCAAAAAGTATATAAGTTTGATGATTAAGGAGTGTGCTTTTGTAGTTAAAGAAATATATGCAATGCATTTCCCATAATCTCACAACTGCAAATCATTGTGTGTTACTGGATATTTTTTTCAGAGTGTGAAAACACAGTATTGATCAAAGAAATCACTGGCTTTGAAGGGAAAATTTCAAGTCCATATTACCCAAGCTACTATCCTCCAAAGTGCAAGTGTACCTGGAAATTTCAGGTAGCCTAGTTTTACCACTACTTTAGAAAAATATTGTTATCTTGTGTTTAGAATCTATTTTTAATTACCTTTATTTTTACTACAAAAAGAATGTGAGTTAATTTTTTAACATTTAAGCCTTAATCAAATACATTTCCTAGACCATGAAAGGTCCTTGTAATTTCAACTATCTGCCCATAAATTAACTGTTCTTTGCCGATAGGCTTATTTTTCCAATTGTTATTTTTTTCATCTGTATTAAAAAATGCAAAGATACTGTTATGGGATCAAACAGTTTTTTATTTTAATATGATAGAGCTCACTTATTAATTTTTAATTATTTCACTATCAGCATCACCATAAGAATAATAAAGAAAGAATACATTGAATTAGGCAACATATATTTCACTTATATAAGCAAACCAAGTTTTGCAAATTTATATAAAATATATACATCTCTATCTGGTCCCTAACAGAGTTCCTTTTTTTTTTTTTCTTTAAAGTTTTAGTCTATAACTGTTCTTCTTTCTCTAACTGTAGTGTCCTGTGGAGGGACATAGGGCAAGGCTCTTTCAGCATGTATGTATAAAATGATTTTTGTGAGGCATAGCAATTAGATGTAAGTGACAAGAAGTTTAGTGTTTGCATTAATTCAACATGTTATTATTAAATGCCCACTATGTGTCTGGCTGTATTCTAGACACTGGGATCCATGATATCTGACACACACGCAGGAGAGCTCTGCTCTCATGGGGCTTAACCATATAAGAGGCAGAGGTGACAAATGAACAAATGAACAAATATATGTAGAGTATGGTACATGGTGGTACAGTGCTATGGAGAAGAACAAACCAGGGAAGGAGGCTCTGGAGCTGAGTGGGCAGTCTGGAGTATGAAGGCTAGGATGTGAGGAATTTGTTACCTTAAATAGCACGGCCAGGGGAAACCTTACCTACAAACTGGCATTTGCACAGAAACCTGAGAGACATGAGGGAACTAACCCTATGCATCCCTAGAATCACAGTGTTGCAGCCAAAACCTTACCTACAAACTGGCATTTGCACAGAAACCTGAGAGACATGAGGGAACTAACCCTATGCATCCCTAGAATCACAGTGTTGCAGCCAAAGGGAACAGCTGAGGCAAAGGCCAAGGCAGGAGCATGTTTGCTGCCTGTGTTGTTTGTACACAAAGAGTTAAATATTTTATTTTGTATTTTTAAAAAGATTTTATTTATTTATTTCAGAGAGAGAGAGACAGAGCATGAGAGGAGAGAGGTTAGCAGGAGCAGACTCCCCGCTGAGTAAGGAGCCCGATGCGGGACTCGATCCTGGGACTCCAGTATCATGACCTGAGCCAAAGGCAGTCGCTCAACCCACTGAGCCACCTGGGCACCCTAACAGCTAAATATTTTAAATAATTTTAAATATTCATATGTGTACTTAGGTTTCCTTCCCTGATGGCATACATCCTTAAATTATTTTTTTTTCATCAAGGTTGAAAACATTTCCAAAATAATTAAAACCCAAAGCTTCAGGACTCTTGCCCACCACCAGTTCTTAATGCCTCAGGGCAGCAGAATCTCAGTGCCTCAGGTCACTCATGAGTTGGGGAAGGAAAAAGAGAGACATCAAATCTGTCTCTTCTATCTCTCCAAAAAGCAAGTGTATCTTCTCTATGACAGCCAGAACAAGATTGACCCCTTCCCTGAAGTTCTGTCAAATGTTTGAAGTTCCTTTGAGGTAAAATAAACACCGATTCCATGGTAATGCATAAGACCTAATGTGAAGATCCCTAAACATTGTTCTAGTCAGGATGTAAAAAAGAATATCAGATTCTGTTTCACTAGGGGTCAAGGGTTAGAAAAGCTGAGTAAAAAGAACTCTTTATAAAGCAAAAAAGCACACCACTGAGGGAGTGAGAATGGGAGATGGGAGACAGACTGGAAATATTGGGGACAGACTTTGGTAACACACCATTTCCCAGAGGTCAAGGTTGGTCCCCTTCAGTGTGGATGTTAAATAAAGCTGTCCTTTTCTCAGACAGCTTTGAACAGCCACCTAAAATTGCATGATAGCATATTTCTGCAAATGGAAATTATGTTAAAAAAATTATCACCTGTAGGTCGGGGCGCCTGGGTGGCTCAGTCGTTAAACGTCTGCCTTCGGCTCAGGTCATGATCCCAGAGTCCTAGGATCAAGCCGCTATTGGGCTTCCTGCTGACCGGAAGCTTGCTTCTCTCTCTCCCAGTCCCCCTGCTTGTGTTCCCTCTCTTGCTGTGTCTCTCTGTCAAATAAATAAATAAAATCTTTAAAAAAAAAAAAAAAAAGGTGACCTGTAAAGTAGCTTTGAACTTATTACAAACAACTGAGAAGAATGACTTAAGTGATAAAAAATATCAGCTCAAGGCATGATAAAACCTTTTATACACAAGAGTTGATTTCTATCATCCTTAGTCTTTCTTAGTGGCTAGTCTGATTTCCAAGTATCAGTCCCTTTTGCAGACTCCCTTTCAGCTGAGTTTTTATGGTCTCATTTATCTGAGAAGGATTAACTCCCGCTCCAACTTGAAGTCCCTGTGATTTTTCTCCCAAGAATAAACAAATGTTTACGGAATGTCAGTTTCAGGTGCATAACCATAGGGTAAAGTCCTTGCTCTCTTGGAGCTTACAGACTGCAGGGGAAGAAGTGTGGTGAAACAAGAAAAAGTGTAAAAGAGTACTGAGGCTTAGAACATGTCACCTGTTTGTTTCAGACACACATTTTTATTTGCTCTTAAAGCATGCCTGTGATATAGGAGAGAAACTTGTCACATTTTATAAGCGGGGAAATAGAGCTGGGGCAAGCCATTGGCCAGAGGCTACTCAAATAGAAAGTGACCCAGGCAGCATTCAAAGGAATCAAGCTTCTCTCTATGAGCAAATCCCGTACCCCCCCACTCCTTTTCCCGGTTCCTAAAGATGTTCAGTTTCCCTATGTTTCGTCACAATACTTAGTTGAATATTTACCTCCCTCTTTCTTCCTTCTTTTTGTTTTCCAACTAACATATTTTGGGATGCGATCTCAGAAGAGAAACATAGAGTGGGGTTTTGGATTGTTTTATCACTGATGCCATCAGGTTAGCACCCACCAGTTTAGGTGGAAACGATGCATGCGAGATTAGTGTGGGCCATGTCAATTCCCCTCCTCATTATCACTTTGGAAATGGGTCTTCCTTGCTTCCCCGGCAAACATGAAACACCGAAGTTTCCAGTGCCCATTGGAGATGGGTTGAGCTGTATGTACATAACCACTCGTGCTTGAGAAGGGACATGCATAAAACTTGTCCTGCATCCTGTTGCTACTACTGACTAGAGAAATATTTCAACAGAGCAGGTCCAGATCAGGAGAAATCCTCCCCCTTACTTGGTAAAAGTTCCCAAAGCAACGGCACGGGTTGGGCAGTGGGAACAGAGAATACAGGACATAGAAGGAAAGAGCATACGTAGTGGTTTTCCATTTTTGTTCATTTGTTGAACAAAACACTTCACAATGCTTTGTGGATCTGCACCTCCTGACCCCACTGGTCATGCTGGTTAATATCAGTAGTGCGTCTTGGCCAATCTGGCCACAAATGTAGATTTGTGTGCGAATCTATGTCAGTAGAATCTGGTGTGCAAAGGAACTTAATTGGGGCTGTGTAGATTGGGTGGGCAGTGATGCACTTAAATCTGTTTTACTTTGGAATGATGGAACACAGTGAAAATACCTACATAAGTTTCCTAAGGAGAACTGCATTGGAATATGTCCTTAAGCTATAAAATTACAGTGATCACTCAAGATGTTCACTATCCTTTGGCATTTTTTTTTTAAAATGTGAAATAAAAGTTAGATAACAAGACTGGGGAAAAAAGTCACTCTGTGCCCTCAGGAACCCTTGGTTTTTACCAAGTCTGGTTCCTCTTAAGCCCTCACTGTCCATTTTCAGGTGTCATGACACACTATGGCCACCACGTGGCCTTCAGGGAAATGCAGAGTAACGTTGGGCATGTCACTTATTTTTGGTTAGTTTTGATTTCTTCTATAAAATTGGACTCATACTACCTTCCTAACAGAGTTGTTGTGATGTTTAAATGAGAGACATAAGTAACCTGATTCATTCCCTCTCGAAGACAGGTTGAGAGAGGAGGGCTGCTGTATTTAAGTCCATGTTAGAAAGAATTACATACACACAAAGAAATTGTAACATCAAATTTGATGACATCTCTAAAAAAACCAAATACCAGAGCAATAAAAAAATCAATGGGTAAAATCCATCTCTTAAACAAAAAGTCAACAGTATTGAATCACAAATTGATTCAATACCTTAAAACTATAATTATAGCTTAATTGTATATTATTTACAAAAGATGGCAGCATAAAAAGTGATTTACTAAAGCTGAAAGTAAAAGGATGGGCAATATCATACCAGACATAAACAAAAAGAAAGCTGGGATCAGAACCTTAGCACTCAACAAAGTGGAAATCAACACTAGGGCAACAACACTGGGTGAGAAATGAAAGGTGATCTATGATGATAAAGAGGGTGAACCACGTGAAGGTTTCTGATAATTATTTATGTACCAAAGGACATGCCATTAAAACTCATAAATCAGGGACGCCTGGGTGGCTCAGTTGGTTAAGCAGCTGCCTTCGGCTCAGGTCATGATCCCAGCGTCCTGGGATCGAGTCCCACATCGGGCTCCTTGCTCCGCAGGGAGCCTGCTTCTCCCTCTGCCTCTGCCTTCCACTCTGTCTGCCTGTGCTCGCTTTCACTCTCTCTCTCTCTGACAAATAAATAAATAAAATCTTTAAAAAAAAAAAAAAAAACTCATAAATCAAAACCTATAGGAAATACAAAGAGAAATGGACAATGCTTAACTGAGGGATTTTAGTTCCTTTCCGTTGGTTCCTGACACAGGTAGTGGGACAATAACTACAGCAACGAGGGATAGTATACCACACACACATACATTACCCTTTTCTTTCAAATGATCTTGGAGGGGTCACATACCCGATCATATCAAAATCCTTAATAAATAAAAACATTAAAAAGCCATACACGCAATGGATAATCTCTTATCTAATTAGTATAGAATTAGAAAGCTTGAGAGCGGGTGAACAAAAATTCCACTCCCAGGAAATGTGTCAACTCTCTCTAAATAATTTCTGGGACAAAGTGAAAATTAAAACTAAATTTGTGGAGTGCCTGGGTGGCTCAGTGGGTTAAGCCTCTGCCTTAGGCTTAGGTCATGATCTCAGGGTCCCCCCCTCCATAGGGCTCTCTGCTCAGTGGGGAGCCTGCTTCCCCTTCTCTCTCTGTCTGCCTCTCTGCCTTCTTGTGATCTCTGTCTGTCAAATAAACAAATAAAATATTTTTAAAAAACCCCTAAAATCATGACATCACAAACATAATGTATGTGTATGTCATACAATGTTGTCAAAAGGTCAGCTGTGTGTGTGTGTGTGCACGTGCACACACATGCTCTCACATAGGTGCTGTACAGGCAGCCTCTTTTCTTGTTTGATCCTGTCTGGGCAGACCTAGGAGTGACTCAGTGGCTGCCTTCAGGAATACCCAGGTTGGATATGAAGAGGACGCTGATTCATTTCTCCTTTATTTAAATAATCTGAGTAGTGCTTTAAATAAACTATGTTGTTATTGTCAGCAAAGGAGAAAACTGTGTGCACTCATTAACAAAGGGGTGTTTTCAAGCTCATTTACAAGGAGGAAACCGACACCTAGGGACAATCTAATGTGTCCCAAGTCACCCAGCTCACTGAAACTGGGACCTAACAGCGGCTCCCTGGGAACGGGCCACCCTCTCTATTATTCCAATGTGTTGGGGGAGGGGAGCTGGGTCTACCCCACCAGAAGCCACAGGACACAAAGAATAAAATGCCCCGAGAACAGCAAGTCAAGGGAATGAGCTCTGAATGAGGAATCAGCCTGAAATGTGTCCTTCAACTGAAACATTTTTCTGGCTTATGTTTGTTTTTCACAGACTTCTCTCTCAACCCTTGGCATAGCACTGAAATTCCATAACTATTCAATAACCAAGAAGAGTGCGAAAGGCTGTGACCATGGATGGTGGGAAATTAATGAGCACATGTAAGTGGGTTCTGGATGTAAGGAATCTGATGAAAGGCCTGACCCAGAAGTTCAAAGCCTTGGATTCCTTGTTCCCAAAGAGTTTGCAGTTTACTACTTACAGAAATGGAAATAGAAGGGTATAGAGGCTACGAACTTGCTCAAGGTCACTCAGTCATATGTGATTAAGCCAGGATTCAAATCCATGTCTTATGACTCCCAAGTCCTTGGCTCATTGCTCCTTGCTGCTGGGCTATGGGTGTATATACTATACATTTTACGAAAATAGCTTGGCAGATGAAGTCTTTCAAACCATGCAGCCCTGGAGGAAATAGTAAATAGAAATCTTGGTGATAGGAAAGGTAGAAAACTTTAGCCAGTTCTTTGCAGGAGGAGAGGCTACACTGGCCTACACAGCACTGGCCTGAGGCTGGGACATGGGTTGAGGTTGATGAGAGAAATCTAGATGACTGAGCTTCCTGTACTGACCGAGGAGCTCTTCACTCTCGCCTTTCATTTGTCCTGTAGTGGTTTTTATTCTTTATTTGCTTCTGAAGTTGTAATAGATCTTGTAATAAAAAATACAGAACGCCCTGGGCATCTGGGTGGCTCAGTGGGTTAAGCCTCTGCCTTTGGCTCAGGTCGTGATCTCAGGGACCTGGGATCAAGTTCCACATCGGGCTCTCTGCTAGGCAGGGAGCCTGCTTTCTTCTCTCTCTCTGTCTGCCTGCTTGTGATCTCTGTCAAGTAAATAAATAAAATCTTTTTAAAAAAATATAGAATGTCCTGTCTTTATAGCAGAATAGCTTCGATGTTTACTTTGAGGCAAGATTATTTTTTGTGAAGTTAGCATAAGGAATTTACCTGCTAATTTTGTGCTCATTGTTAATCCATGAATGAGGCTTTCCTTTTCTAAATGATTTTCCTGAACAACCTTCTTTCATTTCCTTTAGGCTCTCGGATTACGAGCTAAAGTGGTCACTGGTTCTGTCTTCACTGGGATAAATCCTACCTGATTTATGACCATCCTTACATCCATTATTAAGACGTGGATTATACTTCTTTTGGGAGTACTTTTGAATCAGGGTCTATTATGTAGGAGGCAGAATACCTGGGTTCAAATTCTAGCTCTGTCACTCAGTAGCTGTATTAACTAGGACAAATAATTTAATCTCTTTGATTTTCAGCCTGTAAATGAGATAAGGAGGGATTTTTTTTTTTTTTTTGCTAAGCATTTAATTGAATAATGCATACTACATACCAAAAAATATTAACCATTATTATAATTAATATGATTATTTTGGATAAAGTTGTTGAATCACTATTTTGTGTACTTGAAATGAATGTAACATTATGTGTCAACTGTATTAAAAAAAATTGCTTTGGAAATGACATTGGATGGGTAAATACTATGGAATGTGCTTCCTCTTCAAGTTTTAAGAATATTGCATTCTGGTATTTCATTAGAGGTCCAGAAAACAAATCTTTACAATTCTTTTGTAAAATATGATACTATTTCTTTTTTGTCCTAAGTAACAACCCCCACCACCCATGGAGTGTTCCTGCCAAAGTATGAACAAGATCTTCTCCCAAGCAATCAATACCAGAAGAGCTCTCTGCCCTAAATACTTTTTCCAGAGGTCCAGCTCTTCCCTCTGTCTTGCCGGCTGGGAGAAATCCTATCAGATTCTTTTGATGCTAGTTGTGCCCTTAGGATTTAAAATGACATCCCTTTCCATTACCAGTTATTTTCATCTAAAAAGGAAGGAATCTAACTGAACTAATTTCTGATACCTTGCTGAAAAGCTGCGTAAAGGCATAATGGGGAAGTAGGAAAAGGTAATGCTGGCACAAGGAAGCCCAGGGCTCGTGAGTTCAGAGAAGGTGAGGATGGGGTGTGCGAACTCAGAGCAGCTAGAAGGCAGCCTATAAGCCTTGAAGGAATGGATGTCCTTCCTAGGAAGTTCTGCAGAGCAAAGTTCCTGACAGGAAAGCTGTTGGTGCCCTAGAAAGTTCTAGGGCTTAGTATCAACAGACTTGAGTCCTAATCCTTCTTCTACTTTCTCACTACTTTGAACTTGAACTCTTTACTTCACCTATTTAAATTCTCAGTTTTCTTTTCTATCTTTCTTTCTTTTTTTTTTTTTTTAAAGATTTTATTTATTTATTTGACACACAGAGAGAGAGATCACAAGGCGGAGAGGCAGGCAGAGAGAGCAGGGAAGCAGGCTCCCTGCTGAGCAGAGAGCCCCATGTGGGGCTCTATCCCAGGACCCTGCGATCATGACCTGAACCAAAGGCAGAGGCTTAACCCACTGAGCCACCCAGGCGCCCCGACTTCTCGGTTTTCTTACCTGTCATGTGTCTGTATCTGTAAACCAACTCTTGCTGGTTTCTCTAATTTCTCACCTTTTTTTTTTTTTTTTAAATTTTAGTTCCATTAGCCACCACTATGCCCCCTTCCTTACTGTTCCCCTCTAAACTCCAGCTCAAGGGCCTTGGGGGTGAGAAGCGATTGGCATTCACAGATTCCAGTGGAGGATGTCCCTCCTCAGCCCGTGTGCTTGCTGTTTCCCTTTGAGACCTTGCAGGTTTCACTCTGGGAAGAGCTTTGCCAACTCAGGGCAGAGACCTAACTTACCATGGGCCACCAGAGAGCACAGTAATATTTCATGTTCTACTAACCACAGTACTCATATCGTAAGAATTACTAACAGGAGGGGCATCTGCTCATAGGTACAAGAAGTAAGAAAAATCAAGGTGAGGAAATATTGTGGGCAGACATTGTTATTTTGAAATTCTACCAAGGACAAGCCCTAAAGTGCACATCGGTTTTCAATTTCATTTGAAAAAAAAAATATCGTTGTGTTTTACTTTAACTATTGCTGGGTTCTTTCCATATTTTCATCCTGAGCTCATGGATTCCACTCTGCTCCATGGCGAGGTTTGTGGGCAAAAGCAGGCATTTCTTGTTATATGGTTATTTACACAGAAAGAAAGAGAGGACCCATATTTCTTCTGATTACAAGTATTGGTGAGGAGAATACTAGATAACAGTCAAGAGTACTGCTGTTGTATTTAGCAGAGTAGGAAATTGAGGCGACAGAAGTTACTCAGTCACTTAAGCATACGTTGGAGAACTACCTTTAGCTCTGTGGTGAGCATCTCTGCTTATAAAGCCCAAAGTGCCAAAGTGTCTGTGTGTTCACTGTCAATAGGGATGTGTGGACAGAGCCTCATCCACGCTTCTTCCCTGACTCTCGCCTCCTTAGGTACTGTGGCTCGTACATGGATCACCAGACGATTTTCCGTGTGCCTAGTCCGCTCGCTCGCATTCAGCTGCAGTGCAGTTCAAGGCTTTCCGACCAGCCGCTTCTGGTGGAATATGGAAGTTACAACATTAGTCAACGTAAGCCTGGAATTTGCTTTTTAGAAAACTCTAATAAATGGTTAAACAGAGTCTCATACTTCGTAACTCTAAACTTAATAAATTTATAAATTAAACTAAACTTAAGAAACTTAAGAAATTAAGGAATAAAAACAGATGTATTTCTGCTTCATTACTACTAATGTGTAAATGAATATATTATAAATACACATAATATAAACAAAATACATAATTAATAAGACACAAACTTATGTATTTATTACTACTATCATTTAAATTGTAGAAGAAATGACATAATTCTCTGTTACAATTGAGAAATTGTTTCTTATGTTATTCTTATGCTATATGGGACAGACCCATTTCTTGATTTATTGTCCCTGCTACTCTTAAGTCTTTGAACATTTGATGTTTATATGAATATTTGGTGGATCAGAGGACAACTGTTGTGATTCACTTCAGCCCATGACCCATAGGGAGAGTTGGTTGGTCAAGGAGAGTTTAAACAGCAGGCCTCAAAATGTTACTCTCCACACTGAGAACCACGGGGACAATGGCCAGGAGGTAGTCAGCAGTGTTTGGGGGAAGTCTTCAGAGCTGGAGAGACTAGATATTGACTCAGGAAACTCTTGGCCCATTTTAAAAGGGGAAAAGTAAGGGTTAACCACTCCATGAGGATAAGACTTGAGAGAAAGCTCATTTAGAACCTTCCTTCTTTGCCAATATACTTGCTTCTGGATCTGGGCTATCATACTTCTGAATATCAGAATATTACAATTTCCATCAAGAATAACAGGTAAATAGTGAGTCGTCTTATTTTCAATTGTTTTTTCAAACATGAATATTTTCTACAAACCTACCCTCTCCGTTGTGTGCCAGGGAGATAGGGGTTGACCAGACCATGCATTTCCCCCCATTCTTTTGCACAAGGGGAGTATCTTAGTCTGTCCAGCTACTCTAACAGAGTACTCCAGACCGGATAGCTTATAAAGAACAGAAACTTATTTCTCATAGTTCTAGAGGCTGGATGTCAGAGATCGGGATGCTAGCATGGTCAGGTGAGGGCTCTCTCTGGGTCGCAGACTTCTATTCTCACATGGTAGAGGAGGCTGAGGGAGCTCTGTGGGGCCTCTTTTATAAGGACATTGATCTTATTCATGGGACCTCTGCCTTCATCACCTAATTCCCTTCCTAAGGCCCTTCTTCCTAGTATCATCACATTGGGCACTAGGATTTCAACATAAGAATTAGTGAGGCCCACCAACATTCAGATGATAACAACAAAGGATTTGTTATTTCTAATATATTTAGCTTTAAGCCAGGACTTATAATTCAAGATCAGGCAGAAGATGGATCTTTGATGAGTAGCCAGCTGAAGCGGACTGGGAGGTAGAAAGTTTTGAGGCCAGTCACTAATCTCTCTAGGTCCAAGTGTCAAAGATCAGTGGTTACTAATGTATTTGGGGACAGTGATCACTTGAAAATGGACTTAAAAGCACAGAGTCCTTAGAACAGTGCCTGTGATCATATAGGATTCAGAGACACCAGGAGGCCACTTGTAATTCCCTCGGGAGTCTAAAGACTGCATCCCAAGACTGCTGGACTCTCTAAAGCATATTCCAGCTTTCACTTTCTCCAAGTCAGTAATGAAGCCAGACTGCTGAGTGAAAGATGGAGATAATGGAAGTTTGACTGTACCTGTGACCTGGAGCCAGTGTCCACTCAGAGCCTCTGGTGGGTTAGTTTACTTTCTCTGCTCTCCTAAAGTCACTTGTTTTGTCTTTCAGTTGTCACCTCTAGCTTGATTTGATGGAGAAACTGTAGAATTACTGTCTCTACATGGCCAATTCCTTAACCACCTAATACTTCATCATTCTTTGTTCATGTGGTCTGACGACTTTTAGGGACTCACCCAAGACTTCTCGTGTTTTATTGTCTCTAGCCTGTCCCGTTGGATCTTTTCGATGCTCCTCTGGCTTGTGTGTCCCTCAAGCCCAGCGATGTGATGGAGTAAATAACTGCTTTGATGAAAGCGATGAGCTTTTCTGTGGTGGGTATTTGAATTCTTCTGTGGCTTTCTTAGGAACAAGTAACTTCTCAGGGCCATTGTTGCTGCTGATGTATATCCTGGGTCTTTGTAGCTGTTAGCTATTGCTGCATAACAAGTTACCCAAAACGCAGTGACTGACAATAATCATGTATTCTAGACCACGCACCTGTGAGTTGTTTGAGATAGGACTGATCTAGGCTGGCCTCAGCTGGGTCCTTCTGCTTTAAGCAGTAGGTCCTCTTAAGTTTGGTTCTTTCCAGGTTGGGGTCAGATCTACTGCTCATGGTTCCTTTTCTCATTGAACCAGTGGGCTGGCCATGGCAGTGGTAGTAGCAAAGGAGGGGTGAGCAAAACCACAGTGTTCCTCTTAAGTTCTGGGCTTGGAGCTGGCACACCATCACTTACATCATATTCCATCACTCAAAGCGAATCCTAGAGCTAAGGCTACAGTCCAGGGGCAGGAAGCTTATCACACACACTTTGGGGTCATGCAAGAGTGGAGGTATATAATAGTGCATAACAGTCCCACAGGGAGTGAGGGTCTGAGGTCAGTAATTCAATGAACCACAATCTTCAACTAACAGAAAAGTCACCACTTTCAGCCCATTCATTCATGGAGCACAGGTGTTGGGAAGGAGAGAATTACTGTTATTGCTATTATTGCCTGTATAGTTTGCAACAGTGTCACACTTGTAATGATGAAGGGGCAGGGTATTGGAAATTCCTATTTTGGACAGCGATTCTCTCTCTTGGTTTCTCATTTACTATTTACACATCATTCCTGAATCTACCTCCAGTTTTAGGGAGTCATATGGAGGGGATGGTTCATCAGACCATATGACACCATCGGCAATGCTTTCTCCTAAAGATCCAGACTTTCATTCAAATACAATTGTGATGGTGAAGCTATTTAATTCCTTCCATATTCTTGGAGAAAAAGTACAGTTAATATAACTATGAAAAACTTATATTCCTGAAAAACAACCTGTGGCTCTACACATTTATTTATTTATTTATTTTACAAAACAAAGTAAAACTCTCTTAACTTAGGGCTCAGTGACCTTCTCAATCTATAGGGTTTTCTGTTGCTGAAGAAAATAAATGCTGGCTATTATATAGTGAGCAAGGTTGCTGGTGTTTTTTTACATTATTATCATTCCCTGCTATGATTATTGTTATTGTATAAAAAGGGCTGTTTTTGGTAATCATTATTTCTCATTGTGCCATTTTAGAAAATATTCCCTAGGAGTCAGCTAGGTACACCCAGAAGCCTCAATGAACATTTCAGGGCAGTCATGTCCTCTCCTGTTACCTCTGGCCCCTAACAAGAGATGCCACTGAAAACACGAGAGCAAATAACAAAAAATGATCACTTTTCACAAAACCAGAAATGTCAAAGGAATCATATCTTCCAAGAGTGCTTGCTAATATAAGTGTGCCTGTCCCTTGTCCAAAGGCAATTCATGAAAATATTCCAAAGAAGAAAACTTGTGATAATTTACAATGGTGTTTCTTAATTCAGGAAATGGATCACCCAGGACAAGTCATTTAAAAGACGGTTTTCCTTATACACAGATGACAAGCCTATTGTCCTTCAAAGTCTCATAGCTGTTAATCTATTCAACAAAACTTTAATGAGCACCTACTATGTAGTTAGGGCCCTGAGATTAAAAAAAAAAAAATGAATAAGAGATCCTCAAGTTAAGGCCACTCCCACTTTGTTTAGGAAGGCAGACAAGTTCAATTTTATGTATTTAGTTATTTGATTTTTTTTTTTTTTTTTTTTTTGAGTGAGAGAGAGAGAGAGAGGAGGGGCAGAGGGAGAGAGAATCTTAACCAGTTTCCACGCCCTGAGACAGTGACCTGAGCGGAAATCAAAAGTTAGAGCTGAACTGACTGAGTCATGCAGGCACCCCAGACAAGTTCAATTTAGATAACAACTTATGATTTTTCTTTTCCTTAAAAGAAAATCTCAGGATGCATTTAGCTGTAATTAAGTACACAAATTGCCAGAGTTGAATGTGTTTTGGCAAAAGCAAAAACCAGACCTGACCAACTCGGAGCACTAGGGATTACAGCAAAGTTTCAACCTCTGCTTTTCTCTGGCAGGTGTCAGGTTGGAGGAAAAGACACTTGGTATTTTATGGAAGTCATCTTAGCCATGTGCACCATTAGAAGGGCACTGCTGGTTCTCAAAGGCCGGTGATGACACAGGCTCATGAGCTTTCTGTCTGTTTTCCTTCCAGTGACTCCTAAGCCCGCCTGTAATGCCAGTTCCTTAAGACAGCCCAGCCCTCTGGTCTGTGACGGCTTCAGGGACTGTGAGGATGGCCAGGATGAGCAGAACTGCACTCAGAGTGAGGGAGAGTCTTCTGTGCTCTGCCCTTCTTCCTGTATACTCCGTTAAGTGGGAACTGAATACCCCTGGGGTGTGGGGTAGGACAACTGATGTGTGCTGGTGTTGCCAAGACTTACCCAGTTTCAGCACTGAAAATCCCAGTTCCCTGGGTTCCTCCTGGGCCCAGGCAAAATGGGACAGTTGGTCACTGTTTGAGTTGAGTGTGTGTGTTGAGCGTGTGCATGTGTGCACGCACGTGCGTGTGTGTCGTGTGAATACTGGAAGATTTTCGTTGCTTATTTGCTTTTAATGCTGCTGGAGAGTAAAGGATGCTGAGGACGTGATCTAGAGGGACCTGCCAGATACCGTGATGGGCATGTTCTCTTCTAGCCCCTGCAGAAACACACACCACTAGAGCTGTGAACAAATGTGCTGGGATTCCCAAAGCCTGTCCTTTCCCCCCATAATGCTGTGAAAGGACTGGATATAGTATTGACCTTTGCTCAACATTTTCTTGGAGAGCACGACAAAATAATCAATAGGCCACGGCCTAAAGAAACCAATAAGGCCAACCGCTTTGCATGTCTGGAAGAAGAAAGGAGGGGCCATGGGATTGATTCTCAACAGGTGGCCTGCCTGCCCGCCTGGCTTCCAATGGTTCTGCTGGGGTGAGGGGGCTGGTCACCGTGGGCTCGCATCATCGCCCTCTGCCATGTTGCCCAGAATGGCAAATACCGATGCCCGGGCAACCCCATCCTTGGAGGATGGAGTTGAGTGTCATTCCCTCAAGTCTGTTTCTGGGCACGAAAAACTCTACCCTCTTTTGTTCATTTTTAGGCATTCCATGTAGCCACAGGACTTTTAAATGCGGCAATGATATTTGCTTTAGGAAACAAAACGCACAGTGTGATGGGACCGTGGACTGCCCAGACGGAAGCGACGAGGAAGGCTGCAGTGAGTAGAAATACTCTCCTTCCGACTCCCTGTAGTCCCTCCTTGAGTCCCAGTTGTTCATTTTCATTCCCTTCTTGGGGTCAATCCCCCTGGCAAAAGTTGGGGTCCTGGGAAGAATAGTAAATATTGGAGAACTGCGACTGAAATGGTTTCTCAGAATAAAAACCTCTGGAGGGGATCTTCTCTGCTTTCTCCACAACAAGCATTAAAACCTCAGGTGCTTATAATGAGAACTTCCACTTTCTGGTAACTCTAATCAAGGGAGAGGCTCCTAAATAAAAAGTCCCCGAGAAAAGAAACTGAAACTGGAACGCAGTGGATGACTGTGACTTAAAATGCCAAGCGCTGCTGCTTTCTTTGGCTACGCCCTGAAAACTATAGTCTGCCATATGTTAGTTTGTGGTCTCTAACTGGCTCCTAGGCAGCAGGGTAGTTACGCATCCTTATCAAAACATAACTGGAAAATAATTGTTCTGGTAACGACTTTGTCTTAATAGGTTTTCACATGTCTTTCTCTCAAATCAGCGCGCTCCCAAAGACGCACTCGCTTCTCTTGCGATTGGAACTAATCTTTTCCTCCCCAATCATCTAAGCCCCAAGGCTACTGTTCCTATCACGCAGCTGTTGCTAAAGAGGCCCCTCTTCCTTGAATCAATGTGCTTTATTGTCCAGAGACTCTGTGTCCCGCCTGTTCTCCGGAGGAAGTGGTCTGGGGGTGCGTTTTCTCTAGAGAAGCAAGAGGTTTCAAATTGCTTGCCTGGTGCCTCAGTTGCCAGTGCAGCTTGAAACCCGATTTAATTTCCAGTTTTTCTTCCAAGTCTGCTCCACCCCTCACCCCCCCACCTCGGGTCTGCTTTTAAGTCACATGGCCCTTCCTTTCTCCCAAGGCTGCAGCAGGGGCTCCTCCGCCCTCCACCGCATCATTGGGGGCAGCGACACACAGGAAGGGGGTTGGCCTTGGCAAGTCAGCCTCCACTTTGTCGGCTCGGCCTACTGCGCAGCCTCGGTCATCTCCAGGGAGTGGCTTCTTTCTGCAGCCCACTGTTTCCACGGAAACAGGTAGGGCATCTCACTTCTTAGTCTAAGAGGGCACACTCTCTGATTTCAGACCATACATCTGCCCTCAAGCTGTGGAAGGAAGCTGCCCGCTGGGGACATTGGAGCAGTTCAAATGGCGTGTGTGTGTGTGTGTGTGTGTGTGTGTGTGTGTGTTTGTGTGTGTGTGTAGAACAGGCACTGGACTTCTATTTGGAGAGGAAGGGTAATTTCCAAAGTGGTGGTTGGCAGGGGTAGGGGGGGCCCTCCCACATCACCAGGCAACTAACTCTTTGACGCCAGTCTAGTGTCTTGCAATTTAACTCAATTCTGACCCTGTCTGCTTGCAGATAGCATCAGATTAAACAGGTGGAGGGCTCAGACCTAGGAAACATTTCTCTCCTCCCCACCTCAGACACCTCTTCTAAGTCCAGGTTGTCACTATTCTTCTGGCTTAAAGGCTATAGAGGTTCTAACCATCTCTTCTTAGGGTTTAGTAAATTTGCTAGAGCAGTTCATAGAACTGAGAAAAGTGGTTTACTTTCTAGATCACTGGTTTATTGTAAAAGGGTGTAACTCAGGAACAAACAGAGGGATGAGATACACAGGACAAGGTTTGGGGAAAGGGGGAGAAGCTATCATGCCCTCTCCAGACCCCTGTCCTTTTGGGTCTTTATGGAGGCTTCATTACACAGGCAAGATTGATTAAATCATTGCCATTGGCAGTAGATTCAACCTCCAGCCCCTCTCCCCTCCTCAGAGGTCAGTGAGTGGGACTGAAAGTTGCAACCCTCCAATTACATAGTTGGTTCTCCTGGCCACCAGCTCCCCGGCCTTAGGTGGGGTCCAAAAGTCAACATTAACATAACAACATAATAAAAGACAGCTTTGTGGCTCTATTCATTTAGGAAACTCCAAGGGTTTTTAATATTTGAATAAAATAATAATTTAATGAAATAAAAATAAAATAAAGTATAAATAAAATATAAAATAAATGAAATATAAATAAAAATAAAGTAAAAATAAAATAATAATTTAATATAAAAGGATTTTATATAATTGAACTATGTGCTTCTTGTGGAACTTACAGAATTCACGTTCATGATTAAAATGGCTATGCTTGTCTTCGATCATTAGTCTTTTACACTAAGACACTGTTCCAAGTAACATGCTAACCTTAATACTCCCCCAGGTCCCCGATGCCAACCATGAGATGTCAGGCCAGCAGATTTGGGGCCACACTCTTTGAATTCTGTCCTTATTTTTCTTGCAAAGCTTTCGCAATCTCTTCACCCCACTAGAACAATCTCTTCATCTCACTAGAACAAGGCTGCTGTGCAGGTGGAGATGGATACCTCACATGGAGACCACAAGACCCTCAGTAAATTTGTGCAAGGTCACAAAGGTCAGAAGTAGAGTTCTGGAAGGGCTGGCAAAGAGTGGGGTCCTTGTGAATGGTCATGCTTGAGTAGTTGTAGCCATGATCTTTTAGGCTTCTGGTAGATCGATGACAAGAAGGAATTTCATCAAATTCCTCCTTATTGCACTTTGATTTCTAAACTCTCTTGAATTCATATTATTTGAATTTGGCAAAAGGATTCCCAGATCATTGTCTTACCGGCCCTGTCTGTCCCCATCAGATGCCTATGTCAGCATGAATAGGAAGAATGTAACAAATTAATTCTAGTCACATTCTTGACCTGCATGTGGCTCATGAAATAGCAGGGGCAACAGAATTTCCAGCAGTTCTTTAGGATGGCAGAGGGACTTTTCTGGAACATGGCTATCATGCACCACTCCTACTAGACCTTCCTTCAACTCTGTTTACTAGGAGACAGGGAGGCTGGGAAAAGTTGTGTTTTTCGCCATGCCCACGGACAGAGCCAGGGACTAGAATGGGGCTGGAAGGGAGGCCTCCTTTTCTCAGCACTTGTCAGGCTGCAGAGGGCTTGTGTCCAAACCCTGGATGGTTCTTCAAACCCTGGCCACTGACTTCATGCTTCCTTCCTTTTCTGCCAGGTTGTCAGACCCCACGCCATGGACTGCTCACCTCGGGATGTACGTGCAGGGGAATGCCAAGTTCATCTCCCCAGTGAAGAGAATTGTGGTCCATGAGTACTATAACAGTCAGACCTTTGACTATGACATTGCTCTGCTACAGCTCAGTACAGCCTGGCCTGAGACCCTGAAACAGCTCATTCAGCCAATATGCATCCCTCCTGCTGGCCAGAAAGTGCGTGGTGGGGAGAAGTGCTGGGTGACCGGCTGGGGGCGAAGGCACGAAGCAGGTGTGTGAATGGGTGAAGGGTCATGCCCTCCCCCTCCGGATAATACTAACTTGCGTTGATGTAGTGCTTTGGGGCTCATGGGGTTTTTTGTATATGTTCTTGTTTGAGCTTCCTGATAATTCGAAGAAGTAGAATGGAGGCAGTGTTAATTATTTCTATTTTATGATGTTCTTCCTTTGCCCCAAAAAGAAGCAAGACCCACCACATCAGGGGCGGCAGGGAGGGAGGGTTCTGAATAGGGCAAGATTGGAGAGACGGTATGGGCCTTTTCCAAATTTTGCTAAGTTTTCCACTACAGAAGAGAGTTCCTCTTTACTCAGGTTCCCTTTCACCCAAAGAAGGGATTCCTTTTCTTAAGGAAGAGAACACCCACACCACCCCTCCCCCCAACAAACCCTATTATGTCAAGTCAGAGGCAACTATCTGTAGGGTTGTGCAGATCTGTCCATCACAAGGGCAACTTGCCAGGTAGATGAGAGTCAGGGCTGAAAGCCAGCCTGTCCTTAGCTCCCCAGAGTGCAAATTCAGGCCTGAGGGTACATCAGCTTAGAACTGGACCGCCCAGAGGGGACACCTCTGTACAATCCCTTCACCCTAGCTGGCATCTCTATCATTATGCACAAAGGTCAGAGTGGTAGGGACGTCCAGATGTCCCCACATCTGCTCCATCAAGATGTTTCACGGTCTAGGATTAAAGGTTGATTCTGAATACGCAGTGAGAGGAAGAAGCCACAGCTTTGTGAGTACTGCCCCAGGGCTGACTTTTCCTTCGTCTCCCCGACATCTCAGATTCCCGGGCAGCCATTTCCAAGGGTTTAAGGACAGATGCGTTTTCTGCCAACTTTGACTCTTATCCTTGCCCTCCTTTTGACACTCTCTAAACGTTCCTTGCGGGCAGCTTCTGCAGGGCTCACTGCTGGCATGTGAGTTAATGTCCCAGGGGCCTGCTGGGATCTCATGGCTCCAATCCCCATAACCTATCAGGACTGTGCTCCGGGCTTTAATGACATTATCTTAGATCACAGGAGGGAAGAGTCGATTCAAACAGCTTATCATGGGACATCTCTTTATAAGCATGAGTGTGAGTGTACTTACTTTTCGGAATCATTTTAGCCAGGCAGGATAAAAAGGAAGTGAAAAGGGTATAACAAAACTGTTATGTCTTTATGGTTTCCAGTTCTCTCTCCTATATCTGATTATGCTGCTCCATTTAAAAGGTAGGCCTCGCAACCAGTATTAGTGACTATTGGGATTCACAGTCCTACCGGAAGCAGGAAATACGTAGTGAGGGAGTGTGGCTCAGCTGGAGACAGAGTCAGACCTTGGGTGTGAGTCCTGCTCTATTTCTTGCTGTCAGGTCGGCCACTACCTCTAACCTCCTCAGCCTCTACTTCTTCATCAGCAAAAGGGGGATTATAAAAGAATTTCCATAAAAAATTGTTCTGAGGATGAGGAGAAAATGTGAGTAGGTGGTCTGACGGCACCCCGAGTAAGTGTAATCATTACCCTGATTTCCACTTCCCATGTGTTTTCCAGATAATAAAGGCTCCCCTGTTTTGCAGCAAGCAGAGGTAGAGCTCATTGACCAAACCCTCTGTGTTTCCACCTATGGGATCATCACTTCACGGATGTTGTGCGCAGGGGTCCTGTCAGGCAAGAGAGATGCCTGCCGGGTAAGTCATCGCACCTTTCCTTTGCCAAGATGCCATGCTTTCCATACGTGCTTTCATGTGTAGTTTGCACAACACTGGGAAAGAACTAGGACAGGTATTTCCCTTAATTCAGAGACTAATTATAATCTAATTGCCTAAGATCAGGGAAAGGCGATTAAATAATTAGGTCTTTAAAACTCAATATTCTGCTTCCCATGTATTTTCCTCATTTAGAAAATGAGATTTGGATTTATCATTCTGCCATGATTTATTTTCTTGTAACCAAGAACTAAAAAAAAACAAAGCAGTCCTCTCTCTCTCTCTCTCTCTCTCACACACACACACACACACACACACACACACAGAGTGTCTTAGGATGGTTAGCAGCCATTTCTCTACTGAAATACCAGGGTTTTATTCACTTGCTCCTTTGATGCATAGGCTGAGGAAAGGGAAAGAGGAGTGGGAGAGGCGACAGAGGACACTCGTTCCTATGCCTCTGGTTAGGCCTTCTGACAGGGGTCAAGTTGGAGTTCATGTTCATGGATATGTTTCCAAGTCTCAGATTCCAATCTATGCAGATAACTGTATGATTGCCAAAAGGTGAACAGATGCTTTTGAGGCTGAAGAGGGCAGTGGGAGCTGTTCCCACATCTCTCTAAAACTTTAGCCACTATGCCACAAATACTCATTGTAATAATGGATTTTATCTTCTGAACTCCTAATTTGTGGCAAGCACTAGATCCTTTACATAAATTCATTTAAGTCTTTCTTTCACGAGCATTTTATGGAAGAGGAAACTGGACATAGAGAGGGTGAGCAAATTATCCAAGGTCACACAGCTAGTAAATAAATACCTGAGCTGGAATGTGAACCCTTATCTGTCTAATACTAAAACTGCTATGTTTTGGCTGCTTCCTTCCTGAGGCTAGGCAGTCATATTGTCCTATTCCACCTAGCCATCAGAGTTTATAGGTCAACTTAGACTTAGTAGAGCTGGTATGGCAATAATTAAAATAAAAAGAGCCCAGTTTCTCACCAGCCAGAATTCACTTAAGCAGGGTTGGAACTGGGCGGTGGGACTCGGGGGCAAATTCAGAATGCTTTTTTATCTTTGCCTCTAGCTAAGTTGCAGGTTTACCTGTTCTCCAAACTAGAAAAATAAAGCCCAGATGTTATAATTTAAAGGATAGATACTGTAGGAATTATGTTTACACTTTGAATTATTTTCATCTTTGCTTTTTGAAGTTGAGATATCAGAAGGGACTCTCAAATGAGGGTGATCTGTCCTTGACAGCTGTGGGCCAGCAAGCCATGGAGGTTTCCTCAGGGTGTCATTCTTCATTGTTCTTTGTCAGAATCCAAAGCCAACCACTGAATTTGCATGGCCCCAAGGCAGAGGTCAACTTTTCAAGATAACCCTGGTTCCTGACGTTGTTGTCAGGGCTAAATGATCCCCAAACAGAGTTTGGCAGACAGCTCACACTCAACAAATGTTAGCAGTTATTACCATTACTCTTAGTACTTTGGCTACCTCCACTACTATTGAGTTTTTTTTCTTCATTTGGGGTGTGTGGAAGTTGTTTCCCCTACAAGAATATTGTGAAGATACTCTTGGACTAAGAAATTACATTTCTTGTGATAAATGCAGCTTTTTGACTTTGGGAAGAATAATTCTCAAATGACATTAGAAGTTTCATATTATTTCATATTATTTTCCTTCTCTAAACTACATAATAATTGGTCAAGTGAAAACTTTCCAGAATGAGAGTTTTGATACAATCCATTAAACACATTAATGACAAAATTGATGATCACAGAGAAAGATACTTCCTGCTTACATTATCTTCTTGTGTAGGGAGATTCGGGTGGACCTTTATCTTGTCGAAGAAAAAGTGATGGAAAATGGATTTTGACTGGCATCGTTAGCTGGGGACATGGATGCGGAAGACCAAACTTTCCTGGTGTTTACACGAGAGTGTCAAATTTTGTTTCCTGGATTCATAGATATGTCCCTTCTCTTTTGTAAAAGTACAAGTTGGAGTTTTGACTGTGATTTCTGGGATAGAATCTTAAAAAAAAAAAAAAAAAGCAGCAATTAACCCTTAAAGGAAACCCAATTTTTTTCCTTCTGTAAATTTCAGATTGCTTACATTTGGTACCTATCGAAAGTCAGAGAGATTAATATGTATTTTATTCCATAAAAAATTGCCTCAAGGCTAGAGTTGTATTCCTTCTTAAACATCAAGGGGCTATTGATTCAGAAATGGAGGAAAACCTAATGTCATGAATCAAGACTCTTAAATAATGTAAAAAATGGGCAAGGTGCTCAGGAATCCATTCTTTATGTTTCTATTCAAGGTACAGATATTTATAAGGATTTAGTCAAATCTAATTTATTAAAATAAAAAATTCCATTAAAAATGCCTGATTTCAGTATTATAATAAAAGTAAATGCACCAAATGTCTCTTTTATAAATGCAAATGAACCCAATCTCAGTTATTGACAAAAGAAGTACCTATATTATTGGTTTCCAATCCAATTTTGTCTAACCACGTAATAACAGACTTTCTTCAGGCATGGCAAAGGGTTATATTGTGTACAGAGAAACCAATCAACTAAACAACAAAACAGACAACCCAACTCACTTGGCTATTTCAGGATGTCAGGATGACATTCAACTATATGCACTAAAATCATGGAATGAAGCATCATGGTAGTTCGACTGAAAGCACTTACGTGGGATTTAAGGAATTGTGATAATCCTGTTCATCAGTTGAATGAGAAGGGAATTTTTAGATGGTTGTTTTGAAAGTCAAATTTTTCAGAAATATTATCATTGGGCTTCTGATTTTTTTTTTTTTTTTAAAGATTTTATTTATTTATTTGACAGAGAGAGAGATCACAAGTAGGCAGAGAGGCAGGCAGAGAGAGAGAGAGAGAGAGAGGAGGAAGCAGGCTCCCTGCTGAGCAGAGAGCCTGATGCGGGACTCGATCCCAGGACCCTGAGATCATGACCTGAGCCGAAGGCAGCGGCTTAACCCACTGAGCCACCCAGGCGCCCCGGGCTTCTGATTTTTTTTAATAAAACTCTGATGGCTTAGACTTATTTCTATTTTCAGGGTATTATAATACCTGGCATAGTTGTAAACCTGTAGTACATGCTCAAAACATCATAGTTATTGATTTATTTGATCTTGATTTAGAAGGTTTCATATTTAATCTTGGAATAGGCTTTCCATGAACAGAGGCCTCACTTAACAATACCACTGACTAGTTGAAAACAGCAGGAAGGAGAAGAATGATATCGTTTGTTTTCTCTGGGACAAAGTCAAAGAAGTAATAATGCTATTTTTAAGTAGGATCCAGAATAATGAAAATGGTTTTTGTGGGGTTTCAGAGGATCTTAATGGAACAGTAAAAGGAGAGAAAGAGAGCAAAAGTTTTTCTGTCTGGATCAGACAGAAAAACTGAAATATGGATTTAATATCCCTGAAATAGTGAATGATTCCCAGTTCAGAGAACATATTTTAATTTGCCAAAAGATTGTTTCTATCAGGTAAAAGACAACATTCTTTTTTTAATTTTTTATTTCTTTTCAGCATAACAGTATTCATTGTTTTTGCACCACACCCAGTGCTCCATGCAATCCGTGCCCTCTCTAATACCCACTACCTGGTTCCCCCAACCTCCCACCAAAAGACAACATTTTAATGATACCTTTCTGAATGGGTCCCTAAGGATTCAGTAACCCAGCTATCGCATAGTACAATTCAGAGTGCCAAGTGCACCCCTTAATTCACAAAGTGGGACTTAGCTACTAAATTCACTGTGTAGAAGAACAAATTAGGCTGACAGTTCTTAAAAACCAGGTTTATTTTGCCTGGGATTGCTATGACCTAGGTACAAGGTGAATAATTTTTTTTTTTTAAGATTTTATTTATTTGCCAGAGAGAGAGAGAGAGAGAGAGTGCTTGCAACCAGGGGGCGTGGCAGGCAGAAGGAGAAGCAGACTCTGCTCAGCTGGGAGCCAAATGTGGGAATCAATCCCAGGACCCTGAGCTCATGACCTGAGCTGGAGGCAGACATTTAATTGACTGAGCCACCCAGACATCTCTGAATTGTACTTTTTATTCATGGTCAATTCTAAGGAGATTTACTATTTAAAAACATCACCAACACCTTGAATAAGTTTGTGATCTCAGTTAGGAGATGGAGGAGGGCTAGCATGATCTATCAGATTCATTGCAGGGAATTTTTCCAAACCACACATACATGCTACCATTCTACACACTTGGTTGCACAAATGTGAGTATACCATGTTCCTCAGCAGTGCAGGGGTGGGGAAAAGGCTCAGAAACACCCACCTAGCTTACTTGGCTATATTTTTGTCTAGATGACAGGATGACATGGAACTATATACTTCATTCTTGTAAAAGTGTGGATAGAGGCAAATCCAAAGACTGGTTTAGTTGGTAGACTGGAATGGCCTCCTTAAACCAAGACTGGCACATTTCCATGGGCCAGACTACTGGGAAATATTGCCCTCCTTTACAGTGTCTTCAAATCTGCAGAATGCAACACCACAAACCAACCCTTCCTCAACTGTTTCCTGCTTGATTAGTCTGAGAGGCTGACCCAGTTGCCTATGTTTAGAGTAGAAGTGCTTTTCACCTGACACCATATGGATACATATTGTTGTGCTTTCCAGAAGTACAGGCCTCTTTGAAGGTAATGAGATCCGTGGGTGCTTTGGTGATGTCACTTAGATGATGTTACTTTATTTTTTGGTTTATACAATAATCATTTGGGAAATTATTTGCTCTCAAAGGAGAGATAAAGAAAAAGACCAAGTACTATGACAAGCAAAGCAAAATTGAAAATCTTATACTGGTCAGCAAGTCTTGGCAACAAAGAGGTTTTAATTTTTTAATGTTATTTACATTTTACTCCTTAAGGAAACTAAAGCAATTGAGGCGATAATAACTTGAAATTGTATTAAAAAGAACTATTTGTGCAAGAACCGTATACTTTAAAAAACATGTTTGAACAACTTTATGAAAGAATGATACCCTTTAAAAAGCTACCCCTATAGAAAGAGATTTTAAAGAAATGGCAAAACCAAATCTGTATAGAATTTGTTTTCTCGTCCTAAAATCTTCAACTTCCATCAGCAATTGTTTAATCTAAATTTGTTTCTACCTGAAGGGAGAAACATTACTTTCTTACTCATTCTGAATCCTTAGTTTAGAGTCAGACTGACTGGCAGGATGAAAAAGTCCTCAAGAAGAGATTGGGACACTTACCTACATTCTAGATCAGCTCTCTGGAGATTAAGAAATTTGCAGTTATCAGAAATCAGGAACAAGTTGCAAGTAAGAATTTAAGTAGTTCAGGTAATCTTAGGAGGTGTCAGCTAGTGTCAGTGATTTAAAAAAATGCAACAGGACAGGAACACAAATCAATATAAAAAGAAAATCTATTGAGTCAAGGAATATTGTTGGCTGCTAAGGGTTGGGGGTGGGTAGCTATTAGTTACAAAGATGATTACAGTCACAGAAAGTAAGGGAACATTTACTGAGACCCTGCTATTTGTCAGGCATAGGATTAAGTGCTTTTACTCTAATTACTTCATTTAATTGTCTTTACTGGGTAGGAATCATTTTATAATGAGAAAAGAAGCTTGGGGTTCCTGGGAGGGTGGGTTAAGATTCCAACTCCATTTCAGTCAGGTCATGAGTTCAGGTGGTGAGATCGAGCCCCATGTTGAGAATTAAGATTCTCTCTCTCCCTCTCTTTCTGGCTCCCATTCCGCCCTGCTGTGTGTACACTCTCTATTTCTCTCTCTTGTTCTCTCTTTAAAAAGAAGCAGTAGCTCACAGATATTAAACAACTTGCTCAAGAACATACAGTGGTGAGCCCTAAATCTGTTTGTCTTCAAAACCTATATTACCGGGACACCTGGGTGGCTCAGTTGGTTAAGCAGCTGCCTTCAGCTCAGGTCATGATTCCAGCGCCCTGGGATGGAGTCCCATATCAGGCTCCTTGCTCGGCGGGGAGCCTGCTTCTCCCTCTGCCTCTGCCTGCCATTCTGTCTGCTTGTGCTCGCTCTCTCCCCCCCCACCCTGATAAATAAATAAAATCTTAAAAAAAAAAAAATCTTCAAAACCTATATTACCATAGAGTTGCCAACAGTGTGCAAGGGATAGGTTTATGAAATTCTAGAAACGCATCCTAATCTAGTTTAGAGATTACATAAACCCTGCTCCCCACTACTCAGAAAGCATTAGGAGATCTGGTGTAGGGTGTGTTTGTGACCATTAACAATAGTTTTTTGATCCTCTGGAGGGTGAAGAAGATTTTAAGCATCTATTCGAGGAGAAACAGAGTTCAGAAGACAGCTGCGATTCATCCAACACAGGGAGGGACTCTCGCATTGAGACTGAGCTCCTGCAGTCAAACCAGGGAACAGTGGGAAAGGTTGTCTGGGCCTTGGGTAAGGTTGGGGGTCCGGGTTTGAGAGGCCTTGGTGATTCTAGCCAGGGTCTCAGGCCCTGGGCCTAACACACCATTGTTGCTGAGAATATCATTTTATTATTCCAACTAACCGACATTTATATAGGACACCGTGCTCCACACGGAGCTAAGCACTGGGACTTCACAGGTACCTCAACGAGCTTAGACAAAAACAAAAAAAATTACTGCTGATCCTTTGTGTTAGCTCTTCAGGCTGCTTTACTGATTCTCGGACAGTAAGAGTCAAACGGACCCCACTTTACGGTCCTCATCCTGAATGTCCCTCTTCTTTTGACACAGCACAGCTACTGTCCTTACCAACTTTAACTCTTTGTTCCAACTGCCCATTAAAAACTGAAGGAATAATTGGCATTTAACATGATATTGGTTTCAGGTGTACAAGATGATGATTCTATATTTGTGTGAATGATCATCACAGTAAGTCCAGTTCATGTCTTTCCCTACACAGTTACAGGTTTTTTTCCTCTCCCCATGAGAACTTTTAAGATCTACTCTCCGAGCAACTTTCAAATATGCAACACATATTCTAAACTACAGTCGCCACGCTGAACGTTGTGTCCCCATGTCCTGTTTATTCCACCTTCTCAATGGGGCCTGACGTGATTGCCCTATTTGAAATCCCCCCTCCTCTTTCCCTAACCTTCACCACTAGACACTCCAGACTCCCATCCTCTGCTTTGTTTTTTTCCATAACACAAGGCATTTCAAATATTTTAGAAACGTTGTTTAAGCTTATTTCCCCTCATTAAATATAAGCCTCACAATGGCCATGACTTTTATTTAGCTATCTCTTTAGACATATCTCAAGTACCCAGAAGAATGTGTGACACACAGAGCAAGCACTCAGTACAATTTGTTGAATTAAATTGGCCTGAATCGGATGCATTTAGCCCAGGTACAACGTGTATTGGTCTCAGAAGAGACTGTGAATAACTTCAGGTGGAGGAGGTAAGTCAGGGAAGGTTTTGTGGAAAAAGTATATCTTGGCTAGAAGCTAAAGATGAGTGGGAACGGTCTATGCAGAAAATGGGTAGGAAAAGCATTGTTAGCAGAGGGAACATCATATACAAAGAAGTGGGGGTGGCGATAGAATGGGAGAGGTGAGGGCTAGCACCGAAGAGGAATCTGATCAGAAAAGAGGGGTGTCCTATGAGTAGAAAAGAAGACAAGATGTCAGTAGGGAAAGGTGCAGAAAGGTGCAGGCTTCCTTTCTCTTTGCACCCTATATTCATTTTCTTCTGTGAGCTCTAAGAGGCCGACCCCCAACTTCTATCACCAGCTCCCAAAGGGGGTCACGGAAAGGAGAGTGGCAGGTGGAGAGCGAGGTCAGAGTATTTATTCCCGTCTGTTTCCTCCTTGCTGGGCTGCAGTCCTCTCGCCCTAGATACTGCTGGGAGGGCCCCCTTTGAAGGCTCCAATTCTTTTTAAAAAAAGATTTTATTTATTTATTAGAGAGCACGAGCTCCGGGGAAGTACATGGGAAAAGGGGAGGGAGGAGGAGAGGCAGAAGGAGAGAATCTCCAGCAGACGCCATGCTGAGCATAGAGCCCAAGGACGGCTGGATCCCAGTACCAGGAGATCATGACCTGAGCCAAAACCAAGAGTCAGAGGCTCAATGAACCCAACCGCCCAGGCACCCTGAAGGCTGCCAGATAGAGCCCAGATGACCAGATGATCCTGTTCCAGGCAAGAGACAGCTAGATATCCAATATTTACGAAGCAGCTGAACAGTAGGTATCAAGGATGCCAGACTTTGGGACACAAGTCAGCATCTTCTGAAGTGAAACGTATTTATATGCATCCTGTTGGGGCCTCACACTGGTCTCAATCCCTGTGTTGGGGGCAAGCCAGCTCAGAACAGAACCTTGAGAGGATCAACGCAAACAGTGCTTAGCAAACCTTATTCCAGGCTCCCCAGAGCAGAAGTTCTGAACTATGCTTTTTGTGTGAGTGCCTATGCCTGTCCCTCAGGTTGTGTGTGTGTGTGTGTGCGTGTATGTGTGTTGTTGGGGGTGAGGGGTGTCTGTGACTCGTCTTCTCAAAGGCAGATGATAATAAACATTTGTGAATGTTTTCTACTTGTTGGTAGGCACTGTTCCGAGGACTTTACTGACATCAGCTCTTTTAATCCTGGCAACAGCACCATTACGTAGGCACTAACACGCTGCCAACTTTACAGACAAGAAAGCTGGCAGGAAGGGTGAAGCCCAGGGTCTCCCTGTAGGCACCGTGTGAAAGGGGATTCGCCCCGGGCAGCCTGGGTCCAGAGCCTGCCCTCCCCTCCACCACCCCATCCTGTGCTCTGCACCCCATCCCGTCTCTTTGCCTGACTCTGGACTCATACAGGGAAGGCGTCATTTATTTTCCCACCCGCTCGGAACCTCGCACGATGCCTGGCACGCAAGAGATGCCTCGGAGTTCCTTGCTGATGAAATGAATGAACTTCTGCTAGGCAGAGAAAGGCGGGCAAGCCCTGGCAGCAGGTGGCTCCTGGAGGCGGAACGTCCACTTTCCTCCGCGGGCACCGCGCTGCCGGGCCCATCCTGGCCACAGCCGCCACCCGGCCGGGCCCTCGGCTCCGCTTCTGCTCCGGATCTGCGCGAAGTGGGAAAGGCCGCGCCGGCAGCGCCCTGAACAAACCAGAAAAACAGCCCTCCTCTGCTCCGCTCGCGAGCCCACAGTAGGCGCGGCGGCTCTACCCCGCAGGGGCCTGGGGCGCCTCCCCAGCGCCAGCGCCGCCCCGCCCCGCCCGCCGCCCGAGGTCGCCGGCGCCGCGCCCGCGGGGGGCGGAGAGCGAGCCGCTCGGGAGTCCCCTCTGCACTCTGCACCCTTGCGTGTGTCCGCCCTGCTGCCCGCGGGCCGCTCAGCGCTCCTCTGCCTGTCCATGGAAGGAGCCAGATCCCCGTCGCCGCGGGAAGACCTGGAGCTCCTGGCGCTCGGAGGAGGGCAGCCCGACGAGCAGAAGCCTCTCAATGGAACCGTCCAGGTCATCCCTCTTTCGGTGGAGGAGCCCTGCCCAGCCCAGGTAAGGCCTGCTTGGCCCCGCGGCGGGCGGTGTCCGAGAGCGGACTCCGAGCCGGGCTGCCGGCCAGGCCCCGGGCCTGGCACCCTCAGAGTTGCGGGGTTCCAGCCAACTCTCCGCGCGTCGCGGACGCAGAGCGCTGGCGCGTCCTGGAATCTTCGGAATGGAGCGGACGTGGGAGTGCGCGTCCGCCTGAGCCCGCCAGAGCCCCTGAGACCCCTCCATCCCTCTGATCTCCAAGGAACTGGAGGAACCCTGGCGCGGAGGTGTGCGGCTCCCCTCTTCAGAGCAAATCCCCGGGGATAGAGGTGGTTTTCATAAGTTCTGTAACTTTAAATGAAGTTTTTTTCTGTTTCAAGAAGTGAGGAAGAACTAGAGTGATTAGATGGAGTCGTCGCTCTTTCTCCAGAATCTCCTTGCCTTAGCTTTGCTGCCTTGCCACTTCCAGCCACCTGCCACCGTCCCCCGCTAACCCTCACCCAATGCCCATCATCCCCTGTCCCGCTTCACATTCTCAGACACACACACACACACACACACACACACACACACACACACACACTTACTTTCTGTCCTTTACTGATCAGGCCTTTTGATTTGGTAGGAAAAGAGACCGGGAGAGGCGAGTGGATTTGCTCTGCTCCGTTGATGGGAAGTAATTTCAAAGTTTTTGTCCCAAAGAACTACACGATGCCTCCTTCGCTTTCCCTCCTCTCAATCTCTAAAGGAAGTCATGGTGGTGCTTAGGCTGAGCTCTTTTCTGGTCCAGCCCTGGCAGAGATGGGAACATTATTCATTCTCATTAAATGGTTGTAAAACAGCAGAGACTTTGAATTCACAGCCATCTGATTAACCCCTAGTGCTGGCTTGAGGTTTACAGGGTGCTTGGAGCTCTCTCTCTCTCTCTCTTTCTATATATATATATGGCTCCAACCTGACCTTTCTAGGTCCCACCTCTCCACTTCCACCCCTTTGACTCTTGGCCTGTTGATTTCAGGGATAAGCAAGGACAAAAAAAGGGAAAAGCATTGCTTTTGCTTTGGGATCGATTCCTGGAAACACTATAAAGTTTGCTCTTCTAAGGACCTATAGGTACTTTGGAGAGTGATTTGGGACTTCATGTTTGAGTGAGAGATGAACACCACAGAAGAATGAAGGTTGGAGGAAGATGGTCTGTTCTCTGTGGGCTGGCTGTGTCAGTCCTCCAAGGCAGGATCCCAGAGTGGATTGGAGAATACTTGCTTCATGTTAGATAGACCCAGGACATACCAGTGACTTCTGGGACTGAATCTAGACATAGGAGTTTTTGATGACAGTTTCACCACTAGAAGGTGTACCTTGTGGCAAGGTGCTAAGGTCTGCAGTCAAATGGTCGTTAATGTGGTTAACTGAGCTTCTCTGGGAGGCCTGGGAATGCCTTTCTGAAAACAGTTGAGTAGAAAAACATGCCACACGCATGTAGGGCATCAGTATTTTATAATTGTTTAGTACCTGCCCAGGAGAGACGGCTCTTTCATGTTCTAATTATTTCCTCATCAGCCAGCTCTACACTGATAGCCTGGACTTCCTTATAAATTAGCTTTGTAGGTCACCAAATAGAAAAATTATGGGGAGTGACAAAATGGCCTGAAGGTAAAGGGTATGTGAGCACTTGGAGGGCATTCAAATATTTGAACAGGAAACATTTAAAAAGAGAGAGAGAGAGAGAGAGAGAGAAAGAGAGAGAAACACCCTCATTTAATGCTAAGAGCATAAACAAAACAAAACAAAACAAACGCTAAGAGCATTTTCATCCAAATGTATTAATCATTCTCTTTGGTTACATAGAATAAGTTGAGGCATATTTTATTTTTTATAAATATTTATTTATTTATTTATTTCTTGAGAGCGAGAGAGAACACGTGCACCTGTAAGCAGTAGGGGGAGGGGCAGAGAGAGAAGGGGAGAAAGAATCTCAAGCAGGCTCCAGGCCCAGTTTGAGACTGTTGAGAAGAGGACACCCCACCTCATGGCTGACTTCCTAGTTGGAAGGGCGGATGTGGGCGAGTCTACAAAGGCAGTAGAAAAAACTTCTTTCCCTTGCTTGTTCTAGGGCGGGATCTTGAGGGAAATTAGCCCCATTGCTATGCATTTCTCAGAATTTAGATCAAGCAGCAGCTGGATTTTCTGTGGGTGGACAAGTGGATTAAATCCCGCAATGAGATGACAAAGTACAGATTTTCCTACGTGCTAAAAAAAATTTTCCAGATGTATATCATATCTGGTCCTAGGAGAGCCAAAGGGAAGAAAAGCTTTCTGTATTTACGAGAGAGAGAGAGAGAGAGAGAGAGAGAGAGAGAGAGAAAGAGAGAGAGAGAGAGAATGAGAATGAGAATGAGTCCTGCCATTGTGCAGGGTCTTAGGTCATGAATTTAGATCCTTATCTGAAGGGGGATGCGACTATCTGGGAGCCTGTTCAGAGGAAAGCCACGAAAATTCTCCAGCCATATAATGCAATCATCGACTATAAGATGTAGTTTGCAAAAATCTCTGGAAAGCACTCTGTAGAAAAACCTGTCTGTGGCTGCTCCCCGTGACCTGGAATTTGGGCCTGAGAGAAGGAAGGTGCTGGTGAAGGAGGCAATGTGTCCTGTGTCCTGGGTTTTTAGGGGAGTCTCAGCACAGGTGGCATATACCTACTGTATCAGAGGCTCTTCCCATTCAGGGTACAGTGGAATCTCCTGGGGGAAACTTCTAAAAAATACAAATTTCTTGGTTGATTCTAATGTGCAAGGAGCGGAGAAGCACTGTTAATTTATTCTTGGGTTGAGAGGAAGCTGGTAGACTATTTCACAATGACTTAAAGTCTGTGAAGGTTAATTTAGCTCAGGAAAGTGTCTCTCCCGTAGGTCTGATGGGAGACAATGAAGGAGCCAGGCTGTATGTTGGCAGCATCGGGCTGGACAGGAAGAGACTTTTCTTATAGGCGAGGGCTGTGTGCTTATGAGGTAACTCTCCCTAGGAAGTCAGAGTAATGGTCTCCTCATAGCACCAGGGTCCTAATTTATTATTTCTAAGGGAAATCATAAGTGAAGGCACAAGAGGCCAAATTCACTGACCCTTGTTTTGTGGCTTATCTGAGACTCTAGCCCCTTTCATTTTGTACCAGTCTTATGGTCCCTACTGCTTCTTGTATCAGGTTTGAAAATGGCATGAAGTCATTTTGTCCTCAGGAACTCTGTAAGTGGGAAGATCTCTTTCTGTCCCCCGAGAAGTTGAAGATTCCTTGTCCTGGGACTTTCCATGTGCCTTATTGAGCCCTTGGTTCTGGTGGCTTTGGAGTTTTCAGTCTTCAGTTGGGGTGAGAGATGGCTCTGTCCTTGGACTCCAGAAACACACTTAGCTCAAAAGCATTTTCTTCTGTCCAGATGTTTCTTTTACTGCTCCCCTCACACCCAACCAGAAGAGTCAGTGTAAAGTATATATTCAGGGTCTCCAAAGTGTGACCTCTACTCTAGAATTTTTCCAAGTACCTTCTTAAAAGTTCTAGAACCTTCTACAGTGTATTAAGAGCCTAATACCTGACTGAGGCACAAACGTGGGATAAAAGAATGAGGAAGTTTAAGAGACACCCCTCCTTCTCTCTGGTTTCAGTTTACCTTGGAAGATAGGCTGGTATCTGTTTATATATGAAACCAGACAAAGCAGGGACAAATGAGCTGTGTGGACAGCTCATGTTCTGGAGGATCTCTCCATGATTGACATGGCAGGGAGGTCTCAGCAAGAGGAGAGATCTGATCTGGCTCCTGGAGAGAGTGACAAGGCTTCAGAACAGGTCTCAACCCTGATAAAGCAACTGATTCACTCGGGGTGGCTCAAAATTACACACTGGGGAGGGGGGTTTAGTGGAGTGGGGGAACACCTGGGTAGCTAGGTCAGTTAGGCATCTGCCTTCAACTTAGGTCATGATCTCGGGGTTCTGGGATCGAGCCCCATGTCCAGTCTGTTTCTCCCTCACCCTCTGTCCCTGCCTCCTTTCCCCCAACTCATGCTTTCTCTCTGTCTCTCAAATGAATAATAAAAAAAATATTACAGGCTGGCTTGGGCCTACCCCCACCTCCACTATAATCTGGTCTCCCATGTCTACGGAGGGCCTAGGTGTGCGCGGTTTAAATTTCTCCTTAGCTGATTTGGACATGCTGCCAGGCTTGGGAACCTCTCACGGAGCCCATCTGAACTGTCGTCCTGAAGTGAACGATTCCCTTCTCTGGTGGCCATCACCACAAGCATGAGGGAGAGAACGTCGACCAGGCGCTGCTCTGTGGGCCTGGAGAACGATGGCTCCCATGTGTGGGGTGCCTAACATCTGTGTAGCAAGCGCTTCATGCCCACGGTCTCTAGTCTTTATAACAGCCCTGGGAGCCGGATCTATTACTTTTACAGTTGAAGATGTTGGGGCTAGGGAGCTTCTGGAACTTGCTGAATGAGGCAGTCATTGCCCTTAGGTATAGGAAGGGAATGCGGGGACAGAACCACACTTGTCCCCCCATCGGAATCCATGGTCTCTGTGTGAGAATTCCCTGACGGCTCTGTGGGAAGCAAGGACAGAGTCCCAGAAGCCTGTAGGGGCAGGGGACAGGGGGTGGCCCCCAGTGGAGACACCCCACGACAGCCAGGCACGCTCCTAGCCTGGAGCTCTGCGCTGTGACGCGGGGTGGGGGTGGGGGGAGCTGTGGACAGCAGGTGCCAGCTTTGCCGTGAACCGCAGCAGGCATCCGTCCTGCCTGCTCTCTCTGGCAGCATCTTGGAGACGGGCTAGTGCCTCCCTCGCAGGACCATTTGACTGAAAGTAAATGGTGTGAGCAACCAACCAAGCGACCAAGTTGTGGCCTCACTACACCCACTGCAGCCTGCTTCCTGGTGTTGCTCCCATCCTTCCTTTCATTTCCCTTCCCAGGCCCTAATTACGTAGCACAGGGCACAGCAGGAGTCTCTTTGCTTGTCCTTGGCATGCCCACTCTAAACCATACATCGTTTTTCTCTTCATCTTCAACTCAGCTCTTGTGCTCCAGAACCTTTCACAGTTCCCCAGCACACACCCAGTTAAGTGCAGACTGCTCTGGCGGCACTGAAAACCCTCCCAAGGATGCTCTGACCTTTCACTGTCTCTAATCTTAACGACCATGACTTCCTTTTGGAACCCACGCGGACAGAGGATTCTCTTGGCCAGCCTGGTTATGACTCAGCATTGAGGTTGCTCTGTCCATCTGCCTTTCTCTGTCCATCCTCCAAAGTCTTGCTTTGCCCCCACCTCCCCACCTCAGAGCCTCTAGGGTATTTTCCCCCTCATTAAAAAAAAATTTTTTTTTTAAATTTATTTATGAGAGAGAGAGCCCAATGCAGGGCTTGATCCTAGGACCCTGAGACCATTACCTGAGTTGACCACCTGAGCCACCCAGGAACCGCAACCCCCCCCCCCCCAACTGCCAACTTTTTTTTTTTTTTAAGATTTTATTTATTTATTTGACAGAGATCACAAGTAGGCGGAGAGGCAGGCAGAGAGAGGGAGATGGGAAGCAGGTTCCCTGCTGAGCAGAGAGCCTGATGCAGGGCTCGATCCCAGGACCCTGAGCTCATGACCCGAGCCAAAGGCAGATGCTTTAACCCACTGAGTCACCCAGGTGCCCCCCCCTTCTTGTGAGGTTCCATTCTGCCTCTTTGTAAACCTGACTCCGTGAAGTGTGGCCTGGAGAGGGCAGGATCCTGCTGCCTTCGCGAGAGTACGGAAGTGCTTCTGGAAACCAGTGACTGCCTCACAGTATCCCTCTGCCTTCCAGGAGAAGGAGGAGAGCCCTTGGAGTTCCTGTAATAAGAAATTGATTGGAGAGTGCAAACTGTGGATGGTCATCGCCTCTGTTTTCCTAGGTCTCATTATAGTCATCATCATAAGCTTATGTCTTATTGGAGGTAAGAGTGATTTAAACAGGACTAAGTTGATGCATTTTAAGAACTTGTTTAATGCTTGTGTAGGACTTCCATTGGTATGGAAGATGTGCTCATTGCTATTTCATTACTTATAATATGAATTGCAAACGGGCTTGGGATTGTTGTGCGGATGGTAGCTATCCTGTGGTTCTTTGTTTTATTTCATTTCTTTGTTTAGTAAGTTTTGACTGAAGTATAGAGACCAGTGTTTTACTTTAAACTCGGACCACCAGATCCTGAAAATTTCTTAACTTAACTTACTTAGACACTAATTTATATTTTATTGCTTCTCTACACCTGTTTAGTTGAAATTTTTTATCATTTGTTTCGTAAAATAATTATTGCACTTCATCTGATATACCCAGTACATTATTATAATGATGAATAATGAATAGCTCATTTGAAAGCGTCTTAAAAACTTTGTAGAATCATGTCTCTATATGCTGTCATTATTTTAACTTATTTTGGAAATAACTCTTATATTTGTGTTGTATGTGTTTACAGACCAAAACCATACATGGTGCTAACTATGTAATTTACATATATTATTTTATTTCCTATTTATTTATTTTTTAAAATAAAAAAAGTTTTTTAAAAAATCTTATTTATTTGAGGGAGAGAGTGAGAACGAGCACAAGCAAAGGGAGCAGCAGAGGGAGAGGGAGAAGCCAGTTCTCTGCAGAGCAGGGAGCCCAATGCTGGGCTCGATCCCAGAACCCTAGGATGGTGACCTGAGCCAAAGGCAGACACTTAACTGACTGAGCCACCCAAGTGCCCTTATTTTTATTATTTATTATGAATTTAAAAATAATACGTGTTCAGTTACCCATAAAACACATCCAAATTATTAATATTTCACTATACTTTCTTCTTTTTCTTACTTGTATTTTAAAAATAATTTGAGATGTGATTGTATTTTATTTTTTATATATATGTGTGTGTATATATATATATGTAAAATATATATATAATTTTATTTATTAATTTTTTTTAGAGAGAGAGAGCATGACCATGTGCCAAGGTGGGTGGGTGGAGAAGCAGAGGGAGAGGGAGCGAGAATCCTAAGCCGGCTCCACGCCCAGTGTGGAACCCTTTGTGGTGCTCGATCTCACCACCCTGCCATCATGACCTGAGCTGAAATCAAGAGTCGGATGCTTAACTGACTGAACTACGCAGGCACCCCGATCATTGTTTTTTAATCATTTTGGAGCCTACCTTTAGGATTTTTAAAGATTTTATTTATTTTTTTGACAGACAGATCACAAGTAGGCAGAGAGGCAGGCAGAGAGAGAGGGGGAAGAAGGCTCCCTGCTGAGCATAGAGCCAGATGCAGGGCTTGATCCCAGGACCCTGGGATCATGACCTGAGCGGAAGGCAGAGACTTTAACCCACTGAGCCACCCAGGTGTCCCTACCTTTAGGATTTTTAAGGCTTTATTGAGACCATTTGCCAATCCACTAAAAGTTATTTGTGGCACTTTTTAAAAAATGACTGCATGATACAACCCTCCATGCCATTTTAAAGCTTTTTAAATTTTTTCATGATACATAAATAGAGCACCCTCCAGTGGGCAGTCATTTCAGTTTTAAAACAAGAAAAAAGAAAATTGTTTTTATTTGTAATTAGCGTTATTGCAGGGGTAGGGTTTTTCTTCTGGAGTTGGGATACTCTTGAGGGCGACCTGGTCTCTGCATGGATTTGGGTTGAATCAGATTCTTCTTAATGAACCCAGTCTTGAATGAGGAGTCCCAGAGTCTCTCCAGAAGGGGTCCTGGGAGTTTTCTTCAGAAACTACATTTGCTTTTCACTTCCTGTTCCTTCTCCCAGCCTCTTCCTCTCCTGTCTCAAGTCCCTGAAAGAACAGGGAAATCTGATGGTATGTGCCAACCGCCAGCATGTGAGTTTTTCAGGCAGGCGCCTTATTTGCTTAATTACTTCGGGTATAGTTGAGGTGGGACGGTGATCCATGGAGGCCACAGGCTGGTTTCGAGTTAGGAAGACGTTGATAAGAGGTGCTGCACCTCCTCCGACGCGCGGAGGGTAGGAGTTTTAGTGTGAGCTTTCATACGCTCTCTTCCCATCAACTCCCACACGTGGATGTTGAAACTGAAGTTGAGCCATGCAAACTTGTCCCATCACAATTAGGTGGTGCTCTCCTGAACATTGGCTGATTTGTCTGTTGGCCTCTGGAGCCTAGAACAGTGGAGCATGCAGCAGATCCAGTTGGTTTAATGTTAGGGATTCTAAAGCTCAAGACCCAAGAGCTGTCTTCCATTCTCAAAAATCATCCGACCTCTTCAGCTGCCCAACAGCAATCTGTAGAGGAAGGAATTCACTCTCCTTCCATTGTTTCTCAAGGGACATGAGAGTTCATCGGAAAATATTCAGGGAAGAACGCTCTGTAATGCTTGTAGTGCAAACTTCACTTTCAATGTTGTTGTAAAATTTGTATTTTCAGGGGCACCTGGGTGGCTCAGTCAGTTAAGCATCTGCCTTCAGTCCCAGTCATGATCCCAGGGGCCTGAGATCGAGCCCCATGTTGCGCTCCCTGCTCAGTGGAGAGTCTGCTTCGCCCTCTCCCTCTCCCCCCACCCCCACTCTCTCTCTCTCACTCACCATCTCTCTCAAATAAATAACTAAAAAATTGTATTTTTAAATGTTAATTCTGTACAGAGATTTGCACACTTTCATATTTTTTAAATCTGAGAAATACTTTGATTTCACTTGGCACCTCAGCCCTCAGGGGTCTGGGCAGTGTGGGGTGGGGGAAATGCCTTGGGTGAAAGGGGCAGGGACAGGGCTCCTCAGAGCGGCTCTGTAGGTAGCTGTGGGATGAGCATGTGCAGTAATTGGGCATTGCCTCGTGGCCAAGCTGGCGATAGGAACCGAATTCACAGAACTTCTGGGCGCTGTGGGGTAAAACACTGCTGTCTGGAAAAGCGCAGGGTTGACAGAGTCAAAGACTGCATGTAGCGCTGGCATGAAGCTAGGTTCCTCAGGAGCTACCTTTGCCCTTTTTCCTCCGTTGTCCCACCCCGTCCGCCACCCCGCCAGCTCCTCAGTCTCCTGTCACCAGGCTCTGGAACAAGCAGTTCGAGGTTCAGAGGCAGAGATGTTAATAGCTGTGGAGCTGGAGTGCACACAGATGTGGATAATCAACAGGTCCCAGTGTAGAAGGGGTAATGCATTGAAGAGGGGACAGTGGGGTATCCAGGGTGGGGTGTTCAGCACGGAGGTATATCTTGTCACTGACATTGTTAAGAACTACTGTCAGCTGTGGTCTGTTTTATTACTGTTAATTTTCTACAGACTGTACAGACTTTATTGCCTGCATCTGGGGCGGGTCTCCCGTCACTTCGCCCTTGACATGCCGTTCAGGTGATGGCAACTCCGGGATCGTGGCTGAGCTCCAGGTATGGAGCCGGGGCTGTATACACACATGGCAGACAATGAAATCTTTTTAAAGTGGCCAATCTGGGGAACAGAGCCCAGGGAATCCTGTTGGGTCTGGAAGCTTGGTTTTGTCTCCATACTTCAGGGAAAAGATAATGAGGGAGTCTCTTCTTCTCCCTAAAGAAGCATAAATTCCTTGATGTAAATAAATGGTAAAAGAGCTTTCTTTTCTCTTTCATTCTCTCTCAAAGTCATCTTCTTTCTGGACAATGTAGAAGATCAGTTAAGCATCTTCAGGGGTTCTGCTTTTCTCACTGAGTTACCCCAGCCAGGGGAAGAGAGAGACCCGAGTAACATGCTACTAATGAAAGTCTTGTTGGATGGAGCAAAGAATTTTAAGTATTATGCAAGCCAAAGGGTGACAAGCAGATGGATACTTAGAGATGGAACTTAAAGGTGATCAGATTTAGCGCTCTAAGGACGCTTATGTGATATTCTCCAACATTACAGCTTTCTGCCTGACTTCTTTACTGTCTTTCCATACAGGTGTTTCCGTGAGTAGGAGCGCTATGGTCCTGAGATGTAAGCAGGGACGTTAGAAGTGCCATATGTTGAATAGGTTGTTTTGTCTTTGCCTTGGGTGGAAGAGCCGAACTGTCACGGCAAGTTGGCAGGCAGACGTGTTGCACAAGGCAATGCTCCTAGTGTAGGGTGACTCATGGGAAAATCCTCAGCAGACAGCATTCGCAAGTTGTAAACTAGCAAGGTTTTTGGGGACAGGAACTTAGTAGCAATTCTGTAGGCCCTGGTCCTTGAAATTTCACTGTGTTGTCCCCTGTTTCTCTTGCCCTCCACTCTCATAGGTTTCTCCACCTTCCCAGGACCAATGTCTTCACCTGTGCTCTCCACAGGAGCCTCCCCAGCTTCTCCTGACCCATGGACCATCAAATCTGTCCACATCTCACTAAGCATCCTCAGGCTTTTCTCAACTTGGGCCTCTTGAAATGTGCTAGCATTGTTTGTCCTTCAAAACCTTCTTCTATCAGAATCTTGCTACGACATTTTAGAAATGTTTATTCTCTTTCTCTTTTTTCATTGGCGGACTTCCAGGAATAGAGGTCTGCATTTGGGTCTTGCCTCCTGCTCACTCCTTACCCATGGGTTCCAGGACCCTGGGATCACGGCCCGAGCAGAAAGCAGACACTTGACCGATTGGGCCACCCAGGCACCCCAAGGCTTAAAATATATAACATAAAATGTGAGGGAAACTTGTTGATTAAAGGATTATTAGTATTTTTTTTTTCTTGTTTTGCTACAATTTCCTGTACTTGGCAAGGTTTCAGCTATGAAGACATAACTTATTGTCAGAGGAAATCATATCACGACTTACAACAAATAAGGGTGCAGGGGATAATTCCCTGTGTTTGAGGTGCTCAGGATCCCTCCTAGATGCAGGGAATTGCTGGGAGAATTCATGGGACTCAGCATATTGTCATAGAGATGATTATTGATGTGGGGAACAAAGGCAAAAGGAAATGTAGATAAAATTAAATTCCTTCAAACTTGCAGCCTGTTGACAAATACTTGACTCAAGGCAGAGTAAGACACCCTTCCAGGAACTCCCAAGTGTCTTTAAGTTAATGCCTTTCTAGAGGAAACAAAACAAAACAAAACAAACAAACAAAAAACACCTAAGCTTGATAGGCCTCCAGGATCCCTGAAGTCCTCTTTGAGGTATGAAAATCCTTTTGGAAACTTCCTTTGTCTCTACCCCTCCCAACTTAAAAGTATCTCGTGAACTGCTCCTCACAACCCCAGGGCACCTGGGTCCTGTCCCCCTGCTTTAATTAAACCACCCTTTGTACACCGAAAAAGTATCAAGAATTCTTTCTTGACCAATTGCTCCCGGACCCCATGTCAAATCTCATCACTTGTGATTTATCATAGCAAAATGAAATAAAGCAAAATCTAGAGGAAACCAGGCACAAACTTAAGGACCCCCTTAACTGCCACAGCAATGAGATGTAACAACACGTGAGAAGTGTTGTCTACCAGGGAAGCTCATCAGAGGCTAAGGGCCCTTTTCCTGGGTTGGTCCAGGAGGCAGCCTCTGCCCGACACATGCTAAAATTCCAGATCCCCGGAAGGCACGGTGGTCAGTGTAAGCTACATTGTTTGTACCAACAGGAGGTACCAACAGGTACCATGCCCTCCATGCCCTCATGGAGGGAACCCTCCCCAGATCCAGGCTCCCATAGGCCAGCCCGGGTCCAGCCTTGAGCCGGCCCCTCTGAACTGGTCATCTCAGGCTCTGGGAATTCTGTTCTGCATGTTCCCTTTCTCCTCATACTTCCCAGGGAATAAGTACTAGGATTCTTAGTGCTTTTCATCTGCCTTTCTATCAAACACTGAGGGCCTTTTCTAAGTCCAGCCAGAGAGGCTGCTTGTGTTCTGTCTGAAGCATGAGGTCTGAGAGTCAAGGCTATGGGCAAGGTGAGCTCCTGGTTCGGCCACCCACGCCTTTCTCAGGGCTGGAGAGGTGGTTCCTGTGTGGGCCTGGCGGGGAGGCCACCGGAGAGCCAGGGGAGCAGAGCTGCTATCACGAGTGCCAGCTTCTAGCTCCTGGCTCCTGGCCTTGTGTGTTTTTCCTTTAGCTTTAACTGCTTAAAAATCAATTAGCTCACCATCATTAGAGCACCAGCAGCCACACAGAACTCACGGTGCCAGGAATGCAAAGCCCTCTGGCCCTAGGGCTCTGAGTGCAGCTTGGTTTCCCTTCTATAAACAGAGAGTGTTAAAAAAAAGAAAAGAAAAGAAAAGAGTGTGTCAACATTTCTCTCCTGTGGGACAGAGTGGTGGTGGCTTCCCTGCCCATCCTCCGTCTTCCAGGAGATGTCTGGATATGGCTCACGTGCTTATGTCTAGTCCCCACGTCCCCATTTGGTTCTGATCCATGATGTCTCTTCCTCCTCAGGGTCTTTGATAGCCTGGAACTGGGGTGATTCACTGAAGTTCCTTGCTCCCAGTCCCTGGCCCCCATCACCCGTTGTTCACTCCTGGAGCCTAGCCCAGCGCCTGCCTTGACAGATACCTGTGGACATAGCTAAGGCTGCAGGTTCCGTTCAACCAAGAAATTCACGTTCTTCCCACTCCCTCCCACTGGTATTCAGTGGAATCTGGGAGCTCGTATGGTATAAAACGAACAAGTTTTATCATAATGGAGGCTGGCTCCTGTCTTTATGTGGTATCTCCAAGAAGATAGAACATTTCTGCCTGTCCTTGCTTCCTGTGTCTAGTCTTTATCCCTGATGAATGTTCAGTGTCATTTCTAGAAGCCAGTGGAACAAATTGTTATTTTAAGCATGTGTTTACTTTACTTTTACTTTTTGTCTCCCTCCGCCCTTTAGTAACTTACATTGATGAAGATGAAAATGAAGTACTTGAGTTATCATCAAATAAAACCTTCTTGGTCGTGCTCAAGATTCCGGAGGAGTGCGCTGCTGAGGAAGAATGGCCTCACCTGCTCATGGAGAGGGTAATTATATCATAAGCATTGTTTACAGAGTTCTTAACAGTAGAATGTGGGCTCTTCAAATGATTACGTAAGTAACTTCAGGCTTGCATTCTTTGTCTGCATTTTGGCAGAAACTGATGCTTAGAAATGGATTTTCTGTGGTGCCAAGCGTCAGAAAGGAGCCCTGCCCTCCAGCAAAATGCGTCCTGGAGGACAGTGCTGGGTTCCCTCACTCTGGTCTTAAGTTTGATTCGACCTGTTATGTCATGGGGGACTGCTGGTGTGCCGAAAGTCACAGTCACAGAGTCTGGGCCATCAGTGGGGCTCAGTGGCAGGAGAGGACGTGGATAGATAGTTCTAGACAGTGGGATATATTCTACTATCTACTTCTCTAGAGGAGAAGCATACAGAATATTTCTCAAGCTCAAAGGAGGGTCATCTACACTACCTGAGGTGTGGCTGGAAGCTTGGAGGGCGTCTTGCAGGAGGTGATACTCAGGATGAGTCTTAAAATATGAGGTAGGAGTGTTCTTGGTAATACTAGGGGATCTGTCCTGCAGTTTCCAGTTGCCTCTTGCCTACTGTGCGGTGGGTCCTTTCGGGGGTGAGGCATGAAGGTTTTCCTACTCTTTGGTAAGGCACTGAAACATTTTCATCTTGTTGACATGGTCAGCTGTTCACGTTAGCCCTTCCTGGTGGTCGTGGAGAAACACTGGAGGCTGAGAGCTTAGTTAGAAGGTACAGCAGTAGTTCCAGTGATAGATGGGGGGCTTTGACCCAGGGCAATGGCAGGGTGGATAAGGAAGATTCCAGCAAGATTTAAGAGGTCTTCTCACTCAAGGGGACTTTATGGCTGATTGCATGTGGGGATGCGGGAGAATATGACTCCAGGCTCCTGGTAGGTGAATGGGTAGATGGTGGCTTCATTCTTAGAGCAGGAAATGTAGGACAGTGCCCTTGGTGCAAGATGAGGGCATGCAGCCTCTGCATGAGGGCTGGTTGGGTTCACAGCCAGACCCAGAAAAGTATTTGGTAAGGGTCTAAGCAAGACCAGGCTGCCATCTCTTATAGCCTTCTCTGCAGCTGACAGGTGGACTGGTGTGAGTCACCTTCTGGTTTCCATCTGATTCCTATGAAAGCTTCGCCAGGAGTCAAGTCCATCTCGGTCACCCCGGAGTTAGTTTCTGGACACCCAGAGGCGTGTTATTTGATTGCGGCTTTGGTCACAGGGGTTTGTGTTCTGGGATGATTATTGGGCGTTTCTTCCTCCTCCTTTTCCGTGTTTAAATCTTACCTGTGAGCCCCTTTTCCTTTTTTTCACCTGCTTCCGGAGCAAGTTGCTGAGTGAATAGCCTCTTGCCTTTTCCCTCTTGATTGCTTTTTTCATCCCAGGGTTTTGCATTTGCTGAGCAGAAATGAGATGATTTAACATTCACACATGTCACGTGTTCCAGACTGAATTCTTTATGTCAAAGGGGAGTGGAGGTTAATCATTCACTGTAGAGCCCTATCTCTTGCTCAGAGCCTGACAGGAGCAGATCCTGTAGGTATTTTTAGCTCATCAGTGTGGAGTGGCAAAGGAACAAGGCATGGCATGATCCCTGAGGCAAGTGCACAGGCCTGTTCGAGCTGCTTCCTTCTCTGATAAATGGAAATCACTACACTTTCCCTGTATATCCACAGGCGCCTTTGGGATGCATATAAAGAACTCTGTACAACATTTTTTTTTTTTTTTTAAAGAATGGCCTAGTTTACAGATTATAAAAGTTAAGGCCCAGAGAGGGGACAAAGATTCTGCCCTCTGGGATCCCAACCAAATATGTTCAGAAACAGAAGTGAGAACTTAGGGATATTAGTCTTATTGTCAGGTCAAGAGCCCCTTTCTTTCATTCACTCAGGCCAACTTCTAGAATTTCTGGATATGGAAGGTAAATGGGAGTGGATGGTGGAACACATGTCCTCGCTTTTGCATTATTGTCTTGCCTTTTTTTTTTTTAATAGTTAAGTGTGAAATCCTTTGTTTTGTTTTAAATTTTTTAATTTTTTAAAATTAACATATAATGTATTATTAGCCCCAGGGGTACAGGTCTGTGAATTTCCAGGTTTACACACTTCACAGCACTCACCATAGCACATACCCTTCCCATTGTATTTTGTTTTGTTTTTAAAATTTATTTTATTTTATTTCTTTTCCAGTGTTCCAAGATTCATTGTTTATGCACTAACTACACCCAGTACTCCATGCAGTATGTGCCCTCCTTAATACCCACCACCAGGCTTACGCCACCTCCACCCTACCTCTTTTCTAAACAGTTTTCCTAGCCCTTCCCTTATTCCACTGCCAGTTTTCTCTTCCTACTGGGGCACTTGCTCTGCTAAACCAGTCGGTTAGGTTAGCTGCGGATTGTGTTACCCTGGCCCATGTGCTTGATGGAGGCGTTAACAATCACTCCTTTGCTAACGCCAGGAAGATATGGTCTCAAATTAGCCACTCTGTCCAACTCCGGTAGTCAACTCAACGGGTGCCTAGCTCAGTGTGCATCCAGCCTTGTAGGCACGGCGTAGGACTCCAGAGCTAGGGGAGAGAAGACCCCCTTTTCATGTCTTTGGGCCCATAGTAGTGTGGTTAGCTGTTCCCAGGTATGTGGACATGTCTCAAAGACAGCAGGGGACCGTGTCACTGAAAAGAATCAGAGTGGACACTGAAAGTGATCTGGTTTGTCATTCCAGCTCTTTTTTTTTTTTTTTTTTTTTTTTTTTTTTAAAGATTTTATTTATTTATTTGACAGACAGAGATTACAGGCAGGTAGAGGCAGGCAGAGAGAGAGGAGGAAGCAGGCTCCCTGCTGAGCAGAGAGCCCGATGCGGGGCTCGATCCCAGGACGCTGAGATCATGACCCGAGCCGAAGGCAGCGGCTTAACCCACTGAGCCACCCAGGCGCCCCTCATTCCAGCTCTTAATGTTAAATTTTAGCTTAAATTTTATTTTTTTTCCCTGAGAGACTAGGACTATGTGCAAAACAATACTAGACCCTAAAGGTTAAAGAAGGAGAGGAGAATGGGAATAGAGAAGGTTGGAAGGACATCACCCCTGCCATAACACATTTGTTTATGTATGCAAATGTATGTATGTATATGTCTGTGTGCATGTACACACATGTACGTATGTACGTATGTGTGTATGTGTGCGTGTGTGTATGTATATGTGTGTATGTGTGTGTATGTAGGGAAGTGCTTGGGAAAATAAATCCCATCTATAACATCCTCCTCCTCCTCCTCTCCGATGTTCTCAGCAGCCCTGTGAGAGCCACTTTCTTATTCCTGCATTGCGTCTGGCAGGGTTCTTTTCTCAGGGGCTCAAAAACTATAAGATGACTCAGTCATTTTTTTCCCTAAAGTTCTTACCACTTTCTGCTTCTTTCCTCTTTGATATTCAGGGCACTTTCCTTCTCACTTCATCCTCCAATGTAAAGAAAGTGGGTTTTAGTGTTTATAACCCCTAGGACTGAATTCCTTATGAGCAGAGTGACCTTGAGCAGGTTTCATACACTTTCCGCATGCTGTTTTCTTTATTAGTAAGAAGGGAAGGGGTGGTAATGCCTCTTATGTCAGGTTCTTATAAGAATCACAGCAAAAATACAAGATTGAAAGCGTACTTACTGTAGGTCCTCTGAGCCCCTCTGCTCCACCTTGAAGGGACTGAATTGTCACCAGGTGAATTCAGTGGGAGTGTACTGTGGGAATGGAAGCTCCTTGAGATTCTGTTTGGAATTGGGCGGGAAACAAAATGAGCAGAGGTGCCCTCAGGCACTGCTTTTTGGGGTGTGTCTGCTGCTTGCTGCTCATTGGGGTGAGAGGGCACTGAGCCGTCATGGGTGCAGCTGGGCCACTCACCTCAGCACCACGGTGTCACTGGAAGCCACTGAACCTTCCAAAACACCTTTAAGTCTGACTGACTGCAGCCGAGGCAGGAGTCAGCCTGGCAGTGGGCTCACTCCAGCCCTAGAGCTGGGTCCCTGGCAGAGAGTGTAGTCAAATCCAAGAGCAGTCCTCCTTATTTATGCTAGAAGCTGTGTGCAGAAGACCAAGGCATTTAACCTTCAAATGCTAGTTTCACAAAAGTGCAATGTAAGTGCATTCAACTACTTGTCCTCAAGTCCTACCAGGCTAGGATTCCCACCTCCGAAAGGTGATGAAAAGGTTAATCAAAGACAAAAAGAGACTGGTAACAGAAGAGCAGCTAGTGTCCAGAATATAACACCAAACACTTCAGATACAGAAAATACAGATACCAAGGAACAGACAACCTGAGAGAAAGACAGGAAATCAAGAGGCAAATCAAAGGAGTTCATCAACACATCTGAAAGGATACTCAACCCCACTTATAATAATGCAAATTGAAACAATGTAAAACAATTTTATACTCCTTAAATTGGTAGTAATTTTTTAAAAATCTGGCAACACGAAGTGCCAGCAAGGCTGTGGGAAATGGAACACTGCCAAGTGCTGAGGTAACAATTTGGCAAGATTTAGGTGGATTGGAGATGCACCCACACTTGGACCCAGTGATCCCATTTGTCTGCACATACTCAAGAGAAACTGTCACAGTATCAGAAGAAAGGCACAGAAATGTTCCCGGAAGATGACTTGGACATAGTTTGTGATAAGAGAAAATTGCAAATGCTGCACATCACCAGAGTAGGGGAATGGAAAAGTTGGTGTAATCATTTCATAGGATCTCTGCAGTAGTTAGGAGTCAGCCTGAATGACCTCCGTCTCGACGTACTGTTGTGAGCAACTATCAAATGTAATTTTGGGTGAAAAAAAAAAAAAAAGCAAGCCACAGAAGAATGCAGAATATGGCACCTTTTATTTGAATAAAAACACAAACTATGAGTTGTTGTGATTACATGAGGGGGTATTACATTTATAAAAACCTGCATGAAAAGAATACGTGCCAACTTCAGGACCATGGCTAGTGTCAGGGAGGGGGGAGAAAAATGAGGAAAAATAGTGTGTAGGAGTAGCTTTAGTTTTGCATTGTTTCTTGGAGTAGAAGGCTGAACTAACTACGGTAGAACATGTGGGTGTGAAACCTGGGTACACAGGTGTCATTGTTGGTGTGTGCCTGCAGAATCTGATGCATACAATAAGAACTCTGCAATTACAGGCCAGCCCCCCTCCGTCCCTTCATTGGGGAAAGTGCCACACCCGGGGCTTCCATGGCCATGTCTCCCTACGACGAAGCTTCATGGAAAGGAGAGAACAAGCCCTTGTCTGGTGAAGGGCCAGGTCGTGAGGGGCCTGTTGTGATGCCTTCCAAGCTACTTCAGTGTTGTCTCCTTCCCAGGGTCCTCAGAGTCTGTGGGGGCTCCAGGGTCTATGGTGACCATGCTCACCACAAAGGCTGCAGGTGTCCACACGACATGGGAGAGATGTCGAAACTCTCAGCCTGCTCACCTGCTCCTTAGAAATGAGGTTCTTTTAAATGAACGTTGAGTTTTTGTTGGGATAGGTAAGACCCACACCTTCCTATTTCTCCATTCAGAGCTTCCGAATAAGTGAATTCCGAGCTAGCTTGGAATCTCTGTCTATGAATGGTTTTGCTTTGTCACGTGATATGCAAGATAATCCATCTGTGATGCGTGTGGTTGTTTAATTTGTTGCTGTTTGTTTTAGCTGACCCACGTGTACACGTCATCCCCATCGCTGAGCCATTGTTTTACTTCAGTGGAAATGACGGACTTCAGGTAAGAGTGTGGAGCCTTCCATGTTGATCTCTTTCCCTTGGACGCGACCCCCATCACCGTTTATCTAGAAGGATTGAGTCTCAGAGCACAGAAGGATCTGATGATAGAATCACAGATTGTTGGCTTTGGAAGGGTCTTTGGACACCCACTAGCTCCACTCCCTGATTTTACAAAGGAGCAGAGTGAAGCCCAGATTAATCAAATGCCGCAACAAGGTCACAAGGAAGAGAGGAAAAGCCAGTCCCAGGTAAACCATTCCTGTTTCACAGCAGATGCTCAGATAAGCTAGGGGTAGGACTAGAAAGAGATCTCAAAGAGTGGCTGCGTGGCTCTGTCAGTTAGGCATCTGACTCTTCATCTCAGCTTAGGTCTCCATTATCTTGATTTCTACATCATGAGTTCAAGCCCCACATTGGACTCTATGCTGGACATGGAGCTTGCTTGAAAAAAAAAACCAAAACAGTTCTCAGATCTTGATGTGCTGTAAATGATATAATTCATACACTAGATTTTGCTTTTGAGGAACATAATACAGGAGTCCATGCTCCTTGTATAAAATTAAAAATGTAAAGACATGCGTACAGGAAAAGTCTACCTTCTCCCTTCTGCCCCAGCTTACTACCCCTGGATGCTGGAGGTTCCAGTCAATTCCATACACAGAATACGTTTCACTCCCTTCTACTGAATGAATGGACTGCCATCAATGGTTTGGTGTGATTTTTTTATATGCGTATTTACCACCCAGACTTTATATACTAAATATGTGTAGCTTATACATATGCATATGATTTTTCTTTTTACATCTCTTAATCTTAAATGTTTTTGTCTCTGTCTATAGAACTTAGATCAAAGGTATATACGTGTTGAGGAGTCATTTGATTGTCTTTTTGTACTGTTAGGACAAGATTTACATGACAAAGCTTTATTATTTGTTATTCCTAAAATACCTTTTAACTGTGTCCATCAAAGATAGTATTGGATTGCAATCCCTCCTCCCAAACTATACATTTCCCAGACCATGATCTTTATATATCTGAGAGAGGAAGCATGGAAAGCAGCAGTAGCCCAGTGGGATGGGACTGAAAGGGCCCTGAAGTCTGAAACTGCCTACAATGGCGGGTTGCCTTGGCAACAACACTCTTCATCCTTTTTATGGACCCCCCACTGTGCATGTTCCCTTATGGTAATGTCTCTGACATTGCTCATTTTAGTCACAAATTACTGGTATTAAATTGCCAATAAAAAAAAGCCCAACACAGTTTCCTCGGTGTACTTGCCCCAATGTGCAATTTCAAGACAGAGCTGAGAAAGGGAAGACGTTCAACCAGAAGGGTCTTTCCAAGAATCCAGCCCCATATTATGGGTCCAGGGGAGGTGGGATTGCATAATGGGTTGGGATTGACATGGGGGGAGAAAACCTCCGAAAATTGAGTCAAACATGGCTAGAAAGCTGAGGACTTAATGTTAGAGAATTTGTTTTTAAAAGTTATTTAAAAGAAAAATCAAAGGGTTTTAGAATTTGGGATAGAGGAAGCTCTGTACAGGAAGGATTTTGTTTCATGTTAAGAGGTGCAGGTAGAGTTTTAACAATGTTGAGTTGAGAAGCAAAAGCCATTGCCCCCACAAAATGTGCTGCTGCTAGAGGATAGGAGACAGCTAGACCCCTGGCGGCTGGGTTTGTGTCCCCAGGGCATATGGACCTCCGTTCTGCCTCAGCCATCTCACTACAGGAACCTGTCAAAATGCCCATTGGTTCATCAGCTGCCGGGCCCACTCTAATGGTGGGCAGCTGAGGCAAAGCCTGTTGGGTTCTCTGTTTTCTTGAAAATCCCCCCTTTCCCCTCAAAATCTAGCCGTAATGTGAACTCCCTCGGTGGGTGACCAGACACAGTGGGATTAGGTTGGGCTAGCGGGACTGGGTTAGGCAGGGCAGCCCTGTCGTTCACCTTCTGGCCTGTCTTCTGGAAGTCAGCCTCCGGTCATTTCCATAAGGCAACCTGAGCCCTTGGCCACCCACCTGTGGAAGTACAGGGTGGCTGCGCGTCTAGACGGCGACCATGGGCAGCCGTAAATGGAAGGTGGAACACAGGGAACAAATGAGGACACCTGCTAACAGTGTGAACCTACATTTCCAGCCTCCTTGTGGATGCAACCGTAATCCGAGAGTCTCTCCAGAGTCTTGGTGGTATATTGTTCATTGGAAAGGCAGGGTTTGACAAAGGGCTTGGCTGTCGCAGAGCTCAAAGGGACTGTCGGCCTCCCATTGACCAGAATATTGGCCCATGTGACCTCTAGCCACAAGAGGGAGCTCGTTCCCTGTCCTTAGCAGGAACAGCGGCCTGATTCTGGCTTCTGGGAGTGTGTCCAGTCTTTAAAAAACCACTTCAGGGGGATTGTCAGATGTGGTCATTTCTTAATTATTTTATTGCTGGCTTTTGATCTGGGCCTCCTTGAACCAAAGTAACAGGATAGCTTTGAAACACCTAAATGCTGAGCTAGCATTTAAAGAACAGTATAAGCTGCTAATTAACTGAGGATAGCCCTATGATTATTTTTATTTTGGAAATGAAAAATATGTTCTGGGAAGATGAAAACTCCTTTTCCTTAGGTCCCTTTATTGAGAGTTGCAAAACTGAGAGGCTCGGAAGGTGGAAATGGGACAGAACAAGTTTCTCACTCTAGAGACAAACCAGGGGGATCTGATTTGCTGCTGCTACACAGGAAGGTCTGTGGGAGTTCAGGAGTTCTCCAAGGAGCGAGTTGTAGGGAGGGCTGCGTCCTGCCTTAAACATTTTATAGGTTAAGGAGTGAACTGGTTGAACCCAACAGCTCTGACTGTCGCTTGTCTGGGCAGGGAGAGGAGCAGGGAATACAGAGGACAATAGGCTTTCCTGCCCTGGGGAAGGGGAGTGGGGGAGAGCAAAAGGCTGACATTGGGGCCAGTGGTGGGCCAGCCTTGGATCTTCCTTGACAATAGCTGGGTCGTGACTATCCCTTCAGTGGCCTCTTCTGGTGGACTCCTAGAGGCTGCGTTTTAGGTGGAAGGAAGAAGTTAGGGTCACCTCAACTTTCTGTGAGGAAACTACAGAAAAAGCTTCTCCTAGAACAGTGTACGCTTTGTTGTTTTGTCCTGAAAGAACACGAGGAACTACAAATATGGTCCCACATGAGTCCGTCTCCTGAGTTGCAGTGGGATTCTGTTGATCTTTGTGGCTTCTCTGTTTGGCGTGCCTTTCAGCGGTGAAAATGCCACGGTAGCCTTCCACCTGCAATTTGGGGTTCCTTCGGAAGATGATGGTTTTATGAAGTACAGGATGAATAAGGAGTTGGTGCGGGGCGTTTTACTACAGAATCTGCATGATCAGGGAGTGTCTGGCTGTGAGACTTTGGGACTGGACCCAGCATCCCTCTTGCTCTATGGTAAGTGGGGGAAGTCAGGACAGTGGGTTGTGGTGTCAGCACGTGAGCCAGACTGAGGGCAGCTGGGTGGGGTTTGCTGCCTGCGCTGGTGAGATTTGCGCTCTGTAGAGGTCACACAGCCCCTGCCCTCCACAAGCCGACAGAGTGTTTGCCGGGGGGGAAGAAAAGCAATTAAATTGTAAAGATGAGGATGACTAAATGTTTCCTTGTTGCTGTTCACCCACATTTGAAGCTTGGCAATATCATTTATAAGCTCCATGGAAATATCTTGGTTTCACAAGAGAAGTAAGTATTGAATTTGAAACAAATAATGATCCCAACATGGGGAACCCATCTTTTTTTATGTTGAAGGCCACTGAGTCTGTTACATTAGTAGAGGGCAGAACAAAGCAAAGCAGCCTCTTTCTTTAGAAAGGTATTGTAAAGTCACCCACCTACTTTTGAAACCAAGAGAGCACTGAGAAAATTGGCACATCATATAATAAGCCCGGAGGACACCCCGCTTGTTAGAATAAGCCTGGAGGACACCCCGCTTGTTAGAATCTGAGAACTTTTAAGACTTCACGCAAAACAAGCTTCAGGGCCTGGGCAAATGTGACAAGCTTCAGACAGGTGCCTCCCTTGCGTCTGCACGAGAACTTTGGCTGGGTGTCTGGCCTCGTGCCTCACCCTGATTCCTCACTGGGAGAGGCATGTCAGCCGCCGCTGATGCCAACCGTCTCTGATATTCCGTCATCCATGATCCATCAGAAATACTCTTCTTACACTAGTAGTAGTAAATGCTAGTTGAATGAATGAAAAAGACCAGTCAGGGGATGGGTTAGCAACAGGCACAGTGCCAGCTGGCCTCACATCGGAAGATAGACCTGAGAGATTGGAAAACACCCCGGTTACCACATCATGTGAAGAAGGAGTTTGTTATAGTGACACTTATTTATGATGGGAAGTGAAAGTAGGCTAATCCTTGTCTAAGAAGGCAAAGAGTTATATAAAGCCGTTCTGAAACCTTTATTTTTCCCAAATAGATAGAAAGGATGATGTTCAGAAGGCCAAATCTTAGTTTGCTGGGAATAAATTTTTTTTCCTCACAGATCAATTAATAAATCGTGCCTGTGGGTCAGATGGAGGGCATGTATCTGTAAAGTGAAGAGGTTACACCTCCCCTTACAGGAATTTTAGGAAGAAAGAAAAGAAGGAAGGAAAGAGGGAGGGGCTGAGGGAGAAGGAAGGAAAGAAGGAAGGAAGGCAGGCCAGAGAGAAAAAGAAGGAAGAAAAGAAAGCAAGCGAGCCCTTCGGCCCCCTCCTGTGTAAAGAGGTGAGAGAGGGGAGGTGCTTCTGCCTGAGCTGGGTGTGGTGGCAGCTGCTGTGTTGTGACTGGTCTTGATTTCCTGAGCCCCCTCTGTCCTAGGGTGGTTACCAGCTTTTTCCAAATGTAGGTGAGGAAGGTAGAGGAGGATGGTGAGAAAACGTTGAATAGATTATGGGGTTCGGAAAGGCAGGTGGCCTGTGAACTGGGGGAGAACTCAAGAAGACCTTGAGAAGACCTTGAGCAGATGGCCCTGGAGACATTTGCCCAGGCCCTGACGCGGCATCGGGCCCCAGGAATGTATCCGAGAGCTAAATAGGAGGTTTTACTGTTCCTCTGAGACATTTCTGCTTCGGGGGAGAGAGTGTTTCTATGACCCGATGTCCACTTTCTAGAACATGCTTGTGAAATATTTGAGCTATTTGGTAACTTCAGGACTATGAGTATCAGTCAAATGGAAGAGGACACTGTCACCATTTGGGAAATGTGGAAGGAAGAAGAGAGACCTAGAAAAGGCAGGCAGGCCAAGGGAGGGGATACGCTCAGGCAGGGATAGGCAGGAGAGGTAGAGGATCCTGGGAGGGGCCCGGTGAGACCCTTAGGCCAGTCTTCCATGTTCATATGCAGTGTGGACCTGAGAGTTAACCTCCCCCTCCAGTAACCACCCCTACCCCGCACCGTGGTCATCTGGACAATTAGTGGTGAGCCTGGCAGGTAGTTTTATACAGAGATAATATTCCAGTTTTGCAAAGAACAATGATTCTTTTTTTTTTTTTTTTTTTAAATTTAAATTCTAGTTAGTTAACCAGTCAATCTTTGTGTCAGGAGTAGAATCAGTGACTCATCACTGACATATAATACCCAGTGCTTATCACAAGTGCCCTCCTGAAGACCCATCACCCATCTAGCCCATTCCCCTACCTCCCTCCATCAACCCTCAGTTTGTTCTCTGTCATTAAGAGTCTCTTATGGTTTGCTTCCCTCTCTTTTTTTCTCCTTCCCATATGTTCATCTGTTTTTTTTTCTTAAATTCCACATATGAGTGAGATCATATGATATTTGTCTTTCTCTGACTGACGTATTTCACTTGGCCTAATACCCTCTAGCTCCATCCATGTCGTTACAAATGGCAAGATTGTCTTCTTTTTCATGGCCGCATAATATTCCATTGTATATAGCGCATCATTTTTGTCCATTCATCCATCGATAGACATTTAGACTCTCCATAGTTTGGCTGTTGTTGATAATGGAAGAGCAATGACTTAAGAAATTAAAAAATTTTCCACATACTCAGAACTTTTAGGATTGACTCTTAGCAACTTTCAGCTGTACCAAACAGCAATGGTAACACCAGCCATCACTTTGTACACTACATCCACAGAACTTATTTATGTTATAACTGGAAGTTTGTGCCTTTTGACCACCTTCACCCAGCTCCCCCAACCCCTGCCCCACAACCAGTCCAATCTCTTTTTCTAGGAGTTTGTTTTTTCTCGAGTCCACCCGTGAGATGATGCAACAATTGTCTCCCTCTGTCAGACTAATTTCATGCAGCACAAAGCCCTCAATGTTCAGGGAATTGTTGGACTAGATCTCACCTCCCTCTTCCCCTGTTTTTTTTTTTTTGTGTGTGTTACTTCACCTCATGGATGTTTGGAGGCCCAGGAATGAGGAGGGGAGCTCTGTTTTACAAATTTAAAATGGCAGCATGAGTTAATTTTAAACATCTTGACCTGAGTTCGTTATTTTGTGCTGTGTTCTCATATGGGAAGGAGTCAATTTGTAGACTAAATGAGAAACTAAGCAAACACCAGATTTGTGTGAGAGAAAAGAGGAGAAGAACTTGTAGGCGGAGAGAAGAGTGAAACTTGCTTGCACATTTTTGTGGTGAACCGATGAGCTGCCTGCTGGTAGAGGAACCCATGTGTGAGTTCTGTCCTTGAAAGGACTACTTGGTATCAAGGAAAATGATTTGGGTTGTTTATAGATTCTCCAGGAAACTTGGAACATTTAGCCAAGGACCACTACTTTCCAAGTGGGCAGTTTTGCACCCCCACCGCACCCCTGGGGTATTTGGCAACATCTGGAGACATTTGTAGTCCTCAAGACTGGGTGTGTACGTGAGATGCTAGCATTTTGTGGGTGGAGAGCAGGGAGGCTTCTGCACATCGTATGAAGCATAGGACAGCTCTCTATTACGCAGAATTATCCAGCCCATAATGTCAACCACGAGGACCCTGTGGTAGAGCATGGGCTGTCTGTGTGGTGTCCCTAGGTCCTTGCACAGATGTCTTCTCCTCAGTCAGGCCAGGTCCATACCATTTCCCTCAGCAGACTTTCTCGGAAGCTACTGTATATGTTTTAACAAACTGAAAATTTAGAGGTTAGTAGTGAGATTATGAAGAAGGACTGAATATTGAATGTCCTCGGCACCCAACAGACCTCATCAAAATGTTATTTATCATGAATTATGCCAAAACAAATGACCATTGTGTTATTTGCTTTCTGAAAAGCGTTCAGAGGTGTGCATGTATGTTTATATATTGACTGAAAAGAAAATTAACTCTGTTAAGAATTTACAGGCATTTCAATTTTGCAGAATAGTTTATATTGAAACCCAGTGAAACAAAATGAAAGAATAAATCTTTAAAATAATCATGATTTTAAAAAATTAGTGACTTCCATTTGTCTGTCTTCTCTTTTCAGAATGAAGGGAGGATGTTGGTGTGTGTCCAAAGGCAGTGCTCCACTGAGTTTGGGGAAGAGAGAATTTACATTGTTTTCCAGAGAAGATCCTGAAAATTACCACAGAAGGCCTGGCAATGCCTGGAGGGGTGGAGACCATGCTTTTTCTCCTGACTCTGCATTTCTGAAGTCTGGACTCTGTGTCCAGCTCTGTGAGCTCCCCTCGCGGGGTCTAGTCTTGGCAAAGGCAGGAAGCCTGCTTGGTTGGGGGTGACGGGGAAGGTGGGTGGGCCGTGCAGTGCGGGGTCACTGCCAGTTGCCTCCACCCACAGGTGCATACTGTCTCTTTAGGGCGAAGGTGACCTTTCAGGCAGGATCCCCCAACCCGTGCTGGTGGAAAGAGTGGGCAGGCGGGAGGTGAGGGACAACTGAGCCAATCTCTTGATGAAGTCCTCCTCCCACTCCCATTGTGGTATTTGATCTACCTCTGAGCAAGACTGTGAGGAAGGCACTTTACCCAACAAAGCAGCGAAGTTCTGTGTCTAATTCCATAAACTGGAGCTGCCTGTCTCAGCAAACCAGCCTCAGGCACATCATCCAATATTATTGGGTCACATGTGGCTACAGAAATATGGTGTGTGTTTCTTACTTCTCATCACCTCATAGCTCTGGTGACTCTTGAACACTGCCTTTGGAAACGTGGGTCCCTGTGTGTTTTGAGTTTTGGACACACTGCTGTCCTTGGGGATGGTTTTACCTTTAAGAGTTTCTAGACTTCATCAGAGGATTGTTAAGGCTGCTAACCATGTGCACGCTGGTGCCTGGCTTTTTCTTGTCTCATGTGACTAGCCTTCTTCTAAAACTCAGTGTCTTCAGGCATTGGATGTGTATCCTATTGAAGAGGGTTTGAAACAGGAAGAGCAGCTCTCTGTTTGAAATAACCTGTTGGAGGCTTGGTGCCAATTTGTTAACAGGAGGGGCTACAATGTTAGCAACTGTATTGATCATCTGCAGACACAGAATGGCCTACCATGAAGAAACCGAGGATTTGTTTCGTTGGGAAAATTGTTTTGCTGGGAATTTTCCAGGGGAGAGTGTGGTGGTCCTATCACAAGAGATTCTTAGCCCCAGGATCTCAGTTAAACGGGTCGTAGGTGGACGTCAGTATGAGGGGCTGCCGTGGATGGGGACTTGTCCAAGTGTGAGTCTCGGGCTAGATTTGCCCTGGTCTTTTTGTGAACCAGGACTCTGGATAATGTGAATTTGCTTTCTTATTTAACTAGAGGATATGTTTTTTGTAACCTGGTGTCTCATTTTGAGGCCGGTTCCTCAAACTAGCCAAATAGGTGCATTTCCTGTCTTCCTCTTTATTTTTTATGTGTCCAATATGAATCATAGTGTGTGTGTACTTTTTAGAATGTAACGAATAACTTTCACAGGGAAGGATTTAAAACTATTTACAATAAATTATTTTTTGTGCGGGCATGGTCACAGTCACAGTGATTTCATGGTGTGGAGTCTGCGGCGTGATGGGGGCTGGCATTTTCTTGCAGGGCATGGTGCTGGAACTGATTTTTCATTTCCTGGAGGGCATTTTCCCCTTCTGAGTAAGACTGAGCTGGAGGGGCTGGAGTGGACTAGGTCCTCCTCTGCTGCAGGGGGAGCAGGGGGCGCTCTCCCACCCCTGTCTTCCCTTCCTCCCCTCTGCTTCTTTCCAGGGCACGTTCCTGGCAGGCCCAAGTGTATGAAGGGCCTGGGCTGGAAGGAAGTGCCAGGACAGTGGGCTTTTCCCTTCTCCTTTGGAAAGCACTAAAACACAACTATCTTGACCCCTTGCAAGTCATATGAAGTCTTTCCATAGGTTTGACTCTGGCTCTAGTGCTGTGGGAAGAGCTGAACTTTGTAACTTTGTGCCTAAAGCCTTTTGAGATGTCTGGAAAAAAAAATGATATTCGTGTCTACACTGTTCTGCTGTAGGAGATGAGTTTACTGGTCGTCATACGTTTTCATGATGAGCATAATGCCTGGTGCATCACGAGGTCTCAGCAGCTTTCTGTGATATCACTGAAGGATTTGAGAAGAGACACTGGTCTTTTCTGGAAGTCCGTTAGATTCAGGCAGAAGGGGTACAGTCAGAATAGTGGCATGTGCCACTTCTGTCATTGCCAGAGAAATTCTGTCCATGCATCCAATTCTTTTCTACTTTTCAATTTAACTTAGCTCTATAGATCATTTTAAGGATGTGTTTTGCAACGAGTCCAGGAAAAATGGTGAAGGGGAGGACAATAATAAGAAAAGAAGGGCTCCCTGGGTGGCTCAGTCGGTTGAGTGGCTGACTTTGGCTCAGGTCATGATCCTAGGGTCCTGGGATCGAGCCCCGCATCGGGTGCTCTGCTCAGCGGGGAGTCTGCTTCTCCCTCTCCCTCTGCCTGCTGCTCTGCATACTTGTACTCTCTCTCTGTCAAATAAATAACATCTTAAAAAAAGAAAAGAAAAGAAAAGCTGCTGGTCTCGTTAGGCAATGAGACTGTGCAGAGCAGATAGGAAACAGCAGGAAAAACCAGCCTGGTGTAAACATGGAGACAGACTGTGGGGGTGTGGATAGTCAGAGAAGAGAGTGGTCAGTGTCCTTTCATTGGAGACGGCCTTGCCTAGGAAGGACGACACAGCTGAGCCTGAAGCCGTGGTGGGGTTGGAATAAATAGATTTGCTTTCCTTTACACTTGTGTCTGATTAGGATAAGATCATGTTCTTTCTTTTCTCATTCATACATTCATTTATTTATTTTTATTTTTAAGTAGGCTCCATGCCCAATGTGGAGCCCAATGTGGAGCTCAATGTGGAGCTTGATTGCATGACCCTGAGATCAAGGTCTGAGCTGATATCAAGAGTTGGATGCTTAACCGACTGAGCCACTCTTTTCCCTTTTAGCTGTGGGCTCTGCATGGATCCCTGCCCCATTCAGAGTCTCATCAGTACTGAGAAACATGAGAGAAGTCTCTGGATGTCTTCCCTTCCCTGCTCCCACTGTGGTTCCTTGCCTTACAATAGGCTCCTTCACATCATTCCTGTGTCACTGGCAGTGGTGTCCACAAGCAGTCCCCTCCTCTCATATTAGGAAACTGAGGTCTGGAGAAGTGAAACGATGAGTCTAGAGTTCCACCGTCTTGGGGAGCAATGTCCAGCCCACTAGGCAAACTCATACCATCAATGGCCTCTGACTTTGGTAGGCACCCTAGGGTGATGTTTAGATCAGGCTTGACTCCATCCCCAAAGAGCACAGGTGGTGAGAGGGGAAGGGGTGAGTTAAGAGATGTCATCATCAGACTGTAGAAGGCTCCCTGGATGATAATGATCACGCAGGGCTCCCCCCGAGTGCCTTACAAAAGCGGGAAAGTGGGAAGAACTTACACTGAGCCATTTAACAGATGGCAGAACTGAGGTACGCTCAGATCTGGGGACTTTCCAGGTGCTTTCTGAACACAAGAGTCAGATACATGTAAACAGAATCTCCTTTTGTCTGAAGGCTCCTGTGATATCTTGCCCTGTTGTGCCTATGCCCTTCCATTCCATTCCTGAGAATATTCGAAGCACCTGTCACCCAAGGTTGTCCTAAAAACGTCAGCATTTGAATTTATTTGTTATCATTGGTAGATTGTTCTGACCTAGCTTTGCCCTTTTCTTGTACTTCTCTTCTGTTCTGAATAGGAATTTATGCATAGGCTAAGGGATTATTTATAGATGCTACGATGAAGGTAAAACGGAAACCACAAAGCCTGCCGTTGCCGCATGAAGTGTGCCTCTGTGAACTGTCTGTGTACAGGTGTAAGGAGAGCATGGGGGAGGGGAGTTTCCTGATTGTATCTATGTCCCAAGGGAGCAGTTTAAATCCTCAGCCTCCATTTCTTATCAAGAACCCAGGAATTATGCGGCGCCTGGGTGCCTCAGTGGGTTAAGCCTCTGCCTTTGGCTTGGATCATGATCTCAGGGTCCTGGGATGGAGCCCCCACATCCGGCTGTCTGCTCAGCAGGGAGCCTGCTCCTCCCCCCCCCCCCACTTGCCTCTCTGCCTACTTGTGATCTCTGTCTGTCAAATAAAAAAATAAAAAAATAAATAAAGTCTTTAAAGAAAAAAAAAAAGAACCCAGGAATTCTTCCACGGATGGGTGGCATCCCCCACCACTAGAAATTGTGTAAAATACTGTGTGTGTGAGTGTGTGTGTGAATGTGCATTTTCTGTGAAGAGGGTTACAGGGCTTTCACCAAAATCCTGAAGTGTTTGGAAAACAGGATTAGCATTATATGCAGACAGAGCACTCCCGAAGGGCTCTCCTGCTCGAAAATCATTCCCTTCCCTCAGCATTCTGGCTTTCATTATAAGAACAAATGTCCCTGGCTAAGCATTTATATTTAATACATTGCAGGAAAGAGGCATATACTATTTGGGACAAGTAATATTTTCACAGGCGAAGACTCAAACTCGTATAACTTATATTGTACTAAAAGTATTTAAACCAGTCCACTCCAGCAAGGATTCAATGTCCAAATGAAAAACTCCAGTTTAAAACCCAGTGGTGCCATTTCTAACCCACTGAAGATCGCTGGATGACCCTGGTCATCACGCCCGTCAGCACATTTTCCTCTACGTGTCGCAAAAGTGTTTGTTCCTCTTTGCTCCTTGATATCATTTATTCAAGGTCCGCGGTAAAGGAATTACATACACTAGATGCCACCCTCCCATTTGCCCGTGATAAAGCCTAACCTTCAATTTATATGCTCAAGGTCACAGAGGGAGGAAGGGATAGAGCCAGGATTGGAATCACTCACAGGCTGAGTCTCGTGTCCACACTCTTTCCTCTAAGTGAATTCTGGCCAAGGGTGAAGGTTAGGGTTCCACAGGGTTCCATGGCTGAAAATGGGATGTTGGCAGAGCACAAGATACCCAGATGTGACTGGCTCTTAGCTGAAGACCATCAACTGCCTGAAGTCTCAGCAAACACGTGTGGACTCATCCAACCTCTTGTCACTACATTTCTCCTCGCTGGCATTTAGTGCATTTTAAATAACAGTTATTTAACATTAGGTGCTTTTGGGGACAAAACAGTAATTAAACACTTAATGTTATCTACTACTTCGTCAACAAACCTCTACTATTTTAACATCCTTAAAATTAAGACAGTTACCACGAGTTAAATAAAACAGGAAGTGGAGAACACAGGTGTAAATAAAGGATAGAAATAGTCTAATTTGCTGATTATTCTTGGTCTCATTCATATCGTTTGTGGTTTAATATTTTCCTGCCAGTTTATTGGTACCAGCTCTTAAGAGTTGCAATACTCAAACACATTTCTGTTATCGTTATCTCCAAGTATTATCTTTTAGGCCTGGGTGCCTAATTTTTTTTTTTTTTTTTTCTGAAGAGGGCAAAAAATATATATAGATTTTTGGCTTTGCAGGACCTCCAGTGTGTGTCACAACTACTTAACTCTTCTGTGGCTGAGCAGCCATCATCAGTATGAACATGTATGCAGTGTAAGTGAATAAGACTGGCTGTGTTCCAATAACATTTTATTTATACAAAGAAAGACAGTAGGTCAGATTTAGCCTGTGGGTCACAGTTTGCTGACCCCTGTTTTAGGGGATAGATGGAATTCTAGGAACAATGAAGAAAACATTAGGAAAAATAATCAGAACATATGGAGAAAGGCTCATTTGAGAAGGGGTATGGTGTGGAGGTGTGGGGGTGGTACTTTCCCCATGTGGACATTTTTTCCCCCAAATTTTATACATGACATGTTAGTTCATCCAGACATACACCATACAGTTGAGTAGAGCCTCTTCTATGTAGTATGTTGGAAGAGTGCTGAATTGGAAGCCAGGAAATCAGGCTCTGAATAATGTTCTGTCAATAACTTGCAATGTACATTGTGCTACTTCTCTCTGAGCAAAAAGGATAGTGGATTAGAGTGTCTCCACAGGTCTTTCTACTCTACCATCCTCTAATGCTATGATTTTCTTGTTAAGATTTCTAGAGAGAAATACAAAGTTAAAAAATATAGATTAAAATTATATGAAAAATTATATAAAAACCTGATGTAGAACTTACTGATTCCACTCACATAACCAACAAAGCCACGAGGGTCAACGAGTCAAAGAACATGATGCAAAGGACATGGCAAAGTGGCACCGGGTGAGAGGAACACATAGGTGCCCACCTGGAAGGCTCAGAGTGAGGGGTTGGGCCTTCGAACATGGTGGAACCAGTGGACCCCTCTCTTGGCACACTTAGTATAATAGATAAAGCTTCCTTGTGATTCTAGGAGACAATCATGTGGACATTTTATGGAGAAGGGTCTGCCTTTGTGATGTTCAAAGTTGTAGAGCACCAAGAATCCCCCCCCACCCCCCCAATGACCCTCCCCCCATCTGCCACTGAGCAAAGCAGCCCATTTCCAAAGCCATTTGGAATCAAAGATGGCCACTCTGTTCTCAAAGAGTGGTGTTCAGGGTAGATGATTGGTCTTTGGATGATGAATATTGAGCTGGATCTAAGAGGTCCTGTGGTTGGCAAATCAGATTCTGCAGAGACCCCTGTAGCAAAGGCTGTTGTGTGTGTGGAGTGGGGGTAAGCCTGAAAGACTCTAGACCCTACACCTGCCTCAACCAGAGCCCTGCACCCCCGGTCTTTATTTATTGCTATTAGACAAGTGCTGGTCCAACTATTTCATTATAAATAGGAAACCTGAGCCTTCGAAGGTAGCAGAGGTAGATGTGGCTGTTGCAGGGCATGGAAGGAGATTCTACTAGGTAAGTTCATATTCATCTTCTGGGGAAGACAAATTGCTTGGAGAGGAATGCACCCGGAGAAGTGCATACGAAGTCTCAGTTTCTCTCAAGTAATTCCTGGGTTTCTCAGTCTTAGGAGAAACATTCTCATAGCACCTCTCGGCAGAGATCCCTGATGGCTTTCTCCCAAGGACGCTGTGACTAATGAGGGTGTAGCAGAGATCCTCCGAGGAGTTCTGGTCAGCATTGTCCTGCTGGTCAAAGAAGAACCTGATCAAGTGTGGGCCTCGTGCCGTTCTCTTTATATGCTCCAGGCTCAACACAGACCCAACCCTGGCCAAAGTTTGTCTTCCATGACCATCTCTCCTCCACCCCCTGGCTGTTTTTCCTAAATGACTGCCCCTACCCCAACCTCTAGCCCAGACATCCAGAGAGCTCATGCTGTCCAGAGTATTCAGCCTACCCAGACATGTCCTCTCTGGTCCATGTTCCAGAGTGACCCCTGACTATCCCCAGTCATACATATAATTCCCAAGTCTCAGGTCCTGAGGGCAGCCCATTCTTATATAAAAGAATAATCTGAGGCCACCTTCAGATGACTTCTTATGATATTTAACACTTATTCTAGAGATTTTGGCATTATTCAAAAAGGAAGCCCTCAAGAGAAGCTCCCAGGCAATGGAATCTCAGAAGGTAAAAAGCAAAGAAGCAAAGTCCAAGAGGGAGAGTCTGGATCTGGAACTTGGACTTCGTTTTTGAATCATGTCCCTGACTTCTTGTCAGCTGTCTGACTTGGGGGGAGAATATCACTTAATCTTTCGGTTTTCTCATTTGTACTACAGGAGAAATAATAGTTCCAGTCTGACAGGGTTGCTGTAACAGTGACATTAGCCACTACAGGCAAAGCTCCTAGCACACTGCCTAGCATCAACAAAAGACTCCATATATATTAGCTCCTTTCAGTAAGATGTACAACAGAGGTGGCTGATGCCACTGCCACCAGGCCCCGTACAGGGCCCTGGGCTAACAAGCACTGGCATCTAAGGTCCTTCTTTCATATCGAGGTTTGAAGGAGTCTTGGAGCCCAACTTCTGCCATCTGGGGTATCTGCCTTGCCACCGGCATCTCAGAAAAAGGCTCAGAGATGTTTCCATTACCTGCATGGGAGCAGATGACATTCTTTCATCTGGAGAAAGAAAATACAATCAATTTCAGGTCATGGGGAGATTTGAGGAGAGAGGGTGGAGAGTGGGGGGGAGGATTGGACTCTAAGATAGGAGCAGTCGGAGACCCAAACAGCAGGGGAGCAGGTTATCATGACCTGCGACACCTGCTTGGGGAGTGACAAGACCATCTAAAGAAACAGCAGAGCTGTGCAGGCTGAGAGTCTGAGTGGAGGGAGACCCATTTGGTGGGGCTTTGGAAGAGAAACCACACTTCCCTCCATCCCCTCACCCCGCCCTCCCTCCTGCAAAATTCATTGCACATCTACCCTGTACCAGGCACTGTGGAGACAAAGAAAAATCAGAAACAGTTCTCCTCGAGAGGCTCACAGGCTAGCATAGGCAGTACACAAGGACCCCAAGGATCCATAGTGCAAAAGAGGACTGTCTGTCTACTGCAGGCGACAGGGGATGGTAGGCGTGCGGGGCCAGTGCTCAGGAAAAGCTCAAGGGAACGAAATTCTTAAATTGAGCAATCCCATTCCTGAATTTGCTAGCAGAGACACACAAAAGCAGGCCAGTTTTTCAAAAGCCAGTTTATTTAAAAGCAACTGGCTCTAGTCTCTCAGCAAAGACACAAACGGACACACTCGCTAAACCCTCGCAAACACACCAACTCAATACGCCAATGTAAGCTTTCATATGGAAGTCCCAGGATGCCCTCCCACACAGGAGGTGGGTGTGCTCCTGCAGGCCCTCTAGTTTATTATATTACGGGTTTACCTTCCCCAAGGACTGACATCCCAGATTCTCACATCTCCATAAATTCCCATGGCCATCTACGACGTCCTGAGTATCACTATAAGGAATGTCTGTGAGATTTACCATTAGATGTCTTTCTTCCTTCTCTTTCTTCCTTCTTCTTCTTCCTCCCTCCCTCCCTCTCTTCTTTCTTTCTTTCTTTCTTTCTTTCTTTCTTTCTTTCTTTCTTTCTTTCTTTCTTTCTCTTTCTCTCTCTCTCTCTCTTTCTTTCAGAGATAGTAGTACAAGCTGGAGAGAGAGGCAGAGGGAGAGGGAGAAGCAGACTCCGCACTGGGCAGCCCATGTGGAGCTCCATCCCAGGACTCTGGGATCATGACCTGAGCTGAAGGCAAACACTTAACATACTGAGCCAGCCAGGTGTCCCTAAAGGTTTTGTTTCAACCATGTTTTGCTCTGATGGAGATTGGGGTTTCCTGGGATCCACGATTCCCGAAGGAGATGTTAGGGGTGGGAGGGTCGGATTATTCCCTCACACACTTGACAGAGCTAGTTTGCAAGACTCAGAGTGAATGAATTAGGCTCTGCTCTTTAGACCCAGGAAGGCAGAGGCAAAACTCCACCCCTTTTCTTTACAAACACAGTGGGCTGTCCTCGCCTATACTTCCTTTCTCTCTTTCTTACATGTGTTGCTATTCAGCACCCTCTCCTTCTCGAAGTCCTTCCTAGCTGCAGTACTCTTCTGTCTCCAGAGACCACCGCCTCACCTCCTAAGTGATCTTCCAGCATCCACTCTTGCCACGCACTTCTCTACACAGCAACCCACGCTGCATCTTTTCATGCAAAGGACGTCATACTGGCCCCTAGTTTAAAGGCCCTCAATACTTCTGCAGTTTTCAAGATAAAAACCCCAATCTTAAGCTTGCCCAAAAGAGCCTGCCCCTCCCGGTTGCTCTCTGCGCCCCTCCACCTTTCTAGTTATTGTTTCCAGTTCACTCCTCTGGCCTCCAGACGTTAGGGAGGGACACAGAGATCAGTAGCCAGTTCCTGCTTTGATGAGCTTACAGTCCCGTGGAGAGAGAGAAAAGCAACTGGATGAGTGACACAGATTCATGTGTAAGTATGACACTGGAAGGATGCCCAAGGAGCTTGCAAAGCCCAGAGAAGGGACAGTGTGGAAATGTAAGTCTGTCCAAAGTAGAAAAGATGAGAAAGCAATGACTTACTCTCCTCTGAGGAATCTGGCTTTGCTTTACAAATATGTTCTTTTTTCCTGAAAAAAGAAAAGGAAGGAAAATTGGTGGTTTCAATATTCTGCAACTCTCCGAGAAAATGACACTGAACTCTAAAACCTTATCTTTAAGTCTTTCATTTGTTAAAGTTATACCTCCTTTAGCGTCATGGAAAATGAAGATGGATAAAAGGAAATATGAAAGATAAGACCGGTAGAAATCTCCACCTGTGTGTGTGTGTGTGTGTGTGTGTGTGTGTGTGTATGTGTCCTCCCTTCTCCCCTTTCTGGGCTGAGGTAGAATTGATTTATAAATGGAGAACCAATGGTGACATCATTGGTAACTATTTGGGGGGATTTTTTTCTAACAAAATATCAATTTCTTTTATATCATGTGACATAAGGAGTCAAAGTTATTTCCAATTCCAACCCCAAGCCCCCTCTCTGATCTCCAAGCAAGCAAGCAAGCAAGCAAACACAGCCCATGTGAGCACAGGGGTAACTATTCTGTAGAAATGAGTCCTCCAGAGGAACACAGTCTGGATATAAAGGAAGCTCATTATCACCTCAGGAGACAATGTCATGTGCGCCAAGCAGCATGACCATAGGTCTCACTTGGCTTAGGGAGTCTAGTTAATGTCCTTACCAGTCACTTCGGGACCCTGAACTATTTTTAGCATGTCTTTCACTCTCAACGCTTTCCCACTGTGGTGGATGACTTGAATGATGACCCCGGCTGTGAGTTCTCTGTGCAAGGGACAGAACTGTGCGCTTCCATACATGGAGTCTGGCCCTTGCCCTGTGAGGAAGCGGTCCCTTCTCTCCACTGGAGCCAATTTCATCCTTGCTTCTGAGGCTTTCCAGTTCAAGGACCACCATCAAGACTATTGTTCCTGTTTCTCACCAGGCTCCAATTATCACTTCCCTGACTGACTCTCAGATGAGCGTCTGGGGAGTCACAGGCTTCCCCTGTGGCCACAGACAGTGGGCAGTTACAGGTGATTTACAGTAAATACCACATTGAAACCACACTTAGGGAAATAACTCTTGAAAACGATTCTTACTCACCATGGAAGGCAGAAACACCCTTGGGCAACACAGCCGCAGCATCTGAAATAACCGAGAGATGACACAAATCATGCTGGTTTCTACAGCTTGAGTAGGGGGACTCCCTTCCTTTTGCCGGTTCTGTGAAAAACCTTTTTTCCTCCCCACAACCCCAAAGACAGCATTTATTCTAGAGGACTTGGACACATCTATCATGCTACAATGACTCCTTCCTCGTGGGACATTAACTGCCCCTTAGGAAATGTGAAGACGTTGCTTATCAACTCCTAATGGGGGAAGGAACTTTCTGTTCTAGTGTAGGATGGAATTCATTTGTTCACATCCTACACTAGAGCTTCATAAAGTTGGGGACCCTATAGACTTATCTTGTTCAACTCCGGCAAAGATCACCAGCTTGTGCCAGAGTGTCTGGTAAATCTATTTTCAATAAATCCTTGATAAATGAACAAGTAGCTGAGGACAGAGCAACTCTAACTGACTCAGGTCATCATATCTGCCTCTTTGACCTAAGGGGCAGGTCAATTAACAGGACTTGGGATCTCTTTTGTGGCAGGCAGAAAAGGTCCGATCTTTCTGCGGTCAGGCATTCAATCTGAGGTCTATCATGCCGGGCATCTTTCTGAACTTGAGTCATAGTTGAATGTGAAAGCCTTCCATGTCCCTATAACACTATGTAAAAGCATCTGTGAAAATACCACCCAGAAATATCCCTCCCAGTGAGCTTCCCAGGGAGTTCCCTTGCAAAGAGCTCTGAAGGAGAGGTCATAGGCCCTGGCATGGTGGAGTGTTCTGATACCTGCAGGGGCTCCCTGTACTCCCAGAGTTTGAGGACTGAAAGGCATGGCCCTTCTTTGTGCTACTTTAGATAGAAACTGTAGTTTCTATCTCCTGTTTCTGTGGCTAAAGAAACACAAGGAAACCACTGAACCTCATTAGTGCTGGATTCTCTGAGGAGAGTCAGGTGATGAAAACAGCCAATTTTGAATTACTGATTGGACCAGGATCTCTGGAAAACTTGAGCCACAGTTTCTTTGTCATAAAATAAGGATGCTTACATGGCTTACCCACATTGTAAGGGTCACGTAAAGTTAAATTCAGGCAAAAACTGTTTTTAAGCTGGTTATTTGTTCCATGCAATTTTTTTGCCCCGTATTCTTGCATTTCAACTCGGATGTTTTGGTTTGGGGTGCATTCTGCGGGATACCAGATGCATCTCTATGATAGCAATTCCAGGTTCTCTTAATGCAAAGTTTCCCTGGCCCTGTAGTCCACCCAGTCTCTCCCTTGTTATAAGGCCCATGACCGCTCTGGTCTCTTTCATCATTTGCATTGTATGCGTTCATACATGTCTGGGGATGTCCCCCAAATATATGATCCTTCGCTTGCCCTGAAGACATGTACCGTGTTGGGGGATCTCTGTCTCCCCAACTCCTGACACAAACTTTGGCTCAGTGGTTGCTTTTTAATTTAATTGATATTCTTTCAAGAGCTTCTCCTGAAACCATGGGAAAAAGGAAAATAATTCTATAGGCCACAGAACACCCAGCTTTGCCACTCTTGAAAATTCTTGGACCGTAAGACCCTAGTTCCATAGTCTACTGATTCCCTGGCACTCAAAGGGACTAGTCAGAAAGTCTTGGTTTAACAGCATCAGGGTAATTGCAAGAGTCTCTTTCCATAAACCTTTCAATGATCATGATGATGTGGGAGATGTGGTCACCTCAGAAATAGAAACATAGAGTTTAAAAAGGAACGGTCAGGATGGAGCTGGAGCGCAAAGATACTTGAACTAAATGAACAGAGATAGTAGGAACTAGCAGCCTTATTTCTGGTTGCTGGGGGTTACACTAGGCTCCTAGCAAAATGGCACCTCTCCTGTCCAAGGTTCAAAGTGTTTTTGTCTTTTGTCTTGTCTTCACATTTACTGTAATTTACAACTGCTGCTAGGCAAAGCAGCATGTTCCATTGTGGTGTATGTGAAGTCTAGGACCTGACAGACTTTACTCTTAATAGGTAAAGGCCGGGAGAAGTTTTGTTGGAAATGTTCTCACCTGGGTGTCCTCTCTCTGAAGCTTTGGTTTTTTGGAGCCCACGGTATTTCTTGAGTGTTCTGCTGCCTCCTAAAATCCAACATAATCAGGAATGAGCTAAGTTCTTCCTTTTCGGGCTTCCTCCCTCAGTTCCCAATTTTTCCAACTTTTTGTCATTTCTTCCATTTGTGTGTCACCTCAGCTTCCACCTGTTCCTCTCAGATCTGTTCGCATCTTCTCTTTAATAAACATGGCAACCTTTTATCTGATGGTTCCTCCATTGCCATGGCAACAGCCCACCAACATTCTCCGACAACCTCCACACACAACTGGTCCTAAATCATTTGTTCCCACATGGCTGGGATTGCTCATGATGACCACGAGACTATCAGTGAATGGAGAGGCCTAGCCACTGGTGCAATCTTTGGGATGGTGCACAGGGATGGGGAAGGGTACTGCCTGTCTCGTGTAAGTCATCATTTTTCACAGCACTAAGACAAAGAACATGGGATAAGAGGAGAAGAAAGGACTAGATAAAGAAAATAAATCTGTTCCTGCCTTTGGCTCAGGTCATGATCCCAGGGTCCTGGGATCGAGCCCTGCATCAGGCTCCCTGCTCCCCTGGAAAGCCTGCTTCTCCCTCTCCCTCTCCCACTCCCCCTGCTTGTGTTCCCTCTCTTGCTGTGTCTCTCTCTAATAAATAAAATCTTTTAAAAAATAAGGAAAATGTATCTAATGTTGTCAATAGTTATAGCTGTGATTTACCATTTTATTTATACTTTATGTATTTTTCAATGTTTCTACAGCTAACATGTATTGATGTCCTAATCCTTCACCTGCACACCAAAATTCTAAAAAAGAAAAAAAAAAATCCTACAAATGTCATAAAAATCATGACTTTCTCAGTCACATTATACCTGTATTTTGTTTAATTTTCCTTTTCAAGACAGTGATTTCTGCACATTTCCAATCATTCATCAAACTCTTTTTTGAGTGCCTACCGTTTGTTAGAAATAATGCCAGGAAACAGGAATTCAAAGATGACTAAGAAACAGTCTCTACGTTTAAGGAAGTCACACATAGATATGAGAATAAGGATTTATAAGCTGATGACATGCCCTAGCTGCAGATGGCTCAAGGCCTGTGAGGAACCAGGGAGGAGTTTTAGGAAACACTGGGTTTCAGGAAGGGGCAGGACACATCCCATGGGCTCACCAAGCCTCCTTTTGGCAGATGGCATTTTGAGTGCTGTGTCTTTGCTCCCAGTGGCAGGAACTCAGCCTTGGAATGCCGAATGTAATCCTTAAAAGTCTTTCCCTCTCCCTGTCCCATTGAGTTCATCCTCTCTAGACCAGCTCACCAGGGATTCTCTTGTTTTGGATGGTACTAATTTTTATAATGACTGCTTTGATGTTAATGAAGATGATGGTTCCCCCAAACGATAGCTTATTATTATTGAACCTTACTGTAAGGCACTGTGCTAGCATCACACACACTAGAAACTGCCAAGATAGGCATTGTATTAGCATGTCCTCTTAAAATTTGGAAACTGAGTTCTAGAAAAAGTCAAATTCTTGACCGATTTTAATGAACTTTGCTTACCCTTCGCAGGGAATGTATACAGGAAGAGGCCTCACTGTGGGCAGAAGCTTGTTATTTATTTTGAACTAAAATAGTAATTAAAGGAGTAGTGATGTCTTTCAGCTCCCTACAGGCATTAGGAACTCAGGAGACCTCCCTGCACCCAGCCCCAGGGCCCCGCCAGCCCCCTGAAAGTGTTCCTTTCTGAAGTCAGAGTTTACTGGATTGACCTCCCTTGAGAAAGTCCTTCTGCCTTTTAGGAGTTCTCCACCAGCGGCTGGCTCACTCTGATTCTGGGGAGAAGGCCAGTTCTATAAGGAGTTGAACTTAGTGTATGGCCATCAGTAGGAACGTAATTTTTTTCAGTTCTTTACCCAGTTGTCTCCCCTCACCCAAGGACTTCTTTTTCTCTTTCTGGCTGTGATGCTCTGTCCCATCTCCCCTGCCTGCTTCTGGAGAGTCGGGACTCACCTGTTTTCCCCCAGCGGAGCGTTCCCCATTCTCTCCGTTCTCCCGGGTGACTTCCCCTCAGCCAGCCTGGTGCTCTAATGGGGTCAGCTCTTGACTTACCGCGTGTTGCTCTGGCCACTGGTGCTGAGAGCTGAAAGAACAGTACCTCCCTGCAGCAGGAGGAGGACCCCAGGGGGAGGAGAGTCAGAGGTGCAGGCAAGCACTCACGCGTGCACAACTTCCTAAAATGTCAGAGCCCCTAAAGGGGAACAATTGTTGCGGCCCCAAGATATGCCTCTTCGGCATATTGATTATTTTAAGTTGGCTTCTTTAAAAAAACTTCAGATATAAAACAAGGTCTGAAAATCAAATAGAAATTACCTTGCTTTAAGAGACTTTTTCGTTGACAAGGGAAATCTCCACGTGTAAGGCTATCAGGAAGAGGGAACTCTAAGTCTCCAGAAAAGGTTGTAAGACAGAAGGCAATTAAATTGGCCTAATAGCATGACCCTTGTTTACTCTGCTTTTTCCTCCCACAACAGACCCTCCAGCCCCAACATCTTTTGTCTTTAACTGAAGATGATATTTATTTATTTTTATCAACTAACATTCGTTTTTATTAGTACTTATTTCTTTCATACATACACAAATTGCTCATGTTTTTACCTCTTGCAATAGAATACAAATGTTCATAAGAGAACATCCTGTTCTAACTTAACAAAATTTGAAACCACTGTGTCCTCTCCTGGTATTTCCCAGTTTGTGGGTTTTTTTTTTTTTTTTTAATTTTTTAAAATTTATTTTCAGCCTAACAGTACTCATTGTTTTTGCACCACACCAGTGCTCCATGCAATCCGTGCCCTCCCTAATACCCACCACCTGGTACCCCGACCTCCCCCACCCCCCGCCCCTTCAAAACCCTCAGATTTTTTTTCAGAGTCCATAGTCTCTCATGGTTCACCTCCCCTTCCAATTTCCCTCAACAGACACTTCTCCAATGAAGACATACAAATGGCTATCAGACACAAGCAAAAATGTTCATCATCACTAGCCATCAGGGAGATTCAAATTAAAAGCACATTGAGAGGGGTCCCTGGGTGGCTCAGTGGTTTAGGCCTCTGCCTTCACTCGGGTCATGATCTCAGGGTCCTGGGATCAAGTCCCGAGTCGGGCTCTCTGCTCAGCAGGGAGCCTGCTTCCCCCTTCTCTCTATGCCTGTCTCTCTGCCTATCTATGATCTCTGTCTGTCAAATAAATAAAATATTAAAAAAAAAAAAAGCACATTGAGATATCACCTTACACCAGTTAGAATGGCCAAAATTAGCAAGACAGGAAATAACATGTGTTGGAGAGGATGTGGAGAAAGGGGAACCCTCTTACACTGTTGGTGGGAATGCAAGTTAGTGCAGCCACTTTGGAGAACAGTGTGGAGATTCCTCAAGAAATTAAAAATAGAGCTTCCCTATGACCCTACAATTGCACTACTGGGTGTTTACCCCAAAGATACAGATGTTGTGAAAAGAAGGGCCATCTGTACCCCAATGTTTATAGCAGCAATGGCCACGGTCGCCAAAATGTGGAAAGAATCAAGATGCCCTTCAACGGACGAATGGAGAAGGAAGATGTGGTCCATATACACTATGGAGTATTATGCCTCCATCAGAAAGGATGAATACCCAACTTTTGTAGCAACATGGACGGGACTGGAAGAGATTATGCTGAATGAAGATGATATTTAAAGTGGTGGCTTCAGCCCTTTGGGGGAGTTGCTCAGTTTCCCTGAGTCTACCCATTACATTGAGGAGGTATACATGTTATTAAGCTTTTGTTTTTCTCCTGTTAATGTGTTTCATGTCAATTTAATTTTTAGGTCAGCCAGAACAGAGGAAAAAATTTCCTTCCTAACTTCTGAGGGAACCAGGCTACTGGCCTGACTACCCAGAAGCAGATGGTCAAGGAGAGTGTTGAGCTTCTGGGGAAGCCCCATCTGCAATTACAGGCTGGCCATGGGAGTTTTTCACTTAGGATTCCTAAATTTATTAAACCACTTTCTTGGAAAAGTTCAGAGGGGGAATTTTCTTTTAAAACAAGAAAAGAGGGCGCCTGGGTGGCTCAGTGGGTTAAGCCGCTGCCTTCGGCTCAGGTCATGATCTTGGGGTCCTGGGATGGAGCCCCACATTGGGCTCTCTGCTCAGTGGGGAGCCTGCTTCCCTCTCTCTCTCTCTCTGCCTACTTGTGATCTCAACCTGTCAAATAAATAAATAAATAAAATCTTTAAAAAAAAAATAAAGCAAGAAAAGATTCAAACAAGTTAAGTCAACCCAATGACCAATAGAAATTATCAACAAAACATATATCTGATAAAAAGATTTAATCTGGAACATATAAAGAGCTTTCAAAACTCAGTAAGAAAACAGCCAATAACAGTATGGCCAAAATATTTGAACATACATTTCAAAATATTTGAACATATTTCAAATATGATCAAAATATTTGAACATACCAGAGAAAATATACAGATGGCAAATACACACATAAAAACATGCTCAATATCATAATCATTAGGAAATGTAAATCAAACCACAATGCAGCACTTTTACACTTTTGCTAAAAAACAGGTCAATCAAGTAATTTGAAGAGTTAAATTGGCTTTATAAGCGATTCATGAATTGGGCAGCATCCCATCTAGTAAGTAGAAAAACTCTCTGAGCAGCGTAGGAAATGGAAGGTTTTTGTAGGAGGGTGGGGCAGGAATGTTATTAGCAAAAGAAAAGAAAGAATTGTTCCAGGCAAGGTCACTTTCCCTTAGAGGGACAACGACAGGGGATCTTACTAGGTGGATTACCTCTTCTTTTTGAAAACGGAGAGGACCCATGAGATCACCGATGTTGATGAGAAAATTCCTGACTCACCAGTTAAGACTTATATTTCTGGAGGAGATTGAAACTGCAGTTAGTTGGGTCTTAAGTCCCCACTTGGTGACTTAGCCTAAAAAAGCCATTGTGGGTCTGTGGTTTCCTCATTTACACCTATTAGAACGGCTAACATTGAATACAACAGAAAAACTGAAGATACCAAATGCTGGTGAGGAACGCAGGGCTTGCTGCACGCACTGCTGATGGGAATCCAAAGTGGTTCAGCCTCTTTGAAGTACAACATGGTAGTTTCTCATAAAGGTTACCAAAGCCTCATTATACAACCTAGCAGTCCCACTCCTAGACATTAACCCAAGTAAAATAAAACCTAAGATCTCTAGAAACTTGCATGCAACAGCGGCGTTACTCAGAATCACTCCTCAAACCCTGGAAATAACTCACATGATTTTCAAGGGCTGAACAGCTAGACAAACTGTGACGCATCCTTACAAGACTGACGGATAATAGAAAGGAATGGACTACAGATCTATGCAACAACGCAGATGAATCTCAAATGGTCACACTAAGGGAAAAAAGCCAAACTTAAAGGCTACCTTTTATGACCTTCAACACAAGGCAAAATAGCAGGGACAGAAAATAATCAGCAGTGGTCAGGAGCGAGGGGCAGGGGAAGGATTGACCTTCAAGGGGCAGGAGGGAATTTTTCTGTTCTTTTTTCTCTTGTGGTTGTGGCAACATGACTGTATGCGTGTCTCACAATCTGAATAGCTGTACACCAAAAAGGGTGCATTTTACTGTATGTAAATTATTTCTCAGTGGGAGAAAAAAAAAGAAGTTAAAAAATGAAGAAATGAACTTGGGGACAGGAACCATGGATTTTTGGTATTATCCTTTTATTTGATGGCCAGTTCCAGTTTGGTCACTCATTTGTTTCTTCATTTCTTTAACAAGTATATGTTGAGCACCTACAGTATGCTAGGCATTGAGGGTTCAACGTGGAGCAAAGCAGATCCACGCTTGTCCTCATGGAGCTCCTTGAAATGAGATAAAACCAAATGCAAGCTGATTTCTTGCTTTTCCTTGAGTAATGCAGAGGCCACACTTGCCAAAGTCAGGAGCAGCATGGGAGGGTACAAGTTCTGCGGCTGCCCTTGTAGCTGTTCCTCAGGCTTGGAGCATTTCCAGGAGGACTTGACTACCAATGGGCAGAGAGACCACAGTGCCTAGGGAGGTGGAGAACACATTCTGACATGAGGAGGAGCTGTAAAGGAAGGGGGGCAGTGCCAGTCTAGGGCCACTGGGTGCTCAAGGCAACATACATGAGTAATTCTAACATTTTGGTACTCTAAGGGCAAATACAAATGAAAAGATAAGAAATTTTATTTTCTCTGCTCAAAATGAGGGCGGAGGCCTTCTCCCCTCTCTTTTATTCAAGAAAACTTGTAAGTTCTTTCTGTCTTTGAAAGGCAAGGAAATCTTGGTAAAGGTTGAATCAGCAACCCAGGAATGTTTCCTCCAGGATCTGGAAGCTATCTCTTGGAAATGTAACCATCGATTAAGAAAGTGCCGGACCTCCCAGTCCCCCCACCTCCATCTTGGGGAATAGCTGTAGAAATCCAGCCGGAAACTGACTTCAGATCGCAAGCCTACTTCCAGCTAAAGAGAGGAAATGTTCTCTTTTACGAGCAATCAGCAAATACGTTACCAGACGCTTTTAGGATGAATTAAGTGTGGCAAGTGGGACAGTCAAATCTTATTTGAGAACTAGTCACTGTCTTGAGAGAATGTATACAATGAGTTGTATCTGCTTGGTTATATAAAAAGGCAAGATTCCACTGAATCACTTGTGGCTTACTGCTCATTCTAGTTCAATGCTTATTGAATAATAAAGCTGTTTTCTTTTTATTCTACTTTTACGGAAAGATTTTTCTGGGATGGCCGGAGATTTTGTTTTTTATTATATTTCTCCAATGTTACCTCCATTCAATGTTTTCATTAATCCTTCAGGTAATTAACTCTAGGAAAAATAGAGCAGCAGATTTTCTTACCTGTGGAATACATAAAGTTCAAGAAACCCTTCCTCAGCCAATTAGGTGAAGCAGTGAAGTTAAGAAAGAAAATTCTTAACAAAGCATATATTTAAAATTAGGGGTGTCCACTGAATATAGGTCTAAGAGATCCAGGGCTGCACTAATCTGTTTCTCCCATTGTCCTCTGACAAAACCACTTTGTTTTCCAGGCTGGCCAACGACAGTACATTTTAGGGAATGTCTCCAAGTTATCCAAAGTCTTCTTTTCTGTGTGTCAGAAATTTGTGGTAACAGCCAATGGTCTGCCATTTTGTGTATGAAGAAAGTAGTTGTGTGTGCATGTGTGTGTGTTAGAGAGGGAGAGAGAGAAAATGAATTAGTTTTGACAAATTGTTATAACTTATAACTAACCCTTCTCATTCCCATTACCTTCAGGAAAAATTGGGGGAAAAAATTCAATCTAAAAGTCCCTCTCCTCAATGGCTTCTTCTTCTTCTTCTTCTTTTTTTAAAGATTTTATTTATTTGACATAGAGAGAGATCACAAGTAGGCAAAGAGGCAGGCAGAGAGAGAGCGGGAAGCAGGCTCCCTCTGAGCAGAGAGCCCGATGCAGGGCTTGATCCCAGGACCCCGAGATCATGACCTGAGCCAAAGGCAGAGGCTTAACCCACTAAACCACCTAGGTGCCCCTCCTCAATGGCTTCGTACCTTTCACACAGCCTATGGGTCAGCAGAAGGGAACCATAATTTCTTCGCATCATGGGGAAAACAAAATGGTCAAGGACATTTAGCCAGTGAGTAGGACTATTGCTGACTCCTCATCTGTATGAATTAAGATATTCCAGACTCTGGGTGCAATAGTTTGTGCAAACAGTCTGGACACTGCCCCATGGGTGGCTTAATTAGTTCCAATGTTGAGCAAAGCCAAAGGGTCAATGCCACAGGTGTGAGGGTTAGAAATCAATTTACCATTGCCGGGGATAGATCACTCCTTGACCTTCAAATGTCAAGGCCACTAGATGGAGAAGCTGAGCTGAGCAGAAGTGTTATCTCCCCATCACGAAAATTTCCTATGATTGTGTGAGGGAGCTGGGAAGAACAGGAATGGATAATACACACGTTTATTGCTGTGCAAACGACTCTGGACTCAATAATCTACCTCCACTTCACAAATGGAAGTAGAGCAGCACACATCTCCACAAAAAGAAGCCAAAATAACAAATCTTTGAATCAGACCATCCTTTTTATCTTTAGTGGTGACCCCAGTGCCTAATACATGAGAAACTATAGGAATTGAAGTGGAAATAGAAGCCTGGATCTTTGTAAACAGATGATGGTGAAATCAGTGGATGGTTGAGTTGAAATCTTTAAATTTACTTTCCTTTTGGCATTACTGCTGAGAATTGATGACCAACGTAAAGACTGTTTTGCTGTATCTCAAGATCATAGGCTAATATTAAAATAACTATTTGTTGAGAGCTTCCTATATAACCCATGCACCGTTTAAAAGTTTTAGATATGATTTCTCATTTTTTTATGCAAGAATTCTATGGGATAAATACTATTTCCTCTATTTTAGAGATGAGGACATCCAGGCTCATACAAGACAAGTGACTTCCTTACTTACGCTATAAGTAAGAGAGCTAGAATCTGAGTTTAAAAAGAATGTGGACCTTTTCTGTCTATTCACTGCCCTATTCAATAAATACTTGTGGAAAGATGAACTTAGCTTTGAACTCTGGTCTGTTATCACTCCAGCGTGTCTGGAAAGATTGAAACATACTTGCCTGTTTTAGAGTGCTTCCCAATTCTGTATTTTGTTTTGTTCTGTTTGTTTTCTGAGAGAGAGAGAGAGAGAGAGAGCGAGCGAGCGAGCACAGGAACAGGGAAGAGGAAGGGAGAGAAGCAGACTCTCCACTGAGTAAGGAGCCTGATATGGGGCTTGATCCCAGGACCCTTGGATTATGACTTGAGCTAAAGGCAGACACTTGACTAAGCCAGCTCACGTTTTGTGCAACACCTGGCTGACTTCAGCTGCTAAGGCAGGTTAGAGGCCTTTTAAATAAGTGATTCTTTGAGCTTCTTCAGTCTCAAAGAATTGGATGGGATAGGTATGGCTCTAGCTTACTCCTTTGTAGACTCCTGTGGCTAGTAAAGGGAACTGGGAGAGATGTTTATGTGAAAGGAAAATCCTCACGGATCATTTTATGGTAGGAAAAAAAAAAACTGCTTTATTTAAGAGTTCTTGTACAGTCATGAAACTAATAGCTTAGTTAAGATTTCCCTATTCCGCTTCCGTCCCGGAGGTCTTACGGAGAGGGTGAAGACTTCATGGCGTGATATTATTGAGATGCCTCATTGAGGGTAATTTTCCAACTGCTTACTTACTTACTATTACTCTGTGGTGCAGAGTATGAGCTGATTAGGAGTGCTGGCTAATATCAAGGAGTCAGTTATGTGTCTGAAACTGTGGCTATTCATTGCTGTTACTCCCCACTAATATGTATTTGTTTTGAAACAGGAGGTAGCAGCAGAGTTTCAGTACCTCCTTAAGGGAACTTTTGGGATGGGATTTTGCTTTCTGGAGAGGGGTTTTTGTATATAGCTCTGCTGACTTTCCAGGAACCATAACAACACAGGGAGTTATTTTTAATGGTAAGAGCACTCTTTGGCAACAAAATGGAGATTTGTTCAGCTCACTGAGAGGGCTCTTACGAATCTAATGGGAGGTGAAGGATATAGCACTCCTTGTCACTGTTTGAGCATGAATGACCCTTGGGAAGAATGTTCCTTCATTTGCAGTGTTTCTGGTTTCTCATGAGTAAAACTAATGTAGAACCTAGATGATTAAGTTAAGCATTTAGGGCAACAATACAAACTGGGTTTAAGCACCATAAAAGCTAAAAGCTATATTAAAAAGAAATCTGAAAATCAAAGGACCAAGGAAACCTTTTAGCTAAAAATTTTAAAAGCAGATGTTCTGGGCTCTCTAAGCAAATAAGTGGGTTTCCTCTGAGGAGTCAAATGGAAGTGAGCTCTAAGCATTCTCCTCAGGTCAATGTCCATGTATTGCATTCTTTCAGATGAGAGAACACAACCACTCAGCTCCTGCTGATGGGGGTGTATGGGTATATACCATGCCTGGTGCTGGGGTTACTTATTATCTCAGTACCTTGTTCAGGGTTCTTTCCCCACTTGAAAATGATTATACTCCAGAAGACAGACCTGGTAAGACACTGATCATGGTCAGTATTTGTGGAGTCTATCCTCTTCTCCGATGCTTTAGATTTCCAAAATAAAGCCTAGGGGACTTTATTTCACAAATTATATTGAATGTGCTCAGAGGATTTGAGTCCCAATGTCATTTCATCTAGATGTGACTTTGGGTACTTTATCTGAATTCCCTAAGTCTCACTATTTCCTCTGTAAAATGAGGCTGTGATAGCACCCACTTCCTAAAGTTCCTGTGATGATTGCCTGGGCTAATGAGGGCAAAACACTCAGAAGAGAGTCCCGTGCCTACCGGACTCGCTGTCAATGACAAGCTATTGGTGGAGAGGCCTTTCCCTACCTGGTGTCTTGTTTGGGATTGAGGGCTTTACTCTCCCTCTTGTCCACCTCATTCATTCTGCCAAGGTGGAGTGGCTTATCAGGTTGATGAATTTGGAAGCAGAATCTGGACAGTCTTTGTTCAGCCTTTTGTTCCGGATTTCTTGAGTGAATTTGATTTTACAAATCTTGCATTGTCTGTTGTTCTCAGCTATGCAGTAAGCTTAGTGATAAACGCCTACAATGGTCAATACATTGGATGATCAGTACATCCAGTTCTGTGGGTCAGACGGCAACCATGTTCTTTACGTCAGTTCAGTCACTAATAAAGGCGTGTGCATGAATGTGTGTGTGTGTTGGGGGTGGGGTTTAATCTCTAACTGCCTCAAACATTCATTTTAATTTTCATTTGGTTCGGCCCTCAGGAGAAAAAGGGTACTCATTAATGGGGTTCCCTCAAACACTAAAATAGCTGCTAGTCAATTATCATTGGAATAAAAAACCAGTTGGGTTCAGTTTTGGAGAGAGGTGATAGTAGTTTTTTTTTTTTTTAAGATCTTATTTATTTATTTGACAGAGAGAGATCACAAGTAGACAGAGAGGCAGGCAGAGGTGGGGGAGGGAAGCAAGCTCCCTGCTGAGCAGGGAGCCCAATGTGGGCCTTGATCCCAGGACCCTGAGATCATGACCTGAGCCGAAGAATGCAGCGGCTTAACTCACTGAGCCACCCAGGTGCCCGAGGTGATAGTAGTTTGATTTGACTTTCCCAATATAAACAAACCAAATTGTCTTCTCTGCAAGGACCTTTTGTGAATGGAAGCTCTAAACCTGGCTTCTGAAAATATGCTTACAACAGTTACAGAGGATAAGATTTAGTATTCAGATTTCTAATCTCCAGACGGAAGTGTGTACCTGAAGAAAGATATTTAAATTTTTATTAATTATTCAGATATTTATTTAGGACTTACCATACTGGAGAGATGTATGGTATAATAGCTAGTCCCAGGCTTGTTTCCGAATCTCTGCTCTGCCTATTACCAGTGGTGAGATATTTGGCAAATTACTCACACTCCTTGAGTTTACACATTTGTAAATTGGAAATAATAGTACCTGCCTTATATGGTTGTTGTGAAGATTAAATAAGTCTGTAAGTACATAGCATTTGTCAGACACCTAGCATGTAGAAAGCATGCAGTAACTCTTAACTGGTTCTGACTGTTTGTTTGTTTGTTTGTTTTTAAGATTTATCTATTTATTTGAGAGAGAGAGGAAAAGAGAGAGAGAGCAGGGGGAGGGGCAGAGGGAGAGAGAGAGGAGAGAGAAAAATCTCAAGCAGGCTCCCTGCTGAGCACTGAGCCCAGTGTGGGTCTCAATCCCATAACCATGAGATCATGACCTGAGCTGAAGTCAAGAGTTGGATGCTTGGAGCACCTGGGTGGCTCAGTGGGTGAAGCTACTGCCCTGCTCAGTGGGGAGTTTGCCTCTCCCTCCTCCTCCCCCCGCCATGCTCTTTCTCTCTCTGAGTGCTCTGTCTCTTAATAAATAAATAAAATCTTAAAAAAAAAAAAAAAAAAGAGTTGGATGTTTAACCAACTGAGCCACCCAGGTGCGCCCCTGGTTAAGACCATTTTAAAAAATGATGTGCCAGGGTCACATGTGGGGCTGAGCAGCTGACCTTTGATTTTAGCTCAGGTCATCATCTCAGGGTTGTGAAATCAAGCACCATGTTGGGCTTCATGCTGAGTGTGGAACCTGCTTGGGATTCTCTCTCTCTCCCCCTGCCCCAGCTCACTCTCTCTTTCTTTCTCTCTCTCCCTATAAAGAAAAATGATGTGCCAGGCATTGGGCTTATTGTTGTAATGGGATAATGACTAAAATGGACACTGAGATACATTGTTTAAGTGTCAGTTAGTTTCCATTCTGTACAATTTTATTCACTGAGTGCTTCCAAGATGCGTGAAGTACAATGAAGGACAAAAGTCAATACTTGGTTTAAGATCAACATTTAAACTACATTTTAATACATTTTCATGAAGTGAATCAAACCATTTTTGCTCTAAGAGCAGTATGCAAACTATCCTAGGTGGCCTAAGCTTATTTTCTGGCTCTAAAATGAAAACTTACTCTTTGATTTTCTGAGATGTTTTAGATATTTAACATAAAAGATATTTTTGATCAAGAAAATGGTCCAAAAAATATATTTTAGATGGAATGGTTGCAATGTCCAAACGTCTTTCCTTGTGGCACCAGGATCAACCATACGGGGTCCGTCTTGAGATCGTTCCCTTTGGATGCAGGGAAATGTGTTTCAGAAACAGGAGGTGTCCCCTGACAGCAGATCCTATATGGGTGTCAGTCTTCAGAACAGTGTTGTCAACCATTCCTAACAAGTAGGGAGGGGGAAAAAAAAAAACACAAATGCAAAAGAGCTTTGGAATCTTTCAACATTGACTTACAAGCTCGAACAGGATGCACTAGAGGGTCAGTTTATTCCCACAGGAAATACCTCCTGGTCATTATTGCTGAGGACAAGGAAGGACGTCGAGTGGGTAAGTATGAGTTAGTCATTTTTCCCAAAGTAGTGGTGGCGTGATTTAAACTGGAGGTCAGAGTTTGAGAGCCCCTGGGGCCTGCTAAATGGGACAGGCGTAGTTTAGAGGAGAAGTATGTTCCACCGTGGGAAACACCAATGAGGTCTCAGCTCTGGTAGCTACCTCTCCTTTTCAATGCACAGGGATTGCTGAGTATAAAGAAGGGAAGAAAGGAACAGACAAGTTTCATTATTCTATTTGAATAATGCTTAAGAGTTTTACAATCTTTTTTTTTTTATTACAAGAGCAATAAAACCATATGATAAGAGGTGAACACACCTGTCCCTACTCTTACTTTTCTAATATCTGGTTGAATCATTTGGGTTTATCTTTTCTGGCCCCTCTCTCTCTCTTTTTTAAAAGATTTCATTTATTTATTTGAGAGAGAGGGAGAGAGCACAAGCAGGGGGGCCAGAGGAAGAGGGAGAAGCAGACTCCCTGCTTGATCTGATCCCAGGACTGAGCAAAAGGCAGATGCTTAACTGACTGAACCACCCAGGCGCCCAGACCTCTTTTCATGTTAAGAAAGTTATATGTATGGGTTTGCATTCATTTTTATATTTTACATTGGACTATACAACCAATCTTTTTAATGGTTGTGGATTTCCTCAAAAGGATGGTCTATAGTGAAATTATATACTTTCTTACTATTGGACACTTGGACTCTTTTTTTTTTTTTTGCTCCTTTTTTTATTATTAACATTAAATGTATTATTTGTTTTAGGGGTACAGGTCTGTGATTCATCAGTCTTACACAATTCACAGCACTCACCATAGCACATACCTGGACTCTTTTTAATGTTTTGCCATTAGAAATGGTGGTGCACTGGACAGTTTGTGCATATGTCTACTTTATTACTTTGGATTACTCTTTTTGGGTTGATTCTTGGAAGCAAATTCATAAAGTCAAAGTATATGAACATTTTTATAACTTTTACTTTCCTTTTACCCAACTACCAGCAAAATATAAGAAAACAAGTATCAGCTATTTCAAAGGAAACAGATCTTACCATGGAATAAATATTGTTAATTTTAAAAAGTCAGTGTTAATACTTCATTGTTGTCTAACTTGGTGCTTCTTATTTTCTCCCTTTTCTGGGTATTGTCTTTCTCCTGAACTGGCTGTTTTTTAAATTTGCCTATTGGAATCATAGTGTTTTCCTTATCAGTTTGTATACATCTTTATTCCCACGTGAAGATATTGATTGTATTACAAGTAATTCCTAAAAATACTTTTTCATTGTGTATGGTCACCCTTTGGCTCTCTTTTTAAATTTGGTCTTTATCATAGGAAGTAGCCTGCAAGAGTTAACATTTTCTAAATGGAGACACAAAGATTTATCAGGAGGCCATTTTTAAACCCAGAGATATGCTTTAGGTAACACAGTCACATAAAGTGTGCACCTCCCCTCCCACACTCACTTCTCCATTGACGCTACATTTTGAGCAACCGAAGGTCGCCTGGTCTACTCTTTGTTTCCCAAAAGTCTTGGTCTCTTGTGTCCCCTGCTCCAGACATCCTCTTCCCTTCTCCACCAAGACTTTGTTTATGTTCACCAGCAGTTGTTTCGGTCTTGAATTCCTTTAGTTTTAGTTGGCATGATCCCCAGTATGTCTCAAATGGCTATTGGACTGCCTCCTGATCTGTTTTGCCTCCTTAACTAGAACAGAAGCTCTTGAGAATTGAAGTCATCACTTATCGCCTGTTTATATCTTTGTTACTTGTTTATATCTTCCACGGTGCAGGGCAGCCTAAAGAATGAGTATGCTGGGGCGCCTGGGTGGCTCAGTGGGTTAAAGCCTCTGCCTTCGGCTCGGGTCATGATCCCAGAGTCCTGGGATCGGGCCCCATCTCTGGCTCTCTCCTCAGCGGGGAGCCTGCTTCCTCCTCTCTCTGCCTGCCTCTCTGCCTCCCTGTGATCTCTGTCTGTCAAATCAATGAATAAAATCTTTAGAAGAAAAATGAGTATGCTGCACGTGGGATTAAGTAGCAGAATAAAGAGAGGAAGCCAGGAGTCGATTTCAGAAATCTCGATAAAGGAATCTTATTTTAGAGTTAGTTTTCCAAATTAGAATTCAGAGATTAGTGTCATTAGAAGAATCAGTGGGTTAGTGGAAGTGATTATATAGCACATAATGGCTAGTGGAAAGGGGTATAATTCACACTGTCACACCAAAGGGGACCTGAAATTTTGGCTTCAGCCTGAATCTCCAGGAACAGGTGTGATCCAGATCATGTTGAGGAAACTGAGGCAGCTTACCAGATTTTCACTGAGTCTCATTCTAGGTGACAGGATAGATGTCCATTTCCTCCTTAATACTATCAAGGAATCCTGTAGGCTGTTAAATCTGGAGGTTGAGATAGCAGATAGGAGTCAAATTCTAAGACTATTATAATGGGTTAGAGTTATAAAGCAGGGCTGTGTCAAATCTGGTCTATGGAGCAAGGGACTGAGGATGAGGACTTCTACAACAGCAGCACTGTTTTTATTCCCATCCTGGGGACCAAAACACTTTGTAAGGAGCTAATGGATGTGGCAACAGGCCTTTTTGCTATGTGAAGGTAAAGCTACAGTTCTGGGGTGCTGGTGTGAGGAGGGGTTGGGGGAGCATGAAGGGAGCTGGCCCGGAAACAGAGCCAGGATCTAACATCAAGAAGAAAAAGCATTTACTAAATAACACAATTTGACAGTTATTATATATTATATAGGCTCAGTAGTTGATGCTTCTACCATTTAACGGACCTTTACTTCCACACTAGTTTCTCTATCTTAACAGCCTCATGCCATCAGGTTTTCTTTCATTTTGAAAAAGCAGCACTTCAAGGAATATGTACAGGGAGAACATTAGGTTCCCTGCTCCCTCATTATTTAAAATACGCTATTAAGCTGACTCTTAAAAGCTTGGCAGCCTGCCCAGGCTAAGGAGAAAGATAGGCTACCCAGTGGCCCCTAGGAACCATCTAATATTTTATCTTAAATGTTCTCCTCATCTTCTTCATTTTTTATAAATTGTAATTTACTTTTGTTCCTTCCTAGTCTTCAACAGCAACTGTGTTTGGGAGAATTAGAGGAGGTACCTATATCTGTATTTAAAAAAAAGAAAAATAAGTATCTGGAGAGCACAAGGAATTTGGAGAAGTAGTTTACAATGTGAGGAAGGAGTTAGCAGAAAATAATAGAAATTATGTGTATGGATTGCTTGTTATGTGCCAAACACTTGGCAGTGTACTTCCCATTTCTTTAATCTGCATGGCAGCACTATACAAGGGAAGTATGGCTCTTGTCTCTGTTTTGTGGATGCTTAAAGAGGTTAAGAAATCTGTCCAAGGTCACATGGCTAAGAAGTGATGGAACCAGGAAGGAAACAGGAGTCTCATGTCAGAGCAAATACTCTCAGCCTGTATGTTATTGGGTCAGTAGTTCCAGGCAACAAGGAACCACCAGGGAAGTTTAAGGAACAGCTTCCCCAGAAAGACTCCAAAATGTTTAGGGAGGAGGTGAACCTCTTGCTTTTATGCTGGATGGGAATTGGATATTAAAGAAAAGTGTTGGCCTCTTGAAGATGAGACAGACATGAGAGAATCGGCCTTCAACTTTCTCCCCAGAACCTGTAACCACCTTCTCTGCAACATACACTTGTTGAGAGATTCAGGGGAGAAGGAACACGTGTTCTCAGAATTTTATGCCTAGTGCTAATAGAGAAAATGGACTTGATGTGAAACATATTTTTAACAACCAAATACCCAATTTTCTGGATTGTGTAGAAGATATCTCTCAGATTCTGGGTATTCTAATCAACATCCCCTGGAGTAATATGATCAGCTCGGCACAAACTAAAATTACAAATAAATTCTCTACCTCGTCTGGATCTCCCCAGGATTCAGTCTACAAGCAAGCTGGTGTAGAGGTACTGAGGTACTTCCCATCCTATTTCTCTGTGCCCCACTTTCAATTCCAGGGCTCCATAATGTTTCAGAACTTGGGATCTTGTTGCCAAGTTGGCCCAAGGTTTTGAAGATTCTAAGATTCTTAAGTGACCTGTCCAAGTTCACAGGGGACTATGAAATGAACCAATATTTGTGTTTTTTTTCTGGGTTAGCCTGGGGCAGATTAGATTAGTACAGTCATCACTGAGCTCCTGCTTTGTGACAGGCTTTGTGAATAGTTGAGCAAACTGCCTCCGTTTGGAAGATCTCAGATGCATAGTTGAGGTAGCAATGAAGGCTTCAGACAAGTCAAAACTTCAGCCCAGGGCAGAGAAGTGGGAGGGGCTCATGTACATGACAACCCTAGTGACTAGCTACTCAACTAGGTCCTCAACAGTGCATGGGGCTCATGTGATTCAAAATAAATGTTCTGGTATCTTCTGACCTTTGTTTTTCTTTGTCATTTATATGATATTTACTCAAAAATATAAATACAATTTCTACTTACCCTGGACTAAGACAGACAGTGTTCATATCGATATTTACAAAATGATTAGCAGGTAAATTCCTTCAGTTTAAGAGAAACACACTGATAATTTTTATACATTCCAGACTCTCTTTTCCGCAAAATAAAACTTTTAAAAAGACTGCTTGAAATTTACCTCAATATTTGTATCAAATTGAAGGTCTTCTTTACAGAGTTTGCTTGCTGGTTCAAGAAAGACTGTGTTAGTTCAAGCACTGGAATAAAGCACTGTTTCTATTAGTTCAACTCTCACATTAGACCAGGTTCAAGTCATTCACACTCAGGGCCTCTGATCTGAAATTGGTGGTAGTCTCAATTGGTGGGAAGAAGGGTCATATTTTTTTTTTTAAAAGGCTTAAAAGTCTTTTATTGTAAAGAGTATGTAACAAATGTGCAGGAAGTTTGTAAAGAGAGAAATGATCTATTGTCCCATCATCCCCAAATACATTGATGTTAAGGTTTGTTGAGAATGAATGCAGGCTGTGGGTAATTGGAAGAGTCAGACAGTACCACAGTATTTCCATTATTACTGCTATATAAAATATGTTAATTTGAGGGAAGAGCTAAAAATTGTCTCATTGGAGGGCTTGGGTGGTTCAGTCAATTGAACGTCTGAATCTTTGTTTCAGCTCAGGTCATGATCTCAGGGTGGTAAGATTGAGCCTTGAGCTGGGCTCTGCTCTCCGTGGGGAGTCTGAGATTTTCTCTCTCCCACCTCTCCTGCTCCTCTCTCCACCCCACCCCACCCACTGTGCTCTCTCTAAAATAAATAAATAAAATCTTAAAAAATAAAAATTCCCCCATTAATAATTTTTCCCATAGTATTTTGATAATTATGCATGTTTATTCTTATAGATGAAGTATAGAATAATTTTTACTATAACATGGATATTGTCAATCTGGATTCCCCCATCAGATATCAAATATGGCAATTAAAATGCTTTTCCAATACTCTAGGTAGAATGTATTCAATAGTTTCCAAATACATATATGCCTATTTTATAAATACATAAAATTTTATAAATGGAAATTAATGTCTCAATTACTCACATGATACTGGAAGAGATGCTTTACGTGAAGGTACATACTTTCTAGTGTTCCATCTGAATTTTTTCAAATCAACCAAAGTTTGAACAATCATTACCTTTGTAAAATCTTCAGTGCCTTGTACCTGAAGTTTGACAGACTATAAGTTAATTTCTGAGTACATATCATATAATTAAATGTTTCTCTGGTAAACTCTCTCAGGACCTCTCTAAATATCCGGGATAAAAACTAAACATGTCTCTATGAGATAGATATCTTAAAATACCGGACTATGTTGGTTTTTTCAAAGTCAGCATCCCATGTACTTTCATTGATTTTTAAATGCTCTGCTCATTTGTTTTACAAATGAGAAAAATCATTATGAGTTAATTATTAAAGATCTTTAAGCTATCACCCAGAGAGATTATCTATGTGGCAAAAGAAAGTTTAAAAAACAGTAGACTTCAAGAAATCCTTCAACCTGTGGTTGTTTTTGATATGTTTTGAATCACATTGGTACCCACATGTAGCGTAGCAGGGCTTTCTGCCTAGAAGGGTAGACTAGAGTTTTATAGGTTTTAGGTTGCCTTGAGGATCTCTTGATTGGTCATCTACATTCCCGGTCAGCACCCACAGGAGAACTTTGTTATTATGTATTCAGGAATAGAGTGGTAGGCCGTACCATAGTTAATAGTAATGTCTCCCTTCCTCTCAGTGGGTCTATCACATTGGTACTGGTGGCATCTGTTCAGAAAATTTTTCTTATGTCTCTTTCTCATCTTTGGATTCCTCTTATCCCCACCTCACGTTTTTCTCCTGATCCAAACCTACTTCTAAAGTACTTCTATCATAGTTGTACATGTTTCATTAACATATATATGTTTCTTTTCACTTGGTTGAGAGCTTTTCTGAGTGTAAGTTGCAAATCTCATTAGTCTTGATCACTTTAGCATCTAGCATGGTTTCTGCCATATACTCATTGCTTTAAAAATATATGCCTAATTTAATTGACATGAGGTCTTTCAATTTACTTTCTCTAGATACATTTTGTATGTCCCCTGATTCCTCCTGACAAGTGCCTTTCTTTCTCTATCCCGACACACACACGCACACACACACACACACAGTCTGCCTTCTTCCTTTCTGCATATGCACAACTTATCATTCTGATTGCCAGGAAAACTCAGCCCCTTAACATGGCAAGTCCTTCATCTTACATTCACTTTCAAAGTAGCTGAGCAAATACCACTGATACTCAGTTCAGCATGGGTCTGTCAGAACTTTCCTAGAGTACTGTTGATACAGTCCAGAGTAAGTGGTCTTTCTGCAATGTGTAAATGAACTTAACAGGCCCTCTCTTGCTATATACTAGAGCACCAAAATCTAACCACGGCCAAAATGTACAGCTCAGTCTGCTTCATTGACACTGAACAGGATATCTTGGTGTTTGGTCTACCAAGGGCCAAAGCAACCAGTGAACTGGGTGTGTGTGGTGTGTGTGTTTATGGAGTGATAGAGGAAACGGAGAGGATGGGAAGGTGGAAAAGTGACAATTTTTCTAATGTTCATACATTGTCTGGACATATGTCGTATTGACTGGAAGGCATGAATCAACATTTCCATACCTGACAGCATGTTATAGGAATTAAGGAAGGTGCCTTATAAGCTTTTCGTGATTGGCAATCTTCCACAGCTCCATGGATGAGGATGACGTAAGTCACAGTTTCATCATAGATATCAGTTTTGGTGTTCTTTGGAATATCTTTTACAGAAACATTACGGAGTTTTAACTGCATCTTGTAGTTCCAGTCCTACAAGGGAAACACGATTTCATAGTCTACTATATATGTTTAATACCAATTCCTAAATAGTTAATTGATAACAGCGTTTTAATACAGTTCCATTCAGACTGAAGGATGAGTTTATATATAAACACCTCTTACCTCATAAGATAAATGTTCCCTCATTTTTTTGGCAGCAATTGAAAGTCCAAGTTTTAGCCACATTTTATACTCGATGTGAGGACAGCATTGTTCAAAAGCTTCATACAAGTGTTTTATAGGAATAAAACACAACTGAAAAATGGAGGATATAAATGTAATATTTCATTCTGTATACCTATAGTTTAAGGATATAAGGTTTTCTTATTTACATATAACATTAAAGCTAAGAATTTAAATTATGTAAGATTCATGGTGTTCCCTGGACACCTAATAAAATGTGTGTAGTAGTAAATATTTGTGTATCTTTTCATAAATTAAATAGTAAAAGGTTACGTGCTCCAATGAAACATTACTATTCTTACAGTTTCTGAAAAAGTAGAAAACAACATATTAAAAATCATGGGAACTTTCAAACTGAAGATATAAATATTTCTAAAAATGTATTATTTTAGGGGAGCAAACTTTTTAGATAACAATAAGATGTCAGTGCTAACAATGAGCAGACTATTGGCTATAAGGAATAAACTATTACAAATATACAAGATGTTGTGTATATTGAATTTTATTTTTCATGGGTAAGTATGTGTGAGTGCAATTGTTGGGTAATATGCTAATTGGGTACTTAACTTGATAAGAAAATTGCCAATCTGCTTTTGGAAGCATTGTAACATTTTACACTCTCATTAGTCATGATGGGGATTTTAGTTACTTCACATCCTTGCCAATACATGTTAATTATTTTTGTTTTTAGCCAATGCAGTAGGTATGTGGTGATACTGCATCATGATTTTAATCTGCATTTTTCAGAGAGCTCATGATATCAAGCATCTTCTTCATGGGCTTCATGGGCATTTGTATATTCTTTTGTGAAATGTTTGTTCAAATCCTTTGCCTAATTTTTAATTTGATGTTTTGTCATCTTTTTGAGCTCTAAGAATTCTTTGTAGATTCCATTGTCAGGTAATTTTTCAGATAAAGGTATTGTGAAAGCTCCCACCCCATGGTCTGTGGCTTGCTTTTTCCATGTTCTTTGCAGTGTCTTTTCAAAAAGAAGAAGATTTTAATTCTAGTTACATTTAATTTATCAATATTTCCTTTTACGGTTAGTACTTTTTCTGACCCAGCTTAGAAATCTTTGCCTATCTCGAGATCTGTGTTCATAGCTCTAATTTTTATGTTTAGGTCTATCACCATTCCAAGTCAATTTTTGTGCATAATATAGGGGGCTGAGGCTCAGAGCTTCCACTCAGATACTTGGGATTTTCAGGATCACTTGTTGAGAATACCATTATCGTTAAAGATCAATTGATTGTGTATATGTGAATCTATTTCTGAATTCTCTTCCCTGTTCTACTGATCTATATTATCTTAAGCTAATACCATTTGGTGTTGGTTATAATAGATTTATAATAGGACTTCAAGTCAGACAATAAAGGTCATCTAACATTATTCTTTTTAAAATGTTAATTCCAGTGTAGTTGACTCATAGTGTTACATTAATTTCAGGTGTATGATATAGTGATTCAATAATTCCATATATTACTCCAGTGCTCATCAAGATAAGTGTACTCTTAATTCTCTTCACCTTTTTCATCCATCCCCTGATCCCCCCTTCCCTCTGGTATCCATCTGTTTATTCTCTATAGTTAAGAGTTTGTTTTTGGTTTGTCTCTTTTTTCCTTTGTTCATTTGTTTTGCTTCTTAAATTCTACATTTAAGTGAAATCATATGGTATTTGTCTTTCTCTGACTTATTTTGCTTAGCATTATACTCTCTAGATCCATCCATGTTGTTGCAAATGGCAAGATTTCATTCTTTTTTATGGCCAAATAAGATTCCATTGTATATATATATATATATATATACGCACAATATTTTCTTTATCTATCCGTCTATCGACGGACACTTAGGCTGCTTCCGTAATTTGGTTATTTTAAATAATGATGCCATAAACATAGAGATACATATATCCCTTCAAATTCTTTTTTTTTTTTTTAAAGATTTTATTTATTTATTTGACAGAGAGAAATTACAAGTACACTGAGAGTCAGACAGAGAGAGAGAGAGAAGGAAGCAGGCTCCCTGCCGAGCAGAGAGCCCGATGCGGGACTCGATCCCAGGACCCTGAGATCATGACCTGAGCCGAAGGCAGCGGCCCAACCCACTGAGCCACCCAGGCGCCCTATCCCTTCAAATTCTTTGAGTGAATACCCACTAGTGTGATTACTGGATCTTAGGGGAGTTCTATTAATTTTTTGAAGAACCTCCATTCTGTCTTCGGTAGTGACTGCACCAGTTTACATTCCTATCAATAGTGCATGATGGTCCCTTTTCCTTCACATCCTTGCCAACAATTGTTTATTGAGTTTTTTATTTTAGCCATTCTGATGGGTGTGAGGTGACATCTTATTGTGGTTTTGATTCGTGTTTCTCTGATGATAAGTGACGATGAGCATTTTTTCATGTGTCTGCTGGCCATTTGTAAGTCTTCTTTGGAGAAATGTGTTTATGTCTTCTGCCCATTTTTTAAATTAACATTAAAACGTATTATTTGCTTCAGGGGCACAGGTCTGTGAATCATCAGGCTTACACAATTTACAGCACTCACTATAGCACGTACCCTCCCCAAAGTCTATAAACCAGCCACTGTATCACTCCCCACTCCCACTCCCCAGCAACCCTCAGTTTTTTGGTGAGATAAGAGTCTCTTATAGTTTGTCTCCTTCCCCAGTCCCATATTGTTTCATTTTTTCCCTCCCTTCCCCCCATGACCCCTCTATTCTGCCTCTCAAACTCCTTATATCAGAGAGATCACATAATTGTCTTTCTCTTATTTTGCTTAGCATAATACCCTCTAGTTTCATCCACGTCATTGCAAATGGCAAGATTTCGTTTCTTTTAATGATTGCATCATATTCCATTGTATATATATACCACATCTTCTGTATCCATTCATATGTTGATGGACATTTAGGCTCTTTCCATAGTTTGGCAATTGTGGACATTGCTGCTATAAACATTTGGGTGCACGTGCCCCTTCGGATCACTACATTTGTATCTTTAGGGTGAATACCCAGTAGTGCAATTGCTGGGTCATAGGGTAGCTCTATTTTCAACTTTTTGAGGAACCTCCATGCTGTTTTCCAGAGTGGTTACACTAGCTTAGATTCCCATTTCTCTGCATCCTCGCCAGCATCTGTTGTTTCCTGACTTGTTAATTTTAGCCATTCTGATTGGTGTGAGGTGGTATCTCATTGTGGTTTTAATTTGTATTTCCCTAATGTCTTCTGCCCATTTTTAAACTAGATTATTAATGTTATTATTTTTCTGTGTTGAGTTGTATAAGTTCTTATGTATATTTTGGATACTAATCTTTTATCAAATATACCATTTGCTAATAACTTCTCCCATTCAGTCGGTTATCTTTTAGTTCTGTTGGTTGTTTCCTCTGTTGTGCAGAAGCTTTTTATTTTGATGTAGTTCCAATAGTTTATATTTGTTTTTGTTTCCCTTCCCTCAGGAGACATAACTAGAAAGAAGTTGTTATGTCCAGTGTCAGAGAAATTATCACCTGTTCTCCATTCCAGGATTTTCATTTTTTATTCATTTATTTATTAGGCAAACTCTATGCACAATGTACAGCTTAAATTATGGTCTGAAGAGTCACATGTTACTGATTAATACAGCCAGTCAAGCACACCTATTCTAAGATTTTTATAGCTTCAGGTCTCCCATTTAGGTCCTTAATCCATTTTGAGTTTATTTTTGTGTGTGGTGTAAAAAAGTAATCCACTTTCACTTCTTTGCATGTAACCACCCTGTTTTCCCAACATCATTTGTTGAAGAGACTGTCTTTTTTCCATTGCATGTTCTTGCCTACTTTGTCAAAGATTAATTGGCCATATTGTTGTGGGTTTATTTCTGGATTTTCTATTCTGTTCCATTGATTTATGTTTCTATTTTTGTCCCATACTGTTTTGATTAGTATAGCTTTGTAAGATAATGTGAAATCCTTAATTATGATACTCACAGCTTTGTTTTTCAAGATTGCTTTCACTTTCTTTTATGGTTCCATACATATTTTAGGATTGTTTAGTCTGGTTCTGTGAAAAATGCTGTTAGTATTTTGTTAAGGATTACATTAAATCTGTAGACTACTTTGGATAATACAGACACTTTTAACAATACTTGTTTTTCCAACCTATGAGTATGAGACATCTTAATTTCTTTAATCAAGGTTTTATAGTTTCCAGAGTACAGATATTTCACCTCCTTGGTTAATTTTATTCCTAGGTATTTTATTATTTGTGGTGCAGCTGGAAATGGAATTACTTTCTTAATTTCCTTCTGCTGTTTCATTATTAGTGTATAGAGATGCAATGGGTTTCTATACATTGGTCTTGTATCCTGCAAACTTACTAAATTCATTTATCAGTTCTAGAATTTTTTTGATGGCCTGTAGCATTTTTTATATATAGTATCATGTCAAAGAGTGAAAGTTTTACTTCTTCCTTACCAATTTAGATGAATTTTTTTTTTAATTTTTCTTGTCTGATTGCTGTGGGTAGGGCTTGCAATATATGTTGAATAAAAGCAGTAAGAGTGGACATCTTTGTTTTGTTCCTGACCTTAGGGGGAAGGCTCTCAGCTTTTCACCTTTGAGTCTGACGTCAGCTGTGGGTTTTTAATATATGGCCTTTATTTTCTTGAGGCATGTGCCCTCAACACCTACTTTGTTGAGGTCTCTTATTATGAATGGGTCTTGTACTTTGTCAAATGCTTTTTCTGCATCTACTGAAATGCTCATATGGTTCTTATTCTTTCTCTTATTCATGTGATGTGTCACGTTAATTGATTTGTAAATGTTGAATTATCCTTGCTTCCTGGGAATAAAAGTTATTCAATAGTGGTAAACTTTTTTTTTTTTAATGTATTGTTGGATTCAGTTTGCTAATATATTGTTGAGGATTTTTGCATCTATGAGTAGGTAACTTGATATATTAATATCAGAGATATTGGCCTATAGTTGTCTTTATTGTAGTGTCTTTCTCTGGTTTTGGTATCAACGTAATGCTGACCTCATAGAATGAGTTTGGAAGCTTTCCTTCCTCTTTGATTTTGGAATATTTTGAGAAGAATAAGTACTAACTCTTCTTTAAACGTCTGGTTGAATTCACCTGTGAGGCCATCTGGTCCTGGACTTCTCTTTGTTGGAGTTTTTTGATTTCTTGTTCAATTTCATTGCTGGTAATTGATCTGTTCAAATTTTCTATTTCTTCCTGATTCAGTTTTGGGAAGTTACATGTTTCTAGGAATTTATTCATTTCTTCTAGGTTGTCCAATTGGTTGGCATATAATTTTTCATAATATTCTCTTACAATCCTTTGTATTTCTCTGGTGTCAGTTATTTCTCCTCTTTCATTTTTGATTTTGTTGATTTGAATCATCTCTCTCTCTTTCTTATTTGATGAATTTGACTGAAGGTTTACCAATTTTGTTGATTTTTTTCAAAGAGCCAGTTTTGCAGCATCATCTCTAGAGGTGGACAAGGCCCAGCTGTCACACTTTTAGTAATGCTACAATTGTTTTTTAGGTGGTGCCAGCCTAGCCTGGTCCTTTCATTATAAAGTTTCCCATTAACATTTCACACAGTAGTTCTAGCATTAGTTGATGTCTGTTGCCTAGATCCATTACTTCATTGAGATGGGAAAATAAAGATACTTTAATTCTGTTTCTTTTCTTTTCTTTTTTTTTTTTTAGTTTTTAAACAGCTTCTTATCTTTATTATACAATATCATGGGAAATACAAGAGGGTATTTTTTTAAATTAAATTAATTATTTCCAGAAAAACAGTATTCATTATTTTTTCACCACACCCAATGCTCCATGCAATCCGTGCCCTCTATAATATCCACCACCTGGTACCCCAACCTCCCACCCCCACGCCACTTCAAACCCCTCAGATTGTTTTTCAGAGTCCATAGTCTCTCATGATTCATCTCCCCTTCCAATTTACCCCAACTCCCTTCTCCTCTCTAACACCCCTTGTCCTCCATGATATTTGTTATGCTCCACAAATAAGTGAAACCATATGATAATTGACTCTCTCTGCTTGATTTATTTCACTCAGCATAATGTCTTCCAGTCCCGTCCATGTTGCTACAAAAGTTGGGTATTCATCCTTTCTGATGGAGGCATAATACTCCATAGTGTATATGGACCACATCTTCCTTATCCATTCGTCCGTTGAAGGGCATCTTGGTTCTTTCCATAGTTTGGCGACCGTGGCCATTGCTGCTATAAACATTGGGGTACAGATGGCCCTTCTTTTCACGACATCTGTCTCTTTGGGTGTAAAGATACCCAGGGGTGCAATGGCAGGGCCATAGGGAAGTTCTATTTTTAATTTCTTGAAAAATCTCCACACTGTTCTCCAAAGAGGCTGCACCAACTTGCATTCCCACCAACAGTGTAAGAGGGTTCCCCTTTCTCCACATCCTCTCCAACACATGTTGTTTCCTGTTTTGTTAATTTTGGCCATTCTAACTGGTGTAAGTTGATATCTCAATGTGGTTTTAATTTGAATCTCCCTGAGGGCTAGTGATAATTCTCTGTTTCTACATTTGTTAGCTAGAATTCTTCTTCATCTTCTTCTCTCTCTCTCTCTCACTTTTTTTTTTTTCTTGGTTACCTTGAAAGAATTCAGAGAGGAAAGGCAGGATAAATGTTGAATGCTTTTGATTTAAAAAAAAAAATCCATTTTTAGAATAGTAAGTTCATATCCCAACAATCTTATTGGAAACTAAACAAATTTTGGTATCATCATCAACTTATGGATTTTTGTATATCATGGGGTTCAGTTGTTTGCAATCATTTTTCTTTTTGAGTTTAAATTAGGCCAGTGATAACCCCTGTTGCTTTGAGAATTTTGTCTTCATTGTGCCTGGGAAAACTTCCATCCACTTTGCTCAATTTCTTTATTAATAAATGTTAGTTCTCTGACTTTTTCCCTTCCTTACCTCCCAAATTATGGTATTGATAACTAAAATATGTCCTCTAGTTTCCCATGAGAGTCTTCATTTAATCAGTTTTTCTGGCTAAAACTTTCAATATGGTAGGTTAATTTTGCAAGCCATTTTGCCAGGACAGGATACTGGATAAGTATAATTTGGTAGCAAGTTTTATTCCTTTACAATTCCTATTTTAAAAAATGTTACTAGACTGTAAATATATGCTAAGTACAGAAATAACCCTGTTATTTGATACTGGATATTTAATAAGTTACAGCAATAGGCAAAAAGGTGATGTTTTCTGACCTCCACTACGGTTTTGCAGGTAGCAGAATACATCATGGGCTTATTAGTTAAACAGTTTAGCTCTCCTATTATTTCCCCACTGATCACATAGTCTGTGTACATTAGCGGATAATCTTTCTCCTCTGACTCCCAGAACATTTGGTCAATTCCGAAACCAGGTTTTGATCTTTGAAGCTGTTGAAGAATGAAGAAAGAGGGGAAAAAATGCCAATTAATTACCAAAACTCTCTAATTTTTTATTTTTTCCTTTGGTTTTAATAATTTTAATATGTAAATACAATTTTGAGGATGCTTCTTACTTGTGCCTTTTAAAGTGAATTTATTAAATTAGCAGAAGTATTCTTAGATACTGCAATCTTTCTGATTCCTTCTACTCAGCCAACTTATACCTGCCTTAAAATGGCTAAATGCCCAGTTCAGATAAACATAAGATGAAAACAACTTAAAATATTGCATCTTAAGGATGATCCTTTGGATGGTTTCTTGTTATCTATGGGAAAGTAACGCTTAAAAGGTGATAAGTAGGGGCACTTGGGTGGCTCAGTTGGTTAAGTGACTGCTTTCGCTTCAGGTCATGATCTTGGAGTCCCAGGATCCAATCCCATGTTGGGCTCCCTGCTCAGCAGGGAGTCTGCTTCTCCCTCTGACCTCTCTTCTCTCATGCTCCCCCTCTCTCATTTTCTCTCTCTCTCTCAAATAAATAAAATAAAAGGGGATAGGTAATGTTAGCCATTGTGTTTGAACAAGAAAAGTGAATGGTGGCTGTTGTCCTAAAAGAGGAACAATGCAGTTCTTAACATGGAAAACTATGAATTCTCAATTTTATCGAACTTTTAACTAATGTTCACAAGTGCATTTTTGAATAAATCTGACTTACCTTTATCATACCTGATATTATTACATAAATTCCTTTGGGCTCATCACCTTCTTCAAATATATCATTTCCACAGTCAAATGTTACAACTCTGGCTCTTTCCTTAAAAATATCACCAAATATATAGGACATAAACACTATATTAGCAGTGGTTGGGGATGTTGAGGTTTACATCTTAATAGAAGTTCTTACATTTAAAAATATCAGTCAGTAAGATCCAACTTATGGTGTTAGTGATAAATTTGTAAGAGAAAATAGGAATTATGAATATCAAAGAGATGAAGGTGGATATCCATAGATCTTTATAACTTCAGATGCGATGCTTATGCATGGAGTTTTAAGCTGGAGAGTATCACAGTCTTTATTAAAAAAATCATTTGTTAAAAAAAATCATTTGTTGGCACATTATAGGTGGTATTACTAGAAAATAAAAATATTACCTGAATGAAGTGTATATGGTCTTTGTCTTTGTCTAGCCATGGAATATGGTAGAGTGCTTCTTCAATAGTAAGGGGCTTGATGATAGGTAGGAAATCAAGTATCTCTCTTTTTTTGGCCATTATTAACTAAAACCACAAAATTTAAGAAAGAAGATGAACAAAACTGGTGTTCACAGAATGCTTACGAAATTATGACTTGGTACTCTTTCTTTTACTTGCTCTTCTGAGATTTTTATTCTTCTATGGAAACCTTCAACTTCTCCCCACTGATAGCATTTTTCTGTTATCATCATTCTGAAGTCATAGATTAAATATTTAAAGTAAACTTTTTTAAAAACTGAATTATAGCACATAAACAAAAAGTGCACAGATTATAAATATCCACTCAAAGAACACTTACAACGTAAAAAGATCTTGGTAACCAGCACCCAGATTAAGAAATAAAACATTTGCTACACCTAAAATCCTTATATTCTCTTCTAGTCATTTCGTTTATCTAAAGATAACCTCTTTTTTTTTTTAATTTTTTTATTTTTTATAAACATATATTTTTATCCCCAGGGGTACAGGTCTGTGAATCACCAGGTTTACACACTTCACAGCACTCACCAAAGCACATACCCTCCCCAATGTCCATAATCCCACCCCCTTCTCCCAAACCCCCTCCCCCCAGCAACCTTAATCTCATAAAGATAACCTCTTTTATCAGAGTTTAACTTTGTTTGGTTTTGAGATTTATCTGCATAAAATCAAAAAGTATGTACTTGTTTGTGTCTGGTTTCATTTGTTCAGTAGTATGTTTCTGAGATTCATCTCTAATATTAGAGGGAGCAGAAGTTTATTCCTGTCATTTTCATTGTTGTAGAGGATTATGTTATCTGGATATACTACAGTTTTGTCTACTTTGGATCAACATTTGGAGTGTGCCAGCTTTGGCCTTTTGTAATGCTGCTATATTTGTTTGCTGTACATATGTATACATTTCTGTGGATATATGGTTCTGTAATATAACTGCTAGGTTATATGTGTATTTTCACATTTAGTAGATTCTGCCTAACAATTCCAAAGTGATTACGTTAAATTACACTCTTTTTCTAATATTCCAGTTCCATGTCATTGCCTATAGCTAATATTGTCAGTTAAAAAAAATTAAGTATTGTGGGGCGCCTGGGTGGCTCAGTGGATTAAAGCCTCTGCTTTCGGCTTGGGTCATGATCTCAGGGTACTGAGATTGAGCTCCACATGGGGCTCTCTGCTCAGCGGGGAGCCTGCTTCCTCCTCTCTCTCTGCTGGCCTCTCTACCTACTTGTAATCTCTGTCTGTCAAATAAATAAAATCTTTTAAAAAAATTAAGTATTCTGATGGTTGTGTATTGGTATTTCACTTGGTTTTAATTTGTGTTAAGTTTATGACAATGAAATTTAGTACCTTTTGTTATGTATCAGTTATTTGAATATCCTCTGTTGTGAGGTGTCTACTCAATATGCATGCCTCCTTTTATCATTTCTTTCAGTTCCAGTGGTAATAAACTCCCTTCACTTTTGTTTATCTGGGACTGTCTTAATTTCTTTTTCATTTCTGCAGGACAGTTTTGTTGGATATAGGATTTTTGGTTGATAGATTTTTTCTCTTTTAACATTTCAAATACATCGGTTAACTTCCTTCTGGTCTCCAAAGTATCTGATAAGAAATCTGATAATAATCTTATTAAGGATTTCTTGTATGAGATGAGTTACTTCTTTATTGATGATTTCAAAATTTTCTTTTGTCTTTTGACAGTTAGATTATAATGTGTCTTGGTGTGGGTCTCTTTCAGGTCATCCTACTTGGAATTTATTGAACTTCTTGGATATTAATATTTATGTATTTTATCTAAGTTGGGAAGTTTTCAGCCATTACTTCTTCAAATATTCCCTCTCTGTCTCTCACCTTGTGGAATTTCCACAGTGCGCATGTTGGTTCACTTGATTGGATCTCACTGGTCCCTTAGATTTTGTCACTTTTCACCAACCTTTTTATTTCTGTTCCTCAAATAGGATAATTTCCATTGTTTTATCTTTAAGGTGACTGATCTTTCTGCCTGCTCAAATATGCCTTTCAGTTCTTGCCACATAGATGTTATATATTTTATGTTAGGTTCACACTTAAGGATTTAGAGTTTTTAATCAATACAGTGAGTAGAATATTTTTCTTTAGTTGAGGAAAAATTTTGAATGTCAGTATTATTTCTGAATACCCTATGATTTACCTTATTAATCCTACATATTTTAGTTTATTTTCCTAGGATTTTAAAGAATCAATATATCATAACCTTTTTCATCTTTCCAAGAATTTTATCTCTCAATTTCCTTTCTGTCTTTTCTTCACCTGGCTAAGACTTCCAGCAAGGCATTCAATATTTGGAGAGGCACAGTTGATTTTCCTTTTGGTCTTGACTTTAGTTGGAATACTTCTGTTTTACCATTTAATACAGTGTTTCTTTTAAATTTTAAATAGAAACTCTTTGTTCAGTTAAGGATTCTACTTCTCTTATTAGCCTCATGAGAATTTTTAAAAATATTTTGAGTAATAAATTTTGTCAATTTTTTTCTTTTTCTTCAATTTTTTAAACTCTTAATAAGTTACATAGCTATTTTGAGAGCTAAAACATTCTTAGTCATAATATACTAAACTTTTAATATACCACCAGATTTAATTAGCTACCATTATGTTTAAAAGTTTTATATATATATTCACAAGCATAATAGCTTTTGGTTTTTTTCTCATACCATTCCCAATCTGGAGAGTAAATTTTGTACTTACAGAATTAGTTGTGACCCTCTATTTTTTTTTAATATGTCATGGTACCATTTAAATAACTTAAAGAAAATGTAGTGAATTTTTGTCATGTAATTGAATGCTCTTATAAATTATGGGAGTCTATTGAAAAAGTTATTTCAGTGGCGTAGATAGTTCCTAGAAAGATACTGATTTCTACTGTAGTCTAGGATGAGAAATAGTTTTATCATACCAATGGTTTGGGAGAAAAGCATAGAAAGAGATGGTCTCTCACTGTGCCAAGAAAGGGAATGAGAAACTGAGCATTGGAGATCAGGAAGGAAATGCACTATGGTAGGTGTTTTTCTTTAGACAATTATTTTAAGTTAGAGATACTCCTATCTCAGAGATGGCCTATATTAGAAAATCAGAAGTAGGTTTGAAGATCGTGAACAACTATATATCAAGTAAGTATATTTGCTTTAAAAATATGCTACCTTACCTTATTAATTTCAGAGCCTTCAATTTTATGAATAATACCTTTTGACCTAAAAACTTTAACAATTTCTCTAGCCAAATTGAGCATGACATTTATCTCCTCCTTTGTTTTCATAGTAACAGCGATTTCTGGGTGATCATACTCTAAGTAGCCTGAAAAATAACATTTTCAGATAAAATAAGAATATTATTTAAAAAATTTCATGTGGACAATAAGCTAGTGTTCCTACTATAAATCCATGGAATACAACGCTCAACACAGATAAATGTATATCTTTCTGATGAGGTGTCTGCAATCAGTCATAATTCACTAGTGGCTGCAGAGTTCTGCTTGCTATTTTCTTGTCTGCTTAGAGCTAAGCCCATGAGGAAGGACAGAAAACTCTAGTCCTAGGATTAACAATTATACTGATATACCTGTATAGGATATTGAAAGGCTCCTCTGGGCCCTAGGTCTGGAGTTTATGTTCTACTTTTCTATTCTGTTTGGACTATGATTTTGGACTTCAAACAGTGCCTTAGGTATGGCTTCTGATTAAGTCTTCTCATCCATCTTTGGTTATTGCCCACCCAGCATTCCTGAGCATCTAGAGGACTCATCTATGCTCTTCTGCCTGTCTTATCTGGATTCCTGAATGCCCATGAGAGTTGCTTTCATTTAGATTCTACACTTTGGCTTTTCCTTTGTGATGGCTTCTTGTCTCACTTGACAACTATCTGCCATGCAAAATCTCTCAAGTCTTGGTCAATTCTCAGATTTGCTGTGTCATTTTCTTGCCCACTACCTGGTACCAAACCCTCTTCCCCTCCCACATGAACTCTATTGTATAGGAGTGTGTCTGTCCCACTCCCAGGATTTACCCTATACTAGGAGCATTACATGGCATGACTCAGAGAAGAAGCTATTGCCATATTTAGGCATGGAAGCTCCCAGCAGTCGTATAAGAGATCTGTGAGACTCTTTTCTGATTTCAGCTTATAAATCCTAAATCCTCAGATGGTAGCTCTGTGGCAAGTGAAGGGGGAAAAATAACTTTTTTCCTTGTATTGCTCAGGATGGTGTGTGTACTTTTGGTTTGGAAGAAAACAGAATTTTTAAGGTGATTAATAGTATGTATAAACATGCAATGTTAATGTGTTTAATAAGAAATTGAAAGGTCTTTTTTGAGGTGTAAGGTAGGAAAAACAAGTGTGGAGAGGTAATATTACACGAAACCCATCCAAACCAAAGATGTGATATTGTTGAAGTTATATACTTTATTATTAGTAATAAATAGGTTTCCTCAAATATCAGTTTAGTTATCAAAATAATTGCCTCTCTGAAGTAATGATAATAAGGGATGGTTGTGCTTAATCTTTAGGGTGAAGGGTACATACCCAGCTCTTTCATAGCATGTCCTGTATTCTTCATTATCCTCTTTAATAACATCTACCAAATAAAAGAAGATTTATCCCCCTGGAGAACAAGTTGTTATAAAATATCTTTACATTTGCAACTGATGATTTTTTTTTTTTACTTAACTAATAACTTTAAAGAAAACATGTGATGGGGAAATTTTCAGGGATTAGAATTAAATTTTGTGCATTTATGTTTCTCCAGCAAGTTGGTGAAAAGAATAAAAAGTGGCATTACCAGGTTGATTTTGAGGACCCCAAATGCAAGTCATATTTTTTTCTTTTTTCCTTAAAGTAACCTGCTTTAGGGTACTATTGATTCTGAAAAACACAAGCACAGTTGATGCTTTCCTCTTCAACTTTGGGGCCACAGGGAAAGCGTTCAGTCTTAAATTAGGTAGAAGGTTTGGCCAAACTGTGTTAGAACAAAAATGAGCACTACAGCTGGACATCTCAGAGATTCAGTTCCTCTTGTTTTTCCTACTGTGTATCCTCAAATTCCAGTACTAAATATCTGTTTCCAGGTAAGAACAGGTAACAAAATTTAGGAAAAGTGTTTTAAAATTACAGGTGGTGAAGAAAGGAAAGATACTGCTTTTTGTGTTCTACTACGTAACACATGTTCGATTTTCTCAACTACAGAGCTTTGGGTATATTACTTGACATTCACATGTTCCACATTGCCTTGAAAGGTAAGTATTTCACATAGTTGGCAAACTTGTGAGAACAACCACCTCAGTCAAAAAAGTGAAAATCCAGAACTTAGGCCCTAGAATTCTCTAGGCTGTTTACTGGCCATGTGACTGAGTTGTTGTTGTTCTTTCTCTGTGTAATGAAGAAATTAGACAAGGTTTCCTTCTATGAGCTATTCTTACTTTTTCCCTTTGGCAGATCCCCCTCATTTGCTTCTTTTACTGTGGGAAAATCAGGCAGGGAGAGAGGAAGGGAGTCTTCGGGAATTATGAGGAGTCTCCCTTTGCTTAACATTACCATTACATCTCATCTTCCAATATTTCCTATTTAGTGCACCTGTTGTTGACAGATCCTGGAATTTGCATCAGGAGGGAGCTAATGACCACTGTCCATATGTTTCATGTGCCCCAAAAGGTGGCTTGCAAAAGCCTCATGATTTGCTACTGTGGCACAGACAATTCAGTAACAGACATATTCAGCTTCTGAATAATACATATGTAGACTAGTTTTTACACAAATAACTTAGCAAATTGTGTCAAAGACCACTTCTACATATATAGACAGAGGACATAATGGGTGGGGGCAGCTGAGAGATTGGAGGAATAAACCCTTACCTTACTAATGAAAGTTTTCCTCACCTGTTTAACCTGCTTAGAACTTGAAATCTGATCAATTATAGTCATTATATCTTCTTCACCTTGGACATATCCTTTTAGTATAGCATATTTCAAGGACAGCTGGTGACTCATCTTTTGATCTATTATTTGTAGCAACTTTGGGGTTATGAGCTGGAAAAAATGGAACTACCATTTACTATAAATTGTATACATTTAGTTAGTTATATATTGATTAGTTTAACTAAAGTATATAATATTAAGAAATAACGTGTTTTCAACAGTAACTATAGTAACCTGTCAAGGTTATTTTATTCATGGCAAGTTTATAACTTCATGACCAGAGTGATTTCCCTATAATTAATAATGCTGGACACCTATGTGAAGTTATGAATTTACTCTTTACTTATGTCTCCTATAGAGCATTGAATACTACTTCCAACTGGTTTAAATTCTTGGAAAACAATGCAATTAATCTGGGCTTATCATAAATGTGTATAAAGTACTGCCACTTATACCTGTGAAATCTTCTACTAACCTTCTTACCAGAAGGCTTATTTGGGAGTTAGAACCCACCCCAACTATACTTCTTGTTTGACCACACCATTAATTTCTCATTGTTTCTTTGCTGAGGTTTAACTTTCTAGATTATCTGTTACCACTCTGCAGTCCTTTAACTTCCCCATAGTTGGCTGTTTCCCGTGTTTTCCTGTCTATGCTCCATATTCTTCATACTCTCCTCGCTGACCAACTGCCATTAATCCTCAAAGCACTAATTTATGCTCATCCTTCAATATTCAGTTTAAGCATCACCTAATAAAAAACATCTTTTTAAAAAATCGTGTTAGCATTTTGTACATACTCTGTTTTGCACTTACCTTACAATGTAACATTGGAACATCTAGATGACAGGTCATTTTCCTTCTATAAGTTCTCTAGAGTGTGTCTAATTTGTCTTCATGTTCCAGGGCCTATCATTTGATATGTTAAGGGTTCAGAATTTCCTGAACACCTAAACAAAATTTCCTTAGGTGGTTTACCAGTTTCTTCACTTAAAATATTTGGTAGACCCCATATATCCTCCAATAAGAAAGAATTAACTAGTCCCTGGAATACGCTTTGCTTGTCTTCCTTAGGTCAAATTGCACACTAGCATTACTTGCAGTCTTATTTAACACTAAAATGGGAAAAGCTACTAGTTGCATCCTTTTAGACCTTAGCAAAAGTATTTTTTAAGCATATGTAAGAAAGCTCTAAATGTACAGATTCTAATCTGTTAGTTTTATCTCTAGATGAACCACGTCTCCCTTAGGTTTGTTCCTCTCACAGTGCTTAAATGTGCATGTGTCTTGTTTCTGTATGAATAGAGCGAGCCAGTGAAAGAGAGGGGATGTATCCCTGTTCCGTATATATACTTCACATGCCTTGTGATGGAGTGAGTCCCATGTCATTGAAATAATTGTATAGATAATAAATAATATCATGCTTGTTATAGAAAGATGATTAGACAAATAAGGTTATTTTTGATGCTGTGATTTTATGTTACTATGAATTTATGAAACATGAAATGCATAATTTTTGCCTTCTTAATATGTATGAATTTATACTACTTGCTTTGTCACTATGAATGGTGTGCATGGTTGTTTTGTTGATTTCCAGGTTTTATACCAGGTATCTCTAAAAATAAACATTACTTTGGGGTTAATTTATACTTACATTACTATGTAATTTTTTATGTGCTCTCTATTCAAAGAAAAAGCTATACTGAATATTTCTATACTTTCATGTACTAAATAAATTGCACATACAATTTGGATATTCATAAAATAAATTTAATTTGTGGAAGGATTATAAAATTTAAAATATAAACATCATCTCAATAAAAAGTAGAAATCATAAAACTACTAAACTGATCTTAGTCCATATTTCATGAAGCAGTCAGTAGAAATTTGAAATTGAATGATTTAATAGTTCTTTACCTTCAAAATACGTAGTAGGCGAAGAAATCGAACAATTTTTATAAAGATTACTGTTAGAATAAAATCAAGAGTATAAGTAATAGAATTTGTCTCAATAAGAATTATATCTATGATGCCAACTGATGTAATTGCTAACTCAAATAGGTTCCAGGCCTGTAAAAAATATTCTTTCCTCATTGCAGCCATCTGTTGATTAAAAAAAAATACATTATCTTGTTTTTGCTTTTACTGTAACATTTTCCACAATAATGAAACATCACTAGTTAGATTCTTTTCTGATCTACCTTAAGATTTCTTGTCTGAAATACTAGTAAGGAAGCATATTAATTTAAAATTCAAATGATTAAATATTAAAGCATAGCTAAGAGAGTGGGAAGTATTAAAGATGATTGTGGGTTTTCAGTGGAATTCTGAAAGAAAAGTAGGTTTAGAGAAGATAAATTTTTTAGAATGTGCTGTTTGAGATGTTTGTATAGCATTTTGTTGGAGAGATCCAGTCATCAGTTTCTATATGATCTGAGGTTCTTGGTAAGATCTGAGGTGGGAATGTGAATTTAGAAGTTATTAGACTATAAATGGTAGATGATGCCAAAAGTGAAAGAGATAGCATGGCTTATGAAGCTCTTTATTCTTTATGTCCATGTCTCATTTCCATACCCTCCACATCTAACATCTAACATCTAACATCTCTCTAACATCCATGCTGACCAATCCATCCCAAGCTCCAGTCACTGGGAGTGATGTCCCTTGTGCATGCAACGGGTTTTGCTTCTAGCTTTTCCCTTGTTTTTGTCCATCATGTTATATATTCATATTCTTAGTCTTCACTTTTTGGTCTATAGAGCACAATACTATTATCAATATGATTATCAGTTTGTTGACCCTTTCTTCATTTTACAACTACCTTTATATTAGATTTAAAAATCAAATCATGTATGTTTTTCAGGCATGAAGGGATATCTATCACTCCACCTATCTCTATCTAGTAGTAAAAAAGATTAAAATGAACACTATCCTGCTAAATTTATGAACACTATCGATACCTTTGAAACTCCCTTTGACACACACCATTTTAAAATTTATGTTTACAAATACAAAATCAGTTCTTAAAGTATGGATGTTTTCTATTGAGTTGCCTTAAAAATTTACCTTTAAAAATTAAAATTTGGGAAGTGAGAAAGAATTTCATACACTCCTTTAGAAAATTGTGTGTAGTTAGTGTTGGAAATGAAGTTACAGAATCTCTCTGTGAGACATATAACATATTCACACATACACATATACACACACACCACAATTTTGGATTACCTTAAATAGGGCCTCCACGATATAAAATGCAAGAAAAGAGTAGTTAGAGTATCTTAATTCCTGGTCATAGATCTCACTTAAGTTAGGTATCCAAGAAATTATAATAGGAAACATATTCATTAGTGTCACAAGATATCCAATATACTCAAATTCATCCGTAAATACAATTTTATGGCATAAACGAAGAATGCAATGTCTACAAAAAATAAAGAGTTTTATCTAATAAAATAATTACACGGAATGACTTTCAGTTCAGTTCTGTTCTAATCATCTATAGTACACAGCCCAGCTTAGTTCTGGGTAGGAGAAATCATTACCTAACATTTTCTGGCATCTCCCTTCAGATATTGTACTTTTAATTTCCTCCTCTGCTGGATGTCTTGAGGCTTGTTTCCCCTCTTTTTTCCCCCATCTTCCTCAACTCTTATCCATTTTTAGTTTTAATAGAAATACTTTGGTCATGAGATGGGATAACTCAAATTAGAAATATTAAAAAATAATAATAAACAAAGGGAATTCCTTCCACCTGCCAGACATGATTACTATTAACAGTTTGAATATTAGACCAATCTTTTTTCTTATGTAATCATTATCTGTAAACACAAAAATTTTATCATACATATCATTCTAAACTTTTTTTCTTTTTCTTGACAACGTATCATGAGCATCTTTTCTTGTTGAGGCATAGAATCTGTAAAAAAATAAAAGTCCCAGGATGTGTGGTAATAAAACAGTATGAATCCACATCTTATCAAAATGTATTTATCAAAATATTTAAATCAAATATTAAATCAAATCAATAACTCCTAAATGTGAGACAGGAAATCATCAAAATCCTAGAGGAGAACATAGACAGCAACTTCTGTGACCCGGGCTGCAGACACATCTCTGCAGGCAAGGGAACAAAAGCAAAAATGAACTATTGGTACTTCATCACGATAAAAATTCTGCACAGCAAAGGAAACAGTCAATAAAACTAAAAGCCTACAGAATGGGAGCTATGTCATTTGCAAATGATATATCTGTTGAAGGGTTAATATCCAAAATCTATAAAGATCTTATCAAACTCAACACCCCCAAATTAATAATCCAGTTAAGAAATGGGCAGAATATCCAACTTTTGTACCAATGTGGACAGGACTGGAGGAGATTATGCTGAGTGAAATAAGTCAAGCAGAGAGAGTCAGTTATCATATGGTTTCACTTACTTGTGGAGCACAAGGAATAACATGGAGGACATGAGGAGAAGGAAAGGAAAAGTGAATTGGGTAAATTGGAGGGGGAGGTGAAGTATGAGAAACTGTGGACTCTGAGAAATAAACTGAGGGCTTTGGAGGGGAGGGGAGCGGGAGGATGAGTGGGTCTGGTAGTGGGTATTAAGGAGGGCACATACTGCATGGAGCACTGGATGTGGTGCATAAACAATGAATCTTGGAACACTGAAAAAATAAAATTAAATTAAAAAATTGATCACATACACATTAAAAAAAAAGAAATGGGCAGAAGATATGAAAAGATATTTTTTCAAAGAAGATATCAGATGGCTAACAGACATACTAAAAGATGCTTAACATCATGCATCGTCAGGGAAATACAAATCAAAACCCACAATAAGATATACCTCATAATGGTCAGAATAGCTAAAACTAACAACTCAGGAAACAATAGAAATTGGCAAGGATGCAGGATTCGGAGAAAGGAGAAGCCTCTTAAACTGTTGATGGAAATGCAAACAGGTGTAGCCACTCTGGAAAACAGTAAGAGGTTTCCTCAGAAAGTTAAAAACAGAACTACCCTATCATCCAACTGTTGATGGAAATGCAAACAGGTGTAGCCACTCTGGAAAACAGTAAGAGGTTTCCTCAGAAAGTTAAAAACAGAACTACCCTATCATCCAGCAATTGCACTACTAGAAACTTTCCCAAAAGATACAAAAATAGAGATTTGAAGGGACATATCTACACCAATGCTTGTAACACCATTATCAACAATAGCCAAACTATGAAATGAGCCCAAATGTCTATTAGCTGATAAAGAAGATGTGGTACATGTGTGTATTGACACACACACAATCCTGGAAATCGTGGAATATCACTCAGCCATCAAAAAGAATGATATCTTGCCATTTGCAATGACATGGATGGAACTAGAGTCTATTATGCTAAGCGAAATAAGTCAGTCAGAGAAAGAGAAATGCCATATGATTTCACTCAATATGGAATTGCAAGAATGCTCTCATGGAGTTCATCCCCCATGTTTTCTTCTGTGGGTTTTACCGTTTCAGGTCTTACTTTACTCCATTTCAAATTGATTTTTGTTTATGATGTAAGACAGTGGTCTAGTTTCATTATTTTGCATGTGGCTGTCCAGTTTTCTCAACATCATTTACTGAAGAGATTATCCCTTACCCACTGTATATCATTAGTTCCTATGTCATAAATTAATTGATTATATACTCATGGGTTTATTCCTGGGCTCTCTATTCTGTCCCATTGATCTATGTGTCTGTTTTTATGCCAATACCATACTATTTGTTTATTACAGCTTTTAAAAAATTTTTAAAAATTTACTTATTTATTTTTAGAAGATTTTATTTATTTATTTGTCAGAGAGAGAAAGAAATAGAGAGCAGCCACAGGCAGACAGAGTAGCAGGCAAAGGCAGAAGGAGAAGCTGGCTCCCTGCCAAGCAAGGAGCCTGACGTGGGACTCGATCTCAGGACACTGTGATCATGACCTGAGCCGAAGGCAGAGGCTTAACCAACTGAGCCGCCCAGGCATCCCTACGGCTTTTTAATATAGTTTAAAATCAAGAATTGTGATACCTCCAGTGTTATTCTTTTTTTTCCCCTCAAGATCATTTTGGCGATTTAGGATCTTTTGTGATTCCATACAAACATTAGGATTTTTTGAAACTTCTGTAAAAAATGTTAATTGGAATTTTGGTAAGGATTACATTGAAACTATAGATTGTTTTGAATAGTATGGCCATCTTAACAAGATTAATTCTTCCAATTCATGAGCATAAGATATCTTTCCATTTATTTGTATCTTCTTTAATTTCTTTCATCAGTGTCTTACAGTAATCAGGGTAGAGGTCTTTTGCCTTCTTGGTTAAATTTATTCCTAAGTATTTTATTCATTTTAATACAGTTATAAATGGGATTTCCTTAATTCCTTTTTGTTATTAGTGTACAGAAATGCTACTGATATTTATATATTGATTTTGCATGCTGTAACTTTACTGAATTTGTTTATTAGTTCTAACTTTTTTTTTGTGGAGTTCTTAGGGTTTTCTGTATATATCATGACATCTGCAAAAGATGTTAGTTTTACTCATTTCTTTCTGATTTGGATGACTTTTTTTTTCTTGCCTAATTACTCTGGCTAGAACTTCCAATACTAATTTTAATAAAAATTATGAGAGTGGGCCTCCTTATTTTGCTCCTGATCTTAGAGAAAAAGCTTTCAGCCTTCAGCTTTTCACTGTTGAATATGAATTTAGCTGTGTGATTGTCAACTATGGCCTTTGATGAGGTATACCACTTCTTTACCCAGTTTGTTGACAGTCATAATTTATATTTACCCATTTTTGTCTTGTGTATCCATTATTGTAGCTATATTTTTAAAATACTTTTGACTTTTAACCTTTATGCTAGATTTTTATGCGATTTATCCACCATTGTTACAGTATTAGAGTGGTCTGAATTTTATCATATATTTATCTTTACCAGTGAGACTTATACTTTCATATGTTTTTCTGTTACTAATAGGGGGGTGTCCTCTGGATGGCAACCACAAAAGCCAGGGTGCCAAACTCTTGCACAAGTTCATTTCCGGGAGACACTGTCCTTGCAAGCTCATTAAGAACTGTTTCATTGTCTATTCTAGTCTTCTGGATCTTGTGGACATAAGCCCAGTTATCTCTCCGAGAGGATGTTTTGGGGGCCCATCTCTCAAGTGGAAGTCTCAAAAGTTGGGGCACTAGATGTTGGGTCCAAACCCTTTACTTCTCATGGAGAAGCTGGGAACCATGAGTTCCCTTCTGATCGCATGCCTCAATGCCAGAGGGTTAGTTTTATGCTGACAGTGTGTCTGAGCCTTTGCGACCTGTTTCATGTAGGTATTTTCTCATTAGCCTGATATGTAAGAATCACTCAGCTACTTTCTGGATTTTTTTGAGAGGTAAGTGGTCCATATGTGTCTGTGGATTTGGTATGATGATGAAAGGAGTTAAGTTCAGGGGCCTCCTATGTCACTATCTTAAACTATAATACAGACTGCTTTTCCTGATTTCTTTCAGCAATAAAGTCATTTCTGGCACAGCATTGCACTTGATGTTACCTTTTTCTTTCCTACCAGACATTTATTTATTTATTTATATGTTTCTTTCTTTTTTCTTTTTTCTTTTTTTTTACTTTTTAAAAATTGTATTATGTTAGTCACCATACAGTACATCATTAGTTTTTTTTTTTTAATTTCTTTTCAGCGTAACATTATTCATTGTTTTTGCACCACACCCAGTGCTCCATGCAATCCGTGCCCTCTCTAATAACCACCAGCTGGTTCCCCCAACCTCCCACCCCCAGCTCCTTCAAAGCCCTCAGATTGTTTTTCAGAGTTCATAGTCTCTCATGGTTCACCTCCCCTTCCAATTTTCCTCAACTCCCTTCTCTTTTTTGATGCAGTGTTCCATGATTTTTACCCCAATGATGCAGATGTAGTGAAAAGAAGGGCCATATGCACCTCAATGTTCCTAGCAGCAATGTCCAGAATAACCAAAACGTGGAAAGAGCCAAGATGCCCTTCAAAAGATGAAAGGATAAAGTTGATGTTACCTTTTGCTTAAATTTATAAGTGATTGTAATTTGACTTGTTTATGCCAGATAGATGAATCGAAAGGGATATGGTGGGGATTACTCTCAATTCCTTTAAATCTTTAAGGTTGGTGTTAATTTCTTTATGCCTGGAATACTATATTACTTCTTACGACTATTTTGGCCAGGGTTCCACATGGTCATTTGGACCTTCCTGCCATAATATTCTTATTCTATAGGTCAGCAAGACAATGTGAATGTTCAGCTACACACTGACTATATTCATCCCATGTATACACTTGGAGATATAGAGAAATAACCACACAGTGGACTTGCTGGATTATTATGAAGCAGACTGGGTCAGAGACTTAAACTAAAAGCTTCCTCTCTAATTTGAGAACTGTGATAGCATTTCAAGCCTCTGGTCTTTTGTTTGTTTGTTTGCTTATTTATATTCCCTCCAAAGTCTTTTTAAAAGTCTCAGTATTCTCTTTTTTCCCACTTAAAAGTAATTTTTTTAGTAAAGTGACTAAAGGTCCATCTGAGAAAAGATCGAGGGAATATTTATCCTATGTGTTTGTGGTGTTATTGTAGACCTTTTTCAAAGGCTCTGGTTCTGAGAACTGACTTAGGTATAAGGAAAGGGTGGGGAATCATGATCTTCCTTTGCAGTAGTTGACCTCATCCCTTTGCTGACCAGTTCTTTATTTTTAGAAAAGTCAAATAAAATGTAGTTAACTATTTGTCTACATTGTCATTTGACACAAATTATCTTACCCATACCCAGGCCAAGGTAGTCTGACTGCTCTTCCAGGTTTGCTGTTCACAAAAAAAGGATGCCCACCTTGCTTTTGACATTTGAGTGCTGCCATCTGTCTTCTGCCATTCCCAAATCCTTTCGATACTAGTAAGACTAGTTCCTTGGCAACCTCAACTACTGTCAACCATGTCTTGCCGAGGGCATCTATCACTGAGTTTCACAGTGTTGCCTTGTGAAAGTAAACATCCTCTGGTCCTTCCCACAGGGGCAAAGTGATGGGTCCTTCATTCTCTTATAATAATTTTTGTAAATATTCCAGTTTTTATCATCCATACTTCACTTATTGTAGGTTATTGGCCTGGTCAAGTTTCAAAGAACAATCCCAAGAGATTAACTGTACTGGTTCCAAGTGTCCTTAACAGAATGTTGAACCTCGAATCATGGATAAGACCATCATGCCAATAAATTCTCCCTAATATGGTCTTATTTACAAAATAAATACCCTCAAGATCCATTCCATTATATGTCTACCAGTATTTGCTTGTATTACTCAGGCCCTGTAATTTCCTCAATAGATAAATTATCTCCTAAAGAAAGCACTGTATTTCCTCCTCTAGCTGTGTTGAGATCTGATATGGGTAATTACCTTGGAAACAGTGAGATGTGGTAGAGAATAACCTTGAAACAAAGACAAGATTTATCTTGTGATGTCTTTGTAGCATCTGAAGGGGATAGGAGGCTATTATCCTCTAGCAAGAAAGAGGTGGCTGCCTTCTGCCAGGCTACAGTATTCATGGGGATTGTGAGGGTTCAAGATCTTCAGATTTATCTCCCAAGTGTTACCACTTTAGATCTCAGGTTCCTGATCTTTTTCTTTCAGAGCCCTGACCCTGATACGGAAACCCAATTGATGCTAGGTGTTTATTCTTCTTTCTGTAGCTCTAGCTGTATCCCCTCAAAATAGATACACTATTATTGACTTATTTAGGTATGGATAATTTAAGTTGAATTTTTAATTTTAAGAATTATGTGTGTTTTCCTATTCAGTTTATTTTGGTGACTGGACTTGTTTCTGTTTGTGATTCTGTCACTTCTCAATTTCAATAATACTTCTATTATTGGAATTCAGCACTTAGTAATAAATGCTCACATTTGTTAAGTGCTTACCCAGTGCTAATCCCTGGTCTAGGCACTTCTACACATACTATTCATGTATTCTTTCCCACAGTTCCATGAGGAAACAGGAGAACCCAACTCGCATATTTTGGTGCCCATTATGTGTCATATACATATATATATATATATATATATATATATATATATATATATATGACCTGTGGCAAAGTAACTGACACATAATGGTCATATATATATATATATATATATATATATATATACACTGAGGACTGAAGGACTGAGGACTGAGGACTGAAATGATCATTCAGATAATAAATGACAGAGACTTGAGATTCTAAACCAAGCCACATGGCACCAGGATCTGCACTAATCACTTTGAGATGAGTGATATTCAGAGATAGCTTATGGGGAGTTTTTTAAATCTCCCTTCCATTAAGTTGCATCAACAAAAAGAATTACTTAAAAAGTTATAGCTTTAGTCAGTATTGAAGGCTTTAAAAAACCCTATAATATGACAATCTCTTTGTTGTAGTGAGTGTGGTAGATTAAAGATGCTATATAATTGATACTTTTATTGAGAAGAACGGTCTATATTTCCTCCTCTTGAATCAAAGAAAAGAAACAATAGGCATCCAAATTGGAAAGAAGCAAGTAAAATTATCTCTATTCATAGATGACATGATTTTCTACAGAAAGAATCCCAGAAAATTCACAAAAAACAGGAGAGCTAATCAATGAATTCAGTAAAGCTTCACAGAATACAAAGTCAACATACAGAAATCATACACTAGGAATGAACAATCTTAAAATGAAATAAAGAAAACAGTGTCATTTATAATAGCATCAAAAAAGCAAAAGAAGTGGTTCCTGTGTGGCTCACAGGTAAGCAACTGCCTTCCACTCAGGGTCCTGGGATTGAGCCCTGCATCAGGCTCCCTGCTCAGGGGAGAGCCTGCTTCTCCCTCTCCCTCTGCTTGCTGCTCTGTCTACTTGTGTTCTCTAACTCTGTCAAGTAAATAAATAAAAATCTTAAAAAGAAAGAAAAAATAGGATTAACTTTAATCAAAGACTTGTATGCTAAGAACTGTAAGACATTCCTGAAAGAAATAAAGGAAGATCTAAGTAAAGGAAAAGTCACCTCATGTTCATGAATTGGAAAGCTTAATATTATTAGGATGACAATACTGCAGATTCAATGTAATCCCCATGAAAGACTCAATGGCATTTTTTTTTCAAAATTAAACAAATCCTAAAATTTATATGTAATTACATTTATATGGAATTACCTACATTGTTACACCAATCTTGAAAAAGAAAGTTGATAAACTTATATTTCCTGATTTCAAAATTATCTAACAGCTGTGGAAAACAATTTGGTGGTTCCTTGGGATAAGTTAAACATAAAATTATCTTACGATCCAACAATTTCACTCTTTGGTGCATACCCAAAAAGTATGGAAAAAGTGGAAAGAAGGTATTCAAATACTTTTACATGAATGTTCTTAACAACACTGTTCTCAGTAGCCAAAAGGTGAAAACAACCCAAATGTCCATCAGCTGATGAATGGGTAAACAACATATGATGTTTCTGTACAATGAACTATTATTCAGCCATAAGAAGGAATAAAGTCTTGATACCTGCTACAAAGTGGATGAAACTTATGTTACTGATACATTCGACCATGTAGATGAAAACATTATGGGGAGTGAGAGAAGCCAGAAACAAAAGACTATGTGTTTGATGGTTCTAGTTATATGAACATTCAGGACATGTAAATTCATAGAGACAAAGCAGACTAGTGGGATGCAGGAGCTGTGGGGGTGTGTGCAGGGAGAATGGGGAGTGACTGCTTAATGAGTGCTGGTTTTATATTGGAGGCAATAAAAATGTTTTGGATTTTGACAGAGATGATGTTTGCCCAACATTGTGAATGTACTAAATAACATGGAATGATAACTTAGAAATGGTTAATCTTGTTATATGAAATTTACTTCAGTAATAAGAGAAAAGTTATTATACTATCTTTTTTTTTTCTTTAAGTAACTTTTTGTATGTATGTAAGTAATTTAATTATAAACTACCCCAAATATTTTCCAATATATTCAGGATATGAATTTGTTTCTTAAATTTTCTGTGGAGCTTCAACATACAACCCTGAGATCTAGTGTCAAATGCTTTATCGACTGAGCCATCCAGGAGCTCCCAGGATATAAATTTAAAAAGTAGAAAGGTCAGTATAATAACAGTTCTAGTAAGGTTCAAAATCACTTACCTTGATGGGATCCCTTTTTCCTTTTTAGTGTTGTACACCCAATTTAGCAATACTTTTCTAATAAAGGCAAGAAGTTTTTTGCTTTCAGAATAATTCTTTATTGCCTCAGGACCCATATATCTGGGGAAAAAAAGAAGTAATCACTAAACCTGCTTTAATATTTGGGGACTAGATTTAATGCAGTAATGTCAGACAGCAAGAAGATGATTTTGTCCATTGATAACTAGAAATAGGACACTTTCATGAGCATAGGTCCAAGTCACAAAGTTGTAGATACAAGTAGATATATAATTATGAATTCAGATTCTGGGGCTCACTCATTAAAGAGAGATACATGGTTTAAAATAAAGAGGTCAAGTTTCAGGGAGGAAAAGAATAATGTGATTCAAATAGATCCAGTTTTCATGATGGGGCCCCCATTATCTCATGAAATTACCTCATGAAAATGTTTGCTCTACAAAATAGACATGAAAATATCCATGCCAGTTGGGAATAATTAAATAAGAAAGTATATTTGAGGCATCCAACCCATCTCATAATCCTCTTACCTCTTTGATTGATTTCAACTCCTGGACAGGTAGTTAGGGGAATTAATGGAGAAAATACAAGTGGTGAGTAAAGAGTTAATGATTACTTGGAGAAGTCAGTGGTCCTAAAACCCCAAAGACAGTTTCGTAGCACATATCCCACTGTCTCTAGGTTTCTGTTGACTTTTCTAACAAAGTGGCTCATATCTACGTGCTATGATCTGGTCTTGTTTAGCAAAATACCTTGGTTTTTGTTATCTTCATCAGAAGGGCAATAGGGCTTTGTCCTTGGGTCTGAGGCCTTACTTTAAAATATGGCTTAATGGAAGGGTATTGGTGACTTAAATGCAAAGGTGGACCTTGTCCTTCCTATTGACTATATTGTTCTTACTCTGAAATTTGAATGATTTCTCTGCTATGGGAATACAGATGTCACTGAAAAGAAGGAAGTCATTCGGGGCGCCTGGGTGGCTCAGTGGGTTAAGCCGCTGCCTTCGGCTCGGGTCATGATCTCAGGGTCCTGGGATCAAGTCCCACATCGGGCTCTCTGCTCAGCAGGGGGCCTGCTTCCCTTCCTCTCTCTGTGATCTCTTCCCTTCCTCTCTCCTACTGTGATCTCTCTCTGTCAAATAAATAAATAAAATCTTTAAAAAAAAAAAAAGAAGGAAGTCATTTAATTCTCTGTGACTCAATAGAATGAATGATATGGTAACCACGTGGAAAATCACAAATGTATATAGAGCTTGATTTGTTCCTAATTTTAAAAATATTTATTGAATGTATTATTCTTCCTAAAAGCTGGAGAGAAACCATAAGCAAAAACAGATCGCTGCCCTTAAGGATCCAGCAGACTAGAGGAACGAAACAGGCAAATAACAATTGCATTAAATTGTAGTGGGCGTTGCTGTGGAGATCATAAACAATAGGGCAGTCTGAATCCATCAAGTGGGGGGCTGGTATTTAGTGCTGGGGAATCAGGAAACCTTCTTGAAGGAATTAATGTCTCAACTAAGATCTGGTCATTTCTTAAGTTTCTATAAATCCTAAAATTCTGTGGTATGAGCAATTCAGCCTCCTGAATTCCTATCTTTTGTCATCAGATTCCTTGCTTTTTTAGGAAGATGGCTGTGATCTCTTTAATCGGATAGTGAGGCAGCTGAAGCTTCCAAGGCGAGCTCTGTAATTATCAGTTAAGTGGCTGTGGGTAAATCATTTCATCTCTTTTCTCCTCACCTTTCTCATCAGCAAAATGAAGATAATACTGACACTTATTTCACAGGATTTTTTTTAACTTTAGATTGGTAATACATGCAACGTGTTTAAAACTGTGCTTGGCACAGTACTTAATAAATATAAGCTCTCTATTCAAAGAATTCTTTCTCAGGCAATTACACAGGCAGTTAGCTTAGGTCCTGGTGCCCCTGTTTAAATCCCCCAACTCTTTCTCTCCTTAGACTTGTTTTCTTGCCACAGGACACTGCGACACATGGGGCATTGCTGAAATGAGCAGCAAATGGCCAAGTCAACTGCAAGGCAAGTACTGACTCTAAGTGTAATTAGGAGTTACTTCTCTGGAGATTGGACCACCATTCCACTAATGATACTCCCCACAGTGCCTGCCATATACCTTTGCACATATTCGTATATAATATTTATCTCATTTATGAATCACTAAAAAATAATATATTCTAAAATGTGCCTTTGTCATCCACTAGGCATCCTTTCAACCCTTTAACTCCCTTCTCCTGATTCTGGGTCTTCCTAGGCATACATTTCTTCTGCCTTCCTGGAGGCGTTAAAGAGGAAAAATCAAGGCAATGGGTTGGCTTGCTCTATACTGCCTTTTTTTTTTTTTTTTTTTTAATATTAACTTCTCCTGAACAATGCAGTGATAATGCTTTTCAGCATGTTATTTATTCATCCATTTAAAAAACTCTCGCTGTCCACTGTGCATCTGTCTTCTTTAAAGTGTGCGTCACACTGTTTCTAAGTGTTCACATTTGGCCAGCCCTCTGTCCCCGTCTCCTTCTTGTAAGCATCTGAATGGCCTAGAGTGGGGGGCAAACGGAGGCCCTTGTCCTTACGCCTCATTCATCAAGAAAATGAAATCTTAAGCCAGATGTATTTTATCTTACTTCCTTGACAAGTATGTCATAAGGATTTGTATGGCTAGGCTTGAAATGCAATCTCTTTCACTCTTTGAAATCTGTACTCCCAACTTTAATGAGACTGCTCTCCGGCACCCGGCTGCTTCTCTTCCCACACAGGGCTTTATCACTCTCTGAGCCACAAGCCAGCAATGGGGAGTGGACACCCGGCTGACGCTGCTCTTAGCTTTCAGCGTAGGTGCACCAAAGGCCCCGTCTGCCCTTGAGATAACGGCCCAAGGGAAAGGCCCAAGAAGACCAGACGAGTGAGATTTGGGACCATTGGCAGGGAATTTTGGTGTCTTCAATGCTAGGAGTGTGGTTTATTTTATTTTTTATTTTTCTTTTTAAAGATTTTATTTATTTATTTGTTTGTCAGAGAGAGAGAGAGCACAGAAGCAGGCAGAGAGGCAGGCAGAAGCAGAGAGAGAAGCAGTCTCCTTGCCGAGCAAGGAGCCTGATGCAGGACTCGATCACAGAACCCTGGGATCATGACCTGAGCCAAAGGCAGCGGCTTAACCGACTGAGCCACCCAGGCATCCTTATTTTATTTTTATTTTTTTTAAAGATTTTATTTATTTGCCAGAGTGCTTGCATACACGAGAGAGAGAGAGAGAGACAGAGACAGAGAGACAGAGAGACAGAGAAAGCACAAGCAGAGTGAGCAGCAGGCAGAGGGAGAAGCCGAGTCCCTGCTGAGCGGTGACCCTGATGTGGGCTCCATCCCAGGATTGAGAAACAATGACCTGAGCTGAAGGCAGATACTTAACTAACTGAGCCACCCAGGGGACCAAGGAGTATGGTTTAGAAGAAGAAGTTATGTTATGTCCGGGCTTTGGGGGAACATCGTTGTTAACTGCAGGGCAGTTTAACTCTCCTCTTAGCCCCATCATATACCCTTCATCCTTCCAAGGGGATCGGAAGCTAACGCGTGGATTTCAAGGAACTTGCCATGTAGTACAGAGGCTTACAGCAAAAGAAGCTATTACAAAACTATGCTGGGTATTAAGAGAGAATATGCACCGATGTGTTTGGAGGAATTAACGGAGTCTTTGAACTTAGTGAGGTATTCAAGCAGTCTAAGAGGAAGAGTGTTCTACCACCACAGCTCAGCTTTGGGGGCAAAAGAAGGAAGGGAAGAGCGTCTCCGCTAGCAACAGCAACACATTCAAAAGTGCAGGAGTCTGAATAAGGAGAGCAAGCTGGGAAACGGAAAGGAAGTGATTTGGCCTGATTTGGGGGTGCAGAGCAGGCCGTGGCTTGCACACGTGTTACCAGATGATCCCAGGTTACCAGAAAGAGCAAGCAAACTCACTTGCATTGCTTCCTAAATGCAGGGGCTTAGGATGGAAGCTTTCTCTTGCCAGTGTACTTACTCTCCCTTCTTCTCGCCAAAGCTTCCCGCGGCACCGACCAGCACCTGGACTGCACTCTGGGACAGAATCTCATTCCTGTATTGTCTTTGGTAGCTCGCCTGAAAAAAAAGGGGAAGATTATGATAGAGCATGGATGACAATGACAATGACAATGACGATGACAATAACAATAACAATAACAATAACAACAACAATAACTTAGTGTTTCCTTTATGAAAAGGTAGTGGGTGAGAAAGAAGTAAAAAATTCCTAAGTAATCTACTATCTCTATAAAAAGAACGTTTCTAGGCAGTCCAGACCTTGCCATCAGTGCGGAAGGCCCATCCAAGCTTTGGGTTAAACCAAACTGGTTCTTCAGGAAGCTAAGTTCCCCCTAGATGTTAATTAGGCTTTCGAAAATTAGTGGCGTTCTGTCGTCAAATAACTTTGGGAACTTCCTGCTGCGAGTGTATCCCCATCTTAACAGTTTATGATGCACATTAGAAATTTAAAGACTCTGAGAACTGCTCTTGTGGGGAACCCTGGTTTATAACTTTGATTTCATTTTTCCAAATATTTTGACAACACAACTGTTTTTCTCTCGTCTATTATAAGCATTAAACGGACTGCTGCTGTGGTGCAGAAAGCAGTCATTTGTTCACTTGGTCCACATACTGAGACTCACTTTGCTTCCGGCACTAACTCTGATGCTGGAGAAGCACCCCCCGTCCGACAATGGCCTGGCCACAGTGTGCTGAACACTGTCCAAAATCATTGCACAGACCAGCTTCCTGAATTGGAATGTATGATATAAGTAAAGATTTTTGCTTCCATAGAACACATCTGCACCATCATTTATGGATATCAAAATGCAGATTTGCTCTTGAGGGATACCAGAATGGGATATAACTAATATTTTTAAAAGATCTTATTTATTTATTAGAGAGAGAGAGAGAGAATGAATAAGCAGTGGGGAGGGGCAGAGGCAGAGAGAAGCAGACTCCCCGCTGAGCAGGGAGCCTGATGTAGGACTCCATCCCAGGACTCTGGGATCATGACTTAAGCTAAAGGCACAGGCTTAACTGACTGAGCCACCCTGGTGCCCCAGAATAAAACTAGGTTTAAGAATGAGGCAACAAGAGTGTCTGGGTGGCTCAGTGGGTTAAGCCTCTGCCTTTGGTTCCTGTCATGATCTTAGGGTCCTGGGATCGAGCCCTGTATTGGGCTCTCTGCTTAGCAGGGAGCCTGATTTGCCCTCTCTCTCTGCCTGCCTCTCTGTCTACTTGTTATCTCTCTTTATATCAAATAAATAAATAAAATCTTGAAAAAAAAAGAATGAGGTAACAAAGGTCATTTGTCTGTAACACAGGAACTCAACAGAGTAACGTTCTTCTTCTTAAACTTAGTTAAAATGCTTATAAAATAATGTGAGATTAACATATTATCAATATCCATGCAGGGAAACACCATAGTCTGTTGAAAAATAAGGAAGCTGAAAGTAGAATTCATGAGAGCTTAGCAGCACAAATGAAAAAACAGACACTAGAAAAATGTTAATTCTTAATTGATCATCCATACCAAAATGTAAGAAGAATTTAGAGAATGGTTGATACCTTAAAGTAACTGCCATTTATTGGGTGACCTACCATACTATGAAATTAAATGATTTATATATATTTTGCATAGAATTATTTAATTCTTGCAAGAAATTCATGGGGAAGATATTCTAATCTGTATTTCATAGATGAGAAAGCTGAGACTTAGAGGATTAAGAGTTTTTCCCAAGATCACATTAGAAACTCAGTTTTCTCTGAATTTAAAGCCTGTCTCCCCTTTGTCTTATGGTTGGGGGTGTTGCCTCTCCTTTACCACACTGTCTATCATACTGTGCTTCCTCTTCTAATGTACAACAGTAGTGAGGGTATTGCCCCGGTTAATAATAACTGGCTGAGATTTACATAAAAGCTCTCACAGCTTTGAAAATTGTTAATAGACTGATTAATATTATGGTTGGAACAGTGAGCATTAGAATTGAGATTGCAGAAACCAAATTAACAAACCAAAGTAAACATGAAGATAGGCCAGAACAAAGAAGTCCAAAAGAGATGCGAGATGAGATAAAGAGCTGGAGAACAGAACAGAAAGATCCAACCTACTTTAAAAAATAGGATTTCCTGGTTAAGACCCGATACATAGCACAAAATCAGCAAAGATATAATGGTAGAAAACGAACATTTAGGGCAAGAAATAAAAAAAGTACATGGAATGTATATTCCTGAAATCATAGGATATCTGAAGTGGAAAAAAATCTAAGAGTTCTTGCAGTTAGCATTTTCCTATTTTACAGATGGGGAGAAAAGAGACTAAAAAGAATAAGTTTTGAGTCACCTTATTAATGAAAGCAAAACTTAAAATGGATTCTCCTGTATTGATTTGGAGGGTTCCTGAATACTGTATTTTCCTGAAATAAATAAAAAATCTGGAGATGACTCAAAGATATGATATAAACTCTGCTGGTGGAACAAAGCACTATGTGGACATAAGTTCATACTTCATGGCACTGCCTCCGTTGCTTAAAGAAATTATTTAGGTCCTTGGAAAAGCTGCCTTTGAGAGTCAGCCTCTCTGCTAGGACTAATGCTGAAGAGAGAACAATTGTACCCTATAGACCTTCCATTTTCCAAGTGAGAATGAACAGGTAGAATGCTGGGAATTCTGTATGGCTGGAATAGCTGAGACTTGCATGAGAGTCCATAGGCAGTGCTGAAGGCCCACCATGAACATTTTGAGAGCATGAGTCACGGCAATGAGTTAAGATCCTGACCTGGATAGTAAATGGTAACCCGCCTATTAGCAGTTTTCCACAGAGTCTAGGATGCTGCTGTGCCACAGAATTTCTCTAACCTTTATCCAAGATTTGATCTGAAAACTACTCTCTACCTAAAGCTATTAGCAGAATTGGTGTTGTTCATGAAAAGCTGGCGTAGAGCCAGAGATGGGTGGTGTGGAAATGGTTGCATAACACACCTGAAGATTCAGTTCCCCTGTAATTCCTGCCTTGGGATCTGTGAAATTCCCAAATCCTCTTAATAAATCACCTTTTACTTAGGCTAATTTGGATGAATCTATTTCCCTTTTCTTTCTTTTGGCAGTCAAATGGATTCCCAAGATAGCACCAAACTTTCCTTTGCCTTTGTAACCATCTCTTAAGCTATGCAGGTAAGCATAGTCAAGATGGCTTAAAAAACAAAACAAAACGAAAACAGATGTCTTTAGCGAAGGACAAAGTTTTCAGGATAATTTTAGGCCCAAATATCATTTTGAAAGTGTATGATCAAGTACTAACTATTTGTGCCGACAAGAGACGCCTGTTGGCCAGCTCCGTTGCTTCAACGTTAAGGGTCTCATCTATCCCCTTACAGTTTAGACACGTCACCTTTTGATGTTCTGTTTGTTCTCCTTGGTTCAACTAAGTGAAACAGAAATAAGAACAAAAAAACCCCAAATACATGAATACTAAGATATTGTTTAGCATACATAACCCTCAAACAATTCACCTAAAAATTTGGTTCAAAATATTATAGAAAACCTGTTAAATATAGAAGAAGAGTAAAGATGAGTTTCCTCATCATTTCACAGTTATCTAGAAAGTAAAATAATTGCCACTTTTGGAGGAAAGACGCTATATCCTGTTTTTACATTTACATGGCATTATTGACATTTTATAACAGCTACCATATATATGATCCCATTTTAAACCAATGGTTCTGAAAGTGTGGACTCTGAGCAGCCTCAGCGTCGTGTGGAAATTGTTAGAAATGCACATTCCCAGACCCCATTGCAGACCTGCTAAATCAGGAAGTCTGGGGAAAAGGGCAGCAATCTGTGTTTTTACAAAGCATTCTATGATTCTTGCTGCTGCTAAAGTTTGATGATCACTGCCTTAACCTAATCACTTAAGGTAGAGTAGAAAATGAACTTAGCATTGGGAGATGGGGATTATGGATAACTTCATTTTACAGCAGAGAAAAGCTGAAGCTCAGATAAAACTGAAGAATTGCTCAAGATCACAAAGCTATTTATTAAGTGAGAAAGCCAGGTTATGAACCCAGATTTTCTGAGTCCAAGGCCAGTGCTCTATCCATAACACCATAATATACCCCATGTTTGATCATCTGCCTTTCTAAACAGACCAAGTATCAGAGTGGGGGCCTCAGCCTTGACTTTGCACTAGAATCAGCTGGGTAAATGGAATGAAAACACATATTCTTGAGACCCACCTCAGACCATCTGGATTATTAGAATCTCCTGAGTGGGGCTGGGAAATAAAGCCATATTTTAATAAGCTTTTTAGAAGAGTCTCATGCAATCAGATTAGTAAAAGTCCACAACCAGAAATTGGGAGCTACTATAGAAATAATTGGATTTGACTTGGTATTTGTAGTATCCAGAAATCCCCGCAGTATTCCTACAGGCAGAGGGCTTGGTCCCTAGGGGGCGCTTCCAGCACTGGTTAGTGGATATGAAATGCATTTTGGGGAATCCTACTTTATAGAAACCAATTATCTTATGTCTACACTCCTAGGAGTTGGTTCCTCATATTGTAAGACTCAGCAAAAACACTGCAACAACAGCATCATACAGTATGCATTGAAACACTGCACTGAAAACTGGATGTAACATAGGAGATAGCAAAGCAGCAGCAGTAGCACCGAGAAGATTCCAGAACAACATTTATTATTTCTCCTTATGGCAACCGTGACGGACTGGGGAGTTACATACCCTTCAATGATTAAGAAGTCTGACCACAGAGATTCTAAAGCCTATCTCAGAAGCAGGAGGTGACATCTCACCCACACCTAAAGCCTAATGATACAGGCTTTGAATGCTATTTGATATAAAAAAACAATATTAATCATGAGGGCTAGGAAGTAATTGGCATATATAGTAGTGTAAACAAATGTTAAATAAATGCTGGACAAGGGCACCTGTCCACTGTCCATCTAATAAAACACTAGCCATTTTCTCTGGCTCACTCTCCTCCTTTATGGCATCTTTCCTAGGGAGCTCCAAAGCACTGTTAATTCTTTTGAATTTACAACACTAAGATTCCCTTCTTACTATTATGACAGTGGGTTACCAATACAAGCTCTCTGTCCGTTACAGGTAACAATAAAATCAAGACTTAAGGTAATGGTATCTACTTTGAAGGAGTAAAGAAAAGGTATGACTTGCTTACCGCATATGGGTTTTGAAGTATAATTGCCTTTTCAACCATATTCCAATCTGCATTGGCAAGATCTTTGTCAAATTTGAGTGCAGAGGCTGCAGATTTGGTTAGCTCTTGAAAGTGTTGAAATGTACAATAAAGTGATTTATATTTTGTTGATGTGACATCACGAAGACCTTCGGTATGAAGAGTATGTTTTATCAATAGCAGGGATACCACCATTTTAACATGGATTGTATAGCTTCCTTTTGTTCCTACTGCCACCAACTATTTTTAATTTAAGTTAAGCTCAACATAAATTATAAATGATGAAAACATTAACAAAATTTCAAGCTTTTTGACTTTCACACTCCTCAAAAAAGCTGAGGTACATAATAATAACAATAATAGTTAATACTTATTGAGAGCTTACAATATGCTAAGGAAACACTTCATAGTACATTGAATGTATTAAGTCTTTGGTTACCTTACCTATCATTTGATTACCTTACCTTTTCCCAGTTTGTTAGATGAGAAGACAGAAGCACAGAGGTGTAATGATTATTTTTATGTGTCATCTTGATTGGGATAAGGATCCTCAGATATTTGGTAATATTATTCTAGGTGTGTCAGTGAAGGTGTTTCTGGATAGAATAGCATTTAAATTGTAGAATGGGTAAAGCAGATTGCCCCCCTTACTGCCAGCAAGCCTCATCTAAACCACTGGAGCCCTGAGTAGAACAAAAGAAAATGCACTCTGCCTCACGGTCTTTGATTTGGGACAGCAGTCCTCTCCTGCCTCTGCATTTGGACAGGAACTTAAACTAATTGGCTTTCCTGGTTCTCAGACCTTTGGACTACAGATCTTGGGACTCCTCAGCTTCCATGACCATGCAAACCAATTTCCTATAATAGTATCATATATATATGCACACAGAATAGATGACACGTACATATATAGGGGATATATATGTAGGAGATATACATGTAGGAGATATGTATCTGTGTATATGTATATCTATACTACCTACATATACATCCCTGACATACGTATCCGATATATATGTACATATTTACAAATACACAGAATATAGGTAGATAGAAAAATATGCAGGAGGCATCAATATAGATATGTACATATATACATGCACATATACATATAATATAGATATGTACATATATACTACCTAAATGTAATATCGTGTATATGTATAGGATAAGTGTATATGATATATGTTTGTCTTCAGACCTCATTAAGGTTTGAAGGACTCTTCCTATCAGATACAAAGTCCTTTCAATGAGCCACAGAAGCTTTCTTGGAAAGCAATAATGTTCCATGAGCAAATGTTCACTGCTCTCAGTGCAAATAAATAGGTGCTCCTCGGTAAGAATTTTAAGTTTATTTAGCTATTAAGTAGAAGATGTGACACTATTTGCCAAAATTTCCCCTCTCTGATCTTGTTTTCCCAATTTACTATGTTAAGGCTCAGAGAATTTTAAAAAAGAAAAAAGGTTTTGGTTGCAAATACAAGGCAGGAGGGAGTTTGGGTAATGCGATGCCATCAGTAAAGATGGCGTCTCAGATCGATTACAAATGGCATGAAGGTGAAAGCTCTGTGTAACGGAAAGGGCGATACAGCAGTTGGGAGTATAATGGATTGAAAGCATCAGGGCTGCTTGTTTCTAGTTCCTCAGTTGCTGTTATCTTGTTGCATGACCTTGGGCAGGAACATTTACCTCTCTAGATCTCCACTCTTCCCTTGTTAAAAAATAGACGATGAGGGTTGCTGGAGGGGAGGCTTGTCAGAGAAATAGGGTGGCTGGGTTATGGACATTGGGGAGGGTGTGTGCTATGGTGAGCACTGTGAATTGTGCAGGACTGGTGATTCACAGACCTGTACCCCTGAAGCAAACAATACATTATATGTTAATAAAATTAAAAAAAAATAATTAAAAAAATAGAAGATGAAAACAGGCATAACCGCTTAATGCAATTGTCTCCTACAGCTGCTATTTTTGCTTCTCTGCTCTTCAATCATTTATCCACAGAACTAGAGTTAACATATAATTACACTTGCTTAAAACTGGCCAAGGAATTCGTCTTGCCCTTAGAATAAAATCTTAAAATCCGAGGCCCTTCATTACTTAACCCCTTCCTACCTCTCTCATCTGGACATTCTCCGTTATCTGCTTGTACTCAAAGGGTCAAATGCTCTTTCCTTGAATATACTCAGCTTCTAGCTTCCTCAGGAATCTAGCACCCATTGTATTTTCTATCTTATGTAATGTGTAATTTGTTTACGTTGTTGTGCACGTGACTCTCTGGTCCTGCCTCATTTGACTTGCTGTCTGTTTCTTTTTTCTCCAGTGTAAGCTCCACTGACACAGAAATCCTGTCTGTCTTCATAATGCATCATTATCAGTTAGAATAGTGCCTGGCATATAAGAAGTTTTCAATAAAAGTTTGTTGAATAATTGAAAAAACTTACTGTATTATTTTTTTAAACTAGACTAATGCAAATAAGTAATCTTTTTTAAATTTACTAGCTTATTGGCCTAATCTGTTTATATGCTTTAAAAAAAATTTTTTTTATTTGTTTATTTGAGAGAGACAGAGATAGTGAGAGAGAGCATGAGCGGGGAGGAGGGGCAGAAGCTCACTCCCCACTGAGCATGGATCCCAATGCAGAACTCTGTCCCAGGACCCTGGGATCATGACCTGAGCCAAAGGCAGATGCTTAACCAACAGAGCTACCCAGGATCCCCTCTTCATATGCTTTTATATAGAGAGCCAATTTCTTCTTCTATTAGACACCTGATTTTCATTTATGTGGATTCTTTCCTCATTAATAGCAATTCTTTAGCATTTTTAGAATGTTTATCTCTTCATTAATAGTAATTACAAGGGGTTACTTAGTAATTAGTAGAGTTTACCTAGTAATTAGTAATTACTAGGGCTTACCTAGTTTACTGACTGCCATTGGCAAAATAAATCTATTGACAATCAAGGTAATTAAGCATACTGACACTCCATGAAATAGTACCTATAATAGAAAGAAAAATACAAAGTAAATATTCATGATAATTTCTTGTAGCGTAGTCTATATTTACCAATGAAAATTAAACTAGATTGTACTAGGTCAATAAATGCTCATAGTAGGGAGAGAATTTGAAAGTCAGGCATGATGAAAGTACTCTGGGGATTCTCTGTCTCCCTGCATGTATTTTATCCATGTTTTTGGAACCAAATCAAGACTCAGGCAGGACATGTGGTTTGACAAGTAAACATGTACTTACAGAGACATTGGGGGAAAAAAATGCTTATCCCTAAATTCCATTGCTGTACTTCTTGGGCCTTCATATATTGGGTGCTTCATATATTTAACCAGTTTAATAGCTATATATATCCAGTTTAGTATAGGAAAAAGATCTGACATCCATTATTCATTATGGCCAGAGCCAGAATTCCACAGGCATCAGTAATTTGCTAAAGCTTCCGGAAGCATTCTAACACACGTTCAAAGTTGAGGACTTCTAAGTTATTTTATTTCAATAGAAATATGAGCTAATGTCTATATAGTAAGTGTAGGGCACAATGTATCAAACTTACTTAATCCTCACTACCATTCTATGAAGTATATACCAGTATTGTCCAATTACACAGGAGACAAACTCAGGCACTGTTACTTACACAAGGTCGTTGGCCTTTGTGAGTCCTAACAGGGACAAGACTCAAGTTATTTTTAACCCTTTCCTGGAGTGCTGCTTCATGAGTATTAAAAAGTTAGCTGGAGGGTTCAGCTAAATTAAATTAAGAAAGAAGTGTGACTTTCTTCTCAACTAGTTGCTACTAGTGAGGGCATCTTACTACATGATTTTGTTTACTAGCGTTTTATCTCATATCAGGTCTACGTGGCATCACTATCATGTCATTACAGCTCATATTTGTTGTACACTTACAATATGTTAAACCATGTGTTGAGCATTTTATGTACATTTTCAATTTCTTCAAATAACCCTTTGAGATTGTGGTGTGCTGGAGCTGACTTTTGCAGTTCGTGAGAGCTGATGTTAAATTTTCAGGAAGTTATGGAGTTGATTATTGTTCTTTTAAAGTGATTACGCAATGGAAAGTGACAAATATTATTTAGGGCTCCCTCTGACCCCTAAGAGAGTTACTTGTTAACATTTGCTAACACACCATTGGTATTATTAAGTCCCTTTTGAAATGAGGAAACTGACATGTGCCTTGAGGTGGGTATTAATTAACTCACTGATGGCCACACAGCAGAGAGCAGCCAACTAAAAACTTCAGAATCCAGATCCATGTGCGATGTCTACCATTACACGGGTCAGGGTGTGTGGTGCCAAACTGACCTTGATTATTCAGGCATGTGGAGATACTTAAAAAGAAAGATTTTATTTATTTGATAGAGAAAGAGAGAGAGAAAGCGAGAGAGGGAATACAAGCAGGGGGAGTAGGAAAGAGAGAAGCAGGCTTCTGGTAGAGCAGGGAGCCCGATATGCGGGTCAATCTCAGGACTCTGGGATTGTGACCAGAGAGGAAGGCAGATGCTTAACGACTGAGACACCCAGGCACCCTAGATAATCTCACTTTCAAAAGCAGTGTTTGAATGTTTCATGTTTTAATGTTTGGGATATTATCTAATTAGACACGCAATAATTTCCTTGCTGCTTTTCCCTTTACATTTGGAATTTATGTGTTTAAAAAAAACCCTGCAATGGAAGTGTTAGATGCATCTTGATATCTTCACAGGAAATTTCTTATAGAGGTCCTTGTAATGTTCTTACCTGGAAACGAGGTAGAGGGAGAATCATGCCTTTTATGTTCTGTTAGGCAGAATTTGGGGCTAGTAATTAATGAAGAGGTAACATCACTAGACCATTAAAATATTCTGGTTCCTAGCATTACTAAATGTGGCCTCACATTTAGTAATATGAAAGTCAATGAAGTCAATCACAAACAGGTTTCTATTTTTCTCAAGTGGCTATTAGCAGTAAGTAAAAATATAAACACTTATTGAGTACATATTCCTTTTTTTTTAAGATTTTATTTATTTATTTGACAGACAGAGAGCATAAGTAGGCAGAGAGGCAGGCAGAGAGAGAGGGGAAGCAGGCTCCCTGCTTAGCAGAGAACCTGATGTGGGACTCGATCCCAGGACCCTGGGATCATGACCTGAGCTGAAGGCAGAGGCTTAACCCACTGAGCCACCCAGGGGCCCCTGAGTACATATTCTGTATCGGGTACTATTTTTAAAAATATTTATTCATTTATTTATTTGACGGGGGAAAGGATGGAGGGAGAGGGAGAGAGAAAATCTGGAGTGCAATGCAGGGTTCTATCTCATGATCATGACATGAGCCAAAACCATTTAGATTTGGAGGCATAACTGATCAAGCCACTCAGGTACCCTTATCAGGTACTATTTTAAAATTATTTATAAGTTTTAACTCCTTTAACTTTTTTTTTTTAAGATTGCATTTATTTATTTGGCAGGGGGAGAAACAGAGAAAGGGAGCACACACAAGCACGGAGAGCAGAAGCACAGGCAGAAGGAGAAGCAGGCTCCCAGCTGAGCAAGGAGCCTGACACAGATGTGGGGGCTCCATTCCAGGACCCTGGGATCATGCCCCGAGCTGAAGGCAGATGCTTAACCATTTGAGCCACCCAGGTGTCCCCATAATAAACTCATTTTAAAAGTGTAATGAAAAGGGGTGCCTGGGTGGCTCAGATGGCTAAGTGTCTGCCTTTGGCTCAGGTCATGATCCCAGGGTCCTGGAATGGAGTCCCGCATCAGGCTCCTTGCTCAGTGGGGAGTTTGCTTCTCACTTTCCCTCTGCCACTCCCTCTGCTTGTGCTCCCCTTGCTTGTGCTCTCTCTCATGCTCTTTCTCTCTCTTTTAAATAAATACATAAAATCTTAAAGAAAAAAAAAACTGAATGAAAAGATAAACCCAAATCATCCAATCAGGTGTTAGAAAGATAAGAGTAGGGACAGGTGTGTTTACCTCTCTTATCTTATTTTATGGCTTTTATTGCTCTTGTAATGAAAAACATGATTGTAGCGTTGAGGAAGGGGTTTAGGGAATCCCTAAGCCAGAATGTTCCCCAGGAAGAGGAAAGTTGCCAGTTGTTTTTCCTCTTCCCAATCTTGCCAGCACAGCTAAACCACTCCCGTCATCCAAGTGGGATTGAGCTACCGCTCCACAAAAATGTATTTTAGTACACAGAAACAATATTCATAAAATGCTCAAATAAAAAAAAATCATTTATCTTTACTTGAGATTTTTCCCTCTCAGAGCCAAGAGAAAGTTCAGAGTAGGCAAGCAGAAGAGCCATGTTTATATTAGGCGTTCCTTTCATTTCACTCCAGACCATTATGAATGCCCAGCGCCAGCTGAACCCATGGCCAAGTCGAGACAAAACAGGGCTCATTATTAGAAAGACCAAAAGTCTAAAACACAAAAGAGATTTTAAAAAGTTATTCTTGCTATAGACATTCCCCCCCCCCCATTTCATTCTACTCTATTCCAATCTATTCCCCGTGGAATGGCCGACTCTCAGACAAAGGAACCATCTTTTCACACACTGTGGCCCCGAAAAAAGGCAGAAGGGCATTTCATTGAGAGAGATGCCAAGAGGATGGCATTATTCTTTTTGCTCCTTTCTATGAAGTTTGTAGTAGGGTAATTACACATTTCTTGGGGTAGAAAAGAAAAAGTTAGAGATGTTTTGTGAATCTATTCTATCCTGGATTCTCCCCACTCCCCCCAAAATAAAAAAAGTCTAACGATTAAGAACTGAAGGGGGAAAATGTCTTCCCTTTCTTTGTTCTTTGTAGATTTTTAACCTTGCTGAATTTACCCAATACTGGCAGATTTGTTTCTAGTTTTTCTTTTAATCACATATCTCCTACATTTCACACCAATTGTATCTGATAATTTGGTAGTAATTTCCATTTAGTTGGCACTAGCCAACTGCTGTTGACTCCTAATTAGTTTTCCTCAATGGAGGTAAAACGCTAGCAACACAAGGGATAGAACCTGGAGAGTGTAGTCATGGTGGTTTTTCCTCCTCTATATCACATCCTTTTCACTAACATGGGCAGACTCTTTTCTGCCTTTTACCACTGAAAAGGGGACTACAAAAATTATTTAAGCAAAAAGGACATTTACAAGAAGGACTTTCTAATGATTTTTAAAAATCTGTTTGTAACTATAAATTAATCAGAAGGAAATTATTTGTTGTACAATATTAGGCAAACAAAAGCAACATAAAATTTTTATTTATGATTGATGCTGAACTTTATGAAACCTCATAGGAAAAAATAACAGTGCACGAAACATACCAAATGTTAACAGCAGTTTCCCCTGGGTAGTAAAATTACGAAAGATTTTTTTCTTCTAATTAAAAAAAAATTATAGAGTTCTTGGATTACTTTGACATGCAGTTAGAAGTTGAACGAAAAAACCCCACTAAAACAGTAATTTGCTAATGATTCTTTGGCAAGTTTAAGAGGGAATTCTTCATTTTCATTCTAAGGAATGACACATTTTTATTTTTAAAAATATCTTTGGGCTTATTCAGTGTCCTATAAATAGAAAAATTCAAATGACATTCTTACCTTAAAACAATAAGTGTGAAATAGATATTTAATGAATAATATATGTCAGAAAATGTTATGTATAAATACATATGTGCAGGAATTAGAAGTCCAACGAAGGTAAACACCATAAGTGAAGCAACAAATGATAGACAATTCCAGAATCTGCGTTTTCAAAAAAGTTGAATGTGGTTAATTACAGGTAAGTAATCTAACACATTTATCACAAGATTTATTCATGTGAAACATTGTGCTAGGCCTAATCAAGAAAATAAAGATGAATAAGGCATTTACCTATACACAAAGGGCTTATAATTTAACTGGGAGAAAGGAGCAGTAAGGCAAGTAAACTATATGTAAATTAGTGTCTTTCTTTTGGGATTGATTCTGAAAACACGTTTTGCTTCATTCAGGTGCCGTGGTTCATGTGGCTTGAAAATCCCGTTGTGAACTCCTTGTATTATTAGGAAGAGCTAAAATTATCTTTAAAAGGATTACTGAACTGCGAATCTGCTTTATATAGTGATAGAATTAAGGCTTACCCTAAAATCTAGTGAGCACTTAGAAGATGTGAAATAATCCTTTATTCAAATAAATGCCCTCTGTATATTTCTCCTTTTGGGATTTGTGAATGTGTGTACATTTTAAAGTGCCTAAGAGCCCAGGAAAACTCTACATCACTCTGAAGTGCATGTTCTCATCTGCTACAGGCAAAGCAATTTGGTAAAGGACACTCAGTTACCAGTATTTGTCATGTTTTGGTGTTGGCACCATAGGAGGCTATTTTTAAAATTTACTTTTTATTATCTTCCTATATATTTCCTGCGAATGTCACCATATTACATTAATAACAAAATAAATTGAAAAGTTTAAAAGGGCACACAAATACCACTTTCATGAGATGACAGTGGCTTGGTTTAACCATATGCTACCAGGGTTTTCAGTCCCTGAAACCCTTAAAAAGAATGATTGTCCCTTTTCCAGAAAAATGGACCTGCCAAATACCAGATCCAATACTAAAAATAACTCTCTGTTGCAGTAATACAAATTTTCAGTTCCAAGCAGTATTAAGAGGCACAAATACCTAGGCCTTATCAGGCAAACACTGCATATAAAACATTCTAGCCTAGGAAATACTAAGTCAAATACTTCAAAATAGTGTTTATGTGGCCACACTTAGGCTAATAATTACTGTAGGCTATGAATTGTCATCCCTTTCTTACAGATGCATGGTCATGCTTTTAATTCTGTTAGCTTCTGGATTTAAATGCTGCATCCAATGTTAACTCAGAGGGAAACACACTAAGATATATTTTATGATGATTCTGTAATTTTTATCCTTCTTTTGACTTCACTATCAAAAGCAAATCCAATTGTTGCACCATGTGCATAGGCACCAAGAAAATAAAATAAAATAAAATAAAATCCCTTAAAGCATTATACCCACCTACCCATACAATTAATGAAATCCTTTGTGAGCATTAATTGAGTAGGATAATTCAGCCAAGTCAGTGGTGAATATGAACTACCATGATACTTTTCTTTTTATTTAACAAGCGCATAATTGAAAAATTTTCCTAACATTGTGGAAAAATGCTGCGGAATACCAAATATAACAGTCTCATTAAGTGAGCATAAAATGCAATCAAATCAACTAAGCAACAATCTAGAGGAGCTGTCAAGACCCTTTCATATGTGGTAGAAACTAATGGGAGAAACCTGATGAGGGGGAAACCAGATTCTTTAAGGAACCAGTCTATCAAATTCAAAGTAGGTTTGAACTGAACAACCAAGCTCCAGCTCATCTCATCCCATGGACTTGTGCATGACCTTGTGCATGGGTGTGTGCACGTGTGTGTTTGTAACAATTCAGGCACATTGAAAAAGTGTTTCTGACTTAAAAAAAAAAAGAACTTCTCTTTTATTTGATGATATGAGTATCCTAATACTGTTGTGTATTTTTACATATGTAGTATTTTTGTGTATCTTTTATGTAGCAAAAGGTCACAACCCTGTCTGTATCTAAGTGTCATGAGGGGAGAATTTTAGAAAAATTTTTAAAGAACCAGATGTCTGAATGCAGTCATGGTTTTGGTTCAACAGATCCAGGCAACTGTATTATGTTTATTGCCTGACATTGGACAGCCATTAGCCTAGAGAAATGACATGACCTTACGGACAGAATGTTGTTGGGGTGTCAACTTGTCAGGAATAAAAGATCCTGCAGCCCGTCAAGGAAGCAGTTTCTATTTTGGGAATTTCTTTCTAGGAAGGTGAAGTATAAATGGAAGCTTGAAAGAAGGAGGGTGTCTACTCTGCCAGCATACAGGGGAAGCGCATTTCAGGAACGGAAACTCAAGGACAGAAGCAGCACAAATAGCATGCTGGGGACGTCTGAGGAACAGCAGAGTGATTAGAGTGGCTAGGGTGAGTTAAGTGAGGGTGAGAGTGGTGGAAATGAGGGGGACATCGGTCTCTGTTTGTTTGCCATTAAAGCAGCTTTGACCTGTAGCCAGAATAGAAGTTATCAGTTTTTTTTTTCAAGATTTTGTTTATTTATTTGACAGACAGAGATCACAAGTAGACAGAGAGGCAGGCAGAGAGAGAGAAGGAAGCAGGCTTCCTGCTAAGCAGAGAGCCCGATGCGGGGCTCGATCGCAGGACCCTGGGATCATGACCTGAGCCGAAGGCAGAGGCTTTAACCCACTGAGCCACCCAGGCGCCCGTATCAGACAGTTTTAAACAAAAGAAATGATCTGGGTAAGGAGGAAGTGAGGCTAGTGAGGATCCGAAAAGATCATGGGATTGACTCTGTGTTGTCTCAGCATGATTGCAGAATTGTTCAAATCGGGGTCCCAGAGGTTGTAAGCCTAAAACACGGGAGATGATGGACTTCTTCTCTGAGAGAGTAGCAAGGACCTGCTGCAGATTACTGTAGGCTTCAGGCAGATTTACCTTTGTTATCCTAGATTTCTACCATCTTGGAGAGTAGGAGCTGACACATGTCATGTTTTAAGACAATAAGATTCGTGAAACTGAGATTATGAAGTGGTCTTTTAGTGGGTGGCTTAAGCAAGGTGGGAAACATGCCCACAGGAGGAGAGGAAGTCCAGGAGCAGAAAGGTGGAGTAGAAGGATCAACTGTGTGGATACTGATTGACATCACTAGGAATAGTGATAGAGAAATGGTACCGCAGAGAGCCACAGTGAGAGGGGGGCCGACATCTTCATGAAATGGAGAGTGTGATTCGGAGCTCTAGATGTAAATCGACCAAATAATATGGTACAGCATATGGTACAGCATAGCAATTTAAAAAAGAGGATCCATAATTCAACTACCAAGACTTCAAATACAGACCATCCCCAATTTTTTTACAGCCTGAGAATCTGATGGCATGAACTTCAAAACTGGGTTTTTCTAGGGAAGAATGATGAAGAATGATCTAGAAATGACTTTGAGATACAGAGAGATCACCTACCACAACTCTAGGCTCAGTAGTACCAGGGATGTGAGGGAGAAAAACACAAATTTTAAGGAATGCAAGTGAAGTAATGTCTTCACAGGAGATCCAGGTTTCAGTTAGAGCAGAAAGGTGAAAAGAGTCTTTGGAATCACTTCCCAAAGGCAGAGTTGAAACACATAATATTTTTAATTCTTCCTCCAGCAATTAATTGTGGCAAGTAATTCTGCCTAGCTGCTGATACAATTGATTTTCATTGTAATTGACACGAGGTGTTAGTAGGTGCTTCAAAATTCTATAAGGTTCTATACTTTCAATCTTATTCTATTTTCTATATTATTCTCCAAAACTCTAAAATCACTGATTATGTTCAGAGTCTCTGTTAACATATGTTGCCATTGTGTGATTTAGGTCAAGTTCTCAGCCTATGTATTGGAGCATCACAAAAAGCAACACCCTTCTTCTACACTGGTGCAAATTCCAATCACCCCTAAACTGGATGCCCTTGAGCAGGGCACAGTTTATACATTTGTACATTTGGCCATATTTTCTTTTATACCATGGCCAATCCTTTTCAGATGCTCTAGCTTAATCTTTTAATGTGCTTTGCAGGCCATCTCTTCATTGTCCTTAAAATATTGGGTTTCTATTCTAGTAGTAACACCATGCTGAACCATGTTGGAGCCTGAGGCAAAAGGAATTAATCAGTAATATTGCTTCCATCTTAATTTAAAAGTTTTGCATTTTCACAAACATGAATTTTTTGCATTAATTCCAATTTTCAAAAAAAAATTGTACTAAAATATTATGTATCTTCATTACTGAGTTTTTTGGCACCTTCTTAAATTTTATGCTAGAATGAGTGCCTCATATGCCTTACCTTAATCCTGGCCCTGTCTAGTAAATTTTACTAGAAATTCCTGAGTAGACTGTCAGACACTTGAGAGAATTAGTAGGAAAACAGAGCTAACATGAACTCAAGGTAAGTTTACAAATTTTGCCTAAAATTAGAGGATTAGAAGACACAGGCAAATAGAATTTTGAGTAAAAGTTTTTCGTCAGGTAGTTTTGGAGTCCATATCTTACTTTGACTAATGTAGATGTAGATAGAGTTGCTATTACAATATTATAGCTTCTAATGCATGAAACAAAGTGAAAATAGACCATCTACTCACTCGAGAAGAAGCGCTTCAACTCCTGGTTTAAAACTTGTAGAATTCAAAAAAAGTCCCATAATAGCCAGGGTAAATATTCCAGACATTCCAACTAGCTCACCTATTTATAAAAGAAATAAATATAAAGTATTAATTTATATTAATAAATTAATATTATACAAATTTTGCCCAAGATAAAAATATCAGATATCTCGATAGTATAGTAACTTTATAGAAAGACTGCCCTACTTGGTTTCAACTGAATTGTATTACAGATTGTAACCACCACCTCGTCCTCTTCTTTCTCAGATTCCCACCCAACTGTGATGTCAAGTCTATAGTGAACCTCCTTGCACTGCTTTGGCTTCAGATCACTGCCAACAATATGAAGCTCACAAAATTTCTCATGGGCCCCACTCTGGTCTGAGCACCCTCTACAGGTCTAATTTTTTCAGAGGGCTCTGGAGGAATGAAATGGAAGTGAGCCAGTGAGTTTTTTATGAACGAGCCCACTTCATACTTTCTTCTTAGGAGACAATGGGAGATAGAAATGATCCGATTTTGTGGTAGGTCTAAGGGAGTTGACCCAGTAGAAACCTCATATGGGTATACTTCCCCAGCTTAATATTGTTTTGGCACATTTACTGTGCTGGACTGAAAAGCATAAAAAATTGGAATATTCTTAAAAGTAGTGGTATCAGAATTATATTACCCCTTGCTTATGAATGTAGTATATTACCACTGTAAAAATTCAAATAATATGGTACAGCATATGGTACAGCATAGCAATTTAAAAAAGAGGATCCATAATTCAACTACCAAGACTTCAAATACAGACCATCCCCAATTTACAAAGTTTCGACTTGTGATTTTTCAGCTTTACAATAGTGCAAAAGCAGTGTGCATCCAGTAGATACAATACTTCCAATTTTGAGTATTGATCTCTTCTCAGGCTAGCAGTTTGTGGTAAGAGCCTCTCTCATGATGCTGGGCAGTGGCAGCAAGCCGCAGGTTCCAGTCAGGCAGGCCATCATGAGAGTCAACAGCCAATCTGCACCCACATGACCGTTCAGCTTTTCCCTTTCAGTACAGTGCTCATTAAATTACATGAGATATCCAACCTTTTCATAAAATAGGCTTTGTGTGACATAATTTGCCCAACTGTGGGCTAATGTAAGTATTCTGAGCATGTTGAAGGTAGACTGGGCTAAGCTATGATGTTTGATAGGTGAGGTGTACTAAATGCATTTTTTTAAAGATTTTTTAAAAAATTTATTTATTTATTTGACAGAGAGAGATCACAGGTAGGCAGAGAGGCAGGCAGAGAGAGTGAGAGAAGCAGGCTCCCCACTGAGCACAGAGCCCAATGTGGGCCTCAATTCCAGGGCCCTGAGTTCATGACCTGAGCCGAAGGCAGAGGCTTAACCCACTGAGCACCCAGGCGCCCCTATTAAATGCATTTTTTTTTAATATAATTTTTTATTTTTTATAAACATGTATTTTTATCCCCAGTGGTACAGGTCTGTGAATCACCAGGTTTACACACTTCACAGCACTCACCAAAGCACATACCCTCCCCAATGTCCATAATACCACCCCCTTCTCCCAAACCCCCTCCCCCCAGCAACCCTCAGTTTGTTTTGTGAGATTAAGAGTCACTTATGGTTTGTCTCCCTCCCAATCCCATCTTCCTTACGAGAAGACTAAATGCATTTTTGACTTAATGATCTTTTCAACTTACAGTGGTGTATTGAGATATAACTCCATTGCAAGTCAAGGAAGATAATTATAATTTTAAATCAAATTTACAGCTTTAGAATAAATCCCACTTTGTCATGGTAAATAATCCTTTTTAACTCTAAAACTTTAAAATTATTTTGGGAAGTATAACCCCGAATCTTGAGGCTATGTTCACTTACTAAATAATGTTAGAGGAAAGCTATTTGCTAGAATATACTTTTTGTAGAAATTTAGGTATCCATAATTAAAGCAGTATGCAATGAATGTATCTTTACTGACCATTCTCTTGGTATCTATTAATTCATTAACTTGATTATGTAAACTCACTTGATTATAACTGGCTTTAATCTACTGATTAGTTAGGAAGCCTCAAGCTTCTATATTCTGCCTTTCCTTCATCAGACACAAAAATAATGAATCTTGTTACTCTAGCATTTCTAAAAAGATTTTCTCTGTCTTAATTTATTCAAATCTTGTATTTCTCATAAGCTTTTATAGTTTTCCGTGTTTAGGCTCAAACTTCTTGTTCAGTTTATTCATTTATATTTTGTAATATTTTGCCAATGTAAAGAGAATCAAATTTTTATTATATTTTCTAACAAGCTACTGCTGGCTTATAAGGACACTATTTTTTTGTATATTTATCTTATATCAAACTATTAAAAAGCCTTTTGGATTTGCTATTTAATCCAAAATGCTGTCATTAATGTAATCTTTTTCTCCTTCAAAATTATGTATAAATCCATTCATTTCTCTCCTTTCTTCCTTCCTCCCTTCTTTCCTCTCTCTTTCTTCCTTCCTTTCTTTGTTTCTTTCTTTCTGTCTTTCTTTTTCTTTCTATTGTTTTAGCAAAAGCTTCTAGAGAAATCATGGATATGCAACTAGGCAATATTGGCTCCCTCCTATCTGTAAAAGGAAGGACATTGTATAAGTTGGTAACTAAGTAACTAGCTATTATTTCCTGCACATGCTAACTCCAAGTCATTTACAGGGCTGTCTTGAAAAGATGGGTTGAATGACATTCTGGGGCTGCATCAGAGAACAATAATAGGGTAAATTATTAATATCTGCCATACTTCCGTGAGGAGGAGGGGGTGACAAATGGATTAACAATAACAGATTTTTCTAATATTTAGTCTTGATCTGTAACTTCTATTTTGATTTCCTTTTGGATCTAAAATTTATCAAGAAAAGTATATTTAATTTCAGGCTACTAGAATGATTAATAAAGACCTTCCTTTTGTAATTAGTAAATGCATTATAGCAAATATAAGTAATGTAATTATAGTAAATATAGTAAAATAGTAAATACACTAAATGTAATTGTGAATGCATTGTTATTGAACAGTGTTTCAGATTTTATTAAAATGCTCTTCAAGTCTAGTTCATTTCTGTAAATTTTCTCTGGGTATGTGTATAGGATATGCCTTCTGTTTGAGGAAATAAAACCTTATATTTTGTAAACCAATTATTTTTTTTACTTATATCTTTTTATAGCCATCATTATTTTTTGTCCAACTGCTTATGAAATTATCTGAGAAAGGCATGCTCAAATATCTCATTGTGATTATGATTTTGTCAAATTCTTTTGTCTTTTATAATGGTATTTGTTTGACATATTTTGAGACATTGATTTCTATTGTATAGAAATTAATATTTTTATCTCTTGTGATAGGTTATTTTAACAAAAATATTCCTCATAGATAAGTTGAATTTTTTTTTGTTTTTATTTTTTTACAAACTTTGCCTGGTATGCATTTTCCCAAATCTCTGTTTTGCATTTTTCTGTCATTTTAGGCCTCAGACTTACTAATAAAAAAGATGAGGTGCAGGATTGAGACGCAGAGGCTTATGTGATAGACATCATCTCCAAAAACAGTAGATATCCACAGCTGAATCAGTTTTGAACATAGAATTCCAAACAAGAAACTTGCTAGAAAATAAGACCAAATTTCAAGCAGGATCTCAAAGACTGTAAGAAAAGGGAGTAAACAGAAAAGAGTTACTAGAACTTACTTGACCTTAAATTTAAGTGATACTCTGGGTCATCTTTTCTTTTTGTCCTTATCTTTAACAATAGCTTATCGCCATTGGTATGTATGGTATTTTCTTATTCCTAAATTGAAAGTTTCCATTCAAATGCTGAAAGCTGTAACAAGTTAGCAAAATTCAGTCAGTTTCATTTAAGAGCTCCTTTCAGTGTCCTTTAAGAAATACACTGGGTGTGGTGCATAAACAATGAATTCTGGAACACTGAAAAGAATTGAAAAATTAAATGAAAATTAAAAAAAAAAAAGAACTGTGAGAGAATACTTTTCTGTTGTTTTAAGCCATAAAAAACAAAGAAAGAAAGAAAGAAAGAAAGAAAGAAAGAAAAGAAAAGAAAAGAAAAGAAAAGAAAAGAAATACACATGTATTCAGTGCCATACTATGCAATAAACTTTGGAGATATGGTTGAATAAAAAGTAGAAAATCCCCAAGCTCTGGGAACTTATATTCTATATCTATCAAGGTACATACAGGAAATACAGAAAAAGGGATGCCTTTTCTGGGTCCTAGTGGAGTGAATCTTCTGTATTGTTTTGGCTGGTCAAACCAACTGGTTTCTCTAGGTCACACCTGCTCTAGGCATGGAGATAAGCCATAAGGGTAATTTGGGGAGTCTAGTACCACCTGCAACTGAAACAGATTGGAGGTAGATTCTGATTTCAGAAGAAGGTAGGGAACTGGAGTTAGAAGACCCATTTGAAAGTTGCTTTCTTTTTATAAAAAAGAAAAATAGGGCGCTTGGGTGACTCAGTTGTTAAGCGGCTGTGGTCAGCTCAGGTCATGATCCCAGGGTCCTGGGATCAAGGCCCACATCAGGTTCCCTGCTCAGCGGGAAGCCTGCTTCTCCCTCTCCTGCTCCCCCTGCTTGTGTTCCCTCTCTGTGTGTCTCTCTCTGTCAAATAAATAAAAATCCTAAAAAAATAAAATAAAAAGAAAAAAGAAAAATAGTTTCTAATCAGTAAAATGTTTATTAAATGGAAAAAAGTAAATCCATTATTTCTTACAATGGTTTTAAACTCCTAACATGCAAGCTAGGAAGGACAGAAATATGAGTATAATAACTCCTCTTAATTTTCCCCTTTGTGGAATATGTGCTAACTTCAAAGATGGAGCAACATTATTTAAATAATTACCTGAGTTTTAAAAATAATAATTATTATGAAAATTACTGATTCACTATTATGTCAGTTGATATAAATGAAATATCAGTAAATCTTATTAAGTATCTTTTTTTAAAAGGACATTTTTCTTTCAAATCTGTTAAAAAGTCAGAGAAATCCCTCATGGCTAGGGAAATAAGTTCACTCTTCATCCTTCAGCAGAGTTTTTATTATTGTAGTTGTTACTATTATTATTAAGATAGAATGATTATTTATGGTTTTTACTCCTCTGAAACTTAAACACAAAATTCTGTTCCATTAATTTTATCAAAAATTATGAAGCAAGCTCTGTGAAAGCAAGGACTACTGTGTTCATGGTTGAAGCATGAGGCCTAGAATAAGAACTATCAGAGAGTACATATCAATAAACAATTGTTTATTAATGAATGAATGAATTTATATATCAGTAACCACCCCCCCTTTTTTATTGGTAGCTTGCCAGTGAATATCAAGAAGGTTCTCTTGATTAGATTATAGGTATCAACTCTGATAAGGTTCCCTGAAATTCTGTAGACAATCATTACTATCTTAAATGGAGCCTAGTAGAATACTGGATCAGGTTGGGAGGCTGGGCGTGGATCTGTCCAACCAGCACCCATGACTATACCTCTTTGTATTTTTTGGTTTTCTGAGAGAGAGGTCCTAGAGTTTTTGAGAGGCTTCTGAATATAGACATCTTTATGTTGTTCACCTTCATAATCTTCAGGAAGTTTTGTGGTGAAAGCCCTCTGAGAGACATAATATGGATTTTGGAAGAGGTTGAATGTATGTGGTAGTTTGACTTCCTCACACACCACAGATGAAATATATGAGGCACTTAAAGGGGGTGTACCTTCCTGTAGTAAACTAGAGTCCTAGGTTCACCACAGATGTTCCAAGCAGCCATGGCCTGGGTAAACTAATTGAATACAAAGCAAAGTTGAAGGTGAGCTCTCCTTATGTTGAAGTAGGGTAACTTTCCACCATTTAGACTAGCTCTCTTGAGGAAGACATGAGAGGAGTGATGATCCCCAAAATGGTGTTCTTGGAAAGAACAGTCTTTAATTCTTAGTTTTAGGCATTGATTATAAATATGTGAGGCATAGATGGGTCAGAATAGACATAAACAAGATTCCTGGCTGCCCAACAATGAAGTACTCTTCAAGCACAGGGAAAGCAACATCTAGCTAAAACTTCCTCTTCTTGAGTGGTTACAAAAGTAATTTGAGATATGCTTAATTGCTGGGGATAATGGAAAGCTCTTACTTCAATATAACTTATCATTTGGCATCAGAGAGACCACTTTGCTATACTAGAATGTGGTCTGGAAGCTCTTCCTAACTGCGCTTTTTTCAAGAGAATAGGGAGGTGAAATGTGATAATGCTTCATAAGGCTTTAGAGCGCAAAAGACATCCAGAGAGTGGACTAGCATATGTCAACAATTTTCTCAAGAAGTCTATAATCATTACTTTTCTAAAATCACTGCAAATGGCAACACAGTAAAAAAAAAAAAAAAAGGTAAATAACTCTTTAATATTATTTTGAAAATATTACCTTCATGGACATCCTTAAAGGGTCCTATAGACACACTCTTTCACCACCCTGTCCAGTGCAGTGACTATACTTTGAGAACCACTGTTATAGGAGGAGAGTATGGGGTTTTAATCAGGTAGGGGCACTTACCATGCTTCTGGGACTCCTGGTGACATTATATTTCTTGCCTTGAGTGCTAATTACTCATCTGTATATTTTATAATAATTCATCATAGTGTGCATATATTATATAGTATACACACACACACACACACACACAGATATATGACAAAGTAACTGGGTGGCTCGGGGGTTGGGCCTCTGCCTTCGGCTCAGGTCGTGGTCCTGGGGTCCTGGGATCGAGCCCCGCATGGGGCTCTCTGCTCGGCGGGGAGTCTGCTTCCCTTCCTCTCTCTCTCTGCCTGCCTCTCTGCCTGCTTGTGGTCTCTCTCTGTCAAATACATAAATAAAATCTTAAAAAAAAAAAAGATACTTATGTTCAGGGCTATCTGAATGGGCAAACGAGCTCATGAACACATCGTAATCTCTCTCTTTACAAGCACTGCTCTCATGCTCTGGAGATGGCCCTCCACTTGGTCCCTGAGCTGACAGCTTTTGATGTTGCCTGTGGGGAGACAACTCCAGTGAAGGGGAGGGCAACCACTGCATCCTCTCACCACTGGAAGATGCATTACCTGGCTTATCTTCTGAGTTCCTTTTCAACACTTACAAAACAAGATTTCTCATTCTGGTCAAGCATTCTGTCTCAGCCTAGGTCTGTGGACTGTTGCCCTTATAAGCATTCTCATGAAAGTCCCAACCCAGCTTCAACTAAAACCACAATGAATGCTAAATAAGGGGGTTGTGGTAGTGCTTTGTAAAGGGTAGATCACTATACTAATACAAGTATATTTGTACAAGCATAACTTATTATAAGATATTATAAAACCCACATCAGCTTTTTAGAAAATACAGGATTCTGATTTTAAGAAATTTAGAAGAAAAATAACTCCTTACCTAAAGAATGGTTCACCTTCGTTTTCAGGCTTACATTAATATCCTCAATACTAGTAAACACAATCAAAGACATTATAGCTGTCATCAGACTTTCTCCATTAATTAAATTTATGAGGCTTCTAGAAAGACCTATGGAAGAGAAAATATTTTGCTTAAGGTAGGAATATCATCAATATTAAAGAATAAAATTTTATTATCAAGTAGGACTGTATTCTAAGCTATAGATTTATACCACATACTTTGCCCATGTACTTAAATAAACCTTAGTCATGCTTGAAAACTCCCTTCAGACAAATTTAATTATGTATCAACTGTAAGTCTGGACTCTGTAATTAGGAACCAAACTAATTGTGGTTGACCGCAGTTTATGTAAGAAAGATGATCAGCTAAAGCTGTCATTCCTTGTTTTAAAGCCCAGATCAGAACATGAAATTCACTATTTTTTTTTTAAATTTGATGACTTACCTAATATCATGTATTTAAGGCAAAAAACAATGGTGGAGGGATAAAGGAAACTCATAAGCCAAATTTTAAAACATGGTACCTAAGCAAAGTATTAAGGCAATGGTCAAGATAATTTCTCTATGATTAGAAACTGTCTGACTTTCCTATACATTCCTTTTGAAGATTTTAGAAACCAAGCTCTATGAAATGGAGAGCACCTGGATATGAGGTACTCCCATTCTAATTTCCCTCCATTTATGAAGCTAGTTTAGATATCTATCAATTATCATTTTTCTCTATTAAATATGCTGGTAGTGGCAAAAATATAACTTTGAGCATCTTAATGATTCTTTAGACGTCCAGAGGAAGGAAATGTTCTTACATCATCCAACCACTTTATGATCACAACCTAACACAGTAAGTATGCTTTTGTAAGAGAAGAGAAGTCAAGGCATTCTGCTCCCGTGGAAGCTCAAGTGCCTTGATGGTCCAGTTCTTCACCTCTGTACACATTCATGCCCTTTGCTGTAAAATTGCAGTCTCTCTTACCTAAGACATCCAGGCTGTTTTGTTATGAGACATGATGCAAATAGAGGCTTAAGACACATTTTTGCTTCCTATCTCTTGCATCTCTGCCACCATCATGCTAGTGTTCGCTGGCTGCACTACTGGAAGATTGTGGGAGATATGAAGAAGAATGGTGGATCTTTCCAGTTGAGGCCATCCTAGATCACTTAGCCCCCAAATGACCCTCTCCTGGACTGAAGGTTCATTGGCAAGCCCAGCCAAGATCAGCAGAGCCCAGCCATGCCTTCATAACTGGTAGGCTAATGAGAAATAATAACCGCTGTTTTTAAGCCACTGTGCTTTTTCTTACTCAATTGTTGAAACTCAGAGTTATTCCTTACTGAGAAAAAGCTAATTGGTACTGTTGTAGAACTATTCCAATTTGGAAAATGAACTACAACAAGATGTAAATATTCAAAAATGAACAACTGACATGGGGGCCTAAGAGGAATCAACAACATCAAAAGACAACATGAATATACTCATGTACTCAGAAGCCTGGGCAGACGTTGTGTGTGTATGAAAGTAAAATAAAACAAATATAAAAATCTTGCTTTGAACACTCAGGCAAAAAATGTTACCAAAAGAAAAATATTTTATTGTTCATTCTTATTTTTTTAATACACAAAATGAAGAGAAATACAAAATTCCAAAAGTCATGGCAAGATGACTAAAATGTATGAGCATAACTTTGCAAGTCAACCCAAAGAAATCACTTACTATTTTAAAAGATTTACTTATTTATTCGAGAGAGAGAGAACATGTGCATGTGAGGGCAGGGAGAAGGGCAGAGGAAGATAGAGAGATCATGACTCCATGCTGAGCACTGGGCTCAATCTTACAACACCCAGACCAGGATGAGAATAAAAACCAAGACCTGGGTGCTTAGCTGACTATGCCCTTGAGGTGCCCCCACAAATAAATTTTTTTTTAAGATCTTAATTATTTATTTGACAGACAGAGATCACAAGCAGTCAGAGAGGCAGGCAGAGAGAGGGGGGAAGCAGGTTCCCTGCCGAGCAGAGAGCCCAATGCGGGCCTCAATCCCAGGACCCTGATACCACGACCTGAGCCGAAGGCAGAGGCTTAACCCACTGAGCCACCCAGTCGCCCCACAAATAAATTATTTTAATTCAACAATGACAGGCCAGGAAATCAGTGGAATACTAACTAGATTACAAGATTATAAAGTTAAGAATGTAATGCTCTCAGGTAGCATAGAACTTTACCATATCTTTTTTTTTTTTTTTTTTTTAAGTTTTGTTTGTTTATTTGACAGAGAGAGACACAGTGAGAGAGGGGTAAGTGGGAGAGGGAGAAGCAGGCTTCCCGCAGAGCAGGGAGCCCGATGCAGGGCTTAATCCCAAGACCCTGGGATCATGACGTGAGCTGAAGACAGAAGTTTAAGGCACTCCAACCAAATCTTTCAAGTAGAAAAAGGGCTGGCACTGATAGAGTCCCCATAGAGGCAGGGTTGGGACAGATGTTGACACTTCCTTTTTCCAGAGTCTTACTTCACAAGCTTAATCTCTGTTTTGAAGAGTTGGCTTGCCTTTATTCATAGAGGTATATTGATGTGTCTCCTCTATTTTATTTCTACTTGCCACCAGTAGCTTTTCCCCTGTAACTGGACATAAAATGAAAAGTGTGTGTGCATGTGTTTGTGTGTGTATGTTTGTGTGTGCACATGCATACATGCCATATTAAATTCTATTTCAGGGATGAAATAGATCGAGCCCTCTGCTCAGCAGGGAGCCTGCTTCCCCCTCTCTCTCTACCTGCCTCTCTGCCTACTTGTGATTTCTCTCTCTGTCAAATAAATAAATAAAATCTTAAATAAAGAAAGAAATTATATTTCAAAACAATGTTGTAATTCTCGTTACTAAAAAGTGACTGGAGGAAAGCAAATACAGTAATCGTTTTTCTTGGATGAGGTTCTTAGATTTGTGTCTGTGGGGGGGTTATGTTAAATTGGTATTTTATTTTTAAATATAGATTTATTTCTTCTTAAATAGTACACACTGAAAACACAGTAGGATTAGTGATTTTATTGTTTTTGACTTTTCAAGTGTTTTGGTCCTAATGGTGATGATGACTCTAAAAGCATTTTTTTTTTTTTTAAACAAATGGCATTATCCTAAGGACAGTATTATCAAAGGAACAGGGGTATTAGGCAATAGAAATGTCACCACAGTGTGCTGTAAATTGTTTGTTCCAGGAAATGTTGGCTCAAGATAGAAGGATGTATAAAGTCAAAGATTAAAAATAATCCCATTTTATCTTACAATTGGGTGAGATATATACATGCTAAGTAAATCCACTACTGCCATTTCTTTTTTTTTTAATTTTTAATTTTTTATAAATATATATTTTTATCCCCAGGGGTACAGGTCTGTGAATCGCCAGGTTTAGACACTTTACAGCACTCACCATCGCACATACCCTCCCCAATGTCCATAACCTTACCCCCCTCTCCAAAACCCCCTCCCTCCAGTAACCCTCAGTTTGTTTGGTGAGGTTAAGAGTCACTTATGGTTTGTCTCCTTTCCAATCCCATCTTGTTTCATTTATTCTTCTCCTACCCCCTTAACCTCCCATGTTGCATCTACACTTCATCATATCAGGGAGATCATATAATAGTTGTCTTTCTCTGCTTGACTTTTTTCGCTAAGCATGATACCCTCTAGTTCCATCCACATTGTCACAAATGGCAAGATTTCATTTCTTTTGATGGCTGCATAGTATATTCCATTATATATATATACCACATCTTCTTTATCCACTCATCTGTTGATGGACATCTAGGTTCTTTCCATAGTTTGGCTATTGTGGACATTGCTGCTATAAACATTCGGGTGCACGTGCCCCTTTGGATCACTACATTTGTATCTTTAGGGTAAATACCCAGTAGTGCAATTGCTGGGTCATAGGGTAGTTCTATTTTCAACATTTTGAGGAACCTCCATGCTGTTTTCCAGAGTGGTTGCACTAGCTTGCATTCCCACCAACAGTGTAGGAGGGTTCCCTTTTTTCCACATCCTCGCCAGCATCTGTCATTTCCTGACTTGTTAATTTTAGCCATTCTGACTGGTGTGAGGTGATATCTCATTGTGGTTTTGATTTGTATTTCCCTGATGCCAAGTGAAGTGGAGCACTTTTTCATGTGTCTGTTGGCCATCTGGATGTCTGTTCATGTCTTCTGCCCATTTCTTGATTGGATTATTTGTTCTTTGGGTGTTGAGTTTGCTAAGTTCTTTATAGATTTTGGACACTAGCCCTTTATCTGATATGTCATTTGAAAATATCTTCTCCCATTCTGTCAGTTGTCTTTTGGTTTTGTTAACTGTTCCCTTTGCTGTGCAAAAGCTTTTGATCTTGATGAAATCCCAATAGTTCATTTTTGCCCTTGCTTCCCTTGCCTTTGGCAATGTTCCTAGGAAGATGTTGCTGCTGCAGAGGTTGAAGAGGTTGCTGCCTGTGTTCTCCTCAAGGATTTTGATGGATTCCTTTCTCACATTGAGATCCTTCATCCATTTTGAGTCTATTTTCATGTGTGGTATAAGGAAATGGTCCAATTTCATTTTTCTGCATGTGGCTGTCCAAATTTCCCAACACCATTTATTGAAGAGACTGTCTTTTTTCCATTGGACATTCTTTCCTGCTTTGTCGAAGATTAGTTGACCATAGAGTTGAGGGTCTATTTCTGGGCTCTGTATTCTGTTCCATTGATCTATGTGTCTGTTTTTGTGCCAGTACCATGCTGTCTTGATGATGACAGCTTTGTAACAGAGCTTGAAGTCTGGAATTCTGATCCCACCAACTTTGGCTTTCTTTTTCAATATTCCTTTGGCTATTCGAGGTCTTTTCTGATTTTAGGATTATTTGCTCCCTTTCTTTGAAAAAATGGGTGGTATTTTGATAGGAATTGCATTAAATGTGGAGATTGCTTTAGGTAGCATAGGCATTTTCACAATATTTGTTCTTCCAATTCAGGAGCATGGAACATTTTTCCATTTCTTTATGTTTTTCTCAATTTCTTTCATGAGTACTTCACAGTTTTCTGAGTATAGATTCTTAGCCTCTTTGGTTAGGTTTTTTCCTAGGTATCTTATAGTTTTGGGTGCAATTGTAAATGGGATTGACTCCTTAATTTCTCTTTCTTCTGTCTTGTTGGTGTAGAGAAATGCAACAGATTTCTGTTCATTGATTTTATATCCTGACACTTTCCTGTACAAGTTCTAGCAGATTTGGCGTGGAGTCTTTTGGGTCTTCCACATATAGTATCATATCATCTGCAAAGAGGGATAGTTTGACTTCTTCTTTGCCGATTTGGATGCCTTTAATTTCCTTTTGTTGTCTGATTGCTGAGGCTAGGACTTCTAGTACTATGTTGAATAGCAGTGGTGATAATGGACATCCCTGCCGTGTTCCTGACCTTAGCAGAAAAGCTTTCAGTTTTTCTCCATTGAGAATGATATTTGTGGTGGGTTTTTCATAGATGGCTTTGATAATATTGAAGTATGTGCCCTCTATCCCTACACTTTGAAGAGTTTTGATCAGGAAGGGATGCTGTACTTTGTCAAATGTTTTTTCAGCATCTATTGAGAGTATCATATGGTTCTTGTTCTTTCTTTTATTAATGTGTTGTATCACATTGATTGATTTGCAGGTGTTGAACCAACCCTGCAGCCCTGGAATAAATCCCACTTGGTCGTGGTGAATAATCCTTTTAATGTACTATTGAATCTTATTGGCTAGTATTTTGGTGAGAATTTTTGCATCTGTGGTCATCAAGGATATTGGTCTGTAGTTCTCTTTTTTGATGGGATCCTTGTCTGGTTTTGGGATCAAGGTGATGCTGGCCTCATAAAATGAGTTTGGAAGTTTTCCTTCCATTTCTATTTTTTGGAACAGTTTCAGGAGAATAGGAATTAGTTCTTCTTTAAATGTTTGGTAGAATTCCCCTGGGAATCCAGCTGGCCCTGGGCTTTTGTTTGGAGATTTTTGATGACTGTTTCATTCTCCTTACTGGTTATGGGTCTGTTCAGGCTTTCTATTTCTTCCTGATTCAGTTGTGGTAGTTTATATGTCTCTAGGAATGCATCCATTTCTTCCAGATTGTCAAATTTGTTGGCGTAGAGTTGCTCATAGTATGTCTTATAATTGTCTGTATTTCTTTGGTGTTAGTTGTGATCTCTCCTCTTTCATTCATGATTTTATTTATTTGGGTCCTTTCTCTTTTCTTTTTGATAAGTCTGGCCAGGGGTTTATCAATCTGATTAATTCTTTCAAAGAACCAGCTCCTCGTTTCGTTGATTTGCTCTATTGGTTTTTTTTTTTTTTTTTTTTTTTTTGGTTTCTATTTCATTGATTTCTGCTCTAATCTTTATAATTTCTCTTCTCCTGCTGGGTTTAGGGTTTCTTTCTTTTTCTTTCTCTAGCTTCTTTAAGTGTAGGGTTAAGTCATGTACTTGAGACCTTTCTTGTTTCTTGAGAAAGGCTTGTACTGCTATATATTTTCCTCTCAGGACTGCCTTTGCTGTGTCCCCCAGATTTTGAACCATTGTGTTTTCGTTATCATTTGTTTCCATGAATTTTTTCAATTCTTCTTTAATTTGCTGGTTGACCCATTCATCTTTTAGAAGGATGTTGCTTAGTCTCCATGTATTTGGGTTCTTCCCAAATTTCCTCTTGTGATTGAGTTCTAGCTTCAGAGCATTGTGGTCTGAAAATATGCAGGGAATGATCTCAATCTTCTGATACCGGTTGAGACCTGATTTAGGACCCAGGTTGTGATCTATTCTGTAGAATGTTCCATGTGCACTAGAGAAGAATGTGTATTCCATTGCTTTGGGATGAAATGTTCTGAATATATCTGTGATGTCTATCTGGTCCAGTGTGTCATTTAAGGCCTTTATTTCCTTGTTGATCTTTTGCTTGGATGATCTGTCCATTTCAGTGAGGGGAGTGTTAAAGTCCCCTACTATTGTATTATTGTATTATTATTGTATTATTGTTTATTATTGTATTATTGTATTATTGTTGTATTATTGTATTGTATTAGTATTGTATTATTGTTGATTTGTTTCTTTGATTTTGTTATTAACTGGCTTATATAGTCGGCTGTTCCCAATTAGGGGCATAGATATTTAAAATTGTTAGATCTTCTTGTTGGGACAGATCCTTTGAGTATGATATAGTGTCCTTCCTCATCTCTTGTTATAGTCTTTGGCTTAAAATCTAACTGATCTAATATAAGGATTGCTACCCCTGCTTTCTTCTGATATCCATTAGCATGGTAAATTGTTTTCCACTCCCTCACTTTAAATCTGGAGGTGTCTTTGGGTCTAAAATGAGTTTCTTGTAGGCAATATATAGATGGGTTTGCTTTTTTATCCATATTAATACCCTGTGTCTTTTGATTGGGGCATTTAGCCCATTAACATTCAGGGTAGCTACTGAGAGATATGAATTTAGTGCCATTGTATTGCCTGTAAGGTGACTGTTACTGTAAATTGTTTCTGTTCCTTTTTGATCTACTATTTTTAGGCTCTCTCTTTGCTTAGAAGACCCCTTTCAATATTTCCTGTAGAGCTGGTTTGGTGTTTGCAAATTCTTTCAGTTTTTGTTTGTCCTGGAAGCTTTTTATCTCTCCTTCTATTTTCAATGATAGCCTAGCTGGATATAGTATTCTTGGTTGCATGTTTTTCTCGTTTAGTGCTCTGAATATATTATGCCACCTCTTTCTGGCCTGCCAGGTCTCTGGTGATAAGTCTGCTGCCAATCTAATATTTTTACCATTATATGTTACAGACTTCTTGTCCCGGGCTGCTTTCAGGATTTTCTCTTTGTCACTAAGACTTGTAAATTTTACTATTAGGTGACGGGGTGTGGACCTATTCTTGTTGACTTTGAGGGGGGTTCTCTGCACCTCCTGGGTTTTGATGCTTGCTCCCTTTGCCATATTAGGGAGATTCTCTTCAATAATTCTCTCCAATATACCTTCTGCTCCCCTCTCTCTTTCTTCTTCTTCTGGAATCCCAATTATTCTAATGTTGTTTCGTCTTATGGTGTCACTTATCTCTCGAATTCTCCCCTCATGGTCCAGTAGCTGTTTGTCCCTCTTTTGCTCAGCTTCTTTATTCTATGTCATTTGGTTTTTTATATTGCTAATTCTTTCTTCTCCCTCATTTATCCTAGCACTGAGAGCCTCCAGTTTTGATTGCACCTCATTAATAGCTTTTTAAATTTCAACTTGGTTAGATTTTAGTTCTTTTATTTCTCCAGAAAGGGCTTTTATATCTCCCAAGAGGGTTTCTCTAATATCTTCTATGCCTTTTTCGAGCCCGGCTAGAACCTTGAGAATCGTCATTCTGAACTCTAGATCTGACATATTACCAATGTCTGTATTGATTAGGTCCCTAGCCTTTGGTACTGCCTCTTGTTCTTTTTTTTGTGGTGAATTTTTCCACCTTGTCATTTTGTCCAGATAAGAGTATATGAAGGAGCAAGTAAAATACTAAAAGGGTGGCAAAGACCCCAGGAAAATACGCTTTAACCAAATCAGAAGAGATCCCAAATCATGGGGGGGAGAAAGGGGATAAAAAGAGGTTCAGAAAAAAAAAAAGAAACAATTAAAAAAAGAAAATGAAAAAAGAAAAAACATAAAAAAGAAAAAAATATATATATTAGATAAACCAGTTAAAAAATGTTAAAGAAAAGGGTAAAAATTTTAAAAAATTTAGCAGAAGAAGAGAAAACATAGAAAAAAATTAAATTAACTGCAAGACTAAAGAATCATGGGGAGAAAGTCATGAGTTCTGTGCTTTGCTTTCTCCTCCTCTGGAATTCTGCTGCTCTCCTTGGTATTGAACCTGCACTCCTTGGTAGGTGCACTTGGTCCTGGCTGGATTTCTTGTTGATCTTCTGGGAGAGAGGCCTGTTGTAGTAATTCTCAAGTGTCTTTGCCCCAGGCAGAATTGCACCACCCTTACCAGCAGCAGGGCTGAGTAATCCGCTTGGGTTTGCTTTCAGGAGCTTTTGTTCCCTGAATGCTTTCTGTATTGTTCTGGAGGACGGGAATGAAAATGGCAGTCTCCTGGTCTCCGGCCCAGAGGAGCTGAGAGCCCGGGGCCCCACTCCTCAGTGCGCCCTCAGAGAACAGCGCCCAATCCCTCCTGTCTCCGTGGCCTCTGGCCGCGCTCCGAGCTCACTGAGCCTGCAACCCGTTCAAGGTAACCCCGAGCTGAGAGCTCACTCCTCAGCTCTGTCTCTGTAGCTGGCTTTCCCGTTCTAATACCTGCAAGTTCTGAGACACTCAGACACCCCCAATCCTTCTGTGACCCTGTGGGACCTGAGGCCACTCTGACCTTGCATGGGCTTCACCAGTATTTAGCCTCTGGAGAGATGTCCCTCAGTGGAACAGACTTTTAAAAGTCCTGATTTAGTGCTCCGTTGCTCCGTCACTTGCCGGGAGCCGGCCCCTCCCTTTTGGTCTATCTTCCTGTCGCTTTGGATTCACTTTTCCACTGGTCCTACCTTTCAGAAAGTGGTTGATTTTCTGTTTCTAGAATTGCTATTCTTCTTCTCTTCAATCTCCCATTGGATTTGTAGGTGTTTGCAATCTTTAGATAATCCATCTAGCTGATTTCCTGCTACTTGATGTAGTCTCAGCCTGCTACTTCTCTGCCATCTTGACTCCTCCCCCATTACTGGCATTTCATTTTGTTCTAAGCATCACTAACCTGAATTTCTATGTTTAATCCCCAGTGTCCCAGAATCCTATTTCACATAGTGAAAATCTACATTGAATAAAATATCTTAAAGCTAGATACATTAAACACAGAACATAATATTTTAAATGTAGGAAAAGAAAAAAATATACCTACCAAGGTCTCTTATAGCAATTGCTGTCAGCATGGGATCTGAACTCACAAGGATAGTTGAAAATAGTAACCATGGTATGGTTTCCAAAAGTAATTTATCCACAGATGCCAGATACCAAAGAATTAATATGTAATTCATCACAAAGCCAGGAATTGTAATTAAAAGTACCTGCAAAAAAATTTTGCAGATAGAAAAATCAGATTGCCTTTGTATCCTATTTTTAAAAGTAGATTATCAACCTTATTTAATAAACATCTGCTTGCAACCCTGGAAATAAGAGGCAAATATTGCAATGAGATTCTTGGGACCTATAACATACCAGTTATAGGAAATATCATCCTGTCATTAAAAGGAAACTTTAATTTTCTTGGTAAGGCCACTGAATATACATATGTATGTGTAAAGGTGTATGTGCACATACAATATATCATGCATATATACACACTTAACTATGCAGAGACATGAAACATAGGCTATCGACATAGAAAGATAGAACACAAGTTTGAAAGAAGTCACAAAAGAGGAAAAGAAGAAGAAAATAAGATAATAGAAGGAATGCAGAGAAATGGCAGAGGACTCTAGAAAGATGGGAAGAAAATTCCTGTTATTCTACAATTGGAACCTGGTCTTCTACCTTCCTACTCTTGCCTTCTGCTTCCTCTTACCACACCAGTGGCAGCTATGTAGCAAGATTTCATTCCCAAAGGGACTTAGAAAATGTGATGTGCCTGAAGCTACCTATAAGACTAACATAACACAATAAAAAAAAAAAACAAACCCACAAAAAAAGAATTCAGAAATGCATCCCCATGGTCATTGCAGCATTATTTAAATACAATAAGGTAAATTTACACCATTTACTTTATTTACAATAATATATACAGTAATAAGACATGGAAGCAACGAAGTGTCCATTGATAGATGGAGTTGATAAAGAATATGTGTTATATATATAATAGAATACTATCCAACCATAAAAGAGAAGGAATTTTTGTCTTCTGCGACAACATGGATGAAATTTGAAGGCATTATGCTTCATAAACTAAGTCAGATAGAAAAAGGGAAATATGGTATGATCTCACATATATGTGGAATCTTTAAAAAAAAATAAACTGAGCTCATAGACACAGAGAATAGATTGGCAATTGCCAGAAGTAGGGGAGGGGTAGGAAGTTGGTGAAAAGAGTGAAACATTATTAGGTGTTTATTCACCAACTGCTAGGCAATGAGGGATCGGAACAGGACCTAGAGAGGTGAAGGGGGTCAAAAGGTACAAATTCCCAGTTCTAAATAAATCATGGAGATGTAATGTATAGCATGGTCACTTCGGTTAATAATACTGTACTGTATATTTAAAAGTTGCTAAGAATTTAGCAACAAATTAAAAAAAAAATTGCAATTATGCGGTGATGGATGTTAATTAGACTTACTTTGATGGTCATTTCAAAATCCATACAACTACCGAATCATTAGATTGTATACCTCAAAGTAATATAATGTCGTATGTCCATTATAGCTCAATTTAAAAATAAAAAATAAAAATGAAAAATTATAAATATTTCATAATGATATTCACAAATGCTCTTACTACTAATATTAAATAAAAAACAGCAATATATATATATATATATATATATATATATATATATGTATTTGTACCTATAGGAGTCTTGTGACTAAACTTTATCAGACATCCTTTATTTCTTCAGAATTTCAATAAGTAATACTAAGGACATTCACCATTTTAAAGTTTTCCATAGAGATTGCCAAACTGCCTTCCAGAAGGGTTTGCCAACAAACATAGCCACCAACAGTGTACCAATCAATCCCATTTAAGACAATTCTCCAGAGAAGTAAAATCAAATGACACCCCCAGGTTCCTGTCTCAGTTTTTGCTACATCAGGAAAGTCATGCCTTTCTCTAATGAAAAAGTACAGGCTCTCATTCTTTTGTTTATTACATGTTTATTCACCACCTGCTAGCAATGAGGCATTGTGTAGGCTCTAGAGAGGCAAAACCAAAGATAGTAAAAAAAAAAAAAAAGAATTCAGAAGAACTAAAATCTTAAAAGCTGTCTTCTTTCTGATTATTTTGTTCTTTATTTGTATGAAGTCATGCATGATGAATTGGGGAATAGACTAGTTCAGGAGGCTGGGGTGCTAGTGCAAAGTGATTTAGTTAAGTCATCTAATCATACATCTCTTCCTGAATCTTAGAAGTGGCAGAATAATGATGGATTGTTTATATGGCCCTGTCGAGCCCAGGATCTCCTGAGAGGGAGTATTTGGTGGATGAACCTTGGTGACAGCATTAGAAAGGTGTGAGAAAATCAATGCCTCCTACATGTTGACGTCTAGAGTGGCTGGGTTCTCATGGCAAGATTTTGATCATCTGGAGAGTTGTATAACTAACTCCTGTTCTAAGGAAAGATTAAAATAAGGTTCTGAGATAGGAAGACTGAGGGTCAGGAGACCCGAATCCTTGTACTCCCACCAAATAGCTGTCAACACACCGATAAGTCACAAAGCATATTGTTTGTAAAAGTGGTTGCAGTAATTCTGTTCCCTGAATTCACACCACTGGAAAGTTATCTCCAGCGCTGACTTAGTCAGTCATGTCATTCTTTGCTTTGGCTAAAAGGAGCAAACACGATGAGGGTACAACCTAAAAAGCATTGGCAAATTGGAGCTTGCTCTCTACTGTTGATGTCTTGAGACTCTGCAACCATCATGGCAAGAAATCTGGAATAACTTTCTAGATCATGGTAGTGACACCCACTGCCTACAGCCAACTTTAAAGGTAACTACCATGCATGGGGCCATCCAGCTCATCCCACCTCAGCTGACCCAAGAGAACAGAGTTGCAGGAGACAGCTCAGCAGAGATCACCCAAATCCAGCCCAAAGGACTTTTATATCTCTATTCTGTTCAATTTCTTTTCTTTTCTTTCTTTCTTTCTTTTTTTCCTTTGGTCATTTGTCTGAACTCCCATTTGCTTGGACTCAAAATAAAGTAAGTTATTTTAATAGTTTGGTTTCTAATGTAGTTTAGGTAATGGCCTTATATTTACAAAGCTATTTTAATTACTTTGAATGAAATATATATCCTGCTTAAGATTTGGAGTTATTTTTTTTCCAAAGGTCTTTCCTTGATGGGGTTCAAATATCACCTGATGAGAAAAAAAATCATAATAGTTGGTGAATTAGAGTTAGAGCTGTTTCTGTGAGTATCCTCCATTTTTGTTCATGTGAGTATGGAAGTTTTAGAAGGTGGATATTTAAAACACAGCTTTTATGAAAAACAGTGAAAAACTGGACCAAATATATTTTGTAAAAGCTTTTTAATAGCATCTTGGAATTAAAATTATAACTGGCATTATACTCTGCCAGACAGATTTTCAGAATAACTTTTTTTCTCCATAGGTTTTTTTTTCCCCTGAGCTTTCAAAAACACTGGACAATTGCTCAGATATGGTTTATTCACTAAAATACAACGCTGAATTTACTTCTCCCATACCTTATATTTTTTCCTTGTCTTCTTTATTTTCTAATTTAGAGCAAAATTTTTAAAAATTTGAACATAGACAACATAGAGTAGGTCATGAGTGAATGATATTATCGCAAAAAAGAATGTCTTACCTGCCAAAATAACTTCTGCACTATGTAAACATCCATGTCAAAGGCAACATTAAAGATAATTATTGGGGTAAATAGATCAAAAAAGATTTTTGGACTCATCCATTGTATGGCATCTGCATATATTTGGACCTAATAATATAAAAAAATGTCATTATCTCATTTATCCATCCTTCTATTAGCATAGATTACAAGCCAGGCACTCCTATCACTAGCAAAAGAGAAAAAGATATATCACAGTGAATAGGTTTTCAAATCTTGACTGTACTGCTTTTCATCATTTTCTTTCTTGTTTAAAAAAAAAAAAACTTATTTATGATTTTAGAGAGAGGGGAAAGTGGAGTGGGGGAGGGAGAGAGAGTCTTAAGACTTAAGCCCCATGCAGGGCTCGATCTTACCACCCTGAGATCATGACTTGAACCGAAACCAAGAGTCAGACACCTAACTGACGGTGCCACCCAGGCACTCCAGATTTTCATAATTTTCCATCGCATTATCTCCATGCCTATTTTGTTTTTTAAACAACAGGTATAGAAAGTACATTGACGGTGGGTACAAGAGAAAAATGAAGGAGATCTTCAGGCATACAAGAGGGAGACAGGTTTCAGGTGGATGGATTATCACGCACAACCATCCACAAAGGAGCAAGCAATCATATTAAATTTCAGAAACTACAAATAATTAACCATGGCTTACACAGAAGATGGGTGTGGGAGAGTAGCAGGGATAAAAAACTGGGAAGTTAATGTTGTTAATGAAGTAACTAATTAATGGTGTTTATCACAAATTATTTAGTTGATATTTGTAAATCCCGTTATGGGCATCCACTCAACATTCTGTTCATTAAGGAAACACGGATTGCCTGCTGTGTTAGTTGGTATCTTTGCTTTGGGAGGGATGAGTCTCCATGACTCTCTTGTGTTTCTCCATGTCTTAGGAGTGGAGGCACTGATTGCTTTTCTTCCAGACTAACTTTCAAAAGTATTTGTATGGCTCACAGCATTGGAAGACAGAGCCACATGCCCTCCTTGAGAGCAAAGAACTGGCATACTATGCTGTACAGTGTAATAAGGACAGTGTCTCCGTCCAGGGCAAGAGGTCAGGAGAGCTTACTGCCCATCATGAAATATTCAAGTTCTCTAAACTCGGGTTTCTTCTCCTATAATGCAATCCGTCCTGTATGCAGGTTTCACCGGGCTCTCTTTTTTTCTCCCTGTGGGTATTGGGGCTCATGGAACAAGAAGATGCTGATACTCCACAGTTTCTGCTCTTGCCGTGAGCAATGAAGTCCTTTCCTTGGGCCCAAGCGTCCTGTGTCTTTTGCCACGATCATGAAACTGTGGCATGCTAACTTATTATTTGCAAATAGAGTAAAATCTTAGACCCTGCAGAGTTCTTGATCTCTGTTCTCTTCTTTTAAAAAGTTATTGACAAATAGAAAAGTTGATAGAAGTACTTAGAATCGCATATAAGTCAAAATTGTATGGTTACAAAACCTATTGATGACAAATGAAGTAATAATCTGGTTCTTATATGGATACATGTTTTTCATATTGTTCATTAATATCACTGGTTACCTTTGTTTGGGAAGGCCAATTGTTTTCATGCATGTTCTCATTCACACTCTGACTGACTAGAGTAAGTGGAGAAGTATGGCCCGGGGCCACATCTGACTCAATGCTTGTTTTTGTAAAGTAAATTCCTGTTAGAACACAGTCATGCTTCTCACTTACATATTGCCTAGGGTCGCTTTTGAACAATAATGGCAGAGTTGAGTTATTGTGACAGAGCTCACGTGGCTTGGATACCCTAAAATATTTACAATATGGCCTTTTATCGCTTTTGAACGATAATGGCAGAGTTGAGTTATTGTGACAGAGCTCACGTGGCTTGGATACCCTAAAATATTTACAATATGGCCTTTTATAGAAAAAATTTGTTGCCTGTCTGGGGCTAGAAACCTATTTAATGTGTCAATGATGCATTCTACATCCCTTATAGTAAAGAGAGTCTCTCTCCTCTACCTGACTCCAGCTGTTCTCAACTATTTATAACATCGTAGCTGCCTTGACCACATCTGTGGTTTGCCTTCCTCTCACTTCCAACTCCAGGTAAGAGGTTCAGATTCTGTTTCTTGAGATCTTGTAAGACACACACATAAGACTTAGCCTCTATTCTAATGGGAACCCTGTAAAGCGTTCCTAACTGAGGCAATAGATTGGTTCAATGTCAGAATTCTCTTGCAACTAGAGTCCTGTACCAGCCGCTCAGAGTCTCTGGGCTTCTATCTTATTAGCCAATTCTTGGGATGTCTGAGTAGCTCAGTTGGTTAAGCATTTGCCTTTGGCTCAAACCATGATCCCAGGGTCCTAGGATCTAGTTCCACATCAAGGCTCCTTGCTCAGCAGGGAGCCTGCTACTCCTTCTGCGTGCAGCTCCTCCTGCTTGTGCTCTCTCTCTCCCTGACAAATGAACAAGTAAAATCTTTAAAGAGAAGAGGCAATTCTCATCTAAGTTTTTGAATTCTGCTTAAACTGTCATTAGCTGCTCATACTCTCAGTAGGTGTATGTGAACTTATTCTCTGAGGTGCCCAACTCCTTACAGATGGAGGCTCTGTTTGACTATGTGTAGCTGAATCTCAGCTCTGTCACCCTTGTTCCTTTTTTCATGCATCTGGTCTGACGTCATCCATATCACAAGCATCCACAGACTGGCAGAGCAGTGAATTGGCAAGTATTTTTGCAAATTTCCTTAAGCCATTTTTTGTATTTGTATGAATTTGAGATATACTACAAAATACAATATTTACTATACACACCTGCACAGATGTAAAACTTAATATTTCAAAACTGCATCCAATTAAAAATAATATCACAGGGAAAGGAACTGGAAAGTCTTTTAAGTGTAGATTCAAAAATGCTGCAAAAAAATACATATTTACTGAAAGGCAGTGAAATATCACATTTATTGAACTTTAATTTGGTATGTTTTCTTAATACTGAGGACAATGAAATACTGTTCCACTTTTCACTTACTTAATTCTTGTAATTGAAACCTTCTCTCATACTTAAGCACATTGAACTGGTATAACTCTTAATCTGCTGGATTCTGTATTTACCTCTTCTATGAAGTATCTCGTTTCCTCAGTATCTTTAGTAAATATTCCTAGCAGTCATTGGTTCTTGGGTTATTACTAAAATGTTTATAGCAATGTTTTGTACATGCTATATATCAGATATTAGTTTCTTTAGCAATCTTGCAATAAGAGGTCAATGAATAACTAAACTTTAATGAAATCTCCTGGTTGATTCCCAAACTAACAATGAGGAACCAGCTGTAAGAATTTGCCCAGTGAGAAAAGCTAGCTTCCTATATTACTCGTTGCCTACTATACATTAGAAAGCCTATAATGAATTGTTATCAAAGTACAATAAGCAATATCACAGCATTGCCTTCAGTTTAATGTTTTATGTCTCTTTGTAATATAAGTTTTAATCAAAGAATGAAAAAAAGTGTTTTCTTTTGATTTTTATAGTATTCTTCTCATAGAAGGAGACATAATTTATTATTTGAACAAAACCTATGGGAAACACTACCAAGTGGTTAAAAGATAACCGATCCACTCAGAAGACTCCCCCCACCCCATTTTGAAAATTCTTTGCTCAAGTGAAGAAAGTAGTACACAACTAGTTTTAATATATGAATGAAACTATAGTTTGTGATCTCGCAGATAACAATCAAAATACCCCATCTCTTAATTTTTGGCTCATCTGCTTTGATTCTTCCCATCTTTAAATCTAATCATGTTCTACCAAATAAAAAGTGTGAATACTTTGAATCCAAAAGATGATAAATAATATGAACTAGACTGTACATATCTCTTTTCAGGGGCAGATTATCATTGGATTCATTTGATTGATAATATTGGGTTAAAAGTATGTAATTTAGGAACAAAATTCTAATTTTCTATTACTGTTACTTTCCCCAGTTCTATATGGTGACACTTACGAGATATAGCCATAGAATAAACTCACATAAAGAGAGTTATACCTACCTCCAACTGTGCAGACCAAGGACAGTATTAGAATGATTTTAGGGAGATCTTCAGAAGCAGTCATAAACGTACTTGAGAAAAATTCCTGCCACGTGTTGGAAAGTCCACTGGTAAGAGTGGAATTAGACAGACTAGAATTCAAATCCATTCTGCTGTTTCTCACAGACCTTTTGAGTTCAACTCTTAAGACTCAGCAAAACGCTCACAGGATCACAGGATTGTAAAATTTGCCTTCTTCTTGGACTTCTAGTACATTTCTTAAAAAAGAAGAAGAAGAAGAAGAAGAAAGAAGCTCACATTTCTCCTTAGTTATTTCTGGAGATATCTTAGGGTCCACCAAATTTTGCGAAGCCTCTGCCTTCTATGATGCTTACAATTTGAATGAGGTATAAAAAGTACAACCCCAAGTGATACAACCCCAGTGTCACCCTGTGTTCACTTACAATGCCAAGTACTCCTCTGCTATTACTCACCGTGCATCTACCCAATGGTGTGAAAGGAGCTTTCATCTAACCAGTTACTGGGACCACAGACTAGTATAGATTACTTAGTTCTGGGGATGGACAACTAAAGGGTTTGCCCTCAGCTTATCAGAGCCTCTGGAAGCATGTCTGGCAGCTGTTCCAAATGGGGAAAAAAAAATGGATATGGTCAGAATATTCTTATCTCTTTTGCTGCTCTCTCCAGACAGGAGCTAATAGACCATGGTGATATTCCATCTTAGCATTCTTTTATCTCATTTAGGAGCAATGAGCCAGGTTTTCTCTAACTTTTGTATATTAATCAAGAACATAAGAAAAATGTTGAAACCAAAAGGATTTAAAACAAGGGAGTTGTTACATGTTCTATCTCACTGTTGCTTCATGGAAGAGGAACACGGGCCACGATGTGTCCTGGGATGTGTCTTAGTTTGAGGAAATAAGTGATAGTTACAGTCTGTAATCTCATCTGCTTCCCATGCTAAGGAGTGTTTTATATCAGGGTCTTAAAATTCATGCAGAGAATTCTTCCAATTCTATCTCCTAATAGTGACTTAATATGTTCTAGTGTCCTCTATTAGCATCTTATCTGGCTGCCATGCTAAATTAGTTCATTTTTACCAAACTTCCTTTCCTAATCCAGAAATGTCTTTTTAAATTTCAAAGTTCAATGTCTTTTTAAATTTTAAATACTTTTTTGTTATTATGTACCCTTTTCTAATTATAAAAATAATATTTTGAAAGAGAAAATTAAATGAATACATGTTTACTGAACACTTCTGAAATAAATATATAAACAAACATTGCCAAAAATAGGGGGGAAAATCAACCACAGTCCTGCCATCTCATGGTTCTTGTGTGTATTATTTACACTGTTGGGCTCATCTTTACACTAATATACTTTATACTGCTCTCCACTCAGTGTTCTATCAGTGCATCAAAGAGCCTCGTAAACACCGTTTATAAATGTTGTATCATATTAGCACCAATGTAAAAGTGCCCACTGTGGTCAGACTGCCCGTAAGCAAAGGGCTGATGCACTGCAGCTTACAGGGTGAAAGACTCTTCCTTCAATGGCTGTTGTCCTCAGTCTTCCTATGTGTATAGGTCCTTATCTGTAAAACTTACCTTTCTGTGTCTATTTTATTTATTTGGCATCACCTGTGGTGTTATAATGATACTGATGCCTGGTTCCTATACCTAGAGATTTCTGTTTCAATCAGTCTGACTTGCAGCCTGGGTTTCATCAGCAATTTTAATGTGTAGTCAAAGTCAGCAACCACTGGGATTCACCCAATTCAAAGGCAAAATTCCTCCATTTTTAGTCTTAAATCATTTCTTTCTTTCTTTTTTCAATGTTTAGCAATTTTGTTTTATTTTTTAAAACTTTAACTTTTTTAAAAATTGTGTTATGTTAGTCATCATACATCATTAGTTTTTGATGTAGTGTTCCATGATTCAAACAACACCGGAAACACATCTGAAGTTTTCATTTGGGTTCATCATTTGTTCCAGTAAGTTCCCTGGCGAACTGTCGTCTGTCTCAGTAACAGGATGTTGAAATGTGCATCTGGGCTCTGGCTGGGTGATTCTGGAGAAGGTCCAGAAAAATAAGAGTTTGCTATATAGATCGGTGCCATCAGGAAGCAAGGATAATTCTGTGGCTGGGTATCTTATCTATAGGGAGGGCAGACTAGAACAAGGATAAAGCTGTCACGGGAAAAGAAGCAGAAGTCACTCATTTTAGCCAAGAGAGGGGTTGTTTGGTATCTACGGGTTGCCTGGTGACTTTCTGTTCCACTTTTAAGGTTTAGAGTGATCTCATGATGTTGATGTTCTGTGAGATTGTGTCCAACAGGGGAATAATATGGCCCATGTATGAGCAGCAGGCCCGCTGGTCGTGACACTGAAGGATACCTAGCTTTGAGTGTTAGACCAGGTCCCTGATGTCAAGGGCTTCTTTTGTGTTTGCCTGGTTTATGTCTTTCCTCGAACGATTTCTAAATTCCTTAATTTTACTTTAACATGTCAAGAGCTGAAGATAGATCCAGATATCTTGATAGCCATATAGCTCTGATGGAACAAGAGCAAGTTTGGCTATCCCCCTAAGACAGAGATTCTCAACCTTGGTGCCACACTGGAATAACTTAGAGTTTTAAAAATACAGAGGTGGGGTTGCCTGGCTGGCTCTGTGGGTAGGGCATGGGACTCTTGGTCTCAGTTGTAAATTTCAGCCTCATGTTGTAGAAATTACTTAAAAATAGGATCTTTAAAAAAAAAAAAAAAAGTACAGAGGTATGGGTGACACTCCCAGAGGTTAATCTAATGGGTCTGAGGTCTAACCTGGGTATTGGGAACTTCAGAAGCTTCCCAGTGATTCTAATGAGCAGCCATTTTTCCGAAGTCCCACCCTGAGAGAAGTCCGTGCCTTTAGGAAACAACACTGTGATAGTTTAATGATACTTGCTTTTAGTTAAATGCCAAATTATTTAGGAAAATAATGTCAATGTCACCTATTAACTTGCCCACTGTTATTCCAAAATTAAACATCCTGGAGCAAAGAGGCTTGACCAAAAAAGGAAAAGTATTTTCTGCAACATAGTTACACATTCTTACATGCTTGCAGAATTTACTACAATTAAGGAGTTTATTTTCCAAACTAAAAGTAGGGAGACATGTTCCCATAAGCATTTTCCTCATTTCTAAAATTGTTTATATGAAAACTTTAAGAAGTGTTTATATATTTAATCCTAATCGACTCCTTTCAGAAAAGAATAAAATTACTCTGTCTTCATTAACCTTGAAACTCAGGGATACAGATGATCAAGTTCAACAGGATTCCACTATCTGGCTGTAAATACATGGCAAACACTCAGTCTGGCTTTTCCAACCTCTACGCCAAATTCTCTGGGCAAACCTCTCACCCAACGAAATGATCTCATTTTAAGTTAGCATGTAAATGCTAATATCACTCTAGTTTAATAGCTTAAAAGGTATGGGTAAAGAAAGAGCAGTGAGAATAAACAGATTTTCAATGTAATTGAAACTCTTCTTTAAGTTCAGCTGACTTTTGACAACTTTGGAGAAGTTTATGAGTCTGTGTCTCATTAAGAGAAAAGTATTCATTTGTCTTGAAATTACCATAGAGGTTTCCTACATTAATTTTTCAATAGCTTCGATAATGCCTCCATTTCACACACTATGCATGTAGTAAATTAATGACTGCTCTCTCAGAAAGGGCATGTGGCCTTGCCTCTCAACAGTCAGTAGGCCTTAAGAAATTCTCTCTGTCATGGAAAGTGGAAGTAAGACTAATTCCCTGTCCCTGAAAATGGCAAGTCTTTTTTTCCTTCTAATCACCACATTTTTCAGGAATTCGCAGACAAAAGCATCCTGAGGAGGGCACAGTGGCATCCCAGTAATCTTCACAAGGGGCAAACTCTGGCCTCAAGGTTTATGACAGAACCACCACCGGGGTCCTGCCACACCACACAGCAGCCCTTACTCACGACTCTGACTGACATGGACGGTCTGTCGCCCTCCTAATGCCTCTTCACTCCCAAGGAGCCCTTCGTCCCTCTCGGCTCAGCTCCATGCACCTGAGGAGACTGACCCGGACATCAGCGTGCTTTCCTCTCTGTGCCTCAGCAAGGCAAAGGTAACAAACTTATAAACCAGATAGTTTGGAAGGGATGATATAGGAAGAGTCATGGAGGAGGGACAGCGGTTAAGGCGCAGCAAGTCCAAATGAGAGGCTCCTCTGCCTTGATTTGGCTGCTACAGGGAAGGTGGAAACTCTTGGAGGGAATGGCTGGCTGAAGGGGTAGCTGGAATACTGTGGGAGCACTTCCTCCTCTCCAAGGAAAGCCTGAGGGAGCAAAATACCAGAGGGGAAAAGCAACTTCCTGAAGGGAAAACTGCAGGAGGGGCTCACCGTCCAGAGTCTCAGAAAGAGAAGAGTATCCTGGGGTAGTGAGAAGTGGAGACCAGCTCTTCTTTTCACCCCAGAACAGCCACAATCAACTGCAACCTCTCTGGCAGTTACTTGCTCCAAGCCCCGCCCCTGGTCTGCACCCATTGGCTTCAGGTCCATAACTCCTGACCTGATTGGCTGATGACATACACTAGAAGATGCTGCTCAGCACCACTGCCCCTTTACTACCAAGGCAACCGTGGACGACTTAAGACCATGTTTATTTTTAAAAAATAATAAATAGATAAATAAGGGTGAAAAAGAACCCAATAATTTTATTGTTATGTTAATTTAAAGTTTTTGAACAATGGATTTCTGGCAAAGAGCTGATGGACACTCTTTTCCTAGAATTCTAGAAGTGGATTTCCTGAGTAAGACAGGGAGGTAGAGATTTTCAACTATGAGGAGGCTGGTTACTGGATTAGAAAAAGAGAGAGAGAGTGGCTATGTGCGACATGTAGAAGAATAAACAGGCCAGTGGACTTTCACTTCTGGAACATTTATGTGGAGAAGTTGTTAGGAATAATGAGACACTCATTTCTATTTCCTAAATAAACCTTACAAAGGACATTTTCATTGTAATTACGTAGTGATTACGGTGAAGAAGTTTAATAATATTGTAGGGACCAAAGGCAGGTCATCCCCAAATGGGTCACTTTGGCATGGAGATATTTTGAGTTAAAAAGCAATCAAAGGGCACTGAGGTGGCTCATTTGGTTAAGCATCTGCCTTTGACTCAGGTCATGATCCCAGGGTCATCTGTGTCCTGGGGCTCCCTGCTCAGTGAGGAGTCCACATCTCCCTCCCCTCTGCCTCTCTCCCCTGCTCTAGCTCTCTCTCAAATAAATAAAATATTTAAAAAGAAAAAAAAGGCAATAAAAACTCAGGTAATTCAGGAAAAGCTCTTTACCTCTCCCTCAAAGGCATATAAAAATTTAGAAGACCTCCAAGTAAAGAGCAATCACCATATTTAACATCATAGTAGGACCTAAGTGTGGTAGAAAGGGAGGAACCTACCAAGGTCTGTTTGATCCAAGTCCTCTGTGTCCCTTTTTTTTCTAAATGGCCCAGCAAACATTTGTTTATCTAAGATTTACTCTTTCTCACATTCCTGGGAATTGCTTTCATTCCCTTTGAAGTCCCACATCCTTACCCCTTTCTCCTTAGTTCAGGATGACATTTATACCTCATTTTGCCTGACTGTCTTTGGAATATCCATGTCTGCAAGGATTCCCTATACCTAGAAATTAAGTTTGATTTTCTCTGCTGATCTGTCTCATGTCAATCTGATTTGCAGTCTGGCTAGAAGGTCCTCGAAGGGCAGAGAGAATTACTCTTCCTTGATAATATTAAAACCTATTTACTTTTAATTATTAATGAATTTTTTAAAAAACATGTTCAACCATGTCCCTTCAGAATTATTTCAGTGCATAGTAAATGCCGCAAGAGTGGCATAGCCAGTGTACTACAGTCATTCAGTAAAAGCAAGATCATGATCACTTTTTTTAAAAAAATATTTTATTTATTTATCAGAAAGAGAGAAGGAGAGAGCGAGCACAGGCAGACTGAATGGCAGGCAGAGGCAGAGGGAGAAGCAGGCTCCCTGCTGAGCAAGAAGCCCGATGTGGGACTCGATCCCAGGACGCTGGGATCATGACCTGAGCCGAAGGCAGCTGCTTAACCAACTGAGCCACCCAGGTGTCCCTCATGACCACTTTTGACTGAGGTGAATGAAGTTTCTCTAAAGGAAACAGGATTTGAGCCTTAATAAGACAGGCGGGAACTGGTTGAATTGTTGAGTTTAGTGAAGAAATGGGGGTCTCAGGCAAAATAAAAATCACCTTATCTGTGTTATTTCTGTATACATGGAGCCTTCAAGAATACAGAGATAATGATGAAGACAGTTATCAATAGTATAGTATGTGATGGGGGCTACCAGTGAACTGTCAAGAAAGAATTTTTGGAAACTTTTTTGTGCAAAAAAAGGTGCTTTTATTATAGCTGGGTGACAGGACCCATGGGCAGAAAGAGCTGCACTGAATTGCAAGATGTGACTGTATACTTTTTAGTTAGTGGGGGTTAGGGAGAGCTTAAGTCTAAGGAATTTGTGCATGTTAAAAGCAAGGTCTCCAAGACCTTGGAGAACTAGCTATTTGTTAAGGTTGCTTTTATTTTTGTCTAGTAAAACATTAGTATGAGACACTTCAAATGTACATCAGTGCACTATATGTTTGAAAGATTATTGCTAATATATATCTTGGGGAGGGGCCATGGTTATGGTTATCAGAGGAAAGTAGCACTAAGGAGAGTAAAACAATAGTGATAAAACATTAAAGGAAGTCTTTGAGGAAGCTGAAGGACTGTTGTAATCTATATGCCTCAGGAATTCTGCCTGGAGACCTGGAGCTAAAGCAAAGTCTGGCCTCTGTACTCCCTCCTGCCTCCCGCCCCCATCAGTGTGCATAATAAAAGCAGTTATGACCAAAAGCTGGTCATTGATGGAATAGGTCATTGAGAGGATGTGGCCACTGGCTGACCCTTAAGCTGGACCCAGTCTTCTCCCACCATCCCCTGTCCTTGGACTAAATATTCTGTCCACTGTTCCCACAAGGCGGCCCATTTTTAAGAGCAGAGCCTTAAGAAAGCAATGTATGTTGAGACTATTTGAACAGTATGTGTAACAGAACTCAGGTAAGGCGTCTGTATAAATTTTTAGGACTCTAGCGGGTGGGTGCAGAGATCTACCCATCTTGCTGTTGCCTAAAACAAACCTTGTAAGTAAGTTCCCTTGTTTATTAAACTTGTCACTTATCACTCTGGAGTCATGGCCTCTTTCCTCAATCTTTCCTTGCTCTTCAAACACAGGGGCCAGTTTCAGGGTTCACATGGGAAGCTCCTGAATTTGCAAACCAACAATTATTCATGTAAGGAAGTAATGGACTTTTTTGGAGAATTACAGATTGGCATAGATGAGGTAATGTCTTAGCAGATTTTGATAGATAAACTAAGCTTACATAAAAACAGAGTTTTATGAAATACTGTGATATGTAGTGAGCATTGGAGCAATATGGGTCTTGATAGACAAGTAGAAGACTGTCTTCTTTAGGAAGTTGAATTGTAAGTAGTAAATACAATGGAAATTAACGTCAGGGAGCTGAGGAAAGTGTGGTTTAAAAAAAAGAAAAAAGATCTCAAAAGGTCAATGATTGTGGATTCCAAGGATGTCCAGTGCATGGCCATTAAAATGTATTATAAAGTGAAATGTAAGAAAATCTTTAAACATTTTTTGTTAAGTCTTAGCAGAAACATGTACACACATGTACACATAAATGTATTAGGTTTCCAACTCAATTAATTTTCATATATATCAACCTGCGAAAATACAGCCCATGGAATACCCGTAGAGTATTTTCAAAAATGCAGAATATTTCCTGTACCTCTTTCCAGTCAGTATCCCTCTCCCAGAATTACCTTATTTGGATTTCTATTATCCTTGAATATTTTGCTCAGTCTTAACATTTCTTATAAACGGTACCAAATAATATATGTTCTTTTGTCCCTGACTTCTTCTACTCATTATAATTTTGTGAGATCCATCCATGACATAGTTTTATTCTTTCTTTTTTTATTACTGTGTAGCATCTAATTCTATGAAGATTATTATAATTTACTTACCCTTTCTAGAGTTGATACCATTTGAATTGATTTTAGTTTTGGCCACCACAAATAAGGCTTCTGTTACATTTTTGTATATTCCTTTCTCTTTTTTTAAAGATTTTATTTATTTTATTTTGACAGAGAGAGAGCACAAGCAGGGGGAGTGGCAGGCAGAGAGAGAAGCAGACTCCCCGCTGAACAAAGAGCCCCACTTGAGGCTTGATCCCAGGACCTTGAGCCAGAGGCAGATGCTTAACTGACTGAGCCCCGAGGGTGCCCCTTTTTTTGTATATTTATTTTGATGGGCATATTAATTCATTTCTCTTGGTGTATATATCTAGGATTTAATCAGTGAGTCAAAGGGCATGCAAAATATAACCATAGTAGATACAGCAAAAATGATTATGCCAATTTAAACTCTCATGAATCTTGCTAAAACTTGGCATTGACAATCTTTTAAAAAATGTTAGTTAGGGCACCTGGTTGGCTCAGTGGGTTAAGCCTCTGCCTTCAGCTCAGGTCATGATCTCAGGGGCCTGGGATCAAGCCCGGCATTGGGCTCTCTGCTCATCAAGGAGCCTGCTTCCCCCGCCCCTCTCTCTGCCTGCTTCTCTGCCTACTTGTGATCTCTGTCAAATAAATAAATAAAACATTTAGAAAAAAATGTTAGTTATCCTGTTGGGTGTTCGGTATTATTGTATTTATATATTTAATTTTCATCTAACTAATGAATGTTGAGCACTTATCTTTTCATGTATATATTGACTACTTGAATTGTTTATGAAGTGCCTGTTTAAATGTGTTACCTGTTGTTAAAAATTGAATTATGTGAGACTTCCATTTCTGGAAGGTGAAGTCTCTATACTTTTTCCTATCCCTTGCAGTAAGTACAGCTAAAAGCCCTGGACATTATATATAAAACAAACATGAGAAGACTCTTAAAGATGAGGGGAAGGAGTCCCAGATAGGTACCTGAGAGCTGAATAACTGACTGAGATAAGTTCTTTGGGTTTTCTTTTTGCCTTTATTATCTCAGGTGGGGTACTGGAGAAGCTGGAAACCTGGAAATGCCAGTAAGTACAGATTTTAAAAAGACCTCATAAAAAGCCTGTTCTCTTTGACAAATGCCCAGTGAGGCAGTCTAACAAGAGATAAAATGTTGACCAATAACTGCTTTACTCCAGCCAAACTCGACAGGAAAAAGTGAACCATCCCTTCTCTCACATACAGACAAATACACACACCAGCAAGAGCTGAGTGGGAAGCCTACACTTGACCTGTGCCAGACTTTACAAGGTGCCAGAACCCTGCCCCAACTCCCATACCTACCAACAACAGTGGCATCAGAAAAGGTCTAGTGGGAACTAGGACTTTTGTTCCCACCTTGCAGTAAAGAAGGACCTCAGGCCCTGTGATTCAGTGGAGACCATATTGGAGCTTGGACTTCTACTCCCGCTGGAACAAATTACCCTTGCCCTCCTCATTTGTGTGATGCCAGAGGACAACAAATAGAAAGTTTGGACATTCACTATCATCTAGATATAAAAAGGTTTTACCTCTCACAGTATAAGTGGAGGCTATGCAAAAGCAGTAAGAAGAGATGTGCCCCATTACCACTTCTTAGCAATGGAGACACTGAGTTCCTCTACCTCTGTGTCAATGAAGACTGAGTATAGAAGTTTCGTTTTCATCCTGACCTGCCAGTAACAAGATAGTGTCCTTACTTTTGCTAGAGCAGTATTAGAGGAGGACTGCTAAAACACTGGATTTAAATATGGCCCAGAATCTTAAAATATGCACAATGTTCAGATGTCAATTAAAAATTATCCATTGTGCTCCAAGACTAAAAATGGATTCCAACTTAAAAAGCAGACAATAAACAGATACTAAATCCAACATGATTCAAATTTTAGCATTACCAGAAAAGAATTTAACATAACCATTATAAAAATACTTCAGTGAATAATTATAACACAATTGAGACAGATAAAAAAAAATAGAAACTCTGGGCAAAGAAATAAAAAATTACAGAAAAACAAAAGCTGTTATAAAGAAAAGCCAGATGGAAATTTAAAAAATAAATAAAATAAATGTAAAACTTAAAAAGCAACTTATGGGCTCAATAGCAGAACGGAGAAGACAGGGGGAAAAAATCATTGAACTTGAGGAGAGAACAATAGAAATGACTAATTTGGAAAAACACACAAAAAAATTGACTGAAAGAAAAAAAAAAACACAACTTCAGGAACATGTGGAACTAAAACAAAAAGATCTAATATTTGGGTCTTCAGAATTCTAAAAGGAGACAGAATGAGAGAATGGAACAGAAAAAGTATTCAACAAAATAATGATTGAAAGTTTCACAAATTTGGAAAAATGCAGACCTACAGGGTCAAGAAGAAGAGTTAACTCCAAACAAGATAAATCCAAATAAATGTATCTCAAGACAGAAGTTAAACTTCAGAAAACTAAAGATGAAAAAAAAAAAAGTCTTGAAAGCAGTTACAGAGAAGTGATAAATTACTTATAGCAGGAAAAATCAGTCAAATGATAGCAGATTTCTTATTTTAAAGTGTGGAGGTCATAACATGTTCAAGTACTGAGAAAAATGAACATACAAACTCTTTATTTGTATCCGGGAAAATATTCTTTACATATAAAAGAGAAATCAAGATATTGGCAGATGAAGGAAAACTGAGAGAATTTGTCACCAATAGCTCTACCCCTAAAAGAATGGCTACAGGAAGTTCTCTAAGCAGAAAAGAATATAATAAAATAAGGAATCTTGGAACATTAGCAAGTAAGAAAGAATATGGTAAGCAAACTTGTGGGTAAATACAAAAGACTTTCTTCTCCTTTAGAGTTTTCTGAATTATGTTTGATGGTTGAAACAAAATTGTAACACGGATAAATGTAGTTCTCAAAGTCTATAAAGGTAATGTGTAAAATGATTATGTTATAAATAGAAAGGGTAAAGGAATGTAAATGTAAAGGATGGTAAGCTTTCTGTACTTCCCTATGACTGCTGAAGTGTTGACACCTGTAAACAGTGATTAGGTATACACACATGCATATATACACAAACCTTCGCTTATGTATTACATTGTACATATGTAATATAATATTTAGAATAACTATTAAGAAAGCTTTAAGAAGACACACTTAAAATACCATAGATAAATTAAAATGGAATTATACAAAGTGTTCAAGTATCCTACAAGGTTGCTCAGTGGGTTCAAGCCTCTGCCTTCGGCTCAGGTCATGATCTCAGAGTTCTGGGATCCAGCCCTGCTTCGGGCTCTCTGCTCAGTGGGGAGCCTGCTTCCTCCTCTCTCTGCCTGCCTCTCTGCCTACTTGTGATCTCTCTCTCTCTCTCTGTCAAATAAATAAATAAAATCTTTAAAGAAAAAAATATATAAATTACATTAAATGTAAATGATTAACACCAATTAAAGGATTGAGATCAGTAGAAGAGATAAAAAACAAACAAAAATATGACCAATCTATATGCTGCCCTCCAAGAAGATTCACTTAAATTATAGAAACATAAGAAATAGAGGTAGGTTGGAATAAAATTATAGAAAAAGATATAACATGCAAAGTAGTTAAGAGAAAGCAGGATCGGCTGTATTTGATATGTTTCAGAACAACAACAACAAAAAACAAAAAACAGCAAAGAGTGGCGCCTGGGTGGGATCAGTGGGTTAAGTCTCTGCCTTCTGCTCGGGTCATGATCTCAGGGTCCTGGGATTGAGCCCTGCATCGGGTTCTCTGCTCAGTGGGGAGCCTGCTTCCCCTTCTCTCTCTGCCTGCCTCTCTGCCTACTTGTGATCTCTGTCTGTCAAATAAATAAATAAATAAAATCTTTAAACAAACAAACAAAACTCACCAGGGACAGAAAGGGAAAGCACATACAGGTAAAATGGTGGTCAATATACTAAGGAGATATAACAATCCAAAACATGTCTTTAGATAGACCTGAAAGGAGAAATAGACAAATGCACAATTATAGTTAGAGACTTCAACCTCCTCTCTCTCAAAAATTGATGGAACAACTAGACAGAAAATCAGGAAGTACATAGAAGAATTCAACAACGCCATCAACCAACAAGATCTAATGAATATTTATAGAACATGCCACCTTACAAGAGCAAAGTGCATGGGTTTTTTCCAAGCACCTATGGAATATATACCAAGATCAACCATATCCTGGACCATAAACAAACCTCAGCAGGAGAGAGTATATTCCCTGACCACATGGAATCAAACAAAAAGCAGTAATAAAAAAATAACAGAGGGGCACCTGGGTGGCTTTGTTGGCTGGGCGGCTGCCTTTGGCTCAGGTCATGATCCCAGGGTCCTGGGATCCAGTCCCACATCGGGCTCCCTGCTCAGCGGGGAGCCTGCTTCTCCCTCTTCCTTACATGCTGCTTCCTCTTCTTGTGCTCTCTTGCACACTCTCTCTGTCTAATAAATAAATACAATCTTTAAAAAAAGAAAAGAAAAAGAACAAAAAAAAACCCAAACACAGAAAACATTAAAAGAAAAAACCCTTTATTATACATGAATCAAAAGGAAGACCTGGGGGGCCTAGGGTGGCTCAGTCGGCTAAGCCTCTAACTCTTGATTTTGGCTCAGTTCATGATCTCATGGTCCTGGGATGCAGCCTCCTGTCTGGCTCCATGCTCAGTGGGGAGTCTGTTTGAGGATTTCTCTCTCTCTCCCACCACCCCTCCCTGCTCAAATAAATAAATAAATCCCTTTTTTTTTTTTTTTTTTTTGGAAGTCTCAAAGGAAATTAAAAATACATTGAACTGAATGAAACCCAGCAATAACAGAAGTGCAGGAGGGAAAAAATCCTAACTTTCAAATGTTCATTGTTAAAGTGTGCTATGAACTGGTAGTGAATGAGCACTGCTTTTCCACAATCCCGGGAAGAGGAAGCCATTCTGGGGAATCTTGTCTGGGCTTGTGTAAGTAAAATGCCAATAGGCAAGTAAGTGACTGTTGGAATTTAAAAGAGAAAAACACAAACAAAAACACTAAGCAAAGAGTACTTTCCTTCTATTTAAAGTACCATGCCAGGGAGGAGCTTATAGAAAGATGAAAGTAATCTGTGCCTGTTCTTTTTAAAATTTTAATACATAAATAGTATTTAATTTGAAAGCAATACAGAAAACTTACATTTTTAATTTCCTATTTCAGTTTGATGTGATGATCATGGGGATTTAGATGCCAAAAGGAGTGATTTTTAGAAATACAGCATACCTCTGGGGAGAGCAGTCTTTTCACTTGATCTCACTCATTGTGGATAAACTAGTTTGCATGTTATTATGTACATACTTAACAGGGCATGAAAGACTGGGCAGAGTTAATAACACTGTCAAAAGAAGAGCTAATTAAATTTTCTTGCAAGTTGGCAGTAAGTTTTCAGAACCTGTGTATGAATCTGCTACAGCTATAGAGCAACAAGCACATAATGTTGAAGAAAATCGCATGTATAGACTTGAGATTGTAGCAAATTGGAGGCTAAGCAGACAAGGAAGTCCACAAATGCTGCAAGATCAGAGAGCTTTTCAGTTTTTGTGTTTCCCTCAAAGGTTAATTAGTAACAAGAGCTCAGGGAAAAATTGAAGAGAACTGCCATTTCAGAGCTAAAGTCCAGCTAGAGAATAAAGTACTGCACGTGTTACTGAAGATTTTATAAATTTCATGGGCTTTCCACTCCATTTCATCCTCCATCTCCTCATGCTTCCCATCTGGGTACAAGGATCAGGTAACTCTTCACTTTATCTTGCAAATGCATTGTGGCCAGAAATCAATGGCAAATAAATACCAGGGTGGTCTTTCCACTTTTGTAAAGTTACAGGAGCAGAGCATTATGTTTGAGTCTGCATGTTAATCATGTAGTTATTCAGGTTGTTGGTAACTAGCAAACACTATAAATTGAGCATATTTGACACAGTGACTTGGTGAACAGAGAATGAAAGAAAGGTAATAAGCATTGTTTCTGCAGTGAGCCCAAGTAGCTCATATTAGAACGGCCACAAACCTGCTGGAAGGATGGGTCCTTTTGCAAGTCAGTTAGCTAGTTAACTGGCTAGGTACCTAATTAGTGAGTTCATTAATTTTGCAGTATTTCTTGTAGCCCATTTGTGTTAAGTTTGAATTTGACTTGTTTTGGTCCCCAAGAGGTTTTTCAATTTTATGTTGTTAAATCTGGTCATTGTTTCCTTTGTGAGTTTGCTTATCATTACAAACTAAGGTACTCCTGCAACATTACAGATGTAATAAATATTCAAGTCCTGATATTTTCTAGCCATTTAAAATTATTTGAATAAAGATATGTAATTCAATTCCATCTAAAACCTGTTGGGTTCATGGTAAGGGCAGTCACTAATGTTTTGCAGGAATTTAGTTGAGAAAATAAATCATGATTGCTTCTAGTGAAGGAGTTTTTCCTGGGAGAAGTAGCATTGAATTCAATTAGATAATTTAATCAAAAGTTGAATGGGAGTGACACATGCTGAGGACAAAAGAAGCATGACAGGAAGAGGAAGTGAGTATGCCTGAGTTTTACTTCTTCTTAACTTCCTTGAGCATTTAAAATACAAAATGGAGAAGGGTGGTTCTGACATCAGGTAACTCGGAATCTAGTGGGGGAGATGAGCATGTGGACAAATAATGGTAAAGAGATGTGGCAAGCACAATTTTAGAAATTGTTACAGAAATAGTGATAGCTTATTTGTTACCATTTAGACTTTCATTAGGTATTACAGGTATACCCCACTTTCTGAAGATTCATATTACATCATTTTGCTTTTATTAATGACCTACATTACTACCTGTTGTTGCTAACCAAAAAAAAAAAAAAAAAATTGAGGAGGACTTTCACTTTTACAAAAAGGCCCTCCTGTACTAATGTAGGTCCTTTGTAAAAGCAAAATGATGTAACTGCAACTTTCAGAAAGCAGGGAATATTCTACACTTGAAACATTTTGGGTTTATGAAAGGTTTCATAGGAACACGCTATTTTCAGATAGCAAGGGAAACCTGTAATGGGTCTTTCTTTGGGTGCAGGGTCTACACACCCATGATCACTGAAATGTTTTGGTGATTTACAACTGTCATTATATCTACACATTCTTTTCAATGCTCACAATACCCTGTAAGTCAGGTATCACTAAGGCCATTTTGCAGATGAAAAACCTGAGGCTTAGAAAAGTAAACGATTGCTTTAAAATCATACTTCTTGAAATTAGCAGAGGTTAAGACATCATCATAGGTCTTTTGTTCTAATGAAATACTATTTGTACAACAAGCATGCTCTATGTATTTAAATATTCTCCAATGCTGTGTACATAATGAATTTTTCAAAAATATTTGAAAAAAAATTTTGTTTATAATTTGAGTGTAATAGGGAAGTGGATGCAAAACAGAACACAAGATGAGGTAAGTGTTCACAATATGAAGCAGATGAGATATATGCTTTTTTTTTTCACCTTTGCATTTAAGTAAGATAGGCATATAGGAAAGTGTACAAACATAAGTATGCAGTCTGATTAATTTTCATGATTATACCAAAATATCTATTATAGATCAGAAACGAAATGTTAATAGCATCCTAAACTCTTATTGGTGCCCCGTTTCTTTAATTTCCTAAGAATGCTACTTTTCAAATTTCTTACCCCATAGATTCATTTTTTTTCTGTTGTAAATGTAATCATTAAGCGTTTATTCACTTGTATTTAGTCTCTTTGGCTCAACAACATATTGGCGAGTTTTATCCATATTGTTGAATGTAGATGTAAAAGTAGAAAATAGATGAAAGTACTTTATTAAATTTCATTATTGTATTATATTCCATTGTATAAATACCATAATTTATTTATCAATTCTGTTATGTGCATTTGGATAATTTTTTGTTTTGACTATTACAAATAGTATTTCTATGAACATTTTGTACATATGTTTTGAAGAACATATATATACATTTCTATTAGAGATATATCTAGGAATAGATTTTTTTGATCATAGGATATGTCTATGTTCAGCTTTTTTTTTTAATTGAAGTATAGTTGATACACAATCCTACCTTAGTTTCATGTGTAGAACATGGTGATTCAGTCATTCTGTGTGTTATACGATGTTCATCACAAGTGTAGCTACTGGGGACGCCTGGGTGGCTCAGTTGGTTAAGCAGCTGCCTTCGGCTCAGGTCATGATTCCGGCGTCCTGGGATCGAGTCCCACATCGGGCTCCTTGCTCGGCAGGGAGCCTGCTTCTCCCTCTGCCTCTGCCTGCCATTCTGTCTGCCTGTGCTCGCTCTCTTCCCCCCCCCCCCTGATAAATAAATAAAATCTTTAAAAAAAAAAAAAAAAAAACCAAGTGTAGCTACTGTCTGTCACCAGTACCAGTACAAGTAACAATGCTGTTACAGTACCATCCACTATCAGGCCAAAGGGTTTTTCAGTTTACACTCCCATCAAAGTGTGTATGAATTGTGTTTTCTCTATATCTTCACCAAATTTGGTATTGTTTGTCTTTGATGTTAGTCATTCTGGTGCATGTGTAGTCTGGATTTTAATTTGTATATGTTTGATGACTAAAGAAGTTGAGCACCTTAAATATGTTTATTGGTTACTTAGGCATTCTCTTTTATGATGTGCAATTCATAAATCTTGCTCAACTTTCTATTGAGTTGTCTGTCCTCATCTTATTGATTTGTAGAACCCAAGTCCTTAGTCATATATATGCATCACAAACATCTTCTCTTACTCTATGTGTTCTCTTTTTACTTATGAAAATTTATCATTTTTATCATTATTATCATTTGATAGACTGCAATTATTAAATATTAAAGTAGACCAATCTTCCACTTCTGATTTTTTTATCATGTCATATTCCTAAAAAAGGAATAAAATATCAAATAACTGTTGATGTGTGCCCTTTTTTTTTTTTTTTTTTAAAGATCTATTCATTTGACAGACAGAGATCACAAGTAGGCAGAGAGGCAGGCAGAGAGAGAGAGGAGGAAGCAGGCTCCCTGCCGAGCAGAGAGCCCGATGTGGGGCTCAATCCCAGGACCCTGGGATCATGACCCGAGCCGAAAGCAGAGGCCTTAACCCACTGAGCCACCCAGGCGCCCCGATGTGTGCCCTTCTTAAGGAATCGTTGGCTACTCTAGCCAAGCAGATGTTCTATAATACTTTATTTTTGAGGTGGTATTCTATTTGAAGCATTTGAAATGGAATTTTTTCTAGTCTTAGATGGGAGTCAATATATAATTTTTTCCACATTGATATCTAATTTACATCATTTATTAGAAAGATAATCTTTTTCCCCACACCTATGCACTCTCTGTTCCATTTGTCATATATATCGGATAACCATGTATTTGTGGGACCATTTCTGACTCTATTTAATTGTATTTCATCTGTTTCCTTATCCTTGAATAATTATGACATTGTATCACTTTAGCTTTATACCTGGATAGTAAGTCTCCAGTTTATTGCCTTGGCTTTTTTAGAATCTGCTTGTCAGATCCAGAATTAAAAAAAAAAACAAAAAACAAAAAACAAAACAAAACAAAAAAACCTGCTTGAAATTTTATTAGATTTGCATGGAATCTAAAAATCAGCTTGAAAAGAATTGACATCTTTATTTTTTTTCTTAACCATGATATGATATATATTTCCACTTATGTAAGTCTACTTCATTTTTTTTCCCCAGACTTATTTTTTAGATTTCAGTGAAAAGGTCTTATATATCATTCAGTGGATTTTCCCCTATGTATTTCTTTCTTTTTACCTAGATAGGGAGGCTATTGTAAATGGCATTTTTAATTTTTTCCCATTTGCTTATTGAAGATATATAGAAATAGAATTGATTTCTTTAAAATATTTTATTTTTTAAAACTGTTTTAGGCTTACAGAAAAACTGAGAAAATAGTACAGTGTTTCCGTATATCTTTTACCCAGTTTTCCCTATTATTAATGTTTTACATTAGTATAGTATGTTTGTTATAATTAATAAATTAAATTTGATATATTTTTCATAACTAAAGTCCACAGTTTATTTGTATTCCTTGACTTTTAACTTTTGTTTAAGGAGCCCACCTGACACCACATTACATTTATTCATCATGACTCCTTAGGGTCCTCTTAACTATGACAATTACCTCAGAATTTCCTTGTTTTTGATGACCTTGCCTGTTTTCGGGGGCCTGGTGAAGTATTTTGTAGAATTACCCTCTATCAGAATGTGTCTGATCTTTTTCTCATGACTAGACTTCCCGTTATAGATTTGGGGGAGGAAGAGCACAGAGGTAAAATGCCATTTTAATTACATTGTATCAAGTGTACATATTATTAACTCATATCCATATAAGATACATTTATAATACAGTTAGATTTTCATGTTTCAGTCTGCACTCCTTGGCATCCCCAGTCTCCTAAATAATTTTTTAATTGAATACATTGAAGTTCAATTTATGTGCTATGAATCTCTTTATCTTTTGACAAGTACATAACATCATATATCAACCATTATAGTATCATACAGAATAGTTTCATTGTCCTAAAAAATACCCGGTGTCTCACTTACTCAACTCTTCTCCCTACTCCAAACCCCTGGTCACCACTGATCGTTTCACTGTCTCTATAGTTTTATCTTTTCCAAGATGACATGCTCTTGGAATCACACAGTGTGTAGGCTTCTTAGTTTATTTTCATTCACTTAGCAATATGCATTTAAGGTTCATCCATGGTGTGCGTGTATGTGTGTGTGTGTGTGTGTGTGTATGTGTGTGTGGTTTGTTAGCTCATTTCTTTTCTTGGCTGAATAATATTCTATTGTATAGATGAACCATAGTTTACTCATTCACCTATTGAAGTCATCTTGTTGCTTTATATTTTTGGTGATTATGAATAGGAGGCTATAAACATGTTCAAGTAGGTTCTTATGTGAATATCAGTTTTCAAATCATTTGGGTAAATACCTAAGAGTACACTTGCTGGATCTCATGGTAAAAGTATGTTTAGTTTTGTAAGAAACTGCCCAACTGTCTTGCCACTCTAGCTCTACCACTTTGCATTAGAATTGGAAATGAACAAGAGTTCTTGCCACTTCACATCCTCACCAATATTTAGTATTGTTTTTTTCTTCCCCTTCCCAGTCTAATACACATATAGTGGAATCTCATTATTGTTTGAATTTGCAATTTTCTAACAACAAGAGATTTCATGTGTCTTTTCATGTGCTTATTTGCCATTTATACATCTTCTTTGGTGAGGTGTTCATTTAGATTTTTTCCTATTTTTTTAATTAGGTTGCTTGATTTCTTTCTTCTTCTTTTTTTTTAAGAATGCAAGTCTGCTATGGCCTGAATGTATATGTCCCCTCAAAATTCATATGCTGAAATTTTTACCCTCTATGTTATGGTATAAGTAGGTGGAGCCTTTGGGAAGTGAGCAAGTCAGGAGGGCAGAGCCTTCATGACTGCGATTAGATTATTAAAAAAAAAAAAAATCCACAGAATTTCCTAGTTCCTTAATACCATATGATTACACAATAAGAGTTCTATGATGGCACCCTGATCTTGGATGGCCAGCCTCCAGAACTGTGAGAAAAAATTTCTGTTGTTTATAAACTACCCAGGCAACATTATAGCAGCCTGAATGCTCTATGACGAAGTCCTTTATCAGATATGTGTTTTATAAACACTTTCTTGCAGTCTGAGGCCTGTCTTTATATTATCCTTATGTTGTCTTTCACAAAGCAAAAGTCTTTAATTATAATAAAGTCCAACTTAGCAATTTTTTTTCATTCATGGATCATACTTCTGGTATTGTATCTAATAACACATTACCAAACCCAACATCACTTAAATTTTGTCTTACCTTTTCTTCTAAGTTTTGAGCTTTTACATTTTAAATTTAGGTCTATAATCCATGTTCAATTAACTTTTGTTAGTTAGGGGTCTGTTTAATTTTTTTTAACATATGGATATTGTAGTAGATTGAATAGTGTGCCTTCCTGCCTCCCCCCTCCACTTATCTATCTGAAATCTCAGAATGTGATCTCATTTAGAAATTCAGTCTTTCCACATAAAATTAAGGTAAGGATCTCAGGAGAAAATCACCCTGGGTTGGGTTAAAGAGTCCAAAGCACCTTGATTTAGGACTTCTGACCTCTAGATCTGTGAGAAAATAAATTGTTTAAGCCATGAAGTTTGTGGTAATTTATTATGGCAACCCCAGGTAAATAATCAGAATCTCAGTTGTTCCAGCATCATCCTTTGTTAAAAAGACTATCCTTTCTCCATTGAATTTCTTTGCACTGTTGTCAAAGATCAGTTAACATTGTGTATGTGCATCCATATCTGGAATCTATTCTGTTCCATTGATCTCTTTATCTGCTCTTTTGCCAATTCTGCGCTGTATTGATTACTGTAGTTTTAGAATAAATTTTGAAGTTAAGTAGTATCAGTTCTTCAACTCTGTTCTTCTCCTTTCATGTTATGTTAATTATTCTGGGTCTTACTTCTCTATACGAACTTTAACATTGGGTCTTCCTATCCATGAACATGGAATGTTCCTCATTTAGTTAATTCTTCCTTGATTTGTTCATTACAGTTTTATAATTTCCCTTATATAGACCTTGTATGCATTGTTAGATTTATACCTAAGTAATTCATTTGGGTTGCTTATCATGTAAATGGTATTGTGTTTTTAATTTTAAATTCCACTTGTTCATTGTTAATATACAGGAAAGTGACTGACTTTTGTAAAATCACCTTGTAATATTACATCTTTGCTAAAATTGCTTTTTTTAAAAAAGATTTTATTTATTTATTTGACAGGCAGAGATCACAGATAGGCAGAGAGGCAGGCAGAGAGAGGAGGAAGCAGGCTCCCTGCTGGGCAGAGAGCCTGATGTGGGGTTCAATCCCAGGACCCTGAGATCATGACTTGAGCTGAAGGCAGAGGCTTTAACCCACTGAGCCACCCAGGTGCCCCCTATAAGTGCTTATTAGTTCTAGGAGTTTCTTTTGTTGATTCTGTCTGATTTTCTACATAGATGATGATATCATCTGTGAACAAAGACTGTTTAATACCTTCCTTTTCAATTTGCATATATTTTATTTCCTTTTCTTGCCTTCTTGAATTAGGAAGAGGTTTTACAGTATGATATTGGAAAGGAGTAGTAAGAAGGGACATCCTTGCCTTACTCCTATTCTTTAGTGGGGAAGTTTCAAGTTTTGCTAGGTGTAAGTTTGTGTAGATATTCTTTGTCAAGTAAAAGAAGTTCCCATCTTTTCCTAGTTTACTAAGTTTTATTATGCGTTGGTGATGGATTTTATCAAATGCTTTTTCTGAATCTATTGATATGATCATTAAATATGTTCTGTTTTAGTTTGTGGTTTAAATAAATTACATTACTTGATTTTCAAATGTTGAACTAGCCTTGCATACCTGGAATGAATCTCACTTGACCATAAAGCATATTTTTTTGATACTTTGTTGGATTCAATTTGCTAATATTTTGTTTAGGACTTTTGAATTTATGTTCATAAGAGATATTGGTCCATAGTTTTATTTTCTTGTAATATCTTTAGCATTTTCTTTTTAATTCTTTTTAAATTGTCAATATTCATGTTTACATTATCCATGAATTCTTGCATGTGTCAACTTTTCCATGAGAGTCTACACTTGGCTGATTTTAATTCCATCTGATAATTTCAAAATCTGTAATATATTTGAATCTGGCTTGGACACTTGTTTTGTCTCTTTAATTTGTTTTTATTTATGGCTTTTAGCATGACTTACATACTTTTTTTGTTTAAATCCAGACATGATATATCAGATAATAAGATCCAAGGTAAGGGGATGCCTGGGTGGCTCAGTTGGTTAAGCCACTGCCTTTGGTTCAGGTCATGATCCCAAGATCCTGGAATCGAGTCCTACATCTGGCTCTTTGCTCAGCAGGGAGTCTGCTTCTCACTCTGCTTCTGCCTGCCACTCAGCCTGTTTGTGCGCTCTCTCTCTTTCTCTCTCTCTCTGACAAATAAATAAATAAAATCTAAAAAAAAAAAAAAAAAAAAAAAGAAGAACCAAAGTAAGTAGAGCTTTAGCATGGGTTTTATGTTAATCTGACAAGGAGTTGGGTTGTGTTTACTCTTTAAATAAGTCTATGCTTAAGGGTTTCAAATTCATGTACTTTTTTTGTTTGTTTGTTTGTTTCTGTCTCTTCTGCTGATTTTGAATTTTTCTAAGATCTCCTTGTTAATAAAAGTCCGAGACTTGCAACCATATCAGCTGTAATCCATTGTCACTATATTAGATCTCTGTTGATGTGATGATGAAGAGTTGGGGAGGGAAGTATTTTAAAATCTCATGTTCAAATTTTACTCTTTTGTAGGGCCTCTGATTCTTGGCTGTGGCCATCATAAGTTTTCTTACTTTTTTACTCCTCCTTCCCCACCTTAGGTAAGATAGGAAAGCTAAAGGGAACCAGAGTATGGTCCTTGTCCTTCTACCTGCGTAAGATAAGGATACTGTAAAGTCTTTTCTCTGGAGAGTAGGGTTTTTTCCTTTAAATAGAAAATGGCCTGGGCTTATTTCAATGTGGTTACTTCCCCCTTCCTTTGCCAAAGATATGAGGTGATTTTTCTTGGCTCTTCACTGTAAGAACCTGGAGGGGTTCATGCTGGCGAGACTGATAGAATTTTAGGTCCTCTCTAAGATTGGAGTCCTGAGGAGTTTATTACTCTCAAGCTAATTCATAGTCAACCTCCAGAAATTCATCAAAATTACCATTACTTGTGTTGGTCAATTTATGTTTCAATTTTTGTACTCAATAAATATTTATTGATTAGGTGGTATATGCCAGAGACACTTTTAGAAACCACTTATCAGTGGTGAAGAAAAGAAAGTACATTTTCTAGTGGGAAAGAGACACATATAAAAAGATAATTATAAAACAGAGAGATAAGTGCTATGATAGGGGTAAGTCCAAGGTAGTATGAAAGAACATTTCTCCTAATTCATACTGAGTTTTATTTTCAGGTTCCCCACACAGAATAAAATACAAAAATAATGAAACAGCTGTATTTGGAGAAAATGTGACCATCTTCTGCAATTTAACAACTCCAGCAGATATTGTGCAAATTACCTGGCAGAAGATTCAAGGTTCTTTGCCACAAAATATTGGCACATATAGCAGTGTATATGGAGAAACGATTCTTCCACCATACAGAGATCGACTGCACTGTGAGGTCATCGAACCCAATTCCTCATTCATAACTATCCGTGAAGTAACATTTGAAGATGAAGCTTGCTACAAATGTCTATTTAATGTGTTCCCACATGGCAGCCATGGGGGACAAATCTGCCTTACCATTATAGGTATGTAAATGTTTTGTGTAGAGTCCAAATTTTGAGGATGTGGTCTTTCAAGGTTAAGGTCCAGAGAAAGAATGTCAGAGAAGGAAATATTATAATAGAGGCCACCCATGCTTTTGTTATACAGAAGAAAAAAAATGGAAACCAATGATAGTTATATGATTTTCCATTTTCACACAATACAGGACCAGGCATAACATTTAGGTCTTCTGACCTCGCATCTAACTTTTTACACTGCACTGATTTTAATCTGGTGGGTAAAGTTCATGGATGGCATCAGAATTTTCACGGGGCGGGGGTGCCTGGGTGGCTTAGTGGGTTAAGCCTCTACCTTCTACGCAGGTCATGATCTCAGGGTCCTGGGATCAAGCCCTGCATCGGGCTCTTTGCTCAGCAGGGAGCCTGCTTCTCTCTCTCTGCCTGACTCTCTGCCTACTTGTGATCTCTCTCTCTGTCTATATATAATAAATAAATAATCCTTAAAAAAAAGAATTTTCACTGGGAAGGAGAGGAAAAGAAAAAGAGTGGAGAAAATAAGAATTAACAAAATGTTGAAAGAATAGTGATAGTATCAGAGTGTCTCCTCATTATGTTGCTGTAAATTTAAAGTACTGGAGGTTTATATAAGGTAATTTAAAGATTGAATGAAAGTGGAGATATGAAGCATTTCTCTTCAGTTGGAGGATGGTGGGTGCAAGAGATGGAATTGTGAGGTTTTGCAAAATGTGCCTGAAAGGGACATGTTTCAACATTTTGTCATCATATAAATATTTGGGGAAGTCTATCTTTAACATTTTTTTATATTTAATTTTCTGTCTCCTTTTTTGTCTCAGCTCTATCTGGATTAAAAACCGAACTCCAGTCCAATCTTGACTCTGAAGATTTTCTTAGATTTATTTACTCAGCTATGGGAAAACCTGTTCCTCAGATATCTCTTTTCCCATCAAAAGTCTTGATTAATCCACCTGAGGAATACCTTGCTCAGAATCCAAATGGCACAGTGACTATCACTAAAATGTGCAACATCTCCTTGGAGACTGTGAGGTCCCTAGGTCTCCAATATCTGACTGTGCGCATGGATCATCCTCTAAGGAATGAAGAGAAGATTGTTCCTTTGTCAGTCAAACAGGAATGTAAGTAGAAGTAATAATCAACAAGGGGAAATGTTTTAAAAATTCATATCAGAAGTGCATGTGTAGTTGTCTACTTTTAGAAATGTTAAGTCATTGTGATACATGAGCATGCTTAAGTGACTGAAGTAATGAAAACTTTCTCTACCCCAGTTCTGCCTAATCTTTGTTCTTAAATGGCAAATTTTAAATTCATCTACCTTAACTGCTTTCCATTGAATTTCTGCCACAGTCAGTGAAGACCAGGTTCACTTACACCGCCTTCAACTTTTCCTCTTCCCAATATAGTTCTTTTCTTCCCAATATAGTTCTTTTGGTGATTACCTCTACAACCTTCAACAGAGTGGTAAAATTTACTTTTGTGTCATCCACCATAGGAAGTCTCTTAGCTGCCAATTTTTCCTTGCCTATCTTCCAGCCAAGCTCTGTCAGTTGTACCCTTTGTTTCAAAGCCATAGTTAAACAAAGTATGGTTTTCCTTAAAAATTTAAGTAATAATTTAAATGTATTTATGTTTCTGCATTTATATAATTTCCTATAGAATTTAAATAATTGTTTTTATATTTCACCTAATCTTTTGACACTAAAGCATTTTTTCTCTATATATTTAGTGTAAATACTGGTATATTGGAGTTTTCATATACCATCTTACTATTGTTTTCTATTATTTGACCTATTTCATGTCCCTTTCTCTCTTCCTGAATTTTTTTGGGTTATTTATTTTTGTTTCATTTACCTCCTTCATTAATTTGTTAACTATATGTTCTGTATAGTTTAAGTGGTTCACTTGGAGACTGCAACTTACATCTCTTGACTAATATAATTTATTATTTTTATTATTTTTCAGGTAATACAATAAGCTTATATGAATTTCCACTCCATGTTGTCATTTTGTGCATTTCATTTAACTTATTTATTTAAATTTTTGTTTGTTTGAATATAGTTGACACACAATGTTATATTAGTTTCAGGTGTATGTCTTATTCATTTTAATTCTTTATATATATTTAAATGCCAAAATATATTATTGTTTTTTCCTGTTATTCGTAGTAGTATTCTTTTAGATTTATCCTTTCTGTTATTTTTTATTTCTTTGTCTATGTCCAAAGTTTTGCTTATCTTCTGCCAAAAGAATTCTCTCTAGCTTTTCCTTAGTGAAGATGTATAGATGGCCAATTCTTTTAATATTTTTGGTCATAAAATGTTTAACTTTTGAGGCACATTTTTATAGGATTTTTAAATTTCAGTTTTTGTTTTTTTTTTAAGATTTTATTTATTCACTTGACAGACAGAGATCACAAGTATGCAGAGAGGCAGGCAGAGAGAGAGGAGGAAGCAGACTCCCTGCCCAGCTGAGAGCCCGATGCGGGGCTCGATCCCAGGACCCTGGGATCATGACCTGAGCCAAAAGCAGAGTCCCTAACCCACTGAGCCACCCAGGTGCCCCTAAATTTCAGTTTTGATAGTTATTTTTTTTCATCACTTTGACAATGGTATTTTACTAGCTTCTGACTTTCATTATTTCATTTGAAAAAGTATATATCAGTTTTATGGGTTGTCCTTAGAAAGGAATGTATCTCCTCTTCACCCTGGCTGCTTTTAAGACTTTTTCCTTGTATTTATTTTAGGTTAGTTTTATTGTTAGTGTTTTGGTGTCACATTCTTTGTATTTATCTTGCTTGTATTTTCTTAAGCTTCTTGAGTCTGTGGGTTAATGTTTTTAATCACTTTTGGAAAATGTGTAGACTCAGGAAAATGGTGAGGATTTCTCCATAATTCGTTAAAATCATCCAAGAACCAAAAAGCATCACTAGTCATCAATGAAACTGAATCATAAAGTTTGAATGAATGAAGGAGACATCATATCTTTTGGAAGTTTAACAGTTTTTCTGCATAACCAGCTATGGGAATATTGGAATAAGTTGCTTAGTACATAGTTCAGATGCGTTAACCATAACCTCATTTAAACCTAGGATATCTCATTAGTCTGTGAGTTAAACACACTGTGGACTAACCTAAATAAAGCACACACACACAAAAAAATGACTACTGTTTCATGTGATTGATAGGCTGCTTCTTACATAAATTTAGTTTAACCATCTTTCTGTCCTCAGATCTTATAGAGTACTCCTCCATTATCTTTGATCACCCATTGTTACTGCTGAGAAGTCAAATGTCAATCAGATAATCATAATAGTAAATATTACTGTATATTCTCTCTGATAATACAGTATCTTCTCTTTATCTAGAGTTCTGAAACGTCCTAGTGCTATTTTTAGGCTATTTTATCTTATTTTTAATACTTCAATGTTATTGGCATTTAATCAGCTCACACAATTTGGAGACTCAAATCCTTCAACTCTGAATATTTTCTTATTTCTTTGAGAATTTTCCACCTATTCACTTAACTTATTCTCTTTTTATAAACCTCAATTAAATAGACATTAAAACATTTCAATTGAACTTTATTTTCTTCTTTGAAAAAATATATCTCTTTTTCTTTTCTTCATAGTATCAGGGAGATTTAAAAAAATTATCTTTGAACACCTTAATTCAATTTTTCCTTCTTTTGATAATCAGGTTTATATTTTTGAATTGCTTTTACAACTTAAGATTAATTTTATACTTGATTTATTTTTTCATATACAATTTTTCCTGCTGTATGAAAATAATATCTTGTCAAATCTATCTGGGAATAATAATTTAGAGGTATTATAATATCCTCTGTTTTTAAAATTATCTCTTCCACTCTCCCCCCAACCCACTACCATATGTATGTATGTATGTATTTAAATTTGAAGTACGATCTATGCCTAATGTGGGACTTGAACTCACAATCCTGAGATTAAGTGTCTACATGCTCTGCTGAGTGAGCCAGTCAGGTGCTCCCCATCATTTTAATTTTTTGTTTCTTTTACTCAGTCTTTCTTACTTTGATTACAGGTTTTATTCAAAGTCTGGTGAGCCCTGACTGGAGGATTATAGAATCCTTATTTGGCTAATTGTATCTTGTAAAGAACGACTTTTGTTTGCAGAAAGCAGGCTGCTGCTTTTGACAGTTAACCAGGAGATTCTAGGTGTTTGCAATCTTTAGATAAGCTATCTAGCTGATCTCCTGCTAGCTGAAGTAGTCTCAGCCTGCTACTTCTCCGCCATCTTGACTCCTCCCAACCAGGAGACTCTAGAAGCCAGAATGTGGAGGGCTGTAGTCTGGGCCTCTGACTCTGTACTGTATTTATTTCTGGTATATTCATTAAATTATTTAACTGCCCCTTATTCTTCTCTCTCTCTTTCTTTTCTTTCCTTTTCTTTCTTTCTTTCTTTTTTTTTTTTTTTTTTTTCTTTTTTGGCTGCACATTAAGCACACCTGCCTCTCCAGAATTCTGTTTTCAGATACATAAATGGGTACTTTCGACTCTAAGTTTCATTCTGTGATCCGCTCCTCCTCCTTTTGCCATCTGAGTACAAATGCTCTTCAGGTTCTGCAGGGCTGTCTCTGCCAGATGTAAACTGCTTTTTGCATACACGAGCCTGCAGCTTCTATCATCCTGCACCTTCATAAGCCATTCCTCTATCCACTTTACACCTTTTGGAAATTTGTTGAAATCTCTTGCCAATGAAGATCACTCTTCTGTTTGTTGTTTTTCATTTAAACATTTTATTTTTGCTACTATAATTTTAAGGAAAACATAGGAAGGAGTAGAGGTAAATATTTTGTGATGTGTATTTCTTGAAGCTGAGTTTAATCAGCTCTTTTTTTCCTGAAAGTTTCCCCAAGTCATGAGATTGGAGTATGTCCATCGAATACCACAAGTACTTCCCATCAATCTATTAGCTGGATTATTATATTAATTTCACTTCTCACTGAGCTTCAATGGTCTGTAAAGGAGTAACTTATCAATTTAGAGAAGAATTCCTCCTTGCTTAGCTTTGTAACAAATTTTAGGGATATAAACCCCTAATTCTATTGAGTTCTTCTATAGAGACTTTATTCCCATGGTTTATTATTGCTTACTTCAGGGCTCTGTTCATAATCTAGCCTCCTTCGCCCATTTCGAATGAGCTAAAGTATAAAAAAAAATAGTTAAAACTAAAAACCGAAACAAAGTAATGTCTGAATAGTCAAAAATAAATCACACAAAATTTCTCACATGGATTTTCCTAATAGTATCAATGAAGAAGTAATTAGTAGCAAGCAGACCTACGAATACAAAATGTATAATAATTCATGCCATTTAATGTAAGTACAAATTTTCTTGAGGTCCATCACATAGTGTATAGGTTCATTTTTATCTCTAAGAATTAGCTAAGAATTCTTAGATATTCTTATATTTTAAGAATCATGATAATCATGATGACCTTTGGTTAAACTTAATTAAAATAGAAAATATAAATTATATTCAAAAGGCTACATAGAAAAGTGGCTTGGAATACAATTTAGTAACACCATGGTCAAAATAGCTATCATGAAGTGTTGGTATTTAAAATTTCGTAATTTCTTTTCATAAGACTGCAGGCTCTAAAATCAGACAGAACAGAATTGCTTCCCAATTTTGCCACTTAATCACTATCTATCTTTGGACAGTTTTCTTAACGTCTCAGAGCCTTTGCTTCCCCATCTATACCTAATAACCATACTCAGTTGATGTAAATCACCCTTATAAGATGCTTATCACATCACTTAACACATTAATCTTAAATACTAATTATTATTATTAAAAAATTTATTTTCTGAGGCTTTTGCAGATTCTTTGAAAGTTCCATTTTAGTAACTGAATAGTATTTCAATGTGACTACATTATATTTTTCTTAAACATTTTCTTTTGTTGAGTATTTGGGTGGTTTTGTCTTTTTTGCTTTTTCTTGAGTGTCATCAAATGGTATTAAATATTGTCTGTTTTCAATTTGAATACACATTAGCATATTCTTTTATAAAATTGAATATGGCCAATAATCTCATAGTATCAATTTGAATGTCAACAAAACAATGGCAAATCAAAATATCATTGGCAGATTTAAAGTGTCAAAATGGCAGTATAATGTATGGAAAGTATAGTCCCAAAGAGCATGTTTCTGGTTTGTGTCTTTCAGGTACTTCTCATTCTCCTTATACTTGGTTGCGTATCGTTGGTCTACCCATACTTCTGCTATGTTTTTTGTCAATTGTTATTTATCTTGTTTGGAGAAAGAAAAAGTAAGTTGCATTTTACCTATCTATGTCAGGGAAGATAGGTCAAATAGGGGCTAGTTTTAAATATGAAGAAAGGACATTTCAAGGGCTTTGGCAAAAGTTATCATGGAAAGAATGATGATGCAAAACTCTTTTTTCTATTTACTTAGTAATTCCGGCAGTCAAGAGTTTATTCTTATTCAAATGACACCGTACTTGGGATTGTTATAAAAGTAGGCTGTTAGTCATTTCTGGTGACTTGAGCCTAAGACTCTTCCTTTAGAACAGATTTTGAAGGAGAGAGCACATGAACTTCAGACCGCTGGTGGGAGGGATCCACTGAGTGGTGAAGAAGGCTGAGATTGGAAGCAAGAGATAATCTACCTCACAAAGCCACATAAGATGAAAGTAGTCTCACTTTATAGGACTAACGTAATAAAGTATATATTTATTTATTCAACAGATACCTCTTGAGTGTCTGAACTACTATGCATTATTCTCTGTGAGGGCAATAGAGACACAAACAAAAAGTTTTAGAAGCGTATGTCTCAATAGGGAGAGGTAGTCAATGAAAAGTTAAAAGGAAGCAAGAGAACACTGGCTGGTGATATACACTATTTAGAAAATAAGGCAGAATGATGTAATTGAAAGAGACTATGGGACTAGTTTATACTGAGTGGTTGCTCTGAGGAGTTGACGTTAAAATTGGGACCTGGATAAGAAAAGAGTTGTGAGTGACATTCTCATAGAAGAGTATTCCAGACAAAAAAGGAGGAGTTATTGTAGGTACCAAGGTGGGAATGAGCTTGGTGTGTCCCAGGACAAAATGAGGTAAGTGTGCATAGAACAATGATTTAGAAATAGAGATGGGCTTTAGAACAGCTAAGGCCCTTGGGCCTTGAAAGGCATTTGGGATTTTTGCTACTTACAATACCAAACTATTGAAGTATTTAAAACAAGGGGGTAGAAGGTTCTGATTGACACTATAAAAAGACCTCTGTCACTGGAACGTGGACAAAGTCTCTTAGAGCTCCAGAATGAATGAAAGAAGGTTTTTAAAGAGGTGATTGCCATAGTCAAGTTGGCAATCAACAGTGGTCTGGACTAGGGTGGTAGCCCTTAGAATTGAGGAATTAGGGAGAGGTTTAGGATGACAAGATTTGCACCTGGATAGATGTGGGCAAAGGGGAAAAGGGAGAAATTATCTTGATGATTCTGAACATTTTGACAAAGATTGAAGAAATCTTTTATAAATGGGGAAAAATTAGAGGAAGAACAAATTTTTAGGGAGGATCAAGAGTTCTATTTTGAACATGTTAATTTTTAAGTGCTTATTTGACATCCAAGAGAATATGTCAATTATATATGAACCTGGAATTTACAGAGCAGATGAGAGGTAGACATTTGGGAGTGTAGTGGGTATTGGGTATATTTTTCAACAGGATAAATCGTAAGTTATGACTCTTACTATTATAGGGTAGAAATAAACTTCAAATTCTGTTAATGGAGTATTTTTATGCTGAATTAAACACTGAAAACATTTTGATCAATCTCTAAAGAGATCTCAATCTCCCAACTTTTATTCATAGAAAACTCTTGCAATCTATTGCCATTAGAGGGAGTGTTTGGGCTGTCTTCGTCTTACCGATTTATCAATGTCATCCTAACTATAGGTCAGAGAATGCTCTTGAAACTGCACCCCAGCTGAGCCAGCCTGATGTGGAATCTTTAATCAACCAAGATTTTCCTGTATACAGGTAATTGGTAGGTGTGTGATTTTTGCTGTCATTGTGCATAATTCAAATTTAAGACTTAACTTATTAAATTATCATATTAAATCAACATATTAAATAATCCATTTGGTAGAACTAATTATCATTTGAAAAATAAATGGAAACAGATTTGTTTATATAATCCTGTTTCGTGAACTAGTGGGTTCATGTGAAATTGTATTAATATTAAGGACAATATTTCTTTTCTTTTTTTTTTTTCTTTTAAAAAAAATTAACATATAATGTATTATTAGCCGCAGGGGTACAAGTCTGTGAATTGTCAGGCTTACACACTTCCCAGCACTCACCATGGCACATACCCTCCCCAGTGTCCATAACCCAACCACCTTCTCCCTACTTCTCCAACCCCCCGCAGCCCTCAGTTTGTTTTGTGAAATTAAGAGTCTCTTATAGTTTGTCTCCCTCCCGATCCCATCTTGTTTCATTTTTTCCCTTCCTTACCCCCCAAACCCACCACTTTGCCTCTCAAATTCCTCATATCAGGGAGAGCATATGATGATTGAAGAACAGTATTTCTATTTGTCCCCTAATTCAGGACCCTTCCAACCAACACCACCAGTTGAATGACTGCTTTGGTTTTGTTTTTGGTTTTTTTTTTTTTCCTGAGTGTTATTAAATATGAGCATGTCTTTGTGTACTTCTTTTCCATTCAGGTTTCCCTTTCTGTGAGGTTCTTATCTATATCTTCATGTAATTTCTGGTTGGTTGTCTGTATTTGCAGAATATTCTAGATTTTTTATGTACTAGGCAGTGATTACTTCTCCTTATTTGGTACCACTCTACTAAATTTCTCAGTTATATCATCGAAAGAACAGAAATCTTTAAGCTTTGATATTGTTAAATCCATCAATTTCTCACCTAACAGTTTGAGTTTAGGAACCTATTTAAGAAGTCATCGTTTGTGTAAGTTCACAGAAATATAATTGCACTTATTAGCTTCATATTTTTCTATTTCATATTTAAGTATTTTAACCTTTGTACATAACGTAGGAATGACATATATTGTTGATTTTCATCATATAATGAGCCAGGTTTCCCAACATCAGTTATATACAATCTGTCCTTTTCCTTATTGATGAGCTCTGTTTTTAGCTCTCTCAAGTAGAGAGCTTTGTTGCATGGTTTAATTTTTTTGTTTCTTCATGACTGCATATAATTTTTCATTATGGTCTTATGTTATGTTAAAATGTGGTAGGGAGAGATCCCTTTTTGTGTTTTTTAAAGACACATCCCATTCAGGGATACATACACACACATGCACATCATGAAATAAGTTTATTTCATTTAAAATATATAGCTGGAATTTTGGTTAGTCTTATATTGAATTGACAGATTAATTGAATTTAGAGAGCATTGTTATCTGTACAATATAATTTAGTTCACCCATAAATATGTTATCTATTTATTCAAGTCTTTCGGAATGCCTTTTAGGAAAGTTTTAAAATTTTGTCTCTGTAGGTTTTGTGTTTGCTAAATTAATTCCTTGGTACTTTTAATTTGTTCACTATGATGAATGATATTTTAATTTTTTAGCGAAATTTCCTAGCTGGTTATTAGTGATTTAGGAACAGCTCTGGATTTTTTAGGTTAACTTGTTAGGATTTTTTAGGTTAATTTTTTAGGTTAATTTGGGAACTTTGGTAAACTCTTCATTACTTAATAGTTTTTCCGGTTATCTAAAAGTTTTCCATTTAGATAATCATCTCTTCTGCACTCAATAACATTTTGCTTCTTTCTTTCTAATCTTTATACCTTTTTTAATGTTAAATAACACCAGTTACCTTTGTCTTGCTTTTCTGCAATTAAAGACTGTTTTAAATTTCACTAAATGTAATATTTGCTGCAGTGTTTGGCTATTAAGCATATTATTGAGTTTAGAAAGTGTTTAAATATTTCTATTTTCTGTCATTTTATCATATATAGATTGTTGAACTTAAGTAATTTTCTATCTGTTAACAGTCATATGAATTTTTCATAGTAGTCCATTAATATGATAAACAACATTGAGAGATATCTAGTGTTAAACCATTCTGGGAATATTTTTTTGCTTATATTTATAAATAAAACAGGACAAATTATATATATATGTATATATACATATATGGGAGATATGTATATATATGGAATATATATATATGGATAAAGAAGATAGGACAGGACAAATACACACACACGGGAGAAATATATGTGTATATATATATATATATATATATATGGATATATATGGAAAAAGAAGATGTGATATCTATCTATCTATCTATACAAATATATATCAATTAACAATAGCAATTCACAGACATGCTAAAATTAGTCCATGAATCTCCTTCGTAAGCCCCACCAATTTTCAAAGCTCCTGGAGTTAAGTCCTGCTGATTTTCAAAGCCAGATATTAGTGTTGCAGGGTTACAGGGCTCCTGTCTCACAGAGTGGAAGAAAATCTCTTGGACACAAAAGGGTAAAGTGAAGTGAAAGTTCACTAAGTGAAGGTGAGAGCAGAAAGGAAAGAAAAAGCTCTCTAGAGTGAGAGGGGTCCCGAATGGGCTGCCAAATGAGGGCTGTTAGTGGCGGTCTTTTATTAAGGACTGACCGGGAAGCTTGTGGCCTTGAGATTCTCGGGCTGTCTTGGAATGCTTCCTTATCTCTTGTTCTGCTCTGTCTCAGCATCTCCACTTGCCAGCAATAGCTGTGAAACCTAGTCAGGAAGGTCATTTCCTCAGCCTACACCTTCAGCCCTTCCCTATTCGCGGACAGGACCTGTGGACAGAAAGAGCTAAACGGGGATCGTGAGCAGTGACTGATTGCATACTTCGTAATTCATGGGAGTTAGGGATAGCACAAGTCTCCAAGGAATTTGGAAGCAAGGCTTTCAGGACCTTGAAGGGCCTGTTGCTGCCAAGATATGGTTACTTTTTTTTTTTTTTTTTAAAGATTTTATTTATTTATTTGACGGAGAGAGATCACAAGTAGGCAGAGAAACAGGCAGAGAGAGAGGAAGGGAAGCAGGCTCCCCGCTGAGCAGAGATCCCGATGCGGGACTCGATCCCAGGACCCTGAGATCATGACCTGAGCGGAAGGCAGCGGCTTAACCCACTGAGCCACCCAGGCACCCAAGATATGGTTACTTTTAAACATGGTCTCACTGATACGCAGAATTTAAGAAACAAGGTAGAGGACCATAGGGGAAGGGAGGAAAAAAATGAAAGAAGACTAAACCAGAGAGGGAGACAAACCATGAGACTCTTAATCTTTGAAAACAAAACCCGAGGGTTGCTGGAGGGGAGAAGGGTGGTGAGAAGGGGTGGCTGGGGAGTGGACATTGGGGAAGGTATGTGTTACGGTGGGTGTTGTGTAAGACTGACGATATCACAGACCTGTACCCCTGACACAAATAATATGATATGTTAATTATAAAATAAAATAAAATAAAATAAACATTGTCTCTAAGGCAGCCAGGATCTCCTTGAGGAAGGTCATGTTTTGCACGTTTCAGATATCTATCAGTGAGCTGCAAGCTGTAAGACAATTTTAATTTAAGCTACATTTCTTTTGCCTTTGTTTCCCACATCATTATGAGGTTTCATCCTCCCTTCCCCGTATCAGAGCCCGGGGTGCCTGATATGGGCCTTGATCCCCTTGGTCCTCAAGGAGGACTCTGCACCTGTGAGATCCCTACTGCTTATAGGTCACCCTGCTGGAAGTTTGATTCATGGCTGCATCTCTCCCCTTCCCACCCTTTTCAATGGGACTTCCGTTTCTGTCCTATCTGTGAAAAGTCTATTCTACCAGTCTCGAGTTGTTTTCAGAGTGAGCTGCTTCACATGTAGCTGTTGCCTGGGTGTGTCAGAGGGAGGATGTGAACTCAGAATCCTCCTATTCTGAAATCTTCCCCCACTTCTCTGTCCTGTTTTCTTAATAACAGCCACCCTGGCATGTGTCAGGTAATATCTCATTGTGGTATTGATTTGCATTTCCTTGATGATTAATGACACTGAGTACTTCTTCACATGCCTTTTAGCCATTTATATCTTCTTTGGAGAAGTATCTGTTCAAATTTTTAGCCTATTTTTTAGTTTGTTATTAGTTTTCTTGCTGTTGAATTTCAGGAGTTCTTTATATGCTTTAGAGATTAACCTTTCTTCCCCCCAACCCACTCAATGGAGTCTTAATTCTGCCACTAACTAGCCTTTAAAAAAAAAATTTAGATTCAATTAATTAACATTTAATGTATTATTTGTTTCAGGGATACAGGTCTGTGATTCATCAGTTTTATATAATACCCAGTGCTCATTACAACACATGCCCTTCCCGATGTCCATCACCCAGTTACCCCATCCCTCCACCCGTCTCCCCTCCAGCAACCCTCAGTTTGTTTCCTGAGATAGAGTCTCTTATGGTTTGTCTCTCTCTCTCTGGTTTCTTCTTGTTTCATTTTTTTTTTTCCCCTTTCATCCCCTATGATCCTGTCTTGTTTCTTAAGCTCCATATATCAGAGAGATCATATGATAATTGTCCTTCTCTGGTTGACTTCTCTTAGCATAATACCCTCTAGTTCCATCCATGTTGTTGCAAATGGCAAGGTTTCTTTTTTGATGGATGCATAGTATTCCATTGTAGATATACACCACATCTTCTTTATCCATTCATCTGTTGATGGACATCCAGGTTCTTTCTATAGTTTGGCTATTGTGGGCATTGCTGCTATAAACATTGGGGGTGCATGTGCCCCTTCAGATCACTACATTTGTATCTTTGGGGTAAATACCCAGTAGTGTGATTGCTGAGTCAAATTTTTATTTATTTTTATTTTTTATAGACATATATTTTTATCCCCAGGGGTACAGGTCTGTGAATCGCCAGGTTTACACACTTCACAGCACTCACCAAAGCACATACCCTCCCCAATGTCCATAACCCCACCCCCCTTCTCCCAATACTTTCAACTTTTTGAGGAAACTCCATACTGTTTTCCAGAGTGGCTGCACCAGCAGTGTAGGAGGGTTCCCCTTGGAGATTAATCTCTTATCAGGTAGATGGTTTGGAAACTTTTTTCCAGAGGCCAAGTTATCTTTTATCACCCGCACTGATTAATTTAAAAACATAACTGGAAACATGCCCTAAATAAAATGAAAACTTGTTTTAGAAACTCATTAGGCCAAATGATAGAACTCCAAGTTGAGAGAAGTTAAGATGCAGAGGCTCAGGGCAATAAACCATCTGCAAGGGACTGGAGGACCACAAACTTTTCGGGCTTGAGTCAAGACCTTTAAGATTCATGTGGAGATTGAACCCTGAAAGCCACCAAAAGCTGTTGCCTACCCTGGAACTACTTGCCGGTGTATCTGAGTAATCGTTTCCTGTTTCATGGATCAAGTATGTGCAAGTAGTTTACAGTCTTAGATGCATTAATAACAGTGAGAAACCAATATTTGCATTGGTGATGAGTTTTCTGTTTTCTAAGGACTCCTGAAAGAATTTCCGCCCATTCTATAGCTGCCCTTTCAGTCTGTTGTTCCTTTGCCATGCAGTCGCTTTTTAGCTTCATATCGTCCCATTTGTCTATTTGCGTTTTTGTTGTCTGTACTTTTGTCATAGCCATGAAATCATTGCCAAAATCACCCTCATGAAACCTTTCTCCATGTTTTCTAGGAGTTTTATGGTTTCAGGTTTTACATTTAAGTCTTTAATCTATTTTGGGTTGATTTTTCTGACGTTGTAAAGGAAGGGCCCACTTTTATGCTTTTGAAGGTGGATATTTAGTTTTCCCAACATCATTTATTCACGAGATGATCCTATCTCCATTGTGTGTTCTTGACTCCCTTGTAAAAAATGGTTGACCACAAATGTGTGGATTTATTCCTGAATTCTCTAATCTATTCCCAAGGTCCATGTGTCTGTCATTATACCAATTCTGCACTGTTTTGATTACTATAGATTTGTACTATATATTTTTTTTTTAAGATTTAATTTATTTATTTGACAGAGATTACAAGTAGGTGGCGAGGCAGGCAGAGAGAAAGGAAGGGAAGTAGGCTCCCTGCTGAGCAGAGAGCCTGGGATCATGACCTGAGCTGAGGGCAGAGGCTTTAACCCACTGAACCACCCAGGTGCCCCTTTGTACTTCTGAAACCAGGAAGCGTGATGCCTCCAGCTTCATTCTTCTTTCTCAAGATTGATTTAACTATTCATGGTTTTTTGTGTCCCATGTGAATTATAGAATTGTGTGTCTTTTAAAATTTCTGTCAAAAAATGCTATGGGAATTTTGATAGGGATTGCATAAGAAACCCAACTCTATTCCTTAAGGAGCTAGAAAAAGAAGAAAAAACTGATCTCAAAGTTAGCAAAAGGAAGTAACAAAGATTTGAGCAGAAATACATGAATTAGAAAAAAAGAAAAAGAGTAGAAAAAAATGAACAAAACAGAAGGTTGGTTTTTTGGAAAGATAAAGTTGATAAACCATTAGCTAAACTAAGAAAACGAGTGAAGACTCAAAATCAGAAATGAAAGAAGACCAATGTCCTATAAATAAACAGGGTAAAAGATCCTATTATGAAAAATTACACACTAACAACCTGGGTAACCTAGAAGAAATGGATAAATTCCTAGAAACATCTAACCTCCCATGATTAAGTCATAAAGTAGAAAGTCTGAGTAGACCTCTAACTACAATGGAGAGTAAATCAGAAACCAAAAAACTTTGAACAGAGGAAAGGCGAGGACTGTATAGCTTCACCACTGAATTCCACCAAACATTTAAACAAGAATTAATGCCAATGCTTCTCAAACTCCTTCAGAATTTTGAAGCAGATGAATACTTCCAGACTAATTTTTTGAAGCCTTTCACTACCTTGACATCACAACCAAAGATGTCACAAGGAAAACAGTTTCCAGCCAATATTCTGAAAAATATAGATGTAAAAATCTTGCACAAAATACTGTCAGACTGAATCTAACAGCATATTAATAGGCTCATACAGGATGACCAAGTAGGATTTATCCCTGGGATGCAAGGATAATTCAGTATCTGAAAATTAATGAACATGCTACACTGTATTAACCACAATAAAGACTAAAAATCACATGATCATCTCATCACATGAAGAAAAAGGATTTGAAAAAATTCTACACACTTTCATGATCAAAACTTTGAAGAAACTAGGTATAGAAAGAAGGAAGGTATCTCATCATAATAAATGTCATGTATTAAAAACCCATAGCTAACAACCCACTCAATGGTAAAACACTGTAAGCTTGACCTCAATGATCAGGAAAACAGCGTGAATGTTCACTCTTGTCACTTTTGTTTAACATAATATTGGAAGTCTTAGCCAGACTAAGTAATTAATGGAGGTAATTAATGGAGGGGAAAAAAAAAAGGCATAGAAATCAGTAAGGAAGACCTAAACTGTTCCTGTTTGCTGATGCCGTGATCTTATATGTAGACAATCCCAAAGACTCCATAAAAAACTTTTAAAACAAATAAGCAATTTCAGTAAAGTTGCAGAGTATGAAATCAACCCACAAAAATCAGTTGTGTTTCTATACACTAACAATGAACTGTCTGAAAAGGAATTTGGAAAAACAATTCCATTTACAATAATACCAAAAGGAGTAAAATGCTTAGGAACAAACCTAACAAAGGAGGTGAATGACTGCATACTGATGCGAAGAATTAATGAAGGGCACCTGGCTGGGTCAGCTGGGTTTAAGCTCAAGGTGGGTATAGAGGTTACTAAAAACAAATAACTTAAAAAATTAATGAAGGAAATTAGAGAAGACACAGCAAATGGAACAATATCTCAGTAATATATTTGAAGATGTAATATTGTTAAAATGTCAGTTTTTCAATTTTTATGACCAGCTTGTCATTTTCAAATTTGTGTTTTTGTGTTTTCAAATTTGATATGAATGTTCATAACATTGTCTTATTTTTTCTATTTGTTATGTCAGTTCTACTTCTCATATATCATTCTATATTGTTTTTTTTTCTTATTTCTTAGTAGTTTTTTAGAGGTGGGGGAGGGTCAGAGGGAGAGGGAGAGAGAAAATCTTAAGCAGGCTCCACGACCAGTGCAGAGCCCTATGAAGACCTCAATTTCACGACCCTCAGATCATGATCAGAGCCAAAATTAAGAGTCAGACACGTCACAGACTGAGCCATCCAGGTACCCCAATTTTCTTCATAATTTTTTGCCATAGGTTTGCTCAATTAATTTCTAGAAAAAAGCCTCTTTTTTTTTTTTTAAGATTTTATTTGTCGGAGAGAGAGCACAAGCAGGCAGAGTGGCAGGCAGAGGCAGAGAGTGAAGCAGGCTCCCCACAGAGCAGTTTGAGTCTCTGATGTCATTGATAGGATGTGTACCAGCAGGCAAGCCTAGTCTAGGAGGTTAAATGTAGGTTAGTGAGAGTGGGGGGGGGGGTAGTGACAAGTTCTGGAGAGCTGGGAATGTGCAGTTGTTGATGTGCTTCTGGCTTTGTGAGTAGGTTTACCCTATGACACTTGAAGTATCGTGCTTGTGATATTTGCGTGCTCTTCTACAAATGATACCTTTGATCAAAAAAGTCTAAAAAAAAAATATACCTGTGAAGCAATGTTTATAAAAGATGACGTGGAATTCAAAGTTATTTTTCTTCAATATGAAAATTAACTCCTTGTCTTCTTGCATCAGGCACAGCCTTATGACATTTAATGTTACTTTGATCCTCTGTCCTTTGTGTGTCTCTCTTCATTGTTGAAGTTTTTTAGACTTTGCTCCTTGATTTTCTTTTATATATATACATATATAACATATGATGTATTACTTATTTCAAGGGTACAGTTCTAGGAATCATCAGTCTTACACAATTCACAGCACTCACCATAGCACATACCCTCCCCAGTGTCCATCTCCTTGATTTTCTTAATTTGATCTTCTTAATGTCACTATACTATGCCTATAAGTTGATTTTATTTTATGTATCCTGTGTGGCTGCCCACGAATCATTAATCCTTTGATTACGTTTGTCTAAAAAGCTCATAATTTACAGCCCTCGGATTTACAGGCCCATGGATCCTTAAATAAAAGCTCTTTCCTAGTACCCTGTTAGAGGGTGGTGGTAGGAAAACAGGAAGGTTTCAGAAAATAAATAATTCATAGATCTGTTTTCCTCTCTCTCCCTCTTTCTCTAAGAGCCAAGAACTCTGGGACTTGTTAAAATAAGAAAAGAATCCTTCTCATCAAAGCAAGTGGAAGGAAATCCCTCCCTGTAAGAAGACAACCAACCAACCAACCAACCAACCAGTCACTCTGAAAGAAGAGATCATTACAGTTTGAATACAGAATTTGATCTGGATAAAAATAAATGTGCATTTTTTAAAAAAGTGTCTATTGGTTAAATTCGGCCTTAAAACATTAAAAAAAAATGTTCATAGGTGACATCTGGAGAAACTGAGTCACATTTCTCAAAATCTTCATTTCTGACATGCCTGTGTGGAATTGTATAATATTTCTGGACGTGAGAAGAATCCATCTTGAAGCTCCACTTTCCTTTCCAACTAATGAACTCTGAACGGAGCCAGAAGGGGCGATAGTTTTACAAACAGTTAAATTTCAACATAGCAACTGTCATTCAGGTCATATGGAGACACTAAAGGTAGTAAATACAAAGTAGAGAAGGTTTAATTTGACAGCGGCAGTAAAGCCATAGTTATCAGAATGGCTCCACTGGTCAGGGTCAAATTAGCTCCTTTCCCTCTTATTTTCTTTATCTGCATCATGGAATCACCCCTTCCTTCTTTTTCATAAAACCGCTTGCCTTTCCCCCCAGAGCACAGCGTTTTTCTGGCTTCCCGCAACCCGTGCTCTCTGAACTGTAACTCCAAGACCCCCCAAGAAAAGCCTTTGTTCTTTTTTCGGTTTCACCACCTCCTGTTATTTCACACCTGCTTGACGTTGCGAGTTGCGGGTCCTGAGTGCTAAAGCCCAACGGATGACTCCTCATCTCCCCCGTTTTCCTTCTGTCCTTGAAATTAAAATGGAAAAAGTGTATCCCCCACCCCACAGAGCTTTCTCACTTTCACCAACCGTCCCCTCGAGAACTGGAAACGTTTAAAGGTGGGAGGGAAAGTTGGAAGCTTTCCCATGAAGTGCTCGGAGCTAGTATCAGGGCGGAGACTGGCCCGCCTCCCCTGAGCCAGAGACGCTCCGCGCGCCGCGGTGAGATCCCCCGGGCTTTCCAGCTGAAGCCGGCAATCGCGCGCGGCCGGGAGCGACGATGGGGAGGCCGGTGAGCGGGGCCGGGCGTGGAACCAGGGCGCAGGGCGGGGGATGTCGCGCCGGCCCCGGGGACGGCGGCGGGCTCCGCGCGTCCGGCTGCGGCTGGCCCGGGACTGGTTCGGCGCTGGCCTCGGGGCCGGCGCTCTCCCCGCGACGCTTAGCCTTGCGGAGAAGAGGACTTCGCCTCGAGGAGGGTGGTTCCCAGGCTGGTCCTGGAGTCCCGGTACTCGGTGCCAGTTGTCCAGGAAGGATGCTGCCAGTCGGGGGCTTGGGCGACGGAGACGCTTCTCTCGAGATCACGGCGGTCCTCCGAGGGGAACTGGGCCGGGAGGCGCGCGCGGGCGGCCGGCGGGTCCTCTGGGCAGGCTGGCGGCTGGGCTCCCAGGCTCCGGCTCGGACGCAGGAAAGCACACCCTGCTGTACTCTGTCCCAAGAAAGGGATGGCTGCTTTGGCTCCGTGTTGGCACACAAAGCTGGGGTGGGCGCTGCAGAATTCAGGGCTCGCTCTCTGCCGGAGAGCTCTCTCCCTCCCGGATGCACCGGCCTCTTTTCTCCATCCTTCGGTCCTTTGCCTTGTGAGCCAGAAAGGGCCAGATAAATCAGGGTTAAACCCCAGAGTATCCAAGAGAGACAGACATTTTGTTTATTCCGGATCTGAATGAGCGGATTTTTATTTACATTGGGATAATTGAAAAGAATCGTAACAATACAAAATTAAAATCCAAATACAAGTAATACCTCAAGGTTTTTTTTTTTTTTTTTTTTTTTTTTTTTTTTTTCTATATATGGTTTATTGGCAAGACAGCACGGCCAGTCATTTCAGTATCTTTCTTAACAAAGGAGAATGGTGGCCTGGGAGCGCGTGTTTACTCCGCGCACTGGGTACTGCTAATCTTCACAACCATCCTTCAGAGGAGGAATGGTTATGTGATTTTGCAAATAAGAAAACAAACAGAGAGGTTAATTTTCACGAGTCCATGCAACTACACATGGTGGGAGCAGATCTACACCTAGAAACTCAGGGGGAAGAGGCATGGATAGGAGCAGTTGGCTGCCAGAGGGAAGCTGTCAGGTAAGACAGGTCTCTGGGAGCCCTGGCCCTCTTGGCAAGGGGTAGACGTGGATTTGTCCATTTTCATTTTGTACTCTCTATGTGTGATTTGATTAGTGGATTTTTTTTTTTTAAGTTACCGAACATGTTTTGGGATTTACTGTACCTTAGGCACTGTATTAGTCGTTTACATGCTTAATTCTCATAGTAACCCAATGTAATGACAACAATTTTATTTAGTGCTTACTCCTATCAGTCACTATTCTGGGAGCATTGCATGTGTTAACTTGCTTAGTCTTTTTAACAGAAGGGTTGGTGCTGTTATTTTTTACTGCATTTTGGGGAGGTAAAGTCATTTGTCCTGGCTCACACATCTGGTATTTGTGTTAACCCCAACTCGTCAGTCAGCTAGAATAATTGTGTATATATTTAATAACAAGGCTTTCCTTCTAATTCCCTTGCCTCAATAATTGTTTTTTCCCTTCTTCAACATTCTTGGCTCCCATCTCACACACTATGGTGTGTGTCGACTTTATGTCTTATCCTAAAACACAGATTTTTACTCTGAGAGCCAATCCATTCTGTATTCCTCATCCTCTTTGCTAGAATTTGGGTTTTCATGTGTGGGAGAGGCATACAGTTAAAAAAAAAATGGTGTGGAAGTAGAGTGGCAAAGAAGACTTAAGTTTTGGAAGCGAAGGTGTTGAGACAGCAAGAGCCTAAGCATTTGAGTTTTAAAAGCGTCAACATTGGAAAACAAAGGACATACGTTTTTCCAGATGGGAAGAACGCAGGGGATGGGGGAACCTTAAAATACAAATAAGGTTTGTATTTTCTAGGCTGGGAGAGCAAAGAGGGCCTGACACAAGCTTGTGTTCTGGAAAGGCAGGCTTGTACCTGATCCCTGTGAGTGGGGAGGGAGTTCAGGAGCGTGATAACTAGAACTTACAGGGAGGTGCTGAAATCTAAGAACAGAGAACATCTGTGCCTTGCTTATCTGGGGCAAACTCTGGAAAGAGACCAGTCTCCTCATCGCGACAAGAGTAAAACAGAGATGGACAGATCCATGGGAGTCCAGGCAGAGAGCCTACAGAATTTCCCTTTGCCCCATATAGGGAGAACCCAGGGGCATGGAATCTGGAGAATGAAAGAGGATGAGAGAAGGCACTTTCTTTCTTTCTTTCTTTCTTTCTTTTTTTTTTTTTTTTTTAAGATTTTACTTATTTATCAGAGAGAGAGGGCGAGAGAGCGAGCACAGGCAGACAGAATGGCAGGCAGAGGCAGAGGGAGAAGCAGGCTCCTTGCTCTGCGGGACTCCATCCCAGGACGCTGGGATCATGACCTGAGCAGAAGGCAGCTGCTTAACCAACTGAGCCACCCAGGCATCCCGAGAAGGCACTTTCTAAGCACAAGGTTTAATTGCACAAATCTTGATGACCATGATGAACGAAGGGCAACGCATCCATCTTAGAGAATGCTATAGTAGATAGATTGTGACAAAGGACTAGTAGCTCTGTCCCATGACTAGGCATTGTGTGAGCCTCCAGGAATGGAGATGCAATGCCAAAGATTGGGACAGTAGTGAAGCGCGGGGGTGGCAGGGGCAATAATTGACAGAGATGATGTGATACTGACTGCAAGGAAGTCTCTACCTCTAGTTGGAATGGCAACATGAAATAGCAACAAAATTCAGGTAAAGATAAATACAGAGAAACCTACATTTCTTACACATCTCTAGTATAGAAGAATGTGTATGGGGGGAAATGACATTTCTCGCCTGTACCCTTCTGAACACACACATGTAGATCAAGTGAAAGGATCCGTGGGGCTACTGTAGAGAGAAGTTCATCTGCCTACATCCCACCCTCTCATTTTATAATAAAATGATACCCAGAATAGCATTCAATTAAATATCATCATGTAAAAATGCCAAGGATTTCTGCCTGGACAGATGAAAACAAAACAATGAAGAAAAAAAAAAAAAACAAAGACACTACTTTTTTGTTGTTTTTTAAGATTTATTTATTGATTTGAGAGACAGCACACGCCCACAAATGGGAGAGACAGAGGGAGAGGGAGAGGGAGAGAGCATCTCAAGCAGATTCTGCCCTGAATGCAGAGCTGGTGGTGAGGTTTGATCCAGGGACCTGGAGATCACGGGCCAAAACCAAGAGTTGGACACTTAACCAATTGTGCCCCTCAGGTGCCTCTGGATATTACTATTTTTTAAAAGGTACGGTTCATCTAAAACTTGTAGTATTTTCAGGGACATCTTCTTCAGCAAATTTCAAGGCAGTCATATCTTTCTGAAAAGTGGTTCCAACCCCTGAGTTACCGTCTTTGATATTAACGGATGTGGATTATTTGGGAAATGGATGCTGTCCAGCGTGTGTCATCTCTGTGTTTTTTTGTGTGTATCTCTGGCAGTCTGTTTTCCCCACCCATCCTACATCTTTGAGACCTTGCTCTTGACAGTAGTGGTTTTGAGAGCGAGGCCTCAAAGTGCTAAAGGTTGCCATAATGCAGGAGCCATATTGCTGCTGAGCATGCTCTTTTATTTCTTCCATCTGTAGTCTCTAGTTCTGCATCCACAAAACCAATGTTATCTGGTGGTTAAAATGTTAGCTGCAGCATTCCCTGAGGTGGCCATGGGATTGAAGCTTCCTTAGCTTTTTGTCCACATGCAAATGCCCATGTCTTTGCTTTGCTTTCTGTCTTCAGGTGTTCAGGAGGTCCTTCTGTCGTCTGTCTGCCTACAGATTGATTTGGTTCTTTGCAGCAGTGATGCCATGCAGGGCGAAAGGTAAAAAGATACCCAGTTCCCCTGCATGGGGTCCAGGGAGCACAATTTCTGGAGGGGAGACATCTGGCTAGTGTTGTTTGTGCTGTGCTAGTTCGTTTGTCTGCATGAATTATTTAAACATGTAATTTGCTTGGAGGAATGGGAGTGTTTCTTTCTGCTTTCCACATTTTTGGTTTCGAAATGGAAAAAGATTTTGAATATTTAGAAACTGTTTCTAAGGATAAAACCAGACGTGAAGAAATTCTTTCTAAATTAAGATGTTTTTCACCTATCAAAACAAATGAGTTCTAAATGTTATTTAAATATAATTTCCTATGTTTATAAAGATATGGAAACACTTTGGGAGTCTGAATGAATATACCCTTCGTAGAAGGTAATCTGGTAGTAAGCTTTTAAACTGGGCATACCCCTCCTTTGCAGAAGACTGTGGAAAATAATGAAATTATTACATAGGTTCACAGTCTATATAAAGTCTATATAAAGCATATGCCTGTGCTGTCCACTTACTCGTTGAGTTCCCTACTTGTGCCAGACCTTTCTCCTCTGTTCCATGGGAAAGCATCCCCTCACTTCGCTGACCTTCTGTCACCTTCCACGTGCTGTTGCTTTCTAATCAGCCTTCACAGTTGGGGACAGGGCAGGCTTCTCACCATCCATAGCACAGGCTTTACCAATGGACCAGAGGGACTTTAAATGGCATTCCATAGAAGCATCAAAGAATTGTAGACTTTCCATTAAATTATTTCTTCCATAGTCAAATACAAAAATCACCTAAGAGGTTGAAACTCTAACTTGGGTTTCTCTTCTACTCTACATTCTAAAAGCAGCAATTTCTTCAAATCTCTTCTCTGCAAAATCTCAACAAACTTTCAGAAAACCCCAACAACAGGTATAGCCTCCAGAAGTTATCACATCTACCAAGAGTGTACATCCCAGGAGTGTACTCCTGGGTTCCAATTTGTGTCTGTTGCTATACCTATCTTGTCATCCTTACCTTAACATTTTTGAAGGGCCACTGAGAGGATAGTGCTTCTTTTTTTTTTTTTTTTTTTTTTTTTTTTAGCTAATTATGCTAGCCAACATGTTCTCTCTGTTACTCATTTAAAAAAAAAAACACACAGATTTTGGTGTTTTTTAAATTAAGTCTACATGTTGTCTACCATTTCATTAATTTGTGCTTTTATCCATATTAATTCACTTGTTTTTAATCTTTTGGGGGCCTGGGATGTTTGGATAAATGTGTGTACTCATTTTTCAATCTCTCTTATGTCCTAGTGAAGTTAGGATTAAATATTTCCTTCTGAAAATGGCTTTATCAATTTCTATGGACTTTAATACATTCTAGTCTCCTTGTTATTTATGGTAATTGATTAGTCTTGCTATGATTTCTGGTGTAATTAGAGTTGAAAGAAGTATGTAAATTTCTTGTTTATTGCATTGTGATCAGTGTGCAAGACCATAGGGTAGGAGGTTTTTTTGCATCCTGTTTCAAGTTCAGTTTGGGGGAATGTAAAGATTGTGTGTTCTCTTTGGGTAAAAGTTTATAAATACATACTTACATATACATACACATATAATTTTTATATGTAATGATTTATATATAAATATTCACTTCAAAACTTTTCATCCTTATATTTGACTTTTTTGTTTTATTCAATTTATGGAAGTGAAAATTCTGAGAAAACTATGGAAAATTATTTTTGTGGATTTAAAATTTTTCTTTTCAGTTCTATAGTTTTTTATATGTTTCATTTACGTTGTTAGGCACAGAAAGGTTTGTTTGTGTGTTTGTTTAAGGATTTATTTTATTTATTTGAGAGAGAGAGAATGTGGGGGGTAAGAGGGAGAGAGAGAGAGAGAATCTCAAGCAGAGTTCTTGCTGAGTGCAGAGCCTGACCTGGAGCTCAATCCCATGACCCTGAGATCATGACATGAGCTGAAATCAAAAGTTGAATGTTTAACCGACTGGGCCAAGCAGGCGCCCCAACATAAAGCTTCTTTTATCATTTTGGAGAATACATTTTTGTCCCTCACAGTGTTTTTGTCTCCCATTCTTCCTTTTCCCTTCTAGTAAGTCTCAAAGTTCTGATGCCGAAACATTCCGGGTCTTTGAATTTTCTGTGCCACATTCTGGAAGAATCCCATGACCTGTGTTTCCTACTTAGCTAGTTTACCCTTTAGTGATGTCCGTTCTGCTAAGTCCGCCAAATCGTTAAGATTTTGCATTTGTCATTTTCTACAACTCTGATTTCTACTATTTACAATGCTGGCTTCTTTTTACATTTAAGATATCACATTTATTCATGTCAAAGTGTTTATTGATTTATTATTCATTTGGCATGAGTTCCTGGGTTTGTAGAGTTTTTTCTTCTCTCATTGTCAGCTTTCTCAGATGTCTGCCTAGTTGTTATTATATAAAGATTTCCCGCTGAATCATCTATCATATCAATATGAGTAGCCAGCACTATAAGGGGAAGAAGTTACTGTCATGCCTTATATTCTGCATGGCATTAAGTAAAAATGTGGGAATGCGTAGATCATTATTTGGCTGTCAAAGCCTTCTGGTACTATATAGTTTTCTGAAACACCGTCTGGTATATTTTTCTACTTTCGGTCCCTATATTCACACTGCTTCCTGGAGGCAGACCCTGCTGTTGCTGCCCCTTCTTTGTAGGGCATGCATGTGGAATGTATAGGGTAGCTACATCTTCTTCACTTAAACGGATCACTCTGCCAATTGTCCATTGGCCCTTCCTTGCTTCTGTACCTCTAGGCATGAACACTCTTGGTGATGCTTCTATTCTCTCTGGCAAATTTTATCTCCAACTTCATTTTCATACTTTCAGCTTACAGGGATTCATTGAGGCATTTCTGTCACGAGGGTTTGCTTTCTTGTTTTTTTACTCTGTTACTCTGAAAGTAAACATATTTGAACTTATATTTCTCTAGCAATATCAGGGATGTAGGTAAATATTTTCTTTGCATTTTTCTCTATCTTTTCTATGTTTAACTTTGAACATGCATTTTTTTAATCAGAAAAATGTGAATTTTTATGTATTAACTTTTAAAATATAAATGTTCTTTTATGATTCCATGATAAAAGTGGTGACCCAAAATGAAAAAAGGCCACTGAACACACCTGCTTCCTTAAGATGCTCTCTGCAAAATTCTGAGGAAGTCTTGATTGTGACATGGCAGAAAATCAAGCCTGTTAGCCCAGAAAACATGGTCACCTTCAGCAAGAACCATGGGGTTGTGGTCCAGCCCGCCTATAAGGACAAGATAAACATCACTGAGCTGGAACTCAAGAACTCAACCATCACGTTCTGGAATACCACCCTGGAGGATGAAGGGTGTTACAAGTGCCTCTTCAATACTTTTGGTTCTGGGAAGATCTCAGGAATAGCCTGCCTCACCCTCTCTGGTGAGAATCTCTGGGAATACATTGTCTCTGGCTAGAAATGTTATTTTCAAGAATGTTTGGAACATGGTGGTAGTGCCTAGTTTTTCAGGGTGCTAACCTCAGAAAGTTTCACGAGAAGATGCTTAGCCTTTCATGTCTGCTATAACTGTGGTTATTGTTATTTGGAAAGCTCACGGGGCTACCCTGAATCTCTGGCTGGAGTTATCTTTGCTCTGAGGAATGGTGTTGTCAGCAAGCGTAAATCAAGGACCATGGTGGGGATAATGGGTTCTTCATAAGTAGTGATATGATTCAGACCTGGCTTTGCCATTAACAGTCATGTGACCCAGGGAGCGTCCCATCCACTCTCTGAACCAGAGTTTATCTATCTGCACAGTAAGTACATAATCAATCATCTGTAGGGGTCGTTAAAGCTCTAACAGTTTTGGATCTAAGGACAGAGCCAGATTGGGCCTCACCAGAGCCAGTTATTGTGGTCCCTCTCATTTTGTTCCAACACATTCTCTCGGCTTTGGTGAGGAGACGTTCCACAGAGACCCTTCATACCTGATGTCGACTAGGTATTTAACTGGATAACAAGCACTCTTTTAAACCCAAGAGGCTTAGTTTGTCATAATTCTTTTCCTTTTAACTGACACATAGTTGAGATCAAGAATTGAGAAGTAGCAGTCAGGGTAACTTTGGAGCGTGGCACACTTGGACCTAATTTTAGAAGGGAAAAGAGTCGTTCAGACAGGGTTATCAGGAACGTTCAAGTGAGAGTCTGAGCACACCAAGAATACTGGACACGGAGTAAGAGGAGGATAAGTAAACGAATGCAAGGGGGAGGTATGGCAACAGCAAAAAAAAAAAAAAAAAAAGGTTTCCTTCACTTATTTCGCCGATACTGAGTACTCTCGGCATGATCTTATGCCAGGTTTTCTTCTGGACTCTATTTCTTTTGTTTTCTTTCTCTCTTTGCCTCTTTGTCTCCCCTTTTTCCTCTTCCCCCTCCCTCCAATCTTCCCTCCTTCTTTCCTATTCTTCCTTCCTCCTTCCCTCCCTCCCTCCTCACTTTTCTTCTTTTCCTTCTTTTGTCATTTTTTCTCATTTCCGTTACTTTTTCTTTTCTTCTTTTTTTTTATTATCTCTTTTCTATTCTCCTTCACTCATAAACTTCGAGATATATATATATATATATATATATATATATATATATATATATTTGTTGTTGTTTGTTTGTTTGTTTTGTTACCAGAAAACTATACTCCCCTGAGTCTTGCGGATAGTAACCCTGTTCTTTTCCACACCGATCCTTTCCAGCCACACCTGGTAGCTTCCGTCTGGAGCTTCCTTTGATGCTCCAGAGAACCCTGCCACCCAGTCTCACCATGTCTCACCACGTCAACCGCACTCCTCTTCCTTCAATTTTATCTGTCTTCCCCTACTGCCCATTGACTTTAGTAATCTGAGTGTTCTTTGGAAGAAGCCACAGTCCTCTGGCCCCATATCCTCTAGCCCACTGCCCTCCCCCCCCCCCCCCCTTGAACCTCTAAACACAGACCAGGCTTTCCTTTAGCTAGTGGCCTTTAATTATCTTGTAGGCTTCAGAGCAACCACAGGAAAGCCATCCTGTGTTTGCTCAGCTGAGATAAACTGTGTATTCAAAGTACACAATGAAAATGAATTCATGGGTCAAGGGACTTTTTCAAAAGGAACACGGTAAAAGCTGGACTAACATAATATGCTTTTCTTGTAAGCTAGACATTTTCTCTTAATTCCATCAGGTGATCTCCAAGGTCCTTTCAACTGTCATTCTGCGATTTTCTTGTTATCAGCAGTGAATTTCCAATTAACATTTTCTGTAGATACTCCAAGCAGGGTCTTTCCAAGTCTCCTCCACACATATCATTCCCTGCTCCAGCTCCAAGCAGAGAAAAGCCATCTCTAAGCAGCAGCCCCTCTGTGGGCTCTCAGGTCTGAAACCGCCCTGGGGCTTCTGAGAGGTCAGCCTCCCTCTTTGGCAGTGCTGACAGGTGACCTCTGTCAGACTGTGAGAGGGACACCCAGAAGAAGCCAGAGATGCTGCATTGCCTATGGAAAAGGAGAACAGAATAATTAGGTTCTGGACTATGTGGTAAAGAGGATCCTCTCTACCCGCTCAGCTAATTCCCCTACAGACAAACTGTAGAGAGGATTTTTCTTGCTCCAGGTTTGTCCTAGGCCAGTTTCTATCCTGCCGGCTGGAGGATTAGACACAGAACGAACTGAGGAGCCCCAGTTTGGGTCAGGTGTGCCACATCTCACCTCTTGAGCCCCCAGTGTCTTTCTGTAAAGATCTTCTTCCATCCTCTGAAGAGAATGTGGTGCTTAACTGATGGCAGACCATCTTTCTTTGTTTCTTTCTTTCTTTTTTTTTTTTTTTTTGTCCCAGTACAGCCCACAGTGTTCCTTCACTATAAATTCTTCGAAGACCACCTGAATATCACTTGCTCTGCCAATGCCCGCCCAGCCCCTGTGATCTCCTGGAAGGTGTCTGGGTCAGGGATTGACAACAGTACTGAGGTTCTCTCCCACCCCAATGGGACCACATCTGTCACGAGCGTCCTTCAGGTCAAAGACCCCAAGAGTCAGGTGGGGAAGGAGGTGGTCTGCCAGGTGCTTCACCTGGGGAACGTGACCAGCGTCACGCAAACTGTGGATAAAGGTAAGAGAAGGCTGTGGGTGGATCCATGTCCATACAACTGGCAAGTGGTGAATGTTCTACAGAACCTCTTGGCCACTTAGCCAAGGAGTTCATAAGGGAGAGAATGGAGTGAGTGGGGAAAGAAAAAGAGTTGAGGAAACGAGTAAAGCCAGTTTTACTTTGGTAACTGTGGTATGTTGCCCACATACCACATGCATTTGCTGAGATCTATCTGTGCATTTTTTTTTTTTCTTTCCCCATGCCACTAACGTCTGTTGGGTGCCAGGTTTGGGACTGTTGAAACATGACAGTAAGCAGGACTTTGTCTCTTTGTTCAGAAAGTTTCGATTCCACTGGGAATATCCAGTGGGCAATGATAAAACTGTGTGAAATGCTTCGTTGGAAAGCCACAGTGCACTCCGGTTCACCCTGGGAGGATTGAGTGGGGAGGAGAGGCTCAGCTCGGTCTGGAGGCATCAGGAAGAGTTCCTGCAAGAGGTGCCATCTAGGAGGAGGGCTCTGCATCATTTACACTGTGGAAGAGGGGCCACAGATCTTTTAAGAAAGGGATTGATCTGAGAATGTTTTCCTCACCCCTTTGAAACAAACTGCCTCCTGAGCAAGACCCTTTTTTGCTTTCTTGTGTTTTTCTCTCTAAGCTTCTCGCTCTGGACCTCATGGACACAAGAAGGGAGGCTTGTGGGTGGGAGATTAAAGGAGTGGTAGTTTTAGGCACTTTGGGAATAGCCACAATTTTCTTTCTCTGTGTGGCTTTGAAGCACCAGTCATAAGCTTCCTCCAAAGGTACTGATGCTTTTTTCTTCAAGGAGAAATTTTTTTTTTTGAAGATTTTATTTATTCATTTGAGACAGAGAGATAGAGACAGAAAGAGCATGAGCAGGTGGAGAGGGAGAAGAAAAGGGAGAAGCAGACTCCCCGCTGAGCAGGGAGCGTGGTACGGGGCTCCATCCCGGGATGCTGGATCATGACCTGAGCTGAAGGCAGATGCTTAATCATCGGAGTCACTCAGGCGCCCCTTTCAGGGAGCATTTTAAGCACTAAAGCTTGGGAAAACTTTCCCCTGTCTGCCTTATGGATGTGGTGGCCTCTGGGGACCATTTTTGGTAGTCATTTTGGGGGTCCTTGAAAAAAATGGACTAATCAAAATGTCAACATTTAAGTAAATTTGGGCAAAAGATTTGTGGTCTTAGATCTGGACATTTGTAAGATACCTTCAATTTCAGCCAAGGCAGAGGGTAAATTCCTGAAGAATTTCTTGTTCTGAAGAATGAGAAGCTGAAAAGGAACATGTCTTGTCCAAGAATGCCAACACTGACTTACGTTATTTATAATGTTTATACGTCATTTGTGTAACGTTTGTTTACTCCACAAACATTTACTGAAAGTCATCCATGCTTCAGGCATTTATCATGCATTGTAACTATGGAAGTTAGATGCATCTCTGTCTGAACAGGTTCAATTGAATTAGGTAATGTGACAAATCCCCTACAGAAGGATGGGGAAGACGCTGGGAACTATGGAATCAGGAAGCTCTTTCCCTGCTGTAGTATTGTGGAGTGACATTGAGGAGCCTTTGGAAAGAGAATTAATAACAAAGACATAGATGAGAAGAGATACAATAAAAACATTGAGATGAGTTGGGGTTGGAATCATGAAATTCATGATTTTTTTTTTCCTTTATTTTCTGCAACTTCTTCAGTAAATACATTATTTTAATGGGCTTTGACCTCTGGCTAAGCTTTGGTTCTCCCCCTTACTAGGCTGATTTGGGGGCTTATTTAGCTTCTCTGAGCCGCAGTTTTTGTTTTGTTGTTGTTGTTTTTATATGTGAGATGATGATAATAATACCTAACTCTTGGGTTGTTTTGAAGATTAAATGAAATAATACATTCAAAGCCCTTAGGGGATAGTAACCACAGAAAATGTGTGGTTAGATTATTATTAACATAATGTTATTGAAATAATATGAAAACATGAATGGAGACCTCAATAGGTATATATTTGAATATAATTTTCATTGAAAGCTCCACTCTAGGAAAAACTTCACGATTGCTTGACCACTTTTTGCCTCAACAGTTTTTGCTTATGACTTTGTTTCTTCTTTCTCTCCCTTCACCATCTATAGGCTTTTGGTTTTCAGTTCCGCTCTTGTTAAGCATTGTTTCCTTGGTAATACTCCTGGTTTTAATTTCTATCTTATTATACTGGAAACGTCATCGGAACCAAGACTGAGGTAAGTTATCACAGGAAGTACAAAGAAGGAAACAAATGATTTTTTAATAGCACTGTGGGTGGCACAGGAAGATGTAAATAAAGGTTGGCAACCATGTGTTCTGCTTGTTGTTGCTGGTGTTTTAGAAGACTTTGGGGTTCATTTTCATGCAGTTGGACATTAAACTGGATATTTCTGCTTTCGTTTGCTAAGATCATTTAATGGCTAATTATTTGTAAGTTAAGAGTAAGGGTTGTTGAGAGCAAATGTGGAAAATATTTGTCTGATCACTGTAGAGTCAGCTGATAGCAACACCAGAGGAAAAAATTCTCAGTACCCATGCTGTATTCTTCTGCCAGTTAATGGGAAAGATCATCTCTTTTCCTTTTACAGCACTCCCTAGGCCAGCTACTTCTTGTAAGAGACTCTGAAATTTTCCAGTATACTCACTAATTAAGTAGTATTTTCTGTTATACTCTAACTATGTGTCAAACACTAGAGGCAGCATACAGGTGACCTAGACTTATAACTAGGTCATGTTATTCTATCCTTATAGACTATAAATTTTTCTCTGTCCCTTCAATAGCTCTCACAATGTCTTATGTATATTAAGTGCTCAATAAACTTTCATTAAGAAAGTGAATGAATCATTGGATGGTTGGATGGATGGGTGGATGGACGGATGGATGGATAGATTCTCCAAGTGAGGTTTTCAATTCTCTTTTTCTTATTTTATTTTATTTATTTATTTTTGAAGATTTTATTTATTTATTTGACAGACAGAGATCACAAGTAGGCAGAGAGGCAGGCAGAGAGAGAGGAGGAAGCAGGCTCCCTGCCGAGCAGACAGCCTGATGCGGGGCTCAATCCCAGGACCATGGGATCATGACCTGAGCCGAAGGCAGAGGCGTTAACCCACTGAGCCACCAGGCGCCCTCTTATTCTTATTTTAACTTCAGTACCTCATAAAAGTTGAGTCTAAAATCTTGGGATATATTATAAAATGAGATGCTATAAAACAAGAGGATTCAGCTAGAGAGAGAGAAGTATTTTTTTGTTTGTTTGTTTTCGGGAGGCAGTGCATAAGTTATTAAAGTTAATGCAAAGCTTCAGTTTATGGTATGTGTGATGGGGATTTCCAAGGGTTAAAAGGCTGATACGGTAGTTTTTTCCATCTCAGATGACTGAAAGATAGGGAAGGAAAAAACTGTTGGTTTTTTTTTTTTTTTTTAATTTTTTGGTCTGAGAAACTTCTTTTTTTTTTTAAAGATTTTATTTATTTATTTGACAGCAAGAGAGAAACAGCGAGAGCAGGAACACGAGGAAGGGGAGCGGGAGAGGAAAAGCAGGTTTCCTGCCGAGCAGGGAGCCCGATGTGGGGCTCCATCCCAGGAACCCCGTATCACAACCTGAGTGGAAGGCAGACGCTTAAGGACTGAGCCATCCAGGAGCCCTAAACTGTTGTTTTTTTTTTTTAAGTTAAATCATAAGCTCATATTGTAGGTTTTTCAGACACTTAATTTTGCCTTATGTAAACTACCAGATTAATCCTTGTGATTTTATAAGAGTAGCAACAGATCTTCAGTGTCAATGACCCCTTTGCAAAAATAGATAAAAGAAACTGTTCTGTGGGAAAAGGAGATTACAGATCAGATAATTTTATGCATATAAACATAGGCCCATAGAATTCATTAGTGCTCTGCAGAATGTCAAAGGCAGAAGGCTCTTTGCTTTTACTTTACCCCAAAACATCATTTTTCCCATTAGGACTTGAAGCCAGAGAGGGAAATTGACTTCCTTCCCTAAGATTACACAGCTAATTAACGACAGGCTTAGGGCTAGAACCCTGGCTTGGTCAGCTGACCTCTGCCAGAATGTTCTTCCAGCTCTGATGTCCTGGAGTCCTGACTTGAAAGGCACTATTGGGTTGCATGTATTTTAGCCCTTGTTTGCTGTTATTGCTATATTCTTTTGGAAAGTGTGAGGAAAGAAGTATGAAGTGTTCAAATTCATCTTAAAAAGTCCCTGTTGGACAAGAATCTTATAATACAATCATTTAAGCCCAAGGTAAATTCCACTAGAATGGGGCACTTGCAAAATCATGGTCCTTTGTTCATTAAATAGGTCTTGGGTTTTCTGGAAAACACTATTGTTCAATGTTTTTTTCCAGTTCCTGAAACAAGGGGAGTAAACTTAACTTTGTTTCCGAACTTTTTCTCATTTATGAAAATAAACACCTGAACATCTGTAGAAGCTTGCAAGCACTGGGATTGCCGTTTATGGATGATGCCTTCATGACATATGACCAAATCAGTTAACTACATTCAATGTTCTGTGTCACATTTTGGGTGACTGAATTTTTTTGCTGGTTTCAAATATTTTAACAGCCAGATCATTTGGTCCCATTTACTTAAATAGCTAGTAAAACTAAGTGTCGATTATGCTGGAGACTTAAACACTCAAGACCAAAACTGAAGTTATACAAAAAGTTGGGAGAAAGAGAAGAAAACCATAGATGTTGACACTTTAAATTTCTTTTAAAAATTCTGATTATCAGGGCACCTGGGTGGCTCAGTGGGTTAAAGCTTCTGCCTTCAGCTCGGGTCGTGATCCCAGGGTCCTGGGATCGAACCCCATGTCGGGCTCTCTGCTCAGCAGCGAGCCTGCTTCTCCCTCTCTCTCTGCCTGTCTCTCTGCCTACTTGTGATCTCTCTCTGTCAAATAAAGAAATAAAATCTTGAAAAAAAAATTCTGACTATCAATTTGTGACAAAAGCGAATGGACCTACTGCATTTGCTTCTCTTTCCTTGCCCTTACTTTGGGTTTTCTCTTTTTATCTTCTCTTTTTCTTTTCATCCTCCTAAACACCTAATGCTTTTGGATGGGCAGGGAAACATGATCAGTCAAAGATGACACTCAGTTCCTGAACCCAGTGACTGGAACAATGGTGATGTGTTTAAAGATAAAGAAGTGAAAAGGGGGAACTGAATGTGTGTGAGCGTGTGGGTGTTTGTGTCCAAGGTTCATGCAGAGAGAAAGAGGAGATGAGGGATGAATTAACTCTTGAACTGACTGAATGTGAGTAGAAAAGAATCCTCTCTAGGAAGCTGCTCAGTGGTAAGATGAATCTAGTTAAGTAAGGTTTGGCTCTGTTAAATAAGGAAGTACGGCAATAGCAAAGTCTATGTTAGATCAAAATCACTTATTCTTTGCACACAAAGCACAAGCAGATGCATAGTTTTGGGATAGAGGCATGATCTCTAATGATGAGGTTATTTTTGTAGAAAAAGTAGACTCTCTTTTTCTTGAGATCCTCTTTAATGCCAAAAAGAATGGTGTTCTTTTCACCAGTAAAGGTGCACTCTGGAGGAAGGTATGATGACTTAGAAGCATTTTTCTCTTTGTAGCATTCCTGATGGGATCACTGCAGTTACTTCCCATGAGACTACAGCAGTAAGATAATAGGTTGAAATGTTTTCAAAGAACATCCTCTTTTCTTTCTCTTTTGTGAATCCAGTGCTTTATTACTAAAATAGAAAGTGAAAAAATAAAATAAAATTTCCTAGGGAAATTTTGTCCCATTTTATAACAGTTCTTGCTACTAAAGCCATGTTGATGTCATAAAATTTGCCCCTTCCACATATACTACAATGAAATTAAATTTGGGCTTGAGAATAACCTTTTATTTCTCATTAGTCAACCCAGCAATGATTACATGCTTCCCAGAAACTAACCTCACTTTGTCTATTATCTTAATAGACAGATAATCACCTCGGTCTTTGAAATTTTTGTCTTGAGTCCTAGTTTTCTTTTGTTTGTTTGAGCTGAGGCAGAATTGGCAAACAATAGAAAATTTAGACATTCTTATGAAGTGCGTATGCCAAATTTCACTTTTTCTTCAAGTACTATATCAAATAACAGAAATGCCCAATGAACAATATAATGAAATTAGTGACCAGTTAGGATAAGACAAAGAGTATTTGCTTCTAAAATAATAAGAATCTTTGCATTGTATATAAACTGTACTCATGTCTGTCTCCCTGAGGCAGGCTGCATGAATGGTAGCCAACATCCTGCTGCAGTTTCCTCATAGCTCCAAGCAGAAGAAATGAGGTGTTTTAATAAGAAAAATGTGAGGCAATCTTTATTGAACTGTTTAGGTCAGAAATGCTGGGAGAAATCTTGCATTCCAACATATTATTCTACAAGAGTTTACCCTTGAAAAGGGGCGGAAGCCATCCATCATATCAAAATGTCATGACCAGTTGACAGAGTTACTCGCCAGCAGTACCTTCAGTCTCGACCTTCTTGCCCACGCTGTTCTGTTTTTTACCACAGAGAGCAGACACTGGAATTTTTGGCAGGTTTTAAATATTCAAGTTTCTGGTAGAGAAAACTGTATTTATTTACTTAAGATTACACAAAGAATGAGAGGTAGCACCAAGATAAAATCCCAGATCTTTTCATGCCTTTTCAGTTTAGGTGCTGGAAAGCTGGTAGCCCAGGAAAAGCCCCTGGAAGGTCTACTTTGTGACCATTTCCAGCCCAATGTCCCGTGAGTTAGTATCCAGAGAACAAAGCTCAAGGTCTTATAAATAAAATACATGTCGATTATTTGGAATTCTTTGACTTTCTTTTTCTTTTTTTTTTTTTAGCTTTTTTTTACTTTCTTTCTTTTTTTTTTTTTTTTTTTTTTTTTAACTTTTAGTCCTAATAGTCCTAAGTGATTCTGCAAGACATTATTTCTTAGAATTACTTATGTCCCTTGGAAAGAGTCATGGTCTCCCCACTTCACATTGGGTCAGAAATGTCCTTATCTTTGCCAATGAAATATGCACAGATGTATTCTATTCTTACTGATCCTTCTTCAAATATGTTAGGATAGACATTATAAATGTTTGAAGTTAATATCTTGATCTTTCGTTTATCCAGAGCCGTAGAGGAATCACACAGAACCCTGAAAAGTTACACCCTGGTCTACTTGAATCTGACTCAGGAGGAAGGCAGGAGGAAAATGATGGTTCTCTGAGGGACAGAAAGAGCAGAAGAAGTAGGGGTAAAAGACCTAAGAATTTCAAGATTTTCTACTGCCATCTAAGCTACCCAGTGGTTGTGGGAGTTCTAAAAGGAAGTCGTTTTACCTCTCAAGTCTGTTGTAGGACTTGATTTTGTGAAGCAATGAAGTATTGTGCTATTGAATGGAGACTGGACTTTGAATCAGTAGCCACAATTCAGAGGCTGACTCTGGCTCCATCGAAAGCCAACCCTCTGTTCATCACTTTATCTCAATGAGCATCCACACCTGCATCTAGAAAATTAGGAAGTTGGGTGAGATAGTTTGCCATTCTGCTCTAAAAACTGATGTAATTCCAGGGAAAAAAGGAATCAAGAAATGAAGAAGAGAAAGGAGAACACGGGAAGGTGTTAAGGACCAAAGAACTTTTCTGAGATGACCTTTCACCTTTCTGTTGCTGTTTGATCTCTTCCATATAGTTCGTAGGTCCACAAGTGTGTTTCCTCCTCATGTGGTGGTGGTCGTTCTCTACCTGCTCACTGCTCTGTTAGTGAGTGATCTTTCCAGAACCCTTGGTTTCACTGCTGTCCTTCATGCCCTTCTGTGACTGACGTTTAGCACCATGAATATGAAACTGAATTCACTGCAAAGTAACATTGGCAACCTTAACTTTGCTTATCTACTTGTATAGAAGAATAAGTATTGTTAGCCCAGCAGCTCACATTTAAAAAAAAAAAAAATTCCTGTCCCATTTGACTTATAACAGGATCCAGTTGTATACCAATCATTGTGAATTCAAAAGGAAATATATGATAAAATAAAAAGAGGCATTTAGGAAGTTTCAAATTCAGTTCAAAGTCAATTCAAATGCTTCTCTTTCCTGGCTTCTTTTCCCGTGCATTAACTTCTCACAACAGTAGAGAAGGTGCATATGGGTTTACAAATCCCTTTGTTCTAAATATATTGTTCTAACTAGTGGAATATTTTTGAACTCTTAAAAATCACAAGACCAAATTAGTGACATTTGCAGTGTCTTTTGCTTTCTTGTCTGGGCTCAGTGACCTAAGAACTAAAGTATGTGTTGTTTTCACTATTGAATTGGGTATTTGTATATTTAGTAAGCTTTTCATATGTTATTTAATTCTGTATTATTTCTTATATTTGTATTAAGATACTGGATGATTTAAAGTGTCAAATCTAAGTGTTTTGTTCATGACACTCTTTTGGAAAATGTGGACATTAATGATAATCTTTAGATTTTCCCTCCGTGTGGGAAAGCCTCCCCTCCCCTCTCTTACCCACTAGAAGATGCCAGTAACGTTTCTGATTCATCACAAAGTCACAAATCAGATAGGTCACAAATCCTGATCTAGCCAGTGGAAGCTCCATCAAGTTGAAAACTGTGTCCTTTGGATGTGACCTCATCAATGTGAGAGCACTTCCTCATATATGCTCTTTTGGTTTTGTTTTAGATATCAACTTTGCAAACTGATTAGTTTGCTACAGTTCTGAATTTAATCGGAGCTACCACCCTGCCCTGTATCTCAACGGTCAGATCAGGCAGGATAACTAAAGCAGCAATTCTCAAAAATTTAGAATGTGTTTAAAAACATTATTGAGGATCCTCAAGAGCTTTCTTGTAAAGAGAAGTGTTTGCTGATACTTACATTTGAAATTCGTGCTTATAAATTTTAAAAACAAAAATATATTTGCATGCATTCTATTAGCCATCAGAATGACATCAACATTACACATCCCATAGTTTCTGGGAAGTTCCACATCATGACTATGGGAGAATGAGCGTGGAAAAGGCAAATGATGTAGCGGCGTGATGATGCCAGGTTTCGGCTTTTGTGGACCCCCTGAAATGGTCAATGGACAATAGTAAAGACTGCTTATTTAAAGAGTATGCAAAGGAGGAGACCACCTTTTGAGAAGATTTCATGTCTTTCCCAAAGAAACTCTTTATTAAACAGATATATTTATAATGCCTAAGCATTCCATTATTTCATCATAACTTAATGCAGAGAGCCCTAGGACTAATCCTTCTTCATCACTAATACAGGAATACCTCAGAGATATTGTGGGTTTGGTTCCAGACCTCTGCAAAAAAGCAAATAAAACGAGTTGGATGCATTTCTTGGTTTACCAGTGCATATAAAAGTTAATGTTGACAGTATATTGCAGTCTGTTAAGGTTACATTAATGTTATGTCTAAAAGAAACTATGTGCACACCTTACTTTAAAAATACTTTATTGCCTGGGCACCTGGGTGACTCAGCGGGTTAAGCCTCTGCCTTCGGCTCAGGTCATGATCTCAGAGTCCTGGGATTGAGCCCCGCATTGAGCTCTCTGCTCAGTAGGGAGCCTGCTTTCCCCTCTCTCTCTGCCTGCCTCTCTGCCTACCTGTGACCCCTATCTGTCAAATAAATAAAAATAAAATCTTTAAAAAAATACTTTATTGCTAAAAATGCTAACCATCATCTGAACTTTCAGCAAATCAAAGCCACTGATCACAGACCACCTAAAAAATAGAATAGTAATGAAAAAGTTTGGAAAGTTGCAAGAATTACCAACATGTGACACAGAGACGTACACTGAGCAAATGCTTTTGGAAAAATGTCACCAATAGACTTGCTTGAGGCAGGGTTGCCACAAACCTGCAATGTGTAAAACACGGTGTCTGTGAGGTGTGATAAAACAAGGTACACTTGTAATTCAATTAAATTGGCTTATGAAATGGCTTATCAGTTACCTTGGAGGATATTGAGAGAGTTGGACTTAGAGTAATAGGTTGTGATGGACAAGACCTGGGAGGGTCATAGCCAGTGAAGGCAGAAGGAGGAAGGAGTGACCCGAACTCTGTCCAAGAAAGCGGATGCATGGGAAACACATTTCTTGTTCCGTGACTCCTGCCCCCTCACCCCTGGGAGGAGCTCATCAACTCCTCCATGCTTATTCTGAATGTTCCAGCGAAGGGTGCTTGTTCTAAATTTGTGAATTGGAAAGAGGCAGTTTGGGCTTTGCATGTTTATATAGGACTGGGAAAGTTGTAAACATTCGAGTCACTTAGAATAATTCAATCACATATTTCTGTTGCTGGTAAAAATTTAGAAAAATTCCAAGGTGGTGATAAACCAGCCTCAGAGACAGGAGAAATCAAAGGAAGCCTTTGTGCTTAAATAGAACTAAAACTGAAGATGAGAATTTGGGGGAGTGTGTAAAAATTTATTAATCACCCACCAGGCAACATTTTATAAATATAAGTTTAAGAGTACAAAATCCATATTGTAACTAGAGATCATAAAGCTTTGGTTAAAACAGTTTTCTTTTTATACAAACAAACTTTCTTCTATGGCTATTCTTAGCCTTCTAAGAAAGAGATTTAACTTTAAAAATAAAGCTCCCTAGGGATGACCTGGGTGGCTCAATGGGTTAAACGTGGGACTCCTAATTTAGGTGCAGGTTGAGATCTCGGTGGGGAGGCTCCATGCTCTGTGGGGAATCTGCTTCTCTCCCGCTCCCTCTGCACCCCCCCAACCATTCATGAGCGGTGCTCCCTCTAAAAATAAATAAATAAAATTAAAAAGAAAAAAACAACACACTCACAAAAAGAAACCATTGCTGAGTTTTTTAAATAAACGGGGTAGGTGCTATGGTGAGTACTGTGAATTGTGTAAGACTGATGAATCACAGACCTGTACCCCTGAAACAAATAATACAGTATATGTTAATTTAAAAAAAAAAAAATCAAATAAATAAATAAATAAATAGACAAACTCCCTAAATGAATTTCTCACAATGATAATGTTTTCTGGTTTGGGGGTTTTATATTTGCTCCCAAGGTATTCCAGATTCGTCGTCAGTCCCCCTGCCACAGTTGCTCAGACTGACAAGCGTACAAGGTCACCCAGAGCTGCGATTCATTCCTAAGCAAGCGAACTTCTGCACAGGCATCCCATTCATTTAAGCGTCGTGCAATCAGGAACGTGTCAAGGCCCATTTTTCTGTGTGAAAAATGAGGTCCTAAGCCCTTAAGTGACTTTCCTCAGGTAACACTGTAAACCTGAGAGGGGCTAAAACTCCAGCTAAGAACCCCAGGCTTCCTACCCAGGGCGCTCTCAGACCTCTGACCTCTGCACTCATCTCGTGATTCAGCCCACCCTGTTTTGTCTGCGCTTTCAGAATCCAGCTCCTCCCCTCAATCCTACTCTCTGGCCCAAACAATCCCTGTCTTTTTCTGAGACCGTTGTCATAGCTTTCTTTTTCGTCTCCCTGCTTTTTTCCCCCCTGCTCAGTCTATTCTCGTAACTGTTTTAAAATGTGAGGCAATACAAGTCATGTCATTCTACACAAAATGTCGCAATGTTTCCTATATTATTTATTTATTTGTTTGTTTATTTTTAAAAAGATTTTATTTATTTATTTGACAGATAGAGATCACAGTAGGCAGAGAGGCAGGCAAAGAGAGAGAGGGGGAAGCAGGCTCCTGGCTGAGCAGAGAGCCAGATATGGGGCTCGGTCCCAGGACCCTGAGATCATGACCAGAGCCGAACAGAGGCTTTAACCAACTGAGCCACCCAGGCGCCCCTCCCATTTTTTTAAAAAATTTAAATTTATTTATTTATTTTTATTTTTTATAAACATATATTTTTATCCCCAGGAGTACAGGTCTGTGAATCACCAGGTTTACACACTTCACAACACTCACCAAAGCACATACCCTCCCCAATGTCCATAATCCCACCCCTCTTTTCCCAACCCCCCCACCCCCCAGCAACCGTCAGTTTATTCTGTGAGATTACGAGTCACTTATGGTTTGTCTCCCTCCTGATCCCATCTTGTTTCATTGATTCTTCTCCTACCCCCTTAACCCACAATGTTGCATCACCACTTCCTCATATCAGGGAGATCATATGACAGTTGTCTTTCTTCGCTTGACTTCTTTCGCTAAGCATGATACCCTCTAGTTCCATCCACGTCGTTGCAAATGGCAAGATTTCATTTCTTTTGATGCGCCCCTCCCGTTTCATTTAGAGTAGAAGCTGAAGTCTTTACGTGGGCTATAAGGCTCCCCACGGTTGGGCTCCTTGCTCCCTCTCTGAAATCAGCTGCTCCCTTTTCTCTCGGTCATGTTCTGGCAGCCACTCTAGCCTCCTCGGATTTCTTCATCTTCAGACATGCTTCCACCCCTGGGTCTTGGCACCTACTCTTTTTCTCTGCCTGGAATGTTCTTTCTGAAGATAACCACATAAGCCATTTCCCCCAACAAATACTTTCCTTCTCCTGCTTTATTTTTCTCTGTTGCACGTACCACCACCTAGCATATGCCATGCTTTCTTTTTTCATGTGTTATGTGTCTTCTCCCATTAGATAGTAAGCAGAGATTTTTATCTGTTGCTTGCTTGATTTTTTTCCTAGCACCTAGTACAGATGACCAAGAAATATTTTTTGAACAATTTCATGTTATGGTAATACATCATGGCAAGGAGGACTCGTTCAAATAACTTTGCACTGAAACATCCTTCCTGGACTGTGGGAATATGTGATTGACCTAGACTGCAGGAAAAGGTCTTTTAGAAATTGTGATCATGAGGCATAGGGACAAGGATAATGTCGAGCCAAAAGGGGTTGTCAACTCCACTCCTGGCACTCATTAGCGTGTGATCTTGGGCCGGGCACTTCATCTCTCTGAATTTATGTTTCCTTAGTTATTAATTGAGGGTGTACTTTGTCTTGCGGAGTGGCTATAAGGGTTCAAATAAGAAGGGCTGTGTCTCTCAGTGCACCCAATTGCTGACACATGTCTGCCCCATTTGCTCAAAATTCCCACTGATAACAGCGAGGGCCTCATGTCCTCAGTTGTTCTTCAATCCCCCCTCACCCCACAGCCAGTCCCACCCTTGTCCAGAAATGGACGTGGGGCTGAGGAGGATGGGGCCTGCTGGCATTTGGGGCTGCCCTCTTGCTGGGCAGAGAAAAATCCGGCTGGGCTTGTCTCCAACAGAAGCAGATGCCCAGTGTGCCGTCTGGGATGACTTGGCCTTCCCTTGTCCTGAAAGAGAATAAAACACACAAAGGTTAAAGTCCTTTCTCCTTAGCGTTGGCTTTCTGTTTTTCCCTTTTTCCTATAACAAGAAGTTTATTTAAACGACAAGACTCTTGACTTAAGGGGAAAACCGACTAGGATTCATTTCCTTTAGAGTCATTTGTCCCTGCTTACAGAGATTGCCCTACAGGTAACAACTATATACAAAAAGTTATAAAATTGTCCTTGGTTTTACAATGGTACATGGAAAGTGTTAAAATTCTCCAATTGAACAAGGCATGCAGGGGACCTTTATGTCGTTCTTTTTTGTTAAACAGTGAGAACAAAAGAACTTTCTGGAATATAAACCGGAGGAGGTGGCAGCAGTGGTGGTTGGAAGGCAGCATGGGCCTCCTGACTAGAGTTCCACCATCTTGTTCTATAGTATTAACAGCCATGACCTGCCATCAGAGATGGCAGAGAGCCCTCTTTAAAGAGGACACCAAAATGGACATTCCTGAATTCTCTCCTTAGACTTAATGTTGCTTCAGCAGATCTCATACTATGTCGTGACCCAAGGGCCTTGCCAGGCCTTGAAAGGTTCCAGAGGACTCATATAGCTTAAAGATAGCCTGGAATTTTATTCCCCCTTTCTGTCTGTCCCCATGGGTTTCTGAGAAGCCAAGCCAGTTTTGTAGCTGCCTAGACGTGGCTGGAACTGTCCGGGGAGAGAAGATGCTTCTTTCTTCTTCATCTGAGAGCTAACTTTAATTTACAAATCCCTTGGAAGGATGGAACGTATTCCCTAAGGGAACTCCAGGCCTGTCAAGGTGCTTTCGATTATATCTGATTTGACCAGGTTCTTCCCCAAAATGTCATCAGAAGCCACCATCTTGTATAAAACAAAGACAACAACAGTTTGAGACCTGAAGTCTCAAGAGCTGATGGGCATATGGTTCTTGGGAGGTTGAAAACTTCCTGCCATATGCCAAGGGACACAACACCCTATGAGTCTCTTTGCAAGAGACTGAGTAGGAATCACAGCAAGTCAGCATTAGAAGTAATTTCAAATGGGGAAACTGAGGCCCAGAGATGGCAGGTGACTCACCGAAACTACACAGGCCTCATTTCTTTACCAGGAGAGACAAAAGAAACAGGTGATAGAAATTCCCAGTGTAGCCCAGACAGACCCTTCTGCGGCCTGATAGAAGCTGGTTCAGGGTACTGACTCAGCCAAGAAAAAACATTTCCTAAGTTTAAATATAGCTTAGGAGGAGGTCGGGTCTCTAGGGGAACCCCAAATTTTCCTGAACTCCTCCCTCTGCATGAGGTTCAAAGCTGTTCCTATTACTGGTTTTTGATGTAGTTCCAGCTTTTCTCAGAGTGAACAGGTAAACATCTGGTTTGATACATGCTACATGCAGTGAAATTCTGGAGAATTCTTTCCTCGGCTAGCGTAGTTTTGACTGTTTCAGCAAGATTATTTTTTGCCTTGGATCTTGACCACAGTGGAGGGGGGCACATTCTTGGGTAGGGAGGGGAAAGTTTTTCTCAGGTTAAAAAGAGAAACAAAGAAAACCAAGAATCATTTACAAAGTGAACACTTAACAAAGCCAGACTTGAACGAATTTCCATTCACTCTCATCAAGTTTCAAAACCTAAACACATCAGAGAACATTACAACACGGGCAAAAGATGAATAGAAAGAAAACAAATGATTTCACGAGTTTGGAGCTCCTGTGTGGCTTGGTTTATTGAACAAAGCAGTGGATGAGAGGCAATGGGGTCTTTAGATGAAGTCTGTGGTGACTAGTTTTTAGAACAACTAAGTATATAATCATTTTTTGGCCATATAAATATTACAGCGACATGACCTTTCTTTCTTTCTTTCTTTTTTAAGATTTTATTTATTTATTTGATAGAGAGAAAGATCACAAGTAGGCAGAAAAGCCGGCAGAGAGAGAGGAAGGGAAGCAAGCTCTCCGTTGAGCAAGGAGCGTGATGCGGGGCTCGATCCCAGGACCCTGGGATCATGACCTGAGCCAAAGGCAGAAGCTTTAACCCACGGAGCCACCCAGGCGCCCCAACATTTCTTCTTTACCATCTCACATGCATCTTTCTGCCATTGGGTTTGTGATGTTCACCACACATCTCGCAGCAGATAGCATTTATCAAGTACTGTTCCAGCTGCCCACCGTCCTGGGTCCTGAGAGATTGTCGCAGAGGGAGGCAGTAATAGAATCCTTTCCTAGAGAGATTTGACCTATCTGCATGTATTTAAGAACATGAAATATCATGAAGTAATGTTATGAATATGAAATAAAATTTAGCAATGTGCTTATTATAATTCCATTTATACTTGGATTACATATGTGAGTACATCCATACTTGAGTATGGATGATAGGCAATGTGATGCTGATGTGTTGATCAGCGTCAAAACGGGGGTTCATTACACTCTCCCATCTTGTTTTGTGTATGTCTGAAAATCTCATAATCTGAAATTTGAAGCAAAGAACTGAGCTCCAACTTGGTTCCTAACCAGCTGCTTGAGGGTGGCCTTTCATCTAAGTGAGAAAATTCTCTCCTCTCTTTTCATGATCTATTCATCTCTGCTGCCTTTTCGTGTGGTTTCCAAATAAAATCTTTCTTCAGTCAATAACTTTGAATTCCTTACTTGAGATCTTTATCAATGAAAATACAATGTGAATATTTTAAAACTTAAACACGTATTTTATTTCTCATCCTCAGATACTCTAAGTGTTATGGGCACACTTTCAAACCCACTGCCAATGAACCAGACCCAGGACCCATGCCTTTCTACTCACTCGAGTGTTCATTTCACAGCAATCTTCCAGAGTAAATGACTAAGGACACATGGTCCATTTAATGAGCACCTATTCTTGGGCCACGTGATCTTAGCCCATTATAGGATCACTTAGAACTTCTGCTGGTTTGGAACAATGCTTGCTGCAAGAAACATTTGTGGGCACAGTCAGTGCCTTTGTTAAGAAATATGCTGAGGTCAGAGTACATTCTACTGCTTAGAGCTTCAAGTAAAAAGCCAGTGCTAGAAAAACTGGTACTTTCCTGGAGGAACTGACCTACTACCTTCTCTCTGATTCTTATTAACTAAATGACTGATTTTCCCTTCTTGCCTTGACTAACAAGAAGGCAAGGTCCAGTTAAGCAGTTACTTTCCAGTTATAAAAATGATAAGGGCGCCTGGGTGGCTCAGTGGGTTAAGCCTCTCTGCCTTCGGCTCAGGTCATGATCCCAGGGTCCTGGAATCGAGTCCTGAAGCAGGCTCTCTGCTCAGCGGGGAGCCTGCTTCTCCGCCACCCCGCCCCGCCTGCCTCTCTGCCTACCTGTGATCTCTCTGTCAAATAAATAAATAAAATCTTTATAAAAATGATAAATAATAAATGGTTATCATAGAAAAGTTGTAAAGTATGCAAGAACTGAGAACAAGGGAAAGAGAGGCATCAAAAATTAACCCATTATCCCGTCATCCAGAAAAACCACTGTTAAGATTTTTTGTAAGACCCAACTATGACACCCAGTTAATGGACCTGAATTTACATTATGGTTTGTATGAATGCCAACCTTTTATTTGGTTCTGATCATCTCAATTTATGACTTTTTAAGTGTATGTATTTTTTTATTATGTTAAGTTAGTCACTGTATAGTACATAATTAGTATTTGATATAGTGTTAAATATATGTATTTTGAAACAGTTTCAAATCAGTTTGGAGAAGAGGAAGGGCAAATAAAAATTAATCCCTAAAATAATATGGCAATAATGTGAGGCAACTATTGCCAAATTTGGGTCCCCTGACCTAATACCTACCTGACTGTGGGATTATAATGATTATATCAAATGAGTCACTGGTCACACATTGAAAATGTCACTATACAGTAATGATGATTAAAACAGCTAACACTCATTGAGTACTTCGCTCTTTTGCCAGGGACAACTACCCTATGAAAAGCTACCATTTCAGCATTTCAGCCTTTGGTGTTTCTAGTTTATTTCATTCTTTTGTGGGGTAACGAGGTCCACACCTGAATCCCTAAAACCTCAGAACGTGATTTTTTTTTAAAGATCTTATTTATTTATTTGACTGACAGAGATCACAAGTAGGCAGAGAGGCAGGCAGAGAGAGAGGGGAGGCAGGTTCCCTGCTGAGCAGAGAGGCTGATACAGGGCTCGATCCCAGGACCCTGCAGTCATGACCTGAGCCGAAGGCAGAGGCTTAACCCTCTGAGCCACCCAGGCACCCTGAATGTGATCTTATCTGGAAAATAGTTCTATGCAGATGTCATGTAAAATAACGACCTTGAGATGAGATCATCCTGGATTATCATAGGATGCCCTAAATCCAATGAAAGGTATCTTTATAAGACATACATAGAAGAGGGAAAAAGCAGAGTGACCATGGAAATAGAGACTGGAGTGTTGTGACATCAAGTCAAGGAATGCTGGAGCCATCAAAACCAGACAAGGGAAAGAACTGATTGCCCATAGAGCCTTCAGAAGGGGTGAATCATGTGGACAACCTTGATTTTGGACTTCTAGCTTCCAAAACTGGGAAAGAAGAAGTTTCTGCTGTTTAAAGCCACCAAATTTGTGGTGATTTGTTATGGTCAGAGAGGTTAGTAACCAGGAAAGGTATAGTAACAAGGAAAATAATACATTGATCCGGAAAATAGAACAGAACAAGTTCCGGGAAAGTAACAACATTGAAATAATTATTGGCATTGTTCAAGAGTGCAAGGGGTTGAGTTATGAAATCATGGACCTCTAGCAAGTGGAATCGTGGCTTAGCGGTTGAAGAGTCGGAAGGAAAGGGTTTAGTGACTGGAATTGGGTGTCTTTTAAAACTCTGTTGTGTTTTTATTTCCTCAGATTTACATATTTCTGATGACAGTTTTCTGGAATCACTTCTCAGAAATCCCCATATTTTACTTACATCCTTGTCTATTATCCCTGGTTGGGTTAAAAATAATACAGTTAGATCCAAACAGGAAGATTTGTTTCCAGGGCCGGAAGAAGACAATGTTGACAATGCCTGGCAAGTAGATTTGGGAATACTGGCAGAGCTTTCTATCTGTGCAGCCATATCCCTGAAGGGGATTCATCTGATGTTTTCCACATCTGTAGAGGAACAAACTTTGCCACAGGCTCCATAAAAGTCAAAATGGTGAATGATGCTAGCTGGGCAGATTGGATCTCACCAGCTCAGTGTGTGTCTCTCCTGGCATATCCTACTGTCTATTTCCAGAATGCTCTTGAATTTTTCATTTCTGTGGTCAAGTCTATAGTCTCCTGTGCTTCTGTTTGGAAGATTGCTTGTGGGGCTATGATTAGGTAGCCAAATCAAAATAATTCTACATAAACAAAATATTTGTCCCACAATTCCAAGACTTGGGAAAAGTGGTGAAGTGTTATTTACGTAACCCTAGCCCTGTAACACAGCTCTGCCCAAGAAACAACCATTTGGAATAGAATATACATCGTCACAGTCTATTTTCCTTGTCTAAACAAGTCCTGCTTCCCCTTCAAGGCAGAATTTAAGTAACCTCTCTTCTAGAAGAATGTTCTCAGGTTTTCTAGGCTAAGACTCTATGGCTCTTCTACAGATTTTTATTTTAGTGCTTAATGTAGTACTTGATTTTTTTTCAGTGTCCTGTGGAACAAAATCTTATTTTATTTTTCTAAGTATTCCCTGTGGCCATCAGAACCAGGAACATAGAAGGTGCTCAATAAATGTTTGAAAAGTACATTAAAGTTGCTTCAATTTTGTTATATAAAAAATATATGTTTATAAAAAATAAAAAAAAAAAAAAAGTTGCTTCAAATCTGGGATCATGAAATTAACTTATGTTGTTTCTACTTGAAACAATAGGGGGAAAAGGGAAAGTGTTAGAATGCATTACATGTAATAGGCCTACTATTGATTCATGAAACGCTCATGAGTCTGAATTCTGGGTCACAACAGAAGATGAACTTCTTGTGGGTTAACTGAAAATGTGACAAATGTTGAATTAAAGCATGACTGCATAATTAACATCTGCACAATTCAGCATATATTTTAGCATATATTTTGGTGATTTTTTGGCCAAAGATCCTAGTGTGCCTGTCCATTTTTGACCAACACAGATATCCTTCCCCCTAGGAAATTTCAGATAATGTGCTGAGATTCTCCCATGCACAGGTGATTTATAGGCACAATAACCTTCGGCGAGCGGGAGGAAGGGAGGTGCTGTTTAATGCTAACAGACAAACACATGGTGGCTGACATTAATGAAAAGGACAAAAGTCACCCCTCTTCCTTAGTAGCAGAGCTGCGGTACAAACTGAGGAGAGCAGGTTCCAAAGTCTAAGATCTTTTTTCTCTATCTTGTTATTGAAACAACTTTCCGCAGAAGTAGAAGCTTTCCTGAGAGCTGCCAGTCAGACTTGGGAGAAATGATACTGAAAAACCCACTTTTAGAGATCAAGAGGGAATCCCAAAGTTTTGCATACACCTCATAAGACCTTGCCAACATTTCTCAAATACACCATCTTTGGCATTATTTCCTGACATGTCTTTATCCTTCTTTATGTCAGTCCCTGGAAGAATTCCAGGAGTGACTCCTAGGAAAGGACTCACTCTCTTTGCCATGGTCCCCTTTACTGACTCTGCCTCCCACCAAGTCCCAACTCCAGAAATCCTTTACCTCTGTTCCCTGGAATTCTTTCTTTCTTTTTTTTACACTGATGGATGGATTGAAATATACTTTTTATACCATATTACATTAGTTTCAGGGGTACAACATACTGATTCAACAACTCTGTATGACTCAATGCCTGCCACAATAAGCGTAGTCACCATATAACCTTATTACAATGTCATTGACTGGATTCTTTATGCTGTACTTTATGCTGTGACTTCTCTATTGTGTAACTGGAAGTTTGGGGGCGCCTGAGTGGCTTAGTCAGTTAAGCATCTACCTTCAGCACAGGTCATGAACCCAGGGTCCAGGGATTGAGCTCCGTGTCAGGCTCCCTGCTCAATGGGGAGCCTGCTTCTCCCTCTCCTTCCAGCCCCCTGCTCATGTTCTCTCTCTCTCTCTCTCCTTTATCTGTTGTTCTCAATAGAAGGCAATTTTTACTACGAGCCCCAACCCCAGGAGACACTTGGAAATGTCTGGGGACATGTACGGTTGTCACAGCTGGATGCTAAGAAGTTGCTATTGGGACCAAGCAGGTAGAAGCTAGAGATGCATCTAAACATTCTACAATGCACAAGACAGCCCTCTGAAGCAAAGCATTTTCCAGTCCCAACTTTCAATCGTGCCACAGTTGAGAAATTCCACTTAATATGACCAAGATCCTCAATATAGTAATTCTTCCATGGCTTATGGATTCCATCATGTCCTTGAAAAAGACCCCATTAAAGTCTTAACACCCAGTTCCTCAGAATATGAACTTATTTTGAGATGAAGTCATTGCAGATATAATTAGTTAAGCTGTAGTCATGCTAGAACTGGCTGGACCTCTAATCCAATGACTGGTGTCTTTATAAAAAGGATGCCACATGGAGAGACAGAGACACAGGAAAAACACCACATGAACATGGAGAGATGCAACTACAAGTCAGGGAATACCAGAGATGGCCAGGAAATCACTGGAAGCTAGGAAGAGGCAAAGAAGGGTTCTTTTCTGCAGGTGTCAGAGAGAGGTGTCTGCTGACACCTTGATTTGGGACTTCTAGCCTTTAGAACTGTGATACAATAAGCAGCCCAGTTTGTGAAACTCTGTAATGGCAATTTCTAGGAAGCTAATACTTATGGTTGCAGTGAACTTTAGTTCATTTATGTCTGTCTTGCTGCATTGCCAAGCTGAAATAATGGTGATTGCTAATGCAATAGAAGATACAACCTTGCACAGTTGTATTTATTCCAAACAGGAGGCAAAGAGATCAAAATCTGGTGTATGCTACAGTATTTGTCTATCCAAATCAAGTGATAAAATGTTGCAAGCAAATATGATGAAAATTTGGGTAAGAATGAAACTGGAAAGAAGGCAAATTAAGTGATCCACCGAATTGATATACAAAAAGGTTCTCCAGTGACAGAGCAGAGTCCCTGAAAAGAGCCTTACCCTATATACCTGAGCTGACTCTTTTTGGGGTGTGCTTTGTATTGGTTCACATCTTATAAGTTTCATAATTTTTTTATAAGTTTTATAATTCCTTGACCACTGACAAAGAACCCCAGATCGATAGCATTGGTTTCAAATCTCTGACCAATAACTCCAAGTGCATAATCTTAGCTACTGTGCTGCTTCTGAAATAAAGGGTTTGTTCCACTTTGTTAATTAAATAACTTTGTAAACCTGATACTACACACACACACACACACACGAACACAGAGATAAGGAAAAAATAGATAAGATGCTTTTTTCATATAAATTTATGTTTATGCAAATATAGCAAGTTTAAAAATAATTTTACTGCTTTGTATATTCTTTATATTAAAGACATTTGAGAGAAACTAACATAGTAAACGAATTATTTTTTTTTCATGATTTTTTATTATTTTTTATTTTTTATAAACATATATTTTTATCCCCAGGGGTACAGGTCTGTGAATCACCAGGTTTACACACTTCACAGCACTCACCAAAGCACATACCCTCCCCAATGTCCATAATCCCACCCCCTTCTCCCAAACCCCCTCCCCCCAGCAACCCTCAGTTTGTTTTGTGAGATTAAGAGTCACTTATGGTTTGTCTAACTGAAGTATTTGTCAGGCTTAGTCATTTTTACCCCTTTACATGCAGTTCGGTACTTAGTATCTGATTTCCTAAATTTATGAGTTTAGGGGTTTTTAAAATTCTTCTTAAAAATGGCCACGGTCGCCAAACTGTGGAAAGAACCAAGATGCCCTTCAATGGACGAATGGAAGGATGAAGGAAGATGTGGTCCATATACACTATGGAGTATCATGCCTCCATCAGAAAGGATGAATACCCAACTTTTGTAGCAACATGGACGGGACTGGAAGAGATGATGCTGAGTGAAATAAGTCAAGCAGAGAGAGTCAATTATCATATAGTTTCACTTATTTGTGGAGCATAACAAATAGCATGGAGGACATGGGGAGATAGAGAGGAGAAGGGAGTTGGGGGAAATTGGAAGGGGAGGTGAATCATGAGAAACTATGGACTCTGAAAAACAATCTGAGGGTTTTGAAGGAGTCGGGGGTGGGAGGTTGGGGGAACCAGATGGTGGGTATTGGAGAGGGCACGGATTGCATAGAGCACTGGGTGTGGTGCAAAAACAATGAATACTGTTACGCTGAAAATAAATTTTAAAAAAAGATAAAAAATTATTATTGAGGTATAATTGATATACCATGTTGCATTGGTTTCAAGTGTACAACATGTTGATTTGACAAGTCTGTGCATTACTCAATGCTCACCACGATCGTAACTATAGTCACTATCTGCCACTATTACATTATTACAGTATTACTAACTATATTCCCTATGCTGTACTTTTCCATCTCTGTGACTTATTTATTTTAGAACTGGAACTTTGTACTCTTCATTTCCTTTCTCTTTCTTCCATCCCCCCACACACCTCCCCTCTGGCAACCACCAGTTCATTCTCTGTAATTAAGACTCTGTTTGCCTTTTATTGTTCATTCATTTGCTTGTTTGTGTGTTTGTTTATAGCCCCAGGGAGGGTAGGGGAAGAGCAGAGGAAGAGGGAGAATTTTAAGAGGGCTCCACACCCAGTGCACAGCCTGATGCAGGGCATCATCCTACAACTCTGAAATCATGACCTGAGCTGAAATCAAGGGTCAGATGCTTAACTGATTGAGCCATCCCCCATTTGTTTTTGCCCCCCTCATTTGTTTTGTTTCTTAAATTGCACAGATAAGTGAAATTATATGCTATTTGTCTTCTTCTGTCGGAATTGTTCCATTTAGCATAATGCCCTCTAGGTCCATCCACATTGTTGCAAAGGGCAAGACCTCATTCTTTTTTGTGACTGAGTAATATTCCATTGTATATAAATACCACATGTGCATTACCCATTCACATATTGATGGACAGCTGGGTTGCTTCTGTATCTTGGCTATTAAAAATAATGGTACAATTAACATAGGGGTGCATATATCTTTTCAAATTAGTGTTTTTGCTTTCTCTGGGTAAATACCCAGTAGTGGAACTATTGGGTCATACAGTATTTTCATTTTTCAATTTTTGAGGAACCTCCAGCTCACAGTGATTGCACAAGTTTACATTCCCACCAACAATGCACAAGTTTTTCCTTTTCTCCACATCCTCTCTAATACTTGTTGTTTCTTGTTTTTTTGATGCTAGTCATTGTGGCTGGTGCAAAGTGGTATCTCTCTGCAGTTTTGGTTTTCATTTCCCTGATGATGAGTGATGTTGAGAATCTTTTCCTATGTCTATTGGAATGTCTTAGTATTTTTTTTTGTATGTCTTTGTATGTCTTCTTTGGAAAAATGTCTGTTCAGGTCCTCTGCCCATTTTTGAATCTTACTATTTTTTTGTGTGTGTTGAGTTTTATAAGTTTTTAAAATATATGTTTTGGATATTAACCCCTTACTGGATATATCATTTGCAAATATATTTTCTCATTCTCTAGGCTACCTTTTTGTTTTGTTGTTGGTTTCCTTTACTGTGTAAAAGCTTTTTATTTTGGTGTAGTCCCAATAGTTTATTTGTGTTTTTATTTCTCTCACCTCAGGGGACATATCCATAAATATGTTGCTAAGGCTGATGTCCAAGAGATTACTGCTTATGTTTTGTTTTAGGGATTTTATGGTTTCAGGTCTCTTATTTAGGTATTTAATCCATTTTGAGTTTATTTCTGTGTTTCATATGAGAAAGTGATTCAGTTTTATTATTTTGCATGTTGCTGTCTAGTTTTCCCAACACTATTTGTTGAAGAGACTGTTTTTTTCCTGTTGTATATTCTTGTGTCCTTTGTCAGAGATTAATTGACCCTACAAGCATGGGCTTTTTATTCTGTTTCATTGATCTATGTGTGTTTCTGTGCCAGTACAATACTGTTTTATTTTTTTTTTCAGTACAATACTGTTTTGATTATTCTCACTTTGTTGTGTATCTTGAGCTCTGGAGCTGTGATACTTCCAGCTTTATTCCTCTTTCTCAAGATTGCTTTGGTAAGTTTCATTTTAAGATGCTGAAATGCTAAAGAGAATTATATATAAATGTATATGTTTTATTTTCGGCTTTATTAAAGTTATTTATATGTTTAGGAAGGTATGTTTATGTGTTTGTATATCTGCTTTCTTAAGTGCTTGAGATTCTTAAGGAAATCCATTATATGAGTGTTTTTGGGAATGCAAGTAACCAGGTCTATAGATGTGTTTAAATACGTAAGAACATTGGAATTAGCATATTTTTATATATATATATTTTGAATTATATACATTCAAATATAAAATAATTTTACATGTAGTATCTAAAGGATTATGCAAATTTTGTTTGCCAAATGTAAAAACTAACCTAACAATAAATACAAGCTTCATCTAATTTCAAACTAAAAATTCTAAATTTACTAGATTTTTGTTATTATATTTAAAAGCTTAGAGAAAGTATGATTTTCAAATTATAACTGTAGGCTATTGAATGTCAGCAGTAACACAGACTACTGTAAGTATTGTTTTCAGTACACAAAAGCTTCTATGAGATTTAAAAAAAAAAAAAAGTCCAACTGATGTCAGCCTGGGATGGTTTCTGATGGAAGATTTCCTCAGAAATCTCTCTGATGAAAGTGACTCTGAGCCTGGAAATGAGGAATCTGAAAAAGTTAGCCAGGACAGTGAAAGCCTGAGCAAGAGAGAGGAGTGACAGTGTGAGGGAACACAGAATTTCAGTCTTATTGGAAATAAAGGATGAACCAGGAACCCCTAAGGAGTTAGATGCCAAAACTCCTTATTTGGAAAACTATCCAAGAGACAGCTAAACACAGCTCTCCAAAAAGCCTCCCACTTCTAAAGCATTGTACACATACTTGATATGGTAAAAATGAATCTAACTGTCTTCTTCCAGAACTCTTCTCCATGAAGAGACCTTGGTGGGCAGCATAAATTGGAAATAAGGCTTCGGATTGTGCCTCCTTCAACAGAACCTGGTACCAGCTCTGTGGCTCAAGCAACAGAGCTCCATTGTATCTTCCACTCTCTCTTTTTAACCTAATACACTTTCCTGAGCGGCTATGGTACCAGTCAAGCCTCACCCCCAGGTAGCCACAGGGTCTCCATCCGCCTTGAGGTCAACACACAGGCATCAATGGGAGGAAGCCGAAAGCAGAGCAGGAGGAAACATGTGAGTGGAATAAAATGTGAACAAGACTTCTGCCCTGTGGCTGGCCCTCCCAGGCTACCAGGACTGCTCCTCCTGCCTGACCACTCCTACAGAGCCTTTCCCCAGGTTCGCTAGGGTTCAACCACAGGCAGCTTTGGCTGTTTCCATGCATCTGCATTCTCAACTCCAGGCCTTCATTGGCATTTGCGAACGAATATGACCCTTTCCTGTTTTATCCACTCCTAGACTTTCAGCGTCGAGAACAGCATCTTCACAGAACAGCATCTCAGAGAACATCTGTGGGTACCTGAGTGGAGAAAAGCAAATATGAGGATATTCTTTCTTTCTTTCTTTCTTTCTTTCTTTCTTTCTTTCTTTCTTTCTTTCTTTTTAAGATTTTATTTATTTATTTGACAGAGAGAGATCACAAGTAGGCAGAGAGGCAGGCAGAGAGAGAGGGGGAAGCAAGCTCCCTGCTAAGGGAGCCCGATGCGGGGCTCAATCCCAGGACCCCGAGACCATGAAGGGGCTTTTTGCCTCTCCTTTCTACATAGAAAGTCTTGTCTCTTTCTGTTGTCATCAATCATTCCTAATTTACCGGCTGAAGGCAGAGGCTTAACCCACTGAACCACCCAGGTGCCCCGAGGATATTCTTTCAATGGCCTCTTCAGCACTTTCTAGTTTTGTTCACCCAAGAGGCAGATAGGGCCCTTTTGGGCAGCACCAGATTTGTTCTCTGCTCTCCAAACAGAAGAGGCCCAGCCAGCACCCGTCAGACAGCTTTCTGGAAATCTCATGAAGCAAAGTCCTTTAAAGGGACAGATGGACTGTGTGTACTCAGTCTCTCCCCCCCTTCTTCTCATATGGGTTGTTCTAAGTGCTGCTCAACCCCACAGAATAAAAGACTAGAATAAAGTGTAATCAAATCCAAGCCCATCTGCCTGATGTGCAACAGATCCCATCACTGAGACATCAGGTTTGCGAGAAGGAAATAGCTTATTTGAAGAGGCAGCCAAAACAAGGAAAAAAATCAGGGGGACAAGCCATAAATCTGCCTCCCTGAACGGGGAGAGAACAAATTTAAATGATCCTTAGGAGTTGAGGTTACATACATGTTGATGAAAAGGGCAGAGAAACTTATGAATATTCATGAGGAAAGTGGAACCTGCACATTGAATGAGCACATGTAACACGCATCCCGTGTTAACTTTGGGGTAGAGACTTAATATCATCAGAATGTGGCAAAATTCAGCCCTTGAAATCAAGAGGTTAGTTTAGGACAAGTAGAAGGGGCTATGCTCTGAGAGCCCGTATAAACTGGATGGGGTCTTAGGCTCATTATCTCAGAAACGGCCTTGTTCATAGGCTGAAACCATATCAGTTGACCTTGAGTCCAGGCTTCTGCAGAACCAGCTAGTGGATTTCTTAGTAGGGTCTGAAAAGACACAATGGATGATGAGGGAGAGACAGTTCTCTGAAAAACAAGCTTTAAACTTTCTGCTAGTTTCAATCTTATTAACCCTATGGGACATGTTTTCAAAAAGAGGGCCAGCTTGACAAGGGACACTTTTGGGTTGACACAGTTCTTCCATTTACTAGTTCTGTGACCTCAAGTAACTCACTGATCTTTCCTGTACTTCTACATAAAGTGAGTTAAGATAATACTTGGCTCATAAGGCTACAGTGAAAAACAAAGAAGATAATGTTTGCAAACATTTAGTAAAGATCCTTGAGAAGTGTGAACTGTATTGTTAACCTGTCTATATTACATATATTGCAATATAGTAAACTTTTTTTTTTAAGATTTTGTTTATTTATTTGACAGAGATCACAAGTAGGTGGAAAGGCAGGGGGAAGCAGGCTCCCTGCTGAGCAGAGAGCCCGATATGGGGCTCCATCCCAGGACCCTGGGATCATGACCTGAGCTGAAGGCAGAGGCTTTAACCCGCTGAGCCACCCAGGCACCCTGGCAATATAGTAAATATATTGTGATTTTTTACTATGTTGTTATTAGTTATAAAATGAAGAAAAGTGTCACTTGGTGGGTTTCAAACGATTTTAGATGACTGAAGATTTCTTAGAGGCACTTCAGATTCTATAAATGTTTAATTCTGTTTTTAGTAGACTTTTTCCTTTGTAGTTGTGTGTGTGATTTGGAACACTAAAAAGAAATAAAATAAATAAAGTAGACTTTAGTTTGAGGTTCACAGGAAAATTGAGGTCTGAGGTTCCCCTATAGCGCTTGCCTTCCTTCCCCATACAGCCTCTTTCACTCTCAACCTATGTAGAGTGGTACATTTGCACCCACATTGATGCATCATTGTCACCCAAAGTTCATACCACACATTAGGGTTCATTCAGTGTTATACATTCTCTGGGTTTCAACAAATGTATAATGACATGTATTTACCCTTATAATACATATAGAATAGATTTACACCCTAGAAATCCTATGTACTCCCTTCATCCCTTCTTGCCCACCCCTCCCCCAAACTCTGGCAATCATTGATCCTTTACTTTTTTCATAATTTTGTTTTTTTCCAAAATATCACATAGTGGGAATCATACCGTATGCTGCCTTTTACGACTTCTTTTACTTAGTGACATGCATTTAAGTTTCTTCTGTGTTTTTTCCCATGGCTTGATCGCTCTTTTTTTAAAAAAAACAAAAAAACAAAAAAACAAAGCAAAACAAAACAAAGCAAAAAACCACTGCACGACAGTCCATTGTCTAGACGAACTACAGTTTGTTTTTCCATTCACCAAGGACGTCATGACCTCCGAGTTCTGGCAATTGTAAATAAAGCTCCTATCCCCATGCAAGTTTTTTTTTTTTTTTTTTTAAGAATTTATTTGTTTGACAGAGAGACAAAGTGAGAGAAGGAATACAAGCAGGGGGTGTGGGAGAGGGAGAAGCAGGTTTCCCTGCTGAGCAGGGAGCCTGATGCGGGGCTGGATCCCAGAATCCTGGGATCATGACCTGAACCGAAGACAGATGCTTAATGACTGAGCCATGTGGTCCCCCCCCCCCCCGCCCCGCCACCGATGCAAGTTTTTATGTGGACATAAGTTTTCAGCTCCTTTGGGTAAATACTAAGAAGTGGAATCTATAGATCATATAGTTAAGAGTATGTTTAGTTTTGTAAGAAATTGCCAAAATGTCTTCCAACATGGCTGTATCATTTTATATTCTCACCAGAAATGAATGAGCGTTCCTGTTGCCCCATATCTTAACAGCATTTGGGGTCTTGGCCATTCTAATAAATGTGTAGTAGTAGCCCATTATTGTTTATACAGGTGCTTATTTGTCACTAGTTTATCTTCTTCGGTGAGGTGTCTGTTGAAGTCTTTAGTATTTTGAAAATTAGGTTATTAATATTCTTATTCTTGAGATTTAAGAGTTCTTTATGTATTTTATTTTATTTATTTTTTTATTTGACAGACAGAGATCACAAGTAGGCAGAGAGGCAGGCAGAGAGAAAGAGGAGGAAACAGGCTCCCCACTGAGCAGAGAGCCCCAAGCAGGGCTCAATCCCAGGACCCTGGGATCATGACCTGAGCTGAGGCAGAGGCTTTAACCCACTGAGTCACCCAGGTGCCCCATTCTTTGTGTATTTTAGATAAGTCCTTTATCATATATGTATTTTATAAATATTTTCTCCAAGTCTGTGGCTTGTCCTTTCATTCTCTTGACTGTGTCCTATGAAGAGGAGAAGTTTTTAACTCTAATAAAGACCAGCTTATCAACTATTTCTGTAGTGGATTGGGCCTTTGGTGTTGTATCTGAAGAGACATCACAAGCTGCTTCTCTTCAGCTGCTCTGGTCCTGCTGTGTGCTCATTCAGTGTGGACCTGGCACTTCTTTTGTGGAGTGGTAGCTGAGGAGTCTCTGGGGCTCACCAGGACCAATAAAAAGTCCAAGGAAGGAGTCAGGACTAAGAACAACGACCATATTAATTTGAAGGTGGTGGAGCAGGATGATTCTGAAGTACCATTTAAGATGGATAGGCAGGCTCACAACACTTAGTAAACTAATGAAAGCGTATTGTGAATGACAGCTTGTCAGTGAGGCTGATTCCGATTTGATGAGCAGACAATCAATAACACAGACACTCCTGCACAGTTAGAGATGGAGGATGAAGATAAAATTGATGTGATGTGTTGCAGCAGCAGACAGGAGGTGTTTACTAAAAATGGAATGTGGCACTTCAAAACTCTGTTCCTCTAGACCAAAGAGGACATTGTCAGTTCAAAATCTGCAATTTGCATCCACCACATCCTGAATGCTATAGTAGTTTTTCTCGATTCTTTCATTTTCCCAACCCCTCATTCCTTTACTGCATATAATGTAATGGTGTATGTGCAGAAGCATACTGCATTTTTTTTTTTTTTAGCTAAATGACTAGTGGTATGTTTTAATTGACATCAAATGGACAAGAAATGGGGAAAAATACTGGTTCTGTGAAAACACCCACTTTCTCCGTTTGTGATATTCAGCTCCTGTCTTTATATTGCTCTCACTGTTTCACAAAAAAGAACAACGTAAAGTTCCTTGCACACCTTGTTCAATTGGGGAATTTTAATGTCTTTCATTTATCATTGTAAAACCAAGGATAATTTTATAACTTTTTTTGTATAGAGTTGTTACTTGTCGGGCAATCTCTCTTTAAACAGGTATAAATTACTGTAAAAGAAATGAATCCTAGATGGTTTTTGCTTCAAGGGAAGTGTCTTGTTTAAATAAACTTCTTATCAAAAGTGAAAAAAAAAAGTCATCACCGTACTCAAGGTCACCTGTATTTTTCTCCTATGTTATCTTCTTGGATTTTTACAGTTTTGCACTTCACATGTTTAGGTCTATGATCCATTTTGAGTTCATTTTTATGGAGGGTGTAAGGTTTGTGTTTAGATTCATTTTGTTACGTGTGGACATAATAAAAGTTCTTCCACCATCAGTTGTCTAAAAGACTATCTTTGCTCCGTTGTTTTGTCTTTGCTCCTTTGTGAGAAATCAGTTGACTGTATTTGGGGGATCAATTCTGGGCTCTCTATTCTGTTTCATTGATCTCTTGGTCTTCTTTTTCACTAATACCACACTATATTGATTACTATAACTTTATAGCAAGTGTGAAGAGGATAGTGTTGACCTTCTGACTTTGTTCTTCTCCTTCAACATTGTGTTGGCTATTCTCAGTCTTTTGCCAATTAACATAAACTTTGGAATCAGTTCACTGATACCCGCAAAATAATTTGGTGAAATTTTGATTGGAGTATATTGAATCTATAGATTGAGTCAAGAATAACTACCATCTGGACTCATTATTGTCTGGCCATATGGTATCTCCCCATTTAATTCTTTGATCTCTTTTATAAAACTTTTGTAGTTTTTCTCATATAAATCTTACACATATTTTGTTACATTTATACCTAAGTACTTTATTTTGTGGTGGGTAGTGATATAAATGTTATTGTGTTCTGAATTTCAAATTTCATTTGTTCATTGATGGTATATACAAAAGTGATTGACTTTGGTACATTAATCTTGAACCCTGTAATCTTGCTATAATCATTTCTTTTTTCAGGTTTTTTTTTTTGTCAATTCTATCAGATTTTCTACAAGATATTTGTGTTATCTGCGAACAAAGATAGTTTTGTTCCTTCTCTTTCAATCTGTATACATTTTGTCTTCTTCACTTGTCTTATTATTTAGTACAATGTTTAAAAGTGGTAATGAGAGAGTACATTCTTGCTTTGTTCTTGATCTTAGCAGGAAAGTTCTAGTTTTTCACCATTAAGTATCATTTTAGGTAAATTCTATTTTCATTTATTTATTTGACATGGAGAGAGAGAGAGAGAAAGAAAGAAGAGAACAGCAGGGGGAGCGGCAGAGGGAGAGAGAAAAAAGCAGACTCCTCAGTGAGCAAGGAGACCCAGGCAGGGCTCTATCCCAGAACCCTAGGATTATGCCCTGAGCCAAAGGCAGATGCTTAACCAACTAAGCCACTCAGACACCCCAGGAAATTCAATTTTTTTTTTAAAGATTTTATTTATTTTACAGAGAAAGAGAGCACAAACAGAGGAAATAGCAGGCAGAGGGAGAGGAAGAAGCAGGCTCCCGTTGAGCACAGAGCCCGATAGTGCGACTCGGTCCCATGACCCGAGCTGAAGGCAGAGGCTAACCCTCTGAGCCACCCAGGCACCCCGTAAGTTCTATTTTTAAAAGTATTTTTTAAGCTGTTATAAATTTGAATAGAAAATAACACTCACAGTGTTATTAACTCACTCACAGTGAGTCTCTGTGGGGGTGTGTCTGTGTGTGTGTGTGTTTATTAAGAAAGGATTTATAAGGAATATAGGGTAATATAATAAACATGCAATGTAAACCCACAAAGTTTAAGAAATAGATCATTGTCAACTACTGACATTGTTTAAACTCAAAGGAGGGCAATCTTAGTATTTATTTGTTTTTCTAAATTATTAAAATTTTGTTTTCTTCTTGATTGCCTTTGGAAATAATAAATAATATGTGGGAACCACAAGGCTGTTTATTGTGCCATCAAGCATTATATTTACTGCCAAATAAGGACACCTGTCCCAATGTCTTTGATTCATTTACTCATTTATTCAGTAAACATTTCTTCTATTATATGACAGGTGCTTGTGTTTTACTTGGCATCCTATGATGGTGTTCTTAATTTAAGATGAGATGGTTCCCATAGTGTATTCCTTGTGCCATATTGTCAGTCTTAAGTTTCTTTCCATCTCACCTATGGGCAAGGCTTTTGCACCTTTGCTCCTCCCCAAAGGAAATGGATCCTCCTTGTCCTTGCCTATACCTACGTATTTGTTACAATTACTATCCATCTTCCCTGGATTTTCAGGGGCAGTTCTGTGTTCAAATTTTTAGTTTATGAAATATGCTAATTACAGTTATATATAAATGACTTCCTTGTACTTGTCTTTGTCGAGAACATAGCCTGTATATTTGTCATATGAGGGAAGGTACTTTATAAATACTTGTTGAATAAATTGATAAATATGTTTCCATTGGAGACAGAATTTATTAAAAGGAAAAAATATATCATACTCACTTTTCAGCTAGATTAGAGTACTTTTAAGGAGAAAATAAGATCCTTAGCACCTCAAGCTTGTACTTCTGTCCATCTCTGCCTCAAAAGTCTCTGTTACAACCTTTCAAATTACTGTGTTTGTGCTCATATGTACACTTTTCTGACTAAGGTGAACTGACCCTCCACTTCCGCTCCACTTATGCAAATCTTTCCCATCCTTCAAAATCCTCCAGGAAATTTCCCCAGGATCCATCTCTATGCTTCCATTGACCAGTCACTAGACATGTAAAGACCTAGGGATAAAAAGAGAAAAACTCAGATCATTTTTTTCTAAGCTTTTGACTCCTGTTTTCTCCTAACTTTTTGTTTTGTTTTGTTTTAGATAAGAGGATAAGAGTAAGTGGACTCTTTATTTTTTCAATAAGACAAGTATATATATTAAATATAATGAACCATATCATTTATGCAAGCAAACCCTGTGTTATATAATAGACTTTCATGCTCCCAAACAATGTAATTTTAGGTTTGCTCAAGTTTCAAAAAGAAAAGCATTCTCTATATTCGTCCTTAAAAAAATCATTTCTAGGGCACCTGGGTGGCTCTGTCATTAAACGCCTGCCTTCGGCTCAGGTCATGATCCCAGGGTCCTGAAATCCAGCCCCACATCCGGCTCCTTGCTCCACGGGAAGTCTGCTTGTCCCTCTCCCACTCTCCCTGCTTGTGTTCCCTCTCTCACTGTCTCTCTGTGTCAAAAAACAAACAAAATCTTAAAAAAAAATCATTTCTAACCTCACTCTCCTAACTTCGGATGCACATTTGAAAATTAATCATGTAGTGCCTCATTACATGATCTATATCATGTTATTTAATGTTTGTAGAGCTGTTTAATAGTTCTTTAATTAAACCACATGGTAAGGGTACCAAGAACAAAGTAGGTTCCCCATAAATCCTGGAAGGAGAATTACTTTTGGATCAATTGAAGTTTTGAGGCTCTGGAATTGAGATTCCTAAAAAGAAAGAGAGGGAGGAAAAGAATGAAAATAAAGTTTGTTTATGCCTCTAGAGTGGGAGCTGCATTCTCAGATGCCTGGAGAATTCAGGGGAGGTAAATTCAAATAAATGATTTAATAAGAATAGGGAGTTGTAGGCTCAGTGTCAAACTTGAACTCAGGTACTAAGTAGTAAGAAATAGAATGCTAGGAAGACAGGAAACTGCTTTTGTGGCACTGAAATATTAATTCATGATTCACGAAAATCAATATTTTAAAGTGTAAGTCTTAATAGTATTCTTATATGTCCCCGAATGCCCTTTGAGACCAGGATAAATTTCCATTTCTCAAGGCCTGACTTGAAGCTCTTGAGATTGCCTTTTCCTTTATCTCACTTGGAACTGAGATTTTTAAGTGAAGAATAAAGAGATTAGAACAAAGTTTATGCTCCTTGACTCAAAAAAAAAAAAAAAAAAAAAAGATCATCTATCTAGGGTGCTTTAATAAAACTCCTCATGCTCTGTCCTTGTAAGGTTGTCTAGGCTAGCCCTTGCCTTTTTCTCATCTTGGACCTGGCACCTTGGCCTTGGAACTGGTTTTCTACCATGATTCATTCCTTTGCCCTTTAGAAAAAATTCTGTATTTGGACTACTTTATTCCCATCTTCACTTTCCTCAAGATTCTGGACTCCAGCTTTCCCTTTCCTTTATAATTCATTTCTCTGTGAAGCTTCATGTTATTATCAAGTTCAGTGCAAACTTCCAGAACCCCAGCCAAGAGCAAAGCCCTCAGGTCCCTACTTGCTAAGGAAAGGAATTTGGACATCAAAAATGTTGCAAGAAAATCAAGAGAAAATGTTACCCAAGCAGAGGATGAGCTCCCATATGTGTGGCTATATGAACAGAAAGCCTTCTCTCCTTTGGCAGAGATGGCAGTCAGCAAGACTGGATTTTGCCAACAGTTAGGCTCTCCAGATAGTAGAAAGGTTCTTGCACCCACAGAGCAAACAGTTTGACTGTGTTTGAACTTCTCAGTGAATAAAAGCCATTGCAACTCTTTAAATAGTTAGGGTAGGGAAACAGCTGTCAAACATAACTGAAAAACCATGCACGCTCTTTGTTGTCCTTCTCTAGACTGTCTGCCCCGAGGAAGAAAAAGCTACAGATGTTTCCTCAGGAAAGCATTCTGAAAAGAGCAGAATAATGCAGCTATTCTGGACTTGAACCCAGAAGACACAGGTTCACATTCTGTCACAAACATTGCTGTGCTACCCCCCACAAGTCTGTTTCCTCTCTAAACCTGGACTTGTCCATTTTTTAAAAAGAGATGACGTAAAAATATTAATCTCATACTGCCAAGATAAATTCAAGAGGTTAAGTATGTAAAAGAACTTTTAAATACTTTAGCACCCCTTAATGGGTACTTTATTTGAGGTTAATTATGACTTGCTAGTGTTTTAGCATTTATGGCATTCATACTATTTGTGATTTAAATGATACAGGTTAAAAATAATATTTGGATTTTTAATCCAAGAAAGTGTATTAAAAAAGACCTTTTAGCAGTAGTATAATAGCAGGATGAATTTTGGAGTCAGATTCAGTGCAAATCCAAGATCTGCAACAGACTATATGATCATAGTTTATCACTTTTCAGCCACATGTACTCATCTGTGAATAATTCTTTGCATTGTTATCCAGGGTTGAATGAGAAAGCATAGCAGAGCATAATGTTTGTTGTCTTTCTTTTGCTCCTTTGAGGTTTAAAATTATGAACATATAATGTATTATTTTCTTCAAGGGTACAGGTGTGTGAATCATCAGTCTTACACAATTCACAGCACTCACCATAGCACATAACATCCCCCAAGGTCCATTACCCAGCCACCACACCCCTCCCACCTCCATACCCTGCAGAAACCCTCAGTTTCCTGAGATTAGGAGTCTTTTATGGTTTGTCTCTCTCTCTCTGGTTTTGTCTTATTTCATTTTTTTCCTCTCTTCTCCTATGATCCTCTGCCTTGTTTCTCAAATTCCACATATCATTGAGATCATATGATAGTTGTCTTTCTCTGATTGACTTATTTCATTTAACATAATACCCTCTAGTTCCATCCATGTCATTGTAAATGGCAAGATTTCAATTTTTGATGGCTGCAAAATATTCCATTGTATATATATTCCACATCTTCTTTATCCATTCATCTGTTGGTGGACATCTGGCTCTTTCCACAGTTTGGCTATTGTGGAGATTGCTGTTATAAACAGTTGGGTGCACATGCCCCTTCAGATCACTACATTTGTATCTTTGGGGTAAATACCCAGTAGTGCAATTGCTGGGTCATAGGGTAGCTCAATTTTCGAATTTGAGGAATCACCATACTGTTTTCCAGAGTGACTGCACCAGTTTGCATTCCCACCAAGAGTGTAGGAGGTTTCCCCTTTCTCTGCATCCTCACTGACATTTGTCATTACCTGACTTGTTAATTTAAGCCATTCTGACTGGTGTGAGGTGGTGGTATCTCACTGTGGTTTTCATTTGTGTTTCCCTGATGCCAAGTGATGTTGAGCATTTTTCTATATGTCTGTTGGCCATTTGGATGTCTTCTTTACCAAAGTGTCTGTTCAGGTCTTCTGCCCACTTCTTGATTGTATTATTTGTTCTTTGGGTGTTGAGTTCGATAAGTTCTTTATAAATTTTGGATACTAGCCCTTTATCTGATATGTCATTTGAAAATATCTTCTCCCATTCTGTCAGTTCTCTTTGGTTTCATTGACTGTTTTCCTTGTTGTGCAAAAGTTTTTTATCTTGATGAACTCCCAATAGTCATTTTTTGCCTTTGTTTCCCTTACCTTTGGTGACATGTCTAGCAAGAAATTGCTGTGACTGAGGTGAAGGAGATCGCTGCCTGTGTTCTCCTCAAGGATTTTGATGGATTCCTGTCCCACATTTAGGTTTTTCATCCATTTTGAGTTTATTTTGTATATAGTGTAAGGAGTATGGCTGTCCAATTTTCCCAACACCAAGAGACTGTCTTTTTTACATTGGACATTCTTTCCTGCTTTGTCGAAGATTAGTTGACACAAAAGTGAGGTTAAATAAATTGAAGGGATAGACTATGACTGTAAAAATGAAAATTAAAAAAGGTTTTAAAAAAGAATTGATAAGAAGTTGGTTGATAAAGGAAAGAAGAAAAAGTAAAGAAAAAAAGGGAATATGATCAGGCAGGTGAATAGAACAGAGAAATACACTAGATCCCTTTTTAAAATCCTTTTTAATTTTCGTTTTCTCAGTCATAGTCTATCACTTCATTGATTTAACCTTATTTTTTGTATGTACATGTTTTTATTTCTTTAAAATTTGGGGATGCAGTTTCTTCTAACAGATCAAAATACACTCAAGATCTAGTGTCAATCACTCTTGCCTCCCCCCCTCCAGCCACACTCCATGATCACCTGGCTTGTAACTGAGCATTTCTATCTCTGACACACAGTCCTGTTTGGGATCTCCAGACCCAGCAGATTCCTGCAGTGCACTCCTGCAATGCTTCTCCTGGTGGAGGAAGGGGAGTCTCCCCTGCTCTGTCGCTTGTCCTTCCCTGCTCGAAGAGCAGTGGCCCTACTGGCCACAGATGACAGTTTATGGCAACCCCTAGCTGAGGGCCCACTCCTCCACTCACTCTTTGCAGCTGGCTTCTCTGCTCTGATGCCTGGGAACTCTGCCACACTCAGGTACCCCCAGTCTTCCTGTGACCCTGAGGATTCTGAGACCACACTGTGCCAGTGAGGGTTCCACCCCCCACATAGCCACCAGAGGGACATCTTTCAGTGGAGCAGACTTCTAAAAGTTCTGATTTTGTGTTCCACTGCTCTATCATTTGCCAGTAGCTGACTGACAAAGGCTGCCTCCTCCTGTGGTCTCTCTTCCATATATAACCTTAGATTCACTTGCCTCTGCACCTCCTACTTTGCAGAAAGTGGTCACTTTTCTCTTCATAGAGTTGCAACTATTCTTTTCTTTGATCTCCAGTTGATTTTGCAGGTGTTCAGAATGGTTGGATAGATACTTAGCTCAATTCCTGAGACCAGACAAAATTTAGGTCTCCTACTCCTCTGTTATCTTGGACTCTCTTTTCTTTCTACTTCTTGACAAGCCTTCTAGTCTCTCAAGTTTATTAAACCCTGAAAAAAAGAAAGTTTTTAGTGGATCCAAGCAAGAGATACTGGCATAGGAATATCCTGCAGCCAGGTAGAGAATAAATCTTTCATGGTTGTCAGACAGTGCTAGATTCAGCTTCTGCCTTGTGGTTGTAGTTGGGTATCATTTGTACTCTCACAAACCTTTAATAGTTAGTTTAAACAAGTTTTGGGTGCTGCCAGATTGACTTGGTAGCATGCAGTTTTCATTATGAAGAGGGATGCAGGGCTACATAGGAAAATTATGTGTCCTTGACTGTCACTGTTATTTTAAAGGTTTATTATCTCTGAGCTGACACTTAGAAAGTTGTATGTCCTGAACGCATGCTCTACAATTTCAAGAATTTATTATCACATCAACTGGTTGTCTTATTTGTGTTTATTTATACCTCATCTATTAGTCTGTGGTATGAATAGTTAAGCTTCCGTCAATGGTATAGTAAGCTGAAAAAGTCAAGTAATGACATATTTGCCCAACAAATACAAATGTGTATTACAGTATTTTAAACACAATGTTATGGGAGAATGCCTGGGAAGGAAGAAGCTAGCATGTTTCTAATTCACACAAGTGTGTTGAAACTCCTTAAAATCCAGGCCAATCTTGCCACATAAAAGTCACTGGGTGTAACTCCCAGGGAAGGGTGAGTTTTCTTGTTTTGTTTTGTTTTCTTTTCTTCTAATGTCTACCTTGGGAAACTACTGCAGGACAAACAGGTTGGCAAGAAACAATGCGTGCAACTTTCTGTGGGAGCAGTAGGTAGGGTGTCACACTTCTGCCTCAAGAAGATCTTGGCATAGGGCGGCCACATGGAAACGAACGGAAACAAACTGCTTAAAGAATAGCAGTGAGAGCAACAGCCCAGTGTTCCTCAGAGTCAAAAATCTTTCATCTAAAGATTTCCCAGAGGAATATCAGTACCAGTGGGAAAAGAGAACCAATCCAAAGTATCTCCTATACATGGCCATTATTGCATCGTAGCTGGGGCAGCATGAGTGAGGGAATAATTTCTTTGGAAATGACCTTCACTTTAAGCTATAAAGCATGACCCAACAGAGGGAGTTTATGGAAGCAGGTTTGACACACTCCAGCTTAAAGGTGAAGTGCTTCTTTATGTGACTATGATGAATATGTGTAAATGCTTCTGGGCATTTGGGATTGCCATAAAAAAAGATGACTACAAAAGAGAAGAGAAGCTTATTATCATGAAGGGCAGATCTACATGATGGCTTACTCTGGTTTTGATTTGAATAATAAAATATGACATTACTTACCATACCATGTGTGATTAAGAATACAGTGAAATGAATCTCAAACTAAAAGCTCAGATATAAAGATACCGCATTTCTTTTATTTAAGAAAAATCAACTTATCCTGTTTTCTCCCTAGCTTCCAAATCAAAAATTATTTTATTTCACACAGAAAAAAAGTCTGTTTTGGAGAGAATATTGAACTTAGATCTTCTTGAACTCTAAGAAAATATTATTATAATTCTACAAAGAAATAACACCATACATATGCTAAATTGTAGTTATTTTTGTCCTTCTACATATTAACTTTAATAATAATATTGAAGGACATATCCAAGATGAGCAACTGACTTTTTAAAAAATAATCATACTACTTGAGCAACTCAAAATTTATATTTTATTAGCAGTGTAACATGGTAAGAAAATTGCCAAAACCTACAAGAAAAACAAATACTGTGAAAGATACAATGACAACAAAATAAAAAAGTAGGGAAATTGATGTCATCAATTCAGCAGTTAAGAGTCATCTCAAGTATGTTTTAGTATCTCTTAAAAAAGAAAAAAACTGGAGCTTGCCATATTTTGGAGATAAAGAACATGCATTTATGAGAATCTGTTCCTAACAGTTTAATAGTAATATTCTTTTTTTTTTTGAGGATGCGGAGAAAGGGGAACCCTCCTACACTGTTGGTGGGAATGCAAGCTGGTGCAGCCACTCTGGAAAACAGCATGGAGGTTCCTCAAAATGTTGAAAATAGAACTGCCCTATGACCCAGCAATTGCACTATTGGGTATTTACCCTAAAGATACAAATGTAGTGATCCAAAGGGACACATGCACCCGAATGTTTATAGCAGCAATGTCCACAATAGCCAAACTATGGAAAGAACCTAGATGTCCATCAACAGATGAATGGATCAAGAAGATGTGGTATATATACACAATGGAATACTATGCAGCCATCAAAAGAAATGAAATCTTGCCATTTGCAACAACATGGATGGAACTAGAGCGTATCATGCTTAGCGAAATAGTAATATTCTTGATCGAGGCCCTTATTAAAGCAATGCAATTGTATCAGAGTCACTCAAGTTATTGAGCAGAAATAGTGAATCACAAAGGATGGAGATTTATAAGTTACATATCATATCTGTATGAAGAAAGATGAAAGATTCCTGATAGGAATAATCAGTGACATAAGAACCAATACTTCAGAAAGTAATTTTTTAAATTAACCCAGAGAGTTATTTCTTACCACTATTTTTAAAATTTTTACATTTTTCTTATTAACATATAATGTATTATTAGCCCCAAGGGTATAGATCTGTGTCTAACTACTATTTTGAGAGAAGCAGCAAGCACAAATTTCTTGGGGGAAAAATCATATTGAAGCAATTCCATTTTCTTTTATATCATGGTGCACTATGAATACTTCTGCAAGTAATATAGACTTGCCACTTCAGGCTTTTCCCCATTTTGAACTGCTGAAGCCCAGTGATTTGTATATAGTGGTTTTCTAATTATTATTCCTAGGATGAATGAACACATGAATGAATGAATAAATACAAATTTAGTACCAAACTACAGGGGTTTTTTGTTTTATTACGAAAAATAATAGGAAAATCCAATGTGTACAAACAAGTATTATATATATAATATTTAATATATAGTATTATATATGTAATATTTAAGTGAAGTTTGTTAATTACTGTTATTTCTATGTATCTCATTATACTTGCATTTGTTACTCTAGAAGGTATAAATGGGATTAAAACAGAGTTTCTTTAGAGAAAGAGAATTTTAAAATAGTGGAGAGGGAAGCTCTTTCAGGCATAGATAAGAATCAAGAACAGCAGTTCTGACAGGCCAGGAATGAAGAAAGAGAAGTTGAGGACACAGAAACTGCTGTGTTATGTATGATAATATTTTTTGTGATAGGAAAAAAAAAATGGGGCAAAAACGGGAGGTAAATTCTAAGAACAATCTCTCCTAAAGGGCCAATCAATCAAATCTTAGCATAAGAGTAAGAGGATGATCTAGGAAAGATGTTGGTGTTCAGAGCTGATGGTCAAGAAAGAATTCTTGAGATGTCTTTGGTGCAAAAAGGTGGTTTTATAAAGCTCAGGGACAGGAACTGTGGGCAGAAAGAGCTATACTGGGATCATAAAGAGTGACTGATTATATACTTTCAAGTTGGGAGGGGGTTAATAATATCAAAAGTCTCTAAGGAATTTTGGAAGTAAGTTTTGCAGGACCTTGAGGGAGCTAGCTATTGTGAGGAAAAGTTCATTTAGTACTGTCTAATAAAACCGTAGTCATGAGACCCTTCAGATATATATCAGGGGAACATATGCTTAGGGCATGATTGCCAACATGTATCTTGGGGGCTAGAGATAAAGAGAGTTTCCAAAGGAATTTTTGTGTGGTCAAGTAGACTTACAGGATCCAGGTGGTTGGGCGAAGATTGCCTTTTGCCCTTAGTATTTACCTCAAGGCAGCTGACTGCTTAGGGGAATGTCACTCTGCCTATTTCAAGGACTTGTCAAAGGGCTGTAAGTAGTAAGGCAATTTCTTTTTTTTTTTTTTTTTTTTTTTTTTTTTTTGCCTTTGTTTCCCACATTAAACACATTCAGGGAGAAAAACAAATAAAACTTGAGTTTTAATGATAAAGATAGAAGAATGTCTCTTTTTGTATTTGCACTTTTGATCACCCCTGTAAAAATAATTCGTTTTGCTTATTTATATACGCATTATGAGGCAGTTATCGGCAGTTATCATAAATAAAGAGGCTTTATTTTGCTTACCTAAAAGAGAATGTCTACTTGTAAATTTTGCTTTTTCATCCTAGTGGGTCATCTACATTCACTGATATATTAAGAGGCAATTTTTACAAGAGAATTTAACAGGTTGAGTGTGAATAGCCTCCTTTGTTTGACAATACCTCAAAACTGGACTTAAAAGTAACAACTACCTGTTCGTCATCTGATGGTAAAGTCAGATGAGCAAATATTTTCAAGAGATTTGTAAAAGGGTATTGGGAATTCCAGCTAGGATTAGGCAGAAGTCAGTCTGAGTGTTGGGAGGGGGGAATACTGTAAACAAATGCAGTGTGTGTTTCACAGAAACCACTCTGATTTAGAATCCCCTCTCCTTCAGCTCACTTATTCCCTAATGGTAACCCAGGGCGAGCGTTAATTCTGTTACAATGCAAGGCCGAGGAAGGCAATAGTTATTTTTTTCCATGATTAATGAGGTCTTTATATCAAAGTGCTTTCATGAATTTTATTACATTAATGATCACTTTAGATATTAAGACACTGATGTTCACAGGTGAGACTGGACTGACTCAGTGTCTCAAAACCAGTTAGTAGCAAAGTCAGGACAGTGCTCTTTGCAGTGTGACCATCAGATAGATGACCAAATTAAACTGCCTTTTCTTTCACTTTTGTGTGAGGAGAGACATCCTAACTCAGTGACTGAATGATGGAAAAAAAGAGTGACTTAATCCAGGGCAAACAGACTTGATTGTGGAACCCAAACAGAAAAATCCTTCATTTTAGGCCTCTTCCTATGGTTTTGTCCTTGGTCTTTTATTGGTCTTCCTTTCCAAAGATTAAGGAAAATAAGTGCTAAATTAAGAATTATAGAGGAGGAACTATTTTTATAACGCGCGCCCAAGCTGATCAAGCAACATCAGACTATAGAACTGTCCCTTGCTTCATCTATTTAATGTCTAAATTTGTGTCAAATTTACTTGACGCTTGAAAACAAGTAAGTAGGGACTTGTCATTTCTCTCTTCTCTATAGTTTAAATGTTGGAAATTATGCCCTCAAATATGGACACAAGTTGTATTTTTAATTCTAGGATTCCCAGCACTTAGAGCCTGGCCCATATTCGATACTTTATGTTTGTTGAATGAATGAAAGAATGAATGAATGAACTATGCATTGGTGATGGGAGGTTGAGAGGAATAATGAAAGAAAGGAAGGAAAATCATGTCACCAATGTGGCCTTCCTTCTGTTTTCTGCCTGGACAATGGCAACAAAATGTTACCCAATATTGGCAACAGGGGAAACCTGGTTGGGAAATTTTCTGGTCTTTGAGAAATGGATGCTTTTTTTCCAAGGAAGTCAAAGATTGAAGTTACTGAATGTAGTTTCCTTGTCCATTCAAGTGTTATTAACAATGGAACTAATAATGACATTTCTATCACATATTGAAAGTAAAAACTGTAAGGAGACGAATTACTTCTTACATTTTTCTTGAGTTATTTGAATATGGAGCTTCTCAAACTAATGTGCCCATAAATCACCTGGAGAACTTACCAGAATGCGGGGCTTACAGGTTACGATTCAATGAGTCTGCACTGGGGCCTGAGATTCTGCACTGCTAACAGCTCCCAAATGAGTACAACACTGTTGATCCATAGGTCACACTTCGAGTAGTGTGCGTTTTGTTTACTTTTTGGAGGGATTCCCATATTTTCCTTTATCTTCACCGAAAGTCTTACCATTTCATCATTAATATATACTCCATGTCCAACATAAAGGTCTGCAAAGTCCTTTAGGTTTAATCTTCAGACTGATCCTTTATTCTTCCTGGATAGGTTATATTGATGTTACCACATCAGTCTGTCTATGTGACATACTCTGATTAACCAACCTTTTATGACATTTTTCATTATTAAAAAATTCAAATTAAGCCCTTTAGGAAATTGCTGACATCATACCTAAGTATGACTGATTGCCTTACACTAAGCATAGCATCATCAACAGGATGTCCAGTCATCAGAAAATTCCCTTTCTCATTTTTTTCAGTTTATTGCTATTACCGGAAGCTATGAGCTGGACCACTCCCCTCTGAAAAGTAAGGCTGAGCAGCTACTCTCAATCACAGTCCCTTTACATTGTGAAGTATTTAAAAAATAATTATTTGATTAAGTTGAATATAACAAAGCAGTGAGGTTGGCAAACTTCACTTAAAAATTAGAGTCCATTCAAGGTTACCACTCTACCAATAGTTTTCAGACTTGAGAATCACTAAGAATCACCTAGAAGACTTCTTAAGCCATAATTGCTGGGGACCACCTTCAGTTTCTTGCTTCATTAAGTCTGGGTGATTTTTAACTCTAACAAATACCCAGGTGACATTCTGTGCCATGCTTTCTCAACCTCACCACCATTTCAGAATGGATAATTCTTTGTTGTGGGGGCTGTCCTCAGTATTATAGAATGCTTAGCAACACCCCTGGCCTCTTCCCACTAAATGTCAGTAGTACTCCCACTCCCTGCAGTTGTGACAATCAAAAATGTCTTCAGACATTGACAAATGTCCCCAGAAGATGAATCCACCCTTGGCTGAGAACCACTGTTCTGTGTTATGTCATTCTCATTAACCTGCATTTTAATATGCTTTATTAAGTGAAAGACTAAAGATGTGCCAACTCAGGTGTCATGGCAGGGTGGTGTAGCATGCGTGTTGACAGCATTCCCCCATGGGTGTTTCCATGGAGAAACTGGTTATTACTGATGCTTGAGGTCACTACTAGCCTAACAACACTGTTCTAACACCTAAGCAAAAGAACACAAAGGAAAATTTTGAAGACAATCCACTCTTATGCCAGGGCAATCTCTGGATATCAAGTAAGGTGTCTGGAAAATACATGTGATTCGTATAAGGTCACATTCTTCTCTCTCTCTTTCACTGATCTGTGTTTTCTCCATGTTCAGACAGCATTTTTTTTTTTTAATCTTCCTTTGGATCTCACATTAAAATGTTATCTCTGTATCCAAGAAATATTTTGTAATCTCTGTGTCCTCATTGATTCTGTATAGTTTCTTTATTTAATTTATTGAGTTACTTCTCAAAAGAAAAATGTACAAAGGCTCATGGAAAACCCAATGAATAATGATGCTATTGATATCAATAAAGGGTAACTTCTTTCTGTTCCACTCTAGTTCACATAATGACCTGGAATTCTTACTAAGAGAGATTGCTCAGAATCTATTTTTGTTCATTTACTGAAAGAAGTCCAGTGACACTAGATTCAGATTTCCATTGAAACAGAAAAAAAGAAATGCTAATTTAGAAACTGTGATCCAAAGACCCAATAGGAATTCCAAATGTCTTCAACAGTGAAAACTAATAGAAGGCTGAAGAAAAGAAGAGGGTAGATTTTCTTCAGACAAATCCTCTACTTCCTTCCTCTTGCCCCTGTCTTGAACATCTCTACAACAAATCCTACCAGGCCCTCTTGACTACACAGTTCCAATATCCCCTTATTCACTCCTCTACCCTCCTTTTGCTCTCCCTACCCCATCCCCACTAAAGAAAAAATATGGAGTAAAGACTGAGAGGGTCATCTTATGTGGGAGAATCACTCCTGTAAGGAAAAAGTTTTAGATTTTGAGCTGAAAGAAGACAAGTAAAATTCTTGCAATATAAGATCAGAGAAAAGAGCTCTGTTGAAGGAAGTGGAAGAACTTTCAAGACTAATGATTTACATTAGAATGATAAGGCATATTTAACACAAGTTCACATTTTATTTGATACTGTGTAATGTGTATACATTTTTACATTTGAAATGCATTATATATTAAGCTTTTAAAAAAATTTTGTGAATTCTGATCAGGTTTTGAAATAAAACTTTGAAATTTGGAAATAATGGAACAAATCCCTTAATACTGGCCTTATTTTTTTTTTCTCCAGTATTGTGCTTATTTATTCAACATGTCTAAACCTGAAGTGATACCCCAAATACTTCCCCTCCATCAGAATCTTCAATTAAAAGAATTCCTTTGCAGCCATTCAAGTCCTGGGTATTACCATTGATACCTCCTTCTTACTTGGTCCCCCAGTCCAATCTGTTAACAAGTCTAAAAAGTTCTACTTATTAAATATTTCTTGAACTCCATGGACAAGAAAAAGATTGGAGAAGTCCAGTCTTCCCAAGCAAAGATTATAGCACAATGGAGCAAAAGAAAAAGATGAGTTTGGATGCCTTAAAGAGACTAAGAAAAACTCTGCCAGTGCCACCCCTCTCACAAAGGCTCCACAGGATAGGACTGAACCACTAGTTCAGTGGTAACTTCTCCACAAGGGAGAAAGATAGAAGAGTAAGTGCCTGGCTGTGTTGGACATTGGAGAAACCCATTTCTCTCCAGCAGCACTCATAGTACTGATGCAGGACCTCTGTGACTGGGGGGAAAGGAGGAGATATGGAAAGAAACATATAAGAATATCAAAGGGCACATTAAAGGGTCTTCTCCCAGGACTACTGAAAAAGTCTGCTCACAAGTTTTTGAGAGAGCCTCACCCAAAGGTCCTCTGGCAGCTTGCAGTCAACTCAACACTCCAAGTGTCAAACCCATATCTCTCCCCACTCTGTAACCAGTTCCTCTGCACACTCCCAAATATGGTGGTGACCCCAGTAAACAGAATGCTTTCAGGAAACCAGACTGGGGTCTTTGGACAAGGGGGAACCACAAACTTGAACTGTAGCACCACCTGCTGGAAAACAAAAGAGAGGGTTTTTGTTTTGTTTTGTTTTTGTTTCATTTTGTTTTTGTTTTTGGTAATAACCACAGAAGACCTAAAAGCTTAAGAATTTTGTCATGAGAAAAATCAAGAAATGTGGAGTAGGTATCCATACAAAATTGTGGAAAACTCCAGATTTAGATATAACAGGAGCAGTACATCCCAACTGAAGGCAACTAGTAAAGATAGGAGAAGGTGTCTTCTACTTCAGTTGTGAAAGTTGCAATGCAAAATTTCAAGAAACATGAAGAATCAAGAGAACATATTGTCACCAAAAGATAACAATATTCCTCTAATAACTGAACTCAAAAGTATGAAATTTCATGATTTAGCTGATAACTCAAAATAGTTTTTCCTCTTTTGAGGAAATTCAACAAGCTATAAGACATACAGACAATTCAATGAAATAAGGAAAACAATACATAAATAAAATGAGAAATTTAACAAAGGGACAGCAATCATAAAAAAGAACCAAATAGAGCTTCTGGAGTTAAAAAATTCAATGAACAGAATGAAAAATGCAGTAGCATCTGTAGCAGAATAGACAAAATGGGAGACAGAATCAATGAACTAGAGGATAAGGACTTTGAAATAAAACTGGAGGAGAACAAAGAAAAAATAATGAAAAAGAGCAAAGAAAATCTATGAAATCTTTGAGACTCTATCCAATATTAGAATAATTGGGGCCCCAGAAGGACAAGAGAGGGAGAAGTAGGTAGAAAGTTTATTTAAAGAAATAAAAACTAAGAACTTCCCAAACCTGAGGTAAATCATGAACATTCAAGTTCATGCAGCTAATAGATACCCTATTATCTTAATGCAAAAAGACCTTCTCTATGTCACATTATAATGAAACTGTCAAAAATCAAAGACAAAGAGAAAATCCTAAAAGCAGCTAGAGGAAAAAAACCTACAAATGAACCATCTCCTTAGGCTATAAGCAGATTTCTCAGCAGAAACCCGTAGGCCAGAAGGGAATGGAATTAGATGTTCAAAGTGCTGAAAGGAGAAAATTACCAGCCGAGAGTAGTGTATCTAGCAAAGTCATCATTCAGGTATGAAGGAGAAATAAAAGCTTCCCCAGACAAGCAAAAGCTGAGGGAGTGCATCCCCATAGACCTGCCTTGCAAGAAATTCAGAAAGAAGTTCTTAAGCTAAAATGAAAAGATGCTAACTAGTGATATGAAAACATGAGAAAGTATACAACACACGGGTAAAGATAAATGTATACTCAGATTTAGAAAAGTGTGTTCTGTAATACTTAACTAAAGTATGAAAGTTAAGAGTATTAAAACTAACGATAGCTACTATACTATGTTAATAAATATACGATATAAAAAGAGGTAAATTTTTGTTATACCCGAGTTTTTGCATCCGAGAGACCACCAAGGAGTCAACACTGATGTAATCCCACGAGGGTTTACTCAGCAAGCTTAAGCTTGGGCCCAAGTATACCCGACACAGTGGAGTAGGAACTTGGACCCTGAACCAGATTACAGTCAGAGTTTTTAAAGGCAGAGTAGGGGTGGACTCGGCGGTTGGTGAGGACAAAGGGGGTGTTCAGAAGGGCTAGCAGGGTAAAGAAGATTGTAAGGATATTGGAGGCCTGGCTATTATCAAGCCAAGGCCATTTTTCCCTCTAATGAGGCACTAACATGAAGACAGTTGGGAGTTTCCTGGTGGAATGTCACATTCCTCCTATCAAGTGTCCTTGTTAGTGAGATTTAGGACTGGGACATTTGTAAAATGATGGAGACTCCTGTCTTGCAGGATTGTGATTTCTGCATGTTAACTATTTGTTCACACATACTACCGAGGGGAGGGGAGCGGGTGGAGAGGAGGTGTAAGGTGCCAGCTTTTGCTTTGTCAAGATGGCTGTACTTATGTCAGGGCTAGACTCGAGGTGGGTATAGCCTTGGTTTTCTTGGCCTCCACATTTTGTGATAAAAAATATAAGCAAGGTGGGAGTGAAAGGGTGGAGCTCTCATGTACCATTAGAGTTCAGTTGTTATCAGCTTAAAAATCAACTGTTTTATCTGAACCTCATGATAATCACAATGCAAAAACTAGGTGATATTAACAGAATAATTTTTAAAGGATAAAAAAAAGCATACCATTACAGAAAATCACCTATTTACAAAGGTAGGCAGAAAGAGAGGAAAAAGAAACATTGGAACTATCAAACAGTCGGGAGAGCAACAAGATGGCCTCAGTAAATCCTTACCTATCAATAATTACTCTAAAGGTAAAAGTGAGGAAATAGAAAATGATATTCCAAGGAAGTAGAAACCAAAACCAAAACCAAAAGGAAGATTAGTCAGCTGTATTTATATAGCTATATTATAAGCTATATTTATATCAAACAAATATAAAAAATTATAACAACCAAATCAGAACAAATCAAATAAAATAATCTTTAAGTCAAAAACAGTAACAGGAGATGAAGAAGGTCATTATGTAATCATAAAGGGGTCAACTTATCAGGAAGATATAATAATCAATATATACACACCCAACATTGGATCTCCTAAATATATTAAGCAAACACTAACATATCTAAAGGGAGAAACAAACAACAGCACAGTAACAGTAGAGAACTTCAATACCCCTTTCGGCAATGGATAGATCATCCAGAGTGAAAATCTGGACTTGAAACATACATTATACCAAATGAATCTAACAGGCATTTATGAACATTTTATCCAACAGCAGAAGAATACACATTCTTCTCAAGTGCACATGGAACATCTTCCAGGATGAATCATATGATATGTCACAAAACAATTCTTTTTTTTAAAAAATATATTTTATTTATTTATTTGACAGAGAGAGACATCCCAAGTAGGCAGAGAGGCAGGCAGAGAGAGAGGAGAAAGGAGGATCCCTGCTGAGCAGAGAGCCCGATGCAGGGCTCGATCCCAGGATCCTGAGATCACGATTTGAGCTGAAGGCAGAGGCTTTAACCCACTGAGCCACCCAGGCGCCCTTGTCACAAAACAATTCTTAACAAATTTAAGGAGATTGAAATAATCCCAAATGTGTTTTCTGACCATCATGATATGAAACTATAATGGAAATCAACAACAATAGGAAAGCTGGAAAATTTACAAGCATGTGGAAAATAAACCCCACACTCCTAAACAACAAATCAGTCAAAGAAGAAATAAAAAGAGGAATTAAAAAAAACTTGGAAATAAGTGAAAATGGAAACAATACTCCAAAAGCTATGAGATGCTGCAAAAGAAATTTATAGCAATAAGTGCATCTATTGAGAAAATAGAATGATTTCAAATAAACAACCTAACTGTACACCTTAAGAAACTAGAAAGATAGTAAATTTAAAAAAAAAAAGAAAAAAGAAAAGAAATAACAAAGATCAGAGTGGAAATAAATGAAATAGAGACCAGAAACACTGTAGAAATGATTGACAAAAATAAGAGACTTTTTTTTGAAATGGTGAACATAAAATTGAAGAAGTATTAATGTTATAATTAATAATAAAATTGATTGAAAGTGTTTAGTTAGACATAAAAAAAGAGAGAAAAGACTCAAATGAAATCAGAAATGAAGAAAAGTCATTACAAATGATACTAGAGAAATATGTAGGTTCATAAGAAACTAGTTTGAACAATTATATGTCAACAAATTGGACAACCTGGAAGAAATGATATCTGCCAAGATAAATAATGAAGAAGTAGAAAATCTGAACATACTGTTAATGAGTAAAGAGATTGAAGTAGTAATTAAAAACCTCCCAACACAGAAAAGCCCAGAGCCAGTTGGCTTCTCTGGTAAATTCCACCAAACATTAAAAGAAGAATTAATGCCAATCTTTCTCAAACTTCCAAGAACTTAGAGAAAAGGGAACATTTACAGGGCCCACATTACTCTGATAACAAAACCAAATAAGGATACTACAAGATAAGAAAAATCCAAATCCTCAAAGAAGAAGTCAAATTATCACTCTTCGCAGATGATATGATACTATATGTGGAAAACCCAAAAGACTCCACTCCAAAACTGCTAGAACTTATACAGGAATTCAGTAAAGTGTCAGGATATAAAATCAATGCACAGAAATCAGTTGCATTTCTCTACACCAACAGCAAGACAGAAGAAAGAGAAATTAAGGAGTCAATCCCATTTACAATTGCATCCAAAACCATAAGATACCTAGGAATAAACCTAACCAAAGAGACACAGAATCTATACTCAGAAAACTATAAAGTACTCATGAAAGAAATTGAGGAAGACACAAAGAAATGGAAAAATGTTCCATGCTCCTGGATTGGAAGAATAAATATTGTGAAAATGTCTATGCTACCTAAAGCAATCTACACATTTAATGCAATTCCTATCAAAGTACCATCCATCTTTTTCAAAGAAATGGAACAAATAATGCTAAAATTTATATGGAACCAGAAAAGACCTCGAATAGCCAAAAGGATATTGAAAAAGAAAGCCAACGTTGGTGGCATCACAATTCTGGACTTCAAGCTCTATTACAAAGCTGTCATCATTAAGACAGCATGGTACTGGCACAAAAACAGACACATAGATCAATGGAACAGAATAGAGAGCCCAGTAATAGACCCTCAACTCTATGGCCAACTAATCTTCGACAAAGCAGGAAAGAATGTCCAATGGAAAAAAGACAGCCTCTTCAATAAATGGTGCTGGGAAAATTGGGCAGCCACATGCAGAAAAATGAAATTGGACCATTTCCTTACACCACACACGAAAATAGACTCAAAATGGATGAAGGACCTCAATGTGCAAAAGGAATCCATCAAAATTCTTGAGGAGAACACAGGCAGCAACCTCTTCGACCTCTGCCGCAGCAACATCTTCCTAGGAACATTGCCAAAGGCAAGGGAAGCAAGGGCAAAAATGAACTATTGGGATTTCATCAAGATCAAAAGCTTTTGCACAGCAAAGGAAACAGTTAACAAAATCAAAAGACAACTGACAGAATGGGAGAAGATATTTGCAAACGACATATCAGATAAAGGACTAGTGTCCAGAATCTATAAAGAACTTAGCAAACTCAACACCCAAAGAACAAATAATCCAATCAAGAAATGGGCAGAGGACATGAACAGACATCCAGATGGCCAACAGACACATGAAAAAGTGCTCCACTTCACTTGGCATCAGGGAAATACAAATCAAAACCACAATGAGATATCACCTCACACCAGTCAGAATGGCTAAAATTAACAAGTCAGGAAATGACAGATGCTGGCGAGGATGTGGAAAAAAGGGAACCCTCCTACACTGTTGGTGGGAATGCAAGCTAGTGCAACCACTCTGGAAAACAGCATGGAGGTTCCTCAAAATGTTGAAAATAGAACTACCCTATGACCCAGCAATTGCACTACTGGGTATTTACCCTAAAGATACAAATGTAGTGATCCAAAGGGGCACGTGCACCCGAATGTTTATAGCAGCAATGTCCACAATAGCCAAACTATGGAAAGAACCTAGATGTCTATCAACAGATGAATGGATCAAGAATATGTGGTATATATACACAATGGAATACTATGCAGCCATCAAAAGAAATGAAATCTTGCCATTTGCGACAACATGGATGGAACTAGAGCATATCATGCTTAGCGAAATAAGTCAAGCAGAGAAAGACAACTATTATATGATCTCCCTGATATGAGGAAGTGGTGATGCAACATGGGGGCTTAAGTGGGTAGGAGAAGAATAAATGAAACAAGATGGGATTGGGGGGGAGACAAACCATAAGTGACTCTTAATCTTACAAAACAAACTGAGGGTTGCTGGGGGGAGGGGTTTGGGAGAAGGGGGTGGGATTATGGACATTGGGGAGGGTATGTGCTTTGGTGAGTGCTGTGAAGTGTGTAAATCTGGTGATTCACAGACCTGTACCCCTGGGGATAAAAATATATGTTTATAAAAAATAAAAAATTAATTAAAAAAAAATGAAAGGTCAATATTCTTGATGAATATAGATGCAAAAATTCTCAGCAAAATGTTAGTAAACTAAATTCAACACGTTCAAAGAATCATATACCATGACCAAATAGAATTTATCCCTGGGATACAAGGATGATTCAACATATGCAAATCAATAAATGTGATACATCAAATTAATAAAATGAAAGACAAAACTCACATGATCATCTCAATAGATGCAGGAAAAACATTTGACAAAATACAACATCCTTTCATTGTACAAACCTTTGACACATTGGGTATAGAAACAATATACCTTAAAATAGTAAATTCCATATACCAAAAGCCCATAGAAAATATCAGACTCAACAGGGAAGGATGGAAAAATTTCCACTAAGATCAAGAACAAGAGTGCCCACTCTCACTACTCTTATTCAACATAGTACTAGAAGTCCTAGTAAGAGCAATTAGGCAAGACAAAGAAATAAAAACTGTCCAGATCAGAAAGAAGTAAAATTGTTGTTATTTGTGCCTGATATAATTTTTTAAAAAATATTTTATTTTTTTGAGATAAAAATCAAGTAAGAGAGATTGAGAGAGAGAGAGAGCATGAGCAGAGGGAGGAACAGAAAAAGAGTGAGCTTAACTCAGGACTCAACTGCAGGACCCTGGGATCATAACCTGTGCCTAGGGCAGATGGTTAGACTGAAGCACCCAGGTGCTCCTGCAGGTGATATAATCTTATATAGAGAAAATTTTAAAGATAACCAAAATACTTCTAGAACTAATCAATGAATTCAGTAAGGCTGTAGATACAAAATCAACATACAGAAATTAGTTGTGTTTCTATACACTGACAACATAAACCTGAAAAAGAAAGCTATTCCATATTCACAATAGCATTTAAAACAATAAAATACTTAGAAATGAATTTAACAAAGGAAGTGAAAGATCTGTGCAATGAAAACTATAAGACTGATGAAAGGAATTGAAGAGGACTTAAACAATTGAAAGGATAGTTTGTGATTTTGAGTTGAAAGAATTATTATTGATAGGATGTCCACACTATCCAAAACCATCTACAGATTAAATGCAATCCCTATCAAAATTCCAATGAAAATTTTGACAGAAATAGAGAGCAACCCTGACAGAACCACAACAGACTCCAAATAGTTAAAGCAATAGAGAAAAAACAATCTAGAAGCATCACACTTTCTGACTTCGAACTATACTGCAAAGCCACAGTAATTAAACCAATTGGATACTGACATTAAGGATGGACACATACACAAATGGAAAGAATATTGAGCCCAGAAATAAACCTTGCATCTATGGTCAACTAATATTTGACAAAGCAGCCAAGAACAGTCAAGGGGAAAGGATTGTCTTTTTGACGAGTGATGTTGGGAAAACTGGGTAACTACATACAGAAAAATGAAATTGGACCTTATCTTCCACAACTCACAAAAATTAACCTGAAGCATATTAAAGACTTAAACATAAGACCTTATACAATAAAACCAAAACAAAACATGGAAAAAGATCCTTGATATTGGTCCTGGCCATGATTTTTTAGATAGAACACCAAAAGCAAAGATCAATAAGTGGGACTGCATCAAGCCAAAGAGCTTCTGCACAGCAAAAGAAACAACCAACAAAAAGAAAAGGCCACCTATAGAATGAGAAAAATATTTGCAAATATTGCATAATATTTGCATATTGGAAAAGAGTTTAATATCCAACATAACTAATTCATGCAAACTGATAACAAAAAATCCAATTATGAAATGGGAAGAGGAACGGAATAGATATTTATCCAAAGAAGATATCCAAATAGCCAAGAGATATATGAAAAGATGCTCAACATCACTAATCATCAGTGCAATACATATCAAAACCACAATGAGATATTACCTCACACCTGTTAGAATGGCCATCATCAAAAAGAAAAGAGGTTAACAAGTGTTAGAAAGGATGTGGAGAAAAGGTACCCATTGTGCACACCTGGTTGGAATGTAAATTGGTGCAGGCACTGTGGAAAATAGTATAGAGACTCCTAAAAAAAATGTGTGTGTATATACACACACACAGACACACACAGACACACACATATACATGTGTGTGTATATATGTGTGTATATATATACCATAAGATCCAGCAACTTCTGGGTGTATACCCAAAGGAAATGAAAACAGTATATTGAAAATGCATCTACACTCTCATGTTTATTATATCATTATTCACAATAGCCAAGATATGAAAACAACCTAACTGTCTGTCAATGGATGAATGAATAGAAGATGTAGTGTGTGTGTGTATATATATACATATATGTATGTATATATATACATACATATATACACACATACATATATGTGTGTATGTGTGTATATATATACATGTACAAATGTATATATATACATACATATATGTATGTGTATATATATTTATACAATGGAATATTACTCAGTCATGAGAAAGAGGGAAACTTTGCTACTTGTGACAACATTGATGGACTGGAGAGACATTACGCTTAGTGAGATGACCCAGACAAAGACAAACAATATATGGTATCTTTTCTATGTGGTATCCAAAAAACCCAAACCCATAGAAAAAGGGTAGAAAATGGAGGTTTCTAGGGGCTTCAGGGCTGGAGGAATTGGGGTCATTTTGTTTAAGGGTACAAACTTACAACTAGCAAGTGAATAAATTCTGGAGAGCTAATGCACAGCCAAGTGATTATGGTCGACAATACTGTATTATATACGTCAAACTTGCTCAGAGACTAGATCTTAGAAGTTCTTAGACACGCGCACACAATGATAATGGTGTGACCTGATAGAGATGATAGTTAAAACTAAAGTGATAGTCACATTGCCATGTACAAATGTATCAGGTCAACAGGTTTATACCTTACACAATGTTATAAGTAAATACATTTTTAAAGATTTACGTATTTATGAGAGAAAGAGAGAGAGGGGGAGTGTGTGAAAGAGAGGAGGGGCAGAGGAAGAGAATCACCAGGCCGACTGCACTGAGCATGGAGCCCAGGATATTGATCCCACAACCCAAGAGACCAGGACCTTAGCTGAAATCAAGACCCAGATGCTCAACAAACTGAGCTGCTCAGGCACCCCTGTAAATTACATTTTTTATAAAAAATATAAATGTTAAATATATTTAATTCTATATAAAATAATATCAGATAAAATATAATAAGGCAATTATTTGAAACACTAAACACTATATAAAAATTTATTTATGAAAACATTGTATTTAAATATTATTTGGTCATCTACAAAAAAGGTTGATCCCATGTCAATGATCTCATACCAACTACATGCAGTAATTTTCTGTGAAAACATTTCCAAATATTAAGATTCTTTTTGCTTCTGAACTACTTGGGAGGAATGATGAAGTAATATTTATAAGCTAGCCCTAAATATTTTTCTCTGGCTCATTCACCTTTAAATAATTCTACCTCTTGCTTGCAAACTTGAGACTTTTTTGAAAGCTTTAATCTTTTTTTTTTTTTTTTTTTTTCAGTAATGCATTAAGAACAAGTTACAGTGTTTGTTGTTGTTTTGAAAGAAAGTGTATTCAGGTTTTTTCTTCTTCAGTATCTGTATCAATTTCAATTTTGTCATGTTTATATTCCACTTGTTTGGAAAATCTATGAACTAGAATAAGAATTGTGTCTGCAACGAAGTTTGTGTTGTCAATTGACTTTTGTTGCTTTTGTTTATGAGGATTTTTGGAAGTATAGAAGAATGCTTTTTAATCAATGAAATACATCTGCTTAAGCACTTCAAGTGTAGTATATAAGTATATAAAGGTGTTGATGGTTTATTTTTTTTAAAGATTTTATTCATTTATTTGACACAGAGAGAGAGAGAGAGATCACAAGTAGGCAGAGAGGCAGGCAGAGGGGGAGGGGAAAGCAGGCTTCCTGCTGAGCAGAGAGCCCATTGCCTATGCCAGCCTTGATCACAGGACTCTGAGATCATGACCTGAGCCGAATGCAGAGGGTTAACCCACTGAGCCACCCAGGCGCCCCTGGTTTATTTTTTTTTTTTTAATCTCAGTATTACAGCAAAAGAATATCAGTGTCTTGGCACCGAAATTTAACACTGTCCACTAGAATTTTGAAAACCAATATTGTGATCTCAATTTCTTCTCTATAATTCTTCAATTAGATAAGCCTCAGTCAGAGAAACTGGAATTATTATTCCAATCCTCTTTCCTCTGGGGGAATAAAGTGGAAATTTCCTTCTTCTGTGGAAAAAAAAAAAAAAAAAAGTGAGGAGAGTAGTGTTCCACTCAAATGCTTTCTTGCTGCCTTTATAATAAAATATAAACTTCTGTCACCTGCAAGAATCTATATGAACAGGCCCCTAGTTACCTTTTTGACGTCAGCTAGTACCACTCATCTCCTTGTCACACTGGTCTCTCTGGATCCAGAACTGCTAGGCTCTTTTCCACCCTTGGGCCTTTGCAGAGCTAATCCCTTTGCTAGAAATGCTCTTCCTCTCCAGCTCTGAAGAGAGTTTCATTCAGATGACAGTTAGAATTCCTATCCCTCCAGAAAGCTTATCCCTGTCCCCTCATCTACAGGAGCTCTCTGGTCATTCTCTGTCCCTTTGCCCGATGTACTGATTCATCTTCTCAGTTTCGCTACTGGTTATTTTTCTTCCTTTCATTTATTTATTTATTTTTAATGTATGCCTCTCCTGCCACCTCCTTACCTGGCCCCAAAAATGAGCCATGAAGGAGGATCTTTGTCTTTTTCAGTGCTATATCCTCAGTGCCTAGAACAATGCCTGGAACATAGTTTTCACTCAGCATTTGTTATGTGAGAGAATGAATAAAAGAATGAGTAATTCTCTCTCCCATCATTTGTGACATGCAGAATCACCTTCATCCTTCCTGGAAGTGTATTTCCAGGAAGTGTACACTTCCCTGGAAGTGTACTTAGAGGCTACCATCCCATGAACGTAATTTCCTACCTAACATTAAGGCATAGCAAACAAGACCGAGAAAAAATGGAGTGAGTGTCTGATGACACAGCTGGGCAGGGAAACAACTTGCAGATTCACAATGCTAAGCAGGACAGAAAACCCTTTTTTATACTGACATACTATAGTTTCAAAAATTTGTATCTTGGTGGTAAGTTAATGCCTCTGAAATATCTTTGCATTAAGCAGGTGTCTCAAACCATGATACCCTTCCCATCTTTTGACATCACTGATAGATTCATGTAGTATTCATGTACTACAGTACTGTTATTTTCCAAACATTACAGACTAAGGGAATTTTAATTATAATTTCTGTATCAAGATGGAAGACTTACCATGCAGGCTTATCTCTCCTGCCTTCTGGAAGTCCCACTGAAATGATAATAAAGTGGCTTGAAACATTATAAATATGCAATAAAAAAGGAGAAAAGGTGAGCATATGTTAAAAACCATGGAGTTCTAACAAAATAATGAAAGATGAAAAATAAAGGTAAGAGTGCATGTTGAAGCAGTAGGGAGAAAGGGTGGCATAGAGCAGAGAAGGATCTAGAAGAGAGAAAAGTAACATGAAACCTGAGGCAGAACTCTGGAGAGGCTCACAATTCAGACCCAGAGTTGTCTGTCTAAAACTCTAAATCCAGGCCAGTTGAGTTCATTCCACATTCTCTAATTTCCCCAATCACATGCAGTCTCCTGGTAAGCCAGTTATTTGCACCCCACCTCATTAAAAACAAAAACAAACAAACAAAAAACAAAGGACACTTCCACAAGGAAATTAAATACATTTTCTGAGATTACCTAACATAGAGTATTTGGATATCAGTACTTGGATATCTCCAGAGCAAAGATCTCTACATGTGGGCATTGGGGGGTCCTTAAACATAACTGGCCTGCTATCTTGTTTTCACAGTATGAAAACTACAGTTAATAAGCTCCACCTACATTCTAGAAGCAACCAAGAGCCATAAATCACCTCCAGCTCTTTGAGGAAGTTTGGATCATGAAAAAATAGATCAACTTAAAAACAAAACTAAAACCCTAATTATTTAAGTTAGAACAAAGAGAAGTGACTTATAAAACAAAAGAAAACAAAAAGAAACTTAAAAACAGCTAACATTCGAGTTAGTATCTAGGGATGTTTAAGAGGTTATTTATATAAAACAAGCATAGGAGCCTGCAAAAACAGAAAACCAGTTATCTTGAAAGACCTCTTGGAAATCACAGCTATGACTGACCAACAAAACAATCTAAAGAATCAGTGAAAAGGTTGAAAGATAAAACCATAAAACCTAGGAAATCTTTGGAAGGAAGAAGTAAAAAAAAAAAAAAAAAAAAAAAGACAGAGTCTGAGGGAAAGATGAAAGAATAGAGAATTAATTCTGGATGTCCAACAAGAGATTAAAAGGAACTTTTTAAATGATAAATTGACAGAAATTATTATAGGAGGAAATAATAAAAAATAGAGAGAGAGAACATAACTCCCACAGGTGAATGATAACACTGAAAAGTACCACTGAATGCCAACGTCAATAAATGAAATGAAAATCCACATTATCTCTGGAGGTTCAGAACACCAGAGAGAGGGGCAAAAATAAAACCAAATTTCCTAACAATGAACAAAAATCAGAGGGCATCAGAGTTCTCATAGATCTCCAGGATTCCTTAAGCACTTCAAAGTCAAGACAATTGTAGAGTTCAGAACATAAGCAGTTGCAGCTGAAGGAAATGAGAAAAAAAGAAAATTAAATACAGAAATAAGCCATACAAAATTTCCATAGAGTTGATAACAGTAATTCCTAATTTTTAAAAATATTAGTCTAAAATATAAATAACACACTTATTTTAAATTACCCCCCTTTTAAAGAAAATATTTGCAGATGTTCCTAAGTTGATCTCTTCTGTTCCCTGACAAACCTTCCAATAAATGAAAACCAGTTAAGGTTACCTTTTTCACTAAACCCTCATAATTTTAAGTGTCTAAAAATAAAGACAAGAGATAGGCTAAGAAGAACTACTACATAATTTTTGTCTTTTTAAATTTTCATTAATTTGAAACAGAGGAGGTTCATTTTCCTGCTCTCAGTTTTTCATCCTTCTCCTCCTCTATATTTTCCTTTTTCCATTTCTCTTGATACTTTGCAAAAGTCATTCAGAGTCTCTTCGTGACTCTTAGTCATATTGATGAATTGTCTGCTGGGGAAAAAAAAAAAAGGTAGCATGGAAATGATACAGAAGTACATGTTTCTGTGGTCACTGTGCCTCTTAACCGGCTGGTCTCCACTCTCATGTCTGCAGCATGAGAAGGGTTGACTAGATAAGTCCACTTGGTCTTCCTGCTTTAACACCTCTTCTCTGAATACAATCCCTAAAAGGTCAAGGGCCAGGGTTTCTGCCATAGCAGTTTGCTCCTGTAGAATGGTAGGTATGCCTGTTCTCCATGCTTGCCATGTAGAAACACAGTAAGGGAACATTTGTAACAAGCTTCATCCTCAAAAATCACTTCTTCTATGGCTGTGAACTGTTTTTGATGTTTTGCAATGCAATCAATCTCAATATGGTTGCAAAATTTCCCCCACATGTTTATATCATATATGCATTATTTTTATCTCAAAGCCTACTTTCTTGCCGGGATGTTCATCTACTGATCTGGTCGAATTGCAGAAAAGGGTCACATATTCTCCCAACACGTATGGAAAACCTAATTAACAGGGAGCTACATATTTCTATCACCCTCTGGATTTAGCCATGTTCTAGCACATACTCTTGTGTATCACGATTATCTTTTTCCAGATCTCTTTTCTAGGGTTGTCAGATAAAAATAGAACTGTTGGGTAAACCTGAATTTCCAATCAACAGCAGAAAAGATTTTCGTATGTTCCGAATACTACTCATTCATACGAAGTGTTTAGTTACTTCCTTGAAATTCCAGTTTAACTGGGTGTCCTGCATTTTTATTTACTAAATCTGGCATTCCTACTCTCTTCCCATGTAACCAACAAAACCGTTAAAAAAAGGGCCTCTATTTTGTTCACGTCTGTGTCCTTAGTTCAAGCACTGTCTCCTCACATAGTAAATATTCAATTTTTACTGAATTAACTGATGAGCATGCAAAGAAAACAACTAGAGGATAGAGAGTGTTAGCAAATATTATTTGTAACCTAGTAGTTCATAAGGTGAAAATTAGTCATTCAACCAAGCTAAACTCCGTGTATGGTTACAGTAGACTAGGTCATGAAATGACTGCATACAAATTTTGAGTATTTAAACATATGTGAGAGAAGTTATTCTGATGTCTAGTTCAAACTACTTATGAACCCCTCGACTTCTGATACAGTGTTAAGACTAGAAGTGGCTCCAACATATTCAGTACACCATTTCTAAAAGAGGGAAAACACTACATTGCATGGTCATGGAAACTCAACCAAACTGAGAAGAACTTTTGCTCCCTTTAGTAATATTTTCCCTCAACACCTGGGGCTGGTAATCAAGGACATAATTAAGTTATTATAGTAACAATAAAACCATTTTCCACAGGAAATTTTAAATAAAAAAAAAATTTCTAGTCAGTAACAAAGGAACATTTTGGAGCGATTTTACCATGAAATACATGTAATCAGATTTATACATAAAACCAGAAGAAAATAAGGTTGCCAGGGTGGCTCGGTCTGTTAAGTATCTGATTCTTGGTTTTGGCTCAGGTCATTAGCTCGTGGGTTGTGGAACTGAGGTCAAGGTCAGACTCTGTGTTTAGCAGGGGGTCTGCTTGAGGATTCTCTCCCTCTGCCCTTCCCCCCACTCTCTTTCTTCCTTTCTCTAAGAGAAATAAATCTTAAAAAAAATAAGTCAAGCAGAGAAAGACAATTATCATATGGGTTCACTTATATGTGGAACATAAGGAATAGCATGGAGGACATTACGAGAAGGAAAAAAAAATGAAGGGGGGGAAATCAGAGGGAGAGATGAACCATGAAAGACTATGGACTATGAGAAGCAAGCTGAGGCTTTCAGAGAGGAAGAGGGTGGGGGATGGATTAGCCCAGTCATGGATATTAGGGAGGGCACGTATTGCAGTGAGCACAGGTGTTACATGCAAACAATGAATCATGGAACACCACATCAAAAACTAAGTGAAGCACTGTATGGTGACTAACAAAACATAATATAAATAAATAAATAAATAAAAATTTAAAAAAACAAAATAAATCTAAATTTGTCTCTATATATCATACTTGATTTTATTCATTTTTGTTTTCTTATTTCTCTCCTTTTCTCTGACTCTCATTCTAAAATTAAGAATATTTGGCTTTTAATTTTTAACAAATCACTGCTGACTGTCTGCTATAGACTGGAGTTTTAAGAACTAGCTTCTTATAAAAGGTGTGGCACTCACCTTATCCCTAAAGACTATGTCCATTGGCTGCTTTCCAGAATATGCTCTCTTACCAGTTTCCTCTGAGCTTTTGTTAACTCAACTACAAGAAGGAGACCAGGATTCCTATTTCACATGGTGATTGTAATAATCCAATGAGACTATATGCATAAAAACACAACTGCCAGACACTACAGATATATTGGTTTCCATGCATTATGAGTGTGGTCCAGCTGTGGGGAAGACAAAAGATAGACACAATTGGATTCAACTTGAAAGCTGTCACAAGAAAATCTCTCTTGTAAGCAGCCCAATGTCCCATGATAAAGAATAACTGACCTACTCAATTACATTTAATCCATATCTATGACCACCTTTTGAGAATATATTGTGGTAGAAACTAGAAATACTGAGATAAAACAGATGCAATTCCTGGCTCAAAGGGCCCCATGTGAATCTTCTTGGAGCTTTGTTCATTCACTTGACTTTTCCCTCCAGCAAATGTTCATTGACTTTGTTGTGTTCACAGAGCCTGTGCTAAGTACTATCACTAAAACAAAGAACAGGGCGCTCTTTATCTTTGACAGTTTTATGGTGTATAGCAAAGCAAAATAAAACCCTCTCTTACCCTCTTTCTCTATTATGAAAAATAAATACTGATGGCCTAAACTTCACCAGCCACTTTTTCCTCAATTGCTTTCAGTTGGGATTATAGATCAACTATGAATCTTAAAGACCATTAAATTCATAAACACACACACACACACACACACACACACACACACACACACACAGAGGCACATCTTGAGATATATTATGTGTCCAGTTCCAGATCACCACAATAAAGCAAATACTGCAGTAAAGTGAGTCATATAAACATGCAGAGAAAATTTCTGTTTACATGATACTATAGTCTACCAAGTATGAAATAGCATTATATCTAAAAACAATGTACATCTCTTGATTAAAAAAGACTTCATTGCTGGGGTGCATGGGTGGTGCAGTTGGTTAAATATCTGTCTCTTTGTTTCAGCTCAGGTTGTGATCTCAGAATCATGAGATCTAGTCCCCAGTTGAGCCCCCCATTGAGCCCCATGTCAGGCTCCAAGCTCAGGGCAGAGTTTGTTTAAGATTCTCTCTCCCTCTCTCCCCTAAATAAATCTTAAAAAAAATATTTTATTGCTTAAAAATGCTAACCATAATCCTTTTGCTAGTGGAGGATCTTGCGTTGATGTTGATGGCAGCTGACTGATCAGGGTGGTGACTGCTGAAGGTTGGGGTAGCTGTAGCAACTTCTTAAAATAGGATGACATTGAAGTTTGCCATATCAACTGACTCTTTTTCTCATGAATGATTTCTCTGTAGCATGTGATGCTATTTGATAGCCTTTACCCACCTTAGAGCTTCCTCTCAGACCTGCCACTACTTTGGCAAATAGTTTATGCGATATTTTAAGTCCTTTGTTGGCATTTCAACAATCATCACAGCATCTTCACTAGGAGTAGATACTATCTAAAGAAACCACTTTCTTTGCTCATTTATAAGAAGCAAATCCTCTTTCATCAAAGCTGTATCAGGAGTTTAAGGCAATTCAACTGCACCTTCAGTCTCCACTCCTAATTCTACTTCTCTTATTTCCCCCACATCTACAGTTTCTTTCTCCACTGGAGTCTTGAATCCCTCAACGTCATTTATGAGGTTTAGAATGAACTACTTTCAAACTCCTGTTAATGTTGATATTTTGTCCTTCTCTCATTAATAACAAATGTTCTTAATGGCATCTAGAATGGTGAATCATTCCCAGAAGGTTTTCAATTTACTGTGCCCAGTTCCATAAGAGGAATCACTATCTATGGCAGCTACAGCCTTATGAAATGTATTTATTAAGTAATGAGAGTAGAAAGTCAAAATGACTCCTTGATCCATGGGCTACAGAATGGGTGTTTTGCTAGCAGGCATGAAAATAATATTAATCTCATTGTATTCTTCATTAGAGCTCTTGGGTGATCAGGTGCATCGTCAATGAGTACTAATATTTTGAAAGGAATCTTTTTCTGTGAGCATTAAGTCTCAACAGTGAGCTTAAAATGTTCATCAAATTCATGTTTATAATATTCATAATGTTCATAATTCACAATATTCATAATTTATAAGTTTCAGGTTAAAAATAAATGTGTTGTCATTGAGGCTTTGTTGTTCTACTTCTGGAGCACAGGCAGAATAGATCTAGCATTAATTCTTAAGGGCCTTCTTGTTTTCAGAATGGGGATACCTGGGTGGCTCAGTCAGTTAAGCATCTGCCTGTGGCTCAGGTCATGGTTCTGGGATTCTGGGCTTGAGCCCTGAACTGGAATCTTTCCTCAGTGGGGAGTCTGTTACTCCCTCTGCCCCTCCCATAGTTCATGATCTCTCTCTTTCTCAAATAAATAAAATTAAAAAAATAATAATAAAAGAATTTTCAGAATGGTAAATGAGCACTGGTTTCAAACTCAAGTCACCAGATACATTAACCCCTAACAAGACAGTCAGCTTGTCCTTTGAAATTTTGAAGCTGGGTATTGACTTCTCTCTAGATATGAAAATCCCAGATGACATCTTCTCATAGAAGGCTGGTTCAGCCACATTGAAAAACTATTGTAGTATAGCCATATTTATTAATGATCTGAGCTAGATTTTCTGCATAACTTGCTGCAGCTTTCTCATCAGCATCTGATTCTTCCCCCTGCCCTTTTATGTCATGGCAATACCTTCTTACCTTAAACCTCATGAACGGGCTCTGGATTAGTTGCTCTGGATTGGTTTGTGACTTAAGGGAATGTTATGGCTGGTTTGATCTTCTATCCATATCAACAACAAGACAGTTCACTTTCTTATCATTTGCGCTTTTATAGTAGTAGTACTTTAGTCCCCTTCGAGAAGACATCTTCTGTATTCACAAGTGGCTGTTGGTACTAAAAGCATAGCTGTTAGCCCATCATGACTTTCATTATGCCTTCCTCATGAAGCTTAATCATTTCTAGCTTTTGACTTAAAGAGAGACATGCGACTCCTTTACTTGAACACTTAGAGGCCATTGTTAATAGGCCTAATTTCAACACGGTGTGTCTCAGAGAATAGGGAGGCCCAACGGGAGGGAGACATAAAAAATGCAGTATCTATGAGGCCCAGTAAAGCAAAGGGCAATAGAACAAACTTCCATTTCATACTCTCACAGTTCTGGTTAGCCCTGCCCTGCTGGCTGGTCACACAATGGGAGGGATTGTTTACAACGGGAAGGAGTGAGAGAGATTAGGTTAGAGAGAATGGACAAAGGACAATGGACAATGTGCCTGTGACTGCAGTGCCTAGGAAGAGTGGCGAGCATCCACACTCAAAGATTTGGCACTGAGGTGCCATCCTGTCAGCATGCTGGTCTTTCCCCACACTTCCAGTGTGACAGTGTTCCGGCAGGAGGCACAAACACTTGTAAGCAGATAATCAAAAATAAAATCTCCACTACAAAGAAGAGTGCATAATCCAGAATAATGAGATATTTGAGGAAGCCAACACAAAAGAGAGAGAGCAAGCTCAATGAATGGAAGAAGCTCCAATGGAGAAATAGTTAATAGAGCAAGCTAAATAAAACTTTGAAAAAGATAATAAAACTCAAGAGAGTTGAAAACAGCTATTACAGTAAAAAAAATAGCAAATTACAGGTCTTGAAAATTAAAAATGTGGTTGTTGAAATGAAAGCTTCAAGAGGTTGTCTGAAGAGTAGAGCACACACAGCTAAAGAATAGATCCAGAATTTTTTTTAAAGGTCTTATTTATTTATTTGACAGACAGAGATCACAAGTAGGCAGAGAGAGAGAGAGAGAGAGAGGAGGAAGCAGGCTCCCCGCTGAGCAGAGACCCCGATGCGGGACCCGATCCCAGGATCCTGGGATCATGACCTGAGCCGAAGGCAGAGGCTTTAACCCACTGAGCCACCCAGGTGCCCTTAGATCCAGAATTTAAATAACCATTTCATAGTAGTTCCCAAGAGTAAGGATAGAACAAATGGAGGAGAAACGATATTTAAACAAATGATAAAAGATTATTAATCTAAACTGAGAAACACATGAGTCCTAAGATCAAAAGTCCTACCAAAGTCCTCTCAAGAAAGAGAAAAGACTACATCACTTATCATGCAATTCCAGAACACTAAAAATTAGGTGGAAAACCCTAAAAGCTTCCACAAGAAAAAAACAAAAAATTATTTATAAGTAGGCAAAAATTAAATGATATCAGTCTTCTAATAAATAACACTGGGGGCAATATGATCATGAAAAAATCTTCAAAGTTTCAAGAAGGTAAATTTGAGCCTAGAATTCCAATTTTAGCCAAGATTGAAATTAAATATTAATTGAAGATGAAATTAAAATATTTTATACATAGAAGAAAACACAATATTTATGACCAAAACTTTTTTTATAAGAACTTCTTAAGTATATCATTGAGGAAAAGATCATTCCTAGGAGAAAGTGTGGAATTCAAGAAGCAATGGTAACCAAAGAAATTACTAAAACTTATTGTAAACATAAATTGATTTGCTAAACAGAAACTTCCATGTGATAATAATAAAGTACATAGAGAGATGTAGGAAGAGAGCAGCGAGATTTTTAAATGCACCCATTTTCTTATCCAGTTGAACCATAGAGTTACTAATTAAGCTTAGACACTTAGAAAAATATACACTAATTACAAGGAACAAAAAAATTAAACTTTACAGAATATAACAAGAATATCAAACATTGAAACAAGTTGAGGGGAAAGGGGGAGGACACGGGGAGGGGGAAAGGGGAAGGGAGCAACCTAAGGTAAACTAAGTAAAAAATATGAAGTATTTTCTACCCATTTCTTGATTGGAGTAGGTTTTTTATAGATTTTGGATACTAACCCTTTATCTGATATGTCATTTGAAAATATCTTCTCCCATTCTGTCAATTGTCTTTTGGTTTTGTCCACTGTTTCCTCTGCTGTGCAGCTTTTTATCTTGATGAAGACTCAATAGTTCATTTTTGCCTTTGTTTCCCTTGTTTTTGGAGACGTGTCTACCAAGAAGTTACTGAAGCTGAGGTCAAAGAGGTTGCTGGCTGTGTTGTCCTGAGGATTTTGATGGATTCCTATCTCACATTTAGTTCTTTCGACCATTTTGATTTTATCTTTTTTTTGGTATAAGAAAATGGTACAGTTTCATTCTTCTACATGTGGCTGTCCAATATTCCCAGCACCATTTTTTGAAGAGACTGTCCTTTTTCCATTAGATATTCTTTCCTGCCTTGTTTAAGATTAGTTGACCATAGAGTTGAGGGTCCATTCCTGGGTTCTCTATTCTGTTCCACTGATCTATGTGTCCGATTTATGTCAGTACCATACTGCCTTGATGATTACAACTTTGTAATGTAACTTGAAGTCTAGCATTGTGATGTCACCAGTTTTGATTTTCTTTTCCAACATTCCTCTGGTTACTAAGGGTCCTTTCTGGTTCCATACAAATTTTAGGATTATTTTTTCCAGCTCTGTGAAAAATGTCAATGGTATTTTGATAGTGATTGCACTGAATATGCAGATTGCTCTAGGCAGCATAGACATTTTGACAATATTTAGTCTTTTAATCCATGACCATGGAACATTTTTCCATTTATTTTTGACTTCCTCAATTTCTTTCATAAGTATTATATAGTTTTTAGAATACAGATATGTTATGTCTTTGGTTAGGTTTATTCCTAGGTATCTTATGGGTTTGGGTGCAATTGTAAATAGGATCAATTCCTTAATTTCTTTTTCTTCTGTATCATTGTTAATGTATAGAAATGCAACTGATTTCTGTGCATTGATTTTATATCCTATCACGTTGCTGGATTCATGTATGATTTCCAATGATTTGGGGGTAGAGCTGTTTTGGTTTTCCACATAAAGTATCATGGCTTCTGTGAAGAGTGAGAGTTTGACTTCTTCTTTGCCAATTTGAATGACTTTTATTTCTGTGTTGTCTGATTGCTGAGGCTAGGACTTCTAGTACTATGTTGAACAGCAGTGGTAATAGTGGATATCCTGCTATGTTCCTGACTTTAGGGGAAAACTCTTAAGTTTTTCCCCATTGAGAATGATATTCACTGTGGGTTTTTCATAGATGGTTTTTATGATATTGAGGTATGTTTCCTCTATCCCTACACTATGAAGAGTTTTAATCAAAATGATATACTTTGTCAAATGCTTTTTATGCATCTATTGAGAGTATCATATGATTCATTTATTAATGTAGTGTATCACATTGATTGATTTGTGGATATTGAACCACCCTTATAAATAAATCCCACTTGTAATAAATCCCACTTGGCCCTGGAGAATAATCCTTTTAATGTAGTATTGGGTCCTATGGGCTGGTACGTTGGTGAGAATTTTTGCATCCATGTTCTTCAGGGATATTGGTCTGTAATAAATAAATTACAGTAATAAATCCCACTTGGCCCTGGTGAATAATCCTTTTAATGTACTATTGGATTCTATGGGCTAGTACGTTAGTGAGAATTTTTGCATCCATGTTCTTCAGGGATATTGGTCTGTAATTCTCCTTTTTGATGGGGTCTTTGTCTGGTTTGGGGATCAAGGTAATGCTAGCCTTATAGAAAGAGTTTGGAAGTTTTCCTCCCATTTCTATTTTTTGAAATGCTCCAGAACCTTAGGTATTAGTTCTTTTTTAAATGTTTAGTATAATTCCCCTGGGAAGCCATCTAGCCTGGACTCTTCTCCAAAGAAGACATACATATGGACAACAGACACATGAAAAAATGCTCAACATCACTCAGCATCAGGGAAATACATATCAAAACCACAATGAGATACCACCGCAGGTCAGAATGTCTTAAATTAACAAGTCAAGGAACTACAAATGTTGGCAAGGATGAGGAGAAAGGGGAACATTCTTACACTGTTGGTGGGAATGCAAGCTGGTGCAGCCACTCTGGAAAACAGTCTGACATGGATGGAACTAGAGAGTATTATGCTAAGCTAAATAAGTCCATCAGAGAAAGACAATTACCATATGATTTCAGTCATATGTGGAATTTAAGAAATAAAACAGAGGATCATATGGGAAGAGAGGGAAAAATAAGACAAAATCAGAGAAGGAAACGAACCATAAGAGCTTCTTTTTTTTTTTTTAATTTGGAATTTTAATTATGTACATAAATAGCAACATGAGAACAAGTTCTAAGGCTAGACATTCTCTCTAGGTGAAAGGATTTCCGATTAGTCCACTTGTAATATGGTATCACCCAAGATAACAAAGAAGCCTAGCATAGTTTATCCTGAAGAAGAAAGCCAATTTACTACATTCGGTACTGACTTCTCTGCCATTTTTCTGTAGAAATATTGGTTTACTGCATGGAGTTTCCAATATTTACCTATAACTGATTAAAATGGGCAGAGCATGCAGCATTCTATTTATTTCCGGGTGAATTCTTCACATTTCCTGGCTTTTGAAAGTTCTCCTTCCACAAATCTTCTATGACTATGTATCCTCGTAAACCCCAGACATATAATTTCTCCCCACTGACCTGGACAAATACGATGGCTTGTTGTGGGTAATAAAGAGAAGCAGCAAGTCCCATGAATCCAGGCGGATATACCAGCTTCTTTATTTTTGAGCCTCTAGCCAAAAGAAGTCCGACAATGCCAGCAAAACCGATAACACCAAGTCTTGGAAAAAATCCAGGAGGTGCATTTTGGAGATAGTCATAGCTGCCTAACCCCCATTGAACCAAGCTCTGCATCTTGGGCTTAGTTTGGGAGTACGTTTCCTGACACCAACTTGTATACGGCTCGCAATAATGTCGGAGATGTGAAATGCTTTCCTCAAGTGGGGTCCTTGGCTCTTCCACATATTTAGACTGACCCTCGGGAACGGAGTAGAGTGAAAGCTCATTAACCTTCACAGAAGCTTTGTGAGGTGAGTCCTTTTTAGGTGACGCATAAACTTTGAAGGTGAGCAGACTCAGGCTGGCCGGCCCCACAGCCCTCTGGATTATCTTGAACATGTTGCTGGCAGAGGTCCCATAAGAGCTTCTTAACTATAGTAAACACACTGAGGGTTGCTGGAGGAGATGGAGTGGGGGGATGGAGTAACTGGTTGATAGACATTAAGGAGGACATGTGATATAATGAATACTGGGTGTAATATAAAACTGCTGAATCACTGAACTCTACCTCTGAAACTAATAAATCACTACATGTTAATTGAATTTAAATTAAAAAATAAAAATAATAAAATATGAACTATAAGATAAGGAATACCTTAATCAAATCACTAAACCCATCAAAAACAAATGAGTTCTATTACTCCATTTAGACAGAAAGTCCTTTTTTAAACCCAGGTATGTATCATTTAATAATATCTATTGTGGAAAAAATCAAAATAGCAGTTGTCTCTAGGAGTTGGATATATTGATTGGGACAGGCCACGAGGGAAATTTCTGAGGTAATAGTGGTGCTCATATCTTGATAGCTAGCTAGATGTAGACATTTTTCAGAACTTGGTAAATGATGAGTATACCTTTGAGCTTTGAACACTTAATTGCATACAAATTTTACATAAAAAACTCTAAATAAACATTGGTGTCTAGTTAATGATATGCAAATTAAAGTATTTAGCTGGAACTCACCTTGAAATGTATCAGTAAAATAAATGGATTAGTGGATGGATAAATATGGGGTAATGCAAGTATAGTAAAAGACTGCTGGTAACAAATGTTGATAGCTAGCACTATTCATATGGTGGAAAAGAGAAAACAAACTGTCTGCCATGGACTCAATGTGACCCCCAAATTCAGATGCTGAAATCCTGCCCCTCCACCAATGTGATATTATTGAGCACTAGAGTCTTTGGGAGATGATTAGGCATGAGAGTGAAGCTCCCATAAGCAGAATTATAAAAGAGCCCAGAAGCTCTCTCAGCCCTACTGCCATGTGGGGACCAGAGAGAAGATACCCATCTATGACTAGCACATGCTCATCAGACACCAAATCAGCTGTTCTTCAATCCTGAATTTTCCAGCCTCCAGAACTTTAAGAAATAAATGTTTGTTAGGTCAACCAGTCTATGGTATTTTTGGTTATAACAGCCTGAATGAATTGAGACATAACCCAAATATTTATCAATTGATGAATGCATGAACAAAATGTGGTATATCCAAATAATGGAAAATTATTCAGTTACGAAAGGAGCACAGTAGTAATACATGCTACAGCATAAATGACCCTTGAAAACAACACTATGCTAAGTGAGGAAGCCAGACAAGCAAAGCCACATATTGTATGTTCCCACTTACATGAAATGCCCAGAATAGGCAAATCTATAGAGATGGAAATAGATTCATAGTCGCTAGGAACTGGGGAATGACTGCTAATGCATATGGGGTTTCCTTTATGGGGTGATGGAAATGTTCCTGAATTAGATAATGGAGATGTTGCACAATCTGGGGAACCCATGAAAAGTCACTTATTTGTACACTTTCAAATGGTGAACTTTATGTTATGTGAATTGTATCCCAATAAAATGACCCAAACAAATACAATCTTAAGCTGCTAAGGGCAGAATCTAGAGAATGGGTACATAGCTGCCAACCTTAAAATCTTTTCAGTTTCTCTATCTGAAAATGCAAAAAAAAATGTTGTGAAAAAAAATTAGGGGCCTGACTTTCCTGATGTTAATCTCTATTTCATGGCCTGAATCTTAGTGGTCTTTCTTGCTTAGCAGAACGTTGAATCTGATTGCACCATGACTCACTCAGTTCACTTCATTAAGCCCTAACACTCAGGCAGGCACAAAAGAGACACAAACGTGGCATACCAGCTGATTTTAAGAGACACCCAGAACCAGTAGCCTGGAAGAACAGACGTCTACCTGATCATAAGAACGCACTTTCCACACCTTGGAAGAGGAGACTGCAAGACAGAGGAATCCAGTCAAGGACTCCAAACCAGAAGGAGGCAAAAAACAGTGAAGGAGGAATGAAAGTAGCTCCAAGGGCCACTAGCCAGCCAAGAGACTTTGACACTAAGCCACACTTTTGCCTCAGTCTATGATTTTGAAATTGTTTCCTATGAAAATAGACCCAATTCTCCAAATGTGATGGGCCTAGGATTTGTAAAGAAAATTGAGAGTTTCTAGATGGAAAGTGAGAGTGGAGAGAAAAGGAATTCCTATGCCCCTAAATTTTGTTTTCTTACAGGTTAAAAACTTGTGGCAGTAGTATCCCCATGATACATCATTCACCATGATGTAATAAGCCTCTGAACAGATGCAGACGACTTCACATGGTTAAGATACATTAATGTAAAATTCATGTATTTTGGAGCTCAGATATGATCCATTTATTGAGTTCCTATAAAGACATGTCTAACATCTGGAAACTTACAACATCCAGAAGTGACATTCCTCTTGTGTGCTGAATTGATTAACATTGGAATGCTAATTATTTCCTCTAACATTTTTCCCTTCCAACTGTGACATAGGTTCTTCTAGATTTCTTATTGAATGGATATTCTTATTAGAAGTTCCTTGTAGGGACACCTGGATGGCTCAGTGGGTCAAGGTCTTTGGCTCAGGTCATGGATCTCAGGGTCCTGGGATTGAGTCCCACATAGGGCTCCTTGCTTGGCAGAGAGTCTGCTTCTCTCTGTGCCTCGCCTGCTTGTGCTCTTGCTCTCTCTCCCTCTCTGACAAATAAATAAATAAATAAATAAATAAATAAAATCTTTAAAAAAAAAAAAAGAAGCAGAAGAAGTTCCTTGTAAAAGGATGCCTAGGTAGCTCAGTTGGTTAAGTCTCTGCCTTTGTCTCAGGTCATGATCCTGGAGTCCTGAGATCGAGTCCCACATCAGGCTCCCTGCTCCACAGAGAACCTGCTTCTCCCTCTGACCCTCCACCATTTCATGGTCTCTCTCTCCCATTTTGTCTCTCTCTCAAAAAAATAAAAATTATTAAAAAAAAAGAGGTTCTCAGTAAAGAGAGAAACATTAGAAAGAAGAAAATACTTGTATTTGAAGAAGTGATGGGTAAGGCGTTTAAAATCTCCTCTGGGGAGGAATATCATGGGTAGCATCAGAATCTGGTGCTACACAATAGTTAACCCCCTTCCTTTCCCTGTTGATTTGGACAGTTAGAGAGTTAGACTCACAGCTAGACTGATAAAGATCAAAATATCTCTATACTACAACCAAAAGCAGGACTGAAGTAATAGCTTAAGTACGCAGCCACAATGAGTTTCTTAGTACTTCACTGTAGACTTAAACTGAACCTCTCACATGGTTAGCCTCTCCCCCCAAGGCCCAGCCTGATCCCCAGCACTAGGAATAGAAGAGCAGATTCTGATGAGCTTGTTGGCAGCAGGGCAGAATCAAAGTTCGTTTTCATCTCACATATTCACTAGCTAGATATATCACTCCACCTCTTGTAGGAAGGTGTGAGGAAGGAAGAATTACAAGTGTTTTGTACATGACATTCTCTGCTGAATGGAGTAAAATGAGAGTTCATTTCCATTTTCATACATATAAGAATCAGAGATTCTGTGTTCTTCCATTAGATATCATTCTATCCTCAATGGATTTTTATAATCATCTGCATTCTGTGACATTTAACCATTTACAAATATCTTCCTCATAATTACTTCATTTGGCTCTTATAGAGTTCTTCTGGGAACCTGGGAGCTTGAAACAGGAATTCTCCATGTAACTATGAGCACTGCAATTCTAAGATCTACACATAGATTCCCATGACACTACTGTTCTAAGATTTGGGATTATAATAAACGTCACATTTGTCATAACATTTTAGGCCCATTTAACTTCAGCGTAGGGCCATATGGTCCCAAAACAAAAGAGGCATTAAGAAGCAGAGGGTGAAATGTAAGTGGGATTAGATAGACACAAGTAACCAAATGAATCATCATCCATCTTCTTTTCCATTAGCTTGATAATCACGCTGTCCAGAACCTGGGACTCCTTTCTTCCTAACACTTCTGGTCTGGTGACCGAGTTCTGACACATCTACCTCCATTCCCTCACTTACGACCTCACCCTCTACACCTACCACCATAGGTTTAGTTTCAGCCTCATCATCTGCTCATTTGCTCATTGGTCTCCCCAGCTCCAGAACCCTACCTTAACTTGCCCATCTTCTCCTCTACAGAAACAATGACCTTTTACATACATAAATCTGTTTACAACCTTTCCTCATTTCCAGCGGAAGATGCTGTTAATGTGGTAAACCTACAAACAGTTCAATTCACCCTTTCCTTAACACTCCCAGCTTAGGGGCACCTGGACAGTTCAGTCAGTTAAGTGTCTGACTCTCGATTTCAGCTCAGATTATGATCTTGGGGTCCTGGATTTGAGCCCTGTTGTCATTCTCCACTCAGCAGAGAATCTGTTTCTTTCTCTCCCTCTCCGTTTACCTCTCCCCCTTCTCACCTCCACACTCATGTTCTTTCTCTAAATTAAATAAGTAAGTCTTGAAAAACAAACAAAAACAAACAAACAATACATCACAGTTTAAGAGGCAACTGAGTTCCCTTAACTCCCTTGCACCGAATAAGGGCCATGGTGTTTAATCATGCCACTGGCTATGAGGAATTCTATTGAATGGCTTTCAGAAAAGTTTTACTATTTTAGTAAAGAGCATCTATGCAGTAAATCCTCCCAATACCAGCCCGTGTGAGCTCTAAGACAGAGAGAGAGAGAATGCTAAGAATATTATTCCCTTGCTCTGAAATGTTTTCACAGAAATCGTATAATTGCATTCTTCTCTAATATTGTGATCCCTTTGCAAGTGCCCTTTCCTTCCTCTATGATCTTGGACTGATTCCATTTATTGCCTTTCTGACACAAACTGCTCTCCATGGCTGAACTTTTTGATTCAGCAGATGTACTGTTTATCCACATAGCTGTTGAGAACAACAGTTATGCTCATGGATTCTTAATTTGTTTCCCTCAGCTTTATAGAGATATAGTTGACATATAACATTGTGTAAATTAAAGGTATACAATGAAATGATGTGGTACATGTATATACTGCAAAATGACTATCACAATAAGGTGAGTTAATACATTCAACGCCCCCAACATAGTTACAATTTGTGTGTGTGCATGAGAACTTTTAAGATCTATTCTCCTGCAATTTTCAAATATATAGTATTGTAATCTAGAGTCACCATGCTATACATTCTACCTTCAGAACTTACTCATCTTATAACTAGAACTTTGTGCACTTTGACTGCCTTCACCCATTTCCCTATTCTCTTTAACTCCCTGATTTCTGGCGACCACCAATCTGTTCTGTTCTATGAGTCTGAGGTTTTTAGATTCCATGAATGTGTGAGATCATCAGTATTTGTCATTCTTTGTCTGACTTATTTCACTTAAAATAATGCCCTCAAGTTTCATCCACAATCTTGTGAAGGGCAGGAGTTACTTCTTTTTGGCTAAATAATATTCCATTGTGTGTATCTATCATATCTTCTTTATCCATTTATTCGTTAGTGGACACTTAGGTTGTTTCTACGTCTTGGGTATTGCAAATATTGCTACCACAAACATGGGAATGCATATATCTTTTCAAGATAGTGATTTCATTCCCTTTGGCTATATACCCAGAGGTAGAATTGCTGGATCATAGGGTAGTTCTAGTTTTAATTTTTTGAGAAACTTCCATAATTCTTTCCACAGTGGCTGCACCAATTCACATTTCTACCAATAGTGCATGAGGGCTCCTTTTCTCCACATTCTTGTCAGCACTTGTAATCTCTTGTCTTTTTTATACTAGCCATTCTGACAGGAATGAGGTGGTATTTCATTGTGATTTTGTTTCTCATTTCCCTGATGATTAGTGATGTTGAGCATCTTTTTGTGTACTGTTGGACATTTATATGTCTTCTTTGTAATAATATCTATTCAGGATGTTTGTTGTTTAAAAACATCTGGGTTTTTTGCTATTGAGTTGTATGAGTTTCTTGTATATTTTAGATATTGAGGTCATTGTTTAAGCTCCCTGGTTATGTGAAACCAGAAGTTATACTTAACAGTTAGCTAGTGTTGTTGGCCTGGCTCCCTGCCTAAGAACAGCTGCAGGATGAACTCTAAAGCTGCTTAGATTCCTTGGTCAGGCTTCCAGATCAAGTGGCACTAGAGTTCATACTCAGCAGTTGAGCAGGACCCCCAATCTGCTTTCCTGATAGGTTGGGGTTATAGAATGGGCTCATTGCTTGCATGGCTTGTTGACCAGAGACCTAAATTAGGCAGAACTGCTCACCAAGCTTCCTGGTCAGCTGTGACCACTGCTTGGGCTCTGGACAGAGCTATTGGCTAGGAATTCTGTCCTCTGAGATCTCAGTGCTGTTACTATAAACCTTGTTCCACTTCTCTCTATCTTATCTTATCTTATTATCTTATCTTATCTCTCTATCTCTATCTTATCGCCAGTGATTTCCCCCAATGATCCTCAAGGAGGCGAGACCTGAACGGGGCTCCCAGGAAGTGTCCCACAACTTTGGGGGAACTGTATATCCACCTTGGGCTTCCTTTATCCACTAGGAAAAGCGTAGGCTCAAGGGGCACTCTCAGTATGGCTTAGAGCCATAGAGTCAGTGCATAGCCACTTCTCTTTCTTCTACTACCCATCATTTGCATCTTCAGATCTAGAAATAGATCCAGTAGAGTCCTCATTTAACTTCCTGTCATATTCAATAATTGAATAACAATCCAACCCTTAAAATCTTTTCTTCAACAGCTTTTGAAAAACAAGGTTTTTGAATACCATTACAATTTTTTTAATGGAACCACTGCTCCAAGAGTGAAGAGAAGTGTGGTATAGCAATATCATTCTTCGTTGTTCATTTATATACATTGATAGAAGAAAAACAGGTACTGAAAAAATATATTCAACTGAGCCAAAATGATGGATATTTTGCTCTTCCAGACCCTTAATTGTATTCTCTGAGATTACTTCTAGATTACAGGATAAGCAAACCCATTATAGTACAGTCCCCAGCCCAGTTCAAACCACTTGTAGCCTCACCTAAGACTATGAGTAATGGTAGAATGCAATCTACTAGCCAGGTAACGCACAGGCCTTTGCCTTCAAGCAATGGATTTCTTACTTCTAGACAAAGGTGTGGTTTCTCATCACATTAGTCAGCAGTAACTAAGGGGTTGCGTCATCCGTAACTCAACAGTGCATGACCTACTTTATGCCCGTTCATTTCACCTGGATAACTTCTACCTAGGGATATGACTAAAACTGGCCAACTCTCCCAATCCCTTTCTGAGCCAGCGACTGGAGTTTTTGATGAGTATCTACATGATTCACTTTAATTTTTCCTCTAAATTTCTACAGGGAATTGTAAATCTGAGTTTCCTCATATAGGGATATTCCTTATATTCATGTAGGCCTCATTTGCCTGACCATAGAGCAAGGCCCCTGGTTATAGCTACAGAGTTTCTAAGTATCTAAACCAATACCAGAGGATGGGAGATTTACTCCACTGCCAGTGTTAAATACACAACCCTCAACTCTGCCCTTTGTGCAGATTTGTGGTGCCTTCTTCTCTCTTTAGAGTGATACTGATTTCCATACAACAATGTGACCTTTAATCTGAGAACTCAGTCAGAGAACAGTGAACAAGGCCAGCAAACCTGGTCTTTTCTCAGCTGGGATAAAAATCACGAGGTTCAGACAGCAATGAAGCTAGGGAGGCCTCATAGGCCTTATCACTGTCCTTATAGGCAATAAATCAGCTTTCTCCCATATGTCCTAGACAGGCAATAGATCAGCTTGCTTCCATATGTGCTGGACATCCCTGGACGTCCCCCTTTGGTATGCTCTTGATACACAACTTCCACTTAATGCCAGAGTCTTCTGTGTTTATTCTTCCTTACAAGACATGAATCATATTACTGGCCTCAAATTTCTTGATGCTTTTCTATGGTGAGGTCAGTTTTGACCTCAGCCAAGTAAGAAGATAGCAACTATTTTTCAAATGGGCAGTTTTTAAGCACAAAACTTGAGAGGTGTCCGTTGAGTCAATATATTTTATTTTTGCCAAAATCTCCAATTCTGTGTATATTGTGGTTGCTGTTATTTCTAAATATCATCTGAAGAATAGAATGAGATTTACATGTGCCATTGCTTTCTGTAATTTTTTAAAAAAATTTATTTCTTTATTTATTTATCAGAGAGAGAGAGAGAGAGAGCACATGTGCACAAACAGGGAGAGGGGCAGAGGCAGAAGGAAAAGCAGGCTCACTGCCAAGCAAGGAGCCCAACGAGGACTCGATCCTAGGATCCTGGGATCATGACCTGAGCCTAAGGCAGATGCTTAGCTGACTGAGCCACCCTGGCATCTCTCTGTAAGTTCTTTTAACATTTATTTCTGCTCAAAACACTCTTTCAAATTCTTTTTTTGTTTGTTTGTTTATTTGTTTTTTGGTGAATTATGTCCAATAAGATTTCGAGGATAGGAATATGACTTTTCCCCAAACCTCAGTAGCCAGTGCTGCTTGCCTATGATATACTTGTTTATTGGCAGGGTCTCCAAGAGATAACTCACTTCTCACAGTTTAAGGAATGTTGCCATTGCTCTAGTCCACATAATTCCCAGATTGGGCTGGGCCTTCAAATTTCACAGCAGTTATCAGCCACCATTTTCTTGTAAGGGTTCCCATAGCCTTTAGGCCTCCTGAGAATCCTCTAAAGGGGCCTTTCTCATGATGGTCAGGACTGAGGTGTTTTCACTTGCTCTTAATAGTGATCAGGTCTAATCTCATCTCATTAAATTATGACACTATGTCAGCAAATTTAAATATTTCTGTGCCAAAACAGTAAATGCACACCAGTTTCATCCCGTGGGAATGCCAATGTGCTCAGCTGGACTTCTAAATGGAGACTGAAAAGAAGTCCTCAAGACCTAAAATGACATACTAATTCCCTTTAGCCTTTCTAAATTGTCTTTACTGCATCTGATATTGCTAAAGCTATGAGTAAAACAAGTTTTATGGAGGGAGTACTCTTCAGAATGAATATATAAGGAAGAGTATGAAGTAAAAGGGAGTAGTAGGAAGAGATAATCATGTTGTGGCCTCAGGTACAAAATAGCCTGGGCTGGATCCGTAGGGATGAGGGTGCCTGGAACATAAACTGCACCACCAAGTTGTTCCCTTTGAGATCAGGGGTTGGTCTGTCATACCTAGTATCACCTAGTCACTCATTGTCTGTAGACTGGTGAGGAAGTTGGTAGTCTCTCACAATGGTGACTACCATCATCCAAGGGCAATTTTCTAAGGAAGTAGGCAGGTAGGGCACTGTGAATCATTAGGAGTCCACACTTACAACAGCTCAGGAATGTGTGTTATTGCTGGGAAACCCAGTTGGGAGGGGTTGCAATGCCATCCGTATACATGCCCTATTCCGTCTCTTTCTCAAAGCATACTTGACTTGATAACTCTAATAATGTATTAAAGAGGAAATGGAAAATCATTTAGAAACGAGGTTGAGGAACTGACAGGTGCACACATAATATGAAGGAAGTTGATGGTATGTTTTGAGTCACTCAGGGTCTCCTCAGACAGGTGGATGCAGACAGATTCTGTAAGCGTAAGCCTACTGACAAGTATGGGAACTCACCAAATAGAGCAGCTTTTTATCAGGCATTCCTTTTTGAAAAATCATTACCGGTGCCCAATCAGAGGTGATTTTTAAAAAATGTTTTGAATATAGTTGTCACACAATGTTACATTAGTTTCAGGTGTACAACATAGTGCTTCAACTTATTTATTCATTATGCTATGTTCATCACAGGAGGTAATTTTGGCATAAGATCTGGGGCCAGCGTTTCTTTATTTCTATATAAAGATGAGAAAATTGATCTCCAATGTACACATTGTTATTTATTACAAGAACTCCATCAATACACCCCTAGTGCTCTTGCACTAATTTATCTCCAGATTGCTCCTCTCTTTTGGACTCTAAGATCCTTAAAGGTCGAGTGTGTGTCTTACCCTCTTACCCACTTTTGTACTTTATTCCCAGTTGAAAATCAGTATACTTGTGCTGCATAAGTGAAGAATTAAATGGAGTACTGAGGAAATGTTCTAAGAGTCCACAGTTCCACTGGCATGAGTCATCATTACTGTGGGAATATGTGTGTAGGATTCTAGGGTACTTTCAGGTTTTCAGGGAATGATTGCTTCTCTTCCAGTAACCATCCATCATAATGTATGGAGGCAGTTTCAGTTTTCAAGTTTCGTTGGCTCACCCCACTTTCACTTCCTCGGGATCAGCAGGCCAAAGCTGAGTTCTCATTATGGCTTGATTCTTAAACACAAAGGGTAAAGGGTACAGACAGGAAATACGTAGTCCAGGAGATTTCCCAGCTCAAGCAGAAAGAAATTCTTTTGGGAAAATTAAACGATATCTAATTTCCTCTTTGACTGAAAGAATGAGAAGTGAAAGTAAACCTACATATGTGAGTATGACAGAATAGTTTTTAAGGTTATTGATACTGCATTTTAGTTGAACAGAACCTAAAAAAATCAGGAATTTAAGTCTTTTAGCTTCAGAAATTAAGTGGTAATATTGAGTGTTTTCCTTATTAACAATAAACTATGTTTTTCCTTGGGGGGTGCAGCAGAAGCTTTATTAAAAAGCCAAAGTGATTTCTTTTTGGAAATTTGCCTGTATTAGGGCACTTCACAAAAACAGCACCAGTAGGAGATATACATATGCATGCACATATATCTCTTATTGGTTCTGTTCTCTCTCTCTCTCTCTATATATATATTACACTATGTTCTCTCTCTATATATAATATGTTATGCTCTCTCTCTAAATATGTATATATTTATAATTTATATTTTATGAATTTTATAAAATTTTATAAATATATATACGTATATATATTTAAAGAAAGAGAGAGATTGATTTTAAGAAATGAGCTTACATTTTGTAATGAAAGATTACCTTTACATAAGGCTGTAAGTCCAAAATCTATAGGGTGAGCTGACAGGCTGGGAAGAGTTGATGTTGCAGTTTTTGTCCAAAGGAGATCTGGTAGCGGAATCCTTCTTCTGGGAAGATCAGTCTTTTTCTATCAAGGCCTTCAACTGATTGGATGAGGTCCACCCTCAAATTATGGAGGACAATGTGCTTTCCTCAAAGTCTACTGATTTAAATATGGATCTCATTGGGGCACCTGGGTGGCTCAGCAGGTTAAGCCTCTGTCTTCAGTTCAGGTCATGATCTCAGGGTCCTGGGATTGAACCCCGCATACGGCTCTCTGCTCAGCAGGGAGCCTGCTTCCTCCTCTATTTCTGCCTGCCACTCTGGCTACTTGTGATCTCTGTCTTTCAAATAAATAAACGAAATCTTTAAAAAAATTAAAAAAAATGGATCTCATCTAGAAAATATCTTCACAGAAAGTTCTAAAACAATATTTGACCCAAAAATCTTCATATTATGCCCTAGACAAATTGACACATTAATCATCGTATTGTCCCAATCCTTTATAAACCTGCCAAGTATTTTGCTCCTTCCCTCATGTTTCATACTATAATTTCTCCTATTCTGAACCTTATGCATTTATTGCCAGGTCACCATTTAATTCTTATTCTTAAGTTTTCCTGGTTCAGTGTATTTCACACATCAATCACATTCTTCCCTGAATTAGTTGGAAAGTAAAATATTCTGTGCTTTGCCCCCTCTATGATTCAAACATAATTATTTGGGGAGTTATGTTTTAAGAATTCTGAGGTTAAGGTCATAGCAATGAAAAGCAACAATGAGTGAATAACCATAAACTCATCTGACACTGCGAATGTATGATTCATAGGATAAAGCTCACAATGAAGGTTACCACACACACCACTAATCAAGGGAACCAGTCAGAAAAATTTGGGGTATATAATTTCAATGTTTTTCCCATCCCAAAAGTTTATTTTGAGAAGATAGCATTAGTTTAGAGGTTTGGAGGTCTTTTAAAGGAGAATATATATATATATATATATATATATATATATATATATATCAGATAACTTAGGAAATTGAATGTTTCTCTTAGATTAAGCAGTCCACCCAAACGAGATAAATAATGAACTGTGAACATGCTTAGAGCTTTCTTGCTTCACAATTTTGTTAATTTTTCTCCTTAACCTGAACTTTCACCTGCCAAATTCCAACCCCCTCCCCATCAAGGCATTAAAAAAAGAAAAAAGAGAGAAAGAAAGAAAGAAAGAAAGTCACATTTTCTTCAGCCACTCACCTGTTATGGACAAACAGATTGTTTTTATCTCTTGCCTCCATGAATAATACTGTAGGACTGCAGATATCTCTTACCAAGACACTGATTTAGTCAGATGAGATCACCCACCGGCAGGGATGTGGTGATCCACGCACTGATTACTGTAAGCGCCACCCATTCCTTGACTTCTAGCTGACCACAGGATGTCTAACCCTGCCAATTCTTCCAATGTTCCCTATGAGGCAAGACAGAAGTGATGTCCCAGTGAGCATTCCAGAACCCAGGGGAAGCTGGGTACCAGCCAGCTTTCTGCTCCTCACTGAAGAAGAGAGATGCCTTTTACCATGGCACTCGGCCAACCTGGTGAAGGGACAGTGTAGTCAAAAGTGAAACTACTCCCCATTTAACCCTTCTGATATGGCTTTTCTAGGTTCTTTTTCCTCAATAGACTGCTTGGTCTTACCTCCAGGTTCTGAGCTTTTCACAGAAGCATTCTTGTCTGTGGATAGGTGCTATTTGATTTGTTTGTGAAGGAAAATAGCGCCAAGGACCACCCATTATGCTGTTTTTGTTGATGTCACTCTGAGAAGTCTGTTACTGTTTTTGTTAAAACATTTAGGAAGAATCCTGTAAGATGTATTATATTAAGTCTATCCCTGGAAGAGAATCCATGTTTCATCAGGATAAAATTTTACACAGACCATATGAGTCAATTGAGGAGCAGTTAATGATTGAGAATAGTGACAATTTGAGATTTTGGTCACTGTTTCCTCTTAGAATTACTATTTTAGTCACTATTAGCTCTGGAAGAACAAGCATAGTTTTTCATATTATTGGCTATTACTAAAATCCAGGAACTATCTCATATTTTTATTAAATGTTATTCTTGGATTTCGGGTTTTTTTTTTTTCTTCAAACCTTTGCTTATGGTATCCTGTGTTAATTAGGAGTAATAATTTGGATGAGATATTGTAATACATTTGGAGGGTTTATTTCATGTTAAGAGCTATAGGGGAAGGAAGGGAAAATTGAAGGGGAAGAAATCAAAGAGACAGCCAAACCATGAGAGGCTATAGACTCTGGGAAACAAACCGAGAATTTCAGAAGGGAGGGTGGTGGGGGATAGGGTAAGTGGGTGATGGGTATTATGGAGGGCACATGTTGTGATGAGCACTGGGTGTTAAATGCAACTAATGAATCATTGAACAATACATCAAAAATAATGAGTTGATGCAGATATATAAAAATGCTAGATATGAGTGACTAATTCTTATTGTAGTATCACTAGTCCTAAATGTCATGAAGTTGAGAAATTCACAATTTTTATGCCAATCTGTGATATAGAATAGAGAGCAAGAAAGTGTATTGCCATGGGAGTAGGCATGATGTCATGGTGGACATGGTGGATGGTAGCATTGTATTCTGGTATAGGGTAAAAATCCATTTAGTAGGAAAACTGCTCTTACTATTATACTGTGGATGGAATAATGTTATAACAGCAATTAGATCCTCTATGAAGAAAGGAAATCATGAATGGAGGCCAACCTCGGCTGGTTTTATGGATGCTTGTAATTAATCCTAATAAAATTAAATTGCTAGAAGAATTTAATATAAAATAAGCTTATGGCTATTTTGGTTATGATTAGAAATATTTGTAATATAAATAGCATAACAGATAAAAGTATTTTATTTTCAAATTTTTGATAGGTTAGACTAATGGGGTATAAATATTGACAAGGCAGTTGACAATAAAAACTGTCAAAATCTATGAGAAATGTAGACTTATTTAAAAATAATTTTTAAATAATTAAAAGCTATTTAAGCTAATTATGCTGTTATATAAACTATAGTTAATATGAAACTTAAATTCTTTGGCAGATCATTTTATTGTTAGTAATATGAGTATGGATATAAAAATCATTAACACTGAAGTATACTAGTAGATTGGGCATATAAGACTATATATATTTGGGGGCTCAGTGGGTTAAGCCTCTGTCTTTGGCTCAGATTATGATCTAAGGGTCATGGGATCGAGCCTGGCATTGGGCTCTCTGCTCAGCGGGGATCCTGCTTCTCTCTCTCTCTTTCTCTTTCTCTGCCTGCCTCTACCTACTTGTGATCTCTCTCTCTCTCTGTCAAATAAATAAATAAATCTTAAAAAAAAAAGACTGTGTATATTTGACACTATTACTAAGAAGCCAAAACCTACGCTGGAATTCAAGCTACAAAAGCTTATAAAATGAATGACATTAAAGTCAATGATGTTAAATATTTGTTTAGGGTAAGCAAAGCTCTATCAAGAAAATGTTACACACTCTAAGTTGGCACTGGTAGATGAAAAGCCACATTATAGCTTCTATGAAACTAGTGAGAAGTTCATTTGAATGGTGTGGGGGGTGCATTAGATATGATGGCATAAGTGAGTCATAATTTAATGAGTCCGTATTATTTTCTTGTTACACTACTCATTTAAGTCTTTTGAAGAATGAGCTCTTAATATTATAAGAACAAATGACAGGACAAACATAATTTGTAGATTATATCTTCAGAACACTCAAATTAGTAGAAATAAAAAGTGAAAATAAAACAAGTAATAATAACTCAATTCCTGGGTTAAAGGGCAGGAGGGTGATAGCTACTAGGAAAATTTTTGTTGGAAAAAAGTGTGTAGATTCTAATCAAGTCTATGTTCAGACAGTGGTTTTTCTGTATATTCATTTTATTATCATAGTCATAATACAACAATAACTAATACTATAGCTGAAATTTCATGAGTATTAGTGATGCTATTTGTAAGTTTATTCTTCTACATTATCTTGCACATAACTAATTGGAAGTTGGTTGTTGTAATTAGTCAGAGTTCTCTAGAGACCTAGAACAAATAAGATTTTACATATATATACATATATATATATGTCATATTATATATAATATATACCATAAGATACTGTAAGATATATATCTACATGTATCTATATATATGTATGTAAGATATATATCTAGATAGATAGAGATTTATTAAAAGGAATTAACTCATATAATTACTGGTAAGTAATATGAGGCTGGTATGTCCCAGATTTACAAGGCAAGTGAAGAGGCTAGTGATTCAAGAGACCTGATGGGTCAGCTCCAGCCTGAGTCTGAAGACCTAAGAAACAGGAGAGCCAAAGAGGTAGTTGTAATATGAAGGCTAGCAGGCTTGACCCAAGAAGAGTCAGTATTTCAGTTTGAATCTGAGGGTAGGAGTTAAGCCAGTTCTAGTCAGAAGGCCATTAGGAAGAATTCCCTCCTACATAAGGGAGGATCGGGACTTCAACTGATTGGATGAGGCCCATGCCTATAAGGAGGGCAACCTGCTTTACTCAGTCTACCAATTTAACTGTTAACCGCATCTAAAACCAACCCCCCAGAAACACCTGGAATGTTTGACCAAATATCTAAGTACCCTGTGGTCCAGTCAAATTGACACGAAATTAATGATGACAGCATCATGACAGCATCATAGCTCTACTAAAGTAGAAGAATACAATCTTAATTAATTGATGTGAATGAAATCTGAAAAATGGCAATATTAAATGGCAGCTTCCTGTCTAAAATGGTATATATATGTACATATTCATATGTACAGATAAATGTTAATTATAGTATATTAATTTAGTTATAATTTAATTATTCTTAATCCTTTTAGGATATATTAGAAATGTTCTTCCTATTATATATAAAACATAATCCCATCTTTCAAAAAATGTTGAGTCATACCTATCATTGGAAATGAAGGAATGGTATTTTGAATATTCATATATCTGCAGCAACATTAAATAAAACTCTAAGAAAGCAATGGCAAGAATTAATGTCTTTTCATTATCGATTCGTTATTAATTGTCTTTTCATCATATATTATAAATGTATTAGTTGATAATCTTAGTATTAGTAACCCTAATCTGTTAATTAAATTTTAGCATATGATTCTGGTGGCTGGCCCAGAATTTACCACCATATTACCCCATGGGAATGTGGTTGAGCACAGTGTGGTAAACCTCTTCAAAGAGGGCATGAAGCCAGTTCCTTCTGACCTTTTGTAAACTCAAGGGTAATTTTAAAGATGATGGGCATTGAAAAATCTTAAAGTTACTAATGAAAAGGCCATGACCAGCTTTTTATGTTTACAGGTATAAAATAGCATTTTTAGTACTTAGATGCAATGAAACTATATAACTCATTTCTTTGAAATTATGTTTTATGTCAGGAGTTTAAGTGCTATGGCAACAGTGACAGAATAAAAAACTTAATCTATATACATTTAAATTGTTTTTGAAAAAAAAATCCAAACTACTGAAATAGAAAGAAGATTTAATGATGAAATTTGAATACTTACCATTGAAAGGAAGTATTGTATTACTTTTTTTTCTCCTTTTCTTCTCCTCCAATATTATATTACTAATATAGCTCTCTAAGATTAGCAAATGCTAGCAAGTAATTGTCATATTTGGGATGAAAATTTTAATACTGAAGTGTCAGGAAAACATGTTTTATTATGCCTTTTATTTTTAATTTATTTTTAATTTGTGAATGCTACCTTAAAGAGTTGACAAGATGAAAAAAACCTAGTTACAGGTAACTAAATTTATAAATATAAATTTATATATAAGGATATTAATATTTCGATTTGTAATTATCTACATGCTTATTATATGAGCATGTATATATTTATGAGGGTGTATGTGTATTATATGTTTGAGTATATACGTATATTCTATATGAACATGAATAATGGTATGTGTGATGTGTATTATTAAATAAAATCTATATATAAAATTCTTGTGTCCATCAGGTATTAGTTAAATAACATCCTACAGCAAATGCTGCTGCTAACAAATACTTAAAGCCTGTTTTAAGGTCTTTGGCAACACTTGCCCACCCTAATTTTAAAGGTATCAAATGAAAGCCACTATAGTTAAGTGTGCTCCTGAGTTGATTGTCATTAGCCCATGATTACATCATAGTTAATAGAAAATGGGAAATTTTAAATGAGAAGTTTCTGAAGAAAAAAACCCAAATGCCACTTTTCCATATAGGATTGTGGAGAAGGGTCTTGTGTGAATGAGTTACTGGTTTCTTGATGCTTGGTTAGTAAAGAATTACATTGGAGATAATATGATAATGTTAAGGACTTTATAATGGTATAGAATATGTACAACTAAAGATTTAGTACTATGTTACTAAAAAAATCAACTACTAGAATTTAGAAACCATTTTATTTTATTCTATTTTAAATATTTAATTAATTTGTTTATTTATGAAAGAGAGAGAGAGGGAGGGAGAGCACGTGCGTGCTAACGGGGGTGGGGGCAGAGGGACAGGTAGAGAGAAAAAAATCCCAAGCACACTCCCTACCCAGCCAGTGGGGCTTGATCTCACAACCCTGAGATTATGATCTGAGCCAAAACCAAAGTTCTGACTTTTAACAGACTGAGCCACTCAAGCGCTCCTAGAAACCATTTTAAACAACAAAGTTATTTAAAAAACAGAATTGTAAGTAACAGTGGACTCATTAATTCAATCAAAATATAATACATATTTTATTTAATATTAGCAGAGCCAATGAAAACGAAACATTCACAAGAATTATATTTAAATTATCTACATTCAAAAACACTATTTTAAGAAATATAATTCTATCAGAATTCAGTAAGAGCAGCTGTAAACGCCATTAAATAATTGCAGTTAAGTTTTTCTTTTTTTTTTAATCAGACTTTTAAAGAGAGACAACTTGCAAATGTCCTGCTGTGATGTGGGGTGTTGGGGTTCAGCTGCTTTGAAAGCTGAATCAGACCCTCATTGACTCTGGATCCCTGAAACCTCACAGCCTAATAATCCTCCTATTCCTCTGGGACCCTAAAACCTAGGGCACCTTCTGATGCTCTAGGGCCTGTGGCTATAGAACAGCAGAGCCAAAAATGTCACTTGGGAAAAGGTAAACTTTAACCTCACTTCAGTCATTTTTGTTTGTTAGGACGTTTTTCTTTTCTCAGTACATCCAGTTTTTTCTCTGTCAACAGAGCCATCAAAGAGAAATGTTCTAGAGTTTTTTGTCTCATGGGAGATAATCTAGTTTTGATTAAAAAAAAAAAAAAAGAAGAAGTGGATTTTTCTAATTCTTTCTGCAGATCCTTTATTCCAGGATATTTGTACAGCAAACAGCTTTGGAAAAGAGATAATGTCCGCCTCCGGAGCAAAGCACAAGCACGCTTACTACCCAGGAAGAAGATCCACTTCAAGTTTTGAGTTCCGGTCCTGCAAACCCCTGTTTGTGCAGGCACCCCCTGGGCACAGCTGCAGCATCCTTGTGGGACTTGAGGGCAAGAGGAACTGACACAAATATGCTGATGTTCGTGTTGTTTGCTGTGCCGTGAATGAGAACATCCTTTTCTCTGGCCCAGGAGTCTCTTGTTTTCCTACAGCACCCGTGACATGAGAGCAGATTAATTTGTCACCTTGCAAGTAAGGAAAAATCTCAGACTTTTTATAGTTCTTGACATTAAACTGAAATTTATATATCGTATGATTCTATTTATATCAAGTTCAAAACCATTAAAGGTAATACATGGTGTTAGAAGTCAGGATAGTTTCCTTGGGGAGCAGAGGCATTACTTGGAGGAAGCATTAGGGGAACTTTTGATGTGTGGGCCATGTTCTGTCTCTTGGTCTAAATGGTGTTGATTACATAAACTCATTCAATTCAAATTCAACAATCTTTGCACTTACTTCCCCTTTCCCGCTTCCCCCTTCTAGGAATGTTTTACTTCTATAAAAGTTCAACTTAAAATTAAAAAAAAAAAAAAAGCAGAGGTACTAACCAGGATTGCCACATCAATTGCCGTCTTCTGATATAATCCCCAGCTGAACATTCAGATAGATACTAATGTGAAGAGGCCCAGGAGAAGGCGGCTCTGGCTAGGCTCCTAGAGCAGCCTACATCAAATACGTCAATCAGAATGATTTTATTTCCTATTCAGGCTTACAAAACACAACTCTTTGAACTGATCATTTTCACTTCTCTGTTTAAATGGTTTACCAAGAGAGAGAGGCGTCTGACACTTCCTGTTGTTGAATATGTACATTTAAATTGGGATAAGAATTTTATCTTGCATGAAATGTACTTGTTTTAGTGTAGTCAAGCTGTATAACAAAATGCCATAAACTGGGTGGCTTATAAAAACAATGATTTCTCGTAGTTCTGGAAGCTGGCAGCCCAAGATCGGGGCGCTAGCATGGTTGGGTGAGGGCTGTCTTCGGGGTGCAGACTACCCATTGTATCCTCAAATGGTGGAAAGGCTGTAGATCTCTCGGCAGTCTCTCTTATAAAGCCTTGCTCTCATTCAGGAGGGCTCCACACCTGTGACCTAATCACCTTCCAAAAGCCCCACCTTATTAATATCATTACTTTATGGTTAAAGGTTTTCAAATATGAATTTGAAGGACACAAATATTCAGACCATAGCAGTTCTCAAAGGGGTTGACGTAAATGCCTTGTTCACAAACCATTCAATTGTTTCCCCAATGTCTATTAAATACATTCCAATTCTGACAAACTAGCAGACTCACCATATCCTTCCTAGTGCTAGGGATATAGGAGGTCTAATGATACCTTAGTTTTTATTTTCATATACAAGGACTTCATTTGTTCTCTACCTATGAACTCTCTCTTCTATTTCATTCATCTGTTGTTGATTCCAGGGGTTCTCAACTGAGGATTTGTTCTCAAATTGTAGATTTGTCTCCTGCCTCTGTTTTTGTTTTGTGTATTTTGAAGCTCAGCTCTTAAATTCATGCATTAAATACCGGACTTCTATTGAGGATTGAATGTTCTATTTTTATATTGGATATTTGCCTATAATATTTATTAAATAATAATATTTAGTGATTATAATATTTAATGACTGCTTTAAAGATTTTAATTTGCATCCTTATCATACTGTATTTTTTTAAAAGATTTTATTCATTTACTTGAGAGAGAGAAAGCACGAGAGGGGGAGGGTCAAAGGGAGAAGCAGACTCCCAGAGGAGCAGAGAGCCCTCTGAGGGACTCAATCCCGGGGCTCTGTTCACACATGACCTGAGCCGAAGGCAGAAACTTAATGGACCGAGCCACCCAGGTGCTCCTATAAAACTGTATTTTTATACTTCCATTTACCACTTGCCTGTTCTTTGGGCTGTTTTACTATCCTATATTTTACTTCTACATGTTCTATAAAATTCACATAGTTTTTCTTTAAATAGTCAATTATCTTTCAAAGCAATTAAAAATAGGATTTCAAATGTGTTTTATATTTATCCACATATTTCTCATGTTTTGCGTCAGTAAATAGTTTTTAATAGAAAAAAATCATGAACATATGCTTAGACTTCCAACTCAAAACTTAGATTTCAGGATTTTGAACATCCTTAATTTTATTATTGTGTTAAGCGTTAAATTTTGTTGTAAAGTAAAGCTTTATTTCTAAATATATTAACATAGTTATATATTTTCTTTATTCTGTATTATCCACATATTTATTTTTAATAAATAAATTTATTTATTTATTTATTTATTTTAAGTAGGCTTCATGCCCACTGTGAAGCCCAACATGGGGCTTAACTCACAACTGTGAGATCGAGATTTGAGCTGAGATCAAGGGTTGGTCATCTAATCAACTGAGTCACCCAGGTGCCCCCACATAATTATCTTTAAAACAACAATATAATGTAACTATGAAAAATAACAAATGCAGATTAAAATATCTATATGGTTCTTTTTGTTCTTATAATCTCTTGCAGCAATGTCTAGTTAAAACACCGATCAAGTCACTTAAAAAAATTATTCTATGTGCATGGTTATCAACCTGATGTATAATTCAGTCTGTTTTCAATTTGGAGCCATTTTTTTTCTTTATGTATTGTTATTATTTAACTATGCAACTAATTTTCAAGATTCCAAAGTTAAAACCGTATACCAAGGTATATTCACTAGAAGTCTCACTTCTGTCCCTGACTATTCTACACTGTTCTTTTCCCCCACCAAGGAGTAGCCATATAAATTAAATTAATAAATGATAAAATTACTTTTTGTTTTCATTTTTTAACTAAAATTACATAAGTATGTATATTTATATTTGTGTGTCTGTGTATATATATATGTATGTGTGCCTATGTGTGTAGATATGTTGCATCTACTATTAATACCATTTTTGAGATTTCTGAGATTCTGTAAGACATCAGAGATACTTGCAATGAAGAATAGGACAGTACATTTTATACATAATGAAATCCAACAGATGGTTTAAATTCAGAGGTTGTTCTGGCCTCCTGGAGAATCATATACTACAAGATTGGCATATTTTAAAAAGAGTTACCAGCTAAAAGAGATTAAAACTAAGACATTTTGTGATATGCGGGTTTTAGCAAATGGAACAATGGAACAACTTTTGATATTTCCAAGGCCACTAGGTGTTTTTATAACTCAGGGGTGGTGAGACTTAACCTTAACTAAAATTTTGGGAGTTTGATGATTTTACTCCTGAGCATCTGGGATTTTTTTTTTCTTTTTCTTTTTTTCTTGGCTTCATTACTGTTTGTCTGACTGGTTTCTCCAACACACTGATGTTTCTCAGTGGGGAGGGGAAATGGAGCTGTGATGAGAAATGTCAGGTCTGCCCAAGCCCTATATCTGCCTCCATCACTGTTGCCAGCAACCTCCAAATTCTCTAGTTCCTCAATTTCATACAAGTCTGCATACTTGTCTTTATCTTCAGTTTTTAAACCCATCCCACTCTGGGACCAAGCCTGAGTAAGACCAATGTTAGAGACTCCTACATTCAAACGGAGCGGGCTCAGATCCAACTCCATTCATGTTGCCAGGCACTGTGCTACATTCCTCCCTGATGCCTAATCTCTGGTCACTGGTATTTGGATTAGATGTCCATTTGGACATCTTCATTATACCTGTCCATTTTTGTATCCTCCTTTACGTACTTATCCTGTTAATCATTTTATGATCTGTCCTTGACATCAGCATGTGTACAATTCTAATGTAGTTTGAGATCCTTGCCCAGCACAATTCCTTTCTTCTCTCAACATCCCAGAACTGATAACTGGGAACTGAAAGCATTACCTGGTTATGCAGGGTAACATAGAGGTTACAGGGATTAATCCAACATTTCTGGGTCAGCTTCAGCAGATAGCTCTAAGGCATCAAAGAATGAATCCAGAATAGCCCAAATCCTTCTCCATTGCTCCTCAAGCTGATGCCACAGTAAGAACATGGACTCTGGAATCAGATTGCTAGGTTGCCATTCAGATTCTGCCACTTATTAGCCCTGTAAACTTGGACATGTTATTTGACTGTTACGTGCCTCAGTTTCCTGCTCTGTGGAATGAGCACAACAACTACCTATTCCATAGGTGATTGTGTAAGTTCAGCAAGTCATACATTTAAAATGCTTAGAACAATCCTCAAGCACTCAATAAATAATAGATGTTTGTTAGGATAAACATTATTATTGTCAAGAGATCACCAATAATCATAAGAGGTAAAATATTGTCTAGTAATGCTTGGTTATGGACTGTAGAAAGCCCTGGAGTACAAGACTCAATTTAATATAGCAGTCAACCTATAGGCTATAGTTCTACTATGGATCCAACTTTACTTGGATTACTTCCTTGAAGAGATTCATGATAATATTATTTAATTTGCACTTCTTGAGACATACTAAATATTAATATCACTCAAATAAAATTTGATATCCTATCTTTTCCAATCTCTACATAAAGTATCACTCAAAGAAAACACAAATTCCCAGAAGTTTGAAAAACAATTCAACCTGTGATTGTCTAGTTTAGAGTTACTACCAATTTTAGCCATTTTAAGGTAGCTTGAGAAAGTTGGAGTTTTCTAAACTGATGAAATTCTGACCAATCCTGACCCTCCTCTTTTTTTTTAACCTCAAATAAAATTATTTTTCAGTTGTCAGACTTTGATTAAGACATGAATAAGTTTAGAGTGATATCATCTAAAATAAAAATTAAGTATTTGGGCATATCAGCATGTTAGTTACACACATCTTGAGTAACCAAGAAGTATAAAGAGAAAATAGCTGCAATTGAGCTCTCAAAGTGCATAAAATGCTTTGTGTAATAATATACAGGAAAGCACTTTATAACTACCTATAAGCTATTTAGATGACAATGACAGCCAAAATTTGGCTCATATCCTGTCACTTCCTCTGGTACTTAACACCCATCAACTACTTACCAAAATTAGGGAAAAAAAAATCATTCTATTTCTTGCCTCCCATCTTTAACTTCTGAAATAGGCTCTTCCGCTGATCTACCCTCTTGCAGACTTCTTCTTATGGCAAGAGGATTGATTTAACTGGCTAGAGTTGGACAGAACCTCTCTTTTAACCACATTAACCTTGGGAAGGAGCCCTTGTATTCAAAGCAAAGGAGACTGTCATCACATCCTTGGCTCTCATTCATTTGCAATTAGGGAAGTTTGAGGTACACTGGCATCTCCCAGACGGCTGGTTGAGTATCTCTTTTTAGACCTAACTCTTCCTATAAATAAATCCCAAGTCAAGCAGGATTTAAGTGAAGGAAGTGGAAGGAAACATGCTATCTTTTGACCCAAGCCATGCTCACCAATTTACCATTACCATTACTGTTAATCTTTTCCCCAATCTGACTTCTTTATGTTTTAATTGGTCAGGGACTTGTAGAGACAGAGGCCTGAGAACAATTCAGTTATCAGATTATATTTTTTGTTCAGTTTTTACCTCATTCGTCTGTGTTATAAGTAGTGATGAGCAGTAATGGAATCTCTCTCAACCATGTCACTTCAGAACCTAACCAGTAAGTGCCTAGTATGTGGTCATAGATCGTTTGCAGATAAAGCAATTCCTATGGAACATTTACCCTAACTTCTGAATAGGGCCTGATTTTAAAGATCAGTCCCCAGAACTTTTGAAGTTAGTTAACTTGCTTTTGAAGTTAGTTAGTTATAGTTTGAAACTATAACTTGATTTCTAACACAGGATTTTCAGTTCCTGTGTTCTCAAATTCAGGGCAAACATTCTATAAAGTAGTAATGTTTTCTTTTTCACATGCCATTTTTACTTTCTGGACTGGGTGGTGAGGCTCTTCCTGTTCCTGCCTAAAATAGAACTTTCCAAATTAGTCTGTCATGAATGACTTGGCTTCCTGCCACACCTGACTCCTGGTGGGGAGATGTGGGTCATAAAGGCTAAGTTTCACCAATCCTCTGAGTTTCTTGTAAAAAAAATGTAGGTTTTTATTTAGTAGGTGAAGATTGAAATTCTTCATTTCTGACATCTCTCCAGGGATGCCCATACTACCAATTTGAGGGCCATCCCTTATGTAGCAAGAGATTAGATGACCAGCTTCACAAACAATACCCATTCTTTAAACATTTTTAAATTGTACTATGTGCCAAGCACTGGGATAAATAACTAAAGAGAAATGTAACCTAATCCTGACTCATAAGAAGCCCAGAGTCTAATACAGCAGCAAACAAAACAAATGAATGCTATAAATGATGTCCATTAAAAGATGAAAACACAAGCCACAAACTTGGGAGAAAATTGTTTCACAAACCATATTTGATAAAAGATTATTATCCAAACTATACAAATAACTATTTTTAAAAAAAGATTTTATTTATTTGTTAGAGAGAGAGAAAGAGAGAGAGAGCACACAAGCAGGCAGAGTGGCAGGCAGAGGAAGAGAGAGAAGCAGGCTCCCCACCGAGCAAAGAGCCTGTTGTGGGACTCGATCCCAGAACCCTGGGATCATGACCTGAGCCGAAGACAGCAGCTTAACCAACTGAGCCACCCAGGTGTCCCATACAAATAACTCTTAAAACTCAACAATAAACAGACAAGAACCCAATTTTAAAAAAAGGGGTAAAAGACCTGAATAGATACCTCACCAAGAAGATACATGGATAACAAATAAGAATATAAAAAGATGACCAATATCATATGTTAAAGGAAATTGCAAACTAAGACAAAGGTATTACTATACACCTATTAAAATGGACAAAATCCAGAGCACTGACAATACCAAATGCTGATGAAGATGTGAGCAACAGGAACTCTCATTCATTGCTAATGGGAATGCAGAATGGTACAGCCACTTTGGAAAGCATTTTGACAGTTTCTTACAAAACAGAACATCCTCCTACTATATGATCCAGCACTCATGTTCCTTAGTATTTTATCAAAACTGATCAAATAAACCACATATACCAAACTGGCCACTACACTGGGAAACCTAAAGTAAATGATCTGGTGTCTTTCAATGGTGAAGATTATAGAGCATATATTCTGAATCTTCTGAATCAGAATTTTTTAGTGCTAGGAGTTGGTAATCTGCAGTTTATCAAGTTGTTGAGGATGTTATTCAGTACCATAAGGCTTGAGAATCACTTTTCTGCTTCATATCCACACATTTCTTTTTTAGTACAAAAGCCAATACTAAATTGATTCCAAAGAAGTTTTAATAACTTTATTATTCATTACCTTATTATTAATGAAATAAACCATGTGAATAATACTGAAATAGGTTTATGTGGGAAATACATATATAATTCTGACACCCTTTATTTAGAAGCAATAAAAACATAAGTGATTTGGAATTTTGGCAGCATGATACAAATTTAAGAATAAATCATTTGTAGAAGTGAAATCATTATCAACATTATCTTTACTATAAGACAGGCTAATAATATAACAATAGACAGAAAATTTTTTGTTGCTTAAATTTAAGAAAATTATGAAGGAACTGTTCAGCTGTGTGTTTTCATCTGATAAGGGCAGCTAAAGGTATCCTCCCATGCTTCCTGTTTCTATATTTAAGAATACCACAAACAGTTATTCTAATATATCTTTTGTATGTAGTTGCCTAAAAATGCAGCTTCGCTGAAAGAGCCTACCTAGATCCGTTGCTCAGAATTCCAGGTACTGTGCTATCATACTGGCTTGATAACAGTGACTCTAAAGAAACACCCACAATCCCAATTTAAGGGGCAAAATCCTTAAAAAAATTTTTTTTTATTAACATATAATGTATTATTAGCCCTAGGGGTACAGGTCTGCGAATCGTCAGGTTCACACTTCACAGCATTCACCATAGCATACATCTTCCTAAGGGGCAAAATCTTAATGTCAGTGTTGTTACAGAAGAAAAGCTCCACCACAAAATCCCAGTTTTATCTTTATGGGATAAAAAATATTATGGGATATCATACCCTCATTGCCATAATTTCAAACTTCTATTTTCATACATTTTCTTTAATGATCCATTTTCTCTAGTATTCTGAACATTTTAGGAAACTGAAATGGAATGTTAATTTTGTCGGTTTCTCTTTTTACTATTTCTATAAGTCACCTAGTCTTCCTTACACACACACACACACACACACACACACACACACATACATTCATTTGTGCAGCAGCTCAACTATTTGTTCAAATGGATCCAACCTTTGCTGTCCACTTTGTATGAGGCGTACTGCCTTACTTAGTAGCAGCACATGAGAATCCTAACAGCCTCAAGCTATTGAATAAAGTTGTCGATTATTTTTGAAATAATTAGACTCAAGTACTCTGGAAATTCAGACACTTTGAAAGCATCGCCTCTTGCTGTAGTCAAGTGACTGCAACTACAGTATTTTAAAATGAATTGTTATGAAGCCATACAGATGTGCTTAATGAAAGGATAGTGACCTGTACTGACCAACTAAATATTCCAGACTTTTCTCTATTCCAGTAACTATGCTTTTCATTTGCTATCAGGTCAACCGCAATGCAGTTTAAGCTACCAATCTGAACCTGCTGGATGATACTTATTTTCACCGATTTTTATGTTTACTTAGACACCCCCAAGGATATTAATTTAGCAGCATTATGTCACATTATGTCACATTATGTGACCCAAACCCTGAGTCACAACTGTGGTTACAAATGAGCAACAAACACATTAATACTCCATTACTACCTATGTTTGCTTAGCAGTGTAACAGGGCAGATAAAACCTTCTGTCAGGGATGGGGAGCCTCTACACTACATTAGCTGGTGTGTTCCACATCTTCATTGCACCATTTCTTCTTTCCATTCTTTTCTTATAACAAGTCAAAAATGATTTCTTCTTTACATGTAAGAAACCCCAGTATGAGATGGACAGAGGAAAATTTCTCATCATGGAAGAATGACGAGGAATAAACATAATATTGTTGCTTTGTTGATGGTTAGTCAGTCAAACTGGGACATTCTTTCTTCGTCAAGAGAGTGTAGTGAACTAATCCAGATAACACAAATCTCTCTTGCTTACATGTATCTCTCATCCTCCAAAAAATATACTAACTTCATCCATTGGGTAAAATGTATCTAAGTTTAAATGTTCTGCTACCCTGCTATTCATAATACCATTCATTTTTGGAGGGAAGGCTTTTTGTGCTATTGTTCAGTGCTATGCTGTAAAAAAGTTCCCTTGTAATTTGGGGGGAGAAATTTTAGTCATTTGTCCTATGGACCCTGAAGACCCAAGCACCAACATGAACCTCCTTGAAGTGAAACTTCTCAGGTCAAGGTATACTGTCTGATATTTTGTTGGGCTCAGAAAATGGCATTGATATGCTGATCATTCAGTGATCATTGGTTGGAGATCCAGATGGAATTTAACTCCTTACACATATGGCTGCATATTCTGTGGGTGCCTCTTTCGCATTCCTTGGTTGTCTTGGGTTTATTCCAGTGACAGAATGGTTCAGGGAGGCATAAACAATGCTCTGTTTGTTTTCCTCCAGACATGGGTTAGAATAAACTTCAGACTCTTCCTGGACCCTGAACCAGGGCTCATTATCATAAGTACTAATCTCTGATGGCAGTGTTTGGGGATTTTGCCTGGTTCCCACTTCAGTTTGCTCACTCCTAAAGGGCTGAGGAATATCAACCTATAAGAAAAAAAAAAAAAAAGATTGTTTTAACTACTGCCTAAGGATGTGATAGTGCATACAATTAGCAAACTATGAGTATATGCTACATTGAGTCAATATACCAACAGAAATAATTTACTCTTCCTCACTTTTGCTGCTGACACTTACATCTTTAGCAGATTCTAACTTGATGAAAAATGAAAGGCTTAGGACCACTATGTTCCTCCTAAATAGTTATTTTGTGCTTTTTTTATTAGTCACTTTGGAAGTCACAGAACACTTCTAGCTATACGATAACATGACCTGGTAAAAATGAAGATGCCATTTTAATGCTAAAAGTTGCTCTTCCAATTTTTAAATACCAGTTTTGTCAGTCAATTTATGTTCTTGATGTTTGGCCTAACTCCTTGAAGGTGTCAAGTCCATAGTCTTTGACAGTCTACCTGCCTTATCAGGTCCTTTGTCGTTTTCATTTTATACGTGAAATAGTACATCTCCCATCCCTCCTTGTCAGAATTCTACCACAGGTGCATGTCAGGCTCTATCCCAAGAAGCTAAGCATTAGCTGCCGAGTATCTTGCTTCCCTCTGATGAGGTGGCTGCCTAGAAAATAACACTAAGGCCGAATGACTGAACGGAGCAAGAATCACTTTACCCTGCCCAGTCTCTTAGCTTAGCTGGAAAGTGTCCCAGCCTTCACTCTAAGGAACCTAGTGAAGACTCCAGAGAACCACTGAAGAAGAAAACTGTCAGAACCTAATAAATAGCCATAAATCCTCAATATATCAACAAGATCCCTGTTGTGCTTTTAGAATATATATGTCTGTCAGCTCAATTACCTGGCTCTCTTTCCAAAAGATGGTTGGTTTTCATGGAAAACTTAATTAAAATGAATGAGGTTAAAGAAAACATGGTGGTCTGTGGCTTGCTGTACCCCATGGCATCTCAGCAAAGCGGATAGATGCCACAAGCTGGGACACCATACTGTGGTCGATAGAGATGACAAACACCAAGGCAACTATCCTACTCTCTATGTGTATGGCATTTTACAGTTCACAAAGGGCTTTTAAAAAGGCATAGCTGAGTGTTTTTTAGTATTCAAGTACATTTACCCTCCAGGGACCATTGTGAAGTAAGATGAGAACCTTGGCTTTTATATGTACCTGCCATGTTCTAAACAGTTCCTTTCTCTACTTGATTTCTATTCCACTGGTTCCAATCCATGTCCCTTCCTAAGAAATCCATGTCCCTTCCTAAGAAAGTGACACTACTTTATTTTCTTAAATGTTGGACAACTCAAATGACACAAAGCTCTGAATTCCTATGAAAGACACAGACATCTTAATACAAAATTCCCAAGTAGTAACACACACACACACAATCCCTTTTGAATTCAACTTCAGATCATATATAATTTGTCCAGCCTACACAGGAAGAAATATGACTACATTTTAACCAACCTGGCCTTAACTTAAACTATCTAGATTATCATTGTAAACTGTTTCATAGATCTCAGTCCTCATTGTAACAGAATGTGGTTCAATGGTATTCACTATAGGAAGAAAACATTTAAGTACATTTTCCTACTTGAATAAACAAAACCTTAGCACCCAACACAATGTTGTTTACTGCCAGTTATGAAAAACTTAGTATGAGTTTACAAAGTTGAATGCATTTGGCTTGATTTAAAAGTGGGCAACCTGGTGGGGGATGCGAAGTATCATTTAGTATTATAGGTAAAATTTGGGCTATATCTGCCTTTGGCATTTCTGGAACTTTTGAGAGGTTTACTACATCTTTACCTCTACCCTTCCACCCTGAAACATGCATATGCACACACAAGTTCCTTTGTAGTACCTCATTTGTGACTATTTGCTTTTAACTAAAAAACATCATAAAATGTTTTCAGAAATGTATTGCCTCATCTTGTTTTTTGGGTTTTTTGTTTTTTAGTTCCAATATTTACACAACATTGAGCCCCAAAGAAAAACCCAAGTTTATATTTCAAGAACTTGTAGGAAAATTTGGCCCTGCCTCCAGAATGCCCTAGGCTTTGTCTGGAGGTCTCTTCCTTGATGAGCCCACACACATTATGGAAGATGTTTGCATAAGTAGTAACTTTTCCAGTTGGCCTTCTCTATCTGCTGGTGATCTAGGAAGAAATCACACGGTGTTTTATGAGATAATTTATGGTTCATTCTTTCATTAACTCTCAACTCCCTTCCAGAAAGACTTTAAGGTATTTTTTGTGAGAATAAATGAATAGCCTGAAGTTACATAACAGGGAAAGAGCAGAGTCAAGTTATATAATCCAGTCTCTGACTTTTCTACTTCAGGTCTATACTGCCACTCATGCTCTTCCAAAGGCCACTTATCATAAGTCTTGTTAATCCTGAAGAATCTTTGCTGCAATTGGATGTAAATGTAAAAAAAACACTTACTTTTTAAGCAAGTCAAGATATAGAGAGAATATTTAGACAGTTCCTGGCATAGGGTGAGTATTTCATAGCCTTACCCAATTTAAAATAATATATTAAGATGAACATGGTTAACAGACTGCATTTGCTTTAACAGATACATAGGACATACCAGGTTAACTTCCCTTCTTGCTGTATCAGAAGGCTTCTTTTGTTCTGCTGAAATTCAGAAAGAAAAATGAGAAAACAAGAAGAGAAAAAGAACAACACAAAATTCGTCCCCAATTCCCTGTAAGTTGAGGTTGTGGGAAGAATATGGGTTCTGGAATCTGATTGGCTGGTTGAAATTCAGTGTCTAGGGCAGAGGTAGGCTGCCTCCCCACCCATGTCATTAACTTGCATGCCAGTGGCAGTGTTACTCCTAGTTTTGGCTTGTTTGTTTGCTGGCAGGTACACCTCAGTTTGCGAGCATTCATGCTGCTCACTTTTTTCACTGGTTCTTTACTTCTTACTCCAGAGAGCCCTCTGGCATATCCAAGAGGAAGGGGCAGGATCAAGTACCTCACTTTCAACACTCTGGAAATCCTTGTTCTGTGGATATCCGGTACTCGATGTCAGACACACTGCTGTCCTCTCACTTACAGAGGCCAGGATCTCCTATGGCCCAGTTCACTCCAGATATCGTAGGTCAAAGGATTTATCCCTGCCTCTTTTTCTAAAGTTTTCTAAAGCAGCCTTAAGAAAGATGGTAAAAGCTGGGGAGGGACCATGGAAAGAAACTTGGAGTTACAGAAGTGAAGTTGGGGTTACAGAGGATTCCCGCAGTATTCTGGGAAGGTTCTGGGCTCTGGAAGTCCTTACCACAAAAGACCAGAAGTTGTTTTTTTTTTTTTTTTTTTCCCAGACAAAGCTTTCTCTGTGGCAGAAACAAGGGATGCTCTGTCTAACTTCATTTCTATAGCTGTGGCTGCCAGTGTGGCAAACGGTGGGAGGAGATGGCAGAGGGGGAACCGTAAAGACAGAGAGAGAGAGAGCGCTGGGGTGTTTCAGATTAGAGTTACATTAGAATTCTCCACACATCTCTCTCTCACTGTGATTGACTGTCTGCTCATGACTCTGAGGGAATTCTTAGAAAAGCAGGAAGGAATTGCTTCTAAGATGTCACATCTCTCCCATCCTCTCCAAACCCAGATTTTTCAAATGCTTTATTTTTGGGTGACAGTTTAGTTCAGGCGTGTGTTTTTGATGGCATCAGAAAGTGCAGACATAGGAGTTTCCTTTGGGGCTATTTAATCTTCATTTAGACAAGGGTGTGTGTGATTGGCATGACATGGTACGGCTGTGAAAAAGAGAATGAGACTAATTCAAATCAGACATGTTGACCTGAGAGATTATTTCAACCTCCCTTTCGATACCTTTAGAGCTCAGAAGAGCAGCTTGTCACATAAATTTAAGATTGACACAAATAGAATGGATAAGTCCCAGCCATGTGCCCTCCTTTTCACAATCTCTGCCTGGAGCACGGTGCTGGTGTGACTGTGCCTCACCATGACTGGACAGGACCTAAATTAATCCATCTGTCTTTTTGGTGGAAGGATGAGTTGTCCCCGAGGAAATCATTATCCATGGCTCTTTGCAGAATATTGGGAAAGAAAACAACAGGAACCAACTAAAAATTAATCAGCTCTAATAACTGAACCCCAAATGTGTGGCACATAGCAGCAGATGGAAGATGGAACCCACCTTTGTGCCTTCGAAGGCAGCAGAATAGGTAGAAACAGATAATAAGCAGAATCAATGCTCCTAAAGGAAGCAGACTATAAAGCATCCATTGTCTTTCATCTGTCACTTCTGCAGAGGGTGGTCCTGAGGCACTCGTTGTATCTGAAATGTGAGTCGATGCTAAAGACAGTTAGGAAATTGGAGGTATAATAAGATCAGTAACACCTTCTGCACCATTACAACTTAAATGAAGGAGATTTCCAGCTGATGTTTCTCTTTCTCTTCTGGAAGCCTTCCCCAAGAACTCTGTGCCTCAATGTTCTCACCCACCTCTTACTTTGTTGATGAGCTTATGTGGGTGGTTCTGGGTTATAATTCAACTTTTGTAAGAATTTTTTATTCTTCTAGGGTTAATCCCCTCTAAAACAATACCCATAACAGCTCTCAGCGAGTATTTCATCAAGCTTTTTCCTTGACACTGTCTTACCTAACTTTCACACTCAGCCCTGAAGGAAAGTAAGGAAGCCATTATTTTTATCCAGTTTCATGCCTTGATAAAAGTTTTATTGTTCCAAGACTTGCCCAAGGTCAGATAGCTAGTGAGTTGCCTTGGGACTCAAGCCAACATGTTTTTCCATACTAAATTCCAATTCCATTAACACAAAGGCTTTTTGTTGTCTCATAACTCTTTGGGATCTCCAAATACTAAGTACTTTCCTTATCTCAAGATACCTTTGTTATCACCAAATACACTTTGTTGGACCTATAGCCAGTGCTCATTGCTATGACCCATGTTGACATGCATTAAGTTTCTGTTTGACTGGGTTATTGAGTTGATTGCAACTCACTGACGAGTCATGAAACAATTTAATAGATCACAAACAGCCTTAGAAACATGAATTGCGGCAGAACAAAAAAATATCAGAAGGCAACACACATCATTAACGTTGTATATATGTTAAAATTTTTATGCAGGAAATTTTTATTTCTAAATATATTAACATCATTATCTGCTTGCTTCTGCATGCGCTTGGTTTGAGGTAAAGGTGGACAGGAAATACAGAGGCTGTGCAAATAGTAGTTAGGTAATTCAGACTGGTAACAAATGCCACTGTTTATGCTGCAGCTGCTGCTTGGGTTAGGACAGCAGCCAAGTCATTACCAATGATGATAGACACAGCTGTCTGGGGGAAGGGTGTAGATAGAAAGAGGGAGGAAAGTTCCCACATAGATAACTAATAACAAACAGATCCATTCAGTTAGGCGAATCCAACTTATTATTTCTCCGACCACCTAATAATCTAATTTCCTTAATTTTATTGGACTAGTTTGATACTTACTTATCAGAGGGTATTCGGAATTATTTCTAGTCCATTCTGAAATAGAAAATCAAGATAAACAAGTGAAATTGGTTGTAAAAACAACACTCAGTTGTGTCCAAAATCAGAACTAATCTCCTAGAGGACTCCTGCATTTGTACTAACAGAATCCAGTAACTCAGCTTAAAGGAATTTTCATAATTTGCAAATCGGCACCTCAAGATCATGGACACAAAATAAGTCTCTGGGTTTATTTTGAGGCTTGAAGTAAGACTGTAAATCCAACACAAACTTTGTCTGTCTGCTTTGATTCCCTCTTCCCCATTAAGTAGAAGGATAGAATACAGCCTCTAAGACCGCTTCCAGTTTAGAAAAACAAGATATTCATTCAGCCGGTGCTCCAAGTTGAGTGTGGAGACTCATATGGGAAGGTTGCTTCTGATGACATTCTGACTATCATTCTGAAACAGATGGTGCCTCCCAGTTCCTGCCCACTGATACCACCCCCACTTCTCTACTGAGAAGATGACTGCCTGCCCTTGTGAAGTTCCTAATCAGGGATTGACCAAGGGCACATTGAGGAGGTTGGAGTTACAGGTCAATGTACATTCTAGTGACTGTTTCTCAGCTCTGTCAACTTTTCTCTTGGAGCTTTAATTTGCAAAGCATTTTTCTTCATTCTGGGAAAATACTGCTTTCCCAATAGCATCCAAGCCCTGACTGAGCTGACAGTCTGTTTGTACATGAACCAATTCTTTTTTTTCTTTTTTCTTTTTCCCCCATGGGCCAACTTTTAACTTGAACATAAAAAGAAAAAGAGAGTCAGGTACAGAAACAAGAAAATTCCCAATAGCCCCTAAAAATAAAATCTCAAGGGGAGAAAATGAAATTTTTTTTATCAGGCCTCTACATTATTTTTAAGAAAAGCATCATCCTTAAATATAATTTCAGAGTATATTTTTCTCTGTCAGTACTCAATTCACTGAGTATTCCCAGGTAAAGAAGGAAAAGGAATTTTTCTTTGACTCTTTCCTTCATCATGAAAGGAAATTTTTCTTTGACTCTTTCCTTCATGAAAGGAAAATACATACCCAGTTCAAAGCTAATTATGAAATAATTCATTTGGCTTTTGTGAAGGAAGCAAGGATGACCCAGAAAAACATGACACAGTTTCTGCTTCTCAGGACCTTTTAATTCTTCATGGGATAAAGAACATTTCCACACATTAAACTACAGTACAAGGAAATGTTTGGTAAATGAGAAGCACAGAGCTTAAATGGCATGGAATATGCTAGAAAAGAGAAATTGCTTCTCCTAGGATGAACCCTGGAAGGCTTCATTAAGAAGTGGGAAATTGGCAAGTTGGGTTTGGCAGGCAGGGCAGAATTGTGGTAAATGGAAGCAGATGAATGGGTGCCCTGTGAATGGTGAGAAGAGCATGGTGAAGACATGTGATGGTAGATAGGGCTGTTGGGCTGGAGCAGAGACTCAAAGTGGAGTCCAGAAGCAATCCAGAAACGCAGGTGGGGATGGACTGTAGTAGGGCTTGAATGCTGGGAGCCAAATTTGAAAGCACTAAGGATGCTCTGCCAAAGACTCGATAGAGGAGTGGCATGATGGAAGAAATTTATTATGCAATTAAGTGTATTGGGAAGATATTTGCCTGAAATGGACCAAAATAGGAAGCACTAAAGACACGGACTCCATGAGGCTGACTGGAATATTTGTGAGGAAGATAATGAAGGTTAGAGATACACATGAAGCTATAGGCGGGAGGCAATCCCAGACAGAAGGATGCTGACAGAGAAGAGTAGACCGCCAAAATGAAGTCCTGGGGAATTCCCTTGGTCAGGAGCATTAATTCATAAAGTGATAAGAAAGGTAGGAGAGTGTGAAATTAGGGCAACAGAAATCTCCAAAGGGAAAATTAAAAGGCCCTTCAAAGTTTTCCCTCTCACCACTTCATCTTTATCTCTCATCTCCAGTATGATGCTAACAAGTACATCCTCCCAAAGCAATGGGATCGACGGAGAAGTTGCCTCTTTTGCTTTGCTTCTCTGCAGCTCCCTCCTTCCCAAGGGGAGAGACCGTAGATCCTAATTTTAGCCCCAGCTTGATTCCTAGAATATGGGACCTTTATGCACTTTACAAACTGTGCAACCATCTGTAGTGGCTGTGAATGATCCCAATATGGGACAGAAGAGACACAGTAATATCCCTGGGATGCTTCCATGTCAGAAGTCGTTATTGGCTTGCCCCTGACACTGGTTAAATTCCTCCCTGTTGTATGGAAGGGAATTGATTCTTATGAAGGAAAAGAGAATTACACAAGAAAGCACCTTTTACAAAGAATGTGAACTCGATGCCACTTCATTTAATTTTATTATACATTATATTAACATACATCATATAAATAATCTAATAGCATTCAATTATTGTGTATTTTGTCATATAATTAATATCCTGGGAGTAAAGTTTTGTAAGCTTGGCTTATTTTTATCATCTATTTTGCCAGTTAAAAATTGGTACTTCTTTAAAAATTCAATATCTCATTATGTGAATTAATAGTGAAAATTTCTCCAGAAAGCATTCTTTCCATAATCTTCAGTATAAGCTTCTCCTGATTGTTAAAGGCAATCATTTCACTTTGTACAGATTATGTCATTTAATTCATCTAGGAATTATAAAAAAAGATTTATTGAACACCTACCATGTGTTATACGCTATGTTTGTAGAGAAGCAAAGATGTTTAAGACACAGCTTCCATTCCAAAGAGGTTTATAAGCCTGTGCATGGATAGTGGCTGGCAATTAGCATTGCCTTTGACCCACATTAGCAAAAGCAGAGTCTCTAACTCTGCCACGAATCCCTTCTACACTTTACTGTGCATTCTCTTACTGGGCTACTTTCAGAAGTCTTAAATAATTTATAGGATTTTAAAGAGATTTAAATGGATTCCTTCACTGGGCTACTTTAAGGGAGTTAAAAGACTGACTCCAAAGTGTGCATATAAAATAATAAATTAAATTTTTAAAAACACAGTGTATGCATTCAAGTGAACGGTGTCCACTGAAGAAGTAACTGCCTATGTCTGCATATAGATTCTGTGCACAAAAGCTCTTTGAAATTTCTTTTTTTGCAATAATCTTCAAGGTCAGTTTATGGGCCACAAAACAAGCTCCATTTCACAGATGTTATCTGTGTTACACTAGGTGTAAGTGATAAATCACTAAATTCTATTCCTGAAACTAATACTACACTATATGGTAACTAACTTGAATTTAAATAAAATATTGGAAGGAAAAAGAAGTCAATTGGCCAAAGATGTATGTATTTATTCTGGACTCTTAATTCTTTCCTACTGATCTGTATATTTATCTTATGCCAGTACTACACTGTTTTGATTATTGTAGTTTTGTAGCAAATCTTTAAACGAAGGAGTGTTAGTCCTCCAACTTGGTCTTCTTTTGCAAGGTTTTTGTTTTGTTTTGGCTATTTGGGTCATTGCAACTGTACGTGAATTTTAGGGTCAGCTTTTTCATCTATGCAAAAAAAAAAAAAAAAGGTTGGGATTTTGATGGGAATTATATTGAACCTGTAGATTATTCTGGGAAATATTGCTATCTTAACAATTTTAAGTCTTCCAATGTGAATGGCATGTATTTTCCCATTTATTTACATCTTCTTTAATTTCTTTCAGCCATGTTTTGTTCAGTGTATAAGTGTTTAGCCTCCCAGGTAAATTTATTTTTTTCTTTTTGAGACTACCATAAATAGAATTTATTTTTTTTAATTTCCTTTCAGATTATTCATTGCTTGTGTTTAGAGAAACCACTGTTTTTTTTAGCTGATCATACAACCTTGTTGAATTCGTCTATTAACTCTAGCATCTTTTGTGGATTTTAAAGGATTTTCTATATATAAAATCATGTCATCTGTGAATAGTGATAGTTTCATTTCTTCCTTTCCAATTTGGATGCTTTTTATTTCTTTTTTCTTGCCCAAGTGTTCTGGCTAGTACTTCTAGTTCAGTGTTGAATAGAAGTGGCAAAAGCAGACAGCCTCCCCTTCTTCCTGTTCTTTTTTTTTTTTTAGATTTTATTTATTTATTTGACAGAGATCACAAGTAGGCAGAGAGGCAGGTAGAGAGAGCGAGAGGGAAGTAGGCTCCCTGCTGAGCAGAGAGCCCAATCTGGGGTTCGATCCCAGGACCCTGGGATCATAACCTGAGCTGAAGGCAGAGGCTTTAACCCACTGAGCCACCCAGGAACCCCCTTTTTTGAAGATTTTTTTTCTTTATTTATTTGAGATAGAGAGAGAGCAAGGATGAGCAGAGGAAACGGCAGAGGGAGAGGGAGAAGCAGGCTTCTTGCTGTACAGGAAGCCAATGTGGGGCTGGTTATGGGGCTGGATGTGGGGCTTGATCCCAGGACCCTGGGACCCTTGACCAGAGCCAAAGGCAGACATTTAATCAGCTGAGTTACCCAGGCATTCTTCCTCTTCCTGTTCTGAGGAAAAGCTTTCAGTTTTTTACCATGGAGTATGATGTGGAATTTTCATAAATTAAACATATTCATTTATTTTCCTCTACTCTCCTCTGTTTGCTTTCCATGTTTTTTTCAGTTTGGTTTTGCCCAACTTAACCTCAACCTGTTCTCCCAATTTTTAAACCTATTGAGGGCCTCTGGGAGAGTGGGGAGGGAGCTAAAGCTATGAACATCCTCAAAACTTATCAGGGAGTCAGGTTTATTTGTGTGCAGTTTCTTCTCTGTGCAAACTATGAATTATTAACAAATGTATAATTGTCTGAGCACCACAAATGTAACTTCAAAGGTTTATTATCAATAAAAGGACTGGTAAGTGGAAGAAAAAATAAAAGGAAAAGAAGATAAAGGATAGAGAGCTGTCTACTACAATCGGTATTCGCTTGTAATTTTTTCCATATTTCAGTGACCTACTTTGGATTTATCAAACAAATGGTATACCCCCTAAAGGCAAGAACAATAACTTTTATTATATATTTTTTTCTATTTTTCTCTTCCTCATCCCAAAATTACACACACACTTGCTCACACAGATGAAAATCTGAGGAGTGTGTCAACTCTCCGATTTATATGACGTCAGTTACTAACATAAATGCTTCAGAATCTGGGTCCTCCTTTTCCTTAAAACATGATTAAAAAAATATGAGATAGTCTTTTTTTTTTTTTTATGAGACAGTCTTGATGTGTAGAACCTACCTGTTACATTAATGGTAATTGAATGGCTTTCAACAAGTCCAGATGAAAGATTCGCAGAACAGCGGTATGACCCATTATCATCAGGCAGCACACGATTAAAATGCAGAATAAAAGCTGAAATATTCTCCTTTTTGTCCCAACTTGTGTATGTATGATGTTTATTCCTAAAAGGTAAACAGCTTTTTCCTTCGAGTTTGCACCAGATTACGTCAGGTCTGTTAGTACAGTATTTCACAGGGCATTTCAGATCAAATGATTTCCCTGCTGAGACAGTGTATATGGAATGTCTCTTTACATGCAGTTGTTCTTTACATGATTTTTCACCTGAAAGATGAAAACAAAATTAAAATCAAATATGTTCTAGAAAGACCAGATATCTGCCATTCAACAGTTCCTGCCAAAGATTTTATAATTTTATAATTTTCCCAAATAATGTGTTTTTTTTTAAAGATTGTATTTATTTATTTGACAGAGAGATTGAGAGAGACAGAGAGAGACAGAGAGAGAGAGCACATAAACAGGGGGAGAGGCAGAGGAAGAGGGAGAAGCAGACTCCCACCAAGCAGGGTGCCCAATGTGGAGCTTGATCTCAGGACCCTGGGATCATGACCTAAGCTGAAGGCAGACACTTCACCAACTGAGCCACCCAGGTGCCCCCCCCCCACACCGCCCATAACATTTTTCAATGTATTAACCCTTACTGGCAGAGTGTGTGGTACATAGTAGGCACATAATAAGTATTTGCTGAAAAAAAATTCCTCAATTGTTAATCCCCTCAATTACCAAAACATTACTAACATTTTTAATTTTATAAAATGTTATTTTATTTTATTATTTTGTAGCTACTCCAATGGTAGCAAATAATAATACCAGTTTCTGGTCAATAATTTACTATATTCCAGAGGCTGTTCAAAACACATTAATAGGGACGGTTGGGTGGCTTAGTCGGTTAAGCGTCTGCCTTCAGCCTGGGTCATGATCCTGGGATCCTGAGATCCAGCTCCACTTCGGGCTCCTTGCTTAGCAGGGAGGCTGCTTCTCCCTCTCTCTGCCTCCTCCATACTATCGCTCTCACTATCTCTCTTTCTCAAATAAATAAATAAATAAAATCTTTTAAAACCCACTAAATATTTTGACTCATTTAATCTTTACAACAAAAAATATATTATTATGACAGCTATTTTTCAGAAGTAGTAAAATATTTGCCTAAAGTTATATGCTAATAATTAGGGGAATCAAGACTCAAATTCATACTAGGGTCCATTGCTCTCTAATTCATTACCCATTTCTCTGTTATTGTTTCTTGAGAAGTAATAACACTTTCTATTACTAGCTCTGATATATTCCAATAAGTGGGAGAGAGGAACTTTTGCAGACAACTATTTCCCTATTATATTTGGTATAAAAAATTTTATTACTTTTTTTTCAGAGGCTTTAGTGCTGCCCTGCAAATTTTTTCCTTGACTTTTCCTATGTATGACACACGCAACTCAAGATCATTATTGAAAGATAGGATGTTTTGACATAATATAAGTGTTTTGTCTTCCAAAGGGGAAGAAGGAACAGTGATGCACCTCTTTTGGAAGTTCTGCCTTTTGGCCTAACAAGGCCTAACAAGAAGTTACCTCCCTTTGTTTTGGTGGGGAGAGCTTTTTCCTAGAAACAGATTTTCTGTTATCTTTTATAAACCTTCTGTTAGTAATTGTCAGTTGCGTATAAATCTGCAGCCAAGAAAAAAGAACTTTTATAATTATCTATTACTACTGAATAAGTTCTGTAACTCTTCACTTACCATGAAAGTATTTACCTGGAAACATCAATATCTAGGATGTAACTGAGAACCAAGATACATGAGGAAGTATTCCCTAAACCAGCAAAATAGATAACGCAAGAACCCAAACTCATCTCACTTTATACATAATCCTTATAATTCCCTTATTATTTCCTAATTAGGTTAGAGGGTATAATTGTGTTATATAATACAGAATAATAACTATACTCATAACGAGAAGACTGAGTCAACAACAAAACTTATTATATATATTCAGCTTAAAATATTCATTTTTTGAAACAAAGAAGAGTTCAACCCATTTTAAAAAGAATTTCTTCAAAAATGGTCACGTCAAAAAGCATTTTGGCTTCTAAAGGAGCAAACTTTGGTTACTTAGAATGTATATTTATGTGGAAGTATTCACTCTTGGATAATGGTTGGATTATATTGTCCCTTTGGAGACTCATGCACATGAGCAAGAAAAAATGGCACCAACTGGGGCGCCTGGGTGGCTCAGTGGGTTAATCCACTGCCTTCAGCTCAGGTCATGATCTCAGTGTCCTGGGATCGAGTCCCACATCAGGCTCTCTGCTCAGCAGGGAGCTTGCTTCCCCCTCTCTCTCTGCTTGACTTTCTGTCTACTTGTGATCTCTCTCTGTCAAATAAATAAATAAAATCTTAAAAAAAAAAGTTCACCTTTAAAAAAAATGGCACCAACTTATGACAACCACTCAATTTTTTTGTGTCAGTTATATTATGAGTGTATATAAATCATAGAATATTCTACTACTGATCCCTGTGCTGGGAAAACAAAATAACTACAATTAGCCAGATTCCTTTTAGTTAAGAATGTGATAGTGGTTCATACCTTTTTATTTTTCCATTAGAGCTAAGTCTTGAGAGTGTTTTCTCTTTAAGTTCCTTTCCCTACGTCTTTATGGTTTGTTTTTTTTTTTCTTGGCTTTGTCTTTCTCCGTTTTGAACTACCCTCCCAGCCATATATCCAATATATCCTCTTCATTAATTTCTTTTACTCATCTCCAAGTGTCCTTCTGGACAGAAGTACTGTCTCACATCAGCATGACTGAAAGGATAGCTTAAACTAGCGTGTAAAGGACAAAGGGCAACTCGGATGTTGAGGTGGAGGACAACTTTTGGCTCTGCCTCACCTAACACATACTCAGCTCAACTTAGCTGAATGTTCCACTTTGTGTATTCTCATTTTTAGCAATTTCCTAACCTCCAAAAAAACCTGCCAGTATTATTTCTGCTCACATCTCATCAACCTCTGCTGCGTTTCCAGGAACCAGATTGAGAACTGTGGAGAACTTTCAGAAACTTTGGAATATTCATATATTTATAAATGCATTGAAACTTCAAACATGATCATTTTAAGGCTTACTAGACTTACTAATTCAGTTGCTTCCAAAAATTCAAAATAAAAATGAAAGCAAACTAAAAGCCAAGTTATAAGGATGAAGTTTTCAAAAACTTGAAGAGAAAGGGTAAGGTAATTTACCAACAGGAAGTGCCTAAGAATATAACACCTGGATGTGGTTAGACTTGCAACAAGAAAGCAGAGAAGCCAGAGGCAGAGAAGCCAAGTGAAACTCACATTTCCAGAACTCCATTCCTCCTCCCCCTGAAGTTAATGGACTGCCTCAGCCTCCTAACTTCCCTTTTCATGTACCTGGATCTGGATAAGTCAGTCAGAGTTGTTTTGTTTTGTTTTTTTTAAGATTTCATTTATTTATTTGACAGACAGACATCACAAGTAGGCAGAGAGGCAGACAGAGAGAGAGAGAGAGGAGGAAGCAGGCTCCGTGCTGAGCAGAGAGCACCGCAGGACCCTGGGATCATGACCCGAGCCGAAGGCAGAGGCTTTAACCCACTGAGCCACCCAAGTGCCCCAGTCAGTCAGAGTTTATGGAGCCTAGAACTCAGTGCCAACACTGTGGAAAACAATGAGATATTTGTAGAAAAGGCCTTCCTGCCCTCAAGGAGATTAGCATTTAATTGATGAGAGGAGATTAATTTACATAGGCACTTGCTCAGAATAAATTTATCTAAATTTATCTACCATGCTTTTTATCTTCAAATATATCTGAGCTGAAACCAGGGCTCAAAGGGACCCTGTATGTCCTTGTATGTTAGTTGTTAGGGGGTATAGAAGTAAATAAGACAAGGTGCCTTCCTTCAAGGGGTTTGCCTTCTAATGGGAAATAAAGATGTTTAACAGATGGGAGAATGAAATAACACTATAAAGAGGTGCAAAGTTTGCTTGGGTGTGCAGAGGATTAATCTCAGCTGGGACTATTGTTACGAAGCTTAATGAACTGTAGTGAATTAGTAACCTTTTGATAACCAGAGCCCTGAAAGGGAGAGGGGAGGTATTTTAGGACTGAAGACAGGGAAGGGCAAAGACAAAGAAGCCAGGAATCTCATGGCAGATTCAGGGAATGGATACATACTTGGATCATGGGTTGCTCACATAGTGACTCGGAGACCACAGGTTGGTTCAGAATAAATGAAGCAAGCATTAGTTGGGCCGTGTGTTTAAACTCCACTTACTCACCATGAGAAAATACAGAGCCTGATACTTTTGAGATATTTATAAAAGTCACATAAATACCTAAAAACTAGAATAACCATTCAAACATAGTTGCTCGGATACTCTCAAATACTAATATATTGGTGATGTTGAGATAGCCACACGGTCTCACTGGACCTCAATTTCTGTAAAACAGGATGAAAACAGGAAAATTCTCACCATACTCCCCTACACAAATGCATCTGCAGCTTCAGCGCCCTCACTGTGTGACCGACAGGTTAAAACCAGCTCTAGGTCTGTGTTGCCTTTCCATTTAGCCACTGAGCTGTTACCCAGTGCTAGTAGCACAAGTGAATATCCCTTCGAGTCCCAGCCTGTGTGGCTATGTGCGTGGGGAGAGGACAGAGCAGGGGTAGGAGAGGAGGAGAGCCAGCTGACAGTCCTGACCCCATCACTGACTCCCAGTGGTGTTATGAAAACGTCGCCGGAGTTCCTGCATATTCTTATCAGCAAGATGAAGATCACTGGCTGTTACATTGGCTGGTACAGGGAATTTTCTTGAATGAAGGAATGAATGGATGAATGCAGACTTGCCAACAAGCGTTGAAAACCATGAAGAGGACTCGCTCTTTGTTCGAAGAGGGTATTAACGTGTCCCATCTTCCTGAAACTCAAACGTATGTTTGTAACGCAGGAATGCTACACGGAGCTGAATGGCACAAATCTAAGTTTCCATCAGACAGCCATGTTGACCGTTTGCTCCTGGTCCTGAATTTTGTATGACTATTTCACGATATTCAGGAAATCAAAAGCTGTCCCCGAGGTGTTTGTCTTGTCAAAAAAGCATTTTCTGAAGAGAGGTGAGGAACACAATTGCTTTTAGATGGAATGTATCAGCCAATGGTAGTTGTTCCTGTTGTTATTCTCAAACATTCACAGCTAATGGTGGGGAATTTTCAATGCCAAAAATAATTCAAATACACATGCAGTAAAAGGATGGCTTTTGTATGATGAAGTATCCCTTTTTAAGTCACTAGAGGTTTTAGGAGACGTAAGAGTTTTTTTGTTTTGTTTTGTTTTTTAAGATTTATTTATTTGAGAGGGAGAGAGATCTTGAGAAGGGTGTGGGCAGAGGGAGAAGCGGACTACCTGCTGAGCAGGGAGCCCGATGTAGGGCTCAATCCTGGGACTCCAGGATCATAATCTGAGCTGAAAACAGACCCTTAACTGACTGAGTCATCCAGGTGCCCTGGAAGACTTACATTCAAAAAAAATCTTTATGAAAGCCATGGCTTTCACAATACACATATTCCACACATATTCCATGACCAGGGCATATCTAGCATTATATGATGCCCAGAGTGCACCATTTCTAACAACCTCCTCCTTCATATGGAAAAATGTTTTCAGAGATCATGAGTGGAAACGAACAATACAATGGACAGAAAAGAAATACAGACAGTGAATATTTCCTTTCATTGAACTTCATACATAAAACCATGGAGGTTAAAAAGTATTTTTAAATTATGAGAATCAAAAAAGGAAAAATGCACCAAATTGTCTATTTAATAGTTTTGTAACTATTTAAACAGTGTGAACTTTGATCTTTTAGTTACAGTCTGATATAGTAGTCTACATAAATAATTTTCCAGTAGCTAATAAAGGAATTTTATTAAAACTGAAATTCTACAAAAGATACAAGTTAGGCAATTACTAAATTGTACCACGAATGTGAAGTTTTATTTGACTCATTCTTTAATTTTAAAACAACACTTTAAAGAGAACACATTTCAGCTGTATATATATTATTTGATAAAATGTGAAGCTTTAAACTTCAAAACTAAAGTTTATACCTGAAAACAAACTACACGGCACAGTTTGTACGGTTTCACTTTTCAATTTTAAATAAATAAATATCCAAAGTGGTTGCACAGAAAGCAATGAAATGGCTCACATTCTGTTTCTTTGGCTCCAGAGTCCCTGTGGTATTGTTATTTATTTAAAATCTACTGTTGAAATGAAGGAATACATAGGGGCATAGGGATCAGAGACAAAACAGCCTGGAGCAAGTGCAGGTGATGCTGGACATTATAAATTAACATGTGGAATGAACACATGAATCTGTGTGCATGCCCAGAGCCAGTTCTGTAACTGGAAGTTCTCTGAGTTAGCTTTCGTGTAGAATACAATGTTCTTCAAGGGGGAAGTACTAAAAATGTGCTAATTGGAAACGTACATACATATCATTAAAACTCAAGAGTACCTATAGTAATTATTTAGAATTTAGACCAAAAATATTTTTGAGGGGATATTATTATTATATTATTACATATAATATAATAATACTATTATTATATTATCACTGATATTTTTCAGAATTCTTAGTACATGGTGATAATTAAAAGTAGCTTTATTTGTTTTAAAATTCTGTAGTGATAATATACCCCCTTCTTGCCCAGACCTGGAGGCGTGGACATCGCCCTATGACTACTTAGTAATGTGACAGTTTCTAGTGCAAGGGGAATGGTCTTCAATTTTCCTTTCAGTTTTTTTTTTTTTTTAAATCCTGAACAAGATACAATCCCTCAGAGCTTTCAGATTCCCAAGAGAAAGAGAGCCCTCTGGCTGGGTCAGTTAGGAAATGCTCCAAAGAGGAAGCCCAAACCCACCCTGGGGCAAATCTTGTACACTTTCTATTATTACAGTATGATACCATCACCTACCTATGACGTGGCCAGAACCTAGGAGCCTTCTTGGTTTCTTTCCTCTTTCCTACCCCATTCTATCAGTCATCAAATTAAATTGATTCAGCATCCAAAATGTCTTGCCAATTTGCTTCCATAAAACTACCTTAATTTGGGTCTTATTTTGTTCCATGTGGATTATTATCACAGCCTACCAACTAGTCTTCTACATTCCAAACTTGGCCTTGTTCCCCTCCGCCCACTGCATTTATTCTTCATATCACTATCACAGTTTGCATTCTCAAAATGAAAATCCAACAGAAGGATTTTGTACCTTAAATCCTTCAGAGACCCTTCAATGCCTGCAGGAAATGTCCAGACTCCATCAAATGAAACTTAGCCCTTACTTCCTTTTGTAAACTCACTCTGCCTCCATCCTCGAGCAACCCAAGTCCATTGGACATCCCCCGCTCAGTGAAGGTCCCATGCTGCTCTGTGTGACATGCAGCATTTCTTTATAATTAAATATGTGTTCATGCATCTGTCTTCCTACCAGGTCCATGACTTTCTCGATGAGATAGTACTTGTCTCTGCAGGAGGAGCTGGGCTTAGTATGAAAGGAAGAAGGCCCAAAGTAGCCTGAGACTGAACCATGAGAGCTCAGGAAGAGAAAAATTTCCTGCTCATAACTCTGACTAATGCTTTCTATGCACTAAGGGAGCAGAGCAGACACATCTGACCTATTACAAAGGTGGCCCACAGGGCACTGAGGTGAAGAATGCATGCATCTCAACATACCCCATAGTGGTTAAGTTATAACCACTAAAGAAAAACTAGACCTTATAAGTATACAGTGTGGGAAGGTCTGATTTATGTCCACTGAGGGGTGGTATTCAAAATATTTAACAAGTGATACTCTGTGGTCATCCAGATACCTGGATCAGCCAATCAGAAAGGCATGCCAGCCACAAAAACTCCACGGGCCAGTACCTTCCAGCTAAGAAGGTGCAGGTGTCAATACCAACAGGAGCCAGGGAGGGTAGCTAATTTGCGAAACCTATTAGCTCTTTAAAAAAAAAAAAAAAAAAAAAAAAGCTTTGTGATTCTGAATCCCATGCAAAGTACAATTATTTCTAATTTTTAAAGACCATGTGCCTTGAGTATAACTGTTATCATGAGGAAAATCTCAACTGAGATTCACTCTTGCTCCACTGAAAAATTCTTACACATGCATGGAAAGTTGAAACTGATTACATTTACTCAAAGAAGTGGGTGACTGTAATGAACACAGGTGAGACCTTGACTTGAGCTATGACAGAGTTAAACAAAAAAGTATCAATAATTTTTGAAATCATGAAAGATATAATACATCAATCATTTTCTGTGGTGTGAAGCAGGATTTTATCTTCTGTCAGAAGATACTGTGATAGACAAACACAGGAAAAAACCCTCAAACTTAGATACATGGTGAGGAGGCTACAGAAGGAGGGAAGTCTTCAGGCTTAGGAGGAAAATAAGTCTCCTGAGGAATCCAGTGGTACAATTTGCCATAATTTTGAGGGCCAGAGTGGTGGACGATGGGGGAGAACTGATGACCCCCAGGGAAGGGAACTAAGTGCCTGTTCCCCTGCAAATTAGATGGGTTCCGGGGTTGCCTGAGGCAGTGGGCTGAACAAAATCAAGGCCAGTTCACGTACAGCAACAGCAGGCATGGAATTACACATCAGAGGTTCTGGAAGGTTCCTGGACACCTCAAGGAATCACATGCACAGCATCAGAAAGTCCATGTGGCACGCTTCTCAGCATAAGCTAGTTGGCATAGACTCGGAAAATCAGAAATGTGGTGACATGAGATGAAGTTGGTGGCCATACAGACACCACTAATTTAATGCCTTATGTAGTGTGGATTAAATTTACCACTTTAATTCTGTGGTAAACAAACCTGCTGCATAAGTCAGATAACCCTGGATGTGCTAGGAATACCTGTAAAGAGTGACCATTGGTAAGTTACGCTAAACCCAGTGCCATGATCTCAGGGGTACAATGAAAACTGAAAGCCTCAGTCCTCAGAATAACGTATATCTGACAAACAGCATGCAGTATAACACTGATCAAAGACCTAGACATGGATGAAGTAATTGTTCAGGTTTTTCTTCTTCTCTGTGGATATTGTCTGATACTGGTCTTTAGAAGGGGATAGGCATCTCTTTCCTGTCTGAACATACACATGTAAAGATGCACACAAAGAGATAAGGAGAGAGAGAGTGAGACTCACATTAACTTAAAGTTTCTTTAGCTAAAATGGGACTGGAAAGTATTAAAGAATTAACTTCACAACAAGAATGTACATAGTATGAATCCAAATTTGTTCTCATTGCTTAAAAGAACAAGAAATGAGAAAATTGAGAGAATTTTCACAATCATTTCTATTACCATTTCCTCCTTAAAAATCTCACTATATTGGAATGTGAAAACTTTCTCTAAATTTGCTTTCACGTGGTATTTATTTAGCACACTGAAGCAATTTCTTCTAGGCTTGGATTTCTCATTCTGTGATATGACTCTTTGGGGGAAAATCTGAAGACTCTCTTTTCAATATAGTTTTATTGAGCAATGTAAGACTTTAAGACATCCCTTGGTTTTGTCTAGTTTGGGATAAGTCTTAAATTGTTTTGTCTTGAAATAGTCATTTTAGTATTTTTCAAAGCTTCATCTAACAGTCAGCAAAGCTTACCAATGACCTGTGCCATTTCCTCTCCTTGAGATATTAAAAGACAGGACCCACAGGGAACATCAGTAGTCATCAGGTCAGACAGCACATGGGTGGCACAAGTCACATTTGGGGGATCACCTCCAGAATCACAGCTTCACATTCATTGTCACTTGCTCATAAGCACATAATACCTCACAATATCAAGTGCTGCAGACCCCCCTAGATCCTCCTGATGGGAGGAAGATAGGGACGTAACTAACATTTTTGAGTTCTTATTATGTGTTTTACTCTTAGGTACCATACATACATCATTTCCTTTAATCCTTAAAATCTTATCAGGTATTTTCAGTTATCATCTTAGTTTTTAAGATGGAGAAACCAAGTATTCGAGAAGCTAAGCCGCTTGCTGAGACAACCAGCTTGTGGGAGTCCGAGCTAGGACCAGGACTTGAGCCCAGGCCCGGCTAACTCCAAAGCAAATTATATGCCAGGGTAGTTGTGGAAGTAAATGAGAACACATAGGAAGAGTTCTTAGCATTATGCTTGGCTCGTAATAGGCAATAAAAAAATACCAGGTATTCTTTTTTCTTAGGATGAATTTAAGGAAGTGACACAGTAGTTGAGCAAAGCCTGCAGGTGGCAGAGACAAAATGGCGACCAGAAGTTCTGCCCCAAATGCCTCTGCTCTGAGCAGTTATTCCTAGCTGAGTCAAGTATCATCAGTGATGCATAACAACTGGCATATAGATTGGGCAAACAAATATAATGGATACAGAAAAGGCAGTTTATCCCATAGAAAATTGTACTTTTATATATGAGAGGTGGAATCTTACAAAATTATACTAACAAAGGGTGCCTGGGTAGCTCAGTCAGTTATGTATCTGACTCTCGATTTTGGATCAGGTCATAATCTAAGGGTCATGAGATTGAGCCCTGTGTTGGGCTTTGCACTAGGCATGGAGCTGCTTAAGATTCTCTTTCTCTCTGACCTACCCCCTCAAAAAATAGATGATAATAATAATAATAATAATTAAAAAGTTAAAAAAAAGAATTATACTAACCAGCAAGGCCAGCCTTGGTCAAAAGTGGGAAGTAAAATACCTTTGTCTTTGGATACTTTTCCAAGATTTCTTTTAGTACTTCTCCATTACATCTCTACCAAGTGACAAATGTCCCTTTATGGTTCTATCCTACTGGTCACTGACTTTGTCTGTCCAGCCAAAGGATTCACATGTTCTCATTTCTGCAGAGTTCTGCCCACCTCATTCGACAAGAATGAGTATCTTGTGGAGTGTTTGTTAGCCAATTCTACAATTCTCTCTGTGGAATAGCAAACGTTTTGGGCCAGTTTAGTGAGCCCTAAAGAACGATGACTCATATTGATAATTTAGACAACAGCTCCAGAAGACTTTGACTGCCTGCTCCTGGAAGACCCTGTGGTTCAGAAATGCTAAGGCCTCCATCCTGACCACAATGACTTCTGGAAGAACAGCGCAGAAAAAGCCTACAGCATAGCTTAGAAGCCATAGCCAGTAGCATCAAAGAGAGCCTTTGTCATTGTACCAGAAATCAACATAAGGATTTCTAAATACTGCCTTCAGTGATTTTGTGGTTACTTGGGCTGCTCAGGGTAAGCATAGGTTCTGTGTTGCTGTAAAGACACAGAGAAAGTCCACCTCTACTTCTTTCCCAGGTACTTCCTCCCTTTCTTAATGCACTCTACCACAGAGATCACACGGAGATTCACGGAGTTTTCAAAGCCAGAAAAGATACTAAACAATATTCATGTGAGCAGAAACTGCCAATTGTCCCCCAATATTAATTCTTCTCTTCTAAATGGTAGAAAAACATTAAATAGGGCCACAACTACCCAGCTAGGACTTAAGTGCCCCAGCCTGCCTTATAATGGCTTCTGGACAATGAGCTGTTTATGACATATTTGAGTTCCAGGTTGTGTTCACAAGATAAATATGGCTAACAGGAAGGAGAAAAAGAGAAGTTAGCTCTACCAGCTAAACCCGGGGTTTCCCTATGACTGACCCAGATCACCGTTCCCAACACTCTGCCGGACTCTGTTCAAAGTGTACCTCAAATTAGATAAGTTTAGATTCTGAGCATTCGAGAATGATACCCCTGCACATGCATGCATGGGTGCTTGGTAATTGCTTCCGTAGAGGTAAGCATGTCAATCAGAGGCCATCACCATGAAAGGATAGGTGGATAAGAATGAGCTTATTTTGAGGTAATGGAATGGTGACTATTAGAAAAGTGAATCAAACTGCATATTCTGTCAAACAGCTTACAAAGACAGTATCACTGAAGTCACATGAACAAAGCCTTGTTATTTCTTGGTAACTGTGGATGGTTGTAGATAATGATATAAAGAGCTATTTATAGAGAACTTTTCTCAACCCCAAATGAGAGATAGCCTCCCAATCCTTCTTGAAGGAAACTATCAAGCTAATTAAATTTTTGACTAAAAGAAAAAAAAACATTAGTTAAAGTTACAGACCACTTAATGATGCATCAAGTAAATCATAGGAAATCCTCAAGCTATAAAGGTTAAAATTAATGTGTTCTGAGTGTTGTGTAGAATTAGTTCACTTACTATAGGAACCCCATAAGATCAGTGTCATTGTTGTCCCCTATTGTTTAGATGAGTAAACAGAACCAGAAAGTTACAGTCACAGTAAGTGGCAGAGATGGGACAGTAATCCAGGCAGTCTGGATCTCGAGTTCCTGATCCTAACCTTTCCAAGAAACACAGTAAAAGATTGATTTAATTTGGCAACCTGATTATGAATGCCTGTGAACATTTTTCCTTCCACAATTTGGAACTCTAAAGTTGAAACTCACAAGTAATGAAAACTAAGTAGGAATGCCCCAGCTACTCAAGATAACCAGAATTTGACTTCAAAACGACATCAGAGGAAATTTTGGTAGTGGGATAGAGGAAGCAACAATTAATTAAAGAGCTTCTCGGGGTTAGAAAATCAATTCAAGGCTCTTATCAGCACACAGGTTCATCTTTTCATGCCTTAATCCAGGAAGTCCTTTAGCTCCGGAATATTTTCCTAGACATTTATGTAAAAGGTATGCCTATTTTGTGGCAGGCATTTTTGTAATAACAATACACAGGCATTTGGCAGAAGAAGGAGTGCTACCTCCAGCACACCAGGTACACATTTCAATAGGAAAAAATGGCTAGAGCCATAGCAATAAGCCTGATAAAGACACTGTGTTATCGGGCGCCTGGGTGGCTCAGTGGGTTAAGCCGCTGCCTTCGGCTCAGGTCATGATCTCAGGGTCCTGGGATCGAGGCCCGCATCGGGCTCTCTGCTCAGCGGGGAGCCTGCTTCCCTCTCTCTCTCTCTCTGTCTGCCTCTCTGCCTACTTGTGATCTCTCTCTGTCAAATAAATAAATAAAATCTTAAAAAAAAAAAAAAGACACTGTGTTATCAAACAGGAACTTCAAAAAATGATGGGTGCCCTTTCTGCCCTGTTTCTTCTCTGACCCAAAGATGTAAATGTAAAGAATGTACAATGTACATTGCCAATGTAAAGAATTCAGTAATTTAGTAAATCACAGGAAATCCCCAAGATGAAGAGGTTAAAATTAATGTGGTTTTAGGGAATGGAGTCATCAGCTCTGTCTGGGAGAACAATTCTCACCAAACATTTATCTCAACTTATATCTTAAATTTAATGCAAGCTATGCTTCAATCTACCAACTGCTTTACAGTAGACCTGGTTGGCACTTTATCTGAGGCTTTCCATTTCATTCTCCAAATAATTTGATTCTCTATAGTTGGGGTCAAATATATTGGGCTATGTATTTTATTTATTCATTTTTTTAGCTTTAAAAGCTCAGCTATTTTAAACGATAATATTAGCACTTATTTCCCATCTAACGAAATTTTGTGGGGGGTGCTTGGTGAAAATAATATTAGCAAAAACACCATTAATATTTATCAGCTTTTATTATGTGGACCTGTTATACCTGGCACTTCATTCATATTATTGTATTTATACCACAGGCCCATATTTTAGGTACAATCATTATCTCTGTCTTACAAATGAGGAGACTAAGGATAAAAGAGGATAAGAAACATGACCAAGGCCACACAGTAAGTGGCAGAGCCAGTAAACAAGCCCAGTCCTAAGCCCCCCCGCCACACACACACACACATACACTGACATGGGGCTCAGTCCCAGGATTCTGGGATCATGACCTCATCTGAAGGCAGACACTTAACCAACTGAGCCACCCAGGCATCCCAGCACTGAACATTCTTTTCCTCCATTTCACACAGGAGAGTTTATGTGTTCTTCAAACTGGTATGAATTCTATTTAATACACGACTCCAGTTACGGCTGTGTGATTTTAGGTGTCTGATGGAAAATGAAAAACCCAGCCAGCCATCTAAGCACCTCACCAACATAATACCAAATTACTCACACACATAAAGAATGCTTAGGTTCCTGGGAATTTCTGCACCTAGTTGTGTGCCATCCTAGCATCATGAAGACAAGTTCTAAACCAAGCAGCTCCAGGATTTACGATGACATTCAGGAGGATTTCAGTCACTGTATTTTCTGAATTAAAACCACATCACATTAACTGATAAGAGTATGTATGTTTGTGGGGATAAGCAGGCAGGAGATTTGAAATCAGACCTGAGAAAATCAGAAACTTCTGCTATATAGCCTTTCCAATATATGGGCCCCTGTGTCCATGTACGGGAGCAAATGAATTTACTAGAAGAAAGTAACGGCTTTTTTGTCCTCATAAAATCTTTGTGGAGATGGCCACATATCAGGCATACCTCAAGCTGTTTTCTATGCCAAATGACACCCAAGTAGGAACCATTCTCTTTCAGCCTAATAGGAACAATGATAGAATGCTCTGATTCTTGATCTTTGAGCATTTGCTTACATGGTGTTCTCCAGGCAAACACCCTACCGAGGTAAAAAGGGCAACTCTGTTTGGTGACATTACTCAGTAGTAGCCACAGAGACAGGTACAACCCCAGTTATCCAACACCCATCCAGCTGAACACGACAGCACTCTGCTTGCCTCTGTCTCAAAACAAAACAAAACAAAACAAAACAAAAAAACAAGCTATTCAATCATCAGGATGGCATCCAGAGCATTTTTGCTAGAAGTTGTGATACATTTGTACCTTATTTATAACATCCACCCAATTCTTCCCTTACCATCAGAACATTTTTTTTTTTAAGAAAATCAGCCAAGCCATGACTTGAAAACCATGTTCTTATTTGGTTGATGTTCTAGAATGTGCTCAGTGAGCAAATCTCACTGCATGGTTCCATCCACCATTATCCGCTTGACATAAAAGAACACATCCTACTAACACCGCAAGTGAAAACATTCCCTCCACCTCTGGGAAATAAAATAAGAGATTATCTATGTTGGTGCCTTACCGTTGATACTCCAGATGCTCAGATGTGGGATTAGGACGAATACCAGGCACAATTTCCCAATTCCAAACATGCCAGGCAATGTCTTCATTTCCTGCGCATACCAGGGACAAGAAAACTTCACAAGTAGACTTCTTTTCTGCCCTTGAATTCTTCAGGATTGGACCAGGTTACCTACCTCAGCGACATCTGTGAAGTAAGTAGAGAAAAGCAAGGAGGTGGCAGAAGATAGTAGGAAGAACCTGAATCGTTTGTGAAACAAAGTGAACAGAAAGACGATGTGATACTCTATTCTGTGGTTTTTGCTTCTTGCCAAATCGGCTGTTCACTTTCAAATACTGGTCTGCAAAGCAGCTCAGTCCCTAACTTCTCCTTCCGCTTTACCACCCTTTTTGCCCCACATTGAGGTTTTTCTCATTCAAAGCTGAGTAACATGAAAAATCAAACTCTAAAGAAATCTATATTGTTGCCATCTTTAGGTTGAGATTTTAATCAAATTAAGGTCAGGGAATTCATGGTAAAAAGTGCCTATGGTAAGTATGCCTTTCCCCCCTTTTCATAGCTTCAGACTATGAAACTTCTTTTATGTAGAAAGTTTTAGATTTTTTCTTCCTAAACACCATGTCATGGCAAGATGAGAATGCTTATTGTGATTATACCAGTGATTTATTTGAGGTTATGGAGAATATGAGTGACAGGAAACACTTCCTCAACAGATGAGGGAAGGGCAGGTGTCTCTGATCTGTAGATAAATATCAATGGAACAAGACCATTGTTAATATTAGCTACATTTCTCCCTCTAAATAACTAAGTTCCGAGCTAAATGAGATCTTGAATATCAATTAAAGGAAACTTTCATTTTCAACATTCTTCATGTGGTAATTATATGGATGAAACAGAAAAGAAGCAACAAAAGGAAGAAATGGAAAAGTTCAAGATCAGATAGTCTAGGCTCAAGGTGGGACTGTTTTCTCAAAGGCCACTTGTAAAAATTAGCTGTGCTTCTAATTATACATGCATATATACCTACATACATACGTATATATGTACACACACACACACACGCACGCACGCACGCATGCTTGCACATATATATAAGATTTTATTTATTTGAGAGAAAGAGTGAGAGAGAGTGAACATGAGTGGGTGAGGGGCAGAGGGAGAAGCAGAGTCCCTGCCAAACAGGAAGCCCAACCTAGGGTTCAATTCTGGGACTCTGGAATCATGACCTGAGCCGAAGCAGACCCTTAACTGGCTGAGCCACCCAAGCGCCCCTGTGCTTCTAATTATAAGAGCTAGTTAAATTCACCTATTTGAGGTTCCAAATGAGAAATCTAGATTTGTGACATCTGTGGTCATTGACAAAAGCTGATTTTGTAATCAGCTTCTCCTGGAGGCTGGTAATTTTCTTCCAAGGCCAAATTTCAATGGTTTCAAGTACCTAACTTTAAAAAAACAGTTTCGTTGTATTTATTGATTCAGACAGACATTGTGTGATGGTTGGAGGCCCCAAGATGAATGATTTTAAAGAGCTCAGTGGAAGGGAGGGTGTGGGGTTCGGGTGAGCCTGGTGGTGGGTATTATGGAGGGCACGTATTGCAGGGAGCACTGGGTTTGGTGCATAAACAATGAATCTTGGAACACTGAAAAAGTAAAATTGAATTAAGAATAAAAAAGAAAAGCTCAGTGAATGGGTGCTATAATCTCCCCATATTTGCCTTTAGTGTTGGAATTGAAATATTCATGTATTTCAACCACCACAGTTTAACACAGAGTGACTATACCTGTCTTAGAACATCCATTACTTACCAAGTAAACATCCTGTGAAATATTTACCCAGCATTTACACAACTTTCTTTCCCGTGCTCAAGGTGAAATGCAAACTTCCTGTGGCAGCTGAGGCAAGCCTCATTATCCATTTAAAATGGTTCCAGAAGTCAAAAGTCATAAACCGTAGCCATGGATCTCAGGCTATTTGTCCCAAATCAGAGACAAGTCATATACACTTAGCTTGTTTCAGCATAAAACCTTTTGATCTACTATTTTAAGGATTTCTTTTCATATAAAAAAGCCGATGTGAATGAGATAACCTTATGTAACATCTAGTGCATTTTTAAAGATATCTATTTAATTACTTTTATCAGCATGACTGGCTCTTTATTACTCCACAGCTGGAGTCCTCAGAGGCCGTAGACAGAACCTTCCCTCAGAATCTGACTCCTGTTTTCATTCTAATTAAAAAAAAAAAAATATAGGGACGCCTGGGTGGCTCAGTTGGTTAAGCAGCTGCCTTCAGCTCAGGTCATGATCCCAGGGTTCTGGGATCGAGTCCCGCATCGGGCTCCTTGATCGGCATGGAGCCTGCTTCTCCCTCTGCCTCTGCCTGCCTCTCTGTCTGCCTGTGCTCACTCGCTCTCTCTCCCTCTGTCTGTCTGACAAATAAATAAATAAAATCTTTAAAAAAAAAAAAAAATATATATATATATATATATATATATATATATATATATATATATTTGAAAGAAGCCTGGCTCCAAAGTTTGTTAGCTCAGCTGCAAGTCAATTTTGTTTTAAATTTCTACCTCATCTAGCAACTACCTTTCTTTTCTGAACCTTGTCCCATTATAATCATGTACTGTTTGATTAAAAATTTGTACTTTTTCATTAGAACATGTAAACTTAAAGAATCTACAACTACAGGGGCGCCTGGGTGGCTCAGTCATTGAGTGTCTGCCTTCGGCTCAGGTCATGATTCCAGGGTCCTAGGATCAGGCCCCGCATCAGGCTCCCTGCTCAGCAGAAGGCCTGCTTCTCCCTCTGCCTGCTGCTCCCCCTACTTGTGTGTGTGCTCTCTCTCTCTTTCTCACTATCAAACAAATAAATAAAATATTTTAAAAAAAAGAATCTACAACTACATTTTTAAAGAATTTACTAGTGATTCCTTTGTTTTTTAGGAATAGTTTTAAAAACATGAATCTATCTCCAATTTTATCATGAAAGACAAAAAGCAAAATAGAAGTGGATTTCTTAAAATTCATTTCCAAGCATCTTAGGAGCTACATACAGGGAAAATTGTTTAGTTCACTTATAGATTCAGTTGCTTTCATGAATCATGAAGCATCTGTACTTTCTCCAATATTTTTACATCGGGGCGGCCGGGGGTGGGGGGAGGGACGGTGGTCAGAGAAACAGCAAACACAAAACAGATGCAGGACCCTAGAGAGAGCTTACTACTGATATTAGATAACATCAGCCAAAAGGGATGAATCTTGGTTTTAAAAATTTTAGCATCCCTGTTAACATTTCATAGCTTCTGCTGCAAATGTAGTCCAGCATTTAAAACTTTTTCCATTCTTCTGCTTGGTGTCCTCTCCTCATCAATGTTCTTTTTTTTTTTTTTTTTTTTTTTTTTAAGTAGGCAGAGGCAGGCAGAGAGAGCAGAGAGCCCAACGTGGGGCTGGATCTCAGGACCCTGAGATCATAATCCAAGCTGAAGGGAGAGGCTTTATCGCACTGAGCTACCCAGACACCCCCTCATCAATGTTCTTGATAGCAATGGTTTCCAAATATCCTTGTACTTTAGAATCAGTCTGAGCACTTTTTATGCACTGGGTGAGATTCCCAGATCCTATCTAGGTCCATTGAATGAGAATCTCACAGGATTGAGGTCACATATCCCTGTTTTAAAGAAATCTCCCAAAGTGATTCTGATAGCTGATTTGAATGGATATTTGGAAACCAAGTATGAATTGCTAAGAGACATGGATTTTGCATCACAAAAGACTTGCTACCAAATCATTGCTGTTTATTAGCTGTAGAATCTTTAATAAATTCCTGGATTCTTAGTCTGTAGTAGACATAGAGTTGTACCACTTGGGTGACCCTTCAAGGACAGATTTGCTCTTGGCTGTGGAGAATTCAGTTGGCAGATAGCTTCCAGGTGGTAAACTTCTTTAGTAACCGGTCAGGTTGAGACTCACCAATCCAAGATCATGCTTTGTCATGCTGGCCATCTGGGGTTCCCATGGGATGCCGATGGGCAATACTTGACCCAGAGCTCCAGGTTGTCAGCCAAGGTTATGTCAGGCCTATATCATAGTTTGACTTCTGCCTCTGCACAATCGTGCTCTGTCTCCTTACTTTCACAGGTATTGACTGCTAATCTATCCCAATACCTGCTTCCAGAGAGCCAAATCTATTCCACATCTCAATTTCCTGTTCTCTGGAACACAGATGGTAATAATATCTATCTGTTATGTTGGTGAATATGTGAGATAATGTATGCAAAGTGATCAGTAAATTACATCTATAATTATTCTTGAACCAAAGATGGGCTTTAATTTGGACAAGATGGATACCAGGAAGCCTTATGTTCATAAGCCAAAAAATAATGATAGCAGAACAATTTGAATATGTTTATTTGTTAATGGGAGGCATTGTTGCATGGAGATTGAGACATTGAACAAGTGTGGTGACAGAACTTTGGTTAGCAAAGAAATGTAGCAGATTCAAGACGGTCTGAATTCCCCCTAAATTCACAAGGATGGGTCAGCCATGCAGGGAAACCTCAGAAGTTAAGGGCAGAAAGAATTAGAGGTCTTAGAAGGGCAAGAGATGTAAAGAAGGACCCGCATTGAGAAAGCGCTTTAAACATCCGAAAGACTGGAAGGGGTAAAGCTGTGGTGCTGTTACATCAGAGCTAAACGGCTGGACGGGATACTCCCTGAAACTGAAATACAGAAAAGGATCAGCCCTTGGCCCCACACCGCAAGATAGGCAAAGAGACCAACTTGGTATTGAGCCCTTCCCCTTTACTCCTTGAAGTGTCCCTTCAGGGAAAGGATTGGTCTGGTACTGTGAGGTGGGTAGGGTTGACCTAAAACATGATATAAAATACCCTCAACTGCAAAACTTGGAAAACTAAAGATGCTTTGGAGAAACAATAAATAAAAATTTATGTACAGAGAATGCCCAAGAATGCATCCCTACTGGCAGACTTGGAATGTCTTCTGGATCTATCATTTATTTGATGTGTGACCTTAGACAAGTTACCCCACTTTGAATCTAATACCTCCTTGAATCCTGTTAGTCTGTAAGGCAGGAATAATAACACCTACCTGAAAGGTTGTTATGAGTATCCAATAAGGGACTTAAATAATACTATATATTTGAAATGGGCATACATGAAACCACATACCACAGTGCCTGGCACAAAATTAGGATCCTGACAAATGCATTTTTCTCTCATACCTCCCCATTTTTTCTCATAGGCAACTCTCCTAATCTAATCCTTATGTTTTTCCATCCCATTTTGGAGCCCACATTTGGAGAAGCCAGTCTAACACATTCTGTACAAGGTAGGAAGGCATGAAAGCTACTTAGCAAAAATAGCACAATTAAGTTAGTTAATTTGGGAGAAACTGTAAAGATAAGCCAAATTGATAGAGAAAATAGTGAAAACACAGGCATAGAAAAGAGACAGAAATGTGGAAAATTCACATTCTTTCAACTATAACAGTGAAAGTAGCTAAGAGCATTGGGGAATTGGACCCCCAAAAGCAAAAAGCTTTTTCAGCACTGCACTGCACAAAACTCACACTTGTCTTAGAGGCAGGGTCTCCTTATTCATGTGGCTTTTTGAGGGGAAAAAAAACCCCATGTAGATGAAGTAAACAGTAATTTGAAGCAAAACACAATGGAGTTAGCTTTATTTTGGAGTAAGTACAAAGAAATAAATTTGGGAGAAGTTTGTCCTGAAATGAAATATATATACACTCCATAACCAGTATGGTACCAGTCAGATCAAATGCTGGTTGCAGAGCTGGGTCAGCTTTCTGGAGGCCCCAACTGCACCAGTCATTGTAGTTGCTCAATAATTAAGACAGCTAGAATGAGAGGTCCCAAGGAAGGGTTGCAGGAAGTCAGGGCAGAAGCAGGGAATACTTGAGGGCTCTGGCCAGTAAACTAGGTGCCATTCACCAACTGGTCCTAAAGTGCAGTATTCATATTGACTACCTTGGTCGTTTATCCCTTTAATATTAATTAGAGTTGGTGTTAATAAACCCAAATAACTATATAGTTGACCTTTGAACAACATAGGGGTTAGGGGTTTCAACCTCCCACACAGTTGAAAATCTGAATATATCTTTGGATGCTCCCAAAACTTAACTATTAATAATGAGAGCCAGGAGAGACCATTTTATTTTTTTTACTGCAATATTAATTTGCTGGAGTGAGGAACTGTTCACACAGAGATGGACTAGCCTCATAGGGCACTTTAAGTGGATACTCCCAACACTCACTGCAATAGCAACAGAAGGTGGCTAGGAAATTAGTGCAGCACCACAGTATGTACTGCAGTATATTTTATCCAGCTACAGTGTAATACTATGTCTTTATGCTTGTTTACATTTCTCTCAGCAGTGCTTGGTACCATGTCCAGCCAGTTAAGTGTTTGTGAGTTTCGATAAGTTTTAACTTTATGTAATAGATCTGTGTATATCTTATAGTACTAAATAATAAACTAGACTAGTAGCTATGGATTCGTGACATACCTTTTTCTTAATTTTTTGGATAGTTCTACAATATGTGGCTCATCTGCGAGTTTTTTCGAATCTCCCAAAACATTTTCCAGTATATTTACTGGAAAAACAAAATAAAACAAAACACAAGTAAGTGGACCTGCTCAGTTCAAACTCATGTTGTTCAAGGGTCAACTGTAACTCTAAATTGTCCAGCATAATGGTTTGAAAGCTCAGGATGTTCTCCTGAGCCTGATGCAGATTTTTAACTGTCTGCTCAGATGCCTGGCAAGATTGCTCTTTCTGCCCTTATCATGGGCATTTCTCCAAAGATTTAGAGAAAAAAATACACTCTAGTAACATTATTTAAATAGCTGAATAATATGCCATCTTATAAGACTATTTAGCCATTTTCCTATTATAGGACATTTAGTTTTCTCCAATTTTTTCATATAAAAATGAACACTTTTGCTCTGCTGCATTTTGGATGACTTTGCCAAAGTGGAATTACTGGGTTGAAGCTATATTTTTTTGTATTCTTTATATGAAGTGCTACATAACTTCAAAGACCAACATATATTCCTAAAGACAAGTTACGAGATTATCAAGATCTAGGTTAACTGCATCCTTACCATTAGAAATGTCTTATTATGATCATCATATTTTTATTTTTATTTTTTTTTTTTAGATTTTATTTATTTATTTGACAGAGAGAAATCACAAGTAGATGGAGAGGCAGGCAGAGAGAGAGGTTGAGAGAGGGAAGCAGGCTCCCTGCTGAGCAGAGAGCCCGATGCAGGACTCGATCCCAGGACCCCGAGATCATGACCTGAGCCGAAGGCAGCGGCTCAACCCACTGAGCCACCCAGGCGCCCCTGATCATCATATTTTTAAAGTACAACATTTAATTTATTCTGGAGTTTCATATTTAATGAGAATGAACATATTTTGGCATGTTTTATCATATGTGAGTTGTCACTCATATGCAATTAACTGCTTGATTATCAAGATATTAAAGTCAGTAGCTTTTTTTTTTTTTTTACTATTTTTTTAATTTAATAATGCATTTAGGCAGATGGTCTGTTTTCGCTTTTTAACATTTTAATAGTAGCTTTTGACTTATAGAACTTGCCTTTTTAAAAGTAACCACATCTAATAATTTCTGTTGCTTTTAAATGAGAAAAAACCTCTCCTGCATGATTTCTAAATCAAAATGTGTAGGTGACTGTGGTAGGCTGAAAAACAGCCTCCCCAAAGTGTCCACCTCCTAAAACCTAAAACCCTGGACCCTCTGCTATGTTAAATGGTAAAAGTTACTTTGCAGATTTAAGGATCTCAAGAAGGAGAGATTATCCTGGGTTATCCCCCTGAGCCTGATCTAATTATAACAATCCTTAGAGAGATATGGGAGTCAGAGATGGAGGAGAAGGCAATGTGACAACAGAAGAGAGATTGAGAAGATGTGGCTGGAAGCCAAGAAATGTCAGCCATCTCTAGAAGCTGCAAGAGACAAGGAAAGGATTCTCCGCTGGAGCCATCAGAAAGAATTGGCTTTGCTGATATCTTGATTTTAACCTTGTAAGACTCATTTTGGACTTCTGATCTCTGAAACTGTAAGAGAATAAATCTGAATTTGTGGTTGTTACAGTGGCAATAGAAAAGTAATGAGTGATATTATTTTGTTCTCCATCACACAAATTCCCGGTAAATATAAAACTGCTTAATGTCTAGTAAATATTCTATACTAATACAAGAGAAAACTTTTATCACTATAGAAACTTCATGGAATTTCTTTACAAAGCTGTGATATTTCCAGGGCTAATTATCTCCTATGAATCTCAGTGTACCCAGTAACTATGGGGGACAACAAACAGCACATTCTTCATCTTCCCTTGGAAAGGGAAATATTTTTAGGATTTTACGATTTTTTAGGATTGCTTTAAGATTACATCACTTGAATTCTTTATCAGTTTGAATTAAGTTCAGCATATCTAGTGGGAAAATCCAAAATTGTGACAGCTTAAATAAAATACAAGATTGCTGTTCACATGCAAAAGAAGTTTAGAGGTAAGCAGGATGGGGCAAACATCTCAGCTCCCCCTTCTTCAGTGACCATGTTTCCTTCTGTCTTTTTGCTTCACTTCTTAACTTTGACACCTGGGTCCATGGTTCAAGTTGGATGATCTCAGCTCCTGGAATCAAATCTGACTTGTGGGCTCAAAGAAGAAGGCAGAAAGTCAAAAGAGGCAGCTCATGGGGATGAGTGAGACCCTTTCTGGAAATCCAATTTCACCTACAACACACTAACCCCAATTTAATCATATGATCTCATCTTCCCGCAAAGGAGACTTGTAAATAGGATCTACCCAGGCAGGAAAAATGCCCAATTAAATTTCTAGGTTTCATTACTGAGAAAGACGAGCTGAAGGTGTCTCTACCACATCCAGCACTTTGACTACCTAAATATCTATGAAGAACACACTCCCTTCTTCGAAAGGGACAACACCAGTATTTCACCTTGCTACCTTGTCCAAGTCAAGACATTTGGAAAACCCATGTCCTCCTCATCAGATTTGTATGTAGTTTCTCATGGTTCCATGATCTATGACCTGAAAGGTAGGTTATATGTTCCCAACATTCCCATGTAGTGTCTTTAAAATTTCCCATATGCAATTTTTGATTGTTGAGTGAAGTTGTTACTTATAATAAGACATAAGGGAGTCCCACTTTTAAAATACTCTGCCAAAATGAGGAACAAGTATAGTATTCATAGGTTAAGTTACTCTATGATACTAATAATTCTAATTGAATAATATTTGGCCCATTTTGATAAAAATAACATGTTTCTGCATACTTTTTTTAGGCCATGGTGCATCAGTGCTCCAAATTATGTAGGAGGCTACTTTAAGCCAAGGGCAAAAGCATCAGTTTGATTTCTTTTCAGTTTTTAAGAAAAAGACACACACACACAGGGAAAAAAAATTGCAAAGAAAATGAAGGTCAATTGTGAGGATACCCTGCTAGAACAGTGGACAAATTCCTTGTTTAATGCATCCGGTGCCCCACCCTCTGCCTTCTGCAGTTTCTTCCTACTCCCTGAAGATTAAGTTCCCTGGGAAGCAGGCTCTGAGGCAGAGTTTAGGATACAGGAAATTTATTAGAGAGTGCTCCAGAGATCAGTGAGTACAGGGCCAGAGAAGAGAGTAGGACTAAGAAGAAGAAGAAGCCCTGAGGCTGTGATGCAGTCTCAGCAAAGGCCTTCGGCACCCAAGGGAGGTCTGGCATTGGTTCAGACCCTTGGAGTAGTTTGGTTAAAAAGACAGGGACTTTATGTGCCCTCATTTACTAATCACTGGGTATGAGCTCTCTAGGAAAGGTCCTTTGGTGAAGTATTTCTTACCAAAATCCAAGACAAGATTGGCAGCAGAGGACTCATAGCCAGGAACACCCTTGGCAGCTGAGAAATAAGTCCTTCAGTTCTGAAGGGAATCTAGAAGTGCATCATAACCTCCATCAACTGGTCCTTTTCCCATGAGTAGCAAGTACAGAGTTCCAATATACTCCCTTCCCCCACACAAGCACAGCCTCCCCCATCATTAACATCCTGCACAAGAGCAGCACATTTGTTACAATAGATGAACAAACCCTGACACACCATTGTCACCAAAGCCCATAGTTAATATTAGAATTCCTTCGGTTTTGCATTTTCTATGGATTTTGACACATGTATAATGACATTATAGTATCATAGAGACTGAGTTTATTGTCCTAAAAATCACTGTGCTCTGCCTACTCATCCCTGACTCTCTCCTCTCCACCCTCTTGCAGCTACCATGGCCATAGTTTTATTTTTTTCCATACAAAATGGTGGAAACCTACAGTGCGTAGCCCTTTCAGATTGGCCTCTTTCACTTAATAGAATATGCATTTAAGATTCCTCTATGTTTTTGCATAAAAATGGAAATGATAGCTCTCTTTTTTTTTTCTTTTTAAAGATTTTATTTATTTGACACTGGGAGAGAGAGAGAGATTACAAGTAGGCAGAGAGGCAAGCAGAGAGAGAGGAGGAAGCAGGCTCCCCCCTGAGCAGAGAGCCCCATGCGGGGCTCGATCCCAGGACACCAAGACCATGACCTGAGCTGAAGGCAGAAGCTTAATCCACTGAACTACCCAGGGACCCCGCTCATTTCATTCAATATTCCATTATCTGGATATACCCATTTGTGTATCCGTTCACCTACTGAAGGACATCTTGGCTACTTCCAAATTTCCACAATGATGAATTAAGCTGCTATAAGTATCTTTGTGCAGATTTTTGTGTGAACATAAGTTTTCAATTCCCTTGGGTAAATGTCACAGGTGAAATTTTTTTAACTCTGCAAGTTTCCAAATTAGTGGTTTAGTCTACTTAGATTGCAGGCCACAAGCCCATGGCCTCTCTTAGCCAAGTGCTATTTCCTTCCACTTCCACCTTGAGTTGATCCATATCTTGCAGGATTTTGCTGAAAGAAGCAGGGATCAGCACACTTACACTAATATTTTGAATTTTTCCTAACTTTTTGGTTAACGTTACAGGCATAGTTAGGATGCTTTCTGCCATACAAGGATTGCTTGATGTACAACTTGGTTCACAAGCTCTCCAGTCTACACAGTCTAAATCCAGAATCTTTTTCCCTACTTCCTTTTTATAGCCAAAGTTACAGTTTGGTTGTGACACTCTCTGTCCATTGTCCTGATAGAAATGACTATATTTCAGATAATAGAATTGTTTATAGCTAGTTTAATCAAAAAAGGATTCATTTCAAATTTCTTGAAGCCCCAGAAAACCAAATTAGGTGTTATGTAGTGAGAAGAAATACCAAAAAGACCTATGTATTTATCCAATAGGGTTGTTATAACAAAATCACACTGCTGCCCCTGTAGTCAGTACCTGTGAAGCCAGAGACAGGATCCTTCCCACTACTGTTCTAGAAACAAAATAAAACAAATACATCATGATGGTGCTTGTCAGAAAAGTCACATGCCTGCTGCTTTGTGATGTTCACTTCCCTGTTCCAAGTGTGACACACAGAATCCTAACTATAAGAGGGTCTGGGGAATGCTGCCCTCACTCAGCTTGCCTGTCTCCAGAGTACTGGAAGGCAAGATACAAAGGAGTTGGATTTATATAGAGGAATGGTTCTCATCAAGGATTAATTTGGACCCTTCAGGATATCTGACAATGTATGGATACATTTTTGGTTGTCACAACTGGGGTGGGGGTAATAGTAGCATCTAGTGGATAGAGTGAAGAGATGCTGTTCAGCATCCTACAATGCACGGGACAGAACTCACAACAAAGAATTATCCAGGCCAAAATGTCAATGGTGCCAAGGTTGAAAAACTCTGGTGCAGAATGAACCAATCTGCAGTATCTGCTTCAAACTTCCTCCTCAGATTCATATTCCTGTGGGCAGCGGAGAAGCTAGAAATCAGATCTGGAGACTTAGAATGCAGGGTTTTACCCTAAGTACCCAAGAACCACACAATGATCATGTCCAAAAAAATAAAACAAAAAGCTCTGTAACAAAGATAGGGACTATGCTTTGTGACCACCTGAGGAGTTTCAGGCTTTCGCCCCACTTCCCAAGGAAATGAGGAAAATTTGTGATAAATAAAAAAAAAATCTCTTCCCCTTTGATTCAAACTTGAACAATTTGAACAAGTATCTATATCAGTCTCTCACCAAAACCATTTCAAGTTCCATTTTAGATTGGGTTCCTCCTGAAGCAAAACCCAAATTGAGGACTCAGGCACAAACAGTTTATTTGGAGGTGTTCCCAATATAGGGGAGTGAAGAAGACAGGAAAAAGGAGGAAACTAAGAAGTGGTTTGTTTTCTAGCAAGTTACTGCTGTGAATAAGGTAGTTAATCCTCACCTCTGGGAACCCTGAAAGTCAATACTGAAAGATGCCTCAGGGTCATCCCACTCAAGGACTGAAGAAGCTGGGGGCATTTAACCATCTTATTAGATTCCTATCGCTCCTATAAAAAAAAAAAGTGGTGGCTTAAAATAACACAAACTTATTATTTTACAGTTCCAAAGGTCAGAAGTGCAAAATGGGTCATACATAGTAGGCCGAAATCAGGATGACAGCAGGGTTGCCCCTGGAGACTCCAGAGGAGAACCATTTCAGTTTCTAGATACCACTTGCATCGCTTGGCTGGGGTCCCCTTCCTCCATTTTAAAGCCATCTTCAAATTGCTCTCTGACTGTGACTTCCCTCTTTTAGTTTAAGGACTCATAAGACTGCACCCACATGGATAAGCCAAGATAATCTTCCTTCTAAAGATCATGAATTTAGTAACACCTACAGAATAGCTTTTGCCAGGTAAGGTAACATATTTGTAGATTAGGGGATTGAGATGTGGACATCTTTGAGTGGTCATTTTTCTATTATATACATCTGCTCTCATCAGTCATTAGTTGAAGACTGCTCCCAAGATGAGCACTGGCATTTCTAGCCTGCTGCTCAGGTAAACCAAACACACTCTGATGGTCAGGGAAAGCCTATAAGCAAAGGGGTATAGGTGCCGGCAATTGGAAGTTGGGCGGTATTCACCAAAGCAGTGAGGGCAAGGGATATAGGCGAAGCTCAGACACCATCTGCTGCAATTCTTCTTGGATATAAGTCAACAACTAGAAAGCACAATCCTTTTACTAGTTTTTGTTTTGGTTTAAGAGTGAGAGAAAGGAAGGCAGAAATGGAGGAAGAGAGGATAAAAACCAGAGGATATCTATGTAAAGATAATGTTTATGTATAAGAAAATATTTACTTAAAGGTGGAGGAAAGACACAGAATTCAAAAACAAGTCACTATTTTTTAACATAATTTTTAAAAAGGAGATAACTGAAAAATCAAAGCAACCACCTCCTTTTGGATGGGATTTATTAAGAGAAACAAAAAATTTTGGAAAATTTTATGTTCTTAACATGATTCAGGAGTTCATAGTTCATTTTGGGAAGTTGAGCATGGCAGCAGCATATTTTTGAATGCTTCCAAATTCCCACATCAAAACAAAGTTCAACTATATAGCAAAACCAAAAATTTATAAATAACATTTACCAAAACATATGCATACATGCACACACAAAACAAGTACATAAACAAAACCCCAGATAATAAACTTTTCCACAGACCACAGAGGAAGACAAACTACCAACAGGCATAAATCTACATGATATCAACCCTGTCCTGGAGTAATAAGAGGGATGCAATAGGCATCTCTTGGATATGAGAATAAGAGAACCCACACATAGCTAACAGAACTGAATCACTGGAACATACGCAGTGCAAATGGAAAACAGCAGCTGAAACTGGGTTAGCTGTATCCACTCCATCAGCAGGTAACCACAGGAGCCCAGTTGTTAGAGGATAGAGAAGTTGAGTCCCCATGAACTCTCAAAATAGGGCCCATGCTCCCTCCTACAACAGGGCCCTATGCTGAGTAGTAGCTATTAGGAATGACAACAGAGCAGAGTAGGATGGAGATGATGAAGATGAAGAAAAAAAAAAAGCTCATATAAAGGTGGGGAAAGGAAATAGAGTTCAAAAACAAGCCGCAGTATCTTTCTTTTACTTTTATAAAAAAGAGAAAGAAAATAGAGCATTCTGAAGTTAGAAAAGCTATACTGAATAATTTTTCTTTTTAAAAATTTGGAAAAACTAATTGAGAAACAGAAAAGTACTGAGGTCAAATCCCATACAAAATTATAAGAAAAGAGACTTCCCCACAAACAATGAAAGCGTTGCATAACAGAAAGACATGTTTGCAAAAGAGATTCAAAAAGAGCCAAAAGAAATTATATAAGACATAAGAAAACAACATAATTCAGATCAGAAAAACTCAAATGAAGTGACAATTCAAAAAATAATTACAAATAAAATAACAAAACATATTTCAAAAACAAAGACCTAACAAGAACACAAGAGGCAATTAGCCCAACAGAATGCCTTGATGAAATAGAAGGTGAAGCTGAGGCAAGTTTTTAAATTCAAAAGAAATCAATAGGTAAAAAGATTTGTGAGAAAATAACACAATTGAAAGTAGGCAAAGAAAATTCAATATGTAACAGAGAGCTACCAGTACAACCATAAAACCAGTAACAAAATGGCAACAAATACACATCTATCAATAATTACTTTGAAGGTAAATGGACTAAATGCTCCAACCAAAAGTCATAAGGTGACAGAATATATATAAAAAGCAGGGCCCTTCCATATGTTGCCTACAAGAGACTCCTTTCAGATCTAATGACCTGCAGATTGAAAGTCAAGGGATAAGCATTTCTCATGCAAATCAGTATGAAAAGAAAGCCAGAGGTAGCAATACTTATATTGAACAAAATAGACTTCATTCATTCATTCATTCATTCCCTTATTTAAGTTGGGCTCCAATGTGGGGTTTGAACTCACAACCCTGAGATCAAGACCTGAGCTGAGATCAAGAGGTGGATGCTTAACCAACTGAGCCACTCAGGTGCCCCCAAAATAGGCTCTAAGGCAAAGACTATAGCAAGAGACAAAGGAATGGAAACCAGTGCAGCAACTGTGGAAGACAGTACAGAGGTTCCTCAAAAATTTAAAAATATAACTACCATATTCTCTAGAAATCACATTACTGGGTATTTACCCAAAGAATATGAGAACCCTAATTTGAAATGGTATATGTATCTCTATGTTAATTACAGCATTATTTACAACAGCCAAATTATGGAAGAAGCCCGTGTCCAAATAAATGAATGGATAAAGAAGATGGGTATCTATCTATCTATCTATCTATACACACATACATATGTGAATATGTGGGCGTGTATGCGTATATATGTATATATATATATGTATGTGTGTATGAAATAATATTATTCAGCCATGAATGAAATTTTGCCATTTGTAACAACCTGGATGGATCTAGAAAGTATAATGCTAAGCAAAATAAGTGGGTCATGGGGTGCCTGGGTGGCTCAGTGGGTTAAAGCTTCTGCTTTCAGCTCAGGTCATGATCCCAGGGTCCTGGGATCGAGCCCCACATTGGGCTCTCTGCTCCGTGGAGAGCCTGCTTCCTCCTCTCTCTCCCTGCCTACCTTTCTGGCCTACTTGTAATCTCTGTCAAATAAATAAATAAAATCTTAAAAAAAAAATAAGTGAGTCAGAGAAAAACAAATACCATATGGTTTCACTCATATGTGGAATTTAAGAAACAAAAGAAACAGAAGGGAAAAAAAAAAGACAAAAAGAAAAACAGACTCTTTATTATAGAGAACAAACTGATGGTCACCAGAGAGGAGATGGGTAGGGGGATGGGTAAAATAAGTGAAGGACATTTAGAGCACACTTACCACGATGAGCACTGAGTAATGTATAGAATTGTTGAATCATTATATTGCACATCTGAAAATAATATATCACTGTATGTTAACTACACTGGAATTAAAATAAAAAACCCCAAAACAAAACAAAAAAAGATCTAATTCCTTGGTGAAGAAAAAAAACAAAGCAAGAGAAAAAATACTTAAAAACATAAAGAGTTTTCCTGAAATAAACAAAATACTGTCATCTAAGACTATTATGTGTGTAATATAGGATAAAGTAAATATGTATTTATAGGATAATCTAATTCTACCAATTCCTTTGTCTCTGAGAATCACGAGTCTTTGTGAAAGAAGAAAGATACAGGTGTAATGTGGAGGTGAAAGTTTCTGTTAGCATTCCTAAATTTTGGATGGAGGTATTAAATATTTTATCTTAGTGTGTGTTTGTGTGTGTGTATGCACACAGAGCTAGGAGATAGTTGGCTAAGAAAAAGAAAAAAGGAAAGGTAGGAGGGTGGGGAGAAGGAGGAGGAGAAGAAAAGACAGAAGGGAGAAAAGGAAGGAGGGAGATCTTTCTAAAGTCTATCCACCCAAGAAGCCTAAAATCTGTGACCAACCCTGTAGCAATGGATATCTTTAATACCAGAATTCTGGTCTCGATATACCATTTCCCACTTAAAAACAAAACAAAGCAAACAAAAACAACAACTCAAAACCGGGGCCTGTTGGAGAAACAGTTAATTCAGGGTCTGGGGCAAGAAATGTACAAAATAAATCTAAAACATCTTGTCAGAAAGAGAGCAAGGGAGCTATAAAAGATTACTAAGTTATATCAGAAAGATTTGGAACAAACTTGAAGAGACTCCTAATGGCCAAAGGCAGGACAATTGAGCATTTAAATAGGTAGCTGCAATTTATTAAAATCTCTCAAGCATGAGCAAAGAAGTGAACAGGGAGAGAATAGAAAGATGGGTGCCCATTCTAGCAAGACCAAGAGAGAAAATTTCATGTCAATTCTAGGGTTTAGTTTTCTACAGTAGATCGAGCTTAGTGATACGAATTGTGACTGTTTGCAAACATGATTCTAGGACAATCTATTAACCAAGGAAGATCAGAACAGCCATGAGTGTGCCGAAACCTTTACCCAGCGTCAGGGCAGGCTTATTGCTACTAAATCAAGTTTGAAGGAATGGTGAAGAATAAAAATAAAGTAATGTTTGAATTATAATCCATGTGATTTGTTTATTCAAAGTACCAGTTACATGTGAAAAACAGAACTCTGCCCCCATGGAATGGATAATCTAGGAAAGATTTTACATGTACACAAAGAACTATAATATAAAATATTAAGAAATTAAGTGCCACAATGGCGATACAATCAAAATTCTATAGTTTTGTAGACAAGAATATCATGTCTGGCAATGGTGAGAGAAAAGGGTAGCATCTGAGCTGGTCTTTAAAGGATAAGTGGCATGTGATGGGCAGAGATGAGGGAGAATCAGGCTAGCCTGAGAAAGCAGCTGGAACAGGAACACAGCATAGGAAAGTACAGGGACTGTCTTAAATCACAACAGGAAATTCCAGTTGTCTGGAGGGGAAGGTCTGTGATGGAGGAGTGAGAGACAAGTCTGGACAGGTGGATTGGGACCGGGCAACTGGACAGGCTTTCATCATCAGTGTAAAGGTTTGGAATTTATTTTTATTAAGAGAGTCACTGGGGGCGCCTGGGTGGCTCAGTGGGTTAAAGCCGCTGCCTTCAGCTCAGGACATGATCCCAGGGTCCTGGGATTGAGCCCCGCATCGGGCTCTCTGCTCAGCAGGGAGCCTGCTTCTCTGCCTACTTGTGATCTCTGTCAAGTAAATAAATAAAATCCTTAAAAAAAAAAAAAAAAGAGAGAGTCACTTAAAGTTTTTAAGTGGGATAAAGAGCATTTTATAGTACATGAACGATATGTTCAAAGAAAGAGCATGCAGAAGCAGAGACCAGTGAGGAGGCCATCGTAGTTGTTGAAGAACTGAGCTGCCATGGTGGCAGTGAGGATGGAAAGGAAGACAGGGGAGCCAGAAAAATTGTGAATGAAAACTCAGAATAGATTTTGGATGAATGATTAGATAAGGAGTTGAGGAACTTGAAGCAGATAAGGATAACTGAATTTATGTGACTGGAAAGGGCTATGATTGGAGAAGAGAGAAATCTGTGCATCTTAAACTTGAAGTATGTTGACTGGGAGGAGCAGGACAATTGAAATGAGAAACTGGAATCAGCAAAGTGCTGGGGAGGAAACAGTTTTCTGAGGCAGGCTCATAATGCAACTCCAGTGGGGATTAAATGAGAACTCAAGGGGAGTACAGAGGAAGAAAAGAAGGGAATCAGTGACAGGCCCTAAGGAGAGGCTGACATTTGGTGAGGGCAAGAGGAATCAATGGAGGGTAGGGCAGAGACCTGGTGCAAATTCTCTGGCATATGCCAGTCTCCCAGAGCTTGGGCTGCCCCCCAATGTAGATTCTATCAACCTACCCTTTCCATCAGGCACTACTTGAGAGATGGCACGCTGCAGAGCAGCCTTCACAACCTGTGATGAAAGACGTTTTTTCTTTCCAATTTGTCAGAACAAATACTTCTGTAAAATTAGTATGAATCAATCATGAAAAAAACAAATGATCAAGAGCTTGGATATTTTGGCAATGTCAACCTTCTGTGAAATTTTCTGAAAGCTTACTTTCAATTTCTGTACTTACATTGTGGTAAATATAAATACCAACATATCTGAGGAACTGACACCAAGACAGGATGCTATTTCCAGTTCTGTTATTAGCACTGTGACAACAGGCAAGCCTCTTAACTTCTCTGAGCTTACATTCCCTTGTTTGTAGAGTAAGACGATTACATTTACCCTACAAAGTCTAGATTGTATGGTGTTTAAATGTTCGTTGACACTGAAATGGCCTAAATTATCATTCTGCCATACTCACTTTCATGCCTAAGTGGGAAGGAGCTATTTTCTTCTGGGAGCCTTCCCCACCTCCTAATGTTTTGAAGTGTATTGCTATGTTTTGAGGCTGGAAGTCTGGTCAGGAAGGACTTCAGGGAGCCAGATTTTCTGCAAAACTATTCTGAGCTAACTCTAGTTGTTTCTAATCATGCCACATCAAAACCACAGGAAACCTAAGACAAAACCTTAACCTGAACCACGGGCCCAGTTTATATAACAGGATTCATGATTCACCAGCTCAGGATTCCAGGCTACAGTGTGCGCACTTCCACATGCCCCAGTCAACTTGAGATGGTCAGTGACGTTTATCATATCCTGTTCATCTTATATGCTAATGCCAAACATAGTGCTAGGCATACAGTAGGTACCCAACAATTCTTTCCCAAGTAAACAGATGAACGAATGTGAATGCCTCACATCCTTCAAAAGCCTTCCACACCCCAGACTGACACTAACTTCTGCTTTATTCTCCTTATTCAATGTCCCCTAGCACTTATTCCGTGAAGAAATTACCTGTTTCCTGTTATTTGCTAAAGGAATTGTGAGTTACATCTCTAAAATATGCCTATTTGGACTGAACTGTGTCCTTCCTCCTCCCAATTCATATGTTAAAGCCCTAACTCCCAATGTGACTATATTTGGAGACCGGACTTATACAGATGTTTTCAATCAAGGTTAAGAAGAGTAGTAACAATGAGGCCTTAATCTAATAGGGCTGACACCCTTAAAGGAAGAGGAAGACATTTCTCAATCTCTCTCTCTCATTCTCCCTGCACACCACAAAGGAAAGGCCATATGAAGACACAGCAAGAAGAGAGCTATCTGTAAACCATTAAAAGACTCCTCACGAAACAGAATTTGCCAGTTATCTTGATCATGAACTGCGAGAAAGTAAATTGTTGCCTAAGCCACCCAGTGTGCAATGTTTTGTTATGGCAGCCCAAGTAGACTAATACAATGCCCTTCCCTGAGTTTTCTCATGTACGCATTCGATGATGGAATGAAAATAGGTCAGTAACAGCAAGAAAACAGGAATATTCACAAATACATGAAAACTAAGCAACTCTTGAACAACTATTGAAACAAAAAGGAAATAAGAAAAAAATTTAAAAACATCTCAAGACAAATGAAAATGAAAACAAAACATAGCAAAACCTGTGGGATGCAGGAAAAGCAGTAATAAGGATGTTTATAGTGATACATGGCTGCATTAAAGAAGGAAGATCACAAATAGATAATAACTTTACACTAGAACTTGAAAAAGAACTAGAAAAACTAGAAAGAATCTAGAAAAAGAACTAGAAAAAGAATAAACTAGGCTCAATGTTGGCAAAAGGAAGGCAAAATAAAGGTCAGAGCAGGAAAAGAGATAGAGACTAGAAAGACAATTATAAAGATCAATGAAACCAAGAGGATAAACAAAATTGAAAAATCTTTAGCTACACTAAGGAAAAAAAACGGGGAAAACTCAAAATTACAAGTGAAAGGAGACATTACAACTGATAACACAGAAATACTAAGGATTATAGGAAACTACTATGACCAGTTATGTGCTAACAAATTAGATCAACTAGAAAAAATGAAATAAACTACTGGAAACATATAATCTCCCAAGACTGAATCCTGAAGAAATAGAAAATGTGAATAGACTAATGATGAATAAGGAAATGAAAGAACAAAACTGGAGACATCACATTGCCTACTTTCAAATTGTACTGTAAAACTATAGTAATCAAAATAGTATGGTATTGGCATAAAATCAAACACACAGACCAATGGAATAGAATAGAATAGAATAGAATCAAGAGCCCAGAAATAAACCCACACATACATGGTCCATTAATTTTCAACAAAGCTGTCAAGAATAAACGATGTGGAAAGAGTTGCTTCAATAAACGATATTGGGGAAACTGGATAGACACATGCAAAAGAATGAAAATGGGACCCCTACCTTATATCATACACAAAAGTCAACTAAAATATATTAAAAACTTGTAATAAGACCTGAAACCAACTCCTAAGAGGAAAACACAGTAGGTAATGTCCTTGACATTGGTCTGGCAATGTTTTTTTTGGATTTGACACCAAAAGCTAAGGCAACGAAAGCAAAAATAAGCAAGTGGGACTATGTCAAACTAAAAACTTTCTGTACAGCAAAAAAAACAAAAAAACAAAAAACAAAAAAAAAAAAAACAAAACAAAACCATGAGCAAAAGGAAAAGGCAACCTGTGAAATAGGAGAAAATATTTATAAACCACATATCCAATAAAGAGTTAATATCCAAATTATATGAGGAACTTCTTATAATTCAATAGCAAAAAAACCTTACATATCCCAATTTTTAAAATGGGCAAAGGACTTGAAAAGACCTTTTTTTTTTTTCCAATAAAACATCCAAGTGGCTAGCAGGTACATGAAAATGCTCAATGTCACTAATCATTAGGGAAATGCAAATCAAAACCATAAAAAAATATCATCTTATACCTGTTATGACAGTTACTACAAAAAGAGATAACAAATATTGATCAGGATGTGGAGATAAGGAACATTGTGCACTGTTGGAAGGAATGTAAACTGGTACAGGTACTATTGAAAACAACATGGAGGCTCCTCAAGAAATTAAAACAGAACTACCATATGATCCATATATCTCATTTCTGGATATGGTCTAAAGGAAACATCATTATCTCAAGGAGTTATCTGTACCGTCATGGCCGCTGCAACATTATTTTTCATAGTCAAGATCTTGAAACAACCTGTCCTTTGAAGGAGGAATGGATAAAGAAAATTTAAGACACACACAGACATGCGGAATATTATTCAGTCTTCAAAAAGAAGGAAATCTTGTTATTTGGAACAACATGGATGACTCTGGAGGGCATCTCACCAAGTGAAATAAGCCAGATAGAAGATAACACACATTATTACTTATATGTGGAATATTAAAAAAAAAAAATCAAACTCATAGAACTTGAGTAGATTGGTAGTTGCCAGGGGCTGGGAGAAATAGGGAGAGATTGGTGAAAAGGCATATTAACTTTCAGTTATAAGATAAATAACGTATCAATATGTATTGTGTGGTGACTATAATTGCTAATACTTTATTGTATAATTGAAATTTAGGTAAGAGAGTCGATTTTAAGTGTTCTCATCACCTTCCACAAAGGCAAATATGTAGCGTGATGCATGTATTAATTGTGAGAATCCATTTACAATTTGTTTATATATCAAACCATCACTTTGTATATTTTTTAAAAAAAGATTTTATTTGAGAGTGCAAGTGAGCATATGAGTAGGGGCAGGGGCAGAGGGAGAGGAAAGAGAGAATCCCAAACAGATTCCTTTGGGCACAGAGGCAGATGCAGCCTGATTCCACCACCTAGAGATGGAGACCCGAGCCGAAATCAACAGTTGGACACTCAACTAAGCTACCCAGGTGCCCCCACTTTGTATACATCATCATTTGATCAATTATACCTTGATAAGACAAAAATAATTTTAGTCCATTTCCCTCATTATAGAAAGATAGATATGAAGGACAAGAGAGGTGTTAGGAGATTGAAACCGCAAATAATTACAAAAACAAAACCCAAAATACTTGTAAACCGCATGGCTGATAAAGGGTTAATAACCAAAATAAACTGGATGCATTGCTGTTCTTCAGTAAATGGAGGGATGAGAATCTTAAACATATTGAAGGTTCACCAACATCATCCATTTCCTTCCTCCATTACAACAAAAAATAGAGGGAGAAGTGATTTTTTGTAACTGGCATCTCCAGTATGCTTTAGTATTTAAATCTTGTGCTATTCTACTGCCCTCTGCTGGATCTGCGGTTCTTGTAACCTCAAAGCTAGCTAATTTAGAGTGGCAGCAACAGTGATCATTATTATACTAGCAGTGGCATTAAAGGTCAAGCACTGTGCTAAGTGCTTTACATGTACTATCTTATTCAATCCTCTTAATAACCCTATGGCTAGAAAATGTTATTCTTATAGGCGAGGAGCCTGGAGGTTCAAAGGCAAGCAAACTAAGTTTTTACACAACTAAAGTAAGAGCTCTGGGAATTAAATACTAACTCTAGAGCCCAGATCCTAGCTATCTCCTGTTTACTAAATATAAACTTTCATGCTTACCAACTGTACTGGAGATAAATCTGGAAAGGTATTGTCATTTGAGACCTGCTGATTCACTAATAATGAAATCAAGAAAATGACTTTTATTTTAAAAAGCACAAATAAATATCTTCTAATTTTTCCCTCTCGAGCTCTAAAATTATTTCAAAAAGGAAAATTTACTCAATTTCTTAGGGCTTCCCAAAGTGTGATCCGTGAATCTCCTGCATTAGAATCATGTGAGTTGCTGGTTCAATATGAAGAATCCCAGGAACCAGGCTGTACTGTACAGGTAGAGAGGACAGGACCTGTTACTGAGACACGGCATGTGTTGCTATGTAGGGGTGGACAGAAGGAAGAAGAAAGAGGATTCCTAGGATTTTCTGCTTAGTAGCTGTATTGGTAGTAATGACATTAACTGAAATGGAAGATTATTAGAAGGTAATGGGTTTTTATTGGCAGCAGCTCAGTTGTGGTAGCTGGTGTTTAGTAGTGGATATAAATCTGGGAGTTTTGGTTTAGACATGTTAAGTTTGTTATGTTTAAGAAGTAGCCAAATAAAAATGGAAAACAACAGAAACTACAAAGGAAATAATCGAGACCCAATTTTTTGATTCAGAACTGTATTTAAGAACCATGTTGGATCATGTTTATCTAATTGCAGTATAGTACCTTGAAACCCTACCAATGAAAATGGCCAGATCGCTTCCAACTTGTTACTACAAACAATATAGCAAAGGCATCCTCCCACCTGTCCCTTACAAAATAGTAGTAATAGATTGGTCCTTGTCCTCAGTTCTTGACAACAGGGATCCTAAAACTCCTAGAAATTCCTAAGTGATAAGAGCACTAAGAGCATCTTTTGTTCTACTGAGGTGATTCTGGGTCGGTTCCTGGTTGGCTGCTGGTCACTAGAAAGACCAAGCCATGATTAGAAGTTTGGAATTTTCAGTACCATACCTCATCCTCCAGGAAAGGGAGACAGACAAGAAACAGAGTTGATTGATCATGGCTGTGTGAGCACATCTTCACAAAATCTCAATAGTAAAGGATTCAGAGAGCTTTGAGTTGGCCAAACACATTCACACTGGGAGGGTGAGGCACTCCAACTCAAGGACAAAAGTTCCTGCGCTCAGGGCCCTCCCAGTCCTTGCCCTATGTATCTCTTCATCTGGTTGTTCATCTGTTCCTTTAATAAACGAGTAAACGTGCTTCTCTGAGTTCTGTGAACCCTTCTTGCAAATTAATTGAATATAATTAATTTTAATTTTGTAACTAAATCAGACATAAGTTATAACCTGGGGACCAATCACTTGATATTGGGATCTGAAGTATGGTGGGCACACATTTGTGGGACTGAGCTCTTAACCTGTGGGTCTGTACTATCTCCAGGTAGTGAGGATGGAGTTAAATTGCAGGATACTGAACTGTTATCACAGAAAACAGCTTGGTGTGGGTAAAAATCTCTTCACATTTGGTGACTTGAAGTGTTCTACATAAGAAACACAGGTGGAAAGCTGAGTTTGTCTAATACATCCCTATAAAGTCTTCTGCAGCCATTCCTTTGATTATACACACAGGAGTAAGACATTCTTAATTAGATGAGGTACTACCAGATTCTTTCCTAAAATGGCTATATCGGTCTACACTCCAGCAGTCATAGGGTTGGTTCCAATATCTTCACATGTCTTTGAACGCCTGTCATTATCCAACCAAATGTTTGCCAACTAAATGGGTATAATGAAGCACCTTGTTTTTAACATCTCTCTGGTAAGTTTATCTTAAATATACTTCTTAGCTTTGGGGGTTTTTCTCCTATAAATTGCCTATTCATACATATTTTATCTTTTTAAAAAAATTAGAATTCCTGGCTATGGACTTTAGTCAATCTGCAAGATGGCTCACAATGACTCTTGCTTCACAGCATTCACATCTTTGTGTAGGATAGGGCTGGATAGGGCGGATCTGTGTAACCAACTGGATATTAAGGAAATTACGCTGTATAAATTCTCAGAGTAGGTCATAAAAGATACTGTGGTTTCTGCTTTATTCTTTTAGATGACTTCCTCCAGGAGAAGCCTGCTGTCATGTCAAAACATTCAAGGAAACTTATGGAGAGGTCACAAGTTGAGAAAATAGCTACCAGTTAGCACAACTTCCTGGTCATCTGGCAAGTGAGTGAGTTGTTTTAGAAGTGGATCCTCTAGGATCTGAAGTCAAGCCTTCAAATATCTGCAATCATGGCCAACATGCTGACTGCAACATCATGAGACCCTGACCCATAAACAGGGCTAAGTCACTTCTAAATTTCTAACCTACAGACTGTAAGAGATAATAAGTGCTTATTATTAAGTCACTACATTTTGGGGTAATTTGTTATACAAAAGATTAACTGACATCCTGATTGTTCTCTGTTGTTGATTTGTAGGATTTCCCTGCATAGTCTAAAAAGATGAGTCCCCTGTCAGTTTTACACTTTACAAATATCCTCGTCCAAACTACCACGTCTATTATGTTTGTCTGCATTGCCTCTTTTAAATAAATCCATAATTTTGACATAGTAAAATTCATCTATTTTCTGCATTCTGGATCATGCTGGGTAGGGTTAAGGGCTGGTGTTTAAGACTTCTACATCCTAGATTACAATATATTTCCTACATTTTCTTCTACAAAGTTTTTAATTTCGCCCTCTATAGGTATTTTTATCCTACTTCTATACTCTCATCAGACCAGGTTTACCTCAATTCAGATATATATAATTTTTTACTGCAAGAATATGCTCTCTTGTTTGAACGTAGAAAGAGTATAAATAATAAACACAAAGCATTTTCCATCCAGTAGCTTAACAAGTAATAAGCTTTACCTATGAATCAACTTAGTAGAATTCCTTCTAACAAGCCTATTTTTCTTACTTACCTAATACTTTAGGAGAATCTAGGCTTAAGTTGCTTGGTTGTCTCTCCTTACTGCAAATAGAAGTCCAAATCCTACAAAATAAAGTACATTCTCTAGACAACTGAATTTTGCAGAGTGCTTTGGGAGCTCTCAAGTCATCTTCACACTATCATGTATTTCTAGGTTAAATAATTTATGTGCAAAGGTCAGAATAAACATTCTACCACTTGGCTTAACTGAATATACCTTGAAACTCGTGTTTTAAAAAACATAAAGACTTTTGCCTCAGGATGTAGAGATCTGTAAAAAGTATTTCTTTTATCCCTGCAGCAAAAAAAGAACAAAAATAGTTTCCAACTTAAGACTTTATGTGATTCCATAGGAGACCTAAGGTTGCCAAGTAAACAACTGATACAAAGTCTTCCCTTCAGGAAAAAGGAGAGGTGACACAAGCCCACATGAGGTAGTACAGTTAATATAGCTGGCAAACGTAAAGGCAGACTCCAGAATGGCAGAATACTGCGAACCCTTGGGGCCAAAGATACTGTGGGGAGTCCACATTGTCTCACAGGCTCTTCTTCCATGAACTCTACCTGGTACTCATAGAAAGATCGGGAGCGCTAAGAAGTATCCTCTGGGGTGCAGACCAAGGTAGGGGAACAACAGCTCTGCACAAGGGGCTGAAACACCACCAAGACCTTTCCCTTCTATCTCCACTGTAGAACAAAATTCCTTCAAGAATACAAGCTATCAAACTCAAAAATAAATAGTAAGTTAAGTATAAAGAAAGTAATTGAATCTGTATTTAAAATTTTCTAAAAACTCTCAAGCCCAGATGGTTTCACAGAAAAATTCTAATTCTATACCGTATCTTCAAGAAAATGGAGGAGGAACACTTCTCAACTCATATTGAGGCTAACATAACCATAAACCAAAATCAAAGACATAAGAAGAAAACCACTGACAATATACCTCATAAACAAGATGTAAAATTCATCAATAAAATTTTAGCAAATTGAATCCAGCAGTATATAAAAATAATACATGGTTCGCCTGAGGAATGCAAGGCTCTCTTAATAATGAATGTAACCTCTAATACAGACATAACACAAAATACTGTATGATTGTTTCAACAGATAAAGACAAATTTGACCAAATCAAAGATTTATAATAAAAACATAGCAAACTAGAGACAGAAGTGAAATGCTTTAACCCTTTAATATGGTTAAGGTTAATATAGGTTTAATATGGTTAAAAGGTTAATATGCCTTAACCTTTTAATAAAGGGCATATACAACTAATATCCTACTTAATGGTGAGAAACGGAGTGCTTTCTCCCAAAGATCAGTAATAGGTAAGAGTGCCCACTCACATTATTCCTAATCAATACTACTGGAAATCCTACCCTGATGAATGAGATAAGAAAAATATAAGATACACAGATTGGAAAGAAAGGAGTAAAACTATAATTGCAGAAGAGAGAACTATCTATGTAGAAAATCTAAAAGGACTTGCAACAAACATTATTAAATGTTTATTATTAACATTTATTATCAACATTATTAAATGTTGAATTAAAAATGTATTTGGCAGGTGCCTGGGTGGCTCAGTGGGTTGAGCCTCTGCCTTCGGCTCAGGTCATGATCTCAGGGTCCTGGGATCAAGTCCCGCATTGGGCTCTCTGCTCAGCAGGAAGCCTGCTTCCTCCTCTCTCTCTCTCTGCCTACTTGTGATCTCTGTCAAATAAATAAATACAATCTTTGAAAAAACATATAATCTATAAAAAAATAAATTTGGCAAGGATGCAGAACACATCATTATATGAAAGTTGGTTGTATTCTTATGAGCAATAAACAACTGGAATTTGAAAATAAGAAACCTAGCAGACACCACCTTAACCAACTGCTTCTGGTGGTATTCTTCCCCAATTTTTTTTGAAGATTTTATTTGTCAGAGAGAAAAAGAGAATGTGTACACAAGCAGGGGGAAAATCAGGGAGAGGGAAAAGCAAGCTCCCCTAAGCAAGAAGCCTGATGTGGGACTTGATACTAGGATGCTGGGATTGTGACCTGAGCTGAAAAGGCAGATGCTTACCCGACTGAGCCACCCAGGCATCCCTTTCCTCAAAAAAAAATTTTTTTTTTAAATTTATTTGACAGAGAGAGAGATCACAAGCAGGCACAGAGGCAGGCAGAGAGAGAGAGAGAGGAGGAAGCAGGCTCCCCGCTGAGCAGAGAGCCCGATGCGGGACTCGATCCCAGGACCCCGAGATCACGACCCGAGCCGAAGGCAGCGGCCCAATTTTTAACCTCAGTCCAATCATGAGAAAACATCAGGTAAATCCAAATTGAGGGACACGGGACAAAATTTCTGACCATTACTCTTCAAAAGTATCAAGGTCATGAAAGACAAAGACAGAAACTATCCAGAACAGAAAAAACACATTAAGTGGGAAAACTGAGGGAATAAATGTGAATAAATGTGAATAAAATATGCAGTTTAGTTAATGGTATAGTATCAATGTTAATTTCTTAGTTTTTGTTTTTTAAAGATTTTATTTATTTATTTGACAGGGAGAGATCACAAGCAGGGAGAGATCACAAGCAGGCAGAGAGGCAGGCAGAGAGAGAGGGAGAATCAAGCTCCCTGCTGAGCAGAGAGCCCGTTCCAGGGCTCGATCCTAGGACCCTGGGATCATGACCTGAGCAGAAGGCAGAGGCTTTAACCCACTGAGCCACCCAGGCACCCCAATTTCAATAGTTTTGATAAACATATTAAGGTTATGTAAAATATTAATACTAGAGGAAGCTGAAGGAAGGGTATACAGGACTTGTGATACTTCTGTAAATACACAATTATTTCAAAAGAAAAAGTTAAAAAGAGGAAAAAGACTATTACCATTTCTACTATTTATACAAATCAGACATTAAAGAATACCATGAAGTTAATATAAAAAGTAAACTGGTTGCAAAAGCTTTTAAGATTGTCATCCTTAATCTAACTTCAATTTCATCAAAACTACCCACTGTTGTCATAAAACTCCTATGAACTTATAAAAACACATTTATATCCTTAACAAATCCATTTTTGTTGTATATATTAAAGATCCCTACAAAGATTCCAATTGGAAAAAAACATGAAACTTGGGACGCCTGAGTGGCTCAGTTGGTTAAGCCGCTGCCTTCAGCTCAGGTCATGATCCCAGCGTCCTGGGATTGAGTCCCACATCGGGCTCCTTGCTCAGCAGGGAGCCTGCTTCTCCCTCTGCCTCTGCCTGCCATTCTGTCTGCCTGTGCTCGCTCTCTCCTTGCTCAGCAGGGAGCCTGCTTCTCCCTCTGCCTGCCATTCTGTCTGCCTGTGCTCGCTCTCTCCCCCTCTCTGATAAATAAATAAAATCTTAAAAAAAAAAAAAACATATGAAACTAAAAATGTTTGACCACCAAAATTTTTATACTACCCAGTGATGACTGAGATAATGATGACTGATAACTTAAAAAGAGTTGAGGTTATCTGTACTTTTGGTAAGTTAGCTTTGACTGGGAAAAAATGTGGACAGTGTGATAATATCTAATAATGGATATCATTTAGACTGAAGGTACTAAAAAATAGAATATATCAGTAAAATCAGGATGGAAGACTAAATTAAGAAAGGAAAAGAGCTTGCTGGCTTTATGAGCAAGCAGGATACCTGAAGTATATTAGAGGATGATGCCCATGTTTGTGTCTCCATATTACACTATATCAGACAGCACCTTAACACTACCAAGTCATTATCTCTACTATGGAGATATCCTTGCAATACAAGAACTGACTGACAATTGGAAAAAGGAGAAAAGTAAAGGGGCACTGAAAGTAAGAAGAGTATTCTTGAACGATGAGAAGAGAAAAAAAAAAACAACCAAGGTTCCTTAAAGGCAAGGTTAGCCACTCCATTATGTGCAGACTGGAAAGAACAGGGACAAGAGGCAATGAATAAAGAGAATGTTTTAATGGGCATTCTGGCCCTACTCCTTGGCTGTCCCACAACAGAATGCATTTGGCCTTTCTGAACTCCTACACCCAGATCTACACATTGATGTGATATAACAAAGAGATCCATTTAAAGGTAATATTCTACCATGCAATCACAAGAGGAAAAATATTCCTGAATCTTTAATATAAAGTCATTTTGGTGGTATCAACTTACTAAAACAATCAGGAAACAAGGTAAGTATTAGCACATTTCCTGCCACACAGTAAGTGCTTCATAAGTATTAGCTATTAGCAGGTAGGAGACTTGGGGAACAAGGGAGGAGACGGAAAATAAAAAGAACAAAGAGGAAGAGAAAGGGAAGGTATGTCTAGCGTGCAGTATTTTTTAGTCCTAGTTCACACCATCACAACATATTTAATGCCCTCTTCATAATCGCAAACCAAAATACTCTTATCCTGTAGGAGATGCTTCTTCATTTCCAGAGTTCTTATTTAAAGAAAACACTGTTACCATATTTTGATAAGAAGAAAGAAAAACAGTCTCTTTACACTCATTTTTATTAAACAAATAAGTCTGGTAGTGGAACTTTTTTATTTAATGCATAAACATATAAGTCCCTTTATTAGAGAAATTGTACATATTGGTGAATATGGTCAATGGTCACATCTATGGGTTAACTGTTTAAAAATCAGAAACAATAATTAGGATAGATTCTATGCTCTCTCCGTTACATTGTGAAGTGTCTTGTGTAGTCATATTCTATTGTTGGAATGACAGCTTGTACAAACTTCAAGAAAATTAGAAGATACCTAAAGGTCTTTAGCTAAGGAAAACAGATTGGTAAATGGTACTATGATTTAAACTAACATGTAGTTATCCTATTTCTCAGAAAAAATATGTAAGATAAAATCTTAAATCAAGTATATTAAAAAAATTCACTCATGCAAGTTTGTGTCTATTCAACATGAGGTTTCTCTATAACTTTAAGACTGCTCAACCCATTCCCATTTAATATTTGAATGTGAAACTTCCTAATGAGTTCACAGGAGCCCAATTATTTTGATATAAAAATAAGGACAGGGGTGTTCATATTTAAGTGAGTGGGAAATGGTTCCTTTACTGTTAGTCTGCTAGGTTATGTTAGAAACAAGGCAACCTTCACATTATTAACACCACGTTCTAAACAATTATTAACCTTCACATTATTAACACCACGTTCTAAACAATGCATCCTGGAACACTGAAAAAGTAAAATTTTTTAAAAAATTTAAAAAAAGAAAGAAAATAAGGCAGGGTAAAGAATATAAAAGCACTGAAGCAAAAGAGAAAAAAATAAAGCAGAAACCATCTGTAAGGACTGATTCTAAGTTTATGTACATAAACTTGGAAGACTCTGTGTTTAATAATGACTCATCAATTCCCCCAATAAACATTAAATTCTTAATATTTCTAAGTACTGTGGAACACAGAAAAAAAAATCAAGATTTTATTAGAAAGAGTCCACTGTCGCTACAGTATCTTCCAAGTTGCTACCTAGCCTCCAATACAGAAACAAATGCTCAAGTTATGCATCACACAGTTTCAGGAGTAAATCTGGTTTGGACCAAAAGTTCTTGGTTTTGAACTTTCAATGTCAAATATTATTAGCAACTCTTTAGTTTATCTGTAATTCCAAGACAGAGGTGACCCCTCTCAGTCTACATCTAATACTGAGTGGCATGAACAATCAAATGTAACATCAATCTAGCACTAAATTAATTCAAATTATTTGGCATCTAAATCACTAATTTGGGCTGCTAATCACTAATTTAGCCATGCTATAGGTATATGTACTTCAGTATCCAGCAGTTGACTTAGTTTCCTCTTGTCAACCACAGAGAGCTAAGTAGGAAAATCATAGTAAGATGTGAGAAGGGTGCTTTTATCTGGAGAAAACTGTATTTTAAGAATATCTGAAATAAACTTTGTGTGTTTTACTTTTTAATTAGCCTATCTGCTAAACTGAATTCTTTGCTTCAGAGACCTTAGAATGACACAACCTAAGTTTACTTTTACATGAGGTAAGCACATTTTTTGTTAACAGTTAAATTGGAAATATACTTAGGGGAAAGATACTCATGTGTTATCTTCTAAATTAGTAGGTTACTCTTTTTTCATCAATAAATTATGCCCATTGAGTTTCTTTTCCATCAAGAGCAAAGGTTTTATATTCAAATGCTCTTAGCCATTGCCTCTTGGACAAACAAAAGAACTGGCAAGCTGCTGCCTAGAAAAGCACATTCTGACCTTAGGCTCTGTAACAAGGCAGAGCTGACTGGTGCACACAGGGACATGTGCTAACCAAATGAACAAAGCAGAACTATCACAATGTAACATTTCCCAAATAAAGACTTGTACTAAGACTTCCATTATGAAGGGCTAAAACAAGTTATAGGTACTGTGGCACTAACACTGTACCACTATTTCCCAAAGAGGAAAAAAAATACTAGGAACCAAATATAGGTAAGGATACATATGAACACCAAGTTCTCCTCCTCCTTCTGCAACAGTTTCAATGATTTTCTTCATCACCTCAGCATGCCTAAAAGCAAAAGAACAAATAAATATTATTAGCATAGATCAATTAGATCAAAATAGGAAAAGCAAGTTTTTGTTTGTGAAGAAATCTACCTTATTAGTGTCAGTGATTTAATTTTAACATTAGTTATATTATAAAATATTTTCCTTCCAACAAGTCAGGTTGTTGAGAGTCATATACAATGTTTTACTGGAACACAGGCTAAATTTTTAAAGTCTAATCATAGTCAAAACACAACAGCACTGCATTTCCTGTAACAGAAGTGGGAAGAGTGGGGGCAGGGGGTAGCACAGCAGAAAGCCAGAGAAAGGGAAATCATGCCAGGGTGTAATTGCAGAGCAAGGACTGTCTGCTCTAAGAAACAAACAAGAATCAGGCCAGGAAAATTCAAAAAAGCTACATGGTGACAGGTAATCAAAAAAACAAGGACATTTTTAAAACGCTGTCATTTTAACTATTCAAATATTAAGAAGAGAATAAATCAAAATTGGGTTTTAAAAAAATTTAACTTGGTTAGAGTTAAGAAGTTTATATAGTTTGTCTTTGTCTTAATGCATATTATAAAATTTATCTTCTTTTCCTTTTTTTTTTTTTTTTTTTTTAAATTTGAGGCAAAGAGCACACAAAAAGCATGGAGTGGGGCGGTGAAGGAGATGAAAAGCAGTTTCCCAATGAGCAGGGAGCCTAACACAGGGTTTGATCCCAGGACCCTGAGATCATGACCTGAGACGAAGGTAGACCTGACCCAAACGTAGACGCTTAACTGACTGAGCCACCCAGGCACCATCTGATTCTATTTAGAAATGATTTTTTGGCTTTATATAAAGAAATATGTTTATCTGAAGTTTTTGACCAATACACAAATCTCTTCACAGTCAACCAGTGTCTTTCCTTTGCTACAGAAAAATGCTATCAAAGTAATTGCCTAAGTATATGAACTGAGAGAAAGGCAGTGCACAAAAGAATGATCTTTTAGATATATTCTGGCTTAAATAATGCTGCTTCAACTTTTATGAGTATAAACTTCATGACAGAGGCAGGCAACTTAGAAGATAAGAGTAAATGTATCAGCTCCAAGAATCCAAAAACATAATCTGATGGCAAGGCCTAAAATGTACTTGAAATCTCACCTTATAGATCCCCAGCTTTTTTGCCCTATTATATTACATTGCATAACAGTCATTTATTAACATGTTTAACATTAATTACCAGTTAAACCTCTTCTTTCTTTTCTGGACTAAAATTTACATCTGAGACATGCCTCATTTTGATAAGCACTGTCCTAAAACCTCAAACCACTAAAGGAGTGGGTAGAGTAAAATAAAAACCTTCTAGATAATATAAAACTAAAACTAATGACTCTTGAATTGCTTTTCAGTTAGCAATCTTAACAAGTCTTGGCATAAAAAAAAGCTAGAAAAATGAACAAGGCTTTCTATATGATAAAGTTTAAGAATCAAGAGGCTGCAAAAAATGAGAAAATATTAAAGAATTTTTAAAAACTAGAATGTTGCATCAAATTAGTCAATGGAATACCAAATTTTTCATCTCAAAAATATTGTTACCAGAATTTCTCAATGTTTTGCGAAAGCTACCCATTAGAAATAACTGAATAAATCATGCATACAGGCTCCGTTTACTCATTTGGCCCAATAAAAAAATAAAAAAAACAATAAAAAAAAATAAAAAAAATTAAAAAATGTTTTGAAATCACTGTTAAACGCGATAAAAAGAAAATCCCAAATTATAAAATGCACCTGACTTAGTAGGGCTGAACATCTCTCAACTGAAGAGTAAAGGAAAAGAGAACTCAGGCGCCTGGGCGGCTCAGTGGGTTAAGCCACTGCCTTCGGCTCAGGTCAGGATCTCAGGGTCCTGGGATCGAGTCCCGCATTGGGCTCTCTGCTCAGCAGGGAGCCTGCTTCCCTCTCTCTCTGCCTGCCTCTCTGCCTACTTGTGATCTCTCTCTGTCAAATAAATAAATAAAATCTTAAAAAAAAAAAACATTTAAAGAGAACTCTGCATACATCTCCCTTCACTAACCAATAAAAAGAGATAAATAGATCATGGAGAAAAACACAAAGATAACTTCATATTCCACATTCATGGGTGGCTACATCACAATAGGGCAAACCAAGTCTAAATGATGTGTATTTTTTTAATCTAAAAAGCATCTTCTAAATTATTCTCGGAGCTATAAATAGTACTAAAATCACAAAGATCTATACTATAATTAAACACACAGAGAGAGCAAAAAAAATTCTTAATGAATTTACTTAAATTGGTGACTTTTTCCTTTATCTTTTATGTTTTAGCATAAGAACATTTCTAAGAAAGACAAAAGAGAACTATACTTGCTTACTGCATTTCTTCTGTTAGGGCACTTTGGATTCCCAGGTAATAAATCCATGAAGTACATACAACACGCATACACACATACATACCTGCATGGATGAACTGAACACATAGGAGGTGGTGGGAGATGAGGGTGATTTTCAATGGTCACTGTTTTCTTCACATGATCTTGACTGATGTCTTCATACATGTGTTCAACTGTTAAAGGCTGCCTTTGCTGAAACAATAAAAAAATGTTTTGAAATCACTGTTAAAAAAATTTTAGGCCTAGATTTTCATGTTTAAAATATATTTATCTCCACTTCACCTGTAATACAGATTTCCAGACTATTTAGAATTACCAGACTTTTGGGGAGAGAGTTTATAATACACTTATACCAGGGAAAGGAGGAGAGTGGAGGAGTCTGTACATCAATGCTATGTGACTTCAGCCACCACCTAATGCAATAAAGATCCCACAAAAAAAAAGTTCATGGCTGTCAAACATTTTATAACTTTCTATTTCATCTTTTGGGTGTATTTCACTTTACTTTTTTGCTTCTCATTCAGAGTCGTAAGAATGACGGTTAAAGCAAGTTAATTTTATTTCAGTTATCCTTTAATTCAATTAATAATTAAAAAAACGGTTTTCTGTCTTAAAGAAAAAAAACACATGCCAATATGATCATTCTGTAAATGCCTTATATATCCATGAAATTTAATATAATAAATTAAGTTCAATTTCCCTTATATTTTGAAGGAGTAACCCTCAGGGACCAAGCAATAAATACTTAACAGAATATTTCTGTTTGATTCTTAGTAGTGTTATTGTCACACAGAATAATTAACAGCTTAAAAGAAAGAATCAAATTTAATATTAATCATGAAATTGTAAAACAAACGACTTCTAAAATTTAAAAGGCAACAATATATACCCACAGACCTAATGATAAAGAAATTAAATCCAACAATTTGAAACATTTACATTAAAATATATTTTCTGTTTTTACCTCATCATAGCCGAACAACCATAATCGTGGTGTCTGGTAATATTTATCATAAGTGATATAAAGGTCGTAAGTTCTTGTTTGCAAAATAGCATCTTCACCTCCAGCATCAGTTTTAGTTTTACAAGCTTCTACTATTTTCCTTGTGTCTAGGGTAGCCTGGCAATACAGGAAGAAATTTAAACCCATTAAAATCAGTATGAATATGACAATTAGGAAAATATTTTTCCCACCCTATGTATTCTTTTAAAAAACAAATAGAACATAAAGCCAAAGCTAAAACATTATATACTATAACCAATACAAACATATAAATAAAGGTTTATTAGAAAGATCAAGATACTATTAGGAATACTAATTCCCAAGCTTAGTTAACTAAATGTTAACTAAAAATTCAATTTACAAACCTCATCTGTTTCCAACAATCCACTTTCTTCATATTCTGTTTAAAAAGCAACAAAAAATTAATCAAGTTCAAGAAAATTTCCTAAACCAACCTATATATTACTTCAGAGTATCATTCAAAACCTGGGCACACAGGGCCATCTGGATGATTTAGCCCCACCTTCTTTGACACTTTACTTGGCTGTTAAAATATTATATTTTCTGGCTGTGTCTCTCACCTCACAGGCTTCTCCTTTACTATCTTCTATGCTCGGTTCTTTCTCAGCTCAACTTTTTAAAACTCTACAGCAGCCAAGGGCTCAGTTTCTGGACCTTGTCTTTTCTCTATCCACTTACTCCTTTGATGATTTCATCTAGTCTCAATGGCTTTAAATGCTAATAATTCCCAAATTTATCACTGGCTACACACTTGGATATTTATTTACTTAGAGCTCTACTGGAATGACTAACATATGTCGCAAATAGCACACATCCAAAACTGAACTCCCAAACTCCCCCTCCAAAGCTATTCTAGTCCTATAATTTTCCTTATCTCAGTTAAGACATCTTTCCAGACACTGTCAAATATCCTTAGAGTCACATTTGACTATTCTGTCTCTCTCATGCTACTCCCCCTCAGCAGCAAATCCTTTTGACCCTACCCTCAAAGTATGTCCGGAATTTTGTTTCTCATCACTTTCAATATTACCACTTGAGCCTAAGTTATCATTTCTTGCCTTGATTATCAAAACAGCCTAACTACTGTCCCTAAACCTCTTCAATCTGTTCTCAATACAGCATTTACAGTGATTCTGTTAAAATGTTGTATGGCATTCTAAGTTCCTTTTCTACTTAGAAAAACCCTCTAATGGCTTCTCATCTCACTACATTAAAGCCAGGGCCCACGGTTATCTCACTGACTCCATGCCTTACTTCTCTGCTTCTGTGCTTGCTCCTCTCTGAACACAGCACATTTATTTTTTTAAAGTAAGTTCTACACCCAATGTGGAACCTGAGATCATGACCCTGAGATCAAGAGTCACACACTCTACAGACTGAAACAGCCAGATGTTCCTGCTCATGGGTATTATGGGTATTTTGTATACACCACACAAGCTCCTACCTCAGGGCCTTTGCATAATTCCTTAGATATCCAAATAGCTTGTTCACTCACTTCTTGCCAGGCTTTACATAAAACTCATGTTCTCAACTGGGTTTTTCTTGACCAACCTATTAAAATAACACTCATCCTTTCCCAAGATCTTCTGTCCCATTCCCCTCCTTTATTTTTCTCCCTAACACTTATAACCATCTAATACAGCATCTGTATTGCTTATCTATTATTTTTTCTATGTCTCCCATAACTAGAACATAATCTCCATAAGATCACATCTACTGTTTTATTTCTAGCACCAAGAACAGTACCTGATACATAGATAACTATCCTGCCCAGTGTTTACTGAACAGAGAATGAAAATTGCCTGTTAAAATAATTGTTGCTATATTACCTGCTATACCATCAACACTTTTTTTTAAACAAAATCCCATATAAAGCAATTTTTTTCCTTTAGCTCTGTCCAAGAGAAATGTAATAAAACACACTAAAAAGAAGGCAGGTATTTAAGGCAGTCCCACAGCTTGTACTCTAAAAAGAATTTTTACTCATAGTATTCTGTCTACCCTTCACCCCAGCTTGGGTAACTACACAATTCAGACTGATGGAATCCAGAAACTACTTGTATAAGAAGGTGGTGCTGACAATTATAAGACATTCAGGTGCAAGTGAAAATAAAAACATGTACATTTGAAGTTCAGGAGATCTGGACTGGAGGCTTAGATATGAAGTTGATCATAGAGATGGTATGTGAGGTTGCTGTGAGCAATTTGGGTTACAATAATTCATTTTATTTCTTCAAAGGATGGGGAGTTTACCATAAAAATAAGGATAAAACTCTTACTAGAATTCAGGAACAGATTTATACCTAGGTTTCATGAGAACTTAAAAGTAATTTAAGAAACAAAGCTTAAAAGTCCTTTAAGGTGAACCTAGGTGGCTCAGTTGGTTAAGTGTCTGTCTTTGGCTCTGGTCATGATCCCGCACTTCTAGGATCTGATTGAGCCCGGAGTCCCAGTCAGGCTCTCTGCTCAGCTGGGAGCCTGCTTATCCCTTTCCTTCAGCCTCTCCCCCTTGCTTGTATTCTCTCTCCCTCTCTAACAAACAAACAAACAAACAAACAGAAGAAAAGGTACTTTGAGTCAAGGCTACTCTGGCAATTTGGCTATGTGTCACCTCCTCATCCACAAACACTAACTACTTGCTGTTTTGGTGCTTCAACTATACTTGGCACCATCTTCCACTTCTGCATGCTAGAGAACATTTCTTTTTTTTTTTTTTAAGATTTTATTTATTTATTTGTCAGAGAGAGAGCGAGCGAGAGTGAGCACAGGCAGACAGAGTGGCAGGCAGAGTCAGAGGGAGAAGCAGGCTCCTTGCGGAGCAAGGAGCCCAATGTGGGACTCGATCCCAGGACGCTGGGATCATGACCTGAGCTGAAGGCAGCTGCTTAACCAACTGAGCCACCCAGGCGTCCCTAGAGAACATTTCTATCTCACCATAAATTCTATGTATTTGGTTAAAAAAAAAAAAAAGGAAAAAAAGAAAAAGAAAATACACAATAAATGAGCAAACTTTGTTCTGCTCTGAAATAGTTTTAAAGAATTAGCTTAAGAATCTGCATCTTCAAACTTTTATCTGCATTAAAGATTTATGTCTAGGATGTATCCCACTGGAAAGAATGCTTTTAAGGCTATGTCCTAGGTAAAGTACAACAGTCCAAGACTGCTCTGCACTAACTAAATTTAAACTAAACAAAATTCTCTCTAGGCTGTTTAATGTTAAAATCTAGAACTCAATGGAGTACAATTCTTGTCCACTTCAATTATAAATATTTCAAAATCAACATTCTAGTGTGATTAAAGAAAATCTAGAACATAAATACCTTCCATATCTGCAGCTTCTCCTTCATCTTCTTCTTCCTCCTCCTCACATATTGCTGCGCAATCTTGAAGTTTTATACTGTCCTTTGAAATAAATTATATTTAAAGTCACTCAAGTATGTTCATTAGTTCAAACACCAAACACTCATGTGTCACCACCGTGTAAACCACTGAGAAAATAAGAGCGGTAAAGACAGTTCTTATCTTCAAGAAACTCCTATTCCAGTGGAGAGGACAAAACCATAAACCAAATATGAAAAGTGATGTGCTAAGTACTGTCACTGAAAAATATAAAAGATATCATAGAAGCATCAAGAATCACCTAAGCTAACAATCTAACAATTTTTGCACTTCCAAAAAACAGTATTTTTGTTAACCAATTCATTAATATTAGGAAACTGGTTCAGAGTTATAATTTACATACATAATTTAAAGGAGAAAAAAGATACATATTTGTAAATCACAATACATTTGTAAGTTAAACTTACAAATTATTAGTAAATAGTTAAACTATTATAAGTGAAACATATGCTAATTTGTGAACAATATTTTAGGCTGAATTAAGTAAAATTACCAGACTTTAGTTATTATAACATGTAAGATTTCAGTTCATTTTTAAACCATATTTGCACTACAATAAAAGAATAATACCAAAGACAAGCCTAATACATAATTATCATTTCACAAAATCAATTATTCTAAAAATCTGAAGTCAATGTAGTAAAGTAAAAAAATTGCATACTAGCTTCACCTAATGTACAATTTTACTTAGAGAAGACTCCATTTACCACTAGAAACTTAAGTTGTTTGTTATCATTACCACACCCAAAATGTGAAACCAAAGACGATAGTATCTGGGTAATTATTAGATAAGCCAGTATCTAACAAACTAATCATTAAGGGAAATTTTAATCATGTTGATGTTATGGTGATCATACTTGAAACAGAAGAATACAGTAGAAACCAATAAGAAAGATTAATACTTGGGTCTGAACAAGTATTTTAAGAAATTATAAAAAACAATGTAAATTTTATATTAAATAGGAAATGACAGGAAAGACATTCAAGTTGTACATTATTCTAAGCAGTCACCCTTTAGTATGATATAAGAATGTTAAGTGGGATACCAAGTACCATATTAACCATTATTGCATTTTTAAGAAGTTCTTGAATTACCATAAACCTATCAACAAATGCTATCCACACCACTCTGCCATTTATCATTCCCAAAGTCTGAAGTATATACAACTAACGGCTGGAGTAAACAAGATTTTCTGAAGGAGCAAAAGCCATTTTGGTGATTTCTCTTTAGTTGTTCAAATTCTCCAAAAAGTAGAATTTCAGAAAGATGAATTTTCAGGCCAATGAACTGAAACTTAATCCCTAGCAAGCATAAAACTGTACATTGAAAAAAAAAAAAGAAAAACACTTGTTTTAGTTTCTAACACTTCCTGTTAAGACCCAGTTATGAATCCCAAAAGTTCCAAATGACAAAAACATACAAAAGAGAGTATCTAAAACTAGTAACTCTTGTAGTAAATGTTTCATAAGGACAAAAAAAAGTCAATTACTCTGTCCAAATATTCTATCCTCGAAAAGATCTGTTAACAAAATAATTAAGCAAAGATAAGGGTAAAGGCATTTTGTATTATTTTCAAATCACTTCAAACAAATATAAATATGTGAAAACAACTGCAATCATTTTCTAGTATGAATAGAATATTTTCAAGGAGAAAAATTTCACCCAGTTACAGATTTTTACTCCCCACTCCATAATAAACCATACAATAAAGCCTAACCGATTTAGCTTTCACTCAGTCAAAACACATTATTTTTTGGATGATGTTAAAGTTTTACCTTAAAATTTTCAAAAACAAAATCATCCATTCAAAATAGCAGTAAATTAAGAAACTGTAGTACATAAACCTCAAAAGTCTCCATTTACAGAACATTTGGTACTTGTACTTAAAAATAAAAAGTGATTTCTTTTAAACTAGTCTAGGAGCCTTACCAATTGGTGAAAATTAGTTTTTACCAGTTACAATCTCAAAAAAATTTTTTTAATTGTACAACAGACTAAAAAAAAAGTGCTGGGAAACAGCAGTTTTGATATAGGAAAGTGAGAGAAGAAAAAAACAACTAGAATTTTAAAAAGCTTGAAAATAATCAGTTTGAATAAGAATACACACACACACACACACACACACACAAATAATTATGTCACTGAATTTACAAATGTAACTAATTAACCAGTACCTTGCTTTCCAATGTAATCTCCTTAACTGCTTCGGTTATTCCTGCAATACCTGTTTAAAATTCAAAAAAACAAATAAAATTGTAAACATCTTTCATTTGCTAGATTTGAGAAATATATAAATGCTTAAAATTACCTAAATTCTCACAACTGCTCTGAAACAAGGAGGCAATGTTAGCATTTTATAAATGAACTCTAAAAGGAGTAAAACCAAAAGCACTTTTTAAATTGAAATAAAAAAACAGCAATGTGATATTTTACTATGAATTATATTCTACTCTATCACTCATTTATTATTCCTCATTTACTTTCCCAGTATGAGTCTCTATCCAATACATACTCATTCTCAAAGTGAACACATTAGACTATAGGACTCATATTTATTTTTATTTAAAAACACATCAAAATTTTAAGGAGATACTAATGTAATTTGTTTCAGAAATCTAGGACATCCAGAAGTAGTAATACCATATCACATTTATATGGGGTTTTCTATTTTACTGTTTCTATAGCTTATTTCAGACTTAGAAACACTATCTTTTGAGGTAATTAATAAATCATTTCTCCCTATGAAGAAACGAAGTCTCCAAAGATGAAATAACTTACTTGAGTCTCATAGTTAGTGAAGAAATTGGGATTCAAATCCACATGTACTAACTTTTAGTTCAATGTTCTGTTCACTGCTCCTCATTAAGCAACCACCTTGAACCTACTTGTGTCAATGAAGGTGGCATTAAGCAGATGGGAGCACCACAACTCAGCTAAATAATATTTCTAACTCAAAATATATGTCACTATTTTTTTTTTCTTTTTTAAAAATTTATTTGTCAGAGAGAGAGAGAGAGTGAGCGAGCACAGGCAGATAGAATGGCAGGCAGAGGGAGAAGCAGGCTCCCTGACGAGCAAGGAGCCTGATATAGGACTGGATCCCAGGACGCTGGGATCATGACCTGAGCTGAAGGCAGCTGCTTAACCAACTGAGCCACCCAGGCATCCCCATGTCACTGTTTTTAATTCGGAAATTCAACAGGATGAAGTACATTAGTGAAAAAAAACAAAACAACAACAACAACAAAATCAACCCTACATACAAAATAAGCTTTGCCCCTTTGTTAATCTTCTAAAATCTTTATGTATCTGCTTAAAATCTCCAACCTAAAAAATAACTCACTTTCACTAATATAAAAGGTCAAAATCCACAGCTCTAACATAAAGCTTTTACTTCATAGTTTTTCTATAAATTACTACATAATAGATCTGATTATTTCAAAACAATAAAACCCAAATCTTAGCACAATGAATTGGTATTACAAATGATTCACTGAATCCAGTACATAGATAAAAACAATAAAACCTCTTCAATCCATCCAAATATAATAATGTAATAGTATCTGACTAAACCAGATTCTTCTAAGAGTAGGAGGACATATTGGCAAAGGAAAAAAAAGCTCAAATGACTCTAATGAGAGTAAGATTCTCAAGTACTGTGATGATTAATTTTATGTCACCTTGGCTAGGTTATCCTGTCCCAATGTTTGGTTAAATGCCAGTCAGGATGTAGCTGTCAGGGTGTTTTTTAGATTTTAACATTTAAATTCATAGACTTTGAATAAAGTAGATTACGCTCTATAACATGGGTGGGCCTCACCCAATCAGCTGAAGGCCTTATAAGGGAACATTGAGGTGCTCAGGAAAAAGAAAGAATTCTGCTTTCAGACTGTCTTCAGACTTGAGTTGAAACAATCAGTCCTCACCTGGATCTTCAGCCTGCTGGTCAGTTCATCCTGTGAATTGCATTCTTGCTAACTCCCACAATCATGTAAGCCAATTCCTCAAAATAAATCCATCTATACCTATATACCTATATCTATATACACATCCAATTTTTCTGTGTCTCTGGAGAACCATGACCAATACAAAGGCTAAGAAAAATAAAAGAAACCTATGAAAAGCAAGGATGAAGCAAAGAGAACTGAAGTGAATAAGGAACCAGGCACATGACCTTCTAAGTTAATTGGAAGCAGTGTTTTAATCAAATCACAATATAGTTTAAACTAAAATTCTAAGGATAGCTCTCCAGCAGGGCAAACATTTTTCAATTCTTGAATTTCTGTAATAGATTTTCATCAATCCAATCACACTGACGCCTACTTATTTCTGTAAAGAATGCCTTTGTAAATATGCACCTAGATTTTGAGCTAGTGATTAAGAAATAGAATACAACCAGACATCAGAATAAGTCATTTACTTGACACTAAAAACACAGTGCTATAATTAAGGGCTCTAGTTAGTTAGTCCACTGCCCAAATCTTCCACTACAGGACTAAAGCAGAGCAGCTGAACAATTTCAGAAAGGTCAAAAGATAAAAAGTCCATCTACCAATCTCTCAGTGGGGTCAATAGGATGATTTTTTGAAATCATTTAAAAAAATTGTTCAATCTACTATTTTCTCAAGGCCTGGACATTAACACTAAGCATCAAGAAACAAGTTTCAAATCAAGAAGCCCAAGCCCTGAATCTACGCCTGTATCATCACAAACACATGATACTGTCCTTTTTTAAAAGTAGAGGGAAAACTGACCTCAGAAGGTAGTTTTTCCTGAGCAGATTACTTAGCCCTAGACTACTGCAGTGGGTCTCAACTGATGGCAGCAATTTTGCCCTTAATGGAATATCTGGCACTGTCTGAGGGATTCTGAGTTATCACAACTGGGTGAATACTACTGGTATCTGGTGGGCAGAGCCCAGAGATGCTGCTAAACATTCTGCAATGTACAGAAAATGCTACATCAAAGAATCACGTGGCCCAAAATGTTAGTAGGGCTAAGGCTGAGAAACCTTTTTCTAGTACTACTTCTGGTATACTTTCTAGGACTTCGAGGGAGAAAACTTACGTTTTAGTATTCTCAATTTAAACTCAGGACACGTTTTCCTCATTAAAGTTAAGTCATAATGGCATTTATAAAACTATGCAAATTAACTATTAACTTATACTTAACTATGAACTGACATTAACTCATAGTACTTTATATAATATATTTATATAACTATGTAAATGCAGATTAATATATGCTGCTATAGCTAAGTTAGTATAGCTAAGTTAGTATGGCTAAGTTAGTATAGCCATAGCAGCATATGCTAATGTACATTTACATAGTTATATAAACATAGTGGCAAACTAGGTTTTTAGGACTTGAAATAAAAATTCATCTTCAGACTTACAAACAACTTCTGCAAATATACACTTAAAAAGGCTTGAATTTAGTCAATTCTTTTAACACAAATTTACTGAACAACTTCTGTACCAGATACTGTGACAGATATTGAGGATACAACAGTGACTCTACCTAAGGAGTGTGGTCCTTACAATCCTCTTACAGTCATTCAACAAATAATTATTAACTACTTTAAAATGTCAGGTCTCTGAGTAAAATAAACACATATAGTTCCTGTCCTAAAGCTAATCATTCAGCAATAGAATGACATGTAAATAAGGAATTCTAAAGCAAGCTGTATGCATACTCAGCAATTTTGTCCTTCTTATTTTAGAAATAAAGAAAATGATAGAGGTATTTTCAAATTGCTACTAAAATAGCAGTACTAGAGAAATTTGGTATATACTCCAAGGGCATTTTTTCTTTTTTTCCAATTTGTCTTCCTGCTTCTTTTCAGGTAAAAAAAAGTCTATTGGGACAACTGTGCCTTATGTATCCTTTGTTTTGTTGTTTTTAAATCAACACTGTAATAAAAGATTAGAAAATGTTTAAAACAATTTAAACTAATATATGTATTCTATTCTCCTCTTACCTGTGTTATGATAAGTATCTACCCATCCCCCATCACCATCATCTTCTTCAATGATAGCTTCCAATTCATCTGAATACTCCATCTGTTTGCACCGCTTGTAGCATGGCACTACAAAAAAAATGACAAGTACAGTTACTAGCACATAATTTGCTTCATATAAATCTATTAGAAAAAAGATAATTTATTCTATTTTAAGGAAATATTATATTTCACTTCTAATAAAAGTGATTAAAAAGTTGTATTTAGCCCACAGACATATTAATGATCAGGTTTACCTTTCCCTAAATAGCTTTGTCAGAACACAAGTAGAAAGGAAATATTCTATGTATTCTTTACCCTGATGGTCTCTGAAGAACAGCAGGCTACAGCCAGAGATGATACTATTCAACTTCAGGCTAATGAATAATAAAACCTTATTTTAATAGCTTCACTCTCAAAACAGAAAGGGACCACCTGTCATTCTCAGAGGTGGTAGAGGTGACCTCCAGTTTGCAATGTTATAGTAAGTTTTAATATGTATTTCATAATTCATGTAAGTTTCAGGCATTTATAATGGATAAGCCAATGTAAAAATTCACTGAACTGCTACATTTTACCATCTTATACAATACTGGAGCCAAGTTTTTCATATGGTATATGTGTCAATTAACAGGTATTATTCACATAAGTCTAAAACTGAACAATTATAATGTAAAACCATGATAAGGTAGAGCCCAGAAATGGCTATTAACCTCTTGACTTTTTTAAAAAACAAGAAGGTTATAAATGATCAATTCTAATAAGACATATGCTGTAGGAAAGAAAACTGATGTGTTATACATATTTTCCCTTTCTGTAATAGATTAGAAAAAAATCAATGCACTTTATGTGATCTGAGAGGGACTATAACCTTCTCAAGCTGTTTTCAAATTAACTTCATAAATGAGAAACTAGTAGTTTAAAAAACATTTTTTGTTCCTAAAGACAATCTTTCAAAGACACAACGGATAATAAATCTTTAGCTTGGAACTTTTAGCCGTCAAAGATAGTATCAGTTTCATTTTTCATGACTAATGTTTACGTCTAAAGAAGATAAAAATCAAATAGCTAAAAAGTTTATAATTATAAAGTCAACTTAAAAAAAAAAAAGGCAACTGCAATTCCAAATTCCAAATTTGCTGGGCTCCATTCCTTCCACATCTTAAAACTAGACCTTTTTTGGCAAAAAGTAGCAACAAAAAGGAAGGAGGTAAAAATGAAATAAGGAAAAAAATACTCTAGCAATAGAACCCAGAGTTCCATCAAATTTCTCTATGGGTTCAATCATAAATTAAGATCAGTAAATACTAAAGTTTTGGGTGCCTAAGTGGCTCAGTTGGTTAAACATCCAACTCTTGGTTTCAGCTCAGGTCATGATCTCAGGGTCCTGGGACTGGGCCCCACATCAGGCTCCCTGCTCAGCAGGAGTCTGCTGGAGATTCTCTCTTGTTTCTTTTGTTCTCTCTCCCTCTCTGTCTCTCTCAAATAAATCTTAAAAAAAAAAAAAAAAGCTAACTTTCTTCTGTCATTTTTAAAAAATATAACTCTGTGTAAAATTTACTAATATATGAAATATAATTCTTACCATTTTTGGTGACCAAAAATTGTTTGCCTGTTGGTAGGTATGCCTTCACTTTCAATTCTTCCCCAGTAGCCCTTTAAAAAGAGCAAAGAGCACCAAAATACAAGAACTACTTTAAAAAGCAAAGACAGAAGATATCACATGTAAATATCAAAATTACACAATCCACACTCTTGAAAAAACTGTTTTAGGACTAGTTTCAGAAGGATGTTGTTAAGTGATGTATGTTAGGGTATGGAAGAACATAGCATTGTAAGTGAAATATACTAAGAGACTCAGAGAGACCTAAGAGAATTTAGATTAAATATCAAACAAAAAAGACAGAATAATATAGAACTATTAAGAAACTATTATGTTTGCCTCTAAACAAAAAGAAAACATTGTTCCCTAGGGAGTATAATCTCAGACTTTTAATTCTCAAGTACTGCTCATCTTCAGCTCTAGAGGAGGCAGAAAAATATCTGTAGGACATTACATAACAAAGTAGGTGGCTGGCAAAATCCCTGTTCCTGCCACTCGATTAAAACTGGAACAAAGAGAAAAAAGATGCTTTGAATCACAACATGATAATATTAAAAAATATGACTGAAAACAGAAAAAAAAAAACCCTTTCACTGAGTGTTTGCTAAGTATATGACTTAGAACTCTAACATGCATTATTCTTATTTACTCCTCAGAACCCTAAGAGGTAATATTAACGTCCCCATTTTAGCTAAAAAAAAAAAAAAAAAAAAAATCAGACTGCTCAAGGTCAGAAAACCAGAATATAGAAGAGCAAGTGAATCCACGGCTCCTGCTCTTACACTACAGTCTCTGTGTGTCAGAAGCAGCTACACCATTTCTGATTTTTCATAACTACTCTAGATTATCTTACTAAGAATTTGTTCTAAGATTCTTCTGCAGGTAACCTAATGGAACTGGCTGGAGACAGAGGGGCATGTGTTACCTGTCACAAACATCTGAACAAAAATTCACCTTATCAAAGCTTCAGTCTAAAGTTGAAACCATAGATCTGAGCACAAGATAAAGCCAGAAAAAGATCTACTATCTTAGTAGCCTTCTAGACTTCTTTAGTGTCTGTTATTCTCAAGTGTCAAAATCAATAATGACATGGCAATGCCTGAAGTTCTGAGTGAAGAACATACAATACGGTCATGATGACACTTGTAGACATGAAACTATAACATGGAAATAACCTGTTACTAGCACAGGTTTTAAATGAAAAGTTCCTTTGGCCCCTAGATTTTAGCCAGAAGTGTGGACACAGGAGTAGGGCATAGGTGAGTTCTAAATAATACCTCAACTATCACAATTCATAAAGTGAAACTATCCTGTCCATATAACATATTTCTGTAACAATACTATAAATTGTATGTCTGAACTAATCAGACAAATAAGGACTATCACAAAGAAATCTGAAGAGAATGTTTATTATATTGAAGAAAATCCCAAATTAGTTCCTTTTATAAAACAGGTATTATTTTTAATTTTATATACCTATTTGACTTGAAATACATAAAAATTATAGACTAGAATGAAGACAAATATAATTTTAATAGATAATTTATAATCCAAAAAAACCAATCACCCTTACTAAATCATCAGAGAGCTGCTATGATATTAACTCAATTTTAAATATGAAATAGAAATGCACGTTAAGGAAGACAAGGGCATAAAAATAAATGAAACTGACACTTTGGTTTTTCTTGGTACATTAAGAAACAGTGTTCTAAAAGACAAAGAACAATTGATAAAAAGCAATAAAACTATTTTGGGTTAAGAGTCAAATACAAAAACTGAGAACAGAATAGGCCACAGATAAAAGAGAGTTCCAACTTTGGCTTAAAATAGTTTTAACTATTTACGCTATGAATATGAAGGAAAATATTATCAGTTCTAACTTCATTAAGTTTAGAACCTCTGTTCCCAAATTAAAACTATACCTTTCAACCATAAATGAAAAAGTGTCATTAAGGGAATTATAATGAAAAGAAAAAAGAATATAACAAGTTGAACTATTTATATCCAAACAAGATGATAACTCCAAAACAATTCTAGCCTAATTAAAATGGCTCTGCCAGTACTAGGATCACTTTCTCAGCCATAGTCAGGTGGTTTTACCCTAAGTTCTTGAACGTAATGAAACAGCATTTGTTTTAAAACATCCTCTTATTATTCAGAATACTTAAAATATGTCATAAGATCTGGTAAGTTGCTTACTTTTTTTACCTTACTTTTACAATTTAGTGAAAAACCAAAAATGTAAAAAATCTATTACCAAGCAGATTTCCAGTTACAAACTTTAATGAGTATCATGAACCTTCCTTTTCAGTCAATTCCTAAAATGGGAGCATACTTTGAACCTTATAGAAAGTCTTATAACTAATAATCCTAAGGCTTTGCAAAATATCTGGATTTATTAATGTTATAAAAATATTCAGGAGACATTTTAATTTGAAAAAAATGAGCTGGTCTTAAACATTATTTTTTAAAGATCCACCACAAAATCAGACCCAGACACTATAGAGAAAGGGAATACTAATAAAGGAAGTTTAAAAATGTCTCTTTTACTCTAACAGAGCAAATCAAAACAGGTATAACAGCCAATTTGTCAGTCAGCTTTTGTATTATTTTAAGTATGCCTTTATTTTAAGTATCATGGTCAAACTGCTTAACAGAAAAATCTACTAGAACAGAGTTAAATTGGTCATTCTAAAGTTCATGCCCTAATCCATTTTGCAAACTGCTGCAATTATAATGTCATACATTTTACTAATTTATATTCCTGACTCAAGATTACTTACCATTGCCATGTTGGACAGTGGTGGACTAAGTGATCTCCAGCTGCCACAAACTATTCAGGATTTAAAAGGAATATAAAAGAAAAGGAAAAAGAAAAATTAACATCACTGAATATAAGATGATAAAATACCAAAGTGATCATCCCATGTAAGCTTGATACCCAATAATCATATAAATGCAAGCAGCACCAAACCTGCTCTACCACTGTGATGGCTCTTGATTATTATTAAAACTGCAACATTTTTTACATCTGTAAAATTTAAATTTTGGAAGAAAAAAACATTGAGTGCTATTGATTTTAAATTCAATTTTTAAATTGGATTAAATAATGCCAAAAGGATACAAAATCATGAAATGAATAAAAGTAACAGTGCAGGACTTAAAATTTCAAAAAAAAACATTTTATGGATAAATAAGATGAAGACAGATTCCTGCTAGGGGCTGAAAACTCAATGGAGATCTTTGAGAAAAGGATATAGGCCTATGATGTAAGAAGTTTATGACATCATAGTGCACATTTCTCTCTCTCTCTCTTTTTTTAAGTTCGGATAAAGCCCATTTTGTAAGCTTTTTCACATTAACAAGAGTGACAAATGTAATGCCAAACAATAGGAAAAGTTAGAAGCAAACTGAATCCTCTAACACATTAGGCTTTCTGGGCAGGTTGAACACTGAACAAGTTCTTGTTTTTCTTCAGGAATCAAAAATAGACTCAGGAAGAGTTTAACCTTCTGAGAATTTCCATTATACATGAGCATGACCTGATATTTCTATAAGACAGAAATCCTGCTTATTCTTGAGAGAAAATGAAAGAAAGTCTCTTAAGGGTTAAGTGCAGTGTCCCAATTCGGGCAATACACACACACACTTTCCCAATTCTATTTTATAATAGCTCTAACTTAAATTCATGTATTGTTTGTGGTTAATTACAAAGCAAAAAAAAACAAAACCTAGTACCTTTAATCTTCCAATGTTTGTCTCAGAAAAGAATGTCTATATATAATACTCTATTTTCATTTGAGAGTAAAATTTTATAAAGTAAGTTTTCTAAGAGTAATTTCTTTCAAGAAGATACATTAACAAGATTTAGCAGCATATTCTCAACAGCAACTTTTTGAATGTTTCTGTTCTTTTATTTCAAAGAATCTTATTATTATTTAAACTAGTTAGGTAAAGACAAAAACCCAAGTGAAAACAATACTCCCTCCCTAAATTTTAAGGATTTTAGGTCACTGTAACCAGATGCTACCTTCAACTCTGCGGTTACCAAGAACTATTTGTCATCACCAAAAAAGGAGAATTTAATTAAACAAAATGCAAGCAAAACAAAGAGTTAAAAATTTAAAAATTCTCTAACGATACTGCCTTGTCACAAGACTCTAATATTTTATTCCCTAATACTTCCAGGAGCATCTATTAAAAAAATAATAGGGGCACCTGGCTAGCTTAGATGGCAGAGCATCTAACTCATATCTTGCGGTTTTGAGTTTCAGTCCCACGCTGGGTGTAGAGATTATTTAAAAAATAAATTAAAATTCCTTAAAAATAACAAAACACCAGAAGGTAAGAAAAACTCTAAGGAACATAGAATTGCGCAGATAATTAGTACATGTGTACATCTGCCCTCATTAGCAATGGTCATTATTGCAGGCTTCACATGCTCAAATGAAACAAAACATAAGGCAGACTCAAATTTCACAATTCTCAGTATCACTTGCAGCAGCTTTCTCTTGGTGATTAAATACAATACTGAATAACTCCAAGATAAAACCAGTTATTAACATTTTGGTCAGGAACTTTACACTTCAAGCTATTCTACTACTAATACTCTACCTAAGTCATACATATGTATATTAAAGTAATTTTAGTCAGGCAATTCTGTATTCTATAATGCCTACACCTCTTTTAAACACAGTACTTCGAAAGAAAACAGAGAGCTGAAGGATAATAGTCAGAAGCCCAGAAACAGTAAGAGAAAACAAATAAATAGATCAACTCTATCTGTTATCAAAAGCAAATTATCTCTTATTTTCCGTCCTCTGGACTCATTCTAACTCAATCCGGTAACTGTACTCTATCTCAATCCAGCATATGAGGTGGGTACCCAGCTGAGCTAGTTTTGCCTTGCATTTTTTTTAAAAGAAGGAAATTCATAAACTACTTAATGATACACATTAAGTGTCATTCATCTATCCAATGACCACAGACTTGCATCTCTAAGGTCAACCATCTATTTACCAATTAGTCATCCTCCCACAGATAAAGCCAAAGAGTGTAAGAAGAAAAGCAAACTTCCATCCCTGCTCCTGATTACAGATAGTTTTAAGAGCCAAATCTAAATTACATCTCTGTTTGGCAAGAAAAGTTAATAATATCAAAACTTAGTTTTGGGGTGCTTGGGTGGCTCAGTGGGTTAAAGCCTCTGCCTTCAGCTCAGGTCATGATCCCAGGACCCTGGGATCCTGCATCGGGCTCTCTGTTCGCTGGGGAACCTGCCTCCTCCTCTCTCTCTGCCTGCCTCTCTGCCTACTTGTGATCTCTCTGTGTCAAATAAATAAAATCTTTAAAAAAGAAAAAAAAAAAACAACTTAGTTTTATGTGGTATTCCAGGTATTAAACTCATTGTGCCTAAGGCAGAAGAGGTCCATTAGACAATGTCTAGACAAAACCCCTCATTTTACAGACAAGGAAACATGAGGCCTGTGTCACAGCTTAGCTTTGCCCAAGTCAGAAAAGAAATTAAGAGAAATAGGTCTAGAAAGCAGATCTCCTATGTTCTTTCTATACCACCATGTGTCTTTACTAAAAAAATATATATATATATATATATATATTTTTGGATAACAGATTAATTCAGCACACCATTCTCAGAATTCACAAAGATTTGGGACTCAAGAGATTCCATCACTATTGAAAACTGAAAGATCCATTAATTTTTAGGCTTGAGGTCTTAGAATTTACAGCAACAGCCAGATCGTAAAATGTGCCCCAATTCAAAATATTTCTTTCAAAACAGTAAGTAAAGTTCTATTGCCAATGAGTGGTAATTTTAATGAAAGTTAAAGGTGGTACTTAAATAAATTCTTTGCTATTTATTAAGAATAAAAAGTAAGTCTGATGCAGCCATAACTATTGAGGAAACTAGAATGTAAAAAGATGTTTAGAACAGTATTTATTTCTTGAAGGATAACAGAATAAACTACCTAAAGGAAAATGAAAGCTTTTATTATATAGCTTTGGTGAACAAGTGAAATGATTCCTCAAAACAAAGTTCTATGTTAAAAGTTCAATAAAACACAACTCCCCTATAAAATAGACATCAGTTTCAGCATTAAACAGATTCAACATTAGTTGGTTAGTAGAAACAGTAAAAGAATTGTGAGAAAAAAAAATCAGCATTAACTATGTAGCAATAAAATATTTAAGCTAAATACTGAAAGAAAATTTAATACCCAAGCAATGAGCCAAAGTTTACAAATGAAAACCACAAAAACTCACGTTTGATGTAAACAGAGGAAAGACAACAGCAAACACCACAGAGCCCATTGTATAGCCTCAATATAACACAAATATGGGTGAAGGGTAAATGACCATCAGAATCTTTTCCATTCCCTCTCCCACCTCCATTTCTAAATAAAGAGGAACTACAGAGAAATATGAGAAGTGGCAAACTGAGAGGGAAGTTACATCCTCTTATGGGAAGTAGAAATCCCTTTTAAATTGCTAATAAAGCCAAAAGAATCAAGATTAAAGTTTAAGATGTTTTCTTATAAAGAAGAAAGACCTCCCAGGAAAATATAAAATATAATAGCTTCAGAAAATCTTTAATACTCACCTCTTCTGGGGTGATAACACCTGTTTCCTTAAACTTTGATTCCTAAAGAAAACAAAAAGAACAACATATTATATTCTTTCACTTTCAAATTAAAAATATTTGTGGGCAAGTATTTGCCTGGCACCCTTCCAGGCAAAAGAGCACACACAAAAAAAGAATCTATCACTGGTACCTAACCCCAAAGAATATACAAGTCTAACGAAAGAAACTGACATTAAAATAATTACAATTTGATCATCGCTTTAACAGAACAAAGCTCTTTGGAAAAACATTAAGCCATACAATGATTTTGTAAAATGACCAAATATCTTTATTTTACAGAACAGTAAAAATGTTTAAAAAATGTTTAGGGACATCTTATTATTCAGCCAACATCTTCAACATCTCATTTCAATTGAGTAACATTAGAAACCAAATCTAGAAGTCATAAATCATTTAATCCTTTCCCATTATTATCTCTAAGATATTGATACGATATTCTCTCCTCTAAAGCAAAGATGCTATTTACCAGATGTTTCTAATTTTTAAATTAAATGTAAGATTTTGTAGTACAGGCTACAAAAATGGAAGGATTCATTGAGGATTATTCATTCAACAAGTATTTACCAAATAACCATTATATGCCAGGCGCTATTTGAAGTAATGGGGATATAGGAGCGGATAAAACAGACCAAACTCCTCCTTGTCCTCATAAGGAGTTTAAACTCTAGTGGAGTGAGGAAAGCCAAATGGTAATGAAAACCACAAGGAAAAAAAATGAGGCAGCAAGGCAACTAGTCAGGGGTGGAGGGGAGAAATGGCTATTTAAATTAGGACAGTGGGGCGCCTGGGTGGCTTGTTGGTTAGGTGGTCAGCTCTTGCTTTCTGCTCAGGTCATGATCTCAGGGTCCTGGGATGGAGCCCCAAGGCAAGGCAGGCTTCATGCTCAGAGTGGGGAGTCTGTTTAAGGATTCTCTGTATTCCTTTCTGCTCCCCTTCTTCACACATACAGGCACTATCTTTCTAAAATAAATAATCTTAAAAAAAAAAAAATAGGGGTGCCTGGGTGACTCAGTCGGTTAAGCGTCTAACTCTTGGTTTTAGCTCAGGTCTAATCTCCGGATCATGAAATCAAGACCTGCATTGGGCTTCACGTTGGGTGTGGAATCTGCTTGACTTTCTTTCTCCCTCCCTCCTCCCACCTCTCTAAAACTAAAAAACAAAAACAAAAACAAAAAAACAAAAAAACAACTAAACAAATAAATAGGATGGTTAAGAAAACACTGATAGGTGACTACTGAGCAGTGACCTTAAAATGAACAAGCCAGAAGACTGTAAAAGAGCATTTTAGGCAGATGGTGCAGCGAATACAAAAACCTGAGGCAACAGAGTATTAAATGGAGTAAAAAAGAGGTCAGACTGGCTCAAGCAAAAGTGAGCAAGGAATGAAGTAGCAGTTGAGATAAGGACCTCTACCAATTAAGTAGAGGCATGAAGATCATATAAGGACTTTGGTTTTTACTATGCCATGACTTTTCTTAAACTTCTACCTGCTAAGATAAGTCATTGTTTCTTTCCAAAGGATTTAGTTTTTCCTCCTTGCTTCTTATGTCTAGCAGGAAAATACAAGGGTTCTCTCTCTAAACAGGGACGGGCAAGGAAAGGGTCAATAATTCTGCTTCCCTTACTAATGAAAATACATACTGATAAGTATATACTGACAAGCTAACACTTTTTAAGTTTGGAGAGTAAGTAAAATGATTACTCAAAATACAATCCTGTTATAAGTTCAGTAAAATACAACTGGCTAGTAAAACAGAAGTTTGTTTTTAAAGATTTTATTTATTTGACATAGAGAGAGAGACAGACACACACACACAACACACACACGTGCGCGCGCATGCAAAAGCAGGGGGAGCAGCAGGCAGAGGGAGAGGAAGAACCAGAATCCCTGCTGAGCAGAGACAGACTTGGGGCTCCATCCCAGGACCCTGGGATCATGACCTGAGGGGAAGGCAGACACTTAACTGACTGAGCCACCCATGAGCACCTAAAACATTAGCTTAATATTTAATTTGGGAACTTTTTTTTTACTCTTCTCTCTCTGAAACTAATAGAGTTTAACAATCTTGTATTATTTGGGCGCCTGGGTGGCTCAGTGGGTTAAGCCGCTGCCTTCGGCTCAGGTCATGATCTCAGGGTCCTGGGATCGAGTCCCGCATCGGGCTCTCTGCTCAGCAGGGAGCCTGCTTCCTTCTCTCTCTCTCTGCCTGCCTCTCTGCCTACTTGTGATCTCTCTCTGTCAAATAAATAAATAAAATCTTTAAAAAAAAAAAAAAAATCTTGTATTATTTGAATGCTGAATATCTAGGTAGACATGTTTCTGAAAAATGACATGCAAAATAATAATTTGATTCAAACATCAAAATTGTTTTCAAAGTTGACTAATATTAATCAAAAAAATTTCACAATAAAAAAATATATAAGCGGGACTGGGTGGCTCAGTTGGTTAAGCAGCTGCCTTCGGCTCAGGTCATGATCCCAGTGTCCTGGGATTGAGTCCCACATCGGGCTCCTTGCTCCACAGGGAGCCTGCTTCTCCCTCTGCCTCTGCCTTCCACTCTGTCTGCCTGTGCTCGCTCTCTCTCTCTCTCTCTGACAAATAAATAAGTAAAATCTTAAAAAAAAAATATATATATATATATATATAAGCATAGCAAGAATTGGAATTTTCATTTATAAACTTTTCTTTTTTTGTTTCAAACTTGGCCCAACAAGGTATCATTTTAAAATCAGTCTTGGAAATAAATATAAAAAAGTACACGACTAATTATTTCCCTTTGTCATGGAAAGGGAGCAAAGTAAAACTATCCACTATTCTTAGCATACTAAAATACTTCTTATAAATAGGACCAACCATATCCAAGGATATTTCATCCCCACAGTTAAGATCCGTAAAATTTTCATTGAAAGCTGAAAAAACAAATACAAGCACTTAAGCAAGAGCTCCTTATTCATGTATTCTAATTGTTCACTTATCAGAAAGGAAAAAGTTACAATGACTAAAAACTTGAATGTACTTCTAGAAGTTTATCTCTGAAAATTAGTCACCGTTAAAACAGCTAATCTATTACAACTTTTATTTTAAAAACGCCGTATGATTGACAAAGCAAAACAAAACAAAACAAAAAACCAAAGGAGTAAATATATCAATATATCTAGGATAATACTGCTTATTAGCCACGAAGTCCAGGATTTACAAATAGTTTTTCGGCTATTTTAAAAACTCGGAAAGGGAAGCTTAACCATACTGACAGAGATAATGTTGCCATTCACCTTGTTCCTCTGAAATCTAAGAGGGGACCTCAGTCACCACTTACTATTTCAAACTCCTAATTATTATAATATTTTAATTATTTTTATGAGACTTTCTATGAAATTTGACAGAAAATAGTGACATGTCATTTTAGTACCCAATTCTGATTTCGTTTTTAAAAAGGTAAGCAAAACCCTCGTTTAAAAAGTTTAAAAGACTTTCCAATGTTAAGATTTAACGTTCTGAAATCCACTTAGAGGCCGACCACCTTCCAACTTGACGTACCCAGATGCGCCGGGTTCTGACGGGTGGCGACAGCAATGCGCACACAACGTCGCTGCAAGTTTACCTGAGGAGCCCGAAAACCTAGAGAACAGCTGGCTAAGACGTCAGAGGGGCTGCACCCTTTTCTGTGTCCCTCCCTCACCACCTTCCTACACTTTTCCCCGCCGGAAAACACGGTGTCCCTCCCGGCGCCGAGTCCTCAATCCCTGCGGAGTTGAGCGTGTACCTGACAGCCCCTGGCAAGCCCGGCCTGGCTTACCTTGAGGACCGGGGTCAGGTACTCAGCCACTTCCAGTGCTTTTCCCTTCACCGTGTTAATCACATTCTGCATCCTGGGGCCGGAGAAGCGGCCGGCCCCGCGACGGGGCGGGAAGGGCAGCCGGGCAAGGGACCAGGAGTCAGAAAAAAGCCCCGCTGCAGCCGACGCGCATCGGCACCCGGCCGGCGGCACCCGAAGGGACGGGACAAGACGGGACGCGATGGGACGGACTGGTCGAGGGGGAGGGGCGGCCGGCGCCAATCGCTAGGGCAGGGCGCGCGCTGCTCGCCACCCAGGCAGTGGGTGGCGGACCGGGCCTAGGTGTCACCTGGCCGCAAGAGAGGACAGCAGGGACCAGGCGAGAGTTAGGGGGAGAGGCGGGCGCACGCGCACCCCTCTCCTTCTCGGGAGCTATCGTCTCCGCCAGGCTTCACTCGCGCCCCTTCCGGCTTCCCCTTCTCTCTCTCGCCGTACCACCGCCGCCACCTGGGCCTCACGTGACTCAGGACTCTCCCGACACGTGACGCGAGAAAGGGCGCGCTGGGGCGGGCTTAGGCCGCTTCTTCCCTCCTTCCGGAAGCGTAACACTGACCGCGCCTGCGCAATGGGTACCAGGTTCGCTCTTTCCCAGTCGGGACGTTATTGGGCTTTATGTTCCGAATAGGAGGCTGGGGGGCAGAGGCTTTTTCTCCTCTCTTTCCTGCCTATAGCTTCCCCAACTATAGACCCTAAAAGCTGCTGCTTCTGCGGAGCTACACTTTTACTGCCTCAGCTCTAGGATGTGCGCTCCTCCACTAAAAACCCTTCGAACGGACAGAGGTAACCTCGCCCAGCTGGCAAACAAGTGCGCGTGCGTGTGAGGGGAGGGCGCGCGCCGCTCGAGATTCCTACTGCGCATGTGTTACAAGGAGGTTTCCCCCACCCCGTCACCCCTCTTCTCCGACTGTAGAGGGAAACTTGCCTTCCTCGTGTAGGGGAGGTACCTCTTAGACCTCTACGCTTGCGCGCAGGTGGGCTGTCCGTGTTGACGTCTCAAGCCTGCCTGTCCCCAATGTCTCAGGCCCTGTGCAGCATCCCTGCGGTGGGAGCCTTTGAAGAAGTTACCCAGCCTAGAGTTTAGTTTCCTTGACAACTCAAAAGACGACCTTAGAGGCATTGATTTCTAAGTTCTTTTACCTTTTAGCACAGGTTCAAGTACAAATTCACAGCACTGCTTCGAATATTTCCACTTGGCTCATTATTGTAACGAAATATTTCCCAGCAAGCCCTTTTCCCACTTTGTAGAGGAGAGCTGCTTACTGAGGAGAACAATAGAAATCTGAAATTCTCTTCTTCTAGAACAAAGTTGCTAATAGGAATGGAAGTTAAATTGTTTTTTGCAAAATTCTGCAGTTTTTTGCAAAATTTTGGCAGCATTTATAATAATTTATAAAACGGCATTTATAATCCGGCACTACCTTTTCTGACTTTTTTTTTTTTTAAGATTTTTATTTATTTATTTAACAGAGAGAGAGAGAGAGAGAAACAGTGAGAGAGGGAACACAAGCAAGAGGAGTGGTAGAGGGAGAAGCAGGTTTCCCACTGAGTGGGGGAGCCTGATGCAGAACTGGATCCCAGGAGCTTGGGATCATGACCTGAGCTGAAGGCAGATGCTTAAGGACTGCACCCAGGCGCCCCGCCCCTGCCTTTTCTGTCTTCTAGAATTTCCCCTCCTATCAATTTCTGACTTTAATTTTTTCCGCATAGTTTCTCTTCTTCTCAATTTTCTTGGTTTTGATATAACCATAGCCAGACATCTACCTAATTTCTGTTCTTCACTAATCAGTGGTATTTGTGCTATGCTTTATCTGCCTTCAGCGTTGCTCACGGATATGTTCTTTTCTTTAAGGCAATTAAAAAACAGTGGAATGGAAAGCAAGTGCTGTGGTCATCCCGTGTTCTGCTCCTTGTCAACCATGTATACATTCCTGCTAGGCACCATATTCATTGCTTTAAGCTCAAGTCGAATCCTGCTGGTAAAATATTCAGCCAATGAAGGTAAGTTAAGGCTCGGAATATATGGAGCACTTGTAGCTAATTACACATTACATCTCCTGTCTTTGGTCTCCTTGTGTGTAAAATAGAGATCATATACTTTCAAGTACTCTGCTTCATGTAAACAATAAAGTATGTTTAAATTTGATTCTGTAACCTTTCATTCCTTAGCAAGAAAAATATTTTTTTGCTGAGTGAAATTTGGATTAATGAAGTACAGTGTTGAACCATTAAGAGAACAGATCATAACCTCTGACTGTAGCTTTAATCAACAGATATCTCAGTCTGTAGAAGTTTGTGTAATTATAACTTAGTTCGAAAAAGGAGCATATATTTGGTCACTTCGCATTTGTGAGGTACTGTCTTAATTACTATACTAGTGTGGTAGTAGAGATTATTAGCTTTGAAATTTTTAGCTCAAGAAGTCTTCTGGGTTGTTTTGTTTTGTGGGGTTTTTTGTTTGTTTGGTGGGTTTTTTTTTGTTTGTTTGTTTTGGTTTTTTTTGAGAGAGAGCATGTATGTACACAGTGTGGGGGAGGAGGCAGAGAGGGGGGAAAGAGACTCTTAAGTGGTCTCCATGTGTGGTGCAGAGCCCAATGCAGGGCTTGTTCTCAAGACCCTGAGATCATGAGCTGAGCTGAAATGAAGAGTCAGACACTTAACCAACTGAACCGCCCAGGTGCCCCTTCTCTTTGTTTGTTTGTTTTAATGTAGTAATTTGTATTTATATACACAATTTAATTCTACAAAGCTATATTGACAATCTTTCTCTAGTTATTGAGGATGCATAAAGTCATGACATCACGACCCTTAATGGTTTGCTTGTGGAGTCCGATGTGTATATAAGTCTTTGCTTTGGTTAACATTTATCTCTTGGGCACTTAGGCCAAGTATTAAGTAGCAGTGCTCAAAGTGTGTAAAACATAGACATTCTCAAAAACTGGGTTTATTAGGAGAGCTGTCGTGTGCAAGATCATGACAGTACGGTAGGATATGTGCAGTTCTTTTTTTTTTTTTTTTTTTAAAGATTTCATTTATCTATTTGACAGAGGTCACAAGTAGTCAGAGAGACAGGAAGGGAAGCAGGCTCCTGGCCAAGCAGAGGGCTCGATGCGGGGCTTGATCCCAGGACCTGGGATCATGACCTGAGCCGAAGGCAGAGGCTTCAATCCACTGAGCCACCCAAGCGCCCTGGATATGTGCAGTTCTATACCAAAGATGCAGGAATAGTTTAGATTAGGAAGTGATATATTCTTTCTGGGAGAGGATCATACGGAGTGCAGAGGGATCAGGGAACACTCCCTGATAAGGTGAACTTAATCCATAAGAGGACTGGTGGACACGGGTGTTTAAAACAGAAGCAGCGATCCATAAAAATGAATAGACACATTAAAAAAGAAAGCAGGATGAATTGTGAGAACACGTACTTCAGAATTACTGAGCAAAAAGTTTAAGGACTTGGAGAAGGGGTCAAGGGGTGCTTAACCAGAGGGGAATGTTATGATCAGATACTTAAGGACTTCATATGCCATGCTAAGGAGCTGGGACTTTAACTTTGTTCTCTAGGTCTGAGAGTCTGGAAGATAGGGAATGCCTGAGAAATTACAAACAAAAGGAGAGAGACTGTTATGGTAGCTGGATAGAGGATGGACTTGGGAAGAGACTGGAAGCAGAGTAGCCAGTTGGGGTTATTGCAAATTCGAGCCACAGATGAAGTCTAACCAAGACTTTGGAGGTAATAATAAAGAGAGAATAGATTCAAAAAATATTCTAAACATAGAAAAGACAGGGCTCAGAGAATGTACTGAATGTGGAGACTAAAGAACATGAAATACTGTATAACTCAGAGATTTCTGGTTTGGGGTGCCAAATAGGTTGATCGTGCTCTCAGCTCAGATGGAAGCTATTAGTAGGAAGAAGCAGGCTGGACAGAATTCATAAAGATTATGGAGTTTCAGTTTCAGTTCCATGAGGCCAGGAGCTATGTCCTTGTTCACTGCAGAATTGAACAAGGACATAGCACATCACATATGGGAAGGAAATATCAATTAAATTTATAAATAGGAGGTAGTTATTTATGTGAATATGTTTATTGAGCATTAAATTTGAGCATTAAATGTTCCAGAATACAGATTTGGAGACATTAATATTAAATTGACATTCAAAACCATAAGAGCAGAGGGCTCATTCAGGGTGAGCATGCAGAAGGAGAAAATAAGAGCTAAGGCTAGAACTACCAGGAATGCCAATATTTAAGAGCCATGCTGATGCTCAGTTGTTAAGAAAGAATCTTTAGAGAAATAAGGAAACTGAATGCACATGACTTTCAGAAGGAAAGGAAATGATTTGGAGATGAAGGAAATAGTATCATTATAATAAGATAGGGATTAAAGCATGCCCTTTGGAATTAGTAGTTAGAAGATGTTTGATAATCTGAGAGACTAGGTAGTTTGAATAATATGATAGGATGAGAAACCAGATTGCTTGGGAATAAGACCTGAATGGAAAGTGGGTAAAATGGAGATAATGAATATTGATGCTATTTTAGGGAAAGAAGGAAAAAGAATGGTGCAGGGGTAGGATCTTACATTTTGGTTTTTTTGGATGGGACAGTTTGAGCATACTTACAGGCCAAGGGGAGGGGGCCAGTTAATAGAAGACATAGGAAAATACTTATTGGAGCAAAGTTCCTGAAGAGAAAGGAAAGTTTTAAAGGGGAGAACAGGTCATACTGGGATCATGGCCCCTTTCTTTGGACTAAAGGGAGCCCAGTCAGGATGGATGTAGTGTAAATAAGGTGTATGAGTGAAGGCAGAAAGGAAGTGCAAGGAGGCCAAATGTGATGCTGAGTCACAGTTGGGGATTTGCCATGACAGAAATATAATTTAAAAATAAATAAAAGCCAAAATGAGTTCTAGAGCAGTGGCAAGAATTTGAGAGTTGTAATCTAAAGGCCTCGCCCCAGTTCTTGTGTGTGCATGTTTGCTTGTGTGTATCATAGTGATCAGTGCAAAGTATCGTTAGCAGATAGTAGAGTGTGATTTCAGCCTTTATGCTCAGAAAAGGGAGGAGAAGTTTTCATTAGGCTTTGAAGGATTGAGAAAGTTTAACAGGTAAGTACTAAAGTCAGGTGAACATTTATTAAGTGCAGGTAAGTCAGGTGCACATTTATTAAGTGCAGAATACCTGCCAGTTATATGAAGATGACTAATGTGGGCCCTTTCTCATAAGAAGTTTACATTCTAAGGTAAGACTTACACAGAAGAAGTAACTATAATACTGTGAAATAAGTACTGTTATGAGGGTTTATAGGTAGTGCAGCAGGATCTGAGATGAACAAAGAATTGACTATGGTTAGGTTGAGAAGGTCAAGGGAAACCACAGAAAAAAGCAAAAAGGTGTTTTGGATAGAAAGAATGTTGAGCTGGCATTTTTCTTCTGTACTTGGCCAGTTTTGGTTTTTCATATAATGACCAAGGGAAACAAGCAAATGTTTCAAAAGGGGGGAAATTCAGTCCTTCAAATAGGACCTAATAAGGTTTATGTTTGTCCTTGGCAAAATTCTACAGAAAGTTGTTTGTCAGCATTTGGAAGGTAACAGCTAAGGTAACAGCTAAGACCAAGGCATACTGACCTAACCTCATTTCCTAATTAAGTTGACTTAGAAGTTAAGATACATCTTCCCAACTCGTCAGTGGGTTTGGATTATGTCAGACATTTCCTTCCAGCGCTAGAGGTAGCCAGAGCCCTGGGCAGTTGCCTCTTGGCTCTAATAGCTTCCTTCTTTTACCCCAGTGTATCATTTATCGCAGAGTGCCAAACAAATACTGTTTTCTATACATGCCATGATGTGAAACAGACAGTGTACCTTGATTCTAGCAGACAAGTTACACAAGAGGAAACATAGCTGGGTCCTAATTCAGCCAGATCAATCTATGGCTTTTGATGAGTCAAGCTGTGAGTGCTAATTAGCGGTCAGTTTAGAAGCCCATCTTTAATGCCGTATCCTGAATCCACCTTTGCCGATAGCCTTAACGTCCTCCACATATTTATCAGCAACTTGGATGAAAACATCAGAAGGCTGTTTATCAGACTCAAGAATAATAAAACACTGAGTGCAGTAGGGATAGCTAATAACATTAGGTGAACGGATTGAAAAATTCAAGAGAGAACAAAGCCAACTGGATGAAGTTTAATATAACCAGTATTAAAATCCAACTTTTAAGTTTAAAAATAACTGTAAATTATTAACTGTATATAACCATTATGTAGAACAAAATTTATAGTTAAAAAAATGTCTGTTATATTTCAGAAAACAAGTATGATTATCTTCCAACTACCGTGAATGTGTGCTCAGAGTTGGTGAAGCTAGTTTTCTGCGTGCTTGTGTCATTCTGGGTTGTAAAGAAAGGTGAGTCTTGAAGTGGTACTCTATACTTGTTAAAAATCACAGAATCAAAACACTTCAGAACCAGAAAGACCATTTGATGTCATTTAGTCTAGCCCACTAATTTTATATATGAGGACACTAATATACAAACTTAAGTATGATTACCCGTGTTTTGCAAGTGAAGAAACAGGCCAAAGGAGAAAACGTTATGTGTGGTAGGTAGGAGGGGGCAGGGCCAGGACTCCAGCCCATGTTTGCCTTGTGTCTTGGCCATCACTCTGCCTTGTTACTTGTTCCTTTGTTGGGTCACACAGTGAGTTAGTTTTTATTCAAATTCAGGGTTTTCTAAATCACTGCTGTCTGACTTGGTACTTAGTATATTGCCAAAACAGTCCCCATTTTCTACAGGGGAGGTGGTATAGTGGATTGAGTCAGAGAGACTATATTCTGGGTCAGATTATTTTAACTTCTCTGACTTCCAGCTTCATCGGTTATCGAGAAGAGATACTCATCCCTTCCTCACACCTGAAGCAACTGGCCTTCTGTGGCTCTTTGTATGTGTTAGGTATTAATTCTCCACCTTAGTTCCCCAGTTCTTGAGCCTTATGACTCTGTTCTTTGATCTGCCATGACATATGAGGTAAGCGTAGAATTTAAAGTATTAAAGGTCTTTTCCAGGGAGATTTCTTTTTATTCTTAAAAGTTTCAATTTGTGCAGAGTTTCTAGTAGTTGGAATACATTTCTTAATCTCATGAAATTTATGCGTTATTTACAGGGCTTATACTTAAATTGTTTTCTCTTTTTGCATGTTTTACATTCTCTTGTTATGGTACCTTCCTAAGTTTTTGGAGATCTGGTGATGGGATCATTACGCATATAAGGATTAGTAAAATTTAGTTTTCTCTACTCCCCTATTATAAATTTTCACCTAGTATCTTTTTTTTTTCTGATCCCCTGGGGGAAAAATAATCCCCGCATAAATGCTAGATTTTTTTTTCTCTGTATTCTTACATCTTGCTCTCTCTCGACTTTAGGTCTCATAATAGTAAGAGAAACCTTGAGTATCCTGAGATGTTTCAAGTTAACAGGAATTAGGTATTCCTAAGGGTGTTGCTGATTGTCAGTGATGAGGCATGGTGGTTGGTGGGTTGAAGAAAGAGAGACAATGCTGAAATCCTATATTGCCTTTGATTTCTTAAGGCTAATAGTCACTGATGAAAGCAAGTTCATAAAGCCTCTTTCAAAGAGTTGTATCAGTAATCAAATACAACTTAGTTTGTTTAAAAATATAGGCATTCTCATCAAGATCCTTTGTTTATTACTGTCTTTCTTTCTTTTGAAGACCATCAAAGTAGAAACTTGAGATGTGCTCCCTGGAAGGAATTCTCTAATTTCATGAAGTGGTCCATTCCTGCCTTTCTTTATTTCCTGGATAATTTGATCGTCTTCTATGTCATTTCCTACCTTCAGCCTGTAAGTAAATATGATAGAAAATAGCGTTGGAAAAATACAAAGAAATGAATCCCAGAACTAATATTTTTTATCATTTTCATTGTCAGTGTTAGTTTCTCTTTGCCCCCAGTGGTTTTCCTGAGATTGGACCCGAATCATCTGAATATGGAATTACCAATCTGCCTGCCACATTCTCTCACTCTTAAAGATTGCTGTAGAAAGCTGTGCTGACTAGCAGAAGTTGTTCACTGGCCAGTGAATGTGGAGCCATCTCTCTGTGTGTAACCTTAGTCTGCCTGTTTGCTGAGCCATCCTGTGGTCACCAACCTCTGTTAACTTCAGCATTCACTATCTCCAAACAGATTTCCATTACTGACTCAGAAAATCATATACTCAGAGCCCTATTCTTTCCTATACCCACTTTAATGTACTATATGTATTTTTTGTATTTTTTTTTTCATATTAGTCCTATCATTTAACCCACAAGTTCTTTAAGGGTAGAAAATACATTCTCCCAGCTATAAATGCTATCTACAACTAATCATACTAGGGATGTTTCTCATCTCTCTTGGCATCCTCCTTCCCAACTGAGAAATCCATTTGTAATTGGGATTAAAATTTGGTCTTCTGATTTTACTTTTACAAACTAAGTTTGGGGCTTGTGTTTATTTTCCCATAATATTTTATAAAATGAAGATTTCTATTGCCATTGTTGCCAAAATGTGTTTCAAGTTTCTTTAAATAAAATATTCAGGCATTTTGATGATAAATAGGATTTTTATAGGCACAGGTTCTCTATGAAAAGCCTCTTAAATATAGCCAAATCAGTTTGAGAGTGGGACAAGGAGAGATCAGTAGAGCACTAAGTAGAAAACAGGAATTTGATTCTTTTGCACAATTTAGAAGCTGTTTAATTAGGCAACCCCCAACTACTGTGTCAGTTGCCTATCTGTGAAATAGAGTAACGTTACCATACTAACTCTAAGATTGGAGGAACCTGGGCCAGTTGATCTCCTAAAATTCCTTTCAGCTGTGTCATCCATGTCATTAGCAAGTGTTTTGAATGCTAGAATGTGTTCTGTCTTACATTCTCCCCGGTTGTTTTTCAGATCTAAGAATTCTCATACCCAGCAAGATAATTATTTGTATCAATGAGTACATAGTATTGTATTTTATTGAGCTTAGCTTCAAACTTATATCCCTTTTCTCTGTCCTCAATATGAAAGCAAGATTGCAGCTTCCTTGTTCTTCTAGTTTATTGCTTTGCTCTTCCTTCCTGATTGTGCACAACCACAAATATTACAAAATCAGTCACATGGCATATTCTGTATATTGCTGTGCCCCAAGTCTAGTTGGAAAGAATTAAATAGAGATGCTTGGAAGTTTGGGGGCAAAGAGCTCTGGTGTTTTGTTTATTCTGTGCTCTTGCATGGAAAGCAGTTTCAGAATTCATCAGGGCAGCCAGGTGCTTGGTTAGGGATCTGCACTATAACTGTAATTAATCAGAGCCACTGACTGTTCCCTCTTACCAGCCACTTACTTTCCTCAGCAGCTCTTACTCTTTTCCTACCAGGGGTTCATAAACATTCGTCTCCAGAGGACACTGAGAAATCCTTAAAACAGAGCTTTCCATAAAAAATTCAGTAGAATTAAAACTATTATATTTTTGCATTTGTTCTATTGGATTTTTTAAATTAATTTTTTATTGGTTTTTATTGGATTTATTCTTATTTCTTTAATTCACCTACATGTTAGCTGTGTTTGCTGGTTATATAAGACTACTGAAAAATACTCCTTGGAGTTCAGTCATCCTAAACCGACAGCAAGGAAAAAAGCAGAGTGAAGTAAACAAGATTTGTTTTTAAAAGTCGTTAATATTGTGAGATCCAGTCATGGGGAGCAATGATGAAGTTTCATACTTCTGAGCCAAAATATATACATGTTCAGATTAATATTCTTGTCTGTGAATATGACTGAATTCATGAGAAGAGACTTTTATGAAATCTGGCTAACACATTTCTAAGTGTTGAAAACAATGTGAATAAATGAAAGGACAGTCAAATTCAAGTTTGGTATTGAATCACTGGTCCTGAATCACTGCAGTTGAGCCAGGAGAACTGATTGAATTCTTAGAATAGTAAAGATGCTTAAAAATGTATACTTCAATTTTCTTACTGTATAAAGGGGCCTAACATGCCTTCCCTCCACCCCTGGAAATAGTGTGAAAAGTCTCTAAAGCATTTGAAGAGCTTGAAACAGTATGCTTCATAGGCAAGGTAGCTGTTATTTCTAGGCCTGAACATTTAGAGTTTCTAAGCATTTCCAGATCTGCATATACGGATTGTTTACAGAGGCATTTGCTGAATTTAAGCACGTTTTCAAAGCCTATACAATAATTGGTCATATCTGCATACATTTAACAACCAATAAAAATGGAATTTAATCCTCTAGTGAAATAGCTGCCCTAATAACCCCTCAGGTTTTTTTTACCAAAAAGCTTTTTTTGTCAGGTGAACCAGTGAGCTGGGAGATTTCTGAGGTCACTACTTTGTTTGGATTGTAACTCTATCTTCTCCTTCTTTCTAGGCCATGGCTGTTATCTTCTCAAATTTTAGCATTATAACAACAGCTCTTCTATTCAGGATAGTGCTGAAGTAAGTAACTTGCTCTGAAAGCATATATCATACTTTAAAATGGCACAGACTTATTTCAGATGATATACTCAGAGCACTGAGCCCTCTGAATCCCAGGGCCGAGATTTTATTCCTAACTGGCTTTGTTTTTTGGACAAATTGTTTAACCCATCCAAAAAGCAGCTCCAGTACTGCTGGCCCATCTAAATCTTTGCAACTAGATATATGAAAAGTTTTTTCTTAGCATCTCAAAAAAAATAATAATAAATAAATAATTGACCAGCTTATTTTAATTTTTAGTGCCAAATTAAAGAATTCATGAGCGCTTTTTTTTCCCCCCAGAATCTCTGTCCTTTACTAGGGAACCAAGAAGTTCCTAAATATTGTTAATGCATTTGTTATTTGTAGTTTCGAGAGGATGAAGAGTGGCAAATTCGTTATTAAACTGTTTGTTTGAAACGAGTACATGATTTAAGCTCTGATTGGCAGAGGATTTGCATGTGGAATCTAGTGAAAATTACAATTAATAAGAATGATAGATTTTTAAATTTTGAAAATGCTGTCATCAGTGTTTCCTTTCTCCAGGAAGATCTTTGAATAAAATAAACATTTGTAAGTAAACAGGCTCTGCTGCCTAGCACAGTCCAGACTGTTCTAAGGTGTAATGGGATCTGGGTATTAACTCCAGTTTGTTACTTGATGATGATAAAAATAAAATTAACTTCTTGTTATATTTGTTGTGATTTTCTTTTGCATTCACTTCCCCTTTTAATTTCTTATTTCTCAATGTGCCATGTCATAGTATGTGCTTTCATAATTTACGTGTACAACAGGGTGAGTGGCTTAGTACATATGCACTCAGTAAATATTTGTTGAATCCATGGTGGGTTCAGTACATTACTTATATGGAGTTCTTGAAAGACTTTCTATTACCCTGAGGAAAGCATTCAATTTAACAGCTCATGTGAGAGATGAGGAAAAAGAACATGAACATTACATTTCGTCCAGGTTAAAAGTTAGAGTGCACTGAAATTTGCTTTTGCATCAGGTTCTTCATTTGGTTTATGAGTTGTAACAATAATTTAACTAGCAAGTTAAAGAATGCTAATTCCAAAAATGTTTTGAAGTCTTTAAAATCAAAAAAGTTACTTTATAGGATAAAAAATTGACTTCTGAGAAATTTTATATAAACAGTAATATCTTTATATTGATTTCTGGGTAATGTCCACAGAGGAATAAAATTTTCCCTACCACATAATAAAAGTTTCATTATTTGATAAGGAAGTCTCACAAAGGGTCTCAAAAACAAGTTTTTTATTTTTAAGTAAAATTTTTTTTTCCCGTGAAATGACATTTACGGCTACACGTGGTATTATACTTACATAATGCAGTACATAGGTATTGTGTCAAAATTACATCAAGTTAAAATTGAATTTGCAAATGCAAAAATGTATAAAATATGTATTTCCAGGCTTGGAATTGGCCCATAGCTCTAGTTGTGCCCTTAATTGTGTATGGTATTATTTTTATTTTTGTTTGTTCATCTGTTTTAATTTACTCCAAAGCATGAGCTGTGGCGCAGAGGTCGAGCTGAGGGACCACTCAGAAAGGCCATATTCAGGGCTGGCCTGACGGGTTTGCAGGCGACAGGGCGGGTAGGCTTTCAGCTGGACAGTGAGAAGATAACCCAGTAAGGACTCCTTAGGGCCAAGGGCTGGTCCAAGGGCCAACCTGAGGGCCTTTCCCCTAACTAGACTTAATCCCACAACAACCCCAGGAGGCAGGAGTTACTGTCCCTCTTCATCAGTAGTCATCCCAAGCTGAGTCTGAGCCCACAGCACAGAGCTACCAGCATTTAGGTGGCTTTGACCAGAGGGGAGGGAGCATGTGGGGCAGCAGGGTTAGAGGCAGAGAGACCAACCCAAAGTGAACTGCCCCTGTCAGGGGTGGAGAGAGAGCTAGCATGTGGGCAGAGATGGCCCTCTTAAAAATTTTAAGCACTTAACTATTTGTATTAAGAAAGTTAGCTCTTAGTGTAACCAAATCTAAATCTAATTACACTATAAACATAAAATGTTTGCTTTTAATACTATTAATTATAACATTATGCTGTTGCTAGTTTTAATAATAACTAATGTTATGAGCTAAAGTTCCAAAAAACCTTTTCTCTAATTTTACCTCTTTATATTCAGAGCAGTAATATTCTTAGACATGTATTTGCTTTGTTGTTAGTATCCCTCTGTTTCGAATCCTTCAAGGTTAATTAAGCAGACAATGGAATCACTGTGTTTGTATTGCTTTTGCAGGCACTAATTTGACTGATTCACAAATCAGCACTGGAGCTACTCTTAATATTGCTAAAAGAATATATCTACTACTGTCTTTATGAGAATGTCTTCCAAGTACTGTTTTATTTATTACATTTTTCTTTTTTTTAAATTGTGTATTTTTTTTATTACATTTTAAGTCAATTTTGTTCTATTTTGATCTTTTATCATTGGTGGCATATGTTGTTTGGTTTTCCGTATTCAGTCTACTCTTTGTGAACCATTTAACGTTCTTTTGCCGTTCGTTAGCAATAAAATTTTGACCCAGGAGTAGCAACTTGAGTCTTACTACATATTCTTAATGTGTTTGCCATAAATAACTCATTTTACATTTAGAATTTTTAAAATTTAAATTCAGTTAATTAACATATAGTGCATTATTAGTTTCAGAGGTAGAGTTCAAGTTGTATATAATACCCAGTGCTCGGGACGCCTGGGTGGCTCAGTTGGTTAAGCAGCTGCCTTCGGCTCAGGTCATGATCCCAGCGTCCTGGGATCGAGTCCCACATCGGGCTCCTTGCTCCGTGGGGAGCCTGCTTCTCCCTCTGACTCTGCCTTCCACTCTGTCTGCCTGTGCTCGCTCTCACTCGCTCTCTCTCTGACAAATAAATAAATAAAATCTTAAAAAAAAAAAAAAAAATACCCAGTGCTCATTATATCATGTACTCTCCTTAATGTCCATTACCCTGTTAGGCCATCCCCCCAACCCCCTACGTTTAGAATATTAAAACTGTTGTCTTATACTTGACTCTAGCAGAGCCATCAAATACCTTTCTCATACAGATAAAGAGTATAAAGCTACACAGGTAAGAAAAAAAAAGTCCAGTGACTAAAGCAAGAATTAGTTGGAAGTATTTGAAAGTGGTAAAAAGAAAAATAGCACCAGTCAAATGCCTTACTGGATGTTCTAGAGAAATCCCATGTGAATATGTAGATTGGTTTTTCGAAGTGTAGCCAGTGGTCCACAATGGAAACTGGTGGCAGACATTATGCCTCAGAGCCTTACTGGTTTGCTCTTAAGTCTTGGCAAATTTGTATTATCTTGTTTAATTACATTTTAGGAAAAGTAGTCTCAACCTGAACATAGAGATCTGGGGGCAAAAGATAACCAAACTAGCGCTTTTATCTAAAAAATGTGTATAAATTTCTCTGATATCTTCAAAAGGAAGCTGTTGAGAAAAAAACAATCAGTGAAAAACATTTTTGACACATGAGGGTGTCTTAGAAGAAAAAAAGTGCGCCTCACTGGTACAAGCATTTCTTCAAAATCATTCACTTGATAATTCTTTTTTATAATTTCCTGTTATAAATATGCCACTGGTCACTTTCTGTGTAACTAAGAAATGTTTTATGTACAATTTTTTTTTAAGTCCTGTGTCTTTCCACTTAATTTTATTTTCATGTTCTGCTCTGTTTTACTACCACAAAGTATGGTAGAGATGCTCTTATCTGATGCAATTTGGACTTCATTGTTATTGGGAAGGCTCAGAGTGGTGAATCATTTTAAAGAAAAACCCATACTATAAACAGCTTAAGATGTGTAAATGTCCATTCACCAGTGTTTTGAAGAGCTCAGGCCTTTCCTTTGAAATGTGTGGGATTTGCTGATGAGAAGTCTTTTTTTTGGCTTTGTTCTTGAAGCTACATTGATTATGCATCATGCTTGCTTTCTGATTCTAGTTTCTTAAAGTAGAGTTAGTTCTTAAGAATACTTTTAAAGTAGATTATTATAGATTTTTGTTATTTATTTCCTAATCTTATAATTAGCTCCTCTGTACCCAGTTTGGGTAATTTGCCTTTAATTAATCTTCCAGAGCTTTCAACTTTTCATAAAAAAGCAACCCTTTTCTTCTGCTCATAATTTGTCATTTATGTAATCATTAAATATCTAATTACAATAATGAAGTCACCTGGCAAACACACAGTTAGGAACAGAGACTCTTTGTGAGCAAGAATTCATTTGGAAGCAGAAGCCCTGAGGTAGAGTGTCCTTCTAGCGGTAAGCGTTCAGCTCTGATCCGCAATCCGAATGATTTGTTTACTGGGGCAGTAGAGAGATCAGTTAGGTGAATTTCTACTGTTGTATTCATGAAACTGTGAGAAGCAAACTCATGCACAGTCATTTGTAAGAGCACCTATCCTCAGCTGACTTTATGGGATAATTTATTTAGCTTTATTTTCTTTGCTGAAAATCTACCATTTCCAGCCTAACCCCTTAATAACATTTACCTTCTAGAACATTACCTTGAATGAGCAATATTTTCAGTGGTACTGATTAACTTGTTTAAGGGTTTGTTTAATTAGGCTCTTTTTTTCTCAATGTCAGTGGAAAAACTATAGCTGTTGGGATTGAAAACTTTTAAAGGAATTATAGATTACATTATATAGAATTAAAATATATATTTGCCTTGATGTCCAATAATCAGTTATATAATGATTTTTATAAATAGGGCATATACTTTTCATCTATCTTTTCTGAGTCCAATCAATTTACTTTCTACCACTTGCTGTGTACCATCTACACCTTTAGAAACTTATGAGATTAGTACACAGTTTCTGACTTTGTGGTTTAGGGCTATGCTAGAGTCATAACTAAGTGCTAGATCTGGATATTTTAAAGTACATACATGAGAAGACATGATAGTGTGCACATGTGTGCTGCTATCTAGGCTGGTCTGTGCACATATCAGTTTCAATTAATGAAGCTCTGTGGAAGCATTGGTGAAATCAGACACCTCTTCCTATGTATGCACCTTGGGAATTCATTATACTTGAACATTGTACTTAAGAGGTGCATAGGTCCAAAAGGAAGACATTCAAACCATGGCTCAGATCCTTTCCTCTCCCTTCTCCTTTCCTTTCCTTTCCTTCTTCCCCTCCCCTCCCCCACCTTCCTCCCTCCCTCTCTCTCTCTTTCTTTCTTGATTTCATTTGAGAGAGAGAGAAAGGGAGAGCACAGATTGAGAGGGAGAAACAGACTCCTGCTGCACAGAGAGCCGGATGCAGGACCAGATCCCAGGACCCCAGATCACAACCTGAGCCTAAGGCAGCCATTTAACTGACTGAGTCACACAGGCTCTCCACCTTCCTTGCTCTTTCATAAATATGTGACCTTAGGGAAGTCTGTTAACCTCTCAGAGCACTGTTTCCTTCCTTACAAGAGAAACTGACCCATAGTAGGTGTCCAGTAAATGCTCCACAGTTCTTATAAATTCCATTTCTTACCTGTTGCTTTACACTTATTTATTTGTTTATATGTCTGTGTGTGTGTGCGTGTGTGCATGTGTGTTCCCTCTTCATCTAACTAATTGATTTTTAAACTTGAAGATTCTGTTCCCCTTCAGATCTCCGTATCTACCCCAACCTGAATCAGCTGCCCCTCACCCTAGTCAACATTGTACATTCTTACTGCCTTTGTATAGTCTCCTCCCTCTCCCTGGATATATTGGCAAATGCCATTTCACATGGCAAATGTCAGTTTATGTTTCATCTTTCACCTCGAGTGTTATTTTTTCTTTGAAACAATATCTGACTCCACTTACAGACTCAAGGTTTCCTTCCTTTTTGTGCCTCAGTTGTTCTGTGTATCACCTGTCACACATTATGTTTTACATTGTTTAGTTTCAAGGCTCTTCCCTTATTAAAGTGTAAATTCCTTGGAGATGGAGATCAAGTCTTATCTCCCAGGCTTATAGTAGCCTGGCACACAGTAGCTGCTTATTTAAATGTCTGTTGAACTGAAAGAATCCACAAAACAGATTGACAATAAAGCATGTCTTCTTTTCTTTTTAATGTTATCTCTCTTTTTTTAAATTAACATGTAATGTATTATTTGTTTCAGCGGTACACGTTTGTGATTTCAGTCTTAATTCATAGTGCTCACCATAGCACATACCCTTCCCAATGTCCATCACCCAGCCATCCCATCCCCCCGCCCCCCTGCACTCCAGCAACCCTCAGTTTATTTCCTGAGTTGAGCAGTCCCTTATGGTTTGTCTCCTTCTCTGGTTTTATCTTGTTTCATTTTTCCTTCCCTTCCCCTATGATTCCTCTGTCTTGTTTCTCAAATTCCTCGTGTCAGTGAGATCATGTGATACTGTCTTTCTCTGACTGACTTACTTCACTTAGCATAATACCCTCTAGTTCCATCCACATCATTGCAAATGGGAAGATTTTGTGGTTTTTGATGGCTGCATAGTATTCCAGTGTGTGTGTGTGTGTACCTATATACACACCACATCTTCTTTATCCATTCATCTGTTGATGGACATCTGGGCTCTTTCCATAGTTTGGCTATTGTGGACATTGCTGCTATAAACATTGGGGAACACGTGCCCCTTCAGATCACTACATTTGTATTTTTGGGGTAAATACCCTCTAGTGCAATTGCCGGGTCATAGAGTAGCTCTATTTTCATACAAGTTTGTGGTTAGGCAAAATAAGTAAAGAAATAAAGCATTGTTAAGACTTCATAAACTGAGACTACTAAATTTTTTTTTTCCTTACTGTCCCAAACAGTAGTTTACTATAAAATTTTTTATGATTAGGCCACAGATCTAGGAGCAGGCTCCCTCCTTAAATCTTTTTTTGGGTCATGAACACCTTTGAAATTTGACAGCTTTGAAAGGTCTTGTGTGATTGGTGTGGGCAGGGCCGAGAATTCACCTATATAGAAGATTCCTACTGCAAGGATTCACGGATTTCTATAGCTCCAAATTGAGGAAATCAAGTTGAGACTCTTTGCCATACTTACTTCATAGCAAAGTAAAAATCATTGTTACAAAGGTCTAATCAGTTCTGGAGGTAAAAAGAATTAGTTAAATCTAAAGTTAAAAGGATACTTAACAATGAGAAATGACTGACATTAAGGGATAATCTATTACAAAGGTGAATAAAAATATCACACTTAAGATGCAGAGACACGAACAGGTTTCCTTTGAACTTGAATTGGGAATGCTGGCAAAAACTGGGCACAGTTTATTCTACCAAGTACTTAAGTATCTGCATTTTCAGTAGAAACAGTCACTGTGGGAAAGGAGTTGGTGGGGAGTAGTAGTAAAATCTCGTTTTTCCTCTGAACAGGAGGCATCTAAACTGGATACAATGGGCTTCCCTCCTGATTCTGTTCTTGTCTATTGTGGCCCTCACTGCTGGGACTGAACCTTCACAGCGTAACCTGCCGGGACATGGATTTCATCATGATGCCTTCTTCAGCCCATCCAATGCCTGCCTCCTTTTCAGAAGCGAGTGTCCCAGCACAGGCAACTGCACAGTAAAGGCGTGGACTTTCCCTGAAGCTAAGTGGAACACCACAGCCATGGTTTTCAGTCACATCCATCTCGGCTTGGGCCATGTGCTTATTATAGTCCAGTGTTTTATTTCTTCAATGGCCAATATCTATAATGAAAAGATACTGAAGGAAGGGAGCCAGCTGTCTGAAAGCATCTTCATACAGAACAGCAAACTCTATTTCTTTGGCATTCTTTTTAATGGATTGACACTGGGCCTTCAGAGCAGTAACCGTGATCAGATTAAGAACTGCGGAGTCTTCTATGGCCACAATGTGTTTTCAGTTGCTCTCATTTTTGTGACTGCATTCCAGGGTCTCTCAGTTGCTTTTATTCTCAAGTTCCTGGATAACATGTTCCACGTCTTGATGGCCCAGGTCACCACTGTCATCATCACAACAGTGTCTGTCCTGGTCTTTGACTTCAGGCCCTCCCTGCAGTTTTTCTTAGAAGCACCCTCAGTTCTTCTCTCCATATTTATTTACAAAGCCAGCAAGCCTCCAGGTCTGGAGTACACACCTAGGCAAGAAAGAGTCCGGGATCTAAGTGGCAGTCTCTGGGAGCGCTCCAGTGGGGTAAGTTTGTCAGGATACTGCCTTTTGCCTGTTCTTCCCAAATTCAGCACCCGGTTATACAAGAAAAGAAATTGGTCACTTGTTCATTTTTCAAAGGGTGTTTTGGATTTCTGTGACTTTTAAAAATTATTCAACAAACGTTCACTGGACTTAGGTGTGCAAGGGTTTGTGAGAATGCTGTAAGGGTCAAGAAAAAGTATAAATCACAGTCTTGAGGACTTTATGTGTTAGTTGCATCTAAGAATGTTCTAGTGCCACAGAGCTGGGAGATGTGCCACAGGTTATCTTCTCCAGTCTTTATAGGTTGGCAGATGAATAAACAGAGTCAGACTAAGTGGATTATAGATGGTACATTAAAAAACAAAACAAAACTATACTAAACCCATGAGGCCTGACTCCTAGTCCATAAGAAAAGTTGGTCTTTGACATTAGTTGCATCTTGTTAAATCTAAGTGGAAGTCCTGCCTCCTTGATTTTCCCTGGGTTATTCATGAACCTCAATGTGCCAGAAGGGCAGGCCTTATCTTGTTAAGGTGATTTTCAAAAGGATCTTCATAAGTAAGAGAAAAATATCTTCTAGTATTCTGCCAGTTGCTTATAATTCTTCTAGGAAGATCTGTCAGTCATGGTATTAGCAGATTAATAATGGTCTTTTGGAGATTGAAGTCAGGAGTTAAGTATATGTTTAAAGGACGAAATAAGCTCCTCTAACTTTAAATTTACAGTTTTTTTTTTTTTTTAAAGATTTTATTTATTTATTTGACAGAGAGAGATCACAGTAGGCAGAGAGGCAGGCAGAGAGAGAGAGGAAGGGAAGCAGGCTCCTGCTGAGCAGAGAGCCCGATGCGGGACTCGATCTCAGGACCCTGAGATCATGACCTGAGCCGAAGGCAGCGGCTTAACCCACTGAGCCACCCAGGCGCCCCAAAATTTACAGTTTTTATGAACACACAAAATATTAAGTACTTCAAAAAATGAACATTTTACTCTCTGGGAAAATAATCTCTTGCCTATTAGTTCGTGGTGAAGCTTTCAGCAGTATAATGTCTCTGAAGTAGTGACATAACAGACTCTTAAGATGAAAAAATTAGAAGGGTGGGTCCCAAATGCCCTGAACTCAGCCAGAGTACAGTTTCAAAAGTCCTGTATTCTTTTCCAATGGTCCAATAACACCGCTTGCCTTACTTTTTAGGTAAAATTTACCGATTTTAGGTAAGGGCCTAGTTCATACTTAGTTCTCCAACCACTAGCTGTTTCCCTTCAAGACCAGCAGAGGGTGCTCCATACTGCGTTCCGGTTGTTAGTTTTGAAATTCAAGTACTGAGATGGGGGTAGATCTTTTGTGATCTCATTATGTGTCTAAAATTAGCTTTCCAAGAACATAAGTATTTATCTAATTTCATTTGACTAGATTATAGTCATGGTTTAATGAAATAACTAGTAATAATAATAAATAAATAGTAATCATTACAAATGCTACATTCCTAGTATTTTAAGTAATTACTGATTTCATATTTCCTTTTAGGATGGAGAAGAACTGGAAAGACTTACCAAACCAAAAAGTGATATTGAGTCAGATGAAGATACTTTCTAATTGGTATCCAAATGACTGGCAGCTCTCAAAAACCTTATTTTCGCATTTTCAGCATGTGTCCTATTTATCTTTTCACTTTGATAAACAAGAACATTTCTAAAGCATAATACTCTTTGCATATATCTAACCACTCCCTAAACAGTTTCATCCAAGGCTTAGAGTACCCAAAGGCTAAAATGTTCTACAGAACTGGCATGGGAGTAATAGTATGGAGACTGCATTAATGGTACTTGGTAAGTCGACAAGACACATTCCCAAGTTATTTTCCTTGTCTTCCAAAGTTCCAAAAAACTTGCAATAATCACTTTGGCTATACCCTATAAATACACAAATAGTGATCAGTTTGCCATATATTAATAATTATGTAATTTCATTCTGCATGCTAAAGTCTTCCTGTATGTATTATTATAAATATCACCTAGGTTGTCCCTTGAATTCTGAAGCCCTGGAAATACTCACTTTGCAGTTAAAAAGCAATGTGACTCTTTCTGAAAAGTTTGGTGGAAGGATCTTACCCTCTGGACCAAGACTGATTTGAGGGCAGTGTAGTTTGTACCAAATGTTTTTCCAAAGAAGCAATTTTTCAGAAAGAAAATGGTAGAATTTTTATTTTTAGAAATTCGTAGGGAATTTGAATTTAGTGATTATCTTTTGATGTTTTTCTACACTAGTAAGCTTCAGTTTACATAAAAGTTGGTTCCCAATTACCACAATTCTCACCTGGATTTTAAATCACTTTAAAGAAGCCATGGTGGATTTTTTCCTTCCTTGGTTTGGCTTCATTACTCTTGGATTATTAGATTTTAGAGAACCAATGAACCATTTCATTATATTAGTTATTAATTATAACTTATATAACTTGTTATATATATTACTGTCATACCCTATACATAGGAATTGAGACATTGGCTTCAGAATCATAACAGACTATCAGTAAGACTGATGCCAGAGAGTTCCTTTTAAAAGGGTCACTTTGCAAACAAATGACTTTCACTGAAATGTGAATGGTATTACTCAGAAACAAGGAAACATCTTAATAAAGTACTACCGTAATAATATTGACAGTACAAGTGCATGATATTTTTTTGAGATATTTTTGCATGCAGCTAATTGAATGTGAGGTAGATAAGTCAGGTGATAGATAATTTAAAAGTGAGAAAACAGAAGTGACTTGCCCAAGGTCATGCAGCTGGATGGTGATAGGACAAGCCTAGCTCATAGGCCCGCATGTTTACAGAGCATTACACTGTAGATGTGAACTTTAAGGTGTCATTTTCATGCAGTCTGTACATCTCTTCTTTCTCCTAATTTTCATGCAATGAACATATGACAATACTGTGAATAATCCATCTGTGATATCTGGAATAATATGGCAGGCAAGAATTGGTGAAAATGTATAAATAAAATAATTATTAAACCTGTACCTTGAGTTTTCACTGTCATGTGAGGTGGGACATGGAGTTCTTTTTATTTTCATCTCAAAAAATGGAGTGAGGCAAGAAATCCAAACAACTTGTAAAACTTTTTTTTCCATAGATCTTGACTTCTGAGAATAGCAAAACTGAGAATTCATCTTATCATAGGTGTACCTCTCCATGTTGTGAACGAGGGAGATTATGTCATTATGGCTATTCATTTTAAAGGTAAGGAAATCAGGTATAGAAAGACCTCACTTCGGGGCATCTGGGTGGCTCAGTGGGTTAAGCCTCTGCATTTGACTCAGGTCATGATCTCAGGGTCCTGGGATGGAGCCCTGCATCGGACTCTCTGCTCAGCGGGGAGTCTGCTTCCCCCCTCTCTCTCTGCCTGCCTCTCCATCTACTTGTGATCTCTCTCTCTCTCTCTCTCTCTCTCTCTGTCAAATAAACAAATAAAATTAAAAAAAAATAAAGACCTCACTTTTAGAAAATACATAAATATACCTACCTTGTGGAATAGAAAAAATTACAACAATATCATTGACAAAGGTATTGCCTACATTAAATACATTACATTAAATTGGAGATTTCACCGGTTCAGAGCTTGATTTTCTTACTTACAACAACTTTATTTGTAATTACAGCTTTACTTGCATTAACTGACCGATTAATAGGATACAGAAGGATGGAACTAAGATGTGAAGTTCCAGTGTGGATGCACTGTAGTACTTTGTGGGCACTAATGGTTTAAAAGGAGAATCACTGGAAGGTGAGAGGTCCAGAAACCATAGCTTATCGTCCCAAGTGCTCTTGGCGCCAAGTGTATAATCTGGGGAGAAGAGTAATTGTCACGTGGAAAACGTAGTCTTTCCTACTCTAAAGAACCAAATTACAGTGAAAATAATAGGGTGACGGTTATTCTTTCCTTATAAGCAAGATGCTTCTAACAAATGATCCTTTTCAACAGTAGAAAAGGTCCTGAAGAGTGGTGGGGAGTAGTAGTGAGTTCTCGATCGCTGAAATTTTCAGGGAGAGATTGTACCATCAAGATGTTTTAGAAGATGTTCTTTCATTGGTGTAGAAGCTGACCTAAATGGTTTCTGAAGTCCCTTCCTGTTTTTCACTGTTCTTCTAAGCAGTTATGACCTACAACTGATGTGGTGAATCTGCTAGCTTCATAATTTCTGAATAGCCTTTGGTTGGACCACAAGTGTGGCCTCCAGTGACCTGATTCCAGCTCTGTCACAGTCTCTGGGACCAAACTTAGGTCCCGCAGTGTGCCTAATCCTGAGGCGTAGCAGGACGTGGATGCTGCCTGTAGAGGGAAAGATGGCCTAGACCCAGGATCCCAAATACTTGGCCAACTGTGTCCTGCTTCTGTAGGTTTTCATGGTCCACAAGCAGAGGAGACTCCCAGCCAGATTCCTTTGTTTACAGCTCTAAGGCTCGCCTCTCCATCCCCATGTGGATGTTCTGTTGCATGTTAGTCCCATTGCTGCCTAATCTAGCTGGACTTGACTGTGGAGCTGCAGGGAACCCCTGCACTTTTGTGAACAGCCCAACAGGCTTGACATGACACAATCCTCCTCGGCTCCTTTCCTTTCAGTAAGTCCTGATATTTCCCACCAACTCTTACCACTCCACTGTGGAGAAGAGACAGAGAAAGCCAAACTCAAAGGAAAGACCGTGGCTTTCCTTCTCTAACACTTAAAGCTGACTTTATGAAATGGAATAATATATATTCCTCTTTTAAGAGAAAAAAAAAAGTGTTTTCTTCACAGATCTCAGTGCTGGCCTTTTTCTCCTTCACTGTTATTTAAACTCATCAAACATGAAGTATAAACTTCCTTGCTTATAGTTTTTATATGAAAACCAAAACACATTTGCAAATTAGAATAGAAATACAGCTATAAAAGCAATTAACTTCTGATTCAAATACGAATATAGTGAGCATGTGTTGTTTTGCTCAAATAAAATCACAATAAATCCCTTAACAGACCTGCAGAACATTTGCCCTCGCTTGCTATTTTATGTGCTTTAAGCACCATCCTGTCTCTGCCAAGATGACTGAAACTTGCTGACATTGCTAGTAATGCATTTAATCCTGCTGGGATTTATCAGCCCACATCCCTGACAATCCCGTACGGATGTGGTTTGGGTCAAGCTGCCAACTCCCACTGGCCTTGGTGCCTGGGAAAGATTTTTAAAACGTCAGCTTTATGTGTTCCCTAAAGTTCTGAAAGAACTCCCCAATAAAATTACCAAGGCTTGGTACTTTTTGAGTCCCCTTTTCCCCCTAGAACATTCTCTACTTATTCCTTGTCCTCCTCTGGGTCCTCTCTGTCACTTCGATTTTGCTAAAAAATCATCCAGATATTCAAATTTATTTGTGCAGTAATTTTTGAATCATTCTCAAAGTTATTTTAATTTCTCCTGTTACTATAATTCTATTTTCTTAATGCTGTGTATGAATGGTTTCTCTATTCCTTTTAAAATAAGTTAATAAGCAGTTTCTGATTTTTATTTTATTGGCCTTTTGTGTTCCATTTTTCTAAGATTTGTCTTATGTTCTTCTTCCATCTTATGTATTTGAAATACATTTGTTTCCTTTCTTGTTTGTTAATGAACATTTTTGTAACCAGTAGGAATGTTTCCTGGAATCATGCCAATCCCCAAAGACTTTAAAATATGATGGTATCACTATTCTAACTAATCTGTTTTGAGTCAAAGACTGTGATATTGAGGCTTTTATTCATACTTTTGTTAATTTTTGCTTTTCATACACCTGATTAGAAAATGAGATCTTATTTTTTCTGTTGTTTGCATATTTTTATTGCATAATTTATCGTTTGGCTGGTCCTTTAATATGCAATAAATTTTTTGAGAAAGTTGATATTGGTTTAACATTTTGAACCATTTTGAACCATTGACATTTTGAACCATTGGTTTGACATTTTGAGTCTGAAAGTTCCTTGCGATATTTGACACTTATTCTACTTAACTTTCTAATCTGTTTCATCACCAGTAATTACTTTTACATTTAAAAAAAGCAAATTTAGAACCCTATTTATAGATTTATCAATTTGAAAAATTAAAATATAGTCATTGACTCCTTTCACCCAGTTTTTCCTAATAAACTTGAGAATTTTATCCCGGTCTGCTATATGGTATCTTGTCTACTCTAAGACTCCTCTATGTTTTCACATTACCATCTCTGTAACTGGAATGCCTTAAGCAATGGTAGGTTAAAATAGCTACTGTCTTGTGGCCTAATGATGAAGTTGTCTTTGCTTGCATGTGCAGGCGTTTGGTGTGACTGGACAAAGTTTCAGTCAACAAGCCACTTTAAAACCATTTGAAGAGAGGGGTGCCTGGGTGGCTCAGTCGGTTTGGTATCAACACTTGATTTTAACTAAGGTCATGATCTCAGTGTTGTGAGAGCAAGCCTGGGGTAGGGCTCTGTGCTGGGCGTGGAGCTCATTAAGATTCTCTCTCTCCCTCTGCAACCCCCCGCACCCCCCTAAAAAAAAATCAAACCATTTGAGGAGAGGGTAAGAGTCCTGGTTGTTGTCTGAAAAATCTTCCAATGAGACCTCCTGGTAAGATCAGGAACATGCCAGGATCACATTTTACAAAATGGGTGTCAATAGCTTGAAAGTTTTTGAAAACCCTGGAGACAGAGAAACTGAAGAAATCCTACATCATCATCAGTTCTTCAAGGGCCCAGAGAACTCTGGAAAACCTCAAACATCTGTAGCTCTCTGTCAGAAAGTGACTTAAAAGATTTTAGGCTCAAAATGGGAAGATGTTTTAGAAATAGCTTAATTTATTTAAGTTTCAGTTTCCCTTTTTATGTAACCAGAAAATGGTACATATGTCTTTAAGAGCTCTTTAAAGAAATGTAAAGTAAAAATTCTAAGTCATGAAAAGTAGTATGTTTCATCGACAGTGTGTTCTCTTGTGGGGCATAAAATAGTGATTGATTCCTTTTGAAATTAAGGTCATAGGCATGGTGAAATTTGGAAGTTCATTCAATTTTTTTTTTTTAAGATTTTTTATTTATTTGACAGACAGCGATCACAAGCAGGCAGAGAGGCAGGCAGAGAGAGAGGAAGGGAAGCAGGCTTCCTGCTGAGCAGAGAGCCTGATGTGGGGCTCAATCCCAGGACTCTGGGATCATGACCTGAGCTGAAGGCAGAGGCTTAACCCACTGAGCCACCCAGGTGCCCCCATTCAATTTTTTTGTTGTTGTTTTGTACCTTTTGTTTCAACAATTAATAGTATTCCCAATTATCACAGCTAATTAAGCTTAATTTGTTCATGACATAATTTCCTCATTCATAACGTTTTAATGCTAAGTTATCTCTCAGCTGGAAGCTGCCACGAAATAGATTTTTCTCTTCTGAAAGGCCTTTTGACTATACACTCCCTGAGATTTGGGTTGTTTATTTCTTTTAGCATCTAGCAATTATTTACTAACAGCACTTTTTCTAGTCACATTGCTCAAATAAGAATTACATTTTTTTTTATTACTTTCTATACTCATTTAACATAAATAGCATCTTGTCTGGAAAATATTTGAGTCACCCTTTTTTACTATCAGAAATCTCTTTTTTATCATTTAGTGTTGCAAGAGGTTAAATGTTTCTTTCCCTGCTATTTTATTGTGTGTGGATGTGTGTTTGTGTATTTTTTTCTTCCTTTTATAGGTGAGCTGTTTTCTAAGCCCAAGTGATTGAATGCCTGTTGTATGGGTCCTTTCTTTAAGGTTTCTGTGTACTCATTTTTAAACTAAGTTTAACACTCTGAGTCAAATATTTGCCACAAAACGGCATAGGTAGAATCTCCTTTGCCTGATTGCTCTTTACCTGAATTCTAGGAAGCAAGGACTTGTAGAAAATTATAATGAGGGAATTTTGTAGATGACACTCTCCTTCTATATTGGTTGAAACTTCTGCTTTTAGGGCTAGATCCACAAATACGGGGGCAAACAGTCTCCTATCTGTGAGAAGGAGGTGTCATTTGAGTTCTGACTTATTCCTCTATCGTAGGTGGTACGTCCTACTTTGGTTACGAAGTCAGGTTAAGCAAAATGCCTTGAAAGTAGCACATAAATTTTCCCTACAGCTGTGAAATTTAATGCTAGAATTTTTATATCATATACTTCTATATCATATAATATTTTATATATTATATTTAATACCCTATTTACATCTACTATGCTATATAAAATGCTATATTTTGTATATTTTTTAATTAATTTTTTATTTTTTATAAACATATATTTTTATCCCCAGGGGTACAGGTCTGTGAATCACCAGGTTTACACACATATACATATGCAAATACATACTTAAATATCTATAGACACATGCATACATACATATACACATACACACACCACCCTGCAAAGATTTCCCAAGTTCCTATATTTGAAAGGACTCACCAGACTCCACAGAGTACACTCACTTTTATTTAATGGCCAAGGATACAGTGCAATAAGAAAAGGAGAGCGTAGACATTGGTGGTCCAAGAGAGAGCTCATGACTACGCTCTGCAGGGTTCTCATCTGTTCATACAGCCCACTCTGTCTCCACTGTCTCCTGCCTGAACTGCCAGGATCTGTGTGAGGAATCTTGACTTTGGGAAGCTCAAAGCAGGATTTTCCAGGATTTTTATGCTTCGCTGGCCATGTAATCAGCTGGATTTACTCAATCCTTAGGCCAGTTGGAAACCATCATTAAAGAAACTGACCCTAGGGATTACCAGAGTAGTTCCAGACTTTAAAGAGCACATCATAAATCCCACTCCTGTAATCTTGGCTGTGGGTCAAAAACCAGACATCCTTATCTCCCCAGAGATAAAGATGAAGCATTTCTAAGCCTCTCTGTAAACCAGCTCTGTTCTCCATTTATACACCCTCACCTCCAAACCTCCTTCCTCCAGTTAGGAAGCTAGGTGAGTCAGAAGGGGCACATTAGGAGGACACAGCCATGTCGCCTATCTTTGGCCTCTCAGACAGCTAGCTGACCCTGTGTGGGCAATGGACGACAAGTGTATTCCTTATCTTTCCTCCTGCCATGTTTCCCCAAGTTCAGTATAGTAAATAGGTATGCATAACTCAAAGTTCATGCTATAAGAGTAAAGCCATTCTCTAGTTTCGATTTTGATGAAGTTTTCTCCTATAAATTCACTACTTTTTATTCATTTTGGTTATCTCAGGGAATGTGTGGTGTTTACAGATGAATTAATGCTGCCATCTTCTATAGACAACTTCATATCTAGACAACTTCTAAAATGTGGGAGAGGGAAGAAGTTCCCAGGAGAAGCAGTGCTTGCACTGTGAGTATCCAAAGCCCTTGACCATGGTGACAGTCACTATAAGGCACTTGCTCACATCATGTGGAGCTTGAAAGGAAGAACAATTTATAAATCTAGGCTCCAAAAGACTGAAGAACTATCACCACTCATCTCTCCTTGGTTCCCTCTGCACCCCTTACCCCTCACATGAGGACCCAATATTGGTTATTCATGCACAGTATTTCAGAATGGTGCATATGACTGTTCTCTACTAGTCTGTGAGCTTCTGTGCAGGGAAAAAAAAATTTATTTTTGTTTATATTCCTGGTTTCTAGCAGACTACACAGAAAATAGTATAAATACAATGAATGTTTGAGTCATTATATAACTTGAGTCTAATCTATAAGCTAGTGTCTTGGATTAAGAACCAGAATGAGCAGATGGCTCTTTGCATACACAAGGCTTTCAGCTGTTGGGGATCAGGTCTTGCCAAATTTGGCAATATGCCAGCCTCTGCCTACCCTACACTACTTTGGCTCTCTAAAGAGTGCTCATCACAAAGAAGTAAGCTAAAGATAAAAAAGAGGACTGACGGAGACAAATGGCATGACAGTGAGGTCTGCAGAGGAATTTACTCTTTCTCTAACATTTTTGAAAAGTGAGGCTTCTTCTAGGGATTGGCAATCTTCCAGAAGTGGTTTGTTCCCTGCCTCTCTCCTTCAAGGATTTTCCTTTGCATTGTAGATATTCTTGGAAAGCACGGCACCTTTAGCCTATCAGTTATGCCTAATCAATTGTAGCCATCGCTAAGCCAGAATAGGTCATGAGAAAGTGGCTGGAAAAGGGAAAAGGGCCAGAAGAAAGGAAAAGGATCTTGTGGAAGAGATGGAAAGCCAAAGAAAATTTTGTGCAGGGTCAGTTTTAGCTACTTACAATCACCCCCTCTCTTCACCCTGTCACTATGAGTATCAACCCATAGACTAGAGGAATGAGGAATCACTCTTTTGCTTTCTAGAAGGAACATGCTATTATTTAAGATCTCTTCAGTCTGGTCAGGGACGGCCCCGTTTGTCCAATCTTCAGGATATGAGAGAGGTGATGCCTATGGTTGCCACATTAGGAAATTGTGTTAGAGAGCAAGGTTTTGCCTTGTTGGAGAGACTCCATCAGTGTTAAAGATGCTCAGTCTTTGCCAGCCTGAATGTCCTTGGAAGCTCCAGTCTGGCTCTATGGAGATAATGAGGATTACTGAGTTAGAGGTGATGAGCCCACTGGGTCCAGCTGCAGCAGAGCACCATGCTGGAAAGAAGTTATTCAATACATTTCTCCATTCCCAAAGGAACCTGGAACTGGTGTCTGAACTATGATGTTGCAGAAAATCTGAAGGGACCAAGGAATCTCAAGCGGCATATGGAAATCAGGGGAAATGCAGCTTTATTATCTATCACCGGCGGGCTCAGCGGGATCCTTTCCCAAAGGCTGAGCACCTGACTGGGTTAGGGGTGAGTTTTTATGGTTACGGTGATGGGGGATGGGAACGGGATGTTTTCGTGGTCTCTCAAGGCCGAATGGCCCCTGCATGTGGAAGTATAATCGATGCGGAGAAAAAAAATAAAAAAATAAAAAATAAAAAATCTATGCGGAGGCGTCTCAGGAGAGTGGTAAATCATCCCAGGGGACTGTTTCTTTTTCTTTTCTTAATCAAACAGGACAGGCATCTGGTCTTTTTCTTCACCTCAGCAGGAGCAATGGAGAGCAGCGGACAGGAAGGGAGGAAAGGGCTGGGCCCCGGGAGTCTCTATCCGCCTTAGTGAAGTCTGGGTTCTCTATGAATTTAACATTAGTTCAACTAGAGGAAACCTCTGAGTTTAGCATCCTGTTCCCTACAGGCCAAGAAAGAGTCATAAATACCATAGAGTTAGACGGTAACTTAGATATCTATTCCTACTCTCTCATTTTGTAGATGAGGAGCTGAGTCCCACAGGTAGAATGACTCATCTCGGGTCATACAGGTCGGTCTGTGGCAGAGTGAGGCCCAGCTCTTTTCCCAAGTCCGGTGGCCATTTTATGACTCCCTTGAATTCTACGACAACTGACCCTTTGCCTCTCACTGTCCTAACCTTGGTTCCTGAGTTCTTAAGAATATGTCCAAAACCAAGAGAAAGTTTGGCATTGGGACATTTGCACCAACTTTGAGAGAACTGAAGAGAAGTAGCATTTAACTGTGCTTCACTTTGTCATGGTGTTAAGAGTACTCATCAGGCACACCCCACTATCTGCACCCCCCAAATCACTAAGTACAGGGCCCCCAAGGTGGAAAAAGAAGGCAAGGAAAGCAATCCTGCAGGGAAAGGGGACTTAGTGGTGGCAGAAAAACAGACAGGGGTTCTTTTCAAGAGGCTTCTCTTCTGAAATTTCCATACATTATTGAATACTGAGATCATCCATCAGTGCTCATCGAGCCATTACTGCCTCTGGTTTTGAGCTGTTTTTATCACCAAGGCTCTAAAAGTTGAGACAGTGTGAACTTCAATGTTAACTCTACTCCAGAAAATGAGACCAACTGGGCTCTACCGATTCCACTGTCTGGACTGCCTGCTTCTGTCTCTGCCTCTGTGGAAGGATCTCTCTGCCCTGTGATTTCTCCAGTGAAAAACAATTCCTGGAAATTCATGAAAGTGAATTGCAACAGCCAGCAACTTTGGCCTCCTCAGAGTCTTCCAGATTTCCCTCACTCTCCTGGGTGTTTTCTTTCTACATACTATAATTCCATAATAATTCTCAAAAACTATGTCTTCTTTGTTGCTGTTGTTTGGAAGGAACATTAAAAAACAAACAATGAGAGGCACCTGGGTGGCTCAGTGGGTTAAAACCTCTGCCTTCGGCTCAGGTCATGATCCCAGGGTTCTGGGATTGAGCCCCGCATCAGGCTCTCTGTTCAGCAGGGAGCCTGCTTCCTCCTCTCTCTCTCTCTGCCTGCCTCCCTGCCTACTTGTGATCTCTGTCTGTCAAATAAATAAATAAAATTTTAAAAAAAGATTTAAACAAACAAACAAACAAACAAATAAACAATGAGCAAAAAATACCCAGATTACAAATGACCTGATCTGAACTCCCAGAAGACAGGGATTCACGTGATCTCATTCTCTAATCCTCCTGTTTAATTTTTCATTCTTTAATCCCCGTTTGTACTTTATGTTTTTCCAGATTACAGGATTTGAGGACATTTACCAATAGCATTTTCCTCTACATGTGTCTCAGTCCCTTTGCTGAGCTATGGCTTATCTACAGCACGGCAAATAATGATTCATGGCTTCTTGGCTCTACTCACAGGAGGAAAGAGAATTCAGACACATTGCTAATTATTATTGCAGTGCCAGTGAAAAGTCATCTTGGGTTATGAAAAAGTGTTGTCTTTCTTTGATTGTGGAAGCTAGAACCTTATTCATATTATTCTGTAAGTAAATTTTCTATTATCTGTTTGGTTTCCTTGGAAGATGAAACTCCATCATTATTATATTTCCTGAACTTGAGATTCTTTGGGCCTCTTACTTAGAAATTGTCCCTACATAATTTCAGAAGCAATGGTAATGAAATCCATTTTTTTTTATTGGTGATTTTAAGCTATCCATCACCTTGGTAATCTAAGAGCAATGACATCATCCTGGTTCTCCCACCAGTGCACTGTGCAGCTGGTATAGACTGTTCTAAAAAGTGAGATGAAGAAAGCTTCTCATGTTGGAAGGGGGTGAGGACGGGAGCATAATGTACCCAATAAGGGAACTGTGTTCTAAAATCACTTGAACTCTCTGGACCTCAGTTGTCTATGAAACAGGTAAGAATGAATGGGCTTCATGGAGAACAAAGGGCAAAATAAGGAATTTCTCAAGTTTATTGAGCTACAAATTCCACTTTTACAATATAATTATGTATAACAAAGTCCAGAGGATATAAAAACAAATTTGCACAAATAGTTAAGAGCTAATGTTCACATGTGGCTTGAATGCAGTTATTAATATCTATGCTTGTTAGAGTTAATAACCAATACCAAGATGATCTGGAGAATTAATGATTAATAAGAGGAGCAAAAAAATAAGCAGCCCCATTATCGATAGAGACTGGCACCATTAGGATACTAAAGGCCTGGGAATCAGACTGACTGCCCAGGGCAAGTTCACAGATATTTGTTGGTAGTATTACTTGGTGTTTGTATGTTTGTTTGTTTGTTGAAAAAAAGAAAAGTAGGAAAGACAGCAGGGAAAGAGGGAGGGAGGAAAGGAGCATATTTAGTTTGAATTGCCATATCCTCTTTTTCAGGGATAAAGATTGTATTTTGCTCTCCAGCTACACTTCTGTCCATTGTAACTCAGTAACATTTACCTCTGAAGACAAAAGGACCCTTGGATATAATCTCCTTCTTTGTAGTTTTCTTTTACAAGATGCCAGTATGGTAATAGTTCTATTAATGAGTAAGTAGAGAGGTGCTAGGTGTGAAGGGTCACGTTTTTCCGTGCCAGCAATTCCATGGCACCTGCCAAAATTCCGAAAGTATCATCTCCAGCTGCAGTGCCAGATTCTGGTGATGATGTAGGGATTCCTTTTCCTGGCTCTCTGATCTAGCTCTGAAAAGACAATAAGATAAGAGAAACAGGGCAGGAAATGTTCATGATAGCAAAGCTGGGTTTGGTGCTTTTCCTGACTTTGGTGGCCAATACCACTGGATTCCGATGGTATCAAGCTTTGTGAAAGAAACTCACAATATAAAGCAGAGCCATCTCAATCATTTCTAGACTGACATTTCCAAAAGTGTTAAGAAGCTGTTTCCTCTGTTATATGTGTTCAGATGTTTCCTGAAAACATCTGCACTGTGATCTTTAGTTTTCTTTATCAGTTTTTACTTACCAATGAATACTTTTAAAAAAGTAAATGAGAGGTGTAAATACTTTTATATAGAATTTCATATTCCAAATAGTATCTATCATATAAGAAGAGGGAATTATCCATTCAGCACCAGATCCCCTCCAATTAGAGAACTGGAGCATTCTTTTAAACATCTTTATGATTTAAGGTTTTAATAACAACTCACAAGTAGGCAAAAGTTTGCTATTTATTTAATTTTGAAAGAACACATAAAGAAAAAGGCGGGGAATGTAGGCAGTGTGGAAAAACTCCTTCACATAGCTGGCCACTTGTGGCTTTAACAACTGCGGGGGGAAGTGGCTGGGGCTAAAGTTACGCATTTCTGTTCAGTAAGGGTATCCATGGTGGTAACTCTCATGATGACGGTAGTCATCCTGGTAACCATCCTGGTATCCTTGGTGGTAGCTATGGTAACCGTAGCCTGCGTACTCATCTTCTGGGCAGCGCATTCCCAGTGACTGCTGAATGGCCATTTCCTGTCTCCGGAGTTGCATGGAATCAATTAAATCATACACAATCACCATGGACCACATTGGGGAAGGATACCAGGATTTGACATTTCCATCTTTTCCAACAAGAAGCATGGAGAAGTACTCCGGGCTCACTTGAAAATAGTTCCGGATGTCTTTCACCAAATGGGCTGGTATGTCTTCTCGCTCCACAACAGAACTCCCTAGAACAGAGTTAGAAAAGTTGTTAGTGGATTGAACAGTCAGCCCTCAAGCAAAGATCAAAATGAGAAGAAATCATTATGAGAATAGGGAGAGGACCCATGAGTCCTTTGGTTCAGAATCCAATTAAAGAAAGTTGCTGTACTTTTTCCACTGGAAATTAAATGTCTCTGATGTTCTACAATATTATTAGTGTCAAACTTTGGGACATGTGACGTCTTTTTTATAGGAATGTTGCAAAATATAAAACCAGTCCTTTAATTTAATTCTGGCAAGATCAACTTCTTTCAAGTGTATCACGAACAAAGATTATATTGTTGATATTTCTAAGTTTATTTCCAATTAGCTTAGTTACTTCTTTGCAAATTTGGCTTTCCTTTTGATGCTTTTTTTAGAACAAAAATCTTATAACAAAAAAAATTTCTTAAAGGGGAAAATACCAATTACCTAAGATGTGGATACATGTATTTAAACTATTATGGGCAGTGAAAAGGGGGAGGGGGAGGAGGAGGGTACTGAAGCTTTCCGTGCCAAGGGGTTTATGCCACTATCTCTGGTGAAGATCTTGATCTTGCAAGGAAGAACTGATTTGCTTTCTGAAAACTCGAGTCACTAGTCATCTACTTTCAGCTTCTCTGAGCCTTTCTGTACTGAGCCCATCTATTAAAAGGGGATTAGTAAGATACAATCCATGAGCTTCATAAAATTATTGTGAGAATTAAATGAGGTGGCATAGATAAAAATGCTTCGTAAATCATACAGTCCTATGCAGATAAACAGCATTATTCTAGCTAAGAAAATGGTTACTTTTACTGCCACTTACGATTTTCTATTAAAAACAATATTAATGATTGCACCCTATTTCCCATTTATGTGCACATACACTCATGCGCACACACAAGGTGGATGAATTCAGTGAACTGCATTCACCTTAACGGTCCCTCACTGCTTGCATACCGTTTAATATAATTTAATTTAATGTAACCGTAGTTCATAATGTTTTAAAAGAACAACACTTTACCATTAATTGGGAACAGTTCTAAAACTCCCCCAACTTCCTCTGCAACCCCTAAAAGTTTCAGAATGGTTATGTGGCGCAGACCTGGAAGGAGAAAGAAAACCATAACGTTGGTAAATCATCTTTTACCTTCAAAGGCCAATAGCTGACAATTAGGATTCTCTATATTAAAAAGAACATAACTTCATTAGGCAAAATACTCCATTTTTTTCTAATAAAAGAGTCATTAAATAATTTTAAAACCTTGAAAAAGACCTAATTTCAGATTTAGGATTAATAACAGGGTCAGATATGTTTTTTTGTTTTGTTTTGTTTTGCTCTGTTTGTAGATGGAAATAAAAGAATTTGCTCTTAAACTGTCGTTCTATTAAATAACAAACAGAAATGAAGCTGTCGGAACATTTAAATATCTGGGATGATCTGAGCTGATTCGAGTGCTGAGAAAAAGTCATGCCAGAGGTTATAACAGTTTAGGTGGATGATGTTTACTGGGCTAATTCAACTGTCTCTTGGAGAAAAAAGCAGAACCTATCCAGTGTGATTGTTAAAGGAATATTTCCAGCTTTCTTGCACAAAAATTTGTCAGTGAAAAGGGCAGGTTCTTACCACTTACTTAGAGGATTCAAAGGAGAAGCACTTAAGCACAGCGTGCTTCCTACCCACAGCTAAAGTTTCAGGAAAGGAGAGAAGGTCATGCCTTGGTAGCTTGTTGGAATTCTTTTGAGGATGAAGTGCACACCAAGAGATTCAGGAGAAAAAACACTGGAGGACAAGGGGGCTGCCAGTTCATCATATCAAGATTTCATATCATATCATTTCATATCATATCAAGACAAAATGTCAATCTATTCAGGGTCATAACTTGGGACTAATAATACGAATATCGATGGAGTTTATTGTTCAGAGGAGAAAACTGACAGTTGCCATGGCTTGAGGCTGTTTTAAGGAGGGGCTAAAATCCTAGCAAATGGCTATCCAAAAAAAAAAAAGTTTGTGGTCTTTGCTCTTCTCCCAGAGAAGTGAAGCATTCTGTTCTCAATGTCGTTGAATCATGTTTTCAAAAGGGAAGATCATGAATTTAATTATTCCTGGAAAATAAGACTTGTTTACATTTCCTGTATATTGCAAAAGGGTTTGCTTGCACTAATGTGATTTAAGTTTTGTGTGCAGAGATTAAATGAAACATCACCTAATAACTGTTCCAAAACTGTCTTTAGACAGCTGAAGTAAGCCATGATTTTATTTACATTCTTATTGTGAAGGGCTATTAACCGCTCTAAACTTCTGCCTTACCTAGCAACATTGGTGGCTACAAATAATTTAAAATATACTTAAAATACAAAAAAACCCAACCTTATATATTGATATAAGTCATTATTTATTAACTTTGATAGTAGGACTATACATTAAATACTCATAAATTTTCTAGTTGTTTTTACTGTTATGAGCTTGTTGTCTACCTCTTTTGAGTTATTATTTTATATCTTAAAACTAAAATGTATTTAAATTTACAGATACTGAGTCATAGTAAAGACCCAGGCTCTGTTAATACTTTACAAAACTTATACCCCCATTTTAAAAAATAAATTAAGCACGTTTTTTTTTTTTAAAGATTTTATTTATTTATTTGACAGAGAGAAATCACAAGTAGATGGAGAGGCAGGCAGAGAGAGAGAGAGAGAGGGAAGCAGGCTCCCTGCTGAGCAGAGAGCCCGATGTGGGACTCGATCCCAGGACCCTGAGATCATGACCTGAGCCAAAGGCAGCGGCTTAACCCACTGAGCCACCCAGGTGCCCCTAAGCACGGTTTTATAACTAATAAATGATTCTTCTTCCTAGCAGAAGTATCAAAATAATGCTGATTCATTTGTAATCCAGTTAGAAATGGAATTTTTAAAGTCTGTGGCTTCTAGATACTCCCCCCTCCCACCAATGACTGTCAAAATTCTTCCTCTGTAGAAGTACATTTTAAATGAGATTTCAATTGTAATTCCAGTTTTGAAACTGCCCTTAGCTCCTTGCTTCACCACTGATTTTAGTAGTAAGTTCTATGTACTATGCATTTTCCTTTCTTTGCATCCTTATTCAAAACGATACTTTAGGTCACTAGGATAATAATTTTGGTAAAGAAAGCAAATGTTCGTTTTTAAAACACTGAGTAGTTCACTACAAAAAAAAAAATAATAAACTATGTTTCTCTTTGACCTACTTGTTCTAAAATAAGATTCTGTTTGACAGATCTTGCTGTATTTTTTTTTTTAAAGATTTCATTTATTTATTTGACAGACGGAGATCACAGAGAAGCAGGCACAGAGAGAGGAGGAAGCAGGCTCCCTGCTGAGCAGAGAGCACGATGCGGGGCTTGATCCAAGGACCCTGAGATCATGACCTGAGCCGAAGTCAGAGGCTTTTTTTTTTTTAATTAAATTTATTTATTTTCAGCATAACAGTATTCATTGTTTTTTTCACCACACCCAGAGCTCCATGCAATCCGTGCCCTCTCTAATACCCAGGTGGTGGGTATTAGTACCCACCACTTCAAACCCCTCAGATTGTTTTTCAGAGTCCATAGTCTCTCGAAGGCAGAGGCTTTAATCCACTGAGCCACTCAGGTGCCCCCTTGCTGTATTTTCTCTCCAATTATAGATCAAAATCCTTTTTAAGGGAATAGTGATATAGTACAGTATGCTTCCATTAATATATTAATTCTCAAAGCCATTCCTGTTTTGCAGAAGACATTTAACCTACGGAGAATGACCCAGTGTTTATAGCTAAGTATTACCCAAGTAAATGATGATACCCGAGTTTTAGAATGTTGAGACAAATTTTAAAAAACAACAACAACAACAAAAACTCCAAATAAACCAGAGGGTACATAGCACAGATCACTAAAAGTAAAACAGCAGGTTTTTCAAACACTTCAGTGAAGAACCCCAGAGAGGAGAATATTGAGGAAAAACAAAATAAAACAAAAACCCCAAAAAACCCTGCATTTGATGAAGGCTCCAGTCTGAAAGCAACTTTATGCTCAATACAACTGAGTAAGTGTCTGGGAATCTCCAGTCTGGACTGAGGAATATTTGGATGATCTAAGCTTCTATGTTCCATTTTAGAATTGACCAGGAAGAGGGTGGTATGGGAAAACAGTGATGACGAGGCTTCCCACTCACCAAAATTGCAGGCCTGGCCACTGAGGGCCGAGAGCTGTTGTGAATAGGCCCAGTCTTCATCATTAGGGGCAGAGATCACCAGCAACCGCCTCCTCCATCGGAACCTGGAAAAAACAGGAGGCCGTGATTACTGCTTCAAACAAGAGAGGCTAATGTAAGAGAGCAGTCACTTTGCCTGTCGGGGTTGTCTATGCCCAGAATAAAAAACACTGGCCCTTAGAAATATCTCATAGTTCCGCAAAGCCATTAAACTTCCTTTCCACATTTCTTGCAGTTTTTCTGTTATAACTTCATGGTCTGCCTACTGTGGCATTTGCATGAAGCATCAGGCATGAGTCTGGCCACCACACCCAGTAGGGTCACTTGGGGAGACATGAGGTCCTCAGATGCCATGAAGACTGGCCAAAATGGTATGTTATATAGTAACCACAGAAAGAGGGAATCAGAAGAACTGAAGAAAACTCAAGTTCTAATAGAGTTCACTAGGGCTTGGAGGGGGTCAAGAATCAAAGGTAGGGACAGAAATAGAGTAGAAAAAGAGAACTAAATTTAAAGTAGATGACAGTGACAGGAAAAAGGAAAATGGGGAAGTGGTTCAAAGAGTCAGGGAGGATTCCTGGGAAAACAAAGCCGAGGTATCTTTTTCGGTAGCCAGTGGTTCATCCATCGGCAAATTCAAGTTCTAAAAGGTAGCCTACCAACTAGAAAACCAACATTATAGAGCCCTCCTGCAAAGTGGAATGGGGCTACACCTTGAGCCTAGGATTTCAGCATATAATACAGTAAACCTGTTTCTGCTCTGACACTGTAGGGTAGTAGAAAACTTTTGTCTTATAACCTGAGTTCATGTTTTGTCACTGCTAACTTTTTGGGTTCCCTGAGCATGTCACGGAGTTCATCCAAGTCTCAGTTTTTCCTTTTCTCTGAACCAAAAATAGCATTTACTTCAAAGAGCTCATAACACCTAAGAATTAAATTAAAACCCGTCAGTGTAAGTTGTCCACACGAGGGCATGGCTATAGATAGTGGCTGGATCTGTGGCCTTCTAGATGGAGGATGTTGTCTATGAAGAGACCTCAGACATTTATCTACCAAATCCCATACGGTAAGTGATTTAATCCTTTGTGTATCATTTCATAGCTCATGTTCATCTACACAGAAATCATTAGAGGTCAGTAAAGGCACAGCCTATTGTCTTCATTTGATGGATGACAAAATGAAGCTTAGAGAAGAGAAGTAATTTGCCAAACTAGTCAATCAAACAGTTGGTACTAATGGTTTCTCTAGTCTATCACCCTCAGAGATCCTGGTGGTTGGCTGATGCAGTCAGGGTCCCTCAGGAGATAGGAAGGAGAGGGTATGCATCAAAGGGCTAACAGTATGGAGTTGTCTCTAATTCCCCTTTCACTGGAGGGGAGGAGTTTTGCATTCTGCCTTCTGTGCAGACAACCGGGGGATGTTAGTACCCTCGCTGAGCTGGAAGCCAGTTGATTATATTCACGACTTCTCTCCCTGTGCCCATTCTAGCCTCACAGTGAACACGAGAGTTTTCAGCCCCAAAGAAAATGGCCTCTTGGGGGAATAGTGGTTTGGGTGAATGAGAGAAAATGATAGTCTGATGAAATACAACCTCTCAATGGGCGCCTGTAGCAAGGCTTGCCAAAAACTGCTTGCTGTGACATTACATTTGCTTCCTCTGCTTGTTTCTCTTCAAAGGGAAAGAAAAACTAAAATGTCCACTGAGAATAGGGAGATGAATGTATTTAGCATGGAGGAGGGGAGAGGAATGTCTGAGACTGTCCAAGACCTCCTGGGAAAGGGAACAGTGACTGCTGTCGGATCACAAACATGGGTCTCCTGTACCCTCCCTGCTTCCTTAGGAGACATGCCAGCCCAGCACTGCCCCACCCCCACCCGGCCCCCAGCCAGCATCCAAACCAGGCCAGCCTTCCTGGCCTCACACAGAGCTGTAGGGTATCCTCGAAGGAGCTATTTTGGGTGAGGTATATTTTGGCTTGTTTACCGGTGTGCACCACTGGATGCTGTCCTGATTAGACAGGGACAGGATCTGAGACTCCCTGTCGCAGACACAACCAGGCAAGGGTCATTTCCCCTAAGGAATGATTCTTTCTCCCACGGACCTTTAAGATATGAGACTCCAGCTTGCAACACTGAAGGAAATAACTTCCACAGAGTGTAACAAGAGATGTCAATGTGGCCCAGATCCTTATTTCAGACAAATTGTTCTCCTGTCACTTTAACGTATCAGTAAATAAAAATTCTGTGAGCTGTATGTGTGTTTGCTTCTCTTAACTGGCACTCCCAAATTAGTTTGCATTTGCCCACTCTTTGGGGCTTTTGTCTCAGAGGAACGTAATTATAGCCTGAACCAGATGAGTGTCACTGAAGACCAGACCGGCTTCAGAGTCTGGTCAGCTGAAACCAGGCTGTGTAGACTCACCAACAACTCAGCAAATGTGAAAGAAAATTCCGATTGGATATTCATTTATTTATAGAACTTCTATTTAAAAAAAAAATTTTTTTCCCCCGTTCTCTCTGCCTGGTTTCAATCCTGAGGTGTTTACTAAATCTCCTCCGACCTCTCCCTTCATGACAAAGTTTTCTAACTAGGAGCTGAATAACTGGTCCTAACACTACCGATAGCCAGCATTCGTTGATTACTCACTTTGCACTAATGTGTGGTCCATCTTTACCTTTATTTTTTTGTTGTTGTTTATTTTTTTACAAGATTTTATTTATTCATTTGACAGAGAGATAGAGAGAGCCAGAGAGCAGAAATGGGGGGAATGGCAGAGGGAGATGTAGAAGCAGGCTCCCCCGCCAAGCAGGGCATCAGATGCGGGACTCCATCACAGGACCCTGGGATCATGACCTGAGCTAAAGCAGGCGCTTAATGGACTGAACCATCCAGATGCCCCATCCCCTATCATTACCTCTAGTACTGAATTTACCTTTCACAACAATCTTAGGAATAGGTACACTTATTATTCACATTTTACAAATGAAGAACTAAAACCTGGAGAAGTTAAGTCATCAGCCCAATCACACAGCTAATACATGGAGATGCCAGGAATCTAACTCAGGAATCTACTCATGCCTCTAGGTAATAATAAAAAATTCCGCTTTGATTTTTAAGATCAATGATAATTATCAGCACAGTGATTGCATGAGTTGTGACCACAAATCATGCACAGTTATAGGACATCCAAATTAGAATTGCATCCATTCTGAGTATCTGCAGCCGATGCCTTTTCCTGACATAGTACTGAATACGTACAAGACTCTGACATTCGAAGGAAAATACATTTACATATCATAGTGTCCTGGTCAGTAAAAAAGGTTTTAGATGAAAAATGTGCATACAAGTCTTAAAAATTAAAGATAGGCCAGATTCGGATGTGTGATCAGCCAGAATGAATGCTGCAAGATTTGTGTGTGATTGAAATTGAGATAATGTCAAGCTTTTCCTGTCAAGGTTTGAAACCCATGACACAGTAATTATAAAAAGACAGCCTGCCTGGAGATGGTAGGAAAAATCTCTCAGAATGTCTCTAGCTGCAGGTCTCCCGGCTGGCCCAAATCCTTGGCTATAAATAACAATAATGAACTGGGTGGTAACTGTCTGCTGTTGAGGACAGGTGACTTGAGTTTACAGGGTTGGTTCAGCAGGTAAGCATCTTTTAGTCCTGGAAAATTTAGAACTAAGAAGAGAAGATTTTCAAAGAATCATAGCGATAATCTATATTTCTAAGAAGGAACCTGGTCTTTATAAACATAATTTATGTTATTGTGAAATTTAAGAGAATTTGGTTTATTAAAATGACAACCCTAAGACTATGATTAGAATGTGTAATTGAGTGATTGGCTTAGATGTGTGTTTCTAAGTCGCGTGCAGTTACTGGAATATCTGAGAAAACATTGGATTTACTGTATTTATAAGATTACTGGATCATTTAAGTATTCAGCAAGGTTTTGTTTGTTTATGTCAAACAATTCAAAAATACATATTAGGGGCGCCTGGATGGCTCAGTGGGTTAAAGCCTCTGCCTTTGGCTCAGGTCATGATCTCAGGGTCCTGGGATCCCATATCAGGCTCTCTGCTCAGCAGGGAGCCTGCTTCCCTCTCTCTGTCTCTCTGCCTGCCTCTCTGCCTACTTGTGATCTCTCTCTGTCAAATAAATAAATAAAATATTAAAAAAATACATATTAAATGTAAAAATGGCTGTTTGAAATAAAATTGTTTAATTATGGTATTTGTAAGCAAGATCAAACATTATTCAAAGCCCCTTAAAAATGATAGCTAAAGTTTTCTAGGTTATAAATAGAATAATACAACTTAAAAACCTAACTTAAAAGTTTAAGAGAGAACTGTGGTCTTCAATGTATTACTTGGGTATATTTGACTCTAATTGTGAAAATCAAAACTGAACTTCTAAGAATCTTTTCTGCCACAAGAAAGGTGGAAGGAAGGACGGAAGGAAGGAAGGAAGGAAGGAAGGTGGGAGGGGTAGGGGGGAAGGAAGGGGAGTGCAGGGGAAGGAAGGAAAAGGAAGAAAAACACCTCAAGGGTGACAGAAAGGTTTTCTCATCAATCCTGTAAGTCAGTGCCATCGAGAGGGATGACCCTAGACCAGAAGCTAATGTTTCAGTGCCCCCAGGACTAGACAAAAAGCCATCTGCCCAGTGGAATGTTAGAGCCCTTTCTTAGCCAAGAGACTGGCCTGAAGACTGAGCTGAACCTTAAGTCCTTATAAAGGCACACCCCTTCTGTCTTCAGTCCAGATGCTTGCACTACCCTGAAAATCTGAATGAAGGAAGAACCTCAAGTTCCTTTCAGTTCTGAAATCCTGTGGTTTTAGGGATGTCTCCCTTTGCTTCAAACTCTGGGCTTCTGGCTCCAAGACTAAAAATAATTCACATTATAGTTTCAAAAGGAGTATCAGATAAGAATGTGAACTTTAGGAGCCAGATTCTCCTGGGGCCACTGAGTCCTAGAGCTGGCACTAGCTCAATGTTGACCGAAAGTTAGTTACTTAATCTCCATTAGCCTCAGTTGTCCCATCTGCACCACAACAATAGTTACAGTATTCAGATCCTAGGGTTGTTTATAAAGATTAAAGTTGGAAAGGAAGATGAAGTGCTTGGCAGAGAGGTGAGCATACAAAAAGTGGTCACTTGGGGCACCTGGATGGCTCAGTTAGGTGTCCGACTGTTGATTTTGGCTCAGGTCATAATCTCAGGGTCATGAGATGGAGCCCCTATTGGGCTTTCTGCTGGGTGTGAAGCCTGCTTAAGATTTTCTCTCTCCCTTTCCCTCTGCCCTTCCTCTGGCTACAGTACATGCACTCTCTCAAAGAAAAAAAAAAGTGATCCCAGCAACCCTGGGATGTAGTCTATAGTCAGATCTACTTGCTAATATTCTCCTTTATGGGTGAAATTTTTAAGGCAGGTTAATTGAGAAGCATAGAGAAATCAACATAGCTAGTAAATTGCAGGCCCCAAACTTGGATGAACAAGAAGTCCTATGCTCTTTACACATCATGAGGTTCTCTTTTAAGAGACCCAAGCATCCTGAATCTAGAGGAATTCAGATGATCTATCCACTTACTAGTCATAGCATTCTTGATTTTCCAACTCATGAATGGAGAATACACAGGAAGTTAACAGTTTCCAAGTTAATGAGACTCCAAGTAAGTTCTTGCTCCATTTCTGGAGTGTCTTGGCCACACAGTGTAACTAGGTGTGGGAGGTGAGGAGAGGAGATGTTACACTGAGATTTCTGTGCCTTTATTTGCTGTGGGAGGAATTTCTGCAGTTTTCACCTTCTAGATCCCCAAAAGCCCTGTAGAATTTTTATCCAACATGAGGGAAGTGATGGAGAAGGAAGAAAGTAGAGCGATTTTCTAAGACAATCTTCTCCATGTATTTACTGAAATTTTCATACAATGGTTTTCAATAAACCCTACTCCTCAGGGAATCAGGGAGCTGGGTCAAGAGAATTTCTTCTTTTGAGGTCCTAGAGGGGGTTTTTGTTGTTTTCTGAAGAGTTAGAAAGAAGCAGAAAATCAAGGAGAGTGTTCCAAATCCTGTTTGGAACCAGAGTATCCTAATAAATAAACATGTAAAATAAAAACGCTGTATACAAAGCCCTCTAAATTCACTGGTGGAATAAATGAAATCTCCCGGGTCAGAATTCTCTATTCTGTGCCCCAAGAGGAGCAGAAAGAAAGAAAAGACCTATCCAAAGCCACCAAATCAACAATCAAGCTTGGAGCTGACCCCAGTCAACATTATAACCAGAGCACTTTCAACAGGAAAAGACTAAGCCCTGTGGCCAGGGGCTATGAAGCAGACAGACATTTCACCAGGGAGGGTCTGCACACAGGTCTACTTCATGTTTCCTTGATCTTTTTATTAGCTCACCCAGAACACCTTCCCACCTGCCTCCTCAGGGTCTCCAAAAGTGGGATACCTGGATAGGAAGTTCTCCAATGACTGCTTCTTGTCTTCCTTACAAGCAATGCCCTCCTTCTTCTGCTTTTCCATGTCTTTGACACGGGACTGGAATGTATCAATCAAATCGAACACGGACTTCATTGATATAGGCACTTCATAGTATTGCTGTTTCAGAAAGAATAGAAAGCATATAGTGTATAAGGGTGTTTCTTCCCTATGTTTGAAGGATAGAGAGCCTGGGAGAACTCAGGAGAGCACTGGAGAAATCAGAGCCTGGAGGGTACATTGATTAATAAACTAAACTCTCTTCTTCAGAAGTACCTCTGCTGAGGCTTTGAGGTTCAGAATCCATGAAACAACTGTCCCTTACCTTTTATGAGAATTTCTTAATTGCATATGTTTGTTGGAAAGGGTCCATGCCTTCCTCATTACATGTATCTTAGGTTTGCTTCCCTATCTCTGGGACTAAACTGATTCCTATTCACTGCACAACTGGAGAGAAGGTAAGAAATACTGTAACCAACATGGGAATGGAATAACCTTTTAGAACACCTGACATGAACTATAATGGTAATTTTGCACTATGAGGAGGACTGTTCTTTGACCATCAGGAATCTGCATACACTCTTTGTGATTCCCAGAGACTGTTTTATTGAGCAAGTGTCACTTAAAATTAGGTCATGTTCATATATGTATTCTTAGAAAAAAGTTGGAATCCAACTTCAAGATAATGCCATTCAGTTTCTTGGATCCTAGCTGTCTGGACTTCCAACAGCAACCTAAGATGGATTTGAGGGCTGGCTGAGCAGAGGCAATGTAAACTAGAGAGAAGTCTGGACCTTGCTTGGAGCTATGCCTCCAGTGGGAATTGAGTAAACTACAAGGTGAAAGCTGTCAGAGACCTTTGTATCCATCTAGCCCCGCCTTAGAGGTGGGGCAACACAAGTGAGGAATGGATTAATAAATGGACTGCTCTCCAGATCCAGAAGAATAGTGCAGGATGGATTAGCTATTTTGGTAGCCCTGGTGACCTTTTCCCTGATGATTTTCACGTAGCATGGTATGCTATTGGTGTACAAGAATATTTCAGAGATGCGATCTGGAGCTCACCCACATGGGTAGGAAGCGCAATGCTAACTGGGTGAACTTGGGCAAGTTACTTAACCATTCTGGGCCTCTCTTTTTCTTCTGGGAAATAAAAGTAATACTTGTTATTTATCTCAGAAGTTTGGGATAGGGATTGTAAAGGGTTGAGGTGAGTGCCTGTCATGTGGAAAACACTTTAAAAAGTTAGATATTTTTGCTACTATTTTTATAATTATTATTATCATTACTACATGGCACAGTTTTTCATGCCTCAGGACTTCTGTTCCTAAGCATAGGAAGAAAGTAGGTATAAAACTCTGCTATCTTGTCCATGTTGAATCAGAAGGTAAACTTCCAGGACCTTTCAGAGTAGGTCATGTTCAATCTGGCTTTCCTGAAGGAAGAAGCCAAATACTCTTCACCTTTTATCCCTTGCGCCTGGCAAATCATAGCTATTCAACCAGTATCAGTGTCAATGCTTGACACTGAATTTGGTCTGAGTCAAACCACTGGGCCATAGGAGGCCATCCAACCAAGCTCTTTCATAGACTACATTTCTAGGCACAAATTCTATAAGGTAATGTGGAATATCTGAACCATTCCCAAACCTTCCCACTTATAAAATAATTTGTGCTTATTCATATGTCTAATAGATTCACTGGCAAAAAAATTCTGAGTTGTATTCAAAGGCATATAACTGTATCACCTAAAACAGAAACCCATACCTTGACTCTCAGGTCCACATCTGTTAGCACCATGAAGAAGTCATTATAGGTCATTCCGTACTCTTTCCTCAGCTCACCGATGAGATGCTGGTCTACCAAGTCCTCATCATCCACCACTCGCATGGGTTTTTCATTATCTTAAGGCAAATGAAATGTGAATAAATATAGATATGACAAGACAGAAATAAGTAGGAAGCGAATGGGTGATGGCTCCCAGTCTCCATCCTGAGTTAATTAGAACAGCTTTCATTAATTGCACACATTCAACTAACGTTCTATTTGAACAAAAGTTTCCCAAGTGGATAAGTAAATACAGAAATAAATGAATAAACTAATTTTGAAAGTCAGTATTCTACAGATGATCAAGCCCCACATCTGCCTACCTTGATCGTAGTGAATCAGAAAGCACAAAGTGAGAGTGAAGGCAGCTGAGTCATCCCTGGAAGATGACTGCCAATTCCACCATGGGAATGAGTCATCACTCCACCTCACCAAGGAGTTTTTAAATTTATTTTAGTTTTATTTACTTAGTTGAGTCTAAAATCTGTGTCTTTTCTTCACTTTTATTAGAGAATCACTTTGGAACTCAGTGAACTATGTTGTTGCTATAGAGAAAAATAACCCTATGTTCAAGCCTGGCCACAGGTTCATTTTAACTCCAGAAATGTAGGGCTTTTCATAATACAAATGTTGTAAGTAAATACCATTTCCAGCCAAGTGCTACTAAATGTATGGTAGTTTTTAACCATTATGTATTTTTTAACATTAAATCCTAAAAATAAATTATTATAATTTGAAATGGTTCTTAAAGATGTCACTAGGTTGATGAGAAGTATGAACATGGCAACTCCTACGTCTCTGGAAATGATTTTCACATTTCTGAGATGAAAATGCTACTTCCTTCCCTTTTACGTCCCAGTGTTTCCCTCAACCCTATAAAAAACCTTCCTTTCCAAAATAATCCCCTGTCCTTAAAAAAATGTGAAAAAAATTAAAGTTAGCAAATAAGTGATAATAGATCTATTAGTGAAAAGACTCTACTAGTTACTATCCGCATTATTACCCAATGAGTAATATCATACTAGAAACAACCTCAGCTTTGCAGATACAGAGCTTATAAAGCTTGAGTACCATAGACCATTACTCTTTTATGGATAAAAAGGGGATGATTACAAGTTAACTGTTACTTTGATTTATTTGATGAGGATCACTGAAAGTATACCAACAAGGAACTTGATTTCCCCCAAAGAAGATCAAAACACAAAGAGAAAGAACCAATTTTCCTCCCCAAGATTGGGACAGTTCTTTATGGAGCGGGTTCAAAGGCATGGGAGCTGATAGCTTATATGAGGACCAAGCACTGTCTGCAAAATGAAAAATGACATGCTTCATGCATATAAACTATTTTTAAATGCACATTTTTGCTGCCATTAATTAACTACAAAGTGATGAAAAAGAATTGCCAGATTCATGTTGGTTTTTGTTTAATATGTCTCATTGGGAAAAAAAAAGCTGAAGAAAATGCATAGTGGATGTTATTCTTGGTTAAAAGGAAATAAAACAAAAGAAAACACATATGCACAGGAATAGACACCAGAGAATGTCCAGAAGGACAACTGGCTGGTAACGACGGCTGCCTCTAGGAAATGGAAAAGGTGAGTGGAAACGTTCACTGTTTATTCCACACATGGCTATAGTAGTTAAAATTTAACAAGGAGGGGTGCCTGGGTGGCTCAGTGGGTTAAAGCCTCTGCCTTCGGCTCAGCTCATGATCCCAGGGTCCTGGGATTGAGCCCTGCATCGGGCTCTCTGCTCAGCAGGGAACCTGCTTCCCCCACTTTCTCTCTCTGCCTGCCTCTCTGCCTACTGTCATCTCTGTCAAATAAATAAATAAAATCTTTAAAAAAAATTTAACAGGAAACATAGTTTATACTTAATAATAAGGTGACTCATTAAAAACTGATTTCAAAAATGTTTTTAACAACTGATTATTTTAAAACTTGACAAACCAAGTTTTATCTAGAACCTAGGGATCACCATTTTTAACTCCCAACATACAGTCATTTTTGCTTTTGTTCATTCAACAAAATATTTGTTGTCAGTGCCCTGAGCTAAGTCGATGCTGGGCCCTGGATTCAGCGATAAGTAACTTGGTTGGAGTTCAAGTTCCTAATTAGAATCAAAATTAGACCATTATATCTACCTAACCGAGAAAGCTACAAAAACCACTGAATGGATAATGAGATGGAAGGAAGTTGGAGGTTGTAGCAGATTTCAAAGGCGGCCGCTATTCACCACCCTCTCCATATTTAGACTCTTGGCTCAGTAAGTGCAGCTCCTCATTAAGGTGAATGAGTTAAACTGTCCTGCCTCCTGATTCTCAGGTCATCTATACAACTTGCTTTGGCCAATGCTAGCTGATGTCAGCACGAATGACCCAGAGAATAGAACTGGGCCTGTACTTTTGGGATTGCTCTTGCCTCTACCATGGCCATGAGAACAACACCCACACTAACCTTCTGAAGGATAAGGTACACCAACTTACCCTGGCCTCAGCCCAGACAGAGCCACTCCAGATCAGCCAACACCAGTTGGCCTGTGAAGTGATCAAGTCCAACTAAAATCAGCAGGACTGCAAGTACATGGACCAGTCTCGCTGAGGCCCACCAAACCCCACCCAGATGAGCAAAACCATACAGATGTGTGACTCAATGTTTAATAATTACATGCCACTGAAGTATGCGAGTCTTTATTACAAAACCTTATTGTGGTAATAGAGAAGTGGTGCAAGTGTTATCTGACACAATCCAGTCACATTATTGAGAAAAAATAATATTGGGAACATATGAAACAGGAACTAAAGCAGACCTTGTGGCTTGCGGTCCAGATCCCACCTTCAGAAGCAAGGTCACTGTGGAGAGAGCTGACTCCCTGTCTGGAAATCACTCTCCTTAGAAAAGAGCTGCCTTTGCCCCAAGTCACACTCTCACTAGGGAGCAGCCCACATTCAGATCTAAAAGATGTTCCCCTTGCCTCGAAGGGGACCACTCTAAAGAGTTGACGGCAGTACAATTAAAATTCCCTCTCTGTTCTCCTGTATCCCTCACCTGTCATAAGCATCATTCCTGAAAACACTCCCCATTCACCCTGTGCATGTAAATCTCAGTCTCAAGTTTTTTTTTTTTTACCAGAGGATAAACCTATCACAGAGTCCATGAGGGGAGCAACTTGCTCAAGTTCACATCACTAGTTAGTAACAGAGTAAAGGTTAAGCCTCAGGTAATATGACCTCACTCTTCTCTAGCGTTCTCTTTAGTTGGCCAAAATATGTCCCACTCAAGGATAGACTGGACCTATAATCAAAATTTAAGCCAAACTTCGCTCTAACTGGGATATAGCAAGAAACCAATTTCATGGTCTGGTTTTTCTTTTCAACTGAAATATTTTCTGAAACCGTTTTGATGCAACATTAAACATAAAACACTTTACATTTCCAGACTACAGAATATCTAACATCCCAAATGAATGTTTGTGTCAAGGAAGAGCACCTGCGCCTCCCCCCACCCCCGACCAAAAGAACAATGAAAGCACTGATCAACCGTGGCTGCAAGGATGGGTGCAACTCTCCGCAGGAGCTCCCCTCTGGCCCAATTCTGAGCAAGGTACAGGCGAGGCCAACTCCCAGCTCCAGCTACCTCCCTGCCCCAGGTCTCTGTTATGCTCTGCATTCATTCTCGGTCAGGGCTGAGATGGAACTGGGTGAGCACAAGGCTCTCTTTGGGCTGGAAATGCAGCATAAATCTGCCAGCTTCTTGTTCTATTTATCCAAGTTTTGCCAAGGCTCTCCAGTCCTCATTCACAGGGTTTAGAAGCAAACATTCTTTAGGACACATCCTATAAACAGTCCACATGGTCTTGATCCCACTAAACGGATTCCCAGACCCAGATCCATTTGGTGGGATTTGTCTATCCCAAACAGATTGTCCCTGACCCAAGGTGACTGAGGGACAGAAGGGAGCGTGAACTCTGTTACATGCTGGTGGGGACCTGTCCTGCAAGGGGGGCATCAGCCTGGCTTTCCATCCTTGAAGGACCTCAATTCCAAAAGTCAGTGGCCAATTTCAGGTAGTGGTAGATTCCTTCACGTCTTTGTTCTTCCATGTCTGACTACAGACAGTAATGACCCCACAGAAAATTTCAGCTCCAGCCACAACTTATTAATCACCAAATGTGTACCAGGCATTATGTTCGAAGCTTCCATCCATGATGGCTTCTCCTCTGTTAGTATTCATGGTATATCTCCTCCTCCTACCTGTCCTACCTGAGTTTAGGCATTTGACCAATGTCCCTGGACAGCATCAGCTTCTCTGCTGCTTCAGGAGTTGATCTCCTCCGGCAGTTTTTCAAAGCATGTTCCACTGTCCACTTTTATCACAATCACCTGGGGCACCAGTTAACATTACAATCCTTGGATCCAGACCAATTGGATCCGAGTGGCTAGTGGTGAGGCCCAGGAATCTGCATTTCTTTTAAAGATTTATTTATTCATTTATTTGAGAGAGAGCATGAGCAGAAGGGGCAGTGGGAAAGGGAAAGAAATCTCAAGCAGACTCTATGCTAAGACTGGAGCCTGACTCAGAGCTCGATCTCACAAAACTGAGATCACAACCCCAGTGGACAACGAGAGTCGGACACTGTGTCACCCAGGCATCCCAGGAATCTGCATTTTAACATATTTTCTGGGTGATTATTATGCAGTCTAAGGACAGAGAACAAGGACAGGATAAAATCCAAATCCTAGATTTAGCAGCAAGGGCACTTCTGCTAGATTCAGCCTATCTTAGCTCGCTGATCTCTTACCTCTTCCAAATATCACGCTCCAGCCTCTATTTTCGGTTTCTAGAAATATGCCTTCTCTTTCTGGAATGCTATTCCTATCCTTGTCCACATGGGAACAAATTACCTGTCGACTTGCCTCTACCTCATCTGTGCACTCACAACACTTTTCTACACGTTTCTGCAATCATGCCTATCACCTTACATCACAACCAGTGATTATGCATCTGCCTTCCCACTAGATATGAGCATTTCATCAATAGGGACTGACTTTGACCACCTTCAAAATCCTGTTGCCTGGCACACGTAAACACTAGGTACAGATTTGATAATCATGAAATCTCTCCCCTAAGAAGGATGTCACATTAAAAAAAAAAAAAAAAAAAAAAAAAGAGTAGTGAAGGGTAGAGTAAAGAAGGTGAGCAATTCTGAGTCTCTGTAGAGAACCCACCATCAAACCCTTGCACTTCCTTTATCTTGTGAGCCTGTAACACAGCCAGTCTAATTGTAATAGGAGAAAACTCACCCTATAGATTTATTTTCTTAATCTGGGTTTTCATGTATGAAGTCTCATAATGGCATTAATCATATTTTTTATTTTCTATATATTATGATCTTTTGACATCTTAAAAACCCTTTCTGACTGGGGAGAGACGGCCCCTCCCAAGGCTAGCCAATTCTTAGAGACAACAACAACAAAAAAATAATAAAAATAAAAAATTTCTTCTGCCATTGGAAGAGCTTAACCCTCCATCACTTTCTTTAAGCACTTGTTTCGTATGGTTGACTTATCAAGTGCTTTTCGCCCCTTGATCATCAGGGCTTGATCTTGACACTGACACACTTGAGAGGCAGGAGGGCAGTGAAATGGGATGACTGAACAGGTGGCGGCGTGCTTGCCAGCTTCGAAGGCACACAGTGATTGATAATCGGAGACTGAATAAACAGAGAGGGACACCCAGCCAGGATCTGGAAATCTTGATCACTCACACAGCCTGGCCTCCCAGCACAAGGTGGCAGAGTCTAGAGAAGGCAACTTCCAGACTTTGTCACCATGATGAAAGGAAGAGTTGGGGCAAAGGGTCAAATTTTCAGGTGCTCCCCAGAGAAAGTGACATTTCTGCATTGTTATGGAGTCAGTGAGGCTTGTCCATAAGAAACAATTCTCTTCAACAGAATCAGAGACAGAAAGGGAATATTTAGGCTGAGATGGAATCTGTTGTTCTCACCTATAAAAGGTATTTTAGAAACTCACCCATGACTTCCTTACTCGTATGACTATGGAATCACTTTCTGTCCTGTTGTTACATTCCAGCCCCAGCCCCATCAACTTTCTACCCCCCTTTTCATACACTCAAACTCTTCCTCTTTCAAAGGAAGTTTTCAAAGAACTTTTTTTTGTCCATAAAAAGTCCTATCTGTTCTAACCCTTAAAAGCTGGTGATTGGATATCAGTGTCAAATATTTTTTTTATCCCTGTATCTTTCTAAGTGAGGAACATACTTCCTGTGTTTTCCCCATATTTCTCTTTCCATTCTGCAGTAAAGTGCCTTTATTATTAATTTTTTTAAAATTTATTTGAGAGAGAGGGAGCATGAGAGAGAGAGAGTGAAAGTAGCAGCAAAGCTGAGAGGCAGAGGGGGAGGGAGAAGGAGAAGCAGACTCCCTACTGATGCCAGGCTCAATCCCAGGACCCTGGGATCATGACCTGAGCGGAAGGCAGATGCTTAACCGACTAAACCACACAGGCACCCCAGCAAATTGCCTTTAGCCAGCTACTTCTTTCTCTCTGGCCCTCTTTGTCAATTATCCATCCTCTTCATATGTACACCAATTTTTCTGTCCAATTGATATTTTAAGTACCAATAACAACTGAGAATGCTTTTGTGTGTTGTATCTTTCTAAACTCTCCTGTATAATGTTATTTTGGATGGCAAAACCACAGGGGCTTAGTCTGCATTGTAATTTGCTCAGGCATGAGTGACTTTCATTAGGTTAATGACTGAAATCTTAAGGTAAATTTCTAGGTATTTGTAGGTCCATCACCTATAGTCCAAATACATTTAGCAAAATAGACCAGCTGGTGAGTACAGCCCACAGTGTAGTTGGATGTGGGGCTCTCTTTTTAGGGCCCAGTATAAGTCTGGAAGAGTAGACTTTCTTTTTTTTAAAGAAAGTAAGGCCATCTGATAGATTTCCAGCTGAAAATTGGCGAAGGCTAGAGTTTGGTTCACTGAGTCCATGGTGGACGCCAATTCCTGTTTTCCCATGGCTGGATCCCAGTCTTGGCTGAAAGTTCTACAGCCTTTCCCATAAGGAGGGTAAACTGGGACATAACACAAGGAGAGAAAGGCCTTCCAGGAATTAAATGAGGATCAAAAATGAAGCCGCGCCCTGCCCCCAGATGATATCCAAGCTAACATTCAGTGAGAGGCAAACACCCAATGCACAACACCTGACTTCCAATAGGGCAGGAAAAAACCCCTCAGTGCCTCTACAGCCTATATTCAATCCAGATGTCTAAAAAACAGCAGGATTAATGCTAAAAATTTGCCAAGGCAGCACCAGATGCTTTTAACAGTTGGGACCACATAGAGGCTGAAGTAGAACATATAATGATTTTTCCAAGCTTCTTTGAAATGAGGAATGAGGATTCTTTGTGTAAGGGTTGGTGGGCAACACAGTTGACACTGGGAACACCTGGCAGGGGAGGCCTTTCATCACCAGCCAGCACCAGTTTCTGCACTGGACTGAATACCTATTTCCTCTCTAGACATCTGGACTGTAATTAAGCTCACTGGCTCTTGCTACTATTTGAAAAATCCAGAAGTAAATGGCTGAATCTCAGTTAAACACTAAATAGGTGGCTTTGCAGTCTTAATCTTCTGGGCTTTGGTTTTGTTACCAGGAATCATAATGCACCTGGTGACCTGGAAGGTCAGTTGTGAGGGTTCTCTGTCAACATTCTGTCATTAGCAGAAAGCAGTTCCAAGTTCTTTTTAATCATAGGTGCTCTAGTCCCTGTGACAGCTCACTGATCTCCAGATCATATAATAGTATTTATTATATGACAGATATTTATAGGCATTATCTTACTAAATCCTCACCATAGCCCGTGAAATAGGTTTCATTATTTTCTAGGGTGAGGTTTAGGAACCAACTTGCCCAGAGTCACGCAACAGATAAGTTAGGACTGTGGATTTGAACTGGTCTGACTCTAGAACTTCTTTTCTGTCTTCTGTTTTTATGATTATTGTTGTGGTGGTTAAGGGCTTTGTTGTTGTACTCCCTCCCAAACACAGACACAGCATAGGGATTGATGTCCGCAAAACCAATCACCTATCCACAGTGTTCTATGGTGGGACATTGGAAAGGATGGTATTAATTTTCCTTTGGAGCTAACTCAGGGAAAGGTGAGCTAATAAAAATAGACAAAGGATAACTGAAACATCGTATTTGAATAAGGTCTAGAGACCTGCTATACAATATTGTGCCTATAGTTACCAATACTGTATTGCACACTTAAAAATTAATTAAGAATATAGGGCTCAGAGCACATGGGTGGCTCAGTTGGTTAGGCATCCTACTCTTGATTTTAGCTCAGGTTATGATTTCAGAGTTGTGAGATCAAACTCAGTGTCAGGAGCCTGCTTAGGGTTCTCTCTGTCCCTTTCCCTCTGCCTCTCCACATTTCCGTCTCTTTCCCTCTTTAAAAAAAAATTGGGGATCACATGTTTTAAATGCAAACTTATCTTTTTTCTTTTCTTTTCTTTCCTCTTCTTTTCTTCTCTCTCTCTCTCTTTTTCTTAATAGGCTCCACACCCAGTGTGGAGCCCAGCATGAGGCCTGAACTCATGACTCTGAGAACAAGACCTGATCTGGGACCAAGTGTCAGACATTTACTCATCTGAGCCATCCAAGTGCCTCTGTACCACAATTTTTTAAAAATATGAATTAGAAGCTAGACAATATCCAAACCAAATTGGCATTATATGACATAATTTTGACTGCTATGTATTCTATTACATCAAGATCACATGACAGAAAAATCTGTGAGATAATGTGTTATATATATTGAAGTTAAATGTTAACTAATGGGAAAATATGTTTTATATTATTTCTGAGTAAATGTATTTTATGAAAAATATGCAGGATCTGCAAATGTGAAATATGAAGGACTTCAGTTGTAGTTAAAATAAAAAAAATTAAAAAGTAGAGAATGCATGAAGGGAAAAAGGTTTTTTGTTTTTTTTTTTAAGACATAACGCCCCAGAGATGTAATAATTATAGAAGAAACTGGGTGGATCAGATCTGGGGCTTCTGACTCTGCAACCAAACCACTCACAGTAAGTCTTGCAACATTCCCATGAGAACTGCAAGGAGTTAGGTAGCTGCCCAGCGCTGAGCTGTATGCCTCATGGGCCTCACACGCACCATTAATATGAAAAATTGTGAAAACTCTACAGTCAGCCAAATTCTTTGGCTCTCCAAAAGGATTTGGGTGCAGTTCAGTCTATACTTTCAGTGACTTTTTATTTAACTGAACAGCCTTTCTCTGCCCTCCCCAGGCTTGCTAGACTAGAGTCAAGGGCTTCCAAAGGTCTGGCAGGTCCCCATCTGTGAGTGAGTCACCTGCAGTGTGAAAGCAGCAGGAAGATCAGATGGTATCATTCACAGGCTAGATGACTCCGGAGCCAGAGGAAACTGTCTACATACCTTTCTGGCTCTCCCACCACTGTATTTCTTCTCTCATTTTTCTCTGCCTTATTGACTTTCAACCCATAGAATGCTTGCATATTTTTTTCATTGTAACGTGCCAAAAACTTACACCAGAACCATCCAGAATAGTTACGTAAATAGGCTGTTAAACTGACCTTTGTCACCACAGGAAAGGGCCCTCTGAATAACTGAATGATCCTCTTAATGCCCCACTGACCTCTCCCATAAAGTTTGTCCCACCTTAGGTATGAGAAAAACAATAATGCAATTAAAATGTTGAAGAGAACCTAGCTGGAAGTGGTCGATTTTCATGGTACTGTTGTTGACAGGGCCAAAGATGGTGATCACGGAGATTTTCCTGGTGGCCATCTTACAGAAACTTTCCAGATACTCATCTCGCTGCTGCACGTACATGTTGTTCTCAGCCTTTGGAGCCGTGATCAGCTAGAGATGGGAGGAGGCAAGCAAATATTAATTCACAGTGATAGTCGTACACAGAGGCAAAGTCCAAGGGGAGAATTTGAAATAGAGGGCCGGTAGTGACTGACACGAGAGTCAACTAAAGTAACTAAAGTGTTCTATTGGACAGTTACCGTAATTAGGGCCCAAACAAGCCATTTGGAAAGCTCCCCCCCCCTTTTTAAATGGTTCCAGATACCTTAGGGTTTTCTATTCTCACTAGTTATCTTTAGTACTAGTCTTCATGTGTCCTAGCTTTTTCATTTGTGAACTCTTCACAGGAATACTTATTTTGCAAGGCTGTTACATGAATACTGGACATGCAGTCATTGTTAGCAAGTGCTATCCCCCTTCCTTCCTTTTGAGCTTTATTATCCTAATGGACTGCTCTCGTGAATTCAGTGGTTTCCACTCGTTTGTTTCATGTCCCACAGGGTTGAGAGAGCTTCATACTCTTTGTAACTTCAAATCCATACATAGATTCTGTTTCATTCTTAATCATACTTTAATAGACAATCTCGCAGAAAGTTTTTAGGATGGCCTTTTGACCTATGATTTTTTACACAGAATATATTCATTGCCACACTGGGCCTGTACAGGGTTTGTGGCAGATCTCTTTGACACTGGAGAACCCCCAACAGGGTGGATTTTGCTCTTTTGGTTCAGCTTTCTATAATTCAGGCTTGGCATTTTTCAACAAGCTCCTGTGTGTCTTTGAAGCTCACTGCCAACCCCTGGCTTCTGGGGAAAAAAGAGGAAAAGACAGAGCAAAAGAAAGAGATTTGACAGTCTCCAGAGACATCTGGGAAGGCAGATTTTATAATTTTGGATAAAAGGAGAATACCCTTCATTTTTAGGGCTCTTGTTGAATGCTCTAGGAATGTCTCAATGTTTCCATCTAACTGGATATAAAAGCTTTTCTACTTCCTTGATTCTTTTTGTAGGCTTTTCCTGAGCCCTCTCCAATTTTACCAGGTTTTTCATGAGCAGAGACCAGAACTATGTACCACACCCCATGAGTGGGCGGTCATGGTTCACCCTGGAGGTGGAAGGATGTGGCATTTCATTCTGATGATGAGCAGGTCTTTTGTTGAGCTCTCTGACCCTAAAGAGCTCCCTAGACTGTTGTCTGCATGACCCTTTGCAAACTCATCATTTGGCTTAGAGCCCAGCCTCTCTACCCTTTCTCAAACCTGACAATATTCAAATTTGTCAGCCACTTTTCTATTTACTCATCTAACCTTATAAAAGATTTCTGAAGTTTGGGGCTATTAGCATGGCATTTTTCAGAAGGCAAGTTGCCATGTTGTTAATCCCTTCCAAACACTTAATCCAAACGGTTAATAAATCTGCTCCCGACTTGAAACTGCTATTTATACTGCTCTGTCAGAGATGTGTTTATTGGTGCCTGCAGGCTTTCTCTTTTATAAATTCCCTGCGCCAGACAAAATACTATCCCTCATGGAAATCAAAATGTGTTCGATAACTTTTGAGTGGGACATTAACAAAGATTTTTCTGGGATGTAGCTTTTTTCCCCCCTCAGGTTGTTATTTATATTTAGTTAAGTGGTCATGATTTTGTGTATTTTTGATTTTGTGTTTATATGCCTGTTCAGGTGGACAGGGTGGGTAGACCATGCTTATTTTAGAAATGTAATTCCCGAAGAGGAAAAATAATATTTTCCCAAATTTATTCATTGATTCATACTTAGCCTTAAAAAAGATTTAGGGTGGCTATAAAAGGATACGGTGATGGTATTTTTGCTTTGTTTGTTAGTTTTCAATTGGTTTTATGACATTTGAACATATTTCTTCAGGTTTTAATAGTGGCTCATACCTTGGAGCTTTATTTTCAGTTGGTATATTTAAGGTTTTTTTTCCAGGCCATTCTTTGCTCACAAACACCCAACTTTGAAATAAATGAATGTTCAAATGAAAATACAAAATAGCCAGGAACAAAGATAAGCTTTACTGGTAATGACTTTGGATTCCCTTCTCTAAATGAAGGATGTGCCCATATTTAGAATGTACTTAGAGGAGTCTCTAGGGCACAGCTGTCCACATGCTAGATGACTGATAATTACTTGCTTTTGTAACTTCAAATCCATACATAGATTGCATTTTATTCTTATCATACTTGGCCATGGACCTTTACAGCCCATGGACAAGATGATAGGACAGGATTTCAAGAGTCCTCACAGCTCCCTCTGGTCTGTTTCTCCCTCCTGTGAATAACTGGGACTTCAGACAACATAGAATCATTCAGAAGCCCATCCTTCCCGGCCTGGCAGCTTCTCTCAGTACCTCTGAACACAGTAGCCCTAGGGCATTGGATACCCAGCAGGAATCAACATAAATAAATAAAGAACCCCGATGTTTATTTTCACCTCAGGACCTGTGCCCAGGGATGCCTTAACCTACCCCTGAGGTGACATTTATTTTGCATGACTCACTTCCTCCCTCCTGCAACCTGGCCCCAGACTCTCTCTTGCTAACCTTTCCTCCTATTCCTCCCTTATATGACCTCTTCACCCTGCAGCCAGATTGGTCTCTGTTATGAAATGAAAGGAATCTGGGCAGAGTGGCAGAGAAAGGATGAGTGTAGTTAAAGTGGGAGGGACTGCATTTGTTCTTAGTTCAACACTGGCCATCTCAACAAGGCCACTTAACTTTCTGAACCTTGGCTTTTGCATCTTTATAATGCAACAACTTCCCTGAAAATAGGAGTGAGAATCAAGGGGAAAAAATTTTATGTGTGTGTGTGTGTGTGTGTGTGTGTGTGTGTGTGTTGTAGGCTGTGTGCACATAAGCACATATAGGTATGTTGCCTCTGAAGAGTTGACTCTCATTCCTTCCTCTGCCTTGGCCCCTAGTACCCTTTCCACACAAAAAGCTCTCCCCTCCCCTCCACCTTAACTACAGGTAAGAAGTCTTCAAATGCAGCATCTTCCTTAACATCTTTCCTAGCCCTCAATGGTCACATTCTCCTTTCAATTGTTGTTCAAATGTTGGCCCATGTTCCTTAGTTTCCATAGATCACGTCAGCCAGAGGTGAGGTGTAGTGTCCCCTGCTTAAGAATGTCTAGATGACCCCTGAGAACCAGTTGCTAAAGACCCCTTTCCCCTTGCATTTAATCTGCTGCTCAAGCTAGCATCAGGGACAGTAGTAGAGGCTGATCACATGAACATATTTCAGCCACTCTTTCCCTGTGTGCTGACATCTCCTTCCCCTTTGCTGTTAAGTTTGACAGTGTTTCAAACGGTGTTTAAAATGGTAACCATGTCTGGGGCGCCTGGGTGGCTCAGTGGGTTAAAGCTCAGGTTGTGGTTCCAGGGTCCTGGGATTGAGCCCTGCATCGGGCTCTCCGCTCAGGAGGGAGCCTGCTTCCTCCTCTTTCTTTCTGCCTGCCTCTCTGCCTACTTGTGATCTCTATCTCTGTCAAATAAATAAATAAAATCTTTAAAAAAAAATGTAACCATGTCCAATTCTCTCTTCCTAAAAAGAGCATCCTAGAAATTCTCAATAAGCATTATTGTCTGACACTTGGCCTCTTTCCAGTTTGGTGGTATAAATCAGGACATGTATCATGGGTTCAGAATTGTGTTGTGGTTCTATTTTATGTTTCTGTTCCAACTGGCATGTTGGCACAAGGAGCCTCAGAATATAATGGAGCCAGTTTGCATAAGTGAAGGGAAAAAACAAGAATTAGAAGATGCTAAAGGGAAGATATAGTAAGTCTCAGCTTATTTTAAGCACTGTGTTAGGCTCAAAACACTAGATTTTTACAGATTTCTGAAAAATAACTTTCAAGCTAGGAGTATGCCTTAGTAAAGCAGAGCTTTATATACTTTTCTAAAATTAAACCAAATAAATAGATTGTTGTTTCAATATCCAAATTTCTGAGGTGGTGTTAAAAATAAGAAGCTACTTGAATTACAGGAGATTGTCTCCAGAGCGTTTAACTTGATCTTGAGTCTATGTAATTCCACAGTGTAAGGCCTCTTGCTAGGTGACAAGTAGGTACATCTCAGGGCACAAAATGATGGCTTTTCAGCTCTACACCACATAGTCCAACGTTTTAATAATAAACAGTGTTTCTATATTCTTACTGTTGTCAACTCTAAACTGACACCAACCAGTCTGAGGGGTTAAGTTAACTGGGATTCAATCTATTATTCTCGACTGACCCCCAGGCAAGCCAGAGGGCTCAGGTGCAGAGAACCAGCTGGGCAATAAGGTCGGAAACTCTACACTGTTGCTTGGCACAAAATATTGACAATTGTTAGACCTTACCATTTACCTGAGTAATTTAGGTTAAAAGTGAATTTTAAAACATATGAATTGATGAACTAACAGGATGATTTCTCAGTTTCTCCTTCACTTTATGTCATATGTCCACTGAAGGCTTACACTCAGAGGATGCAGAATGGCGGGAGTGGCTGGAGTATGAATTTTAAAATCAAAGGGACCTGAGTTCTAATTCTGACTTGGCCATGTATTAGCTACGCACCTTAGGAAATTTCTCAAACTCTCTAAGCTTCTTTCCTTGACTATACTGTGGAGTTAGTGAGTCCTTCCTCATGGGATTGTTATGAGAGTTAAACCACACAGCTTTGGCAAAGCACCTTGCAAGATGTGCTCTTGAAGGACTGACCTCTGGTCTCAGAATAGGACACCTGGTTTTACCTGCAGCTCCTTGGAAGGTCCCTCAGATGCTGTTCACCATGGTGACCATTGTTTCTCTAAAAAAATGGGTTAAGGAGGAGCTACATGATGTTTTCTCATCCAAAGAATGATATAAATACATGTAAAGCCCTAGGGGTTTATGATACATTGTAGCTGATTACTGAGAAATGGAAAGAGGAGCTAAAAGTCCAGTGTGACTTCTTAGAATGTAACCTCACATCAGTTTGCTCACACTGGGTTCGGTTGAGGCCAGTTGGAGGTGTATCTCGTCAGACCTCCTTTTATAGCCCGGAGACTGAGAAGTCTTAATGAATATTAATTGAATCCCTGCACTTCCTGAATAACATCAGCATGTGTAATAGGAAAAATAAGTGGAAAAAAGATAAATGGCACCAACCAGCTCTTTTACCCAGAAACCCAAGTCTCCCCTCTGCCTGGTGAAACAGATTCCTTTTCTCTCCATCTTTTGATATTATATCATGTTTATTTCATCTTGTCTTTTCTAATCAGTGCCTATTTTAGATATTAGCTCTTCTAACAACAAATTTCTGGTATGATCATCAGCTGGGCACACGTGGGATGGTGAGATGGAACCGCCTCCTGTTGGTACTTTCTTCCTAATAACAAACCTGGTTCTCTCACCAGCCCCAAAGAGCAACGCTGCTATGAGCCACCCCAGTTGGTTTCTGGTTTGCCTCACATGACATCAGCAGAGGCTGTCGTTTGAATTTTCATTTGCTAGAAATTTATGATCAGGGACACGGTTTAAAGCAGAAAATACCCAGCTGGGCTTTCAAATCCCTGACTAAGCGAGTAGAACGAAAGGGGAGAAATGAAAGGCATGACTAATATCAGGGCTAGAGTATGAAAACCTCTTTCTTTGGACTCACAAACCAGGGGCAATGCAAGTATTTGCCAGACGGGTGCACAATTACAATCCCGACATTTTACCCATGATTATTTTCCCCCTGCAAAAAACCTGCCCATGAAGAGAACTTTGCCTGCCCTGTTGGCTAAACAACCAGGGTTGGGTGATGAGCTTTAGCACGCTGGACAAAGTCCTCGGTCCTCGGGAGGAGCACACTGTGCAGACTTGCCCACACCTCAAAGAGGGCAGTTGGCTCCCTTAATGTCTATAACAGACATTTAAGTCCCAGGTAGAATTCTCCTCTGAAATGAATGACTTTTTTGGCTCTGACTAAAATATTCTCCTTTAGATTTATGTACTCTGAAAATAACCAAGTAGCTGGTTAGTAACCAAGTAAACTACTCTAGCAGACAGCCTCTCCTCTGCTAATTTATATATTTTAAAGCTCTGGTTAAAAATGAGTGAAATATACAAAAATGCGTAACAGCACACACACATACACACACACAAACCTGTAGAATCAATGAAAACTTACATTTTGTTCTAATGCATAGATGCACCATTGTGAAACAGCTGAGAGAATTTTGGGATATGCCCTACCCACGATAAACACCACTAGGAACTCTGCTCTGAGCAACATTTCAAACCGTGCGTATTTAAACTTTTTGAAACCACTAAAGATAAATGGACACCAGGGCCTCTCTGCTCAGATTATTAATCCAAATTTAGACCAGATTGGAAAAATTAAAAGCCCCAAGATGCCTTGAGAGAAAAGTGCCTATCTCTTGGTGGGGGTGGGGTGGGGGGGTGGGGGTGGTGGGGTGGGGGGTGGTGGTGGTGGTAATGATGCGGGGTGCAGTCACCCTGTGCCTTTAGTAGGACAAATGCTGTCCTCAGTGGCATGAAGTGTCTCCTTCTCACCCATGTATTGGAAAAAAAATCCTTCTTGACCCACACTGCCCGACATTAATTTACTGATATTTTTCTCTGAAGTGATCGTGCTGTACCTTCTCCTCCTTGATAGCCTAGAGTAAAATAACAACATTAAGAAGGGGTAGAAATCTTGGAAGGGCCCTAAAAGAGGGCACAAGGAGACATGGGAGGGAAAGAAGCCATTCTTTTTTTTTTTAAGATTCTATTTATTTATTTGTCAGAGAGAGAGAGAGAGAGAGAGAGAGAGAGAGAGCACAGGCAGAGTGGTAGAGGGAGAAACAGGCTCCCTACAGAACAAGGAGCCCGATGTGGAGTCCCAGGACGCTGGGATCATGACCCGAGCCGAAGGCAGCCGCTTAATGAACTGAGCCACCCAGGCGTCCCAGAAAGAAGCCATTCTTACATGGCTGATGAGAACTGCCCTTACATTTAGGATAAATTTATTTTTGTCCAAAGGCTTCCTTTGGCTTGACTAGATTCTTCAGTTATGCTTTGGATGGAGGCTAGTAATGGCCAAAAGAGAGAGCTCCTGAGATGGATCTATGACTTGCTCTGTATCAGTGGCTTCAGAAACACAGGCAAAGTGGGAGCAAGGTTTGTCTGTCTCCTTTCACACATACACATACACGCACGCACACACACACTCACGGAGGGACACTTTTGACAGAGGCTCAGGAGAAATTGACATCTGTTCCCTAGCACATTGGAAATTGGAGCAATTAACCCAATTCCCCATGCTGTCTTTTTGGCCTCTCACTGGAAGTTGGGCAGTGATGCAGGAGGCAGTCTTTAAGGAAAGAAGATTTCAACTACCTGGTTTTAAAGCATTGGTGAGGGTCAGGCCAACAAGGATACTTCCCCATGCCCAGTCATACCCACTCCCCACCCCGGCTGTCTTTTTTTCCCCATTCAGGCTTCCACTCTGATAGAGACCTAATTAGGAGAAAAAGGAGAAATTTTACCATTTCCCCATACACATAGTTCTAGTTCCTAAGCTCATGAAGTGATATGTCCTTTTCCTAAGTCATGACAAGAGTCAATGCATGCCATTTTAGGAACTCCTTTGATCTTCTTTTATTCTTTGAACTTGGTAAAAGAGAGCTCTACCCAGAACTATCTGTTGGAAGAGAGCTAAGGACAGGGGATGGATACTGACAGGTTTGGAAGAAGCTGAGCATATGTGCTTCCCTGGGTTTATGTCTAAGAGCTCCCGGCCATTAAGTCTGGACCTTAGGGTCACAAACCTGTGTGGACTGAGGTTCATAGAGCACTAAACCAAAAGAAGCACCTGGCCTGGCTCCCCTTCTGGACAAACCTCCTGATCTCCCTTACATGGCACGGAATCAGCCACAGTCTGCCATCCAGCAACATGATTTTAAGAAAAATAACAAAGCAAACTTTAGCATGCCCTGCCTCAGCCCACAGAACAACGCTGGGGAGAAGATTACTTACAAGCAGCCTTCGTTTGCCCTCAAAGGACCCCAGCAGATCCGTCACAGACTTCCTGGGACTCTGAGTGAAGTGTTTGGTGGTGGGTTTCAGGTAGCCCTCCTGCTCTGTTTTACCTGCTTTTTTCTTCTTGCTCTTCTCTTTCTCCTGCCTGCTCTTTTTCTCAGCCTTCTCCTTCTTCACCTGCTTTTCACTCTTGAGTAACTTGTCTGCTTTCTCATTTTTCACCTTTTTTTTCTTCTCCTTCTCAGGTTTCTCAAGCTTTTCATGCTTTTTCGATTCCTTTGCTTTTTGGGGGGGAACATTCCCCACCTGCAACTCCTCCTCCAGCTGAGAGGCAGTAGGCCTGCTGAGGTCATACTTACTCTCATACTCATTGCTAAGAATTTTGTCCTGGGCTTTCTTTTTGGGAGGTTTCCCCTTGGCTGGCTTGTGAGGGCCTGGCACCACATTTGGGTCCTGGTGGCCATGCTCCCGTCTGTCTGTGCGGTTGTCCCGGAAACGTCCGGCGCCTGCCCTTGTGCTGTGCTCGGAGATGGTGGTGGGAGGGGCAGCCGTGAAGCTCTCGAAGCTGGTGGCCTTGCTGGGCCTCCTGGTGGCCTGCAGCCTCTCCCTGTGCTGATCCTTCCTGGGCTGAGGGTAGAGATTCTCTGAGGCCACCGGCTCCCTGGCAGAGGCCACCTCCACCGTCACCGGGGCCCTGTGGGCATCTGAGGAGGGGTGCACCCTGGGAGTCCAGGGCCTCTGGGTGGTGGGAAGGGCCGTGGTGGTGGTCAATCTTGCAGCTGCAGTTACCACCCGAGAGGTGGCCCGGGTCACTGTTGGGACTGCAGCAGGAAGCAAGGTGGTGGCCCTTGGGGTTGGAGGAGGCGGGGGAGGGGCGGCCGTGGTAGTGGCCGGCTTTCTCTGCATCTTCACCCGAGTGTCTCTGGTTGGTGGGACTTGGGCTCTCCTCTGGTCCTCCTTTCTCTTCTCACTGCTCACCGGCTTTCCTGCCCCTCCACCATTGTTCCCCTCCTCCACCACCTGACCCTCGACCCCAGAGGCCTTGCATTTTTGGACAAAACCCTTCTGCCTGATTTTCTCAATCCTGCGGATGGGGCCTTGGTCGATGATCTCATACAGGGCCTCCAGCCTGACGGGATAAGGGTAGCGCTCCTCAACCTGCAGCGTCTTCTTCAATAGCACCATGCCGAACTTCCCCTTCTCCAGCTTCAGGAAGCTCATCAGTTTCGGGATGAGGCTGGGGTCCAGGGGCTGCTCCAGGACCCGGCCCTCGCTGGTGATCCTCCGCACTTTGCCTCCTTCCTCGCCTGCCTGGTGGAACAGCACGATCTGCTGGATGTGCCTTTCCGCCAGCTCGCAGTACACGTCGTCTTTCAGGAGGCTCATCATGAGACGGTAGTAGCCCTCGGAGGAGTGAGGGGCCGAGATGACCCACACCCTATTCTTCCCCGCAAAGCTGGCGAGGATGTTAGGAGAACTGGACCCAGAGGGGAAACGCAACATTCTTGAGCGAGCGGAGGACCCCTCATCTCGGATCATGTCACGGGGAGAGCTCGGGGCTACTGGTCTCTGCTTAGGTCTCACCGGGGCCCCAGTGATGCGTTGGGGGGCCAGCGGCGCAGTTGTCGCGGGAGCTACTCTCAACACCGGCACACTCCTCCTTCTTTGGAGAGGCGGAAGGTTTGGTTCTTCCAGAGTGGTCCTCTCAATTCCCTGAGACCTCCCTGTGTGCCTCAGAAGCCGAGCTGGCCTTCTGTTGGCTGGGGAAACCAGAGGTGCTTTCCGCCCTCCAGGGCTCCCTCTATTCATGGCATGGAGGTGGGGTTCTGATCCACACACCAGCCACATTGCCAACAGCATGGTAAAACTGAGTCCCATTCTCCATGTCATTGTGCAGTCCACTTTGAAAGGCAGCAGGGTCAAAAGACAGAAAGGGACAGGGGGAGTGGGAGGAAAAAAAAGAAGAAGAAGAAGAAGAAGAAGAAGAAAAAGAAAATCATTTAATTGCAAACAGAACTGGGCATTTTCTTTTTCTCTATCTTGGCCAAAGGGTGGGGGAAGGGGTGGTGAGAGAAGCAGCAAGGAGGTCAGGGAATGGAAAAAAGGATGAGATCCTGTTGCTTTTAAACCCCTGTAATTTGTTAGTGCTTAACAGAGACAGTTACATTAAGTAGGAAACCCAGCTCCGCTCCCCATTCAGCATGCTTGCCCTGTTTCCACCCGGCTCTCTGATGCTCCAGAGAAAAGGCACACTGAGCATATTAATTGTGACAACATTCCTATTTCATTTCTTCAAAGGAGCAACAAAGAAACAAACGCACCAAAGACAGAAAGGATTACACACTTACATTGTGGCTCATGGAGATGGAATGCAGAGGGTTTAAAAGGCAATCTGAAGTGTGGTCCCAGGACAGTTTCCTAGATGAAATACTTTTCCTCCCAAGCCTCTTTCTCCTTCGCCCGGCTGAGCAGTACAAAGGGGGGTGTGCTGCAGCTCCAGCTCCCAAAGGCGCCACGGACCCACAGCCTGTCCTGACCTGAGGGCCGAACTGCTTTCTTCTTTCCTCTGGCTGTCTTTTCACCTTCTTGACAAGTAGGATGAGGGGAAAGGAGCTGTCCTTGTGAGTCTTTGCCTCTCCATTTGGCTGTAGTTTCTGCTCGCGTGCGTGTGTCTGTGTGTAGCAGTCCCCTGTGCCGACAACACAGGGCGCCCCTGAAAGTGAAGTCCCAGCTATTCTTGAATCTTGCTCTTTCTCTCTTTAGAGTTCCAGAATCCTTCTTATCACCCTTTCCCCCACAGTCTGGCTGAGTCCCTTTGTTTCCGAGCGTGAAAGCCCTGGGATTAATATGTTTTCCAGGCTGAGGCAAAACACAGGAATGTGATGTTGAAAAAGGACTTTCTTCTTTTCCTGCGCTTCTCCCCTCCTTTATTTCTCCCCACTTTTTTTTTTTCCTCCTCTTTTCCTTCTCCTTCTTTTTCTTCTTCCTCTTTCCTGGACCCAGTCCCAGAAATGCCAGGACAACTTCAGTTTTGATCCAAACCAAACTCAAACAACAGCAGCCGCTGGAAATCAAGGGAACTTCACTAAGAATTTAACAGATCAGCAAAACACCACCTCCTTCCCACTTCGGCACATTGAGAGTGGCCTCGGTGGGGAAGGGGAGGGCTGTTCTTTGGGGTGGGGGAAAGTTTTGAAACACTACACATCATCATAAATCTCTTTAGAATAGGATGGCTGAGGACTTAACCCCTTCCATACCAAGGAACCAGGATACTTTCCCTTCCTGTCTGGACTCACATTGCACACCGAGAAGGGAAAATTCTCAGATTTCTGTATCTGGCTGCTTGGTTTTCCTAGAGACAGATACTCATTTGGGTCAGAGTGCTTGGCTGTACGTCCATGGATGGTGTATATATTAATAGTTCAGTGCGTATATTTTTATCTCTTTCTCCCTGTTTTATGTGTTTAGTTTGAGGTTGGAAAAGCCTATGGAAAACATGACTGGGTTGTTTTTATTTTATGCTAATTGGGGATCATATTACTGAGTTCTTGTTCGTAGTTTTCTCCTTAGCATAGAAGGAAGCTGGGAAAAGGTCAGAGATGGCAGGCGATGGCTGCTGTTCCCCTGAGACTGTAGTTGGTCATTACATCTGGGGAAGAGAATTACGATCTCCAGCCCTGGGCTCTGGCTAGAGATGGTAAGCTAGAAGTTTCCTCAGAGGCCATGGATGTGTGAGGGAGTATGGGGAAACAGTGCAGGATTGTGCTTTCCAGAGATGTCAGGAGTCTGGAGTGTTTTAGGCAATCCTTAGAAGTCACCAGATCAGGTTCTGAAGAAGAGATTGAGGCAACTCTGTGGATCCACCTCCTGGATCTGCCACTGGCATCAGCTTTTGGTGGTGACAGTAGGTGACTCAGGATATATAGATATTTCTTCCAGTGTCTGAAGAGCATCTTTCAGTCAGTATTAATTGTTACAGCCAGTGGTGAACCAGGATTTTCAGAAGACTCCTTTGAGCTAGGCCATGACAGTGGCTACCCTCACCTGGTTCCTAATTGCTACCCATTGACCAGCCCCATCTCTGATTGGTCACATTTACCTTTGCTTCATATAAGACCCCAGCACGGAATTAAAGACCTTTAGGGGTTGAGTGTAGGCTTTTCAACCCACAGCTTGGAGACCAAGGGGTGCCAAGAGGAAGGGCACTCCTATGGAGGAGCTCTTTCTGACACTTGTAAGTATAGTAACAAAGGTGGACTTCAGACAGAGAACTTCTGTCCACTAGAGTTGTAGAAGACATCCTTTCTCATGGGATTCATCTGCTCAGTTGATCAAATAAATTATGCCTTTGGCTATGTTGGACAGTCGTAGATGTTATTTCCCTTCTCACATCATAGTGTGTTCCGTGCTATCCTTTACTGAGCCTACTTCTTTCCTCCCCTTTTCCTTTTGTCTTTTCCCCACCAATAACACTACCATTGGTTGAGCATTTTCCGATGCATCTCTGGGCTTGGTGCTTTCATATATATATCTTTCTCTATCCTTCACATCATCTGTATGAGATAGGTGGGATGATACCCATTTTATAGATGGACATATTGAAGCTTAGTAAGTTTAAATAAATTGCCTACCCTCACACAAATCATAAGCTCTGAAATTTGAGCCCAGGTTTAAAACTACCTAGAAAGTACTATGCTATCCGGTCTCCTTCTTTCATTTTCTTCCCATGCTTTCTCTTTTTTTCTCTTCTTTCAACTCCTTTTTTGTGTTTCTAGTATTCATAGAGAAGTAGTAATGGTTTGTTCAACAGGAGCACTTATAATTTTAGAGACCCACTTTCTGGAATAATTGTATAACAGTACTTTTTTCCTTTCTTAAGAGGTCCTTAAAGTCTTTTATCCTTTTCCTTAAATATCCCACGGCTTCCACCAACTTGCTGACCATGTGCACAACATTTGTCAGCTGTGCACTGGTAGAGTTGAAAACAGTCAGTTTTGCCATGGCAATTTGACCCAGAGGGGAAGCCAGCCCAACCTTGAGCTGTTTGTGTCTTCCTGGAGCCCTCAGACTTTCTTCCCTTCCGTGAGCCTCACTAGATGGCGCGCTAAACACATAGGCGGGATAGAGCCGACTGCACCACCTCCAGGTCTTCTCAGCATTCCCCATTCTCTGCTCAGACAGACTAGCAAAGTGGGGTTTCTCTCTGCCTGTTCAGAATTTTTCCAACCTCAATGCCTAAAGCCTTCCCTGAAACCTCAGAAGTCCATAAAGCACTTACTTAATAAGAGCAATTAAGAAGCATGGGTTTGTTAGAAAATCCTATAAATCATTATCATGGTTTGTAAAGATTCTCAATTTCTAGTCCAAGATTTAAGAGTTCTGTATTAAAAAAATCTCTCCCTTAGATCTTTCCATTTCTTCCCTTGTAACTTAAAAAAGAGACATTAACCCATTAGCGGAGAAGAGAGATTTGGAAGAGATGGATGTCGAGTCAGAGAAAGGTAAAAGGAATAACATTTGAAAGTAGAATTTAGAAATACTACCTTGGGAATTCACTGTGTTGAAACTGCCTGACACTGGCTGCATAGTGATTTGGAGGAAGGAAAGGAAATGAATGCACAAAACAATGACACAGGCATTAGAGACACAGGGATGGGAGTAGCCATTTGATGGAAGTTGGAGTAAATGGAAGGAGGCATCCAAAAGGAGGTGTGCTAACTGGTCAGACTCACATAACCCAAGGCTTCAGCAACCTAGGACTAAACCTCTGGGAAATAGCAGAGCCATTTTATCACACTTTTGTGGCAGAGATGCGGAATTATATACTGAAGATTGCTATGTGCTTTTCCTTTTCATTTGCAGACCTTAATCAAAGATTCAGTCTTAAGGATGAAGACCACATTACGTCCTTCAGCATGAAAAAGAATTCTATTCTTTCTCACTATTCACAGGGCAGAACAATGACAGAAATAAACAACAGGGACCAGGGGAAAGCCAGCGGTGTGCAAATTCAGGAGGCTGCCAGCCCAGAGAGGCTCTGAGAAAGAGTAATCCCCAAAAAGAAACTCTGAAATTGTTTCTGGAATGTTAACAGGGTCACATGTTTAATCCAAAATTGATAAATGTGTGTATTTAAAAAGATAAATAAAAATAAGAAATATTAATGGCCCAAACTCTTGGGGAGCAGTTATAAATATTCTTTTTCTATTTGTTTATTTTTAATTACTTTAGAATTTGCTGGGGGAGGAGGGCATAAAGGCACTTTTTCCCCCCAAGTGGAAGGTTACTTAGTTAAGAGAATGTTGAACTCCTAATTAGAACAAATTGAAAGATGTTGTCCTAGCAGAAATTAAGGAACTATGTAAATAACTTAATGGCTCATTTTAAATCTTTAATGTTAAGATTTGAAATTTAGATCAGTATTGATTGCCATTCCATCAATACCGATGCAAGAGGTTAAATTTGTGGGCTTATCAGTTTGCTGCGTGGGGGTTAGTTCCAGGTTGGCAAGGGATAGACAGTACTGTGTTCAAAGTCTTAGCCATTGGCCATTGAATGCATGCAAAAGATTCTTGTCAATCAGGTTTAAAGAGGCAAATTTTAATTATGCTGCTCTGCACACCTGTGGGTATAGCCAAAAAGAGACCAATGGTCCATTTTTTTCTCCCTTCTTTCAGCCATTCTCTCAAATTTTGCCAAGAATGCAGACTTTGTATCAGGAATGATACAGAACCAGGAAGTCTCTTCCCCCTTAGAAGTTCCCACTGGAGAAGCCAAACAATTGTCAATTATATTTCTACAGCCAACTTTCTCATGAAAAAATTCAGTGCTGACAATGGCTGCAGCCAATATGCATGGAGTCCACTCCTGTTGGAGACTGCTCCTTTTATCCCTGGAGCAGGCTTTTCCCCAGAAAGAGGCTTCCCATGGCAGCTACTGCATGGCACTGGAAAATCCTGTTTGGTATGTTTCATTGGCCCTAGAATCCACTAAAGTCTACATGAGTCCAAGATAATCTGAGCGGCAGGAGGTGTGTGATTACCTGACAGTCCTTCATCCTTGCTGTCTCAGTCCCCATCTTGGTTCTGTCTGGTGCGCTTTCTCTGCTGGAATCACCCCATCTTTCACTTGTCATTTCTCTGTATTGAGCCTGCCCTCTGGGTTTTGATCACATTGCTAGAATACTACCTTACATAGACAGGGATTAACCAACAAGATGGCAATTCATTCACTCAACAGATATTTATTCAGTGCCAGACATCGCTCTAGTCACAAGGGATATAGCAATGAACAAACACTCCCTGACCTCATGAAAACTATACTCCAATAGTAGGAAACAGATAAGAATATTAAAAAAAAAATACACCTGTACCTAAATAAGTGCTTGGAAGCGATTGTTTTTAAAGAGAAGGGTATAAAACGCGATGGAGGGAGGATGGCCATCTTAGACAGATGTCAAGGATAATGGCCTTAAGTGAAGCTGGAAGAGCTATACACCCAAGTACTGGGGAAGGGGAAGAACATTCTACGTGGAGGGAATAGCTGGTACAAGGCACTGAAGAAGACTCTGTTATACAAGCGTGTCATGGACGAGTGACGTTTGAAGGATCGTAAACAAGGAGGTGGCCAGAACTGATACATAATTTGAAGCAATCACTATGGATACTACATGGTGAATGGACAATGGCAGCAGGAAGACCAGTTAGGAAGACATTGCACTAGATCAAGTGAACTGTGTGGGAGCTTACATTAGGCTGCTAGCAGGAGTATGGGTGCGGAAATGCCATCCTCTTTGGTATACACTTTAAAGACAGAGATGATACTAGTAGCTTGGGAAACAGACAAATGTCTTGCTTGAAAATTGTGTTAGACACTCTGGTACAGAGGTCAAGCTGGCAGTTGGTACATGAGTCTGGGTGTCAGGGAGGACTGAGGCCAGGATTATAAATCTGGGAGGCTGTTTCATGCATGAGGCTGGAAGAAATCACTTAAGGAGTACACATGGAGAGGAAGAGTCCTGTGGCCTAAAACACAATATTTAAAAGATGAGAAGAGGAATCCAGATTGTGGAGGAGGAGAAGCTGATGTGGTAGGAGGAAGGCAAGAGGACGTGCTGTTTTCCACTGCTCCACAGCTTGAATCACATATTGCCTCTGACCCTCTCTCTGCAGGTCCTAACCACATGTGCCCACATTCAGCTCATTTCTCAATGTCCACGCTCTGTACCATCTCTTTCACAGTGTTTTCTGAGAAGTCCCCGCACAAACCGTTCTCCTTTCTCTGTGAAGGTATTCTGCAGAACATCACTCTTCTAATTGTTTTGTACTTCAAATACTGGCTCTTGTCCTTCCAAGCACATCTTTAAGCTTCTGAAAACATGCAGTAACCCTACACTTATTTTGCATTCTTAGCACCCTGCATGCAGTTACGGTACAAAAATGGGACATTTGTACTGATCTAATATAGTTAAAAGGAGAGACAGCAAAGTTTCAGAAAACAACCCAACTATGACTTATCACCTTAAAGTAGGAAAGAACAGAAGAAAAGAATCTACACTGCTAATGGACCAATCACTTTATCTCCATTTATTGAATAATAATAATAGTAACAGAGCACATGGCACTGTAAGTCATCAAAATGGAACCTTATGCTTGCATTGAGTCATGGAATTGTGAAATTGAAGCCAAACATTTGTGTCAAGTAATGTAAATCCTCGTTTTATTCGTTCCTTCAATCCCACGGTAGATGGAGCACATTTTGTGTGTTGAACCTTATTCCGGTGTCAGAAATATGGCAACAGACAAAAGTCTCTGCCCTCATGAGACTCACATTCTCTCAGTGAGAGATAAGCACTATAGAGAAAAGCAACGTGGGGAAAAGTAATAGCAAATGAAGGAAGAAAGGTACTATTTAAGATGGGGTGATCAGCTATTACGAAGTGCCAACCTTACCAGAGTAGCTGTACACTACGTGTAAAGGAATCTTAGCATACCCTCCACTTTGTCACTTCTTCAACCTCTGAAGTTGGAGTTGGGTTTTAGTCATAGCCTGAAGTCTCTAGAAGACAAGCCAACTGAATAAAGTAGATGACAAAATTGTATATTTCTGGCTGTGGTCAAAATAATAGATGACTATAATGACATAAGTTTTCTAGGGACCTGGGTGGCTCAGTCGGATAAGCATGTGCTTTCAGCTCAAGTCATGATCTCTAGGTCCTCAGACTGAGTCTCACAGCAGGCTCCCTGCTCAGTAGAGAGTCTGCTTCTCCCACTGCCTCTGTGTTCTCCTTCTTGTTCTCTATCAAGTAAAAACATAAATAAGCTTTCTGTATCGTTCATTAACTGGCTTTGGAAGAAATATAAAAAAAGAATTTCAAAAATTCTTGAGCACCTGACATAGAATAAGTACTTCTTATGTTTCAGTGAATGGATAATTGAAATATCGCTATATACATTTTCCCAAGATGTTTGCTTTGATGTCAATGATATGAATTTGGATTCTACTATTTTCTAAAAAGTCACATTAGTTTGTAATCACACCCCAGAAATCTCTGTTTAAAAACTATATTGTTATAACTTAAATATTCTTAACCAAAATCTGTTGCAAGAATTCCAGAATAAAGATCAAATACAATGTGGTCTTCAAAGAGAGTTTAAAAATTCAAAATTCATTCTGAATATGCTAACAGGTAACATTCCAAAGCTTTAAATATTATTTTTATTTAAAAGTTACGCATGGAAAATAAAAGCATGTGGTCCCCTTTATAGATAATTTGAGATGATGGATTTTGGCAGGAGTCTTGGCGTTAACTACCAGGAAATTCAGTCAGTACAAATAAATGTTGGTAAGTAACTGCTTTGAAAACAAGAGAAAGGGCTTAGATTAAAAAAAAAAAAAAAAATTCCTGTTTCTGGTTGGGGAGCAGTTCCCAGCTCCCATATTTGGAGGTTCCATATATTCATCAGCACAAAATTTTCAGCTGGACAAGCCTTAGATTAGAATCCGAGGTTCATGCTCACTAATGGTGTGAGAAGCTGGGCAAGGTTGGGCAAGCTGTCAACCTCCCTGAACCTCTCAGTTTCTTCATCTCCAAAAATGAGAATGGTTATTTTTTACATAAAAGGCTCAACTTTTCTCTAACAATGGTTTTATTAGAGTGCTTCATGGTTCAACTTACAGGAAATCCAGAGCTAACTGCTGAAAACAATAGGGAATTTGTTAGCTCACACAAATAAAGTATCTTGAAGTAGAGCAAGATTCTGGATTGATTTGCCCCAGAAGTTCTCATTCTTTTATTTCTTTGTTCATTGTGGTAAAATATAGACAGCATAACATTTACATTTTAATGATTTTTTTCATTTTAATGATATGTAAGCGTCCAGTTGAGCAATACGAGTGCATGCCCATTGCAGCCATCACCACGCATCCATGTCCAGAACTTTTTCATCTTCCCGAACTGCAACTCTACCTATTAAATGATTTCCCTCTGTTGCCTTCCTTTCCTCAGTCCCTGGAAACCACTATTTGACCCGTCTCTATGGATTGGACTGTAAATGGCTATTTTTTATGTATGCGATGTGCCTACCACAGTGCTAACTCTCAGATAATCAGGACAGAGGGGAACAGTGACTGCACAAGAACATCCAGCCTAAGGCAACAGCTTACTGGAATGATGTGGGAAGGAACTAAAAGATCAGACAGAAGTGCTAAGCTCCAAACACAAAGAGAAATGGTTAAAAACTGAGGAGGAGTCACCTATTAACTATTTTGGGCCAATCTGCCGTGAAATCAGAAGCCAGAGTAGTGTTTACACGTTGTATCTTCTGTTGGCTTTTACCTTTACAGCAGCAAATGTCTTCCAATTGGTCTTCTGGCCACCAGACCCATCCTTCTAATCTATCCCCTAAAGGGTTGTCACTATAATTTTCCTCAAACATCAATGTTTTATTCCTGCTGCAAATTCCTCAACTGTGAGCAAAGAACTTTAGAGAGAAAACTCAAGGCTCCCTTGGTCTAGAAGTGGGCTGAAAAATAGGTACTGATTCTAGCAGTAACCTTGGAAACCTGCTGATGGGCACTGATTTTAGTAGTAATTGTGGAACCCTGCTGATGTTGTGAAGTTGGATCAAGCTGCAAGCGGTCATGAGATGGTAGGCCCTCAGTATAATACCTGAGTGGAGCTTGGGACCCTGGGATTTCCTCCTGCAAAGAAGGTTTTGAACTTTAACCAACAGATGTGTGTGAAGGTACCCTAGAGAAGCAAGAGAAATGCATGACCTTCAGGTCCACAGTCTTTAGAAGAAGATGGTTTGAATGTGAGCTGCACAAAATGCAGGGAACTATGAAACTCCCCAGACACATCTTATGGGGTCCACTGAATGGTGAACATCCCCATGTAGGAAGAGAAAGCAGAGCCCCAGAGCTTCTGTATTCAATTAAAGAGCAGTGCAGTTGCATTGGAAATTGAGCAGTGATTCCATTAATTAAGGGTTTTAACAACGTAATTATAAAAGTTTTCCTGAGTGTAAACTTGGATTAAGATGGAAATCATTTCTTTTTGCCATGTTGCACCTAAATTAACCTGGCTATAACTTAAAACTTAAGAAAAGAAAAAAAGCAGGAAAGAAAATTATGCCTTTAACTTTATTTTTAGAAATAAAATAATTTCTGTAGTGTCATTTGCAAATATCTTCTCCCATTGTGTGGTTGCCTCTTTGTTTTGTTGACTGTTTCCTTTGCTGTGCAGAAGCTTTTGATCTTGATAAAGTCCCAAAAGTTCATTTTCGCTTTTATTTCCTTTGCATTTGGAGACATGTCTTAAAAGAATTTGCTGTGGCCAGTGTCGAAGAGGTTACTGCCTATGTTCTCCTCTAGGATTTTGTTAGATTCCTGCCTCATGTTGAGGTCTTTTATCCAATTTGAGTTTATCTTTGTGTATTGTGTAAGAGAATAGTCGAGTTTCATTCTTCTGTACATAGCTTTTCAATTTTCCCAGCACCATTTATTGAAGAGAATTTTTTCCACTGTATATTTTTTCCTGCTTTGTTGAAGATGATTTGACCATAGAGCTGAGGGTCCATATCTGGGCTCTCTACTCTGTTCCACTGGTCTATGTGTCTGTTTTTGTGCCAGTACCATGCATCTTGGTGATCATAACTTTGTAGTAAAGCTTGAAATCAGGCAATATGATACCCCCAGTCTTGTTTTTCTTTTTCAACATTTCCTTAACAACAACAACAAAAATAGAATAAAGTTTAAAAGAAGAAATAAAATAATGCCTTTGATTTTTAAAATATGGTAGTTTTTAATTATTTTAATTTAAGTGTTGTCTCAAAATAGGCAATAAAACATGACACACGTTCACCTGTTCGTGGTGAGCTAGTATGTCTAAATTATCAGCATTTCTCACTCGGTAAGTAATATAGATGGACATAGAGGAAAAAAAAAAAAGGATTTTAAATCGACAGGTTATTTCTTAGAGTTTTTTCTTTTGAAAAACAAATACTTCATTATGTTTAAATGTTTAATATTTATGAAGTTTATTGAAAATACACAAGTACTTAGACAGATTTCAAACTATTTTTTCTATAGATATTCAGAGCATGAAAATCTGACAGATACTTAAAAGAACAATTTCTTTTCTGTGTTTTCAAATGCAGTAAGCCAGTTAAATGTTCACCCAACTATTCAAACTCAATTTGCCTCCATGGCAAAAATAACCCTATTGATCTTTTTCCTCCCTTTTCCCCACTGTGTTTTTTCCAGCATCCTGACAGCTGTACTCTCATATGCCCAAATATTAGATAAGATTTCAGCTTACTATAAGGAAAATGTTGTAACACCAGAGCTGTTCAAATGCGAAGCAAAATGCCTGGGGAGACAGCAAGCATCCTGTTGGAGAAAGTGTTAAAATAGAGGTTCCCTCACAGAAAATTCAAACATTTGGAGAGTGGCTACCCCAGGTAAATAGTTTGCCTTGAGTCTGGAGTCTATGGTTACTATAATTACTGTGTATGACTTGAAGTAATTTCCTTGGCTCACTTTTATTTTTTTTTAAAGATTTTATTTATTTATTTGACAGACAGAGATCACAAGTAGGCAGAGAGGCAGGCAGAGAGAGAGGAGGAAGCAGGCTCCCTGCTGAGCAGAGAGCCCCATGAGGGGCTGGATCCCAGGACCCTGAGATCATGACCTGAGCCGAAGGCAGAGGCTTTAACCCACTGAGCCACCCAGGCGACCCCCTGGCTCACTTTTGAGGAAAAAAAAAAATATTTGAATGAAATACCTGTCATCAGAATTGTTATCTAAGGAAAAAAGGTAGAAAAGAAGCAAGTGTCATAAAAACACAAAAATAGTGGACTGTCTACTTACAAAGTTAGTTCCTGAAAGTTCTTCTCCATGTGACAACTGTGCCCATCAATTAGCATCTTTATCTAACAAGAAATAGTGAAGAACTGCTAAAGTTACATGCAATGGATCTGGCAGGAGACAAAATCAACAAGGGCAAAAAGAATGATTGGTACCGGGCATGAAAATTATTTGGAAATATATCTTTCAGAAAATCAGTTAAGCCATTGAAAAGCCATTGAATAAGCTTAAAAATGTGATCCTCATTGGGACTGTGCTATATTAGTCCACTGTGAAGTGATGGATGCTGGGTCACATTATAGATTTGGTTGGGAAAATTGTGCTCTATCCCAAAGCAAGGGCTGAGTCATTTTTTCATCATCCTAAGAATGTAGCCCACATTTGCAATTGCAACTCAATATGTTACACCTAAAATAAACTTTATATTTTTCTCTCAGATTTCAAGATAAGGTTGCAAAGAAATTTTGAACTATTTGCTATGGCATTTAGTACTTGTTGAGATGGATTAATTTTGGTGGTCTTCTCTCAGAATGACATTTTTGTTGAGAAGTAAGGACTTCGTGTATTTTCCAAGGGAGGTCCTTAAAGCAACCTGAAAACAAACATATACCATGAGAGGCACTGTATTAATAATTTTTAAGAAGTTATTTAAACTTTCCCACCCTACACAAGTCCACAGTAGAAATAGCAGATGTTATGTCAATTTGAAAGGAAAAATTCCATGCCTGTTGTGTCAGAAGCTTCTTTAGGAATCTGAGATAATTCCACTAATCAATTATACCCAAAACAACTAACACAAGATAGGAAGCATGCCCTGGGACCTCAGTCACTGAATGCAGTTATGGGTGACAATGGGTGATATTTTTTAGGTGATTCAGCATACCAAGATTCAGGTGTTTATGGGGTGCCTGGGTGGCTCAGTGGGTTAAACCTCTGCCTCTGACTCAGGTCATGATCTCAGGGTCCTGGAATCGAGCCCCGCATCGGGCTCTCTGCTCAGCAGGGAGCCTGCTTCCTCCTCTCTCTCTGCCTGCCTCTCTGCCTACTTGTGATCTCTGTCTGTCGAATAAATACATAAAATCTTAAAAAAAAAAAAAAAAAAAAGGTTCAGGTGTTTACCCTGAACTGTGTCTGTCCCAACTCTGCCTGTGATCTCTAATCCATGAACCCTATCTTGGTCTCCTGACCTACCTCTAGTGCTTTGGGATCTAGCTCATCAGTTTGAGTGCCTATTAGAATCCATTTTTACTCTCACAATCCTCACAGGTATCATTTGGTTGCTTAAAGTAAATTTAACTCTACCCCAAGTGAAGGACTAAGGAATATTGTCCTGGATACCCAAAACCTCTAGTTTACCCGAAGCCAATATTCTCCTTCCCTCATTACAGAGTAATGTCCTCCAGGAGAGAGCAGGAAATCCTGATGTGGAAGTGGAGGTTCAGGCCTTCTCATAATTGAACTAGAAAGACTTTGGAGGCAGTTTCAGACAAGATAGAGCCGCAAATATAAACTAGAGCCCAAAGACCAGCCAAAAAAAAACCTTTTAAGACCTTTCTAGCAACTTCCTTGACCTTTAGAGAACTCATAACTTCACACATTGGCCATAAAAACATTGGGCCAAGGCAGCAAGGTAAGGCTTCTGGAGAACAGGCCTTCAGGTGATCTTTTCCAGGCTTGGAGATTTCCAGGTTCTTGCTCATCATTGAGAGAAAGGGCTTAACCTCTGGATGCCTCTCTTTATTGCATAATCTTTTTATCATGAGGCCCAACCCTAGTTGCTAGTTGCTTATCTGGATAAAGAGAATTTTAAATCTTGAACTTTGAATTCTTTAAAAGCTTATGTAGATGGCTTTGTGTCATTTTTTTCTATGTTGGTCAATTCATGCTAAATGTGTCTATTTAATGTGAAAACTTATATATAAAGTAATACTACAAAGCCTATAGCTATCTATCCCGCTCCTACTTAATCAATTCTCCTTGCCTTGGGAATAAGAAGCCCAGTCCCATGTTTGCCCCAGCTCTAAACAAACCCAGTGCAAACCCTGAAAGCTCTGTAGAACATACCAAGACAGTGTCTCACATTCTCTGGAGTTCATCATGGAAATGTGATAAAGATTAGAAATATGTAGACCTTTCTCTGAGTCTGTCTTCCAAGCGCCCTGTGAGGGCTGGCAAAAAAATGTTCTTATTCTCCAAATATTCACTGGCATGTATTTGTGCAGTAAAATTATGTTTGAGGTTTGTAGTTGGACTTTTTAAATGAACATCTGTTATTCTCTTTCAGTCAAGAGGTTCTGAACCTAGCTGGGCAGAGCAACTTGGCTTCCCCCACCACCTCTGCAGAGTCACAGATGGAGCCTGTAACCCACCAGCTGTTTGTTGATTGGCTGACCAGCTGCCACTCATCTCCCACAGCTGTTTTGGCTCTGAGAGGCTCTTGGGTGTGGAGGGAGAGGGTCAGGGTCAGCTTGTTCTGTGCCGCAGCCCTTGGGAATTCCAGAAGCAGGGATATTTCATTAAACTGCTCTGATCAGCCGTTACTGAATGCTAAAGTCACAGCCCTGAGTGGGTGTGAAACAGGGTCTGGTGTATACCTTTTAGAATGGTGAGTCATTGCAGCTTGGTTTTCAGAGCAATTGTTTTTACCTCCTGGTGTCTCTCTAGTCTATTTCTGTGAGATGAGATTATAGATAATGTGATGTATACTAAGGCAAATGAGAGATGTGGTTGCAAAGAGGGCTTTATTTTCACCAAACAAAAATGCTCTTTGGATCTATATTACGAGTTCCATACTCTTTGGAAAAGGAAGCCTATTTTCTACCTGTGCCAGTGCCAACAACTATAAGAATACTTCAAGTTCCCTAGACCACTCTGACTCTGATGGCTTCAAGACTCTGGATTTCAAGAAGACAAAATATAAGACTTCAAAATCTTCCTCTCCAGTCCCTTCAGCAAAATTATATCAATAGTTGTAACACTCCTTTTGACATGCTATTATAGGATGATTACTTTTCTTGACTCACAGCTCCAGTCATGTTATTGTCTTACTCAAATTCCTTCCATGACTTGCAGCTGTCAAAAATACAGGTCATACTCCCTCTTTATGCTGTGATCTCAATCTACTTGTCAAAACTCTTAATTGCCAAGTACTTCCAAAACACTTCCTTGAGTCTAGCCATAAAGCAGCATGTACTGTTTCTTTGTTGCCCCTTGTTCTCCAGCTTCTGTGCTTTTGCTTATTCTGTTTTCCTGATCTCCTCAAATCCAAATGCTTCCTGTCAAGGCCAGTTCAAATATACCTGCTCCATTAAAGTCTCCCTAAGCCTTCTCAATCAAGCCCATCTTTGCTGCCTCCAAGTATCTAATTACTTTCTGTTGGGTCCGTTATCAAAGGAACGAGACTGAGACAAAGTTACGCAAAGCCTTATTCTATGCCAAGCATTAGAAGTTAGACTGACCGGCCAGGGAAATGAAGCTGAGACAAAGTGAAAGTTATGTAAAGCTTTATTCTATGCCAAGCATTAGAAGTCAGACTGACCCGCCCGGGCCGCCTCCGAAGAGAGCGATGCCCCTTGGTCTTACAGGCTAGTTTTTATAGGGCACAATGGTAGACATCTGCATATGTGGCTTTGGCTGATTGGATGTCTCCTACCTGTGTGTTTTAGTAACGGTTACCTGGAACCAATACTAGTAACTGTTGAGGCATTTATTAAACAACAAAATGGCCTTGTTTTAGGTGTGTGTTTTAGTAACAGTTACCTTGTTTTATGTGTTGTGTTTTAGTAACAGTTACCTGGAACCGAGAGCAGTAACTTTTCTAGACAACAAAATGTCTACCTAGGCAACATGGAGTAACTATGGCTAAGTAGGCCCAGGCAGGCCCTAGGGGGTTAACATGTTTTAACGTGGAATCGACCCCAACACTTTCCTCAAGTTCTCTCAAAACATTTTTTAGGACGTACTGTCTGGAATTATAGCTCACAGTGCCCAGTAGTCCTACCTTCCCCCAGAAGGGGCAGGTAGAACCTGTGTCCAGTTAATCTTCGTACTTGCCCTAGGGCCTTGCATGATCAATTTTTGTTGCAAATATAGTAATGGACATTTGTAGAAAGCTGTAGAATTTCCAAGTAGGATTCACATTCATCAGTTCAGTTAATTCTTACAAGTGAAAGTACAAAGAACAAGTGTTCTCTTTATTATAAATGAGGAGAAGGGAAATAGAACTAATTTTTAGTCAGAATTAACTTCCACTTATTTATCAAACTATGATTTGTGTCATTCTTAATGGCTGCCTCTTCCACCATATTATAAGTTCCATAAGAGCAGGAACCTCCACTTATTTATCAAACTATGATTTGTGTCACTCTTAATGGCTGCCTCTTCCATCATATTATAAGCTCCATAAGAGCAGGAACCATGTCTATATTTCCAGTGCCTTGCACATCGACAGACATAATATAAGAATTTATTAAACGTTGTTGAATGAAGGAAGGAGTGAATACTATGAGATAAATAGTAGGCTGAATGTTCTATGCACACTATTTTATTCTTACAGCAGGTATCATCTCCATTTCACAGGCAAGGAAATCTAGTCTCTGGGGCACAGAGTGCTTACACAAGCAGCTGAAATGGAAACCTAGTTTTTGTGATTATAAATATGATGTATTTTCCTTCATACCATCAGCCTTCTATGAAGTGCCTTTAAGTAGTCTTTCTTTAGTTACATTTTTACATTTAATTGCTCTGTAATTCTAGAAGAAGAAAGACATTTTCAAGGGTTACCTTAACTCTTAAATATTTATATCTCTGTTAATTATAGACTTCATAGTTGTAAAATAGTGGGTAAGTTTATTAGTCACAATTACAGAGTCCAGTGGTATCGTTATGTGAAGGTAGATGTGGGTGTACTCTTGGAAGGGAAGAACTTGGAAGGGAAATTATTTTCTAAGGATTTCTCTACCTCTACTGTAGTTCTCTGCTTTTTTTGAAATAAAAAAATTTGATCTAAAAGTAAAAAATAAGTCCCATCACAATTTACTTTGTCCTCAGTGATCCGGACGAATATTCATAGTTACATTTTAATTACTGTCTTTGAAAAGAGAAAATGAATTTATATTGAGCAATCTCCTCATGCCAGGACTTCTCAGGTGAATAGCCTGATGAGGCAGGCATTATTATTACCTCTATTTTATAAAGGAAAAGGTTAGTGCCTTGTATGTGCTATGATGAGTGCTGTGAATTGTGTAAGACTGATGATTCACAGACTTGTACCCCTGAAACAAATAATACATTATATGTTAACTAAAAAGAAAGAATGGTTTATTTTTATATCTTTTGAATTTCAAAAGAAAAGTCTATGATTGAATTGTCCAAATCTCCTTTTTCTTTATGTGAAATTTGGGAAAAGATTTTCTTCTAATTTAACAACATTCCTGAGGCCTAAAGTCAAAAGGGAGTCTTTCAACTTTGTAATTTTCTGAGTCTTCTTTATAGTGTTTCCATACTGTGGTTAGTAGTCAAGTCATTGGGCTTGAAATGGTGTATTTGGTTAACGTGTGTATGCAAAAATGAGAATTAAATAATGCCTATTATTATTATTATTATTTTAAATGTTTGCTTTCTTTTTATAGCAAGATCAATATATATCTTTGACTTCTCTTTCTCAACATACATTTAGAAAGCCATGTCTGAAACTCCTTTATTTGAAAGGTAGCATGTTTCAACATGATTTCTAAGGAGTCCAGTTTATTAATATTTTATAAATCTTTGTTGATCTATCTAATCTATCTAATCATCATATAATTTGCATTTTTAATATCTACTGTGCCTTTAGTGACAATGACAATGTGTTTTTCTTTATATCTGTGTAGACCTCAACTACCAAACTACTGATATGCAGTTAGTCATTCACAAAGTGCATTGGATCAAAACAAAGACCTTAAGGCCAAAGTTTTGTGCTCTAATACCATTCCCATGAGCCCTGCTTGTTACCCACAACATGTTCCTATCACTGTGATATGGATCTTTTAAAAACATAGCAGATTAGCAACATCTAAAAATCCCTGGATGGAACCATTACTCTCAAAGTGATCCAAAACTGACATCACACAGAATCTTTTGTAAAAATTTCTGTTCTCATGGCTACTTGAGGTGCAAAATATTTATGTGAACCCAAACTTTTTAAAAGAAAACAACTATTGGAAAGATATCTCATGTCTTCTTCCTACCGTTTTCATGGTCTCACTTCAAATTTGTTGCCAGGCAGTTTTACAGCCAAGGCCCCCTTGAAAGAGACATCTGTGAAGGGAGTTAGGAACACTGAAATGCAAACTGTAAAATAAATTAATCAATAAAAACACACCTTCTAAGTAGAGTTTTCTAAGTAATTGCACCAAACGATTAATAAATTATTAATTATTTTAAATTTATTTAGTTAACATACAGTGCAATATTGGTTTCTGGAGTAGAGTTCAGTGATTCATCACTTATATACAACACTCCGTGCTCATCACAACAAGTGCCCTTTTTAATACCCATCATCCATCTAGCTCATCTCCATTGCCTCCCTCCACTAACTGTCAGTTTGTTCTCTATCATTAAGAGTCTCTTAGTGTAGGGGCACCTAGCTAGCACAGTTGGTTAAGCTTCTGACTTTTGGTATTGGCTAAAAATGATTTCTTTTTGTCCAAATTCAAATTTTTGAAAAATCATCTTGAATCTCGGGTTCTTCTGTAAAGATTTTGTGAGCTATTTAAAGTATCTACCATCTCTGAGGCACCTGGGTGGCTCAGTGGGTTAAAGCCTCTGCCTTTGGCTCAGGTCATGATCTCAGGTTCTTGGGATTGAGCCCCACATCAGGCTCTCTGCTCAGCAGGGAGGCTGCTTCCTCCTCTTTCTCTCTCTCTCTCTCTGCCTGCCTCTCTGCCTACTTGTGATCGCTGTCTGTCAAATATATAAATAAAAAATCTTTAGGGGTGCTTGGGTGGCTCAGTGGATTAAGCCGCTGCTTTTGGCTCAGGTCATGATATCAGGGTCCTGGGATCGAGTCCCACATCGGGCTCTCTGAGCAGCAGGGAGCATGCTTCCCTCTCTCTCTCTCTCTACCTGCCTCTCCATCTACTTGTGATTCCTCTCTGTCAAATAAATAAATAAAACCTTTAAAAAAAATAAAAAATCTTTAAAAAAATCTGCCATCTCTCATTTGATACGTATTAAATCCACTTCTTCATCATTGCTAACTTCCTAATTTACCTTTTAGTATTTTTAATATTTTCCTAAAATCTTAGACCTTCTTCTCAAAACTTCTAGAAGAATTCCCGATTATAGAGGTCACATATCCATGAATAAATATATATCTTCTGTTTCAGAACAAATGGCAAGATTTCATTTTTGATAGGGGGCGTAATATTCCATTATACACATACACAGACACACACACACACATATATAAAGTTTTAATAGAAATATAAATAAAATCTTTAAAAACAAATAAATAAGTAAAAAGATGAATAGTGGGATCAATAAACAAAATGGTTTGGGGAATCATTGACCTTTGGATGGAAGCAAAGATGTGAGTCACATTTAGAGATCACTGCCATATGGAAATTTACACTTCTGGAGTTTGGCCTCTGGGTCAATAACTTAAAATTCTATGGGAAATGGAATAAAAGGAATTAAATACTCCATAGTATAAAAAGGTCCCATTTACATAATTGAGATGGACTTTGTCATTTTTATAAAACCTAAAATAATTAAAGAAAGGAATAGGGGTATAACAAATACTGATGCTTGTCTTTTAATATTTACTCCCCTCTTTTTTAGTAATAAGAGATACATATTTTAGCCTAGATTATAGTAAAAAATGCACATGTTCACTCTCCCTTTCAACTAGGACTGACCACATCATTCATTTGGGGCCATATGACATAAATGGAAGCATTGTGTGACACTTCAGATGTTCTCCTTAATTAAAAAGCCCTCCTTTGCCTTTCCTCCATCCTGCTGCTGCAATGGTTGGAGCTCGAGCAGCCATGTTGAACCCCAAGACCAAGGACAACCTCTTAATCATGTTGAAGCAGAACCTTGGAGAAAGATTGGTTCCTTGATGATTGTGAGGTTGTCATCGTTCCTGGACTTACTCTCTCTGAAATTATTTCACAAGAAGGAGTGATACTTCTATCTTTTTTGCAATGGTTGGAGCTCGAGCAGCTATGTTGAACCCCAAGACCAAGGACAACCTCTTAATCATGTTGAAGCAGAACCTTGGAGAAAGATTGGTTCCTTGATGATTGTGAGGTTGTCATCATTCTTGGACTTACTCTCTCTGAAATTATTTCACATGAAGCAGTGATACTTCTATCTTTTTAAAGTAACTTTTTGTGTGTGGGGGGAAGAAGAGGGGAAAAGTGGTCCGTTTTATTCACAGATGAACCTAATCCTAACTGATATGTTTTACTTTCCCATCCCCAGTACTCTTCTGGAATGTGTGTTGGATCTGGGAGACAGCTGGAGGTGAGTGGGGCAGTAATCAGGACAGCCCATAGTCAGAAGGAATTGGCATTCATTTGAGCTATAATCTGTAGTCATAATGCTCCAGAGAAAAGGTGGACAAGAAGTAGTTTACCTAGAAACTGAAGCAATTTCTGGATTACCTGCTGTGTTGGCCCCCTGTTACCCTATTAAGTAAAAGACATGGTCAAGTGTATCTGTGTAATTTTTCCTTTTTTTTTTTTTTTTAATTCCAAGGGTGTGTGTGTTGTAATTTTTAGTACATTAAAATTCTGATGTTCTCATGAAGATTAAATAAAATGTCACTTTTAATAATTTTCATTTAAGTGATTTACCCACAGGATATCCTAGAATCTGAGTTCCTGGGTTCACTTTTAACTGAATGCTGATCAGCTCTTTATTTCTGAAGGTAAATTCACCAGAAATAAGGAGTCCCAGAAAGAAGAATACTCACACACTTGTAGCTCAAATTTCTTATTTGGGAGAAAAAGTGTAACCAGTATGGTCATGCTTCCTATGTGGCTTCATAATTGTTGGGAAAAAAATTATTTGATGTAGACACAAAATTATCTTCCAACTGAGAGATGGACTCCATTTGCTTCATTAAAAGTTAACTAATAATGTAAGATAGTGGGGGGGGCACTTTTGTTCACTCTTCCTTCTTTCTAGAAATTGAGTAGATAGTCAAATCATTAAGATTATGCTAAAATGAAATTAACTAGCAAATTAACATTTGTCCTGATATCAATTATTCTTGCAAACGAACCGCAAGGTGTTGTGCTTTTATATATTTTAAGCAAAAGAGTCAAAGTAACACCAAACATTTTTGGACAACTTTAAAAAATAGTTCAGAAAGCAGTATTTTCTAATTTTGTAGGTGTGTAGAGAAAGAATAGTATCTGATAAGATGAAATCATTTTCAGCAACAAAATCACTTGTTAATGGAAGCATCATTTTCATAAAGCATTTTTCAGAGTATGGGGTTCTTTTGAAAAGCAATTATCATCTCACCCATTGTTAAAATACTTTCTTTACCTTGAAAGAAGACATTGAGTTTACATTTATAAATATCTATAATATAGCATACTGTCATATCTCCTTAAATCATCGTTTTAATATAATTTCATGGTTGACAAGTTTATACTATGTTGAAAACAAGAAGACAGACCCCAAAAGGAGTTGCTTATCCTTATCCCTACGTCAGTACACTGAGACTTAATTCCAGTTTCAGCTATCCCAGAATGGAATCTAAACCAGTGGATCAGGAATCTCTTGATTAGCCGCAGTTAGGTCATCTGCCTGATAGACCCCCACCATTTCCTGAGGGAAAATGACTTCAATAACCAATCCTCTTTTTGCCAGTACAACTTCCTAGTTCCTGTTCTGTTCTCCCTATAAAAGTCTTCCATTTTGTATTGCTCTTCAGAGCTCCTTTCTGTCTGCTAGATTGGATGCTGCCAGATTCAAATCAAGTTCTGTTCAAATAAACTAAAGATTTTTGGTATGCCTTCAGTTTATCTTCTAACAACTAAAAATAAGAAGAGTGTCGGTTCTGACGTGTTAGTTTTTATACTGTTAGTATTATCTTTAAGATGTGGAGTATTGTGGAGATCCGGGGATTTGGGGGTTTTTGTAGAAATCTTTTTTATGCTACTTATTCATTTTGTGAGGCTTGTCTATGTTAAACTGAACACTATATATTTTTATAATATATTAAAAATGACAAATAGAAGTTCTAATATTTTCTTCCCACACTTCAGTGGACTGTCCTGCATAGCCTGTGGTATATTCATCAATTTTGGATACTCTCAGGGAACTGAAAATCAACCCCACCTTATAGAGTCCATTCATTTCACAACTAATGGCAACATCATAATGGGAGGGCCCCATCCCCTTTTTAAGTGTCCTTACACAACTAATATGATCCAGTTTCAATCCAGAGACCTGATAAGGAAGCCCATCCTTCTACCTACCAGTCATGGGAGTCAATCTGAGACCTAGACTCTCTTTTGTTCAGTAAAGTAGTATCTTGGCCTGAGGGGCACCTGGGTGGCTTCACTGGTTAAGTGCCGAACTCTTGATTTTGACTCAGGTCATGATCTCAGGGTGGTGAGATCAAGCCTATGTAGGGCTGTGCACTGGGCATGAGCCTTCTTAAGAGTCTCTCCCTCTCCCTTTGCCCCTCCCCTGGCTTGCACTCTCTCTCATTCAAGAAAAAAAAAAAAAAAAAAAAAAAACTATTTTGGGCTGTGAGGTACATTTCAGCCTAGCACTCCCACTTGGCTGCACTAGCTCTGGGTAGTGAGACACTGAGAGCTGAGGAGAAGCTGGCTGTGACACCTGAGCCCAGCATTCTGTTGTAGGGCTAGTTCTCAATTCCCGCATTTTTACATCAGTGATTCTTTCTTGTACAGATCACCCCACTCTAACTGCATGTCAGACCTGGAACGCAGAGTTAGGTTTACCTGAGCCGTCTGCTAGTACCCAGAACCCTATCCTCTTTTTCCTTCTTCTAAGCCCAGGGTGTCAGCTTCAGTACAGTCTTAGTCTGTCGTTTTCTCCATCCCTTTACCCTTCTGAGGGCAGGCATTACCCTTCTGAGGGCAGGCATTCTAAGGAACATCCCTCACCCCAACCTCCTTCTAAATAAGGTTAGCCTCCCTGAGTTCAAAGTGCTTTTCTAGCTTCTTTTTTGCTGAATAGAGAAAACAAAAATTTATCTTCACTTGTGTCTGTACTACAATATTGAATATACACTGTGTTCAGGGCACTGTAATAAGACGCTGACCGTCAAAATTTCTTTTTAATACTCACAGGAGGCTGATTATTATCTCTGTTTCATAGATGGAGACATTGAGGCTTAAAGAGTTTACAAAACCAGCGCAATTCAGAAAATGGGGGGTGTCTATAATGGAAACTCAGGCAATACTAACTTCAATATCCATAATATCATCATTATACTATATTATAATCACATAATTATACTTAGGGACAACAATAGCTTTCTCCCAGAATTATGTTCATGTGTACAATGAAATCTTTTCCTTGAGTAGGTCAAAGTGTGGAAAGAGATAAAATGTGTTAAAATAGAAATTGGTAAAACAATAGCTTTCTACCAGAATTATGTTCATGTGTACAATGAAATATTTTTCCTTGAGTAGGTCAAAGTGTGGAAAGAGATAAAATGTGTTAAAATAGAAATTGGTAAAAGTTGCGGGAGAATGTAGAGGGTCCCTAAATACTTAGAAGGGGATCAGAGAAAGATGCATTCAAGAGGGAACTCTTGAAACTCTTGAGTTAATCCTTGAAGAATGAGTAGATGGTAGCCAGGGAGAAAAGGCTGGTGGACATGCCTGGCAGAGAAACAAAAGGTGAAGATGTTTGAGAGTGTCTTACACATTGGAGGTTAGCAAATAGTTTTCCATAGTCAAAGGACAAGAAATGGAGCTTTAAATATTGAATTGAAGAGCACTAGACAAAATGACAAAAAAAGTCAGAGGGGAAAACATGGAGCACTTTGCATGATGGGCCAAGGGCTTTGGACATTTTCAGAGTGTGGCAAAAAGCCACTGAAAGTGTGAATATCACATGATCATGTTTGCACCTTAGACAACTCTAGAAATGGATTAGAGGCTGGTATAAGGCTTAGAGACCCGGGTGGAAAGATTGTATAATTTTTTTATGCCATTTTATTCTAGAACTCAGGGGATATCCAAGTATGGCCTGGGCCACTAGGATAGCTGCACAGACCAACATACTCTTTTTCACATTTTCAGTTTGAGGGCTTATACCAAGATTGGTTTTCTTAAGTCCACTTCCTCACTCACTGACTCATTTCTTCATTCAGCAGAGATTAATTTGGCAAGAGTTTCTAAGAGCTGAGTTCAGAACTAGAGCAAACTTTTCCCATCAAGTTCACCCCAGGACAAACCCACATCCTTTAAGCTAAGCCAGCCTAGACAGGCTCTTCTACCTGAGCCTGAGAAAGTATGAGACCGCCTTCATGCTTCTCTCTCTCTCTGCCCTCTCCTTGCACTACCTGCATGCATCCATCTAGCTACCAGAATCTCAGCAGGAAGCCAGCCGCAGGAACACTGGCCCAGGATGAGTGCCTCCCTGCTACATAATCATGGGGGGTGACGAGAGGTGGGCAACACTCCTGCCAAAGCCCGGCAGAACTTTCTGCAGAGAGATGTGTAGACTATTTTGAGAGAAAAGCGAAACTGGAATGGTATTGGCTAATGCATGTCAGCATCTTTCTCTTATTGGATAAATTTGAAGACAAACGAAAATTCCTATGTGGTTTCAGAGATAATATTTCAAAGAAAACCCACATGGTATCAACAAAGAGAACTATGATCATCCCAGCTCTCCAACTCAGAAAGGATGAAAATTCTGCATTCTTCAGTATCAGAATAGGAGCTGGCACATCCAAAATAGAGTTTCTTTATTTTTTATGCCATATTCTCTTCAAATCTTTGTTACTGTTTTCCCTAGTCCCAGTGAACAAGTAACAAAAATTACTTGAGGATCAATGTGGGCGAAAGACTGTACAGGACATAAGAGATAAAAAAAACTCATATAAGAGCATTAAATTGTCCTTAAATACTTTAGTCTAATTGAGGCATATAAAAGGTACATTAGGAAAAATTCATTATACAATAAAGACAGATACACTATGGATTAAGTACATGGTACTAACAATAGTTTCATAGGAAAGAGGAGATTTATCTGAGATTAAAAGGAACAGGAAGGGTTCAGATTATCAGAAAGGAATGACCCAGGAGGAGCTCACAGGGAGAAAATATGAACTTGAGTACTGAAGAGTAATTATGGCTAACATTCACATAACATTGTCAGGCATTGTTCTAGTTACTTTACACGTATAAAATGATTTTATTCTTTACAATAACCTTATGACATAAGGACTAAATTACCCCCTATATTAAAGATGAAGCAATGTGCACAGAGAAACTAAGTGACTTGCCCAAAGTCACACGGACAAGAAATGGCAAAGCCATGCCATGATCTCAGTCAGTCAGCCCTCAGAATGTGGACTTACCACTAACACATCCTAGATTGTGAACAGCAGTCAGGCTTCATCCAGGGGCAGCAGGTGAGAACAGAGGTGGGCAAGTATATCCATGTGACGGGGGTGAAACCTGATGAGAGTGGGAGCATATTCAGAAGTGCCCCCAGAAACCTCGATATGCTCATTGTGGGTGTCAGACCGAAAGGCATTCACTTCTGGATTTTATTTTATTTTACTTTAATATTTTTTGTAGGGGGAGGAAGGGGCAGAGGGAGAGAGAGAGAATCCCAGGTAGACTCCCCGCTGAATGCGGAGCCTGATGGGGGCTCTATCTCATGATCTTGACATCATGACCTGAGCTGAAATCAAGAGTTAGCCACTCAACTGACTGAGCCACACAGGCATCCCTCACTTCTGGATTTTAAAAGGCAGTTTATTTCACATTCGCAAACATATCTAATTTCAAAAGTCAAAATTCAAATGGTAAAATTTTAAATAATCTCAGACTGCAGCAATATTAGGGTTGAATGGAAAACTAAGCAAAGTAGCATATTATGTGGCTACAGAAATGAATATTAACATGGTCTTCAGATGGGAAAATGTGCAAATGTAGAATTTTTTTCCTAAAATTTGTATTTATAGGACTTATACATATATAAACCCAAATTTTAATTATGGAACATTCATGAGTGCCCTTTATGTTCTTTATGTTTGGCCTCTTAATTTATCCTTCTCCCCAGCACCATGTTTCTTTGACCTTCTTCCCTCTGCCACAGGTAAGAGAGAGTGGGTGATGCCACCAAGCATCCTGAACAGAGTCATTTCAAGCTCGCTCATTAGTGTTCTGCTGAAGTGGGAACCCTGGACTAGCTCACTTCCTCCCAGTGTGGTTACAGAACCTTGCTTCTGGTAAAAAGGAGAGGAGAAAAGAGGGGTATGGCAGAATGGGGAAGTTGGTTTTATTTCAGGTTGAGGGAAAACACTAACATGACAATATTCTAGAACAAATCTGCAAGACTTTTTTCCACTCCAACACTTGTTAGCAAAACAACGATCTCATTTGAAGGGGTAGAGAGCCTTTAGATGATGATACCAGGAGACAAGCTTCCTGGAAAAAAAAAAAAATTAGTGGACATCTGAGATACCTAAGCCTCCTCCCTCCCCCAAAACAAATCTATGGTGTTGGGGTGAGGGGCAAAAGGTGGAAGGGGTGGGGAAAAGTGACTACTATCTCTTCTCTAACTCCAGTTCTAATTCCAAGAACATCAAACAAAATCTTTACATGTCTGGAGATTCATTTTTTCCCTCTATTTTTGTTTCCCTTCCCCACCCTGAGCTGTTTAGTATTTTAGGAAAGTTTTTAATCATATTAAGTTCACTGGCACCCTTCTGACAGCTCCTATATGTCTAGATGCACCCTAGTATTTCTGGTTCTCCCAGACTTCAGCCTCACTCCTTCCGGATAATGTGCAAAGGGGGCTTGTGCCAGGAGCACAAGAAAACACCTCTTTTGCTCTTATAGTTTGGACCAGGGTTCCCTAGAAAGCCCCCATGCTGCCAAGGAGCCCAGAAGAGGCATCACCAAGGGCAGGGTGGGTCAGGAGATACAAGTCATCTTCCAAACTGCCTAAAAGAGATGATTCTCTGTAGCCTCCTCTCTGTGGCCTGGGACCAAAGCAGGAATGTGGAGAGTGCCTCCTTCCACCCTCCACTGTCTCTGAGTAGGTGATGTTAATTTAAGGCACTCAGACTGTGGTTTCCATTTATAACTGTTCAGAGTTCTTTAGAAATAAGAAAAACAAAATTGTTCCGTCTTCTCTAGAAATAAAGACAATACTAGATACTTATTGCTTAAAATAAATATTGTTGATGAATGAATGAAAGTAATCATTGCTGGCATGCCAAATAGAAATGGAGAAACAGTGATACTCCAGAGAAGCAAAGGTTGCCCCTGGGGCTAACTTTAACCCTGACCCTGACCCTAGAGATTGGAGGGAGAGAGAAAAATGGAGAGAGGGTCGAAGAGCTGAGCCCAGCATAATCTGCCGCTTGGAAACTCTGGGGGGCCTGATGGTGCATCTCAGCCAGGGATAGACACAGGGAGTGAGGGCCCTCTGCTTCCTGGGAGGCCACAGGGTTCAGCTTGGACTGGGGAAAGAAGCAGAATGGAAGTCATGGCAAAAAGTTTTCAATAGCAGGGACAGTGACAAGCTGCTCTTGGATGCTCAGACAGAACATCTAGAACAACAGTTTAGTAAAATCTAAACGAGACAACACTGATCCATATATAGTTTATACATTTAGGTGCCCTTATGATTTTCTAGAAAAAAATTGCCACATATTTTAATTGTCTTTGTTATTTTTCAGTGTTTTTTCAAAGCTCCTTTTTAAATTCTTATCTGAATTTCTTCTCCTTTAGCCACCTTGTAACCGAATCTTCATTTTGAGATAACTATCTTTTTCTTCCATTTCATTTCTATTTCAGTCAATACCCATTTCTTTTCCTCCGAACTGGCTTTTTTCCCCCTTCTTTTTGGTTCATTTTTGCTTTGAATTGTTAAAATTTGATTCATCCCAAATACTGGTAAGCAAGCTTGAAGGTGGTAGGGAAGGTGGGGAGTGGCAAATCTTGTGAGTATCTCTGGAAGCCAGAGCCATGCAGAGAAAGCAGCATTTGCAAAGGCACTGAGGCAGGTACAAATGGGACTTATCTGAAGAAAAGCAAGGAAGCCCAATGGCTGGAGCAGAGGAGCAACAGGATTCTTCTTACCACATGTGAGGCTGTTTTGAGGGCTTTTAAAATATTAACTTCTTTTGTCCTCAGAAGAATCGAGCGAGAAAGATAAGATGACCAGCTTCATTTTATAGATGAGGAAGTGAGACACAGACCAGTTAAGTTATTCACCCAAAGACACACAGAGAACAGAGTTAGGACTTGAATTTGTGTAGTCTGTGGGGAGAAGAGGAAGAGAGGAGAAAGAGGAAGAGGAGGGAGCTAAGGAAATCCTTGCCCTGCTATGCAGAGTCTTGCAGAGCATTTCTAGGGCTGGGGGTTTTGCTCGGAAAGGATGGGACATAATGGACAGATTCAGTCAATGGAATGGCATGATGGGATTTACACTGTAGAAGGCACCCTCTGGCTGCCGGGTTTAAAACAGACTGTAAACAGGGAAACCTGTTAGGAAACTATTAAAATGAGATGGTGAGATTTCCAGATGTGCTGATATTCATTAATTCTGATTTATTATGTAAAAATAACCCCCAACTCCCTTTCTTACACGTTGGCAACAGTTCAGGCCTGTGTGAAACACTGTGATTACTAATCAGAAGACAGGGCTACAGATCCTTCTGTCCTGCACACACATCTCTCTGCTCTTACAGGAGAAGACATGGAGCCCTGCCTCTCTCCTTCTCTCAAGCCCTAACTTTTCCTCTCCACTTGAAAATGGATGTGCCCTGAATGAATCAGCTTAGTCATCCCTAGAGTGAGGGGGCGACACAGCAAAGAAGAGGCATAGCATGGCTGTCCCATCGGGGATTTCACTTCCTTTTACAGAGTTTATTCTGCTCCCACACCTCAGTCTGTGCACACTGTTGGAGGGAGGCTCCATCTGCTTTCTCTCCCTCCCCCTCACCCCTTACTCTCTCACATGCAATCACAGAGAGGGGGTGGCAGGGTAATCCAGATCAGTGGGGAGGCTGAGATCATGCACCTTCTGTTTTTCCCACCCTCGGAGACCTGAGATCCTGAGTTATAAAAGCCGCCTCAGTCAATGTTGCCTTCACACTGCCAGCTGTTTTGCAAGCCCAAGTGGGACAGCTATACAAAGCTCCTGGAGAGGGGAGAACTACCCAGGCCTTTTTATTTCCTCCCGAACAGAACCAAGCCCTTTTATCTCCTTCCCAACAAGTGCACTAGCCAACAGGAGATGTCTGGTATCAGTCTCAGAAAATCTCAGTGAGATTCCTGAGGGTTGTACTGAGTTTGGGCTTTTGCTCCCGTACCCAAGGGCTGAGATTCTATCTGGGAGGAAGGTCCTTGCCTGTGCTCCAGGCATTTCTTTTAGACACGCTCACAACAGCAACACATAGGTCAGCCTTGGGAAGTTGGCCAAGAGCTTCGATCAGGATATGGAGACAACTTTATCTTCTTAGCAACTGACAGAGAATGACTTTGATAGGCTTGGGGGGAGGGTAGAACCTGGGGACTAGGTTTTAAGTGGAGAAGGGAAGTAAAACAGAAGCTGGAACCAAGCACTGCAGGGTAGATAGAAGTGGGGGTGGGGTGGGAAACTGGCCAGGGAAGGAAGAAGAGAGACTCAGAAGTTGGATAAGTTGCATGATGTGAAAGAATTAAATAAATGCTGTGCTCTGGGAGGTGTCACTCTTTCCCATGAATCCCCAGATCTTCATGACAACTAAAAACATTCTGGCTTTTCTCAGTGTGGTTGCATTTCTTCTGAAAGCTCAATGTTGGCCTAGGGCAGAAACCATCAACCGGCACAAATGAGGGAAGGAATCAAGGTGTAGGCTAAACCCTGTGACCTAGGTGGTCCTGTATCATGCACAAGGCCAGGTGGACCCTTGCAGGACAGGCATACAGCCAGATCTGGATGACTGGGGCCACTCTGTCTGGACCTCATGCAGCCCTCCTCCTTGGCTCCCTGGAAGTCTCCCTTCTGTCCTAATATTTCTATTTCCAGCCAGTTAGCTCAATTCACAATGATTTGAGAGTTTTGTCTGAGAGGTTATACAGTGCAGTGGTCAAGAGTAAACATACTAGAGCCAGTCTGGATTTAAATCCTGGTTTTAGCAGTGACCCCCCCCCCTTTTTTTTTAACCTCCATTTTTTTTTTTTTTGTTTACTTTTTTTAAAGCTTTATTTATTTATTTTTTTCTTCATTTTTTAAAAAAAATTTTATTTTTTTATAAACATATATTTTTATCCCCAGGGGTACAGGTCTGTGAATCACCAGGTTTACACACTTCACAGCACTCACCAAAGCACATACCCTCCCCAATGTCCATAATCCCACCCCCTTCTCCCAACCCCCCTCCTCCCAGCAGCCCTCAGTTTGTTTTGTGAGATTAAGGGAGACAAACCATAAGTTTGTCAACCATAAGACAAACTTATGGTTTGTCTCCCTCCCAATTCCATCTTGTTTCATTGATTCTTCTTCTACCCACTTAAGCCCCCATGTTGCATCACCACTTCCTCATATCAGGGAGATCATATGATAGTTGTCTTTCTCTGCTTGACTTATTTCGCTAAGCATGATATGCTCTAGTTCCATCCATGTTGTCGCAAATGGCAAGATTTCATTTCTTTTGATGGCTGCATAGTATTCCATTGTGTATATATACCACATCTTCTTGATCCATTCAGCTGTTGATGGACATCTAGGTTCTTTCCATAGTTTGGCTATTGTGGACATTGCTGCTATAAACATTCGGGTGCACGTGCCCCTTTGGATCACTACGTTTGTGTCTTTAGGGTAAATACCCAGTAGTGCAATTGCTGGGTCATAGGGAAGTTCTATTTTCAACATTTTGAGGAACCTCCATGCTGTTTTCCAGAGTGGCTGCACCAGCTTGCATTCCCACCAACAGTGTAGGAGGGTTCCCCTTTGTCCGCATCCTCGCCAGCATCTGTCATTTCCTGACTTGTTGATTTTAGCCATTCTGACTGGTGTGAGGTGATATCTCATTGTGCTTTTGATTTGTATTTCCCTGATTCCGAGTGATATGGAGCACTTTTTCATGTGTCTGTTGGCCATCTGGATGTCTTCTTTGCAGAAATGTCTGTTCATGTCCTCTGCCCATTTCTTGATTGGGTTATTTGTTCTTTGGGTGTTGAGTTTGCTAAGTTCTTTATAGATTCTGGACACTAGTCCTTTATCTGATATGTCGTTTGCAAATATCTTCTCCCATTCTGTCAGTTGTCTTTTGATTTTGTTAACTGTTTCCTTTGCTGTGCAAAAGCTTTTGATCTTGATGAAATCCCAATAGTTCATTTTTGCCCTTGCTTCCCTTGCCTTTGGCGTTGTTCCTAGGAAGATGTTGCTACGGCTGAGGTCGAAGAGGTTGCTGCCTGTGTTCTCCTCAAGGATTTTGATGGATTCCTTTCTCACATTGAGGTCCTTCATCCATTTTGAGTCTATTTTCGTGTGTGGTGTAAGGAAATGGTCCAATTTCATTTTTCTGCATGTGGCTGTCCAATTTTCCCAGCACCATTTATTGAAGAGGCTGTCTTTTTTCCATTGGACAGTCTTTCCTGCTTTATCGAAGATTAGTTGACTGTAGAGTTGAGGGTATATTTCTGGGCTCTCTATTCTGTTCCATTGATCTATGTGTCTGTTTTTGTGCCAGTACCATGCTGTCTTGATGATGACAGCTTTGTAATAGAGCTTGAAATCCGGAATTGTGATGCCACCAACTTTGGCTTTCTTTTTCAATATCCCTTTGGCTATTCGAGGTCTTTTCTGGTTCCATATAAATTTTAGAATTATTTGTTCCATTTCTTTGAAAAAGATGGATGGTACTTTGATAGGAATTGCATTAAATGTGTAGATTGCTTTAGGTAGCATAGACATTTTCACAATATTTATTCTTCCAATCCAGGAGCATGGAACATTTTTCCATTTCTTTGTGTCTTCCTCAATTTCTTTCATGAGTACTTTATAGTTTTCTGAGTATAGATTATGTGCCTCTTTGGTTAGGTTTATTCCTAGGTATCTTATGGTTTTGGGTGCAATTGTAAATGGGATTGACTCCTTAATTTCTCTTTCTTCTGTCTTGTTGTTGGTGTAGAGAAATGCAACTGATTTCTGTGCATTGGTTTTATATCCTAACACTTTACTGAATTCCTGTATAAGTTCTAGCAGTTTTGGAGTGGAGTCTTTTGGGTTTTCCACATATAGTATCATATCATCTGCGAAGGGTGATAATTTGACTTCTTATTTGCTGATTTGGATGCCTTTAATTTCCTTTTGTTGTCTGATTGCTGAGGCTAGGACCTCTAGTACTATGTTGAATAGCAGTGGTGATAATGGACATCCCTGCCATGTTCCTGACCTTAGTGGAAAAGCTTTCAGTTTTTCTCCATTGAGAATGATATTTGCGGTGGGTTTTTCATAGATGGCTTTGATGATATTGAGGTATGTGCCCTCTATCCCTACACTTTGAAGAGTTTTGATCAGGAAGGGATGTTTTACTTTGTCAAATGCTTTTTCAGCATCGATTGAGAATATCATATGGTTCTTGTTCTTTCTTTTATTGATGTGTTGTATGACATTGACTGATTTGCGGATGTTGAACCAACCTTGCAGCCCTGGAATAAATCCCACTTGATCGTGGTGAATAATCCTTTTAATGTACTGTTGAATCCCTTTGGCTAGTATTTTGTTGAGTATTTTCGCATCTGTGTTCATCAAGGATATTGGTCTATAGCTCTCTTTTTTGATGGGATCCTTGTCTGGTTTTGGGATCAAGGTGATGCTGGCCTCATAAAATGAGTTTGGAAGTTTTCCTTCCATTTCTATTTTTTGGAACAGTTTCAGGAGAATAGGAATTAGTTCTTTAAATGTTTGGTAGAATTCCCCTGGGAAGCCGTCTGGCCCTGGGCTTTTGTTTGTTTGGAGATTTTTAATGACTGTTTCAATCTCCTTACTGGTTATGGGTCTGTTCATGCTTTCTATTTCTTCCTGGTTCAGTTGTGGTAGTTTATATGTTTCTAGGAATGCATCCATTTCTTCCAGATTGTCAAATTTGTTGGCGTAGAGTTGCTCATAGTATGTTCTTATAATAGTTTGTATTTCTTTGGTGTTAGTTGTGATCTCTCCTCTTTCATTCATGATTTTATTTATTTGGGTCCTTTCTCTTTTCTTTTTGATAAGTCTGGCCAGGGGTTTATCAATTTTATTAATTCTTTCAAAGAACCAGCTCCTAGTTTCGTTGATTTGTTCTATTGTTTTTTTGGTTTCTATTTCATTGATTTCTGCTCTGATCTTTATGATTTCTCTTCTCCTGCTGGGCTTAGGGTTTCTTTCTTGTTCTTTCTCCAGCTCCTTTAGGTGTAGGGTTAGGTTGTGTACCTGAGACCTTTCTTGTTTCTTGAGAAAGGTTGTACTGCTATTTATTTTCCTCTCAGGACTGCTTTTGTTATGTCCCACAGATTTTGAACCGTTGTATTTTCATTATCATTTGTTTCCATGATTTTTTTCAATTCTTCTTTAATTTCCCGGTTGACCCATTCATTCTTTAGAAGGATGCTGTTTAGTCTCCATGTATTTGGGTTCTTTCCAAACTTCCTTTTGTGGTTGAGTTCTAGCTTTAGAGCATTGTGGTCTGAAAATATGCAGGGAATGATCCCAATCTTTTGATACCGGTTGAGTCCTGATTTAGGACCGAGGATGTGATCTATTCTGGAGAATGTTCTATGTGCACTAGAGAAGAATGTGTATTCTGTTGCTTTGGGATGAAAAGTTCTGAATATATCTGTGATGTCCATCTGGTCCAGTGTGTCGTTTAAGGCCTTTATTTCCTTGCTGATCTTTTGCTTAGATGATCTGTCCATTTCAGTGAGGGGAGTGTTAACGTCCCCTACTATTATTGTATTATTGTGTATGTATTTCTTTGATTTTGTTTTTAATTGTTTTATATAGTTGGCTGCTCCCACGTTGGGGGCATAGATGGCTTAAAATTGTTAGATCTTCTTGTTGGGTAGACCCTTTGAGTATGATATAGTGTCCTTCCTCATCTCGTATTATAGTCTTTGGCTTAAAATCTAATTGATCTGATATAAGGATTGCCACTCCTGCTTTCTTCTGATGTCCATTAGCATGGTAAATTCTTTTCCACCCCCTCACTTTAAATCTGGAGGTGTCTTCGGGCTTAAAATGAGTTTATTGGAGGCAACATATAGATGGGTGTTGTTTTTTTTATCCATTCTGATACCCTGTGTCTTTTGACAGGGGCATTTAGCCCATTAACATTCAGGGTAACTATTGAGAGATATGAATTTAGTGCCATTGTATTGCCTGTAAGGTGACTGTTACTGTATAACGTCTCTGTTCCTTTCTGATCTACCACTTGTAGGCTCTCTCTTTGCTTAGAGGACCCCTTTCAATATTTCCTGTAGAGCTGGTTTGGTGTTTGCAAATTCTTTCAGTTTTTGTTTGTCCTGGAAGCTTTTTTTTTTTTTTTTAAGATTTTATTTATTTATTTGACACAGAGAGAGAGAGATCACAAGTAGGCAGAGAGGCAGGCAGAGAGAGAGAGAGAGAGAGAGAGAGAAGGAAACAGGCTCCCTGCTGAGCAGAGATCCTGATGCGGGACTCGATCCCAGGACCCTGAGATCCTGACCTGAGCCAAAGGCAGAGGCTTTAAGCCACTGAGCCACCCAGGCGCCCTGTCCTGGAAGCTTTTAATCTCTCCTTCTATTTTCAATGATAGCCTAGCTGGATATAGTATTCTTGGCTGCATGTTTTTCTCGTTTAGTGCTCTGAAAATATCATGCCAGCTCTTTCTGGCCTGCCACGTCTCTGTGGATAAGTCAGCTGCCAATCTAATATTTTTCCCATTGTATGTTACAGACTTCTTTTCCCTGGCTGCTTTCAGGATTTTCTCTTTGTCACTGAGACTTGTAAATTTTACTTTTAGGTGATGTGGTATGGGCCTATTCTTATTGATTTTGAGGGGCATTCTCTGAACCTCCTGAATTTTGATGCTCGTTCCCTTTAGCAGTGACCCTTTGATTAAGGCTACCCGTGCCTCGGTTTCCCAAACTATAAAATGTTATAGTGGGTTGTCTAGCTCACAGGGATGTTGTAAGTATTAAACAAATGAATACATGTAAAGTACTTAAAATTATGCATACTTCATAGGAAGCTTTCACCAAGTATACCTTGGATTAAGGATATTTAGCCACAATACTAAAACTTTCATATTTTTGATCACTGAATTTCTGACTTTTTTTTAAAAGATTTTATTTATCTATTTGACAGACAGAGATCACAAATAGGCAGAGAAGCAGGCAGAGAGAGAGAGAGGAGGAAGCAGGCTCCCTGCTGAGCAGAGAGCCTTGATCACTGAATTTTTTTTTTTAATTTCAGTTTATAGTCATAATTCTGTTATTTAAAAAAAGACACCTGTTTTCTGAGGTATAATTGACATACAATAAACCACACATATTTAAAGTAAGCAATGTGATACATTTTGAGAATATAAGTGGTATACACCCATAAGACTGCCATCAAAATCGAGGAAATGAATATATACATCATCCCCAAAAGTTTCCTTGTGACTCTCGGTAGTCTCTCCTTCTCAGTCCTCCACTTCCCCACCACTTCCAGTCACCAGCAAACTACTGATTTGGTATCACTGCAGACTAATTTGTATTTTCTACAGTATTATATAAATAGAATTCTACAATATACTATTTTTTGGTGTCTTCTTTCACTCAGAATGATTGTTTTGATGTCTATCCATGTGGCTGAATGTATCAATATTTAATTCGTTTGTATTGCTGAGTAAGCAGCACTCCATTGTATGGATGTAACATCCATCGTTTATCTATTCCTCTACGGATAGGTATTTGGATTGTGTCTATGTTTGGACTACTACTAATCTACCTACTCTGAGTATGTGTGTATAAATTTTTGTGTGGACATAGGTTTTTGTTCCTTTCATGTAAATACCTAAGAGACAAATGGCTAGATCATAGAGTATATTTTTAACTTTTTTTTAAAAAGATTTCATTTATTTATTTGACAGACAGAGATCACAAGTAGGCAGAGAGGCAGGCAGAGAGAGAGGAGGAAGCAGGCTCCCTGCTGAGCAGAGAGCCTGATGTGAGGCTCGATCCCAGGACCCCAGGATCATGACCCAAGCCGAAGGCAGAGGCTTTAACCCACTGAGCCACCCAGGCGCCTCATTTTTAACTTTTTAAGAAACTGCCAAACTCTTTTCTAAAGTAGTCATGTCATTTTTACATTCCCACCAGCAGTTCTTGTACATCCTTATCAATACTTGATATAGTCAGCCTTTTTAATTGTAGCCATTCTAATAGGTACATAGTGTTATTTCATTACGATTTTATTTGCATTTTCCTAATAACTAAAAACATTGAGTTAATCTTGCCATTTACTTACTTGTCATTTATATTCTTTGCTAAAGTGAAGTGTCTATTTAAGTATTTTGCCAATTTTTAAAAAATGGGATAGTTGGCTTTCATATTATTGGCTTGAGAATTCTTTATATATTCCAGATGCAAGTTTGTTGTTGTTTTTCTTTTTTCAGATATGTGCTTTGCAAATATTTTATCCAAGCCTGTGGCTTGACATGAAAACATTTTGCAAAGAACAGTGTTTTGCAAAGAACAAAAATTTTAAATTTTTATTAAGTCCAATTATTTTTTTTTCTTTTATGGTGTAAAATTTTTTTATGTAGAAATTTTTTTTCTTTTCTTTTTTCCAAATATTAAGCCACTACTATACTCATGGGATAAACATAATTTGGTTATAATATATTATTTCTTTAACATATTGTTGGAATCAAATTGGTAAAGTTTTGTTTAGAATTTTTGCATATATATTCATTAGGGATATTGTTCTATGGTTTTCTTTTCTTCTTCTTTTTTTTTTTTTTTTTTTTGTAATGTTTTTCTCTGGTTTTTGAATTAGGGTAATGCTGGTCTTATAGAATGAGTTAAGAAGTATTCCTTCCTCTTCTAGATTTTGCAAGAGTTTGAGAAGGTTTGGTATTATTTTTCCTTTAAATATTTGGTACAATTCACTTGTGAAGGTATCTAAGTCCTGAACTGTTCTTTGTTGGGAAGTTTTTAATTACTGAGTCAATCTCTTTATTTGTTATAGATTTATTCAGATTTTGTGTTTCTTCTTGAGTAAGTTCTGGTAGTTTTTTCATCCTTTGGTTAATTATGAGTGTGTTGTTTAATTTTCACATATTTATGAATTTCCCAAATTTCTTAGTATTATTGATTTCTAATTTTATTCCATTAGTGTCAGCGACTATATTGCATATGATTTCAATCATTTTAAATTTACTGATCTAGGTACACACACTAAGCCAGGTCTAAGTTAAGATGATTGCAATAACCTTCAGGACTTGATATCAAGTTTTTCTGTTGGCTGTTTGGAATTTCTTTTGAAGTGAAGTAGGCTTGTGCAGGCAGCATGTAGTCTATGAGGGTTGGAGCTCAGCTTTCCTATTTGGGTTTCCTTCTGGCTCAGACCACAAATTATGTTGCTGGATACAGTTAGGAATGTCCTTTTTTCTCTGGTTGGTGGAGCTGAAGGGCATCCCCAGTCCAGACATATTGAGCACTAGGTGCATATGAATGTAATGTTTAAACTTACCAGGTTACTTTGTTAGACTTGTTTTATAAAATTCAAATGAGTGTTTGGATAGATGTGGTTCTATTTCTGATGGTGGGTTTTTTTTTTTTTTTTTTCATTACAGGTTTCATTTCCTTATGGAAGCCAGCCAACATCCCCTTCACTGACTGTGTTGAAATTAAAACAATAAAACATTCCCTTCCTTAAGAAATCTTGTTGAGGTTCCCCCCCATAACAGGGCCATACTTCCTGGCTTCTGCCAACTCATGAAGCTGTTTGGGGGTGTTTTTTCCTTATTTGATGACCTTAGATACAGGAGTCCATAGAATAGTGCACTCAAATATGCTGAGGCAAGTACATTTAGGTTATTTATCTGAGGAAATAATCTAAGCCAGTGAAGTTTGACAAATAGAAGGGAAGTAAACTAGGTAAAGAGAATACATTGATATCAAGAATAGTCTGCATGTGCCTCCTTTGGCAAGTCACATGATCATAGTTCAAAGAAACTCTTAGAGGTTCTGTTTTCACCGCTTGGAAACAGTAAAATTAAATCCAGCTTTTAAGGGTCTTATGGTATTTGCCACAGATTAAAAAAAAATCTCAGGGGCACCTGGGTGGCTCAGTGGGTTAAGCCTCTGCCTTCATCTCAGGTCATGATCTCAGGGTCCTGGGATGGAGCCCCACATCGGGCTGTCTGCTCAGCAGGGAGCCTGCTTCCCCTTCTCTCTCTGCCTGCTGCCCTGCCTACTTCTGATCTCTCTCTGTCAAATAAATAAGATCTTTAAAAAATAATAAAATTAAAAAACAAAACAAACAAACAAACAAAAAATCCCATTTTTCTTTCAGGGTGTTTCCTTAGCAGCTGCCACCCAGCATAGTTATGATTATGTCTGATCCATAATACTTCCCTGAATTCATGAAGCAAGAACATACAATTAAATATTTCCTTAAAGTTAACTTCATGTTAAATATTAAGTGAGGGAAATTAAAATCTAGGTATACATTATACATCAGAAAGAGTGGTATAAAGTGGAACAGGACTTTAAAGAAACACGAATTTCTACAACTACATAGAGACTGTTGCTTATCACTAAATTCAACTGTTGCAAAAAAACATTTAATAATTCAATATAACTTTAATTCAAACTCTGCAACCTAAAAATCAGTCTCATCCTATTTTCTTCCCAGATGCAGAAACTGCTCTCCTAGATTCAGTTTTATAAATACAAATGAACAAATATACACATGCACTTGTGGCTGTTTCTTACATAGAACAAGAAAATTACAGGATCTATGCAATTATAGATGTCATTTAGATCCCTTAATTGCTTCTGAATAAAAAAATAAGCTGTTTTTCACAAAAATGATAAGAAAAAGAGTAATCATCTGTTGTGCCCATGATCAAGACAGTGAAGGTTTTAAGCCCCTAAATCTTCTCTTGTCTCTGAGGAAGACATAGTGTAGGTATCCCAGCAGCTAAAAGCATTAGGTTAAAAAAATGACCTGAAGGGAAGATCTGAATACTGTAAGGATACAGATGGTATCAGGAGGTAGTCCTTCTGTAACAAACACACCCATGTACCACCCTGTCCCACACTTGTACCTCTAAAGTCAACAGTATAGCTCCTGGTGTTCATAACTGGGTAACCTACCACATGGACTTAATAAGGGATAAAGCCAGGGTCAAATTGATGCTATTCTCCTCTCTCTTTGCCCCAGCACCAATTTTGGTTGGGGGAAGCTGAGCTCTCACCACCATCAGCTGGTGGTGGCATCATCTCCAACCATCTCACTCACTGCCCTTGAAAATCCCTTAACCTGATTTGGTCTCAGCCCTTTCATTCACAAAAAAAGATGATTGGCCCAAACTCTTAGACTCAAAGATCCTAGAACTAGAGACAATTACCATGAATCTATGATATAAAATATTAAGTAATGAGTATAAAACAGAAACTATTAAAATTGTAGGAAAAAGAGTCATAAAATGGAAGAGAAAATAAACTAATGACAAAGACTTGTTTTGTAACCTCGTTGAGTCCAGCTAGCTAACATCTCTTCCCATTTTAGCCTATTCTCATCACTCTGTGACACTATCATCTAGTTGAACTGGTCAACTTTTTTTTTTTTTAAAGATTTTATTTATTTATTAGAAAGAGAGAACATAAGCAGGGGGTTTGGGAGAGGGAGAAGCAGGTTACCAACATAGCAGGGAACCGGATGCCAGGTTTGATCCCAGGACCCTGGGATCATGACCTCAGCCAAAGGCAGATACTTAACTGACTGAGCCACCCAGGCACCTCTGGTCAACTCTGTTTTTAGTCAGTAATTTCAGAGATTATTAATTGATTCTTATGGATTCATGGCTGTTTTTACACTTAACTTTAGTCAGAGACCAAAGAACATCTGGTGTTTCATAAAATGTCACCTTTGAATAGAATTTTGGCAATCACATGCTGAGTTGTGGAAAATGACATACCGTCTAACCAGAGTTGATGTGTGGGCTCTTGTAACAGACCTAAAAGGAAAGTGATTTGCTCCAACTCACCCAGAAATCCCAACGAGGGTTCTACTCTGGTGGAGTGGCTTTCTTATGAGTGGACATATGCCATACTCCCCAGCATCATTTCAAATATAATCAGCCCACAGATACCAGCTGGCACACGCTGGTGGGCTGTCAGATCAAGGAGGGAGTAATAAGAATAAAGGGATAAAGAAGTGGACTCCAGAGCCATGGGGTATTAGTGCTGGCTAGAACAGTGTGGATTGATTTTGGTCACTGAGACAAGCATGACCACCTAAATCAAAGGGAAGAAATGACAGAAACCACTTTTTCTGCCTTTGAATTCTCTCTTTTTTTTCTGATGAAAGCATTTGGAGTATCTTAACCCTCTGAGCTAGACTGTCTGAATTCAACCCCTGACTCTGCCCTGACTCGCTGTGAAGACTCAGGCAAGTTACTGATCCTCCCTGTACCTTAGTTGCCTCGTTTTTAAAATAGGAGTAAAAATAGGACCCACTTTATAGAGTTGCTATGAGAATTCAAAGATATAATATAATATAATTTTTTTAAAAAGCACTTCTACTAGGGCCTGGCCCAAAATAAGCACTATGTAAATATCACTTATTATTATGCTAAACCTCCAAAAGGAAGAATCTGTTGGTAAGATATAAAATGTCTTGGATAGATTATTTGAAAGATTGTCAGACTTTATAATTTATTTCCTTGGAGAATTTTTAATCTTTTTACCACCTGAACTTCATTGGATACAGCTACCTGCTTCTTTAGCAAGTGAAAGCAACTGAGAGCTCTGAAATTAACATTTTCATTCTCTTATAGAGTTTTCCTGGCTCAAATAATGTTAGGGAAACTAGCCCATGTTTCCCAGTGAAGATGGGCTTTATCCTGCCAACCAGACAGAGTTGTGTCTGATAGCAACTGTGTCACTGCTGAACCATTAACCAAACAAAATGTCTAGGGCTTTGGAGTTTAGACAATAGCTGAATTAGAAGGGCACTGTCCCAGAAGAGACCATGCTTATTTTTGCAGATCAGGACAATAAAATGGCTGTGTCTTTGAAACCAATTGCCTAGGTCCTTGCTTTACTGTGAAACAGCGTTCTCTTGACAGTAGAGAATTCCCCACACAGGTGAAGGTATGTTTCCTGTATAATGTGGATGACTGTGATTGCAGCCCTCCAAAACTCCTGTGTGAAGTCAGTGGGAACTGACTCCACTATGCTAGGGAAAACATGTTGGACCAGGGATGGTGATGCTGTTTTGATTGGCAATTCCACTAAACAAGGGGATTATCACAAACTCAGATGGATGGAGAGTTTCCCAGAAATGCTGAGTAATGGCCAGGGGATATGCTATGATCTGAGATAAATCTCTTGCCAAATATAAGGTCCCACAAAGTCTGGTTGGTTTTAAATAAAAGGATCCAAGGGAAAGCCCTGGGGTTCAAATGGTGATGGAAGACTCACTGATTATCAAAGCATTCTAAATACTCTTCAAAATTCCCTTCTCTTAGGTTGCTTACTAGCTCCAGAGGGGAAGAAAGATGTAAAAATATTCTCATTAAGATGTTCAGCTTTGTGTGTGAGCCTTCATCATACCCCAGAGCTATGCAGTCTTTGGAAAAGAACTAAAAATGAAGGTAATTAGTCACCTCCTACACTAAATCCCAAAGCCAGGATTTCAAGTTATGTGCAATCAATCACATTATCATCATCTATGTCACCACCTTCTCCTCACTCACGTTACCCTGTGACACTTCCCTGAATACATGGTCCAATTCTACGGATGGGTTTGTGGCAATGTGAAGAATCTGTGATTCCAAACTAGCAGAGTGCAGCATGGAAATTAAGGGCAGTGGGGAAGGAGTTAGAGCTTGGATAAAATCCTAGCTTCATCCATTACTGGCTTTATGAACCTAAGCAATTTATTCACCCCCTGATGGCCCAACTTCAAAAACAGAACTGACAAGTTTTCTCCTTACAGTGCTTCTGTTGGTGTTTTGTAAGATGAAGGTCTTTGCACAGTGCTTGGCATGGATCATTAACCTCAGGAGATGTTAACCTGCGTGTGGTCTTACTGGAACCCAAGAGCAAGATCCTTAAAGCTTAGTTGGTGTCTACCTCATGGACCACAGAAGTCTTAGCCCTTGGCACAGGGTAGATAATAAATATCTGTTGAATGAATAAAGCTATGAGTGTTTCCCTGCTTCGTCCACTCACCAATCCCTGATCCTCAAACCCTGGCTCTCACAACACAAGGGAACTTCCAGAGCCAGAGAAAAGAATATTAAGAGTAGGTGAAGTTGGCTGTAGTATCAAGCCTTCAGGGCTGGTCAAGACAAGTGCTGGACGTTAAGAGCTCAACTGGAAAATAAGAGCCAAGAGTAGCTAGACGTCTAGGAAGGTCACAACCAGGAACCAGGATGGGCACAAGACAGGTGAAGGGCCGAGGCCACGACCTGCGAATTCTGTGTGCTTCTTTCTCTGAGGGCCATCTGTGTCAGGGTTCCACTAAGCTGAACTCACTGAAGTTGAAACATAAAGGCTTGGAATTCTCTTGTGACTCATTCCAGATAGGATGTAAAAGACCCGGCTCAACAAGCAGACACTTAGGCTTATGCGTTTATTGCCCTCACTCTTTCCCCCTGATTCCTTTCTCCCTCTCTCTCTCCCTTCGGAGTTTTCTTTGCTCACAGGCATAATGGGAACAGAAAGGACGGAGAAGCCCTGTTTCTTTACACTTTGGGACTTGAGGGGGCAACCTGCTTTATAAGCACTGATAAAACCCAGAGTCTTTTCTTCTCATTTCTTTGAAAATTTACCACAAATTAAACAGATTTGGGTTTGTTTCAGGTAAGTGAAATAAATGGTCTGCTTCTAAACACGTGGGGGCTGGAAGTATGTTGATCTCTTATCATCCTAGGTTTAAAGTTTCCTTTCTTATAGTCAATATTTTTTGATGCACATGTCCTGACTTCTTCTTACCAGAAATGTTCCATCACAGGGGACATTCCTAGCCTTGGATTTCAAAGCCTTCAGCTTTGAGGAAGGAGAGGAAGTATCCTATGGAAATATGTTTTCGGTTCTGCAGGTGGTGGTTGAAGATTGCAAGATCAACCTGAAACTGGTGGTTTTTTGTTTTTGTTTTTAAGAACCCAAATTGCTTATTGATATTGGCAAGAAGCCTAGTACAAAAGAAGGAAGAATTTGTTGCTGGCAGCTTTCAAATCCAGGAGACCCAGCATTTGCTTTGTGAATACATGTCTGCAGGGCTTTGTCAGCTCCTGCCCACAGGAGGCAAGCAGTTTGCTCTTTGGCAGCAGAAACTCTACATGCTTCAAAGGATTCCTTTTGAGCTGAGTTCTTATGCAGTGCAAGTTCTCTGACCTCTGTAGGTCTCACTAAGACATGAGCACTAAGAGCAGAAACCACATCGATGTCAGAGGGAAAAGACCTTTGGCTTTCTTTCATACCAAGTTGTTCAACTTCTGTTGTTTCTGCATTGTGGTTTTTCTGCTTCCGTTTTGTGACTCTCTAATTCTGTGGCTATTTTTTTCTTCAACTCTTTTAGTAAGCATTACTTATACCTTCTCTTTTCTGTTCCTTTGATTCTACTTGCTCTAGCTTTCAGGCAGCCTTAGACAGGTTTGGGGAGCTTGACACCAAACCAAAACTAAAAATGTAGGGCAGGCTGAATGAAGAGGTCACATGGAAACAAGAAGACCTGAGACACAAAGTCTTAGAGGTGAGTTGAGCATAAGAGGCGAGTGACTAGGCCAGACACATAGAATATAGGCCAGATGAGACAGCCAGCAGCAAACAGCAAAAAGAATCAAAACTGAAGACAGGGTTCAAAGTAAGAGTACAGAGAACCATGAGTCCAATTTCAGAGGTAAATTATCGAGGAAAGTCCTTTCAACCACTAGAATAACTACCATTAAATTGAACACCTACTACATGCCAGACACTCTGCTTGATACGTTCTACACATTAAAACTCTGCAAGGTTTCGTCTTTACGATTTCTAAAGTGCAGGTGAAGAAGCCAAAACTTGGATACGGAAGCTCCTTGACCACACTGTACTTTGGTTCTTACAGTCTGTGAGACTGTAAGCCACACTCTTCCCATGGCTTTCATGCCACTGGATAAGCTTTTGAAGATCTATGTCTGGCTACTCTTCTTAAAGGGAAAATGGTCCAGCAGTGGTGAAAGGGTCAGTGCCTCTCTAGGCTTTCCCTCTGCGCTTCCGTCCCTCCGTAGAAAGGACTTCCCAAGACGTGAGTAGGTTAGGCCATGGAGTACTGATGTGGTTAGAGGAACAATTCACTTCAGCCTTCAGGGTCAAATAGTCTTTCTATTAAAATTACTCTTTCAGGAAGGTAATGCAGGGAGTGTGCACTGCAGCAGATCACCTGGGCTTTCACTGGAGATCTAGCACTTAGTATTTGCCTGAACTTAGACACGTTTCTTAACAGTTCTGTGCCTGTTTCCCTCTACATGAAATGCCAGTAATAATATCCAATATATTGGCTGATTGTTGTTTTAAACATTAAATGAGACAATCCAAGCGAAATGCTGGTTCCGTTCCTGACAACCGCTAAATGTTCATTCTTGTTATCACTATTAGGAAGAGTCTCTGTGTCTATATTAAAACCACATAACCTAGGAATACAACTTAAAACCAAACTAGTCTCTCCAGCATTCAGGCTTACAAGCTCATCCAGAGCAACATTTCTTGGTGAAATGAACTATTGGCCCTTCTCTTTAGGATTCTTTTTTTAATGCCATTACCTTTCGCTTGGAATAGAGTGGTGGTTCTCATGGGGCAGGGTCAAAGCCAATGATATTCAAGGATGTCTGGAGACAATTCTAGTTGTCAGCTGGGACAGGGCCTTCCTACTGGCATCTAGCGAACAGAGGTCAGGGACACTTCTAAAATCCTACATTGTATGGAATTATATGACCTGAAATGTTAGTGATAAGGTGAAAGACCCTAAGGTAGAAAAAGTGGGGTGTTTACCCAGAGGGAAAAATGTAAAAGACACCTAGATGCTATATGCAAATGCTTTTCTTTTCTTTATAGCAGCTTTGTTTATTTTACAGATGTGATGGCCTCTCAGAATTCTTAAATAGTACTTAATATATATATATATTTTTTTTTTTCTAAAGATTTTATTTATTTACTTGACAGAGAGAGATCACAAGTGGGCAGAGAGGCAGGCAGAGAGAGAGAGGAGGAAGCAGGCTCCCTGCTGAGCAGAGAGCCCGATGCGGGACTCGATCCCAGGACCCTGAGATCATGACCTGAGCTGAAGGCAGCGGCTTAACCCACTGAGCCACCCAGGCGCCCAGTACTTAATATATTTTTAAGATCTTACATTTTTCTAAAATTTTCTTCTTTTCTTCTTTTCTTTTCTTTTTTGAGGAGTCCTTTGTAGGAAGGGGTCAAAAGACAAATAGGTTTTTATGGATATAATGGTTAACCAATTAGGTAGGCACTCTTCTAAGTATTTTCAAAGACAAACTCATTCAGTTCACACCAAAGCCTAACGAAGTATACTATTATAATTTTTATTTACTAGTAAGAGAAATTAAGTCAAGGAGAGATTAAACAATTTGATTTTAGTTTTTATTAGTTTATATTAGGGATATAATATATATTTATTATATTTAATAAGTCATCTAGTGATTTTAATTTACATTAGTTGAAAATTTCTAACAGCTTTACAGCCTCTATATCTCTGTGATATAACATGATAAAAGCTTTATTCCTTTCTTAAGTCATGAGCCAACCAACTGTTCAGTGAAGGTCAATGTCTTTTTCTCTGGAGGCTTGGGCAACTTTTAGGTTCTCTGAATCCTCTGGTGGGTCTTCTGAATCTAGGCAGGAGACAGTAAGAAAAAGCTTAAAACAGGGTTTCGTAACTTCGACATTACTGACATGGATGATTCTTTGCTGTTTTGTGCATGGTAAGGTATTTAGTAGTATTTCTGGCTCCACCCACTAGACGCCACTAGCATTCTCCCAGCTGCCATACCCACAATGTTTTCAGACATTACCAAAAATTCTGAAGGTAAGAATCACAACCTCCCCAATGGAGAACACTGGTTTAAAGGATCACTCCAGAGGTTTGAGGCCAGGCTAGAGGTGGCCATGTTCCTTTTATCCAGATTCTCTTGACCAGAACTCAACATATGGTCATACCTGGGGTGGGCTAAAAAGCGTAATCCAGTGATGTGCCCAGGAAAACGTAATCCAGTGATGTGCCCAGGAAAAAGAGAAGGTCTGGAAAGACCACATGAACAATGTGGAATCTGCTTAAGGACTGTAGATCTTAGAAAATATACCAAAAGCTTCAGAGAAACTTGCAGAAATTTGCAGAGCATTCTAGACAGTATTGGAGATAAAACTATACCATCCAAAAAAAAAAAAAACATCAATATAATTTTTTCATGGTTAATCTCTTCACCCTAGATAGGATTCCCAGAATAAAAAAAATAAAGCTATAAAACACTAGATGATTCATTATTAAATATTATTATAATATTTATAACATTATAATAATATTATAATATTTATAATAGTATTTGTTTATATTTACTAATATAAATTAATAAATATTATCATATTTATGATATTATTATTTAATATTATAATACAATAGTAATATAATATAATATAGTAAGAATACAATAAATACATGAATTCCCTGGATGGTTATATTCATCTAATAACACCAAAAAGCAATCAACATTTTGCAATGATCCATGAGAACACTGAGCATATGCAGGGTAAGTATGAGGCTGGGATAATTAGAATGTTCCATGAGGCTGTCCAGCCTTAATTATATTCCAAAAAGATGAACATCTGCAAATGTATGGCCAAAGTGCAGGGAAGACAAAAATACATTTCTGTAAGATGACAAGTAAAGAATCTGGATAAGTGTCACAGATAGCAGAGCTTCATATACAAGAAGAGGTAGTAGGTAGAGATTGCCATTCATTTACTACTAACAGTTTCAAAGAATATCTTGGCTCAGAGTAAAGATATGGTGCAAAGTTGGTTAATAAATGTCATTGTCTAGCATCCCACTTAAAGCACTAGTACTTTTGTATGAAAAAGCATGTTAGTTCATACCACATTGTAAAAAAAAAAAATGCATACCTTTTGTAAGTATCATCTAAATTGTTGTTGGCTCCTGTTGGTGCATTACAAATCTTTAAATATCCCTTTTTTTCCCTGCTTTATGACAGCCAAATAAAGTAAAAATGTTTCTTGAGTTTTTATTACATGGTTTGAAGGAAATTATTTTTCAGCTGCCTAGTTTGGACATTTTTCTCCTCACTATGTAATCATATTGAAAAGAACTAGAAACTCTCAAGTTTCCACCAACTGGCACCAAACCAAACTCAGAAGCCAAGGTTGGCTCCCCAACCACAGTTAGTTCCACCCTACCCAAACCCTGCCCGAAGTAAAAGACAGTCACATTTCATCTCTGTGCCAATGAAAATCAATCAAATCCAAATTAAGTCACTGGATTTAAAAAAGTATCTAATAAGTTCATATAAAATCCTGTATCTTATTAAAGTTATTGATAGCTCACAACCTACTGAAACTAATGATTTTATTCACTTTATGAAATGTCTCTATCTTTGAAAAAAAAAACACTAGAAGCATATGGTAAATGTAGAAAAGAGTACAAGATGGGGAAAGAGAAGGAAAAGGAAAAGTAAGATAAAGGTAAGATAAGGTAAAAGGAAAGGTAAGATATTCTGAGCAGTGGATAAGTCAGAGCAAGAGGAGGACTCCTTCCCATGCTTTCGCAAAACACCTCTTCAGTTACATTTCAGGGAATGGAAAATAAGGTCAGACAGAATTCTAAAATCATACCAGCTGACAGCCAGAAGGAATGGCTTTTCTCTTGGTGTTTTTAGTAGGAAGCAAATCAGTAACCATAGCTAATAAGTAGCTGCATGCGTACATACACCAACTCAACAAATACTCATCGTAAAATGCTATATGCAAAATACTCTCCTAGATTGGCAAGTGAGGGATACAACTCAACAAAACAGAAGAATAAAGAAGAGAGAGAGAGCAGGTGGAGAAAAAATACTGAAGGATTGAATTTTTCTTACTGAGTGAAGAAATGTGGCATAGCTTTTAAAAATAAGGGAGCTGAAGAAGCAATGTTTGAAGGCAAAATTAAGGGTGTTCCCTCCCTGGGCAAGATCACACTTGATTCTCTGGGTTATAATGAAATGGAAATTTCAGCATACTTAAAGAAAAACGAAAAGGTTTTACATGGCCTTTATTACCCATCCAATGTAGTGCCAAGCCCATCCCCAGCAATTACTCACGTAGCTTCCTGCCCTCTACCTGAAAGCAGGGATCTTCGTTTCCTTCCAAGACCCAGCACTGCTTCCTCAGTGAGCTGAGGCAGACTGCCAAAGAAGGTATGCCATGACTCCTCTCCTGTCTAATCTGGAATACTGGGAGCAGATTTATTCTCCTTCAAACATACAAAAAAGCAAGTGATCAGAGATTTTTTTTTTTTTAAGCCAAAAGGACATTTTAATCAGGAATCTACTATTATTACACGTCTTTCCTTGGAGCAAAATGCAACCCCATTGTCAGATGACCTACAGTGTAATGGTTAAAAGAATAGATTGTGGAGTCAGACAGTGCAGGTACGAATTCTGGTCTATGGTATGACCTTGGATGATAACAGTACCTACTTCATAGAATCATAGAGGATTAAAAGTAATGGATACGAAGATTTCATAATACTAGGCCCACTATAAGAGGCACCTTCTTATTAATAATATTGCTTTGGGGTGCCTGGGTGGCTCAATGGGTTAAAGCCTCTGCCTTCGGCTCGGGTCATGATCCCAGTGTCCTGGGATCGAGCCCTGCATCAGGCTTTCTGCTCGGCAGGGAGCCTGCTTCCTCCTCTCTCTGCCTGCCTCTCTGCCTACTTGTGATCTCTGTCTGTCAAATAAATAAATTAAAAATCTTAAAAAGATATTGCTTTAGAAAAATAGCTAATAATCATAATAATAATATCATGTTAATTCTTTATATTTCCCAGAAAAGAGAAAAAAAAAAAAGGTGTGTTAGGGCATCACTGATCCCATAGCTGACTTCCTGGGCATCTTCCTTCACAGTAAACACTGAATCAATAAAGGCCCATAGAAGCAAGGATGCAGCCCTGTTTTCCCTAGAAGTCTGGCATTTTGCCATCAGATTCTTTTTCTCTAACAAAAGTATCTTACACGTCACCATCAGAGGAAGACAGTAGCACTAGGCTTGGGGTCTACTGTTTCTCTGGTTACCCCCAAGATGTTATCCCTGATTTCCATTACCCAGCTGGGTAATAACTTCTCCCAGATTTGTGTCATAGAAAGTTGATGAATATCCTTCCCTTTACACCTTTATTCAGGTTATGGATAAAACATAAGACAAGATCTGGTCATGAATGAAAACATATACATGGATTCTCTAGAAGTGTTATTCAGTCCTTGCTCTGCAGAGAAGCTACTGGTTAGTTTTATTAGACTTCTCTATGTCTTCTCTCTCTCATCCTCACCATCCCCTTCACCCACTATAATTTGAACTCATTAGTTCATGACATATTATCATACAAGTCTGTTCAAATTTTTTAATCACCATACCCCAATCACCCTACATAGGTAATTACTTTACATGTTAAATGAATGTGTGTGTGTGTTTGTAAATGCACAAATGTTCAAATTATATTTTGAAATATAATGTTTATAAATTAATTTCAAAATGTGTATGATTTTTCTATGTGTGTGCATTTTTAATACATAATTGATATTGTGTTATGTATCTCATCCTGTTTCTTACTGTTTTTGTTCAGCCCCATATTTTTAGTTCTATACATGTTGCTATATCTATTTCTACTCTGCTCTGACTGTTACATAATGCTCCATGCTTTCATTTGCCACATTTTAATTACCTACTTTCTTCCAGTGCACACCCTGATTGCCTCCAATCCCCACCAAAACAGCTATAATAAATTTTCATGGACTTGTGTAAGACTCTGAGATGTACACCAACAATCCAAATTTCTGGGTTCTCAACAAATATATATGATCTAACTGAGAGCTGCCACTTTCTTCCCCAGCATGACTGCACCAGCTGAAGCAGTAGACTTATCACTCTCCATAGCACATGTTCTGGTCAGAAGCCCCATCCCTTTATCTCTTCATAATGATGTTCACAAAATGGCATTGACCCCCTTGTGTTGAGTGTCAAGTTCTATTAGTTTGCACCCAATCTCTATGCACTGAAATCCAAAGTAAGGCAGGACCATAAATTCACTTGTTGATTTTCTTCTGTGGTATTTACACTTTATTATGGTTCCTCCAACGTCCTGTCAGTTAATCACCAAACTTTTAGAGCTTTATCTATGCTTTTTCTTTTCTCATTCTCGTTCATATTTCAGATAAAGTCCCTTTGGAACAGGTTAGGAATTCTCCTGTCAAACACAGTTTTCTTTTTTATCGTGGGCTGCCCTTCATCCTTTGCCAAGGCTCAGAAGTTCTGGCATGAGAAGCCCTGATCTAAAACACTTTAAAACCATTTCTGTGGCCAATGGTTCACTTCCCCCATGGCTTTTTTCTTGTCCAAATTCTCCAAATGCTTCAACTTGCATTCTGGACTATAAAATCACCAGTGATACATTCCAGATTTCTTTGGCTCCTATATAATTAATTCCCAAAGAGATCAGCAAAACAGTCAATCAGGAGTCAGTGGGTTTGAGGAGAGAGTCAATTGCTGCTACTTTTTCAGAAGACTCACTCAACCCTTCCTCTGAGTCACTTTTTCTACACATCAACTTCTTGATGTTGGCTTCAATTGCTTTCATTTGCTTGGGATAACTTTTCCTCCTGACTTCTCTCTTGGATTACTTTCTCCATCCTGTTGAAACTGGTATGGTGTTTCCTTGTTAAAACTGTCCACCTAACTCAGGAGTTTAAAAACATAGTTTGTTTCATAAGTTCACATGAGTCTTGCGATTCCACGTTCCTATTTGTGATGATGGCAGAAAATTAATCATCACTTTCAGAAACTTCCTCTCATTCAGTTAAATTCAAAATTATTACCTCACAGACCGTCTAGTTCATATAAATGCATCTTTTTCTTCTTCTCCAGTCCAGTTTGGCATTGACTACCCTGGGGAGAACAAAGGGTAAGAGTATCTCACCTTCTCAATATCTGTCCTGTACTTTCTGTTCACAGGTTCTCTCAGGTAGGTAAAAATTGGCTGGTTTCTGACAATCATTTTCTTTCAAAGAAGATCTGTGGTTCAGTTGATTCCCGGAAGCTGTAGCCACTTCTGTCTCTTATCTCAGACAGAAATCAGTGAGTATCCCCTGGTGTCTCTCTGTCCCCTTGGTTGGCCAGATGAACTCTCAGATTTAATGAATAAATTGATACTACCAGCTAACATCAAAGGCTCTCTGGAGCCACAAGGAAATTACAAAGTCTCACAACTGCCAAACTTGAAGATAAATCAGAGGTGGCAAGTTGGGGAATCTTTGCTCACTTGTGAGCCTAGCTGCCCTGTAATTCTAGGACTGTGCTCAGTAAAATTCTTTTAAGGCAATAGTATTGTTTTATCCACTGGCCTTTGTAAGGAGACCTACCTAGTAACTCTCTCAGCCCACCCCACCCCTCTTAACATTAACACACACACACACACACACACACACACACACACACACACACACACACTTTGCATTTTAAAGCAATTTTTTCTTTTTCAGTGTTTCCTCCCAGGCCTGGGGATGGAGGTTGGAGCAGGCACTTAGAGAATTTCCTTTGAATTCCGTAATCTGCATTCTGGGTCATTATCTTTGAGGTAGCTTGTATCCAGAGCAGTCATTTCCAAATAAACCTTCTGGTGGTGGAGAATGAACATGATAGGGGCATATTCCACTACTAATTTACAGATCACCCTACTGCTACATGTCTTCTCCATAAAGCCAGTTGGAAGAAAACCTGCAAGCGATGGTTGGACAACTTCTCATCTATTTGCAAAATGAGCTCTTGAAAAGTTCACACTGAGTTAAATCCCCTTCAGTGAAAAACTCATATGCTCCAGAAATATGGGATTTGCTCTAGTACAAAAACTCCATCAGGTCATAGGCAGAAGGTACTGAATTCAGAACAGGACTATGTGGGTACCCAGTCTGGGCAAAAGCATGAAACACCAGGCCTGGTTCAGCCCTTGACTGGTTCTTGTTCAACAGGCCTTGTCGTATGACTGGTGTTTACTGATTTGAAACAGAAGTAAGGAACTTCCATTTCTATTAAGAGCCTGAAAAACTTCCAGATTCTTCATAATGTAATCCAAGTACTTTGAATTATTTCTTTTTACAGTATCTCATCTGTATCATCACACACCATTACATATAATAAAGTGTCAGCATTGAAAGAAGCATTTATGGGGTTTATTTATTATGAATTCGATACTTCTCCTAATAGGAAACTTTGTAAAAGACTTAGAAATGGACAGAAATTACTAAATGTTCCCATTGGTTTTTTCTAACCATTGTAACAAATTTCCAAAACCTAGTGGGTTAAAACAACATAAATTTATCATCTTATACTTAGGGAAGTCTGAAATTTGAAATGGGGCAAAATCTAAGTGTCATCAGGGTTACATTGCTTCTGGAAGGCAGAGGGAGAATCTGTTTCCTTCCTTTTTGCAGGTTCTGGTAGCTCTCTGCATTTCATGGCTGGTGCACCCTTCCTCCAACTTCAAAAGCAGCAATGCAGTATCTTCAAACATCGGATTATGACCTACTCCTTTCACTCCCTTTTTTACCTTAAAGGACCTTGTAGCTATCTTGGGCCCACCTGGATAACTCAGGAGAATTTCATTATCCTAAAACCATCTGATTAACAAGCAGTTCCATCTGCAATCTTGACACTCCTTTTCCATGTGACATAACATATTCACAGGTTCTGAAATTAGGACATGGACATGGGAATAGGAGAACATCATTCTGCTTACCACAGTGCTCTTTCAGTGGAATACTCATTGTTATCTATGTAGTGGGACTGACTCCACGTGGATGTCCTCCTTGTCTTTGACAAGTCTCTTACAACTCTGTAAACTGAAGACTCTGAGAGCAATGAAAATAATTCTTTTCTATAGAAATAAGTCAAGCAGAGCAAATCAATTATCACTTACTTTCACTTACTTGTGGCACATAAGGAATAACATGGATGACATTAGAAGGAAAGGAAAAGTGAATTGGGGGGAATTGGAGGGGGGGACAAAACACGAGAGATACACACTGAGAAACAAACAGGGTTTTAGAGGAGAAGAGGTGGGGGGACAGGTGAACCTGGTGGTGGGTGTTAAAGAGGGCAGGGAGTATTGCAGGGAGCATTAGGTGTGGTGCATAAACAATGAATCCTGGAACACTGAAAAAATTAAATTAAAAGAAAAGAAATAATAAGTTGTGTCTAACAAATATATAATTTATTTCTGCCCTATAGAAAAGATAATTCTAAACTGTATTATTTGCTTGATTAATATTAAATAGTTCTGCATCAATTAGTAAATTTATTTCAACACTGCTGATTATCTATATATGTGTATCTGTTCTTCAGAATCACCTTTGAATCAGTTTTAAAATTGTGTTGGTGGGCACCTGGGTGGCTCAGTGGGTTAAAGCCTCTGCCTTTAGTTCGGGTTGTGATCTCAGGGTCCTGGGAGCCCTGCATCGGGCTCTCTGCTCAGCGGAGAGCTGGCTTCCTCCTCTCTCTCTCTCTCTGCCTGCCTCTCTGCCTATTTGTGATCTCTGTCTGTCAAATATATAAATAAAATCTTTTAAAAAAATAAATAAAATTGTGTTGGTTCCTTCATTAATTAAATTAAATAAAATCTTAATGTGTTCATTTTAGATCTGTATGACAGTGAAGATTTTATTTTTAAAAATTAAATTTTTAACATGCTTGGAATGACCCAGTAGCCAAGAATTAGCCTCCTGGAATACATACCAAGAGCTGACACTCTCTAGAGCAATATTTCCCAAAGGGCATTCTATCTAACACTAATTCTGAGGATGTTAATAAATATTCCCTGAAAGAAGGGTTTTATTTTATTTATTTTTTAAAGATTTTATTTATTTGTTTGACAGAGATCACAAGTAGGCAGAGTGGCAGGCAGAGAGAGAGGAAGGGAAGCAGGTTCCCTGCTGAGCAGAGAGCCCTGATGTGGGGCTTGATCCCAGGACCCTGAGATCATGATCTGAGCCAAAGGCAGAGGCTTTAACATACTGAGCCACCCAGGCACCCCAGAAGGGTTTTATTTTAAAATAATTTGAGGAAAATCTTTTATTCATAGAACCTCTCACAGAGTTTGTGTTCCATGTAAACATTTTAGAAAATTCTATTCTTGATTATTGGATTTTTGCCACATTGTGAACCAAAACCAAACCAGTAGTCAAGACTCTTATAAAATAATAATGTTCAAGCCAAAAAACTTAATTCTCCATATAGTTGTGGGTCCATTTTTAGGTTTTGTATTCTGTTCCATTGATCTATGTGTATATTTTTGTACCAGTACCATACTGGTCTTGAAGACCATAACTTTGTAATATAGTTTGAAGTCCAGAATTGTGATACCTCCAGCTTTGTTTTTCTTTTTCAAGATTGCTTTGGTTACCTGGGGTCTTTTGTGGTTCTATACAAATTTTTAGGATTGCTTTTTCTAGCTCTTGTGAAAAATGCAGGTGATATTTTGAAAGGGATTGCATTAAATGTATAGATTGCTTTGGGACCCCAATGTTTATAACAGCATTACCAACAAAGATGAATTACAGAAAGAGCCCAAATGTACACATCAACTCATGAATGAATAAAGAAGATGTGGTATATATACACAATGGAATACTACTCGGCCATCAAAAAGAATGAAAGCTTGTCATTTGTAAAAAAAACTTGGATGGAGCCAGAGTGTATAATGTTAAGTGAAAATAAGTCAGTCAGAGAAAGACAGATACCATATGATTTCACTCATATGTGGAATATGTATATATATATATATATTTTAAAAAATTCATTCTCTCAGTTCCTTTGTCTCAATCTACACCACTACAAAAGACTCTTGGGTGTCTTTAACTAAAACCTGCCTGCAACCAGAAAGGTTGTAGACATATAGGTATATCTCAGAAGTGAGTCTATCACTAATTTCTATTTTTTTAAAGATTTTATTTTTAAATAAAAATATTTTTTTAAGATTTTTTTTATTTGAGATGCACAGAGTGAGAGAGAGAGAAAGACGAAGAGACAGAGCACGAGCAGAAGGTAGAGGCACAGGAAGAGGGACAAGCAAACTCTCCACTGAGCAAGAAGCCTGATGCGGGACTCGATCCCAGGACCCTGGAATCATGACCTGAGCCGAAGGCAGACGTTCAGCCAACTGAGCCACCCAAGCATCCCTCTAATTTCTATTTTATTTTTTTAGATAGTGAAGAAGTTGAGATTGGATTTAGGGAACAAAATTATTATTGTACAACAAATCATCAGAGATCCCAAATTCACATTCATTATCTAAGTTTTCACCTTCCTGGTAAGAGGGGGCCTGGTAGCTGATAGGCAGATGACTCCTTGGTGATTATGAATCAAAGAAAGATGTGGTATGCCTCCTTGGATCAAGTAAGATAATAAACATGAATATTATTATATGTTTACCATTTCCAGGCATTGTGCTGAATAAACACTGCACATGACTTCATTTAATACCTAAACTAGTAATATCCTCATCTTACTAAAATAACAAAACCATAGATCCAGTAAATCATTTGTTCAATGTTACATGGTGTGTGAGTGGCTGAGTTGAGATTGAGCTCCACCGAGTATCAAGTGTTATGATACACAGGTCCACAGGCCCTTAGCTGATGGGGCCAGCTATAGTTCAGATTTCATAACTTTTAAGATTTTAGAGAAGGAAACAGTTCATGTCATGTGCATTTATAACACCCCTAGTAAAATTAGGGGTAGCATCTCATGATCAAACACATGAATAAATCTGTAACAAAAAAAAAAAAAATAGCGACCTTGAGATAAATGAAGACTATAAATTGTTTCATGTCAATTCACATCACATTTTGTTGCTAAATAATCAGAAAACAGTTTCCATCTTCTATGTTTGGGATTTGGGAACTGTTCATAAAGGATTCTGGACCTACACTTCCTTCCTTTTACCTACCCAGCTCTGTTCTAAATTTAGCATCTCTTTCTTTCCTGGATAGCGCATACAGAATACTGCTGATTTGTTTTTACTTTATGTCTTACCAGCTATCAGCCTTCTAATACCAGTTTCCTTTTTCAGTCAGGGCAAAATACAATTAGCCTCCAGGGGGAGCTCCAGGCTCCCGGTTTCGTCTCCTCTTGGTCTGACTTTGCACACCCCAGTGCACACACATCTGGACATGTCAAGAGAGACTTTTATTCAGCCACCAGACTGAGGGTGTGGTACCTTTCCCACATTTTTTTCTTTATTGGGAGTCCATCTTTCCTCTCCATACTTGGTACAAGGGATGATCAGAAGTAGCTCCTGGCTGGGGCCTACATGCCCTGAGACAGCATAGGGTGGGCAGTTGAGATAGGCCAGTGTCCTGTAGCCTTTAGGAATATGCAGGCTGTGCTTCCATTTTCCATGGCAGGCTTTTGTACTGCTTTCCCTTACCATCAGCATGGTACAGTGGAGAAGGCAGAGGTTTTGGTCTGAGCCCAAAAGAAAATGAGAAAAGTAGGTCTTCCTTAAATGAATCACAGGGAGGTCTCTGCATACTCAGCCTCGTTCAGCAGGCCACCCCTTGGAATGTGGGATAAAAGTTCACAGAAAAGTTCACATGCCTATGTCCCACATGAACTTCAAAGGGACATAGCTGTAGTGAGACTGTTAGCTAGGTCCCTGGACAAACACCGTCTCATTCCCATTTAGCCACAATTTATAAATATAATTGTCTGGATGTAGGCGTTCTTGGTTTCCATCACATTCCTTGGCCTGTTTGCTTCTGTCTACACCATGCATTTGGGTGCTTTTATGTCCACATTTGTGGGAACTCCTTCTAGTCTTTGTGAAAATTGTCCTGAAGATTGCATTCATTTGTGTGTTATGGTTTACCAGTTTAGCTCTCAGATGGTAACTGCACACCCAGAGCTGGTATTCAAAACCCTGAACAACTGGAATGATATAAGCAGCAGCCAATCAGGGCAGATGATAGCTACGAGCAACCCAAAGCACGGGGATGATCAATGCTGTTGGAAACTCAGCCTGGCTGGTGCAGATCCATTTAAGAAACTAGTCTATGATTCTATTCTAGTTCTTCCTTTCTCTCTCTCTCTCTCTCTCTTTTTTTAGAAAGGAAGAGAGAGAATCCTAAGCAGCCTCCATGCCCAGTGCAGAGACCAATATGGGGATCCACACAGGGCTTTATCCCATAACCTTGAAATCATGACCTGATCTGAAATCAAGAGTCAGATGCTTAACTGATTGAGCCACCCAGGCACCCCAAGATCCTTCCTTCTTGGACCCACCTGTGAAATATGTCTCCATGTAACATTGAGGAAGGTGTCAGAAATCTTCTCTTCCTGTAAAACCATTATAATACTTGTTGCAGTGGGAAAAAACAAGTAAACAAAAAACCAATGGTAGTTCTAATTATTCTTACACCTATTTATACATAATATGAAAGAAACATTTTTTTTTTTTTTATCTAATAGAAGTTGATACCTCTATCAAGAAAGCAGGATGTGGTCTCTACCAATACGCTTTTACTTCTAAATGGACAGGTCCTAAGCGACAAGCTTCAGCTCACAAAGAATTGCTGCTAGAGCTATTGACATTACTAACTGTAGAAAGCTCCAAAAATATATTTTCTAAACCTGCTGACTATAACCTTCTGCTCAGCAACCAAGACTACCAGAAGACAAAAATACACATTTTTGTCTAAATAGCTTTGAACTTCTGAAGCATGAATTACTAAGCTGCCCATTGTGCATGACCTAACTCATGAGTATTTTCCATACACATTAGTCAATGGCATCTCCTGCCAAAATATGACAATACTAGTGGCCCTACTAGACATTCTAAACAACAGAAGAAAAGAAAAAAAAAAGATGAGCACTAAGGTGTGGGAGTTGTTGCAAAGAATTGTAATAGCAAGTACCAGAAAAGGCAGGCCAAGTTCTTCTACCAGAGAGATTTCTCTGGTTCATGACAATATCCAGGCATGGAGTAGGCTTTGAAGGCAAAAAGCACAAAACATAAACATTGGAACAAACATTAATATAACCTCCCATTCTGCAGAGGAGAAAACAAAATCTTTCAACTTTATCTGAACTACAGTTAAATCCTTTTGAGTTTTCTGATGAATATGCATACAACCTACTTTATAAAAATCAGTTATATGACCTTTTTGGTTGGGATATTTCTGTTACATAAAGCATGGGATGACTGCTATTGGACAAAATTTCCCCTTTATCCCTTTACATAAAATAGACTATGAAGAACCTTTTCTCCTTTCCCATTCTCTCTCTTCTTCAGGGGTTCATTTTTAGCCATATTTGTAGTTTCAAGGACAGTTCTGCATAGAAATTTGAAAAATCCACTCCCATCAATTTCAAATCTCCTGACCTAGCACTATTCAAAGTGTGTTTACACACCACTGCTGAGTTTTTCTTATCAGTCCTTATCAGGACAGGATTATATGGAAATTGAGAGTGGCATTCAGAATTTGTCAGTTTGTCAGAACAATTTTAAATCTCTTAAAGCTAATCATAGTAAAGAGGGATTTATACTTTGTGTAGTCATCCATTAAGAATCTCACTAGTGGGGCGCCTGGGTGGCTCAGTGGGTTAAGGCCTCTGCCTTCGGCTCGGGTCATGATCTCAGGGTCCTGGGATCGAGCCCCGCATCGGGCTCTCTGCTCAGTGGGGAGCCTGCTTCCTTCTCTCTCTCTGCCTGCCTCTCTGCCTGCTTGTGATCTCTCTCTGTCAAATAAATAAATAAATAAATAAATAAATAAATAAATAAATAAAGGAATCTCACTAGTTTCACTCCCTATTACTGGATCTCTTAGAATCTCATGGTTTATGTTAAACTATACATAGATTTTAGATATGAAGTTCAGAGATCTTCCAACTCTTTTCAAAGTACTCTTCTCTCCAAACAAAGTTTTACACAGAGGTAGGTCCATTGTTTAAAACAAAAGAACAAAAGAGCAAACAAATATCCAGGTCATAGGAACAAGGTAATTTGGTTCCTGACATACTCAGGATTTGCCCACCCACCACACTCCATAATGGCCCCTAAAACACTTTCTCAGACCCCTGGAGCTGCATAGTGCCCAATGTGAAAAACACTATCTTTCTAATAGTAGGCAGTGTAAACACCTGGAAGGAAAAGGTTTAACCCAGTGACCAGAACTGACAAAAATTCTGTAAGTTAGAAAAAATAAAAGGCAAGCATACAGACTTTTAGGAGCATAACTACTTCTCCTGAAAATTTCCAAGAAGTGATGGCCAAAGGTTAATTGTTATATTTACCTCTGAAAATCTGAGGTATCCATAACCTTTTATTGTTTTTACCAAATTATGCTTTTTATATACTTTGAGAAAAATGCAGAATTTCCTGTCAGGGACTGTGGTTTTAGTTGGTTGGTTGATTTTTGTGATCATCCAAGGTCAACTTTCCTCAAGTTCAAAGACAGAAAAACACAAGAAACCAATGTAGAAGTCACACATTTCTTGATAATCTTTTGACCCAACAAGGAGCAGGTAGTTGGAAACACTAATCTGATTAGTCCCAAGAACTGCACTTCTGGAGAAAAAGAATGACACCTCCTCAGCAAAAATATTTGAAAGAACATACTGCAACCTCAGGTCAGGTATCTACAGGCTCCTCCTATCCCCATCTGGAAGGATAGTGTTCCTGGAAACACTTGGCATAAAGGAAAGAAGCAATTACCATCATTTTTTTAAGGAAAAATATTTGAGCATTCCTAGACCAAGAAAATAACCTCTCTCAGGCTTTTCTGTTACCTTAGGACAAAACTTGCCAACAGATGCATAAAATATTAAGATAAAGCAGAGATGTTCACACAGTTCAAAGCTCTGTATCTTAGCATCAAGCCACTGAGTGTAGTTCCTGGGAAAGGAGCTTGGTGAGGTCACTGGCACTGTTCAGGGCACACGTTGCCCCTGTATTGGCTCATTGCCACATGAACATTAAACCCTATTTTCACTTTTTATCTATTTTTATAAAAACAATAAACCTCCTTGGATTTCATTCAGTTAGCAAAACAAGTACAAATGTAGGTCTTTCATAAAAGCGAAATGGCATAATGCAAATGTTTGAAAAGCAGGGGACACCTGTACTGGGCAAAACTTTGGGAACCCCAGGAAATTTGCCTTGGTTACAGTGCACTGTGCTATGGGGAATTTAGGCAGATGAAGACCCTGCAAAGGCAGATTCCCGAGGACCCATCCATAATTGAAAGTGGCTTCATATTTTCTTTGGGTCAGTTGTCAAGATGAGGAGTTCAGCATTAGCCGTGAGTTCATGGAGAAGAAGGAGAATGCAATTCATTCATCAAAGTGCCAAAATAGTGAAAAGATGACCGTGTTTTGTTCTGACCTTTCTGGTCTAGTTTTCTTGTCTACATAGCAGACAGATGCCCCTTATGACCTGCCAAACTTAGTGTAGTTTGGAATTAGCAATTGCTACTTCAAGGTACTGTCATTTCATTTGCTCTCCCTCACAGATTTCTCTCTCTCTCTCTCTCTATGTATGTATGTATTAAAGCTTCTCTTAAGGGAAGCTTTAATACATAGGTTGGAGGACTTTTGTCACTCTACAGACAATGTTTTGGGTCCAGAGAGAATGGAAGAGGTGGATAAGAAGATACAAAATATCTTAAAGAATCTGGGAAGACCTATTTTCAATGTCTAAGATAGCAGTTGTGTTTCACTTCATTTTTCCTCATTCCAAATGATCTTTTCTTCTCAAATCATGTATACTTGTACATCTTAGAGCAAAGCTGTACAGTGACTCATGAGATAGTGACAGATAATACAGGAGTTCATGATTACTGCATGATTTCATCTAGAATGAACTCAGTGTGGTTTGCAAGATTTGTATCAACTTCTAACCATGAACTATAGATTAAACAATCATTTTTTTTCTTCAAATATTTTATTTATTTATTTGACAGACAGAGATCATGAGTAGGCAGAGAGGCAAGTGGGGGAGGGCTGTGGGGAGGGGAAGCAGGCTCCTTGCCTAGCAGAGAGCCAGATACGGCCCTTGATCCCAGGACACTGGGATCATGACCTGAGCCAAAGGTGAGAGGCTTTAACCTACTGAGCCACCCAGGCACCACTAAGCAATCATATTTTGCAATAGCAACTATGAAGTTATCTGAAGTTATCTGAAGACAGATAACTTCAATATTTCACTTCGCTTTAAAATCGTATGTTTGAACATCAACTCGGATGTTGATAAAGAAACCTCGAAAATTTGTCTTTAAATTGAAGCTATAGGGGCACCTAGGTGGCTCAGTCATTAAGCGTCTGCCCTCAGCTCAGGTCATGATCCCAGGGTCCTGGGATTAAACCCCACATCAGGCTTCCTGCTCAGTGGGAAGCCTGCTTCTTCCTCTCTCACTCCCCCTGATTGTATTCCTTCTCTCACTGTCTTTCTCTCTGTGTTAAATGAATAAGTAAATAAATTAATTAATAAATAATAAAATCTTTGGAAAAAATAAAAACTGAAGTTACAGAATATTTCATTAAGACTCTGGGACTGGCTGGAGGTTATTTTTTCCCCCTTTCTACATATAGGGAAAATTTAGGCCCAGAAGTGTTTAGGACTGTCATAAATTCCATGACTAGACATCAGATTTCCACATTATTGTCTCAACCTAGCCATTAAGTCAAGCCTTCACTCTAGTAGGATTATTTGCTGAAGTAAAGTATTTTTCATATAGTTTTTCCATAACATTTAATTTTCTGTGCCCATATAGATAATCAAAAAACAAATCTGACATATTCTAGAACTGAGAAAATTTGACCATTTTCCAGGATATTTTGGGATTTCCAAATTAAATCTATACTGTTAGCAAATTTTCTGTTACTCATAATATTGTTTTGAGGAGAAGAGTTTTTTTAAATATTAGCTGTTATGTTGAATTATTCTCCTTTCAACAAGAAGTTGATGTGGAGTTAATAAGGACTCCATATGCTAGTAGCCCTACACATGAGCATGTTCAAATCTTTAAAAACATTCGATTTTAAATATCTCTCTGGGAGAGATGACGTAGGATGAGATAGAGAAGTGTGCCAATCATGATAAAACATCCATTTCCATGTGGACATCCAGAAGCACAAGAGTGGGAGGAAGTCATGAATAGCTTGATGGAACATTTTCCACGAAAGTGGAGTGTCCGCTGGGTAGTTGGTAACCTGAGAGGAAGTACACCAGGTAGAACACAGTAGAAATCCATGGAGATGTTGTGAGATTTCATGTCATTCTCACAGAGTAGGAGGAAAAGAGTCAGAAAGGGTAGAAGGAAGGTGAAGTTTCCTTCTCTACAGTGAAGCAACTCATTGATCATGCTACAAACTCTTGATATCATCATGTAAAAGGATTTATGTACTTTTGATGAAAGCCTAGGTTAGCTTGGGATCGAAAGTGGATGAAAGCTTTGGGATTCCAATTCACCTTTATGTCGCCCTCCTTTGATGTGACAAAAGTGGACTGCAGTCCCTAAAGCCAAAAAGATGCATTTTGCTACAACTAACTCATCTTGAATGATGAGTTATGAAACTCATACCAATCATGAAGTGATCACTTCATGATTGGTATGAAACCCTGAAATTATAATTTGCTAATGGCTTTCCACAGCCATTATGAAAAATATGATTATTTATACCATGCAAGCCAACCAACCAGGGTTTATTCTGTTAGGTTTCAGTTTGTAACACAAACATTATGATCAGGAGTTTTTTCATAAAAGATAATATTCTTCCTATTGAATTGTTTTATTCAGATATCACAGCTGACTGTGCTTAGTTACTTCATTGGTATAGGGCCAGGGAATAATTAGAGCAAGTTCAAAGGTTCAAAGGTTTGACCTCAGATGGTCAGCTGGGCTTTCTTAATTGCATGTCATTGTCAGGCTGAGTAAGAGCTGCTGCCCCTAAAATATTTGTCATTTTTGAAGTCTTTTTACAGATGCTAACTACTATGGTCATCATTCTCATAATCAAAACCTGTAATTCTAGATGTTTTGCTTATGGATTCATTCAACAAATATTTATTAGGCAATATGCTAGGCACCATGCCCAGTACTGGGAATTAGGAGATAAATAAGAGAAAAGGGAACAAACATTTGAGAACTTCAGCTGTCCCAATTATTATGCCAACCAACTTACATAAAAAAGGTTTTTTGTTGTGTTTTTTAAAATTTTTTCTGAAAGAGGTTTTTTTTACTCTAAATCAACCCCATTATGTACACATCATTTTCCCATTGATCCTTTTTTAAAAAATTTGACTATTTTAAAAGTTATAAAGGTATTATATGATCATTATAGAGAATATGAAAAATATGGAAAGGCACAAAGGGGGAAATTATAGCATTTCTAATACAACCCCTGTAGATAAGTACTATTAACTTGAAGCACTTTTTCTGTATGTGAATTAACATTGCTCTATGTTGAAAGATTGTAATGTGTCTTGAGGAGATACAGTCTTTGTAGACATGCTGATGCAGATTAGAAACTGGAGGCCCTGGAGCTAAATTTGCTGTTGATATGAGACTTTGGGAGATTCATTCTCCCCACTCCCATGCCCACCCTACTTCATCCTCACTGAACAACTCCTTGTCCTCCATTAAGCCTAAGGAAATGTCGTTACTTCTGAAAGCTCTTCCCTGACATTCCTCCCATACATTCACCCATTTGTTACTGTTCCCCAGTCTGTGTTCCTGGGACACCCTGACTTCTGTGTAGCTTGAATTGTAAAAAAGTACTTGCTCCTATTGGTTTCATGTTCACTTCTCCCACAGTTCTGTGGGGCAGCTTGAACCCTCTTATTTACTGTTGCATCTTCACTACTTATCAAAGTATCAGGCATAGAAAATATTCTTTGGATTAACTGAATGAATGAAAAGTTATGTATGAAGACCTAAGATTCTATAGGAATTCTGTGAGGACCAGAAGCCAAGAAGTGGGTTAGCAGCTGTTGGTACGTGCATTGCTGGGGCAGAGGAGGGAGAGAAGGGCGTGCAAAGATGAGGAAGTGCAGAAACTCAGTGTGGAACTTGGGAGGAGACCAAAAAGTATATTGGTGGACTTTATTTATACAATAGATAAATTTCTGAAATTTCACTTTTTTGGGAAATGGATTCATTCTCCTGTTGATATACACTTTAAGTTCCAAGTTGTGGATACAGATACACACAAACACACAAATATCTAAAATTAGCATTTAAAAATCATAGTTAAGAATGTCTAAGCATTTTTAACTAAAAGAATATCTGAAAATAACTCTATAATAATCATAATCTCATATAATAACTCAAATACATTATCAAATATTCAGCAGCAGAGAGAACAGAGAAACTTCCTAGAATCAGGAGATATGGGAAAGAATAAACCTCTTCTTTCTGGAGCAGCACTTCGGACATTTTTTAAAGGAATTCATTAGAAGGAGTACTTTTGAGCAAGTGTTCTCTTACATCTTTTACTTCTTGGCTTCTTTCCAAACCAGATGAGAAGTATCAACTGAGAAGTCTAAAGTCTGCTGCTTGGAATTTTCTTACATTCATACAGATGCAGTTTTTTATGAGTTCTGTCTTCCCTACTGTTATTTGCCTTAATGTTCTCTGGGCTTGGTGGATTTAAGCAGTGGTAGAGCTGGCAGAGCCTGAGCAATTACCTAATCTAGATCCATCTCTTTGTAGTTGATGAAAACAAAGGGGGGAAAAGTCTTGCTAAGCACACATGCTAGTTGCTGGCAACCTCAACCTAGGCCTCTGGACTCCCTGCCCCTCTGGTGTCCTTGGCCTGGACCATTTGGTCTCTCAGAGTGAGCCACGTTTGTATGTGTTTCAGAAAAGGAGGGTGAGGCAACTCTTAGGATTCAAGACTGACTTATCACTTATGTGACCATGGCCACCACCATCAGCCTGTGCATCTTAAAGAGCTGAAGGAAGTACCATGCTTAGGATAGAAGGGAGGAGGGCTGGAAATGTTACCCACTCTCTGCAAAAGAGCTTGTGACATCTTGAAGGAGCTCATATCTGGATTCACTATCCTAAGTGATTATCCTAAAAAAGGAAAAAAAAGAAGTGACAGTGAAGGGATTTGGAATGATATTAACTCATTCTTTACATTGAATTTACATTGGATCTGCATCAAGTCAGCATTTGGAAGAGTATATTTTTCCACCTCCTTTAGAGTACATTTTGAAAATATCAGTGATAATAGAAAAGCAATATTAGACTAAAAAAAGGGAAGATCTCCCAAATCTCTCCACATATATTCAACTCTCATTAAATTCAAAGAAGATAAGATACAGAAGTCAAACTTGGAAAAGAAATAACTAGGGCCATTTCACCACCTCAAGTCCATCCTCTGGGATGTTGAGTCACACATAGAACTTGAAAAACATGCAAATGAATATTGGCCCACAATATCTGTCCTATGAATTTGAGTATATGTGAAACCACCTAAAGGAATATAGCATGCAATGAACAACAAAGCACCAAGCCAGCTCCTCTGTGCTGAGTGAATGCAGAGCGCAGACTTTCATCCTTCTGTGAAGTAAAAATAGAGCTGAGACTGGGCCATGTGCCTGGCTAGCTGGCCCTTGGAGCTCAGCACATCTGGGCTCTGGCTTTACAGAGAAACGCAAGAAACAATATAATCCTCATGGTCTTTTGGCCACAAAGATCCTCCAACCATTCCCAATCTGTCAGGGTGCTAATCTGTTTTGAACATTCAGTCTTTCTTTCCAGAAAGTCTTCCCAGAGTAACCCAACCATTCCACCAAGCTGCCAATACAGCCTGACTTCTGTGTTCCTTCAGCTGGAATTCTGCACGTACATCTATTTCTTCCCTATTAACAAACATACATCTGTTTCTTCCCTATTAATTCAGATGCTGCTTGACAAAAATCTGACTCTTGGTGGGTATATTGGTCAGTGGTCTGCAGCACTTTGTTCTGTGAATGTCTGTAAAAAGATGCAGCTTTATAAATGATACCTATTAAGAAAAAGTGGCTTCTAGAGGTTTTGTGCTCTCTCTAAGCTCTCCCAAAACTCTGGCTGCACTAAAGACTTTGAGGTAGTGAGCGTTGTGGGGAACAAAGGGTTAAAGAGAAGATGATTACGATTTAATGGATCCTAAGAAACTGATTTTCATTATCTATTTTTAATCTCTCATATGATTTCCACCCCAGTAAAATGAGGCCTGCTTACTCTTGTTTTGAAGCCAGGTACAGTCAAAACATTGAAATCACATCATTCTGACTCAGAAGGCTTTCAAAAATTTACTAAATTGTTGTAATTTCCTTAAAACTTTTGAAAATCCTCTCTAGACATCTTCTCCCCAAGTTTCATACTGACAAGGGCAACTTCACTCAAATTTTGGTGAGTAAAATCCTCCATCTAGTTACATACTGATGTACTGAAGAACAGATTAAAGTTACAAAGGGAATCCATGTAGATTACATCATATTTAGCTCAATGAGCATGTATTGAGCACCTGCTGTGCTCACAATCCCTGCCTATTGGTGATGAAAATAGCACAGTAGACAGAAAAATTGTCTCATTTTATACAAAAGAGTCTACACTCAGAGATTAAGAAGGGCATTTTGCTGGTAGAGTGGTGATATCTGAACTAAACCTAGGACTATATAACTTTTAGATCATTACTCTCTGGTTTTCTATCCAATAGTGTGTTCTTCACAGATAGAAAAACATGAGCTATTAAACAACAATAACAACAAAATCCTTTTAGTTATACTCGGTTGGAATTCTTAAACTGGCCTAAAAATGATAGCTGTAGCCAACTACAATTTGTTTTTTTTTAATTAATTTATTTATTTTCAGAAAAACAGTATTCATTATTTTTTCACCACACCCAGTGCTCCATGCAATCCGTGCCCTCTATAATACCCACCACCTAGTACCCCAACCTCCCATCCCCCTGCCACTTCAAACCCCTCATATTGTTTTTCAGAGTCCATAGTCTCTCATGATTCACCTCCCCTTCCAATTTACCCCAACGCCCTTCTCCTCTCTAACACTCCTTGTCCTCCATGATATTTGTTATGCTCCACAAATAAGTGAAACCATATGATAATTGACTCTCTGCTTGACTTATTTCACTCAGCATAATCTCTTCCAGTCCCGTCCATGTTGCTACAAAAGGCCAACTACAATTTGAAATGGCTTTCTAAAGAAGAAAAAAAAAGGGAAAGAAAGAAATGGTTTTCCATTTGGCATCTTTACTCCATTGATCCTCTGTACCAGTGCTATCTTATAGAACTTTCTAAAAAGATGGAAATATTTCGTGTTGTTTGTTATGGTGGTCACTAGTCCCAGGCAACTGTTGAGCCCTTGAAATCTGGCTAATTGCAAGTGAAGAACTGAAGTATTCTACTGTATTGTGCTGTATCAAATTTGAATTTAAATAGCCACATGAGGCTCTGTAGTGTACAGATTAGAGCAACACTAAGGATAACCAGGGAATTTAACATCTTTTACAGGAGACTATTTCTCTTTACTGATAGAAGGGATATTGAACAGATAGATATTTAACCTGTCTTCTTATTTTGTGGGGTGAGGTAAAGTGCAGCAGAAAAAAAAATGGATGGGTAAAGATGCTGACAGGCAGAGCCCCAAAGGATGCAGCCTTTCACAAAAAACACAAGTGAGTAGAGATGGTGACTGCCCTTCTACATGCTGATCACTGGTAGGAAAGAGGTCATCTCTCTGCAAAGACAGTTTTACACTTGCAGTGTTGGAGGAAATAAGCTTGTGCTTACAGAAGCTCACAGAAGCCTATTTCTAAATGAATCAGCTTGGCTATTTTTACCCGTTCAAACCTACAGATATTACTGAATATTAATAAACTCTGTGGTCTAAAATGAACTGGTCGAATGTGGAAGGGAGATAATTTATTCTTTTTTCCTCTTAATAACAGACACACAAGCGTGAAACTTTAGGCCTTTGACCTGTGCACACCAAGTTAAGATTCCAGAACTTAAAGATTCAAGTGTGGGCTCAACAGATGGCAAAACGTTCTAAAAGCACATCTGCTTTTTCTCCTTTGTACATAGCCACACTATAAAGACTTTCAAGCTGCTCAGTGTGACAAAGTTTCACCATTAACTCTGCTCCTGAGTGGAAGCTACCCCTGAGATTTGGTGGCCGGGGTCCAGATAACTTAATAAAGAAGAGAAGTTTATAATGGAATCACTGACACAAGTTCAATTTCAACAGCCCACACAGATGCCATCAAGCAGAGGGCAAACAGAAGCCAAGACTCACGGAGCTCTTAGGGCACCATAATATTCTTCCCTTAACTATAAGGAATTATTATAGACCTCAAAGACACAATATATAATAATACAAGGTAGCAGGATGAGAATTTTTAACTTTTTTAAATTCAGAAACACCACTACCTTTTTTCTGTTTGTCTTTTAAAGGAATGATTGGATCCATTCCAGAAGATAATGAACTTTCCTGCCCTCTCTCCAGTCCCATCACTCTCCACCCCAGGAGGGAAAGCAAACACTTCTCCTTACCCCTGGCAAGTGTCTAATGAGTAAACCTCCCTGCTCTGGAAAGCGAAAGTAGTGTTTAGTTGTTAGCAATTTTGACTCTGAACTTCATAGCCATTGAAGATTATTGCATGAAAGGAAAGTACATAGTACGAAGCTTTGGGTTCCATGGATAGAAGGTCTAGCCTACGGAGCTGTGGAAAATAATAACATTTGGGGGCAGTGGGCAAAACACTAGGGGAGTCACTGGTTGGGGAGAATTGTCTGGGAAAAGGAAACAGGATGGAAGGGGTGAGGAAAAGGGGAACTATGTGGTGAGTAATTAGAAAACTATCTTGAATATAAGAAGAATCATAGTGTTCTTCATCTACCAGCCAGTGTGGACATAAGTGACAGTCATCCCCAAGTCAGTATCTGGAACCTCAGAGGGAAGTTTTCTCCATCTGTATCAACACCTCACTAAGTTGGCTGCATGATGGACACAACAATATCTTTGTTACAGAATGCTGACTTGTTATCTGCAGGGCCATTGTGTGGACCATATTGCTACTCTATCTATCCCAGGGCAATTTAAGCTCAAGGACTCCCTAGACCCTCCTGTGAGTCCTGGGATGTGCTTCTCTAACTTTAACTTGGGAGAACTGAGTTGAGCAAGCTTATATCCTGAGCTGAGACAGTGACCTTTAAGTGGAAAGCTCTATATGTTAGTGGATCACAGATTATCTCTTTAGTATCCATTTCTTCTCTGATCACCTACAAACAGATTGCAAATATTTTTTAGGTCTCCACCATCTCTTTTCTTTTCAGTTTCTTATTTAAGGGACAGTGACCCTGTCTCCATTCTCAGTGTGGGACATATGGTAATCCTACCCCATTGTCAGTGATACATCCAGAATGCAGGCTTAAACCAATTAGCTCATGGTATTCCCCCTTGCAGCAGGTACTGGTCCAGGACTAGAGTGTGTGACCTATCTGGACCCAGTCAGACAGAAAGAAAGGACTTTTATTTTATGACTGTAAAAGATGCTGTCCCTTTCACCTGTAGGACATGAGCAAGTCACTCTGATTCCTAATTACAGCCATCTTAGAAATACAAGAGAAACCAATCATAAATTGATACAAAACCTTTGACACAGAAAGAAATGGAAAATATTTTCATGTTTGAAGACATTGTTGAACCACTAAAATAGCCGTTTCTGAAGCCCATCCTACTTAAAGATATATTCATTTCCTTGTTTAGATCAATTTACTTGGAGTTGTCCATTAATTACAGCTGAAAACTTACTTTAAATACTTACTAGAGTAAGTAACCCAGGTAACTGATAGGGAAAACTGCTTCTGTGCTCTTTCAATGATTAGGCAGAAAGGAAAACCATTTAGTGTAAGAGAGGTAAGAAGATAAGTAAGTAGCCATCATCCCTAAAGGTATGTAAATTTCCCTTTAAGACCAAATGTAGACACAAACTACCTTTATTGATTGATTGATTGATTTTTTTTAAAGATTTTATTTATTTATTTGTGTGAGAGAGAGAGTATGGGTGTGCATGCACCTGCTCAAGCTGGGGAAGGGGCAGAGGGAGAGGGAAAGAGAGACTCTCAAACAGACTCCATGCGGAGTGCAGAGCCCAACACAGGGCTTGATCATGACCTGATCCAAAACCAAGAGTCAGATGCTTAATCAACTGAGCCACCCAGGTGTCCCTCAAACTGTAACTTTAAAGAAGATTTTGATATATGACAAGGAGGAGAAATAAGGACATGAGTAAAGAACATACTGTTAAATAAAATTATTCTGACTTTCAAAGTATATAACTGTGCTGTAGCTAGCTGGTGTCTAGGTTTACAGATCTTATTCTGCTGTTTGTCCTAAAATTTGTGCCCTTTACCAAAGGCTGATCCAGCTACCCATACCTACATGATCCTTTTCAGGCATCTAAATTCCCCCTAATCGGCCTCAACATGGTTAACACCTTTTGAAACTTGGCCCCTGTGGATTTCAACCTAAATTTCAACTTAAGTGTTCTATTCAGGTTCTATCTGAGAACCCATCTCTGGCTGTGTTTCTCAAAGTCTAACCCAGAAGTCCTCCACACTGGAATCACTAAGACTGACTACTTAAGATGCAGACTCCTGGGTTTTGCTTGAAGGGATTATGACTCACTAAGTCTGGAGTAGCACCCAAGGATCTGCATTTAAACCAATTCCCTAAGTGATTAAGATCAAAATAAAAATGAAAAACACTCTAGGAAAATCTTTAAGTTTTTCAAAACTAGTAATTAGGATAGCCTATCATGTATTCTGTCATGAAACAAACATTATACAAATACCATTCCTCACTATTTATGCATAAATGCATATATAGTGCTTATTTCAGTCTAGCAAATCTGGCTGGTAAATACAATTCTAAAAGCCATTTTCCATATTCCCTTTTTTTCTTAACCAATAAAAACATACTCTTTTCTTTTACCCAGTAGAATTGGCATGATCCTAAAGAATGTTTTACTCGTGCTTTCAAAGAATTCTAGTTGAAGTACAAATACACATTTACTTATAAAAAAAGAACGTCAGAAGAATAATGGAAAGATATCTCTGAACCTGAACATAGACTTTTAGTGAAAATTCAATTTTTCCAATAAATTCTGAAAATTGCTAAATACATTCAGAATCAGGGTACTAACACATTTGAACCCAAAGGCGACTAAAAATAAAAAGGAGAAGTGTTTTAAGAAGTGACCATCCATATAGCAAGGTCACTCCTACCCATAACAGAAGAAGAAAGTCCCTCCTATTCCAGAATATCTTCCCCACCCATTTAGTCACCCACTGCCTTCCGTTTTCACATCACATTTCTTTAATTTATTATGTTCAGGGCTTCTGTAACCTTGAACCATGATGTGGAAGAAATAGCATATCAACCAACTGCAAACAATTTTGCTAGAGTGTATGTAACAATCCATACATTAAATAACATAAAATACATACATAAAATAACTGATGTGCTGGCACCCAGTCGGACAAGCTTCAGTGGAAAAGGAGGATGTCTTAAATTGGTTTCTCCAAGAAGCAGTTGCTGAGACAAAGATTTAAAGGATAGTCAATTATTCGAGATCAGATCAAAGAAATCATGGGTAGAGAAATGGGGAAGTGAAACAGGGAAAAGAGAAAAGCAATAGAGGGTGTGATTATGAGCAAGTAACAGCTGTGGCAGCTGGGGCTTGGGCCACAGGGTACTTCCAGGCCATCACATAGCACATCTTAGAGTTTTCTCAACCAAGGCATAAGGAGGTCAGGTATTTATTTACCAACTGCTGTTCCTCATTGCTTGAAGTATGCTCCAGGACACTGTGTCCCCCAAGCACCATTAGTGTTCCACTTGTATGGAGTGGAGTGATCTGAGTTTCAGGGGCTTGAAGAAGAAAGCTGTCAGCACATAAGAGACTGATGAGCACTGAGGGAACATGGAATGCTTCCGACAGGGTTTGCTGCAGCATCCCTCAGAACCCCTTGGGTCATATATGTTATGTTGACTCAGTCCTGTTGCTGATCCTTCAAGGTGGTGATTCATTAGAACATCAAAAGAGAAAAGTAAAAAGACGACAGGAATGTTGATGGGGCAAGAAACAGTCTCCAGTTTTGCAGTTGGTCCCAAAGCCATAATTGGAAGTTATCATCTCTATCCTCCACCACTTGTTTAGCCATCTCTCTGGCCTTAGTTGCTTGCTTGGTGTGGTAACCGAGACCTTCAGCCTTGAAGGGTCTGAGCCATGATTGCCTTACTCTTGTCAGAGACTGCTTGAATTGGCAGTTCATGATTATCAACATGTATGAACTCAGTAAAAGTACCCTAGTCAATTTCCTGGGTTCCAGATATTTTCTTACTCACATATTCAAAATTAAATTGCAAAAACAAACAAACAAAAACCCGAAGCAGTGGGATGGGTTTAGAAGGCCCTCCAGGTTGATACGCACGTTGAAGGTGCAAGGATGGGATGTGTGGAGAGGGTATGGAAACTCCATTTCTCCCCTTCCCCCAGCTCCAGTGCCTCACCCTGTGCATCTCTTTCAAGTGGCTGTTCTGAGTTGAATGGTTTAAAACAAACCAATAATACGAAGTAAAGCACTTTCCTGAGTACTGTGAGGCATCGTATCTGATTATTAAATGTAAGGAGGTGTATAGTCAGTGGCTTAATCCGGGACTTAGGATAGGCATCTGAGTTAGGGCAGTTTTGTGGGACTGAGCCCTTGAACCTGGGGAATCTGACATTAACTCTGGGTTGAATTGTATCACACAGAATCGGTATGCAAAGAATTGTAGAACTGGTAGTTGGTGTTGAAAAAACCCCACACAGTGGGTGTCAGAAGTATTTAGCTCAGATTATATATTTTGGAAACATGTCCTTTATCAGAGATATGTGTCGTACACATTTTACCCAATTTGGTAGCTTGCCTTTTTGCTACCTTTTGAAGAACAAATGTTTTTAATCTTGATGAGGTCCAATTTTATAAATTTTTAAAAAATGGTTTACTGTCTTTGCAGTCTAAGAACTTTTTGCCCACCCTAAAGTAGTGAAACTTTTTTCCTTTCTTCTGGGTATTTTGTAATTTTAATTTTCTACTTAGGCCTTTGATCCATTTCAGATTTAGTTTTGAGTATGTTGATGTTTATTAGCTTTCTCATAATTATCTATAACAATAACTTTTTGATCAGATTTTTTTTCTTGTAAAGTCACCTCAGCACCTCTGTAATAAAGCAATTGATCATGTATGTGTGGGATTTATTCCTAGACTCTATTGTATACATGTTGTGTATACGCACACACACATACATAGATAGATATAGATATATACGTGAGTATATATCTATATGGATATATGAGTATCCATATACTCATATATCCATATAGATATATACATATATGTGTATATATCTGTATGGATATATACAATAAGTCTTGAAATCAAGTAGTATAAATCTCACAACTTTGTTCTCTCTTTTTATAAATTGCTTATGTTATTTTAATTCTTTTGACTTTCATATATAATTTTGAGTCAGCTCTCCAGTTTCTACAAAAAAGTTTACTGGAATTTTTATTGGTATTTTATTGACAAATTTGGAGATACAAAATTATAACGATACCAGGTCTTCTAACCCTTAATCATGGCATGCTTCTTCATTTATTTAGGTCTTCTCAAATTTCTCTTGGTGATATACCATGTGCACTTGAAAATAATATGTATATTGCAGTTGTATGCAGTTTTTTACAAATGTCAATTAAGTTTACTTGGTTTATAGTGTGGTTCATGATCTTCCATGTTGTTTTTTTTCTTAATTTTTTAAATTTTTTATTTTTTATAAACATGTATTTTTATCCCAGGGGTACAGGTCTGTGAATCCCCAAGTTTACACATTTCACAGCACTCACCAAAGCACATACCCTCCCCAATGTCCATAACCCCACCCCCCTTCTCCCAACCCCCCTCCTCCCAGCAACTCTCAGTTTGTTTTGTGAGATTAAGAGTCACTTATGGTTTGTCTCCCTCCCAATTCCATCTTGTTTCATGATCTTCCATGTTTTTATGAATTTTTTATGTTCTAGACTCCTTAGTAATTGTTGATGAAAAGGAGTTGAAATTGGATATGATGTGTTATTTATTTCTCTTTTACTGTTTCATTATTTCCTTCATGTATTTTAAGCTCCTCTTATTAGGTATATGCATCCTTATGACTGTTACATCTTTCTGATGAATGGTCTTTTGATTATTATTAAATGTCTCTGGTAATTTATTACTGGTAATACTCTTTGATTTGAAATCTATTTTATTACCTGGAACTGATATAGTCACTATAGCCTTCATATCTTTATTGTGGGCATGGTTCATTTTTTTTTTCCAATTATTTGCTTTTAACCTGTGTCTTTATATTTTAAATGTATCTCTTGTAGGAAACATGTAGTAGGTCTTGCTTTTTAAAATCTATTCTGTTCATCCCTGGCTTTTAACTGGAACCTTTGGACATTAGCATTATCCACTGTCTCCTGGTAGTGGCCCGAGACAGTTCCTAGGGTCATTAACTCACTGACATTCTTGGTTTGTCTCTCCTGCCAGGCTGAGCAGGGTCTTCCAATAAGGGGCTATTAGCATGTAGAGGAAAAATCTGGGCCAAAGAGTTGGAGGGAGGGCCTTGACAAGGTCTCCTTCAGAGGAAATAAAGGGGAAAAAAAAGAAGGTATTTTATTTCTTTGTCTGAGACATGCAATGGTGTTAGTTATAGGAAATAAATTTGGGGATATCAGAAATCTGTGCGTTGAAAAGTTGAGGCAATGAGCAATTAGGAAGACACCCAAAAGGAATAACAAAAGGACAGAGAAATAAGTCTTAAAAAAAAACAAAAACAAAAAACGCTAACTTCTTCAGAAATCATTATGCTTTATTCTTTTACTTCCAGTGCTAAGTCACTCATTTATATTATTGAATTTAATATTTACAACAATCCTATATGTTAGGTGCTATGATTTTACAAATGAGGAAACTGGGACTTAGAAAAGCAATATCCCACAGTGAGTAAATAAAGAACCAAGATTCCAACTGAACTATCAGATGCTAGATCCTGTGCTAGGAGGAGGTATGTGGAACAAGCTTTGCCTGTTTCATGGACGGTTTTATATTTGCTGTGGGTGCTCTGTGGAAAGCATCAGAAATCTAAATTCTGTTAACAGACTCTGAATAAACTGGGTAACTGAAGAAGTGTTGCTCAGTTCATGTTAATAACTCTCTGACACCCAGACAAGAGCCAGAATGGGTCTCTCAAGAAAATTCGGAGTTGTCTTCTGCTGTGGACTCTCCAGGGCATGTTTCTGCACCTGTCCCAGGATGTCCTGTGCCCCACCCTTTAGGACAAGTAAGGGGATGCTCTGCAGCATCCCTATCACTTCAACAGCATCTGCTAGGGTCCAAGCTAGTTGAAGAATATCAAAGATGGCTCAGTTCAGGAGGCCCAAGCGGAAACTCTAACCTTCCATGTGAATTCTCTAGGGCCCAGGTAGTCTTTCTTGGGACTGAGGTTTTTTCAGGGTAGACCATTTTTCTGGCTTCCAATATTTTTGGTTACAATTTATGTTGACTCAGCTGCAGGCACTCTAGCTCACACAGCTGTGTCATCAGCTAAAGACTGTTAATTCCTCATATAAATGGAATATATCAGCTTTGGTCTGGGTCTGTCTGGAAAATAAGTGACCAAGTTGCCCTCTCCAAAATTACATAGGAGTCACAAACCCAGTGGTGGGAGGCTACCACACATTCTAAACATCTTATACTGTTCACTGCTGTACTGGCCAAGCTTTAAATTGTGCCACTCAAGTAATTTTCTCTCATATATATTCCTTCTACCAACTCGTGGCCCTCACCCTACTCCAGATGTTTCTGTAAAATATGTGGGATACAGAAAGAATACCTCCAGTTTGTAACAAGGAAATCAAAGTCCAGAAATAAAGAGTATATTGCCTAATGTAAAGCTGGACCAGAACTCTGAAGTGGGAAGTCCTTATTGAGTGAACTTTGCAGTAGAGTACAGTTCCTGAGGTGAACACTCTGGCCTGCCCACCTTTGGCCTGTCCACATATCCCTACTATGGAATAAGAATTGTCAGTTCCACACGGATACTCAGCCTGTGAAAAATACTCTGCTTCCTCTGGACTTTCTGTTGATCCTGTATTAGTGTCTTATAGCTGTGATTAAAAAAAAAAATAATTATCACAAACTTGGCAGCCTAAAGGAATAAAAATTTATTCTCTTACATTCTGGAGGCTGCTGGAAGTCCACAGTCAAAGGGTAAGCAGACATGATTCCTTCTGGAGACTCTGGGGGAGAATCAGTTCCATGGTTCTCTGTTAGTTTGTGAGGTTTGCCAGAAATAACTGGTGTTCCCTGACTTACAGAAGCAGCACTCCCAACCTCTGCTTCCATCTTCACCTCAGCTTCTCCTCTGTGTGTGTCTGACATCTCTGGGTCTCTTATAGGACATCTGTTATTAGGCTTGGGACCCATGCAGATAATCTAGGATGATATCTCAAGATCTTCATCTTAGTTACATTTGCAAAGACCTCTTTTCCAAGTAAAGTCACATTCACAGCTTCTAGGGATTAAGATGTGGGCATATCTTTTTGAGGGGCCTCCATTCACCCCACTACAGATCCCCCATAGCCTATTCTTAAAGATTTATTTGAGTCATCTTGGGCTTGGTACATGCTGGAGCCAATAAGAATACCAGCATCTAACTGAAGTTAGACAATTATGGAGTTTCTACCATGAAAAGAATTGAGTTTGGAGACATAAAAACAAATGGCATCTTGTTGCCCATCAAAATGTATAGCTAATCTATTAACAAGTGCACAAGTAACTAACCCAGGACACTGATGAGGTTCAAGTGCAGCAGTAGACATTATGCCACCATCCTTTGGGAAATGCACTTAGCATATATGAGCATTTTTTAAAAAGATTTTATTTATTTATTTGACAGAGATCACAAGTAGGCAGAGAGACAGGCAGAGAGAGAGAGAGAGGGAAAAGCAGGCTCCCTGTTGAGTGGAGAGCCTGATGCGAGGCTCTATCCAAGGACCCTGGGTTCATGACCTGAGCTAAAGACAGAGGCTTAACACACTGAGCCACCCAGGCACTCCAATATATGAGCATTTTCAATAACCACTACAACAAAAGAAGTCTCTCCTAAAATCCTACCCATAGTTAAAGGAAATGGCACCATTTCTTTTGCCCTTGGTGTGAACTCTAATATCAGAGATGACATTACAGGAAGCTAGCAGACTTAAGATGTGTCAAACTTGACCCTATGAAAAGATTTTATGTGGTATGTATCAGAACTTAGGCCAATTTCATCTCTCTTTGTTTCCTGTGGCCAGACACTTTAAAGTAAATGTGGGACTCAAAAACAAAAACAGAAACAAAAATTGTCGCTATATCAAGGGATCAACATTGTGAATAACTCCCCAAAGCAATGAAGAATCCAAAGATGGGACTCAATAAATGAGCCTTATAGAAACATTGCCACTCTTAAACTTTTTTCCTATGAAGCTAACAAAGGAGTCCCTAGAAACAAGTACTAGTTCCTCTATGGCTCCATACTTTCGCCTGGTTGAGAAACTGTCCTATCTCACTAACATTTTCTGTCAGTGTAGATTTCAGGAGTAATTCACTAAGCAAGACCCTAAACCAGCAGAATTTATAGGGATCAAGATCACTGAATGAATTTTATCTAAAAATTAAGAAGTGCCAAATGCTTTTAATCCCACTCGGTATTGCATTCCATTCCCCAGTTATGACAGTTGATTATTCCTCTATTATTCTGAAACCTCAGCTCAGCAAGAGTGTACCATTTTATAAGCACAGCATCTTCAATGTTTTCTTAATGCAACAACATCTGAAAGATAGCATTTGTGAGAAGAGAATAGAAGAGAGAAGAGGAGAGGAGAGGAGAAATAGCATTTTATACCTTTATGTATGCATATTCTTCAGTTTTGCAAGAAACATTAGAAAAGGTTCAACCCTCTATAATTCTAATAGAGTAAAATTTAAAAGCAAGACTTGAGCAAAGCAGTGAGTTTTACCACCATTCTGTTGGCATGAGTTATAATTGAGATCAGAGGTCAGGATACTGTGGATTGGGCTTCCTAGGAAGAGAGAGAAAGAATTCATGAGTTAGGGTGGGGGGAGAGAGAAGGGAGAGAGAATAAAAGAATGCTTTTTGAATTTGGTAGAACTGGGTAAATGTCTGCCCTGATCAAAGGCCCTACATGCCAAAGCATCTGGCAAGGGCAGGTATTTCAGAGAAAGGAATTAGGATGGAGCATTGTCAACAAGGTACTTGATTCAGATTCTAACTTAAATTAGCAAGACAGGAAACAACATGGGTTGGAGAGGATGTGGAGAAAGGGGAACCCTCTTACACTGTTGGTGGGAATGCAAGTTGGTGCAGCCTCTTTGGAGAACAGTGTGGAGATTCCTCAAGAAATTAAAAATAGAGCTTCCCTATGAAGGAAGCTGCACTGCAGTGCACTGCACTGCAATTGCACTACTGGGTATTGACCCCAAAGATACAGATGTAGTGAAAAGAAGGGCCATATGTACCCCAGTGTTTATAGCAGCAATGGCCACAGTCGCCAAATTGTGGAAAGAACCAAGATGCCCTTCAACGGACAAATGGATAAGGAAGATGTGGTCCATATACACTATGGAGTATTATGCCTCTGTCAGAAAGGATGAATACATGGACAGGACTGGAAGAGACTATGCTGAGTGAAATAAGTCAAGCAGAGAGAGTCAATTATCATATTGTTTCACTTATTTGTGGAGCATAACAAATACCATAGAGGACATGGGGAGATTGGAGAGATGAAGGAAGTTGAAGGAAATTGGAAGGGGAGGTGAACCATGAGAGACTATGGACTCTGAAAAACCACCTGAGGGTCTTGAAGGGGTGGGGGGTGGGAGGTTGGGGGAACAAGGTGGTGGGTATTGGAGAGAGCACATATTGCATGGAGCACTGGGTGTGGTGCAAAAACAATGAATACTGTTATGCTGAAAAGAAATTTTTTTAAAAATTGCATTTTTAGGCCTAGAGAAGGATGCTGTCCTGATTGATTCTTCTTGCTATTGTCATGACAAGAATTCTTCTGATCCACATCCATGCTTAATTTGTTGGTTGCATTTTATCTGAGACCATGAGTTCCACTAGAAGATTATAGTATTTAAGAATGGTTCACTGTGGGGACTCCAGTCTGGCATTACACCAGATGGGAAGCTGCATCGTGGCTTTTGGTCCTTTTACAGCAATGCATTTCTTCCCCCCAAAGTAAGTACCCATATGCTCTTCCCAGCCCCCCTTATGATTCTTTTTTGGCATTCTGCAAGCTGCAGAAATCTTCTAAGTTGCCTCCTGAAGATTTCTTTACTTTGAATTGCTTATCCTCAAGACCACAAGACTATGGGAGATTTACCCAGACCCTGACCACTTTTCCCTTTAGGATGGACTCTAGATACCTTCATTATAGCTACAGCTACAGCAGCATTTCTTGTGTATGTAACCCTGTAGCTTTGATATTTAATGAAATAGACAATATGTATTCCCAAATGCTGAGATTTCTTGGGACATTTTCCAGGTGCTATGGTCCTTCAGATATGGTTATTAAGTCCACAAAAGTTGTGCTCCCTAGACTGCCTGGTCCTTTGCTTTCAGTCTCTGTTGTCTATGGGAAAACCAGTAAAGCCGGTCACAAAGTAGGTCACAAGGTATGCTCTCTTTTGCCTGTCACTTCATGATGCTGAACATCATTCAGCAAAAGATTGGAATAAGGATGTGCTACTTCTCTCTCTGTTGTGCCTTGAGGGTGAACCTAGCACATACAGGGAAAAAAAAAAAAAAGCAATCTATAAAGTACAAACACTATTGGAAGAGGACTAGAGAAAGGTAGAAGATAGTGGTTTCATTTGACCAAATGATCACGCTCATATGTTCAGTTAAGGTGCATTTGTTTTTTGTTCCTCCTGCATGTTCACTTTAGTGAATTTGTCTCAGAGTGCTAGATTTAAAAAGTCCAGGCACACACTGTCTTCTTGGAGGACGTGTGGATCCCAAGAGCATGAAATCATGATTTCTTTTTTTTTTTTTAATTTTTTATTTTTTATAAACATATATTTTTATCCCCAGGCGTACAGGTCTGTGAATCACCAGGTTTACACACTTCACAGCACTCACCAAAGCACATACCCTCCCCAATGTCCATAATCCCACCCCTTTCCCCCAAACCCCCTCCCCCCAGCAACCCTCAGTTTGTTTTGTGAGATTAAGAGTCACTTATGGTTTGTCTCCCTCCCAATACCAAGGAGAGCAGCAGAAGAATAAATGAAATCATGATTTCTTAATTCAAATGTGAAGGTGATTGTAATAAGAAGTATTACCCGGAGCTGATGACAGTTAAAAAGAAAAGTTTAAAAAGGTAAGTTTTATTTTTTCTTCAAATTTTTAAAATTCTAGTCAGTTAACATGTAGTGTAATATTCAGGAGTAGGATTCAGTGACTCATCACTTACATACAACACCCATGCTCATTACAAATGCCCTCCTAAATGTCCATCACCATCTAGCCCATCCCCCACCTCCCTCCTTCCATCAGCCCAGTTTGTTCTTTATCAGTAAGAGCCTCTAATGGTTTGCTTCTCTCTCTCTCTTTTTCCCTGAAGAAGGTAAGTTTTGAGGTCAAGCCTGGCTTCTCTGTTTTCTCCCTTCCTGAACTTACTTAGGTCTGCTTTGTTATAGTGCCGTTTTAAGACAAAGAGAAAGCTTCTCTATGGACATAAATTTACAAAGATCAGAACTCTTCAGTCACTGTTAGTGACCACTTGGTAACCTCTATGATTAAGTCTTTTACTCTGGCCACTTTCTTTCACTGATAAATTTATGTAAATCCAAGAAAAAAAAGAAAAGAGCTAGAAAGTTCAGCTGTATTTTACCTACCAGGGACAAGAAAGTAAATGGAATTGAGCCTATTAAGATGGTTCCACTACAACAGATGAATGTGGTTATTAGAGTAAGGCACTTCTTAGCTATGAAATACATTCCAATCTGAAGAAATATTTCGAGGTAGAATAAATAAGCAATGGTGAAATAGTTTGAGATAGTTGGAATGTTGTTTTCATCTGAGACTAGAAATAATTCATTGGGACATACTTTTTTTTTTTAATAGAGTCTATTGAGTTTGCTTTTTATGATAAAACTAGGAAAAATGAGGGAAAAGAAACACAAAAAAGGAGGAAGGAAAAAAACCTACCTACAGTTCCCACTAGACTGGAAATCATCTGGGGTGTTGGTAGGATTTTGTGAAAAAAACACAGCCTTTGGGATCAGAAAGATCTGGATATAATTGCAGTTCTAAGTTGTTTGACCATGGGCAAATTCCTTCAATTTGAGCAGATGCTTAATAAATAAAAGTTGATCTAAAAGAAAGAGAGAGAGAAAGGAGGGGCAAATGATGGAGAAGTAGGAGACCCTGTTTCAACTAGTCCCCTATAGTGAACTAGTTGTCTACCAAACACTCTGAACACCGATGAAATCAGCCTGAGATGTAGGATTATACACTTCTGGATCTCTACAGGGACAGAAGACACCAGTGGTGAGGTAAAGCAGCAGAGTTTGAATGATAGGACTGATATCAAAGGATTAACAGAAGGGGAAGGGAGCCATCAGAAGCTACCCATTGGAAAGCAATACCCCAATATGAAAGTGCCCTGTGCTTGGGGACCACCATTAACTTGGAGTCTGGTAAAAAGCACTCAAAAAGAGCAAAAGATCTTAAGGGGTAACTGGTGGAATTGGGCGGTCATGGGCATGGGCCTAAGCCCATGGACCCAGGATGGCCACCGCCGATGACCACCCATGCCAGAGAGAGTGCAATGAGACCTCCAGGCCATGGTCCCTGAGCCCTGGCTTTCTGCAGCTTGTACCTGTGCTGGCCACTGTCCTGAATGAGAGAGTCTGGTGTGGACACCAGCCAATGCTCTATAGAACCACAGTCTTTTGCACTCTGCACACACACTGCATGACCAGGGTCTGAACCATGCTCCCAACCCGTGCCTGAGAGAGGTCCATGTGGGTGCTGGCCAGCGGTCTCCAGGACCTGCCGAGAGTCTGAACACTCCCAGTCTGGGCATGCAAAACTCAGTACACTCTCTCTAATTGGGATCTCTCCATGGGGGACCTGAGAAACCCTGAGGTCTGAACCCCAGACAGCAGTCCCAACAAAGGCAGCCACTGGAAGTGGACTCCCTGGACCAATATCGCTAGTGGTTTTAGTGGCAGGGGCATGCAGAGACAAGAGCCCTTTGAGTGACTCCTGAGACGGTGGCTGGGGACATGCACTTTCTGCATGAGGTTGCATGGCTCAGTGGTCTGTGTGTTCTGAACCACCCAGAGGGGAGCAGATTGAGGCTTCTCTCTGAGATGGAGGTCTGGGTGCAGTTTTCTTTCCACTAAACCTCCAAAAATCTGCAAAAAGCCACCAAAGAACAAAAACCTCCGGAGAACAAAAGCCTGAAAAACCAGTTTCCACAGAGCCCAGCCCCTTGATAGGAGGCAGGAGGACTCAACCCAAGCAAGACTGACTGAAAAAGTATGTGGCAGGCCCCTCCCTAAGAAAGCCAGCCAAAAGAACAAGAGGACAACCACCACAGGGTCCACATAAAACTTTAAAACCCCCAAATCAGGGGAAAACAAGATATTAAGCTGCCAATATTGCCCTAATATTGCCCCGTATATTTCATAGATACATTTCTTTTTAACTTGTTCTCACTATTCTTGTTCTTTTTAATTTTTTTAACCTATGTACTATTACAATGAGAGGTTCAACACAACATATTCTGTAATAACCTTTTAACTTGAACTTTTTTAATATATATACCTGTGTTTTTCTTTTGCTTTTCTATTTTTTTAATATACATATAGATATGAGCTTCAAGGTAATCCTCTTTCCCTAATCAATACTACCATTATATATAAACCAGTTTTAATCTCCCTTTATCTCTGGAAAGCTGAGTCCTTTTTTTTTTTTTTTCCCCAGAGCTTTTATATTTGAGTTTATTCTTCATTTAACTTTTAAAACACTACTATAGTTGAATATTAAAACAAAAACAATAGAAAGTAGTGAGCTATGATTATAGTCCTTCACTCATTCACTACTGCACATAAAATGCCAGCAGTGTTATTCACTGGCCCCATTAAGAGGTCTGACACTGAACACCACCCCTGGGATGATGTCTATCATCCTCATATGCTTCCCCATTGTAATGGTGCCATCTTTCCTGATTTGGATCAAAGTCCACCAGTTCTACCTGGTCCATTCCATCAGTCTCTTCTACTTCCTTCCTCTCAGGTAGGAGTTTTTCCAGCAAAGAGAGTTTATCAGGAGACAGAAAGCCATTCTCAGGAAAGTTTACCTTAAATTCGACGATGAGGTGACCCTTCTCATATGGCCTACAATAAATTGGCATGCCTTCATTTAGCACACAGTTGATATCTCCATGCTTGACAATCTGACCTGGATGAGAGGTGATGACAATGGCTCAGTTGTCAAGAGTAGATATTGGCTTTTGAAAATGGCACAGTGCTTCAACCAGCTGTATGTCCATACACATGAAAAAGTCTTCTCCTCGCCAAGTAAAAACAGCATGGTCCTTCTAATCTAAAACAATGATAATATCTCCTGGTTCCAGTCCTGGTTCTTGGTCTCCTTCACCATGGAATGTTATCTCCTTGCCATCTTTCATGCCTTTGTCAATATGAACTTCTAGAATCTTCTTCTCTCGAACTACCTTCCTTCCATTGCAGCTTTTACACCTATCTTTAAAACTGACCTGTTGCCCACGGCCCTGGCACTCCATGCACACAGACTGAATTTGCTGAACCATTTCAGGTTCTATCTGATGAATTCTTATTTGCATTCCAGTACCTCGGCAACTGGGACAACACTCAACTGCTCCTTTCTTACCACCTCGGCCTTCACATTTATCGCAAATCACATTTTTTTGCAGAGCTTGTTTTCTTGTTGCACCATTATATAAAATCTTCTAAGGTTACTGAGAGCTGATGTACAACATTTTTACCTCTCCTTTCTCTCTGCATTCTTCCTCCTCCTCCATAAAACATATCAAAGATGTCCATGGGGAAGCCAAAACCACCACTAGGTCCACCTTCTTTAATTCCCTGTTCATCTCCTTTGTCATATAATTCCCTTTTCTTTGCATCAGAGAGTACTTCATAAACTTGAGAAATCTGTTTAAATTTCTCTCCTTCATTTGGATTCTTATCAGGGTGGTACTTCAAGGCCAGTTTCCTCTAGGCCTTTTTCAGTTCTTGGGTGGCATTGGGTTTGACCCCCCCAAACATCATAATAAGTGGTTTCTTTCACCATTTTCTACAGCCAGTGAGAGGGCAGAGGTCGATGTGGGGGAGCAGGAAGGAGCGCGTTGCTGGGCGCAGCTTGGGTAGCCGCTGCTCCTCCGCATCTCACCGAGCATTCTGGAAAGTTCCCAAAAGTTGAGTCCTTTAACAAAGATATCAAGATACACCCAGGAAGAATCAAAATAACCTTCCTTGCCCACATCAAGGATTTATAACCATCTTCCCATCTTTTTCTTCTGTCAGTGTTTCTGTGTATTTGTTTTGTTTCTGTGTATTTGTTTTGGTATTATATAAATCTTATACTTGGGGTTCATTTTGGTTGGGTCTTTTTTTTTTCTTGTCATTTACTTTTGTTGGTCTTTTTGTTTGTTTGTTTTGTTTTGTTGTATACCTTATAAATCTTACCTTTGGGACCCATTCTGGCTGGGTCTTCTCTCTCTCTCTCTCTCTCTCTTTTTTTCCTGTCTCTCTCCTTTTTCTTTTTTCTTTCCTTTTGGTGGTGACTTCCAATTGCTTAGAAGATTTCCAGGGTGCACTTTGCCTGGATCACAGTTGAAATATTCAGCTACACATCCCCTCAATCACCTCTCACCAAAATGACTAGGAGGAGGAACACCCAACAGAGGAAAAATTCAGAGACTGCGCTCTCCATCAGAACTATTGGATATGGATGTAAACAGTATGTCAGAAAGGGAATTTAGGGTAACAATTACTCAGGCAATGGCTAGGTTGGAGAAAATCATTAATGGAATTGATTAGGACAGAAGTGAAAGCCACCCGGGAAGAAGGTAAAAGTGCTATCAATGACATCCAGTCTAATCTAAGTTCTCTAACATCTAGGGTAACCAGGCAGAAGATAGAATTAGTGATCTAGAGGACAAACTGATTGAGAAAAAGGATCAGGAGGAGGCCTGGAACAAACAGTTAGAAGCCATGAAAACAGAATTAGGGAAATAAATGATGCCATGAAACATTTCTACATTATAATTATTGGGATCCCTGAGGGGGAGGAGAAAGAAAGAAGACTAGAAGTTATAGTTGAACAAATTTTCCCAGTCTGGGGAATGGAACCAACGTTCATGTCCTAGAGGCAGAAAGATCACCTCCCAAGACCAACAAATCTGGAAAGACCTTGAGACACTTGATTGTGAGACTGATGAATCAAGAGCTCTTGAGAGCAGCTAGGAGGAAGAGATTCCTTACATACAGAGGAAGGTCCATCAGAATAATGTCAGACCTATCCACAGAACCTGACAAGCCATATATGGCTGGCAAGACATATTCAGGGCACTAAATGAGAAGAACATGCAGCCAAGAGTAATTTATCCAGAAGGCCGATGTTCAAAATGGATGGAGAGATAAAGAGCTTCCAAGACTGGCAAGGTTTAAAAGAGCATGTGATCACCAAGCCGGCACTACAAGAGATATTAAAAGGGGTTCTATAGAAGAAGAAAGAACCCAAGAGTGTCATAGAACAGAAATTTACAGAGACAATCTATAGAAATAAGGACTTCACAGTCAACATGATGTCAATAAAAATGTATCTTTCACTAATCACTCTCAACGTGAATGGCTTAAACGCTCCAATAAAATGGCACAGGGTTGCAGATTGGATAAAAACAACAGGACCCATCCATATGTTGTCTATAAGAGACCTATTTAGAACCTAAGGGTACACCCAGACTGAAAGTGAAGGGATGGAGAAGCATCTTTCATGCCAACGGGCCTCAAAAGAAAGCTGTGATAGCTATTCTCATATCAGATAAATTAAAGTTTAAACTAAAGACTGTAGTCAGATATAAAGAAGGACACTATATCATTCTTAAAGTGTCTATCCACCAAGAAGATTAACCAATAACAAAAGATTGAGATTATTACCTGCATATTCTCGTACCGCAGTAATTTGAAACTAGAACTCAACCAAAAGAAAAGGTTTGGAAGGAATTCAAACACTTGGAAGCTAAAGACCACTCTGCCTAAGAATGTTTGGATCAACCAGGAAATCAAAGAAGAACGTAAACAATTCATGGTAATCAATGAAAATTAAGACACTTCAATCCAAAATCTATGGGATACAGCAAAGGTGGTCCTAAGGAGGAAATACATAGCCATCCAAGCCTCCCTCAAAGAAAAAGAAAAGAAAAATCCAGAATACACCAGCTCCCTTTACACCTTAAAAAACTGGACAATCAACAACAAATTAAGTCAATTCCACAGACAAGAAGGGAAATAATCAAGATTAGAGCAGAAATCAATGGGATAGAAACTAGAGATACAGTAGAACACATCAATGAAACTAGAATCTGGTTTTAGAAAGAATCTATAAGATTGATAAGCCATTGGCCAAAATAATCCAAAAGAAAAGAGAGAGGACCCAAATCAATAAAATTATGAATGAAAAGAGAGAGATCATGACTAACACCAAGGAAATAGAAAAAAATCATCAGAAATTATTATCAACACTTATATGCCAATAAGTTAAGCAACCAAGATGAAATACATTCCTGGAAATCTATAAACTTCCAAAACAGAATCAGGATGAAATTGACAACCTGAATATACCAATATCTAGTAACGAGACTGAAGCAGTGATCAAAACCCTCCCAAAAAACAAGAGCCCAGGACCTGATGAATTCCCTGGAGAATTCTACCAAACATTTAAAGACGAAATAATACCTATTCTCCTGAATCTGTTTCAAAAAATAGAAACAGATGGAAAACTTCCAGACTCTTTTTAATAAGCCAGCATTACCCTGATCCCCAAACCTGGCAAGGACCCCACCAAAAAGGAGAATTTCCGATCAATATCCCTGATGAATATGGATGCTAAAATTCTCAACAAAATCCTAGCTAATAGGATCCAACATTACATTGAAAAGATTATCTACCATGAGCAGATGGGATTTTTCCATGATGCAAGTGTGGTTCAACATTTGCCAATCAATCAATGTGATAGAACAAATCAGTAAGAGAAGAGAGAAGAACCACATGGTCCTCTGAATTGATGCACAAAAAGCATTTGACAAGATACAAAGTCCATACTTGATTAAAATGATTCAAAGTATAGGAATAGAGGGAACATTTTTCAACTTCATAAAATCTACCTATGAATAATGCACAGCGAATATCATCCTCAATGGGGAAAAGTGGACAGACTTCTCTTTGAGATCAGGAACACAAGGATGCCCACTCTTGCCACTGTTGTTCAACATAGTACTAGAATTCCTAGCAACAACAATCAGACAACACAAATAAAAGGTATTCAAATTGGCAATGAAGAAGTCAAACTCTCTCTCTTCACAGATGACATGATACTTTATATGAAAAACCCAAAAGACTCTACCCCAAAACTATAGAACTCATACAGCAATTCAGTAATGTGGCAGGATACAAAATCAATGTACAGAAATCAGTTGATTTATTATACACTAACAATGAAGATACAGAAAGGGAGATTAGAGAATTGATTCCATTTACTATAGCACCAAGAAGCATAAGATACCTGGGAATAAACCTAACCAAAGAGATAGAGGATCTGTACTCAAGGAACTACAGAACGCTCATCAAAGAAATTGAAGAAGACACAAACAGATGGAAGAGCATTCCATGTTCATGGATCAGAAGAATAAACATTGTTAAAATGTCTCTACTGCCTAGAATAATCTATACTTCCAATGCCATTCTGATCAAAATCCCATGGTGTTTTCCAAAGAGCAGGAAAAAACAATCCTAAAATTTGTATGGAACCAGATGAGACCCCGAATTTGCTCAGGAAATGTTGAAAACAAAACAAAACAAAACAAAACTGGGGCATCACATTACCTGATTTCAAGCTTTACTACAAAGCTGTGATCACCAAGACAGCATGGTATTGGCACAAAAACGGACACATAGACCAGTGGAACAGAGTAGAGAGCCCAGATATGGACCCTCAATTCTATGGTAAAGTAATCTTCAACAAAGCTGGAAAAAATATGCTGTGGAAAAAAGACAGTCTCTTCAATAAATAGTGCTGGGAAAACTGGACAGCTATGTGTAGAAGAATGAAACTCGACCATTCTCTTACACCATACACAAAGATAAACTCGAAATGGATAAAAGACCTCAACATGAGGCAGGAATCTATCAAAGTGCTAGAGGAGAACATAGGCAGTAATCTCTTGGACACTGGCCACAGCAACTTCTTTCAAGATATGTCTCCAAAAGCAAAGGAAACAAAAGTGAAAATAAACTTTGGGACTTCATCAAAATCAAAATCAAAAGCTTCTGCACAGCAAAGGAAACAGTCAACAAAACAGGGGCAACCCACGGAATGGGAGAAGATATTCACAAATGACACTACAGACCAAGGGCTGATATCCAAGATCCATAAAGAACTCCTCAAACTCAACACACACAAACAGATAATCAAGTCAAAAAATGGGCTGAAGACATGAACAGACACTTCTCCAAAGAAGATATACAAATGGGTATCAGACACATGAAAAAATGTTCATCATCATTAGCCATAAGGGAGATTCAAATCAAAACCACATTGAGATACCACCTTACACCAGTTTGAATGGCCAAAATTAATAAGACAGTAAACAACATGTGTTGGAGAGAATGTGGAGAAAGGGGAATCCTCTTACACTGTTGGTGGGAATGCAAGTTGGTGCAGCCACTTTGGAAAACAGTGTGGAGATTCCTCAAGAAATTAAAAATAGAACTACCCTATAACCCTGTGATTGCACTACTGGGTATTTACCCCAAAGATAAAGATGTAGTGAAAATAAGGGTCATCTGTACCCCAATGCTCATAGAAGCAATGGCCACAGTTGCCAAACTATGGAAAGAACCAAGATGCCCTTCAACAGACGAATGGGTAAAGAAGATATGGTCCATATATACAATGGAGTATTATGCCTCCATCAGAATGGATGAATACCCAACTTTTGTATCAATATGGACAGGACTGGAAGAGATTATGCTGAGTGAAATAAATCAAGCAGAGAGAGTCAATTACCATATGGTTTCACTTATTTGTGGAGCATAAGAAATAGCATGGAGGATATTAGCAGAAGAAAAGGAAGAGTGAATTGGGGGAAATTGGAGGGGGAGACGAACCATGAGAGATGGCGGACTCTGAGAAACAAACTGAGGGTTTTGGAGGAGAAGGGGTTGGGGAGTTGGCTGAGCCTGGTGGTGGGTATTATGGAGGATATATATTGTATGGAGTACAGGGTGTGGTGCATAAACAATGAATTTTAGAATACCGAAAAGAAATAAAATAAAATAAAATGAAAAAAAAAAAAAGAAAGAATGAAAGAAAGAAAGAAAGAAAGAAAGAAAGAAAGAAAGAAAGAACCCAAACCTGAGTATTTTTACAATCCAGAGTCATTGGAGAGGAATACTCCCCTTTCTTTTTCATGTATGACACTATTTTAGTGTCAATGTTTAACAACATTTAATATTCTTGTTTGGACTTGTTTATTCTTCATTATTGTGAGCTGAACTGCATTCCTGGCTTTCTCACTTGGCACTCCCATTACAGCCTTATTTTAGTTTTTTTCTTTTTTTAAAGTAATCTCTACATCAACATGGGGCTCAAACTCACAACCCCAAAATGAAGAGTCATATGCTTTTCTGACTGAGCAAGCCAGATGCCCCTATTTAAGCTTTTGCCATGACTCTTCATATTGTAGCTCTCACTTTCCTCCCATGAATTGGTTTTAACCCTTTTCAAGACACATTCAGTCTCTATTTACCAGCCTCAGCCATACCAGTAATGAATCACTCTCCACCCAGAAGGAGGATGGGCAACCCATGAACTTGAGTCTGCAATTCCTTCTTCATTCTTAAAGTAAATGAAGGTTAAAATAAAAATGGCTGTGATAAACCATACTGATGCTGTGTTTCAGAGAACTTACTATGGTATATATTAACATGATAAAGTAATTCAGAATTCAAATGTTGGAAAAGTCTACTCCATCTCATGCCTACTGGACTATCTCATCTGATTCTGTGTGCTTTGGAAGAGTACCCACCACTGCTCTGTAACTCTCCCTCAAACTGCTTGCAGAGCAGTACCCAAGAGTCCTAGAAACCACTCTCCTGGGTAGGAGGAAACTGAGGGTCTACATACAACCTCTTTTCTTTACTCTGGCCACTGAGAGAGCCTTCTGGAAAACATGGGCAAAATTCAAAAGGCCCACACAGTGGTGAAATCTTAATGCTTATCAAAGACCAAAGCAAAACCAGACAAAAATTGACCTTATTTATCAATATGTTTCTTGGCATAAGATGAACGAATACTTTATGAAAAGCCATGGGTTGTGAAAATGAGTTTGATGGGTGGAGTTCAGCATTTTTTTAAGTGAAAGAACATAATAAAATAGAAAATGTCAAAGTGTAAAATATGTGGTATATGCAGATATTATTTCATGAACATTATTAAAAAAAGTGTGTGTGTGTTTGTGTGTGTGTGTGTGTTCATAAGACAAAATATATTTTCCATGGTCACAATAAGAAATGTTTTTAAAAAGCCCAGTGATACACGAAAATGGACTCAAAATGGATGAAAGACCTCAATGTGAGATAGGAATCCATCAAAGTCCTTGAGGAGAACACAGGCAGCAACCTCTTTGACCTCAGCCACAGCAACTTCTTCCTAGAAACATCACCAAAGGCAAGGGAAACAAGAGCAAAAATGAACTATTGGGACTTCATCAAGATCAAAAGATTTGGCACAGCAAAGGAAACAGTTAACAAAATCAAAAGACAACTTACAGAATGGGAAAAGATATTCACAAATGACATATCAGATAAGGTGCTAGTATCCAAAATCTATAAAGAACTTATCAAACTCAATACCCAAAGAACAGATAATCCAGTCAAGAAATGGGCAGAGGACATGAACAGACATTTCTGCAAAGAAGACATCCAGATGGTCAACAGCCACATGAAAAAATGCTCCACATCACTCAGCATCAGGGAAATACAAATCAAAACCACAATGAGATACCACCCCACACCAGTCAGAATGGCTAAAATTGGCAAGTCAGGAAATGACAGATGCTGGTGAGGAGAAAGGGAAACCCTCCTACACTGTTGGTGGGAATGCAAGCTGGTGCAGCAACTCTGAAAAACAGCATGGAGGTTCCTCAAAAAGTTGAAAATAAAGCTACCCTATGACCCAGCAATTGTATTACTAGGTATTTACCCTAAAGCTACAAACGTAGTGATCCAAAGGGCATGTGCACCTGAATGTTTATAGAAGTAATGTCCACAATAGCCAAACTATGGAAAAAAGACCTAGATGTCCATCAACAGATGAATGGATAAAGAAGAAGGGGTATATATGGGTATATATACACAATATAATCCTATGCAGCCATCAAAAGAATGAAATTTTGCCATTTGCAAGATCTTGTATCCATTTGTGGATGGAACTAGAGGATATTATGCTGAGTGAAATAAGTCAATCAGAGAAATACAACTATCATATGATCTCCCTGATATGAGGAATTTGAGAGGATGAGTAGGGGGTTTGGGGGATAGCGAAGGAAAAAATGAAACAAGTTGGGATTGGGAGGGAGGCAAGCCATAAGAGACTGTTAATCTCACAAAACAGAGGGTTGCTGGGGGTGGGGGGTTATGGAGATGGTAATTAGGTTATGGACATTGGGGAGGGTATGTGATATGGTGAGTGCTGTGAAATGTGTAAGCCTGATGATTCACAGACCTGTACCCCTGGGGCCAATAATATATTATATGTTAATAAAAATAAATATGTTAATAAAAATAATTAATAATAAAAAACCTGTGATAATAACATTGTCTAGAGTAGAGTGGAAGTGATTCCAGAGGCTTGAAAGAGGCAGGTTGGGAAAAAGAGGGCAGTGAGGGGTTAGGCAGGCACCTGGGCAGGTACCAAAATCAGGCCAGTCCTCCCTTCACAGTTCTGTCAAACTCACACATACCACACCATATCATAGCCTACATACACATTTGCCCATCCGTAACAACACTCTCCTAAATTCCCAAGCCCTACCCCTATAATTGTTGTCTCTGGCATAGATGCCATAGACTCCTGTCTTGACCCAAAGGAGTCTACTTGGAAAATATCAGTCTGGGTGGATGTCCACAGGAAGGAGATCAAGAACAACCAGAGACTTCTGTTTCCTTCCTGGATTGGGTGTCATGAAGGGGTGACTGACCCACTTGTGTTTTACATAGCTTCCTATTTTAGAGTTTCTGCTCTAGAATATTATTTTTAAGATTTTATTTTTTTTTTAATTTTTATTAATTTTTATTTTTTTTAAATTTTTTATTTTTTATACACATATATTTTTATCCCCAGGGGTACAGGTCTGTGAATCGCCAGGTTTACACACTTCACAGCATCATTATAGCACATACCCTCCCCAATGTCCATAACCCCACCCCCCTTCTCCCAACCCCCCTCCCCCCAGCAACCCTCAGTTTGTTTTGTGAGATTAAGAGTCACTTATGGTTTGTCTCCCTCCCAATCCCATGATGCAACATGGGTGGTTAAGGGGATAGGAGAAGAATAAATGAAATAAGATTTTATTTTTAAGTAACCTCTACACACAACATGGGAATCAACCCACAACCCCGAGACCAACAGCCACATGATCCAGCCACCCAGTCAGCCAGATGCCCCTGCTTTTGAATATTTATATTAATAACATATATAGACAGAGCCCCCCTGTCAGGTTACATAAGCAGCTGTCACTGAAACATGAAAAAGCCTTGTTTTATGTTCTTAGTCACCTGTATCACGTGCTTTACAAATGTTGCAAGAGTCTTTCCTGAGGAAGTGTCCAGTTAAACCACAGGCACCCTAGGTTCTCTCTGAATTGGGCAAGGAGAGCACGTGTGGTTCACTCATCCTGTGTTTGCTCTCAGGCAGAACCTTCAACTGCTGCAGTCCAGGCAGTTTAGCTAAAGCCACAGTCTCTTTCCCTCTCTTCATCTGGGGACCCTCACATTTTTCTCACCTTTCTTACCAAAATGTAAACCTCATAGAGAGAGTGTGAGAATGAGGTTGAGAGGGTCCCACAGAGATAACTGAGAAGCACTCAGCAGCTCCCCAGGTCTCCTTGGTTGTGGGCTGTGGCTGTGATGTCTCCCCAGCCCCCAGTGGGGTGTGGGACGTGGAATGCTCAAACCTCCCCAGCCCCCTTCCTCCTCCTATGGGGCTGAGAGGCAGCCTCCTCCCTGTTCTTGGAGCTCCTTTCCTGCCATGACTCCCACCCCCTACCCTATAACACTTTGCAGTAGTGGGTACAAGCACTAGGCAGCTGTTCACATCACCTCACCATGAAACTTCCTTTCAGTGATCCTGACTTCATTTATTAGCATCTGAAAATTTAATTTCTACAACTATTCACCTTAATTTTGATCTGCCCTGTAGGATATTTAATTGTTAGTGCTCCTAACTCAAGGTCATGAAGGGAGATGCTGGGGTGCCAGTATTCTTCCATTTCTTGATCTAAGTGGTTATTTCATGCCTGTGTTCAGTCTGTGTTGGTCCATTAAGCTGAATACTTGTGATTTGTGTGCTTTCCTGTATTTATGTTATATTTCAATAAAAGGATTATTCCTATCTTGACTATTCCCTGAGAACCTTAGTTCCTACATATCTCTTAAACTAAAGCAAAATGCCTGGCACTAAAAGACTTATCAAGAGGCATTGATTTAAATGTTAGTCACCCTTGGGGCACCTGGATTGCACACAGTAAATTAAGTGGCCTACTCTTGCTTTTGGCTCAGGTTGTGATTTCAGGGTTGTGAGATGGAGCCCTGTGTCAAGCTCTACACTCAGTGGGAAGTCTGCTTAAGATTCTCTCTCCCTCTCTCTTCCCCTCTACCCATGTACACATACTCTCTTTCTGTATCTCTTGAAAATAAATAAATAAATCTTAAATAAAATTGTTAGTCATCCTGCTACAGAGGTAGAAATGTCCAGTGGAAAAACATTGGACTAGAAATATGGATACTTGAATTCTAGTCCTGGGCCTGATGTTATTAGTTTAACATCAGTTATTATTAGTTATTGAACAGTAGTTCATTAGTTATTGAACTAATGTAGACAAGATATCAGCCTCCCTAAAGGTCATCTTGTACATCTATAAAATGGACCCCATGCACCTGCCTTCTTGACCTCACAAGCATCCCCCTAGGGATTGGATGAGGTCATGGCATAAAAGTATATAGAAGTAAGACATACAGGACAAATGTGAGATCAGTTTTCTCAGGAGATTCTAGCTTATATCCACGCTCCTTGGTCCAGACTGGATTGCAGGAAGCCAGCGCTGGGGCCTTTGCTTCTCTTTTCATGAAGGAGCAATAATGAAGAATTATTTTAAAAGGATATCGCCACTTCCCCCAGGCTGGCTTTCTAAGACACCTCAGAGAGCCTCCCCTGCTTTCTCTGAGTTTCTGTTTTCAATATTCCATGAGGTGTGACTCATGAGGACCCCTTCTGCCTTTACCACTGGGGCCACACACTGGACTGGCTTGCTTCCCACCCTGCATACTGCTGTGGCTGGGCAGGAAGCAGCTGCAGTGGACCTAACAAGTCTTTAGGAGGTGGGGCAAGAGGGAGGAACATGGGGTGTGTAAGAAGGAAAAGAAGCATGCAAAGAGAAGGGCTGGCTCACCTCCACATTGGGGCTGAAGTGGAAAGGGGGGTTCCCTTGGACTGGAGGCTATTGAACTGCTCAGAAGTTGACTCTTTAGTCAAAAGCAATTCTATCTAACAATTTATAGGTCTTTCTATCCTGGGTAAAAGATGTGGGGCCTCATCAGGTCTAAAAAGCTACCTAAGGGCTGGGAGGGGAAGCATGATGGAAGTCTCAGGGACTCAGTGGTCAAGTGGACTTCAGTCTGAAGCTGGGCTCTGTAGATTTCCAGCTAGAGACCTTAGCCTTCATAAACAACACTTTTTTTTTTTCATCTGAAAATGTGTTAGTAGGTATCTGATGAATTTTTCATGACATTAAACGAGAAAACACATGGACTTAGCACACAGTAAACTCTCAGTAAGTAGTATTAATTCTTTTCACTATTAAATTCAAAGGAGAGCCCTGTGAGATTTTGAAATAGAACACAAAGGTAGCCCCGGGGGATGGAAGGACAAATAGGGGGGAAAACACCACAGAGCCGGCATGAAAATATGGGTATGAGGTTCGGGGGAGTGAAGAAATTGAGTCAAGGCACAGAACTTAATGCCATGTAGAAAGAAGGATAACACAAATGGTTTGGTTTGTCACATGGTTTCCAGAATTGTTAGAGGTCAAGTCTTTGTTAGCTTTTAGGCTCTCCCACTGTGGAATGTGTTGGCGACATTCTCTAACTTTAAACTGGCTATACTTTAAAACAGATTACAAAATTCATTAACTCTTAGAGGAAAAGATGAATTAGACTTCATTAAATTTAAGAACTGCTCCTAAAGAGACGTTCATTAAGAGCATGAAAAGATAAGCTATGGACTGGAAAAAAATGTTTGCAACCCAGGTATAACCCAAATAAATACAATTTTAAGGGGAAGGGGCAAGTGGCAAAAGGTATGAATCAAATGGCCAGTAAGCATATGAAAAGGAACGTAGTCATCTGGGAAATGCCAATTAAAACCACTCCTTGGGGCACCTGGGTGGCTCAGTGGGTTAAGCCGCTGCCTTCAGCTCAGGTCATGATCTCAGGGTCCTGGGATCGAGTCCCACGTCGGGCTCTCTGCTCAGCGGGGAGCCTGCTTCCTCCTCTCTCTCTGCCTACTTGTGATCTCTCTCTGTTGAATAAATAAATTAAAAAAAACACAAAAAAACAAAAACCACTCCTTGTCCTATAAATGGAGGGAAAAGATATTGGCAAAGATATGGAACATCTGGAACTCTCATACATTGCTACTGGGACTGGAACTTGGTGTAAACACCTTGGAAATTCTGCCACTGTACACATACATTTCCTATAATCCCAAATTCCACTCCTTAGGGTGTGGGATAGTCAGAACAGCATAGTTCATATAGTCCCAAACTAAAACAGTCTGAATACACATTAACAATAGAATGAACAAGCCAATTGTGATACATTTATGGAAGTGGAATATTATACAACACTGAAAGTGAGCAGACAACTGCTAACATAACAACATGGATGGATCTCACAAACAGAATGTTGAATGAAGGAAGTCCAACACAAGGGTGCTATTGCATTTACATAAAGTTAAAATGATGACCAATGGCAAGGCAGTCATCATCTTTAGGGGAGGGGGAGATGTCTGAGAGGGACAATAAGGGGGCTGTTGGAAAGATTTTCATGATCTATTTCTTGATTTTATGAAGGTTATAAAAATTTTATAAACTCACTGATTTGTTCACTTGGGAATTTTATATTTTTCCAAATATATTATATGTAGGTTAATAAAAAATAAGTTTACTTATAAACCAAGGAAGGAGAACTTGCCCATCACCCCACTGTGTAACCCCTAAAAGAAAACTGCATCACTGTGACCTATGAGATGTGGCACTGTGTGTCCAATCACTTTGTCAGATGATGTGGAACTCTGCAGCCCTGGTGGGAAAGGGACCCATCATCTCCTCCATGATGCCAGGGCATTGGCAGAAAGATCAGGAGGGCAATGAGGTATGAATCAGGCACAACTCCATGAGAATCTCTGTGAATTAATGAAATGGCTTATATACCTTCAGCCCAAGTGTGCTCAGCACTACCAGCCCGCCAGGGCCCTGCGTCCTCCTAGGTTTATGCAACAGGGTGCAGGGGAGGGCCTCAAGGAGGCAGCAGAGACTGCATCTGAGCCTTGCACTTCCCCAAGAGGCAGGCACAGCAGCAGTTAAGTGCCCAGCCCCAGGCACCTGCCATGAAGTGGCAAGGTCTGAAACCAGTCCTTGAACTCCAAAAACCTGGCTCCAGAACTTGGAAACTTGGCTCCTATGCTGTGCAGCCTCTTGAAGTATCCATGAACTCTAAGACAGGGCTGTCAGCAGGTATGCAAAGGGAGCCACATATGAAAAAGAAAGAAGAAAGAGGTGAACTAATGTTAATGCTATATTTTATTTAAATTGATACATCCAAAACCTATCATTTTCACATGTAATAAATATAAAAATAATTCTGGATGATACCATTTCTCTAACACTAAGTCTTTGAAGTCCTGTAGGTATTTCACACTTACAGTACATCTACACTTCAAGTCCATATGTGGCTAGGAGCCCCATTTTAGACACCCCAGGTCTGGGAGGAGACCTGGAGGACCATCCAGGTAAGCAGAATGATTTGTGGAAAGACTTACAGATGGGAGTGCTCAGTGCGTTTGGGGCATCTTTCTGTATTACCTGATTCTGAGCATCCTGACAGCTGCTCCCAGAGAAATTACTCTCTGCCACTTGGCACTCCTCTCTGCCTCGAGTGTTTAAAGAGAGCTGAAAGCACAGATCCGTGTACTCAGGCTTTCAGACCCATAGTGAGCATGAGCCAGCATGAGTCACACATTCAGCCATGTCACCATCAGTCCCATGGTGCAGGCCAAGCCTGGACCCTCACCTCCCAAGTTATCCCTCTCCCCTTCAGAGCTCATTCTCCACTGTTCTCGTCTCCCTGACTCACCTCTCACTCCTTCCTCACTTCTGCCTTCACAACTCAGGGAGTGCTACCCTGCCTTCTTGCCTCTTCTCTCTTCCTCTCCAAACCCCATCTACCCTTTGCTTAGGACCCTGATATAGCCTCCTCACATAATTTATGAAGAGCCTTGCTCTAACCAGCAACCCCAGTTTGGGCAGCACAATCCTATAGGTGCTTCCTCATGTATCTTTGGTTAGTTTCATAGCTAATTGGTCCCCCAATCAGAATTGTGTCTTCTGTCAATGTCAGATAGATTATGGGCAACCTATAAATAACTGTTGTGAGAATAAAACATTCAAGGTTTGGGGCGCCTGGGTGGCTCAGTGGTTAAAGCCTCTGACTTCTGCTCAGGTCATGATCCCAGGGTCCTGGGATCAAGCCTCACATCGGGCTCTCTGCTCGGCAGGGAGCCTGCCTCTTCCTCTCTCTCTCTCTCTCTGCCTGACTCTCTGCCTACTTGTGATCTGTCTGTCAAATAAATAAAAATCTTAAAAAAAAAAAAAGATTAAAAAAAAAATTCTAGGTTCAAAGAAACTGAATTCCCATGCCAATGCGACTCTCCAAACAGGATGAATGAGGTAACTGCACTTTATGGTCATTGCGCATTTGCCAAATAACAGCCTGTTGAATCATTCCCTGAAGTCTGTCTGATTACATCATTAATTATGAATTAATTCTCCATCTGCATAGGAAATAATGATATGCCATAATGTGAGCTATGCACATATTTAACTCCCTTGGAAACACTGGAATTCACATTTCTAGATGCTCCGACAGGAATGGGCTGAGATGCTCACTTACAGACAAGCATTCCATGGCGTGTGGGCAGGTCCTAAACAACGACAACTGTTAGGATCAGCCACTTCCAGAGACATATGAAATGTAAATAAATAATTTTCTCAAAAGGTTTGCAATAATACCTTGTTCTTCTGTCACCCTAGGAAAAATTTAATTAAAATAATTTTAATATTGGGGCTCCTGGGGGGCTCAGTTGGTTAAGTGTTTGCCTATGGCTCAGGTCACGATCACAGGGTCCTGGGATTAAGTCCCACATCAGACTTTCTGCTCAGTGGGAGCCTGCTTCTCCTTCAGCCCCTCCCTCTGCTCATGTGCTCTCTCTCTCTCTCTCCCTAAAACAAATGAATATTTTTAAAGAATAATTTATTATCATCCTTGAATGTATAGACCTTGCTTTGAGGCCTCCATCAAACAATGCCAGAGAAATTCCTCTGATTCATGGAAACAGTGGCTATTTCTACAGAGGAAACCAATGGGTGAGTTATAAACCACAGGACACCACACCTCCACACTAGGAACTTGGGTCAGGTGCCAGTTCCACTGATAATCTGCAAGGTCACTACCTCTCTGAACTGCTTTTCTTCTCATCTGTAAAATGGAAGGAAGTAGACTTAGATTTTTAGGGTGAAGTAAAACACCAACTAGAACGCACACATATTGCAGGGTTCAGCTACTCGAAGGAGGGAGACCTGAGGAAGAAAATGAGAATGATCTTGTCTTCTTTGACCCTCTCTAAAGTTGGGAAGGAGCTTTGCATCTAATTTCATGAAGAGAATTATGGGGGAGGGGGGCCATAGGAACTCCAGGGAACCTCCCTAACACATGGCACCCAATCATTACCATCCAGGCAAGGCCTTTTCTTGTTTTATTTGGTTTTGTCTTATACATTTCCTCCATTTGCCCTCACTCCAGATACTCACTAATATGTACTTGGATGTGTGTGTACACTTACACACTTGAAATTTTATGATGTTATTTTGTCTTTGTATGCATTTTAAATATTTATCTACCTATGTGTGTATCACATTCGTTTGTCAGTGATGACACAGAGGTAGATCATAAAACACATGATTGGGGTGTCTGGGAGCCAGATTGGTTGGTGTCGTTCCAATTTGCCAACAGTATGAACTGAGCCCATTCACTCAATTTCCCATATTTCAGCCTCCCATTTCTAAAGCAGAGAGAGTTGTAGTATCTACCTTGTGCACAGTGCTGAGAACATGTAAAATGCTAGGCACACATAAGCTCCTAGCAAGTGGTAACCATCATTATCATCACCACCATGATTATTATTACTGCACCCACTACCGCAGAGAGCACCCTCCTACACATCCCTATTTGATCCAGGCCTGAGTTTCTCTGGGGCGTAGACTCCAGAGACTGATGGGTCATAGGGTGTGCACTTATTTTAGCCAACTACTGCCAAATTGCTGTCCGGAATGACTGCCCCAGTCCACGTTCCCACCACCAGTTCCTGAGGGTTCCGGGAAAAGTTTTCTCAGCCAGTGAGAGCACAGATTTTAACAAGTCTTTTCTCTGGTTGCACTGACATCATCTGTCTGGGAGACTTCTGTCCAAGTTGGGTGGAGAAACAGCTTTAAGACACGTGGCTGATTTTGGAGTCTGTCCTATTCCATACTCCAGAGTCCTAAGACCTATAGTGATTATCAAATAGTAGGCTCACAACCTCAGGGAACATCAAAATCATCCTGGAGGGGGATGTTCAAAGTGCTTCCCTATGGGATTCTGGCCCACACACCCCAGGGGACCATGTACCTCCCTTTCTCTAACCCCAGGTAAGAGTCCCTGCCTCTGGGAGCCACTGCTGCTGATGGACAGATGTTTTTAGCACAGGACAAAAGGTAGAGAACCACTAGAAGAAGGGTAAGCCTGCAGTGGCCCTAGGCCCTGGAACTGCTGGAGACTATCGTTACAACCTGATGGAGTTGGAAGATCCCTTTGTCCAGAAAGTTCTCCTATTGCTAAAGATCTCTCTCTAGCCTGGATAATAAAGGAAATGACACTACTTAATTCAGGCTTTTAAATTAAGCCCATGTTTTCTCTGGAAGATCAGGCACTGTCAACACGTTACTTGGGCTCTATATCACCTGACCTCTATTACCTATGGCTCAATGCCTGCCAATACCAGAAGGTGTAAACATCTAAGCAGGAGTCCCTGAGGGACTTGGACATTTGGCAGGCCAGGTGTGAGAAATGTCTGCTAAATTTAGGAGATGCATTTGGCTCCACCGCGGTAGTGAGTACAGTTCCAGAGGAGATCCTGAGGTTCGTTTAAGGGTGTCATTTAAATTCACCTTGGCACCTACACCATCATAAAGATGCTAAAGAGTACACACTTAATAGCTAGCTACCAGTAATCCCAGATCTAGGTCTGGAACCCAAAGGCCCCCCAAATACCCCTTTTCAAGAGAGGTAAGTCAGTAAAGTTTTTTTCCCCTCTGTGTCTAATGAGAGTTTATTAAACTTCAGGAGCAGAAAGCAGGTAATTCACCCATTGCTTCACCCACTGGTGAGCTATTTCTTACCCAGGGCTCCTTTCTCCTTCTGAAAAGAAACCACAAGGATCCAATTTCATGAGAGAAGCAGAGAAGGAGGCTCTGCACCGGTGAAAGGCAGGCAGCTTCCTGCCGTGTGTAGTAATGGTTAGTGATGGCCTTTGGCTGGAAGCTCACACACTCTTCTCCGCAGTGTCTGCCAGTGTGCGTGAATGGTGAAGCACATTTTTGGATGCTGGAGCAGATAAGGTTTAAATTGCCATAGTAATAGGTAACTAATTTTTAAATATTGTTCATATCTTTCTTATTACTCTTTGCTCTAAGTAATTTTTTTGTATGGATCGATAGCTGGCATCCAGTAGGTTCTGAGTAAATATCATTGCATGAGTGGCTGGTCATTGCACAGCATGGCTCTTCTGTTCAGATCTCACTCAGGCTGAGATGACTTTCACCTTTCCACATAATCTCTTGATACTATAAGGCACATATTGGTTAAAATAAAAAAAAATACTAGTCTATGATATAAAAATGCCAGGTGAAGTTTGGTCTAGCTCCAGCCAAAGAGCTAGCAGGAAGCATGCTTGGATGGGGTTTGAGTGACCATAAGGCCAGATCATCAGCTGGTTCAAGAGGAAGAGAGGCCTAGGCCCTGTGGAGTCCACTGTTAGGAAATGGATCAGCCTGAGGAATGACCATGCTTACAATAAACTCTTAAAAGGCAAGGACTAATGTTGCAAAGGCAAGGATGAATTAAACAGGAAGCATCTGTTAGAAGAACCAGGTTGGAAGCCGATATCAGGGGTGGGGTTTGGGCACAGAGGGCAAGGGCAGGAACCAGATGTCCAAAGTTGGGAGAGGTTTGGATGAGTAAAATAACAAAGAATAAAAGAGGTCATGTCTTGAGAACTGGACCTAGAGACCAGAGAAGGAGGTTTTTTTCATTTCCCTTTATCCGTGTTTTCTCCCCTACAACATATTCTTTCTCTACCCTACCCCCGCTTCTATATGCAGACATCAGGGCTGAATTACATCCAAGGAAGGGATGCATCTTCTGAGATTTTGTCTCTCCAGTTCGGTGCCAAATTGATATTGGTAAGTGTCTCTGTTTTCTGGAATCAGGCCCTTCTGGGTCCCAGCTCCCATGGGCTCCCAAGTTCCTCAATCCCCATCAAAAGGTTTGCCCTGACCTAAAAGGAGAAATTTAAGCCAGTCCTGCCCAGCCATCATCTGGATTCTGGCCCCAATTATTGTGGTCTCAAAACTCTCCCTGACTTTGACCTTCAATTCTGAAAACTGGGCCTCAACCTTAGCTCAAAAATGTTTATGGAACCCCTGCTATGAACAAGGCATTCTGGCCTTCACTAGGGATAAAGTTGCAAATAAGTTACTGGCCTAGCTTCGCAGTGACTACAGGATAGTGAGAGACAGGGTCCAGTATACAGGAAGTTGCAAGCTGTGATAAATACTGGGATGGGGAAATAGAAACATGTAGGAGGGCAGCTAACCCCAGCTGGGGGAGGAAGGGTGGGACAGGAAAGACTTCCTAGGGGAAGTGATAACTGAACCCTCATGCAAAGATAAGTAGACCTGCACCCAGCAAAGAAGAGGGCCATGGGTGTGGTTGGGGCAGTGATGCTGGGTGAAGGAACAATAAGTTCAATGGCCTAACGTTTAAAGAAAGCAGAACAGGTTTCAGGACCTGAATATGATTCAATAAGGCTGATGCTACAGTGGACTATGGAAGAAGGACGAAAGACATGACTCCAGTTGTAAGAGCCATATAATGACTGGGTGACTACATGAATTTATTGTCCAAATTGAGGACTGGGCCATTATAAAACTTATAAAGATTTACAGCTTTATAAACTTATGAACCAAGTTAACGATTTGCCTCTAATTGAATCTGGGTCTCAATTAGAGAGACCCAGCCTCACCACAGTGGTCTGCCTGAACTGTAAGTCCCTCCTGTATAGGGGCCCTAACTTGCTCTTGCTGAATTTCTCCTATATATGCCCGACACATGTCTAGTCAGTCTTATCCCAGGGCAGTCAACCAGGAGGTGTCAGAGAAATTATATACAGAATCTGCAAAAAGCATCTTCCTGTGTCATATACTTTCTAACAAAGCAAGTCAACTTTTCACACAAAGAATGCTTCGTTTTCATAGTCAATGCTTTTGGTTGATCTTTTCCAAATTTTACAATATACATGCTCCCAGGAAGATGAACCACAAAAGGTAACCAGATTTTTTAAAGATTATATTTATTTATTTGTTTGTTTGTTTATTTGTTTATTTTTTATTTTCAGCATAACAGTATTCATTGTTTTTGCACTACAACCAGTGCTCCATGCAATCCGTGCCCTCTCTGATACCCACCACCTGGTTCCCCCAACCTCCCACCCACCACCCCTCCAAACTCCTCAGATTGTTTTTCAGAGTCCATAGTCTCTCATAGTTCACCTCCCCTTCCAATTTCCCCAACTCCCTTCTCCTCTCTAACTCCCCTTGTCCTCCATGCTATTTGTTATGCTCCACAAATAAGTGAAACCATATGATAATTGACTCTCTCTGCTTGACTTATTTCACTCAGCATCATCTCTTCCAGCCCCGTCCATGTTGCTACAAAAGTTGGGTATTCATCCTTTCTGATGGAGGAATAATACTCCATAGTGTATATGGACCACGGTAATGAGATTTTTACCTTTTTCTCCAGAAGAAAAAATCTATAACGGCTTCCCTAAGAGTCAGGAGTTGACAACCTAAGTAAGAACCCCTTGCCACATGGTTGAGTTATTGTATCTAATGCCCCACTCTCTCTCTGCCTGCCTGCCTAGGAAACTTCCTTTCTATTTACTGAAGTTCACAGTGACTTCATGGACCATAGAATCAGTTTGGGTCTACAATAATAGTTGTGATGTAAATCTCCTACCTTCAGACTCAAGAGTTTGTGTGTGTATCCTTCTAAGGATGTGGTCTTGTCTTGAAGTTCCAATGTTTACCAGTCTTTGTGACATCCTAAAGAACAACCTGATCCTCAGTCACGATGGCCAAAGCCAGCTTCTCTCTGAAGCTGTGGGACATGGCACCTGCCACAATGAGTGGTGGACACATAGCTGGATCCTACTGCAGCAAGTTCCTCTGCAAGCAGTGTTCCTGGGACACACCTGTTCCTAAAATTCACAGACTAAAGTCTCCAGAACAGAGTTCTAGAGTTAAAAAACAGGATGCTCATTGAGACAGGTAAGAATAACAGGTCCACATTGTTGGAAACTCCTTCACCTTATTCACTGCTATTTTTTAATGACTAGCCCAGGGTTTGGAACTTAGTGTTTGTTCAGCAATTTTTGCATGCATGAATACAAAGAATGTCTAACAGGGACACCTTGGTAGTATAGTCAGTCAAACACCAACTCTTCGTTTCAGCTCAGGTCATGATCTCAAGGTCATGAGATTGAACCCTCATCAGACTCCACACTCAGGAAGGAGTCTGCTTGAGATACCCTCTCCCTCTACTCCTCCCACTCATGAGCTTTATTTCTGTCTCTCTAAAATAAGTAAATCTTTAAAAAAAATCTAACAGACTTAAAGATTTGAAAAAGAAAATCTAAAAAGCTAAATATAACAATTTCTTCTGTTTCAAGAAGAAAAAAATGGGGACGCCTGGGTGGCTCAGTTGGTTAAGCCGCTGCCTTCAGCTCAGGTCATGATCCCAGCGTCCTGGGATCGAGTCCCACATCGGGCTCCTTGCTCAGCAGGGAGCCTGCTTCTCCCTCTGCCTCTGCTGCCATTCCGTCTGCCTGTGCTGGCTCTCTCCCTCTCTCTCTCTCACAAATAAATAAAAAATCTTTAAAAAAAAAAGAAGAAGAAAAAAATGTAAGAGGATTTAATATTAAAACAGTTGATGGGCTTAATCAGAGATGGAATATAACAGGCAGTACTGGGTAGTATGAACAGTTGATTCCCACTGCCTGGGTTCAGATGGTGACTTTGATGTTTACCAGTCATGTCAATGTGGCAAATTAGTGAGTCTCTCTAAGCCTCCATTTTCTTATCTGTAAAATGGGAATAAAAATAATAGCTACCTATTGAAACTGTTGTGGAAATAACATGAGCTAATACATAGACATGGCATAGAGCCCTGGCTATAAAGTCAGTACCCATAATTATTAGTAATAAAATAGTATTAATATTCTCTCACATGCAAATACAAATCATTTGGTGATGGCTTCCTGGAGGGCTATATGGAAGAGTGTGTCCACTGAGCAGCTGGGTTCGGAAGGGAGTGTGTCATGTCTTCCAGGAATGCTACATGAAGGAGTAGTGGAGCACAAGCCTATGTATGCAATTCGTAGCCTGGATTGCAAATTTCTCCCCAAAATAGGGAGTGTGTTTTTTCATATCTGTATGAAAAGTATTTGATACATAGTAGTTTTGTCAATAAACATTTGTTCAAGTGTTCAAACTTTTCATTGGCTGGCTAATAGCTTTTCTCTGATATAAATCCATTCGATGGTTCATTGCATTGGTAATATTATAGTCTCACGGTAAATACTGAAGCAAACTCTAGTCTCAGACAGGTGGTGGTGGTATATTAAGAATGAATACTCACACTCTAACAAAATGTTCCACATTCCATAAATTCAGTGCATTTCAAGAGGGATTAATGCTATATCAGGCTTCCCCCACATGGCACCACATATAAACATTCTGTTGATTTATGTGTATCTTTCTCTTCAGATGTCTCCTCACATTTACAATCTTGTGTAAAAATTCTTTGAGATTATTGCAGTTTTGTAGCAATAATCTGGCAATGAATTGTCTACATTTCATAATTAAATACTGTAAAAATCAACACCCAAAGCTTGCCAGTGAATTCTTCAACTGTCTTCCCTATGAGCTATTGAAATAGCAAAGCCTTTTTCTGTTATCAGCACATAGATGACTGAAGATTCAGGGAACAGTCCTGTTTTTTAAAAATTATCCAACATTAGAATAATAGAACAGTAATTTGAATTACTTTGGTTTTTATCTCTAAACACAAATTCCAGATTACTAAAAACATGCAAGTTTTCCTAACTTACTATTAGGGTTATAGAAGGAAGAATATTCCTAATAAGAAGTCTGAGGAAAGAGAGAGTGTATTTAGAAATAAGACAGTGTTCAGTAAATAGAGGACAAAGTCAATTGTGATAACACCATGGCATTGGATTTATATAAAAGTTGCCCTTGATGTTCTAAGAGAAGAATGCATTCATGCTAGTCTGAGCTACCCTGCTCCAGCAGGAGCAGGCAGCTTGTTACTTATCCGGGATAGAACATGTAGAGCAGATTTGGGAACCTAGCTCTAGACCCAATTCTGTGTTCTAGGTAGGATAGGAACAGGATGGCAGGTGAGGGCTGGCCCAATCGGAGTTGATGAAAGGAAGTAGAAAAAACAGGTAAAGGATGTATAGCCATATAAAAATTCAGTCTTGCAACTGAGTAGTCATCTTTATACCACCTTCTTGGGAAAACAACTGTACTCTAAAGATCAAAATTCTAGGACACCTGGGTGGCTCAGTCAGTTAAGTATCTGCCTTCAGCTCAGGTCATGATCTTGGGGTCCTGGGATTGAGTCCCACAGAGAACAGGCTCTCTGTTCAGCGGGGAGCCTTCTTCTCCCTTTCTCTCTCTTTCTGTGCTCTCTCTCTCTCAAATAAATAAAATCTTAAAAAAAATCAAAATTCTAGATCAGAAAAGTTATGTAATTAAGCACAAAATTCGTGTGAAGTTGGTGGTTGGAAATTCTTAAGGTACATATCTATTTCACACTAGCATATCTGTTTTTAAAAACTAATTCAGAAATGTCTCAATAAGGAACATGTTGATGGAAACTAACCAAACCCTAAAACTGCTGGTAGAAGCAGATTTATTTTTTAAATCTTGAATGATTTAGTTGTTTAATATACTCTCTTTCACAATCTGGAACAAAATAACACAAATTCTAGCTTCAAAGAACAGAGAATTATTACTTTGAAAGACAGAGAAATTCTGAAGCAAACCCTCTAATGGCTTTTACCTAGATCCAGGGGAAGTGTGAAGATCTCAAAGAATAACAAAAGCCAGCTTGATCTGTTCAAGAAGAAATAGAACCATGCTAGTAAAGTCAGATGAGGTTACAGCATGAAAGAGTCCTGCCCCAGGACAGCCTACTTAAAATTGCAAATTAGTACTGCCCTGGAACTTCCAATCCCTGGATTTTGCTCTGTTTGCTTTTTTCCCATAGCACTATCTCCTTCAAATGACTTTATTTTTTATTGTCTATCTTTTCTCAGCAGAATGTAAGCTCTACGAGGGTTAATGTTGAGTGCCAGTTTTTTTCATTGAGGTATCCCAACATCCTAGAACAGTGCCTGGTAAAGGTTAGATGTTGAATAAATTCGTGTTGAATGTTTACTCAGTGAGCCCTATGTAAACAGAACTAGATGACAGCACACCAAGTAGGGAAGGTAAGTGTGTTAAGGGGATGAGTGATTCAAACTTACTTATGAGCAAGTAGTGAAATATCTAACAGAGAAGGACCAAGAGTTGAAATTTAGTGAGCCCCAAGATTATAAGTTGTTCTGAAGCTTTATTTTTTTTAGTTTTTATTTTCTAGAAGAATCTAATGTATAGTATTGTTTTTTACTCTTTTAAAAAATGTTTTTATTTAAATTAAAATAATTAACATATAATGTATTATTGGTTTCAGAGTTACAAGCCTGTGATTCATCAGCCTTATATAAAACCCAGTGCTCATTATATCATGTGTCTTCCTTAATGTTCATCACCCAGTTACCCAACCTCTCTACACCACTCCCCTCCAGCAACCCTCGGTTTGTTTCCTATGATTAAGAGTCTCTATGGTTTATCTCCCTCTCTGGTTTCATCTTTTGTTTTTTCCTCTCCTATGATCCTCTGTTTCATTTCTTAAATTCCACATATCAGTGAGATCATATGATGATTGCCTTTCTCTGATTGACTTATTTCACTTAGCATAATACCCTCTAGTTCCATACACATCCTTGCAAATGACAAGATTTCATTTTTTATTGTTTTATAATATTCCACTGTGTATATGTTCCACATCTTCTTTATCCATTCATCTGTCAGTGTACATCTTGACTCTCCATAGTTTGGCTATTGTGGACATTGCCACTATAACCACTGGGGTGCAGGTGCCCCTTCAGATTACTATCTTTGTATCTATAGGCAAATACCCAGTAGTGAGATTGCTGGGTAGTTCTATTTTCAACTTTTTGAGGAGCCTCCATACAGTTTTCCAGAGTGGCTGCACCAGCTTGCATTCCCACCAAAAATGTAGGAGGTATCTCCTTTCTCTTCATCCTCACCAGCATCTGTCATTTCCTGACTTGTTAATTTTAGCCATTCTGACTGATGTGAGGTGGTATTGCGTTGTGGCTTTGATTTGTATTTTTTTTAAAGATTTTATTTATTTATTTGAAAGAGATCACAAGTAGGCGGAGAGGCAGGTAGAGGGGGAAAGCAGGCTCCCTGCTGAGCAGAGAGCCCAGTGCGGGGCTCGATTCCAGGACTCTGGGATATGACCGGAGCCAAAGGCAGAGGCTTAACCCACTGAGCCACCCAGGTGCCCCATTGATTTGTATTTCTTTGATGCTGAGTGATGTTGAGCATCTTTTCATGTGTCTGTTGGCCATTTATAGGTCTTTGGAAAAATGTCTGTTCATGTCTTTTGCTCCTTTTCTTACTGAATTATTTGTTCTTTGGATGTTGAGTTTGATAAATTCTCTATAGATTTTTGATACTACCTCTTTATCTCATGTCATTTGCAAATATCTTTTCCCATTCTTTCAGTTGTCTTTTCCTTTTGTCAACTGTTTCCTTTGATTTTTTTCTTTGCAAATTTTGTTATCTTGATGAAGTCCCAATAGTTCATTTTTGCCTTTCTTCCCCTTGCCTTTGAACATAGGTCTAGCATGAAGTTGCTGTGGCTGAGGTCAAAGAGGTTTTTCCCTATGTTCTTCTCTAGGGTTTTGATGGATTCCAGTTTCACACTGAGGTCTTTCATCCATTTGAGTCTATTTTTGTGTATAGTGTAAGGAAATGGTCCAGAGTCATTCTTCTGCATGTGGCTGTCCAATTTTTCCAACACCATTTCTTGAAGAGACTGCCTTTTTCCCACTGGATATGCTTTCATGCTTTGTCAAAGACTAGTTGCTCATAGGATTGAGGTTCCATTTCTGGGCTTCCTATTCTGTTCCACCGATCTATGTGTCTGTTTTTTGTGCCAGTACCAAGCTGTCTTTATGGTTACAGCTTTGTAAGAGAACTTAAAGTCTGGAATTGTGATGCCACCAGTTTTGGTTTTCTTTTTCAACTTTCCTTTGACTAGTCGGAGTCTTTTCTGTTTCCATACAAATTTTAGGATCATTTGTTCCAGCTCTGTGAAAAATGATGATGATATTTTGATACGGATTGCATTAAAAGTATAGATTACTCTAGTAAGCATAGACATTTTAACAATATTTATTCTTTTTAAAAATTTTTTTTAATTTTTTATAAACATATAATGTATTATTAGCCCCAGGGGTACAGGTCTATAAATCACCAGGTTTACACATTTCACAGCACTCACCATATCACATACCCTCCCCAATGTCCATAACCCCACCACCTTCTCTCTACCCCCCTCGCCCCGGTCACCCTCAGGTTTTGTGTGTGTGTGTGTGTGTGTGTGTGTGTGTGTGTGACAGTAAGAGTCTCTTATGGTTTGTCTCCCTCCCAATCCCATCTTGTTTCATTTTTTCTTTTCCTAACCCCCAAATCCCCCACGTTGAATCTCCACTTCCTCATATCAGGGAGATCACATGATAGTTGTCTTTCTCTGATTGACTTATTTCACTCAGCATAATACCCTCTAGTTCCATCCATGTCATCGCAAATGGCAAAATTTCATTTCTTTTGATGGCTGCATAGTATTACATTGTATATATATACCACTTCTTCTTTATCCACTCATCTGTTGATGGACATCTAGGTTCTTTCCATAGTTTGGCTATTGTGGACATTGCTGCTATAAACATTTGGGTGCACATGCCCCTTTGGATCACTACGTTTGTACCTTTAGGGTAAATACCCATGCTGGGTTGTAAGGTAGCTCTATTTTCAACTTTTTGAGGAACCTCCATGCTGTTTTTCAGAGTTGCTGCACCAGCTTGCATTCCCACCAACAGTGTAGGAGGGTTCCCCTTTCTCTGCCTCCTCATGAGCATCTGTCATTTCCTGACTTGCCAATTCTAGCCGTTCTGACTGGTGTGGGGTGGTATCTCATTGTGGTTTTGATTTGCATTTCTCTGATGCTGAGTGATGTGGAGCATTTTTTCATGTGTCTGTTGGCCATCTGGATGTCTTCTTTGCAGAAATGTCTGTTCATGTCCTCTGCCCATTTCTTGACTGGATTATTTGTTCTTTGGGTGTTGAGTTTGATAAGCTCTTTATAGATTTTGGATACTAGCCCTTTATCTGATATGTTGCTTGCAAATATCTTCTGCTATTCTGTCAGTTGTCTTTTGGTTTTGTTAACTGTTTCCTTTGTTGTGCAAAAGCTTTTGATCTTGATGAAAACCCAATAGTTTATTTTTGCCCTTGCTTCAGTTGGTGATGTTCCTAGGAAGAGGTTGCTGCGGTTGAGGTCAAAGAGGTTGCTGCCTGTGTTCTCCTCAAGACTTTGATGGATTCCTTTCTCACATTGAGGTCCTTCATCCATTTTGAGTCTATTTTTGTGTATGGTGTAAGAAAATGGTCCAATTTCATTTTTCTGCATGTGGCTGTCCAATTTTCCCAACACCATTTGTTGAAGAGGCTCTCTTTTTTCCATTCAGTATTCTTTCCTGCTTTGTCGAAGATTAGCTGACCATAGAGTTGACGGTCTATTTCTGGGCTCTCTACTCTGTTCCATTGATCTATGTGTCTGTTTTTGTGCCAGTACCATAGTGTCTTGATGATGACAGCTTTGTAATAGAGCTTGAAGTTTGGAATTGGGATGCCACCAACTTTGGCTTTCTTTTTCAATATTCCTTTGGCTATTTGAGGTCTTTTCTGGTTCCATACAAATTTTAGGATTATTTATTCCATTTCTTTGAAAAAAATGGATGGTATTTTATAGGGATTGCATTAAATGTGTAGATTGCTTTGGATAGCATGGACATTTTCACAATATTTGTTCTTCCAATCCATGAGCATGGAACATTTTTCCATTTCTTTGTGTCTTCCTCAATTTCTTTCATGAGTACTTTACAATTTTCTGAGTATAGATTCTGTGCCTCTTTGGTTAGGTTTATTCCTAGGTATCTTATGGTTTGGGGTGCAGTTGTAAATGGGATTGACTCCTTAATTTCTATTTCTTCTGTCTTGTTGTTGGTGTAAAGAAATGCAACTGATTTCTGTGCATTGACTTTATATCCTGATACTTTACTGAATTCCTGTACGAGTTCTAACAGATGTGGGGTGGAGTCTTTTGGATTTTCCATATATAGAATCATATCATCTGCAAAGAGTGATAGTTTGACTTTTTCTTTGCCGATTTGGATGGCTTTAATTTCTTTTTGTTGTATGATTGCTGAGGCTAGGACTTCCAGTACTATGTTGAATAGCAGTGGTGATAATGGACATCCCTGCCATGTTCCTGACCTTAGCAGAAAAGCTCTCAGTTTTTCTCCATTGAGAATGATATTTGTGGTGGGTTTTTCATAGATGGCTTTGATAATATTGAGGTTTGTGTCCTCTGTCCCTACACTTTGAAGAGTTTTGATCAGGAAGGGATGCTGTACTTTGTCAAATGTTTTTTCAGCATCTTTTGAGAATATCATATGGTTCTTGTTCTTTCTTTTATTAATGTATTGTATCACATTGATTGATTTGTGGGTATTGAACCAACCCTGCAACTCTGGAATAAATCCCACTTGGTCATAGTGAATGATCCTTTTAATGTACTGTTGGATCCTATTGGCTTGTATTTTGGTGAGAATTTTTGTATCTGTATTCATCAAGGATATTGGTCTGTAATTCTCTTTTTTGATGGGATCCTTATCTGGTTTGAGGACCAAGGTGATGCTGGCCTCTTAAAATGAGTTTGGGAGTTTTCCTTCCATTTCTATTTTTTGGAATAGTTGCAGTGGAATAGGGATTAATTCTTCTTTAAATGTTTGGTAGGATTCCCCTGGGAAGCCATCTGGCCTTGGTTTTTGTTTGTTTGGAGATTTTTGATGACTGTTTCAATCTCCTTAATGGTTATGGGTCTGTTCAAGTTTTCTGTTTTTTCCTGGTTCAGTTGTGGTAATTTATATGTCTCTAGGAATGTATCCATTTTTTCCAGATTGTCAAATTTGTTGGCGTAGAGTTGCTCATAGTATGTTCTTATAATTATTTGTATTTCTTTGGTGTTGGTTGTGATCTTTCCTCTTTCATTCATGATTTTATTAATTTGGGTCCTTCCTCTTTTCTTTTTCATAAGTCTGGCCAGGGGTTTATCAATCTTATTAATTCTTTCAAAGAACTAGCTCCTAGTAGTGTTGATTTGTTCTATTGTTTTTTTAGTTTCTATTTCATTGATTTCTGATCTGATCTTTATTATTTCTTTTCTCCTGCTGGGTTTAGGCTTTCTTTGTTGTTCTTTCTCTAGCTCCTTTAGGTGAGACCTTTCTTGTTTCTTGAGAAAGGCTTGTATCACTATATATTTTCCTCTCAGGACTGCCTTTGCTGTGTCCCACAGATTGTGAACCATTGTATTTTCATTTTCACTTGTTTCTGTGATTTTTTTTCAATTCTTCTTTAATTTCCTGGTTGACCCATTCATTCTTTAGAAGGATGCTGTTTAGTCTCCATGTATTTGGGTTCTTTCCAAATTTCCTCTTGTGATTGAGTTCTAGCTTCAGAGCACTGTGGTCTGAAAATATGCAGGGAATGATCCCAATCTTTTGATACTGGTTGAGACCTGATTTATGACCCAGGATGTGATCTATTCTGGAGAATGTTCCATGTGCACTAGAGAAGAATATATATTCTCTTGCTTTGGGATGGAATGTTCTGAATATATCTGTGATGGCCATCTGGTCCAGTGTGCCATTTAAGGCCTTTATTTCCTTGTTGATCTTTTGCTTGGATGACCTGTCCATTTCAGTGTTAAAGTCCCCTACTATGATTGTATTATTGTCAATGTGTTTCTTTGATTTTGTTATTAATTGGTTTACATAGTAGGCTGCTCCCACGTTGGGGCATAGTTATTTAAAATTGTTAGATCTTCTTGTCGGACAGACCCTTTGAGTATGATATAGTGTCCTTCCTCATCTCTTATTATAGTCTTTGGCTTAAAATATAATTGATCTGATATAAGGATTGCCACCCCAGCTTTCTTTTGATATCCATTAGCATCAAAATTGGTAAATTGGTAAATTGTTTTCCACCCCCTCACTTTAAATCTGGAGGTGTCTTTGGGTCTAAAATGAGTTTCTTGTAGGCAGCCTATTGATGGATTTTGGTTTTTTTTATCCATTCTGATACCCTGTTCTTTTGATTGGGGCATTTAGCCCATTTACATTCAGGGTAACTATTGAGAGATATGAATTCAGTGTCATTGTATTGCCTGTAAGGCGACTGTTACTGTACATTGTCTCTGTTCCTTTCTGGTCTACTACTTTTAGGGTATTTCTTTGTTTAGAGGACCCCTTTCAATATTTTCTGTAGAGTTGTTTTGGTGTTTGCAAATTCTTTCAGTTTTGTTTTGTTTTGTTTTGTCCTGGAAGATTTTTATCTCTCCTTCTATTTTCAATGATAGCCTAGCTGGATATAGGATTCTTGGCTGTGTATTTTTCTCATTTAGTGCTCTGAACATATCATGCCAGTTCTTTCTGGCCTTCCAGGTCTCTGTGGGTAAGTCCACTGCCCATCTAATGTTTTTACCCTTGTATGTTACAGACTTCTTGTTCTGAGCTGCTTTCAGGATTTTCCTTTGTCACTAAGACTTGTAAATTTTACTATTAGATGACAGGGTGTGGACTTATTCTTACTGATCTTGAGGGGGGCTCTCTGCACCTCCTGGATTTTGATGCTTGCTCCCTTTGCCAAAATTTGGGGTAATATATATATTAGACTGGTGACTAGAACAGGATCACCCACTTAATTTTGGGAGTATTTTGGTCTCTTAAAATAAACTACCTCCCCAAATTTTAAAGAATAAAAAACATATATAAGGGTAAAGACAATGAAGGGATAGAATATGACTACAAAGATGAAAAAAATTTTTTTTTAATTTCTAAGAAAATGATTTGATAAGGTAAGTTGGTTGGGAGAATAAAGAAAAAGAAGGTGGAGAGAATTTGCTCAGGCCAGAGAGTAAAACAAGCCTGGTGCTAGATTTAGGGTGTATTTTGATCTATTAGAAGAAGTTGTACCCCAAATTTTTTAGAAGAAAAAGCCCTATGTGTATACAAAAAATGAAGTTAGATACAATGAAGGATAAAATATGAGTATAATAATGAAGGTTCAAAAAAGATTTTTTTTAATGAAAGGTATTGTTAAAATAAACTAGTTAAAAAAAACGTTAAAAGAGGAAAGGGTAAAAGTTTAAAAAAAATTAGCAGTAGAAAAAAAATAAAATTAAAAAAAAATAATTAACTTTGCAAGACTAAAGAATCAAGGAGAAAGCCATGAATTCCATGATTTGCTTTCTCCTCCTCTGGAATTCCACTGTTCTCCTTGGTAAGTGAACTTGGTCTTGGCTGGATTTCTTGTTGATCTTCTAGGGGAGGAGCATGTTGTAGTGATTCTCAAGTGTCTTTGCCTGAGGCAGAATTGCACCGCCCTTACCAGGAGCCAGGCTAAGTAATCCCCTCGGGTTCGCTTTGGGGAGCTTTTGTTCCCTGAATGCTTTCTGTAGAGTTCTGGAGGACGGGAATGAAAATGGCGGCCTCCCAATCTCTGGCCCAGAGGAGCCGAGAGCTCAGGGCCCCACTCCTCAGTGCACCCTCAGAGAAAAATGCTCAATCACTCCCATCTCCCTGGCCTCTTGCTGCGCTCCAAGCTCACCCAGCCTGTGACCAAGCATCTCTGTCTGGATTCTCCAAACCCTGAAGATCCCTGAGCTCTTCTGGGGGGTGTCTCTCTAGTCTTGTGGGGACCCCACTCACAGATCAGTGGCCTGTGCCATGGATTACGGTTCAAGCTGACCCAGAACTGAGAGCTCACTCCTCAGCTCTGTCTCTGTAGCTGGCTTCCCTGTTCTAATATCTGCAAGCTCTGTGATGCTCAGACACCCCCTATCCTTCTGTGACCCCAGGGGACCTGAGACCATGGTGTCCCCACATGGGCTTCACCCCAGTTTAGCCTCTGGAGTGATGTCCCTTAGTGGAGCAGACTTTTAAAAGTCCTGATTTTGCGCTCTGTTGCTCTGCCACTTGCTGGGAACTGGCCCCGCCCCCCACGGTCTATCTTCCCATCGCTTTGGATTCACTTCTCCACTGGTCCTGCCTTTCAGAAAGTGGTCGATTTTCTGTTTCTAGAAATGTTGTTCTACTTCTCTTTGATCTCCTGTTAGATTTGTAGGTGTTTGGAATGGTTTGATAAGCTATCTAACTGATCTCCTGCTACCTGATGTTGTCTCATCCTGCTACTTCTCTGCCATCTTGACTCCTCTCCCCAACAATATTTATTCTTTCAATCCACTAGCATGGAGCATTTTTCCATTTCTTTGTGTCTTCTTCAATTTCTTTCATGAGTGTTCTATAGTTTTCTGAGTACAGATCCTTTGCCTCTTTGGTTAGATTTATTCCTGGTATCTTTTGGTTTGGGGGGCAATTGTAAATGGGATAGACTCCTTAATTTCTCTTTCTTCAGTCTCATTGTTAGTGAATAGGAATGCAACTGATTTCTGTGCACTGATCATATATCCTGCTACTTTGCTGAATTCCTGTATGAATTCTAGCAATTTGGAGTAGAGTCTTTTGGGTTTTCCACATAGAGTATCATGTCATCTGCAAAGAGTGAGAGTTTAACTTCTTCTTTGCTGATTCTGATGCCTTTCATTCCTTCTTGTTTTCTGGTTGCTGAGGTTAGGACTTCTAATACTTTATTGAACAGCAATGGTGAGAGAGGACATCCCTGCCCTGTTCCTGATCTTAGAGGAAAAGCTCTTTTTTTCCCCATTAAGCATGATATTCACTGTCTTTTCATATATGGCTTTTATGTTATTGAGGTATGTTCTCTCTAGCCCTACACTGTGAAGAGTTTTAACTAAGAAAGAATGCTTTACTTTGTCAAATGCTTTTCTGCATCTATTGAGAGTATCATATGGTTCTTGTTCTTTCTTTTATTTATGTGGTGTATCACATTGGTTGATTTGTGGATGTTGAATCAAACTTGCAGCCAATGAATAAATCTCATTTGGTTGTGGTGAGTTATCTTTTTAATGTACTGTTGGATACTATTGGCTAGTATATTGGTAAGAAGTATTGCATCCATGTTCATCAGGAATATTGGTTGGTAATTCTTTTAGGTGGGGTCTTTGTCTGGTTTTGGGATCAAGGGAATGCTGGACTCATAAAATTAGTTTGGAAGTTTTCTTTTCATTTCTATTTTTTGAAACAGCTTCAGAAGCATAGGTATTAATTCTTCTTTAAATGTTTGGTAGAATTTCCCTGAGAAGTTATCTGGCCCTGGGCTCTTTTGGGGGGAGCCCAAAAGTCCTGGGGTTTGGTTGGGAGATTTTTTATTACTGCTTCAATTTCCTTGCTGATTATGGGTTTGTTCAGGTTTTCTGTTTCTTCATGGTTCAGTTTTGGTAGTTTACATATCTCTAGGAATGGATACACTTTTTTCAGATTGCCTAATTTGTTGGCATATAGGTGTTCATAAAATGTTCCTACAATGTTTGTATTTCTTTGGTGTTGGTTGTTATCTCTTATCTTTCATAATTTTATTTACTTAGGTCCTTTCTCTTTTCTTTTTGATAAGTCTGGCCAGGGATTTATCAATCTTATTATTTCTTTCAAAGATCTAGCTCCTAGTTTTATTGATCTGTTCTACTTATCTTTTGGTTTCTATTTCATTGATTTCTGCTCTGATCTTTATTATTTCTCTTATTTAGAATTTATTTGCTATTCGTTCTTCAGGTCCTTTAGGTATAAGGTTAGGTTGTGTATTTGAGAAATTTCTTGTTTTTTGAGAAAGGCTTGTATTGCTCTTTACTTCCCTCTTAGGACCACCTTTGTTGCATTCCAAAGATTTTGAACAGTTATGTTTTCATTTTCATTTGTTTCCATGAATTGTTTAAATTCTTCTTTCATTTCCTGGTTGACTAATTCATTCTTTTGTAGGATGCTTTCTAGCCACCATGCATTTGAGCTCTTTCCAAATTTCCTCTTCTTACTGAATTCTAGTTTCAAAGCATTGAAGTCCAAAAATATGCAGGAATGATTCCAGTCTTTTGATATCGGCTGAGACCTGATTTGTGACCTGGTATGTGATCTATTCTGGGGAATGTTCCATGCACATGAGAGAAGAATGTACATGCTGTTGCTTTAGGATAGAACGTTCTAAATATATCTATGAAGTCCATGTGGTCTAGTGTGTCACTGAAAGCCCTTTATCTTTGTTGATTTTCTGCTTATATGATCTTTCCATTGCAGTGGGGTTTGTTAAAGTCCCCTACTATTATTGTATTATTATGGATATGTTCTTTGATTTGGTTATTAATTGGCTTATATATTTGGCTGCTCCCATGTTGGACACATAAATATTTATAATTGTTAGATCTTCTTGTTGAAAAGACCCTTTAATTATGATATAGTGTTCTTCCTCAGCTCTTTGATTTAAAATTTAATTTGTCTGATATAAAGATTGCCACCCCAGCTTTCTATTTTTTTATTTTAACATCTTAATTTTATTTAATTTTTTTCAGTGTTCCAAAATTCATTGTTTATGCACCACACCCAGTGCTCCATACAATACATGCCCTCTTTAATACCCAACACCAGGCTCACCCATCCCCCCTACCCCTTCCTGTCCAAAACCTCAGTTTGTTTCTCAGAGTCCACCATCTTTCATGCTTCATCTCCCCCTCCAATTTCCCCCAATTCACTCTTCCTTTCCTTCTCCTAATGTCCTCTACCTTATTCCTTATGCTCCACAAGTAAGTGAAGCCATATGATAATTGACTTTCCCTGCTTGACTTATTTCACTCAGCATGATCTCCTCTAGTCCCATCCATGTTGATATAAAAGTTGGGTATTCATCTTTTCTGATGGAGGTGTAATATTCCATTGTATATATGGACCACATCTTCTTTATCCATTCATCTGTTGAAGGGTATCTTGGTTCTTTCCATAGTTTGGTGATTGTGGACTTGCTGCTATGAACATTGGGGTAGAGATAGTCTTTCTTTTCAGTTCTTTTATGTATCTTTGGAGTAAATACCCAGTAGTGCAATTGCAGGGCCATAGGGTAGCTTTATTTTTAATTTTTTGAGGAATCTTCACACTGTTTTCCAAAATGGTTGCACCAATTTGCACTCCCACCAATAGTGTAAGAGGGTTCCCCTTTCTTCACATCCTCTCCAGCACTTGTTGTTTCCTGTCCTGTTGATTTTGACCATTCTAACTGATGTAATGTGGTATCTCAATGTGGTTTTGATTTCTTTTGATGTCTATTAGTATGAAAATTGGTTTTCAACCACCTCATTTTATTTTTTTTATTTTATTTTTTTCAACATTGTTTTAATTGACATAAAATTCACATAACATAAATTAACCATTTTAAGGCATACAATTCAGTAGCATTTGGTACATTGACTCTGTTTTGTAACTATCAACTCTGTAGTCTTTTTTTTTTTTTTTTTAACAAACATATGAACTATTTGTACATAAAAATCATGGGATTCTTAGCTTTCTCCACACACTCCAAAGCAGAGTGCAAACAAGTACAAATATACAAGGTGAAAAACATACTCATGAATGCCAGAGGCATCCAGAGGAGAGTGTAAACAGTTAGAAACATCTGGTTTAAAAAAAAAAAGCTTGGGGAAATTTTTTTTTCTCCGTTTCTTTTATGTATTTTCTTTTCTTTTCTTTTCTTTTTTTTTTTTTTTTGAGATATCTCCTCACACCAGTCAGAACGGCTAAAATCAACAAGTCAGGAAATGACAGATGCTGGCAAGGATGCGGAGAAAGGGGAACCCTCCTACACTGTTGGTGGGAATGCAAGCTGGTGCAGCCACTCTGGAAAACAGCATGGAGGTTCCTCAAAATGTTGAAAATAGAACTGCCTTATGACCCAGCAATTGCACTATTGGGTATTTACCCTAAAGACACAAACGTAGTGATCCAAAGGGGCACGTGCACCCGAATGTTTATAGCAGCAATGTCCACAATAGCCAAACTATGGAAAGAACCTAGATGTCCATCAACAGATGAATGGATCAAGAAGATGTGGTATATATACACAATGGAATACTATGCAGCCATCAAAAGAAATGAAATCTTACCATTTGCGACAACATGGATGGAACTAGAGCGTATCATGCTTAGCGAAATAAGTCAAGCAGAGAAAGACAACTATCATATGATCTCCCTGATATGAGGAAGTGGTGATGCAACATGTGGGCTTAAGTGGGTAGGAGAAGAATCAATGAAACAAGATGGGATTGGGAGGGAGACAAACTATAAGTGACTCTTAATCTCACAAAACAAACTGAGGGTTGCTGGGGGGAAGGGGTTTGGGAGAAGGGGGTGGGATTATGGACATTGGGGAGGGTATGTGCTTTGGTGAGTGCTGTGAAGTGTGTAAACCTGGGGATTCACAGACCTGTACCCCTGGGGACAACCACCTCATTTTAAATCTGGACATATCTTTGGGTCTAAAATGAATCTCTCACAAACAACATATCAACGAGGCTTGCTTTTTTTTTTTTTTTAAATCCAGTCTGATACCCTGTGTTACTTTTGGGCTCTCTTTTCGCTTAGAGCATTCCTTTTAATATTTCTTATAGGGCTTGTTTGATGATCACAAAGTCTTTAAGTTTCTGTTTGTCCGGAAACTTTTTATCTCTCCTTCTATTTTGAAAGTTATCCTAGCTGAATAAAGTATTCTTGGCTGCATATTTTTCTCATTTAGCACTCTGATTATATCATGCCAGTCCTTTCTGGCCTGATAGGTCTCTATGGATAGGTCTGCTGCCAGTCTAATGTTTCTACCCCTGTACATTACTGACTTCTTGTCAAAGCTACTTCTAGTATTTTCTCTTTGTCTCTGAGATTTTTAAGTTTCTCATCATACGTTGGGGTATTGACCTGTTTTATTTATTTTGAGGGAGGTTCTGTATGCCTCCTGGATTTTGATGTCTATTCCCTTCCCCAGATTAGGGAATTTCTCTGCTATAATTTTCCTCAATATACCTTCTGCCCCCTCTCTCTTTCCTCTTCTGGGATCCTACTTATTCTAATATTGTTTTTGCTTTACAATATCACTTATTTCTCAGTTTTTCCCCTTGTGATCCAGTAGTTGTTTATCTCTTTTTCTCAGCTTCTTTGTTCTCCATCATTTGGTCTTCTATATCACCAAAGCCTCCATTTATGATTACATCTCATTAATAATCTTTTTGAATTTGACTTGTTTAGACTGCTTTGGACTTGTTCAGAAAGGGATTCTCTAGTGTCTTTTATACTTTTTTCAAGCCCACTTAGCATCTTTATAATTGTTATTCTAAACTCTAGTTCTGACATCTTTCTTAGGTCCATACTGATTAGGTTTCTGACAGTCAATACTGTCTCTTGTTCTCTTTTTTGAGGTGAGTTTTTCCATCTTGTCATTCTGTCTAGAGAATATGAATAAGAGAACAAAATACTAAAATGTCAACAATGACCCCAGGGAAATATATATGAAACAAATCCGATGTGTCCTGAAACTGGGAAAGAAAAAAAAAAAGAATATAATTAGACAGATGAGCAGAATAGAGCAAAACATGGATTCTCTGTGTATTTTGGTCTGTTATTTTTAGAAAATTAGATCCCAAAATTATAAAGAAAAAATTAATATATGTACAAAAATATAATTACATATATGAAAGGATAGAATGTAACTATTAAAATAGAAATTAAAAGATGAGAAAAAAACTAACAACAACAAATAAAGGAAGGGAATAGTATTCCCTTCATTTTATTTAATCACCTACTGTTTTATTCACAGTATGTAACTGTAAAGGTGAAAGATGTAAAGACCAAAAGGTCTTTAGCAAAAAAAATAAAAATTAAAAAAAAGAAGAAGAAGAAGAAAAAGAAAAAGAAAAGAAAGGAAAAAAAAACAACAACAACAAAAAGAGAGAGAGAGAAAGAGACTATGATCAGACAGAAAAATAGAACAGAGCCATACACTAGATTTTGGTTGTATTTTGGTCTGTTAGAAGAAACTGCACTGCCAAATTGTAAAGAAAGGAAAGCTTACATATATATACAAAAAAATAAGATTAAATACAAGGAAGGGGGTAGAATATAACTATAAAAATGAAAATTAAAAAAGATTTTTAAAAAGAGTTGATAAAATAAGAATTGGTTGAAAAGGGAAAGAAAACATTTTTTTAAAAAATTAAAGTTGAAAGACTAAAGAATCATGGGGAAAAAGCTGTGAATTCTATATTCTGTTTTCCTCCAGCTCTGGAGTTTTGCAGTTCTCATTGATCAGTAAACTTGGTCTTGGCTGGTTTTCTTGCTGATCTTCTGGGGGAGGGTCCTGTTGTGTTGATTCTCAAGTATATTTGCCCCAGGCAGGATTGTACAGCTCTTGCCAAGGGCCAGGCTAAGTAAGCTGCTCCTGGTTGCTCTATGTGACTTTTGTCCCCTGAAGGCTTTCCACACAGGTTTAGAGGATGAGAATAAAAATGGCAGCCTCCCAAACTCCAGCTCTAGAGCCAAGAGCTCAAGTATCAGTCACTCCGCTCTCCCAGGTCTCCAGCCACACTCAGTGCTCACTCAGACTATGACCAAGTGTTTCTATCTCAAGAACATGACCCCCTTTTGAGTTTCCAAAACTTCCAGACTCCTAAAATGTGTTCCTGCCCCCACTCCTCTCTGGAGAGGAGGGGGGAGTCTCATGAATTCTGTCACTTGTGGGCCCTGCATGTGGAGAGCAATCATGTGACCATACCATGGTTCATGGTATATTGTAACCCTTAGCTGAGAACCCACTCCTGGGTTCTCTTGCAGTTTGTTTCCCCAATCTGGTGCCTCAGAGCTCTGCCATACTCAGGCATCCCTGGTATTCCTGTGACCCCAGGGTCCTGAAACCACATTCTCCCAGTTAGGGTTCTCACTCTGCTTGGCCACCTGAGTGATGTCCCTCAATGGAGCAAACTTCTAAAAGATCTGATTTTGTGTTCCACCACTATATCACTTGCCATTAGCTGCCTGATGGAGGCCCCCTTCCTCCTGCAGTCTATCTTCTCATATATCACTTCAGATTAACTTCACACTTCCTACCTTGCAGAAAGTAGTTACTTTTCTATTCATAGAGGTGCAGCTATTCTTTTATTTGATCTCTGGTCGAGTTCACAGGTGTTCAGAATGATTTGATAGTTATCTAGCTGAATTTCTGGGACTAGATGAAATTAAGTTTCCTTAGTCCTCTGCCATCTTGGACTCTCCCCCTACCCTAAAGTTTTAAAGCCTGAGGCAAGTCAGTTAATAAGTGGGAATCCAGAAGACCTTTGACTCTGGCGCACACTGTTAGCTAACTAACCACTTTCCATTCCCAACTCTTAATTGCCATCTGAAATCTATCTTTGTTTATACTGACATTATACACAACTTCAGAGATGGAACCATAGTTGTTGTAAGCCAATTGTGTCCACCCTTTTCCCAGTTTCTCAGTCTTTCAGTCTGATCAGTAAGAACTCAAGTGGAAGTCAACCAGACATATTGCTAGAAAATTAAAATTAAATTTCTGATAAGTAGAGACATAAATGATTGCATGACCCTTCCCTCTCCTTCTTGTCTTGCACATATGACATAAGAAATGGAACCGCACCAGCCATCTCAAGTGACTAAGGAAAGACCAAGAGAATTTCAGGGTCACCTGCTTTTACCTCATTGACACTGAACCAACACTAACAGGTATTTATTTCGGGATCTCTTATTAAATAGGAAAATTAAATTTTCCTTATTTAATCTACTGTACTAGTTACTTACCTTTTATTCTCAAATTTATTGTACATCCTTTCCTCTAAGTGTTATTTCCAAATTTTCTTGCCAGCTAATGTCCAACTAAATATAGGCCATTGGCAGGCTAGCAGGGGATTGAAAAATGAGAAGAAAGGAGAAGCCAGAGAATTTCTCCATCTGTTCCTCTGCTTTAGGCTATATTCCTAGCATTAGCTGTATCTTCTCCATAATCTTAACTCCTGATGATCATTCCTCTTCCATGGTCCCATCTTCCTCAAGCATCTGTCTTCTAGATCCAGCCCCAGGTGGCAAAGGTTCCTAAGTTAGAGTAAGCATCATCTCTTTCATTTGTCCCTGAATCCCTGTGAGTGGTGGTGTCTTCCCACTTTTACCAGTCTTTGAGCTATTACTCTTTGAAACACCTTATTTGGTTTCTTAGCTTTTCCAACCCCTTTGTAACTAGTTCTCTATATTAAATTATTATTTATTGTATTACCTTTGGAGATTGTATTACCCTTTGGAGATTGTATTACCTTTTTAAATCAAAGTATAATTGACATACAATATCATATGAGTTTCAAGTGTACAACACAATGATTTGTCACTTTTATACATGTTATGAAATGTTCACTAGGATAAGTGTAATTACCATCTGTCACCATGCAAAGTTATTATAATATTATTAGGGAATACTATATTCCCTATGCTGTATATTACATCCCCATGACTTATCTATCTTATAACTGGAAGTTTGTTCTTCTTAATCTTATCCACTAATTTCATCCATTCTCCCGCCTTCCTTCCCTCTAGAGGCCACCTGTTTGATCTTTGTAGTTATGAGTCTGTTTTTATTTTGTTTTATTTGATCATTTTTTTTTAGATTCCACATTTATAAGTGAAATCATACAGTAGTTGCCTTTCTCTTTCTGACTTATTTCACTTAGCATAATACCCTTTAGGTCTACCCATGTTGTTGCAAATGGCTAGATTTCATTCATGTTCATGGTTGAGTAATATTACTCTGTGTGTGTGTGTGTGTGTGTGTGTGTGTGTGTGTGTGCATGTATCACATCTCTTCTATCCATTCATATAAATTATTAATGTTAGATTACTTGGCATGGACTGAGCTTTCCTGACTGGATCCTGACTGATATAGAACCTTAGTTAGACTTTCCCTTACCCAAAAAATCACTTCCTGAATTGATGTTGATTCACACCTTAAGAAATAGTGGATGTGTATATTTTAGTGAAGACCACCCTCCTTTATAATATATCTTACCATACCAAATCATAGTCTTTACTCTTTCCTCACCCACACTGAGGTAATAGTCACCTTGTAAAAGTCATGGTTGCTCCCTGCCTGGAATCTGAGAATTATTCTGAAATTTGACTTTCCTACCCCGTATTTGGAATACCCTTTCTTATTTGATCTCTAACTCACTCTATCCCAGTGGCTCTACCCTGATTCACCCTCTCTACCCTTAAGATTTATAACATATGTATATGTATGACCTTCCCACTTATTTTCTTGGCTGTGGTCACCAACAGCCATAAAGCAAATGAGGTGCTGCTCTGTCTAAAACCAATGGTCTGCAGGAACCAAAAGCAGCCTGGACCTAGAAACCTCTGGCCTGCTATCCCTGCAAAGAAAGATCCAAACTCTGTGCTCTGTGAGTGCATGTATGCATGCATGCATGTTTGTGGGTGTGCATACTTACTACAGGATGAATTTAGAAGTCCTTCCTTCTAATGGGTGGTGGGAAGCATAGGAAGTTTGGAGCATAAATATATTCATTATTTCAACCAATATATATTGAGCTATTTTTGTGTGTTCAGCCCTATTCTATATGCAAGTGATATAGCAGGTAACACAACAGAAAAGTCCCTACACTCTGTTCTCAAAGAGTTGTTTCTGACTGTCCAGAATGGTAAAAAGAGCCACTTACAGCCAACAGATCATGTTATTTAAGGTTATTAAAGTACTATTTTCACAAAAAGCGGAGTCAAAACCTTAATATCAATATTTATTTTCATCCTATGAGATGAGATTATGTTTGTTGTCTTCTCCTAAAATGAATGTTCATCCTGGCAAGGTATGTTTGCTTTCAGGGCAAATCAGCAAGAAAACAAACTAGAACTCCTGATGATAGGTGGACCAAAATCAAATGGAGCCCCCACTTTTGCTTTTTTTCACTGACTAGAATCCAAACCTTCCCCCAACCATAGTCAACAACATCTAAGTTGAAGAGTCCTCATGAGCAACCAGTCCAGACTGAGGCATCTAGAGCACACAGGATGCAAAAAGGATTTAAGTGGAGGGAATCAGAGAGAATCTCTGATTTTGGAAGTAGAATTCTCAGAGGAGAGACACACACACACAGAGAAAGAGATTGAGGGTGTGGCACAAGAGATCATGTCTTCATGGGTATTCATTTTGAACACTTAAATATGTCAGACTCTGTAGCTACACCTGAAAAAAATGCTTTTTAAGTTTCAATTTAGCATTAATACTCCAGGATTCTAAAATCTAGAGCAAATTTTTTTTAAAAATCTACAGTTGGATTATATTGCAGTTGATAAGACTCGATTTTTCTGTAGAAGATGTGCTGTATTTTTATTAGTGCTCACAAAGAAATAAAAATTAAATCCTAATTTTCAAAAGCAGTTGTAAATTTTAATGTGGGAAAATTCAAGTTCAGTTAACATCACATTGGTCTTTAAAATCAAGATTACCCAGTGATGGGTATTAAGGAGGGCATATACTGCATGGAGCACTGGGTGTTATAAACAAACAATGAATCAATATTCCTTCTAAAAGTAAAAAGCAGTTTCTACATTAAAATGAAGTGAGATCTTAAATTGTTCTAACAACACTAACTTAACTTTTATGATCTGGTTTAATTTTCACAAACACCCTATCACGTAAGTACTATTTTAAATCCTATTTATAGTTGTTAAAATTAGAATGTGGAAAAGCTGAATAAACTGTTTAAATTCACCTGGCCAGTTAAGTGACGGAGCCAGGATTGGAATGTTCAAATCTTGTAGCTAGTTCACTATCCTATAGTGCATCAGATTGACTAGCAGAAGTTACAGGAACAAAAGACTAAGAAAAATCTTGAACTCTGCTTACTTTGATAATTTTTCCTAAGAAATTTCAAACAAAACATGTTTTGTGTATTTTTTCTTAATAAACATATATTGTTCTCCTTGGTAAAATTCATACTTGTGATATATATACTAATTCATTTTCATCAAGTGATTAAATCATTTCACATAAGAAACTGTTTTCCTGAACATACAAAAATAAATTTGAGCAAACAATTGTAAAGCTAAGCACAACTCAAGAAATTGTTTCCCCAGATATCACATCCCACAAAGACCACAACCATATGCAAAAACAGCTAGGTGTGTAAGTTTTCCAAGAACAGGATCACGGTTTTGTGCTTTTAGCACTATAATCGGGAGAGGTTAAAAACAGAGTAGAATACCTTCTCCAGACTTCTTAGGAGAGGCAAGAATCTTAGCAATTACTTCCACTTGAAACTTCTGTCTAGCCTGCTTAGCATAGGATTTTCATCATGTGTGGTATATAAATTTTTTGGATCTTGAATTGTTTACTATTTCTTCCTCTGTACCTGAAAAAGATAATTTCCTGGGTGAAATAGATGGGAAGATAACAGATGTGTTCCAGGACCTACAGCAAAGGCACTTGAAGACTGGAGTTCTGCCCATTATTGAGTTTATCAGGGGCCAGCCTCAAGGAACTAGTCAGAGACAACACAAGAGCTTCCAATTCTAAAGGCCCTTGTTTTCCAAGCTCTTTATCTTCAATTTAGGAGATAAGTAGCAACAAAATTGTGTATATCACTTCCTATAGCACCCTTGCTCCCTTTCTTCATATCCCTTCATCCAGTTTCAAAAAGGAAATACAACAGACTTTATCACCCTCGCTCAGTGATCTCTTTAAGCTCAAAGCATTATTGTCCTCAACTGCTTATTGGAACAAGTCCACCTTCCACATTTTGTGAACACAGCTGCTGACTGCCTTATCAGAGGGGCAAAGAATGGTCAGCACAGCCCACAAATTTATTTTTCTTAGTTAAAAATAAAAACACAGCCAGACAGCAGTCTGGGGATGGGCAGCAAATGGAAGGATATAGAACACTATTATGGAAAGGAGGAGAAAAATGGCAACACTCAGCTCCATGGAGCCTGGCTTTTTTATAATTTTTTAATGTCTGTGAACTGATAGCTATTGATGAAGTTTGTGAAATCAGCTGATTCCAGCTGTATTGAATTTATAGTGAAGATCAGTCCTACCCTAAATTCCCAAACTTCTATGTATAGTACATTACCCCAGAGTTTACTGGAGCCCTCCAAAAAAGCCCACATGCCACAGGTTAGGAGATAGAGGATACTGATTCTCCAGCATTGAATGTAGAACTTGAAAACAATGTTCTCAACTTGAGTTGCATATTGAAACCCCTCAGCAGCTTTAAAAACTGCTAATACCTAAGCCCTGGTCCTCGGCATTTCTGATTTAATCGAGTTAGGTAAGCTTAGGATCAGAATCTTCTCATTCATCATTTTCTCATTCATTGGTTTTTCTCATTGTAGACAAAACTGAGACCCACTCCTGTGGAATGCCACATCTGAGGTCCAGACCCCCTGCCTGCACACCAGAAGATTCTGGAGGATGGGGAAGCAGGATTTGAAAGAGTGCCAGTGAATATGGTTTTGGCCATATGAGGCAGTCTGTGGCTTTGCCAATCACTTCTTTAAATGATAACTACAGTTTAAGGATGGAAGTCTACCCGAGCATACCCACATGTCTCACTTTCCAACAATATAAAACCTCACAGATATGAGTCAAGACTACAAAGACTGATCAAAGCCTCTCTTTCCTCCTACTAACCAACAATAGGTAGTATTAGTGGGCCAAGGATGAATCCCTCTAATCTGCTATTTGCTTCCTGGATATGACTTTCAGCCTAATTGAACTTAAACTCAGAATTAAATCACAAGAACATATCTTTGCCCCATAAATCAGGTTGGCCTGAAAGATATGCTACCTCTTCCCTTATTGCTGTGTCAAACACAGGTATTTGTCCCTCAGAGGACTAGGAATAGGGCAAGGTCTTCAGAATTCTCAGAATTAGAGGTACATCCAATTTGACTTTAAAGATTTCCTGAAATCATGCATTGAACAAAGGCCTTAACACCTCTCTCTGGTTCCCTTCAGAGTATGTGAGTAATAAATTTATTACCCATGTTACATGAAAGTCCTTTGTGGACTTTTCCAGAGTCTTGAATCTAATCATGGTTAAGCCAACAAAGGGATTATAGCCTTATCAGGAGCTTATTTTGCAGAACTGCTACATAGCTTTGCCAGAGAGAGTATCCTGTTTTTCTCACTATGTTGAGCTCAAAGATCCCATTAAATAAAGTTGAGGTCTTCAGTTATGCAGAAATATAAACAGACTGCTCAGTGTGATTTGGAATTATATTTTTATTTAGAAAAAAATACTGTCCAAATACTAAACAATGTTGACCTCCATAATTCAGAAACCTGGATATGATAGAAGGAGAAATTCTAAAGTCTCTCCACTGGATAAAAGGCAATACATATTCAAAGCATGCACGCGCACACACATGCACGCACACGTGCGTGCACACACACACTTTGCCATTTTCTGTATCCTAGCCATGGAGTCTACTTGATTATTAATGAAGTCTAAAGTTTTTCAATGGATAAACTATTGAGAACTATTAAGAATATGGGACAATTTGAAAGCTTTGTAAAGTCAAGTCTAAACCTTTCTCTTTTTTTAAAGATTTTATTTACTTATTTGAGAGAGAGAGTGAGAGAGAGAAAGCATTGAGATAGGGGAGGGTCAGAGGGAGAAACAGAGTCCCGCTGAGCAGGGACCCCCATCCCCCAACACAGGACTCTCCTGGAACTCCAGGATCGTGACCTGAGCCAAAGGCAGATGCTTAACTAACTGAGTCACCCAGGAGCCCTAAACCATTTTGAGATTCAATTAGTTTAGCCTAATAGAAGCATATGGTATTTTGTGGGCTTGGTGATAGGTAGCTTGAGAAAAATATTATAGATAGGCTGAGGTGGCTGTATTATGTAGATTTCCATAGACTAAAGATCTAATTCTGCCTTAGTTGTAAGTAGGACAAACTAGTGAAATACAAGGTCCATGCCCACCCACATAGGACTAGATCCAATCAATCACTTTAAAACAAAATAATTTCCAATTTTGATGAAGTCCCAAAAGTTCATCTTTGCTTTTGTTTCCTTTGCCTTTGGAGACATATCTTGAAAGAAGTTGCTGTGGCTGATTTGAAGAGATTACTGCCTATGTTCTCCTCTAGGATTCTGATGGATTCCTGTCTCACATTGAGGTCTTTTATCCATTTTGAGTTTATCTTTGTGTACGGTGTAAGAGAATGGTCGAATTTTATTCTTCTACATATAGCTGCCCAGTTTTCCCAGCACCATTTATTGAAGAGACTGTCTTTTTTCCACTGTATATTTTTTCCTGTTTTGTCAAAGATTATTTGACCATAGAGTTGAGGGTCCATATCTGGCTCTCTACTCTGTTCCACTGGTCTATGTGTCTGTTTTTATGTGAGTACCATGCTGTCTTGGTGATCACAGCTTTGTAGTAAAGCTTGAAATCAGGTAATGTGATGCCCCCCATTTTATTTTTGTTTTTCAACATTTCCTTAGTGATTCGGGGTGTCTTCTGATTCCATACAAATTTTAGGATTATTTTCTCCAGCTCTTTGAAGAATACTGGTGGAATTTTGATCAGAATGGCATTAAAAGTATAGATTGCTCTAGACAGTATAGACATTTCAACAATGTTTATTCTTCCGATCCAAGAGCATGGAATGGTCTTCCATCTTTTTGTGTCTTCTTCAATTTCTTTCATGAGTGTTCTGTAGTTCCTTGAGTACAGATCCTTTACCTCTTTGGTTAGGTTTATTCACAGGTATCTTATGGTTCTTGGTGCTATAGTAAATGGAATCGATTCTCTAATTTCCCTTTCTGTATTTTCATTATTAGTGTATAAGAAAGCCACTGATTTCTGTACATTGACTTTGTATCCTGCCACGTTGCTGAATTGTTGTACGAGTTCTAGTAGTTTGGGGGTGGAGTCTTTTGGGTTTTCCATATAAAGAATCATGTCATCTGCAAAGAGAGAGAGTTTGACTTCTTCATTACCTATTTGGATACCTTTTATTTCTCTTTGTTTTCTGATTGCTGTTGCTAGGACTTCTAATACTATGTTGAACAAGAGTGGTGAGAGTGAGTATCCTTGTCGTGTTCCTGATCTCAACAGGAAGGATGCAAGCTTTTTCCCATTGAGGATGATATTTGCTGTGGGTCTTTCATAGATAGATTTTATGAAGTTCAGGAATGTTCCCTCTATCCCTATACTTTGAAGCATTTTAATCAGGAATGGATGCTGGATTTTGTCAAGTGTTTTCTCTGCATCAATTGAGAGGACCATGTGGTTCTTCTCTCTTCTCTTATTAATTTGTTCTATCACATTGATTGATTTGCAAATGTTGAACGATCCTTGTAGCCCAGGGATGAATCCCACCTGGTCATGGTGGATATTCTTTTTAATGTGCTGTTGGATCCTGTTTGCTAGGATCTTGTTGAGAATCTTAGCATCCACATTCATCAGTGGTATTGGTCTGAAACTCTCCTTTTTGGTAGGGTCTTGGCCTGGTTTGGGGATCAGGGTAATGCTGGCTTCATAGAAAGAGTCTGGAAGTTTTCCAAAATCAAAAGCTTCTGCACAGCAAAGGAAACAGTCAAGAAAACAAAGAGGCAACTCACAGAATGTGAGTACAGACAAAAGGTTGATATCCAGGATCTATAATGAACTCCTCAAACTCAACACACACAAAACAGACAATCATATCAAAAAATGGGCAGAAGATATGGACAGACAATTCTCCAATGAAGACATACAAATGGGTATCAGACACATGAAAAAATGTTCATCATCACTAGCCATCAGGGAGATTCAAATTAAAACTACATTGAGATATCACCTTACACCAATTAGAATGGCCAAAATTAGCAAGACAGGAAACAGCATGTGTTGGAGGGGATGTGGAGAAAGGGGAGCCCTCTTACACTGTTGGTGGGAATGCAAGTTGGTGCAGCCTCTTTGGAGAACAGTGTGGAGATTCCTCAAGAAATTAAAAATAGAACTTCCCTAATGACCCTGCCATTGCACTACTGGGTATTTACCCCAAAGATACAGATGTAGTGAAAAGAAGGGCCATCTGTACCCCAATGTTCATAGCAGCAATGGCCACGGTCCCCAAACTATGGAAAGAACCAAGATGCCCTTCAATGGACGAATGGATAAGGAAGATGTGGTCCATATACACTATGGAGTATTATGCCTCCATCAGAAAGGACGAATACCCAACTTTTGTGACAACATGGACGGGACTGGAAGAGATAATGCTGAGTGAAATAAGTCAAGCAGAGAGAGTCAATTATCATATGGTTTCACTTATTTGTGGAGCATAACAAATAGCATGGAGGACATGGGGAGATAGAGAGGAGAAGGAAGTTGGGGGAAATTGGAAGGGGAGTCCATGAGAGACTATGGACTCTGAAAAACAATCTGAGGGTTTGGAAAGGGTGGGGGGTGGGAGGTCGGAGTACCAGGTGGTGGGTATTATAGAGAGTACAGATTGCATGGAGCACTGGGTGTGGTACAAAAATAATGAATACTGTTATGCTGAAAATAAAATAAAAAATAAAATAAAATAAAATAAAATAAAAAATAAATTAAAAAAAAAGAAAGGAAGGAAGACCAAGATTCTGAACAAAAATGTTTTATTAGGCAAAAAAAAAAGAATATGTATATATAAAAAAATAAATAAAATAAAATATTACATTAGAAAAAAATAATTTCCAATTATATGTAAAATTATGAACCTCAATTGCAAGGAAAAAAATCTCTTGTATATCCTCAGATGGCCGTATCTTTCTACTGACAGATGAAACTCAAGCCACATCTCCTCGGGTGCATTTCTTACAGTGCAGTGATGAGTGATTTAGTACAAGACAGTGGCAATGGAAGAGGGCTATAGAATTGGCTCTTCTGAAAGGACAATGATAACTCAATTCCATGTTGCATTTTTGTCCACTCACATTGTGGCTATAAAAGCAGAGTGGTTGAGCCTCTGGCTGTGGCCCCCATGTAACCAGAGAGATTAAACTTTCAAAAATGGTTGTTATAAAATCCCCCATTCTTCTCTCTCTTCTAGTATAAGACCTTGCCACCCCCCCATCAAGAAGGGAGTCTGATTCCTCTTGGTGTGAATCTGGGCAGAGCTTGTGGCTGCTTCTACTATTAAAGCACGGTAGAAGTGATGCTGTGTGAGTTCCAAGATGGGTCATAAAAGGTAATGAAGCTTTGTCTTGTTTGCTAGAATACTTATACTTGGAGCCTGGAACTGACATGTAAGAAGTTCAACTACCATGAGGTCACCATGCTATCAGGAAGCCAAACCACATGAAAAAACCACAAGTAGGTACTGCATCCAACAGTCCCTGTGACACTCCCAGCAAATACCAACTGTCAACCCTCTGAGTGAGTCATCTTGAACATCCAGCCCCATCTAGCTTTCAGATAATAGCTCCAATGACATCTGATTCCAACTACTGGAGAGACCCCCAAGCCAAAACCATCTAGCCAATCTCTTCCCAAATTCCTGACTCAAAATAATAATAATAATAATAATAAGCAAAATAAAATTTCTGTTTTAAGCTACTAAGTTTAGGGGATAATTTATTATGCAACAATAGCAGCCAGAACAGAATATTTTCAGAATTACTTTTACTTCCTATTATGCAAACTATTTTAGAATTTAAGAACATCAGAAATTTCTGACCACCTTCAAGAAAGGAGCCTCTTTTTGAGACACTTGACCCTGAATCTTCCAACATCCTGCTGCTCTTAGAATTTTCTAACAGCTAATGGCTCTGACAAGCAGTTATATTATGTAATCAAGTAGAGAAAATTCTATTCACTACAACTCTTCTAAGAGAGATTGCTCTCTATATTTGGGAAAATACTCTTTGATCACTGAATTGTGGGAATGAGATGAGAATAAGGAAGAAAGAGACATTTAAGTTCATATTCAAGTAGTAATAAGTAGTTGCTGAACATTTAAGTTCATGTTCAAGTAGTAATAAGTAGTTGCTGAACTTCCTTTTTTGGGGGGAGGGGGAGCCCTATTCACTGTAGTAGACCTTTTTGCTTTGTTAAGCACCTAGCCGAGAGGACATTTCAAGTTTAGGAAAAGAACTGCATTGCTTAGCAAAACAGAGGGAAATGGACCATATTTGGGAAAATGAAAAGGAGAACACCCTGCTTGCTGAGTAACCAAAATGAGAACTTTGGGGAACAGAGATATTTAACAGTGTGTTAAAGGAGTTTGCTATTGAATGTATAAGGAAAATTTTATCCCTTTTCAACCTTATGAGGGTTTTTGCAAATAATATGTTGCTCAATAATTCTCTTGTTGCTAGTGATCTAGAGAAGTAAAGAGATGTTCAGGTTAGCAAGAGGATGAAAAATAGAGTCCATATAGCATGAGCTGGTAGCTAGGGTACCCATATATTTGGAAGGATGTAACAGTGAAAAATTATTTTTTGAAAAGAGAAAGAAAACTGTCAAAAAATAATTTACCCTATATGGTGAGTGCTGTGAAATGCGTAAGCCTGACAATTCACAGACATGTACCCCTGGGGCTAATAATACATTATATGTTAATAAAAAAAATAATAATTTACTCTAGCTATCACCCAGTCATGGAAGGCCCATTTTATTTAATTTTTTAAAGTCTTTTTTTTTTTTTTTTTTAATTTGAGAGAGAGTGCTAGTAGGAGCAGGGGGAGGGGAAGAAGCAGACTCCCCACAGAGCAGAGAGCTTGATACAGTGTTTGATCCCAGGACTCTGGGACGCTGAAATCATGACCTGAGCCAGAGGCAGACACTTAATCTACTAAGCCATCCAGATGCCCCAGAAGGCCCATTTTAAAGGAAGAGTTTTACACATACTGTTGTCCCCTAAAAATTGCAAAAAAAGGACAGGTACACAAAAGAATTCCCGAGCATTGTTTACTATTTGTTTTGCTTTGTTTTTTCCCAGTGCTAACAGTTGTTTAGTTTTGAGGAAGAAATTTGTGGGAAAAGTTGAGCTGTTGATACACAGAAAGGGTCATTTACCAGAGTCGCATAAAAATGTCCCAATGCTTTTACCAACAGCTAACAGTGAGCTTTGTCTCTTGCTATCAATTTCAACCCTTTAAAAACTTTCTTCTTATCTGCCCCATTTTTGAGAACAAGTTGTAATGTGTTCTATTCTGATGAACAAATCTGCACTGATAATTAATAACTGGCAATAAGTGAGTCTATTTTATTCAGTTTAGTTCCCTGAGTCATTTGCATTTTATCTGTAGCCTATTTGAACTTTGCCCCACAAACTTGGGCAGGAGGAAATGATATCATTTTTTTTTTTACTTTTTTCAAATTAAATCCAAGTTTGAGCCTCTTCCCTCCTGAAATTGTAGAAAAAGTCTACTTCTGTCATTATTTTTATTGGTAGAGAGAAGTCTTTTCCTTTTTAGTTTCCAATTATAAATTAAGAGCTCGATGTGCTTCCTCAAAAGAGAGGGGGAAAGTGTGAGCCTTCCGTCCCTCTTAACCTGCTGATAGACACTGTTCAGGTTCTGTTGCTCTCTGCAGTCTGGTGACCCCATAGTTTCCTCCGCTATATATGGATATTACAGCTAAGGCAGGATCCCTGTTCTAGGATTCAGTCTCCTCAACTGCAGCATTCCTAGTCCTGTCTCCAGCCTGAGTCTCCTTCATGGGGCAAGATTCTCCATGCAGAGTTTCTCCCTCCAGTCTTGGGAGGTCTCCTTTCCCAAAGAAAACTCACTTCTTTCCCATCTCCCTAACACAATCCTCTCAAGCACTGGTCTCTGGGAACATAAAAGCCAGGAAGCTCTTCTGCTACTGTCCATATCTCATTTTTCCTTCCCGTACCCATAACACAAACCTCCTCAGAGTCAAGGGAGGGGCTCAGAGAGTAAAACTATCTTCTTGGGAGAGGGAGAGGAAAACATGTTGCAAAAAGAAAACACAAAGTGATGTTTCAACAAAATACCCCAATATGTATTTAAGGAGACACTGCAGAAGCAGTAATATTTTTACTCAAAGGAAGGGGACTTTTTAAATGGGTCCTTTAATACTCCTCAGGGTTGGGCAGTGGTCCCTCTCCAGACAGGGTCCACTAAATTTCAAAGCACAATGCATTTGAAAAAATCCTAAGTTTAGGGATGTTGTTCTTGGGGTTGCCCCTTGGCAGAGGAGACATGCCTGTGAGGACACAGTCCTTAGGAATATATTTTCCTATCCCAGCCCCTACCCTCCAGGAGAACACCAGCAATAATTCTGGGTTAGTTAGCCAAAAGGCAGGCTCTGCCTTACCTGACTCCTGCCAGAGGCAACTCCCTTTGAAAATAGCTTTCTGTGTCAGAAGGAAGGAATAGGACCCTGGCACTGAGCAGACCTCTTACTTCCCTCACACCACTTGTTTACAGGCAGCACAGAGAAGGGGAAATAAGGTCAAGGAGCTGTTGCTATTTCCCTCTTTACTGAGGGAGGGGGCAGATGATCTTCAGTAGCAGATACCTTGATCCACTGCTTGGTGTCAATGAAGCTGTTAAAGCTGACATGTGACTTTGGAAAAATTCTACTGAAACCCCCTGTTAGTCATCCAAGAATGGTAAAATTAGAAGTCTAAAAGGATATAGATCTTCGTATCCAAACTAAGAGAGGTATTCTAAAAAATCAAAGGTTATATTTTTCATAGGACATTTTTTTTTTTTTTTGCCTTTCACTCTGCTTAGGCAACCATCAGCTGAAGACCTTCTCTCCAGTTTCTTATTTCTTTTAGCAGCCTCACTTTACAGATCAGGTAAACTGAGGCTCAGAGGGATTAAATGACTCATTTCAGATCTCATATCTAGTAAATAATATAGTCCAGGACTGCAAGCTAAAATTTCTGATTGTATTTACCCATTTGTGGTCTTTTTGGGTGAATATTTCACCAAAACATTTTTAGGATTATCTGTTCTTTTAAGATAGATGCTTGAAGAAGACTGAAGCTTCCTAGCATTAAGAGGGGTTGAATCCGTGTTAGGAAAACCAGACAAGTATTAACAAAATTCTGAGTAAATTGTCTGTCTCTGCAGATACCAGTAGATCACAGTTGGCAAAGGAAGTCTAAACAGTTCTGTCAATTGCTTTACAAAAAGTTGCTTTCTATTTATGAACCATTAGCTCAATTTAAGCATTAGTGTGTATATTGTGTGTGTATGTGTGTGTGTGTGTGTTAGAAGGATCCAGCGGGTACACAAACAAGCTTTAATATAGAGCTGGAAAGAGCCAAAGAATAAGCACATTGTAGACAACAGAACAACTAGAGCATTCTGTAGCTTTGAAAAACATTGTGGCCAAACAAAATGTTCTGCCAGGGGCAACATGGTTAGCTTTCTATCATTTCAGTATGAACAGGTTATATTTTCAGGTGCTATTGACCTTCAAGGCCAACCTAATAAACTCTGTTCTTAGGCTGTTCAGTAAGACCAACAGTGGCATTTGGGGAGCTGAGACAGGAGGAGATAATGTTCAGTTCCCTGCAAAGAACTGCATATTTTCCAGAAAGAATCTTAGTCCTCAAAGTATCCTCTAAAGAAGGGGGCGGAGAGATTTTTTTTTTTTTAACAAATTATAACATTTTGAAAGCACTTTTTTCAATTGGATGAGGGTTTCATTAGGACCATGTAATAGTAACTTAATTGAACATTAATTAGTAAAGATTAATTGAACACTCACTACAAAGAAGTACCATACCAACATGATCTCATTTAATCTTGAAGAAGGTTCAGGACAAAGGCAGCATTTATCAGACTTTCAAACCAGAAACTGGGGTTCAGAGGTTTTAAATAATTTGCTTACAAAGGTGATATAAAAAGTAATGAAACTTTCTTATCTCAGCTCAAGTCTTTCTGACTCCCAAGTCTTACCATTGGGCACACTGCCTCGCAATTTGATATAAGGGAAATGATACCCATGTAGGAGAGGTAGGTGTAGGTTCTAGAGAACCAAGAACTAATCTGTGAGCATCCATCCTTCCAAATTAGAGTAAACTTGTAATCTTAATGTTCACTTTGAAGGGAACTCCTTTCCATAAGCACAGTCTTTATTTTTCCAGTTTTCTGCTGGGTCTACTGGAGGAAGAAAAGATATTAAAATAAATTTCCTTGAAGGAAACACTACTTTTTTCAACTTCTGGGACATTAAAAAGAACAACCCAGACACATAAAATTAGATCAAAATTAATTCACATGTAAAAAATTCTGAGCTAATCACATAAAGATTATTTTGTCCAAAAGGAAAATTACATGAAAATTTAAATGTTTCTATTTAAAGACACATTTAATGTTATTTGGATGTTCTAGGAAAGTAAAAATGGTAGCCCCCAAAATTGCGAAATTGTGATTGGTTTTGTCTGCTTGATATTACCAATGCTAAGGTCAAGAAGATAAATATAAGTTTATAAAAAATAAAAAATTAAAAAAAAATTTTTTAAATATTAAAAAAAAGATAAATCACTTTTTTCAGTGCATACACAGACAAAAATAATGTATATCCATAATATACAAAAATACCTATAAATCAATAGGAAAAAACAATAATGCAATAGAAATATAGACGTAAAAATGAACAAGCAGAGAAACACATGGCTTAAGAACATATAAAAAGCCACTCAACTTCACTAATAATCAAAAATATGCATTTTAAAATCATGAAATATTTCTTAAAACATTCAGATTAGCGGAAGGTAAAAACAACAATTACAAGCACTGGAGATAATTTAGAAAAATAAAACTCTTCGTGTGTAAATTTACACAACCAGTTAGAACAATTGGTTGTATTTTATTAAAATTAAATACATAAACCTATTGCCTAACAATTTCATTTTGCAGATTATCCCCAGAACTCTCAACATATACATAATGAAACACATGGAAGAATTAGAAGCATAATTTGTCATAGTCAAAACGTGGGGAAATATATCAATTGTAGAATGTCTAAATAATTGTGATATATTCATATGACAGGATACTATTGAGCAGTAAAAATGAATGAACTAGAGTTAAACACATTAACATGGATGAATATTGTGGACATAATGAGAAGTAAAACAGATATTTCATGGGAATACACAAATATGCATCCATTTCCATTAAATTTAAAGTGTGTAAAATTAAATATATGTTATAAGAATACAAACAAATGTGAAAGTTGTAGAGATTTTCATGACAATGATACACTCCTAATTTAGGACCCAGATTTGTCTTTGGAGGAGAGGGAAGGAAATGAAATCTGGGTGGGGTATATGGAGGGCTTTAAATGGGTTTGTTTGTCAGGTTTTATTTCTTAAACTGGGAGATGGCTGAGATATTTCTCTTATACTATTTGCATCTTTTGGTGTTTTGAAAAATTCATACTTTTAAAAGTTCCTCAGTGACCAACATGAATAAAGAAAAGTCCTGCTCATCTCCTTTGGAAAACATTACCTTTTTTTGATCATGGCTGTGATTGAGTTTTTGAGAACTTAATTTCAGATGAAATAATGCAGACAGCTTAGAAGATCCCATTCTGGAAGAATATGAAGCTGTCTCAAATTTACAATCTGTGGTCTATTCAACAACTCAAAAACTCAGTATGGATTCCACGCCCTTGCCCTCTGCCTGGAGCCAGTGTAGCAAGGACACTGACTTTCAAAACAAAGCTAGATTTAGGTTTAATTCCACGCTTGCCACTTTCTGGCCTTAGTTTCTTCATCTGTAAAATGGAACTAATAAACCACTTCATTGAACTTTTGTTGAGGATGGAATTAATTACCACATGAAAAGTGCCCACAGTGAAATAAACACTCACAAATAATGTCATCATGATTTACAGAAATTGCGAGGCTAGAAAGTTGTTCTGGTTCTCTTTCTTGCTCTCACTTTCTTCCAGATGCCTGCCATTTTGGAGTTTGCCATGTAGGTAAATATTCTCATTCAAATCACTTTCCTGAGGCTTATAGTAACATGCATCCCGATTCATTATTTGGATAGTCCATTTTCTAGGTATTTCTGAATTTAAAATTGAAATGTTCTATTTATCCACATTTCTTTCTTCCTTAAAAGCACTAGTTGAGATCATGAGGCCATTACCTCAGAGATCTCAGACATTATTAAAACAAATTACTCTGGATCAGTGTAAGGGGGAGCCCTAACACCCACTCTTACAGAGGAGGCTGGGAGGTCCCTTGAGGATTGAAAGAATGGATCTCTTGTTGGCTCACACATGGCATTATTTAGACATAGCTGTTTTGCTAATATCACCAGATGGTTCCCAGCCATATATAAAAAATTCTAACCCACACTGATTTGTTTGACAAGTGTCCCACAACAAAAGTAGTTAACTGGACTGAAAAACATGTGTCTATTTAGGAAAAACCTTGTTCAAGGTTCATGTCTGCTGATGAGAGCTCCTTGCAAATAATAAAATCGTAATGCTAATGAGGAAAGTACGTGCTTAAGTCAGAAATTATGCATTTGTAATTTTATTCTACTACTTCCTGGTGACGTGCATGAGTAAACTGTTTAATTTCTAGGCTGTCATTTCTTCATTTGTAAAGCAGAGATAATAATATGTATCTCACAGTGTTCTAGTAAGATTTAAGTGATTATTATGAAAGAATTTGGAACAGAGATGAATCTACAGCAAACATCCAACAAATGTTAGGGAAATATTAGTTGCTCTGTAGATCAATTTGAATATGTATCTTCAAATTTCAGAACCTAGTTTCATGAAGGAAGAGACAATAATGGAGTGGAAAAAGTGTTAAACTTTGAATCAAGAAAAAAAAACTGTACTTACTACTCACTGTGTGGATTTGGCATTGCTAAACTTTTCTGAGTCTTATTTTTTTTAAAGACTTATTTATTTTAGAGAGAGGGGGGAGAGAGTGTGTGTGCATGGGTGGGGGAGGGGGATGGGGGAGAGAGAATCTCAAGCAGACTCTGCACCAAGAACAGAGCCCAACATGGGGATTGAGCCCATGACCCTGAGATCATGACCTGAGCAAAAATCAGGAGTCAGAGGTTTAACTGACTGAACCACTCAGGTGTCCCCTGAATCTTATTTTTTTAATGTGAAAAATGGGACATAATAATAATAATAATATCTCCACTCTGCAGTTTCTAGGATTACTGAGGGGGCAAAATTTGTCTCTCTGTATCCCCAACCTTCAGATTCTTCCTTCCCTTCTGTTCTTAAATGTAACAATCATTGTTAAGTGTGTATTTGTGTTTTCTCAAAATACTGACTTCTAATGGAATGAATAGCTTTCAAAAAAAAAAAAAATCCAGTGGTAGAATTACAGTTGAGTTCTGGAATTCAACAGTCTTTTCTGAGGAAGGACTTTATATGCATAGATGAATAGTAACTGCACAGCAGAACACTATTAACAGCTGTGGTTAAGATAATTACCCATCTCTGGAGAAATGCCACCACCTTCTGTGACATTATGCTTTCAAATTCAATAAGATGGAGTAATTTCATGATAATTTCAATCTCAGAACTACCTTTACTAAAAGTCTGAATATTCACTTCTGAACACTCTACAAATCAAATTTTACAGCCAATTGGCTGTTTTGTTGGATAGATCAAAGAATAAGCCTAATGAAAGCCTGAGTTCATCAAAGATTCAGACCCAGTGAACTGGGCAGTATTCTAGAAAATGGGGTATGCATGGAAGTTACATAACATTGCCCAGAGGACAATAGCTTGAGTTTGATTTAATTTAGTTGAATAGAAAAATGCTCGAGTTAAGTTCTCTTCTTTCATTGTGTGTGTGTGGGGGGGGAACACCTTCTCTTTAATTGATAAACAATACATGAATGTATTCTTACTTGAAAAATAATGTAAATCTTTTAAAGTTGCAGTCTCTTGCATCACCATTTCCCTTCTCAAATGTAAGTTTGAGTGCATTGTGCACTATTATCAGTACACTGTGTAGATTTACTTTTTATTTATTTCTTCATTTTAGAGAGAGAGGAAGAGAGAGATCTTGTTGGAAAGGCAGAGGGAAAGAGAGAAAGAGAGTCTCAAGCAGGCTCCACATCGAGCATGGAGCCTGACATGGGGCTTCATCTCACAGCCCTGAACCTGAACTGAAATCAAGAGTTGGATGCTTAACTGACCCCAGTTGCCCCTCATTGTGTATCTTCTATGGAGTCCAATACAGGGCTTGAACTCATGACGCTGGGATCAAGATCTGAGCTGAGATCAAGAGTTGGACACTTAAATGACTGAGCTAGTAGGTTCACCTGTGTATCCTTTTAACATAGTTTCTCTGCCTGTTTCTTAATATGTAACATATTTATAGAAACACATAGTTTTTTGGTGTGTATTTGCCCATAAATATACAAACTGTCCTATAACTAGCTTTTTACCTCCAATGTATGTTAGAGACAGTCCCATGTCAGTACGCAGTTATCTGCCTCATCTTTTTTAACTATTACATAATACTCTACGGTGTGAATGTGTTCTCATTTGTTTAACTATTTAGCTATTGACTTACAAGGGAGTCATTTCAAATGCTTTGTTCTTATAACTGCAATAATGAGTTCTTAGGCATATGAGTAAATATAAAAAAGTAATTTCTGATCATAAGATATATACTTTTAAAATTATAGCACTGTCAACTTATCTTTCAAGATGTTTATGCCAGTTTATACTCTAAGCAGCAGTATTTCATGGTAACCACTTCCCTATACTTTCACCAACATTTGATAACAATATTTCAATGTCTTGCTTAATGGCAGGAAAATGGTATCTCATTGTTGTCTTTATTTGTATTTCTTTGGTTGATAGCAATACTGAGCATTTTTAATGAATGTATGGGTTTTTTGTACCTTCTCTTAAATAAACTACTGCTAATGTAAGTATAAGCTCTTTCTGTACTTTATTCTATTCTTTTAATCTATTTTCATCTTTCTACAAAGATGGAACATGTGTTTAATCTAGATATTTAATATGTTTTAAACCTTCAGGGGAGAGACTTCTTTTTCATGAATGTTTTTACTTGCAAACTTCTTTTTTTTATGTTCTTTTTTTTAATAATTTTTTATTTTTTATAAACATATATGCAAGGTAGTAGCTAATCATGTACTGCACCTGTGACCAACAGATAGCTATTACTCTTTATTTCTTAGAAATAAGGAAATAAAACCACAAAATGTACAAAGTCATATCTAAACCCCAGATTTTTGGGTCTAGTGCCTTTGCCTCTAAAGTTCTGCAATTATACCCAGATGCCAGAGGCTATTAGAGGGGAAGTAGAATAATCTATTTAATCTCCTCATTACAGATGAGCAAACTAAGGTATGGGAAAGCTAAATATCTATGACATGATACTAGAACACAGGTCTACAGGCTCTCAGTTTGGATTCTTTCCACTAAACCATGTAGATTTACATAATGGCAACATTTCACAAGCAAACTCTAGTGTTTTAGCCCTACCAATCACCTGGAAGGGCAAAAGAGTTGAGAACTCATTGCCAGACTTTTAATTTTGTTTCCATTCTCTTATTTATTTATTCTCTTAAATAAAGGGAAACAAAATTGTTTAAGTTAAAACCGAACACACAAAAGTTAAAGCTCAGTAGTCATACATTTTCACACTGGCTCTGTGAAAAAGACAAAGAAAATAGGGACATCCTCAGTTACAGCAATATATTCTGTTTATCTACTGTCCACCTATTGAATGTTTCAAGTACTTCATGAATAGTGTTGCATCTATAAGCAAAGATGGGCAAACATGCTTGGAATGAGCAGTCTTGAGTTTCATGAGGACTCCCCTGGAACAAAAGTTGATTCAAGCTCTTCCCTTGATCAAGATCCAACACACACTGGTTTTCAGTATTCTCAGCTGGGAAGTACAGGAACACTGGATTTCAACAGCTCTGTGGTTTTACCTGATAACACTTTTGTTTGTCTGGACAAAGGACAAGCATAGATTGACCTGTGTCACAAACTTCAAAGTTTTTGTAACTACTCTTGGAAAAACACATATTTAAGACTACCCTGAAAGAGAGCAATAGAATAATACTAGGTGACTTCAATAACACACTTTCAGCACTGGATAGATTATCCAGACAGAAAATCAACAAGGAAAAGTTGTACCTAAACTACATATTAGATGAGATGGACCTAACAGGCATTTATAGAACATTCCATCCAATAGCAGCAGAACACACATTCTTCTCAAGCCCACATGGAATGATTTCCATGTGTTAAGATACAAACCAAGTCTTAATAAATTTAAGAGCATTGAAATAATATCAAGTATCTTTTCTGACAGTGGTTTGAAACTGGAAATCAATTAAAGGAAAAAAATAGGAAATTCACAAGTATGTAGAAATTAAGCAGCATACTCCTGAAAAACTGATGTGTCAAAGAATAAATCAGTCAAAATAAAAAAAAAAATCTTGAGACAAATGAAAACTGAAACACAGCATACCAAAAGACGAGATTCAGCAAAAGTGATTTTAAGAGGGAAGTTTATAGTGATAAATGCCTGTATTAAGAAAAAAGAGAGGTCTCAAACAGCTTAACTTTACACAACAAAGAACTAGACAAAGAAGAACAATTGAAGTCCAATGTTAGTAGAAGGATGAAAAACTACAAAGATCAGAGGATAAATTATTGAAATAGAGACAAACAAGACAATAGAAAAGAACAATGAAACTAAATGCTGGCTTTTTGAAAAGATAATCAAAATAGATAAACCTTTAGCTAGACCTACCAAGAAAAAAAAGAAAGAAAACTCAAGTAAGTAAAATTAGAAGTGAAAGAGGAGACATTACAACTGATACCACTGAAATAGAAAAGATCACAAGAGACAACAATGAACAATTTATGCCAACATATTGGACAACCTACGATAGGATAAATTCCTAAACACATACAACCTACCAAGACTGAATTATGAACAAATAGATAAACTGACCAGACCAATTAATAGTAAGGAGATTGAATCACTAATCAAAAACTTCACAATAAGGCCCAGAATCAGATGGCTTCACTAGTGAATTCTACTAACCATTTAAAGAATAACTAATACCAATCCTTTTCAAAAGTTTCCAAAGAATTAAACATGATTGAACACTTTCAAACTCATTTTATGAGGCCAGGTTACTCTAATACCAAAACCAGAAAAAGACACTAAAAGAAAAGAAAATTAAAGCAAATAACCCTGAAAAAAATAGTTGTAAAAATCTCAACAAATATTAGCAAGAATTCACAGTATTTTTGTTTTAAAAATCATACATCATGATCAACTAAATTAATTCCAGGGATGCAAAGATGGTTCAACGTCTACAAATCAATCAATGTGATACACCACATTAACAAATAAAAATTACATGATCTTCTCAATTATTACAGAAAAAACATTTGACAAAATTTGACACCCTTTCATAATAATAACCCTCAAAGAAATGAATATAGAGGGAACATAACTCAACATAATAAAGTCCACATCCGACAAGCCCACAGCCATCATATTTAATGAAGAAAAACATTAAGAGCAACTCTACAAGAAATAAAAATAAAAAACATACAAATTAGAGAGGAAGAAGTAAAATCATCTCTGTTTTCAGATGACATGATATTACATATAGGAAACCTTAAAAATTCCACCTAAAAACTGTTAGAATAACAGAATTCAGTGAAGTTGCAGTATAAAAAATCAATATGCAAAAACCAGTTGCATTTCTATACACTAACAATGAATTATCAGAAAGAGAAATTTAAAAAAACAATCCCACTTACAGTAGGATCCAAAAGAGTAAAATACTTAGAAATTAATATCAAAGACATGAAAGATTTTTACACTGAAAATGAAAACCTTGATGAAAGAAATTGACAAAGATACAAATAAATAGAAAAATATTCCATGTTCATGGAGTTAATATTGTTAAATTATCCATGCCACCCAAAGCAGTCTACAGATCCAATGCAATCCCTATCAAAATCCCAATGATATTTTTCACAAAAATAGGGGAAAAAATCCTAAAATTCATATGGAGCCACAAAATATTCTGAATAGCTAAAGCAATCTTGAGAAAAACAAAGCTGGATACATCACAATTCTTGATTTTAAACTATATTACATAGCTATAACAATTGAAACAGTATGGTATTACATAAGAACAGACACATCGATCAATGAAACAGAATAGAAAGCTCAGAAATAAACCCAGGGACAATTACTTTATGACAAAGGAGCCACAAGCATACATATGGGAAAGGATAGTTTTTTCAGTGAATGGTGTTGGGAAAACTGGATAGCCACATGCAAAAGAATGAAAGTGGATTCCAATTTTATACTGTACAGAAAAATCTAGTCAAAGTGAATTAAAGACTTGAACATAAAACCTGAAACTATGAAACTCCTAGAAGAAAACATAAAAAGTAAGTCCTTACCATTGGTCTTGGTGATGATTTTTTGGATGTGATACCAAAAGCAAAAGTAACAAAAGCAAAAATAAACAAATAGGAATACATCAAACTAAGAAGCTTCTGCTCAGCAAAAGAAACCATAAACGAAATTAAAAAAGCAAAATTTGAGATGGAAGAAAAATACTGGAAACTACATAGCTTATAAGGGATTACTATCCAAAATTTACAAGGAAGTCTTACCACTCAAGAGTAAAAACATAACCCAATTAAAAATAGGCAAGATCTGAATAGAACTTTTTCCAAAGAAGACATACAAACGGCCAACAGATACATAAAAAGGTGCTCACATCACAAATCATCAGGTAAATGCAAATCAAAAAAATAATGAGATATCACCTCTTACCTATTAGGATGGTTATTATCAAAAAGACAAGAGATAGATAATGCTGGCAAGGATGTGGAGAAAAAAGGATGCTTGTACACTGTCATTGGGAATATAAACTGGTAGTCACTATAGAAAACAGTATGGAGATTCTTCAAGAAATTAAAAACAGAACTACCATATGACCCAGCAATTCTACTTCTGGATATACAAAAAGGAAACAAAATCATTATCTAAGACATAATGTATTCCCATGTTCATTGTAGCATTATTCACAACTCAAAAGATACAACCATTATTCATTATTCAGAGTATGGAAATAACCTGTGTCCCATCAGTAGATGAATGGATCAAGAAAATGTGGTATATACATGCAATGGAGTATGATTCAGCCTTTAAAAAGAAGAATTCTTGGGGCACCTGGGTGGCCCACCTGGCTAAGCCACCAAGTCTAAATTTTCTTAGGTCATGATCTCAGGGTCATGAGATCAACCCCTGTGTCAGGCTCCAAACTCAGCAGGGAGTCTTCTTGGGATTCTTTTCCTCTCCCTCTGCCCTTCATTCTACTCATGCTCGTGCTCTCTCCCTCTCTCTCTCTCTCTCAAATGAATAAATAAACCTTAAAAAAAAGAAGAAGAATTCTTATCATTTGTGACAACATGGATGCAACTGAAGGACATTCTACTAAATGAAATGAGTCATCACTTATATATGGAATCTAGAAAGAGAGAGAGAAAGGGAGGGATGGAAGAAGGAAGGCAAGAAGTCATGAAGTCATGAAGGCAGGAAGCAAAGAAGGGAGGAAGAAAAGACGAAAGAAAAGAAAGGAAAAAAAGAAGGAAAGGAAAGGCCAGGGGGGAAAAGGAAGGAAGGAAGACAGGAAGGAAGAGAAAGAAAGAAAGGGAGGGAATAAGGGAGGAGGAAGGGAAAGAGAAGAGAAGTTGAACTCATAGAAAAAACAAAAAAAAAGTGGTTATCAGAAGCTGGAGGAAATATAGAGAAGTAGGTAAATGGATATAAATTTCAAATATAAGATATGGTCTGAGGAACTAACGTATAACATGGTCAACCATAATAGGGAGCACTGTACCACATAATTAAAATTTGCTAAGAGAGTAGAACTTTCTGCAAACACACAAACTTAATATGTGAGGTGATGTATTATAAATTAACGTGGGAGATCCTTTCATAATGTGTATGTATATCAAATCATCACATCGTCTAACGTGAATATGTTACAGTTTTATTTGTCAGTTTTACCTCAGTAGTGCTGGGCAGAGTGGAGTGACAAACAAGGCTGTCCTTGTCTCAATATCTTCTGGATTTTGAGCCAGAATGAAAACAAAACAAAACAAAAATACAATGCTTGAGGTTTTAACCAAGTTTGGATCAAAGGCCTCAGAACCTCTGCAGGGTAAGTTACACAGCAGGAATGGAAAAGTCCACTACAGGGCCATGAGCCACGTAGTTGGAATGAATAATTCCTGCTTATTCTTGGGGTCCCCAAATTTCCATCTTACAACCTGCATGTACTCCATTTGTAGTCCTCAGGCAAATTCTTTAAGCCTTTTGGTTGCATTTTCTATTTCATCTTGTTATAAATAATAAGTCAGAACACATGTCTTGAATAGCTTAAGATCTAAAACATATGTTTGCGCAGTGAGACCACAGAGGTAGAACTACAGAACCTGAAACCAATTTTGTTTTCAGCAGAGACATTGGATGTCTGTTCAACACATTTATTAAAATGTAATTTTTGTTCATCCCATGTGCCATGCTGTCATGAAACATACCAAAGAAGACAACCAACTTCTTGTCCTCCAGGAGCATATAATCATTTTGGAGAGAAAATAGTCTCATTCCTCAATGCCCTTCTTCATGCATAGTAAATACCAGTTTAAGGAACTAGAGGTTCAAAAAAGGTAGAATAAAGATAACCTGAAGAGGAATGCATTGTCCCTTTTAGGTCAGTTCCAAGCCAAAGAGAAATCCTTACCTATTATCTTTGAGCCCTTTAATAAGGGCTATAGATCTGCCAACTGAGTATGATGGCTCAGGTCTAATTTATAAAAACTTTCCTTTGGCTCCTACAAGAATGCAGTTCTCCTATTCATGCACATAGTTTCCTGGCTCTACAGCAGAAACTTAGATGAAAAACCCATTTCATAGGTCAGCCTAGCTCCTTTCGATGAGGAAGGTTTTGTCTGTTCAGATATTTCTCCCTTAAACTTCCTGTCTTTCTTCACTAACTTGGAAATACTTTTCTGCTCTTTCTGGAGATTTCTGGTCCATAAATCATTTTACTTCTTCCTTTCCCTGTTCACAATTTGCTTGAGGAAGGTCTGGGAGATAACAGTACCGTGGGACAACACTGAGTTAGAACTTTAGCTCTCCACCACTTACTAATTAGAGCATCAATGTTCTCAACTGTAAAATAGATAAAATCATTAATAACTGCCTTCCTGGGCAGATTGATGAAATGATTATAGCACTCAAAGCTGGTGCCTTTATAAGTATGAGCATCTGTCTCCTTTTCCTAATGAAACCTTAAATTCTTCCTCTAGGCTATACACTTTCACATGCTGATCTGCAGTTGTTACCTTTACTTCTCAAAAAAGCTTCTGGGGTTCTAGATTCTAAATATATCCCTGAACCAGTTTTTTCTGTCCTGTGAGCATTGCCCCACTTGGACCAACCAGCTTTATTTCCAGATGAAGCTCAGTTTTGTTTTTGTTTTTGTTTTGTTTTGTTTTGTTTTAAATAACTATCACCACCGCTACTACCTACTGTTGTAAACTAAATCATGGTACCACCTTTTCAGGGTGTCTCCATTATAAACATCCTATAGGTACCAGGAAATTGGTGAATTAGTTTTCTAGGGCTGCCATAGCAAAAATATTGCAGACTGAGTGGTTTTAACAACAGAAATATGTTTGCTCACAGTTCTGGAGGTTGGAGGTTCAAGATCAAGATCGGCAGGTTTGACTTCTTCTGAGACCTCTCTCCCTGTCTTGCAAATATCCACTTTCTCACAGTGTCCTCACATAGTCTTTCTTCTGTGCATCCATCATCCCTGGTGTCTCTTTCTGCGTCCATTTCCCTCTTCTTATAAGGACACCATTCCAATTGGAATGAGGCCCCCATAAGGGCCTCATTTTAACTTAACTGCCTCTTTAAAGGCCCTATCACCAATATAAATGTGTTCTGAAGTATAGGGGTTAAGGTTTCAAGATAAGAATTTTGGTGGAAAAAAAAGATATGAATTTTGGGAAGAGATAATTCAGCCCGTAACAACTGGTTCTTTCAGAAGGTGCAGGGAATTAAAGAGGGAGCCCTGAGTTGCACCATGATGCAAGTATTCCTACTGTGGCCTACTTCAAGCTACCAATAATAGCTTGGTAACCAATTGCTAAAATTTCCTGAACAACCAATTGCCAAATTGCCTGAATATTTGGTATTAAATCTCACAAGCTAGTAAGAGCTGGCTCCAGCACATGGCTAGTACAGATTCTGGCCAAATGTTCCTTCTTTTATTGGGATGGGAGGGGTTTCCTCTGTATTCTGTATTACCCTATCAACCTTTGTAGGACATTCTACTATCTCGTTCTTTCAGCTGAGGGACACTTCTAATTTTTTACCCCTTTGCAGTGCTAGTTATTGACATACCCTTGTATGGGTATGCTCAATCTGTTCTCCAGCCCTTCCAGGATTAGATTATACATTCACTCACCTCCTGAGGATGGTGACTCATTCTCTCTGCACTTGAGAAGTTGGTAATCTGGAAGTTTTCCTCCCTCCCTCCCTCCCTCTCCTTCTCCCTTTCTCCTTTTTTCTTTTCTTTCTTTCATTAATTCTTTTTTTCTCTCTTTCTTTCCATCTCAAGTGCAGTGATATTTATTTAAACCCAAAGGGACATACCTACAAATAATTTCACTTAGGACCAAAGAAGGAAAAACTTGTTAGATTTTTTTCCATTTCTCAACTGATCTTGTGGGAGCAGCTGGATAAGAAAAAAGTGAGTCAACTTTGTGAGAGTTAAACAAGAAAAAGGTTTAGACATGTCCTAGCATGAAAAATAGTGGTCTTTATCTTTATCTTTTACCATTCATGTCCAACACTGCATAACTGCTCATAATTCCAGGTAAAGAGAATCTAATATTTTAAACAATTTAAGAACTTAACCAATCAGTTAGCACTCCAGCCAAACAATGCACCAAGAAGAACAAACCCCCTTAACTTTCTCATTTCTTATTTTATTCTGACAGCTTTGGAAGAGTAACAGGAAGTATCTTTTGATGAAGAAATTCTAAACTGGATTTAACTGAAAAAAAATTCTTGAATCTATTTTGTGAGAGACTCTTAATTTCTGGCTTTTGTTTAATCATCATAATTTAATAGATTCAGAAAAGTTTTTGGCCTTCAAATCAAATAACTATGATACCCTCATTCCAAGTTTGTGTCTACATATCTGAGAGTCAAATGAATAGCAAATCTATTTGATTTTCCACTTTGATTATGAAATAAACTAGATAGTTCCCAAATTTCTCTTGTGTTTAGTGTGATATCTGGCTTCCAGGGGTCCTCTCCTCCTGGTGTTCATGCCCCCAGGGTAGTTTTTTCCTATATTGAATGGGACTAACCTGTATTAGCAGAAGAATACTGTGCAGAAAACATTGCAACTTCTGCTTTACTCTTTCTTGGCTTACTACAGCTTCTGTGTCATGAAAGCACTCAAATCCTGGAGGGAGGTTACGTGGGGAGAAACAGAGGCCTCCTTCCAACTGTTGGTATTAACTGTTAGCCTGTAAGTGAACCCTTAGAGATGGATCCTTCAACCCCAGTCAAGCTTTCAGAAGACGCAGTTCCAGCTGATACCTTGTCTGCAACCTCACAAGAGATCCCAAGCAGGAACTGCCCAGCCAAGTTGCCTCTCAATTCCTGGCCCACAGAAACTGTGTGAAAGAATAAATGCTTCTTTTGGTTTTAAACTACTAAATTTTTGGTGTCATTTGTTATATAGCAACAGAAAACTAATACACTCAGGCATTTAACACCCAATATGCAGAGATCCAGTGCTCATACGTCTTTCAGGGTCAGGAAAAGAAAAAAGGCTACACTTTAATCCCTGTGATAGACATTTATGGGTTTTTGCAATTCCTTGGGCTTTGAACCCCCCTCTTGTGTCTGACTTTTCCACCTTCCAAGTCTTGGTGAGATGTTCCTTCCACTCTAGACCCAGAGAATGCAGAATACTTACTTTGCCAGTCTGTCTGGCAGTTGTTGGACAAATGCCCAGTCAGGCACACTTGTTCACAGTGATGGTTGTATTGTGCTATGGCATCCACTGTGGTCCGCAGTTATGACAGCAGTGCTCCTCCTCATTAGACTGGTTTGCTCCTGCCCTTTTCCCAGTGCTGGTTTTCCAGTTACAGAGATTCTATGAGCTACCCGGTATTACTAGTTCTCTTTTGTGCATAATCATCATGATGCATTATGCATACTGTATCGTGGTAGGTCCAGTGGAAATCATAAGGGCATCAGATACATCAAAGGTCAATAGGAACTCCCTGAGAGAGAGGGTTACTTGATTCTGGCCTCTTGAACTAGTCTTTGAAGGCACAACTTAATTGGCAGAAAGCTGAATTACAATACAGAAAGAAAAAGGTTAACGGAACACATTATCTTTAAGATAAATCATTATGTTTATAAAAAATAAAAAATTATATATATAAAAAAAAGATAAATCATTATAGGTAGGCGTCAGTGCACCCAGAGTTTGGGACCCTCAAACACTGATGATTTATAAATGAAACACTTCTCAAAGTTTGAGTTTTTCTACTTCAGTAGTTTTATAATTACATGTTTATTAACTTGTTAAAAATTTTTTCATACCATTCATTACCTACAAGAAACAAGGGCATCAAGAAATGAAAAACAAAATTAATTTTAAAACCATACTAGTTAGAGCAAGGACACGTAGAAAATGAAATTTAAGTACATAATTGAAACCAGCTATAAAAGTATGAGATAGTCATAAATATCAGAATGTTATATTGTTTTCCTAAGTAATTAAAAAGCCATATCCATGACAGAACTTAGATTTAATGTTTCATTTTTCTCCTCATAAGCCTTTGATTAATTCTTGAGTTATAAATTCTGGCATTTTTAGGATGGTAGACAAATCTTTAGGGAGGCCAGAGGAATTACCTACATGAATAATCAGTAAAAATGTAGAATCACAGCTTTCTATAGGTTAGATTTAGACAGCTCTACCCCAGCCTTATCAGGTTTTCCCCTTAGAAGCCGTCAGCTCTAAACTCAATCCCTCTACATAGACTCAGCAAATATAACTCTTACCCAACCTTTGGCAAGAAAGTATATTGGGCTGTCTTTTTATCTTTTATCTTTGGAAATTTTTATTTTTAATTACACTGACTACATGAACACATTCTTTGTACAAAATCCAAACATTACAGATCAAGCCAAAGCCTCTATTTACTGCTAACCACAGTTCAAGTCCCCTGTGCATGCTTGCAAACTTCTAGATGTTTATCTATGTATCTACTGGATTATATAGGTACAAGTGTAATGCTCAACCTTTACTCTAAGTTGCAAAGAAAATAATTAATATTTAGAGTACTTATTCTGGTAGCATAGAAAGCATTGTTCCTAGTACATTGGACACTTCCCTCCTCTCTTCTGCTATGGCTGCATAATATTCTCTCATATATATATATATATATTCCATTATATATTGTATTCCATTATAATATTATAACAAAATATTATAATATTCCATTATATATTATTATATTCTATTTTTATATATTCCATAATATATAGATATATAAATAAGGTATATTTATATAGATATATAAATAACACATCTTCCTTATCCATTCATCTACCAACGGGCACTTAGATTTCCTTTGTATCTTGGCTCTTGTAAATAATGCAATAAACATATAAACATAGGGGTGCACATACCCTTCTGAATTTGTATTTTTGTTTTCTTTGGGTAAATACCCAGTAGTAGAATTATTACATCATATGATAATCCTATCTTTAATTTTTTGAAAAACCACCATACTGTTTTCTGCAGTTGACTTACCAATTTACATTCCCACCGACAGTATACAAGTATTCCATTTGTGACAACATGGGTAAACCTAAAGGGTATTATGCTAAGTGAAATGAATCAGACTGAGAAAGAAATATACTACATGATTTCACTCTTATATAGAATCTAAAAAATTTTTAAAAATTAAAAAATAAATAAACAAACAAAAAGCAGAATCAAACCTGTAAACACAGAGAACAAACTGATGGTTACCAGAAAGGAGAAGTGGCGGGGGGTGGGGGGCAAAATGGGCAAAGGGGAGTGGGAAGTAGAGGCTCCCAGTTATGGAATGAATAACTAACAGGAATAAAAAGCATAGCATAAGGAATGTAGTCAATGACATTGTAATAGCGTTGTATGGTGACAGATGGTAGCTACACTTGTGGGGAGCATAGCATAATGTTTACACTTGTGGAATCACTATGTTGTGCACCTGAAACTAAGGTAACATCATGTGTCAACTCTACTCAAATAAAAAAGTTAATGAAAATAAAATGGGATAAAGATAAGGTACATTTTCTGGCAATTAGGAAAGCATCTGGTCCTCTAAGTCATCTGTCTCACAGGCATTTGTGGAGAAAACCCTTGTTTCCCTCTGCCTGGCTCCTTAGAAATGGAGCCTGCCCTTGCCATGTCAAGACTGAAGAGTAAGAATCGGTCTACTGGTACTGCCTGTTAAAACAAGAGAATCCCTGCAAAGCCATCCAGGTTTTCTTCCACCAAAACTCCCTCTGCCTTTCAGCTTCTGACTGCTGTCTGGGTGAGATAGCCCCCTAAAAGAATCTGTATTCTCATCACATACCCCATTTTCCCTTCTTTGCTCAGCTCAAGGTTGGTTGTTGCTGTTGTTGGGTTCTGGGGAGGGAAGAGGGAAAACATTCAGAATTCTGTTTCCCTAAAGGAATTTACACTATTGAAAACCAGAGTTAAGAGGAACCATGTATGACACATTCTTACCCTCTGCCCAAATATGTCTTTTTGTTAAGGTGATGAGCTTAAGATGGCCAAGTTTGAAATGAAAGGGGTTATGGAGAGAACAGAATTGTTAAAAAGACACTGAAAAAAAGTTGGTTTTATAATTACATGCATAAATTATATCATCCTAGCTGTATTATTCTGTAACTTGCTTTTTCTTCTTGTTCATATGCCTTGAAGAAATGTCCATGATGTTACATATAGCTCCATATTCATCTTTCAATATCCACTTATTAAGCCCCTATTATGTGCCAGAGCTACATATATAGCACTGGAAAAATAGACTATCTAATCTTGTCATTTTACATGTTAGAGAAGAAGAAAGATAATAGTCAAATATACACAGAGAAAGAAAGTAAGATAAAGGGGCAAAGACAAAAGTGGTATTTCAAAGAGTAGAGAGGACCCCTCTGTAGGGTCAACCTCATTCTTTACAGTTTCTACACAGCCTAGCATGACATAGACCTGCAGAAGGATAGAAAGATTTGCTTCTCATTATAAACCATGTTGTTGTATTACCTCCTTGTGCACATGAACGAGAGTACTTTGAGTAGATGCTGAAAAACTGAAATGTTGAATCATCTCTGGAAACTTCCCTCTGAAGTGGCTATACTGATTTTTACTCTCATCAGAAACTGCTCCCCGTAAATATCTTAGTTAATACTATCAAAATTATTGATTTTACCAAATGGGTGTATCCAAAAAATGGTATCTTGGATATTTTTTTTTTTAATTGGCACTTCCCTTTACTACTCAGGTTGAATATGTTTTCATATGTTTGTTAGACATTTATATTCCCTATCTTGTAGAAATAGCTATACATAACCTTTTCCCATATTTCTATGAGGTTTTTTTTTCTTTCTCTTTTGATTTGTTGGAACTAATGTACTCAAGCTAATAAAGGTTGCCTTCATATGTTATAAATATTTTCTACCATTTTATTCATACCTTTAATACTCATACCTTCATCAATCTTTATTATTTTGAATTTTAAATTCAAATTCAGCATACATTTATTGAGTACTCACTACATATAAGACACTTCACTAGGCGCTTTGGAAAATATAAAAATAGTTGAGGCCTGACATCTGCCCTAATTGATCTCATGATTTAGTGTTGGGGACACACGTACACAAGTATCTATAAATCCAAGGGTCTTAATAATCCACAAAGTACTATAAAAAGAGGTACTACAGTGTGGCAATATCTCGCTCAGAACAAATCATGTGCAAAAATTTCACAGATGTAGTAGAATTGAAGAGACAGGCCTTTTGAAAGGCAGGGAGAGATAAAAGTCTTCATCACAGAAGGAACAGCATAAGCCTGGCAGAAAGTGCAGCCAGGAAGGGCTGGGGAGAAATTTCTGGGAAGGCTGGAGAGTGGCTGTTCACTTAGGAATCAGAGGAGTCAATTCCGTGGAAGACCAGAGTGAAAAGGTCAGGTGGAAATATTTTAATCTTCTATCCATAAATAAGAACTAAGTGATAACTTCTACAACTCATAGTCTCCCTGAGAGGTAGTCATTCACAAAAAGAAGAACGCTGTTGACTGTAAGATGTTAAGCAAAGATTCGGAGTGACTGGGAGAACACGAATGGCCTCATCGGCAAGCTTGACAACCTCCTGAAGAGGGAAGCTCTGCAGCTCCCCCAGAGTGTGTCTGCTGATTTCCACCGGCCAGAGACAGCCCTCGCCTGAGAACAGCTGCAGTTGGCAAGTCTTGAGTCTGTTTTACCATCCTGCAGAGGTAGGAGTTGGATAGCTTATGCACTATGACTTCACAGTCTTCTGGGGAGGCTGCCAAAGAAAGCATGTTTTGGAATCTGAAAAAAAGTAAAAATTAAAAAAATAAAAATTTGAAATACCCGAGAGGAGTTGGCATAGGCGTAAGGTTTCACATCCAGCTCCTCCCTAGGCTCTGCCATTTAATCATCCTCCAGAACACAGGGGCTGCCATGGATAGTGATTAGGCTTCCTTGGGCTGCATCAGCAAACACCCTCCTTTGATAGGCAATTGGAAAGTAATGGGATTTGGGTTTCAGTTGCAAGAGGGAATGGTGGAAAATGTTACAAACAGGCGACCTCCTTTGCCCCCATTGAAATGGCTGCCTTTCTCTGCATATTTTATGTTGCTTTAGGGAGAATGACAAAAGACAGATGCTTCTTGCTGGAATGTGAGTTGTTTAATCTTTCTTTCTAGTCCCAAGACAGTTACTGTAGTTTCTTGGAGCAGACATCTTGGGCCACTCCTTGGTTTTCAACGTCTTGTAAATGGTGTTGTGTTGTAATTTTCCATTATATGGAATATAGGAAAATCTGTGGGAGAGATTTTTTTTTAAGGTTTTGTGTCATAGATGTTGTCCTCAGGCCAGAAGCCTTAAATTGGGTGTGTCTAAATTGTAAATAACCTGTAAGCTGTTGTAGTCAATCAAAAAATACATAACTGGACTGGCCTCATCACCTACAGAACATCAGCTAGGTGTACAGAGATGCATATGTCCATTTGAAGGGTCATTAGCAATATACAGAATCATCTTTTCACTAGCATGACCTATTTTCACAGTACCCACAAAAGAGGAGAACTGCTTTCTCTCCAAGTTCTGTGACCCCCATGGAACCCCAGAAAGCTGCACAGTAGACAGAAATGCCCTTCAGAAACAGTAAAACTCATATGTTAGCACAAACCACTCTGCTGTCTGCTGCTGTCTCTTTTCATAAAGACAAAATGTTTCATAAAGGTAATGAGATAAAGGAGAACCTAACAGGATGTGATGAACTCAAGCATTTCCATCATGTTAAGGCACAAGAGTAAATACCTAATCTCATAGCCAACCTCTCTTTCCCAGGAGAAGCACATTCTTATCAATAGGCAAATCATGACAGCAATTTGGAAGGTGATTCATATCTCCTAAAAGTCTTAACATTTGATGAAACGTCACAAATCTTTTTCTTTTAGTGCATTTTATTTAATTTTTTTTTCTGATTTTGAGCCTGTGTATGTTTTTTCACTCCCTCTTATTAAATTTTCAAATTGCCTTGATTAGTCACATGTCCTCCTCCTACCTGTGCAGAGAAGATCACTTCCTCCCTCTCTAGTGATTGTTGTACCTCTACAGATCTCTTCCCTCAATGTGTGGGAACTTCAAGGTAGGCGACACAACTGGAAATGGAACTCTATGTCTATGGTTGTCTGTGGGTCGGGTCTCTGTGTTTTATGTAGGAGAAGTGTTTTAAGGCAGAGCACATTGCCATTTTTTTTTTTTTTTACTTTCCTATGTGTGCATGAAAAGACATTTGAAAGCAGGAATTAATAACAAGACATTGTATTTCTATAGCATTTTTCCCAAGGTTATTTGTAAGTTTATAAAGATTATCCTCAAAACTTTCTCTTCACTTGGGTTAAGAACAAAAATTATTTTCATATTTCATTAGAGGAAACCAGAATGAAGAGAAGCATCTCAACTCTGCCAGCTTTACCAGATTCAGAAACTGAGTCTCGCCCTTCAGAGATGAGTGACATCATCCCGCCAACTCATTGCCTCTCTAGGCTGAGCTCCCCTGCCTTTCTTTGGTTGTCCACTGTGTATAAGCCAATGTTCTTGGCTCCTTATTTGATCTTAAAATCAGTGTTGGGTGAATCAGTCAGAAGATTTGGACATTCTGTTCAGAAAATGTTATAAATTCATCAAGATTTGCTCGATCTGCAAAACTCTTCTGGCATTCTCAATAGAATAGCAGTCTTGTGTCCCCAGATGACTTTCTGAAATGCAGGACTTGTGTGGGATGATACAGTTTCCCCATTGCCTGGAAAGAGACATGCTCTGTTACAGCCCCTGTCTTTACCCATGATGTCTCTCCCCTTTCGTCCCTGCCCTTGTCCACCTGTAGCATTCCTGTGCATCTTTTAGAACTCAGCTTGACTGTTACCATCTTTTTCACTAAGGCTTCTCAGGCATTCTCTCTGAAGCTCCAGTTTTTGTTTAGGTCTCTATTCATTCCTCTCCCACTAGGATATGTGCCTGGTGAAAGGTGCTGACTTTAGCCCAACTCCACAGAAGTCCAAATCAACACAAAGAAAATCTCTGTCTCTGATTAGATAAAGAATTGTCCTGTGGCCTTGGCCAATTAGGTAAGAGAAGAAATGAATGTGGGGCTGTTGGTCCTCACGAGTAAGATGGAATTTGAGAAAGACATGGTCAACCCTTTCCCTCTGAACGTGCCTTATGGTCTTGGGGTGGCTGCTGCCTTCTCATTTTCAGTCTGAGGATGAAACAAACACTGAAAATGGCAGAGCACAGATGAGGATAAAATCCAGGCCCTTCAAAGATTTCATAGAGCCACTGAAACAACCAAACTTGAAGTTGGTTCTACTTCTGGATGCCTCCTCCTCCTCCTCCTTCTTCTTCTTCTTCTTCTTCTTCAAGATTTTATTTATTTGAGAAAGAAAGAATGAGAGAGAGAGAAAGAGAGAGAGAGTATGAGCAAGGGAGAGGGCTGAGGGAGAGGGAGAAGCAGACTCCCTACTGAGCAGGGAGCCCGACACAGGGCCCAATGCTGGGACCCCGAGATTAGGACCTGAACCAAAGGCAGATGTTTAACCAAATGAGCCATCCAGGCTCCCCTTCTGGATACCTTCTCATGTAAGATAATAAATGTTTTATTCAGTTAGAACCCTACTTTCTGTTTATTGCAGCTAGAAGCTCCCTAATTCATCCAATGCTTTTCCTGACCTTCAACCCACATGTTCAGTCAGAATTGAGTATTCCTTCCTTTGATTGCTCTGGCACTGTGTACCTACCTCCATTACAGCATCAGTACTAAGTTTTCATGGTCTGCCTTTCTTTGCTGGCTTCTTGCTATCTCTTACTATAAACCTTAAATTCCAGATCAGTTTCTTTTTTTTTTTTTAATTTATTTATTTTTATTATTATTTTTTTTAATAAACATGTATTTTTATCCCCAGGGGTACAGGTCTGTGAATCGCCAGGTTTACACACTTCACAGCACTCACCAAAGCACATACCCTCCCCAATGTCCATAACCCCCCTCCCCCCAGCAACCCTCAGTTTGTTTTGTAAGATTAAGAGTCACTTATGATTTGTCTCCCTCCCAATCCCATCTTGTTTCATTGATTCTTCTTCTACCCACTTAAGCCCCATGTTGCATCACCACTTCCTCATATCCAGATCAGTTTCTTAATCACCCTTGGTTTCTCATTACCTGAGCTGCCAGCTTCTGCCTTCCGTGTACTGTTTCGCCAGGATGTGGGTAGGGTTCCCTTTTCCTTCATTTCTAAATCACCATTAATCACATGAAGACTGTTGTATATAACAGACTTTAACTCAATGCCAACAGAGAGGCATTAATTCAATGCCTTAATTCAAGAATTCTTTAGCTACCCTGTCATGGAGAATTTACAACCACCCAACTTTCTTTTTGTAGCAAATATCTAGTCTATTTCTTTTACTTGATTCCTTAAGAGTCCCCAGACTCCCATCATTGAAGCCCAGAAGCAACACTTTTTAAAAAAATTATGCTGACCATTTTAGTTCCCTTTATTTTGGAATTCCCAATGCATTCTATGACCTGAGCTTTACCTTTCCTCTCTAATCTGTTGGTGTGTTTCACTAAACAGACAAAATTTCCTCTTCTGTCTCCTCTTGCTTCCAAATTGTAGGAAGGACTAAAGTAAGATTTAAACAAGCAATTTTTAAAATCTCTTCGTTGCAATTGTATTCTCAAACCTTAAATGTGGGGACACCTTAAATGTGGCTTCATTGGTTAAGTGTCCAACACTTGATTTTCAGCTCAGGTCATGACTCAGGGTAATCAACCCCTGTGTCTGGCTCTATGCTTGGCCAGGAGTCTGCTGGAGATCCTCTCCCTCTCTCTCTCTCCTCCTTCCCTCTCTCTCAAATAAATAAATAAATCTTAAAAAAAAAAAAAAAGCAAGAAAGAAAGCTTAAATGTGGTATCCTTGACATGTGGTGATGCTCAATTTTTAATGAGAATATCCAATCCTTCCTTGAAGATAATAGTCTCATGATATTTCATGTGTTATTTCATTTTGTCACCCTTTCAAAGACCCCCATAAATTCCCTCTTGAACCCCAACTCTCACTGCAAACAAAACAAACTGTAAAGTTCACTGTGTGAGTGCTCTCATCAGCAAGCAAGGCAGGTCCACACTCCAGCTGGCTTCTTAGTAACACCCGACAGTCCGTTAACTCTGAATGTCTTAGTTTCCTTTTTTTGTAAAACGAGGATGTTGGTCTACTTATCTGTAGCTTCCTTCCAGCTTTAAAATACCACATAGGCCTCTAAAAGTCATGGTCCATGAGAAATGGGGCTGGACCCAAGAAGTAGAGAAGGCAGCTAATTTTATTTGTAGCTCAAACTGTCTGCTGCTGTTAACACTAACAAGCAGCTATTTGTTCTTTAGTGATTGAAGAACTCAACACTCCATTTAAGAAATAAATGAGTACTGATCTTGGTTTAACCACCAAGATATTCCTACATTTCCTCTTTCCCTGAAACTAGACTATTAATATCCATCCTTATCTTGTTTGATAAACAAAATATTTCTACCAAAATTAAGTGGCAGGAGTAGTACAATTCAAGTTTGGGAACCAAACATTTTTTTTCTCTTTAATTTTAGCAATGGTTTTCTTCCTTCTGTAATTGTCCTAAAATTACCCAAGAAAACTTAAAGAATTAATAAATGTAGAAGCAGTCGAATGGAAAAATTAAATAAAAAACGCAGGATTACTATCTGAGGCTAGATTTTAGCTTGCTTAAAAATATTGAAAGAATTAAGTTGAAGCACCATCTAGTGGTTCTCAATTATGTTTTGCTAAAGGTTGCTCCCAATTTTCCTCAGTTTAGGACACAAATTAATTTGTTGTGCATGTATATATGTATGCATATATGTATTTAGAAAAGAAAATTTTATTTTTTTATCTTTATGCAGGGCTAAGAGGTTGAGAGACAGTAGCTATAGCTTTTTACTCTTAAAGTCTGATATCACACAGAAAATCATGGCAGTGAAGAAGCATGAATTCAGATAAATCTCTTCCAGGAATAATGGAGAGTAAAAAGGATTAACATAATAAAGCCCTATAGATTTCAGTTCCTCTGTTTCTTCTGATCAGATCCTCTCTAAGAGTCCAGAACAGTGTCTTTATCTTCTCAATCCTATAATGTACACATGTCCTCACATGTGTAGGGATTGGTTGACTATTAGATGATCTTTGCACATTTCGAGATTCCCAAGTCTTTCCTATAACAAGCCCACTACTGTCCTTCAGTTTTATACAACCAGCAATTTTTCTGGAACTATCACAGAGATATCTCTTATACCTATGATTATTACCTTCGGAAGTTACATCTGTTTCATAATCTCTATGGGAAGAATGAAAATAGAATATGAAAAATGCCCATGAATGGAATATAATATGTGTTGCAAGGTTAGCAGCAAACTTTGAAATTGGCAAAGTAAGTACTTGTGTTAAGCAGGATTAAGTTCAACTTTGTATTGAGTAAAACTCAAAATAACAGTGGCACGAACACAATAAAGTATTTTCTCTCACATAAAGATGGTAAGGGGCGCCTGGGTGGCTCAGTGGCTTGAGCCTCTGCCTTCAGCTCTGGTCATGATCTCAGGGACCTAGGATCGAGCCCCATATCAGGCTCTCTGGTTGGCAAGGAGCCTGCTTCTCTCTCTCTCTCTCTTTCTCTGCCTGCTTGTGATCTCTGTCTGTCAAATAAATAAATAAAATCTTAAAAAAATAATAATGTTATGGTAGATATTCTAGGGTTAGTATGGCAAGTCCATGCATTAGGACCCAGGAAACTTCTTTCCTTTCCATCATCTTATTGAGTAGCTTCCATCCCCAATGTCATCCATGGCTCACGTTGGCTGCTGGATCTCCAGTCATTACACCACTGTTGTAGTCCAGAAGATAAGGAGGAAAAGCAAAAGAGGATCTCTTATCTTTAAAGAGATATCCTAAAAATATCAAACAAGTTATGTGCTTACACCTTATTTGCGAAATTTTAATGTATATTCATATTCAGTTGCAATGGAAACTGAAAAATGTCTTACAGTTAAGTGTGTCTCCTTACAAAACAAAACTGGAGTCATGTTATTAAGCACTGTATCAGGGATCTATTACCATAATAATGCTGTGTAACAATCACAAAACCTCTGTAGCAACAATTGCTTAAATGTCTAGGATCATCTGAGGGTCAGGTTGGCAGCTCTTCTGACCTTGATTGAGCTTCTCCCTTGTTTAAGAGATGACTAACTGTTGCATTATCTAGGCTGACCTCAACAATGAAGTGGCGAATGGGACTAGGATGACCCAGCTCTGCTCTACATGTTTCTCAACTTCCAGCAGACTAGCCCAGGCATATTCTCATGGACTAGCAACAGAAGTACACAGGACTTCTTGAGATGTAAGCTCAAAACTCGGTACACTGCGATTTCTGCCTTATTTGATTGGCTAAAGCAAATTACATGAGTTACAGAAACATGTACTTGCTTTATGTTTCCAACTCAAAAATTATTGACAAATTACATGGATAGAGGGAGGTGGAAAGATCTGGAGTCAAGAATGCAATCTTCTACTACTAACAGAAAGGGGAAGATGAGCATTGGCTCAGGCAGCTAGCAACCAGTATCACAGTGTTTTTGAGTCTGTAATGGAACCATGGCACTAGACTTTTTTCCATTCTATGCCCTGTTTTAAACATGCAGGAGTTACAATAAAAAAGAGAGAGCGAGAGAGGGAAAAGTTAATATAAGCTATAAATGAAATTATTTACTAGTTTATTTCTTGGCTCATGTTCAATTACTAATGAAATAGGTATTAATCTTAACACTTGTCCTTTCCTTTCCTATAGGTAGAAACTAGCTATCTACTAGCTATCTGTACCCAAACCCTGACTCTGTTTCTGCTGAGGCAGCTCCACTACATTCTCCAACTTACACAGAAGTTAGTGTGGCCATGTGACAAATACTAGCCAATAGAACATGAGCAAATGTCCTTACTACTCCAGGCCCTGCTCATAAAAACCTCCTATATAAAATCCCTCATTCTCTCTTTTTCCCATTCACCAGCTGAATGGAGAACACTTTGAGAAGGGAAGAGTTAGAGGATAAAGTGCTACCTTAGAGCAGAACCATTCCTGTTCCCTCCCCTAGATCCACTAACCTGCCCTATGATATGAAGTGAGCAAAAACTAAACTTTCGTGGTATGAATACACTGAGATTGAGATGTTGTTTGTTTCAACAATTAGATTATCTTACTTATATATTATCTTCCAGATTGTAGTATGCATTCATTTTCTCCTTCTGAGACTTGCTAAAAATAAAAGTAATTGCTTGAATCACCTGCCACCTTACACAAGAAATTTTTCCTTTAAATAAAAGGATACTTTTTACTATAGAGTTGCCATGTGTACCAATGAAGATAGGGTTCCAGTTTACAGTGGCCCTAGATGTTGAGGTTTCACCAAGAACTCTTAACCTTCCTACCATTAATTCATTCCAACCTGGAGTACAGATAGGAGAGAATTGAGACATTGGAGCTCTAAAAGTGAGGTTACATTCAGCATAGTCTCCAATGACTCTAAGAGCTCTTTATTTAGGATCCACTTAAAATTCCTTCAGCAGTAAAGGTACTACTAAAAATGACTTCTGGCCATTTTTTCAATAATCAGGCCAAACATGTACTAATTGCTAGCAAGCAAGAAAGGGATGGGAAGTTGGCTACAGGTCAACCAGAAGGCAGTGTTTGTAGTAGCTTCTGACATTGCAACATTATTTAGCATCTTAAAAGGGCAGAGGAAACAAGAGGAAACAAGAAGCAAGGAAAGCACTATCCAAAGAACCCAAAGGGGTATAGAAAAACTGCAAAGCATTGTAATTTGCCATTTCCTGAGCCATCTTCCTCTTTAGGCTAAGAAGCTGGGCTATTTCTTGTTTGCAAATAAGAACTCAGTAAGGCGAAGGGGAAGGTAGATGAGTCATCCCAGGCATTTATAATGGCAGGCAGCAAGCCTTGGCTTATGTATAAATACATGTTTGCTAAGAGTTTGACACAGGATTTTACAGCTATCATAGTGATTCACATAAACACAAAGGTAGCAAATAGTAACAGGAGCAGTTGAGTTAGACGCTAAACCCCAGGTCTGATCTTCATGATGCCTCATCAAATCTAAATTGACTTCCAGATTTTTCAATTTTCATGCACTATGAAAAAAACATAAAATATATAATTAGCACAATGAATACAAGCTTTTAGAGACAGATAAACTAGGGAGTGAACACCTAAGAAGCACCTGTTGAACTTCATTTTCCCCACAGAATTCTGGAAGGGTGCCCCAGGACAAGCTATCTCTCAGGAAAGCACTGTAATGAAATAGAAGCTTTTGCCCCAGTGCTGCAGGCATCTCTTCCTGGGCTTCCATGTGTTAACAAAGATTATATACCAAAGAAAGGGCTAGAGGAACAAACAATGTGGGGGAAAACAAAAACAAACAAACAAACAAAAAAAACCATCATGCTGTTCCTAGGACATTGTAAACTTAAAGCCTTACAATGATGATTTCTTTCTGATAAATCTTTATTTTTTTAGACTTCCTCTCTTACCTGCAATCATTTGCTTTCTTGAAGTAGATGAATCCCACAGTGACCAGGATAACCAAGAACAGAGAGAATTTCACATAGAGAATGATCAGTAAGTCTGATGCTGGAAATTCCAGAGTTATGACACCTTTAAATACAAGCAACACAGGCAGAGGTAAGGAGCCATTTCAAGGATCCTTCTAATGAAAAAAGTAGGGTCAATTGTTTAAAAGAGGCATTTAAAATATTCTTAAAAGTTCACAGACTGTCGTAATCAATCCACTTTCTAGATGACAATTCAAATGCTAAGATATTCTTTCATGACAGAGTTTAGAAACTATATCTGTGTTTTGTAACCTGGTAGATTTTCAATATTTTCTAAATTAATAAATGCACAGTAAATATTGCTAATACATCCCAACTTTATAAGAAAAAAGGAAATATGCTTTCTAACTTCCTGTGTAAATGTTAGTCTTTTAGGGTACTATTATTAATATTTTTAGCACTATCTGCTATTTTCCACACAGTGAAGTAATTTTGTCAGGAGTTGTTGTCACCCTTTAACTGAATATTTATGTCTTTTTTTTTTTTTTTTTTTTTTTTTTTTTTTTTTTTTTTTTTTTTATTTTTTTATTTTTTATTTTTTATAAACATATATTTTTTATATACATATATTTTTATCCCCAGGTCTGTGAATCACCAGGTTTACACACTTCACAGCACTCACCAAATCACATACCCTCCCCAATGTCCATAATCCCACCCCCTTCTCCCCAACCCCCTCCCCCCGGCAACCCTCAGTTTGTTTTGTGAGATTAAGAGTCACTTATGGTTTGTCTCCCTCCCAATCCCATCTTGTTTCATTTATTCTTCTACGCACTTAAGCCTCCATGTTGCATCACCACTTCCTCATATCAGGGAGATCATATGATAGTTGTCTTTCTCTGCTTGACTTATTTCGCTAAGCATGATACGCTCTAGTTCCATCCATGTTGTTGCAAATGGCAAGATTTCATTTCTTTTGATGGCTGCATAGTATTCCATTGTGTATATATACCACATCTTTATGTCTTTTTACTTTCATTTATTCATCTGTAAAAGATGGCCCCAAGAATTGTTGAAAAGGTAAAATGAGACTAAGTAGGACTGTCATTCTGAAGTTTATTTCTACTATGAAAATGGCAACCACAAGTAAACTTTAAGTATTATTCTGACTCTTGGCTCTAAAAGTCATGTCACCCTGTTAAATGAGTTGTTTAAATACTAAACTAGAAGTATGTCAGACAATCTCCTTCTTATGCACTGTCAGGGAAGAAGAAGTCATGGTCTCAGCCTGAGCTCAAAAGACTCATAATCCAACTGGAGCCATCAGAGCCATACAAATGAAAAGATCACTTATGAGAGAACAAATATTGCTCAGTGATCATTACAGATTAGAAATCATCTCAGGAGTAAGAACGCTGAAACAAACCCAACTGGGAGGTTAGGGTAAAGTGGGATTTGAACTGAGCCTTGCCAATAGCAGGATTAAAAAGGTTAAGAAAAGAAGGAAGAACTTCCCAAGGGAAAGAAACAATTTGAACAAAAATTTGAAGAACTCATTAACTTAAATCAAATGTGGTAGAGCATAGAGTGGGGTACATTGAGATGAAGTCTGTGATGATCTGAACCTAATTCTGTAGCTATTTGTGTATGTTAGGCTCTATGTCAGACCCTGGATATAGAAATGAAGAATATAGTTCTGACTCTCAAAGAGTTTATCCTGCAGTGGGAGTCAGAGAAGTTACAGTCTATTCCAGTGCTATCAAGTATTCTGAGGCATGCATGAGGCATTACATGAGCTCAAAGTAGGAGCAACTAACCAAACTGCAGGGTGAAAAAAAAACTTAGCCCAGTTTCTAAGCCTTAAAACTTCAGTAGGAGGGGCACCTGGGTGGCTGTCAGTTAATTGTTCAACTCTTGATTTCAGCTTAGATTCTGACCTCAGAGTTGTGAGATCAAGCCCCGCAACAGGCAACAGGCTCTGTGCTCAGCAGGGATTCTCTCTCTCCCTCTGCCTTCCACCCAACCTTATTCATTCTATCTCTCTCTCTCTCTCTCTCTCTCTCTCAAATGAATAAATAAATCTTAAAAAAAAAAAAAACCACTTAAATCGGAATTGAGCAACTGGAAGAAGAGAGGATGAGGAAAGAAGTACCTGGGGAAGAGGTAGAAATTGCATGTACAATGTACAATTGCATGTACAGAAGAATAAGAAAGATAAACACTTTTGAGGAGTCCAAAGAGGTCCACATGCATGGGGTACAGGCTAAAGATTAGCAAGACATGAGACTAAGGAGAGTGACAGATCAAGCATTTAAGTAGGGAAGGGCATGTTTTTCATTTTAGGAAACTCAATGTGGTAACAGTTTAGGTGATAAAGTAGAAGGAGGTAAGTTAGGGGCCAGGAGACCTGTTGCAAGAATATTGTAATAATTCTGGTGAGAGATGACCACAAGCTCAACTAATATGAAGGAAAGAAAAAAGTATAGATTTAAGAAAAAAATTAAGATAAAATCAACAGAACATAGTGACCAATTTTGAATATGGGAAATAAGAGAGAGAGTGATATTCTACGATATCTTTAATTTTCTGGCTTGAGTCATTTATCAAAGCAAAATATAAGTATGGAGCTTATGAAGGGATAGAGAAGAGGAATTCCTTTTTAGGAATATGCAAGTTGAGGTGCTCTTGGTACATTCAAGTGCATGTGAAGCCCATTCAGTTGGAAATTGGTTTTGTTCATGGCATAGCCAAGGAGAGAAATCTGGACTGAAAACAGAGATTTGAGCATCAGGAATTAGGCAGCAGTTACAACCATATGTATGGATGAGGTCTTTCAAGGAATAGGGGTAAATGTGAAAAGAAAATATTTTCTTTTCAGTTCCTATTTAAGATGGAACTCAGAGAAATGCCTTCCGTCATAGAATGAAGAGATGGAAAACTATTTAAGGAGGCTAAGAGTTTACTGAAGGTTAAGAAGAGAACCAAGTGATTATGGGAGGAAAATAGGTGAGAAGAGAGGAAAGACCATATCAAATATCACAAGGCTAATTAGTAACTACATATTAAAATTTTATATTTTGCTTGGCATTTGAGAGATCTTTAGCTTTTCATTAGAACATTTCCTGTGCAGAGAAATGCAAGAGAGTTAAGGAGTGGATGTGAGGTGCCATAGAAGGGACAATGAGGGTAGATCCTTCTTTTTAAAGAGTCTTGGGTGAATGAAGGGCAAGAGCTAAGAGTTTAAAGAATGCACAACATCTACTTTTAAAAAAAAAATGTATTAACATATAACGTACTACTACATAGCATCTACTTTTAAACTCAGAAGGAAAAGAGGCAGATTCCTATAGTCAGCCTTAGGGAAAAGATCTGTGGAATAAAAAAGACTGAACAAAGGAGAGCAAGGGTAATTACTGAAGCCAAGTCTCTCAGGATATGGGAAGGGAGAAACAAGTATAGAGTATAGGCTGAATATTTGATCTATGGAAAGGAAAGTCAGGTGGTACTGCAGATAAATGCATATATCTAGAGACAAGAAGTATAAAATAAGAACGTAGAGATGGTGGGAAATTGAAGATCGAAAATAATGACTAGAAGTGAATGTATTAGTACATGCTACAGCATTGATGATGCTTGAAAACATTACCCCAAGTGAAAGAAGCAAGTAACACAAGTCCTATATTATAGGGTTCCATTTATGTGAAATGTCCAAAATAGGAAAATCTAGACAGGGAGTATATTAGTGGCTACCTAAATCTGGAGGATTTCTGGGATTATAGAGTGCTGGCTAAAGGATAGACGTTTCTTTTTGGAGTGATGAATACATTCTAAAATTGATTGTGGTGATGATTGCACAGCTCTGAATGTGCCAAAGATCACTAAGTGGTACACTTTAAATGGGTGAATTGTAAGGTATATAAATTAGGTCTTACTAAAGCTGTTGCAAAAAAGTTTAATATGAGAAGTATTATGAACAATAATTAATAGGATATGATGATCTTAATAATATGATAGTGAATATAATAGCTAATATATATTAATATAATAAACATAATAGCTAATATTTATTAATATAGAAGCTAACATTTGTCCGTAGAGTAAATATAGTAGCTAAAATTTACTGAGTACCAACTATGTGATAGCTATCATGTTAACTAAATATAATTCTCCTTTTTAATTATTATGTTAACTCTGTGAGGTAGGTTCTATCATCCCCTTAACAAATGAAGAAATCATGAGACGTTCACTAAACTAACTGTAGTGATAATTTTGCAATATCTACAAATATCAAATCATTATGTTGTATATCTAAGATTAATTTATTATTATATGTCAGTTATATTTCAATTTTTTAAAAAGCCATGAAACAGAGATTAAATACTGTTCCAAGTCACATAGCTAGTAAAGGAGAAGCCATATTATACCAAAGATTTTGCTCCTAATCACGAGGTTTTACAGCCTGGAATGATATAAGACATGAACCTTGTCTTTTCATCTTTACATGGTTGCTTCAAACACATAATAACAATAAACAAATATTTGGCAAATAAATTGATGTATAGGTTTCAGAATGCAGTGGAGAGGGGGGGCAAAAACTTGTCTCCTACTCAGACTAACAAAAAGTGGTGAATACTACATAAACTATAAAAATCAAGAAGAGAATAATTATTTTTCTTGTCTATGTACAGAATCAGTATTGTTATATATATAAAATTATTGCCATTTTATATGAATATTAATCTCAAAGTAAAAATCAATAGATACTAAGTTAACAAAATTTTTGTGGCTTCCAGAATAAAAGGTACTTAGAGAATGTAGAGATAAGAAGTTATTAAATTCTTTCTTTTATTTGATAAAGGAATAGGAATTATTTCCCTAGCATACTAAGGAATTAATTACCCAGTTAAGTTTTAGAGAATATCTTCAAATGATTAGTACAAGTTTCCTTATTTTGTTCTTGGTTACTCATAATCTATGGAAGAAAATGCTAAGCATCAAGTTCATTACTCTACAAAAAAAAGCAAACAGAAACAAAAACCCAGGTGATTACCTTGATTCAAGGTGAAGTTCAAGTTCTTGTTGCCAGTCACATGGGAGACAGAGCAGAACACATTAGACACCTGGCGGCCCTCCCAGTGGCATGTACTCTGGACGGTCACTGTACCATTGCCCAGTGGCTCTTCCTCAGTGTGACAATCTCCCTCTGGGGTCCAGAAGATCTGTGCAGATGGCTTCCCTGCAGCTGCCCTGCACATGATGGTTTCATTGCTGCCTCGAAACAGGGTCACCATGGGGGGCACTGCAGAGACGCAGGGGAAAATGCTTCAGGCTTAACACATGGGGTATGGAATACAGAGACACATCTCATTCAATCCCAGATCTGGTTATGTGATGTACCACAATATGTCATGCTCCTTACCTAACACTCGGAGGTAATATGTATGACTGAAATGCCCTTCTTCTGCAGCCACTTCACACCTGTAATATCCATCATGAATGAGGGCCACGGGGTCAATCTGAAGGGCAGGATTCTGATCAGGTCTGGACTCCCAGGATATTCTCGCATCAGTACAGTTTCTTACACTGGTCTCATTGTTGTCTCTCCTGTGGACTCTAGTGCAGGGAGGCTGGTCTCTGGGGCTTATTGTCCATGTTACCACCAAAGCTGTGGGGTTGTCAGGAGGACAAAGGAGCACAGCCTTTGTATCCACAAGTACGGACAGAGAAGAGTTAGCTGGACACACACACAAGGAGAATGATGAAAGAAAAGCTGGATTAAAAACACTTCAAGTGCTACATTTTCTACTACATATTGCATAAAGTGTACTAACACATGACTTTGCTAGTCATCCTATTCCAAAATATTAGGCTTACGTTAAAAAATTAAACATGCACAAAATGTGTATAATGCATTAAACCTAATCCAAAGATGAACCCATTTTTCTCCTATATTTGTATTATTAGATAAGCTACATTTATTATATGTGTGAAAAATATTTTAAGGGCTTAAAATTGCCTCAGAGATTTTATTGAAAACAAACAAGAAAACACAATATAAATTAAAGGACAAAGATATCTAAATCTAATCCTTCTTTCAAAGAAACTATTAGACTTATAACTCGTGCTCCTTCCACAGAAAGTGGAAAAATTGGTGATGTGCTTTTCTCCTAAGTTTTGATCAGAGACAATAAATCAGTAGTAGAAGAATGAAATTCCTATACCAAAGGGTACCCCTTTGGACAAACCCAAATAAAATCTATCAGATGACATTCAGGTTGAACAGACTGGACTTTCTTAAGCTACTCTTTACTTGGAGATTCACAAAGTCAGTAAAATCAACAAACCAAACTTTCTTCCTTCCTTCCTATTCATGGACTGCCAAACAGTCCAACCCTGAACTTTGTTTACAGATCTTGTTTATGTTTTACTTAATTATGAGTATTAAGTGAAGAAGGTTACTGCTTTTGCCCATCTTCAGTATAAAAAATTAACTCTAAAACCTACAATTATTCTCCTATCTAGAAGCTCCAGCTCTCCCATAAACACTCATAATTCATCCATGACTGGCTTTGCTGAGAGAGGTTTGGGGCATCAGGTACAACATACCTGCAAACCCAGGTGAGTGGCAGCGAGCTCATCACCTTAATAGGAGCAGAACCAGCTGAGGTGGAGCAAAGTGTTATGTGGATGAAATTCCTAATGCTAAACAGTGCATGTGAGGTCTCTCCTCTCCTCTTTTGGTTCATTTGCCTCTTCTGTGATAGACTCAAGCCCTTGCATTTCACAGCCAAATCAATATCCCATAGCTATAGGAAGCAAGTGGGGATGGATTTTAGAGCAGACCTGAAAGGCAGTTAAATACATGTTCCTTCCCCCACTGCAAGTGTGTCCCTACTCTGGGCACAGGGAGCCTGCAATTTGGCCAAGGCTTAGAGGTGAGCAGCAACACAGGGGCTTGGAGATCAGCTAGAGGTGAGTGTGGGTGAGCACACAGGTGCCTGAGGGCAGGGTGCAGAAGATGAACCCAGAAAGAGAAGAGGCTGGTGAGAAGCAGGTTGAGAGTGTTCTCTGTTTGAACTTCAGCTTATGAGCAGTCTTAGGCTCTCATATTTTGCCTGATACTTATTCTCAAGATCTGGCTCTATTATTTTTAAAGGAACCTACGAGCTGATCAATCAAACATGTGCATTGTAACAAGGGCACCGTCTCCTGTAAAGAAGCTCCATCAGTGAGGATCCCACACACCATGCGTAGTCTCTGCTCTTTCTCCATGCTCTGCTCTGTGACCCTCCAGCATTCCTCCTTCACTCTCAATGCGACTTCTTACCTGATTCCTGTTATTCACCTTTTCCTAATCCTCTTCTTCCTCTTTTCATACCTGTTGTGATAATTTGCCAATGCCCAGCCTCTCCCCCACACTCAATGGGTTGGCCCTTGTCTAACAAATATAATCTCCACACAGCCCTGTGATCAGCTATGGTGACCTCACTTCCGTTTTTACAGAGGGGTAGCAGGTAGATTCTCATATTTGCTCCAGAACAGCAGCGATGTCCCAGCGTTGCTGCATCCTGTGTCTCTGACTCCCCTCCAGTCTCCTGCCGCCTTCTGCACACAGACAATCCCTTTTCCTTTCTCTTCTCACTGCCATACCCTACTTTAAGACCCCATCACCACACCTGGGTTACTACAGAAGGCTCCTACCATCTTCTCTGTCTCGAAACTCTCCTCTCCTCAGCTCTCACCTTACCTTGCAGCCAGGTCCAGGATTCTGTAACACAGGGGTGATCCCCTCCACTCTGACACCCTTCAGAGATCTCTCACTGCCTGAAGACAACACTGGCATGTCTTTGTGCTGGCTTTGAAATTCCTCTTTTTCAAATTGACTCACCTTGGCAATCTTATCACCCCTCTGTCGCCCCCACACTTCAGAAAGGAAACAGCAAGCATCACTGCGTATCTAGGTCTTCCTTCAATAGTCCTTGCAGTCTGGGATGCCTGCACAGCACTTCTGTCTATGAAAATGTTCCTCTTCCTTTAAGAGCTAATTCACATGCTGCTTCTTCCATGATGCCTTCCCAGAGCCTTGGTGGTCACGCTCCCTCCTCTACATTCCCAGCACACTTGATGTTAGGGCTTATCTCCCCTACTTTATATGGCATCTGTGTTTATTTCTGGGTTCCCCCACAAAACTGAGCCCCTTACGGTGCTCTGGCAGTCTAGCTTCTTGTTCATCTCTGTTCTCCCCACAAAACCTGGCACAGGGCATGATAGAGAGAATTCCAGAATAGTCACATGGAATTGAACTGCCTTGGGGGAGGAGGACCGGGTCCCCCACATTGCAGCATTTGGTTCACCACACTCTTCAACTGGGCTCAAGGCTGGCCCCCTGACCAGCCCATCAGATATGTTTCTAAGGCAATTCCACATTTACTCCTTTTAGTACTGGATTCTAGAAAAAAAATTAAAAATCACTTTACCTTCTGCAGGAAGTGTGAGGCTTCTCTCCTTTCCTTTCACAGATGAACTATGTGTTGAAGCTAGAAAATATTCAGAGAAAAGTAAAAGAAATCAATTTTAGGTGCCTAAAAGTGCAAACCACTATGTATCCACAAATCTTACAGCCACCATGATAGAAAATCAGTTAACTGTAACTGAATCCCATGAAAAGCTTTGCAAAATAGAAATTAGATGTCATTCCATCATTAAGTGGAAAAACATGTTAACACTTAAAAATTATATTATAACTTCTTAATCAATTATTTCCTGCTTATGGGACACTATGCTGCACACTTGATCATTATTCTGTCCAAGATAACCCTGCTTCCACCTCTTTCCTACCCACTGGTTTGGCCCATCGTGGGTACCTCATATGAGCTGGGCTGAGTAGTGCTTTCTCCAGATGCCACCCCCAGGATTAAAGTTGTTTTATCTACTGGTGGGCCTCACCTAGCTGCACAAATGAGATTACTTTCAGGAAAATTTGGAACCAGATTCAGAGGAATAATTCATCCCTTTTTTTCCCCATTTTTCCTACTGTGACTGCTAATTTTATGTGTCAGCCTGGCTTGGACATGGTTCCCAAGTATTCAGTTAAACAATATTCTAGATGTTTCTGTGAAGGTAATTTTTTTAGATAAAATTAACATTTAAATGAGTAGACTTTCAATAAAGTAAATTACCCTCCATATGTGAGTGGGCCTTATCCAATCAATCGAAGGCTGCTAGTAAAAAAAGAGTGGCCTCCTGGGAAAGTGAGTTCTACAGCATATTGCCTCAGACTCAAACTTCTGTGCTCTCTGGGTCTCTAGCTCTGGCCCACCCTGCAGATTCTGGACTTGCCAAGGCTCTGCAATTATGTGAGCCAATTCTTTAAAATAAATATCTCTCTCTCTGCCCCTATTCTTCCTCCCTCCTCCTTCTCTCTCTCTCCTTCTCCTTCTATTATTCTGTTTCTCTGAGGAACTGATTAATATGCCCATCTTGGGAAGAATGAACAAGAAGCAGAAAGATAGATAATGATACTCTTCACCTCACTCATTTCTAATTCCGTAGTTCCTAAGATCCACATGCATTCCTTCACTTAGGGTCTACAAAGTTTCTGATAAAATACTCCTAATGTACTTCAAAGCCGGGTTCTGAAAAATTATTTATTGAAGTGATTTTTATAAAAACCTTTCTTTTGAAACTATGATATATCTTTCAGAATATTCTGTGTGTGCTTAGAAGATAGCGTTCTACTGTGTTTGGAAGGAACGTTCTGTACATCTCTGTCAGGCCTACAGGTCTACAGTGTTGTTCAAGTGCAGTATTTCCTCACTGATTTAATGTCAGAATGATCTATCCATTTTTCAATGTGGGGTATTATAGTTCCCTACAACAGCTGTATTGTTGCCCATTTCTCCTTCAGTTCTGTTCCTATCTGCTCTACATATTTAGGTGCTCCAATGTTGGATGCATAAATATTTACAAGTGTTATGATGAATTGACTCCTTCACCATTAGATAGTGACCTTCTTTGCTATAAGTTACTTTTTTTTTTTACTTAAAGTCTATTTTCTCTAAATTAAGAGTAGCTATTCTTATTAGCATGGGGCACTTTTCTCCACCCCTTCACTTTCAGCTTATTGTATCTGTAGAGCTGGAGTCAGTCTCGTACAGGTAGCATATTGTTGATTCTTGATTTTTATCCATTCAGTTACTATATACCATATGATTGGAGAATTTATTCTATTTATATTAGGATAACTGATAGGTAAGTACATACTACTGTCATTTTGTTCATTGTTTTCTGACTATTTTGAAGTTCCTTTGTTCCTTTCTTCCTCTCTTTCTGTTCCTTTGTGATTTGCTGGTTTTTCATAGCAGTATGCATCGATTCCTTTTTTTATATCTTTAGTGTGTCTACCAAATATTTTTTTATTTGTGGTTACTAAAGCTTATATGAAACACCTTATGGTTATTTTAAGCTACTTACAACTTAATTACCATTACATGCAATATTAAATGCTTTTACTTCTCTCCCCTTTTTATTTTATTGATATACCAATTTGCATTCACTAACAGATTATTATAACTATAATTATTTTTTATACTTTTCTTTTTGACATTTGTTTTAGAGTTAAAAGTGCTTTCCACAACACTGTTACAGTATTAGACTATTCTGAATTCAACTATGTATTTACCTTTAACAATGTGTTTTATTTTCCATATTTTTCATATGTCTTCATTAGCATTCTCTCATTAAACTTGAAGAGCTCCCTTTAGGATTTCTTCTTTTCTTAAGATTTTATTTATTTTTTTGAGAGAGAGCACAAACAAGAGGAGCAGCAGGCAGAGGGAGAGGGAGAAGCAGACTCTCCACTGAGCTGAGACCCCCAACCTTGGCTTGATTCCAGGAACCTGGGACACTTAACCAACTGAACCACCAAGGTGCCCTCCCTTTATAATTTCTTGTAAGCAGGTCTAGTACTGACAAATTTTGTCATATTTTATTTTTCAAAGAAAGTTATTATCCCATCTTTATTTTTTGGTTTGTCAAATAAAGTATTCTTCCATGCCAGGCTTTTTCTTTCAGCTCTTTGAATATATCATCCCACTCTTCTAGTCTGTAAGGTCTATGCTGAGAAATCTAGTTTTATGGGGCTACTTTATATGTGATGAGTCACCTATCCCCTCCTGGTTTAAAAGTCTCTCTTTTCCATTTGATCATAATGTATCTCAGTGAAGATTCCTTTATGGTCAGTCAAGTATTTGGGTTTCTGGATTTTGATGTTAATTCTCCATACCCATTGCCCCCAAAGTTTTATGAAGTTGTCTCATTATTTCTTTAAATTAGATGTGGGCTCTATTCTTTTTTATGTCCATTTGAGGCTCCCATAATGCTCACATTATTTTGTTTATTGGTGTTTCATAAGACCCATAGAATTTCACCACTCATTATTTTGTTCTTGCTTTTCTATCTCTGACTAGGTGATTACAAATTATATCTTTACATTCACTGATTCTTTCTTCTGCTTGAAGAATTTGCTGTTGAAACTCTATATTGAATTTTTCAATGAAGTCATTGAATTATTCAGCCCCAAAATTTGTGTTTCTTTTCATGACTTCTATCATTTTCTTGAAACTTTGTTTTGTTCATGTACTGTTTTCCAGATTTTGTTTTGTTGTCTATCTGTGTTTTCTTACAGCTCACTGAGCTTCCTTACATAGACTGTTTTTGATTTCTTTGTCAGACATGCAGATATCCATTTCTTTGTTATTAGACCCTAGAGTTTTATTTTTTTTCCTTTGGTGATGTCACCTTTCTTTAATTTTTTGGAATTTTGCATTGCTAGGGTCTTCACATTTGTGGACGCTGTCACTTCCTTCTGTCTTTACTGACTGGCTTCAGGGAAAAAAAGGTCTTCACCTGTCAGCCCAGGTAGTGATTCTGGTAGGTTTCTAAGACCTTTCCTAAAGATGCATTCCTTCTCCATTCCCTCTAGCTCCTTCTCAGGGCAGAAGTCTTAAGATTTTGTGTCTTCTTTTAAATCCACAAAAACAGACAGAATTCTGAAAGTCTTCCATTTATTTACACTAGAGAATTACCCTGAAGTGTTCAGGGTTGTGTGCCATCTCCCTATTCATCAGAATAAAGTGAGTACTCTTATCCATGCACACTAACTAAGGAGGTGCACACCACCTGTGGTATAGTGGTGCTGGCCATAGAGAGGGTGATACGATTCTGTAGTACCAAGACAAGGTGACAGCACTTAACAATCACAGGAAAGTGGATAACCATAAACACTAACAAGGCCAGAATGACAATGAAGAGGCTCTGACCTAAAGGATTTGTGAAAAAAGTTAAGTAAACCTTAACCTGGGATAAGATGAAAGGGCAGCCAAAGAGGGTATGGTTTGCCTTATATAACTAAATCAAGTGTAAACAAGCATCTTAGTTTTGCCTCCTGCAAAAAAGCCACCACAGAGTGGCTTAGATAACAAACATTTTTTTTTTCTTCACAGTTCTAGAGGCTGGGTAGTATAAGATCAAATCACCGGCAGATATGGTGTCTGGTGAAAGCCCACTTCCTGGCTTGTGGACAGCTGCCTTCTTACTGTATTCTAATACGGCAGGGCCAGAAGGGGAGAGAAAGACATAAAGCAAGCTCTCTTGGGTCTCCTTTTGTAAGGGTACTGATCAAAAGCACCACCCTCATGACAAAATTCCCTCACAAAGCTTTCGTCTCCAAATACCATCACATTGGAGATTACATTCCAACATATGAAATTTGGAGGACATATTCAGTCCATAGCAGTGAGTAAAGACTCAGGTTAACTATCATAATGGAAAATGATGATCCTTCACCAGGTTTCTATAACCCAGTTCTCAGACACAAAGTCACATAATTATGAGTTCATATTCCAAAGTTACAAAACATGGGGGGGGAATGCAACCACAAAATGAGATAATGTACTTTTTATTGGCTGCCCTCCCTTTCCTAAACAGGAGAATAAGATTCAGAACTTCTGAGTTTAGAATTATTAAATGTAGGGTATAAAATAAATATATGGAGAGTGTTTAAAGAAATAAAAGCAGAATTTAAAAAAAAAAAAGAAAAAATATATACTCTCTTCCCATACTCTCACCCCCCAAAAACTATACCAATTACAAGAACACAGCAGAGGTCTCATTGTTACTCATTGATTCTTTACTTACCCAAACTGAAAAATGAGAGAGAACAACACAAATATACATGAAAAGAAAAAGGCAATAGAATTTCACAAAGTCCTTTAGGACCTCTTCTTTCAATATAAGATGGTTTCCTTTCGATTAAAAATCTGTTGTTTATTGTAGCCACCTTCATGAATTTTTTGAGCTAGATCTTCTGGATAACTTGCTGCAGCTTCTACATCAGCAGTTGCTGTTTTACCTGGCACTTTTATGGTTTGGAGATGGCTTTTTTCTTTAAACCTCATGAACCAACCTCTTCTAGCTTCCCACTTTTATTTCTGCAGCTTCTTCATCTCTTTTAACCTCCACAGAATTGAAGAGAGTAAGGTCTTGCTCTAGATTAGGTTTTGGTTTCAGGGAATGTTGTGGCTGATTTGACACTCTATCCAGATCACTCAAGCTTTCTCCAAATTAACAATAAAGCTGTTTCATTTTCTCATCATTAGTGTGTTCCTTAGAGTAGCACTTTTAATTTCCTTCAAGAATTTTCCCTTCACATTCACAACTTGACTACTTCTTTGCACAAGAGGATTAGATTTTGATCTGTCTCAGCTTTCAACATGCCTTCCTCACTAAGCTTAATCCTTTTTAACTTCTAATTTAAAGTGAGAAATGTTACTCCTCCTTCTACATGAATATTTAGAGGTCATTTTGAGCTTCATGTTCAATATTGTTGTGTCTCAGGAAAGAAAGAGGCTTGAGGAGAGGGAGAGAGACATGGGGAATGACCAGTTGGTGATAGAGCTAGAACACACACACATATGTGTCATTTGGGTTCACCATCTTCTATGGACATGGTTAGTGACACAACAAAAAATTAAAATAGTAACATCATAGATCATTGACCACAGATCACTACAACAAATTTAAAGTAATAACAAATTTTCAAATATTTATAGAATTACCAAAATGAGACGCAGAGAGGCAAAGTGTGCAAATGCTGTTGGCAAAATGGTGCTGATCGTGTTACTCCATGCAGGATTGCCACAAACCTTCAATTTCTAAAAAACCACAATATCTGCAAAGTGCAGTGAAGTGAAACACAATAAAACAAGATATGCCCATAAACCTAATAAGACTTTCAAAACACATAAGGCAAAGTTGACAAAATTAAATTAAAAAAAACTGTAACAAAAATGAAGAATGTCTTTGATGAGCTTATTAATAAATTGGCTATGGCTGAGGAAAAATTGCTAAGCTAGAGAATATAACAATATAAACCTCCAAAACTGAAAAGCAAAGAGAACACTAAAAACAGCAACAACAACAACAACAACAACAAAAAACCAAAAACCAAAAAACAAATAACAAATCCCCCCATACAAAGAATATCCAAGGATTATGGGATAACCATGAAAACATGTAAAACAGGGGAGCAGCAAGATGGTGGAGGAGTAGGAGACCTAAATTTCATCTGATCCAGGAATTCAGGTAGGTGGTTATCAAACCATTCTGAATACCCTCAAACTCAACAGGAGATCAAAGAAAAGAATATCATCAATTCTATGAACATAAACCATTTTCTGGAAGGTAGGACATGCAGATTAATGAATCAGAGATGATATACTGGAAGATAGACCATGGGGGAGGGGCCAGCTCCTGGCAAGTGACAGGGCAACAGAGCACAAAATCGGAACTTTTGGAAGTCTGTTCCATGGGGGGACATCACTCCAGTGAATAAGTGGGGGGTGGAATCCTTGATGGGACAGTGTGGTCTCAGGACCCTTGGAGTCACAGAAAGACCAAGGGTGCCTAACTGTGGCAGAGCTCCCAGGTTTCAGAGCGGAGAAACCAGCTGCAAGGACAGAGACAAGGAGTGGGCTTTCAGCTCAGGGTTTCCATAAACCATGATCCAAGTCACAGTCAGGCCACTGCTCTTTGAGCAGGAACCCCACAAGTGTCAGATCCAGGGAGACTCTCCTTCCCCCACCAGGAAGAGTAGCACAAAAGTGTGCTGCAGGAATCTGCTGGGTTTGGAGATGACAAATGGGGTCATGTGCCAGATAGAAATGTTTGGTCACAAACTGGGAGAACTCAGAGTGTGGCCAGAGACCAGGGAGACAGGAGTGATTGATTGCTTTTCTCTGAGGGTGCACTGAGGAGTGGGGCCCTGAGCTCTTGGCATCTCTGGGCCAGAGACTGGGAGGCCACCATTTTCATTTTTGTCCTCCAAAGCTGTACAGATCTTTCAGAGAACAAAAGTTACTGAGAGCAAACCCAAGCAGATTCCTTAGCCTGGCCCCTGGCAAGGGCAGTGCAATTCCACCTTGGGCAAAGATATTTGAGAATCATTCCAACAGGCCCATCCCCCAGAAGATCAGAAAGAGCATCCAGCTGATCAATGAGAACTGCAAAAGTCCAGCACTAGGGAAATACAGCACATGGAATTCATAGCTTTTTATCCCATGATTATTTAGTCTTTCAAAAGTAAATATTTAAATTTTCTTTATTTTATTCTTTTTCTTTTTTTTAATTTTTCCACTTTCCTATTTTAAGAAACAACTTACAAATACTCTTTTTAAAAATCTTTTTTAATTTTCATTTTTACAGTCAAGTTATATCCCTCCATTGCATTTGATCTTATTTTTTTATATATATGCAAGTTTTTCATTCTTAAAGATTTTAGGGATACAGTTTTTTCTAACATACCAAAATATACCCTAAATCTAGTGTCTGGCTTTGTTCTAGGCTCCTGCCTGAACACATTCTCTCCCTTAAAAAAAAAAGTTTCTCTTTCTTTCTTCAACCAACTTCTTATCAATTCCTTTTTAAAAATATTTTTCAATTTTCATCTTTACAGTCATATTCCATCCCTTTATCATACTTACCCTTATCTTTTGTGTGTATATATACATATATATGTGTATATATATATATATATATGTTAATTTTTTTCTTTTTCATTTTTTTTCTTCTTCTGCTAAAAATTTTTTTAATTTTTACACTTTTCTTTTTTAACGTTTTTTAACTAGTTTATCTAATATATATATTTTTTCCTTTTTATATTTTTCTTTATTCATTTTCTTCTTTTAAATTCTTTTATTTTTTTTCCTTTCTTTCTTTTTGAACCTCTTTTTATCCCCTTTATCCCCCCTCACGATTTGGGAACTCTTTGGATTTGGTTAAGCATATTGTCCTGGGATTGTTGCCACCCTTTTAGTATTTTACTTGTTCCTTCATATACTCTCATCTGGACAAAATGACAAGGCAGAAAAATTCACCACAAAAAAAAGAACAAGAGGCAGTACCGAAGGCTAGGGACCTAATCAATACAGACATTGGTAATATGTCAGAACTAGAGTTCAGAATAACAATTCTCAAGGTTCTAGCCGGGCTCGAAAAAGGCATGGAGATATTAGAGAAACCCTCTCGGGAGATATAAAAGCCCTTTCTGGAGAAATAAAAGAACTAAAATCTAACCAAGTTGAAATCAAAAAAGCTATTAATGAGGTGCAATAAAAAATGGAGGCTCTCGCTGCTAGGATAAATGAGGCAGAAGAAAGAATTAGTGATATAGAAGACCAAATGAGAGAGAATAAATAAGCTGAGCAAAAGAGGGACAAACATCTACTGGACCACAAGGGGAGAATTCGAGAGATAAGTGACACCATAAGACGAAACAACTTTAGAGTAATTGGGATTCCAGAAGAAGAAGAAAGAGAGGGGAGCAGAAGGTATATTGGAGAGAATTATTGGAGAGAATTTCCCCAATATGGCAAAGGGAACGAGCATCAAAATTCAGGAGGTTCAGAGAACACCCCTCAAAATCAATAAGAATAGGTCCACACCCCGCCACCTAATAGTAAAATTTACAAGTCTCAGTGACAAAGAGAAAATCCTGAAAGCAGCCCGGGAAAAGAAGTCTGTAACATACAATGGTAAAAATATTAGATTGGCAACTGACTTATCCACAGAGACCTGGCAGGCCAGAAAGAGCTGACATGATATTTTCAGAGTATTAAACGAGAAAAACATGCAGCCAAGAATAGTATATCCAGCTAGGTTATCATTGAAAATAGAAGGAGAGATTAAAAGCTTCCAGGACAAACAAAAACTGAAAGAATTTGCAAACACCAAACCAGCTCTACAGGAAATCTTGAAAGGGGTCCTCTAAGCAAAGAGAGAGCCTAAAAGTGGTAGATCAGTAAGGAACAGAGACAATATACAATAACAGTCACCTTACAGGCAATACAATGGCACTAAATTCATATCTCTCAATAGTTACTCTGAATGTTAATGTGCTAAATGCCCCAGTCAAAAGACACAGGGTATCAGAATGGATAAAAAACAAAACCCATCTATATGTTGCCTCCAATAAACTCATTTTAAGCCCGAAGACACCTCCAGATTTAAAGTGAGAGGGTGGAAAAGAATTTACCATGCTAATGGACATCAGAAGAAAGCAGGAATGGCAATCCTTATATCAGATCAATTAGATTTTAAACCAAAGACTATAATAAGAGATGAGGAAGGACACTATATCATACTCAAAGGGTCTGTCCAACAAGAAGATCTAACAATTTTAAATATCTATGCCCCCAACGTGGGAGCAGCCAACTATATAAACCAATTAAAAACAAAATCAAAGAAACACATCAACAATAATACAATAATAGTAGGGGACTTTAACACTCCCCTCACTGAAATGGACAGATCGTCCAGGCAAAAGATCAGCAAGGAAATAAAGGCCTTAAATGACACACTGGACCAGATGGACATCACAGATATATTCAGAATATTTCATCCCAAAGCAACAGAATACACATTCTTCTCTAGTGCACATGAAATATTCTCCAGAATAGATCACATCCTCGGTCCTAAAACAGGACTCAACTGGTATCAAAAGATTGGGATCATTCCCTGCATATTTTCAGACCACAATGCTCTGAAGCTAGAACTCAACCACAAGAGGAAGTTGGAAAGAACCCAAATACATGGAGACTAAACAGCATCCTTCTAAAGAATGAATGGGTCAACCGGGAAATTAAAGAAGAATTGAAAAAAATCATGGAAACAAATGATAATGAAAATACAACGGTTCAAAATCTGTGGAACACAACAAAGGCAGTCCTGAGAGGAAAATATATAGCGGTACAAGCCTTCCTCAAGAAACAAGAAAGGTCTCAGGTACAAAACCTAACCCTACACCTAAAGGAGCTGGAGAAAGAACAAGAAAGAAACCCTAAGCCCAGCAGGAGAAGAGAAATCATAAAGATCAGAGCAGAAATCAATGAAATAGAAACCAAAAAGACAATAGAGCAAATCAATGAAACTAGGAGCTAGTTCTTGAAAGAATTAATAAAATTGATAAACCCCTGGCCAGACTTATCAAAAAGAAAAGAGAAAGGACCCAAATAAATAAAATCATGAATGAAAGAGGAGAGATCACAACTAACACCAAAGAAATACAAACTATTATAAGAACATACTATGAGCAACTCTACGCCAACAAATTTGACAATCTGGAAGAAATGGATGCATTCCTAGAAACATATAAACTACCAAAATGGACCAGGAAGAAGTAGAAAGCCTGAACAGACTCATAACCAGTAAGGAGATTGAAACAGTCATTAAAAATCTCCAAACAAACAAAAGCCCAGGGCCAGACGGCTTCCCGAGGGAATTCTACCAAACATTTAAAGAAGAACTAATTCCTATTCTCCTGAAACTGTTCCAAAAAATAGCAATGGAAGGAAAACTTCCAAACTCATTTTACGAGGCCAGCATCACCTTGATCCCAAAACCAGACAAGGATCCCATCAAAAAAGAGAATTACAGACCAATATCCCCGATGAACACAGATGCAAAAATTCTCACCAAAATACTAGCCAATAGGATTCAACAGTACATTAAAAGGATTATTCACCACGACCAAGTGGGATTTATTCCAGGGATGCAAGGTTGGTTCAACATCCACAAATCAGTCAATGTGATACAACACATCAATAAAAGAAAGAACAAGAACCATACGATACTCTCAATAGATGCTGAAAAAGCATTTGACAAAGTACAGCATCCCTTCCTGATCAAAACTCTTCAAAGTGTAGGGATAGAGGGCACATACCTCAATATCATCAAAGCCATCTATGAAAAACCCACCGCAAATATCATTCTCAATGGAGAAAAACTGAAAGCTTTTCCGCTAAGGTCAGGAACAAGGCAGGGATGTCCATTATCACCATTGCTACTCAACATAGTACTAGAAGTCCTAGCCTCAGCAATCAGACAACAAAAGGAAATTAAAGGCATCCAAATCAGCAAAGAAGTAGTCAAATTATCACTCTTTGCAGATGATATGATACTATATGTGGAAAACCCAAAAGACTCCACTCCAAAACTGCTAGAACTTGTACAGAAATTCAGTAAACTGTCAGGATATAAAATCAATGCACAGAAATCAGTTGCATTTCTCTACACCAACAACAAGACAGAAGAAAGAGAAATTAAGGAGTCCATCCCATTTACAATTGCACCCCAAACCATAAGATACCTAGGAATAAACCTAACCAAAGAGGCACAGAATCTATACTCAGAAAACTATAAAGTACTCATGAAAGAAATTGAGGAAGACACAAAGAAATGGAAAAATGTTCCATGCTCCTGGATTGGAAGAATAAATATTGTGAAAATGTCTATGCTCCCTAAAGCAATCTACACATTTAATGCAATAGCTATCAAAGTACCATCCATCTTTTTCAAAGAAAGGGAACAAATAATTCTAAAATTCATATGGAACCAGAAAAGACCTCGAATAGCCAAAGAAATATTGAAAAAGAAAGCCAACGTTGGTGGCATCACAATTCCGGACTTCAAGCTCTATTACAAAGCTGTCATCATCAAGACAGCATGGTACTGGCACAAAAACAGACACATAGATCAATGGAACAGAATACAGAGCCCAGAAATAGACCCTCAACTCTATGGTCAACTAATCTTCGATAAAGCAGGAAAGAATGTCCAATGGAAAAAAGCCTCTTCAATAAATGGTGTTGGGAAAATTGGACAGTCACATGCAGATAAATGAATTTGGACCATTTCCTTACACCACACACAAAAATAGACTCAAAATGGATGAAGGACTTCAATGTGAGAAAGGAATCCATCAAAATCCTTGAGGAGAACACAGGCAGCAACCTCTTCGACCTCAGCCTCAGCAACATCTTCCTAGGAACATCGCCAAAGGCAAGAGAAGCAAGGGCAAAAATGAACTATTGGGATTTCATCAAGATCAAAAGCTTTTGCACAGCAAAGGAAACAGTTAACAAAATCAAAAGACAACTGACAGAATGGGAGAAGATATTTGCAAACGACATATCAGATAAAGGACTAGTGTCCAAAATCTATGAAGAACTTAGCAAACTCAACACCCAAAGAACAAATAATCCAATCAAGAAATGGGCAGAGGACATGAACAGTCATTTCTGCAAAGAAGACATCCAGATGGCCAACAGACACATGAAAAAGTGCTCCATATCACTCGGCATCAGGGAAATACAAATCAAAACCACAATGAGATATCACCTCACACCAGTCAGAATGGCTAAAATCAACAAGTCAGGAAATGATAGATGCTGGCGAGGATGCGGAGAAAGGGGAACCCTCCTACACTGTTGGTGGGAATGCAAGCTGGTGCAGCCACTCTGGAAAATAGCATGGAGGTTCCTCAAAATGTTGAAAATAGAACTGCCCTATGACCCAGCAATTGCACTACTGGGTATTTACCCTAAAGATACAAACATAGTGATCCAAAGGGGCACGTGCACCCGAATGTTTATAGCAGCAATGTCCACAATAGCCAAACTATGGAAAGAACCTAGATGTCCATCAACAGATGAATGGATCAAGAAGATGTGGTATATATACACAATGGAATACTATGCAGCCATCAAAAGAAATGAAATCTTGCCATTTGCGACAACATGGATGGAACTAGAGCGTATCATGCTTAGCGAAATAAGTCAAGCAGAGAAAGACAACTATCATATGATCTCCCTGATATGAGGAAGTGGTGATGCAACATGGGGGCTGAAGTGGGTAGGAGAAGAATCAGTGAAACAAGATGGGATTGGGAGGGAGACAAACCATAAGTGACTCTTAATCTTACAAAACAAACTGAGGGTTGCTGGGGGCAGGGGGATTGGGAGAAGGGGGGTGGGGTTATGGACATTGGGGAGGGTATGTGCTTTGGTGAGTGCTGATTCACAGACCTGTACCCCTTGGGATAAAAATACATGTTTATAAAAAATAAAAAATTTAAAAAAAAAAAAGAAAAAAAAAAGAAATGGGCAGAGGACACGAACAGACATTTCTGCAAAGAAGACATCCAAATGGCCAAGAGACACATGAAAAAGTGCTTGGCAGCACTCGGCACCAGGGAAATACAAATCAAAACCACAGTGAGATACTACCTTGCACCAGTCAGAATGGTTAAAATTGACAAATCAGGGAACAACAGGTATTGGCAAGAATGCGGAGAAAGGGGTACCCTCCTACACTGTTGGTGGTAAAGCGGATTGGTTTTCACTATGGAAAACAGTATGGAGGTTCCTCAAAAAGTTGAAAATATAATTACCCTATGACCCAGCAATTGCACTACTGGGTATTTACCCTAAGATACAAATGTAGTGATCCAAAGGGGCATGTACACCCCAATGTTTATAGCAGCAATGTTCACAACAGCCAAACCATGGGAAGAGCCTAGATGTCCATCAACAGATGATGGATAAAGGCCTGTGTGAGATAGATAGATAGATAGATAGAGATATATAGATATAGATATAGATTAGATAGATATAGATATAGATATAGATATAGATATAGATATAGATATAATGCAGCCATCAAAAAGAAATGAAATCTTGTCATTTGCAATGATGTGGATGGAACTAGAGGGTATTATGCTAAGCAAAATAAGTCAATCAGAGAAAGACAATTATCATATGATCTCACTAATATGAGAAATTTGAGTAAAAAGACAGAGGGTCATAAGTGTAGGGAGGGAAGAAACAGGACAAAATCAGAGAGGGTGACAAACCTTAAGAGACTCTTCATCTCAGAAAACCAACTGAGCATTGCTGGAGTGGAGAGGGTGGGGTAAGATGGGGGAAGGGTCATGGGCAATGGGGAGGATATGTGCTATGGGGAGTGCTGTGAATTGTGTAAGGCTGAAGAATCACAGACTTGTACCCCTGAAATAATACATTATATGTTAATTTAAAAAGAAAAAAAAAAGAAAACATGCAAAACACATGTAATGGAAAAATTAGAAGGAGAAGAAAGAAAAAAAAAAAAAAACAGAAGAAATCTTTGAAACAATAATTGAGAATTTCCCCAAGTTACTATCAGATACCAAACCAAAGTTCTAGGAAACTTGGAGACACCAAGCAGGCAAAATGTCAAACAACAACAACAAAAGTCCAGAAACATAAAATAAAACAAAACAAAACAAACAGAGCCTGACATATTATATTCAAACTACAGAAAATCAAAGATAAAGTACAAATTCTGAACAAAGCTAGAAAAACAAAACATCTTATAGAGGAACAAAGGTGAGAATTATATCCAACTTCTCCTAGGAAGCCAGGCAAGAAAAAGAGAAAGAAGTAACATTTTTTTAAATTTTATTTTTTTATTAAGGTCTATTAATCAACATAGAGTACATCATTAGTGCTTTATTTATTTATTTTTTCTTTTTTAAATTTTTTAAAAGATTTTATTTATTTGACAGGGATGAGAAGTAGGTAGGGAGATAGGCAGAGACAGAGGGGGAAGCAGGCTCCCTGCTGAGCAGAAAGCCCAATGTGGGGTTTCATCCCAGGACCCTGAGACCATGACCTGAGCCAAAGGCAGTGGCTTAATCCACTGAGTCATCCAGGAGCCCCAGTTCTTTTTTTTTTTTTTTTATGTTAAGTTAGTCCCCATACAGTACATCATTAGTTTTTGATGTAATGTCCCATGATTCATTGTTTTCATATAACACTCAGTGCTCCATACAATATGTGCCCTCCTTAATACCCATCACGGGGATAACCCATCATCCCTTCCCTCTAAAACCCTCAATTTGTTTCTAATCACCATTATAGTACATCATTATGTAAAAGTCTGGTGGGGATGTAGTTGGTCAATGATTAATTAGTTGCTTATAACATCCAGTTTTAAATGTTAAGAGGGAAAAAACTGCAACCTAGAATTCTATATCTTATGAACTTACCCTTTAAAAGTGAAGGAGAAATAAAAGACTTTCTCAAGCAAACAAAAATTGTGGTCAGTTGATTCCAGTGGACTTGCCTTGCAAGAAATGTTAAGAGTTTTTTAGGAATAAGGAAATAATGTAACAAGAAACTCGGATGTATATGAAGGAAGAAAGAATACTGGAGAATAAATAAGTATAGGAAAAATAATAGATTTTATTTTCTTCTTAATTGATCTAGCAGATAACAGTTTATTCAAAATAATAAAACAATGACATATTCTTTAGGTATATACTTCTATGCTCTCTCTATATTATATATGTACTATATAAATATGTCAGATATATTTATATATTATATAAATATTTAACCTAAGTATAAATATATACAACATAGAAATACATTTATATATGTTTAATTAGATAAAGTATATTTATATACAATTGAAATGAGTGACATCAATAATACAAGAAATGTCCAAAATCTATTAGTGGGTCACTAATAAAACCAAATATTGGCAATGTTGTGAAGCAGCATGGACTCAATGATTACCAGTGAATTGAAAAATGCTACAGCAACTTTGGAAGATAGGTTGGCAGTTTCTTAATATACTAAACATCCTCTTACAATATGATCAATCAACAGCATTGCTTGGTATTTATCCAGTGGGATTGAAGATGTATGTCTTCATGAAAACCTGCACCCAGATGTTTGTAACAACTTTATTCATGTTGATTCAATGCAATGGCAACATTGTCAACCCTTGGAAGCAACTAAGATGCCCTTCAGTAGGTAAGTGGCCAGATAAATGGAGGTAAATCCAGATACTGGAATATTATTCAGAGCTAAAGTCAATGAGCTATCAAGCCATGAAAAGACTAAGAGGAAACTGAAATACATATTACAAAGTGAAAAAAAAAAAAAAAAAAACCTTTGGAAGGCTACATACTGTGAAATTCTAACTGATATTATGCAAAAGGCAGAAACTGTGGAGACACTAAAAAGATTAGTGGTTTTCATGGTTTAGTGGCAAGCGAGGATGCATACACAGAACACAGAGGAATTTGGGTGCAGTGGAACTATGCTATATAATACTATAGTTGTGGATATGTGTTATTATACTTTTGTTCAAACTTATAGAATGTACCACCAAGAATGAACCCTGTGTAAACTATGGCCTTTGGGTGATAATTATATGTCAGTGCAGGTTCACCACTTATAACAAATGTAAAAGTCTGGTAGGGATGTTGATAATGAGATATAGGCTATGCACAGGTGGGGTCAGGAGGGATTTGGGAAATCTTTTGCTTTCCTCTCAAGGTTGCTGTCAACATAAAACTGCCTTTAAAAGGTGGGGGGTCTTAAAATTTAAAAAAAAATCTTTTTATAATAAATGGATGTTTAATTTTATCACATACATTGTGCAACCTTATGTTTATTCTCCTTCAAACAGGGAATGGAGTCAATTACATTAACTGGTTTTAATTACACTCTTCAATTACACCCTTTTGTTGCCATCTCTTTCCTGCCATGTCTCAATACTTCTCTAGCACTTGTCATGAGTCAGTTCTGTTATTCCCTGTGTTTTGAGTTCTTCCCAAGTGTTCCCCCCTCCCTTCCAATTTCTTTTACCTTTTCCTCACCTTAGATTCCCACTTGTCTTTCTCCTAAGAGCTGGTCTCTTCTCCCTTAACTAGACATAATATGGAAATGTGAAAACCAGTGTTTTTCAGAATGTTTTGGAACTTTTTTTGCAATAATTGCAAGGAACACAGAATGTATTCAAGTTTGTTTCCACTTCTAAGACTGCTCTAATTTTAGTCACTCTAGTCATTTCTTCTATCTGCTCATGCTGTGGGATAAGATTCCCTTTATCTAATATATTCTGGTGTAGACATGAAATCCTTGACTTCAAGTAATTATTTATCATTTATATATTCTTATATTCTCTGATCCTCATTTTATGAAACAAATTTTACCCATTCATTTTTGCTTCTATTTTAAAATTTAACAACCCCAAATGGAAACATAGGGTTTCCTTCTTAGCCTGTGTGCTAGAAACATTAGAAATATCAAAGGAGAAAAAATACACATTAATAAATATAAGGCAAAAAAATAAGAATTCAGGGAGACAATAAAAATACAAACCTAGAAACAGAAGGAAACACTGCATTTTGTCTAGTCACACAAGTTCAGTTTCACTCCATTCCAGGGCCCCTAGTATTACCCTGGACTCAGCTAGACAACTAGTCCATGCACGAATGGCATAAGGTAAATATGAAGGTTTGCTGGATAATACACATATTTATCACTGCTACTAGGACAAATTAGAAAACATTTTATGAGTGGCTAAAGAGCCTCCTTGTCAATATTGAAATACAGCTTTACATTTTGCTGAAAATGCTACAGCATCATACTTACCAGATATGATGATATTAATAGAGATCACTACTCTCAAAGTTGAAATCCTCCCCAGAGTATGCATTTGGAGTGGTTAGCCACCAAGTAGCCAAGAACAGGAAATGTCACTGAGTTTTGTTGAGCAATGAAGCAATGAAGCAAAAAAGCCAATACTTAAGATCATTGGTTCTCCCACAGTACTGAAGTAACACAATAAATTATAGAGCAATTTACTTAGAAAGCAGCATTTTAGGATGCATAAATTACATATGGTAAAATGCAAAAATATTTAGTGTACAGATTGATGAATTTTTATATATGAATGAATTCAGATAATGGTTTCCAAAAACCAAGGTAAGACCGTTTCCACTATTTAAGATATTTCCTTCATGCTATTTCTCTGTCAATAACCCTTCTTCAGAGAGAAATATTACTCTGATATCTATCACCATTTTTCCAGTTTTTAAATTCCATATAAATGAAATTTACATAGTTCATTTTTGTAAAATACTGTGTAGTGGTTTTCTAATCTGATCATGCCATAATTTTTTCAGCCATTTTGCTGTGTACTTGGATTTTCTATTTTAAGACTAACACGAATAAATCTTCCATGAACATTCCTGTTTTGTACATATCTTTTAATCTATTTATGCATTTGTTTCTTGCATGTATACCAGGAATAAAACCAGAGGATCACATGATAGGAGTAATGTGTGGCTTTGATAACTACTTCCTGTTATGAGTTGACTTTTGTCCTCTCAGAATTCATGTGTTGAAATTCTAACGCTCAGTACCCCAGAATGTGATCTTATTTTGAACAGGGTCATTGCAGATGTAATTAGTCATCGTAAGGCCACTCTAGAGTCAGGTGAACCCTAATCCAATGACTCGTATCATTATAAAAAGAGGGAAATTGGACACAGATGCATGCACAGGAAAAATGCCATATAAAGATAGAGAGATCAAGGCAGATCCTCTGCAACCCAGTGAACTCCAAAGATTTCCAGAAAACCACCAGAAGGTAAGAGAAAAGCAAGAAACAGATTTACATTGTGTCCTCACATGGTAGAAGGGAAGAGCTAACTCTCTAGGATTTCTTTTATAAGGGCATTCATCCCTCTTGTGAAGGTTCTGTAGTTATGATCTAATCAGCTCCAAAAGACTACAACTCCAAATACTGCCTTTTAGAAAAACTGGTTTCAATATGTAAATTTGGATAAGGGGGACACAAATATTCAGTCTACAGTAGACTGAAAACACAGCTTAAGGGTGGACCCTGGAAAACGTGGCACAGGTGGCCTATCACTCCCGCTGCTCCAAGGTGACTGCCACCTGGGCTAGTAACTAGCCTGTGGAATTTAACCATTGAGGACTGTTGTTTGTTTTTTATTAACCTTCCAAAACCAAGAATATCTGAGTAAGGAGAGACATGGAAACCACCAGCAGACACAGCAGTAAGTTGCAAGGTTAAAACTCCCACTTACCAACAGGAAACAGTTCCTTCCCATGCTCTTCTTCTGGTGATTTGGAGTAAATTAGTAAGCCCAAAACAGAGCCCCAAGAAGCTATGCAAGAGTAAGGAGTCTTAGTGATGCTTTCTTGTTCACAGTGCCAAATGTTTTATAAGATTGAGAGTTTTGTTCTTTTGTTGTTTTGTTTGTTTGTTTGTTGATGGCGGAACTCAACAAATGACACAATAAATGAAAGGCAGACTCTGTGACAATTCCAAATGAAATAAGGCTGCCATACAGGGCCATACAGAAAATAAACTGGGCTCAGAGTAACAGTGAGAACTGTAGGGAGACGCTTATGTATGGCAGTAGAGCAGAGTTCACTAGATTCCCTGAGTTCTCATGAATTGGTCAGTTTGAATAATTTCATGGGATCAGGGCACAAGGGTAGTCCCTAGTTGTCTGGTGTTGGTCCTGGCAATCAGGGCAGGTGCATGGTGTCCCAGAATGGCAGCTCTAATAAGGAAGTGGTTGAGAGGTGGACTTAATCAAGTGTTCAAGAAGAAGAACTGACAGACCTCTAACTAGGGCCTCAAACCAAATAAAAATAGCATTTAAAAAAACACTGTAAAAAAAAAAAAAACAACACTGTATCAAATACTTCTTAGAAAGAACCAACCCTGCTAAAGCCATGATCTTGGACTTCTAGCCCTCAGAACTGTGACACAGAATTTTTTGTTGCTTCAGCCACTTAAGTTTGTGGTACTTTGTTAAGGCAACCCTAGAAAACTAATACACTTCCAGCTAATAGTGCCATTTTCATTCCTACCATTGCAGAGAGCCAGTTACACACATACTCACCATCTCCCAAGATAATTTGCCACATCTTACATCTCAGCTCAGAATAGCCACAATTCAAGTGGTCAACAGCATTTGTGGCTGCCAACTAACATATTGGACACCATCATTCTAGAGCATTAATTGTTTTTATGGTCAATACAATGCTCTAAAGTTTTCTGATAAAATTATTTCTTAAAGAAACAAATACGTTTAATCTTTTCTCAGAACTAGAAAATATTGCCAAAAAATTATTTTGAACTATTTTTCAACATACAATTTTAAATGGTAGATATACAGTTTATAACACAGCCATTAAAACATACACAAATTTTGAATTCTCCTGAAATTATTTACACAAGTTTTGCAGTAGAACTTAAACGAGTTGATACATGATTTTGGTAGGAAACATAGAAAAAAAAATTCAGAAGAAAAAAGAGGAAGAGGGGGAGGAAGAAAGAAAAGCCCATTCTCTTTTAGTTTTGGTTTTTATTTTGGTTTTGGTTTTGTTTTGTTTGGATTTTTGTTAGGTTTGGTTTGGTTTTAGTACAGGTAACTAAAGAGCATTTAGAAGAATTTGACAATATTCAACAACAAATTGTCTTTGTCCGGTAGGGCTGCTAGGCAAAATATCACAACCTTAATGACTTCAGAGGAATTTCTCAGTACTCTGGAGGATAGATGTCCAAGATCAAAGAATCAGCAAGGATCTGATTGGGGCATCTCTTCCTGGCTGAAAGAAATCTGCCTTCTCTCATCATGTTTTCAGATGGCTTTCTTCTGTGTATGTGTGAGAGATACCTCTCGCCTCTTTTGTTCTTCCTTTAAGAATAACAGTTTATTCCTTTAAGAACAACAGTTACAGAAACAGTTAAGCAACTGTCTTTAGTTCAGGTTATGATCCCAGGATCCTGGGATAGAACCCCACATCAGGCTCCCTGCTCAGCAGGGATTCTGCTTATCCCTGCTTATCCCTCTCTCTCTCTGTCCCTTCCCCCCACTCACGCTCTCTCTCTTACTCTCTCTCTCTCTCTCAAACAAATAAAATATTTTTAAAAATAAAGAATAACAGGTACATTAGGTTAGGGCCCCATCCTTTTTTTAAAAATTTTTTTAATTTATTAATTTTCAGCATAACAGTATTCATTATTTTTGCAGCACACCCAGTGCTCCATGCAATCCGTGCCCTCTATAATACCCACCACCTGGTACCCCGACCTCTCACCCCCCGCCCCTTCAAAACCCTCATATTGTTTTTCAGAGTCCATAGTCTCTCATAGTTCACCTCCCCTTCCAATTTCCCCCAACTCCCTTCTCCTCTCTATCTCCCCATGTCCTTCATGCTATTTGTTATGCTCCACAAATAAGTGAAACCATATGATAATTGACTCTCTCTGCTTGACTTATTTCACTCAGCATAATCTCTTCCAGTCCCATCCATGTTGCTACAAAAGTTGGGTATTCGTCCTTTCTGATGGAGGCATAATACTCCATAGTGTATATGCACCACATCTTCCTTATTCATTCGTCCATTGAAGGGCATCTTGGTTCTTTCCACAGTTTGGTGACCGTGGCCATTGCTGCTATAAACATTGGGGTACAGATGGCCCCATCCTTATGACTTCATTAAAGACCCCACTTCCTAATACAGTCACATTGGGGATAGGACATCAACATATCTATTGGCATAACACAAATTTGTGATAAAAACTCTAAAAAATAGCAATTTGGGAAAGTTTTCCATTTTGATAAAGAGCATCTATAAAAACCTACAGCTCACACTATAAATAATTATGGAAGACTGAATGTTTTCCACCTAAAAGAGTGAATGAGGGAAGGATGCCTAGTCTCACAACTCTTATTCAACAGTGTTGAATAAGTTGTGAACAGTGCAACAAGGCAAGAAAACTAAATAAAGGGAATACAAATGAGAAAGAAAAAAGGAAAACTGTTCCTATTTGAAGATTACGTGAGAGAACTGTTTTGTATTTTAATCAATGTCAATATCCTAGTTGTATTGTTATAAATACCTAGATATAAAACCTATACTTTTGCAAAATGTTATTGTTGTAGAAAACTGGATTAAAAGCACATAAGATCTATAGATTATTTCTCACAACTATTTGTGAATCTATAATCATCTCAAAAAAATTTAAAGTGAAAATTTTTATTTATTTATTTTTATTTGGGGGGATTCTTTTTTTTAATGTTATGTTAGTCACTATACAGTACATCATTAGTTTTTGATGTAGTGTTCCATGATTCATTGTTTATGTATAACACCCAGTGTTCTATGCAATATGTGCCCTTCTTAATACCCATACCAGACTAATCCATCCCTCTACCCCTCTCCCTTCTAAAACCTTGTTTTCCAGAGTCCATAGTCCTTCATGGTTCATCTCCCTCTTTCATTCGTCTGCTTCATTTTTCCCTTTGTGCTCCTAACATCCTTCATGCTATTCCTTATGTTCCATAAATAAGTGAAACCATATAATAATCAACTTTCTCTGTTTGACTGATTTCACTTAGCATAATGTTCATAGCAGCAATTTCCACAATAACCAAACTATGGAAAGAGCTGAGATTCCCTTCAACAGACAAATGGTTAAAGATGTGGTCCATATATACAATGGAATATTACTCAGCCATCAGAAAGGATGAATATCCAACTTTTTCATCAACATGGATAAAAGTGGAAACTTTTAAAAAGATTCCATTCTTGTATTTGTAAGATTGCCTAAACAATTTCCCTTCAGTTGTTACAAGAAAATAAAATGCCTTTTTGTAGCAAATATGCATAATTTAAATTTTACCAGTTTATCCATTTTAAACTGTACAATTCAGTAGCCTTTAGTCCATTCACAATGTAAAGAAGCCATCACCACTACCAAGTTCCAGAAAATTTTTGTCACCCTAAAGGAAACTGTAGTCATCAGTACTAATCCCATACCACCTGGCAATCACTAATCTTCTTTCTGTCTCTATGGATTTGCCTATTATAGATATTTCAGATAAATGGAATCCTAATATGTAGCATTTTGTGTTTGGCTTCATTCATGTATGATAGTGTTTTAAAGGTTTATCCATGTTGTGGCATGTATCAGTACTTCTTTTCTTTTTGTGGCTCAGTAATAGTTCATATATGGATCTACCACCTTTCTGTAAACATCCAACAACTGATGAGCTTTTAGATTGAGTACTACGTTGACTGTTATAAATAGTGCTGCTATGAACATTAGGTACAAGTTTTTGTTTGAACATCAGTTTTCAATTCTCTTGGCTATGTACCTATAAGTCGAATTGCTGAACTATGTGTAATTCTACATTTAACTTATTTATGTACTTGCCAAATTATTGTTCATCATGGCTACACCACTGTATATTTCTATTAGCAATACATGAGAGTTCCAATTCCTCTACATCCTTTCCCATACTTGTTATTTTCATTATTATTAACCACCCTAGTTAGTGTGAAGTGTTATCTCATTGCAGTTTCAATTTGCATTTTCCTAATAACAAATAACATTGACCATCTTATCATGTATTTATTGGCTATTTGTTCTTCTTTTTTGGCAAAATGCCTATTCAAGTCTTTCATCCATTTTTTTAAATTTGATTGTTTGCCTTCCAGTAGTAAAAAAATTTTATGTATTCTGGATATTTGAATCTTGTCAGATCATTTGCAATTATATTTTCACATTCTATGGGTTGTTTTCCACTCCTGATAGTGTAGTGTACTCTGATACACAAAATTTTGTACATAAAACCTCTTAATATTGTTGAACTCTGATTTCTCTATGTTTTCCTTGGATGTTTGTCCCTTTGATGCCACACTTAAAAATGATTACCAAATCTTAAAGTAATGAAAACCTTTCCTTCTATGAATTTGATCATTTTAGCAATCATGTTTGGACTTTAACATACTTGGGGTTAGCTTCTTAATAGAGTGTCAGATAAAAACCCAACTTCATTCTTTTGTAGGTGATTATCTAGTTTGTTCATTTGTTGAAAGGACCATTCTTACCTCCCTGTGAATGGTCTTGGCATCTTTGCTGAAAATTAATGAGCCATAAAAGTGTGGTTTTATTTGTGGACTCCTCAAGTTCATTTTCCACTGGTCTGCATGTCTAGGCTTTGGTCAGTACCAAACTGTTTTATTATAGCTTTGTAGAAGTTTTAAAATTGGGAATGTCAATTCTCCACACTTATTCTTATATTTCAATATTGTTTCTATTATTTGGGGTCTCTTGACATTCCATATGAATTAGATGATTTTCTGTTTCTGCCAAATAAGATCATTTCTGATTTTGATAGTAATTGCATTGAATATATAGATCTCTTTGAGAAGTATTGCTGTTTTATCAATATTGCTTCTAATCTATGAATATAGGAATATATGTCCATCTGTTTAAATATATTTTACTTTCTTTTAGCTATGTCTTACAGTTTTCAATGTATAAGTCTTGCAACTCCTTAGTTACATTTTCTCTTCAATATCTTATTCTTTCTGATGCTATTGTAAGTGGAACAATTTTCTTAATTTCCTTTCCAGGTTATTCATTGCTAATGTATAGAAATACATGTTTCTGCATGTTGATTTTGACTTCGTATCCTGGAACTTTGTTGAATTTGTTTATTAGCTCTAAATGTATTGGGGGATGGGAATTGGTAGTATGCTTCGGATTTTCTATATGTAAGTCATGTCATATGTGAAGAGCTGGTCCTAGGTCTTCCTCTGCAATTTGGATACTTTTCACCTTTTTTCCTTGTGCAATTGCTCTGGCTAAAATTTCTGGCATGATGTTGAATAGGAGTAGCAAAAGTGGACATTCTTGTCTTACTCATGATCTTAGAAAGAAAGCTTCCATTTTTTCACCAGTAAATATGATGGTTATTGATTCTTTCATCCCTCTTGGAACTTATTTTGTGGCAACGTGTGAGTTTTGGTGTATTGTGTTTCCATTCTCACTTCCTTCCAGATATTTTTTGATTTTCCTTTTTATTTCTTCTTTTACCCATTAGTGGTTCTGGAGTGTTTACACACTCCAGCATTACAGTGTTAGGGTAGTCCGAATTTGAATATATACTTACCATTATCAGTGTGTTTTATACTTTTACATATCTTCATATTAGTAACAACTGATTGTTGAAAAGTTTGATCTAATGTAGAATCTGATTTCAGTTCTGTTTAGGACTTCTCTTTCTGGAAATACAGTTCATCATATACCCTGAAAAAAAATCTACAGTTCAAAACACCAAAAATAAGAGCTTAAGTATATATAAATTTTTAATGCTTAACTAAGCTCACAAGTAATTAAGGAGAATTTCTGGAATCAAAAGTGAAAATCAGCAAACATGGAGTATAAAGATTGATTTAACCCAAACCATCAAAACTGATATTAGGAACATAGACACTGGGATTTTAAGACCCATTTAAGAAACAGAAGAATACTGGACCCAGGCAAAGCAGAAAGTAGAAACTGAGATTCCCCTCCTCTGAATAAAGGCCAGAATAAAGTTTAAATAACTTATTATTTGAAAAGAAAAAAGAGGAAATTACTTGCCATACCTTTATTTCTTATTTTTATAAGAACAATGGAAAGTTTTCCACCATGAGTGTGTTACCACACTGCCCTCACATGGGTCTAGGGGTTGAATTTATATTGCTTATGTCAAAGCAACTTTAATCTCAGAAATTAAAATGCACTATCCTCATCTTACTAGCGATCCCAAGAGCAGAAAATCCTCTTTGGAAAATATCACTGTCTCAAGATTCCAGATATAAATTAGTGAAATATGAGAACAAGATCCAAAATTACAACAGAAATAACATCAAGGCAAATATTCATAGCAGGACATGACAAATAAAAATAAAGTAAGCAGACTTACAAAAAGATAAAAGTATTATAACATTCAAATAGATTTATAGAATATATACTTAAAATATTTAGAAAATGGTTATTTTTAACATGTTTATAAGAATTCAAAATGATACTCAAACTAAAAAAGAGATTTAAAGAAACTTAGTAGAACTTAGAAATAAAATTTAATGTTAAAAGTTAAAATGCTAAGAACAGCCCAAATAGTAGATAAAAAACAAGTGAGGAAAAATTTGTGATCTCTAAGAGAAACCTGAAAAATATCACAAATACTACTATATAGCTAGACAAAGATATAGAAAATATGAAACATGTTGAGTCATGGAAGATAGAGAAGACTTCATTAGATTTCCAGAAGAAGAGAACAGATAAAAGTAATGAAACCTAGAATCCTGGGATTAAGTCCCGCACTGGACCCCTTGCTCAGTGGGGAACTGGCTTTTCCCTCTGCCTACTCTGCCTGCTCTGCCTGCTGCTCCCACAGCTTTTGCGCGCTCTCTCTCTCTCTCTCTCTCTCTCGCTAACAAATAAATAAATAAAAGCTTTTTAAAAAAGTAATGAAACCTAATGTCAAAGGAGATAATAACTAAGAGTTTTCCAGTATTGAATTAATTTTTAAAAATCCAGAATTTCCAAATTTGGGATACAGAGAAAATCATAAGCCAGAATAATAAAAAGAAATGCATATTTAGGTACACAGCAGTAAAATTACAAAACACTGATGACAAAGAGATGATCTTAAAAGCAATGAGGAAGAAAAGACAGATTACTTACCAGGCAATAACACTTGTACTGACATTAGAATTCTTAACAACAAATATGAAGGCCAAAATACATGGAATATCTTCAAACTGCTCAAGGAAAATAACTCTTTAGATTTAGTTATCCAGAAAATATATACTTTTTACAAATGAGGAGAAACTAAAGACCTTTCTTCTAGACAAACAAAAACTGACAGCTTATTACCAATAAATATAGAACCTCACTAAATAAACTCTTGAACAAAATTTAAAAATGAGGAATGGAAAAAGGAAACTGATGTCAAGAGGAATGTCTACGTTTCAGAAAGAAATACGGAACAAACAAAATTGGTAAATGTAGGGATAAACTCTTAGTAATTATAGTAATATCTAGTTTGGAGAATGGTTTCTAAAAAAAAATTATAAAGTCTCAACCTCTAGATGGAAGATGAAGTAATATGAGTTAAAATGTACTAAGATATTTTAACACTTTGAATAAAGTAATATTGATTAGCTCTAGATTTCAAGCATAAATATTGAAGGGGAATCTCAAAAGAATAAAACTAGAGTGTGAAATTTCCAGTACAATAAAAAATAGAACTTTTCATGCTCAGTAAGTCTAAGAGGAAGGGAAAAACATAACCACAGAAAAATCAGGATAAATAAAAATGATTATATGTTAATATATAAATGTTATTATTTCAAATATATAACAACAATAAATATTAAAATTATCACAATTTCTTAACCCAATATATGATATATAATAAAAAACTTACCTAAATCCTATACATTTAACAGTAGTAATGTACTACTGAACTGTACACTTAAAAATGGCTAAAATGGTCAATTTCATATTATGAATTATTACAAAAAATATTTTTAATTACAAGGTATTCAAAGAAACAAGAAAATGCAATTCACAATGAGGAAAAAAGACATTCAATTAAACCAACTCAAAACTGACACAGATGAAAGATAAGTGGACAAGGACACTAAAAGTCATTATATTACTATCCTCCATAAATTCCAAAGGTTTATTCAACATACAGAGGGAATTAAATAGACCAAAATCAGATTTCTAAAGATGAGTACTACAATATGTGAGGTGAAAAATACACTGAATAGAACTAACAGCAGATTATACACTGCAAAAGAAAAAATATTGACCTTGATAATAGAAATTCTGCAAAGATAAAAGGAGAGAAAAGATTACATTAACATGAAAGGAGTATCAGTCAGCTATGGGCCAATTTCAAGAAGCCTGATTACATATATATTTTTTGAATACCCTGGTTACATATTTAAATTTGGAATACCCAAAAGACAGAAGAGAGAAAAGGGACAGAAAAAATTTGTTGAGAAAATAATAACAAAACCGAGCTGTTTTTAGGTGTTCTAAAATAAAGCATAACCACTACAATGGATTTTTTTGAACTACAAGAGGTAAAATAAAAAAAAGAGAAAAAATATTAGCCACTCTAGCAAAGCAGTGTGAAAGAAATAGGTGACACAGAACATGGAGAGTAAACATAGAAAACAAGACATACAAATTAAAATTGTAAAAATATGACCAAATACATGTAATTAACCACAACAAATGTGGATGGTTTAAATTCTTATTAAAAGTTTAAATTCTCAAATAATTAATAAAAATCACCTTTACCCTGTCTATTAAAAAGCTAGAGTTTCTTTGTTAAAGGTATACCTAGAAAGAAGGGTGATTGGGCAGATGGGTGAGACTGGTGATGGGTGTTAAGGAGGGCGTGGATTGCATTGAACACTGGGTGTTATACACAATGTTATACACCATGTCAACAACTAATGATGTGTTGTATGGTGACTAACGTAACACAATAAAAAAAATAATAAAAAAATAAAATTAAGCATCACATAGAAGTTGAAGAGAGACAGGTGACAACATACCCAGCAAATACTAACTAGTGAAAGGATGGACTGGGCAGCCATGGAGGTAAAGGGTTCAGATTTCCCATCAAGAGAGAACTTACCATTCACATGCAAGGAGTGCAATCAGCTGATGCCCTCCAGTTGCTAAGGCCTTCAGGATCCGTTTCAGCTTTTGAGCTGAGACCTCAGCTCAAACTTCCCAGCCATTGATTAAACGTTTTGCACTTCTGTTCATGAAAGATTCTTCTTAGAAGCAGTCTTTTTTTCTCCAGGGTTTCTCATTGGTTTGGCTAAGACGTTAGCAGTTCTATATCTGGATCTGAGGCTCTTGTATCCTGCTTCTTTCCCTTTCCTTTCACAGGTCTCATTCAGATCAGTGTCATGGTCTGAAGCCTCTCCCTTCCCAATCCTACTTCCTGCCCCTTTAATCTTACACACAGAAAACCCCTCTCTCCCAAATAACCTTTATTGCTCCTAACTCCATCTCAGCCTCCACTTCCTGGCCTGATACACCCGTTTTAGTTTCTAGATTTCTCCTGATTCGGCAGGTCTAAAGTGGATTTGGGTAATCTATCTAACTTTTTATTTCCCCACATAATTCTCAGGTTCAACCACATTTAGCACCCCTGTAGTGGAAGACTGTAATACATTTGTCTACTGTGTATCATAATTTAGTATTTAACTATCTTGAAGTCTTTATTACATGGTATTTTGACATATATTATCAAGATTAGGTGTAAACACAATTTTGCTTTTTTGTTTTTCAGCGATATTTAAGCATATTTTTTAAATTTATTTTTTATTTATTTTCAGCATAACAGTATTCATTATTTTTTCACCACACCCAGTGCTCCATGCAATCCGTGCCCTCTATAATACCCACCACCTGGTACCCCAACCTCCCCCCCCCCCCCCGCCACTTCAAACGCCTCAGATTGTTTTTCAGAGTCCATAGTCTCTCATGGTTCATATATTTTTGAACCCAGTTAACTGTGAGCCTCGTCCCGCCCAGAGATGGATGAAGAATTAATAAAAAGTCAAGGACATGGTTTGATGTCTATTGTAGTGCACTGCTCGGTAGTGCACCCGGGCCGCTACTTTGCCTTGGGCTACTGGCTGCGCTGGCCCGGTGCAGCCCCCAGGTGATGCTACTTGCCACCTTCTTTCTGGAACTGTCTCTGCTGGAGGCCGAGGCTGCAGGATGGGAGCCCGGTCGGCGCGCACCTGCGGTGCTGAGCCTGGCGCATCGCTTGCTCGAAGGGGCGGGCTCCAGCCTCGAGCCCTCGCTTTACAGATATGAGAGACCATGGCGGAGAGGCGGGGCCCAGACTTGACTTTTCTGGGTGTGAGAGAAAATGCCCCGCAGAGCTGCGCCCGCTCGAGCCGTGCATGGCCCGCGCCGCGCTCCAAGGCCCCGCTCCCGGCCGTGCCGCCTTCTTTCTCAAGTACGCGCGGCCCCCGCGCCAGGGCACCAGCCTCGCCGCCGCCGGCCTGCTCCACCGCCCCCAGCGGCGCCCTCATATAATATTTATATGAGGGGAGGTTAATGGACTGGTTTGGGGGCATAGTCAGATGGTGTCAAAATGGTTTGGTCATAATTATGCGCTCAATGTGATGAGACTAGTTTACCTCCAAAAGAAACTAAGAATCTTTTTAACAATAAAGCCTAGTATAACCAAAATGTCTGAAGGGAGGAAAACAGTGACAAAACCTCTGTCTTAAATGTTTCACATGGCAAAACGGAAAAATAAATGGATTTTGTTTTAATTTCTACCATGATTAAAAAATTAATGTTTTTTCTTTAGTGGAGAAGCAGACTGGTTCTTTTCATAAACTTCCATAAATAAGATATATTTTTCATAAGATTAAAAACAATTAATATACACATTTGTAAGACTGTATTCCACAGAAAAATTGACAGAAAATCATGTCATCCCTTCACAATTGTCTTAACACAGAGAACTTATTTTATGGATACCCAAGTTCTTTACAATGCATATTCATTCATCTGCTTATACAGTCAATGAACATCTGTTATTTGTTAAATACCTCACAATAAAATGTACATCGTTAAAACACACAATTTCAATTTATCACATCTGAGAAACTGTTAGGCTGTAGCTATCAATACCTCGATAGCAATATAACAAGTTCAGAAAGCTAACTCCTAGTGTGTTCCCTCTGTCTTAGTCCTACTCTTTCTCATAAACATGACAGAAAATCATAAATCTGCTTTTATTGGTATAATTCATCTGGTTTTATTGGTACAATTCTTATTATAATGTTACATCACATTAGTTAGTTTGTTGTTAAAAAAAGAAGTGTCAAATTACAGAAAAAAAAATAACAGTATATGGAAAGGCACATTCAAACACAGTTGATGGGAATGAAAACTGATACAATTTGAAATATCAGTCAAAATAAAAATGCACCCCTTTGACCATGTAATTCCACTCAGGAATATTTTTATAAATACACTCAAATAAATACAAAGAGATCTACCCACAAGAAACATTCTATGTGTTATTGTTTATAATAGCAAAACAAATAATCTAAATGTCTATCAATAGGTCTATGGTTTACTAATTATTACATAACCATACAATGGAATCTTTGTAATCATTAAAATGAATAAAACTGCTTTGCTTGTGTTGATATAGATCTCTAAGACTTATCATATTATTAGTAAGTACAGAACAGTATCATGGTATGTTTCCATTCGTGTCTTGACAAGCATATGGCTATATATGTAAATAGACTCACAAATGTACATACATACCTGGGGTGTATAGACATATGTACCCTAAAATTTTCTGGAAGATTATATAAAAGCTGTTGATGGTTCCTTCTGCAGAGTTCTTTCGTGAGGAAACTCAGTTTTCATTATCTACTATACTGAAAAATTTGAGTATTTTATCATGAGCATTTGCTTTCTCTGTATGAATATCAATTCTTCAATATCTAGCTAAAAGCAGCTAACATTCTAAAATTTCTCAGTTGTATAAGAATATGAATTAAAGCCCTTTAAAATGTGTCTGTCTTCTCAGAATCTTTGGGGGAAAAAAAAAAGAATCTTTGAAAAGCTAATTTCAAAACGGGTTTTCCATCCTAGAAATCTAAGAAAATCAAAGTGGTAGCTCTGCTGTACCTTTATTCATTTGTCCTGCTGTTAGATTCCAGTAACTTATGAAGAACTGTAAAGTCACAGCCTTTCAACTTCACTTTGTAACACCTGAGACCTCTTCACTTGCTCACAGCATCATTGAGTGGAGTATTCTCTGTATAGCTGACATAAGACTGCATTTCACTCTAAGAAAGAACTTAAAGTCAAATCAAATTAAAAAAAAAAAAAACAGAAGTCATCAACTACCTATGTTTTTCTCAAAGGTACACATAGCTTTTGTTTTCATAAGAGTACTTATATTTGTGTCTCTGGGCTTACATGGATATAAGAAAAAGGCTGTTTTCTATTATTTTGTCAAAAAATTTACTGATTACTTAAGTCTCAGTGTGAGATGATAACATTTGCTTGACAGTAGGAATGGAGAAAAATGAAGTAATATGTGAAGTATTTCAATGGAGAAGGTCAGAGACTTGGTAAGTTACTGGTTATAAGAGATAATGGAACAGGAGAGGGAAGCACAAGAGGGAAATGAAGATGGTATGGAGAAAAGGAAGTCAAGGATTGGAGATGGTTTCATGCCAGAGAAAAGACCAATTCAGTTTCTCCAAATGTTACAGTCCAAATTTGACAAATATTATGTACTATATAGGATACAGTTCTTGAAATTACAATATTGTTCAGAATTTGTAGAAGTAGTACATGGTATATAATTAACAAAACAAGTACACTTGAGTGTTAGCATTATAAATTAGAATTTTTGCTTTTTAATTAAAATACTAATATTTATAAAATACTAACATTGATGTAAGTTATAAATTTCATGGCTATATTTTGACTTTGTGTCTTAAAAGTTTGCAAAAATACTTTTTAATGTTATCTTACCTCCTCAACATCTGAAGTGGTTTGTTTTTTAATTAGCATTTTCTGCAAAAATAAAAATAAGCTGGGGTGAATGTAATAAACATCATTTTTGAAAAGTGGGGAAACAAAAAAGTATACTATTGATGTGTGGTTTATTTTATATAGAAATCATTATAAGTCGGAAAAGGACTACAAGAAATAGAATGTTGCCTGCAATTAATACACCTAAACAAGATAATTCTGGATATGGGGAAAGGAAGTGGAATTATGCAACAGAAACCTAAAACATGAAATAAATGTGGCACATCATTTTTGGTACATAAAATGAATTATTGTAATTCTTTTCTCAAATACAGATTAGCATACAATGTCTCTACCAAGATCTTGCCCTAAATGTCCTATTTCACTATGCTTATATGTCTAAGTAACCAAGTAAAACCCTCTTGTCATTTAGAGTAGTCCAAATATGACACCTTTAGGACATGCTTCTTGATTATGGGGGAGTTGATGTTAGCATATTAATTCTACCCCATCAATTCCATATACCTTACCCCTTCTAGCCCAATAAAGCTGAAGAAAAAGCATTACTGAATACCTGCAGCAACCGATTCTCCAAAGCCAAATGGATCCCACAATGACCAAGGCAACCGAAATAGAGGAGGTGATATATAAAATAGTTAAGTTTAGTGATAATTGGTCACCTGTAAACATAGACACAAAAGGGTATGGTTAATCTGTGGTATATCCAGACAATGAAATATTATTTAGCACTAAAAAGAAATGAGCTATCAAGCCATGAAAAGACATGGAGGAAATTTAAATGCATAGCACTCGGTGAAAGAAACCAATCTAGCAATGCTACATTCTGTATGTTTCCAAGTATATGACATTCTAGAAAAGGCAAAACTATGAAGACAGAGTAAGGATCAGGGTTTCTAGAGGTTAGGGTGGAGGGAGGGATGAGTAAGTGGAGCATAAAGAATTTATAGAAAGGTGCAACTGCTCCGAGTGAAACTATGATGGATAGATGCCACTTCCACATTTGTTAAAACTCATAGATGCACACCTAGAGTGAACCATAATGTAAACCACAAATTGTGAGTGGTAATGTTGTGTTAACTTAGGTTCATCAATTCTCAAATAAATGTACCAGTGTGGCATGGGGGATGTAAAGAGAGGGGGAGACAGTGCGTGTGTTGGGGCAGGGGTAATATGGGAACTCTGCACTTTCCACTCAATTTTGCTATGATCCAAAAACTGCCCTGAAAACTAAATTCTAATATATATATATTATATATATAATTAAATTAATTAAATATTATATATATAAATTCTAATATATATCTTTTAAAATGTATTTTATATTAACATTAACATATATTAACATATAACATTAAATGAATATTTAAATATATAATATAAATACAAATCATATAAATTTTATATATATATAACTGCAAAATAAAATATATGTTCAAGGATGTCCCAGAGTTCATGAAGTTCACTTTTGTCATTTTATTTTAAAGATTTTGATTCATTAATAGGTCAAATCACTGTTATAATAAAATTGCTTTATTAATTCTAATTCTAGGGTGTTTAGCAAGACATCATCCTAAGTAAAGTTTTTGTGGCTTTAAGGATTCATGAATAGTGAATTCATATAGGAGAGACATGCAGACTAGATTTTTCAGTTAATAGCAGGATGTTTCTCATCTCCATCATTCAGAAGTAAATGGGGAGTTGTAAAGGAGGTAATTGGAAAACAACCTAATCCTGAAATCAGCTTTCTTCCAGGTCCTTGAAACTGACATGAGCGCATGGCAGCAACTTTCAATCATTTATAAACTCTGGCGGCAGTATCAAGCTCAGTCTGATAAAAGGAGATGTCAACAAAGGAATTGCCAGCTTTGAAAGGCGCAACTTGTGTGTTTAAATTCAACTTAGTTAACATCTACTGTATTATTAGTTCTAAGCATAGAATTTAATGATTTATCAGTTGCTTATAACACAAGTGTTCGTTCCATAATGTACCCTCTTTAATGCCCATAACCCAGTTACACCATTTTCCCCACCTATCTCCCCTCCAGCAACCCTCAGTTTCTTTCCCAGCATTGAGTCTCTTATAGTTTGCCTCTTGCTGTTTTCATCTTGGTTTATTTTTCCTTCCCTTCCTCTATGTTCATCTGTTTTGTTTCTTAAATTCCACATATAACTGCAATCATATATGGTATTTGTCTTTTTCTGACGGACTTATTTATCTTAACATAATGCCCTCTAGTTCCATCTACATTGTTGCAAGGGGCAAGATTTCATTCTCTATGATGGCTGAGTAATTCCCCCCCCCATATATATATGCCACATCTTCTTTATCCATTCATCTGTCGATGGACATCTGGATTCTTTCCATGCTTGAGCCATTATGGGCATTGCTGCTATAAACTTTGGGATGCAGATGCCCATTTGAATTGCTATGTTTGTATCCTTTAGATAAATACCTAGTAATACAATTGGGGGGTCATAGGGTAGCTCTATTTTTAACTTTTTGAGGAACCTCCATACTGTTTTCCAGAGTGGATGCAGCAGTGTGCATTCCTATCAACAGTGTAAGAGGGTCACCCTTTCTCTGCATCCTCACCAAGATCTCCTGGTTCCTGTGTTGTTAACTTTAGCCATTCTGACTGATATAAGGTGGTATCTCATTGCGGTTTTGATCTGTATTTCCCTGATGCGGAGTGATGTTGAGTACTTTTTTGTGTGTCCATTGGCCATTTCTTTGTCTTTTTTGGAGAAACATCTTTTCATGTCTTCTGCCCATTTCTTCACTGAATTTTTTTATTTCTTTGGGTGTTGAGTTTCATAAGCTCTTTATAGACTTTATATACTAGTCTTTCATCTGGTAAGTCATTTGCAAATATTATCTGCCATTCTGGCAGTTGTCTTCCAGTTTTGTTGACTGTTTCCTTTGTTGTGCAAAAGCCTTTTATCCTGATTACGTCCCAGTAGTTCATTTTTTCTTTTGTTTCCCTTGCCTTGGAGACATGTCCAGCAAGAAGTTGCTGTAGCCAAGGTCAAAGAGGGGGCTATCTGTATTCTCCTGTAGGATTTTGATGGATTCTTGTCTCACATTTAGATCTTTCAACCATTTTAAGAGGCAGTGGTCTAGGACCTTGCTCCTGCTGTACCCTGAATGGGGCTAAGGGCAGCAGACAGAGGTAAGTGGAGGCTTAGTTGACTGATGTCCTCTCCCTCCACATCCTTTCAACAGTTTGGTTTTTTTTTTTAAGATTTTATTTATTTATTTGACAGACAGAGATCACAAGTAGGCAGAGAGGCAGGCAGAGAGGAGGTAGCAGGCTCCCTGCAGAGCAGAAAGCCCAGGATGCTGGGATCATGACCTGAGCCGAAGGCAGAGGCTTTAAGCCACGAGCCACTCAGGCACCCCAAAAGTTTGTTTTTTAAACATGGCATTTCTCTCTTTTATTTGAAAAAAATTTTTTTACACTTATAATCAACAGTATTGTTTTGAAACCTTATCTTGCAAATTAATACATTCTCTTTCATTGGAAGTATAGCCACACAGGCTAAGGACCTGCCCTGCAAGGAGGCAGGAGGAGACCCCAGCACTGGCTGAGAATGAGTGAGACAGTCCCTTCAAGTCTAAGCATCCATAAACATGACAACATATTCTAATACCAGGTGGTCAGATTGCATACATAAGCATTACTCTCCTCAGTTAATACTCCCAAAATCTTTTTTTAAAAAATCACTTTAATAATGGATATTAGAAAATGGTGGTTTAAATATATGGGTTTTTTCTCTTCTCCCTTCTTAAATTTCCCTAAATTACCAATAGAAAAATTTTTTCCATAAAACTTGCAAAGACGTTGAATATGGATGAGATGAGCAGATAAAAATTTTCAACTTGTGTTTAGGTGAAAAATGAACAGATGAAGGCAAATAATTTGGGGTAGAATAAGTAAGAATCTTAGTGTTCACAGAACACCAAAAAGACTCTAGATCAAGAAGGTCTAAATATATTAAATGGGATAAGTGAGGGGTAAAGTGTGAGTTAAAAGTTGGAAACTCCTTTGAAGGTCTATATTAAGAAAAGATAGGCAGCCAAGTCCACTCCCACCCTGAGCAGCCAGGTCACCACGTCACCACACCTTCCTAAACTTCAAGAAACAGGAAGTTTGCCCAGAAAAGGTGAACTGGAGAGATTCCAGAGTCAAGGATCCAAATATAATGGAAGATGGAGAGGAAGTACCAGACTGAAGAGAGACATTAAAGAAAAGTCTGAATTCTGAACAGTCTCTCTCTCTCTCTCTCTCTCTCTCTCTCTCACACACACACACACACACACACAAACACACAAACATGTTCCCCTCTTATTTCCTGCTCTCATAACACTAATAGGTCTATTCCTCTAAGACAATAGACTGGAGAGTTATTTTCTGCAGAAACTGGACAATCTCAGAGAAAAGAATTTCAGATAACTAAAGAATCCATATTTTAAAAACTTTTTTTTCATTTACTTCCTTTTAGCCTACTGAAGCTAACTAGCTGACAGAACCACCCACAGATGACATAGCTTCCAATAAGTTCATTTTTGAATGTTCACTTTGAAATTAATGGATAGCCAAGGATTACCAGAGAGTAACGGAATGCTACATGCATAAAACAAAGAGATTAAAACTAGCAAGTGTCTGGAAGGCAGAAGGAACTCAGAATAAACAGACATGGAATCAAGCAGAGCACTGTGGGAAAGAGAGTGCCCAGGACCATAGTTGTGCAGTCTAGTGACTACCGAGACCATAAACAAGAGTATGTAAAATTCAAGAAGGGAAGTCTACAAGAAAAAAAGAAATAGAACTGATGGATTACCCAATAAATTTGACCATGTGGAAATTAAGATTAATAGGAGTTTTCTAATTTTGTCACTGAGCTTAGTGACAATTAACAATAAGTACATATATTTTTAAGGAAACTAAAGAGTAAAATTTAAATCAATCATAGAGGTTATTATAATATAGCCAAGAAATTCTAGGAAAAACCTAGAGGAGAAATCTCACCAAACTAAAAATATGTAAAGAAAACTTATGAGTGACTTGATTCTTCTTCTAAAAGCACAAAGATTTTTTTTAAAATACAATTTATTCTTCTCCTAAATCCATAAGTATTAATTTAAAACTACACTACCCAAGCCAACTTACTGCTTGTATACAGCGGATGCGAAATTATTAAATTATTTTTCATTTTACTTTATTAAATAATAAATTTCATTCTAAAATCTGGCTTCTTGAAAACAAATTTCTGTGTCATTCTTCTGGTTATAACTCTTAATGATGGAAGAGAAGGACAAAAGGAAGAGTGTGGGGAGACTATACTAGAGTGAAATTCTCCACACTCTCCTTTTTCATTCTTCTATAACTTCCCTGAAAGAATGAACATACAAGCAAACACTGGAATTACTAACCTGTTTCCAGCTCTAAGGACAGACTCTTGTTGCCAGTCACATGGGAGACAGAGCAGAACACATTAGACACCTGGCGGCCCTCCCAGTGGCATGTACTCTGGACGGTCACTGTACCATTGCCCAGCGGCTCTTCCTCAGTGTGACAATCTCCCTCTGGGGTCCAGAAGATCTGTGCAGATGGCTTCCCTGCAGCTGCCCTGCACACGATGGTTCCATTGCTGCCTCGAAACAGGGTCATCTTGGGGGGTACTGCAGAGACACAGGGGAAAATGCTTCAGGCTTAACACATGGGGTATGGAATACAGAGACACATCTGATTCAATCCCAGATCTGGTTATGTGACGTACCACAATATGTCATGCTCCTTACCTAACACTTGGAGGTAATATGTATGACCGAAATGCCCATCAGCTGCAGCCACTTCACACCTGTAATATCCATCATGAGTGAGGGCCACGGGGTCAATCTGAAGGGCAGGATTCTGATCAGGTCTGGACTCCCAGGATATTCTCGCATCAGTACAGCTTCTTACACTGGTCTCATTGTTGTCTCTCCTGTGGACTCTAGTGCAGGGAGGCTGGTCTCTGGGGCTTATTGTCCATGTTACCACCAAAGTGTGGGGTTGTCAGGACAAAGGAGCATAGCCTTTGTATCCACAAGTACGGACAGAGAAGAGTTAGCTGGACACACACACAAGGAGAATGATGAAAGAAAAGCTGGATTAAAAACACTTCAAGTGCTACATTTTCTACTACATATTAGTACATAAAGTGTACTAACGCATGACTTTGCTGGTCATCCTATTCCAAAATACTACGGTTACATAAAAATAATTAAACATGTACAAAATGTGTATAACCTAATCCAAAGATAAACTTGTTTTTCTCCTATATTTGTATTATTAGATAAGCTACATTTATTTTATGTGTGAAAAATATTGTAAGGGCTTAAAATAGCATCAGGAATTTTATTGAAAACAAATAAGAAAACACAATAAAAATTAAAGGACAAAGTCATCTACATCTAATCCTTCAGTCTAAGAAACTATTAGACTTATAACTCATGCTCCTTCCACAGAAAGTGGAAAAACTGGTGATGTGCTTTTCTCCTCCTAAGTTTTTATCAGAGACAATAAATCAGTAGTAGAAGAATGAAATGCCTCTACCAAAGGGTACCCCTTTGGACAAACCAAAATAAAAACTATAGGATGACATTCAGGTTGAACAAACTGGACTTTCATAAACTACTCTTTATTTGGAGATTCACAAAGTCAGTAAAATCAATGAACCAACCTTCCTTCCTTCCTTCCTATTCATGGACTGCCAAACAGTCCAACTGTGAACTTTGTTTACAGATATTATTTATGTTCAACCTAATTATGAGGATTAAATGAAGAAGGTTACTGCTTTTGCCCACCTTCAGTGTAAAAAATTAACTCTGAAATCTACAATTATTCTCCAATCTAGAAGCTCCAGCTCTCCCATAAATACTCATAATGCATCCATGACTGGCTTTGCTGAGAGAGGGTTCATCAGGTACAACATACCTGCAACCCGGGTGAATGGCAGTGAGCTCATCACCTTAATAGGAGCAGAGCCAGCTTAGGTGGAGCAAAGCTGTTATGTGGATGGAGTTCCTAATGCTAAACTGTGCATGTGTGGTCTCTCCTCTCCTTTGGTTCATTTGCCTCTTCTGTGATGGACTCAAGCCCTTGAATTTCACAGCCAAATCAAGATCCCACAGCTATAGGAAGCAAGTGGGGATGGATTTTAGAGCAGACCTGAGAGGCACTTGAATCCATGTTCCTTCCCCCACTGCAAGTGTGTCCCTACTTCATGAACACAGAACCTGCAATTTGGTCAAGGCTTAGAGGTGAGCAGCAACACAGGGGCTTGGAGATCAGCTAGAGGTAGGTGTGGGTAAGCACACAGGTGCTCAAGGGCAGGATGCAGAAGATGAACCCAGAAAGAGAAGAGGCTGGTGAGAAGCAGGTTGAGTGTGTTCTCTGTTTGCACTTCAGCTTGTGAGCAATCTTCAGCTTTTATATTTTGCCTGATACTTATTCTCAAGATCTGGCTCTATTATTTTAAAGGAACCTATAAGCTGATCAAACATATGCATTTTAACAAGAGCACCATCTCCTGTGAAGGAGCTCCATCAGTGAGGATCCCACGTACCATGCGTAGTCTCTGCTCTTTCTCCATGCTCTGCTCTGTGACCCTCCAGCATTCCTCCTTCACTCTCAGTGTGACTTCTTACCTGATTTCTGTTATTCACCTTGTCCTAATCCTCTTCTTCCTTTTTTCATACCTGTTGTGATAATTTGCCAATGCCCAGTCCCTCCCCCACACTCAATGGGTTGGCCCTTGTCCAACAAATATAATCTCCACACGGCCCTGTGATCAGCTATGGTGACTTCTGCTCCCCCTTCACAGAGGGGTAGCAGGTAGATTCTCATATTTGCTCCAGAAGAGCAGCGATGTCCCAGCGTTGCTGCATCCTGTGTCTCTGACTCCCCTCCAGTCTCCTGCCGCCTTCTGCACACAGACAATCCCTTTTCCTTTCTCTTCTCACTGCCATACCCTACTTTAAGACCCCATCACCACACCTGGGTTACTACAGAAGGCTCCTACCATCTTCTCTGTCTCGAAACTCTCCTCTCCTCAGCTCTCACCTTACCTTGCAGCCAGGTCCAGGATTCTGTAACTCAGGGGTGATCCCCTCCACTCTGACACCCTTCAGAGATCTCTCACTGCCTGAAGACAACACTGGCATGTCTTTGTGCTGGCTTTGAAATTCCTCTTTTTCAAATTGACTCACCTTGGCAATTTTATCACCCCTCTGTCGCCCCCACACTTCAGAAAGGAAACAGCAAGCATGACTGAATAACTAGGTCTTCCCTCTGGTCCTTGCAGTCTGGGATGCCTGCACAGCACTTCTGTCTATGAAAATGTTCCTCTTCCTTTAAGAGCTAATTCACATGCTGCTTCCTCCGTGATGCCTTCCCAGAACCTTGGTGCTCACGCTCCCTCCTCTACATTCCCAGCACACTTGATGTGAAGGCTTATCTCCCCTACTTTATATGGCATCTGTGTTTATTTCTGGGCTCCCCACAAAACTGAGCCCCTTAGGATGCTCTGGCAGTGTAGCTCACCTTGTTCATCTCTGTGTTCCCCACAAAACCTGGCACAGAGCGTGATAGAGAGAGAACTCCAAAATCTTCACATGGAATTGAACTGCCTTGGGGGAGGAGGACCGGGTCCCCCACATTGCAGCATTCAGTTCACCACACTCTTCAACTGGGCTCAAGGCTGGCCCCCTGACCAGCCCATCAGACATGTTTTTTTTTTTTTTTTTTTAAGATTTTATTTATTTGACAGACAGAGATCACAATTAGGCAGAGAGGCAGGCAGAGTGAAAGGGGGAAGGAGGCTCCCCACCGAGCAAAGAGCCCAACACGGGGCTCGATCCCAGGACCCTGAGACCATTACCTGAACCAAAGGCAAAGGCTTTAACCCACTGAGCCATCCAAGTGCCCCCATCAGATATATTTCTAAAGAAGTTCCCCTCTTCTCCCCTTTAGTACTGGTCTCTATAAAAAATTAAAAATCACTTTACCTTCTGCAGGAAGTGTGAGACTTCTCTGCTTGCCTTTCACAGATGAACTGAATGTTGAGGCTAGAAAATATTCAGAGAAAAGTAAAAAAATCAATTTTAGGTGCTTAAAAGGAGCACAAGCCAGTATGTATCCACAAATCTTACACATATCATGATAGAACATCAGTTAACTATAACTAATTCCATAAAAAACATTGCAAAATGAAAATTAGAAATTATTCCATCCTTAAGTGGAAAAAACCACGTTAACACTTAAAATTACGTTATAATTTCTTAATCAGTGATTTCCCATTGATGGGACACTATGCTGTATACTTGACCACCATTTTCTCCAAGGTAACCCTGCTTCCACTTCTTTCCTAGCCACTGGTTTGGCCCATTATGAGCCAGGCTGAGTAGTGCTTTCTCCAGGTGCCATCCCCAGGATTAAAGTTGTTTAATCCAGTGGTGGGCCTCACCCAGCTTCACAAATGAGATTGCTTTCAGGAAAATTTGGAACCAGTTTGAGAAGAATAGTTCATTCCTTTTTACCCCATTTTTCCTACTGTGACTGCTAATTTTATGTGTCAACCTGGCTTGGACATGGTTCCCATGTATTCAGTTAAACAATATTCTAGAGGTTTCTGTGAAAGTAATTTTTTAAGTAAGATTAACATTTAAATGAGTAGACTTTCAGTAAAGTAAATTACCCTCCATATGTGAGTGGGCTTTGTCCAATCAGTCGAAGGCCTCTAGTGAAAAAAGAGTGGCCTCCTGGGAAAGTGAGTTCTATAGCATATTGCCTTCAGACTCAAACTTCTGTGCTCTCTGGGTCTCTAGCTCTGGCCCACCCTGCAGATTCTGGACTTTCCAAGGCTCTGCAATCATGTGAGTCAATTCTTTAAAATCAATCTCTTTTTTTTCTCCTCCTCAATTCCTCCTCCATCCTCCTTCCTTTCTCTCTCCCCATCTCTCTCTCTCTCTCTCTCTCTCTCTCTCTCTCTGTTATTCTGTTTCTCTGAGGAACTGATTAATACACTCATCTTGGGAAGAATGAACCAGAAGCAGAAAGAGAATGATACTCCTCACCTCACTTGTTTCTAATTCCACAGTTCCTGAGATCCACAAGCATTCCTTCATTTAGGTTCTACCAAGTTTTCTGGGAATCAAAGTACTCCTAATATACTTCAAATCCAGGTTCTGAAAAATTCTGTATTGAAGTAATTTTTGTAGAAACTTTTTTTTTGAAACTATGATTTATTCTGTGGAATAATCTGTGTGTGCATGAGAAGAATGTGTTCTGCTGTTGTTGGAAGGAATGTTCTGTACATGTCTGTTGGGCCACTGGGTCTACAGTGTTGTTCAAGTGCACTACTTCTTTAGTAATTTTATGTCAGAATGATCTATCCATTTTTCAGTGTGGGGTATTACAGTTCCCTAAAACCCTATATTGTTGTCTATTTCTCCTTCAGGTCTTTTACTATCTGCTCTACATATTTAGGTGCTCCAATGTTGGATGCATAAATATTTACAAGTGTTATATCCTCTTGATGAATCTACTCCTTTACCATTAGAAAATGACATTCTTTGCCATTAGTTACAGTTTTTGACTTAAAGTCTCTTTTCTCTTATGTATATATGGCTATCTCTACTCTCTTTTGGTTTTCATTTGCATTGAACACCTTTTTGTATCCCTTCACTTTCAGCCTAGTGTATGCATACAGCTAAAGCCAGTCTCTTACAGGTAGCATATTGTTGACTCATTATTTCATCTGTTCAGACATTATGTACCTTTTGATTGGAGTACTTAGTCTGTTTATATTAATATAAGTGGTAGCTATGTACTTAGCACCCCATTTTGTTCTTTGTTTTCTCACTGCTTTGAAGTCCCTTTATTATTTTCTTCCTCTCTTTCTGTTCCTTTGTGATTTGCTAGTTTTTTGTAGTGGTGTGCTTTGATTTCTTTTTCTATATCTTTTGTGTATTTACCAGATGTTTTTCTTCGTAGTTACTGTGAGAATTACATAAAACATCTTGGAATAAGGATGCCTGAGTGGGTCAGTTAAGCATCCAAATCAAGATTTGGCTTAGGTCATGATCTTGGGATCCTGAGATTGAGCCCTGTGTCTTGTTCCACAATCAGAGGGAAATTTGCTTGATATTCTCTCTCCCTCTCCCTCTGCCCCTCCCCCAGCTCATGTTTTCTCTCTTTCTCTTAAATAAATAATTTTTTATAAAAATACCTTGGACTTATTTTAAGCCAATTATAACTTAGTGCCTTGCATATAATACTGAATACTTTTACTTCTCCTCTCCAATTTTTATTAATGTCACAATTTACATATTTTTAGTTTGTGTAATCACTAACAGATTATTATAGCTATAATTGTTTTTAATGATTTTCTTTTTAGCATTTGTACTAGAGTAAAAAGTGAATTATGTACCACCATTACAGTATTAGACTATTCTGAATTCAGTTTTATATTTGCCCATTACAATATTAGACTATTCTGAATTCAATTATAAATTTGATTTTATTAGTGTGTTTTATTGTCTATATGTCTTCATTATGCTGATTAGTATCCTCTCATAACAATTTGAAAAGCTCTCTTTAGAATTAATTTTAAGCAAATCTAGTCCATTTACTTTGTTTTTTTTTCTAGGAAATTCTTCATCTCACTTTATGTCTGGTTTGCCAAGTAAAGTATTCTTCCATGACAGGATTTTTTTTTTCAGTACTTTGAATTTACCATCCCACTCTCCTGGTCTGCAAAATTTCTGCTGAGAAATATGCTAGTTTTATGGGGCTCCTTCATAGGTGACCAGTCACCTTTCCCCTCCTTCATTCAAGTCTCTCATTTCCATTTGAGTATAATGTTTATCCGTGAAGATTTGTTGTTGTTGTTGTTGTTAGGGGTAATGTAAGATTTTTTAATATATTTGAGAGAGAGAGAGAGAGAGAGAGAGAACAAGCAGGGGGAGTAGTAGAGGGAGAAGGAGAAGCAGGGTCCCAGGACCCTGAGATCATGACCTGAAGGCAGACACTTAACTGACTGAGCTACTCAGGCACCCCTCAGCGAAGATTTCTTTAGGTCAGTCAAGTTCTTTGAGCTTCATGGATCTGAATGTTCATTCCCCACAGGGAAGAGCTGGAGCAAATAATCCTAAAATTTGTATGGAATCAGAAGAGACCCCGAATCGCTAAGGAAATGTTGAAAAACAAAAATAAAATGGGGGGCATCACGTTACCTGATTTCAAGCTTTACTACAAAGCTGTGATCACCAAGACAGCATGGTACTGGCATAAAAACAGACACATAAACCAGTGGAACAGAGTAGAGAGCCCAAATATGGACCCTCAACTCTATGGGCAAATAATCTTCGACAAAACAGGAAAAAATATACAGTGGAAAAAAGACAGTCTCTTCAATAAATGGTGCTGGGAAACCTGGACAGCTATATGTAGAAGAATGAAACTCGACAATTCTCTTATACCATATACAAAGATAAACTCAAAATGGATAAAAGACCTCAATGTGAGACAGGAATTCATCAGAATCCTAGAGGAGAATAGGCAGTAATCTCTTCAATATCAGCCACAGCAACTTCTTTCAAGATATGTCTCCAAAGACAAAGGAAACAAAAGCGAAAATAAACTTTTGGGACTTCATCAAAATCAAAAGCTTCTGCACAGCAAAGGAAACAGTCAACAAAACAAAGAGGCAACCCACGGAATGGGAGAAGATATTTGCAAATGACAGTACAGACAAAAGGTTGATATCCAGGATCTATAATGAATTCCTCAAACTCAACACACACAAAACAGACAATCATATCAAAAAATGGGCAGAAGATATGGACAGACAATTTTCCAATGAAGACATACAAATGGGTATCAGACACATGAAAAAATGTTTACCATCACTAGCCATCAGGGAGATTCAAATTAAAACTACATTGAGATATCACCTTACACCAGTTAGAATGGCCAGAATTAGCCAGACAGGAAACAATATGTGTTGGAGAGGATGTGGAGAAAGGGGAACCCTCTTACATTGTTGGTGGGAATGCAAGTTGGTGCAGCCTCTTTGGAGAACAGTGTGGAGATTCCTCAAGAAATTAAAAATAGAATTTCCCTATGACCCTGCCAATGCACTACTGGGAAGTTGTCTCTTGTTTTTATTTTAAATTAGTTTTCTGCTCCTTTCTCTTTTATGTTTATCTGGGGCTCCCATGCCTATGTTATTTTGTATGTTGGTATTTCATAAGACCTACAGACTTTCTTGACTCACTTCCATTCTTTTAGTTTGTTTGCTTTTCATCTCTTAGTAGCCGGTTTCAAATTATGTCCTTTTTTTATCATTTTATTTATTTATTCATGCATGACAGAGTAGGGAGAGAGAAGCAGAGGCAGAGGGAGAAGCAGGCTCCCCCAGGGAGCAGGGAGCTCACCACAGGACTTGGTCCCAGGATCCTGGGATCATGATCTGAGCCAAAGGTAGATGCCCAACCAACTGAGCCACCCAGGCACCCTCAAGTTATGTCTTTATGTTCACTAATTCTCTCTTCTACCTGACAAATACGTTGCTGAAGTTCTCTATTGAATTTTTCAGTGCAGTCATTGTATTATTCAGCTCCAGAATTTGTGTTTGGTTCTTTGTCATGATCTCTATCTCTTCCTTGAAGTTTCCCTTTGTTCATGTGCTCTTTTCTAGAGTTTGTTTAATTGTCTATCTGTGTTTTCTTGTAGCTCACTGAGCTTCTTTGAGTAGTCTATTTTGTAATTCTTTGTCAGACATACAGATCTCTATTTCTTTGAGATGAGGCACTGGAGCTTTATTTTGTTCCTTGAGTGGTATCATGTTTCCTTGATCCTTTGGAAGATTTACACTGTTAGTGTCTTCACAGTTGTAGAAGCTGTCATTCCCCCTTCCCCCAGTATTTACTGATTGGCTGCTTCAGAAAAAATCTTCACTCTAGCCCAACTAGAGATTCTAGGGGGTCTCTCAGATTGTTCTTCAAGAGGCACACTTTCTCCATCCTCCTGGATCCTTCAGGGTGGAAGTCTTACGATTATGCGTCTTCTCTCAACCCCACAAAAACAGACAGAATTCTGAAATCCTGCCATTTATGGGTATGGTTTGCCCTATATAATCAAATCAAGGGTAAATGAGTATCTTAGTTTTGCCTGCTGCAACAAAAACACCATAGAGTGGCTTAGATAACAAGCATTTTTTCTCACAGTTCTAGAGGCTGAGAAGTCGAAAATGAAAGCAGTGGCAGATATGTTGTCCAGTGATAGCCCACTTCCTGGCTTGTAGATAGCAACCTTCTCACTATATTCTCACATGGGAGGGCCAAAGGGAGAGAGAGAAAAAGAAAGCTCACCTGGCTCTCTTCTTATAAGTGTCCTAATCTGGAAACTTCACCATTATGACCTAATTACTTCCTAAAACTTCCACCTCCAAATAACATGGAGAATAGGTTCCAACATATGAATTTTGGCATTCAATCCACAGCAGTGAGTAAAGACTTACGTTAGTTGCCATAACGGAAGATGATGATCTTTCACCACGTTTTTATACTCAAACCAGTTCTCAGACTCAAACCAACACAATTGTGAGCCACATTCCAAAATTTAAAAACCAGGAAAAAACAAGAAACCATAAAATCAGATAATGTACTTTTTAAAAGATTTTTAAAAATCTTTCTTTTGGGGTGGGGGGAGAAGAGGGGGAGAGAGAAAGAATCTGAAACAGACCCCATACGGAATACATAGCCCAACATGGGGCTCAATCCCACCACAGAGAGATCATGACCTGAGCCAGAACCAAGAGTCAGATGCTTAACTGACTCTGTGACCCAGGTGCTCCTGGATAATGTTCTTTTTATTGGCTGCCCTCTCTTTTTCTTAAAGAGATGAATAAGATTCAGAACTTCAAGGGCGCCTGTGTGGCTCAGTGAGTTAAAGCCTCTGCCTTCAGCTCAGATCATGATCTCAGGGTCCTGGGATCGAACCCCGCATCAGGCTCTCTGCTCAGCAGGGAGTCTTCTTTCCACCCAACCTTGCCTGCCTCTCTGCCTACCTATCTCTGCCTGATCTCTCTCTATGTCAAATAAATAAATAAAATCTTTAAAAAAAAAGATTCAGAACTTCAGAGTTTGGAATTATTGAATATAGGGTATAAATTAAATGTGTTGAGAACGTTTAAAGAAATAAAAGAACAAATATATATGTCCCACCTGTCCTCCTAAAAGCCCTAGGCAGATTAAAAGAACACAACAGAGTTCAATTTACTCATTGTCTACTTTCTTAAACTGGAAAACTAGGATGAAGAACAAACATAAATGATATGAGAAAGGGAGAATTTCAGAAAGTCCTAGATGACATCTTCTTCCAATACAAAGCAGTTTCATCTCCATTAAAAAAAAAATCTGTTGTTTAGTGTAGTTGCCTTTATAAATTATCTCAGCTAGATCTTCTGGTGAACTTGTTATAGCTTCTACATTGACATATCCTGCTTTACCTGCTTTACTATGCCTTACCGTGAAGCCATGGAAATGGCTTCTTTCCTTAAACCTCATGAACTAACCCCTGCTGGCTTCCCATTTTTCTTTTGCAGCTTCTTCAGCTCTCTCCACCTCCACAGAATCAAAGAAAATAAGTGCCGTGGTCTAGATTAGGCTTTGGTTTAGGGAAATGTTGGTCTTCTTTCCAGGCCACTGAAACTTTCTCCTTATCAGCAATAAGGCTCTTTCACTTTCTTATCATTAGTGTATTCACTTGAGTAGTGTTTTTTATTTCCTTCAAGAATTTTTCCTTCACATTCACAACCTGGCTAAATACTTGGCACAAGACACACAAATAGCTTTTGGTCTATTTCGATTTTCAACATGTCTTCTTCACAAAGCTTAATCACTTCTAACTTTTGATTTAGTGAGAAGTATATGACTCGTCCTTTCACTTGAATATTTAGGGGTCATTATGAGGTTATCAATTGGCCTAATTTCAACATTGTTGTGTCCTAGGGAAGAGGGAGGCCCAAGGAAAGGGACAGAGAGAGAGAGGGAGAGTCAGTCGAAGAACCATAACACACACAAATATAACTTAAGTTCACCAACTTCTATGGGCATGGTTAGTGACATGGTGAAACAATTACAATAGCAATATTAAAGACCACTGATCATAGATCACCGCACAAAATGTAATATAATAGTAAAGTTTCAAATATTGCAAGAATTGCCAAAATGTAACACAATGAGACAAAATGAACAAAGGCTGTTGGAAAAATTTTGCTAATACCCTCCATGCAGGGTTGCCACAAACCTTCATTTACTAAAACCACAATGTCTGTGAAGTGCATTAAAATGAAACACAATAAAACAAGACATGCCCATATACCTAATAAGAGCTTCAAAATACATGAGGCAAAGTTGACAGAATTAAATCAAAAATACTGTAGTAGAAATGAAGAATGTCTTTGATGAGCTTATTTATAGATGGGATATGGCTGAGGAAAGAATCTCTAAGCTAGAGAGTATATCAATAGAAACCACCAAAACTGAAAAGCAAAGAGGACACACACACAGTAAAACAAACAAACAAACAACAACAACAACAAAACACAGCATATCCAAGGACTATGGGACCACTATGAAAACATGTAAACACATGTAATGAAAAAATCAGAAGGAAAAGAAAGAGAGAAAGGAAGACTAGAAATATCTGAAGAAATGACTGAGAATTTCCTTAAGTTACTCAGATACCAAACCAAAGTTCTAGGAAGGTTCGAGAATACCAAGCAGAATAAATGCCAGGAAAATCTTAGACCTGTGATATTAATTGAAACTACAGAAAATCAAAGATAAAGAAAAAATTGTGAAAAAAGCCAGAAAAACAAAATATCTTATAGAGGAACAAAGATGAGAATTATATCCAACTTCTCCTAGGAAATCAGACAAGAAAAAAGAATGAAATAAAATATTTAACATTGTGTGTCGACTCTACATTAAAAAAAAAAAAGACAAAGATAAAAGAAAAATGTAAACTAAATACTTTAAACTTCTCTGTAGAAATAGGGACACTGTTTTTTACTAAAAAAATTAATTTTTAAAAATGTTAATAGGAAAAGACCTCACCACACTAGAATTCTGTACCCTAGAAAATTACCTTCCCTTCTAAAGGGATGGAGAAATGGAAGTCTTTCTCAAACAAACAAAAATTGAGGTCAGTTGATTCCAGTGGACCTGACTTGAAAGAAATGTTGGCTTCAGGAACACAACAAGGATGTCCACTCTCACCACTGTTGTTCAACATAGTACAGAAGTGTTAGCAACAGCAATCGGACAACAAAAAGAAGGATAAGGTATTCAAATTGGCAAAGAAGTCAAACTCTCTTCCCAGATGACATGATACTTTATGTGGAAAGCCCAAAAGACTCCATCCCCAAATTACTAGAACTCATACAGCAATTTGGTAATATGGCAGTATACAAAATCAGTGCACAGAAATCAGTTGCTTTCTTATACACTAACAATGAAACTGTAGAAAGGGAAATTAGAGAATCAATTCCATTTGCAATAGCACCAAAACCCATAAGATACCCTAGAATAAACATAACCAATGAGGTAAGGATCCATATTCAAAGAACTGCAGAACACTCATGAAAGAAACTGAAGAAGACACAAAAAGATAGGAAAAACATTGCATGCTCATGAATTGGAAGAATAAACATGGTTAAAATGTCTATGCTGCCCAGAACAATCTATACATTCAATGTCATCCCAATCAAAATACCATCAGCATTTTTCGAAGTGGTAGAACAAACAATCCTAAAATTTGTATGGAACCAGAAAAGACCTCAAATTGCTAAAGAAATATTGAAAAAGAAAAACAAATCTGGGGGCATCACATTGCCTGTATTCAAGCTCTATTACAAAGCTGTCATCATCAAGACAATACGGTACTGGCACAAAAACTGACACATTGATCTATGAAACAATAGAGAGCCCAGAAATAGACATTAACAGGTTTTAATGACACTCTTTTCAATTACATCCTTTCGTTGCCATCTATTTCCTGCCATGTCTAAATATTTCTCTAGCACTTGTTATGAGTCAAATCTGTTATTCCCTGTCTTTTGAGTTCTCCCCAAGTGTTCCCCGCTCCTCCCAATTTCTTTCACCTTTTCCTCACCTTAGATTTCCAATTTTCTTTCTCCTAAGAACTGGTTCTCTTCTCTCATAACTAGACATAATATGGAAATGTGGAAGCCAGGCTTTCTCAGAATGTTTTGGAACTTCTTTGGAATGATGGCAAGGAAACACAGAATGGATTCAACCTTATTTTCACCTGCCTATGACTGCTCTAAATTCAGACTGCTCTACTCATTTCTTCTACTTGTTCATGTTTCAGGATAAGATCCATCATATAAAGTGTTCTGGTGTGAACTTGAAATTATTAACTTTGAATAACCATTTATATATTCTTATATTCTCTGACCCTCATTTTCTTAAACAAAATTACCCATTCACTTTTTGTCCCTATTTTAAAACTTAACAACCCCAAAAAGAAACAGGATTTCCTTCTTAATCTGTGTGCTAGAAATATTAGAAATATCAAAGGAGAAAAAATAATTACACATTAATAAATATAAGGTTCAAAAAACAAGATTTCAAGGAGACAAAAAAAAATACAAACCAAGAAACTAGAGGAAACACTACATTTTGTCTAGTTACACAAGTTCAGTTTCACTCCATTCCAGGATCCCCAGTATTTCCCTGGGCTCAGCTAGACAACTAGTCAGTGTATGAATGACATAAGGTAAATATGAAGGTTTTCCAGATAATATACAAATTTATCACTGCTACTAGAACAAATTAGAACACATTTCATGAGTGGCTAAAGAGCAATCTTGGCACTTCAAAATACATTACATTTTGCTAAAAAATATCACAGCATCAGACTTACCAGATACCAGGATGTTGACGGACATCAGTACCCTCAAAGCTGAAGTCCCCAGAGTATGCATTTAAAGTGGTTAGCTGCCGACTGGCCAAGGACAGGAAATCTCACTGAGTTTTGTTGAGCGATAAACCAAAAAGCCAATACTAATGATTCATTGGTTCTTCCACAGTGCTGAAGTAACACACAATTTATTTAGAAAGTAGCATTTCAGGAAACATAAATTACATATGGAAAAATGCAAAAATATTTAGTGTAAAGCTTGATGAATTTTTACATATGCATGAATTCAGATAATGACCTCCAAAACCAAGGTAAGACCATTACACTATTCAAAATTTTCTTTCTTGTTCCTTCTCTGTCAATAGCCCTTCTCCAAAGAGAAACACTGCACTGACATCTATCACCATTTTGCCTAAATATAAATGAAACTGTTTAGATAGTTCATTTTTGTAACACTGTATAGTGTTTTTTTGGTCTGACCATGCCATAACTTATTAATCCATTTTGCTGTGGACCTGGATTTTTCAGTTCAAAAATAACACAAATGAAACTTCTATGAACACCTCTGTTTTGTACGTACCTTTTGGTCTGACTATGCATTTAATGAGTACATTAAACAAAATTCTTTGTATGAGAATGTTATTACTGTAATGTACTATGTGTGTTCATGGGGAAAGGTGGATGCACTTAGACTCCTGTATGCAAAGCCCATGTGTGATGGCAGGTCTGCTGAAGTACTCCATGGGTAGTCAAGTGAGGATGTATTGTGTCCCTTTGGATAAGAAGGCAAACTGAGAGGCTGTTGAAATAAGCACTGAATGAAAGATACTAGATGATATTACTAATTTTAATAATGTTGGATATTGGACATGTAACCTTTAATGGATGTAGCAATGGTATTAAGTTCGCAATAATTTACCATGAGGAACCATTCATTCTTTGCAGATTTAAGAACCAGGCAAATTGAGCTGTCCAACGCAGAAGCAGTGGGAATAATCCCCTATTTATTGATTAGGTCTTTTTTTTTTTTTTTTAACCTCTCTGATTTTTTTTTCTTATTCTTTTTTTTAATTAAATTATTTATTTTCAGCATAACAGTATTCATTATTTTTTTCACCACACCCAGTGCTCCATGCAATCCGTGCCCTCTATAATACCCACTACCTGGTACCCCAGCCTCCCACCCCCCTGCCACTTCAAACCCCTCAGATTGTTTTTCAGAGTCCATAGTCTCTCATGATTAGGTCTTACAGAATGTTTCAGTCTATCAGGAGACTGTTTTAACTTGCACTGAGCCATATTAACTATTTTCACTGAAGGTCACCAGGTCCCATTTTGTCAAATTTAATTGATGACATAACTAATTAATTCATTCATTTTTTATTACTTATTGTATCAGAGTGTGTATGGCTTCTATTTTAGTCTGTTGGGGCTAAGACAACAAAACATTATAGGCTGGGTAACATATAAACAATAGGAATTTCTTCCTCATACTTGTGTATGCTGGGAAGTCTACAAACAAGTCACCAGTACATTCAGTACTGCTGAAGACCTGCTTTCTAGTTCATAGACCAATTTTACATTTCCTCCTCACATGGTAGAAGGGAAGAGCTAGCTTTCTAGGACATCTTTTCTAAGGACATTCATCTCATTCACGAAGTCTCTGTCATTCTGATATAATCAGCCCCCAAAGGCCACACCTCCAAATACTGCCTTTCAGAAAAACTGGTTTCAATATGTAAATTTGGATGAGGGGGACACGAATATTCAGTCTGTAGTAGACTGAAAACACAACTGAAGGGTGGACCCTGGAAAGTGTTGCTCAAGTGGCCTAGCTCCAAGGTGGCTGCCACCTGGGCTAGTATCTAGCCAGTGGAGTTTAGCCATTGAGGACTGTTTGTTTTTTTATTAACCTTCCAAAACCAAGAAAATCTGGGTAAGGAGAGACATGGAAACCACCAACAGACACAGCAGCAAGCTGCAGGGTTAAAGTCCCCACTCACCAACAGGCAACAGTTCCTTCTCAAGCTCTTCTCTGGTGGTTTGGAGTTAATTAGTAAGCCAAGAACAGACCCCAAGAAGCTATGCAAGAATCATGGTGATGCTTTCTTGCTCACAGTGACAAAAAATTTATAAGATTGAAAAATTTTTTATTTTGATGGTGGGACACAACAAATGATACTCAGCATAGATGAAAGGCAGACTCTCTGTGACAATTCCATATTAAAGAAGGCTGACATACAGAGTCACACAGAGGATGAACTAGGTTCAGGGTAATAGTGAGAACTGTAGGGAGAAGTTTGTGTATGGCAAGTAGAGCAGAGTTAACTAGATTTCCTGGTTTCCCACACATTGGCTACTTTGTTCTTTTTTTAAAAAAAATTATTATATTTAAATTCAATTAATTAGTGTATCATTAGTTTCAGAGATAGAGTTCAGTTATTTATCCATTGCATTTAACACCCAATGCTCATTATATCAGGTACCCTCCTTAATGCCCATCACCCAGTTACCTCAACACCCACCCCCTCCCCTTCAGCAACCCTCAGTTGCTATAGTTAAGAATGATTATGGTTTGTCTCTCTCTCTGATTTCATCTTTTTTTTTTTCCCTCCCTTCCCTTATGTTCATCTGTTTTACTTTTAAACTCCAAATATGAGTGAAATCATGTGATAAATTATTTCTATGATTAATTTATTTCACTTAGCATAATATCCCCTAGTTCCATCCACGTCATTACAAATGTAAGATTTCATTTTCTTTGAGGGTTGAGTAATATTTATATATCTATGTAGATATATATAGATATATGTATCTCACACTTTCTTTATCCATTCATCTGTCAATGAACATCAAGGCTTTTTCCGTATTTTAGCTATTATGGACATTGTTGCTATAAACATTGGTGTGCAGGAACCCCTTCAATTCACTGTATCTTTAGGGTAAATACCTAGAAATGCAGTTGCTGGGTCATAGGGTAGCTCTATTTTTAACTTTTTGAGGAACCTCTATACTGTTTTCCACAGTGGCTGTACTAGTTTGCATTCCCAAACCCCAACACTGTAAGAGGGTTCTCTTTTAGCCACATCCTTACCAATGTTTGTCATTTCCTGACTTGTTAATTTTAGCCATTCTGACTGGTGTGAGGTGCTATCTAACTGTGGTTTTGATTTGTTATTTCCTTGACACCAAGTGATGTAGAGCATTTTGTCATGTATCCTTTGGCCATTTTTATGTCTTATTAGAAAAATGTCTGCTCATGTCTTCTGCCCATTTCTTGACTGGATTATTTGTTTCTTAGGTGTCAAGTTTGTTAAGTTATTTATAGACCTGGATATTACCCCCATTATCCAATAAGACATTTGCAAATATCTTCTCCCATTCTGTAGGTTGTCTTTTTGGTTTTGCCGACTGTTTTCTTTGCTGTGCAAAAGATTTTTATCTTGGTGAATTGGCTAATTTGAATAATTTCATTGGCTCCAGGGCACAAGGGCTGTTCCTAGTTGTCTGGTGTTGGTCCTGGGACAATTAAGGCAGGTGCATGGTGGCCCAGAGTGGGAATTCTAGCAAGGAAGTTGTTGAGAGGTGAGATTTAATCAAGTGTTTAATAAGAAGGGGAACTAACTGGCTTCTGACCAAGGCATTAAAACTAAATAAAAACAGCATTAAGAAAACTCTGTCAAATAGATCTCAGAAAGAAGCAACTCTGCTGACACCATGATCTTGGACTTCTAGCTTTTAGAACTGTGACAGAGTATTTTCTGTTGATTTAGCCACTTAGTTGTGGTACTTTGTTAAGGCAGCTCTAGAAAACTAACACATTTCCAAGCTAATAGTGCCATTTTTATTCCTACCATTGCATATAGCCAGTTACACACATCTTCACCACATTTTCCAGCACAATTTGCTGCTTCTTACATCTCAACTAAGATTAGCTACAATTCAAGTGGTCAACAGCCCTCTGGCTGCCAACTAACATATAGGACATCATCATTCAAGAGCATTATTTATCGTTATGGTCATTCTGATGCTCTAAAATTTTTTGACAAAGGAACAAATATACTTAATCCTTTCTCAGAACTTGAAAATATTGCAAAAATATTCTAATATCTTTCAACATAAAATTTTAAATGGTAGAGATGCAGTTCATAAAACAACCATCAAAATATGTATAAATTCTGAATAATCAAAATTTGCAATAAAACCTAAATGAGTTTATGCATGACCTTGGTAACAACGGAGTGAAGAAGAAGAAGAAGAGGAAGAAGAGGAAGAGGAAGAAGAAGAAGAAGAAGAAGAAGAAGAAGAAGAAGAAGAAGAAGAAGAAGAAGAGGAGGAGGAGGAGGAGGGGAGGAGGAGGAAGAGGAAGAGGGAGGAGGGAGGAGGAGGAAGAGAAGGAGAAGGAGAAAAAAAAAGGAGGAAGAAGAGGAGGGAGAAGAGGAGGGGGAGGAAAATAAGGAGGGGGAGAAGAAGGAAGAGAAAGAAAATTCCCTTCTCTTTAAATTTCCTTAAAGTTTCTCTCTCTCTCTTTTTTTTTTTCTCTCTTCCATATGCTACACGTAACTAAAGTGCATTTATCAATCACTTCTACAATCAATTGTCTCAGTCCACTAGGGCTACTATAGGAAAATATCACAAACTTAGTACCAGCAGGGCTCTGCTGAGGCTTCTCTTCCTGGCAGACAGCTGTCTTCTCATCATGTTTTCAGATGGCTTTCTTCTGTGTATGTGCTTGAGTGAAATATGTTTCTGGTGTCTCTTCGTCCTTTAAGAATAACAGTTATATTAGATTAGGACTCTGTCTTTAAAACCACATTAAAGACATACTTCTTTTTTTAAATTAATTAATTTATTTTTTTAATAAACATATAATGTATTTTTATCCCCAGGGGTACAGGTCTGTAAATTGCCAGGTTTACACATTTTGCAGCACTCATCATAGCACCTCCCCTCCCTAATGTCCATATCCCCATCACCCTCTCCCATCCCCTCTCCCCCCAGCAACCCTCAGTCTGTTTTTTGAGATTGAGTCTTTGATGGTTTTTCTCCCTCCCAATCTCATCTTTTTTCATTTTTTTCTTTTCTAACCCCCTAAACCCCCCACATTGCATCTCCACTTCCTCATATCAGGGAGATCATATGATAGTTGTCTTTCTCTGATTGAGTTATTTCATTAAGCATAATACCCTCTAGTTCTATCCATGCCATCTCAAATGGCAAGATTTCATTCCTTTTGTGGCTGCATAGTATTCCATTGTGCATATATACCACAACTTCTTTATCCATTCATCTGTTGATGGACCTCTAGGTTCTTTCCATAGTTTGGCTATTGTGGACATTGCTGCTATAAACATTTGGGTGCACGTGCCCCTTTGGAGCACCACGTTTGTATCGTTAGTATATATACCCAGTAGTGCAATCACTGGGTCATAGGGTAGCTCTATTTTCAGTTTTTTGAGGAACCTTCACACTGTTTTCCAGAGTAGCTGCACCAGCTTGCATTCCCACCAACAGTGTAAGAGGGTTCCCCTCTCTCCGCATCCTTGCCAACATTTGTCATTTCTTGACTTGTTAATTTTAGCCATTCTGACTGGTGTGAGGTGGTATCTTATTGTGGTTTTGATTTGTATTTCCCTGATGCCAAGTAATGTGGAGCATTTTTTCATGTCTGTTGGCCGTCTGGATGTCTTCTTTGCAGAAAAGTCTGTTCATATCCTCTGCCCATTTCTTGATCGGATTATTTGTTCTTTGGGTGTTGAGTTTGATGAGCTCTTTATAGATTTTGGATACTAGCCCTTTATCTGATATGTTGTTTGCAAATATCTTCTCCCATTCTGTCAGTTGTCTTTTGGTTTTGTTAACTGTTTCCTTTGCTATGCAAAAGCTTTTGATCTTGATGAAATCCCAGTAGTTAATTTTTGCCCTTGTTTGAGTTGCCTTTGGGGATGTTCCTAGGAAGAAGTTGCTGCGGTTGAGGTCAAAGAGACCTGTGTTTTTGCCTGTGTTCTCCTCAAGGATTTTGATGGATTCCTTTCTCACATTGAGGTCCTTCATCCATTTTGAGTCTATTTTCGTGTATGGTATAAGGAAACAGTACAATTTCATTTTTCTGCATGTGGCTGTCCAATTTTCCCAACATCATTTGTTGAAGAGGCTCTCTTTTTTCCAATCAGCATTCTTTCCTGCTTTGTTGAAGATTAGCTGACCATAGAGTTGAGGGTCTATTTCTGGGCTCTCTACTATGTTCCATTGATCTATGTGTCTGTTTTTGTGCAAGTACCATACTGTCTTGATGATGACAGCTTTGTAATAGAGCTTGAAGTTTGGAATTGGGATGCCACCAACTTTGGCTTTCTTTTTCAATTTTCCTTTGGCTATTCAAGGTCTTTTCTGGTTCCATATAAATTTTAGGATAGTTTGTTCCATTTCTTTGAAAAAAATGGATGGGATTTTGATACGGATTGCATTAAATGTGTAGATTGCTTTGGATAGCATGGACATTTTCACAATATTTGTTCTTCCAATCCATGAGCATGGAACATTTTTCCATTTCTTTGTGTCTTCCTCAGTTTCTTTCATGAGTACTTTACAGTTTTCTGAGTATAGATTCTTTGCCTCTTTGGTTAGGTTTATTCCTAGGTATCTTATGGTTTTGGGTGCAATTGTAAATGGACCCTTAATTGTAAATGGACCCTGACTCCTTAATTTTTCTTTCTTCTGTCTTGTTTTAGTGTAAAGAAATGCAACAGATTTCTGTGCATTGACTTCATATCCTGACACTTTACTGAATTCCTGTACAAGTTCTAGCAGTTTTGGAGTGGAGCCTTTTCGGTTTTCCACATATAGTATCATATCCTCTGTGAAGAGTGGTAGTTTGACTTCTTTTTTGCAAATTTGGATGCCTTTAATTTCCTTTTGTTGTCTGATTGCTGGGGCTAGGACTTCTAGTACTATGTTGAACAGCAGTGGTGATAACAGACATCCTTGCCATGTTCCTGACCTTAGCGGAAAAGCTTTCAGCTTTTCTCCATTGAAAATTATATTTGCAGTGGGTTTTTCATAGATGGCTTTGATAATATTGAGGTATGTACCCTCTATCCTTACACTTTGAAGAGTTTTAATCAGGAAGGGATACAGCACTTTGTCAAATGCTTTTTCAGCATCTATTGAGAGTATCATATGGTTCTTATTCTTTCTTTTATTAATGTATTGTAACACATTGATTGATTTGCGGATGTTGAACCAACTTTGTAGCCCTGGAATAAATCCCACTTGGTCGTGGTGAATAATCCTTTTAATGTACTGTTGGATCCTATTGGCCAGTATTTTGGTGAGAATTTTCGCATCTATGTTCATCAAGGATATTGGTCTGTAATTCTCTTTTTTTATGGGATCCTTGTCTGGTTTTGGGATCAAGGTGATGCTGGCCTCATAAAATGAGTTTGGAAATTCTCCTTTTTTCTATTTTTTGGAACAGTTTCAGGAGAATAGGAATTAGTTCTTCTTTAAATGTTTGGTAGAATTCCCCTGGGAAGCCATCTGGTCCTGGACTTTTGTTTGTTTGGAGATTTTTGATGACTGTTTCAATCTCCTTACTGGTTATGGGTTTGTTCAGGTTTTCCTTTTCTTCCTGGTTCAGTTGTGGTAGTTTATATGTCTCTAGAAATGTATCCATTTCTTCCAGATTGTCAAATTTGTTGGCATAGAGTTGCTCATAGCATGTTCTTATAATTGTTTGTATTTCTTTGGTGTTATCTCTCCTCTTTCATTCATGATTTTATTAATTTGGGTCCTTTCTCTTTTCTTTTTGATAAGTCTGGCTAGGGTTTGTCAATCTGATTAATCCTTTCAAAGAACCAGCTCCTAGTTGCATTGATTTGTTCTATTGTTTTTTGTTTGTTTGTTTGTTTCTATTTCATTGATTTCTGCTCTGATCTTTATGATTTCTCTTCTCCTGCTGGGTTTAGGCTTTCTTTGTTGTTCTTTCTCCAGCTCCTTTAGGTGTAGGGTTAAGTTGTGTATTTGGGACCTTTCTTGTTTCTTGAGAAAAGCTTGGACCGCTATATATTTTCCTCTCAGGACTGCCTTTGTTGTGTCCCACAGATTTCGAACCATGTTTTCATTATCATTTGTTTCCATGAATTTTTTCAATTCTTCTTTAATTTCCTGGTTGACCCATTCATTCTTTAGAAACATGCTGTTTAGTCTCCATGTATTTGGGTTCCTTCCAAATTTCCTCTTGTGATTGAGTTCTAGCTTCAGAGCATTGTGATCTGAAAATATGCAGGGAATGATCCCAATCGTTTGATACTGGTTGATACCTGATTTATGACCCAGGATGTGATCTATTCTGGAGAATGTTCCATGTGCACTAGAGAAGAATGTGTATTCTGTTACTTTGGGATGGAATGTTCTGAATATATCTGTGATGTCCATCTGGTCCAGTGTGTGTCATTTAAGGCCTTTATTTCCTTGTTGATTTTTTGCTTAGATGATCTGTACATTTCAGTGTGGGGAGTGTTAAAGTCCCCTACTATTATTGTATTAATGTCAATGTATTTCTTTGATTTTATTATTAATTGGTTTATATAGTTGGCTGCTCCCTTGTTAGGGGCATAGATATTTAAAATTGTTAGGTCTTCTTGTTGGACAGATCCTTTGAGTATGATATAGTGTCCTTCCTCATCTCTTATTATAGTCTTTGGCTTAAAATCTAATTGATCTGATATAAGGATTGCCACCCCAGCTTTCTTTTGATGTCCATTAGCATGGTAAATTGTTTTCCACCCCCTCGCTTTAAATCTGGAGGTGTCTTCAGGTCTAAAATGAGTTTCTTGTAGGCAGCATATTGATGGGTTTTGTTTTTTTATCCATTCTGATACCCTGTATCTTTTGATTGGGACATTTAGCCCATTAACACTCAGGGTAACTATTGAGAGATATGAATTTAGTGCCATTGTATTGCCTGTAAGATGACTGTTACTTTATATTGTCTCTGTTTCTTTCTGAGGACCCCTTTCAATATTTCCTGTAGAGTTGGTTTGGTGTTTGCAAATTCTTTCAGTTTTTGTTTGTCCTGGAAGCTTTTTATCTCTCCTTCTACTTTCAATGATAACCTCGCTGGATATAGTATTTTTGGCTGCATGTTTTTCTCATTTAGTGCTCTGAATAGATCATGCCAGCTCTTTCTGGCCTGCCAGGTCTCTGTGGATAAGTCTGCTGCCAATCTAATGTTTTTACCCTTGTATGTTACAGACTTATTTTCCCAGACTGCTTTCAGGATTTTCTCTTTGTCACTAAGACTTGTAAATTTTACTATCAGGTGACGAGGTGTGGACCTATTTTTATTGATTTTGGGGGGCGTTCTTAGCATCTCCTGGATTTTGATGTTTGTTCCCTTTGCCATATTAGGGAAATTCTCTACAATAATTCTCTCCAATATACCTTCTGCTCCCTCTCTCTTCTTCTTTTGAAATCCCAATTATTCTAATGTGTTGTCTTATGGTGTCACTTATCTCTCTAATTCTCTCCTTGTGGTCCAGTATTTGTTTGTCTTTTTTGCTCAGCTTCTTTATTCTCTGTCATTTGGTCTTCTATGTCACTAATTCTTTCTTCTGCCTCATTTATCCTAGCAGTCAGAGCTTCCATTTTTTATTGCACTTCATTAATAGCTTTTTTATTTAAACTTGGTTAGATTTTAGTTCTTTTATTTCTCCAGAAAGGGCTTTTATCTCTCTGGAGAAGGTTTCTCTAATATCTTCTATGCCTTTTTTGAGCCTGGCTAGAACCCTGAGAATTGTCATTCTGAACTCTAGATCTGTCATATTACCAATATCTGTATTGATTAGGTCCCCAGCCTTCGTTACTGCCTCTTGTTCTTTTTTTTGTGGTGAGTTTTTCTGCCTTGTCATTTTGTCCAGATAAGATTTGCTTTCTCCTCCTCTGGAATTCCACTATTCTCCTTGGTGAGTGAAGTTGGTCTTGGCTGGGTTTCTTGTTGATTTTCTGGGGGAAGGGCCTGTTGTAGTGATTCTCAAGTGTCTTTGCCCCAGGCAGAATTGTACCACCCTTACCAGGGGCCGGGCTAAGTAATCCTCTTGGGTTTGCTTTTAGGAACTTTTGTTCCCTGAGCGATTTCTGTAGAGATCTGGAGGGTGGGAATGAAGATGGAGGCCTCCCAATCTCCGACCCAGAAGAGCTGAGAGCTCGGGATTCCGCTCCTCAGTGCGCCCTCAGAGAAAAGTGCCCAACAGCCCCTGTCTCCCTGGCCTCTTGTCATGCTTGGAGGAAAGCACTCAATCACTCACACTTGGAGAAAAGCACTGGTCACTTCTGTCACCGTGGCCTCTGGCCGTGCTCTGAGCTCACCCAGCTGTGACAGGTTCAAGGTAACCCCGAGCTGAGCGCTCACTCCTCGACTTTGTCACTGTAGCCAGCTTCCCTGCTCTAATACCTGCAAGCTCTGCAGCACTCAGACACCCCCAGTCCTTCTGTGACCCCACAGGACCCGGAGTTACACTGACCCCATGTGGGCTTCCCCCCAGTTTAGCCTCTGGAGCGATGTCCCTCTGTGGAGCATACTTTTAAAAGTCCTGATTTTGTGCTCTGTTGCTCCGCCACTTGCCGGGAGCCGGACCTTCTCCCTATGGTCTATCTTCCCATCACTTTGGATTCACTTCTCCTCAGGTCCTACCTTTCAGAAAGTGATCGATTTTCTGTTCCTAGAATTGTTGCTCTTCTTCTCTTTGATTTACCATTGGATTTGTAGGTGTTCTCAATGGTTAGATAAGCTATCTAGCTGATCTCCTGCTACCTATGTCGTCTCCGCCTGCTACTTCTCTGTGGAGGAAACCTACTTCTAAAGTAGGAGAAGTAGGAGAAGTAAAGTAAAGTAGGAGAAGACCTACTTCTAAAGACCTAAGACAGCTAAATACCTACTTCTTAACACAGTCACACCAGTGATAGGACTTCAACACACCTACTGCCATAACACAAACTTGTGATGAAAACTTTCAGAAAAATAGCAATAAAGGAAACTTCCCCATTTTGATAAAGGGCATCTATAAAAACCTACATCTCACCTTATAATTAATTGTTGAAGACTGGATGTTTTGCACCTTAAGTAGTGAACAAGGCAAGGATGCCTATTCTCAGAACTCTTATTCACAGTGTTGAAAGTTCTAGCCAGTGCAAAAAGGCAGGGGAAAAAAAAAAAAGACTACAGATGATAAAGGAAAAAAAGAAATCTGTTCCTATTTGAAAAGAACACGAGTGAACTACTTTATATCTTGATCAATGTCAATGTCAATATAATAGTGATTTTGAGAGACTATGGACTCTGAAAAAGAAACTGAGGGTTTTGGAAGGGAGGTGGGTAAAGGAATGGATAAGTCTGGTGGTGGGTATTAAAGAGAGCATGTATTGCAAGGAGCACAGGGTGTGGTGCATAAACAATGAATCTTGGAACACTGAAAAAATAAAATTAAATTAAGATGTTAAAAAAATAAAATAAAATAGTAATTATTATAATATAGTTTTACAAAATGTTACTATTGGAAAAAACAGGGCTAAGGTGCATAGGATCTCTAGATTATTTCTTCTTTTTTTAAGAGATTCCACAGCAGCTCAGTAACGTGGCAGAATACAAAGTCATTGTACAGAAATCAGTGGCTTTCTTATACACTAACAATGAAAATACAGAAAGGGAAATTAGAGAATTGATTCCATTTACTATAGCACCAAGAACCATAAGATACCTGGGAATAAACCTAACCAAAGAGGTAAAGGATCTGTAATCAAGGAACTACAGAACACTCATGAAAGAAATTGAAGAAGACACAAAAAGATGGAAGACCATTCCACACTCTTGGATCAGAAGAATAAACATTATTAAAGTGTCTATACTATCTAGAGCAATCTATACTTTTAATGCCATTCTGATCAAAATTCCACCAGTATTTTTCAAAGAGCTGGAGCAAATAATCCTAAAATTTAGAATCAGAAGAGACCCCAAATTGCTGAGGAAATGTTGAAAAACAAAAATAAAACTGACAGCATCATGTTACCTGATTTCAAGCTTTACTACAAAACTGTGGATCATCAAGACAACATGGTACTGGCATAAAAACAGACACATAGACCAGTGGAACAGAGTAGAGAGCCCAGACATGGACCCTCAACTCTATGGGCAAATCATCTTCGACAAAGCAAGAAAAAATTATACAGTGGAAAAAAGGTAGTCTTTTCAATAAATGGTGCTAGGAAAATTGGACAGCTATATGTAGAAGAATGAAACTCAACCATTCTCTTACACCACACACAAAGATAAACTCAAAATGGATAAAAGACCTCAATGTGAGACAGGAATCCATCAGAATCCTAGAGGAAAACATAAGCAGTAACCTCTTTGATATCAGCCACAGCAACTTCTTTCAAAATATGTCTCCAAAGGCAAAGGAAACAAAAGCAAAAATGAAGTTTGGGGACTTCATCAAGGCTAAGGAAGGGCTTGAACTCAAAACCCTGAGATCAACACCTAAGCTAAGATCAAGCGTCAGACCATTTAACCAATTGAGTGACCTAAGTGCCCCATATCTAGCTTATTTCTTACAGTGGCTTGTGTATCTCCAATCATCTCAAAATTTAAAAAATAATAATAATATAAAGTGAAAATCCCATTCTTGGGGCACCTGATGGCTTAGTGGGTTAAAGCTTCTGCTTTCAGCTCAGGTCATGATCTCAGGGTCCTGGGATCGAGCCCTATGTCAGGCTCTCTGCTCAGCAGGGAGCCTGCTTCCTCCCTCTCTCTCTGCCTTCCTCTCTGCCTACTTGTGATTTCTCTCTCTTTCAAATAAATAAATAAAACCCTTCCCAAAAAATTCCATTCTCTTATTTGTAAGATTGCCTAAATAATTTTCTCTCAGGTGTTAACAAGTAACTGAAGTGTACTTTTTTTGTTATGGTGAATATATATAACTTAAATTTCACCAGTTTTACCCATTTTAAAGTGTACAATTCACATTTGCACATTTAGTACATTCTCAATGTAAAGAAATCATCACTACCAAGTTCCAGGGGACTTTCATCATTCTAAAAGGAAACTCCATACTCATAAGTGCTCAACCCATAGCCACTGCCAATCACTAATCTGCTTTCTGTCTCTATGTATATGTCTATTCTAAATACTTCAGATATCCAATATCTTCAAAGTGCTGAAGGAAAATAACTGTTTAGATCGACTTATCTAGAAAAACATATTTTTCACAAATGAGGAGAAAATAAAGATCTCTTCTTGAGACAAACAAAAACTGAGAACTTATTACCAACAAATACAGACCTCACTACCAAGACTCTGGAAAAATCTTTCAATTTAGGAAGGGAAGAAGGAAAATGGTATCAAAAAGATCTAAGTTTTAGGAAGAAATGCTGAACAAACCAAATTGTTAAATACATAAATAAACTTTTATAAAACATTATAATAATATCTAGTTTGGAGAATGTTTTTTTAAAACGTAAAATTTCAAAAATAGATAATGTAACTCCTAGATGGAAGATTAAGTAATTGGAGTAAAAATATTCTAAGATATTTTAATTATTTAGGTAAGATAATATTGATTAATTTTAGATTTTAAGTATATATATACTGAAGGGGAATCTCAAAGAATAGGTATGCAGTATGTGATTTCCAGTACAATAAAAACAGAACTTTGAATGCTGTGTGAAGTCTAAAGGGAAGGGGGAAAGGATAAGCACAGAAAAATCAGGAAAATATAAAATATAATATATTAATATTTAATATTATATCAATTAAACATTAAAATAACAATAAATATTGAAATTGTCATTATTTTTGAACCTAGATAATGTTGGGCTGGCAGGAAGGGCTACCAAAGATGGCGAAAATTCCCGCCACAAGACCTGAACTCGGACAGGAGAACAAAAGACCAAGATGGCGAAAGTTCCCGCCACACCACCTGAGCTCGGACAGGAGAACAAAGGCCCAAGCAGGAATCTGAGAACCCCGCCCCGGGCTCCTGTGGACCAATGGGATCCCGATGAGCGGCGGGATATCCAAATAAGGGAAACTTGCCAAAAGACCCCTGAGCTTTCCCCAAGACCCCTTAAAAGCCCCCTCCTCCAGAGTGGCGGAACCTCACCCGAGGGTGCCCACCTCCTCCCGGCGCAACTTTCCTGGCTCCCCTTCTCCTGAGCCCTGAAACTTCGCCGGAGAGTGTTTTTAATAAATCTTGCCTTGCACCCACTTTGCCTGGTGTTGTGTTTATCTCGCCGGAAAAAACCTTACAGATAACATGATATGTAACAAAATACCTACCTAAAATGCACACAACAGTGAGAATGTACTTAATATCACTAAACTGTACACTTAAAAGTAGTTAAAATGGTCATTTTATGTTATGAATATTTACAAAAAATATAAAGTACACAGAGAAACAGGAAAATGCAATGCAAAGTCAGAAAAGAAGACATTCAATTAAAACTAATTCAAAATTAACACGGATGAATGATATAGTGGACAAAGACACTAAAAGTCATTACAATATTACTATCATCCATATGTTCCAAAGGTTAATTCAACATATGCAATACATTAACTGAGACCCAAATTATATTTCTAAAGATGAATGCTACATTATATGAAGTGAAAATTACACTGAATATAATTAACAGGAGACTACACATTGCAAAAGAAATAAATTATTGAATTTGAAAATAGAAATTACACTAAGATAGACAGAAAAAAAGAATGGAATATCAGTGAACTGTGGCCAATTTCAAGAGGATTGACTACATATACAAATTCGGAGTCGCCAAAGGACAAAAGAGAGAAAAGACCAAAAAAAAAGAAAAAACTTTCGAGGAAAGAATAGCAAAAAAAAATTTCCTAGTTTGATAAATGGTACAAAACTACAGCTCCAAAAATGTAAAAATTCCAGGCACAAAAATTATGAAGAAAACTACACCAAAGCATACAGTAATCAAATTGCTCAAAACCACTGATAAAGGGGGGAGGAGACAAAATGGCAGAGAAATAGGACACACCGTTTCAACCTGTCCCCTAAAGTGAGCTGATTACCTACAAAAGAACTCTGATCACCCATGAAATCAGCCTGAGATTAGAATTATACACTTCTGGATCTCTATGGGGGCAAAAGATGCCAGTGGACAGGTAAATCAGAGTGGGAACATCAGACTGATATCATAAGATAAACAAAAAGGAGAGGGAACCACCAGACCCCATTGGAAAGTGACCCACTGGAAAGTAATACCCCAATAAGAGAGTGCCTTATGATTGGGGACCAGCATTAACTTGGAGTCTGGTTGAAAGCACTCAAAATGAGCAAAAGATCTTAAGGGGAAATTGTTGGAATTGGGCAGTTAGGGACAGGGACTTAAGCCCATGGACCCAGGATGGCCACCGCTGGCAGGGAACCCTCAGAGAGTGCAGCGAAGCCCAGTCTTGGTCCCTGAGCCACCAGCATGCCTGAAAGCATCTGGGTGGCAGTTGCCCTGAGGTCTGGGGTGGACGCCAGCAGGCAGAACCACAGCCTTTTGCACTCTGCACGCTCACTGCATGACCAGAGTCTCAGTCACACCCCACACTCTCCCCTGAGAGGTCCGGGTGGGTGCTAGCCGGCACTCTCTAGGACCTGGAGAGTTGAGCACTCCCAGCCCAGGCCACTGTGAAAATCTCAGTGTGCTATCTGCATGGGACCTCTCTGGTGGTCTGGACCTGCTCAGACAGCTGCAGCTAGTATTTCTCATGGTTTGGGGTACAAGCAAGAGTTCCTGTAACCCCAGAGACCATGACTGGGGACTTGCTCTGCCAGCAACAGAGTGGGAATTTATGTGCTCTGGAGCACCCAGAGAGGAACAGACTGAAGCTTCTCTCCGAGAGGGAGGTCTGGGTGCAGTTTGCTTTCCTCTAAACCTCCAAAGAACAGCCAAAAGCCACCAAGGAGAGAGAAAACTAACAAACAAAAACCTCCAGAGAACAAAGACTTGAAAAACCGGTTTCCTCAGAGCCCAGCCCCTTGATGGAGGCAGGAGGACTCAGCTATAGCAAGACTCCCAAAAAAACCACTCAGCAGGCCCCTCCCCCAGAAAGCCACCCAAAACAAACAAACAAACAAACAAAAGAACAACTACACTACTTCATAGATACTTTTATTTTTAACTCATTCCCACTATTCTGGTTCTTTTCATTTTTATTTTTTATATAACTCTTTAACCTATTTACCATCACAATGAGATGTTCAGTACATTAAATTCCATAATAACCTTTTAACCTGAACTTTTTTGATACATATACCTGTGTTTTTCTTTTGCTTTTCTGTTTTTTAATTTACCTTATTTTATTTTATTTCTTTAATATTCATATAGAGATAAGCTTCAAGGTAATCCCCTTTCCATAATCAATGGTATCCCTATATGTAAACCAGTTTTAATCCCCCTTTATCTCAGGAAAGTTGAGTCCTTTAACAAAGATATCAATATACATCCAGGAAGAATCAAAATAAACTTTCTTGCCCACACTGAGAATTTATAACCACCCTCCCATCTTTTTCTTCTGTCAGTGTTTCTGTGTATTTTTTTTTGTTCTGGTAGTATATAAATCTTATACTTGGTGTTCATTTTGACAGGGTTCTCTTTATTTATTTATTTTTTCTCTTGTTAACTACTATTGTCAGTCTTTTTGTTTGTCTGTTTTTGCTTGTATACTTCATAAATCTTACCTTTGGGGCCCATTCTGGCTGGGTCTTCTCTTTTTCTTTCCTGTCTCTCTCTTTCTCTCTTTTTTCTTTTTTTCTTTCTTTTTGGTGGTGACTTCCAATTGCTCAGAAGCGTTTCAGGGTGCACCTTGCCTGCATTACAGTTGATACATTCAGCTACACATCCATTCAGCCATCTCTCACCAAAATGACTAGGAGGAGGAATACCCAACAGAAGAAAAATTCAGAGACTGGCCCTTCTCCATCAGAGCTTTTGGATATGGACATAAATAGTATGTTGGAAAGGGAATTCAGGATAACAATTATCCAGGCAATAGCTAGGTTGGAGAAAGTTTTGATGATAAAATGGAACTGATTAGGGCAGAAATGAAAGTCACCAGAGAAGATGTTAACAATGCTATCAGTGACATCCAATATAACCTAAATTCTCTAAAAGCTAGGGTAACTGGGGAAAAGATAGAATTAGTGATCTGGAGGACAAACAGATAGAGAAAAAGGATCAGGAGGAAGCCTGGAACAAACAGCTTAGAAGCCATGAAAACAGAATTAGGGAAATAAATGATGCAATGAAACATTCCAACATCAGAATTATTGGAATCCCCGATGGGGAAGAGAAAGAAAGAAGACTAGAAGATATAGTTGAACAAATTCTCCATGAAAATTTTCCCAATCTCGTGAATGGAACCAGCATTCATGTACTGGAGGCATAAAGGTCTCCCCCCAAGGTCATAGAATCTAGAAAGACCTCAAGACACCTGATTGTGAAAATGATGAATCATAACTTTAGACAGGAGCTCTTGAAAGCAGCTAAGGAGAAGAGATTCTTTATGTACAGAGGAAGGTCCATCAGAATAACATCAGACCTGTCCACAGAAACCTGGAAAGCCAGAAAGGGCTGGCAAGATGTATTCATGGCACTAAATGAGAAGAACATGCAGCCAAAAATACTTTATCCAGCAAGACTGCAATTCAAAATGGATAGAGAGATAAAGAGCTTCCAAGACCAGCAAGGTTTAAAAGAGTATGTGACCACCACACTGCAAGAAATATTAAGGGGGATTCTATAAAAGAGGGAAAAAACCAAGAATATCATTGAACAGAAATATATGGAGACAATCTATAGAAACAAAGACTTCACAGGTAACACGATGTCAATAAAAATGTATCTCTCAATAATCACTCTCAACGTGAATGGCCTAAATGCGCCCATGACACAGGGTTGCTGATTGGATACAATGACAGGACCCACCCATATGTTGTCTACAAGAGACCCATTTTGAACCTAAAGATACATCCAAACTGAAAGTGAAGGGCTGGAGAAGCATCTTTCATGCTAATGGACCTCAAAAGAAGGCTGAGGTAGTGATTCTCCATCAGATAAATTAGATTTTAAACTAAAGACTGTGGTCAGAGATACAGAAGGACACTACATAATTCTTAAAGGGACTATCCACCAAGAAGACCTAACAATTGTAAATATTTATGCCCCCAATATGGGATCAGCCAATTACATAAGAAAACTGTTAATCAAGATAAAGAGTAAGATTGATATGAATACATTAATAGTAGGAGATCTTAACATGCCACTCCCAATTACAGACAGATCATCCAAGCAGAAAATCAATAAAGAAACAAGAGCATTGAAGGACACATTGGACCAGATGGACCTCATAGATATATACAGAACATACCACCCTAAAACAACAGAATACTCATTCTTCTCCAGTGCACATGAAACTTTCTCCAGAATAGATCACATACTCGGTCACAAATCAGGGTTCAACCAATATCAAAAGATTTAGATTATTCCCTGCATATTCTCAGATCACAATGCTTTGAAACTGGAGCTCAACCACAAGGAAAAGTTTGGAAGGAATTAAAACACCTGGAAGCTAAAACCACGTTGCTAAAGAATGCTTGGAGAACATGGGGAGTTAGAGAAGAGAAGGGAGTTGGGGGATATTGGAAGGGGAGGTGAATCATGAGAGACTATGGACTCTGAAAAACAATCTGAGGGGTTTGAAGTGGCGGAGGGGTGGGAGGTTGGAGTACCAGGTGGTGGGTATTATAGAGGGCACGGATTGCATGGAGCACTGGGTGTGGTGAAAAAATAATGAATACTGTTATGCTGAAAATAAATAAATTAATTTAAAAAAAAGAATGCTTGGATCAACGAGGAAATCAAAGAAGAACTTAAACAATTCATGGAAACCAGTAAGAATGAAGACTCTTCAGTCCAAAACCTATGAGATACAGCAAAGGCAGTCCTAAGGGGGAATACATAGCCTTACAAGCCTCCCTCAAAAAAATTGAAAAATCAAGAATACACCAGCTGTCTCTACAGCTCAAAGAACTGGAGAATCAACAACAAATTAAGCCAACTCCACACACAAGATGGGAAATAATCAAGATTAGAGCACAGATCAATGAGATAGAAACTAGAGATGCAGCAGAATGCATCAATGAAAAAGAGGCTGATTTTTTGAAAGAATCAATAAGATCAAAAACCATTGGCCAAACTAATCCAAAAGAAAAGAGAGAAGATTCAAATTAATATAATTATGAATGAAAATGGAGAGATCACAACTAACACCAAAGAAGTAGAAACAATCATAAGAAATTGTTATCAACAGTTATATGCCAATAAATTAGCAACCTAGATGAAGTGGATGCATTCCTGGAAAACTATAAACTTCTAAAATTGAACCAGGAAGAAACTGACAACCTAAACAGACCAATATCTAGTAATGAGATTGAAGCAGTGATCAAAAACCTCCCAAAAAACAAGAGCCCAGGACCTGATGGATTCCCTGGGGAATTCTACCAAACTTTCAAAGAAGAAATAACACCTATTCTCCTGAAGCTGTTTCAAAAAAAAATGAAGAAGGAGGAAAAATTTCCAAACTCTTTTTATGAAGCCAACATTACCCTGATACCCACACCAGGCAAAGACCCAACCGAAAAGGAGAATTTCAGACCAATATCCCTGATGAATATGGATGCTAAGATTCTCAACAAGATCCTTAGCTAATAGGATCCAACAGCACATTAAAAAGATTATCCACCATGACCGCGTGGGATTCATCCCTGGGTTGCAAGTATTGTTCAACATTTTCAAATCAAACAATGTCATAGAACAAATCAATAAGAGAAGAGAGAAGAATCACATGGTCCTCTCAATTGATGCAGAAAAAGCATCTGACAAAATCCAGCATCCGTTCTTGATTAAAAAGCTTTAAAGTATAGGGATAAAGGGAAAACATGCAGCCAACTTCATAAAATCTATCTATGAACAACCCACAGCCAATATCATCTTCAATGGGACAAAACTGACAGCCTTCCCATTGAGATCAGGAACATGACAAGGATGCCCATTCTCACCACTCTTGTTCAACATAGTATTAGAAGTCCTAGCAACAGCAATCAGACAACAAAAAGAAATAGAAGGTATTCAAATTGGCAGTGAAGAAGTCAAACTCTCTCTCTTTGCAGATGACATAATATGGAATACCCAAAAGACTCCACCCCCAAACTACTAGAACTCATACAGCAATTCAGTAATGTGGCAGGATACAAAGTCAATGTACAGAAATCAGCTGCTTCCTTATACACTAACAATGAAAATGCAGAAAGGGAAATTAGAGAATTGATTCTATTAACTACAGCAAAAAGAACCATAAGATATCTGGGAATAAACCTAACCAAAGAGATAAAGGATCTGTACTTGAGGAACTACAGAACTCTCATGAAAGAAACTGAAGAAGACACAAAAAGATGGAAGACCATTCCATGCTCATGGATCGGAAAAATAAACATTGTTAAAATGTCTGCTGCCTAGAGCAATCTATACTTTCAATGCCATCCCGATCAAAATACCAGGAGCATTTTTCAAAGAGCTGGAGCAAACAATCCTAAAATTTGTATGGAATCAGGAGAGCCCCTGAATTGCTAAGGAAATTTTGAAAAAGAAAAACAAAACTGGGGGCATTATGTTGCCTGATTTCAAGCTTTACTACAAAACTGTGATCACCAAGACATCATGGTACTGGCATAAAAACAGACACATAGACCAGTGGAACAGAGTAGGGAGCCCAGATATGGACCCTCAATTCTATGGTCAAATAATCTTTGACAAAGCAGGAAAAAATACCCAGTGGAAAAAAGAGAGTCTCTTCAATAAATAGTGCTGGGAAAATTGGACAGCTATGTGTAGAAGAATGAAATTTGACCATTCTCTCACACCATACACAAACATAAACTCAAAATGGATAAAAGACCTCAATGTGAGACAGGAATCCATCAGAATTCTAGAGGAGAACATAGGGAGTAGCCTCTTGGACATTGACCACAGCAACTTCTTTCAAGATACGTCTCCAAAGGCAAAGGAAACAAAAGCGAAAATGAACTTTTGGGACTTCATAGAGATCAAAAGCTTCTGCACAGCAAAGGAAACAGTCAACAACAACAACAACAACAAAAAGGCAACCCACAGAATGGGAGAAGGTATTCACCAATGACACTACAGACAAAGCACTGATATCCAAGATCTATAAAGAACTCCTCAAACTCAACACACACAAAACAGATAACCATGTCAAAAAATGGGCAGAAGACATGAACAGACACTTCTCTAAAGAAGACATACAAATGGCTAACAGACACATGAAGAAATGTTCAATATCACTAGTCATCAGGGAGATTCAAACCAAAACCACATTGAGATACCACCTTACACCAGTTAGAATGACCAAAATTAACAAAACAGGAAACAACATGTGTTGGAGAGGATGTAGAGAAGGGGGAACCCTCTTACACTGTTGGTGGCAATGCAAGTTGGTGCAGACACCAACTGAGACTTTTAGAGGGGAGTGGGGGAGGGGGTTGGATGAGCCTGGTGGTGGGTATTATGGAGAGCACTATTGCATGGAGCACTGGGTGTGGTGCATAAACAATAATTCTGGAACACTGACACTAAAAAAAAAATTTAAAATTAAAAAAAGATAACATAAAATATTTACATCTTTTCAATATTTAAAAATAAAATACAGAATTAAAATAAAGAAATAATTTAAAACTGTTTAATCCACAAAATTAGTTTAGTACACAGTTAGGTATGTGTACTATTTAACATAATATTAATATCATAGGTAAAGTTATAGCATGACACAAAACACAAATGCTGAGAGGAAGAAATGGAAGTTTACTATTTCAAGACAATTATATTATATGTGAAGCATCATAATATCACTTGAAGGTAGAATACAATCAGTTAAAGAGATATACTATAGATCCTATAATAACCACACAAATAACAACAACAAAAAGTGTTGTAGCTAATGAGGATATAACATAGTATCATAAAAATTAGTAAATTCTCAAAGTGGTAAAAGGGGGGAAGGGAAATATACAAGAAATAAAATATGAAGGAAAGTAGAAAACAAATAGTATATTGATAGATTTCAACCTAAGCATATCAATAAGCAAATGTCAATGGTCTCAATCTGAAATTAAAAACAATGAAACAAGATGGGATTGGGAGGGAGACAAACCATAAGTGACTCTTAATCTCACAAAACAAACTGAGGGTTGCCGGGGGGAGGGGGTTGGGGAGAAGGGGGTGGGATTATGGACATTGGGGAGGGTATGTGATTTGGTGAGTGCTGTGAAGTGTGTAAACCTGGTGATTCACAGACCTGGGGATAAAAATATATGTATATAAAAAATATATGTTTATAAAAAATAAAAAAATAAGAAAAAATGTAAAAAAAAAAAAAAAAAAAAAAAAAAACCAAAGATGTTCGGGAAACCTGGGTGGCTCAGTGGGTTAAAGCCTCTGGCTTTAGCTCAGGTCATAATCCCAGGGTCCTGGGATAGAGCCCCATATCGGGCTCTCTGCTCAGCAGGGAGCCTGCTTCCTCCTCTCCCCCCCCCCCCGCCCCCGCCCCGCCTCTCTGCCTACTTGTGATCTCTGTCAAATAAATAAATAAAATCTTTAAAAAAAAAAAGTTCAAAATGGATAAAAAAGACAAAACAATTATATGTTGCCTATAAGAAACATACTTTAAATATAAAGATAAATAATTTAACAGGAACATAATGGGAAAAGATACATGGTATTAACACTAATTGAAAGAAATCTAAAGAGACTGTATGAATATAAAAAATGGTAAATTTGAGAGAAAAAAATATTACCAGGGACTCAGCGGGTTAAAGCCTCTGCCTTCGGCTCAGGTCATGATCCCAGGGTCCTAGGATCAAGCCCCACATCCCCACATCGGGGCTCTCTGCTCGGCAGGGAGCCTGCTTCCCCACCCCACCCCCCACTCTCTCTGTGCCTGCCTTTCTGCCTACTTGTGATCTCTGTCTGTCAAAGAAATGAATAAAATCTTAAAAAAAATATTACCAGAGATAAGAACTTTATTTCATAATGATAAAGTATATGTAGCATTCCTAAAATTTTTTACCTTTATACCAGAGCTTCAAAATATGTAAAGCAAAATCAGATAGAACTACAAGGAAAATGAAACAAATTTACAATCATAATCAGATATTTCACTAGATCTCCTCAATAACAGAAGTACGCAGACATCAACAAGTACATAGAAGATCTGAACAACACTATCAACCCATTGACATTTGTTGAACACTCCAAAGAAGAGAAGAATACACACTATTTTCAAATATACATAGAACATTTACCAAGTTAGTCCTCTATCACAATCACACACCATGTCTCAATAAATTTGAAAGATCTCAACCCATCTATACAAAATATGTTCTCTGATCACAAAGGAATGAAATTAGAAATAAATTATAGAAAGATATCTGGAAAATCCTCAAATATTTGGAAATTGAATAGCACATTTTTAAATAATCCACAGGTCAAAAAGCAATCTAAAAAAAATATGATATATTTTGAGCTAAATGAAAATTAAAACCTTCACAAAAGAAGATTCCAAGTCCACATAACTCTCTTAAGCCATTTTAAAAGATATTCCCAGTTATGCAAAAATTCTTCTAAAGTAACTAAAAAGAGGGATTACTTCCTATCTCGGTCAGCTCAGGCTATTATAACAAAATACCATAGACTGGATGGCTTTAAGTAACAGATATTTTTTTCTTTCAGTTGGAGAGGCTGGGAGGTCCAAGATCAAGGTGCTGACCAATTTGGTTCCTGATTAGATCTTTTTTATGGCTTGTAGACAGCTGTTTTTTCACTGTATCCTTAGTGGTAGATCTTGCCTCTCTTTCTCTTTCTCTTTTTATAAGGACACTAATCCCATCATAGATCCCTCATAATCCCTCATAATCTTGTCTAAATTATCACCCAAAACTGTGGCCTCCTGACACATCACATTGGGGACTGGATTGAATTTTGAAGGGACACAAACATCAGTCCATAACCTTGTGCCAACTCCTTCTATAACACCAGCATTAAGTTGATACCAGATAAAACAAGGGAAAATATTACTGGGAAACTACAGATAAGAAGTGACCATAGATGCAAAAATTCAAAGGAAATTTTTAACAAATATAATACAATAATATATAAAATAAGGATGATACATATATCCAAGTGGAATTAAATCCAAGAATGCCACCTGATTTAATATTTTGCAAAAATCAATATTACCATATTAAAAACTAAAAGGAAAAAAATTTTGATCATCTCAGTTGGCACAAAAAAACCTTGCAACATCAAAGATCTGTTCCTGTTTAAAACTTTGAGAAATGAGGACTATAAGAAACACTCTTCTACCCAATAGAGGGCATCTGAAAATAAAACAAAGAAAACAAACAGAACACAGCAATTAACATTGTATTTCATAGTGAACGTCTACATGCCCTGCCCCAAGACCAGGAATAAGACAAGAATGTCCACTTTCACTACTTCTCATCAACATTGTACTAAAGGATTTAGCCAGTGTAATAAGTAAACTTGATCTTGGGTTCAAATAAATACATATTTTATTGTTCCCACAGAGGTCTTAAAACTCTTGTAATTTCCTGAGTAATAGAGATGAGAGGAATGTCCTTTATTATTCATAAGAAACCCCTTTCAATCATGCCTGAGTTTATGCTAGTGAGTGACTTTGATCAGCCTCTGAATACCTTTAGGAATGGGAACTTCTTGCCAGAGGAACAAACCACATGATTACAGAGTTGGAAACTTCAAGCCTACCCCATGACCTCCAGGACCAATGATTTAGTCATCATGCCTACACAATGTAACCTGTATAAAAGTCCTAAACAAAGGGATTCAGAAGACTTCTGCTTTGGTGTATACATCCATGTGCCAGAAAGGTGGCACACTCCAAACTCCATGGGGACAGAGTTCCTATTCTTGGTAACTATTCACACCTGGTCTATATACATCTTCATCTGGCTGTTCAGTATAATAAACCAGAAATAATAAGGGTGTTTTCTTGAGTACTGTGAGATATTATAGCAAATTATCAAACCTGGGGAAAGAGGTCTTATTGGAACTCCCAATTTGTAGCCAGCTTGAATGAAAAGTGTAAGTAATGTAGAGACCCACCACTTAAAATTGGCCTTTGAAGTAACGGCTGTCCTTTGGTACTCATCCCTTAATCTATGGGGTCTAAGTTAATTCTGGATAATTCACGTCAAAATTGAATGAAATTGGTCATCCAGTTTGTATCCAGAGAGAATTGGAGAATTGCTCGGTGTTGAAAATCCACAAGTATTAGAAATGTTGTGAGTAGAGAAGCAGTTATTTATTAAGTAAAACAAATAAAAGCCATCCATATTGGAAAGGAAAAATGAAATTGTCTGCATTCGCATGCATCATGATCATCTATGTAGTAAATCTGACAGAAATTACAAAAATTATTAGAACCATCAAGTACATTTATCAAATTTACAGAATATATAAGGTCAACATACACAACTCAACTGAAATTTTTTTAAGATTTTATTTATTTATTTGAAAGGTAAAGAGAGAGAGAAAATGAGGGAAGGATGGGCAAAGGGAGAGGGAGAAACAGACTCCTCGCTGAGCAGGGAGCCAATACAGGGCTTAATCCCAGGACACTGAGATCATGACCTGAGTCGAACGCAGAGTTGAAGGTAGAGCCACCCAGGTGCTCCATCAATTCAAGTGAGTTTTTATATAATATCAAGGAAAAATTAGAAATTGAAATTTAAAAATAATATCATTTACAATAGCATCAAAGAATATGAAATATAGTATTTAGGGTTAAGCCTGACCAAGATTTATAAAAACTATACACAAAAAAATTACAGAACACTGCAAAGAGAAATGGGGAAATGGGGAAAGGCCTGAATAAATAGGTAATCTACTATGCTCATGGACTGGAAGAATTATTATTGCTAAGATATCAGTTCTCCTCAAATTGACATAAACTTCAACATAATCAAGTCACAATCCTAAAAGTCTTCTTTGCAGAAATTGATAAACTAAGTCTAAAATTCAGATGGAAATGGAAGGTACCCAGGATAGCCAAAAAAAAACTTTGAAAAAGAACAAAGCCAGAGAGCTAAAACTACCTGACTTCAAGATTTATAAAGCTACAAGACAGTATGATATTGGTGTAACATAGACAAATAGTTCAATAAAACAGAACAGAGTGCCCATAAGTAGGCCCATACAGATGGGCACAAATTAGTTTTGACAAAGATAGAAGGTAATTTACTGGTGCTGGGATATGCACATGAGTATCAAAATGCAAAAAAAAAAAAAAAAAAAGAACTTCAGTCTGTATGTCACATAAATGTCATATGTCATACAAAATTCCATCAAAATGGATTCTAGACCTAAATGTGTAACCTAAACTATGAAACTTCTAGAATAAAACACTCTAAGATTTTGTGATACCAAAAAATTTTCTTAGTTGCAATACCAAAACTATAATCCATAAAAGAAAAATGTCAATAAATTATTCATCAAAATAAAAAGAGTCCTGTTTTAAAAACAAAACAACCAAAACCAAAAACATCTCTTCAAAAGACACTGAACACTGTAAAAAGAAAGAAAGAACTTGTATTCAGAATATACAAAGAATTTTCAATAAAGAGAAACTGTACCCCAGTTTTTTTTTCTGATTAAAAGATATTTGTTATCAGAGCCTATGAATTATATTGACTACACAGTTTTTCTAAAGGAGAAAAACATTTCAGCACTTACCAAAGAAAATATATGAGTGTTAAGTAAGTTAATAATAGGACAGTCATCAGTCTTTATGGAGATTATATTAAAACTACAATGAAAGATAATTAATACATAACACTGTATGCCAACTATACTTCAATAATAATTTTTTAAAACCATAAGAGAAAATACACATATACCGTAATGTCTCAGATTAAAAAGACCAACCATACTATATATTGATAAAAATGCAGGAGAACAGGAAATCTCAGACATTGGTGGGAGGAATGTAAAATAGTGTGACCACTTAGAAAAAACACTTTTGCAATTTCTTTAAAAGTTAGACAACTACATACTGTGTGATACAGCAATAGCCTTCAGGTTTTTACCCAGGAAAACAGAAGCACAGGTCTACAAAAATATTTGCACAAGAATGTTTACAGCTTTATTTATGATGGCATAAAATTGGAAACAAACCAAATGTCCATCAACAGATAAACAGATAAACAAAATGGTATATTCATACAAAGAAATATTATTTAGCAATAAAAAGAATGAGCTATTAATGTGTGAACTTATCTCAAGTAATGATACTCAGTGAAAGAAACCAGGAATCCCCACCACCAAAAAAAGAAAAAAAAAAGGAGCACATATTGTATAATTACATCTATATAAAAATCTAGAATATGCAAACTGAGATATAGTTATAGAAAGCAGATCAGTGGTTGCCTGGGGATGGAAGGACAGCAAGAGTTTTGGGGTAGGATTATAAAGAAGAATAAGAAAACAGGGATGATGGATAAGTTCATTATCTTGATTATGCTGATGATTCACAAGTATAAACAAAGTCAAAATGTAATAAATTATATGCTTGAAATACGTGCAAAATTTAACAAATTGTTATATCAATTATACCACAATAAAGCTCTTTTTAGGTGTTCTGAAATAAAGCATAAGCACTAATACATTTATATTACAAGGAATATCTTTTAAACTAGTACTCGGAAAAAGAAAGTATAGCAAAAATGTTAGCCAATCTAGCAAAGCAGGGCAAAGAAAAAAGTGAAACAGGGCATGGAAAGTAAACATAGTAAACAAGATATAAAAATTAAGATTGTAAAACAGTGACCAAATATGTAAGTAACCACAACAAATATGAATGGTTTAAACTCTCCTATTAAAAGTTAAAATTCTCAGAGTTCATAAAAATGGGGTATATATTTTCTATTAAAAAGCTGTAGCGGGCGCCTGGGTGGCTCAGTGGTTTAAAGCCTCTGCCTTCGGCTCAGGTCTTGATCTCAGGGTCCTGGGATCAAGACCTGCATCAGGCTCTCTGCTCAGCGGGGAGTCTGCTTCTCTCCCCCTCTCTCTGCCTGCCTCTCTGCCTATGTGTGATCTCTGTCAAATAAATAAATAAAATCTTAAAAAAAAATAGCTTTGGCTGTAAAAGGTATACATAATATAAAATGTCACAGAGAATTGAAGAGAGACAGACTACGACATATCCGGCAAATACTAACTAGTGAAAGGACGGACTGGGCAGCCATGGAGGTAAGGGGTTCAGATCTCCCATCAAGAGAGAACTTACCATTCACATGCAAGGAGTGCAATCAGCTGATGCCCTCCAGTTGCTAAGGCCTTCAGGATCCGTTTCAGCTTTTGAGGCTGAGGTCATACACTTCCCAGCCAATGACTAAATGTTTTGCACTTCTGTTCATGAAAGATTCTTCTTAGATGCAGTCTTTGCTCCAGGGTTTCTCATTGGTTTGGCTAAGACGTTGGCAGTTCTATATCTGGATCTGAGGCTCTTGTATCCTGCTTCTTCCCCTTTCCTTTCACAGGTCTCATTCAGATCAGTGTCATGGTCTGAAGCCCCTTCTTCCCTATCCTACTTCCTGCCCCTTTAATCTTTCACACATAGAACCCCTCTCTCCCAAATAACCTTTACTGCTCCTAACTCCATCTCAGCCTCTGCTTTCTGGAGGACCTAACATATAGCTGTTTTAGTTTCTAGATTTCTCCTGATTCAGTAGGTCTAAAAAGTGGATCTGGGTAATTATTTCTTTTATTTCCCCACATAATTCTCAGGTTCAACCACATTTAGCACCCCTGTAGTGGAAGATTCTAATACATTTGTTTCCTGTACCTTACAATTTAGCATTTGTAAACTATCTTGAAGTCTTTATTTACAGGGCAAATACATTCTATTTTGTTTGTTTGTTTTTTAAGATTTTATTTATTTGTTTGACAGACAGAGATCACTAGTAGGCAGAGAGGCAGGCGGAGAGAGAGATAGAAGCAGGCTCCCCGCCAAGCAGGGACCCCGCGACGGGGCTCCATCCCAGAACCCTGGGATCACAACCCAAGTCGAAGGCAGAGGCTTTAACCCACTGAGCCACCCAGGTGCCCCTACAGGGCTGTTTTGACATATGTTATCAAGTTAAGGTGTAAACACAATTTTGCTTTTTTGTTTTTCAGTAATATTTAAGCAGGTATCTTTGAACCCAGTTGTTTGTGAACCTCATCCCACCCAGGAATGGATGAAGAATTAAGAAAAGGTCAAGGACAGGGTTTGATGTCTACTGTGTATTGCTTGGTAATATTTATATGGGGAAGCTTAATGGATTGGTTTGGGGGTATACCTAAATGGTGTCAAAATGGTTTGGTAAAAATTATGTGCTCAATGTGATGAGATTAGTTTACCTCCAAAAGAAACTAAGAATCTTTTTAATGATAAAGCCTAGTGTAACCAAAATGTCTGGAGGGAGGAAAACAGTGACAAAAGGACTGTCTTAAAAGTTTCATGTTTCTGGGGCACCTGGGTGGCTCAGTGGGCTAAGCCTCTGCCTTTGGCTCGGGTCATGATTTCAGGGTCCTGGGATCAAGTCCCACATCAGGCTTTCTGCTCAGCAGGGAGCCTGCTTCCTCCTCTCTCTCTCTGCCTGCCTCTCTGCCTACTTGTGATCTAGGTCTGTCAAATGAATAAATAAAATCTTTTAAAAAAAAAAGTTTCATGTTTCTTCATTGTTTCATTTCATTCATTTATTAATGTTTCATTCATGCAAAATGAAAGAATGAATGGATTTTGTTTTAATTTCTACCATAATGAAAATTTTTAATATTTTTCCTGCTATGGAGAGCCAGACTTTTTTCATAAATTTTTATAAATAAAATATATTTTTCATAAACTTAAAAATAATATGTACATTCTTTTTTTCTTTTTTCTTTTTTTTTCTTTTATTTTTTTCAGTGTTCCAAGATTCATTGTTTATGCCCCACACCCAGTGCTCCATGTAATACATGCCCTCCTTAATACCTACCTCCACATTATTAATACCGTATTCCACAGAAAAATTGAAGGCAAGAGTCCTGTCATCCCTTGGCCATTCTCTTAGCACAGAGATCAAATTCTATGGATATTCAAGTTCTTCATAATGCATATTTAGCTGCTTATATGCTCAATGAACATTGGTTATTTGCTAACACCTCACAATAAAATGTACATCAGGAAAATACACAATTTCAATTTATCACGTCTTTAGAAACTATTAGGCATTAGCTATCAATTTCTATTGAGATATGAGTTCAGAAAGTAATTCCTCACATGTGTTCCCTCTCTTACTCCTGCTTTCTTTCATGACAGAAAAACATAAATTCAATTTTGTCAAACAGTGTAATTTTTATTATAATCATATATTACATTAGTTAACTGATTAAAAACAAGAAGTGGGAATTTGTAGATACTAAAATAACAGTATATGGAAAGGCACATTCAAACACGTTTGAAGGGAATGTAAATTGATACAATTTGACATATCAATGCAATAAAAAAAAAATGCACAAACCCTTTTGACCTGAAATTCCACTATATTTATTCTATAAATATACTTAAACAAATACAAAGAGATCTTTCTACAAGAAACATTCTATGTGGTATTGCTTATAATACTGAAACAAACAAATAAAACTTAAAAGAATCTAAATGTCTATCACTAGGACTGTAGTTAATTAAATTATGACATAACCATACAATGGAATTTTATAACCATTAAAAAGAATGAGGTAGCTCTGCTTCTTTGATATAAAAGATCTCCAAGACCTATCATATTATTAGCTTTCTATAAGTGCAGAAGAACATCATGATATGTTCCCATTTGTGTCTTAGCAAGGATATGTGTATATATATGTAAATAGATCTATGAATATACACCCATACCTTGGGTGTACAGATGTATGTTCATAAAATTTTCAGGAAGAATACATAAAATATGTTGATTGTTCCTTCTACAGAGTTCTTTCTAGAGGAAACTCAGTTTTCATTATCTATTACACTAAACAATTTGAGTATTTTATCATGAGCATTTGCTTTCTTTGTAATAATATCAGTTCTTCAGAGAACTAGCTAATAGCAGCTAATATTCTAAAATTTCAATTACAAAAGGATATGTATCCAAACTCTTTAAAAATCTCTATCTTCTCATAATCCTTGAAAAGCTAATTCCAAAATGGGTTTTCCATAATAGAGCTCTAAGAAAATCAAAATAGTAGCTCTGCCTTATATTTATTCATTTGTTCTGCTGCTCCAATAACTTATGAAGTATGGAGATACAGTCTATCAATTTTACTTTGTAACACCTGAGACCACTTCACTTGCTCACAGTATCATAGAGTGGATTGTTCTTCTCTGTGTAGCTGGCATAAGGTTGCATTTCTTCCTAAGAAAGAACTCAAAGTCAAAAGCAATTCAAAAAAGCCAGAAATCATCAATTACACCTATGTTTTCCTCACAGGTGCCCCCAGATTCAGTCATCTACAGGAGTGCTTATATTTGTGTCTCTGGGCTTATATGGATATAAAAGAAGGACTATTTTCTATTATTTAGTCAAAAATTTATTGATTATTTAAGTGTGAGATGGTAATGTTGTGTGATGGTAGGAATGAAAAAGAATGAGGTAACATGAAAGGTATTTCAAAGGAGAGGGTCACAGACTTGGTAAGCTACTGGTTATGAGATTATGGAGCAGGAGATATTTAAGACCAATTAAGAAGGAAATGATGATAGTATGGAGAAAAAGAAGTCAAGAATTAGAGAGTTTTATAAGGGAGGAAAGACTAATTCAGTTTCTCCAAACATTACGATCAAAATTTGGCAAATATTATGAGCTATATAGGATACAGTTCTTGAAATGAAAATGTTGTTCAGAATGTGTATGAATTGTATAAGATAGATAATTGACAAAATAAGCACACCTGAGTATTAGCATTATAAAATTAGAATTTTTGCTTTTTAATTAAAAATACTAATATTGAGGCAACTTACAAATTGCCTGGCTATATTTTGACATTGAAGCTTAAAATTTGCAAAAATATTTTTTAATATTATCTTACCTCCTCAACAACTGAAGTAGCTGCTGTTTTTTTTAATTTGCATTTTCTGCAAAAATAAAAATAAGCTGGAGTGAATTCAGAAAACATCATTATTTAATTAAAAATGGGAAAACAAAACAGTATACAATTGACAAGTGTGGTTCATTTTTTTTTATAGAAGTTATAATAATATAGAAAGGAATTAACAGAAATAAGAATGCTAGTGGTAGCTCATACACCTAAATGAGATAATTCTCATATGGGAAGAGGAGTGAACTTATGCAAAAGAATCCTGATATATAGGATAAATGTGACACATCCTTTTTGTTACATAAAATGAATTATTATAATTCTTTACCCAAATAGAGAATTAAAATCTGTCTCTACCAAGATATTGCCCTAAACAGTTTAATTCAGTATGTTTGCATACCTAAGTAACCAAGTAAAATCCCTCTTGTCATTTGGAGGAATCCAAATAGAATACCTTTAGGACACGCTTCTTGATTATGGAAAAGTTAATGTTAACATATTAATTTTACCCCATCAATTCCGGATACCTTACCCCTTCTAGCCCAATAAAGCTGAAGAAAAAGCATTACTCAATACCTGCAGCAATGGGTTTTCCAAAGCCCAATGGATCCCACAATGATCAAGGCAACCAAAACGAAGGCAAACCAAAAAAAGGAGGTTATATAAAAAGTAGAGTTTAGTGATAACTGGTCACCTGTAAACATAGACACAAAAGCATACGGTTTATCTGTGGTGCATCCAATGAAATATTATTTAGCACTATAAAGAAATGAGCTATCAAGCCATGAAAAGACATGAAGGAACAAACTGAGGGTTTGGAAGGGAGGAGAGCGGGGGATTGGGAAAACCCAGTGGTGGGTATTAAGGAGGGCACGTACTACATGGAGCACTGGGTGTGGTGCATAAACAATGAATCTTGGAACACTGAAAAAATAAAATTAAATTTTAAAAAAAGACATGGAGGAAATTTAAACACATAGCACTCAGTAAAAGAAACCAATATGACACTGCTACATTCTGCATGATTACAAGCATATGACATTTTGGAAAGGACAAAACTATGGAGATAGTATAAAGATCAGGGGTTGCTAAAGGGTAGCGTGGAGGGAGAGATGAGTTAAGTGGAGAACAGAGGACCTTTGGGACAGTGAAAATGCTCTGTATGAAACTACAATGGTGGAGAGATACCAGTTCTACATTTGCTAAAACTCATAGAATGTACACCTAGAGTGAACCATAATGTAAACAATAAACTTTGGGTGATAATGTTGTCTTAATGTAGGTTCATCAATTCTCACAAATGTGCAAGTGTGACATGGTTGATGTAGAGAAAGCAGGAGACCGTGCATCTGTTGGGGCAATGGAAATATGGGAACTCTCTGCTGTGGACCTAAAACTGCTCTAAAAACTAAAGTCTAAAGTCACACACACACACACACACATAGTTCAAGAATGTTTCATGGGTCATGAAATTCACTTCTGTGATTTTAAACAGTTCTGACTCATTAATAGCTCAAATCATTATAATAAATTGATGTATTTCTGATTCGTGAGTGTTTATCAAGACATTAATCCTAAATCAATATTTTGTGGCTTTCAGGATTCATAAATGGTGACTTCATTGGTGGAGGCGGGGGTCTGAAGATTAGATTTCTCAGTTACAGTAATAGCAGGGTGTTTCTCATCTCCAATATTCAGAAGTAAATAAGGAGTTATAAAGGAGGTAATTGGAAAAACAATCTAATCCTGAAGTCACCTTTCTTCCAGGTCCTTCAAACTGACATGAATGCATGGCAGCAACTTTCAATTATTTATTAACTCTGGCAACAATATAAGGCTCAGTTTGATAAGAAAAGTCAACAAAAGAATCGCCAGCTCTGGTAGACAGGGGTTCTAAGACCTCACTGGAGCTGCATCATGAATGGGGCTGAGGGGAGCAGACAGAGGTGAATGGAGGCTAAGCAGAGTGGTGTCCTTTTCCTCCACATTCCTTCAACAGTTTGTTTCTAAACATTGCATTTTTCTTTTATTTGAAAAAGAAAAAAATTTTTTCCAGTTAACATCAACATCATTGTCTTGAAACCCTCTGTTGCAAAATGATGCATGTTCTTTTGTTGGAAGTATGGCCACGGACACTGAAGATCCACCCTGCAAGGAGACAGGGAGGAGACCCCAACACTGGCTGAGAGTGAGTGAGACAGTCCCTTCGAGTCTGAGGATCCATAAACATGACATGATATTCTAATACCAGGTGGTCAGAATGCATACAAAAGCATTACTCTCCTCAGTAAATACTGCTAAAAACTTTTTTTTAAAATCACTTGAATAATGGGTATTGGAAAATGGTGGTTTAAAGACACAGGTTTTTCTCTTCCCTCTTCTTAAACTTTGCTAAATCATCAGTGGGAAAATTTTCTAAGTCTAGACTATTTAAATATAGACAATGAACATGGATGAAGATAAGAAGATGAAAAAATTCAACTTGTTTTTAGGTGAAAAGTGAACAGATGAAGGCAAATAATTTAGGGTAGAATAAGTAAGAATCTTAATGTTCACAGAACACCAAAAACACTCTAGAACAAGAAGGTCTAAATATATTAAATGGGATAAGTGAGGAGTAAAGTGTGAGTTAAAAGTTGGAAACTCCTTTGAAGGTCTATATTAAGAAAAGATAGGCAGCCAAGTCCACTCCCACCCTGAGCAGCCAGGTCACCACGTCACCACACCTTCTTAAACAGCAAGAAACGGGAAGTATGCCCAGAAAAGATGAACTGGAGAGATTCCAGGGTCAAGGATCCAAATGTAGTGGAGGGTGGAGAGGAAGTACCAGACTGAAGAGAGACATTAAAGAAAAGTCTGAATTCTGAACAGTCTCTCTCTCTCTCTCTCTCTGTCTCTCTCTCTCTCTCTCTCTCTCTCTCTCACACACACACACACACACACACACACGTTCCCCTCTTATTTCCTGCTCTCATAACACTAATAGGTTTATCTCTCTAAGACAATAGACTGGGAAGTTATTTTCTGCAGAAACTGGACAACCTCAGAGAAAAGAATTTCAGATAACTAAAGAATCCATATTTTAAAAACTTTTTTTCATTTACCTCCTTTTAGCCTACTGAAGCTAACTAGCTGACAGAACTACCCACAGATGACATAGCTTCCAATAAGTTCATTTTTGAATGTTCACTTTGAAATTAATGGATAGCCAAGGATTACCAGAGAGTAACGGAATGCTACATGCATAAAACAAAGAGATTAAAACTAGCAAATGTCTGGAAGGCAGAAGGAACTCAGAATAAACAGACATGGAATCAAGCAGAGCACTGTGGGAAAGAGAGTGCCCAGGACAATAGTTGTGCAGCAGGTCTAGTGACTACCCAGACCAGATTACAACAAGGGTATGTAAAACTCAAGAAGGGAAGTCGGCAAGAAAAAAAACAAAAAAAAAAAAAAAAAAAATAGAACTGATGGATTACCCAATAAATGTGACCATGTGAAAATTAAGATTAATAGGAGTTTTCTAATTTTGTCACTGAGCTTAGTGATAATTAACAATAAGTACATATATTTTTAAGGAAACTAAAGAGTAAAGTTTAAATCAATCATAGAGGTTATTATAATATATCCAAGAATTCTAGGAAGAACGTAGAAATACCACCAAAATAGAAATCCCACCAAACTTTAGTTATATATGTAAAGAAAACTTACGAGTGACTTGATTCTTCTTCTAAAAGCACAAAGATTTTTTTAATGCAATTTATTCTTCGCCTAAAACCGTAAGTGTTAACTTAAAAGTACACTACCCTAGCCAACTTACTGCTTGTATAGAGTAGATATTAAACTATTAAAGTATTTTTCATTTTACTTTATTAAATAATAAACTTCATTCTAAAATCTGGCTTCTTGAAAACAAATTTCTGTGTCATTCTTCTGGTTATAACTCTTAATGATGGAAGAGAAGGACAAAAGGAAGAGTGTGGGGAGACTATGCTAGAGTGAAATTCTCCACACTCTCCTTTTTCATTCTTCTATAACTTCCCTGAAAGAATGAACATACAAGCAAACACTGGAATTACTAACCTGTTTCCAGCTCTAAGGACAGACTCTTGTTGCCAGTCACATGGGAGACAGAGCAGAACACATTAGACACCTGGCGGCCCTCCCAGTGGCATGTACTCTGGACGGTCACTGTACCATTGCCCAGCGGCTCTTCCTCAGTGTGACAATCTCCCTCTGGGGTCCAGAAGATCTGTGCAGATGGCTTCCCTGCAGCTGCCCTGCACACGATGGTTCCATTGCTGCCTCGAAACAGGGTCATCTTGGGGGGTACTGCAGAGATACAGGGGAAAATGCTTCAGGCTTAACACATGGGGTATGGAATACAGAGACACATCTGATTCAATCCCAGATCTGGTTATGTGACATAGCACAATATGTCATGCTCCTTACCTAACACTTGGAGGTAATATGTATGACCGAAATGCCCATCAGCTGCAGCCACTTCACACCTGTAATATCCATCATGAGTGAGGGCCACGGGGTCAATCTGAAGGGCAGGATTCTGATCAGGTCTGGACTCCCAGGATATTCTCGCATCAGTACAGTTTCTTACACTGGTCTCATTGTTGTCTCTCCTGTGGACTCTAGTGCAGGGAGGCTGGTCTCTGGGGCTTATTGTCCATGTTACCACCAAAGCTGTGGGGTTGTCAGGAGGACAAAGGAGCATAGCCTTTGTATCCACAAGTACGGACAGAGAAGAGTTAGCTGGACACACACACAAGGAGAATGATGAAAAAAAGCTGGATTAAAAACACTTCAAGTGCTACATTTTCTACTACATATTGCATAAAGTGTACTAATGCATGACTTTGCTGGTCATCCTATTCCAAAATACTTGGGTTACATAAAAAAATTAAACATGTACAAAATGTGTATAACACATTAAACCTAATCCAAAGATGAACCCGTTTCTCTCCTATATTTGTATTATTAGATAAGCTACATTTATTATATGTGTGAAAAATATTTTAAGGGCTTAAAATAGCCTCAGGAGTTTTATTGAAAACAAACAAGAAAACACAATATAAATTAAAGGACAAAGTCATCTAAGTCTAATCTACTTCAGTCTAAGAAACTATTAGACTTGTCCTATAACTCGTGCTCCTTCCACAGAAAGTGGAAAAATTGGTGATGTGATTTTCTCCTCCTAAGTTTTGATCAGAGGCAATAAATCAGTAGTATCAGAATGAAATGCCTATACCAAAGGGTACCCTTTTGGACAAACACAAATAAAAAGTATCAGATGGCATTCAGGTTGAACAGACTGGACTTTCATAAACTACTCTTTATTTGGAGATTCACAAAGTCAGTAAAATCAACAAACCAACCTTCCTTCCTTCCTTCCTATTCAGTCACATATATACTGCCAAACAGTCCAACCTTGAACTTTGTTTACAGATCTTGTTTAGTTTTTACCTAATTATGAGGATTAAATGAAGAAGGTTACTGCTTTTGCCCATCTTCAGTGTAAAAAATTAACTCTGAAATCTACAATTATTCTCCAATCTAGAAGCTCCAACTTTCCCATAAACACTCATAATGCATCCATTGCTGAGGGTTAAGGGCATCAGGTATAACATACCTGCAACCCGAGTGAGTGGCAGCGAGCTCGTCACCTTAATAGGAGCAGAGCCAGCTGAGGTGGAGCAAAGTTCTTATGTGGATGAAATTCCTAATGCTAAACTGTGCATGTGAGGTCTCTCCTCTCCTCCTTTGGTTCATTTGCCTCTTCTGTGATGGACTCAAGCCCTTGCATTTCACAATCAAATCAAGATCCCATAGCTACAGGAAGCAAGTGGGGATGGATTTTAGAGTAGACCTGAGAGGCACTTGAATCCATGTTCCTTCCCCCACTGCAAGTGTGTCCCTACTTGGGGCACGGGGACCCTGCAACGTGGCCAAAGCTTAGATGTGAGCAGCAACACAGGGGCTTGGAGATCAGCTAGAGGTGGGTGTGGGTGAGCACACAGGTGCCTGAGGGCAGGATGCAGAAGATGAACCCAGAAAGAGAAGAGGTTGGTGAGAAGCAGGTTGAGAGTGTTCTCTGTTTGCACTTCAGCTTCTGAGCAGTCTTAGGCTTTCATATTTTGCCTGATACTTATTCTCAAGATCTGGCTCTATTATTTTAAAGGAACCTATAAGCTGATCAAACATATGCATTTTAACAAGAGCACCATCTCCTGTGAAGGAGCTCCATCAGTGAGGATCCCACGTACCATGCGTAGTCTCTGCTCTTTCTCCATGCTCTGCTCTGTGACCCTCCAGCATTCCTCCTTCACTCTCAGTGTGACTTCTTACCTGATTTCTGTTATTCACCTTGTCCTAATCCTCTTCTTCCTTTTTTCATACCTGTTGTGATAATTTGCCAATGCCCAGTCCCTCCCCCACACTCAATGGGTTGGCCCTTGTCCAACAAATATAATCTCCACACGGCCCTGTGATCAGCTATGGTGACTTCTGCTCCCCCTTCACAGAGGGGTAGCAGGTAGATTCTCATATTTGCTCCAGAACAGCAGCGATGTCCCAGCGTTGCTGCATCCTGTGTCTCTGACTCCCCTCCAGTCTCCTGCCGCCTTCTGCACACAGACAATCCCTTTTCCTTTCTCTTCTCACTGCCATACCCTACTTTAAGACCCCATCACCACACCTGGGTTACTACAGAAGGCTCCTACCATCTTCTCTGTCTCGAAACTCTCCTCTCCTCAGCTCTCACCTTACCTTGCAGCCAGGTCCAGGATTCTGTAACACAGGGGTGATCCCCTCCACTCTGACACCCTTCAGAGATCTCTCACTGCCTGAAGACAACACTGGCATGTCTTTGTGCTGGCTTTGAAATTCCTCTTTTTCAAACTGACTCACCTTGGCAATTTTATCACCTCTCTGTTGCTCCCACACTTGAGAAAGGAAACAGCAAGCACGACTGCATATCTAGGTCTTCCCTCTGGTCCTTGCAGTCTGGGATGCCTGCACAGCACTTCTGTCTATGAAAATGTTCCTCTTCCTTTAAGAGCTAATTCACATGCTGCTTCCTCCGTGATGCCTTCCCAGAACCTTGGTGCTCACGCTCCCTCCTCTACATTCCCAGCACACTTGATGTGAGGGCTTTTCTGTGGCATCTGTGTTTATATGGCATCTGTGTTTATTTCTGGGTTCCCCCATAAAACTGAGCCCCTTAGGGCGCTCTGGCAATCTAGCTCACCTTGCTCCTCTCTGTGCTCCCCACAAAGCCTGGCACAGGACCTGATAGAGAGAGCTCCAGAATCTTCACATGGAATTGAACTGTTTTGGGGGAGGAGGACCGGGTCCCCCACATTAGGGCTTTTGGTTCACCACAGTCTTCGACTGGGCTCAAGACTGGCCTCTAACCAGTCCATCAACTATGTTTCCAAGGCAATTCCACACTTACTCCCTTTAGTACTGGATTCTAGAAAAAAATTAAAAATCACTTTACCTTCTGCAGGAGGTGTGAGGCTTCTCTCCTTTCCTTTCACAGATGAACTATGTATTGAAGCTAGAAAATATTCAGAGAAAAGTAGAAAAATCAATTCTAGGTGCCTAAAAGGAGTACAAGCCACTATGTATTCACAAATCTTACAGACACCATGATAGAAAATCAGTTAATTGTAACTGATTCCATAAAAAGCTTTGCAAAACAGAAATTAGAAGTTATTCCATCAAATGGAAAAGCATGTGAACACCTGCCAAATAAGAGTACTTTCTCAAGAATTTTGGAACCAGGGGCACCTGGGTGGCTCAGTGGTTAAAGCCTCTCCCTTCAGCTCAGGTCATAATCTCTGGGTCCTGGGATCCAGCCCCACGTCTGCTCTCTCTGCTTCCCTTCCTCTCTCTCTGCCTGCCTCTCTGCCTACTTGTGATCTGCCTTTCAAATAAATAAATAAAATCTTTAAAAAAAAAAGAATTTTGGAACCAAATTTAGACGAGTAGTTCATCCCCCTTTCTCCTTCATTTTTCCTACTGTGATGGCTAATTTTATGGGTCAACTTGGTGAGGCCATCGCTCCTAAGTATTTAATTAAACATTATTCTATATGTGTCTGTGAAAGTGTTTTTTATATGAGATCTACATTTAAATCAGTAGACTTTGAGTAAAACAAAGTACTCTCCAACTTGTGGGTGGGCCTCATGCAATCAGTTGAAGACCTTATTAGAAAAAGTCTGACCTTCTTGAAAAAGGAATTCTGCCAGTTCACTGCCTGCAGATTCAAACTACAACTTTTCCCTGGGTCTCCAGGCTGCTTGCCCACTCTGCAGATTTTGCATTCGCCAAGCATCCTCAATCCACAATAAATATTTCTCTCGATATACTAATAGGTAGTTGGATATAGAGATGATGATAGATGATGTTAAGTAGATGATAGATGATAGATAGATAGATGATAAATATCTCATTGTTTTTTTTCTCTTAGGAACCCTGACTAATACACTTAGCTTCTGAAGAATGAAGCAGAAACAGAGAGAGAAACGACATCCTTCACCTAGCTCAAGTTTCTAAATATGTATAGTTCATGAGATCCACATGTATTCTTTCCTTGTGTTCTGTAGAGTTACTGACAATCAAAATAGTGCTAATCTACTTCAAACTTGGTTTCTGATAATTCCCATTTAAGTATTGTTTTTTAAAAGCAACAACAATGAAAAAAATATTTCTGTGACTTAAGAGCCTAACAAAGTTCTTCCTCAGGTTTATAAGACCACCATTTAATAAGCATTTTATGCTCTCTGCTTATAAAAATATACTTCTTGCTCCCCATTCTAATTATATAACCAATTCTACCACATTAGAAGATAAACAAAAAAATTCAGTAAAGGTCTTAGAAATAAACATAGTCAGATCTCTACAATAATTAGGCTTTTTTAGGCAACTAAGTTTTATTAGCTTGGTCTGGAAGGAAGGCAAAGAATGAAGTAGTGGGGCAACCTGGGTGGCTCAGTTGGTTAAGTGTCTGCCTTCATCTCAGGTCATGCTTCTGAAGTTCCAGGATCAAGTCCTGCATCTGGCTTCCTGCTCAGCAGAGAGCCTGCTCCTCCCTCTGCCCCTAAACCCTGCTCATGTGCGCTCGCGCTCTCTCTCTCTCTCTCTTTCAAATAAATAAATAAAATCTTTTTTTTTTAATGAAGTTGAATGATTAAATTTAGCTCATATTGGGCTCACAAATCGATTCCAGAAACAAATAAGTCAGAGCTGACCTCAGAGGGCTTACTGAAATCAAGCTATAAATTAGATATTTTAGAATTTTAAAGCTCAATTATAACAATATAGTGTTCCCAGACCTCTCCCATCCTATTATATCTAGCTTCTCAGAAGCCTAAGTTCTGACAATTTCTTCCTTTGTCAAATTCACCAGCAACCAAGACTGAGGGTTTATAATGAAATAAAATTCAAGATGTGGGTATTATGGAACTGTAGTTTCCATTTGGAAGTGTCAAAAAGAAATTTCTTTTTTATTTTATTTTATTCTATTATGTTAGGTTAGTCACCACACAGTACATCATTAGTTTTTGATGTAGTGTTCCATGATTCATTGTTTGCATATAACACTGAGTACTCCATGCAATACATGCCCTCCTTAATACTTGTCACCAGGCTAACCCATCCCCCCCAAAACCCTCAGTTTGTTTCCTGTAGTCCATACTCTCTCATGGTTCATCTCTCCCTCTGATTTCCCCTCCTTTCTCTTTCCCTTTCTTCTCCTAATGTCTCCATGCTATTCTTTATGTTCCACATATAAGTGAAACTTTATGATAATTGTCTTTCTCTGCTTGACTTATTTCACTTAGCATAATCTCCCAGTTCCATCCCTGTCAATGCAAATGGTGGGTATTCGTCCTTTCTGATGGTTGAGTAATATTCCACTGTGTATATGGACATCTTTATCCATTCATCTGTTGAAGGGCATCTTGGCTCCTTCTACAGTTTGGCTATTGTGGACATTGCTGCTATGAACATTGGTGCGCATGTGCCCCTTCTTTTCACTATATCTGTATTGCTGGGTCATAAGGTACCTATATTTTTAACTTTTTGAGAAAACTCCATACTGTTTTCCAAAGTAGCTATACCAGCTTGCATTCCTACCAACAGTGTAAGAGGGTTCCCCGTTCTCCATATCCCCTCCAACATTTGTTGTTACATTTGTTGTTTCCTGCCTTGTCAATGTTGGCCGTTCTAACTGGTATAAGTGGTATCTCATTGTGGTTTTGATTTGCATTTCCATGATGGCTAATGATGTTAAACATTTTTTTATGTGTTTGTTAACCATTCTTATGTCTTCTTTGGAGAATTGTCAGTTCATGTCTCCTGCCCATTTTTGACTTGATTATTTGTTTTTTGGGTGTTGAATTTGAGAAGTTCTTTATCAATGTGAGACAGGACTCCACTGAAATCCAAGAGGAGAACATAGGCAGTAATCTCTTTGACATCGGTCACAGCAACTTCTTTTAAGACATGTCTCCAAAGGCAAGGGAAACAAAAGCAAAAATGAAATTTGGGGACTTCATCAAGATCAATAGCTTCTGTACAGCAAAGGAGACAGTCATCAAAAGGAAATTTCTAAGTTGTATTAGGTCTAAAGTGTAAAAGTGAGGTGAGGTGGGGGTACTAGAAGAGAAAAATCAAAAACTTCAAGCTTTTTCCATAAAAGAACAAAGAGTAAACATTTGAGGTTTTGCAGTCCATATGGTCTCCACTGAAAGTATTCAATCTTACGATTGCAGCAAGAAAGCAACCATGTATAATATATAAATAAATGGGCATGGGGTTTTTTCCCAATAAAACTTTAATTACAAAAATGAGCTGGCTGGATTTTACCCATGGGTTATAATTTATTGACTCTTGATTTAAAGTACACTGTTGGTGGGAATGCAAGTTGATCTGGCCACTTTGGACAACAGTGTGGAGATTCCTTAAGAAATTAAAAATAGAGCTTTCCTATGACCCTGCAATGGCACTACTGGGTATTTACCCCAAAGATACAGATGTAGTGAAAAGAGCCATATGCACCCCAATTCATAGCAGCAATGTCCACAATCACCAAACTATCGAAAGAACCAAGATGCCCTTCAACGACGAATGGATAAAGAAGATGTGGTCCATATACACAATGGAAGATTACGCTTCCATCAGAAAGGATGAATATGAGAGACTGTGGACTCTGAGAAACAGACTGAGGGTTTTGGAAGGTAAGGGGGTGGGGGTATGGGCAAGCCTGATGGTGGGTATTAAGGAAAGCATGTACTGCAGGGAGCACTGGGTATGGTGCATAAACAATGAATCTTGGAACACTGAAAATTAAATCTAATTTAACAAATATAATATTTGAAAACTTCATTCAAATCAGTTATGAAGGCATCACTTAATGCCAGACCAGGCTCTTCTAACAGAATCCTATACTATCCAGATACAGACTTAGTTATATCTGATAAGAACTAAATTGCCGATATTTCCAGACAAGATGACTATGACTTCTCATGCCAGAGATAAAACCCACAAGTCGGAATGTATTCTTAAATGTGCAAAAGGATTGTTTTCAGAAGAGAAGAAAATTATTCTTTTCACAAATATTTCTCTAACTACTTTTACGATATTGGAAATGACTTTTTAAACTTTGTTAACTGTTGATATAGGAGTCCTTTAGTTTTATTATCTCAACTTCAGCTAGTTGCCATGAAATTCTGATTTCATATCAAGTATCTTCACTGAAAATTCCTTATCCAGTCTTGCTTGAAGCTTCGCGTACACCAAAGTAGTAAAACAGATGTGTCAGCCTTCTGGTCAGTGGTCCTGTGATTTCTTTCTTTACTTTATTTATCGGAAACCAAATTTTCTTTAAAGTTCATAAAAATTATACTTTTACACTGTTAAGATCAGAAGCCTAATTTAATACTTTCTCTCTCTCTCTCTCTATATATATATATAGAGAGAGAGAGAGAGACAGAAACAAATGTGATTTGTGTTTTTTAAAACATATTTATAGTAGAAAAGTAACTTAATGACTCATTAGATTAGCCACCAAGGGCTGCCTTAATATAAAATGACCAACTTGGTCAAATTAAAAAATAACAAAACAGAAATGTATTTGTTTATATTTCTGGAATCCAAGAGTCTGAAACTAACATGTTGAGTAGGGCTGTGTTTCCTCCAACAGCACAAGGGAAGAATCCTTCTTAGTTCTTCCAGCTTGTGGTGGCAACTAGCAATCTGCAGTGTTCCTCAGCTTGTAGACATGTCATTTCAATCATGGTCTCCATCTTCATATTGCCTCTCCCTGTGTCCTCTTCTTTTCTCTTCACTTCTAAAGACTCTTTTCATTGGATTTAGGCCCACTCTGATCCAGGATGATCTCTTCTCAAGAGCTTTAACTTAATTGCATCTTCAAAGATCCTTTTCCTAAATGCAGCCACATTTGCAAGATCCAGCTGGACTTTCTGTTGGGGGCGACACCATTCAACCTACCATTCTTGGGGAGGCACTACTGATGCATTGTTTCCAACCTTTAGAGTCATAGTTTATATAATTATTTTAATTATTTACCTGGAATCTAATTTTTCTAGATGGTGAAATAATTGAGTGAAATTAGAAAGTATATTTTTAAGACCAGCAATGCAGTTTGGAGTCACAGGAATTATTTTTCAATGAAGTAAGGTATACAACAAAAATAAAAATTTAAAATATAAAGAAGAAGTTAAGTATAATGGCAACTTTGGAAGACAGTAGGGCTGAGTGGGGAACAGAGAAAATAAATTACTAATATCTGCTAAGACCTATTTTTTAAACCCATTTTTCAAAAACTGAATGAGAATTTTTTCTTTTTTTATTAAGTTATGTTAATCAACATAGAGCACTTCTTTAGTTTTTGATGTAGTATCCATGACTCATATTTGTGTAACACCCAGTGAAAATTTTTTAACATGCCATTGGTTTGTTTAGTGATCACAATTCTTGAAAAAGTCACTAAATAAGCACAGAAATCATTTTAGAATGAAAAAATTATGAACTCTTCATAAAACAGGCAATATTATATTTAGACACTTTTAGACAAGAGCCTGTAACTACACAGAAGACGATTCAAGTTCTATTTTTTTTTTAAGATGATTGACAGAGAGAGAGGTCACAAGTAAGCAGAGAGGCAGGCAGAGAGTGGGGGGAAGCAGGCTCCCCACTGAGCAAAGAGCCTGATGCGGGGCTCGATCCCAGGACCCTGAGATCATGACCTGAGCCGAAGGCAGAGGCTTAACCCACTGAGCCACCCAGAAGCCCCTAAGCTCTGTAGGGGTTTTTTTGTTTGTTTGTTTTGTTTTGTTTTCATATTTTTTAAATTTTTTTATTTTTTATAAACATATAATATATGTTTATAAAACCTGGTGTGAATCACCAGGTTTACACACTTCACAGCACTCACCAAAACACATACCCTCCCCAATGTCCATAACCCCACCCCCCTTCTCCCAACCCCCCTCCCCCCAGCAGCCCTCAGTTTGTTTTGTGAGATTAAGAGTCACTTATGGTTTGTCTCCCTCCCAATCCCATCTTGTTTCATTTATTCTTCTCCTACCCCCTTAAGCCCCCATGTTGCATCTCCTCTGCCTCATATCAGGGAGATCATATGATAGTTGTCTTTCTCCAATTGACTTATTTCGCTAAGCATGATACCCTCTAGTTCCATCCACGTCGTCGCAAATGGCAAGATTTCATTTCTTTTGATGGCTGCACAGTATTCCATTGTGTATATATACCACCTCTTCTTTATCCATTCATCTGTTGATGGACATCTAGGTTCTTTCCATAGTTTGGCTATTGTAGACATTGCTGCTATAAACATTCGGGTGCACTTGCCCCTTCGGATCACTACATTTGTATCTTTAGGGTAAATACCCAGTAGTGCAATTGCTGGGTCATAGGGTAGTTCTATTTTCAACATTTTGAGGAACCTCCATGCTGTTTTCCAGAGTGGTTGCACCAGCTTGCATTCCCACCAACAGTGTAGGAGGGTTCCCCTTTCTCCGCATCCTCGCCAGCATCTGTCATTTCCTGACTTGTTAATTTTAGCCATTCTGACTGGTGTGAGGTGATATCTCATTGTGGTTTTGATTTGTATTTCCCTGATGCCGAGTGATGTGGAGTACTTTTTTAGGTAAGACGATTCAACTTCTTAACATACAAACTGTACCAGCATCAAGCACACTTCTAATAGAACTATCGTTAAAAGATGACCATTACCCAAACTGTAATTGTCCATACCTGTTTGCTGCTTCGTTGAGTTCCCTAGTGTCCCAGAACTTCCCACTCTTGCATGTATGCACTCTGAAAAGACATATGGGGTGATCAGAAGAATAACATTAGTATTTCTGACTCCTACTTAAAGTCACAATTTTTTCACATTCTACACGCCATTTTTGGATTGCAGTTGCCAAAAGAAACATAAGTTATGACAGTCAAGACACCTCAGGACAATTTTCCCCATGATGAACTTTGACTTTAACTTCTTACCTTTTTGGCATACACCTACTTTAGATGCAAAGTGTCTGTCACCACCCAGCTGTCTTTATATTCAAGTCAAAGTATTTCTTATTCCTGGCTTCTATGCATTTACTTTACCTCCAATCGTGAAAAGGGTTTTACCATCCATTATAGGCTTTGGGGCCACCAGTTAGTAGGTCAAGAAAGTTTAGTAGTGATGTGTTCATTGGGGGCTGGTATGGAACAAAAAAGGATTTTCCTAAGCATTGTTGAATCATATCATATGGACAATGGTCTATTAAGTTCAAATCTTGTAAGGCAAACTCTAAGTGGGAATTGCTAATAAACTTTTTTTTATTATTTTGAGTACTTCTGGCAAAGTACTCACCAAGAATAGAAACATCATAATAAACAATGCCCTCTTGTCTCCAAGACAAGAGGTCCAGATAAGGAAGCAGCTATTTATATGATCCGAAGGTAAAGTTTTCAGAGTGATGATAGAAGTAAAATAATGTCCAGAAGTTAAAAAGAAAAAATGGTACTGGGAAAACTGGACAGCTATATGTAGAAAAATGAAACTTGACCATTCTCTTACACCATACACAAAGATAAACTGAAAATGGATAAAAGACCTCAACGTGAGACAGGAATCCATCAGAACCCTAGAGGAGAACATAGGTTTCACTTATTTGTGGAGCATAGTAAATAGCATGGAGGACAAGGGAAGATGGAGAGAGAAGGGAGTTGGGGGAAATTGGAAGGGGAGATGAAACATGAGAGACTACAGACTCTGAAAAACAATCTGAGGGTTTTGAAGGGGCAGGGGGTGGGAGGGTGGGGGAACCAGGTGGTGGTATTGGAGAGGGCACGGATTGCATGGAGCACTGGGTGTGGTGCAAAAACAATGAATACTGTTATGCTGAAAAAAATTAATTAATTAAAATTTTTAAAAAAATGTTTAATTCTAAAAGAGCAAGGGTTAAAGGGAAGATTTTAACAGGTGATATTTGAGCTGGATCTCAGTAGATAAGTTCTGCAGAGAGAAAGAAGGAAATCTTTTTGCATACAAAAAGAAATGTCATTTAGAAGAAGATAGGAAGCTCAGTGGGTTAAGCCTCTGCCTTCAGCTCAGGTCATGATTCCAGGGTCCTGGGATCAAGCCCTGCATCTGGCTCTCTGCTCAGCAGGGAGCCTGCTTTCTCCCCCTCTCTCCCTGCCTGCCTCTCTGCCTACTTGTGATCTCTCTCTCTCTCTCTCTCTCTCTGTAAAATAAATAAATAAAATCTTTAAAAAAAAAAAGAAGATGATGATGATAAGAAGCTACATGGGACTTTCAAAGAATTACGAATAGTTCAGTGTTGTCATTAAGTGAGAAAAACCAGATGTGCGATTAGAGTTGAGGCTGGTTATTGGCAGGTTCTCACTGTGGAAGGCGCAACACTCCTAGAAAGTGTTCACAAGAAAATGATACATCTCCAATACATCTAGAGTGGGTGCACCTGACTAGCAAAGAGAAACATTTTAGCATAAGATTTAAGGCAGTGTTTTTCTGAAGAAATTTTGAACCCACTGCTCCTCCAAGCTACCATTTACTTTAATTAAACACTGTTTTTAAAAATTAACAGTTTTTGAGCACTTGCTCAAAAGTTGGCTAGGAACAAACTTTGGGTAACTAGCATATGCTATTTATTTCAGCCTCCCCACACTGTCAAGTATTTTAACATCATCTTACAGACAAAGAAATGCAGACTCACGGTGATGAAGCAATTCATCCAAGGCTGCCCAGCTTGAAAGCTGCTCTAATTGCCCAACTATTCTTGTACAAAGGTCCTACTATTGAATAGAAACCAAGGCTTGGATCTAAAGAATGCACTGGGATAAAAGCAGTACCCAAATTAATCTAAATTAAGAGAGTCAATGAAGCAAATCCAACCCATGTTTTGGGGGAAACACAGAGACAAAGGTCTGAAAGAGTACATCAAATGATTAAGTCAATAGAATCAAGATTACAATGGTATATGGACACAAGCGGTATGAATTCCAAATCTGAACAGAAATAGTTAAGGTAAGGTGGACGGTGGGAGACAATTGCCAAAATTTGTGGGCCAAACTCATCACTCCCTCACTAGATTCTAAACTAGATTATATACTAGATTATAAACTCCATAAATGCAGGGATTTTCATTTATATTTTTCATTCCACATCTTCAGTGCTTAGAAGAGTGGTTTGCACAGCTGCCTGTCATGTAGGTGACTCAAACTGCTAAAGATATAAAGGTCAACACAACCTTACAGTAAACTGTACTAAAGATATGGAGATTTAGTTTACAGAAGCAGTACAAAAGTCTTTTAGTCATATAGGAAGATGCTCGTACAACATTCATGGTAAAATAAATGCAAATTAAAACTATGCAGAAATACCATTTCTCACCTATTAGACTGCCAAAGGCCAAAAATTTGACAATGTATTTTGGAGCTGTGGAGTGATAGGCGTGCCAATATCAGGCTGGCAGGAATGTAGAGCGTTACAATGTCCACAGAAGGAAATTTGGCAAGATATAGCAAAATTACATATGCATTTCTCTTCCCCAGCAATACCAAATCCCAGAATCTATCCTAAAGAAATGCAGGCAACAGTATGAAAAGAATATATGCAAGGACTATTCATTACAACATTGTCGTGGCAAGACTTTGAGAAATAACCCAATGACCTCTCATAGAGGGTTAGTTTTCTATACTACGGTACATACACCAAATTAAATATAATGAAACTCTTAAAAAGAATGAGGGATAGCTCTATAAACTATTATGGAGGGATCTCCAAGATAAATTGTTTTGTTGTTGTTGTTGTTTTTTTAAAGATTTTATTTATTTATTTGACGGACAGAGATCACAAGTAGGCAGAGAGGCAGGCAGAGAGAGAAGAGGAAAGCAGGTTCCCTGCTGAACAGAGAGCCCGATATGGGGCTCGATCCCAGGACCCTGGGATCATGACCTGAGCCGAAGGCAGAGGCTTTAACCCACTGAGCCACCCAGGCACCCCATCCAAGATATGTTGTTAAGAAGAAAAAGCAGGATACACAAAATCGTATATATTACACTATTGTTCATCTAAGTGTGTATGTGTGTGTGTGTGTTCTTTCTTTCCTTGCTTATAATTTCAAAACTAAATGGATGAAATAGAAACAAGAATAGAAATAATATGTCTCTGATTTTATAGATTTGACTTTGGAACCATGTAACCATTTTCCGTAATTATAAAACATGACCAAATTACTTGTAAACACTAAAATTATGAAGCAAAGTGAAACAAATGAACTTATGCAGGTAGAATTGGTTGCATAACCACATACATACTATTCCAACCGACTTTCAAAACACAACAGTTTGACTCTATTAGTGGAATGTAAGTTAATGACAAAAATAATTGCAAAAAAAAAAATCTTTACCTATTTTCAATAATCATATTGTTAGTGTTAGTGGAAACTACATTAAAAAAGTCAAACATCTGTCCACCATACAACCTAACAATTCCAATCTCGGTATTTACTCAAGAGAAATGAAAATATATGTCCACACAAAGACTTGTGTATGAAACTCATAGCCGCTTTGTTCACAATGGCCAAAAGCTGGACACAACCTAAACATCAATTAATGGATACATGGATAAATTGTCTGTGTGATGGAATATGACTCAGCAACAAAAGGAGTGCACAGCAACCTTGATGATTCTCAAACTCATTCTGTTGTGTGAAACAAGCAGACACAAAGAGTATACACTATACACTGCACAAAAGAACGCTGCTGAGATGAAATGCTAACCCATCAGTCTGTGGTGCCAAACAGCAGATTAGTGGTTGCCTGCAGATAGAGACCAAGGCAAGGATGGACTGCAAATATACATGAAAGAATATGTGGGGAATGATGGAAATGTCCTGTGTCTTGTTTGTGATGATTCACAGGAATAGGTCAAAACTCATCAAACTGTACCTTTTAAATGGATACGGTTAATTGTACATAAATTGTCCCTCAATTGAACTAAATACAGTATCAGAAACATCAGGTTTTAACACATGTAACTTTAGAACATGCATTCACACAAACACAAAACAAAATACAAATGGAAAAACCCTTTACACTGAAAATAATGGTTAAAAAAAAAAAAACTTTTCCATCTAAGTCAAAAGTATCAGTAGAAGAAAGATTGTTTTGTGATTTTAGTACAAATGAAACCTCTTACTCACTTTGAGCACCAGAAGTTTCCTTTCCCAAATCGTCATTGTCATATGCCTGAGCAAGCATACACCACCCACACGCAGACATTGTATGGGCATGACTGTGCAAAGCCATACTCCAAAGGCTTCCTCCAGTGAAGGGGGGAAAAGGCTCTCAGAAAGAACACATGGTTTTTTTTGTGAGGTTAAATAGTTTTTATCTCTTCTAAAATCCTGTGGTCTGCTGTGCTGTCCTGACTAAAAAAGGGAGAGATAGGCATTGTTCATACTTCACCACTCCCAATAAAAACCCCTGGTCCAGCAACTGCTAGTAACCTAATTAGAATGTGGATTATGCCATCCTCCAATAGTTACTAGGGTTGCTAAAATTCATGTATTTCCGGCATATGGGAATGGGAAACGGAAAAGTTAAAGATCTCTTGTCCTTTCATTCATTTGCAAGTTCTTTGAGGAGAAGGCATACAAAGCAGTAAGGAGGCTAAAACAATGAATTTTAAGTTAAAATAATGCTTAACTGGGGGACAAAATTGGAGCCTAAACCATTTGTTATGCTCTAATAAGATGCCCAAGTGTCTGCAAAAGAAAATCATGTGGCATAGTTCCATTTTTAAGTTTCTTTTGACATTTCTTTACAGAACCTGGAGCCTCTAAGCTAGTACTAACAAGAAGTCATTCTTACTGCTTATTATGGTCTTTCCGTCGTCACTGGTCATCTTTCTTGTTATTTAACATTGAATTTACTACTTTGAAAAATACAGAATACACTGAAATAAATACATTTTTTTTAAAGATTTTATTTTATTTATTTGTCAGAGACAGGGGGAGAGAGAGCGAGTGAGCACAGGCAGACAGAGAGGCAGGCAGAGGCAGAGGGAGAAGCAGGCTCCCTGCCGAGCAAGGAGCCCAATGTGGGACTCGATCCCAGAACCCTGGGATCATGACCTGAGCTGAAGGCAGCTGCTTAACCAACTGAGCCACCCAGGCGTCCCTGAAATAAATACATTTCAACACATTGAGATACATGGAAATACCCTGATATTTTTCATAAGGAAAACCAAGTAACAGAATTATTTCACTCTACATTTGATGTTTCAAGCTTTCAAACTTCAGAACTCTACTGGTTATTATAACAAATATAGTGCTGAACCATCATGGATTAGCAATGGCTACAAAATATGAGAGATATAAGTTTTCTCACTCTGTTTCATTTTAGATAATTAAATGAATTCATATGCTCTAGGTTCCCCCTCTGCAAAACACAGACTCTCATTCTTAAATTAATGAGAGGAATAATTCATGAAAAGTATTCAAAGCACATGACAGACTGAGGTATTAAACTAGTCATAAAGAAGCAGTACACCTCACCTAAAGATTCAAGGTTTCATTTAAAATAAATGCAACTTTGAGGCTGAGATCTTAATCACATAAAGATCTGGAAACTCGAATTACACTGCTAGAACAATCTTTATTTAGCTACACTAAGTACATAAGTTTTTCTAGTCAACGGTATGGTAAAGTCAATACAATACAGAAACCTTTACTTTCAACCTTTACTTCTGGCTCCAGAAAGCTTTAAATACCAAACTTAACATTTTAGTTAGTGAATATTTGTATTACATTTTATAAAACCTCACCTTGCAGATGTAGGTTAGACATAAAAGTATTATTTCCCAACAGTTATGAATGGATTCAAGCAAGAATTTGTGAAATTAAATTATGTCTTTTTTTACAGATATTGAGGAGTTGTCACCCAAATAGGCTAGCTCTATTTCTTCCTCTAATGCAATGGTTTTCACATCGGGATCTAGGAATTATGAAAGTCCATGGTAGCCAAACAAAAAATCTATGAACTTTCTAACCTTTGGAGGAGGAAGCCTAAATCATAATTTTATTTCGATATATAATTAAAAAGCAGTATCACCCTGTAGGAATAATTGAAATCATCACAATTCTTCCCCAAATTCTGTTATTTATATATACCAAATAGGAATGCTTGAACTAAAAGACTTATCTGAATCTTTTTTCTACTAAAGCTGCCTGAAGCCTAATACATTAATTTTATGATAAATTTTGGAAATAAAGGAAACATTTTCTGCCTTCTAAGATTATGATCAGATTATGATCACTAGTAGTTTTCATTCAAAGGGCAGAATGACCCCCTATCAGGTATTTTAGAACTTTTGGACTGATGGAGGGCAACTTGAAGCTATATTAATATTCCTTTATTAAACTACAGTAGCTAGGCACTTAATAAATGCCTACTTATCCTGGAGTGTCAATTTACTGTGAACAATAAACATTAACCAAATAATCAAATAATTATGTGAAATTGCAGTAACAGCAAATGGAAAGTATAAAAATGTACCCTGAGCAACTTATCCTTGTCTCGAGGTGGTGGACAGCCCCTAAAGTTGTTCCCAATGTTCTCTCTTCCTGATATTCATGTCTGTAAAATTCCCTCCTCTTAACTGCAGGTTGGACTCACTCATACACTTAATGACTACAATACATAAAAGTGATGGATATCAGTGCTGAGAGTCAATTATAAAAAGACTGCGGTTTCCAGTGTGTGCTCACTCGTGCTCCATCTCTCTCTCTCTCTCTCTCTCTCCCCCTTGGGTCACTGCAAGAAAATAAATACTTGTTTGGGGATAATTTATTATGTAACAATAAGTAATTAATACAATATCTAATAGACAAGAAGCCAATAATAAGAGTGAGAGAGAGAGAGGAAAGAATATTCTAAATAAAATACTATTATGTGCAGGTGACACGTGCCTGAAGGGATTATAGAAAACTAAGATCTGAAGACCCAGGGCTGGGCCTCCTGGGTGGTATAGTTAGCTAAGCTCTAGACTCTTGGTTTCAGCTCAGATCATGGTCTCAGGGTCATGATCTCAGGGTTGTGGGATCATTGGGCTCCGTACTCAGTGAGGAGTCTGCTTAGATTTCTCTCTCTCTCTCTCCCTCTCCCTCTGCTCCTCACACCCCCTTCCATGCTCTCTCTCACAAAAACAAATAAATGTGTAAAAAAAAAAAAAAAGGAAGGAAGGAAGAAGAAAGGAAGGAAAGGGAACCACACCATGGCCAAAAAGAGACAATCTCATTTTTTCCTATTATTCTAGTCTTACATAATGATTTCAGAAAAATTTTTCCCTGAGACAAATTTATCTTTCTATGGAAGGGGAACAGAAGAGAAAAATAAACATTTGCCATTTTAGCTATATGAGACATAACATATTTTTAAAATGAAAACTTTCTCCTTTATATGTTCATATGTATTACAGCTTAATATCTCCATTATCATGAATCCTTGTGTCCGAAAAAGAAAGAAACTGAAATACAAAATAGGAGATTTCTTTTTTTTTAAGATTTTATTTATTTATTTGACAGAGAGAGAGATCACAAGTAGGCAGAGAGGCAGGCAGAGAGAGAGGGGGAAGCGGGCTCCCTGCTGAGCAGAGAGCCAGATGTGGGGCTTGATCCCTGGACCCTGAGATCATGACCTGAGCTGAAGGCAGAGGCTTAACCCACTGAGCCACCCAGGTGCCCTGAGATTTCTTACCTTAAATCATATTTGTTATTTCTGCACCAGAACTTTTTCAAGGAAAAAAAAAACTGTTTTGCAAGCATTTGAAATTTTAGGATAAAAATTATTTATATTAATGTACTATAACTACAAACTTAAGCATGAGTAAATCTCACACATACTATTCAGCAAATGAAAACAATGATAAAATAATATACAGAGTATGATTTCATCTACATGCAAACAAAAAAAGGCAAAATAACTCTTACTGTTTAGGGCTGGATACATACGTGGTAAAATGTAAAAAAAAAAAAAAAAAAAAAAAAGGCAGGGAATTATTATCCCAAAAGATAACAGTTTACAGCAAAGGTTGGGCGGTAGAACTTACATAAACTTTCATAAACATTCACTGTGTAATTGTTCTTTGAAATGCGCATATGTAATACACTCAGCAATATATATGTTAATATAAAAGAAAATTAAAATAACAAGTTCAAAGAAACACAAAAACTACAATTTGTATATACATGTTTTAATATAACAATGTGAGCAACTGATCCCTGTATCACAGCATCATGATTTTGCGTTCTTATGCTTTAATTTATAAATATGATTTGCATTTTCAAAGGTATTTATTTAGTAGCAGACAACACCTAATTAGGTGTTCAATAAGCAAAATATTGGATGGGAACCCAAAGTTCTAGCAGAACAAATTCAGAAAAACAACAAAATTAGAGTAAAGAAAATTGACCAATATTTTGGCTCTTCCATTTATTACTTCTACAGTCTTGCACAGATTACTCTCTGAATCTCAGTTGCTTAATCCATACATGTAAGAATTTAGTATCTGATAACAGTGGTCATTCAAACTCATATGGGGAAAGATAATTACTTATATCCTTGATATATGGTATTAGGAAACTTATCTAGTCTTTTAGGAAAACAACAATAACAGATTCCTACCTCATTTCTCACACAAAAAGAAAATAAAATGAACCAAAGACAGAAATCATTGATAGATGATAGATAGATTAACTGGAAGAAAGCATGGGTGTTTTGTTTTGTTTTTTTTTAATCTTAAATGGAACATGGACTGAGTAACACCGTGGTTTGCCAGGGAATGTGGGGTTTCCTGGGACATAAGATGTTTAATGCTAAAACCAGGAAAGTCAGGGCACATGGTGACTCAGTCAGTTAAGTGTCTGCCTTCCTGCTCAGGTCATGATCTGGGTTCTGGAATCAACCCCCCCACTCCCGTCTGACTCTGTGCTCAGTGGGGAGCCTGCTTCTTTCTCTCCCTCCACTGCTCACCCTGCATATGCTCTCTCTCTCTCAAATAAATAAATAAAATATTTTTAAAAATAAAAATAAATTTAAAAAATAAAAATAAAAGCAGGAAAGTCCGAGGCAAACTGGGACAGTTGTCACTGTGAGTAAAAACCTTCTAACCCTGGTACAAAACAGAAACCACAAAAGAAAACATGGAGAAAGATGACTATAGAAAGAATCTTACATTTCTGCATGGCAAAAAGAAAAGAAAATGTGTAAACTAATGTTGACAAGCAAAAACCTGTGGAATATTTTGAACATTTACAATAAACAAAAGACTAATTTCCTACAAAAAATATACAGAAAACACATAAACCAACAAAAAAAACAGAGAGAGAGAGAGAGAAAGAGAGAGAGATGGACAACCCAATGGAAAAAATGGGCAAAAGATACGAACAGGCCAATAAAAGATAAGGTTAAGTAATATGTTGAAAGGTGACTTAGATGATAACTATAATTATATTCTTCAGATACAGCACAGAGAGAAAAATAAAACACCCAAATGGTTTATAAAAAGGAAGAGTGAGAAAAGTTTAAGTATCAAGCTCCAAAACATAAGAATCCAATAACAAATTCCATGGATGAATAAAATTTGAAAGCCAAAAGAATTATGGTAAATAACAAATTTGACCCTAGTTTCCAAAATGATATCATCAAAAATCCTGTATCAGTTGGTCAGAATACTATGCTAATAAAACCCATATTGCTGGGTTAATTTTTTTTTTCAGGCAATTACCATCACATAGTCTGAAATTAGTGAATAGGGACAGATTTGTTCCCTAGCCCAGGACAGATGTTGTACAAATGTGTAACAATTACCACAAGGGACAGTGTGTTGAATGGATAGTGAATATTTATACTCATCAATATGCAAAGCTATATGTACTAGAATGTTAATTTCAGCATAGTTTATAATTCCAGAAAACAAAACAACAAGGAAGTTGATCTCTAAGAGTTAATTAAATAAATTTTGAAATAATATCTATGAAAGATATTTGAAAACTGCAAAATAATAATTAAGATACCACCTTTTGAATGTAAAATTTAGATGGTGTTATGTGCTTGATATACATAATTTAACTTTACCCTCTCAGAAACCCTAGATTCTAGGTCAGGGGTTTGGGGTAAAAAATTCTCCCAATTTTAAAGTAGTGGCAACTAATTCAGATTTTTTTTAAATGTTACACAAGCCAATGAAAAGTGTCTGCAAGCCAGATCTAGTCCATAGGCTGCCAAATTGCTGTCTCTGATACGGAAATTAGAGAATAGGCCAAAATCAAAATCTCAAAAACATTTATAATCAGATATCTGTTGGAAGAAGCAGAGTTAGCAAAAATGATGAAGAAAGTAAATGCAATGCCATAAACCAGGGAGGAGATTCAAGACAGGAATCATCAAAATCAAATCACATAGGAAGGGACACCTGGGTGGCTCAGTCAGTAAGCATCTGCCTTTGGCTCAGGTCATAATCCCAGGGTTCTGGGTTCGAGCCCCTCATCGGGTTTCCTAATCAGTAGGAAGACTGCTTCTCCCTTTTTCACTCCCCCTAACTGCTGTTCCCTCTTTCGCTATGTCGCTCTCCGTCAAATAAATAAAATAAAATAAAATAAAAAATCACGTGGGAAAAGCCTTAAGTTAAGGACTAAGAGGCTTTATGATTTACTAACAAGAAAGTGGTCAGAGATCTGTAGCGTCTGTAAGAGAGTAGTGTTAACACAGAGGTAGGAGTACAAGATTGAAAGGAGCCAAGCAGAAACAACGGTCAGCACATGGAGACTTATTCTTTCAAGACCCTGAAAGTATGGGAGAATGACAAGGGTCTTTATCCTTTCGTGTCAAACCTGAGAGAGACGGATGGGATATTTGGAACTATGAGGAGGGAGAAGGTATCTAACAGAGGAGAGCACAACCTATCTGTAGACAGAAAGGGAGGGAGCTAGAATTTACACCAGTGATGGTAAAGCAGGATCCTAGTGGTACTGGCAGGAAATAAGGCCAAAGCAAAGTGGAAGTTTGCTTTTGAAAAGACTGATACTGGGACTCTTGGATGGCTCAGTTGGTTAAGTGACAGACTCTTGATTTCATCTCAGGTCATGATCTCGGGGTCCTGGGATCGAGCCCTGCTTTGTGCTCCCTGCTCAGTGGGGAGTCTGCTTGAGGATTCTCTCTCCTTCCCTCTCTCCTTCTGCCCATACCCCAGCTTTCTCGCTTTCGCTCTCTCTCTCTCTCAAGTAAATAGATAAATTGAAGAAGAAGAAGAAGGCGCAGGAGGAGAAAAAGAAAAAGAAGGGGGAAATACATGGTCTCTTAAAAGAGAAGCAGAAAGGTCAAGAGAAGTTACAGATACAGATATTTGGGGGAAGCTCATGTTGAGGAACATTTTTGGAGTATCTTTACTTAGCATCCGTACCTGTGCAGAGCCCTGGGGGGTGATAGGATGCATGAAGTAAGGTCTCTACCCTCAGAAAGGTCATCATTTGGTTTAAGAAATCCACAGTGGATGACAGGAAAGCAAAAGTGAGCAGCCATCTGCTGAGTATGCAGGATAAGAGGGATAGTTTGCGTGATAAAAAACTAAGAGAGTGTTTAAATCCAAGCTCCCATCAGAACCATCTGCAAAGATTTATGAAAGCCCAGATCTCAGACTCTGCACCCTGATTAGTCTGACTGAGTAGATTTGAGTTGACATCACAGTATCTTTAATGATTTAGGTTCCTATAGGTGACTCTCAACTAGCTTATTTACTGGTTTAGAATAACCCTTGGGGAACATCTAGGAAGGATCCAACGAACAAGAGACGGGATGATTTTTTAGAAAATAAAAGTGACATGGTTTCATCATTTTGACTTGGACATTTTTTTTCTGAAAAATTGTCAGTACCACAAAACAGGATCATATAACCAGATACTCTCATATTACGTAATAGTTCACCTTCAGGGAGAGGTAGCATTTCATGGCAAACTAACCAAATGGCAAGGAAAAAGAAAATAAGTTACTAAACAACTAACAGCTACATATACACACACCCAGTCTGGAAAAGAACCTTGACCAAATCACTGAATGTTCTCAGATGACACCCTTTGATCACACTCAGGTTTACCCCTATATTGGTTGAAAGAAATTAGATGCTGCTTTCTCCTTCTAACTGTGATCCTTTCTCCTTTTGTTACTGCCAAATGTCTGGATGAATGGTCTGTGACCACAGCCTCAATTTCCTCCACACCCACCCTCTCCTCAACACCAGCAATCTTGTGGCTCCTATACCCTTCCATTCAGAACCCAGGTTTAAAGGTCACCAGCTCCTTTTTTCAGGACTGGTGCCCCTGGGTTGTTGGAAGATTCTGATGCTATTAACCACTTCCGTTTCCTGGTGAATCCCTTTTCTTACCCCCTACTATTATGCCTGTACTTGGCCCTGTCTCCTTCGCTTTCTCTGCAAGCCGGTCTTTCCCTTAGGCACGTTAATGCAGACATTCCCCCGTGTCTCATCTGCCCAGCTTTCTCTCTGCACCTTTTCTCATCATTCTCCCTCGCTCCCAGAACCCCAACTGAGCCTCAATACAGTTGATTTCTCTTTGGTTTTTTGTTTTTGTTTTGTTTACCACTGCAGTCATAGTTCAGTTCCCTCTGCCCTTCATACAAGGTGCTTGACCTGCCTGGAATGTGAGTCCCTCAACGCTTCCTGCCTCGCTCTTTTCTGCTTCTCTTCATCTCAAACATCACTTCCAAAGGGAAGCCTTCCCTGACCCTCACAGACGAGACTAGACTTACCAATTACACATTTCCATGTCACCCTCTCTTTCTCCTTATACATTACTTATGTGTAATAGTTTATTTAATGCTCACCTCTCCTCTGAGAGTCTGAGCTTCATGAGAGCATGATTTATGTCTGTCTTGTTCAAGTATCGCCAGCATGAAGCACAGTTCCTCACACATGACACATACACCCTTACTTACTAACTAAAAAAATAACTAACCCACATTTTAGCCTTGTCTTCTTTTTCCTAGACAGGAATCTCCTGTTATCCCACACATACTTGCCACATCTCTTTTACCTTGTATGTTTGATACTATGGATGAGTTTCAAGCTCAGTTCATTTACTAAAAAGTTGGGTGGTATCTTTAGTAATTCCTTGAACAAATGCTGGGCTTTATTTGCCCACGTATGAAATGAAATTTGAAGGTTTCTAAAGCCCTTCCTGTTTGAAAACTATATTTCTCAAAAGTCTCCTACATCTCCTTCATTTCACGAATGAGGAAATTCTTGTCAAAGAGGGTAAACAATTTCTTAAAGATGACACAGTTAGTGGTTAAAAGTATACCTCACGACAAACTTTTAAACGTAACACAGATATACAAGAATCAAGAAATTTAGGGAAAAGAGATTGAGATTTTTTTTTTAAGATTTTATTTATTTATTTGAGAGAAAGAGGAAAAAAATCACAAGCAGGGGGAGCCACAGAGAGAGAGGAAGAAGCAGGCTCTCCGCTGAGCAGGGAGCCGAATTCTGGACTCTATCCCAGGACCCTGGCTGGGATCATGACCTGAGCGGAAAGCAGATGCTTAATCAGCTGAGCCACCCAGGCGCCCGGAGATTGAGATTTTACTGAGAAAATGCAAAGCACCAAAATATTCCATGCATGGATGAAATATGGAAGCAAAGGGGCATTAAATAATATACAATACATTCAATTTCAATGTAAATATCTACCTTTCCCCATCTACCCAAAAATATCATTCAAGATCCATTTTCTCCATTAAGACTTCAACAGCTCTAATCCACTGTAATATCTACCATCTTTGGGACCAATTTAAAATATTCTCCAATTATTTTGTCTTACCTTGATCTCCCTAATTTTTTTTTTTTTTTTTTACTTTTTTTGGCTTCAAGTGGTAACTGAATATTAATTTTTTTTATATTTTTTTATAAACATATATTTTTATCCCCAGGGGTACAGGTCTGTGAATCGCCAGGTTTACACACCTCACAGCACTCACCAAAGCACATACCCTCCCCAATGTCCATAACCCCACCCCCCCTTCTCCCAACCCCCCTCCCCCCAGCAACCCTCAGTTTGTTTTGTAAGATTAAGAGTCACTTATGGTTTGTCTCCCTCCCAATCCCATCTTGTTTCATTGATTCTTCTCCTACCCACTTAAGCCCCCATCTTGCATCACCACTTCCTCATATCAGGGAGATCATATGATAGTTGCTAATAACTTTTAGCCACTATTCACAAACACATCATAAATGATTCAGTGTTCCTAATACTTTTTATTACTTTATTAATTGCTTAAGCATAGCTGTTTAGAGGAAGCCATTATGCAAATTCATAACTCTCAAACTAGAAAAAGGAGACAGGACTGAAATTAATGAAAATAAACCCTTTTTCTTTTGCAATTGTTTTTTATCTTTCGCAAACATGCTGAAGCTACCAACAGCCCTGTTTTGATTTTTTTTTTTTTTTTTTTTTTTTATTTTTTATAAACATATATTTTTTATATACATATATTTTTATCCCCAGGTCTGTTTTGATTTTTAGTTCCTCTTCTTGTTACTTCCTGCCCTCTAGTGGAAGACAATGACAAATGAACCAAATAAGCCCAAAGAAGGAAAAAAGTGGAGGAGTCCTTAGTAATCAGGATCTTAGTACCAGTGACTTTGATAAAAGGTAGAGTCAAGTTGATTAGGATAGCAAGATATAATGTGAACACAAGAAAAAAAGCTAGAATACATATAGGCTACAGTAAGGAGATTATGAGGGAAGAAGATCAGACACAGCATTGGAGAGCCTTGCTAGACAGTGGACCGCTTAGATTGTTTTAATTTTTCCCTGCAGGCATTTTTTTAATAAACTTTGCCTACCAACTACCACATTGCTTGAATTCATAGGCAAATAAATCCACATAAAAGCAATAGCACTACTGGGTATTTACCCTAAAGATACAAAAGTAAAAAGATTTTTTAAGTGCTATGTTTTACACTGAAGTCATTAGCTCTTTTTTTTTTTTTTAAGATTTTTATTTATTTATTTGATAGAGAGAACACAAGCAGGGGAAGTGGTAGTCAGAGGAAGAAGGAGAAACAGCCTCCCCACTGAGCAGGGACCCCCAACACGGGGCTCGATCCCAAAACCCTGGGATCATGACCTGAGCCAAAGGCCAATAAACCACCCAGGCCTAGTTCTGAAGTCATTAGTTCTTAGGCGCCTTTGTGAATTTATCTTGTACAACAAATTGAGTTACTTCTGTTTGGCAGTATTAATAACAAAGCAGTATTATTAATAAAGACGTAAAGTCATACCCCAAATAGTTTGCTTCTCGTTATTCTAAATTATTTCATGGTGAATTTATCATGTAAACCTCTGCATGTAATGTAATTTGCTTTTTTGTATCCTGATCCTAAATATTTCGATAACTTTACAATTATATAAGCACAGCTTTCAGAGATTTGACTTAGGTAGTATCTTCTGGTTGCATTCAGAAACAGTTTTAAAATGCAAAACCTTTAAAACATTACAATTCAAAATTACCATTACGTTTTCATCTTGATTTTTTTTGTGCTTTACCCAAAAGTCATAATGTGATCTGACATGAAAAATAGCCTCTTGCCTGGCTGGCTTCCCTGCCAAGTTGGGTCTTTGCTTCCCATAATCAGATCTCAACTACTGAAATATTTAGATTACTTGATTTTTCTTAAGTGAGTAAGCAGTCCATTAAGCCCATAACCAAGCATGGGCATATTTTTTTTTTCCATGGTGTTAAAAATAGTGCTGCTTTTTCGTGAAAGGCATAAGCCTATTCAAATGTCCGGTGATGCTACAGGCGGGACTGGGTGTGACTCTGTCACTGACAAGTGGTGTTGGACAAATCAATTCACCTCTCCAGGCCTCAATTTCTACCTTCATAAAATGGAAAACTGTCTTCAATGCCTACTTCACTGGTTTGCTTTGCAGATCAAAGGACAAAAAGTATATGAAAATTCTGCTTAGAAAGGCACAGGAATACAATACGATTATTTTACTTGTGCTCACCAGGAAGACTGTCATGTGGAAAACAGTTTTGCTGGAAGGTAGTCAGTATTTTTAAGTCTTTTATTTCTTCAATGATCAAATTATGAAATGTAATGCCAACTACACTGTTCCCTTGGGGCTGCTCCCATTTACTAAAAGTGAAACCTGAAAACTCCCTCCCACATCAACTCCTACCAACCCTCTGTAGTGAAACCAGGACACCCCCTCCCCCAAGGGCCCCCAGTGTCCTACAACTCCTACGAGAACCTAGATGTTGCAGTGCCCTCTCATCCAGAAAGTGTCTTTTACAGCCTACACGTCTTAAAGATAAATACAGACATACCTCACAGATGCACCGCCACGCTGTGTGTGCGTTCTATTTTAGAAAGCACCTGGCCATAGAAAGCGATTAAAAGCCATAAACTCTCCTAATTTATACTGTGAACAATATGGACCTGAATGAGGTGGGATTCATTTTTTTGAAGGGCAGAGAGAACCCAGATGACTTGGATCGTTACTAGAAAATACTTAACTTATTCTGCCTCGTTCAGAAAAGGGGAGGGGGAGAACATGGAAATAAGGAAGTAGGCAGTGAGGCAAATTATAGATACCTATAGTACCATAGGATACAAAGTAAAATAAGTAAGACCAAGCACAGAGTAAGGAGAATAAAGTGAAATAAATCTGAGAGTAACCCCTGATCCCATCTCTTGTGACCACATTATCTTGCCTCGCTCCACAAGAAAAGCAAAGCAAACTTAGCAAAAGCTGAGCTACGTTTCTGGCCATTCTCCTGTTGCTCTCTCACAGACAACTAAGACTTACCGAGGGCTAAGTAGACAATCAAAATCGGTAGAAGCCGTGGTTGAGGAGTTCTCCTAGTGCAGGGCATTTCCGATTTCTTGAATTCTGCCTTTACTTGGTACTTTGCCTCCACACAGGTAGGAAAGGAGCTCTGGACATGGTGGGGCTCTCCCTGGTTAGCGGCTCGGGGCTGGATCCTCTTAGCCCATCCACAGCAGGACACTCCCTTTCTACCAACCTCCTCCTTCCACTCTGCATCTCAGGCTGATTTGTAAGTTGGAACAGAAGAAACTCTTCTCTGGAACTTGACACAGCAATAGATTTCCTGTATGCAGTGAAGCGAAGACGGAGGAAGCAGATTGACTGAGGTCTCTTTCAGCTCATTGGTCCCCCTCTCACTTCTGCTGCTCACAGATCAACTTTACAGTAAAGCACTGAATGTGCCCAAGATAAACAGATTTGTCTAAACTTTGGATCACAAAGCAAAACAGGATATGTATCTGTCCTTGGCCCATCGCTTTACATTTCCCAGTCACAGTAACTTTTAGAAGCTTCTCCGTGTTGAAGAACTACGCAGCCTCAATAATAAAGTTTGGAGGAAAATATCCTCCCTTATAAGGTCTACAACTCTAGAAGAATCATAATGAGATTAATTTCCTACTGATACTATAATTGATTACCACAAACCCAGTGGCTTTAAAAAAACACAAATGTATCTTATAGTTCTAGAGGTCAGAAGTCTGAAATGGACCTTCCAGGACTAAAAGGTGTCAGAGGGCCATGTTCTTTCTGGACACGTGCAGAAAACCCATTCATTGCCTTTTCCAGCTTCTGGGGGCCACCAGCATTCCTTGGATTGTGGCTGCATCATTCTCACCTCATTCCTTTGTCACATCACCTTGGGTTGTAAACCCCCCTGCCTCCTTCTTATAAAGACCCTACTGAGTGGTGCCTGAGTGGCTCAGTCAGTCATTTAAGCATCTGACTCTTGATCTCAGCTCAAGCCTTGATCTCAGAATTGTGAGTTGGCATGGAGCCTACTTAAAAAAAAATATATATATATATATATATTTTTTTTTTAATATATATATATATATATATTTTTTTTTTAAAGACCCTTGTGGGTACATTGGACTGCTCAGATAATCCAGGATAATCTCCACACCTCAAAACTCTTAATCACATCTGCAAAGTCCCTTTTCCTATGTTAGGTTACCTATTTATAAGTTTCAGACAAGGACACAGACATTTTGGGAGGCCATTATTCTATCACCATTTAGTACTTACTTCCATTTATTTACTTTCACCTCCAAAAAGCCTCTAAAGACTGATCATTTGAGCCAAATTACCAATAAACACCCATCCTTAGCTGTCACATACCTGGAAATCAGACTTTCCCAAAACAACTCTGCCTTAATGTGGCTACCTCACATACATTTAAATTATGTTTGGGAAGAAAGAAATCCGTTATGTGTTACGAATTTTCTAACCCAAGGCAAAACTCTCCAGGAAAGGGAAGAAAACACTGCAAACAGGATAAAGATGAAACAACATGCATTTTTTTCTTTTAGGTTAGCAGTTTCATCTTCCCTCTTGCCAAACATTAAACTATATATATATATTTCCCCCCCTTCCCCTTCTTAAGCTTTCCTTCCTGTGAACTAACTTGATTGAGACAGTGAAATCAGACACTCGAGGGCATGGAGTACTTGAAGATATATGCTGTGTAACAATGATGGACTATAGCAAAGACAACTTCCCCTTTGCTTAATATTTCACCAGGTGTCAGAAAATTAGTAACGAAAGGTCATTTAAAATAAAGCATCTAGGGGTGCCTGGGTGGCTTAGTGGGTTAAAGCCTCTGCCTTCAGCTCAGGTCATGGTCTCAGGGTCCTGGGAATGAGCCCCGCATCGGGCTCTCTGCTCAGTGGGGGGCCTGTCTCCTCTTCTCTCTCTCTGCCTGCTTCTCTGCCTACTTGTGATCTCCGTCTGTCAAATAAATAAATAAAATCTTAAAAAAAAAAAAAAAAAGAAAAGAAAAATAATAATAAAATAAAGCATCTAGAGCACCTAGAGCCTTCGGCTCAGGTCATGATCTCAGGGTGCCCGGATCTACTCCCACATGGGACTCCTGCTTGGTTGGGAGTCTGCTTCTCTCCCTGCTCATGCTCGCTCTCTCACTCATTCTCTCACTGAAATAAATAAATAAATAAATAAATAAGATCTTTAAAAAAAAATAAAGCATTCTAGTTTCCACCATGCAGAGGCTAAGGCTAAGAGGTCAAGACCTTGGGTTTTGATAACGGATAGATCCAGGGCTGAGCCTCTGCTGGGTAATTACTCGTCTAATGATATGAGGCAAGTTTTTTACTCAAGTCTGAACCTGTTTTTTCCACTTAGAATTATACTGACATGAGCATTTTTTCTCACATCATTTCATATCATCAAAAAATTATGATGTTCATCTATTTTACTGCCTTTTCAATTCCACAGCCCATACTAAACAAAGAAGGACTAAATGGCCTGCCTAAGATCTCCAAGTGACTGGCGACATAGCTGGGTGTAAAACCAGAGTTTCATGTGTGCTAGCCTGATGGTTTCCCCACTGGTGGTCTCTCTGGGTTGAATGTTAGGCCAACAGCTTTCAGAGATACTCATATTCTCATGCCAGTCAGACGCATCTACAATTAGCAGTCAACAGAATGGTGTAGAAACACATAGAATTCTCTACGTAGATTTGGGAGGATGAGGCTTTCTTCCCCATTTCTTTACCTCCTCCATCCAGAGGTTAGGGAAGTAAACCCCTGACCTCCCAACTCTCACCCTTACCTCTTACGGAGTGCCAGTGCTTAGAAAAACAATAAAGGGACCAGGAGTTTGCAAGCCAACAATATGCCATGAACGTCAATATAATAAGAGAAAAACGTGCTCATTGAGTAAATGCACCTCCTTGAAAAAATCTAAAGGCCCCAGATTCTCCTGAGCTGTGGTCCTTGGCACAGAGACCCAAAAGCAGAGCAGAAGAGTAAGAAATGATCAAGAGAAGGGTGTGGCTCAAACCAGAAACCTTTTGTTCTCTCAAGTCTTCCACTCCTTCTCTCAAACCAAACCTTTTGTTCTCTCAAGTCTTCCACTCCTTTTCAGTACTGCCACTTAAGAATCAATGCCCGTGAGGACTATCAAAACAAAAAGACTCACATAGAGGAAGGAACAGTCAATGAAGCTAAAAGGCAAACTACTGAATGGGAGGAGATATTTACACATGACATCACCAATAAAGGGTTAGTGTCCAAAATATATAAAGAATTGATACAACTCACACCAAATAAATAAATAAATAATAAAAATAACCACACCGAATAATCTGATTTAAAAATGGGCAGAAGACATGAACAGATCCTTCTCAAAAAAAAAAAAGACACACACATAGCCGACAGACACATGAAAGATGCTCAGCATCACTCATCATCAGGCAAATGCTGATCAAAACTGCAATTAAAAAACAACTACTATGACACATCACCCCATGCCTGTCAGAATGGCTAAAATCAACAGCATAAGAAACAAGTGTTGGTGATGCTATAGAGAAATAGGAACCCTCATGTACTATTGGTGGGAATGCAAACTGGGGCAGCCACTGTGGAAAACAATACAGAGGTTCCTCAAAAACTTAAAAATAGAACTACACTATGATCCAGTAATCGCACTAGTGGGTGTTTACCCAAAGAATATAAAAACACTAATTCTTTTGGTTTTTTTTAAATTTTTATTTTTTAAAAGATTTGTATTTATTTATTTGACAGAGAAAGATCACAAGTAGGCAGAGAGGCAGGCAGAGAGAGAGAGAGGGAAGCAGACTCCCTGATGAGCAGAGAGCCTGATGCGGGGCTCAATCCCAGGACCCTAAGATCATGACCTGAGCCAAAGGCAGAGGCTTAACCCACTGAGCCACCCAGGTGCCCTGAAAACACTAATTCAAAAGGATACATGCACCCTTGTGTGTGTGTGTGTGTGTGTGTGTGTTTAAGATTTTGTTTATGTATTTGACAGACAGAGGTCATGAGTAGGCAGAGAGGCAGGCAGAGAGAGAGAGAGGGAAGCAGGCTCCCCACCGAGCAGAGAGCCCGACGCGGGGCTCAATCTCAGAACTCCAGGATCACTAGCCAAGCTGAAGGCAGAGGCCCAACCCACCAAGCCACCCGGGCGCCCCACCCTTGTGTTTCTTGCAGCACTATTTACAATAACCAAGACATTGCAAAGCAGCCCAAGTGTCCATATATATACAATGGAACATTATTCTGCCATAAAAAAGAATGAAATCTTGCCATTTGCTACAACATGGACAGAGCTAGAGAGTATAATGCTAAGCGAAATAAGTCAGTTAGAGAAAGACAAATGCCATATGCTCTCACACATATATGAAATTCAAGATACAAACAAATGAGCAAAGGAGGGGGTAGAAAGAGACAAACCAAGAAACAGACTCTTAACTATAAAGAACAAACTGATGGTTACCCAAGGGGAGGTGGGTGGGGATGGTATGTGAAATAGGTGACAGGAATTAGAGTACACTTATCATGACGAGCACTGAGTAATGTATAGAATGGTTGAGTTGCTATACTGTATACCTGAAACTAATATAATGCCATATGTTAACTATACTGGAATCAAAATTAAAAAAAAAAAAGAGTCAGCACACATGAGAGACAGAGAAAACTATGTTATGCTGGTTAATGTTGTGGTAGCCAAAACAAAGGGGCTTAGGAAGCTTTAATACATTAGAGCTGCTTTAAGATATAATGCCCCCAAATTGATTAGGGGCATTATATTATATTATATTACTGTTGATTTACTCAAAAACTGATTTATCTGCCTATAAATGCTTTTGAAGTAAACTTTTTTCCAGCCAAATGTCCCCAGTGTTAGATTCATACTTAGCCACAACTGAAACCAGGTAAGATGTTGCTCTCTTGTCCATTACGTAGAAGCTTTGCATGATCTTGAATACTTACTGGACAGACTCTATTGGCCTTTTGCTCCTGACTCTTTGTTCTCCATTGCCTGTCTTTTGCCTCCTGGATCTGAGTGCTCACTGCCTAGAACACAAGTACCTGCTTGCCTCTCCTTTCTTAGCTGAATTTTCCGGATGTGTATTCTTGCAAAAATGAGCCAATACTTATTTGTCTTATTATTTTTACTTTCTGTGAGCTCTCTGCCTTAGACACATGGCTTAATTTACCCTGCACGCGCACGCGTGCGCGCACACACATACACACACACACACACTACTAAACACTTGGTCCCAGATCTCTCGATCAACTCTGTCCTCCTACTACCCAAGTACTAATGTAACAATTTCACAGAGGTGAAAGACCAGTGCCTAGCAATGTGGAGAATTTCAAAGACCTCAAACTCTACAACATACATAAATCCTCAAGTATTTATTTCACTTCTGCCCTGCCCTTGTGGCATGATGGTTAGAGATTTGAGGCTAATGAATTACTACTATAATTGAGACATGATAATTCAATGTACAATAACATAAAATGGCTGCTGTCTTGGCCATACCCTATTTCCCCATTCTCTCCTTCACCTCTCTGCAATCTTCATTGTTTCAAGCTTTGAAGGTTCAAGCTCTTCTGAAATCCTGGATCTTCTTCCATGCATAATCATTAAATGTACCAATAAATAACTTGAAAGAGCCTCACTAATTGTTATTTGTATTTCTACATTCTACTATTATGCCAATGTTTACCTGAATTTTTTCACTTCGAATATACAGCTAATGCTATGTCATCCCTATAATTCTTCTTAAAAAGTTAGACATAACATCTACCACGTGAGTTAATCATTATTTTTTGTTAAAATTCAAAGCTTATGCAAAAAGAAAAATTTGAAAATGTTTGAAAATAAAATATGTGCAATATCACCAAGGAAAGCCAGAGCAGAAAAATTAGTAACCACATTTTGAATTTTTCTAAATATTAATTCTAGGCACCACTCATGTTCATACAATAGCGTATGTCAAACCCTTAGTTTAACATGCAGGTCTCATTCTAAACACTTTATAAATATGGCCTCATTTAATCCTCTTAACAACCCTATGAAATGCATACTACTATCCCCATTTTACAGTTGAGAAAACTGAAGCCAGAGAGATTGAGTAAATTGTCCAGTTCCACAGCTAATGAGTGAGGAAGACATTATTTGACCCCAGGAAATCTCACCCCAATGTCTATCCCTTAACTAAGGGATTAATTAGCTTACTATTGATGTTTTAACTCTCTGCCTTGTCTCCAATACATCTCCTACACTCCTCACCTCTCTTAAATCTGTTCATTCACTCACTCTTTTGAACAAGTTGGGCACTCCTACAACTTCACAGTCACCTGCTTTGGAGAGAGAGAGAGAAAGAGAGAGAGAGCAGTGGGAATCGAAAGGAAGCGAGATGGAGGAAATGAAGCAACGAAGGAGTAAGGAAAAAAAAGAAAGGAAAAAACCCTGCTCTGTCCCTAATCATCTATTTGCGAATTTACTAATTTAAAATTACTCTCTGCTGCCCCCTGGAGATAATTTGGTGAAACTAAAATTAATGTTTTCATAAACTTATTTCATAAATTCAGTAATAGAAGCACTTTGAGATTTTGGTGATGTTTTGATGTGATTTTGATTGCATACCTCACATTGCACATTTATTTATCTCTTTTGGAAGCTAGCGAAACAATATATGACTACTTGGTGGGCAGTATAGATATGATGACCTAAAAAAATATTACTGAAAAGAATAATTATCTTCTGAGACACAGATGGCTCAATAAAAATGGTAGGATAAAGAGATGGATGGCTTGGTGGATGGATGGATGGTTGGCTGTATGGCTGGATGGATGGAAAATAGATTCCATGCCTCCTTCCAGGGAAATTTGAGATAAAATTGTCATAGGTTGAATATCCTAGAAAGCATACTCTAAAATGGAGTTTAGTGTGAAAGATGTTTATTAAAGAATAACCTTGAACTCATCACTTGTGAAAATGAAGGAACAGGAACTGGAGTGGGCAGAGCCAGAATTAAAATGATAAGGTAGGTCCACAAGTTCAGCTAACCCCATGGGAAGCTCTGGAGCTTGAATGCCCTTTAGAGTTGTCCTCTGTTTTGCTAAAATGGCCATATTTTATCCTCCTGTATCTATCAGTCATTAGATATAGCTCCTAAGAAGAAGCCTGACATAGGATGAGGTCATCCATGAAAGGCCTGACTTTAACTGACAACACTTACCAACACTGGAGAAAAAAATCCTTTACCAAAGGAATCAGGTGGTACCTCACAATGCCTGCCATGTGGATAAATCTTGGAAGATAATCTGATCTAATTCTGGTCTCAAGTACAGTGGTATGTCAGTCAGCCAACTGTCTTTCACCCCCAAGAAACAAATTACTGAATAAAAATCTTGTTGAAAATGTAACCAGGGTGCCTTGGTGGCTGAGTGGGTTAAGTGTGGGACTCTTGACTTTGGCTTGGGTCATGATCTCAGGGTCATGATATGGAGCCCTGTATCAGGCAATCAGCATGGAGCGGCTAAAGATTCTCTCTCATCTTTTTCTTCTTCTTCATCTCTCACCTCCCACTCACGGTTTTTTCTCTCTCTCTCTCAAAAAAAAAAAAAAAAAAAAAGAAAGAAAGAAAGAAAGAAAAAAAAAAAAAAAAACAAGAAACAGAACCTGGGGGATTTTTACATTAAGGTGCAGGCAAAAAAGGAAAAAGGAATCCCTACCCCAATCCTGGGACCCTCCACTTCCTGAGGCCTACACATACTACACCTTCTTCCTACAGTCCCATATTCCACCTCCCTGAAGGGAAACTAGACCTGAGGGATGGGAACATGGGCAATGGGGAAGGGTGCTGGCCAGAAGAGAACCCCTTTCTCATGACATTAGAAAAGGGAGAGATAGCTGGGGTCCCTCCCACCATTACCCCTTTCTGTAATGTCCCGATCAGCTCCTCAACAAGAGTCTGATCCTCTTGTTTCCCCTCGTGCACTTCTTGGTGAATCTTCTGAGATGATTTTTGGCCACTTTGGGACTAGACAGCAATTCTCACAGTGGGGGATGGGAAGTGAACTTTAAAGGCAGTTATGTTATTTTCATCTATGAATGACAAATGGGAAGGGGAAGTCCAGAAAAATACAGAAATGGATTAGAAAGAATGAAAACCCAAGTCATATGCCATGCCTGAAACCTAACATTTAGGCAAGAAGGGACAGGAAAAAGAAATATTCCAGTGGCGCCTGGGTGGCTCAGTGGGTTAAGCCTCTGCCTTTGGCTCAGGTCATGATCTCAAGGTCCTAGGATGGAGGCCCACTTCGGGCTCTCTGTTCAGCAGGAAGCCCGTTTCCCCTCTCTCTCTGCCTGCCTCTCTGTCTACTTGTGATCTCTGTCTGTCAAATAAATAAATAAAATCTTTTAAATGATTCACAGACCTGTACCCCTGGGGATAAAAATATATGTTTATAAAAAATAAAAAATTATATTAAAATTTCAAAAAAAAAAAAAAAAGGAAATATTCCAGAATGAGCCAAATGGGATCACTTTAAATGTTTCAAACGGTATTAAATTAACAATAAACAATTTCTGTGTAACTTTCTAGAAAAAGAATATGAAACATAAAAAGCTGGTATCTGTCTGCAATTTCATTTAATTTACAATGGACCTTTTTCAGGAGAATGAGAAATGTTCTTTTGAACTACTATGGTTTTACTATATCAGCAACTTAAAATTTTTGTTTCCAAAGTACTTGTTTGAACCATGCTGTCTATCTTTTATAAGATGTTCTTACATTTTTAATGAATAAATAGAAAATAGTCTAAGTGGTTTAACTTCAAGGAGTTAAATTTGGAAGTTTAGAAATGTTAGAATTTTTTTTCCTAGTTTTGAAATAACTGTTAGGACTTTGGTCCCTGAAGATGAACTTCCCCAATTCACACTTTAGTTTTGCTACTTAATTTTTGTTTACTGTATTGTGGGTTTTTTGGGGTTTTTTTTCTTTCTTTTTCTAGAATATTTATTTTATTCTTTTTTCAAAATTGCTGTTATTGGGGCACCTGGGTGACTCAGTGGGTTAAAGCCTCTCCCTTCGACTCAGGTCAAGACCCCAGCTTCCTGGGATCGAGCCCCGCATCGGGCTCTCTGCTCGGCTGGGAGCCTGCTTTCCCCTCTCTCTCTGCCTGCCTCTCCTCCTACTTGTGATCTCTGTCTGTCAAATGAATACATAAAATCTTTTTTAAAAATTGCTGTTGTTTTTGTAATTTCTATTTCTCTACCAAAACTTTTAATTTTGCCTTTTTTTGTCTCTTTGAACATTAAATGACGATTTTAGAGTCTCTCTCTGATAATTCCAGTATGTAGAGTGTCTGTGGGTAAATATTATCTATTGTTTCTTTCTGTTCTTTCTGTGAAGTTAGTTTCCTCCTGTTTCAGGTATTACATTTTGCTTTTTAAATTGTAGAAATAATTTGAGGACGTATAATGATCTTATCTTCCTCCAAAGACAATGTTCACTGAGTTCTGTCAGGACTCTGTGGATTTAACAATCTGGGGTCATCTTAATCCAATTTTAAGGACAGATTTTCATAAAATCTAACCTCAAAGCTAGATTGAAATCTATGTGGGGAATGGTTTTATTTTCTCCCCCTTCTTCCCTCCTCTCCCTGCCCCAGAAAAGGCTATCAAAACACCCCTTAAAAACAATCTGAGGGTTTTGGAGGGGTGGAGGGTGGGAGGTTGGGTGAGCCTGGTGGTAGGTATTATGGAGGGCATGTACTGCATGGAGCACTGGGTGTGGTGCATGAACAATGAATTCTGGAACACTGAAAAGAAATTTTAAAAATAAATTAAAAAAAAAAATCCCTTAAGCTTTCAGTCAGCTCATTCAGGTTAATGAATATCCCAAAGTAAAAGTAGTTCCAAATACCAGCTTCATGAATCCCTATATTTTTTTCTCAATCTTGACCAGGTAATTCTTTGTTACCTTGCAAGTTCCATGATGAATTCCAGAAGAATTATTATAATACTTATTGCTATTGCTAACTTTTCTACTTTCCTTTATTGGGAAGGTTAGTATAAATTTCTGTCTGCCATTACTGGATATGGAAGTCTCATCCTTTGATTCTTCACTATTCCTAATCTCTCACAATCCCTCAGCAAGTCTTTCTGATTTCTCCTTTAAATACTTCCAGATTTTGACCATTTTACCAGTGTCCACTGTATTGGATTAGGGGAAAAAAGAGGATAAAATTGTGAATTCATGGTTTTTAAAAATAAAACAATATATCACTTAACTTTTGGGCAGCAGCAAAAACATAGAGACAACAGAAGCTGAAGAACCCTGTGTTTAACAGCTGCTTCATTTCATAAAACTTCCTTCAGTCTTCAAAACGTCCCTTATTTTAGACACTTGTCACATTATGTTAATGAAATATAAAAACTCAGATATTCCTTTTAACAAATCCAAAAAATTTTTAAGTCCTACATTTAGATATTTTTCCTTGAGTACTTTTCCTTGAGTACTAATACCTGCATTAACATCTATCTAAATTATTTTTCCATCGACTGCTCTCCTGCTAGTGACCTTTCTTTCTTAAATGTTCTGTTTCTTCTTCTTAAATTCCTATTTAATATGCTACCGATGGTTTTGGAGTGGTTTAATATGATTTGAAAGTGTATCTAGGGGAATTTTCTAAAGAACACTGTTAAGATTATCTCACCTTTGGGGGGAAAAAAAGGTTATGAGACTTGAAAATGTTTAGATGTTAAATGCTCTGTGCTGAGAAAAAGGTAGATAAGATCTTTTCTTTTTTAATTTAGTGTTTCTATATTTTACTTGGCTGAGCATGATAAAGCAATTAGAACTCTGAGAAGCTTCTAACCAAATCGTCCTAAGAGTGAGTAAACCAATTAAGACTGAGCCACTACTGGTTATAAGAACCCTGGAGAGAATGAGACAGGGATGAGCTTGCACCACAAGTTAATCTATAAATCCTAATTCTTCAAAACGAGAACCTCAGAACCACCACCCATGGAAACACCAGCAGTCATCCCTCCATCTTCAAAAGTCAATCACTATCACAATATCTACCTTGAGGCACCTCTAACAACAGGGACGGCACCCTGGCTTTTGGGAGATATTTGGGAAGAAAGGATGTAGGCAGTGATGTAAAAAGTAGGCTGCTTATATCTTTGTCCATTGTACATGTGTTAAATAATGTCTGCTTTAAGATCATGCATTTTATGACCACTTAAATCGGGTTTGCCAGTATGAAATTACTAGGAAAAGAGGGAAATAAACAATTATTACTGCAAAGAGTTAAGTTTTCCAGGTGTTCCATGAAAGGGAGGTGTTTGCAAAATGGCCTCCAAAGGCTGAAGGAGCCACACATCTGAAGATAAAGGCTGACAAGTCCAGCCTGATAAAAAGTGGTTTATTAAGGGGACTTACTGAGAGACGGGTGTCTCTGGTACCACAGGACAAGTACAGCTCAGCAGCCCCACCTTTCTAGAGACCTGCTTTGATAGTTCTAGAAGCTGAGAAACTGCTGGGGGATCACCCAAGAGAACTTTTAAGAATTGGTGTGAGTCATGGTCATATCTCCAGAGCAGATCAAAGACGTTGTGCCTAGAGGGCGTACTAATGGTATGGCTGAACAAAAGAAAGAATGTGGGGGTGGGAGACTGTACCTAAGAAGGCTTCAGGTCCTAGAGCAGTCCTCAGAGCAGAATTGTCCAAGATGGCATTAGATGTCATTTGTCTTAGGCCCATTTGAAAGTAACTAACTCCTTGTCCCCTGGAATAGCAATATTAATGAATAAGACTCCATACACAGACTGGAACTAGTTTGGGGGAAGTGACATGCTGAAATACTTCCTAAACATCTTTTTTTTTTTTTTAATGCCTTACTTACAGTTGTTTATCCTACTTTTTTCCTTCTTCCAAAAGATATTCCCTTCAAGTGCAAAGATTAGGTAATTCAATTATGCTCTGTATATATCAGTTTGGATCTCTATTAAATGGGATTATTATTTCCCTCAGGCTCTGTGCTGCAGCTCAGAGTCTGCTTCAGATTTTCTCTCCCTCTCCCCCTTCCTCCCCCTCTGCCTTCCCCCACTTGCGTGCATAAGCTCTCTCTCTCTCCCTCTCTAAAATAAATAAAATCTTTTTTTTTTTAATGGGATTGGTTCAACCCAATGATTTTAAGAGTCCATAGAAATAATGTTTCTACAAGGCGAAGAGAAGCATAATATAAAATTTACTTTCTATTAAAAGAAACAACAAAAGTGACTGAGAGATCAAAATATTTTTGATAATTATTCTTATAAAAGTAATATTTTTTGGCAAAACCAATTTAAACAGTGGTACAAAATAATATAAAAAGTAACAATATTCATCCAAGATCTCCAATTTCCACCTGCCTTCCAATTCCATGCTCCAGTTGTGGTAGAGAGAGGAATGTCCATGTCCTCTGCCCTAGAATATGTAAATATGTTACCGTACATAGCAAAGAGATTTTGCACGTGTGATTAAATTAAGGAGCCTGGAATGGGGAGATTATTTTGTCTTATATAAGCATAAAGGTCCTCTTAAGGGAAGGAGGGAGGGCAAAGAGTCAGAGTCAGAGAGAGAGAGAAAACTTTATAGGCTGATTTAATTATGAAGGATGGAGTCCCAAGGCAAGGATGACAAGTTGCCTCTAGAACCTGATAAAGGCAAGGAAACAGATTCTCCTCAAGAGCTTTCAGAAGGATCACAGCCTTGCCAACACCTTGATTTTAGCCCAGTTAAAGCCATTTCAGACTTCTGACTTCCAGAACTGTAAGACAAAAAATTTGTCTTGTTATAAGTCACTAAGTTACTTTGTTACAGGAGCAATAGGAAATTGCTACATCATTTAACCACTGCAGTAACTTACTCAAACTTCTGCGGTAGGTATAAAGGCTTGCTATGATGTTGCTTTATAATTCTGCTTCCTTTATCAGGCCTGCCCCTAATATTTGTGGAGCCAGGTGAGAGTGCAGGTGCAGGCCCATGGATGGTATGGCCAAATTTTTTTTTAAAGTTATAAATTAAGGTAAAAAATTGTTAAATGAAATACATTCTATCCTCCTTACAAAAACTACAGGTTTCCATTAAAAAATTTTTTGTTCCAAACATATACTTGTATATAACCTGTAGCTTTTGTAAGGACAAATGCTGGCAAAATATCAAATTTGTCAAAATTTAATTACTAGTATTAAGCCTGGGTGTTCTTTTAATGGTCCCTCTATATTTAGAAGAGTCATAAGCCATTGTGTGATTGTGTTATAAATCCATTTCTTATTTCTACACAATTTAGTTTCCCCCTTAATGAACTAACCACTCATATGCTTTGCCTAGCTTTTTTTCTATTTAAGTTAAATATATTTATTTATTTATGTGTGTGTGTATGTGTCTCTATATACACATGTAAATATACATACATATATTTATAATTTTATTCTAGATATTAGTCCCCTCAGCTATCTCCTGCTTCCAATAAATAGTTTAGAAGAAAATGAAAGCTACATTTTAAAAATTATTTTTATTAACATATAAGGTATTATTTACTCCAGGGATACAGGTCTGTGAGTCATCAGGCTTACACTTTTCACAGCACTCACCATAGCACATATCTTCCCCATTGTCCATATACCCCACCCCCACTCCCCAGCAACCCTGTTCGTTTTGTGAGATTGAGTCTCTTATGGTTTATCTCCCTCCCGATCCCATCTTGTTTCATTTTTCCCTTCCCTACCCCCCATAACCCCCCACCCTGCCTCCCAAATTCATCATATCAGAGAGATCATTTGATAATTGTCTCTGATTGACTTATTTCACTCAGCAGAACACCCTCTAGTTCCATCCACATCATGCAATGGCAGGATTTTATTTCTTTTGATGACTGGAGTGTTTTCCACTGTATATATATATACCACATCTTCTTTATCCATTCATCTGTTGATGGACATCTAGGTTCTTTCCATAGTTTGGCTATTGTAGACATTGCTGCTATATAAACATTCGAGTGCACGTGTCCCCTCCGATCACTACATTTGCATATTTAGGGTAAATACCTAGTAGTTTGATTGCTGGTCATAGAGCAGCTCTATTTTCAACTTTTTGAGGAACCTCCATGCTGTTTTCCAGAGTGGCTGCACCAGCTTGCATTCCCACTAACAGTGTAGGAGGGTTCCCCTTTCTCCACATCCTTGCCAACATCTGTTATTTCCTGACTTGTTAATTTTAGCGGAGTGAGGTGGTATCTTATTGTGATTTTGATTTGTATTTCCCTGATGCCAAGTGATGTGGAGAACTTTTTCATGTATCTGTTGGCCATGTGGATGTCTTCTTTGCAGTAATGTCTATTCATGTCTTCTGGAAAGGCTACATACTTTTATTTTAAACTTTGACTCAAAGACAACATATAAAATTATCTGATGGATTTGAAACTTGTATTTTGTTGTCTTGTTTTTTTTTAACCAATATAAGAATCTTTTACCATTTAATTGGCTTAGACTATTTATATTTATTATGTTTCTGCGATATTAGGTCTTATTTTAGTCATCTTATTTCTAATTATTTAGTTACCATTATCTTTAAGGTTATTTACTTATCTTTTTCTTATTTTTCCATTAGAAAAAAATGCTATTTCCTAGTTCTATTTTAAAAGAATAGTCTTATGGTGTATAGTCCAACTTAATAAGTTCTAGTCTTATGGTGTATAGTCCAACTTAATAAGTTCATATATATGCTTATTTTTCCCTATGAAGTGTTAAGGTTTATCAGTACCTACATCTTCTCTCCACTGCAAAACTAAGAAAAACCTCTAAGCTCACTCTTCTGTTCCTAGGGTCTTGCACACCTTCACCCACACTCACAACATGGTGATAGCTTCCAGACCAGTGCTACTAAAAAGATGATCCACAAACAAGCACTGGTCCACAAATTTGCAATTAAAAAAAGAAAAAAAAAGGTTTATGCCAGTGTAAATACTCTATTACTAAGCACACAGTTTAGTCCAGCTGACTTTCTTTTCTTAGCAAGATTTTCTCAATAAAAGAAGCAGCGTATTGATTTGATGTACATTCACACACAAGCTCCTTATCTCATCCAGATAAGGACAATAAACTGTTTTTGGATTGGGCCTTTGAGTAGCATTGATCTTGGATTTTAGGATATATTTTCATGTGTCACTGCTTACTCAATAAAATTTACTAAGCTTGATTTTTACTTTTATCAATGTTTTAAAAATGCTGCTTTAGTCTCTTCTTGCATCAAGTGCTGTAACTCGGAGAACTCAGTCGGATTTTTGTTTGTTTGTTTGTTTTTGCTTAGTGGTTGACCTGCATTTTTCCTCTGGAAAGTTTTAGCACTTGCTTTATTGACTTTGGTGGTCTAAAATGTGAATTTAAAATATCTAGGTATAGAATTTTCTCATCTGGAAAGGGTTCTATGAGCCCTTTCAAATTGAGGTCTTATATCTTCCATTCCAGAAATTTTCAGTAATTATTTTTCTTTTCTTTTTATTTTTTTAAAGATTTTATTGTATTTATTCACTTACTTATTTGAAAGAGAGAAAGAGAGCAAGCTTGGGAGGAGAAGAAGTGGGGAGTGAGAGGGAGGGGAAGACTGAGGGGCAAAAAGTCTCTGGCAGACTCCCTGCTGAGCACAGAGCCCAATGCGGAATGCAATCCCATGACCCTGAGATCATGACCTGAGCCAAAACCAAGAGTCAGAGCCTCAATTAACTGCACCACCCAGCACCCCAATAATTACTTTTCAAATACTAACATCTTACCATTTATTTTACAGTGACTCCAGCCATGCTGATATTAACTTTCCCTCTCTTATCCCCAACAGCTTTTAATGTCTTTATTTTCTTATTTACTTATTTTTGAAGATTTTATTTTAAGTAATCTCTACACCCAATATGGGACTCGAACTTACTACCCCAAAATCAAGAGTCGCATGCTTCACCCACTGAGCCGTCACTATTTTGTTCTTCAGTTGTATTCACTCTGCTGTTCAATTGTGAAACCCATCCTTTGAGATCTTTACTTCAACAAGAATAATTTGTTCTTCTTGGAAGCTTCCTGTTTCATAATTCCTAGATTCTCCCATTTCTGTGAGGATATTTACTGGTTTTATTTTAAATTCTTTGCGCACCAAGTCTGTTCACTCTACTACTTCTAGAATGATTTTCTTTTTTTTTCATTCTAGGTTCATAATGTGAGTCTGTGAGTTCATCTCATCATGGTAAAATCAGTTAGCTACCTTGGAAAATAACAAATATCCATGAAGAAGAGTCAACATCTAGGCCCTGGTTTTTACCGGTTTAGGCAGTAGAGGGGTACATCACAGCATGAAGACAACCTAACATTACATTCTACCCTAACCACTCCTGTACCCTCCACCCATGAGATCTGTCTATCAGGTAACGGCCTGGTACCTCTACCAAAGGCATTACTGCTTTGTAAAAGTAATCATTAAAAAATCCTTTGTAATATATTATCAAGCCCATAAGGGGTATGAGTAAGCAGGTTGGAGGGAATGAATGACCAAGGACCTCGCTGCATTCAACAGCAGTTAAATACCCCAGGGCACACCTAGTCAACCTAGGATCTGCTGTTCAAAGCAGCCACTATTGTGCAGTGCAAACTGTTCTCTAGAGGCCCCATACTTCATTACAGGCAGCTGATGTAGCTACTTCCCCCAAAGTTCTAGTTTTGCCATGTCCTACTAAAAAGACGAGAGCAGGTTTATCACACTTTTCTCAAAAATCTCCAGAGAAGTCATTTGTATTTAGAGCAGAACTTGCAATATAATTTCCCTACAATTAAACAATCTCATAATAAGTACAGATGAGAGACTTCTTATTTTAAAATTTTTTACCTTATGGGGCACCTAGGTAGCTCAGTCTGTTGGGCATCTAACTCTGGGTTTCAGCTCTGGTGGTAATCTCACGGTTGTGGGATCCAGCCCCAGGTTGAGCTGTGTGTTCAGCATGGAGACTGCTCAGAATTCATTCCTCTACCCACTCCCTCCTTCTCTGCTCCTCTCCCTATTCACACCTGCTCTCTCTCTTTCTTAAATAAATAAATAAAATCTTTAAATTTTTTACCTTTTAATCTAGGTACAAAAAAGAGTTAACATAGCAGGCTTGTGACTGCAGTCTCAGAGAGGCTTGTTTACAGATTGGCCCTTGGCTGGTGTCTGTGAACTTGATTAGAAAACATTCCCTAAATGATAACAGTGGCTCAGTGTACCTCTACTAATTGTATGAACAATACAATGAGGCTTGTGCTAGGCACCTGCTTTCCTTCCGAGAGTCTGGAATTTCAGTGACTATATATAGTCAGTTACACAGCCACTACGGGCTTACAAGGCCAGACTGTGATACAAATTCTGAAGTCTAGGCTCAAGCAGGTGTTCCTGGGAGACATTTCACACATTATGGCAGAGTCAGGTGCATCCTGAGCAACACCACTGGGAAAGGACACATAGAAGCTTGTGACTGATTTACCTCCAGACTTTACCTTGAGTGCCTTTCCCTTAACCAGTTCTGCTTTGTATACTTTCATGGTGATAAATCATAGCCAAAAGTACAATCATATGCTGAGCCCTGTGAGTCTTCCTAAGGATCCACCAAATCTGGGGAGTAATCTTGGGGACTCCTGAAAAAAATCTATCTGTAAGTGAATTAAACAATCTGAACATATCTCAACCTCTCTGCCTCTAGAACACCATCTCATCTACTCAGGGTGCAAGAGAACACAGCCTTCACTCACAATAAAGCAATGAAGATACAGACTGGAGATATACAACAAGGTAAATGTACGCATTAAAATAACCTTGTCTACTAGGCAAGAAGAATTAAAAGTTACTGAAGTTATGAGTGAGAACAGCAAAATCCACATTTTTTTCTGGCAAACAAACAAACCTATATATAAAAACACCAGTTGAAGAGTGTTCTAAAATATTTTAATAGCACTAATATGGCAGAGAAATCAAACACACAAGTACAAATGAGAAAAACTGACTACATAAAACAACTTTTTCTATTGAGAAAAACAACCTTGAAGGAAGTGAAGCTCTACACTACCCTTCCTCCAAACCCAAATCATTCTAAGAACTCACCTCCTACACATGAGCACTGTCTGCTATTTAATCTCCAGATCTCTTTAAAGAAATCTGTTAGTACAGTAGGCACAACCTTAAAAGAAAGCTCAAAAGACTTATGTAAAGAAAAAACCCTCTCTGGAGTCAGAAATATTCTCTAAAGGTACATTAATGAAATATAAAGTGAAACTAAATTATTTGATGAGCTACCAAAGAAGAGGATCGTAGGAAATACATCTCTGCTGTTTCTTGAATGATGGCAAAATAACAAATCTCAAAAATATTTATAATCCAGTTAGAAAATTAGAGAAATAAGTCATACATCATGTTGTATGTGTGGGCCATAAAGATTTGTCAACATGTTAGGAGATACCTAATGTATATTTTTAAATTAAATTTATTTGAGAGATAGAGAGAGAGAGAAATTTTAGCAGACGCTACAGTGAGCACGGAGCCCAATGCAGGGCTCCCACTCGCAATCCTGAGATCACCACCCGAACAGAAACCAAGAGTTGGATGCTTAACCAACTGAGCCACCCAGGCACTGCTAATGTACATTTTTTAAATGAAATGAGCTGTTGTGCAGAAAACTTGAGAAAAAATAATTAAGCGCATTTTAAATTTACAGCATTCATTCAGATAGTAGTTATGACAACTTAAGCAATTTAAGTCACATGTGGTAGGTTCTCACACATTGCTCTCATTCATATAGTGCCTCTTCTTTCTTCCTTCCCCCCAATATTTTCTTCCTAAAACACGGGTTGGAGGTCCCAATTAGGTTGTGACTATGTTTTTCTTATATTTTTATTCCTGGCACCCATATCAATGCCAGGAACAGCAGGCACTTATTACATGCTAATTACTATTGCTAAAACAAGGGGAGAATATGGTAGGACAATGTTGCATGTAGACTGGACACTGAGACCTAGTCCATTACTTTTCTCCTCATTTAAAAGTGAGTTTTCCTAGAATCTCTGCCTTTGCTTCTGTCAGAGCATATAAACCATTTTTGGCCTAAGATGAGAGTTGATCTATGTGTATGCTACACTTGCTGACTCTCTGATGTTATTGATTCTACCTATTTTGGCCTACAGTGTTGGCCTTCTCAGGGCCTTAGATAGATTCCCTAAACGTGACATCTACAGAATTTAAACATAAATTGAGATCGCTCTGGAACTAATGGCCAATCATTATAGAGACAGACATCACTGTTGTCTGTCCTCATGGTAAGATCCTGCCACTGTTCTACCTGTGTTCCCCCCATTCTCATTAGGTGAACATGACAAAACTATGGCATTTAGGCCAGATAGAGTGTAGCAATAAAAGCTGGTGCTAAGAAATGCATGCAAAGTAGGTAATACCTCCCCAAGTTACTAAATAGGAAAATCTTGTTAACTTTGTGGTGAACAACCTCCCAAGCTGTCAAACAGAAGGTACTTTTTCTCAGGAGGATGAACCATAAACACATCCTGAACTCTGCTAATTTTCACAATGTAACTAGATTAGTGACCTTTACCAAACATCATAAATACCCACTGGATGAGAAAATATCCTGAATGGAAGGGAAAAATGAACTCCCTGAAGTCCAGGAAGGATAGCATTTTGGCTGCCTAACCTGCAGCCACAGGTGCTTTAAGCCCTAAAGTTTTACTGTGTGTCCTCTGTAATAGGTTTGACATTTACATAGGCCACTCCTACTATCCCACTAGTCTGATGGCTCCGGATTTACAAGAGAACAACAAAACATCTTACAATGCTGTATTAATCAATACGCTTGATTGCAGTCAAATCTATGTCAAATCAGATCCAGTAAATGCAAGATGAGGAATGAATTGACTTGTGTGATTGAGGAGCTGGGGGACAGAGAACATGATATTCAACATAGTTCATCAGGAGTCACACTGCCTGGACCCCTATCTCTCCGTATTGTTTTTGTGTGTTAGCATCATTGTCTCTTAAAGCACTGTAGGTGTCCCCCACGTAGCTGGAAAGAATGGCCATCGTGAGTGCTAGACTCACATTCTAGCATTTTGACTTAATGGCAGAGCCAGCTGCCCAACCAACTTCAACATAATGACTGTCCCAGTTGGGGTCACCTGCACATTACCCACGCAGTCATTATTCTCATAATACATACAATGTATGACCAAACCCTACCTCCTGTGATCGGTAGAGTTCTATTATCAATAGCCCCAACAGTACCACAGGAGCAGATGCTTCCTCTCTATGCAAGGGATGCTGAACAGCAAAAGACAATACACATTCAGTTCAAATGTTTTTATCCAAACACTAATTTGATAGGAATAGTTAGAGTCACTGTATGCATATATCCTTGTTTACTCCACTCTGGCCACATTGGCCTCCTTGCTGTTCTTCAAAAAGCCATACACACACCTGCCTCTGAGCCTTTGCACATATATCTGGAATGCTTCTCTCACCTCCTTCAAGTTTGCATTCAAATACCATCTGTTCAGTGAGGATCATACTACAATGCAACACCCCTACAGCTCTACACACACACACACAGAACCTAGTGACTCAGCTTTGGCTTTTTCCTAAGCATTTATTATCTAATATATTCTGTGTTTTACTTAACTACTGTCTCAAGGCAACAGCATGAGGACAGAAATTCTTTTTTTTTTTTTTTTTTTTTTTTTTTTTTTTTTTTTTTTTTTTTAATTTTATTTATTTATTTGACAGAGAGAAATCACAAGTAGATGGAGAGACAGGCAGAGAGAGAGAGAGGGAAGCAGGCTCTCTGCCGAGCAGAGAGCCCGACGCGGGACCCGATCCCAGGACCCTGAGATCATGACCTGAGCCGAAGGCAGCGGCTTAAACCACTGAGCCACCCAGGCGCCCCGAGGACAGAAATTCTTATCTGTTTCATTTACTCACTGATATATCTCCAGCACCTAGTGTAATGCCTGGCATATAATCGGTGTTCATTATATAGTTGATGAATTAACAAATGATGGAATCTAGCAGGGATGCCTCATGACTTTGTTAGATAAGTACATTATAGTATTAAACAGGGGAGTACATCATAGTACAGTACATGAATACAGTCTTCATTTATTGGCCTCCCTAGGCTTCTCCAGTCTAGCAAAATACACCCAACCTCAGCTATGTGGAACTAGACCCAGGGTGGGATTTCCACAGTTCTCTGGGAGGAGGGATCACCTTAGATCAATTCAAGCCTTATCTCACGTCCTTGTTGTATTTCCGCAATCCACAGGACTCAGAGGCTGCTAGCTTTCCTAATCCACTTTCCTTTCCCCCCACTACGATTTAAATCCTATTCTGAATCTAAACCCTGACACCCTACCTAGCCAGGAGGCTAGATCCTTTGAAGAGGATGCTCCTTCAGCCAGACGGACCACGTGGAACCAACATGCTGTTGGTTCTCACCATCAGTGAGAATGTCACAAGAACATGGAGAATGGTGTTGCCACATCCCATCCACCAGACCGAATCCCTTTAATACTGATTTGGTCTGATCTTCCTGGACTTCGACAGTTCCCTCTCGGACTCGATATGCATTGCCGCTCTCCACCGGAATCCGGTCTGCCGAGTGATGCGCACGTCAACAAACATCAATGATCCGTGAGATAACTGGATTCTCTGAGGAGTAAACAGGCCTGGAATCCACCAGAGCTTCACACGTTTGCTCCTTCGTGCGACACTCAAAGGCCACAGGGCCCAGGTGTGTCTTTTCACCTCTGCAAACTGTCAAACGACCTCCCTACAGTGATACAGAAGTCAAAGGCTCAGTCGTCAGTCTGCCGTTGAGCGTGAGTCAACCGTCAGCCCCCGAGTCCCCACCCCCGCCTCCCGGTCTCTGAGAAACCGCGGCCTCGGGCTCTCTGGATTGGAAGCGCTGCGGCGGAAACGAGTGAGGCCAGATGAGACTACAATTCCCAGCAGGCACAGCGGAAGAGGTGTCGCCCGGGCGCAGGCCGGAGTTTGGCGCGAAGCCCTGCGCGGGACTTCTGGGAGAGGAAAATGACAGCCCCAGGCTTGCGGCCGATCACCCGCAAGCTACTGGAGCTTACCGGGGCGTTGCGGCGCGTGAACCGAGCTTGCAGCACGTTCCAAACCTTCGCGGAAGTTCTCAGGCTGCCCAAGAGACAAATGACGAAGCTCGCGTTCCCACTACAGGAACTCCAGCGGCACCTCACTCCAGACGCGAGGTTGGACCTTCACGTGAAGATCTTCGACCCGAGCTTGGAGGACATCTCCAAGGCGGAGAGCGTCTTCACGGCCACCGGCCGCAACCGCATCGAGTACCTCAGCTCCGCGGTGCGTCTCGACCACGCCCCGGACCTCGCCCACCCTGAGGTGAGACTCAGGTGGTGAGGACTGGGGCAGGCATTTTGCCCTCGCCTATTCTTGTCACCGAACGAGAGAGATTTTCTAGCTCTGTGGGGACGCATAAAATTATCTTAACTAAATACGCATATATAGTTTTAGTTACTTTGGTAATGAATATACATTAAATGATTGTAAAAACCAAACCAGTGCAAAAATTAAATGGCTTTTTATTCTTTCTCCTTCTTAATTGACGTAGGGAAAAACATGCCGAGACAAATGAGACAAAGTGAATAGGAAAAGTGCAATAGTTACACAAATGTGATGGTCCTTTAACCCAATCTGAATTTCCTGTCGTGCAGAAATAATAATTACATATACATGGCCACAATGTGGTTTTTATTAAACAACTTTAGTGAAATTCCACGAGTAGGCATTTTATGCATGTCTTAGAGATCTCATTATTTGCAACTGCACCACTGCAGTGGAAACTTTCCTTCGAATTAGAACTGCTATGGTAGTTTAAATAGTCAGAACTAAGGGGAATAGAAGTAGTTTCATAATTTTGAGACAACATCGTGTTTTGACTGAAGCTTCTGAATTGCTGGGCTTTTTGTCCAGTAACTTTTTGTTTCTTGAAATTTAGTTTTATTTATATATTATCATTGGATTTAATCTGGCAGAGCATTTGAAACTTATGCAGGACTCAGATCAATTCATACTGAAGGACTGACCCAGTCTTGCAAAATATGTAGCATCCCTGGCCCCGCCCATGAAGTGCCACCCAGTCCTATTCATAAGTAGAAATGCCCTTACAAATTTCTAAAACACCCCCCAGAGGGTGATAACCACTCTCCCCTAGAACCACTGATTGGTATTGTACCCCCTTCAATACCATGTTAAAAAGCAGTCATGTATATTAATGGTTAGTATCTGGAACATTATGTTCCTTTCTACACTATAGAGGTCTAAAGGAGAGAAGTTTAATTGCAACAAGAGAATCAAGAGAAAAGAATAACCTCATAAATGCAATGGTGTTATAGTCAACTCTGGGAGTTTGTGGGGCAATGCAGTTTGAGACGTAGTTGTACTTTAGAATAAGTTTTGTTGACATGCATATAATTTTTAACTTCAAAAAACTTTGTAAATAAGGAATGCTTAATAAATGTCCCAGATGTTCTTGAGTAGTATAATGTAATTAAAGGCACAAGTTCTGGATATAGATGTCCTGAGTTTAAATTCCAACTTCTTCCCTTCTAGCTATATAATTTTGGGCCAGTTGTTTAGCCTCTCCCTGCCTCTAGTTTTATCATTTGTAAAATGGGGATAATAATATTACCTACCTGATAGGGAAAGATAAAAAGTAGATAAGAAAATTTATGCTAAGTGCTTTGAACAGTACCTGGCCCTGGGAATCATTCAGTAGATAGTAGTTCTATGTCAGAATTTGAGGTTCAACTAAACATAAGCCTCCTTTTTACATGGCTAGGAAAGACAGTCGTTTAACAGATTTTTGCAGCGAATACAATATATAATAAAAATGTATATATAAACCTTGTACTCAGTTATCTTCTTTTTCCTTGTATAAGGTGTGTTTTATAGGCAGAAGCAATGTTGGAAAATCCTCTCTAATAAAAGCCTTATTTGCCCTGGCTCCAGAGGTTGAAGTCAGAGTCTCCAAGAAACCGGTATGTTGAAGGAAAGTGTTGGGGAGGCCCATGGGATATAAAAGAAACAGTATATTGAAATGTAAAACATGTCTGAACCATCTCTGAATTGACTAAAGTGACTAATTAATGTTGAGAGGTACAAGAAATCATACTTGCTAAGTTTCTAGAACAGTGATTTCTTTCAAACAAGTAGTAAACTAAGACATTTTATTGACACCTGTACCTATCCCTGAAGAAGAAGGAAGTATGTCTGGATTTATTTTGGTTGTCTTGCCAGTTTCTTGAGGAAATCTTTTGTTCAGATCTTTTCCAAAGAGTTGCTGCATGAAGTATTGTTGCCATTCTGTATTTGCTTCTTTAAGATTGATCATCTACTCCTGCCCTGATTTTAGAGGAAACTGCTTTGAAGTGATTTTTCTCCTATAATCCTATAATCTTGTATACTTTGCTAAGTCCTTTCTCCCTCCCTTCTTCTACTACCCCTTCTCTCTTTATATATAGATATAGATACAGATATATATGTATGTATACATATATATATATATATATATATATATATATATATATATTAGGCACACCCCAGTTTACCCAAGGCCAAATGATGTGATTACCCCAGCCAGTCTGCTATAGTAGCTTTCTGGCATTTTTAAAATTTCCTCTACTCTTTCTCAATGATGCAGACTACCAATATCTAAGATACTGTGTCATTAAAATTCACCCCTAGTTCCTCTCACCTTATTATCTATCCATGGCAAAATGTTCCCACCAACCTGCGGCTCACTGCCCCCCTTTTCTTTGCATTGGAACCCTTACATGAAGCTTCCTAGTCTTTTCTTGCTCCCCATTTCTTCATGTAGTTAATCTGGCTTCATCGCTAATGCTGATGATTGTATTCATTAAATCTCCTATCCTTAGGCCTACTCTGTCTCCTCAAATAACACAGCTAAACTCTGATTTCTAGGTAGGGTGGGTTCCCTTCCTGCTTGAGAGGACAATGGAAGAAGTGTATTCTTGACTTCCTAATCTGTCATTTTTCTATGGATAGACACATCAACTAACTGGGAACCTAAGCACTGTTTTTACAGAATATTTTCTCTGAAAATATTTGTTCTAAGTTCAACAATTGACGTTTTAAGTTGCTTATCGTAATCTTTTGTTTTCTGATAAATAGCGTCATTAGACACAAAACCATGACTTTTTACCATCTTTACATCATTTTAGTTTAACACATATTTTTAGTGTTGTACATGCTTTTAAAAAATGGTTTACCGAAAGCTCTAAAACCATCTAATGAAACATGCAAAACATCTTGATTCTAGGGAAGCAGTAGTCTAGATGTAACAAACTCTCAAGTTTTGCATCTAGGTTTTATGAAAACCTGTATGACTAACAGTAAGTATTTTTAGTTTAACCAATCTGTGCCATAATTTATATCCCTTTAAAATTTAGATAAATTATTCATCAGAGAATATTGACTAATGCAGTGACACCATTATAGAATAACCTTTCACTGAGAAAGAGCTAATGAAAAGACTCCAACATATTTTGGGTACATATTTCTAATCAGAAGTTCTTCTTAAGTCATATAGATGCTCTTAAAAAGGAATTGGAGGGTAGAAGTAGCATCAACTAAGCTTATCTCCAGCCACTTCTCTTCTATATTCTTTTCCTGTATCATCATCAGCATAGCTAGGATTATATTCAGAACACTTAGCCTTTTAATAAATATTTGCTGATTGAATAGAAAATGTTGAGTCATTAAATATATACAGGATGTATTCTAAGGAAGCTTTTATTTTTCCATTTATTTTATCAGGGGCACACAAAGAAAATGAATTTTTTCAAAGTTGGAAAATATTTTACATTGGTGGACATGCCAGGTTATGGTTATAGAGCTCCCGAAGATTTTGTTGACATGGTAGAGACCTATCTAAAAGAACGAAGGAAGTAAGGAAAATATTTTCTTATAAATCTAATCCAAAAGCATGTTATAGTTAATTGGATTCATGTCTCTTTCTCCCACTAGAGTTCGAGCTTTTTTTTTTTTTTTTCTTTAAGATTGTATTTATTTATTTGTTGGGAGAGAGAGAGAGAGAGAGCACAAGCATGGGGAGCTGCAGGCAGAGCAGGCAGTGGGAAAGCAGGCTCCCCGCCAAGCAAGGAACCCAATGCAGAATTTGATTCCAGGATCCTGGGATCATGACTTGAGTCAAAGGCAGACATTTATCAGCTGAGTCACCAGGCATCCCTATTCAAGCTTTTAAAGGAAGGTACTCACTCATCTTTGTGTTCAGCCCAAGCAGAGGATCTTAGGTCTAATATCTGCTATTAAAATAAATTAATATTTAGTAAACTTAGTTATTGAAAGTAATAGCATTGAGATTTATTGGATTATAGGATGAACTTCTAATAAACTGAAAATTCCCTTTGCCTAAAAATTTTTTATATTTTGGAGTGAAAATTATTCAAAAAATTTCTCCGCATAATGAGGGTCAGGGAAGAAATGAATGAGTATATTTGATATTGTCATTAATTTTTTATTTCTGCATTCTTATAGTTTGATGAGAACATTTCTGTTAGTGGATAGTGTTGTCGGAATTCAAAAAACCGACAGTATTGCCATAGGAATGTGTGAAGAATTTTCATTACCTTATGTGGTAAGTATTTCCTTTGAATCACAGTTGCTATTGGAAATACCAGTTTGTGTGTATACATGTGCAAATGCTTGTGTGTGTGTGTGTGTGTGTGTCTTTTCAGTGAGAGAACAGTTCTTATCTCTGCAAGAATAGTTTTTGAATAATCTTTTTAATTATCAACCAGTAGTAGATAAGTTCTGTGGTACTTTAATTCTCTTTTCTTTCTCTCAGCTTTAAGTTTTCAGAATTATAGTCAAAATAAAGTATTTTTAAGCTGCTCATTTAGTGTTCCTAAGTGCTTTTTCCCTTCATTTTTTTAATGGCAATATAAATATTTGTCTAAAACATATTAGTGGCTCTTTAACAGCAGTTTGGCATATAGTACATATCGAAGTGTAAATGAAGTTGCAACTGAAAAACTTGCTAAAGCAATTTGTAGTTTAAGAACCATTGCAAGAAAATAACAGGCTCCAGCACATACAGGTAGGATTTTTATGTTCCTTAGGAAAACAATATTTCTTCTGGGAATATCTTACTTGTATTTTTTTTCTGTTGTTTGCCCTAGAATAGAATACAGATTAGTAGGTTGGTATCCACATTTATTTTTCTTCATGAGTTTTCCAGATAACATAGACCTCTGAAGTTCCTTTCTAAGAAAAAGAATCCTTTGACTGTAATTTGGTTTCAAAAAAAGAAACCACTAAAATGTAACAGTGAAGTTTAATGCAAATCAAACCATGTTACTAGTCAGTGATGTTTTTGTTTTCTTGGGGTTATGGAATTTTGGGATTTTGCAAAAGCCCTATGAAGCATAAGCTATAACTACAGTTAGTATGAGGAGTCAAAGGTTTGATTATAGTCCACATAGTAGAAAATACCCAGTAGTGCCAAACTGGTTTTAAGTGATACAGTATTCCTGATTTGGTATCATAGGTACCAGTTTATAAAATTGTATATTTTTCTCAGCTTCAAATTTAAAGAAATTCTACTTTCTCTTTTGGAAAGAGGTTGTGATAGAGGAATTATGCCTCCTTTTAAATACAAGCATGTTTGCTTTTATGAAAAAAGACTCCCAATTGGAAGGACTCACAAGTCATTAGAAACCACATGCTTTCTGCTACTCACTTCTTTTACCATTAACATTTTTTAATAACTGGAAAGCATAAATGATTAGTCAGGAAATTTTAATTTTGTAGAAATTCCCCAGGAAATTGATGGATCAAAGTTTTACTTTTTAATTGATTTTGTAATCATTCCTATAAGTGTAGTGGATATAAGATACAATAGCCTGATTTCTAGTTTTTCCTTTGTATTATTGCATATAAGGCAGAACCATTTTGTAGGTCAAAAGTGATTATAAGTTGGCAATTTTATTTGGATCAACCTAATACTATTCGTCTTAGTTAACATAAGATATATAGTGATCATATGAAATTTGTCTTATGTCAATTACAAATATGGCCCAAGGTCCTTTTCACTGGTCTTGAATCCAAGATATTTTGGCCCTTTGTAGTTAAAGCACCATTAAACAGCAAACACATAGTATATGTTTTATCCATTGCATACATTAACTCATTTAATCTTCATGGTAACTCCTTTTGGGGGTGTTCCTTTTATTTTATAGATGAAAAAATAAGTATAGAGAGAATAAGAAACTTACCAGGCTCATCTAGTTGTTATTAACCATGTGTAGTTAGGGGCGCCTGGGTGGTGTAGTTGGTTAAGTGTCTGACTTTTGGTCTCAGGTCAGGTCATGATCTTGGTATGGTGGAATTGAGCCCTGCAATGGGGCTCTGCGCTCAGCCAGAGTCTGCTAAGTTTTCTGTTTCCCTCTCCCTCCCCCACCACTGTGCACTCATTCTCTGTCTAGAATAAATAAATAAGTCTTTTAAAAAATTTGTAGCTAAAACATAAAATTTTGTATTAAAGATTATTTATTTATTTATTTATTTGACAAGACAGATCACAAGTTGGCAGAGAGGCAGGCACAGAGAGAAGGAGAAACAAGCTCCCTGCTCAGTAGAGAGCCCGATGTGGGGCTCAATCCCAGGACCCTGGGATCATAACCTGAGCTGAAGGCAGAGGCTTTAACCCACTGAGCCACCCAGGTGCCCAAAATTTTGTATTAAAGACTTTTTATTTCTAATGCTTAAATATTTATTTTCTTAAAGATGGTATTAACAAAAATTGACAAATCTTCCAAGGGACATCTTTTAAAACAAGTACTTCAGATCCAGAAATTTGTTGACAGTGAAACACAAGGATGTTTTCCTCAGTTGTTTCCTGTAAGGTAAGAGCTAAATTATTTTGTAACTTTATGTACTAACATCCTTTCGTATTACATAGTATTTCTTAAATTGAGGTATCTCTTAAAATAAGAGGAGTTTGGAAGACTATGCACTTAACCATGATTTATTGGTACAATCCATCAGCGTTTTTATTTTTTCTTCCTTCTATTTTGTCTTCCTTCTACATGGTAGGTATCTTCCCTATAGGTATCTTCATTCTCTTTCTGCCTCATCCTAGCTCAATCCTAGATCACAGCAGAAATAAAAACTTCTTACTTTATAAAATCAGCTAAATAACAGCCACAATAAAGATACTACCATGCTTTTCTCAATTTCAAAGAAAAATTATCTTTATGGTAGAAAGCTTATTCATGCTGTGAGGAATAAAAATTTTTCTTTAAAAGGACCATATGTAAAGAAATGTTTCCTTTAAGTTAGAATTAAGCATTGGTAGCAGATAGAATGGTTACTTCTAGAGCTGACAATTTTGAGATATTTGATAGTTTAGTGATGAAACACGAGTTTCATATACCTTGGATATACTGTACCTTGTACTAGAGCCGAGATACAGTGCCACTCCCATTTGACTTTCTTACTCTCACTTCTTTGTGGAAAGTAATAGGGTATTTGCAATGAGAAATAATTAAAAACAAGTAATAGTTGTGTATGAAACTGTCCTCTAATCAGTCATTCAAGGTCCTACCAATCCAGATCACATTTAAATTGTTTGTAATTATGAACATGCCTATCAGAATCCTTCGTTCAGTCATTCCTACAAAGTGCTCTTTTCCTTTGACTTTCTTTCAAGTATTTATCTTGTTCACTTGTCTGTGTCCCATCTATATAATGAAGATTCCTAAGGGCAGGTATGAAATCCCATTTCTTAGAGCCCTGAGCATTGGCATAGAAGAATAGCTATTCTTTTAACTGTTTAATAAGAAGGAAGTGAGACCTTCACTAAAAATGCAGCACAAACATAAGATGGACAGATTATGGCTTAACAGCAGCATTTATTGGGGAAAAAATTAAGTTTTAGTTGACCGTAAGCTGAATTTGAATTAACAGTTTATTGGAGCTAGGGAGAAACTGACAATGTTTTCTTGACCTACATTAATAGAATTATAGTGTTCCAAGCAAGGAAATGATCTAGCACTAGCTCCACACTGCTTTGAGCTACAGGCCCTCAGACCAATCAGGATAGACTGTGGCTAGACATTAAGAACTAGAGTTATCTGAAAACAGATGGTCTTGGGGAAGGTTACATCATTCATAATACTCACCTGGTCCTCACAGTCAACATCCCTATTTCCAGCTACGGTCACAGGTCAAGGAAATGAAGTGGGTTGCAGAGAGGTAATTGTTTAAATAGAAGGAGCATAGGCTTTGAGGTCAGACAGCCTAGATTTTGCATGGTTCCTCTACTTCTTGGCCATAGATTTTAAAGCAACTTACTTCATTTTCTGAGTCTGTTTTCTCACTAGTAAAATATGATTGTTACAAGGATCAAATAAAATGTATTGTGACTGATGCACTCACAGCCATATAATAAATGTTCGCTTCCTTTCTTGCCAAGTCGTAAGTAGCAAGGTTAGGCCAACAACCTGTAGTATCAGATTCTCACTACTTTTTAAAGATACTCCCTTCTTTAGATACATCAGCATTCTCTCCTGTATGACCCTGGAATCACTGCTGCCACTGTACTTGCCACAAGTGACCAAGGCACTGTAGAAGCCATACAAGTTCAAGTTTAATTGAGATGCAGGAACCTGGTGACTTCCAAGAACTTCAACATGTACTGTATATACAGGAATTTAGCATACTATACTATGTAGCTCTCAAAACCCAACTCAGAAAGTAGCGTTATATACGTTCCTTGGTTTTATGTGCAAGACCAAGTCCTAGTCCATCCCTCCAGAAAGAAGTTTGGCCTGTTCACAGAATAATTATTATAAAATAAGTTGGGTTTTATTTCCTTCTTATACGATCCTTGTAGGAGAAAGGGGGAATTATAGTCTAGCAAGCTTTGGCCTATAAGGCTTTGGCAAAAGTTAAATGCTGAACTTCATGTCAGAACTCTGCCCCAGCTGAGTACGGATTTGTAAATGGAGTAAAGCCCCTAATGATGCTGGGATCAATATGTTTTTATAGCTGTCATGGAGAAATATGTAAGTAGGTAGAGTATAATTGCTTTCTATATAGTGGAATTCCAAGCAAAGACAATGGACTCTAAGGACAAAGAAAATCACATTAATTGACAAAAATGTTGCAGTTGAGTTCAAGATGCCATAATTAGTGTGTGGACAATCTAACTTCTATTTCTCCTTCAAGCTATATAACTTCACTTATAAACCAGAAATCATTATAGGCTGTTCTCAAGCAAGCAGCTTTGGTCAAAAAGTCTAAAATGCTATAATATATCAAGAAGGGAATTAAGAGTACAGCAGAAAATATTTTGCCTGTTTTATGTACAGGTATATATGATTCTTGTATCCACAAAAGTCATAGTGTATTCATAAAAGTCCATGTATCCTGAGAAATCATGTGGTCACTTACAGCTGACATATGGATGGAATTAGTAAGATGAGTAGACAATAACAGACACAATAGTGGTGATTATGATTTTTTAAAATAACCAAAAAAAGGTCTAAATTATCAAGGTTGTTGAATCTTTGTCACAAAAAGAACAAACTAAAGAAATCAAAACTTATAGTCTGGAAAATAAAAAGCAAAATAGAATATATTACAATGATATTTTTCACAGAAATAGAACAATCTTAAAATTTGTATGGAACGATAAAAGACCACAAATAGCCAAAGCAATCTTACAAAGAACAAAGTTGAAGGTATCATGTTCCCTGATTTCAAACTGTATTATGAAGTTACAGTAATCAAAAAGGTATGGTACTGGCATTAAAAAAAGAAACATAGATCAATGGAACAGAATAGAGAGCCCAGAAATAACCCCACAAATATATGGTCACTATGACAAAGAAGCCAAGAATATAAAATGGGAAGAAGGCAGCATCTTCAGTAAATGGTGTTGGCAAAACAGAAGAGCCACATGCAAAAGAATGAGACTTAGATTACTGTTTTACACTGTATATAAAAATTAACTCAAAATGGATTAAAGACTTGAATGTTAAGGCCTGAAACCATTAAACTCCTAGAAGAAAACATAGGCCCTTAACATCAGACATGGCAATGATTTTTTGGATTCAACACCAAAAGCAAATATAAACATGAGGGACTACATTGAACTGTAAGAAAGCTGCACAGCAAAGTAAACCATCCAGAAAAGGAAAAGGCAACCTCCTGAATGAAAGAAAATATTTGCAAATCTTGTATCTGATAAGGGGTTAGTAACTGAAATACATAACTCCTATAACTCAATAGCAAAAAAAAAAAAAAAAGATTAAAAAATGGGCAGAGGATCTGAATAGACGTTTTTCCAAAGAATGCACACCCATGGCCAACAGGAAAAAATGAAAACAAAGATGCTTAGCAGTACTAACCATCAGGGAAATGCAACCAAAACTATCACAATGAGATACCACCTCACACCTACTGGAATAACTATTATCAAAAAGACAAAAGAAAAAAAAAAAGACAAGAAATAACAAGCATTAGTGAGAATGTGGAGAAAGGGAACCCTTGTGCACTCTTGGAAATGAAATTAGTACAGACACTATGGAAAACTGTATGAGATTCCTCAAAAAATAGAATTACCATATGATCAAAAAATACCACTTATAGGTATTTCTCTGAAGAAAACAAAAAGTCTAATTTGAAAAGATATCTGCACTCCCATGTTCCTGCAGCATTGTTTACAGTAGCCAAGATATGGAAACAGCCTGTCCATTAGTAGATGAATGGACAAAGCAAATATGGTATGTGTATATATATATATATATATATATATATATATATACACAATGGAATACAATTCAACCATTAAAAAAGTGAAATCTTGCCATTTGTGACAACATGGGTGGATTTTGAGGGGATTAAGTTAAGTGAAATAAGTCAGGCAGAGAAAGACAAATATCACATGATCTCACTTATATGTAGAATTTGAGAAACAACAAAAAAGCAAAATCATAGATACAGAAATTGGTGGTTGTCAGAGGTAGAGGTTGGGAGATAGGAGATATGGGTGAAGGGGATCAAAAGGTACAAACTTCCAGTTATAATCAAGTCATTGAGATGTAATATACAGCATGGTGGTGTTTATACTGTATTGCATATTTGAAAGTTGCTGAGAGCAGATCTTAAAAGTCCTCATCACAAGAAAAGGAAGAATTATAATTATGCCTGGTGACAATAGTTAACTAAATTTTATTGTGATCATTTCACAATATATACAAGTACCTAGGCATTATGTTGTACAACTGAAGCTAATATTACATGTCAATTATACCTCAATTTAAAAAAAAAAAAAAAAAAAACAGTCTGCTTAATAAAAGGCAAAGTAGTAGATATGGTGAAATTTTTAGGATCCTGAAGGAAACTGGATCAAATAATGTGTATCATCAGATTTAGAATACAAGGTAGAAGAGAGGAAAGGTAGAACAAATCAAGACATTCTGTTTCATACATGGAACTCAAAAGTTTTTAAGCAGTTTTTAAGTTAGATGAATTCAGGTATGTTACTACATCTTAAGTAAAGAAGAAAATTTTTCTTTTCTTTTCACAGTTCCGTGACCTATTCTGGAATCCATCTGTTGAGATGCTTTATAGCAGATATAACGGGGAATCTTAAGACTGATGGCTTTGGCCAACTGGAGTTGAATACCTAGAATTTCAACATTGTTTTAAATGTTGTGTATCTGTAATTTGCAGAAGGAACATTTCAGCTTTAAAACCTGCATCTTTCCAAAGCACAAATGAATTTGTGCTGGGGAAAAAGATCTTGTAAATAATTAAATTGTGCAGTTCATTAGAACAGATACCCTTCTTATTTTAACAGCGTTTCTGTTTTAACAAACTGACAAACAAGAGCATATAGAAGTCCATAATATGAAAACCTATTTACTACTATGTAGAGAATGGTTTTTATTGGGCTTTTGTCTTTTAAAGAAAATGTCTGTTATGTATATTTAAGTATTAAAATGGACTAGGTAAAAAGGGGCTACTTTTCTGTTGAGCACTTTCAGGTAGATGGAAGATAAATGCTTCTCTCTATGCCTATAATTAGTCTTTTATCCAAGTCCTTATTTGAATATAAAATATTCTTGATAAAATTTCAGTCAGTCCATGCTGAAAACATCAGTCTTTGCAAACTGGAATCATTCACCTTCAAGTGAACAGGGATTCAGAATCAGAAGATCAGAATTTAAGTTCCAGTTCTAGTATTTATTAGTTTGGGCTTTGGGCAAATTACTTGATTTCTCTGCCCTTAATTTATAATTCACAAAGCTACAGAGATTAAAATGGTATTGTATGTGTAAAGAATATCTGTATACTCTGTATATTCGTAAAGTGAAACCAACGAAGAATACAGCAAAATTCAGATTTATCACAGAAAGCCTCTTGTCATAAAGGAGGTAACATTTTCTCTACTGAAAGACAAAAACCAAGGACTAGTTTTAAGTGAGAACACTGATATTTGCAAAAGGGAGAAGAAAAAAGTTGATGGACCAGTGTAGAATTGGTACAGTAAGATTCACAATGGAAAGATAAAGCCGTACTTTGAGCTAAAGTTAACAGAAAAATTTTTTATGAAGATGCCACTGACCTGTTCGTGTAAGTGGCATAGCTTTTCAGGTGAGGCTGAATATTAAGATTATAGCAGTAGCCCTGGTTAAAAACTAAGTCTGTAAAACAAGTTTGTGGCCTTTTTAGGGAATTCAATTATGAATATATTTTCAGTTTTATAATTGATAATCCTGGTCTATTCTACCACCAGTGTTTTAAGCTGAAAGAAACAAAAAACTTTATGTAGGCATTCACAAAGTGAAATATATGGTGACAATAGAACAATCTTAGAAGTCATCATTTTGCCTGCCAGTATTACTTTACTCTTTATCTTAGCCTTAGTTCTCCTAAAAGCAGAGCCCAAGACAAGTTTGCATACAGTCGTTTATTTGGCAAGTGACCCCAGGGAATAGGAGTGATGGAAAAAGGAAACAGAAGAAAGGAAAGTCAACCAATGATGCAAGAGTTGGACATCACATAGGTACTAGTCTTGATCTTGAGGCACCTTTTGGGGAGACTTAGGAAATGTGCCTCTGTGTTGCCTTTGAAGTGGGGAGAAGGTGGCTCCACACTTCTTCCAACTTGTGCGTGCCTAAGGGCCAAGCAGTTCCTGCAACTTGTCAGGAGCATGAGAGAGGTCTCTGGAACATCATGCAAAGTGCAGTTTTCCACTCCTACTGGAAACTGGTGGCCACAGGAGTGGCTGAAGTAAGGCCAAGAGGATTTGGGCATGGGAGGTCTCACCACAGTGCTCTTATGAATGATCTAAGTGTTTTAATGCTACCAGAGGGGTAAAACCAGTATTTACGATGACACTAACAGTATTTCTTTTTCTTTGGTTGGGGTATGGAGACCAGAGGGAGAGGGAAAAAACAGAACTTTAAGGGGGTTCCACACTCAGCATGGAGCCCAATGTGGGGCTCAGTCTCATGACCCTGAGATAATGGCCTGAGCTGAAATCAAGAGTTGGGTAGTTAACCAACTGAGCCACCCAGGCACCCCCACTAACAGTAGTTTCTAATCTAATTTACTAGTAAGTTATGGTTTGTATATTTTAGATTTTACTTTTAAAAATTTAAGATATTGGAATTTCAAGTTGTTTGGAAAGATTAACTGATCTAAGATATTACATTTCTTATAAATATGTATAAAATATCATTTGGTGAACACATGTGAAGCTTTTTTACTATTCCCCCAGAATTCTAAGGAGCAAGAGAGCAGAAGAGGAGATGAGGAAACTTACTCCAAAGGAACATTAATTAAATAGAAAAAAGTGATAGGCCTGTAGTTCAATCCAGGCTCTAGCCTCCATAGACAAATCACTGAACACTCTGGTTTTCTCACTGAGGGAAAATCTCTTTGAACACTTCAAGTTTCTGATTCTTGAACAATGATGCCACTTCAGATGAAGCAGTCAAAGTCCAGGGAAACTAACTATGTGGATTCATCTGCAAATGAAAACAGAAGCAAGACTGGACCTTAAATCTTAAAATCACAAAAGCTGATGGCTATGGCTAGACTTGTTATAAATGAGATCTCCCTAGTATTATCTGTGTTTTAAGGTACTAAGTAGCTACTATCACTTGGTAGGAAGCCAGGAAAAATATAAACAATGAAAAGGGACTAGAAGTGTATTAAGAACTTTGAAGTAAATCAGGATGTTTGCAAGGCTTCAGGAAAAAAAGAATCTAAAGTGGTGTTTGACTTTGCTTTGCAGGCTACTTGCATCAGATCACCTAAGCGCCTTGTTAAAAATGCAGGCTTATGGGCACCTGGATAGCTGAGTCAGTTGGGCATCTGACTCCAGATCTCGACTTGGGTTTTGATCTCAGGCTCCATGAGGTCATGCAGGCTTCTGTCCCTGTCCCCTGGCTGTGTTTATCAGTCTCTTCAAAAGGGAATCTGCATTTTAAACAACCCACCAAGTGATTCTCAAAACAAGAACCCCCAGTAGAGATAAGTGGGAAAGGTGCAGAAAGAACAAGTCCAGATCAAGAATGGAACGGAAACAGAGGGAGGATGGTGAAGCAAAAGGGTGGGTATGATACATACTGGGGAACTGTTTTACTTTTCTATAAGTCTACATGTAACAGAAAACTTAATACCACAAACTTCTTAACGAATAGAAGCTTACTGGCCTAATTCTAGTAAACTAGAATATTTGAAAATATGTAAGATTTACCATCTCTGGCAATGGTAAAACAATATAAAAATATCAGATGCTAGCATCAACAGTAAATTATTGATATATGTGTGGCCTCATTCCTGGTTCTGTTTTGTGTAACTAAGCTTTATTTTTTCATTTAACTTTCTTATCTACTTCTACTTTGCTATCTTCTTTGTATTTCATGTATGGTTATACATGTCACCTTAATTCCTTTTTGGGAAAAAAGTTTATTCAGAATCACTCACTAGTACCCAAATAAGTAAACCAGAAAAAAACCCAAAAACTTTTAGAGAACTCCAAAAGCATTTTAATTTGCCCTCCTGTGAGATAAGGTGAACAAATGAAGTACAATAATGGTAGTGACCAGTCCCTGAGAATACAGTTAGTGGCAAAATTTTTTAGACCCTTTGATGATCAATTCTAATTTATAATCAAGTAAGCACAATCATTAGAAGCTACAAATATGGGTATTCAGAGATGGACTTACTACAACGGAGCCAGTTAAGACCAAAGTGACTTTTCAAGCACTCCTTGATACTTCCTAGGCCAGCTGACTCCCTATATAACCCTAAAGCACAGGGTAGGGTTTTATAAACCTAATTACTCAGTTCTTAATTCCCTGGTAAATCATAAAATTATTCTGTTTTTCAGGGACCCACCAGGTTTAATCAAGGAATTATATCTGCTTTTCAAGGACAGGATATGGTAGATTTCTTTTTTCATCTAAACCCCTGACACAAAGTCAAATTCAAAATTTGACTATTTAATATTCAAATACTTGTCAGTTAAATGACACAGAGCTACTATAAATGTTTATTGAACTGAAATGAACCGCTGTACAATGTTACACTAAAGCAGCTCCTCTATGAGTCCAAGTGGTACTTCCAAGTCTTTCCAGTTTTTTTTCAGCAGTTCCACATAAAACAGCAGGACACCAGATCAGTTTGTTAAGCACTTAAATGTCTCACAAATGAGCATCTAAACTCCCATTAAAGCAAAAATATCATCAATGTCATCTGTCTCCTTAATGGTTCCTGATGTATTATGTTTGTTCATTTGCAGTATTGTCCGTGAATCAGTTTCATTTTCATTGCTTCCTGTAAGGTTTTCATGAATTTGTTTCTCTTTAGTTTGTATGACAGGATTTGAAATTCTGCTACTCAGGAGAAGCTTACTGTTAGGGGAGAGATCAGTTCTCTGAACTGTATAGTGCGAGAGTCGCCATTTACTGCTATCTGTAGCATTCTGAGTCTCTTGAGGGGATGGCTGAATTTCTTTTGAAAGAGTTAACTGCAACTTTCTCTGTAGTTTCCTCTGTTCCAGTAAAAATCTATTCTGAGATCTTCTTCGTCTCACATGACGCTTTGAAGTTTTGATTCCTGAGCCACGAAGAAGGCAGTTGCAAACAGATGTTTTTATGCACTCTAATTTCTTTGGCAAACTTTAAAGGACAAGAGAAAGGCAAAATCTGGGATTAAGACACAGAAAGACATTTTCAAAAACTTTTGTCTCCCTTTTTGTCAACTCCTAAAAGAAAAGTACACAAAACTGTATAGAGGTCCTATAACTGTGTACAACCCCAGAATCATCACAAAAAATAAATAGGAGCTTCAACCCAAATCTGTGTTTTCCGAGCAGAGTTTCCCTCTGATTCAGATTATAGCCAAGTATGTCCCCATTTTGTTCCCTAAGTGAAGTACCTCCTACAACTGCCTAGCAAGGTAGCTGTCAGGTAGCTCCCTGATAACCACCAAACTGTTCTTAATGTAACAGGAGTGGAGCTGGGGAAAGGATGTTATCACAAATAGAACATCCGCCTGGATGCATTAATCTATATCCGGATAAGTAACTTCATGTTGTAGCAGGGAGTGAACAAGGGAAAAGGAATCAAAGTCAGAGACGGAGTTTACCTAAGAATGAGAAGACAGAGCTTCTGGGGTAGACCACCTGATACCCTGGGCTGCCCTAATTGTGATTCATACATCTTCCTCAAGGGTGGGAATTCAGAACTCAAATTGCTGATTATTTTAGGTGCTTTGCTTCTGAATAAGGTATACTGCGACAAGGTACATTACATTGTCTTGTAATGTTACATTACATTTTGAAATGTGTTACATTTCAAAAGATGTTACATTTCAAAAGATTAGCACGGATCTGTAACTTCTACCCATCACTCCCCCTTTTTCTTTTTAAATAAATATTTAACTTTGAGGAAGCCTTTATAATGTAGTGATTCAAGACCAGTTTCCAAAAGCTTTCCTTGTCTTACTCTAAGTGGTGATTTTTAAGTGGGGAGAGGGTAAGTGTACCTCCTAATTAAAATGGAAATAGAAAAATATGTGAACAGAAGAATCGAAGGATCTGAATTGAGTTCTAGATCTCCAGATGTAACAATCTGAACAAAATCCCCTATATCCTCAGCTACAAAATGGGAATAATACTGCCTACCTCAGAGAGCTATGGACATTATGCAAATTTAAAACATACTACAGCATATTGAAACAGCAAAACAACAGTACAAAAGAGCAGGTTTTTTTGTGGGGTAGGGAATAATGGTTTAACCAAATACCACTTTGTTACCCTTCTCACTAACTCTTAATTGTTATCATCTCTGTCTCTTCTACCCCTTCTCCATCTCAGGCTGAGTTCCACCCTAGAATGGATCATTTTTAGATGGCTACAGTTCTTTAAAGGACCTTAATGAAGAAACCCTTCCAACAATTCTTTCCTTAGGAATACTTAACTTCTCCCACAGCTCTCAATCAAAACTTGTTCTTGTTGATCTTTACAGCCTTTTTTGTCTAAAATTGTTATGATGGGCATCTATTATTTTTTCAATAAAAATATAAAACCCTAAGGCATCTGACTTCATTATAATGCTTCAAGTAATACTGACTCACAATCAAAGATAACCACCCTTAAGCAGTTCTGTGAACCTAAGAACCAGAGGGAAAGGAAGAAATCAATACATGGAGAGTCTGGCACTCACGAACAAACATTACCTAACCCTAAGCCCAGAGTCTGGTGTGTACTTCTGCTCTCACACCCTCATCCTGCTGCCCTGAAGCTGTGGGGAGACTGGCTGTCTCTCCTACCAGAGCAGGAGTGAGAGCTAGTGCTCCATGAGGATTAAGTCTGTCTTACACAATGCATCCCCTGGCTTAGCATACTACAAACACTCCTAAGGCTTTCTGAATGAACAAATGGAATGGTGAAGAATATAAATGAATAAATCTAATTAACCAAGTTAACTTTCTTCTTCCCAGTGAGACAGCTGTGACCAACAAAAGCAAACAAAACTGCAGTTTGAATAGATTCTTCTTTTAGCCCCCCTAGGGGGGCTATCCCATTTTTCAGAAAGCTAACTTGAATATATATATACTTTTGCCCTAAATAACAACAGAAAAAATAAAGGAATGGAATTCTTATTATATACCTACCTACACCCTTGAGCTTCTACATGTTTAAGCCGGTTACTTTTAAGAAGTTTGTTACCCAGAAAGGAGGCCAGAGCCTTGAGTTTTTTGCTCCTGCACCACAAAATTGCTGTTCGGATTTCTTCAGAAAGTTGAATGAAATTCTCAGCCTCTCGAAATCTCTGCACAAAACTTTTGGCACAGGGAGTTCCTGTTGTTTTCTGAGAAGAATGTTTGGTTGCCTTTAGTTTGGACTGCGAACATTTTAAGTTGGTCTCCTGAAATATGGAAAGGTGAGAAAAATATATTGGATTTCCTATTGACTTACAAATATATAACCAGAGAAAAGTTGACCCCTATGAAAATTAGAAAATGTCTTTTTAAAAGAAGGAAAACTTTTAAAGCTCACTGTGCTTTCCTTTGTCTTAAAAAACAATGGGGGGGGGCGCCTGGGTGGCTCAGTGGGTTAAGCCGCTGCCTTCGGTGGATCAAGTCCCGCATCGGGCTCTCTGCTCAGCAGGGAGCCTGGTTCCCTCTCTCTCTCTGCCTGCCTCTCCATCTACTTGTGATTTCTTTCTGTCAAATAAATACATAAAATATTAAAAAAAAAAAAAAAAAAAACAATGGGAAGTCATCAGAGAGGAAGACAAACCATGAGATTCTTAACTGTAGGAAACAAACTGAGGGTTGCTAGAGGGTAGGTGGGTCGGGGTTGGGGTAACTAGGTATGGGCATTGAGGGCATGTGATGTGATGTGCAATGAGTGTTATATGCAACTGATCAATTACTGAACTCAACATCTGAAACTAATGTTGGTTAACTAATGTTGGCTAGTTGAATTTAAATTTTTTAAAAAACTTAATTTTTTTATCCACTGCTACTAACACAAGATTTTTTTCCTCCTCTATGCAACAACAGACCCCATCTATAACTAAATTCAGATGTGAATCATAATACAAATATTCTAACACATACAGCTATTTAATCTATACATAAAAATGAAACTGAATAAATATTAGTCAAGGTCTATCTGGTAGGGAAAAGAAAAATCACTGAAGAGCCCTTTCCCTTGACATTACTAGACTATCACAAATTTGTTTTTCACTTATTTCTATACCAAGTTACTCCTCAATGATGGGTCAAAAATGTTACTGAAAATGCACAAAGGGATGATGCTGAATGTGTGTTAAAAATGCTTAACTGAGCAACACTTCCAATTCAGCCATCTTTTGATGTGTCTCTTCAAACCCCATCTTTCTATGTTAAGTAAAGTCTGAATTATACCAGCCTTCATTGTTTACAAAAATATGCCACTTACTAGATCTGCTTTCATTTTTCATTCAAAACTGCTCCAAATTTCTCACTTTCAAGAAAAACATAAAAAAGTAGTAGAAAATATAAAAGTCAAGACCTATCAATACTTAGTGTTGGTAACTGATAAAAGAAATTTGACCTTAGAAGCAAGCTGAGCATGTTAGTGCTAACTGTTAAAACTGTGGTAGTGATTAGTCATGAATAGGGACTGGGGACCAACCAAATGGCTTTAAAATCAGCTCACCCAGGAACAGATAGATGTACTGCAGAACTTTCAAGGGCCAGAGAGCCATAGTTCTTGAGACAGAGTTGACAAAACGATTTGGGGCACTGATATAATGATAAAGAACAGACTGTGAAACCAAACTGTGTTCAAATCCCAGCTTTGCCCCATACTTGCAGTGCGGCCTAAGCAAGTTTCTTGTCCTTTCTAAGCCTCAATTTTCTCACCTGAAATATGGAAACAATAATAATAGCACCAGCCCAACAGGGCTTTTGCAAGGATTGTAGGAATTAACACACATAAAGCATTTCAAGAGTAAATGCAATATACATATTAGCTATTATTAGGGCTATGATGATGATGATTCCTCCCTCTAGAACTCATAAATTGGACAGAATATAAATCCAAGCTAGAATCCTTATAAACATTCAAGAAAGAACTCTGATTTATCAAAAATAATTAAGAATTCTTAAATAGAAAAGAAGATATCATCCATGTAGGACACCAGGAGAAAACAATCTGAGGACAGATGATAAAAGAAGTAGTTACCACATGAAAGTGGGTAACACTGATGTATTTATCTGTTGCTAGGTCCAGAACAGAATTTACAGACAATGACTAAGAGGGATCATGTTAAAGCTTGAAGCCTAACTGGGAAAGAAAGAGAAGCCTCCTGACGAAAGATGAGGATGACAGTAACGATGAGAGTAGTTAATAACATCTGACCACAGTGAAGTGCTTAACCATACTCCAGACTCTGGGCTGAAAACATGGAAACTGCATAACCCTATGAGGGGCATACTGTATTAGAAAACAGAGGTATGGGCAGGTCAAGAAACTTACATAACGCCACACCGCTAGTACCAACTAAAGCCAGGACTCAAACCATTTCTGTCTCACTGCAAAGCTCATACTCTTTTTTTTTTTTTTTTTTTTTAAGATTTTATTCATTTATTTGAGAGAGAGAGAACATGTGCAGGGAACAGAAGCAGAGGGGGAGGGAAAGGGATAAGCAGATTCCACACTGAGTGCAGAACCTTAATGTGAGGCTCAATCCCAGGATGCCAAGATCATGACCTGAGCCAAAATCAAGAGTCAGACGCTCAACTGACTGAGCCACCCAGGCACCGCCAAAGCTCATACCCTTAACACAATCCTACACCTACAATGGATCCTAGAGACATTTTAGAATTCTAGCAAAACTCTGAGTAAAATGTTTTTGAAGACATTCTATAACCTGAATTTACTGGATGCACTCAGTCCCTTGGGCCTCTATTCATTCAGAAGCTTAGGAGGAAAACTAAGGTGGCACTAAGCTGAGAGCTGGGGATAAAAACAGAGACTCAATCTCTGCCCTTGGTAAATGGTATCTATTCCACAAATTAGCAGAAATCATAAGCCATAGTAATAGAAGCCAGACAAACCTGAGTAGCTTTGTGTTTCAGCTGTTTGCAGAAAGCTCTCACATCAAATTCTGATGACTTTTCTGTAGAAATGGAGAGACCACGGATACAAAAACTGTTTTCAATATCATGCTATTTTCATACTATTAGCATACTATTTTCAAATCAAATTCTTTTTTTTTTTTTTTTTTCAAATCAAATTCTTAAGTATATGACATTTCTTGCCAAATTACTACAAAAGAAATAAAGGGACTTGTAAAAGTCTGTGCTATATAAAAGTAAATTACCTTTGAAAACTTTCTTATTCTTTATTGGCTGTCCAAGATCCACATTATTCTGTGTATTGATCCTCATTTGTCTAGCTTTTTTGGAAATTCTGAGTATAGTTTCTTGGTTAAACCTTGGTGATTGCTCTTTTGTTAAAAACAGTTTATTTAACAGTTTAGTTACTCCTTTAGCTGCAAAAGCTGTAGGCATTTTTTTCTTAAAGACCTCAAAATAGGGCTGTCCTAAAAACTCAGCAATATCAGAAGGAAAAGTAAAATCTTTGAAGTAAGGCAGTGGTTGAATCCTAGAGACCTGCTGAAGCAATCTGAACAATGGCTCATATAAAGACGTCAGCCTTTTCAAAACACCTTTATAGAGAACCCTAGAAAAAGACAGGAAGTCATGAATTAGCAAGCAATTATAATTTGCAGCTTATGTAATAACCACAATAGATTCAAAGCTGAAAATAAGTATCAGTCTGCCACTATAGATTAAAAATCCTCTAGTACATATTTGCGAAGAGCGAGATTAGTCCAGCCCAAGCAGAAAAACCCAAGTACAAAATGTTACTTAAAACTAAATAAAGTACTCAACGAGAAGGTGTCTCAAAGGATATGTATGGTTTTAGCTACATGGTGAGATTTTAGGCAAGTTTCAGATTCTCTACATCGTCTCTGTTCTTTTGGAATGTCTTAAAAGAAGCAAAAATTAAAGCTATTTCCATTACAGAAAAGAATAATAAGTTAGCTGTTATTCATTCTAATCTTATCACCTCTAAGAATAAGCAGAATACACAAGATGATCACAAATAATACTTGAGAGACCCAAATAATACCTGAAAGACATCAAAGACGTAACCGTGAACATTTAGGTTCCCAATCCACCACAGGTAAAACATGAATCAAGTGAAGAAACAGAATCCCTGCACCATCAGCATCCCAGGGGGAAAAAAATATGAAAACCTAGGCTGAGTTAGATGAAAAAGAAATGAAGGATTTTATATACATACATACCATAACCTGCTCACCAGCCCAACCATCACAAGGTTTAAAATAATGAATTCTTGCAAGCCTAGGTGCTTCACAGTCAAGCTGGAGAATCAAGTTAAAGTTGGAAAACAAAACCAAAGTAATCTGAATTTTGCAAGTTACGTTTATGAAAAAAACAGATGGGAAATAGAATTTTCTTGAAGAAATTAAAGCCTTAAAATGTTCTATTTCAGTCATGGAAACTTAAAGTAATATGCACTCTTCCAGAGCTCTCATTATTTAGCTTCTATGATGTAGAATTTATAACTGTCAGTGCCCTTAGGATAATACATGCTAGATGGAGACTGACAGTCTCTGGCAATGGCTGTATCAGGCAATTCCTAGGAAAAGGAGGCCAAGATGCAAAATTTTAAACATACATTATAACTTCCTATAACCTCCTTCCTATAACCTCACAGCTTTCAAACAGAAATACCAATTAAATATATCCAAAGAATTCCAATTCAGAGGAAAGCATTTCAGTTGATCAAGGATACAGAAATGTCTTGCAGCAACAGTCCAAGAAGCGAAGTAACAACTTGCAGGCTCCCAAAATCTTCATGAGCACCAGCTCAACCACTGGTTGGCTAGGAATGACACATGCCTTGGTATTTACAGGCTGATTTTCACTTCACAAAAATGGAAAAGAATTTTATTTTCTGTTATTTTCATTCTTAAACTTCATTACTTGTGAAGCACTTACACAGCTATTTTCAAGCACAGATGAGTTGGACACTCCTCACTGGAGTTGACTGACAACAATGTTTCAATATAATCTATCTTGACCCAGAGTTTAGTGTCCTGCTAGACCCTCCCACAAACCAACAGAGGAGAGATTATCACAAATAGGAGGTGCCCCTTATTAAAATAAAATTTGTAAAACTCCCCAGTTGGGTTGTATCCCAACACCAAGCAAAGAAGTCCAATGGAGATCACATTGAAGACTATGAGTTCCCAGCCCACCACACAGACCATTACAAAGCCACTGGCCCGCTTACTTGGAAGAAAACAACTCAGACAGATGTTGAATTGAACCCTCCAAATCCATGTTTTTCAAACGTTTTAAACATTGTTCAACCTGAAAGGGGAAGAACAGCTCAAATTTATATCACACAAACATGGCCACTAATATGATCACAAAAGCAAAGAAATGGAAAAGTTCAAAGTATGGAAATACACTCAACACAAGAGAATACCTTCATTTTAGGGTAAAGTAATGTGTAGCCCAAAAACAGCTGCCCCTACTTAAAGATGTGAAATTAACCCAGCCAAATGCATTTCTCAAATCAGTTTATAACTAGGAATTTACTATGTGTCAGGATGTCACTGATGCTCTAAAGGGCACCAAAGTAAGTATGAGATTATTCTCAAGATTTTTCTGAAAAACATGCTTTCTAATAGTGAAACTACTAAAACAAGATAGTAAAGCTAAGAGATTTCACCTTTATTCAGAAGACAATGGAGCACCATTAAAAATATCAAACCTTGTTTTAGGATGATTACCCTGGCTTTGGCATATAGAACATGCAAGCATAGAGGAAAAACTGGAGTTGAGGAAGAATCAATTACGATAGCAAGACAACTAAACGTTGACAAGTTCTGAAGAAAGAAGATGCAGCCAGAACTAAAAGAAGGAACTAGATGCAGAGAAAGTTTTGACTGATCAATGGACTGAATGGGAGAGATACCTAAAAGGAAGATGCAGAGAAAATAGAACACCCAATTTTTCTGATAGATAATTATTCATAGCTTGGAAGCCAGGAGGAAAAAGAAGTTCGATCTGATATGTTCAACATGAAATACATTCAGGTTTGGTTTTGGAGTAAAAGACTCATAAGGAGATAAAAATCTGCCCCAGCGAAGAAAACTTAGGGAAGAACCACACACTCCCAGATCTTTCTTTGATGAAGAAATCTCCATTCTTTTTGCCTTAAGTAATGGGAGTAGAAAAAAACCAAAGGGTACAATCTGTAAATTTAGAGAATATGTCTGTTTCACCCCTGTATTCCGAGCACCACGCACAATGCCTGGCACATAGAACTTACAAAAAATACCTGCAGAATTAATAAGGTGAATGAATTTATGACCTTATAAGGAATCCAGCTTAGGAGACTTGTCTGTATAGGGTAGTCCCTAAATTGAGGGCCCAACTGTGTCTTAAACTCTAAATATTACGGAAACCACTTCCCATAACTTGTTATACAGCTATTTAGTCTAAATATTACTGATTAGATTATATGCCCTATAATATATAAACCACAACTTTGTTCTTTTTATGATTTTAGGATTTTCATTATGATTAGGAAATTGTTTCTTAATGCAACACTTTGTCTTGCTCACATCACTGTATCTGTGAACTAGGCAAAAGTACTGTAATTTATTATGTCATATATAATGGAATTTTTCATAAAAATTACCCATTAGAAGCAAGACTGGCAAAGAATTAAACATAGTACCTTTCTAAATAAATTGCTCTTTGAAATGGTTTCAGGGAAAAAAAAATGAAATCCCACATGCAACTGTGGACTGATGATTTATGAAGTCACAAGTAATTGACTGGGTTTCCCATAATAACAAAATATTAAGTGGCAGTGCAATCTCATTTTCATCAAGCAAACATGTTGAGTCGTAAACGCAGGGCTTCCTCCTTACCTGTTTGAGGGCTAAATGGGGCTTGTGGCGGCCCATCCTGTTGTGATTGCTGTAAAGGACTGCACATAGCACATCTGTCTCTGCATCTAAGATTTGGTTCTTCAGTGACAGTGTAACAAGACAGCATTCTCTAATTACAGCTGCAACACAAAGGTCTAAACCAGAGATATTTAATAAAACTTAGTATGTATTTCTATGTGAAATTTATTATGTAAAAATACTCTGAAGAGTATTTCCCTTATTAAGGGGATTAAGAACAAATTAATATAATCAGCTTTAACTACAAGAACACTATTAACAATTTTAAGTATGTGAGAAGATGGAAAATGGTGACCGATGATACAAAGTCTAGAAATCATCTGTTAAACAATAACACGTATCTTCGTATCACATTTTATTATGATTTTTAAGAATCTTTCATATCAATACTTTGCAGTCATTTGGTGTACACTTACCTTAAGTACTTTGATGGTGGGGTACCTGTTCTAAGCTTCTCTAAATCCCCTAAATCCTCTATTTTGTTACGTACATAAGCAAGGCAGAATGGATATACTCTTAAAAGCAAAGGTGTGGTATGAGTGTACTACTTTCAGGTAAGAATACATTCAGGTAAGAGAAACAACTGTGCCAACTGTTATGTATGTAATGTATGTAACCGTAATGTAATGTAACTGGAAGTTACACTACTTGATGAATGTTTGACTGAACACGGGGTGCTCAGAATGATATAACAGCTTCCTAGTCTGAAAAGCTGTGAAGTAGAAGATGGAGGTAATGTCTCTGTGTCACTAAGGGAAGCACTAGCATCCCAGATGGACGGACTATAAAGGCAGATTACTACAGAACAGGGAGAACTTTATTTTGTCCCAACTATGTGAAGCCAGAAAGGACTGCTTTGAGAATGGGGAGTTGCTGAATTTCCAGGCCTAACAGAATCCTGTTAAAGAATTTTTTAATAGAGGAAGAGGAAGATTATAAATTGCGCAGGTTGGATGGATGGTGAGGAGGACGTGATTAGATAGGTGGTATTTAAAATTAACTATCACTTAAGTGTCCATTTACCGTATCAGGCACTGTTCCAAATGCTTTCTAACTGTACCTCTTCCTCAAAACAGCCCTCTGAGGCAGGTTCTATGTTTATCCGCATGTGAAAATGAGCTGAGCACAGAAAGGTTAAATAACGACACCCCCCAACCTGCCCACCTCCCGCAGAGCGAAGTGCCAGGATTCAAACCCAATTTGGCTCCTGAGGCACGCTCCTAACTACTGGGCCCTACTGCCTGAAAACAGCCGTACCACGGATAAAACACGTTAAGAGCACTTTCCCCTAATGACATCATTAGACGCTTTCAACAACCGGTGATAGGCAGGGAGCACTAATCCTAACCCGTAATACAGATGCGGACTGCCGTCTAAACACAGAGTGCCGGGGCGCCTGGGTGGCTCAGTGGGTTAAGCCGCTGCCTTCGGCTCAGGTCATGATCTCAGGGTCCTGGGATCGAGTCCCACATCGGGCTCTCTGCTCAGCAGGGAGCCTGCTTCCCTCTCTCTCTGCCAGCTTCTCTACCTACCTGTGATCTCTCTCTGTCAAATAAAATAAAAAATTAAAAAATCTTTAAAAATAAAATAAAATAAATAAACACAGAGTGCCCCTGCGCCTTCCTAAGAGATCAGGACACAGACTGCAGGGTGGAGGGGGCTGCTGGTGGCCGGAGGGAGCCCAGGCTTTCCAGGTAGCACTTCTCCCAGACGCCAGCGGCGTCCACCTCTCTCCGCTCCCCTGGGAGCGGGGCCGGGCCTCGGGCGTCCGTCGCTCCAGGCATGGCGTGCCGTGGGCACAGTGGGTTTAGTGAAGGATTCCAAAGCAAACCAGAGCCCCTACAAAATTCCTAGCAAACTCGGGACCGAGGGCTCAGGAAGTCCCGCCCCCACCGCGCACGTGCACCGGCCCGGCCGGACGCCGCCTCCGGAAGCGTCTGCGGTTCTCCGGGCCCTTCGCTCACCCAGAGCTGCGTCGGGGTCCGGTATGGTCACTGTGCTGCGGCTCCCCGCCTTCGGGATTCTCACGCGGTTCCACGGCTCCAGGCCCGGCCGCACCGTAGCCATCTCGGGAGGTCGGGGAGGGGCGCGGAAGGGCGGAGCTCGGTGAGACCTAATGAAGAGACCGAGGGAGGAGAGAAGAGAGGAAATCTGGGGGGAGGGAGAGGACAAGGGGTGGGGCTGGGGCGGGGCCCAGTGGTGGGGGCGGGACCTTCTCGAATGGTGTGCCAAATACAGCGGACTGGAGAGGATGGTCGTCCGGACTCCGGTCACCAACGCTTGGCCGGTTATCAGAAGCATTTGGGGGAGTTTGGGGTTGGGAGCTAGGGAGCAGTCCCAGTACTGCTTAATCAGAATCGCCGAAGGGGGGAGGAATCTGCATTGGGTTTAGGCTCCCACACAGGGAAGTTTGAAATTAACTTCAAGGCATTTTACAGATGTAGAAACTGAGGTTACCCATACACCCCTCTCTCCGCATCAGACATTAGGGAGAACGGAAGAAATTAAATAAAGAGGTTTATGGAAGGTGTGACATGTGAAACACAGAAGAGGGGATTTACTTTGTCCAAGACAGTCAAGGAAGTTTCCTCTATCTTCATCAACAATAAACGGTGTGGCAATTGAAACACAGAAGAGATTTCTTTTGTCCAAGACCGTCAAGGAAGTTTCCTCTAGCTCCACCAACAGCAAAACCGAGATCACATCAAAGAAACTTAGAGGCCCTCTGACTCTCTCCATCAACCCCATCCTCTGTCAGTGTTTAAGACATGACGGTATCACCAGCTCTGCTGATCCTCACCTCGTTAATAACTTTCTCATAGAGTCTTTATCTTCAGCCACACTGACACTACCTTACTTGAGAAAGTCATTCACTGTAATGTATAAAAGAGGCAGTCCGTGGGTTTTGGAGACAGACCACTAAGGTTCTAATTCTAGCTCTGCCGTTTACTAGCTCTGTGACCTCAGGAAAGTTAGGTAACTCCTCCAAACCTTAGTATCCTTGTAGGTAAAATAAAAATTATAGTCTCTACCTTAGGGTTGTATAGTGCTTTAGAACAGTGCCTGGCATATAAGCAGCTATTTACTCTTACCAGAATTAATACTGTTTAATACAAGTAACCTTGCCCTGTTGAAGCACTTGGCCATGCTCTTCCTACAAGCCTTACAAATACTAATCCCTCACTTGGATCATTGCTTCGAAATACAGTCTCCCTCAGCTCTGGTGTCATCACCTCTGAGTAATTCCCATCCCCAGTCCATAACTTGATATAGAGACCCCTTTATATACTACCATTGTGCCTTGAATTGGCCTCTGTATTAGCTTCCTATTGCTGCTGTAATAAATCATTACAAACTTAGTTGCTTAAAAGACTTATATTTCTGGAGGTCAGAAATCCAAAATGGATCCCACCAGACTACAGTTGGCAGGACTGGATCCTTCTGGAGGCTCTAGTGGAGGATTCATTTACTTTTTCCAGTTTCTAAAGGCTACTTGCATTGCAGTCCTTTGTTCATGTGTCCATCTTCCATTTTCAAAACCAGTAACGTAGCATCTTCCAGTCTCCCTCCATGTTCTCTTTCTCTCATCCTCCTGCCTGCTTAGAAGTACCCTGGTGATTACACTGGGCCCACCAAAATAACCTGGTATAAGCATCCCATCTCAGAATCCCTAACTTAATCACATCTGCAGAAACTGTTTTGCAATGTAAGGTAACATAGTCACAGATTCTGAGGATTAGGATGTGTCCAAAGATTTGGACATCTTTGGGGAGCCATTATTCAGTTACCATACACACTCTCACTATGTTGTATTTGTATGTCTTCTTCAATGGCATATGAGCTTACTGAAGGCAATACTAACCAATATAGTTCACTAATCTTTATATCTTAGTGCTTAACTGAGAGCCTGGCATCTAGTAGAACCTGAATAAATTTTAATAACTTTATTGAGTAAAGTAATTATACAATTACTATAAGAGAACCACACATATTTAATGTATAAAATTTGTTTGTCAATATTTACTGGTTGAATAAGGGACTAGATAATGCTTGAATAGAGTTTTTAAAAGATGATAAGGAATTTCTCAGACAGATAAGGGAAGAAGGACATCCCTGACAGAATGATGTTAAACAACATGGGTTGGAAGAAGCACTAGTCCTGGGTCAATATTGCTGGAGCATGATATGTGCTGAGGGGTGAAGGTGGGAGTGGTGGTGTCAGATTCTGGGCAGAACTTGGATTTTACCCTGAAGGCTGGTGGTTCCCCAAACTGGCTCATCATAATTAACCTAGTTAGCTTTTAAAAAATAGAAATTATCAGGCCCCACTTTGGAAAATCTTACTCATTAGGTATGAGTACGTCTCTAATCTTTGTTTTGTTAAAAGCTCCTTTTGATGGTAGTTTGGATTGGGGAGCCCTTGCTTTAGGTGATAAAGGAGTCTCTAAGTCTTAGGCAGGACAATTTTGGTCACCTTGTATCAAAGAGCACCCTGAAGAACAGATTTAAAGGAGATGAGACTAGGCATAAGGAGGTGAATCTATTGCAAACAGGCAAGACACGATTATAGCCTGGATTCAAACATAGGCACTGAAGATGAATAGTAGAACTTATTTAAATGTCTGGTATTTAGATATTGAGTTGTCTAGCATGACTTTTAGATTTTTGCTTTGAGTTTTTGATGTAGCATTCAAAAGTAGAACAGATTTAGGTAGGTGGCAAGGATAATGAGATAACTTTTGATGTATTAAGTTTGAAGTCACCCACAGGCTGTCCACAAGTATATGGCCAATTCACCAGTTGAGTAAATGGAACTATAGCTCAAAGTGTGATTGCAAAGGGAGGAATACAGAGATGATGAATATAGGATAATATTTTTAAAAGGTTAGATTAAAAAGGGGAGACCATTTAACTTGTAATAGGGTATTGTTTTGGTTCTCATTTTAAGATAGTATATCAGGGTTCCACTGTTCAAACAGAATCAATAGGATATATATATATATATATATATATATGTAAATTTTTTAAGGGATTTTTTTGAAAGAAATTGGCTTGCACAATTTTGGGGCTTGATAATCAAGTTTGAAATCCATAACAGCAGGCCAACACGAGCAGGTGAAAAACTCAGTCAGGAGCTGTAGCTACTACTATCTATAAATGGGATTTCTTCCTCCTTCTTATTTTCAGAGAAACCTCTGTTCTGTTTTTAGGACTTTCTAAACTGATTGGATTGGGTTTACCCAGATTTCCCAGAATAATCTCTTTTACATAAAGTCAACTGATCGTAGTTGACAATCCCATCTACAGAATACTTTCACAGAAACACCTAGACTTGTGTTTGACTGAGTAACAGGGTTCTATAGCCTAGCCCAATTGATACACAAAATTGACTATCAGGGACAGGAAATTACTTGCTCACATATAGGGTAAAGGAAAGGAGCCAAAGAGTTAGAGAAGCTAGCCATATCATGGAGATAGAGGGGAGAAAATTAATAGAACAAGACCCATTATCCACTCCATAAAGTTTTTGAGCATCAGTTGTTTGCCAGGTACCATACTATATCCCAGAGGAGACAAGGATAGGATCAAATATTCAGGTAAAGAGGTTGACTTAAAGATCAAAAAAGCCTTTATGGTCCAAGTCAGGAAGAAAAATAAAAATAGCTTTAGATATGGAGACATTTAGCGTGGGGTGCTAGGAGGATGAGGGACACCAGAGCAAAAGCATCTGTGTAGTCTGTGAGGAGGACTGGCTATCATTACCAAAAGTAGAGGACAGGGAAATGGGGTTGCCTGTGAGCAGTGGATATTTGAAGTCAGAGCTTCCTTGAACTGGGGGAGGGTGGGTAAATGGAAGAGACATGGACTCTGTACATTAGACAGAAAGTAAGGTTTTAAGGCCATGCTTGGAAAATTTAGAATCTGTAAAGAAAGACTGCCACAGATACAAATGACCATCAAATAAACAAAACCCTGGCCATCTCATTAGTAATCCAAGAAATACCAGTTAAAATGATTTTCAGGTGTTATCAGAGTAAAAAGATTAAAAAGCATGGTGTCCCATGTTACTAGGACAAAAATTTAGATACAAAGTTAACCTTTGTTGTTTTCATAAAAATGGAAAATTTTTAATAATTACATGATGAATCAGTTGGTTTCTAATATTTTGGTAGTTGAATTTTTTTCCCCACAAAAATCAAATATCTAAAACAAGTAAAAGTGAAATTAGTTTTTGAGGTATATGGTAGAATGCAAGGCCTTCCCATTAAGTGTTATGAAGACACTTCGAGGAACAGTTTTGAAACCCACAGTTGTAAATAAATAAATATGTATTGATGTGAGCAATTTTTGGTGATACAGTAAGGTGTTTTTTTAAAGGAGCTTAAAAAACGACATGTATAATACAATTACATGAAAGAATACACACCCATACATTGAAAAAAAGGCCTAGAAGGATCTAAATGAAGGTGTTAACAATGATTATCTTTCCAGCAATGGGGTACATCTTTTCTTCTTCTATGAACTTAGGTGTATTTTTTATTTAAAGGAAAGGAAAATAAGGAAAGAAATATGTGTTAATATTATAATAAGAAAAAATATTTTTAATGCCAAAATAGTGTATACCAGGGCCTTAGGATGTATGTATGTGCAAGCACAGGCACATGTGCCCATGCTCTACACACACAACAGTATATTTAGAGATACATGCTTTCTATTATGCATCTTACTATGGGCTCTCAGCTTCAGTCCTACCCTTCTATACTTTCCTCTGTGATTCTATGGCTGGGACAGTGCAAAACCAAATCATCTTTGCCAGCTGATAGTTACATCAACATGGACTGCTAGAGGGAGGTTGAAAGGCAGAAAGAGGAGAAAAGGGACTTGTTCCTTCCTGTTTGCTCCTTTCTTTCTAACAGTATCACTCTGCAATAGCTCTTTTTCCTGGGTAATGGCAGTTGGTTCTAGTCCCTGACTCTTTTGACACACTAGCAGAACTTGTTGACCCCTCAAAGGTAGTAGCAGCACCTGGATGGTGTTCTCTGCTCAAAAATTTGGTCCCAATTCTGCATATCCCTTCCTCCAAAAGTCTACATTCTAATATCCCTAAACTCTTCCCCTTGTTTTTTTCAGCTCCAGGATTTGCTGGACCTCCAGCTTTTGCATATATGCTTTTCAGTTCTTCAACACCTATTTAACTAGTTCCATATGTTAAGTTCTCTCTGGTGAAATAGGTAGTTTGAGTCTGTCTTATTAATGGATTCTGACCATTATGATACTTAGAACAAGAAGTATTCCTGGAAAATAGCCCCTCAAATGGAACAAGGTTGGTTTGGCCATGTCCCTTAGCCTTTGAACTCAGTAGCTCCTTATCAAGAGGAAAGGGGACATGATAAATCCATGCTGTACTGAACTGTCATGCTTAATTACCAGAGGCTGATTGTGATGAAATGCCTTCTGAAGCCCCAAGAGCACTAGATGACTATTATGGTAGCAATGATGCTTCTGAGTGCCCTGGAGAGCCAACAAAAAATGACAAGCTCAGATCTTTAACTCTTTGTTCAAGTCATAGAGAATCAGAGAGCTTCTGTGATGGCCCTGAAGGAATCACTTATTTCTTATAACTGCAGGGCTGAACTTGATCCCAAATTTACTTTTTTAAAAATATTTTATTTATTTATTTGACAGAGAGAGAGAGAGATCACAAGTAGGCAGAGAGGCAGGCAGAGAGAGAGAGGAGGGGAAGCAGGCTCCCCACCAAGCAGGGAGCCCGATATGGGGCTCAAATCCAGGACACTGAGATCATGACCTGGGCCGAAGGCAGAGGCTTAACCGACTGAGCCACCCAGGTGCTCCCAAATTTACTTTTGTTGGTTGAATAATTCCAAAGTAAATTGAATTTATTGACTCTTAAGTCTCATATATATGAATTAGGACATTGATTGGCAAGAAGGACTCTTCAGACTTGGAATAGGAATTATCCAATTTGATTTGGAAAAAGCTGAGGAAGCTTGTGTGAAGACCCTATAAAAACCTCAAGACCCATCCCAACCACTTCCCATCACCCCTAGAGCTATACCTTAAGTAGGATCTCATTTTACTCCAAGAGACAAATATAAAGTTTGACATGGAAAGAGATAGTTTATACTCCAAAATATTTGCAAAATGTTGCTAATTTTTGGTGACAGAAACAGAAGTAATAGTGGATTTTAAGGTTTTTAAACTAAAGCAAATGGAATATGAAACACTGGATTGGACCAAATGTGTCAATATGAGTCTTGTCATACAAGTTGCTAGAGATTTTTGCAGTTAGAACTATGTCTGACAATTTTCTTTGTTGATTGAAACTTGAACTCGGCTATATGGTTTATATTCAATAAAGGCAAGATGTCCAATTTCCTGGCATGATGTAGAAGGAGGAATCCAAATTCTTAGGGAGGTTGGAATAATGGAATGGATATATAATCTGTGATCTTTATACTCATCCACCCACTCACCCCCAACTATGTCCTCTTAAAAGTCACTCCCTGCACTGAGGCACTGGGAAATACATTAATGAGGTACTACCAGTATCCTCACAAAGCTCTGTAATGGCTGTCTTCTGTAGGCTTGGGCAATGATAGGAAGATACCACACTTGAAAGCTGCTCCCAGAATAATGAAGGCCACATGATACCAATTAATTATAAGAGACAAGATTGATGCATTTACTATAACAGACAATAGGAAGAAAATAGTAATCAAATTGTTTTGACTAGCAGGGATCTTAAGTAGTAGCTAACTGATGATAGAATCTGTGGAAATTCAATAGATTACAGCCCAATGAAATATTGCTTCATCTGTATAGCAGGGGCCAGAAACCTCATTTGAGCATCAAAATGGATGACTTCTTATTCAATTTACAGACTTAAACAAGTTCAACAACATAGATTCCCTTGGTAGACAAGGAAGCCAGTAAAAAGATGTTCATTGCTGTTATTTACAGTAACAAAACTTTGGAAACATTTAAATGTCCAAATTTCAGTTACCTATTGCTAGTTAACAATCAAGATCTTAGTGACAGGTCGTTGGACTGGATCTAGAAGACCCAAGATGGCCTTACAATTTTGGCCCTCTCTCTGGCATGGCTCAGATGGCTGAGAATGAGAAGGGATGTCTGGGTCTCTCTCCTTTCAGGGCATGAGCTGGGCTCACACATGTTGTCTGGGACCTTGGTTCTCTTCCATATGACTTTCTCTCATGTGGCATCTCATCCTCTAGGACCTATCTCTCCATCTAGACTCTCTTCAGTAGGATAATCTGCACTTCTTTATATGGCAGCTGGATCCACCATGAGCAAAAGCAGAGGCTACCAGGCTTTGTTTTGTCTGGGCTCAGAAGTTCCTGAATGCCACTTCCATCACATTCTATTGGCCAAAACAAGTCATAAGAGCAGTCAGATTCAAAGAATGGGCAAACAGACTCCAGCTCTTATTGGAAAAAGCAGTGAAGACACATTGCAAAGAGGCATGGACACATGGAGACATCAGTCATTCTTTGGAGGCCCTTTTTAACCACATACTACAGTCTAATAAGAAGCATTTCTTTAAAAAAAAAAAAAATAATAATGGTAGGGGCGCCTGGGTGGCTCAGTGGGTTAAAGCCTCTGCCTTTGGCTCAGGTCGTGATCCCAGAGTCCTAGGATTGAGCCCCACATCGGGCTCTCTGCTTGGAGGAGAGCCTGCTTCCCCTGCTCTCTCTCTGCCTGCCTCTCTGTCTACTTGTGATCTCTGTCCATCAAATAAATAAGTATAGTCTTTTAAAAAAAATGGTAATGTTCTGGTCCAAGATGGCGATGTAGAAAGACCCTGAACTTGCCTCCTTTACAAAACACACCAAATTACACCTGTTTATAGAGTAATTGCTCCTGAAGAAGAACTTAGGGCCTACTGAACAGCTTTTGCACAACAAAAGATAGAGATAATGGCAAAAGAGAATAGCAAGAGTGACAGACACTGGTAACAAAGGAAATCTCAACAAAGGGAACTCCACCCCAAGCACTGCAAACTGCCATGGAGAGGGATAGTACTGAGGACAGGTGAATCTGTCCATGGGCACAGAAAAAAAGCCTTTGATTAAAAGACAACTGGCATATGAAAGAGCGACCCCCCAGAAATCCAGTGGTAGGGGAAGCTGCAAGAGCACTCTCTGAGTCAGAGGGAGGATCTGGAGAACAACAAGGTTTATTTCTCTCCTCCACCTTGAAATCACAGAATTGAGCGGGGTCCAGACACTATAGCCAACTTGCCACTTCAGCAAGGGCCAGGTCCTTTAACCCACACCAGCTGCAGTCATGCTGGGGCACAGAAAAAAGCCATGGTTTAAAAGAGCAACTAGCTTTAAAGAGAGTCAAGCTTAGAACTCTACCACCTGGCAGCTGCAGAAGGAGGGGAGCTATTGGAACACTCTCTGGGTGGAAGGGGCTGGCGGACAGTCTACACTCCACCTCCATCTTACTAATGTGAAGAACGTGAAGGGATAGAAAAACATTACCATGTAATGGAAGCAAAAGAAAAAAATATGGATGGAACAAAACAGACTTTAAAACAAGGACTGTAACAAAAGCCAAAGGAAGGCATTACATAATGATAAAGGGATGGATCCACCAAGAGGATGTAGCAGTTGTAAATATCAACACACCCAACACTGGAGCACCTAATACATACAGCACATATTAGTGGACATAAAGAGAGAAATTGATGGTAATACAATCATAGTAGGGGACTTTAACATCCCACTTATATCAATAGATAGATCATAGGCAGATAATTAATAAGGAAACAGTGTCTTTGATTAACACATTAGACCAGATGACAAAACAGATACATAGAACATTCCATCCAAAACAACAAAAGAAACATTTTTTTTCAAGTACAAATGGAACAGTCTCCAGAACAGATCACATGTTAGGCCACAAAACAAGATTTAATATTGAAATCATACCATGCATATTTTCCAACCACAATGGTATGAAACTAGAAATCAATCTCAAGAAAAAAAAAAAACTAGAAAAAACACAAATTTGTGGAGGCACAACATGGTACTAAACAACCAATGAATCAATGAAGTAATCAAAGAAGAAATTTAAGAATACATGGAGACAAATGATAATGAAAACACAACGGTCCAAGAATCTTTGGGACATAGTGAAAGCAGTTTTAGGAGGGAAATATAAAGCATTACAGGCCAACCTCAAAAAACAAAAGAAAGTTCGAATAAACAATTTAAAATTACACCTAAAGGAACTAGAAAAAGAAAGACAAAGTCCAAGGTGATTAGAAGGAAGAAGATAAAGATCAGAGCAGAAATAAATGACATAGAGACTAAAAAACAAAACAAAACAAAAACAATGAAACTAAGAGATGTTCTCTGAAAAGATCAACAAAATTGATAAACCTTTACCCAGACTCATCAAGAGAAAAAGAGAAAGGACCCAAATAAATAAAATAAGAAATGAAAGAGGAGTAACAAGCAACACCACAAGAAATACAAAGGATTATAAGAGAATACTACAAAAACGAATATACCAATGAATTGGACAACCTAAAAGAAATGATTAAATTCCTAGAAACACAATCTTCCGAAACTGAATCAGGAAGAAATAGAAAATTTAAACAGACCAACTACTAGTATCAAAATTTAATTCGCATTAAAAAAAAAATACTACCAAAAAAACAAAAGTCCAAAACCAGATGAACTCACAGGTGAATTCTAAGAAACATTTTTTTAAATATTTTATTTATTTGACAGAGAGAGATCACAAGTAGGGAGAGAGGCAAGCAGAGAGCTGCTGAGCAGAGAGCCCGATGCAGGGCTCAATGCCAGGATCCTGAGATCATGACCTGAGCCGAAGGCAGAGGCTTAGCCCACTGAGCCACCCAGGTGCCCCCTAAAAAACATTTAAAGGAAAGTTAATACCTACTCTCTTCAAATTATTCCAAAAAATAGAAGAGAAAGGAAAATTTTCACATATATTCTATAAGGCCAGCAGTACCCTGCTACTAAAACCAGATAAAACACCACAAAAAAAGAGAAACTTACAGACCAGTATCCCTGATGAACACAGATGCAAAGACCTCAACAAAATATTAACAAACTACATTCAACAATACATTAAAAAGGTAATTTGCCATGATCAAGTGGGCTTTATTCCAGGGATGCAAAGGTGATTCAGTATTCACAAATCAATGTGTTACACATCAACAAAACAAAGGATAAAAGTCACATGATCATTTCAACAGATGCAGAAAAAGCATTTGATAAAATTCAATGCTCATTCATGACTTTTAAAAACTCTCAATAAAGTGGGTTTAGAGGAACACACCTCAACATAATAAAGGCCATATATGAAAAATGCATAGCTAACATCAGACTCAGTGGTGAAAAACTGAGATTTTCCTCAAAGATCAAGAGTAAGACAAGGATGTCCACTCTTATCACTTTTATTCGACATGATTCCGGAAGTCCAAGCCACAGCAATCAGAGAAGAAAACAAAATGGGGCATCCATATTGGTAAAGAAAAAGTTAAAACTGTTCTATTTGCAGATGACATGCAGATACATAGAAAACCTTAAGGCCTTCACCAAACAAACAAACAAATAAATAAAAGCCTACTATATGTAATAAATGAATTCAACAAATTTGTAGGATACAAAATTAATACCCAGAATTGGTAGCATTTCTATACAATAATAACAAAGTAGTGGAAAGAGGAATTAAGAAAACAATCCCATTTACAGTCACACCACAGGAATAAAATACCTAGGAATAAACTTAAGGAAGTAAAAGACCTGTACTATGAAAACTATAAAATATTGATTGAAGAACTTGAAGACAACACAAACAAATGGAAAGATATTCCATGAATTAGAAAAACAAATATTGTTAAAATGCCCATACTATCCAAAGCAATACACAGATTCAAAATAGCAACAGCATTTTTTACAGAACTAGAACAAATAATACTAATATTTATATGGAACCACACAAGGCTCCCAAAGAGCCAAAACAAACTTGAGAAAGAAAAGCAAAGCTGTAGTTAATCACAATTCCAGATTTCAAGATATATTACAAACCAGTTGTAATCAGAACAGTGTAGTGCTGGCACAAAAATAGACACATGGATCAGTAGAACAGAACAGGGAGCCCAAAAATAAGTACATGTTTATATAGCCAATTAATCTAGGACAAAAAAAAAATCAAGAATATGCCATGGGGAAAAAGCAGTCTCTTCAATAAATGGTGCTGGGAAAACTGGGCAGTTACATGTAAAATAATGAAATCTAGACCATTTTTCTAATACCATACACAAAAGTAAACTCAAAGTGGATTAAAGACCTCAGTGTGAGACCTGAAACCATAAAAACCCTAGTCAAGAACACAGGCCATTATTTCTTTTCAGCCATAGAAATATTTTTCTACATGTGTCTCCTGGGACAAGGGAAATAAAAGCAAAAAATGAACTATTGGGACTACATCAAAATAAAATGCTTTTGCACATCAGAGGGAACCATCAACAAAACAAAAAGTCAACCTACTGAACAGGAGAAGATATTCACAAATAACATATTTGATAAGGAGATAGTATCCAAAAAATATAAAGAACTTATATGACATAAAAAAAAAAAAACCCAACCCATCCAATTAAAAAAAAATTGGCGGGGGACCTGAATAGACATTTCTGCAAAGAAGACATACTAATGGCCAACAGACACATGAAAAGGTGCTCAACATCACTCATCAGGGAAATGCAAATCAAAACCACAATGGAATATCACCCTAGACTTGTTAGAATGACTAAAATCAAAAAGACAAAAAAATAAAAAGTGTTGACAAAGGTATGGAGAAAGGATGTGCACTGTTGGTGGGAATGTACATTGGTGCAGCCACTGTGGAAAACAGTATGGAAGTTCCTCAAAAAATTAAAGATAGAAATACCATATGATATATTCCACTACTGGGAATTTACCCAAGGAAAACAAAAACACTAATTCAAAAGACATGCACCCCTATATTTATTGCAGATTTATTTATAGCAGCCAATTTAAGGGACCAACTCAAGGGTCTATTGGTAGTTGAAAGGATAATGAAGACGTGATATATAAATATATATATATAGGCACACACAATATACATATACACATACATACTAGAATATTACATAGCCTTTAAAAAGGAGGAGATTGTGCCATTTGCAACAACATGAATGAACCTGGGGGAATTATGCTAAGTAAAATAAGGCAGACTAAGAAAGACAAATACCATATGATTTCACTCGTGCGGACTTTAAAAAAACAAATGAGTAAATGAAAAGCCAAATCAGACCTATAAATACAGAGAACAAACTGATGGTTGCCAGAGGGGAAGGAGGTGGGGAATGGGCAAAATGGGTGAAGGGCAGTGGAAGATGCAGGCTTCCAGTTAATGGAATGAATAAGTCACAGAAATAAAAGGTAGAACCTAGGAAATATAGTCAATGATATTTTAATAGTGTTGTATGGTGACCATCAATCAAAACGCTATATTTGTGGTGAGCATAATATAGACAAATGTTGAATCACTATGTCATACACCTGAAACTAATGTAACACGGTGTGTCAACTATATTCAAATTTCAAAAATTAGTAAAAATAAAATAAATTACAATTTTAAATTTCAGAAAATGAAAAATTATCATAAGATGAAAAACAGGGTAGGCAAAACTGCTGTAACAGATCCAAAAATACAATGCTTCAAACACAAAAGATGTTTATTCTCATCCACAATGTATTCAATACATGATTATTGAGAATTTTAGGCTCCTTCCTCCCTTTGACTTTGAATTCCCCTAGGGCCTTATCATCTGCATCTTGCTTTAAGAAGGGGGAATAGATAACATATAGGAAACACACTGTCAACTTGCAAGCATTTGCTCAGGAATGGCACATACCACACTGACTCATATTCCATTGGCTGCACCTAACTGCAAGAGAGCCCTGGAAATGTAGTCCAGTGCATGACCAGGTAGAAGGAAATGGGTTTTGGTGAACAGCTAAAAGTCTGCGCCACAATCCTTTTTTAAAGATGTGTAATAACACGGGGAAATGCCCACATTATATTAAGCGAATAAAAGTGATTATAAAACTTTCTACAGAATATGATTCTTAACTTGGGAAGAGGCAAAAAAAAGATGGTATCTGGAGTGAAAATGATGTCAGGATGTTAATAATAGTCATTTCTGACTGGTGAGAATACAGAAGTTTCATTTTCTCTTCTTTTTACTTTCAGAAGTGTGTTCAATGAGCCCAAACGATCTCAATAACATGATAAATAATATTTTTCAACATTAAACTATCTAAAGTGCAAATACAAAGCACTCTTAGCAAGGAACACTGCTGACAAGTCAATCTTCTATCTCAATTCTTAGAACCTCATAGAAATGTAAAGAAAAAAATGTTATTGATAGCATTATTTTTGCCACTCGATTTTCTGAGGTATTGAGAGGCCAACGCAATTTTAATACAGAAATCTTTAATTTAGATGAGTCATTTCTAAGTCCATTGTTTGCATGCATTCCCCATAAAATTCTTATAAAGGGTAATGATTAGAATCCAGAACCAGCTCTACAAAGGTACTTGACTTCAACATACATGCCGTCCCTGCCGTTGGTTCTATAGAGGCCAACTATGAATCCCAGGACTCTTAGAGGAAAGTGCTTTCCACAGTCAGGATGGTAGCAGGAGCACATCTTTCCTCAGCTTGTGTTGCCCCTCCCCCCACTGGAAGCCCCAGTAGGCAGAGTGGCAGCTTGTACCCTGCCATAGCCCCAGAACCAGTTTTCCCACTGGAAAAGCAGGAGCTGGCACTCTCTTGTCAGTGAGCCCCTGATGCAGTTGGAGGGAGGAAGTGTTGCAAAGCTAATTTCTAGGCCTGGCCTGGTCATATGAGACCCAGGATTCTGAGGCAGACATAGAGTAGGATGATGACGAGAATTCTAAGGACCCCTGGAATGTGGAAGAGATGCTTTTCCATTCACTTTTACTTCTTTGAAGCAGGGATCTTGAATACCCTAGTTCCTTTCCATCCCAAGTCCTCTATCATCCCAGCTACCTTATTGTCCTCATCTCCAGTGATCTTCACGTTCACTTCACTTCAGCCATTCATTCACAAGTCATGTCCTCAATCTTACTGTCATCCACAATTGTTCCATCTCTGCAATCATAAATTCAGACACTTCTGTTTGTCACATCAGCTTCCCGTCTTTTCAACTTTCTTACTCTATTTACTCCTTATAAATCTGATGTTACACATCCCTGAAGCACCAGTCCTTAACTCTTTTCTCTCTCCTCTGCACCCTGATTTGTATAGAGCTTGGGTTCTCCCAGTCTATGTCAATGTTCCCAACTCCCTCACCTCATTATATTTCAATTGCCTTTGCCTGCCAAATACCTATTCCTATATCAATTCCGTTCTCTGAGTTTTCTGTGATTGCAGGTAAAAACAAGTCCTTGGACAAGAACTCTCTCAACTTCCTAATGCCAAACCTATAAACCTACTTGTCTTCACCACCCATTCCATCTTCTAGTCCTCCAGTTACATTGGACAAGGCAATCCTCCCCTCACCTAAGACAGGTCCCCTGTCTGTGTTCCATGTCTCAAAACTTTCTGCCTTCTTATACACTTTAGGCAATAGATGAACCCACTACTCTTAAACAGCAACAATATGCCCTTCTCTATTGGCTCTTTCTCATCAGCATTTAAACTTAAACAAGTCTTCCATCTTGGAAAGAACAAACTCCTCCCTCCACTTCAGGGTGTTTATACTGGTTGTCCACTCACTCCTTCCTTTCACAATGAAAGGAGGGAGAAATTAATCCCATGGTCAAACTCCTTGAAAGTCTAACTCCTTCTTTACCAGGTATTCAGTCTTCAACCCACGACAGCTTGGTTTCTAACTTCCTGCTAACTATTTTATCAGTGTGTATGTCAGAAGGAAGTGGAATCCACTCCAGATGGTCCAAAAGAAGAGGCTACTTACAGAGATCTGGCAACAACCATGTAATGGCGATGTGCCCAGAGAGTAGGGACAGTGGTAAGCCATTATCATTCCTGGGCTGAAGAGACAGAACAGGAAGTAGAACAATAAGAACTAGAACCAGGGAGAAGAGGACACTGCTGGGAACTGAGGTTAAGGTGGAGTGCACCTACTTCCTGAGACCAGACAGGAAACGGGGAGAAATATCTTGCCCTCTCTGCTTTCTGATCTGCCATTGGCCAAACCCCATTGGAAGCCAGAGAGTAAAGGAGCTCAAGTGATAAAGTCTACAGGGATACAGCCTCTGGGATACAGACAAGGGGAGAGAAGGGTAAATAAACAGAATAATCTGCACATTCACACAGCTTCTTTTTCAAAATATCCAGTGTCTTGCTTGGACACTGTCAACTACTGCCTACTTGAAATAATTTCTTCCGGTGACATCTGACATTCCAATCTGCTATTTTTCTTCCCACTTGGGATGCTCCCACTCAGTGTCCTTTGCCAGTCTCTTTCCCTCTGCGCATTCCTTGGATATGGTGTTCTCTACCTGCTCCCATGTCTACATCCAGAAGATGAAAATACAAATCCCCATTTGCAGCTCAGATTTCTTTCCTGAGCTTCAGGCTTCAGAGAAGGTAACTAGAGCATGTATCTGTATTTTACCCCTGATGATGCCAAAGCATTTCATATTCAACAACACGCCCCAAACTGAACTCACCACCTACCTTCCGCCCTGAAACCTTGCACCTCCTCCTGTGTTTGACTGAATAACATTTCTCTCCATATGGTTATCTCAGCCAAGCCATTCTCTTTGCTGCTGATAGAATTACTTTTCTAAAATTAAAAATATGATCATTTTACTCCTTTGCTATCAATGGCATATTAATTCCACGATAAAGCCTGAAACTCACCACGTGATATACAAACCATGTATCAAAGATGGCTAGCTATACAAGATCTATGTTCTCCTCTTATTCCTGGATGTACAGCTGACCTGCTCTTCCCAGCCACTCTGGAATTCAGGGTGACCATGTCACTGAGTTTCAAATGATGGATGCCATCCCCAGACTAGTGTCTTTAAGAAATAACTATGCCTCTGGGACGCCTGGGTGGCTCATTTGGTTAAGCAGCTGCCTTTGGCTCAGGTCATAATCCCAGCGTCCTGGGATCGAGTCCCACATCGGGCTCCTTGCTCATCAGGGAGCCTGCTTCTCCCTCTGCCTCTGCCTGCCATTCTACCTGTGCTCGCGCTCTCTCCCTCTCTCTCTCTGACAAATAAATAAAAATCTTAAAAAAAAAAAAAAAGGGAAAGAAATAGCTATGCTTCTTCCACACTCTCTCTTTCCTGTTCAGTAGTTAGGATGATGCCGTAGAGGATGGCAGACTCACAAGGCGAATTTGTTGCCTGAAGGGAAGTCATTGTACTCCAGAAACAATTGCCATTGGTCAAACCTCATTGGAAGCCAGAGAATAAAGGAGCTCAAGTTATAAAGTCTACAGGGTTCAGCCTTATTGTCCTCACCTCCAGTGACTGTCTAGCACTGTTAGGTAAGCTAGGAATATATTTCTATCAAATATTAAAATGAAGGGGCGCCTGGGTGGCTCAGTCAGCTAAGCATCCAACTCTTGATCTCAGCTCAAGTCATGCACGATTGCAGGGTCATGAGATTGAGCTCCGTGTCAGGCTGCCCACCCAGCATCCAGTCTCCTTGAGATTCTCTCTCTGCCCCTCCCCCACCCCACTCATGCTCTCTCTAAATAAATAAATAAAATCTTAAAAAAAATTTTGGAGTGAAAAGAAGTTGAGTAAGTAGCCCAAGGTCACATGAGGGAGTATATTCAATGGAGCCCACATTCGAATCTAGACTGCCTTAAACCAGAAGGCAGGTTATTGACCTCTGTGGGTGTATGGTTTTCTTATTGTACACTAAGAATTTCTGTTCCATTGCTTATTTGGCTATCTCCATCCAGTAAATGCTTTTTCAGATGAAGGATCAGGTATGCTTGTTTAATTGTTGCCTTTTGGTATCTTGCAGAGTATCCGGCATATGCTAAGTACACGCTAAATATCAAATGAGTAGCATTGATGACTTACAGAAACGATAGGGACAGAGAGATGGGATAAAATGGCGACCTCCTCTCTTGTTTTACTGCTTTTGGTCAGGAGAGAGAAGAGTATTTTGAGGAGGAAAGCAGACATCTCTTTGTAAAGGACAGAAGTCGATCAAGAATTGACAGTATCTGAAGTCACCTGAATGGGTGGTGAAAGTTTATCTCCATGGAATTCACTAGCAGTCCTTAATTTATTTTCTCAGGAAAATTATTGCTTTCAAAGAAGTTTCCAAATTTATGCCATGTGGCATAATTTTATGTCCAAATCCTATTCATCCCTTAATTCCCAGTTCAGGCGCCCCTCGTTTTGCCTGCTCCAGAGGTTGGCATTAATCTCTTCCAATTCTGAACTTCCATGTCACTTCATCTCTGCCTCTCTCATGATATTGACCACAGTTGGTCTTGTTCTTGAGACACTGGTACTCAGTTCTGTAAGCACCTCCAGGCAGAAGGTGCATATCCTCCATCCTGCTGGCACATGGGTGCTCAGCTGAATATATACTGAGTTAATTCATAAGTAAATAAGCCTTCCCATAGAACCAAATACTAGCCTGGCATGAAGAGTTTCTTCATTCAAAACAAAAACAAAAGCAAAATACATAATAGCTCTGGATGTCACTGGAACACATTTGAAAGGTCAGCCATACACTTATATGCATAATATGTTAATATCCCACACACAAGACTCCAAAAATTTTGCTGATTCTAAAATGTATTCTGCCCTAGATTTAAATGTGAAGTGCATGCTTCTACTGTCTAGACTTTTTGAGAATTTTGGCATTTTTAGGACTTAAAAAAAAAAAAAGGCGTGGTCTCCTTCAAAATGTAATTTGTAGGGGCGACTGGGTGACTCAGTTGGTTAAGCATCCAAGTCTTGATCTCAACTCACGTCTGCATCTGAGGGTCCTGAGTTCAAGCCTTGAGCTGGGCTCCTTGCTGGATGCTGGGCAGGGAGCCTACTTAGAAATAAACAAAGTGCAGTTTGCATGCAGAAGTCTGAAAAAGAGAGCCTCTCACTTGCATTGAGGGACTCTCAGAAGGTATAAAACTAACATGATTCATTTGAATTCTGGAAGTGAGTTTTGGTTTGGCTTTTGATCTGAACATACAGGTATAAATCCCAGTTTATCATCTGGAGTGTGTAAGAATTAGTTTTTCTCATTCAAATGCTGGTTTTCATTTTTTTTTAAATGTTTGAAGATTACTCCTTACAAGATTCTTATAACTGTCTCAAGATACATGAAATAATGGTTGAAGGGGAAAAAAGGAATTTAGATAGCAAAATGAGAAACAAGTTCTTAGCAAACAGAAGTAAAGGAGGGTAGAATTAAAGTCCCATTACTGTGAAAGCAGACTGTCATAGAGAAACCTTTTAAACTCCATTTATTTAACATAGCTTTTTATTGTGACATGTAGATTCACATTTTAGTTTAACTTAACAGCTTTAGGTATAATTGTTCCTGGTGGACCTGGGCGTGGACATTTTTAGTAGTGTTTGCTCAAGAACAGTCTTTACCGCTAGTTCAGTCCCCACCTTTTCCACCAGAGGGCAGCAAACGGCCATATCCAGATTACTCTCTCTAGCTCATTCTGGCTTCACTTAGAAGCCAAGCAGAGGAACTTAATCCACATTCCATTCATCCAAGGGAAACCTATCTCCACAACTTCAGACGGAATGGAGACAAATCAACTTATCCCTGGCGTGGAGATTCAGATAATCAAGGAAACATCTCACAGGGAAAGGAGATGCATGTGATTTCAAGGTGTGGTTCCTGAAGAGTGGCCCGAAGGCCTTGCTTTGGCCGCGTGGGGCGGGGGTGGGGGGGTGGCATAACCTAAGTTTATTTTCAAGGACCAGAGGCATCTGATCCTGGAAATGGCTAGACTTAAAAAGCAAGTTGATAGTCAGATAATTGGATGTATGTTTTTTCTACATTAAAGACTAAATGCCCAAGAACTGGCCTAGGAATCATTATTACTATTTTTTGACAGCCTTGAGGCAAAATTTCCAAGTCAGATTTATAACGTGCGTAGGGATTTGGTTGCTTGTTTTGCTTTCTTCTCTCTTGCCAGTTACCTCCTGAGAACTGGGCATGGGTCAGTAGGATCCTTCGGTTGTGGCTGCTAGCAAGTCTGTGCCTGATTTGACAGGTTTCTGAGAAAGTACCAGGGCCTCTAATGGAACATAACACCCTCGTGCTCTGCCAGGGGACTGAGCCAAACCACATTTCAATGTCTGCTCCTCACCCAGGCTCTGAGCAGCGGCCATCTTTCCTGCGTAAGAAGTCATTACTGGAATCTTCTCCATGTGTTTGCTTTTGCAACTAAACTAGTCAAGAAAATGTTTTTTGTTTTTTGTTTTTTTTTAATTAAGGTTCACTCAGAAAGGAGATAGTCTTTGTACACCCAGCATTTTTAAGAGACTCACCATCTGTGTGCCCAGATATAGTCACAAACACACATACACACATGCACACAGCCAAGAAACAAAAAGTGCCCAGGACAGTCATGCTCCTAAAAGCTTTTCTTTTTGCACCAGTATATATCACTATGTATTTCATAAAATCTGCTGTGAGAGATGCCACATAGCAAGAATTTTGAAAACATGACCAGGGCAATACGCAAATGTATTCAAATAGTAACAGGAAGCTAAAGTGTGACAAAGCCAACACATGGAGTCCCATCTAACTCAGGTTCTACTCTGGGATAAAAATTAAGGATACTAAAATTAGTATTAAAACTCTACCCTCTTAAGCATATAAGCATCATGAAAACAGGAATGAACCTTTTGTTTTAATAAGAAATGACTCAGTTCCTTCTTCTTACTAAGTATTTCTTACTTAGTTCCTTTTTCTTACTAAATGGGCTCAATTAGTATCTGTCAAATGAAGAAAATGCTTCCGAAATCTCCCACATCAGAGACCAGTATCTCTGAGTAAACCCTCTCCAGGCAGCCTTTTCTCCACCTCCAGCATTAAAGACTAGGATTTCTTCAGTAGAACCTTAGGTGAGGTAGTTGTCTTGGGTCAAGGGCCCATGTGAGGTACATCTTCACCAGCAATAATATTCAGAGAGGCAGGCTGCCCCTGAGAAGTGTGTGCACACAGATACTGACTGAATAAAATAGAAGACTGCCTTCTCATTTTCTCCCTGGGATAGGATTGCCAGATTTAGCAAATAAAAATACAGAGTGCAGGGGCGCCTGGGTGGCTCAGTGGGTTAAAGCCTCTGCCTTCGGCTCAGGTCGTGATCCCAGGGTCCTGGGATTGAGCCCCACATCCGGCTCTCTGGTCGGCAGGAAGCCTGCCTCCCCCTCTCTCTGTGGCTTCCTCTCTGCCTACTTGTGATTTCTGTCTGTCAAATAAAAAAAAACAAAAACAAAAACAAAAAACAGGTGCTCAGTTAAATTTGAATTTCAGATAAATGAATTTATCAGGGGACACATCAATACTATAATAATATTCATTATTTATCTGAAATTAAAAATAACCAAGCATTCTGTATTTTACCTGGCAGCCCTACCCTGGAGCATGCACTTTCAGAGCCGAAGGGTGAGGGAATTGTCTGACTCTATATTTGTGATCTTTCTTCCTTTCTGGGCATGTAGGTTGTATCCTTTTAACTTCAATGAATGAGAGCCATCATAGTGGGGTGGTAACAGTAGATAAAATTTAATCCCCTAAAGTGTGCCGTCAAAAACTCTAGTATTTGAAAATGTTCTCTGGCCTCTAAGGTTTGAGAAGCACTAGTACACAGTCTTCAGTACTCAGTCATCTTTGATCTGAATGAAGAGCCTGCCTGCCCTTAACCTTCTGGGGTCCCCCATATTTTGGGAAATACTTTCTGGGCAGATACCTGATTTTAGAAGGCCTTGGAAGTTTTGTGTTTCCTAAGTAAGTCCCAGCTCATTACCAACTTCCTAATAATGGAGTAGATCCAGCATCCAATTCTGGGGATGGAGCAAGGATTCATATACAAGAGTAGGGGGCGGGGAGTACTGAATCAAGTGAGGAGACTCTGAATTCAGCTTTTCCAATATAAATAAGGCTTAGAAAAGTGATCCTCAGACTTCTGTTCAAAAACATCCAGTATTAGTCCTGGATCAGAGCCCATCTTTCTTGAAAGCCCACACCTAACAGTAACTCTAAAAAAGTGAGCAGTTAACTCATAGTGGCAAAGGGGCCGGGTTCACATTTTACCCTGAGTTCAACCCTTGTACTTCATGGGTCCAGGTGACTCTGGACACCTTAGGGAGAGGTGAGGAGGGAGTGGCAGGAGACAAAGGAATCATGCTGGCAATGAGTGAGGGGACAGGAATAAACCCTTTTCTGTAAGAAATCATTGTTCAAGTGATCTCAAAGCTTTAGTTAATAGAATTTTGTGCAGAAAATTCTCTGTTATTACTTCTAAACATCACTTTTAATTGAACCATATTATAAATGTGTATCACTGAGTAAAATGCAACCAATCAAATGAATAAAAATAAAACTTGCTTTTCTAGAAAACTCCATTATATTATATGGCATTTAAGACCTTTCACAAATTAATACTAATCTATCTTCCCAACCTAATCTCTTGTCACTTCTTTCTAGGACTGCTATTTCTAGGACTCAGGATTTCTGAGTCTCAGCACTGTTGACATTTCAAATGGGATAATTCTTAGTTGTCCAGGGCTGTTTTGTGCATTATAGAACATTTAGCATCAACCCTGGCTTCTACCCACTAAATGCAAGTAGCACCCCACTCCCAAGGTCATGAAAATCAAAAAATGTCCAAAGACATTGCCAGCTGTTTCCTGGGACATAAAATCACCCCCATCGAGAACCACCAGGGATAAATACCTCACCTCCTTTGAGAACCACTACTCTAGCCCATGAGGCAACTTACCCTTCTATGAACATGTTTTCACACACCATACCCCACTACACATGCAGTCACACACACACACACACACACACACACACACACACACACACACACACAATTTCTTCCTGTTCCATTTACCCAAAACATCCTACTTTTCCCTTTTTCATTGAAAGATTGTACTTTTGTTGAAGGCCTATATCAAATGCTGTCTATCTGCATTATTTCCCTTACAATCCATGCCAACTTAATTTCCTTTCCCTCCTCATGATCTCATGTGTGTGTGTGTGTGTGTGTGTATCCATTCCCTAACAAAAACATAAAGCACTCAAATAAACGTTTTTGTTGAAGCATAAGCCAAAGTTATGTCAAAGTTATGTCCTAAGTTATGTCATTTACTATATATTTTGCTAAAGGAATATGTTGATTTTCATACCCATCAAGTAGATTAATTTAGACTAGATAGCTTCAGCAAAGCTGGAAGCTGGATTGTTTGCTATTTTCCAAACATGCGTGGTACTTTCCCATCTTTACCCAGTTGTTGAAATTTTTTACTTCACCTGGAAAGTTCTATTCCCATTCCTTTCTGTCAATATTGGCTTGGAGTCCCTGAGAAAGAGCTGCCTTTGGAAGGAGGAAGGACATCTTCCCCTAAGAGAAAAGGAAAGAAAAGGGGAAGGAATGAAGCACCACAGCACCAAGGTAAAGAGGAGAATGGAGGGTCCTCACCTCTAGACATTCTCATCCACTAGAGCAAGATGGTAGAGTGTGTGTCAGGGCCTGTCCAGTGTGTGAACGTGCAGTTCCCAAGGGTAACCCTCAGACAGATGTCTCAGGGAAATGTCAAGGGATAACTTCAAGGATGGCAAAGCAGCAGTGAGATTGCAGGGTTGCTTTCAGATGTACATATCTTTTCCTAGAAAACTCCTACTCCTACTTCAAGACCCAGCCCCAAAGATTCCCTTCTCTGACTCACCCAGGTGAAAACTAAACTCATGGGAGTCCTCTCTCCCCCACCCCATCCCTGCAATCCCTCCAAAGGTATATACCTTGTATCTGGGGTTTTATGTTCACTCCTCCATCTCTCCCATTACCTCTGGAGCTACTCAAAAGTCCTAATTCATCTCTACATTCCCAGCACATGGCAACATGGCCAGAGCATGTATGTGCTAGAAAAATGCTGAGTGAGTGAAGGGTGGGAAGAGTGAGCATAGGAAGGAATGAGTGGAATTCCCTCCTCAGCAGAAGCTGACCTGTGCTGAGTGGATTAAGCAGAGCAGAGAGAGACCCAAGGCGAGGCTGGTCATCTCTGGCTGCACAGGAACAGGGAAAGACTGCACGTGTGCCGGCACATGAAGGAAAGCAAACAAGAATAATAGCCGTGAAATAAATGTGAAACTCAGATGGTTTTCTCGGAAGCTGTGTGCAGTCCTGAACACCAGGGGATAGAGTGGGAGGACAGGGAACTGAGGGCAAAAAGTAAGGGGCCCAGGAGATAATTCACAGTTGGGAACGGAATGCCTTCCTAAACCAGAGAGTGTGTGGTCCAGAAAGCAGAGCGCCACAGACGCAGTTACTGTAAAAAACCACTCGTGCCTTTTTTTTTTTTTTTGACAAAAATGAAGTCTGTTTTGAATCTGACTGTCTTTCTAACAGCACATAACCTTGCTTTGACAAGTTGTAGCTCCACAAAACCATCCTTCAGATGGAATTTCGTTCCGTGTGAATACATGGCACCTTGCAGCACTGCTGCTTCCTGAACCCCTCCTGCGTGCTCTCTGCCTTGGTCTTTATCCCTGACAACCGGCCTGCTGGGGTGGGGGGCGCTCTGTCTGTTTCACACACAGGGAGATTGAGGCACGCAGTGGTTATGTGAGTAACCCAAGATCACACACTAGTACACAGGACCAACATGAAAGACCCAAGTCTTTTCTTTCTTTTCCTTTTTTTTTTTTTTTTAAGATTTTATCTATTTATTTGAGAGAGAGCGAGAGACAGAGATAACGAGAGAGCGCACAAGCAAGGAAGAGAGAGAGAGGCCCGATGCAGGGCTCGATCCCAGGACCCTGGGATCATAACCTGAGCCGATGGCAGACACTTAACCGACTGAGCCACCCAGGCTCCCGGACCGAGTCTTTCTGATGGCAGAGCCCATGTGCTTCTTACTATATCAAGCAGATGCTCCTTCAAGTGTAATCAGTGAAGGGTAGTGATGGGGACACACCCACAGAATCAAGGCGTCATGGGCCCTGTACTGGAACAACCGTATGCATCCCTTAATGTTCTGCTGTTGCTGTCATGAAATTCTTAATATTTTTTGAACAAGGGGCTCTGCATTTTCATTTTTGTTCTGGACCCTGCAAATTATGTAGGCAGTCCTGAATAGAATCATAGAGTGTTTGAGTTGGAGGCGGTTTTAAGAGGATACCAGTACCACCCCCCTCCATGCATTTTAGAGACGAAAAAACAGGCACAGAGAGGTTAAGTGGCCTACCTTTGGTAACACAGCTGACTGGCAGCAGAGCAGTGGCAGAACCTAGGTCCTCGTGTTGTTTCTCCCTCACCACACTGTCCCCTTGAGAACTTTTAACATTAGAGAAGGTAGGCTTTCCCTTCCCTGTAGGAGCTTATCTCTAACCAGAATGTCATTTGTGGCCAAGCTGGGTCAACTCATTTCACTCCTGGGCAAATGGCCCTGGGTATTTCATAAAACCAAATGCACATAAACCTAAATGTGATTCCAACAAAACCACAATGTCTACACTGTGGTAAAAGAAACTTTTAGCAGAGCCGCTTACCCCTCTGGCCTGCCCCAGCCTCCCTAACCTGCATTTCATAGCAGAGGGAGGAAAGCTCAGCCAGGTCAGGCTGGGGTCATTGCCAGGGCAGCCAGGGGGATGTCGGGCTCAAGGCCAAGGCCAGGCTTCTACCTAAGCTGACCCAGAGAAGAGGAAGCATTTTGGCATGCCCAGTCTCCCTCCAGGGTCCAAGGCCTAGATATTCAGCTTCTCTTCGATTGGTAACACATTAAGCCTCGTCCGCGGAGCCTGTCAGAGCCACAGTCAGGTAAAGACAGAAGTAAGGGTTTGTGTTCATTCTTTCATGCCCACATGTTTGGAATTCACAAGAATGGGGACACAGGGTTCTGATTTCCAGTCCAGAAAACATATTTGCCTCAGACACACAAGAGCATGTGGCTCTCTCAGGGGAGTGCTGGTGCTGAAAAGTTTTAGACAATTTTGAAAGTCACCTGTGTGCAAGATGGCCCAAAGAGGTGTAGCCCATGCAGATCACTGAGGGAACACGGTTATGTTATAAAAGAGCTTCTCAGTTGCCTGGTGTTGTGGAAAGATTGCGCCAGTAGGCACAGTATGAACGGTTTCCATTTTCAGTCAGAATAAACACAGTGTGTGTTAACACTGCTACAGTGTGGTCACAACTTCATGATCTGGTATCCACCAGATGACCGTTGTCCTTATGTCATAGACAGCACACAGAAATCACCATCTAACATAGAAACATCACAAAGACAGGGATCTTACTTGTTGCAAGCAGCTGAACAGGGCCTGGCACATAGTAAGTGCTCATTAAATACTGTGTGAATGAATGCTACTTGTGGCTTTGAAGGATTATTAAAATACTGGTATAAATGAAGGGCACCTGGATGGCTCAGTCACTTAAGAATCCGACTCTTGGGGGGAGGAGTCAAGATGGCGGAGAAGTAGTAGGCTGAGACTACTTCAGCTAGCCGGAGATCAGCTAGATAGCTTATCTAAAGATTGCAAACACCTGAAAAGCCATCGGCAGATCGAAGAGAAGAAGAACAGCAATTCAGGAAACAGAAAAACAACCACTTTCTGAAAGGTGTTTTCTTTTTTTTTTAATTCTTTTTTTTTTCTTTTTTTCTTTTTTTTTCTTTTTCTTTCTTTCTTCCTTTTTGAACCTCTTTTTATCCCCTTTTTCCCCCCTCACAATTTTGGATCTCTTCTAATTTGGTTAAAGCGTATTTTCCTGGGGTTGTTGCCACCCTTTTAGTATTTTACTTGCCCCTTCATATACTCTTATCTGGACAAAATGACAAGACGGAAAAATTCAACACAAAAAAAAGAACAAGAGGCAGTACCGAAGGCTAGGGACCTAATCAATACAGACATTGGTAATATGTCAGATCTAGAGTTCAGAATGACAATTCTCAAGGTTCTAGCCGGGCTCGAAAAAGGCATGGAAGATATGAGAGAAACCCTCTTGGGAGATATAAAAGCCCTTTCTGGAGAAATAAAAGAACTAAAATCTAACCAAGTTGAAATCAAAAAAGCTATTAACGAGGTGCAATCAAAAATGGAGGCTCTCACTGCTAGGATAAATGAGGCAGAAGAAAGAATTAGTGATATAGAAGACCAAATGACAGAGAATAAAGAAGCTGAGCAAAAGAGGGACAAACAGCTACTGGACCACGAGGGGAGAATTCGAGAGATAAGTGACACCATAAGACGAAACAACATTAGAATAATTGGGATTCCAGAAGAAGAAGAAAGAGAGAGGGGAGCAGAAGGTATACTGGAGAGAATTATTGGGGAGCATTTCCCCAATATGGCAAAGGGAACGAGCATCAAAATTCAGGAGGTTCAGAGAACGCCCCTCAAAATCAATAAGAATAGGCCCACACCCCGTCACCTAATAGTAAAATTTACAAGTCTCAGTGACAAAGAGAAAATCCTGAAAGCAGCCCGGGAAAAGAAGTCTGTAACGTACAATGGTAAAAATATTAGATTGGCAGCTGACTTATCCACAGAGACCTGGCAGGCCAGAAAGAGCTGGCATGATATTTTCAGAGCACTAAATGAGAAAAACATGCAGCCAAGAATACTATATCCAGCTAGGCTATCATTGAAAATAGAAGGAGAGATTAAAAGCTTCCAGGACAAACAAAAACTGAAAGAATTTGCAAACACCAAACCAGCTCTACAGGAAATCTTGAAAGGGGTCCTCTAAGCAAAGAGAGAGCCTACAAATGGTAGATTAGAAAGGAACAGAGACCATATACAGTAACAGTCACCTTACAGGCAATACAATGGCCCTAAATTCATATCTCTCAATAGTTACCCTGAATGTTAATGGGCTAAATGCCCCTGTCAAAAGACACAGGCTATCAGAATGGATAAAAAAACAAAACCCATCTATATGTTGCCTCCAAGAAACTCATTTTAAGCCCGAAGACACCTCCAGATTTAAAGTGAGGGGGAGGAAAAGAATTTACCATGCTAATGGACATCAGAAGAAAGCAGGAGTGGCAATCCTTATATCAGATCAATTAGATTTTAAGCCAAAAACTATAATAAGAGATGAGGAAGGACACTATATCATACTCAAAGGGTCTGTCCAACAAGAAGATCTAACAATTTTAAATATCTATGCCCCCAACGTGGGAGCAGCCAACTATATAAACCAATTAATAACAAAATCAAAGAAACACATCAACAATAATACAATAATAGTAGGGGACTTTAACACTCCCCTCATTGAAATGGACAGATCATCCAAGCAAAAGATCAGCAAGGAAATAAAGGCCTTAAACGACACACTGGACCAGATGGACATCACAGATATATTCAGAACATTTCATCCCAAAGCAACAGAATACACATTCTTCTCTAGTGCACATGGAACATTCTCCAGAATAGATCACATCCTCGGTCCTAAATCAGGACTCAACCGGTATCAAAAGATTGGGATCATTCCCTGCATATTTTCAGACCACAATGCTCTAAAGCTAGAACTCAACCACAAAAGGAAGTTTGAAAACAATCCAAATACATGGAGACTAAACAGCATCCTTCTAAAGAATGAATGGGACAACCGGGAAATTAAAGAAGAATTGAAAAAAATCATGGAAACAAATGATAATGAAAATACAACGGTTCAAAATCTGTGGGACACAACAAAGGCAGTCCTGAGAGGAAAATATATAGCAGTACAAGCCTTTCTCAAGAAACAAGAAAGGTCTCAGGTACACAACCTAACCCTACACCTAAAGGAGCTGGAGAAAGAACAACAAAGAAACCCTAAGCCCAGCAGGAGAAGAGAAATCATAAAGATCAGAGCAGAAATCAATGAAATAGAAACCAAAAAAACAATAGAACAAATCAACAAAAGTAGGAGCTGGTTCTTTGAAAGAATTAATAAAATTGATAAACCCCTGGCCCGACTTATCAAAAAGAAAAGAGAAAGGACCCAAATAAATAAAATCATGAATGAAAGAGGAGAGATCACAACTAACACCAAAGAAATACAAACTATTATAAGAACATACTATGAGCAACTCTACGCCAACAAATTTGACAATCTGGAAGAAATGGATGCATTCCTAGAAACATATAAACTACCACAACTGAACCAGGAAGAAATAGAAAGCCTGAACAGACCCATAACCAGTAAGGAGATTGAAACAGTCATTAAAAATCTCCAAACAAACAAAAGCCCAGGGCCAGACAGCTTCCCGGGGGAATTCTACCAAACATTTAAAGAAGAACTAATTCCTATTCTCCTGAAACTGTTCCAAAAAATAGAAATGGAAGGAAAACTTCCAAACTCATTTTATGAGGCCAGCATCACCTTGATCCCAAAACCAGACAAGGATCCCACCAAAAAAGAGAGCTATAGACCAATATCCTTGATGAACACAGATGCGAAAATACTCAACAAAATACTAGCCAATAGGATTCAACAGTACATTAAAAAGATTATTCACCATGACCAAGTGGGATTTATTCCAGGGCTGCAAGGTTGGTTCAACATCCGCAAATCAGTCAGTGTGATACAACACATCAATAAAAGAAAGAACAAGAACCATATGATACTCTCAATAGATGCTGAAAAAGCATTTGACAAAGTACAGCATCCCTTCCTGATCAAAACTCTTCAAAGTGTAGGGATAGAGGGCACATACCTCAATATCATCAAAGCCATCTATGAAAAACCCACCGCAAATATCATTCTCAATGGAGAAAAACTGAAAGCTTTTCCGCTAAGGTCAGGAACATGGCAGGGATGTCCATTATCACCACTGCTATTCAACATAGTACTAGAGGTCCTAGCCTCAGCAATCAGACAACAAAAGGAAATTAAAGGCATCCAAATCGGCAAAGAAGAAGTCAAATTATCACTCTTCGCAGATGATATGATACTATATGTGGAAAACCCAAAAGACTCCACTCCAAAACTGCTAGAACTTATACAGGAATTCAGTAAAGTGTCAGGATATAAAATCAATGCACAGAAATCAGTTGCATTTCTCTACACCAACAGCAAGACAGAAGAAAGAGAAATTAAGGAGTCCATCCCATTTACAATTGCACCCAAAACCATAAGATACCTAGGAATAAACCTAACCAAAGAGACACAGAATCTATACTCAGAAAATATAAAGTACTCATGAAAGAAATTGAGGAAGACACAAAGAAATGGAAAAATGTTCCATGCTCCTGGATTGGAAGAATAAATATTGTGAAAATGTCTATGCTACCTAAAGCAATCTACACATTTAATGCAATTCCTATCAAAGTACCATCCATCTTTTTCAAAGAAATGGAACAAATAATTCTAAAATTTATATGGAACCAGAAAAGACCTCGAATAGCCAAAGGGATATTGAAAAAGAAAGCCAACGTTGGTGGCATCACAATTCCGGACTTCAAGCTCTATTACAAAGCCGTCATCATCAAGACAGCATGGTACTGGCACAAAAACAGACACATAGATCAATGGAACAGAATAGAGAGCCCAGAAATAGACCCTCAACTCTATGGTCAACTAATCTTCGACAAAGCAGGAAAGAATGTCCAATGGAAAAAAGACAGCCTCTTCAATAAATGGTGCTGGGAAAATTGGACAGCCACATGCAGAAAAATGAAATTGGACCATTTCCTTACACCACACACAAAAATAGACTCAAAATGGATGAAGGACCTCAATGTGCAAAAGGAATCCATCAAAATTCTTGAGGAGAACACAGGCAGCAACCTCTTCGACCTCAGCCGCAGCAACATCTTCCTAGGAACAACGCCAAAGGCAAGGGAAGCAAGGGCAAAACTGAACTATTGGGATTTCATCAAGATCAAAAGCTTTTGCACAGCAAAGGAAACAGTTAACAAAATCAAAAGACAACTGACAGAATGGGAGAAGATATTTGCAAACGACATATCAGATAAAGGACTAGTGTCCAGAATCTATAAAGAACTTAGCAAACTCAACACCCAAAGAACAAATAATCCAATCAAGAAATGGGCAGAGGACATGAACAGACATTTCTGCAAAGAAGACATCCAGATGGCCAACAGACACATGAAAAAGTGCTCCATATCACTCGGCATCAGGGAAATACAAATCAAAACCACAATAAGATATGACCTCACACCAGTCAGAATGGCTAAAATAAACAAGTCAGGAAATGACAGATGCTGGCGAGGATGCGGAGAAAGGGGAACCCTCCTACACTGTTGGTGGGAATGCAAGCTGGTGCAGCCACTCTGGAAAACAGCATGGAGGCTCCTCAAAATGTTGAAAATAGAACTGCCCTATGACCCAGCAATTGCACTATTGGGTATTTACCCTAAAGATACAAACTTAGTGATCCAAAGGGGCACGTGCACCCGAATGTTTATAGCAGCAATGTCCACAATAGCCAAACTATGGAAAGAACCTAGATGTCCATCAACAGCTGAATGGATCAAGAAGATGTGGTATATATACACAATGGAATACTATGCAGCCATCAAAAGAAATGAAATCTTGCCATTTGCGACAACATGGATGGAACTAGAGCATATCATGCTTAGCGAAATAAGTCAAGCAGAGAAAGACAACTATCATATGATCTCCCTGATATGAGGAAGTGGTGATGCAACATGGGGGCTTAAGTGGGTACGAGAAGAATAAATGAAACAAGATGGGATTGGGAGGGAGACAAACCATAAGTGACTCTTAATCTCACAAAACAAACTGAGGGTTGCTGGGGGGAGGGGGTTTGGGAGAAGGGGGTGGGATTATGGACATTGGGGAGGGTATGTGCTTTGGTGAGTGCTGTGAAGTGTGTAAACCTGGTGATTCACAGACCTGTACCCCTGGGGATAAAAATATATGTTTATAAAAAAAAAAAAAAAGAATCCGACTCTTGGTTTTTGGTTCAGGTCATGATCTCAGGATTGTGAGATCAAGCCCCACATCAGGCTCTGCACCCAGAGAGGAGTCTGCTTAAAGAGTCTCTCCCTCTGCCCCCAACCCCACTCATTCACACACACACACACACACACACACACACACACACACACGCTCTCTCTCTCAAAAAAAAAAAAAATCTTTAAATGAATGACTAGTTTGGTGTCACAGATTTTCATTCTAATGTGATGACCAAAAAGGGATATTTCATGAACTCTGAGGAAGTTAAATGGGTCCATTATTTCTTGTGTGCATTTGATGCAAATGATGACAAGTAACGATGGAAAAAATTTCAGAAGTTACCATTTCATTTCTCTATTAATGTCCAAGAGCTTTATATATCTATACTAATTTTAGTAACTCTAACACACAGATATAATTGTAAAGTATATTTATAGTTATTAATAGAGAAATACATGGTTTTTATTTGCTTATCTGTGTATAAATATAAGTGATATATATATATATATGTATATATCTGTGTGTATGTTTATGTGTGTGTGTGTATGTATATGTACAGAGAGAGACAGTCTTTTTTGTAACATCATGACTCAAGACTCCTAAATATTCCATGTCTACTTTCACAAAACAAGAACACTCTTTTGTGAAACCATCAGACCACTGTCCCAATCAAAAATCAACATCAACACAACACCACCTTCCAATCCACTGACCCCATTCAAATTTCTCCAACTGTCTGAATGTCTCTTTTCTCATTCTTCCCGAGGAACACCCATCGTCTCATTGTTCTCCTTCAGTCTGGAATAGTCTTTCCTTTCCCTGGCTCTGTGTACTTGACAGTCTTAAAGAAACAGACTTTTCATTCACTAGGATGACCCTCCACTTGGATCAGTTGAATGTTTCCTTAGACACAAGCCCTGCATTCTTGGCAGAAGAAGTGGAGAAAAGCTGCTGTGCTCTTCTCAGCATGTCACATTCAGAGGCTACATTATGACTTGTCCCACTATTGGTGATGTTAATCTTGATCATCTGGCCAAATGTCTGCCATGTTCTCCACTGCAAACTCACCACTTTTCTTTTTATTCAATTAGTATTTTGTGGGGAGACAATCCAATATCACACCGATATACTATACATCAAATTTGTACACTTAGTAGTTGGAACTATAATGTAAGGAAGAACCACTTCTTTCCTTCATTTGTTTGTTTACACATTTATTTATATCAATGTGAACTTACGGATCCTTATTTTATTCATGAGTTTCAATCCAGTGTTTTCCTTATTTATTTGATGTTTTAGTTGTCCTAGATTTGGCTAGTGGGAGCTCTTCAAGTTGACTTATTTGTCCTATTGATATATCCCCATCATTCTTTGAGCATTACTTTTGGTCTTAACACACGATGATTCAGGTTCATCTGGTTCTTTCCTCACCTTAGCCTTATAGTCAGCCATTCTTCTAAGGAGCCCTGCTCCTTTGAGTGGAGGAAGAGTGTAAAAATCAAGATCTGGGGAGATGGTATGCTCAAACTATTTCTATACCTGTGTGTATATATATGTATATATGTAAGAATTCATGAGTTCATACCATTATTTACAGCTTCAGTCCAACACCTCGGGATCTTTCTGGCCTTCCCTATTTCCACATTTGAAGATCTTGCCTCAGATGTTGAGAAATATCAATGGACTCTCCTCAATATTTTACCCATTTTCTCAATTAGCTTATTTGCTAAAAGCAACCAATGCACAGCCTTCCAGCTGCCTTCTCCAGCTGTGACCTCTACATCTTCTCACTTTGTTCCTCAGCCATCAGGCTGCCTCCCAATACCACATCCTCATAGTACCACCACCCCTTTACTGCCCTGTTTCCTTGGATGAAAGTGAGAAAGGAAGGGAATAGATTGGCATTTTGAAAGGCCTCCCAAATTATTCTAAGTATGCATGCACATTTGTACATCATTGGAATAGAGCACAAAATGAGGGTGATATTTATGTGTAAATTGGCATTCTCCTGGAAGCATCTCTGTTTTAGCAAGAATCCACCATCTCACTGAATGGGTGGAGTTGGAAGGTCCTGGAAAGGGTAAGAAGTCGTAAGACTTTAGAAACAAGATAAGAAGGTAGGACAGAGAAGTTGGGGATGCCAAAAGTAATCATAAAATTTTGCTACAGGCTGGCCCTCACCATGCCTTCTCACAATTATCTCGTGTGCCACTTTTGGAATGTGTATATGTGTCTCTGCTCTCTAATCTAATTTGCAATCAGATTGCTAAATAGGTCCTAATGCTTTGACTCCTGAAGTCTAGGAAGAATATGATTGCTTTTAATTTGTGGAAGACTTCACTATTTCTGGTAGTTTTCTTACATTTTTCCATTTTGGAGAATGGACTGCACCCCTGAGCATGAGTATAGCCAATGCATGCACAATTTGGTCTTGAGCTCATCTCTGCCAGCACACCTAAGCCTTGACCCCTGATATCTGTTCTTGGACCCCTACACAGCAACCTCATCACCCTCTTAATTTAGTCTTTGCCATATTGCCTGGTAGAAATTGCAAACCCAACACTAAACTCCACAAAGCAGAACTGCCAGGGAAGAACAGTACTGACATGCCTTAGCCAAAATGACCACACTTCTTCCACTTCTTCCAGTTCCACACTAATAAAGAAATTTGTCAATTATTTATTCTGGAAGAAAATTTGAAATCAAGTTAATAGGAAAGGAGGATGAAGGATTGAATTCTGTTATTGCCTTTTCCCGGCTTCCAACGTTGCTGGAGAAAGCCATAAAACCTTATTTGTGCTGTTCATTTTCATATTTTCATGCTTACATTATGGCTGCAAGAAAAGGCAAGGCTGGCTCCAGATGAAACATCTCTGCCTGAAAAAGGAACACTTGGTCCCAGAGCCACAACTGGCACAGCCCTACAAAGTAAGCTTGCATAACAAAGTTAGGGCAAAAGTTAAACAAGGAAAGAACTGAAAGGGGAAAGAGCGCAGTAGAGGCGGTTCTTTAATTTTAATGAAAGCTTTTGTGGTAGTCAGTATCTGATTTGCTAATATTATGTTGGTCTCTAAAATATTCCTCTGACCTGATGTACAACTCCCAGAGATCACCATGGATGACATTTCAAGAAGGAATCTTTGAGTACCTTACAGACTGACATGGACCACAAGAAAACTCCAGTGTGAGGTGGAGTTCACAAGGCTTGAAGCTAAGCTCTAGGTGTACCTTCTTTTTCCCAAGATACAAACAGGGAAGTTTAAAGGTGATTTTGTTTTTATGGGTGTGTATGTGTGCATTAAATATCAAAGTACCAGAAGAGGACAGGAACAGGAAAAAAAAAAAAAAAAGCAAACCAGACTAATTTATAAACTGAAGAGAAAGTCACAATAAATAGAATGAATTAGGGGTTGGGCCAAGACCATTTTGGAAATGATTACAGTTACTGTCCCTAAGAAAGATTATGGAGATACTTAAGTCTGTTCAGGCTGCTATAACAGAACAGGATAGACTGGGTGACTTATAAACAACAGGAATTCATTTGTTTCAATTCTAGAGGCTGGGAAGCCCAACATCAAGGCACCGGCTAATTTGGTGTCTGGCGAGGGTCTCCTTCCTGGTTCACAGACAGCCATTTTTCACTGTGTCTTCATGTGGTGGAAAGGGGTGAGAGAACTCTGTGGGGGGTCTCTTTTGAAAGGGCACTAATCTCATTCATGAGAGCCCCACCCTTATGAACTAACAGCTTCCCAAAGTCCTCACCTCCTAATACTATCACAATGGGGATTAGGTTTCAACATATGAATTTTGGGAAGATATAAGCCTTCAGTCTACAGCAGAAAGTAAGAAAGATTGTACTAATCAAGGTGCAAAGAGGCTCTGTCAACCAGTGGTTTCACTTGTGTTCCTACTATGTGTGCCACATTGTGTTAATACTATAGACCAATGTAAGAAGTAGAAGGTCTGGTTTCTATTTACAATCTATGCCAGGCCAAGTGGTGTGCTGGAATCAGCTCACACCAGCTCATAAGAACAGAGTTAAATAGTCAGGAAATTCTCAAGAAGGTTGTTCAAATTTTGTTGGCTTGAAATCAGCCACAGAAATAATATTTACACCCTGAAAATGAACAAACACTACAAATTAGGACTTCATTTTAAGAGAGCTGGTTTACCAGCACACACTGCCAGTAACCATAAAGGGACATTCCCCGAGGTTGGAGATGATCGATTAGAGTTAGAAGGAATATGAGGATTGATACGAGAAAGGACAGAAGCCATGTCTGCAGAAGAGGACAGATCCAACTGGTGCCTTGGAGAGGCTCCTGTTGAAAGCAGTACTTGACTGTGGAGTATAAAAGAGCCATCCATTTTTTTTTTTTCCTAACCAGGCTTAATCACCATCCCCTCCTCATCCCTGACAGAGGCCATCTCATCAATCTACTCAGTTTCTAAGGAGGGGCAGAGAGGAACACAAACCAGAAAAAGAAGGAGAAAGTAGAAAAGCTGCTGAAGCATGCAACTCATTGGCTTTTACAGATGGGACAGGGTTTGAGGACTACCCAGCCCAATCCCTCACTTAGAGCTGTGGAAATAGAACCAAAGTGGTGGAAGGACTTGTAGGTCATACAACTAGTTAATGGCATGGCCAGGGCAGCAACTAGGTCTCATTCATTACCTCCACCACGTGCCAGGCATTGTGATGGTTCCTAATCCTTGCTCTTCCTACTGCTGCCTCCAGTATGACTTACTCGCAAGAATGGGAGGCAGATTGGAATTAAAGGAAGAATGGAAGTTCGCTAATCCTTCCCTTCCAGCCAGTGCATGCAATATGTGTTGTTTCAAGAAGAATTGGGTTTAGTAACACCAACCGTGAAGTGCCTGCCAACTTAGAAAAGGGAGGTTTGCTTGAAGAGATGATAATGAAGGTGTTGTGCATGGTAAAAGTAGAAAAAAGCATCTTTTGTCCCAAATTGAGTTCCAAGTCATAATTTCTTAAATCACAAACTTTACTCCCTAGAAAACTACCAAAAATGAGCTGATGATTTCAATTCTTTCCAGATGGAAAAACGTTGATGTCACCCCAAGCCTTGCCTCTGCAAGAGTCATTTATTCCACCTCGCATAATGGGGTAGCTGAGGCCAAGGTGTCACAGTTGGAATGAGTCTCTGAGACCAAACAGGCCCCTCGAGAGCTAATTCCTACCTGTCAGGGCTGCACCACTCAGACTTGGGGAGAGGAACTCATGCTGTAGCTACATCAGCTGAACCTTCTCAGGGAATAGAAGACTTGCTTCTCCACTGGCCGTCCAGCCCCTGTCATCAGTATTAAACTCACATTATGTTTTAAAAAGAGAGACTCTTATTAAGCCAGTCTAAATAAAGCCTTTGTGAGAAAACAGTGCCATACTGGTCCCCAGAGGTGTGGATGGAATGTCTCGCTTGATTGATCCTCTGCCTCTCAGATTGCGGTGATCATTCCAACAGAAGTAACAGGAGGATAATATCCACCACTGGCAACATAGACTTTTCTTGGCAAGAGGAATACAGAGGTTTTCTTTAAAGAGTCATTTTGGGGCTAGAATTATATCCAATTCATATTCGGAATTCTTATTTTGTGCCTAGTAATTAATCACATTACTGAGATGACTTAAAGGATGACTTAAAAGATGACTCTTCATCAGTGAGTATGTCCATCAGACAGATGGTAACTCCCCTGGCAGAGGGGGCAATAAAGTAGAACAATAGAGACACAGAATAAAGCAAAACTAAAAAAAAATTTCTAGGTAGTTGATCTCTGACCACTCACTCACCCTCCCCTGGGGGTAGCAGTTCCATCTAGAGGAGATGTACTATTACATGATATGTGAGCTTCATACCAATTGTTCTGGGTTGTCTGCCCAGGACTGGGAGGGTTCCTGAGATACAGAATTTTAGTTTTAAGATCAGGATAGTCTCGGTGAATCAGGAAGAGCTGGTAACACCACTAAACTCCAACTCCACCATGCCCCAACTCACTGACTACAAAACTAATGCTCTAAGAAATCGAGAAACTTGCTCACGATCACAAACTATATGATGGCAGAACCTGAATTTGTATCCCAGTCTGACTTCAAAGACAGGGCTTCCCTTTCAACAGTCTGTAAGGATATTTATATTTATTGACAGGAAGGGATAAAAATATTAAAATAGTGGATGTTTCCTTGTAGCCCCCCCACATTGGAGGCATATTTAACAAGACAACAGGCTTGAAAACTAGGCTTTGGATGCGAAAGATTTCTTAAATTTCTTTGGGAAGGAAGCATGGAGAACTCAGGTCATAGAGTATTCCTATATTTTATGGAAGATACAATTACTCATTATGAAGACTAGGTCATGAGTCTGGTGACCACATATTCCAGTTTTCTGGGACAGTATTGGCTTGTTCCTATTATCCTGATGAATAATTAAGAGTGCTCCCTTTCACTTTCAAAAAAGTCCTGATTCAGATGACAAATTATATGATTTCCCTAGCTAAGAGGCTTAATACTCCAAAAATAGAAGGATGTGATAGACTGGAAAGAAAACAAAGCCCAGGGTACCTGGGTGGCTCAGTCAGTTAAGCATCTGCCTTGGGCTAGGGTCATGATCCCAGGGTCCTGGAATCAAGTTCCACATCTGGCTCCCTGCTTAATGGAGTGTCTTCTTCCCCTCCCCTCTACTCCTTCCCCCTTGCTCATGTGCTCAAACACATGCTCGCTCACTTTCTCTCTCTGTCTCTCTCTCAAATAAATAAATAAAATCTTTTAAAAAATTTTAAAAAGAAAACAAAGCCTACACTTTGTGGCTGTGGAGTTGTAAAAGACAATAGATAAATACGAAGGAAACAAAGACAGATAAAGGAACGTTCCAGGCAGCTGAATGCTGGAGTCAGCTTATCCTGGCTAGCAAGGTTACTTTTTTAAAAATTCAAAAATTTTCTGAGCAGGTCGTTAAGTCATTGCTAGCTTGAAACCAGCCATTTCATCCCAGAAATTAGCAAACACTACATGCCAGGGCTTTTCTCCCTCACAGAGCCAGATGACCAACACACTATTGGATCCCTTGGATCCATAGGACTCATTCTCTCTCTCTCTCTCTCTCTCTCTCTCCCACCCCCTGGCCCCCATCCCACCCATTATGCACATATTGTACATAGACCATAAGCTGAAATGGCAGGGGTGCTTTAGAAGCACCCACTAAAATTAAGTGAACTCTGAGGAATGTAATCTTTATTCTGACTCCTCACTTAGGGCTCTGGAAGATGACTTCCTATGCTGCCCTTGATCAAAGTGTTTCTTTAATGTAAACCCAGGAGTACGGTGTAGTGGAACAGAGGAAGGCATATAAATATAGCTTGTCCAAACCACCTTCAGCTACCCAGGGCATGCAGAACTCAAATTTGGCTGAGGATCTATCTGGAGAACTTGCCGCAGAGGGCCTGCCAATCTGACATGGGATTATACACAGCAGAGGAGATGACCAGAACCAAGGGCAAATATAGGACTTAGCTCAATTCCAGAGGGATCTGCATGTGAGGCAAGACTGCCAGCCGTGATTACTATCCATAGCTGAGTCAAAAGGGACCTATATGAACATTACACCAGCCTCTGGCATTAGTTGTGAATGCCAGCAATATCAGTAGGGATGAGGTAAACAAAGGATGCCACTGTGGGGCCTAGAAGAGCAGAGGGCATGTGATAATGAGCACTTAATGAATATCTGCTCTCCCCAGTTTATGTCTAATTTTCTTTCCTAACTATTGGCCCTGGTGACTTGGGGCCCCACATGAGATATGGAAACAGGGCCTTAAGTAGACCGCTTACCCATTACTGTGCAAGGCCTAATCCATATATTTTTTTAATTTTTTCAATTTATTTATTTTCAGAAAAACAGTATTCATTATATTTTCACCACACCCAGGCCTAATCCATATTAAAATCCCTTACTCAATGCCACTCATGGGTGTGCTTCTCTCCAAACTCTTACTGATATGGAAATTAGTATTGTAAGGCCTTAAGGATGGGTTCTCTGAATTAGCTTTGGGTTTTCTGGAATTGTTATTTTGATCTGATTGGATTTAAAGGTATCAATTACCTTACTGCCCATGGTAAAGTGGGGGACACTGGTCATCTCTATCATGCCGATGCAGAATTTGTATTATCACCTGTTACCTGCAAACACATGTAATCAACTGCTAACAGAACTTTACGCTTTTCCTGAACAAGCAGATGTTGTCATAGAACATAAAGATAAGAAGTATAAAGGAGCTAGTTATATGCTTCTTAAGAAACTGGAGAACTTGGGAGAAAGAAAATTGTGAGTTCAGAGCTTCAGATTCTCAGCTCACATTGTAATGAAGACATATGGGCACATCCTGACCTTAAACCCCTAAATTCTGCTAAGTCTTCATTGCTGAAAGAAAACTGCCTGCATGTCTGCCTGCCTGCCTGCCTTCCCTGAGGGAAGAACTTAGTCTTCCCTCACCCAAGGAATCTGAAATGGCCAATCGTGAGGTAGTGCCCTTGCAGGAGACAACTGGTCTTTTTCTAGAACTTCCCTCACACATTCTCATTGCTTCTAGACCTATGACCAGAGTCAATTCCCGGCAGGCCCAAAGAGTGATGTACAGAATTGACAATCCATAAGAAGGTGAAATATACAACAAAAGAATTGTGCAATTTTGCCCATTTTCACAGAAAATGTGGGAAAATGTATGGGAATCCTACATAGATCCTAAAAGTGACAGGTCAGGGTGGAAGGAATACAATGTTGGACATGACCAAATTCATTGATATAGGTGCACTAAACAGAGATTCTGGATTCAAAATACTAGCTTGATCAACCAAGAGCAGCTGGAAACCGCTCCACCATGGGTTGGTTGGTTGAATTCTGGATGCAAAGGTGGCCTGTACTAAATAAAATGCCAGAACCTCTTTGATAAACTGTAGAACAGCAGTTCTTACAGTATAGTCCACCGAGCCCTGGGGGTCTCCAACACCCTTTCACAGAATTCGTAAGATCAAAACTATTTTCATAATAATACTAAGATGTTATTTCCATGTTTCACTATGTTGCACTGATGGTGCAAAAGCAGTTAGGGTAGAGTGTGTCAGTAAGAATCCAGTAAGATCACCAAACTATACCAGTCACCCCTGTGGTCTTCACGGCTATAATAAAAAGTCTTTATTCTTTTTCTTTAAGTCTTTTTCTTTAAGTCTTCACTCATAATAAAAAGAGTTAATTGCACTTAAGAATAGCCTTGATGAGGCAGTAATAATATTAATCATATTAGGTTTTAATTGTCTAGTGCACATCTTTTTAATATTCTTGTAATGAACTGGAAAATATTTTTTTAAAGATTTATTTATTTACTTGAGAGAAAGAGTGTGTGAGTGGTGGAGGAGGGTGAGGAGGAGATCAGAGGAAGAGAAAGAGAGAGAGTCCTGGGGCAGACTTCATGCTGAGTGGGAAGCCTAACGTGGGGCTCGATCCTATGACCCTGAGATGATGACTTGAGCCAAAAGAGAGTTGGCTGCTTAACCAACTGAGCCACCCAGGCGCCCCCAAATAGGAAGCACTTCTTCTGCATGCTGAAATATGATGGTTGTCTTGAGAAAAGCTCTTGTGTGACTGTTTAAGTTGGGAGCTGAACTAGCAGGTTTTTTTTTTTTTCTTTTTCATGGAATACCATCTTTTACTTGAAAAAAAACTGACAAACTATAGACTTTTCTTCACATTTCATGTCACTTCTGTGAAAACAACTGGCAGCATTTGTTGATGATAAAAGTTCAAACTTCCTAGTAAAAATTAGAGATACATAAAACTTATATCTGCTACTAAAGTTCGATAGCTTTTCATTTCTAATATTAAGAAATGAGATTTTCAATATTATACAATAACATGTATCAACATTTAGAAGGTTAGTATAAGTCAGTGAACCAGTATTTTCCAAATGACCAATGCATGACCCTGTATGTAATATCTTATAAGTCAACATCATTCCATATCATTCAAAGTTCAAGATAGACCAGTGGTTTTTATAAAATTTTAAAAATGTATTGATGTCATTTAAATTTGGTATTTTAGGGATGTCTGGGTGGCTCAGTGGGTTAAGCATCTGCTTTCAGCTCAGGTCATGATCCCGGGGTCCTAGGATCAATTCCCTCATCCAGCTCTCTGCTCAGCAGGAAGCCTGCTTCTCCCTCTCCCTCTGCCTCTCCACCTGCTTGTGCTTGTTCTCTCTTTCTCTCTGTCAAATAGATAAATAAAATCTTTAAAAAGTAAATAAATAAATTTTATAATGTAACCTTCAAGAAATTACCACTTATCAAGTTCTGGTATAGTATCAAAGGAATATATTTTAAACTCTTCAGTTTTAATTTCTAATACAGTAAAAAAAAAAAAATAGATGTAACCCAAATAAACAAGAATTCATGGGAGTTCACAGTAATTTCTAAGAAATGTCAAATAGTCTGAGACCAAAAAGTTTGAAATCAGTTGTCACAGAGGAGAGTATTCAAAGGCTTCAGGACATCTGAATACTAAAGTGGATTTATCTTGTAAGATATGTGCTTTCCAACTATGTCCCACAAGAGAGTCCAGAAGACTCTCCATTTTTTAAGTCTAGAAGAGATAAATATGTTCACGAAGGGAGCTGCAGAATCCAGAGCCCCGACCTGCTCTGTGTTGCCATCTAACTGGTTCCCTGGGATTCAGGGGTGGCAGGGGCTAAGTCATAGGCAATCACAAAGGCAAGGCTGGTATGATTACTAGACTGGGTAGGCGAGCCAAAATAATATATGGAACAGTCTGAACCTCAGAGGTCACTGGCATTGGCTAGTTAATTTTGCTGTTTCTAAAGCTAAATAGATGGATAGTCTACTAAAGTTTTACTAAATTTGTGAAAGCAGAAAAACTAGGTTTGCTCAAGAGAATTATGAGTTGAACCACCATAATAGAGAATTGAGACCCCTTAACCAATTTCTAAACAGAAGCCAGTCTTAAGATCCAGAGGCCCTTAAATGAAGAGCCAGCTGAGTTTTCTTGAGGAAATCTTCTGTACACAGCCAAAAAATGTATATTATAAATCACCTTTCTAGACTTCCCTTCCTACAAGAGGCATATACCCCAGCTCTCCAGGGGCTTAAAACTGTCTGAATTAGCCTAGTATTTCCATCTAAGTCATTCTATTCTAGCTAATCATTGCCTGGTGCAGGCCCACTCAGGCCAAGAAAGAGAGCACAGATCTGAACAACCCTGGACCCCAAAGCATGAACCTGATGTCCATAAGATTCATATTGGACCAGTCATGGGTATACATTTCTTCATCTCTGCCTCCTCTTCCCCAATCTGTTTGTTCAGTCTTTTCTCTTGCTTCTGCCTTATCTTTGCCCTTAAGGTTTTGCCTGTTAGTCCAGTCAGTAGGCAGGTTTGTCCCAGATGAAAGAGGAGTCCTCCATATTCAGAGTTGAGAAAATACAAGCAAGGTATCTATACCATCAGTGTCATGTGTTTATTAGCCTTGACTTAATTCCCATCCCAAAGTAAAGCTACACCAAAGGAAACTTTCAACTTTTTCAGGACTTGAAGGCCTTGCTGTAGTCTTCCAAAGGGCTGGCACCTTATCTTACTCATGAAGGAACTGGTTCATTGAAGGAGCTCAGGAAGTGTGTACTGAACGAACAGATAAATGGTCATTCTCAGCCTTGTTGCACGTGAGTGTTGAGGTTACCAGTACCCAGAGCACTGAACCCTACAGCTTAGTAGTTGGAGAACCCCAACTCCATACCTCATTTGAAAAGATATAGTACAGGTGTTTCTAGAGCAAGTTAGAAAGGTATGTGCTCTGTATATAGCTAGGTTATATAATGACAATAAACTGAAATTTCAGACCCCACCCACTGGGGGCCTTCCTTACAAGTCCTCCGTAATGTGAGTTTTCTATGTAACTGAGGATGTGTCCTTTTAAGGATCAAATATTTTTACTGAACCATTTTGAAATTATAGATATAGATATATTCATTTTCACAGATTTTTTCACTTACTATCTATAAAAATAAATATATATAAATATATATTTGTGTATAACAAATGAAAATGTTATACATATGAGATCTGCCTTCTTAACCAGACCACCTTGCACAGTGCTGTCTATGTTCAGAGCATCAAATTATGAATACCAAATATGGTTTAATGTAGTATCCAGTTTCTATAGCAATTGGATATCTACAAATCAGTCAGGAGTCAGACTTTTCTGTCTGTAAGAACAATTCCATAGCTAGGTACTGGAATGAGCTCACCGTTCCCCTAAATCTTTAGGTTCGAGTCAACAGTTCAAGAATATGTTTATCCTGCACCTCCTTCATGTCAGGTACTATGCCAGGGACTGGGTACAGAGGAAGAATAAGGCCTAGAAAGAGCTCTCAGGCCACAGTTTCTTAAGACACAGTGGAGGAGAAGGAGCCCCGGGGGCCTTCCCCTCCACAGTCAGTTTGTCCTCTACATCATCCAAGTTGAACTGTGACCAAGTATCTCTTCCAAGGTTCTTGTTCATTGCTCTCTTTTTCTTGGAGAAAACGTTTCTGTAGCAGCAGAAGCAGCTCTTTCTATGTGTTGAGGACTTATGCTAATCAGCGATCTGGCACTGGTTTTCTGATTCTTTGGTCTGATTATTTATTATTTGTAGAGTGTGGTAAGTGCAGATGGCATTTTGGAAAGCACAGAATTCTGAGCATGAAACCCCAGCGTCAAGACGTTGACTGTCTGATTTAGGCTTAAACAAAACACTGAATAAACAGGGAGACATCTAGTTGAGTTGATGTGGCTGGAAAGGAGGAAAAAAACTGAGACTGAGAAAAAGAAGTAAGTTTTATGGAAGGATTTGAAAAGGGATAAAGGAGCATCAAAAGTGGGAGCTATTACCAAACCAAGGGGTTAAAAAGGAAACAAAAGGAGCATTGAGGAGAGAGTCTCAGGAAAGAAAGAAATTCAATGAGACTCCCTGCTTTAGTCTTTTGGTTGAAGAGATGAGAGGCAGGGATGTTGGAGTACTGGTGTTATATGCAATTGATAAATTATTGAACACTGCATCTGAAACTGATGATGTACTAGACATTGGCTAATTGAATTTAAATTAAAAAAACTAAAAAGATAAAAAGAAAACCTTAATGATTGTGGACTAAGTGACAAGGTCATAGACTAGCATTTACTTTCTGGAGAGAAAGGGGGAAAGATGGCAGTGGGAAGGGGGAGAAGACTCTGGGGAAGTCCAGTTGAGAAGAGAAAGGAGAAGATATGGAGAATTCAGATAATAAGTCTTGAACATGGGTCACAGGAGCAGCCACTATTGGGCCACCTGCACCTGATTTTAACCTTTTATCTAAGTTCAGAAATTCCCTTTTTATTGATTCAGCCAGAGATGATTGTACTCTCAGTATCTCACTAAAACTAACTAAATTTACAAAAGTTCTTATATAATCAAGAATTGAGATGTATTTGATCTTGAGTAGATGATACAGGTTGAAAGTAAGTAGGTAAAAAAGATAAACCATGGGCACCTGGGTGGCTCAGTGGTTTAAGTTTCTGCCTTAGGCTCAGGTCATGGTCTCAGGGTACTGGGATCAAGTCTCACGTCAGGATCTCTACTCAGCAGGGATCCTGCTTCCCCCCCTCTCTCTGCGTGCATCTCTGCCTACTTGTGATCTCTCTCTGTCAAATAAATAAATAAAATCTTAAAAAAAAAGTTTAAAAAAAAAGATAAACCATGCAAAGTAAGCCTAAAAATGATAGAAAGCTCTATTAATATCAGATAAAGCAGATTGCAGAGCAGAGTATTTCCAGAGATAATGAGTATTTCCATAATGATAAAGAGTCAATTCATCAGGAAGGCATAAAATAATGAGTATGCACCTTATAACAGAGCTGCAAAATATACAAAACAATAATAAGCAGAATTAACAAGAGAAATAGACAAGTCCACAGTCATGGTAGGAGATTTGAACACCTTTTTCTCAGTAACTGACAGAACTAGACAAAAAAAATTAGTAAAGACATAGATGACTTGAACAACACTATTGACCACCTTGACCTAATTAATACTTTAAAACATTTCATACAACATCTACAGAACATACATTCTTTTCTAAAATTGGTGATAACTCTGATCTCAAAACTTGTCCCTGTTACATGAATGAATTATCCCCCACAATGTAGAAGAATGATCAATGTCAACTAAACCTCAGGTCCCTGCACCCAAATAGATTACAGTTTACCTTACATTTGTTACAATATTCCTGATTCTCAAGTAGTGGTTCTAGGTTCCTTAGTAACACTTAAGGAATACTCTACTAGATCAAACCTACAAATTGTCTGCAAAGTTGAATTATTTTCAGACACTCTTGCCCTTCTTGACTTCTTCAGTATATACATAAAGTCATTCTCCAGCAGCTCTCTCCAATATTAACATGAAATATTCTATATCTGAGCCCTAGAAGACCTGGTTCTTGTCTCCCACACCCACCCACACACCTCCACACAAATTCCTTAGCCATGTGACTTTAGACTCTTAACCTCTTTAAGCCTGACTCACTTTCCCTGTCTATAAAAGTCTTAGGACTATAGTGAAGTTCAACGAAAGGGTTAAATGAAACCTTCTGATGAACCACGAAGCACTATCCAAATATCATGGAGGGATTATTTTTGTACCAATACCAGTGGGGGTAACTGTACTCAGAAAGGGAAACCGGGGCAGGTATCAAACCTAGGGTGAATAGAAATTATATGATGGGAGAATAAAGAAAAGGCTGAAGGATTTATTTTGAGGCAAAACCTGTGAGAATCTTAGATTTCATATCTCAGGAAAGATTATAAAAAGTGTAATTGGCCACCATTTAAAGTTTGCAGAAGGAGGAGACAAGAGAAAACTTGGGCCTAAAAATAAAAATTAGCCATTGGAGATTTTGCTGGAACATCTGTTGGATGTCATTGATCTCACAGCAACATGGGTGGATTTCAACCTGAGTATGATGAATTCTAGACCTCGTTCTACTACAGTTTCTAGAAAGCTACTAGAAACTTCATTTCTCTAAGCCTTTTTCTCCATCTGAAAGTGGAGGGTAATGTCACCTACAACTGTCCTGAAGTTCGATTAATGTTTGTGAGTGCTTTGAGCAATTTGGAAGGACAAAGTCTTTAAGGATACAACAGATTATTTAGAAAAGTGAAAGACTATGATCAGAGAGGACTTGGAGCATCTCCCTCTATGTAGACTGTCCACGAGATTCCTCTGTTTTGGTCTTATAAGGAAAGAAAATCAAGTCAGGAGATGACTAATCCCACAGGCTAATCTCTTCCCTAAACGTTCTCTCAACACATGGTCTTCTCCTATAGGAGAAGGAGTACATTGGAATATAGGAGTATGTTGGAATTTTGTCATTCAGATTTCCTCATCAGCACAAATGCATTCTTTCCCAGAAATATGATCATAAAAAATGAAGGCTGTGGTTTTTCAAGGAGCTGGCTGGGGGCCCGGCAGTCAGATGTTGTCTGTCCCTTGCTCTACCTTGGGCCAGTGCAAATCACAGTGCTGTTCAACTTCCTTTCCTCAGATGTACAACTGGAATAAAAATGCGCCTCTATGCGAGGTCAAGTGAAAACTAATTAGCCGTGTTTTCTTGAAGTTTCTCTCCATTGACATTTCAGCACTCTGCTGGCATTAATTGGAGCAACACTTTCAGATATTACTTCTAGCCCATGATGACAAAATTCTTAATGGAAATGAATATGAAAGAATCAGGGAAGTTTACTAATCACCAAAGTTTTGGGATTCTGGTGACATTTCCTAAGCTTTCCATTTAGAAAAAGCACAAAAGACCTTTGCCAAATCTATTAGCCACTTGGAACTGTGTGTTATATTAAGCACACTTTTTTTTTTTTTTTTTTTTGGTTGGTATTTCTCTCTGAGTCTCTCTGGGTTTCACCTCTTCTCACTCTCTCTGTTTCCCTTTCTCATTTCTCCCAAATTTAGGTAACTTGTGAAAATGAAAGCTTAGTTGAGGGTTATCACAAAGTTAGCAAATTTGCAGGCTTGCTGGGAAATAAAACTCTTAAATACAACTGTCCTCAAACTCATTAGCGTCTTCCTCCCCTTACCTCTTTCGCATTGGGTCACTAACAAGTTACTATGTTTTTCTTTTTCCTCTCCAGTCCCTGTTGTTTTGGGGTTTTGTTCTCTTCTTCCTCATTTCTGCGTTGCTTGCTTCATCTTAGAAGCCTGGGTCACCCCTGCTGCCACCAATGCCATCACTCCCCGGCAGACAGAAAGGCTAAAATGTCAAAAGATGCCTGGGTTGCCTCTGACAAAAGTGCAGATCAGCTCTGAAAGGGAATAAATATGATAGGGGGCACAATAATAACAGTGTGCGCTTGTTAACTACAAAAATCCAGCAGGATTGGGGGCAGGGAGGGAGGGAACACGGAGAATAGAAGCTGCCTGGGCAGGAGCCCCTGGAGGACAGAGCGGAGGGGGGTCCTCCAGCAGCAACCATCAATTCTATGGGCTGGTTTTGTTTTGTTTTGTGAGGTCTGAACTGAGGCTCAGCTGACGGGGCAGGGGGGTGGCTAGGGGGTGAATAAGGGATTTTACCCAAACCAGTGACTCTGAATGGAGGTCTTGGGCTCTGTGGAGGGGGCCTCAACAGTGGGAGCTTGAAAAGAGGGTCTTTGGGCTATTGGGGAAGGGGGGGGTGGGGGTTGGGTGGAGGCTGGGGAAACATTTTGAGGTGGGAGGGATAGGGGGAAGGAGGAGAATAGCACAATAATGGGAAAAAGGAGGCCAGCTTCTGAGCTCTCATTTCTGACAATGGGTCCCATGTGGTTCTCTTTATCTCAGCCATTCAGGAGTCAATAGAGGGAGCTTTTTTATTTTCAACTCTGAGTATACAGCCACCCCACCCCCATCACACACACACACACACACACACACACACACACACACACCCCTCTAAAAGTGTGGGACACTGGGCAAGACTTTAGACACATTTGAAAAGTTTTTTCCCTTGGGTCAGTCTTGCTGAATGTTAACGTCCACCTGCCAGAACTGTACCTATGGGACATTCAGCCCACAGCCAGTGACCCCCACTGCTTTGCCTGCCTTCTCCAACCACCCCACACTGAGCCTCTGCTCCCTCCATCCTCTGTGGTACAGTCCTCCTCTCCTCCTTTGGCAGATGCCTGAGTCCTTATAAGGACACGAGTCACATGATCACAGGTAAAGGAAAGATCCACAATGGAGTGAATATAATTTTCAACCCCAAAAAAGCAAAAAGATTGGGGCTAACCTTAGCCTGCACGGTAGACTGTTCTAAAAAGCAGCAAATAAAAAGAAGTTGTTTTTGATGAGGGACTTCTCTGAAATGTCAAGTCCCCAAAAGACAAATCCCTTTCAATGTATTCCCAAGTCTATGACTGAGGCAACTGCCGCCTCCAAACTCAGTTGTCTTGATAGAAAACAATTCATCGATTTTTCATACAATATCATTATGTGTTCTCATGGCATTCTTGAGTCTGAGTGGGTATAACAATCTTAATCAGGAGTAGAAACTTTTAAAAATATGAATTCTAGGCCTCACGTGTGTGTGTGTGTGTGTGTGTATGTGTGTGTGTGTGTGTTGGATCAGAGGGTCATTAGTCAAATAACAGGCACTGGTCCAGCGCCAAGCAAATGGCCAGTTGCTTGAGGAAGATCCATCGGATCAGGGGAGGACTCTCCACTGCCGAGCAGTGTGACTGAATGAAAGAAATAGGAAGGAGGAAACTACCATTTTCTTTCCCAAGCAGTGAAGATAAGGGAAGGAGAGAGTACTTGGAAATGACAAGAACATCAAGCAATTGCCTGATACCACACACTTTTCCTCCAAGAATTCTTACCCTGTTGGAGGAGAGTATTTGACTCACTTGTCTTAAACAGCTAACCCAAAGCCACCCAGCTGGTAATCGCAGAGCCAAAACTGACCCCGAGGTTTGAATGACCCAGAATGCTTGCTCGGAAGTGAAGAGAGACCCCTGGAGCAGGGAGCACTGGGGAAGCAGCTTCCCCACAGCACAGAGGACTGTTCCTAAGGGCAGCTCAGGCACTCAGTGGCTGTGCGCTGTGGATCAGCGTCTGGCAGCTGCCTTCTCATCAAGGACTCCACCACAACTATCCTCAATAGTACTGCACCATGTATTCGAAAGGAGCTGAGAGAGTGGATCTTGACATTTGTCATCACAAGGAGAAGAAGACATCAGTATGTGAGGTCATGGGTGTTAACTAATCTTGTGGTAATCATTCTGCAATATATACAGATACCAAATCCTTGTGTTGTACCCGTAAGCATATCTACTGTTCTGTGTCAATTATATTTCAAGAAACCTGGGGGGAAATCAATAAAAAGATTTTTTTAAAGGACTCCAGACTTCTCCCCACTCCCAGATCTCCTATCTTGCTCATAACATGGCTTGTTGTGCCAAGCAGAGCACCCCACACCAGGAACAGAAGGACGATGAGAACTGCTTTCAGCTCTTTCTCTGAGGAGAGAGAGTATAGCTTTCAGGTCTCCTTCACATGAGGAGAAAGTCACACTTACCCTTTCCTCAGCTGCATTTCCGATCTCACAGGTATCCCCTTGTGAGTCTCGGCTGTGACCCTTGGTGAGGCTGTGAAGAACACAGGATGGGGGACCACTCCCATTCCGCTGCTCTGGCTGCTTCTCAGCCGGCTCTTCTCCTGTCAGCTCTTCCTCATGGCACTTGAAAGCCTGTCTCTGCGGCACAATGTGGATGTGCTCTTAGGGTTCGATTGTGCTCCTCTCTGCTCCCCAAATACACTGAAGCTCCTTGAGGGCAGGAACACTACCTGGTGACTCTTCTGTAATCCCAACATGCCCAAGCCAAATGCTGCACATACAGAGCTCAGTAAGTTTATTGTCCTTTGCTTGACTCGAAACAAGTGCTTTTCAAATGGTCTCTTTTAAATAGCAGCTCTGGTTCAGCATTCTTAATCATCCCCCTCTGGTTGATATGCCATAGTTTCTGGATCATGCCTGTTGAGGTTGTTAACCATTTGTGTCTGGTGCTTCGTGGTCCCCAGTCTGTGGTGTTGGTTCCATACCCCTGAGTCATGCCCACTGCGTACCATCTTCAGGTGTGTGTTTGTGCTTTTTTGGCCAGTTAACATCATCTCAACCATTGTTTGGCAGTTATTTCTATACCCCTTTTGCCAATTTCCGAAAACAATGGCCAGTACAAATAGTCTCCATTCTTCCACTTTACCTCCATACCCAGAACTTGAAAAACAAGTCTCACAGGATTGAGGTGATGGTATTCCCAGGAGCCTGTACCCCCTTTTCTTTCAAGTATATGGAGGCAGGGTTGTTTGGGGAATTTTTTGGTGTAGATTTGTTTGGTTTGGTTTGGTCTTGCTGTCATTTATAGGGCTCACCCTTTACCAGGAGGCCTATCTCCGGCAGTATTTTATCACCTCAAATTCCTGTCTCTGTGCGGTTTTTAAGATGTCATTTTTTCCCTCCCCTTTTTGCCTTTCCCTTAATCAATAAACAAAGAAATCTGGGTCACCATGATAATAAATGAAAAAGCAACAAAAGCGCTTGTCTTAATTTCCCCTCTCAGCTTCCATTCTATTTTTCCTTTTATCTAAAGGGAAGTCCATAAACTCTAACTTTGTTATGACTTGCTCACCCCTTAATCTCCTGTCATCTGGTTTCCATCCTTCCGCTCTGTGTTGTCCACACTGGGAAAGGCACGAGTAGCCTTGAGGGAATCTTCCCTTGATCCGGTCATGCTGGGTTCCTCTGAGGCACTCGATGCTGTGGCCCCTCCCTTCAGCGGACCCCCATCTTCCCCTCTCTTCTTTCATTCTCTGTGTGCCTGTGCCTCTTCCCTCTAGGCCCTACATACGGGCATTTCGCAAGATTCAGTCTCTGCGTGTTTTTCCCTAGAGATGTCTTTCACTCCCAGGACATCAGTTCCCGCCACATCTCAGCAGGGTAACATTGTCACACTTCTAGTTAACTATTAGATTTTTCCACTTATCTGTCACACTAGTACTTAAAACTTAAAGTATCTCAAATTGTATCCCTCCCACAGTGTTTTTTCTATTCTACTAACTGCAAGCCTCAGAGTCACTGCCCATCCATTAAGTATAATCAGTCATTAAAGTCTATGACTCCTTCTATTCCACGTAGTCGGTGTCCTTTTCCACCGTCCTAATTATGCCTTACACTTGGGCTATTGAAATCAATTTATCAAAATACTTTTGTGTTAACATGTACTCTTCTCAAAATATCGAGTGCTTTATTATTGTTGTTGTTCTTATTAACAGAATCGATTCCAACCTTTGTAGCCTAACATTTAAGACCTTTCTTAATCTGTTCCCAACTTTGTTGTTTTCACATTTCTCTCTCTACCATATTTCCTTTAAATAAATCCCTCCAGCAGGCTATTGTGCCCATAGGCTCCCACACACTTTATTCTCTCTTGTCTCCACAAAGTTTTTCGTCCTTCTCATCATTCTCATCACTCTGTTGCCATCTCTTCCGGCCTAACCTTCCTTCAAATTCCAATTGATATCTTACCTTTTAGAAAACCTTTCCTGACCATCTCAATCACAATGAATCTTTTCTTCCTATAAACTCCTTTAACTATCATGAATGCCTGGACGTTTATGGAATAATGGAATGTGGATGTTTATGGAACAGTTTACATTTTAAATTATTGCTTCATTTTCATTGTGTTATATTCCTAACTAGACTGTCCACTCCTTTTGGATCTGGACCCCCAGCTGGCACCTAGCACCAGATGTATTAAATGTTAGCGGCTGATTTCTGAATTTCTGTGTATTTATAAATATAGGTTGCCCCTGTATATTGAATCCCAAGCCTGTGTTTATGAGAGTAGGCACCTTGGGCAGGATTAACCATATACAAACATGGATATTCTGTTGTATTTCTTTCCAATCCAAATCATATTTATTGGTTACCAATGAATCTTTATTATGTACCCTACCTCTTCTTTTCTTTTTGCCTCTTCTTTAGCAGGTAGGAAAGAAGCATGATAGACAGCTGATCATACTGTCTTCCAAATAACCTCACTCATTTATCATACAGTGACTTATTTCTTTCTTCATGACAAAGTAACTTCACTGTTTAAAACAAACACAAACAGAATTGAAACTTTGTAATAGAATTCCTGTTCAAGTCGGTAGAAAAAGCATTGACATTTACCCAGGACAAACAGCATTTGCATATCTAACTCATGAGTTCATTGACTACTTCCAAGCACCTCCTACACTCACCAAAAAGGAAAGATGTGAGAATCATACATACATCTTTTTTCTTATCTGAGGAATCAAAATCTTTATTAATGAGACGTTGGGTTCTTTAATTCAGTTTAGAGTCAATCCATCTTTACGAAGCCCTCCCTACTTCTTGCCAAGATGATGAAGTAAAGTCTTCAGTGTGTCAGTGGACCAGCAATAATGGATCACCTGGCAGCTTGTTAGAAACACAGAATCCCGGGACACCACAGAATTGGCACTTTCGTGGGATTATCAGGTGATTCCCATTCCTGTTCCCATTTCAAAAGCACTGGAGTAAAGCAGATTTGAAAAAACAGACAGCATGGGAAATATCTCTCAGATGGCCTAAATAAGAAGCTTGATGAATCTGTAGGAATCTTAAAGCAGTATGTGGGTGGTGATGGGTTGACTATAAAAATAGCTGCATTTTGCAGACCAGAGTCCTGCTATGGGCAGTGTCCATCCATTACTGCCCGGGATGCAAGATCCTGGAAAGAGATGCCTGCAGCCTTACTCTTCGGCTCAAGAAATCTCTCCAACATTGACATTCCTCGCTGTTCTGGATCTTTCCTCTGCCCTTTTCTAGATGTCTAGGTTAGATGGGCTGAAAATGTCTTCCTGCCACTGCCCTTGAGTGACTCCTCAGTGCCCTGTATGAGACTGGGCTCCAGGAGAGGAAAGTTCTGGAACGATGTATGACCTGGGCGTGAATTGCCCAGTGTTTTTTTTCTATGTGACATCATCTCCTCCCTTTACCCTGTCATCTTTTTCAAACCCATCAGAGACGTGTTAATCACTTTAAGCATTCTATTTATTTCCTGATGGGACCTGTTACCTTCCTAGTAGGCTTTTCTTCCTTTTTTTTTTTTTTAAATTTTTTTTTAAGATTTTATTTATTTGACAGAGAGAGAGATCACAAGTAGGCAGAGAGTCAGGCAGAGAGAGAGGGGGAAGCAGGCTCCCCGCCGAGCAGAGAGCGCGATGCGGGGCTCGATCCCAGGATCCCAAGATCACGACCGGAGCCAAAGGCAGCGACTCAATCCACTGAGCCACCCAGGCGCCCCCCTAGTAGGCTTTTCTTAAGTGTATCTTTGTTTTTGAAGAGTTAGAAAAGCCTGGTAGTCCTACAAAAGCGCAAAGACAGTAGACCAGGAACAGGCAGACCATTTTGATGTGATGCTGGGCTCGCCTTAACCCTGTGTACCACCAATGGCATCATTTTTTTTTTTTTTTAATGCATGCATTTTCAACACATATTACTGAGCTCCTACTTGGGACAGGTGCTATTCTATGGAGTACAGATACATGGGGGAACAAAACAAAGTTTTTTATCCCATTGTGATAAATACTTGGAGTGGGTAAGGAAGAGGAGAGAGAACAAAAATGAGTAAAACCAAACCCCTGGCCTCAAGTCTCCAGAATAAATGGAATGATCTAGGCACAGATAGGAGGAGGAAAGGGAGAAATGAAGGAGAAAAGTAGGAGAGAGGAAGGGAAGAGGAAGAGAAAGAAGTCACAAAGACCTGGGAGTGGCAGGAGATGCCAAGCACCACTGTCTGCCCCACTCAGTGACCACACGGTAGGTGCAGTGGGCTCCCGACCCAGAGTCTGTGGCTGGAGAGAACACATTTCTTTTTTGGAAGGAGGAGGACTGCAGAAGGAAAATATGCTAAAAAGCCAGAGGCAAAGAGGCACTTGGTAACAAGAAACCTTCTCAAGAGAGGAAGTTAGGACTCAGATTATAGCAAAGATACATACTGGAATGTTAAAGCTCTCTAACTGTCAAAGGTTAGAAGGACATCTCAGAGCCTCCCGCTCAGAGAGTTCTCACAGTCCTGGGCGATAGTCACACAAACGTGTCAGTGTGTGAATATGGGAGTGCATGTGTGTATGATGTGTTAGGGATCATGGGGGGTGCAGCACGAGAGCAGAGGGAAAGAATGAAGGGAAAGCCATTAAAAGCTTTGCTGAGAAAGGTATTTCTTGTGCACAAAAAAGAATCAGGCCCCTCGCTCCCTACTGGGCCCATTTCTCCTGCCTTTACCCGAGCTGTCAGGCATGAATCCCTGTAGCATTCCGTAACTAATTGACAGTAATGGGGGCCATTGGGAGTCTAAGAATACATGGCATTGCCCGGCATGCACTGGAAAGAAGGGGGGGTTGCCTCGGGGGCAGCTGTGGGGAAAATAAAGGCTGTCTTGTAAACTCTTCTTTTAATCGAAGGTAGGATGTAGAAACTAGGGAGGAGCTAATTTAGGCAAACTTCTAATTTAGCCTAAAACTTAAAAAGTTGTAAATGTCATATCTGATCCTGAGCTAATATCCCAGGATACTAAGTTTGCCACAGAGAAGAAACAGATGGAATTTCAATTAACCCCAGGGCCCCCTGTGAAATCTATATTGTACCCTCTGGATTTACAACATATTGTAATATATGACTGCAGGCTCTAGAGATTCCATCGCAAATCAACCCTCTTTATTCCAAGGGTTCGAAGACAGCTACAAAGGCCCACTTCAGAATCAAAAGTGACCAACTCTTTACAACTTCATCCTCGGAGTTGAAACCAAATATCTAATTTTACAACGGATCTTATTTATTGAGCAATCTCGTGTTTTGTTTTGTTCTTTTAGAAGGGGACATTATTTTTTTTCCTTTTAATAATGATCATGTTTATGGGCTAAAATTGTTTAGGCCAAACAGAAAATTGGAAAAGATGCACCATTATCACATCCTGAAGACTGATTTACCACAGACCCGCGGTGAATTAGCTTCCAAGGACTTTTATATTTTCAAAACTCAAACCTTTGTAGGACATGGTCTTCAATAGTAAAGAGACTCCATAAAAATAAAAGCAGTGGCCTCTGATGTGACTAGCACACGAATTTACACACGTTGAAATGATTTTAAGAATTGTAAGTTGTTTTCAAAGCCAGAATGGTTTATCGGGTAACTTACAAACTGATGCTTTTGACTTTTAGTTCTTTTCTTTTCTTTCATTATTGGCCTCACCTTCCTGCACCTGTTCTTCATTTCAAAAATAGTATTTGTGTAAACATTCAACTTTCCATACAAAAAACATTTTTTGTCTGCCTCTCTGCCTACTTGTGATCTCTGTCTGTCAAATAAATAAATAAAATCTTTAAAAAACAAACCAAAAAAATGTTTTTGACGTGAGCCAAAGGCAGAGGCTTTAACCCACTGAGCCGCCCAGGCGCCCCTCCATACAAAAAGCTTTTAAAATTAATTTTGGCCTTTTGATAGTCAGAATAAGTTTTCTGCACATTTTTTCTTTGCAGACTACTTTTCTTTAAAATTGTCCCTCACCTCCAATTGCTCACGACCTGCAGGGATGAGGTATGCCTTCGCGGTAGTTCGGACTCTTACCTTCTCAGGTTGCTGCTCTGTTGTCCAGCCTCTTTTAATGAAAGATTTGTCTCTGGAATATTCCTGTGGAATATCTCTAGGAAATCTTACAAGCAAAATACCTGTACTTTGAGGAAAAAGTAATTTTGGGGAGCCAAAATGTTTCTTTTTAAAAGAAGATTGGAGGTTGATATATGATGTGAAGGGTCTTCCTCGCCAAGGAAACCCTGAGGAACTGAGGACCAGAACAATCTATTAGATGCACTAACATTGACAGCTGGAAGAAGTAGAAGAGACATCATTCAAGCAGCCAAGATACTGAGTCTGCCCACTTTTCAGTTTCACAGAAGAAAATAAGAAGAATTCAGTGAGGCAGTCTCAGGGATGTTCCTTTCCAACCAGCCAGGAGGGCTGAGTTCTCTAGCCAGCTATTCTTCTGTTCCACTGAATCACAGCTTTGGTGGGCACCTCAGGGACCTTTTCCTTCTGTCTGCGTCTTCCAGCATGTGGATCGACGAGCAGGGGCCATAATATGGCAAGGACATCCATCCAGAGCAAGAACTTTGGTATGGCACAAGGACTCGTGGGGGCCACCGGGGAAACTTACAGAGCTGGAGAGCTCACTCTTCCAGCAGGTTTGGAACATTGTCTCCAAGGTCAAAAGAAGGTTCTTCTGATGGAACAAACCCCCATTTCTAGTGATATTGGTTTATCCTCTTAAACCAGCCTTTAATCAGGAAAAAGTATGGTTGTTTTTAAACAGTCTGAACATTTGCCTATCTTGGACATCTTAATATCAGGCAATCAAAGGTCATTTTCATGTAATTATTAAGGTTTATTTCCTCATCCGAACAAAAACATGAATTTGTTATTAAACCCAGACCAGCGTTCATTTAAACTGTCTCATTTCCATCCTAGATATCATTTATTTTGGAAAGAGCAAATATGTGGTTACTTAAAAATAATATACCAACCAAATGTTAAGAACGACTCGGTTTTTGTTTGCCTTTTTTTTAACCCTTTGTGTTTATTTGTCACAAATGAATAATAAAAGTTAATACTATAATACTTCCTATGTGCCAGACACTGTTCTAAATGCTTTATATGCATCCCTTTTTTAAAATTATCGGGATACTCTCTGCAGTACCATTGTCCTCCTTGTCTGAAGAGAGAATGTTAATGACATCAACAGTGTTCTGAGTACATGGTTGTTTTCCAACCTTTAGAGCTGATGGCCGCACATCAGGTTTTCTGATGGCTTGTTCATTTGCAGAGTTAGAAGTGACTTACCTTTTAAGATAGTTATTACAGCTCTTCCTCTTACTCTTCTTTTGCCACCTTCTCCATGTCCGCCTTAAACTCGCCACAATCTACAACGTCTTATTCAAGACTCCCTGAGTTATGTTTGGCAACTTCAATTTTGGTCAAGTCAAGTCTTCATATTTATCCTACTAATTCCCTATTCCAGCAGCACTAGAAGCGAAGGCAATCTAAAAGAAGACAAGGATGGTATAGGTGTTCCCAAATCACCTGGCTGAAAGCTTCATTATCACAGCAAATGGGAAGACTTCAGCGAATAACTCAACTGAAAAAATACACAGTTGGTGAAATTTTTTACTTTTTCCTTGTGTTTCCTCTGGTCCACCAGGTTGGTTTTACTATTTTAGCCTATCTCTTCCTGAACACCGAAACCACAATTGTTTTTTTTTGTTTTGTTTTGTTTTTTTTAAGATTTTTTATTTTATTTATTTGTCATAGAGAGAGAAGCGAGAGCAAGCACAGGCAGACAGAGTGGCAGGCAGAGGCAGAGGGAGAAGCAGGCTCCCTGCCAAGCAAGGAGCCCGATGTGGGACTCGATCCCAGGACGCTGGGATCATGACCTGAGCTGAAGGCAGCTGCTTAACCAACTGAGCCACCCAGGCGTCCCCCACAATTGTTTTTAATCACTTTGCTGGGCCAAGGAAAATGTGTACATTAGGACAAACAAGTCTTCTTTTAGATCTTACATATCAGTTTTTCCCAAAAATTTTCACTGACAAGGCTTTTCCCCCAGGTATCTATTCCTTTCTTTCAATCCTCTTGGCTCTTTCATATACAGACAGTACCTCAATGCCAAGGCTTTGTTTATTATCTTGGCGCAGAACTGTTCTCTATTCATTTAATTTACATACATCTTAGCTAGAGACCAGGTTCCAAGGAAAAGAACTATTCTTTTTTCTTTGAAGATTCTGCAGAGTCTTGTTTTGTAGGTCAGACAAATCTGTTGAGCTGAATTCGAGAGAGTGCTATATATAAATGACATAGTTCCCTGAAGTCTGATCGCTGAGTGTAACAGCAGTGAATTGATTAGGAAACTAGGCCAAGTAGACAAAGCATCTGAGCAAGAATAAGAGAAAAGTTGGTCTGGCCTGGGCCACAGTCTGGCATGTTGGGAGGTGATCCTAGGTCAGGACGGGATCCCTGGCAGACTATCTAGGATTTTTGAAGATACAGAAGTTTAAGATTAGATTTCCTCTGAACAAAAGGAAGGGCCTCCTCTGTACCATTTGTGGGCAAGAGTTCAGAAGATATGTCTGCACTGAGAACGGCAAGCAAACCCACTGGACACCAGAGGTGAAGATGTTCAAAGGAGAGCATCAGTGTGGCTGCTGGGAATCTTGGACTGGGCCATTACGGCAACACTGATTCCAGGATCTCATTCTTGGGGTTTCGACAACCGGTCATCTGTTCTCTGCAGACTGCCCTTCTTCACATAAGTGGGAATTTGGACCTTTCGTTCTCTTTGTCTTTGGGAGGTCAGAGGAAGTCACTGCTTAAAGAGGATCAGATTCTGCTTGTGAGAGTGCATCACACCCTGTGGACAGTCCTGCGTATAGGACATGGGACATGGGCATCACTGCAGGGATGGCTCCTTGGCTCCTCGGCACTACTGAGCAACACCAACAGTGTCACTATTGCAGCCTGACTCTTTTCTTATATATTAGCAAGCTGTTTTTATGTCTTCAGAATTCATTTCTACCTTTCATTAGGAATAAGCAAGTAAACTGGCATTTACATAGGATCTTTCCAACAAGCTGCTAAAAGTCAATACTAAAAACAGAGGGCTCTCCCTCTCTCTTTTTTTAAATAATAGACTTTATCTGTAGAGCAGTTTTAAGTTCCTGGAAAAATTGAACTGAAGGTGCAGACAGTTCCCATAGATGGTCTCCTCCTTTCCATTTCCTTACCCCCTTCCTCCGTGGTTTCCCCTGCTATTAACATCCTGTAATGGTGTTGGTACATTTCTTACCACCTAAGGGCCAATATTGATACCTTGGTATTAACTGAAGTCCATAGTTCACATTAGGGCTCACTCTTTGTGTTGTACATTCTATGGGTTTTGACAAAGGTACAATGGAGAGTACAAAGGTACGAAGGATATGAAACAAATCCACAATTACAGATGAAAACAGAGTAGTTTCACTGCCCTAAAAGCCCCCTGTGTTCCACCTATTCATCCCTTCTTTTCTCCCCTCTACCCCCAGCATTTACTGGTAATTTTTAGTGTCTTCATACTTTTACCTTTTTCAAAATTTTATATAGCTGGAACCATACAGATTGCCTGGTAGTTGGAATCATTCAAATTGACTTTTTACTTAATAATAAGCATTCAAGGTGCCTCTGTAATTTTGTAGCAGGATGGCTCATTTCTTTTTCTCTCTAAATAATCTCCTATTGTATGGAAGCACCACAGTTTGTTCCTCCTTTCATCTCCTGAAGGACATCTTGGAGTTGCTTCCAAGTTTTACAGTTATGAATAAAGCTGCTATGAACATCCATGTGCAGCTTTGTCTAATTTTGAAGCTGAGTGACAGGAGCAAGCCTCCCAGAATTTCATATCCCCACACTTTCCCTACCGGGCTTGCTGACTACCTGGTCCCTCATGACTTTCTGAGTCCTCACAACTGCTCTCGGTCCTCCTCCAAGCTTACGATGACAGAAGTTAAGGTCATAGTTATACCCAAATTGCCTAATGTCTGACCCCAGTCCAGGGTGAGCTGAGCCCTAAGAGACCACCATTGTAGAGAAGAGGCAATCTCGGCTGATCGGGGGGAACCCAATACCACCAGGGCTTCTGGCCCATGAAACTTCGACTTCTGTCCTAGAAGTCACATGGAAATACCATTTCTAGTCATGTGCCATATATAAAAAGTTTTCATCTTCTGAGGTCAATCTGCAGCTAGCTAGATATTATCCCATATGCCACGCTTATCACCTTTCTACCCATGTGGGGGCTCCAGCCTCAGGGAAATAGTCATGTTTTCTGGTTCACTTCAAAAAGGATGTTCTTGGGGCACTTGGGTGGCTCAAGTACTTGAACCTGGGAGGTCGGTTCTTGATTTCAGCTCAGGTTGTGATCTCAGGGTCGTGGGATAAAACCCTGTGTTGAGATTCTGTTTTCCACTCCTTCTGCCCCTCCCCATCGCTCGGACACACACACACTCTCTTTCTCCCCCCCAAAATTAATAAATAAATCTTTTTAAGAAAAGGGATGTTCTTATTAATTAGAACTCTCTGCTTTAGGCTTCTTCTATTGGGTTCTTCTCTGTGTTAATTTGCTGGCCTTCTGACTTCCACGTATATTAAAATGTATTTGGGTTTTCTGTGGATACGAAGCTTCCATCAGCAACAGAAGTGGTCTGTTTCCTCAGATGGCACGCTCTTCTTTTTGTACTAAAGGGTAGAGGGCCCAGAAGAGCTAAAGCACCACCAGGTCTTCCGGCCTGTGGTAGTTGGAATCCCTTTCATTGCCTCTCAGAGAGGGAATTTGTGGATCAGCCAGCAGTAGAGTAGCCATGTGAAGTTTCAAGAGGCTTGAGCCCAGTCAAAGTTCAGCAATTTAGCCCTCCTGAAGTGAGAAGGGCCTTCCAGTCCACTTAAAATTCCCTCTCAGCTTAGCATCCTAGAGCTGCCAAAACATTTATCGGAAACTTGCTCATCATATAGCTCACCTTTTGAACATTCCCCAAAGATGATTCAACTGTCAGATTTCTCATGGTGACTCTTTTGGGGGTCTACACCCCACACTCACTTTCAGAGATCTGTTTCTGGGAGAGGTCCTAGTTGGAGAACACGAGCATCATGGCAGCTGTCAGCAAAGTGGGCTTCTCCTGTTCAGGCCCACACACTGTCTCTCTACTTTGTTTAAGTGTGTGTGAAACGTGGCCAACAGCACTTCACACGAGATCACCCATGAAACTGCGCGTTAGCACTTTGGAGGAGAGGGAACAATACTGTAACCTGTCAAAGACAAGAAAGGAGGAAAGTTGGAAGTGGGCTTTTGAGGTGACAAGTAAGGCAGGAAAAGGAAGTAGCAGGAACTGGGGACCCAGTTTTGGCAGTCCCAAGGTAGCAGGGGGAAGAGAAATGGTGACAAAGTAGTGAGGATGAATTGAATGGGGGAATCTAATTATGGTGTCTTGTGCATGGGAATCTGTGAGGATACAGAGAGAAGTCCTCTGCTCTCAAGACTGGTTTGGCAATGAAAAATAATTCTCCGTTTGTCGTTCCGCTAGCAACTACTATCTGGGAGAAAGCCATTGATTATCCTACCACTAAAAAACTTGAGTCACTGCTGCCCTGCCTCATAAGTGGACCGAGCAAGGAAGTGAGCTCAAATACTTGCACAGGACCGCCATGTTTTCTGAGCCCCACTTCAAGGGATTTACATACATTACCTCAGGTTAGGTCCTTATCCCTATGTTAAATCAGAGTCAATGAAAGCAAGAAAGGTCAAGTGACTTGCACAAGGACACACGACTCATAATTTTGTCTTCCTCCAACTTCCAAAGCCTGTTCTCATGCTGTTTAGGAGGTTTGAAACCAGCTCCCCTCATCCCAGAGTCCTGACCCTCCTCGAGCCAAGAAACGGTCCTCCCCCAGGCAGAGGAGCTTGAAATTTTTCAATTAGAGATTTATTCTTTTATCCAACACTTTATTTTGGTAACTGAGAGGAATGAGCCATGAAAACCGCTATCATAAGTGGATGCCTTACATACTTATGAGAAAACATTTATGTGAATATTTCTAATAAGGAAATTTTGATTGTGTGCCTGTGGAATGGGAGGCAGTCAGAAAAGAGACAAGGTCACAGACTGGCACCTAAGAGGGAGGCAGAAGATAGAAGACACCCTTGTTGCTTCTCAGTGTCTGTAGGCACAGTGCTACCTGGGACAAGCCCTTCTCGCTTCTCCCTGTCTAGGTCCAGGGAACAGGAGGGTAACTGGCTGGTTACCCGCACCCCACCCCCAAAGGATCAGCCGGTGGGAGGAGGCTGGAGAGAATGCAGAGGTGGGGGGGGGGGGAGCCGCTGTGGGGTGGAGACAAAGGGGAAGTAACTTTTTAAAGAAAAACTGATATGTGATGAATAGAATGGCTAATCCCAAGGAGCCCTGAGAAGGCCAGACCGCCAAGCAAGGGCCTCTCTTTTTTTCACTTTCCTTTTTCTTTTCTTTTTAATTTTCTTTTATTTAATTTCGCTGCAGCACGTATAATCAATTACAGCCTGAATTGGGATAAAGGGAGGGGAAGCACTTTAATTCATAAATCAATTTTATACGGTCATCAGTCAGGTTGTGAATGCAAATACCTCTGTCGGTTTAGGTTATTCAGAATTAATTGACTCCCACTGGGCTGGGCCGCAGATGGAGAGGGCCTTTCTCACAAAGTCTCCTTGGACCCAGCATGGGGGCCGACTGCTTCCTCCCTTTCCCTCTCAGGCCCTCAGCCACCCCCTCCACTCCTCTCCTCTCTGGGCCCCAAACGTGGAGATGATGGGGGTGGGCGTCCAGCAAACAAGCTGGGTGGATAAGAGCCCAGAAAGATTGTTTGAAGAAGGAAGGAGATCCACAGAAAGATGAAAGCCCCCAAACAAACCCTCTTCAGCCCAGGCCCTGCAGAGACACCTTTATGTGATTAGAAATGCTTAGCTTTCAAGGGTCTGCTTTTTAAGTTCTCTTGAGCTTCTTAAATAAGAAAGAAAAAAGAAAACAAACAGAAAAGCCAGAGCCCTTGGGCTGAAGCTGAAGGGATATCATTCAGAAAGAACCGGGTGCCAGAGGTTTGTGGGGCTGCCAGATCTGAGTGGCGGAGAGCAGCCCAGGACGGATGGAGAGCCAAGTGCCTGTGGGCCCCACAGAAGTGAGCATGAAGTCCCTGCCCAAGACACCTTCAGCTGATGGCCCCCACCCTCCGTGATGGTCCCTACAGTACACAGGAGAGGAATCGGATGCAGGAAGGACCCACAGAAGCTTCCAAAGTGGGCAGCAGCTCTTTCCTTAGGTGGGGTCTTCTATCTCAGGAGTTCCTTCTTTATTATTATTATTATTTTTTTAAGATTTTATTTATTTTTTTGAGAGGAAGACAGAATGAGAGAGAGAGAGAAAGAGAGAGCATGAGAAGGGGGAGGGTCAGAGGGAGAAGCAGACTCCATGCCGATCAGAGAGCCCTATGCGGGACTCCCTCCATCCTGGGACTCCAGGATCATGACCCAAGCTGGAGCCCGTTGCTGAACCAACTGAACCCCCCAGGTGCCTGCAGGAGTTCCTTCTAATTTGGAAAAGACACCCACCCATCCACCCATACATTCAGCATATCGTGTCTTCTCCTTTTTCGCTTTTTACCCTCAGCTACACAGACCCCTAATTGTGCTGCCCCAAATCAGACTTAGTGGTTTTCAACACACACACACACACACACACACCCTTAGAATCACCCAGGGGCATTTTTTTGGTTTGCTTTTTGTTCTGTTAATGCCACTATCCAGGTGCACTTCTAAAAATTTCACTTTCCTAAGTCCTAAGGAGAGCACAGGGAATTGGTGTTTTTTGTTTGTTTGTTTGTTTGTTTGTTTGTTTTTTAAAGAGCTGCAGGTGAGTCCAATGTGAAGCAAGCCTTGGAACCACTGGAAGTGTCTGAGACCCTCCCCAAACCCCTCCCCTCCCCCCAACAACCTGGCATTGTTTCTCAAAGTCTGGTGCCTTTGAACTGCAGAGGCAGGGGTTAAAAAAAAAACATTGATAAGAGAAAAAAAGAAGAACAAAATAAAATTTGAGAAAATATATGTTGCAGATTCCATGGTCCCTCTAGACACAGTGTAAACTAGAATCGCCGGAAAAATCTATAACTTAAGCAAGCTCTCAGTAAGTGTAGGAACCCGGGCTGAAGCAAAGCACCAAGAGGTCTGAACTGTCTTTGTTTAAAATCAAATCCTAGCCTGCCTGGTTGGCATCAAACTTTGTCTCGACTTCATAGTTACCTGTTTGTGGATTTTGCCAGAGAGTTCTCCTGAGACACTGACACCCAAATCTAGCAGCAAAAGGTAAAGGAATCATTTGATGAGATGATCTTAAAGGTTGCATATTCCACAACATGGATTCTTGACTCATATCGAGTCTCCAAAAAATCAGTAGCAAAATTATTATTATTTTTTAGATTTAAAATCAACTTCATTGAGGTGTAACTTACAGATAGGTAGCATACATTTTAAGTGTACATTTCAATGAGTTCTGACAAAGGTATACACACAGCCACATTTCCATCACCCCAGAGCGTCCCTCATGCCCCTTCCCTGTCAGTCTTCACCTCCAGTCGTAGACACCCACTAATCTGCTGAGTGTAGAGATCAATTTTGCTTCTTTAGAGTTTCATATGAAGGGAATTGTAGTAGGTACATATATGCACGCTAGTGTTTGACTTCTTTCACTCAGCATAATGTTTTTGAGATTCATTCATGTGCTTATCAGCAGCTTATTACTATCCCATTGTATAGATGCACCCCAATTTATTTATCCACTGTCTTTATGATGGCTATCCGGTTGTTTCCACTTTGCGGCTACATTGTTTCCACTTTGCGGCTACCGTGCATTCGCTCCCTTCTTGCATCTTCTTCTGTGCTGCTGGGGTTGAGCGTTGGGAACCACGGACACACCAAACTTCCTGTGGCAGGAAAATTCCTGTTCCCTCTCATTCCTGCAGCGATGTCAATAGGCATTTTGTATGTGGAATCCTGTTTTGAAGAGCTGCTGTTTAAGGGAACCAAGCTTTCTCTCTCTCTCTCTCATGCCCGGTCCTCTTTGCCACTGTCAGACAAATAATTACTAATATGTAAATCCACATGAACTTAAACTTGGGGATCTCCTAGGAATGTTTTAGAGGGCCTAGGAAATAAAGTCTGATGTCTTTGCTAACTCATTATTATTTGGTCATTCCCTGACTCCTCACGGCTTGGCACCCAAATTTATTTTTTTTTTAAGATTTTATTTATTTATTTGACAGAATACAAGTAGGCAGAGAGGCAGGCAGAGCGGGGGCGGCGTGGGGCAGGCTCCCCACTGAGCAGAGAGCCCCATGTGGGGCTCAATTCCAGGACCCTGAGACCATGACCTGAGCCGAGGGCAGAGGCTTAACCCACTGAGCCACCAAGGCACTCCAGTGGCAAAATTCTTAATGTATTTTTAACCGGAACTCAGATAATCAGCCCCAGCTCTTTAACGCAGTTGTTTATATGTAAATGAGCCATATTTATTTATTCCAAAAGGCTAAGAGGAATTCTTGGAACTGCTCCATTAGTCATTCATTTGTATTACCATGTTATGGAAGGCAATAAAACTGCCTTTCTTTAAAAACTTCAGTATTTCAGCCTTCTTTCCAGAGTCAGACTTCCTCTCCAAAAAGTTTGAAGGTCTTAATGGAGATTAAATGTGTGCTTTCTCCAGCTGTACTTAGCCGGCAGGAGAGAAACTTGGGGAGGGGGAGGCTTGGAATGAAAGGGCACCTTGTTTGCAAAGCCCCATGTTTCTGAGGTAGAAGACGTCCATTTGGAAAAAAATATCCTTAGACCATGAAAGCAGTATGGCAGAGTGATTAAATACACAAGCTTCAGTCAGTCCTGCCCAGCTTTGAAACTCAGTTTAGCCATTTCTATTAGGCAAGATATATAACCTCTCTGTGGCTCAGTTTCTTCCTCCTTAAAATGTGAATATTGACAGTAGTTACCTCATGGGTTGTTGTGAGGGTTAACTGAGATAAAAGCATTGGAAAAGCTAAGCAGGAAGCAAATTCAGTAATCGGCAGCCCTGACGTGGCTGAGGGAGATCGGGTCTGAGTGGTTTCTGACGAGCAGATCAATGGGCCTGCTGGTCTGATGGGGTCCCCCTTCAGTGATGTCAGCATATCCTGGGAACCTGTTAGAAATGCCAGATTTCAGGCCCCACCCAGTACCTACTGAACAGAAACTCCCAGAATAGGGCTCAGTACCCTGTGCTTTCATAAGCTAATTGCTCTCAAATTGGAGAACCACAGGGTAGATAGGCAGGCTGGAGGCTGGAGGCTTTGCAAAGAGTTTGAAGCATTTTAGGGTCAAGCTTTTTAGGGTCTTTCCTTTGTGGTCAAGAAGGAGGCAGGACTGGGGCACCTGGGTGGCTCAGTCATTAAGCATATGCCTTTGGCTTGGATCAAGATCCCAGAGTCCTGAGATCAAGCCCCGCATTGGCCTCCCTGCTCAGCGGGAGGCCTGCTTCCCCTCTCCTACTACCCCTACTTGTGTCCCTGCTCTTGCTGTGTCTCTTTCTGTCAACAAATAAATAAAATCATAAAAAAAAAAGAAAGAAAGAAAAGAAAAGAAAAAAGAAGGAGGCAGGACTTACTTCTCTGGAGAGGAAACGGAGACAAAGATCTTTCACACTATTGTGAGTTGAAATTAGGAGGAAAGGCAATGTAGAGGGATGGTAGCCCGAAGCATCCTACCAAAAGATAGACATCTCACCAGTGGCCATGAGGCCCCAGGTGCAAAGGCACTGTGTGCACAGCCCTGCCACACACAGACTCTGAGACCTGCCAACCACAGAGCGCCTTCTGTCCTCCACACCTTAGGCCCTCCCCAGACGCCAATGCCCAAGGGCGCCTCCAACCCCCTCTCACCCTGGACTTCAGCACACTACATTGCCCCACTCTGTCCCTGATGAAAACAGTGGAGGAGTCTAAGGCTCTGGGCTGGTGCAAAGGGAGAAGCTTTGCCAGGAAAAAAGAGTCACAGAAGAGCAGTCTTAGCCACATTGAGATGCCAAAAGAGTATCTTCTGCCTACTGCTTTCCTTCTGAAATAAGGTTCCCAAAGAGTCAGAAGGGGGTGATGGGGAAAAGGTGGTTTGGAGTGGCAAGAACAAAGGAGTTTGGAAGTTGTCTGTAGAAAGGCAATATTTTTTAAGTATTAAAAATAAAAGGAGAGAAAGAGAAGTCTGGCGACTTTGGAGACACCATCTCCTGATCTACAGGAGGGCTACAAAAGGAAAAGGAGACACAAGGAGGAGCTCAAGACAGTGGCTGAAATGCACTCCCTTAACGACGTTGACTTCTCTTCCACAAACAATAACTGAGCAAATACTGGGCTCCAGGTACTCTGCTAGACTCAGAGAAATGCATAAAATGAAATCCCTGCCTTCAAGGAACATGGAAATACTTCTCCGCCATCTTGACTCCTCCCCATAGGAACATGGAAATATATACAGAAGAAAATAGAAAAAAATTTGTACATTCCTCCCAACATGACATCTGAAGAAAGGAAAAGAACAAAACAACCCCCAAAGTTTCTTTAAGCGCTTGACTCAAATTTGAGGTGGGGGGTTCAGAGAACAGTGGTAATGCAGATTATCTACTCCCTACCCCCTCTCCTTTACACACACACACACGCATACACACGCACACACTTTGGCAGCAATCATGTCCTTGACCAGTTGGCCAGCCAAGGATGGACCTAGTTGCTGCTGGTCCTGCCATTGTACTCTAATCTTGATCAGAAAAGCATGAGAAGTAAATTAGAGAAACAAATCCTAGACTTCCTGGTACTTAAGCCAACTCCAACCTATCCTCCTTTCAATGAGGTTGGAGTATAGGAATCTGACAAACATCAATTTCATTTCCTATGAAATACACAAGGGTTTAGAATTGAAGAGAGAAACAGTATTTGGACAAGTACATTTGGCTTTTTTTTTTTTTAAGATTTTATTTATTTATTTGACACAGAGAGAGAGAGTTCACAACTAGGCAGAAAGACAGGCAGGGGCGGGGGGCGGGGGGCAGGATCCCCACTGAGCAGAGGGCCTGATGCAAGGATGCAGGACTCGATCCCAGGACCCTGAGATCACAACCTGAGCTGAGGGCAGAGGCTTAACCCACTCAGTTACCCAGGCGCCCCAAGTATATTTGGCTTTTATCACACAGGACACATAAAACCCAGGCCACTGGGTTTCACCCATCCTTAACTTGCACATACATTCTTTGTCTGAGCTTGGCCCTCCAGACCCCCACTTGGGATTGCCTCTTCTATGGGGGAGAGAAGTCAAAGCGACCTTGTTGTGCTGTGATGGCTGGGAAATGGGTCATACTGCTCCTAAGACATCTGTCCCAATGGTCACTTTCCCAGGTCACTGTCTGACATTCACACTTTCTCTAAATGTGAGTGGGTCAGTTATTAGGCAGAGGCAGCAAGGGAACTCCTAAAGGGGCCCCTTTGTTAGTCTCCCCGCACCAGCCTCCCAGGTGCTCCGAATCTGCTCACTTGCTCCCTGAAGGAAGAAATGAGATTTGAGTCCCTCTCGGGTCTCTGCTGATATTTATTTCCCAGCTCAGTTCCAAACAGCCAAATGCATTTTTCAGAAAGACCACAGATGGCTTGTCAGGACCCAGGTAACAATATCACAAACAATTGAGGGAGGAAAAAATCCCAGAAGCCCTTGTGTGTTGTTTTCACAAAGTTTTTCTTCTGGGCATCCTTACATGCTCAGGGTTATTCTTGTTTCCTTTCTCTTATCCTTCTTGGCCATTTTCCTCTATTTCTTCTTTTTTCTCCATATTGTTCCCCAAAGCACAAGCTATGCGTCTATGATCCTGAACAAAGTTGGTTCCAAACTTTTTTTTTTTTTTTTTTAAGAACGTTCTTTAGACAAAACACAGCCCTGGCTGCAGCTGGAGGCTGCTGGGATTTCTGTGCCTTGTTTTAGTGCATGGCCCCTTTCATGAAACCCAGGAGAGTTCATGGAGGCGGGAGTGGAGGAAGAAGAGGAGGAGGGGGAAGAGAGGCGTGAACCTTTACACCCAAAGTGGGACTTCAGAAGAATTTACAGCCGTCTTTTCTGGAGACCGTTAAGATTTTATTACCCTAGTACCAGCAGTTACAATGCTCCACGGAGCTCAGAGCTAAGGCCAGGCCAAGGATCCTCTAGCTTGCTACGCCGGAGAGAAGCCAACTCTACGGCAAAGTTCACTTCAGGAAGAGAGAGGGAGCCAGCTTCGGTGGGAGGTGGGTCTGAGGAAAGATAGAGGCCCAGAAAGCAAGTAAGGTTTTATAAATCACAACCTAGGCTTTGCACTCAAACAGAGCTGGCCCTGGGTAGCTTGCCACCATTTACTAGCTTCTATCAAACAAGTGATTTAACTGCTGTAAGGCTGGGGTTTCCCATCTGTAAACTGCGGATCATAACAGCATCTACCTTACTGGATTGTGGTGAGGATTAAATGAGACAAAACCTGTAAAGACTTTAGTACAGTGCCTAGTTCCGAGTCAGAGCTGAATAGCTATTATTTTATGTTAATGTAATTTTAAGTAATGGCATTGCAGGAAGGGACACAGTTTCTTTCTTAGCTCTAAACAGTTCTTTCTGTGACAACTCTCCCCGCCAAGCCTGCTGGGTACCTGGGCTGCGGGGGGGCGGGGGGGGGAGGAACTAGGAGAAAAGAAGTGAAGGGAAAAGGTGATAAAAGCAAGGAGGTTTCTGGGGGAAATAATGGGGGAAAGACATGCAAAAGAAAACGAAGGGAGAAAAAAGAAAATGGAACTTGCTAAAGATGGAAAGAAGTTTTGCAGCTGGGCATGGACTGAGCAGGAAATGTGGACGAGAGGAGTAGGAGTCTGGAAACACACAGGGCTGGTTTGCTGGCCCAAGCTCCTCTGGGGAGGTAATGACTCCTGAAAGCCGTGAGCCTCTGGGTATTTAAGGGAATCTTCCTGCAGACCATATGCTCCCTCCGCACACTCACTGCCAATCACAGTTCCTCCCCGTTCAGCTAGCACCAAGCCACTGGCGAATGCCCCCCCGTCCTCCATCTACCACAGTCCCACTCCTGCACACTTTACTGTACCCCTGAAGGCTTTGCTCCCTAAAGAAGCTTTGACACTTTGTGCTGTGGTCTCTCTGTGAAGAAGGGTAGGCTTAAATTATGCTGTTCCCAGAGTTTGGTCACTGCCCAACAAATGTTTGCTGAGTGAAGGAGTAACATTGTATACTTGAGGCAGGCCAATGCACAAGCAACTGGATTGAGGGCGGGGCTTGGGTGAAGAATCCGATTGTTCTGGAATTAGGTAGTGGCGATAGGTATGTACTCAACCCTCCTGAATAATGCACTTTAAAATGTGAATTTTGTGATATCTCAATAAAATATATAAAAAGCATAAGCCATAGCCTTGCAGAAGCAGTCACAATCAGGGCCTCTCTTCTCAAGTACTCTTCGCGATGGGTTCCCTTCCCATCTCTTCTCTCCTTATCAGAATATAAGGACAAAATGATTGTCTTAAAAAGTCTTTATCAGGGGTGCCTGGGTGGCTCAGTGGGCTGAAGCCTCTGCTTTCGGCTCAGGTCATGGTCTCAGGGTCCTGGGATCGAGCCCCGCATTGGGCTCTCTTCTCGTCAGGGAGTCTGCTTCCTCCTCTCTCTCTGCCTGCCTCTCTGCCTGCTTGTGATCTCTGTCTGTCAAATAAATAAATAAAGTCTTTAAAAAAAAAAAAGTCTTTATCATGTCTTTCTTGGATTTTCAAGTTCTCTTGAAATTTAAATGAGACCAAGAACGTTACATCTCACGGGTCTCTGCGGGGCTCAGTAGGTTAAGCATTTGTCTTCCGATCAGGTCATGATCCCAGGGTTCTGGGATCAAGCCAGGCACTGGGATCCCTCTTTCCCCCTGCCCATCCACCTGCTTGTGCTCTTTGTCCGTCTCTCTCAAATAAGTAGATTAAATCTTAAAAAAAAAAAAAAAAAAAAAAAAAAGAATGGTTAGATCTCAAAAAACGAGTGGCTAAGTAAGATGGGCTCAGATTCCTCTTCAACATTTCTCTAGGAGCCATGAAAACTTTTCATGCTTGAATAGACCTAAAGCCAAAATTCACTTCCCTAATGAACCTCTTCACGTGGTCCCAATCACCTGGCACTCAAGCATCAACGAAATTCTAGGAAATTGTTGGCAGTATTATCTAATTTAAATTTATGTTAGCTTTGAAGTGTTTTCACCTTGTTTTTTCTGATTTTCCTTAATTTATCTTACATTCCTTATTTTTCCTTGCTTTTCAAGGGCATTCAAATGAACAGAAATAATTTTCCAGATGGGACAAAGGAGAAAGACAAAATCTGTAAAAAGCAATAGATTCTCCCACTCTTTCAACTTCCCCTTCTACTCAAAACCTGCTTCCCCATACGTACCTAGACATACACAGAAAACTTCCTATGATGTGTCCTATGGACACCTCAGTTCATGAGATGGTGTGGTTGATTTATACAGGGCTACTTTGAGTAGCTTGTTTAGTATTGATGAAGGGAACTGCTAAATCTTAAGCTATCATTCTTTAATGTATCAGTAACAGACTGCTTAGGAAAACAGGATTTCAGGTTTCAGGGCTGATGTGTGCTCTCTTCCTTAAAAATCAAGTAGGAATGAATCCATCTGCGTCTGACCTCCCACTCTAAGGATTAAGCTGAATGCTGGGTCTCAAGAAAAATTGAGAAAGCAGGTTATATTCTGTTTCAGGTTCCTTCTCAACATCCTATCCTGAGCAGGATAAAAGTATGAAAAAAATAAAGTGCTATTTATTCAAACCTAATGTTGAACTAAGCAAGCAAACATTAAAATTGTCATTCTTTCAGAGACTTTGCTTGAACTGAGCGACTGAAAATTTGGAGTTTGCGAAAAGCCCACCCAGTCATTCTCTAATAACTTGTCACACTCACTGAGAATCTCATTTACCACACCTACAAAGTGAAATTTAATGTAGACCTCAGGTTCTCAGTTTTGTCACTACTAAGGTACCCATTCCTTTATTTTTGCAATGATGTCATCATCAGCTGATCAGAGCCCCATCAGTGCTAACAAGGGAATCATTGGTCACATGATCAGTTGGGCAGTTTGTTGAAGTTAAATGTATGATTCCTTTTATGCTTTTATAATTATTGGAGAAAAGTTTTTAGAACCACATTTTTACCTTTGAGGATCCATACTCCCCCGCAATTTGAGAGCTGCTAGCCAGATGATGTGTGAGACCCTTCCCAGCTTCAAAATTCTCTAAGTCTAGAAAATATGAGGGTAAATGAGTAAGTCATGAGTTACCTGGATTTGCCCCTCCATTCAGCCCACCCTGAAAATTCTCCCTGAAAAGCAGAGTTGCTGGCTGGACTACCTACTCCAAACTAGGTATGGCTGACCTTGGAGTTAGTGGAAACAATGCAAAATTGAAGACATGGTCATTATTTGGATTTAAATCCTGGTTGTTAATTTCCTCCAAATGTCTTTGGTCTTGAAATTTAAGGGAAACAGTTTTTCCTTCGTCTTTTGGAACAAGACTTTGTAAATATAGGAGATGGAGAGAAGGATTCTTATCCACTGTGCCCAAGATATTAAATCAAAAACTGTTGAACTCAGAGGGACTCTAGGGCCTCCTTACACAGAGGGGAATGGCCAAAATTCAAGAGACAGGGGAAGAAAGGGAAAGAAAGAAGACATCCAGAAATCCAGAGATTCTATAGTTTCTTTCTTCAGCCCCTCACACAGGGACAGACATCTAGCCACCACTCTCCCCTCCTCTCTCCTGTAACTCTTGATAGTATATTTGGGGTTTCCAGGCACTGTGGGTGGCAACCCTCTATTATTAAACCTCCATTCACGCAGAAAATCCAAAGCGGTTCTCTTTGCTGTGAGAAAATGGCCAACATGGTCACAGGTGCTCTCTCCAGTCTCAGCAAGCTTGCGGTGTGGGCCCCTTGTGCACTTTTACTAAAATGCTTACTTTGCCACTGCCTAATTTTTGGAGACCAAGATACATTGTTTTAGCTCTGATCTAGGAGCTCTTACTCATTTGGGGGAAGAGACATTTGTTCAGCACATCCCTAAGTGATCTAACTGATTCACTCAGAGAATTTATTCTCCTCTTTGGAATCTGAGGGAAAGTAATTTCTGACAGCCCCAATTTGTTTCATTTTCAGTGAACCTCACTACCCCTTGTGCTTCCTTCCCAGAGCACCTTAAGTACATAGCTCCTTTCCTTAATGCTCCTTTCAGAAAGTGCTTCATGATTCAGGTTGAGCATGTTATTTAATACGAGGATATATGAGCAGCTTTCTGGGAAGTTTACCCATTTCCTGGCAGCCCCCTGCAGAGGCTTTGTATATTATTTGCTTATTGGATTGATTTTGTACTCCTCCTCCAGAGAAATTGGGAAATCAGCCAAAGAATTTCTGGAAAGTAAGTATTGCTAAAACACTGGTTTTACCATCATCAACATCGCCCTTCTCCTCTCTATCACGCTGTTTTTATACCTTTTGGTAAACAGATAATCAAATGAACTTGCGGCGTTACAAAAGCAAGATTGCTTGCTGTTTTCCACATCTATTGGCAGTGTGCTGGAGCATGAATGTGAAGCAAACCCACATTTAAAGTCCTTGTATTTGAAGGAAATAAATGACACTCAGGACATTGAACCTTCCCTTCAACTCCTATCCTGGGCAACATCTTCAAGTACAGAGATAAAGAGAGAGTAGAAATAACTCATGAACCCTGCTTTATGGCATGGCCTGTGTCTGTATTATCTCAATGAGTCTCTCCACAAACCCCTGAAGCTGGTTCCAGTAGACACCTTGTCACACTTGGTCCTCCACAGTTGCTCGAAGCTAATCCCTTTATCATCTTCTGTCTGTGCAAAGCTCCTCTGTTCATTTGTTTATTCTATCCCCATAGCTGCACCCATCTCACTGCCTCAGCCTATAGGCAACACATTTAATATGCTTTTGAAAGTGTTCTTGCAGAAGATACTACCCTGCACACATGTGCTTTCATCTACACCAATGGATGCTAAGACACATGTTTTTCCACATTTTAATCTCTGACATCAGTGTGCACCTTGCAATCAATGGTATGTCATAGCTTAATTGGCAGAGCTTTTATTTTCTTAATCAAGACGTAAAATAATGGTGCACGGTACAAGAAATGATAGATTTGATAGAAATATGATATATATTGGATCTTGTTTCTTACCTCCCCCCCTCCCCCAGCCCAAGTACCAGTCGGAGACCATCCATGAGGCCATGTACTCATCTCATCTCTTGGTTTTAGTTGCTATGTATGACTCCAGGATGGACCTCCCTCCTACTTTATTTATGTATCCCCAAAGACTACCAGATTGGGTCTCAATTTCCTGACACCACAGACAGTACTGGAATAAACTTCCTTGTATATATCCCCTATAGAATATAGGAAGTGTTTCACTTGGAATATCTCTAGGAGTAAAATTGCTGGATCTTAAGTTTGTAAATATTAACTTGACTATGTAGTGCTAGATTGTTCTCCAGAATGGCTACCCTACCCATGTTCCACCAGCAGTGTATGAAGGTCTTCTGTGCCCATATCTTTGAACACTTGGCATTATCCAGCTTCCTCATTTTACATACCAGCAAAGAGGAGCATGCATGGATGGATTCTCTTCCCTATTTATTTATTTATATTTTACTTATTTATCAGAGAGAGAGCGTGCAAGCAGGGGAAGCAGCAGGCAGGGAGAGAAGCAGGCTTCCTGCTGAGCAAGGAGCCCGATGCAGGACTCTATCCCAGGACCCCAGGATCATGACCTGAGCTGAAGGCAGATGCTTTACCGACTGAGCCACCTGGGTGCCCCACAGATTCTTTCTCTTCTTATCAAGAAGGTATAGATGTAGCTAGTGGTACTGGAGCCCGGACTACACCAAGATGCCACAGGGAAACAATATGTTTTCTTAGTCTACATTTCTTCCATCATTTAAGAATGTCCCTTAGCCTCCCTGGGCATCTGTGTACTCATCCCTCAATATGAGTAGTCTTTGATGCTGTCCAGGGCTCTTTCCGAATCACTAATTCTCCCACTGTGATAGTCTTCAGTGCATCACTAGCAGTTACCCCTGATGGCATCTAAGTACCAAGATGTTGAAAGTGATGGGCTATTCTTTGTACCTTTTCATCTAAGTGACCAAAGAACCTAAGGAGTAGCCAAGCACTCACACCCAATGCTGTCTCTTTCATATGAACCTCCTCTCCCAATCTCTTCCCACCCTCAACTGAGACAATGCCCAGAAAGAAGAGGCAAGGTACTCAGTGCACTTTTGCAGAGCCCAAGAGTATGTTAGATTAAGTTCTGTTCCAGTCTGAAAAGTGTTATTTTCCCTGTTCTGGTGAGGGATGGATCACATCATCTCACTGAAGTGAAGTCCATACACAGAAATGACATCACCCCAATAGGAGAAGCCAAGAGTCTCTCCTCAGCCATTTCTGGAATAAGAATGGAGAAATGAGATATGAAGTTGGGGGTTGCTTTGAGAGCTTTTATGGCTAAATGCTCACTCCCCACTGACTTTTCCTTCCATTGGATGAGGTTCTGCAGACTCTCTGGCTTATAGCCACTGTCTGGAAGGACCATTAGTGCAATCTATAACAGCCTCACAGGGATCCACTTCTGACAGCTCTCTAAGGAAGACCAGCCCTGCTTAGGCCTCACAGATGACAGTTTGGCACTAGGTTTCCACCAGCAATCACCACATCCACACCTATCCACTCTTTCCCATGTCACACTCTTGTCAGGTTTCCAAATCTCAGAGACCTGGAGATCCTGTATTTTGGGCTGAGTTTTAGCTCCCTCTTATCAAGAGACAAAGGACACTGCTCACTATGGAGAGAAATTCCAGGGACCAGATATCTCAGGTCCTAGCTCAAGTCCCCAGAGCTGGTATCTCTTCTGTGTCTTCTTCTCTTCTGCCCATACAGCTCCATTTTGAACACCCAGTCTCCCCATTGATCCCAGTGGTGTTAGGAGCAGGGTAGGAATTGTTACTGAGGGCTACTCAAGGAGGCATTCATGTCTGTGCTATCTCATGTAATCTGAACATCTTGCTATCCTAAACAGAGGACACTCAGCTGACTATTTTACTCTTGCCTTTTTGCATGAGCTTTTCCATGTCGTGACCCTTTTGTTGGCAGCAGGATTCAATCTTCTCCCCTCGATAGCCATTTTGGGAGAATTGTTCTGCTATGCTATGGCCCAGATTTGGTTATTGGGAAGAGCTGTTTCGCCAGTTTGCCTCAGCTCTACTGGGACCTGGATGGAAATCTAATATCAGCCCACATGGAATCTTGCTTTGGCTTAGCTGCAGGATTATGGTTCAGAGTTCCAACATGCCTGTCTTCAGTTACTCTGCAGGGTTACCACTGGGACACAAGCGGTCCTGCTCCACTCAGGCTAAGAGGGGAATGCTCTGGTCTGGGGCTTATTACTTCTTCTTTAAACTTTAAGTAATAGCATGTTTAGCTGAAAAAGCAGTCCACCGGATGTCCTACTGTTACTAATCACCCCAATTGAGATAAATGAATATTATAACTAGCTTCACAGCAGTTCGTCTCAGGTTTGTTTTTTGTTTTTTTTTTTTTTTAACAAAAAAGAAACAGTTTTAAGGGAAAAAAGTTTTTGTGATTTTTAGAACTCTTTTTTTAGATGGGAAGAATTGCATATAAGAGATTGTGGACCTAATTAATGGAAAAAGCATATTACGTGTTTGGCACCAGAAAGATAAAGATTCAAATCCCATATGACTGGAGTTGCCTAACTGCTATAAGGTTCAGTTTCCTCATCTGTTACAATGAAGATTATCATGACTACCTCACAGCATTATTTGGAAGATTAAATGAAACATTGCAGATGCAGCACCTGGTTGGCATAGGATAAGGAGAAGGGGGGGGGAAGGTAGCTGTTAATTTTAGGATATGTGGAAGGATGCAGGAATGAACTAGAAAAATCAAATGTGGGGAGAAACAGGAAACTCAGGTTTGGGGAAGGGGAGACTTTAATGGAAAGCCTTATCCTGAGCGTGGGAAAGAGGAGTCTGAAGGATGGACACTTGAGAGTGGACTAGCAAAGTTCCAGGGAAGGCTGGAGCCTCTAAGGCAGTCCTCACGAGCTGTAGTAAGAATCTGACACACTGGAGCTAAAGATGGGCATAAGGTTCAGCCAGAAAAGTAAAGAACCAGTGTGAGGGAACTGTGTGCTATCGGTATGTGTCAAGCATCAAGTGAATTTTTCCACTAAGAACACCAGACTTTTACTCATCTGCGTACATGTCTACCCCAAGATTTAATTACACTACATGCCAGGTGACTGAATTCCTCCTGCACCAAAGCCTCCAAGGAGAACTGAGAAGTAAATGATAATAGCTTCTAGGTAATGGCAGCTTACCCAGGGGGCCAGGCAGGGGGCTAGGGCATCTTACCTCCGTTACTTCCTTAAATTCTCACCATGCCGCCAGAGCAGTGTTAGTTACTATATACTAAAATGAGGAAACTGAGGCTCAGAGGGGATAAATGATTGCCCAAGGTCACGTGGCTAGTAGGTGGTAGAGTTGGAATTCACCTCCAAGTCAGACTGATTTCAAGAACTACTACAGTATCTAACTTCCTGCTGGTAAACAAGAAATATCAGTCATAGATTTTATAAAATCCATAACCTCTCAGTTGTTTTTCTATGGAAGTCGATAGTAATGGAGCTTTCGTGGGGAGGAGCTTGGGTCCCTTTCACCAAAGTCCCCCCCACCGACCCTTAGCTATGCCCCAGCTCCACACCAGCACCCCTTAGATGTAGCAGGCAGATGGAGATAGGGACCCACAATCTTTTTAAGGACCCATGAAAATGTTTCAGTGTATTATAAAATCAGGAGAAAAAGGAATTAATGTGTACCAACAGAGTCATAAAGGGTAATTTTAAATAATTTTGTATGGAGGAAGGGACACACATAGGCCAAAGTACCTAGGGCCCATGAAAATCACAAGGTGGTCCTGCCTGCTTTCTTAAATAACCTAGAAAGCATATGAAGTATAATTGCAAGCCTTGCATAACACCACCTCCTCTCTCATTCATTTGAAGTTATATCATTCTAGAAATCCTCAAGTAGGAAACATATGCTTCTCTTGGCAGGCTGTTCTCTTTGGCCAACATAAGAGTTGATATAAATATGTCCAAATACTCAGATATACAAATGTGAACAGATACTTAAATCTCAAGATACACAAGCTGTACCCAAGAATTGTGTACCCCAACTTATCCATGGGCATAAATTTACAAGCACCAGGAGCAATGCTAGGAACTTCACTGTAAACACGTTCACAAGTATACACACACACACACACACACACACTACTCCAACAAAAGACAAATAGACAATCAGCCAAGAAGATCAAATTACTATCCCATGAACAGTTAAAAAGAGAAAAATCCCAGATTTGGAGCCAATCTGCGGTAGGTAAATAAAGGGGCAAGAGGGGGTGGGAAAAAGGATAAAGCTGTGCACATTGAGTCAATGCGTTGATTATTTTTTTTCAAAGTCCAAGACCAGAGTGCTCATTAATGATAACTCTCAGAGATTCCCCAATTAGGCATCCCCTGCTCTTTGAGGGGTTCCAGATCTGCCAGCCCAGCAATAACATCAGATTTGAGAACTGAGTTGGGGGTTGAGAAAAAGGGAGCAGGTCAATGCTTTGTGAGTAGCTCCATGGTTAAATGCAAGTTCAGCTGCAAAGTCTTAGAAGAACCTATCTCATTAATTGGACCCTTTCACCTCTGTCCTTTCCATTCTTCCCACAATTCTCTCTCCACGGAATGTATCCATGCAAAACAGTTGAAAGAAAGGGATTATCTGCCCTGTTCTTCAAAGCCAAGTTATTTTTGGTTAATTGGGGGTGAAAATGTGAGGCAACCTCTGGGAAAATATACCTTCTAGTCCTGCCTGTTTGGAATCAAATCCCAAATTCATACTGATAAGAAGATGTGTACTCATAAGGGGGCCTCAGGCCTCAGCATGGTCCCTGTAATATTCATTTAACTACAATGTTGGGAGATTTAGCTCCACTGATTCTTTCCACAAAGATACAATGCCACCTACAGAAATAGTAGTAATAGAAATAAGTGATAACGATTATTTCATTTAATCCTCACAGCTCCATGAATTAGGCACTTTTAAACAGAGAAGGAATTTTACAGACAAGGAGACTGAGCCTTGAAGATGTTAGATAATATACCTAAGTTCTTACAGCAAGTAAATTGTTCACATACAGTGTAAGTCAAATCTGTTATTGTTGTATAACTTACCTTGTGTTTTTTTCTCATTGTTACTCACCATTTAGGGTTTGGGTTTTGTTTTTGGCTTTTTTTTTTTTTTCAAATTTTAACTATTATAAATAATTTAACAATGTACCTCTTGTGCACAAATCTTTTCTCTTATTTTTGACTATATTCTTAGAATAAATTCACGAGTAAGATGTCTGTATCAAGTGGTTTAAATATTTTTGTTCTCACTATGTATTACGAAATTGCATTTTTAAAAGTTTTGCTAATTTGCACTGGGGACATCACCATACAAATGCCCTACTTTTTTCAGATCTTTTTCAAAAAAATCAATTTGCTGATGAGATTTAGCTGCTTTCTAGCCGCTATTCCATGTTCAATGGTAAACTTTCTTTGAAATTCCATTTCAGTGGCCCATAGCACAGCAAGGCTGTGAATGTGCTGGATTATAATGAGCCCCAAATGGTCTATTACCTCTTACCCCCTTTCCTATTTATTGGCCAATGCCTATAATTCTACCATTAGGGGTGCATCATTTTGGCTTAAGGCTTAGAGTTTTTCTGAAATGACCTCTGGAAGGTGTTACTTCTAAATAGCTACCAACTATTTTTATTCTGTTGTGAAGATGAGAAACCACATTATTTTGAGGAGGAGGAGGAGAAGAAGTCAGGAAACAGTGATTGGAGTTGGAGACAGGGGTGGTGGAAGCTGGGGAAGGACTAAAAGCCAAGAAGAAAGAAAGTGCATATCCTTCCCTGCCCAATCTGTTTTTCTTCTCTGTGCTAATGCAAGGGATTGTAATTTCCATTGATTGATTCATTCATTCATACTATAAAAAATGTTTTTGAGTGCTTACTATGATGTAGACAGCATTATTAATGTGGGACAATGATACATCAGTGAACAAAAGATATGTCTAGATATGGGGTTACTGTCCTACAATGAAAACCACAGAGCTCTGGCAGGCCTTCCTCTCAGAAGTGTCTCATGGTGGGAAGAGTAGATGGCCCTGGAGGTTAAGGCTAACCCTGACTAGCTACCTACCGCTAGACTCAGGCCAGGCCCCTAACTGCTTCACACTGGGTCTCAGTTTAGCAAAATGAAGGGTTTAGATGCTGGGAGGAAGGTCCCCATCGTGCTTTTCAACCCCAATCCCCTTTTTCCACCCCAGCTTGCATTTCTGCCAGTGAGCCCTCCAAGTACACAGCAGGATTAATCCATCAGCTCAGCTGGGCTGGGAGAGGAAGGGAGGCAGGCGGAGGAAGTATCAATGATATTGCACTCCAGTGAGCACTGAAGAGGCTCCATTCATGGGCCAACAAAACCTGGGAGAAGCCCCCGACTTAATCAGCCTAGGAGGCTCCAGCTAGGAACAAAGGAAATCAAAGCCTTAGTTGGCAAACCAGACACAGCTTCTGCAATTTCCCTGAGACCTTAGCCCACTGAGTCCACCAATATGCACACAGGCACACACACACACACTCACCCCTATGCACACAGACATACAGAAGCAGGCTAAAGGGTTATAGGTTTCTAGAAGGAAGGGGAGGGCAAAGAAGCAAAATACCTGAGGAATTAGGTGATAGCTGATATGACTGTACAGGACCCTCATTTTAGTACACTTAGGCCACACTCTAGGAATGTTTATAGTTTAAATTTTTAAAAATCAAGATCCTTTTTACATGTAAATAATCAAGGAACACTTTGATAAGGTTCAAAATGAAACTCTTGCTTGGACTTCTACATAAAACCTTTTAGGGTACTGGAGTTAAGTTTCTTACCATATTATAGCACTTGTGATGCTTTGTACCATGCCTTTCCATAACTCAACTATCTAGACTATCTGACATCCATCTAGTAAAGTATGCGTTGCCCCATTTTATGACAGGGAAAACTGAGATTGTGTTTCTTATGGCTGCTTTAAGTCTGTAGGATGCTGCTGTGATTACCTGGGCCAACTTCATGAACAGGCGTGATTATTGTCCCTGAGCTGATGGTGGTGCAAATGAGCAGACTGTCATCATTTTTCCATAGGTAAGTGCCCGAATGAGGACTGGCAGTTAGGATGCCACTCACAGAGTAACTGGTAATTTTCCATGCTAATCTCAATGCCTTTGTCAGATGTTGAAAGTAACTAGAAGATTATATTATTGGGCTGACTCACAAAATTCATTAATTACTTGGTTTTGTTTTGTTTTGTTTTGTACTCACATGGTTATGTGTGTGGGGTGTGTGTGTGTGTTTGTTTTAATGTGACCTTCTGCTGCCCTGTACTATCACAAATTGCATCTTTCTGAAGGAAGTCTGAGACGTTTGCATACATGACTATGTATCAGTAGCACTTCAGTGAATGGGCATTGTCTTTGAGAACTTGCTGGAGTTGTCAGCAGGGTTTTGTGAGGTCTTCAACAATGATATTTACTAAATAGCTTCAGAGTAATATTTCTGGCTGAAAAGTCTAACATTAAAATGAAAAGAATTTTGCAAGCAAAGAATACAGTTTATTGTGTTCAGTTATTTCTCCATAAAGAATGGATAAGAGATGGGGGGGGGGCTTAAAAATGTGTGTTGAGCTGCCATGACTGGTAGATGATGAACAAGGTTTCCTCTTTTAAAATATGATACTCGTGGCCCCAACTTATGGTAGGAAAAACCATGGAAAATATGTTTCTTTTTCTTGGATTCAGCTATTTCCCTGTTCTGTGCTTGTCTCCCTGCTAGTGACTTGTTTTTACCTAGGAATTAGGTGACCCTTGGCATTCTACCAAGGTGTTCTCGATGTAGCTCTACCCTGGGATGATTTGCCTGAGCAGTACACCTGACTTAGGACCAAATCCACTTCCCCACCTTCATCAATACTTTCCAGCTCAAGTCCCATTTTCTAGTCCAGGTATGGCTTCCTGATAATTGGATAATTTCAGGCATTGTCCTCAGAACAGAAAACTTTGGGGGCCAAAGAGCCCTCAACACAACACTCCTCTCAACTCCTCATGGAGGATCTGCTTGGGAGTTGAATCTGGCACCTTAAGTCCTCTATTCTCCACATCACAGAAGGAGCCAGAGCCCTTGGCTGGGCTTGTGACCAAAGCAGAGGGAGCTCTTGTAGTTGTAAAGCTATTTTGAAGTTTTGTTTTGCAAAGATAGACCTTCTGGTGGCCCATTGTTTCCTAATAGTTCCCTTTCCACTCTCAGTGGTGTGCATGCAAATTATCCAGCAACCTTCAGGCCCCTCCTTTACCACATGTCTGGCCTTCCTGCTCAACTCTTTCCAGGTGAAAACACAGCCTCTGCAGACCTGCCAGAGCCTCCCCCCGCCAAGTTGACACCTCCATCTCCAAAGTTACTTCCTGCTTTGGTGGCATCTTTCATTGGAAGGAGCTGGAGGTGTCTTGCCCAACCAACACACAGTGGGCAGAGCATATATGTCAGCAGAGTTGAACAGACTGCCAGGAAAAGGATGGACTCCTTCTGCTGAAAAGTTCCACTAAAACTTAGCCTGCGTCTAGGACAGTGATCTTCCAAGGGTGGTCTAAGGCTCACAGTGGGCTATGAGGATCTACCTTGTGAGCCTTGAAAGAATTAAAGCATCTTTGTGGGAGAGGTATCTTCATATGGTAGAAGATGGACTAAGTGCCTTTTACCATAGTCAAAAAAGTTTGAGAACATTGGAGAGAAGTATAGTCTTGTCAGGAAGCAAGATAAGGTCATTTACTTTGGCATGATGAAGACACTCTCAGAATGGAGGGAGGGAGGCAAGCTTCAGAAGTGACTCTGTGGTAAAAAGCTTTACTATACTCTTATCAAGTCAGGGGCCAGGAAAGCTTCTGTCTGGGAGGGTGCCTGAGTGGGTGTCCCAGAGTTTTCCTCTGCAGAGCCCCTTATTCTTTACCTCTTATGGCTGATAACTTCCCCTCATACACCCCACTCTTCAGACAGATATGTTCTTTCCCAAAAGCTTCTTCAAACAGTGTGCATTCTGTAAGGGTCAGAGCGATGCCATATTTAGGCAGAGCAATGCCATCCCGTTAAACAGTGATTTTGTTGTTCATGCAGTAAAACTTAAACTGTCCCTGTCCCCCCTCCCACTAGGGGACTTACTTAAAAACAAGTCCTGGAAACCAGTCCCAGGTAACAAAGCCCAAATACAAGGGTGGGTCAGGCCAGGTGGAGGTATCCAATCGGTGGGGGCGCATACTGTATCCCTAGCTACCAAGGAGTATGGGCCCCGCTCTTTGGGTGCCCTTTGGGCACCAGTTCTGACCAAGGTGATAGGCTAGTTCAAATATCTACTATAGGGTAAATTGTAATTCAACTGGTCACTTACGCGTGACCTAGCATGCCTATGCAGCTTTCTCTGTGTTACAATCTCATTGGCCACCTGTGCGTGGCCACGCCCAATCACATGGCCTTTGCCCTTAAAGGCTAGTCTGTAAGACAGAGAAGGGTCGCCTCTTTGCAAGAGACAGCTCTGACCAGTCAGTTTGATTCTCGATGCTTGCCGCAAAATAAAGCTTTGCTTGACCTTCGCTTTGTATCAGTCTCGCTCCTTTGACCATGGGCCCAACACATTTCCTTGGTTGGGTTCTCAGTGCTGTCCCACCTGCTTCCCTGAGATTTCTCCTAGTTCATTTTAATCGGAACACTATGTATTCCCAAGCCTTTGACTCACACATTTAGAGATGATTTCCTGCTTTACTGCCACAGGAGTCTAATCACATCCATTGTGTATGGATTTTAATAATTTAACTCTTTGAGCAAACTGTATTTCCAAAGTCTTAGAATGTATCTGCTTGTGGTCTCAGGCCCTACAATGTCTTCTAATCCTGTGGTCTATTGGAAGGAACAAACTATCCCCAAATCACAGTTTCTAAGTAGCAGAGATAGACACTGAATTGGTATATTTTGTTTATTATCCCTCCTCTGAATTAAGGAGGGATAATAAACCCTTCAGTGAGGGCAGCCCTAGACATTCTCCCCATACTGCTCATATAGAGCTGGAATGATATTTGGCAGAGTCCCCTAACAGCAACTTCTGAAAGCAGCTGCCAATAAATGTGTGCACAGACTGAAAAGTTAGCAACCCATCCCCCAGCATCTCCTCCTTCTGGATGCTTTCAGAACCATCCCAGCTCCTGAAGAATCACTTGCTCAGCAAACATCTACTGGTAGCTTCCAAAGTGTCTGGCAGGGTGTGTGGGTGTAAGATGAGTAAAAGATGAGTAAGACACAGTGTGTGCACTCTTGGGACTTGTAGTCTAATGATGGCAGAAACATTGCTTGGTTCCAGGAACCAAGTGGTTCCTGGAACAAGTTATGGGATAATGACTGGCAAGAAGGAGAAGGAACATTTGGAATCACCTGGAGACACATTCAATCTTGCAGTTCTTCCAGAAGCCCTTTTCCCCTTCTTCCTCCTTCTCCTTGCCCTCCCACTCTTTCCTCACGGCCTGTGGAGTCTGGTTATTGACCTGTCTGAGAACTATGGTCACTGCTTTCCAGAATGAGTCATTCCCACCCACCCCCTCACAGGGAGCAGTGCTCCCTCTTTGAAAGGAACAGGGATCTTCAGATTAAGTGTAAATTTAGGCTGATTGGTTGATTGATTTATTTTAAAGAAGTTAAAGAGTGAAAACCCTTATTTGCATTACAAATGGCCTTTACCACTCTTTTTTAAAGCACAAGGAAACTCAGTTTTTAAAAATGAATCTACCCTCCTGTTGTTAAACTCCAGGCCTAGAGCACTTGGACTAGTGAGGGAGAAAAAGCAAGTACACTTGCTTGCTTTAAAAAGCTAGCTAGCAGGGGTGCCTGGGTGGCTCAGTGGGTTAAAGCCTCTGCCTTCCGCTCAAGTCATGATCCCAGGGTCCTGGGATCGACCCTGCATCAGTCTCTCTGCTCCGCAGGGAGCCTGCTTCCTCCTCTCTCTCTGCCTATACCTCTCTGCCTACTTGTGATCTCTGTCTGTCAAATAAATAAATAAAATATTAAAAAAAAAAAAAAGCTAGCTAGCAGAGTTGTATTCATTTTAGCTAAAGTAAATTCCAACCGAGTGAAATGCCCCAAGAACAGGCATCCCTACATATTCTATTGTCCATAAAATGATAATCCAACATATTATGAATTTGGCAAATATTTAGTGTCAGTTGCCTTACTGATCCCTGGAAATACAGCTCAAGACACAGTCTCAACTCTGGTGGTTGCTTGAAGATGCTTCTTCAAAGTAAAAAAGCACAGCTTCCCAAATGTTTAGCCAGAACTAAAACCCACTCTCTCTCTCTCCTCTCCATCCACTGTCTGTCACTCCCTCTCATTCTATGTGCGTGCATGCGTGCGTGTGGGAGGGGTTTCCTCCTTTGTGTCTTTCTAACCTTCACCCATCTTTTTCTCTCCCCTCACACTGGTGATAGTCATGGTGGAGTATGTTAGCACCTACCACACTGACAACCAGGCATCACTTTGTATGATCCATGATTTGCTACACAGTTTTATCAGTCAGGATAAACTGGGTTATGCTGTAGTAACAACTCTGAAATCTTAGTGGCCTAAAACAATGAGGATTTATTTTTCACTCAAGAAATATATTCATCATAAGCTGGCAGGGATCTTTGCTTTTTGTATTTACTTAGAGACAGAAGCTGATGGAGCAGCTCCCATCTTGAATGTTGCTGGTTATTGTAGCAAAGGGGAAAGAAAGCTCTGAAAAGTCTCAAAAACAGACTCCAGGATCCAGCTTGGAAGTGTCACATGTCACTTCCACACAAAATTTAAAGACTGTATCTAGTTACAAAGCTCCATCCAACTATAAAGAAGCCAGGCATTTCAATCTTAACTCTGTGCCCAGAACTGAGGAAAATGGAATATTTGCCAAATAGCAGTAGTGACTACCCACAATGGTGTGTAGTGGATTGGACAGATGCTTATCCAAACCCTAAGATGCTAGGCTACTAGGCAATTTCAGCCTCACCATAGTGAATTCTGTCTCCTCAGCCTCAAAGAAAAATAGGAAAATTATGACTACCACTAAGTCTCCATAATAGTCTGATTCCAGAGTGACACTTCATGCTACCAAAACCAAGCTGATTTGGATCTACATTTTGGTCTCACCATTTACTACCCATGTGAACTCAGGCAAATTTTTTTAACTTTTCTGGTTCACAGTTTCCTCATCCATAAAAAGGACTAACAAAAGCTTACCTCATAATTTTATTGTTGTGATATACTGACTGAGATAAATCATGTAAATTCCTTTTTTAAAAAAAAATATTTTATTTGTTTATTTAACAGACAGAGATCACAAGTAGGCAGAGAGGCAGGCAGACAAAGAGGAAGAAGCAGGCTACCCGTGGAGCAGAGAGCCTGATTTGGGGCTCAATCCCAGGACCCCAAGATCATGACCTGAACCGAAGGCAGAGGCTTTAACCCACTGAGCCACCCAGGTGCCCCAATCGTGTAAATTCCTTAGTACTCCATAAGTGGTCCCCACTATTGTGAGTGTTAGGATTGGAATACAAATAAATATGCCTCCATGACTGAGAGAAATCATGTAGCAAATCTGAAGGATATTTTAAAGTTGTACCTTTTCCTTGAGACACTCTACTAGGTGTCCAGAAAAGGAGTGCGGGCAAGATATGCAGGAGTAGCAACAATGATGCTCACAAGAAAAGACCTTGGTATGAAATTCCGCTACATGCACTCCTAAATACCTTCTAAGATTAGAGTGTCTTCTCTCATCTCAAACCTTTATTGAGTGCCTCCTATGCACGGGCACTTCACATGTATTATTCCATTTGTTGTGATGAACCCTCAGCTCATATCTGTATACCCCTTTAGTGAATGGAACACACGCTCTGGTGTCAGACTGCCCAGATTAAAATTTGAACTCTAGGGGTGCCTGGGTGGCTCAGTGGGTTAAAACCTCTGCCTTCGGCTCGGGTCATGATCCCGGGGTCCTGGGATCGAGCCCTGTGTGGGCTCTCTGTTCTGCAGGGAGCCTGCTTCCTCCTCTCTCTCTCTCTCTGCCTGCCTCTCTGCCTACTTGTGATCTCTGTCTGCCAAGTAAATAAATAAAAATTTTAACTCTACCAATAACCAGCTATGTGACCTCAGACAACTTACTTTACCACTGGTCCATCTGTAAAATGGGAATACTAACTACATATCACAAATTGTTAAATTAGTTCGATGAGACCATGTATGTAAAAGGCTCAGTCCCATGCTTGGCATGTAATAAGCGCTCAGTGGATGTTATTTAGAATCAAGACTCTAAAAACCTAAGTCCCTTGCCCAAGATCACACAGTTAGTAATTAGCAAGATTTTAAACTCTGGCCTTTGCAAATCCAAAGCACATGTGCCTGCATCTTACACATTATTACATTATTTCCACTCATGCAATTACCCTTAGGACAGCATCACTCTTCTGAAATTTGGGGCAGGCAGTTCTCGGGCATAGTTGAAGAAAAGCAAGAAATCATGCAGAGGCAGACTCTGATGGTGACAGTAAGTAAGTGGAATCATTCCATGTTCAATCCTGTTCCAAACAGTCTCCAAAAGTTGCTTTAGTCTGAGACTTGGGAGGGGCTACTTCCCAGGTTTTGATGACCTGGTATTAGGTACCTGTGGGCCATCAGGCTCTGAGCTAGGTGACTTTCCTGTTTTCTCACTTATTCTTCACACAGACTTTTTTTCTTTTTTTTTTTTTAAGATTTATTTATTTGTCAGAGAAAGAGAGAGCACCAGCAGTGGGGAGTGGCAGGCAGAGGGAGAAGCAGGCTTCCCACTGAGCAGAGAGCCCAACATGGGACTGGATCCCAGACCCAGGACCCTGGGATCATGACCTGAGCTGAAGGCACTGCCCTACCCACTGAGCCATCCAGATGTCCCTTCACATAAACCTTTAAAGGAAGTATTTCTTTTCCCCATTTTTTTCGGGAGGAGACTAAGGTTCAAAGGGTTAACTAAGTAATGTACCCAAAGTCATGCAGGTGGAAAAAGGCAAAGCCTCTGAAAGATAAATTAGGTTGAAAAACATTTTCATAATCTTATTTTTAATAAGTATATCTCCAGATTGTCAGGATAATAAGTGCTCATTAAGGAAAGTGGGGAAAGTGATATGAGGTATAAAGTAGCAGGGAAAATCATCCATGACTCTGCCACCCGAAGTCAATCACTATCAAGTCCTTTAGTATATTTCCTTCAGGTCTTTTTTCTACCTTTCTTTTTCATTATGTGGTTAATATCGTACTGAACAATATTTAAAGCTATGTTTTAGGAGACCAAGAATGAATTCAGTAGGCATTTCTAGTTAATACAACAAAATCTCTGGTTAGAAGACTTTGGGAGCTGATAATAATAGCTGCCATTTATTTCCACATGCTTGGCACTGTGCAAAATGGTTTTAATTAAAGTATCTCTTTTTATTCTAGACCTATGAAGTAGGTATTATATAATCAAATAATTAGAATCTTTATTTTAATGCATTCCTTTTTTTTTTTTTAAGAGAAAGAAATAAAAGACAACAGATGAGCTGATTGATCTAATTTATTTTACAAACCCAAACAAAACACTGCCAGGTTGTGGCCTGTGGTCACCATAAGTTCTCTCCTGTTTTCCACCCCTTTCCTTCTGCTGTACAGGGGGTACTGGTGTCCATGATGGATGACCACAGTGATGACTCAGAAGCATCACAGATTAAGGGTGTTAATGACATTTCTGTCCCTTGGCTTGTGTCTGGATAGACCAGCATGTGAGTAGCCCAGCTTAGGGGACCACTCAGCAGGTATGAGAAACAAGCAATGAACCACATCTCCCAGTGTGACCTAGATCATGTTCTAATTTCCTCCTTTGGTTGTTTTTGGCGGCTCTTCAGTAGCTCTCTTGTCCCTGGATCTGGACTGCAGGACTGCCTTCTCTATAGCCCTGAGAAACTTCCCTGACCTGCCACAGACTGGATGGAAAATAGTAGCAGGTTGCCTTGGTGAGGGGGTGGGGGAGGGTGGTCCTTGCACTGTGGGATACGAAGAAAAAGATAGGAGAGAAAAAATCTTTTTGCACTTAATGAAAGTGTTCTCAGTCAAGTAAAATCTAAAAATAGCCTCTGTGTGATAAGAACACCTGACCCCTAAAGGTCCAAAAGGGAGATGTTAGGGGAGGGTCTGGCTGCAGAGATGCTAAAGGTCAGAAGCAGACTTTGAGGCTTTATTGTTGTATATGTTTAAATACTAGGTCTGTGTTTTGATAACTGAACTTGCTAATAGCCAGCCACTTGAATTGCTGCTTCCAACTCTTTGTTTGTTTTAAATAAGAAGATTCAGCCAGTAATAATGGGAGGAGCTGCAAATGACTTCCCCAGTTGGGAGTGCCTCCTTGTTTTTCCTTCTGCCTGGGCATGCTGATGTGCAGGCCACACTCACAGACTCAGACATCTGAGGATATAGCCTAAGGGAGCCCTCCATCTGTATATTTATTTAAGAGGTGTGTATAAGAAGGCCCTCAAGTACCAAAATATATAGATAACTGTGGGTAAAAGCAGGACTTCTGTTGGGAGAGTTTAAATACCCTATTTCTCCCGTATTCATTTCTTTCTTCTTTCATTTGGCAAACCTTAAGTGAGCACCTAGTGTGAAAAGCACTATGCTCTTTGCTGTGAGACAGCTGAGATTTCTTTAAAAATGGGCCTTTACTCCTCCCCTTCAAAAACTTACTATCTGGTGGGAGTACTCTGATCGTCTATTAAAGCATACCCAAGTCACCCACAGTGAAAGGTACTATAGGAAAAATGTTTAAGGAATGATACTGAGGATAGGTGTTGTAGGAATCCAGAGAAGTAAATGTCCACTTCTAGCTCAGAAGACACTGAGGAAGATAGGTACAGGGGAAGGAGTGGGCTAGAATAGAACAGCAAATATTCAGAAGCCAAAAAAAGAAAAGAAAAGAAAAGAGAAAAGAAAAGAAAAGTCTGGTACACCAGAAGACTGGTTTATCAGGTGAAGAATCACATAGGAATGTATACTGAAGTGAAATTGGAAGCTAGGGGCCAGATTGTATACAGCTTTTAATGTCAAGTTCTACTGACTTAGACACATATAGATGGGGGAGGGTCAGGGAAGTACTTCCTAGGATCTCAGAAATGCAGGATATAAGGGTGACATTAGAGCAGAGAACGACAGCTCCTCACTTTTAGAGTGTCTACTAGGCCAACAAGTCATAGCTGTACCCTAAGGAAATATATTAATATAGAATGCGTCAGAGATGTAGAAAGAATGTAACTTTCAAATAAAAGATAGCCCTTTAAATTGAGACAATTAAGAAAAATTCATTAGATTCTGTTTATTTTTTCATCATGACTCAGCGAAAAGTTAATCACAGTTATTGATGTGCCTAATTCCCTTAGCCCAAGTCCAAACTTACTAAGGAAGCTTATGACTATCATATGAATCTATAGGGGAAGATGGCACCAGAATCTACCTTGGTGCATTTGCTGCCACCCTGGCCTCATACACTGGTCTCTTTAGAGCTTCACTAACATGAGTAGGTGTTCTCTAAGGAGATCAGCTCTTGGGACACCAGCCAAATCACATTTCTAAACCTTCAAAGCCTAAGACTAAACCCCTAGATTTTGGAGAATTCATCAAGGAAAATGGACCCTTCTGGAATCTGCTCTGGACAGCTCACCAGCTTTCTCTCTGGACCACCTTAGAGAGCACCACTTCATTTACAATACCCATAGTTCTAATTACAGAAAAGTTTATTTTATAGACTTAACTCTATTGCATAAGTGAATCAGCAATAAGTGAATAGAATGCATTTGCACTGAAAGAACCTAAATGTTTACATTTTTTGATGATTCAAGAATACTTCACCAAAGGATGCATCTAGAATATATTAGAACTCTCAGAACTTCACAGAAAACAACCCAATGTAAAACAATGGGGGGAGGTGATAAGATAATTGAACAGGCACTTCACCAAAGAGGATATCTGGATGACAAGTAAGCACATAAAAAGTTGTACAACAACATTAGATTATTGGGGAATGCCGATTACAACAATAAGTTACCATTGTACATAATGGCTAAAAGAAAAAGTATTGACAATATCAAGTGCTGACAAGGATACAGAGCAACTGGAACTCTCATGCATCACAGGTGAGAATGCAAAATGGCAAAGCCACAGTGGACAATGGTTTGCCATTTTCTTTCAAATGTGCACAAGCCATCTGACCCAGAAATCCCATTCCTGGATATTTATCATAGAGAAATGAAAACTTATATTCAAATAAAAACCTATACGTGCATGTTTATAGCCACTCTAGTTATAATTATCAAAAACTTGAAATGCCCTAAACACTCTTCACTGAGTAAATGGGTACACAGAAACTACTTCAGAATCTTATAGTACAGTATCATGAGGTGGTATCATAGAAGGAAAATGGCTGTATATTTTCTTCTATTGATTAAAAGATTCCAGATAATGTAAGGATTTTATGCAATTATGAACATGAGGAAATGTGCAAATTGTCCACTGATGCCTGTGTTAGCATGTATGTATGACTATGTTAAATCTAAGTGTGTAACTACTGAGTATGAAGTATGAGTTTTGAAGGAGCTAAAGGCAATGTATGTGAGTGAGAGGAGCCAGAGAAAGTCTGTGTGTAGGATAAAAGAGTCTCTGTCAGTGTTGGCTTCAACTCCAGAGCTAAAGTGAGGCAACTGCTTGTCTGTGTGTATGGGTTTGATTAAGCTTTTAAAAAATTAATACTTAAAATCATAGAGTTTTTTAAAAAATTGGTCTTTTGTGTGTGAGACATAGAAAAACCCTGTATTTATTTTGATTTTTTTTTTAAAGATTTATTTATTTATTTATTTTAAAGAAAGAGAAGAAAGAAAGAGCACATGAGTTGGGGGTGGGCAGACAGAGGGAGAGATTCTCAAGTGGACTCCTGGCTGAGCCCAGAGCTGGAGCCACTGGGGTTGGGGGACTCGATCTCACTACCCTGAGATCATGACCTGAGCTGAAATCCAGTAGGACACTTAACAGACTGAGCCACCCAGGCACCCTGAGAGCCCTATATTTAGATGAACTCAAGAGAGTAGACAAAGAATTGGCAGGAAGTGTGGCACTGTGGGAGGACACTGTCCCTCTCCTCATATTGGTGCAGTCTTTGCCATTCGCTGTCCTGCGTGCTGAGGGACATCACGGGGTATGATCTATCCTCCCCACGTGTCAGCTGCTGCATCTGTAAACTGAAGTCCTAATGCAGCATCAATTCTTTAGGGTTCCAAAATGTGTTTCACCCGCAGTGGGAAAGACATTAACTGAATGAAATGAAACGTAGGTTTACCAGCAGGTGGCAACAGAGGTAATTGTTTATCTGGAAGGATTAAACTTGTATTATTTATGAACCAGAGCTGGGGACCATCAGAACTTGATTGAGCCCCCAGCTTCACTTCACTGTGCCTTACACTAGCATTCTGTGCGACAGAATTGTTAAGGAAATTTAGTTAAACGTGTCATCTTTCCCTGACAGCTGTTGTTGTGCTCGAATTTCTTTTTTTTTTTTAATTTATTTATTTTCAGCATAACAGTATCATTATTTTTTCACCACACCCAGTGCTCCATGCAATCCGTGCCCTCCTTAATACCCACCACCTGGTACCTCAACTTCCCACTTCAAACCCCTCAGATTGTTTTTCAGAGTCAGTGTGCTCGAATTTCTAATGGAGGCTCCTCTTGGAGTCTGACAGTTTTAGTTGGAAAAAAAAAAAATGGATATAGTGGCAAAACCATTTATAGTCCCATAAATTAGAAGTATTTGTGGTGAAGGGAGGCTCAAAATGGTGAAATAAATGCTATGTTCAATTGTAACCTCCTGGCATTATTAAATGAGTCTTACCTTAACTCTCAAAGAACAAAAATAAAGCAATTAGACTACTTTTGAAAGTTAAAGGGACACTAAGTGAATTTCTCAGACCTTTGCTAATTCCTTCCACACAGGAGAAAACCCTTAGATTTCAAGGGGAATATAAACTTTTTATTTACATGTAATAATTTCAAAGGCCAGTGGAACAGGGAAATTTGCTCTGAAACTCGTGTCCCCAGGGGACAGCAAAGTGTTGCAAGAACCTCACTTGACTGTCCTCACCATAAAATTTACAGATTGCCCATTCACCCTCCTGCTTCACGAGCTCTCCCTGATTCTCTGGCTCTCTCTCCTTCTCCATGGCTCCTAGCCTCCTGACTCTCAGTCTCATTTTTTCCATGGTCTCCCTCTTCTCCTGTGGTTCATCACTCCCTTCAGTTTCCCCCAATCTCTCCTAACTGGAAGGGAATTTGGAATACATAATTTAGAAGAATTAAAATTACTTTTGCTATTTTTTATTGTCTTCAATTTACAGGTTTACCCAATTCTATGATATTTCTAAAAATCAGAAATAAATTACTTTTTCAATTACTTAACATTTTTTTTAAAAAGATTTTATTTATTTATTTGACAGAGAGAGAGATCACAAGTAGGCAGAGAAGCAGGCAGAGAGATAGGGGGAAGCAGGCTCCTTGCTGAGCAGAGAGCCTGACATGGGCCTCGATCCCAGGACACTAAGATCATGACCTGAGCCGAAGGCAGAGGCTTAACCCACTGAGCCACCCAGGCACCCCTTACTTAACTTATTTTTTTAAATAAACACATTCATGTGAATCAAAATTCCAGAGATACAAAAGGGTGAAAATGTTTTTACTACCCTTTCTCCCACACAGCTCTCTTTGGAAGCAACTAATGTGACTATTTTCTGATAAATACTTCCGGAGATATTATATGCATAAACAAGCTGTTAAACACATATATTAATATGTGTGTGTATGTGTATGTATAGATATGTACATATATAGTGTATACATCCTTTATATTTATTTACTTATTCTTATTTTTCTTTATTCTTACACAAATCACAGCATATTTATTAAAAGCACCCTGCTTCTTTTTTTTAACTTAGCTATATATCTTGGCAATCATTCCATATGAATTCAGAAAGAACTTTCTTTTTTCACAGACTCAAGAGTATTATGTTGTGTGGAGGGTCCATAATTCAACCAGACCACTACAGTAAGGATGTTTCCAATTGCATGCTATTACAAACAATTCTGCCATGAATAATTTTGTTCATATGTCTGAAGGATAAATTCCTAGAAATAGAATTGCTGGATTAAAAGGCATGAGCATTTGTATAGTCAATAAATACTGTAAAACTGTTCTTAGAAGTCATACCTCCCAGAGGTACGGGAGTGCCTGTCTCTCTGCCTCGTCACCAGCCAGCCCTTTCCATTGCTCTTTTTTTTAGAATTCTTCTGCTGATTCTTATTTTTCTTTTCCTATGGACTTCAGAGTCATCTTCTGTAACCACCCCACCCCGACACACACACCAAACACAAAAATAAAATCAAAACCCTGTAGGAATTTTTATTGGAGTTTCATTAAATATATAAATTAACCTAGGGAGAATAGATAGTTATTTTTGTGATGACAACTCTCTTTATAGATCTCTCTGTACTCTCTTTTCACTTGGTAAAGTGTTCATTTCTTTCCTCAGTAGCAGTTGGATATTTTCTTCATACGAGCTCACACATCTCTTCTTAAGTTTATCCCCTGGTGTCTTGTCTTATTGTTGCTGCTATTGTCGATGGGGTGTTTCCTTTTATCTTTTCTAAGTGATTGCTGTTATATATACATACATTTCAACACTTTGATTTCTGTGCCTGGTATCTCGCCACCTTACTGAATTCTCATATTATTTGTAATAGAGTCCGTTAGGTTTTGGGGATATACAATAATGGTAACTTTATCTCCTTTCCATTTTGTATGACTGTTTTGGACTGAATGTCTGTGTCCTCTAAAAATTCATATGTCAAATCCCTAACCTCCAATGTGGTTATATTGGGAAATGGGGCTTCTAACAAAGGAATTTAGGTTAACTGAGGTCGTAAAGGTCAGGAGTCCTGATTCCGCAGGATGAATGTCCTTAACAGAAGAAACACCAGAGAACTCTTGAGTTCTCTCTGGCTTTCTTTTTTCTCTTTTGCTCTCTCTTCACCATGTGAGAACACAATGAGAAGGTGGACATCTGCAAACCAGGAAAGAGAGTCCTCACCAAATACTGACTCTATAAGATTTTGATCTTGGACTTCTAGCCTCCAGAACCATGAGAAGATAAATTTCTGTTGTTTAAGCCACTCGGTCTAAGGCATATTGTTATAGCAGCCCTAGCACATTGATACAACCTCTATTTTCTTCATTTTATTAAATGTATTGGCTAGCCAGAACCAGAACAATGTTAAGTAATAATGAGAATTGTGAACAACTTTCTCTTATGTCAGAATTGAGAGAAGTATTTCTAGTGTTACCCATAATGCTGGTTTTAGGTTGATAAATATATAATTATATTAAGAAAGGAAAGATACTTCTATTTTCATTGAGTTCTTTTCTTAACTTTTTAAATTCCAGTATAGTTAACATAGAGTGTTCTATTAGTTTCAGATATGCAATACAGTAATTCAACAAGTCTATTCATTACTCAGTACTCACCATGATAAATGTGTATTTTCATTGAGGTTTTTTTTTTTTTATTTGTTTGTGGTATTTGTTGAAAGTTAACAAATGCCCTTTTAGCATCTATAGTGATTGATGGTCATATGCTTTTTCTCCTTAGATCCACTGATAGAAGTTAATGTCTTTCTATTCTCAAGCCACATATGTATTACTAATGGATGTCACTCTTGATTATAGTACGTCATTCATTTTCACTGATGTTACAGTCTATTTACTGATATCTGGTTTAGGATTTGTGTATTGACATTAATAAGTGACATTAGCCTATATTATTTGCATGGGTTTGGGTGTCAATGTCATCTCAGACATTACATTCTTTTTCTATTTCCTGGAAAAATCTTAAGAGCAGTGGAATAACCTGTTTCTTTATGGTGTAGTTGAATTCCCTGTGGCTTCCTGGTGCTTTGTCATTGTCTGGTTGTTGGGAGAATGATACTTCTTTAAAAACTTTATTTTTGTTTTAAAATGATAATTTGTGTAGATATCCAATTGTCTTCTAGAAAACTATATATTTCCCAAGAAATATATCAAATTTATTTGCAAAACTTTCATGAAGATAATCTCTATGTTTCTTTTATTATTTCTTGTATTTGAAGTTATTGTTCCACTTCATGATTTTTAAATTTTTCTTATTTTAGATATTTGTGCTTTTTCATGATTAAGTACATGATTTTGTCCTTCAAGGAATTAGCTTTTGAATTTTATGTGCTCTAATCTTGTTTTTTCTTTAATTAAATAACTTCTGCTTTTATTTGATTAAGTTCTGCTCTACTCTTTTTTAGGTTTATTATTGTCCCTATTATCATTCATCTCTTTTTTTTTAACTCCTTGAGAAGCATGCTACTTCTTTCATTTTTAACTTTTTTGTTTATTACTCTACATATGTAAGACTATGAATTTTCCTCTGAGGACTCCTTTATTTGCACCCTGCAAATTGTAGCATTTAGTATTTCTAAATTTATTTGTGGCACAGAAATAAACTGATTGTTGTCTTGATTCATGGCACACTCTCATCATTGGTCAGTGAATAGCCCTCTTTTATTTATTTATCTGTCCAGTGTCTTTATTTTAATGTGAAGAGTTTTAAAATTATGCACTCACCACTTCCCATGTGTCTTTACAATAACCTATATCTACATATATTGTCCTTCTCATTGCCTCCATCTACATTTATTTTCCTAATAAATTAAAATTAGTCTTTTAATTTATCGATAAGAGATAAATATCATCCTGAATTTTCTATTTTTATTCCTTTTTTATAGCTTAAAATATCTACTAGTCTACTCTTAAACTATATTTTACTTTAGATTTTTAATTTCTATTATTTTCTGAAGTCTGTGCTTTTTATTTTGAATTCCTCTTTGACATAAGCTTTGTTTTACAGAGAAGCTTGTTTACCTTTGATTTTGCAAGTCACAGAGCATTTTGTTTATTTTATTATCTTGTTTTATTATCAAGATTTAGTTTTACAACATAATGAGGAGAGAATGTTATCTGCACAATTTCTACATTTTGGAGCTTATTGATGTTTTTCTTTCTCATTTAAAATCTGGTCAGTTTGTTGTAAGTGCCACATAGCCCATGAAGAGATAGCCTAGTGTCTAATGTCGAGTTTGATACATATCTATCAAATCTACCTCATTACTTATGTTATTTAGGTCTTCTATATCATGATTTTTTTTTTTGTTTCCACCAGATCTGTCATGGACTGAAGGGCCCTAATTAAAATTTCTTGCTGTTGAAGATTCAGAACATCATGAGCATTAATTTATAATTTAACTGTCCACGCTCTTACTGTCAACCAGCAGAGTTTTGCTTTTTGTTTTTACTTTGATTACTGATATTTACTGCAATTTATTCAGCAGAACTCAAGGGCAGGTGCAGCAGATTGGGTGGGCTCTGTAGTAGAAGATGGCCTGGTGCTGCACCTCAGCAGTGGTCTGGATGCCCGCCTCTGAGAGACGACTCAAAGATCCAAAGTGGCCTCACATTTCCATCCATTTCTGCCCTTTGTGCTTCCACTTCTTCCCTCCACAGCCCAGTCACCATGGAGAATATATATATAATTAGAATATATATAATATACTATAGATATATAATATCTATTATTTACAGATATTTGAAGAATACAGATAGTGGCCATACTTTCAAAGCAAAAATGTGAACACTACTCACACTGAGTATTTGGATTTTAGGTACTTCCCATACTCTGGCAGGAGTGACCACTCTCAGATTGTATCTTTCAAAGAATTGGCCTATTTATTCTAGGTTATCAAATTTGTAGGCATAGAGTTGTTCATAGTATTCCTTTACTGTCCTTTTAACACTCGTGGAATCTGTGTTGATATCGCCTCTTTCATTTCTGACCTTAGCAATTGGTGCCTTCTCTCTTTTTTCACTTAGTTAACCTGGCTAGAGGCTTATTGATTTTATTAATCTTTTCAGAGAACCAACTTTTGGCTTTATTTATTTTCTCCCTTGATTTCCTGCTTTCAATTTAATTGATTTATGCTCTAATCTTTATTTTTTTCTTTTCTTCTGCTTCCTTTAGGTTTAATTTGCTCTTCTTTTTCTAGTTTCCTAGGTGGAGACTTCTATTATTGATCATTTATTTTTCTTCTTTTCTAATATATGCATTCAATTCTATAAATTTCCCTCTAAACCCTGCATTTGATGTGTCCTACAAGTTTTGATGAATTTTCATTTCACTTAATTCAATTTTTTTTTCATTTCTCTTGAGATTTCTTCTTTGACCCATGTTTAGAAGAGTTTTGTTTAATCTCCAAGAATTTTGGAAAGTTCCAGCTATCTTTCTGTTATTGATTCCTAGTTTAATTCCACTGTGGTTTGAGAGCAGATATCATATGATTTTTATTCTTTTAAATATGTTAGGGTGTGTTTTATGGCCCTGAATGTAATCTATCTTGATGAATATTCCATGTGAGCTTTGGAAGCTTCATGTGTATTCTACTGTTATTAGCTGAAGTAGTCTATAGATATTGATTATATCCAGTTGATTGATAGGGCTATTGAGTTTAGCTAAGTCCTTACTGATGTTTCGGCTTACTGGATCTGTCCATTTCTGACAGAGGCATTTTGAGGTCTCCAACTATAATAGGAGTTTCATCTCCTTGTTTTTTTGTAATGAACTAAATATTTATATTCACCACCACCACCAAATTCATACGTTGAAATCCTAACCCCAAAGGTGATGGTATTAAGAGTGGGACTTTGGGCGCCTGGGTGGCTCAGTGGGTTAAGCCGCTGCCTTCAGCTCAGGTCATGATCTCAGGGTCCTGGGATCGAGTCCCGCATCAGGCTCTCTGCTCAGCAGGGAGCCTGCTTCCCTCTCTCTCTCTCTCTCTCTCTGGCTGCCTCTCCGTCTACTTGTGATTTCTCTCTGTCAAATTAATAAATAAAAGCTTTAAAATAAAAAAAATAAAAAATAAAAAAAGAGTGGGACTTTGGGAGTGATTAGATCATGAGGTCAGAGTCCTCAGAAATGGGATTAGTGCCTTTATAAAAGAGGCCCCAAGATATCTTCTGCTCCTTCTTCCATGTGAAGTTACACTGAAAAATAACCATCTTTGGACCAAGAAGCTGGCTCTCATACGATACCAAATCTGCACACATCTTCATTTTGGACTTCCCAATATCTTCCCAATAACTGTTGAGAAATAAATGTTTGTTGTTTATAGACCATGGTTCTTTTCTTTCTTCCTTTCTTTCGTTCTTTTCTTTTTTTTCTTTCTTTCTTTTCTTTTTTTTTTTTTTTTTTTTTTTTTTTTTTTTTTTGTTGTTGTTGTTGTTGTTGTTGTTGTTATAGCAGCCCAAATGGACTGTCAGGTTTTATCTTACATAGTCTGAGCCTTATTGTTTGGTATGTCCACATTAAGGTTTGTTATATCTTCTGGAAGAATTGATCCTTTTATCATTGTGTAATGCTCCTTTTTATCCCTGATAACTTTCCTTGCTCTGAAGTCTGTTTTGCCTGAAATTAATATAGGTACTCCTGCTCTCTTTTGAGTAGTGTTAGCATGCTATACCTTTCTCCATCTTCTGCTTTTGATCTTTATGTGTCTTTATATTTAAAGTGAATTTTTCTACTCACTATAAAGAACATATATACATGTTGGGTCTTATTATTCATCCACTCTGACAATCTTAGTCTTTTAATCAGTGAATTTAGACCATCAATGTTTAAAGTGATTATTGAAATAATTGGATTAATATCTACTATATTTGTTATTGTTTTTTATTTGTTGCCTTTATTCTTTATTCCTGTTTTTGTCTTCTGTTCTTTCTCTGTCTTTTGTGGTTTTAATTGAGCATTTTACATGATTCTATTTTCTCTCTTTTCTTAGTGTATCAATTATAATTATTTTTTAATTTTTTAATGCAGTCACCCTAGAATTTTCAATATACATTTACAACTAAACCAAGTCCACTTTCAAATAACACTATACTGTCTCATAGGTAGTATAGGTACTTCATAATAATAAAATATTCCTAATATCTCCCTCCTATTTCTTGTATCAGTGTTATCATTCATTACACTTATATACAAACATTTATATGTGTTTGTGTATATATATATATATATATATGGAGAGAGTGAAGCATACATCAGATACATTGTACCTATTTATCATTTTGAACAACTGTTATTTGTTACAGCAATGAAGAATAAGAAAAATAAACACTTTTATTTATCTTTACTTATCCATTCTCCAATACTCTTCCTTTATTTTTGTAAATACAAGTTCCTGATTTAAATCATTTTCCTTCTCCCTGAAGAAGTTCTAGTAAACTTTCTTGCAAGGCAGGTCTACTGGACAATTTCCCTCAGATTTTGTTTGTCTCAGAAAGTCTTTCCTTCTCCTTCACTTTTAAATGGTAATTTCACAGGGTAAAGAATTCTAGTTTGGTTGTGTTTTTCTCTCAACACTTTAAAAATCTCACTCTAGGGGCATCTCAGTGGCTCAGGCATTAAGCATCTGTCTTCAGCTCTGGTCATGATCCCAGGGCCCTGGGATCGAGCCCTGCATCAGGCTCCCTACTCAATAGGAAGCATGCTTCTTCATCTCCCACTCCCCCTGCTTGTGTTCTTTCTCTCAGTGTGTCTCTATCTGTCAAATAAATAAATAAAATCTTAAAAAAAAAAAAATTCAGTCTACTCTCTTGTGTGTATGGTTTCTGAAGAGAACCCAGATATTTTTTTTATATTTATATTTATTTGTATAAATTTTATGTTCAGTCCTCTAGGGATAAGGTGTTTTTTTTCTCCCACTGATGTTTTCAAGATTTTTTCTTTATCTTTGCTTTTCTGAACTTTTAATATGATACATTTAGGTATAATGATTTTAGTATTTATTCTTAGTGTTCTCTAAACTTTTTGCATCTGTGGCTTAGTGTCTATCATTAATCTGGGGAAATTCTCAGTCATTATTATTTCAAATATTTCTTCAGTTCCTTTATCTCTTTATTGTCTTTCTGGTTTTCCAATAAAGTATATGTTACTTTTGTAGTTGTCCCACTGTTCTTAGCTATTCTGGTCTCCCCCCCCCCCCCAGACTTGTTTTTTCTCTGCCTTTAAGTTTTGGAAGTTTTTATTAAGATATCCTCAAGTTCAGAGGTTCTTTCTTTAGCCATTTCACAGATATGTGAGGGTAACACCACCTTCCCTCTAACCATGACAGGGATCCCTTTTATCTCTCAGGCTTGTTAACCTTCAACCTCTAACAATTCATCAGTTATAGTCCAGGTTTTCCTACTTTAGTACTGGTTCCCTCAGAGGTTACTGCTCATGGGTGTCTATCTTGTAAGTTTCTGTTTCTTTAGTTTTGGGGACAGCAGTTTGTCCTGTGATCTAAGTTCTCTGGCTCTAAAAAGATTTGTTGATTTTCAGTTTTTTCAGCTTTTTACTTGTTGTTAGGACATAAGGAGCCTTCTAGGCTCCTTTTATGTTGGATAGGCAACTGAAAGTCTTTAAGGTAGTATTTTAAAATCTGTATACAAGTAATAATCACTTCATCCTCACAAAACATCTTATGCAAATCAGCATGAATCTGAGATGATGTTTAAAACCCAACTGACACAGAGAAACTAAGAAAGTTATCCAAGGGCACACAGCAGACTAGAAGCTGAGAAGGGATTAGATGTGGAGAGCCTAATTCCCAGCCTTGTGTGTAGACCACACTGGCTACAAACATACTGGCTAATAGCTAAACCAGATAAATGTGCATGAAGTGAGCCACTTGTGGCTGCCAAACTTGTCCTTTTGTGCATAGTCAATAAGCCAATGATCCAAAAGTCAGGGCCTTTTGCACACACATAACAAGAACCCAGCCTGGAGAGGCTGTGCTCCAAGATGCACGTACCAACTATCTCTGATGGTCATCATAGTGATTATTCATGGCATTCGTATGGTTCTCCTTGGTTTTTGAAACATTTTTATGTAATTTATCTCAGATATTACTCCAAATCATACTAGGAGACTATGAAATATATTTTTTCTTTTGTTTTCTTAAAAGTTGGTGAGCCAAGGATACAAGTAACACAGCACTGGAGCTGAATCTACCCTAATGAATATGAGGAAATAGGCAGAAGGCCTGGTTTTTAGATGAGCCAGGATGTGATCCTTGAGGTCAGATCTAAGTAGGGTAGACAGCATTGGCCTGGCAGGGGACAAGGTGGAGATACCACATAGGTAAGGGAACTATGCATCTCTTAGTTACCAGAAAATGGGTAGTTCCAGTCTACGAGAGTCTAAGCATAAATACATACCATGACCTTCGGTGTCTGGTACAGGATGTGGTATATAGAAGACAATTGGTAAATGCTTGAAGAATGAATGAATGAACTATTTTCTTCACACCACTGTCATTTTATTACTTCCTCTTCTGAGGGAAGAAGTGGTTATTAAGCACTAATCAAGTTAAGAATTAGATTCTGCCAAGTTGATTATTTAATTTGCAAAACACCACTGTAAAGAGTTTGTTGTTTTCTCTGCTCTTTATACCAAGTCTAAATACCTCTATCTGATAATACCTGCCTCTATAATCTTTCACCCGCCCGTCACTCTCCATATGTCCTGATGCTCTTGTTGTTCATTCTGGCTTCTTCTACCTGGGCAGGAACACTCTGCCCCTCCACCTTTTCTAACAATGCTTTTATTTGTTAGAGTTTGGGTTAAGACCTACCTCTTCTATGCAGCCTTCTTTAACTTGGCCCTCCGTGAAATTCCCTTTTGAATTTCTATAACTTACAAAGTTGATATCATATATTTTATACTCATCTTTCTCTTAAGTTACTGAGTTATTTTATGTACCTCTCATATCTGACTATTTGGGTTGTAAGTTCTTTGAGGATAGAGCCTGTATTCAGTGGCTAGCACAGATTCAAGTACAAAATGGGAGCTCGATGAGTAGCTATGAATAGACTAATTGATTAGTTTTAAACACATAGCTGAAGAAGTTAGCTACTATCCTCACTATTTGAAAATTTCCTGGAAGACATGTAGTATTCAGGGTCATAATATGTCTGTCTATGACCAGGTGTTAAAAAGTTCTTCTCAAGCCCAAGCAAACCATCCTCCTGTTTCTTCCTATCTTAGTCTTCTATTTTGCTATTCAGATTAACTTCTATACAGGCTCCTGGCCTCACCCTCTCAGTCACCTCTGTCCTGCATTATCTCCTCTGGTTCTCTAAATTAGCTGCATGGTTCTGTCTCTTGGGTCTCCCTGCTCACATATCCTATGTCCTTGCCCTGAGCTTGAACTGCCTACCCACTATCCTTTCCTAAAGTAATCACCCAACAACATACCCAGGCAATTATAGAATTTTTATTGATATTAAAATAGGACTAAGAACAATAATGGTAAAAATAGAAATAGAATTATGCCATTGTGTCAGTCTGCAAGTTATCTACTAAAATCCTTCATGCCCTTCTTCCTGGGCACATAGCTAGACTATTTTTCCCAGTCTTAAGTGGAACCATATAATTAAATTATTTCCAATTATGTGAATGGAAGTGCCATATACACTTTTACAGGTCTGAACTATAAAGATTCTCATGCGTTCTTCCATACTTTTTCTGTCAGTTGGAAGTTGTGGCCCTAATGGTTGGCATAGCCACAGGGAATAAGAAGCCTGGGTCCCCTAACTACCTATGGAAGAGAGCTGAAGTCCACTTGGCAGCACTTCCCTTGAACAGTTATATGAGAAATAAACTTTTGTTGTGTTTGAGCTAGTATACATTTGGAATTTACTTGTGGTGACAGTTTAGCCTACCCTGACTAATAAATCCATCAAGTAAATGAAAACAGGTAGAACCATCATCCCACCCATATCTAACTCTAGAGAAGCACATATTGAAAAGGAAAAGAAATATTTGCCTGATAACAAAAGGAAAAAAGTCATAATGTGAGTTATATTTGTATAAAATGAGATAAGGAAACTTTGTGTGATGAGGTTCTTATTGCAAAGACCTGGGTTTTGTTTTGTTTTGTTTATTTAATTTTGTTTAAATTCTAGTTAGTTAACATTCAGTGTAATTTCATCTTCAGGTGTACAACATAATGATTCAACACTTCTATACAACACTCAGTATTCCTCACAAGTGTACTCCCCATGACCTATTTCACCAATCCCCCCACCAATCCCCTCTGGTAACCATCAGTTTGTGTGCTACATTAAGAGTCTGTTTATTGATTTGCCTCTCTTTCTTTTCCCTCTATTATCATTTTTTTTATTTCTTAAATTCCACATATGATTGAATGACATATATACACCATGGAATATTACTCGGCTATAAAAAAGAATGAAATCTTGCCATTTGCAATGACGTGGATGGAGCTAGAGACTATTATGTTGAATGAAATACATCAGTCAGAGAAAGACAAAGATGTAGGTTTTTGTTTTTGTTTTTTTAAGACCTGGGTTTTTAATGGCTAATAGTCTCGGTGTGAGCTACTCTTATCCATTGCATGAAAAATTCCTTGAGGACAGGCTCCTTTTTAATGTATGGGCCTGACAAATATCAGTAATTAATAAATATTTAGCTTCAATAAAATCAAGATCACAGGAAGTAGGAGCCTCAATTCCTACCTATTCCAACATAGCTAGCTCCGAGGACAATACTTTAAAAGAGATATCAATAAAGTCAAATGTCTAGAGAAGAGAAGGGAGTCATGCATAGTAAGGTCTTGGAAACCATGTAAGATGGGGAGCATTTGGGAATGTAAATGTCTAATCTATAGTAGTAGGTATACATGTGTGCATATGTGTGTAGGGATAGAGGGCTATAGAGAAGGCATGAAAGGGTAGTAAGAACCACAACTGCCCTTAAGAAATTTGAAGAGTTGCCATGGGGAAGGGGAGCTGTGTTCCATTCCTTAAAAGGTAAAATTGGCTTTATATAAAAAGAGATTTATATTTAAAAAAAAAAAGCTTTCCAACAAGTATAGCTATTGGACAATGGGAACAGTACCTTAGAAAGAACAAAGCATCCCCTCAGCAGAAGTATTTCATCCAAAGCTGGCTGCTACCAACTGAAGACATTGTAGAAGATTAGACTAGACAGTGAAGGTCCCTTCCAAAGATTCCCAGAACCTCTGAAAAATAATCTTCAAGAGGTTTGCATTAATAAGATATTCAGGAGAGGCGGTCATTGGGGATCACATGTGTTTTCCAGTAGTCTCTGAGCCTCTCTCTTGGTCTTTCCCACAAGAGTGATTCTTTGGCCCATGGTAAGAGAGGGGGACAAAGAAGGTCCAGGAGAAAGGAAGCCACATGCTAAGTCAGAGAGTCCATGATCAAGGAAATTTATTCCAAGTCTAGTTTCAGTTAGGAGAGAATAGCTGATAGAGACAGACAAAGCCATTAGCGCCTCAGTAGCTACTTTATCAAATTATGCCAATTTAGTCCAGAATACCGTCTGGAAAGATAAAGCTAATTAATTAGCCACATCTGGTTTTAAGAGATTAGTACCTATTGAGAAGGAGGAAAAGCTAACTTTATCATATGAGTTCCTTATGATGATCTGGGCCATTAGAGTCCAGGGATGGAAGGTCCAAAGAGGACAGTATGAGGGCTGAGGTAGCCAGGGTTTTGGGGAACTGCGGAGGTGGGAGGAGGAGTAGGGAAGAGTTTGCCTACTTTGCAGTTTAGCCTGGGGCCTCGGTTTATCTCTGAGAACTTTCTCTGGCCTGATGATATTGTTTGCCAACACCCAAGCTGGGATGTCAGGACTTGTTTATAAATGGCAAACACCTTACTACAGCTCAGCCCAGTCTTCCTTGTCTAGGCCAGTCTTGTCTCCTTAGGTTCAAGCTTGGTTTCCTTATCCCTCCCTCTGGGAGAAAGGAGGAATAAGGGAAAGAAGGATGTTATCTGTGCTTAATATTTGCCCAAAAGGCTATCCATTCTCATGTTAGTCACACTACCACTACCAGCTCCCCACCCCACAATTTATCCTTTCCACATCCAATATGATTACTTAACAGTTTCCTTGTCAGAGGAGTTCTGGAATCTATCCATAAGGAACCCTATTTGATTGGCTCTCAAACATCTAGAAACCTAACAAGAGTACTGGATAGTACAGAAATCTAGGAAGAAAGACAAGATAGGTAGTAAAAGCCATTGGAGGGGAAATTGTAGTGCACTTCATAATCAAGGAAGTCTTCACATAGAAAGAGGAAATGAACTTGAATCTTGAAGAATGAACAGATCTCAATTACCCAAAGAGAAGGTGAGAGAATTTCAAGTTGAAGAGACTATGCAGAGAGAGGAGAATGTGAGAGTATGTTAGAAGCCAATGAGTGAAAGAGTCAGACTGGATGGATCTTTTGAGAAAATTCAATGTTCAGTGCACACTTCTCACAAACCTCCAGCTTCCATGTACCATTCCAACTCTACTCATGATTGTTTGGGAGTCTCTAGACAGGAGTGAGCATTGCATGGTTGAGGCTGTAGATTAAGGAATGCTTGGAAAATGTTTCTCTGCGAAGAATCTGGAAAAACCTCCATGAAGTTTTCAAATCAAATAGAGAAAAGTTGATTGGATAAAAGTACAGTTAAATATATTCATAGCTGTTCAATTGCTGGACCAAAACTATATTCATCTCTTATCCCAAAATCTGCCACTGCTCATGTTTTCTCCCAGTTCTATGGCTAGTCACTTAGCCAAGTAGAAGTGGTAGTGAATTCTTTTTTTTTTAGAAAGTCACCTCCATGCAATATGTGCTCCTTAATACCCATCACCAGGCTAACCCATACCCTCCTACTCCCTCCCCTCGAAACCCTCAGTTTGTTTCCTGGAGTTCATAGTCTCTCAGGTTCATCCCCCACTCTGATTTTCCCCCCTTCATTTTTCCCTTCCTTCTCCTAATCTCCTCCATGCTATTCCTTAATAGCCATTGTCCTTCATGCTATTCCACAAATAAGTGAAACCATTTGATAATTGACTCTCTCTGCTTGACTTATTTCACTTAGCATAATCTCCTCTAGTTCTATCCACATTGATGCAAAAGTTGGGTATTCATCCTTTCTGATGGCTGAGTAATATTCCATTATATATATGGACCACATCTTCTTTATCCATTCATCTGTTGAAGGACATCTCAGTTCTTTCCACATTTAGCTATTGTGGACATTGCTGCTATGGGGTTCGTGTGGCCCTTTTTTTTTTTTTTTTTTTCCACTACATCTGTGTCTTTGGGGTAAATACCCAGTAGTACAATTGCTGGGTCATAAGGTTGCTCTATTTTTAACTTTTTGAGGAACCTCTACACTGTTTTCCAAAGTGGCTGTAACACCTTGCATTCCCACCAACATTGTAGGAGGGTTCCCCTTTCTCCACAACCTCTCCAGCATTTGTTGTTTCTTGCCTTGTCAATTTTTGCCATTTTAACTGGTATAAGGTGGTATCTCAATGTGGTTTTGATTTGAATTTCCCTGATGGCTAATGATGATGAACATTTTTTCATGTGTCTATTAGCCATTTGTATGTCTTCTTTGGAGAAGTGTCTGTTCATGTCCTCTGTCCATTTTTTGACTTGATTATTTGTTTTTTTTTTTTCGGGGGGAGTGTTGAGTGTGAGAAGTTCTTAATAGATCTTGGATATCATTTGCAAATACATTCTCCAATTCCATGGGTTGCCTCTTTGTTTTGTTGATGGTTTCCTTCGCTGTGCAGAAGCTTTTTACTTGTTGAAGTCCCAAAAGCTCGTTTTTTAAAAAGATTTTATTTATTTATTTGACAGAGAGAGAGAGAGAGAGATTACAAGTAGGCAGAGAGGCAGGCAGAGAAAAAGGGGGAAGCAGGCTCCCTGTTGAGCAGAGAGCCCGATGCGGGACTCAATCCCAGGACCCTGAGATAATGACCTGAACCGAAGGCAGAGGCTTAACTCACTGAGCCACCCAGGCACTCCTAATTTTTTTAAAGATTTTATTTATTTATTTGACACACAGAAAGAGAGAGAGATCACAAGTAGGCAGAGAGGCAGACAGAGAGAAAGGGAGACCAAAAGCTAATTTTTGCTTTTGTTTTCCTTGCCTTTGGAGATATGTCTTGAAAGAAGTTTCTGTGGCCAATGTCGAAGAGGTTACTGCCTATTTTCTCCTCTAGGACTTTGATTGATTCCTGTGTCATATTGAGATCTTTCATCCATTTAGAGTTCATCTTTGTGAATCATGGAACACTACATCAAAAACTTATGATGTACTGTATGGTGACTAACATAACATAATCTTTAAAAATTTTTTAAATAAATAAATAAATAAAAAGTCACCTCATACCAAGATCAGAGTACCACTTGCATTTCTCACAGTATGAGTTGCCACAGTTAGAGGTACTATTGGCCTTAAAGGCAGGCAGCCTTCTCCAAGACCCAAAAGTAGACCATGAAAAACCATGGCCCTGTATGTGTCACATTGTACATAGGAAACTTATATTTTCTAGTTCTTGAGTACTGACACCTATTATTCAAATGACATTTAGGTGTGCTGGACCCTTTAAATAGATCAGTGTTTCCAGTTGGACCGATTCATCTGATAAGAATAAGCAGCTCAAATGCCAATGCCCCATATAATATTCTTGCCATTGAAAAATATGAATTATGTTATATTTTCCTACTAACACTCATTAACTAGCACAAACATAGTGACTGACCTACATCTAGCATTTTGTGTAAAACACATGCAAAGGAGAAGACAATAATAGACAGACAAGAGAGGACGAGCCATAGGATGGAAGGAATGGTGGGAGGTGTCTTTTATAATTCATCAACACACAGATAGAAAAAAAAAAACACAAAATAGAGATGACTCATTGTTTTTGTCTAGTTCTAAGGCAGTGGATCCACCAATAAATAAGTAAAACTTTAAAAGAATCTATAATCTAAAACAAAACAAACAAACAAAAGGAATATATAATCTAAAGGATGATCTGGAAATGTGGAACATCATGGATCAAAAAGTACCAAACCATCAGCGTCCAGGACACAAAATCATAACATGCCAAATTATCTTTTCTCTAGCATGACTTTGAAAGGTTGACAATCGCTTTCTTGATGCCTCTTGAGGAATTAGGACTCAGCAGCCATCTGACCTAGAAGTCAAAGTAGGGAGATGTAAGTACTCTTGAAATCCCTTCTCTGCCCAGTCTCTTGGGATTTCTGTCTGAGTTAATGGGATAGACGTTTTCAGAAATCACAGGCATGCGTGGACTATAGGAAAGTCTTCATTTCTAAAAGAGAGATTCTTCCATGGGCAAGATGAGGCTACCACAGAGCTATAACCTGCCAGTCTGAGGAGATTGTGACAGAACCCATCTGATAATTTGGTCAGGAGTTTCTCCCCAAAGTGGAAAACATCCCTGCCTCTTTTGGGAGGAGAGGAAGGGTTTGATTTTCCACCATCCCGCCCCGAATTTCTTAAAGCAGTAGTAATAATTATTTCCTAAAGGAAAGTTGACATTTTTGTTGGAATGATCTTTGAGCTGACTTTCTCTCTAATCCTTCTGACACAGAAGACGTCGTAGAGTTGATGAAGAAGGTCGATATTTGAATGAGATAGAAGGCTTTAAGAGAAAACCCCCTTGAGCTAATTAAGGGATTAGAGGCTTGTCTTTGTTAGTAAGGTGCTTATGGAGCCCAGGACCCACTCTAATATAGAGGATGGTTCTGTAGAATGGCCAGGCAGCCACTTGTTTTAAACTGAGATAGGAGTGAGTACACAGAATAAAACAAGAGGGAAGGACACAGTTGAAGGAGGGAGTTTCTACCACAGTGGTCATACTGGCACCCTGTTGTGGCTCTGCCTGTGTTTAAGGGTCTATGAAACTTTCTCAACTTATTATATACATAAGGAAGGACTTGCTTCATAATCAGGAGAAAGCAGTCCATTAACCAACCACAGATCCAAATACTCAACATTTTCACACACTCACCAATCCCAATGGACAATGAAGTCCAAGGGCTGCACTTAAATTTTTAAAAAAGTCCAATAAAAATGCCTTTTGAAGAGGTCCATCTTTTTACTGTGTTTATACCATCTTTCACTGTTATACCATCTTTCAACAAACTCAACATAGTTTTGGGTATTTTTCTTCAGTTGGGTAGGAGATAAAGTAGTGAACTTTTACTTAATGGGCTGTGTCTTATAAAATAAATTCCTGTTCTTTAAAGACAAACCAGCTCATAATATATGTCTGGGACCAAGACCAAAAGGGATCAAGGGAAGAATTCAATTCACATCTCTCATCTCAGCTGTCTAATATATTTCATTGAGTTGAAAGGTGGGCAAATCATCCTCACTATTTAAGTGGCCCTCTACCCATTCTTTCTTTCCTTTTTTCCCCATGCTCTAACACATATCATTGAATTCATGTCAATCAAATACACTGGGGCTTGACTCATGGATGTATCCTCATCTAAGAACCCAAGTGAGAGCTAGAGATAAAAGGTAGGGTCTGATGCTTAAGGCTTTAGTTTCAGGACAAACTGGCTTCTGGAAAGTACTTTGTTGTTGACCTCTGTCTTTCTTAATAGTGCCCCAGAGCCTGGCTCTTGGTTATCACCCTCTTCCTATTGATGATACATCTTCCTATCTTTAAGAGTTCTTTACACAATCCTTGGATGATACTTCTTGTTCAGAAAACTTTGATTAAGAAGAAACACAGATTTATGGGAAAGGGACCTGGAAAATTTCAAACAGACACATTTTTATTGCAACCCTCTGGATCTGTGGGAGAGAAAACAGGGCCCACAAGGATCAGCTCTGAATTTGCTCCAGCTCCTGGCTTTCAGTCACTCCCTTCTCTTTAAGCTCCCCATGTGAGCCAGCATTTTAATCTTTCCATCTCTCTCCCTCCTTCATTATCCCCTGTTTATTCACCTTTTCCATTCCCTAGTCTCATTTTCTCATTCTTTCTGATTGCCCCACTCTCTCACACTCATATCCCCTGATGTATCATCTTTCTGTTGGAGCCTGTACTGATGGCCTCTTTCCAAGAGCAGCAGGTTTGAATCAGCTCCAGTTTAAAATGAAGGCAGGGGGTGGGGGTGGAGTGAGGCCAAGAAAGGATATCAGCTCACTCCTGTCCAATGTGCAGAGTGCACAGCCCTCTGCAAGCCTCCAGGCTGGCACTCACGCTCCCAATCTTCCCCCCCACCCACCCTCCCTTTCTCTCTGCCCAGACACCTCTCCACACGCAGGTATGTACAAGAAAAGGCCTAATAATCCCTGGCAGGCAAGGCCAGAGACCCCCAGCCTCAATCAGGCAGCTGGTTTCCATTAGATGTTCCAAACCCTAAAAATACTCTTTTTCTCACTTATCTCTTATAATTTTTCCTTTCCCTTTCTCATGTTTCCCCTTCTGGGTTCCCTCCTGGGATGAGACCTAAATTAGGAGAGAAAGGCATGCCAAGCTTTGCATTAACCATCTTGTCATGCCCCAGGCCTCTGGCAGAGCAGAACCCAGAAATATTGGCTTCTTGTTTGTCTAGTTTGCTGTTCCACACACTGAAGGTTGAAGTCCTCCCAGAAGAGCTGAAGGGTTGAGCTTAGCTGAACCAGAGAATGCTGCCAGGCTCACCCCATCATGTGCTCTCAGTTGTGCTGCTGGCTGAGGCCCTTGAGCCCACTGTCAAGGTTGTCTTGTGCTTACCCCTGGATGGTAAATGGTGTCTTGTGTACAGCTCTGGAGAGCATCATTGTGGGTGTGGATCCCAGTCTCTGTGCACAGGCAGCGTGACTTCAGGCAAGTTACATAACCTCCCTCATTTGTAAAATTGTGCTGATAACACGTACCTCAAAGGACTGCTAGGAGGATGAAATGAAGTAACTAATGGGAAAACATTTAGTTCAAGTCTGCACTCAGCAGATACTGGTTCTCTCCTCTTGCTCCTTCCAGTAGGATTTACTATGGATAAAAAACAAACCCTTCTCTAGTGCCTCCTACACCTTCCAAGTAATTAACTGAGCAATTAGAGAAGAATTAACCCTTAAATACCCAAGGTCTGAGTTGGGGAGTGCAAAATATTTGTTTCTTGATGGGTGTTTTCTCTCTAAGATAAAGAAGCAGAGAAAGAATGAATGTAAAATCCCTACATTAGAACAATGTTTATAATTGTTTACTTCTTATAAACCTGGCAACAAGAAGCTATGTCATTGTTGAGTCAGTGACCCCAGAGCAAAATTCCTCCAAGCCCCTCATCCCAAACCGTGGCAGTTAAGAATGCAGACTCTGGGACCATACTGTCTCTGGGTCTGGATTGAGGTTCCAACTCTTCCTAGCCATAGAGCATCAACAAGTTTTTTACTTCTTTGGGTTTTATTTCCTCTTCTGTAACTGAGAATAATAAGAGTACTGACGTCCCAGTGTTGTCGCAAAGATTGACCTAACACAGTTCACTGCCTTTTGAACAGGGCCCGGCAGAGAAAGGGCACAGTAAATGTTAGCCATCCTTCCCCAGCAAATCTTTCTTATAGTCTTGCTCCTCCATCATGGCCTTTCCCAAACTGACCTGTGTCCCGGGCGATAATCTGGCATCGATTTGCTACTCCCACCCCTGCATGTTTCTCAGGAGTCCAGTCACTTTGGTGGCTCTGGAATCCCAATCCTCACAGTGAAACAAGCTAGAAACTCCTCAACTGGCCTATCTGTAGTGGAATGAACTTCAGGAAGACATGCACAGTGGCCAGGAGGGATGACTTTCCTGAGCCTCAACCACCTGCATCCACCAACTCCGTAGCCTTCCTGAGACCAAAGCCTTTGTCTGGACATGCAGTCTAAGACAAACAACAGAAATGAGCAGTGCAGAGCCAGAGTCTTTTGCCTGCTTCAGAGGGATGGTGGTGCTGGATCTGCCACTCTGCCTGGCTCTGGGACTAAGAGTAAATGAGGAGCACTGCCCTCCCAGTTCAGAACCAAGTATAGCACAGAATTCCAAGGTCTTCAGCCCACAGAACTGACTCCCCTGTTCTCTGAACATAAACCAGTCTAAACTATTGGGAACCTTATAATATATTATTGTTGTTGTTGTTGTTGTTTGCTATTTCTTTGACCTATTTATACACACCATACACTGTGGAATCAGCTAGATGGGTTCTGTTCCTTCCTCACAGTGTGACTTGGGTAAATTGCTTAATCTGTCTGAGCCTCGATTTGTTCATCTATAAATGGGGCTAACAGCATTACAACTTTATAGATAGATCCCATCTTTCTCAATAGACTTTAGCCACAGCTACTCACTCTGTGACTGGTTATTCTGTTATCTTGTTCATTAAATTTCATTAATTCAATGCCACTTCCTCTTATTCTATCTTTAGTGCTGTCAGAAAACAGCTGGTCATCATCGTTCCTACATATAACTACCTTCCAGAGACCTGAAAACAGTTAATAAATCATTCCTCAGCCTTTGAACTTCAGGTTAAACAATGCCAATTTCTTTAATCTTCTTCCCAAGAGCCTATCTGAAAATCTTGAATAATTTCATTTTTGATCTCTCTCTAAATTATTAACATCTCAGGTTTTAGTGCCCAAACATGCATGTATTATTTCAATAAAGGCCTGACTAACTAGTTGACCATAGGGTGTATAAAGTGGTCAGCTTTGGTGCCCACTAATTCATGCTCAGCTTAGGTGCCCACTAATATCCTCCATAAATATGCATATAAATGTTAGACTATGCAAATATGAAATAGAGAAGACAGACCAGTGTTTGTTCCTTTAAGAAGGCAGCCCCACAACTTCTTCAGTAAACTTGTCCCATTTGCCCAGGGAGGAGAAAAAGAACTACGAAAGGGACTCCGAAGGAAATCATTAAAGTGAGGAGAAAGCTCTTAAGAGACATTTTCTGCCCTATGAACCTTCCTTGCTTGATTCCGTTCTCCCATGGTGACAGAGCAGCTAATATAAGTCTGTGCTCCTCTAGGCCCCTGTGGAGCCGGGCTGGGGTAGGACAGGAAATTACCACTCAGAAAATAAATGACCTGTCCCAGAGTCTTTTGTTAATGAGTCCAGGGCATAATAAATCAAGGTGACCCAGTCTCAAGAAACACAAGCCTGTTAAAAAAAAAAAGAAAAGAAAAGAAACCCCCAAGCCCCAGAGATGAAGAGGAGGAGAAGGGAGAGAGGGAACCACGGGGAGTCCTTATAAATCACACCCAGATGAAACTAGTACAGATGTTTTCTAGTTTTGGACCCACTCAAGGGGCAGAAAACAGATGCATGAGGACGTCAATGGAAGCAGCTATCTGTTTGTGAGGGAAGATGGGACAGTGGCCCCCTGGGGGACAGAGCCCCTTCTCTCACATGATATCCTCGGGGCTTTTTGTGGCCCAGTTTCTTCCAGCTGTCTCATTCGGGTCTGTCTCTCATCAGCACGGCCAGAGTGTCTTCTTGTGTCAAATGTAGGACCCAACTTCCCACCACAGCAGACTTGCAAAAAGAGAGGGCTGGTCAAGTCAATCATAAGAGGATCTTAGCTTACCGAGTAAACTACAGGCTCTCCATGGGGGACGTTTAACAATTAAATAGAAAGAACGTCAGATTGGAAAGCAATATTCCAGCATGTAGCAGAGAAATAAGAGCTTATCAATCTGGGTGAGACTCTCATATAAGACGGATATGCAAAGGGCATACACAGAGAGCCACAGTCTTTGCCGGCTAGAGACACGTGTCACAGCCACAGTCTCTGCAGGCTAGAGACACGTGTCCCTGTCGACTACTTACGAATGCAGAAACAGAGGCAAAAAGAGGCTAAGGAGTGACAACAAAAGGCATTTGCATTTGTGCAGAGTTTTCATCAGCATTATTTCTTTTGGAGACGCCCTGTGTGGTAGGTAAAACAGGTGTTTGTCCTTTTTTACAGATGAGGAAAGTGGGCCTGAGGAACTTGGGGAGAACCTCTCTGGGCCATGTAGCTAGGAGCCACGCTCAAGTTCTCGAATCTGTCTGTTGTCCTTCCTGCTCGGACATGGCTGTGTGCCAGGGTCCCAGCTGAGAACTGAGCTGATAGGGAAAGGGTGCTGAAAGGGGAAGGGTACGCTGTGGCCAAGGTCCATCACTGTTTGGTGGCTGGTGGTAGCTGGAAGGTAGGTGAGTGCTCAAGAGGAAGTTGGACCCCAGTTTATCCCATTCTCCCCGTCATAAAGAACCCCATCATTTCATCATTATTCATCTCCCTTCCTCCCTAGAAGCATGGTCTCTGCTGATCTCTCACTCCTACTTGCTGTTGTTTCAAAAGAAATTACATCACACCAACCGCTTTTGTTTTTTTTTAATTGTTGTCTCAAGCTGAATTCAATTTCAGCCACCATCATTATAACAGCTAGTTGGTCCACACTTTATATTTCAAAATCCTTTCATACCTGTTCCCTCCTCTGAAACTCTCAGTAAGAACTGTTGGAGAAACTTGACCAGAGTGGCTTGCCCATACTTACTCCACCCCTGAGAAAGGAGATCTCACCCCCTTGCCTGGACTACCTCCAAAGTAAACACAAGCAGTCAGATCCCCTTTGCCATGTGCCCCAGTTCTGCACGGAGAGAGATCTCCTTTCTTCTCCCGAATTCTCTGTAGACTCCCTCTACCAGCTCTGCCTCCTCTTGAAATAAAATAATGAGCATTGTGCTTTGGTCCAAATTGGAGCCCGAGCGTTTGCCTAACCACACAGTGTCATCAACCACAACAGGAAGATGCCACAGCAGGCTGCCTAAAATAAACCAAAATAAACCCATAGCTTTTCATTGGTTTGGGACCTAGATCTGTATGTAGAACAGCAGGCACACCCATGAAAATTAGGGCTGTTCCAAGTATTTCCAGTTTAACAGCAGCCTTCCACCAAGGCAGAACAGTGTTTTAGGTTCTCTTTCCTTGCTTTTTTTGTTTGTTTGTTTGTTTCGTTTTGGTTTTCACTTTGTTGTATTTCTTTTTTGGTTTCGCTCTATGACTCTGAATCTTTCATATTCAAGATGTTGATTCTCAGCTGGGTCCCAGAGGCAAACCCCCCAGGGTGTGGGTATATCAGTTTCCTGTTCCAAGAGGAACTGTTAAATGTCAATCAACAAATATTCATTAATTCCTACTAGTTACCTGGGACTATGTTAGTTGGTGGAGGTGACTGTGATTACACTTTACGTCATCCTTGCACTAAACAGCTGGGGAACCTTGGGCAAGACCTTCCCCTTTCAGGGATGTCAGTTCTTGCCTCTGTAAAGTAGAAAGGGTAGATAGTTGACTTCTGGTTCCTTTCCAATCCTATTGCTCTATGGCCCAGGAGAATCTGCTGATGGACAGGGCCTGGGTGCAGCACATAAGAATAGATGTCCTTTTCATTTACTGATGTACAAAACTGTAAAAGGAGAAGGTAGGGTTGCATTACTGTATTTTGCAAGGACATCAGACTTTTCAGTGTATGGGAGCAAGGGCAGAGGAGTGGCTACTGACTGTAAAGAATTCATTACACATTTCACAAAAAGATTGTTAAATACAAATATGTGTATCACTTTATGCTCTTTTCTGATACATATTTTATATAGGTGTAATCACTTTATCCATAATATTTTTACTAGTTTTTAATATTTTTACTATTTTAAGTAGTGTTGTTTTGTATAAATATTCTATATATCATATAGAGTCTTTTGAATTTTTTTAGTGGCTAAGAACATTCCATTCTATCATCCCAAATTTATTTTTGTATCTACTCATCTACTCCCAAACAATAGAATATTTGGACTACGTCCAGTATTTTTCCTTTGATTAATAACTTTGGCATATATTTTCCCTAAATTATTTCCTTTGGATTTTCATTTAAAAAAAAAAAAGGGATTTCTTAATCAGTGATGTAATCAGATTCTAAAAGACCCAACTAATTTATAAGGTGCCAGCAACTGATTAACATTTGTTTTCCTTAACCCATCTATATCATATGTAATATTTTTTATTTCTTTTGATGGCTTGAAAATTTTATAATGTTTCTAGTAACCTCAGGGATGTTTCTATTTTCATTTTTTCAATATTACTGAGGCTGATCTGTTTATCTGTTGAGTATTCTGTATTTCTTCCTATGTGGTTTATTCGTGCTTTTGACCTCAAGTCTAATAGTTTCTGAAAAGCATATCAAGGCTTTTGTGGGCCAAATTCTTAAATACTACCGATATTGTGGATACTCAAATGTGAATACATTCATTATCAGGAAGACGGAGATCTCTGTCTGTTTTGTCCACTCAAGTATTCCAAGCACCTAAAATAATGCCAGGCAAACAGTAGGTGCCCAATTCATAATCACTGAATAAGTAAATAAATAATTACTTAATATTATGAGGCACCCATTTTGTTGGGACAAATATGAGCATTCAGATTTGACATGGAGGAGACAAAAATAAGATCAAAACAGCTGGAGGAGGAAGGGAGGGATGTTTCTCACTCCAGAATTTTAAAAATCCACATAAGGTGAAATGGCAAAGTAAAAAGCTACTGAGGCACCTCTTCAGGTAATGACTTGATATTGTCAAAACATGTCACAGGTATCTGTGGGTTTTTGTCTCTCCCCCTCATTACTGCATGCATTTCTAGTGTCAGACTAACTTTACTATTATCACAGTGTGAAATTAATACAAGCAACAAACATTTTCTCAGCTTTTACTATAATGTGCAGGTACTAAATTAGCCACGGACTAGGGAGTAGGGCATAGAATTCAGTCTCTGTGTATCTATGCATTGGAATCCAACCCTCAAGAAGAAAGAACAAACTACTGACACAGACTACAATATATGTGACCCTCAAATGCTTTATGCTAGGTGAGAGAAGAAAGATACGGAAGAATACATATTGTGTGATTCCGTTTATATGAAATGTCCAGAAAAGACAGATTTATCAAGATGGAAAGATCGGTGGTTGCTTGGGGTTGGGGAATAGAGTAACTACAAAAGAGCACAAGGGGTCTCTTTGGGATGGTAAGATTGTTCTGATGCTAGATGTGGTGATAGTTGCACAACTCTGTAAAATTACTGAAACCCCATTGAATTGTATACTGATGATAGGTAGATTTCACTATTTTAAAATTGTAGCTCGATTAAGTGTTTTTTAAAAAGAGTGGCTAAAATGACCTGGCACTGTCAAAACAAAGCAAAACATAGTCCCCAGAGTAGGCAAACATTTAGAACAACGTCAGTTAAGGGCTGCCAGAGAGCCAACCCAGGGGCCTATGGGAGCAGTCAGGTGCCTGACCCGGTACTGGCACTCAAGAGAAGTTTCCTGGAGGAGATGATGTCTGGCTGGGAGAAATTGTTCAGGGAAGAGTAAGTGGGAGGATATGGGTTAGGTCAGACACACACTAAGTCAATGACAGACTGCTGTCATGTCAAGGGAGACTGTGCTAAGGCTAAAGCCCACCTCGTTTTGAGCAGGTTTCAAGGAAGTTCAACACTGAATAATGCTTTGTATATTGGTTATAACTACTATTTGTCATGAGCCAGGACCTTCTTTTTAAAGATTTTATTTATTTATTTGAGGGAGAGCAAGAGAGAGCGAGCACAGAGGGAGAGGAAGAAGCAGACTCCCCACTGAGCAGAAAGCCCCACATGGGGCTCGATCCCAGGACCCTGAGATCATGACCTGAGCTGAAGGTGGATGCTTAACCCACTGAGTCACCCAGGTACCGCATGAGTCAGGAGCTTTGCATCCCGTAATAACGATCTTGCAAGTCAGGATTACAGACCCAAGAGACTAGGCAGAAAGGGTCCATGTTGCTTGCTAGGGATCACCTCCCCAGTATGAGGAGCAGAACTGGAATCCAAACATATGGCTGAGTCTAAAAGCCATGATTTCCCATTCTGTTATCTGTTATGCAGTTTGACAGGGTCTCAGAGTCACAGCCTTTGTAATTGATCACTGTCCCTAGCACACTGTATACCCTAGCCAGGCATTTGAAATGTGCCATTATCTATTTAGTTTTGGTTGTGCAAGTAAAGCTGCATAATCCTGGTTCACTTTGACTTCCTGATTTAGGCTAGACAATTATGAAATGCCATAGAAATCCAGTCTGTACTGCATAGCCTTCATTAAATGCCTTTTAATACTAATTTTACATGATCGCCAAAAATATTTAAGATGGCATGAGTAGAACAGAAACATGATTTCTTTTAAGAATATGTTTAGTTTCCCTTTCAGAATTTTTGAGAACTGTTTCTTCCCCTCACCTTTGGCATAAGTATCTACTCCTTATGGGAAATTGTGAGTTGGCTTGGGTGAGGCAAAGACACACATTCTTCTCTGGAAAGAATGGACTTGCATTCCTACGAGTAAAATAAATTAGGCCCAGTTTCTCCGTCCATTAATTATGTGGAATAAACAACCTTCCCCTGCTTGGAGAGAAGTACAGAAGCCCAGCACAAATTTCCTCCCCGGACTCAGGGGAAAGATCACTTGACTATCCAGGAGAAAGCCTGTGGCCTGAGAGGGCTCAGAGGATTGGAACAGGCAAGGCTCTGCAGCCAGATGTTTATAAGAAATCCACTGATAGAGACAATCCCATGATACAATCCACAGAGGACTGCTGCGCTGTGGGGAGAGGCTAGAAATGCAGCAAAGCAAGAGAGAGAAGGAATTTGCATCCAGTTTTGCCCCTGGGAAATTTCCCAACCTTGAAGACAGCCTGTAGAGTCTAGGGAATGTCCTGCCCCCGGGTAATTATGTTATTTTAGTTAGAGTCTTAGAATATGCCAAGAACATCACCCCAGTAGGAGGCGGGTGGTAAGAGGAAGGCAATGCAGGGCCTCTGATGGTCTAGAGTCAAGTTGAACCAGCTGGGATTCGCAAGAGAACGGAACCTCATCGCCACCACTCTATAGACAGAGAAATACAGAAATGAGAGAGAAGTTTCACAGTTGGAAATGTGTTTGTGTCTTTGGTCTTTACACACTCGTGACCAATACTGCTACTACCTTATTAAGAAAACCTTAATTTTATTAAGAGATATAGGGATGCTCTCAGTTAAAACACTCAAGTTTCCCAGAATCCACTGAGGCTGGGAGAGGCCACATGATCCACTTTGGGCCAATGAGATGCAAGTGGAGGTCAATGCGTCGCGCTTTGGGTAATCACGCCGCTCTGGCCTCTTGCCCTTTGCCCTTCCCTTCCCTTCCGGAGATTCGTGCAGACGTCCGGTCGCCATCTTTCACCATGAGAAGCATGGCTGAATGCCAGAGGTACCGAAGGTAGCTGGATCCTCGGTGATTCCCAGCACACATTGCGCTAACCCCGGCCTGCCACCTCTGTACTTTTTATAATGTGAGTCCTGTCTTGTTTAAGGCGCTGTTTGTTGGGTCTGTGTTACATGCAGCCAAACAGAACCCCTAAATGATAACAGTACACATGCAGTTAAAGGAGGCAGTGTTTACCTATGATGTGCTAGGTGCAGGAATAAAAGATAAGAAACCCACTACCCTCAGAAAATTCACACACTAGCGCATGAACGAAAATCCATAAGCAAACTGTTCTAGCAGTTTTCTAAAATGGAGATTTGTTTAAAGTATTATGGGAACCAACTCATCAGTACTAACAAGCAAAATATACGGAAGTAAATTGTGTGGAATTCTAAAGTATTTCCATACCTTAGGATACATGTGCACATATAGATACATCTGATGCCCACCAAATAGCCACCATTCTTACTATTGATATAACCCCAAACCATGAAGTCACAGCTCTTTTACCCTCTCTTAAGTACCACTTTATGCTTGTTTATTTTCTCTGGTGGGGTCAGAGGACCTCCATGTTTCCTAAGTAAATTTCTCAAGCCTTTGTCAATTCCTTATACACAGGAGAAACCCCAAGAAGTCCAAGAAAAAATAAACTGAGTCTCAAAGAGCAGTGATAACAAAGGACAGTTTGATGCACACCCGGAAGTGAACGCTAAGGTGCAGCAGCCACATTCTCATCCACTGCAGCCCCTGCTTCTGCAACTGCTGGCTCTGCCTGTCTCTTGACTGTGATTCTCTCCCCCTCTACGTCTTCCTCCTTCCCTGTCTTGCCTAACTCCCCATCAGACCTCACCAGCCTCCTAGATGGCTCTGTTCCTCCTGCTTTCTCACACACCATCTCTCTCTTCATTATCCAATCATTAGTTTTAAAAAATAGTGAATTTTTAGAAGGTTATTTGCTGCATTTCTTAAAAGGGTTTTTATCCAGGATTTTAATTTTTGAAGCTGATGATTGGATTCATTGATACTTTACAAAAACAAAGATAACTTGCTTAAGAAAATTTTTTGTAGAGATAATACATTCACCTGGGACAAATTTAGGCAGCTTGAAAATATATACATGAAGTATCTCCCTCACATTGGCGACCTAGCTCCCTTGCTCGGGGCAACCAACTTTGCCAGCTTTTTGTGTATCCTTGCAGAGCAACTCTATATACAAGTAAATACTTGTGCCCATATTCCCACTTTGTTCCATAAAAAGATGGCCACCCTTTATTGCACCCCTTTTTTTTTTTCACTTAATATGACTTAAAAATATTTCAATACATGAAAAAGTATTCTCATTCCTTTTTAGCTCAAAATGATCCTTTCCATGAACGTATCATAATTTGGCCTTTGGCTGATGGAACTTTAAGTTGTTTCCAACCTTTATTTCTTAAAATAATGATGCAATGAATGGTGTTGTACATGAGTCATGTCACAGAAAAGAGTATATTTTAGGATAAATTCATAGAAGAGAGTCAAATGATATAAGCACCAGTGATTGTGGTAAGTATTGCAAAATTTCCATTCATAAAAGATACTTTTTCACACTTCCACTTGCAATGTATGGCCATGCCTATTTCTGTAAACCCTCACCAACATGAATAATCAAACTTCTTGGACTTTGTCAATTTGATTGGTAAAAAATTGTCTACCAGTATATAGTATTTAATTAGCTCCAGTATTTAATTAGTTCCTCTTATGAATAAGATTTTTCATCTTTTACACATTTCAGAGCTATTTGTAACTTCCTTTCTGTTAAATATCTATTAATAACCTTTATTGTTTCATCTCTTAGGTTGGCAGGTTTTTTTAGTTGATATTTTCCAAGTTCTTTATTTGTTGGAGAAGTTAAACATTTATCTGTGATATAAGATGCACATTCCTCCCCCCCCCCCAGTAGGTCATGAGTCTTTAGATTCTGCTTATCAAGTATTTTTACCTTGCAAAGATGCTTAGTTTAGATGTAGTCATACATGTTCATCTTTCCATTTCTGGTTTCTAGGTTTTGTTTCACATTTAGAAAATCCTTCTGATAGACGGGGATTTTTTTTTAAATTACCTTCTTATTCATGCATTATATTGGGTGTCAATAACAAGTTAGACAATGACCAGGAATCAAAGCATGGAGGCGTGGGGAATGAGTGAGAATCTGGATTCACATCTTCTCTACTTGTGGCTATATTGCCAGGCAAGAGGGCTTGGACTTACTCAGACATCCACCCCATCTACTTGTCTGCAGTGGGCAAGTGAACAGGCCCACAGCTCTGCAGGCTAAGTGTATGTGAAAGGAGGATGCTAAAATGCTTTGGTGACATGCATGCATAAACATTTGAATTTCTTCTCTCAGCATGTCACAGTGGCACATCTTGCTGGACATCTATATGCTGCCTGTCTACATATGTTAGTGTTACTGTTTGTCCTCAAAGAAAAAGATTCTGGAAAAACTCTTAACAGCTTAAAAAAAAAAATGTGTCATAGAGAGTGCAGGGTTTGGAAGAGAGTCAGTCAGCATGTGCACTCCTTGGTTGAACAGGGCTTGAGAGAGAGCCAAATTTAGATGTGTGTAATGAGGCACCTATAACGAGCTAGGGCCATTCTGCCTCTCCCCCCTCTACCCCTTCCCCAGTCACAGTCTCCAACCTTAAGGGTCTCAGCTCCTTCCTCCAGATGAGGTCATAGTTCCAGATAGGTACCTGAAGTAGGAAAAGCTGCCCTCCTGTAGGATTGAAAAACCTCCACCAGCCAGGAAGGGCAATTCTGAAGATGGCAGCATCCAAATTTTTAGAAGCAACAGCCCCTCTCTAAGTGTGCTTACAACACCAGATGAGCAAAGAAGCTGGCCACATACCAATCCAAACTCCACATATGGACCAGAGTATCTTGACTTACTTTCGAGGAGCCCTACTCACTCAGGCTCTTAAGACCTATCTTTGGTCTTCTTATTTTTAGAGCATTTGAAACCATGCCCTTTGTACACAAGGTTCTAAACTGAGAGTAGCGGCCAGAACCCAATGGGTGATACATGGTAGATCACTCTAAGGATATTAGCTTCAATCATCAGGTGCTCCCAGAGCTTGAGCTGGAGGAAGATGAATGATGGAGCTACTTGGGTCCAGAAGAACAGAATGATGGGAAGCCACAGGAATCAGAACTAGGAGTTTTGGGTGCCAAGAGGCCAGGTCATTTCAAGTCAATGTCATGGACTGTATCTATGTCATAGACAGAATCTTGGGGCAGAGTTAGAAGTGAGAGCTCAGGGACAGAGTAGGTTTATTATACTCACAGTCACAGCTCTGCGTGGGAGCCAAGATGGTACAGGTGAGAAAATGCTCCTTTGCTGCCCAGCACCATCACCAGCTGGATATGTGATAAAGTCCTTTAACATTTGGGGCAGGGCACTTGGCTAGCTAGGTCAGTGGAGCACACAACTCTTGACCTTGGGGTTGTGAGTTCAAGGCCCACATTGGGTGTAGAGATAACTTAAAAATAAAATCTGTTAAAAAAAAATAAAAACAAAACAACAAAAACAAAAACACATTTGGGACATCAGTTACCACACAGGTGAGACATGATTAACTCCACTGGTTTTAAGAGAGCCCCACTTGTTTCTGAGTTGGGAAGGGAGAGGAAAGGATTCAGTTGAGTCAGGGACTCAGGATAGATGAGGACAGTGCTGCGCCCAAACGGAGAAGCAGCTATACCCATAAGAATTCTATAGACAGGTCCTTCCTCTGTTCCTGATTTGGGATTCAGGTCATTTGAGGACATTTTCTATCTGAAACTATAGCAGTGACTTGCGGCTTAAGTGCAAGTAGAGATCAGGAGGCCCAAGAGAAATGGCTCTAAGTTATGGACTAAAAGGTAAGGGTAATCAGCATGAAAAGAAAAGAGTGCCCATTCATTAATTCAGCACTGTTCACTGAACCCCTAATGCCAGGTACTATTTAAGGTGCCAGGGATATAGCAGTGAACAAAACAAAGTCCCTGCTCTCATAGTACCTCTCCTGTATTCTAATGGTGGTGACAGATGATAAATGAGATATATATATGTATTTTTAAATACATATTTCTATATTTATGTGTTTATATATGTCTTCCCTCCTTCCCTATCTGTCTGTCCCTTTTGCTGGCTCTATTCATACTTACCCCTAGTGCCAGTAGGTCATTAGTGGAGGGAGGATGCTATTCTGGATGGGATGGTCATAGAATGCGTCATTGGTTCTGATGGCACATTTGAGCAGAGCTAGAGTGAGATGAGGGAGGGAGCAATGTAAACACAGAGGGGAAAGTGTCCAAAGCAAAGGGCACAGTGAGCCCAGGGACAAGCAGGAACGTCCTGGGTGCCACAAGGAGGCCCCAGTTGCTGGAAACAAGAGAGAAAGTGTGGAATCGTAGGGGATAAGATCATAGGTTGGAGGGAACCTCGTGATACAGGCCACATAGGCCTTGCAAGCCATGATAAAGATTTAAGGATTCCTTATGAGAGCAGTGAGAAGCTGCTGGAAGACCTCCTACTCATCATGTTACTAGAGGGCCTGAATGACACTGTGCCATCACTTGAATGGGATTCTCCAGGGCTGTACTTACCTCCTAGCCTGTGAAAGATTGTGCTTCCCAAACCCCAATTTTGGGGTGAATGGTTGTGCCCATCAGCCTCCGATTGTGTGCTTCTGGGCTGCAGTGGGGCCTGAAGAGGGGGAGAAAGACATAAAGGCTGCGAATCACAGGAAGCTTGAGCAAAGCCTTCCTCATCTGTACAGTGGTAGCTACAGGCATGGCCTTGTGGGTAGGGGTGGCCTTGACCTTTTACTTGAGCGGCATCTTGCACAAGTCAATGACGTTTACTCCAGTGTTTAGAAAGCAGTTTCTGCTTCCTAGTCTCTGAATTCTTCCTCCTAACCTCTCCATAGACCAGGCCTATGCATAACAGTGCCTAGGAGGACACCTGCTATGTCCATTTTCTTCTGCCTGGAATAAAGTACCAGTAGGCCCTTCACAAGCTTCTTCCTTACATAGGAAGTGAGACATCCCCTAAATTCCCCATACAGTTAAAGGACAAGCTTTGTCTGCAAAGTATATAGGCTCAGTTGGGAAAACCCTGCACTCCACATATGATTCAAATACATTAGCAGATATGCATTGCAAAGGAACCCAGATTCCAGAAACTGATTTCTTTCACAGGTGCCCTTCCGTGAAGCCTTAGAAAATGCAGGCAGTCTTGTCATCCTTTGTATGTTGTGCGTGCGTGTGTGTTTGGCTTACAACAGTAAGGTTTATTTTTTGCTCATGCTACATGTCCACTGTGGACGGTTGTAGGTCTGTGCTGTCCTCTTTCCAGACCTGAGGCTGAAGGCATGATTTCTGTGTGCAATGCACTTTTCCTCATCAGAATCATTTCCCGCTAATGGTTTTTGCAAAACAGGATGGAACACCATGCTTTCTTTTGCAGAATAAACCCATACTGCCTGTCCCAAATCACCATCTCACTCCTGTCTGCCTGTTTTGTTTTTATCATAAAGTTCTTGAACACACACATTATAATATTGTCAAAGACTATTTAATGACCCACAAGAAAATGACCTACATAGGAAAGAGTCTGTTCAGTAGAGTCATGTGCATGTTCCAAGTAGAGGTAAATATGTGTCAATATTTCCAGCAAAGTGGTGGCGTTGTGGGTGATTTTTATTTTCATCTTTTTCGTGTCTATTTTAAGTGTAAAAAATAGTTTTAAAAATCTTTACATACAAACTACCTGGAAATAATGTTAGAAAGTTACAGTCTCAACCTCTGTCCTTTCATCTAACAACTCTTTACAGTAAGGCCCTGCCAACAATCCTCCTTTAAATAGAGCACATGTGTGTGTGGTAAACACTCATGGACTGATCCTCTAAGCCACTGACCAACCTCCTTTTGTTAGGCACACATTTGTGGCTTGGAACCATTCACACAAAAGAGCGCAGAACTGGGAGAGATTTCCGACATGATCTCGATCCTTATTGCCCGCTAGGGTCAGAGCTCATCTGGTCTTCACTTCATCACATCCCAGGATGGGGAGCACAGGGACAGGAGACTGGCTATTAGTGGATAATGGGCCTAGTTAAGAAGGGTCACCCGGGGCGCCTGGGTGGCTCAGTGGGTTAAGCCGCTGCCTTCGGCTCAGGTCGTGATCTCAGGGTCCTGAGTTTGAGTCCCGCATCGGGCTCTCTGCTCAGCAGGGAGCCTGCTTCCTCCTCTCTCTCTCTGCCTGCCTCTCTGCCTACTTGTGATCTCTGTCTGTCAAATAAATAAATAAAATCTTTAAAAAAAAAAAAAAAAGAAGGATCACCCTATGGAGAGGAAGGAACTCCCATTGTCAGATTCTGGCCCCCAGATCTCCAGCACTTCACAGCTGTATGCATCATGGGAAATGAAAGGGGGGACTGGTGGCAAAGAGTTAAAGTTTGCATAGTCTTTCTGCTGCTTTGATTTAAGCATCTCTTTTAGCTCATCTTAGTTTCTCTTCCATGCTGCCTGGCATGACTCAAAGATTTGTCTTCTTCTCTGTTTCTCCTTTCTTCTGTCTGTGATTTCTTTCTCCTCTAAGTGAAACAACAGCAGCAGCTTCTTTCTCCCCACTTCATCCTGGCCTCGTCCTCTGCAGCTGTCCCTGTGCATGCATGTCCCACCCTGTACGGAGCTGGCTTTCCCTGACTTCCCCCCCACCCTCCTGTCTTTATCATCCTTTTTCCTTTCTTCCTCAAAACTTTTTCATCTCTCTTTCCCATTCAGGGACATAGGAAACCAGACATTATAGTAAGGCCCCTCCAAATGTAACTCAAAAGCGGTACCTAACTATAAAACAAGTTTAGGGAAAAACAGATCATTTTTGCTTTTTGACTTTCCCAGTGATGATCATTTCAGTGCTTTTTTTCCTGCATTTTTATTGTAAAACACACACAACATAAAATTTACCATTTTAAAGTTCATAATTCAGTGACATTAAATATATTCATGGTACTGTGCAACCATCATCGCTCTCTAGTTCCAGAACTTTTACATCACCCAAATGGAAATTCTCTGCCCATTAAGAAGTCCCACCACTTCCTCCCCTCTCCCTGCCTCTGGCAATAACTGAACCATGTCCTGTCACTTTGGGTTTGCCATTCCCAGATATTTCGTGTAAATCAAGTACGATATGTGGCCTTTTGCATCTAACTTCTTCAACTCCACGTAATGTTTTCCAGCATGTTTTATCACAGTTGTAGCACGCATCAGTGTTTTTGATGCCTTCATTCAGCATGCATTCATTTCTTTATATGTTGGGATAATGTTCCACTTTGTGAATATACCAGTTTGTTTATCCATTCATCAGTTGATGAATATTTGGGTTGTTTCCATCTCTCAGCAATTGTGAGTAGTGCTGCTGAGATCATTTGTCTACAGGTTTTTGAACTTGAACATAGGAACACAAATGCTTTTTTTTTTTTTCCCTGAAGTAGTAATTTTTTTTCTTCACAGCGCAGGCTCATTTATTCGTTTCTTGCTGGAGGCTAGGGTGTGTGTTCCACTACTTTGCTGATGCCCCAAGCAAAGCTCAGCCTGACCATTGGCAATGTCCTGTCTGTTTTCTGTTCTTGTGCCTCTGCTAATCTCTTCCCCTGTTTCCTTTCCTCTCTTTTCCCTGCAGAGATATGCATGTGCAGCAGTTTGGAATTCATATTGGGAAGTGGATTTCCTTCCTCTTATAGAGGTAGAGGTGTGTGTGTGTGTGTGTGTTAATACTTACAATGAATATGTCTAATTCAGAGAGGCCTTAGGTCTCAGTTCTCAGCTTCCCCTAACAGGGCCCCTTTCCAACTCAATTCCAGGAAAGCAGGCTCCAAGAGCTCAAGACAGGAGAGGCCTTTCCTCAGGCCTCGGCTCATAAAACCAAGGTGTGTCTGGGGCTCAGGACTCTGTCAGACTTGGAACTTGAGCCTTCACTTGCTGGCTGCTGTCAGAGTTCAGTGCTCCCTGCCAAACCCTTGGAAAGCTGGGGGCCACAGAGAAGAGAAAGGCATCCGATTACCACCTCCAGAATGTGGGGGTTGCCCTATCTGACATTCCCCATGTACAGTGTCCGCGTGAGGAACCACAGGCATCATTAGCATTTGGGATCACATCACAACACGCAGTCTGATTCTCTTGCTGCCTCTCAGCAGATGCCGTTGCTCCTTTCCCCTTTGCCTTTCCCACCTTTCTCCTGGGTTTGCCTTTCTCCCCTTCCACATCTTTTCCAGATCAGTTTCTCAGTTGATTTCCCCAAAAGGCTCTCCAGTTCTCTCCTGTCCCTTTGATTTCCTCCCCCCTCTTTTCATCCTCCAAACTTTTTCTAGCCATTCCCTGTCTTCCTTTCTTTCTCGGTGTGTCTTTCGGATCTGTTTCCTTTGACACTGGTCCCAGGCCCACTGCCAAGTTTCAGACCCATTAGTGAGGTGCCTTGCTGACTGAAACACAAATCAAGACTGATCCGAGTACAATTAGCAGCTGCTCGCACCTCATCTGGAAAGCATTAGCCAGCACTGAGTGTGGAGGGAGGGAAGTATTGATGCCAAACGGAGTAGATCTATTTTGGAACATGAAGGGATATGAAGGGATCCTGACCCAGTAGATGCATAACTGAAAATAGATACAGACAGACAAAGAGGCCCTCATAAGAAGCAAAGATGAGGGGCCCATTAACTGACTTTGGGTACCCTTCAGCATCTAGGCCAGAGATACAGACTTCCCCACATTCGACTCGGGTGTACGAGTCATCGTACACTCGGGTGTACGACTGTCATCCAGGAAAAAAGGCTGTCTGTTCCTTTTTTTTTTTTTTTAGTTTTTTGTAGATTTTATTTATTTATTTGACAGAGAGACACGCTGAGAAAGGGAACACAAGCAGGGGGAGTGAGAGAGGGAGAAGCAGGCTGCTTCCCGCTGAGCAGGGAGCCTGTGCAGGACTCAATCCCCGGACCCTGGGATCATGACCTGAGCTGAAGGCAGACGCTTAACAACAGGCACCCCTGTTTGTTCCACTTAGTTAGATATTTAAACACTTGTGTGACACAGGAGTTTTCTGCTTCCACTGCATACTGTATTACCTCCATATTGCTAGAAATCTAATGTGCTGTAAAAATCACCTGGCACTGAGTTAAAAATGCAGATTCTAATTCACTAGGACTGGAGAGGGGCCTGAGATTCTACCTTTATAACAAGCTGGTGGTGAACCACACTTTAACGAAGGATTTAGGACAGTTCAGCCTCTGTAGCTTTGGTCAAATGCCTCTGCGAGAGGCTTATCCCAGTACCCTCGTGCTCTTCCTCGTTAGCACTCACAGTTATAATTAAGGATAAGTGATGTAATTAGCTGTTTGATGCCTATCTTCCCAACTCAAATGCAAGCTGCCCAAGGGCAAGGACCAGGCCTGTCTGGTTCACTGCTGCATCCCTGTACAAACCCTGTGTGTTACATGTAGTAGGTGTTCAATAAACATCTCACAAATGAATGAAGCAGCTTAATCCTCAAGGCCCTCAAATAATCTCTTCTCTTTCAACGAGCCTTCCTAGTTCAGCAGTCCTTATCTCTATCTGCCTGGTGGCATTTGATAATTTTCCATGTGTTTTAGCCCCTCAGCTAGAGCATTAGCTGCTTAAAACTGAGACTTTATCTTCTGAGTTGCTGAACTTTTTTAAAGCCATTTGGAGAAATCTCCAACCCCCCACTCCCACCCCATCTTAGTACTGGCTTGCTCTAGTAGGCATTTAATGTTAGTTGATTGAGAGACCCTAGGATGATGCCAAGTTCTATTTAGACCTCAATTATAATCCCCAAGGGGTGGCTGAATTTTCACTGGGCCCAGAGCCAAGGTCTTACATGCCCCAGTGGAAAAACCTTTAATACTACCTAACACATTCATGGGGCGGGAAGGCTGAGACATTATATGTACACAAAATCAAGAGATGTAATATCATGAGGCTCCCAAAGCAGTTATAAATCAAGCCACTGCAGAGGGCTGACTGCACAGCTGTGGCCATTACCTCACTCCTCTTTTCTGCGCTGAAAACGATGGCTCACATCGCACGGTTTTACTTGCCGGGGTGGGGGCTGATCTTGTCCAGGATTAGGCAGTCCCTTTCTTTTTGAAACACAGAGAAATGGCTCACAGCATTCTGCCATAGATAGAAGAACCTGATTTTGTTTAGAATTCATTGGACGTCCTATTTTTCAAACATTCAGGGCTTCGTGAAACCCAGTGTGCTTTTGTCAAGCACTTTCTCCTCATAATCTTAAAACATGTGTATTTTAAGGGACATTTAATGCATGTGTTTTGGATTTATTTACCCTTCAATCATCAAAATATTGTTATGCAAGACCTGTTTGATGTTTAAGAAACTTTATGAGCATTACTTGGAAGTTTAAAAACCTTGCTTTCAGGGTAAAAAACAGGAAGTGGTGTTTTTCCAAAAACACATTGCCTTTAACACAAAAAGATTTGAGGGCCTTTCCAGAATCCTAATTTCACAGGGCTCAAGGGGTTTAGAGCCAGGACAGCCCAAGCTCAAATCCCTGTCTCTTCAGTGACTCAAAGCATAGCTGCATGTCCCAGGCTCGGCAGACACAGGCTGCCACACTTGATTGGAATTTGTGACCCTTCCAATACCCAATGGTGACAAAGCTTAATCTGTCTGGAGACTTCCAAGCATATTTTACAGCCGGTACCCGAGATGCATGTTCAATGTGTATTCCTGCAAAATGCCTGACTGTGGCCTGATTATCTTCTTAAGCAGATAAGGCATAAATCTCAGGGTGTTAGACAGCTTTTGAAGTTTGAGAGTATTTGGCAAAGAAAATCCACCAGAATGCAGCTCAAAGTTGTAATCTGTGAGGTGGATTTTCAGTGATCTAACTGATCTCAGGTGGGACATGAAGCAAGGAATGAAAGATGTCCCATGTGGCTTGTTAAGGCCCCATCCCAAATTGGCTTTAAAAACTGGGGACTCTCACTTCTGTCTCTGAGTTCTGATATACTTACAGGTGAAATGACTGGGGTGGGTGAGTTTCAAAGACATGTCGATGGGCAGATACACAGGGTTTATTTGTAATATCTTGTGTAAGCACAATGAGTGAGGAATAGAAAATATAAGAAGAGATTCCAATGAAAGAAAAACTATGTGTGTCTAACACAAAGGAGAAACTCAGTGAACAGTTATTGAGTGAGGAGTGACAACATATTGCAGAGAATAGATATCAGGACACCTGGACCCACAGCTGTCAACTCATATAATTTTCTTACTTGTTCTAATGCAGGGACGTGGAAGCTTGGGGTTGCAGGAGAATGGAAGACTGCTGCTGGGCAGGTAGCCGTGGCCTATGTAAGTGTAAGAAGCAGAGGCATAGGGAGGTCTGTGTTCACCAGACCACATGGCCTTCCTCCCCATTGTCCTCCTTCCTCTGCAGGCTTAGAGCCCAGCCTACAAGGAGCAGAGCCCTGCCTAGGGAAGGAGTCCCCCAGGAATGATACTCAGCAGCTGAGTTAACCACTCAGCCAGTTTTACTGCAGGGCCTGCCATCTGTCAAGCGTGGCATAACCATCTCAGAGCCACAATGGTGGCAAAGATACAGTAGCCTCCCTCAGGGCTCACAGTGTGGCAATGGCAAGTGGCCAGCTTCCTGCCTGCCCAAAATTCAAGTGAGTGTGAATGGAAACAGCAGGACAGAGGAGAGATGAGCAAGAGATGGAATCAACAGCACTACCCCTGTACAGATGTGAAAGGCAAAGGAAAAGCCTACATTAAGAGCACCGTTAAAAATTTCAGGTCTCAGCCCCTTGGGGAATGGTGGTGAGACTCGCAAAACTGGAGATTATAGAGGAGGAAAGCAGTTGAGAGTGAAGATGCCAGGGTCAGTTTGAAACCTACCTGCTTAGTCTTGTGGGACATCTCTCTAAGATAGCACTAGGGATTCTTTTCTTTTTTCATTTTGGGAGAGAAAATGGCTGCCCCGAAGGTTCTCACACCACCAATAAGAAAGAGAGAATGAGCTTGAAAGTCCTCGTCAAAGGAGTTCCATTCTTGACTGGTGTGCCACCCAGAGACCAACAGGAACAGTTGGCTGTCTTGGCCTGAGCATGTCTACATCAGAATTAGCACACCAGTGTGTCTCACTTCTGATCATCATAAATGTTCTTAGGATGAAAGAAAAGAGTCATCTCACACCCCATTAAATGGATCAGATGTGTGTGCTTCAGTGGGTAGTGGTGAATCTACATATGGAAAAATGTATTCAGAAATGCCTGACTCCAGCACTTAAATTCCATGGCACACATGGAAGGAATTGAGGAGATAGCCAAACTTCCAAATATTCCACCCACGCTGTATAATATGGTGTCCTGATGCATCTGGAAACTGAAGAGTAACATAACATGGCGGGAAAACCTCTTCACAGCTAAACTTGGACACCTTGAACAAAACTACTTCTTTACCGGATTTCTGTATCACTATGGACTTTGCTAGTTCCACAGTATTATGAAGAGTAACGATAGATAGTCACCTCTGGCTATCTAGAATGCTTTGGCAAATTCGTTGTTTTTTGTTTGTTTGTTTTTTAAGATTTTATTTATTTATTTGACAGAGATCACAAGTAGGCAGAGAAGCAGGCAGAAAGAGAGGGGGAAACAGGCTCCCCGCTGAGCAGAGAGCCCACTGCAGGGCTTGATCCCAGGACCCAGAGATCATGACCTGAGCTGAAGGCAGAGGCTTAACCCTCTGAGCCACCCAGGCACCCTGAGTTCGTTTTTTTTAAAGAGCTAAGTGTTTCAGGGAGCAAAGCGTTTATCCTTTAAATGCCCGAACTTTATTTCAGTGATTTTGAATGAAATCTTTCCCTAAGGAGTATAACTTTTTTTCTTATTATGTGAACTTAATTTCACTTGAAGAACACCAATGACAAACTATGCTATAAGAGATGTGCTAGAAATAAGTACATGCAAAAACTTGTGAAATCCAAGGGTCTGTAGTCTATTTAATGTCATCATACTGATGTTAATTTCCTCACTTTGATAATGGATTATACTTATGTAAGTTGATATTGTTGGTGGAACCTGGAAGAAGGGTACATGGGAGCTATTTTTGTAGCTTTTTATGAGTCTAAAATCATCCAAAATAAGTTTTTGGTTTTTTTTAAAGTATCTTGTGATTCATTGATCAAGTGGATGAATAGAAGAAGGGAAAAAGGAAGTGGGGAGGGAGAGAAGAAGGAAAGAAGGAAGGAAAGAAAGAGGGACTCTGGATGTTTAGAGATCTAAAAAGCTATATGGGGAGAGAGTGTGAAGTATCAGAAATGTAGGGGCTTTACATGCAGGCAGGCTCTGAAGTCATACCCCCTTCCTAACTTTGTGACAGATTTCTTTTCTTTTTTTGTTTTTTTAAGATTTTATTTATTTATTAGAGCATGAGAGGGTGGAGGGTCAGAAGGAGAAGCAGACTCCCTGCTGAGCAGGGAGCCCACTGTGGGACTTGATCCCAGGACTCCAGGATCTTGACCTGAGCCAAAGGCAGATTTAACCAACTGAGCCATCCAGGTGCCCTTTGTGACAGATTTCTTAAATTCTTTGAACTTCCACATTTACCTTCATAATATCAGGGATAAACATACACCCTGCAGATGATTGCTGTGTGGATTAAGTTAAACCATATGCCCAATAGACCCAGTAGATGATCCATCACCCGGTGGGTACTCAATAAATTACCCTATTAGAAGTGCTTCATAGTGTGTGGTTGTAATTCTCTGTCTTGTTTCTATAGCTCTGATTACTAATTGTCGGGATTCCACTCTCACACTTCAGTGCTCTCTGCCTGCTCCCCTGTTTAGTTGGCTGTTCCACACCTGCTGTTAGCTTGATATAGTTATTAAATAGGCTCAAAATGAGAACCTTTTCTGTGAATATAGTATTTTTGTTCCAGCCCACAGATATTAAGTTTAGCTGCTCAGAAAACTTTTTCATTTGACTTTTTAGTTTGGGGCTGAGTTCCAGATGAATGAGGTCACAATATTAATAATCATGGCCACCATTTATTGATCATTATAATGCTAATTATGCTACACATTTTATGTATATTATCTCATTTAATTCTCACCACTATTCTCTGTTTTAGTCACTACACTGGAGATTGAGAATTTCATTCCTGTCCAAGGTGCCAGAGTTCATTGTCGGCAGAACTGACATCACATGACCTGGCTGAATCCAGAGCCCAGGCTCCTGTCACCAAAGATATGATAACAGCTTCCTATTCTTTCATTGCCATAAGAAGTACTTTTATTTTTATTTTTTTTAAGATTTTATTTATTTGAGAGGGAGAGAGAAAGATCATGAGGCGGGGAAGGTCAGAGAGAGGAGCAGACTCTTCACCCAGCAGGGAGCCTGATGCAGGACTTGATCCCAGAACTCCAGAATCATGACCTGAGCTGAAGGCAGTCGCTTAACCAACTGAGCCACTCAAGAAATTAGTAACCAAGAATCTAGCTCTTTAAAAACCTCGAAAAGATAGCAGTACTGGGAAAAGCACTGTTTTAGACTGTAGACCCTTCATAAGTGTGTGTTGAGTGTCTCAGTAAAAAATAAACAAACACATAAACAAAAACAGGGTTTCCCCAAACTGCCTAAAGAAAGAAAAGTTTCTTTGAGAAGTTTCCTTCATTCTACATCCTGACATCCCCTCATGCCCTGTGCTGAATCTACCTCCTCCTGCACAGCACGGCGAGCCAGGAAAAACCTCTCACAGAACACGAAGCTGTAGGATTTGAATTACATAATTTCGCTGTCTCTAGGCACTCTCTTAGGAATTGCCTACTATGCATTTTGAAGAATTCTTGTGTTTGGTGACCAGACATCTGAAGAAATGCTAATGATCTCGCCAGACATCTGCAGGTGTTCATTGCTCATGAGCGTAAGCCCACAGTGGGAGCCATGCTGGTACACACAAAAGAAAAAGAAGGCAGAGCATTTGGGCTAAGAGGCATGGCATGGAGAAAATGTGCCTATTCTGTAAAGGAGCAGAGGCCAGAATCCAGCAAGGTTGCAGACCTAACCAGCTATAAAGTCAGAGGAGTCCTCAAACAGAAAAGGTTGCTGGGCCTTGGCACATATTTTGCAATGGGTTGTGGTGTGAGAGATGTTTGGAACAACTGTAAACAGGAACTGCCATGTCCTTATTAGGAATAATCACTTCTCCAGGCAGAGAGTGGCTGTTGACGCTGCGTTTGTGACCCCCTTCCTCTCTCCAGGCTCCAGCCTATCCTCTCCATTGCTCCTGTAAGAACCCATTGAGTCTGTACTCTATGGCCGCTCTTGGAGATTGCTGCTCGGTGGGGCCCAAGAGAAGAAAAAGCCAGAGATTCCATCTGGTTGGGGCCACCTTGATCCCAGCTACTCACAAGAGCTGTTTATTCCCACCAACACTGAGCCTAGTGTAGCCCTCCTCCCTACAGGGTGGCCTTAAGAGCTGTCCAGCAGGCCTGGCAAATTTTGTCAAAGTCAGAACACTGGGCAGGACTTCAGGGGGTGGGCCTGGGTGCTCAGCAGCCTGGATTTGGAGAGGCAAGAGCTCAACAGAAGGTAGAGGCTTATGAAAAGAGCAGATTGGTGCCTCAGCTTCCTTGATGGGAAGTGCATGTAATCTGTCAGGCCTCTGTGCCAGAGGTCATTGCCCAGGGGCCACTTCGATCCAGTATCACCTATACATAGGTAGTTAAAATTATAGGCTGTGGCAACAGACAATATAGGTCAAAATTCTGGCTCTGCCTCTTTTTAGATGCATGTTACTGGGGATTAAAGTAAGACTTGGCAAGGAGCTGAATAAGAAGAAACAAAGAGCCTTTTAGAAGTCTAGGCATAGGCCACATTGCCTCAGAGGAGGTGAAGGTCGTTTATAAAAATTTGAGATTAAGGAGACTGAGCAGATTTAAAGATGAATATGAAGTCAATTTTTCACATTTTGAGTTTTGAGAACTACTGAAATAAATGAAAATGCCAAGTAGGAAGGATGAATATATGAAATGGAGTTTAGGGGAGAGGTTAGAAGTAAATTTTCTTCATCATTGATCCATGCACGACATTCTTTATTTCATATATTTTACCTTTAACAATATAATGAACACTGAACCTCTAACCCAACTAACTGTTACCTATAACCCACACCTACTTGGGTATAGGTCCATATCCATGCCCCATGCTTCCAGCCCAGAGGAAACCATGATCCGGAATCCTTGTCTATAATTCCTTTGCTTTGTATTCTGTTTCATTACATTTACATTCTTGTCTAAAAAATCAATTGATTTTGCTTGTTTTTGAACTTTATAAAGAGGTAATACTATGATGTCTGTTGGAACTTGTTTTTGTCACTCGACCTTATGTCACTAAGATTCAAACATGTTATGTGTAGTTAAGTACCATTAGGTTTCACTACTATATAACATTCCATTGTGTGAAAATTCAGTTTCTATTACCTATTGTCATTGGGTGTATGAGGTATTTCCAGGTTTTTTTGTTTTTATTTTTGTTTTTGTGTATTTTTGCTATTCTGAACGGTGAGCTATGAACATTTTCTTATGTGTCTCTTGGTACGTGTAGGTGAGAGTTACTCTTGGGCTTATACCTAGGAGTGGAATTGCTAGGTCATACAGCATACAGATATTTAACTCTTCAAAATCATGCCAAAGTATTTTTCAGAATAGTTGTGCTAATAAGGCAAAGGTTTGAAAGGTATCACCAGGGCAACGATTAGTCATAGAAGGAGATGAGTTTGTCCAGGGAGAGAGTGTAAAGCAAGAAAAAAAAGGACTGAGGTCTGATTCACAGAAACATGTACATTCAAGTATGTACACAAGGAAGGGGAGCCAGACAAGGAAATAGAAATGGATGGTCAGAGGGGAGAGAGCACAACCAGGAAAGAAGAGAATCAAGCACTCCAAAAGAGAAGAGTTCCTTAAAGACTAGGTAACCAACATCAAAGAATGCTGCAGAGATGAGAAGGGTAAAGGTAAATAAAAGGTCATTGATCTTTCAAAAAGCTATTTGTGGCTTTGTTGACTGCTGAGGGTCAATGCCAGATTTCCAGAGATTTATGAGTAAGTGTGGGTGGGTGGTAGAGAAAAATACTGTCATTATAAATACCATTTGGACAAGTTTGACAGTTGAGGAGTAGATGTAGGAAGTTAGAGGAGATAGCAGAGTTGAAACATGATTTTTAATTTGTAATTTTTTTAAGAATAAGGAAGACTTGACATGTTTACAGATTGAGAAGTAGAAGCCAAAGGAAAGAAAGAGACTGAGGAAGTAAGAGGTTCATTGTAAAGTCTTTTAAGGATTGGGAAAGGATAGACTCTAAAGCACAGGTTTGTTCTTACCAACTCTATTTCTCTGAGAGAGGGAAGATTTAAAAAAAAAAAAAAAAAAAAAAGCTTTAAAATACATCAAAAATTATTGCCATCATGGCAGCTAACATTTTTTGAGTGCCCCATGTAAAAGATAATTTCCTAAGCACATGTTATCCTTCTCATTTAATTTTTAGAACAGTTCAATGGCATGGGTACTTTTTAGTCATCTCTATTATAATTTCCATTTTCCAGAAGAGGAAACCAAGGCTTAGTGACATGACTAGAACAGGCAAGCTGATTGAGGCCACTTGCTCTGAATTAACAAACACAAGAATTAGGAAAGTGGAACAAGCTTACATGAGATGGCAAAAGCTGAGGGCTGAAGGAAATCAGAGATATAAGAAAATTGACAGAGGCTTGGACTAGGCACCATTGGTAATATGATAAGGAATTGGAGAAAGAGGAAAAAGAAGTGAACATATGGGACTCCTCTTATGTTTCAGCCTAAGTGCTAGGCCCTTTACATACATTGACTTTTTTTTTTCTCAATAGAAAAAAATAAAAAAGATAACTAAGAAATAGCAAGGGCCCAGTAGGGATTAGAAAGCATGCAAGTGTAATGGAATTACACAGTCTGGATTTTCTCCAGTATGCTTAAATGCCAGGAGCAGGAATATGAAGACTGTGCAGTTGAGTAAGGGTTGGGTATATAATTGTGGAAGCCAAAAGGCAATAGGGTGGATGAGGCCAAAGAGAATCACTTCCTGGCTAATGGGGGGTGGGGGGACTCTTGGGGAGAAAGTCAAATAAGGTAATGGGGGCAGATGAAAGAAGGGGGAAGATCAAGGGACTCAAGTTCACAAAGGGGAACAGAGTCAGTTCAGCATTGGTGTGAGTGGGAAAGAAGTGGGAAAGTGAGTGGGAAAGAAGTGGGAAAGTGAGAGCTTTAGGCACAGGGACTTTCTTGGTTTGGGATCTTAGAGGTTGAGCCTCTGAGTGCTGAGTAATTTCCAGTGTGGTCACTGGGGTGGGGCTGACAGAGAAGAGAATGTAGATGAAGGCCACTGAGACTGAGAAACCAGAAAGTTGGGCTATACATAGCACTTTTCAGTTCATATTATTTTATAATCTTTAGAACCATGATTGGGGTAGGTGTTACTAGAGATGTTACATTGATGACCAAACTGGGGCTCCGCTTACTGGGAAGAAGTGCTGGAATTTGAATTGAATCTTCTGTGCCTACAACTCCCACTCAGCATTCAAGACTCAGTTCAGATATTATCTGTTAAAACAGAGCCAGATGCCCTTCTGGGATGTCCTGAGTCTTTCTATTACCGTGTATTGCAATCGCTCATTTACCTGTCTCTCATTAGTATATAAGAAGATGACTAGGTCTTTATTTCCAGGGCCTGGCACCACTTCTGATCCAGAATGGGCTCAGTAAAAGTTTATGGAATTAATGTGTTTGAAAACAATAGACTGGGTGCAGAGACTTACCAAGCCAGGAGTCTCCATTTCCAACATTCGAACTTCAAGTCCTGATAAGTTTGGTTTGGGGCGGGGGGGGGGGGGTGATTATAAAAATAAGATCAGTGTGGCAGAGGCTAATAGAAGGGCAGCCAAGAGAAGCAGTGAGGAGGGGGCCTGGAAGGGGGTGGGCTTATCTGGATAGGAATGCATTAATTAATTCATCAAAAGCCCCAGTTTCTGGGAGGCCACCAGGTACAACTCTGGTTTATCCTATCTCCATCACTCCCCTCCTCACCCTAGCCAGCCGCAAAAGAAAGTAGAAAGGGTATCCCCCTCCTTGAAAACCCCTCCTCTACCTCCTCACCACAGACTGCTTCAATCCACATTCTTCACACCAACCTTTCTTTTTGCATCCCTCCCAGCTCTTCCCCTAATATACCTCCCACTCTGCTATGCGTATACACACACACTCACACACACACACACACACCCATATCATTCCATCCCCAGATGAGCATCTCTGCTTGCTCTCTCCCTGGTGGCAGCTCCTTGCTTTCCCAGACTGAGAGAAGAGAAAGCCTGTTTTCAGTTAAGCTTTGGTCACACACAGATGCCTTTTCCATTACTCTTGTTTTTCCTCTTGAAGTGTAACATTTCTAATTAACTCTCCACAGGGGAGGAGGCCCTGTGTTAATCACCCCCATGTGAAGGGGGCAGGGTCCTTGGAGGCCAGCCCCCAGTTGCCTACAGCTAACCCCTGAGTAGGCTGCAGCAGGAGCTTCCTTCACTTTGGGGTGGGGATGGTGATCCTGTTGGCACAGGTTGAGGGCATGTCACAGATTTGCCTGCCGCTGTGGCTAAGGTCTGTGAAATGGACATTCTTCCCAGCTCCTTTACTGAGCTGACAGCCTGAAGACAACACGTTAAACTTGTCTGTGTGAGAACATGGAATTTATCTTGGTTTATCTTAGAACCTAGGGGAAGAGTTAGAAAACAAGGACTGTAATGGATTTGTGAAAATCAAAAAGATCTCCTTATAGATCTGTACTTTGGTACATACCTCGAAAGCACAATTTCCCCCCACAAGTTATAGAAAGGTATAACGGAAATGTTTAAGGAGTTCCTTCTGTCCCCTACAGAGAGTTTATATCACTGCCCAAATGATAGAAGAAAATACACAAAGTTGCTTTGAAATACAGATGCTGAACAGTTAACTTAGCTCAATCATGAGACCCCATGGATTAGGACACAAAAGAAATTCAAATTTGGGACTCAAGAAAAAGACACATTTCATAGATTCTAAAGGTTGGCCACAGTTATAAAAACTGCAAGTGCTTAAGTTGTGACTGTCAAGCATTGGTTGTGATAAGTCCTTGGTGTGATTTTTATGAGCCACAGTAGGCCAGGAGTTGTGTTGGGAGCTTGACAGTCAGTATGAGGTTTACCAGGTGGGTAATCACCATGGTTTTGTGTTGGATGGGGACTATCATGGGAAAGTCCATCTGTGCAGATTCTGCCTCTTTGCCTGGTTGGAGCTACACATCAAGAATCCTTGATACTGGATGTCATGGGGTGGAGATTCACCTGACGGGTTCTGCGGCTGGGAAAAAGAATTGAAGCAGTACCCATCACCAGCAGGAATAACAAAAGCTATGGGAAGTGGGTGTGGGAACAGGAGGCTGGTAGGAGGACTTCATTTGACCAGAGGAACTGGAGACTCTTGTCAGATTTGAGGCCCAGAGAAGTCTGACAAGTGAAGGACACATGCTGTTTATAATCATTAGGTAAGTAGGCTTGATTACACCCTGAAAGCTCTGGGCCCCCCCCCTCTCCCAGTCACCTGGGTCCAATTATCTAAGGGTCCATCTACCTAGAAGAGAAGCAGCATCTGTCTCTGATTCCCAGCCTGACTTCTCTCTCTCTGCACACACTCATCCTCTTTCTGACGTGAATTTAAAGGAATACAGGTGGTAGAGGGGGTCCTGGCTGTTGACATGCACCCTCTAGAAAAATGTAACTGTTTTATATTTTACATCTGCCTTAAGTTGGATCACCAGCAACCTATTCCTCTCTACAGTTCACCCTCCAACAATGTCTACACAATGAGATGCTAATTTTTTCCCAGCTTTATTGAGATATGACATCTAACACTGTAAGAGTGAGGTATACAGTGTAGTAGTTTGATATATGTATATATCATAAAATGATTGCCAAGATGAGGTTAGTTAAGGCTATTCATCTCCTCACGTAGTTACATTTGTGAGAACTTTTAAAACTTACTCTCTTAGAAGCTTTCAAGTATACATTGTTAACTGTAGTCTCCGTGCTGTACATTAGATCCACAGGACTTACTCTCTTCTAACTGCATTCCACACCTTTTGACCATCTTCACACATTCCTCCTCCATAACCCCCACCCCACGCCCAAGCAACCAGCAATCTACTGTGTTCCTATGGGTTCGGTTTCTTTAGATTCCTATGTAAGTTGGATTATACACTATTTGTCTTTCTCTGACTTATTCCATTCAGCATAATGCCTTTAAGGTTCATCATCCACGTCTTAAATGGCAGGATTTCCTTCTTTTTATGGTTGACCAATATTCCAGTGTGTATGTGTGTGTATCCTATTTTCTCCATTCATCTGTAGACAGACACAGGGTCCTTCCATGCCGTGGCTATTGCGAATAATGCTGCTATGAACACAGGCATGCAGGTATCTCTTCAAGATAATGATTTCATTTCTTTCATTTTTCATTTTCTTTAGGAAAAATTGCCAGCAGTGGCGGAACTATTTGGTGGCTAAACATTTCAAAATGAAATTTTTCTCCAGAAAGTTGGCCTATACTACTCTTTCATTGGGAGTGATATGGAGTCCATTCCAGAGGCAGGAATAATTGAAGCAGGATTTTAAAATATTAACTATTAAATAGAAATCCTTATTGTTCACTTTAAATTACTAAGAAATGTTAGGATAGAAGCTTCTTCAAAATACATAAACTTGGGGTGCCTGAGTGGCTCAATTGGTTAAGCATCTGCCTTTGGTTCCAGGGTTCCAGATCCCAGGGTCTTGGGATAGAGCCCCTCATGTAGGGCTCCATACTCAGAGGGAAGTCTGCTTCTCCCTCTCCCTCTGCCCTTACTGCCTACCTGCCTTCTTGCATTCTTTCTCTCTCAAATAAAGAAGTAAAATATTAAAAAAAAAAATTCAGATATATGTAAAAATCTGTGTAAGATAAAAGTCTTAAATCAATACATGGCTTTGGGAAAATTGTTTATTTGGGGAAAAAAAATATCTCCTTGCCTCATCTCATATAAGGAAATACATTCCATGCGGATTAAAGAAGCAAACATAAACAAAAAAGGTAAACCATTAAAAAAAAAAAAAAACCTCTAAGAACATATAGTGTATATTTGTATCACAGAGGAGGAAAAGCAAAAAAGCCAAGAAAGAAAACAGAAAGGAAAAAATTAGTGGATCTAATTGCATACAGATTCAAAACTCTTCTATTTCAAAAGTCCCACCAACAAAAGTTCATCCTCTGAGAATAAAATAGGTACACTAGGAGGTTTCTTAACAGAAACAGTTAATATGCAGTGAATGCTTGACAGACACTGGCTCAGTACTTAATTTGCCTTTTATCATTTAATCCTGCAAGGTGGATATTATTACTATCGGCCCCTAGCTCGGAGGTGCTGGGGTCAACAGCAGTCAGTTGGGCTGGATGAAGTGGTATCAGTCAAGCACTGTCAGCTCACCCAGGACATTTGCCACCTCCAGACTCTGCTCACTCTCCCTTTGCAAAGCTTCTTCGGACATAAGGCTGGCCTGCGTGGCGGTCACCTGCCCCTCGATGGCAGCAGAATAGCACATTGACAAATGATCTCCTTTGTCCCCAAGCCAAACACTGCTGTTTTTTGGACACTAGACCCCCCCCCCCACTTTCTCCTCTACTATCTAAGCCAATCCAGGAAAAGTCACCATAGAAAAAGAAAATATTATTAGAGCTTGTATCATAGACCAGGGGATCGTCTCCACTGAGCTGAGACAGAAAACTAATATGTTTATCAAGAAAGATTACACTTGTCTGCAAAGAGTCTCTTTCAGACTGTAGGATAAACAGAGGGAGTCACTGGCTGCCCTCTGGGCTGGTCCATTCTCAGGGCGTTTGCACAGAGCTGGTAATATGCGTGTGCTCTGTCTACCTCTGGAGACAACAGGCTGCTGACTTCATCCAGCTTCCAGTCCTGCTCCAGAGAGGCCCAGACTCTCAGCCACAGGCATCTTTCTCCACACTGTTTTATTATAAGATGATATTCAAGGATTTTTGAAGGGATAGAATGAAATGATTTCTCAGAAAAGATTTAAAAGTCTAAATATGTATAGTGTAATTAAACAATGACTAACACTGGCCCCTCTGCTCCCTGGGAACTCTTTTGGGCCAAAGCATTGTTTAGGCTGGCCTACAGGCCAGTGATCAGGGGATGGCTCACTCCCACATGGCCTCCATGCACCCATCAGCTCCTTGTCCCCATTAGCTTGTAGAAAGAGCATGAACACAGACCTGGGTTCAAGTCCTGATGCTATTACAAGCTGTGTGGTCTTTAGCAAAAAGATGCCTTGACCTAAAACTGGATCCTTAATCTCCGTGTCATCATCTGTAAAATGGGGATAATATATTCTATCTGTTGGAAATGTTTCAAGGATTAGTGATAATAAGGTATTCAATAATATTATTAACTTATTTTCAGAGTAAAACTTATCTCCCCAGTCCTATTTTTCCTGACTTCTCTCTGTCCCTATTTCATTTTCTTACTAATAAAGAAAATTATCAAAGTAATGAATGTACATGGTTGAAAAAAGATGCTGATAAAAAGTGCCAGTCACTTCATCTACAAAGACAGTGAATCTCCAGTTCCTACAAAGAGGTGTTGACTCCCTGCAGAAAGCTAATGAGAAATGGGGCCATTAGTAAACAGGTAAGGACAATGTGAGAGGCCTCTTTGGTAGCTTACAAAGATACAGCTAAGAGTAGAATCAACAAAAGCCAAATCTCACAGTTAAAGTTGCAGAGCTCCAGCAACATCTGAGTGTTCAGCCAGGGCAGGTCTGCTACACTAAAATATGGGCCCTCACTGGAAAATACCAGGACCCCGAAACGTAATCAGCAAGACAGATGTGCCTGGAGGTTTTGATTCTACAACACTACTCCCTTAGACCTTCAGAGTTTGCAGAGATAGCTCACTTCTTAGAGATAGCATTTCCCCTGTGCTGGAAGATGCTGCAGAGGTCTGTCCCCTGGAATGCACACCCTATCAAGAGCTGCTCTCCAACTCCTCTCCTTGGATGATAGGCCTATCACTAGGGTTAAATCCTAGAGTTAGTTGGACTGGGAAGGTGCTGGCCTTGATAAGGATGAATAAGACAAAGTAGATGGGTAGCCATGGGAATGCTGCTTAATCCCTACAACTAAAAAAGTCAAGAATGGAAGAAATGGAGGCTCAGGGCATTCATCCTAATAAAAAGTCATGACCTCTTGCCAAGATCCTGAACTAAGCCTATTTTAAGATCTAGGACCCACTGAGTCATGAGATACGACATAGTAATTATGTACTGTGAACATTTTCTTCATCCTTCCCCAAGAGGGATCTATGGCCATTTATTCGGTGACTGTACACTGAAGAAAGGAGGACACCCAGATATTTAGAGGAATATTGGATACAGAGTCTGAGTAGACACTGATGCTTGAAGACGCAAACCTTCATCATGTCCCTCTACCCTCTTAGGGTGGGGGACTATGGGAACCAAGTAATAATGGAGTCTTGGCTAAAGTATGGCATACCCAGGGTATGCCCACTGGGTCTCTGGATGCCAGCAAGGGGTCATTTCCTCAGTGTCGAAGCATAGAGTTGGAAATGATATGTTTGCAACTGGAGTGACCCTCTCATGGAGTTCTTGCTCTATTGAGTTATTCTAATGGAGAAAGTTAAATGGAAACCTCTGAAATTTCCTCCAATCACCTCCAATGCCAGTCCAAGATAGTAAATCAAAACCAAGGAAGGAGTGTGGCAGAAATTTTCGCCAACTTTAAAGACCAAAGGACACAGAAATGGTATTCCCCATTGTATCTCCATTTAATTCACCGGTCTGACCCTGGCAGAACCTGGTGGATCCTGAAGAATGCTATGGACTACTGCAAGGGAAACCAAGTAGTAGCCCCAACTGCAACTGCTGTGGCAGACCTGGTATCTTTCCTAGAACAGATTAATGTGGCCACAGCATGAGCACATGGCGTGTGGCCATTGATCTGGTGAATGCGTTCTTTTCAATTCTAATAAGAAGAGAGACTCAAACAGTTGACATTCGTGTGAAATAAACAGCAATATTCATTTACAGTTTGCCTTAGGGCTATGTTCATTCTCCTGACTCTATCATAATATAGTCCAAAGAGATCCAGACTACCAGGCCATCTCAAAGAATATCACACTTTCCATGGATGACCATGCTGATTGAGCAGGAAGAACAGCATGTTTAGTTCACTGGAGGTCTTGGTAAGACTTGTGCTCTAGAAAATAGAAGATAAATCCTATGAATATTCAAGGACCTCCTATTTCTGGGAGGTTTTTAGGGACTCGATGATCAAAGATGTGTTGGGTTCCAAAGCAAAAGACAAACTGCTGCACCTAGCATCGCTCAGCACAAAGGGCTCTCATTGGAAAATACTGCCAACTGCCCAGTAGGCATCTCTGAGCTCTTGAAGCCCCTCATTCCACTGTGGCAGTGTATATGCTAGAGGAAACAAGGCCGCCTTCTTTTGAGTAAGACCCAGAACAGAAAAGGGTTTTGAAGCAGGTTCAGGCTATATAGCAGGCAGTCCTGCCTCTTGTGCCGTGTGTTCTAGAAGACTATGGTGGTGGTGGTGAGAAGACTTCCTGATATAGCAAATAAGAAATTAGATTGCTTATATCATCCACCACTTCTCCTGCTTATTTTTGTTATAAATAATACCTGTATGTGTAGGTCTGTCACCTGCAGACTGTGTTTTTGACTCCCTGCTTTGAAAATAAGGGTATTAGCACCCTTACCTTTTTCTATTTTCTATCTTCCAGCTTCTTTCCTCTGTCCTTTAACTTTTACGTTGTCAAAGTTGGTAACATTTATATTCTGTCTTCAACCAAAACTGTCTTCCATTCTTTATATATAGAATGACCCTAAAAATTTTATTTTATTTTATTTTATTTATTTTTTTTACATATGTTATCTCATTTTATTCGTTTTTTTTTTTTGAGAAATGTTTATCCCTTCACTTTCTTTTTTTTTAATTTTTTTAAATTTTTAATTTTTTATAAACATATATTTTTATCCCCAGGGGTACAGGTCTGTGAATCACCAGGTTTACACACTTCACAGCACTCACCAAAGCACATACCCTCCCCAATGTCCATAATCCCACCCCCTTCTCCCAACCCCCCTACCCCCAGCAACCCTCAGTTTGTTTTGTGAGATTAAGAGTCACTTATGGTTTGTCTCCCTCCCAATCCCATCTTGTTTCATTTATTTATTCTTCTCCTACCCACTTAAGCCCCCATGTTGCATCACCACTTCCTCATATCAGGGAGATCATATGATAGTTGTCTTTCTCCGCTTGACTTATTTCGCTAAGCATGATACGCTTTAGTTCCATCCATGTTGTCGCAAATGGCAAGATTTCATTTCTTTTGATGGCTGCATAGTATTCCATTGTGTATATATACCACATCTTCTTGGTCCATTCATCTGTTGATGGACATCAAGGTTCTTTCCAACACAGGCAGCAACCTCTTCGACCTCAGCAGCAACATCTTCCTAGGAACATCGCCAAAGGCAAAGGAAGCAAGGGCAAAAATGAACTATTGGGATTTCATCAAGATCAAAAGCTTTTGCACAGCAAAGGAAACAGTTAATAAAATCAAAAGACAACTGACAGAATGGGAGAAGATATTTGCAAACGACATATCAGATAAAGGACTAGTGTCCAAAATCTATAAAGAACTTAGCAAACTCAACACCCAAAGAACAAATAATCCAATCAAGAAATGGGCAGAGGACATGAACAGACATTTCTGCAAAGAAGACATCCAGATGGCCAACAGACACATGAAAAAGTGCTCCATATCACTGGGCATCAGGGAAATACAAATCAAAACCACAATGAGGTATCACCTCACACCAGTCAGAATGGCTAAAATCAACAAGTCAGGAAATGACAGATGCTGGCGAGGATGCGGAGAAAGGGGAACCCTCCTACACTGTTGGTGGGAATGCAAGCTGGTGCAGCCACTCTGGAAAACAGCATGGAGGTTCCTCAAAATGTTGAAAATAGGACTGCCCTATGACCCAGCAATTGCACTACTGGGTATTTACCCTAAAGATACAAACATAGTGATCCAAAGGGGCACGTGCACCTGAATGTTTATAGCAGCAATGTCCACAATAGCCAAACTATTTTATTTTATTTTTAAAGATTTTATTTATTTGTCAGAGAGAGAGCGAGCATAGGCAGACAGAATGGCAGGCAGAGACAGAGGGAGAAGCAGGCTCCCTGCTGAGCAAGGAGCCCAATGTGGAACTCCATCCCCGGACGCTGGGATCATGACCTCAGCCGAAAGCAGCTGTTTAACCAACTGAGCCACCCAGGCGTCCCAACCCTAAAAATTTTAAATCAGTAAACTATATTAACAGTATTATGGCTATGCAGTAATTATTCACTACTACTGTAGTGGTTTTGCCTGGTTTTGGTATTAAGATAATGCTGATTTCATAGAATGTATTTGGAAGTTTCCCTTTCTCTCTATTTTTTGAAATAGTTTGAGGAGAATAGCCATTAACTCTTCTTTAAACATTTGGTAGTATTCACCCATGAATCTGTCTGGTCCTAGACTTTTGTTTCTCAGTAATTTTTGTTATTACTGAATTCAATTCAATCATTTCCTGGCCTTTTTTTGGTAATATTTTTATTACGGATTCAATTTCATTACTAGTAATTGGGGTATTCAGATTTTCTATTTCTTCTGGATTCAGTTTTAGAAGATTGTATGTTTCTAGGAATTTATCCACTTTTCTAGGTTGTCCAATTTGTTAGTATATTATTTTTCATAGTATTCTCTTACAGTGTTTTGTATTTCTGGTGTCAGTTGTTACTTTTCCTTTATTTCTGAAAGAAATTGGGTCCTTTCTCTTCTTTTCTTGATGAATTGGATAAAGGTTTATTAATTTTGTTTATCTTTTCATAGAACCACCTCTAGATCTCATTGATTGTGTGTGTGTGTGTGTGTACACACACGCACACGCAAGGGCACACACATCCATGTCATTTATTTGCGCTCTGACCTATATTATGTCCTTCCTTCTATTTACCTTGGGCTTTGTTATTTTTCTAGTTCTTGTAGGTATAAGGTTAAATTGTTTATTTAAGCTTTTTCTTGTTTCTTGAGGTAAGGTTGTATTGCTCTATGTTTCTCTCTCTTCTCTCACTGCATCCCAAAGATTTTGTGTTTTCATTTTCATTGTCTCCATGTTTGTTTTCTTTTTCATTTCTTCTTTGATTTCTTTGTTTACCTATTGGCTTTTCAGGAGCATGTTGTTTAGTCTCTACATGTCTGTGTTTTTTCCAATTTTTTTCTTGTGATTGATTTTTAGTTTCATATCATTGTGGCCAGAAAACATGCATGATATGATTTTAGTTTTCTTGAGTTTTGAGACTTGTGGCCCAACGTGTGATCTATCCTAGAGAGCATTCCATGTGCACTTGAAAAGAATGTGTATACTGTTGTTTTTGAATGGAATGTTTTGTATATATCTGTTAAGTCCATCTGGTCTAATTCATTCAAAAACAGTTTCCATATTGATTTTGGGCCTAGATGAGCTCTCCATTGATGTAAGTGACGTGCTGAAGTCCCCTACTATTATTGTTTTACTGTCAATTTCTCCCTTTATGTCTGGTAATATTTCCTTTATATATTTTGGTGCTCCAGTGTCGGGGACATAGGTATTCACAATTTTTGTAACCTGTTATTGGATTGGTCCCTTTAACATTATGTAGTACCTTTTTATTTTAATCTCTTTTTACAGGCTTTGTTGTAAAGTTTTGGGTTTTTTTGTTTTTGTTTTTTGTCTGATAAAAGTATTGCCTCCCCAGCTATATTTTTCATTTCCATTTACTTGGAATATCTTTTTACACCTCTTCACTTTCAGTCTATATGTGTCTTTAGGTCTGAATTGAGGCTCTTGTGGGCAGCATATAAATAGATCTTGTTTTTTAATCTATTCCATCACCCTGTGTTTTTTGATCGGCACATTTAGACCATTTATATTTAAAATAATTACTGTTAAGTGTGTGCTTATTGCCACTTTGTTTTCTGGTTGTTCTTTTAGTTCTTCACTGTTCTTTTTTTTTTTTTTTCTTGCTCTCTTTGTAATTGATGACTTTCTGTTTTATTATATTCTGTTTTATTATATTTTTCTTTCTCTTTATTCTTATGTAAATACTATAGGTTTTGGGTTTGTGGCTACCATGAAGTTTTTATGTAACATCCTAAGTATATATCAGTCTATATATTAAGTTGATGGTCATTTAAATTCAAACACATTCTACAGGTATTTCCGCTTTTACAATATATATATATATAGTAACATCTCCATGTTATATATATATATATATATATTTTCATATTTTATATTGTTTTAATCATAAATTTTTTTGTGTAATTATGGCCTTTTCTACTTCAAAAAGTTACTTAAACATTTCTTGTAAGGTCACTTTAGTGGTGATAAACTCCTTTAATTTTTTGTCTGGGAAACTCTTTATCTCTCCTATTCTGAATGATAATCTTGCCAGGTACAGCATTCTTGATTGTAAATTTTAACCTTTCAGCACTTTGAATATAGCTTGCCACTCCATTCTGGCCTACATTCTGCCACTCCATTCTTGCCACTCCAATCAGGCTACAGCTGATCGCCATATGCTGTTTCCTTTATATGTAATTTTTTTTTGCTTATCCCTTGCTACTTTTAAAATTCTCTCTTTATCTTTAAACTTTACATTTTAATTATTATGTGTCATGGTGTAAATGTCTTTGAATTCACCTTGTTTGGAACTCTGTGTTTCTGAACTGGATGTGTCCTTCTTTGCCTAGGTTAGGGAAGTTTTCAGTTATAATTTCTTCAAATAAGTTTTCTACCCCATGTCTGATTTTTTTGTGTATGTATGTTTTTTTTTAAGATTATTTATTTATTTGACAGACAGAGATCACAAGTAGGCAGAGAGGCAGGCAGAGAGAGAGAGAGGAAGGAGCAGGCTCCCTGCTAAGCAGAGAGCATGATGCAGGGCTCGATCCCAGGACCCTGGGATCATGACCAGAGCTGAAGGCAGAGGCCTTACCCCACTGAGCCACCCAGGCACCCCCTGATTTTTGTTTTTATAAGTGTTCAATTTTTATTCCTTGGAAGCGTTTGGATCTTCTGTTTCACCCTGATGTTCTAAAATTTTACAAATAGATGTGTAGGCAAGCACATTTCTCATTCACTGTGCTTAGTGGGACTTTTAAATATGAGGACTTGTGTCCTACTGTTCTGTGAATTTTTTTCTTTTATTTCTTTTGTAATTTTTCTCATTTTCCTCTGTTTCTTAATTTGATATTTCTATTAATCAGATATAAGAACAATTGAGGTGATATTTTGTATTTTTCCTCTCATCTTTTATATATTTTTGTCTTTCAAATTTTACTTTCTATGAGATTTTCTCTATATTTTACTTTCCAACCCAGAAGAGAAATTTATTATCATTATCGATATTTCAGACATCCATAGTTTTAAGTGTTTTTAAATTGCATTCTACTCTTGCCTGACTTAAGCTACTACAAATTATTGTATTCTCAGAATGATTTTAGAACCACAGCATTCATAAAGCAAGACTTGTACCTTCTTTTTGCAATTCTGTTTTCATTCTTTGTATTTTTTTCCTACTTCCAGTCTTTTCCTTTTAGTTTATCTCCATGTTTCTTCATATTTTAAGATCTTTGGTTCCTCACTTGCATTTAAATATAAGGCAGCAGGTAGACAGGCTCTAAGCTCTGTGTATGCAGATAGAACAAATCAAAAGAGGGTGTTCACTCCAGTGGTGAGGGGACAGTAAATAGGCCATTATGCTTTGAGATCCCTAAATGCCAGAGGTGTCAACTTCCATAATAGTTCCCTTACCTTTTCCCAAATAGTTTGTTCTGTTTCTTTAGTGTAGATTTATCCTTTCTTCCATTTGTTGGTATCTGACCTGTGTGGTACTTCTGCACAGTTTGTGGGGAATATATTGAAAGTTTACTGTCATGTCTATAGACTTGCTTTCTCTCCTTATACTTGGGCCCTGGCCTCTTGAGCTCTTGAGCTTCTCCAGAGTCATTGACCAACTTCCTGTGTGTGTATATTTTCAGGTCTGCTTCTTCCACATTGCTTTACCAGTCACTACTCTTTGATCTACTTTTAATCTTCCATAAATATTTTGAAAACTTTTGTGCCCTAAAAAAAGCAAAAAAACAAAACAAAACAAAAAAAAAACATAAAAAACTTTTGTACCCCAATGCCCCTACTTTCCATCTTGGTTAAAGAGGATTGATAATTTTTATTATTCTTTTAGTATCATTTAATATATTCTTGGGAGAAAAGACATAAATGTGCATGACCAACCAATTGTCTTCAACCAAAGTCTTGTATCTTAATATCATTACTCTCCAAAACCTCAGTTCAATTAGAAATTAACATATTTGCCTGTTCTTTTAATTTCCATTTCTACTATCCAGTTCTGACTCTCATTATATCCCACTTGGGTTGTTACAATAACTACTTAACTAGTCAATCCAGCTTGATTTTCTGTAAAATATAAATCATGTCACTTTCCTGCTCCAGTGTTTAATGGTCTCTATTGACTGAAAACAAAAACTAAAATTTTCCTAGCATTGAAAGTTCCTAGTAATGTGTTCCTTGAGCAATCTTACCGCTCTGTCATTTATCAGATTGCTTTTTCCTCTTAGAATGTCCCTACTTCCCATCTCTATAGCTGGAAGTCTTTTTCTTTTTTTTCCTTCATTCACACCACAACTAACCTCCCTAGGTTACTATCTAAGGTGCTAGCCACTTTCTGGAAGATTTTACTTATTTTTTACTCCCTCCCCATGCCTTTCTCCCAACCCCCAAACTCTGGGCTCTCCCAAGACACTGGCTGAGCCTCTTTCAGAACATCTGTTATCAAAGACATGGATGAGCCTCCTGAGAGCAAAGATCTGACTTATTCACCTCATTTCCCCATAACCAACCATATAATATAGTAAGAATATTATAATAAGAATTCAGAAATTATTACTTGAATGGACTTGGAGGGGAAATAGAAGCTAAATGCACAGGTATGCTTGTGTGTTTTACGCACACACACATAGCATGAATGTTGGATTAGACACAGCACTAAAGGGATTTTTTTCACTATCACTCATCTTTCTTTTTGCAAGCCAGAAGTAGGTTATACAATCTTCTGTCCCAATGTCTTACAGTACTCCTTCAACAACCCAGGGTTTAAGTCATAGGTTGTGGCCACTCACAGTTTTAAGCCCGGACCTTTCAGATGAAGAGAAGGAAAATTTGGGCTCTGTGGAAAAGTCTCTTGAGTGGGGTGCCAGGAGGAGAAGGAGACTTTCTTGTTACACCACTTTTCTCTCTCAGCTTTGCTAGGTATGATCCTGTTGTGGAGCCTGGGGGCCTGGAGCCAAGAGAGAAGTTAGCAAATATTTCCCTCCGTGTTCCTGAGGGATTCCTGACAGAGCCCATCAGAGCTGCCTTTTATCATCGCTGCACGCTTTAGTGCATCTGTCATGGCTCTCAGACATCATGTTCCTGGCTAGATTAATCCCCCCTGCCTTCATACTCAGGATGTGGGACACAGAGAGGGAGGGGGTGGGAAGGGGAGGGAAATAAAGTGAGTGGTGAAAAAGAAACTTTGAAAGTACCAAGTGACAGACCTAGGATGAAAAACAAATTAATTTGCAAAAACAGAGGGAAATACAGTTTTGACAAATTAAAGCTAAAGATCTGACAAGGGAACAAAGGACTAAGAAAATTGGGTGAACTCAAATTCCCAGAATGTGAGGGACTTTCAGCATTGGAGCAGAGAGACTCAAGCTGCAGGCTAGTGCTGTCAGAGGTGGTTTATTATTTTTAGAAGATTATAAAGCAGATCGATCATTCATGGATTCATTCTTTCACTTGGCACAAGTAAGACCTATTATGTGGAGGCCCCAGGCTAACATACACTCAGAGTTCTCATGTACTCAGTTCTGCCATAAGCTTAGTCTCAGACCTAGAGAAGGAAATTTAATACATCAGAACCTCAGTTTCTCCTCTGTAAAACTTGTATCCAAATCAAACCTATTAGAAAAGCACTTTAGCTTTCCTTTTTGTAATAGATATTTTAGGAAAAAAAGGACCGTTGGCTCAGCACACAGCAAACTCCTGTTATTATGGGGCCTATGCATCTTAATGCCACAGAGAGCCTCCCCATCTGGCCCCTCTGACGCTTCAATTTCTTCCAGTGCTGTGGGTCTGGGACACAGAGACATGAGATCGCTGTCGCTCTGAGTAAGCACCTTGAGGACAGAGATCGAATCTAGTTCATATCTATTTCCTTTTTGCGTAGTGAACTGGATACTGAGTAGGTGCTCAGTTAATGTAGTTGATTATTTGAAAGAGATCAGGAAAAGCACCAGAGAATCCATAAATGGGAACTGGGCCTTGAGGCTTGAATGTGTACAGGCTGCATTTACCACTCTGAAGGTACTTGGTAAAGGAAACTTAGTAAGTTCATGGAAAGGAAAAGAAGAGTAAGGCACAGCAACTGAGAACTAAAATGCATGTTGAATTCAAGGAACACAGTTTATTGAGTAGGATTAGGGCAGTATCTCCAAATTTTTTGTGTTTATAAAATTTGCTAGAGGCGTTAGTTTTGACACATAGAGTCCTGATGTCTCTAAACCCAGAAATTTGGATTCAGTAACCCTGAGGTCCAGCAAGGATATCTGCATTTTAAACAAAACCTGTCAGTTTATTTCCTTACTAGTAGTCTGCAAACCACACTTCGGGAAGGACAGGCCCAGAGATTTGGGAGGGGCGGGAGAAGGTGGGAGTGGCAAGAGCCTGTGGAAAGATGAGACCAGGGTTGGTTGAGAAGGGTTTGGACTCTATCCAGGAGGGGAGCCCTCCAGGGTTTCTAAGCAGGGGAGTGACAAGGCCAGGTCTGTGATGGAAATCAACTGTTCGAACTAAAGCTCAGGGCATTTTCTCTTTGCTTCTGCTCCATTAGATATCATTGCTTCAAGGGCCCTGAACAAATAACGTTCCATTAAGGCCTCCAGGTTTTGTAGGACCCAGAGTTCCAGTTACCAGTGGAATGTGAAGTTCACAGGCCCCGTTCAGGCTTGCAAGGAGAGGATTAATTAGGTAAAAAGGCAGTTGCACACATAAGTGGGTGCCCACACCCCAGTCTGGCCTGGTGTTTTGGTGCACTCATTCAGGCATACAATACTCTTTTCAGTTCTAAGCGCCACCTCTTGAAACAAGTTAAAAAGCGAGTTCCAAGTGAGATGCCCAAGTGCTCTGTTTTACACAGACTAATGATCAACAGCCTTTCTGTTTTTATGGTCCTGGCAACCAGACTGGGCTCACTGCTAAAGAAGCTATAGAAAAGAATTGTTGCATCTCACATCTACATAGCTAAGTGCTGAAAAATATGTTTTAGGTTAAAAAAAAAAAAAAGTGATTGCTTTACAAAAATTACTTGTTTCTAAAAATGTGTGCCTTGTGGGTTTGGTTTTTTGTTTTGTTTTGTTTTGTTTTTACATTTAAAAAATGCCATATGTTTCATTGTGCTGGGACAGTGAAATTAAAATTAACAACTTGTAAAGTGTTTTATCCTTCGAAAAGTACTTTCACGTGGAATATCTCCATTGATTCTCAAAATAATTGTGTTAGGTAGGTAATAACCACCATCCCATTTTACAGATCAAAAGACAAGCTGTAAGACTTAGTGATTTTTAAAAAGCCACACAGCTGGAGAAAATGTGGTGTCAGGCCTCCTGATCCCAGCATCCAAGATTTCCTAGTAGCTGAGGAAACCGGGGCAATCAGTGGGAATGAAGATACATCAGTTATCCCTCTCACACCTCAACACCATACCGAAGTTCAGCTTCACAGCTAGTTGTCTTCAATAATTTGTTCATTTCAGATGTCTTTGACAGAGAGGTTGATGAGATCATAGACACCGTTTCTATGTTGGTAGTTCACTTGATTGAAACAAAATCACCTATGAGAATTAAATTATAACATTAACTCCAATAGTTAACAAAAGATTAACATTAACAGAAGATACTCCAAGTCACTTTAGAGGTAGAAGAGCTTCCAAACCTGTAACACATGATTACCTGAATGGAAATCTTAATGTGTCTGAAAAATAACATGGCAGACAGAGAAGAGAGTTGCTTATCATCCCAGAAACAAAGTTTCAGGACACACTTGAGCTCTTCTTTGATATCTTCTTATGTATCATGACCTAGTGATTTGACTGATGAAGGCATCATGGTATAGAGAGCTTCACTGTAGTAATAGACACCACTTGACATTTGGACCCAGAAACTTGATGCTCTTGTGTTGTTTCCTGTTCATTGAGGCAGCTTGGAGATTTGACTTCCCTATTTAAGACGTCTGTGGGGTCTCAGATACAGGCCCCCAGGCTCTCTAGATGACTTCCAAAATGACGCCTGGCCAAGCACTCACTTATTCTTTGAAACATCTAGAGCAAGTCCTGGAGCTGATGTTCCTAGGTCCAGAATAGACCTTAACATTTGAAGGCCAGCACTAGCCCATGGCTGCTTGAATTGTCCTCTGTGTGGTTGTTTTTTTGTTTTTTAAGATTTTATTTATTTATTTGTCATAGAGATAGAGAGAGTACAGGCAGGCAGAGAGGCAGGCAGAGGCAGAGGGAGAAGCAGGCTCCCCGAAGAGCAAGAAGCCCGATGCAGAACTCAATCCCAGGATGCTTGGATCATGACCTGAGCCGAAAGCAGCCGCCCCACCGACTGAGACACCCAGGAGCCCCACCTCTGGTTTTTAAATAAGTGAGAAATGATTATTTTTTCCATTACATTTTTTTAAGAAAAAAAAAGACACAGAAACAAAAATATTTTCTGCCTCCCTGCTCTAGTGAGCAATCCTGAACTCGCCTCCTTTCCCACAGTACATGTTCTCTTTCAGAGATGCCTTCCCTGCTTTCCTCTCTTGTCCCTCCTCTCCCACTTTACCTGCATGATCTCCCCTGATTTTTTCAACTTTGTAGTTTAAGTAACTTTACAGAACAGTTGCAAAGATACTACAATAAATTCTCATATACCCTTCACCTAGTTTCTTTTATTGCTATCATCATTAATAACCAAGTCCAATAATCAAATCTTAAGGAACTAACATCATTACGATACTAACTAAACTATGAACTTAGATTTCATAAGTTTTTCCACCACCACCTTTTTTTCTGTGACAGAATTCAATCCGGTATCCCATGTTACATTCCAATGTCATGTCTCACTGGGTCTCAATCTTTAACAGTTCCTTAGTTTTTCTTGACACTTTGTAAGAGTATTAGTTATTTTGTAGAATACCCTTAGTTTCATTTTGTCTGATGTTTTCCTTTTAGGGGAAAAAATACCACAGAAGTGATACGTCTCTCTCAATGTCTCATACTGGGGGTACGTAGTATTAATATATCTTATTATTAGTGATGTCAACATGAATCACTTGGTTGAGGTGGTCGCTAATCTCTCTCTTCACTGTAAAGACAGTTGAAGAAACTTTGTGATTGATAAATATCTTGAGGGTGATATTTTGAGACTATGCAAATACCTTTTGTCCATTGATTTTAGCAACCTAAAAATTATTGATGTGGTATTCTAATAAAGATTTTCTATTTTCCTAATTCCTTCTCATTCATTATTTAGGAATAACTCTATAAGGAAGAGCTTCTCCTTTTACTCTATTTTATTTATTCATTCATTCAATTACTTACATCAATACAGATTCAGGGATACTTATTTTGTTCTATTAGTTATAATCCAATACGACTGCTTATTATTTTATTACTGAAATTGTATTGATTTAGCTGCAGGTTGGCTTCTTTGCCCTTTCTGCACACTCCAACCCTTTTTTGAGTACTTACTTGCTTTGTTGACAAGACGAGATGTTCCTGGCTCATTGTATTTTTCCTGTCATAGCCCTAGAATCAAATACTTTTCTTTTTATTGCAGATTGGTATGTAGAAGCCATGATTTGAGTGCTGGGTATGCACACTATTACTGGGATGTCATTGCTCTTGGGCTCTCTCAATAGCGCTAGGAAATGTCTGTATGAATCCTAGAAGCATACTAGGTGTCTATACACCTCTATATGTTTATTTCTGTATATTTCACTCTGTATATATGTTTTAAAAACCATGAGATCTTACTGATACCTCTGACTCTCATTCAACACCACAGAGTTCATTCTCTTCTTCCCCTTTTCCTTATTTGTAACTTCTTTCTCTGACACTGAGAAGCCTGGCTTTCATTTCTGCAATGAAATTTTATTTCTGTATTTATTTCTGTATTCATTCTGCATTTCTACAATGTGTTTATCTGTTCAGCCCTCGTATATACATAAGGTAGTTTTAGAATTGCTAGCCCATATCCCTTTGAGAAATAAATTTACTAACTCGAACACCATTTTTGTATATGGTGTTTTTTTGGTTTTTTGGTGGTTTTTGTTTGTTTGTTTGTTTGTTTTGCTTTTAGCCTTATAATATCTAGCCAAATATCTAGCCTATAATATCTAGCCAAACTGTTTTCCAGAGAAGCTTTCTTCCCCACCTCCTACATTATCACTTTATTATTCATTCATATAGTTAAATCTAATTTTTACAGTTTGTGTTACATTTTTTATTCCCCTCATCCTAGTTGATTTGTAAAAAAAAAAAAAAAAAAAAAAAAAAAAAAGATTGTGTACAGTAAAATTCTCTTTGTAGGGTATAGTTTTATAAGTTTTGACAACTGTATGTTATTTTTTTTTTAAGATTTTATTTATTTGAGAGAGAAAGAGCACCAGCTGGAGGAGGGACAACAGGAGAGGGAGAAGCATACTCCCCACTGAGCAGGGAGCCTGACACAGGGACTCCAAGAACCCCAGGATCATGACCTGAGCTGAAGGCTGATGCTTAACCAACTGAGCCACCCAGGCGCCCCTATGTTATTGTTTTTAAGTTGTTTTTCTATGTCCATAAAACATTTTTTCTTGCTTTGTATTTTTAAACATTTCTGTTTGTTTTCCAAAATGCTGCTTGATAACTGTATGAACTGGTCGTTCTTGAGAGAGATAAGTATCAGCGTTTCTGTGTTTGATATCAAAAGGCCCCAAGTTGAAGGACCAAACTGTTTGTACACAGCCACGATTCAAATTTGGTCAAATCATTATTTTCCATCACTTAAACCACCTGTGCCTGCATAATCAGATTGACTGTGCTGTCAATTCATATTAGCTTCTAAGACATTGAACAGCTGAGGAAGTGAAGAGACTGTGGGACCAGCATTGGGAGAAAAAGAAATTCTATGCACTGACAGCTACAATTCTTCCTCTTTCTCTCTCCTTTCCTTCCTTTCTTTAACAAACATCTGCCTACTGCCGACCTTATTCCAGAAGTTGTGCAAGGCATTAGGACTACAGGGCTGATTAGGGGCTTCAAGGGGATCACATCAGTTGGGGAAAATTGAAAATACACCACAGTGTGATGTATCTCCTATGGTTGAGAAACATAGCAGTTTAAAATAATTACAAAACAATGCAGGAGGTACTATAATAAGGGTAAACACCAAGTGATATATGAGCTGTGGATCATAAGCACCCATCGTATTGGGAAACTATGGCGGGCAAGGAAGGCCAGAGGAGCTAATAATTGAGCCAAGTTTTGCAGGACAAGTGGGAATTTGGTGCAGCAGGCAGTAAAGGTGCTCCAACAAGCTTTCCCCTTATACAAAGGCCTAGAGACAGGATCCTGGAACATTCTGAAGAAGTTGTGTGAAGTAAGGGAGGGAAAAAGGTCAGGCGGGGAGAAGAAAGGTGGGAGAACACATTGAGGAGATACTTGCTCAGGACTGGTGTGAAAGGTTTCGTGTACTTTGCTTAAGAGTTTGATTCCATCCTAAAAGTGTGAGGTTACTGAAAAGGACAAGAAAGGAAGGTGGTGGGAGAGATAAGGCATCATCCAGCTTGACATTTCTACAGATGTCGCCATCAGTAATCTGAAAAATGGACCACGAGGGAGGCTGATGGGAGGCAATTAATAAAGAGAATTTTGCAATATTCCACATTATAAAAAAAAAAAATGACACAGGTCTGGACTAGGGCAACTGTAGAGTCACGAACGCAGTTGATGAATTCTGGGTTTGGTGTATTCAGGCAACTTCATGGGTGTGTGGCCAGTGCAGTTTCACAGAGCCTTGCACTCAGGCCCCACACTTGGTTTTAATCTCTGTGGCTGCTCTCTTGATATTTTTCTCTTTGAATTTGTTTTTTGTAAGGGAAGTTCAACTGGACAGTGGGAGCAGGCATTGGAGTTTTGGAGTCTCAGCTCATATGTGGTCCTGACTCCCACTGCCTCCCTGGGATAGAGGATCAGCTGGCTAGTTCTGTGACATCTGGTGCCATGGACTTCTCAGACTTCCCCAGCCTATAGTGGCTTCAGTCACCCTCTGCTCCTGAGGGGGGCCTAGGCCTAAGTGTGGGGAAGGTTGCAGTAGGGCATGTACCCTATTGCATCTCAGGAAAGGGTGAGGCGGTGGCTCTCCCCCAACTAAGCCTGGCAGTTTCACAGTGCTTTCAGTAGACATCTGGGCAGGGGCCTCTAACCCATCCCCTAGAGTATCTTGGTATGCACATTACAACCCCTTGGGGTTTGGCCATCTGCTGTGGGTTTAAGAAAGGGGGATGGACTTCCCCACTCCTGACTGGGACCCTGTGTTTTTATTTTGGACTAGACTCTGCAAAATATGTAGCCCACCCTGGTGTGTTGGCTGATGGCAAAGAAGGGTGGATGGAATTGTTCCAACTCATCATGCATCATACAGGAAGACTGCATCCTTTCTTGTCCTGTCAGAGGAGGAATAAGACGTTCTACAGTGGGGTCTCAGAGGGTGCAAAGCAGAGACTGGATCAGGGATGAATCCTGTTGCTGTAAGCTTTTTGGGAGAGACTCAAGTCCTTTCTCTATGGGGCCAGCTGGGCATAATCCTGACTTTTACTGGTTGTGGCCAGACATTCAGGGGCTAGGCCGCACAGACACAATAACCTACAAATTGTTTCAAAAACATACAACTACCTACAAATGACTGTGGGAGTAAAACTAGCAAAATCTGAATAAGGCTGATAATTGTATCAACCTCGATTAAGATATTAAGACATCTTTGATTAAGACACACTACTATAATTAGGCTAGATATTGGTCTGTGTTTCTAGGAAAAGTAGGTGAAGGGTATACAGGAAGGCTCTGTGTTATTTCTTACAACCCATGTGAATCTATAATTGTCTCAAAATAAAAAGTAAAAAAAAAATACAGCTGAGAGTCATGCTTTTCATTCCAAATATACCATTAGCATCTAAATGCAGAATGCTGTATGGTAGCCATCTAACCTTGTATCTAAGATCAGTCATCACTTACTTTTAGGTAAGGATCTGGTTTTGGTTTTCAAACTAGGATTCTACCCCAGGTGCAGTACTGGTTATTGGTATCCTTTCAACATTCCATACCATGTCGATATGTTTGGCTTCAACTGCTGTGAAGGACATACTTGATTTCATTAGCTCTTCATCCATCCATTTGATAAATTTATATATGGGGCACCCACTATGTGCTAGGTATCATGCTAAGCACTGGGGGTACAAAGATGAAACAGGAATTGCCTTTCCGCTTGGGGATATTCCAGCTGAGGGAAGTCAGTTGGACCCAACAACAGTGCTCATGATGGATGTTATGATGAAGGAGAGAAGAGTGTTCTGTGGGCAGACAACTGGAGTTGGTGAGGGTGAGGGGGTCAGGCACTGGTTGCTAGAGGAGGTGATGCTAGTGGGAAGTCTTAAAGAGTAAATGAGAGGTAGATGACTGCAAAAGAGAAGGGTTTGAGTGGGCCAGAAAGTGGGCAGATTGGGAAGCATGAGAAAGTATGATCTTTTGAGGAAGAGAGAACAGATGCTAGAACACAAGACATAAGTAGGGACACTGGGGAGTCAGGCTGAAGAAGTGGGTTGCATCAGAGCCGGGAATACTTGTTCCCTATAGCAAAGGAACTGGGGGCCACTAAAGAACTTTAGGGTAGTGAGTGATATGATTGCTCCTGACCTCATCTGTCCTGGCTAAATAAAGACAAGTCTTATGGGGGTTTTGTTTGGTTTGGTGTTTTGTTGTTGCTGCTGCTGTTGTTGTTGTTTCTTTTAAAGGAATGAAGAAATTATTGGGGTGGACTATGATTAATTTTTTTAGTCCTTCCTTATCCCAGGCAGAGGTTCATAGGTAAGTCACTTGTCAAATTGGGTCCACTGAGCCTCGAATGATTCCATTTTTTAGTTCATGAACCAACAGAAGGTAAAGAAGTTGAACCTGCTATCTGAATATGAAAGGGACTGGTAGTAAGTAGGGAGATCCAGTATCTCAGTCTTCCTCCTAACTCTTCTTCCTTCCTTATGGCTTCTACCGTAAGGGCTCCTCCCCAGAACCTAAAGAAGTGGGGTGGGGTGAAGGAGGCGGTTTTCTGTTGCTGTGGCCAAAAGTCCCAGTGAATCCCTGGTGCAATGAAGGAGAAAGAAAATAATACAGTGGGAGCAAAGCAAGGCAGCACATTACCAACCTCTGAGCTTGCAACAGTAGCTCTGGCATTTGATTCTGTCCTGCTCAGTCCCCAGAACATTGATTCCCCCTCCGTGGAAGCATCCCATCACTAAAAACACTTACAGGATGTGTGAGAAACTCCTTCCCTCTTAAATGGCTGACTGAACAGATTTAACGGAGGCTGTTACCTACTGAGTTTGGTATCAAAGCTCTGAGGTGCAGTTCTCTTTGAGTTTTTGCTTTCATCTGGAATCTCTCGCCCCCTGCCCTAGGCTGCCTTCAGCTGCACAATATCAAACAGCTGGAATCTGGGCAGCTCCAGGATCCAAGTTTCTCAGCCTAACACGTGAGGGGGATGGGGATGGGGAGGAGAGCAGACGGATTGAGTTGTAGAAGGTAGATGTTTCATGTGGGACTAAATGGGGCCTGTGCTTACTTCAGGGAATCTGATATTTTGGAAAAAGTGGAGTCTCTGAGAACTCATTGTCAACAAATTCTATTTGTCTGGGACTTAAAGAGTGTGCAAAATCAAGTATGTGGCATTGGTCACACACACACAAAAAGGCCTTGGATTACCCTGTTTTCCATTTCTCTGTTCTAGCTTTACCTCTGACTCAAACTTTTACTAATATAACTGCCATTTATGAAGTGCCTACTAAAGGTTACAGTCTTAAAAATGCATGACCTAGCAGAACAGGGGCTAGCCATAAACAGCAGGTATAATTGTATCAGATAACCCACTAACAATCATATACTGGGAGAGATACTTCATATATATTTCTAATTTCCACAGATGAAGGAGCTGGGGTTCAGAATGTCTAAGCTCACAAGCTTGCTTAAAGTTAAAGACTGTATCCAAACCCAGATTTGTTTTGCTTGTACGATTTCACCTTTTTTTTTTTTTTTAATGTCATCCTCCCCCCAGATCCCTTATCTGTAGGCAGCCTCAGGGGGATCTGAAGACTGATCCCTTAAAGTCAGCAGAACACAGGGCAAGTAAGAATGTCTGAGTTGGCAGCACTGGACTAGAGAAGTCAGTCCCAGCCAGCTCAACTCGTATGGGGAGTAGATGGCATTGTACCAGGCTCACCTGTAATTCTGCCTGAACCATGCAATTTAGGGTTTAATTACATGCTTTCTTGCATTGTTTACTAATTGTTGCAGAGGTCAATCTTATACTTTCATTCATCATTCAGTCATCAAATATTTTGGAGGAATTGTGCACACTTCTCCGGCAGCCCTTGGCATGGAGAGAGAGGCCAACTCATCCCTAGTAAATGGCCCAGGAACAAGCAAATGCGAGCTAATTTTCCTAGTAACAGATTAGAGATTTTTGTGTTTATTTTGAAAATGTCTTGGGATATTTCCTTAATAAATAAAAGCTTGATACATTCAGTAGCTAGAATTTGAAACTAGGAAGTAGGGTTCAGTATTTTATTTCTAACACCTCTGATCAAGATAAAAATGTTTATCCAAACATTAGCTTTGAGAATAGGAATGTATACAAAAGCCAATTTACTAATTACTATTAATACTATGAATTTTAGTATCTAGTCTTTAATCTTAACTCCTACACCAGAGCTCCATTCTACTAAGGTATACAATCCTTGGACTTTTCTGTCAATTATGGTTTGTGAGTTACCCCAGTCTTTTGAATGAAGTTGGATGCCCTTAAGAAAAATAATCAGCCATTCAGAAGCCCAGAAAAGATTCTTTAAAGGCTTGATGGAATTCAAGCATCTTCTAACTATGCTTTTCTTACCCCACTAGGTAGCCTATAGCTCATGAAACAGTTAAAGGAAATGTTGCACTAGACAAACCTCAGTTTTAGGCATGAGTACCACCACTTAGTTGTTGGGGATCTCAGGCAAGTTGCTTACTTTTTCATATCTGTAAATGGAGTGAATCAAACCTATAGTAAAGGATTATTGTGGGCATTCAAGACCAAATGGACACACAGAACCAAGCAGAGATGCTGTGAGGGGTAGATGTTCAGTGGATGTTACCTTATTTCTCAAGGGTTGTTGGACAGGTTATATAGGATCATAAATATAACTGAGCTCGTATAGTAAGCAGTTATTGTTCAGCTTTTCCCACTTGAGCGTTGTCTCCAGTGTAGTGAATATTTTTGGCAGTTGTTTTCTTTATCTGGTTAGTGCAGTCATCCAAACTGGATAATTCAGTCAAGTCTCCACTTGGGGCCTTGTGTTTGATGATCTCATTGTTGTGGAGATCTGAGAGATGAAAATGTACATTGGAGTCACTAGAGGACAATTTTGCAATACCAGCCAAAAGCCTTTAAAATGTTATATCTGTTGATCCAAAGCTCCTACTCATAGGAATTCATCCTTAGGAAATAATCAGAATTGTAAATAAAGATTTATGACAAGATGTTTAGTTAACTGGGATGCATTATCATAATAAATGTGGACAATCTAAATATATGACAATAGGGGAATGGTTGAATAAATAACAGTGTCTCTGTTTGATGGAATAGTACACAGCTGTTAAAGTCAAACTTTGGAGAAGATTTAATCACATTAGAATGTTAAATCTAAAAAATAGGATAACTTCTATACACAATAAACACAATTTTAAAATATATGAAAGTAGAGATAAATCAATGACAGAACTGGTTCCTGCTTAAATAACCAAACTCATAAGAAAAAAGTACAAAATATTGAATAAAATTATCTGTTTATCTTGTCCTTTTATATCTTCAAATCCTGATCAATTAGAATCATATACTCAGTGTAGAAAAAGTATGAGTTGTATTGATGAGGGGGAAAAAAAGGAGTAAAATGACTAGAAAAAAATGCCTCTATTTACAGTGTTATTCTTGGGTAGTGGGCTTAAAATGATTTTTCCCTTCTTTGCACTTTTCTGTATTTTCTAAATTTTCTTCAGTGAACATAAGTTTATACTCAGGAAGACAGATTTATATTAAAAGAAGGAAAATTATTAACTCCCTATTTCTCTTTGTCTACATCTTAGTAATTTTTCTGAGTACAATCCTCTCCAGATACGCTTCATGACAAAGGAGTTGTCTGTTTATACTACAATGGGTGGTGGCTTGCAGCACACTGAGGAGGAACACCTGTCTCTTGATGTCACTTCACTCACTGGGACTCCTTCCAGTTTGCTCTGCAAAACCTTAGCCATATAGTGACTTATGTAGACATATATACAGTCTCTACCTTCTCCTCCCTGACATAATAAATGTGATGATCACTTTCATACTAAAAGCTGCTTTCTTGATGGAGGCCAGAAAGTCCCCAAGAAAGCAAGATGCCAAAGGGAAATCACCATGAACAGAGGGCAGAGTAGCAGAAAGCACCTTACCACAAGCCCAGACTCTTATATAACTGTTTTGAGATGGCTGGGAGCTAGTGTTGGGTGGAGAGGGTTAGGATAGGGAAACTAACAGAGAGGGGAGAGGAGAATTAGACAAGGACTGCTGGAGGCAAAGGGGGAGAGTTCAGAGATACAATGTACTTACTCAGTAATAATAATAAACACAATTATGTTAATACAAAGAGCCATAAAAACAATAAACACTTCTGAGGTGCTAACAATGTGCTTGATGCTGCTACAGAATTAAACCCTCTCAATTAAGTTGTGATGTACGTCTGTCTAAACTCTGTGGGAAAGAGGAAAAGCCTCGTGAACAGGCTGGGGTGGGGGGTGGTGTATAAGGCCATGGGTCTTTATCCTGGCTACACAGTGTTGGTAGGGACTATGATCTCTGTTTCCTGCTGTGCTGTGACTTGTTGACTCAGAGCCCAGGGCAAGACCCAAAGACAAGAATGGAGGGAATGGAGAGTCCTAGGACAAAGTCTGAGGAAGAAGAAAATGTGAAGGGATAAGGGACATCTTTGAGATGTTGAGCAATGAAAAGTACGTATAAAAATATAAAAGAATCGATCTAAGAATTTCATGCATGTTTTTTGCATTGGAATTCCACATTGCCAGGGGGCATGGTACTACTAGGAGTCACCTATGAAAAACAGACAGCTGAATACCCTGATTGGGGTTTGCAGAGAGGGAGTGTTTCACTGCAGTGGAAGGCTGCTGCTCTATTCCCTTGGGGAATTAAGAATTCTGTATCCTGGGTGAACTCCAGGCCTTGTAGTCCTGAATTGTGCTTTGGGAGGAGGATAGTAAGAAGGTGGAATCTAACAAGGCCATTGGATGGGGAGGAAAGTGGGTCTTGAAGAACGTTGGGGGAGAATGTGAGAGAGTACAAGAGGAGAGTGCGGATGGAGGGAATTAGAGAAGAAGAGGAAAGAGTACGGGTGCACAGTTCAAAGAGGAAGTTCATTGCCTTTTCACCTGTTGGAGAGGGATCATCTCTTTTTTCATTTCGCCCCAAGGATAGGCCCAGGCGTCCAGACACACATTGTTGAAAGTACCAGATAAATCAATAAACAACTGGCTGTCCAAATTACTAAATAAAGGAAAAAAGAAGAAGAAGAATATATTGAATACAATGTTGATGCTGCCCCTTTAAACATCTTTAGATTCAGATAGGATTAAAATTATATACTCAGTGTATAGTATGTCCTTTTTATGGATGAGAAACTCAAGAAAACAATTGAGGCACAGAGAGGTTAAGTTTATGTGCCTTTCTCAAGGTCACACAGTGGCTTCCTGACTCCCAGGGCAGTTGTCCTGCCACAGAGGGGAGGCAGCCCCTTCATTCCCCCACTCTTGGTCTTCCTGGCCAATTCTGAGGCAGTTTCCTTCCTACTTTGGCACAAATCTGAGGCTCACTTTGAACAAATGCCTTAACCTTTCTGGGTCTTGGTTTCCTCAGCTGCAATATTAGGATGTGGACTTGAATGACCCTTCACAATCTTTGTTTTCATCCCTAAAGAATAAGAAGGGGACCCAGTTTGCCGGCAACTCAGTATATGTTTAACTCCTTAATGCCCTAGGAAAGTGTTTTTACAGTTTGGCCCTAGGTCAGCATCATCATCACCCATCACCGGAGAACTTATTAGAAATGCAAATTATCGGGCCCACCCCAGACCCTATTAATCAGAAAATTGGGGGTGGAGGCGAGCATTCTGTTTTTAGTAAGGCTCCAGGAGGTTCTGATGCCGCTCAGGTGTGAGAACGGCTGCTCTGAATTGTTTTCTGCCCAACACTAAAGGGAGGTTTTAACACACACGCACACCCGGAGGTAACTAACTCTTCTCTATGGCCATCCTACCTCCCTGTCCCTGCCCCCTCTCATCCTTTTCCTGCTTCCTCATCTCAGGATGATAAATGGAGGTCAGGGCAGGGAGCTGTCAATGCAAGACGCGCAAACCCTCCCTCCCAAACCCGCCGGGTGGGTCGGGGTAGGTGGTGTTGGGACTTCCCCGACACTGGTTTCCTCATCATTTTCTTGACAACTGCTGCCCCACTTTGGGGAGGGGGGACGTTTAATAACAAAGTTTTGGTTTTAATGCCTTAGCCAATAGTTTGCAGAATAACAAGAAAACTATTGAGAGAGGGGTGTCGGAAAAAGTTTCCCGGAGAAGTGACTGAGAGAGAAGGATAACGTTGGAGAGCAAGGGTCTGAGGTGAAGCTAAAGAGAAAATGAGGGTTCAGGGGTGTGGGAGAAAGGCAGAGGACATTGCTCTTGGTATGGGAAAAGAGAAGTTAGGGAAAGAGCGCGGGACTGGAGTGCAATAGAAAGAAAATGGGCATTAGGAGAAAAACTGAGTCTGAGGGACTGTTTTGGGGGGGGGGGGTTCCCCCCCAAGCTTCCTTTCCTTTCCAAGACTTTTTCTCTGCTCCATCTTGCTCCTCCCCCTCCTCCCCGCCTCCTCTGCTTCCCCCTCCTCCCCGCGCGGTAATGGGAGGCTCCTAAGCAGGAGAAGCAAAAGAAGGAATTGTTTGCGAGTTCAATCATCCAAAAAAGCTTCTTCCATATGGAGGGACCGGGTGCGCTGCGCGCGGCGTGCCCTGCCTTGTCCTGCTGCCGCCGCCGCGACCCCCGCTTCCTGCCGCAGAGACCCTGAACCCCGGCCCGCCGGTGTCAGCCGCGGCGCGCACGCACGCACACTCACCCTCACACACACACACGCTCACGCACACGCACAGACACACACTCACGCCCGCCACAGCCGCACGCGCCCGCACGCGCCCTCCCTCCCCGGCCGGCAACTTCTCGGGCCGGGGCTCCTTTGTTGCTCCCGCGCCGGCCGCTCTCCGGTTTGGTGAGTCCCTGAGTGTCACGGTGCGGGTTGCGTGTCCGTGCGGCGCGGTGCTGTGTGGCTCCTCCGCGCCCACCGCGTCGGCCCTCGGGCCCCGCTAGCCCTGCCCAGGAGCCGCTGCACCAGAGGTGAGTCACGTCGCTGAAGTTTGTTTTCTTTTCACAAAAAGTTGTGTTTCTCTGTTGGTTTTGGGGAGAGGGGGAGGGCGGGAGGCGGTCGCAGGCCGGGCGAAGCCGCGGGAGAGCCGACGGCGGGAGCGGGTCCGGGCGCTCGGCCCGTGGGCTCCGGCGGGGGCTGAGGCCGAGGCAGGCGCGCGGCGCGCGGGACGAGAAGTCGGGCGAGGCGGGCTTCGGGGTGCCGGGGTATCCGCCGCGGGAGAGCCGCGGCCGGGCCGGGGCCGCCGCGTCTGGTTCCCTGCGGCGCAGCCTGGCCGGCCGTTCCCGGAAGCTTGGTGGAAGCAGGGCCCCGACCGCCTCCGAAACTTGCCCGGGAGCCTGACACCGGTGCTCCGGCTCCGTGGCTCCGTGCGCCAGGCGCGCGGGGAAGCCCGCAGGCGGTCGGCGGAACCCGGGGCTGCCCCGCACCCGCCGGCTTCTCGGGGGAGGGGGGGCACTTACCGCCCTGCGTTTCAAAGGGAAAGCCCCGAAGTGAGGGACCGAACCGACCGGGATCGAAACAGCCCCTGAAGAGCATCCCGGGGTGGGGGTGGGGGCGGGGGGGATCAAGGGGCGAGGCTGAAGTGGGGTGTTCAGAGGTGTTTGTGGGGTTGGGGCGGCAGCAAGGGGGAGTGTGTGAGTGTTGGTTCCCGCGCGAAGCATCCCCCCTGGAGTTGTGTTCTTCAGGTTTTTGTTTGTGTAACTGGGAGAGGGGGGAAATGAGCCTCTGGAACAGGTGGGAAGGGGCCTAGGGAGGGGCAAGGAGCCCAGGCAGAATTTTCTGCTGGATCTTCAAAGGCCTTGCTTCACTTGCAGGTTACCAAAGGTTAGTTAGCTCTTCCGGGTGATAGGAGGATTTGGGGAGGTAGGGCGGCCGCGGACTTGGAGGACTTCAGGGAGCCCTGGGGATCCATTTAGTTTTGTTTGGGGGGGATGGGGGTGGCAGTGACAGGGTGACTTGAAAGGTTGTTGTGTTTTTCCAGAGATGTGGCAGTAGAGCTAAGAATACCCAAACCACACGCCAGCAATCCTAAACTCTGTGGGTGTGGTGGGGTGTTCTGCCTCGCCCCCATCCCTTCTTAGCAAGTTGCCGTGGGTTCGAAGAAGTTTTTGACTCAGAGTTACCTCTTTGCGTGGACTGAGTGAAAAGTACGCTTTGGTTTCAGACCCTTGTAACGGCTTTAAATACCCTGTGCGGGAGTCACCTTTGTCACCTAGTTCTTTGTTGTTCAGATCTTTGCAAACGTTGGATATTAAATAAATGTAATTTTCCAAAATTCTTGAGTGCCCAAGTGTTTTTGATTTACTCCACAACTGGGCCCTGCACGGCGCAGCTCCGTGATGGTTTTTTCATCCCTCTGGTTACCGCCAATAAATCAATTTCCATTTCTTCCTGGTCAGCATGGACAATATTATAACCCGGTCTTGTTGGACTGAGGTGGGGGCTGGGGCCCCTCTACATCTGGGTGACCTATTTTCTGAACTTCACTTAAGTGAATCTGAGGCAAGAGCTTGGCTGTTTTGAGGTGTGTAACAGGTTTCCCAGGAACATTTCTGAGGTCTTATAATTGGCACTTTTTAATGGTCTCATAATTGAAACCCAGAAGGTTCCCATGGTAATCTTGAAGCACCTTGGGGTCAGTGGGACAGGCAGGGTGGAAACAGCAGTGGAGTTATGATTTTCCTGCCAGATGAGTTTTAGAGGGAGTTTATGTGAGAGGTAGAAATGAAAGAAGTTAAGAGTTGCCACATTGTGCCACTTTGCGGACATTACCCAACCCCCCCCCCCCCAGCCCCCTTTATTTCTCAGTTTAGCTCTTCAGGAGGCTGTCTATTCCTGTGAAATCTGAGGATTGAGATGTCAGACACTGGCCCTTTCATCCTCTTTCAAGAGATCTGAGAGGAGTAACATTACGAGAGACATTTCCTCAGGAGAAATTGCCCAAGTCACAGATAGATACTGGCTTTACTCCGGACAGATTGCTAAGAGGCCATGATCGTTGGTTCCATGACCACAGCTAGGGGTGGGGGACAGAGGACCCTGCTTAACTGTGAATTGGTTGGCCTACTAGTGATAAGAGGGTGTTCTTTTCCATCTTCCAAATGGATTTGGAGATTTTCCATTCTTTGAAATGTTCTTTCAAGTGTTTGGGCTCCCAGCTCTCTTCTGCAACTTACCTGTGATTTCCATTCTCCAAGAAGGAGTAGGGAATTTTACTCCTTAAATAACACAGTTGACCTCCCCAGGGACCCCCAGGACTTCAGCAAGAAGAGCTTGAAGTGAGTCTGGTGGTCACAGTATTCCATGAGACCCTAGGGGGTCTGGGTTCAGATTTCAACAAAGTCACTAGTGGGGTTAACGAATAACAGGCTTTCTCTCTGTTTTTCAAACAAGTGGGAGGAAGCTGAAGAAGCTTGCCCCAGATGCACCAGTACTTTCTGGCCTCTTGAGTAAGGAAGTATTAACCTGGCACCAAAAGATAGTATATATTTGTAATCTGCTTTCTTGGGGGGGGGGGTGAAATAAGAGAAATGGGAAGAGAGTGGAAACTGGAGAGGCAGAGGAAATAAAAGTGATTTGTTACATTAAAAAAATCTATTTACCTTATCATTTAGAACTTTATGTCTAAAAAAGTTCAGCAAACATTTCTAGTACATCAGACCCTGGACTGAGAGCTTTCTTGCCCCGGAAGAATAAGCTTTCTTAGTTAAAGGGTGATTTTCCAAAGTAACCCCCCCCCACACACAATTTTTTTTTCCCAATTTTTACTCATTGCATAAACATCTATTAATAATTTTAAAATGTTCTTTTAAATGGCCCATATTCCCATACTGTAACACAAGTTGGTTTTCTTCATCCCTGTGTATACATGCTTTTCACATAGTTGTCATAAAAGTGTGATGTTTTTGTAGTCAACAGTGAAGCATCTAGAGATTTTTGTCCAAAGACTCACAAAGAACAGATGGTCCAACCTACTTCCCTGTTGGTGGGAACAACATAAATCCTTAGAGTGCTCCCACATGGAACCTTCACGTGTAATATTTTTCCTCGTTTATGAGACCGAATCAAATATTTGGGGTGGGAATGGAAGTGGGTGTTTTTAATCTAGAAATCCATGGTTACAAAAAGCCTTCCTAAATAGGGCTCTTTTCTTCCTTGGAGCCATCAGCATTGGTATGGGTGGAGAAGGGGAGGAAGAAGTCTGGAGGTAATGTTTAGAGGCTCCATCTCAAAGGGCACTGAGGCGGGGTTTTGGGAACTTAGGTTGAAGCCCTAGTCCTTCTAAGGGCTCCGTTCACACTGACTCAAACCACTGAACAAACTCCTCCATCCTTGCATCTCCACTGCCACTGTGTTAGCCTCCCTCTCCAAGCTTGCCCCATCATTCCTGCCCTTCCTTTTATCCTTCCTCCATCTATACCATCTTTTCCATGGCTGCTACCACCAGGCTTCTTCATGCCCTTGACAACTTCTGTTGATGCACGGCTAGAATCCCTACTGGCTACCTATCACCACACCACCCATCCTCCATCAGTCCCATAAACAAGTCACCACCCAGCTTCAAACAGTCTAAGTTTACAACCCGAATTCCGTAGTCCTCTCACATGTGGCTCTGTCCTACCTTGTGATAATACTACTTTAGTGGGAACCTTCTGCTCCAGCCCAAACCTAACTAGTAGCTGACCCTTGATTTTTGCCTGGTTCATTCCTTGCTTGCTACCTTAACACTCCAAACCCCTTTCCTGTAAGCCCACCTTACTTTGTATGAGGCCTGCTAATAATGTCTTCTTGAGAGATATTTGGTGAATATTGATGAAAATGGGCTGTTGGTTGCAAAGGTAATGGTTTATAAGATCCGACTTTTTTCAGTGTAATCATTTTCCTTAATCCTTGACTCATTTCATTTCTACAAGGGACCAGGTAACTGGAGATTTAAGGAAGCCTAGGATCTTAGAAAAACTGCTTTTTCTGTTTTCTTATTTATAAAATGGATTAATAAGGAATTACTATGATTTATAACAATGCACTTTATAAAAAGCCAGTACTTCTGAACTGTTTATTTTGTTGTTCAAAAGATAAGACACTTCTCTTTTTTCCCAGTCCCAGCACAAACTTCCTGGAACCCATGACCCATGAAGTCTTGTCAACACTCACACCATCTGAGGGTAGCAGCAATGAAGTAGAAGAAGCAGGTGAGGTTTTCTGCCCACAGTCTAATACCAGTGCCCTATTGGATCAGTTACCCCCGCCCCTTCATGTTTTGTCTTGCCTCTTGAGGAGAGAGTGTTTCTCATCCTTTAGCATTAGAAGGGTCTGGCTCTGAGTGGGATCTGGGCCAAAGAGATTGATTCTAGTTCAGGTCAGACACTCTTTCAGTCAAAGCCAGTGGTGACGTCCTTCCCCTGGGCTGGCTGTTTGAACCTTCCTTTCCTTGAGGCAAATCTGTTCAACATGTTGAACATGTTGGATACACACCATTTACCATGGAGTTTGGAGACTGAGGCTGCTGTAGAAAAATCCTGCTTAGGTTTGGGCGAGGAAAGCCCTGTGTTTATGTCTCTGTCAGTGGTATTACAGCGAATGCCTTGTGATTTGCTATACTGGGCAGTGTTTATCTCACAAAACCCAGAGGGATTCTGTGTCATCCCAACTTTTGAAATAAAGTTAGGAAATAATTTCTCCTTTCCTAATGGTGAATTTGGCCTTATCTTCAAAGAAGGCCTTTGATGTTTGGGATAGGATTATTGGGCAGTAAGAGGAAATCATAGGCGAGAGATCAGAGCCAATAATACAGTCAGCCTCACTTGGTTGCCAGAGAAAATGTTGAGGAAAGTCTCAACTAGTTCTCCTGGTAAGTAACAAAGTACATAACATGGCCAGGGTGAGTAGGGTTGACTTAAAAACAAAAAAACAAAAAAACAAAAAAACAAAAAAAACAACTCCATAAGAGCTGAGCAGCAGAAGGTATGGCAAAGGAATGTTTATTCTTCCCTAAAATGAGTTTGGACAGCATTGGACAAGATGAGGCTGATGATGTATGTGTAGGCTGGCACCTTCATCCTTTCAATAAGTTTTTATTGGGCACCTGCTGTGTGCCTGGGATCAATACCAGAGCCCACACCATCCAGAATTGCATTATTGAAGTGAGGGGAACACTGCAGTAACAAACTGTAGTGTTAAAGCACTTGGACAGGGTCAATTAAGAAAGGCTTCTTGAGGGAGGAGAGTCAGTATCGCAGACTAAGTCTTAAAGGCAGAGATAGGACTGGCAGGACTGAACTGTTCTTTGGCTTCTGCCTGTACATGTTCATGATTTTCTCCCTGAAAACTTACTTTTCTTCAGCAGATGATAGGCTCAAGTGTTCTTGAGATAGGAGATTGCAAGTTCAGAGTACTTTTGTTAATTTTAAAAAGTGAAAGTTCTGCATTGAATACAGAACCTCAGAAATTTGAGTCTTATGATTCTAAAACCAGTAACTCAATAGCTGTCACTGGGAGGCCAGTGGGTGGGGGATGTGTGATTTTTTTTTTTTTCTTTCTCATCCATGTCAGATTTCAGCTGAGAAGTTTAGAAACAGCATGCCTGAATTCAGCTTTTTACCTTTCAGTTTTATTTGCCCTTTGTTCTACTGTTTGCACCAGGTTTGCTAACTCTGAAATCCTTTCCAGAGTAGCCAGTGAGGGAACATCCTGTCGCACATTATGGGAGCTATAGGTAAGAGTAAGAGGGCCTGCAGAGCTGGCTGACCTAGGAGATAAGCCCCCCAACCCCCACCCCCAGGTAGGGCTGGAAATGGATTCTGGAGTAGGATGCTCCCCCACCTCCCCGGCCCTGCCAGTATTTTTCCAGGGTAGTCCTAGCCAGGTGCCTTTACTAGTCTGAGTTTACCTAACATTACAATCACAGCAGCTTTATTAGGTATGGGTCACAGTTAATTGGAGGGGAAAATTGGGGGGTTCTGGCTTTATTACTTTTCTATGAAAGCAGAGACTGCTCTTAATTATTTCACAGATCATCCCTGCCCCTTGACTCTCTTTCTGCCTTTAATGACTATCATCCCTCAGTGATGTTCTGCTTGTTCTTCCTTTTTATGTACCTGTGTCCACGTGAGGGCGATTTCAAAACGCAGCCAGTCAGCACAGGGAGACCACAGAAAGCAATGGAAATTCATGACTGTTTACCTCTCATTATGAATGGATGTTTTGTAGTGAACAAGTTACATAAAAACCTACTGTGTTACAGCCAAGAGTCTAATAACTCTTCCAATGTACGGCCTTCCGAGTAATCACCTGCAACCCTTCCTTGACGCCACTGGTGGTCTGCCGTCTTGAAGGCTGCGTCTGCTCCAGGTGAAAGCCCCATGGTCAGGTGCTCCTCGTTCTATAGCCTTGTGTTGCAGAGTTCGAGACTGGGTGTTTAGGCCTGGCTCTCGCCCGTCTGGACTGTGGCAGCTTGCCAGCAAGTTTCACTGGGTGGTCTTTGACAATGGGAGAGAGGAGGGGTGGGGTAACTCAGCTCTCCTACCCAAAGGGGAACAAGAAGGTTGGCAGCCAATCCCCTGTCACTGAAACACCACAAGGGTCTTGAGTGCTGGTGAAAAAAAAATGGAACAGGTTGCTGAGGGCAGTATTGTGAAGGGGTTCATTTTTGTTCCTCTGATTTTATAGACAGAGCCTTGTGTTTATGTGGTGAGGCTCCCTCAGGAGGGTGAGGCACAGGAAAGGCAGACACCCTTTTCCATGGGAAGGGAGAATTACTCTTCTCACCCCATTCCTGGTGCCAACGAGGCAGTTCCTCCAGCCTCTTCTGTCCTTACGGTGACATGCAGAATGTTACCTGTCACTTAATGAGCACCGACCGTGTGCCGGGCCTTCTGCTAAGCTTATAGGTACTACCCCTGCACTCCCCACGCACCCCTCCATAGTCCTGTGGAGACGGGCAGTATGATCCGGTTCTGCAGATGAGGGGCCAGGGCTTAAAGAATTGTAGTGACTTGTTCTGTGTTCACAACCACTAAGTGGTGGAGCCAAGATTTCATCGAAAGACTGCTGACTCCAAAACTCAGGCTTTGCAGGAAAAAAATGTCCAGACAATCTCTCCTGCTATTCTTTTGCAACTAACAAGTGTAAGGGGCTGGTGGGGGCCTTTAGGAAGCTTGCCTGAAGAGACATGAACTAAAAAACTGGGACCATAGCTGGAAGATTTCGTCCAGTGCAGCAGCAGCCAAGGGAAGCCAAGCTTTGTGACATGCTTGTACTGGACTTCATAGACAGTTGTGAGAACAGCCTCCACGTGGGTCTTATCTCAGAACATGTCTCCTGCCTCTGCCATCCCCCCTCCCCCATTATCTGCATTGGCTGTCTGAGTCTTTGCGTCCACTGTAGATGCCAGCTGAATCCACTTGCTCCTCAAGTTTCTGCAAGTCTGATCAAGCAGGTCCTCTGTGCCCTCAGTGGGGAGAGGGGGAGAAGGTGCTTGGCCCAGCAGATTCTTTTCCTGGTTAGGAGAAGTGGCAGCTTGTACAGAAAGATAGCCCGGGGAAGGAGGTAGGAGCTTTGACAGGCAGGTAACTGACAGGAGACAGTACCTTGCAGGCAGATACTCACAGGACAGTTGGCAGGAAGGATTCTGCACAACAACCTTCTACCTCCCAGCTGAGGGCAGGGGTGAAGACTTGGCTATGGAGGATGCATAGCTGCCCTGAATTCCTTGTTTTTCCTTTAACAGACATGGACAGCCTGAAGCCAGGGGGTTCTGCTTTTTGGCAGCAAATCACACAGGACATTTGGGTTTAAGCAACAGTTACGTGACCAACCAGCTGGGTAACTGAGAGGAGTCACAGAAACTCTGAGCCTTTGTTTCCCCATCCCCACAAAGCTGCCTTTCAGAGCACTGTTAGGATGCAGAAAGATCGCATAAGAGAACGCTTTTGATTCAGAATGTCTGCTCTCATCAGAAACCCAAGTTCTCTGGCATCTTGCCTGCTAGGATGAGTTAGGAAGTAAGACCTGCTAGAGAACTGGCTAGAGGTCAGAGCATGGCCATATGCGCTGCACCTGCTTCCTGCGTTGTATCTGTGTTTTCTGAGGGCAGGGGCCTGGACTAGAGGCAGCTCATCCTATCACCAGAAACCCTTCCCAAGCTCCAGACAAGCTGTCTTTCTCCCCGTTGAGAAAAGAGGCAGTGGGGGAGGGAGGGTCTCAGGGTCTGGCGGGAGTCGGGAGAGGAAAAGATCTTATGGCAAGGGGATCCTGGCTAACATTCTTCTTGAGGGAGGAAGAACAGAGGTGTGTAGGGGAGTGTCTGGAGTGACCCCTCTGAGAAGACAGAATCTGGAATGACTCTTATTAGAAGGTTGTTCAGGAGGAAGCAGTATTTCTAGGGCCACGTCCAGGTTGGAGATTGTGTGGCATACTGGTTAAGTGTAGGCTTTGGAACCGGAAAGGCCTGGACTTGCATCCTGGTCTTGCCAATTGCTATGTTTATGACCATGGGCTAGTTTCCTAGACTCTGAAACCCCAATTTCTTAAGGTTGTTGTAAAGAGAAGCAAGAAATGGCATATAATGCATTTATGAAGCACATCATGAGCGCCAGTGGAAGGCAGCTGTCGGGAGGAAAGGAGAGGAAAGGAGAGGAAAGAGGAGCAGTGGGAAGTGAGGATTACTGATGGATTGAGCAGCTGGAAGGAGGGCTGGGGGGAAGACTGTGCCACGGGAACCCCTGCTCAAGGCTCTACAGGGATAAAGGAGTGAGCAGATGGGGACAGAGAAGATCCCACAGTGGGATAAAACCCTGCCCAGTGTACCCTTAGGTGCCCACAAGGTGTCCTCAGACCTGTTCACTAGGAAGAGAATTCCCACCCAGCCTCCTCCTCTGCTTCTTTCCAGTACACCATTCCATTTTACCTGCGAGGCCGAAAACTTGCTATCCTCTTTAACTCTGCATGTTCTCTCACAGTCCACTTTAAATTGACAAATAGTGGCTTTACCTTTAAAATGTATCCAGAATCCTGCAACTTCTTGCCACCCAGGTCTTTTACCCCTTCTTACCCAGACTGTCAAACTACGGGACTAGCACAGTAGCTTTCTCAAGGTTCTACCTGCTTCCACCCCCACTCCCCTGACTTCCCTGCCCCTAAATCTGGCCACACAGAGAAGTCAGTTTCAACTTCCAACAGAGAAGCCAGAGGAGGTCACTTCTCTGCTCAGAACTCTCCAGGGGGTCCTATTGAATTCAGAGACAATTCTAAAGCCTTCCGTGTGCTCAGCCCCACCCCTTGAAGCTCTCCCCTCACCTCCCACCCACCCCCCACCGCCACCCTGGCCTCCTTACTGCTCCTTCAACTCGATGAGCAACTTCTTTGCCTTCTGCCTCTAACCTGGACCTAGCTGCCCTTTATTAATTCATCATTCTCTCTCCCTTCAGCCCAATTTATTTTCCCTCAAAGTTCTCACCTGCTGGCAGGTATCCATCTGTTTGTCTATTTGCTTCCTGCCTGCTTCTCCTCCAGAATGGAAGATCCATGAGACCAGGGATTTTTTTTTTTCCTCCCCGACTTTCCCGTACCTGGATTAGATTCTGATATGTAACTGGTGTTCATTCCCCCCCGCCCACCCCAGTAGTCTGCAGGGCTTGTCTGAATTTTGAAAGAGATATAATAATATTAAGTTTTAAACAAAAATCAAATAATTACATACGGATTTATAGAAGAAAAATGCGTTCTGGGCATATGTATTTGGATGTACATGAGAGACTGGTGTGGAGAATTCTAATAATATTTGAGTGTCTGTTTCAGAAATGCCAGGGAGCTGTGTGCTAGGCCACGACAGAAATAGCCCAGGTCTTCTTTCTTTCTCAAGGTGACTGTATTCAGAATGGTCCATCGGTGCGCCCGGTGTTCCACCTGTAAGGGGAGCATAAGAACGGATGCCCCCTCTAGCCCTTCCTCATCATTCACTTCAGAGGAATTTGTGGAGCGTGTACTTTATGTCCGGCACTGAGCTAAGCCCAGCTAGGAGAAGAAGAGAAGCCCAGCACCTTCTCTCATTCCACCGAGTTCCACAGACTAAATGCTCACCTGGGATTTCCCGAGTGTGCCTGGACAGTCCATTTTGCTGTCCCTTCCAGTATCACAGGGGCCTGAGCTGAATTGGAGCTCTGTTGAATTGAGTTTGGAACCACAGGCCGGGGACATGAGGAACGTGATGCATTCAAGAATAGTTCAGTTCCCCACATACATGAGGGCCTTGGGAGCCAGGGGGTCAGGCCCCATGCTAGGCACGCAGGCCACAGAGATGCTCTCTGCTGCTGGAGAGCTGACAGCTGTGTGCAAGGGACAGCATGATTGGATATCTGCCCAGTGGGGGACAGATCTGACTTCATATTGCAATCACTTCTGACTTGCTTCTAGATTTAGAAGCTGAGGAAGAATAAAAATAGGGATAAAGATCCCAGGAGGTCTTGTGCTGACAACAAATGTGCCTGAGAAATTAAACTACCAAGATCCCCAGACCCAACCTCTATAGCATCCTAGGGAGCTGAAGGCCTGAGCTTTACTCCTTCAGTCTTTTTGTTTGTTTGTTTGTTTTAACTCTTAAAAATGAATAGTTTTTTTTTCTTGCAGATTGAAGTTTACAGAAAAAAGTTAAGTAAAAAATATAGTGTTGCCACTGTATTACCCTTGACCTCAGGCCTCTTCTCCCCATATTATCCAGATGTTGGTGCAGTACATTTGTTACAATTGTACAGTTGTTAAGCCAATATAGATACATTGTTATTAACTAGAGTGCATGGTTAATGTTGACTATTTGTATTATACACTCTACGGGTTTTGACAAATGCATAATAACAACTATTCACCATTGCAGTGTCATACAGAATAATAGTTTCACTGCCTAAACATCCCCTGTGCTCCACTTATTAGGCCCTCTCTCTTCCCCTCCCCCAATTCCTAGCAACCAGTGCTCTTTTTTTACTGTCTTCATGGTTTTGTCTTTTCCAGACTGTCCTATAGTTGGAATCACACAGTATATAGTGTTTCTGGGTCGGCTTCTTTTACTTGGCCGTCCTCTCCAGTTTTAAATATGGCCTTCTGTCCCCACCCCTTCCCCTCCCCCACATGCCCACATCCATCTGGAGTAAAAGCCCTGTGCTGAAACCCACTTGACCAGAGCCCACCGGTCCTCTGCCTTCATCGTCTCCTAGTGAACATGCCTGGCCCTGGTGCTACTGGAGTTTAGCCCAGGCTGGTAAACTGTCAGGAGCTGCCTGTGTTTTGGTTCCACATCTGGAAGTACCAGCTGTGTAGACCTTCCCATCCCATTCTTAACTAGAGACAGGAGGAGCACATGGAGCTGTTTGTCTTCCTCCTCAGTAGTTTGTTTTACTTGCTTTGGAACTAGGGAGGAGGGTGGGGACGTGAGCTTCCCCCAGGCAGGCAGCACTCCTTCACACCCACATCCGCTGGCCAGCCACATGGCCCTGGCCTCTACCGTCCTTGCTGTTAGCTCCGTCCAGGTCCCAGTGGCGTCTGTGCTGAGACCTGAGAGTGAGCACTGAGGCTTGTTTTGTGGTCATTTGGGAGGAAGACCAATAGGGGCCAGAAAGACGGAGAACATATTCCTTGCCCAGAGGGGCTTCTTTCCTGAGTTAGCCTTGTAAGCCAGGATTTCTTGGGAGCCGGAGGTAGGAACCTCAGTGTTCAGGGCACTCACCAATCACTCTGAACAGGGAGGTACTCTGAGGGAGTAAGGAAGTTCTAAGGGAAGCTGGAGGAGGGAGCTTCTCAAACCCAGGCCCCAGCTAGGGGAAGGGAGGTGCTGGCCAATAGGGTCCTGTGGGTCATCTGGTTGAACCAGGCTGAGAAGTTCTAGCGGCTGAGGAAGAGGGGTGTACAAGGTGCAGAGAGCTGCAATCCTGAGGAACAGGAACTGAAATTCAGATCCCAGGTTCCATTGCTTCCTGTTTGGAATAAACACAGAGCTGAGGCCAGCTGGTACCTTTGCACCCTGAAGGACACTGGCAGGTGTGTCAGAATTTAGTGTGAAGGAGGACGAAGACCCTTTGGCCCCCTTGGGAAGTCAGCTTTTGGACTGTGGAAATTCCATGCTGATGGTTCAAGTCCCTACCCCCTCCTCCTCCAGTTTTCTTTCCTCACCCAGTCCACAATCCAAGCTGTATCCTGTTCAGTGACTCTTTAAAGGACCCCATACATTGGCTCTGGCTAGTTATCCCCACTGCAAGTGGAGACGAATAGTACCTGTCCCAGGTTTGTCACTAAGATTGTGAGCACTTCTTCAAGCTCTTCAGAGGACATTCTCTCCAGGCAAGTTGTCCTTGACTTTGTGGTTAGGTATGGAATCGGTGTAGCCTCCTGGTCCCCTGTCATCCTGACTCTAGTTTTAGAGCCTAGGAGGCTGTGACAATGATTACTGACCCTCAACACAGGGGAAGCCTGGGCCCTTGCTGCAGTTTGCCCAAGGAGGCAAACAACAGAAAACTGCTGAATCATGTGAATGTGGGCTCCATGTTCCTTACCAAATCCAGCCTGCACCCCTGTCTCCCTCCTCACATTCTGTCCCCACAGGAGGTACAGTGAGAGTCCTGAGAGAGAATCCCAGACCAGCTCCTGTAGGTACATGCCAGGTAGAGTGTGCCTAGGAGCCGGGCACTTTTCCTGAATCAAGAGATAAATACATAATCTGACAAAGCTTTTGGGTGTTTTCTTTCCCCCTACTGGTCAATGTGCAGAAGAAATCTCAGAAAGAGTGATTTTGTAAATAGCCTTTATATTTACTAAAATTTTGTAAATAGCCTTTATATTTACTAAAATATAAATTTATAAATGCAATGTATTTTTTTTTAAATCAACTTTAACATAAAGAGTGGCATTCTGTTGGGGATCATGCCAGGACCTCCCAAGATATGGTTGCCTATTACTACAGTATGCTCTGGGAGGCACAGCACAGGCCTTGCTTGATTTGGGAGCTTCAGCGAGTGTTGGTGGAAGGAAGTCTTTGGGTGCAGTCTGGGTCTTCTCTAGTACTTTTCAGAACAGAATGCAGTAATCAAGGCAGGGTCCAAATTTCACCCACTGCCACTCTATTCCCCTCTTTAGAAAAAGCTAGCTTCCATGGTAGCAGAACAAGGAAACTCCTTATTAGCTAAGGTCTATGTGCTTTCAAAGTCAGAAAGTAAAAAGGAACAGCATACTCAATTAAGATGGAATCCTAGGCAGGCAGAATTCCACCCCCCTCACCCCATCTTCCCCACTCCCTTTACCCCCCCCCCCCCACATATAGGAAATTAACAAAAATGCCCATACTAACACCCTTGGTCTGCATGGGGGGAAAGGCAGAGAGACCTTGTTTCTTTACATCTCAGCCAAGATGGGGTATCTTTCCCTGCCCAAGGATGGTGGTTCTGACCTGTCTTCCTAGTGTGAAGAATGCCACCCTTTGAGACTCATGATGGTCGCAGACTGCCTCTCTTGAGTCACTTACGATTTCTTTCCATTTAAATAGCCAGCAGTGAGCCTTGCTTGAGAGCAGTGCTGTTCGTGCTCCATCAGGCATAGGCCCCTAAACATGTCCCAGACCATCAAATAGTGGCCTTTCCGTTCATCAGCCAACAGATCATTCAGCACTGTGCCTGCTGCCCAGAAGACACTTCTGGCATGGATTGTGAATATCTCTGAAATCCAGACCAGAGGTTGTTTCACACTGAATGGCCTCATCCACATTCTCTCATTAAAGAAGTGCTCGGTCTGAGAAGGTGCTAGACACTCACCATTATCACCGTTGTCATCATTATTGCTCTGACTTGAGATAAACTGCTGACTTAGAATTCTTTCCTAAGACAGTCTTCTTGGAGCATTTGGCTATTTAAAAAGAGTTTTGTCAGTTATGGTGTTGTTGGGAATTTTACAGTAGAGACATGGAGGCCAAGAGAAAAGGGATAGATTTGGAAGTCCAAGCCAGTTTTCTTAATGGTCTTTGAGCTGGGCCTCAAGGTCTGCACTTGGTTGATTTTGTAGTAGAGGAAAGCCGGCCAGTGAAGCTGGGAGCACATTGTTGGTGAGATATGCTCAGGGTCCTGGGGAAGGCCCATCCTAGACCGAGAAACCCCAGAAAGGAAACAGAGGTTATGGGTATAGCCCACTTGCTCTGGGTCCTTGCACAAGATAGGCTCTCTAGGTCTTCTCTGGTTGTGGCCAGCAGTCCCCTTTCAGAGATGGAACTGCCTCTCTGGCCCAATAACGGGGAGCTTTTCAAGGTCAAACAGCCCCTTCCCCACCAAAACCTGGGTACTCACTGAAACCTGCTGAACTGAGAAGACATTGAGTAGGTGGGTGGGTGGCAGTAGGGGGTTTCCTGGGAGTTAGTGTGGTATTGGGAAGGTTTGAGATGTTCCAGTTGTCCTTTGAAAAAAAAAAAGTTTTATTATTTGTTTGTTTAAAATCTCTAACACAGAGAAGCAGAAAGAATAGTATCATGAATGCCATCTACCCATCACCCAGATTTAACAGTTATCAGGACAAAGTGTTTTTTTGTTTTGTTTTGTTTTTTAATATTGGTTTGTTTTCATTACTATCTGTGTGCCAGATGGGGCAAGGGTGGATGCCACAAGGTTGCTCTTTCCAAAAGACATGTGTGATCCTATCTCCCCGCCCTTCTCACAGTGGCATAGAAAGGAAAGAACACCAGCCTGGGGCACTCGAGTTTGATTCCCACTCGAGATGTTTCTGTGTTACCCCCCAGATGCTGAGCTCTTAGAGAAAGCTTGAACTTTGTCTTTGGATTCTGAAGACTTAGTATTGAGTAGGTGTTCAGTAAGCATTGATTGACTTATAAGGCAAGTGATTCCATGAGACGGTGGGTTCCATCTGGATAGATGCAAGTCATGTGAGCGCGTAGTTCACCATTTGGGGAGCAGTTCACCCAAAGTAGGAAGATGGTGGGATTCAGAGTTGGGTAGGGGGTGATTATTTGAACCCTGGGGGACCCTGATTGTGTAAAGGGTTAGCCTTCATCATTCTAGAGTGAAGGGGCTCCTGCTTCTGCCTAGAAAGAGAGGAAAAGGATTGTAGCAGCGCTGCCTGGCCCCCAGATTCTGGAGCCTGCAGGATTTGGGTGTGGCAGAGCAGGCTTTGAGAATGAGGCTCCAGCCCCAGACCCATTCCTCTGGGTGGCCACAGACAGCCCACAAGCTGCCTGCACCACCAGGCCTGCGTGTCATTCCAAGTGCTATTTTATTCACTGTGGCGTTGGCAAGGAACAGGGCTCCTTCAAGTGTGGGGAGGGGAGTCCACTTCCAGCCTTTGCAGTGCTGAGCAGCTCCGCCTCTCTGTGCCCCTCTGGGCAGGGCTGGGGATGTTAAAGGATATGAAATGGGGTGTTGGAGGAGCATGAGGGCAGATGCTGCAAACACTTCCCCCTCAGGTCCAACCCTGGGTGTAGCCAGCAGGGGCTTCAGGCAGGGTGGGCCAAGGCCCACAAGAGACCCCAGCCAAAGTCTCCAAGCCCTGACTTTCATCAGCGACCTGCCCCGCCCACTCCCTTCCTGATCTTTTTCAGTTTAAACTTCCAGCCCTGTCCTCCCCTCCCATACAAGCATGATGTGTGTGTTAGTGTTTTAATTTTTATTCTTGGCAGAAGTTAAGACACAAAATGGATTTGGAAGGAGATGAAACCAGTCTGGGTATATGTTGGGCAGCAGCAGCTTCATTCCTGGAGTGGGCGGGCCGTGGAGGGGGAGGGGTTGGGGTGGGGACGGAATTTCTAAGGGGTGGGGAGCTGTCTCCTCCCCGGGGTAGGGACCAAACTGAAATAGGACTGCTTTGGGGGAGGCTGGAAGCCAGAGGCTAAGCTATTAACCCTTCGGGACATGGAAGAGACAGTTCCTGTGGAGCCGAAGCCCTCTGGTCCAGTATGGTGTCAAGTGGCTGTGCGAGTCTTGCTGGTCAACACCTGTCCCCCTTCCAGGGGGTCTGTGAGCTGCTAGACAGACTGCTCTGCCTTTGTTAAGGGACTCATGTGTTGATCTGCAAACACTAAGATGTGCATGTGCTCGAAGAACTTGTCTTCTGGTCACCTCCCAGTCCCCAGAAGTAGTGATGATGGCCCCAGTCTGGCAAGGGTTACTGTGGCTGGAAGAACTGTTTGAATCTCCTTTTCTGTGGTGGAGGCCATCGTGGCCCCCAGAGTAGGCATTCTATGCAGTCTATGCAGTGGTGCCCCCCCCCTTGAATCTTTATTTCTGTGTGAACAGGAGAAAACTGAATCTGAAAGTCCAGAGAATATCTGAGGAAATGTGAGAGAAGCTTTAAGAAAATGCTTTATTCTTAAGCAAGATGCTTAATCTCTCTGAGCCTCAACTGCTGCATCTGTAAAACGGAGATGACAGTACCACCTACTTCATAGAGTTGCTTAGAGGTTAGACAAGATAGTGCATGTACATTGTCTCACACACAGTAACTCAACATAAGGTCAAATACTTTTCTTTGATTTATTCTAAGATTGATGATTTTTCTTCTAATTCCAAAGATATGCCTTAATCCCATATTGCAACAAAACCTGGTATGTTATATTTATTAAGTCTTGATGACTTTTAATTACATTTACAAATCAGTTACATTAGGAAATTTGTACTTGAGGAGGAAAAAGGCAGTCTTTAAATGTTAATATGCCCAACATGATAATTTCAGCAAACTAACTTCTTAATGGATATTTTATTACAATTTACTAGACAAAGTAATTTCAGACTTGTAAAGGTTAACAGAATATTAAATGGGTTTACATTTTTTTCGATAACACTTGTTCATATTGTATGGAAGCAGCAGATCCTGGAATTAGGGAAGGTGTTCCTTATAAGCCAGAGTTGTTGAATGTTAGAGAATGGACACAGATACCTCTTCGGATATGATAACGGAGCAAAGAGCAGCCTTGTAATGGCCCAGTGGGTTGTTGGGAAATGAAGTCCTCAGGTCTATGGGAAGACAAAATAACAGTGATGAAACACTATTTGGAGGTAGCTTTTTTTTTTTTTTTTTCCAAATTTGTCTTTTTAATAACAAAAATTATAATTACATAGCTAACCACTTTGAATATTTCTAAAGCATTTAATGTAAAAAGTACAAATCCCCTAATCTTCAGAGATAAAAGTTAACACTTAAGTGTCTCATGACCTCTGAATAACTATATGGCACATATCATATGCAATTTTTTAAATCACAAAAATGGAATCATGCTGTTTTACAAGTTGCTTTTGGGATATTCTCCAGGAACCTCTTAGGCCACCATTTCCCAAAGTGTATTTGATGAAATTTTCCTCACTAATGGTACTCTGAGAAAAAAGAGTAGTGTGGTCAAATAAGTTCAGTCCTGTGGCTACATAAGTCCAGGTCTGTGGTTAAGTTCAGACTTCAGTGCATACTCTTTCCACCTCTTGGTGATTCAAGGTGCATAACAGCATATTAAAGGCTCTGAAAAGGCCTGCAGTAAAAACAAAACAAAACAAAAACCTAATTAGTTTTTCTTAAGCATTTCCCTACATTATTTTTGCCATCACATATTTACATCCAGTAGATTTTTCGAAGGCCATTTTAGGCACTCTTCTCTAACCTCTCCTCCACCTATTTCTCTCTGCCATCTGTAATCTTGTGGCGTAATCTTGTGGGGTAGGCGGGAAGAAAAGAGCTCCTCCCTTCATTTAATCAGCAAATCCTTCCTGTGCTCCTACCGTGTGCTAAGCACTGTGATCACTGGTGGGGATACAGGAGTGAACAAGCTAGCAAGCTCTCTGCCTTCAGAGACGTTGGCTTTCCCTCCTGTGCTGTGATGGCATTAGTCACATCAGGATGGCTTGCACCTGGGAATGGCAGAGCTTCAGCAAGGGATCCTCTCTGCAGCTGGTGGAGCCTTGAACAGCAGGCTAGAATTATCCCCACCCCCGCTGCCCCTGACCTTTCACAAGGCTTCTCCAATTCCCCATGCTTGCTCCTGCTATAAATAGTGATGCCTGACCCAGCTGGCAAGACTCCATGTGTTTATTTTCTCTGTGTGTGCCAGACCTGCACCAAGGCCACTATGCTTTACAAGTTGGGAGAACTGATGGGAGATGGGGTCGGTGGCTTCCAGCAGAAGGCAGGGACTGACAGACAGATGGACTGGGGCATGCTTCAGTTCTTCAAATTGGTATTTATTTTAAGTTTTAGGTGCTTAAAAGAGCTTTGTAATCGAGAAAGAGTGGGGGTGGGCTGCGGACTAAATGTGTATATTTGGGGGTCAGGGAGGTGGTGAAGAAAGTATGAGGTCAGATGGGAAAGAAAGTAAACTGTCATAGTCCTTACCATCTGGAGCTGGCGGTGTTTGCTGTGTGAGGACCATGTGCACACACACGTGTGTGAGTGCGGTTCCATCTGAGAGGCTGTGAGAGCATGTGCCTGGAGAGCGCAGGTGGGGGTGTCCGGCGCCTGAGATACTACCTACTCTTAGCCCTCTTTTGTTGAAATACTAGGGATAAATCTGCAACAAAGATCAGAGTAGTGGAAGTATTCCCAAAAGTAACCCTAAAGGGAATTATTCAAATTTCATAAGTTGCTATCATGTATTAAGCAACTACTTTGTACAGGTCATTATGCTAGATGGTTTACCAAGGTAATTTGTTTTTTCCTCAACATCCCTGTGTGTGATATTTTATTGTCCTACATCAAAGTGGTTCCTTCGAAGTTCAGGGTAAGTCTTTCTGGCTTGCAGGAAGGTCTGGGAGTAGACCTTGTTCTTGTCAAAGTGCAGTCAGTCAACCAAAGAGTGCTAGCTTCTGATTGCTGGTCTTGGACCTGACTTCAGCAGCTTGATCCCAAGGCTTAGTTTTTCATGTGCACACTTCCAGATTTTCTGCCAGCATGCCTGTTAGGGGTGTGTGTGTTAGGGGTGGTGTGTGTTGGTGTCTGGTGATTGGGGTTGATTTTGCCTAGCATTTGCTTGAATCAGCCCTAAAACTAGATCAACCGTGAAGCAGCCACCTGATTGTTATTCATTCTGGGTCACAGAACCTGACTGGCTGCCAGTCCTGTGGAGGGTGTGGATGTGGGCCTGGTGCCATTGTCTGCTTAATCATCAGGAGGAAGAGGCACAGAAAATGATTGCAGGTGACACTTAATTGGAGTTGGTGGTGATTATGTCACCTAACAAAGTAAATCAAAGTCTTTTCAACCCCCAGAGCTTCCTAAATGCCCAGGTTCTAAGGAAGAGCTCCCTCCTTGACTAGATGACAACAGTTCTTTCTTATCTCTGCCATTTTCACCTTTTGTGTCTCAGGTTGCCATTGGGTCACTCAGCACTTTGCTGAATACCTAGAACTATTTTGGATGCTGATGATGCCCTTGTGAATTTCTTTACCATTCCTGATCCCTGAAGCCTCCATCCAGTAGCCAGGCAGATGGAAAGTAGTGTGTTGGTACTTGCATAGGGGAAGTGCGGGACTCTAGGGGAACAAGAGCTGGATTCCCAACCACTGCCTGATACACAGCAGGTGCCAGGGACATGCCTTGAACAGAAGAGAGTTTCCTCGTGTGCTACTTCTCCTCACATTTTCTTCTCCACCTCCTCTTTGGCAAGCCCACTCCTACTCACCTCATGCTTGTCTGGCCTGCCTTCCCCACTGAATAAGAACCACATCCTGGTGGGGGATAGGAACAGGGGTATCAGACACTCAAGCACAATCTTCCTCAATTCAAGCAAGCTCAACTTCGCAGCGAGAGCACCCTTGGGGATTCATCAGAGCCAAACTCCAAGGACCAAAGAGGAAAAGACCTTGGAAATGATCTTGAAGTAGGTCTTTACAGCTTAGCAAAGATTCATTGAGTACCTACTATATGTCCAGAAGAGAGACTTGTAAACAAGTTATGATATAGTGTGAGATGTGACAGTGACAAAGCTGAGGCTTAAGAGATACTCATTGGCCTCCTTATTAGCTTCAAGCCTCTTTCCTACCTTAATTGATCTTTCCTATTTTAATTGATCTTACTTTAATATTCTAGAACTATGTTGGGAATGAACTTGGACAATAGAAAGGGGAACTCTTTTAGGACTCATGACAGGCACTACATTGGAGGACTGATCTTCTGTGCTGAGCAGGGCCTGAGTGTGTGTGTGTGTGCGCATGTGCACACTTAAGTGTGTGACACATTTCTTTTCTCAGTCCCTAATGCCTTTGTTCGTGTCTGGTTCCTTGCCTGTACTTAGTAAAATCAGTGGTTTATCATCGATCTTTGCTTAAGGCCATGATGCATTTTAATTTTGGTATAGTAGAAAGATATTGTCAAAGCTAAAAGTCAACTAGGTTCCAAGTTGTTTAAGGATGGGAGGCTGCTTGTACGCTCCGTCAGTGTGTGGCACCTAGTGGGTACCCAGTGTGGGTTTGCTGAACTGACCTGACTTTTCCCCAAGCCTGCCCCAGGAACCTGGACTTCTCATCCTGAACTTGGGGTTGCCAGCTATATTCCCTGCTCCTGTCAGCATGAAAACTAAGTAGAGAGCCCTCTTTTGTCTTACTGTGCATCTGAGACAGATCCTTTCTCTTTCCAGAGGACTGGGGAAGAAGCTATTTCTGTGGTTCTGTGTACGCTGCAGACTGAGCAGAGCTTGCTCTCCAGTGTACTCCTGCTGTATTTCCTATCTTCTCAGGCCTCCATTGCTTTCAGTGGCTACTTTCAGATAGAATCAAGTCCCAGCCTTCCCTGAGCCTGCTTAGGACAGGTAGTAAGGCTTGTGTTTACCCACTGATCACTTAAACAGGATCATTTTCCCTTTGTCTTAGGAGATAGGACATTAAGCTGTTAAAATCTACTGTAAGTGCTGTTCAGGCCCTAGGACAGGGTTGTTTATATACCCTGTTTGTGCTGTCTACCCAGACTTTAATGAATTCCTTTTACGTGGGCTCTTGTCAACCGTGAGCATGAGAAGGTTTTGAGAGTGGATGCTTCTGTTTCCTCTCTAGTCACTATGTTACCATTTTACTTCATTATTTACTTGTATGGATATAGCCCTGGCCCTAGGCTGTAATTAGAAACAAGTAGGTAGATAGGAGCAGGTGGCTTTGTTGTAGCTTTGTGCATTCACTGACAAGGTGAGCTCCTTTCTGGAGCTGGATTGGAAGTGGGGGTCCAAGGGATCAGGGGATTGCTTTCCTCTCTATAAACACTTTTCCATAACTTTTGGTCCCAAAGGACCTATTGTCTGATGGGGATCTTTTCCCCTTTCTCTCTGAACATGTAGAGACATTATGGAGAAATTATGACCATTATCGTCATTATCATCATCAAGAGAGTGCAGAGAGAGGGCATAAACAGGGTGAGGGAGAGGTGGTGGGGAGCAGTTATTAGCTTAAGTGATAATAAATGTGGACTCCAGTTGGGTAGAGAATAAGAGGCTAGAAAGCAAATCTTGCTGGAAACTTGGGAACACTGTAGCATTCTCTGTGGATCTCTTATCCCATAGGGCTATTGTGAAGTTCTGTAAAACACTGTGTAGAAGGTAGGTATTACTGCTTTTTTTTTTTTTCAACAAATAATATTTCTCGAACTCCTGAGGCATGTGTGTATGTAGTACAACAAATCTGCTCAGTTTTTTAAAGCACAGAAAGAATAAGCAAAACGATGGTATCACTTATGTCCGGAGTTCTTAAAATGCAGCATCTCAAAGTCTTAAACTACATTAATCTAAAAGCCCACTCGGTGGCAGTGCCACTATATGAAATTAGACCTCCAGGGAATGGCTTCCATGATATCTGTCCCCTCAAATTGTTTCGTGATTGCTGTATGCCTGGCTGCTTTCACACTCAGTCTCTTTAATTCTTTGTAGCAGCTCAGCAAAGGAGGTATTACCATTTTCCTTTTCACAGGGCATAAACTGAGACTCAGAGATTGTTATGTACCCAAAGCTGCCTTCTACCAGGGGTAGAAGTGGCAGAGCTCCTATCTAAACCCAAGGCTCATGGCTTTTCAGTACCAGATCCCGCTGGGTTTCAACTTTGTCACTTAGCAGAAAAGCACGTCTATAATAAAAATTTGAGTTGCCCCCTGAAATCCTCATATGATAAAGCAATGAGAAGAGTTTTGATAACCTCTCTCTCCATCTGTAAAATGTGGACAGTAACATTCCCTGGGTTGTGAAGATTAAAAATGACTGGGCACATGAAGCCCTCAGCACTGGGTTTGGCCAAGAGTAAGAGTTCAACAGATTTAGCTGCCTTTCCTGCCTCTCTGCCCTCCTCCTTCCTCCCCTCCTCATGCTTTCTCTTCAGGCCTCAACCCATCCTTCTCTTTCTGATGCAACAGCTTTCTTATTTCTCTTTCTCTTGTGCCTCGCTGCCTGTCTCCTTCCTCGCTGGCCTCAAGCTTAGGGTCATATTGATGTTGGCCAGTTAATACTTACCCACAGTATCCTCCTAGATTAGATTCCTTGCCGATCAGTGGCTGCAGGAAGCCAGAAGCCTCAAGCATAGTAGGGTGTTTGTTTTGGAAAGAGGGATAAGAAAGAAAACAAAGCAGGTCCTTGAATGAAGCTCCAAACCATAGGAGCCTCTACAGAGGTACTGACTTCTGTCCTGGGACTTGGCCCTCCCCTCAGGGCTATCCACACTGATCTAAGGACCATCTGGTTTTGAAAAATAAAGGCCTTGGTTCTAAAAGTCCTTTGCCCCTAGAAAAGCCCTGTGGTTCCACCACTGATAACTGCATCTTTCTCTGTGCATCCCTCTTATAGATCCAGGGCCAGATTAACAGTCCTCCGTCTCCTATTTCTTATCTGAAAAACCCTTCAGTTTGGCAAACCTCAGCTGAGCCCCTGTGATGTGCCGAGGCTTTTTAAGATGCTAGGGTCACCAAGATGAAGTTAAGAAGCTAGGCTTCAGAAACTTTACAGTCTGGGATCAGAGGATAGAGTTCCGAGGCCCACCACAGACACACACGTGATCAAACACACAAATTATTGTGGAAATGTTATAATAGATATGCGGAGCACTGTGGAAACCGGGAGGAGGAATAGTCCCTGGAGGCATCATATGGTGTCACGTGAGGTAAGCTTTGAAGGGTACTTAAGAGTTCCTCTGGTGGAATGAAAAGAGAGGGGGAGATGATTCTGGCAGAAGCGAGGGTGTGAAAATGCAGCTTGCCTGGATTTTAGGGCTTGTGGGAGGAAGATCTGGGAAAGGTTGACGGCAGCCCAGTTATAAAGGACCTGGAAGGTTGTGCGAAGGAGTTTGGACCTTACTTAATCATACTCAGTTGGGGAGCTGTGGAGGGTGGGTCAGTTAGCTCCTTAGCTTGTTTGTTTTTAACCAACCTCAAAAGGGGGGAAAAATATCACTCCTTCCTTCCTTCACATTTTCAAGTCAGCTGCTTTTGTTTCCTTTCTAGGCCTCAGCCAGCTGCTTACATGCTTTTTACAAAATGAGATCTATGTTTTTTTACTTAACCTCTTTTACATATTTTTCATGTTTCTACCTGATCTTTATAATTACCATTTTAATGTCTGCATAATAATCCATCAGTTATTATGCTATAATTTATTTAAAGCAGTAGAGTGAAAAGGACCAGAAAGGTTTTAAAGCTGGAAGCTGTTCAAATCCCAACTGTGATTTACCATCTGTGTAATCCTAGACAAAATATTTAATCACTCCAAGGTTTAATTCATTTATAAAGTGTGTTGATCATAAACCTACCTTGCCGGGCCATTGTGAAAGATTATATCAAATTAGATGAATGATGAATTATGGCCTGGCACTTATTCAATGAGTGGTGGCTGCCCACTTATCATCTTTACTGATTGGCTGAGCTTGATGTTCTAGTGGAAGGTAGGTGTCGATGGGGGGGGGGGGGTTAGATGTGGGGGGAGAGCTCAGGGAGCCAGCCTGAGAGCGGTAGACCCACAGAGGCCAGCAGTAGTCTCCACGAGTCCATGCGACTGTTGAGTATCTGAAATGTGGTCCTTGTTATTTGGGATGTGTAGTAAACATAGAGCACACACTAGGTTGAGAAGACTTAGTATGGAACAGAATATAAAACACCTTGTTAATAATTTTTATACTAAGTATACATTACCATGTTATTTTGGATATACTGTGTTAAAAGATGTTAAAATTATTTTCACTTGATTTTAAAATGTGGCTACTAGAAAACTGTAAAGGACATTATGGGGCTTGTATTGAGTTTCTCTGGCTGCTTTGAGTCCCTATGACTGATCCCATACAGGAAAGACAGGAGGCGTAGGTACATCTGAGTGTGTGTTTATATAAGTAGATCATTAGTGGGTGTCCCCTGAGCAGTGAAATGAAAGATAGGCATTTGTTCTAGACCAGAGAAGCTATCCCCACTTGCCTTGAGTTGGCCATCCTGGCTCTTAAGCAAGTCACACGCAGCAGTGGTTAGATTTTTGACCAAAGCACTCGTTGCAGGGAACAAGTGTGACTTCTCTGCTGAGCTTGCAGGGCGCTTCAGGCCCAGCTGGCAGAGAAGCACTGGGCGTCCCGCTTGCTCTTTTGTGGCGTGCTTCTCTGTCACACATGCAGTGTGTGGGGATCACACAACTGGGAAAAAGACCACACAGACAATGATGGTGGAGGGATAGGCTGCTTCTGGAAGGGGGATAAGTGCTCTGAGTCCAGTACAGCCCTGCTCCACTGTGTGTCCTCACCTTCTCTGGTTTAGAGTCAGAGAAGCAGTGTTCTCACCTTTATGGATTTGATGCTGAGGCTGGCTTCCGGGTAGCATTTCAGATAACCAAATCCTATTTCGGTTTTCCAGCCGGGAATTGAAATTGTACCTAGCTCTTAAAATATCCATTGTACCATTTCCTGTAGAACCCCTCTAGGGTTCTTAGGTTATAGAGCCTTAAAATCAAGGTAAAGTTTAGAAGCAAAGAAAATTTGTAAGAGCTTTTATATACTTTTCTACAGTTGGTCTCCCGTTGGTTGAGCTCAGGAGACCACAGATTTTGGATGCATCTTAGTGGGGTAAGAACAAGGCAAGTGGAAGATACTTAGTCTGGAGGGCAAAAAGTAAAGCACAACAAGCACTATTATCTGCCTTGCTTGGAGAAGTTTTATCTGAGTTAGCCTGCCTGACTTCAGCATTGTTTGATGCAGATAACAGAAAGGCCTGGTGATAGACCCTGGCATCGCTATGGCAGGGGCATTGCTGTACCTTTGCCAGGAGCATTCTCCTTCTAACGTACTGCCCCCCCCGTCTGAGCCCTGACTGCACTCCTCAGGTGGGACAAGGGTTTCATGTTCTTGGTCAGCAGTGGTTAAACTATAACAGCATGTATATGTTTCATTCACTTAGCAACCATTTACTGATCTCTTTCCAACAGGCCAGACACCATGGGGTTAACTGTTCTCTGAGGAAAGTATATGAAAGTTTTAATAGCTTTCCTTTGCTTTCGTTTTCTATCACGACTTTAAATTTGTGACTTTTACGGTCACAGAACAAATAGCCTTGTTTCACAACTTATGAAACTGATTCTTTACTATTAGAGGACTTTTACTTTTAGAGGACTTCTTGTATTCTGGGTACCAGTTTAATTTTTTCTGAAAAGTGGGAGAAATGTACTCTTTACCCCTCCTCCACACTCTGCCCTTCTTTTGGGCCTTGGAGAAAGATCCCCTCTGATCTCTGGGAGCCCCAAGTTTCCCTCCCAGCAGACATGTGACAAGACTTCATCTGCTAGACAGCCCACTCCCTCAGTGCGGGGGGGCCCTATATGCCCTGGTTGGGCTGTGGCAGACTATAGCTCTCACCTCTTCCTCCATGTCAGTCAGCCAGAGGAGGAACTCGGCCCCAGGGTGGCAGGCCAGTAGGTCTTCTGCCCCTACAGAGATTAACTTTTGAAGTAGTTTCATCCCACTGCACTACCTGTGACTTTTCAAGGCAACTATGAAGAGCTGGGAATTAGCCAAAGGCCTGACACCTGAGGCAGTTAGGTGTCCCTGGCGAAGCGACTAGCATTGGGGGTGGTGTTGGGATACCTAGGCATAGACAGCCGTATAAATACGAACGTCTCTGTGCTCCAAGGCCGTGCCGGGCTGTGCTTACCCAGCACACTCTCCCTTCTGCATGTGCACAGATTCAAGCCTGCACACACCTGCACACATACAATATATCCCCTTGCAGGTGCTGTACCCCTCTCCCCACTTGGTCCCCCTGGAAGCCCCCACTTCTCACCTCTCCCCACCAACTGCAGCCTCCACTGTCATTCCTAACTCCAAACCCCAGCCTTTCTGCCAGCCCAGGCCTCTCCAGGTTAGAGCTCTCTGGGGACCGTTTCCTATTGAAAGGAAGAAAGAAAGAAAAAGGGAGGAAAACCAGAAAGAAAGAGGAAAGCAGAAGAATGAAATTGGACCGAAGGGGCAGTGGTGCCTTGAGCTATCTCACTGCATTACAATGAATATGGACTCTATTAAGCTCCGTTCTGCCTGTTAGTGTTTCCCAGGGCAACACAGCCCCCATATGGCAAGCATGCAGCCGATTAGGCTAGGCCCCTGGGCCTCATTGAAGGCTGGGGGGGCTTGACTGGCAGTTGAGCCCCCCCCACCTCCCCCTACTCCTCACACTTGACACTGCCTGTGTTTATCTAAAGCAAGGAAGGGGGGGGGCATTTGGAAAGGTTTTTGTCTGTCTCAGAGAGAAGGGAGAGGAGACTGGAGGCTGGGTGGGTTGAGGGAGGTTGAGGGAGGAAGGTGGGTGGAGGTGGGGTGGAGAGGGGATAGGCAAGGAGGGAAAAGCCTCATAAATATTCAAGAGGAGTGGTGAATGGAGAGAGAAATAAAGCAGATGGAATTCATGTTAAAGAATGCCACAATCACCCTGTTTTGAACCCTCCAAAAACAAAACAAAACAAAACCAAAAAAAAAAAAAAAAGCAATGGTTTTCTAGGAGTGTAGGAGCTGCGTTTATCCAATTAGCAGGGTTGTCAAATTGAATTTATATGGAATAGGGTGGGGGAATTGAGAAGAGAGTGTAGAAGAAAGGAAGTGGGTTTTCTTTTCTCTTAAGGTTTGTGGGGCCCCCCACCACCCTTTATGGCTAGATTTTTTAATTTCCTTAAAGAGAAATTTAAGGAAGGGATATGTGTGACAAAGAAATGTGACTCCCTCGTAACTTTTTCCTCAAGTGATTGAGGTGGGAGAGAATTAGATCTGTCCAGTGGGAAAAACAAGAGACCACATCTTCTCTTTACTCGGAAGGCAGAGGTGGCTTCTCCCGGGGTTCCTCCCCAGAACCAAGATGGTATGTCTAAATTCCTTCTTTCCCCTTTCATAGATGGTGAAGAGGTTCACCTACCTCAGTGGAAATAGGTTCTGTCTGTGTTGGTACAACTTGTTAAAAATTTTGAGTTCAGTGAATGAGGAGCCCAGATTAGGCAAATGCCACTTTGGTTATTTATTGCCTTCTCAAAAACCACCAGTGAGTCCTCTGTCTGTGATGCTCATCTCAAACTCTTTTCCCTAATCTTCCACAGCATAACCCAATCTCAGTTTCTTACCTTGCCTCTTCCCATTCTTCTGAAAGTCCCCATAATAGGGTACAAACTCTACAGAGGAAATAAAAGAAATTCCACTACAGTACTGGAAGAAGATATTGGAGATGCTCTTAAGGTTTATTTTTTTTTTTTTAACTTTTTTAAATCTGTTTTTGTTTTTGTTTTAGAATTTATTTATTTATTTATTTATTTATTTGACAGAGAGATCACAGGTAGGCAGAGAGGCAGAGAGTGAGAGAGGGGGAAGCAGGCTCCCTGCTGAGCAGAGAGCCTGATGCAGGGCTTGATCCCAGGACGCTGGGATCATGACCTGAGCTAAAGGCAGAGGCTTTAACCCACTGAGCCACCCAGGCACCCCTTAATGTTTATTTCTGTCTAAAAAACGTGGAAGGAAAGAAATTCAGCTTTCCTGATATTTAATACCAGGGTTGGCAGTGGTACCTTTAGCCTGTATATCACAGGGTGATGCATGACAATAGTAAAAGATCTCCTCTGGTTGACAGTGGAGACATCACTGGCTTATTCACTTCCCAGTTTTCCTGTTCTCTGTTAAGTGGATTTACAGATTATATAATTTACTTTTGACTAAATTAATCGTCACAAAACGACAAGTGGCTTAAAGAGATTGCTGCAAAGAAACTGGGGCTGAAGAGTAGGCAGCTAATCCAAGCACACGCTAACAGGAAGAGAGCAGCAGGGTTGACCCTCTTCAAGCCACATCAGGAAGTAAAAACAGTGCTAATGGAATCCCATGTGATGAGAAGTCAGCAAAGTAATTAATATTCAAGCAGACTATTTGAGAGAGGTTATAGCCATATCATTACCAATGTACCTAATCCTAAAGAGGCTTTCTGTTTTAAGGTATTAGCTTTAATTGCATTATAAACAACATTATAAACAATCATGATTAACATGTTATTAAAACAGGGTTTCACTTTTGCCTACTCTTTTTAAATTTTAGTTGGGCAGCCCATGCATTTAATTTATGGATAAATATTAATGGGTTAGGCATATTTGCCCAGAATATTTTACTCCTAAGAAAACAAGATCAGAAAAGTTGGGAGACCACTGTTCTAGATAAACCTGTAACAGCCAAACTGCTTGATGTACCAGCTCCCAGACAGATCTTTCCCACCAGCAGTACCCTCAGCTCTTTATATATACACACACATCCCAAGGGGCCTTCTAAACCCTTTATCCAGGGAACCTTTCCTGAAGACCCAATATTGAAAATGCTCCCCTCCTATGCTCTCACTTGCCCCTTCTCATTTGTGACTGAATTGGTGATCAGTTAAGGTTTTAAAATAAAGGATGCTAAAGTTGTTACATGAGCGGAATCCCCTAAGCTTCAGTGGTTTTGTGCAACAGTGGTTTATTTCTTCTGTCCTGGATTGCCTTGACTTCTTCCACCTTGGAGCTAGAAACACAGGGCATGTGTCCCCAGGACTGGAGAGGGGAGAAATGGAAGGTGGACCCTAGTTCTCTAGCTCTTAACAGCCATAGCCTGGAAGGGACACATGACCTATTTGCTCACACTTGCTTGGCCAGCACTAGTCACATGGCTCTAAACCTTCTGCAGAGGACGCTGGGTAGTGAGGAGCTTCTGGAGATTTGCTGAACACTAGCTGACTTAAAGTCCTGAGCTGTCGTTCGTCAGAGATCCATCCTGTAGTACAGTGACTTGCGTACTGTCCTCTATGGGAGATCAGTAACATTTTTTATACCTGGTAATAGTGAAATCATAGTATCATACTTTTTACTAGACACTCAGTCAAAATATGATTAAGGAATAAGCTAGAGGGTGCCTGGGTCGCTCAGTCAATTAAATCGAATCACATCCAGCTCCTGCTCAGCGGAGAGTCGGCTTCTCTCGCTGCAATGCCCCCATCCCCACCCTGTGCTCTTTCACTCTCTCTCATTCTAGCTCTCGCTCTATCACAAATACATACATAAAGTCTTTAAAAAAGAAAAAGGAATAAGCTAGGAATATATTTAGAGGCCGGCTAGAGCATGGCTTATACTTAAGAACATCAACGTTTTGTTACTCTTGCCTGTTTGACGTCAGAGTGGTCTGGGTAGATGTTCTAGGTATTAGCCTAGAACTGCACTGCCCGGTGTGGTTCCATTAAAAACTCAGTTCCTCATCCCAGTAGCCACACTTAAAGTGATTGATAGCCATACATGGCTAGTGACTAGTACTGATAGTGCAAATGAAGGACATTTTCACCTTTGCAGAAAGTTCTATTGAAGGGGACTATGTGAAGAATAGTACAAGATTGTTCTAGATTTGGGTGTACATGGTAGAAGAATGAAAACAACCACAGAGAAAATTACTCTTTTTCTGTTTTTAAAAAAGATGTATTTATTTGAGAGAGCGAAAAGGTGCATGTGGGCATGCGCAAGAAGTGGAGGAGCAGAGAGAGGGGAGACATGCAGGCTCCCCGCTGAGCAGAGCTTGACATGGGACTCCGTCTCAGGATCCTGAGATCATGCCCTGAGCAGAAACCAAGACTCAGGCGCTTACCCAACTGTGCCACACCCAGGCCCCCCAGTGAAAGCTAATCTTACAGATAACGATTCAGGTAACGATTCAGGTACTTTTCTGCGTAAGAAAGTAGATTCGTTCTTAAAGTAGTCCTAAGCAGTTGGTAAATATCTCAGAAACTGTTTGGTGGGAGGCAGTATTGGGATAGTAGAGATAGCCTGGGGCTAGGAGTCAGGGGACCTGACTTGAAGCCCTAAATCTCTCTTAATTAGCTGGGAGCCCTTCTGCAAATCACTTAGTCTCTCTGCTCCTTGCTTTTCTCATTTATAACATTTAATATCCAGAGGTGTTATTCCAAGCTATTATTTTATTTTCTCTGAGGTCCCTCCTAATTTAAAATCTTTCTTTTTAATTAGGTCTGTGGGTAAAAGTACAACTTTTTAAGTAAAAGTGACCTTTCTTAAACTCTTCTAAATCTATTTAAACTCATGTATTCAGCCCTTCGGGAACTAGATTCGTTTGCTTCCCAGGGATCTTCCCCAATGCCATTCCTCTGAGCAGGAGCTCCGCCCTCTTTCTTGAGGGCAGCACTCACCGCCACCCCCTGCTGCCTTCCCACAGCCACTTGGCATCACCTCGTAGGAGCAAAACTTCTCCCTGCCTTCAAAGACGTTTGGGAAAAGTGAATCTTACTCTATAGAATGGGGAACTTGCAAAAAAAACAAGCAAAAGAAGTAATTTGGGATCAGAAATATTTCTTTTTGGGGTGTCTGGGTGGCTCAGTCATTGGGCATCTGCCTTCCGCTGGGGTCGTGATCCCGGGGTCCTGGGATTGAGCACTGAATTGGGCTCCCTGCTCGGTGGAGGCCTGCTTCTGCCTCTCTCACTCCCCTGCTTGTGTTCCCTCTCTCGCTGTGTCTCTCTCTGTCAAATAAATAAATAAAATCTTTAAAAAAAAAAAATTCTTTTTTCATGTGGCTAGCCGCCCTCAACCAATGGAACAAAAAACTTTGTCAGATCTTATTCTTGTCACTGAAAGGATGTTTTTTTAGAAACCATTCTCCCTACGGTATCTGCTAGATCACATGTTCTTCTGTTTCACTCATCATGGTTATTGGCCAGAGGATATCCAAAGGGTGTGCTGTGTGTTTAAGACCACGAAGGCTTCCCTCTTTTTCTAAGACAGCTGCAGTGTCCTGAGCGACCAGGGAGGGGGTGTGGGCTCCTGTGCCCTGGTCTCGCCTGTGCTCAAGCCTCTCCTCTTGGGAGAAGGTGGAGCTGGCTGCCTCTCGCTCCTGATGAATTCGCAGTTGTTTGTAATTTTCTCACAAAATAAATACTCCAAGGCTATAATTTCTCGTTGGTCTCAACCCCAGAAAGTGTATTCTGTTGTTGTTGTTTTTGGAAAGTTTTGAAAATGTCTGTTTGCTGGAGATTATTTCAGTGGGAGCATGTATGTCAGCAGTTACATTTCTCAGACACATTTTCTTTCTCTTTTCCGTGTCCAAATAACCCTTCAAAATAGCAAGTACCTAGGCCTCAATGAGGAATTCATGTCGGAAATTTATTCTCTCCTCTGCTTTTTTTTTTTTTCTTCATCTCTCCTCTTTTTCTGAGAAAATCCATAGAAAATAAGAAGGATCTAGACATACTTGGCATTGCCAAGAAAAGTAACAGGCCTTACTGTTGCCTTTACCCAACTTCGAAATTGTACCGTGTTCATTTCATGGTGGGGCAGAGCCACACTGCACGTAGGAATTGCAATTCAGCCTTAGTTGTCTTTTATTTTTAGATTACAACAGAATTCTCAGAAGATACAAATCTTTGGGATTATCTTTCTAGACCAAGCTCACTAGGTAACTCGGTCCAGGAAACAACTCTGTTTTCCTGGCTGCGAAATAAGATGCATTCTTGCTACACTGATGCCCCTTCCTCCCTATTTTTGTCATAGTTCTGCATTTTGTGAATGAACCTCCGGGTGACCTGCTTTGAGGTCATTAAATGGTCTCTGTTTACAACTCTGTCATGGGGCTTAATGAGTTAACTCCTTTCTCCCTCTTTACATACCTGTTTCCTCTTACTCCCTTTCCTTCCCCAGATGCATTCTTTTCTCCTGGTTGCTTATAAAAGTGGGTTGGTGGTTGGTAGCAAAAGTGGGGCCTGTTTCCATTTTGATTCCTATAAATTACCAAGGGTGCAGAAGTAACAGTAATTGTTTGGCTGGTCCTCATTAAGCAGGAGGGGGTCTGGGCTGAATTTCCTCAGTAAAACCTTCGTGGACTTTACAACGCAAACACCTCTGCAGCCACCCTGTGCTCAGATAAAAAACAGCCCTCCTGTCCTCTTTGTCTGCTTGTCATCTTTTTGCCCTTTTTTTTTTATTCATGTTCATTTCCTGCCTCCATGCCTCCTCCTTCCTTCTTTTCCGCTCCTTCCTTTCTTGAGACATGGACAGAACAGGTGCCAGCAATTTTCTCAGGGAGTTGGGCAAACAGGAGCATGTCATGATCAAGTTCCTAAAATCCTTTCACTGGTAATTCATTCAGAGTTCTAGATAAATAGGTTATTTCATTGGGGAATAGTAGAGAATTAAAGCAAGTATCTGGAAAATTGAGAAGAAACCAAAACTTGCTTTTCGGTATTAGTTTCAAAATCTGTTAATGGAGTTTTCCTCTAGGACTCACTGTTAAAATGCCTCACTGTTCTACATCTCCCTTACTCCAAATCTGTTAAGCTCCCCACTGGGTGCAGAGCACTGATAGAAAAAAAAAAAAAAATGTGAAAAGGTCCTTATTGTGTTTAAAGTACAAAAATTTGAAAAGATTTTCTTGGCATCTCTGAGACCCTAGGATTCATCAGAGACACCCCCTAAACAAGGAGTTCAGCATGCATTGTGCATATGATGGTACTGTCCACGATAGTCTGGTAGTGGCGGCATGGACTGCCGTGTGGCTGTGGATATCGGACCTCCTGCAAACACATGGTTCCCAACAGGTGTGAGAGATGCTCACAGCCCAGACCCTGGCCATGGCTGGGGGTCCCAGCCCCTCTCATGCTGGGCTCCCTTGCCCTCCTTGCTGCCCGTACACGGGGCAAGCCTGTAGCACTCGTGCCACAGTAAAATCCCCTTCTGGCTCAAGGGAGCCACTTAAAAGAAGCTTCTTTTAGATAAGAAATGACAGGAGAGTGTTCTTTGGTCTTCCAGCAGCTATTCAGATCAACATCTTGAATGTGGCCAGCATGTGCGCTAGAGGCAGGGGGCAAGGGGACAGAGCCAGGCCCTGTGGCAGGCAGCCTCACTCACCAGGGCCATCTCTTTCTTTCTCACAACAGAGCAGTGCGGGGGATCGTAGTACCTCTTGGAGTGAGTCCTCTGGCTTATGGGACGTTGGCTCGAACCCTTTGTGACACCGTGCTGCATGGGACGATGACAACTCAGAGAGAAAAAAGGCCCGAGGTCACCCTCGCTTGCCTCCTCTTGGCCACAACAGGCTGCTTTGCTGACTTGGGTGAGTGCTTTCCTTCCCTTTCTCAGCCTGCCCCTCTTACAAGAACACTTTGCCCCTTCATGTCTCATTCAGCAGTGACCCTTTAACAAGGCCTTTCTTTTCCTGGATTTCAATGAACGCTTCATTGCCACTGGCCTTTGGGGGGTACACTTAGTAATACAAGATGAGACATCATCTTGGCTGCCTCATATTGTTGCATTTTAGTATTTTAATCGTTTTAAATATATACGAGCGGAGGAGAAGTAATAGTAACTGCCCTTAATTGAGCATTTACTGTGGGAGATTATGGCAGGCAGTTGACACGCATTGTCCCGGGAGCCAGGTATTCCTAGCCCCATGCTGTAGGTAAGAAACTGAGATACAGAAAGGCTAGTGACCTGGCTCAGAAGCTGTGGCACTGGGGTTTGGGCCCAGGTCTGTCCAACCCCAAAGCTGAAGCGGCCACTCCAGTCTGCTGTCGTCGTGGTCGCCTTCTGTTTTCTTCTTTCCTCTTCTTTTTTTTCTTCTTTCTCCTTCCTTCTTTCTTCTTCTTCTTTCTTCTTCATCTTCTTCATCTTCTTTTTTTTAAGATTTTATTTATTGTTTTGGCAGAGAGAGAGAGATCACAAGTAGGCAGAGAGGCAGGCAGAGAGAGAGAGGGAAGCAGGCTCCCCGCTGAGCAGAGAGCCTGATGCAGGGCTCCATCCAGGACCCTGGGATCATGACCTGAGCCAAAGGCAGAGGCTTAACCCACTGAGCCACCCAGGCACCCCTCCAGTTGCCTTCTGAGAACATGTACAGGTTGGGGAATGGACCCAAGCACCCGGGAGTTCTTCAGGGGAAGATGGACTCCCCCAGGTTGCTCAGCTTGGAAAGGCCACCTGGGTACTGTGCTTCTGAAAAGATCATGTTACTGGCTTCATGGGGATGTTCATTCATGGCTTTGTCCCTATTCTCCCTCCAGACCAGGTCCCTCAGGTCACTGTCCAACCTTCTTCCACGGTCCAGAAGCTCGGAGGAACCGTGATCCTCGGCTGTGTTGTGGAACCCCCATGGATGAACACCACCTGGCGCCTGAATGGGAAGGAGCTGAATGGCTCAGATGATGCTCTGGGCATCCTCATCAGCCGTGGGACCCTCGTCGTTACCGCCCTCAGCAACCGCACCGTGGGACGGTACCAGTGTGTGGCCCGGATGCCTGCGGGAGCTGTGGCCAGCGTGCCGGCCACTGTGACACTAGCCAGTGAGTGCTGCTCCTTGCTCCTCAGCCCCGGGGCTCCTCTCTCCTCCTCTCTCCCATTCTCTTTCTCCCCCAGGCCGTCCATAACCCCTTGTCAGTAGTCTTCATGTGAAAGGGGGCCTTACAATTTGACATTTCAAACCAGAGAGCAGTAGGTGCCCAGCAGTCCCCAGGGGTGGACGACCTTTGGGCCCCTGCGAAGCTGCTCTCTAAGTAGGGGCCTGCTGTGGAGTAAGTGTCTAGAAGGAGGGGAACTGCACGTGGTTGAACTGTTTACAGGCCACAGCTTTCTGCTTTCCCTCTGGCTATGGGTGTGACTGAGCCAGCTGCTCCCTGTCCCCCACCCAGTCCTCCGTCCCCCGTCCTCCGGGCAATTATGGTCAGAGCATTTACAGGGCCATGTATAGTCTGAGCAGAGCTGCCCATCCCACATGTGGCCTCCTGTCTGCTTGAGGGGCAAGTGTATTCCATATGCCAGATATATAAATAGTAGAGCACAATGAGAAGGAAAGTGTGACCAAGAGTAAAACGAACAGAAAAGAGGATGAGATTGGGGTACGGTTTGGTCCAAGGAGGATGCCAGGTGAAGACTTGATAGTACTCTCAATTTTTAATTATCACTTGAGTGTATTATGGTACCCCAGTGCAAAACACACATTGCCTCATTGTCTACCCATTGTACATACAGGAGGCAAGATTTAAGGAATAGACGTCTGAAGGCTGCGGGGCAGCCCCAATATCCATTCTTAAATGCTGAGTCTACAACCAGGAAATATTAAGAATGACCTCTTATTCCTTGGACCTTGTTCCCTTGTGACCTAGCAGGGTCCCCTTACCCCTGACTACTTGCTTCGGACTTCGATGTCACTGTCCTAATCACCCTCCTGAGGGATATGTGTTATGGGTCATGCCTAAAGCCTCCAACTTCTGCATTGCTCCTTAAAGTGTGGCTGGGGTCCCTGGGGTGTGCAAGGCATGAGTCCTGCAGGAAAGTATTAGGGGATGAGAAAGTAGACCAGCAGGGGTGAAAAGACCCCTCTCTGCCCTCCCGTTGTCAGGTCCCTGGAGGGACATCCCTCTATGGAAGAGCAGGGCAGAGGCTGCCGGCCCTGTTGCTGTTTTCTTGGGAAGTAGTCAAGCAGCTCTGCCCTTTTCTCGGAGAAGGGAGAAAGCAGGGTGGGTCCTCAGCTGACCCCCCAATGGACTAGGCTGAGCCTGGGCTGCCTCTTGCTGCCTCCTCACACAGTAGGAACCATTTTCCTTGGTGGCAGCATGAGCACATGAATCTGAGCCCCGGGCCTCTGGGAGGTAGGCTGTGCATGGTCAGAGGGAGGCAGGCCCTGGGCCACCAGCTGGGCCCTCCCCTCCACCTGTGCTTGTGGGTGTGAGGAGGAGGGTACGGGCAGACTTAGGTGAGGAGGGCTGAGGATTGGGAGGGGTCATCTCGTCGTATAAGAAGGGCTGAGGTCTGCACTCCTACGATCATATTCCTCTTTTATATTTTCCAATTGTAATGAAAATCACATTACAAAAAGTACAGAATTTATATATATTATATATAATAACATTTCCCCTCAGCCCACCATCGTCACACAGCCACCATTTGCCATTTTGCAGGATACTTTCCAATCTTGATCTATACCCATACTTTCTTTTTTTATTGAAGTATCTAATTAACACACAGTATCAGTTTCAGGTGTACAAGATAATGGTTTGATATTTGGGTGCCTTGTGACATGGTCACCACAATAGGCCTACGTACCATCTGTCGCCACACACAGTCACCTTTACTGATTGTATTCCCTGTGCTGTACATTATATCCCCATGGCTTATTTTATGACCGGAAGCTTGGACCACTTGATCTCCTTCACTAATCCCCCCCCCCCCAGCCCTTCCTCTCTGACAACCAGGACTCTATTCTGTGTCCGTGAGTCTGGGTTTTATTTTGTTTTGTCTTTTAGATTCTACCTGTAAGTGAAATCATGGCGTACCTGTCTTTCTCTGACTCATGTCCCTGAGCCTGAGGGTATGCCCATACTTTCACACTGTCATAGCGACCTACTGAATATACAGCTTCTGTCCATATTCTCTCCCCCTCAGCATTGTGTGGTAAGCACCTTCCCTTAGCCATATGACTATATTTACTTTTCTTTTTCTAGAGTTCTAGAGTTCTAGAGTTGAGTATAAATGCATCCAGTAAAGTACACAAAGTGCACTAATAAGTCAACAACTGATGCATTTTTCTTATGTCCACCCCAAGTAACCATCTCTTTAGTGGGTCCCCCCTTCCCCTTACCTAGTCATCTGTCCCCCACAGCCTGCAGCAGAGCAGAATCAGAGTTACCAATGGCCCTCGAACATGCCTTGAGTGGATCTACCATATGTACTGATTGTGGGCCATTAGGTCACTTCTAGTGGTTCATTATTACAAGTAAGATGTGCCTTTTAGTAGCGTTCGTGCCTTTAAAGGATAGCGTTGCTCATCTGCAGATGGTCAGCATGTGTCTGTGAAGGCTCAGGAAACTCCACAACCATTTATTTGGCCTCTTTAGGAGCCAGACTGAACGTTTTATTTGGAGAAAGGGATAGTTGGAGAGTACAAGATTTATGTTAGAGCCCTCCTTCTACTTTAAGGTGTATCTGTATGAGGAGAAACCATTTTTCACCTTTATTTTTAAAAAAATTCCTGGCCACTTCTTTCTGTGGCACTTAAAGGGATCTGCAGTTGACAGTGAGGACAAAGGGGAGGGTTTGGTTGCATCCCAGAAGGCCCAGGGAGAGAAGAAGTGGGTTGTGCGGAAGCCCAGTGAATCTTGCTTGAAAGCCAAGAACTGTTGGCTTGTCGTGGAAACATGAATCAGAAGTGAAATGTTTGGAGCTGACTGGAGGGACGGAGAAGTGCTGGAAATGAGAGCAGGCTCTGAGGAGCTGTGGCCACGGAGTAGAACTGCAGCCTGCCCAGCCCGGAGGAGGCAGGGGGAAGGCGGAAGCAGAGGCAGAATGGGGTGCTGTCTTTGGGCTAATGCCATGGGGGATTTGGCCCAGACTCAGCAGTTAGATTAAGTTTCTGAAAGCACATTCCTGAGCAGAATGGGGCTGTGTTTTGCTGGTTGGCTGATGGAGGGAGGCTGAGTGGTGAAGGGATTACCAAGGCATGGTCTGCATTTAGAGGCAAGGCTGGGCAGTGGCATGCGGGCGCGCACACACACACCCGCCCACACTCAGCACTTAAGGCTTCCTTTTCCTCTGGCCTCTTTCGTGTGCATTCAGATGTTCATCCTCAGACAAAGCACTCACTGTTTGGCCTACCTAACAAGGTGCTGCCTGCTATGTCTTCATGAACTCCTAGATCACTGGAGCCTTTTGATGGTGGGGGCTTGGATCTGGCTTGAGGATTCAGGGGTATGGAGGAGACCTCTAACAAGAACATTCCTAGTCCAGACCTCTTTGACTTAGATGCTGGGGGCTGGGGTTATGCTTGGACTTCACCCCTGTCTGGACATTGGCTTCTGGTCTTCAGTAGAAGCAGAACGGCTTATACATACAGGCACACCTTGGAGATGTCGTGAGTTTGGTTCCAGATGACTCACAAGAGCGTGAGTCAAATGAATTTTTTGGTATCCTGGTGCATATAAAAGTTACGTTTATACTATCATGCAGTCTATTAAGTGTGCGATAGCATTATGACTAAAAAAAAGTTTGTTCCTTACTTAAAAAATATTTTATTGCTCAAAAAAGTCTAACCATCAACTGAGCCTACAGCAAGATGTAATCACTGATCACAGATCACCATAACAAATATAATAATGATGAAAAGATTTGAGATATTATGAGCATTAATAAAATGTGACACAGAAAATGAGCACATGCTGTTGGGAAAATGGCACTAATACACGTGTTTGATGCAGGATTGCCACAAACCTTCAATTCGCTAAAAAAAGAAAAAAAGTATAAAATTTTATCATATTATATATATTTACATATATTATAAATATATTTATACATATTTTATGTGTGTGTGTGTGTGTGTGTGTGAAGGAGAAGGAAACAAAGGCAGAAATAGATTTATTTTAAAGAACTGGTTGACAGGATTGTGGAGGCTGATGAGTCCGGAATTCATCGAGCGAGCCAGCAGGCTGGAGATCTGGGAGTCCCCCCAGCAAACTGCAGAGCACCTGTTCTCCAGCACTGGGTTTAGTGTTTGGATGTTCTGGAGATTGGTGTCCTGAGAGTTGGGGGTGTGTTCCGAGTTTCCAGCAGAGCACAGGAAGACCTAACCCTTGCCTTTAAGGAGCTCTTAATCTAACGGAAAAGGCTGACTGCCTTAACGTGTTAGCCCTAAAGCCAGTCAGTCCCCAACAGAGACAGAAACAGATTTGCCTGGGAGCTCAGGCTGACAGTGATTCATTTCAGTTTCAGGGGTTGGAGGAAGATTTGGGAGTTGAGCCTTTAAAACAGTGTGTGGGGAACAATCTTTCTCTCTCATTCCTTGAGTTCTCTCATACCTTTCTAGGACCTTCAACAACTAAATTTTGCTCTTAGCATTGTGTACCTTAGATTTAAGTCCATTGCAGTTTCTGGAACGGTGCAGATGCAACCACAGGGAGCTCGATTTCCACAGTGAGGTAATTCCATGGTAAGTTCAGGGACAGCCTGAATGAAGCCACTAGATGATCGTCTCTCTCTTGCTACCCCATCGGATTCTGCCTTAACTCTCCCCCATTTCTCACTGTTTGTTTCTCTTTTCCCTTTGGGAATGTATGTTCTGTGATTAATAAAGGAAACAGAGTGTTTTCTCCAGGGCCACTCCTCTCTGCCAGTCTGCTTCAGCCAACCAGTGACTCCTTGACTAAACAAGAAGGAACCATTGGCTCCAAGTTGGGAAAACATTTGTTGTTAGCTTAGGCTTCTGAGGGAATCCTGTGCAAGCCCTTTGCTTTGCAACAAGTGGGTGGTGGCAGGAAGAAGAGTTGGGGAAGGAAAGGAAACACAGGTGGCGTCCGAGCTTGCCCAGGACGGGAAAGGAGCCCACAGCCGGAGGCTGGGCTGGTGATTCTGCCAGGCTGGGGAGATCGAGTCAGCTCTATAGGGCGGTGGACACGGTCAGAAAGGGAGAATGAGCCTCAATGTGAGGTGTAGCTGCTTTATACTGTAAGTTTTATTTTACTTTGCCAATTGGACAAGGAAATTAGTGACCATTTACACCCAAAAGGAGCTAAGCAACTTGAATATCTAAATAGGAAATAACTAAAGAATACCTTATAGTATTAAACCAAGTCCTCTTAACCAAAGTGCTGCTTTCTACTGGATACAGGCAGAAATTCATGCCTCACAAAAATTTCCCCTGATATTCTGGTGAAATCTTCAACACTAACCCCATCAGGCCTGGTGCAAGTGCCCAGACAAAGCTGTAGTGTGAGCTCAGGTCAGGGCATCATGGCAGCGCAGCAGCTGTCTGCCCCAAACAGCCAGGGTTCCAGTTCTCTATTGAGTGATGGTCATAGTTTACCAAAAGAAGACCTCAGGTCCACGGTGCATCTTCTACTAAAGACACATTTACAATTCCTACCCTTCTCTCCTCAGCATGTTCTTTGCACACACAGCCACATGCTTAAGTAAAAGTAAAAATCTTAGGTCCATCTTCTAATCTAAGAGTGAAGGGAGGACCTCATAGTGTGTTAAGCAGGTACCACCTATAAATTCAATGAGCCAGAGCAGACTTTGCTCAGGAAGGTGAGGGACGCATTAATTAGCTTACTTGAAATCACTGGAGCCCTCTAAGGAACATGATGCAAGATGGTTCCTTTAAAATAAAAAAGTCAGGAGAGCAGATGAGTCCTTTGGCTCCCCCTTTTCTATGTGTGGAAAAGCTTAGGGATTTCCACCTTGACCTTGTTCATAGACTTTCAACCCTTCCTGGAGCCTGGTAATAACCCCAAGAACAATAGAACAGCGAGTCTGTCCTGCAGGTGGGTCCGTGTTCACATCTAAGATAAAGACAGTCCCTCAATAGTGAGCAAAAATGTCAGCAAAGGGGGAAAAACATTTGCTGAGGCAAAAACAGCATTTTTTTTTTCCTGAGGGAAAATGATGTTTAATGTTGAGTGACTGTGCTCCTTTACCTACAAACGCATGAAGACTTTAGGGATCACAGAACAGGACTCAGGCTGCGGCGTGGCACTTAAGTCCCTCTCTCAGCCTCACCTCCCACTCTAGACCCACCAAACTCTGCCACTTTCTCATCTCATCTTGCAGATTCCCCTTGTTTTGGGAATGGTGCCCCCCCTGCCTGCAGCACCATCTTTTGCATTCCCTTTGCTAGACATGCCTGTATCCCTTCGGATAACAATTCCTTCTCCGTTTTTAAGACTTGAATATCTTCTCCGGGAGTCTTTTCTCGATGCCCTCAACATCTGGAGTGGGGTCTCCTCTTCCCAGCTTCCTCAGCCTTCCTGTGTTTCCTTCTCTAGCCCTCTCATTTGCCTGGAGTACAGGGACTGCTGCCATTCATCTCTGGGACCACACAGCTTCCCACAGGACCTGGCATGCAGTAGGCCTTCAGTGAATGTCTAGAAAGAGGAAGACTCCCAGATAAAATGTGTCTGAAGTCTAGAAGGTCAAAAGGGGCATGCAAAAGGCAAGCAGAGTTTTCTTCTCCAAACCCTGATCTATGAAGAGGCTTAAGGGAATTAAAAAGGATGAAGCAAGGACTTAGGATATAAACCGGTTGAAGATACAAAGAGATTCGGGGAGGGTTCAGAAAAATTGATGGATGTCAAAGCCTCAAGGGCTGTTTAAAAGGAATTGAGATGTTTGGGGGAAACTGGAAACTTCAAAGGGAGATGCCAGTGGATGAGGCTTGGCATTCTATCAGACACTTCATGGGACGCTCTCAGAGGTGCTGGGCAGCTTGCATCAGTAGCCACCACTGCTTGTGGGAATATGTAGTTCCCAGGTATTCCCAGGAATATGTAGTGCCCAGGTGGGTAGAAAAAGTGGAGCCACTTTGGGCCCCGCTGGCCTTTGGACAGTGCCCGTGCCTCCCACCCAGGGTTCTGCATGTAAGAACCATGCTGGGGCTCTCCTCTCCATCCTGCTGAGTGTGTTGGCCTCCGTTTTCTTTCCCCTCCCTCTTCCCGTACAGGCCACCAGCCTGCCAAAGACTCTGCCAGGATCTAACTCGGGCTCTCAGGATCCTAGACCACCAGGATTCACATTAATTTTCCCATTACTAAGTTTGTAGTTTATATTTGGTTGATCAGAGAAATATGTATGATATGGGTTGCTGGCAAGTAAATCTTCTTTTTTTTTCCTTCTCTTAAGTGTATTTTTCAAACCATTTCATTCCTTCATTGAGTCCAAAAGAAACTCCCAAGTTCTGCTAACCAGGCCTACCTCATCGCAGCACTGAAGTCAGATAGATGAGATGGCCTGCAGACATCTCTGTTCATCTGGCTGCCAGACTCCATGGAGACGTGGCTTCCATCCTTGTCTTCAAGGATTAATCACATTTCTTGTTCTCTTATTTTAAAAAAAATATTTTTAATGATTTAAGCCAAGAAATTCCTGAAGCCTTAGGCCAGTTTATTGCACATCATTTAATGACATTGCAAACTGGGTTCTTTTTATTTTCCCTTGTTCCTATCATGTTCCTCCCTATATGCCCTTTCTCCTCTCCTGCCCACCTCTGGTCTTGGCTTTGATCTTCTGCCCTCATCCTCCTAGTTCTTCCATCTCTCCTGCATCCTCGGCTTCCTCCCACGGCTCAAATCTGAGTACAGACCCCACCTCAACTCAAGGGGAAAGAAAGAAACACAAGATGAAACAACTAATGTATTTGGCATCTGCAAGCGTTTTTTTTTTTTTTTTTTACCCCCATGGAAACTGTTTTTACTTAAATAAGAGACAGCATGCCTTGCTTTCATTGGAAAGTGTGTTTGAAAAATTTCATGCCATGTTTCCATGGCTCTCAGGAGAGAGTTTTGGAGCCAAAATTATTTGTGCAATTGGACAGGCAAGAAAAAACTCCTAACAAAAACCTATTTATCCACTCTCCTGGACTGCAGAGGGAAGATGAAAACTGCCTCTGCCAACCCCTCTGCCCTTTCTGGGTTGCTCCAGAGCTCAAGGGGACCTGATTTAGGCTGGAATGCTGTTGTAGAGATGGTAGGGACTAAGCTTGCAGGTACTACCTCTTGCAAATTATCATATGCTGCCTTGCGTGTTGTTTGTACCTGTCTCCTCTATCAGAGTAACCATCCCTGAGGTTAGAAACTGTATTTTTGTATTCATGATCTCTTCTGCAGTGCCTGACAAACTAGACGGTTCTGTAGCTCCTGGCTGAATGAGTGAGTCAGTGATGTCTGGTAGGATGATTATGTGCCAGATATCTACTACGGGGTAGACCCATTTTGCTCAGCCTTGTGGGCTGCAGTTCAGTTTGGTTTCAGTGGTCTGTGTAATACGGCTACAGACTTGCAAAATGCTTAATCAGTACCCAGAATGCGTGGCTTCCGAGATACCTGCCCATGCCACTGTGAACCCCATCCCTACTGGGTGCCAGGCTTTCTGGCCTCATCTGCTTCTGAGCTGATTGCCGTGGTTTGCCCCTTGTAGAGCCCTTTATTTCAGAGGACTGACCTTTGGGATCCTGTCAAGACATAGGTCCTCAGGTAACTTGGAGGTCGAGAATAGTGTTGTGAGTGCGCATCAGTGAAGCCCACACAGGGAGGCAATGCTTGGGACCCATCACCCTCTCAAACTCCACCTCCAAGTCCATTCTGGAGAGCAGTGAGCTGCGGGCTCCGCCAGACACACCTCTCCATTTCACTTCCCTTGAACCTTTGCCATCTTCTAGTGTCTTCAAGGGTGAGGGAAGGGCCACATGGTCAGCATGTCACTGAGGAGGACTACATTAGGGTGAAGTCTTTCTGTGATTTGTGACGTTCGCCATAGACGCAGCAAGCCACCGCAAGGACATTTGAGGCCTGGAGGCCATGAGAGTTCGGGAGTAGAATGATCTGTCCAGAAACTTGCCAGCGGCCCAAAGGCTACTGAGCCATGCTGACAACATTGCCAAGAGAGCCCCATGCGGTGCCCCCACAATCTGGTGGAACCCACCCAGACCTCAGCAGATGAGTACAGGCTTGTCTTCAGGCAAGAGGGTGGGATGGGCCTGACTACTTAAGAAATGCCTGGTGGGTAGAATATGACTTTTTTTTTTTTAAGTGTTCAGCTGAGTTCATGGAAATGGGGATGTGGGTGATGCCATGCAGCCTCCAGCCAAAAGGCACCATCTTACCTGACTTCTTACTTAAGGGAACTTTGACTTGCAGCCCAAGAGAGGTCTCAGGGAGGGGAGGGCCAATGAGGAAACACTTTGAAATCTACACAAATCTACTGAACGCTCCACACTGCCCTCTAGGCCCAGTGTGGAGCCCAGAGCAGCCTGGGGACTGGTCAGGAACCCGGCTTGGCAGACAAAGGGGCCTGGGAACAGGCTGGTTTCCTTCACTGGCAGCCCGCTAGAGCTCTGCATCTGCCTCTGGATTACCCCGGGGGACGTTCTGCTATGGTGCGAGGCACCCCGTAACTGGATGTGTAAATTCTAGAACAGTTGGGGGGAGGAGACTGCAATTAAGATTGACAGTTTTGTGTCATGGGAATTCTAGAACATATACCAAATACTGTCATTGAATTCATAGCTCTGCTGAGCTGAAGGAAGGATCTGAGCTACAAGATGAGAAGAAATTCAAAGGGGCTTGCTGTTAAACTTGCCTATTTGTAGTCTGTCATGGGACCCTGGTGGTGGCAGCCACACCCACAGGCTTCTCCCAATTCTTGTTTTCCTCCCCATTTTCCCTTGGCCCGGAAGGCAGGCGCCTGCCGTATCCTCTAAATGTGAAGGGGAAACCCGGAGCCCATCACACAATTTGTGTCTGAACGAATCCCTGCCATCGGTGTATCCAAGGGTTCTGTGGAAATCGCGTATCAGGATACATCTTACGTTAAGAAATGGAGGACTTAGAAGGAAGGAACTGGGCAGGGTTGTGTATGCAGCCCAAACTATTTGAACTTTGTTAGAAAGCAAACAGAGACCCTCTAAACCGGGAGATGGCCCCCAAAACCAGGGTGTCTGGCCTGTTGAGAGCTGTGAGACAAGAGTGGGCCTAGTAACACTTGATTAGTGCAGACATGTTAATAAAATAGCTGGAAGAATTCACAGAGAGGATGCACGAGAGGGCTCTGGGGGGAAGGCAAGAGGATTAAAGCAGCAAAAACATTCCTCTAATGGACTTCTCAAACACACCAGCCCACAGGCAAGGGCAGGTGTCCTGTCAAACCACTTCCCCCTGAAACTCTATCCATCATTCTGCAGGGCGGCCTGTTAACCCCATTTGGAATTGAAGGGCCTGCCCTCTAGGCCCAGTGTGGAGCCCAGAGCAGCCTGGGGACTGGTCAGGAACCCGGCTTGGCAGACAAAGGGGCCTGGGAACAGGCTGGTTTCCTTCACTGGCAGCCCGCTAGAGCTCTGCATCTGCCTCATCTGGTGGCTGATTAGGCCATGAGTGATCACATATCTCCAGCCCACCCCCTCCCCAGTCTGCCTAAAAACACTAGAGAGGGGTTGCTCTGATTTTCAGATCCATCATCACTTTGTTCCTCTGCCTTTGATCCCTTAGTGAGACTCCACTTCTGCTCCAGCAGCCAAACTGGATGTGTTTTTCCAGTGAAGCACCAGCAAAAGCTGAAGCTCAGGAGGAACAGGGAGGGGACAGGGCCAAGGACCCAAGTACTGCTTATTTGTTTTGAAGCCAGGAAGGCAGGCCTGCCAGGAGGATGCCCAGCTGGGGTGTCCTCGGTCCTGCCCACACGGGCTGTTGTGCACATGTTGGCATCAGAACAGAGGGGCCGTCTGGCCACATGGTTGACCGGTGCCCAACTTTGTGCCTCTCCCACTGCACAGCTTTCTGTCTCCAACTTAGCAGTTGTCAGAGGGTGCAGAAGGAGCCAAGAGGAGCGAGGGGGGGTGGCTGTGTTTTGTGGTGGGGGGTCGGTGAGGTGGGTGCACGGAGGAGTATGTGCCTTGTGCCTGGGTAAGCTCTCAATTACAGTGGGGCAAGAGCCTGGGCCATTAACATGGAGATGGCTTTCTGGTGCCAAACTCCTTTCTTTCTTGTTAAATGATCTGTTAGGTTTAAGTGTATCTTTGCTTGAGGCAAATTTCCTTGGACTGAAATAAAGCAGAGGAGGGAAAAAACAAAAACAAAAAAACAAAACCCCAACCTCAGAAAATCTTGGTGGAGTAGTTTCAGATTTATAGGACCGTGGATGAGAGTACTTCTCGGTGACGGGAATTTTCCAGATGCCCCTGAGAGGACAATCTCTCATGGCTCGCTTTGTGGGGAGCCTCCTGACTTGGCAGGTACGGCACACACTGAGCAGAGGAGAATTCAGGCCTTTGCATCGTTTAAGTGCATTGCTTTTGAAAGGCAGTTAGCAATATTTAGCCAGAACACACTGCGCAGGCCGTCCACCCTCTCCCATAGTCCGTATCTCCCTCCTCTCTGAGGAGAAACACATCCGCTGTCTTGGCTGAGAAGCACAGTCAGGACCAGATGCCATAATTTGGGGGGTCTAATTCAAATTGAAAATGTGGAGTCTTTTGCTCAGACGCGAAGGATTTGAAGAGGTGTGATAGCAGAGCATTGACGTGAGCACTGGCCCCTTCCACGCTGCACAGAGTGCACTCCCAGGAAGCTGGCCTTGGGCTCAAACTTCCCAGTTGTGCATTCATTCAGCAGAGATTTACAGAGCATATACTGCATCCTGAATACTGTGCAGTGGGCCTTGGGGTTGGGGCGTGGAATAGGCTGCCCCCTAGGAATTCACAATTCAGCTGGAGTCAGATGATCCCACATACAAAGTTAAACAATGACGAGATAACTCTTTAAAAGCCCGGAAGATTCTATACCCACCCAAAGGAAGGAATCCATAAGGGAGATCTCCCCTGGACCCCTACATATCACTTGCTCAGCTCAGAAAGCAAAAGTAAAAGAAGGAGATAGAAACGAATGGGGCAGTCTGTCTGTTTTTGCCGGGCCAATCGTGAACAGCATGTATTTCCGACTCTACCTTCATCACAGCTAATTCACATCTCTCTGTGACTCCAGAGGTAACCTCTCAAGCAGCAGTCGATTTTCATAATAACCATGCTTAGATAAAAGTTTCGTAGAAAATATGTTGTGCTAGACCTCTGTCCTTGAGCCTGCAGTGTAGATGAAACACAACCAGGAAATTTGAGTTCATAGGCAACATAAAGGGGCATCTTGTACCTGATTTGAGAGTCCCAGCTTTCAGGATAGTCCTTCATTCGGTTGTTCAGCATTGACTGAGCATGTGCTTAGACCAGGCCCTGGGTTAGGCTCAGAGGACACATATACAAACAAGACGGTGCCTGCCCCTAATAAGTTCACACTCAAATACTATAATCAGAGGGACAGTGATCCTTTCAAAGAAACAAAAGGACTTTCCTATCCTGGCATGGTTTGTCTAAAAGCTGGAAAGTTCCATTAAGTAGGAAACCTTCTGACCTCACTGTGTGCCTTGATCCCTGGGCTCTCCTATGGTCACTGCCGGGTTTTTTTTGGTAAACACCTCCTACCTTCTATGAGAAACCTGACTCCTGCCTGCTCCTGTCGCCTTCTTGCCCTCTCTGTGTCTCCCGGGAAACAACACAGGCAGGTGGAGTCTTGCAGCACAATTGCAGTAAAAGCTCTGACGGCATCCGTTCTCAGGGGCTGAGCAGAATGTGGTATGGTCAACATTCAGAGAGGGTGCCTCGAGGACTTTCTAAATACCTTTATGAGGGAGTATCTGGGTAAAAATTCTCATCTTTCTTATTTTATCCCCGTTTCATTTTATTTCTTCTCTTGAATTCAACCACAGTCCTGACAAACAAGTTTGGGACTTTTTTTGCGCAGGTGTCCCATTTTGTTCAGCAATGTCAGTGATTTGGCTCATACAATGAGAGTTTTGTTGTTTGAACTGTTGGATTATTTGGGAAAACAGATGGATCGCCATCCTCTACCGGCTTAGATCCCCGTTTTGCCACCACACCAAGTCGGAAGGGATGGCCACTCTACTGTCCGACACCACAGCCTAGTGTTAGGACTCTCAGCCCTCCCATAGCCCACTGCCATTAGCTACACTGCGGAGATCCATCTTTGCCTTAGAAAGCCCTCAGACCATCCCCAGATCCCCCGCCCCCAGCCCCAAGAAAAGATTAGCCATGACTGAGAGTACAGCTCCTGGGAAGCCCAGCCTTCCTTTACAACCATGGTTAGCAATTGAGCAGCATCTCAGATCTGTCACTGTTACCAAGGATGTTAAAGAAGAACCAGGGAACTTGACTGCACTGGAAAGAAGAGATTCTTCCATCATTCCCTTTAGTCTTCATTGGCTGAGCTGTGCCCGGGCATTTAGGATTTGATCATTGACCCATCTCCTGCCACGTTCGGTAGGGCCAATGGGCCTGGCCAACTTGTCGCCGTGTCTCAGTGTAAGAGAAGAACCAGTCTGTGTCATGGGCATCTCCTGAAGGATCTCTCCACCCATGTACCCACTGTCCAGCTTATGTGTATAAACCAAGTCGAACTCTCATGCAATGATGGAGGCCACACATTCCATCCTGTAAACTCTTAGAGACAACAGAAGGCTAGAGGAAGGACTTGGACACTCCTGGAAAGCCCCCAGGGGTGAGGCTCCTGTAGCTGCTTATTGTGACTGAAGACACCAAGGCATCCACCCACCCTGAAACAGTGCTTTGTCTCTCCCCTCCATCGAGGCCCAGTTGGCACCTTCCCTTCTCTCCACAGACCTCCAGGACTTCAAGTTGGACGTGCAGCACGTGATTGAAGTGGATGAGGGGAACACAGCAGTCATTGCCTGCCACCTTCCTGAGAGCCACCCGAAAGCCCAGGTCCGGTACAGCGTCAAGCAGGAGTGGCTAGAGGCATCAAGAGGTAAGTGAGCAAGGAGGAGCCCAGAGGCAGAGGCTGGGTGTGGGGAATCTGACCACCTCTGGTTACTGCTTCCCCAACTCCCATCAACATGCCCTCAGGCCTCTCCTCATGCTGGTCAGCTGTCTTCTGCCTTGTTGGTTAGCCCTGTAGGCTCCTAAAGGGAGTGGTTTCCATAATGGAGGTCTTCTGCCCTGTTGAGAGGAATTTCTTCATCCTTTGAGGCTCTGGAAGATGTCACTGAGCTGTCACCATTTGACCAAGGCTGTCAGCACAGAGTTCTTCGTGTGTGTGCTCCCTGCCACCAGGCACACACAGCGAGGTGGCCTCACGAACCCAGCCATCCATGGGGCTGCAGTGTTGCCCCAGTGGGAGATGGAGTTCTTTCCCACACAGCAGAGGAAGCTTTCTGGTGGGACTTGGGGTTTTTCCCTCCCCATCTTCCTAGTAATGCGGCTGTCTCAGCTGCCCTATCTTCCTGCTCAGGCCACAGGGTACGTGACAGCTGGGCTAGGAGAGGCCAAGCTGTGGTCCACAGAATGACAGTGAGGAGAGGGGATGTCTCTCAAGATGAAGACAGCTTCTTCCCATAGTTGATCCTTCACTCAAGGCCAAGTAGACCCTGCTTAACTGAACCCACAGTTCAAAATGTATTCCTTTTAGAATATCCTCTAGACACTTCAATATTTCCATTCACTAAGTTTTTCTGATTTAGAAAGGAATATATGTCCCTGTATTCCTGTGAGGAATATATATGTTCACTATAAAAAATACAGAAAGTAATATTTTTGAAAGGGTAAAACCCCTAATCTGCCACTCAGAGATAACCAGAGACTGAGAGAAATAGAGTATTAATCTCCAACATCCCCAGCAGGAGGTTGGCTATACACAGCTTCCACCCCACAGGGGTCGGGTTTTTCCCACTCTTCAGGCATTAACTGAGCTGTGCATACCTGGGGTGGCCCAGTGCTGGGCAGGCACCAGGCTCAGTGAACCTAGATTTCAGAGACACTAGGACCCCCAGGGCAGGCCAGGCCACCAGAAGGCTCTGCACTGATGGCTGGTGCTTTGCCTACCAGGAAGCTGAACACCATCCCAGTCGCTGAGGTATCCAGAAGCCATGAATCTGCTCCTGTTAAAAGAAGCAGAACACATCTGCGGGGCCCTGTCCCCATGGCACCCCTGGTCCCGAAGCAGACAAAGTCTAGCAAACCAGTGATGCAGAAGGGTTTCAGTGACCTTCATGGAGGTAGTGGTGCTTGGGAGTTAGAATACTCCTCCCTGGTTACAGAAATGCAGTGGCAAGGTGGCTCAATGACGTGACCCTGACGGAGACTCATGGGAAATTCTAAATTTATTTCCCTCCTTCTTCATGGCTTGCAGGAGTGATCATCTCCTCTCCCAGGTGTACAGCAGGGGCCCCTCAATCCTTACGGTGGCTCGGAGGCGACACATACTACACCATTTTACATATGAGGAGACAGGGTTTGAGAGGTTAATCAGCTTGTCCAAAATCACACTGTGCATGACAGATCCAAAGCTTAAGCCCAGCTGTGGCAGACCCCAAATCTTGCTTCTTTTCCACCTTACTCCCTTGAAAGTATAAAATGTTCTTTCATAGACCTAGGTACAACTCGGGAGACGTTAACGAGCCAGTTTTTCGGCTGATTGGCTAGTTTCATTCTCTGGCATTTCTGTCCCCCTTGATCGGAGGTTTTACAGGGGTGAATAGTATCTTCAGTTTGGGCTTATTGGAATTCAGGTGTACGGCTTATGGTTCTTGCCCTGCCTGCCCACTGGAAACTACTGGCTGCAGTATTCTAGTCCTAACTCACCCCATGTCCCCTTCACCTTGCCCTTTTCTCAGATAACTACCTGATCATGCCGTCGGGAAACCTCCAGATTGTGAATGCGAGCCAGGAGGATGAGGGAATGTACAAGTGTGCCGCCTACAACCCAGTGACCCAGGAAGTGAAAACCTCAGGCTCCAGTGACAGGCTCCGCGTGCGCCGTAAGGGGCAGGGGGGTTGTCTCACTGATGGAAGGGGCTGAGGGGCTGGTCAGGCTGAGACGGGAGGGGATTCGGGGAACCGGGCACAGGCCATGCTCAAAATCTGTGTTCTGTGAGGTGGCGGTGGGAGCTGTGAGGCTCGGGCCAGTGGGGCATCCAGGACTCAGATACAGTGAGCGTCCTCTCCCCTCTATAGCGGCACATGTCCCCTGCCTAGCTCCGGAGGTAGCTGTGCTTGCTGGTCCCTTTCTCCCGCCAACTAGGAGCTCTTCACCATGAGACTTCCAGAGTGGGGATCTGCCGGGTCGTGGCGGCTGGGGCCAGACAGCCCGGTTGTCAGCAGCTTACAGCGCGTGCATAGGAAAGACGATGATGCGCCTGTGCCCGTGTGAGGCCACAGGGCCTGTCTGGTGCAAGGCCAGGCCGAGCCTTCACTGCCTGCGCCCCTGAAGTGTGCCCATCACCTCCCTCTGGTGACCGTCCACGGAGTCCCACACGTTTCCCCAGTTGTATGAAAACAGCATCTGCCTTTGCCGAGCATTTCCTGGGGGCAGGCACTTTTCTGGGCTTCCTGCTGATTTAGCGGAGGGATGTCTTCATGGAGTCTGGTTTTAGAGGCAACACCAGAGGCAGATGTACTGTGTAGGTAATGAACTCAAACCTCAGCAGTCCCTCCATCATGAGATTTTGTCTGTGTAATTGGGCATTCTGGTTCCTAAAGGGCCCCCCAAGCTCTGTAAGTCTCGGGTCTTATAAAACCCGGATCTGCCCCTGCTTGACACCTAAAGCAGAATCACACAGACCAACGTGGGGTAGGGGCCACTGGAGGGCAAGTGCTGCTTCTCCCCCAGGGCTGGCAAAGGATCACTCTTCCCTTAGCTGAGCGGCCGAGCCGGTAGTTGATGTGCCGTGGGGACTTGGAACACTGTACAGCTAAGGACAGAAATGGTGTCTTTAAACAGTAGGTCCCGTTCAGCTCGGTGAGGTGCTCACACAGTGAGAGATGATGAGCACCGAGACCTCTGAGGAGTGTGGGGGGTACTGTGGCTCCTTGTCTTCTAGCTCACCCTCCGACTTGGGGTGCACTTGCTGAGTGCAAGCAGAAAAAGTCACTTGCACTCTCTGCCCACCCCCTCATCTTTTTCTGTGCCAACATGCATGGTTATTCATACACACATTGTGTCAGTGCTGCTCTTCCAGTCTATTAGCTCATCTCTCACAATAGCTCTCTGCAGAAGGAGGGCCTTGTTTTTGATAAAGGAACCAAGGAGCAGGGGAACGCCGTCAGTGGCTTCTCTTGATGTAGGTCATAAGCCCCTGAAGAGTTCTTTGATTTCAAGTGCATGCCGTCTGGGTCTGCCTTCTGGGGCCTGGCCACCTGAGGCGGGGCAGGGGGGTGGTCCTCTGCACTGAGTCTTGGTCCCACAGGCTGCCCTTCACCTCTCGGCCCCTCCAGGCTCCACTGCCGAGGCTGCTCGCATTATTTACCCCCCCGAGGCCCAGACCATCATCGTCACCAAGGGCCAGAGTCTGATCCTGGAGTGTGTGGCCAGTGGGATCCCACCCCCACGGGTCACCTGGGCCAAGGATGGTTCTAGTGTCGCCGCCTACAATAAGACACGCTTCCTGCTAAGCAACCTTCTCATCGATGCCACCAGTGAGGAGGACTCGGGGACTTACCGCTGCATGGCCGACAACGGGGTTGGGGAGCCTGGTGCGGCGGTCATCCTCTATAATGTCCAGGTATTCGGTGAGTGTCTCCTGCAGACTTTCTTCTCTTTGGCCTTCGCTATGGTTGGTGTGGTCTTTCTAGGTTCTCCCAACCCCAAGGCTCAGACAGGGTCAGGGCTTGTGAGAGATCCCATGCCCAGTGAGTAGTGGAGGAGGACAGAGGGAGTTGGGGATGCTTGGACCCCAGGGACTAGGCTACAGGCTTGGCATCCCTCTCTAGTTCTTTCCTGTCGTGACTGACAGAAGAGACACGGGAGACTTTCCTTCCCTCTACCGACAGTCACGGGGAAGGAGGGACCCATTCCTGACTACGGATCCCTCCCCAGCCTATCCGGTCCCAGATGGGAAGACCTCAGCCTTTCTTACCCCTGCTCTGGTTTCCTGGCAGAACCCCCTGAGGTCACCATGGAGCTGTCCCAGCTTGTGATCCCGTGGGGCCAGAGTGCCAAGCTCACCTGTGAGGTGCGTGGGAACCCCCCGCCCTCTGTTCTGTGGCTGAGGAATGCCGTGCCCCTCGCCTCCAGCCAGCGCCTCCGACTGTCCCGCAGGGCCCTGCGAGTGGTCAGCGTAGGGCCCGAGGATGAAGGCGTCTACCAGTGCATGGCTGAGAATGAAGTTGGGAGCGCCCATGCCGTGGTCCAGCTGAGGACTGCCAGGCCAGGTGAGTGCAGCCCAGAAGGCTGGAGATCTTAGTTACATTCACAGAGCTCTTCCCTCAACTGAAGTCCAACTTAGAACTCCAGTATATAAAATAGATAAAAGTGGCTTTTAGTTGTAAGTTCAAATTTACATTAACTTTAAAGTCAGAAGTGTACATTTTCACTTGCGAAAGTGATTAATTTTACCATTGTTATTTCTTTAAAGGTTTTTTTTTTTTTTATTTGTTTGAGAGAAAGGGAGAGTGACCACACATGAGCAAGGGAGGGGCAGAGGGGGAGGAAGAGGGAAATCATCCCAAGCAGGCTCCTCATTGAGCACAGAGCCCAACTCGGGGCTCGATCCCAGGGCCCCAAGATCATGACCTGAGCCAAAACCAAGAGTCGGACACTCAACCAGCTGAGCCACCCATGTGTCCCTTTACTGTTATTTTTTTTTTTTTTAGATTTTATTTATTTGACAGAGATCACAAGTAGGCAGAGAGGGTGGGGGGAAGCAGGCTCCCTGCTGATCCCAGGACTCTTGAGATCATGACCTGAGCCGAAGGTGGAGGCTTAACCCACTGAGCCACCCAGGCACCCCTACTGTTATAATTTTTTAAATGCTTTTTATTTTGTGGAGTCTGTGGGTCCCTAGCGTTCTATGACATCCAGTTTAACAACCAGGGATCTAGAGTAAAGAAAAGCAAATCTGTCCTTTTCAGCTTGATTGATTTCAATAGGCACCTGTGCTGCCTGAGCGGTTCCTTATGCGCTCAGCACTGGACTAAACATTGGAGGTGGGGGATGCAGAGGAACATAACAAATATACAGCTTCTTCGTGGAGGAGACCAAATTCACTAAGGAAATAATTTGAGAAAAATATGATCACAAACAATGCTGAATCCACACGATCAGATGCCACCTTCTGTGGTTCAGGAGGTCGGGTAAAGGGCAAACTCACATTAGCAGATTCTGCAGCTGCCTCCTAAAGGAGGTGTTGCTCTCCTGGCCTCTTGGATTCTCAGAGGGGGGTTACAGTCGGCTTCCCACTTCACATGCCAGGCTGCTGCGGTGGAGTAGGGAAAGGCTGCATGGTGCTAAGTCCCCATAGGGAAGGCTCATGTCCCCCCCACCCCAGCGTAGGCATAAGGAGGGGGGCACAGCATCCCACAGGAGCCGGCAGGGCTGCCCCAGGTCATGGCAAGAAGCCTGGGCCAGGGCACCAGGCAGCCCATCTCTCTTGGCTGGGCGGTGATACAGTCCCCACTCTTCCCACAGAACCCAACTGTGTGTGGAGTGGGCTGATGGTCACCTCAGGCTCTGAGCTGGGGGCTCTTCCTGGCCCTGCAGGTTTTCTCACTCACTTCTGACTTCTCCCTGGGGACAACAGTTCAGCCCACGACCGGGGAAACCAACATCCCCTTTCTTCTCTTCTCTTTCCTTCTTGGTCCTCCAGGTACAACCCTGAGGCCATGGCGGGATGCTAAGCTGGACAGTGCCACCCCTTCCATGTTACCCTCCAGACCCGGAAGCCCTGACCAGATGCTAAGGGGGCACCCAGGGCACCCAAAGCCCCCTACCTCAGAGCAGCCAGCTTCCCCACCATGCCCCGGGGAGAAGGGGCAGGTGGCTCCTGCCGAGGCACCCATCATCCTCAGCTCACCCCGGACCTCCAAGATGGACTCATACGAGCTGGTGTGGCGGCCACGGCATGAGGGTGGCGGCCGGGCGCCGATCCTTTACTACGTGGTGAAGCACCGCAAGGTATGATGCCTGGCATTATGCAGACCTCTCAGACCGGGCAGGGCCTTCTGCCTGCTGGCCATCTCCCTTGAGTTCCTGCGGCCTGGACCGGCAGTCCCCGCTGCTGATCTTGACCTTCTGTCTTCCGTCACTGCACTTTCCTACCACCCCCCAGGAAGGCACTTGTGAGCTGAGGCATGTGGGACCCTAAGAGGCCCAGGAAAAGTCATGCATGCTCCTTCAGGTTCTCTGTGCGCTGGTTTCCCAGAAGTTACCACCACCAGCTTCTCCTCCTGGGCGAGAGTTAACAGTCTCCCTGTTCACCATCACCTGCCCTCCCCCTTCCCTCTGTCATTTGTCGTTGATGATGTTTTTGTTTTTTTTTTAACCAAAGGAAGCTCCACTGGGCACATCCCTGCAGGAACTCCACATGGCAAGCTTGCTCTAGGGCCAGGAAAACAAATATTTGTGAGCAAGCGTTTTCTCTGTGGGCTCTAAAATAGCCTCTCAGTTTCAGGATTCCTCATGGCTCGGCTTTGACAAGCCGGCGTCGGAGCTCAAGCCATGATGTTGCTCAGACCTCAGCTGTTTCTCCTTGACAGACAGAGGCCTATCCAGCTGGGTATTTTGGGAGCTAGCAGGGAGGGGACTCCTGGCTCTGGCAGGGTGTGGGGACAGCTGGCTAGGCCACCTTCTTTGACACAGTGTCCTGTGAGATGGGACGGGGCTATGGGCTCACCTGATGTTACCCCACAGGGGAGAAGGACATGAGATTTCCTTTAAGAAATGCCCTAGATGAGCATTTCAGTTCATCCCAGATGTGTGCTGCTTTTTCTAAGACCATTAGACAGTAAAAATTATTGTTCTTAAATGGATTTTTTAAATGTTATTTGATATAGGCACCATATCTTATATACTAAAAGTATTTATCAACTGTTCTTCCCCACCAAAACCAAAAAATGAACCCGGCCCTGTGTGGTGGGGTGTGTTGGCTATGCAGTGGGGTTTTCCCCTGTTCTGGATCCCGCCAGCCCCTCACCTTCTGTTCTTTCCCTCTATGACCTCAGCTCAGGACACGTCCAAAGACACACTGACTCTGGCTTGGTGGAAAGATACCGAGGCAAAACTGCCTCCTAGGTGGGGGTTGGGGGCCCATTTTCTCACTGACACTCGCCTGTGGGCCTCTTCACAGCCAGCCAGCAAAGGGCATGAATGTATTTTTTACAAAAAGCTGCATTGTTCTGCTCAGGTTATGGGGCAGGGCTGGCCCTAATCCTTGTTTCCCCTGTAACTAGACACCTCCATCTCAGAGCTGTACAAAGAGATCAGGGCAGGCCAAATGCTCACGATCCTCAGGAGACAAGAACCAGCAATGAGAACAAGAATCCTATTTTTCAGGCCAATAGGTGGCCATGAAACGGCTTCACCAAGAGGCAGGCTGGCAAAGGCCACGCGTGGTGATCCGGAAATGCCAGGCCAAGGCCGCATTCACCCCATGTGCGTGTGACAGTGACTAATGACCGTGCTGTTTCTTAGTTTTGTTTCGAGCCCAGTAGCAGTGTGAGGCCAGCACTGGGAGGGCCGAGGGAGAAAGGGGTCCAGGACTGTGAGAGGTCCGTGCCCCCGCTGGGTCTGGCTTCAGTTAGACTCCGGCCTGTGGGGCACTGGGGGCTGCTCAGTAGACACAGCCAAGAGAGACATTATGTCTTGCAAGCCATGCGTTTCTCAAGGGACTTGCAGGTCTTACGGATCGTCACACAAGAAAGGATTTTGAAATGAAAAACCAGTGTTTGGGTTGTGTTTACAGCCCATTCTCTTGCAGGAAACTGGGAATCACTCAGCTCATTTTCACTTTTCATGAAGCCAGTTTTACTTCCTGCCGCATCTGCAGAGCCCAGGCTACTGTGTCTGGGTTTCCAGTACCACTGAGGGTTCTCAGTTTGTAAAAACTTCTCCCCTTGGAACAAATCTTGGAAGTCTGACATAAATGAAGCCAGACCATCCCTGTCCCTTGAATAGTAGGTTTTGTTCTAGTTCGGAATATTCTGCTTAGGGATAAGCAGAATTTCCTACCAGCTGTTTAATTCTTGAGCAAACCACAGCTTCAGGTCCCAGCAGACTGTGTGAGTTCTGCACTGTTGACAGTTAAGCCTTTTGTCCTGGAAGGTGGGATAGGGAGATGAAGCAGCCTCTCGGCATCGCTTGTCAGGGAGAAAGCCTGGACTTTTTTCTTTAAAGGGCTAGAAATTTGGGGCCATTAAAGATTAATTCATAATAGTTACAATTCATCTGCAGTCTTTAAGCACAACATAAGGTGTGAGGGCAGGAGCAGAAAGAGGAGGATCCAAATGGCTGTAGCCCACCAAGCGGAGGATGTGGGGTGAGTCTGGAGAAGGGGTCAGGCCTCGCCGGGAACCTATTGTGTGCCAGGTTCAGTGCCTGACACTTTATGTACGTCATCTCGTTTAATCTTCAGAGGAAGCCGAGAGCTTTTATTTGACTCCTTTTAGAAATAAAAACCTTAAGGATCAGAGAGGTTAGGAAACTGGCTCAGGGTTACACAGTTGAATTTAGAGATACAATCAGAATTTAAACCCAAGATTTTCTGTCTCCCAGACTTTCTTTCTAGGATGAGTTACATATAGTATGAACGTTTGCTCTGTAGTCAAGTCATGATTTTTGCGCTCACTAGCAATGTAGTTCTAGGCAAATTACTCCTCTCTCCAAGCCTTAGCATTTGTGAAGCAGGAACAAAACTAGCACCTGTCTCTTGGGCTTTTGTCACAAAAGCTCTTCATAGGGGCTGTGAAGTCCTTGCTTCCATGCTGAGCACACAGTAAGCACTCAGCAACTGAGAGTCCTTCTACTGGTGCTACTGCTTTTATCCTCCTAATCATCCCCCCAGAATATAAACTGAAGGGACTGTGTTTATTTGGTTTAAGTAGAGCGAGGAGAAAAAAAGTTAAATGTGTAGGTTTTCAGAAATATAGAGAGGTCATCTTTGGAGGAATTTTCAGCAGCAGGAGGCCTTTCGACCCTCTGCACAGAATTTTCTTTGACAGGATGGTTAGATGAAGGATCATGGAACCTATTTCACTGTCCCAGTGAGGAGGGAAGTCCCAGGGCCGGCAGGACCTGTCTGCTCTTGGCAGCACTACCCTCCCCAAACCAGGCCCACTGGCTTTCTTTTCCTCCTGCCCTGTTGGACTCCATTCTGCTTTTTCCACAAACCTCAGCCACCAGCAGCTCTGGGCTGAGATGCCAGTTCTGATACCAGCTACCTTCTCCAGCAGATCACAAACTCCTCTGACAACTGGACTGTCTCCAACATAGCGGCCAGCCAGCACCGCCTGACCCTCACCAGACTCGACCCTGGGAGCTTGTACGAAGTGGAGATGGCAGCTTACAACTGTGCAGGTGAAGGCCAGACAGCCATGGTCACCTTCCGAACTGGTAAGGAGCAAACATTGCCCCCAGCTTGGGGTTTTGTGGGCCTGAGCAAATCTTGTGAGGCCCAGGATGGAAGTCCCGCTCACCTTGACCCAGTTATTCACCTTGAACTTTACCTTCCTTTCAGCTGTTGCTTCCCTATGGTTTATGAGCCCAGGTTGAGGTCCTGTGTCTCATCAGAAGACCTGCCAGCTGGTCTCTCTGACCACTGCCCACCCTCCCCAGCCAGAACACACATGTGTGTACACACACACACACACACACACACAGGGGCCAAATGTAGTACCAGGATGGTTAAACACCCTGCCTTCCCCCGCTGCCCCCCAGCTGAAAGAACTCTCTGGAAAGGGAGACCCAATATATCCTCCCCCACCTGCTGGTTTCAATCCATCTCCATCCAGGACGGCGGCCCAAACCTGAAATCATGGCCAGCAAGGAGCAACAGATCCAGAGAGATGACCCTGGAGCCAGCCCCCAGAGCAGCAGCCAGCCAGACCATGGCCGCCTCTCTCGTAAGCCCCCAGCAGCTCAGAGGGGCGGGAGGGAGCAGGAGTCAGAACTGGAACCAGGTCCACTGCCTTAGAAGGCTCATGGCTGCAGGTGGAATGGGGTCTTGTTCTGTGGGTCTGGGAAGCCTTACGATATTTTCCTGGCATCTTCCCAGCCAACCCTATTAAGAAAACATAGATTGGAGTTTTTCAAGTAAAACATGGTAGTCTGACATGTGGGTGGGGGAAATGCTAACCTTGTGGGTCCAGGCAGCACAGAGGAGACAGCCACAGACTCTGGGCCCTCCGCAGTCTGACACTGCAGAAGCATGGTTCTAGGGACCCTGGCTTAAGGGCTTCTTCTGGGAGAAGGTGACCCAGGTGGTTCTGGAAGACCGGATATGACCACCAGAGGGAGAGGAATGGGGGAAGAATAGGCCCCAGTCAGGAACAGGCCAAGTTCAGTTGCAATGCAACCAGCTTACCGTATCCCTTCTGCTTCCTTCATCCCTCACATCTTGGTTTCTCCAGCCCCAGAAGCTCCTGACAGGCCCACTATCTCCATGGCCTCTGAGACATCAGTGTATGTGACCTGGATTCCCCGTGGGAATGGTGGCTTCCCAATCCAGTCCTTCCGTGTGGAGTACAAGAAGCTAAAGAAGGTGGGGGACTGGATTCTGGCCACCAGTGCCATCCCTCCTTCCCGGCTCTCGGTGGAGATCACTGGCCTAGAGAAAGGTAGGGGTCTGGCCACTATCACCTGGTCTCCCAGCCGTCCCCGACCCCTCGGAGGACAGTTGGAACTTTGGAGGCTCTTCTTTCTGCTGGTCTGCCATCTGCCATCTTGCTTATGTGGATGCCCTTAGTAGTGTCCCCTCCATCCTACAAACCCTTCCTTATCCTCCTCCTCTTCTGCAAGAGGTCCATAGGTAGCCCCTCTGTGGCTCCTTTCTGAAGAAGATGGGAGTTCTTGTGTCTTTGGGACACTTGCATTTGGGGAAGGGCTACCCAAAAGATCCCTCTAGGCTCTGGGTGTGCTGGGTGGGAGTGGGTCACAAGTGTTCTCTAGCTCCTGGGTTCAAGTGAGTCTCTCTTACCAGGCACCTCCTACAAGTTCCGGGTCAGGGCTCTGAACATGCTGGGGGAGAGTGAGCCCAGCGCCCCCTCCCGGCCATATGTGGTGTCAAGCTATAGTGGCCGTGTGTACGAAAGGCCTGTGGCAGGCCCTTACATCACCTTCACGGATGCTGTCAATGAGACCACTATCATGCTCAAGTGGATGGTAAGTAGCCTCACACAGAGTGCAGCGGGGAGACAGGGTTGAGTTTCATGATGACAGGAGCTGGCTTTGCAGCAGGAGCAGGAAGGAATCTTCTGTCCTCCTTCTAAAATCCTTCCCTTTAGATGGCCACCCCCCAAGTCCCCCACAGCTGGGAATTTAGCCTGAGAGCCTCATCCTTATAGTACTCAGGCAGGTTCAGAGGGGACTTACGTCTTTGGAGAAGTGGCTGTTTCTGGTGTCCAAGAGCTGGGGGACCTTTAGGCTAAATAACAGGTGATCTTACAGCCTTCCCCCAGAAAGCCTTGGAGATATCAGCAGAAGTATTTTCCAGGCTCCCTCGGTGAATTTTTAAACTCTAGGCTGGACTAAAATTTCTATTCACATGAGGTCTCTGATCCCTGGTCAGCTCGTTTTTTCTCTATTCCCTGTAGTATATTCCAGCAAGTAACAACAACACCCCAATCCATGGCTTTTATATCTATTATCGACCTACAGACAGTGACAATGATAGTGACTACAAGAAGGATATGGTGGAAGGTAAGAAGCACTTTGGGTGAGACGGTTTTCTCTGGTGGCAGGGGGGCTTCTGTGCTGCTGCAAGTATAAAACCTGGGCTGGTGGGACACAGAGCATCTGTGCACATATCATGGACCCGTGCCACACCTGGGGTCATCGAGATCATCAGCCCACGTGCTTCCTTTCCTCCGGAGCTCCTCTGCCCCAGGGTGCCCTGCTGCCTTCACAGCACCAGCCCAGACACACACCCCTGTCTGAGTCTGACCGTGACTGGTTCCAGGCAGACCAGATGCCCAGCACTACATGTGACTTTCTGGCCGTCTTTTCCAGGGGACCGATACTGGCACTCCATCAGCCACCTGCAGCCCGAGACCTCCTACGACATCAAGATGCAGTGCTTCAACGAGGGTGGGGAGAGTGAGTTCAGCAATGTGATGATCTGTGAAACCAAAGGTGATTCTCTTTAGGCGCTCTGCTCCCCTCTTGCTATTTCTAGCCAGCTAGGACCAAGTCTCTGTAGCATGTGGCAGGCTGGTAGCTCTTCCTCATGAAGACTCCTTATTTTCTAAGTACTCCTAAATGTTATCACTTTTAACCCTTCTGTTCATTTGCCTGGGCCTCAAGTATGAATAGGGCTGCCATCCTGATGGCTTCAAGGAACTGGGGAATTAACTCATACAAGAGGAGCTCAATACCCACCCTTAAGGTCAGAACGTTCTATAAACACTATAGTCCTATAACATTTGGTACTTATGTTGTTGGTTTACTAAATTTAACTACAACGCCATTAGCTAGGAAAGAAACTGAACAAGTTCACTTAGCCAGTTAGGGGTGGAGCTCACCTTGGGCCAAGTTCATCTAACTACAGGCGAGGATTCTTTCTCTGCACTGAAACATGTTAAACATCTCCACATAATAATTTGTTAATATTTGCACATTGGTCGAGTGGAGAGATACCACCGTCTCAATTTTGCAAATACAGAAAATATATAACGCAGGGATATTGCAAAAAACAGAATCAGAAGAGGATCACAAAGGAGTAGGAATGGAGACAAGAAAAGAATCCATTTTCCCAACATTGGCAACATTGTCCTCTAGCTTTGCACTGCTTTCCTTCCCCTATTCAACAAATGCCCAGTGCCTCCTGTGTGCACTCCCTGCTGGCTTCCAGCCTGTGCAGTGAAGGGAGAGGGCAGATACTGTGTGGCCACAAGTCCTGCAGCCAGTGACACAGGGAGTGCCCGGGGCAAAGAGCAGAGGCTTCACACTGGGCCGGGAGGCTTGAATCCTCAGGCTGGACAGAGCGGGACTAGTCTGAGGGGCAGGGCCAGCCTGCATACTGCCAGGTGACGGGAGGGTATGGCATCTAGAAGGAGGACGAGAGAGGGAGTGCTCAGGGAAGGGCCCAGGTGATCCGGGGCATTGGATCATGGAGGACTCTGTGAGATCGAGAGAGCTAACGGGCATCCCTGCAGGTGTGGGCTGCTGTGGGGGAGAGTGCGGCGCTGTAAAGTACAGGCGAAGAGAGGATTGAGTTGGAGTCTGTCCTGAGGTCATGTGGGTAGGAGCAGGGACCACTCGCACTTTGGGGCCAGGGGGGACTAAGGGGAGTTCAAAGTGAACCATGACGTGTCTAGCACAGTGTGCGTGGATAACGTTGCCGTTTATTGAAATGGGGAAGCCAGAAGAGAAGCAGAGCCCGGCACAAAGAAGGGACAAGGGGAAGCCACTCGGAGACTTCCTGGGGCTGGTTCTTCTGAGCCTCTGAGAGAGAAGCAGATCCCCTGGTTGGGGAGGGCCCCGGGCACAGGGACTTGGCAGCCATCAGGACACAGGACAGAGTATGGAGAGTGTGGCCTGAGAGGGACAAGGAGGGCTTCCAGTTCTGAGGAAAAAACAGAAAAACACAAGCAACAGCCCGCAGAGAGGTAGTAGAAATCACCAGGTGTGCTGTCAGAGTCGAGAGGAGGACGCTGTGAGGGGGAGTTCACGAGTCAGACCCAGCCTGCTACCACATGATCCAGAGGACAAGTTGCCATCTTGTCAGAGACTTGGTGTTTCCCAGTTACTGTCTGTCCTAGAGAGTCCCCCTGCCTCCATCTCCCTGCTCTGCAGCCAGACTGAGACCAGGATTTTGCATCCCTTATCTGCCCGGGAATAGCAAATCCATGGGTAAATTCGGCCATTCCCAAGATTTTCTTCCCGAAGCTCACTGGCTCTTCTCTTGAGAAAAACCCTACACCTCTCCTGCCCAGAAGACCCAGTCTGACACTAGTGCTTGGCCCACAAATAGCTCAGGTTGTATATTGAAATAGAAGGCCGCATTCTCTTCAGCAATACCAAATCTCCCATCAGAGGCCAGTTTCATGCTGAGCTTGGACACCACACTCATCTGATACAGAGTTCTGAGGCACGGCCTTGTGAGTTTGGCCCCATTTCCTACTCCCATGGAATCCGGTCTATTGCTGGTGCTGTTTTTTGTTGTGAGGGAAATGTCAAATGATGGTGAAGTGAGTTTTGTCCACAATTACAGCTCGGAAGTCTTCTGGTCAGCCCGGTCGGCTCCCACCCCCAACTCTGGCCCCACCTCAGCTGCCACCCCCAGAAACTGCAGAGCGGCCCATGGGCACTGGGGCCATGGTGGCGCGCTCCAGCGACCTGCCCTACCTGATTGTTGGGGTCGTCCTGGGCTCCATCGTCCTCATCATTGTCGCCTTCATCCCCTTCTGTTTGTGGAGGGCCTGGTCTAAGCAAAGTGAGTGAGTAACCACCTCCCCACCCCCTGCCCCAGCACCTCAGGGAAGGAGCCTCGGGAAGGGAGGAGGCTCCCTTCACATTCAGAAGAGTGTGAGCTCCTGGTGTCCCACAGGGCTCAGAGAGATAAAAATATGCCAAGCCTGGGCCCTTTCCTCTCAGTACCTGACCTTGGCAGATAGAAAGTATCAGTGGAAAGGGCCTGTCCTCTCTGCGTCTCTGGAACTCAGTACTTATCTGGTCTCAACTCTTTTTCATGTCTGAAGCTGCTGCTCTGACCACAAGTTCATGTTGAACGTGAACCCCCCCGCCCCCACCAACTGATTCTTTGGTTTGCGGATGCCTTGAGCTCCCCCTCTTCGCCTGTTACCACCTATTTCTGCTTCAAATGGCAACACATCTGGGCAACTTGTCTCATTTAAACATTGCTTCTTCTGCGGGCTCACAACTTCTTTCCCCCAGACCTGTGCTGCTGTATCTCCTCCCCCTTCTCCCCACTGTAGATGAGTCCAGATGTTAGAAGTGGGTGACTGCAGGAATATTCTGAGCGAGTGTTCTCATCCCTGGGGCAGTGTCCGCTCCCTGCGTACCTGTGCAGTCAGAAGTTTTCTGCGATTTCTATGGTATTGAAGCTGCCCTGGGCCTCCTTGGCCTAAGCATACCTCTGTCCTTCTGTCCTTGCAGAACATACCACAGACCTGGGTTTTCCTCGAAGTGCCTTTCTGTCCTCCTCCTGCCAGTACACCATGGTACCACTAGGAGGACTCCCAGGCCACCGGGCCAATGGGCAGCCCTGTCTCAGTGGCCCCAGTAGACGGGCCTGTGCCAGTGGGATCCATGTGAACAGGGGCTGCCCTGCAGCTGCCACAGGCTACCCAGGTGTGAAACCTCAACAGCACTGCCCAGGGGTGCCTCAGCAGGTAACGTCACCCGGGGAACGTGAGCACATGGGTGCCGGCCAGCACGGGGGAGTCGGGCTGCCTCCTGGGGCGTTTTCCCTTCTCGCCTCTAATCCCGGGCTACTGGGTCTGGCCCTCTTTCGTCAGGAACAGTTCATTCTCTTGAACACCAAACAGGAAAGTTACATGGACTCTGATGTGACCTTTTTGTTACTCTCTCCTTTGAGCAGCAAGAGGACACCAGCAGCCTGCTGAAGCCAACCATTCTTGGCACTGGATATGACCCCCCCAGTCACCAAAGTCCCAGGTAACCGGGCCTCTCCCATCCGCAGCTTCTGCTCCAGAACTTGCTTTCTCATTAGCTCCTCAGACCCAATCTCAGTCACTAAGGGGAGTCAGGGAGGGGGGCATGTCTGACAACCTGCTCCACCAGACTCGTCTCCTGAGGAGGTGTTGTGTTTGCAGTTACAATGCCCTTCCCGCTTTGGGGCATGGGTTGGCCTGTCAGAAGTCCTTCCCTCACTTGGCTGGCCATAGCAGCCACATACAACTGGCTCTGTCCACAGGCCCCTAGACACCTGACTGCATATCCTTTCATGCACTCAGCATTTACATGGCATAAAATGGAAATAGACTAGAATTACCCACAGAAGTGGTGAACTCTCAGTGTTCAAAGGGGAGCTGTCCCTGCCCCGTCTGAGCCCTGACCAGCTCTGATGCCCTCAGACATGGAAGCAGCCAGGGCAGTGGGGATACAGGCACACTCTGCCTCCACCTCACTTCTCCATCTGGTCTCGTGCCTGCAGGGGTCCCCAGTCTAGCCCAGACGAGGGCTCTTTCTTATATACGCTGCCTGATGACTCAACTCACCAGCTGCTCCAGCCCCACCAAGACTGCCGCCGTCTCCAGGAGCAGCCTACTGCCACAGGCCAGTCAGGCATGAGGAACGTAACCCAGGGTCCTGGGCTGGAAGCAGCCTGGGACCCTCTTTTTCACCGAGGTTGGTGCGAGGGGCAGAGTGGGAAATTGCACAGGCTGGGATGACATGAGCTAGGTGTCCACAGCCCCGCATTGGCCTAGAGAACAGTCTTCAAAGGTGGTGTTAAGAGCCATCCAACAGCTCTTCTAGGGGAGGGACAGGGAGTGAGCCTGTTGTGGTGAACCAAGTGAGGCCGGCTCTACAGGGCAAGCTGTGTCCTCAAAGACTAAGAGGACAAATCCCCATTTCAGAGAAAGAAGCCCTTTTGGTCTTGGCATTTTAAAACCATTCACAAATTCCGGCCACTTCTCATCACACCAAGAGGCATTGTCTGATCATCCCAAATACCTTGCTTTGTTGGGTCTTGTCTCTTAATTAAGGGGTGGGATGATATCAGTCATTAAGCAGCCGAGTCTCACATCATCATCCTAACTCTGCTCCCACAGAACCTTAGCTCCAGGGGCCTCAGTGCACGCTGCCCACCCCATAGTCCTCTTTCGTGCCCGGCTCTTGGAAGTCAGCGGACGCTTACTTGGGGCACAGGCTGTTACAGACAACTGGCTAATGCTTCTTAGATTCCATGGCATGAATTGTCCATTCGCATGCAGATCCTAGACTCTGTCTCTGGGAGATAAAATTCTAAGACAGGGACCTCCTAGAGCCAGACCAGAGCATCATCAAAACTGAACTCCATCTGGGCTGGGATGGTTATGCCCAGAGAAATCGTACCAGAGGGGTAGACTAGCAGCTTATATCTGGGAAGAACAGTGCTTTCTTCCACATTTCATGGGCTCAGCTGACTTCATTTGCCCCAGGGTATAGGCTTAGTGCTTAAGAGTCTCTGGGATTCCATCGCTGAAATGTGTAGGTGAGACATGGGTAAACAAGTGGCCCCCGCAGGTCTCTGAGACCTTAAATCAGAAATGCCCTTGCCATAGTTAATGTGTTTCTGCCTCTCTTTTAGGGCCAGTGTAACCAACTCCCATCACAGAGACTGACCCAGTACCACTGAGCAACGGTTCCTGGTCAGTCTGGATTTTCATGTTTCCCATTTTTCTCTCCCTTCAGGGCCCCCGTGCTGCTTGGGCCTTGTACCAGTTGAAGAGGTGGACAGTCCTAACTCCTGCCAAGTGGGTGGAGGAGACTGGTGTTCCCAGCACCCCGCCGGGGCCTACATCGGGCAGGAACTTGGGATGCGGCTCTCCCCCAGCCCATCGGTGCATGTAGCTTTTGAAACACCACCTCCTACAATATAGGCAGAAACCAATATCCCAGAAAGACTATTGTTTTTAAAAAGAGAAAAAATTGGTATTTATTTTTCTATAATAGCCATATTTATATATTTATGCACTTGTAAATAAATGTATATGTGTTTTTATAATTCTGGAGAGACACAGAGAATCCTACCCATTGAGGTATGAGGGGGAAATCAAAGATGCCCTGATAACAGGATTCCACCTGGCAAGAGTAACACAGACTACGGAGGCAGCCCTTCACCGGACACCTCTGCCGCTGCCCAGGAGGCCGCACGAGGTCCCCAGAGAAGCTGCTGAGAGGAAGAGTCTTAGGCACATGGTCTGCAACAACGATGAGGGCAAAGCAAGGGCCCCAGTGTCACAGGCTGGAGCTGCTCGTGAAGACGGCTGGACCGGGTACTGCAGGAGACCTTTTCAGAAGATGCTGATGAGCACAGACTAAGATGTGTATTGTTCTATAAGCATTAACAAGCCTTCCAGAATCAATAATCTGTGGCAACCTATCTCTGTAAAAACAAACACTGTAACTAACTTCTAAATAAATGTTTAGTCCTCCCTGTAACCTTCAACTTAGTCACGGATGAGTCAGCATCCTCTTTAGATGTTAGGATTCAGTTCAAGTATTTGAAGAAAATCTCCACTTGTGACATCTCAGCTCTGGCAAGAGTTTGAGAGCTGGGAAAGGTAGCAGATGTCTAATTCTTTGTCTTTTTAAGTATTGTGTTAGTAACTGTTTAGTCCGAGAGGGAGACAGTGTGAAGCAGTTAAAGCAGCAGAATTGCAGGTCGCTAACTGAATGGACTCGAGGCAAAGCTTTGGTCACCCAGATAGGTGTGGATGATGGAGTATTTTCTCCAGAATGCCATTTAGTTAAGTGCTAGGCTGCACCTGTGGTGCCTGATAAAACTCAACTTTCCTTCTTTCCAAAGATAGACCGACATTGCCAGAGGAGTTGAATCATTAGTTGTTTAAAATCAACACTTACTTATGTCCATACAGCCACAGGATCAACCTTCATGCGTGCAACTGGCACTAGCTGGAGGCTGAAGCCTTGCACGGAAAGCCCTAATGCTCAGCCGTTCTCAGGAGGGAAATCTGTGTGCTGGGCTTCAGCAAAGGTGAGTGACAGATGCAGGGCGCCTAAGGCTGTCCATCTGGGTAGGAGTCCTGGGGTCAGACTTGCCCACCCTAGTCACACGGGGGAGAAACCAGCCTCTCGGACAAGTGCGCCCTCTACTGGCCTGAAGGGACACCGGGCCTGGGCTTACCTTGGTCCCATGTTTTTCTGTCCAACAGCTAAACTGGAAAAAGCATTCTCAGCGAGAAGTGACATGATCTTCAGAAAAGTTGTATTTAAAAAACATCTTAAATAAAATGAAGGACTTTAAGGAACATGGAAATGATAGAAGAAATAAGTTGTGACTTGAGCCACGACCCTGCACTGTGGGCCTGAAAGTCACTTCCAAGAGTAGGACCGGGCCAATACTCTCAGTCTTCACTCAGCTAATCCAGGGCCTCTCAGAGCTGGGCTGTAACTCACCTCTAGCCCACTGGCTTTAAATTTTATTAGTTTTTTTTGCTCCTTGATGACCCCAGGCAGTTGTCAAAGTCAATTTTGGTGAACTTTTAAGGACGTGATATGTAAAATTGCTTTCTGCACAGCCCTGGAGCCATAACAATATTGAGTGGTTTTTGCTCTCAAAAAAAGAAAAAGAAAAAAAAACTAGGAAAGAAAAAATCACTTCTAAGGCACACTAAATGAGATAAATACGCATATTTACTTTAGTCAATTGTGGGAAATGACAAAAGTTATCAGGCCTCTAAATTTTAGCCTAGAAAATTAAGCAGCTTAGATACTCAATTTCATTGTATTTTCTATTTCTTTAGATTCCGAGTAATTATTATAGTCCTTTTTAAAAGACTGATTCAGCCGGCAAGGACTTAGTAAGACCTACTGCGCAGGCGCTACAGAGGGTGCAGAGCCCAGCTCAGGCCCAGAGCCCTCTCTAGGCAGCAGTTCTCCAGGACAGGACAGCCAGATTTGGCAACAGTGAGCAACTGTGACACAGGGGCTTCACTTAGCAGCTGCTTTTTCTTCTAGTGTTGGGTTTTGAGGATACTGTGGGAAAGGGTTCAAAATAGCCACATTACGTTAGCAGTTGACCCAGAGGTAAGGTGTGGATGGATTTTGGCCTCACTCTCGGAAGTAAGGCGGCTTTCTCTGAGACACAGCCAGAGGCAGAGAATAGTCTGATCAGGGAAGTAGGGGTGAATGGAAAGTTATACCCTGCCAAAGCCGAGCCCTAGTGGTCTCCTTCTGTCTAAAGCTGAACTTCCCAAAGACTCTGAGACTATACTTAAGGACAGATTAAGACTAAGTCTGGAATCAAGTAGAAATGAAACTAAAGCTAGTTCTAGGTCTTGTCCAATTCAAAATAAAAAACTGAGTATTAACTAGATTATCAGACCTAGAGGATGAAGGCCTATTTATTGTGGATGTGAGTGGTGATTTAGTCTAGTTCAATTTGGGGAGAAAAAAAATAACCCTGATCGGTTACAGAGTTGAAAAACTCAGGGTATCTTTGCCATGGCTCTTCCATAGACTCTAAAGTCATTCCTGCTATAGTTAGAATCACAGAATTTCAGAATGGGAAAGAGAGCTTATCCAAAACCTTCATTTGTCAGATAATAAAATGAGGCCCAGGAAGATTACGTAACTTCCCCTGGCTCTCACCACCATCTAGGGAATGGTGTCTCCCTGGAGACTAACCCCTTTCTCCTGGCAGTTGCTCAATGTGATAGGCAGCCAGCGAGGAACGGAAGCCTCCTGCCAAACAGCTAAGTGAGTGCGTCTGAAAGTTGCCCTTCCAGCTCCTCCAGCCAAGCCTCATAGGGCTGTGGCCCCAACTCCCAGCTTGACCATAACCTTGTGAGAGACTCTGAGCCCAAAGCAGCCAGCTCAGCTGCTCTCAGGAACCTGGGTGAGATAAAGGCCTGCTGTGTTAAGCAATGTTTGGGGGACCTTCATGTAGCAATAAGTAAAACTCTCAGAGCTACAACTAGCACAAAAACCTTGAAGGGCACACAAGTTTAGGGCATACAAGAAAGTGATAGCAGGTGTCTCCAGCAGAGAAGCTACTTCACCAGAGTATTTAAACTAATGGGCACAAATTATTCAGTTCTCTTAAATAGGAACAGGAAAACATCTTTGAAAGGAAGCAAGTCCTATCTCCTGTGGAGAGACGGGTCATCAGGCTAGTCACAGGTTAGGAAGACGATGCTGCTGGGTCATGTTCTACGTTGAAGTAACATTGCCTTCCTCACCTTTCCTTCTCCATGACGGACTTCTACTCTGGGACAGCTCAGTAGAGAAGCTCATTCATATATATGGACCCATAGAGCTCTGAACCTAACGTGCTGAGCTCTGTTACTAACAGGGATCCAAATAGCAGGGAGATCATTCCCAAATGGGCACAGCCATCAGCCATGACTTCCCGTCACTGCTTACCCCCAAACAAAAAGGACAATCAAGTTGGTTTAAAATGTTAGGCACAATCAAAAGTGATGATTAGAGACAGTCTCTCAGAGTGATATAACCTATCAAGACTTAGGGATCTACATCAAAAACAGCAAGTGACTCCACTAGAACCCAAAAGAAAATGCAGAGGGCATGAAAAACTGTGGGAATACTTAGAACACCGGTAGAGCTGCAAACACCTTCAGAGAAAAGCCGCCTTGTTGACCATTTTGCAAAACACACTCCTGCTCCATTCAGAGCTGAGGACTTTGCGCAGCCAGGGCTGAGCAGGAAGCTGGTAGTCTGCTTTCTGCCAGTCCCAAGCTAACCACTCTGTCTGCATTTCCTGCAGCCTGAGCCCTCAAATAACTGCTCTGTGAAGTCCACAATGTCAGAATTCTGATTTGCATCTCATTCGAAGATACTGCTGGCAGAATAGCTCATGCTTTTGTTTTTTTGTTCTCTCAGAAAACACTGAATATCAGTTTATTTTCCAAGGAAGGAAAGAAGCAAATTTTCTCACAGCTTGCTAGTTTTTCCTGCCAACGGCTAAAAATTCAGATAAGCAAGAGACAAATTTCCTACAAGATATATTGCCGGTGCTTTCTTGAAGTTTTGCCATACATACAGCCTTCTGAGGCTCCATATTCAGTCCATTGGGTTCCAAACAGATCTAAAATGGTTCAGTTCAAAGGGAAATAGATGTTGGGGGCTAGAGTCCATTCTAAGATAACCACATTAGAGAAGAGTTATTAATACTATATGACTAGATCTGGTCTTAGACTTTTAAACAAATTCACTTTAAAATAATAGGACTATTGCAGCCAGCATGGAAACAGACTTCTGGTAAGTCGTATGTCGGAAATCTTGAATGGATTTGAGGAGAAAAGCAAACTTAAAGGCCCATGGGCTTCATCTCCCCTTGCGGAGGCTGAATGGGTGGGAGGATAAGGCCACCTTTCTTACGCAAGAGAGCAATCTCTTCCTTTAAGGCGGAAATCCTTTCTGCCTGCAGCTGGATCAATTCGGTGACCTTCTGTCTTGCCACAATGTCTGCTTTCCGAGGGCCCTGGAAGGCATTGCCCTGTTGAAAGAAAATACCTCCCTGCTTTAAGCATCACATGGAATGTGAAAAAATTCCCCATTTTTATGTTAGTGCTAATCTTACTGTCAGTTTAAATACCCATTGCTCCTTATTTTAAGGGGCCTTCAATTCTTCCACTGAAATCCTACCATTAGAAATGTGCCCCCCTGGCCTAATGAGTAACTCTTAAAATGAAAATCCCATTAAGTGAGCACTCTGTCATTCCTACTGTAGAGAGCTCAGCAGTGAAGCCATAAAGGATGGGGTACCCACCCCCCTTTCTCTATACAGCCCATATTTTGTTTCCCAAAAAGGAAATCTCTATTTCCTCATCTGACTCCTTCCCTTGTCCAGTCAAATTCTGCTATGCTTCAGACATTACGTTGTTGTTGTTTTAATTTTATTTATTTGACAGTGACAGTGAGAGAGAGAACACAAGCAAGAGGAGTGGGAGAGGGAGAAGCAGGCTTCCTACTGACCAGGGAGCCCCATGTGGGATGCAATCCCAGGAGCCTTGGACCATGACCTGAGCTAAAGGCAGACGCTTAACAACTGAGCCACCCAGGCGCCTCCAGAAATTATTTTTAAAGCCTTTGTCTGTGGACTAGATTAGGATTTCCTGCTTTGTGTTCTTCCAGAACATTGAACCATTAAAATTTATATCTGATTTTTTAGGTTGAAAAAGTGGCCATTTCATACGGTTCAACCTAGCTGCCTATGTGAGATCTTTCTTGCAAGATCTGGTGCCTTTAAGAGCTAGATCTCAGGAACATCTCACCACCCTCCGTAGCACCCATCCTAGAGCATGGTTCTTAAGTATAAGCTCAATAAGCTTTGAAAGCACATTAAAGGGAAGAAGGTGGCACTTATGTAGTATCCATTCTGTGCTTAGAGGTCAGGCAGTTGTCATGTGACTTTGAAGGAAACTTCAAAGAATCACTGAGACAATCAGAGAACTATTGGCCCTGGCATCACAGGCCCACTCAGTTTGAAACCCTCAGTCATCACCTCCAGACCTCTTGTTAAGTGAGGAAAATGACCTTTGTTTGTTTAAGCTCCTCTCCACAAGGCTTTTGGCTACTTGTAGCTAAGCCCAGGCCTCAGCTCATGGCATCACTCCAGCTGCTCACTTCGAAGTCACCATAACTTGCCCTCATTTTCCTTACCATACCCAAAGTTTGGCTATTCTTACTTTGAAATGTCTGATCCCTTTTTGTTCTTGCCACCTATATCCCAATGCATGCCTAGATTGCTGGAAGAATAATAGCAATGGAGTCAGCTTTGGAAGTGGACAGACCCTGGTTTAAAAACTCAGCTCCATGCATGACCTCTGCAGTAGTTACTTAACTACTCTGAGCTTTGGAAAGTACTGTTTTGAGAATTGTAGTATGAGATATTCCATGTAAAGAGACTATACATGAAAATATATTACTTTAATACCATAAAAATTACCTATGTAAAGATAGGCATGGAAGGATCTGCTATGTAAAGAGACATACACTATTAATTTTCTTCCCCATTCAACTGATCTACTCAAACTCTTCAGACTCTTTTCTCCAATATATCTGGACTTATCAAAGCACATAAAATCAACAAGGGTTTATAACTGATTATATGAAAATCGTGTTTAGGCATTAACCTCCTGGACACTATCCTGACTCATCACTCAAAAATTCTTCAGTGGATAAAGGGCCCTTGATACTCAGATTTCTACTATCCTTTCATATGGAATTTCCAATGATAAACTTCCCAATTCCTCTTATTCATTCTTTCTGTGCTTAGGTGATTCTTGAACTCTAGCATGCCTCAGAATCTTCTGGAAGGCCTGTTAGAGTACCTGGCTGGGCCCCTCTCCCAGAGCTGCTGATTCAGTAGATCTGTGGGTGGTGCCTGATAATTTGCATTTCTAATAAATTCTCCAGGTGATGCTGATGGTGTTTTTCAGGGGACCACACTTTGAGAACCCCTGGCTTAGACCATTTCCAGGATGCTTAAAGAAAACCAAGGGAAACAATGGGCATTTTTGCAGATACTACTGTATTTTAAAACATGTCACATATGTGTTAGGTTCCTAGAGGTTCCTAGAGGACACTCACCTAGGTGAACCTTGAATCAGGTGAACCTGTGTGAAATACATTGTCCACCATATACTACGTACTAAGTATTATGTCAGGCTCAATAAACCTTATATAAGAACAAGTTGATTTAAAAGAACAAGTTGAAAGCCATAAAAATAACAAGTGTTTTAATAAAGTAATAGGAGATCCCACAATTAAAAAGATACCCACCTTAAATCAAATGAAATAAACACATATTGGAAATGGGTATTTGTTATAAATTTAGAGATTATTTTGGTGTCATTTGTACCTAATAACCTTACTTCACTGGGACTAAGGCAAACCCCATAGATTAGTACATATGTAAACTCATGGCACTCAAAAGACATACAGTAAAGCTAATCCCTCAGGCTCACCTTTAAGTAGGTCCCAGCAACTTCATATCCTCAGGGACCCAGGTGGACTGTAAATGGTCCAAGATCAAGGTTTGTGTAAATGCCAGCACTTGACATTCTTATGAATAACTACTTTCACAGAGCTTCCCCAACTCTGATAAAGGGTCTGAAGGAAAGGAACATACCTGCTGGTTCTGTAGTGTATTCAACCGAGAATCAAGTTTCTTCTTTTCAATACATAAATCGTTCATCTGATGAAGCTTTTTGGTGTGTTCTTTTGTCTTCATCATCAACTCCCATCGCACCTGAGCAATCTTTTCCTGCCAGGGTGGGAGGATATAAAATGGGTTAAGTGAGTAAGAGAGGAAACAGAAAAATACATGCTCAGATTTGATCAAAACCATCCAGCAAATATGCATATGAAAAAAATACAATCGGAAATCGCTACGAAAATGCAACCAGAGCCAGCTGCATTGGCCCTGGCTCAATTAGAGAAAAGAAGAATGTGGGTATGCTCAAAGATACAAGGAGGTAAAAAAGATAGACATGGGTATCACTTCACTATTGAAGAATAAGATCAGTATGCATACTGAGTGCGCTATTCATTACTAAAAGGAAGAGTATTAATTTAAGCAGCAGACTTTCATATATTTTTCTTTCCCTAGTCTTGGCCCAAGATCCTCAAGTAGCCAGCTTGCATGGCCATACATCTCCTAAATGGCTTTCCTTTGTTTTTTACTGTTCCAAAAATTATTTTAGATTGCACATATTATCTCCAGAATTCCCCTGAAAATCTTGGATAAGCAAAGACAAGACAAGATGACATTAGGAACCTCTTTTCCTGCCCTGTCTACTGATGAGCTAAGATAGGAAACTGGAGAAGTCATAAGGACTTGGGGGGCTTATAAAATCTTTATACAAGTTCCTGTCTTTGAATCTAGCTACAGTTGGGGCACTGCCTCCTCTCACAGCTCAGGGAACAATGTAGGCAGTAACATCTTCTAAGACCCCACCAGCTAAATAGTCCAAACTGGTTATAGAATCTATTACTTAGAGATGTTTTCTAATTTCCAGATCCAAAGGGCATGTAACAGCTATAGGGAGAACTACAACTGGGATCCTCAAAGCACAGCGGCTCCATCTCTAGCAATGTCAGAGCATTTATCTCACACTAATGGAAACCTCAAAATGGAATCTTGGTCATCATCCATTCCATTTTGTCATATTTCCATATACCCAGGACCCCAAAACCTATGCTGCTGCTTTCACCCCAAGACAGGCAAGTCCTTCCAAACAAGTGAATGGTCAGGATGCAGAGACAGGCTTAAGATCATGGGGGAGCCGAGGGGGGGCCACAGACTTGTCTCTGGCTACTCAGATGCTACTCAAGAACCACTGATAGCATTTCTTGCCTTGACCCACATTCAGCCAAGGTGGGTCACCTGTCCTCTCGGCCGTACCTCCCACATCTTCATTTCCTTTGCATTTGTTAGCTCCTTTCGAAGTTTTTTGATCTTTAGCTCTTCAAGCGTTGTGTTCACAGAAAGTGTCTGAAGGGCTTCTAGGTCTATAACACGGCCAAACTTGCTGATCATTAGTTGATGGACTGTTTCTTCCATTTCTAAAAGAAGACATCACTGTCTTAGTGTGTTCAATGGTCCCCACTGTTATTAAATGAACAATACTGGTAGCAACAACTTTCCGAAGAACAGCTTTTGCAAGAGGATGGTAAAAGATTTTATGTTACCAGTTGGCTTTTCCTCTATGACTCTTCACTGCTCCTTTCCTCACTTAAAATGCCCAATCCTGTGCTGTCTTTTCGTCTACTTGAAAACCCTGCATAAAGCAGACTCCGTTTTCCCCCAGCTGTTTCCACCCTCTGCTGTGGCCCTCCTCACACTGTCAAGGGCCCCAGCTGGACAAGGAACTCTTCAGGTTTTTTTTTTTTTTTAAACGACTGATCTCTAAGCATCTAGTGTCAAGAACAAGCAGGCACTTAGAGGAAGTTTCCATCATACTCCAAGTAAAAACTAAAGTCTGAGTCTCAAACAATCCAGGCTCACTCTCATCTCAGTTCCCATGGACTACAATGTTCTTCCCCAAATAGCCACATGGCTCCCTCTCACCCACCTTCTTCTATTTTTTAAGATTCTATTTATTTGATGGAGAAAGAGAGAGAGTGCATAAACAGGGGGAATGGTTGAGGGGAGGGAGAAGGAGGCTCCCCACTGAGCAGGGAGCCCAATGTGGGGCTCCATCCCAGGACCCTGGAATCATGACCTGACCTGAAGTCAGACACCTAACCGGCTGAGCCACCCTGGCACCCCTGCCCATTTTCTAAAACCAAGTTATAAGAATCATTTCCAATACACTCAGTTCTGAAGGGGTAACCAAGAGCAGGTCATCATCCTCTAACCAGGGAAAACCACACTTTACCAGTAAGCCACCTCTCCAGGGAGCTGTTCGTGGCTCCTACAGACCTGAGCACTCTCCTTTCCCTCCCTTCTTGATTTTTCTTCTTAGCAATGATCTCCATCTAACATGCATTACAATATATCTTACTTTTGTTCACTGTCTTTCCTCAACATGAGAACAGTGGAACTTCTGGGGATTATTCCGTATGTGGAGTCTGACTCCCCAAGAAAATATAATCTTGTAACAAGACTTTCTTGATCACTGGACTGCCCCCTAAGTGAAGTCTTGAAGGCCCTAAGGTATCAGAAGATGATAGAGTTCCGCAATGGTGTGCAGGTTTGTATCTGGTTATGGTTGAATATAATGATACAACTGACATGACTGCCGTTGTGCGTGATCCAGGAGGGGCTGTTCATGTGTATTTGATATGAAAATAGAACCCATGGACTTGTGTAATGTAGCAGCTGTGATAATCAGTGATGCAAAAACCACATGATGCTTAGATTATTTGCACATGTGTACTAGCCTGTGGCTGCCTGCTTGGCCTCAGTAAGAACCTTGAGACTCTCTCCAGCTAGTGCCCTCTGCCATGACAGCCTCATGTACTAGGATGTGGACTCTGGTTCTTGCCATTCCCCCTGTGGAGCCAGCCTCATGCCCTTCTCCTGATTTGATGAGGCCAACTAGAGTTTACAGGGGACATAAAGCCTTCTGGAATATTTTTGCCACATGCCTTCTCCGTGGCCAAGAGCTGTGTTCTCCTTGAAATGAAGTAAACTTACCACTTCTCACCACCATGTTCTAGACTCTCCTTTTTGTTTACTGAGTCCGTCAAGGGAGGAAGGCAACAAAAAGCCAACTGTGGTGTTTCTCATCACTGCTAAGCCTTTGTTCTCTGGCCTACAGAAAAGGAACCTACTCCTAGTTCTACTTTCAGAATCAGGAGAACTTCAACCAGATTCACAACTTGCTTTTCAGAAAATGGGTTGAGGGCAGGTGGGGAAAAGAACTGAAAGTTGCTGAATAAAACTTATACCACATGGAATTATTCCCTTTTATTTCCATTAACACTCTAAAAATTTGCATATTTCATTTCATCTTCACACATTTTCCCAAACTTAGAATTTACCCAAACTGAAACAAGCTTCTTTCTGTTTTCACACTAGTTTATTCCTTGATTTAATGAACAGTACTTTCAGATATAAACAACATTCATGGTCTATCGAAGCCAGAGGAATGAGAAGTACGTGAGAAGCACTAGAACCTCAAGGATTACACCTGACAAAACTGTGTGTCTCCAATCAGTGTTATTTAAACATGCAGTGTTAATGTGTATTTTTTTTTTTAATTTTATACTCCAGCCACCCATGAAGGCAGAACCATCAATACTCATTGGAAACTGGCCTCTACAAATTCAAGCAACCTAGACTGGTTGACTAGTTGACCACTATAGGCTTCCCATTTTTTTCTTTTACAAATTAAAATATATGTATTTTTTATTCAATTGTGGTAAAATACATAACATAAAATGTATCATTTTAAACATTTTTAATTGTACAGTTCTGTGGCATTAAAGTAGATACTAAGGTATTGGCAATATTGTTGTTTTTAAAGTTGGAAACTTCACAACGTACACTTTCTGTTCTAAATACCAAATATTCAAAATGTATTTTAAAGGGTAGTAATCTTTATACTGTGCATCTTATAATATCCACCACAAATCCAGATAGATTAAAAATGCTAATATGAAGAAGACTACTAATAGGGAAACTATGGATAAAATATCTTTATGATCTCAAAACAGGAAAGGATTTCTTAAACAAGACATATACAGACACAATGCACAAGCCATAAACATTGGTAAAATTAACTATATTAAGATTTTAAATGTTTATACCCCAAAGTAAAAAGGCAAGTCACAAACTAGAAGGAATCTGAAGTGCCTTAAAAGGCAGAATATAAGGCGCCTGGGTGGCTCAGTTGGTTGGGTGTCCAACTTCAGCTCAGGTCATGACCACAGGACCCCGGAATCAAGTCCCACATCAGGTTCCCTGTTCAGCGGGGATTCTGCTTCCTCTACCCTTCCCCCTGCTCATGTGTGCTCTTTCTTGTGGTCTCTTCTCTTTCTCAAATAAATAAATAAAATCTTAAAAAAAAAAAAAAGATTATAGTAAGAACTCCCTAAAATCAATAAGAAAGCAAGAAGTAGAAGTAAAAAAATGGTAAGGTTTATAACAGGCAAGTTACAGAAAGGGAAACACAAATAAATGGCAAATAAATGTATGTGAAGATGTTTAACCTCACCAGAATCCAGGACACATGAATAAAAACCATAGTGAAATACAATTTAACATCCACCAGGCTGGCAAATATATTGAAGTCTGACAGCATCAAATGTTCCTGAGAATATGGAGCCTGGGCCATCCTCACTGACAGGGAAGTGGCAGGTAGTTGAAGGGAGGGTTGAGATAAAATGGTAAAAGCCCGTTGGAGGGCAGCTTGGCAATATACAGGAGTGCCTGCCAGAAATGCATAACACCCCTCTACAACCCAGACACCCAGTCCTGGGGATTCACCTTCTCCCACGCACAGGGAGATGTGTACAAGAAGGTTCACTATAGCTCTTTAATCATGAAAAATTAGAAATAGCCAAAATATCCATCAACAGAAGATTGAGGAAAAAAAAAAAAACCCAACTCAGAGTCCTACAATGGAATATTGTCATGGCAGTTAAAATTTTAAAAAAATAAAGTGAATAAATTACAGTAGTACGGATACCTATCAAAAATCCGTTTAATGAAGTGAACTGCAAAATGATATGAATAACATTACAGTTAAAAACAAGCAAAATCATTCTATATGTTGTGTGTGGATACTCACATCTGCACGTGTGCTCACCTGCCAGCCGACCCTGGGAAGGGTCCTGCGGAACACTATCAGAAAAAGGGGTGTTCAGTTGCATCTTCCCTGTTTTGAATTCTTAAACTTGGTGGCTAGTACCTAGATTACGTTACTCTATATTTCATCGTGTGTTAAGCCTTTTAAACTTAAGAGAATTAGTTTCCACGATAAAGGATTTAGTCTTTGAAAACAAGAGGGTGACAATTCAGTGGTCTTAGGAGAAATGGTAGCTAGGAAGACAAGAGAGTGTTTCCTTGCTCTCAGTGGTTCTGATTCTGTGATTACTTACTGTTTTCAGAGTTAATTCCCTCTCTTATCAAGATAGTACTAGATAATGCAAGGACTGAGTTACTTACTGCTTATAGTTTTTGCCATCTCTCTCTTTTCTCGGATAAGCTGTTTGCGCCTCTCCCGACATTCCTTGTTAAGTTTTTGCTGCTTGGAATTTTCCTCATGGAGCTGTATGATTCGTTCTTGCAGGCGTCCCAAGGAGTGGTTAGAAAAGACCAAGGTTCCAGAAAGATCATTAGGAATTTCTCCAAATACTACATGCTCTACCTATCAAAAGCAAAACAAAACCAAGATCGAACTAAATGTAAGATCATAGAAAGCACTTCCTTTTCTGTCCTTGTTTAGGTCATTGCCTTCGGACCTCTGTCATTCCCATCACTGAGTAAGGTAAAAGCTGGAGTGGCCTTCAGATCATAAGCCACATCATGTCCCTGTATAGACAGCAAATCTTCCCCCAGACTATGCCTAATACCTACTGCATCACCACGGAACAAACCACCATTTCACGGTGGGTGTACTATGCAAATCGCTACATAAAGCCAAACCAGTCTGGGTCAGGTTACACAAAATATATGTGAGGCCGATCCAAACTTTTCCTTCTAAAATACAGCTTTCTCTCTTCACTTGACAAAATGGGGTACGAAATGCATCTCTGCACCTTAATATAAGCTGTAATGCTAATGAGTGCGGAAATGAACAAAGAGGGCAAAAGAGAAAGGATATTTTCCTTTTGTCTTGCCCTCCCTCATTAACAAGCGGAGATTATGACAATTCTTGCACGATTAGTTCATCTCTATTTGAAGATGGTGTGCAAAGGGATGTGTGCACAAGATCCAAGATTTTAACTTCCCAGCTATTCCATTCTTAAGTCATAAGCTCCCTGGGGCACCTGGCTGACTCGGTCAGAAGAGCATGTGACTCAACCTTGGGGTCATGAGTTTGAGCTTCACATTGGGAGTAGATACTCCTAAAAGAAATAAAAATAAACTAAAAAAATAAATTCAAAAAAATTAAGTCCTAGGCTCATTTCCTCAGACCTGAAACTTAACTGGACTTTGGAAGTGATAATGGGCCATCAGGAAATATGTATGTTTGGCTATGGCTCTCTCACAACAATCTGAGAATGGATAAGAAAAGTTGGGGTGTCATTATTCAGGTAGAATCCTCAGCAAAGGGTTGCACTTCTTCCCACGAGTGGCCCAAGATTCTTTTCTGGGAAAGTCTGGGTGGGCTGGCTCTTCTGCTCGGACAGGGTGGCGCACAGTCTCCAGACCCATCACCTGGTGGAGCTTGAGTGGAATCACCACGAGCAGTTCGTTCAGCCGCTGCTGCTTCTCCCGTTGGTAAGCCTCCAGGGCCTCCTCTGCTACATTCAGGTTAGCGGCCACAACTTTTACCTGCGGAAAGCCCCAGGTGTGAAATGTGGTAAATGGGGATAGATTGGGAGATGAGCAGGACCTGCTCTGTTGGGCTACAATTAAATGAATGTTTGTAGCCCAGGAATGTGTATGATTTTCTTCCTGCTAAGTAACGATCCACACTGCTTTCTCAATCAATCCTATGTCTCCAGAGTAGTAAAGGTCTCGTGACTAAGAGTTCAGAAGGCATGTCCTCATCTCCCTTTTATTTTCTGCATGAAAAGCAGCTCTCAGCATGGAATGTCTTTGTCAGGATGGTGGGAATCTCACTAGGCCATCAATGACCTCAATAAACAAAAGGAAAAAGCCCTTTAAAGGAACAAAACTACTAACTACGGTACTCATGAAGCATGTTTTTCATCTAAAAAATTTGAATTTTCCAAATTATTTTCTACTTACAAGAAGCAATCTACCAAAAATATTTGTGAGTATGAAGTCTTAATGATACTTTCCAGCCACAATGCACTCAGCCAAAGGATGAAGTCAGAGAAGGAATTCTCAGAAACACACCATTATTGACTGTCTACTATTGCTACACCATATATATTTAGGACTATGAATTAAGCAATGTGAAAAATGTCCTCACATGTGTTGTTTTATTTAATATTACAGTGAACTCCTGCCAGGTGTCCCAATTAATGGGGGGCATCTGTGATCAATTAAATAAGCTCAAGATATCCACTGATCTCTTTGATAAAATTGGTAATTGGGAATCTTATCTAAGGGATGTGGTCATAATTTTGGATCTAATACTTGTTTCATGTTCCTCCTTTTGCATGTGCTGATGCATGTACCGTTTGCTGCCCATGATGACCCCCTGGAATCATACCACAGGCTTCTGGACCAACCCCCAGATAGAGTCTAACTGCCACACAGCCTGCCACCCCGTATCAGCAGGAAACAGCCAGAGAGATCATTGTCCCATTCTCTGGGGTTAGGATTAGGGTTGCTCTTCCAGGCAGAGGAATGAGTAAGGGACAGGCGGGGCTAAATAGGGAGAGATACATGTGATTAGTCTCACAGAAATGTAGAGGTGTGGGGAAACCAGAGAAAAGGGGACAAATTGGACCACCCTGTCCTAGGTGTGGAGGGGTTGGGTGTCTTTTTTATGATAATCACCAGTGACTAACAAAGAATAACCAGACCCTAAAAAGGAAGTAAGCCCCTGAAGGTGTTACCACTAGTATTTGCTCAGTGGTGATATCAATAGAGATGTTAAAAGGACTTAAGTTCCCTGGTTAGCTTTCTAAAAAAGACCAACCCTAGGGGCCCCTGGGTGACTCAGTGGGTTAAGCCTCTGCCTTCAGCTCAGGTCCTGATCTCAGGGTCCTGGGATGGAGGCCCAGCATGTGAGGAACCCAACCCTGCTCAGCAGGGAGCCTACTTCCACCCACTTCCCCGCCCCCACCCTCCCTGGCCTGCCTCTATGCCTACTTGTGATCTCTCTCTCTCTCTGTCAAATAAATAAATAAAATCTTTAAAAATAAATAAATAAAAAGACTAACCCTAAAGGCCCTCAGTAGCCACCCTGTCAGGACCCCTCTCAACTCCTGAGAGCTTTTTCTGTATCTTCACTTAATAAACTTCTATTGCTTTACTCAAACACACACACAAATATATATATATTTAGGACTATGAATTAAGCAATGTTGCCCTAGGAAAGAGTATCTAAAAGAGAAAATTAGCAAATAAGGCAGAAATCAAATCCATCAACATAATTATACCAGAAGTTTAGCTTTATGGTCTCCAACATGAGATGCCCATCCCCCAGAGGGTAAATAAAGTGATCTTTCAGGGCACAGAAAGGAAAGATCAGTTTCTATTTATTTTTAATTTATTCTTTTTCATTTCTGTTTTTGTGACTGTTTCCTAATATATAAAATATATTAGTAGAATAATTCATGGATATTATTTGTAAATAAATATACATGTATTGTATATAATTTTTTTTTTTTACTTATAGAAGTATATAATAAAAAGTTTGGAAATCAATGATTTAGATAAAGAAAGGCCAATCTTCAAAAGAACCAATGGCCCCCATCACAACTGTGTTTGAAGAGGAAAACCTTAAAATATAACACTTAAAATGTTTAGGGACACCTGGGTAGCTCAGTCAGTTAAGTGTCTGCCTTCAGCTCAGGTCATGATCCCAGGGTGCTGGGATCCAGCTCCATGTTGGGCTCTCTGCTCAGCAGGGAGTTGGCTTCTCCCTCTGCCTGCCACTCCCCCTATTTGTGCTCTCTCTCTCTCTCTCTCTCTGACAAATAAATGACATCTTTTAAAAAATGAATAAATAAAATGTTTCTTCTCTGGGGAGAAAGCCTAACTCATGTCATTTCTATGAAACAGCAGTACAGTAGCTGGGAGGGTGGCTAGCACACTCGGAAAGGAGAAGTAAGTAAGTATCTCAGCATACTTTTTTGGATAGTGTATCATGTTCCTTTCTGAGGTTATCGATAATTTTCTTTTCTTCCACTAAGGCCTCCTCAATGTCCAGCCTTTTCTCTCGAAGTTGAAGGGCCAATTCAAAAAGACCCACATCGCAATCTGAAAAGACAGTCAAAATTAAAAGAAACCCTTACTGTTATGGAACGTACTGATATTAGAAGTAGGGATTTTGGAGCTTCAGAATTAATAATGACCATCTGTGGGTCCACTCTAGCATACTTTCATTTCACTTCAGGCTCCACCATTCCAGGTGAAATTATTAAGGACATAAGTAATCCTGATAGTAATTCTGATACCAGCACTGACATTCTAAGCAGTACCATGAGTCAGGCTTTCTGTTTAGGCATTTCATTTACATTCTCTCTCTCTCTCTCAAGTCTCCTAGGCCTTTGCGAGGTAGAAACTGTTGTTTCCATTTTATAGGTGAGGACCTGAAGTCTCAGAGAGGTCATGTAGCTCATAATGTGAACCAATGCAACTCAGGTACAGTATCTCTGTGTTAATTTCCACTATATCACACTACAGTCCACCAGGCAATTGATAAAGAATGTGAAAGTAAGAGTACTATAGTGGAATTTGGAAACCTGAGTTCTAGCCCTAGTTCCCCCTCCAAACTAGCTGTGAGACTTTTTTCAGGCCATTTAATCCTACTGTAAACAAGGATCGTTTACAAGGATCCTGCTGTTAACATGTTGTATTATAATCTTTTGAGCTCTATTTTACTCATACATATGATTTTAGGAAGAATCTTACAACATTAAAATAAGATTTAAACTTTATTTGAAATTAAGCTTTAAAATTTAATTTAAATCCATATAAAGTGGCTACAAAAATAAATTTCATACCAAAAAGAAGTTGTCTTTTCTTTACTGGACTAGTCATCTATTGAGACTGGAAGAATATTGGTCTGGCTACTTCAGACTGGTTTTATCAGTGAAAACTGAGAATATAAATTGCTAAACATCTCCAGGAAACTGGCACAAAGTGCCCTTACAAAATGGATTTTAAATATAAAAATCTGAATGGGTTTGTCAAAAAGATAAAGCTTTGTAAAAAAAAAAAAAAAGTGCACATGCACACACACTACAATCTGTTATCTCTGCATAATTTGACTTTGAATCAACCATAATTTATCTGCAAATTATTCATCATTCATAAATGGCTGCCTAAGGGAAAAGAAATTAATCATCCAGAGAGCCAAATACAAGTATTCATTAGATTACTTCATACAATTTCAACCACGCTTCCCTCAAATTTTATGAGACAACTGAGAATCCAAAAAAGGATCTCCTTGGTATTATCAATCCATGTTCACACTTCACAGAGAACAAATGGTTTTATCCAACTTACTTGTTGGGCAAATAGAATCATCAAAAACTTCATCATCAGATCCAGACTCATCTTCATCACTCTCTAAGCTAGATTCTTCTTCACTTGATTCATCACTTTCTTCATCTTCATCTAAGTAGAGAAGAAGGCATTATTAACATGCAGAGAAGTCCCTGTGTTAAGCTAAATCTCAGATTTCAAAAAATAAAGGTTTTCTTTTCAGTGAGTCAATGGGAAGATAACGGCTAAGGCAGGCAATTAGTGAAAGTTTTAGAAGAGTTTAAGATGCCAAAAAATATATTACCTAAAGAAATCTACAAGTTCAAGGCAATCCTATCAAAACACAAATAGTATTTTTCACAGAACAAGAATGAATAATCCTAAAATTTATATGGACCCACAAAAGACCCTGAAGCCAAAGCAATCTTAAAAGAACGAAACTTAAGGTATCACAATCCCAGATTTCAACATATACTACTATACTATAATAATTAAAACAGTATGGTACTGGCACAAAAATAGACACATAGATCAAGAGAACAAAACAGAGAGCCCAGAAATAACCCCACACTTAAAATGGTCGCTCTATGACAAAGGAGGGAAGAATACACAATGGGGAAAACACAGTCTGTTTACAAGTGGTACTGGGAAAACTGGACAGCTAAAAGAATGAAACTGGGCCACTTTTTTTATACCATACATAAAAATGAACTCAAAATGGATTAGAGACCTAAATGTGAGACCATAAAACTCCCAGAAGAAAGTTGGCAGTAATTTCTTTGACATCAGCCATAGAAACATCTTTCTAGATATGCCTCCTACGGAAAGAGAAATAAAAGCAAAAATAAACTGTTGGAACTACACCAAAATAAAAAGCTTTTACAGAGTGAAGGAAAATCATCAACAAACCAAAAAATGAACCCAATGAATAGGAGACAATATCTGCAATGATAGATGCAATAATGGGTTAACATCCAAAATATATAAAGAACTTACACAACACCCAAAACTAAACCAAAACAAAACAACAACAACAACAAAAACCCCACAAATAATCTGAATAAGAAATGGACAGAGAACCTGAATAGACATTTCTCCAACAGATGGCCAACAGACATGGGAAAAGATGCTTAACATTACTCATCATCAGGGAAATACAAATAAAAACCACAATGAGATATCACCTTATATTTGTCAGAATGGTTAGATTCAAAAAGACAAGAAATGACAAATGTTGGCAAGGACATGGAGAAAAAGGAACCCTCACACACAGTTAGTGGGAATGTAAAGTAGTGCAACCACTATGAAAAACAGTATGGAGGTTCCTCAAAAAATTAAAAATAGAACTACCACATGCTCCAGTAATTCCACTGCTGGGTATTTACCTAAAGAAAATGAAAACACTACTTCAAAAAGATATATGCACTCTTACGTTTACTGCAGCATTATCTGCAATGACCAAGGTAAGGATTATTACTCAGCTCCCAAAAAAGAAATGAGATCCTGCTACTTGCAACAATGTGGATGGACTTAGAGGGTACAATGCTAAGTGAAATAAGTCAGAGAAAGACAAAGACCATATGATTTCACTTACAAAGGGAATCTAAAAAAACAAATAAAAGAACGACAATAACAAAACAAAACAAAACAAACAAACAAAAAGCCAAGCAGAAACAGAATCATAAATACAGAAAACAAATGGATAGTTTCCAGAAGGGAAGGGGGTCAGAGGGATGGGCAAAATGGGTGAAGTGGAGTGGAAGGCACAGACTTTCCAGTTACAGAATGAATAAGTCATGAGATGAAAGGTACAGCATAGGGAATATAATCAATAGTATTATATTAGTGTTACATGAGGACAGATGCACTTGTGTTGAGCACAGTATAACATATAGAGTGGTGGAGTCACTATGCTGTACACTTGAAACTGATGTAACATTATGCGTCAACTATACTTCAATCAAAAAATTATTTTAAAATAATAATAAAATTCCACAAAATAAAATAACCAAGTAAAAAGAAACAAGCAAATAAATAAATGGTTGGGGACCCAGGACCCAAACACAAATGCCTGAGGAAGGTTGTTCAATTAATTTCAATGCACTGAATCAAAGAGGACTGAGACCAAACTGCCAAGCTGCTTCTGCTGTGACCCACCTAACACACACCTGGTTTCATAGGCCCACAATTCCTAAATCATAGTACCTTGGGTACTATGAAAGAAAAAGACTTTCATAACTTATCTGAAGTAATGTTATTTACTAGCTTTATTTAGTCGACTTAGTGTGAATATTTGTACGGCAAAAATATTAAGGTGTTTGATTTAGAGATCGTGCACTAAGTGTTGCTGGGGGTGTTAGTTGACAAAGACTCTATCCTTTGACCAACCTTGAGTCAGGCTCCTCTGAGTCCATAGTGGACCATGAGCTCAGTCCTTGACCCATTTAGTCCAATTTTAGAAGAATCCTGCTGAGTCAGTTTATTAGTCACCCCTTAATACCTGATCAGATTCTTCCTTAATCCTTACTCTCACTATCTTTTCACTCTGATCTTCAGTAAAAATTCTGTTAGCAAAGAATTATCCAGCCTCTTAGTAATTTTCTATCCACTGACTCCCAGTGGATAGAAGTAGTGCATATAAATCTCTACTTGGATATAAATCTCTACTTGTCCTTGTTGTATTCAGAGTTGAGCTGATCTCTCTACCCTATTATAAAATCTCGTTGTAGTGGTGCCTCTGAATAAAGTCTGCCTTATTGTTCTTTAACAGGTCCATGAATGTTTTTTTTTCTTTAACAGTGTCATATATAGGGCACCTGGGTGGCTCAGTGGGTTAAGCCGCTGCCTTCAGCTCAGGTCATGATCTCAGGGTCCTGGGATTGAGTCCTGCATCAGCCTCTCTGCTCAGCAGGGAGCCTGCTTCCTCCTCTGTCTCTCTGCCTGCCTCTCTGCCTACTTGTGATCTCTCTCTATCACATAAATAAATAAAATCTTTAAAAAAAAAACCAACAGTGTCATATATAATATCTTTTATAAAATATAAGAAATATAAAAAATACTAAAACATATCTGCCCCCAAGAATTCCACATAAGGGATTATAGACCTCTTCCACACAGCTCTACCCCACTTTCTTTTAAAACACATTGAAGCCATCTGTGAACCATAAATCACCAACTGGCAATTTCTATTTTACAGAACATTAAATTAGAAATAAGAGATAAACCTTATACTGTTTAGAAGATTTCTTAAATTTAAGATCTCTATTAAAATTACTTTGAGTGGTCTGTACTACCTTATGAAATAAATCTCCAAAGTCTAAAATTAGACTTTAAAATTCCTACATAGATTTCTGCTTTGGGGAAGACAAATTAGATCTATTTTGTTCTTATCTGGCCTGCAAAATGTAGCTAAAACCTGCATATTATATGTTGAACGAACAGAAGAGTCGGAAAAATGGAGAGAAAGCAGACTAAATATGAAACTCAGAAGCTGAGGAACAACACTGTGGTGAATTTTTTGGACCTTCTTTTTGCCTCCTAGATCTCAGACTCAGAAATGAGTAAGTCAACAACCTGAAAACACCAGCAGATATGGACATAAAACAACCTAACCATAGCCTACCCTCTCTAGCCAAATGGCCAAGAAAGAAGTGGCTAGGATTAAAATGTCTCAATAACCAATTATGAACACACTTTAAGCAAATTAAAAATACAAAGTCTGTTCAAAGAAATAAAAATATCAGAAAAAAAGGATACAAAGAAGAACTAAATAGAAATGTTAGAACTGAAAATACAATAACTAGATAAGAAACTCAATAGATGGGCTCAACAACAGAACAGAGGGGAATAGAGGAAAGCACCTGTAAACATGAGGACAGAACAATAAAAGTATCCAGTTTAGAAAAGGAGGGAAAAAAAACTGAAAAACAAACCCCAAACCTCAGAGCCTCAGGGACCTATGGGACTATAATGAAAGGTCAAACATTTGTAATGTGAGTCCCAAAAGGACTGATGGAAGAGAAGTTTCTTAAAAGCACCTGAAGGGGCACATGGATGGCTCAGTGGGTTAAAGCCTCTGCCTTCAGTTCAGGTCATGACCCCAGAGTCCTGGGATCAAGCCCCACATCGGGCTCTCTGCTGAGCAGGGAGTCTGCTTCCCTTCCTCTCTGCCTGCCTCCCTGCCTACTTATTATCTCTGTCTGTCAAATAAATAATAAATAAATCTTAAAAAGAAAAAAAGCACTAGAAGAAATAATGACTGAAAACTTCTCAAATTTGGCAAAAGACATAAGCTGACAGATTAAAGGAGTGAACCTTCATTGGTATGAATCCCAAGAATCTACTCCAAGACACATCATAGTAAAATGTCTGGAAACTAAAGACAAAAAGACTTAACAGTTGTGAGAGAAGTGATACGGCACTTTGGGAGGTGAATAGTTTGAATATCAGAGGATTTCTTATCAGAATCCATAGAGGCCAGATGGAAGTAGCACAATATTTTTTAAATGCTGAAAGAAAGAAATAGTCAACCTAGTATCCTATACCCAATGAAAATGTCTTTCTGAAATAGGAATTCAAGACATTTTCAGATTAAGGGAAAATAAAAAAAACTTGCCACTAGTATACCTGCCCTAAAAGAATGGACAAAGGAAATTCTCTAAACAGAAGGGAAATAATTTTTTAAAAAAGGAAGTCTGGAACATCATCAAGGAAAAACTAGCAAGGTAAGCAAAAATATAGGTTAATATAAATATAGATAGATAGATATGTAAGAAAATACCTCCTTTTGAATGTTTAAATTATGTTTTGTGGTTGAAGCAAAAGTTATAACATTGTCTGATGTGGTTCTAGATGTATGTAGAGGAACTGTTCAAGACAGTTATATTACAAATGGAGGTGATAAAGGAATATAAAGGCAGATGAGGATTCTATACTTGACTTAAACTGGTAAAATGATAACACTGGAGGTCTAGAATAAATTATGTACATATAATGTAATTTATAAAGTAACCACTAAAAAAGTTATGCAAAGAGATACACTCAAAAGACTAGAAAAAACTGGGGCATCTGGGTGGCTGAGTGGGTTAAGCCCCTGCCTTCGGCTCAGGTCATGATCTCAGGATCCTGGGATCAAGCCCTGCATTGGGCTCTCTGCTCAGCAGGGAGCCTGCCTCCCCCTCCCTCTCTCTGCCTGCCTCTCTGCCTACTTGTGATCTCTGTCAAATAAATAAAGTTTAAAAAAAAAAAGACTAGAAAAAACTAAAATGGAATTCTAAAAAATGTCCAAGTAACACACAGGAACATAGGAAAATGTAGAAGATAGAAAGCAGAGAGAATAAATAAATAAATAAATAAATGGCAGACTTAAGCCCAAATATATTAAATGTAAATGGTTTAAGTACACCAATTAAAAGACAAAGAATAGATAAAAAACATTAACAGTGTGCTGTCTACTAGAAATTCACTTCTCATATAACATAGTTAAATTGAAAGTAAAGGGAGTGGAAGAAATATCATGTAAACATTAATCAGAGCCAGACAGGAGTGGCTATATTAACATCAGATAAAGTAGACTTCAGAGCAAAGAAAATTACTCTGGACAGAGAAAGACTTTATGTAATGGTAAAAATGTCCATCTGTCAAGAGGACATAGTAGTCCTGAATGTGTATTCATAAAACAAAGCTGTGAAATATGGAAGCAGAAACTAACAGAAATGAAAGGAGAAATAGATAAATCCATGATTATATTTGGAGACTTTAACATCCCCTCTCTCAACATTTGATTGGAACTACACAAAAAATCAGCAAGACTACCTTAGAAGACCTGCATAGCATCATTAACCAATAGGATTCAATGGACAGTAATAGAAGGCTTAACCTGAAACAGCAGAATATACATTCTTTGCAAGTACCCAAAGAACATACACTAAGACCATATGCTCAACCATTAAACCATTAAACAGGGGCACCTGGGTGGCTCAGTGGGTTAAAGCCTCTGCCTTCGGCTCAGGTCATGATCCCAGGGTCCTGGGAACAAGCCCCGCATCAGGCTCTCTGCTCGGCAGGAAGCCTGCTTTCCTCTCTTTCTCTCTCTCTGTCTGCCTTTCTGCCTACTTGTGATCTCTGTCTGTCAAATAAATAAATAAAATCTTAAAAAAAAAACAACCATTAAACAAATTTCAACAACCATAAAAGAACTGAAATCACACAGAATGTGGTCTCTGACCCCAGTGAAATCAAACTAGGAATCAGTAACAGAAAGACCCCAAGAAGGGCACCTGGGTGGCTCAGTGGGCAGTGTTAAGATGGAAATTATAGCACTAGATTAGAAAAGAGGAAAAGTCTCAAATCAATAATTCACACTCACCTCAAAACATAAAAACAGAAGTGCAGAATAAATCCAAACCTAGCAGGAAAAGGCTGTAGTAAAAATAAGGGCAGAAATCAATAAAATAAAAAGGAGAAAAATAATCTTTAAAAAAATAACCTATCCAAAGTTATCCACACTTATCCAGTTTGTTCTCAAAAAGATCAAATTGACAAATCTCCAGTAAGTCTAAAAAAACAAAACAAAAATGGGGAAATAAAAAAGTTACCAATATCAAGAATGCAACAGGTGATATTACAATAGCCCTTGCAGATATTCAAAAGATAATAGGGAAATACAATGAATATCCTCACACACATAAATGTGGCAACTCAGATGAAATAGACCAATTTCACACACAAAAGTACAAATTGCAACTAGTCACCCAATATGAAATAATCTAAATAGTTCTATATCTATATTCAAAACCTTTAAGTTTATAATTTTAAAATTCTCCTGAAGAAATTCACACGTCCAAATGGTTACTACTGGAGAACAAAAGGATACTACCATACACATTATTTTCCAGAAAATCAAAGAGAAGACCTCCTAATTCATATTGTGAATCTAGTATTATCCTGATACTAAAAACAGACAAAGATCGTACAAAAAAGAGAAAAAGCAAGCTAAAGACAAACGATCTTCGTGAATATATGGACACAAAATTTCTTTTCTTTTCTTTTCTTTTTTAATAAGCTCTATACCCAACATGGGGTCTGAACTCACAACCCCAGGAGCAAGAGCTGCATGTTCTATCAATTGAGCCATCCAGGCGCCCCTAGGCACAAAATTTCTTAATAAAAATATTTGCAAATAGAATTCAGCAATATATAAAAAGAATTATACACTCTGGGAGGGTGGTATTTCAAGGGTGTAAGTCTGATTCAATAATCAGTAATCAGCCAGTGTAACCCACCATATTAATAGGCTAAAGAAAAGAAAATCACATAATCATGAATTGATGCAGAAAAACATCTGACAAAATTCAATACCCATTCATGACAAAAACTTTGAAAACTAGGAACAGAGGGGAACTTCTTCAACTTGAGGGAGTGTCTACAAAATACCTACAGATAGCATACTTAATGGTGAACTATTAAATGCTTTCTGCCTAAGACTATGAGGAAGGCAAGGCCATCAGCTCTCAGCACTCTATTTCCATATAGTACTGGATGTTCTAAACAGTGCAATAAGGCATTAAGAGGAAACTGGCATAAAGATCAGAAAAAAAGAAATAAAACTGAACCTATCTGCAGATAAAATTATTGTCTACATAGAAATTCCCAAGGAATCTATCAAAAACTTCTAAACCTAATAAGTGAGGTCACAAGATAGGAGATCAACATCTAAAAAGCAATTATATTTCTATATGCTGGTGTGAACATGTGACACCAAGATTTAAAAAAACACCATAAAATTGTACTAATGTATACTATTAGTATGCCACTTATTTCATTTTCTAGGATTTTGTGTGAGATTTTTTAAAAGATTTTATTTATTTATTTAATTGAGTGAGAGTGAGAGAGAGAAGGGGAGTGAGAAGCAGACTCCCCACTGAGCAAGGCCCAACATGGTACTTGATCCCAGGATCCTGAGATCACAACCTAAGCTGAAGGCAGACACTAAACTGACTGAGCCACCCAGGTGCCCTTTGTGTGATATTTTAATAAAATATTTCTACTACCAAAAAAAAAAAGCATTAAAAGTCACTTAAGGGGCACCTGGGTGGATCTGTTGGTTAAGTGTCCGATTCTTGATTTCAGCTCAGGTCCTTTTTTTGTTTTTTTTAAGATTTTTTTAATTTATTTGACAGCGATCCCAAGTAGGCAGAGAGGCAGGCAGAGAGAGAGAGGAGGAAGCAGGTTCCCCACTGAGCAGAGAGCCCGATGTAGGACTCGATCCCAGGACCCTGAGATCATGACCTGAGCCGAAGGCAGAGGCTTAACCACTAAGCTACCCAGGCACCCCTCAGCTCAGGTCTTGAACTCACGGTGGTGAGATCAAGCGCCAACATCAAGCTCAGTGCTCAGCAGTGAGTCTGCTTGACAATATCTCCCTCCCTCTTCTTCTGTCCCTCCCCACTAACTTGCTCACTCTTTGTCAGAAAAAAAAATAAATAAATAAAAATAAAGTCACTTAAAAAAGGGAGATATTTATACCCAAGTGGGTATAAATTGAACAAAACATGAAAATGTTAAAAATGACACAATGCTGATAAAAGAAATCAAAGCTCTAAATGCACACTGTGTTCACTCATAGGAACTCAATAAAAATGCAGGAGAGATTCTCCTCACAATGACACAAAAGTTAAACACAATTGCTATCAAAATTTCAACAAGCTTTTTTGTAGATACAAAAATTATTCTAAAATATAGAAAGATAAAGGAAATAGATTAGCTGAAACAATTCTGAAAAAGAAGAGTAAAATGGGAGGAATTAGTTGACCTGACTTTAGAACTCAATGGTTTCCGTAATCAAGACTATAGTTTTGGTGGGGAGCTAGACAAACAGATCAGCAGAACAGAACACCCAGAAACAGATCCACACAAATATGCTCAACTGGTTTTTGACCCAAGATCATAAGCAATTCAATGGGAGAAAGACAACTTTTGAAACAAATGATGCTAGAGCAATTAGAAATTCATAGGAGGGGAAAAAATCTTGACCTAAGTCTCACACCTTATTTAAAATTAAGCCCAAATGGATTACAGAATTTAATGTAAAACTATAAAAGTTTTAGAAATAAATAGGAGAAAATCTTTAGATCCTAGGGCTAGGCAAAGAGTTCTTAAACTTTTGACGCCAAAGCAAGATCTAAAACAAAAACAAAAACACACCTGATAAATTGGACCTCAACAAAAATCAAACCTTTTGCTCTGTGAAAGACCATGTTGAGGGAATAAAAAAAAACAAGCTACACTATGGAAGAAAATATTTGCAAAGCACCTATCTGATATAGGACTAGGGCCTAGACTATACAAAGGATGCTTAAACTTCAAGAGGACAAAAGCAAAAACTCCTATTCAAACATGGCTAAAAGACATGAAGAGATATTTTACCAAAGATGACATTCATTTGGCAAATAAACACAAGAGAAGATGTCCTTGTTATATGAAACTACCTTAAGCTGTCTCAAAGCAGATACACACACACAAATTAATTCCATAGGGTTAGAGACCTACAGATTTATATCCTCTCCCTTTCAAGCCCACAGAACCTCTAATTGTCTGTGTTGTAGGAACAAAAGGTGTCAAACATGTCCTTAGTTATTTCTCTATTTCATGTTAATGAGAAAAAATAGGATCATATGTTAAAAAGAAATTCAAACCGGCATCTCCTTCAACCTCCTTTTTCTTCACCCGCTTAATCCTCTTCTTTAGGACCTTCGTTAGGAAATTAGCAAATTTATTGTTTTCTCCAATGGCTGCTTGGAAGCCAGCATAGAGTGCTTTTTCTTGGTCCTGGAGCTTGGCAATTTCATTCTTTTTCTCTTCCATCTCTTTAAGAGTTTCATTTATTTTCCACTAAGGGACAAAACCAAGAATAAGTCAAAGTATTTCTGATAAACCAGGTTCAGAGAACACTGTATATTGCAATGTAAGGTTATAGTTCACAAACATTTTTTTTAATCTTTTCCACAGAAGTTTACATTTCTGATGTTTGCAGAGCCATCCATTTATTTGGTTAAATTTTTATAATTCTCTCGTAAAAATCAGATAAGATCATTTTCCTAGTGTTTAGCTTCCTCAAAAAATCTAAATTAAGTGAAATTTTTAATGTCAGCTATTATTTTTGCCTGTGTGGTCTCAAAAACAAAAGATGTTTTTCATATGAATATGTGATAACTGAAACAAAAAGACATCTCATCTCTTAGTGCAGCAGTTTTACCTTCAAAATGATGTTACTATTCAGTATGTAATATCTATTTAATGTAATCTTTCTTCCTTTAAGACAAAAGTTGGATGGTATCATTTATCTCTTTAAATTTAACATATACATAACAAACAAAGACACTTACTTTCTATGATACTCAATTATATATTACCATGAAACTAGTTATCATATTTGAGAAACTAGTCAACTTCTTTTCCAAGTATGTTCATAAGGATAACATATAATCAAAACTCAACTTTACATGCTAGCTAGTGACCATAAAAATAGACTTTGAAATGTGTAAACTAAATAGAAGTCTCACTTTTGAAAACTTATTTTCCTACCATACAAAACATCAGATCAAATTCATTGTAAAGTCTGATTCACTTCTCTCTGACCAAGAATACCAAAAGCCGAGCAAGCAGGAGTAAGAGGGGCATAGGGGTCAGAGAGGAGGAGGGATAAAAGAGAGGAGGACTAGAACAACAGGAGAAATTAAGTTGAGAAGATGAAGAAGGAAACAAAGAAACAGGGTACAGGTCCCCTCTGTACCTAAAGGATATAGCCAGCAAGCATTCTCCTGCCCATTCATACCTGCATATCCTGTTCTTCTTTGTCTAATGAATTAACACGCTCTTGAAGTATGTTCTCCTGTTTTTCAAAATTCTTGAGGAGAAGCATTTCTTGAAATAATGTGACATGGTGAAGGTCAGATAATTTCATCTGAGTATCTAGTTTCAGTTTCTGATGTCTCAGAAGATGGAGCTCCGCATCAAACGTGACTATCAGTTCTTTGATCTGAGGTGGAAAAAGATTTGACTGTATGTTAAAAGTTAAGAACAAGTAACTGTACTTTTAAAACTAACAATCCTAATTTGTTTAAGTAAAGGCATTTTCTCATTATTCTGTTATCATGGAGAAGGAATTATATGGGCTCATGTGTATGTGTAGTCCTAGAAATCAATTTATCAATATTACAAAATTTATATAAATTTATTAAGCAGTAGGGATTCTGTAACTATAGTCCTTCCAGCTATTTCTTGGCCATGATTAAGCCATCAATCGAGAATGCTCTTCTAGCTGTACTGTATGGTTTAAATCAGAGACTAGGAGTTCCTTGCGCATAGGATTTCTATCTGCCTCCACTTCACCTCATAGAATCTCTACATTTCCTTTCATACAGGAAGCACTACATATTCTCCTCAACTTATTTTAAAAATTTTCAAACATTTCAAAAGGTGATTTAATTTGCGACAGAGCTGGGATAAGAATGAAATATCCCAAGACCCGGTCTAGACCTTCTTCCACAGACATCCCAATGATTTTAAAGGCTCAGTTCTGCTCTGATTTTGGCACAGCTTCTCTCTCACCCTCTCCCAAAGGCAATGAAGAGATCCAGAGAGAGTACCAAGGACTGGTTCTCCTGAGAAAACCTATTAGGTAAAAGACAAACCATTCCACGTTTCTCATTAGGCTGTGCATGATGGGGAGTCTCAACAGTCAGAAACCTGTAATGAGGGAGGGCCTAGCCTGTAGATGAGGAAAAGAAAGAGATCTGTGGGTTTGGGACAGTGAAACTACTGCTAGAGAATTTGAGAGTTTAAAAAAAAAAATGGAAAAAAATTGAACTTTTACTTATGGATGGTTATAGACTAAGTGGGCTCCTATTTAATGTTTATTCACAAGTCTGAATTATTTTTAAATTTCTTTCAAGGCAAGACTATATTTTTTCTGTGTAATACCATCCTGAAACTGTACCACACAGGTGTTTAAGTTGGCAAGGCTCACACTTGTTTTCCTCTCACTCACCTGATAGTCGATAAACTTTATGAGGATAGAGAATATGTTTGGCCTGAGTATTATTATATCCCTGTTACCTAACTAGCACTGCTCCTGCACAAAGAATGTCCAATAAATGTGTTAAGTTCATACCATTAAGAAATTAGTTACAATTAAATCAATCAAAATTTTTACTAATATCTACTATGTGTCTGGCATTTTCCAGACACTGCAGGAAAACCAAAGATGATTATATGTGGCCCTTCTCTCAAGAACTGTGTAATCTAATTTTCAAGACAAAACTAACACATATGAGCCCTGAGTGATGTACAGAATTGCTGAATCATTATATTGTACACCAGAAACTAATATAACACTACATTTAGTTATTCTTCAATTTAAAAAACCAATAAACATAAAACAGTAAGAAAGAGAAGTGGAAAATGAGTTGCTGCTAGGTGGAATTGGAGTTCAGACCAAAGAAGAATATGTAATGTGGACAGAAGATTCTGGAGAAGTTCTGGAACTGGGTTGAGTTTCACATGATGACTCACAACTGAAAGCAAATCATTGCAGGTGGGAGGAAATAACAAAGGAAAAAGCAAATACAAAATTCAGAATGGGGGTGGGGAATGGGAGTGGGGAAGTGGGGAGAAGCAGGAAGAGAGAGAAAGCAGGGCTGGACAAAGTAGAGACAATGAGTGAAGAATACGTTTGGGGAGTTTTGTTTTTTCTTGTTTTTTTGTTTTTAAGATTTTTATTTATTTGACACAGAGAGAGAAACCACAAGTAGGCAGAGAGGCAGGCAGAGAGAGAGAGAGGGGGGTGGAAGCAGGCTCCCTGCGGAGCAGAGAGCCCAATGCGGGGCTTGATCCCAGGACCCTGGGATCATGACCTGAGCCAAAGGCAGAGGCTTTAACCCACTGAGCCACCCAGGCGCCCCCGTCTGGGGAGTTTTATGAGGTGCCTTCTCAGGGTGGAGCAGGACAGACACTGAGGAAGGGAAGTCTAAACGGCTGGCAGCAAGGAGCCATCTTATCCAACAAAGGTCCTTTTCCTTCTGGATTCAGAGCACCTCCTGTACAACTGGCCCCAACCTGGTCTGGTTTCCTAGAAATAAAAATAGGGGCCGTTCCAGCTCCAGAACAGTTTTGAAGCTGGTCATCACCATGAACACTCTCACTGATGAGGCAAATCACACCTTAGGGAAAGAGGAGGATGTGAAAAAACAGAGGGTGCCCCATTTTCTCCAGAAGATTTTTAAATTATGTGCCATCCATCATCTGAAAGCTGCTCCATCATTTCCCCTTTACTGAGACTTCAGTTAGATGCCAAATAACATGGATTTGCCCTTAATTCCTAGCTTTGCCAAAGCACAACATTTAAAAGCTCTAAAGGTTTTGGGCAGAGCACAATAATTAACAGAAGGCCAGGGATGGGGAGGAAGCTAAACCTTCAGTGAGTTATGGGCCAGTCGGGGCTTGGGAAAGTTTATTGTAGAGAAAATTTAGACCAATAAATAAGAAAGTATATCTAGTTCTTCCCTGCTCTCCCCTCTTTCAGCTTTAAAAAGGCAGTGTCACTCTTACCCTGTTAGTTAAATACTGTTGCATGTACAAATGTTTAATCTCATCCCTTTTCATAACTTCCAGCTCTATATCAATTGGATCTGCTTTTTCAAATTCCAAAAACTTCACAGTATCTACACTGAATGATGATGCCTTTGATGATCTAGACAATGAATCTCTTGTCGTCAAATCACTGTCCTTTATAGAAGAGAGTCTGAGGAATCCTCCACCTGAGATAGCAGACTCTCCCTTTTCCAGCTGGGAGGACATTTCATCCTGAATCTTGATCTGCTGTCGCTTAAAATTTAGGAGAATTTCCTCATCATACTGAAATCTCTTTTCTGGAACTTCTTCCGGGAGTATCTGGGGGACTTGGGGAATAGGAATGTGCTTAGACACATGAAGAGTTGACTGGATGCTCTTCAGTTCCTGAACCAGGCACTGTATTTCCTCAATGACAGCCACTTTAAGGTCTCGAAGAGAGAGGATACATTTGTTCATGTTCTTTTTCTTTGAGTGGGCCTGATAAAAAGAATAGAAGAAAACAAAATGAGAACCCATTCACAAAGGATGGTTTGAAATATTTTTGTCCTTTAACTGGTATGTATGCCTAGCAAAAATCCAAGAAAAAAAAATTTATCTGATCATTTCTATTCACTACTAAGTTACTCCTTTCTCTAGCTTTTAGGCTGTTTCCCATTGATCTTCTCCAAAAGAAGAAGACAGTATGGTTGTGACCTCTGGTATCCCTCAGCTGGCTCACAGGGTGCAGTTCTGCTCTCTTCTTCTGACCAATGAGGGGAAGTCCTTCCTGAAGTTTTGTACTCAGCCAGAGCCTAGAGAGGGGAAGGTCATTCTTTAGTGAGGAACATATATATGTAACTGCCTATCCCTGATGGAGACTCCAGTTCGACTGGCTTAGACACATTTAGGGTTGCCCACTTAGGGCCAAACTAAAGTTTAGCCTATTTTTATTCTGCATTTTGCCCATATTCTTCCTGTTACTTCTTGTGCAGGGACTATCATGATCTTGAATTTCTATATCATGCATACCAACAGATTACAGGACACTTTCTCAGTTCCTTTTCCATTTATCTAAGCCAAACTATGCCCCCTGCCTCAAGCCACAGGAGCCATAGTGGCCCACTGTTTCCTCATTAACAGCTGTTTCCAAAACGCTCTTCCCAGAGCCTATAGGTAAAAGCAATCCTAAGCCTGTGTACAATTAGGCAACAAGGTGGTCCAAAGGCTATTAAGAGTTACTTTGCATAAATATACAGGTTTACAAAAAAGGATTAAAGGCACTTCTCCAAACTGACAGTAGTGCTATAGTAGTAGGTATAGTATAGTATAGTCATAGGGGATTTTAACATCCCACTTACAACAGTGCATACATCACCCAGATAAAAAATTAACAAGGAGACAGTGGCTTTGAATGACACATTAGGACCAGATGGACCTAACAGATATATATAAAATATTCCATCCAAAAATGGAATATACATTCTTTTCAAGTTCACATGCAATATTCTCCAGGATGGATCACATGTTAGGCCACAAAACAAGTCTCAATAATTCAAAAAGATGGAAATCATATCATGCATCTGTTTGGACCACAATGGTAGAAAAGTAAAAACCAATTGTGAGGAAAGAACACAAACACATGGAGGTTAAAAACATGCTACTCAACAATGAATGGGTTGAGTGAGACCCCAAAGAGGCAGGAAAAAGAAAGAAAGGAAAGAAAGAAAGAAAGAAAGAAAGAAAGAAAGAAAGAAAGAAAGAGAAAAAGAGAAAGAAAAGAAAAGGAAAGGAAAAAACAGTCCAAAATCTTTGGAATGCAGTAAAAGCAGTTCTAAGAAGGAATTTTATAGTATACAGGCCTACTCAAGAAATAAGAAAAAGCTCAAATAAACAACCTAATTTTACACCTAAAAGAGCTAGAAAAAGAACCAAAGAAAGCCCAAAGCTAGTAGAATGAATGAAATAATTAAGCTTAGAGCAGAAATAAATGAAATAGAAATAAACAAACAATAACAACAAAAAATAAAAGATCAATGAAACAAGGAGCTGTTTCTTAAAAAATAAAATTAATACACTTTTAGCTAGACTCATCAAGAAAAAAAGGAGAAGACTCAATAAATGTAATCAGAAATGAAGGAGAAATGACAACTGACTCCACAGAAATACAAAAAAATTATAAGAAAATATTGTGGAAAACTATATGTCAACAAATTGGACAAACTAGAAGAAAGTAATAAAATTCCTAGAAGCATATAAACTAATAAAGTTGAATAAGGAATAGAAAATCTGAACAGATGAATTATTAGCAATGAGATTGAATCAGTAATCAAAAAATTTCCAAAAAAAAAAACGAAAGTCCAAGACCAAGTGGACTCACAGGTGAATTTTACCAAACATTTAAAGAATTAATACCTATTCTTTTCAAACTCTTCCAAAAAATATAATAGGAAGGAAAGATTCCAAGTACATTCTAGCCAGCATTACCCTGGTATTGAAACCGACAAAGCCACTATAGGCCAACTTGTCTGATGAACATAGATGCAAAAATCAGTAAGATACTAGCAAACCAAAATCAACAATACATTGAAAAAATTATTTACCACAATCAGGTAGGATTTATTCCAGGGGTGCAAGTGTGGTTCAATATTCACATATCAATCAATGTCATATATACCATTAACCAGAGAAAGAATGAAAACTATATGATCATCCTAATAGATCCAGAGAAAACATTTGACAAAATTCAACATCTATTCATAAAAAAAAAAAAAAAGCTCCCAACAAAGTAGATTTAGAGAGAACATGCCTCAACATAATAAAGGCCTTATATGAAAAACCCACAGCTAGTATCATTACTAAATGGTGAAAAACTGACAGCTTTTCCTGAGATCAGTAACAGGACAGAGAGGCCCACTTTCACCACTTTCATTCAACATAGTACTAGAAGTCCCAGCCACAGCAATCAGACAAGAAAAAGAAATAAAAGGCATCCATATTAACTTCCATCCAAGGAAGAAGTAAAACTGTCACTATTTGTAGATGACATGATACTATATATAGGAAAAATAATAAGGAGACCATCAAAAATCTACTAGAACTGGTAAAGTAATTCTGCAAAGTTACACGAGACAAAATTAATATAGAGGAATTTGTTGCATTTCTATACACTAATAACAAAGTAGCCGATAGAGAAATTAGGAAATCAATTTATTTTTTAAAAGACTTTATTTATTTGAGAGAGAGAGAGAGAGAGCATGAAAGGGGCGAGGGGCAGAGGGAGAAGCTGGCTCCCTGATGAGCAGAGGGCCTGATGTGGGACTTAATCCTGGGACTCCAGGATCATGACCTGAGCCAAAGGCAGTTGCTGAACCAACTGAGCCACCCAGGTGCCCAATAAATCAATTTATAATTGCACCAACAAGAATAAAATACCCAGGAATAAACTTAACCAAGGAAGTGAAAGATCTGTACTCTGAAAGCTATAAAATACTGATGGAACAAATTATGGAAAACACAAATAAATGGAAAGACACTCCTCCGTGCTCATGAATTGGAAGGATTAATATTTTCAAAAATATCTATACTACCCAGAGCAATCTACAAATCTAATGCAATGTCTATCAAAATACCAACAGCATTTTTCACAGAACTACAACAAATAATTGTAAAAATTGTATGGAACCACAAAAGATCCCAAGTAGCCAAAGCAATCTTAAGAAAAAAGAACAGGGTTGCCTGGGTGGCTCAGTGGGTAAAGCCACTGCCTTTGGCTCCGGTCATGATCTCAGGGTCCTGGGATCAAGTCCCGCATTGGGCTCTCTGTTCAGCAGGGAGCCTGCTTCCTCCTCTCTCTCTCTCTCTTTGCCTCTCTGCCTACTTGCGATCTCTCTCTGTCAAATAAATAAAATCTTTAAAAAAAAAAAAAAAGAAAAAAGAACAAAACTGGAGGTATCAAAATCCCAGATTTCATGATATACCACAAGGCTGTAGTAATCAAAACAGTATGGTACTGGTACAAAAATAGACATGTAGATCAATGGACAGAATTGAAAACCCAGAAATAAACCCATGCTCATATGGTCAATTAATCTACAACAACAACAAAAAAGGCAGGAACATACAATGGGAGAAATACAGTCTCTTCAACAAATGAGGCTGGAAAAATTGGACAGCTACAGGCAAAGGAATGAAACTAGACCACTTTCTTATCCCATACACAAAAATGAACTTGAAATTGATTATAGACCTAAATGTGAGACCTAAAACCATAAAATTCCTAAAAGAAAGCATAGGCAATAATTTCTTTGACATCGACCAAAGAAATATCTTTGTAGATAGGTCTCCTAAGAGAAGGGAAACAAAATCAACACTAAACTGTTGGGAGTATACCAAAATAAAAAGATTTGTAGAACAAAGGAAACAGTCAACAAAATCAAGAGACAACCCAGTAATGGGAGAAGATATTTGTAAATTATATATCCAATATGGAGTTAACATCCAAAATACATGATGAATTATGCAACTCAATACCAAAAACAAACAAACAAACAAACAAAAAACCAACCCAATTAAGAAATGGGCAGAGGGCCTGAATAGACATTTCCAAAGAAGACATACAAATGGTCAACAGATACATGAAAAGGTGCTCAATATCACTAATCATCAGGGAAATGCAAATCAAAACTACAATGAGATATCACCTTACATCTGTCAAATGGCTAGTATCAAAAAGACAAATAACAAGTATTGGCAAGGATGTAGAGAAAAAGAAATCCTCATGCATCACAGGTGGGAATGTAAATTGGTACCACCACTGTGGAAAATGGCATGGAGGCTCCACAAAAAATTAAAAACAGAACTATCACATGATCCAACAATACTACTTATGGGTATTTATCTGAAGGAAACAAAAACACTAATTTGAAAAGATAAATACACCCCCATATTTACTACAGCATTATTTACAATAGCGAAAATATGGAAGCAACCCTAATGTCCATCCATAGATGAATGGATAAAGAAGAGGTGGTATATACATACAATGAAATATGCATCTATAAAAAGGATAAGATCTGAGAAAGGAGCAAGATGACAGAGGAGTAGGAGAACTAATATCATTGGGTCCCAGGAGTTTATCTACATAGAAAAAGAGAGATAAACAAATGGACCTTGAGGGGAGAATTCAAGGGATAAATGATACCATAAGATGAAACAATATTAGAATAATTGGGATCCCAGAAGAAGGAAGAGAGAAAAGGGCAGAAGGTATATTGGAGCTAATTATAGCAGAGAATTTCCCTAATTTGGGGAAGGGAACAAGTATCAAAATCCAGGAGGCACAGAGATAACCCCTCAAAATCAATAAAAATAGGTCAACAACCTATTACCTAATAGTAAAACTTACAAGTCTCAGTGACAAAGAGAAAATCCTGAAAGTGACTTGAGACAAGAGGTTTGTAACATACAACAGTAGATATATTAGATCAGCAGCAGACCTAACCACAGAGACCTGGCAGGCCAGAAAGGACTGGCATGAAATATTCAGAGCACTAAATGAGAAAAAGATGCAGCCAGTAATATTATATCCAGCTAGGCTGATATTGAAAATAGAAGAAGAGATAAAAAGGAAAAAAAAAAAGATAAAGATAAAAGTTTCCAGGACAAACAAAAACTAAAAGAATTTGCAAACACCAAACCAGCCCTATAGGAAATTTTTAAAGGGGTCCTCTAAGCAAAGAGAGAGACTAAAAGTAACAGGCCAGAAAGGAACAGAGACAATATACAGTCTCAATCACCTTACAGACAATACAATGGCACTAAATTCATATCTTTCAGTAGTTACTTTGAATGTAAATGAACTAAATGCCCCAATCAAAAGACACAGTGTATCAGAATGGATATTTTTAAAAGGCTGTCTGCAAGAAACTCATTTTAGACCCCAAAACAACTCCAGATTTACAGTGAAGAAGTGGTAAACAATTTACCATGCTAATGGGCATCAAAAGAAACTGGGATGGCAATCCTTATATCAGACAAATTAGATTTTAAGCCAAAGACTATAATAAGAGATGAGGAAGGACACTACGTCATACTTAAATGGTATGTCCAAAAAGAAGATCTAACAATTTTAAATATCTCTGCCCCTAACTTAGGAGCAGCCAATTATATAAACCAATTAGTAACAAAATCAAAGAAACACATTGACAATAATACAGTAGTAGGGAACTTTAACACCACCCCACCACCACTGAAATTGACAGATCAACCAAGCAAAAGATCAACGAAAAAATAAAGCCTTTAAATGACATACTGGACCAGATGGACATCACAGATATATTCAGAACATTCCACCCAAAAACAACAGAATACACATTCTTCTCTGGTGCACATGGAATATTCTCCAGAATAGATTATATCTTGGGTCACAAATCAGGTCTCAACTGGTACCAAAAGATTGGGATCATTCCCTGCATATTTTCAGACCACAATGCTCTGAAGCTAGAACTCAACCACAAGAGGAAAGTTGGAAAGAACTCAAATATATGGAGGTTAAAGAGCATCCTACTACAGAATGAATGGGTCAACCAGGAAATTAAAGAAAAATTGAAAAAAAAATCATGAAAATGAAAACACAACTGTTCTTTTGGACACAACAAAGTCAGTCCTGAGAGGAAAGTATATTGGAATACAAGCCTACTTCAAGAAACAAGGAAGGTCTCAAATACACAACCTAACCCTACACCTAAAGGAGCTGGGGAAAGAACAGCAAAGAAAGCCTAAACCCCACAGAAGAGAAATACTAAAGTTCAGAGAAGAAATCAATGAAATAGAAACCAAAAGAACAGTAGAACAGATCAGTGAAAGTAGGAGCTGGTTCTTTGAAAGAATTAATAAGATTGATAAACCCCTGGCCAGACTTATCCAAAAGAAAAGAGAAAGGACCCAAATTAATAAAATCATGAATGAAAGAGGAAAGATCACAACCAATACCAAAGAAATACAAACAATTATAAAGAACACATTGTGAGCAGCTATACACCAGCAAATTTAACAATCTGGAAGAAATAGATGCATTCCTATAGACATATAAACTACCAAAACTGGACTGGGGAGAAAAAAAGACCTGAACAGATGCATAACCAGGAAGGAAATTGAAGCGGTCATCAAAAAATCTCCTAATAAACAAGAGCCCAGGGCCAGATGGCTTCCTAGGGGAATTCTACCAAACATTTAAAGAATTAATTCCTATTTTCATGAAACTGTTCCAAAAAATAGAAATGGAAGGAAAACTTCCAGACTCATTTTATGAGACCAGCATTACCTTGATCCCCAAACCAGACAAAGACCCCATCAAAAAGAAGAATTACAGACCAATATCCTTGATGAAAATGGATGCAAAAATTCTCACCCAAATACTAGCCAATAGGGTCCAACAGTACATTAAAAGGATTACTCACCACAACCAAGTGGGATTTATTCTTGGGCTGCAAGGTTGGTTCAACATCCACAAACCAATCAATGTGATACAATACATTAATAATAGAAAGAACAAGAACCATATGATACTCTCAATAGATGCTGAAAAAGCATTTGACAAAGTACTGCATCCTTTCTTTTTTTTTTAATTTTTTATTTTTTATAAACATATATTTTTATCCCCAGGGGTACAGGTCTGTGAATCACCAGGTTTACACACTTCACAGCACTCACCAAAGCACATACCCTCCCCAATGTCCATAATCCCACCCCCTTCTCCCCAACCCCCTCCCCCCAGCAACCCTCAGTTTGTTTTCTGAGATTAAGAGTCACTTATGGTTTGTCTCCCTCCCAATCCCATCTTGTTTCATTTATTTATTCTTCTCGTACCCACTTAAGCCCCCATGTTGCATCACCACTTCCTCATATCAGGGAGATCATATGATAGTTGTCTTTCTCTGCTTGACTTATTTCGCTAAGCATGATATGCTCTAGTTCCATCCATGTTGTTGCAAATGGCAAGATTTCATTTCTTTTGATGGCTGCATAGTATTCCATTGTGTATATATACCACATCTTCTTGATCCATTCATCTGTTGATGGACATCTAGGTTCTTTCCATAGTTTGGCTATTGTGGACATTGCTGCTATAAACATTCGGACTGCAACCTTTCTTGATCAAAACTCTTCACAGTGTATAGATAGGAGGTACATACCTCAATATCATCAAAGCCACCTATGAAAAACCCACAGTGAATATCATCCTCAGTGGGGAAAATCTGAGAGCTTTTCCCCTAAGGTCAGGAACACAGCAGGGCTGTCCACTATCTCCACTGCTATTCAAAACAGTACTAAAAGTCCTAGCCTCAGCAATCAGACAATAAAAAGAAATGAAAGCCATCTGAATCAGCAAGGAAGAAGTCAAACTCTCATTCTTTGAAGATGATATAATATGTTATGTAGAAAACCCAGAAGACTCCACTACAAAACCGCTAGAACTCATACAGGAATTCAGTAGTGTCAGGATATAAAATCAATGCACAGAAATCAGTTGCATTTCTATACACCAACATAAAGACAGAAGAAAAAGAAATTAAGGAGTTAATCCCATTTACAAATGCACCCAGAGCCATAGGATACCTAGGAATAAACCTAACCAAAGAGGCAAAGAATATGTACTCAGAAAACTATAAAATACTCATGAAACAAATGGAGGAAGACATAAAGAAATGGAAAAACATTCCATGCTCATGGACTGGAAGAAGAAATATTGTGAAAATGACTATGCTACCTAGAGCAATCTACACTTTTAATGCAATCCCTATCAAAATACCATCAACATTTTTCAAAGAAATGGAGCAAATAATCCTAAAATTTATATGGAACCAGAAAAGACCCCAAATAGCCAGAGGAATGTTGGAAAAGAAAACCAAAGTTGGCAGCATCACAATTCCAGAGTTCAAGCTCTATTACAAAGCTGTCATCATCAAGAAAGTATGTTACTGACACAAAAACAGACACATAGACCAATGGAACAGAATAGAGAGCCCAGAATGGACCCTCAACTCTTACGGCTAACTAATCTTTAACAAAGCAGGAAAGAAATGTCCAGTGGAAAACAGATAGTGTCTTCAACAAAGGGTATTGGGAAAATTGGACAGCCACATGCAGAAGAATGAAACTGGACCATTTCCTTACACCACACACAAAAATAGACTCCAAACGGATGAAAGGCCTCAATGTGAGATAGGAATCCATCAAATCCTTGAGGAGAACACAGGCAGCAACCTCTTCGACCTCAGCTGCAACAACGTCTTCCTAGAAACATCATCAAAGGCAAGGGAAGCAAGGGCAAAAATGAACTATTGGGATTTCATCAAGATCAAAAGCTTTTGCACAGCAAAGCACACAGTCAACAAAACCAAAAGACACCCGACAGAATGGGAAAAGATATCTGCAAATGACATATCAGATAAAGGGCTAGTGTCCAAAATCTACAAAGAACTTAGCAAACTCAACACCCAAAGAACAAAAAACCCAATCAAGAAATGGGCAGAAGGCATAAACAGACATTTCTGCAAAGCGGACATCCAAAAGGCCAAAAGACACATGAAAATGTGTTCAACATCACCGGAATCAGGGAATTACAAATTAAAGCCACAATGAGACACCACCTCACTCCAGTCAGAATGGCTAATATTAACTAGTCAGGAAATGACAGGTGTTGGCAAGGATCCAGAGAAAGGGGAACCCTCCTGCACTGGTGGTGGGAATTGCAAGCTGGTTCAGCCACTTTGGAAAACAGCATTAAGCTTCCTCAAAAAGTTGAAAAAAGAAGTACCCTAACGACCCAATCACACTATTTGGTGTTTACCCTAAAGATACAAATGTAGTGATCCAAAGGGGCACATGCACCCGAATGTTTATAGCAGCAATGTCCACAATAGTCAAACTGTGGAAAGAACCTAGATGTCCATCAACCGATGAATGGATAAAGAAGAGATGGTATACATATACAGTAGAATATTATGCAGCCATCAAAAAGAACAACCTCTTGACATTTGCAGTGATGTGGATGGAACTAGAGGGTGTTGTGCTAATTGAGATAAGTCAATCAGAGAAAGGCAATTATCATATGATCTCTCTGATATGAGGAATTTGAGAGGCAGGGCAGGGGGTTGTGGGGGGTAGGGAGTGAAAAAAATGAAACAGATGGGACCAGGGACAGAGACAACTCTAAGAGACTCTTAATCTCAGGAAACAAACTGAGGGTTTTGGGAGGTGGGGAGGGAGGGATAGGGTGGCTGGATTATGGACATTGTGAAGGGTATGTGCTATGGTAAGTGATGTGAATTGTGTAAGACTGATGATTTACAGACCTGTACTCCAGAAGCAAGTAATATATTATATGTTAATTTTTTAAAAAGGTAAGATCTGCCATTTGTGACAACATGGATGATCCTAGAGTATATTATGCTGAGTGAAATAACTCAGAGAAAGACAAATACCATATGACTTCGTTCCTGTGGAATTTAAGAAACAAAACAAAGAGAAACAATTAAAAAACCAGACTCTTAAATACAGAGAACTGCTGGTTGCCAGAGATAGGGTTGGAGAAAGGGTGAAATACATTGGTATTGAGAAGTTCAGAACTCTAGTTAGAAAACAAATAAGTCACAGAGATGAAAAGTACAGCATTGGGAATATAATCACTAAGATAGTAGTAATGTTGTTTAGTAATAGATGATAACAATACTCACTGTGTTGACCACAGAGTAATGTATAGATATGTTGGGTCATTATACTATATACCTGAAACTAACATAACAACTGAATATTATACTTCAAAAAAATACACTTTTCCAGGCAGTCTTACAAAACTTACCTGTATGATTATTACCTATGAAGCAAGAACACTGTAACAAAATAGAGATGTTTTACACACTTAAGAATAAACATTTAAAGCATTAAGATGTAAACTGAAAACAGATAATCACATCAAAAAATGGGCAGAAGACATGAACAGACACTTCTCCAATGAAGACATACAAATGGCTAACAGACACATGAAAAAATGTTCATCATCACTAGCCATCAGGGAGATTCAAATCAAAACCACATTGAGATACCACCTTACACCAGTTAGAATGGCCAAAATTAACAAAACAGGAAACAATGTGTGTTAGAGAAGATGTAGAGAAAGGGGAACCCTCTTACACTGTTGGTGGGAATGCAAGTTGGTGCAGTCACTTTGGAGAACAGGGTGAAGATTCCTTAAGAAATTAAAAATAGAGCTTCCTTATGACCCTGCAATTGCACTCCTGGGTATTTACCCCAAAGATACAGATATAGTGAAAAGAAGGGGCATCTGTACACCAATGTTCATAGTAGCAATGGCCACGGTCGCCAAACTGGAAAGAACCAAAATGCCCTTCAACAAATGAATGGATAAGGAAGATGCAGTCTTCCTTATGGAGTATTACATACTATGGAGTATTATGCCTCCATCAGAAAGGATGATACCCAACCTCTATATCAACATGGATGGGACTGGAAGAGATTATGCTAAGTGAAGTAAGTCAAGCAGAGAGAGTCAATTATCATATGGTTACGCTTATTTTTGGAGCATAAGGAATAACACAGAGGACATGGGGAGATGCAGAGGAGAAGGGATTTGGGGAAATTGGAGGGGGAGATGAACCATGAGAAACTGTGGACTCTGAGAAACAAACTGAGAGTTTTAGAGGGGCAGGGGGGTGGGAGGTTGGGTGAGCCTGGTGGTGGGTATTATGGAGGGCACATATTGCATGGAGAACTGGGTTTGGTACATAAACAATGAATTCTGGAACACTGGAAAGAAATTTTAAAATAAATAAAATTTTTTTTAAAAAGATGTAAACTCAAAATCCAGCACCTGTGTGAATGGAGGACCTCTTTGAAGCACGTAGAGGACTGAGAATCTTAAAAACAAATCTACGGCAACCTGATGACTATAAGGCTCACCCTTTGAAGAACCCTCTTGACACACTGACACTTTCTTTTTCATTTTCCAAATACCACACATACCTAAACACTGGCCAAAGGGAAGGGGAATAAATAATATGCTATTTCAAAAAAAAACCACAACTTGATACTTTAGTGTTTTTTAATTTAGCCAATGACATAATGACCATTTATTATTGACTGTGACCTTCACACTAACATTATGAGACAGACTAAATAGGTCTTGTTATTAATTGGTATTAATACACCTTTTACAGATAATGTAACCAAGGCTTAGGGAGATTTACATGACCACAAAGTTTACATGGCTATTAAGTGGCAGAGATGGGAACAGAATTCTGATCTGACTTGTAGAATAGTGTGCTCTACATTATTTTATGCTGTTATTTTAATAAGATGGATTTCAGTGTAATATAGTTCAAGATATCATACCTGTCCATCATCTCTGTTCATCTAAGGTAATTCTTATTTCATTTATCATATTCCATCCAGCATTATAGAGGAAATTTTTTTAACTACAATTTGCCAGTCATCCAAAATTTCAGAATACAGATAAAATTTTTAAAAAGGAATATGTTAATTGGTTATTATCAGACACCTACAATTTTGTAAGTCCTAAAAAAAGAAAAAGGCTAAACAATAGCCAGCCTTTTTCCTAAGTCTTTGGCAATCCACAGCAACCAAAATCTATATCCAACAAAGACATGTTTGAATATCAGAAATTCAAAGTCTCCAAAATATAGTACTTTCACTGTGAAACATATTAAGCCAAGTAATTAACTTGAAAGCTGTTTCTGCCATATTAGCTAATAATCACAAATAAATCTCTTGTCCTCTATGGGCCTCAGTTTCCTCATTTGTAAAAAGGAGGCATTCTAAATAATTATGAAGATCTTTTCCATTTTAATTTTTTATGCCTATAAATCCTTATGGACCATCTAGTGAAATGGGTGATTTCAGAAGAATTCCACTAAAACCTCAGGGTGCCTCTCATTGTCATGAAAGCTGTGGGTAAGTACCAGGGTGTCTAGGTGTCCCAGTTCCTCTTCCTTCTTGGCAGCATTTATTCTCATGTGCTCGGGTATCTTATAGTCTGCGGCTGTCTTCAGATTGAAGTCTCCCATATACAACTGAGCCTCCTTGATGGCTTGAACATCTCTGGGATCTTCAAAGTCATCCTGAGGCTTACTCTTGTACCTATCAGAAAAATGGGCAATCCAGCCACAAATATAACAATAAACTTTAGTTTGTCTACCATATACATGTATAGTCAAATTCAGTCAAAAAGCAAAAGTATAATTCTAAATATGTGGTACTACTTTTTTAAAAAATAGATTTTATTTATTTATTTGACAGAGAGGGAGAGATCACCAGTAGGCTGTTGGGCCCCAAGAGGCTAAGATGGCGCCGGGTGGCCTTCTCTTCCGGATCGGGAACCCACATGGCCGACCACAAAGGCGCCAAAGTGGCGGTTTCGGTTTCCCATCAGTTCTGTTTCCCGCGAGCCTCCACCCCCTGCAGGGCGTGTCTCTCCCAACTCCCGCCCACTCGGCACATCCCCATTGTCCCCCACTTTGCTGACCTCACTTCCCTTCCCTCACCCCATATAAGTCGCTGCCCTGCTCAATAAAGCGAGATCCTGCTTCGACAGATCTCCCGAGCCTGGTGTCTTCTGTGGGTGCATTCCAGGTTCGGGACACTCGCCATCCTGCTCAGCCCCAAGGAGAGGCCTCTGGCTGGCCCGGGAGCCTCCTCCCCTCGGTGGGGAGCCCAACAGTAGGCAGAGAGGCAGACAGAGAGAGGTGGGAAGCAGGCTCCCCACTGAGCAGAAAGCCCACTGTGGGGTTCAATCCCGAGACCCTGAGATCAGGACCTGAGCCAAAGGCACAGACTCAACCCACTGAGCCACCCAGGAGCCCCTCTGTGGAACTACTTTTATCTGTAGAGCCCAGCCATCTTTTTTTTAAGTTAATGACTACAGACCTTCCTCAACTTACAATGGGGTTATGTACCAATAAACCTATAGCTAAAAATAGTATAAATCACAAGCATTCAAAACACCTAACTTACCTAACATTATAGTTTAGCCTATCCCACCTTAAACATACTCAGAACACTTATGTTAAAGTATAGTTGGAAAAAATTAGTACAAACTCCATTTCACAAAAAAGGGTGAAATCCTGTGGAATTAAAGAAACAGAACAAAGAGAAACAAATAAAAAAACCAGATTCTTAAATACAGAGAATTGCTGGTTGCCAAAGGTATGGTGGAGGGATGGGTAAAATAGATTGACTACTGTGCTGAAAGTAAAAAACAAAAACAAAAACAGAATGGTTATAAGTGTATTGATAGTTTATCCCCAACACTGTGTAGCTGTCTTGGAGCTGTGCTTCACTGCTTCTCCCCAATATCATGGGTATCATACTGCATATATCACTAGCCTGGGAAAAGATCAAAATTCAAAGTACAATTTTTACTGAATGCATATTACTTTCACATTATTATCAAACCATCTTAAGTTGGGAACCACCTGTATTTTTATAGCACCCCATGCAAAGTCAAAATGAAATAAATAAAAACCAATAACCAGATGGTATGAAATAATCTGAATCATTTTTAGGCTTCCGTTCACTTCCAAGTGATTTATATCAAGATGGTTACTTATTCCTTCAACAGACATTAAGCCATAGGAACAGACTGGATGTATTTTATTAGCACCACGCTCTAACCAACTGAGCTAACCGACTGCTGCAGAGTGGATGTATTTTAATCAGTAAAAATTTAATTTACCTTTTATTAAATAACATGTTTATCATAAAATTTTCAAAAAAAAAAAAAGGCACCTAGCTAAGAATGATACAATGAGCATGTATATTTGCCTCCCACTCTCTCCCCAAATGCCACGGAAATGACGGTGTGGAGGTATTAAAGGGAATAATTCAGGAAGGCTGAGAACAAGATAGAAAACTATGAGCAAACCAGTGATAACAATTTTAAAGGATAATGAGACCAGAGAAAACTGTGGCCCAGAATATCCCTAGGGGAACGCTATAAAAAAAGATTGGATGTGATCTTATCAGTAGAGGTTCTAGGGAGACTCCAAGCACAGACATCAAAAGACCTAACCTACCTAATTCTTTAAAGTGAAGCCTGTCAATCAACATGAACATGTACACATAGCTTGCAGTCAGCCTTTTAGGAAAACAAACAGTACAATAGAAGAGGAAACCTATGTTATCTAATGCATTAATTGACAATTGTTCCTTTGTGTAAAATAGCACTAAAAGGATGGGCTAATAACTTTAAAAGGAAAGGAAGTGAAGGAAAGAAAGAAAAAGGAATTGGAGAAGGGAGGAAAGGAGGAAGAATGAATGGAAAGAATAAAGGGAGGGAGGGAGGGAAGACAGAAAGAGAGAAAGAAAGGAAAGAAGGAATGAAAAGAAAGAGCAAGCAGATACTTCGGCTCTGGCCATATGAGGGAAATAAGGCCCATAATTATCATCATGTTATAAATAACTAGAAAACTGAGCAAAAAATATGAAACAACTATGTTCAGACATTGAATAATGGGCATCACAGAACTATATAGCACGTGAGAACTGAAACAAAATAACTAATCCTTACTATCTCTATTTCTACATGGAGGGAAGTACCAGACTGTGAAAGAGTGTTGAGATCCAAAATATTAGCCCAGTAATTTCCATGACTAAGGTTACAAAGTTGAGAGTTCAGAGAAGCCAGATTGGTTAGAATTTTGTGAACAAAAATATCAGAACTACATATAAAACAATGACTTCAGAAATTCACATAAGGCTCTCTTGAGTTTTGGGGCCAAGTATTAACCTGTGCATGTGTAATGTGAAACATCATGAAGATAAGTAAAGAACATCCGGAGAAAATACAATCAGTGGGAAGCTGTAAACAAGGAATTCTTATAGTTTACACATGGCTGGAAATCACTCATGAATTCATCTGCTGGAAAGACCTTGCTAAAGGTAGGGAACAATCAGTAGAGACCCTTAAAAAGAGTCATGCTTTCAAAGTAGAAAAAACAAAAGATCTGGATTTCAGTCATTTCAGTCCTCACCAACATTTATAGAAAACTACACCAAAGAACACAAGAAAATATGGTTTTTTTCAAGAACACAATGGATTTTCATGATACTATGTGCAGGCCCATACAACTCCCAATAAGTTTATAAGAATTTAAACCATGCAAACTATTGGGAAATTAAATGGCATACTTAATTAAATTTATTAAATTAAATTAAATGGCATACTTAAACTATGGGGCACCTACGTGGTTCAGTTGGTTAAGCTTCAGACTTGATTTTGGCTCAGGTCATGATCTCAGGGTTGTGTTATCAAGCCCTGCATCTAGCTCCGCACTCAGCACTAAGTCTGCTTGAGATTCTCTCTTTCCCTCTCTCTAAGATAAATAAAATCTTAAAAAAAAATCATAATCAATAAGAAATCACAAGAATTATTAGAAAATATTTTGGACAGGGGCTCCTGAGTGGCAGAGCTGATCAAGCATCTGCCTTTGGCTCAGGTCATAATCCCAGAGTCCTGCATCAAGCCCCGCATCAGGCTACCTGCTCAGCGGGAAACCTGCTCTCCCTCTCCCTGTGGCTTGTGCACTCACTCTTCTTCTTCTCTCTTTCTCTCTCTTTTTCTCTCTCTTAAATAGATAAATAAAATTTTTAAAAAATATTTTGGACAAAATGATGCTGAAAACATATCAGAACTTGTGAAGCGAAGCTCAGTGTTTCATTTGTACTTTAAATTTATACTTCAATTTATACTTTAAATGCTTATAATTAAAACAGGAAGTATAAAATCAAAGCTTACAGCTGAAACTTAAAACTTAGGCAACAGGAAAATTAACTAAACTCAAACTAATTAAAATAAAGGAAATGATATAGAACAGAAAAATCAATGACATAGAAAGCTGACAAGCAATATTTCTAAAAATCTATGACCAAAAGTTAGTTCCTTAAAAAGATAAATAAAATTCACAAGTCTTTTGCTGGAATGATCAAGAAAAAGAAGAATACAAATTAAGGATATCAATAATAAAACAAGGGACAATGCAACATATACTATAGAAACTAAAGTAATAAGACTATAGTATGAACTATTTTATACCAATAAATTGGATAATCTAGATAAAATGTACAAATTCCTTGAAAGATACAAATTACCAAAACTGATCCAAGAGGAAATATAGAATCTGAATAACACTATAACTACGAACAATTGGAATTTGTATTTATAACCTCTCAAATAATATCCTATGTCCTATGGGCTCATTGATAAATTCTATCAAATATTTAAGAAATAAATAGTATGAAGCCTACACAATCCTTCACAAAATAGAAGAGAAAGGAAAACGTCTCATTTCATTTTATGCAACTAGTCTTACCCTGATAACAAACCAGAAAAGATATTACATAACAATAAAACTAGAAACCAGTTTTTATTTAAAAAGAAAAGTCCATAACAAAATGCCAGCAAATCAAATCCAGACATATATACTTTTGGAAAATGTAAAAAACATATTTTACCAGTTTATGTAGATATGAATGCATGTAACATTTTATCAGTTTAGGGGGTACAATATAATGACTTCCTACATGTACCTATTGCAAAATATTTGCCATAATAAGTTTAGTTAACACCCATTTACATAGTTATAATTTTTTCTTGTGATGAGAATTTTCAAGAGCTATCCTCTTAGCAACTTTCAAATACGTAATATAGTATCGTTAACTAGTCATCATATTGTATATTGCCTCTCCAGAACTTATTTATATTATAAATAGAAGTTTGTACCATTTGACCACCTTCCCCCCAACTCCCCAACTCTAGCAATCACCGGAATATTCTGTTTCAATGATTTCAGATTTTTTAGATCCCAAATATAAGGAAAGTTATATGGTATTTGTTTTTCTCTGACTTCTTTTACCTAGTATAACGCCCTCCAAGTCCACTGGTATTGTTGCAAATGGCAGCATTTCTCTCTTTTTAAGGCTGAAAAACATTCCAGTGTATATAGGTACCAAAGCATCTTTAACCATTCAACCATTAATGGAGACTTAGGTTGTTTCCATGTCTCAACTACTGTTATATTATTAATGGTGTGATAAACACAGGAGTGTAGACATCTCTTCAAAGACTATTTTCGTTTTCTTCAGCTATATACCCAGAATTGGGATTGCTGGACCATATGGTAATCTTATTTTTAATTTCTTTGAGGAATCTCCATACTGTTTTCCATAGTGACTGCACCAATTTGTGTTCCCATCAATAATGCACAAAGTTCCCTTTTTTTCTACATTTTTGTCAATACTTGTTATCTCCTGTCCTTTTGATGGTAGGTATTCTAATAGGTGTGAGTTGATCTCACTGTAGTTCTTATTTGCATTTCCCTGAACGATTAGTGAAGTTCAGCACCTTTTCATATACTTAATGGTCTTCTGTAGGTCTCCTTTGAAAAATGTCTATATGCATCCTCTGTCCACTTTTAAATCTCTTTGGGGTTTTTTGCTATTAAGTTGTAAAAGTTCTTTATATATTTTAGATATTAACCCCTATCAAAGCTATATGATTGTGAATACATTCCTTAAGCTGCCCTTTCATCTTTTTGATAGTTGCCATTACTGTACAGAAGCTTTTTAGTTTGCTATAGTTCCACTTGTTTATTTTTGTTTTTATTGCCTTTGCTTTTGGTGTCAAACCTAAAAAATCATTGCCAAGGCCAATGTTGTGGGACTTACCACCTACGTTTTCTTCTAGGAGTTTTATGGGTTCAGGTCCTACATTCAAGTCTTTAATTCATTTTGCAGTAATTTTCACATATGCTGTGAGATACTTGTCCAGTGTCATTCTTTTGCATGTGGCACTTCAGTATTCCCAGTGTCATTTATTGGAGGGACTGTTCTTTCCCCATTATATATTCTTGGTTCCTTTGTCATAAATTGACCATATATGCATGGACCATTTATTTCTGGTCTATTCTATTTCATTAATTGGGTCTCTGTTTTTATGTTGAAGCCATATTGTTTTCATTGCTACAGCTTTGTAATATAGTTTGAAGTCAGGCAGTATATCTCTAACTTTATTTTTCCTTCTAAAGATGGCTTTGGCTATTCAGGGTCTTTTATGGTTCCATGCAATTTTTAGGATTGCTTTTACTATTTCTGTGGAATTTTAACAGGGACCGCACTGAGTCTATAGATTCCTTTGGGTAGTACAGACATTTCTTTTTTTTTTTTTTTTAAGATTTTATTTATTTATTTGACAGACAGAGATCACAAGTAGGCAGGGAGGCAGGCTGAGAGAGAGGAGGAAGCAGGCTCCCCGCTGTGAGCAGAGAGCCCTATGTGGGTCTCAATCCCAGGACCCTAGGATCATGACCTGAGCTGAAGGCAGAGGCTTTAACCCACTGAGCCACCCAGGTGCCTCTGGACAGTACAGACATTTTAACAATATTAAGTCTTCTGTGCATAAACTTTCTATTTATGTCTTCAATTTCCATTGTCAATGTCTTGTTGTTTTCACTGTACAGATACTTCACATCCTAGGTTAATTTACTCCTAAGTACTTTTTCTTTTTGGTGCAATTACAAGGGGATTGCTTTCCTAATTTCTCTGATAGTTCATTATTAATATATGAAAACAACTGATTCTTGTATATTTATTGTATCTTGCCACTTTACTGAATTTGTTTATTACTTCTAATATTATTTTGGCAGAGTCTTTGGGATTTTCTCCATATAATATGTCATCTAAAAACAGATGTACTTCCTTCCCAATTTGGATTCTTTTTTTTTTTTTCTTGCCTAACTGTTTCTAATACTATGTTGAAAAGTAACAAGAGTAAACATCCTTGTTCCCTGATTTCAGAGGGAAAGTTTTCAGCCTTTCATGAACATTGAGAATGATGTTAGCTGTCAGCTTATCATATGTGACCTTTATTATGCTGAGGTATATTCCTGCTATATCCACTTTGGTGAGAATTTTTATCATGAGTAGATTTTGAATTCTGTCAAATGTTTTTCCTCTTGAGTGATCATGTGATTTTTAATAGCTTGCACAATCACAAAGACCTGAAAGACAACTGAGTTCAGGCCAAGCTGATATGGTTATGATGGCAACATAGGAAGACCCTGAACTCCTCTCTTCCACAAACTAAATCTATACCTATTTATAAAGCAACTTTTTTTCAAAGAATAACTAAGGGCTGACTTAACAGCTTCAAAAGATGGACCACACAGAGAACAGCAAGAGAGATGAAGACACAGTAACAAAAGGAACCACCATGCCTGATGCTGTGAACTACACTGAGAAGCATAGGTCTGAGGGATCATGAGCACATTAGTTTAAAGCCACAGTTTAAAAGGGCATTTGGAGAGAGGAGTTAAAGTGGAAGAGTAGTAGGATCATCCTGGGATTGCCTCATCATTTGAACACAGCTGGATTAACATCAAATCATTTGGAACATCTAGGAAATGAATCTGAAGATTGGGAGAATGATCTGCATGGTCAGAGGGAGAGAACATGGCAAGTATGAAGCACATAGACTTGAACTGGGGAGAGAAAAGCCATGATACTGCAGTGGAGAGGGAGCCCTTTCTGCAGAGAGAATAGAGAAAGAAAGAGAGGGAGAGAGAGAGTATGCATCAGGTTTGCATAGAAAAACACCTCTCCAGAGGAGTCAAGATGGCGGAGAAGTAGCAAGCTGAGACTGCTTCAGCTAGCCGGAGATCAGCTAGATAGCTTATCTAAAGATTGCAAACACCTGAAAATCCATCGGCAGATCGAAGAGAAGAAGAACAGCAATTCTGGAAACAGAAAAACAACCACTTTCTGAAAGGTAGGACCGGCGGAGAAGTGAATCCAAAGCGACGGGAAGATAGACCCCGGGGGGAGGGGCCGGCTCCCGGCAAGCGGCGGAGCAACCGCGCACAAAATCAGGACTTTTAAAAGTCTGTTCCGCGGAGGGACATCGCTCCAGAGGCTAAACCGGAGCGAAGCCCACGCGGGGTCAGCGTGGCCTCAGGTCCCGCAGGGTCACAGAAGGATCGGGGGTGTCTGAGTGTCGCAGAGCTTGCGGGTATTGGAACGGGAAAGCCGGCTACAGAGACAGAGCCGACAGTAAGCTCGCAGCTCCGTGTTACCTTGAACCGGTCGCAGGCTCGGTGAGCTCGGAGCGCGGCCGGAGGTCAGGCAGACGGGAGTAACTGGGCGCTGTTCTCTGAGGGCGCACTGAGGAGTGGGGCCCTGGGCTCTCGGCTCCTCCGGGCCGGAGACCAGGAGGCCGCCATTTGTATTCCCGTCCTCTGGAACTCTACGGAAAGCGCTCAGGGAACAAAAGCTCCTGAAAGCAAACCCGAGCGGATTACTCACCCCGGCCCCGGGTAAGGGCGGTGTAATTCCGCCTGGGGCAAAGACACTTGAGAATCACTACAACAGGCCCCTCCCCCAGAAGATCAACAAGAAATCCAGCCGAGACCAAGTTCACCTACCAAGGAGTGCGGTTTCAATACCAAGGAGAGCAGCAGAATTCCAGAGGAGGAGAAAGCCAAGCACGGAACTCATGGCTTTTTTCCTGTGATTTTTTTTAGTCTTGCAGTTAATTTAATTTTTTCTTTTTCATTTTTTTTTTTTCTCGCCTTCGGGTAAAATTTTTTTTTTTTTTTAACTGTTACCTTTTTCTTTTTTAACGATTTTTTACTAGTTTATCTAATATATATATATATTTTTTTTTACATTTTTCTTAGGTGTTTTCTTTTTTAAAAAAAAATTCTTTTCTTTTTTTTTTTTTTTTTTTTTTTTTTTCTTTTTTCTTTCTTCCTTTTTGAACCTCTTTTTATCCCCTTTCTCCCCACTCACGATTTTGGATCTCTTCTAATTTGGCTAAAGCATATTTTCCTGGGGTTGTTGCCACCCTTTTAGTATTTTACTTGCCCCTTCATTTACTCTTATCTGGACAAAATGACAAGACGTAAAAATTCACCACAAAAAAAAGAACAAGAGGCAGTACCGAAGGCTAGGGACCTAATCAATACAGACATCGGTAATATGTCAGATCTAGAGTTCAGAATGACAATTCTCAAGGTTCTAGCCGGGCTCGAAAAAGGCATGGAAGATATTAGAGAAACCCTCTCGAGAGATATAAAAGCCCTTTCTGGAGAAATAAAAGAACTAAAATCTAACCAAGTTGAAATCAAAAAAGCTATTAATGAGGTGCAATCAAAAATGGAGGCTCTCACTGCTAGGATAAATGAGGCAGAAGAAAGAATTAGTGATATAGAAGACCAAATGACAGAGAATAAAGAAGCTGATCAAAAGAGGGACAAACAGCTACTGGACCACGAGGGGAGAATTCGAGAAATAAGTGACACCATAAGACGAAACAACATTAGAATAATTGGGATTCCAGAAGAAGAAGAAAGTGAGAGGGGAGCAGAAGGTATACTGGAGAGAATTATTGGGGAGAATTTCCCCAATATGGCAAAGGGAACAAGCATCAAAATTCAGGAGGTTCAGAGAATGCCCCTCAAAATAAATAAGAATAGGCCCACACCCCGTCACATAATAGTAAAATTTACAAGTCTCAATGACAAAGAGAAAATCCTGAAAGCAGCCCGGGAAAAGAAGTCTGTAACATACAATGGTAAAAATATTAGATTGGCAGCTGACTTATCCACAGAGACCTGGCAGGCCAGAAAGAGCTGGCATGATATTTTCAGAGCACTAAACGAGAAAAACATGCAGCCAAGAATACTATATCCAGCTAGGCTATCATTGAAAATAGAAGGAGAGATTAAAAGCTTCCAGGACAAACAACAACTGAAAGAATTTGCAAATACCAAACCAGCTCTACAGGAAATATTGAAAGGGGTCCTCTAAGCAAAGAGAGAGCCTACAAGTGGTAGATCAGAAAGGAACAGAGACCATATACAGTAACAGTCACCTTACAGGCAATACAATGGCACTAAATTCATATCTCTCAATAGTTACCCTGAATGTGAATGGGCTAAATGCCCCTGTCAAAAGACACAGGGTATCAGAATGGATAAAAAAACAAAACCCATCTATATGTTGCCTCCAAGAAACACATTTTAAGCCCGAAGACACCTCCAGATTTAAAGTGAGGGGGTGGAAAAGAATTTACCATGCTAATGGACATCAGAAGAAAGCAGGAGTGGCAATCCTTATATCAGATCAATTAGATTTTAAGCCAAAGACTGTAATAAGAGATGAGGAAGGACACTATATCATACTCAAAGGGTCTGTCCAACAAGAAGATTTAACAATTTTAAATATCTATGCCCCCAACGTGGGAGCAGCCAACTATATAAACCAATTAATAACAAAATCAAAGAAACACATAAACAACAATACAATAATAGTAGGGGACTTTAATATTCCCCTCACTGAAATGGACAGGTCATCCAAGCAAAAGATCAGCAAGGAAATAAAGGCCTTAAATGACACACTGGACCAGATGGACATCACAGATATATTCAGAATATTTCATCCCAAAGCAACAGAATACACATTCTTCTCTAGTGCACATGGAACATTCTCCAGAATAGATCACATCCTCGGTCCTAAATCAGGACTCAACCGGTATCAAAAGATTGGGATCATTCCCTGCATATTTTCAGACCACAATGCTCTAAAGCTAGAACTCAACCACAAAAGGAAGTTTGGAAAGAACCCAAATACATGGAGACTAAACAGTATCCTTCTAAAGAATGAATGGGTCAACCGGGAAATTAAAGAAGAATTGAAAAAAATCATGGAAACAAATGATAATGAAAATACAACGGTTCAAAATCTGTGGGACACAACAAAGGCAGTCCTGAGAGGAAAATATATAGCGGTACAAGCCTTTCTCAAGAAACAAGAAAGGTCTCAGGTACACAACCTAACCCTACACCTAAAGGAGCTGGAGAAGGAACAAGAAAGAAACCCTAAGCCCAGCAGGAGAAGAGAAATCATAAAGATCAGAGCAGAAATCAATGAAATAGAAACCAAAAAAACAATAGAACAAATCAACGAAACTAGGAGCTGGTTCTTTGAAAGAATTAATAAAATTGATAAACCCCTGGCCCGACTTATCAAAAAGAAAAGAGAAAGGACCCAAATAAATAAAATCATGAATGAAAGAGGAGAGATCACAACTAACACCAAGGAAATACAAACTATTATAAGAACATACTATGAGCAACTCTACGGCAATAAATTTGACAATCTGGAAGAAATGGATGCATTCCTAGAAACATATAAACTACCACAACTGAACCATGAAGAAATAGAAAGCCTGAACAGACCCATAACCAGTAAGGAGATTGAAACAGTCATTAAAAATCTCCAAACAAACAAAAGCCCAGGGCCAGACGGCTTCCCGGGGGAATTCTACCAAACATTTAAAGAAGAACTAATTCCTATTCTCCTGAAACTGTTCCAAAAAATAGAAATGGAAGGAAAACTTCCAAACTCATTTTATGAGGCCAGCATCACCTTGATCCCAAAACCAGACAAGGATCCCACCAAAAAAGAGAGCTATAGACCGATATCCTTGATGAACACAGATGCGAAAATACTCAACAAAATACTAGCCAATCGGATTCAACAGTACATTAAAAAGATTATTCACCACGACCAAGTGGGATTTATTCCAGGGCTGCAAGGTTGGTTCAACATCCGCAAATCAGTCAATGTGATACAACACATCAATAAAAGTAAGAACAAGAACCATATGATACTCTCAATAGATGCTGAAAAAGCATTTGACAAAGTACAACATCCCTTCCTGATCAAAACTCTTCAAAGTGTAGGGATAGAGGGCACATACCTCAATATCATCAAAGCCATCTATGAAAAACCCACCGCAAATATCATTCTCAATGGAGAAAAACTGAAAGCTTTTCCGCTAAGGTCAGGAACACGGCAGGGATGTCCATTATCACCACTGCTATTCAACATCGTACTAGAGGTCCTAGCCTCAGCAATCAGACAACAAAAGGAAATTAAAGGCATCCAAATCGGCAAAGAAGAAGTCAAATTATCACTCTTCGCAGATGATATGATACTATATGTGGAAAACCCAAAAGACTCCACTCCAAAACTGCTAGAACTTATACAGGAATTCAGTAAAGTGTCAGGATATAAAATCAATGCACAGAAATCAGTTGCATTTCTCTACACCAACAGCAAGACAGAAGAAAGAGATATTAAGGAGTCAATCCCATTTACAATTGCATCCAAAACCATAAGATACCTAGGAATAAACCTAACCAAAGAGACACAGAATCTATACTCAGAAAACTATAAAGTACTCATGAAAGAAATTGAGGAAGACACAAAGAAATGGAAAAATGTTCCATGCTCCTGGATTGGAAGAATAAATATTGTGAAAATGTCTATGCTACCTAAAGCAATCTACACATTTAATGCAATTCCTATCAAAGTACCATCCATCTTTTTCAAAGAAATGGAACAAATAATTCTAAAATTTATATGGAACCAGAAAAGACCTCGAATAGCCAAAGGGATATTGAAAAAGAAAGCCAACGTTGGTGGCATCACAATTCCGGACTTCAAGCTCTATTACAAAGCTGTCATCATCAAGACAGCATGGTACTGGCACAAAAACAGACACATAGATCAATGGAACAGAATAGAGAGCCCAGAAATAGACCCTCAACTCTATGGTCAACTAATCTTCGACAAAGCAGGAAAGAATGTCCAATGGAAAAAAGACAGCCTTTTCAATAAATGGTGCTGGGAAAATTGGACAGCCACATGCAGAAAAATGAAATTGGACCATTTCCTTACACCACACACAAAAATAGACTCAAAATGGATGAAGGACCTCAATGTACGAAAGGAATCCATCAAAATCCTTGAGGAGAACACGGGCAGCAACCTCTTCGACCTCCGCCGCAGCAACATCTTCCTAGGAACAACGCAAAAGGCAAGGGAAGCAAGGGAAAAAATGAACTACTGGGATTTCATCAAGATCAAAAGCTTTTGCACAGCAAAGGAAACAGTTAACAAAATCAAAAGACAACTGACAGAATGGGAGAAGATATTTGCAAACGACATATCAGATAAAGGACTAGTGTCCAGAATCTATAAAGAACTTAGCAAACTCAACACCCAAAGAACAAATAATCCAATCAAGAAATGGGCAGAAGACATGAACAGACATTTCTGCAAAGAAGACATCCAGATGGCCAACAGACACATGAAAAAGTGCTCCATATCACTCGGCATCAGGGAAATACAAATCAAAACCACAATGAGATATCACCTCACACCAGTCAGAATGGCTAAAATCAACAAGTCAGGAAATGACAGATGCTGGCGAGGATGCGGAGAAAGGGGAACCCTCCTCCACTGTTGGTGGGAATGCAAGCTGGTGCAGCCACTCTGGAAAACAGCATGGAGGTTCCTCAAAATGTTGAAAATAGAACTGCCCTATGACCCAGCAATTGCACTATTGGGTATTTACCCTAAAGATACAAATGTAGTGATCCAAAGGGACACATGCACCCGAATGTTTATAGCAGCAATGTCCACAATAGCCAAACTATGGAAAGAACCTAGATGTCCATCAACAGATGAATGGATCAAGAAGATGTGGTATATATACACAATGGAATACTATGCAGCCATCAAAAGAAATGAAATCTTGCCATTTGCAACAACATGGATGGAACTAGAGCGTATCATGCTTAGCGAAATAAGTCAAGCAGAGAAAGACAACTATCATATGATCTCCCTGATATGAGGAAGTGGTGATGCAACATGGAGGCTTAAGTGGGTAGAAGAATAAATGAAACAAGATGGGATTGGGAGGGAGACAAACCATAAGTGACTCTTAATCTCACAAAACAAACTGAGGGTTGCCGGGGGGAGGGGGTTGGGGAGAAGGGGGTGGGATTATGGACATTGGGGAGGGTATGTGATTTGGTGAGTGCTGTGAAGTGTGTAAACCTGGTGATTCACAGACCTGGGGATAAAAATATATGTATATAAAAAATATATGTTTATAAAAAATAAAAAAAAAAAAAAAAAAAAAAAAAAAAAAAAAAAAAAAAAAGAAAAACACCTCTCCAGAGGCACCTGGGTGGCTCAATGGGTTAAAGCCTCTGCCTTCAGCTCAGGTCATGATCCCAGGGTCCTGGGATGGAGCCCGCATCGGGCTCTCTGCTCACAGCAGGGAGCCTGCTTCCTCCTCTCTCTCAGCCTGCCTCCCTGCCTACTTGTGATTTCTGTCTATCAAATAAATAAATAAAATCTTTAAGAAAAAAAAAAAAGAAAAACACCTCTCCAAAACCAGTGAGTAGGGAGTTGAAAGGAACTAAGTATTGCAAATTTCTGCAAGCAGTGTGTGGAGCTCAAATTCTGAGGTTTTGAAACTGATTGACTTTCATTGGAGTCGAGACATGGTGGGTGCTTCTTAAAAAAAAAAAAAAAAAAGAGGACACCTCAGGCCTGGGAGTGGAAAGCATGGTATAAGGATCCTCTGGGTCACACTGGGAGAAAACATTCCCCTTCCAGGTGTACATTTGGAAAAGGGTATATTGCCTCTCCAAGGACAAAAGCCCCTGCAGGTGCCATCAAGCAGCCTGTCATCTGCAGGGGAAAGAGATGCACACAAAGGACATAAAGCCTGACTGCAGCTTTTCACTGTGCTTCACCACAGATTCTGGGCACCTGTGCAGGTATATGACTGTTTTTCTGGGAGGAAACAGGACCAGACACAGCAAGGCTCTCTGATGGAAGAGGGGAGCAAGTCTATACCATGCCAGATCATTTAGGATTTGGAGTTTTGAACCCCAGCTGCACTCCAGAGATAAAAGGCAGGAGAGCTGTGGTGCCAGGCACACCAACAGCCCTAGGCACAAATGAGGCAAGGGCAGGGATCTGACAAAAGCCTAGGACACAAGAAGGGAGATTGTTTACTCTTTTGTGAGGACTTCTTAGACAATAGTAGGTACAAGATCCCCTATCCTAGGAGGAAAGAGTGAGGTGGTACCATTTTCTCCCTCAGTGGAGGTGGGAGCCACTACAACAACCCCCACCCACCCACTAAGTCCTGCAAGTGCCTGGTTACTAGGCAGGTCTGACTATGAGGGAGAACAGCAGGTGCTCCCCCAGAAGACCAACACTGGTACCCCACATGCACCAAGCCTACTTATGAGAGAGTGGTCCAAAGTGTTAGCTTCAGTTCTGGTGAAAATAGAACCAGCCTTTATTATATTTCTTTTTCTCTTTGGAATCAGACTTATAGTTTTTTTGTCTATTTCTTGTTTTTTTGGCTTGTTTGTTTTAATACCTTTTCTCTTTTTTGGGATCAGGTATTTCTCCCCCACATTTTCTTTTTCTTTGGAATCAGGCTTAGAGTTTCATGTTTGTCTGTTTGGGTTTTTTTGTTATTGCTCTTCCTTTTCTTTTTTTCTTTTTTAGATCAGGGTTTTGTTTTTTGTTTTTGTTTTTCATAACCAGGCTTATTTAAGAAACAAATCAAAGCACATCTAGTTAAAGGTCCAAATATTCGGCACTATAAGCAAGGAGGAACTCTGCATAGGACTGGCCTGTGGGAAAGAGCAGCCAAAACACAACAGCAGAGTACACACAGCATATACCAGAAACACTTACCAAAGTATCAGGCCCTGGACAGTTTATGAGCCCTTCTCACTATAGCATTACTCTCAGGAACACAAAAAATGATAAGACAGAGGAATTCTCCCCAAAAGAAAGATGAATAAGAAATCACAGCCAGGGATTTTCTCAAAAGAGATATAAGCAATACATCTGAACAAGAACTTAGAGCAACAGTCATAAGAATGCAAGTGGGCTTGAAAGAAGCATAGATTACACTGGATGTAATCACAGTGAGGATGGAAGAAGCAGAGGAATGGATATGTGATATAGTGGACAAAATTATGAAAAATAATGAACCTGAAAATAAGGGGGGGACTATTAGATCATGAAGGTAGATTTAGGGAATTCTGTGATTCTAGAAAGTGCAATAGTATCTGTAGCATAGGAATTCCAGAAGAAGAAGAGTAGAGTTGGAAAAGGGGGCAGAAGGTTTATTTGAACAAATTATAGCTGAGAACTTCCTTAATCTGGGGGAAAGAAACAGGCATTCAAATCTAAGGGGCATAAAGAACTTCTCTCAAAACCAACAAAAACAGGTTAACAGCTAGACATATCATAGTGAAATTTGCAAAATGCAAAGAAAAAGAGAATTCTGAAAGGAGCTAGGGACAAAAGATTCCCAACCTACAATAGTAAACACAGAAAGTTAGCAGCAGACCTGTTTACAGAAACCTGGAAGGCCAGAAAGGACTGGCATGGTATATTCAACATGCTAAATGGGAAAAATATGCAGTCAAGCATACTTTAACCAGTAAAGCTGTCATTCAGAATAGAAGCAGAGATAAAGAGACAAATGAAAACTAAAGGAGTTCATGAACACTAAATCAGCTCTGCAAGAAATGTTAAAAGGAACCCCTTGAATGGGAAAGAGACCAAAAGCAACAAAGACTAGAAAGAAACAGAGGCAGTCTATAGGAATAATGACTTAACCAGTAATAGAATGGCACTATATTTATATCTATCAATAATTACTCTGAATGTAAATGGACTAAATGCTCCAATCAAAACACATATGGAATCAGAATGAATTAAAAAAAAAGACCCATGGATATGCTGCTTACAAGAGACAAATTTTAGACCTAATACACCTCCAGATTGAAAGTGAGAGGGTGGAGAATAATTTATCATGCTAGTGGACATCAAAAGAAAGCTGGAGTAGCCATATTTATATTAGACAAACTAGATTTTAAACCAAAGTCTGTAACAAGAGATGAACAAGGGCACCATATCATAATAAACAAGAACATCTAACAATTTTAACTATTTATGTCCCCAACTTGGGAGCAGCCAAAGAAACTCATTAATAATAACCCAATAATAATAGGGGGCTTTAACACCCCATTCACAACAATGGACAATTCATCTAAACAGAAGATCAACAAGGAAATGATGGCTTTGAATAACACACTGGACCAGATGGACTTAACAGATATATTCAGACGTTTCATCCTAAAACATCAGAATATACATTCTTTTGAAGTACACATAGAACATTCTCCAGAAGAGATCACATAGTGGGCCACAAATCAGGCTTTTATTGGTACAAAATGACTGAGATCCCACCATGCATTTTTTCAGACTACAACGCTATGAAACATGAAATCAACCACAGGAAAAAAATTGGAAAGACCACAAATGCATGAAAGTTAAACAACATCCTACTAAAGAATGAATGGGTTAAATAGGAAATTAAAGAAGAAATTTTTTAAATACTTGGAAAAAATACATGGAAAGCATGTATTTTTAAAAATACATGGAAGCAAATGAAAATGAAAACACAACAGTCCAAAACCTTCAGGATGCAGCAAAGGCAGTCATGAGAAGGAAGTATTAACAATACAGGCCTTCCTCAAGAAGAAAAGTCTAAGATACAAAACCTAACCTTATATCTAAAGGAGCTACCCTACAAGCAATTTCACTACTGGGTATTTATCCCAACGATACAAATGCAGTGACCTGAAGGGACACCTCCACCCAAATATTTATAGCAACAATGTCCACAATAGCCAAACTATGGAAAGAACCCAGATGTCCATCAGACGAATGGATAAAGAAGATATATGTGTATGTGTGTGTGTGTGTATGCGCATGCACACACATGCACAAATGTGTGTGAATGGTGAAATACTACACAGTCATCAAAAATGAAATCTTGCCATTTGCAACAATGTAGATGGAACTAGAAGCTATTATGTTAAGCAAAATAAGTCAATTAGAGAAAGATAATTATCCTATGATCTTACTGACATGTAGAATTTAAGAAACAAGGCAGAGGATCACAGGGGAAAAGAGGAAAAATGAAACAAGATGAAACCAGAGAGGGAGGCAACCATAAGGGACTCTTAATCTCAGGAAACGAACTGAGGGTTGCTGGAGGGTTGTGGAAGAACAGGGTAACTGAGTGATCGACATTGGGGAGGGTATGTGTTATAACAAGAACTGGGTATTACATAAGACCAAATCACAGACCTGTACCTCTGAAACAAATAATACATTATATGTTAATTAATTGAATTTAATTTTTTTGAAATCCAAAAAAATAAAATTTAATTTAATATTTTAAAAAGAGCCAAAGCAATCTTGAAAACAGAAAAGCAAATCTGGAGGCATCACAATTCCAGACTTCAAGTTATATTACAAAGCTTTAGTGATCAAGACAGTATGGTACTGGCACAAAAACAGATATATAGATCTTCTGAGTAGAAAACCCAGAAGAAAAGAATGAGAAGAAAACCCACAGCTACATGGTCAATTTATCTTTAACAAAGCAGGAAAGAATATCCAAGGGAATAAAGTCTCTTTAACAAATGGTTTTGGGAAAGCTGGACAGCACCATGCATAAGAATGAAATCAGACCACTTCCTTACAACATATACAAAAATAAATTCCAATAGATGAAAGACCTAAATGTAAGACAGGAAACCATTAAAATGCTAGAGGAGAAAACAGGCAGCAACCTCTTTAACCTTGGCTGCAGCAACTTCTTACTAGACACATCTCCAGAGTCAAGGGAAACAAAAGAAATAATGAACTGTTGGGACCTCATCAAGATAAAGGACACAGTGAAGGAAACAATCAGTAAAACTAAAAGGCAACCAATGGAATGGGAGAAGATACTTGCATAGGGCTAGTATCCAGAATCTATAAAGAACTCATCAAAATCAACACCCAAAAAGTAAATAACCCAATTAAGAAAAGAGCAGAAGACATGAATAGACATTTCACCAAAGAAGACATATGAATGGCCAACAGACACATGAAAAGATGCTCCATATCACTCATCATATGAGTGAATGGCCAACAGACACATGAAAAGATGCTCCATATCACTCATCATCAGGGAAACAGAAATTAAACCCATGAGATATCACCTCATACCCATCAGAATGGCTAAAATTAACAACTCAGGAAACAACGGATGTTGGCAAGCATACAGAGAAAGGAGACCCCTTTTACACTGTTGGGGGGATGCAAACTGATGCAGCCATTCTGGAAGAATATACAGGTACCTTATACAAGGCCAGCATTACCCTGATACCAAAGCCAAAGACCTTTCATAAAAACAAAATTATATGGAACACCTGGGGGCTCCATGGGTTAAGAGTCTGCCTTTGACTCAGGTCATGACCATAGGGTCCTAGGATTGAGTCCTGCCCTGGGCTTCTTGCTCGGGGTTCTTGCTTCTTGCGGGGGAGCCTGCTTCTTCCTCTGCCTGCTGCCCCCCCTGCTTGTGCACTCTTTTTCTCTCTGACAAATAAATAAAATCTTTTAAAAACTGTATGGTATTTTTCTTTCTCTGACTTCTTTCACTTAGCATAATACTCTCTAGCTCCATCCATGTCACTGCAAATGGCAAGATTGCATTCTTTTTGATGGCTAAGTAATATCCCATTATCAGAGAAATAGATGATAGGTAGGTAGGTGATAGGTTAATAGAGAGATAGATGATAGATAGGGAGGTGGATAGTTAGATAGACGATAGATAGATAATCACTTCTTTCTCCATTCATCAGTCAGTGGACATTTGGGCTCTTTCTCCATAATTTGGCTATTGTTAATAGTGTAGATATAAACATTAGAGTGCATGTACTGCTTCAAATCAACATTTTTGTGTCCTTTGGATAAATACTTAGTGGTGTAATTGCTGGGTTGTAGGTAGTTCTTTTTTTTAACTTTCTGAGGAAGCTCCAAGCTGTTTTCTGGAGTGGCTGCACCAGTTTGCATTCTTAACCACAATGTAAAAAAGTTCCCCTTTCTCTGCATCCTCACCAACATGTTGTTAAGTTATTAATTTTAGTCATTCTGACAGGTAAGAGGTGGTATCTCATCATAGTTTTGATTTGTATTTCCCTGATGAGGAGTGACATGAAACACCTTTTCATGTGTCTGTTAGCCATCTGTAGGTCTCCTTTGGAGAAGGAGAGATCTATTCTCCTACTGGATAAGGAGACGTGTCTATTCATGTCTTCTGACTATTTTTTAACTGGATTATTTATTTTTTGGGTGTTCAGTTGTCTAAGTTCTTTATACATTTTGGATACTAACCCTTTATCAGTTAGGTCATTTGCAAGTATCTTCTCCCATTCCATTGATTGCCTTTTAGTTTTGTTGATTGTTCTGTTCATTGTGCAGAAGCTTTTTATTTGGCCTCACCTGACCTATCTAGAAAAAAACTGCTACAGCTGATGTTAAAGAGATTATTGCCTGTCTTCTCCTCTAGAATTTTAATGGTTTTCTGTCTTACATTTAGGTCTTTCATCTATTGGAATTTATTTTTGTGTATGGTGTAAGGAAGTGGCCTAGTTTCGTTCTTTTGCACGGTGCTGTCTAGTTTTCCCAACACCATTTGTTAAAGAGACTTTTTCCTTTGAATATTCTTTCCTGCTTTGTTGAAGATTAATTGACCGTGTATTTGTGGGTTCATTTCTGGGTTTTCTACTCTGTTCTTTTGATCTGTTTTTGTGCCAGTACCATACTGTCTTGATCACTAAAGCTTTGTAATATAACTTGAAGTCTGGAATTGTGACGCCTCCAGCTTTGCTTTTCTGTTTTCAAGATTGCTTTGGCTATTCAGGGTCTTTGGTAGTCCCATACAAATTTTAGGATTATTTGTTCTAGCTCTGTGAAAAAAATATTGGTGGTACTTTGGGACTGCATCAAATGTGTAGATTCCTTTGGGTAACATAGACATTTTAACAATATTCATTCTTCCAATCCATGAGGATGGACTGTTTCTCCATTTCTTTAGCTTCAAGTTCTTTCATCTATGTCTTAGAGTTTTTGGAATACAGATCTTTTACTCCTTTGATTAGGTTTACTACTAGGTATGTTATGGCTTTTCTTTTTTTTTTTTTTTTTTTTTTTTTTTTTGGTGAGATTGTAAAAGGGATCAATCAATTCTTTAATTTCTCTTTCTGCTGCTTCATTATGGAATACAACAGATTTCTGTAGGTTGATTTTGTATCCTGCAACTTTACTAAATTCATGTATCAGTTCTAGCAATTTTTTGGTGAAGTCTTTTGAGTTTTCTATACAGAGTATTAGGTCATTATCTGCAAATAGTAAAAGTTTAACTTCTTCCTTGCTAATTTGGATGCCTTTTATTTCTTTGTCTGATTGCTGTGGTTAGGAATTTAAGAAACAAAACAAACAAACCTGTGGGGGTGGGGTGCGGGAGAAGGAGAAGAAAACCAAGAAACAGACACTTAACTACAGAGAACAAACTGATGGTTACTGGAGGAGATGTGAGTAGGGGGGATGGGTTAAATAGGTAATGGGGATTTAAGGACGGCACTTGTGATTGACCCCAAGTGTTGAATTTAAGTATTGAATCACTAAATCCTAAATCACTAAATCCTACACCTGAAACCAATATTATAGTGTATGCCAACTAGCTGGAATTTAAATAAAAATTTGGGAAAAAAAAACACTATAGGCTAATATCCCTGATGAACATGGATATAAAAAATCCTCAACTAAATATTAGCCAACTGAATTCAACAATACACTAATAAGATATTCCTCAAGAGTAATTAGGATTTATTTTAGGGATGCAGGGTTGGTTCTATATTCACAAATCAATCCACATAATTCACCACATTGACAAAGTAAAGGATGAAAATCATATGATCATTTCAATAAGTACAGAAAACATTTGACAAAATCCATTATCCACTCATGATAAAAAACTCTCAACACAGTGGGTGTAGAGGGAACCTTATCATAATAAAGGCATGTATGGAAAAACCCATGGCCATCATCATACTCAACAGTTCAAAAGAGAGAGAGAGAGAGAGTTTTTCCTCTAAGATAAGTAACAAGAGAGAGCGGTCTAGTCTCAGCTTTCATTCAGCATAGTACTGGAAGTCCTAACCAGAACAATCATACAAGAAAAAGAAAATATATCCAAATTGATAAGAAAAGAGCAAACCTGTCACAATTTGCAGATGATCGGATAGTATACATAGAAAATCTTCAAAACTCTATCAAAAAAAAAAAACTATCAGAATAAATGAATTTAGTAAATTCACAGGGTATGCAAAATTAATATAGAGAATTTGTTCCATTTCTATACACGAATTTTAAAATATCAGAAAGAGAAATTAATAAAACATGAGGATATAGACAAAAAGAATTATCATGGACTGTTTGTGAGACCACAAGTTGATGCAACCACCATAGAAAACAGACTGGAGGTTTCTCAAAAAATTAAAAATGAAAATACCTTGCAATTCAGTAATTCCATTACTGGATATTTACCCAAATAAAACACTGATTCAAAAAGATATATGCACCCCTGTGTTTACTGCAGCATTATTTACCAAAATATAAATATATATATAAATATATAAATATAAATATATATTTAATATATATATAAATATAAATTTATAAATATATATATATATATAAATATATATATTTATATTTTATATATGTGTGTGTGTGTATGTATATATATGACACTTCAGCAACTGAAGTGTCCATCCATAGATGATGGGTTAAGAAGATGTGGCATATATATAATATTACTCAGCCATAAAAAAGAATGAGATCTTGCCATTTCCAACAACAAATGAGATCTTGCCATTTCCAAAGACCATTTCTTGGTCTTGGATGGACCAAGAAGGTATCATGCCAAATGAAATAAGTCAGAAAGACAAAGACAAACATGACAATATTTCACTTCTATGTGGAATCTAAAAATAAAATGTACAAACAAAGAAACAAAAAGCAAAATTAGACCCATAAGCACAGAAAACAAACTATAGTTACCAGATCAGAGAGGGATTGGGGAACAGGTAAAATGGGTGAAGGGTACTGGCAGGTACAGGCTTCCAGTTATGGAATGTATAAGCTATCAGGGTGAAAGGTAACGCATAAGAAATATAGTCAATGGTATTGTAAGAGCATTGTATGGGGACAAATGGTAGCTACACTTACGAGTACTGCGTAATGTGTAGAGTTGTCAAATGTACTATGTTGTACACCTGAAATTAACATTGTGTATCAACCATACTTCAATTAAAAAATAAAGTTTGAACAGTTAGTGTATTAGACCCAGCAATTCCACTCCTAGGTATCTATGCAAGAAAAATGAAAACATATGTCCACACAAAAATTACACTAATGTTAACAGCAACATTATTCATAATGATGAAAAAATGGAAATAACCTAAATGTATTTCAACTGATGAACTGATAAATATGATATGGATTGTTTGGTCATAGAAAGAAATGAAGTACTGATACATGCTACAACGTGGATGAAATTAAAGTCTATGAAGCAAAAAAAGCCGTCCACAAAGGCCACAGAATCCATGTATATAAGATGTCCTGAACAGACAAATTAGAGACAAACAAATGGTTGCTTAGGGTTAAGGAGAACCTGGAGGGCTCAGTCAGTTAAGTATCCAACTATTGATTTTGGCTCAGGTTGTGGTCTAACTGTCATGAGATCAAGCCCCCCATCAGGGTCCACACTGTGCATCGAGCCTGTTTAAGATTCTCTCTCCCTCTTCTTTGCTCCTCTCCCTCCTAACCCCACTCATGCTCATTCTTTTAAAAAAAAAAAAAAAAGTAGTTACTTAGGGCTAAGAATGGGAGTTTGGGTAAATGAAGAGTGACTGCTAATGAGTGGCATTTTGGAGGGGGGTAATGATTTTAGAAGATAGTGGTAATGGTTGCACACCACAGAATATACAGGAAAATGAATCAAATTAGACATTAAATAAATGAATTCTATGATATGCAAATTATGTCTCCATAAATTTGCTGTAAAAGTTAAGAAATACAAATAAGAAAAAAGAAAGAAAAAATCCTGTAAGGTCCATAATCCTATCACCTAGAGAAAACCACTGTCGCATTTTATTGATACTGTCCCAAATGATACTGTTGCCCTATGTGCTTTTTCATTAATAATATATTATAAACATCTTTCCCTGTCAATAAACCCACCTCAACATAAAACAAAATAGAGAGAGAGACTAAGTCCAGGCCAGGGTGAACATCTACATGAGAACACTCCAGAAAGATTGGGAAAGGTGACTATTTTCTCTAATATGCAGAAACAAACACACAGAGCCACGGAAAATGAAGAAGAAGAAAAATACATTCTAAATGAAAGAACAAGATAAAATTCCAGAAAAAGACCTTAATGAAATGAAGATAAGTGATTTACCTGATAAAGAGTTTAATATAATTTTCATAGAGATGCTCACCAAGGTCAGGAAAACAATGTATGAAGAAAGTGAGTATTTCAGCAGAGATAGAAAACATAAGAAAGCACCAAATAAAAAAACACATAAGTGAAGAATATGATAATTGAATGGATATGTTAAAAAATAGGGTTCAACACTAAGCTAGATCAAACAGAAGAAAGGATTGATAAACTCAAAAACAGGTCAGTAGAATTCATCCAATCAGAAGAGCAAAAGAAAAGGGAATTAGAAAGAGTGAACATAGCTTAAGGGACTTCAAATATATCAACAAGCAAATTAATATTCACATTACAGAGGTCCCAAATGAAGAAACGTGGTCAGAAGTCTTATTCAAATAATGGCTGAAAAGAAATAGACATCCATATCCAGGATGCCCAGAAAGTTTAAAACAAATCTGAAAAGACCCAGACCAAGCCACAGTGTAATAAATTGTCCAACATTAAAGACAAAGAGATCTTTAAAACAGCAAGAGAAATACAGCTTGATATATATCTATTATAGATATATATCAAGAGAAATACAACTTGATATATATCTAGATTTCTAAATATCTATCTAGATATATATGTAAGAGAAATAAGAATATCAGCAGATTTTTTTTTTTTAGCAGAAACTTTGAAGGCCAGCAAAGAGTGGCATAATAAATTCAAGTGCTAAAAGAAAAAGTCTGCCAACCCAAAATAACCTACCCAGAAAATCTGTCCTTCAGCATTGGTGAAATAAGGTTTTCCAGACCAAAAAAAAGCTGAAGGAGTTCGTTACCATTAGCTCAGCCTTTCAAGAAATGCTGAAATCACTTCTTCAAGCTGAAGTGGAAGGACACTAACTAGTAATAGGAAAACATATATAAGTATAAATTTCATCAATAAAGACAAATATATAGTTAAATTCGGAATACTCTAATATTAATGGTAGTGGGTAAATCATTTATAAATTTAGCATAAAGGCCAAAAAGCAAAAGTATTAAAAATAACCGCAATGATTTTTAATGGATATATAAGGTAAAAAGATGTAAATTGTGACATCAAAAACAAAGTGTTGGAGGAGTTAAAGATACAGCTTTAGCATGTGTTCAAAGTTATTACCAGGTTAAAATAGACTGATATATTTTATGTAAGTCTCATAGTAACCACAAAGCAAAAACCTATAATAGATACAAAAAAAAAAAAAAAGAGAAAGAATCCAAACATACAACAAAACTAGGTTATCCAGACCAAAAAAAAAAAAAAAAAAATCAATAAGGAAATCTTGGACTTAAATAACAAATTAGAACAGTTGGACTTAACAAATACTTATAGACATTCCATAATAGTAGCAGGATATACATTTTTAAATGCACATGGAACATTCTTCAGGATAAAGCACATTAGGCTACAAAACAAGTCTTAAGTAACTTAAAAAGCTTGAAATTATATCAAGTATCTTTTCTAACTTCAAAGGTATAAAACTAGAAATCAATTACAAGAAGGAAACTGTAAAAAAAAAAAGAAGGAAACTGTAAAATTCATAAATATCTGGAGATTTAAAAATATACTTTGAATAATGAATAAAGGAAAAAATCAAAACTGAAATAAAAAATACCTTGAAACAAGTAAAAAAGAAATACAACATACCTAAAACTTATAGGATGCAAGAGAGCAGTTTTAATAGGAAAGTTTATAGTGATAAATACTTATACTTATATCAGGAAACAAAAAAAAATCTTGAACCAACTTAACCTTATACCTCAATGAACTAGGGAAAAAAAGCAAAAAGCACAAAGCACAACTTAGTGGAAGGAAGGAAATAACAAAAAATCAAAGTAGGAATAAAGGAAATTGAGACTTAAAAGACAATAGAAAAGATCAATGAAAGTAAGACATGGGAATTTTTTTTTGAAAAAATAAAAACAAAATTGATAAACTTTTAACTAGACTCATAAAGAAAATAGAGAGGACTGGGTGGCTGAGTGGCTTAGTTGGTTAAGCATCTCCCTTCAGCTCAGGTCATGATCCCAGGGTCCTAGGATTGAGTCCCACATGGGGCTCCCTGCTCAGTAAGGAGCCTCTTCTCCCTCTGTCTCTGTTCCTTCTCCCTGCTCATGCTCTCTCTCTCTATCTCTCTCTCTCACTCTCAAATAAATAAAACCTTATTTTTTAAAAAAAGAAAGAAAATGAAAGGATTCAAATAAAGTCAGAAATCAAGGAGGAGATACTACAACTGAAACACAAATCATCCTGAGAGACTACTATGAATAATTATATGCCACCAAATTGGACTACCTAGAAGAAATGAGTAAGTTCCTAAAAATGTACAATCTATGAAGTCCAAATCATGAAGAAATAGAACATATCAAATTACTAGTAAGGAGATTGAATTAGTAATCAAAAACCTCCCAATAAACAAAAGTCTAGGATCAGATTGTTTCACTGGTGAATTATATCAAATATTTAAAGAATTAATACAAATTCTGCTCAAACTCTTCCAAAAATAACAGAAGAGGGAAAATTTACAGATTGTTTTATGAGGCCAGCATTAACCTGATACCAAAATCAGACAAGAGTACTACAAAAGAAGAAAAAAAAAACTCTTGCAATTTTTTAAAAGGAGAATACACAATGATCAAGTGAAATTTATCCTAGGACTCCTGATTTAACAATAACTGTGACCCACAATATTAAAAAATAAAATATAAAAACCATACGGTCATCTCAATATGCATATAAAAATCATTTGATAAAAAAGTACCTATCCTTCTCGAAAAAAAACTATTAATTTTTTTTAATAAACTAAGAACTTAAGGGAATTTCATCAACCTAATAAAGTGCTTCTAAAGGTCTGATGTCACATTTGATAATGAAAGACTGAATGCTTCTCCTCAGATTAGCAATAAGATATGGATGTTCACTCTCTCCTAGACAGTACAATGAGTCAAGAAAGAGAAGACAGAGATTGGAAAGGAAGAATCTTCTTTCTCACGTGAAACATGACCATATTCATAAAAAAGAAAAATGTTCTACTTGAGCTAGTAAGTGAGCTTAGCAAGATCACTGGAATAAGGGGTGTCTGGGTGGCTCAGCCTGGTTGTGTCTGCTTTCAGCTCAAGGGATGATCCCAGGATCCTAGGATCAAGCTGCACACTCAGCAAGGAGCCTGCTTCTTTCTCACATTTTCCTTGCTTGTGCACACACACACAAACTCTCTCTCTCTCTCTCTCTCAAATAAATAAAATATTTTTTAAAAGATCACCATGTTAAAGATAAATATAATAAAATCAGTAGAAGAGGGAATAGACTTATATATCCCTATCTTCCCTGATAAATGCAAATAAAACCCCTAAACATTAAATATAAAACATGAGAAGATTCTGAAATGTAAAAAGAAGACCACAAACCACAAAGAACCTTGGGACCCAAGGAAGTATATGGCGGTAAAATCTCTAGACTTTCTTATTGCCTCATATATCTCACATGTGGATCTAAAGAAAATGGCCACTATAAATACAAAAGATTTAGACAAAAAAAGCCCAACTAAATCTTGCTCTTTCTATTCTTGATCTTAGTAAGACAGAAAACTTTTTTTTTTAAATTTTATTTATTTATTTGAGAGAGAGACAGTGAGAGAGAGCATGAGCGAGGAGAAGGTCAGAGGGAGAAGCAGACTCCCCATGGAGCTGGGAGCCCGATGCGGGACTCGATCCCGGGACTCCGGGATCATGACCTGAGCCGAAGGCAGTCGTCCAACCAACTGAGCCACCCAGGCGTCCCAAGACAGAAAACTTTTAAGATAATAAACGTTCTATTCTAGTCATACTGCATGCACACACGTGACCCAACCTCCACCCAGCCAGTAAAGGTCAAGTGGGGAATCTATACTTTTATCACCAGCAGACTTTAACAAGGTGACACAACCCTTATATGTATGGTGTTAAAGGAGGTGAGTCCTGGTGACCATAACCTCATCTCCAGGGTGTGATAACAAGCCTCCCTATCACAGTTGCAGTAGAGACACCATAGGGAACCTGGACTTCTACCATTACCCAGTAGTAACAAGGCGATCCACCACTCCTTGTTGAGGTGGTGTCTGAGGAAGCCTAGTGGAATATGAAGACTTTTTAACCATCCTCCACAATATCAGTAGAAGACAACTAGAGAGCAAAGTTATTAGAGACAGCCCTAGTAGGGATCTAGAACTCCAACTGCTGACCAGCAAGTGCCCCTTCCTTCCTCAGGTGTCAACTGTGGAAAAAATGGGTAACCTGGACTTCTATACCCATGAGATGGCATTCCCCCTTATCCTGTTCAAGTCAGAAAAAGCCAGCTAAAACTGAATATATATATAGAAGATTCAGAGTCTCATAATACTCCAATGTCCAGATTTCAATAAAAAATCATTTGTCATACCAAGAATCAGGATGACCTCAACTTGAATAAGAAAAGAATGATTACCAGTTTCCAAATCCAAGATGATAGAGATGTTAGAATAATATGACAATTTTAAAGCAGCCATTTATAGAGTGCTTCAACAATTAGAAAGGTGCTTAAAACAAATGGAAAAATAGAGTTCAGAAAGAAATGGAAAATACAAAAAAGAACCAAATGGAAATTTTAGAGCTGTAAAGTACAGTAACCAAAAGAACACTTAATGGATGGGCTCAACACCAGAATGGAGGAAAAAGAGAAAAGAAAAATTAATTTGAAGATAGAACAATAGAAATTATCCAATCTGAATAACAAAAAAGACACTACAAACAAACTATATATATTTTTATATATATATTTATATATATATATTTTTTTTTTTAATCCCACACAGAGCCTCAGAGATCTCACATTTGTGTCATTGGAATCCAAAAGGAAAGGTAAAAGAGGACAGGGCTTCAAAAAAGCTATAAGAAATAATAGCTGGAGACATCCCAAATTTCAGCAAGAGATATACATAGCGACTCAAGAAGTTTTATGAATCCCAAAAAGGATAAATTCAAAGATGTACCAAGATACATTATAGTCAAACTTCTGAAAACTAAGGAGAAAAAAAAAATGTTGAAAGCATCAAGACAAAAATAACACTTTATATATAGGGGAGGGAAGCAATTTGAACAGCAGAAGATTGATCATAAGAAACTATGGAGTCCAGCAGAAAGAAGCACAATACTTTTCACATGTTGAAAAGGAGAAATGTTGGCACAGAATTTTATGTCTAGCAAGAATATCCTTCCAGAATGAAAGAGAGATCAAGTCATTCTTAGATGAAGGAAAGCTAAGAATTTGTCACCAGCATACCAACCCTAAAAGAATGGCTGAAGGAAGTTTTCTAAGCAGAAATGAAATGATAGAAGGAGGAACTTTGGAACATTAAGAAGGAAGAGATTAAAATTTTAATAGTAAAAATATTGGCAAATACATTTTACTTCTATGGTCTAAGCTATGTTTTGATGATTAAAAAAACTACAACCCTGTCTGATATAGTTCTAAAACATGTCTAGAGAAAATATTAATACAATTATACTATATACAATGGAAACAAGAGGATGTGGGGGGTGTAAAGGGACTTGAGAGCAGGTAAGTTTTTTACATTTCATTCAAGCTGATAAAATGTCAACACCAGTAGACTGGGTAAGTTGTGTATACATAATGTAATAATATCCAGGGAAAATGCTTAAAAAATGCTGTACAGAGTTATACTCTCAAAACCATTATAATCATGTTGGAACTCTTAAATATTTAAGTAAACCACAGGAAATTATGGAAAAATAAAATAAAAACCCACAGAGAACATTCTCTTTGATGGCCGAGTAATATTCCATTTTATATATATACCACATCTTTATTCATTCGTCTGTGGACTGACATCTGGTCTCTTTCCATATTTTGCAACAATGCTGAATGGAACTAGAGGGTATTATACCAAGCAAAATAAGTCAGAGAAAGAAAAATACCATATATGATTTCACTCATGTGGAATTTAAGAAACAAAACAGATGAATATAGGGAAAGGGAAGGAAAAATAAAGTAAGATGGAAATTGAGAAGGAAGAAAACCATAAGAGACGCTGAACTCCTGGAAACTAACTGAGGGTTGCTGGAGGGAAGGTTGTTGGAGGGAAGGGATAATTGGGGAAAGGCCCTAAGGAGAGCACATGAAGAAATGTATACTGGGTCTTATATGTAACTGTTGAATCAATAAATTACACCTCTGAAACTATAAAAAATATGGAGAACAGAAGACAAAATAAAAAATAGCAGATATAAGCCTGAAATATCAATAATTACTTGTGTACACATATAAATAAATCCATGTGTAAATTACATAAGTATAAATGGTTTAAATCTAAAAACTGAAGAACTGAGATTAATAGAGTGGATTAAAAAACATAACCCTAGGGGCGCCTGGGTGGCTCAGTGGGTTAAAGCCTCTGCCTTTCGCTCAGGTCATGATCCCAGGGTCCTGGGATCGAGCCCCGCATCGGGCTCTCTGCTCGGCGGGGAACCTGCTTCTTCCTCTCTCTCTGCCTGCCTCTCTGCCTACTTGTGATCTCGGTCTGTCAAGTAAATAAATAAAATCTTTAAAAATATATATATAACCCTACTATATACTGGTAATAAAAGACAAATTTCAAACAATAATATAGGCAGGTTAAAGTAAAAGAATGAAAACCAATATATCATTTGAATACTGAATTCTTTCTATTTAAGATCAGGAGCAAGTTGTAGATGTCCTATTGTATTTCAACATTATACTAGAAATACTAGCCAGCCTGACAAGAAAATAAGAGAAATAAAAGGCAAACAAATGGGACAAAAAGTTAAACTATCCCTATTTACAGATGATAAGATTGTCTACACAGAAAATTCTAAGGAACCTACCAAAAAACTCATAATAAAACAGTTCAGCAAGGCCACAGGATAACAGATAAACATACAAAGAAATCAATTGTAATTCTATACTAACAATAAACATGAACACATAAGATACCAAATTAAAAGCCCAATATCATTTATATTGCCAAAAAAGTGAAATTTTTATGTCTGATTCGAACAAAATAGGTGTAGGACTTTTACACTAAGAACAAAACACTGATGAAAGAAATCAAAGAAGATCTAAATAAATGGAGAATCATACCATGTCCACAGATTAGAGGCTCAACATAATAAATATGTCAAGATTTTATTCATAAATACAGACAAAAGTATTCTAAAATTTAGATAGAAAGGCAAGGCAACTGGAATGGTTAAACAATTTAGGGATAAAGAAAATATAATGAGAGAAGCAATTTCAAGATCTATTACACAGCTACAGTAATCAAGGCAATGTGCTTTCAGCAAAGGAACAGACACAAAGATCAGTGGAGCAGAACATGAACTTAGAATAGACACACACAAAATGCCCAGATGATTTTTGACAAAGGTGAAAATTGAAAGCCAATTGCAAAAAAGGAGAGAGAGCCTTTTCAATAAATGTGCTGGAGCAATTGAAAATCCACAGGCAAAAAAACAAAAACAGGGGCACCGGGGTGGCTCAGTGGGTTAAGCCTCTGCCTTCGGCTCAGGTCATGATCTCAGGGTCCTGGGATCGAGCCCCGCATCGGGCTCTCTGCTCAGCAGGGAGCCTGCTTCCTCCTCTCTCTCTCTCTCTCTGCCTACTTGTGATCTCTGTCTGTCAAATAAATAAATAAAATCTTTAAAAAAAAAAAAAACCTAAATCTCACACCTTATACAAAAGTTAACACCAAATGGATAATAGACTTAAATGTAAAAGGTAAAACTGTAAAACTTTTAGGAAAAACATAGGAGAAAATCATTGGGGAATAGGGCTAGGCAGAGGTTCTTAGACTTGACAGCAAAAATAAGATTGATAGAAGGAAAAATTTATAAATTGGGTTTAACAAAATTAAAACCTTTCACTCTGCAAAAGACCCTATTAAGGGAATAAAAAGACAAGATACAGCCTGGGAGAAAATATTTGAAAACCACATAACCAACAAAGAACTAGTATCTAAAACATATAAAGAACTCTCAGAAATTAATGGCAAAATAACAATCTTATTTGAACATGGGAAAAAGACGTGAAGAGACACTTCACCAAGCTTATGTAGGTGGCAAATAAAACAAGCAAAAATGGGCTTTTAAATAAAAGTACCTCCTACCACAGTTTTTAAAAGCCAACTTTAAATGATGAGAGACCTGAAGGCGAAAGCCAACACTGTAAGATAATAGAACATTACGAAAAATAACCTGATGTTAGAATAGATAGGAATTTCTTATCCTTAAAAATCACTAAGTCTATTCACAAAATGGAATTCCTGGGCCCAAAACCCTAAGTATCATGGAAGTTCCACCAAGGTATCACTACTTTAAAAGATCCAGAGGATCTGTCTTCAATACTCCATCTCTGTTTCAGCTTCAAAGATACTTTGAAACGCACATTAAAATGAAAAGTTTAGGTAAAGAAAGAAAAGGGAAGGAAAGGGGGAGAAAGGAAGGGAGGGAGGGAAGAAGAAAGAAGGAAACAAAAATGCACTCACAGTTCCTCCCATTCTTTTTTTCGTTGCTGAATCTTCAGTTGGGCCCTTTCAGCTTTTAATATAAGTTTCCTTGTTTTCTCAATTTGATTTTCCACCATAATTTCACTCAGGGTTTTAGGCCGAAATTTCTTCCCTTTCTCTATAATTGATTCTTCTGGCACACTAATGTTCCCACCTGTACAGAGAGTCAACATTTTTTTTTTCCAATCTTCTTGAAACATCAAAATGAAATTCTCAAATTTTTTTAAACCTGCCATATTCTAAAAAACAGAATGTAATGAATCTATAAATCACAATTTTCTAACAACTACCATGAATTAAACCCCATAATAAGTATTTTAGAATAATAAAAGAAAGAAATCTAAGTCACAGCATTTGCTCTAAAGGACCTTATTGAAAAGTTGGCAAGACGAGACATAACAAATTATTAGAAAACAAGACAAATAATGAGACGCCACTGACAGACAAACCGAGAAGTTGGGTGGGAATACTTGCGATATGGTGGGAGAAGGGAAAAACAAGCAGGTCCTATCTGACATATCTAATTTGGGGTGGCATGTACTGACTGCAGTGGTCTGTGGCCATTTGAAAAATTGGTCAGAAACACACAATCAAACCTATGATTTAAGAATTACACATCTACTGAGGCAATTTCTTACTTTATGTTCAAGCTACAAGAGAGATAAACTTTAGATATATATTCTGGAAAAAAGTTAAATAAATATGGGATGGTCATATAATTATAACTCATAATTTCAACTTTCATATTTCAAATATATGGGAATATGGAAAAGCAGGAGTTTAACGTCGCTTGGTATAATTCAGTCTGGAATCTCTAAGAACTTGTAGAATTCAGAGAGGAGAGGAATGAATTGGTCACTTTAGGAGAAGCCTGGGTATAAAAGTATCAGGTGTAATTAGGGAACAGTGAGCAAGATGACAGGCTAAAAATACCAGCAGAACAGTATGAAAATGCACCATTAATAGGAAACAATAGGGATATACTGTGGAAAAGATTAAATACCAGGAAAATGACTTCAGAATTTATCTGAAAGGAGCCATTCAAGTTTTCTCAATGAAGAGGATAAAGCAACATTAATGTCAGTATTGTATCATGGGCACTAGCTGTGCTGTCCTTTATTTTTTATTGGACTCTCTGAGTCATTCCCAGAATTCTTGCATTCCTCCTAGTCATCTGTAGTCACCCTGTGGGCAGTTACAAGAGCAGGTTGCAGCAATTAAGAGGTACTCTCTTCACACCTGAATTCTCAGCTCATCATTCTGTTTAAAGTATATGCTCTTAGAAAATAGATGGAAATGTCATCTCCTATCCCCACACCCTGGGGTGGGGTCCAAGAATCAGCAAAGAAACACTACCTAGAAAATAGCAACTAGAGAAAGCCTCGATTTAAGAATAGGTAGATGTTGGAAGTAAGAAATTAGCAGCATCAAGTACTCTAACCCACTCAGTCACATATCCAGGGTGGGTTTTCCTTAGCAATCTGCATTAAAGAGCTGGTGTGGAACATTTGCTGGAGGAACATAGCCTCCCATTCTGAGCCATACCACACACCCCTATCACTCTTGATTATTATTCCAAAGGAATAAAAAAAGGGAGACAACAGATGAAGCTCAAGCCATCAAAAAGGGTTCAAAGGTTCTGCCTACAAAAAGACAAATTCAGTTTTGAAAACTTAATAAGTAAGGATTTAAAAGCCTTCTTGTTATTTAGGATACCTGTATCTTTCTGGCTATCTTTCCTTCCTGCTCCTTCTTTTTCCAACCTCTCCAGTTTGCTTGTTCTTCTGTCTGACAGACTTGTTCGCTTGGACTTGCAATACTTAGATGGCTTCACAAGCCTATAGGAGGATATCTTGTGATCACTTTGTATGGCATGAACCACAATAGTATCACTTTCCAATGACTCACGAAATCTGAAAAAATATAACAAGTATTTGCAATAGTCACCATCTAAATCAATTATACCATTTTAATAGTTCTGCATGATTAATAAAATAAGACCACAATGCACTATGCTTATAAATATTATATTGTACTAGATCCAAAATTTGACAATGCATTAACCAATACGATGTGACAGAAATTGCATAGGACTCAGTTAAAGAGCAAGTAGAGTTTTCTTTCTAATGGAAACATTTAACAAACTATTATTAATCAGTATGATGCCACTGTTTTGCTAATGTATAGAAAAATGAAAAACTTTCAGGTAGTCTGTAATTTAATGGTAAGTGGGTCATATCAAATTCTAACAAAAAGTATTCTACCTATTATGTCATATGAGATATCTCATGTGTGTGTGTGTGTGTGTGTGTGTGATATGTTACCCTTTTGCCTCTACAAAAAATATTAAACTCAGGAATTTATATTATTAGTTCACTTTTATTTTATAGCCCACAGGAATTTGTTCTTTATCAATTAATGGTTAATTGTTGTTTTTTGGGGGTGGGGGACTCGTTCATAATTATTCCCCATTCTTTAATTTTAGAATTTAACTTACTTGTGTATATAGCAATTATTCCTAGTTTATCTGCCTTTCTTACTTTTTAAATCCAATTCTTTGAATTCTATTTCTTCTTTTAAAATGGTTATTTCTAATTTTCCCTTTTCTCTTATAGCATAGTATCTTTCTTTTTTTAAAAGATTTTATTGTTTATTTGACAGACAGAGATAACAAGTAGACAGAAAGGCAGGCAGAGAGAGAGAGAGAGAGGGAAGCAGGCTCCCTGCCGAGCAGAGAGCCCGATGCGGGACTCAATCCCAGGACCCCGAGATCATGACCTGAGCCGAAGGCAGAGGCTGAACCCACTGAGCCACCCAGGTGCCCCACATAGTATCTTTCTCATCACTATAAAACATATTCTTTTTATCTCCTACCTGCTGGAGTTTCACTCTAAATTTTACTCTTCCCATAAAACACAGAAAACATGAAGGAAAATATGGATAGTTTTGGTCCCATCAAAATTTAAAACTTCTGCAGTTAGAAAAAATGTGAGCAAAATTTAAGGCAAATGGTAGAGTACAAGAAAGCATTTCCAATATGTATAATTAAAAAGTGCTTACAGAAATAATAAATAAAACTAAGGGAGAAAATAGAACTCAAGGGAAAAATGAAAAAGGAATCTTTCTCAGAAGATTAAATATAAATGCACTATAAATGTACAAAAAGAAATACTCCAAAGAGTAATTCTCAGAAGAATATCAATGAACTACAAACATATGAAAAGAAGTGGTTAACTTCACCAATAATCAGAAAAAAAAATTATTCTTTAAGCAAGAGTTATCTCATTTGGTTTATTAGGATGGTGGAGATGAAAACACTGGTAGTATCCAGTGTTACCCAATGGTACAACTTTATTCTCTCCCCCATTCCAATCAGATAGTGAGGCAACTTATTTCCTTCCATATGTTTAATGAAGACACAAAACTGAGAACAGTACATCCTGGACAGGGCGGGAAAGCAGAGAATTAAGGAAGTATGTACTTGAAGGCAAGAAGATTGGGAAAGAGATTCCACCTGACAAGGGGGTTATGCACAAATTGAGTCCTAGAGTTGTGGGTACATATTCCCTGCTTCTGACAGCTTCTGGGGTGATATAAGATCTGAAAAATAATGACCACATGTGTGTTTGATCCTGGGAACAGAGGCTCCTGGCCTTACCAAAAACTACCTGCTCCAGCATAGTACAAGAACCATAGACTCAAACAAATGAAAGCAAAAGGCAAGCTGGGACAATGAGCCTCACCAATTTAAGATTCATATTTGCCATATATATATATATATATATATATATATATATATATATAATTATACATATTGGATGCCAGAGATAGAAATGATTGGTCACAGACCGGTGAGTATGGAGTACAGCCAGACACCAGGGAGACAGGAGGGATTGACTGCTTTTCTCTGAGGGTGCACTGAAGAGGCCAAGCTCTCAGCTCCTATGGGAGGAGATTGTGAGGCCGTCATTTTCATTCCCATCCTCCAACGCTATATGGAAAGCGTTCAGGGAACAAAATCACCTGAAAGTGAACCTGAGCAGATAATTTAGCCTGGCCCCTGGCAAAGGTGGTATAATTCTGCCTGGGCAAAGACATTTGAGAATCACTGCAACGGGCCCCTCTCCCAGAAGACCAGCAAGAACATCCAGCCAAGAAGAACTTCACAAATCAATGAGAATCATGGGACTCCAGAGATGGGGAATGTAGCATGTAGAATTCATGGTTTTTTCCCATGATTCTTTGGTCTTTCAAAGTTAAACTTTTTAAATTTTATTTTTTCCTTATTCTATTTTTAAAATTTTTCCTCTTTCCCATTTTAACCTTAACTATTTTATCTTATCTATACCTTTTTAAAAATCTTTTTAAAATTTTTATTGTTATTGTCACATTCTATCCCTTCATTGTATTTAATCTTATTTTTTGTATACATATAAGTTTTTCTATCCTTAAAATTTTTGGATACAATTTCATCTAACAGATCTAAATGTACCCTAAATCTAGTCTAAGGCTTTGTTCTAGTCTCCAGCCTGATCAGATTCTCTCCTCTTTTCTATTTTTTCTTTTTGTCTTTTTTCAACCAACTTCTTATCAATTCCTTTTATAAAATCATTTTTAAATTTTCTCCTGTACAGTCATATTCCATCCCTTTATCATGTTTACTCTTATTTTTGTGTGTACGTGTGTGTGTGTGTGTATTCTTCTTGCTTTAAAATTTGGGGAGGCAGTTTCTTCTAACACACCAAAATATACCTAAATCAAGTGTGTAGCTCTGTTCTAATCGTATATATATACATATATATGTATGTATATATATTTATGGTATATATAGTAATTTTATATATGTATATTTATATATAATTCTTTATATTGTACTATATATTATATATATTTTATATATGTATATTATATGTAAATAAAAATATTATATATATATTTTTTTTTCCTTTCTTCTTTCTTCCTCCCCTGGTTTTGGGTCTTTTCTGATTTGGTTAGTGTCTATTTTTCTGGGGTCATTGCTATCTTTTAGCAATTTGTTCTTTCATTCATCTAACTCTTATCTGGATAAAATGACAAGGTGGAAAACTTACCTCAAAAAAAGAACAAGAGGCAGTACTAACAGCTAAGGACTTAATCAATACAGACATTAGTAAGATGTCAGAATCAGAGTTCAGAATGAAGACTATCAAGATGTTAGCTGGGCTTGAAAAAAGCATAGAAGATACTAGAGAATCCATTTCTGGAGAAATAAAAGCCCTTTCTGGAGAAATTAAAGATCTAAAATCTAAATAAGTTGAAATCAAAAAAGCTATTAATGACATGCAATCAGAAATGGAGGCTCTTACTGATAGGATAAATGAGGCAGAAGAGAGAATTATGATATAGAAGACCAAATGATGGAGAATAAGGAAGCTAAGAAAAAGAGAGATAAACAACTACTGGACCATGAGGGGAGAATTTGAGAGATAAATGATACCATAAGATGAAACAATATTAGATAATTGGGATCCCAGAAGAAGAAAGAGAAAGAAGGGCAGAAGGTATATTGGAGCAAATTATAGCAGAGAATTTCCCTAATTTGGGGAAGGGAACAAGCATCAAAATCCAGGAGGCACAGAGATACCCCCTCAAAATCAATAAAATAGGTAAACATCCCATCATCTAATAGTAAGCTTAGAAGTCTCAGTGACAAAGAGAAAATCCTGAAAGCAGATCTGAACAAGAGGTCTGTAACATAGAACAGCAGAAATATTAGATTGGCAATAGACCTATCCACAAAGAACTGGAAGGCCAGGAAGGATTGGCACAATATATTCAGAGCACTAAATGAGAAAAACATGCAGCCAAGAATATTATACCCAGCTAGGCTGTCACTGAAAATAGAAGGAGAAATAAAAACCTTCCAAGACAAACAAAAACTGAAAGAATTTGCAAACACCAAACCAGCCCTACAGGAAATTTTTAAAGGGGTCCTCTAAACAAAGGGGTCCTTTGTTAAAAGTAACAGACCAGAAAGAATCAGAGACAATATACAGTCACAATCACCTTACAGACAATACAATGGCACTAAATTCATACCTTTCAATCATTACTCTGAATGTAAATGTGCGAAATGACCCAATCAAAAGACACAGGGTGTCAGAATGGATAAAAATACAAGACCCATCGATATGCTGTCAATTGAATGAAGAAATAAATGAATGAAGAAAATCATTTTAGACCCCAAAACACCTCCAGATTTAAAGTGAAGAAGTGGTAAACAATTTACCATGCTAATGGACATCAAAAGAAACTGGGGTGGCAATCCTTATATCAGACAAATTAGATTTTAAGCCAAAGACTGTAATAAGAGATGAGGAAGAACACTATGTCATAATTAAAGGGTCTATCCAACAAGATCTAACAATTTTAAATATCTCTGCCCCTAACCTAGGAGCAGCCAATTATATAAACCAATTAATAACAAAATCAAAGAAACACATTGACAATAATACAATAATAGGGAACTTTACCACCCCCCAACCATCACTGAAATGGACAGATCATCCAAGCCAAAGATCAACAAGGAAATAAAGGCTTTAAATGACACAATGGACCAGATGGACCTCACAGATATATTCAGAACATTCCATCCAAAAACAACAAAATACACATTCTTCTCTGGTGCACATGGAACATTCTCCAGAATAGATCACATCCTGGGTCACAAATCAGGTCTCAACTGGTACCAAAAGATTGGGATCTTTCCCTACATATTTTCAGACCACAGTGTTCTGAAACTAGAACTGAATCATAAGAGGAAAGTTGGAAAGAACTCAAATATATGGAGGTTAAAGAGCATCCTACTACAGAATGAATGGGTCAACCAGGAAATTAAAGAAGAATTGAAAAAAATCATGGAAACAAAGGAAAACGAAAACACAACTGTTTTTGGGACACAGCAAAGGCGGTGCTGAGAGGAACATATATAGGAATACAAGCCTACCTCAAGAAACAAGAAAGGTCTCAAATACACAATGTAATCCTACACCTAAAGGACCTGGGGAAAAAACAGCAAAGAAAGCCTAAACCCCACAGGAGAACAGAAATAATAAAGATCAAGGCAGAAATCAATGAAATAGAAACCAAAAGAACAGTAGAACACATCAGAGAAAGTAGGAGCTGGTTCTTTGAAAGAATTAATAAGATTGATAAACCCCTGGCCAGACTTATCAAAATAAAAGAGAAAGGACCCAAATTAATAAAATCATGAATGAAAGAGGAGAGATCACAACTAACACCAAAGAAATACAAACAATTATAAAGAACACATTGTGAGCAGCTATACACCAGCAAACTTAACAGTCTGGAAGAAATGGATGCATTCCTAGAGACATATAAACTACCAAAACTGGACTAGGAAGAAAAAAAAAAAACCTGAACATATGCATAACCAGTAAGGAAATTGAAGCAGTCATAAAAAATCCCCCAACAAACAAGAAGCCCAGTTCCAGATGGTTTCCCAGGGGAATTCTACCAAACATTTAAAGAAGTATTATTACCTATTCTCCTGAAACTGTTCCAAAAAATATAAATGGAAGGAAAACTTCCAAATTCATTTGATGAGGCCAGCATTACCTTGATCCCAAAATCAAAGACCCATCAAAGAGAATGACCGACCAATATACCTGATGAACACAGATGCAAAAATTCTCAACAAAATACTAGCCAATAGGACCCAACAGTACATTAAAAAGATTATTCACCACAACCAAGTTGGATTTATTCCTGGACTGCAAGATTGGTTCAACATCCGCAAATCAATGTGATACAGTACATTAATAAAAGAAAGAACAAGAACCATATGATACTCTCAATAGATGCTGAAAAAGCATTTGACAAAGTACTGCATCCTTTCTTGATCAAAACTCTTCACAGTGTAGGGATAGAGGGCACATACCTCAATATCATCAGAGCCGTCTATGAAAAACCCACAGCGAATATCATTCTCAATGAGTAAAACCTGAGAGCATTTCCTCTAAAGTCAGGAACAGGGCAGAGCTGTCCGCTATCACCACTGCTATTCAATAGTACTAGAAATCCTAGCTTCAGCAATCAGACAACAAAAAGAAATAAAACACCTCCAAATCATCAAAGAAGAATTCAAAGTCTCACTCTTTGCCAATGACATGATACTTTATGTGGAAAACCCAGAAGACTCCACTACAAAACTGCTAGAACTCATACAGGAATTCAGTAAAGTGTCAGAATATAAAATCAGTGCACAGAAATTAGTTGCATTTCCACACACCAACAGCAAGAGAGAAGAAAGAAAAATTAAGGAGTCGATCCCATTTACAATTGCACCCAGAACCATAGGATACCTAGGAATAAACCTAACCAAAGAGGCAAAGAATATGTACTCAGAAAACTATAAAATACTCATGAAATAAATGGAGGAAGACATAAAGAAATGGAAAAACATTCCATGCTCATGGACTGGAAGAAGAAATATTGTGAAAATGACTATGCTACCTAGAGCAATCTACACTTTTAATGCAATCCCTATCAAAATACCATCAACATTTTTCAAAGAAATGGAGCAAATAATCCTAAAATTTATATGGAACCAGAAAAGACCCCAAATAGCCAGAGGAATGTTGGAAAAGAAAACCAAAGTTGGCAGCATCACAATTCCAGAGTTCAAGCTCTATTACAAAGCTTTCATCATCAAGAAAGTATGGTACTGACACAAAAACAGACACATAGACCAATGGAACAGAATAGAGAGCCCAGAATGGACCCTCAACTCTTACGGCTAACTAATCTTCAACAAAGCAGGAAAGAATGTTCAATGGAAAACAGATAGTGTCTTCAACAAATGGTGTTGGGAAAATTGGACAGCCACATGCAGAAGAATGAAACTGGACCATTTCCTTACACCACACACAAAAATAGACTCCAAATGGATGAAAGGCCTCAATGTAAGATAGGAATCCATCAAATCCTTGAGGAGAACACAGGCAGCAACCTCTTCGACCTCAGCTACAACAACTTCATCATCATCAAAGAAATATCATCAGAGGCAAGAGAAGCAAGGGCAAAAATGAACTATTGGGACTTCATCAAGATCAAAAGCTTTTGCACAGCAAAGCACACAGTAAACAAAACCAAAAGACAACTGACAGAATGGGAAAAGATATCTGCAAATGACATATCAGATAAAGAGCTAGTATCCAAAATCTATAAAGAACTTAGCAATTCAAAACCCGAAGAACAAAAAACCCAATCAAGAAATGGGAAGAAAAATTAGCAAAACTAGAAACAATGTGTGTTGGAGAGGATGTGGAGAAAGGAGAACCCTCTTACACTGCTGGTGGGAATGCAAGTTGGTGCAGCCACTTTGGAGAACAGGGTGGAGATTTCTCAAGAAATTAAAAGTAGAGCATCCCTATGACCACGCAATTGCATTACTGGGTATTTACCACAAAGATACAGATATAGTGAAAAGAAGGGCCATCTGTACCCCAATGTTTATAGCAGCAATGGCCACAGTCGCCAAACTGTGGAAAGAACCAAGATGCCCTTCAACGGACGAATGGATAAGGAAGATGTGGTCCATATATGGAGTATATATGCTCCATCAGAAAGGATGAATGCCCAAGTTTTGTAGCAACATGGATGGGACTGGAAGAGACTATGCTGAGTGAAATAAGTCAAGCAGAGAGAGTCAATTATCATATGGTTTCGCTTATTTGTGGAGCATAACAAATAACATGGAGGACATGGTAAAATGGAGAGGAGAAGGAAGTTGAGGGAAATTGGAAGGGGAGGTGAACCATGAGAGACTAGGGACTCTGAAAAACAACCTGAGGGTTTGAAGTGGCGGGGGGGTGAGAGGTTGGGGTTCCAGGTGGTGGGTATTAGAGAGGGCACGGATTGCATGGAGCACTGGGTATGGTGAAAAAATAATGAATACTGTTACACTGAAAAGAAATTTAAACAAAAAAAGAAATGGGCAGAAGACATGAACAGACATTTCTGAAAAGAAGACATCCAAATGGCCAACAGACACATGAAAAATTGTTCAACCTCTCTGGACATCAGGGAATTACAAATCAAAACCACAATGAGATACCACCTCACACCAGTCAGAATGGCTAAAATTAAACAGTCAGGAAATGACAGGTGTTGGCTTGGATGCAGAGAAAGGTGAACTCTCCTACACTGTTGGTGACAGTGTAAGCTGGTACAGCTACTCTGGAAAACAGTATGGAGGTTCCTCAAAAAGTTGAGAATAGAGCTATCCTACAACCCAGCAGTTGCACTCTTTGGTGTTTACCCTAAAGATACAAACATAGTGATCCAAAGGGGCACATGCACCCTAGTGTTTATAGCTGAAATGTCTACAATAGCCAAACTGTGGAAAGAACCTAGATGTCCATCAACAGATGAATGGATAAAGAAGTGGTGGCATACATATACAATGGAATACTATGCAGCCATCAAAATGAATGCAATCTTGCCATTTACAACAACATAGATAGAACTAGAGGGTATTATGCTTAGCAAAATAAGTCAGTCAGAGAAAGACAATTATCATATGATCTCTCTGATATGAGGAATTTGAGAATAGGTCAGGGATTCATAGGGGGAATGGAGGGAAAAATGAAACAAGATGGGACCAGGGAGGGAGACAAACCATAAGAGATTCTTAATCTCAGGAAACAAACTGAGGGCTCCTGGGACAGAGGGGAGGGATGGGGTGTCTGGTTTGTGGACATTGAGAAGGGTATGTGCTATGGTGAGTGCTGTGAATTGTGTAAGACTGATGATTCACAGACCTATACCCCTAAGGAAATAATACATTATATGTTAATTTTAAAAAGAATAAATGAATGGAAAAGGAAGAGGAGGAGGAGGAGAAAAGATTCCTATCTAGAAGATATTCCTATCTAGAATTCCTATCTAGAGGATATGAATAATTCTTACAACCCATTTTTTAAAACAAACAAAAAACTTGAACCCCTAGAAAAGAGAATACACAAATAACAAATAAATACAAGAAAATGATCTAAAATCACCACTCATCAGTGAAATACCAACTTAAATCACACTGAGATACTACTATAGAATGGCTAAAATTCAAAGAAATGACAATATCAAATTACAAGCATGAGTGTTATGGGTTGAATTTTATCCACCCAGAAAGAGATTTTGAAATCTCCCAGTATCTCAAAGTGTGACCTTACATGGAAATAGGGTCTTGACAGAGTAATCAAGGTAAAATGAGATTAAAACAGTCCCAATCCAACATTACTGGTGTGTTTATAAAAAATGGGAACTTGGACATGCTCAGAGAGAAGATTATGTGAAAAAACACAGAGAGACCACCACTAGAAGGTAGAAGATTTAGAATAATTCATCTATGGAAGGAAAATTAAAGATTGCTGGCAAAACACTAGAATCTCAGAGAGGCATAGAGCAGATTCTCCCTCCCAGGTCTCTCAGGAAACTATTAAATAGCATTTTTCATGGAATTCGAGCAAGAAATCCTAAAACTTATAGGAAACCACAAAGACATTTGTTGAGAAAAAAACAACAGAGCTGGATGTAGAACAATCCCAGATTTTGTGATATGGTACAAAACTATGGTAATTAAAACAATATGGTCCTGGAACAAAAGTAAACACATAGATCAACAGAACAGAATGGTAAGCCGAGAAATAAATCCATGCTTATATGGCCAATTAATCTACAACAAAGGAAATAAGAATACACATGGGAAGGACAGTCTGTTCAACAAATGGTGCTGGGAAAACTGGACAGCTACATGTAAAAGAATGAAAATGAATTTTTTTTTAACATCATACACAAAAATAAACTCGAAATGGATTACGGACCTAAATGTGAGACCTAAAACCATAAAACTCCTGAAAGAAAATATAGGCAGTAATCTCTTGGATATCCACCATTAACAACATATATGTGGATAAGTCTCTTCAGGCAAGGGAAATGAAAGTAAAAGTAAATTGTTCAGACTACACCAAAATAAAAAGCTTTTGCACAGTGAAGGAAACCATCAACAAAACATAAAGGCAACCCAATGAATGAGAGAAGACATCTGCACATAATATATCCATGGAGTTAACATCCAAAATATATAAGAAACTTATACAACACCAAAAAACCCCAAACAATTCAATTTTTAAATGGGCAAAGGATAGAAGACCTGGCTCACTCAGTTGGTAAAGCATGTGACTCTTGATCTCAGGGTCATCAGTTCAAGACCTAAATTGGGCATAGAGCTTACACAAAAAAAAAATTTTTTTTAAATGGACAGAGGACCTGAACAGACATTTTCTCAAAGAAGACATACAGATGGCCAATAGACACATGAAAAGATGCTCAACATCACTAATCACCAGGGAAATACAAGTCAAAACCACAATGAAATATCACCCCACATCTGTCAGAATGGCTAGCATCAAAATAAATAACAAGTGTTGGTGAGGATGTGGGAGGAAAAAGGGATATTCATACCCTGTTGGTGGGAATGTAAATTGGTGCAACTACTGTGGAAAACAGTATGGAGGTTCATCAAAAAATGAACAATAGAAATACCATACAACCCAGTAATTCCAATACTGGCTATTTATCCAAAGAAAACAAAAACACTAATTTGAAGATCTATGCACCCCAATGCTTATTACTGTATTATTTACAATAGCCAAGATATGGAAGCAACCAAACTTTCAATTACAAAATAAATAAGTCATGGAGATGAATAGTACAGCACAGAGAATATAGTCAATAACATGGTAATAGTGTATTGTAACTATACTTATTGTGGTGAGTACTAAGTAATGCACAGAATTGTTGAATCAATAGGTTGTACACCTGAAACTAATACATCATATGTCAATTATACTTCAATATAAATAAATAAAAACATATCTTGCCTCAAAAAAAAGTCACAAACACAAAAAAACCCACCCCAACTCAACCAATACTTTGATTTTGTACTTCGAGCCTCCAGAAGCTTTGTCTGTTATTTTAAGTCAATCATGTATTTTACTTTGTTATGGAAGCCCTGGGAAGCTAATACAATGGGGATCAATTGGAATTCTCATATGCTGATGGTCATGATATAAATTGGTTGAACCATTTTTGGAAAACCGTTTGGCAGTGTCTAGTAAACTCAAACATGCATACAATCTATGACCCAGCATTTCCACTCCTGATTATAAAACAAACAAATAAGTTCTTATGCCCACCAAAAAACATGCACAAGAATGATTATAGCAGCACTACTATAGCCAAAAAATAGAAACAACTGAAATATCTATCAACTATTACTTTTACTATGCTAAGTAAAAGAAGCCAAATATTAAAAAGTTCATACTACAACACTCAATTTGTATGATGAAGTTCACGGACAAAATTGTGATAAACATTCATCTCTGGAGAGTTGATACTTACTGGAAGGGGGCCACAAGGAAACTTTTTGGAGTGCTATATATGTTCTTAATCTGGGTAGTGGTGATATATAATTATAAAAATTTATCAAGTTGTTCAGTTAAAATTTATGCACTTTACTGAATGTAAATGACATCTCAAAAAGACAAAAAAAAAAAAAAAAGACAATTTCCTCATGGGGAGTCCTATTGGTAGATGAGAGAGATTGGACAGAAAGTTGTCTTTCATTATAAGTCTTTTGATTCTAGCTTATTTTTTATTTTTTAAAGATGTACATGCTCAAGTGTGCCTGGGTAGCTCGATCGTTTAGTGTCTGCGTTCAACTCAGGTCATGATTCCAGAGTCCTGGGATCGAGCCCCCATCATTGGCTCCCAGCTCAGCAGGAAGACTGCTTCTCCCTCTCCCACTCCCCTTGCTTGTGTTCCCTCTCTCACCGTCTCTCTCTCTCTGTGTGTCAAATAAATAAATAAAATATTTTTTAGAAAAAGATGTACCTGCTCATGTGTTAACTAGATATAAAATAAATATCTTGCCAAAATCAGATAATAAATTTTTATTAATTTGGTTTATAAAAAATCATTTTTATTTTTAAAATTTTTATACTATTTTTTAATGCCAGCATAGTTAATACAGCTACAGGTGTACAATACAAGTGATTTCAATACTTCCATACATCACCTGGTGTTCATCATAACAAGTGCCCTCTGTAACCGCCATCACCTATCTCAACACATCCCTCCTTCCACCTCTTCTCTAGTACCCATCAGTTCACTCCCTATAGTTGAGTCTATTACCCTTTGCTCATTTGTTTTTTAAATTCCACAAGTGAAATCATGGTATATGTCTTCCTCTGACTGCTTATTTTGCTTAGCATTACTCTCTAGTCCATCCATGTCATTTCAAATGGCAAGATTTTCATTCTTTTTTTATGGCTGAATATTCCATTGTATACATCTACCACATCTTCTTTACCCATTTATCTATCTATGGACTTGGGCTGCTTCCATAAACACAGGGGTGTGTGTAGCCCTCTGAATTAGTGGGGTTTTTTTCTTTTTTTATTTCTTGGGTAAATACCCAGGAGTGTGATTACTGGATCATTAGGTAGCTCTAGCTTTAACTTTTTGAGGAACCTCCATACTACTTTCCATAGTAGCTGCACCAATTTGCATTCCTAACAGTTCACAAAGTTTCTTTTTCTCCACATCACTGCCAATACTTGTTGTTCTTGTGTTTTTTATTTTAGCCATTCTGACAGGTATGAGGTGATATCCCATCACATTTTTTATTTGAATTTCCCTGATGATGGGAGATGTTGAGCATCTTTTCATCTGTCTGTTGGCCATCTGGACATCTTCTTTGGAGAAATGTCTGTTCATGTACTCTCATTTTTAAATCAGTTTTTCAGTGTTTCATTGAAAAATCTTATTTATTTATTTATTATTTTTTTAGAGTGAGAGAGAGAGAGGGCAAGCAGGTGAGGAGGAGCAGAGAGAGAGAATCTCAAGCAGCGTCCATGCATGGAGCCCGACACAGGGCTCAATCTCATGACCACGACCTCAGCTGAAATCAAGAGTCAGATGCTTAACTGACTGAGCCACCCTGGTGCTCTGAAAAATCTAACTGTTAAATTCCCCAGATTTCAATTTCTCAGAAAGCTCAAGAAGATATCAGTAGCAGTGACAAAAGTATTCCTTGAGATTTCAAGAGTTAATAGTTACACTAGAACACCTCTTACCTGACCACTTCAATTTAGTGAACTACTCCATTCAAATATGTGTTCTCAAACATCTTAACTTGCAGTAAATAGAATCCTACCTATTCTGTAGTTTCATGAGGCCAATCTGATGTTTCTCTTTTTCCCAAGCTAATTCTTTTTCTACTTGTTGAATTTTAAAAGCTGTTTTCCTGCCAATCTCAGCACGAATTTTGGAATCTATATCAAAATCCTGCAAAAAGTAGATTTGTTCATCAAAATGGGTACTTTTATCCATGTGTATTATCAATCTTATTTCATACACAGTTACAGATTAAGTTTTGTACTCAATTTCATGTTGCATTACAATTCTCTCCCAGATATCACAAACTCTCTGTTCTAGAAAAAAAAATTTTATTTCCACAAAATATGGAGAAAAGTTCTCAGAACTAATACCACAAATAAGGCTATATATTAAAAGATTTTCCCACAATAAAAACAATGAATAACAGAATATTTGGAGAGTGTACAGAGTTAAGAAAAAATAATAGTAATTCCACCACCCCAAAGCAACTACTGGCACATAGTCAGCTAGGCACAGGATAGACATTCATGGCATGTCTTCCCATATGACCCCACCCAGGAAAGACAGCTAAGTCTTTGGTGTCTTTTTGAGGTTGCCAAATTTTAGCTGGATGTCCTTCACCAAGGGGGCCATTTCTCCCATAAGGATACTTTACTCTTGAGAAAACATCAGGGCACACATTCAGACTAAATTGTAAGTACTAATTAATCTTTCCAGGGGTGTTTCTGTTTTAAGTAATGATATATATAAAATGTTTAGCCACAGAACTCACCTCATGTGTTCTTTATTTTGAATTGTTTTACCCATATTCTAATAAATGTCAATTTTCTTCATAGTAAAATAGATAAATATCTTTTAACCATTACGGGTTGGCCTTTTAATCAGTATGAATTATCCATTATTATTTCACCAAAGCATTTTTCACATGGAATTGGCTAGGTGACTCGAAAATTATAGGTATAGTCAGGATGTAAATTCTGGCTTTTTATTTGATTAGGTTCTTGACACCAATTCTACTTAGGAAGAAATATACAATGAAAAGAAAAAAACTAGCAGGCAGATGGGGATTTGTAATAAGTCAGAAAAGAAAAAAAAATACAAAATTAGCCTGAACAATTTGTTAATTCTCCCCATAGCTACAACTATACTAAGTCATCTTTTAAAAATTCTGTGGACCTATCAGTTACTATCTTTTACAACAGATCAGGTGATTATAGAAATAGAATCACAGAGAATTAAAATTTATGTGTACCTTTACAGTGGTTGGATATTTTGCCTAGGTACAGTATGGGTTGATAACCAGATTCAAATCTGTATTTTTATCTTACCTTGTTACCACCCCGCCCCCAAAAAGTGAGGTAGCTAAATCTGGAAGTAAACTTTGTGTTATGTAAGGAGGCTCTTCTGTATCCAAACCAAGTTGGGTATCAAATTCTATATTTCAGCTGCTGCCAACATGCTGACCTGATAAGGGGAAGCTTAAAGATGATTTTAAGGAGTCCCTACTTTATCAGCAGAATAGTCTTGATCCAAAAAAATTGTATGTTAAAAACTAAAGTCAAATTTATTTTAGGCTTACTGTTCGCTTAAACTGCATATGCTTTGGTAATCCTTGATTCATTTCTAGAAGTTTCCAAAATTCATTCCTCAAAGCTTTGAGTTTTTCTCTCTTCCCAGCCTTTATTTCTTCCACTTCTTTCATTAACTTGTCATGTTGTCTTTTTCTTCTAGCATTCTCAATACTGAAAACAGAAATTGAAAAGGATAATGAGATACAGAAACAGCAAAAGAGGAAATGAAGACTCAATAATTTGGAAATTTTTTTGGCTTGGTCAAATTCTATAAAATGCCATTTTGCAACAGCTCAGGGCTAATTAGTGCTTATCAAAAATTGCCATACCTATAGGCTTTGGGATCTTCAATATCTTTTGGAATTGGCTCTGTTTCAATTCCAAACTGTAGAAAGGGGAGAAATGGTTAATCTTTTAAATTGCATATTTCTCTTAAAATATCTAATATGAAGTAAACTGAGTTTTTTCCTCTACCAATTTCTATTATAGGCCTGCAAAGTACTTTTGCAAGAAATAACAAGAGAAAATTATGAGGAAAACTGCTTTATTTAAAGAGGTAGGTAGAAAAAAGTCCTGAAAACTAATGAATATGCAAAATATTAATATACTATAATTCTGCTCCAAAATTTGAATTGCTAATATCATGAGTTATTAAGAAAGAATACACACAAATTTTCTAAGTTGTTTGTTTTAAAATTCTGTTTTTTAGCTTATGCCCCTTTATATATGCATAAGTCTCCCTAAATATCTTATATATATACAGGAAGATTTTAAAATATATATTTTTTGAAATAAATTTTTTTAGTATCATTGATAAACAATATTTTTTAAACTTTAAGCATTTCACTTGAGCTTACTAAAAAAAAAAAAAAAAAGACATACAGTGACATATGCAGGAATAATACAGTTCCCCTCCTTGAAAAAGAAAGATGAAATCAGAAATATGAATCTCCTTTTAGTAAGCAAATTAGTTTAAGGGAACTATGAAGTAAATCACTTAAAATTACTTTGCTTATTTGGGTGCTATGTTATAAAATTTAAGGAGGGAGAATTATAATCCAGTAAACAAAATGAAGTCTAAGATTGTTAGCTAATCAGTTCCTAAGTAAAATTGAACTTATTTATTCTCTATTCTTTTTCATAACAGATAGGTCTCTGGTTTGTTGCCATTCCTTATGAAGAAATATGGACTATTTTTTGAAGAAGTTGTATTATTACAGTTCTAGTTTTTAAACATATGAAATGTAAATCTACATATTTTTGTGTAGGATAAGTTTCAGAACTTTATTTTTTTCAAGTAATCTCTATACCCAATGTGGGGCTCAAACTCACAATCCAGGGATGAAGAGTTACATACTCTACTGACTGACTGAACCATCCAGGTACCCCAAAATTTAGAACTTTAGTAAAAGTGAAGTCATAAGACATGACCAGTAGAAGAGACATTGATGGCTAATACATTGTAATTACTGTTAATCACTTATGACATAACTTGATTGAATTTTTCTATTGTTTTGTTTTCCAGAGCCAAGCCCCTTGGTTTTCCATTAGCAGTGTGATCTCCAGGATACCCAACCAACCTTCTCTTGGCCTCAGCTGTTTATAATAAATTTGAGTTAAACAGAGTTGCTACCAACTGTGCCAAAAATACAGGCCAATTGTTCTCAATCCCAGCTGCACACTGGAGTCATGGGGGCTGAGACCCAGGAAGAAGGCTAGATATTTTATAAAGTACTAATACCTGGCCCTCACTTTCAGATATTCTGATTTAATTGCTCCTGGCTGGGGCTCAGGAATCTGTACTTTTAAGGACTTCCCAGCAGATTCTAAAGTAAGATCCTTAGACCTATGCAGAGCTTAGTACTCTATTTATTCAGTTTTTTTCTGATTCTGTCTTCCTAAAAGCAGAGTCACATCAAGGACATAAAAAATACTGATTAAATTCATATATAAAAGGATGCTATTATACAAATGTGAAATGGGTTTTTTCTGTCCAATATAGATTTCCATAGAAAGAGCTAGCACTAGGTAGAAATAAAAAGATTCTCTTGTTCTTACACTTTCCCCTTCTGTAATTCTTCTTTCTGAGCGGGAGCTCTTTGGACAATAGTCCATTCTCCTAATTTTGCTTCTATTAATAGAAATGAAAATTTACCTGCTCAAATCTGCCCTACTTTTTTTGTATCTTCTTTTAAAGTTGGTTACCTATTCAATGGAATGCTGGTGTATTCACAGGAATTTTAACTATGGTCTTTTTAATACAATTCCTCTTCTTGAGGAGCAATTGAAATGGTTATTAGTGATTTTTTTCCCAAAGGAACTACTTTGTCATGTGGTAGGGCAAATGGATATAATTTGGGGATCAATCTTCATTACAAATACAACGATACACTCTGCTTAAGAATAGAATAATTTAACTGAATCTTTGGTCCTTATCCATACTGTCATATTCTAATACTAAAAACTACCACTTTTACAACTCCTTTCAAACACACAAATTATGGTATACTTCCCAAATATGCCCGTTCATTAAGTGAATAAATAAAAAGCAAAATATATATCTGAAAAAGTTGTACATTTTGAAAACAAAGATATTTAACCCAGAAAGCGATTGATACAGAAAAAATTACTCAGTCTTTTTAAATTGGGAAATTCTGTACCTTTAGTGTTATAGGGGAATTCAGTGACTTTAATAACAGAGGCACCAGAAAGTCAAAATTCTAACAAGAATAGACTATAAGGTAAATGAGTTTTCAATTTTTAAAGAAAGTAATTTAGACATCACTACTTTAAAATTAATTTCTTTATCATTTCTTTATCATTGTTATTAGTTACATACCCTAGGAGATGGCACTTCGGCTTTGATGTCTTTCTTTAGCTCAAATTCAGAAAAAATGGTGAAAACAAAGATATTACTATCTGCTCCAGTAGTCACCAAGAAACGGTCATCAAAACTAGTACAGATGCCTTTAATACATCCATAATTATTGTCATGGATATTGAAGTGCCAGTAGTACTCTGTATTAATCAATGAAGGCTTATTTTGACTTAGGATATAGACTCGAATTGCTCCATTTTGCATTCCACAAAACATCATATCTTGGTGAATGCTAGGAAACATAAATTGTTCTTCATATTAATCTGAAAATGTTTAATTTTAAATTAATTGACAAATGGCTAAATTTTATTAACAAAAATGTTATAGACTACATTGTGCCCCCCCATTCATATTTTGAAGACCTAGGGAACTATGGCAGCCCTAGAAAACTGTACAAAAGAGTAAAAGGAGAAGAAAAGCCAATTTGAAATTTGGAGCCATTATATTTGATCTTCAAAAGAATGACTGGCATATATGCTTCTTAATTATTAAATCTCAATCTGTGACTATTTATCACAAATAATATTTGTGATTTATTATTGATAATATATCACAAATAAATCACATTATGATAATAATATCACAAATAAATCACAAATGTAATTATCAACCATTTAAAAATCTCAATTTGTGATTTCTCCAGAATCATAGCAACACTGAACCTTCATTATTTGACCAAGCAGTAGCATACCCCTGAGTAAATCCCTACAAACCTATTGTGTGAAAAACAAATTCTGACAGAATATTTGACAAAGGGACTTGAAATACAGTTTTGGAATTAGCTTTCATTCTATTCATTTATTCAATTTATTTAACTAGAAAGTATTCGCATACTTCTCCAATTGGACAGATCTTCTAAAATGAACAATATTTATGATGGGCAACAACACAGGCATAAATGGGATCGGTTTTTTTAAGGCTTTCTGAAATTCAGTTCACCTGAAAGTGATAGTTTGGATGGGATTATCCTCTGTATCTTCAAGAAGACGAAAATCAAAAGGTTCATCTTTCTTTTTTATGATAGCAGTACTCTGGTCATACAAGGGGAACTCACAGTGATATAGAAAACCAGCATCATAGCCACCCTGGAAAAGAGAAAAATAAGTAGTATTTAAATATAAGATACATATGACCACATGAGGATTTTTATATTATTTCAAATTTTAAAACCTAAAATAGAGGTCTTAAAACATCTATTTTGATATTATTTCTATGATTATAGATAAGGTTTTATAAAGTATCTCCACTGTCTATTTATATGCAACTATAACATTATACAATAATAAAACACCTTACAGTAATTTGCTTTCCACTTAGAAGCTATTATAAGAGAGATACCACTTCTGATTACCTACTGAATTCCATTTTATTTCAGGTATTATTTTGAATTTAGTATTCAGTAATAGAGTTGTGTAGGACATGGTGTTCAGAGCTAGTTTTGAGTCTAGTGCATTGCTCTTCTCCCAGAGGCAATGGGCAGTTCTGGAAGTGGCAGCTGAGAGGCTTAGAAGCTCAGCAGAGCAATCTGTTGCCTCATGGGCTTAGGAAGAAGGAAAGAAATCACAGGATCCTCCAAGGAGAAGGAGACACAGTAAACACACCTTACAGTGGGTTTTCCATTGCAACCCTGGAGCACTACACACTACATGTATGAGTCTCAATCACTGAATAGATGAAAGTGATCTAGGATTTCTAGCTGCTTTCCAGGACCAAAAATAAATTTCCAGGAGACAATGCCAACATATCTCAACAAATGCTACAGTTTTTCACATACAAGGTCAATTATTCAATTAAAAAAAAATCAACTAGGCATACTAGCTAAGATTAGACTTGCCTATCTTAAATCAAAGGACAAACAAGATTATGGTGAGAATATAGACTGGTGCAGACACCCTAAAGCCGATATGGGGGTTCCTCAAAAAGTTAAAAATTGAACTACTCTACAGCCCAGAAGTTGCACTACAGGTATTTATCCAAAGGATACAAACATAGTGATTTGAAGGGAAACATGCACTCCAATGTTTATAGCAACAAGGTTCACAATAGCCAAAATATGGAAAAGAGCCCAGATGTCCATGAACAGATGAATGGATAAAGAAGATGTAGTATATATACACATAATGGAATACTACCCAGCCATTTAAAAAATGAAATCTTGCAGGGTGCCTGGGTGGCTCAGTGGATTGAGCCGCTGCCTTCGGCTCAGGTCATGATCTCAGGGTCCTGGGATCGAGCCCTGCATGGGGCTCTCTGCTCAGCGGGGAGCCTGCTTCCCCTTCTCTCTCTGCCTGACTCTCTGCCTACTTGTGATCTCTCTCTCTCTGTCAAATAAATAAATAAAATATTTTTTTAAAAAATGAAATCTTGCTATTTGCAATGATATGGATGGAACTAGAGAATATAATGCTAAGTGAAATAAGTCAATCAGAGAAAGACAAATACCATATGATTTCACTCATATGTGGAATTTAAGAAACAAAACAGATGAACATAGGGAAAGGGAAGGAAAAGTAAAATAAGATGAAAACAGAAAATGAGGCAAACCTTAAGACTCTTGACTAGAGGAAACAAATTGACAGCTGCTGGAGGGGAGGTGGGGGGATGGTATAACTGGGTGATGGGCATGTAAAGAGCTTTGGGTGTTATATGCAACTGAGGAATCACTAAGTTCTACCCCTGAAACTAATAATACACTATATGTTAACAAAATTGAATTTAAACAGATTTTAAAAAGACAAATCAAAGTTATGAGATATTGAGATATTTACAAAATGGACTTTAAATAACCAAGAATAGTATATTTAAAGACTCTGAAGCCAAATGGAAAATTTAAAAAGCCATCTGGAATCTATAAAAAAAAACTAAATGGAAAAAATAAAATTCTAGAACAAATAAAATGACAAATTACAATCAGTAGATGGGCTTGAAAGCAACTAGACACAGCAGACTTAGAAAACTGGAACAGAGATCAGATAAAGTAGTCAGGCCAAGGCAGGAGAAAGAAAAAAAAATGGAAAATAACCCACCAAAAAAGGCCAGTGTGTGTGTAAAGTACGTACGGGACATAGTAATAAGGGTTAATATACAGAAAACTGAAATCCCAGCAGAAACAAGTAAAAAGATAGGCCAGACCAATATTACGGTAGATAACGGCTGTGAGTTTTCTAAAACTGAATAAAACTATGTAGGGATTCAAGAAATGCTATGACCACCAGCAAGATAAATATGAAGAAACGACATGCTTTAACACAAAATTTTAAAAGCGAAGAGAAAAAGACATACTAGGTGTCAAAGAAACAATAAAAAGAGATTATGCTGAGTGAAATAAGCAGAGAGAGTCAATTATCATATGGGTTTCACTTATTTGTGGAGCATAAGAAATAACATGGAGGACATAGGGAAGATGGAGAGGAGATGGGAGTTGAGGGAAATTGGAGGGGGAAATGAACCATGAGAGACTATGGACTCTGAAAAACAATCTGAGGGTTTTGAAGTGGTGGGGGGTGGGAGTTTGCGTGAGCCTGGTGGTGGGTATTATGGAGGACATGCATTGCATGGAACACTGGGTGTGGTACATAAACAATGAATTCTAGTACACTGAAAAAAAATCTAATAAATAAATAATGCAGCTGGTAGAATGGAAGACAAAAGAGGATTAAAAGATATCAAAGTTTGAAAACAAAATTTCCAACAAAAATATAAATTTTTTAAAAAGGCAAAATGGATAAAAGACCTCAATGTGAGACAGGAATCCATCAGAATCTCAGAGGAGAACATAGGCAGTAATCTCTTCGATATCAGCCACAGCAACTTCTTTCAAAATATGTCTCCAAAGGCAAAGGAAACAAAAGTGAAAATGAACTTTTGGGACTTCATCAAAATCAAAAGCTTCTGCACAGCAAAGGAAACAGTCAAGAAAACAAAGAGGCAACCCACAGAATGGGAGAAGATATTTGCAAATGACAGTACAGACAAAAGGTTGATATCCTGGATCTATAAAGAACTCCTCAAACTCAACACACACAAAACAGACAATCATATAAAAAAAAATGGGCAGAAGATATGAACAGACACTTCTCCAATGAAGACATACAAATGGCTAACAGACACATGAAAAAATGTTCATTATCACTAGCCATCAGGGAGATTCAAATTAAAACTACACTGAGATACCACTTTACACCACTTAAAATGGCCAAAATTAGCAAGACAGGAAACAACATGTGATGTAGGGGATGTGGAGAAAGGGGAACCCTCTTCCACTGTTGGTGGGAATGCAAGTTGGTACAGCCTCTTTGGAGAACAGTGTGGAGATTCCTCAAAAAATTAAAAATAGAACTTCCCTATGACCCTGCCATTGCACTCCTGGGTATTTACCCCAAAGATACAGATGTAGTGAAAAGAAGGGTCATCTGTATCCCAAGGTTTATAGCAGCAATGGCCACGGTCACCAAACTGTGGAAAGAACCAAGATGCCCTTCAACGGACGAATGGATAAGGAAGATGTGGTCCATATACACTATGGAGTATTATGCCTCCATCAGAAAGGACAAATACCCAACTTTTGTAGCAACATGGACGGGACTGGAAGAGATTATGCTGAGTGAAATAAGTCAAGTAGAGAGAGTCAATTATCATATGGTTTCACTTATTTGTGGAGCATAACAAATAGCATGGAGGACATGGGGAGATAGAGAGAAGGGAGTTGGGGGAAATTGGAAGGGGAGGTGAACGAGAGACTATGGACTCTGAAAAACAGTCTGAGGGGTTTGAAGCGGCGGGGGGTGGGAGGTTGGGGTACCAGGTGGTGGGTATTATAAAGGGCACAGATTGCATGGAGCACTGGGTGTGGTGAAAAAATAATGAATACTGTTATGCTGAAAATAAAAAATAAATTAAAAAAAAAAGGCAAAATGAGGACACTTTAAGAACCCTCCAAAACCCCCAAAACAGAGAATTTGTCACTAGCAGACCTACATTAAATATATAATATGTATTATATATTTAAAGCAGAAGATGCAATTACAAATATATAGAAAGGAATTAACAGCAAGAAAAAGGATAAACCAAAGTAATATCAACAATATAATAGTAAAATACCTTTTGGGGATACAAATATATATAAAGAGAGAGAGAGAGAAAATATAGGACAATGGGGAGGGAGAGGATACATGGCATTAAAGTGCTCTCAGATCTTTTTTCTCTGAAATTAGAAAAATAAATTTATATCAAATTATATGAATTTAAAGGTGCATATTATCTTCAGGATCACCTCTAAAAGGAGGACTGGAAGGGAAGGAAAGAGAGGTTAAGGAAAAATTTTAAGTACTAGAGCATGTTTATAAGATAAGAATTTAGTGAACAGAAGGAAGTGGATGACACAGGAGACTGGGTGGCTTACTCCAGGAATAAACTATTGGAGGAAGGGAGAGGGGTGGGATCAAAAGGCTTGAGGAAGAGCGTCCTTGGACAGTTGCAGCAGACCATCATCAACTGGAACAACAGGCAAAACAGGCAGGGCAGACAATACTTGTATGGATCCTCATAGCGTGTCAGATCTATTTAAGACAAGTCAAGGAAGGGGCACCTGGGTGGCTCAGTGGGTTAAAGCCTCTGCCTTCAGCTCAGGTCATGATCCCGGGGTCCTGGGATTGAGCCCCGCAACGAGCTCTCTGCTCAGCAGGGAGCCTGCTTCCTTTCCTCTCTCTCTCTCTCTCCCTGCCTCTCTGCCTACCTGTGATTTCTGTCTGTCAAAATAAATAAAATCTTTAAAAAAAATAAAGTCAAGGAAAATTTGATTTTCTCAGTGAAACGTGAGAGAAGGTTATCTTAGAAGGCAAGGGAGGGTGTAGCATGTCTGAGGGGAGGAAGAATTATACCAGTAATTCAGCCAAGTGGCAGAGCCAACAGGGCTCGGTGGGAGAATGGGCCTGCAGCATGAGCATGGACTTGAGAACTGCAGTCACAACCTCACAGGGAGACTGGTCTTCTACACAGTCTATATGGTTGCAGGAATGGAGCTGGCAAATATTTGCATCAAGCAGAATCAGCGGCGCTACCTCTGTCAACTGTACCTTAATCTTGCATGCTGGTGGAGCTTAATGGTTAAAAGCATGGACTCTAGGCCCAAACTGCCTGAGTCCAGACCCTGGTTCCACCTCTTGTTAGTTATATGACCTTGGATAAGTGACATAACCTCTCCCTGCCTTGGTTTCTTCTTATGCAACATGCAAATTATAAGAGGATTTATTTTATAGGGTGGTTAGTAAATCACTTAGAAGGGTGCTCTGTACAGAATAAATAGGTTTCCGTATTCCACAAATAAAAATACCAGATACCCAGTTAAATATGAATTTCAGGTAACAAATACACCTAGGGCAAGAATGTCTCATATAATATTTATTGGGCAATCCTAAGAATAAGCAGTGAATGTGTTTGTTATATAATAATTTTTGCATGTGTTTCAAGGATACTAGAATGCTATTACATTGTATTACAGTTGTTTCTGTGCCTCTCTTCTCCTGAGATGAAGGAATTTCCTGAGGGCAGGAAACATGCCTTATTTATCCCTATGCCCTTGAACCCCACACAATAGTAGTCATCAACCATTGTTTCATAAAGATGGACAAAGCATCACTACTTTCTATCCTTTTTGCTGCTTGCCTCCCTAGAAGTTGCTAACAAAGATGTATGTCTAGGAAAAACTGAACACAGGGAGAAGTTAATGCTCATTACTCCTTGTAGTAACAATCCTTGGCTACTCAGTGTTCTGGCCTGGCCAAAGACTGGGATAGGTTGTGCATAAATGGTAATCTCTCACTTACAGATATACCTCAGAGATAAGAGAGGTTCAATTCCAGACCACCTCAATAAAGCTACTATTGCAATAAAGTGAGTCAATTGATTTTTTGTTTCCCAGTGCATATGAAAGTTATGTTTACAATATACCATAGTCTATTAAGTATGTAATAGCATTATGTCTAAGAAAAAATGTACATACCTTAATTTAAAAATACTTTATTGCCCCAAATTTCTAACCGTAATCTGAGCATTGGGCAGGTCTTAATCTTCTTGCTGATGGAGGGTCTCACCTCAACATTGATGGCTGCTGACTGATCAGGGTGGTGGTTGCTGAAGGCTGGGTGGCCACAGCCATATTTCTTAAAATAAGGCAATAATGAAGTTTGCTGCATCAATTGACTTTTCCTTTCATGAATTTCTTCGTTGCATGCAATGTTGTTAGTTAACATTTTACTCAGGGTAGAACTTCTTTCAAAATTGGAGTCAATCCTCTCAAACCTTGCTGCAGCTTATCAAATAGGTTTATGTGATATTCTAAATCCTTTGGTTGCCATTTCAACCATCTTCATGGCATCTTCACAAGGAGTAGATGACATCTCAAGAAACCATTTTTTTTTACCCATCCATAAGAAGCAACTCCTCATCTGTTACCATTTTTATCATGGGATTGCAGCCAATCCAGTCCCATCTTCAGGGTCCATTTGTAATTCTAGTTCTCTTTGTTTTTTTTTTTTTTAAAGATTTTATTTATTTATTTGACAGAGAGAGATCACAAGCAGGCAGAGAGGCAGGCAGAGAGAGAGGAGGAAGCAGGCTCCCTGCTGAGCAGAGAGCCTGATGCGGGGCTCGATTCCAGGACCCTGAGATCATGACCTGAGCCGAAGGCAGCGGCTTAACCACTGAGCCACCCAGGCGTCCCTGTAAATCTAGTTCTCTTGCTATTTCTACCATAACTGCAGTTTCTCCCTCCACTCAAGTCCCGAACCCCTCAGAGTCATCTGTGAGAGTTGGAATCAACTTCTTCCAAGAAATCCTGTTAATGTTGATATTTTGACCTCTTCCCATGAATCTAGAATGGTGAATCCTTTCCAGAAGTTTTTCCATTGACTTTGCCCAGATCCGTTAGAGGAATTGCAATCTATCGCACCCATAGCCTTACAAAGTGTATTTCTTAGATAATAAGACTTGAAAGTTTAAATTACTCCCTGATGCACAGGCTGCAAAATGGATGTTGCACTATCAGGCATAAAAACAACATTAATCTCACTGTATGTCTCCATCAGAGTTCTTGGGTGACCAGATGCATTGTCAATGAGCAGTAATATTTTGAAAGAATCTTTTTTTCTGAGGAGTAGGTCTCAACAGTGAGCTTAAAATATCCAGTAACCATGTTGTAAACAGATGCGCTGTCATCTAGCTTTGTTGTTCCATTTATAGAGCACTGGCAACATAGACTTAATGTAATTCCCAAGGTCCAGGATTTTCAGAATGGTAAATGAGCACTGGCTTCAACTTAAGTCACCAGCTGCATTAGCCTCTGACAAGAAAAACAACCTATTCTTTGAAGCCAGGCATTGACTTCTCTCTGAAAGTCCTAGATGGCATTTTCTTCCACAATGAGACTGGTTCATCTACACTGAAAATCCTTTCTCAGGGCCCCTGGGTGGCTGAGTCGATTAAGTGTCTACCTTAGGTTCAGCTTGTGATCTCAGGGTCCTGGGATTGAGCCTCATGTCAGGCTCCCTGCTCAGTGGGAAGTCTGCTTCTCCCTCTCCCTCTGCTGCTCTCCCTGCTCATTTTCTCACTCTCTATCTCTCAAGTATATAAATTAAAAAAAATTTTTTTTAAGTCCCTTGTTCAGTGTAGATATCTTTATGAATTACCTTAGCCAGAACTTCTGGAGAACTTGCTACAGCTTCTACATTAGCACTTGCTACTTTGCCTTACACTTCTGTGTTATGGAGAAGGCTTATTTCCTTCTTTTCTGAAACATCATGAACCAAACTCTGCTAAATTCCAACTTTTCTTCTATAGCTTCCTCACCTCTCTCAGCCTTCAGAGAATTAGAGATTTAGGGCCCGGCTCTAGATTAGGCTTTGGCTTAAGGGAATGTTATGGCTGGTTTGATCTTCTATCCAGACCACTGAGAATTTCTCCACATTGGCAATAAGTCTGTTTTTCTTTCTTAGTATTCATGTGTTCACTGGACTAGTACTTTTAATTTCCTTCAAGAACTTTTTGTTTGCATTCACAAGTTGGCCAACTGTTTAGCACAAGAGGTCTAGTTTTTGGCCTATCTTGGCTTTTGACCTGCCTTCCTCACTGAGCTTAATCATTCTAGCTTTTGATTTAAAGTGAGAAGCGTGTGATTCTTGCTTTCACTTGAACAATTAGAAGCCATTGTAAGGTTGTTAACTGGCCTGATTTCAATATTATTATATCTCAGAGAATAGGAAAGCCCAAGAAGAGTGAGAGAGGCAGGGGAATGGCTGGTTAGTGGAGCAGTCAAAACACACACCATATTTATCATTAAATTTGTGGTCTAATATGGATGTGGCTCAGGACTCCCCCCAACAACTACAATAGCAACAAAGATCAATGACCACAGATCATAACAACAAAGAATAATAATGAGAAAGTTTGAAATACTGCAAGAATTATAAAATGTGACACAGAAACATGATGTGAGCCAATGTTTTGGGGAAAATGATACCAATAAACTTCCTCAACAGAGGATTGCCACAAACCAATTGGTGACAATCAAAGTACCTGTGAAGTGCAATAAAATAGGGTATGCCTGTATACTTTTTTGTCAATTATTACTTTTTTTGGTGAATGGAGATGAAATTTGTGACAAATTTATAATGAAGTAAATCTTGCTTTGCAATTGATCAATATCTTATTATAGGAGTAGAAAATGTATAATTAGAGGATATAGTTGTCATGATATTGTGACAATTCATGGTGTCTATCTCCCTGATATCCATTTTTCTTTTTTTCTTTACTAGCCCAATCCCAATTTTGTTCAGAGTGGCAATGTGACCACCTAAAAACAGCCATCTTCCCAGACTTCCACGTGGCCACACAGCACAGCTGCAAATAACAAAATGCAAGCAAAAGTTTACAGGATAGTGTGCCCAATATTTTCAAAATGTCACTTAGTTGCACAATTTAAAAGGCCATAGAATCAACTGGAAGAATCCTTAGCGCTTTGCCCTTCTATCTTTAATTATTCTCCCCTTTGACCTCCTGGAACACGTATGATTGTTATAGATGATAGCATAATAAGCAGACATAAAAGAGATATCAAGATGTTATAAAAACTGTAACTCACATTTATTCACCAGAATTCACACCTTTAATGGTAGTTAATAAATGGCCTTACCATAAGTTAGAAAGTAACAGTGTGCTGGAAAATCATGATCATGAACTATATTTGATTAGAGCTGAGATAAACTTTATGTATTACATTGTTACTCACCAAAGAAACCCAGAACTTCCCTGGCTCAGAGTAAAATCCACAGAGGATGTGACAGGGAGTTGATGGAATAAAGATTTCAGGTAATGGCTCCTCTTCCTCTTCCTCCTCCTCCTCCTCTACTTGGAGTTCCTTTTCTCCATCTTCTCCCATCTCTGCTGCTAGCTGCTTCCTCCTTTCTTCCTTCTCCTTCTTCTTCAAATCCCTTAATGCCTTTCTCTTTTCTATTTCTATTAATCGCTTTTGCAAGAGACATTAAGATAGAAAAACAACTGTAAATCATTCATTTATAGTAAGGGGATGACAAAATGAAAAACAGATTAGGGTTCTAGAAAAACTCACAGCTCTGATGTAAAATAATGTCATTTTAAAATAATTATCAAAAAAATTATCAATTTGGGGATATATTTCATCATTAACATTTTTAAATCATTTCTGTATTAACCCCTTCAATCTTAAGTTTACAGAAATTATTTTCTCTTTTTTTTTCCTAACAGAAGAGCTAAATGCAGTTTCTTCCAGTCTATCACCATCAACCCATGAATTAGGTAGATCAAAATAAGCCCTGAGAAAAGTTGTTCCTATTTTTAGTAATACTCTTAGACCCCTTGCACCTTTCAGACCTTTCAAAAGCCACCTAACACTGGCATCCCTACCTCCCATCTTTTCCCTCTTTATTTCTTTTTTATCCCTCATAATTATCCAATTTATATGATCTCATCACATCAATCCCCTCCTCAAAATCACACGGTGGGAGGGATGACTGAACAGCCTCTTCCCGACAAAAGAATGGAGACACAGTAATGATAGAAACCTCTATCCCCAAATGCTCTGAACTGCAGTGGGAATGGATAGTACTGAGAGAGCAGGAACAGATTTGTCTGCCTTGGGACACAGGGGGAAAAAAAAAAGACAAGGTTTAGGGACGCCTGGGTAGCTCAGTGGTTTTTAAAGCCTCTGCCTCTGGCTCAGGTCATGATCCCAGGATCCTGGGATCAAGTCCCACATCAGGCTCTCTACTCCACAGGGAGCCTGCTTCCGCCTCTCTCTCTGCCTGTCTCTCCACCTACTTGTGCTCTCTGTCAAATAAATAAAATAAAAAAAAATAAAAGGCAAGGAAAAGAGAAACTAGTAAAAGGTGAAAGATTTGTATGATCTGAAGAGAAACCAGAATATATCCAAAATCTATAAAGAACTTATCAAACTCAACACCCAAAGAGCAAATCCAATCAAGAAATGGGCAGAAGACATGAACAGACATTTCTCCAACGAAGACATCCAAATGGCCAACAGAAGCATGAAAAAATGCTCAACATCACTTGGCATCAGGGAAATACAAATGAAACCCACAATGAAATACACCTCACACCAGTCAGAATGGCTAAAATTAACAAGTCAGGAAATGACAGATGTTGATGATACAGAAAAAGTGGATCCCTCCTACACTGCTGGTGGGAAAGTAAGCTGGAGCAGCCACTCTGGAAAACAGTATGGAAGGTCCTCAGAAAGTTAAAATAGAGCTATCCTACAACACAGAACTACTAGGTATTTACCCTAAAGATACAAATGTAGTGGTCCAAAGGGGCATCTGCACCCCAAAGTTTATAGCAGCAATGTCTACAATGGCCAAACTGTGGAAGGAGCCCAGATATCTTTCTTGACAGGTGAATAGATAAAGATGTGGTATGTATCTTTATAATGGAATATTACTCAGCCATCAAAAAATGAAGTCTTGCCATTTGCAACAACATGGATGGAACTAGAGGGTATCATGCTAAGCAAAATAAGTCAGTCAGAGAAAGACAATGGTCATATGATCTCACTGATATGTGGAATTTAAGAAACAAAACAGAGGATCATAGGGGAAGAGAGGAAAAAATTAAATAAGATGAAACCGGAGAGGGAGGCAAACCATAAGAGACCCTTAATCATAGGAAACAAACTGAAGGTTGCTAGGGGTAATGAGGATGGGGATATGGGGTAACTAGGTGATGAGCACTGGGGAGGCTATGTGTTATAATGAGTACTGGGGATAATATAAGACTGATGAATCACAGACCTGTACCTCTGAAACAAATAATACATTATATGTTAATTGAATTTAAATAAAAAATAAGTAAAAGGGGCACCTGGGTGGCTCAGTGGGTTAAAGCCTCTGCCTTCAGCTCAGGTCATGATCTCAGGGTCCTGGGATCGAGCCCCGCATCGGACTCTCTGCAAGGAAAGGGGAGGCTGCTTCCTCCACTCTCTCTCTCTCTGCCTGCCTCTCTGCCTACTTGTGATCTCTGTCTAATAAATAAATAAAATCTTAAAAAAAAAATAAGTAAAATAGAGCAACTATTTATTATTTATAAATAAATAAAAGAGCAACTAGTATATAAAACAACCAGCCTTAGAACCCTGCCAAACTGCAGGGAGATGCTGAAAATCTCTGCAGGACAGAAGGGCTGGCAAGAACCACAGTTTATGCTACCCCTCCACCATGACAGTGTGAATGAGGGGAGCAAGATCTGGGCACCCTAACCAGCCTACCACATCAGTGAGCCCAAGGCACCTAGCCCCCACTAGCTCTAGCAATCTCACCAAGGAGGATCCAGGGAGGTATACACCAGGACACCATGGATAGCACTCCCCACAGCTCCACCTGTTGCATCACAGTGACACAGGTGCGAAGGATCCCTGAAAACTCCAGATCCACACCACATTTGCTTCAGACAGCTTGCTAGAACAACCCCAGTATAGAGTGCTCTGGGACCTCCTGGCTGATGCCTGCTTTGGCACCAGCTGTCCCACCAGAAAGTCCCCTGTAGATAGCACAGGCATCCCCCAGCCCTGGATCCTATTACTCCACAAGGGCAGCCCCTGTGCAGCATACCCAGGGACCCCCGGATCCTCCAAATCAGCACCCAGTTCCATTTTAGCTGTCCTGCCAGGATGTCCACTGCATGAAAAGCCCTGGGACTTCCCCACTTACACCCACTTCAGCTCCAGTCATCTCACCAGGTCAGACACAGCATGGAATGCCCTGAAACCCTCAACCTACACCATCTGAAGCTCCAGCCAGCCAGAGGAAATTGTCAACTATATATATGGGAGACCATATACAAGATCATTTCTCCAAATTTAGGAGAAGTAGCTGTCTTACCTAATTCATAGGAACAAACATGAAAGTCAAGAAAAATGGGAGGCAGAGGAATACATTCCAAAAGAAAGAACAGGACAAAATCTCCAAAAAAAGAACTAAATAAAAAGGAGATATGCCATATGCTTCAAAAAGAGTTTAACCAATGATCATAAAGATGTTCAGCTTGCTTGAGAAAAGAGTAAAAGAACACAGTAGGCCTTCAACAAAGAAAAAAATATTTTTAAAAATCAGCAATGAAGAATACAATACTGAAGTGAAGTGGGGGGAAAAACCACTAGAGGGAATCAACAGATTATGGATGCAGAAGAATGGATCAGTGATCTGGAACATAGGGTAATGGAAAGCACCCAAAATGAACAACAGAAAAAAAAATCAGGATAAGTTAGGAGATCTCTGGACAACATCAAACAAATATTCACATTATAGGGGTACCAGAAGGAGAAAAGAAAGGTGCAGAAAATTCATTTGAAGACATACTAGCTTCAAAACTTCACTAATCTGGGAAAAGAAACAGACATCCAGGTTTAGGAAGCATGGTAGTTAAAAACAAGATGAACCCATGAAACACAATTATTAAAATGTCAAAGGTTAAAGATAAAGAGATTTGTAGAAGTAGTAAGAAAGTAGCAAGAAGCTACATACAAGGGAAACCCTATAAGGCTATCAGTCAGTTTTTCAGCAGAAGCTTTGAAGGCCAGAGGGAGTGGCATTATATATTCAAAGTATTGAAAGGAAAAAACCTACAACCAAGAATACTATACCTGGCAAGTTTATCATCCAGAATAAAAGGAGAAAAAATTTCCCAACCAAAGAAAAATTAAAGGAGTTTATCATCACTAAACTGGCCTTACAAAAAATGTGAAAGGGATTTCTTTAAGTAGGAAAAAGAAAGCCATAATTAGAAGAAAATTATGAATTAAAAGATGTAAAATATGATGACATATACATAAAATATAAAAAGTACAGCATAGGGAATATAGTCAATGGTACTGTAATAGTGTTGTATGGTGACAGGTAGTAGCTTCACTTGTGGTGAACACAGCATAATGTACAGTTTTGTTGTATCACTATGTTGCGTACCTGAAACTGATATAACATTGTGTGTCTACTATACTGAAATAAGAATTTCTTCAAAGAACAAATGGGGGTGGGAGGGAAGAAAAGAGGAAAAAAACTCATAATGGATCTCAATGGTCTTGAATTAAATTGAAATATCTTGGCTGGTATTTAAGGAGCCCAAGTGTTGGTCATAGATTTCTGCCACTTCCCTCTAACATACTGCATCCCTGGGTCTCAACATTCCAGTCTTCATTTTTCTAAAACACCAGAAATTCTTACAACTCTGCTTTCCCTCAGGATGTTATTCCAGCTCTTATTGCCTTCCTCTCCTTTTTCATCCTCTCAAAATTCTTCTCATTTTTTTTAAGATTTATTTATTTATTTGACAGACACAGAGATTACAAGTAGGCAGAGAAGAAGGCGGAGTGTGTGGGAGAAGCAGGCCTCCGGCTGAGCAGAGAGCCCAACGCGGGACTCGATCCCAGGACACCAGGATCATGACCTGAGCCGAAGGCAGAGGCTTAACCCACTGAGCCACCCAGGCACCCCTCTTCTCATTTTTTTAAATACTAAATGTTCCCTCTATCTAGTCATCTTTGATCCCCCCTAACCCCCCCACCAGCAAACTCAAATTTGTTTCACTCCACACTCCTAAAATTATTTTCTTTGCACTGTGATTTTAATATCCATTCACTACTGCCTTCTAATATAGTCAGCTGCTTTCTACCAGCTTATAAGCTCATAAAGTCAGGGTAAATGTCTTATTCTTCTTCATATTTCATCAGCACTTTTATGCAATGGAATATTACTCAGCCATTAAAAAGAATGAAATCTTGCCATTTGCAATGATGTGGATGGAGGTAGAGAATATTATACTAAGTAAAGTCAGTTAGAGAAAGATAAATATATATGACTTTATTCATATGTAGGGCTTGGAAACAAAACATATGATCATGTGGGGAAGTGAGAGGCAAACCAAGAAACAGACATTTTTTGTTTTTTTTCCAGAGAGGCATGCAGGGCAGAGGGATAGGGAGAGAGGGAATCTTTTTTTTTTTTTAATTTTTTATTTTTTATAAACATGTATTTTTATCCCCAGGGGTACAGGTCTATGAATCAGCACTCACCAAAGCACATACCCTCCCCAATGTCCATAACCCCACCCCCAGGGAGAGAGGGAATCTTAAGCATGCTCCACACCCAGCATGGAGCCTGGCACACGGCTTGATCTCACAACCCTGAGATCATGACCTGAGCTAAATTAAGAATGCTTAACTGACTGAGCCACCGGGGCACCCCCCAAGAAACAGACTCTTAACTACAGAGAACAAACTGATGGTTACCAGAGGAAAGATGGGGGATGGGTTAGGTAGAAAATAGGGACTAAGGAGGTACTTGTGATGAGCACCAGGTGATGTATGAAAGTGTTGAATCACTATACTGTATACCTGAAACTAATATTACACTGTATGTTAACTGGAATTTAAATAAAAACTTCAAGGAAAAAAAGGATACTTTAAATTCTAAGAAAAACATTGGGGAGGGTACATGCTATGGTGAGTGCTGAGAAATGTGTAAGCCTGATAATCCACAGACCTGTACCCCTTGGGCAAATAATACATTATATGTTAATAGAAATAATTTTAAAATTTTTCTAAGAAAAAAACACATTAGAAGATAATGCTTCAAGGATATCTCATACCAGAATCTTAGACTTGACACTTGAGAAATGAAAATATTTTATGTCCATGTCTTTGATTTCATAGGAAACTACATCACGATTTTCCTCTTCCTCCTTTATGGTTGGAAGTGGCGTTTCAAGAACATAGCCATTCTCACAGATAATCAGTAAAGTACTGTCAGGCTGAAAAAGGAAGATTAACATATCATTCACATTTAGGTGAATTTTTAGAAGCATAGCTCAAAAAGATCACAAATCAGGAAGAAATTTAATTGCTATGTATACTAACTATTTTTTAAAAAAATTTTTTTAAGATTTCCATTTATTTATTTGACAGCGCGAGAGAGCCCACAAGCAGGGGGAGCTGCAGGCAGAGGGAGAAGAAGAAGAAGCAGGGTCTCTGCTGAGCAGAAAGCCCAATGCAGGGCTCAATCCCAGGACCCTGGGATCATGACCTGAGCAGAAGGCAGACACTTAACCGACTGAGCGACCCAGGTGCCCCTATACTAATCATTTTTTAAATCCTTAATCCCTCACTGCAATAATAAGTCATCTTATTAATCACTATACATAATCATTAATAAGCTAAGTGTTAACATTAGATTTAGATTTGTTTCCCTTACAGATGTCATAATACATTTTCTGAGCCAAAAATGCAGCTGTGAAGTATGTTAGTCCAAAAGGCAGAATATTAAAATCAGGTCATCCTTCAGAATAAAAGGAGAAGGAAAACCTGCAGTGTGTGGATGGCATATCCAGTCTGAGCAGCCTTTGGTGGATCGTTCTCTAGCTGCCCCAGTTCATTAAATGTGGCTGTTCCCAGGGCGTTTGTCCTCTTCCCTCTTCTCTCACTCCATAAGCATTCCCTGGGAAATCTTATAACTGACATAAGTCTTCATTACCACTCACACACCATTAGATTCCAAATTGATTCATCTCTCTAGGCCAGACCATTCTCTCTTTTTTTAAGATTGTATTTATTTACTTGACAGAGATCACAAATAGGCAGACAGGCAGGTTGGGGGAGGGGGAAGCACACTCCCTGCTGAGCAGAGAGCCCGAAGTGGGGCTTGATCCCAGGACCCTGGATCATGACCTGAGCCAAAGGAAGAGGTCTTAACCCACTGAGCCACCCAGGCGCCCCCAGACCATTCTCTTGATCTCCCAAAATCATATATTTAACCATGACTGCAAAGTCCCCATCTCGATATTCTGTAGACACATTATTCAAGATGTTTCTTCACTCAGTCATTTCATTCTATAATTATTATGTGTCTACTATGTATTTGGCATTTTGTGGGATGCTAAGGGTAAAACTATAAAAGAAAAATACAGCATCTGGCACTATGGAGCTTACCTCCAACAAGAGAGCTTGTCATTTAACAAATCATATAAATAAATGTAAATTATAATTGTGACAAGTGTTGCAGAGGTGCCACAAGAGCAAAGGAAGCTGTGCAAGGCTTCCTGAGAAGGTGGTATCTAAACTTCAAGATGAAGGGGGAATAGAATTACACAATAAGTTAGGGGAAGGTTTGAGGGAGTATGTTTTACAAAGCAAATACCTGGTGCAAATATCCAGTGGCACGTTTGGGCTTACAAGGAAGTTATGGACTTGGATGGTAAGACCCAGGTCAAGAAAACAGAATGAAAAGAGAGATTGGAACAGAGCTATAGGGAAAGAATACTCAGTAATTGGGTGAGGAAGGCTGAAAAGGAAGGGCAAGATGTAGAATTGGGAACCAGGAGAGAATAAGGTCACAAAAGTTAAAGGGAAATGGTAATTCAGAGAATGTAAGGTCAACAGAATCAAAGGAAGTAAGAGGTCAAGAAAGATGAGAACTGAAAATGTTAAGTGGACATCACTGGTTTCTTTACAGGAGCAGACTTGGTGGAATGGATGAGACTAGATACTAGTCAAGAGGCTACAGGAATGATCAATCCTCTTGGAAAAGTCAGGAGGAGAAAGATGGGGCAGTAACTAGAGGAGAATGGAAAGTTGAAGAATTGATTTTTTGTTCATGGAAGATACTCAAACACATTTAAATACCAATGGAAATGATCCAATAAGCAGGTGAGGTTAAATTTATGACAAGAGAAAATAAGTAGTATGAAATCTTGAAAAAGATGGAAAACAGAATAATCCAAAGGAGGCGGCAGAACTGCCCTCAAATGGAATGGAGAGGACATCTCTATTATTAAAAAGGGAATGGGCGCCTGGGTGGCTCAGTGGGTTAAGCCGCTGCCTTCGGCTCAGGTCATGATCTCGGAGTCCTGGGATAGAGTCCCGCATGGGGCTCTCTGCTCAGCAGGGAGCCTGCTTCCTCCTCTCTCTCTCTCTGCCTGCCTCTCTGACTACTTGTGATTTCTCTCTGTTAAATAAATAAATAAAATCTTTTTTAAAAAATAAAAAAATAAAAATAACATTAAAAAAATAAAATAAAAAAGGGAAGAAAGCAGGTGGATGCACAGGTAACAGGATTGTTATGTTGGGTAGTGGGAAGGTGAGGGATTCTTCTGCAACTTTTCCTCCTAACGACAAGTTGCCAACAGTTTGCGTGAGACCAAGAAGTCAAACAGAATGCTGTGTTCTAGAGCTTTAGACATTCTTGAAGAGAAGAGGAGACAAAAGTTGAAGTTCAAAGTTACAAAAACAATTGGGACTTGAGGGGACATGATCCCAGAGAAAGGGGAATACAGAAAAGTGAACCTGACGTTCTGCTGGGCCTTTGCCTTAAAGCATTTACGTGACTCTAAACTGTCTGGGAACAGAGTTTGTTCATTTCCTTCAAATGTTCCATTAGTTTTCACTTTATCTATTTGAATGCTATTTACTCTTATGTATAGTATTATGCTTTCATCTAGGATATCAAAGAGGAAGCAGGGAATGCAAATCAAAGAAGTTTGGTAATCAATGAAGGGCAGGGTGGTTAGAGGTAGGGAAAAGGCTGGGATTTTTGAGATTTTCTGGTTATAGCAACAGAGAGGACAGTGATCCCAGAATAATGCAGGCAAAAGAACATGTCTTAGAGAAGCTCATGTGTTTCATTCAAACAGCTCAACGTTATCCCCAGAAATTCAAAATTCTGCCCCAGAAACTCTGTTAATTCTACCTCCTACATAGCTCTTGTCCACAGTCTTTCATACACTGGTCAAGTGTCTGGAACATAGCTCCCCAGTAGATCCATCCACCTCTCATCTGCTTCCCCCATACCTCACTTCTGCCCAGAGTGATCATGGTAGTGACCACAGCAGTCAGAATGAGTCTGTGTGTACATGTGGTACACCCTTATTGGAAACACAAATTATAAATAGCGGACAGAAGTTTAATGCATTCAGGAAGGCAGGAGGTCTGACCGTTGAGAACTGGTAGAAGCTAACAGCTATGGCTAATTGGATAACTGCAGCATGCAGCGTATCAGTTACACATGGTAATTTACCTTTTTTCTCCATCTTTATTGAACCATAACTGAAATATAACACTGTATAAGTTTAAAGTGTACTATGTGATGGTTTGATACATGTATACATTGTGAAATGAGGGTAATTTGCTTTGACATTAGTAATTCCCAAATACAAGAAATACAAGCACTAATCAGCAGCACAGACTGAAATAACTTTAGAATTATGTTGGGGGTTTTGGTCTCTTATGCCTATTTAAAAAAATTTGGCTTCAAAAAAAAAATTTTTGCTTCTTATTTCAAAATAATTAGTGAATCACAGGAAGTTACCAAGATAGTATAGGAAGGAATCATGTACCCTTCAACCAGTTTCTCCCATTGGTTACCTCTTATGCAACAATATCAAAACCAGGAAATTGACATTAATACAGAACATGTGTATAATTCTATGTCATTTTATCACATCTGTAGATTCATGGAACCATTCACAGTAATCAAGATGCAAAACTACCTCATTACCATTAGGATCTTCAAGATGTCCCTTTGTAGTCATGCCCACCTTCTTCCCACCCACCATTTCTAACCGTTTTGGGTTTTTGACTTTGATCTAAAGAAATTATTAAAGGATGCACATAATATCACATGTTGTGTTCATGCTTTAAAACCCAGGTCGCTTTGCAGCTTTCGTTTCCTTCTCCTAAATCACCAGCACCCACCTTCTCTCCAACTACACATATCCCACCATTTCCTCAAGGTTAAGGTAGAATAATACAAAATAACAACTTATGTTGACTTATCCCCTTCTTTGTATTTCCCTACTCTATATTCATAGCACACATTGTCTATATCACTGATATTTTAGTCACCATTTCTCTTGTGAAACCTTGTATTGTTCAGTGATATTTAACTTCTAAAATAGGTACATTTTTTTCCTCTTTCGAAGAGATTGCTTTGTACTGCTTATTGACTCCATCGTCAGTGCCTAGCAAAGAGGAAAATAATGAATATTTTTTTAAAAAAGCTTTTTCTAGATACTATACTGTTGTAGCCCTTTCCTTTAGACAAGTTCAAGGTAGATTAACAGATGTTACTTCAGGGGTGCCTGTGTGGCTCAGTGGGTTGAGCTGCTGCCTTCAGCTCAGGGCATGATCTCAGGGTCCTGGGATCGAGTCCCGCATCGGGCTCTCTGCTCAGCAGGGAGCCTGCTTCCTCCTCTCTCTCTGCCTGCCTCTGCCTACTTGTGATCTCTGTCTGTCAAATAAATAAATAAAATCTTTAAAAAAAAAAAAAAACAGATGTCAATAATTCTGACACCTCTATACAGTTCAATCGGTATTATTATCCTAGAACCCAGGACAGCACCTGGTTTAGAAATTAAATCAACATTTAGATGACGAAATTATCTAATGCTCAAACTTAGGGAAATGAGAGGCATTAAATAAGATCAGTAACCAATCCTGAATCACCAACTGTTGTTAGGAAAAGAGTCCGTGGAAGATTCAAAGAGAAAATAGAGGTGGAACGGGGCAGAAGCAAAGAGAGAAAGATGAGGGCAAGGACATTCAGACCTTGGAACTGAACTTTTGAATGTCAAAAGGACTGACAGACCCAAGTCAGCACATTCTGACCTGTGCATCTCAATAAAGTTACCAGTGTTAAAGCAAAGCTTGATAGAACCCAAAGTTTTGGGAGGGGAATCATGACCAACAATTTAGAGAATGGAAGAGAGAAGAGGTAATGAGTATGATGTGGGTCTCCTCAGTAATGTTCTACTAGCCAAGCTAAGAGCATCCCTGGCCCCTCACTGCAGGACCCAGGAATGTGGCTAACAATTCCACCTGTTCTTCTCTATCTTCCAGATCACTTCATTATGCTGTAATTGAGATTTAAACATGAAGATAAATACTAATTACTTACATGGGAGTTCGAAGACCATACTAACTGGCGAACAGGTCCAGGAGTAGTAATATACCCTATTGGCTTATAATCCTTTTCTACCTCAAAGAAGAAGACGGTTTGATCTTTACTCTAAGAAAAAGAGAAATACCCAAGAAATATGGGGTTTTTTAAAAAATATGTATTCCATAGAGTACAGAGTAGCACTTACTAGCTCTAGTATATCCTCTATATAACTATACCCACAATAATCATATTTCCCAGATTATTCTGGGAAAATTCTTATTTCAAATATTTGCTTCATTTCCCCCATGAGAACATTTGACAAACCAAGTGTTCCAGGATGTGTTTCTGAAAGAATGATCACTATACCTTACCTATACATAGGTTAACTCAAAAAATTCCACAAAGCATATGCTCACTTACTAATGCATTAAAAATGTACAAGTTTATTCTCATCACTTATGGCAATTCTGTTTAAGAACATACCTATGTGATAAAATATTGGTTATACATAACACAGGATCATAACTCCCAGTTGAAAACTTCTATTCATTTAAAATAAGCATTAGAACTCAATTTATAAGAAAATTTTGAGATGTCATGCACAGACTATACTAAAAGAATATGAACATAAAGAAACAAACTATGGGTTTTTCTCTAAAATGTACATCAGCAAATAAGTTATCATCAAGTAGAAAGACAAATAAAATAAATTTAACCATGAAAGCTCAATAGGAAACAAAAAGAAATCTACCATTTACCCCTGTAGCTAGAATTTCTCCATCACGTTCATAAGCTAAGGCAGTAACACGAGCAGTATGGGGTTTGAAAACCTGTTTCAAAATAATATCTGCATCAGAAATTTTCTTCCGTCCTGCAAAAATTGTGAGTCCTTTTGGATCGTAAAGTTCAAGAATTCGAACCACCCCATCTTCGAATCCTGCAATAATCTGTGCTCCGGTGTAGCTTACCTTGGATAAAAATTAAATGCAACATATATGAAATTAGTTGATTAAGAAAGTTGTACTATGTAACAGATAACTCTGTATTTTATTTAGCCAAGTAATTTAACATTGACAACTCATTGGTAAGTCCTTATACAACTTTCTGGTAACCTCCATCTATTCTAGTTCTTTATTACTGCTGCTGATGAGATGGGTAGACAATGGCAATTCAAACACTGAAGAAGCAAATGCTGGTGTAGTAGCTTGTCTATCATGTGCCAGGCACCTATCACCAGCAACTCAAGGGTGAGCATAAACAGTTTGTCCCCAGTTTCACAGAATTTATGGTCTAGGGGGAGGACAGACATCAATCATGCAGATGAGTATAAATTTATGAACAGAAATAAATGCTAAAGGAAAGACACAATATCTGAGGGCATATAACAAAGAAAGCTTACCTAGACCAAGAAAGAGATGGTGGAGCTGAGACCAGAAAAATGCCCAGAAATTAAGTTCAGGGAGATGGGAGAAGCATGCCTGGGAGAGAATATAGCTTGTGGAAAGGTCATGTGGCAGAAAAGAAGCTAAAGAGAGAGATAAGCAAGGCCCAGGTCACAAAGTGGCTTACATGTCACATTAAGGATAGTCTTCATCCCAAGAGCAGTGAAAAGCCATTGAAAGGTTTTTAGTTGGGGGTTTGGATATGTGTATGCATGTGTGTGTCTGTGTGCATGTGTGTGTGTATAGAGGGTGACATGATCAGATTTGCTATTTTGGAAAAGCCATCTTAGCTTCATTGTACAAAACAGAACTGAGATGGCCTAGATAGGATGTAGGGAGACCTTTGGCAAGACCTTTAAAGCAATGGCTGCCTTACTCCAAGAGAGTGATTGTGGTCACTTGGTCTAAGATGGTGTCATGGAGAGGAAGGACATGGGCATCATTTAGAGAAAGTTATTATGACCCTATTTGGTGATCACTGAATACATGAGAGAAGGGCAGAGGGAGGTGTCAAGAATGACTGAGACATTTACTGAGATAGGAAACCGTGGAAGGGAGCCAAGTGTCTGTGTGGTTTGTTGTTGCTATTATTGTTTTTGGAGGCCAGCAGAGTATCATCAATCTCGTCTTGGACATGTTGGGTTTGAGGTCCCCTGGAGATCTCAAAATGAGGAAAGCACATAGCCTGCAGCTCAGAGAAGTCTGGGATAAAGAAAAAAATCTAGCAGTATCCCAATATACTAAATCTGCTGTCTTGGGAGGCATTCAGGATAAAGGCAAGAGCCCTGATATTCTTTAAAGCAGAGTGATCATCACTAAGACCAGGCAGTTATGAGAGTCTTGGTAATAAGAAAAAACTGTATTCCATCCAACTCCAGTTGAATGTTGTTCATTCAGTAAATATTTGCTATGTGTCTAAATGTACTCTAGAGGCACTAGAGGTTCAAAGTAGAATAGAGTGTAATTGTCACCCATGAAGAACAGTCTGGTGGGAAAGAGACAATAAAGCAATTCATCTTAGCGCATTGTGTAAAGGTTCATAAAATTAGTATATACATAGTCCTTTAAAAAAAAATCACAGAGGAAGGAGTGCCTAGCTCTACCTGAAGGAAGGTAGGGTCACAGAGGGCTATGCAGAGATGATGTCTGACCTGAGCTGATTCATAAAGATACGGAGTTTTCTAGAGAAGCAAAAGGGTCTAAAGATGAGGCATTTAATTCTAGCATGATATCCAATGATCATGGATAGGATCACTTGGATAGGAGGCTAAAAAAGGAAACATTCTATGGACATTGCACAGCCATCTGTATAAATGATTTAATTATATGGCTATAATTGAAATACTTCAGGTAAGAGTGTAAATGAAGCAGGATAAAGAGTCAGCCTGGTTTGGTAAGACAAACACTCTGTGTGTTTCTCCTTATTCTAACCTTTTCATTGTTCTGCCTCTAATCCCAGGCCTGAGTTCTACTCTCTGGCCTTGACTCGATCCATTTCCACATTTATCTTGGTCCTAGAACAATTTCTCTTTGATTTCAACCCAAAACAATAAGGATAAAACATTCCTCAAATACTCCCATGATATTTTAAAAACTTGGCTGCAAATTCTTTGGCATATCCCCCATAAAGAGATGCCATTTAGGTCCCTCCCTCCTTGAATCTGGGTGGGCCTTGTGACTGCTTCACTCAGGTGAGTCGGTACAACTGACATTATATGACTTCCAAGTCTCGTTCTAAAAGGCCCAGTGCATCTGCCTGTTTATTGGAACACTAGATCTTAGAGTCCTGAGCTGCCATTTAAGAAGTATGTGCCTACCCTGAGGCCACCACGCTGTGATGAAGCAGAAGCCCCATGAAGAAGCTATTAGGTAGGCACTCCTATTGACAGCCCAGCTTAGCCAGTCTTCAGCCCAGGTGCCAGACTGATGATAAAGAAGGCTTTACATGATTCCAGGCCTCAGACACAACGAAGCAGAGATAATCCACTGCTGTTGTCACCTGTCTGATTTCCCAATCCAGACAGTATATGAGCAAAATAAAAAGATTGCTGTTTTGTGCCACTACATTTTGCAATAGTTCAGTACACAGCAATAGATAACTAGGACAACTCCTTATCTGCCTAAATTTTTTTCCATAGGCCTTATTATCTAACTATCACATATGTTACTTATTTTTCTTTATTGTCCATTTCTGCCTCCTCTCTCCCACTAAAGTGTAAGATTCATGTGTGCAAGTATTTTTGTTTCTGTTCATTGCTATATTCCCAGAAGCTAGACCAAGACCCAGCACATTGCAGGCAGGCTGGGAATATAAACAGAAGAAATGAAATCACAGTCAGCTAGATGATAGATACACAAAATTCTGTTGAGTAATTATTTTATAACATGAAATGATTACTAACTTGCAAGTGGCATAAAAATAGATTTTTATTAAAACAGGACAAAAATCACAAAAGCAAGGTCATATGATTTTATCAAATTCTGAATGAGTGAATAAACTAAGTTAAAAGTTTTATTCTTCTCCAAAATCCAGAGTCATAAAATAGATTGCTAAGAAATAGCACTGTATACCATATTTACCAATACATTCCAGCAGAAGTTTGTTATTAACTCACCAGTTGGGGTACCCAAGCAAGGGCAGTACCTCCCTGTTTGAATTTCATCTGAGCCAAAGGAGTTTTGCTAGCAAAATCATAGATTCGAACAGAGCCTACAGAAAGACAGTTTTAAAAGAAACAAATCATATATATGTCATCTTTTAAAATAACCTTGGCTCACTTAACATGTTAAGCATTATAATAAGAAATTTCATACATAAACTAATAATCTAATATGTTTTCTTTAGTCAAAAATTTACATGAATACCCTCAACCAGGTAATTTGTAATCATGGATAATAAAGCAAACAACTGATGATTGACTGATGGATTAATTTCACTTTGCATAACCCACAAAGATTCACCATGCATCAAGGAAGGAGGAAGGTGAAAAAAAAAAAATAGGAAAGGCATAAATGTGGATAATACCAAAATGAATGGCATTTTTGTAACTTACCATATCCTTAATCTTTCACAATAACCAAGGCTGATGTACTTTAGTTCCTCTCTCCTCCACAAAAACTCACTTCACTTGCATCAAGAGGCTTACCTTTTGGAAAAGTTCTCAAATGCTTTTCATCAAACACATATAAAATTTGGGGTGGAAAACAAAACAAAAAAGACCAGATGTATTTTCATTTGGAGTTCCTACTCACAATCCAAGGCAGTAGTGGCCATGAGGTAAGTGAGGGGAGAGACTGCCAAGGCTTCAACAGCTCCAGAATGGAAGGAGAAGAGGCAGTCTGGATCTTGAGTCTGATAATAAAAAGAAATCCCATTAGATCTTAAAGAAAAGTTAACATCAAATTAAGGTCAAGTTTTTAAAAAATATATAAATAAAACCCTATAACACATGTGTGATTTTATCTGAATAGAAATTTTTAAAAGCATAATAGGGTGGGGTGCCTGGGTGTCTCAGTCAGTTAAGCATCTGACCCTTAGTTTCTGCTCAGGTCATGATCTCAGGGTGGGGAGATCAAGTCCCACGTCAGGCTCCATGCTCAGCAGGGAATCTACTTGAGATTCTCTCTCTCCCTCTCCCCTTGTCCCTCCCATCTCTAAAATAATAAGTAAATCTTTTTAAAAAACAAAAGCATAAAAGGCTAGAAAGAGTTCTGGACTTGGAGTTAGGAGAAACAGTACTGGCTTTACACTTGAAGGCTTTCCATTTCCTCACCAGTAAAATGAGGTGATGGCAACTGTCCACCCATTCATCAGGGTAGCTATGAGGGATGCAGAAGAGAATATAAATGAAAATACCATAAGTTTATGACAACTGTAAAGCACTGGATAACATGAGGCATTATCATTACCACTTTTCTAGTAAAGTTTGCTGAGATGGTTCATTTTTTAAATAAAATCAGAGAGAGAATAAATTCTCAGGACTAGGACACATTGGACAAGTTTTTGATGGGAACAATAATCAAATATAGAGAAAGACAAAATATTTTTTAAAGAAGAATAACAGACTTTTGTTATAAGAATTAGGGGGAAAAAAGAGACAACTTACAATATTTGAAAAACTAAGGTCAAGCTTCCATATGGCTCCATTGGCATCCTAAAAAATTAAATAACCAATAATAGTTCATCATTTTTAACTCTTATCAAATGAAAAGAATTTTCTTCTAGTTAAATAACAAACAATAATATCACAACCTTACATATGTTTTAAAGTGTGACTGAAATTTAACAAAAGCAATTGCTATATATCTTAGAACACACAATAAAGGAAACATTTTCATAATACATATATAGTCAGTTTAGTATAATGAGAATGCTAATTGGTTTTTTGTGTATAAAATACAGATTAACTAAATACCAAAATTCAGGTAGTCTTCATTGACTTATCAATAGTAGTCTTAATAGTAAAATGGACTTATAGTGACAATAAATTATGTTATGATTTTGTCTAGTTAACTTTAAAGAGCCAAGAGAAAAGAACACAACTTACCTGAGCCAACCAAAAATTACTTCCAATCTCATTCATTTTTATCATAGAGAAGAGTTTAACATTCTTGCCTACTTGAAGTTCATTAATGGGCTCGATCTCTAACAATCCAGTATCATCAATAGAATCAGCAGTGTCTACTGTCTCAAAATCCCAGATCTTATAAAATAAGAAAATACTTTAATCAATGAGCAGTTTCTGAATTTATATTTTCTATAAGAAAGGGCCCTGATTGATGGCAGAGAAGTAGGAGACCTTAGTTTCATCTGGTCCCAGGAATTCAGCTAGGTAGCTATCAAATCACTCTGAACATCTGTGAACTCAACTGGAGATATAAAAAAAGAATAGCTGCAACTCTACAAATAGAACAGTGACCATTTCCCGCAAGGTAGAAGGTGCAGAGAAGTGAATCCAAGGCGATATATGGGAGGATAGGCCATGGGGTTAGGGGAGGAATCTTCCATAAGCCAGCTACCAGAAAGTGATATAGCAGCACAGCACAAAATCAGAACTTTTAGAAGTCTGCTCCTGTGAGGGTTGTCCTGCCTGAAAGGTGATCAGGTGGTAAAACAGGCAGAATCTTAGCTGGGACAGTATGGTCTCAGAATCCCCAAGGTCACAGGAAGACCTGCATGAAGGCTGCAGAGTTCCTAGGCACTGGAGTGAGGAAGCCAGTTCCTATCAGTGAGCCCAGGAGAGGGCTCTCAGCTCAGGGTTGACATAAACCATGAACTGTGGCACAGTCATTCCACTGCTCTCTGAGTAGGAGCCCAACAAGTGGCAGAACCGGGGAGACTCCTCTTCCTCTGCAAGGAAGAGTGGCATGGGGGGTGTGCCAGAGAGGTTGCAGGGTTTAGAGACTCAAAACAGGGTTGCACGCCTGAGGTTGGAATGCTCGATCACAGGCTAAGTGAGCACAGAGTGTGGATGGAGACCAAGGAGATGGGAGTGATGGACTGCTTTTCTCTGAGGGCTCACTGAGGAGTGGGGCCCCAAGCTCTAGGCTCTGGGGCTACAGATTGGGAGGCCACCATGTTCATTCTCATCCTCTAAAGCTGTGTGGAAAGTCTTCAGGAACAAAAGCCACATAGAGCAATCCTCAGGAGATGTTTACTTAGCCTGGCCCCTTGCCACAGACAGTGAAATTGAGCCTGGGGCAAAGATACCTGAAAATCAGCAAAACGGGCTCTTTCCCCAGAAGATCAGCAAAAACATCCAGTTAAGAACAAGTTCACTGATTGTAGGGAACTGCAAAATTCCAGTGCTAGGGGAAAATAGTCTATAGAAATCATGGGGTTTTTCCCCATGATTCTTTAGTCTTTTAATTTTTTTCTCTTTCCCCTTTCAACCAATTTCTTATTTTATCAACTCTTTTTAAAAAATCTTTTTAATTTTCATTTTTATAGTAACATTCTATCTTTTCATTGTATTTAATTTTATTTTTGTATACATAAAATTTTATCTTTCTTTACATTTTGGGATGCAGTTTCTTCTAACCAACTAAAATACACCCTGAATCTAGTGTATAGTTCTATTCTCTTCACCTGTCTGATCATATTATTTTTTCTTCTTTTTTTAATCTTTTTTCTTTTTGTTAGTCATTTTTAATTTTCAACTTTATAGTTACATTCCAACCTTTCAATGTATTATATATATTTTCTTTCTTTACAATTTTGAAATCTAGGTTCTTCTAATATACCAAAACATACCCAAATTCTGGTGTATGACTCTGTTCTATTCACCAGCCTGATCATATTCTCTCTCCACCCCCACCCTGACCAACACCCCCCACACACACACTTCCCAGTTCAGGTCTCTTCTGATTTGTTAAGTGTGCATTTCTCTGGGGTCACTGTTGCCCTTTAAGTATTTTGTTCTCTTGTTCATCTATTCTTCTATGGACAAAATGACAAGAGGGAAAAACTCACCTCAAAAAAGAGAGCAAGAGGCACTACTGACTGCCAGGGACCTAATTAATATGGACATTAGTAAGATGTTGGAACTAGAGTTCAGAATAATTATTATAAAGATACTGACTGGGCCTGAAAAAAAAAGGGCATAGAAGACACTAGAGAATCCCTTTCTGGTGAAATAAAAGAACTAAAATCTAATCAAGTTTAAATAAAAAAGGCTATTAATGAGATTTAATCAAAAATGGAGGCTCTAACTATGAGGAAAAATAAGGCAGAAGAGAGAGTTAGTGACATAGAATATCAAAATGATGGAGAATAAAGAAGCTAAGAAAAAGATCAACAGCTACTGGATCATGAGGGAAGAATTTGAGAGACAAGCGATAACATAAAGTGAAACAATATTAAAATAGTTGGGCTCCCAGAAGAAGAGGAAAGAGAGAAGCAGAAGGTATATTGGATCAAATTATAATGGAGAACTTCCCTAATCTGGGGAAGGAACCAGGTGTTCAAGTCCAGGAGGCTCAAAGACCCCTGCTCAAAAAAAAAAAAAAAAAAAAAAAAAAATCCAATAAAAATAGCACTGGGGTGCCTGGGTGGCTCAGACATTAAGCATCTGCCCTCAACTCGGGTCATGATCCCAGGGTCCTGGAATCAAGCCCTGCACTAGATTCCCTGCTCAGTGGGAGGCCTCCTTCTCCCTTTCCCATTCCCCCTGCTTGTATTCCCTCTCTTGCCATCTCTCTGTCAAATAAATAAAATCTTTAAAAAAAAATAGGTCAACACCTCAACATATAATAGTAAAATTTGCAAATCTCAGAAATAAAAAGAAAATTCTAAAAGCAGCTTGAGACAAGAGATCCATAACCTACAAGGGTAGAAATATTGGACTGGCAGCAGACCTATCCATAGAGCCCTGGCAGGCCAGAAAGGACTGGCATGATATATTCAGGGTGCTAAATGAGAAAAATATGCAGCTAAGAATATTTTATCCAGCTAGAATGTCAATCAAATAGGAGAGATAAAAATCTTCTAGGACAAACAAAAACTAAAAGAATTTGTGATCGCTAAACCAGCCCTTCAAGAAATGTTAAAAGTTGGGGCGCCTGGGTGGCTCAATGGGTTAAAGCCTCTGCCTTCGGCTCAGGTCATGATCCCAGGGTCCTGGGATCGAGCCCCACATTGGACTCACTGCTCAGCAGGGAGCCTGCTTCCCCCCCCCCTCTCTCTGCCTGCCTCTCTGCCTACTTGTGATCTGTCAAATAAATAAAAACCTTAAATTAAAAAAAAAAAAAAAAAGAAATATTAAAAGTGATCCATTAAGTGAAGAGAGAGCCAAAAAGTAATACAGTTCAGAAAGGAACAGAGACAACCTACAGAAACAGTGACTTTACAGGTAATACAATAGCACTAAAATCCTATCTTTCAATAGCTCTGAATGTAAATGCACTAATTGCCACCCAGTCAAAAGACACAGATTGGATTAAAAAGCAAGCCCCATTGATAAGCCATCCTGAAGACTCACTTTAGATCCAAAAACACCTCCAGACTTAAAGTGAAGGGGCAGAAAAACATTTTTCATGCTAATGGGCATCAAAAGAAACCTGGTATGGCAATCCTTATATCAGACAATTAGATTTTAAATCAAAGACCGTAAAAAGAGATGAGGAAGGATATTATATCATAATTAAAGGGTCTATCCAGCAAGAATATTTAACAATTGTAAATATTTATGCCCTTAACATGGGTACAGCCAATGATATAAGCAAATTACTAACAAAATCAAAGAAACACATCAATAATAATACAATAATAGTAGGGGATGTTACACCCCACTCACTGCAATGGACAAATCATCTAAGTGGAAGATCAATAAGAAAACAAGGGCTTTGAATGACACACTGGACCAGATGGACTTCACAGGTATATTCAGAGCATTCCATCCTAAAGCAAGAGAATACACCTTCTTCTCAAGTACACATGGAACATTCTTCAGAACAGATCACATACTGGGTCATAAATCAGTTCTCAACTAGTACCAAAAGATTGGGATCATTCCCTGCATATTTGTGGACCACATGCTTTTAAACTGGAACTCAATCATAAGAGGAAATTTTCAAAAAAAAAAAAAAACCCTCATATACATAGATGCTAAAGAGCATCCTACTAAAAAATGAATGGGTCAACCAGGAAATGAAAGAAGTATTTAGGGGCACCTGGGTGGCTCAGTCAGTTAGGCATTTGCCTTCAGCTCAGGTCATGGTCCCAGGATCCTGGAATCAAGCCCCACATTGGGTACCCTGCTCAGCAGGGAACCTGCTTCTCACTCTTCTCCCACTACTTCTCTCTCTCACTACTTCTCTCTCTCTCTCTCTCTCTCTCTCACTACTTCTCTCTCTCTCTCTCTCTCTCACTACTTCTCTCTCTCTCGGTATCTCTCTCTCTCAGTATCTCTCTCTCTCTCTCTCAGTGTCTCTCTCCCTCTTTCTCTCTCTTCATCTCAAATAAAATAAAAATCTAAAAGAAAAGGAATTTTAAAAATTCATGGAAACAAATGAAAATGAAAATACAACTCTTCAAAACCATTAGGATGCAGCAAAGGCAGTCCTTAGAGGGCAGCAATACAGCAAAACAAACCTTTCTCAAGAATTAAGTTCTCAAATATAAAACCTAACCTTACATATAAAGGAGCTAGAGGAAGAACAGCAGATAAAGCCTAAACCCAGAAAAAGAGAATTAATGAAGATTAGAGCAGAAATCAATTAAATATAAACCAAAAGAACAACAGAACAGATCAACAAAACTAAGAGCTGGTTCTCTGAAAGAATTAATAAAACTTATAAACCCCTGGTCAGACCTACCAAAAATTAAAAGGAAAGGACCAAAATAAATAAAATCATGAATGAAAAAGGAAAGATCATGACCAACACTGAAGAAATACAAACAATTATAAGAACATATTATGAGCAATCATATGCCAACAAATTGGGTAATCTGGAAGAAATGGATACATTCCTCGAGACTATCAAAACCGAAACAGGAAGAAATAGAAAACCTGAACAGACCCACAACCAGAAAGGAAATTGAAGCAGTAATCAAAAATCTCCCAACAAACAAGAGCCCAGGGTCAGATGGCTTCCCAGGAGAATTTTATCAAATATTTAAAGAAAAATTAATATCTATTTTTCTGAAGCTGTTTGAAAAAGAAAGAAAAAAAGGAAGGAAGGAAAAAAGAAAGAGAGAGAAGGAAAACTTCCAAACTCATTTGATGAGGCCACCATTACCTTAATCACAAAACCAAATAAAGACCCCACCAAAAGAGAATTACAGACCACTATCCCTGATGAAGATGGATGTCAAAATTCTCACCAAAATACTCGCTAATAGAATCCAGCAGTACATTAAAAGGATTATTCACCACAACTAAGTGGGATTTATACCTGGGCTGCAAGGGTGGTTCAATATCCATAAAGCAATCAATGTGATATATGACATTGATAAGAGAAGAACAAGAACTGTATGATGCCCTCAGTAGGTACAGAAGAAGCATTTTGACAAAGTATACTTTCTTTTTCCTTTTAAAGGTTTTATTTATTTGTCAGAGCACAAGCAGAAGAGGGGTAGAGGGAGAGCAGTCTCCATGCTAAGCAAGGAGCCCAATGCAGGCATTGATCCCAAGACCCTGAGATCATGAGCTGACCAAAAGACAGATGCTTAACTGACTAAGCCACCCAGGTGTCCCTACAGTATCTTTTCTTAAAACTCTTCAGTGTGTCATAGAGGGAACATACCTCAATATCATAAATGCTATATATAAAAAGCCTATAGCAGATATCATTCACAATGGGGAAAAACTTAGAGCTTTTCCCCTAAGGTCAGGAACATGGCAGAGATGTCCACTATCACTACTGCTGTTAAAAACAGTACTAGGAGTCCAAACCTCAGCAATCAGACAATAAAAAGTAATAAAAAGCCACACAATGGGCAAAGAAGTTGTCAAATTTTCATTCTTTGCAGATGACATGATATTCTATGTAGAAAACCCAAAAGACTCCACCTCAAAATTGCTAGAACTCATACAGAAATTCAGCAAAGTGGCAGGATATAATCAATGTACAGAAAGCAGTTGCATTTCTATACACTAACAATGAGACAGAAGAAAGAGAAAGTAAGGAGTCAATTCCATTTACAATTGCACCAAAAACCATAAGATACCTATCAATAAATCTAACCAAAGAGACAAAGAATCTGTACTCAAAAAACTATAGAACACTCATGAAAAAAATTGAAGAAAACACAAAGAAATGGAAAAACATTCCAGGCTCATGGATTGGAAGAACAAATACTGTCAAATGTCTATGCTACCTAGAGCAATCTACATTCAGTGCAATTCCTATCAAAATACCATCAACGTTTTTCACAGCAGTAGGACAAATAATCCTGAGCTTTGTATGAAACCAGAAAAGACCCCAAATAGCCAAAGTAAAGTTGAAAAAAGAAAAAGCCAAAGCCAGTGGTATCACAATTCCAGACTTAAAACTATCACAAAGCTGTAATAATCAAAACAGTATGGTACTGGAACAAAAACACACACATAAATCAGTGGAACAGACTAGAGAACCCAGAAATGAACCCTCAACTCTACAGCCAACTAATCTTCCATAAAGCAGGAAAGAACATCCAGTGGGAAAAAAACAATCTTTTCAACAAATGGTGTTGAGAAAATTAGACAGCCACATGCAGAAGAATGAAACTGGATCGTTTCCTTACACCATACACAAAACCAGACTCAAAATGGATGAAAGACCTAAATGTGAGATAGAAATCCTTCAAAATCTCTGGGGATAACACAGGGAGCAACCTCTTTGACCTTGGCCATAACAACTTCTTGCTAGAAACATCACCAAAGGCAAGGAAAACAAAGGCATAAATGAACTATTGAGACTTCATCAAGACCAAAAGCTTTTGCACAGCAAAGGAAACAGTCAACAAAACCAAAAGACAACTGACAAAATGGGAAAATATATTTACAAATGCCTTATCAGATAAAGGGCTAGTATCCAAGATTTATAAGGAACTTATCAAACTCAACACCCAAAGAACAAATCGAATCAAGAAATGCACAGAAGGCATGAACAGACATTTCTCCAAATACCTACAAATGGCCAATAGACACATGAGAAAATGCTCAACACCACTCAGCACTAGGGTATTTCCATAATGAGATACCACCTCACACCAGTCAGAATGGCTAAAATTAACAAGTCAGAAAAGAACAGACATTGGCAAAGATGCTGAGAAAGGGGAACCCTCTTAAAGTGTTGGTAGGAAGGCAAGCTGGTGCAGCCACTCTCGAAAACAGCATGGAAGTTCCTCAAAAAGTTGAAAATAGAGCTACCCTACAACCCAGCAATTGCCCTACAGGGTATTTGCCCCCAAAATACAAACGCAGTGATCCAAAGGGCCATCTGCACCCCAATGTTTATAGCATCAATGTCTACAATGTCCACATCAACGTTCAAAGTATGGAAGGAGCCCAGATGTCCATTGACAGATGAATGGATAAAGAAGATATGGTGTATACACACATACCACACACACACACACACACACACATACACAAAATAGAACTACTCAGCCATCAAAAAATGAGATCTTGCCATTTACAACAATGTGGTTGGAACTAGAGGGTACTAGCGAAATAAGTCAATCAGAGAAAGACAATTATCATATGATCTCACTCATATGTGGAATTTAAGAAACAAAACAGAGGATTATAGGGGAAAAGAAGTAAAAAAATAAAACAAGACAAAATCAGAGAGAGAGATAAGCCATAAGAGACTCTTAATTATAGGAAACAACTTTAGGGTTGCTAGAGGGGAGGTCAGAGGATGGGGGAGCTGGGTAATGGACATTGATGTGATGTATTGAACACTGGGTATAAAACTTGTGAATCACTGTTCTCTACCTCTGAAATTAATAATACATTATATGTTGGTTGAATTGAATTAAAAATTTTAAAAATTAAGAAAAAAGAAAGAAAAGATCCTGATTTTGTTTTTCCAAAAGTCATTTCTTCTTCTTCATGCAAATTAGCAAGTAGGTGTAATGGGAACACCAGCCAAAATGTGATAAAATAATAAGTTGTAATAGTTTCCTCTGTATATATGGAGATTAGTGAGAAAATACAGCCTGAATAAGAACTCTAATTTGCCCAATGTAAACTTTATGTCAAGGTATTTGTCAGGTTTTTCTGGATATAAAGTGGCCCTAAGGAGTAAATGGTTCCATTATTCAGCGAGACACAATAATGAGCCAGGTTTTGATTTTACCAGTGATCCCCTGGAAAGGGGAAATAGGCCTTCTTAATGATTCAAGCACAATCTTCATTATAAGAGGAGAAAATGGATGTAGATGATGTCTTCACAGAAAATGGCTCTCATTATTGATTTAGACTATACCATTCAGGTAAAGATTATTGTCCTGGGACAGGAGAACAGAATGCTATGCAAAGCACGAAGGAACACAGATTCACCTCAGGAGACAGATTGAGAAAGACTTCTCTGTGAAGTACCAAAGCTACCCTGGATGAATCTATTGACACACCCCACCCTTTTAACCTAGACTCAATAACTCAGCCTTTGGGAAAGTATCTTTCAAAGAGATTTGGTGTTGTCTCCTAGGCTAGCCTTGTTGGGGAGAGGCCCAAGTCATAGGTTAGAACTAACTCCTGGAAATGGGGTAGGTTTTTCCTAAAGGATTAGATGTAGAGATTTACTGTATAAAAGACTAAAGAAATTAGGGTAAAATTTTTAAAAGAAGCCAGTTTAGAAATTGGTGGTGTTCATGAAGGGACCCTGTGTTAATTATTTGACTTCTTTTCTCTTGAGGTTTCCTTCCAGTTGGTATTTTGACATGTTGGGGTAACATATATCTCAGAAGCATAGTGAATATACTATATGACAAACAAAAGGACATAAAAATTTCCCAGAACAATGAGTAAAATCTAACAAAATTAAATTTAATATGGTAAATGTAAAAATGTATACTTGGGTTCAAAGACCAATGGCAAGAAGATAAGAGTGGGATAGGCTTAAACAGTGTATTAAACAGTGTATTAAACATAATAAGCACAATAGGTATCATAGAATAACCAGACTATTTTAAAAAATATAGTCTTACTTCTCATAATAATGCTTCCTAAAGAACACCCTGAGAATACTACCACTCTCTTATGAAAGGCACCAGTAGGGATATGTACCAAGAGGGCCACAAGGCAAATCAGCAGCCTCCAGCTTTGCCAGCAACAACTGGGTAGATACACATGAGTGGGTGGGAGAAGAGGTAGGACAACAATCAGGAGCACTTAGATGCTGGAGCCATGTTCCAGCCTAGCCCACACTATAGACAGGATAGTGTCTACAGGTGAGGACAAGTGAGTTCACCAGTGTAAGGAGCAAGGAGAGGGGAGCTGCCATAGGCAAACCTCATCAGCTCACTTTTCAGTGTATTTCTAATTGGTAACCTCACTCAAAAATAAGAAGTGTTTGGTATTTTTGTCCCTAGAAAATGGCCCATTCATACTGTGTGTTTTGAAAGGACATCAGTATCCACTACGTTCTGCTAAAATAGGTTTTCATTTTCTGAAACTACTATGTCAACGACAGAATCAAAATAACAAAAGATACCCTCATAAAATGCACGCCAAAGATGCTGTAAATTAACTTTGACTAGAATTTAAATATTTACCACAAGGAAAACATTATCTAAAATACATTGGCCCTGGGAATCAATGACCACTGATCTTTTTCATCAAGTGACCTTTGTGAGAAAGAAGAATCTCATCAAACAGGCTGATCTGGAAGGCTTTGATGTGGGTGCTACTGACCTAGTGTCAAGAAAACTTACCCTAATACATCCATCTGCCCCAATGGTGATAACTTCGCCCTCATCCAGCATTATCTGGTTAATGGGACCCTGATGACAAGACTTCCTTGCAGCTCGACAGAGCTCAACCTTGATGAGGCCGCCTTCCCACAACAGCATGTTGCCCCACTCTGATCCTGAGAGCACCTGGCAGGTATGCGGAAAGGAAGGAATGTGCATTAAAAACATACATACAACCAGGTGGTGGGTATTAGAGAGGACACGGATGCATGAAGCACTGGGTGTGGTACAAAAACAATGAATACTGTTATGCTGAAAAATAAATAAATAATTTTAAAAAAAATACATACATGGATATTTAGCTCTCAAAAGGCAGGTGAGAATTATTTTTATAGCTTATCCCTCTTGATTATGAAAGTTAAAAAAAGAGTATAGAAAAATAGGAAACTATAAATATAAAAATTCGCCACTTTGGAAACAACAACTAATCACATTTGGATGTACTTCTTCCTAGCATTATGGGTAGTTTTACATCATTGTAATTAGGCTGTGCATTGCTAGTAATTTCTCAAATATATCTATAATAGCTTTCTTTGTACATCTCTTAAGGGCATAATCCAGGAGTAGAATTATTGGGTCAAAAATGAGAGATGTGTTTAAACTCTTGATAGACAAGATTCTATTTTTTTTCTTCTATTTTGTTTTTTATTTTTTAAATTTCTTTTCAGTGTGCCAGAATTCATTGATTATGCACCACACCCAGTGCTCCATGCAATATGTGTCCTCCATAATATCCACCACCAGGCTCACCCAACTTCCCACCCCCCACCCCTCCAAAACCCTCAGATTGTTTTTCAGAGTCCATAGTCTCTCATGGTTCATTTCCCCCCTCCAATTTCCCCCAACTCCCTTCTATTTTTTTTATTATGTTCAATTAGCCAGCATATAATACATCATTAGTTTTCGATGTAGTGTTCAACAATTCATTAGCTGCATGTAATACCCAGTGCTCATCACACATGTCCTCCTTAGTACCCATCACCCAGTTACCCTATCCCCCCACCCCACTCCCTTCTGTAATCCTCAGCTTGTTTCCCAGAGTCTCTCGTGGTTTGTCTCCCTCTCTGATTTCCCCCCATTCAGTTTTCTCTCCCTTGCCCTGTGGTCCTTTGCACTATTCCTTATGTTCCACATATGAGTGAAACCATATAGTAAATATCTTTCTCTCCTTGATGTATTTCACTTAGCATAATACCCTCCAGTTCCATCCATGTCGATGCAAATGGAGGGTATTCATCCTTTCAATTCTAGTTTTTAAGAGTGATAATACTAATTGTTATAAGGTGTTTCAAAAATCGTGAGGCCATTACTAAACTCAGATTATAGCATAATAATATCCAATTTCAAACAATAATAATCATTTGAAACCAGCTCCTATTTATCCATTTTATCCAGCACTTCCCCAAGTGTGTACCACCAAACACTAGTTCTTAGGACATTTAACTTGTATTAGATAATAAGTCATACTAATTAAGTATTGACTCTGTGCCAAGTGCTGTTTGAGCATTTTATATAAAGTTATTTAATCCTAAAAACCCATATGAACCTGGTACATTTATTGAGGGTACCACATACAGTTATGCAGGTTGATTATTTATTTTCCCAGAAAAGTCAAGTCAACAGAAGCCCTAAAAATTACTATTCCCATTTTACAAAGGAGAAAACTGAACAGAACAGTTAAGTGGCTTGGACAAAATACCCAAAGCAGTCAGGATTTTAAACCAGGAAACTTCACTCAAAAGTTCCTGTCCTGGGGCACCTGGGTGGCTCAGTGGGTTAAAGCCTCTGCCTTTGGCTCAGGTCATGATCCCAGGGTTCTGGGATCGAGCCCCACATTGGGAATCTCTGCTCAGCAGGGAGCCTGCCTCCCCCTTTCTCTGTGCCTGCCCCTCTGCCTACTTGTGATTTCTGTCTGTCAAATAAACAAATAAAATCTTTAAAAAAAAAAAAGAAAGAAAGAAAGAAAGAAAGAAAGTTCCTGTCCTAACACTACTTCCAAAGACATATGCTTGGATAAACAAAATCAAACAAGTTTCTTTTCTCTAGAACTCTCTGGAGACTTTAACATAGAAGTGTTCACTAGAAATCATGGAGAGGAATTTCTAGATACAAAGGAATCTGACCAAGAAAGTCTTATTTTCACAGAGCTTCTGTGTAGACTAATGTTCCATGAAACACCTTGGGAAGCTCAGATTTAGTTCTTGCCTGTCTCCTCCTCATCGGCGCCCCAGTTCCCTCTCACTAATTTATTCAGTCTTTTCTACCTCCCCAGTCCACTCATCTTATCCATTCTGCTTGTTTGACTTATCACCAAACCTCAGCTCACTTTCAACAGTCATTATTTAGACTTGCTTTCTTCTGCCCAGTAACAAAACCACCAGAAACCACCCATGCCTGGCCGGCATTCCCTTCTGAAAGGTCATCCATGCTTAGCTTTCTTTTTCCATTTGTCCTGAGAAATGAAATGAAAGTGACATCTTCCATGTTGGCTCATTCCGCTTGACTCTACATTTCCCTTCCCTCAATTCATTTGGCATGTTGTGGCCAGATTGATATAGAACTTCATTTGCAACTCTACTCTTCCAATGTATGATAGTTCTGCCTGGCTATGAACCTACTTATACATAGGACCCAACTATACCTCTCAACCTAATTCCCACTCTTTGCCAACATGAATGCTCTTTCCTGAGTAGCCTTCCAAATATAGGATACTATTCCTAACTCTAAATATTTCCTTTTGTGTCTCTCATTTTAAATGGCTTCTTTCCTCCTCTATTTGAGAGAGAGAGAGAGCGAGCAGGGCAGGAGCAGAGGGAGAGGGAGATAATCTCCAGCAGACACCCCCTGAGCATGGGGCCCTACCTGAGGCTGGATCCCAGGCTCCTGAGATCATGCCATGAGCAAAAACCAAGAGTCAGATGTTTAACTGACTGAACCACCTAGGCACCCCCTTGTGGCCTGTTTTTAACAATCTCTCTCTTACTTTAATGTCCTGCATTATTCAAAATTTGAAACTAAAATTATTTGTGATCATTTTATAGCTTTGGATATACATTTATTTATTTAACTAGCATCCAAGGCTTTTGATTTCCTCCCCTACAACATGATTCCAAATTGAGAATATCTACTAGGTAGATGACCAGTCCCTTTGGTTCCTCAAAGTAATATTTGTATGCTAGCAATTACTTTTAACAGAGATGTTCACAAATAATACTATATAACTCATCCTAATAGGAAGCCAAATACAATATTAATGGAGAATTGAACCTATAGCAATATGCCCACAAATTTTTACAAAAGGAAGAGAGAAAATAAACTAACAATGTTATAAAATAAACTACCAGATTAAAGTTGCCATGTATCTCTAGGTACCACTGTGAAGTGGCTCAATATTCCTAAATAATAATCTGACAATGAAAGAAAAATCCACAAGACTGTATACCACCTTTGAGCCAGTAAGTCCTCTTGGAGCATCATGATAAAGAGGAGGGACAGATAAACATTATAAACACTGCAACTCCATGATGATGAATAACAATGTATCACTATGTTAATATATTAAAATACCTGCATACTTTATATATGCATGTATAATATTTAGTAAACAAAACCAAAAAGGATATTTTCATATGGATTATGACAATTCCCTAGAACTATATTAATTAAAACTGATACTCTGAAGAGCCAAAATTAAATGTTCATTGTCTTTACAATGATAGTGTCCATCATTAATAACATTGGCAGGGCTTTTTAGAATGTCTAATGGGCTTTCATATATTTTCATTTTGAAAACATGATTTTATTATTGTGGAATAGTGGCTGTACTCACCTTCCCATCTGGGAGCTGCATGTAACCTTCTATATCAGTAGTGGCTGTTTTGCCAAATCGACCCAATGAGCCCTGAAGCTTGAGACCAGTGAATGTTAGAGCCATTTCCCAGAACCTACAAACAAGAAAGAGACTGAATGTACCTCAAAGAGGCTTTATCTATGTTTATTCTCCCCAAGCATTTACATGTTTCAGAGTCATATATATTATTTCATTTGCTTATTCATTAACTAATATGTATGAAGCATCAACTACCTGTCAGACAAAGTTCTAGGCAATATAAATTCAGAATTAAGCAAAATAGACAAATTCCCTGCCTTTGCGGATATTTTATCTTAGAGTCCTGCTGTTCTATACAGCTGACCCTAGCCAACTTTGACTATTTTAATTCAGATTTAACGTAATTAACACTAAACCAAATTTAAACCTCCGTGTTTCAGTCAGACTAGCCAGTTTCAAGTACGTATAGTAAAAATGTAGCCAATGTCTATTAGATTGGACAATATAGAACATTTTTATCTTGGCAGAAAGTTGTTCTATTGAATAATACCATTTTAGAAGATGCAAAAGTTTTCAAAAAATTTCTCACTTACTTGTGTAGTTAAGAGTCATTTCTTAATAACACTGTGCTCTCATGCTCTCATGTATAAAATGAGACTACTAATAGCACCTACCTCATAAACTTGTTGAAAAACTCTTAGAACAGTGGCTTATACATAAAAGCAATGAATAAATGTTGGTTATTACTAACATTTTGTATTAATAGTCTAAGCAAGTGAACAGATGATGAAGAACATATAGAAAAAGAATCTGGCCTGCCAACTAGATATAAAATAGATAATGGATGGTATCAACAAGCCAATAATATGAAGCCAAAAGCTTAAATAACCAACATCCTTTCCATGGCTATGACAGGACCCCTGATCATACATTTCCATATAGCACTTCACACATGAAATTACTTGATTTCTCTCCCCAAAGATACAATGCAAAGAAAATATGCATTCTACTAAATGATGGAAAAATGTAAAGAGAATTTTTAGCCTATAGCTAGCAAATTACTTGAGAATTCCCCCAAATTTCCATCTTAAAATCTGTTCAATTAACCTATATCTCTAATAAATAAATAAGAAGAGAGCCAGGTTTAAATTGGAATAAGAGCAGCTTAGGATAAAAATGTCTTTCTCGAAGAGGACACTGGAAATCTAGTTATGAGCAGCCCGGAGATGGCTGTTAAATAAATGCATAAGACAGGGTAAAATGACGACAGAAAAAGACAAAATCATTTCATCCTGGAAAAGAGAGCAGAGTGTGAAAGAGTGAAAAGGACATGGAGTTTAGAGCCAGAGCCCTGAGATCAAGAGTAGGCTCCATTAAAATTTAGTACCGAGGGTCCTGTGTTAGGATGTCAAAATGACTTAGCTATCATACAATATTGCTATCACAGGGGCACCTGGGTGGCTCAGTGGGTTAAGCCTCCGCCTTCAGTTCAGGTCATGATCTCTGCGTCCCTGCATCGGGCTCTCTACTCAGCTAGGAGCCTGCTTCCCCCTCTCTCTCTGCCTGCCTTTCTGTCTACTTGTGATCTCTCTCTGTGTCAAATAAATAAAATTTAAAAAAAGAAAAAAAACCAATATTGCTCCCACAGATTTAAAGTGGATCAGATTGCATGGAGCACTGGGTGTGGTACAAAAACAAGGAATACTGTTACGCTGAAATAAATAAATAAATAAATAAATAAATGAAAAGTAAAGTGGATCTGAAAACTCAATATGCCATGTTAGTAAGTAAGAGTAGGTACTCTTTTAGGTGGTAAAGCCTGTAAGAAGGCAGCAGACTAAATTCTTTTTAGCTATACTGGCTTCAGTCATAAAAGCCCCATAGCCAACTAGAAAAGCAGTACTACAGTTAATTTTGAAGAGAACACATTTAAAAATTATCCTAATGTTAACATCAGCACAAATGTCTCCAGCTGGCTAATCCTCTCAGACAATATCCTTAATGATAATCTACCAGCACCTGTACCAGTCACACAACCTACTTGATGTGGCCTGATCCCGATGTAGTAAGCTGCTCATCATCTTCGGGATTGAAAGTAACCTTAAAAACCTCCTGGGAAAAAGCTTTTGTCCTCAGTATGGGCTGTTCTTCTTTCCAATTCCAGATGGTCAGTGTGTAATCAGGGCTGCTGCCAACAGAGGCTAGCAAGGTACCACTGTTGTCAAAATCCACATAAGCATAGCCCAGCTCAGTCCCATCTGAAAGAATGAATGAGAGTCTAATGAACAAAGGCAACATTTATTTCATTTTCAAAAGTATATTACTTAAAAGAAAAAAGGAGGGAAAGATAGCAAGCGAGCACCCTTGGTGATAAGTATTGATGAAAGAACACCAAGGATTCCCAAAGAAAGGATCCAAAAACCATGCATCACCCTTGGCTTTGGACTGAGTTACATAACAGGAGATGGGAAAGTGAAGAAATCCTAGTCACATTTTGCATGAGAACACACTCCCTTTTATGAAGTGGGGGCAGTCATGAATAGGCAGGGCATAGAGGATTCTTAGGACAGTGAAAATACACTGTAGGAGACGATAAGGATGAATATACATCATTAGACATTTGTCTACACCCATAGAATACAACACAAGAGTAAACCCCAGGGGACACTGTGGACTCTGGGTGACTATAATGCACTAACAGAGACTAGTCCCCAGTAAAAATGTACCTGGTAAGTGATGTTAATAATGGGGAATGTTATGTATATGTGGGGGAAGAGGGCTATGGGATATCTCTGAACCATCCTCTCAATGTTATTGCAAATCTTAAACTGCTCTGAAAAGTAGTCCATTTAAAAAACTAACTACTAGGGGCGCCTGGGTGGCTCAGTGGGTTAAGCCGCTGCCTTCGGCTCAGGTCATGATCTCAGGGTCCCGGGATCAAGTCCCACATCGGGCTCTCTGCTCAGCAGGGAGCCTGCTTCCGCCTATCTCTCTCTCTCTCTGCCTTCCTCTCTGCCTACTTGTGATCTCTGTCTATCAAATAAATAAATAAAATTAAAAAAAAAAAAAACTAACTACTAGAAGTAATTATATGGAGAACAAAATTTATAAGAGAACTGTGGTGATTAATTTCATTTGTGGTTGTTTTAATCCAGGTGGACCTTATTCAATCAGATGAAAGTCCTTCAAAGCAAAACTGAGATCTCCCTGAGGAAGATGAAATTCTACCTGAACATGTAGCATCAACCCAGCCCAAGAATGTCCAGCCTAGGAGTGCCTGAGTGGCCGTCAGTTAAACAGCTGCCTTGAGCTCAGATCATTCATCCCAAAGTCCAGGGATCAAGCCCCACATCGGGCTCCCTGCTTGGCAGGAAGCCTGCTTCTCCCCTCCTGTTCCCCCTGCTTCTGTTCACTCTTTCTATCTTTCTTTCTCTCTATGTGAAATAAACAAATAAAACCTTTAAAAAAAAAAAAAATAAAGATTGTCCAGCCCACCAGCCTGCCCTACAACCTTCAGACCTGCTAGCCCCCACAAGTGCAAAAGACAATTCCTTTAAATAAAGTGTCTCTGGAAAACCCTGAATATTGTTAACCTTGAACATGGAATATTTTAGAGGATGTACTGAGCTCACCTTGAAGGATTCTGTAGGGCTTCAAAGAAGGATACTCATAGATGATAATCTTTGGGAAAACTCCTTTTTCAGCTACTGTGAAGTAAGTTTTATCAGGATGTACCTATAGAGAGTAAAATCTCACTTAAATAATAAAAGGAGAATTTTCTTATAGTCCTATTAATGTAGTATTTAGCATATGTGATTTTATAATTTATTAGGATCCCCTTCAATAAAAAACTTAAAAATGGGTACCTGATAAGTACGTGGTGATGGATGTGATTTAAAATGAAATCTAGGGTGCCTGGGTGGTTCAGTCGGTTAAAGCCTTTGCCTTCGTTCGGCTCAGGTCATGATCCCAGGGTCCTGAGATCAAGCCCCACATCCATTGAGGGAAAAAAAAAAAAAAAAATCTCTGCTCAGCAGGGAGCCTGCTTTCCCAACCCCTCTCTCTCTCTCTGCCTGCCTCTCTGCCTACTTGTGATCTCTGTCAAGTAAATAGATAAAATCTTTAAAAATAGAAAAAATAAATAAAACGAAACCTAAGGGAACGCTCATTTTAAGTTTTACTTTTGTTAACAGAGCCATTTCCACCCCTACAGTTTTTTTAATTGCCATCAGAAGAGCTAGAACAATGGTTCTCAATCATTAGCACACATCAGAACCACAGGAGGGCTTATTAAGGCGCAGAAGGCAAGCCCTACCACCAGAGTTTCTGATTCAGTTTATCAGGGCTGGGCCCCCAAAATTTGCATTTCTATCACTAACAAGTTCCAGGTGATGTTGCTGCTGCCAGCCCTGGTACCACTCTTTGAGAACAACTAAGTTAGATGAATTGTTTACCCTCCATATATAAATCAGACTAGCTTTTTGTACAGAAAAATCCATGTTTCTAGAGTAGGTTACAGCTCAGTTTTTAAAAATGCACCTTGGACAAATTCACTGCAAATGTCTATAAACTTACTAGAAGTGAGAAAGATATATTTCCAAGCCAGACGCAGAGGAAAATAGAGTAAATATGCCCCAGCTAAACTATTTGTGTCAGCATTTCAAATGACAGCAGTATAAATCTTACAGAATTATATGTTTATTCCTGGTATTTTTGTTCATTGGTAAGCCAATGTGCAGGAAGAGTCCATGGATATTTTAAAAATAAAAATAGGCTCTTATAAAAATCAACTATTTAAGATACATATTGTGCTTTATAAAATTCTATTTTCAGTTACCATTTTGCAACTCCTGATTTTAAACCTGTGGAAGAGGAGCTTTCCTCAGAGGATATAGGTTGCACTGTAGATTTTGGTACCCAAGATAACACTGTTGCTTTTTCTTCTCCCCACCCATGGCGCCGTAAGACCTATAATAAGGTCTTCCTGCTGACACCTCTTCCACTCAAGTAAACACCCATCACTTCAGCTCGAAACAAGGCTTGGGTTTATAGGATACACACTCAGTGAGAGCAGAACACTTATTGTGTGCTTATTATGTGTCCCAGACACTGTGTGTTTTTTATGTGAATTAATTCCCTTAAATTTTACAGCAACCTTGTGAATTTGGCTACCAATATCATTTTCCCACTGTTTTCATGAGGAAATAGGCACAGCGAAGCTAAGTGACTTGAAGTCATGCTGGCAAATGTCAGAGGTAGAATTCAAGCCAGGTGTTGGAAGCCAGGAAGAAAGTGGAACTAAAAAATTGGAGTTACGAAGGACTTAGGGGGAAGCAGATTACAACTACATCTTTCTAGATGCCCATTTACAGAACAATATTGGGTGAGCTATGTGGTCACAGAAATCTGAAAGGGAATTCAGGCAAATCTTTTGCCCCTCCAGGTCTGGTCTATAGTAAGTGAAAAAATTGCAGCCCTCAGATCAGAAACTCTGTGGGGTTGGGCTTGGTGTTTTATTTTTAGTGGAGACGTGGAATTAATGAGTTATTTACTTTTTATTCAACATACAGATTCACCCTATCTTTTCTGAAAGATAGTTGATATGTCCCCAGAACCGCTTCTCACAGGTTTCTCACTGCTTTGCACGAACACTTCTCATCCACAAATGGTAAACTGTTTTAGGGGGAAATGAAGTGATGAGGACAACTGAGGAAAGGCCCCTGCCACTAGCCAGGCTCTGACAGCCCCAGCACACATGGACATCCAACTGCCAAGAGTCCAGGAGGATGATAAGGGCTGCCATTCTTGACCACAGAACACCTCGCCTACTGACCTCAGACCAAATTATTATACAACAGAATAGAAATTTCAAAACTACATAATGGGAGAAAAAAAGAAGTGCTAGTTTCCTGTTTCTTAGCACTCTGCAAGTGATGTGGACCTCAGGGTACATGACACCTCAGGGTGGCCCCTAACTGACTTCCCTCCACAGAACCCAGGACCCTCAAGTTGGGCCTGTGAATAGTGGCACATAGCTGGTGCCACGGTATCACGTACTTGCATGGATCTAGATTTTTGGTTTTTTGCTTTTTAATATGAGTCTTGTCTCTTTAGATGGATTTTAAACTCTTTGAATTCAGAGAGGTCATGAAACTTTTGTCATTTAAATACCTGCATATTCTGAGTACTGTTGGACACACAATGTAAGATAATAAATTCTTCTTGGGGTACCTGGGTGGTTCAGTCGGTTGAGCACCTGACTTTGGCTCAGGTCATGATCTCAGGGCTCTGGGGTTCTGGGATTGAGCCCCACATCAGACTCCACACCCAGTGTCCCTCTCCCCACCCCCGCCACCTTCCTCCCCCACTTCTGTTCTCTCTCCCTCTCTCTCTCAAATCATTAAAACCTTAAAACAATAATCCTAATTAGTGCATTAATTCTTGCTGGGGGCAGGGACTTTACCATGCACACATGCTACGTACAGATCAATGATCAAGAGACTCTCCTCACTCTTCCCTCTCACCAGGTCCTATTTCGATAGCCGCTCTATTTGTGGATCTCGGATTTTCTTTACCTTCTGCCTTCCCATTCATGTCCCTGCTTCACTTCTCAGAGCAAGAATCTTCAAAACCTCTCCACTCACCTCCCTTTCTAAATACCCTACCAGGTCCCATCTAATTTAATCAAAAGTTATTTCCCACTACCCCCTGCTAGCTTGGCCCAGTCTCTCAGCTGGATCTGCACCAGGCTTTCTGTGGGAAGCCCTCCACCTCTGCAGGGCACGGTGATGTGGGCCCTGCGCCTGCCAGTTCTGTCTGGGCTGCTCACACCTGACAGGCAGGGTGAGAGCAGGGCAGACTTCTATTTAGACCATGATCCTTCTAAAAAACTCTTTGAGCATCTACTATGGAAGTGCTGCTTGTATGTGCCCCAAATCCTGTGTGTTTCTCCTCCTTTCCCTGTCTCACACAGCCTACTCTGAACAGGGGCCCCTCTCGTGGCTCTAAAGGCACCAAGAGGTGTTGTCTCGAGTTGTTATTGGTGAGAGCAGATCTAAGGACACCTACTCTTAAGGATCACAGAGTAGAAAAACAGTCAGGGGGAAAACTTCAGGTATGGGGCCAAGTGCTATAGAGAGCTCAAGTAAGAGACAGCTAAAAAGGTTTTCTTTGGATTTGGCTACTCAGCGGGCCACTGGTCACTTTAGTAAAGGCAATTTCAGTGAGGTGGGAGGAGAAAAGACAAACCTGGCTATGAAGGGAAAAGCCAGCAAGTAAAGAGAAGGCATGGTTGGTTTAGAAGTGCTTTTATGAAGACATAAGTTGGTTTTATGAAGACCAGTTGGTTTAGTGTGCTTTTATGCTGAGGATGAAAAGGAGAGGCCAAAGATATAAGAAAGAAGGTGACTGATGGAGACAGCCACCTGAGGAGGAAGGAAGACACAGCCTCCAAATCACATGCAAATCTTTTTGTCAACTGCTCAAAAATTACTGAATGTACAATGTATACTTGATCTCCTAATGTTCGATTTTATACCTACATCTTATCTGGCACTTCTCCCTATGATTTGAATTATCATTTGTGCTACTCATCTGAGTATTTTTGCAGAATGGAACAAAGTGTTCATTATGAAAAAGCTGCAGGACAGTTGGAAGCCACTTAACCTCTATCAGCTCCAGTTTCCTTATCTGCAAAATGAGATGATCGTATCATTAACATAATATTGTAGTACTGCACAGAGACCATGTCAGTGAATGGAATGGCTGTAATAGTCGAATTGAAAATGCCTAAATCCCCCAATACTACCTATGGTATTGGCACCTAAGAGCTGGGTTGGTCCAAGATGAAACAGATACAAAAAGATAGATTTTTTTTTTCCAAAGTCACCAACAGCATACCCCGATGACACCAATTCCTCTACCACTGCTACTTCGCAGGTACATCTGTTCCTTGGTTTTCAAATTCAGAAAGATCAGCTGGTTCCCAGCTATGTAGATCACAGTATTGCTGTCCAGAAGTTGTAGGTTGGCCCGCTTTCTGCAGTCGTAACCAAAGGAATGACTGAGGGCAAGTTGTTAAGGAAAAGGAGTATAATAAAGTAAGCATCCTAGAGACAGGAAACGTAATGAAATAAATGTATTTTTAAAAGCTGTGCCATTAGGCAAAGGGTCGGTGTTGAAATAGTTGAATTATACTTTGGAACTCAGTTTTTATTTATTACCAATGCAACTTTATTTTTCAATGAAGTGAAAATTCTTATACTCTGATTTAGTCTGTATTTTCATTTTCGTAGGGAGATCCTGAAAGCAGATTCATTTTATAAAAGAAAAGTATTATATAGGCCTCTTCCCCTGAATTTGAAAGGTGAGATGTTTAAAATTCTGACAGAATGTTTCAAAGTTCTGAAAAACCAGTGATAATGTGACTAATATAATAAATCCACATATATGTAACTGAAATTTAATTCACATGAGCAAATTATGAAAATAAACTAAATAATATTTAGCATATAAGTATGTATAATCAATATGCTAACATTTCCTGAGCTCATTAGTATGTATAGGTATGTAGATAATAAGTGTGTGTGTGTGTGTATGTGTGTGTGTGTGTACACATTTATCCTATAGAGTAAATCTGAACTAATCCAAAATAGAGGTTAAAATAACCTGTTTTTATAAAACATCCTTTAAATGTACATTGTTACTACATTCAAGTTCAAATTAATAGAACCCAAGATATAAATGTATTAAGTAAATGAGATTAATCTATAAAAAATGTAGTTTGCAAAAGAAATATAATACATAGTGTATCTTATGTAGATGGATTCATATTTTCTAAGAACTCACTGGTGAACACAGAAGCTAAAGGATCATTGGAGAAATCTTTATTTTTTGAGCCCTTCTTTAAAAAACAAATTCTGATTTTAGGGGATTACCCTTATTTGTAAGTGAATATTTTTAGGGAAAGAAACTATGCAGAATTTTTAACAAGAGTATCTATAATTATAAGAAAGAGAAAATCTTAATGCAATTTGAATTGTGAAGTATATACAAATTACAACAAACTATATATAACTATACCTAGCTCATTGCCTAAGAATTAAATTGAAAAAGAGAACATTTCAGAGCTTTTGATCTGTTCAAGAAAACTGAATTTTATCAATTTAATAAAGACATAAACACCTAAAATTGAATCTTCTATAAAGAGCAAATGAATGTGTGATCCAAAGATCTTGTTGAAGCTATTCAGTCCTCAGGGAAACTATCTGAGGCCTCCTTACAAATAAGAGTGGGAACCACAGGCTCTTTATCTTCATAGAGCCTGGTATGGGGCAGGAGACTTCAGCCACACACCTTTTTCCTTTCCCCAAACTGCTATTTTCTCCTTTCCTTCCTTCTCTCCTTTCTCTGTTCCCAGGTACCAGTATAACACTTTGGAGGGCTTAAAGCTATGTCTACAGCCATGAGTAGAAGTAGGCTACCATCTCTTCACTGACATGGATGGCAGCTGGGAATCAGACATGTGATCATTTATCTGATATTATCATCCCTAATTTCGGGGTCGGGGGGAGACTCCCTTTTACTTGCTGCTGCTCTCCAATGCAGAATGGGTAAGGTTGTTAGTTCCCAAACTCTCCCCTTTCAAATCACAACCTGCTTCTTCTCACAGGTCATCTCTATTTCCCAGACTGCTGAGTGCAGTGTCCTGAGCCTCAGGTATTCAGTAAATATTCAGTAAATATTCCGTTGGGTGAAATAGTTAATTAATGTCTAACTAGAGTCCAATCCTTCTCTTTTAACCCTGGAAGACAGGGGCAGCCACTAACCAGAGCTTTGAAGATGTTCAATTGTGTTCTGCTATAGCTTCAACTCTTTCCCGTTTTGTCCCATCCTCACCTCTGGCTTGTGCCTTCTTAACTTCCTATCAGAGACCCAGGGCCTTCAATGTTCATGGGCATCTAGGACCCTCAGTTTAAGATTACATTTAAGGGACTCCCGGGTAGTTTAGTCAATTAAGCGGCTGCCTTTGGCTCAGGTCATCATCCCAGGGTCCTAGGACTGGGACTGAGTCCTGCATCAGCGGGGAGCCTGCTTCTCCCTCTGCCTACTGCTCCCCCGTCTTGTGCTCGCTCTCTCTGACAAAAAAATACAATCTTTAAAAAATAAAACAACATTGCATTTAATTACATCTTATATAAATTATACTATGGTTTAGGTGCTATTTAATAAATGACATATTTCTTGATTGATTTATAAAACACAAACTTTAAAACTGAAGTAGACTCAACACAATTACTAAAGTACAAAAAAGAGTATGTAGGGGATACATGACAGCTGACTTCTTGGAGCTTCTCATTCTTGGAGAGTACAACTGTCTAATGCGGGATAGTCCAGAGGGTCAGCTTTTGACTCAAGGTCTGGAACAACTAATAATGTAATCTTTCCAAAAATGGGACAAGCTACTTTGTGACTTCCCTGGTATTGAAAGTGTTCACAAAAAGTCTATAGCTTATAGAGCCACTCATCCATCATGAAGAGAAGGAATTCACACCTCAAGGCAAACATCAAGGTCACTCTGACTCTTATTATTTGGAATCTAGGCATATCTCTTTAATACAGAGATCCCTGTATCCTGGAGCAGCAAGTGCCCAGTACTGGGGGCTGGGAGAGAACAAGACCATCCCTGGGAAGGGATGCCTGGGTGGCTCAGTTGGTTAATCCACTGCCTTTGACTCAGGTTATGATCCTAGAGTCCTGAGATCGAGTCCCACATTGGGCTCCTGGCTTGGCCAGGAGCCTGCTTCTCCCTCTGCCTACTCGGCCTGCTCTGCCTGCCTCCACCCCTGCTTGTGCTCAATCTCTCTCTCTCTCTGATAAACAAATAAATAAAACCTTAAAACAAAAAAAAAATGTACCTGGGAAGGTTTTTCAGACTACAAGTGCCCAAGTCCCTCTCCCCACAGATAATAATGCAGTAGGTCCAAGAAAGGTCTCAGACCATGTGTATTTCAGGAAAAGCTTCCAGGTGACACTGATAAACCACCTCATTTGAAAAAAATAGGCTAAAAGAAAGGCAACAGCATAACTTTTATCAGCAACTTGTCCAAAGACCACATACACAAAAAAGTCCTCAGGAAAGAAAACTTCCAAGTTATAAGATTCAGGGTGAATTAGTTTTAGTTACACCTGGGATTGAAATAGAAAGTGATAATAATATGTTCTATCTTTATGTAAAAAACAAAACACTGAGTTATGAAGTACACAGCCCTCCTCTTTAAGCACACCTTATCTAAGAGGCCAGTCAGCGGTCTAGGCCATGTGGTCCCCTCCAGCACCCATCTAAGGGTAAGCATGCTAAACTGCCAGCAAGAGCATGAACGGAAATCTCCCAACCCCACCTGACAAACCTAATGTTGTATAGTGACAGCAACCTTAAATCCTCTTGTTGATTATCCCCACCTTTAAATTTTTTCATGGACTCTTACTCTGCAGACCAATTAAAACTTATTATTTTGGACCCTTCTTCCTCAGGGTTGTCTTCTCTGATATTCATCTGATAAATAGTGTGTCAGTGCCCCTGCCTGCCATTAGCATCAGTTTTAAGAAATCGATGAGTTTAACTTGCTAGGCATTGAGAAAGGGATGCCAGGCTGGTAGAGGTGGGAAACCAGAACAAGAGGCCTTCTGGTCTCCTGCACATCATGTCGCATGAAAGAACAAGCAGAAAAGCATCATTTCTCTTTATGGTTATTTGGCATCAACAAAAGCTTGATTAAATTAAGATCATGTATTTCTATCTCAACTTCTCTAAGGGCCAAGCTTCTTAGAATCTCCTAAGACAGGGATTGGCAAACTTTTTCTGGAAAGGGCCAGACAGTAAACATTCTAGGCTTTTTGAGCCAGGTGGCCTCTGTTTTAACTACTTAATTCTGCACTTGAAGTGCAATGGCAGCCACAAACAAAATGTAAATGAATGAGAATTTCTGTGTTCCAATAAAACTTTATTCACGAAAACAGACCAGAGGCCACATTTGGTCCGTGGGTTAGTTTGCCGACCCCTGACCTAAGAAGCTGAAATCCAAAAACTATACACGTGTAACTGGAGTGGATACACAAGTGTGAGAAGATCCAGTGGTATGTTCGAATCTGGAGTCACAAAAGGCATCGAAATAAGTTCCGTATAGTCGTAGAAGAAGTTCTCTGAGATTTTCTTCTTAACTTCTTCTTCCACCTCTTCGGAGGCTGGAGCAAGGTCTTCCACATACTGAGAGTCTAAAAAATTAAAAGATTTTACTAAGAAGAGCGTCCGATGAATCCTAAAATTGCATTTCACAAAGATAGGCAACAGGTACCTAGCCCATAATACTCCAGCAGTAAGTACCACCAGTGGCCTGAATGTGGGATGCCACCCACTAGTGAGCATGGGAGGAAGAGCCGACATGCCTGTGTGCATCAGGGTGAACGCAGAGCTCTGGTCATGGTTTCTGTAGTCTCAAAGAGCAACTCCTAATCAGTTCAAGTCAGAGTGAGAATTCACTAAACTGGGGTAGAATAGTCCTTAGTCCATCTAGTTCCCAGGAAACCAAGTATGAGAGTTTGGTATGTGATCCTCAGAAATGTAATATACAGCTCCAAAGTCTCTAAATCACCCTGCTAAAGCATGTTCCATGCTTTTCCTTTTATCACCCGACACACCCTGCAAGTTTTTATTTCTGTGAATTTTTAACTGTTCGGTTTGGGCAATCTGTCTTTAAAACAGTTATTATTACTGTGAGAAAACTAACAGTACTTACTTACCTCCAATGTTATCCACATAGTCATAGTGAAATGAACCTGAACTTCCCTCCAAACGTTCCGTATCATAATCATCATCCTCTAAATATGATTCTCCCCCTTCAACAAATGTTTCATCTGTGGCATCCTCTCTCACAGCAACTATTAAAAGTAATTTGTTTTAATAATTCCTACATTTTGAATTAAACATTTCCTTATTTCCAAAGTAGCTAATATTTTTTTTTTTATCACAACAGAAGTAAATTTAAAAAAAAAAAAAAAACTATGGTAAGATATCTGGAAAACCTACATATATTTGGAAATCAAAGAACATTTAAAAATAATGTATGGGTCAAGGAGAAATCAACAAGGAAACTTAGAAATATTTCAAACTAACGGATAATTAAAATATAACATTCAAAATTTGTGGGATGCAACTAAGGCAATGCTTAGAGGGAAATTTCTAGTTTTGTACACTTAGAAGAAGAAAAGTCAAAACTCAAACATCTAAAGCTCTACCTCAAGAATCTAGAAAAAGCAAAAAGAAAATAAAAAGAAATAATAGAAATAACAAAAATGAAAGCAAGGACCAGTTAAATAAAAGGCAAATAAACAATAGAGAAAATGAGCAAAACCAAAATCCTATTCTTTGACAAGATTGGCCAAATGGAGAAACTCCCAGCTGGACCAATCAAGAACAAAGAGAAAGACAATACAAATCTCCAACATCAGGAATGAAAATACATCCTAGAGTTATACCAAAAAATTTTATAATTTAAAATAAATGTACAAATTCTATGAAACATACAGTTACAAAACTTACAAAAGAAGAAATAAACAACTTTCTGTTTATTAAAGAAATGGGATTCATTAGAAATTTTCCATCTGTTTGTATTTTCTTCAATTTCTTTCATCAATGTTCTATAGTTTTCAGAGCACAGGTCTTTCACCTTCTTAGATAAGTTTATTCCTAGGTATTTTATTCTTTTTGGTGTAACTATATATGGGATTATTTTCTTAATTTCATTTTATGCTACTTTGTTAACAATGTAGAAAAAAACAACTGATTTCTGGGTATTAATTGTGCATCCTGCAATTTTACTGAATTCATTTTTTACTTCTAATATTTTTTTGTGGAGTCCTTAGGGTTTTCTATGTATAGCGTCATGTTACCTGTGAATAGTGACAGTCTGATTTTTTTCTTCACAATACGGACGCCTTTTATTGCTTTTTCTCGTCTGATTGCTGTGGCTAGGACTTCCAGTGCGATGTTGAACAAAAATGGCAAGAGTGGACATCCTCATCCTGTTCCTGATCTTAGAGGAAAAAGTTCTGTTTTTCTGTTTTAAGCCATGGATTTTTCATATGTGGCCCATATTATGTCAAGGTATATTCTCTCTAAACATACTGTGTTCAGAGTTTTTATTGTAAATGGATGTTGGATTTTAGATGTCAAATTCTTTTTCTGCATCTATTAACATATTCTTATGATTTTTATCCTTTGTTTTGTTAAATCAATCAAATAACATTGATTGATTTGCAAATAGTGAGCCATCCTCGTATCCTGAGAATAAATCCCACTTGATCATTGGTGAATGATCCTTTCACCATTATTGACTGTGTTTTGTAAACATGTTGTTAAGGATTTTTGCATTTATGTTCATCAGGGATATTGGCCTGTAGTTTTCTTTTTTTGTAGCATCTGTCTGGTTTTGGTATCAGGATATTTCTGTTCTATTTGCAGTATATTCTTCCATATGTTATCCAATTTAATCCTCAAACAACTCACAATTATCATCTTAACGGGTGAGTAAATTGAGGCTCAAAGAGGTGAAATAATCTACCCCAGATCAAACATCTCTAAGTGGTAGACTCAGGCCTCAAACCTAGAGCGCAATTCTTTCTACTATACTGAATTAGAAAAGTTCATTAAAGACTGCAGACTTCACAAGAGAGAGCAAGACCAGATTTGCAAAGAGGTCATTATCAACAGAGAGATGACAGTAACATCTATGGGCCAGGAACTGGAGATCTAATGGTTAAAACACAGTCTCTGCTCTTAACAAACCTAGAATTTAGTAACAGAGTTAAACATGTAAACCATCTCTGCTGCACAAACTTAAATGCTCTTCAAAAGTGATTTTTCCTAAATTTAATAATAAAAATCTAAGTGTATATTATAACCTTTACTTACATTTTGATGCAGACTTCAAGGAGCTCAGAGACCGCTTCCCATCACTCTTTGATTTATCTAATCGCCTCCCATCAGTATCCTGATCCCCTGGTTCCTTCATTTCCTCTGGAAGCACAAAATTGAGATGAGAAAGGGAACAGCTGTGAAAAAAAATCATTTACAGATATCTTTCCCCTAACGAATTCTACAAGCACCAAACACCATGTGTGTTGATAATTGTATGTTTGCATAGTATCCAAGTGACTTAATGGGCAGGAGGTATAGCCACCAGCAGAGACCTCTGCAGAATGGCAGAATATAGTCAGACAGTCCCTTTTCCTAGGCCAACTTACTGTGATGCCCTCTGATTTTCCAGAAGTCTGCAGTGAAATGCCATTCCAGTCCATCTTTTCTCAAATATTCCATCACTAAAGTTAATCCCCTCTCATCCTTACTTTGGTTCATCCCCTCCATTTCCTCTTCTCATCACTCCATCATTTAACTCCTCTGGTGTTACTAATTAATTTCAATTTTTAAATATTTGTTCAGGGTACTTGCTATGTTATCAAGTCTTATGGTAGACACTAAATTATGGTACTGAACTAGAAATGTGACTCCTAACTTTGTGGAGTTTGTTCAGATAGATATTAAATGATCAATTAAAATATAATAAGTGCTATAAGAGGAAAGAATAGGGTCCTGTAGGCATGTCTAGCAAGATGACTAACCCATATCCTCAAGTTCAGGAAGAAGTATTGGAGACAAGGGTGATGAGTGGAGGTTGGCCAGGCCTAGAATAGACAGAATGTATTAGGCAGAGGGAACTTGAGAGCGAGTGCTATGTCTGTGAAGGGCTGAAAGCAGTTTGTTGTGAAACAGGCAGTGAAGAGGAGGCCGGTAGCAGATGATAGAACCATCTCTAAGCTTTTGCTAGAGAGTTTACAACTTATTTCTATGGCAACTGAAAGCCACTGAAAGATTTTAAGGAGGGAAGTGACACAGCAGATTTTCCCTGTCCTCCCTCTATTGAAGCTCTTCGTCTTTAAAAGCACCTGCTATATCCTCCTTATAAGTCTTGGCTTCTCCACCAATCACATTACTGGATATTTACCCTAAATATACAAATGTAGTGATCCAAAGGGGTCTGTACACCTGAATATTTATAGCAGCAAAATCCACAATAGCCAAACTATGGAAAGAACCTAGATGTCCATCAATAGATGAATGAATTTAGAAGAGGTGGTATATATATACAATGGAATACTATGCAGCCATGAAAAGAAATGAAATCTTGCCATTTGCAATGACATGGAACTAGAGGGTATTATGCTGAGTGAAATAAGTCAATCAGAGAAAGACAATTATCATATGATCGCTCTGATATGAAGAATTTAAGAGGCATGGCAGGGGTTTGTGGTGGGAAGGGAAGGAAAAATGAAACAAGATGGGATCGGGATGGAGACAAACCATAAGAGACTCTTAATCTCATGAAACAAACCGAGGGTTGCTAGGGGTGGGGTGAAGGATAGCGTGGCTGGGTTATGGACATCGGGGAAGGTATGTGCTACAGTGAGTGCTGAATTGTGTAAGACTGATGGTTCACAGACCTGTACCCCTAGGGAAATAATACATTATATGTTAATAAAAATAATTTTTTAAAAACAGGAGAGTTTGAGATGTTATAATGTAGCAACTATTATTCTCAAAAAATACACACCAGTTACACAATTAAAAAAAAAAAGTCTTGGCTTCTCTATGCTAAACACCACATATCCTCCACCTCCTTCTACTGCAGGACTGGCAAGCAGAATAGAAGACAGTTCTTTTTTTTTTTTTTTAAGATTTTATTTATTTGACAGAGAGAGATCACAAGTAGGCAGAGAGGCAGGCAGAGAGAGAGAGAGAGGAGGAAGCAGGCTCCCTGCTGAGCAGAGAGCCCGATGTGGGACTCGATCCCAGGACCCTGAGATCATGACCTGAGCTGAAGGCAGCGGTTTAACCCACTGAGCCACCCAGGCGCCCCTAGAACACAGTTCTATTTGACTCAGATCTGTGGTTTGATTCAGGTTTGAATCTCAGTTTTGCCACATAAGCTTTCCATGAATTCAATTGTAAACAGGAGTGAAGTAAAAACAACTTACAAGACTGCTATGAAAATCAATTGAACTAGTGCATTATTTTCCTTTCCTGGTCTGTGAAGAAAGGCTAGTATGCCAAAAGCAGATGGGATACACACTACATGGTTTGTGGAGAGGGCAGTGTGAACACCACCTCCTTTCATCTGTATCTTGGGGGTCATTCCATCTGCTTTCTTGCAGCGACATCATGATGATGCCCTGCCTTGATTTGGGGGACAATAGTGCAGGGTCCAAATGTTTTTCTTAAAAGCTATTAACAGGAAACATAGGTCCTAAAATGACACTTATGTTACTAAATTTTGTTTAGCACTTTGAGGCCATTTTTCTGGATTACCAAAATGATGTTTTACCATTTAAAAAGTGTACGTGTGTGTGTGTGTGTGTGTGTGTGTGTGTGTGTGTGTGTTTTCCCTTAATGTTCTCCCTTTCTTCTTTCTTCCTCACTCTCTTCCTTCCTTCCTTCCTTCCTCTCACCTGATTGTAAAATATATGCCCACTAGGATTGGGAAGTGTGTAGGAATCAAATGATGGAAAAATCTTAAGTAGCAAGATCCTTTAAAATACATTTCCTTTTCCTTCCGGTTTGGATATACAGACTTGTTTTCTACATTTATACAAGTCATGGATTTGAAAATAATTAAATAATTGTAACAATAAAATAATTTTTAAAGATCAATATTGCAAGCTAATATCCGTTACTGCAGCATGGTTGCACATTATCCCACCCTGTGGGTAACGGTCTTTAGGGAGCTACAAACATACCTAAATGCCATATTTTCCCTCCCTGTAAAGGTTCTTTATAATGTATATTTACTAACTCAATTCTTAAAACTACTGAGCCCACTTATACCAAATGGTATTACACTTGTCATTGCCGAAGACACAAAAAAGAGCAACAGTGAACCCTTAACCTTAAATAGTTTACAATCTAGGAAGAAGAAATTGACAGTTCTCTTGGAATATAGTCTCAGAATAAGCTCTTCTAAACCACTGATCCAGATACGGGGCTGACCAGAACAAGGATGGTCTGAAAGTCCTGACTGGAGAGCAACTATAGCTAAGGGTTTCCTTGATAAAAATCAACATGTAAACTATTGGAAAAAAAAATAAACTATTCTCTCAGTTGCCATGTCGCAGACCCTAAATAAGCAGAGCAGAGCAGGCTCTGGGTTTGCCAACCAAAGTAAATGGATATCTTGTGGCTGTTGATCAGTTAAGAACTGAGAGATAACTGTTCCATCTGTAAATTTCAGTAACACCTCCGTCTATAAACATGTATTGCTTTATTTTCTATTGCCAGCATACAAATTTCACAACCTAAGATAATACCCATCTCTTCTCTCACACTTTTTTGGGTCAGAAATCCAGGTACACTCTGTGGGTTCTCTTGAGTTTCACAAGGTCAAAACAACGTGTTGGCAGAGCTACTTTCATTTCTGCTGGCTCTGGGGAAAAATCTATTTCTAGGCGTATTTAGATTATTGGCAGAATTCAGTTCCATGTGGTTGTAGGACCAAAGCCCTTGTTTTCTTGTTGACTGTAGGCCAGAAGTTATTCTGTTTCCAGAGGCCGGGTGGCTCATGGCCCCCTTCAAAGGCAGCAATGGTAGGTCAAGTACCTCTCAATGGTTTCAATCTCATAGTTTTCTTTTCTGCTTCCTACCACTAAAAATTTCATGAGATCATTTTCTGTCCTTTACTCTTCTCTTTTCCAGATACATTTATTTTTAACAAAGTGTAGCTGATCATTAACAGGATACATATATTCTAATAAAGAGCTTGTAAGACCTAATAAATCTACTGAAAGTGAATAAGAAACAGTTAGAGTAAACAATTATGGTAACAAATATGGTAACCATTATGGTAATGCTGGTTTGTAAACAAAGAGTTTAAGCCACAACCAAAGGTAAACTGGTGTCAAGACAAAAGTGTAACCAGGTGGTGGGTATTGGGGAGGGCACGTATTGCATGGAACACTGGGTTTGGTGCAAAAACAATGAATACTGTTACGCCGAAAAGAAATGAAAAAAAAAAAAGTGTACTCTTTATCCCACACTATTATAAGCAATATATTCCTCAAGTGGCTAATATGACCATGCAATAAATTTTAATATCACAAACACAGTTACTATCAGGTTGTGGGCAGTATGGAAGAAAATACTGGAACCGAAAGAATTTTCCCAGTGTTCTGAACTAGCACTACTGTACAAAAATACTGAGATCTTTTCTCAGCTCTTCTGGTTTAAAAAGGGGGGCTTTAGAACCAAGGGGCACCTGATCTAGAGATTGGCAGTGTAATTGGTGAGATGGAATAAGGTGATTTTTTATTCATGTGGTTGGCTGGTTAGGTTGGGGTTGTTTCGAATCAAGGAACTGGGAGGTTGTACTGTAAATTGCTGAGGCTCTGGAGCCAGAATGGCTTGGGTTCACATCCTAGTTTGGCAGAGGAGAAAGGTTAACTTGGGCAAGGGCCAAGTCGTTAGCATCCCTTAACTCTTAGTCCATTTATATGTAAAATGAGGGTGATAAATAAGATTGTCTGGCAGAGTCATTGTACGTATTAAATGAGATCTTTTATACTCTTAGTTCTCAACACCTGCTGCGCTTTCGGAATCACTTGGAAGACTTTCATAGCCTACCATTCTCAGACTCTCACTCCCTAAGTAATTCTTTTGTGCAATCAAAGATAAGAAGCTGGGCTTAAGGACCAGGGGTTTACTGAGTAAACCAGGGGTTTGAGTACCAGTAGGTACACAAAAATAGTAGTTGTTTTTACCATAATTACTACAAATTGTCTCTAATACAGCCAGAGCTCAATAAATGTGACCATGGAATCTTCAGACAGTTGAAAGAGGTCTTATCTAGTCCAACCTCCCACCCAGTGAAAGTCAAACATCTGCAACATTAAGCTCAGCACTGTTAGAAAAGCAGTCTAGTGTGTTGGTCAGGCTGAGAACTGGCTACAGTCAGCCTGGTACTGTGCTTACAGCCTGGCTCTCCTTCTTACACCTCCTGTGAGGTGTTAAACAGGTGTTTAGCCCCTCTGTGCCTTGGTTTTCTCATCTGTAAAGTACCTACTTCATAAGGTAAAGTACCTACTTCATAAAGCTGTTCTGAGATCTCACTGAGTTAATACAGTAGAGTTTTTTTGTTTTGTTTTAAAGATTTTATTTATTTATTTGGCAGAGAGAAATCACAAGTAGTCGGAGAGGCAGGCAGAGAGAGAGAGAGGGAAGCAGGCTCCCTGCTGAGCAGAGAGCCAGATGCGGGACTCGATCCCAGGACCCTGAGATCACGACCTGAGCTGAAGGCAGCGGCTTAACCCACTGAGCCACCCAGGCGCCCAATACAGTAGAGTTTTAAGAGCAGTGCCTGACACATAGAAAGTCAGTATATAAAATGATTGAAGGGATAAATTTATTCATTCTTGAGTAAATGAACAAATGAAGGAACACTTCAAGAGATGATCAGGTGGCTTCGATTCAAACATTTCAGGTTAGTAAGTAAGCACATTCTGTTAATGCTCAGCTCTAGTTCTTAGTTATTTTATACTAAGCTGAAATCTGCTTCCCTGCAACTTAGATCCATTTGGCCTTTGTTCTTCTGGGGACATATACAAGTTTTCCTGTGCACTATAACCATTCAAGTAATTGTAGCTACTTTACTTTTCTCCCTAGATCCTCTCTTTTCCAGCTATAGCCTCTCAAGTCTTTCAATTACTCCTCACCAACCTGGTTTCAACTCTTTTCGGCATCCTGATAGCTCAAGAAGTTCCTTCCCAATGCATTGAATATCCCTCCCAATTTTGTATCTTCTTTGAGGGATCCAGAAATTCTCCAAAAGAGATGAACTGTTACTCTACTTGTTGCAAACAGTGTATTGCTTTAAGGCAGCCTAATATTACATTATCTTCTGGGGGTGGTGTGGTAGGCTTATCATATGCTGACTCAACATAATCAGTTTGTAACCAGCCAGAACGACTACGGCACACTTTGTGTGTTCGCAACCACGCCCCATCTCATACAACTGAACAAGCTAGGTTTGGGAGGCTATTTGTGAACTCTCTTAAATGTCCTTTTATTAGATTGAACTCCACTGATCCACCCTATGGCTGGCTAATTCCGTTAACCAACTCACTGAGGAGACTATCAAGTTTTGAGTCAACCCTGAGGACGTATAAAGGAAAAAAAAAATCATAGTACATAGTGGTGCAAAGGCATGTGTTGCCTCCAGGAGGTTGCCTGGAAACCAGACAGAATGGTCCTGAATGCAACATTAGTTAGATTCATTCCCCAGATTCCAAGGTCCTCAGTCTCACAAACTCAGACACTCCATCTCCGCAGTGTGCCAGAGCTGACCATGTTAAGACTCAGGGACTGTCACATAAAACAGATGCTCAGTTTCTACTTAACAATGTGAAACACCACTGTGCGAAGAATAGTAATACTCCATGTATTTTGAATGCTTACCACGTGTCAAACACAGTTCTAAGGATTCTGCACATACTGTTTCACATGTTTCTCCAAACAACTCAATGAGTTACACGCAATTTCCAGATGAGAACACAGAGCAGTTACTCTGAACCCTTCCCTCTCGCGCACCCATGCAGTTGGTTTCTATGTCCCGTTGCCAAGTGAACAGTCATTGAGCCTTTTGAATTCATCCTCTCCCTTCTACTCCCAGTGTCACCACCCTCATCTGGTTATGTCATCTCACCTGAACCATTACCACAGCCTCACACCTTGTCTCTCGCTTCTATAGCCCATTTCTACCCTGCCTCTTGTAGTTACAAAACACAGCTTTTATGTGCTACTTTTCCTGTTTGAAACCTATAACGGCTCCTCATGCCACAGAATAAGAACTCTGGTTCCTTGGCATGGCACAGAGGTCCCTCATCTGCACTTTCCCCCTTCCTTGTCCTTCCTTAGTCTCTTCTCCTCCTGCAATGTCCTAGCAGCCACGAGGGACAACTCACCATGCGCGGGACACACCGAGTACCTGTATGCTCCTATATCTGCTTGCATGCAACAAGCATTTACTCTGCACTGACTTTACCTGCAATATCCTAATTAGTAACAAGAACCCCATGAAGTAAGCATTATCATCTTTCTTTTTAGATATTAGGAAACTGAAATGCAGAGGGGTCAACTTGACAAGCGTCACACGGCTAAGTGTGGGGCCATCTGGTTTACTTGACCCCAGAACCCAGGCACTTTCCCACCAGACTCCCTGCTTCTGGCTTAGATCCGCCTAACTGGCACTCCTGGGGTCTGCTGTCTTCCGCTCCAGTCGGATTAGGAGCTCCTGGCAGGCAGGAACCGTGTCCAACTTTGTAAGCACGACGTCTAGCTCTATGCCGTCAATGCCGGTCACTTCAGCGCTTGTTAAACCGACTCGTACCAAGGATGAAGGACTAGGTCCCAGCGAGCCTGGAGAACGCTGGCTCAGCCTGAGAGAAGTCCAAGTGGGGATCACTGCTCCTTGACTCGCCAACAGATCTGAGGGGGAAGTTGTGGGAACTTCCCTGCTGCGGGCCTCCAAACTTACCCGAAGCACCGAGCGCGGCCGCGCGTTCCTGGTCCCGGCGCCAGCCCCAGGTCTCCGTTTACGGCGGTCGCCAGGCAACGCCCCCCTCCTCCCGGTGGGCGGAACCGGATGGGCGGTGAGGCGCATGCGCCGCCCGAAGGCGGCTGCGCGGGGAGGGGGGAATCCCCCGCGTTGGCCCTCGGACTCTCAGTCGCTTTGGGCTTTGGTTCTGGCTGCTTTCAGGCACGTGACTCGGGTTCGAGCCGAACAGAAAAGCGCAGCATGTTATCAGGTTATTATCCCATTTTAGTTTTATATCCAGTTTATACTATTATAATTATCCCAAGAATGTTATATCAATAAACGAAATGACTTTTGAATACTTAAGACACCTGCCCGGCAATTTAAAAAATGGCCCCTAGGGGCCCCGGCACACTACCACCGCAAAGATAAACATCTGAGGCTTTTTTATTGAGCTGTTTATGTGCCTCTGTTATCTCCGTTGGCTTCTACACGGAAATGATCTTATGTTGTGGGATCTTTGGTCTCCTGCTGCGGGGTGCGCAAAGTAGAGGCCTACCCAGAATTTCTAGGTTCCGCAGTTTGCTCCTTGGCGGCTCTGTGGTGCAGTAGTCACTGGTGACCAAACGTTGGTTTAAAATGGCTACCTGGTACACCTGAAACTAATCACTGTCCTGTATGTTAACTAACTGGACTTGAATAAGAACTTAAAAAACACTGGGTACAGTGTTGCAGTAAGTGACAAAGCACTTTGTATCAGAATGCATAGTGGATTCTTACAACTGAATAAGGAAAAAAAAAAACAAAAACAAAAATAAAAAAACTTAGAACCTAATTTTTCAAATGGGAAAGGGCTTTGACTACTTCACCTTATCAGAGGTCTGAGTGGCCAGCAAACACAGTAGTCCTTTGCAAAATGCACACCACAGTGCACATACACCTCACCCGCCATAATGGGTACAATTTTTAAAACTGCCAGAACCCAATGTGGAAGATATGCAGCAGCTGGAACTCTGACTGCTGGTTGGAATCTAATGGAACGACTTTGGAAAACCATTTGGCAGTTTCTTTAAAAGTTAAACTTATACCAGGCCATTCCTTGTCCGAGGTATTTATCCAAGAAAAACAAAAGCTTCTGCCTATACAAGGCCTGGTCCATGAACGTTGACAGCAGCTATGCTTGATAACCAGAAACTGGAAAGAAGCGCATCGGTCATTGACAGGGAAATGGATAAATGCCCATACAATGGACTACTACTCAGAAGTAAACAAGGAGGAAACTGACACACACAACATGAATGAATCTCAGTTATAGTGAGTGAAAGAGCCAGACACAAAATAGTACAATTGTATGATTCCTTTTAGATAAACAAATCTATGATGACAAAAAGCACATCAGTTTTTGCCCAGGGCTAGAGTAAAGGGAGGGATGCACTGAAGGGACGGGAGGAATCTTTTGGAGATGACCGAAATGTGTCTTGTAGTGGTAGTTTCAGCTGCCAAAAGTCAATTAATTATTCTTTTACAGTTAATTATATATACATTATCTTTTACAGTTAATTATATATACATTATTTCTCAATAAAGTTGATTTTCAAAAGGCTGTGTTCTATTTTGTATTTATTGGTTTCCATGTTACACAATTTTCCAAAAACTTTATTCCATGCATTTGTTGGTAGTACTGAAATGTTCTCTTCAGTCAAGTATTCTTGACTTCTAAAGTCTCCTGATTTAAACGATTATCTTTACTGTTAATTATCAAATGGTATATCCAGGGTGTCTGAAAAGTCAGAAAACGTAGGATAAACTTACTTTTAAACAGCATGTTAGTTACATTTTCAAATAATATTCTCAACATGTTTTCTTCAACCTCCAAACATCTTCAGGTGAAGTATCTCTAAATTTAAAGCACTGAGTCCAATGTTAATTTGAGAAAACCACAAAGAATTCACTACATAGTATCTTTAAAAATCTGGAAACACAAGGAAATAGTGTATTTATTTATGCACCAAAAAACTGGCAATCATCATTACGGAATGCTTATTATGAGTCAGGTCCCGTCCTTAACATATTTACATATACTCACCTCTCTTACTCCTCACAACCCTATAAGATATATCATGTCTGACTATCAAATGGAAAAATAAGATAATGTACTCAGGGACACAGCCCAAGTGGCAGAGTTGGCATTTGCATCCAAGCTTTGTGATGGCAATACTTGCAGACTTAGCCGCTGTGCTGGATCAACTCTTTCTTGTAAGTTAGGAGGAGTCCAATGATTGTATTTTAAAAAGAGGGGTGCCAGGGCACCTGGGTGGCTCAATGGATAAGCCTCTGCCTCCAGCTCAGGTCATGATCTCAGGGTCCTGGGATGGAGCCCTGCAGTGGGCTCTCTGCTCAGCAGGGAGCCTGCTTCCCCCTCTGTCTCTGCCTGCCTCTCTCTCTGTTAAATAAAATCTTTTTTTTTTTTTAAAGGGGGGGTGGTGCCTGGGTGACTCAGTTTAGCTTCTGACTCTTGATTTTGGCTCAAATCATGATCTCAGGGTTGTGGGATTGAGCCCTGCATTGGGCTCTGTGCTGACATGGAGCCTGATTAAGATTCTCTCTCTCCTTCTCCCTTGAGACCCTCTCCCCTGATTAGTGTTCACTATCTAAAAATATAAGAGTTTCAAGCCCTGGCTTTACCTCATACACCCTGGCATTAGACAACTTACTTACTTCATCTCCAGGGCTTAATTTTCTCATCTGTAAAGGGGAGGTGGGTGGCATTCAAACATGTCTAACTCAGTTTTACTGGAGATTTTAATGAGATAGCCATAGTTATGGCTCAATAAAGATAGTATAATTATTATTGTTGTTATGATTTTGTACTTGCAGACCATAGTCACTGTAAGATGGCAGCACAGTGTAGGCTTTGTACAAAGACTTCTTATGTCCCATCCCAGGGCCCCCACGCCTAAGTTGTGTGACTTTGAGAGGGTACTTACCCCTCCTGGTACTTCAGTTTCTTTATCTGCAAAAGGAGTAATAGTATCTACCTCATAAAGGTATCTTAAAATCATGAAAAGTGGCTAAAACAGCGCCTGGCACTTATGAAACAATGAATTATTATTAAATTCTGCTGACTTAAAATGATCTCACTATTCAGCATAGGAATGATTGTATCATTAACTATGGATTTGATTATCTTGTTTCTCTCCCAAGCTGTAATATGGAAAACTGCAAATCTTATTAAAGTTTAGCAAGTGATATAGCAGCTTTCTGGGGCTTTTTTTTTTTTTTTAAGATTTTATTTATTTGAGAGAGAGTGTGCTTACAAGCAGAGTGGGGCAAAGGGACAGGGAGAAGCAGGCTCCTGCTGAGCAGGGAGCCTGGGCCTTCATCTCAGGACCATGGGATCATGACCTGAGCCAAAGCAGAATGGACTGAGCCACCCAGGCACCCCTGGGGCATTTTGGAGAAGTCCTATGTTAGCCAAAAACTTGAGTCCTAACACAAGAAATAGAAGTGATCTGGGTTTGGACTACAAAGTGAATACAAATGTAGTACATCATCAAATATAGCAGAGTTCACCCCTCTGAGTTCAATGGTTCAATGGTTCAATGGTTCCCAAACTGAAGCATGCATCAGAATCACATGAGGGGCCTATTAAAACAGACATTTTCTGATCAATGGGTCTAGGGCATGGCCCATGAATTTTCACTTCTAACAAGTACCCGGGTGATCCTGACACTGCAGGGCCATACTTTGAAACCCACTGGTGCAGCCAGCTCTGAGAGCTGATAGAGGGCCCAAAGTAGTGTTACTTAAAACCAAATATGCACCAATTTATGATTTGGGGGTAATAAATATCTTCATAATGTTTCCCAAGCTTGGCTATACACTGGAATCATCTGAGGAGGTTTCTTAAAATGTTGTTTCTGTCCTACTCCGAGGTCTAAGTTAACTAGTCTGGAGTGAGACTTGGCCATTGAGAATTTTAGAAGGTCCCTATATGACCCTAATGGCAACCAAAGCTGAGAAGCACTGCTTTAGAAAGCCCAAGAGAGCAAGCTCTTTTCCCTGTTATCTATTATTCTTGGGAATTTTTTTAAACCTACTTTTGAAGTTTATCAATTAAAACAATTATTAGCAGGATGGATACTTAAATGTCAGTTCCACAGATTCCCAATGAGCACTAGTTCTCAACTTTGGCTACACATTAAATCACCTTAAGCAGCTTTATTAAAAATGTCATGTCAAGGGATATCTAAGTGGGTCAGCTGGGTAAGCGTCTTGCTTCAGCCCAGGTAATGATCCCAGGGTCCTGGGACTGAGTCCTGTGTCCAGCTCCCTGCTCACTGGGGAGCCTGCTTCTCCCCCTGCGTGCTGCTTCCCCTGCTTGTGCTCTCACACATGCGCTCTCAGGTGGACAGATAGACAGATAGATAAATGTCATGCCAACGGCTCACTTCCCAGGTAGCTGGTTTGGTCTTTTTTCCATGCTCCCAAAGTCGAGATCCATGGCTTTTGAAGTTTAAAGGAATAAAAGGGGGAAAAGTAAACAGCCAACCAGTTGAGGAACATTAAGAGAAATTAAGTCCAAAGAATATATTCACATAAAAAAAAAAGAATACATTCACATGAAATCTTGCCATTTGCAACAATGTGGATAGAACTAGAGAACAGTGTGCTAAGAGAAGTCAGTCGGTCAGAGAAAGACAAATACCTTATGATCTCACTTATATGTGTAATTTAAGAAACAAAGGAGCAAAGGGGAAAAAGAAAAAGAGACAGAGAGGCACACCAAGAAACAGACCATTAACTATAGTGAACAAACTGATGGTTACCAGCGGGAGGTGGGTAGGGGGAATGGGTGAAATGGGTGATGGGGATTGGGGAGGGCACTTGTGTGATGAGCACCAGGTAATGTATGGAAGTGTTGAATCACTATATTGTACACCTGAAACTTATACTACATTGCATGTTAACTAACTGGAATTTAAATAAAAACTTCAAAAATTAAAAAAACAAAAAACAAAAAACAATGCATTCACAGACCAAGAAGAAAACTTGACATTTCAATATTAGGAATGGTATTAAATGGCTTTATATTCCGGGCAGGGCTAGTATTTATTAAACACCAAGTTTTTAAAAAGTACATTACAGATTGAAGAACCTGCAATAATGCAAATGAATACAGATGACTTCATGTAAATAACATCAATGATACACAGGGAAGAATTATATTTTTGCCACCACAATGAAGAGGCCCAAATGAAAGTTGCATTTGACACTTCAAAGAATACGAATAACTCAGGAGGGACAGTGTTGTCTGAGAAAGTTCCCCAAGTAGTTTCAAAGTGTTTCCAGTGCCCTACTCCCACTACACCAGGTTGAGAATTCCCATCACACAGTGAAAGAACAGAGGTAATTTTTAAAGGAAGTTTAAAATAAAAGGCAGTGTCTGAGAGCCAAACAGGTGCTTTGGAGAAAACAATCTTGAATGTGTTGTAGATTCAGGGCTGGGAAAGTTGATAGCAAACTTTTGTACTCATTTCTGTTTCAAACACTAAATATACCAATAAATCAATGTCACTGCATTTAGACACAAGCTCTATGATCATTATTTATTTGATGTACATTACAATTATTGATGACATTTTCACATTCAAAGCCTATCCAAGAATTTTATAATATATACATCCACTCTTAGCTGCATAAACAAATGTGAATAAATGCCCCACACCTACTTTTTAAAGCTGTACATTCCACTTGACAGAAAAAGGCATGGACAACAGTAACTTCGTACCCAAAAAGAAATCAAAGGGAGGGCTTAATTTTTCTGAAAGCCAGACTTTAATCACCCAGAGCCATTTTATTATAAGTTATATACAAAGTAACTTAGCTCTTTAGGAAAAAATAAAAGAAATACATCACTTAAGATGTATATACTAGACAAAAAAAGAAAACCTGAATAAAGATGATAAGGCAAAATGCATTACTCAGCAAAACCTTATAATACTTATGAAATTATGAGAATATAAAACTTCAATTTCCCTATAATCAAAATTTAATTCACAGAAGGTTGTACATTAGTTAGTTGTTGGAAATCTATTTGAAAAGATCCAAGATTTAAATAATTGCTTTATTCTTTGTTCCGTAAGTACTAAGTTACAAGATCTTTGTAGGTTTTACCTAAAAGGACAAGAAAAGCTGAATGCAGAAACAGGGAAAGAAAGGGAGTGGGAGTTCAAGAATATACTGCTGAAAACAAATTCTATACAACGAACTTCACTTATGACACGTGGGTAGAAAGAGCAAACCAGCCTTCTTCATTCTGTTTTTCCGTCTGTTGAACAAAGATGCAAGATGGATTTAGAAAGTAATCAGAAACATGAGCCCAGTCAAGGTTTATAATTATTTAGACCAAGTACATAGAATTGAAGGATCATCACAGGATACTGAAAATTAAACTGCTACTAGCAATTTTTATTTCCTAACAGAGCTACTCCCAAATAACTGATTCCCCTGGTCAACAGATCCCCTGATTGATTGAGGAAACCTAAGTTTTAAATAAAAGATGAATGTATCTTATACAAACTATAGGTACAAATTTTTAAAATAGCAAAGTTATTTGATCTTAATGAATTAAATTTGTTACTAAATTCCAGAGATTAAGGGCAAATTATATAAAACAGTCTACTTTAAAACTTTTTTAGGGGCACCTGGGTGGCTCAGTTGGTTAAGGGTCCGAGTCTTGATTTTGGTTCAGGTCATGATCTCAGGGTTGTGGGATGGAGCCCCATGCTGGGCTCCACACTCAGCAGAGAATCTGCCTGAAGTTCTCTCTCCTCTCCCTCTGCCTCTACCTCTCTTATGTGTGCACACACATGTGCTCTCTCTCTCTTTTAAATAAATAAGTAAATCTTTATTTTAAAAACTTTTTTAGGATATAAGAAACAGCAAAGAATAAATCTTGTAGTGCTAGACAATTGGGATATTTGAGAATAACAATCTGGTTTATAAATACTCAATATTTACTGAAGCACTCACTACTTAATCCAATCTACAGCAAATCAGAAGATGTATGACACTGATTAACCACAACTTCTCTAACCAGTGGCACACTCAAATACAGCACACTAGGGTAAAGTGACAAGAAAAGTGACCCCAGGGCCCAGAATATCCCAATCCCACACAGCCAAAGCAAGCACCAAGGGACTTCAAGGCACGCCTGTATGTCCTGTCACATTACTGGAATGCTTTGTCTGAAACCAGTGATTTCCAGTGTATGTTGAAATCCTATTGAATTTTACCTTATTCCTTAGCTACCCTAGAATACAAAAGAAACTATATGGCTTAATGGTTTTTTTTCTAGTAAAGGTGAATTAGGAATTCTTTTCTTCTCAGAATTTTATGTCACCTGTAGGATAGCAAGACCAATTAAGAATGGAAATCACTAGGGGCGCCTGGGTGGCTCAGTGGGTTAAGCCTCTGCCTTTGGCTCAGGTCATGATCTCAGGGTCCTGGGATAGAGCCCCACATCAGGCTCTCTGCTTGGCAGGAAGCCTGCTTCCTCCTCTCTCTCTCTCTGACTGCCTCTCTGCCTGCTTGGTCTCTCTCTGTCAAATAAATAAATAAAATCTTTAAAAAAAAAAAAAATGGAAATCACTAAATCAGCCACCTTCCCTGACCCCTACACAAATTTCACAATTACATTTTATCACATACCTTTGTTCTTGGATTAACAGGTGTGAATCGCCCACTTCCTGAGGTGGCATTTAATGGAGAACAAGAATTACTAGTAGCCCCTGAAGATCTATTTATGCAAAATAAAAGAGAGTGAGAGTGTGATCTATCATCATTAACCTTCACAAATTATATAAGACTGACAAATCTCAGTACTGGCAATGGCTGAGTTAAGTCTAAATGAGGTAATTATTTCTAACATATTTTAATCACCCTAAGTTGTTTGTTTGTTTGCTTTTAATTAATAGACTTCCATTTTTAGGGCAGTTTTAGGTTTACAAAAGGACCGAATGTAAAGTACAGAGAGCTCCAATATAGCTCTCATTTCCCCCCCAGTTTCCCCTATTATTAACACTTTGCATCAGGTTACTACATTTATCACAACTGATGAGATAATATTGATACAGTATTCATTAAATCCATGGCTTGCATCAGGGCTCACCCTTTTGTTATACATTCTATGGGTTTTGACGAGTATATAAGAACAATTTCCACCATCAAGTATCATGCTGTAACATTCTGAACATTAAAGGGGAAAGATGCATGTGCAAGGGCAGGGTAAGGCTGGAAGAGTAAGGAGCCCTGGAACAGCAGCGTAGTGTCGCGGTAAGCACAGAGAGTGGAGACAGAAGAGCCAGGTCCACCCTCAGTGCCACCTTTTACCAACCATGTGACCCATCTAAGCAAAACACTCAAGTAGCTCAATGAGCTTCAGTTTATTATAAAGGAGAAAAATGCTACTGGTCACTTTACCCACCCTGTCTGTCAGAGGTTATCTCCTAATTTTATAACCTATAAAGTGCTCTATATATGTGCTATTATCCTATTTTTGTTCTCAACAGACAACCCACACTGTTCTACTTAAGGCCTATTCCTCACTCCTCTTCTTTTCCCCAGAAATTCTTCTCTCTAATTGCTTTATTTTCTCTACACGAGTGAGTCTGTCTGAACCTAAGTTAGATACTATGCACTTTCTTTTTTCACACATAGAATGAAAAACCACATTTTTTCATTTTTTAAAGTAACTGTTCATATTATAACCCTACCTTCTGGGATTTATCCCACTGGTAGGAGAGACAGTACTGCATTTTGAGCTTTCTGGGGCTTCAGCTCCTGGAATAGATACTTCAATTGTCCTCTTTCCTCCTTCTAAAATATAAAAATAAATATTAGTTTCATTATCTTTCATTAAAATAAAATAAAAATTTAACTTGATTTCTATCTTACTGAAAATTGCACATTACAAATTTGGAGGTTCTTTCTATATTTTCATTATGGCCCACAGACACCTTTGAAGGATTTTTTGTTTGTTTGTTTCTCAAAATGAACTGTGAGACAAGAAACTTTAGTTACTAGTGTCAATTCAGTAGCATGCCAGTTCATAGAAAGCCAGAATCTTCAGACAAGTGGTATCATGTCAGATCTGGAAGTGAAAAACAGAAATTAAGAGCTAGCCCTAAAAATCTTAAGATTTTTGTCACAAAGAACTTATCTAAAATTTTCAAAAAAATTAAAAAGAAAAAGGAAAATTTCTGAAGTCATTCAATAAAACTTTAAATCCTCTAAATCTATTACATTATTAGATTCCTGAAGGCATTGGCTTAGGAGGGGAAAGTTGGCTGAAGAGCTCATATAGCCAATGGCAAGTATAATTGTATTCATTTTCAATATTTCACAAGTAGATTATCACTTAACAAATATTTACTATCTACTAATGAAAGACTTAATGTCTATCCTGAGCAGTTTCACAGAGGTTCCTAGGAATCAGTACTTAAGAGCTTTATTGGGTAATGAAATCATATTTAATTGTACGACATATTCCTCCATTACCCTAGAAAACAAAAGAGGTTTTGCATGGCATATGATTATTTATATCTTTATCATCACAGTGCATAAAGATACCCATGAAACCAAAAATTTTACTTTTAAAAAGGAATATATTTGAAAAGGAGTATCTTTACTTTTAAAAAGGAATATTTTACTTTTAAAAAGGAATACTCCAAAAAGAGTATTTTGGAGATATAACCACTGGAATGAAAAGAACTCCATTTAGGGGCACCTGGGTGGCTCAGTGGGTTAAGCCTCTGTCTCTGACTCAGCTCATGATCTCAGGATCCTGGGATCAAGCCCCGAATCGGGCTCTCTGCTCAGCTGGGAGCCTGCTTCCCCCTCTCTCTCTGCCTGCCTCACTGCCTACTTGTAATCTCTCTCTCTGTCAAATAAATAAATAAATAAAATCTTTAAAAAAAAAAAAAAAAGAATGCAGTTTGCAAATTTACCAATTTGCTTTAGAACTTCAGATAAATCACTTCTTTTCCCTCAGTTTTTTTATGTATCAAAAAGCTTTAAGACCAGCTCTGTATACTTTCAGGGTGTGTTGAGAACTAATTAAGATAATAGAAACAAAGTACTTTTAAACTTAAAGAACAATTGAAACAGAAGATGTCTAATGTATTACAAAATTATTCTTAAGAGTAATTTGGCTTATTCTTCTTCATTGCACTTAGCGCAAAGACATTATCTCGTAATGCTGGGCAGGGATTTGTCCTGTTAGAAGCAGTTTTCCAAAGGCCCAGAGCAGGGTGGCAGGTAGTAGATGTTCAAACGTATCGAGTGATTTAATCAGAAGTTGCCTCTACACTTCATGACTATGAAGAACAACTATGAAGAAGCTAGAATAAGCAAAGAGAAAAGACCCTGGGGAAATGCATTATCTGTCATTTTCCAGTAATTTTCAAGAGTCTGCTTTCTAGGTCTGGAGTTTCAAAAAAGAAATGATTTGTAACTGAGAGAAAAAGTCTTATAAGGGAGGTGAGTGGGGAGGATGGGTAAAACCAGTAAAGGCGATTAAGAGCACACTAAGTAATCGCTGAGTAACGTACAGAATTGTTGGATCACTGTATCATACACCTGAAACTAATATAACACTCTATGTTAACTATACTGGAATTTAAAAAAATTTAAGTCTTATTGGCAGATACCTTAAAGATAGCCTACTTCAACCAGCCTCCGGACAGATGAATCCCTCTAAAACACCTCAGAGAACATACTACTTAGGATATAACTATTTTCTATCCCTCACAATTAGAACCTTCTTTTATACGGGGCCAAAATTAGTCTCTCTATAGCCTTCATACAGATCTATCCCTTGAGTCTTAGTAATTCAATTTTTGCCAAAGAACAACTTAAGATCTACTTCATTTCATCCATACTTTTTTGTTTGTAAATATTATGACAACTAATTTTTCAGTCACTAGCCTATTATTCAGAAGCCTCTCTAGTTTATCACACTCCTAAATAAAATAACAGAATAGGAAGTTTAATTTACAAATAAAAATGTTTTAATTGGTTTTAATAAAATAACTTGTAATTTGTTGTAACTTATAATTTGTTTAAATTCTAAATTATCATTTTGATGCTAATGTTTTATACTTAGCCACTGCATAGGTCCTAAGTGAATCATACACTATAATGAATCCCATTTACACATCAGGCAACTTAAGAATTTAGACACCAAAGATTAACTGCAGGTACCATGGTACAGCTTTCTACGAGAGTGGCCTTCTAGTCTTATTTCTGTCACTTATTCTGAGACTTAGGTCTGTTTCCTTCAATGTGAAATTGAAGACATTGAAATATATGCTTTGAGATTTCTTTCAGCTCAATATATACTTGCAAAATCAAGAAAGTAAAAACTCTCATGTGTCTGGCTTTTAAATCATGAATTTGTGACCAACCAGTCCATGCTCCGAGAGTTGATGGAATGGGTGATACTGGTGGAGAGGAAAGATTCAGACCAATAAGTTTCTGCTGCTCTATTAACTGCAAGAGTTTTCTACGAGCCTCCATACTCTGCCGATTCAATTCTGCAATCCGCTCCTCCATGCTACTTGATGTTAGAGGTTGTGTTGCTGGAAAGGTCTTTAAAAAAAAAAAAAAAAAAAAGGCACAAATTCCACATTAAAAACAATCCAAACAATTTTAACTTTTTGTAAAACTGAGCTCTTCCACTAAGAACCAGCTAGTTAGTATTCACGGCCCTCACTATATGTAAACTTGAATAGTAGGCAAAGAATAAAAGTCATTTAATTGAAAGATTAGGGCTAAAGGAAAGGGATACCAATCCTTCTGATACTGGCACCACATAATCCCTCTAGTCCCACTGTCCATGGAGAACGTCTGTGGAACAAAGCTTCCCTTCATCTCTTCATGTTTGTTGAGGTACACAAAAGGTCCCATGAGCAAAGACAGTACTGCTAGTGACCTGACTTCTAAGTAACAGGTCTATTAATTATAGATCTGTGGTGGGAATCTCAGTATAGAAAAGAGGATCTGTTATCCTCGAGAGATGCTTCTACCATCCCAATCGTCATACATGTACCATGAGTTATTTGGCCAAGATTTCTAGGAATCTTATCACTCTTCTTGACCAGGGGTCAGCCACCCCAAGCCATGTTTGGCCTCAGATATCTAATTTGAGAAATGTGGTGACTAGAAAAGAATATGAAAGGTAGAGTAAAAAAGCCACCCAAGGAATATAACGTAAATTTAATATGAAAATTCCTGAAATGAATACATGTGTCATTCTTGATTATTTCATTTAGTTAAATGCATCTCTTTGAGGAAAAAAAAAAATTCCTAATAGAAATCACTAATTTGTAACATACACTCGTTAATTTTAAAAAAGAGAGATAAACAAAACATTTGAAATTAAAGATCACTCTGAAATTCGGATTATGACAAAAAGAGTGGTGAAGACAATAACAGATTATCCTCACTAGCCTGATCTGTATACTAATTAGAAAAGCAGGCAGGCTCAATTTTCAACTCTGTTGCCTTTTTAAAACTAAGAGCTAGTTACCTGCTTCAAATAATTGTCAAAATTCTGCAAATGCAGAAATACCTCCAATGACTCAAAATTAAGGCAATCTGTACTTATACACATCTAGACCGAGAGCAGCTACCCGCTCCTAATACTTCTCCCTGGTAAAAGATTGCCAGTCCCCTCTGACTATTACTCTGTGACTCCACACTCATACTGCCCTTATTTCCCGTGACTCTGTGCTGACAGAGGTGGCCCTTAACCCCACCTCCATCCCCTCCTAAACTTCTTCATGGAAGCTCTCAATCTATCACTGGTAAAGGCCTTTATAGAAACAATCACCTCTGGAATCCTTAATCCATAAAGCTGCCCAGCTCCTTCCCACTGCTAAAAGACTGTTCCATCTGCTATCAGAACCCTGACAGGAGCCACTGTGGCTCACAAAGTGGTAAAAGGACGTGTCTCCCGTCACTGGGACCAGCCTAAGATCATGTTATAAACAGTCGCTAGCTGGAATTTAGAATCCCTTTTCTCCCCATGAACAAGAAAATGAAGATTTAAGTTACCTGGTTAGCCCATAAAATTTCTTCACTGTAATAGGCAGACTTTTCTATTCAAAGCATAATCCTCAGTCCGGTACCATCTGAGCACTTGTCAAAAATGCACAAGTACTATCTCAGAACTGCTCAATCAGAAACTGCATTTTATCAAGATCTCCAGATGATTCATACATACATTAAAGTCTCACTTTAATAATCCTTTAAAACATCATTTCTACAGGAAAATGCATTTGTGTGTCCTAAAAAATTAACTCCTCATGAATTAAGGCCCAGCTACACATAATTCTCTTGTATGAGCCCTATGAGAGTAAAAATGCTTTCAATTAAAATGTAGCTGTATAGCAGGCTTTCAAACTCAAACTAATTTTGCATTTTATATTTATAACTTCATTTGCAGCTTAATTTCAGCTTTTCTACACATTTTACCTTTGTCTTATTTTCCTCATTCATTTTCATCATTTTCTATTTTATGCTGTTCTCTTTTACTGTATGTGTTAAATAAACTGTTAAATAACTTTTCTTTTTCTTGTGATGAGGACATGACAAAGCATAAGCCTTCTAATAGCAGCCTCGAAGATATCCAGGAACGCTTTGTTCCAGCAAAGTACTTAAATAACTGGTACTCACTGCCGTCATGTTGCTCACATGACTTGTCTCTTGTTTGTTTAATTCCCGAACTCCATCCCCTTGCTCTCCTCCTGGCCCAATAATATTATTCAGATGTGCCTTGATAGCTGAATTCTGCAGGGTCAACTCAGCAATTCGTTCTATGACGTCTTTTCTTTGTATTAATGCTTCATTTGTTCTAAGCTGCTGCCCATCTCCCAGTACTGGGGTCTCTTCTGAGAACTCGAGGATTCTGGCCTGCTGAGTGTTTGAATGGGAGCTACAGAAGGGCTGTGAGAGGTTAACAAAAGGAGCCTGGGCTTTGTTCTCCAGATCTTCCCCCATGTGAGATACCCTCCATCTCTGAGTGAAGAGACGACTCTCTTCACTTGAATTCTGATTGTCTGTGTCAGTAGGGTAGGCCGTCTTTTCCCAATTTTGTTCATTCTCAATTATTTCCACAGTTGGAGGAATTCGTGGAGCAGGACGAGTTTGAACAGTCCTCCTCAATACTGTAGATAAAATTAAAACAGAATAAACATGCATCATTTAGCCACAGACTGGCTCTACAATCATCTCATTACTCATCATGGTAGTTAGAAATGTATTTCAAGAGAAGGGTCTGGTTTCTGAATGCCTAAATTATTTTAGCAGGGAATATACCACCAATACCACCTCAAACAATCAAATACAGAGACTTTTATATTCCTTAAGGCTCTATCAGTATCCTTGTAAAAAAAAAGTCTGCCAAGTTCACATTTTAATACATGTATTAACTCGTATCAGGGAATACTGGGGGTGTAGGGAGTATAAATACCTACTGTAAACTGAAGATAGGAAAGGCGTCTCTGAAGAAGTAAAATTTAAAAATGATTACATATGTGGCAGAAAGCAGAGCAAAGAACAGTACAGGCAGAGAGAACAACATATGTGAATGCCCAAAAATAGGAAAGAGCAAAGAAATGAGGCCAATTTAGTGTAATACAGTAACAAGGGAGAACGGGAAAAATATGAGTTTGGAGAGGTGTACAGAAATATTTCTCACTCAAGCCATGTTTGGAATTTTGTAGTTTAGTCCAAGATCAATGAAATATGGAGAAGGTTTGACAATGACTCAATTTATATTTCTTAAATGCTGTGTTAATTGGAAGATCCAAGAACGGAAGTAGGGAGACCAGTAAGCCATTGTGGTAGTTTAGGAGAAAGATGATGATAGCTCCAACGAGGGTATGTTGGCTATAGAGATGGAGAGAAGTAGGTATACTTGAGAAATATTTTGGTAAAAGAACTAAGAGTGATGAACTGGAAGTGGGGAGTAAGGGAAATACACAGATCAAGATGGCATGTGCAACTGAGTGGGCAGTGATACGATTTACAGAGATGGAGAAGATAAGAACAGATTTGGGGGAAGGGAAGCTATCAAGAATTTCACTTTGAACAGGATAAGTTTAAGTACCTGATGATTTATCCAAATATTCCCTCAGGCAAATGGGCTCATGGGTCAGAAACTTAAGACTCATCTAGGTGAAGATACAAAACTGAAAGTCACTGGCATATAGACAGTATTGGGAGCAATGAGAATGGCTGAGATTATTTCGAGAAAAAAAAATTGAACGAGAAAAGAAACCAATACCGACACATGAGAAAATCAACATGCAGAGCGGCATAAAGAGGAGAAGCTAGCAAAGCAGACTGAAGTGGGGCAGCCAGAATGGTTAGAGAAATATTACAAGAACGTGGTATGAAGGAAACCAAAAGGGAGTGGTTAACCACATACAATACTACTGTAAGACCTAGAAACACAAAGAAGAAAAGTACACTGGAGTTATTAACCTAGAGGCCACTGAAGTCCATAGCAGGAGTAGTTTAGGGGAAATGACCTAATAGAGAGAGAACTGGGGAGACAGATGCTCCTAGTTCAAGACTAGAGACTCACCTTCTTTCACTGACAACAAGGAAATAAAAAAATTAATAAACTCATATCAGTGAAGATTATGATCTAGGAAGAGAGTCATTAGCAAATGAGATTATTTTGACACATTTCTGAAAGACTAAAAGTGGATGGGAAGTGTATGAAAGAATGAATTGAGCAGAAGCCACAGTTTAGAACATGTATATGTTATAAGAAAGTGACAGGTAAAAGCCAGTCTTTCTGAGAGAACCGGAAAAAGGCCACTAGTTCAAAGCTGACTGTGCAGAAGGAGAAAGTGAGAAGTAGGCTGAAAATTGGAGAATAACTTGAAAGTTAATCTACTTCATAGTTATGTTGGTCAAGCTCTGCTCACTACTTGCCCCAGTCATCCTCAAAAGTGAAAAAATAGCATTGGGGAGGGCAACTGTGGTAGCCCCAGTGAAACAGCTGGATCCTACTTACATACCCTAAAAGCAAGCCTGCAGTTAATGAGGCGTGTCCATATATCAAAGCAACTGCTGAAGGGAAAGTCTATTGGGAAAAAAGACCTAGACCAACCTACACCCCAGAAGAGAAAACCTATGCCAACTACCTTTAACATTCGCTCCAGTCCTTTATTCTTAACTATGTTAGGTAGTGAAGGATCACCAGACATATAAGGAAAATCAACAGCACAAAATAGAAAAACCAGGATAGGAAAACAGAACAAAAGACAGAAGAAGAGAAGGGAAAATTCAGATACAAAAGATAATGTAATAAAATTCTAAAGGGTATACTCAGAAAAGAAGGAAAATTCAGATACAAAATATAATATAATAAAATTCTAAAGGGTATACTCAGAAGAGTGTTTCTGGAAGACAATGCATTTGTTTTGTTTTGTTGTGCTGTTTGTTGTTGTTGTTGTTGTTGTTTTTAATTTTTATTTATTTATTAGAGAGAGAGTAGAGTCCCTGCTGGGCAAGGAGCCTGGCTCCAGAATCGATCCCAGGGCCCTGAAACCATGACCTGAGCTAAAGGAAGCCGTTTAACCAACTGAGGCACCCAGGTGCCCCAAGATAATGCATTTGTAATAAGCATCAAAGAAAAAAGGACAATCAAACACTAAGAAAGGGCTGTTGCTTAGAAATTAAAAATATAACTTGGTGACATTTTTAAAAAAATAAAAGACAGAGTTGAATATAAAGTGAAAAAAAAATCTTCCAGAATATAAGAAGGAAGATATAAGGCTAAATACATAAGAAAATGGTCCAGGGGCGCCTGGGTGGCTCAGTGGGTTAGGCCGCTGCCTTCGGCTCAGGTCATGATCCCAAAGTCCTGGGATCGAGTCCCTCATCGGGTTCTCTGCTCAGCAGGGAGCCTGCTTCCCTCTCTCTCTCTGCCTGCCTCTCTGTCTACTTGTGATCTCTCTCTGTCAAATAAATAAAATCTTAAAAAAAAAAAAAAAAAAGAAAGAAAGAAAGAAAACTGCAGAAAGTCATGTGTCTTCATGTCCCAAAGGTCCCACTGGTGCCTCATAGGCAATGAGAGAGGGAAAAAGAAAAAAAGAAAAAAAAAAAAAAAAAACCCACACATTTAGACACACCTTATGCAAGGTCAGAATAAAAATAAAGGAATTCTAAAGCTTCCACAAAGAAAAAGTAGGTCAAATACAAAGAAATAAAAGTTAGATATTACATCATACATCTGAACTGCAACACCAGATAGTAAAAATCAATAGAACAATGCCTCAAATTTCTCAGGGTAAAGGATTATGGACCTATAATTCTATATCTAGGCAAATTATCACCCAAGTATAACAGAAAAAGGAAAAATGTTCTCAGATTTTTAAGAACTTAGGATTTACCTTCTATACACCCATTCTAATGATTTCTTTCAGAAACCTGAGGGAGAAAACGAAAGAGGAATAAATGGAATCCAGGAAATAGTAGATATAACCCTAGGAGTGTGACCTTAGCAAGTCCCAGGATAAGAGGTGTGTGGCAGGCCGAGTGAGCAATCAGTGCAGACTGGAACGGGGTGGAAGAGCTCTGGGAATTATCTCTGGAATGAAAGCAGATTCCACACCACACATAGTATAACTAAAGTACCAGAAGCTATTATTCATGTGTAAACAAGAGAGTAAATAAAGCACATTATTCTTGGGTAAATAATGGGTAAAAGCAATTCAAAACTCCAGGCAAAACAAAAACTAAGGAAGAAAGTTAGTATAAATATAGAGCAAACTTAAATATTCTGAACAACTGATTAAGTGAAATAAATTCATACTAAGAACTTTTTCCTTCCTGTGGCACAAAGACTGATAGTAACAATAGATCGAGAAACAAAAAAACAGTCACTTGTTTTCAACTTTCAGTAACCATCTATAGACAAGACACAGAAGACATAATTGTAGTAATGGAACAAAGGAAATGTCACCAAACTCCACGCAGTAAAAGGAAATATAGACAGTGAAGGTGTGAAGTGGAAGCACAGGAGAGCCAGAAGGGAAGTAGAGCTAGTATCCCTGTCTTTCATAGTGGAACGCCAAGAGCTACTGCATAGCGTTAACAAAGAAGAGAGAGAAAGTATTTGAAGTCACAAAAGTTAAGCAATAGAAGAATTAAAAATTAAAATATAATCATCCAAATTAGATAGAGAAGGAAAGTAGGAGTTAATGTTAATTAAACCCTCTTCTTTAATAAAAGACAGTCTATAATTATTGTGTAAAGTTAAAATTTAAGAGAAAATATGTAAAAATATCTTATGTTAATTATGGAGACTACCACAAGATAAGCAGAAATCAAATTGGGAAAAAATGCTTCCCTCTTAGGGCAGGCCTAAAGATGAAAGAGGAAAAGACCTTTGTATGTGCCTTTTTTTACCACATCAAAATAAAAATTAGAATTGACACTTGAAAATGAAGAATGAATGGGAGATAAGAAAATGAAAACAGCATATATATACTACTCTTTCAAAAGGTGTGACTGTAAAAGAAAGTAGAAGTCAATCAGTAGCTAACGGAAATGATCTACGATGGGAAATTCTAGGGCAATGCTGTCCATTACAAGAGTGTCTGGACATACGCAGTTATTCAAATTCAAATTCAAATTAATTAAGATTAAATAAAATTAATAATTCAGTTCTTCAGTCACATTAGCCACATTCCAAGTGCCCACTGATGCTAGCACCTACCAATATGAATGGAGCAGACACAGAACATTTTCATCATCACAGAAAGTTCTATTAGACAGAGCTATTCCAGAGTATAACTAAAGGCTGATAAAGGGATCTATGTACCTCCCACCTTTATCCGAACAATTTTTTATATGTGGGCATTCTAAATAAAAGTCTGAAAAAATATGATGACAAAACTTCACCAACTAAGAATACATGTTCAAAGGTTATTCCATCTGTACACTGTAAAAGAAACGTGTGGCATTATTTTCAAGGCAAACCTGCTAACAAAGAGGTGCCTATCACAGCCCCCAAATAATTGGCTTTAGTGGACATTTAGTATATTTGTAATCAGAGTAAAAATACTTTTGGTAATTGTTTCTTTAAAAGAATTTAGGGTGCCTGAGTGGCTGAGTTCCCTAGGCATTCAACTCGATCTCAGCTCAGGTCTTGACCTCAGGATTGTGAGTTCAAGCCCATGTTAGACTCCACACTAGGGGTGGAGCCTACTCTAAAAAAAAAAAAAGAACAACAACAAAAACTTCAAGCTATCTTCCTATCACCAGTGGGAAATACTTTATAATATCTCAAGAGATCATTAGATGAGCATATTAATACCATGTAAACATTTGAAAGCTTACTTTGAGAATGAAAATCTAACCTGAACAGAAATCAGAACTGAAATCATATCTCCAATTCAGAGTTAACAATTCTCTCTAGGCTCTAAAGTTAACAATTCTCTCTAGGCTCTGAAATGGTATCTCACAGAACTAGAGAGCCAGATGAACATTAAAGATAAAAGAAAAATCTCTCATTCTGAAGCCAGAAAAATGAATGTAGAGACGGTAAGTGTCTTAGCTCCATGCCTCCCAGCTAGTCATCAGATGGGCCAAGATTCTAGCACTTCTGACCCTCAGCCTAGCATTGTCTCCCTATACCAGAAAGACCTGACAGACTTTACAGTCACATAATAAATGCCAAAACAAATCTTATCATGGCAAGAACTTGTTATTTTCTTTAACTCTTATGGCCTCTTCAGGTCCTTTATTGAAAAGAAGGTACAGAAAATCTGACCAAATTTCTAAGTTTTAATGACAATAAAAGTTATTATTCTGTTCCCCTGTGTAAGAATGTAAACACTCAAAGAAATAAAAAAATGTATGCAAATCAGGGCTGAATAACATTTTTCTAAAAACACTGGAGGCAAATCTAAGGTAGTTTTTTAACTGAAGAATTATTTTAAAAAAAGGTTCTAAAGCTCCAGAATAAATGCACAGGTGGACAAATAAACATAATTTTCCAAACAATGAAACACTCCATGGTACTTCTGAAGACCATCCATGAGCCCCCAAGTTAAGAATCTCTGAGCTAAGGATAAACAATAATTTTTAGGGCTCCTGGGTGGCTCAGTGGGTTAAAGCCTCTGCCTTCAGCTCAGGTCATGATCTCAGGGTCCTGGGATTGAGGCCCTCATCGGGCTCTCTGCTCAGTGGGGAGCCTGCTTCTCCCTCTCTCTCTATCTGCCTCTCTGCCTATTTGTGATTTCTGTCTGTCAAATAAATAAATAAAATCTTAAAAAAAAAAAACAATAACTTTTAAAATTTTTATTCTAAACTCTATATATGTCCTGCAAAAAGTGACCTGAAAGCTATTTTTAATTGTTGATCAACTTTCACTATAAAACTACCTCAACTGACTAAGCTAAAGAAATTTCAATGAGAAATAGGTTAATAACCAAATCTGACTTACAAAATCCTTACAGTCGCAGTTCTTACCTTTCCTTGGCTAAACTTTCATTACTCTCTCTCTGGAGTATAATCTCTTGTTTCTTACCCTTTCCTATGCTCCTGGCCCACAGGGAAAGGAGGATTTCCCTTACTCTACATTTTAATGCTGAGGACTCTAATCCTTTGATCTGATATAATATTTACAATGTCTAATAGAACAGATACATAACGAAATTTAAGGTGACATTTCACCACAGGTGTAACACACATGATATACACAACCCTGAAAAATCCTCCTTTAGCTTAAAGGTTATGTGTGGCAATCAATATCTTTCAGAATTCCCTTTACTGGGTAACAATGGACACAGTATGTTGCATATATAAAGCATAAAAAAACAACCGTCAGGCAGCTTTAGAAGAAGCCTGCTTACCGTCCTGCAAGGGAGAGAATCCTGAGTTGCTCTTCTGCCTGGGTGGTGTCAACAACACAGCCGGCTCAAATATATGTGCGGGAAAACTGTTAGTCAGATTCACACTATCCGGGGGAGTTGGCACCTGAGACAGCTTAACAGGCAAGTCTTCCTGTGTGAATTCAGCCGCTTCCTCCCCTCTGAATGCCAATGGCATGGAGACATTAGCATTTACAACAGGGCCCTCTGAAGAAGATGAGAGGCTGTCAGCACTTGTAACTACAGATACACTGCAGGTATTTATACTTACATACATTTCCACAGAAAGCAAAATCACATGGACTCTAGAGTCTTCACTTTCTAGGCCATGTCGTCCTTTAGCTGTAACTCACAGGCAAGTCTCCCAAGGGGCCAGCACTGGGAAGAAGGGGCTGCTTTTGAGAAAAGCACTTAGTCCTTGAGACCTGCCTCAGCCATTGAGTTTATCTCATGCAAGTTAAATTTTAGTCAGCCACTTCTCAGAATCCCTCATGAGAAAACATTCCTAAATACATAAAATACCACACACAGATACTCATCGAAGTATTTGTTTTTTTAGAAGCAAAAAACATGAAAAAGCCTAACTGTCCTATTCAGACTCTGACATAGGATGGCACAGGAAGTGAAGAAAGGCTTTCCAAGTATCACCACAAATGAAAAAAAGTTACAAATTTCTAAAACTCAGTATTTCTTTTTCTTTCCAAGACCATCTCCTCTCCTCCTGAACCTGGCGCACAGTGATGAAAAGTGATGGCACTAAAGCCCCAGTGGTCTAGGAAGCAAATTCTGCTACTTCCTAGTTGTATGATCTTGCTAAGCTACCAACTCTCTCGAAGCCTTGGTTTTCTCATCCTGAAAGTAGGGATAACAATAATACCTCATCAGATTATCACGAGGATTAAATGAGATAATACACAAAAAAACACTTAAAAAGTGCCTGGCATAGTGCAAGTGCCCAACAAATATTAACTGGAAATAGCGATGGCAACTGTCACCGTTACAATGCTATGTGTACATGACCAATCACATGTAAGTTTAAAGTTTTGTTTACTCTGTTTAATACCAACCTGGGATGATAAGACCATATATACTCACCCAGATTGTCTATCATTTTCCTGCTTGTGGATCCCCTTTCGGATGCCTGATACTCTTTGTTGCTTTTTATCACAGGACAGTTCTTCATGGCATGTGTCAGTGATATAAGTTGCTCATCTGTTGTGACCATGTACTGCTGAAGTCTTGCCTGGAGAAGAAAGAATGAAACAGTATCATTGCAATATCAGACCTCAGATCATCACCTAGACATGCAGAACTGTATCACCACTTTAACTACTCTAGGAACTTCAGACTTTCGTTCAAATACTAAAGTCATGTATTTGTAAGAACACATAATCATAAATGTTTTAAAAGTCCCACAACAGAGGAATGGTTAAATATATCACAGAATATTATTAATTAATAAATACACTACCATACAACAATAAGAATTAACCTTTTTACAGTGCTTTTGATCTATAAAACCTCTTTATATAAATGGTATCAACTGACTCAAGCTAATTTAACAGAATATTACACAGGCATTTACACTGATAAACATGACCCAGTAAGAAGTTACGTAATGTATATAAAATAAGGTTAAGAAAAAATATATACACCGAGATAAGAGGTATTATACACATACAAATATATATGTATATGTATCCAAAATGTATAGAAATTTTATAAAAATCACAGATGGTCAGAACTGTTAGTGGGATTACTGAATAAAATATACTAAACAATTTCATACCAGCTCAAATTTTCCCCAAATTCCACAATCATCTCTAATGACCTATTCAGCATCTCCATCTAGAACTCATACATGCTTCTCAAACTCAACATGTACAAAACCAAACTCCCCCTGAACATTCCCAACTCATCAACAGCAACTGCATCCTTCTAAATGCTCAGCCCCTAACTTTGGAATCACCCTTGACTCCTCTCACATCCTTTCCTTTATCCCATATCCAAATCCAACCCATCGGAAAAATCCTACTGTTTGCCTTCAAAATAGATTAATAATATAGTCACTTTTCACAACTTCACCTAAAGATTGCTTCTGTGTTCATGACTGTTCCTCCTGCACCAAGAACAGTGCCCGGCCCAAATCAATACAATTTGTTGATCCAACTAGTACATTTTATTTATTTTTTTTTCAATTAGTACATTTTAAAACTGCTCATCTTCCCAAGAGAATTGATAACCTAAGTTCACACAAATACTTGTACATGAATGTTCATAGCAGCATTATTCACTCATAGTACACGAAACAACTAAAAATGTCCATCAACTGATGAATGGATAAACAAAATGCGGTCTATCCTTATAATGGAATATTAGTGGACAATAAAAAGGAATGAAGTACTGAAACATGCTACAACATAGTTAAGCCCTGAAAACATTATGCTAAGTGAAAGAGATCAGATACAAAAGATTACATATTGCACAATTCCATTTATATGAAATATCCACATTTGACATATCTTTAGAAACACAAAGTGGATTTATAATTGCCAGGAGCTATAAGCTATAAGAGTGACTGCTAACAAGCTTGGGGTTTCTCTTTGGGGTGAGGAAAACATTCTGAAATTAGATAATGGTGCTGGTGTACAACTCTGTGAATATACTAAAAACCACTGAATTGTATACTTTTATAAGATAATTAAATGGTATGTGAAATGGATAGATCAATAAAAAATTGCATGTCTTATATCTAATGTCCATTGATACAACATAACTTGCCTACTAACTATGGCTTTTCCAGTCTCTTTTGGCTAACAAATAAAAGTAATAACAACCATCACTGGAGAACAAAGAGATGAATAAAACCATCTCTGCTCAAGCAGCTCAGTCTTTTTTTTTTTTTTTTAAGATTTTATTTATTCATTTGTCAGAGAGACAAAGCGCAAGCACAAGCAGGGGGAGCGACACAGGGAGAAACAGGCCTCCTGCTGAGCAAGGAGGCTGATGCCAGACTTGATCCCAAGACCCTCAGATCATGATCTGAGCCAAAGGCAGATGCCTAATTGATTGAGCCACCCAGGCATCCCTCAAGCAGCTCAGTCTTGATGACAGGTATACATGCATGTGTAACACAGTTTGGTAAATGCAGTGAGAGCAATACCCAGAGAGAACAGAAAGAGCACAAATTAAGAATGTTTAATGCACCATTGAGGCAGTATTAATTGGTTTCTAGAAGAAATACTGTGTCTTTAAAAAAATAATAAAAGGAGCAATTAGCTAAACAAGTGACAAAAAGGACTTATCTAATAAATATGAAGATACTGCAAACAACTTTAAATGGCATATGATTACAGGAAGCTTTCTAAATTGTATCCTCTGCTGTTTTGAAATTAGAAGTAGCTATCACAACATTTACTTCACAGTTTGGATAAACTGCTATAATATTGGTAGTTACCATTTAAATGTAGATTCTGTCTTTCCAAATAATAGTATGTTTTTTAAAGACAGCAGACTTTTCTGTATGTTATTTGTACTTCGAGTTTCTACTATAGTACCTCCAATATAATGAATGTTGATGATAATAAAGAAGTGATAAATAATCACAGCCACACAACTAAACCAAAGGCAACTAAAAGAAAATCTTACATACTCTTAAAGATACTTTATTTTACTAAACGCAGAAAAGTTGGGATCTCATCTAAGTACCTGGGTAGCAGTATTTTCTTCTCTAAGGAGAAGAATTTCAGCTGTAAGAGCATCAATGAGCTCTCGATGATCACCTAACATTTGTTCCAGGTGCTGCCTCGTCTCTACTTCTTTACGCAGTTGGACCTCGCTCTACATTAAAAAAAAAAAAAAAAACAACCTCCATCAATAATAAGATAAAATCCCCATCCAAAAATAAACTCCCATTAAAAGCATCAAATACTGAAAACTAAGAGTTTCTATTCAAAACTGTCAAAGAAAATGATACAAAGTATATGTGACAAAAATGAGAATGACATATTTTTATAAAAAGGCTTATATTGCATTAAAATGAAATGCTGTGTCCTTTTCCCTTCTTTATATAGAACATAATAAACAGAATGGTATACAGGCTTAAATAAGTACAAATTTTTGCCGAATAAAGTGGAGGGAAGGACATATACATATTGCTTGAATATACACAGATCATCTCTAGAAGGATACACCTGTATCTGGCAATGACTGCTGGCCACAGGGAAGCAAACTAGTTAAATGGAAGTTAAGGGTGGGAATGAGAATTTTTATCTATAACCTTCTGTTTCTTTTAATTTCATGCCATGTGATTATGATCACCAATTCAACAACTAAGTTTGTTCAAATAAAATAAAAAAAACAACAGGCTTCAATGGTTTTAACTTTGTAAAGCAAGTGATTAGCTAAAAAGTGGAAGCTACTAAACCTGTAATGCTTTCAGAGAGCCAAAAGTACATTCCTGGAGAACCCTAATTTAAGGATAGAAGAATGATAAGACTTTCATAAGTCTGACAGTACAATAAATATTTCACTAAAAAGTAATTTTAGGAAGACAGCTCCAGAGAAATTGAAACATCAGAATTAGAGTGATGAACCAACTATTTTAATAATAAAATGTCCTTGAACATTTTCTGTTGTATTTGTTTAACAAATTTAAATGTATAAAACATAAGAACAGCTTAAATAGGTTTTTTGAAAGATGAAATGTAGAGCTAGCTCTAATTCCTCAGCATTCTGAAGACTGGTTATTCAAAAATTAATTACAAAATAATTCTTGCTTCTCTTACAAATTATTTTCAGAACAACAAAAGATCTACTTCAGACAAAGCCCAAGTAGTCACACAGATAACGTGAAGAATTTTCCTCATCTGTGTCTACAGATTACAGGCATGCCACTCTCCAAACTAAAGTAGGAGTAGGAACACAGAGAAAAGCAATAGAACAAGGACACATTTAGTAGTTCTACTGAATTTAATACTGCCAAACAATATATTCAATGTCAGCATAAGACATGATTTTATTTATAGTAGATTTACCTTACTAATTACAATTTAGAACAGCTTGTATTAAAATCAACATCACTTATACTATAGGATACATAAATTGGCATATAGAGGGAAATTAAAAGGTAAAACCTTACTGCAGATAATCTAAAACTGAGATATTTTAAACAAAGCTATTCAAATTTTACTATTCTTCATTTGGAATTTGCAATAAATTAAGTGTAGAGGAAAAAAAAACCCCAATGTTTCCACCAGCACTCTGTAGAGGAGAATAACCTCTTGTTCTTACCTCTTTAAGGTACCGAACCAGGCGACAGAGGGAACCCACCAGTGACAGAGTAAAGCCTGTAAGCCCCTGACTACTCTGCAGTCCTTTGACCTCGCGTCCCGTCCACCGTTCGTATTCTTCCATTTCATGTTCCACTTCATTGATCATGTGTTTGAGGACATCTAGGCTGGAATTATTGCTGTTTGGTAAGTCTGTGGAGGCTGTGCTAGCTGTTAACACATTCTTCTTCTGCTTGGAAGGAGCACTGGAATCCAGTTTTCCTTTCACTGATAATGACAGAAATCACCCTATTAGAAGACCAGGAAAAGCTATACCAGCAAGCTACTAGAAAAACCACTGACTGTTATTCACAGTTTACAAAAGGTTTTTATAGAAGTTATCACCATTTCTCATAAAAACTATAGTCTAAATCAGGTTTACACTATCTATAATGAATGTACTAGAACCACCTTTCTACAGAGTTACATTGTTATATTTGGAGGCATTTCTTAGCTACCATTTAGAAAAGTCTAATCAGCTGGCTCCAACTGGATGGGTTTAAAGGAAAAAACTTTACTAAGAGATATAGGAAGCTGTATCAAGTTATGCGTTTAACAATTCATCTTTGTAAATTGAGGGATTGAACCTTTCTTTAACAACTGTTTTTGCTTCCTTGAGTTCAGCACTTGTCCCACAACATAGCTTGAGTCTAGAGTCTCAGTAGATTCTTCAGATTGAAGCCTGGTCTGGATTCTCTTGACAGCGCTGGTAGCATTCAGAGCAGCTAAAGGAAAAAATATTTCCAAAAGAATCTCAAGTGAACAGGAAAAAAAGTTTTAAGCATTCCAATTAACAGATCAATTAGGTAAAGTCAGTCAAAACCCAAATAATATTCCTTTAAACATTACTATGTTTAAGGAAGAACATAATAAAACAAGTTACTGTTCTGTGAGAAATAATACAATGGGGGAACAAACCTTTTTGTTCTCCTGATGGAGGGGCAGGTGATGGAGTTCCCGGAGGGTTTTGGGACTGTGTTGTTATTTTCTGCTGAATATCAGTCCACAGTTTATTAATTAACTCAGAATTATCTTCCTTCAGTTGGTGGAGAAACCTATAAAATATGGGGCAACAAGCTATATCAAAATTAATAAATGCTATCATTTAAACTGCTCAACTGCTTAAATGTTTGATTGACAGCACTTTTAATAATTCAAAATCAAAGAAAAAAATACATTTTGCTTTAACTGTTAAGACAGGTAGCTAAAATGCCAGTCTTCTTAGTGTTAAAAGGAATCATTCCATCTTCCTCCCAGTTTCTCACCCACCTTGGCTCCTGCTTGGAGGAAAAATCTGTCCTTTCTGAATTTTTGTGGTATGGGCCCCGTTCTCCTCTCTTTCTCCCAGAGAAAGTACATGGCTTGGTCCTTTCTGGTTTCTCTCTGTGAAGGAGGCTATCCTCAGAACACAGTCTATGCTCATCCCTGAAGTAAAATGACTAGAGCAGACTCTGCCCTGAGTTCCTGGGAGCAGGGAGAAGGAGTGAGAAGAAGAGCTGTAGTATAGGGAGTTAGAGAACTAAAGCCTTTTGCTATAATCATCTTTAGCATTGGTAAGGCTTATTCTTTATTCTCCAACCATCTGATTCCTTTATCTATTTTTCATTTGGACTGAGACTTAAAAGGGGTAGGTGACAAAAAAGCAGGAACAACCCAGATGCCCAGCAACTGATGGGTGGAGAAGTAAAATGTACTGCACCCACACAACCATAAAAAAGAATGAAGTGGAATCTTGAGAACATGCCAAGTGAAAGACACCAGACACAAAAGACCACATACGGAATGATTCTACACATATGACATGTCCAGAATAAGCAAATCTACAGAGATAGAGAATAGATTAATCCAATAGATTAGATAGGGCTGAAGGGCTTGGAAGGAAATAGGATTTGACTATTAAAGAATATGGGGTTTCTTCTGGTACTGAAAATGTTCTAAAACTGACTATAGATTGCATAACTCTGCATATACTAGAAATCATTGAATGTTATACTTTAAGTGGATGGACTGTATGGTATGTGGACAATAAATCAATAAAGCTGTTACCCAAAAAAAAAAAAAAAAAAAAGAGGAATGGGGAAATATTATTTAGTGGCTCCACAAATCTCAACCTAAGAGAGTTGCTTTCATGCAAATTATGGATAGTACATTGCACATTAGCTGCTGCTACAAAATCTATTTAGCAAAAGGCCTATAATGCAATCCATTCAAAGGGGGCTTAGTTATCAAAGCATCAGAAAGACTCCTTTGTAAGTGTTAGTTCAAAGTCCAACCTTCCGGCTAAATCTTAAGAAAAGTGTTGTAACAAGATTTCTGTACAAGTTAGGAAAATCCAAAACAGTCTGAACTCACATCACTGTCTCTAATGTTTATACTTTTTTAAGAGTCAGGTTATGTGACAACAACAAGGAAAGTAATATAATACTACCTATGACAGGGTTAAGAATGGCCTCCCTAAAGATACTTACAATTGAATCCCTAGAATCTGTGAATGTTACCTTATCTGACTAAAAAGGGACTTTGCGGATGTGATTAAGTTAGGAAGGATATTGAGATAGATGACCTTGGATTATCTGGATGGGCCCTAAATGCAATCAAGTGCATCCTTATAAGAGGGAGAGACACAAGGAGACTCTGACACACACAGACATAAAGGGTGCTGTGATGATGGAGACAGAGACGGGAGTTATACTGACTCAAGGCCAAGGAAGGCCAGAGCCACAAGAAGTTGGAAGAGACAAGGAATGGATTTTCCCCTAGAGTACCCAGAGGGAATGTGAGTGGCCCTCCAACACCTTGATTTCAGCCTAGTGAAACTGATTTCAGATTTCTGGCCTCCAGAACTGTGAGAGAATAAATTTCTGTTGTTTTAAGTCATCAAGTTTATGGTAATTTGTTATAGCAGCCATAGAAAACTAATGTAGACTCTGGCACCTGGATACAAGGTGCTAGTGTAACAAAGTATCAAAAAATGTTTACCAAAAAAAGCTCTGAAATGAGAATGGGTGAGGATGGAAGAATTTTCAGGTAAATATTACAAAAATCCTAGGTTGCCTTACACAGGCTATTCATAGAAATATGGATGTTACAGACCCTTCCACTGTGGACCCAGGAGGAAGTGAGGAGCACGGCAGAGAAAGAATCTATCATCATGAATGGAATACTGGTAGCAATATGAGCATTAAGGGAGCTTCTGGTGAAGGCTCACAAGGAAATGAGGAACATGTGATTGGAAACTGGAAGAAAGACAATCCTTATTATAAAGTACCAGAAAACATAACCGAGTTGTGTGGAAAGCAGAACTTGTAAACAATGAACTTGGATACTTAGCTGTGGAGATTTCCAACCAAAGTGTTGAAGGTACAGCCTGCTTTCTTACTGCTGCTTAGAGTGAAATGTAGGAGGAAAGAGATACACTGCAGGAAGCACTGTTAGCCAAAAGGAACCAGAACTTGGTGATCTGGGAAATTTTCAGCCTGCCCAGAACGCAAAAGATGGTCAAATTAGGAGATACCACACTGTTAGGAAAGCACGCCCTGGAAAGAAAGACAAGTGTATGGCTACACAATGTTTTGCTAATCTGAAGAGATTAGGCATCTGACTCACAGATCCCCTTAATGATCTCAGCAGACAGCAACAGAGATGGAATTATCCAGGGAAGATCTCTGGAGGGCCTCTTTGTCTAATGCCATCCAAAGGAAACACACAAGGTCCTTTGAGAATGTTACACCAGCAGAAATACGGCAGCTTGGACTGAAAGAGACAGAGATAGGATAAAATGAAGGAAGAGTCAGACTCCCAAAATTCTACAATCAGCAAACAGGCTGATATGATTAAGTTAAGAATCTTGGGATGTGAGGTTATCCTGGGGGGGCCCTAAATGGTATCATGTATGTTTTTATAAAAGAGAGGCAAAGGAAGATTTGAACATACACACAGAGGGAAAGGTGATATGAACTCAGAGGCAGAAATTGGAATGATGCAGCTGTCACAAGCCAAGGAAGACCAACAGTCATCAAAACCTGGAAGGGGCAAAGAAGGCAAAGAACAGATTCTCCTCTAGAACCTCTGGAAGAAGGGTAGCCCTCCCAAACCCTTGATTTTGGTCCAATGAAATCGATTTCAGATTCCTCCAGAATTGTGAGAGAATAAATTTCTGTTGTTTTAGGTCACACAAGAACATGTATTCATAGAAATTTTCAAATCAAAAGGCACTTAGTCTCCAGATCCCAAATCTAATGCATCTCCTGATACCTCATGTTTAATAGTTAACAAGTAACATTTTGAGACATTAGGTACTCGAAACTGGAAACCACCTACTCACACAACTAAATGAGATAAAACCCAACCAAATAAAAAACAGTAACTTGATTCAAATGTAAAGAATAAAAGCAATATTGCACAAGATTAGTTATATTTGGGTTCTGAAAGAAGCTCATCTTAAAAGATGATACATGTTTCCAAGTGTCCTTAAGGAAACAGCAACCAGCTAAATCTGAATCACTCTATACATCCTCCAAAACCAAAGAGACGGGGCAACAAGAGGAGCAAAAATAGCTCATAACCCATACCTTCTACATGACTGGAAAACAGATAATACTACTAACTTCAAATTACCTATAAGTAGAAAAATACACACTAAACTCCAGCAAAGATATTTCCTGAGCTCCTGTCAGAAGCCCTAGCAGGGAGTGAGGGCAGCTGAAAATGACTAAACGGGTCATTTAAAAAAAAAAAAAAAAAAAAAAAGGAAAAGAAAAAGAAAATGACCAAACCAAGAAGAGAGCGAAGAGTCTACTGGTGACAAAATCACCTCCAGAAAGAAGTCCACTCTAAATAGCAAATACTCAAAAAGGAATATCACACACACACACACACACACACACCCCAAACCTGGGCAGTCAAAATACTACTAAAAAGTGCATAGAACTCAAGGTGGTAGGTCTTGGAAAGACACCACTTCTTGATGTCAACAGGAAGAAAGAAGAGTTCTTAGGAGGCTGAGTGCTAAAGACACACACAAAAAAAGTATATTACCTTAACATGTTTAACAAGGGAGAACAGTTCAAGACAAAAAAGAACAGTATTGGAGTACAAACCAACTTTCACCTGCTGATACTTTAAAAAAAAAAAAAAAAAGCACCCATGAAAATAACTGTACTTCACTATAATTGAGAGACCTACCCCAAACTCACAACCCTGTCCATAAAATGTACAAACTAAAACAGTCTGCATCATACAAGACAAAATAATAGAAAATTTAATTGAAATATTCTAGCCAATAAAAATGTTTCCCCTACCAAGAACAGAAGAAAATTGTAACAAAACTCTTTAAATGGAATTCAGTATATTTAAACAAGCATTTGGAGATATAGATCTTGAATCATAAGTTCTAAAACTAAGAACAGAGATAGACAAAAACCAGGAACAAAATAAGAATTGACTGAACTCAGGAAAGAATATAAAGAAAAAGAAAAACTCAAAAATAAAGATTAAATTACAATGTGTCCAATGGATAATCATTAAATAAACATTTAATAAGGAAGATTGAAGATTACAGGAAAACAACAACAAAAAATAAAGAATAAAAGGTTAGAGAGAAAGTATTTGAAATAGAAAACAAGAGACATCACTTTTATGTAGGTAAAAGGAGTCTCTGAAAAAGAAAAAAGAAAAAAAACAATGATATCAAACTAATATCTGAAACTATAACCTAAGGAAACTTACTTCCAGAAAAAAAAGAAAGAAAGAAAAGAACCAAATCTACAAAAAAGCCAACTGTGTTGGAAAAACTGACCTGAAAAGGTAAACTCAAAACACACCTTAGCAATATTTAAATTTTAAAGATAAAAGAATAAATTTTAAATATAAAGGACATCAATACATAAAAATGCCTAATTATTTATAAGGGCAAGAAAATTATTCTAGCATCAGACCAGTCAAAACAACATTCAAAGTAAGCCAAGAATGGAGGAACATTTTCAAAAAAATTAAGGAAACAAAATATTAAAGATTTTATATCCAGCCAAGCTATCCTTCAAATATCAAAGCTACAGGAAAACTTTTAAGCTTTCAAGAACTCAAAGAATAGAACTCATAAACCCTACACCATGAGCTTTGTCTAAATGAGTGATCCAACCAAAAGTTAACTAGGAAAACATCATAAAAGGACTGATGATGAGCATTTAATACATTTAACTATAGATCCAAGACTAAAACAAAAATGGCAATAATATTTTTGCCATATTTATGGCAATAATATTTGCCATATTTTGGTGGCTCAGTGGGTTAAAGCCTCTGCCTTCAGCTCAGGTCATGATCCCATGATTCTGCAATCAAGCCCCGCGTGGGGCTCTCTGCTCAGCGGGGAGCCTGCTTCCTCCTCTCTCTCTGCCTGCCTCTCTGCCTACTTGTGATCTCTGTCAAATAAATAAGTAAAATCTCTTTTTTAAAAATGGCAATAATAAGGAAGAATAATCTGTAAATGTTTTATGTCCTGTCAAAGCAAAAAAAAAAAAAAAAAATGCAGCTAAAAGAAGAGAAGGACTGAGAGAAAAAGAGAAAGAATGAGAATATAGAATAAATTATTTGTTGCATAGGTCATAGGTGGAAGTCAAAGCACTCCATTTAAAACTAACACACCTGAGCAAAAGGTTGAAGAATATAGGGGACTAAAGGGCTCTATAAAAGGCAGATATAAAGACAACCAGCCAGAACAAAATTACAAACTTCCTAAATATCAAAAGAAATTTTTAAGAGAACACAAAAAACATTACATAAAGAAAACTATAATTATAGTATAATATACATAGTACTATAAAATAAGTTGACATCAAACATATCTACTATATCAATAAATATTACAAGCTTACTTCACCAATTTAAAAAAAAAAGACTTTTAAACTGGCTAAAATGCAAGACCCAACTCTATGCTAAATACAAAAGATACACCTAGTACACAATAATTCAGAAAAGCTAAAATAAAAGAATGAGCAAGGATGAACTAGGCAATCAGAAACAAGAAGGCAGAGGTTTCATTCCTGATACCAAACAAAATAGGACTGAAGCCAAAAGGCATTAAATATGACAAAGGACACTTTACAATGCTAAAAGCCATAATTCACAATGAAAATACAATACTTATGGATATCCATGTACCAAAAAACACACCAATCAGGTAATTAACTTTAAACAGAATTAAATATACTTAAACATCATATGCAAAGAAAAATAGAAACACACTAACAGAGACTTTAATACACTACTCTCAATATAAGATAGTGACAAAAGTAAGTACAGATACAGAAGAAGTAAATAACATCATCAATGAAGCAGATCTTAAGGATATACATATAGACCTTTATACACTGGTAATATAGAATATACCTTCTTCTCAAGCACACAAATGGAACATTTACAAAAATTTAATCATATATTAAGCCACAAAGAAAACATCATTAAGTTCCACAAGTAGAAATATTATAAACACATTGTATACCTTAAACTTACACAATATTATGTTAATAATATCTCAATAAAGCTGGGAAACAAAGGAAATGGCCTTGGAGAAAAGGGAAGCCCTGTAAATATTTATCCATATATACCTACCGATCTACGTTAGTTTTTGATTGAGAGTTTATAGAGTTATCCAACTCATTCCCACTTTCTTCAGACTGGCTGTTAACAGTTCCTTCTCCTTCATCATCTACTTCGTTAAGAGCCTTTCTCAACATAACAATAAAAATACAAATACAAGTTGGTTATATGTACACTCATCCTTTGTTTCTTTTTGTCATTACAATAGAGAGGTCCCTCCTTCTACTGCTAACATCTCCACAAGTGCTCTAGGACCTAAACCCTCTCACCTCCTTCCACTCCATCAAGTGCCCCATCCCTCTCGGGCAACTTCAACCTCTCTGCACTGGCTTTAGCTCAACCGCATTTAAATGTGAGTATCTTTTCTCTTTTCTCTCACCATATCTTTTCTCTTTCACCACCAAACTTGAAAGAATCTTACCCACCCCTCCACCCCCACCCCACACGGCTTCTTAACCACCTATGCCCTACAACCTTGCTTCTGCCCTACCATTCCACTCAAACTGCTGTCTACAAGGTCAATATCTTTTTTTTTATTTGTTCCTAAATCAAATAGATATTTTTCAGTCTCTGCCTTCCCTTTCTTTTCTAATTGATTGGACATTGATGACCATTCCTTTCTTTCTTTCAAGATCTTCTTGATACATTCTTCCTTTTAACTCCCAAGATACCATATTTCCCTAGTTTTTATTCTATTCTTTTGGCTCTTCCTTCCCATCTCCTTCATTGATTCTTTTCTTTCTGCCCTTTCTTAATACTCAAGATCCTCCCTTTGGACCTTTTATCTTCTCATTTTGACTCCCTTTCTGAAAGATTGTATCTAGTTCCAAAGCTGCAATTACAATTCAAATGCTGTGAATTCTCGAATTTCTTTCTTCACCCAGATTTCTCAGGAGTCCTAGACAATTATGTTCAACTGCCTAAGATATTGCTAGTAGACATCCTACACACATAAATTTAACGTGTCCAAAACTAGTCATCTTCCTAAGCCTCTCCTATCATTCTTTCAGAAGCCTTATTCCTGACATATTACCTAAGACCATGAGAGTATTGCCATCTACTGAGATGCTCAAACCAGCAAACTGGGAGTTACCCTTTTTTCTCATCCATCACATCCAATCAGCTACCAAATGCTGTAAATTCTATCCTTTTTTAATCTTTCAAACCCATCTCTCTTCCCCTCTACCTTCTTTTACTGCCATTGCTTAGGTTAGGCCCTCACCACTTCTCACTAAAATTCTAACCTAAGTCTTCTAACCAGATCCTCTCACCAGTCTTGTCCTTCCCAAACCCTTCTTCCACTCTACAATGGATTTCATCATGACTCTATTCTTCCTAAAATTCTTTGGTGGCTCTCCTCTCACTTTCTGGTTCTTTAGCCCTTCATTACCTAGCTCCTCCTTATCTCTCTAGCCCCAGCTCTTGCCATTTCCCCTTCCCCATAACAGAGACCATAATTATCTGAAAGCTAACATTTTTTTTATTAACATACATTATTTGTTTCAGGGGTACAGGTCTGTGATTCTTCAGTCTTACACAATTCACAGCACTCACCACAGAACATACCCTCCCCAAGGTCCATCACCCAGCCACCTCATCCCTCCCAACCCTCTCCACTCCAGCAATCCTCAGTTTGTCTCCTGAGACCAAGAGTCTCTTAAGGTTTGTCTTCCTCACTGGTTTTGTTTTGTTTCATCTTTCCCTCCCTTTCTCTATGATCCTCTGTTTTATTTCTCAAATTCCTCAAATCAGTGAGGTCATATAATTGTACCTCTTTGATTGACTTAATCTCGCTTAGCATAATACTCTGTAGTTCCATCCATGTCATTGCAAATGGCAAGCTTTCAGGTTTTTTGATGGCTGCATAATATCCCATAATATTCCATTCCATTCCATTCCATGCCATACCACATCTTCTTTATCCATTGATCTGTTGATGAACATCTAGGCACTTTCCATAGTTTGGGTATTGAGCTATAAACACTGGGGTGCACATGCCCCTTCAGATCACTACATTTGTATCTTTGGGGTAAATACCCAGTAGTGCTATTGCTGGGTCATAGGGTAGCTCTATTTTCAACTTTTTGAGGAATCTCAACATTTTTCAACGTGGTTGCACCAGCTTGCATTCCCACCAGTAATGTAGGAGGATTCCCCTCAAAGCTAACATTTTTAGTAAGTGCCAAAACATAATGGCTTTTGGCTATTTAAAATATGTAACATTCTACTTAATTGCCTTTGTAAGCAGAAAACAGTAGACTTAAGTTGTTTTTTGTTTTTTTTTTTAATGATTCTGATTTTTTGATTAGTGATTTTGATTTTGATTAATGATTTTTTGATTAATGATTTTTGTTTGTTTGTTTGTTTTTAATGATTCTGGACCTTGTAATTCCCTAGGATCATCCCTCTAACTGATGATTCTCCTTTTTTCATAGGACATATAAATAACCTAGGAAATTGCACTAAACAGGTATTGAGTCCTCGTCAATCCTAAAAATTTGTTTTATTTTAATATTAAATTCTTCATGAGCTTTAAAAAATGTTTCCCATTTCAAAATTCTAAGCATTTTGATTAATTAAGAGTTTCAGTTAGGTTGGGATACATTTTAATTAACATTTTACTACTATAATATAATTTTCCCATGTAACTGGTCAATAAATTCCAAGTTTCCTGGGTAACAGGAATAAACACACCTGTTTTCTAAACACACCCATTAAAAGAGACTATTAACATTTAATGAAGAACTAGTATCTGGAATCATGATAGACACATAACTTATCTCAGCCGATCCTCACAACAATCATAGTAAGTATATTCTACTCCCATTTAACAATAACAACAACAACAAAACCAAAAATACTCTGAGTCATCTCAGATACCTTAAGAAATCAACCCAAGATCCAACAGCTAGTACTAACAGAATGTAAACACAGATCCACCTGACTCTAAAGTGGAAGTTAAGAGACTCCCCACTGTTTCTATAATGGCAGACGGAGCAAATGCCATCTCTGATGCTATGTGATCTTGGACAAGGCACTTAATTTTTCTGAAGCTCAGTGTTTTCACCTGCTAACTGGAGGTAATGCTAGTACCTACATCATAAGTAAGTACTCAATAAATGGTTAGCTATTATTATCCAATCCTGTCTTGTTTGGTACAAATATAACTCACCCCAAGTGTAATATGCTTGAGGAAGAACAATTCTAGCAACCAAACTTGGTATTTGTTGATATTTAAGCTTTTGAAAAGTTTACCTCTATGCCTGCATAAATTTAATTTCAACATAAGCATGATGGCTATAAGGACAGCATATTACCTGAGGCTCCATGATGGATTCACTAAGAACGGCCTGCGTGTCAGGGTCTTGATTTACCACAATAGGACCCTGAGAGGAATCAGGAGCCATAGTTACATTTGGAAACCCTGCAGAAGGAAAAGAAGTCATGATGATTTTACTTCATTTAATTAAACTGACTTTACAAGCACTATACACTGCCACAGGTTTGTATTATCAAATAAAAATCTTAAATGATAATAATAGCAGCTCTCACTTATATAATACTTACTATATGCCAGGCACTTTTCTAAATGCTTTTACATATATTAAATCACTTTACCCTCACAAAATCTGATGAGGTTGTTACTATTATTATTTTATAGATCAGCAAATTGAAACTCAGAGACATGAGGCAAATGGCCCAAAGTCACAATAATAAATGGTTAAGCCAGGATTCAGATCTTAAACTAAAAACTAATGATCTGTTTTTAGGGATTAAAGTAAACAATGGATTATATACACATTAAAGTGAATAATGCTATATATCTGACAAAAGGCAAAGTCTCTGTCAGAGAGAGACTGAAGTAGCTTTAGGCTTCAAAATTTAGCTTTACTCAAGTTACATACAAATACAGACACTTTATACGGTAACCGAACATTAATAAACTGGAAACTAAGTCATATTTATAACAAAATCTTGTAAACTGCACCATGAGATATACTAGTAAATGATGACTTACCTCTATTTAGCTCCATAATTTGTAATAGTGAATATTCTTAGTGAAAAGCAAACAAATTATACTGAATCTATGCCTAACAACTCCTGTATGCTATCCACTCTAGACTACTTGTACTATAAATAATGTGATGCCCGAAAAAAGTTTTCAAGTTCTTCCAAACAGCCATTGTAGGCTATGATTAATAAGAAAAAGAAGCTTTTGTTTGAACGAAATACATTACCTGTGCGCCTACGGGGAAAATCAACAAACAGATCTTTTGCTTCAGCCATCAAATGATCAGATTTTTCTAATACCTCCTGCATCTGGTATTGATCAGAAAGAATCTAGACATGTGTTAATGATAAATATTATTATTCAGAAAAAAATCTATATATACTATGAAATCACAAAGGAAAAGTCCATGCAAAGGTTCAGAGAATAAAAACAACTGTAAGCCACCATCCTCCCAAAATCCTTCAATGGCAATATCCGTAAGTACCAGGAGATGGCGCTATTACAATAATTAGATTTCAGATGCTTGGCTACAATCCAAGTTAAGAAATACATTATTTCTTACTTGGCCTTACTTGGCGTGACCTAATATACACGCAAATGTAAATGCATAACAAGATAAAAGTCTTACTTAACTTTACTTTTTGAGAACCATTCTAATATTTTCTTTTAGTTTCTATTCTATTTTTTAAAATAATAGCTACAACACACTAAATTAAGCAATCCACTAACAAGTTGTGATCCACAGTTTGAAAAACACTGATTAAAGATATAAAACTCTGAGCCATATATTCAGAGGGTTTCAACCTTTAAAGTGATTTCATAATCCACTAATAGATCATGATCAACAACTTAAGAGACTATGAGGTAAGATATGAGTTTGGGGGCATCAAACAAAAAAGTGACAGTTCTGTATTTACAAACAAGGTGGACTTTTATCCTAGAGGGATGAGAACTCAAAAAATACCATTACAGTAGCGCCTCTGATTAGGCACTTTCAACTCAGGAACTTTCTTAATTATAAGCAAGGAGCACAGGCAAGTCAACTCTACCCACCACCACCAGGTGGCATTCTTAAACTGAGAGGAGTCATAAAACAAAACTGCCTGGTTTCCAACACTGATTCAAAACAATGAAGCGGAGCTCCTGGCAAAAAATCCTCTTACCAGAATCTCTCTAGCCCATGGAAACAAGTATATAATATGATTTCAGTTATTGTTTTAAGACATTGAGAGAAATAACAAAAGTCACATTCCGACTTTTTCCCTTTCTTCTCCTGCTGTGGCCAGTCAGATTGGATAGCTCAGTTGGTGAGAATCAAGTCTTTAATTTGTTCTTTCCACAGAGTAAGTTTTGGAATGATATAAGGCAAAGAGCACATTCAGAGCCAGAAGACTAGGATCCAGCCAAGGGATACTAAGCAAAATCCAACCCTCTTTAAGCTTAGGTTCCTAATATGTAAATGAAGATACCGCCACCTTCCCCTACCCCAAAGGGCTGTTGTAAGAATGTGGACACACTGAACACCTGTACCATTCTAGAGATATTTGGAATGTTGCTACAACTTAAATTATATTATCCCATGAACCAAATTTCTATCCCTGGTTAGAGATCTTGCAAGTACACCCAATTAGAGCTTAGGCAAGAGAGTAAATGGAGCATTATAATCTATCACTTAAACTAGAAAAATTACACACAGAATATTTCCTAATGGCAGTTTTGAGTTTACTATCAAAAAAAAATTACTGACCTTCCATCAAAATAAAGAGATATAATTGAAAAAAGCAGATAGTAGAGGAATAATTTTATCATACCAAGACCTGATTATCAATTATAATGAGGTCTCCAGGAAAGACATCACACTGTTGCATTTTGCCAGTCTCTGCCCAGCCTTCTTGGGGCAGATGGGTTGAGAGGCCACAGATCAGGGTACTGGCTTTCTTTTGCTCTCTCTAGATTTATTCATCACTCCTCTCTGATAACACTCATCCTCTTAGGGAGCCTGGGTGGCTCAGTGGGTTAAGCCTCTGCCTTCGGCTCAGGTCATGGTCTCAAAGTCCCAGGATCGAGCCCCGCATTGGGATCTCTGTGCAGCAGAGTGCCTGCTTCCCCTCTCTCTCTGCCTACCTCTCTACCTACTTTTGCACTCTCTCTCTCTCTGTCAAATAAATAAATAAAAACCTTTACTTAAAAAAAAAAAGAAAAAACCATCCTCTTGATAAGTAAACCAATCTCTGCAAGCCCATCTGTATACATTACTTCCCCAGATGGGTTCATAGAGCACAAAGTCAAACTTATGAATAGTGGTACACATCTTGGATTCACAAAAGATCATCCAAGATCCCTTCAAAAATACTAACAAAAACTTTTAATTCTAGCACTTTTGTTCTCTGATAATAAAAACCAGACAGAAATAGCAAATTACAGAGAGACCTGGGAAGTTATTAGACTTCTAAAATTTATAAAATCTTTATCGAAGTTTCCCTTTCTCTGATCGAATTTGGACCCTCATTTGCTTGATTCCCAAGACATGAGTGCATCATACAGCGAATGATTATGCTAGCCAAAGAGCTTTTCTCTTAACTTTGCTAATCTAGGTAGAAGTCCATTTCTGGGGGATGGACTGGTAGCTCTAATACATGTTGATACTGCCTAGGTGAGTATGCCCAAGGAGGCTTCTTCATTTGGTCCCATCACATCCCTTAACAGAGACACTACAAATTTAGCAACACTGAAATAATAGATGCACATATCTTTGACTCAGCAGTTCCACTCTTACGAATTTATCCTACATGGGTGTCTAGGTGGCTCAACCGGTTAAGCACCTGCCTTCTGCTCAGGTCATGATCTCAGGGCCTGGGGACGAGTCCCACATCAGGCTCTCTGCTCAGCGGGAAGTATGCTTCTCCTTCTCACTCTCCCTCTGTTCTCTCCCTCTCTCTCAAACAAATAAATAAATAAAATCTTTAAAAAAAATTTTGTTCTACAAATATAGTTTTACATGTACTTAAAACCACATTCAAGGGTATTCATTGTATTATTTCCAGTGACAAATGAGGTAACAATCTGTGGGTGACAGACCTGCTACTTACCCACCAATTTCCTGTCTTTTCATTTTCCTTTTAACAGAATTCCCAAGTTTTAGCCAAGTATACACCGACATCTCCTAACCGTCATTCTAAGTGAGAATGGTCATATGATGAATTTCTGGACAGTGGGATAGAGGCCAGAATTTCTGGATGATATTTAAAGGAGTAGCATGCAGTCTCTTTCCCTTTTCATGCTGGCTAGAATACAGCTAAAGGCAGCTGGAACAGCCATTCCCTACTCAGTGATGGAAGCCCTGGAATAAAGGACCACAGAGACCCTACCAACTACTGGTTACTTCTGAACTGTTTCATAGAGAGAAACAGATTTCTATTTTGTTTAAACCACTGTATCTTCTTAACCAGAGGTCTAAACTATAGTCCATGAGGCACCTAGGTGGCTCAGTGGGTTAAGGCCTCTGCCTTAGGCTCAAGTCATGATCCCAGGTCCTGGGATTGAGCCCCGCATCAGGCTCTCTGCTCAGCAGGGAGCCTGCTTCCCTTCCTCTTTCTGCCTGCCTCTCTGCCTATTTGTGATCTCTGTCTGTCAAATAAATAAATAATCTTTAAAAAAAATAAATAAACTATAGTCCAATACACTTCCTAAGTTTTCACAAATAAGGTACTGGATAAATAAATTGTGGTACATCATATATTACCTGGCCATTAAAAAGAAAAGGTAGATTTCTAAATACTGACATGGGATAATCTCCAAAATATACTTTTAGATGGAAATACTTGATCTCACTAACTGCAGAGGTTCTCAACCCTGGCAATGAATTAAAATTACATAACAACTGTCTAAAAAAATACCTAAGTAGGGCCACACTATAGGTCCATTAAATCAGATTAGCTGAATATGGATATATCTGAGTCCAAAATACCTAAGTAGGGCCACATTATAGGTCCACTAAATCAGATTAGCTGAATACGGATATATCTGAGTCCAGATACTATGATTGATTTTTTTCATGGAAGATCTCAACACTGACTGATCTAATGTGCAGTCAGCGTTGAGAACCATGACACAAGGGCCTGAGGCATGGGACTGGAGGGACATATGAGAGACTTCACTCATCCTCTCCTACCACTCTTCCTTCAGTCCCTCCTTCTACCGTATCTACTCCTTCAGGACATGAGCAGTTCAGGACAAGAGCAGGAGCCACTAGAGATGGGACACAAAAGCCCAGAGTCGCCTCAAAAGGGCTGCCTTTTCTCCTGGTCACTGTGAACCACATACTTTGTCCAAGATTATCAAAGGATACTTATCTGTAAAGAACCATATTCTCTCAATCTACTGTTTTTACAAGTCCATATAAACATTTATTTGGGAGATGGAATTCTTCCTGATGATACATTAAGACTGAAACTTTTACCTTTCACTAACAAGCCTAATGAATTCTTCGAAAGACAGAGCAATTTAAAGCTACAGTGAAAGGTCACCCAGAACAGCCAAGTGCCATAAGCTTCAACAATGAACAAGAAGCGACACTACAAAGTATATTTCTTTTTCAATGATTTCATCCCAAATCAAAGGGTTTTTTGCTGTAGCTTCCTCTTATTTGCCATATTATTTATTCCTACACATCTGATTACTTATCCAAATACCCTACATTTTGTAAAAGATTTAGCCAAGGACAAGTGGCTTACTAACTAACTTGTTGGACAAGCACACATTTTTTTTTTTTTTTGCAAAGTAATTAATCTAATAGCACTGTGTGTGAACTGAGAAAAATAATTATAGCAGTTTATATATGTATATAAGGAACTAATTATGTGCCGAGGAATGTACTAGTCAGTTTGTTAGCATATACCGCTGAAATCTCATAACATTACAATCAGGCAAGTCACATAAACAGTAACTTTCCATGCAGGAATTCAAACCTCCAAACTAGATGCTAATCATCACTCCACTGCTTTTTTCAGAGTCCATGTGTAAATCATTATATAAGGACACAGTTATTTACTGAAGTCCTTCCAATGTGAATCAAATTTGAAAGGAAAGAGAGAAACCTATTTATCATTTTCTTCTCTAACTCTAAAGATAATGCAGTTTAGCATTACCTCCTTCATTATAGACAATCTCCTTCTCTCAAGATTAGAAATTTCTGGTTTCTGCTTCTTCCATTTTCTCTTCAAAGCTTTTTCTTGGAGTTCCCAGTGTACTAATGCTCTGTTCTTTGATTTGTGTATTTCATGACGACGTATCTGTACAAAAGAAAAAAATATAAAAGAATGCTTCAGGAACAAAGAAGTTGCCTATTCAGATGGTGGAACCACCTAATCTAATTCAACTTTTAAAAACTTTTTTCTGGTCCAACATGTGTGTATTTATACATATTCACAACCAAAATTTTCAGTCTTCTAAATCTTCAAACGTGATTTAAAAAAAATATATCTAGAACTAGGAGACCTAGCAAAAAGACAAAATGAAAAAAATACTAATTTCTACTTCCATTGGCCAGAACTATCCAATAAAATGTTATTTTCCAAACTACGGGTCAGGATTCATTTAACAGGTGGTAAAATCAATTAATGGGTCAAATCAACATTTTTTTAAATAAAACAGAATACAAAATAGAAAATATTAAGACTAAATCACACATAATAAAGTTAAGAATTGGGTGCCTGGGTGGCTCAGTGGGTTAAAGCCTCTGCCTTCGGCTCGGGTCATGATCCCTGGGTCCTGGGATGCAGCCCCACATTGGGTTCTCTACTCAGCAGGGAGCCTGCTTCCCTTCCTTTCTCTCTGCCTGCCTCTCTGTCAACTTGCGATCTCTGTCAAATAAATAAATAAAATCCTTTAAAAAAAAAAAGAAAGTTAAGAATTGTTCTGTTAAACTTTTCAGTTACATATATGTGTACTTGTACAATTATACACACACATACACACACACAGAGTACAACGTAAAAGGCACAAAGTCCACTGACTCATCTTTGGCAAAGACACACCCATTTCATAATACTCACGTCACTACCAAAAACTAACAATGTAGTATTTTTATAGCCCTGCAATGGCTGCAATTTGGAAGTGGGTCACTGGAAATGCAGAACTCCAGAAAAATGGAATTCCTGAAGCAGAGATACAAGCCACAGCTTAAGAGTTGCAGGAGAGGAGTTCACTGAAGTGGCTAAGGAATAGGAACAGATATTGGCTTTATAAGCACTCTAGTATTCAGAACCATGAAAATGAATAAAATGTACTGCTTTGTTTTCACCATGTAAATAAGAAATCAGTCCATTAAGAGACCAACAACCAAATACTGTATAAGGATCCTGAACACAAAAAACAAATGAAGATGCTATTTTTGAGATAACTGGGGTGATACGAATATGGACTTGGAAACAATAAATAATTATTGTTACTTTTGCTAGGTGTGATAATGGCATTGTAGTTATAGAAAAAATACTTATATTCTTTAAAAATGTAAACAGAATATGTTGGCACAAAATGACATGTTCTCTGGGATTTGCTTCAAAATGCTATAGTGAAGGAAGGAAAGGGTATGAAAAATGAAGAAACTATGGCAAAATTTTAATAACTATTACATCTGGATAAATAGTACATGGAAGATCTTCATATTTTCATCTCCATTTTCATGTAAATTTGAAATTTTTCATAAAAAAATTTTTAAGTCAGTAGGACATCATTATCCTATTTACTAACATTAAGATTTCTAGGTCCACAAAGATATACAAGATACAGCCCTTATCCCTCAAAAGCATTAACAATCTGCCCCGGGAGACTGAGCACATACAGTTGACCCTTTAATGACATGGGTTTGAACTGCTTGAATCCACATATACATGAGCTTTTTTCAATAAATATAGTATAGTACTATAAATGTAATTTCTCTTCCTTATGATCTTAATAACATTTTCTTTCCTCTAGCTTACTTTTTTATATGTTATATGTATATATAAAATACAAAACATATTAAACAGCTACTTATGTTATTGGTAAGGCTTCCTGTCAACAGTAGGCTATTAGTTAAGTTTCAGGGTAGTCAAAACTTATATAAGAAATTTCTGACTGTGCAGGAGGTGGCACCCTTAACCCCCACATTGTTTAATGTACATAATGCACCAACTGTACATATAAAGATAAATGAAATACATTAGACAGCACATACACAATGCTTCATATACACAGTAAATATGAGAACAGTTTAGAGGGGATACCAATTGTTGGGCAGCTTCAAAAAACTTCAAAATTAGTACAAAACTATAATAATCAAGACAATGTTGTGTGGCATAGGATAGACATATAGATCAGTGGAATAAAACTGACAGTCCAAACTAAACCCTTATGTTTACAGAAAATTTATTTTCAGCAAGGGTATCAAGGTAATTCAATGGAGAAAGGACAGTCATTTTAACAAATGGTACATGGAGAACAGGCTACCCATTTAGAGAAGAATGAAGCTGGACCCTTATCTCACTATATACAAAAATTAATTCAAAATGGATCAAAGACCTAAACATAAGTGCCAAAACTGTAAAACTCTTAGAAAGAAACACAGGAGAAATTGTTGTGAATCTTGGGTTAGACAATGGTTTCTTAGATGAAACAAAAAGCACAGACAGAAAAAACAGATAAACTGGAATTTATCAAAATTAAAAATTTTGGTGCTTCAAAGAATACATATCATCAAGAAAATGAAAAGACAACCAATAGAATGGATAATACTTACACTTGGATCCAGAATGTGTGAAGAACACTTACAACTTAACAATAAAAACACAAGTAATCCAATTCTAAACTGGCTAAGGAATCTGCATAGACATTTCTCCAAAGAAGATAATACAAATGGCCAATAAGCACACAAAAGGATGTTTAACATCATTAGTCCCTAGGGCAAATCAAAAACAAAATGAGATTCCACTTTACACCCATTTAGGAGAACTAAAACCAGAATAACATGTGTTGGCAATGGATATGGAAAAATTGGAACCCTAATGCCTTCTGGTAAGAATGTAAATAGTGCAGCCACTTTGAAAAACAGTTCAGCAGCTCTTCAGAAAACTAACTGCAGAGATACCATATGATCCAGCAATTCTACTCCCAGGTATACAACAAGAGAACTGAGAACATATGTTCACACAAAACTTGTACACCAACATTTGGAGCACGCTTATTCATAATAGTCAAAATGTGAAAACAATCCAAATATCTAGATCGGTATATCCATACAATGTAACAGTATCAGCAATAATAGGGATGAAGTAATGACACATGCGACAACATGGACAAGCCTTGAAGACATTCTGTTAGACACTAAAGGACACACATTGTCTTCCATTTACATCAAATGACCAGAATATGAGCGCCTGGGTGGCTCAGTTGGTTAAGTGTCCGCCTTCGGCTCAGATCATGATCCGAGTCCTGGGATCAAGTCCCATATCACACTGCCTGCTCAGCATGGAGTCTGCTTCTGCCTCTCCCTCTGCCCCTCCCACTGCTTTTGTTCATGCTGTCTCTCTTTCTCTGCCCCTCTTTCTCTTAAAAAATACATAAATAAAATCTTTTTTTTTTTTAAGATTTTATTTATTTATTTGTCAGAGAGGGAGGAGGGAGAGTGAGCACAGGCAGACAGAGTGGCAGGCAGAGGCAGAGGGAGAAGCAGGCTCCCTGCCAAGCAAGGAGCCCGATGTGGGACCCGATCCCAGGACGCTGGGATCATGACCTGAGCTGAAGGCAGCTGCTTTAACCCACTGAGCCACCCAGGCGTCCCTAAATAAAATCTTTTTAAAAATAATTTTAAAAGGGGCGCCTGGGTGGCTCAGTGAGTTAAAGCCTCTGCCTTCAGTTCAGGTCATGATCCCAGGGTCCAGGGATCCCCCACACCAGGCTCTCTGCTCAGCAGGGAGCCTGCTTCCTCTTCTCTCTCTCTCTCTCTGCCTGCCTCTCTGCCTACTTGTGCTGTCTGTCTGTCAAATAAATAAATAAAATCTTTAAAAAAAAAAAAAAAAGGATACAGGGTTTCTCTCAGGGAATGATGAAAATGTTCTAAATCAGAAAATATGAATATGAATATATTGAAAACCAATGGATCATACACATTAAAAGGGTGGATTTTATGGTATGTGAATTGTATTTCAATAAAGCTGTTTTTTTTTTTTTTTATCTACAGCAGAAACCTTTTTCAAAAGTAATACTTGAACTAGGATAAGGAAGCAAATTGAGATTTGGATAGGTAGTCAAGAAGTTAGAGAAGGTAGAGAAACTGTTCCAACTAAAAAAAAAATCATTTAATTGAGGCTCAAATGTGGAAATATGCATGCAATATTCAAGGAATAAATTAGCACATTCACTAGACTGGTATGCTTGCATAGAGAAGTAATAGTAAATAAGGCTAGAGATATGTACAGATAGAAGACAAGAGATATCTACAGGGCAATACTGGACCAGAGAGATTTGAACAGTGATTTGAAACCAAACCTATCTAATAAAATTTTAATATATGCTAAGTGACATTCCTACATAACATCAGGAAGTCCAGATGATAAGCTTTTCAATTTCATATAGACATAAGCAAGATTAAATATAAGTAAACAACTTTCAGGAAGTACCTCTGATTTCTATTCTGAAGTCAGAAACCAAGTATCAAATAAAACATTGAACAAATCTTAACTTTTGATATTAAACTTACCAGATCTTCAGGAGTTGCCCGATGAACTGTTAGATCATTCACAGTATTCTGCGATAAAAAAGAAAAGAACTTTCTTTTAAAAAAACAAAAATTTTTTTTACAAAATATTAGCATATACTGGATTTTTTAAAAATAGGATCTCAGTGTTTGTTCACTTTGGGTAATTTTCTTATAGGAAAAGTTTTCTTTAAACTAGGTTAAAAAACATTTAAAATCAATTTTAATTTATTTTACATTCAATTTCCTTTTTTTTTTTAGAAGCCTTCTTTTTAAAATTTTTTAAAGTTTTTTTTTTTTTTTTTTTTTAAGTAATCTCTATACCAACATGTGGCTCAAACTCATGACTCTGAGATCAAGAGTTGCATGGTCTACTGACTCAGCCAGCCGAGACCCCTCAAAGGCCTTTTTTTATTAGTTTAAGCCTGGTGTACCTTTCTTCTCCCTCATGCCAAATGGGCCTCAGTTAAAAGATTATGGACTTGGGGCGCCTGGGAGGCTCAGTGGATTGAGCCACTGCCGTCGGCTCAGGACAGGATCTGGGATCATGTCCTGGGATCGAGCCCCGCATCAGGCTCTCTGCTCAGCAGGGACCCTGCTTCTCTCTCTCTCTCTGCCTGACTTTCTGCCTACTTGTGATCTCTCTCTCTGTGTCAAATAAATAAATAAAATCTTTAAATAAATAAATAATAAAAGATTATGGACTTAACTAAGCATGCTAACCTCCAAGAAACCTTTCTTTGAAGAGTTAAGGGATTTGTCTGATCATCACATTCTAGTAAGATAATATTGCTATTTAAAATTGAAATGAAATATTTCTATTTTTACATAATATATAAAACAAATGTGTTTATTTAAATTAAAATAAAATGTTAGTTTTATTATTCAAAATTCTTACCATATTTGTTCCCATTCTTTAGAGAGTTATGTCACACCTATGAACTTACATTGTTCATTTATATGTGGTTAAGTAAGAGTACATCCTAGATTTTAAAGGTTGAAACAGATTCAAAAGTCCTGGGATGAAAACGACTTCCTGTCCAGGAACCAGTATTCTCAATTTAAATATTAATATGGATTCTTTTTAGTTATCTTATTAAAACATAACAGGCTATTTTTAGGTATCTTACAGAAAATAAGCACTAAATTTACCAAGCAAGTATATATTATATTAAAACAATGAATAAAACAGGGTAGTTATGTAATCCAAAATGAGTAAGTTTAAACTAGTTTTCAAACTGCATTCCAAGGAATGAGGTACCTCTAAAGATTCCTAAAAGATAAACTGTGATCACTATAGAGAGGTTAAATTTGTGTGCATGCAAACAACTTGAGCATAGAATGTATCATACATAATAAGAGATAAAGTTTGAGGGCACTGTATAATTTCATAAAATGTGAAAAATGTAAAAAGGCACTAAACCAATAGGGCAGGTCTACCACACCCCACAACTCCAGGAGCTACCACTGGGATTGTGTAATGCACAGCCTACACAGCTTGAAGTAACTGCCCTACAATTTGGCCTCTCAAAAGTGACTTCAGTCATTTTGTTACAAAGATTCGGTAAGGCTGGAAATAAAACAAGTTAGTTCTACATCCAACAGATATAAGAGAATTGGATCTGGTGAAATAGCTTCTGATATATTCAAAGACTTAACTTTTTGGCCATAGTTTATACTTAGCTCAAGAGTTTTCTATACTAAAACTGTTACTCCTTTCATATTAATTTAGAAAAGCACAAGATATAACCATAAGACCTTGAGATTTTTAATAATCAAAATAAAATTCAAGCATATTGGGGATATGCCTGGACTTAGTTCTCATGGGAGAAATATAATGTCATTAATAGTACTACTGCTTAAAATGATTTTCTTCTGAAATCGCCTTTAAATATAATTTACATGCTATTTCAAAAACCATCTCACTATTTTTATCAAAACAGTATTATCCAGTTTGATCTCTCCTCCTTCATTTACCATTTACTCCAAATGACTTAAAACTACTTCCAAGTTTGTCTACAAAAAACAGACTTTTCCAACACTGGCGATAATGAAAAGCAAATGAGGAAAATGCAATTTCAAATGGTGGGTTTCAATTATGTTTTGAGCAATAGCAGCAAATCAGAATAAATACTAAACTCCCACAGTAACCACTCTGAAGTGGATAACTTCTAAGTTATCAAATGCATTATTTTTCTTTTAATCAGTTTCATTGTTTTAGAATCACACCCTTATAATATTTTATAGCCAATCAGAGGACAACAAAGCAATATAAACATAAGTAAGTCCCCCTGAGCCCCTTCAAAAAAGCTGTCAGTTTTCCCAGTAGTTTCCAAGTCCAAAAGAATCCCTGAGATCCCAAGTAGTCCCTGACTAGCTGCTTTCCAAAACAGAAAGAAAAGGCACCTGAAGTGTCACAGTTCAAACTAAAGTACCATGCTGTAAAAATAAAGATGCTCTTGATAATACTGAACAGTAATCAGAGTGGGAGCTGGGAGTCATATGTCCCAGGTACTTGAGACTTGTCCTGTCCTGTATCTTAAGAAAACCTTTGTACTGAAACTGACCAGCTTCTGGAGATAAAAAAACAAACAATTCAAGGAGTAAGAGAGCAAGAACCACCCGCTTTCTCAATCCAAAATGCCACTCATATGAGTATGATATCACTGGTTGCTATGGGCAAATCTTAAAATTCAGATTTCACAGAGTAGCTCCAGTTGCCTTAAAGCAGTAAGTTCTCAACATTTAAAAAGTGGGACTTCTTAAAAACATACTCCCCACCTTCTTAAGATTCCCTCTACAAAAGAGGTATAGGTTATGTATGACCTTGACTTGTGTCCTTCCAAGACCTGGGATATGACTCGCCCAGAAATCCATTCCACCCTATCACGTTCAGAGCACTGTCTCGAGTGACCAGGGCCATGTCATCACATCTATTCCCCCAGAGCAATCTTACAGGTTTATTAACCCATCTAGACTTACATCCCATTCTTGCTTCACAGATGCTTTCTTCTTCTTCACCTTCAGCACTTTCCTTCCTCCTCCCCGAGGACCATAACGGTTCACTCTGACAAGTGACATCTAGAAGTAATAATCATATCAAATTTTTAAAATACAAGAAAAAGTGGTAATTAAGTATCTCTGGATGGGGACAAAGACATCTAGGAAAATAAACTTTAAAGTGTCAGAAGAAAATTTTAAGCATAATGAAAGGAACAGTCTTCCAAAATACTTGGTTCTTTTACTTCACAATTAGAAAGCTATACTGATAACCATGATAAAACAGGTTTCAAGTTAATAGCTTATATTTATTTGCTTAATAAAGAACTCCAGGAATACAAATTATGATAAAGATCAGAGCTAGGACAGGAGGTGTAAGCTTGTCATCAGTTACAAACCTCACAATTAACAGAGAAAATGTCAGTCACAGGCTAACAGTCTGAAAGCAAAAGGAAAAAGGCCAAGAGTTGGAGTTCTTTGTTGAGCATCCTATTACTGAAAATTACTACCATAGATATATATGTGTTTACCTAAAATAAAAGGGGCTATATTTTAGAGACAAATGAGTTATATCATTCTAGTATATTCCCACACAGTACTAAGGGAGGGTGACTGCCGATACTAAACTGGCATGTGAAAATTGCTAACATTTGCTTGGCACTCTTAAAATAGCAATGCTAAGGACACTGGACTAAATATTACCCAAAATTAGAATAAGACTCATAGTTCCTGTACACTAGGATTTTACAAAACATGGATGTGACTTTTAACAAGCAACACATACATATGAGTCCCATTCCAAAATTTCATTACACACCTAAATAGTTACAGAACTTTCCAGCGGACCCCCTTTTTCCAAATTATCCTAAAATAAGGACAGTAAGATCTTCCTTAAGCACACTTTTAAAAAATGATTAAGTAATTAAAAAAAAATCCAAATTCAAGGATTTTCAAGAGGTTCTCCTTAGTCCTCTTTGCTTTGTCTTATCAATCACATTGACTCTTCAAACATGTTCTCTATTTTCAGGGTTTACAATCCAGCAAAAGCAATAAGTCACATTTGAGTTGGAGAATAACAATTGTCTTATGGTGATGGTAATGAGGACAGTGGAGGTGGTAATGACTGCATTAGCTAACAGAATTAAGGTACTGTTCTTAGTAACTTCTTCCACACAGTATTTCCTTTAATCTTAAGGATAAGCCCATTAAGTATTTACTATTTATTACTCATTTTACAGATGAGAAAGCTAAGGGACAAAGAATTTAACTAACCCTGAAGGTCACACAGGAAGTGGCAGAACCATAAATACCATTTTAAAAAATAGGGAATAGAGGGAGAGCCTGGGGCTCAGTTGGGCTGGGCAACCAAATCTTGGTTTCCCACTCAGATCAGGATCTCAGGTCAAGAGGTGGAGCCTTGTGTTAAGACGCCATACTCTCAGCGGGGAGTCTTCTTGAAGATTCTCATCTTCTGCCCCTCCCCCCACTCATAAGTGTGCACTCTCAAATAAATAGGAATATCTTTTTTTTTTTTTTTTTTTTAACAAACAAACAGAGCACCTGGGTGGCTCCGTCAGTTAACCATCTTCCTTCAGCTTTGGTCATGATCTCAGGGTCCTAGGATCAAGGACCCTGTCAGGGTGCTCAGTGGGGAGTCTGCTTCTCCCTCTCCTACTGTCCCTTTCCCCTGCATGTACTCTCTCTCTCAAATACATAAATTAAATAATTTTTAAAATAAACAAATAAATAAATAAAAGATACAGAAGAGGATAGAACTAAAAATCCAACACAAACCCTTACATTTATGGTCAGTTTCTCTCTTTTTTTTTTAATTCTTTATTTAAATTCAATTAGCCAATACATAATACATCATTAGTTTCAGATGTAGTGTTCAATAATTTATCAGTTGTGTATAACACCCAGTGCTCATCACATGTATGGTCAGTTTATTTTCAGCAGAGGTGCCAAGAAACAATTCAATAGGGAAAGGATAGTCTTTTCAATAAATGGTGCTGGGACAACAGGAGATCCATATAAAAAAGAATGAATTAAGACCTTTACCTCACAATATACATAAAAATTAACTAAAAATAAATCACCAATTTCATTTTAAGAGCTAAAAGCATAAAACTCAAAATAGAAAACAGAAGCATAAATCTTCATGAAGCAGTGGTTTCTTAGATATAACACTAAAAGCACAAGAAACCGAAGGAAAAAATAGACTCCATCAAAATTTAAAACTTTTGTGCTTTAGAAAATACCATCAAGAAAATGACATGACAACCAACAGAATGGGAGAAAATATTTGCAAGTCCCATCTGATAAAAGCTTGGATCCAGGATATATAAAAGAAACTTAAAACTCACCAAGAAAAACACAAATATTCCAATTTTTAAATGGCTAAGGGAGCAGAATAAACATTTCTCCAAAGAAGGTACTAAAATTGGGCAATAAGCACATGAAAAAATGATCAGCATCATTAGTCATTAGAGAAATGCAAATCAAAACCACAATGACATACCACTGCAAACCCACTAGAATGATTATAAACAAAAGGGTGGAAATAACAAGAGTTGGTGAGAATGCAGAGAAACGAATACTCTTGTATTGTTAGTAGGAATGCAAAATAGCATGGCCACTTTGGAAAACAGTTCAGTAGCTTCTGGAAAAAGTTACCACAGTTACCACAATTCTAGTCCTAGGTATATGTCCAAGAATTCAAAACTTATGCCAATACAAAACTTGCACATGAATGTTCATAGCAACATTATATTCTTAATAGACAAAAAGCGGAAAAATCCCAAATGTCTACCAGCTGCTGAATGGATAAATAAAATACGGTGCATCCATACAATGGAATATTACTTAGCAATATAAGGAATGAAGTACTGATATACGCTATAACATGGCATAGGAACCTTGAGAATATTATGGTTAAGAAGCCAGACACCAAAGGCCATATATTGTATATATATGATTCTATTTACACAAAATGTCCAGGATAGGCAAATCCATAGAGACAAAAAAGAGACAAGCAGTTGGCAGGGTCTGAAAGGAGGAGGGAATGGAGATTAACTGCTAATGGGTACGGGGTTTCTTTTTGAGGTGATGAAAATGTTCTAAAGAGTAGTCAATCAATGCACAACTCTGTAAATTTATTTAAAAGCTCTGAACTACAGACTTCTAAGGGGTAAATTTCATGGTATATAAGTTATATCTTAATAAAGCTGTTATTAAAAAGATATGGAAAAATATACCAGTTGTTCAGAAATAGTTTCTAATGTATTTCACTCTCTAACCTACTCTTCAGTTTACTCTGCAGAAATAAGAGAATAATAAAATGTCACTAAATCTGTTGGATGAATTATATACCCATTAAAATTGTATTAAGAAAAAAGTTTAATGATACAACAAAACATAAAATTAAGTGTAAAAAGTAGAATATAGAACTTCAAGTATAGTATATTCTCAATGATGTTAAGATACATACACTATTAATAAGCATTTATTTATGCTAAGCATTTCACATTTAATCCCACAACCCTATGAGGTACATTCTGTCTCGAGAGACAATACAGCACAGTGGTTAAGAATACAGACTGAAACCAGACTGTCTGGGCTCACATCCCAACTTTGCCAGAAATTGTAAAATGGAACTAATTAAATAGAAAAGTTGCTGAAAACCCCTACCTAGAATATACTAAGTTCTAATTAGGATTAATGACGATGGTGTCATTAACTGGTGTTAATGGTGTCAACTATTAGTCCTTTCCCAAATGAGAAAAATGGGACTTAGAAAGATTAAGCACATATATTGCTCAAAGTCACACAAATAATAATGGGCAGGTGGGAGGTGACATTCAAAATCAGGTCTGACGCAGCAGCAGCTTTTTTGCCCACGAGTTCTGTCCCCATGCTTTAATAAACCCACCTTTTTTGGGAAAAAAACAAAAACACAGGTCTCACTAAATGTAATGTACTTCCTAGAAAATGGCACTATGGCACTAATTCTGAGTAATCTCTGGCTTGTTCTAGATTTTCCAGGTTTTCTACAATGAATCCATTTTACTCTTAAAATAATTCATTTCAAGTTATATTATTTAAAATACTATACTTATTCAGAAGCTTAAATTCTACCAGCCTCAATTCTGAAAAACCAACCATGAGTCTGACAGATGCAAAAGCTTATGAGCAGTCAAAAGGTGGCCCATATACTTCTTTCATTGGTGAGGCCCTCAATATAACAGTATCAGAAATTTAGGAAAAGCATTTTTTTTAAATCATAGCCATTTGTACACTAATGGTGACTTCTCATGATAAACATAATTATCCAAACAGAACTTTTCTTGGGGCGCCTGGGTGGCCCAGTTGGTTGGACGACTGCCTTCGGCTCAGGTCATGATCCTGGAGTCCTAGGATCGAGTCCCGCATCGGGCTCCCAGCATCATGGGGAGTCTGCTTCTCCCTCTGACCTTCTCATCGCTCATGTTCTCTCTCACTGTCTCTGTCTCAAATAAATAAATAAAAATCTTTTTTTAAAAAAAAAGAACTTTTCTTGAGCAAAGAGATGTGGAAATTTAATACAAACAACTGAACAAATGCCTGAGTATTACTTGTGGCAATGTGAACAGGTCTCAATTTTAGCACAAGAAAACGTAACATCCCCCAAAAAAACCATATTCACTGACAAAAACTGCAATGAAATGAAGGTAGATGCTATGGTCTGAATGTGTTCCCCCAAAATTCATGTTGAATCCCAAGCCCCAAAAGTGATGGCAGTAGGAGGTAGGGCCTTTGGGAAATGGGGCCTTGGGAGGAAGAGCCCTCATGAATAGGTCTAGTGCTGTCATAAAAGGGGCTCCACAGATCCCTAACCCCATTCACCATGTGAGGACACAGCAAGAAGGTGGTGGCTATGAACCAGGAAGAGGGCCCTTACTAGAACATGAACATTTTGGAGACTTGATCCTGGACTTCACAGCCTCCAGAACCGTGAGAAAAAACTTTCTCATTTATAAGCTACCTAGTCTCCGGTATTTTGTTATGGAAGTCTGAATGGACTACAAGAGTCTACTACTGTTCTCTTTTTCTTTTTTTTTTTTTTTTTTTAACTTCAATTTAGGCTAGCAAAGCTGGCTGTGGTTACTCTTAAGACGACCTGCAATGAATAATGCCATCATATGATCCCTTCTTACTCTTGAGTCTGGACAGAATCTATGACTTACTCGGGGTTTTTTCCCACTGTGATTTGTTTTATCCAATAAAACAAGGCAAATGTGAGGAGATGTCATTCCTGTGATTACATTACGTCACACAAGTCTCTGTCTTACGAAAGTAGAGCAAGAGAGTCTCTCCTGCTGGCTCTAAAGAAGCCAACTGCCACTTGTGACTGCCATATGGCAGAGAACTCTGACAACTGTGGACAGCCCCGAGCAGAGAAGTCAATAAAAAGACTCCTATGGCATACAGCCACAGGAAAATAAATTCTGCCAATAACCTAAGTGAGGTGAGCCTGGAAGCAGACTTTTCCCAAGCTGGGTTCTAGATGAGAACACAGACCACCAACACATTAATCCTAACTTTGTGAGACCGTAAGCACTCTACCAAGCTAAACCATGCCCAAATTCCTGCCTCACAGAAACTGTGAGATAATGAGTATTGTTTTAAGTCACTAGGTTTGTGATAATTTGTTATACAGTATAGGAGACTAATATGTTAGCCAACTCTCAATTCCAGCCTGTGTGTGCTAAGATCACAAAGGGAGAACTAAGCTGTAATGTAGGAACAACCCTTGCACTGAAAAGTGTTCTCTTGAACATCAGCAATACAAGTGGGCATATTTTTCTTAACCCAGGATCAGACTTTGTGGTCTAAAAAAGGAATTTTGAGTCATTTACAGATATCAGATATTGTAGGGGAGCTGTAGTTCATATGCTGAAATGCAAGACTATAGAGATATTCTGATGATTTTTAGTACTAAGGAGTACAAAATCAGCATAGCCCAGAAAATCTAGGCCTGTTTGGAGAAAATCTAAAATATTAATACTTTCTTAACTGTAAATTGTTGGTGCCTTCTTACCTCTTCTCAAGCCTTTTCCAACACTAAAGACTCCCACTGCTGGAAGCCCTCCCCTCCCTTGGTTTCCATGACACTTTTTCTCTCAGTTTCTCTCCTATTCACCTCCCCTTTTTTTTGCAGGCTCAGATACCACATAATCAAAAACTTCACGCAGTTCTACCTCAACCCTCTTATCTTTACACTGGACACCCTCTCTCTTCATCCAATAATTGTTTTTTATAAGCTATCATATGCCAGACACTGACTGGCATTGGAGATAAAGCAGTAAACAGTTCTAATATGGTACAAGCTCTCATGGAGAGCTTTCTTACTTTCACTTTCTTACTAAAAAGTAAGAAAGGTGTTCACATCTTTCCTCAGTGACCTTACTCATACCCTTGAACAAAGCTACAAGTGCACTGGGCACATAAACACATAAACACACTGTTAAAATGAGCCCCAAATCAAGGATCCACATTATTCCTCAATATACCAAATGCTCATTTCCAACTGCCTTCTGTGTGTATCTCCCAAATATCTCACATACAATATAGTCAAAATATAGCTTATCATCCATGCCCCTCCCCACCAACCTCTAGTTCTTGATATACAACTGGCATGCTCAGTAAATGTCTGAACTCAACTGAACTTACAGAATTACCATCCTCCTGGTTGCTCCAGTTTAAAATCTTAGTTATTAGCATCATCTGCTACTCCTTCCTGTCTCTTAGCCAATCAGATACCGGAATTTATTCATTCTCTCATCTGTCCCCTCTTCATCTCTACTAGGAATGTCTTCGTCCAAGCTCTTTCTCCTAACTGAACTCCTTCACTCATATGCTACTTCGTTATCCATTATTTCAACAAATATTTTGAAAACATCTGCCAAGAGCCAGGCACAAAATACAATAAAGTAAAATAGTCTGCACCCTCACAGAGCTTGGGGTTTATCAGAAGACCACAATTAAAATGAGTAATCTCAATAAAAAGTAAATTCAGTGTCATGTGAATACCTAACTTACTCTACTCAGTACAAAAAGACCACTACATCCCCGTAATTGCTCCCAAAATGTTTAAGCTGAGAGTTAAAGTATGAATAAAGCTAGAAATGGGGGGAAAGAATGTTCCTGGTGGGAGAAAAAGCATTTACAAAGGGTTTGAGAAGTTCAGTTTGACCAGCAAATTTGAAAAGGTGAGAGGCTAGAAAGAGGTTAAAAGAGAAAGGCAGAGGACGTATCATGGCCTTCTAAGCTACAGCAATTTGAACACTATCCTAAAGAAGCCACAGAAGCCACTCGAGGATTTTAGGGAAGGAGAGTTATGATGAGATTTAGCAAATCCACTCTGGCTGGTGGAAAACTGACCAAAGGGAAACAGGACCTCCTTCCAAAAACTGTCGCTGCAATCAATCCTTCGTCCCTATATCAGGACAGAGTATAACTCTCAGCCCTTTACTTTCTTCCCCCAAAAGATTTTAATAGCTCGTCCCTGCAGAGAGGACTCCAACTCAGCTACGCACTAGGAGCCTCTGCCCTCCTTGTGGCAGGGCTGACCTGCCCTTCCAGTCTTTGCTCCTCTCAACCTCCCACACATCTAACTCTCGCCGTCACAAGTTGCTCCACCCATCCTTTCTGCTCTGCGGGGAACCCCATCAGACTTTCGCTCCCTTCTCCACGCGCTTACCTCCACTCACTCCTCAAAACTCATTCCGGCGGCTCCTCCTGATAAACTCTTTTCTGAACGTCCAGTCGACTGAAATGACACTCCCTGTCCCCCCGGTACCCTGGGTATTCTGCCTCCCGCTACACTGCAAATTCCTTGATGGCTACAATAGGGTACCCCCCAACTTCAGCTCTCTCCCCGAAAGCGCTGCGCACACTAAAGGTGCACCTAAGGGGAGCGCGCTAGACACTAACACACCCACTCATCCTGACACACACAGACAGTCGCAAAACAGAGTCGCGGTGCGCTTTCCGCACTAAGGATCCTCCACCAGGCGCCTAAAGCCCCAGGGAACGCAAGGGAGACGCCACCACCGTTTTCCCCTCCTGCAGGCCGGTCCCTAAGACGCGCTAGGGCTACAGGCTGCAGGTCCCCGCCACCTCGTCGCAACCTGCCTTTCCGTTTCCCGATGGCCTCCTCCACCTCCACTAAAACTTCAGGCTCCAGAACTGCCCGGCCCGCCACAGGATAACGCAGCCGACAACTTCCGGGATGTTGCCTAGGCTACCCGAGCCCCGCCCCCACTCCCTGGCGTATATCCGGTGAGGCCAGTGCGCAGGCGCCTCCCACAGGCTGGCAGAAATTGTGGGAAAAGGCTTTTGTGCGTCTTTCTTAACTGTGCTCTGTGTAGGATTCAGGGCAAGGCTTTGGAGGGTAGGCGTGTGGCACTAGCCAGTTTCTCGTGAACTCTCTCCACACCAGGCTTCACATACAACATTTATTTGCTTTCACCTTTATTTATTTATTTTTTCCAAGAATGTTTATACTGCCTACCAATGTGCCATAGACTGACTATAGTAGGCCCTCCGGGATCTAGAAACACTCAAGATCTCTGTGGTCAGTAAGCTTACTGCATGGTAGTAAACAGCTATCAACAACACCAATGTAAAATTAGAACTGTGACAAGTACTAGAAGATACTAGATACTAAATTTATAGGAGTATTTGTAGGAATTACTCGAAATCTGAAAAGTAGATGAGTCAGCTACCAGGGAAGAATAAAACAACCCTGCAGAGGGAGGCATATATGCGAAGCTGTGTGGCAAGTGCAAAGAACTGGAAGAAGTTCAGTATATCTGAAGATGAGAGAGCAGTGGGAGCTTAGTGTAAGGAAAGCTGGTTTAATAAGGCTAGAGCCAGGACAGGAAGAGCTGTGTGGGCCACGTTAAGGACTTTACAAGCATTTTATTTGAAAATAGACCTAATTTGCTCCAATAGGACAACTTCCTTTAGTCCTTGGTTTTCTATTGTTAGGACATATCCATACAGGGACCAGCAAATACATTCAGCACCTTCTAGATGCTAAGAACTGCCTTCTAATAGTTTCCACTATGACTGGGGAAGTTGATGTAGATATATTTGATGATCAATCAATATAATCATTCCCTACATACATCCTCAGCTCCCTGCCCTTCTCTGAATTACTGTAATACTGGGCAAAACCACAACTCTGGCCTTAGCAAAACTACATACTAAGTGCCTACACCTTTGCAACTGAAACTGAAAGAAGAAAAACACCCAACCATGTTGACTTTCAATTCATAATCACTAGTTTTATTTTTTTTAACACATTTATTTTTTTGTTTGACAGAGAGAGAGAGAGCACACAAGTAGGCAGAGAGACAGAGAAGGAGGTGGAAGCAGGCTCCCCGCTGAGCAGAGTCCAGTGTAAGGCTGGACCACAGGACCCTGAGATCATGACCTGAGCCAAAGGCCAAGGCCTAACCCACTGAGCTACTCAGGTGCCCTTAAAGATGCCCCAAAACCATATTAAACTTCCCCCTCCACTGATTTCTCTTACCCTTCTACATGACAACTTTATACCGTCTCTCACATCCAACATATCTTCCTCTATCCTCAGTTTCAGGCAGTAGTCTTGCTTCCTAATTCATTGGACACTGAAGCAATCTGAAGAGAATTTCCGTAAGTCCATATTGCTAATTCAGTCCTTATATCACATCTTTACCCACAAACTTGCCTTCCAGAATCTTAACAAAACCGAAACACAAGAAAGATGAACATTACATCAGTAATGTACATAAGTGTACATAACAAATTACACATTAAATTGTTCAGAAACATATATTTAAAATATATGTAAAAGTAAATGCATGGCAACAATTACATAAAGGCCAGAGGACAAAAATGGAAGTCTATTACTGTAAGATTCTTATATTATTCCTTATGTGTATAATATTACTTGCCGGTAGACTATAATAAGTTAAATATGTATATCATAAACCCTAAAGCCATCACTAAAATACTAAATACTAAAAATACTAAAAATTACTTAACTAGCCTAAAAGTAAGCAGAAAAAGTACAAAAAATGAAACAAAGACCAGGTGGGAGAAATAGAAAACAAATAGCAAGATGATAGATTCATGTCAATCATTACATTAAATATAAATGGTCTAAATACCCCTGTTAAAAGGCAGAGATTATCAGCATAGGTTTTTTTAATTGCTTCCTATTAGAAGAAACTACATTAAATATAAAAAGTGAAGTTTAAAGGGGCACTTGGGTGGCTTAGTGTGTTAAAGCCTCTACCTTCGGCTCAGGTCATGATCCCAGGGTCCTGGGATCGAGCCCCACATCGGGCTCTCTGCTCAGTGGGGAGCCTTCTTCCTCCTCTCTCTGCCTGCCTCTCTTCCTACTTGTAATCTCTGTCTATCAAATAAATAAAATCTTTTTTTAAAAAAACTGAAGTTTAAAGTAAAAGATAAAAAGATATGTCATGCTAACACTGGTCAAATGAAGTTGAAATGGCTTCATCAGTATTAGATGAACTAGTTTTCAGAGAAAAGAATATTTCCAGGGGTAAAAAAGAAAAAAAATCGTTTCATGATGACAAAGAGGATATTAAATCAAAAATATAAAAATCCTAAACACTTATTCACTTAATAAGAGAGCTTCAAAATAAATGAAGCAAAAACTGATGGAACTGCAATGTAAAATTAAAAGTCCACAATTATAATCAGAAAGATTCAAGTCATACTAGGAATGTTCTCTGACTACAATGCAATCAAATTAGAAATCAGTAACATAATGATTCTTGTCAAATCCTTCAAAATTTGGGGAAAAAATAATACACCTCTTAAAAAGCCATTAGTCAAACAAGAAATCAAAGCAGAATGTATTTTGCACTAAATGAAAATGAAAATACAGGATATCAAAATTTGTGAAATGTAACAGAAATAGTACTTCAAGAGAAATACATGAGACTAAACGCCTATATAGAAAAGAAAGTCTCAAATCAGTGGCCTCAGCTTTTACCTTCAGAAATTAGATAAATAAATAAAAACAAGTTAAATCCAAAGTAATAAGAAGAAATAAAATATAAAGATCAAAACTGAATCAATAAAAGAGAAAGGCAAAATAAAAGAAAAATAATGACAGTGATGGTTGGATCTTTGAGAAGATTAATTAAATTGCTGAACCTCTAAAATAAATTGATCAGGAAAATGACCTATAAACGACCAATATCAGAAGTGAGAGCAGTGAAATATTCTACAAACTCTAAAAGAATGTATTTTGAACAACCTTATGGTAATAAATCTAATAAAACAGATAAATGGACAACTTTCCTGAAAGACATAAATTACCAAGGCTTTCTCAAGAAAAAAATAGATAACCTGAATTGCTCTATATCTGTTACAGAGAGGAAACAAGAGAGAGACATAAAGGAGGAAGGAAACTTTAGAGGGTAATGGATATATAGATAATGGTTTCATGGATATGTATGTATATAACACAAGTGATATGTGCACGTTAAATATGTGAAGTTTATCATCAGTTATACTCAAGAAAGCTGTTTATATAGATTTATTTGCATGGTCCAAATATAAGCTGGGTGAGCTCCCCAAACCGTAAGATGCCCTGCTTCTACTTAGCCTAATTCCAGCTTCCACATTCCAACTTCCAATCAGTGTTTCTGAAGTTTTCCCTTTATTACACTATAAGTCTTTTTACTCCTCTCCTATCTTTGAGTCTCTGCCTAATGCAGGTGATGGTGGCTGAAATCTTTCCTATATCAAGTTCTGAATAAACAGTCTGTTTACTCTCATGTCAATAGACTTTGTTTCTACAACTGCTTAGATTTTTTAATGACATTGATTTTTTTTAATATTGGCAAGATTTGTTAATACCTGATAAGATCCCTTTCAGTTAGGTTCAAGAGCATGTTTTATCCAATGTATCTTCCAATAGATGAAATTGCCTGGTTGATGATCATCAAGAGCCTATTTAAGGTTATTTATTTGAGACAGAGCGAGAGAGAGAACATGCCTGAGTTGGGCGAGAGATAAAGGGGGAGAGTCTTCAAACAGATTCCCCACTAAGCAGTGAGCCAAGTACAAGGCTCCATCCCATGCCCCAGAAGATCAGGATTTGAGCTGAAACCAAGAGTCGGATGCTAAATGAACTGCGCCACCCAGTGCCGCATAAAGAGCCTATTTAAAAGTGTTGTGAGAAGCTGGCCTTAACTTACTTACTCATGGGTATGGTACATGTTTCCCTTGCAATATTTTGCCACATCTCCATGCTACAGAGAAGAGTCTAATATCAAGCATAAAATTTCTAAATGTGTGGGCCTTCCTGTTAACATTTCATTGGGACATAATCAATGTATCTCTGAGGGAATGGGTCATATGGCCTTACAGACTAGTGGGAGTACATTTAGCCAAGGGAGATCAAGGATTTCTGAAAGTTTGGCTAATTTTAATTTAAGGATGCCATTTGTTCTTTTGATTTTTCCCAGAAGTTTGTGGATGCTAGGACAATACAGTTTTTGAGAAAGGGTAATGATTCACAAATTTCTTTTAAAAGGATTCATATAAATTCTGTCTTGGTCATTGGATATAAAAATTGATATACCCCAGGTTTGAAACATAAAATCAAACAGCTTTTCAGAGACTGAAAAAAATTACAGCAAAGATCTTCAGCAAGGAAATGGCTTAACCCATGCTGTGGTGAGTGGGAACTGGATAAAACTCATCCAAAGGTGTTTAAAGGGACTTTGAGACTTTGGCTCCCACCATGCCTCATCTTTACAGGTTGCATTCTGTCTTTTTTTAAAGTTTCCCAACTAATGTTGATTTGAAATTGTTAGCAAGTTTTTAAAGATTTGATTTATTTTTTTGACAGGGAGAGATAGAGAGAGCCAGAGCACACAAGCAGTGGAAACGGCAGAGAGGAAGGGAGAAGCAAACTCCCCACTGAGCAGGGAGCCTGACTTGGGGTTTGATTCCAGGACACTGGGATCATGACTTGAGCCAAAGACAGATGCTTAACTGAGTCACCCAGGCACCCCAATAGTAAGCAATTTGTCTTTACTGTGATGAGCCTTTTCATGGAGAAATTCAGCTAATAATCATTTGAAATCATCTGGTGCCACCAAATGGCCATGTTGAGTGTGCCAAGGATGATCTCAGTGAAGGATATTCTTCGTCTTTCCACTCTTCCATTTCCAAATCAGTCGTTTAATGTGGGTATTTAATGATGGCCTCTTTGAGGCAATCTAGAGATTTATCCTTTGGGGTTTTAGTTAGTATCACAAGCTTGGTTAAAGCAGCTTATCTGGCAAAATGATCTGCTGGAGGATTTCCTTTAACTCTGTTAGCATCAGCCTCAGTCTTTACAATAGCCATCTCCCAGGGCACCTGGGTGGCTCAGTGGGTTAAATCCTCTGCCTTCAGCTCAGGTCATGATCCCAGGGTCCTTGGATCGAGCCCCACATCAGGCTCTCTGCTCGGCGGAGAGCCTGTTTCCCCTTCTCTCTCTCCGCCTGACTCTCTGCTTACTTGTGATCTCTGTCTGTCAAATAAATAAATAAAATCTTTAAAAAAAAAAATATCCATCTCCCTGGAAGGTAGAAGTGTATCTAAAAGTTCCTTAACTTGTCCACTTCTGCTGGTGTTCCAGCAGAAGTAAGGAAAACTTTTTGTTTCTAAAACATCATGCACTACTCCAGAAACATGCTTGCTATCTGCATGCATGTTTATTTACTCTCAGGACTTTGTCTGATTGACAAGCTCTGCAAAATATTATGAATTCTGCCATATGCACTTACTTTACCTCAGGTAGATGACTATCCTACAAAGGAAAGTTTAGATAAGTGATACCATTAGAGATAGCCTAATAACCAGTTTCAATTCTGAAGTACCACCCATGAACAAATAGTACGTCTAGATTCTCAGTGTGAGTCTCCAGTAAAGCTAGGCAATTTGCAGAAAGTCCCGTAACTGAAGAAAGACAATTACGGAGTTCCTCTTCTTCAAAGCAAAAGAGTGGTAGGATTCAGGGTATTGTAGCAGTGGCTAGGAATGTAAGAGGGAGAGGGCAACAAGGGGTATAAATCCATAAGAGGTTAATCAATGGACTTCAGGGTGTTGCGGGTTCTCCAGGAGACTTGACCGGTAGTCAAGTCAGTACTGCATGTGGAACCATAAAATCAAACAAGGAACCTAGAACTAATTCCACAGAAGTTTTGCAGTGGCACTATTGCCCTAACACAGAGGGTATTATCCTTTGCAACTGGAGTAGTTGTGAGGCTACAGTAAGTGATGGGGTTTTTACGGTGTCCATGAAGTTGACTTAAAGCCCCGAGGCTTTAAACCCCAGAACACTCATGCACAAATAGACAAAAGCGTTTCTGTTGTTTGTAGGGATGTCCAGGCAAGTGGGCTGTCAAGGACCTTTCTTCAGATTAAAGAAGGCTTGTGTAACACTTGGGCTCCCAGAAGAGAGTGGATCTTACTAAAACCTTAGTCATTTCATAAAGAGGTGTCACAATCTCAGAAAAAAATTACACCCCTTGTCTGAAATATTAGACCTAGATGTCATCTCAGTTATAATTTTGTGAGGGGTCTAGGATAGTTTTGGATAGTCTTTATCCTTTTATGAGAGAATGTTTTTCACTCCTTCAAATAGCCCATGCCCTAAATAATGTACCTTGTTTTGACAAAACTGTAATTATCTCTTTTGAGATGTTATGCCTTTTTTCTGTTAAGGCTGAGAGCTACAGGCTTCTATGAACAAAGTAGGAAATTACCCACATATTACATCAGAAATGAAGCATAAGGGAAATTTGGATCTTTTGGTCATTGATTAAAGGCCAAAGAAAAATAGGAAGGGGCTTCAGTGAACCCTTAGGGTCTAGCTATCCATGTCTATCATTGCCCCCTCAGATGAAGGCAAAAGGATATTGACTCTTAAGTGTAGGAATACATCCAGAAAAGGCACTAGCAATGATCCACTACAGGGAAGGAGGTGGTTTGTGGGAGAATGGATGACAGGATGGAATTTGGGGTAGGTATTAATGGAGAAGGAGAGATAACAATTGTATTGGTGTCCTGAGATCTTAAACAAATCAATATACTTGTCCACTTGGTTTCTTTACTGGCAGGACAGGAATGTTACAAGGGCTCATGTACCTTATGAGAAAGGACTCTTTATATAAGGCTCTCAACTATAAATTTGAGTCTTTTCTTGCTCTAGCTTCTAACCTGGGGGAAGTTTGAGAACTTGATAAACTCTAAATTGACTTTAATATATGCTGTTCCAATTATTTTTCCTATGTCAAAGGGGATTTTAGCCCATAAAGAGTCAAGTACAATGTCAAGATCTGTATCTGGAGTATACATCAAGTATACTGGAGAAGGAAAGTTTTATACGAAGCAGACACAAGTTGATTAGGAATTGATACATCCTCTGAAACCTCAAGAAATAGTCCCTCTGGTGTGCATTTAGTATTTCAGCACTATTTGCTAAGTAGATCTCTCCCTAATAAATTTGTAGATGCGGTATCACAGAGGAAGAAGAGATGTCAATCAAGGATCCAAAAGTTGTAGCTCAGTGCTGGGAGATAGGGACAAATCTGTGAGTTGTTTGAAATACTTACACTTTTGTTCTATGCTTACACCAAGGAAGAGATTGAACAAAGATGGCAGGGTTTAATGTAGAACAGTTAGTGTTGTTGGGAGATATTTTCTGTTTGTCCCTAAATCTCCTATAGTTTCATCTTTTTATTTGTTTGCATGATTAAATTATGATCCAATCAACTTTTATTTGAAATGTTTTGGGTTTGGCTCTTGGAAGACTTAGACTTCTTTTTCTGGCCTTTTTCTGACCCGAAGGTTTTTCATGGAAAGAGAGATCCTCAGGTCGCTTTCCAGGTTGATCCAATCGGCTTTTGTCATCCAGGATTTAGCATCTGAGGTTCTGATCAACATGCATGCAAGTTGATACAGGTCAGGCAACTCTGGGTCATGTGCATCCAAAGGATTACAAATTCTTCTATGAGTCTTCGCTAGTCTTGCTTGGGTTTAGGGAAATCATTCATTGTAGCTCTTAATTCGTCTCAGATTCAAAGTTTAAATTCTACAGACACCTGCATACCTGGCTTATGGGAGGGATAGACTATTGGAGTCAACTAGCATTTGGAGGCTTTAGAGAGTTGCTGGGAAAAGATAGGGCATCTGAACAGGGGAAAAGGAAGGAAGAGGTGCAGAAGGAGGGACTTCAGAAGAATAAGGGGGAAGGGAGAGAGCTGGCCACAGGAAAGTAACTGAAGGACTTGGAGGGGGAGGACTTACTATCTAAATGAATCTAGATTATAGGTTAAGCTTGCCAAATTTCTCATTAGTTTTGACCAAAGAATATTTTAGTAAGTGAATTTTTAACATAATTTCATTTGAAGTCCTCTGCAAACCACTCAAAAAATGGGGTCCATTGGATCTGAGAAATCTTTATTCTTTTTGTTTTTTAAAGCATCTGTCAAATAAACAATTTTGGTCAAGGCCGATATTCCACAATGGTCATTTAAGGCCCAGGTCATCCTTGGTGAAATTTTGTCATTTGAAACATATAGGTGCAAAAATTAGAATTGTAATGAGTGTACATATAAGAAGGTGCAAAAATTAGAATTGTAATGAGTGTACATATAAGAAGTGAAGCTTCTCGAAAAGGAAAAGAATTAAACTTAGCCGAGACTGTCAGAGCTGGCAGCTGAAAGTGATGCTTGTGTACTTTGAGTCTTGAGACTCCAGCTTGAAGGGAGCTGCCTCCAAATGTAGACCCAACAACCTATACCTGCGAGCAGGTGGAAAACCAGAGAGAATGTTCTCTGGGAATCAAAGCCAAACTCTAAGGACAAAACAATGGAAACAAAGGATAGCCTAGTTTTATAGGTGATCCAAAGCAAAGTTTGCCCAAAAGAAGGCTGGTCCAGTGTTCTGCTCTATGACAGCCAATATTTTTGGAAAATAGAACACAAAACAGAAGCAGGAAAGAGAGCAAAGATGGCTGAAAAGGAATAGCTGAACTCCACCAAAGATGCCAAACAAATGGAAACCAACAACAAAACCCAGATATCAAACTGAGATGAGATAGCCAAAAAACTCAGAAGCAAAAAAAAAGCCAAGCTCTGACATGGTGTTCACTTACCATGTCAACGCATACCCAACAAGTGAGCTGTAAGGCCCAGAGGCCCTTGGTGAGTATCGCACCTGGGTAAAGGCTGGAGCCATTCAAATGGCAACAGATTTCCTCATGCAGAGGTGGCTTGCTATAGCAAGCAACCATCTCCTCTGCTTGACCAAGACTCAAAGACAGGCAGGGGACTGGGAATGCTTTATAATGAAGAAAAGGCAAGGTTTCAGAATACTCTGATTGTATCTTGGTGGTACAGAGAAGCTGCAAGCAGACTAACTAGAAGTGGGGCATTTTTATGGTTCACAAAATATATTTGGCTTCCTCTGATGAATCTTGAGTTGGGAGCAGAGGCAAAAATTGGGGAACTCGGCAGTCACTGACCAAGTCCTGATCATTCTGGGCCATTTGCTGCAAAGATTGTGGTTTGTCTTCCTAGACCAGGTGCTGTAGAGTTTGGGGTCAGAGGTCTATTATCATATATAGTCTGGTCATTGACTGTTCATATATTCAGCCTGTCACAGTGGAAGCTTGGCATTGTAGATATTCTACAAGTCTGATTGCTGAACCGTATTTAACTTTTTAGCTGTTGAACTAGGAGTCATACAATAATAATATTTAGTCATACAACGTGTAAACTTTCTAATATAATTTCAAAAACATTCTTCTGACCCTCCCCCCATCTTTACAGCAACCTTGTGATCCTGAGAGGTTAATTACCCAAGGCCATTCAATGGAATGAGGATTAGATCATAGTATAATTTGTAATATATAATTCAAATTATATATATGTCATCTATAATGGCTTTAAGATAAATGTTTTGGCTTCTTTGCTAAGATAAAGGATCTGTTCTAATCACTTCTAATTTCAATGCTTAAAGTTAGGGTCATAGCTCCTTCAAATACCCACAAGGCTGTCATGTGGAAGAAGGATTAAGTTTATTCCTATGGCTCCAGAGGGCAGAACCCATGCCAGTGAGTGAAAGAGAGGCAGATTTCAATTTAGAATGTGAAATACCGTTCTAGTAATGAGACATTTGCCCGCAAAAGAAGGAGTTACCTTGTGCTAAAGCCAGTTCCTCATCTCCTATGTGCTGAGTAGGACTGCATGATCCTATAGCTGTAGAGAGTGCTTGAACGGGCCAGGCCAGCTAAACTTGAAGGACTTGATGAACGTCAAGTTTATTAAATTTTGTTAAATTCTGAAAAGAGATACAGACACTCTAAATACAGCAGTTCAATGTCTGGATGAAATTATCATATTTCTCAAAACAATGAGTAGCACTTTAAACTCTACCCCCAGACTCCTCTTTGAATTTGTATTTTTGTCCTTATGCCCATACATTTTCAAGAACATTTTTTTAAAAGTGAAAATTGTCCTAATAAGTACTCTCTAACTTAATCTTCCTTTAGTATTATTTTCTAATTGCACAGTTATGAAACATTATACCAAATGTGTTGAACTCATTTGTGATATTTTAATAAATTACAGGAATTCAGTGAGGTTAAAAACAACAAAAACAACTTGGGGTGCCTGGGTGGTTCAGTCCGTTATGCCTCAAACTGTTGGTGTTGGCTCAGGTCATGATCTCAGGGGCATAAGATCCAGTCCCCGAGTGAAACTCAGGGCTTGGTGTGGAGCCAGCTTGAGATTCTCTGTCTCCCTCACCCACTGCCCTACCTCCCTCTTGTGTGCGTTCTCTCTCTCTTTCTCTCTAAAATAACTAAACAAATCAAACCCTCCCTTTGAATGGTAAATGCTAGGATTTTAATCTGTAACTTAATTCTTTGAACATGATCTTTTCTTCTTCTGGCTTCTCTTTAAATGTTCCTTCAGACCGAATTCAATTTTATTACTTTCTAGTTTACAAATAACTTGAAGCTGAAATAAGACAGTGAGTTCTCTTCTGCGCCTGAACAGTGATTGTTTGATGTTCCCTAAGGACTTCCCAGGGATCCTCTTCCCACCTCACCCTTTATCTGTCTCTCCAGCTGTTTAAATCAAATCCCCTAAGTTCTGCCAGAAGAATAGCTCCTTATAATGACCCCTAGTTTCTCTCTTTTGAAAAAGAATTCAGAACCCCAGGGATTCTCCCAGGATCTAAGAAGTCCTCGCAGAAGTGAAGAAGGCAAGAAGTTGGCTCAGACGGAAAGTAACCCTCTGCAGAAAACCAGCTTCTCGGAGACCTTGACAACTTCCGGGACCAGATTTCAGGCGTGTTGGAAATTGTCTTCTTTACCCTATCTCTTCATTGTCTTTATGACTGTACATATGCAATAGGTACACAAACAGCGAGGGAGAGAGAAAGCGATAGTGTGAGGCTCTCCCTGAGAATAGAAGATGATAAAGAAATAAAACAGGTGTCTGGGAAGGGGTTCTGTTAGTGAAGGGAGACGTGAGAGTTAATAACCATCATTCAAACGGGCGGGAGTTCTCTGCAGGTAGCAGACAGGAAAAGCAAACTCGTGCACCCTCTTTGGGGACAGGCTCTGTTGCTTTCTCTTTCTTCGCTTGCAGTCGGTGCACATTTACTTGAAACAGACTGTATTTCCTGCTTCGTGGCTTATCAGGTTGACTCTTAAGACTAGTAACTATTTCTTTCCTTAATGTCTCTAATGCCTTTTAAAATTTATTATTTATTATTATTTTTTTGAGATTGATTAAGGACTAAATCTGTTGAAATTCTGGCTGGGTAAGTGGGGGATTATCAGAAATGAGAAAAGGGGGAGGAACGGGACTTGGAAGCGGGAGAGCTAAGCAGCAGCCCCAGGCCCCCGTACCCTCCGCCCCCGCTACCCCTGGCCCGCGACCTCCCGCGGAGACCCCAGGCGGCTGCATCAATATTTGATCGGGTCTTCGCCGGCTGATTGCCATCACTCGCCGGCGGGGCTTGCCAGGCATCACCCGCGCTGCGCTGAAGCCGGCGCCCAGGCCCGCCGGGGGGCTTTGCAAGGACCCGCTCTGCGCTCGCTCGCTCGCCAGGGAGGCTCTGCTTGGTAGCAGGGGCGCGGCGCCCACCATGCGGAGCTGCCCGCGGCTCGCGCTGCTTTGCGCGCTGCTACCCTGGCTCCTGCGGGCGGCGGCACCCCCGCGACCCGCGCAACCCCTCCCACGCCGCGACCCCCGCGACCCCGCCAGGGGCGCCGATTTTGATCGCGTCTACAGCGGGGTGGTGAGCCTCAGCACCGAGAACATCTACTCCTTCAACTACACCAGCCAGCCTGGCCAGGTAAGACACTCGCTCTCCTCGCTCGACTCCCAGGAACTTGCCAGATCTCAGAGCCCCGTCGCTGCTTTGGGTCCCCTGGGAATTGACCTCGGAAGTCCTCAGGGACCGGAGGACCCTCGTTCCCTTTCCCCTTCAATGCAATCAGTATCCTGCCCGAGGCTGCGGCATCCTCTCGCAAACCGGCCTCGGGGACAACTCTGGTTCATCTCGCACCTTCCCTGGCCTGGTCCCCTGGCATTTCAGGGCTTTGCAGAGGGGCGGGTTCCCTGCACCTTCTGTGGCTCCTGGCCCCCTGCTGGGCCTTTCTCTAGGAAACTCAATATTTCTGGGGTGGCGGAGGGAAAGGACCGCACTTCTGTGCCTAATCCCTGGGGGAGAAGGAACCTCATTTCATTTGGATGATTCTGCCAGACCCTTCTATTTCATAGCTCCTGGGGAGGGAGAGCTGCTCAGAATCTAAAATAGGAATGTGTGAGAATGGACGCAAGCTGCAGAGCGTGTGTGTGTTCAATAGTCACTTCCTGTGATTCTGTACTACTGTCACACGTCTGGGCTTCAGAAAAGCCACAAGACCTGGCCAGAGATGTTGCAACTGCAGCCATCAGCTGATCTATGAAGGTTTTGATGTTAAATAAGGATGGATAATTGTGGGAAAGTTCTAGACCTATTTCTGACAAGAATCGAGGTGAGACAAGGGGAGGAAATGACTGCTTCAGCAACTACCCCTTTGACACATATACTCTGATTATATAATGTAGAAAAAATGCATAGGTAGATTTTTCCGTTTGATATGGTCCCCTTTGGGTCACAGAGAAAAGAGAAGACTTGCCATTGTGCCTGCCTCTGGGTCTTCTTCCCATATGGATGTGTATATGTATCTCTTACTGTGACAGCGTTCCCTACTCCCTTGGGAGATTCCAGAACCAGATGACTTAGATACCACAATATGCCTTCCTCTCTAACTCTCAGTGAGAACCAGAGCTCAGAAACCTGGTAGCCTGGAGTAGTATTGAGTAGCATGGACCAGTTTGCCCACCATCACTCCCAGACATCTCCCTGAGCAATTTCCCCATCTCCAGGCTGGCACCAAAGGTCGCCAAGGCAGCACAGCCCTCACCCTGGCCAGTCGCCTGCTGACCTTCAGGTTGGATGTCCTGAAGTGAGCAGCGTGCCCATGTGCAGAGCCATTCTACTGGGGACAAGTGGGAGGGACAGTTTTTAATCCTCCCAATTCCATGTCACTCATCTCTTCCTGTCCAATGTGCGGTACAGACCTGCAGAGATGGTGCCATCTCAGTGAGTTGTGTTCCTAGCCCTGTCATTTGCTCAGAATGAATAGCCTGGAAAACTCCCTGATCTCTGGGGTACACTGTCAGTTTTCCCCTAAATCATTGGGAAGGGCATTCAGATGTTAGGTGCAAAGTGAGTCCTGACATCAGCCTTTATTTAGTATTTCTTACACTTCTGCTTAGAAATAGATGGGCTGTTTTTAAACTGTTGCTTGGCCTTTCTGCCCTTAGTATTTGGTGAGTTTCTCTGCCACAAGCATAGGTGCTCTGTGTGCAGCTGGGTCACCTGCTTGACTTCCCTAGAAAAGCCTGAGATATTGAGGACAGGGGCAGAGTCATGTTCATTTACTAATGTTTTTGAAAAGTGAATAAGTGAAGAAAGATTGAAGGAAACTGCAAAACTAAATAAAGGTAAATAAAATAAAATACATACTTTTGGGGGCGCCTGGGTGGCTCATCCAGTTAAGCATCCAGCTCTTGATTTTGGCTGAAGACATGATCTCAGGGCCCTGGGATCAAGCCTTGTGTCAGGTTCTTTGACTCAGCGTGGAGTCCACTTAGGATTCTCTCTCCCTCGCTCCCTTCCTGCTCCTCCTCTAAAATAAATAACTAAACCTTTAAGAAAAAGAAAAACAAAAATATATATACATATTTTAGTAGGTTGAAAGTGTGAGATCGTTCCAGATAAAAACAACATTTTTAACAATTGTTATGAAATTATGCCCTTTCCGTTTTGCCTGTCTACATGTTTAAATAGCTCTTGTTTTATAAAACAAGAGTGAAAACTCATTTTTTTAAAGATTTTATTTATTTATTTGACAGACAGAGATCAGAAGTAGGCAGAGAAGCCCGCAGAGAAGGGAGGAAGCAGGCTCCCTGCTGAGCAGAGAGCCTGATGCAGGGCTCCATCCCAGGACCCTAGGATCATGACCTGAACCGAAGGCAGAGGCTTTAACCCACTGAGCCACCCAGGTGCCCCTGAAAATTCATTTTTAAAATACTTTGCATAATACAATAAAAAGATGACAACCTCAGCAGTCCCTAAAATTTCACTAGTCTGAGAAATACAGTTGGGAACCATGGGGCTGGCAGATAACTCAGGTGTTTTAATTATTTTAACACTGGTATGAACCAGATGTCCTCAACGCTTACAGCTTTAGAGAGACCGCTTTTTAATTCTTTTTTTTTTCCTAAAGATTTTATTTATTTATTTGAGAGAGAGACAGTGAGAGAGAGCGTGAGAGGCGAGAAGGTCAGAGGGAGAAGCAGACTCCCCATGAAGCTGGGAGCCTGATGCGGGACTCGATCCCGGGACTCCTAGACCATGACCTGAGCCAAAGGCAGTTGCCCAACCAACCGAGCCACCCAGGTGCCCGAGAGACGGCTTTTTAGTATGCAAATAAAACAGTGAAAACCTCAATCCTCTTACTTGGGGAAATTGCTCCCTTTCACTCCCCCTGGTATTCCTGATATACCTCGTATTCTCCAGAGATGGCATTTTTCTCATCTATCTATCCAAACCATTACTCTTATTTCTCTTGATTGCCTCCTCTCTTCTTGGTCCCATTTGCCCCACATTGGATACCAGCGGCCCCATCTTCCAATACCATGAATACCATGCCTTTGAATATAGCAGAATTTTCCTGAAGGTTTGGACTGACATAAGGGAATTACAGAGCAGAGCAGGGTAGGTGATAGATTAAAGTGGAGATCTAGGCAATGCTGTCATAACTACTTATTAGCTATTCCCCACTAGGGGAAATTTCAAGATGGCGACACTACCTTTTAGGCCTGGTTTATCACCATGTTCTTGGCTACTCCCTACCCCAAATGCTGGCCTCTTCCACTCTCTAAATTTTTGTTAATTCATGAGAAGCAGTTTGTCTCCATTGCAGATCCCAAACTCACTGAAGGGCTCTGCTAAATAAAGCACTATGAACCCAAGAGCCATAGTTTGGCCAGGACCTTTTTCCTTTAACCTGACCCAAGTGTTGGTCAGGGACACCTCCCCTGCAGGGGTCATTTCCCACCCATCCCTCTTCAGTGCACCAAAGAATTGGGTTTAGGGGGGAAAAAGTATAGCCGTTTGAGTTTTCATCTTTTTCCCTTTACTCTTCAAGCCATTGTTATGTTTGACATTATTTTTTCTTCACTTTGGAAGAGAAAGGCTTTTCCCAATTTAGGCTTTGGTAAGAAGGGGAAGCTGCTGTGGAAACCTTGGCCCCTAATCTTTCCTGTCAGCCACTGCCTCTCCCATACCAAACACTGATCCAAAGAACTAGTTAGCCAGGCATGTGTCATGCTAATTAGCTGAGGTCAATATCAGGAAAAGCCTCACATGCCTTCTAGGCAGAGTAATGTAAATATGAAGTTGCCACTAAAAAAAAAAAAAAAACTCTGAAAGAATAGAGCGACTGCTTTAAAGAATAGTGAAAATAAGGATTGAAGGTGCAGGTTAAGCAAGATCATGGTTCATTTCACTTCCCTGAAGGGGAAGTATCTGGAGACTCCTTTTCAGGGGAGTAGAGTTTCACTGCGGGCGAACAGGGTGTTCTACCACTACTGGGCTGGAAATAAACTAGAAGGAAATCACCTTGTTGAGAAAGTCACCAGGCATATGTTTGACTAGGACAGAGGGCACGAAAGCAGGTTTATTGAGAAATGAGAATACTCCTGTAGAGACAGGTGGTGGCCATAATCAGATGTTTATACTTGAGCTAAATGCTGATAAGAAGGCTTTCAATAAAAAATGTACTTACCAGCGGGCAAGAAGTCTTCTCAGAAGCTTTCAGTCACAAACTTCGTTGTTCTTTGTAGATCTTTTAATTTGAAATGCTTCCCTGGATATATTCTTTTTGTTTATTCAATGGAAACATTTATCTTTTAATGACATATGCTTTTTTTTAATGCCCAAGGAACAATCCTTGACTTTATTCACCTCAACCTGTAGTTGTATATCTAGAACGAGCTATACTGCCTCTTGGATTCAAATTCAAAATATCTATCCAGTTCCGACAAACATTGAAATATAGATCAGGACACTCCAGTGGTAACTTCTAACTATACATTAGTGGTAACTTAGAAGAATGAAAACCTCTGATGTGATTAGCCTCAGTTCCCCCCGTCTTGGATGGACTCCCCCTGTATTCTTTATGTACTGAGGCAGGGAAACCTTCTTTGCTGGCCTCCCACTTCCTCTTACCGAACAGGACTGGTGCTTGTTTGTGAGGAGGAAATCATCTCATTAGCATGTTATCTGTTGGAACAGAATACCATAGACTGGATGGCTTACAGAACAGACATCACTTCTCACACTTTAGGAGACTAGTTAGTCCAAGATCCAAGTGCCTACTGTGGGCTGACTTCTAGCTTGTAGACAGTACCTTATAGTGTGGGTCTTCACATGGCCCAGAGAGCAGACAGAGAAGCAAGCTCTCTCCTGTCTCTTCTAAGGGCACTAATCTCATCATGAGTGCTCTGACCTCCTGATCTAATGACCTTCCAAAGGCCTTATCTCCAATACTGTCACATGGGGGATTAGACTTCAACATACAAATTTGGGGGCAGAAGGGGACACAAACATTTAGTCCACAGCAGTTACCACCATTTTTCTCTAGGCTCTGAAAACAAAATATCAAAGTGTCATAAGGATGTTTAGGGGCTGACATTACTCCAGTTGTGGGTCCAATTTAATGGACCATTTATGGTCCAATTCTGCCTGAGATGCCTTCTCATCTATCTAGACCTGGTAGTCATGTGCTAAGTTATCAAAAAGATTCTGTAAGTATGTGCTGTCCATTATGGTAGCCACTGTCCACATGTGGCTCTTGCACACTTGAAATGTGGCCAGTCACAAAATGAAATGTACCATAAATGTAGAATACACACCAGACTTCAAAGACAGTATAAAAGAACATGAAATGTGTAATTAATATTTTTATTATATGTTTAAGTGATAATATTTTGGATATATTAAGTTATATCAAATATATTAATAAAATTAACTTCATTTGTTTGTACTTTTTAATATAGCTACTAGAAAAAAAATTTTTTTAACTACTAGAAAATTTAAAAATACCTGTGAGTCATATTTTCCATGGACAGCACTGCTCCAAGTCTTCCAAGACTTTAGAGAAGTCATTCATCCCATAGATGGCTTTGTTGGAGGAAATAAGGCTTGAAAGGTCATAAGAGATAAAAAGAACTTGGATAGGCCAAAGAAAAGGAGAAAGGCCTTTAAGACAAGGAAAAATGTATCTGATTTCTTTTTTGACAATACTACCTCAGAAGTGGTAGTATATATTTCTACCAGGAGGCACATAATGTCTGGTTGTCTCTTTTTGTGATGATAGCCACCATGGATCATAATTGCCTAGTTTCATTAAGAACAATAAAGTAATAATATTTTAACTATATCCCTTACTTTTTCATCCATGAATTGGAATACTCCTATACTAAGAAACTTCTCATCAGCTCCTGGGGCATCTTAAGCTACTGTTTTGTCTTCCTTCCTTACTTTTACTTACCAATTTACACAAAATAATTAATTGGTCCCCAAGCAGCCTATGATAAGGGTCATGACATTTCATTTAGCATAAGCATGAATTCATGAATTTAAACATATCTGATATGTTTTGACCCATTGCTGTTACTAAACTTACGTTCAAATTGTTCATTGGCCAGTGAAAGCCAGTTTGAGTTGGATCCTGAATTCTCTTGATAAAATCCAAGTGGTCTCTGACATCTTCCTTGCTTTCTGGCATGAAAAGTTATTACAGGCTTAGCAGGTTCAGTTCTTGTCTCCAACATGGAATCAGACAGATCAGGTTCCTTTGAGTAACAAATAGAGACCACAATATGAAACCTAGAGGCTTTTATTGCTAATGGATTGGTAATTTTTTTCTAAATCTTTTCAATGGACAGAATTAAGGATAGATTGTATCATGAGCTCATGCTAGCACTTCCAACTCAAATTCAGAAATATAGGCTTTTTACTTAACCTCATCCAACTCACACAGAGATTTCCTTCTGTGCCCAAAACCCTGGTTTTCAACTATATGGACTTACTCACTTGCTTTAACCCACAACATACACACAACAGTTTTAGATAACGATACTAACATTACCACCAGTAAGATTACTGGCGCCAATTTAAGATATATGTTTACAGTTCCTTTTACCTTAGGGCATATTTCATGATTGATTAAGTTGAGTCACATTACTGTGTTTTAAAGTAAGGTAACAGTGCAGTTATGAAATCCTTTCAGTGTAGTTATGTTATCAACTTAGCAGTCTGTTAAGCATTGGACATGTGATTTCAGCTCAGGTCATGATCTCAGGGTCATGAGATGTAGCCTCAAGGCAGGTTCCTCACTGAGCGTGAAGCCTACTTAAAATTATCTCTCCCAGAAGGTGGTGGGGTTATGGACATTGGGGAGGGTATGTGCTATGGTGAGTGCTGTGAAGTGTGTAAACCTGGCGATTCACAGACCTGTACCCCTGGAGCTAATAATACATTATATGTTTATAAAAAAATTTAAAAATTTTTAAAAAACGATTCTCTCTCCCTCTCCCTCTGCCACTCCCCACCACCTCATGGGTGTGTGCGTAGATGCACACGCACACGCACATATTATGGCCTGTAAAATGAAGCAGTTTTTTTGCTGTTATTATTGTTCCAATGGTTTCCTTTTTTACTAATATATTGATATGTTGCCATTAGCCTCTTCTAGTTTTGTCTCTTAGTTCTCTATGATGAGCAATACTGAAATTAGATGGTAACTTCTTCTTCTTCTTCTTTTTTTAAAAAGATTTTATTATTTATTTGTCAGAGAGAGTGAGCACAGGCAGACAGAGTGACGGCAGAGGCAGAGGGAGAAGCAGGTTCCCCGCTGAGCAAGGAGCCCAATGTGGGACTTGATCCCAGGACGCGGGGATCATGACCTGAGCCCAAGGCAGCCGCTTAACCAACTGAGCCACCCAGGCGTCCCTGGTATCTTCTTCTCCATCTCTTTTTTTCAACTCCCAAATCTAAACCCTAGTTATGCCTATAAAGAAATTAATGAACTTATTCTACTTTTTATATTTTCTCCCCATTCTTGCCCCATTTTTGGTTAGTTGTACATACCTGATTGTTGAAGCATATAGTCATTACGAGCTACACTATCCCTCCTTACAACAAACATTTAGTCTTAGCTGTGCAGGTACCTGTATATTCACAACTAGACTTATGTTAATATTCTCCAGTCATCTGATTGTCTAAAGCTTATTCTCTAGGAGGTGCCTTCTACAATTCCTTCGTGTTTGTAACGCTTTGTCCACAGCCTTTGTACTTGCAAGTCTGAGTAGCCGAATATAAACCCCTTACTTACAGTCTTTTTCCTTGAGTTTTAAGCATACTATTCCTTTGGTTTCTGGCAAAAGTGGTAATAAAAGGGATTCTTTCACTTGCAAGTAATTTCATTTTTCTGCCTGGATTCCTGAAAGACTCCTTTTCCTTTTTCTTTGAAATCCAGTAGTTTTCCCAGACCGCCATCTAATAGGTTAGTCTTTCCCAGGTACATGATGTAATTTTGCAATATGTAACTTAAGTGATTATTTCTTTAATTCAGGAAATTTTCCTTAGTGTTTTTAACATTCATTTATTCCAATGCTTGATTATCTTCTTTAGGAATTCTCTTTATACTTATGTTGGCTCTTCTTTGTTGTTTCCTATTACCTACCCATTTTTCTAGAATTATTTTTTTATATCCTGCCCAGATTTTAGAAAATTTTTTCTCCTTTTTACCTTCTGTTTTCCTTATGGCATTATGGAGGTTTTTTTAAATATCCCTCTGCTCCTCCAAATTAAATATTCATTTATGTTAAGATTTTAAATTTTAACTCTAATTTTTTTCCTGAGTTCTGCCCTTTCTTTCTTAAAACTTCATTTTTTCTAATCTCATTTCTGAATTTTTAAAATTCTGATTTATGGCTTTTTTCATAGTTTTTAAGTGTTCATAATTCTTAATTTTGAAATATTATGCTATACTTTCCATCTGTTTTATAGGTACAGTTTTCCAACATATATTCACCATCTGAAATGGTGTTTTCTGCCTCTTACTTTCTTTTACTTACAGTGACTTTGTGTGGGATTCAATTGCAGTCTTTAGGTGTTGCTCATCTTTACATTAGGTGAGTTCTTCTTATTTTAGCAGGGAAAGATGGACCTAGATAGCTTTCCTGTCTTTCTTCTCTTATCTTTGTGAAGTGATCAAAATGTGATATTCTTTCTAAGAAATTTCATAGGTCCTCTCCCTCATATTATGGAGTCTTCCTCTTTCTATTCTAGTAAATTAATTAAACCCAAAGAGAACATTGTTATAACCTCTGATCTATAGCTAGTCAGTCAGGTGACAACATGGACTTTTTTAAAAATTTGTTTATTTATTTATTTAGGTAATCTCTAGGCCCAACCTGGAACTCGAACTCGCAACCCAAAGATCAAGAGTTGCATGCTCTTCTGACTGAGCCAGTCGGGTACCCCCAACCTAGATTCTTTGATTGGCACCTGAAAGCAAGTGGCAGTCTTACAGAACTGAACTCTTAACCTGTGGGATCTGACGCTATCTCCAAGTAGAAAGTGTCAGAATTGAGTTGAATTATAAAACACCCAGCTAATGTCTGAGAATCTCTTGGTGGTGTGGGGAAAAGCATATATTGTAACTGGGGGTGCAGAATTGTACCTCCCCATGACTTAGCAAAATAATATTTCCAGGCTCTTAGGGAATCATAAGGGAAGATGACATCATCAGTTATCATCTAGGGCATCTATTGTGACCCATTATCCAGATCATCTAGAGAGGCAGCTCTACCTCTAGATCACTTAATAAGTATAGTAATCCTCAGTTTTGAATTTACAGTTAAATGGATAAGCATATCATTATTTTCTTGATTCATGCTAAACTGAAAGCCAGAAGAGTGAAACAAATTACATCAGCAATTACTGAGGCTAGACTATCCAAGTGTCGGAATTCAGGTTCATCATTTTATCCATTTCAAATCTTGGACTGTGGAGTTCTCAGTATATATATATTTTTTAATGTAGGTTTTTGTTTTCTGAAATATGATGAACTTTACATTGTCTCTGGGTGGTGAGATTATAGAGTTTTAATGGTCTTTTCTGTTCTTTTCTGTATTTTCTGAGTATTTCATAAAAAATGTTTTGGGGCACCTGGGTGGCTCAGTGGGTTAAAGCCTCTGCCTTTGGCTCAGGTCATGATCCCAAGGTCCTGGGATCGAGCCCCACATCGGGCTCTCTGCTCAGCAGGGAGGCTGCTTCCCCCACTCTCTCTCTCTCTGCCTGCCTCTCTGCCTAGTTGTGATCTCTGTCTGTCAAATAAATCAATAAAATATTTAATAAACAACAACAACAACAACAACAACGAAAACGTTTTACTCTCCTAAGGCAAGGACAACCACCAAGAGGCTGAGCAGTTTGGAGGAAGAACATGGGGTGAGGCTCCAGAAGATGTGTGTTTTTAATCTTTTTAACAACCTGTGTACCTGCAGCAAATCCTATTCCCTCCTTGAGCTTTATGTCCCCCGCAGATAAGAGAAGACCACATTTTTTCTCTCTAATGGAGTGCAAAAGTTCAGTGCTCTTTTTTTTTTTTAACCATGTGTAAGATTGTAATTTTTACATATAATTAAAAAAATATCCTATACTTGTATACAACTTCATCTATTTTTTTTATTTTAAGTAAGCTCTATGCACAGTATGGAGCTTAAACCCACAGCCCCGAGGCCAAGAGTCACATACTCTACCAACTGAGCCACCCAGGTGCCCCAAATCTTTTTCTTTTTTATAGACAAGTACGAGAAATGTCTTGCCAACAAGATCATTTGTAACTCTTTGTCTCATAAAAGCAAATGAATGAAAACTTTAATTTATTGTTTCTGAAAAACTCCTTTTTTGTTTGTCTTGTTGTTTCTTTTGAGACGCTTCCCATAGGGCTCTTCACTGTCTAGAAGTGGTTTTGTTCTGTTTCATCTTGCTTTGTTCCCACTGAGCCTGTATTCCAGCCACCTTGTTTCTCTCGCACATTCCTTTTGTTTCTTCCTGAGTGTCATGGCAATAGGCTTGCTTTGGTATTGGGTTTAGTTTTTTGGTGGCTGTTATTTTGTTTTGTTTTGATTTTACTGCTGTGATGCTCCCTTCTGTGGGGGTATTTTTAGTATTTGATACAGAATGTAGGGATTTTCACTCATATGGAATATAAGGAACAATGCAGAGGATCACAGGAGAAGGGAAAGAAAACTGAATGGAAGAAATTAGAGAGGGAGATAGACCCTGAGAGACTCTTAACTGTAGAGAACAAACTGAAATTTGCTAGAGGGAAGGTGGTGGGGGAGGGGAGATTGGGTAATGGGTGATGGGCAGTAAGGAGGGCATGTACTGTGATGAGCAGGGATGAATCACTGAACTCTACATCTGAAACTAATGATGTACTATATGTTGGCTAATTGAACTTAAATTTTTAAAAAAGCAAAAAAAATTTATACACACACACACACACACATATACATGTATACACATGGATTTTTCAGTCTTCCTTCCTTTTGCTCTCTAGTTTCAGCACATTACCTGAAGTATCTCCTATGTCATTTCTCACTGTTGGCTTGAATCTAAAAGGCCAGGGACTTGATACTTGCAATACCGTGAAACTTCTGTGCTGCAAGAAGATGCCAGTATTTCTTTCTTCCTTTCAAATGGGTTGATATTATTACACGTTGCCATGGAGCCCCCAGAGTTTGTTAGCCAGCTCTTCCTACATTGTTTAACTCCGGAGTTAACTGAAGTTTCATGTCAACACACCAAGATGGTGTGTTGATGATTTAAAGATACATCTAATGAGCTATTCGAATTGGGGCCTCACCATTCTTTCTGCTTATTTACTAAGAAAAATACCAAAGATACCATGGTGTCTCCAGGCAATAAAATCATAGTCTTTTTCATTTTGCTAAAAAAAATACATTTTTGAATATTGTTTATTTTCTTTTCTTGGATATTGTGAAAAAATGAAAAGTTTGAAGGTTTTTTTCAGTACATTAGTTGCTATGCAAACCAAAACCAAACAAAACCTAAGGGCCTGTATTCTGCTTAAAAGCTAAGGTCAGCACTGAGAATAACTATTGGACTTAACACTTAAGTTCTCAGTCTAAGATCCTTTGGTTTTCATATGTAATAAGTTTCTAAAAATGTGTAAAAATTGTTTATACAGGAGAAGCAATTGATTTACCGGTCAAAAGATAGTGTTCCATTCCCGGAGAAAGAAAAACAAAGTTGAGTGGCATATAGCAAATGTAGGTTATATATTAAGTGTTATTAATAATAAAATTAATTGAAATAATTTGCTCTAGTAATTAATTACTTCCAAATTCTCACTTGTCTCATCCCCTCAGTTTATTTAAAGTGAGAATAGGCAAATAAATTGATTTTGCTCTTAGGAAGAAGGACAAGCATATGCTGATTTTGTACAAAATTAGACAGGCAGTGTTTCAATGGGTTGAATAAGAAGAGTGAATCTGGTTTGAAAGTATCTTATATTGAAAAATGCACCCAAAAAAAGGTTGAATATAAACCTTCTTTCTGATAGCACAGCTATAGGAATCCATTTTCCTGTCATAGATCTCAAGAACTGGTAAATTTTCCCTCTGTTCCACTGAAAAGTTTTCAAGAGCTAGCTCTCAGCCCATAATTTTAAGGAAGTTAATTTGGGACCCAGCCTTCTTCAGTTGAGCCCAAGGCTGGCCAGCAGTGTCTATGTGTAATTATGAAAGTACTAGTTTATTTAAAGGTATAAATCACCAGTTTAGGTTAAACTCCTAAGTATTTAAATAAAATACCTTATTTCTGAAAATAATGGCAAAATTAAGTTTATCTATTATCACCAAGTAGCATGTAACCCTGAGTAAAAGCATCCTCTAACTACCTGTAGTCTTACAGTTGATTGGACCATTAAGAGTGTAAAGGTGTGCCCTTCCCTCTGCCTATCCTGGGACACAAAAATTTTTCAGCTTTGTCTGCTTCCTCACTCTTCCTTTATATATATTTTTTTAAATAGACTGTTTTTCAGAGAAGTTTTAGGTTTACAAAAAATTAAACATTAATTTATTTTTTATTTATAATTAATTATTAACATCTTACATTAGTGTGCTACACTGATGGACCAATGATACAGCATTGGTGTTGCAGTGACCTTTATTATTTGCTAAAGTTCACATTTTACTTTATGGTTCACTCTTGGTGTTATATGCTTCCATAGGTTTTGAGAAATGCGTAATGTATCTGCCATTACAGTGGATTGTACAGAATAATTTATTTCATCTCTGTAAAAAATCTCCTATGCTTCACCTATTCACCTCTCCCTCCTACACTCAAATCCTGAAAATGGCTTATTTTTTTTACTTTATCTCTAGTTTTGCCTTTTCCAGAATGTCATATACTTGGAATCATATAGTATGTAGCCTTTTCAGACTTCCTTCTTTCACTTATCAATATGCATTTAAAGTTCCTTCATGGTTATTTTTCATAGCTCCATACCTTATTTCTTTTCAGTGTTGCATAGCATGTTCTTGTTTGGATATGCCACAGTTCATTTATCTGTTTACATATTGAAGGCTATCTTGGTTGCTTCCAATTTTTGACAATTACAAAGAAAGCTGCTATAAACATTTGTGTGCAGATTTTTATACAGACATAAGTTTTCAACTCCTTTGGGTAAATACCAAGGAGCTTAATTCCTGGATCCTATGGTAAGGGCATGTTTAGCTTTGTTAGAAACTGTCAAACTGCCTTCGAAAGCAACTGCACCATTTTGTACTCCCACCAGCAATGAGAGTCCTTGTTGATCTACCTCCTCAATTGCCACTCTATTAGGTGTAGAGTGGTCTTTCATTGTTTTAATTTGCAGTTTCCTAAGAGCATATTAGCATCTTTTCATATGCTTATTTACCACCTGTGTATCTTCTTTGGTGTGGCATCTGTTCTGATCTTTTGCTCATTTTTTAATCGGACTGTTTGAAGAATTCTTTGTACATTCTGGATACCAGTCTTTTATCAGATATGAGTTTTGCAAATATTTTCTCCTAGTCTGTGCCCTATCTTCTTATTCATGTAATAGTGTTTCTTTAACAGAGCAGACATTGTTAATTGAAGAAAGTACACTTACTAATTGTTTTTCCTGAATCACACCTTGGTGTTGTATTTAAAGGGGCTCCTGGGTGGCTTAGTTGGTTAAGCATCTAACTCTTGATTTTGCTCAGGTTATGATTTTGGGGTCATGATCTCAGGGTCATGAGATGGAGCCATATGTTGGACTCCACGCTGGGCATGGAGCCTGCTTGAGATTCTATCTCTCCCTCTCCCTCTGACTCTTCCCCCTCCTGCTCCCTCCCCCAATATGCAGCTCTCTCTCTCAAATTCATCAATTAATTAAAATAAAGTCAAAGTTCACCTAGATTTTTTCCTGTGTTATTTTGGTTATTTTCTGAAATTTTATAGCTTTGAATTTTACATTTAGGTTTATGATCCTGGTAGATAAACTTTGTGAAAGATATAAAGTCTGTCTGTGTGTGTGTGTGTGTGCGTGTGTGTATGTGTGTGTGTTACTGCATATAATGTCCAACTGTTCCAGCATGAATTGTTGAAAAAAGATCACACTGTGTTTTTAATATTACAGTGTTATGTATATGTGGGCAAGTTTATAGACCTCCTTGGACCACAGAGTCTGAAAGCAGCTTTGTATGTGGAGCTCATTGTTCTTATCACTATTTCCATAACCTCTACCATTCCCTTGTGGCTAGTTTTTTCTGTGTATCTGGTATCTCTCTGCTCATCTCGTGCTTTTTATCTTTCAGACCTTTTATGAACACTGTTGGCCCATCATGTTTCTTCCTCTCTGGTTGATGTTCTGGCTTTGCTACTGGCGAAGAAATTCCTTGTTCTTCATTTCAGACAACATGTTTTGTTTTGTTTTTTCCCATACCTCCTGATTCAGATAATCAGGGTAATGATGAGGGTAATCTCAGTTGCTAGAGAGTTGGTCTCCAGATTTTTAAAGTTATGCTATAGAATTTTAATAATACCAACAGTGGAGGATGAAAAACATATGCTATTTGGGAAGTCAGGCTATATTTGTTTTGACTTCGTGTTCCATTATTTCCTTTATTCATGGCAACAAGATTTTCTTGTCAAGTCTCTTTAGCTATAGAAGTGTGATTGGCTTGCATTTTCTATTCTTTTTTCTATCCCTAAAAGAAACATAAAATATTTCTGGAAACCATTGGGATAGAAAGGGATATTTGTATTTTTTTTTAAAGTTTTTATTTATTTGTATATCAGAGAGAGAAAGAGAAAGCACAAAGCAGGGGGAGCAGCAGGCAGAAGGAGAAGAAGGCTCCCTGCTGAGCAAGGAGCCCAGTGCAGGACTTGATTCCAGGACCCTGGGATTATGACCTGAGCTGAAGCCAGACATTTAACTGACTCACCTAGCCATCCCAGCGGTATTTGTATTTTAAACTTAAGAGCTAAAACAACCTTTTAAATCACCCAGTCTTTTCTCTTAACAGGAGAGAAAACTAAAAGCCAGTGAAATAAATTATTTGTCCCAAATCATGTAACTAGCTTGAAGCAAAGCTAGGAACATAACTCTGGTTTTTTGAAGATATTTCCTCAGGATATTTCCACTAAACCACTCTTCCTCCCACAAGAGCACATCTGTATATACTTACCAACAACAATAAAAAAATAATCTGAAGTATGACAGTCACACTTTCAGGTCATTTGATCACACTCTATGTGATCCCTTACATGTTCCCTTATAGTTACTGAAAATCTACACATGTTTTCATCTTTGTCTTTCCCCCCAGGAATTGTCCAGGCATCCATTCGTCTGTGTGAGTCAGGCCAGCAGGGTTGACACTAACTAAAACTGAGAAGTTCGCAGATTTGGTTCAATATTTCCAAAGCCGCAGCCACCCACCAACCATGATCTTATTCGGACCCCCTGTGAACCCAGAAGGCCAATCTTCATCTCTTTTATGCTCCATTTTCATCAATGCTTGGGTTCCTTTGTGACAGACACGAGGCAGCTTGGAGACCCAAGCAGTTAGCCTATACGTCACTAGAAGACAAGATTTATCCTGAGAACTGGTATTTCTGGATCTCCATTAAACAACCGTGAAGATAAGCCATAGCAAACAGGATTAACCAACTGTTTCTGTTCCTCTAGATTTAACTGCCCTGTTGTAGACAAATTGACTCAGTTATTTTAATTATCTAAACTGGAAGCATATATTAAAATATGACATGAAAATACTCAATTTTTTTTTGTTCTTTCCAGTATCTGCAAAAAAGAAATCCTGTATTTGTCCCTGCTCTCTCACCATACCATCTTCACCAGAGTAGAGTAATTATAACTTTCTAGGACAAAGACAATGTTTATCTGGTATTAAAAGTACAAGAAGTGGGGGATAAGGAGAGAGGCAAACAGAATGAAGTCGGTATATGCAGAGATGGTTTGGGAGGCTATGGCTAGTAAGGCTCCAAAGTAGCAATGGGCTATGAGCAAGGTAGAAAAAGAAAGAGGGTGTGGGATCAGGCAAAGTTCTTAGCTGCAAGTGACATAGATCAACTAGCTAACTTAAGCAAAAAAGTCATTAGAAGAATGTTGGGTTGCTCACAAACCTGAGTTGCCAGGCTCAGACCACAGGGAAGGACCAAGAGAAACTAAGCTACAGGAAATTATGGCAACAGTCATGCCACAGAGTGGTTTTGTCAAGATGCCCACCTGGGAATCACCACCTCCTCTGCTGTTAAATATGGTTACCCCAAACCTGCTGCCATGATCCCTACTGGTATCAGCATTGCAGTGAATTCTAAGCTCTCCCTCCATCTTTAGATCATGTAATCACCACTGAAAAATACCAGGTGGAAGTGTCCAACTACCTGAGCACAGGTCACATGACTCTTTTGGCATCCCTCATATGTGCCACCTCCCACAAAACTCATCAGGTTTAATGGAGTGGAGGAAGTCCCTTTAAAACATGTAAAGGATTTGAATGCTGCGTAGCCTCCAAGTCCATTCCACCTAAAGTCCTTATGGGGTCTTCTCAAGCTAGGGCATTTGTTCAAAGACAGATACATAGATCCCAACATTGGTCGTCAGGGACCAAGATGTGGCAGGGAGGAAGAAGGGTGCTTGAACCTTCTATCTATGTCCATTAAAGAGAAACATCTAATCAAGTTTCAGAGAAGAATTAGAGTAGTACATAGCATCTCTGCCACCATGTTCACTCCATGACTGGAAAGAGTTAATTTCTTGAATGTGGCCTTCCCTGAGGCTTCTTCTGTTCATCTCAAGAAATTTTCCTTTAGGATTTTTTTTTTAACTATATTATGCTAGTCACCATAAAATATATCATTAGTTTTTAATGCAGTGTTCCAAGATTCATTGTTTATGTACAACACCCAGTGCTCCATGCTATACGTGCCCCCCTTAATAACCATCACCAGGTCAACCCATTCCCCCCACCACCCTCCCCTCCAAAATCCTCAGTTTGTTTCTCAGAGTCCACAGTCTCTCACCATTCATCTCCCCCTCCGATTTGAACCAATTCACTTTTCCTTTCCTCCTCTTAATGTCTGCTATTTTGAGGGTGGAAGATGTTTACAGACGATCAGCTTTGTCTTATTTAGAAAGCAACTTCCTGGGGTGCCTGGGTGGCTCAATGGATTAAAGCCTCTGCCTTCAGCCCAGGTCATGATTTCAGGGTCCTGGGATGGAGCCCTGCATTGGGCTCCCTGCTCAGCGGGGAGCCTGCTTCCCCCTTTCTCTCTGCCTGCTTCTCTGCCTACTTGTGATCTGTCAGTCAAATAAATAAATAAAATCTTTAAAAAAAAAAAAAGAAAGAAAGAAAGAAAGCAGTTTCCTGTAATACTTATATCCTGACAAAACTTATTTAAAACTATAAATGATACTGGTATGTTAATAAATACCACTACAGAAAGAATTGCTGGTGTCACACCATAACTCTGACAGTCATAACAATAATTTTCTAGTGCCTTTCCAGCTTCAGAACATTAATTAAGTGGGCCTCAGAATAGCTCTCGAAGAAACTTGCCTGCAGTGCAATCATTCAGCATATAAATAAAATCTAAGGAGTGGATCCTTGAATTCTGCTTAAACCATAAAATAATTATTTTTCCCTCTTTGAGCCCCTCCACTTGTACTCCAAAGTAAAGGAATTGTAAGGACAGGGAGTATAGGTGAGAGATAGGGAGAAAAAGACAGGAAAGGTAATGGAGAAAAGGAACCAGGCACAGGAGATGAGCAGACCCCAATACCTAGAAGATGAGGAACCAACATGGCAGCTGGTTGTCTCCCAGGAATCAAGCCTGGACATGCCTAAAGCGGGGAAGGTCATGGGATTGAGGAGCCAATGCAAAAACTGTGAGAGAACTGGTGAGACAGAAGATGGTTAAGCTCTTGAAGTGAGAGACAAATGGCAGCCCATAATTTTAAGAGGCCACTGGTGAGGAATAGGTTGGAGAAGAGCTTTTTTTTTTTTTTTTTTAAGATTTTTATTTATTTATTTGAAAGACAGAGATCACAAGTAGGCAGAAAGGCAGGCAAAGAGAAAGGGGGGAAGGGGAGAGGCTTTAACCCACTGAGCCACCCAGGTACTTTGGCTCAGAGAGCTTTTTTGTTGTGCTTCTTTGCCTCTTTGGGTTTGGCCTAGATGGATTGCCACCTGCTCTGCCTTATCGCCCTTATGAGGGAGAAAACCCGCAGCACCAGGCCAAGGCTGGCTGGGCAACGTGGTCTCACATCTGCGAGGGCCTGCTGGAGCGCATAGGATAACCACTGTGACTGTTGACCTGCTGCTGACTCTGAGCATTCCCTCCTTCCCCACCACCCCCTTCACAAGGCATAGGCCAGCAGATTATAATGGGAGCAAAAACGGGGTGCAGGTGGAGAGAAGGGGGGTAGAAGTAAAATGAGATGGGGGCAGACTGGACCCCTGTGTGAGTGTGAAAAGGGGCGTGGTCAACTCAGAGGTTGTCCACACTGTGGTGGAGGGGCTTTCCTTCCAGCCCCTCTTTCTACCCTGGACCATCCTCCCATTTAGCACCGATCCGCTGGGGTTCTCAGTACAACCCCAGGTAGCTGATACTTTCAGAAGTTTGAATTCACAGGAGAAAATAACACATGTGCAGAACAAAGCTACACGAGAGAAATCAACCTGGACAGCCTTTACCAGATGTTGTCCAACTAATAAACAGGAAGAATAAGATTTGAAAATAAGCGAAGTGACTATCGTGAAAGGGATAAGGCTTCGTTAAAATGAAGTAGGTCACAGTTATACAGATGAGCCAACTGGAAATCTGAGTTGAAAATAAAACTGTTTACCTGAAGACCTCAGCAATGGGTTGAACATTAGAATGAACAGCGCATTAGAGAACTGGAGGACATACCTAAAGAGATGTAGGGGTATCAACAGAAAAATTAAGAAATTGAGACAGATGACCTGGTTATGATATCAACATAATAGGGAGCCCACAAGAAGAAAACGAATGGGAAGAAAGAAATATTTGTAGAAGAGTTAAGAATAGCCACTTCCCCAACATCATGGGGGTGCTTTCTCAGGACTTGTTGAAAGTTACAAACTTAGGAAGACTATTTCCATTCATATAATAATGGTAAATATTTGTAGTGTATATACTAAGGGCCAGATACATACTGGATTCTAAATACAAGTCTCAGAGAGAGAGATGAAACAAATGCATGGAACAATGACCAACTATTACAAACCATGAAAAGAGTATATAATTAAGTATAAAATTGAGTAGTGCAGTCCATAAGACTTATGAGTGTTAAACGGTGGGGTCAGGTTAAGTTAGGGTCTTCGGGATAGACGTGACTTGCCGCCTGTTCTTGTGAACAAAATATGTAGGACAGCATTTCCAAAGGACGTACTATGGAACAATTACTTTATAGGACAGTCTTGGGGTTGCACATAAAATGCTTTCCAAATGTAGTGGAGCTTGGCCATGGTCTGACTGCCTAACATATGAGTTCCATTCCTATATCTTTGGGGAATTCTTCATTTTAGGAGTCTCACTGGAGCTAGAACTCCTTCCTGTACTGAAGCAGAACAGCAGCACCTGCTTACACACACACAGGGACAAACACTAACCCCAATTTCAGGCATGGCACGTGGCCTCAGTGCTACCAATCATGTCTGCCTTTCCCAGACTTTGATTTGGGAGCCAGCGATGTAGAGAAGCAGCTGTTGACGGAAACAGAGGCCACACTGGTTTCCAGCAATGGTCATGGCTATGGGGCAACAGCACTTAAAACCCTCCAGAAGCTTTCTGTTGCCCTTGGAGTAAAGCCCAACCCCTCTCATGTGACTTTAAGACTCCCTAGGACTTATCATGGTCCTTCACACACCTTTGACTTCAGCCAAACTGATTTTCTCTTAATTCTTCAAACTTCCTTCTTGCCTTTTTTCTCATTTCTCCCCCTTCTCTCCCTCTCTCCCTCCTCCCCTATGTCTACTACACTGTTCCTTTGGTTAGGACAGTTCTCTTGTTCTGCCCTGCATTTTTCTGGTTAACTTGTACTCATCCTTGAAGAAAATACTCACCCTGAAAATCTATGTCATGCACTACCACAGGAACTTAGATATTAATGTCATTCTTTGTTTAATGGGCATTCCATTCCACTGAGACCACAGATTCCACTGAGACCTGTGGTCTCAGTGAAGGCAGACCAGATCCACATAGCTTGGTAATGTCCTTCCTGTGCCAGAACAATGCCTGGCATGGGACAGAAAGTCAAATATTTAATGAATGAACAAAGTTCATCACAAAGTAGCTGGAATGTAACCTGTGTTTGGTTCTATACTCCGGGCCTGCCAGTCATTATACCTCTTTTTAATGTTTTCCTATGTTTTTATGGGAATTGAAATGTTTAATACAAAACTTCCATCAAAAACCTAAAGAGGGGCGCCTGGGTGGCTCAGTGGGTTAAAGCCTCTGCCTTCGGCTCAGGTCATGATCCCAGGGTCCTGGGATCGAGTCCCGCATCAGGCTCTCTGCTCAGCAGGGAGCCTGCTTCCCTCTCTCTCCCTCTGCCTGTCTCTCTGCCTACTTGCGATCTCTGTCTTTCAAATAAATAAATAAAATCTTAAAAAAAAAAAAAAAAACAAAAAAAAAACAAAAAAAAAACCAAAAAAAAAACAAAAACCTAAAGAGGAAAGTTTATATGGATGCATTTGGGTGTATAATGAAATGGGCGAGTTGAGGTATGTAAAGCATGCTCCTTAGGAAAGAGTTTGGAAAGCAAAATGCTGAGTATCTAAAAGTAGAGGGAATAAATAGCTCCCAAAGGGTAAACTGCTCTTTTCAACGAGATGAATGAGCTGTTCCAGGAAAGCTGTAAGCCAGACTGTGAAAGGAAATGAATATCCTATGTGAGATGGACCATATAACCTTCTCCTTTGCCAGTGGTGTTTGGGCTTCTAAGTGTGTCTCCGCACATCAACAACTGGTTGATTGGTGAATGTGTGGGAGTGAAAAAGCACTGCCTAACCCCAAGTGCAGGTGGGAGAGCTCTGCCTTCCACTCTGCCTGGTGCTCTGTGGGCCACAGGGTACTGTTGCCCATACTCTCCGGAGGTAGATAGTCTGGGTTTACTGTTTCCATTCTACAGTTGAGGAAACTGAGGTCCAGAGAATTTAAGTGATTTGTTCAAGGTCACCCAGATTGTGTAACGTTGGTGCCAGACATAAAATCTAGGTCTACATATTTTTCTTCGTTATGGTGTAAATTTACAGAAGATGGTTTTTTAAGGTCAAATCAGGCAGAGGGAATTTTAAACAGTCACATCGATAACTGTAGGAATTATTTTAATGTTTATCTCTTTAAAAAGAAAGGTATAACCTTTGATTGAAATAACTCCACTCCTTATGGTAATTATAAAAATTTGGGGATGAATGCTCCATTTATTTATTTATTTTTAAAGATTTTATTTATTTATTTGACATATGAGCTCCATTCCTGTATCTTTGGGGAATTCTTCATTTTAGGAGTCTTCAGTGGAGCTAGAACTCCTTCCTGTACCGAAGTAGAACAGCAGCACCTGCTTACACACACACAGGGACAAACACTAACCCCAATGTCAGGCATGGCACAAGTAGGGATGGGGGTGCGGTGGAAGCAGGCTCCCTGCTGAGCAGAGAGCCCGACATGGGGCTCGACATGAGCCTCGATCCCAGGACCCTGAGACCATGACCCGAGCCAAAGGCAGAGGCTTTAACCCACTGAGCCACCCAGGCGCCCCTGAATGCTCCATTTATTAGGACTTTCTAGCCTCTAATAAGAAGGGGATTCAGAACTGCAAGGCCCCTTTGCCCAGGAACAGCCATTTTTCCTACTAGTCACAGAACAGCCCCTCCCAGCAAGCCTGCTTCATTCAGCATGAAGGGTCTTGGCAGGTAGGTACAAGCTGTAGGTAAGCTCATGGTCTGGGAGAGGCTCAGAGTCTTGGAGAATGACTTTATTGCTTAAAAATCCTACAAATCTTATATTGTTTGGGTTGATTTATGTTCTCCCAAAACACATGTTGAAGTCCTAATCCCTGGAATCTATGGGTGTGGCCTTATTTGGACATAGAGTTTTTGCAGCTGTAACCAAGCTAAGAGGAGGTCGTTGAGGACGGTCCTAACCCGGTGTGACCCAAATCCTTACAAGAAGAGGGAAGTTTGCATACAGACACGCACAGAAGGGAGGTCAGCATGTGAAACAGAGACACGCAGAGAACACCGTGTGACAATAGGTAAAGATGAGAGCGAAGCAGTGGTAAGCCCAGGAGCACTGAGCACTGATGGTTATCACCAAAAACTGAGATGAGGCAAGAAAGGACTCTATCCAGAATTTCAGAGGGAGGGTGGCCGGGGTGACATCTTGATTTCAGACTTCTGGTCTGCAGGACTGTGAGGGAGTACATTTCTGTAGTTTCAAGCCACCCAGTCTGTGGTACTCTATTAGGGCAGCCCTAGGAAACAAATACACCTAATGCAGAATCTGGGCTAGCACCTCCCCACCTGGGTCCCTGACCATATTTCTTTTCCAGGGTAGAACAGTGGGGACATGGGTCATGTTAATCAGACCAAAGACAATGTAAGGTTCTGCAGCTAGCTGAGAGAGCGGGGGGGGGGGGGGGGGGGGGACCGGGGACGGTAATTGATGTAGTTAGCATAAGCGGATCAAGCACCAAAGTAAGGATAGACTATAGCGAAATAAACCAGGAGAGCAATAAGAGTGTTTTGGAAACTGAGCATTTGCCGCACCCCTGAACAACAAAAAGACTACATAAAATGAGGGCTGTCGTGCAGAAATGGGCAAAACACAAAGGCCAGTGCATCATGGCTTCTTTTTTATTATTATAATGTAATATTTTAGATATATAAACAAGTATAGAAAATAACATAACAAACACCTATGTACTGACAACTCAGCTTAAGAAACAAAAGGCAATTAGAATTCCCTATTTGTCCCCACCCTAAGCCATGCATGGCCACAAGAACTTGAATGTTAATGCAATTCCTTATTTAACTGGCATATCATGTACAAACCTGTGATCTCAGTGGGGCCAGACTATGTCCACATAGCTTAATAATATATCTCCTGTGCCAGAAAAATACCCGGCACAGGACAGGGAGTCAAATATTTTTTGAAAGAAAAAAAGTTCATCCTAAAGTAGCTAGAATCTAGACTGTCCTGGGATGTCCTCCATCCTCCAAAGTAACCATTTGGGGGAGACAGTTTTTCATGGGTCTCTTGATTTCTGCACATCTTATGGGAAGACACTGACTGAATTTTTTCCTAACACTATCATTTCAAGGATATTTGTATAGCAAACAGCTGGTAGGGACAGTGTCCCTCTCTGGAACAAAGGTAAGGCAGATTTACTGCCCATTATAAAAGATACGTGCTCCCAAGCTCTTGGTTCCTCTTCTGTCTTGCAACCCACTGATGTATGAAAGCAGCCCTCTGGGTGCATTCACATCATCTTCTTGGTACTGGGCAGCAAGAGGGAGTGATGCAAACATGCTGATGGCCATGCTGCTTGCTGTGACAAGAAATAAAGAAATAAAGGTCCTTAGTCCCTAACCCAGAAGTCTGTCCTCCATACGAACAGTGAAACTGTGGCAACTGGGGTAAAGTCTCAGATCCTTCAAAGCTTTGGAAAACAATTATCTTCATTTTGGTGTTTATCACTTCTGTAAATGTATCTTTTACTAGGGATGGATAACAGATAGATGGATAGTTTTGTTTTGCTTGTTCACAAAGTTTATGTAAACTAGATCATGCAGTATGTATCCTTCAGCCACCTGCTATTTTCCTCAGTTTATCTTCAGAGCAATCTATATCGATCCATATTGTAGCTTATTCTTTTCATTCTTATCCATCATCCCCAGTACATATGTAAGAGAGTTCCTCTTGTGTATAAACTTAGTGGAAACACTGGGATGTAATGTGAACTCATCTTCAGCTTTAGTAGAGATGGCCAATTTGCCCTCCGAAGTGGTTCTACTAAATAACATTTTCATAAGTGATATTCGAGAGTTCTTGATTCTCCTCATCCTTGCAAATGTGCGATTATCACACTTTTGAGGCTTTACTTTTCTTAAGAGTGTAAAGAACTGAGCATCTTTTCCCATGTTCTTTGGTCATTTGTCATCTCTGCAGTTACCTATTTTTCTCTTGGGTTGTGTTTTTCTATGAGATTTAAAGACTCTTTTCATATTCAAGATATTGATATTTTGTCTGTTGTGGTTTTTTTTTGTACAAGTAACATATCCTATTCTATGGCTTGTCTCTCTCCTTCATTCATGGTATTTATATCGTTTCTTGATTTCACAGTGAAGTATTAGGAGAAGCCTATATCCATATCAATGTCTAGTGGAGTCAGGGATTCAAAATAATGGTGATAGCATGATCTGACCAAGCATTGTGTGCAGACTGAGATACCAGAAGCTTGGTTTCCAGGCATAATTCTTCCATAGCTGAGTGTCAGTGGGGAAGTCATGTCACCTCTGTGTCTGTAAATAGAACCTTTGAACTAGATGGTCTTCTTGAGCACCTTCCCAAATACAAGTTTCTGTAATGAGTCAAGGTCATGTGCACCAGGAAGGCAATGACAGGACCTATGTGGACAAGTCCATCTTAACTATAGTTTGACTGACCAGCTACTGTGCTGTTTTTCTAACTCCCCCACATGGGTAGCCACTTTGTCCTCTATGTACCCACAGCACTTGCTCATGTTGCTACCACAACATCATCACATTATGCTGTTGGTAATAACATCATTTGTCTCTTCGACTAGATCATGAGATCTTCAAGGTCAGGGCTGCCTTTAGTGTACCCGCAGCATCCCTCATGGTTCTTAATTCACTTAATGTTTGCTGTGTGATGGAGGGAGCATGGAAGGACAGCAGGAAAGGGTGGAAAGAGGGAGGGCAGGAAGGAAGGAAGGACCGAATAACCTGAACACCTAATGAACGTAACACAGTTACTAAAACTGTGCATTAGGAAAAGCAAATGCTATTTTTGCTCTTTTACTGGGAGACTCAGTTTTTCAAGATCACACGGAAAACAGTGCTATGCTTAATAATGGAAGCCAGTAATCTCTGATTTAGAATCTGATATTCCAACTAATAGAGCCTACAGTCTCATTAATTAAGGAAAACCAATCCAGATTTTAAATTAAACTCATTCTCATCCTCTTTATACAACAGAATTATATTACTGAGAATTTTGAACTTTTCCCTGCTGACACATTCCAAAAGATTAAAAAGGGAGTCTCGAAGCTTTAAGACATTTTATAATTGTGGCCTATATAATATCAGAAATGGAAGTACTTAAATAATTCTCCTCTCTTAGCTATAACTCAACTCCTTGCTTGTAATGAACATAGAAAGAAAGTAGATATGTGTACAGCAGTCCCCCCTTATCCGTGATTTCACTTTGCACAATTTCAGTTACCCATAGACAACTGCAGTCCAGAAGCAGATGATCCTCCTTCTGACATATGTCAAAAGGTCAATAGTAGCCTAATACCACGTTGCAATGCCTACGTCTCTCATTTTGCTTCATCTCATCATGTAGGCATTTTAACCTTTCACATAATCACAAGAAAAAGGGTGAGTATAGTATGATATTTTGAGATAGAGAGAGTGAGCACATTCAATAACTTTTATTATAATATATTATTATATTTTATTTCTAGGTATTGTTATTAATCTCTTACTGTGCCTAATGTATAAATTAAACTTCATCTATGTATGTATGTGTGGAAAAAAACATGGTGTCTATATACGGTTTGGTACTATCTGCAGTTTCAGACAACTGCTGGCGGTCTTGGAACATACTCCCCCATGGATACGGGTGGGGGGACTATGAAATGCTCATGACAAAAGGAAGAAGCCACAGGAGGGAAAATCTTGGCTCTTAAGAATGGTCTCCAGAGGCACCTGGGTGGCTCAGTTGTTAAGCATCTGCCTTCAGCTCAGGTCATGATCCCAGGGTCCTGGGATTGAGTCCTGCATCAGGCTCCCTGCTCTGCATGAAGCTTGATTCTCCCTCCCCCACTCCCCCGATTGTGTTCTCTCTCTTGCTGTGTGTGTATGTCTCTCTCTCTGTCTCTTTCTGTCAAATAAATAAATAAAATCTTTAAAAAAAAAAAAGAAAAGAATGGTCTGTTACAAGGTATCATGATCATGCATGGTCAGTACTCTGTCCTTCATTTAGTTTTGCTTCTACAGGGCTTACTTCACTCTAGCAAATGTAATCCAATTTTCTCAGTTGCACATTAGCCTCTGGAAAAGCAAAGCAAAATTTGAACAGGACTCTTTATCCTTTCCTGGGGGCAATGCATTATCTATTTGTGTCGAAAAGCTGCCCAGTGTCTTCTATCTCCTACTCTAATATATTTTTCTGCAATTTATTATGTCAGTATCTCTGAGTGTTTTTATTATAATTAGTAAGACCATTAATATATAGTACAAAAGTAAATGGATTATAAGAACCAGACAAGGAATAAAATTAGGTGTGGCAATGAGCAGGGAATGGGGTAATCTCGTTGTGATGTATCTGTTGTGCTCCTTACAGATCTCCTTCTTCTAGCCCAGTGTCAGCCCCATTAGATACCAGCTTCCAGACGTACTCATGACATTTGGTGGTGTCATGGTTGTGTACTTCATAATAATGGGCAGTTGGCAAGCTGCTGACAAACGGGGGGTCATCCCCTAACTGGATCTGTGGGATCAGTACTTCCCAAAGTGTAGGCTCTAATCCATCTGCCTCAGCACCCCGCGGCATGCTTGGTAAGCATGCATATTTTTAGATTCTCTGCTTGATCTGCTGAATCGGAAATGCTAGGGGTGGGCTTGAGGGATGCAAATGCCAAAAAGCAAACAGTTGAGAATCACTGTCTTAAAGTATGCGGGGAGAAAGTGGAGGGAAGTCCCTCTGGCATGAGTACCTTAAGAAGAGAAGAGGAGGGGCGCCTGGGTGGCTGAGTGGGTTAAGCCTCTGCCTTCAGCTCAGGTCATGATCCCAGGGTCCTGGGATCGAGCCCCGCATCGGGCTCTCTACCCAGCGGGAAGCCTGCTTCCTCCTCTCTCTCTCTCTCTGACTGCCTCTCTGACTACTTGTGATCTCTCTCTCTGTCAAATAAATAAATAAAATCTTTAAAAAAAAAGAAGAGAAGAGGAAGCTGCATTCCTAGGTAACAAAAAGAGGGCAGACAAGCTAAAGAGGAAGCTTGCCTAGTTTACAGCTTTCCTTAGGTTTTACCTCAGTTCTGACTACTACGGATGTCAGCCAGACTAAGAGCGTGCTCTAAAACCATGTGCTGCATAATGCCGGTGAGTGTTTGGATTATGAACTGCAGAAGTGAGCTTGCTTCTGAGCTCATGCATTTTGTCAACATTAGGAACACCAGAGATGAAGTCTGCAGCCCCCTAAAAGAGCCAAGCAGGTAAACAGTTAAAATACTGTATGATTCACAACAAGGTATCACTTCACACCCACTAGGATAGTAATGATCAAGAAGATAGCAACGGGGGCACCTGGGTGGCTCAGTGGGTTAAGTCTCTGCCTTCGGCTCAGGTCATGATCTCAGGGTCCTGGGATCGAGCCCCACATCGGGCCCTCTGCTCAGCAGGGAGCCTGCTTCCCCGACCCCCACCTCTCTCTGCCTGCCTCTCTGCCTACTTGTGATCTCTCTCTCTCTCTGTCAAATAAATAAATAAGATCTTTAAAAAAAAAAAGAAGAAGAAGATAGCAATAAGTGTTGACAAGGATGTGGGGAAACTGAAGCCCCTATATATTACCAGTAATGTAAATTGCTAGGATGTAAAATGGTGAATCCTTTTAGAAAATATTTTGGCAGCTCCTCAAAAAGTTAAACGTAGAGTTGCCATGTCCTGTAATAATTCTATTCCTAGGTATACACTCAAAAGAATTGAAAACATATTCACACCAAAACTTGTATATAAATGTTCATAGCAGCATTGTTTGTAATAGCCCAAAAGTGGCAACAACCAAAATGTCCATAAATGGAAGGATACCTAAAAAATGTGATACATGCATACAAAGGAATATTATTTAGCAATAAAAACAAATGCTACAAAATGGAAGAATTTTGAATACATTATGCTAAGTGAAATAAGCCAAATACAAAAGGACATATGCCAAATACAAAAGGACATTTCATATGTATGAAATGTCGAGAATAGATAAATTCAAAGAGGTGAAAATTAGATTATTGGTTACCGGGGATTAAGGGAAGGAGAGAATGAGGAATGACTGCTAATGGGTACAGGGTTTCTTTTTAGAGTGATGAACATATTCTGGAACTAGATAGTGGTTTTAGTCGTACAGCTCTATGAATGTACTAAAAACTACTGAATTATACTCTTTAAGAGGGAGTTGTGCAGCATGTGAATTACATCTCTATTTTATTTTTTTAAAGAGTTTATTTTTTTATTTATTTGTCAGAGAGAGAGAGAGAGCACATGCACAAGCGGAGGGAATGGCAGGCAGAGGCAGAAGCAGGCCCCTCACTAGGCAAGGAGGAACCCAATGCTGGACTCAATCCCAGGACTCTGGGATCGTGACCTGAGCCAAAGACAGATGCTTAATGAACTAAGCCACCAAGGCATCCCTGTATCTTTGTTTTAAAGAGTGATAGAAGAACTGTCCACAAAAAAAATAATAAATTGGACTACATAAAAAAAAAAAAATGCTTGGCAGTTGTCTACTGGAAAAACTCACTTCCATTTTCTTCTACTCACACTCAACACTTCTGATACCAGATGTGTGGGTTTTCGACACATCAAGTAATTCTGTGATACCAGCTGGGTGCCCTGCAGTTCAGTTCAGCTCTACCTGGTTTTAGCATCAGATCTTGTAGGTTAAGGGCTCAGCCCCATAAGATTGCCCACCTCCCACTTAAGATGCCAATTGCAAAAAAAAAAAAAAAAAAAAAAATGCCAATTGCAAGTCTAGGTATTAGGGTAAATCTGAAAACTCCCCCGAGTTTTCAGATGTCGTGAAAAGAAGGGCCATCTGTACCCCAATGTTTATAGCAGCAATGGCCACGGTCGCCAAACTGTGGAAAGAACCATATAGGACAATGCCTAGATGACTCTGACATCTGAAGGGGCATAGCCCTGGGAATAAGAAGACTTGATCAGGTCCTGTCAATGAGGAGATGAATGATGAGAACGGTGGGAACAACATTGTGGGTGGAGGGGAAGGTCTGGATACAGACAGTATGAAGGACACAGAAGCAGTAGAATTCTACAACCTATTGACTGAGAAGACTAACGAAGTAGGAATCAAGGATGGCTCTCATCTAATGGTTCTCATTAGATGAAATGGCTTCCTGGTGAGGCCATTCAATAAGCAAGAAAATACAGATGAAATTAAAGTTGAGAGTGAAGAGAGTGATAGATTCCATTTCTGACAGGTAGAGTTTGAGGTGCTCATGGAACATCCAGAACTTAGGGAAAAGGTCTGCACTAGAGGTAGGATGTTGGTAGTTATCGGGGCAGCTTAATTTCCATGGAAACATATAGAGCTTAGGCTCAAGAAAATGTTCCTTCGGGGCACCTGGGTGGCTCAGTGGGTTAAGCTGCTGCCTTCGGCTCAGGACATGATCTCAGGGTCCTGGGAAGGAGTCCCACATCGGGCTCTTTGCTCAGCAGGGAGCCTGCTTCCTCCTCTCTCTCTCTGCCTGCCTGTCTACTTGTGATTTCTCTCTGTCAAAAAAAAAAATAAAATCTTAAAAAAAAAAATTTAAAAAAAAAAAACGAAAAAAAAAAAGAAAATATTCCTTCATGAACAAGTGCTTCTTACCAAATTAATAAATTACTCTTGGATTGTTTCAACATTAAAAAAAAAAAAAAAGCAAAGTTGTTCAATGAAGAATGATGTAAGAGAACCAAATATTAGTTACATGATACCCATGTGGTTCTGTCTCCTCTGTTTCTGTTTTGAACATTTAGAGCTGCAAGATTTTCTTGTTTCATTTCTTCTCCCTAATAAAGAAGCTTTCAAGGGAACACTAAGGTTTTAATACAGCAGGAGGGGAAATCTCATGTGAAAAATCAAGTTCTACTTTTTCTTTCTGACCATGTCTTTTTCCTATTTTGTTCTTTCCATGTATTCTATGGTATTACACAAAATAAAGGGAAACACCAGAACCATCTAGATCCAGGGCCATAGCTCAATTTTCTGTCCTTAAAATAGCCATGATAGTGTTAAATCCCCGGGGTTGATCTGTGTATTCAGAAGGAACCGTGAAGCTGCTGATGGAGAAAAGCATTTTGTGTCAGGGGCTGATTTATGCCTTGGAGCAGGGCAAAGAGAGAAATACTCAGCCCCTGTGGTATCTGTTGCTAGGGGAGCACCAGACCATCTGCTAGGCTTTAATAAAACATGGCAATAACATTTTGGTTTGAAGCACAGAATGATTTAAGGAGCTCGTAGGTCTTTTTTAATTTTTTTGAAGATATTTGTATCTGTAGCATTTATATTCAAATGAGAAGAGACATCAATATCTTTCTTTCTCTCTTCTGGGCTTATTCTCAAAACCTTGTATTGACTGTCCAATGAAGCCTACCATTTGAAGCCTCCAGAATCTGTTTTCACTGAAGATCATGTCAGGTGGCAGCCACCTTGTGTGTGTGTGTGTGTGTGTGTGTGATTTGCCTTACCCCTCTTTCTGCCCTGGCTCACAGGTGAACGCTGTACGGGTCTATGTGAATAGTTCCTCAGAGAACCTCGACTACCCAGTTCTCGTCGTGGTTCGCCAGCAGAAAGGGGTGCTATCCTGGCAGGTTCCTCTGCTCTTCCAAGGACTGTAAGTAGATCTTCTCCTGGACAATTTTGCTACACCTGTTTTCTTTCAATGACCTAGACCTTACTTGGTGTTTTCCCTAGTAAAAGGGGAACTCAGTCTTCTGGAATGTTGACATCACATGCATCCTAAGTGCAAATAATAGTCATAAGACATAACCCGAGCTGTCCAGGTCTGTTCAGTTTCCATCTTCTGTTTTTGTCTTTTAAGTACACCAGGCATCAAGCCCAATGTGGGGCTTGAACTCACAACCTTGAGATCAAGACGTGAGCTGAAATCAAGAGTCAGACGCTCAACCAACCAAGCCACCCAAGCACTCTGACTCTTTGAATTCAGATGAGCAAGCACTCTACGCAGATGTGTAGCACCCAGAAGAAGCTTTAGCATTTTCATTCTACCCACAATATTCTGTAGCTCTTGGTTAGTGGATCATTCACTGAGAACAGGGCTGGGTTCCGAAATCAGGGTAAGTGAGTAACACCTCCAATCTTCAAAATGCCCAAAGAGTGTGCCTCCTTCATTCTATAGCAGTTAAGTGCAACTAAGTGCTAGAAACTAAGGATACAGTAGTGGGGGGATTGGAAAACAAAATCCCTGCCCTTGTGTAGTTTATACTTTTGTAGGAGAAACTGTATAAGTTACTCTTGCACTACTAAGAAAAAAAACAGAAGGCATTCAGACATAGGTACCTAGTATGGTGTTAACTCATTTTAGTGGCTGAGTAATTTGACAATTGAAACAATAGTAACTCTCATAGCCTTGACTTGGGCTGTGGGGTTTGTTTGTTTGTTTGTTTTTATGTTCCATTTTGCAAAAGCTCAAAGAGTGGGAATATGAAATCAACTGGTTGTTCTATCAGCACAGTTTCCCTTCAGAATTTGTTATTTTTTCCTTCATTGAATGAGGGAGATGGTGTAAGATAATGTAGACACACCATCGAAGGGTGGTCATGGTCAGCATGAAGAGTCCTCGAGTCCCTGTTATGAAGCCTATGCCCCAGACTAAGTTACTATCAGTAGGTCCACTCTGAAATTTTATAACATAAGCAGTCGAAAACAAATTTGGAGAGAAATGAAATAAGATCGGCTTTTCTTCCTTGCTGGTTCACCAAGTCTCTCTCTCATTTGTGCTTGCTTTTCCTTCCATCGGCTGCTGCAGATACCAGAGGACCTACAACTACCAGGAAGTCAGCCGTACTTTGTGTCCCTCAGAAGCAACCAATGAAACAGGACCTCTGGAACAACTGGTATTTGTAGATGTTGCCTCCATGGCTCCCCTGGGCGCTCAATACAAACTGCTGGTCACCAAGATCAAGCATTTCCAGCTACAGTAAGCAGGACGGTCTTGTGGCCCTTCTCTGTTCATTTGTCTGCTCTTCCCATGCTTGGTTGTGCTCAATCCAGCCTCCCTTCTGCCAAGTCTGCACGCAAGGAGGAAATCAGCTACTTGGCATGTTGTGTTAGCACCTTCTGACCCATCCTGCTCACAGCTGGGCAGCGGGACTGTACCCTTTGTTATAGGGAAGCGGTACGGACTAGTGCAGAGGGGATCAGTGCCTGACCTCAGAGGCATATCTGTCTTCAAGGGTCTGTGTGAGGATCCTGCCCGCTTGTAGTCCGATCAAGGGGCCCTGGTGACTGGGTGCTTTTGTATTATGCGTCAGTGCCTCTCTCCTCAAGCAATTTTCCTTTTTCTTCTGAGGAAGACCTTAACCTATTTTTTCTTGTCCTTATTGCTAGTCCAGTTTTCTCCTTCCAGGTTAAGCATGTATACAGGTAGAAAATACTGTCACATGGCTTTGTCTTTTGTGCAGTATCTATTGACTATTTCCCCCTTCTCCGTGTACTACCATCCTTTGAAACAAAATCAGTTGGGATACACCATCTCAAATTGTTTGTATTAGACATACGTATAAGAAATTCAGTTGGGGGAATGGTCTCCGAGGGATCTGTTCTTTTCCAGAGGTTACCCTTGTTAAGTATTGCATAAATCTGTGTGTGAAAATGTAAACAGAAAAGCTATTCCTTAGTAAGACCAGAAAGTTCAGGGACTTTCTGCCCCGTTCTCTTCTAAGATCGAGGCTTCTCAAGGGGTCAGACCACTTCATCCTCTCTCAGTGTTTTAAATAAATTTTAAAGAAAATTTTAAAGAAAATTTAAAAGAAACTATCATTAAATTGGCTTATCAAAATTAGAATTTGTACTCATCATAATGAATCATTAAGAGAACAAAAAGATAAGCCATAAACTAAAAGACAACCCACATAATTGTAAAGGGTTTATAGCAGAATATATAAGGGACTCCTACAAATCAATGAGAAAAAACAGGTAAACTCTTGGCTGCTGGCCCCATTATCACCCACTCTTCTGTGCCTCTGGCTTCTTATAGACAAAAATCTCAGCGCTTGTGAGTCTAGGTACTGCTAAGAGTGGAGACTGGCCCCCAGGTGTGCACAAGTTTGTGTCCCCAAGTCTGCATGCCCATAGACCCAGACTCAGCTTCACTGGAACAAATAAGTTTTCTGAGGAAAAATGAGAAGCTCTCAGGAGCAAAAGTTGAGAAAACAATCCTATGACCTACACCGCTCACTAGAACTTTGGAACAGTGTGTAGGGTCTCAGAAAGAGAATCAATGTTTATATTTACCCAGTGAAAAAAAGTCTTAATCATATAAATAGACTTAAATATGCCAAGAAAAAGACTAAGAATGTCAATGGGATTTAGAAAAAAAGGAAACTAAGTATGTGTTACTTAAAAGAATACAACCCTAAATAAAAGAATATATAAATGTACATAAAAGGGTAGTAAAAGAACTATACTGATACAAACAAAAAGAAAGTTGATGTAGTGTGTGTGTGTATATATATATATATATAAAATATTATACAAGATATGCCTTAATGCAAGAAGCATTATTAGAGCTAGAGGGACAGTTCATATTTCTAAAAGAAGCATTCACCTGGAAAACAAATTTAAATTCTAAATTTGTATGCACCTAGTAACATCACTTCGTAACATACAAAGCAAAAATTTCAGAATGAAAGAAGAATTGGACTAACTCACAATCTCTCTGTTTCTAATTACTACGTATATAGTACATAGTAATTAGATAGTACATAGTACTATCTACATAGGTAGTATGTACATACTAGTACATACTACTACATAGTAATTAGATAGACCAGACATTGATGAATGATGGCCCACAGATTGGCCACTGCATTCTGTAACTAGAGTTTTATAGGAACACAGCCCTTCCCATTCATTTATGTATTGTCTTTGGCTGCTTTCATACCACAATGGTAAAGGTGAGTAGTTGGTATGAAGACATTATGGCCTATAAACCTAAAATATTTACTGTCCGGCCCTTTAAGATAGAAAGAGCTGATGAACATGATCACAAGCTTGAACTAATTAATGTATCTAGGAAACTGTATCTCACAACGATAGAACGCCTAACCTTTTCAAGTGCACACGCAACATTTACCAAAATTGCCAAGCTCTAATGCATATCTTGATAAATTTAAAAGAACTAAAGCCCTGTATATGGAATTGAGTTAGAAATCAACTACAAAATAATATCTATAAAATCCCCAAATGTTTGGAAATCAAGTAGTCTACTTCTAAATAGCCTTTTTTTTTTTTTTAAAGATTTTATTTATTTATTTATTTGTCAGAGGAAGAAAGAGAGCGCAGGCAGGCAGAGCAGCAGGCAGAGGCAGAGAGAGAAGCAGGCTGCCTGCTGATCAAGGAGCCTGATGTGGGACTCGATCCCAAGATCCTGGGATCACAACCCGAGCCAAAGGCAGTGGCTTAACCAACTGAGCCACCCAGGTGTCCCTTTTTTGAGTCAAAAAAGTAATTACCATGAAAATTAGAAAACATTCTGAACAAATGATAATGAAAATATGATATATCCAAACTTCTAGAATGCAACTAAGCACTGCTTAGAGGAAAATGCATAGCTTCAAGTGTATGTTAGAAAGGAAGACTGGCTAAAAATCAATGTGGTAAGTGTCCACTGCTAGAAGTTAGAAAGGAGGGCACCTGGGTGGCTCGGTCATTAAGCGGCTGCCTTCGGTTCAGGTCACAATCCCAGAGTCCTGGGATAGAGGCCCGCGTCGGGCTCCTTCCTCTGCTGAAAGCCTGCTTCTCCCTCTCCCACTTTCCCTGCTTGTGTTCCCTCTCTCACTGTCTCTCTCTCTCTCTCTGTCAAATAAATAATAAATAAAATCTTTTTTAAAAAAATAAAAATTAGAAAGTAAACCCCAAAGAAAGTGAAAGGAAGTAATGAAATAAGAGCATAAACCAATAAAGTAGAGAACAAATCAACAATGGACAAAATCACCCAAACCACAAGTCAGTTATTTGAAATGACTAGTTTTTGGTTTTTGGTTTTTGGTTTTTTATTTTTTTGCACAAAGTTCGTTTCTTTTTATTGATTAGTTATATTCCATTGTATGGCTTTACCACCCTTTGTTTTGTGTTTTTTCTTTAATTTGAAATGACCAGTATTATTTTTATACCTGTTTTTCAAAAAACAAATAAGGCAAGACCATTGGGGAAAAAAAATAGGCAAGAGATTTGAACACTTTACTAAAGAAAGTAGCCAAAATGATCCCCCCAACACAATCCTATTAGCTATCAGAAACACAAATTAAGACTATAATGGGATGTCACTAACCTACCAATTTCTATAATTTGAAAAGCCTGACAATGCAATTTCCCTCCTACTTATTATAAATCCAACTCCTAGATATATATTTTCCTATTCATTGACACACTATTTTATTGACACAATAAAAAGCAACAAACTATGGCTGTACCTGGCAACATGGATAAATCTCACAAACACAATGTGACACAAAGGCAGCCATGCAAAGGAATACATAACTGGTTCCATTTATACAAAGTATAAAGACAGGCAAAACTATTCTGTAATGTTACAGAAGGAGAGGAAAGAGGAAATGTATGGTTGTTTACCTGGTAAATTCATTCAATATATACTTATGCCTTGCCCTTTTTTCCCAAATGTTTGTTACACTTCAAAAGAAAGATGAATGTTTTAAAAATCAGAATATTTGGGGCGCCTGGGTGGCTCAGTGGATTAAAGCCTCTGCCTTTGACTCAGGTTATGATCCCACGGTCCTGGGACCGAGCCCCGCATCGGGCTTTCTGCTCATCAGGGAGCCTGCTTCCTCTTCTCTCTCTGCCTGCCTCTCTGCCGACCTGTGCTCTCTGTCTGTCAAATAAATAAATAAAATCTTTTTTAAAAAATCAGAATATTTAAAAATAGTACTTTTACAGCTTACTTTTCTGATCAGAATGTTTTGTTCTATTTTAAAGCTCACCTTCAATTTTCTAAAGCAGTTTATAAAGAAGTCGATAGCCAGAGGAATTGCTAATAGAAATCAAATATTTATCTTTGACTTCTCTGCAGTTCTTGACAATGTATACCCATACAGATGAATGGACAGATGGAAGAGTGAATGGCTAGGATAGAGAAGTAGTCACAACATTTTTTCCAAGTCCCTCCATTAATTTTGGGTGTAGAAAAAAGTGACACAATAATTCCAAGAGCAAAAAAACCCTTCACTCCTACCGCTGGTGGAGAATAAAGGTGGAAAAATTTCTCTGGTAGATAAAATCCACCCTGATTAATTAAGTGAAAGTTTCTAGGAGGGAGGTTTGAGCATTAGAATATATATTTTTAAAGTTTTCCAGGTGATTCTAACATGTAGCCAGAGTTGAGAACCATTACCTCTAAGTAATTTCTAAATATGGTGCTTACATTTAATTATTTTAATACTTAAATCTATTTAGGATATTAAACAATAGGGGAATTCATGATGATACATTGGAAGGAGACGGCAGCCCATTCCTTGAACAGAGTGCAGTTTGAACTTCCGAGAAGCCTCACATTTACTGATTGGTCTCTGTGTCTTTGACCTGTTGCTGTCACATGGCGGCAGTGTACTTGAATTCTCAAGCTGGTTTTCCTGGGAGGTTAATTAGACCCTTTGGAGTACTGAATTCTGTGAAACTGAAATCATAAGGTCACAACTCTGTGCAAGCGTTAATGAATGATAAGCTTGCTGGTGGGACTGCAAATCTATTCCCTCACATTGTTTTCTGTTTCCACTTCTTATAACATGACTTGACCTCAGCAACATTCAGAGCATTTCAAAATGCACACAATTACTAGGGCTTTGATGAGAATAAGTAAGTCTGAGAAGAGATGGTAACTGGGAATAGAAATATATTTGTGTCTCTTGTTCCTTGGCTCTGGACTGTCCCATACCAATCTTGCTGGCAACCCAGAAAACCAGAGGATGGTGGTAATGGGTCTGGATAATGAAAGAAACACTGAAAAATCAACTCAAAAGTCCTAACATGGCAGTTTCTGTTGTATGTTTTTGAGTGGTAGCCTGGAAGGTATCTGAAACATGTTTCAGGATTTTTTTCCAGAATCATAAAGTTTAAGAATGAAAGGAATTTTGGAAATCGAATCCACTCACCTCATTTTTACAGATGAGCAAACTGATACCCAGAGAGGTTAAGTGACTTAACTAAACACACAGCTAAGGGCGCCTGGGTGGCTCAGTGGGTTAAGCCGCTGCCTTCGGCTCAGGTCATGATCTCAGGGTCCTGGGATCGAGTCCCGCATCGGGCTCTCTGCTCAGCAGGGAGCCTGCTCCCTTCTCTCTCTCTCTCTCTCTGCCTGCCTCTCTGCCTGCTTGTGATCTCTGTCTGTCAAATAAATAAATAAAATCTTTAAAAAAAAAAAAAAAAAAAAAAAAAAAAAAAAAAAAAAAAAAACACACAGCTAAGAAAGAGCTAACTCCCAGTTCTGAGCTCTTCCCACTATAATATGCTATTTCTAATTCATGTTTAAAACTGTCCTCCAGGGGCGCCTGGGTGGCTCAGTGGGTTAAAGCCTCTGCCTTCGGCTCGGGTCATGATCCCAGCGTCCTGGGATAGAGCCCCACATCGGGCTCTCTGCTCAGCAGGGAGCCTGCTTCCTCCTCTCTCTCTGCCTGCCTCTCTGCTTACTTGTGGTCTCTGTCTGTCAAATAAATAAATAAAATCTTTAAAAAAAAAAAAAACTGTCCTCCAAATTTTTATGTTGCCCTACATATGTTTCTCAATTCCATGAAACATTTATTTATTTCAATCAAGTCTTAAAAATAAAATTCTGCCTTAAAGCATTACTTCCTGCCATCTAACTATCCCTCACCCACCTACACACACACACACACACACACACACACACAGAGCTTTGCCACCACTCATTTTCCCAAATTCCAGTGATCAGCATTCTGTGAAGTGGAGTGTGAAGTCACAGAGAGGGAAGAGCCAGAGGCTGTAGGGGCAGGCTGACACCTCATCATGGGATGGGAGGAGCTTGGAAGGGGTGTGAAGAAAGTTAGGTAGTTGTCTAAGTTGTCATAGTTGTATGGAGGATTTGAAGGGGACAAGACTGGAGGCAGAGAAATTAGAAGGCTTAATGCAGTGGTCAAGATAATAATGAGATGAACTGAAGAAATGAGAGATGAAACTGACAAAACTTGATTGGATATGAGGAGTGAGGGAGATGGGAGAATCAAATATGGCGTCCTCCCTTGTAGATGGTGGTGCCACTAAGAAAATGAGAAGGTTGAGGAAGGAAGAGATGATAAGTTCACTTTGGGACATGTTGAACTTCAGGTACAGATGTTGGGCAGAAGGTCGGCTATACACTAGCATGATGCTCAGAAGAAAGGTCTGGATTACAGATAGCAGACTGAGTTTAAGTGCTTCAGGGAGGCTGGCCCACACAGTGCCTGAGGTGGAAGAACAGGAAAGAGCACAGAGAAACAGATAGTAGCACCCAATCCTCAATCTTTGAGATCTTATATGCTGTGCTAGAGAGTTGTTGTTGTTGCTTTAAGATTTATTTATTTTAGAGAGTGTGTGCATGCAAAAGTGGGAGTGGGGGAAGAAGAGAGAGAGAGAGAGAGAAAATCCAAGCAGACTCTGCGCTGAGCATGGAGCCCCACATGGCACTCATTCTTATGACCCCAAGATCATGACCCGAGCCAAATCAAGTCAGACTTTTAGGTGACTGAGTCCCCCCAGGTGTCCCTGCACTAGGGAGTTTAAATGCCAACTTTTAGTTTATGGGAGCCACTAAAGCTTTTAAGCAACAGGATAAAATAAAACAAATCTGATCTTTAGAGATGAATTTAGTAGTCACATGGAAGATGAGTTGGAGAGAGGAGAGAGCAGAGACAAATAAGCAAATGAAAAGTTATTTGAATCGAGAAGAGTAAACAATGATTAGGAACTGAACTCATTACAGCAGCAATAAAGTTGTAAGGGAGAGAAAGAGTCAAGTAATATACACAGGGATAATCCACAAATGCCAAAAAATATGTAAAAAAAATGCAGTCCTACCTGAGTCCTTCCAGGCTCTGACCCTCCTCCAGACTTCTAAGTAGGGATCTGAGTCTTTGTTTTGAGAAACTTGAGTGAGATGATGCAGCTACCATCTCACTCAGTAGATTTTTTTGAGGAAATGGGAGAGTGAAGAGGCTTTTAGACCATTTTGCCATGTGTCATACTATGTAATCACCCTCTGGTGTTCGGGGATAGGCTACAATAATGATTTCCATTACTTTTCCAATTTTTTTCCTTACCAAATGCTACACTGGGCAAAGATGGTACTTCAGGTGGGTCAGGCACATCCGGGTTACTTATATACTAATAGAGTCAATAAGACTTGGCGATCAATTAAAAGGGGAAGTTGACAAAAAGGGAGTCCATGATGATTCCAACGATGATGTCAGAAGTCTGACATCAAGAGCCATAGTGGGTCAGGATCAGGAAAATGATAGCACATTCCATTCTGATCCTGTGGAATCTGAGGTGTTTGAGGGCCAACCAAGCGCAGAAGCCCAGCAGGCGATCATACTCCCATGACGGGAGCTCAAGGGATAGCCCTGGGCTAGACATGGAGACTTGAGATTCACTGATATTTTTTGTGAGTTTTGTGGCAATTGAATATGTATGTGATTTTTATGGCAATCAGATATATATATAATGTACATGGCTATGGAAAATGAGAAGGTCAAGAACAGCAGGTCACATTCTTATGGAAGGGATGGTCTAAGAAACAGAAGCAATCAGAAGCAGCAGAGCAGACATAGCAGTTTTGTGGGAGAAAACCCAGGGAAGCAGATGTCACAGAGCCCAAGGGAGGAAAGAGTTTCCAGACAGAGGGAGTGGTCGTCAGAGTCACATGTCCCAGAGAGGTAAAGTGAAGGTTGAAGTCACTAGAGTTAGGAGGTGACTATTACCCTCACCAAAGACAACTTCAGGGAGATGGGAAAAGAATGCTCACAGTAGGGGAGAGAGGAGAGGATGAATGAGGGATGAAAGCAGAACACGATTTTAAGAAGTTGGTTTGTGAAGGAGAGGGCAGGTAGAGATTGACATCAAAGGAGTGAAATACAGGAACGGGGGGGCATTTTGTTGGGGTGGAGGGTTTTTTTGTTATTTATTTTGAAAGTGGTTGATATTCATATATATTTATAAGCCAGGGGTGTATAAAATTTACAGGACCGCTGAATTTTGTAGAAGCAGAGTCCTAGAGAAGGCAAGAAAGGGTGAGATGTAGCCCAGGCATGTAGAGTTTATACTCAGACCAGAGCGATGAGGTAGAAATTTAGGCATGACCAGAGGGTGGCTGGAAGGGTTGGGGGGAGCAGGGGGAGTTCATAACAGATGGCAGTAAGGCGATAACAGGGACTGGTATTCTGAAGTCCATAGTCCAAGTGAATAATAGGGCATAATTTCCTTCAGCAAACAAAGTGGGGGTTTTACACATACAATGGCCTCTGTGCCAGGGGCTGGCTCTCACATCATGAAGAAGATGCCGGCAATCTCACAGTCTTCTCTGGTACTCACCCCAAGTCCCTGCCTCTCTTGCCACCCTCCCTCTCTTCTTCCCACCACCCTTTCCGTGTTCTTCTGTCTTATTTCTCTTCTGTATGGGTTTCTCCTCTCTCTCTTCTTCTCCTGTCTCCCTTATCTGCACACTTCCCTCTCTGGACACCATCTGGTCCTTTGCTCTTCCCTCTCCCTCAAACTAAGCAAAACAAGGGAACAAAGTCAGCTTTTGAGTTTTTCTTATTTATTGAATAAACATTTGTTTCCTGTGCTTAATTTGTTTAAACAAACAGGTTGACCATGTTACGCTTCTTTCTCTCGTGGTGTGCAGGAGCCTCAGCTTTGTTCTGTTGGTTAGCAATTCTTGGTGAAAATAAACCTTCCCCAACCTGTGGCAGGTCACCACCTCCACCCGCCACTGCCCCAGGGAAGGAAGCAACATGTTTCAGCAGCAACAGACACAATGTTTATTTTTGCTTACACTGTTAGAGGACTTAAATGAGATAGTCTTCAAGAAAATAATGGCTTTGAAGGTTGTATGTATTATACCCGTAAGGAAACTATAAAAAAGAAAGGGGGAAAAATCATATTGATGCCTATATATTCAGTGTTACAACTGGAATTCAAATGATAGGGGAGTATACAAAAGAAATCTCTGGCCAAAGGAAACTGGTTGCATCTGGAAATCTCCTGCTATGTGTAGCCAGCCAAGAAAATCAGTGTCTTTCTCTTTCCCCTGACATGGCAACTGAACAGAGCTGAGGCCACACACAGCATGGGGTCCCGAGGACTCTGGTGGTGGAATCTCAGGAGTCAACACACAACTGCGTTTGACACTGACTTTGCCTTCTTTAGCTGACTTCAGGCCACAAGTTTTCAACTGTTCTTCAACAGAAGCAGTCCTTGACACTGATCATTTCTGTCGGGAGTAGCTTCACAAAAAATTGCAGCCACTGCTAAATTCTGCACCCAGTCTGCCAACAGCCTAAAATTGTTGGCCATTAAATTTAGAAATAGTGCTCAAGTTCTATGACTTCTAAACAACGCCTCCAATTATAAACTCCTTGTTAAATGTTTTGGCATGTCCTTTATAAAGGAATCTTCAGTTAAGTTTTTAAAACTTCTAACTTTTATTAAAGAAAAATTAGTAGTAGAGAGAAAGACTCTTTAGAGAGCACCAAGGGAAGGGGCCCTCAGACAAGTTCAGGTTCGGGTTTCCTGAAATACAGGCCCGACAGGGGGGGTTGGGGAGGAAAGGCTAGTCCCCCCGCAGGGGCCAGCACTGAGAATGCAGTGGGCTTGTGTGAGTGAGCTTCGCAGCTAAAGACGAGGCAGGAGCCAGAAAGTGTAAAAGGCCAAAAAGAGCCCTTTACAAAACTATAGAGAAGGCCAATTTGTCTTTGTGTGCTCCAGCTTCTTAATCCATTTCGTGTGTGTTCACGCCAGCCAGCCCTCTCTGCTACAAGGCTATGCTTCCCACGTGTTCCTCACACTCTCCTTTCCTCAGTGCTGGACTGTTGCTGTCTTTCACAGAAGAACAAACATAGCTAATAAAATCGTTCACAGTAAGGGGCGCCTGGGTGGCTCCAGGGTCCTGGGATTGAGCCCCGCATCTGGCTCCCTGCTCAGCGGGGAGCCTGCTTCTCCCTCTCCCTCTGCCTGCCTCTCTGCCTACTTGTGTTCTCTCTGTCAAATAAATAAGCCAAATATTTTTTTTTTAAATAGTTCACAGTAAATTACCAACTGGAGAGAAAACTGCTTCATTATATTCTTGTGATGGTATTTGCATTTTAGAGGATGGCCTTAGAAGGCAATGTGTAACCTGAAGAGGACATAGTCTTAGACGGGAATTTTAGCTGGTGTGGCAGGCATTTGGAGAAGTGCTTGGGGTCAGGAGTATGCTTCTAGCCCCAGGGCCCGTCCCATGGTGATGATGTATTTACCATGTTTAAAATAATGATCTTTTACCATGGATACATCCAATTATTTTGAAGCATGACCTATATTATCCAAAAGGACCTCAAGCCTTCTTTTCCTCTCTGTTTCAGCCCACTTCTGACACCTAAATCCTGTGCTTGATTGTAAAACCTTAAGAGAATCGAAAGGCAAAAGTGTCTGCAAAAGTAAACAAGTAATTACTTTACTAGGTATGATGTCATGGGTATACAAAGACATAAAATTGATCCCCTCCCCAATTTGATCATTCTTGAGAGTTGAAAGCAAATCTTCATGCAGTTAACTTTGTCAGTTTGATGGCAAATGCTTTCCTTGCATTGACTTTAAGATGGTTTTCTTTTACATAAATCATTTTTGCTTGCTAACTTAGCTTCTCTCTCACTTTTTCCCCTTTCCCCTCTCCCACTTACATTTCTCAGGACAAATGTTGCCTTTCACTTCACTGCCAGCCCCTCTCAACCTCAGGTAAGTGAAGGGTTTCAAGGTTATCATGATTCAATACCCTCCAGAAAGCCACAGTAATAGGGTAGAGTCAGCATGTGGTATTGCCTTAGACTTTCCACATCTTGAGCTATATTTGCATTTTTGGCATGTTGTTCATATTACTTGAATTTTAGACACAGCATTTAATCTTATCCCCTTAATCAGTGTGAAATGGGAGGCATGACATCTGTTGACAGATGTTCCTTGGCTCAACTTTTAGCAAACTGCGTGCCTGTTATGCACCAAGGACAGTATTCAACTGTACTAGGTGCTGGGGACATGAGGTGAAAGAGAAAAAGATGTAACTTCTGCCCTCATGGACCTTGTAATCAAAATGGGCGCTGGGGGGCCAGGGAGTGGAAGGCCAAACACAATACAGGTACACAAATAATTAACTGACCAGGAAATGCCCTGAAAACAAGACAGACTTTAATTTCTACAGTGTTACAGGTAGAATAAATTATTCCTGTCGTAAAGAGAGACCAGGAATGCTGACATGAGAAGAATTAGATATTTATGCTGTGCTCTCCATTAAACCATAATCATAAACAGAATAAATACTTGAAAACTTCCACTTAAATTGCTTTTCTATGGACAATTCTAGCTCCTTTTCTCTTTCACCACTTCTAAAAGAGTAAAGTCTATGCAATAGCAAGTTTATAACAGATTCATTTAATGTCCTGATATTTTTTGTAAATCTTCTGTAGGCTGTGATATAGCTTAGGTCATACATGGCTACTTAATTTTTTGTTTCAGATGTGCTAAAACTGGGAGTAACATAATCTATGGATACTGGTGTAACTCTATGACAAGCATTTAGGTGCTGGTAAATATTGAACGACCAGTTTCCAGAGAGAAGTTCCTGATCTGTAGCAGTTGCCCATTTCTGTGGTGAAAATACCTCTATTCTGGCTAATCTCAAGCTGCCAGCATAATGTCCTTGAATACAGAGTCGGGAATAGATGGGCACAATCAGCTCTCCAGACCTGTATGGGCCAACTCCCACACATCTTTTCAGAGCTAAACTTCCCATGATTAGAGGGCCATAATCTCTCACCTTCAACATTTCCTGGCCACTTCATTCATGAAATATTTGACATCAGAGAGGGAGATCAACTGTAAGAGAATCTTAACTCTAGGAAACAAAGTGAGGGTTGCTGGAGGGGAGGGCGTGGGGGGATGGGGTAACTGGGTGATATAAAGACCACTGGGTGATACAAGTAACTGATGAATTACTACGCTCTACCTGGGAAGCTGATAATACATTATATGTTAATTAATTGATTTTAAATTTTTAAAAAATAAATATAAAGCACTAGTGGCTAGGTGTAATGGGAGATATCTAAAGAGGGGGGGAAAACTTACACCCCAACTATAGAAAGAGTCTAGTCTAATAGTGCTGTACAGCACTATACTAAATATGGTAACGGAATGCTAGAGTATACTTCCAGTTTGTAGAAAATCAGTGATGACTATATATGATGGCTTCCTCTTATTTTTAAAAAGGTATGTAAATATGAAAGTCCAAGTAGTTTGCATATAAATCTCAAACTGGAGTAAAACATCCTTAGAACAAACTAATAAAAACAAAACTTTTTTGATATCTATGCAACTTTGACCTTACTATTAACTGTTCCCATTTTGGCCGAAATTTTATATCCTCTTCAGTTGTAGGACAGATTTTTCTATTTATATAAACTCACCCAAACTATTACACATTCTCACAGAACCTTTATTATCAGATAGAAGCAGGTTACAGAAACTGTGTAAGTAGTGAGGACTCAAGGTGGTGATTTCTGGTCTGAATTTGAGCCATTGCTTTGGATCCTTGTCATTAGCTCCTTTCTGATAAAAGTAGATTTTCCAGGCAAGGGTCAAAAATATTTATTTGGGGTTGATGGTAATTTAGAGATAAAGAAGATTGATAATATTTTGGCATATAGATAAAGCTTCAATAGCTATCTAATTTTTGCATAAAACCAACTCCTCTAATATATAGGAATATACACGATACTCCCTATTGCTAACGGTGATCACCGTAATGCTCATGAGTTACGAAGTTTGGCTTCCCTAAGAACCAAAAATACCCCTTGAGAATTCCAGAGCATTTACCTTTGGAAGAGCCCTGTGTTATATATATGAATCAAGCTCCAAAATGAAAGGTCAAAATGAAGTGGGCTCCTGGGAGTGTTACCATCTGTTAAAAGGCATGAACAGACTTCCAAGCAGCAGCGTTAATGACACTCCTTAATCTTGAGGTTATTTTTTTTCCCCATCAGAAGGCTTTGGATTATTGGACAACATTCTATTTTTATTGTTCTGGTTCTCAGTATAAGGTTGGTAAAGAGGAGGCTGGAATACAAAATTAATTTTTAACATGTTTTGTCTCTCCTTTAAACTGATAGATTTATTAGAGTCCTAGGATGTTGGGCTTGTTTTGGTTGGTGTCCTCAAAATCTCTATGTCAAGCTTCTCAGCCAGTTACCACATTTATAATTATTGGATAGGAGTCTCCTTTCTTCATTTATTAGCAACATGTTTAAAACGCAGTGTTAATAAACAGTGGATTCATAATCTAATCTGGGTAAATGGTATAACTTCTTTCTATTATAAATGCTTCCTGATTCTGTTGATACCTGAGAAATAGTTTTAAAGGTGTCTCAGCCTGCTCAAATATAAACATAATTCAGGGTATGAAATAGTGCTTGATCTTTGAACAGAAATACCATCTCACTACATTCCAGCCGGGAAACAGATTCTTGAACAAGAAGTCTAGGGGCAGGGGTAGGTCTCCTGTAATTCTTGCCTAAAGGAAGGTTGTTAAGAATCTTGAAGAACAGGCTTATCTGCTTCCTATTTCAAAAAGGATCACCTAGAAATAAATGTCTTGACTATCCCTAGTTCAAAGGGTTGGGAGGAATCTTAAGCAGAAACTGGAATGAAGTGCAGGAAGGTTGAGTTGAGAGAGAAATGTTAGCAAATGAAATGACAACATTTCTAAAATGCCTACCTTGTTTTGTTCACTGCTGTGTGCCTAATATCTGGCAGAGAGCCCAGAGCCCTGCACACAGCTGTTGCTCACTATATGTGAGAGGAATGGCTGACTGAATTAATGGAGATTTATGTCTGAACTTTGTGTCTAATGTGAGAAGAAACAATCCTATTCATGTAAAACCAGTTTGAGTTCATAACAGTAAAACTTTTTTGAATATTAACAAATCAATTTCTTTTTCTGATTCTCAGTATTTTCTATACAAATTTCCTGATGATGTGGACTCGGTTATCATTAAAGTCCAGTCCGAAATGGCTTATCCGTGTTCTGTTGTCTCAGTCCAGAATATCATGGTGAGTCTTAATAACTTGTCAGCCTTTCAATATGGAGCATTATATTGTCCCAGTGATGAGGGAGCACAAGGCTGGCTGAAGACAAAGCAAAAGCTGCCACCTTGCACCGCCCCCCCCATCTGTTCCCCCTCAGTCCTATGTGTAGCATCCCTCTGGCAGCCCTGACTGCCATGAACAATAAGCAAATAGTTAACTTGCAGAGCTCACAATACTGCTAGACAGGAGTCTCCCTTGGTTTACAAATGCCCTAAATCTCACTAACAAAGACGATTGATAGCAGGATTGTGACATCCCACCAAAAAGTCTCCCTACTATCTTAATGTTAATGGCTGGTCTAGAGACAACATTGATCCAGCTGCAAGGGCAAGGCCTCCGGCAGGCCTGGAACATCCTGGCACCTTGTAGGCCCTCTTTAGCATATGAAAACTCCACTGACACCTCCCTTCCCCTCACCTTCCCCCAACCGCAGGGTACAGAACCTGCCACCCCTCACAACCCGGGGCAGCAGCTCTTCCTGCCCACGGGTCCTGTCCCCGTGCTTTAATAAACCACCATTTTGCACCAAAGATGTCTCAAGAATTCTTTCTTGGTCATCGGCTCCGGACCTCAGCCCACCGAACCTCACCTAGGTTCTAGAACTTCATCACCAGGACAAATGAAAGAGGAGGGTGAGGACCATGTCATCCTCTTACTCTGTATCTCCTGCAAAACTGCTAAATAATAAAAGTAGTATCTTGTGCACACAAGTGGATAATCTGTTTGGAGACACTGATTTGGGGTAGATAGAGAATACTTAATCCCTCACCAAAATAAACAAAGGGAAGAAGGAAGGGAGGGCAGATTGTGACAAAGAATATGGAAGACCAGGGCTCCTGGGTGGCTCAGTGGGTTAAGCTGCTCTCTGCTCAGCAGGGAGCCTGTTTCCTCCTCTCTCTCTCTCTCTCTGCCTGTCTCTCTGCCTACTTGTGATCTCTCTGTGTCAAATAAATAAATAAAATCTTAAAAAAAAAGAAAATGGAAGACCAAACCGTGGGCTGCACAAGAAACATAGAAACCTACCGCTTAGCCTAGATTTTAAAATTTTTATTGTAGGGGTGCCTGGGTGGCTTAGTTGTTAAGCATCTGCCTTCAGCTCAGGTCATGATCCCACACTCTTGGGATAGAGCTGCGGGAAGCCTGCTTCTTCCTCTTCCACTCCCCCTGCTTATGTTCCCTCTCTCACTGTGTCTCTCTCTGTCAAATGAATAAATAAAATCTTTTTTTAAAAAATTTCATTGTAACCATAGCCCCTTTTTGTCTCATAATGTGTTAGTAACAAATGGGAAAGGCATCATACACTTTAAGACAAGCTTTTCAGGTCTCTTTGATATAAAGTAACCTTTAGAGGACACTTGAGAGGACTTTAGAAATCAAGGCACCGAGTTTTAGGAGGACTGTTTCATGACTTTACTTGGAGAAAAGGTTTCCTGGTTTCTGGCCTAGTAAGGAACCCCTTGCTCTGTGATGCAGACAGAATGTGTGGTATGTGTAGTATGGCCTTAGTGAAGCTTTCTTTTTTATCCTTCATGTGCATTACAGTGCCCAGTGTATGATCTCGACCACAATGTGGAATTTAATGGTGTGTATCAGTCCATGACCAAGAAAGCTGCCATCACCCTGCAGGTGAGACATCACTTCTGTGTCCACTATTGTCAACTACAATGCACAGTTTATGGTCAGGTTACCTGTTGGACCAGCATCCAGAAGTTATCATCATTCACTGTGTGCCTTGGATCTCTTTCCTTTATGATAGGTTTTAAAATAAAGATTGCTGGGTACCTGGGTGGCTAAGTGGGTTAAAGCCTCCGCCTTTGGCTCAGGTCATGATCTTGGGGTCCTAGGATAGAGCCCCACATTGGACTCCCTGCTCAGCAGGGAGTCTGCACCTTCTCCCTCTCCCTATACTCTTCTCTAACCCCTACTTGTACTCTCTCTCTCTCTCTCACTCTCTCTCTCAAATAAATAAAATTTTTAAAAAATAAAATAAAATAAAGCAAAGATCGCTACTTCTGAAATCAAAGCCCAGGCCATGGGCTTTGCCCCATTCCCCTTGCGAAGTCCTGGGAACCCATGATGCAGTGGGACACATATCTGACAGAGTGCTTAGAGAGGTAGGATGAGATGCCAATCTCCTCATTGGGGGTTGCCAATTTAGTGTGAAGCTTGATCTATTTAAAGGAATTGAACCAATTCTAATACTCTATATACCTATAACAGTAACCAAAAGAGGACTTCCATTCTGGACAGAATGGATATGTTCAAAGGAATATAGACCACATGTGTATAGCAGTTCGCCCTTTTGTCATTTGTCATTAAGTTATATCAATGGCAGTTTTATAGAAAAATGAATATATATCATGTCAGTAGATTTTCAGAAAGATTCTGTTCCTGCCTTTAGGGTGGTGTTTACCCAAGTTACTTACAACTTGGTCTGTTCTCCAGGGTAAGGTGATACTGTTTACTGAATAACAAGGAATGAAGAGAGGTTAATTATAATTTAGCTATCAAATGTCAAAAGTTTTATTAAGCTTTAATTTCTTAGTGCTTCAGTTTTGATACACCAAATAGCTGTTCTTGTTCACTCATGAGTAGGGGGACTGGGACACAGAGAAGCACACTTAGAGAAAGTTAAAGCCAGGACTTAACAACTCAGGTCTCCTCACTTAATCTTCACATCCCTAACTTAAATTACTTAATTGTGGCTGTGTGACTTTCAGGAAAGTCATTTATCATTAGATTTTTTTTTAATTTCTTAAAGATTTTATTTATTTATTAGAGAGAGAGAGAGCGCACAAGCAGGGGAAAGGGGTAGAGAGAGAGGGAGAGGCAAACTCGCGCTGAGCAGGGAACCAGATGTGGGCTCGATCCTAGGACCCTGAGATCGTGACCTGAGCTGAAGGCAGACGCTTAACCCACTGAGCCACCCAGGCACCCCTATCATTAGATTTTTAAATAATAAAGACTTAATATAGTGAACCTAAAACACTCTAGAGTATGCTTATTTTAAAAACAGCATATACAAGTATTCATTATTAAACACAGGCTATTGACATATTTTTTTTTTACCTGGGACCTATTACAGTTCTAAGCACCTAAGTGGACACAACATAGAGTGAAATTAGAATAGTGTGTCTATTTGCTTGAAATTTTTGTGTGTAGCAATTATTTTATTGTGGATAAAATCTGGAGTAAATCATGGGTATCTGAAGGTTCTTTCTAAGAAATAAGAAGGCAGGGGTGAACTCCACTTTTCTTCTCTTTCCTCTCTCCCTGCCTCCCCCACCCCCACCATGCACTTTCTCCCCTTTTACTACCCTTTCTTACTCTCACTAGTTGTTATGTCTCACACAGAAGAAGGATTTTCCAGGCGAGCAGTTCTTCGTGGTATTTGTGATAAAGCCTGAAGATTACGCCTGTGGAGGATCTTTCTTTATCCAGGGTAAGAAACAGTCCCTCAGACCACGTGAGGTATATACTCTCAGTAGACCTTTTACTCAACAGATATTTGGCTTTATGAAATAATGATTTTACGTAGCATATCAGGGTCCACTTTCTAAGATCAATTTGGTAATGGAGCCACTGTATTTATCAGCGGTTATCATTTCCACAGGATGTACAAGGAAAATTCAGAGTTCTCAGTTTCAGTTGCCAAAATTATACCTGGCAAGATGGTAAGAAATCAAAGTGGGACAGTTTCTCCCCATGACAGGGATTGTGTGAGCCCTTAGGCACAGAACAGATGGTTCTGGGTAACTACCCAGGAACCACTGTGGGAAAGGCACAGGCTGCTTACTGAAAACCAGACCCCCAGCAGCTGATGAACCACACGTGATTAACACAGAGGGTGTCCACTATGGAGTTTAACATGGTTCCCTTGCCAATTAGGTGAAATTTCAGCTTCTGCATTCTTTAATCTCTTAATTATGCAGTCTAGAGTTTTGCCAGTGTCTGTTGATCTTTGGTAAACTACAAGTCCTTCTATGACTATATAACAAAAAACAAAGTTTCACTGGCTGGAATAATGGAAACCAAAAGATGAGACAGCTTTTGTTTTTGTGGCTATTTCCTTCAGATGTCTCTGGCCTAACTGAGCCACTCGGATAGCAGAGGAAGGGTCGAGCCTTCTTCACTCAAGAAGTGGGGGCTGCAGTCTCATTGCTTCAATACTACCAAAATGCACCAAGCAGGGGCGCCTGGGTGGCTCAGTGGGTTAAGCCGCTGCCTTCGGCTCAGGTCATGATCTCAGAGTCCTGGGATCGAGTCCCGCATCGGGCTCTCTGCTCAGTGGAGAGCCTGCTTCCCTCTCTCTCTGGCTGCCTCTCCGTCTACTTGTGATTTCTCTCTGTCAAATTAATAAATAAAATCTTTAAAAAAAAAAAAAAAATGCACCAAGCAAAGGCCACATTGAAAGTTTGGCCCAAAGGGGGTATCAGATGGTCTGCAGCTTTGGAGGCTAGGTTTTCCTCCAGTTCTTGCTACAAGGAAATTCAACAACCAGAGCTAATTGTGGACAGTTTTTGAACTGTTCAGATGAAAGGCCAAGAACCAAGTATCTGATCTACTGTGCCTCCTTCTTTTTTACCAGGAAAGGAGAACCAAACCTGGAATCTACAACGAACAAAGAACCTTAAAGTGACCATTGTTCCTTCCATTAAAGGTCAGTGTTGGCTCTAGGATTCAATAGAGAACAATTTCTATGTCAGGAAGTCAGTCATATGCATCGTTACTCATGTCATCCTTCCAGAGAAACATCGTAAGAAAACTGATATTTACCTTAGAGATAGAAGAGACAGTCAAAGCATTCTGTTAAATCTCTTCCAGAAAGAGAGGGAGCTCAATTGTGAAGTTGTATACAGGAAGTCCCTTCCTAGCTTCCACTGGGTACTCATGACTATGAAAGGCGGCATTTGTGGATAAGTCTGGGGGAACTCCAGCAACTTTGTTGCCTTTGCGGCAAATGGAAATGTATTAGGATTTCAAAATGGGTGTGATGGAGATGGGCCCTTGAAGCTGTCCTATCCCAAACACGGTCCTCTTTTCTCCTGGGGACTTGCTGACTAAAGTTGTTTCTCTTCCCTTAGGATCTGTTTATGTGAAATCCATCCTTCTCAGTTCCCTCATCTTCTTCTCCTTCTACCTGGGATGCCTGCTCATTGCATTTGTTCATTATATCAGGTAGGTCAAGAATATCAAGAAATGTTCACCCCCTTCTCCTGTTTCTGCATTGGGCTTTAGAGCCGTATTGACCAGATTCAACTCTACCTCAACCACCAACTGTGTGACCTTGGGCTAGTTACTAAACATTTCTGTGCTTCAGTTTCCTACTCATCAAAATGAGATCATCATTTCCCTCCTGGAATTGTAAAACTGCAGTGTTTAAGTCAATGTCCTACACAGAGTAAGTGCTGGTAGAATGTTAGTTCTTTTCATAGTTAATAAAACTCAATGGAAAGACAGTGTGGGTATTTTTTTGGACCAGAAAGTCTTATAAATCCTATGGACTGTAGGAAATGATAAGTTCTTCCTCATATGGAGAAACACATTAGATATTCCATAAATAGTTTTAAATATTCCATCAACAAGTAAATTAATGCCTGAAATAATTCTTGAGGTATAATAAATAGCAGGGGTGATGTGCTCTGCTACTGCATTACCAGCTGCTTTCTTTCTACTGCAGCATCAATTTTCCAGTAAAATGTCCCTGGAGAGATAAAAGGAGATGGTTGCACTGTAATTTGACCAAGACAATTTCCCTTTCCAAGAGTTTGGAGCCCATAATAAAAAGAGCCCCAGTTTCTCCTTGCATCTCTGTGCAGACCCAAACACTGTGAATTCTGTACTTTGTTGTGGTCTCTGGGAAACAACTACAAAGGAATGGCAGAAGGCCTACAATAAACAAATGTTCTTTCCCATCTTGAACATGTAAAGAAAACAAAGCATGGGTTTTCAACACAGTGTTCTCAGACTCCTGGGCAAGTTCACAGCATCAGTAGAAAACCTTCATGGCCACTACTAGCACAGAGCTGTCTCAGCGATCCAGGCCTCTTTCTGGTTCAAACAATAACTCTCTTCGGGGAACTTTATAGAACCTTTCAATTGAGAAACTGAATTTTAAAGCCCTGGGACTACCACTGGCCACATCTGGCACAATTTGACCATCAAAATCATTAAGAATAATACGGTTATAAACCATTGAGAAAAATAGAAATCCATGAATCCAAACTGATAAAGAAAAGAAGGAAGGAAGGGAGGAAGGGCAGGCCTAAATACCTCCAGATACAAATCTGAAGTCACTAAAACAGGCACACATTAGGGAAGGGAGCCATTAGCAAATGCTGACGGTGTAAGGGAGGACTCTTGCCTACATCAGAATGCCAAAAGCTGAACTGAAAATATGGAGGGAGTGCTGCAGTTGGAAAATCATCCTTTTGCATAGATTAACAATCATTGGTGGATACTAATCTAAGAGGGGAATCTGATGAGAATCCAGGTACTACACTGCCGTAAAGTGCATCCCCATGATTTGCTTCCTAGTTGTAAGAGAAACATAGTGACTCGACAACGGAAACGCAGACTCGGATTGGCTGGGTGATCAAAATTAATGTGAGCAAGGGGAAGAGGACGTTGTGTGCCCCCACATGGGATGCTCTGAGGAGACAGCACCATGGATGCAACAGTCCAGCCAGAAATGCATGTTTTGTATGAAATCCTGAGGGAAAATGGATCCAATTCAAAATGACAAACACTCTATTAGAATGTGTCGTCCAAGACAAAGGCAGGCCGCGGAAATGGCCTAGATAGAAGGAGACAAGAGATACGGGCAACTAAAGGCAACACCTGGTCTCAGATTGGATCTTTTGCTAGAAGAAGAATATGCTATAAAGGACATTATTGGATCAGTTAACAAAATCGTACTACAGACAGATTAGATAAGAGTAACATATTGAAGTAAAATTTGCTGAATTTGATGGTATTGTGGTTAAGTAAGAGAATATCAGAATATCTTTATTCTTTGGAAGTATTGAGGGTGCCTGGCTGGCTCAGTCAGTAAAGCATGGGACTCCCGGGGTCATGAGTTTGAGCCCCGTGTTCGGTATGCGGCTTACTTTAAAAAAAATGGAAATACTTGGGAATAACAGTTCATGACATAAGCAACTTACTTTCCCATGATTCAAAAAATTATATATATTTTTGTGTGTGTTATATATATCATATATATATATGATATATATATATCGTGCAGAATGATAAAGCAAATGGGCTATCTTGCTATCAGTAAGTGAATCTAAATAAAGGCTATATGGGTGTTCTGTATTTTATTCTTACTTTTACCACTTCTCTGTAAATTCAAAGTTATTTTCTAATAAAAGTTAAAAACAAAAACCCCCGTGTACAGGCAAACATATCTGGAAAGTATGTACATTAACTGATTACCAGCCTACTTAATTTACTAGATCACAATGGCTGACATTTAATAGGTACCCTGCTGGGCCCTCTAAGCTAGCTGATTATCTCATCAAATACCCTACAACAAGGACTAGTATTATCACCACTTGAAGGTTAAGGAAATTGAGGCCTCGAGAGGTGAAACAGTTGAACCAAAAATTCATAGCCAATAAATGAGGGAGCTGGGATTTGTCTGAACTTGCAGGCAGTCTGGGTCCAGAGCCTGCCAGGCTGGTCAAGATGGATCTGGAGTGGTTGGGGCATGTGAGGGAGGGCAGTCCTGATCAGGGAGGCCAAGACAAAAGTCAGGCCCCCCAACATGGGTGCGATCGGAAAAGGACCCAAAAAGCTTTCCATTTTGACTCAGATGAGCTCCAAGCTCATGCAAAAAGAAGTTCATCTCTTCTGCCTCTCTTAGGAAGACCATCTCTATGCCTGATGATTTAAATTTTAGAAGATAGGATTTTTACCTCATTAGTTAACTAGCATGGGTAATCAATATACAAACAGACAAAAAGTTAAGATCTGGATATCAGTCTCCTTAAAGTTGTCATTCGGCCTACAGAAGAAAGCACAGTTTTTGCAAGTTGTGGTATAAGGCTCTGTTGAAACCTCTGGCTGCCGGATTATTTTGCTACAGTCGACTGCACAAGCATGGATTCTTTCCAAATATAGAGAACCTGAAAATAGAAATCTAGAGACATAAGAACTATCTGGCATTCTTTTTTTTTTTTTTCTAAAGATTTTATTTACTTATTTGACAGACAGAGATCACAAGTAGGCAGGGAGAGAGAGAGGGGAGGAAGCAGGCTCCCAATGAGCAGGGAACCCGATGCAAGCCTTGATCCCAGGACCCTGAGATCATGACCCGAGCAGAAGGCAGAGGCTTTAACCCACTGAGCCACCCAGGTGCCCCCATCTGGCATTCTTAATAAGAGGACAGACTGAGGGAAAATGTTAATGGAACTCTTCCCTCATTGAACTAAGCAGAAGTAACAAAGTTTTCTACAAAACCAAATGAAGCCAGTCCTGGAGCATAAGGCCACTTGCTTGGTGTACTCCCTGTACTTTATTATTAATGTATGTGGGATTTGCAGTATATGCTATGAAGTCAGAATGAAACATGGATAAGAGACTTGGCTCCCACCCTCGGGAAGCTAAGAATCCAAGTACTAGCTGTACCGACTTGAACCTAAACCCCCGTTCCCCTGCCATTCCCAGCCACAGTCCATTCAACAAGCATTCAAGGAGCCACTACAATAAATGTGCCGACCCTGGGGCAAACACTGGATACATGTTCTCTTACTCATTTCTCCCAACCATCCTGCCAGACATTGAGTTCAAACCGCACACTCCTGGGAGCATTCACCCTTCCCTTGCTTCTTCCACCGGTTATCGATGGCCACAGTAATGCTGCATAACAATCAACCACAAAAACTCCAATGGCATACAGCAATAAGTAGTTAAGTTTACTTAAAAATCTCCAGGTCAGGGACGCCTGGGTGGCTCAGTTGGTTAAGCAGCTGCCTTCGGCTCAGGTCATGATCCCAGTATCCTGGGATCGAGTCCCACATCGGGCTCCTTGCTCAGCAGGGAGCCTGCTTCTCCCTCTGCCTCTGCCTCTGCCTGCCATTCTGTGTGCCTGTGCTCACTCTCTCCCCCTCTCTCTCTCTGATAAATAAATAAAATCTTTAAAAAAAAAAAATCTCCAGGTCAGCAAGATGCTGCCGCTAATCCAGACCCGGGCTCAGAGCTCTCCGCTGGGTGTGGTCACAGTGTGAGATCACCTGGGGAGTCCTCGAGAGTGGGCTCCTGCAGGACCGGCCTCAGCAGCCCTTGATCTCTCCCGTTCCAGCCGGCTGACCCTGGCTTCCTGTATCTCTGAGAGAGATGACAGAAGAGCGCAAGGCCTGCTTAAGACGTAGGGTCAGCAGTGGCATCTATCACTTCTCCCTTCCAGTAGTCAACGCAAGTCCTGCGGCCAGCCTTGATTCCAGAGGTGAAGATACAGACTCCACCTTTTGATGTAAGGAGCTGAATGCAAGAGGAGGTGTCACCGTTTTGTAATCAGCTGGCCCTGTTCTCATCTCCTATTTTCTCTTTGCACCTGGGATACTGCCCGCCTCAGACTAGCTTTCTAAATCATTTAACCCCTCTACTGAAGAATTCTGTCAGCTCCGAAACCTATGGCAAATGTGGATAAAGGCTGTTAGTACAAACACATCATCTTTTATGAGTCCATAGAATTGCTTGCCAGTTAATATCACTAGGATTGTTTTAAAAAGAGATTTCAACAAGTGTCGGTGAGGATGTGAAGGAAAAGAACCCTCGTGGACCGTTGGTGGGAATGCAAACTGGTGCAGCCACTGTGGAAAACAGTATGGAGTTTCCTCAAAAAGTTAAAAATAGAGCTACCCCATGACCCAGTAATGGCATTACTGGGTATTTACCAAAAAGTACAAGAGCATTAATTAAAGAGTATTATGCTAAGTGAAATAAGTCAGTCTTCTAGAGAGACAAAGACTATTTGACTTCACTCATGTGGAATCTAAGAAACAAAACAAATGAGCAAAGGGGGTGTGGGGGAATAAGAAAGACAAAGCAAGAAACAGACTCTTAACTATAGAGAACAAACCGATGGTTACTAGAGTGGGGGGGCGGGCATCAGTGAAACAGGTGAGGGGGATTCAAGAGTGCACTTACCGTGATGAGCACTGGGTAATGTATAGAGGTGTTGAATGACTATATTGTACACCTGAAATTAATATAACACTGTATGTTAACTGTACTGGAATTAAAATTTAAAATTTAATTTTTTTTTAAAAAGGGACTTTGCCAGAGCTTCATTTGCCAGCTAAAACAGTTAAGCCAAATTGTAGCTGTTCTCTTTAAAAATATTTTTTTTTTCATTCAACAAACGTTTAGTTGTAATTTCCTATGTGCCAGGCTCTGTCCCAGAACTTAAGGATGCAGTGGTGAACAAGAGAGTCTAGCTCCGGCTCCAAAAGAGCTTATATTGTACAAAGGAAAAACACACAAGCAAGCAATTAACAAAGCAAATAATTTCAGCTAGTGACAGGAGGAGAAAAAAAAAAACACTGTAGTGTGATAGAGAATGGATTGGGAAAGCTACTTTAGATTTGATTTGTTCAACAAGGAAGATCTCTCAGAAGTGAGACTTCAATAGCAAAAAGGAGCCAACCATGTGAGGATGTGGTGAGAGAGTGGCCCAGACAGAGAACAATAGCAAAGGCCCTGAGGCAGGGATGAGCCTAGGAACAAAAGAGGTATGAAGAGAAGTTCTTCCACCAAACGTACTAGGATCAGGAATGTGCAACTTCTAGAGTTGCCATCTGGAAGTAAACAAGAGCACGTACCAAAGCGCAAGCATGTCTCACCCCTAACTTTCCTCCTCCCTGACTCTAAGCTCACATCCAAAAGAGACGCTCCTTTTGTGAGATGATGGTAATTCACATCTTAGTGTTTCACGGACATTCCCAAATGATATACCTGGCTTTTTTAGTAAAAGCTTTACTGAGACATAATTCACAGATCATAAAATTCACCCTTTTAAAGGATACAGTTCAGTGGTTTTAGTATATTCACAGTTGCAAAAACCGTCACCACTATTTGATTTTCATCACCTCCAAAAAGAAACTTTCATCGAGATTACAGGATATAAGATCGATATACAAAAATCAGTTGTATTTCTATACACTAGCAATGAACAATCCAAGCATGGAATTAAGAAAACAATTCCATTTTCAATAGTATCAAAAATAATAAAATACTAAGGGCATGTGGGTGACTCATTAGGTTGAGTGTTTGACTCTTGGTTTTAGCTCAGGTCCTGACCTGGGATCGAGCCCCACATGAGGTGGGGGTGCCGGTGCACACTCAGCAGGGAGTCTGCTTGAGGATTCTCTCTTTCTCCCTCTCCTCCTCCCTCTGCTCACACTCTCTCTCCAAAATAAATGAATGTTTTTAAAAATAATAAGAAACTGGGGCACCTGGGTGGCTCTGCCTTCAGCACGGGTCGTGATCTTAGGGTCCTGGGATCAAACCCCACATCCAGGGTCTCTGCTCAGAAGGGAGCCTGCTTCCCCCTCTCTCTGCCTGCCTCTCTGCCTACTTGTGATCTCTGTCAAATAAATAAATAAAATCTTTTTAAAATAATAATAATAATAATAAACTTAATACATTTAACAAATTAAATATAAGATTTGTACACTGAAAATGACCAAACGTCCTTGAAACAAATTAAAGAGGACCTAAATAAATGGAACGATAACCCATGTTCATGGTTTGGAAGACTGAATATTACTAAGATGGTGTAGTAAAATCATGGCCCCCAAAAGATGTCCAAATCCTAACATCCAGAACTTGTAAACATGTTACTTTACATGGCAAAAAGAAATTTTACAGATGTGATAAATTATGGACATTGTTCTGGAGTATCCATGTGGGTACAATCTAATCACAAGGGTCCTTGTAAGAGGGAGGCAAGTGGGTCAAGGGCAGAAGGAGATGTGATAATGGAAGCAGAGGTTGGAGCAGTGCACTTTGATGGTAGAGGAAGGGGCTATGAGTCAAGGAATGCAGGTGGCCTCTAGGAGCTAGACAGGGCAAGGAAAAGTGTAATCCCCCAGGAGAGTCTGGAAGGAATACAGCCCTGCTTGCTACCTTGGTTTTAGCCATATAAGATGCATTTTGGAATTCTGACATCCAGAACTGTAAGATAATAAATTTATATCATTCTAAGCCATTAAGTTTGTGATAATTTTTTACAGCAGCAACAGAAACTAAAACACATTGGGACAATACTCCCCAAACTGATCTATAGATTCAAAACAATCCCTATCAAAGTCCCAGCTGACTTTCTTACAGAAACTGACAAACTGATCTAAAAATTCATAGGGAAATGCAAGGGACCCAGAATAGGTAAAATAGTCATTTAAAAAAAAAAAAAAGAAAAAGAACAAAACGGGAGGTCTTACACCTTTTGATATCAAAACTTACTACAAAGCTGCATAATCAAAACTTTGGTGCTGATATATGGAAAGACATATAAATCAATGGAATAGAATCGAGAGGTTAGAAATAAACTCCTTACATCTATGATCCTATTTTTAATAAGGGTACCAAGATAATTCAATGGAGAAAGGATATTCTTTCCAACAAATGTTGAGACAACTGGGTATCAACCTGAAAAAGAACACAGTTTTGCCCCTACCTTATACCATAGGAAAAAATTAACTCAAGGGGTCCTTGGATGGCTCAATCAGCAAAGCACGTGACTCTTGATCTCTGGGTCATGAGTTCAAGGCCCACAGTGGGTGTAAGGATTACTTAAGAAAAAAAATTTGGGGGGTGGCTGGGTGGCTCAGTCAGTTAAAGTGGCTGCCTTCGGCTCAGGTCTTGATACCAGGGCCCTGGGATCGAGCCGCACATGGCGCTTAGCAGAGAGCCTCCCTCTGCCTCTGCCTGCCACTGAGCCCACTTGTTCTCTTTCTGTCAAATAAATAAATAAAATCTTTAAAAAATAAATATAAACTTAAATAAAATAAAATCTTTTTAAAAATGAACTCAGATCAAAGATCTAAATATAAGAGTTAAATCTATAAAACTCTTAGAAGAAAACATAGGTGTAAATCTTTTGTAACCTTGGATTAGGCAATAGTTTCTTAGGGCACCAGAAGCATAAGTAACAAAAGAAAAAATATAGATAAATTAGACTTCATCAAAATTAAAACTTTGGTACTTTTTAAAAAATTTTTTAAAGATTTTATTTATTTATTTGACAGAGAGAGGGAACACAAGCAGAGGGAGCAACAGGCAGAGGGAGAGAGAGAAGCAGACTCCCTGCTGAGCAGAGAGCCTGATGTGGGATAAGTTGAACTGATGCAGATGCTTAACCAACGGAGCCACACAGGGACCTCTGTGCTGCTTCTTCTTCTTCTTCTTCTTCTTCTTCTTTTTAATATTTATTTATTTTATTTTAGAGAGAGAAAGAGAATGGGAGCTGGAGGGACAGAGGGGGAGGGAACAAGAATCTCAAGCAGGCTCCCCACTGAGCGCAGAGCTGAACATGGGTCTCCATCTCTCAATCCTGACATCATGACCTGAGCTGAAACCAAGAGTCAGGTGCTTAACCGGCTATGCCACTCAGGAACCCCAAAACTTCTGTACCTTTAAAGGGCCTATCAAGGAAGTGGCTCAGTGGGTTAAGCCTCTGCCTTCAGCTCAGGTCATGATCTCAGGGTCCTGGGACCAAGCCCCTGCAACGGGCTCTCTGCTCCATAAGGAGCCTGCTTCCCTTCCTCTCTGACTGCCTCTCTGCCTACTTGTGATCTCTGTCTGTGGAATAAAGAAAAATCTTTTAAAAAAATTTTTTTAAAAAGGAAGTGAAAACACAACACAAAATGGGAGAAAATGTTTGTGACGCATATCTGTTAAGAGTCTAGTATCCATACTATATAAAGAATTCTTATAAGCCAATGATACAAAGAAAAATAAATAAAAAGGGCAAAGGATTTGAATAGATATTTCTACAAAGAAGATAAACAAGTGGCCCACAAGTATATGAAAAGATGCTCAACATCATCAGCCATCAGGGAAATGTAAATCAAAACAGCAATGAGATACCACTCCTTATCCACTAGGATGACTACAGTATTTTTTTAATGGAAAACAACAAGAGTTGGTAAAGTTGTGGAGAAATTGATACCTTACACAATGCTAGTAGGAATACAAAATAGTTCCTGCTATAATACTACTGTGGAAAGTTTTGAAAAAAAAGAAAAATACAGTTACCTAATACCCAACACCTCCGTACCTAGGTATACCCAAGAGAATTCAATATCCACACAGAAACTTGTACTCAAATGTTGATAGCAGTGCTATTCCTGACAGCCAAAACATGGAAACAACCAAATGTCCGAGTGTAAACAAATAAATGAAACATGGTGTACCATACAAAGGAGTATTATTCAATCATAAAAGACTGATGTATTGATTCATGCTACATATAGATAAACTCTGAAAGCATTATGCTTAATGAATGAAGCCAGTCGAAAAAAGACATTTAGTATGGTTCACATGAAACTTCCAGAACAGGCAAATATATAGAGACAGAAAGTAGATTTGTGGTTGTCTGAAATGTACATAAGTGGGTATTGGGGAGTGACTGCTATTGGGGGGTGATGGAAATTTCTGGAATTAGATAATAGTGATAGTGGCACAGTATTGTGGGTTTTTAAAAGATTTATTTATTTGTTTGTTGTTTGTTTGTTGGAGAGAGAGCACAGGTAGAGGGAGAAGGAGAAGTGGCTTCCCACTGAGCAGGGAGCCTGATGCAGGACTCGATCCCAGGACCCTGGGATCATAACCTGAGCTGAAGGCAGACGCTTAACTAACCGAGCCACTCATTTGCATAATTGCACAGTTTTGTGAACATATTAAAATTCATTGAAATGTACACATTGAAGGGTGAACTTTATGGTGTGTGAATTATCTGAAAATAAAGGAATCTGGGAATAAATTAATGAATTTATGCACGTAGAAACATGCTTAGGAGTGGAATTGGCCATATGATAAGTCTATGTTTAACTTTCTGAGGAACTGCCAAAGAGTTTTCCAAAGTGGCTACACCATTCTACAGTCCGGCCAGCAGTGTGTCAGGGTGCCAGTTTCTCCACATGCAAAGGCTCATTTTTAAGAGATTCTAGCAGACAATTCGGCAACAAAGTCTATGGGGAACAAAAGTAAAAGGCCGAGGTTTTCACTATCTTAGAAGCATGTGTGTGCGTTTGTTTACAGGTTTCAAAGAAAATCCATTGATGGAAGCTTTGGTTCCAGTGATGGTAAGAAAAACCCTGGTTTCAAATTCAAATGATTATCGAGTGTGTGGCAACATCCCATTTGGTGGTACTTTTCTCTCTTTGCCCAATTTCCAAACTCTCTCTCGTCCTCTCCCACAGAGTAATCTAATCTGCACTCTTTCTACAGAAAGCAGAGCTAGTGAGAAGCAGTTTTCACAGTTGGTAATTACTGAGCTGTGGAGCTCATGCTAAAAACCTTTGCTCAGAGTGTCCCTTGCAGTTATCCATACCATTTATCAGCCATTCATCTTTTTTTAAAAGTTGAGTCTTTTCTAGGATGTAAATCGTTGTCCCCAAACTGACTTGTGAACAAAAGTAAGAATTTATTGTGTCAACTCTAATACAGAGCTCACTTTTCCCAAATTGAGAAAGAGGCTTTTTTTTGTTCACGTAGCTAAAAACCTGAAATGTTTGAAACTAATTAGTATAATAAAGAGTATAATAACTCTTTGATTATTTGACCATCGTAAGATGCCCTTTCCTCCAGTCTGATAATTGAACAAAGGAATTCAATTACCTTATCTTTTTATCAAGTCTTTAAAAATTTTAACTGTCCTCATTTTTTTAATTGAGAAATAATTGACCAGTAATACTGTGTAAGTTTCAGGTATGAACTCAATGATTTGGTATCTGTATATACTGCAAAACAATCAGCACCGTGAGTCTGGTTAACATCCATCACCATAGAGAGTTACAATTTTTTTTTTCTTGTGATGAGAACTTGTAAGATCTACTCTTTTAGGAACTTTCAAATATATGATAAGTAGCATGAACTACAGTCACCAAGCGGCATCTTACATCCCCAGGACTCATTTATCTTATAACTGGAAGTTTATATCTTTTGTAAATGTCCGCATTTTTGAAAAGTCTAAATCAGTGTGAGTTACTCAGTGTTTGTAAGTTCTTTGGCATAGAGTGCTTATTTGGAAAAGGAACGATGAAATGAAACTTGATTTTTAAGTCACATACAGCAGATATTTAGTTCTGTGTTTTCTGTACTTAAATGAGCCCGCAGAATATTAGAAAGACACAAACCCGTCCCCTACACACCCAGCAGAAACATTTCTCACTCTGCTGAAGGGCTGCTTCTCCTGCCTTCCTTTGATTTTTTGTCTTCCTCAATGTTAGCATGTTTATTTTTCCAGCCAACCAGGCAATTGGTTTTGATAACATTTCAACTGTGAAAGGACACCTGCTCTAGTGTCTTTAAAATTTGAAGTCCTACTTTCCCTTGTATTCATAAAATGTGTAAGTGAATCTGTCTTCTCTCTGGATCTCATCCTTTTTCTTCTGGTGTTCTCCAAGTTCTACTCTTAGTTTAGGTCTCCACTGAACTTAGAAAGCCTGACTAATCAGATGCCATTGGTGCTCTGTGAAAGAAGGGTCTGTTATTTTTATTTTATGAGTGAAGACATTTTATTATTGTAATTCAAATTATTGTAATGATAATATTGTAATAATAATAAGGAATTTCCATGTTTGGAAGAGTTTCCTGAACAGTTCAATATAAGGGGGCAGAACTGAGTCCTCAGCCAGATCATTATCCAAGATCAAGAAGGCTCTGAAAATTAGCTACAAGCTACAGGCACCCTTCAGGTGACAAGCAGAAATGAATGAATGCATGAGTGAGTGATAGAAAGAAGGCAGGAAGGAGAAGAGGAGAGGAGAGGAAAGGAAGGGAGAGAAAGAGAGAGAAAAAGAGGAAGGGAGGGAGAAAGAGAGAGGGAGGGAAGAAGGGGGAGAGGGAGAAAGAAAGTAAAGATGCATCGGTTAGGATTCACATGGTTGCAAATAACAACAAAACAGAGCTCAAAACATGCTTAAATAATAAAGAGGCTCCTCCCTTTGCAAGTTGAGCAGAAGGGTGGGCTTCAGGGTTGACTGAGTCTGGTGGCTCTGGTCCCTTTCCCTGCCTTCCCTTGACTCTGCTTTACTTCCAGTGCTGATGTGAGGTGAATTAGTTTGACACCCTCGCCTGAAAATGTCCGAAAGGAAGGACTTTTTCAGGAGCACCCGGTAACTTCTCATATTTCACTGGTGTAGAGTGGATCATTGACTTATTGTTAAATCAGTCACTGCAAAGGAGTAGATTTACCTGCAGATCAATCAAGCCTACTTACAGAACTAGATCTTCTTCCTCTAAGACCTGTTTCTCAAACTTACATTGTTAATGTTACAGGCCAGGTAATTCTTTGTTGTTAGAGACTGTCCTGTGCCCTCTAGGATGTTTAACTGCATTCTTCACCTCTACCTAGTAGAAACCAGTAGTACACGCCATCCTCATGACAACTAAAAATGTCTCCAGACATTGCCAAACGTCATCTTGGGGGCAGAATGGCCTCCCCACCTCTACAGCCCCAATTGAGAATATCTGACTTAAACACCCGGACTGCCAGGTGAGGATACCTGACCAAAAATCCCAGCTTAGTTAGGAAGTAGGGAATAGGATTGCTCACCACAAAGCGCTTTGAAATAGGGAAAGGTCAGGAGCCTTTTTTATGCAGACAGGCTATCTCGGAAAGATGGCCCATGACCACAAGTGAAACAAGACCTAGATGCCGAAGACAAGAGCAGAGAAGACACAGTCTACCCTAGGAAAAAACTAGTTAGCAACTCTTTTTTTTTTTTTTTAAGATTCTATTTATTTATTTGACAGAGAGAAATTACAAGTACACTGAGAGACAGGCAGAGAGAGAGAGAGAGAGAAGGAAGCAGGCTCCCTGCTGAGCAGAGAGCCCAATCCCAGGACCCTGAGATCATGACCTGAGCCGAAGGCAGCGGCTTAACCCACTGAACCACCCAGGCGCCCCTAGTTAGCAACTCTTTAAAGCCCATCAAAGGGAGCATTGAGAAACCAGCCTGGAGCAAGAGACAGAAGCAAGTGAGGGACACTATCTATCTGAAAGCTAAGGTGAGATATTGGGGGGCTTTGCCTTGCCGAGGAATGAGGATACAGAAATGCCTTTCTCTCCCAGGGGTCCCATATCCATGCGACTGTGGGGGCTACAGGAAGATCAGTGGAGATCAGAGCTACAGGGAATAGCAGAGGCACTGGTAACCAGCGCAAAAGCTAGGAGTACTATATGAAAGGGAAGGAGGATCCCATTAGACTTGGGATCCACCCAGATCAGTGCGGACCCAGACGTCTGAAAGGGAGAGGACAAATGCTGCCACAAGAAGAAGATGAGGCAGGGAAAACTCTTACAAGAGAGAAGCAGCCCACTTCACTCAGCCCAGTAGGATGGTGGGAGGAAGATGGCAGGGGAGTGGGGTAATGACAAAGTGACCAGGTGAGCAGGACGTGTGTATCTTCCTCTCCGTGCTGAACTCTGGGAGTGTGGTTATGGACTATTGACAGGTTAAAAGGAAGACCAAAACAGGAGATTTTACCCAGATTGTCAGTGGGGACTCAGGATGCCTGTCTTTTTTTTTTTTTTCCTCACAAATATTCTCTTTATAGATAAGCTTAATATTGGTGGCAAATTTTAATAGAGTAGAAAGGCTTCACATGTATTGTTCATATATATATACATATATACACACACACACATATATATATAAAGTTATTAAAGATAAATATATATATATTTAACAAATATATATATATGTAAAGATTTATTTTGTCAGAGAGAGAGAGCACAAGCAAGGGGAGCAGCAGAGGGAGAGGGAGAAGCAGGTTCCCGGCTGAGCAGGGAGCCTGATGTGTGATACGATCCCAGGACCTTAGGATCATGACACAAGCCGGAGGCAGATGCTTAACCAACTAAGCCACTCGGGGAATCCCTGTTTATATTTAAGGTTTATGTATCTTTCTGAAGAGAGAAGCTCTCAAACTAATGTGCACTGAGGAGGCAGGTCAGCTCTGAGGCCCCAAGGCCTCTGCCCCCTGTGCGCTCTCCAGGTGGGGGGACCGTGAACCGAGGCCCATGCCAGCTCCTCCCCGCAGAGAGAGTTCCAGGAGCGCTCCCATCATTGGAGGAGTTCTAAGGCTGGATCTTTTCTATTCTAGTTGCCCTTTTAAACCAGGGCTTTTGTCTATGCCCCCAAGGCAGACGGATTTGCTCCCGGTCCCTCAGAACTATCCCTGCCGCCCCAGTTCCTCCAGGGCCGGTTGTTCGCATTAGCGCGGCTTTGTTTATCCTGCTGTTCTATCTTTAGCTGTGCAGAAGCTGCTCAGTCAGCCCTCGGTTCTTCAGGAGGAATGGCTCTATAAATAGGTGCAGATTTGGTGTGTGCGAGGAGGAGGTAAGTTCAGTGTCTTCCCACGTTGCCATCTTGGACGGGAACTCTCTCCCCAACTTTTGAGACTTTGGGGATAGGTAGCCTGTTGGCATAAAACTGAAATTTCTCAGCAGTGAGTTCGTGTCATTTCTGACTCCCTCTTCAGCTTCCGACCTCCTGAGTCCAGAGACAGAAGAACACAGGACAATTATAAATATGAAGCCTCTGAAAGATCCAAACGTGCTCAAAGTGAGGTTTTTCTCCTCACACTGAGCATTCAACATAAAAAGCCAACATGTGAACATATCTTATGCAATGTTAACAAAGTAAACAGATGGCAAAGGGTTTGTGCTCAGGAAAAAAAAAAAAAAAAAAAGATGCCAGAACAAGTTTCTTCATTAAGATGAGCTCATTCACAACTTTATATGTTTACTTACTCCCAGCCAGAACATCTTGGTCTGTCCTATAAACTGATATTTTGTGTTTAATTCTTTCTGAATACCATAGAGAGTTAAATATAAGTATATAACTCCCCTTACGGAGCATCAAGTATATTTGAAGTTTGGGAGAGAACGCTTTGGTTTTCTGCATTCCATGAAGTCCTTAAATGTTAGAAAAATTAATAGAATACTGTTATCCAATGTTGGCCAATCTCATATTTAAGCTGAGCCTGTAGATGTCCACTGAGTTAACACATCTTTGTGTGCGGGCCACTGTAGTACCATGAAAATGCTGATGCTGTTGTCCCTCATAGAGCTACACGGGGCATTGCAGCCGCCTCCCAGTGGAAACTGCGGCCCGCGACTGTATCAGAACCACCGCCCGCTCAGTTACAAGCCAGAGCTGAGTATCAAAGGCAGTACCACCTCCGAGTCTGAACAGACCCACGCAGCTGGCTTTTGCTTTGTAATGAAGTTTCACCTCACAAAACAGGGATCGTTTTATTTGCTCGCTTGCTTTGATCTTAGCTTTTGTGTTATTTTCTTCCTTTGTTCACTCCCACAAAAATACTACTTCCCACAAACCATTTCAACCTCCTACCATCACCAGACTCAAGCCTTTTCCTAGGCACAGTTCTGCTTCTCAGAGCAGAGGGCTTCTCAGTAACATCAAAATGCCCCAAATTGTGGGTGTTACGATTTTAGTGTCATTCTCTACCTATTCTTTACACATTTAATATTTTTAATTACATCTTTTTTAAAGGATGTAGGCTGATGGTTAAAAAGAGGGAGCTTAAAGCCACAGAGTTGACCCGTATCAAAATATAGCGTTTTTCACAGAACTAGAACAAATAATCCTAAAATTTGTATAGACGACAGAAGGCCCTGAATAGCCAAAGCAGTCTTGAAAAAGATGACCCAAACTGGAGCTTTCGCAATCCCAGATTTCAGGATATACTACAAAGCCGTAGTGATCAAAACAATCTGGTACTGGTGCAAAAATGACACGTGAAAAAAGGAAAAAGTCTCTTCAACAAATGGTGCTGGGAAAACTGGACAGCTATATACAACAGAATGAAACTGGACCACTGTCCTACATACCATACACAAAAAATAAGCTCAAAATAGATTAAAGACCTAAATCCATAAAACTTCTAGAAGAGAACATAAAGTGTAATCTCTTTGACACTGGCCATAGCAACATTAGCTATGTCTCCTTAGGCAAGGGAAACAAAGGCAAAAATAAACTCTTAGGACTACACCAAAATAAAAATTTCTGCACACCAAAGGAAACCATCAACAAAACAAAAAGACAACCTACTGAGTGGGAGAAGATATTTGCAAATGATTTATCCAATAAGGGATTATATCCAAAATATATGAAGAACCTATATGACTCAACACCAAAGGGAAAAAAAAAAACCCAGACAAATAATCCAATTAAAAATGGGTAGAAGAGGGACACCTGGGTGGCTCAGTCAGTTAAGCTGCTGCCTTTGGCTCAGGTCATGATCCCAGGATCCTGGAATCGAGTTCCACATTGGGCTCCTTGCTCATCAGGAAGCCTGCTTCTCTCTCCGCCTCTGCCTGCCACTCTGCCTGCTTGTGAGCTCTCTCTCTCTCTCTCTCTGACAAATAAATAAATAAAATCTTTTAAAAAAAATGGGTAGAAGACATGAACAGACATTTCTCCAAAAGGAGACATCCAATGGCCAACAGACACATGAAAAGATACTCAACATCAGTCATTATCAGGGAAATGCAAATGAAAACCACAATAAGATACCTGTCATACTGTCAGAATGGCTAAAATAAAAAACACAAGAAACAGCAAGTGTTGGTAATGATGTGGAGGAAAAAGAACCCTCATGCACTGTTGGTGGGAATGCACACAGGTGCAGCTATTACGGAAAACAGTAGGAAATTTCCTCAAAAAATTGAAAAATAGAATTATCATATATCCAGTAATTTCTACTGGGCATTTACCCAAAGAAAATGAAAACAATAATTCAAAATGTTACATGTACCCCTATGTTTCTTGCAGCATTATTTATAATGACCAAATTACGGAAACAGCCCAAGTGTCTATAGGTAGATGAATGGATGAAGAAGCTGTGGGGTGTGTGTGTGTGTGTGTGTGTGTGTGTTTGTGTGTGTAACAGAATATTACTCAGGGACGCCTGGGGGGGCTCAGTCCTTTAAGTGACTGACTCTTGATTTCTGCTCAGGTCATGATCTTAGGATGGTAAGACTGAGCCTCATATCGGGCTACATGCTCAGCAGGGAGTCTGCCTCAGGATTCTCTCTCTCCCCCTTCTGTCTCTCCCCCTTGCACACTCTCTCTCTAAAATAAATAAATAAGTCTTTAAAAAGAAAAAGAATACTACTCAGCCGTAAAAAAGAATGAAATCTTGCCATTCGCAAGATTCGCATCGATGGATCTAGAGGGTATAATGCTGAGTGAAATTAGTCAGTCAGAGAAAGACAAATACCATATGATATCACTCATTTGTGGAATTTAAGAAACAAAGCAAACGAACAAAGAAAAAAAAAAGATGAATTAAAAAACCAGATTTTTAAATACAGAAAATAAACTGGCAGTCGCCGGGGGAGGTGGGGGGGGGCGGTTGGGTGAAGCTGGTGATGGGGATTCAGAGCACACTGATGATAAACACCCGTTATGTATAGAATTGTCTAATCATGTCGTACACCTGGAACTAGTATAACACTGTATGTTAATTATACTTGAATAGAAAGTTTTAAAAAGAGTGAGTTTAAGCTCGGAAAGAGAAAAATGTGAAAGACACTGAGGGAAATGTAAAAGACCACATCACCTGGGATGAGCCCATCACCATGGCTTCTGTGAGACCCCCCACAGTGAACTAGACAGAAGATACTAGCCTGACCCAGTAGAGCATCATCGGCAAGCAGCAGCAGACCACCTAAAAAGCAAAGGTTGTGCTTAGATATGTCTTTAAAGTATCAGCTTGCTATAGTGGAGATGCAAATAAGTCTCAACCTCCTTGTCGCTTTTGAAAGATATTCTTGGGCACTCTGTGAAAGTAACACAATTGATATTCATATCTTGAAGGAAAATCCCTGTATTATTTTTCAGTTACGAAGATAATTTTGGGGGCACCAGGCCTTCAGCTCAGATCATGATCCCAGGGTCCTGGGATTGAGCCCCGTGTCAGGCTCTCTGCTCAGTAGGGAGTCTGCTCCTCCCTCTCTCTCTCTGCCTCTACCCTGCTCCCCTCCCCCCCCATTCATATCCTCCTTTTCTCTCTCAAATAAATAAATACAATCTTTAAAAAAAAAAAAAAAAAGAAGAAGAAGAAAAGTTTTTGGGCACCTGGGTGGCACAGTCGGTTAAGCATCTGACTCTTGGTTTCAGCTCAGGTCATGGGAAAAAAAAAAAACCCAGACAAATAATCCAATTAAAAATGGGTAGAAGAGGGACACCTGGGTGGCTCAGTCGGTTAAGCTGCTGCCTTTGGCTCAGGTCATGAGATCAAGCCCTAAGTGAGGCTGCATGCTGGGTGTGGAGTCTGCTTAAGATTCTCCCTCCCCCTCTCCCTCTGACCCTCCCCCTGCTCACACACACACACACACACTCTCTCTCTCTCTCTCTCTCTCTCTCTCCCCCCACCCCACCAAAAGAAGAAGATAAGTTTTAACTGAAACCAATGCAATGAACCTCTTTCCATACACTGTCCGAGGAACTCTGGGCAAATCCTTGATTTCTCAAGTGTCTCCCTTATGTTATTTTAAAATGGTGGTCACACTACCCACCTCATAGGGCTATTGAAAAATTAAAAGGGTAAATTCTTGCAAAGAACTTCAAAGAATGTCTGACATACACTAAGTTATCAGTAAACACTGGCCAGTACTAGTAGTAGTTGTTGTTAGTAGTAGCAGCAGCAAGCACAGCAGTAGTAACAGCAACGGGAGCATGGGTTACAGTAGCAGTACTAGTGGATGTGGGAATAGTAAGTGGGACTCATTACGGTCAGCAGTCGCAGCAGCAAAGCTCTGTGCTCTTAACTATGGCCAAATCTGTCCTAGGTCAAAGAGCCCATCAAATTGTACACGACGTTTCCACATGACACTGCTATTGCACACACAAAAAATTTAGTATTTCATACTTAAGCATCTGCAAATAACCTCCTTCTTTGCCTTGAAGTTGGATGAAAAGCATAGAGGGTGTTGACACCATGTTACATATTTACGGGTGAGCCCAAGAAGGGCCAAGCAACATCTACTCTCTTGAAGTCATAAGACACAGATCAAGGAATCCCCAGGCCTGGGGACAGTGCCAGGGAGTCTGCATTCTGAGGGCCTGGAAACAGCCTTGCCCACCAGGACTGCTGTATTAGCCAAAGGCCTTGCTGTCCAGCTGAGCCCACTCTTGGCTAAGCTACCAAAAGGAGGAAGGAAATGGAGTCTCCCAGGCCATCTTTTATCACCCGGCTAAATATTTGGAACTCAGGATTTAATTCTTTTTCTTCATGAAGAAAAGGAATGGACACACCAAGAGTTTAAAAACATGATATAGCCTACAAGTTGGCTTGTTTGTAATGTTTTTATTACCCACCAGTGGGAGGAAGTGTATGAGGTGCGTGAGGAGAGCTGGCTGTGACAAGAGATGAACTGTTGGAGGCTTTTGGTTCCACGTATTATGTACTAGGGCAGGAACGTAAGCTGTAAGGAGGTGTATTTTCTATGAAGAAATGGAAAGATATTTACAATGAGGTTGTTATAGACTATCCTCAGTTATGTGTCTTCACTGAAAATGTATTTCCCTGCAACAGTATACCAGACTGACCAGTTAACCCATAGACTCTTTTTTTTTTTTTTTTTTTTTTTTTTGACTGGAATGTGATACAAGCAACCTCACCTCAGAAGAAAGATACAATATTGTGATTCCCACCAACCTGATAACATCCCAGATCTTGGACAAAGCTCAGGAGGCAGTGAAGACATATTCTCCTGCATCTCCACAGACCAGGGTGGCTCCTGGAAACATTGTAGCATTGTAGCATTAGAGAAACATCCTAGATAGGCTGCTTGTTTGTGGCTTCTCCTCTCCTTGTTCAGCTCTGCCTAATCCTCAGAGGTGGATAAACTCACTGAAGAGCATCTTGCCTCATAACCAAGGAGACCGTCGGGAGATGTTTTCCTCCGATGCTTGCGGTGGCCTGGCTCCAGAGGACACCACCAGACTTAGGAACGAGGTCGCTCCCTGGGCTGCTACCAGGAGAACCTCAATGGAAACATTTGAGGAACATTATCTTATTCGATTTTTCTCTCCCTGCCAACAGACATTTGGCAGCAGATCCAGAAATCTCTCTCAAAATATCTCACATTCTTCCTCATCCCCAGCTCAGTTGTCATCATTGGTTGCTCTGAGGAGTGGAGTAATTTCCTCCCTATCTGGGCTCATCCTGCAGATAGGGTACTGCTAAATGCTATTTTAAAAACATCCAAATTACAGTGCTTTAATTCCGTGTTTCTGTTCAGTGGTGGCCTTCCTCAAAATAATTTCAAGACCTGTGCTCCTTTGTTCTTGGGATCCTGCAGTCCCTTCAGGCAGGAACCAGGAGGGATTTTTTTCCCTGTAAAGTGTCAAAGAGCAAATCATGTCAGACGTCTCTCTCGCCATTTCTCAACTCTGCCACTATAGCCAAAGGCAGCCATAGACGAACCCAAATGACCGTGGCTTTATTTCCATAGAACTTCATATATGAACACTGGAATTTGAATTTCATATAATTTTTACCTGTCATGAACTCTTCTTTTGATTTCATTCCCCAACCATTAAAATTTTAAAACCATTCCTACTTCAAGAGGCAGACAAAAACAAGACCTGTACCCCTGGGGCTAATAATATATGTTAATTTAAAAAAAAAGAAAGAAAGAGGGGCGCCTGGGTGGCTCAGTGGGTTAAGCCGCTTCCTTCGGCTCAGGTCATGATCTCAGGGTCCTGGGATCGAGTCCCGCATCGGGCTCTCTGCTCAGCAGGGAGCCTGCTTCCCTCTCTCTCTCTCTCTGCCTGCCTCTCCACTACTTGTGATTTCTCTCTGTCAAATAAATAAAAAAAATCTTTAAAAAAAAAGAAATAAAAATAAAATAGAACGAAAGAAATCAAACTATATCTATATACATATACATACACATATTTGTGTGAGTATATATACATACATGTGTATGTATATATATATACATATAAAAGAATGGAAATTATTCAAAAAGAGGTAAAAATAAGAAAAAAACTGAAAAAGCAAATAAAAGTCTAAAAAAAAAAGAGGCAGGCAAAAACAGGTGGTGGGCTAGATTTGGCCCACAGGTCAAGTTCAGTGAGTCTTATATTCGAGTAAAAAGAAAATCAAGTTCAAAATGTTGTGATCTGATTATTCAGACTACTTAGAGTTGTGTTGTTTTGTTTTGGCAACTGGACGTTAAGTGTTGGCCTCTCTGTGTTTCTTTCCAACAGGCTCTGAAAACATGGTGGCGTCCCATCCCATTGCTGCCGGCACCCCTGAAGGAAGCAATTATGGGGCCATAGGTATTTCCTACAATGAGTTCATTCGTTGAAGTATTTCCTAATTCTCCAGAGAATAGGATATAAAGGGCCCTCCAGCCACTACTGACTGTGAGAGTGCGTGATGCGGTCATCCTGTAAGGTTGTCTTTTCTTTATAAGATGTGCCTTTATAAGGGTGATCTGGGAGGCTCCTTCCAGCTCTAACTCTCTCCAGTTCTGTTCTTCTGTGCCAGCCACACGTGAGCAGAATTCCCTTCCGTGGCTGCTGCCATCAACCCCCAAGGTCCCCGTGGGGATGCTTTCAGACCCAGCCTGAGTTTAGTGCATGAACAGTGTGTCAGAGTCAAGTCAGGGAGCCCAACATCAATTGACGAGCTGTTTCATTCTCAGATTTCAGTGGAGTGGGGGCGATCAGAAGACTAAGGCTCTGCTGCAGGTGAACATGGCCGTAGGCAAACAATTGCTCTTTCTGGCTAACTTCATAACTGAACCTAGTCATTCACATCGCAACCCCCCAGTGTTCATTGCATGGCCTGAAAGAGACAGAATTCCTGTGGGTCTATGAATGATTCATTTAAAATGTCAGGGCAAAGGGGCTGAGAGTCTTTACTCTGTTCCGTGTGCTGAAGCTTGGAGAAGCATGTGGGTTTCGTGCAGGCTACTTATTTCTGGCTCTGCAAGAACAGGGGAGTGTGTGTGTGTGTGTGTGTGTGTGTGTGTGTGTGTGTGTTTAATTCTCTGAACCAAAGAAATAAAGTGGAAGGTAGGCTCTGCTCATGGACTCATCGAGCTGCACAAATTCCCATCTGCTCTGGGAAACATTCACAAGAACACAAGGATTCTTCTTCCTGAGAGTGGTGTTCTCATGCTGTAATCATAGATGCAGCATGTGGGGGGTCTCGGTGTACACATACTTTATCCATGAGCAATATATAGCCCCTGGATATGTGTGTGCTTACACAGACATGTGGAAGATGCCCTATAGAACCATGCATGTACATGTTTATATATTTATGTTCCTATTTTAAAATATGAAACATGACATATAAACATCATCTTATTTTGTGCATCCAAATACCTTATCAGAGCAAATGCCTTTATGTTCTTAATATGTATTTGGCCCTAGAAATAGACAATGTAAATATAAAAAAATAGGAGAAGAGGAAAATTAGAAGTCCACTGAGAAGGAATTAAGAGAAAGAACATGTGTTGTGGGGAAGGAGTTCATTTTTCAACACAACATTTTCAAGAATGAGTCAGCACTGTGCCTTTTTGCAGAGAGGAATGGGCTCCATGGTACTCACTCTGGAAGGCAGCTGAGTTTTCTCTGTTTCAGAGGAGTCAAGCTCCAGTCCTGGCAGGCAGATGTCCTCCTCCGATGGCGGGCAGACGTGCCAGTCAGACACAGACAGCTCTGTGGAGGAGAGTGACTTCGACACCATGCCAGACATTGAGAGTGACAAGAATGTTATTCGGACCAAGGTACCTCTGCCTGACCAAACTCTGGGTGAAGGCGGAAAGAAAGTTCAACAAACACACCTTCAGCAAAACTCCGTTTCCTCTCTTTTCCTTGCAAGGGAAAACCAAACTTCCATGAGGGCTTTTGAGATAAAACACAAATACAGACTAAAAGCAATACTCGGCTAATTAGCATCTCTTTCTGGAAGAAGGAAGCGAGAGCATTTAGAACACTGCAATCTGTTCCCAGTCTTCAGGGTCTGGGGGCACCAGCCTGGCTCAGTCGGAAGGGCATGGGACTCTTGATCTCTGGGTTGTAAGTTCAAGCCCCGCGTTGGGTGTAGAGATTACTTGAGTAAATAAAACTTTAAACAACACCACTCAGGGTCTGAAGTGGCTGACTGAGGACCAGAAGGGCAGAAGAGTTCCAGCAGATGGAAGTAGAGGTTCACTGAGGGGTATACCCAGGGAAACTCCCTGGTTTTGCACATATCGTCCTCCAGGAATAAAGCTCATTTCTTTCTGGCGTATATTTATTATATTGGGTTGTAGCCAGTAAAGGAGATGAAAGCAGGTTGTCTAATTTCAATCCTGTCATTCAGGAATCACACAGTGGACATCTCTGAAAACTGAAAACCCATTCCTGAGATATATGAAGCATCTGAGACTCCCAATACATTTTCCACATCAGCCAATTCTTACTATTTCAGAGAAAATGCTAGGATTTTTATTGAGGTGCTGTGGAGGGAAAAATTGAAAGAAAAGTTTTATTAAATCATTTTAATCCCTAGTGAGGGATTGGATTGAAATTTTGTAAAGCTCTCCTATGTATCTTTGCCACGTACAGTTGTGCACTCTCTTTTTATTTGATACCCTAGATGTTCCTTTACCTGTCAGATCTGTCCAGGAAGGACCGGAGAATTGTCAGCAAAAAATATAAGATTTATTTTTGGTGAGTAGATGACTATTGGGACCATGGTTCCCTGAGTAAAATGGCAGTTTTCTTAGTAAAAGCCACAATCACTTATGGTACCAGTTTCCATTTAATGAAGCAAAAGTATAGATGTTTTGAGAATTCATGCCACATTCTATAAGAAAAACAAAAATAACAATAAAAGGCAACCAGTCCTAAATTAAAGACATACAAAGTTGGGGCACCTAGGTGGCTCAGTCAGTTAAGCGTCTGCCTTCAGCTTGGGTCACGGTCTCAGGGTCCTGTGATTGAGTCCCACATCTGGCTCCCTGCTTGGCGGAAAGCCTGCTTCTCCCTCTCCCGCCCCACCTGCTTGTGCACTCACTCTCTCTCTGACAAAAATAAAATCTTGAAAAAAAAATAAATAAAAGGAAAAATGAGAATGGTAGTAGAAACCCTTTTGTTTAGGGAGCACATCAACTCCCATTTCCAGAAAGACAACATAACAATAACATGTCACTATCTTCCATGAGAGGCACTACACTGGAGGCTTTATGTTCTTAGTATGTATTCTGTCTTCTCACCCTGCCTGAAAGGGAGATGGTACCCCAGCAGGTGATAAACAGACCTGTGGTGGTCAAGCACCTAGATGCAGCTTCTCTCCAAACGGAGAGGCTGAGCTGCCTGGCAGGTGACACCCTCGCACCACTGACCCCTGCTCAGAAATCCCAAGCTGATGCTGTGACAGTTCTTCCATACTTTTCTCCGGAGGGCTGCCATTTTACTTGGGTACAGATATCCCAGGGAAGCAGGGGCAGTGGGGGCCCCGCGGAATTTCATAGTGGGACCATCATTTTGGAACTAAGGTATCTTAGAGAGCCATATCCCTTCATATACTCCATCTCCCATTACTTACACTCTGGTCACTTTTAATCAGACAGCATTCTAAAGGAAAAGGCCCTCATCCATAATTTAGGTAAAGCAGAAGCAAGTGTTATTTATAGTTTTACCAGTGATTATAGTAGCGGGATGCTGCAGAGACAGGAGCTCTATAATCAGTTTCTAACTATGTTTACAAGTGAACTAAGGAGTTATGAGGTGGAAGGATTCTTTTTAAAAAAAAATTGGGCAAAGATTCATTGTTAATTTGGAAACAACTATTTCCGGTTCTTTCTGCCTGTTTAGGAACATCATCACCATTGCTGTGTTTTATGCGCTGCCTGTGATCCAGCTGGTCATCACCTACCAGACAGTAAGTGCTGCCCAGATCCCAGAATCCCAGTTTCATACCGCAGGGAGAGATCTTTGCTATGACTTACAGAGAAAGGTATCTATCACTTGAGCTCAGTTCAAGTGTGAATTTCCCATTTCAGTTCCAACTGGACCTGTCCATTGCTTCATCTTTGATGGACCTTTATATCTAGTTCCCAACTGTTTATCACAGAAGGGCTTGAGACCTCTTGTATTATTTTGTCACCCAAATCGAAGGTATCCCTTGATGCTCTTTCAGTCATAATATCTAGCAACTATATCTGTCATTTACCAGGCTGAACTTCTGATTGTCAAGGGGTAATGAATAGAGTAAATAAGTTCCAGACCAAAACAAAGAAACCCGGTGTGTAATTTAGCCTGCGCCCTCTTATAAAACTAAAAACAGCTTTACAAAACTAGTAAGATATTCAAATTTAGAAAATATAAAATAAGAACAAAAATTAAGTAAAAACAAATAAACAAAGATAGTAATTAAAGCAGCTTGAGAATCCTCCTCATAGTTCATAGAACCTTAGGATCCAGATCCCATAATGACCTTCTCCAGTGTTTATTACACACAGAAATCCTGCTTTGAAAGGATAAGGCTGACAATGTTTCTAATACAGTGTCTCCCAAACAGCTGTGCATCAAAATCACCTGGGGAGATTTTAAATCCTGATGTCCAGGCTCTACCCTATACCAAATTAGATCCAAGTCTCTGAGAATAGAACAGGCACCCGTATTGATTAAACCCCCAGTGAGTCTAGTGTACAGCCAAGTTTGAAAGCCAATGGTCTAATAGTATTTAGCCAATTCCCTACCTAATAATGCAATAAGGGTGAGGACTCTTATGAGGTTTGGGCACCACTGCTTCTAATCTCCAGGGCCCTATCTGAAGATAGAGCTGTGCTATGGTCTGGGAAGGTTCTTAACGTTAGAGATGGTGATAAAGACAGAAAACTGAACACATCCCCCCTCACGTCGCCTTGCCCTGTGGTTTATCACTTCTGCGCACAGGATGGGACAGCTCTGTACCCTCCCAACACACATCTAGAAAATAGAACATAGCATGACGGTCCTAATAACCCTGTGCTGTGTGAGGAGGGCAAACCACGACCCATCCCCTGCTGAGAAGGAACACTGCTTCCATGGTAAATCACTGTGAGCAGGGCCCGCCTTTTGTGATCTCAGGCTGGGCTCAGCAGATGGAGAAACGCTGCATCTCCTCTTCTCACTCTTGATGTTGCAGGTGGCGAATGTCACTGGCAATCAGGACATCTGCTACTACAACTTCCTCTGTGCTCACCCCCTGGGCGTCCTGAGGTGAGCCCTGCCCTCTGGTTGCGCGTGAGGCACTTAGAGATGCCTTTCTAGATGATGAAATGTCAGTTTTTTAAAATACTAAAAACAACCATGGAAAACTACCCCAGTTGAGGTTAAGAGGGATGAAATCTAGAAGTTTTGAGACCAGATGTGCTCCTCTCATTCCCGTATAGGGGCCTCAGGAGAGAGTCCTAAGAATAACCAGCTAAGAAGAGGGCAGGGATGTTTCGAAAAGATTAGGTCCTAGATGTAACGACACTCATCCATGCACATGAGTTCCTCGTACATTAATCCACTGAACAACCTCATAAACTGCATAGGATTATCATTACTCCCACTTTCAGATGAAGATGCTAAGGCTTAGAAAGATAAGGCCTTGTGGGAGGTTCTTCACCTGTCAGTGATGTCAGGACTCAAACCCAGGCCTGCTGCCTCCAAGGCCATGCTCTGCCCTCCAGAACATGGGGAAGTGGAAAGAGCATTCGTCTGGCAGCTGGGAGCCAGACTTCTTGTTCCAGAATTAAACCAGCCTCAGTTTCCTGAAATAAAGCAGCTGGCTATGACCAGCTGACACTTCACCATTAGAGAGCTGAATATTGACACACACAGCATGGGTCCAGCTGTGAGAATTCCCTCTCAGAGCGCAGCTGAGACCCTCGGCCAAGCTGCCCATCCCTGAAGCAGCTGTTTCCCAGGATTCATTCCATACCAGTCCTCGGGATAAGAGAGGACTGAGTGGGTATCAGGGAAGCCAATCAGGCATCCAGGGCAGAAACCGACAGACACATTATCACAGGCTAGGCATCCTAAAATAAAGGAGTAAGGCTAAAGATGATCTCTGATGATTTGCCAGTCGTGAAATCTGATGAGAAGGCTGGGCAGAAAACGTGGGATGCTGAGAGGACTCACACACTCGTTCATGTGTGCATTCATTCTCCAAATCTCTTGGATCGCCTGGACTCTCTCATGGTTTCCCTCTTATCCCTTAGTGCCTTCAACAACATTCTCAGTAACCTGGGCCATGTGCTCCTGGGCTTCCTCTTCTTGCTGATAGTCTTGCGCAGGGACATTCTCCATCGCAGAGCCCTGGAAGCCAAGGACATCTTTGCCATGGTGAGGAGAGGGCAGCCAAATCAGATGTGGGAGCTAGGAAGGGTCATGGTTCTGAACTGTATCTACAAAGGGGAGGGACGTATGGCTGGATTGTGTGGTGTTGGATTACAGGAAAAGAATAACAGGAGGCCAGAAGCTTGGGTTTCCAGATTGTACGGCTATATCACCAGTTGGTGTCTTTCCACTGACCATGCTCTCTCCTCTTTCAGGAATATGGGATTCCTAAACACTTTGGTGTTTTCTATGCAATGGGTATTGCATTGATGATGGAAGGAGTGCTCAGTGCTTGTTACCACGTCTGCCCTAATTACTCCAACTTCCAATTCGGTAATTAGAATTTCCATCAACCACACAGATTTGAGTTATAGGAGTCCTGTCCTGGGACCCTTCCCAAATGTAAGCAAGAATTGAATGATATTTTATGTGAGCTAAAGTGATTTGAGGGCACCTCCTCACAGAACATGGTTTTCATGGGTCATGCCATCTTTTCTCTCTGACCACCTTTCGGACTACAAAAGGCTCAACATTCAATGATAATCCCATGGTTAGAGCTGCAGATGAGCAATGGGCAGATAGACTCCTCCAACAAACAGGAATTTTCCCTTAGTATAATTTGGCTTAGCTTAGCAATTAGACTGCTTTGGGTTGAAAATAATAGAAAGCCCAATTCAACTGGATTAAATAATAAGGACAATTATCAGCTCACCTTCTGCAAGTGCAAAGGTGGGAAAGGCTTGCGATGGATTCATCAGGTGGCTGTGGCTCCAGTTCTCTGCAAGGCCTTGGGCTGAGCTTGGCCTGTAGGCTGATTTTATCCTCAAGCTTTCAGGAAACTCATGATGGCAAAAATAGCTACCGTAAGTCCTGGCTTCACATCTCTACTTCATGATGTTTGGTGGATGCAGCAAGCTGGTTTCCAGAAGCCTTCATTTAAAAGCAAGGAAATTTCTTTGCCAAAAACCCCCAGATGACATTCTTCCATACCTCAGTAGTTTAAATAGTCACAAGCCCACGGTTAGCTCAAGCATGGGTTGGTACACTGATCATGGTGGCAACGGCAGGGCACTACCTTTAGACCAAGAGACCCATTGGTAGAACCAGGAGTTGGAGTTAGCTTTGCTGAAACAAATAGGAAAGGCATGAATTTCTGAATTGAAAATGGGGAAGATATCTGAGTTAGTACTGATATGCTGTCAGAAAGGAGGCGGGGAAGAACTGATGCTAGTAGTAGGCAATTAACAGTGACCCCCATACTCAAGGATAGGGATTTTAAAAAGTAGTCATTTTTATGTTTGTGTTCTAGCCTCTGTCTGTGAATCCAGAACACCACAGAAATTCTGTCACATTTAATTTTCTTTAGTTAGAAACATTTTTAATAGAAAAAAACTGTAGAGAACCCTATCAGTCACCACTCAGAACAAATGCCAACATTTTAAAAATATTTGCCTTGAATCTACTTTTTAAGAAATAAAACGCCGTGATAAAGTTTGAGGTTCCTTGAACTGCTTTCCAAATTTATTCCACCCTTCCCCAGAGGCAACAGCTATGACTAATTTGATATTTATCAGTCCAGTTTGTTTTTATAATTCTACTACATTTGTAGTAAATTAATATTTAGTTATCACACTCTGTTCTGTAACTTTTTTTTTCACCCAATGATATGTTTTCAAGATTTACCAATATTGAATCAAGGACATCCAGTTCACTCATTTTTAAGGACTGTCATCTTCTGTAATAAAAATATGAGCACTGCATTTATGGGGCACCATCCAAACATTGCACACAGTGTCCAGTGAATACCCTTACGTAGTTCTCTTTGTGGGACACGTGGGAGAGGTTCCCTGGGACACTTAGACATAGAATTTTGGAGTCACCTGACTTATGCATCTTCCATTGCTAAAATACTCAGTTTCTGCAGAGTATTAATTCCTGCTTCCACTAGCTGCCTGAGAGTTCCCATTCCCCTACATCAGCATGAACATGTTATTGTCCGACATTTAAATGTTTCGCTACATTCTTAGGTAATATGGGACATTGCCTTGTTGTTTGAATTTGTATTTCCATACTTCTCATGCAGCTATGCCACATTTCATTTCTAGCTGTTTTCCATCCCTTGGCTGTAAAGCTGGGTTTGAGCAGTGATCAACACGGTTCTATTTCAGGGTGCTGATAAGGACCTAACAGTCCACCTAGGATGCTTTTTATTGTCTCCGCTCCCTAATTGTCACCAGTATGGGCTCCTGTTACAACTGCTAAACAGCAACATTTAAACACAAATTCCTCCACAAGTAGGGATAGTCGGTTATTTACCGTGTCATCGGATGCTTTGCTTCCATGAAGTAGGAACAGCCTCGGAGGGCTTTAGAAATGGGATGTGTGGGGTCTGGCTAGAGAACGTGGGGGCAGAGGCTGTCCCGTTGGAGGTCTCCACATAGTCTGAGGGCGACAAATACTCCAGGGCCTGAGAGCAGGGGGTTCCCAGGCTCCAGAGAGAGGATCTGTCTGTGGCCCACTGGGTCCTGACTGTTTCCACTCCTCCTGTGTGCCCTCAGACACCTCCTTCATGTACATGATTGCCGGCCTCTGCATGCTGAAGCTCTACCAGACCCGCCACCCAGACATCAATGCCAGCGCCTACGCCGCCTACGCCTCCTTCGCGGCGGTCATCACGCTCACTGTCCTCGGAGTGGTGCGTGCCCACCTCCCTGCCCCCAGCACCTTCAGCCCTGCTTTCCTAGGGGATGCTCCCTTGGGAGGTTGTCCATTGTTTGCTTGCTTGACCTCAGGAGAACAGGTTTGAATGAATCGCAATCCTTAGTTCCTGATAGGCGGCCATCGGGGGTCAATTCATGGTATTTTACTGATGTAGCAAGGTAGTTATCTCTAATAATGTAAGAGGCACCTGTAAAGCTAGCCCTGTAGAGTTTCGCCGTCAAGCTGGGACTTGACTCACATGAGATCGGTGTAGAGATGGACAAGCTGATCGGACAGAGACTGAGTGGACGCCACTCATGGAATGTGCAGGGACATGTGTGGGTTGGGTGCAGTTATTTGAAGAGTACTGGCCCCCAACTCTACACCTGTTGCCCTTTCATTGTTGCTGTTCGGTGTCTCCCCCATTTCTTTCCTCTCCCATTGTCACAGGTAGCCATTCGTTTTGGCGCAGTAAGGTACCTGTGAGCTCACAGAAGTTAGGGGCGGGGAGAGACACCACAATGCATGCACGGCTGGGGTCTGTCTCCATGTGCATACATGACAGAATGATTTTCATGAGTTCTGTGGGGAACAGCCCCGATGAAAGTAACTTGCATCTTTACTCCTAGGTGTTTGGAAAAAATGACCTGTGGTTCTGGGTCATCTTCTCTGCAATCCATATCCTGGTGTCCCTGGCCCTCAGCACCCAGATCTACTACATGGGTCGTTTCAAGATAGGTGAGTCACCTGTTACCCTATACTGAACACACTGATGAACGTACCCCAAGACAACATTGTCTTTGCTTACCCTAAATGGAAGTGTTGGGGGTCATCATGAATACGGTCTCTGAATTCTGTGTTTAGTAACTTCTCCTGTATTGGGTCACCGTGAGCTGTTGCCACGGTGTTTCAACCGAGAACTAAGCTTGCCCTACCTCAGACTGAGGCAGACCTCCAGCTCCAAGTCCCAGTGCTTTATAACTCACGGAACTCTGAAAGTGTGTTTGAAGAATGGTGCACCCACCTCGCCACTTGTTCCACCTAGAGAAATCCTTTTCTGTCTGTAGCATTTAAAAGGAGCATTTCTCTGAGCAGGCTAAATGGTTATCGAGAATGAATTCTATATTGTTTTCAAATTCTGGGACTGGAACGAATATTTTGAGACTTACCATTCTTAACAGCAGGACACCGGCTGAACTCCCCCACAACAATGCACACGTATCACCGTAGAGCACTCACTGCTCCATGGAAATCAGTTTCTGATCTGGGGCCATCACTCGTTATATGTGGGAACAGATTTGAGTCGTTGTAGAGAATTACATTTCCCCAGTCCTTTGAAGGGCCAGGAAGTCAGACTTAAATATTCTTTTATCTATTTCAAGAAAACTAATTACATATAAACATAGGTCCATCCCTAATATTTGCAGAGCCCAAAAGTCCACATAATCATGTGTGTAAAAATTTTGAAGTTCTAAAGCAGGCTAAAAAAAAAAAGAAGAAGAAGAACCTATTAAATACATGAAAGGAAGGAAGGAAGAAAGAGAGGTAGAAAGGGAGAGAGGGAGACCAACAAACTGATGACTATAATATGCCTTCATTACAACCTAGAAGGTCCAGGCTCAAATTTAAAATTGTCAGCTCCCCAAGAACACTCCAGAACACAGCTGATTAGGAGAGCTGGTCTCCAGCCCTTATCCATCTTTTCTTTCCACTCTGGCTCTGTCCTGCATCTTAAGCAGTCTCACAGGTATGCACATCGACATTCCTGCCCAAATTCCAGTTGGCCACTCCTTGCCCCTACAGGTGCTCACTCTAACAGCACCCAATGCCCTCAGGAAGATCGACGGGTGAAGGGAGCTATGCAGGCTCTGAGTGAACTCAAGTCCATCTGGGTAGAGAACTCTGGGCTCTGGAATTCAGAATGTGGTCCAGAAGGAGAAGGAGTAACTCCTTCATCCAGCAGACCCCTCACTCACTGGGGATCGAGGACCTTTAAAATATGGCCAGGTCTTAGATTCACATAAACAAGTAGCTTATGATTAGAAAGCTGAATAAAACAATTTCAGCAGTGTAGTTTTCTCCTTGGGCTCAGTCAGTAGATTTGCCTTTGGCGTTAACATAGCCAATGTATCTTCAAGTTGCCCAGTGGAAGCATCGCTAAGTGGTTGTAGAGAGCACTCGGTTTGGGCTCTGGTCATGTCCCAACCTCCAGACTCACAGGTGAGTGAAGTCATGCAAAGTCAACTTTGAAAAGGAAAATAATTTGAAGCACTCTTGATCTGGCTTCTCCTAGGTTCTCCCAGAACTGGAAAAACAAATTTGAATTCAGATATATGTGACAGGAGGGTTCATTAATAATACATAAGAGAGCTTTTAGTATATTTATATTACTTTTGCCCTATGCGATTTTGCCTTACTATATAGTTTACCTTCTTAAAAAGGAGAAATTTAATGTATTATGTTGTGGCCATGTGATCGTCTGGAGCATCTCAACAAGAACAAGATGTCACACATGAAGATGGAGGATTTGATCACAAAGGGACCCTTCCTTAGACAAGGTCGAGGTAGAGAAGAGCGAATGGGGTAGCCTGGCAACCTGGAGTCAGGAGTAAGGAAGCCCAAAGGACAGGGAGGGAGTGGTTGCCAAAATGTGGAAGGAGAGGGAGTCACTCTGAAAGGAGCAGTGACCTTTAGATGACAGACATGGGCCAGTCTGAGGCATCCTCCCAGTGAAGGTGCCAGGTGGATATACACTCTGAACTCACTCTCTTCCCTGAGCCCCTCCAATCTCCTGCTGGGGTTTCCCGCTATCCAAATCCATGGAGAGGGAGCAAAGCCACTTATGGGGTCTGCAGTCAGCCTCCCCGGGGGGCACGGTGTGGGACAGAGGTGTGGCCAAGGTCATTGGAGGACAGCCAGTGCATAGCATCACTGAGATGTTCAATTTCTCTACTCAAGGAGTCTTCCTCAAGTGATCACAGATTTCATGTCTAAAGGAAAATGTGCCATTCTATGGTGACAATGGTCGCAACTATATTTAGTCCAAAGACGGGAAGTTGGGCTAGTGGACCGTGGCTCAGCCAACACCAGCCTTACTGCCCATTGTATAAGCTGCCTCTGATTTCTAGAATGACTTACACCCTTCTCTGTGGCCCTCAGGCCCTACCTAAAAATGAATATGGACACGGGAAAGGCAGCAGGGATGGGGCAGAGCATTCCTAAGGAGACAGAAAACCAGAGAACTCCTTGCCCAGATCCTGACTATGCTTCAGAGCCAGGGGTTTGCTCATGAGAAAGGACGGACAGCACATTGCAAGCAGTGCCCGAAGGAGATGGGGCGAGACAGACGTCTGCTTCCCTCTAAGGAATAGTAGACTTGGGAATGTTTGAGCCAGGCAGAAAGATTCTGTGTTCTCTACGATGAGAAAACATTGTTTTTTTAATTGGAAAATAAAATGAAAGTCATCGCTTTGAGAGGAAAAATAAAATGACCAGTAGTTTACCTGTTTGGCTACCGTCTTATACCATTTTCTTCTCTCATTTCTTCTCTGCTTTCCACTGATTCAGACGGGTCTGATACAGGTAACGTTCAGCCACCCTTCCCAGGGTTCTTGGTTGTTTTCTTAACAAAGCGACTGGCAGGGCTGTCCTGCCAGCTCTGCTCCCCAGAACCCCCTCCCAGGCTGAGCACGATCAGTGGGGGGAGGGGAGAAAAAGGGGGGAAGGGGTCAGGGCTGCACTCCAACCCAGCCTGCCCCCTGCCTCTTCTGGGCTATTGCATGGACCCACCCCCCCTCCTCCATCCCTCAGTATAGGCAGTCTAGAGAAGTCTGGTTCCACTGACCCCAGGGGTAGACATGAAGGGGAACAACGTTCACAACAGAGCTGGGGTCCCCCCTCGCAGACATGCTGGCTTTGAGCAGACCCCAGCCTTCCTGTGACATCTGAGGGGTAGACGGCGCGCAGAAAGACTGCTCTACCTGTGACCCTCACTCAGTTCCTATGACAATCATAACACCTACACTTGCTGTGTTTCCTCCTATGCTTTTGAAGGACGGTATTTAAGGCTTCCTTTCCTGTCTGTTTCTTGCCTTCTTAACTTACAATCCTCTGATTCCAGCTTCCTGACAAGTTTAGGCTTTCCGAACATGCTTCCTAAATGGCAGGAAGTTCGGTTCTTACTGACTTAGAACCACATGGAGAAACACAGATTAGAATTTTTGCGAGCGAAGATTCCCCATCCTCTAGAGAGAGCAGTTGTTTTAAGGTAGCTTGAGGGGTCCCATCACATCTCTGCTCTGGAGGAACCAGCACTGGGGTGAACTGTAAACAAAGGGAACCGTAGCCCAGGGGCCGGTGGAAGGGCTGGCCAGCCACCCACATTACTGGTGAGCGCTTGTTACTGTGTCCCCCTCACTTGCCTCCCTGCAGGGTGATGCCTGGATCTTGCTTGCCTCCCGGGACAGCCTGGGGGCCGCAGGCACTGTTTTTTAAGGCCAACATATATTGCTGACCTATTCGGTGTGCAAAGCATAAAGCGAAGGCAACATCATCTTGGCCCTCAAAGCCTGGGCCATTGGGGAGTATCTTGTATGACCTCTGACTCAGCCTTCCCATGCGATTGTGTCATCGGCAGACTTGGGGATTTTCCGACGGGCCGCGATGGTGTTCTACACGGACTTTGTCCACCAGTGTAGCCGGCCGCTGTACATGGTACGTGCGCATCCTGTGTGCCTTGGCCTTCTCCCAGAGAGCGCGGGAACAGGAGGAGGGGCAGGCTCGGGGCAGACGCTCAGGTTCTCTAAGTCGAGAGAGCCAGATGGCCCAGGGTGGCAGAGGTCCAGTTAGGGGGAAGAAGCGTGTTACTTTCTCTTCTCCCTCATGGGAAAGCAAGCTGGGATGGATCTATTTTTATACATGAAACGCTGCTAGTGTATAAAGAGAACATATGTGTATACATAGAAAACTACTAAACAGTGACAATCGCTGTGGGGAAGGATCAAGGCAGGGCATCCGCGTATAAAATCACCCGAAGAAATATGATTATTTCACTTGGGGAAAGGGAAGAGGCACTTGCTCCATAATTGTACCCAGACAGCAGGCACGAAGCAGGCCTGTCCCAAGCAAACCCAGGCACCTATCTCTCCAGTTGCTTTCATTATACCTTGTTTGACTTTTTTACGGTGGGCAAGAATATTCTTTCAAAATTGTGCTTATTCATTAGTGGCTGAAACACAAGTCCTAAACATTCACCATTGTTTTCAGTATATTATACATGTCTCCACGGAGCAGAGGGATGGGCGCCCTGGTCCCAGCTCTATCTTGGCTGGCAGGCCAGGGACCTTAGGAAGGCCATATATGTCCCCTGAGTCAAGGGGGACCTTTACAGAAGCAACTGGTGCTGCTGTTGGGGCCTGGCACACCAGAGTTTCCTAAGAACTTGCTAACAGTATATGATCCCAGGATGTTTACATAGAGCAATATGAGAATATTTGAGGCATCTAGAGCTTGGGCAGGAGCTGTAGGCACCAAACCTATAGGATTTTATTCATGTGAAAACTTAAAAATCCAGTAGGACCTGTGAGTCTTTGGGGAGTTAAGCATGCTTTGGCTGTGAGCCGGGAAGAACAATTAACATTTTGTTTGTTTGCTTGCTTACATTAAGGGATACAGGCGGTCTCCCCCCACCACCACCCATAGACTATTTTTTTAGAGCCGCTTTTTAGGATCCGCAAAAAATTGAGCCAAAAATACAGAGATTTCCCATCAATCCCTTCCCCCCCACAAGCACAGCTGCCTCCACTATCCACACCCCCAACCAAAGCTGTACGTTCGTTAGAATCAATGAACCTACACAAACATGTCATAATCATTCCAAGTCTATAGTGTACATTCTTTGAGCTTTGACAAATTTGTAATGACAGGATTCACCATTTTAGTATCCTACAAAGTCGTTTCCCTGCCCTAAAAATCCCCTGGGCTCCACCTGTTCTTCCCACTCCCCCTCCCCTCTGATGCCTGGAAACCACCGATCTTTCTACTGTCTCCAAAGTCTTGCCTTTGCCTGAACATCATATAGCTGGAATAATACAGATTTTAGCCTTTTCAGATTAGCTTCTTTCACTTATTAATAGGCCTTTGAGATATCTCCGTGTCTTTCCATGGCTTGGTAGCTCATTACTTTTCAGCACCAAATACCACTCCATGGTCTGGATGCATTACTACACTTTGTGTATCCATTCACTTGCCGGGTGACACTTTGTAATTCGGCAGTTACAAATAAAGCTGCTATAACAATTGGTGCTCAGAGGTGCCTGGGTGGCTCCGTCAGCTGAACATCTGACTCTTGCCTTAGCTCTGGTCTTGATCTCACGGTCGTGAGTTCGAGCCCCACATTGGGCTCTGCACTGGGCATGGAGCCTATTTTAAAAAAAAAAAAAAATGTGTGCAGGTTTTTGCATGGTCCTATGTTTTAGGGTGTTTTAAATTCTTTTGGACAAGTACCTAGGAGGGCAGTTTCTGGATCGTATGTCAAAACTATATGTGGTTTTCTAAGACACTGTCAAACTGTCTACCAAAGTGGCTGTACTATTGGGCATTCCCAGCAGCAGTGAATGAGCCTTCCTATTGTTCCACATCCAGGCTAACATTTGGGGGGACCCCTGTTTCAGTCTTTCTAATAGATGGATTCATTTTTTTTAAATGAAGATATTTCCTCCAAACTGGACGGATCACCCACAAAGACAGAGCATCGCCACTTTTAAATAGTCAACGAGGCCATGCAAATTAAAGCATAATCAGAAACCACCTAAAAGTTTTAAGTTGTACGCTGAGGTGCAGAACCAGATTGTGAATGAATCCCTACCCGAGTCATTTTCCTCTGAGATGGACCTTTCCAATTTTTCCCACTACTAGTGTCTTTAGTGTTGAAACTATGTGTTTAGAGATCAGGAGCCTGGGAACTTCAGGGCCTCCGCGGAGCCAGAGTAATGGGTAGGAAACCAGTGCCTCCCAGGTGAGTCCCACAAGCCACCCATGGCCCATGAAGTAACATAATGCCAGGGAAGACCAGCGGCTTAATGCTTTTTAACTACAGAGTCAGCTGTAGTTGGGCTCACTGAGAAGTGGGCCCCAGGTGCCCAGCTACCCTCAGCACTGTGGAGAATCAGTAAGAGTTCTGTTTACTGACCACATCTTCTTTGACACTGTTTCGTCTGTTCAGTCCCAGGACTTGCCATTGGTTCTCATGGCGGATTAGGAACTGACTATCTGCACAGCTTTCTTAAGAACCATGGAAACTCTTCCACCGGGCAATTGTTTTGCTGTAATAGATGTTTCCCAGGTGGTAGGTTAAAAGAAAAGCGATGTGTGCAGCCTCTCATTTGATGCTTTCTTACCAGGACAGAATGGTGTTGCTCATCGTGGGGAATCTGGTGAACTGGTCCTTGTAAGTAGTCTTAGGAAGACAAGTCTTCTCTCTTCGTTGATGTCTAGAAAACTGTGGTTTCGCTTTCCTTGGCTGTCATTTTTATAAAGAAATATGAAACTAAGGTGAGTGTAAGACTGTGCTTGCCCCAGGGACTTGAAAGAAAGGTACTTTTTTCTTCTGCAAAGAAGGCACTAGGAAGCCTTGTGTACTGACAGTGGCCTCTCTTCAGGCACTGAGTTGAGTTTAATGCACTGATGCACTGAATTCATTTGCTCAACAAGACCAACATCAAATTTGTTATCTGCATGGATAGACTACGCAGATAGTTAGACGATAGAGACTAAGTGAGTAGATGTAAAAATGAAGCATAGTTTTAAATTCTTGTAGAACTCTCCATAAATGCTACCCCGCAGACATTTCCCTTTCTTACTGTGTGTGTGTGGGAGCCGGGGTGGGGGGGCGTGTACAAGTCTCTTTCCTATTTCTTTCTTTCCCTGTAGGTGTCAATCTTTCTACCACACCAATATCCTCCTCCTTCTTCTTTCCCTTCATTATCACCTTGGCCTTTTGTCTTCAAATGCCTTCAAAATAGAACAGTATAACAGACACATATTTTCTATCTCTATTTTATACAACATGTTCTCAACTTTAAAATGTGAATAAGTGAGAGATTTTATTCATCCCTCAAAAAAAAACTCAGTAAATTTAATTGCTTTCCTTTGTGGTTCTTAGCTGATGTGCTAGAAAGTTCAGCAACCTTTGATAGAAAGATGACTCCCTACCCCTGCCCCCTTTTAAGACATGAAAGGAATGGAAGAAGAGGCATTCCTCTTCAGGGGAAGCCAGAATCTGGTCATGACAATTCAAAACTTATTTGGGGTAATGCTTCTGGAAAAATCTGCCCATAATGTTGTCACCCAGGGATTACCTCCAGGTAAGGTCTACACCTGTGAAGATGTAGAGAAGGTCTACACCTCTTTTACATAGAGATACGTTGAGGTGGGTGATTCTTGAAGCTTGGTGCTCTTCCTGACCACTCTTTGGGGGCAGACTGCACAGTCCTGATGACTGCAAGAAAGGGTGCCGGGTGCTGGTAGGAGGAAAGGGACCAATTGCTTGATAATGAGTAACCGATAACCATGTCCCCAGTACTGACAATCAGCTGGCTTGTCCCTGCCTCTCTGTAACCAAAACCAAACACATAATCTGCTCACAAGACAAGGTGAATGGCCTCTCTTTTCTTACACAGGAACTCTTTGGGCATCGAGGCCTGCAGGGAGGAATGAGGTGTGATGACACACCAACACTAGGATAGCCTGGTCGGGGGTTACTGTGCTCTTTGTTCCTCCGTCCTCAGTTTCTTGTGGACATTACAGGACATGGTATCCTGTAAGTCATGGTAGGACTTAATATGAATGTTATTTTAAAGGTAATCACTCTTATATAGTCATGAAGGATGGTGTGTGTGTGTGTGTGTGTACATAGAAAGAGATGTATGTACATATATATGTAAGTCCCCAGACACACACAGAATGAGAGAGAGATAAACTAAATGAGAGAGAGGCAAATGCTGATAATGGGTGAATCTGAGTAAAAAGTATACAAGAGTTTTTGGTATATTGAAGAATTCAAATTCCGGGAAGAGGAAATTCCCCATATTATATAGAACAGAGTTGGTTGGAATACAAAGTGAACCAAAAGAGAGTCCATTAAGAAGAGCTTTACACTTCAAATACTTCAGAATAAGCTTTGAGATAGGAGGACCCTTTCTGCAGAAAACTTAATTAACCTTATTAGGAGACATAAAGGAAAACTTAATTGAACGAAGAGAGATGTCACACCCTAGGTGAGAAGATCAGCTGTTGTAAAGATATTATTTCTCAAGTGCATGCATAAATTTCAACTTAAAATTAGAATTAAGTTAATAAGATTTTATTCTGAAATTATTTGCCTACTTAGCGTAAAATTTCCGAAGGTCTCCACAAAAGATTAACAGAACAAAGGGCAGAGGAGTATAGTGACTAGTCCAGTTTTATCCAACAGAACTTTCTGGAGTGATATAAATGTTCTACAAGGCATTGCCCCATATGGTAGCTGTCAGCCAAATATAGTTACTGAACACCTGAAATGTGGCTGGTGTGACTGAGGCACTGAATTTTCTATTTTATTTAATTGTCATTAATTAGTTTATTTTTTTAAAGGTTTTATTTATTTATTTGACAGAGTTCACAGGTAGGCAGAGAGACAGGCAGAGAGAGAGGGGGAGGCAGGCTCCCCGCTGAGCAGAGAGCCTGATTCAGGGCTCGATCCCAGGACTCTGGGATCATGACCTGAGCCGAAGGCAGAGGCTTTAACCCACTGAGCCACCCAGGCACCCCAATTGTCATTAATTAAATGTAAATGGCCACATGTAGCCACCGTACTGGGTAGTGCAAGCTAGCCTAATCAGATAATTTGACATATTCTAAAATAATAACATGGTGACCCAAAATTAGAAATTAGCAACAAATTAGTGAAGCAGCGTGGAGAGGATAGAAATCCAACTATGTTTGTGTATGTGTCTATATTTATAAAAACAAGCTTTTCAAAACAAGGACATAGGAAGGGTCTTATAATAAAGAGTTTTAGTGTAACTGAATAGAAATGTGGAACATGCTAAAGGCTCATGCTAAACCCCAGCCAAAATAAACTTCAGTACTGGTTTAAAAGCCATAGGCAGGGCGCCTGGGTGGCTCAGTGGGTTAAAGCCTCTGCCTTCGGCTCAGGTCATGAACCCAGGGTCCTGGGATCCAGCCCTGCATCAGGCTCTCTGCTCAGCGGGGAGTGTGCTTCCTCTCTCTCTCTCTCTCTGCCTACCTCTCCCCTACTTGTGATCTCTCTCTGTCAAATAAATAAAATCTTTAAAAAATAAAAATAAAATAAAATAAAAATAAAAACTATAGGCAGCGAGCAAGAATTTGATAATGTGTGTCAAGGCAATTTTTGAGATAATTCTACTTCCAGTAATCTAGTCTAATGAATTAATCTTAAATCCAAAAAAAAAAAAAAAAGAAAAAAGAAGAAAGAAAAGCGCGCTGTTGAAGGGATTCAGTTAGTTGTTGAGGTGTTCTTTAGAATAATGAAAAGCTGCAGGACGCCTAGGCCCTCAAGATGATTGTGGTACCTCCACTTATGGGACTCTTACAATCATCAAAAATGCCAGGTCTGAAAGAGGTGTCATAATTTATGGAGGTTCAAGTTTTTTTTTTAATCACCCTCCTCCCCAAAATACAAGTGGGGAGTGAAGAAGCCAAGACAGTTATGCAACCGCCCTGATGCCTACAAAGTCATTCTCCTTACACCCAGCGCGCTCTTTGGACTGGTCTATCGACCCAGGGACTTCGCTTCCTACATGCTGGGGATCTTCATCTGTAACCTGCTGCTCTACCTGGCCTTTTACATCATCATGAAGGTAAGAGTGGGCGCTGGGGGGCCGCCCCCACCCCGGCAGCCCTGGGGCGCGCCCACATGCAGGACCCCAGCATGGCAGCATCTGCTTCCCACCCACAGCTTCGAAGCTCCGAGAAGCTCCTTCCGATCCCACTCTTCTGCATTGTGGCCACAGCGTTGCTGTGGGCCGCCTCGCTGTACTTTTTCTTCCAGAATCTCAGCAGCTGGGAGGTAAGAGGGTGGTTTTCTTGGCCAGGGAAACGTTCTCCCTCCGTCTCGCCTCCCAGGGCCTTCCTACCTCCCTCTCTCCACGCGCTTGTGGTTGTCTGTCTTTGAAACGGAAGCTTTTTCTGAGAGAGATCGTGTTTCCCATCCACGCCTAAATGGCATGGGGTCCTCGCTGTCAGGACCGCGCCTCACGTGGCCCTCGAGATGCGGCAGAACTGATCTTCATTACATGTCATGGGACGATCCCACCCCCCCCCCCCCGTGATGTTTAATGCGTGTAAAAACCTTGTTGGGTGCGTGTTCTTCTCCTAACCCGCATCCACAAACAGATTCTCAGCTGCTGGCCTTTGTAAATCCGTGGCGCAGAGAGGAAAGCAGAAGCCTGGGAACCCAGGATGGTACCCAGTAACAGAGAGGGGGCCTCCACTCTCCGCCCCCACAATCGACTTTAGAACATTTCCATCACCCCAGAAAGCCAGCCTGGGCCCATTAGTAGCCACTCGCTCCATTTCTCCCTCACGCCTTAGCCATAGGCAACCGCTAATCTCTCTCTCTAGCTCTGCCTCTTCTGGATATTTCTTACCCATTTATCATGCAGCATGTGCCTTTGAGTCTGGCGCAGGCACTCATCCATGGGGTCGCATGTGTCCGTGGCCATCTCTTTTTATCGCTGAATAACACTCCCTTGTGTGGAGACAGTGCTCCTCCTCTCTCATCAGTCACCGGCCATTCTTGGGCTCTTGCAGATGCAGCCGTGGTGAATATGGTGTCCGCGTGTTTGTGTGGACTCCTGTTTTTTGGGAAGCTTGCTTTTGGAGCCAGGCATCCAGTAGTGTCTCCGTAGCTTTCTGGACGTTCGGCCCTCTAAAGAGTTGAGCTGTGGGAAGGCTCACCCACATCCTGTCTCACCTTCCTCCAGGGCACCCCAGCTGAATCCCGGGAGAAGAACCGAGAGTGTATCCTGCTGGATTTCTTTGATGACCATGACATCTGGCACTTCCTCTCTGCCACTGCTCTGTTCTTCTCATTCTTGGTGAGTTGATAAATACTTTTTTTAAAAGAAATATACTTTTTAAAAAAGAGTTTGCTCATTTATTTGGGAGAAAGAGAGTGAGCGAGAGAGAAATGGAGGAGGGGGAGAGGCAGAGGAAGAGGGAGAAGCAGACCCCCTGCTGAGCAGGGAGCCCCACTCAGGACTGGATCCCAGGATCCTGAGATCATGACCTGAGCAGAAGGCAGACATTTAACTGACTGAGCCACCCAGGCGCCCCTAAAAATACCTTTTTGTTAATTTCTTTTTTCTTCACATCCCATACGTTTTTTCTTTTTCCCCCTCTTCCTTACCCTTTTGTACTTCTCTGGTACTTCCCTTTCCAGTTCCTCATTGTAATTCAGTATACAGACGATTTTTTTTTTCTCCTTCAGTTAGAGCTTTATTTTTCTTTTCCTTTTACTCCCCAATATTTTAAGACAGAGTGACAAAATGATTTTTCATAAATGCCCCTGGTCCGGACTGAATTTGTTGTTAGAACTCACATGGTTATATATATGGGACGCCTGGGTGGCTCAGTTGGTTGAGCAGCTGCCTTCGGCTCAGGTCATGATCCCAGCGTCCTCGGATCGAGTCCCGCATTGGGCTCCTTGCTCTGCAGGGAGCCTGCTTCTCCCTCTGCCTCTGCCTGCCATTCTGTCTAACTGTGCTCTCGCTCGCTCTCTCTTTCTCTCCCTCTGACAAATAAATAAAATAAAATAAAATAAAGAACTCCTATGGCATGAATCGCCCCAAGAATCACCTTGGCATTCACTCGCATTCGGGTGACATTAGATAATTCTTCCCTGTGCTGCCCTCACACTCCTCCTCCTCTTCCAGTCTCACTGAATATCTTACAGATATTTTACAAATTCCTAGCCTACTCAGGAGAGCAGCCCAGGCCTCTGCTGCTTCTCACCAGTCTCCCCAGACCTCTTCTGTAATCCCTCCATTCTTTGCGGCCCAAAACACCTTTCCAGAAGCTGTGCGTATACTAACAACCTTGGATGATCACTCCTGGCATCGATTCATCCTCATTTAGAGATTTTTCCAAATTAAAACTCCGCAGTGCCTGGACACAGATTCAGCCAGCAAAACAACGGGACGAAGGAGACCTGTGCCCCCGGCACTCCCCAGGGTGCGCACGCTGCTGCCGCACTGTCTCGAGAGTGGAGCGGGGCTGCCCCCTGGTGGTTATCTGGGGAAATTCAACAATCCGCATAAACCTGGTTCCTCGTGACTTTTATCTCTGATGAACACATTCATTAGAGAAAAAGAGATAAACAAAAGTGGGGTGAAAGTTTCCACGTGAAGAAGTGATGGCAGAGGGAACTAAAAATGGAGGAGGGGTGTGCATTTCTTATATAGCAATACTCTATATGCAATAAGACTTCTTTCCTCTAGATCATAAGCCAAATGTCCCTAAGTGATAACTTCCCTGGCCACCCTATTAGCACTTTTTTACCTTTCCTCACCCCATAGTTCTTGTGTCTAATTTCCATTACTGTTTTTATTGCATATTATTACCCAGTACACCATACTTAGCTCACCTCATTAGCATGCTATACTGTACTCAGGTATTTGCTTCACGTCTCAAGCTGTCTCTCAAATGTAAGCTCCAGAAGGGCTGGGAGTTTTGTCCCTTGTGGCATTTAGAATAGCACATCATAGACCCCCAATAAACATTTGAATTAATACATGAATTATGTAATCCTAATAATCACCTGTAGAGAGCGCTGCATTGCAGAAAGCTGTAGAGCACACAAAGGCAAGTAAGGCGTGAGGGTATTGCTCCAGCCAGCCTGTGTGGGTAGGTGCTTACCCCAGCTGTGACTGCATCCCCGTCATCCCTCTGACCCTCTCGTTCCAGGTTTTGTTAACCTTGGATGATGACCTAGATGTGGTCCGGAGAGACCAGATCCCTGTCTTCTGAGCCTCCAGCTTTAAGAGAGGGAGAGGGAGCAGTCGATCTTGGTGCTGTTTCATGAAAATACAGGGACTGCAGCAAGTCACCACTGCCAAATGCTCCACTCCCCCTCTGTCAAGTCAGTTCTGTGCGCATTTCCCCAGGAAGGTGAGGGGCTGGAGGGAGACTCAAGCCTTCAAGCAGGGCAGCAGAGGAGAAGCCATGGGTATGGCCAAAGGCAAGCCCTGAAGAGTCAAGGGACTCCCATCCCCTGTCGTGTACAGCCCTGACATGGACAAAAGCTGCATCCGAGTCAACTCATTGTCTTGGGACCCCTCCCACCCTCACGAGATTTACCAGCTAGGGGGAGCGACACTGCCCTCTTCATCCAGCTGCCTCCAAGCCCAGAGAGGCCAGCAGCTTGGGTCTCCTGCTCAGACTTGAGGTGACCCCTCTGCACCTCCACATCTGTTGCTCTACACATCCCAGAGCACCAGCTTGCTCCTCCGAGGTCCAGGGATGACAGGGAATCCTCAGAGTCCGGTGGAGGGCTGAACCCAACCCCCTACCCAACTGGGATAGTTCTTTTAGTAGGACCAGCTAATCACCTCCTTGGAAGGAATGCTGTATGTGCCCCCAGGCTCCTGACCCCATTAGAAGGGCTCTGGATTGGACTTTGTCGCACAGTTGTCCTCACAGGTGACTGTCTCTGGGCCCAAGTCTTGGGTGCTTACCTACTTCTGTGTCTTCATCTCACTGCTGTGTGTTGACCCCACAACTCAGGCTCTTCTCTCTCGGGAAGGCTCTGTTACCCCATCAGCTCCAAGGCAGAAGGGGAAACAGGAAAAACTCTTCTAGCAGCAGGAACGAGAGGATTGACAGGCCGAGAGACTGGTGACATCGGCATCAAGAAAATAGACCTCACCCTAAGGACGTGGGCTCCTGGGGCAAATGCAGCAAAGACGAAATTGCTTTCTCGTGCCTCCAATTCAGACAGCTAAATTCTGGGCCCACCTCTCCTGTGGGGAATAAATCATTGCTCTAACCAGGGGCACTGCACTGGGGGTCCTCCACCACCAACTAAACTCCCTGTCACTTTCTGCAGATCAGGGGCTCCAGGTTTTCTCCCCGGAGTTCTCTAGAAATAATTCTTGGGGTGAACTCGTTTTACTCATCCTCCCTGAGTTGCAAAGAGCAAGCTGATTGAGGACTGCCTTTTGTTTGCACCTGATTTTCATTCTCTCCCAGCAAGATGTGACAGAGCTCAGCCACCTACTTCTCTCACACCGTCCGGCAATTCTGCCCCTGACGAGTCCCATCTGGACCAAGCACCCTCATTACCTGTAGTAAGATGTAATCAGAAAATAGACATACAAATGTGTACCCCATATATATTTGCCTGTGAAACTGAAGTCACCTATACCCCCTGCTTTCTTGATCATTCATTAGAGAAATGGATTAGGTGTCCTTTAAAAAAAAAATTATTCTGTCTCTAAAATATTTGCATAAAGGCCAAAAATCACATTTTGGAAGTTTGAAAAGTTTAACAATGCAAAGATGCTTTTGATGGAACTTTCTGTGATTTGCTTTTCCTAAAATAGCCCCAAATTCATATTTGTTTTCTGCTTTTCTTTATTCCTTAAAAACTGTTGGCTTCCAGAGGCCATATGAAGACCACTTATTTAATGGTGGTGTTAGTCTAACATCTGAAACAAATCTCAAATCTGTTTAACTATGGTGTATTTGACCTAATTCTTTTATTTTAATGGATGGTTTAAAAAAAAAAAACAAAAGATGCACTAAGAAAATGTGGACGTAGTCTGTTCGAGTGGCCCTGTGACCCAAAGTGAATAAATTGTGAGATGCATTCCCTGTGCAGTTGCTTGTTTGGGGAATGTGCCAGGTGGGGCTGCCATGTGCTTGACTGTGTTCCCATCGTGTCTGTCTGTATTGTGCTGTGAACTCACACACTGTGGTTAGTTCTTTTCTCTGCAGCAGGACTAAAAACCCAGACCAAGCCTGCCCTTAGAGTCCTCAATTCCTCACGCACTTGCTAATTCTTTCTACAATGGCAACATTGTGGCCGAAGGACATGAGAAGGTCATCCAACAGCATCCGTGGGGTTGGTAGGAATGGGCGGGGGGGAGCGGGGGGGGGGGGCAATCGGAGCTTTTCATGGCCAAACAGCCCTGTCCACAGCTTGCGCCTGTGCCCATGGACGTTGCTTTTTAAAAGAGAAGTGAAGAAATAATTCTTGGGGTGAACTCGTTTTACTCAACCTCCCTGAAAGCCAAGATCAGCCGGAGGTAACCGGAGAAAACAGTCACTGTGAAGAGGCTTTTGGCAGAGCAGGCACAGAAGTAATCAGAGGAGGTCAGCGGGATCAGGACAGACATGTGGCGGCCAGAGGAGCAAAGCTGTGCACAGAAAAAAAAAGGACCTCTTCACACCTCTGACGAATGCTGGAGAGGCAAGTCCACCTGTTGACATTGCGTGGTTGAGGGATTAGCCCGGTTTTATTTTAGCAGCCGGAGAAGCCGGTGGAAAACCAGAGTCTATCTGGGGAAGGGACTTTCGGTGACTGGAAGAGCTCACCCAACCAGCTCCCCAGGGAAGAGAAAGTGGCAGCTGCTTCCTTGAGAGTTCTGACTAGCCACCAGAATGTTCTGTGGGGTCACCAAATGCATGGGTCAGCAAGTCTGACAACCTTCAAATAGTTCTCCTTCCAGGAGATAGTGTCTCTTTGTAAAGCTTGGGAGAAAGGGAGAAACAAAGATAAACATTATTCATGGAAAGAACAGTGGAGTCTGAGGAAGATTCTGGAGCCTGATTTTAGACCAAATATGTTCACGTGCTCACTTTGTGACCTGGGGCAAGTCGCTGGAACTCTCTGATCGTCTCCTATCAAGCCTGCTACGTGAAGGAGACAGAAGTGGAGATGTGCAGAGCCCCGAGAGCAGTGCAGGGACAGAGGAGGGTGTCACCTACCCCCATAAACCCCACAGGGGGCAGTCTCTCCACCAGGATGGCCTCTCTCTCCTCTAGGTGCTGTTCACTGAAACCTGCTGTTCCGTTTCCTGTCCTCAGTTCCAGGAGGCCCTGAAGGCGTTCTGGGGGCCTCGTTGCCTTCAGAGATACGGTCCAGATTTATCAAATCTCCCAGCCCCGGGGCCCCCTTGCCCTTTAGTGCTGCACGTCCCTGTCTCTGGCCCTTAATGCTCTTACTCCGACTCCAATGAAAAATCACTCCCAAAGCTAGGCCAAGTGGAAAATCCAGCTCTGTGGGTCACACCTCATTACCTCCATCTCTGCCCTGGGAATCTCAAAGAAAACCTGGATTTGCTCCTTTTTCCGAGTAGCTGTTCCTACTGTCGTTCAGGGAAAGCCCTATGCAAACGTTCCCCTCACCCTCCCCGCCCCCTCAACAAATGCTCCGGAAGGAAAGCCTGGAGGGTCAATCCGCATGAAGAGAGGCTTCGGCCTTTGGGAAAGAGAACTGGCCCCAGAAAGAAGCAGGAGAAGCTCATCCAGGTTTTGAAATGACTAATATCGCTGGTGAAACTAAGGAAAAGCATTGTAAGTAAAGATGCGATCTGCCCTGCCTGAAGAAATGTAAAAAGCCTTGGTTAGCGTGATTCTGCCCAGTTTGTGACAGGTTTCTTTGTGGTGGTTGTCAACGCTGTTTGGTAGAGACAGGATATATTGTGTGACTAGGTTTCTTTGTCCCCTCAATATTAAATTGTCCCCTCAATATTATCCCCTCACTATTGCCAATGAGGTAAACCTTGGTCCTTAAACACGTGAATTCAAATAAGCTTCATGGAACTCACAGATCAGCCTTCCCCATGAGTTTCCATCAGGGCCGTAGTAATAGTTTTGCTTGGACGGGATCCTCTGCGAGAAGAGACCCCTACCCTGTGAGCTCCAAGGGCAGATTTTATATAGTTTTCCCTCAAGTGTGGTCTTGCTGTTCTTACTGATGCACAAGGAAGACTAGGTGGTTACCATTGTTCACATAGAATTACCCCTTGTTCTTTCCAACCTCAGGGAAATGGACTCTACCTTCTTCCTAAATATCCCTAGAATAGATTTTATCATCTTCCCTAAATTTCAAATTTTTAAAAATTGTATCATTTTCCCTAAACTTCAAATTTTAAAAAATTTGTTTGGCTCTGTCCTATGTCCTTTTCATCACCTGAAAGTTTCTGTCATCTCAGATTTACACATTTCGCTAGAGATGAAAAATAATTAACCACCATATTTTATACATAGAATAGCCTTGAAGTCGTATCACCTCTCAGTCAAGAGCTAAACAAAGTCTAGGTGTTTTATCTCTTGTTTGGCATTATAGTTCTGATTTAGAAAATAAGAGATTCAAACAGTGAAAGATTTTCAAGTCTGGGCAAGAGAAGTCTGATACCAACCCCACTATGGTTTGCTCCTGGGGCCCTCCTCCGCCCTATCTCCCCACCTTCTTTATGAATTAGGACTCTAAATTTTTAAGTGACTATCAAGTTATCCAAAATAATTCAAAAGCTCTCTATAACATTGCCCTCACAGAAAAAAGTTGATTTGCATTTTATGATCTTTATTATATAAAGATCATAATATATACATATATAAGATCATAATATATATTTATGATCTATATTATTATGTTGCCTATCTGAGCTTTTCATAAGTCTCAGTACCCAGTCTTAGGCAGGCCCCTTTGGGGAAAAGGACAAATTCAGAACTGGGGCTCACTTTGCTTGTCTCTCAACATAGGACACCTGATAAAATAACCTACTTGTCAGAGGATCCATTTCTCTTTTAACCTCTCCTTCCTCACCTTTTCTCTGTCCACTTACATAGAGTCTGATATACTGCTTTGGCTACGAGTCAATCAGAAATACACAGGCCAGGGGCGCCTGGGTGGCTCAGTGGGTTAAGCCGCTGCCTTCGGCTCAGGTCATGATCTCAGGGTCCTGGGATCGAGTCCCGCATCGGGCTCTCTGCTCAGCAGGGAGCCTGCTTCCCTCTCTCTCTCTCTCTCTGCCTGCCTCTCCATCTACTTGTGATTTCTCTCTGTCAAATAAATAAATAAATAAAATCTTTAAAAAAATAAAAATAAAAAAAAAAAATAAATAAAATAAAATAAAAAAAAAGAAATACACAGGCCAGACTCTGTGTGGAGGTGGTCGCAGCGATCGACAAACACACAATCTCTTCTGTCATAGGATCCAGGGTCCAAAAGGGACATGAAGTACATCCTCCCAATCTGTCAGTTAAGTGGACCAAGCTCTCCAACAAGAGAGTGGCCTTCTGAGAATCTTATCATTAGATCCAAACCCGAAAAAAAGTCCAAATAAGCACCAGCAATTTTTATCCCCAGATGTGAAGTCCTAAACTTGCTACTGATACAATGTAGCCTCTCTCCTGCTTGAACTGACCACCTCCAGTTTTTCATAAGGAAAATGAAAGTCCCGATTTCGATCTTAGTGAATAACAGAGATCCAGAGAGAGAGTTGGAGTGGGGATCCTCTCAATCCATTTTGTTGGAGCAAAAACTGCTCCAACTCCCTAATTCTGAGGTACTGCAATGACCCATCCCTCACTGCTCTAGGACAAGCAGGAGATTGAGCTTTCCCACCTGCCCTTTTAGGGGAGCCTTGCTGTTGGAAACCATTGCCTTCCTGCCTCTAATGCTAGAATCTTCGAGTCTGCAGAACTGATCATTACAACAGATCATTTGGCATCAGGTATTGTGTCAAGGGTTTTATGTACATTACCGTCTTTAATCCTGAACCCCACCTCCCTGTAAAGTAGGCAGTGTTACTACATTTGCCATCTGGAGAAACTGACACTCCAGTCCCTGTTGACTAAATGAAGCAAATGGTGCCAAAAACTGGGTTCTCTGAATTGAGTAGCTTGGGTCCAGACACCAGAGAAAGGGAAGACAGACTGTGTTGTAAGGAAAGCTCTACTATCATGTGTGCTTGTATCTATACGTGTAAACCATGTAGTCTAGAGTTGTGTAACTATTGAACACCTTAACAAAAAGAGAAGGTTGCAGCAAAATTCAGAAGAAGCGTGTCTGTTATATAAACCTGAATAACAATGAAACCTACCATGCTTTAGGAAAGCCAAAGGATAAAACCACGGGTTTGGATCACTGTGGCTCGATTAAACTGGAACAGCTGGGTTCATGGGAGGGCTGTTGCTTCAGCCTCTGAGCTTGTAACATTAAAAACCAAAGTCCATTTTATAAATTCAAAGATTGTACTTGGCAAAGGGCTACAGGCTCAAAGATCCATTTTAAATTAAAATACATGTTTTTTGTAAGGTGTCAGGTCTCCACTGGAAGCCTACTGGGTCAGAAACAAAATTAACACTGGAGACAAAGCACAGGCATGCAGTCGGTTTCTGTTTCCTAAAAAACATTTACAGACTGAAAACATCGCCATGTCAGAAAGTCCTCCAAATCTGCCTCTCGGACTGATCAATGCTGGTCTGGTAGATCAGGCAGATTTCACCACTCCTGTCAACAGCTGAACCATCTTCCGACGTGGGGACAGGGCCCAGCTCTCCCTTTCTAGAAGGGAGTGGTTTCATCTCTCCAAACAGAGGCAGAGGAAGGAGGCTGTGTTGAACTGGAGAATCAGTCTTCTCCACTGGAAATAAGTGATAGTAGTGGTAAATGTTTTTAAATGTGTCCTGAAATAAGAGCAAAAATAACATGACTTGGTTTGCGACACTGATATACTAACCAGTGTTCTTCTCCTATCCTAAGCTGTCTGTTGGGCTTTTGTGTGTGTATGTGTGTGTGTGTGTGTGTGTATACATACACACATAATTTATATATAATTTATATTTAATGTGAATTTGCACATTTGCCACTCGGCAGCATTTTTAAAAATGGGATTTAACCTAATCGAATCATGAGTTCCCAGAAAACCTCCCTGAAGCGGCAAGTTCTCCACCATCACAATTTGGATTCAGCCTCTTTCCAAACCACAGATCTGAATATGATTAAGACAGTGTACAAAAACAAAACCCGACCTGCTCAGCCCAAACTTAGTTAAAGGCTGGGTTTTCATTATCTTCCCTAAAATCTGGGACTTACTGGATCGTGGGAACACGGGTGGCACATTGATACCAGTAAGCCAACCTACCAGACTTCTCAACTTAGGTAGGCAGTAAATTAGCATTCGGGCCTTAATTTCTCACAGAAAGAAGAGGTCAAAGGGGCTGTTGACATTGACCAACACACTGTAGTCTAGTATTCCCTGCATTTCAGTGTCCTGAGTAGGGAAGATAGAAGCGAGGAAGGTCCTGGAAAATAACTGACCTCTTTACATTCAAATATTCCTTTGCAGGGGCGCCTGGGTGGCTCAGTGGGTTAAGCCGCTGCCTTCAGCTCGGGTCATGATCTCAGGGTCCTGGGCTCGAGTCCCGCATCGGGCTCTCTGCTCAGCAGGGAGCCTGCTTCCTCCTCTCTCTCTGCCTGCCTCTCTGCCTACTTGTGATCTCTCTCTGTCAAATAAATAAATAAAATCTTTAAAAAAAAAAAATATTCCTTTGCAACTGTGTGAAAACTTTTTTCAAATATCAAACCTCTTTCATCCCTCACATGAACCATGTGAGGTAGGATAGATAATGTTCCAACTAATAAACTAAGACCTCTTGCCCAAAGTCTCGCAGCCTGGTAACAGGAGCCAGATACAAAATAATGCCATTGCCTCTTTTTTGTCTAAAGAACAACAGTAAAGTAGCTTTTAGATTTTACTGATTCCAGAAACTGACCAAGAGAAAACCAACATCAGTTCAGATTTCCGTAGACAGTTTTTTCTTAAATTTTTATTGAGGCACGTGTAAACTATATCACGTAATGCACGTAAACTATATTACGTAACACACGTAGGTGCACACGTGCGCATGCATATGCACTAATGTATCCAGCACCCACCCTGAGATTCAAAAGGTTTCCCACATCCTTGTGCCTGATCCAAGTCAAATCCCTGCCCCAGAGATAACCACTGTTCTGGTTTTTCTCCGTATAGACAAATGTTGCCTGTTCTTGAACTTCGTATACGTGGAATTCTGCAGTATATGCTCCTTCTCATCTGGCTCCTGTCATTCAATATGTCTGTGAGATTCATCCATGTAAAATAGAGGAAGCTGTGACATTTGTGACAACATAAATGGACGTAGAGGGCATTATGCTAAGTGGAATAGGTCAAACAGAGAAAGACAAATATATTATTTCATTCACATGTGGAATCTAAAACAAAGCAAACAAAAGCAGAATCAGCTAACTACAGGAAACAAACAGATGGTTACAGAGAGGCGGCGGGGAGGGGGAGGGGCAAATGGCGGAAGGGGAGTGAAAGATACAGACTTCCAGTTATGGAATGAATAAACGCGAAGACAAAAGGGAAAATACAGGGAATATAGTCAGTGGTATTGTAATAACATTGCATGGTGACAGATGGTAGCTACACTTGTAGCCAGTATAGCATAATATAAAAAGAAGTTGAATCATTATGTTGTACCCCCGAAACTAATGTAACATCATGTGTCAACCATACACAAATAAAAAGAAATTTTTTTTAAGGAATGCAATGACTATTAGCACAGTAGTGGTGCCACTGCCTTGATTTGTGCTAAAGTCCCAACAGTTTCACACACCATCACTTCTGCAACATCAGTGCGAATACCAAAGCAATTATGGTATGTCACACCTTAGCACTATCATAAAAATGACTATGAGGGGTGCCTGGATGGCTCAGTCATTCAGCGTCTGCTTTCAGTACAGGTCATGATCCCAGGGTCCTGGGATCGAGCCCTGAGGTGGGCTTCCTGCTCGACAGGAAGCTTGCTTCTACCTCTCTCACTCCCCCTACTTCTGTTCCTTCTCTTGCCGTCTCTCTCTCTCGTCAAATAGATGGAAACTTAAAACAAAAAAAGAAGAAAAGAAAATCTTTAAAAACAATAATAATAACATTGATCTCACAGATCCCCTAAGCTCAGAGAGCCCCAGGGTCCTGGGGCCTATGTTTTAAGAATCACTACCCCAGAAGTTGTAGTGTTCTACCTTTGACATTTAGGTCTGTGACCCAACTTGAATCAATTTTTGCATATAGTGTGAAATAGAGATGTCCAGGATTTTTTCCCCCTCCATACGGATATCCAATTGCTACAGCCCTATTTACTGAAAATACCACCTTTTACTCACTGAAATCCAACTGGCACCTTTGTCATCAATCAAGTGACTATACCATGTAATCTATTTCTGAGATTTCTTTTCCTTCCCATTGGTCTACTATTTTTTCCTTGTGCCAATATCATAGTGTTTTAAGTGTTGGAGCTTAGTAAGTTTATTGAGATATAATTGACCTATTACATGAGTTTCAGTTGTACAACAAACTGATTTGATATTTGTATCTTTTATTCTGCCAGCAACGTTGTATAGCTTTGGGTCAGTAACTTTATTCGTTGGGAACACACTGATCAGCAACATCAAAAAAATGTTGACTATATTGGTAAATAATGATCATCTTTGTCTTGTTCCTAACTTCAGGGGGAAGTCACTAAGTATAATATAAGCTGTAGTTCTGTGTTTGGTGTTTTGTTCGGGTTGTAGATACAATTCGTCACTTAGAATGTTCCCTTCTCTTCCTATTTTGTTTAGCGTTTTTACCATGAGTGGATGCTGAATTTTATCAACAGTTTGAGTGTACATGGGTTTTTTTTCCTCCTTTATTCTGAGACAACGAGTGCATAAATTGATTTTAAAATGTTAACCCTACGGGGCACCTGGGTGGCTCAGTGGGTTAAAGCCTCTGCCTTCCCCTCAGGTCATGATCCCAGGATCCTGGGATCGAGCCCCGCATTGGCCTCTTAGCTTGGCAGGGAGACTGCTTCCTCCTCTCTCTCTGCCTGCCTTTCTGCCTACTTGTGATCTCTGTCAAATAAAATAAGTAAAGTCTTTAAAAATATATAATAAATAAATTAATTAATTAATTAAATGTTAACCCTACATTCCTGAAATAAACCCTGTTAGGTCATAATTCATAATTCTTTCCTTGTACCGCTAGATGCAATTTGCTGACATCTTTTTTAGAATTTTCACATCTATGTTCATAAGAATACTGACCTATGCTTTTCTTTTATCCTAATGTTGTGACAGGTTTGGTATCAAGGTTATTTACGTTAACTTCCTAAAACAAGTTTGTAAGTGATCCCTCTAACTCTATTTCATGAGTTTGGGTAGATCAGTGTTACTTCTTCCTTTAACACTTAGAAGAATTTTTCACTAAAATTACTTGAGCTTTTGAGTTATCTTTGTGGAAAGATATTTATTTATCTTTTTGGAAAGACCTTTAAGAGAACAACAGCTTGATTGAGATATGAGAACAAATGATCTCTAACCTTCTCATTTTACCCATTTTAATATTAGAATGTAGTTTATTCGTTCGTAAAACCAAAACTTCATGTATGAGATAAACACCTGAGTATCTACTATTCAGTTCAATGGAACATACCAGTGCTTGAAGTACCCCTCCATGATACAATCTCCCTCCCTCCTTTCGTAAGAAACACCCATTATCCCGAACTTTGGGTTTATCATTTCCTTAATTTGTGATTTTTCTCGTATCTGTAGGCATCCCTGAGCAATAAATTGTTTGATTTATAGGCATTTAATCTTATGTCACTTTATGCTGTTCAAACTCCCCTGCAACTAGTTTTTCCCTTCAAACTTCAGGCTTGTAAGCAGGCAGGTCTGCTTGTCCCTCTCCTGCTCCTTCTCCTTTCTTCCTCCTCTTGCTCCCATGAGCTCTCTCTCTAATAAATAAAATCTTCAAAAAAACATGTAACCAAGCTGATGTGGGTAGCTGTAATGAAAGACCCATTTTTTGTTCCAAAGTTCTGTGCCTCAGTTTCCTCCACTATAAATACACGAGGAGGAGCTTAGCTTCATCATCTGTCAGTACTCTTCCAGATCTGAAAGTCCTGTTTTACTTTTAACAGTAGGTACAGACGTGTATAGTTTGCCCTAACAGTATGGTGCTGGTCATAATTAATAATAATTTACAAATAAATTATTATTTGAGGTTGACTCTTTGATCAGGAATACGGTTCCCATGAGAAATGTGTCATGGTATCATTTTCAGACATTTCAGCAAAATTGGAAGATTACTTTAGTAGAAAACTTTGGTATGCAAGACAAGTCATTTTAATACCAGGTTTGACGCAGCACATGCAATGGTCAGAAGAGACAGAATTCACAATGCAAAAATGCAAAGTTTATTTTCTTAAATAAAATACTATATTCATATCTATACAAATAATTATTACAACCATTAAAATGTTACATTTACCAATAAAAATTTCAAAACTTTAAACAAGAGCATGGTTCAGAATATTCACACCCTAATACAATGCATTTGTAAAAAGATGTCAAAATAAACAGGACCTATTCTTATTTACAACTGTAGGACAATCCTGATCGTATTATACATATCTTCTCTGGATTCCATTACAAAACAAATTAGTTCCCATTAGAATTATAAACCAGGTGATTTACAGTAATAGGACACAGTACACAGCAGACATTGCTGGCATGGGAATAGATACAAATATTACACTATTGAAAAACTACAGTTAGGTTTTTTTTTCTGGTGACTGCCCTACAGTAAGCCTCTCACCCAGTGTATCTTTAAATAATTTGTGAAGGTAATTATGTTCTCAGATTTTTCCATCTATTTTACCAAAATGTGTGTGCATGTGTGTGTGTGCATGTGTGTGTGTGTGGGTGTGTGTATATGGCCTGCTGAACATGGAAGTGAATCTTTTCTTCACAGTAACACAACTGCAGCATTTTAAGCAACACTGTCTGGTCCCTTTCTTCTTGGAAGATCAACAGTTCAACTCCCTTAAAGGTTACCAATATAGTCAAGTCCAGTGGCCTCGATGACCCCACAAATGAGAATGGTTTTAAGACTTAAGGGATGGGGATAAAGAGATCCAGAGAAGTGAGGAAGAAGTGAGATGGAGGAAACTCTTAAGTTTCTGTAACAGAGTATGGTGTAGAGCTGTACACACAACTGAGCCAAAAAAAAAAAAAAAAAAAAGCCCAAAAGCAAAAACCCCACAACTTATGATCATCATTTTTAAAAGTGTTAAATTACAAGATATTCTATGTCTCATGAGATCTCCGGTGACAGATGATGCAGACTATCATCCAAAATAACACCAATTTGAATATTTTATCCAATACTTTCAACCCAAGTTGGCTCGTGTTTATGAAGCATCTGAAAGCATGCCTGCACCCAAGCCATACAGTTGATAGGGTTTGTGCCGATATGGAAATAATGGTGTTGAATGACCACCACCTACAAGCTCAGACTTTAAAAAGAGTTTTGCTTCTAAATAGTGTATTTTTTACAAGATCGGCATCAAAGATGGCTCAGAGAATGATAAGGCAACAGTGAGAAACAGCTGTTCTTGTCTTCTGGGTGTTTGATTACACAGCACGTACCATTCTGGATGGTCCTTTGCTATGTAGCAGAGGAGTGGGTGAGTAGTATGTTCCAATGGCTGGTCTTTGGACCAGAGGCACAGTTTCAAGTAAAGTGCAGTACCAGGATAGAGGCATGTGGGCAGAACTAGAAGCTCCATGTCCAAGAAGGTCCTCATGCTGGACTGCCTCCCTCTAAACTCGGTGCTCCCCCACAGACTCTGGTAAAAACACTGTCTGGCTCATATAGGAAGGGTAGAATGCAGAGAGAATACGGTTAAGCCAAAAAAAAAAAAAAAGAGAGAGAGAGAGAGAGAGACCTTTTTCTGTTGGGAGCATTTAGCCCAAAATGTACTTCAAGAAGAAATGAATTTCTGGCCTTTAATTTGCATATAGGTATCATAAAATCATCACTCACAGATTAACTTCATACTAGTTTATTTGGCTATTATTATTGCCCTCTGGATGTATACAACCATAAGCAACGATCTCTGGACAAAGGGAGAATTTATACAGACAACAGTACTATGACTTCCAGATTCCTAAAGATATCAATCCAATGCCATCTGATCTTAGTTTCAGAAAGTGCAAAGGTGGTACTTTGCGCTTTCTGAAACTCCTCCATGGGAAGAAAGGAAATTCATCAAAACAAGGAACAGAACTGTATGGTTTATTCAAAATTTTAAATTAATTCTAATTTTGTTTCAAGAAATTCTTGTTGCCTCTTGATAGAACAGGAGATACAGTGGTTCCTGAAGCCAGGAATTGGGAATCAGGTATAGGAGCACGACTCATTATATCAAACAATGATCCAAGAGATGGATGGGCACAATAAACCTTTCAAGGCAGAGGAGTAATCATCCTAAGGAAATAAACAGGCTCCCTGCCATCTGTCTGACACGGAGCAGATGGAAGACAAAAGGAGTATAGGTACCTACAGATCAGAGGAAGGGTAAAGCCACTAAGAGGCTGGTTAGTAAGTCTTTACTTTTTCTCAAATTTTAAAAACTTTACTCCCATTAAAATGTGTTCGCACATTTTTTTTTTTTTTTGGAATATAAATTTTAGCCTTTCCATGACATGGATAATGTTAGAAGGCAAGAGCAAGGCAAATAAATTTTCTTTAAAGCATTTAAATAATTTTATATTTTAAGAAGGCTGATTAGGAAAACAAACCCCAAAAAAGGCTGATTTTTAAAAATTGATCTTTATTGCAGTTCACCCTGATATGTAACTGGAAATTGCTGCAAAGGAATATTCCCTCCTCATTCTTCTCCTTCCACAGTTCTATTATGTTAAATTTTAAAAAGCATGATCTCTATGGAATATCACTCCTTACTTAGAAAAAAGGTACCATCCCTGGTCCCTCCGAAAGGACTTCCAATATAAACAAAAATAAACTTCCTTAAATGGTATAAAATATCCCCCAAACAACCAGTATGTACCAAAAAAAAAAAAAAAAAAAAAGACATCAAACTTGCTTTTATCCATAATTGACACATCAGAAATTTATACATGAGAAATCTGAAATTTTTCACCTCATTAGAAGTTACTATGTTAAATCTTTAGAGAAATCACTTTCTCTAATTGATTTATATGATCAACAACACTAAAAAAGATAGAAATAATTTAATTAATGATTCTCACTTTGATTTATACGTTTGTGTATTTAAGAAATCAAAAATTATGGAAATTGTTTTTACATTCTATAGACCCAGTTCTATATTAGCAAGCCAAGCCAAAAATAACGATAAATTTACTATAACCAAAATTGACTGTTTTCCTGTCACGCTTTTGCCAAAAATTATATCCAGAGACTGCTAGATATTAAATAAAGAATTTCCTCCCCAAAATCATGTAGCTCTGACTACCAAATACTTAATATACAGCTGGTAAATCTCATACACTCATGATTTTCAATCAAATAAGATTACTATGCTCTGAACACTTTCAGAATTGATATACGATGATCTCTTACATACACATGCACATCTGTAAGATAACTAGAGCTACACGGAAGCAGAAGCCAAACCATTTGCAGATGGTCACATCTTTCTTCGGACGGTCAAATAAGCTTTCCTGAAGGGCAGAGGCTGATTTGGGATCAAAGTATTATGTGCTTGGAATGAAAGCTCTGAAAAATGGAAATGCTATCTCTGAACTGGGCTGAGCGGAAAAAGAAAATCAATCCAACAGAGGGCAGCTGACAGTACCAGCCTTTCAGGCCTTTCTACTGCGAAGTTCAAATTGATCTTCTCCTTAGCCTGTTACTGTTGTTCTAATTACATCGAACAGTGACCAGTTCTTCAGAACTCAACAGCCGCCATGCTGTGCGTGTGTGCACGTGTATGTGTCTGTGAAAGGCAGAGAGAGTGACAGGGGGAGGGAGGGAGGAGGAAGAGCCCGACAGAGCGAACACTACCCTTCTTGAAATTGGCAGGTTGGACCTTTCAAGTACAGAGAAAAACCCAAATGTCATAACTTAAAACTCAGTTAAGGTAATTAGTTTAAAAACAAGCCACGAATCTCACTTTTTTCCCAATGACAAGTTCTAACTACTGTGTTTATCTGCTGTCTTATTTAAGTAACTCCTATTCTTCACCATGACCATTTTGAAAGTGAAAAGTGAAAATACAGCTTTTCTTGTTTACAACTCTTTTTTTTTTCTTTTTTTGCCCCCAGGAGGCTGCTTCAGTGGGCAGCAGGAAGAGAGAGGAAGGTTTGGTAAATATAGTTCAAGAGGCACACATGACCCTTTTACTGAGTCTTCACTAGAGGTATTCGCCAGAGTTAACTGCTCTGACCCAGCCTGAGGAGGCATTTTTAAGGAGGAAAAAAATAAAATAAAATGCTGGTCCTTGGGTTGCCTTTATTAACAGAGCAGACGGAACCATTTATACGTCTCTCTCCCACTCCATCCCCTATTTGGCAGAATATAACAACAACAACAACAAATAATAGGTCTGAGAATATGAGTATTTATGGTTGTTTTCATAGGCTTTAAGTTTTCTAAATTCAATATATTAGTGTGCGCGCGCGTGTGTGTGTGTGTGCACACGCACATGTGTGTACAAAATTAACTTCTAAGGGGCTTTTAAAAACCCTGACATCAAGTTTTCCAATACTTCAGCAAGTCTTAGGTCACAATTTCCATTTCCAGATGGCAGGACAATTTTTGAAGGACCAGCTTATACTTTAAAATCTATGTCTGTGCACACACACGCACACACACACATGCACATACATACACACACCTGGACATATACAAAGACAATTTTCTGAAGCACCATTTCACATCTGCCATCAGGAAAAATAATGAACAAATTCATCTTTTCATTATAAGTCTACTATGAAGGGTAATAATGTAACATACAACGCCATATTTTAAATATAAATATCAGTAAGTGAAAATACTGACAGAGCTTAAGACTCTGCTCAGAAATATTTAAAAAGTAAGGCTCAAATAATCGTGTAGATTCCAAACACTATTTACTGAGCAGTCCCCAATGATTAAACAAATATAAAAGAAATTACTTCAGGATCAAATGAACAGAATGAATAGAGAATACTGAAACAAAATTTAACTGATGAAACAACAATCTTTTACTGAACACAAACAAAACTCCGCAATACAACTGCTTTTACCGTTATGACCTGATGCAAAATGCAAGCGCAAAATGGAGAATGTCTATGTACTTTGCTTTTTAGATTGCTATTTTTAAGGCTAAGTAAGGAAGACCTTTGTGTTCTAGGATCTTGGCACATTAAAAGATAAAATGGCTCTCTAATGTGAAGAAAAGACATTAAATTCAGATAACTGATGAATTGTTATAATTAAGAAGGAAGCCTCTACCTAAACCAGACCTTGGGAGTAAAGGCTGATTAAATAACTCATTTACCTGCTAACTGCTTGACTTTAACCATGGACATTCATTCCATAGTAATTCAACATCTGCCATGGGTAAGAAACTGTTCTAGATGCGGATATCAGCCAAGCATTTGGTGATGTACCACTGCATTGCATCGAAGCGTCTGGATTTTTGGAAAGCAATTCAACTATCTCAAGTACCTATTTTACAATTGATCAACAATCAAGTTTAAAATCTGGGTTCTTTCCTACTACTCAGCACATGCCAAGAGGATCTCCTCCAACTTCCAGCTGATTAGCATTTAGGGAATATAAGATTCCAAATCAAACTTGAAAATCTAACTCCGTTCAGAAAATTTAAAAAGCACACCGTGCAGTTAAAAATGAAAAGATAATTTGTTTTTGACAACCCATGATTCGCATCATTTCTGACGTGACTTCCCTACATTCAGAAGGTAACGGGAAATTGATCATACAAACACAGATACACACACACACACACACACGATCTCCCTCTCCATGTGTATTAAGTGTGCACACGCACACAAACACATCTGTAGTCTCAGCCGATACACGTACATTTAGTCTATCAATATTCAGACAGCTGAACTGCAGTCATGACCTAAAATATGGCTTATGTTGTGGGCAGGTCTGTTTGAGGACTGCTTGGAAGAGTCGGAGGCAGAGGAGTTCGCTATGGTTAGCAAAGGTGACATTGCCGAGCCATCTGGAAGAGCTGTAGCTATTTCTGGAAACAAAGATGTCATGTTAAAGTTGGACAAGTGAGAGTTGGTCATGTGCATTGGCGGCATATCAGGGAGCAGAGGAAAACTTGGTTGAGCAAAACCAACAGGTCTGGGAGGAGACAGAATTGATCCAAATCGGTTATTTAGGCTTCCACTGTTGACTTTCTCAGTGCTAGGATTTGAAAACATCTGATTGGAAAAATACGGGATGGAAATATCATTGGACAGTGTAGGATGAGCAGGAGAGTATGGGGGATAGAAGGAGGGTAGAGTATTCTGGGGGTCTACAGGGATGAGAGCTGGCGTTCGAGTGGCACTAGGCTGAGTTACCTGTGGAATGAAAGAAGTATTAGCATTTATTGGTGGATTCATGCCACCCTCAGGAATAAAAGGAAAACCGAAATTTTGTGATAGTGTATGCTGGTCAGGTGCCGAATTATCGTTAGGTATTTGTGGGCTATCGGGCATGAAACGAACAATACTTCCTCTCTTCTCTGTAGTGGGCTGCTGGCGTCCAAGAATCATACTGCCACTAGTAGAGAGAGGAAGATGGGGAAGACTCGGATCAAAGACATTACTGTGTCTTTGGTTTCCAGAACGATTCCTTTCAGGCTGACGGATTTTGGAACCACTGCTGTCTTGCAAGGGATGCCTTGATCGCTGGGGAACTGAAGAGTTAGTTGGACGTACAGGAGGCCCTTGCTCAGCATTTCCATGAGACACAGACGGATGGGGCAGAGCTGGCCTTGCAACCCCATGCATGTTGGTTGTGACTGGAGGGTTCATGTGGCCCTTGGTCCCATGACTGTCAGTTATCCTCATGGGATTGGACTTCTGCACAGAAACATTGGGACTTGTGTTTCGACCTTGAATATCTCCTGAAGAAGAAGAACTGGAGAAAGGAATATTCAAGGTGCTGTTCCTGGTGTTAATTGCACCTAGGGACATGTCACAGCTTTCCCTGTTCTGACTCTCACTCTCTCTTCTAATATGTACACTTTCATGAGCTGGGGGACAATTATATTCAATGGCAGAGGATGGACCACACTGTGTGTTCCTCTGATGTTCCGAGAGTGGTCTCTGCGTTCCAAGGACCTGATCACCAAGGTGAGGGGCAAGTAAGCTCTGCATGAAACTCTGGTGGCATGTGTTTTCACTGTCCCTTGGTGGGATAGCATTTCCTGCTGGGATACTCTGAACTGGTGGATAAGGTAATCTCTTTTGGCGGTCGACTGGTGGTGGACCAGGGTTTTGACTGATTCGAAAAGCCTGGGACTGCATAGTCCTCAGGGATGATACAGGGTTACCTATTTCATTATTTCTTGAGGACTGTACTTCAAAATTACTCGGGGGCTGTTGACTGGCTCCACTTGGTTTAAACGTCTGACAGTCAGAAAGGCGGATCTCCGGGGCAACAGGATGGTCCACGCGACCCTGCATATTGTGAAGGGCCAAGCTCTTATTCCTGGGAACATCAAGATAGCTTCTCATTTCAAGCTGATCTGAAACTCTGGAACCCTGAATTGATATGCCCATTCTCTGCTCGGAATTAGAAGACGTCTTTCCAATGAGTGCCTCAGCAGAATAACTTGAAACCCTATTTCTCTCTGGCCTGTGTGGAGCACAGGTCATGTCTGAAGGTCTCGTCACAATACTTGGCTGGGACACCATTTGCTGCTCCATGCCTCTTGATGTCAGAAGCCTCTGCATTGGGTTATGCCCGGATACGTGTTCCGAAGAAACCCCTGAACCTTGCTGCCTGCTCCCAACATCCGGCTGCTGGTGCAGAAGATCTTGACTGAGATGGCTCTGGGCATGGCTATGGTGGTTCCGGCTGGCCGAAGGGTTTTCACAACTCTTCTCTGGCTGCGAACTTCCGAAGTGCTGCTGCATCTGTTGCTGCATCTGCTGATGGTGGGGGTGTGGCTGACCGCTCTTGGGCCGGGGCTGATCAGTTCCAGGGTGCTTTGGTTGCAAGGCAAGCTGAGAGGCCTGAGTGCCCTGAACAAGATTCCGCTTTTTCTGCATCTGAACTTCCTGCTGTAGAGTCCTCTGTTGGTGGACGTTATGGGGCTGAGAGTGGACAGAGCTCTCTGCATGAGGTATGTGATGCTGCAGCTGATACAGGTGATGCCTCTCTCGCACCGCTTGCTGCTGCTGCTGCTGCTGCTGTTGCTGCTGCTGCTGCTGCTTTAAGTAGAGGTGGTTACTGTGCAGGTGGGACACCCCCTGGGCCGGAACATGCTGCTGCAGGGCCTGGAGATGTTGACTTGCCTGGGTCTGCTGCTGCTCGGCCACCGAGTTCTGAGAGCTGCACTGCACTTCCGTTTGTCTCAATGCGGGAGCCACAAAATTGTTACTAGGTGGAAACAGTCGGGTGAGGCCGTCCCCGTGTGCTGGGTTGCTGATGGGCACCACGGAGTTCGCAGAGTTGGGAGGGAGCTGACTGACCATCATCTGAGCCTGATCAGAAATGCTGTCTGGAGTTCGGCTCATCAGGGACATTGCCTCAAGCCTCAGCGGGGCTGGCTGGCAATGCTTCTGACGTTTAGCCGAAGACAATAAAAGGTCATCTTGGACAGCACGCTTAGCAGAGTCTTTGCGGCTTTCCTGGCTTGTCTTTAAGAGGGGCTCTTGGATCTGTGGATTTGGTATGGTGCCAGTTATGGTGCTGAGCTGTTCCTGGGGATATTCGGTCATCAGAGCTGGTCCAGGAGGCTGACTGGTGTAGGAGCTAGATGCCACCGTCAGAGTAACCGTTGCAGGAACAGTTGTTTGCTCTGAAGTTTGGGACAAACCAGCACAGCTGACCAGAGGATGGCTGCTGCTGCTCTGGTGGATAAGATTATTCACACTCAAACTGGTGATGCTTGGTGGCTGAGAGGTTGAAACCTGTAAAGAGGCACTGGATGTTTTCATTCCCACAGAACAACTTGGTTTCCCAAGAGGCTGATCCACTGTGGCTTCAATTGAATCCTGAGAAGTAAATTCATTTGGTGTTGCTTCTGCCTGTCCAGCACCACTCTCTTTAGATACCTGTGTTTTGAAAGGCTGGTCCCCCTCTAGAGGCGATGCTTCGGCAGGCTTCGAAGTGACGTCCCTCACGTCAGCCTGACTGCCAGCTCTTCCCTTCTCAAGGCTGTCCTGGTCAAAAATAGCTCTTGCCGCAAGAGCGACGATGTCAGTTTGCTCTACAAAGGTACAGCTGTCACACGTGTTGGTCGTTGTACTGCTGCTGACATCCTCTCTAGTCGTTTCAGGAAGCATGGACGCTACTGAGAAACTACGGCTGCTGCCAGAGCTGGTTGACATGGGAGAGTCCGCCTGTCTGCTGACCAGCAAGGAGCCACCGATGCCCTCCGGATCAGGGACGCACGAGTGAGGCGGCCCCGGGTCTCTATCGTCACTGCTAATCAGTAAGAGCTCCTGTTTGGGATGTAAATCGACACCTGCATCAACCAGTTTAGAGTTTTCTGAAGAAAAGTCAGGATGGTCCACCTGGACTGAGAGAGAGAGTTTCTGAGGGTCTTTCTCTTTCTCGAGACCACAAAGCAGTGCAGTCAAACCAGGCCCTTTTAAGAGACCCGTCGCTTGCAACGTATCAGGTGAATCTTGCTCTACCCTGCAAGGTTCCGCAGTGACCTCTACCTCGGAAACACAGTCCGTACCGGCAGTGCTGGCGGTAGATGACAGACTAGAAACCTGAGAAACCAAAACGTGGGGATCATTTGTAGATGGAATCAACACATTAGCCGAAGCGCAGGATTTGGCAGCATCCGACAACGCCAAACTAGTTGGTGGCTTATCCTGAGGGGTCTCTCGTTGCAAAATGGGGGCAGAATCTTTGGATTTTGCTGGAGTCATGACAAAATGTTCACTCGGTACAGATTCTTGGGAGGGCGAACTAGTTTCTTCTGCTGACTTAGATTTGGGTAGAGATTCAGGTATCACTGACTCGGAATTCAGAATGTCCACAGAATGTGCACCAGAAACTCTTACACTGTTTGCCTGGGACCCGGCGACAGACGGTAACCCAACAGGGAGGCTTTCCAGCAGTCCGTCATTATTACATGATGGTTCCGCTGTGGCGTCAGTGCTGGCACAGTCAAACTTGCCCGCGTCTCTGACTGGATTCAGGGGGCACGCCGACTTGTTAGCTGCTAAGTGTTTCTTGGCACCTGGCTTCTTATTCAACCTTTTCGACTTCATGTTAGGTAAACAAGCTACAGCGTTCACTGAGGGCGTAGTTACTAGACTGTAAGCACTGGGTAGTGTGGCCGAATTATCAGTTGTCACAGGAGATGCTACAGTTGTTGTTAACGAAACACAGTTAACTGGGGTGGTCTGACTATTTGCAGCGGTCGGAGGATTGGCAGGCTGGCTAATAGACAACTGTACACAGCTTTGCCCAGCCATCTGCGATATGCTTTGATTGAGGCTGGCCAAAGCTCCAAACGTATTCAGGGCAACGTTGGTATTTGGATCTTCGCTGGTGGTGGGTTGGATAATTTGCATAGGGGTTTGATTTGTAGTTCCTGATGAGGACATCACAGGCTGCAAAGCAAAGAGCTGTCCATTTAAAGAAATGGTTTGAGGCTGCTGTTGGTTTGACATGGTAACAGAAAAAGTTTGTGTTGAACTAGATGTTGCTAAAGATGAAGGTCTTGGTAAAATATGGACGAGATGCTTTCCTCCAAAAGTCTGTGGGGTCGAAACATTCTGCACTGAATTATTAGACCCTATTAGAGCACTGGCTCCATTGACAGGGAGTCGAACAGAACCAGGGGGTGGAGCCGAGAGGAGCGGCAAGGGGTTCTGATTAGCTGCCTGTATGATTACTATCTGTTGACCCACGGTTTGGTTGGGAACCTCTGCTCTCATCACCGCTGGGCAAGGGGTCGTGCTGGGAGGCTGGAGAATGATAACGTTTTGATTACCTGGAGCTGTGTTAACAGCCGACCCAACAGGCTGAGCCATCTGAATAACCTGCATTGCTGAATTCAAAGGAAGGATATTTTTTGGAGGCTGAGATTTAACTTGTGGTTGGGCAATCAGCGGCTGCATAGGTAAAGATGGGCAAGAAGGCAATGTTACAACCACTTGCTCAATTGCCTGCCCATCTGCTGGAAAGGAATTACTCAAGTTAACACCTGTAGCGACGGGTCTCCCGTGGTTGGCTGTGGTAGGGCTGGGACCAGACTCATTTACTACTGGAGTCACAGCAGAAGACGGTGTCTGGCTCAAGGGTTGAATAGTGTTTCCCGCCAGTTGCAGAGTAGTCCACGTTGTCTGTGTGTTTCCAGCGGAGGAGATTCGAGTAAGGCTATTCATGTTTTTTAAATCTGAAGCGCTAACACTTGAAGAAGGCAAAGAACAAGAAAGTGTCCAACTACTGTCCAAAGGGCTTGCAGAGAGAGTACTTACGGGAGTGGCGGTCTTCCCTCCTCCGGGGGCAGAGGGGGCCACCACCGCGGTAACAGCTGCAGAGTCTGCGCCCTTGCTAATGCTCACTGGACAGGAATCACCTGCAGACCTGGGGGGCTGGGAGCAGACTGTGGTGGTAACTGAAACGACGAAGGTGGTTTGAAAATCATTTCTGAAATCCTGTATGCTCAGGCAGGACTTGCTTCCATGGTGCACTTTCGCAGCAGTCGCCGAGGAAGTGGTAGAGATGCTTGTGGCACAAGGGACTGTTTTCCTCACTAATTTGGGGCTCTCTTGCCCATTCTTATTTTCAGGAGAATTCCGATCATTCAGACATGTGTGCAAGGGACGATGTTGGTGGGCTTCAGGCCCAATGGGAACAGCGATCAGTGAGCCACTGGTGGCACCAAGCACACTCGATTCACTTTCAGAGGTGGAAAGCTCGACAATGTTTTGAGCAGAAATGGTAGCAGGAAGACAAAGAGGAACAGGCTGGTTGGCAGCCAATGCAGAAACTGTGGTCTGATGCCATGGCTTGTTTTCAGGAGGGTAAACTCCAGAAATAGACACAGGAGTCACCAGATTGCAAGCCCTCTGTACCGGCGCCACATTGGCGGTCTGCTTTTGTAAATTATGACCAACATTAAAGGTTATCCCCTGAACAGCTGTTCCCTGGCTATTTCCACCAGGCTGACTCCCACTGGAATAAACAATGATATTTTTTTGAACCTGATCACTGGGAATAACAACAGAGACCTTTGAGTTTTTAAGATTTCCTTTCCAGTGGATTGTGGGGTCATCATATAGGCATATGTCATTTGCTTTCAGTAATTCGATATATCGGCCATTTTCTTTTTGAATTTCTTCCAGTTGTTTACGTAGCTTTTTAATTTCTTCAGCTACAATATTAAAAATAAAAATGAAACAATTACCTGTTAATGCCAGTATTTACGGTAACGTAAGAAAAAGCTGTGTGCCAACTACTCAGTTCTAATTCTAGTCTTTCTAAATAGCTTAACTGAGAAGCTTCAGTCCTCTTCTAAAGCAAATTCTTTCTCCTTTTTACAGTGGTATATCAAGCCTCCATTCTATCCTTTTTAAAAAAATGTATCGTTGAGGGTCAACGACCCAAAGGTCCAAAATTACTCATAATGTAGAAATCTCAAAATTCCCAATTCAAAAATTCCCAATAGGGCAGCTCCAAAGGCAAAAGGAGGAAAGATATACTGTTATCATGGTAATGTGCCAGGAAAATAGCACTGAGTATCAATATGATAGGCTGCAACAGCAAACATTATTTGTGGTAGTAGTGGGGAGTCCCCTTTATAAATGGCTTTAGACTCCTATTTCACTCGGAAACAACAGAGCCCAAGTGAAACGCGTCAAAGTCAAGTAGTAGAGTACCAACGAGAGCATCAATAATGGAACTTGAATTTTCCTTGGGAGCGCCAAGATACATACACTGCTGTCACACCCCACTCTTTCCAAGGGGGAAGAACTTCCCCCACATCCTAGGACTGGGGCAGCCTTGGCTGCTGGTGTTTCTGCTCTGTGACCCCACACATCCCACCTGTCTTGCCACTCTCCCTCCACCAAGGGCGGCCAATCTTCAAAGCCAATGCCCTCTGAGGGGGCCTGAAATAAAAAGTTCCATTATGATGAGGATAAGCTGCGACTAGCAGATTATTCTTCTCAGACTTTTAAACTAAGAGACACAGAAGAAAGATGCCAGTGTGCCATGGACATCAGAAACAACTGGACAATTATGATGGACCAAATAATAATGATGACGGTTCTCACTACACACTTACTATAAGCACTTTTCATTCATCGTCTCGTTTAATAACAATAATAACAATGACCACAGCAATGGGTAACATTTACTATATGCCAGCTTGACTCTAAGTACTATACCTGCATTATCTCTTTTAATCCTCATAACAACCATGAGATGGGAACGACCTATTGTCATCAATATTTTGAGATGTGAGAAACAGACTCAGGGTAATCACATAAATTTGTCTAAAAATCAACCACATACATGCTAGGATTATCTTCATTTTAAGAAAAGGAAACGGAGACTGGGAGAGGCGAAGTAATAAGCACAGGTACTGAGTGCGTAAGTGAAGAGGAGACTCAGCCCAGGTGGGCCTGACGCCCAGGGCCGCCGCTCAGACCACTGCGCAGCCTGTAATGTGGGCAGTGAGCATGTGGGGAAGCTGCTGGGGGAAGAAAAGAGAAAAGAGCAGAGGCACCAAAAAGAACCAAAGAAAGGGTGGTGACTTAAGCTGCCTCAAGCCAGGGCCAACCTGTTCAGTGTTTCCTGAGCCCCAGGCAACTTGTATTCTTCCAACAGGCTCCCTTTTCCCTGAGTTATCTTTACAGCCTCAGCCTCTAGGCTGTGAAACCAAAGGAGCTCTCCTGGGAAAAGTCCACACAGCATTCTGGCCTAGATAACCCTTCTGTGGGGTGCCTCAGAACAGTTACCAAATGAGTATTATGAAACTACCTACCACCATCATAAAACAAGGCCTGAGTTGTAAAAGACAGCTGACGTGGGGTAGGGGTGGGTAAGTGGACAACTAACTTAAAGTAAGCAATGAGAATTCAGAAGGCTGACCTTCAGGATATACAATGAACACAGCCCAACGCTGCCCCCACCTCAGCAAATTCTACCTTTGTTCCTCTCCTTTTAAGGTGACCTACTGAATTGTCACAGGAAATTCTTTCTCTGCTCTAGTCAGAGCCATAAATAAAGGACAATTCAAACTGCCTACCGCTCTGAGCTTTACCCTTGCTTGGGATATTTTTCTTTTCAGCTGTTATAAAAAACTGAAAATTTTTTAACAATGTGATTATCTAAAAAATAATGACTAATAAAAACCAAATTCCATTAAATGATCAGGTAATCTGAAACACACATTACATGCAATATAAACAATTATGAATGGAATGTTTTGACCTTATGAGTTAATTCACAGCTAAGTCTTGGCCCGAGCGTATCTTTATTTTATTTTTAAGTTACACTGAGCAGGACTCTCCCCTACATCCCCTAGCTGGAAGATCCAAGCGGAATAAAAGAGATCCACCATTATTTGTCTCATGAGTTAAGCAACAAAAAGTACACAGAAGAGTCCAAAATCAAAATTCTGTATGGCTGAAAGATTAGAGTTGTTCAAGGAGCGGGTGGGTAGGTAAACTACAATGAATTTATTTTACAACACTATTCTCTCAGACCCACTGAAGATACAATCTTAACAATGTTTCTGGTCAAAAAAAGCCTTCTGTATCCACTATAAGTTGCCCTATGACACAAAGACCTGAACACTGAACAAAAAGAATCTTCAAATCTTTACCTTGTTCATTGTTTCCTCCATTAAGCAGGAGTTCATCATTTTGCCTTTTCAATTCTGTTATATATTTAAAGGCTTGGTCCAGGATCATATTCTTGCTCTGCCAAAGAGAATTAACCATTTAAAAGTTTCACTGAAGAGTAAGAACTTGCCAGAAGAAACTTAGAGCTTTGGTTTTATCACATATATGTGATATGCATCTTTTCAAAATTAAACAGGCACCATATTCAAATGCTTCTACTGTTCATTTTTCATTTACTAAGTATTTATTGCACATCTACTATGTGTCAGGTTCTGTTCTAAGCACTGGGGATATAATAAACAAAACAGACAAAATTCCTGACCTGCAGGAATATACAAGTTTTATATATATATTTATACACACACACACACACACACACACATATATTTATATCTTTATATATCTGTATATTTATATAAAATCAGGTAGTGCTAAGTGCTATGAAGAAAAAATAAAGCAGGGTAAAGAGGAGGCCAGAGATGGCAGAGGTCACTCTGTCCTATGGATTGAATGTTTATGTCCCCCTGTAACTCATGTTGAAATCCTGATCCCTGATATGATGGTATCTGCAGGTGGGCCTTTGGGAGGTAGTTAGGTCATGAGGGTAGATCCCTCATGAATGAGATCAGTGCCCTTAGAAGAAAAGACATGAGAGAGGTGATCGCACTCTTTGTCATGCGAGGACATAGCCAGGAAAAGAGCGTACACCAGGAACTGATGTATGCTTACACTTCACAGCCTCCAGAACTGTGAGAAGTAAATTTCTGTTGTGTAAACCACCCAGGCTATGTTATTTTTCTTATAAAAGCCCAAACTAAGATACTGTACTATAATCTATTTTGCATGGATAGGCCGGAGAAGGCCTCTCTTGTAAGACAAAGCAAAAACCTGAAGGAAGTATCAGGAAGTATGCCCCATGGATACCTGGAGGAAAAGACTCCAGGTATTAGGATCAACAAGGACAAAGGCCCCAAAGCAGGGCTGTGTTCACACACTGGAGGAATCATGGTGAAGTGAGAGGAACTAGAGTGAAGTATATAGGGGAAGAGAGGTAGGAGGAAGAGGCCAGAGAGGCCATTCAAATGTGAAGATTTTAGACTTCCTTACTCTATGAACAATTATTAAAAATAAAACATAATAAATGACATTCCTTTTGGTTTTAGTTCTCTAGACCTTATTCCAGAGGCAAATGCCATAAAGTTACTTATATATCCTTCCAGAAACATTCTATGCTGATACATGGATTTTTTATCTATCAAAAAAAACAAAACAAAACAAAACCAACAACAACACAGAACAGATAAACAGTATGCTACATTGTTCTTTTTTATTTAAAAATATATCTTGGAGGGGTACCTGGGTGTCTCAGTGGGTTAAAGCCTCTGCTCAGGTCATGATCCCAGGGTCTTGGGATCGAGCCCCACATCGGGCTCTCTGCTCAGTGGGGAGCCTGCTTCCCCCTCTCTCTCTGCCTGCCTCTCTGCCTACTTGTGATCTCTGTCAAATAAATAAATAAAATTTAAAAATAAAAATAAGGGGCGCCTGGGTGGCTCAGTGGGTTAAGCCGCTGCCTTCGGCTCAGGTCATGATCTCAGGGTCCTGGGATCGAGTCCCGCATCGGGCTCTCTGCTCAGCAGGGAGTCTGCTTCCTCCTCTCTCTCTCTCTGCCTGCCTCTCTGCCTACTTGTGATCTTTCTCTGTCAAATAAATAAATAAAATCTTTAAAAAATAAAAATAAAAAATAAAAATAAAAATATATCTTGGAGATATTTCATTGTAGAGTTTAGATATCTATGTTATACTTTCTAAAGGCTGAATTTATTTTATTTTTGAGTCCATTACTGACAACTATTTAATCTGTATAAGAGGCATTTTGTTTTTTTATTATTCAGCTATTAAAAATGTTGCAGTGAATGTTTAATTTCTATTCCAGTATGTATATTATTAAATATCCCCAGTACTTTCTCAGATAGCTCTTTTCAGGTGGAATCGGTGATTCAGGGCTTTGGTTCACAAAGTTACAATTCTGGGTTTCTTAGATTGAGTCCCAACAGAGATCCAATATAATCTAGGAAATATTTTACTCTAGAGAGAAAAGATAGATATTATCCTTTCTTAAAGCAAGAGTTGAGACAAAGGCAGAACATGATAATGCCCATCTACTTGCCTCTCTACTGAAGACGGGGCTGAGGACGTGTAGCAACAGTGAAGAAAATCTTAATCTACTTGGCTTCTGGGAGCCAAATACTGACTTCCATTGCACATTCTAGAACAGCAAGGAAGTTGAATGACTATGGTTTCCTTTCAGAGAAACTTGTAGGAATGAAAACCAAGAGCAGGAAAACAAGATATTACTGGGAAAACACCAAAATTTCCTGAGAAACTCCTGTACATTGACATGTGGAGAAAGAAAAACAATCAGAAGACAGTTCCTGCCCTTAAATTTGCTATCATGTTAAGGAAGCTCAAAGTACATTAAACACACACACACAAATAAAAAAATACACGTATGCAAGACTAAGTACAACCCTGTAGAAGAGAATGAAAAGAAAGTGAAGTATAAGACCTTGCCAAGGGAGATGGTGTTGAGAAGCAAGCAAATTGATCTGGCCCTCTGAAAGCCTGAGGAGGTACAGGATGGACTGGGAAGCTCCAACTACCACAAAAGTTGTGGTGACGTATGGGGTTAAACTGAAGAGAGTGGTGGAAAGACTCTTCTTATGCAGTAATAAAAACCCCCTCTCTCCCACACACACATCCTACGCAACTGTACCAATGCAGGAGACAAGTTCTGTAAAATCTGAACTAGAGAATTCTGGCCTCAGGGATGGTTGGCAAAGAAGTGGACAAGATGAGGCAACTCAATGAAGACAGGAGGGTAAAGTAAAATTCTGCCTCCTAAAGCATGAGACTCTCCAGCACCCTTTCCCCAACCAGCTCCCAGAATGTGGCAACCAGCCTTATACTCTTCTTCCCACCCTTCCCCCTCCTAGATAGGGTGCTGAAGGATTCTTCTCTGGAAAATAAAAGTTATAGCTAGTCCCAAAAGTAAACAAGCTACCAATATTGATATTTTTTAGTGCCACAAAAACAATACTAGCTTACCACTTAATCACTCCACAGTTAAGAGCACCAAAAGTCAAGCCTATTCAATCAGCTTTTTAATGCCTCATTCTCAAATATGAGAAAACAGCTAAGTATCCCTAAAATTTAAGCAAAGTCCCCAAAATGAAAGACAAAACAACGAAACAAAGAGAAAAAAAAGAACATTAGAAGAAACAAAAACAAGAAAAAAATTTTAAAAACCTATATAACATTCTCAGAGATGATATAATGTTGTATTCATGAACCAAACATACAATATGAAAAAAAAAAAACAAAGAGAATAAGAAAAAGACTCTTGAAAGTATTAAATTAAAATTAAAAGTATGAGAGCTGAAATTTAAAAACAGAAGAGTTGGAAAAGACCAGTTGAGACTGAAGAGCGGCAGAAGGTTCTAGAAGTAAAGTCTCAAAGGAAAAAGAGAAAACAAATTATGTGATACACTTGACTATGCAGTAACCCTAAAGAGACAGTTGGAAGTGTGGAAAGAATTAAAGAGAGGTATAGAGAGAGGTGCCTAAGAGGCTCAGTTAGTAGAGCATGGGACCCTTGATCTCAGGGTTGTGAGTTCAAGCCCCACATTGGGTATAGAGCTTACTTAAAAATAAAAAATAAAATTTTAAAAATTTAAATAAATAAATATCAAGATTGGCATATAAACAGGTAAGCAAATGAAAAGTGAGGCAATTATTAACCCCCCAAAACACAAAAGTTACGTACAAGACAAAACATAGTAATAGTATTCCCTCCTACAATTAACCATATTTTCAGTCTAAAAAACAAAAAACTGAATACCAATTTAACCAAAAGTTTGAGTAGAATTATATTGGGAGGATTAGACAAGGTGAAGCCAAAGGAAAAGAATAAGAAGACAATAGATAAAATCTAAAATAGAAATATTAAGATATAGTAATAAAAGCTTATTATTTCAAAATATAAAGGTTATTTCAGAAGAAAGAGTTGAGAATGGATGCCTTTAAGTTGTTGTACTAGACTTGGGAAGCAAGAAGTCCAGAGGCTCATATTGTTGTTGTAAGGTTTTTAGTGCTATTTGTTATGTTTATATATTAATTTTCACATATATTAATTTAATTAAAAACTAACCAAAAGGCTAAGACAAATTATGAAATCCCATTATAATGAAACACTACATAACCATGAAAAAGAAAGGAGATCATATGAGGAAGGGTATCTGTAACTAAAAGTCTAGTATATACCAGTGAATGAAAATAACAAGGCAGGTTATAAAGCAGCACTTGGTGTCTAGATATAGATACAGATATATAAAATCATGAAGCAATGTGTAACAGCATGTGTAAGATGTATAACAACAATAGTTATAATAATATAATAGTCATAATAGTAGCTATAACTTGGAAGTAGCATGTCAATTTATTTTTCAAACTTTTTTATGCCTTCCATATTGTTTCCATTTTGTTTTATTTTGTTTTGTTTTCAGTAAGCACATTTTATCCTCATTATCACAGGAAACAAAAAGCTTTATTCATGAAGGAATACTGTCCTGTTTAAAAGCTGAGATTTATGTACCACTGGATGTTGATAGGGCACAGAGAATAAAATAGAGATCTTTGGAAGATTCTAGGTAATAATTTATTTTTTTTTTATTTTTTTTTTTTTTTTAAAGATTTTATTTATTTATTTGTCAGAGAGAGAGCGAGCGAGAGCGAGCACAGGCAGACAGAGTGGAAGGCAGAGTCAGAGGGAGAAGCAGGCTCCCTGCGGAGGGCAAGGAGCCCGATGTGGGACTCGATCCCAGGACGCTGGGATCATGACCTGAGCCGAAGGCAGCTGCTTAACCAACTGAGCCACCCAGGCGCCCCTCTAGGTAATAATTTAAGACAAAAAATATGACTGACAGAAAATAAAAGAAATGCCTGGTAAATACAATAGCACATAAATAAAGGTAATCATAGGACTGAATAATTCAAGATCTTAAAGATCTAAAAATTATGTGGTCCATCTGACTATGCAGAATGCTCTGCTATAAGACTGCTATAAGTATGGGGAAATTAAAGATAGGTATATAGAAAATTAAGCAAATGAAAAACAATGAGGCAAGTAACTATATACCATAAACAACAGGAAACAAAAATAATCATTCTGAGCAAAGAAACAACTTAGAGAATTATATCTTCACAAGTAAGGAATGAAAATATGAGTGGACTTCTTACCTGCTTCAGGGCAGGGGAACACGGGATCAGCTCTCCTATCCTATTTATTCCGGCATTGATTTTCTTCTTTCTATGCCTCTCCACTAGACAGGGAGGAAAATCCATTTATCAAACCTTATGGTACCAATGCCAAAGTTTGTTATTCTCCCTGGGTAAAGAAATTTTAGGTAAAGAAATCCCTAACAAAATTTTATCAAACAGTATCTATTGGAGACAAATAACTACAATTAGATTTCTAAGAATGTCATATTTTAAGTCTAGTATTATAGGAACTGATAAAAGTAATACTTCTATTAACATTTTAAAATGTGATCTATAATAATTAAATTCGAATTATAAACAGAAGTTGCTATGTTTCAAGTAATTACTAGAGATTTTAGTGATAACTGAAATTTAAGAACCTACAAACAAGCTAAGTTACTAAACAGCTGCATTTTCATATGGGCAAAGGAGACCTACTTAGATTATAGAACCTTAAAACACCTTTTACGATGACTAGAAGGCTGTAGCCCCTGAAAAATAAAGTGTTATAAAATGTACCAAATTGTAAAAGTACATACAATTACTTCTATAAATGTTTATCTGGCTTTGGCCTAGAATTTTGATATTTTGAGATAAAATCAAATATGTATTTTCTATATTTCTCTGTAATTGAGGACTCCATAACTTCATTAAGACTCTTCACATTTCTAGGACCTTTAAGGTCTACAGCCTGCTGCTCATCTCTCCCCTACTCCTGTAGGCAGCCAGCCCCCTCTAGAATTTCTGCAAAGACACATACTCTTTATTCCATTTGGCAGAGGTAGAGCTGGACCTCCTCAGTGAGTGAAACCACTTAAACCTCTAGTTCCAGGGATACATATTAATCCTTAAATTATTTAAATAGACAATGAATCAGCAGATAAACCACCTTCGTGAGCCTGGGGGCTTTTTGTCAATTAAACAATAAAGAAATAAAAAATAAGGAACAGGGGCACCTGGGTGGTTTAATCAGCTGAGCATCTGCCTTCAGCATGATCTTGGGGTCCTGGGATGGAGCCCCATTTAGGGCTCCCTGCTCAGAAAGGAGTCTGCTTCTCCCTCTGACCCTCCTCCTCACTCATGCTTTCTCTCTCAAAGAAATAAATAAAATCTTAAAAAAAAAAAAAAAAAAAAAGTAAGGGACATTTCCCCAAAACATAATGAATAATGATGCTATGCTTACAACACAAAAACTTAAAATCAACTACAGTATAATTTCATTTTGAATGTAAAAAGTGCTAACAAATATAATTGAAATTGTTGTTTCTACCTGCGTTGTGTGTCTCCCGGTTTTTCTTTCTGAAACAAAAAGATAAAAGGAACATGAAAATAATGGGAAAACATTTTTAACACTTTATATTTTGAGAACTGTAAGAATAAATTTTATGAATTTGTATTTGTTGTATCAACAGGAAACCACCCAAAGAAACATTTTCTTAATAAATATTATGGTATGGAAAACATTTAACTGTAGGTACATCAATGTAAATTTAGAATCCACGATTTCTAGAAGTAACTACAATTCTCTATTCTTCCATACCCAGAAGTCATTGGTTGGGAAGTAAATTAATCACTGAAAAAACCTTAACTATTTGAAAAATGTAATTAAAGAGCTAGTCAACTCTCAGAGAGATATCCCAAGTAGGTAACCTCTGATGTTTGCCCTGGTGGCCGGGAAGGGGTGCTGTGAATGTGTAAGGGATACAAGAACAGGAGGAAACTTCTAATCGCAGGGAGAAAAAAGGCAGCCAACAGCACCCAGGCACAGATTACTGGCATTTGAGCCATGTTTTGCATTTGTGTACCTAAAAGCTAATTTCCTAAAACCACTGATTTTCCCTTTTATGTACAAACATTAGCATTCCCTAATAGCTATTTGGTAAAGAAAGAGAATGGGGATTTTAATATTAATGAAAGCACCAGGCATGCAATTCTAAGCAGAAACACTGCCCCAAATGCTGGAAATTCAGAAAGGGGCTTATACAAAGAACCAGAAGTAATATACTGCTGTGCATATTGTAATGTTAGAAAATTATAATGTCAGAAAATTGTAATGTCACAAAACGTCTATTTAAATTGACTTCAGTCTAAATGAATTTATGATTTATAAAGACTATAATACTGTGTGCAAGTAAAATTTTCATGAGAAGGTAAACATTTAACACAGATTTGGTATTATACAATTTTAATTACTTCCTACCATTCTTACTTGTTACAGTGTTAATAAAATGAGGAGGACAGGTAAATTTTAACTCTATACTCCTTTTGGTACATCTGTATTTATTTATCCACACATATTCTGAAGAGCAATGGTTTTCCAGGCACCCAAATGAAAGTTCCCTGAGGACTGCCTTTTTAGCAAAGTAGGGACTAATTCTGCTTTTTATCTGCCCAAACTATATGTTATTTTTGGACCGGGGCTACGTACCTGTGCTGCTTTTTTGTAGGAGTCTCATTCTCTGTCATTTCTGGCATGATTACAGTGATAGGAAACTACAAGGCAAAGAAAGACACACCAGAAAGTTTAAAGTCAGTATGTCAGAGAAATTGATTAATAGCAATTTGGTTTGAATACCAAAATGCTAAAAAAACAAAAGTGATGTCATGAAAAAAGCGCTAGCTTAGCTGTCGTGGATAGAGAAAGGTATAAGAAAACAGGACAAAAAACATCGTGACTAGCAAATGGAGGGCATGGTGAATGTCAAATGGGAGACACAGCCAGGAAGCGCTTGAGAAGACTGGAATAGAGAAAGATCATCATGGGCTTGAAAATCTAGAAAGGCTTAATGGTGGTGTGGATTTGAGCAAGACCTAGAACAACAGGTAAAACGTATTTGATTTGGGAGAGTATGTTATTTGTTCACGGTACTGTTTAAAGTGTTCTACAAAATTTAAACTAAAACAATAGTCCTCCCCTCTGAACACAGAAAATCAAAAGCGACAAGTGCACAGACACATAATATTCCATACACGGAATCAACTCATTCACTTATTTGCTAGCCTTCTCTCAAACTGCTAGAAGTCTTACGTTATCACTCGAGTCATGAAAATCTAGGAGTATGGAAATTCTACTTATACTTAAAATATCAGATACTAAAGAATATACATACTATAAGGAAATATATTCATATGCCCCAAAAAGCCTGAAAGCAAATACATGAAGATACTAGTTAATTGTAGTTATGTAAGGCCAGCCATATTATAGGTGTTTTCTCTCCCTTCTCTGATTTTCAAAAATTTCATAATGAAAACCTTAATGCTTTTAAGTCTCAGGGACTGACGGCCTTTCAAAAGCGGTCTGTCCAGCTGGGATACTTGTTTCTGCACACTGAAGGAGGTGCAAGGGCAGTTTCCCATTTTCTGAGTTTGGAATTAGAAGTCAGAAAGCAGGAGTTCAGGAGTGCCTGGGTGGTTAAAGTGTCCAACTCTTGATTTTAGCTCAGGCTATGATCCCAGAGTTGTGAGATGGAGCCTGAGTGGGCCCCAAGGTAGGCAAGGAGCCTGCTTGGGATTCTCGCTCTCCCTCTCTCTCTTCCCTCCCCCCCCTACTGTGTATGTCTGTACATGCAAGTGCTCTAAGAGAAGGAAGGTAGGGAAGAAGGAAGAAAGGAAGTAAAGAGGGAGAGAGGGAAGGAAGAGAAAGCAAGCAAGCATGAGTTTAAAATCTGGTTCTACCATTCCCTAGCCATAAGGTCCTGGGCAAGCTAGATTAGCCTTTTGGAACCTCAGGTGCTTCGTCTTCAAAATGGACAATAATCAAAGCATCTAGACCCTTATTTTGAGAAAGAAATAAAAAATGCACAGCAGCAGGGTGCGCAGCAAAAAATAATTCAACCAATGTTAGCCATGAATAATAATGAAGGTATTTCAGGTTCCACTCTAGCCCTGGAAAGGTGGAAGAAGGGTCCAGGGAAATAAGTAGAAGTGAATGCTGACAACGTCATGACAGGAAGTATTGGCCAAAGCAGCCTATGAAGAAATGTGCACTCAAGACCCATTTCCAGCAGCTGATTCCACCCTCTCCCTAATATCATTGATGGCACACATCAGCCTAAAAGCAACACACTCACATTAGATAGCCACGTAACAACAATGTGAGGTGTGTGAGTAAATAAATAAATCCCTGTCACCTTTCTCACCCAAGGGCTTGCAGAATTTCTTCACTTTTGATTCCTGGCTTCCAACGCCTCCCGTTTCTGATCCAAATCTATCATCTTCTGCCAGAAGATGGTCTATAGGTTATGTCTTCTTCTTACTACACAAGAGAAAAATCAATGTATGTTTATAGTTGCTGGGTTTCCATTAACAGCATGTAAAATGACTGGCAACCCGTGGCATGTAGACAAATTTTTAGTGGCATACAGAATTACCCTGAATTCTCCCCACCACTTGAAAGCTAATGAACGTAGTTGCTTTAAAAAGTCACTCTCCAGTGGGTTGCCATGTCCCCCGGCCCTCCCCTACCAAAAAATGGTAGCAAGGACTACAGCCATTGGATGGTTCCCAGGAGATTCTTTCCTTCCTCTCAGACAAGCTCACTGTCCTTCAAGTTCTTACCTTCCTCCACCTAGGTCTTATGCTAAGATCTGCCCTCAATCATAAATTATCTTCCCTCAGTCTCCTACTTTCCTCTCCTCTCTTTTGACAGTGACAGAACTGACTCAGGGTGTGGCAGTGACACGAGAAGACGGCCTCTCACCATATATGCTCTAAAACATGTCGATTTGGGGGCTTCTTCCCAAAAAAGTGTTGGAATTTGTATTTTCAAAAGGTACTAGTTAAAAACTACAAAATTGTCAGCCCATCTCTGACCCACTGAATCAGTCTCTCAGGGAGGAATTCCAATCTTTAAGGGAGGAGCCTGAAATTTAATAATGCCCCCAGAGGATTCTTATCAGGAAATTTTAGAGAGGCAGGCAGGTATCTTTAGTTGGTGGAATTTCAGGCATCTGACTGATCACCCATTATAAGAGAGATTATTTGGGATACAGCAAGACAACTGAACATAAAATTTCACCTACAAACCCATAAGATCAGATTTCCCCTGTATCCATGAGTCACCATTTGGTCATTAGTGTCAGAGTTCCCATTGTTCCTCTGGAGACTTCTGAAAGTTTGCAGATTCATGTTCCAATTAAGATACATGAAGTAAAAGTTCCAATCTTCTAAACATTTAGAATCTTAAAGTAAATGATGCTAGAGGCCTATCAAATAAGTAAACATATTCATTGCATGGGGGTGGGGGTGAGAGGCAGGGGTTTAACTGAAAGAGGTTTATCATCCGCTTTCCCAAATGTCTCTATAAATATCCATCTCAAACCACATTTTAACCAATTCAACTATGTTTATCAATGCACAACTGTTTCCAGATGCTACTCCTGATATTAAAATTGCATCCCTCACATTAGAAAAGAATACTTACTGAAAAAAATAAACTATATAATACTGTCTTAAGTCCTTGTCCACCAATTCATTAACCTACTAATAAGGAAATGTTACTTTTAAAAATATACCTTTTAAAATATTTTAAGTGCCACGAATTTTTAAGGCAAAATTTCTAAATGTTATATTAGTAACCCATGAATTATTATTTTTCATGGTAAGAGAGAATTATTTCTGAAATTAATCAAATACAATGGTTCTTAAAGTGCGGTTTTGAGATCACTTGCATCAAAATCACAACTTTTTTTTTTTTTAATTTATTTATTTGACAAAGAAAGAGATCACAAGTAGGCAGAGAGACAGGCAGAGAGAGGAGGAAGCAGGCTCCCCACTGAGCAGAGAGCCCGATGTGGGACTCGATCCCAGGACCCTGAGATCATGACCTGAGCCGAAGGCAGTGGCTTAACCCACTGAGCCACCCAGGTGCCCCAAAATCACAACTTTTAAACTATTTTTGATCCTCACAGCAAAACTTACATTGAGTGAAACGCACAAATCTTAAGTACTCTGACCAAGGCACACACTAGTTTGACCCAACCCGTAGCAAGGTGCAGAACATGATTATGACTAGAGAAAGTTCTCATGATCTTTTCTAATCAAGACCTCCCCCTACTCCCACAGAGGCAACTGGTGTTCTCATTTTTTTCACCATTGAGCTTTATATGCCTTAACTGAGAATTCCGTTGTGTCAAGCTTTCACTCGGCTTAACGCTTCTGAAATTCATCCAGTAGTTTGTTCCTTTTTATTGCTGAGTACCACTGTGTAACTGTGTGGGAGTTTATAGTTCAATTTATTCATTTTTGTGTTGATGAACACCTGGCCTATTCCTGTGTTTTGGCTACTAAGAATAAAGCTGCTGTCCATGAACATTTCTGTGTAACATTTTTTGTGGATATCATCTTTCTTTCTGCTGAGTAAATATCTAGGAGTAGAAATGCTTCTTACACACCCTGCAGTTTTACTCCTAAGTATCCACTCAAGATACACTACCTATAAAAGGATATCCACAAAAAGACTTCTATAAAAACATTTGTCACACTTTCCCCAGAGTGACAATACCATTCTGCACTCCCACACAAAATGTAAGAGTTCTGGTTGCTCCAAATCCTTCCAACATTGGGTTTTGCTTACTTAATCATTTCAACCATTCTGGTATTTATATAGTGGAGTCTCATTTTCGTTTAATTTTCATTTCCTAGATGACTGATAATATTGAGTACTTTTTCCTGTGCATGCATGTTTAGACATTTGTAGATCTTATTTTGTCTGCTCATAACTTTTTGCCAGTTTTTTAATTGGATTATTTATCCTTTTATTGTTGACTTACAGAAAATCTTCATATATTCTGAGTTTTTACATCTTCTGGATACCTGTCCTTAATCTGAAATGTATTCTGCAATATTTTCTCTCATTCTGTGGTCTACCTATGCATTTTCCTAATTGTGTCTTTTGGTAAGCAAAAGGTCTTGATGAAGAAAAACTTACCAACTTTTAATTTATGATGATTCCGGGGCGCCTGGGTGGCTCAGTGGGTTAAGCCACTGCCTTCGGCTCAGGTCATGATCTCAGGGTTCTGGGATCGAGTCCCGCATGGGGCTCTCAGCTCAGCAGGGAGCCTGCTTCCTCCTCTCTCTCTCTGCCTGCCTCTCTGCCTACTTGTGATCTCTCTCTGTCAAATAAATAAATAAAATCTTTAAAAAAAAAAAAAATTTATGATGATTCCTTTTATGGCCTGTCCAAGAAACCTTTACTCATCCCCAAGATATTCTCTTATGATCGCTCCTACAAGGATTATGATACTGTCATATTTAGATCAGTGATCCATATTACATAAGACAGGAGATAGGGGTTAAAGTTCATTTTTTCTTCCGTATTGATAGTTAGTTGTTCCGACATCATGTGTTGAAAAGATTTCCTTTCCTCAAATGGTACCTTTGTTAAAAATCGAATGTCCATATTAGTGCAGTTCCATTTCTAGGCTCTCTCTTAAGTATCCTTATGCTACTACCACACAGTACTGATAAAGCATATGTTTAAAATATAGATTCTTATACCCCACCCCAGACCTACTTTCTGGACAGTCCAGAAATATGAAGTTCTAACAAGCTTCCTAGTTGATTTTTCTGCACCGTAAAGTTTGAGAAGTGTATTATTTTGATATTGCTTCTCTAAAACTGAGACAAATCAATGAATTCACAAAGTAATGAGTCCACATGGGAAGAACAGTGAACCTGGAATTAGGAAAATAAGTTCTCATTCAAGATGTGATACTCAAAAGTGAGGTATCGTTTTATTTATCACAACTTAGGGCCCACAATTCTTCACATGTAAAACAAGAGGGTAGGACCAGACCCAACCATTCAGGTATGGAGTGAGTGCCCACACTGCCTAGGAATTACAGATATAAAGATGAAAAAGGCAAGTCTTTCCTCAAGAACACAGTCTAGAACAGGGTTATTAAAGAATTTTGTGCAGTCATCACATGTGGGTATTAAATGCTTGAAATGTGGCTAGTGAGACCATAGAATTAACTTTTAATTTTACATAATTTTGAATAATTTAAATTAAATAGTTACATGTGGCTAATGGTTAACATATTGGGCAGCAAAGGGAATTTTAAAAATAATTTTTAAAAAGATGAATTTACAAATTAGTTAATGAATATCAACTTCCTAGTTTTGATATTGTCCTACAGCTATACGTCACTACTAGGGGAAGGTAATCAGTAGTACATGGATTCAGTAGTACATAGTATTTTTGTAACTTTCCTTGAGTCTATAATTATTTGAAAATAAGAAGTTTTTTTTTTTTTAATTAACTTATTTGACAGAGATCACAAGCAGGCAGAGAGGCAGGCAGAGAGAGGAAGGGAAGCAGGCTCCCCACTAAGCAGAGAGCCCGATGCAGGGCTATCCCAGGACCCTGGGATCATAACTCAAGCCAAAGACAGAGGCTTTAACCCACTGAGCCACCCAGGCGCCCCTGAAAATAAAAAGTTTTTAAAAACAAATTTAAAAAATCGGTAAATGCCACATACATAAAGAAAGTCTTGTGAGTCTGAGAACTCCAAGAATAAACAAAATATGGGAGGAAGGGAAGGTATAGGAGGTGCAGAGAGAAAGGAAACTTGGACTAGACTGTAACGGAATTTTCTGTGTCTAATAAGTATATTTAGCTTTTATCTCAAGATCAGTGGTTGTCAGATCAGTGATGGTCTGAAAAAGAGCCCCCCTGGTCTATAGTAAAATGAAAAAAGGTACAATGAAGTAAGGATTTTTTTTTTTAATTGACACGTCACTTACATACAATAAGTCATTAATTTAAGTCCATTGCTCAATGAATTTATATATGTGAATACACCCATGTAGACACCACTAAGATGAAGATATAGAACATTACCTCAACAGGCTCTCTCAAGGTCCCTGCCTCTTAATCCCTTGGAATTTCTTTCAAAAATATATATTCAAAGAAGAATATACATTTCCAAGGAAGACATACAAATGACCAACAAGTACATAAAAAGGTGTTCAACATCATTAATCATCAGGGAAATGCAAATCAAACCCATAATGAGATCTCACCTCACACCTATTAGAATAACTATTACCGGGGCGCCTGGGTGGCTCAGTGGGTTAAGCCGCTGCCTTCGGCTCAGGTCATGATCTCAGGGTCCTGGGATCGAGTCCCGCATCAGGCTCTCTGCTCAGCGGGGAGCCTGCTTCCTCCTCTCTCTCTCTGCCTGCCTCTCTGCCTACTTGTGATTTCTCTCTGTCAAATAAATAAATAAAAAAAATCTTTTAAAAAAAAAAAAAAAAAAAAAAAGAATAACTATTACCAAAAAGGCAAAAGATAACGAGGGTTAGTAAAGATATAGAGAAAAAGGAACCCTTGTACACAATAAATGAGAATGTAAATTGGTACAGCCATTATGGAAAACATTATGGAGGTTCCTCAAAAATTAAAAAGAGAAGTGAGGGGGCGCCTGTGTGGCTCAGTCCTTAAGCATCTGCCTTCGGCTCAGGTCATGATCCCAGGGTACCAGGATCAAGCCCCACATCCGGCTCCCTGCTTGGCAGGAAGCCTGCTTCTCCCTCTCCCTCTGCTGCTTCCCTACTTGTGTTCCTTCTCTAACTGTGTTTCTCTCTGTCAAATAAATAAAATCTTTAAAAATATAAATTTTTAAATAAATAAATAAAAAGAGAAGTACCAAAGGATCCAACAATCCCACTTCTGGATACTTATCTGAAGGAAATGAAAACACTATCTGCAATCCTGTGTTCACAACAGCCAAGACATGCAAACAACCTAAGTGTTCGTCAACAGGTGAATGGTTAAGGAAAATGTGACACACATACGTATATATGCAATGAAATATATATATTTACATATACATACATATACACAGGTATATATTTATACACATATATACGTACATAATGGAATATTATTCAGCCTTTAAAAAAGAAGGAAATCCTGATATTTGTGACATGAATCAACCTGGAGAACATTATGTTAAGTGGAATAAGCCAGATACAGAAAGACAAATAATGTATAATCACACCCACATGTAGAAACTAAAAAAGTTGAACTCATGATAATAGAGTGTAGAAAGGTAGCCGCCAGTGGCTAGGAGATAGGGGAAATGGGACATGCTCATCAGGGGTACAGACATTCAGTTTTAAGATGAAAAAGTTCTGGAGACTTGATATACAGTATGATGACTGTAGTTAATAATAATTTGTTGTATACTTGCAATTTGCTAAGAGAGAACATCTTAAAATCTTTTGTTCTTGCCACAAAAAGTAACTATGTGAGGGGATGGATATGTACATTAGGTTGGCCACAGTAATAATTTCACATTGTATACATATTGAAACAATTTACTGTATACCATAAATACATATAATATTTATTCATCAATCATACCTCAATAAGGCTGGAAAAATATACGTTTATATAGATTTAATATATATTTTATATATTAAATGTTTTTATATATTATGTATATATATAAAACACATGTTGATAGTGAAAACTATGCTATTACCTCACATATTGCTGGTGGGAATGTAAAATTGTACAGTCCCTTTGGAAAACAGTTTGGCAGCTCCTCAAATAGTCAAAACACAGAGTCCCTCCATGATCCAGCAATGCCACCTAGGTATATACCCAAAAGAACTGAAAACACATGTTCACACAAAAACATGTACATGGATGTTTGTTGCGGCAATACTCATAATAGCCAGTGAGTCAAAACAAGCCAAATGTCCATGTGAATGATGAATGGGTAAGTAAAATGAGCTTGTCCACACAAGGGAATATTATTCAGCAATACAAAGATATGAAGTACTAATACCTGCCATAGCCTGGGTAACACTTGAAAACCTTGAAACCTGACCCAAAAGGTCACATATTGTACAATTCTACTTATATGAAATGTCAAGAAGCAAATCCATAGAGACAGAAAGTAGATCAGTGGTTGCCAGGAGTGGGGAGAAGGAATGAAGTGTGATGGCTCATGGGTACGAGTTTTTGGGGGGGTGATGCTCTTGAATTAGATTTTGGAGATGATTGCACAGCTTTGTAAATATGCTAAAAAGCAATGAATTAAACACTTTAAAAGGGTGTTTTGTGACATATAAATTATATCTTAATAAAAAATACAAATAAAAAAATGAAAGGGAAAGCAAAAAATTATGCTATCAATGTAAAATGTTTGACATCTGCAGATTTAATCAATGCTCTGTTGGCAAACACTTTTTAAAAAATTATTTTAAAATAATTATAGAACCATTTATACACATTATATAACTATTTTATACATATAGCCCCATCTAATACTCACTAAATTATAAAGTAATTGGTATTAAAATAATTTAGTAATTTGTCCATAGTCACAAAGTTAAGAAGTAGTGAGGCAGGATTCTAACTTAATATAATCAAAATCCAGAGTCCAGGTCCTTAACTATTTTCATATAGTGCTTTTCTACCTCCCCCCTCCCTTGCAGAAAAAAAAGAAAGAAGAAAGAAAGAAAGGAAGGAAGGAAGAAAGAAAGAAGGAAAGAAAACACAGTATGGTGCATTTGTACCATATATGGTACATTTTAGCAAAACTATGTCTTCAACTACAATTCTGTTTCAATTTATATCTTATTGTCCTGGACATATGTAGGTGATAATATCTAGCCCAGAAAACTTATTTTCTCCTAAGGCCGCTGTTCACAGAAGACAAAAACATCAATCAGAAGCCATATGCAAATAAAAAGAAACTTGATTTATAGTTTTCTCATAAAACAAAATATTCAAATAATCTGCTTTAAACACGTGTTAAATGTTTGAGGTAGAATCCTACTGCTAGGGATTGTTTAGAAAGACTCAAAAGAAAAAAGAGGGCTCACAATTAAAAAAATTACCACAGAGCTAGAGTAACCACGATAGTGTGGTATTGGCATAAAGACAGACATGGAGATCAATGGAATCAAACTAAGAGCCAGAAATAAACCCTTACATTTGTGACCAACTGGTTTTCAACAAGGATGCCAAAACCATTCAGTGGGGGAAAGAACAGTTTTTCCAACAAATGATGCTGAGGCAATGGGATAGTAACATTCAAGAGAATGAAGTTAAACCCCTACCTTGTAACACATACAAAAATTAACTCAGAAAGAACCATATCCTAGCTCAACATAATAGCTAACACTTTAAAACTCTTAGATATGAAATCAAAAGCACAAGTGACAAAATAAAAATATATTCAATTTCAAAATTAAAAATATTTGTGCTCAGAGGGCACCATCAAGAAAAAGAAAAAATGGGGTGCCTGGGTGGCTCAGTGGGTTAAGCGTCTGCCTTCAGCTCAGGTCATGATCCCAAGGTTCTGGGATGGAGCCCCCCGTTGAGCTTCCTGCTCAGCGGGGAATCTGCTTCTCCCTCTCCCACTCTTACATCCCCCTGCCTGTACTTTCTCTCATACTCTGTCAAATAAATAAGATCTTTCAAATAAAAAATAAACCATGTGAGACATGACCTCATATCTGTCAGGATGGCTAAAATAAAAATGACAGTCAATAACAAGTGTTGGTGAGGAGGTGGAGAAACTGGAGCTCTCATATACTGCTGGTGGGATTAAAAAATGGTACCATCCCTTTGGAACAATTTGGCAGTTCCTTAAAATGTTACATATAGGGACGCCTGGGTGGCTCAGTTGGTTAAGCAGCTGCCTTCGGCTCGGGTCATGATCCCAGAGTCCTGGGATGGAGTCGCGCATCGGGCTCCTTGCTCGGCAGGGAGCCTGCTTCTCCTTCTGCCTCTGCCTGCCATTCTGTCTGCCTGTGCTTGCTCTCTCACCCTCTCTCTGATAAATAAATAAAATCTTTAAAAAAAAAAAGTTACACATAGAGTTATCATATGACCAAGCATTTCTACTACATATACTCAAGATAACTAAAAACAACTGTTCGCATACAAAAACTTGTATGTCAATGTTCATAGCAGGAATATTTATAATATCCAAAAAGGGGAAGAACCCAAATGTATACCAGCTGATGAAGGGATAAATTAATTGAGGTATATTCACACAACAGAATATAACTCAGCAATGAAAAGGAATGAAATACTGATACAGGATGGATGAAACTTGAAAACATTATACAGTGTGAGAGAAGCCAATCACAGAAGACAGCATATTGTATGATTCCCATCTACTTTAAATTCTGGAACATGAAAATTTAGAGAGACTGAAAGTAAATTAGCAGTTGCCAGGGGTGAGGAAGATGAGGAATGTCTGCTAATGGCCATGGGGGGGAGGGGGGGGGGCGCAAGCAGGGGAGGTATTTGTTCTTTCAGGGGTGATGAGATGTTCTGAGATTAGACTATGGTGATAGTTGCACAACTCTGCAAATATACTAAAACCACTGAATTTCACTTTAACCTTTACGGTATATGAATTGTATCGCAATTGCCCCGTTTAAAGGAAAAAAAAAAAGGAAAGAAATATTTGATGGAAGTCTCTTTGGGTAATTTGAAATTCTCTACCCATTCATCTTTTCCATCAGTTTATATGTCTGCTTGTTTTCAACATAAAATTCTTTTTTTTTTTGGTTACCAATCATCCTCAATTTTCCTATTACAGAAAATATGTGAAGCTACCAAGAATAAGTACAAGCATTTTTTTTTTTAAGTAGGTCTAGGGACACCCGGATGGCTCAGGGGTTAAAGTCTCTGTCTTTGGCTCAGGTCATGATAACAGGGTCCTGGGATTGAGCCCTGCATCAGGCACTCCGCTCCGCAGGGAGCCTGCTTCCGTTCCTCTTTCTCTCTCTCTCTCTCTCCCTCTCTCTGCGTTCCTCTCTGCCTACTTGTGATCTCTATCAAATAAATAAATAAATAAATAAATAACTCTTTAATAAATAAATAAATAAATAGAGTAGGTCTGACTGTTCAGGAGCAAATTGTGTTTTCTTTCCACCAAGAAGCAAATTAGTGATAAAGATTAATTTAAATTGTATCTTTAGATACAATGAAGAGGGGCACCTGGGTGGATTAATTGTGAAGTATCTGCCTTCCGCTCAGATCGTGATCCAGGGGTCCCTGGGATGGAGCCTGCATCTAGCTCCCTGCTCAGTGGGAAGCCTGCTTCTCCCTCTCGCACTCCCCCTGCTTGTGTTCCCTCTCTCACTGTCTCTCTCGCTGTCAAATAAATAAACAAAATCTTAAAAACAAACAAACAAAAAAGATACAATGAAGAGAAAACCTAACACTTATCAATCAAAATTTCAAATTAGAATTAAAATGTCTTCGTGAGGGACCCTTGGGTGGCTCAGTCAGTTGAGCATCTACCTTTGGCTCACGTCATGATCCCAAGGTCCTGGGATGGAGACCCGCATCATCAGGCTCCTTGCTCAGAGGGAAGCCTGCTTCTCCCTCTCCCTCTGCCTGCTGCTCCCCTTGTTCCTTCCTACTCTGTGTCTCTCTGACAAATAATAAATAAAAAATCTTTATAAATAAATAAATAAAATATTTTAGTTGAAAACACTTTATGGTACATTGCTTAAACATAATTTGTCCATGGTTTGTGGAAAATCTTTTCAACCCAATACTTAATTCTGTTTTGCTGCTGCTTAATGTATTCTTAAGTATTTTACAATTATTTAAAATGTTTTATGGAACAGCTACATAGGCAGTTTTTAAATGTGTTCTATTTCTTTATCTGAGATATCTAGTAAATCCTTAGCTTTCTCCAATCAAAATGACTTAACCCACTGAACTAGAGGAGGATGCACAGAAATGATAACACAACTAAGCTTAAATCTCTGGTCCAGGTCACAGCCATTTTTATCCCTAGCATAATTATAACAAATGCAACTTTATCCTCCTTAATGGCTTATTTAACAGTTTTTAACAGGTTTTCCTTGTAACAAAAATAATTTATCCCTAGAAATATATACCTAGGGGCTCCTAGGTGGCTCAGTGGGTTAAAGCCTCTGCCTTCGGCTCAGGTCATGATCCCAGGGTTCTGGGATCAAGCCCCACATCGGGCTCTCTGCTCAGTGGGGAGCCTGCTTCCTCCTCTCTCTCTGCCTGCCTCTCTGCCTACTTGCGATCTCTGTCAAATCAATAAATAAAATCTTTAAAATAAATAAATAAATATATATATACCTAGAAATCCAGACACAAAGAAAAAAATGAAACTACTCTCAATCATTTCTTGACCAGAATTCACAAAAATCACTGTTGACATTCTTACAGATTTCTTATGGACTTTTTTTTCTGCACACACCTGAGTTTTAACAAATGTTAGACCATAAGCAATTCTGTATTCTGCATTTTATGTAAGGTGAGCATTTCTCCATCATTAAATATACAAAATCGTGATTATAGCTTGTATGTTTGACATCATGAATGTGTATGCTCTATCATCTTATTTAATGCGTTAGGCATCTTTGCCCTCTGTATTTTGCTATATGAGTTATTATTTGTATTTATTATCTCCAGCATATTTTAGGTTAATAATCCTCTACCTATAATGTCCTATTACTTGGTCTACCTGTTCAACTCATTAAATCATGAAGTCTGGCACATCTGTATTACATACTTCGGGAAAACACAGGGGTGCTTTTCATAGCCCCAAGAATCCTTCCTCTATGTGTTTGGTTTCAGCAGCTGCTTTCCATCTTGGTGGGCACTTGGGGACTTATTTATGAGCATGCTGGGCTGTGTTCTGCTTTGTGTAACTGCTATCTAAAGTCCTCATTTCTAAAAAATAAAATTAAGTTAAATTAAATAAATAAAGTCCTCATTTTTTTTTGCCATTACGGAAATGTTACATGCTTTAGCAACGTCTGTTGGCTGCTTCCTGTCAATTGCATCGCCACCAAGCTTGCTGCTCTCAGTCAGGGTGTTTCCTAAATGCCAACCCGGAGATACTATAACATATATAAGAAACAGAAATTAATAAAGTCCCGCCACAGAGCTTTCACTGTGAAGTTGAGTCAAATGGTGCCTCAAGAAGAAGAAATAAGCCAAAGGTTTTAAATGTTTATTTACAAACTACACAAGTAACCAATCTATATAAAAATTATTTTCAAAGAGTACAGAAATACATAAAGTTGGGGCGCCTGGGTGGCTCAGTGGGTTAAGGCCTCTGCCTTCTGCTCAGGTCATGATTCCAGGGTCCTGGGATCGAGCCCCGCATCGGGCTCTCTGCTTGGCAGGGAGCCTGCTTTCTCCTCTCTCTCTCTGCCTGCCTCTCTGCCTACTTGTGATTTCTGTCTGTGAAATAAATAAATAAAAATCTTAAAAAAAAAAAAAAAGAAAGAAAGAAATACATAAAGTTAAATGGAAAAATTACTCAGCTCTACAATCATGCTTTCTAGGAATACTCACTGTAAACAGTCTGGAATTTGTTAGACCCTTTTCTTGCTCCTGTCCATACAAACTACAAACACTCCTAGCTAAGAAATTATAATGAAATTCCACACATTAAGTTTTTAAAAGTTTGGGGTGCCTGGGTGGCTCAGTCAGTGAAGTGTCTAACTCTTGATTTTGGCTCAGGTCATGATCTCAGGGTTGTGGGACAGAGCCCCATGTAAGTCTCCGTACTCAGCAGAAGAGTCTGCTTGAGATTCTTTTTCTCCCTCTGCCTCTGTTCCTCTCCTACTTCTCCCCTAAATAAATAAATAAATAAATAAATCTTTAAAGAAATTCAATTGCATAAGTAATCCCTGCTCTTTGCAAAAATTTTAAACAGCACAGAGGTATATGAAGTACCAATGACCCCTCTGCTTTTAACAGTCTGGTGATATCAATTCCAGACATTTTCCCTATATAAGTCCAAGCAATTACTTATGGACATATTAGTAACTGCTACACTAAAAGAACAGGACATAAAATACAAATACTATAAAATACCTTCCATGGTCAGTTCAAATCTCTGTAGCATGATCCTGCTCCTTAGATAAAATTTAGGGTGGATGCCATGACTTTACTGATAACAAATATCCAAAAGAAATCCTCTACTCATTTTTAGTCACCAACAATCATTGAGAATATCTCAGTATGGTTCCTTTGATGCAGGTAATGCCTCTCCCCATACTGCCTCTTATATTCTCTCCCCTACCCCTAGTCTTTGTCTGTTCTTAAGGCTTCCAGTTCCTTTATTTCTGCTGAGGTAGCCCTGCCCCTGATGGGAGGCCTGTGGCAGAGTGTCCAGTGCTCCTCCTGACATACTGTGGACCCATGTCTGGTCCACAGAAACACGTACCTCTCAATTAGAAATTTACCATACAAGTCATATTCACATACGTGCAAAAGGACATTTATTCAAGGATATTCTTTACAAAATTGTTTCAAGTAGCAAAGGACAACGAAACACCCCAAAGGCTCACCAAATGAATGATTTTTTTCTTTTTTAAAGGAGAATGACTGGGGCACTTGGGTGACAGTCAGTTAAGTGTCTGACTCTTGGCTTTGGCTCATAGTGTAATCTCCGGGTATTGAGATCAAGCCTGTGCTGGGCTCCATGCTCAGCAGGGAGTCTGCTTGGGACTCTGTCTCCCTCTCCCTCTACCCCTTCCCCCACTCTAAAATAAATAAATAGGGGTGCATGGCTGGCTCAGTTGACTGAGTGTCCAACTCTTGGTTTCAGCTTGGGTCATGATCTCAGGGTCATGGGATCGAGCCCCTGCGCTGGGCTCTGCTGAGCACAGTCTGCTTGAGATTCTCTCCCTCTGCTCCTCCCCTCAACATGCTCTTTCTCTCTCTCAAATAAATATATAAAATCTTTTTAAAAATAATAATGCAATGGGGCGTGGGTGGCTCAGTGGCTTAAGCCGCTGCCTTTGGCTCGGGTCATGATCTCAGGGTCCTGGGATCGAGCCCCGCATCGGGCTCTCTGCTCAGCAGGGAGCCTGCTTCCCTCTCTCTCTCTCTCTGCCTGCCTCTCCGTCTACTTGTGATAGCTCTCTGTCAAATAAATAAATAAAATCTTAAAAAAAAAAATAATGCAATAAATAAATATCTTAAAAGAATGACTAAATATGTCACAGTATTATTTTGAATCATCTGAAATTGCCCACATTTGACATTTTCTGCTTCTAGAAACTATAATTTCAGATGGTTCAATCTAAAACAGACTGAATCATAGTATCTAAATATTCAATCTAAATATATGTATACATTTATATATGTGTATAATACAAATGTATGTATATAACATATATGTATGTGTGTATATAGATATATCTATAATTACAAAATGGGCTGTATTGTGTTTTCCTCAATTCACTGTTTAAGTCCTAAACCTTAGTACTCTGGAATGTGACTGTATTTGGAAATAGGGCCTTTTTTTTTTTTTTAAGATTTTATTTTATTTATTTGACAGAGAGACAGAAAGAGAGGGAACACAAGCAGGGGGAGTGGGAGAGGGTGAGGCAGGCTTCCCCCTGAGCAGGAACCTGATGTGAGGCTCAATCCCAGGACCCTGGGATCATGATCTGAGCCGAAGGCAGATGCTTTACAACTGAGCCACCCAGGTGCCCCAGAAATAGGGTCTTTAAAGTGGTAATTAAGTTAAAATGGGTCTTAGGGTGGGCTCTAATCTAGCATGACTGGTGTCCTTACAAGAAAAGGAGATTAAGGGGTGCCTGGGTGGCTCAGTCAGCTAAATTAAAAAAAAAATTTTTTTAAATACTATACTGAAAAACAAAAAAGTAAATATTACTCCTAACTACATCCTTTTATTGTGGGGAGGAGAATTAAAGAACCCACTACCACCTATTCCATTTTACTCTCTCCCAGTTGGGAATCAATTCGGTACCAATTTTCTTGATCTTTCTTCAGCGTTATCTATATATTTGTATTATTATCCCATGCACATAAACTTTTTATACAAATGAAATCATGCTTTATAGGTCACTCTGTAACATGCTTTATTTTTCCTTAGAAATATAAACATCGTTCCAGGTAAGTTCATATCAATTTACCTTATTCTTTCTAATACCTACACAGTGCTATGAAACACAAAGCCATAATTTATTCAGCTGTTCCCCATTGACCAAACTCATTTTTTTCCTTCTTCCCCTCTTATTATTTTTGCTACTAAAAACAATTCTGAAAAAAAAAAGACTGCAATCAACAGCTTTTAAGCTTTTCTCAGTCTAAAAGTCAACAAAATTTATCTTATTGCTTAACTTGCATCTCACTGATGACTGGTGAGGCTAAATACCCTTTCACATGGTATGAATCATTTATATTTTTTCTGTGATTTGCTTTTTATGATCTTGACTTTTTCTTCCTTGTAATTTCAACTCTTACACCCTCTTCAACCTGAGCTGAAATAAAGAGTTTTCCAAGTAGCTTTGGCTCCCCTTTTGTTAATTTATATGCATATATATCAACTGTTTCCTTGTATTATGATTGGCGATAAGTAGTATCTAATTTTTAGAGATGCCTGGCTAGAGAGTTGGTAGAGAGTGTGGCTCTTGAGCTCCAGGATACGAGTTTGACCCCAACACTGGGTGTAGAGATTACTTAAACAAATAAACTTTTTAAAAAAGTAGCTGATTTTTAGAATTTGAGGTTTTCCTTTAGGCCTCTTACATGATATATTTTTGTTAACGGTTATATGAGTGTTTGAGAAGAGTGTGTATTTTTAGCTCCTTAGGTATAAAGTCATAGTAAATATTTTTAAAAGTTAATGTTTGCTCTTTGAAATAAACATTGATAACAAATTACTGTTCATTTTCTTCTACTTAACATTTGCTCAGGGTATGCATATGTGTATTTGATTTTTAAGCTTTCTGCATTATTTTCTTTTATATTTGTCTGAAGTAACCAAATTTGGTTTTATACAATCTAAGGGCCTTTTTTTAAAAAAGAAGAAAAAAGAGAGAATTTATTCCAGTCATATTTATTGTAAACATTGTCACATATGCTCATAGTTTGTTCTCTCTCTCCTCCCACCCTGACTTTTCTACTTTTCCTTGCCTGATTTTTTGTTTGTTTTCCTCAATACCTGTTTTCCTTTTCTACCTGTTTGATTTATGAATTTCCCTAACAATTTTAAGAAACATACTACAGTGGACATTTGATATTTTCTCTCCACTTCATGAAATTCCCCAGTTTTCACTTAGGTATATACCTCTAAATCAGCCCTTGTGTTTCACTGATAGTTTATGGCAGGTCTTGGGAAGTGATTTCTTTTTTCTGGCCACAATAACTGGTCTCAGATTGGTCCACACATAGGAAACCTCAGGATTTTTTTTTGATGGTGTGGGCAGCTATGCTCTTTCCCTTTCCAATTTAAAGAGAAAGCATAAAATTTCAAATACAGACATCCTGCAAAAGAAAGAAGCCAGTTTGAGGATGAACGTGTACACAAAGAAAAGCAAAGCTGGGAGGATAAAACAGAGAGTAAAGGAATTGCTTATCAATAATCTAAAGTATCTTAATATTAAAATTTAAGTCTGTTTTCTTCCTATTAAAAACAGTATCTATGGTCTCCTCTGCTCCCACCACAAAAGTTTTAACAGACTCTATGTTACCCACCAACTGCCCACCGCCCATCTCCCATCCCAAGCACTTATTGCAACTATGTAGAATTTTAGCTCTAGAATGGTTAGTTCTCCTCCAAGATCTATTTTGCATGTCCAACAGCTCATAAGCTTCTTCTTTGTCCTTTTGTATGTTATTTAAGAACTCTTTGGTTTGATTATCTAGTCCTTTAATTTAATCATCAAGTGCAACCATGAAGCTATTCGATCTGCTATTAAAGTTTTTATTTCAGAAAACATGTTTCTAATTTCCCAAAATTTTCTTATTCTCATTTCTTTTTCATAGCACCCACTGCTGTTTTATGGAAATTACATGCTCTCACATTTTTTAGGATATTTTTGGACAAAAATGTTATCTTTGTCCACTACATTCAGTTTGTTTTCTCAAAGATCAATTCCTCTTTATGTTCAGCTTGATGTTACTCTTTTATCCTAATGGTTTTCCTTAAATATTTAGTGAGAATCAGTTAACTGAATTGACAGATGAAGTTGGTTTCCTAACTCAGTGATTCTTAATTTGGGATGCACTACAGAAATCATCTTTTTAAAGAAAGCTCCCTCCTTGATTTTAATGTGCATCCACCACTAAGAACCAATACTTTAACACATGTAAAAATCACTCTTCTCCCTGCCATGAATGTACATGCTGACTGTAAGAGTTCTGGCTGTCGAAACTATCACACATTGGTGAAGAAGGTTAACAATAAGATGGGTGCCTTCCGAAGGAAGGAGCTCCACATGCACAGTGACAAGTGGAAATTCTCTAAAGTATAACCCTGATTCTCCGGGCGCCTGGGTGGCTCAGTGGGTTAAGCTGCTGCCTTCAGCTCAGGTCATGATCTCAGAGTCCTGGGATCGAGTCCCGCATTGGGCTCTCTGCTCAGCAGAGAGTCTGCTTCTCTCTCTCTCTATCTGCCTGCCTCTCCATCTACTTGTGATTTCTCTCTGTCAAATAAATAAATAAAATCTTTAAAAAAAAAAAAAAAATAACCCTGATTCTCCCTCTGGCCCTAAAGCCCATGATGGAAATACCCTCAGTTTACAGAAAAATGTTCTAGTAGCTTAGCCCTGTGAGTAAACATTGTAATTAGGTATCCTAATTGGTCCTGCTATGATTGTTCTGAAGTTTGCTAATTCATTACTTTTGACCACTGCTATGATCTGAATGTTTCTTTCCCACCTCAAAATTCGTACACTGAAATCCTAAAACTCAAGGTATTATGAGGTAGGGCCTTTGGGAAATGTTTGGGTCATGGGAGCAAAGTCCTCATAAATGGGATTAGCACCCTTACGAAAGAGAGCTCAGGGAGCTTGCTTGCCCCTTCCACCATGTGAGGGTACATCATGAAGTACACAATCTACAACCTGGAAGAAGGCCTTCACCAGAATCCAACCATGCTGGCACTATGATTTGGACTCCCAGCCTCCAGAACTGTGAGAAATAAATATCTGTTGTTTAAAAGCCACTCAATCTATGATATTTTGTTATAGCAGCCTGAATGGACTAGGATAACCAACCTCTACCCCCTCCTACTTTTCAAAGGCTCGGAGTGTTGGCATCTTCCAGAATTGCAGTGGGAAGACTTACTTTCCTACTTATTCACCTTTAAGTCTATATTGGGTTGCAGATTTCTCCACACTGTATGGTTCTGCCATCAACATGATCCCACATACTTAACATTTTTCATAAATTCTTCCATTTTTTGATCTTTAAACACCCTGCCCAGCTTTTGAACAGTCCTTATTTTCCTATTTTTAATTCTTTTTGTTACTTACCTAGATTTTTGTTAAGATTACTTATTTTAGAGGAAGGGAGGGGCAGAGGGAGAAGGACGGAGTCTTAAGCAGATTCCGTGATGACCACAGAGCCTGACGCAGGGCTCAATCTCATGACCCTGAGATCATGACCTGAGCAGAAACCAGGAGTCATCATTCAACCGACCTGGCACCCAGGCACCCCTAGATTTTTTTATTATACAAATAAAATAACCTTATATTAAATGAATCAGATCATACTGAAGAATTTAAGTTATAAAAGATGTAGTCTCTCACACCAACTTTTCCCTCCCGAAATTTCCTATTAACATGACTCAAGTAATTACTGCTATATTACTATTTTTCCCTTTCCATATTCTATTCTCTGGAAGTGGGTACTAAGTCTAGCCCATTCAATGAGAGGGGAACTAATCTCCATCTCTTTGAGAAGGGAGTATCTAAATATATTTTTGTAATTATTCTGCAAAGGATATTTGTCTCTTCTACTCCAATTTATGCATTCAATCATTTATTTATATCAGTATGGACTCAAGGAAATATTTATTTTATCCTTTCAGTCAAAATAGAATGCTACAGTTATTTCATTGTTGAAATTGTTCAAGCTTTGGCCATTGTGCATTCTTTCAGGCTGGCTCCCGTGTCCTTTTCACAAGTCCTCCCCTCTCTCCCACCCCCATTTTTTTAGTACTTCCTTACTTTTTGGCACCATTTGATGCTCGGGGCTCATCTTGTGGTATATATCATATTGGTTCTGTTTCTCTGGAGAACCCTAAAATAGTAGATAATCAATACGCATATTGGTGAAGGAATGAATGGGGCAAGTTACAGTAATTTTTTAAGGCTCCATAAGCAATTCTGAGGCATAGTCACTATAATCAGTAATACCCCACATACCCACTACCTCAAATTAATGAATGAATGGTATAGGTGAATAAGAATAGTCTTGATACAGACCTAGAATCAAATCTTAAAGCTGGCATTCACTAGCTATTTGGTTTTAAAGTAAGTATTCCTTGGGGTGCCTGGCTGGATCAGTCCATGAAGTATGCGACTCTTGATCTCAGAGTTACAGGTTCAAGCCCCATGGTGAGTGTAGAGATTAGTTTAAAAAATCATAACTTTTTTTAAAGTTCCTCCATAAAATAATTAAATAAATATTCATTATAGTCTTGATGTCTTCACATTTAAGACCAAGAGACTATCACCATCCTCACGGAGGACTGTTATGATTTACATGATAATAGATTCAGTGGATCAAGCAAAATGTCTGGTACAAAGCAAGCACTCAATACACAAAAGTTGCTTTTTTCCATTTTCCCCCTAATTCACTGGGAAGACGAAGATCACCCGGTACCAGTTCCTTAACTGTATTCTACATATAACATAACAGACTTCTGCCCATGCATCTGTCCTTTCAGCCTACCAGAACATCCTAAAGCTAACTTATCCATCTATGAAGAGGAACTCTATACTTGATTCCTTTCTCTCCTTAACCATTTCTCTTCTGCTTCCAAAATATGGAGCTTATTAAATAAGAATTCACTGCCTTTCCTGTCTCTCTCTCCATTCCTCGCCTACTTCTCCTCTAAAACTTCTCTTTCCTTCACTGACCAATCCCACCTAATCCATGGCAGTCTTCTGATTGTTCCTGCCAACCAAAATGGCTTTCTTAGAGGTCGGAACTATTGTTCCCCACATCAGAGGCGGAGAGTCTTTTTCTGCCTTCCCTCTCCTCTCTGCAGGTCTGGAGGCTGCTGCTGTCTCCCCTTCCTCCACACTTCCTCTCCTAAATTGTCTTCCCCCTCCCCAATTACACATCATCTTTCTCTCATATGAATGCTTGTATCTCACGTTGATTTCCAAGGCTCAATGCTGTTTGCTTTCCTATTAGCTTTTTTCCTACAAAGTTTCAAACTATTTCTGTGTAAAAGGCATTACCTTTTTATAATAAAGTTCCAAATCTTCGGTTAGACAAGTTCAGTTCAGAACATTTCATTTCAAAACCAATTAACAGTCTTTGCAACATGTTGAATTGCCCTGCCTCTTCAGAGACTTTCTTCCAATTTCTCCATTTTACCAATGACACCAGAACTTTAACCTGTCTCTAAACCCAAATATAATCTGCAAATTTTCTCACCAAATCCTATCAATTCTTTTCATAATGTTCATCTCCTCCTGTTTATTCCTACCACTTCAGATTAGGCCCTGTTTTACACATGTCTGGCTCCTAATAGTCTTTTTGGCTCCCAATCTTTCCTTTATTCTTCAATGGTTTCATATTCCAATGTCTCAGTAATCTTTCCAATTCACAGTACTCAGCATGTCCCTCCTTGCTCTAGAACTACAGTACTATTTTCCACAATCTACTGGATCAAATCCAAACTCTTGGGTCCTAGCTTTCATGATCCTACCTAACACCACCTTCTTCACTGGCCAGTCTCACTCTCCACTTAAACACTTACTACACCACACACAGGAGCAGAGCTAGCAAGCTAATCATGCCATCTACCCTTCCCTTCTCTCCAGTCCAGACACGTTCTTCCCTGTGCTCCTTATCAGCTGTTCATTTTTTGCTAAATCTTTGCTACTTGCCCACTGAAATGACCTTTCCACTACGCTGTTTTTTTTCAAATACAATTAACCCCCTTTTTTTTTTTAAAGATTTTATTTATTTGTCAGAGAGAGAGACTGAGCAAGCAAGGGGAGCTGTGGCAGGGGGAGAAGCAGGCTCCCTGTCAAGCAAGAAGCCCCATGGGGGACTGGATCCTGGGATCAAGACCTGAGCCACCCAGGTGTCCCTGCTATTAACCCTTTGAGGACCAGTGCAAGTCTGTCCTCCTCTCTAAAACCTCCCAGAATATTTCTATATTATTTCTATATTCTATTATATTTCTAAACCCATTACCTTTGTTCTGGATACTATCATTCTCACTTCTTAGTAATCTTGTTACATAATATCTCTTCTCTCTCATATATTATTAACCTCTCCTTCTCTGTTAGTGTTTTTCCATTAAAATGTATCCTCATTCAATTTTTTTTTTTTTTTTTTTTAATTTTAAAAGGCAGGGCGCCTGGGTGGTTCAGTGGGTTAAGCCACTGCCTTTGGCTCAGGTCATGATCTCAGGGTCCTGGAATTGAGTCCTGCATCGGGCTCTCTGCTCAGCGGGGAGCCTGCTTCCCTCTCTCTCTCTGCCTGCCTCTCTGTCTACTTGTGATCTCTCTCTGTCAAAAAAATAAATAAAATCTTTAAAAAAAAAAGATTTAAATGGCAAAAAAAATTTTTTTCTGACCTTGCAACTCCTTCTATGTGTTCCCATTCTTTCTCCCTCCCAACCATCAGACTTCTTGAACAAGTAATTTATACTCATTGTCCCTTCTCCTCAAGTCCCATCCACTCTTCTCACCATTACCTGGTTTTTACTCATAAAATTGCTTGCAGAAGAATTCCAGAGTATCAAATCCAATGAACTCTGTAGGAAATATCTTGCTTTGGTGTTATGGCAACAATACCTCACTTTTCCTTTAAAGAACTTCTCTGCCTGACTTCTGAGGTCTGATATGCCTATCAAAAATGGGCTTGGGGCACCTGGGTGGCTCATGGGTTAAGGCCTCTGCCTTCGGCTTGGGTCATGATCCCAAGGTCCTGGGATCAAGCCCCGAATTGGGCTCTCTGCTCAGCGGGGAGCCTGCTAACCCCTCTCTCTCTCTCTGCCTCCCTCTCTGCCTACTTGTGATCTCCGTCAAATAAATAAACAAAATCTTTAAAAAAGGGAGGGGCTTATCTCTGGGGTGGGCACACGGCTGAACCAAAGGACCACACAAGGCAGAAAGGTGGCTAGGGCTGAGTTAGCCCCATGCGCTCATGTGATCTTAGAAGTTGCTGTCCCCAGGCCTTCCCAAGGCTTGATTATTCTGGCTTCCTTCACTTCTGTGAGCTTACCCAATATCTATCCATAAATCTAACCATAACTTTTCTGCTTAAGTTAGCTGAAGGCAATTTCTATTGCTCATAACCAATGAGAAATCAGAGTAGAGGTTAGAGTGGTACCTCTAATGGTTACACAACAACTTTCTTCTCCCTGTCTCCTTTACTGTGGCTTCTGTTGTTTAAGAAATTATAGTAGCTTGCATAGAGCACTGGGTGTGGTGCATAAACAATGAATTCTGGAACACTGGAAAGAAATTTTTAAAAAAAGATAAAAAAAAAAAAAAGAAATTATAGTAGCTAAGGTGACAATGCTTTCACCAGGGTACCCAATAATGGCTTCATTAATTGTGAGGTGAGGCTATGTGGGGCTCCACATGCAGCCAGGCGATAGTTAAAAGCGAAGGTATGGGAGCATAGATGGAAACTGGAGGAATCCTGGGGTACCTCTTTGTATTACCACTAGCAGTGAAGTTACCAGTAGAATACTGCTACCCTACACAGGGAAGACCTACAAGGGCTCAAAGCAATCAGAAATAAAAGTATGTCTGACTCCAAAGTCCACACTCTTTAGCATTCACTGATAGCTTTCTATTGCTATCAGTTCACCTGCAGCTCCTTAATCAAGAAATGATCCCTCTCACTTCCATGCCTTTGTACCTGTTAGTTTGTCTGGGATGTTACTATCAACATTCCAGCTGAAAACTTCTCACTATCCTCTTTGAAATTTTCTCTGGTCCCTAGAGATTAGTCCCAAACATCCTGACCTAATACTCCACAATGTCTTAACATGTGTCTTAACAATGTCTTAGCTCTACATGCTTGCTGGGTTTTCCCACTAGCCTGTAAAGTTTCTAAATGATAGAAACATCTTTTCTGTTTGTATCCTCAACAATTAGTACTCAGTATATGTGAGTAATAAATATCTATTTAAAGAATATCTGGCTTTTTTCTTTAAGATTTTATGTATTTATTTGTTGGGGGCGGGGGGACACAAACAGGGACAGTGGCAGGCAGATGGAGAAGCACAAGTCCTAATGAGCAAGAAGCTCGATGAGGGACTCAATCTCAGGACCCTATGATCATGACCTGAGCCGAAGGCAGACATTTAACCAACAGAGCTAGCCAGGCATCCCAATATCTGGTCGTTCTTCATTTTCCATAGTATTAACCACTGTATCTGAGATTTGGGGTACTTATATTTAAATTAGCATCTAATGAATACTGTATTCAGTTCCTTAATTATTTGATATAGTGTTCCCCAATCGTTCCTCTAAGTCTAAGGACTTCTAAGAGCTGAGTTCCAAGAGTTTACTATTTCTGTACTCTTTAGCACCTACGGGCATTAGGCACATGGTAAGCACTCAATACATACTTGAAGAACTGAATTTAAAACACAGTATTAGCACATTAATAGGAGCAACTTATCATGCTCCATAATCTAATTAAAAGATCTGGCCTTCTGAAATAGTACAATTGTACTCTATGGAAAATTTAATGAGAAAAAGAAAAATTATCCAATTGGACAGTTGAGAGCTCTTCTCTTAGTGAGAGTTCCACAAATATTTTACAGATAACAAGAGTCAACCTCTAGAGCTGAGAGTAAAAGACTCAAGCTATATATCCCCATGCATATTGGAAATAGATTACAAGTTTAAGGGGTCTGTCACAACCACAACTACCTAAATTCCACTAACCCTTAACAAATTCATAACAGAAGACATAAAAATATTTAATAACAAATCAATCAATGTCAAATCAACATATGCTAAAGATGTATAGGGTTAATTCTGCACGATATATAACATGGTAGTCATTTACTCATTCAACAAACATGTATTAAGTCCCTATGAATGACAAGTGTTAACGTTAGGTCCTATAATCACAAAGACAGGGGCACCTGGCTGGCTCAATCAGTACAGCATGCAACTCTTGATCTCAGGGTTGTAAGTTCAAAACCCACGTTGGGTATAGAGATTACTTAAAAATAAAATCTTTTTAAAAAAATAAATAAATAAAATTACAAAGATGAAGAGAACACAGTTCCCATATTGGGGGTTGCATCTTTGCCGTCCTGCAATGGTATTTAAAAATACAATGTGATGGATGTGGAGTCTACTTTTAAAAAAATAGAGAAAAACAGAATACAATGTGAAACATACTGCCTGGAGTTGCTCAACGTGGAGGCTCTTGGTGGCAGTCTGGTACAAAAGGTGGATAAACACATACCTTTGGCAATGTGATTAGCCTTAACCCAGAAATAAGTACAAGATGTTATGAGGTTGACATCCATACATGAGTTCAAAGCAAGCCAAGGTGTGAGAAAGCTACCACAACAGAAACACCTGAGACAGAATCAAACCTGAAACTCGGTTGCAAGCAGGGTCAGAAGGATTCCAAAGCAAACCAATCCAACTCATAGAAAACCACTGTAGAAGAGCCAAAAAGTAAAATACTCCTTGCTGTTAAGCTTGAGAGTAATAATACAAATATACAAAAGAAATTATGATATAAGTATAAAGGGAGTCTTTTAAACAACAGATGGCATAAAAGTTCAAAGGGAGCCAGTCACTAAGAGCTAGGGCTCTTAGGAAAACCTTCATAAAAGCGGATTTAGAACTACCATTGGTGGGGAAAGGAGCACGGGGAGGGCTGTCTACGTGGTGGGAAAGACCAATGTCATTAACAAAAGCAGAGATCTGAACTACATAGTTGTGGGACCATGAGGAGGTCCAGAGGTTTAGAAGAACTGGGTAAAAACTGGACACACGGGGCGCCTAGGTGGCTCAGTGGGTTAAAGCCTCTGCCTTTGGCCCAGGGTCCTGGGATCAAGCCCCACATCAAACTCTCTGCTCAGCAGGGAGCCTGCTTCTCCCTCTTTCTCTGCCTGCCTCTCTGCCTACTTGTGATCTGTGTCTGTCAAATAAATAAATAAAATCTTAAAAAAAAAAAACTGGACACATGAATGAAGGCCTGATTTAGCAGAGCCTGGAACACAAGCCTAGCAGCTGCTCTAGACTCAGTAGCTGTCAACCATGACTGCTAAATAGAAACATGGAGAACTTTAAAAAATTATACCTCTGGCTAGGGCTCACCTCATATCAAAAGTAAGAGAATCTCTGAGGGGAGTGGTGAGGACATTAAAATGTAAAAGTATACAAGGTGACTCGACTCTACAGTCGAGTCAGAATCCACTGGGCTTGGGGATAGAAAAGGCACGACAGATGTGGTTAAGACCTAAGGTTGATTTCAGTCCCTGTTTATAAGTAACAATTCTGAACTGACTGCCTGTTGAAGATTATCTTCTAACCTAAGTTAAACATTCTGTTTTCTTAGTGTTTCTTTTCCCTTGTTGACAGTGCTAAGCTCTGAAAATCAGAAAATAACCCATCAATTTCTCTCACATGACAGGTTCATTGACTGCACAGTCTGAAACACAGAATGTTATTTCCATGATGTCCTACAGACAACTTAGAAAATAAATATTTCAATCCTATGTTGCCCTTATACCCCTGCAGTGAAGTGCTTTCATATTAAGGAATGTTCTAGGCTGCATCCATGTTTGGATTTTACAAAATTTCTCTTTTAAATTTAGAAAGAGGCGTACTACTTAGGCCAGAGCAAAATGTGAGATACTAAGTATTCATTCTTGTAGTAGTACCTGGAGACATTATACTATTCCTGGTTTCAGATGTGCAATGATTACAAAGTACTTCGCTTATTTTGTAACAAATAACTGTCGGAATACTTCACAAATGAAGGGAAACAAAAGAATGTATCCTATACAACAACTCTGTGCTACATTAAACAACCGTTTGTGGAAGAAAAACATCACCAAGATGATTAAAGAGTATGACAGCCTGTTGATCCTTCAAAAAGCAGGGTGGTGTGTTTGCTCACTTATATTCAAAGAAAAAGCAAAGATACCAATATGCTTCAGGGTGCATGTTACTCACCAAAGTGTCTATTCAAGAAATCTATTCTTGGCTTATAGGTCAGGAACTGTTTTCTTTATGCGAAATTAAGTTAGCCACAACTATCTTATTTTCCGTGGTGTTAGGTCACGGTATGTACTTAATGGTAAAATGGTGTGAGAACTTAAGTTGGAAGCCCATAGCACACACATAGGTCGGTTTATGCAGTCTCTTATTCCCACGTAAAGTTAATAAACTCGAAGGACCATATCCCAACGTAACCATGGGGGCGGGGAAAGGGCAGTGAGTAAAGGAAAACCCAAATGTAAAACATGAAAAGGAAATATGGAGCCAGATTTCAAGAGTTGGCCATTCTCTTGAACTGATTCTACTAAGAAGGAAAAAGAAAGGCTTCTTAAAAGAAAACGCAACCCTAACTCTCTGACTATAGGGGTGAGACTTAAAAAGCAAGTCGCAGGAGTCTGACCAGCGGGTCCGAGGAAAATTCAGAGAGCAAAGAAATAAAAGCGGATGAAGGAGACAGGAAAAGGTGAAGGAGGCAGGCAAAGGCCATCCGGTGTGAACCAGGATGCCCGGGTCTTTATGCACCCAGGGCGGCGTGGAAGCTCTCGCGCCCCGCACGTTCCTGGGGGCCGGGCCGCAGCGCGAGTCCCCCACCAGCCGGGCACCAGGGGGCGCGGGGCGCCAGAGGTCGGGGAGAAGAGGGGCAGGCGCAGCGCCCACGCTCTCACCCCACGGGGCTCCGCACTCAGGGGTCCCCAGGAAGGAGACACACTCTGCGGAGCCCTCGTCTCCGGGACCGGGAGGGGGTGGGTGGAGCAGAGCCCGGAGCCGCCCCCCGGAGCCGCCCCCGCAGCCCTGGCCCCCGCCCCCCGCCCCGGCTGTCAGCGGCCCCCTCCCGCAGTCACTCACCCGCGGGCTGCGCGGTCTCGGCCGCGGCGGCAGCGGCGGCGGCGACCCCCGCCTGGGTCATGATCCCAGGCGGGTATGGCAGGGGTGTCCGACCGCCGGGGCGAATCTCTCCGTCCGCGGCCGCCGCCTGCTCCTCTGGGGCTGGGGGAGCGCGGGCCCAGGCCCTCCTCTCCCCCCGCCCCCGCCGCCTCTTCTTGCGGCCACCGCCGCCGCTGCGAGCCCGAGCCCTCAAGGCCGGAGACCCGGCAGCAGCGCGGCCTCAACTTTCCCAGCCCCCCTCCCCCCGCCCCTCCCCGCCCCTCCCCGCCCCTCCCGCGGCCGCCGCTCGGCAGGCGAACAGCCTACCCTGAGTGCGCCGCGCTCCCGCCCCTGCCACTCAGCCCACCAATCGGGCCCCGAGGAGGCTGCCGAGGTAGCCAATCAGAGCCGGGACGCTGGTGCGCTAGGCTGGAGGGCGGGAGGAGACGGAGGGAAAACCGAGGAGTGAACGGGCCTCGGGCGGCCCAATGAGGAGGGCCGGGGGGCGGAGGTGTGCAAGTTGGGTTGAAGGAACAGGAAATATTCTTAAAGGTAGAGTGATGGGCAGCAAGGAAAGCCAGTAGGTGACTGAGAGAGAGGTGGGCCTGGTTCATTAAAGGGGACGCCTTGAGAACCTAGAAAAGGAGGTGCTTTAAAAAACTACTTTGTATCTTGTTCTCTGTGCTGCTTGTCACCTCTTCCAAGTTTGAAAGTGGAAAAACTGAAAAGGAAGAGGTCATGGGAGGCTTTTAGGAACGATTAGAGAACTCTTCATAGCTTAGAGGGTAGGAAGGAGAATGATGCCTCCGTCACAAGAAGTGGGCAAGAAAAGAGAATCCAGACGTCTCCTACTGACTGCTCTTTTCCTTGGAAGATCGTTGCCGACCTGACGGTGCTTGAATTTGTGGGATGTGGTAATCTGTCATCCTTCATTGGCAACAAAGCACAGATTCCTTTGAACTGGAGATGACCGTGTTCAGAAATGCCCTGGGAGCCTCCCAATTGGGGGGAAACAGTATGGGGCATTGGGGGATGGGGTTTGGAACCTCGGTCTTGTGTTCCTAGAGACCTACATCTGAAAGGTGTAGAGCAGCCGGTAATGAATGGAGACCTAAAGGTCCCCTAACTCCCAACTGGGATTGGAGCTCTGGAAACGTGGTCATAACTCCCTTTTCCTCGTTTCGCTTCCTATTTCATAACTCTTCCCCTCCTGAAACAGGTGTCCTCCACCTAGTGGTAGTGAAAGATTTCCAAGCGCTTCCACAACCGGGTTTGGGAATGTCCCAGGTATTAGACATCCAGGGGCCAGAGGAGGTAACTTTCAGAAGGTGCACACATGGCATGGCACAATGGGAATTACTTGAGCCTGTGTACAGAAGATGCTGACCTTGTACTGGGAAAAGTGCAAAGTTAAAGTAACTGCATCTTAATGCTTGTACAGCAGTTTAAAGGGTATGATAAACCAGAAAGCCTTTAAAATTGCTTCTAAACTGTGGAACTTTTACACTTTTTTCCTTTAGCATTTTCATCCATCTCGGCATATGTAGTTCTAATTAGCCTCTGAATTGATTTAGCACAACCCAATCAAAGCTGCAGATTAGAAAGACCTTACAATTTAGAATGTAATAGTAATGCTAATAGCACCTACATGAAATTATATAGAATTAATGTCTTTCTTAAAAAACTTGGGGCGCCTGGGTGGCTCAGCGGGTTAAAGCCTCTGCCTTCGGCTCAGGTCATGATCCCAGGGCCCTGGGATCGAGCCCCACATCGGGCTCTCTCCTCGGCAGGGAGCCTGCTTCCTCCTCTCTCTCTGCCTGCCTCTCTGCCTACTGGTGATCTCTGTCAAATAAATAAATAAAATCTTAAAAAAAAAAAAAAAACAAACAAAAACACAAACCTTAAGGGGCACCTGGGTGGCTCAGTGGGTTAAGCCTCTACCTTTGGCTCAGGTCCTGATCTCAGGGTCCTGGGATCACCCCCCCCCCCAAATAAATTGAACTCTCTGCTCAGCAGGGAGCCTGCTTCCACCTCCCTCTCTGCCTGCCTCTCTGCCTACTTGTGATCTCTCTGTCTGTCAAATAAATAAATAAAATCTTAATAAATAAATAAATTTTTAAAAAGCTATTCTGCTTAATAAATATATCTGGGGTGTGTATGATTTTCTAAACTATAGTTTATCGAGTCTAAAGTAAAATAACACAGTTTTGAGTTTTGACGGTACAAGAAAACAGAATTTAAGAGTTTCTTTGGACTGCTGTTAAAAACACATTAACACCTTTCTAACACAACTTAGAAGTGTTAAATAAGAGGAATTTCTGCTGGATAAGATGTTAGCTTTTTAGTTTATCCGCATTCCTAACTGAAGCTGAAATCCTCATCATAGATCTTCCTATTGGCTTTGTGCATTCAGCATTGGTTTACTGCACTAGATATGAGAGGATGACATCAAGTAATCACACCAGTCCAGTTTTCCTGCTAGCAGGCATGTGTTTGCAGTGCATAGAGTGGTGATAAAATATGGTGGCCGAGTGAAACTGGTCTCCCTGCTTCCAGGCCAAGTCCATCTTTCACACAGTCCAGCTGAATCTGGTTTTCACTCACATACTTAAGACCCTTCAGTGGCTCTGAAAGAGAGCGTGAGGTACAAGCCCCTTGCTTGCATCTTCGATTTCATTTCTTAACAACTCTTTCTCTATTGCTGGGGATGTTCGGCTAGGAAAGGGGGCACTGACAGCAGGCGGGGGGCCCTGTTTCCGGGGGGTTGCGGCTCCGCAGGGCTGCTCTCAGCTTTGCTCTATCCACCCGCTTCGTGTCCTCAGAAGCAGGGGCTGAGCAATGTGCCTCCTTCGTGGGAACCGGAGTGCGGGATCTGGTGGGGCCCAGTGGGGCCCTAACACCAGCCGAGTGCTGTCCTCCTCTCCGCGACCTCTGGGCGCCCTGCGCCCCCTACCACCAGGTTCGTGGGGTCACGCTCCGAGCCCCAAACGCTGATCTGGACGCTGGCATTTTCTTTTCAGGTTTCAGAAATAAATGGCAGAGAGGCAAGAGAATAGTTGTCTCTTGAAATCCATTTCCGTTATTTCCTGTGGAAACTGACCAATTGTATTCCAGAGTGATTGCAAGATTTCGCATTTTCAACAGCTCCGTCAAGAGAGTCCACATCATCACCAACCCTGGATGTTGTCAGTCTTTTTTTTTTTTTTTTTTTTTTTAAATTTCATTTATTTATTTGGCAGAGAGACATAGCGAAAGAGGTAACACAAGTGAGGACAGGAAGGGGGGAGGGGGCGAGGTGGAAGAGGGAGAAGCAGGCTTCCTTGCTGAGCAGGTAGCCCTATGTGGGGCTTGATCCCAGGACCCTGGGAGCATGACCTGATCTGAAGACAGACGCTGAACCACTGAGCCACCTAGAAACCCCTGTTGTCAGTCTTTTAAATTCTAGTCATTATAGTGGGAATGACATGGTTCCTCGTGATTTTAATTTGCATTTCTCTAATTATTAGTGATGTTGAGAATATTTTTGCCTGTTTATCAGTTGCATCTTTGGTAAAGTGTTCAAAAAAATTTTTTTAAAGATTTTATTTATTGGGGCGCCTGGGTGGCTCAGTGGGTTAAGCCTCGGCCTTCACTTCGGGTCATGGTCTCAGGGTGCTGGGATCGAGCCCTGCATCTGGCTCTCTGCTCAGCATGGAGCCTGCTTCCCCTCCCCCTCCGCCTTCTGCCTGACTCTGCCTACTTGTGATCTCTGTCTGACAAATAAATAAATAAAATCTAAAAAAAAAAAAAAAAAAAAAGATTTTATTTATTTATTTTTAAAAAGGGTTGGAAAGGGGCGCCTGAGTGGCTCAGTGGGTTAAGCCTCTGCCTTCGGCTCAGGTCACGATCTCAGGGTCCTGGGATCCAGCCCCACATCAGGCTCTCTGCTCGGCAGGGAGCCTGCTTCCTCCTCTCTCTCTCTGCCTGCCTCTCTGCCTACTGGTGATCTCTATCAAATGAATAAATAAAATCTTTTAAAAAAAATAAATAAAATAAAAGGGGCTGGAAAGAGTGCAAGTAAGGGGAGGGGCTGAGGGAGAGGGAGAAGCAGACTCCCAGCTGAGCAAGGAGCCCCGTGCAGGGCTGCATCTCAAGACCCTGAGATCATGACCTGAGCACAAGGCAGTTGCTTAACCAACTGAGCCACCTGGGCGCCCCAAGTGTTCAAATCTAGCCCACTCTTAAATCAGGATGCTTGTCTTACTGAGTTGTGAAAGTTTTTTGTGAAAGTTTTTTGTGCGTTCTGCATGAAAGTCCTTTCTCTGATACGTGTTGTGCAAAACACCTTCAACCATCTGTGACTTTACAAAGTAAAAACAAAATAGCTTTACTGAAGTATGACTGACCAACAACAAATAGAACATACTCAAAATGTTCAAGGTGGGGCCCCTGTTTGGCTCAGTTTGTAGAACATGGAACTCTTGATCTGGGATCCTGTGTTCAAGTCCTGAGTTGGGTGTAGAGCTTGCAATAAAAATAAATACACAAATACATAAATAAAATGTACAACAGTTATAAGTTTGACATATGTACACACCTTTTATTTTTTATTTTTTTTTAAGATTTTTTATTTATTTATTTGACAGACAGAGATCACAAGTAGATGGAGAGGCAGGCAGAGAGAGAGAGAGAGGGAAGCGGGCTCCCTGCTGAGCAGAGACCCCGATGTGGGACTTGATCCCAGGACCCTGAGATCATGACCTGAGCCGAAGGCAGCGGCCTAACCCACTGAGCCACCCAGGCGCCCTGTACACACCTTTTAAACCATCTCCACAAACAAAAATAATATATCCATCCTGTCCTCAAATTTTCTCGTGCTCCATATTAATTCCTACCTCTTGCTCTCATCCTGCTCTTCAGGCAACAATTAAACTGCTTTTTGTTGCTATAATTTGTTTACATTTTCTAAAATTTTATGTAAATGGAATCATTCATTGTATGCTCTTTTGTCTATCTTCTTTCATTCAGCATATCATTTTTTTGAGATTCATCCACTTTGTTATGTGTATCAATAATTTACTAGGTTTTGTTGCTAAGTAGTATTCAGTTGTATGAGGTTGGAGAAGAGTTGGACTGTTTGAAATTTTTGACTATTACTAATAAAGATGCTAGAACATTTGTGCACAGATATTTTTAGGGATATTTGCTTTCATTTTCCTTAGTTAATACTTGGGTAAGTATCCAGTGGAATGGCTGAGACATATGGTAAGTGTATCTTTTTTTTTTAACTGCCAAAATTAGTCATAAAAAAAAAAAAATGAGATCTTGCTATTTGCAACAACATGGGTGGACCTATAGGGTATTATGTTAAGTAAAATAAGTCAGACAGAGAAAGACAAATATCACATGATTGCACTCACATGTGGAATCTGAAAAACAAATAAAATGAACAAACTACTGGTGGTTGCCAGAGGGAGAGGTAGGTGGGTGAATGGGAAATAGGAGAAGGGGATTAGGGGCCCCTCGGAGGCTCAGTGGGTTGGGCCTCTGCCTTTGGCTCAGATCATGGTCTCAGGGTCCTGGCATCAAGCCCCCCTCTCTGTCTACTTGTGACCTCTCTCTGTCAAATAAATAAATAAAATCTTTTTTTTTTTTTTAAGATTTTATTTATTTATTTGTCAGAGAGAGAGCAAGCGAGAGCGAGCACAGGCAGACAGATTGGAAGGCAGAGTCAGAGGGAGAAGCAGGCTCCCTGCGGAGCAAGGAGCCCGATGTGGGACTCGATCCCAGGACGCTGGGATCATGACCTGAGCCGAAGGCAGCTGCTTAACCAACTGAGCCACCCAGGTGTCCCAATAAATAAAATCTTAAAAAAAAAATTGGAGAAGGGAAATTAAAAAGTACACATTTCCAGTTATAAATGTCAAAGAGATGAAAAGTACCATATAGGGAATATAGTCAATGGAACAGTAATAACTTTACGGTGACAGGTCGTATTACACTTATTGTGGTGAACATTTCTTAATGTATATAAATGTCAAATCACTAAGTTGTTCACCGGAAATTATTGTAATATTATAAGTCACCTATACTTCAATTGAAAATAATACAACAGGAGGCCTGTGTGGCTTAGTCTGTTAAGCAGCTACCTTTGGCTTACGTTGTGATCCCAGAGTCCAGACCCACATCGGGCTCCCTGCTCAGTGGCGAGCCTGCTTCTCCTTCTCCCTCCGCTCCTCCCTCCTACTCAGGCTCATTCTCTCTCTCAAATAAATTTTTAAAAAAATCTAAAAATATAATACGTACATACAGACATACTGCCAAACTGTTTTTCCAAAGTCGTGACATTTTATCATCTCACCAAGAGAGTATGAAATTTGAATTGTACCATATCCTTGCAACACTTACTATGGTGATTCTTTTCTTCTTTTTTATTTTTATTTATTTATTTTTTAAAAGATTTTATTTATTTGACAGAGAGAGATCACAAATAGACAGAGAGGCAGGCAGAGAGAGAGAGGGAAGCAGGCTCCCCGCTGAGTAGAGAGCCCAATGTGGGGTTCGATCCCAGGACCCCGATATCATGACCTGAGCAGAAGGCAGCGGCTTTAACCCACTGAGCCACCAAAGCGCCCATAGCTTTATGTTTTATATTTAGATCCAGAGTGTATTTTAAATTAATTGTATACTGTGAAAGTATGGATCAAAGTTTATGTTTTTGCATTGGGAAATCCAGTTTTTCTAGAACCAATTATAAAGACCATCATTCCTCTTTCGAGTTGTCATTCTACCTTAGACAAAAATCTATTGATGATATATGTATACTTTTTTCCTTGACTCTTTTCTGTTCCACTAATCTATATGTCAATCTTAACACCAATATCACACTATTTGATCACTGAAACTTTATAAGCCTTGAAGTCAAATAGTATAAGTCCTCCAATTTTCTTGTTCCTTTTGAATTTTGGAACACACACACACACATACAACATTAAATTAAATTTTAAAAAATAATAATAAATAAATTGCTTTAACTGTCCTAGATCCTTTGCATTTCCATATAGACTAAAGTTTGTCAAGTTAAAAAAAAAAAAAAAACCTGCTAAAACTTTGATGGGGGTGATGTATAATTCAATTTGGGAAGAAGTTATAACTTAATATTGAGTCTTTGGATTCATATGTTCTCTCTCTCCATTTATTTGGATCTTTTACAATTTTTTCAGCAATGTTTTATATAGCATTCTGTATCCAGGTCTTGCCTATATTTTGTTAAATTTATCCCCAAATATCTCATATTTTATGCTACTATAAATGTTACCTTATATTTATTTTCTTAATGTTATCTTCTAAATTCCAATTTCTAATTGTTATAGTTAAAAATACAACTGGTATTTGTATCCTGTGACCTTGTTGTATTCACTTATTAGTTCTAGTAGTTTTTTAAAAAAATATTTATTTATTTGAGAGAGAGAGAGAGCATGAGCAGGGGAAAAGGGCAAATGGAGAGGGAGAAGAGGACACACCGCCCCCACCCCCCCAATTAGGGAGCCTGATGCAGGGCTCAATCCCAAGACCCTGAAATCATGACCTGAGTGAAGCGAGATGCTTAACTGAGCCACTCTAGTGCCCCTGTTCTAATAGCTTAAAAAAAAAAAAGTTATAGCATTTCTACTTCATCATGTCATGTGCACAAAGACCATTTTCTTTCTTTGTATCCAATTCGCACACTCGTTATTTCTTTTTCTTGTTTTACTGGACTGACTAGAGCTTCCACTGCCTTATTGTAGAAGGGTTACAACAGTCATCCTGCTTTCTTCCCAAAGGTACAAAATCCAGTTTTTTACTGGATTAAGTATGATAGTAGCTGTAGGCTTCTTGAAGTTTTTATCATGAATGAGTGTTGAATTTTGTCAAAAATTTTTTCTGCACCTTATTGAGATAATCATATTTTTCCTTTAAATTTGCTAATATGATGAATTACACCAAAATGATTTTCAATTGTTAAATTAACCTTTTAATCCTGGGTCTAATCCTATTTGATCAGGATATAACCTTTTAATAAATTGCTGTATTTAATTTGTTAATTTTTAAAAAGGGTTTTCCTGTCTTCATGAGGAATCTTAGCCTATAGTTTTCTTGTAATGTTTTACAAGTTTCTTGTAATGGTATACTGGTACCAATAATTGGTATAATGCTGCCCTCATAAAATGAGTTAGGCAACATTCTTTCCTCTACCGTTTTCGTGCAAAGTATATTATTTCCTCCTTAGATATTTGATAGAATTCACAAGGAAAGTCATCTTAGCCTGAAATATTCTTTGTGGGAAGGATTTTTTTTTTAAGATTTTATTTATTTATTTTATTTATTTATTTATTTATTTATTTGACAGAGAGAGAGAGCACACACTTGCGGGGGGAGGGCAGAGGGAGACACAGGCTCCCTGATGAGCTCAGAAGGCCGACACTTAATTCACTGGGGCACCCCCATGGGAAAGATTTAAGCTACACTTTCTTTCAGACATATGAGGCTATTCAAGTTACTTATTTAAAAAATATCATATATGTATATATGATATTTTATATATATATAAAAAATATATATATATGGCAGCTTATTGAGTTATAATTCACATACCATACAATTTACCCACAGTGGCTGAATAATATTCCATTGTATGGATATGGAACATTTTGTTTATTAATTCATCAGTTAGTGGCCATTTGGGTTGCTTCCACTCCTTAGCTACTATGAATAATACTGCTGTAAACATTCATGTTCAAGTTTTTGTGTGAATATGTTTTCATTTCTCTTAAGTATATAGTAGGACTGGAATTGCTGAGTCATAGGATAACTTTTAACCTTTTGTAGAACCGCAAAACTACTTCTTGAGTGACCTGAGTGATTTGTGTCTTTCAAAAATTTTGTCCATTTCATCTAAGTTGTTGAATTTATTGAATAAAGTTGATTGCAATATTCCTTTATTACCCTTTTATTGTCAGTGAGCTCTCTAGTGATGTGCCCTCTCTTTTTATTTATTTATCTATCTATCTATCTATCTATTTATTTATTTATTTGACAGAGAGAAATCACAAGTAGATGGAGAGGCAGGCAGAGAGAGAGGAAAGCAGGCTCCCTGCTGAGCAGAGAGCCCGATGCGGGACTCTGTCCCAGGACCCTGAGATCATGACCTGAGCCGAAGGCAGTGGCTTAACCCACTGAGCCACCCAGGCGCCCCGATGTGCCCTCTCTTTAATTATAATGTTGGTAATTTGTTTCTTCCCTGTGTCTGTCTGGGGGGCAGTTTTAGTCAATATGGCTAGAAGAAAGGTTTATATATTTTATTTTTTCAAAGAAGTGACTTTTGGTTTTATTTTTTAAAGATTTTATTTTTTAATTTTCTAAAGGTAAACTATATGCCCAATGTGGAGCTCGAACTTATGACCCAGAGAGCAAGGGTCACATGCTGTACTGACTGAGCTAGCCAGGTGTCCCGTACTTTTTTAATGGTTTTTTGTTGTTGTTTTCAATTTTATTAGTTTCTACTTTTTATTATGTCCTTCCTTCAGCTCATGTTAGCTTTAACTGGCTCTTCTTTTTCTAGTTTCTTAAGGTGGAAGCTTATTTTCTTAAGTTAAGATCTTTAATATTTTAATACATTGGTAAGTTAATATTTATAATATTTAATAATTCATACATTTAATACTATAAATGACCCTTTAGGCACTTTGTTAATTAAATCCCACATTTCTGATAAATTGTTTTCATTTTTCTTCTGTTCAAATTTTTTCTAACTTCTCTGCAATTTTTTCTTAAGAGTTATTCAGAAGCATGTTGTTTAATTTCCAAATACTTGGGGGATTTTCTAGATAGATTTGTTATTGTTAATTTAGCTATTGATTTGGTCTGGGGTGGTTAAAGAACATGGTTTGCAAGGTATTAATTCTCTTAAAGAGATTGTGACATATTTTATGGCCCAAGATATGGTCCATTTGGGAGAATAATCTTTATATACTTGTAAAGAATGTATATTCTGATGTTGATGGTGAAATATTCTATACATGTTAATAGGTCATTGGTTAAAACTGTTATTCACATCTTTTAAACATGTTTTCTACCTGTCTTATTTACCAGGAGTTTGGAATCTCTAATTGTAATTGTGGATTTGTCTATTTCACCTGTCAGTTTTTGCTTCATGTATTTTGAAGCTGTTATTATGTTCGTATACATTTAAGATTGTATTTTCTTGATGAATTGATTCTATTATCATAAATATGCATCTTTGGGGCACCTCACTGACTCATTTGTTAAGCGTCTGTCCTCAGCTGGTCAGGCTCCCTGCTCAGCGGGAAGCCTGCTTCTCCCTCTCCCACTCCCTCTCCTTGTGTTCCCTCTCTCACTGTGTCTTTCTCTGTCAAATAAATAAATAAAATCTTAAATAAATAAATATCCATCTTTATCCCAGGAAATGAATTTTGTTCTAGAATTTACCTTGGTATTAATTTAGCCATTCCAGCTTTCCTTTGATTGATGTTTATATGGTATATCTTTTCCATCCTTTCCTCTTTTAAGTTAACCTACTGGGGCACCTGGATGGCTCAGTGGGTTGAGCCTCCGACTCTTGACTTCAGGTCAGGTCACAATCTCAGGGCTATAATACCAAACTCAAGCACAGGGCTTTGCGATGGGCACACAGACAGCTTAAGATTCTCTCTTCCCCTGCCCACTCCCTCCCCTACATTGTGTGTACAGGCACACTCTCTCAAAAGAAAAAAGCCTTAAAAAAAAAAAAAGTAAAGTGCACCTACTAGTTCACTTATACTTAAAGATCTATTTATTTATTCGAGACAGAAAGAACATGAGAAAGCGGAAGGGATGGGAGGGGTAGAACCTTGAGCAGACTCAATGCTGAGCATGGAGCCTGAGGTGGGGCTCAAACTCAGAACCCTGAGATCACTACCCGAGCTGAAACCAAGAGTCAGACACTTAACCGACTCTGCCCCTTAAAAAGTAAGTTTCTTAAAGGGAGCTTTGTTTGTTTTTAAAATACCCAGTATGTTTGTTTAATATCCAGTATAAAGAATCTTTGCCTTTCAATGGGCATTTAAACTATTTATATTCAATGTCATGACTGATGTGCTTAGATTTAGTTTCATATTGGTTTGTTTTCTATGTCTCATCTATTCTTTGAGTGCAATTTTGTATCTTGCTGTTTCCCACTTTAATCATATTACTTTTAGCTAGTTAATATTGACATACTGTATTTTAACCTTCCCTTATTCAGCATTTTTAAAAAAGATTTTATTTATTTGAGAGAATGAGCAGGAAGAATGGCAGGAGAGGGAGAAGCAGACTCCCTGCTGAGCAGGGATCATGATGTTGCACTCTGGGATCATGATCTGAGCCAAAGGCAAATGCTTAACCCACTGAGCCAGCCAGGAGTCCCTTATTATTTTGGCTGCTTCCATTTAATTCATTGTGAACAGTATTACACAGGTGGCTTCCCCTAACTTGGTAATTGTATCAGTAAGATTTATTTCTCCAAACTGTAGTGAGTACACTAATCCCAGCTTAGCCCCTTAACTAGTTGACTTTGAGAAAGTTACTTTCTCTGAGCCTGTTCCTGAAGCTATAAAATGAAGCTGGTGAAAGTTCCTACCACCAGACTGCTGTGTGAATTAAATAAGGTAATTATTTAAAATTTAATTATTTATAAATACTTATATGGATGATTGATCAGTGCCTGATATGTGGTAAACTCTGAATGTTATTGCAATGAACGAATCCATTGCAAGGAAGCAGGGTTAGGCCTGGCAGGGCACAAATGTTTTCAAATTCTCAACATTAGGGCAAAAATAAAGCCATAGTTGCTTAAGATTTTATTTATTTGTCAGAGAGAGAGGAGCGAGAGTGAGCACAGGCAGACAGAGTGGCAGGTAGAGGCAGAGGGAGAGAAGCAGGCTCCCTGCCAAGCAAGAAGCCCGATGTGGGACTTGATTCCAGGATGCTGGGATAATGACCTGAGCTGAAGGCAGCTATTTATCCAACTGAGCCACCCAGGCGTCCCTGCTTTTTTTTTTTTTTTTTTTAAATAAATTGCCCATTTATTAGACTCCTCTTTCCCATTAATTGTACTTCTTTTGAGTTTCCTCTGCAAATTAAGATCTTTAAATGAAGTTGGCTTAAATATTTTCCACTTTTTTTTTTTTTTTTTTTACTACATGTATTTGTAATTCTGTTAAATCTGACCATATTTTTAAAAACTTTGTGATTTCTGTAATTTCCTCAGAGGATACAGCTGCCAGAATACTGTTGGACTTCAGTGTTCTACAGACATTTTGAGGCACTTTATACTTTTACAGCCATGAATGTGGCATTACCTTCTCTTCCATGAATTCTCTCATTAAGTTCCAAAGGAATTTCTTGTCTTATATAAACTCAGTTTTTACTACTTTACTCCTCCTTTGTGAGTTTTCATTTTCCAGCTTCGAGTGCTGACAGAATGCTATTGATGCTTATGTCTAGCTTTTATTTATTTTTAATTTTTTATTTTAGAGCAGGGGGGGAGGGGAGAGGGTGAGAGAATTTCAAGTGGACTCCCCACTGAGTGTGGAGTCCAACACAAGACTCAAACTCAGTCCTGAGATCATGACCCAAGTTGCGATCAAGAGTCAGAGCTTACCCAGCTGTGCCACCCAGGTGCCCTGTGTCTAGCGTTTATTAAACATAGTTGGTTCTGTATTAAAATGTTGCTAAGATATCTTAGGTTTTTCAATTCTAAAGCTTTATAGCATTTACAGTGATTATCTTTTAACCTGTGTAAAAAAGGCAGTATTAACAAGAGTCATTTTGTACTGAGAACCAAAGTCAAACTGTCTTAAGTGCTTCCCTCAAAATGCTATAAAATGTATACCTCCAACATACTACCTCATGGCATCTAAAATATTTGTTCCCTGTTCAGGGTAGGGGACCACCACCATCATTTTCATTTCTGTTAGTGCCTGACCAAATCTTATGTAAGGCAGTGTAACTTAGCCCTATGTTATAAAGAGCACTTTATTATTATTATTTTTTTTAATTTTGAAGACTGACAACAATCCAGGAACCATGCCCTAAATTTGCCCCAGGTCATAATGTATTATTAACTGAATTTTGATTTAGAGTAAAGATCCAAGACAATTCTTTGTAGGTGGAAAGGTTTGGCAAGAAAAGGGGAAGCCGGGACGCCTGGGTGGCTCAGTTGGTTAAGCAGCTGCCTTCGGCTCAGGTCATGATCCCAGCGTCCTGGGATCGAGTCCCACATCAGGCTCCTTGCTCGGCAGGGAGCCTGCTTCTCCCTCTGCCTCTGCCTGCCATTCTGTCTGCCTGTGCTCGCTCGCTCTCCCTCTCTCTCTGACAAATAATAAAATCTTAAAAAAAAAAAAAAAAAAAAAAAAAAGAAAAGGGGAAGCCAGTTAAGTATGGGATAGTGGTGGTAGTTAACTGCAGGAGTTAACAGTGTTTTATTTTTTTTTTTTATTTTTTTTTTTTTTTAAAGATTTTATTTATTTATTTGACAGAGAGAAATCACAAGTAGGCAGAGAGGCAGGCAGAGAGAGAGAGGAGGAAGCAGGCTCCCTGCTGAGAGAGAGAGCCCGACGCGGGACTCGATCCAGGACCCTGAGATCATGACCTGAGCCGAAGGCAGCGGCTTAACCACTGAGCCACCCAGGCGCCCCAACAGTGTTTTAATCATAATCAAATTAATAAAAGGTCCCAATGGTGGATACTTTTTTAAAAGATTTTTATTTATTTGAGAGAGATCACAAGTAGGCAGAGAGGCAGGTAGTGTGAGAGGGGTAAGCAGGCTCCCCGCTGAGCAGAGAAACCAATGCAGGCCTCAATCCCAGGACCCTGAGATCATGACCTAAGGCAGTGGCTTAACCCACCAAGCCAATATCTGTCATCAGGGGAAGAGGTCTGTTAGGGGATCAAAAACCGAAATGATGGGAGACCTAGGGATGCAGGAGTTTACACTCTGGATCCTGGTGCATAAGGTCAAATTGTGTAGAAAGTCATTCCTAATTTGGCTGACAGTTTTGAGCTAGTCTGCTGTTTCTAAATTGTAGCTTCCTCAAGGAAGTTTAGACTGGGATAGGCCGAGTCCAGGGGGAAAAGTAGAACCCCTACAAAGTAAGCTCAATGTTTTCTGTTGCATTTTCCGATCTCTTTTGCACTCCCTCTCCTACTTTTAGTCTTGGTCTATGGGAATTCAGTTTCTTGTTTTTACTCAGACCAACGTTATGAGAAAGCAAGTCAACGTAGGGAATATTCATTTTAACCGAGTCCCTTCCAAAGTTAAGGTAAAGTCAACATCTTTGGAGGCTCTGCTCATTTTAGTAGAGGCAAGTCTTTACTTTGACATGAATTCTGAATAATTAGAATTTTGCTTCCTTTTTGAGGCCCTCTTACCTGCCTAGCTTACAATATTAGGTGCTCAATATTAATTTGTAGGAACAATTTTTAACTTCTATATCAGGAAAAGGCAGGTAACTTTCTCACACAGGAAAACGGTAAGAACAAAGAACGTTACAAAACTGCTTTGAGGGTGCTATGATACTGACACCCAACTGGATTTCACTGTTTTATATACAAATTTTTTTCAACTTGCATATTCAAATTTCACCTGCATGTTGTACCTAATAGTTTTGGTACACTTTAGTGGAGACTGCTAGTGACAAATAGGATTCAAAAGATGGTTCAAATCCTTATGGAGAACTTTGTGGTAAATTTCAATAAATCAGGAATATCAGAGTTCAAAGACTGCAAAATATTCCATCCTGATACAGTAGCTTCCCAAATGGTGAATTTAAGATTTTATCAGCACTTAGTAATAAAACAGGCCATTAATTCTTAGAGATTTAAATTCCATGCTTAGGGTGCCAGGCTGGCTCACTTGGTAGGGCATGCAACTCTTGGGTCTTGAGGGTTGTAAACTCAAGCCCCACATTGAGTGTAAAAATTATTTAAAAAAAAAAAAAAAAAAAGTAAATTCTATGCTGTTTAAGTAGTGACTGCTTCATAATACTTTATGTTCCCAACTATTCCTGGAGTAAACTTTGATTCTACGTAAGTTGTTTTTTTTAACCTAAGGAATCAAGTATTTTAGAAAATTGGAAAGGCTGAGAATTTGTCCCAGTAACTGATTATTTCTAATGTCACATTCCTCAATGTTTTATCAAGTTAACTACACCTACATTTAAAAATCTCACTCAAGCCCTTTTTCCACATGTCTGTTACTTGGTTGTATTTAACTTTTTTCCCCCGTTACTATGTTAGTTATGTAACAACATAAACTAGGACTAAATTCCTATGGTATAGCCTTATAAGGGAAATCCAATTCAGGACCCTCTGCCATGATTCCCTGAAAATTCTTATAAGCTAACCACTCCTTATTATTGCTGTACCCAACTCAGAAATGTTCAAATAACCCAGGCAGAAAAGCACAATCTGGGAGACAGATTACTGCGTATCGCCACCTAGCCAACAAAACTTAACCGTTAGAATAGAACTTTTAGACCTACTTCCTATTTCTTTCATGCTCTGAATGGTAAATTAGTGTTTTCTAACCCTCATTTAGGAAACTAAACCCTTCAGGTAACAGAAGCTTTCCAACTACCTTGTCTTGGTTGTCAAAAAACCCAACATTTTCTCTAAGCATAATGTTGTAGGAGGTCCACATTGATCCACACCTCCTGCTAAGTATATCCTTGTGTCTCCCCTTTCCACACTGTAGCATGATGATAGGTCATACAAGAATACGGCTCTCTGGTAACTCTCTTGGATCACTTCCTCTTGGGGAAGCCAGAAGCCACATTTCACCCAGGTAGCCTTGGAGAGACACCCATCTGGTGAAAATCTGAGTCCCCTCCAGCCTTAGTCAAGCCTTCAATGATGTGGCCCTGGCTGAATTTCACTGCAACCTGATGATACCTCAAACCAGAACCACCCAGCTAAGATGCTCCTGGATTCCTCACTAGAAACTGTGGGTGACCAAACATGTTTGTGGTTAAACTGCTGAATTTTGGGATGATGTGCCACACAGTAACTAAGATACATTGGGCAAAGATCACCTGTTGTTTCCTGAAGGAGCAAAATCCTAATCACAACACTTTTAAGATACCAAATTAATTTATGTTAGTAACAAAATATTAAGTTCATGTTTCTTTGGTATTCAGAAAAAGATTTAAGCCATTCCCAACTCACTCAGCTACTAAACTCCTTCCACTGCTAACAAAAAGAAAAAATTTCAATATACATTACCTGTAGTCAAGGCACACTAATTAGATCATAGCTTAATATATCAGTTGTTTTCAACAATTACATTTAAAACTTCCCAGCAGTAAGACCTCTCCTTGGATCTTAATTTTTTCTCACACTGGGATAGAACTGCAGATAACCAACTGTACTCCTAGCAAGTTCCAAAGGTCTGAATTAGGAGGCCTGGATAGCACTTGGCCGATTTTAATGTTTTAAGTTAGATCTTAAAGAAATGTTAAAGTAAATAAAACTGTATGGCCAAGAGTAAACAATGACTACATATAACTGCTATATATTTTATATCGTACATATGCTGAATACTCAGTATTCAACACAGTGCAGGGTTTTGACACTTACCAGACATCATAGATTACTACCAGAACATCACATAAGTTTATTTCAGATGTAACAGCAATGTTAAAATCAACAAGTTTAATTTTTAACTGCACCAAGTAAACTTTGCCATTTAAGTATATTTAAAGTTATTCCCTCCAAAAAACTGAGGGAGCTTTTCTCTTCCACCCCAGAAACCACAGTTTCCCAATAGTTCTATTTTTGGAGGACTTTCAATTGATGAATAAACTGCTTTGGGGATACTTTAGAACTTCTTTCCCCAAATGAAAACTAGTCTGGACAAATTATCTATTGCATAGATTTCTCTGCAGATTTTTTCCTTTAGAACCTAAATGCAATTACCATAAGGATAATCTTTACCTATACGCCCCATAGTAAAAACTATCTGTCCTAAAAAATATGATGGATATATGCTCTGATCTTCCAGTTAATAGAATTTTTTACCTCAACAATTTTTATGCTCCAAAATAGCCAACTCAATATGGGACATTACTCGAGTCTTTACTGACTCATAGGCATGTGAACTAGTACCCAGCTTCTACATCCTCCTTTTCCTTAACTGGATGGAATTACTTAATACAAGTTTGATGTAGGACAACTAACCTTTTCAAATATACCATTTAGGTAAAGTCATTGTCTAGTGTGGAAAAAGAAACTGTAATAATAGGGAGCCTACATACTCAATTCAAAATTTATTTTTTCCCCCTCCTTAAATAACATGTACTTAATTGTCATGAGGCAGCTATTCAGTTTTCAATAACCACATTTAGGGATAGATACATTCATAGGACTGATTAGATAGTCCTGGTGAAATGGTTATAGAAATAGAGGCAGTGTCATCTCAGAAAACTCATTTATATATCAAAATCTATTTTGATATCTGGAAGTTTACAAAAAGGCTGAATTCTTCAAACTAAGTATGCCTTCTGTAACTCAAGCACTCTTCTCTTGGCAAGAGCAAGCTGAAGCTTATCCATGAAGGTAAAGGTGCTTAATGCTAACTTTTTTCCTAAGCTTATACTCGGACTGCTGAAGAAACTGATACCCAAGAAACCAGCATGGTCTTTCTACATTTTTACTATCTTAAGATTCAAATCCTATATACTCATTCAACTATCTCCCTTTTCCTGTATTACTCTTGGCACTCAAGAACGCTGAAGTCTATTGTACTTTGTACTTTCACATTCTCAAAAAAGATTATAAAATGTGCATCAACATTGTGTAATTCTGTCATTTAACATATTTGGAGAGATGAGATTGCTTTTATCAGAATGTACATAAGGATAAATATTATGAATCAAACTTCCCTTTAAAGTCAAATGACAAGAAAATTCAAGCCCTGTGCATTGTTTTAAAGTCTAATGAGAACATTTCATGGGCCACTAGTATTGGCAATCTAGAAAATTTTAAATATTGGAAATGGGGCTATGGAGGAAAACATGAAATTTCAGATGTCTCCTATCTTACAAAAAGTTACCAAGCCATCCAGGCCACTCCTTATGTGCCAGAAAATGATCTGGCATAAACTAGTCTCATCAGTAAAGGAGGTCACAGTGACATCTGTTATTAACACTTCTGAACTTCTATTTTCCCAAGAATAGAAGCAATATGTTTAACAATTGCCCCCTCAAATCCTTTTAAGCTCAATATCATAGGCACAGAAAATAAGCAAATCTGGGATGTTCTCCAACAGATAAGCAGTAGCACAGCTATGTTATTCTCAAAAATACTGTCTAGATATTCTTCCCTATATAATCAAATGCTCTGTGGCCTTGTTTTTAATAGTCCGCATTAGCTGGCATTAAATGCATTTATTGTGCCACGAGTCCATCTAAGCTTCCTTTTAGGTGTTTTAAAATATGTCCAAGAGACAATACCTGCTTCAGGTTTATCTTAGGGGTACTGACCTATAAGGACATCAACTCCCATTTTTAAAGTTAGACTAACTACTGTGAGTTTACTGAAGACACGAAAAAAGAGAGGATACACACAAAAAAGTAAATCACAACAAACCTTTTTAGGTCAGTTAAAGGCCATATCTCTAGCTGGGATATTAAAAAAAATTAATCTCACCAGCCACACTCTAAAAGTTAATGCCACTAATAACAATCAACAGCAGGAAAAATATACCTGCTAACAACCAGTCCACTCATTAGCAAAAAGCAGTTTAACTCAAATACTGAGACCAAAGTAAAACACTACCTACCCAAACTGTCCCACCTACCCTCAGCGAGGAAGAAAGAAATAATTGCTTAAAAAAAATAATAAGCTTAGTATTTCTTACAAGGATAACAATGGTCCAACTCCTGAGGCAACACTCAGAAGGACAAAAGGTGGAGTGAAGGCAATGTCTAGGGATTAGTATCCCAGTCTTGAAAAACCCAAAGTACCACAAACACACTAAACTTGTCTTTGAATTACAGAACAAGATATTGCTGCTGTTTCTTTTTGTCTTTTGATATATACAACATTTTGTAGGCTCTGCCCTTCAATGTGAAAGCAGGAGATTGAAAAAAAAAAATTGACACTGACACCCCAATTTTTGGGACCATATATATCTTAACTGTGAAACCAAACAGATCTATACCTCCTCCTTCCTACAATCAAACCACCTCACAAAAATAAGAAAACTAAAACAATCCAAACATGATTAATTTTGAAAGTCCTTGGAAGTATTAAACATTTTTTAGAGGAAAGAAAAAGAAAGAAAGGAGGACGAACAAGAACAAGAAGGGGGGGGAGAAAGAAAGAGGGGGGGAATCAATGGGCCTCTCTTTTATTTGGCGACAAGCAAGTGCAAGAAAGTTCATTTCTAATTTGTTCAGTTGTCTGTCTTTTGCACATCTGCATTCTGGCCAGAAGGGACTTTGAGGTTTTTCTGCAACACATGAGCATCTGCGGGCTCTATCCTCTTATAGTAGTTCTTCTTTGTCTCAATAATCTCAAAGCCAAACTTCCTGTAGAAGTCAATTGCTGATTCATTGCTGATCTGGACATGCCTAAGATACAGGAGGGTATCAGGGGGGCGGAAAAAAAAAAAGATTTCATCAGCTTTTGTGTATTCTCCACAAACAGTTTCAAATTGGTTAGAGCCAGAATACTGCACACATCTGTTAAGAGTCTCCTCATAATTACTAGTAATCAACAAAGATTAGGTATTCATCTCAGAAAAACCTGATGACAAATGGACACTTTTAACCTGACTATTACATTTGCAAGATAGCTGGCTGAGGTTAGGAGTCTCAGAAATAGTATTTACTCTTACAATCAACAAAGGGCAAAGTACCCTAGTTAGCATAACATTTTTCACTGCAAGGGGAAAAAAAGATTCCAGTAACTAAAAATGGGGAAATAACTGTAAGGATGATTCAAAGACTGTATTAACATATGCAGAAAGAAAAAAAGACAGAAAAATAACATTACTAGGCTCTCAAATGCCTGAATATATCCTCCCTGATTTATAAAAAATATGCTATATTTTGAAAATAAATAATTTGAGCTTTCTGAATTACTCTTTAAAATAGCATTATATAATTTACTCTCTCCCACTGTCAAAGTTAAAATGAGAATAATCTTAATACCCTTATTATAACAAATCCATAGCTGTGATCTAACCTTGGCCCTTAATCTGAGTTCTATAATATTGATATTTTATTAATATAGTATCAGCTAGATACTCTCTGATTTTGATTATTAAACTCTACTACTAATGAACATATCAATGAGAACCTTAAACAGAACCTAGAGAATGGATTAGATGAGAAAGTAGTATTAATGATACTAATTCTTCAATTGTGAAGACTTGGGTTTTAATCTTGGTTTACTCTGTGACTGTGGTGCTCCCACCCCAAAGAATGAAGCAAAATGATAATGTCTTATCTCAGATTCCTTATCTATTATTGAAACAAAAGAAAACTTCATAACAACTACTTCCATGGTTTTTCCAAAAGACAATGAAATAAGTAACCAGATTTTAACGTTTCTAGTAAAGGTTTCCATTTCCAGTCTATTAAATTCTTTAGGTAAGAACATTAAATATCATTATACTTACAGATAGATGTTGTCAAAAGTGCCATCTTTTTCACAGATGTTTAAGACATGATTTAACATTTTAGTTCCTATTAACAAGACAAACAACAAGTAAGTAATTTCATAAAAATCAATCTTTACACATCTAACTGCCATCTTAACATTTACTGGGTCTTCACAGAACTTGAGGTAAACACGAGACAACCGATTTTTTAAAAATTTTCTTCTTTCCCTACATTATCTACATATGTTTAAAACTCACAGCAGAAAAGCAACCTTTACATACACAAGCACAAGCCCTTCCATGTAAAAGGAAAACAGAAAAATGCAAAAGGGACACTGATAACAAATCTATATAGGGCTTCCACTTGAAATATGTTAATAAAGTTATTTTCTACCTTACATAATTCAGTAATTCTTTCCCAATATTCCCAAAAGAAATGGTTTCACTCACTGGGTCAGAAACAGTAATCACGTATTTACATTTCTCTAAACAACAACAACAACAACAAAAAAAAACAAAACACAAGTTAAAATTACCTATTCCTAGCCTTCGGTATGGTGCCAAACATCCTAGTGTCATGATGTAAAGTCTCTTCTGATTCTGTGAATGATCCACCCTACAGCATACTGCACCTACTGCAATATCATTGAAATAGGCTGCCATGGAAAATATAAAAATATAAAGTTCAAAGACAGAATAACATATTTTATTCAATCTTCCTCCCCTTCTATAAGAACTAAATTATTGCTATTGGCCATAGATTTTATCAGCTATTCTGAATAGCAGTAACTCAAAATTTTCTACTTTTTAGGGATTTCAGTCTCTTCTAGAGTAAACACAAATATGTGAAAACAAAGGCACACACTAAAGTAGAGAAGACATTTAGCATTTCCGTTTAAAATTCAAGTCTTGTCTTGGTTTCTTTGAGATTTTTCTCAGAACCTGAATCACCCCCATTTCCTGACTTGTAAAATAAGGAAATTAAATTAGTTAACTATGCTCTAATATTAAAAACTAGGGTCAAGAATATCAACAAACAAATGAAGAGGGGAAAAAAACATATTATACCAAGTTTTGCTAGCTCGCCAACCTCCAGCACATCCTTGTAGAACTTGTCATTGTAGCTGACTGGAAAGATGACCTGGTTTAGTCTCTTCAACTGTTTAATATTGTGTGGTGTCACATCTCCCAGCTCGATCCGGCTACTGGAACAAACCAAAATGTACTCAATAAAATATAATTAGCTTTATTTGTTATGATGAACATTCCTAGAAGACTATAAATTTTTTACATAACCGATAAATCCAATCTTTCATAGTGACTTTATACTCCTGGAAAGATTACCATTTATTTATGATTATGCAAGCCATTCCATCCAAATTCAATTTGTAGCTTTCAAACAACAGTATACATTTAGAGATAAATATAGTAAACAACAATTACTAAGAAGGGCAGACTAATATTCTATATAAATGCTAAAATTTTCCTTGTAGTTTACAGTTCAGAAGAATTTAAACATCTATTACTGATCAAAAGGACTGATGATACCAAAAGTTGGCAAGGGGGTGGCAAATGGGAATGGCGAAAATGTAAACAGATAGAGTATCTCTGGAAGACACTCTAGTACTATGCATCAAAAAGCCTGAGAGGCTAGGTCATTAAGACTCTGCCTTTGGCTAGGGCGGATCACCGGGTCCTGGGATTGAACCCCCTGCATCAGGCTCCCTGCTCAGCAGGAAGCCTGCTTCTCCCCCTCCCCCTTGTGTTCCCTTTCTTGCTGTGTCTTCTGTCAAAAAAATAAAACTTTAAAAAGTTAAAAAAAAAAAAAAAGCCCGAGAGGTACATCTCCTTTATGGAAGTAATCCTACTCCAGAAACTTTTATCCTGAAAAAATAATCCAAATAGGCAAAAGTTATGTATATTCTACTAACTGAGCTAGGAACAACCCACAACAGTCATTTGGGGTGGTTTTCCAAATCCAGATTCCTGGACTTCACCCCACTTTCAAAAGCAGAATCTCTGGAAATGAAACAAAGGAATCCACATGGTGGTGGGGGTGCTTTACTTATCAAGAATGCAACAGAAGGGGGCGCCTGGGTGGCTCAGTGGATTAAGCCGCTGCCTTTGGCTCAGGTCATGATCTCAGGGTTCTGGGATCGAGTCCCACATCGGGCTCTCTGCTCAGCAGGGAGTCTGCTTCTCTCTCTCTCTGCCTGCCTCTCTGCCTACTTGTGATCTCTCTCTGTCAAATAAATAAATAAAATCTTAAAAAAAAAAAAGTTGATCAATATGAAAGATAAACCTGAATACCACTAACATTATCATTATGTAGAGTTGGCTTACATACATTATTGGCCTTCTTAAGAATAACAACAGTGATTTTTAATTCTTTAAATAAGATCAAATCAAAATAAAAACGAGCTGAAAAATAAGAACAATCTGATGCCACCCAAGTAGCTAGAAAATGTGGATCCTACTCACTGGGTACTAGATGCTAGTTCTAGATCACAATGACATTAGTCAAAAGCCAGGAAATGCAAACAATATACCCTAATTAATCATTTGCACCCTATGCATACAGGTTTTGAAAATTGTTGGAGGAATGACTGAACGAAAATGTTAATCATCACACTTTTATAATGGTTAAAAAGAAAAACCTTAAGTGTCCCCAATAGAGAACTGGTTAAATAAAGCATGCATGATACATTAATATTATTAGCAGAGAAACAGTGATACATTGTTTTGGGGGGGGGGCGCAGGGGCAAACACATTCTAAATATATTTAATATATAAATATCTAAAATACCTTTGTTAATATATAGAAAAAATGCTTTAAACAATATACAAAAAGTGTGTGATCAGAATCCTGGGTGGCACCTGGTTGGCTCAGTTCAGTAGAACATGAGGCTCTTGATCTCATGGTTTTAAGTTGGAATCATGGCCATGTTGGGTGAAGAGATTACTTAAAAATACAATCCTTAATAATAATAATGAAAGAATGGTGGGTAATTTTAAAAACAGTATTCTCTGAAATGTTACAATTTAGATTATTAGAAAACAGAGAATACAGACCATAACACCCATTTAGAACTTTAGCCTTCTTGCCTCAACTATTTCATTTTTATGCTTTTTTTTTTTAATTACTTACTATGACCCATCACCCTTGTATATCTTGCATATTTTTCTGAGCAGTTAAATCTGAGCAGTTTCTTAGTAGCCACATAAATTCTTAAGATGCAAACACCATAGTAAAAAACAGAGTTCTCTTTGTTATATTTTCTTCCAATTTCTAGACACATAAAGTAAATATGAGTAAATGTGGCCTCTCCTAAGTATTTCACATCTAAAATGAATTCCTTTTGTGAGATTCAGGTCCTCTTTAACTAGGGAATATCTCATTCATAAAACAACTCCCCTTTTCATTAAAGCAGGATCCTGGCCTTTTCTTCTTTTAAGACTGAGTAAATAACATTTTACTGAACCCTTTTTCTGATTAAAATCTACTTAGGTTCACTTACCCACCATCTACTACTCAGACCTTTTATAAGCAGATACAGTTATACGTAAAATACAGACCCCTTAAAATACAGAGAACATGGGAGTGCCTGGGTGGCAGAGTCAGTTAAGCCTCTGACTCTTGGTTTCTGCTTGGGAGGTGGGTATTTCAGGGTCATGAGCTCAAGTCCTGCGTTAGACACCAAGCTCAGTGCAGAGTCCATTTAGGAGTCTCTCTCCCTCTTTCCCTTGGCCCCTCCCCCATTCTGAAATAAACAAATCTTAAAAAAAAAAAAAAGTACAGGGATGACATGTCACCTACACTGTGTTTTTTTCTTTAGCAAAAGGATTCCTATCATTTAATTAATTAATGTATCTATCACCTTGCATTTTTTGGTAAGAACACTTACGGTCTACTCTCTTAGCAAGTTTCAATTATATGCATTAGACTGTCAAAACTTATTCATTTTACAGCTACAAGTTTGTACCTTTTTATCAATTTCTGCCTATTCCCCCCACCCTGGCAACCACTTACCTACTCTGTTTCTATGAGTTTGGCTTATTTGTAGATTTCACATATAAGTAATACCATGGAGTGTTCGTCTTTCTGAATTATTTCACTGAGCATAATGCTACTCTTTAACTGAGTATAGCACCCCAAATTTGGTACAGTAATATATTTTAAATATAATATAGCATTTATTTATTATATTCAGAGCGCGGTTTTAAAAAATTATCCACTGCAATTAAGAGTCAGACTCTGTATTTCAAAAGTCATTGAAAAACCACATTATAAAGTCTAACTGTAAACAATAAAGAAAAATTTAACCTAGGAAGTCAAGCTTCCAGATTTTTTTTTGTTTTTGAAAGATTTTATTTATTTATTTGACAGACAGAGATCACAAGTAGGCAGAGAGGCAGGCAGAGAGAGAGGAGGAAGCGAGCAGGGAGCCCGCTTCCTCCTCTCTCTCTGCCTGCCTCTCTGCCTGCTTGTGATCTCTGTCTATCAAATAAATAAAATCTTCAAAAAAAAAAGTTTAAGAATGATTTCCAGGTGGGGCGCCTGGCTGGCTCAGCTGGAAGAGCATGCAACTCTTGATCTTGGGGTCATGAGCTTGAGCCCCACACTGGGTACAGGGATTACTTAAAAATATATAAAAACTTGAAAATAAATGATTTCTGGGTAGTTGCCGGGCTTCAAGTATCTCTATAATTTTTAAAAGGATAATAACCAGGTATTTCTTAACTTCATACAGAAGGAAAAGGTGGTATGGTTCAATGTGCTAGATGAAATCTAATAATTAACTACTAAAAAAGTTTCAATTGGAGTAGGCAGATCAAGCCTATACAAAACACTGTATTAAATCATTAGGGAATAGGCAGCTTAATCTTTTCCTGCCTAATTAAAAAAACATGCAAGTCTTTTTTTTTTTTTTTTTAAAGGTTTTATTTATTTGACAGACTGAGATCACAAGTAGGCAGAGAGGCAGGCAGAGAGATAGGAGGAAGCAGGCTCCCCGCTGAGCAGAGAGCCCGATGCGGGGCTCGATCCCAGGACCCTGGGATCATGACCTGAGCCGAAAGCAGAGGCTTTAACCCACTGAGCCACCCAGGCGCCCCTGCAAGTCTTAATTAAAAAAAAAAGTCCATTGCCATAGAAATGACTTAAGAAGTGAAAATATCTGAAAGACTATTACCAGAAGTAAGTTTGATGCAAACAGTCTTCCTGTACTTTTCTATGCATATATATATGTACATATATATATACACACACATAAATATTTCAAAACAGAATTGAGATACTGTTCATATTGTTTGGTAGCTGTTTAAGAAATACCTTAAATATAACTTTGTCAGCAAAATTCACTTTCAAATACAGTTTATCTTTCACGAACATGATATGCCTAACTGAAATGGAATACTTCTGTAATCTTGATCACTTAGCTCTGAATTATTTTAAGATGTGGATATTCTAAATATATCAGAGTAACAGCAACTTGTACATATAATTTAGCAAAGAACATGTTGTATCAAAGGTATATAGTGCTATATAAAAATGTCAAGGGGCGCCTGGGTGGCTCAGTGGGTTAAAGCCTCTGCCTTTGGCTTAGGTCATGATCCCAGAGTCCTGGGATCCAGCCCCACATTGGGCTCTCTGCTCTGCGGAGAGCCTGCTTCCTCCTCTCTCTGCCTGCCTCCCTGCCCACTTGTGATCGATCTCTGTCTCTCTCTCTCTGTGTTAAATAAATAAATAAAATCTTAAAAAAAAAAAAAAAAAGAGAGAAATGTCAAGAAAATGAAACCATGATTATAAACAATCAACAAGCTTTTAGAAGCTCAAAGAATTTCTATAGTAAGTCAAAAGGAATTCCAAAAAACACCCCAGGAAATCCAAAATCTCCATTAGAAAATTCAAGAGAGTGTCCAAGAGTTCTATGTGTGGGGGTGCCTGGGTGGCTCAATGGGTTAAAGCCTCTGCCTTCCGCTCAGGTCATGATCCCAGAGTCCTGGGATCCAGCCCCGCAGAGGGCTCTTTGCTCAGCAGGAGTCTGCTTCCCCATCTCTCTCTCTCTGCCTGCTTGTGATCTATATGTCAAATAAATAAATAGAATCTTTAAAAAAAAAAAAAAAGAGTTCTATGAATCTATAATTTTCTGAAGTTCTTATGAACATAATAGTTACCTATTCAAAGCACAAATCAGGTATTTCAATAAATATCTGCTAACCCCTGAATGCAAAATACAGTGTCTGAGTATATATATTACACATATTCGCATACAACTGTATACATATAATACACATACACATACATAATATATACACATACATAATATATATAAAATATAATGTCTTAGTAGTAACACATGCACACAAAGTACAAAAATACTAGAATGGAAGTAATCCTGGGATCAAATGTGAAGGGTGACTAAGAGTGTTCTGCAGGAAGCCAAGAAATGAAATTTTTAAAAAAGATTTTATTTATTAGAGAGAGAGAGCATGAGCAAGGGGAGCAGCAGAGGGAGAGGGAGAAGCAGGCTTCCACTGAACAGGGAGCCTAATGTGGGGCTCAATTCCAGGACCCTGGGATAGTGACCTGAGTGGAAGGCAGACACTTAACAGACTGAGCCACTCAGGCACCCCAAGAAATGAATAAAAAAAAAAAAAAAAAAAAAGATTTATTTGAGAGTGAGAAAGACAGAACACAAGGAGGGGAGAGGCTCAGGGAGAGGAAGCAGTGGACTCCCCACTAAGCAGGTAGCCCTGACCTGGGGCTCCACGTGGGACTCCAGGATCATGGTCTGAGCTGAAGGGAGATGCTTAACTGACTGAGCCACCCAGGTGCACCAAGAAATGAATTCTAAAAAGGTAGAACATGAACAAAACAGCAGTGATATGTTCCTAAAATTATAGGCAGTTTGATTTGGAGAAACAAAACGTACTCTGTGGCTCTCTTCCTTTGGGCTACCTGCTGAGGGTGCAGCCATCTCCTACTCTTAACTTGGCACTACAGCCATCCTCAGACCTCTGGTGAAGACTGTTAAAAAGTGAACCAAGGGGGCGCCTGGGTGGCTCAGTGGTTAAAGCCTCTGCCTTCGGCTCAGGTCATGATCCCAGGGTCCTGGGATCGAGCCCCACATCAGGCTCTCTGCTCAGCGGGGAGCCTGCTTCCTCCTCTATCTCTGCCTACCTCTCTGCCTACTTGTGATCTCGGTCTGTCAAGTAAATAAATAAAATCTTTAAAACAAAACAAAAAAAAAAGTGAACCAAGAAGTTCATTCTGCATCAGTCGGATCAATATGTCAAAATTAAGTGCAACTGGCTGAAACTGAGGCATTGATAATAGGGTGTACAGAAGATTTAAGGGCCAGATCTTGATGCCCAAGTCTGATTATAAGAGCAACAAGAAAAAACCATGTTATCCAGTGGCCTCCAGAAGTCCCTAGTCCACAAGGTCAAAGAGCTTGAAGTGCTGTTAACATGCAATAAATCTTACTGTGCAGAGACTATTCATAACATCTCCTCCAAGAACCACAAAGCCATTGTGGAAAGAGCAGCCAGCTGGCCATCAGAGGTATCAGTCCCAATGTCAGGCTGAGCAGCAAAGAAAATGAATGCAGGCAGCTTATATACAAGTTGCATTTGTGTTAATAAAACCGTAAAACCACAAAAAAGGTGTTCTTTCTGTAAACGTGGAAGCTGGGATTGGAGAGGAAGAACCACCAATTTTATAAGGGGCTTGCACATCAGGATGGTACTTGGCTATCTTCTCTACCTACTTTATTCTCTTGCTTGACCTCAATCTCATCATCTTACTGCTTTAATGCTGCCATCTTCCAAATCTGTCTCTTCCTTAGAAATCACTCCTAACTCCAAAACATCTACAGCAGACACCTCAAATTAAATATATCCCTAGATCTTTGACCACCCCCCAAATCTGCTTCACCTGCAGCTTTCTCTGTTGATAGCCTCTCCATCTTTGACTGCCGATTACTCTCTTACCTTATTTAAATGATACCTCAAGGAAGTTTATTCTGAGAAATCTGTTTTTCTTTGTACTGTTCCTGGATACATGTTCTTATCAATCAGGATTATGTTTGGAAGTGTTCCTTCTTACTCTTGAATTTTGTCAATGTTTGCTTCATGTATTTCCAAGTTATTTTAAGAGAATATTTGGGATGTTATAAATTGATGAAATGGTCCTGTTATCCTTTTGAAAAGTCCTTCTTTTTGCTGTAATAGTCCCTGTCTTAAAATCTACTTTGTTCATTAATACAGACATACTACTTTCTTCTAATCAATGCTGCGTCATGTATCTTTTACCATCTTTTACTTTCAACTCTTCTATGTCTTTGTAATTTAAAGTGTCTTTTGTAAAAAGCACATACTTAAGTCTTGTTCCTCTAATCTGACAATGGGAATATTTTTACTACACAGTTCTTTTTTCTAAATATTATACAATGTTCAAGTATTACTTTTATGTATTAAACTACCATGAGGGGTGCCTGGGTGGCTCAGTCAGTTGAGTGAACTACTCTTGGTTTGGTTTTGGCTCAGGTCAGGCTCTCAGAGTTGTGGGATGAGTCCTCTGTTTGGCTTCACACTCAGTGCCAGTCTCCTTATCCCTATCCCTCCCATTCCCTTCTGACCTTCCGCAGGCACATGGGCTCTCTATCTTGAGTGAATGAATGAATGAATGAATAAAAGAAATCTTTAAAAGAAAAATAAAAGAATAAAAATAAAGTAGCATGATAGAAAAAGGTGGAAAATGTCATCACATTGAGTCATGATCATTCCAATTTTAGTATATATACTGCCAAAGCAAGCACTGACAATTGAAGCATTTGGTCTGTCTAGACTTAATGTAATTATTGATGTAGTCTACTCAAGTCCACCAGCTTGCAAATTTTCGGTATGTACTCTTAGTAGTCCCTTTATTTTTCAAGTCCTATTTGAGGGATCAATTTTCATTGTTGGCTTAAAAAAAATGTTTGAAGTTTACATAAAATTAAATTCACTTTTCTTAGTGTATAGTTCTGAGTTTTGACAAACATGTATAATAACAACTATCAAGATACAAAAGGGCTTCATCACCCCAAAAATCTCCCTCATGGCCCTCCGTAGAGTTTTAACTGTAACACCACCCCCAGGCAACCATTAATCTGTTTTCTGTTCCCTGTATCTTAGCTTCTTTAAGAATGTCATATAAACGGGCGCCTGGGTGGCTCAGTGGGTTGAACCGCTACATTTGGCTCAGGTCATGATCCCAGGGTCCTGGGATCGAGTCCCACATCGGGCTCTCTGCTCAGCAGGGAGCCTGCTTCCCTCTCTCTCTCCCTGCCTGCCTCTCTGTCTACTTGTGATCTCTGTCAAATAAACAAATAAAATCTTTAAAAAAAAAAAAAAAAAAAAAAAAGAATGTCACATAAATGGAATCACATGAATATACCGCCATTTGCTTGGCTTCCTTCATTCAACATAATGACTTTGAGATTCACCACACTGCTGTATCAATAGTTCCTTCCTTGTTATTGCTGAGTAGTATTGCACAGTATGGATATAACACTGTTTCTCCTTTTACTGAAAGGTATCTGAATCTACATACATATTTCTCTATAGGTTCTTCTATTTTTACAATTTCTCTTGATTAAAAGAGGTAATGGGTGATAAGTGTATGAGAGTTCTGGTTGTTTTGCATTCAGCATTTGGCACTGTCAACCTTTAAAAATGTATGCCATTCTAACAGTTCATTTCATTTCAAAATCACAGTTCATTATGGTTTTAATCTGCATGTCCCTAAATAACAAATGATGTTGGGCATATTTTTCTCTGTCATTCATAGAACTTCTTTGGTAAAGGAGCTATTTATTAAACTCTTTTGCCCATTTAAAACAAACTGGCCGGGGTGGGTGGTACCTGGGTGGTTCAGACGTTAAGCATCTATCTGCCTTTGGCTCAGGTCATAATCCTAGGGTCCTGGGATGGAGCCCCACATTGGGCTCACTGTTCAGCAGGAAGCCTGCTTCTCTTTCTCCCACTCCCCCTGCTTATGTTCCCTCTCTCACTGTGTCTCTGCCAAATAAATAAATAAAATCTTGAGGAGTAGCAAGATGGTGGAGGAGTATGAGACTGAAATTTCATCTGATTGCATGAATTCAGCTAGATAGTTATCAAACTATTCTGAACACCTACAAACTTAACAGGAGATCAAAGAGAAGAGCAGCAATTCTATGAACAGGAAAGCAGCCACATTCTGGAAGGCAGGACATGTGGAGAAGTGAGTCTGAGATGATATAGAAGACAGACCACAGGGGGAAGGGCCGGCTCCCAGCAAGCAGTAGAGCAGTGCAGCACAAAATTGAACTTTCAGAAGTCTACTCTGCAGAGGGACATGCTCCAGAGGCTAAGTGGAGGGGTGGAGCCCTCGCTGGGACAGTGTGGTCTCAGGACCTGTGGGGTCACAGAAAGACCAGAGGTGCCTGAGTGCAGCAGAGATCCCACGTATCACAGTGGGAAGGCCAGCTGCAGAGATGAAGCTGAGGAGGGGGCTCTCAGTTTGGGTTACCTTAAAGTATGATGTGAGGCAGAGTCAGGCCACTACTCTTTGAGCTGGGACCCCACAAGTGGCAGATCCGAGAGGGAGACTCCCCGCCCCCAACTAGGAGGAGCAGCACAGGAGGGCACTGCAGTAATCTGCTGGATTTGGAGACTCCAAATGGGGCCATATGCCAGAGATAGAAATACTTGGTCACAGACCTGGAGAACACAGAGCACGGCCAGAAACCAAGGAGACAGGAGCAACTGTTTTTCTCTGAGGGCTCACTGAAGGGGACTGGGGGCGAGCTCTAGCTTCTGGAGATTGGGAGGCTGCCATTTTTACTATAGCCCTCCAAACTGTATAGAAAGCTTTAGGAGAAAAAAAGCTACAGAGTGCAAACTGAGCAGACTCCTTAGCCTGGCCCCTGGCAAGGACATTGCAATTGAACCCTGGGCAAAGACATTTGAGAATCACTCCAAGAGACCCCTCACCTGGAAGATCAGCAACAACATCCAGCCAAGACCAGGTTTACTGATGAAAGAGAACTGCAGAACACCAGTGCTGGATGAATTCAGCACATAGAATTCATGGCTTTTTTCCCATGACTCTTTAGTCTTTCAAACTTAAATTTTTAAAATTTGTTATTTTTTTCTTTTTCTATTTTTTAATCTTTCTTATTTTAACTATTTCATCAATACCTTTTAAAAAATTTCTTAATTTCAATTTTTATAGTCATATTCTATCCCTTCATTGTTTAACCTTATTTTTTCTGTACACATACAAGTTTTTCTTTCTTTAAAATTTTGGGAAACAGTTATCTGCTAATAGACCAAAATATACCCTAACTCTGGGATATGGCTTTGGCTTTGTTCTAGTCTCCAGCCTGATTACATGCTCTCCTTTTTTTTTCTTTTTTCAACGAACTTCTTATCATTCCTTTTTTAAAATCTTTTTTAATTTTCATTTTACAGTCATACTCTATCCCTTCATCGTCTTACCTGTATGTTTTTCTTTCTTTAAAATTTTGGGAGGCAGTTTTTTCTAACAGACCAAAATACACCCAAAAATCATGTGTGTGGCTCCGTTCTATTCACCAGCCTAATCATATTTCTTTGCCCTTTCTTCTCCTCCGGGTTTCACATGTCTTCTGATTTGGTTAGTGTGTATTTTCCTTGGGTCGTTGTTACCCTTTTAGCATTTTGTTCTCTCATTCATCTATTCTCTGAAGAAAATGACAAGACGTTTAAAACTCACCTCAAAACACAGAAAAAGAGGCAGTACTGACTGCTGGGGACCTAATAAGTACAGACATTAGTAGGATGTCAGAACTAGAATTCAGAATGATGACTATAAAGATGCTAGCCAGACTCAAAGAAAGCACAGAAGATACTAGAGATTCCCTTTGTGAGGAAATAAAATCCCTTTCTGGAAAAATAAAAGATCTAAAATTTAACCAAATTGAAATTTAAAAAGCTATTAACGAGGTACATTAAAAAATGGAGGATTTAATTGCTATGATAAATGAGGCAAAAGAGAAAATTAGTAATACAGAAGATCAAATGATGGAGAATAAAGAAGCTGAGAAAAACAGAGATAAACAACTACTGGACCACGAGGGGAGAATTCATGAAATGAAACAATATTAGAGTAACTGAGATAATAGAAAAAGAAAAAGAGGGGCAAAAGGTATATTGGAGCAAATTATAGCAGAGAACTTCCCTAATTTGGGGAAGGAAATAAGCATCGAAATCCAGGAGGCACAGAGAACTCCCCTAAAATCAATAAAAATAGGCCAACACCCCATCATCTAATAGTAAAACTTACAAGTCTCAGTGACAAAGAGAAAATCCTCAAAGCAGCTTGGGACAAGAGTTCTGTAACCTACAATGTTAGAAATATTAGACTGGCAGCAGACCTATCCACAGAGACCTGGCAGGCCAGAAAGGACTGGCATGATATATACAGAGCACGTAACGAGAAAAATATGCAGCCAAAAATACTATATCCAGCTAGGCTGTTGTTGAAAATAGGAGATAAAAAACTTTCAGGAAAAACAAAAACTAAAGAATTTGCTAACACCAAACCAGCCCTACAGGAAATATTGAAAAGGGTCTAAGCAAAGACAGAGCCTGAAAGTAACAGACCGGAAAGGAACAGAGACGATATACATTAACAGTCACCTAAATTCACTAAATTCTATCTTTCAATAGTTACCCTGAATGTAAGTAGGCTAAATGCCCCAATCAAAAAACAAAAGGAATCAGAATGGATTTAAAAAAGAACAACACAAGACCCATCAATATGCCGTCTGCAAGAAACTAATTTTAGACCCAAAGATACCTCCAGATTTAAAGTGAGGGGGTGGAAAACAATTTACCACGCTAATGGATATCAAAAGAAAGCTGGGGTGGCAATCCTTATGTCAGATAAATTAGATTTTAAGCCAAAGACTATAGTAAGAGACGAGGAAGGACACTACATCATACTCAAAGGGTCTGTCCAACAAGATCTAACAAATTTAAGTATCTATGCCCCTAACATTGGAGCAGCCAACGATTTAAACCAATTAGTAACAAAATCAAAGAAATACATCAACAATAATATAGTAATAGTAGGGGACTTAAACACCCCCCTCACTAAAATGGACAGAACCTCTAAGAAAAAAATTCAGCAAGGAAATGAAGACCTTAAATAACACACTGGATCAGATGTACTTAACAGATATATTCAGAACATTCCAACCCAAAGCAAGAGAATACACATTCTTCTCTAGTGCACATGGAACATTCTCCAGAAGAGATCACATACTGGGTCACAAATCAGATCTCAGCTGGTACCAAAAGATTGGAATCATTCCCCGAATATTTTCAGGCCATAATGCTTTGAAACTGAACTCAACCACAAAAGGAAAGTTGGAGAAAACTCAAATACATGGAGGCTAAAGAGCATCCTACTACAGAATGAATGGGTCAACCAGGAAATTAAAGAAGAATTTAAAAAATTCATGGAAACAAATGAAAATAAAAACTGCTCAAAATCTTTAGGACGCAGCAAAGGTGGTCCTGAGAGGAAGGTATACAATACAAGCTTCCTTGAGAAATAAGAAACATCTCAAATACACAACCTAACCCTAACACCTAAGGAAGCTGGAGAAAGAACAGCAAAGAAAGCCTAAACCCAGCAGGAGAAGAGAAATCATAAAGATCAGAGTAGAAATCAATGAAACAGAAACCAAAAGAACAATAGAACAGATCAACGAAAGCAGGAGCTGGTTCTTTGAAAGAATTAATAAGATTGATAAACCCCTGGTCATACTTATCCAAAAGAAAAAAGAGAAAGGACCCAAATTAATAAAATCATGTATGAAAAGTGAGAGATCACAACCAACACCAAAGAAATACAAATAATTACAAGAACATATTATTGGCAACCACACACCAGAGCCAATTTGACAATGTGAAACAATGGATGCATTCCTAGAGAGGTATAAACTACCAGGAAAAAACAGAAAACCTGACCAGACCCATAACCAGTAAAAAGATTGAAGCAGTGATTAAAAACCTCCCAAAAACTAGAGCCCAGGGCCAGATGGCTTCCCAGGGGAATTCTACCAAACATTTAAAGAAGAATTAATACCTATTCTCCTGAAACAGTTCCAAAAAAATAGAAATGAAAGGAAAACTTCCAAACTCATATTATGAGGCCAGCATTACCTTGATCCCCAAACCAGACAAAGACCCCATCAAAAAGGAGAATTACAGACCAATATCCCTGATGAAAATGGATGCAAAAATTTTCACCAAAATACACTAGCCAATAGGATCCAACAGTACATTAAAAAGATTATTTACCATAACCAAGTGGGATTTACTCCTGGACTGCAAGGTTGGTTCAACATCTGCAACTCAATCAATGTGATACAATACATTAATAAAAGAAAGAACAAGAACCATATGATACTCTCAGTAGATGCTGAAAAAGCATTTGACGAAGTACAGCATCCTTTCCTGATCAAAACTCTTCACAGTGTAGGGTTAGAGGGTACATATCTCAGTATCATAAAAGCCATCTATGAAAAACCCACAGCAAATATCATTCTCAACGTGAAGAAACTGAGAGCTTTTCCCCAAAGGTCAGGAACATGGCAGGGATGTCCACTATCACCACTGCTATTCAACAGAGTACTAGAAGTCCTAGCCTTAGCAATCAGACAACAAAAAATATAAAAGGCATCTGAATTGGCAAAGAAGTCCAACTCTCACTCTTTGCAGATGATATACTTTACGTGCAAAACCCAGAAGACTCCACTCCAAAACTGTTAGACTTCATAATGGAATTCAGTAAAGTGTCAGGATATAAAATCAACGCACAGAAATCAGTTGCATTTCTTTCTTTTCTTTTTTAAGATTTTATTTATTTATTTGACAGAGATCACAGGTAGGCAGAGAGGCAGGCAGAGAGAGAAGGAAAGCAGCCTCCCCACTGAGCAGAGAGCCTGATGCAGGACTCAATCCCAGGACCCTGAGATCATGACCTAAGCCAAAGGCAGAGGCTTTAACCCACTAAGCCATGCAGGCACTCCAAAATCAGTTGCATTTCTATACACCCAACAGTAAGACAGAAGAAAGAGAAATTAAGGTGTCGATCCCATTTACAATTGCACCTAAAACCACAGATACCTAGGGAATAAATCTAACCAAAGAGGCAAAGAATCTGTACTCGGAAAATATAGAGAACTCATGCAAGAAATTGAGGAAGACAAAAAGAAATGGAAAAACGTTCCATACTCATGAACTGGAAGAACAAATACCGTGAAAATGTCTATGCTACCTAGCGCAATCTATACTTTTAATGCAATCCCTATGAAAATACCATCAATTTTTTCAAAGAAATGCAACAAAAGACTTTGAATACCCAGAGGATTGATGAAAACGAAAGACAAAGTTGGTGGCATCACAATTTGAGATTTCAAGCTCTACTCCAAAAGCTGTAATCATCAAGACAGTATGGTACTGGCACAAAAACAGACACAGAGATCAATGGAACAGAACAAAAAGCCCAGAAATGGACCCTCAACTCTATGGTCAACTAATCTAACAAAACAGGAAAGAATGCCCAATGGAAGAAAAAAGTCTCTACAAAAAATGGTGTTAAGAAAACTGGATATCCACATGCAGAAGAATGAAACTGGACCATTTCCTCACACCACACACAAAAATAGACTCAAAATGGATGAAAGACCTTAATGTGAGACAGCAATCCATCAAAATCCTTGAGAACACAGGCAGCAACTTCTTCAACCTCCGTTGTAGCAACTTCTTCCTGGAAACATTGCCAAAGGCAAGAGAGGCAAGGGCAAAAATGAACTACTGGGACTTCATCAAGATAAAAAGCTTTTGCACAAAAAGGCAAAAAGTCAACAAAACCAAAAGACAACCGACAGAATGAGAAGGTATTTGCAAAGGATGTATCAGATAAAGGGCTAGTATCCAAAATCTAGAAAGAACTTATCAAACTCAACACCCAAAGAACAAATACCCCAATCAAGAAATGGGCAGAAGACATGAACAGACATTTCAGCAAAGATATCCAAATGGCCAACAGACACATGAAGAAGTGCTCCATATCACTCAGCATCAGGGAAATACAAATCAAAACCACACTGAGATACCACTGTACTTCAATCAGAATGGCTAAAATTAACCAGTTCGGAAAGGACAGGTGTTAGTGAGGATGTGGAGAAAGGAGAACCCTCCTACACTGTTGGTGTAAATGCAAGCTGGTGCAGCTGCTCTGGAAAACAGTATGGAGGTTCCTCAAAAAGTTGAAAATAGAGCTACCCTACAACCCAGCAATTGCACTACTGGGTAATTTACCCTAAAGATACAAATGTAGTGATCCGAAGGGGCACGTGCACCCAAATGTTTGTAGCAGCAATGTCCACAATAGCCAAACTATGGAAAGAGCCTAGATGTCCATCGACAGATGAAAAGAGAGATGTGATGTGTGTGTGTATATATATATATACATGTATAAACACACACACACACACACACACTAGAATACTATGCACTCATCAAAAACAACCCAGGAAATCTTGCCATTTGCAACAATGTGGATAACTAGAGGGCATTATGCTAAGCAAAATAAGTCAACCAGAGAAAGACAATTATCATATGTTCTCACTGATAAGAGGAATTTGAAAATAAGACAGAGAATCATAGGGGAAGGGAGGGAAAAATGAAACAGGATGAAACCAGAGAGGAAGACAAAACATCAGAGACTCTTAATCTCAGGAAACAAATTGAGGGGTGCTGGAGGGGAGGGCAGTGGAAGGGATGGGGTAGCTGCGTGATGGACACTGGGGAAGGTATATGCTACATGAGGGAAAAAAAAGAATATAAAAAAAATAAAGTATTTGGAACATTAAGAAAATTGGGTAAATTAGAGGATCTAACTGATGAGCTTTGTGATTTCAACTTAAAATGAGTGAAAAGGGGCCCCTGGGTGGATCAGGTGGTTAAGCATCTCCCTGCGGCAAGGGACATGATCCCAGGGTCCAGGGAATGAGCCCCATGTCAGGCTTCCTGCTTAGCACAGAGCCTGCTTCTGTCTCTCCCCTCTGCCTGCTGCACCCCCCTGCTTGCGCTCTGTCAAATAAATAAAATCTTTTTAAAAAATTAATTAAATCTTTAAAAAAATAAAAATAAATAAACCAGGTTCTCTAACTGGGTTTTTTTTTTTGTTTGTTTGTTTTTTATTTGAGAGAGAGACAGTGAGAGAGAACATGAGGGAGGAGAAGGTCAGAGAGAGAAGCAGACTCCCCGTGGAGCTGAGAGCCCAATGCGGGACTCGATCCCAGGACTCCAGGATCATGACCTGAGCCGAAGGCAGTCGTCCAACCAACTGAGCCACCCAGGCGTCCCTCTAACTGGGTTTTAAGTGTATTATGGATACACGTCCTTTGTATACTAGTATACTGCAAATAACCTTAGGCCCCTTCCCACTTTTTACATTTATTTTTCTCTTAAATAGCCATGTGGTATACTTTATACACCATAAAATTCATGTTTTAAATGTACAATGAGTTTTAGCCTATTTAGAGTTGTGTCACCATCACCTCAATTCAGCTTTAGAACATTCACCCCCAAATTCCTTGTGCAAATCTAAAGTAAATCCCCTTTGCTACCCAAAGTCAAACACTAAATCTACTTTCTATATATCTGACTTTTCCGGACATTTCATATAAATAGAATCATAAAATAAATGTGATCTTCTGCACTACTATACTTCTTTTATGCAGCATGTTTCTGAGGTTGATCCATGATGTAATGTGTCAGCAGCTGAACAAGATTCCACTGTAAGGATATACCACATTCTGTTTACCCATTCACCATCTGATGGGCATTTTAACAGTATTAAATTCATGGCCATTATAAATAATGGTGTTATGAATACTGCATACAAGTCTGGGTGTGGACATCAGCTTTAGCTTTTCTCTGGTAGATACCTGTAAGTGGGATTGATGGGTTGTATGGCAAATATACTTAACTTTTTAAAGAAACCACCTGTGGTAGGTAGAACAATGGCCCCAAAGGACGTACATGTTCCAATCCCAAAAATCTTTAATACGTTATTTTACATGGAAAATACACGCTGCAAAACATGATTAAGACCTTGAGATGGGACAATTAACCAGGACTATCTGGGTGGGCCCAATGGCATCAAAGAGGCCTTAAGAGTCAGAGAAGAGAATCGGACAAAAGCAGCAGAAACAAGAGATTTCAAGTTGCTACACTAAGTTTTGAAGATGAAGGACTACAAAACAAGGAATGCACATGGCCTTATAGAAGCTGAAAAGGCAAGGAAAACAATTCTCATCTATAATATCGAGAAGAAACATAATGTTTTTGTATTCATTTCTTACTGTCTTACGGAATTATCACTGAGTAGCTTAAACCAGAAATTTATTCTCTGGAGACCGGAAGTTCAAAATCAGGTCAGCAGGACCATGCTCTCTGAATCTGGAGTAGAATCCCTCCTTGCTACTACTAGCTCCTGGTGGTATCAGGTATTTACTGGCTTGAGGCAATAACAAGTCTAATGTCTACTTCTATCTTCACTTGGGTGTTCTGTATGTGTGTCTCCTTTCCTCTTCCTATGAGGACACTAGTCATTGGATTTAAAGCTCTCTCTAATGGAGCATGACTATCTTAATTACATCTGCAAAGACCCTATTTTTTTTTCTTTCTTTTTAAAACATTTGAGAGAGAGAGAAGAAAGAGAGGAGGGGCAGAGGGAGAGAGAGAAGCAGGCCCCCCATTGAGCAGGAAGCCCAATGCAGGGCTCAATCCCAGGGCCCTGGGATCATGACCTGAGCCAAAGGCAGACACTTAATTGCCTGAGCCACCCAGGTGCCCCGAAAAGACCCCATTTCTAAATAATGTCATGTGCTGAGGTCCCAAGTAGACATGAATTTTTCTTGCGGGAGGCAGGCGTACTATTTAAAATCACTATACCTACCAACATCTTGATTTTAAAAACCCATTTCAGATTCTTCATCATAAGAACTAAGGTAATAATTTGTTTTTAGGCAATTAAGTTTGTAGTAATTTGTTATAGCAGTAATGTAAAACTAGTACATTCCTAATGTGTTTTCCAAAGTGGCTGTACCATCTGATTCCTACCAAAAATGCATTAGGGTGCTAGTTTCTCTACAGCCTCATCAACTGTTTTATTTATTTATTTGAGAAAGTATGTGTATGAGAGAGCAGGGAGAGGGGCAGTGGGAGAGAGACTCTCAAGCAGACTCCCCACTAAGCGAGGAGACCAATGTTCCACAACCCTGAGATCATGACCTGAACCAAAACCAAGAGTTGGATGCTTAACCAGACTGAGGCACGAGGCACCCCCTCACCAACACTTTTTATTGTCTTTTTATGTACAGTCATTTTTGTGGTATAAAGTGATAATCTCATTGCATACGCATTTCTCTAATGACTAATAATGTCGAGCTTCATTCTGCATGGTTATTAGCCATTTGTCCATCCTTGATGAAACATTTTAAGATTCTCTAGGCCTGAAAATAAACCTTAGGTTTTTATATTAATAAAGAATTTCCATTTTTATATTGGATTGCTTATTTTATTGAGTCATAAGAGTTCTTTATATATTCTGGATACAAATTCCTTATCTGATATATAATTTGCAACTATTTTCACCCAATTTCTGGCTTGCCTTTTCATTCTAATAGTGTATCATACTAATGTAAACTGTTACTAAGAGCAGAAACTGAAAATCCTCTGTACCATCTTCACAAATGTAAATCTAAAAACTATAAAACTATTCTAAAGTAAGTTTGTTGGGGCACCTAGGTGGCTCAGTCGGGTTGGTTTTGGTTAAGTGTCTGCCTTGGCCTCAGGTCATGATTCCTGGTCCAGGATTGAGTCCTGCCTCAGGCTCCCTGTTCAATGGAGAGCCTGCTTATCCCTCTCCCTCTGCACCCCCCCAACTCGTGCTCACCCTTGCTCCTTCCCGCCCTCCCTTTCTCTCAAATAAATAAAATGTTAAAAAAAAAAAATGAAGTTTGTTTTTTAAAAAAGGAGGAGAAACTGTCAGATTAAAAGGTGATGAGACATTTCAGCCAATTAAAATGTGTGGATCTTCCTGGATTTTGATTTGAAAAGGACATTTGTAAGACAAATGAGAAAAACCAAATACAGACTAGATATCAGATTGTAAGATAATTATTAGGTATTACAGTATTACAGTTTTTTTTTTTTTTTTTAAAGATTTTATTTATCAGAGAGAGAGAGAGAGCAAGCACAGGCAGACAGAATGGCAGACAGAGGCAGAGGGAGAAGCAGGCTCCCTGCGGAGCAAGGAGCCCGATGTGGGACTCGATCCCAAGACACTGGGATCATGACCTGAGCCGAAGGCAGCTGCTTAACCAACTGAGCCACCCAGGCGTCCCTACAGTTTTTTTTTTTTAAGTCATCCATGATAAAGATGCATACTATGTTATATTATTTACAGGCAGAATAGGATAGTATATCAAGAATTTCCTTTGGGGGTGCCTGGATGGCTCAGTGGGTTAATGCCTCTGCCCTCGGCTCGGGTCATGATCTCAGGGTCCTGGGATAGCGCCTGCATGTGGCTCTCTGCTCGGCAGGGAGCCTGCTTCCTCCTCTCTCTCCTGCCTTTCTGTCTTCTTGTGATCTCTGTCAAATAAATACAATCTTAAAAAAAAAAAAAAAAAAAAAGAATTTCCTTTGAAGTACTTCAGCAAAAAAGGAAAAAGGGAAAGTACTGATCAGGCAAAGACAAAATGAGAATTAATACCACCTACTGGAACTGAATGTACTGAGGGCTCAATGCACTACTTTTATAGGTGTTTGAAAATTTCCGTAACAAAACAAAACAAAACTTATTTACATAAGGGACTACAAGCTGTAGCACTGGGCACTTACAAGTTTTAAATCAACTCTGGCTAAGAAAGAACAAAGATGTGCTACTCTTGATACTAAAATTCATGAGAGAATGCACTTGATGCCTGACTTACTCTTGACCATTTGAAAAACAGTAAAAGGCAAGGATTTCAACCTTTAACAAACCACAACCCCTCAATTTCCAGCTGTACTAAGCCTCCAGTTTGCAGACATGTTGAATAGGAGCTGGATAAGAATGGGCCTTCTATTCAGTTATATACTTCCTCTTCTAAATCCATCAATCTCAGGATAGCTTGTTACACAGTCTTTCCCTTTGGTGTAAATGGCCACACGTACTGACACTTTTTTCCCATTAAAACTACTGTCAAACACGTTTTAGGTAAGAATAGTCATTTTAAAAATTATTTATATAATGTAATTTAAATGCTACCTAATGTTATGGGAAGCAATGTTGGCATTAAGTAGATAAAAACAATTAGATAGTAGGGGGAAAGCATTCAGTGTCTTTACATTATCTCATAAGAATTCCCTTTTGTAACACATCACTTTCAGTTATTTCCTGAAATACAAATACTGCATTGTATATATCCTCTGATTATGTGAACAGATCATGATATTACCAAATCATAGTGAAACAGAACATCTAAAAACACAACCACTAAAAGAAACAATTTTACGGGTAAACAAACAGGAGATCATAAAGAAGTTTGAGAAACAATTTTCAAAAGAGCAAAGGGCAAAAGTCTAGAGAAGCAGTGTCACAAAATCCAAGAATGGATTCCAAACCCAGCTCTACACCAGAATCACCTTGCCAGTTAAAAACTCAAATTTTCATATCCCACTGTGGAATCTTTAATAATTAAGGCTTCTTATGTTAACCACACAAGTTTAGGATCCACCTAAATTAATAAACCTCCCACTGTATATATGATGTAACCTTCCATATCCAAGAATTCTGGTGAGGGAGAGAGGCTAAAAACAGGCATAGAGAAGTAGGTTTCATTTAAAATGTTAAATCATCTTCCCTATGTAAGTTAACAAAGTATATTACGCTATAGCTTTAATGTTTGTGATACAGCTAGTATTGAGTCTCAAATTCAAATCAGCATCTCAAAACCTGGTTATTAATTACTACACTGTTATCTTACTTCAGATTAAGATTTCAATGTAACTTATTCTTTTTTAAAGATTTATTTAGGGAGTGAGAGAGCGCGTGCATGCACAAGCAGGGGGAGATAAAGAATCCCAAGCAGACTCCACCTCCAAGTGCGGAGTCCTAAGTGGGGCTTGAGCTCACAACCCTGAGGTCATGCATGACCTGAGCCAAAATCAAGAGACGGATGCCTAACCCACTGAGCCTTCCCAGCACCCCACATTTCAGTGTAATTTAACAACATTAACTATCTTAATTTATTAACTTAGGACCTCTACTCTGTAGATAAGCCCCAAATTCCTGGACTAAAAGTCAAATCTGCTACATCTATTAGACTCAACAGTTTTTTTGCTTTTAAGTTGGCTGCAAATATTTAAATCAGAAGCTTTTACATAAAACCTACATTTCTGGTCTTTTTTTCACTCATTTATCTTATTTGCCTGGTCCCAGGTTCCTGTTGGCACCAGTTTACAACCCTAACTGTAAAAACTGAATACGGTAGTAATTTAAGAAACTATTCTCTTGGCTCAAATTCATGTGACATGTCATTTTTTCCTTGTTTTTCAAATCTGTAACAAACCCCCATGTCTCTTCACACCAAAGACTTTAGAATAAGAATCTAAATGGGGAAAACTGATATAGCAGAAGTACCCATGTATACCAAGTTCTTAGACCTGAAAAGTTACCTGCCCCCTACTTTATAGAGCCCATTAGTTATTTACTTATATCAGCACCACAAGATTAATCTGTTAGTCAAATCCCATAGCATCTTCATGCTTAGAATATGGTAGAAAATCTTTACCTATGGCTTAAAACAAGCACTGTGTTACAATGGTAATGCATGTTAAGTATTCAACATAGCAACATCAGATAATAACCACTCAAATGTTTTTAGCTATTGAAGGTGATGTCAATTATGCCCAAAATTATAAAAACAAAATTTAGTAGCAATATTCTGAAGGGCCACAAGATGGAGGTGTGACTACACACAATATGTCTTTCTCCATGAAGTCTGACTGAAGTTATACTATAAAAAAAGAGAAAATGAAGGACTGTATACAGAAGGTTTAAAGTCTAACCATTTTAACTACTTGGTCACTTCTTGTGCAGTGTTTGATCTGGAAGGGACCTTTGAAGCCAATGGGTCCATTCCTCTTCATTTCACAGATGATGGAACTGAAGCCCAGAGAGATGTACCTGTGGTTATATAGCCATTTATCAACAAAGCTAGAACCATGCCTATGCCTACAAATTTCCTTTATAGTGCAATATCAACCATACATAGGACTCCCCTTCAAAAGAGTCATCTTTACTCAAGGTTACTGAGAGAGCGAAATACCAAACCAGGAACATTCATGTAAAGTGTACTAATGACAAAGGGGATTAAAGTATTTTAGTAAGGATCAATGTATGCCTATGGTCCTTTGATACAAAATTTTAAGGGGCTTAGGGTAGGTAATTTTTTCTCAGCTAGCAGTAATCTGGTTCTAAACTCTTGCCTTCAAGTAAATTACACGAAAGAGTGATTTCCTCTAAAGTATAAATTCCTTTAACTTAAAAGTCAGTCCACTGAAAATTTATCAAAGCACAGCTTAAAAACTAATTGCTCATAAGGCCTTAACCTGTCATCCTGCTGAGATTTCCACATCATCTGAACTATATATTACACTGTTTGTACCCTTTGAAGGCACAGCAGCTCTCTGCTGTGAGCATTTATTTTTATACCTTACCTCTTTTACTGAGCTACAAGACTTACAGCAGGACCTCAAATATTTCAAGGAATTGATGAACTACTTCCAGTAAGCCCAAGAATCTCTAGGTCCTTAATTTAACTGATGGGCTTTCTCTCATATCATCTAGATTTTAGGGTTTCTCAGTCCTAGTACTACTGATATTCTGGGCTGGATAATTCTTTGTGAAGGGGATTCTGGAGCACTGTAGGATATTTAGCATTATCTGTAGCCTCTACCCACAAAATGCCCCACCCCACTGTGACAACCCAAAATGCCTCCACACATTACCAGTTATCCAGGGATGGGAGATATAACCCTGGTTGACTATCACTGTTCTAGAGGTTTAGCAGGTATTAAGAAAGTGATGATGGGTGGATTAGCTCTACAAGATGCATGAGTGCGAGTATAAAGTGTGCAAAAATCTCAGCAATTATTTGCTTGGGTACAGGAAGTGCTAAACACACACTAGATATAATCTACTTAAGGTTATAACCTAAAGATAATAAAATAATTCTAGGAAAAAGTGTTCCATGGTCATCAATATCTTCAATTAGAGCTCCTTCCCAGCTATGGCTTTTCCCTTACTACAACCTAAATGTTGCTTTTACTTCCAAGTCTCGGAATCCAAGCATATATTTTCTAACTGCTTACTAGTTATCTCTACAGGAACCTCATATTCAACACATTGAAAAATGAACTCACCATCCTCCACAGTAAGTTAAAACACCCTATTCTCAATCTTTAATAAATAGTCCCATCACCCATCCAATATAAAAATTTAGTTTTATATGTACTCTTACATCCCATTTTAATCTGTTAATTCTGCTTCTCAAATATCTTCATAACTTGCTCATATACCCCTTCTCTTGTGCAGACAATCATTTCAACACAAATTCTAATAGCCTAATGAAGGGGTAGACTAGAACCAAGGAGACAAAGCCATCATGATGCAGTCAGAATCATCTTTTAAAAACACAAATCTGATCACTTTACCTCTGATGCTTAATGCTGCACATAACCAACCAAAAGAAATTTGAATAGCACTGCATATAAAGCCCTCATCACCTAGCTGGGGCCACTGGCCTAGCCTCTCTCTCTCCCACCTCTTTGGCCATATAAAACTTAATAAATTCCAAAACCCATCACTTTCTTTCCCTCTTGGTTCACCTCTATAATGTTGCTTCATTAAAAGACTAAAGATACTAAACCTATAGATAAATTAGTAGATTATGGATGCTTTTTTAGAGCTATTGTAAAGATTAATAGAGAATTTATTGCCTGGAGATATAGTAGGTAGCTATAAAAAATAAAAGGGCCACGAGAGGGGAAGGATGGGAGAGGAAATCTCAAAAGGGAGACACAAAAGCAAAATGAAGAAAACAGCTTGAAAGAGAACAGTTCAAATATTCCAAAGTTTTGTTTCTTGGTATCATAAAAAGAGCAAGCTAACAAGAAACAAGGGATGGCAAACATGTAACACACACACCACAGCAGTCATGGTAGGTATTAATGACATCACTTTTTTTTTTGGTTTGGCAATCTAAGAACTCATCAAAGCTATCAGCAGATTAAATACCAATTGATTAAATATTATCAACAGATTAAAACAGGCACATGATTTTCAACTTCTGGCTGTTCTTATTTAAGCTATTCTTTCTAAGGACAAAGAAACCAAGACCCAGAGATCAAAAAAAACTATTAGTGACTGCGAACAATCATTACTGGCACACTGAACTACAAAGTGTGGTTGCTTTTAGTTCAATGTTTTTTGTGTTAAAATAAGTCTCCTTTAAGAAGATAAATTATGCTGGAGAGTCTGGGTGGCTCAGTCTGTTAAATAGTGTACGACTCTTGATTTCAGCTGGGGCCATGATCTCAGGGTCCTGAAACTGAGCCCTGAGTGGGGCTCCATGCTCAGCAGAGTCTGCTTGTCCCTTTCCCTCGCCCTGTCCTTCTCCCAACTTGTGTGTATGCTCTCTAATAAACATATAAGATATATTTTTTAAAAAGATGAATTATTCTATGAATAATAATCTATATGGATTACTATGTAATCCAAGTATAACTTTAAATATACTGTAGTTTTCTGGAAAGAGAAATAAAATGTTCCTAAGTACAATTCTCCTTTCTTAACTTAGTTTATAACAAGTTCCATCCGTAAAAAATTGCTTCGCATGAGCTGGATCCTAAACTGGCATCATCACTCTGACAATATTTACTAATTTGAAAGTCTCAACCTCATTTTCTAAAGAACATTATCTGGGCACCTGGGTGGCTCAGTGGGTTAAAGCCTCTGCCTTCGGCTCAGGTCATGATCCTAAGGTCCTGGGATCGAGCCCCACATCGGGCTCTCTGCTCGGCAGGGAGCCTGCTTCCTCCTCTCTCTCTCTGCCTGTCTCTCTGCCTACTTGTGATCTCTGTCAAATAAATAAATAAAATCTTTAAAAAAAAAAAAATAAAAAAAAAAATAAAAAAATAAAGAACATTATCTTTGGTTGTTTTGCAATTTGAAGTCAAAACATTCAATATCCAAATTAAAAACTGGTTAAGTTACAAAAGTAACAGGTAAGTCCAAACACATGCAAGTGGCCAGTAGAAGTGGGAAATATCCAAATTTACTAAGTAATCAAAATAACAATAACCAAAATAAGGTGGGGAGAGAAATACCATTCATCATCTAATTAGCAAAGTAAAACTAGAGTTAGGCTATTATGTGAATATGTCCTCCAACCCAACTTGTAAAGAAACTGTTATTTCTATCATTTTACAAATGCTTGATTGCTTGATGTATGCCACTCACCCCAGAAGAAGGTAATTTACATCACCAATGGCTGAAATGGCAGCCATATTGTCTTCCTTCATTTCCTTAAGGTCTTTCCAAGTGCCCCTCCTGTTCCCCCAATAGCCCTTGGAGAAGAAAAGGGCACTCTCATACACTGGTGGCAGTATGAAATTGCTACTATCTTTCTAGAGGTCAAGTGGCAACAAATATCAGAGCTTTAAAAACACAAGTATCTTCTGATCCAAAAAATTCACTTCTAGGGAATTATCCAAAAGAAATAAGGATATGTGTCAAGTAGTTTTTATAAACAAGCATTCACTGCAGCACTATCGAGGACTTATGAGAAGCCTCTGGACTTAAAAAACAAGGTTTTCCATGAACAGCTTCAGCAATGATACAGGCAGAATAGAGGCCTTAGCTCAGGAAAGGCAAATGCATACTCCCTATTACCCCTTCTCCATCATGGTAGACAAGGTGAATGGATTATAATATTTTAGTCTAAAACCAAGGGTGGCCTCAGAATCCTTCATCACAGAGGTATTTGACCAGCCCTGTATTGTCTGTTGACCCACAAGCTACACATTTACTGTTTAGAAACACCATGTAAGGGACGCCTGGGTGGCTCAGTTGGTTAAGCAGCTGCCTTCGGCTCAGGTCATGATCCCAGCGTCCTGGGATCGAGTCCCACACATTGGGCTCCTTGCTCCGCAGGGAGCCTGCTTCTCCCTCTGACTCTGCCTTCCACTCTGTCTGCCTGTGCTTGCTCTCGCTCGCTCTCTCTCTGACCAAAAAAAAAAAAAAAAACAACCATCTAAAATTGGATGCTAAAAAAAGAGATCATGTTTTACACGAATTTTTTTTTTTTTGGATCTAGCACAGCACTATCCAAAACAAATACAATTTGAGTTACATATGTAATTTAAAAATTTCTAGTATCTACGTTAACAAGGCAAAAAGAAACAGATGAAATCATTTCAACATGCAATCAAAATAAAAATTAATTTCACTTCTTTAAGAATTTTTTTTTCATACTAAGTCTTTAAAGTTTATTTGCTTATTTTTGGTATCTCTAAATCCAACATGGGGCCTAAACTCACAACCCCGAGATCAAGAGTTACCCAGACATGTGACTGAGTCAGTTAGGCACCCCCATACCAAGTCTTTTTAAAATCCAGTGTGTAGTACAGAGCAAATCTCAATTCAGATGCTAATTTTCCTTGGAAACACTTGATCTATATTTACATTTCACAAACTATAGATTCACCAATCCAGGTTGTTCCAAACATACTTGAAAATTATCCAACAACTGACTTTGAGTATCAGTTTTTAAAACTAAAATTTTAATTTAAATTCATGGCGCCTAGGTGGTTTAGCTGGTTAAGCATCTGCATTCTGCTCAGGTCATGATCCCAGGGTCCTGGGACAGAGTCCTGCACAGGGTTCCCTGCTCAGTGGGGAGCCTGCTTCTCCCTCTCCCACTCCCCCTGCTTGTGCTCTCTGTCAAATAAGTAAATAAAATCTTTCAAAAAATAAAAATAAAAAATAAAATTTTAATTAAAATTCAGTTCCTCAATAACACAAGCCACATTTCATCTGTTTAACAGCCTACTTACTGTAGCTAGCCATTCCTGTATTGCACAGGACAGGACTAACATTCTTCCAATAAGTCAGGCAATGAATGTATATAGGAACCAATGGAAGAGATCAAATCAAGAAAAAGCAGTATTTGCCATAAGACAAATATATAGTTTTTATAAACTATAATACATACAATTTTCATTTCTGTGATGAAAAGAAGTTTCTATTGGTTACAACTGGTACTTTAATGGTTTCTGTAGGCTGTCCTTAAAAAAAAATAAAGACGGGACATCTGGGTGGCTCAGTTGGTTAAGCAGCTGCCTTCGGCTCAGGTCATGGTCTCAGGGTCTTGGGGGATCGAGTCCCACATCAGGCTCCTTGCTCAGCAGGGAGCCTGCTTCTCCCTCTGCCTCTGCCTGCCATTCTGTCTGCCTGTGCTCACTTGCTCTCCCTCTCTCTCTCTCTGATAAATAAAATCTTAAAAAAAAAAAAATAAAGACAACTATTTAAATAATTGAAAAGATTTATCTTTTCATATGGCATAAAGCTGGAAGTCATACCTAATATGTGTAAGAGAAAATCAAAATTCAAAAGGATTTCCACAGGCCAAAATGGTAATGTAAGTAAAGTGAAATTTAATATAGGTATTAGTTTGGTCTGGCAAAGCACTGGCTTTGAAAGCTAATGCTTTGTATAGATAACCTTTAAAAATCCTTTTTCAACCCTGAAATCCATGATTATTCTTTGTTCAAAACTTTACCACCAGTTGTCCACAATCACTGGAAAAAAATCACCAACACTGATGGCAACATAGCATTAGTCAACAATGCACACATCTGTATTGGCAGATCTACTTTCTAAATCATATGATTTTATTTACAGACAGATGCAAACATAGATCTTATGATCTATGGTATAGTTGTACCTGATCACTTACATATTGAAATAAAAACATTATAGTTTACTTTCACTTCTCTCTTATATCGGTTACACCATTATATTGATTATAAAGAAATTGTGGCACAGGTAGGTTATATTTTATGTTAATTCATCTCGACAAAGCAAGGGAATATTACAAAGTATTTTAAAATACAGTATCTCAATCCACATCCCATAAATGATTGGATTCATAGAAGAAGCAAGAGTATGAACTGGAGGTTTATAAAAGTTCCTGAATTCTCCTTCAGCCTCACTGCCTGTCCCCCTACAAAAAACAGCAATACAACCTTAAAAAACAAACAAATCTGTTTTACTTAAGTATAGAATTTGTATGGTAAAGAGCACAAATCTTGTTCACAGCTCATTGACTTAACATATGTATCTATGCAATCAATAGCCAAAGTAAAGATAGAGAATATTTCCAGCACTTCAGAAAACTCTTTTATTCTTCCCAGTCCATATGCTGTCAGAGGTAACTAACTGTACTTCAACATAGATTCTTTGGACAGCAGAATCTGCTACTTTGAGAACTACACTGTTCTATATACTGTATTATACTATTCTTTTTTTTTTTTTTTTTTTAAAGATTTTATTTATTTACTTGAGAGAGAGACAGTGAGAGAGAGCATGAATGAGGAGAAGGTCAGAGAGAGAAGCAGACTCCCCATGGAGCTGGGAGTCCGATGCGGGACTCGATCCCGGGACTCCAGGATCATGACCTGAGCCGAAGGCAGTCGTCCAACCAACTGAGCCACCCAGGCGTCCCTGTATTATACTATTCTTACCTACCTACTTCCCCATCTTTACTTTGCATGTATTCATACCTTGTTAAACACTTTTTTTTTTTAAGGTTTTATTTATTTATCAGAGAGAGAGGGGGAGAGTGAGCATAGGCAGACAGAATGGCAGGCCGAGGCAGAGGCAGAGGGAGAAGCAGGCTCCCTGCCGAGCAAGGAGCCCGATGTGGGACTCAATCCCAGGACGCTGGGATCATGACCTGAGCCAAAGGCAGCTGCTTAACCAACTGAGCCACCCAGGCGTCCCTTTTTTTTTTTTTTAAAGTAAACTCCTCCCCAGTGTGTAGATCCCAATATGATGCCAAACTCCCCACCAGGAGATCAAGACCCAAGCTGAGATCCAGAGCCAAAAGCTCAACAGATTGAGCCACCCAGGCGCCCCAAACACATTTTTATTAGAACTAATTTATACCTCTTTGCCAAAATTTAAAGGTAAATGGATTCTAATACAGTATTTTACTTTCTATTATACTGACTAGTTATATTGCCATCTCAGTCATGGCTGTGACTTCTTGCTCGAATATCATCTTCCCTAGAGAGTAATAATAGATAAAAATTATCAGCCTGCCATCCACAAATTCAACCGACATCCCTGGGTCTATAAAAATAAGCAGCTTCAGTACAAAGGAAATAACATCTTGTAATATACCCTCAAGTTTCTAGACCATGTATATAAATACATGCAATAATTAAAAACTGAAAATTTATCTACTTTGGAGAAAAGGCAAAAATACACGCCAATACAATGGAATGTCCTACTGCTACTACTAATAAAAACAAACTGTAAGTATGAAGAAAAATCAGATAAAATAGTAAGTCTTAAAAGTTTGAAAATGATAGGCAACACAGATGACATAAAATATTTAAATAGTAGACTGATTTAGAGTTAGAAGTTCTTCATGTTTCCAATTTTAGATATTTCTATTCAACTTAAAGTTCAGTTAGCTCAATATACAATAAAACTCTTAGCAAATAAAATTTCCTACAAAAATATATAATCAGGACCATGGTTTCATTTTCACAGGCCTTTCCAAACCAAGAGTCAGGACTATAACACTAACTACATTGTGCATGGTGATACAATTCTTCGAACTAAAGGAGCTTAGAATCTTTTAAATGTCTATTGTCTTCATTTTTTCTGTGTCTTAAATACAAGATTTAGAAATGAAAAAAATTTTTAAGTCCCATCTTACGTGGTAGTTATTCACCTGGGAAGTTAAAGGGACTATTCCTGTGAAATCATCTTAAAAGTTTACCATTAGGAACACAACTTTAAGTTTCCAATCATAGTGATAGGAACTACACTTAAACTCTTCATTTGAGGGCTAGCTGCTGGCTGGCAGTACAAATTCAGTAACTATAAATTTCCTCTAAATTTGGCCAGTTACTCATTTCTGGGCATTTGCCACCATCATGTTATTACACATAAATCACCCTTTTAAGTTAAAAAAAAAAAAAAAATTGCCTTCAACACTCAAGGTAACTGAAGGTAGACTGTGAATAATACCACTGTTTGACCCCATTTCTATTGCCAAGTTAGGCATCAGAAAGAACATTACACCCTAGCAAGACTGAGCTAGACCAAAGATTTTGGATCTAAACACCCAGAATAGAACTTCTCTTGGAAACCTTCCTTTATAAATCCATGCAGTCTCAACTGTGGGAACTATTCAGCCTCATTTTTAGTACTCTAACAGAACAAGATGAGAAGTATTGTGTACTGAGAAAAAAAGATAAGAATAAAAGACGAAGAGTGCTCAGTCAGTTAAGAGTCCGCATTCCTCTGGGGTCATGGTCCTCCTGGGATTCAGCCCCCTAGGGTTCCCTGCTTCACAGGGAGTCTGCTTCTCCCTCTTTCCCCTGCTCCTGCTCTCTGTCAAATAAATAAAATGTTACCAAAAAAAAAAAAAAGGTAATAAAAACGAGTAAGAGAAAGGGGGTAAAAAAGAAGAAAAACCTCACTAAATTATACTGGATCATATATAAAACAACCAAACTTCATAGATCATGATTCAAGCGCTGCAAATAGTTTCCATACCCAATTAGTATTCTGATCGGAACTCTTTAGAACTTGATGTTTAATATGAAGGTACTATGAAAATTTCATCATTTCTGAAGTTTAATGGAAAAACAATTCAACATTAGAATTAATTTCCATTGTTTAAAGCAACATCGGAGTAAGAAACCATGTACAGACCCAAGGTCAATTAACCCCCTTCTTGGACTTCTTGGACCTCTTCGACCCCAATCACATATACACACCGATACATATACATGCCTTGTTTCACGCAGCATGGGATTTTTCGAAGACTGACTTTTAGTTCATCCTCAGAAGGCTGAACAGTTTGAAAGACTTCACTAACTCAACATATATTAACTGACTTGCTATAATACAAAAAAAAAATCCAGGCATCTCAGAAAGCTTCTAACATTGATAAAAGGAGAGCTCCAAAACGGCTAATTTAGGAAATATTTTAAAACACCGTGTTATGTCGTTAATATTTTAATAGTATGTAATTTAATAGTGAACTGATATCCAAATGGAAATAGTTGAGCCAAAATAATCCCTAATTTTATTCAAAAGAAAAACTGGAAGATATTAATTTTGCTAATCACCTCAGAAAAGCTTCGTTGCAGTATCCAAGGACCGCCCCTCACCGTCCCTCCCCCCCAGCATAGGGGCAACAGCAAACTACTGTAGCAATAGCTCCACCTACTGATCGGCAATACTTCCTTAAACATTTTGGCACCCCAAGAATACAAGAGCTCACGCTCTCTCCCCCTCCTCCACTCGCTCTGACCCAACCCAAATCCAGTTGAGTCACTAGCTCTTAATACTCCTCTCCATGCTCTTTATTCCAATTCCTTCTCCCTCCAGAAGGTTCTGCAGAGCTCTCAAGTGTGAGTAAGCCTGAAAGGTGTCAAAGACCGCGGATCCCAAGGCTGAGCCTGGATCTGAAGAGGACAACTACACTACTGCACTTGGAGTGGCGGGCCGGGGGTGGGTCCTACGTCCGCCCCCGGGTGGGAGGCCCAAGGCGCCTCACAAGAGCTTTTCCCTGTTGCCCTACTCGGCTGATGGTCTCCGTTCAACCCACACTCATCCTCCGGGCCGAAATCCTGGGTTCCGGGGGTCTTGCCTCTGCTGGCCCTTCAGCCCGCCAACAGCCCCGCGCCAAGCATCCGCCCCCTCCGCTGAGCAGAGAGCAGCCCAGAAATCTCCCTCCGTCGGGTCTTCGCCCGGAATCTCTCCCCGTCTTTGCAGCCCCTCTACCCCGCCGGCCCGGCCCTGCCCGGCTGCCCTTCCTCACCCTTTCATCTTCCCCGCCTGCTGAGGCCGTTGTTACCACCGATATCAACGCCGTTGTCGTCGCCGCCCTGAGCTCTCCGCGCCCTCAGCTCGGGCCACTCAACCCCCACAAGCCGGCCTCCCCGCCTAGGGCAGGGAGCCGAGCGGGTGACGGAGGCCGCGAGAGTCAAGCGCAGCCCTGCGTCTCCGGAGGGGGCGGGGGTGTCTCTCGCCGCCGCGCTGTGCCGCCGCTTCTCCACACGTGCACACCGGGCTATCCACTCTCGCCCGCCGCCGCCGCCAGCCAGACCCGCCGCCGCGCTCTGACCTTTCACCCCGCCCCCTCTGCGCGCCGGCGCGCCGGCCGCCTTGCGCGCAGCCGCACTGCTGGCCTCCGCGCACCCTTCCCCCTCCATTTCAGGACCTCCATTTTCCTACTGGGCTGTGGCCTCTGGCGTCATCTTTCTCCTCCCATCCCTTGCGACATTACTCGTGGGGCTTGCCCGGTAGGCCCTGGCGGTAAAATCCGGATTTTTCCACCCCTCCCTCTCTTCTCCAATTTTAGCAAGATCAATCTTCCCCGGCCCAGTCCTGTTCTTCCAGTTGGTAGTCTCCGGAATGACCTTCAAACGCTGTCTCCTAATAGGATTTTATAATGGTTCTTCTAAATGTAAAAGAAATCTGTGGAAGACCCAAACAAATGAGATGTTTTGAAGACTAACGTAATTAACAATCGGCCGAATAACTTGGCTTCCGTCCAGCACGAGCCAAGTTTTGAGGTCACGTGATTGCCTGGGTTTAAACCTGGGATTTCAGCGGCGGGCCACTGTGGTACAGAATGCCGTCGCCATTTCCGGTCCCTAGATCATAGCATAAACGTCACTTCCTTAGCAATGCATTTTAACCCATTTCACGCACGCCCTCTACATTACACTTTACGACACAGTCTTTGGGAAATTTTTTGTTTTTTTCTCTGGTTTTATCGCAAGAAAATAAATGGTCAAACGATTCGCAAAAAATACAGGTCCCCGAAATGCAGCACGCCCGCCTGGGGGCGGCAGGGCGGAGCTCGAGGTCACGTGAATATCTGGGCCCGCCCCCCTCTGCAGCTGAAGACTTCCCCGCCCGCTGTGACAGAGCCTCTGGTCCGTGATCGGTACTGTTTCTGCACCTCGCGCCCCGGCAGGTGAGCGGCGACCGGTAACCGGCGACTGGTGGGAAGAGGAGAAGGGGTGGGAAGAGGAAGAGAAGAGCAAGTGTGAACGGCCAGCCTCCGTTGTCCGGGGCTTTCTCCTCGCTGTCATCCTGCACTGGCTAGGAGCTCTTTTCTCCAGTTTTCCTGACCCTCGCTTCCCCCCCTGTGGTTGCCCCCGCCACTTAGGGGTGAGACGTCCACCTTTCCCGGGGTTGGGGGTGAGTGCGGCCATTATGGCTCCCTATTCGGAGTCTTTGGGGCTTCGGATAATGGGTTTGGTTCAGCCCTTTCTCGGGGTCCGCAGTAGTCTCCGGGTCTTATTCCCCAAAACCCATTCTTTTGCAGAGGCCCTGCTCCGTCTTTATCTTCAGCCTTGAGCTGGGAAGCTGGGAGGTAGGAAAAACCCTGGAGGCAGAGGCGTCTCCGGTGAGACGGGCTTGGGAGAGAATGTCACTGATGTGGCCTCACTGCGGAGTCACTGTAAAGCTTGCTCCGAATGTGCTTTCTCAATAATTCGGAGTTTTTAATCTGACAGCCCTGTATGAGACGTTCTGTGGGTATTCACATAATTTGGTTGGCCTTGGAAGGGTAAAAGCAGGCCTTTTACCTTTCTCTGATTTTATGATGCAGGAAGGGAGAAAACATTTGAAAGAATAAAGATGTACTAGCTTCAAAACAAGAGGTGTTGGTAATGCGCCAGTCTCAATTGAATGGGGAGGCGTTGAAAGATGATGGTGTTGCGGTTTCGTGCTCTGCAGGAGACCCAGACTAGCTTATGGAAAACTGACTGGGTTTCCCCGACAGGGAAGTAATTCTTCAGAAACTGATTGGGCTGGAAATATAATGAAACCAAATGTATTTGACCTTAAACTTAGACGTAAGAAGGTTAAGTCAAGATATCACTTACTTTATATTTTCTGCCTTTGACATTCTCTTTCGTCCTTTCTATCTGAAATCCTACCTAATCGCGCTTCCCAATCAATTTCTTGACCAGTGGGTAAATTTATATTAAGTAACACTTAATTCCTTCTTAGCCTTCCCTATTTGTGTAACTCCAAGTGACTACTTCAGATTCTGGTGAATAGTGTTTTGTGAAAATACAGAAATTATTTTGCTTAGGTTCTTGCCCAACCCAGTGTACTCAGTACCCACGTCATATGTAATGTATAACCAATGTTTTGACCCTAAACAATGTGCTTTAATTTAGGGAAGAGTGTTTTCTAGTTTGGGGTTAAACTCTTTTATTTATACTGCAAACTCAGAAAGTCCCCTGCTTCTTTTAAATTGAAAGGCCTTACAGAAGTTACAAATTTGATTTTTAAAATTTAAACTTTTTTAAAATTTGAAAAGTCATGTTCTCTGCTATACCTTGTAGTTTCCTAGCCAATGTAATAAAATAATCGTTAGTGGGCTGAGAAGTGAGGAAGATGGAATTCTTTATCTTTTTTTTTTTTTTTTTAAAGATTTTATTTATTTATTTGAAAGACAGAGATCACAAGTAGGCAGAGAGACAGGCAGAGGGAGAGGAAGGGAAGCAGGCTCCCTGCTGAGCAGAGAGCCCGATGTGGGTCTCGATCCCAGGACCCTGGGATCATGACCTGAGCCGAAGGCAGCGGCTTAACCCACTGAGCCACCCAGGCGCCCCGGAATTCTTTATCTTTGAGTAGTGGATGTGATTGATTTGTTTTTGGTTTTCTGTATCATCCAAATTCTCTACAATAAACTGATTCTGTTAAGGGGAACAAAAGGTTAAAATGCTAGTGTGATATTAATTTAACAAAACATTTTTTATAGTAAGTTCAAAATAGAATAACCCACCGATTGATGCTCCTTGCCAAAAAACCATAACTTTAAAAATGGCCTTGCTTTCCCTCAGTAATAAACAAGACCTCTATCCTGAATTTACAGTTTTAGCATTTTGTGCTGTTGTCCTGTCTACTGGTATGTTTAGGTAGCCACGCATGCTACCAAAAATAAATACAGTTTCATCCATCAGTTTGCTCCAGAGTGAGGCTCTCTAATCTCTAGAGGAGAGAAAAACATAAGCAGTGTTGCTTCATTGGCCAGGAGACATTCCAGCAAATAAGCCTCATTTTTTTAAAAGCTCTGGAAGTCCAAACCAGTCCTGTCTGGGTGAGACCAAAGCAGGAAAGAGAAAAACCAGCTAAAGAGCATTAAGTACTAGAGGGGAAAATGTCAGTATGAAAGAGGTTGTGAATGAGTCTGCAGTTTTACTTCATAATTTCCCCAATTTTAGGGAACTCTGAAAGCAGTAGTTTAGACCACTAATGAGATTAGCTGCAGGAATTGGTAACTAAATTGCTATTAAAGTTGAGTGTGAAAAAGAGCTTTAACATTATGTGTAATTCATACACAAACAAATGATTTGAAGCTAGGAAGCCATTTCTGAAACTAACTTTCTTTTTTTTTTTTTTAAATTAAGACTTCATTTATTTATTTTAGAGAGAGCTAGGGTAGGAGCAGAGGGAGAGGGCTAAGCAGACTCTACCCTTGAGCGCAGGGTGGGAGGCGTGGGGCTTGATACCACAACCCTGAGATCATGACCCCAGGCAAAATCAAGGGTCCAGTGCTTAACCACCTGAGCCATCCAGTCACCCCTGAAGCTAGCTTTTTTACCAGTTTTATGAGTATTACAAGGAGAAACCTTAACTTCATTAGGGAATTGTGCTATCGTCCCAACAGTAAATGATCCACAGGAGTTTTTGTATTAAAATCCCTGACATTGCTTGTAGGCAGTGTCTGAGGTCTTAATATTTCTCTGCCTTTGTAGATTATCAGCACCACCAAGAATGCTTTGTCCCCCTATTGGCAGAACTAGCCCCTCAGTCCTACAGCACTTACACTGTTTTCTGTTCTTCTGTTTTCACTTCTAGCACATTGTATTTGATTACTGTTGGTTGGGCTGTTCCTTAGTAAACCATAAAGCTCCTAGGAGTTCAAGGATAGTGACTCTACTATTGTGTCTTCAGAACCAGGATGCTGAAGTACCTGATGAGTCTTTAGTAAATTTTACTTATTTACTGAATGAATGTTTGACAGGAAGGTTAAGCTAGTTTTAAATCTCTTAAAAATTATAGGTCCTTCTATGGTTGTATACTAAGTATTAGTTTTCAGATATAATTTGGTAATAATAACCATCCAAATCATGGTCAGAAGAATAGACAGAAACACAGATTTTATTAATGCTGTGATCAACGTATTTTCACAGCATATATGTTTACTAGTAGATATGGTTATTGTCCATGTATGGAAGGGAAGAAGAGTGAGCTGTCCTTAAAAATGTGGCTCTGTATAGGCTACAAGTGATACAGCACTAGAGTGAAAATCAGGGGATGATCGTTTAACCTTCCCACTTTAGTTATATGCTTTTTAAAGTAAAGTTGAGAGTGGAGGCTTAGGATTTGATACTAATTTAATACCTCCTCTTGAGGGTATTGTGAGTTCAAGTGAGAGAAACCCTACATAATCTATATGACAGTATTTTTTTAATATATTTTTTTATTTTTTTGTAAACATATAATGTCTTATTAGCCGCAGGGGTACAGGTCTGTGAATCACCAGGTTTACACACTTCACAGCACTCACCATAGCACATACCCTCCCCAATGTCCATAACCCACCACCTTCTCCCTAACCCCCTCCCCCAGCAACCCTCAGTTTGTTTTGTGAGTTTAAGAATCTCTTATGGTTTGTCTCCCTCCCGATCCCATCTTGTTTCATTTATTCTTTTCCTACCCTCCAGAACCCCTATGTCGCATCTCCACTTCCTCATATCAGGGATATCATATGATAGTTGTCTTTCTCTGATTGATTTATTTTGCTAAGCATAATACTAAGCATAATACTATAGTACATAATACTATATGCTAAGCATATCTAGTTCAATCCACGTCGTTGCAAATGACAAGATTTCATATTCTGCTGCATAGTATTCCATTGTGTATATATACACCATCTCTTTATCCATTCATCTGTTGATGGACATCTAGGTTCTTTCCATAGTTTGGCTGTTGTGGACATTGCTGCTATAAACATTCAAGTGCACGTGCCCCTTTGGATCACTATGTTTGTATCTTTAGGGTAAATACCCAGATTCTCAATTGCTGGGTCGTAGGGTAGCTCTATTTTCAACTTTTTGAGGAACCTCCATGCTGTTTTCCAGAGTGGTTGCACCAGTTTGCATTCCCACTAACAGCGTAGGAGGGTTGCCTTTATATGAAAGTATTTTAAAAACTAAGTGGTATTTATTTTATTTTAAGATTTTATTTGTTTATTTGACAGAGAGTGAGAGAGACAGAGAGGGAACACAAACAGGGGGAGTGGAATAGGGGGAGAAGAAGGCTTCCTGCTCAGCAGGAAGCCTGATGTGGGACTGGATCCCAGGACCCTGGGATCATGACCTGAGCTGAAGGCAAGTACTCAACGACTGAGCCACCCAGGCATCCCAAAAACTAACTGGTATTTAAATGTAAAGCAAGATAGTGTAGACTTCATGAATGTAGACTTCCCAGTCATACCGACCTGGGTTCAGGTTCTGGCCCTACCACTTATTTAGGCTGTATGATCTTGGACAATTTATTTAATCTAAGCTTAAATTTTCTCATATTTAAGTTTATCCCATAGGTGCTATTGAATTAGATCATGAATACAGGGAGCCTAGTACATGCTTTGTAAATTTTTGTTAACTGTACTCTTACCTGGTTTGGTTTTATATACTGAACTTTTTTTTTTTTAAGATGTTATTTATTTAAGACAGAAAGCACTGCCGGTACGTGCACATGAGCAGGCATGAGCAGGGAGGAGGGGCAAAAGCAGGCACCTCGCTGAGCAGGGAGGGGAATGTGGGGCTCCATCCCAGTGTCCTGGGATCATGACCTGAGCTAAAGGCAGCCACTTAACCAATGGAGCTACGCAGGCGCCTTCTATATACTGAATTTTTAAAGGACACTTAAGGCATCCTTTAAAATTGAGCAAGTTTGGGATGAAGAGAAATGAATATAATTTGAAATGAGGCTATTACCAAAAAATAGAGGACTAGAAAAATGTATTTACAGCAAAGATTCTAAAACGGATTTATCAATAGAAACTGAGAAATATCAACATGAGTCCCATTATTTTGGCAACTTCAGTGACTTCATGTTTTTATATAGATTTTCCAAAGCTCATGATTATTAATATGTGGAATCAATTTAAGGAGGTATTTCTTCTTTTCCTAAATTTTTATCTCTACACTGCATTATAGAAATACATTAAAATTGTACAGCGCTATAGAGAAGGGACTTTTGAATTTATGCTTATGTTTAAAAATTTTACCTTTTATTTTACATGTCTTTATATTTCATTTTTGTCCTCAGATGAAGTAGGGGTATGTAGAGAATATAACAGGGACATGAACTAGAGTAAAAAAATTCTTCTAAATTCATGATTCACAAAGATTAATGGTTTTATACTGGAAAAATACCAGTAAATTAGATAATAATTGAAAAATAGTTATCATGAGTTTATGTTTCACCTTAATCCTGAAAAATTTATTACTCATTTGTTCTAAGGAAAAATTTTATGAAGAGATTATTGAATTTAATGTTAACCTCTATATTTTGGTGAAATAAATTGTGGTAAGTGTTTTCCATTTAATTTCTTTAATTTCCTTCTGTAGAGACTTTAAAAGTTGTAAAATTCTTTTTTTTTTCCTATTGTGAAATGAAAGTGACTCTGGTTCCTATAAGTGTATTCTTTTATGCATATAGTATATACATATTGTATATATAGTAAATACATTTTTTGAGTATGTGTTTATAAAGAGAGCTGGAATGGGTGTATATATTCCCAGTATAGGTTCTTCTTTTTACTTGAAACTATCAAAGCTACTTTTAAAATTAGCTAACTACTGTGATAAAATTATCTATGACTAACTTATTTAAAACTCCTCTTTATATTTGTTTGTTGTTAGCTCTGTTTAATAAATTTTATAACCATAATTAGACTTTCTTAAAAATTAGTATTCAGGGTACCTGAGCTGCACAGTTGTTAAGCATCTGTCTGCCTTCGGCTTAGGTCATGATCCCAGGGTCCTGGGATTGAGCCCCAAATAGAGCTCCCTGCTCAGCAGGAAGCCTACTTCTCTCTCTCCACTTCCCCTGCTCATGTTCCCTCTCTCTCTGTCTCTCTCTGTCAAATAAATAAATAAAATTTATTTTAAAAATTTATTTAAAAAATTAAAAAATAAAAATTGGTATTCATAGGTATTTTCAGATTAACCTGGCTACTTTTATGGTATCAAAAAATTTTCAGTTTCGACTCTTAATGCTCTCTATAAAAACTTGTTCTTTTGGTGATAAATCTTTTTTAAAATTATACCTATAACATGTCATGTTTTGTTTCTTTTCTGAAAAGCAGTTAAGCATACTTTGTTGAAAATAAAATGGATAATGCTTGGTATGATACAGAAGAGCTCTAGATGTGTTTGAGCAATGAAAAACCACCAGACTTCATATTTTGTTTTAGTTATTTCTTTAGTTTTTAAAAAAGGAGTGTTTATTTAAAAGTAGAATGGAGAAGACTAATTAATTTGGAAAATATTTGTAAAATTGAAGGAAGAGCATGATAAAAACTATGTAGTGGTGATTATATATACAGATTGGAAAATTGGAAGGAAATGCATCAAAATAAGTGATTATCTCTAGACTAGGAGATTAAAGAAAGATTTAGAATTTATTACTCTTCCTTTTGTGCATGTGAATTTCTACAATCAATAGTCATTGCTTTGGGCAGCAAATTTTTTAAAAATTTGATATGGAGAATTAAGGCATTTAAATAAGGATTTCATCTTAATTATCTGAATATCTTAAGTGAAAATGTTTCAGTTTATCCAGATAACTAAATAAATTACTTAATTTTATCAGTGCAGATATATTTTTAGGCATATATAAGCACAGCAAAATTTTAAAAGCCGAAGTAAATTCCTGCATATAAGGGAATTTTAATACATGACAAAGCTCTGTTTCAATCCAGTGGGAGAAAATGGCACATATATAGTAAAAGTAACTGACACAACTTGTCTGCCTAGAGGAAAATGTGCAGGGAAATGCTAGGCATTACCAGATTGGGTTGCAAATGTACCTTTTATTTTTGGTGTCGATATTAAGTTTTCCAGAAACTCTTTATGCCTGGGAGATAGAGAATATTGCACAAATATGGGGTGTATCCCCTGACTTAATCACATGACAAAATCAGAATAAGGAAAAGGAGCTGTTGCTTTGCAGCACAGGCACAAAATAATTTCAGAGGGATTAAAAGCTTAAATGTAAACAATAAAATATTTAAAATATTAATCCCCTGAATTTTCATTGTACATACATTCTAGATGTAGTAACTTTCAATGGCAAAGATAAACAACAAAAAGCAAATTCGAAAAAAAGTGTTTGAAGTATGTATAACAGTTAAAGAGTTAACATTTGTAAGAACTATTACATATTAAGTAAAAGTCCATACAATAGAAACATAGATAAACATGTGACCAGAACTTGGTAGAAATCTATTCAACATATGTGAAAAAAAGACATAAAACTTCACTAGCAATCGATATGCTGACAATGAAATAGTCTTTTCTGACCGGCAAAATTAAGTGGTAAACCTACTGCTAGTAGGGATCTGAGGTAGAAGACTTGCTCACAGGATGCTAGTGGAGATGTGGATTGTTAACAGTGTTTTTAGTAAAATTAGTATCTGTTAATACTGAAAATATATATTCTTCCATCCAGCAGTCCCACTCCGTGGCAACTTTTTCTTAGAAATGAAGACAGGTGCCTGAATGGATCAGTCAGTTAAGTGTCAGCCTTGGGCTCAGGTCATGATCTTGGGTTCCTGGAGTTGAGCCCTTTGTCAGGCTCACTGCTCAATGGGGAGCCTGCTTCTCCCTCTTCCTCTGCCCTTCCTCCTGCTCATGTGCTCTCTCACTCTCTCTCTCAAATAAATACAATCTTTTAAAAAAGAAAAAAGAAAGACAGTCAAGCATTTATGTGAATGTTGATTGCAGCAATGTTTTATAGTAGCAAAAACCTGGGAACACAGGGAATGTCTGTCAGGAGTACCATTATATAAATCATGGCACAGGCATGTCCTGGAATATTTTTGAAGTTATTAAAAAATAGGACTTAGGGGCACCTGGGTGGCTCAGTGGGTTAAGCCTCTGCCTTCAGCTCAGGTCATGATCTCAGGGTCCCAGGATCAAGACCCACATCGGGCTTTTTGCTCGTCAGGGAGCCTGCTTCCCCCTCTCTCTCTGCCTGCTTCTCTGCTTACTAGTGATCTCTCTCTCTGTGTCAAATAAATAAATAAAATCTTAAAAAAAAAAAAATGTGCAGGGAAATGCTAGGCATTACCAGATTGGGTTGCAAATGTACCTTTTATTTTTGGTGTCGATATTAAATTTTCCAGAAACTCTTTATGCCTGGGAGATAGAGAATATTGCACAAATATGGGGTGTATCCCCTGACTTAATCACATGACAAAATCAGAATAAGGAAAAGTCTACATTTGGGTTTTAGTTAATAATTAAAAAAAAAACAGATACAATGAGTAACTCTCCTTAGGAAAGCTTTAAGTAAGAATGTCTTTTTTCCTTTCTTTCTTTTTTTTAAGTAAGCTGTATGTCCAATGTGGGCTTGAACTCGTAACTCTGAGATTAAGAGTTAAATGCTGTACCCACTGAGCCAGGCCAGGTGCCCCTCAAATAAGAATGTCTTTAAAGAGGCAAAATTAAAAGTATTGACAATTATTTAATACTTTACTTCAGTCCTTATAAGAGGCTGAAGTTAATACATCGTTCAAGGCTCTAATAGAAAATGGCAGGGTACCTGGGTGGCTCAGTTGATTAAGCATCTGCCTTCAGCTCAGGTCATGATCCCAGGGTCCAGGGATCAAACTCCACATCAGGCTCCCTTCTCAGTGGGGAATCTGCCTCAGCCTCTCCCTCTTCTGTTCCCCTTGCTTGTGCTCTCTTCCTGACACACACACACACACACACACACACACAAATCTTTAAAAAAAAAATGGCAGATGCTTTAGAGTTGGATTTGTTGCATGTTTAAAACATCTGTAAACATCTGTATTTGTTTCTCATGTTCATCTTTTTTGTTTTCCTCTTTTCATTACCAGTATTACTAACTTGATGGTATATATGTTCTTTATTGCAACACATACAGATTTCTTTTTGAAAATAATTGGGATATATGTAAATAGCCAATAATTTTCAAGTAGCGTTGAGAGGCAACATAGCAAGGAGGTTAAGGGTATGAGCACCAACCAACTGGGTCACATCCTGGCTCTACTACTTCGTAGCAATGTGACTTGGGAGGAAGTTGTTTTTATCTGTCTGCATTTTTCTCAGCTTTAAAATACAGATAGTAAAAGTAAGTGTTGTGAGGATTAAATGAATTATATAAGGAAAGTGATTAAATCTATTGACACATAATAAGATCTATATAAATATTTGTCATTATTGTTTAGTTACTATGCTCTTTGTTCAGTTAGGTATATACAGTAATTTTATTACTTGGCTTAATCGTTTTAGCACTTGCTGAATCATTCAGTAATATTTTTAATCAGGTTGAATGGATAATACATGTACAAATACAGTAAAAATTATGTACTTATATGTGTGTGTTTTCTCCTCTCCCAATCCTTTTTTTTTTTTTTTTCCCCCACCTCAAAGGTAGTACCTCTTCACATTGTTCTGGACATTACATTTTTCACTTAGCAATGTTATCTTGGAGATCCTTTTACATTTGTACAGTTGAGGCGACATCATTCTTTTAAATAATAGTCTAGTATTCAGTTGTACTAATGTGTCATCATCATCATATGTAACATTTATTGAGTGTTCACTACTGATCCAGGCACTTTTTTGTAATGTTTTAGTTGTATTCATTCATGGAAGCCTCACAGACACCTTATGAAATAGGTGCTGTATTTATCCCCATTTAATAAATGAAGCAAATTGGGCATGGGGTGGTTAAATGTCCAGCAGTGTCACACAGCTCATAATACAACTCAGGATTTGAATCCAGGGCATCTCTTTGCAGAGTTTATCTTAATACTGCTGAGTATTACAGCTGCTTATACTATGACAAGTTATTTAACTAGTCTCCATAGTAATGGACATTTTCAAACTTTTGATATAAGAAACAGACTATTATATTTTGATAACAGGACATTTTGTACACATTAAGGAAATTCCTGGAAATAGAAGAACTGGATCAAAGGATCTGTACCTTTTGACATTTAGTGGAAATGGCTAAATCACTCTAGAATTTAGCAATGCACAAAAGTGCAGATTTGTCCTCAATCTCATGCTGAAATCTGCCAAATCATTTAGCTTGAGTCTTTGGGAACCTGAGTAGTGAAATGCCTTGAACATTTCTAGCATCCCTGAATTATGAGTGATCTACCATCTTGTGATCACATAGGCTAGCTATCATATCTACTTGGTGTAACAATGTCAGTATAAGAACAAAGTAGAACATTTGGACTTCTTGGTACTTTCAAATAATGGTAAGTATTCTCATTATGATTTGAAGTATTGCTTATGTGATTTATGCATTGAAATGTATGTACCAAAACAATTATGTAAGTGCTTTCAAATAAATAAATAGGAAATCAGATTGCCAATTAATAAGACCATTTGTACATAGCTAAATGTACAAATAATTATGTATTTTCTTGTGAAAAATGGGTTTTCGATTACCTGTAAGTCCTGGTCTTAGGTAGCACAGAATTGGGCAGTGGGGGGTTTTATTCAGCTGAGTAATAGCATCCGCAAATTGTTTCAAATATACTTCTGCTCAGTGTCCTCTGTCTCATTTGTTTCAAGAAAGGCAAAAAATTATCTTTAATTCAAAAAAGCAGGCTGATTGACACCAAATTCTTTAATGTGATCCTAAACAGACACTTGAAATTCAGAATCTGCTCAGGTCCCAACTTAGTGTACCTACAGTGCTCAAATGTGCCTACAGTACTTGAATGCAGATTTACAGTACTTGCTATTGTTCTGCCATGGGTGTGTGTTTTAAATATGATCTCATCCTCACCCGAAGATACTGTTGGATAGGGAGGGTGGGGGAAATACCTGTAATGAGGCAGAGATAAACAGACTATCAATTCTTTATTGTGAACTATTTCTACTTCTAACTAGAGCAGTATAAAACAATAGACAATAACTCTTCCTCTACTTTTATCCTCTAAATGAGTCATTGAACCATAGCAACTTTGATGTCCAAAATATCAGAGCTTTGCCTGTGACTTGGAAGACAAACCTTTCTATACCTCATATTTCAGAAATTCATTTGAGATAAGGTTAAGATTTTTCCGAAATCCTCATCCAAGATATTGCCATTAAGTCCTGTTCTGAAAACATAGATAATTAAGTACTTTAAAGGCATATCTGAGTTTGGTACTCCTGAGCTGTTAAGTATTCCCAGGATTTGCTGAATTTGAGGATATTGAAGTATACTCATACAGCCTTATCGGGAGCCACATAAATTCATTCTAAACAGACAAAAACCTTTTAGGCTGTTTTTGCCAATTCCTCCTGTGATGCTCCTGAGGTTAAGATTCTCTTCTGAGTTTCATAAGCCACGTTTTCTTTTACAACTATTAATTGACAAAATGAATGTAGTATATACTGTGTAAGTGTTTATAACCTGTAGAAGTCATATTGCTAGTGCTTTGTGCTTTTGGAAAAAATAGTTTTACTGAGGTATAATTGACATACTTGCACATATTTAAAGTGTTTGATGTTTTGATACATGTATACACCTGTGAAACCATCACTGCAAGCAATATAGTGAACATGTCATTACCTCCAAAAGGTTTTTTCTCATTCTTCCTTGTAATCCCTTACTTCTGTATCTCCCCACTACGCATTTCTAAGCAACCATTGATCTTTTTTCTGTCATTGTAGGTTAGTTAGCGTTTTCTAGAATTTAATTAAATAGAACCTTTTTTTTTTCTTTTTCTGTGTCTGCCTTTTAGTTAGCATAATTATTTGGAATCCTTCCAGGTTGTTAAGCATTTCAGTGTTTCATTTTTTTCATTGCTGAGTATTATTTCATTGTATAACTATACCAAGATTTGTTTATCTGTTTATCCATTGATAGATATTAGGGTTGTCTTTCCACCTTTTGGCTGTTATAAATAAAGCTGCTATAAACATCCATATGAACGTCTTTGCACATAAGCTTTCATTTCTTTTTTAAATTGTTGTTGTTGTTTTTTTTTAATCTTATTTTTAAGTAATCTCTATACCCAGTGTGGGGCTCAAACTAAAAACCGCAAGATCACAAGTCATGCTTTACCGACTGAGCCAGCCAGGTGTCCCATAAGCTTTCATTTCTTAAGGATAAATACCAAGGAGTATGGCTGGATCCTATGTAGGTGTATGTTTAGCTTTTTCAGAAACTGCCAAGTTGTTTTCTAAAATGCTTGTATCATTTTACATTCCTGCCACCAGTTTATGATAGTTCTAGTTCTATATCCTTACCAACATTTTCTATTTTTTTTTAAATTTTAGCTATTCTATTAGGTATGGAGTAGCATTTTATTTTGCTTTTAATGTGCCTCTTAATGATGTTAAGCATCTTTCATGTAGTTATTTACCATCCATATATTTTCCTTAGTGAAATATTTTTCTTTTTTTTTTTTTAAGTTTTTTTTTTTAAGATTTTATTTATTTTTATTTGACAGACAGAGATCACAGGCAGAGAGGCAGGCAGAGAGAGAGAGGGGGGAAGCAGGCTGCCTGCTGAGCAGAGAGCCTGATGTGGGACTCAATCCCAGGACCCTGAGACCTTGACCTGAGCCAAAGGCAGCGGCTTTAACGCACTAAGCCACCCAGGCGCCCCTGAAATATTTTTCAAATACTTTGCTTGTCATATTAACTGCGTTTTTTTATACCCAGTTTTGGGAACTTTAAAGTATATTCTAGATATGTCCTTTATTACATTTACGCTTTGCAAATATTTTTGCCCAGTCTGGAACTTGGCTTTTTGTTCTAACAGTATTTTGAAGAGCAAAAGCTTGTGATTTTCATGAAGTATAATATATCAGTTGTTCTTTTATGGATTGTGTTTTGAGTATTTTATCTAATAAATCTACCTAGTCCAAGATCACAAAGGAAGTTTATGGTTTTTAGGTTTTACATTTAGGTCTACCATTCATTTTTAGTTTATTTTTGTATATGCTACAGGGTATGGATTGAAGTACCTTTTTTTTGTATTTGCATATAGACTTGTTCTACCACTTATTAAAAGACTTTCTCCACTGAATTGCCTTTGCACTTTTGTCAAGTCAGTTGTCCACTTATATCTGTTTATATAGCCATATTGAGCTATATAAATGTTTGTAGAATTTAAAATCATCATACCAGGCAGAACAATATTTTATGTATTCTTTGTAGAATGATTTGTTTTTTTGACATTCATAATAGGCAAAATAACCATTAAGATTTCAGGATTTTCAGTTTCTAACAAAAGGTTTTATATTAGAAGATCATTCTATGATGATGGTATTTGGTTTTCCTTTGGCCTCACCTAAATACTGTTGTTTTTTATTTTTATTTTTATTTTTATTTTTATCTTGGCCATTAGGCATTAGGTCAAGATGTGTATTTAGTGCACTTCAGAGTTGTATCAGTTTTCACTCAGTGAATGAGCATGCTTATTTCCCACATAACCTTTGCCAGTATTCACTATTTAGTAATTGTCTACTGTGTGTCAGGGTGCTTTACTATGTAATTGGGGTACTCAGCGAATGAGACAGGTCTAGCCCCTGTTTCCCTAACATTTGCAGTCTGGCAGTGGAGACAGACATTGAACAACTCTGTTCACAGATTTTTACTTACAGTAGTAGCAAGTATGACAAAGGAGCAATATTGAAGACTGAACACATACCCAGAGGAACTGGAAGTAAATTCCTTAGCACATCATACTATTGAAAACCTCTATCTGTAATTAAATCCTTCTCTCCCCACAGCTACTTTAAATAAATAAACCCTGGTTGTTATTAATCATGGACTACTCGGCAAACCATTAGAAATGCAACTTCTTGCCCTCTGAATTGGAAATGTTGGTGAACTTTTGACTAAAGTCATACCTTTAAGTCCATGTTGTGAAATGTTTTCTCACCTATACTAGGCACCATTCTTTCCCACCTCTGTGCACACTTTGTCCTTTAGGTCATATTTTCATTGCAGAGATTTTATGAATTCCTGAGTTAAGGGAGAACCTGTTTATGGTGATGTTTCTTTTAACATTAGGCTAATGTGTCTTTGTACACTTTATAAACCTTTTATCTCTTCTATTCCATCCATGAAATAAGTGACAAGACAGATCATTTGAATACATAAATAACACTTTATAATACAAGTGTAATAGCATTTTCACTGCAACACTGTTGGTGCTGACTCTCCTATGTACATTGTTCTCAGATATGTGTATTACTTGTATTTGGCCAGATTGGCTGTTTGGGATATGTTTACTGGGAAAACATTCCAGAAAGTTTCTCCTTAATTAACAGTTGAAAAGAGTGACATAGTAATCATGGGCAGTTTTCAGGAGAAGTTTCTTAGTGTTTTGAGCAGTGGTTGAAAAATTTCTAGGTTGATTACTTTTAAAGGGGATAATGACTGCTGACATTTTTTTTAATTGGCATGGTCACTTCAGCTGCAGTTTACCTGAAACAACCTGTACAAAAGCTACACAACTTTTGCGGTGCTCAGAGGCCATGAAGGTTAAGGGTCCTCTAAGAAGAGAATTTGCTGAGGACAGTGCTTGGTACTGTGAACTTGGACTTGCAGGCTGTTTAACACAAGAAATTTCATTATTATTATTAAATACCCTGAGGGTTAGGGGAAGACTGTAGGATTTCAAATAAATTAATACTTCATTTTGTTATTAGATCTTAAAGATATTTCAAGTTTTTAATTTTTGTATTGTTAAACACATATGTAAATAAATCCTTATCTGCATGTTAAATAGATTCCCAGAGGTACAATTTATAATCAAATGGTTTCCTTGATGGTTATAGGTAATTCTTATGAATTACCTATAATTCATATAGTCTCTTTCATTATCTACTTTATTTATTCTTGGAGTGTAGCCCTCTAATAATTTAGTATTTTGTTACTTTAAATCTGCAGTGATCTAAAATATTAGGTAATATTTTTTAATGTGCATAAATTGAGTCAAGATTATACGAAGGTCTCTTGAAACTGTAGAAACATAAAGACAGTCATCTTAGCAGTTTAGAAATCTGTTTTCTATTTCTTAGTCTTGATTCTAATGACAGTTGACAAGTCTGACCTTCTGTATAAATATTATACTGTATTCAGTTCTAATACTGTGTATTATTATTTCTAAGAAATACATCCCCCGCCCCGACATTTTAACAACTGTGAAATTAATGTCCTAAAATTTCTGGAGTATAATTGAAGAGTATGTTATAGTTGATGGTATCTTAGATTTAAGTGGGAAGCTGTCTCATTACCCAGCAAGGAGAATTGTTAGGTAAGCTATGGCATTCCTTTAATCAAATACTACACAGTTTAAGATAATACTCATGTGAGAATTCTCACAATAGGTGAGAATATATTACAGTATTGATTACAAGAATGTCAAAAATTGTGAGGAAATAGGTCAACATTTAAGTGATGAGACTTTTGAGTATTTTTAAAATTGTAAGCATATTGCTTTTGAAAATAAACTTTAAAAATTATGTAATACATGCTTTTTTTCTTTATTATTTATATCATTTGGCTCTCTTGGCTTTTTACATCATAGGTAAGTTAGGAAATTAATCAAGAGACTTTCTTCAGGGATACAATTTTTTTCAACCTGAAATCAAGAAAATGTTCTAAAAAGTCACAAAAAGTCTAATGGGATAGTAATATTAGCTTCACTAGAACTTTTTTACACTCCAGTTTAAGTTTTATCCAAGAAGTAAGAAAAATAAGAGGAATTTCTCGCTTGGGTACTATTTATGTAGCTTCATTGTTCCAAATTTATGACAGTCTATTAACCAGCAAGTTTCCACTACTGTTCCCTGTTATTAACAGTAACAGAGGGCACCTGGGTGGCAACTGCCTTCGGCTCAGGTCATGATCTTGGAGTCCCAGGATCGAGTCCCACATCAGGCCCTCTGCTCATCAGGGAGCCGGCTTCTCCCTCCACCCCTCACCCCTTACATGCTCTCTCTCTCTCTCTCAAATAAATAAAATCTTTAAAAAAAAAACAAAAAACCAGAAGCAAAACCAGTAACAGAATTCGGTCCGTTTTCATTAATATTCTTATTTGCTCCAAAGATATTTATTTTCCACTTAGATATGCCCATTCATTTTGTACTTCATTGACAGTCTGTCTGTCCATCCTTCCTTCCTTTCTCCTTACTTCCCTCCTTCCTTCTTTCTTTCCCTCCTTCCTTCCTATTATAATAAATTGGTTAGGTTTGTATTATAAAGCTAGGCACTAATAAAATATGGCATTTGCACTGTTCTTTGAGAATTTTAGTGTTAGGTGATACTTGGGTGTCTCATTTGGTTAAGCATCCAACTGTTGATTCTGGCTCAGGTCATGGTCTCAGGATGGTGGGGTCAAGCCCTGCGTCCGGCTACATGCTATGCTCTGTGAGGAGTTCTCTCCCTCCACCCTTCCCTAAACCGCCCCCCTGTCTGTCAGATAAATAGATAAGTCTTTCTTTCTTTCTTTCTTTCTTTCTTTCTTTTTTTTTAAGAATCTCAATTTCTTTAGGAGATGGGTATTTTAGGAGCAGTCAATTCCTGGTTGTTGTTCTTATTCTTTAGTTTGTGAATGATCTCTCACCTTTTTTTCATCTCCCTTTACCTGCATATTAACCTTTGTAATTTTTTTTAAAAGATTTTGTTTATTTATTTGACACGGAGAGACACAGTGAGAGAGGGAACACAATAAGCAGGAGGAGTGGGAGAGGGAGAAACAGGCTTCCCACCGAGCAAGGAGGCTGATGCAGGGCTCCATCCCAGGACCCTGGGATCATGACCTGAGCCACCCAAGGTGCCCCAACCTTTGTAATTTTAATATAGATTCAGTTACTAATGAAAAACAGGCACCCTTGACTTTTAAAAAGAAAAAGTAATAGAGCTGTTGGCTGAAATAAGGTGTTTTGAATTATTTATGGTAAAATGCCTATGCGTTAAAACAAGAGTAAACTGGGCTTCACCACTGTATAGCTCTGTTGTCTCAAGAAGGTGGCTTAAGTCTCAAAACCTGTCACCTAATCAAACACCACCAATGTCATAAGACTGTTAAGTGTTAAATGATATGTGCCCATTTTTTAATATAATGCCTAAAGTGTAATATGTGCGTAATAAATAGTAGTTGATATTATCTATTTTCATTTTCAGACATTTTTATCAAGTTACTGCTGTGCAAGGCACTGTGCTGTGTGGGAGGAGGGGCCAGAAAATAATAAACATGCTCCCTGAAAGCAGGGATACACAAGTATATTCATATAATGGTTTATCATTGATCATAGGCTTCTAGCCTATAAATTCATATACCATAGAACTTACACAGTAAATCAAGTATTTGGGGTTCTTAGCTAAAACTTTGGGTTATTCCATACTATAGTACGATTTTATTTATAAAAATTTGAAGTAAAAGGAATCTTAATTGCTTATTTCTAGAGATACTGTAAAAATTGTGGGCAAGACTGTCAATAAATCTAAAGCATATGTAGCTGATAGTTTGAATTTCGTTCCCCACTTAAGCGTTCACCTAACTTTTATAGTTACTATTTCTTTTTTTTTTTTTTAAGATTTTATTTATTTATTTGACAGAGAGACACAGAACACAAGCAGAGGGAATGGGGGAGGAAGAAGCAGGCTTCCCGCAAGCAGGGGAGCCCGATGTGGGCCTTGATCCCAGGACTCTGGGATCATGACCTGAGCCGAGGGCAGCCGCTTAATGGCTGAGCCACCCAGGTGCCCTAAAAGTGTTTATTCTTGAAACTCTTTCCTTTCTTCTTAGATTGGTTAATTTAGTAGACCAGTAAAAGCAACAAGGACCCAGATGCGAAGTGGCCTGTCTGCTTAGATTAGCTCCCCATGAGGTCCCAAGTTGGGTTCACATCCCATGCAGATGAACACATCCCAAGGGGAAAAAAGTGTTTCTCATGGCCTGTATCTTTTTAAAAAGCAAGGAGATTATTTCCACAGGCTTTCCAACAGACTTTGCCTTTCCTTTATTGGTCAGAACATCATTATATGCTCATTTCCAAACCAGTTATTCTCAAAGAAACTAGAATTACCTTGATGGCTTACCAAAATTGGAGCCAACTTAGGGTTTTGTTGGCAAGATAAAAATAGAAACTAGCTAAGCATAGTCATCTGCTACATAAACTTTTCTAATGGAGTTGCTGGGTGGGTAGATTAAATAAAATGAATAGGAATGTGTTTCACAAAATGATGTGGTACTGTACTAGAATACAAGGTAATGTTATTAGCTGGAATTCTACGTATTTTATAACTTTTTGACTAACTATAAGAATGTCAAACAGATTTATGATACCTTTTTCTAAGAAGGTAAACTGTGTACAAAATGAAGTATGAAGTGCCCCAGGATTTTATATGTAAATAATATTGTCCTGGAATCTTGGTATGTAGCTCTTACATAACACCTCATACTTTCCCCCAGCAGACCCTCTTCTTTCTGGAATGACGAAATTACTATACAGTGTATTAACCAGTAGCAATTTAGAGAGGACCTTGTGAAATGAAAGAAACAGAACTGGGCCTCCGATGTCGTGATTTGTCACTGCAGTGTTCTGCAAGGTGGAGGGAGTGATGACTCATAGATCAGATCGTTGCCTATGCTTGGAGTTTTTACCCTTATACAGCAGGATTTTGTTTTGTTTTTAACTCTTTATAAATATGGTGGAAAACCCTACAGTCTATGACTATAGGAATCTTGGTTGTAAGTTGCATTTACTTTTTATCCTCGAAGTAGGAATCAAGCACATAAAGGCAAAATTTTTATGTAATCATTAAGTTGATTTCTCTATGAGTACAACTATATATGCCACATTATTTTAAAGTAAGCAATTGTTTTTAAAGTAGGTATCGTGCTTTTTTTTTTAAATGATGGGAAGCAACAAGAATAGGTGTATGTTGTAATAGGAAGGAGTTATTAAATAACATACAAAACCTAATGTAGCATGAAATCATGTTATCTTGGATATTATGGAAATTTGAGATAGGATTAATTTTCAGTGTACTGTAACTTGCAATATAATTTGCTTATTTCAAGTTAAGATGTTGTGGGATGCCTCTATGTGAAAAAGCATTAAGTAGTGAAACAAAAGATTTTAGTTTGGACTATTTTTATTTTCACTATTTTCATAGATAACAATAAAGGGGTGATTAATGGATACAAAATATTATGTTGTATGACCATATATATCAAACTGCCAAATGCTTAGCCCTATTCAGTGATTAAGTCAATATAAGTCTATCTAATGAATAATTTTTATTTTGTTTGCTGTGGGAAGGAAGCAATTTCAGATTTATCTTATAAAACAGATATTGTATATAATGGAGTACAAAGCTTGCTTAGATTAAGAGAATATACAAGAGCATACAAAGAAATTTTCCTGGGGTTGCCTGGGTGTCTCAGTTGGTTAAGGGCCCAACTCTTGATTTTGTTCAGGTCATAATCTCAGGGTCTTGAGATAGAGCTCTGCATTGGGCTCAGTGCTGAATATGGAGCCTGCTTAAGATTCTCTTTTTCCCTCTCTCTGCACTCCTCCCCTGCCTCCTGCTCACTCAACCACATGCATTCTCTCTCTTTCTAAAAAAAAGAAATTTACCAGCTTACAGTAGACTGGTATAACATCCTGTTCTCTGTCAGGAAGATTGGGAGAAAATAGAGGGGTATTTATTCACTGTTTACTTGTTTATCTCGTATTGGGGTGCTTTGGTGAAAAAGCTTTAGAAGTACAATGGGAACCCGTAGTGCTGTGGGAATTGAAAATTTAATGTTCAAAAAAGCTCATTACCTTGGACCAGTTCATGGAAGTTTCTCAAAGTGTATAAGTTAGATCCAAAAACTTTCAGACCTGGAAAACTTATTTTCCAACTCTGTCAGAGAAAGTACTTTAGGAGTTAAATAAACTCTTAATTGGGACTCTGTTCCTAGAACTACTGATGATGGGTTCTGAGTTTTATGTTGAAGACAAAAGCAAGTTCCTGGAAGAAACTAAGGCTTTGGTTGTATGGGGACCTGACCTCTATGTCAGTTGCTTGACTTAGCCCAAGTATTGTCCTAATTGCCCTAACTTTCTAAAGCCACTTTTTTTTTTTTTTTAAAGATTTTGTTTATTTATTTATTTGACAGAGATCACAAGTAGGCAGGGAGGCAGACAGAGAGAGAGGAGGAAGCAGGCTCCCCACTGAGCAGAGAGCCCGATGCCTGCCGGACTCCATCCCAGGACCCTGAGATCATGACCTGAGTCGAAGGCAGAGGCTTTAACTCACTGAGCCACCCAGGTGCCCCTCTAAAGCCACTTTTGTATTTCTTTCCTCCTTTGCAGAATAACTAGTTACAGGATAACTAAGAAAACAGGCCAAAGATCATTGTGGTTCAAGTGTGAGTCTCAGTTTTAGTTATCCAGGGAGTAATTATTCACTTTATTCATTATTTGAGCACTTGGGGTTCTCTGGAATCAGATGCCAAGAAAGAGTTGTTTAAGATGTTCATTAGGGATCAACACATGTGAAACAAAGAGGGCAGATGCCGAATTGGGCAGAGAAGTTGAAATGCCGTTCAAGCCTGGAAAAGTTCTTAGCTGACCCTGTGGCGAGATCTGGAGTGAGTCTTATGAGAGTATTCCACATCCGGTTGACATGGCTGGATTTTTATACCTCCAGTGTGCTCGATCACCAAGTGCAGGTGGCCAGCAAAGGCTGTGATTGTGGGCCAGGCAGCTCTCTGCATCTGAGGCCAAGCCTGAAGGAGTGATAGCTACTGGCTATCCACTGGGGACACTCCCTGTCCTTTCTTGAAGGGGAATCTGGATGCTTCATCTTCCTGTCTCATTTGATAACACTGTTGCCTGGAGGCAGAGACTATTGTCCTTCCTGCCACAGAGGATTGTTTAGAAGCAAACTGTAGAAATCAGCCTAGTTAATTGAGGCAGAGAGTGCAGGGTCTTAATAAGCCTGGGCATTGGAGTCAGACTGCTGAGGTTCAAATCCCACCTGTAAAGCTTGCCAATTTTGTGAACTTGGGCAAAGTTACTTAAGTCTCCATTCCTTGGGCTTTCCATTTATAAAATAGCAATGGCATTAGTGGGTATGAAGTTATTAAGTAACTCTTCACTGAGTGCTTATTTTCTTTGCTGAGGCACTGTTTTCTTTGCCCTCGTGAAACTTGCACTGTAGGGAGTGACCCACGTAATAAAAAAGTGAGTTAAAAAGAAAAATTATATTCTTTCAGGTAGTTAATTGTAAGTGGTATGAAGAAAAGCAGGGTAAGAGCATTGAGGATGACAGTGGGACCAGGGGGATTATTCATGGGAGTGAGGAAACACTTTCCAGGCAGGAGCACAGCAAGCGGAAACGTCTGAGTTGCTGGAGCCGAGATTAAAATTTAACTGTGTTAAAGTATCAGAAATGGACAAAAGTCCAGGGAATGCCTGTATTTTATATTTTGAAAACTCATGTTTTCATGACTTTCTTATTCTGTCCTGAGAGATAGATTAAGAGCTGGTTTGGGGATGTATTTGCAACCATTTCTCTGCCTGTAATACAGTGGAATAGAAAAAGCTTAAGTTATGCATAATCATTATCAGGTATTTCTCCTCTTAACATTGACTTTAAAAAATAAAATCATCTTGATTTGCTGTGTAAGAATATTAACCAGATGAATGCAAGTTTGTGGATCTGGTGAATGCATATCTAAATTTATAGAATTATTATTTAGGCTCTTAATTCTCTTACTAGTTTGATACCACTATTTCTAATGTCTGCTGTCTTTGGCATAAATAATACATGCCTAAAAATAATACAGTTAAAAACTACAGAATGATTAGTTTCCATGGTGGCTAGGATTAGTCAGCTGCGTGATAAACCCACAAGGTAGCTGAATCATGAATAAGCCCTTTGATTTCCGCTAATCATTGCTCATACATTTGGAGGTTCTCACTGTTGTTTTAAAGGGAATGTATATAAATACTTATTTTTAAAAATGAGAACAGATACCTGTATTGCCTCATGAACTTTCTCCAGAATACCTTCATTTGAATCATCTGTGAGGAAGATTTGATCATCTGTGAGGAAGCTCTACTAAATGTCTTCTTGTTCATCCTTAAAGATTCTGCTTACTCTTTTCTAAGTCATTCCTGTCCTGCCCAAGTCCAGGTTTGATGCCTTTGCTTTATGCTCTTCCAAATCAGCCTGACAGCTCCTAAAGGAGCACATGTGTCACTTGTTGTTACTACATATTTGCCTTTATATCCCACCACGCCAGGAATTCCATGGGGGAGAGATTGTGTCTTACTACTCCCTTACATTTTATATTTTCATTCTGTAATACACAGCACCTGGCACATCCTTGATGCTTAAAAATCTGTTTAGTTTTAACAGATAAAGTTATGGTTAAATACACTTAATAGCTAAGAAAAAAACTAGCCAAGGGACTAGATTGGTTCAGGTAGCAAGAAGGTAGAAATATACTAGGTGCCTTTTAGATACTAGCCAAGATTAGCTTGTAATAACAGAATACAGTTAGTAGTCATCACTATTACTTTTCTGTTAGGCTTACTTTTGGTCCCATGCAACAACCTCATTAGATTTTACAGATGAAACTGAGGTTCAAAAGTTTGAAAGAATTTGATTTGCCTGAGGATATAATTTGTAAATTCAACTCAGTTCTGTCTGACTCAAAGCCTTAGTCTCTGTTTCAATAAAAAGAACAGGACAAATGAAATGGTACTCATCAGTTCTCACTTGTATAATGTTTAGAATACTGTTTTTTATTTTATTTGCTCCCCTTTAGAAGAAACATTGAGGGACACCTGGGTAGCTCAGTTGGTTGAGCCTCTGACTCTTGATTTTGGCTCATGTTATGATCTTCCAGGTTGGGTCATGGGATTGGACTCCATGCTCAGTCTGCTTGTCCCTCTCCTACTACTCACCACTCCCCTTCCCCACATTCATGTACTGTCTCTCTCAAATAAATAAAATCTTCAAAAATAAATAAATAAAACAAACTTTGATATTATGAAATCCTCCAGAAAAGAGTAGCCTTGGGAGAGATCTGAAAAAATTTTAGAAAGTTAAAGGCACTACAGAGAATTCCCTTGGAAGATGGACATCCTCTTTGTGGCTATAGCAGTTGGAAGAAATAGGGCCAGAGGGTAGAAGCAATGGGGAAGTAGATTTTTGTGGGATATAAGGCACTAAGAGGAGATTTAAAAAAAAGAATTGCTTTTTCAACATTGAAGCCTTGCTTAAATAGTGGTATTACTGATGAAATTCTTAAAAGCATTTTATATTTCACAAGGAACATTCACAGTTATAATTCAGCCACAACTGTGGCATAGATATTAGCATTATTCCTACTTTTCAAATGAAGGTACAAAGAGATTTTGATTTGTCCAGATCCTCCTGCAGCATATCACTGGTAGAACCAGGGTCTCCAAAGTAGGCTGACTCAAAATTTCATGCTCTTTCCACTTGATAGGCAGGTGACCATGTATCATGCATGCTATGTAGGAAATACCGTATTTGAGGAAAAGTTAGACTGTGATTGTCACGTTGTCTTCTGACTCTGAAAATTTTTTTCTGAAGATTAAAATTAGACCTCATTTGTTTGTTCACTACTTCTTTGAAGACTTGTCTAGCACATTTCCCAAATACAAGTCTGTCTCTAGGGCACCTGGGTGGCTCAGCGGGTTAATAAGCCTCTACCTTTGGCTCAGGTCATGATCTCAGGGTCCTGGGATCCAGCTGAAATCAGGCCCTCTGCTCAGCAGGGAGCCTGCTTCTCCCTCTCTTTCTGTCTGCCTCTCTGCCTACTTGTGATCTCTCTCTCTCAAAATCTTCAAAAAAAAAAAAGTCTGTCTTTAAACTTTGGTTTTTTTTCTTATTATCTAAGTGGTCTCCAGAAAAATTTGTTCTTTTTGTATTCCAGTCTTTTGCAGTTCCTTAGCTGCTAACTTAATAGGCCCTTCTGCATCTTGAGGAAGCTGGAAAATCCTAGTAAACCAGATTCCCCTTTTCTTTACTTCCTTCCTCCTCTTCCTCCCTCCCTTCTTCCAATTTAATTTTCCTACTGAGAACACAAAAATCTTTATCTCTCTTATTGTGACACTTGGACTGTGGTTATCTGGTTTATTTTTTTCTTTCTAATTCAATTCCATTATTTCCAGTGGGCATAAGTATACCCTACCGTTTATCAATAAATAACCAGCCTTGATAGTCTCTACCTTATCACCAATGTCATCTTTAAGTTCTTGATACTTTTCTTGACTGTTAGAGAAACCACATGGAGAAACAGTCTCCTGGTTCTCCATGTGGTTTTCATCTTTGTTTTCACTCATACTTGTTTCTTTAATCAGTTGGTTCTTCTTTATTAACTTTATCCAGCATTTCCTTATTAACTTTATCCAGCATTTCCCTTCTGAAGAGTGTATCAAGCCAGAACTCCACTGTTAACGACTTCATTGTTACACTCTCCTCCCCAGTTCTTCACTATCTTGGTTAATGGATTACAAATTGTGCCCCATGGAGTATGTGGTTCCCTAGTGATCCTTCAGTGGCTCCAGAAAGACCAAAACACTACTCAACCCTGCCTGAATTAATCCCCAATCTCAAGGTTTGTTTTTGCTTTTTCTGTTCTGTATTTTTTCTATCTGGACTAAACTTACTTTTCACCTATCTGTTCCCCTTACCTCATCCATATTGGTTTGTACATTTCCCACATCTGAATCAATTTCTTCTCTGCTTCCAGTGTGTGGTCATTTTGGAAGGCAGCTGTGCTCACCACTATACTACCAATGCCCAGTGTGTTGTGATTTTGAACACTAAAGTCATTTTGCTTTATAGTACATTTGTTTAAAGCCAGTGAAAGCTCCTTTTATTCATAGTCCTTATTCCCTAAGTTCAACACCGTGCCTTTTCAAATAGGAGCTCAATAAACATTTAATAAATTGAATTCCATTGACACTCAAGCCATAACTTTCCAGAGCTTTTCAGCTTCTCATCTTGCCTGCATTCCTTCCCCTACTGTAATCTGTTAGTTGAATTAAACATCATCCTTCTCATAACAGTTCCCACTTGGTTGTTTCCTATTGTATATAGGCTAAAGTCCACTTGGCATTCATTTCAAGACCCGCATATTAATCTCTACCTTTGCATCCTTATTTTTCACTTCTACTGTAATATAAACCTTTTATTCCAGTCAAACTGGTCTGTTAACTGTTCTTGCAAATTTTATTTCCATTCTTGGGGCACCTGGGTGGCTCATTGGGTTAAAGCCTTTGCCTTCAGCTCAGGTCATGATCCCATGGTCCTGGGATGGAGCCCTGCATTGGGCTCTCCGCTCAGCGGGGAGCCTGCTTCCTCCTCTCTCTCTACCTGCCTCTCTGCCTACTTGTGATCTCTGTCAAATAAATAAATAAAATCTTAAAAGAAATTTATTTCTGTTGTTTTGTTCTTGTTATTTACCCCACTTGGAATGCCTTTGCTGTCCTCCTTTTCTTAGTTTGTGCTAATTCTGTCTGACCTTCAAGAATTCTTTCCTAAACATTCTAATCTTTGTAATTTTAGTAAATAAGTGTGTATTATTTGGTACTCAAATATTTATTGATCTTTTACCCTTTATGGTTGTTTGGGGCATTATGAGCTTTTTATATGTACATGTATTTTATCTCCCTTATTAAATTGACAGTAATTATTAAGTTATACCAGCAATCAAAAATAAACTTTATGCTTTGGGATCTGCAATCAGTTTTCTGTTTGTTCTTGAACAGTTCATTCTTTGGGTTTTTGAGATTGCACACCTACAAAGTAAAGAAGTTGAACTGAATTTCTTAAACTGTTCTGTGATCTGCTTTTAAAAAAAAGAGGAAGGAAAAGGGAAATTGCTTTCAGAAAAAAAATAAAGATAATACATTAAAAAATTTTTATTGTAAGATATAGTTTGTCAGAAAAGTTATAAAGACAGGTAATACATTAAAATACATTCATGGTAAGATTTAATTTGTCAGATGGTGAAAGTAAAGCAGGAAAGAAGAGAGGTGTGTTGCAATATAAATGGCCAGAGAAGCACCTCAGAGAAGGGGACATTAAGCAAAGACATGAAAGAGAGATGGGGGTGGCTATCTAGGAGAAGAGTACTCCAGGCATGGGGACAAGTACAAAGATCCTGGGGCAGAATGAACGTGTCTTTGAGAATTGACAAAGAGTTCAGTATGTGTATGCAGAATGATTATGGAGAAGAATAGCTGGAGAGGTGGTTAGAATGGTAATGGTAGGGAGGACAGGATGTAGGGCTGGATAAACCATTGGAAAGACTTCACATGGTTTATTATGTTCCTTGGTATTTTCTATGGGATACATTGCATAAGAATATGTAATTTTGAATTTTAATAACTGTAGACCATTCAGGAATGAGGTACTTTTAACTATTTTAGAATTTTATATTTTACTCTAAAGAAGTGGTAATAGTTTAGAGTTGACTACTTATGTCAATTCTTTTGCTTTAGGGTTTGTGGTTATAACTTTTTTTTTTTTTTTTTAACCATAGGTAAATTAACATGATGGATTTCTCCAAGCTACCCAAAATACTTGATGAAGATAAAGAAAGCACGTTTGGTTATGTGCACGGGGTCTCAGGACCTGGTAAGTAATATGTCATAATCTCAATAGTAAAGAAGATTCCTAACTTCAATTAATGTCTTTTTGAGGTGTATTAGGTAAAATATATAGGTTTCTGTTCACCCATATGTCTTTTTGTCCCTAAAAGATTTCATAGTTGCTATAAGACTGAGTTAATGCCTCCATCATAAGAGCTTCTCTTGCATTCGCTATCTTAATTTGATAATTTTTGGATGCTAATTTGTAATATCCTATTTATTATGTAAGTGTATAATTGAAGTTCAGAGTTTTAGATATGTCTGTTTTTTTGTTGAATCTGTGGTCTATATAGCTTTTAGTATGTAATACCTTGCAGATAATAGGCATTCAGTAAATATATGTTTATGTGGTTTGAACTTAAATAATTTTTTTCAGAGCTTTTCTCAACAATATCCTTGGCTCCTTGCATATATGAATCCTTCTGAACATTTATGTCAGATATTGCATAACTAGCTATCTGTGGGAAAGAGGTTTTATGATGTGAAAAAAATAGAAAGCAGTTTAAAAACTTTGTTTATTCTCCCAGAACTTGGGGTACTGCATTTTAAAAGATAAATCTCATTCTAATATTCATTTTACTTCAACTACAAAATATGATTCACTGGTTTTCCATAGGTAAACCACTCATTGATTTATAGTCCTTAGTGCCATGAATATTTTTCCTTATGTCTTTTTATAAACCTCATGCTATAGGCTTTTTTGTTTTAATCACAGTAGAGGTGATGACCCCTTTTTAGTTTTTGTGCACATGAAGTCAGTCAGTCACAGTGTTTATTTCTTCCTATGAAGCTTCTACAGCTTAGAACACGGTGTCTTGAGCGTGAACTCATCGGCAAAAATACTTTTCACTGTCTTCAGTCTCTTGCCAACAGGTTTCCTCTTCATGATCAGAAGGGTCTTTGGGAAAGTCAGGCAACACTCAAGAACCTTTAGGGAAGAGACAAAAAAAGAACACCATCAGGGGCGCCTGGGTGTCTCAGTCGTTAAGTGTCTACCTTTGGATCAGGTCATGATCCCAGGGTCCTGAGATTGAGCCCCTCATCGGGCTGCTTCTCCCTCTCCCACTCCCCCTGCTTGTGTTCTCTCTCTCTCTCTCTGTCAAATATACTAAAATCTTGGGGTGAGGGGAGAAAAAAGAATACCAACAAAAGAGTTTAGGTCAAAATACTTTTCTGAAACTTAGAGTAAACTACTCCTGGAACCTCTTTATTATTCTTAAGTACTAAATAAAATGGTAGAGAAATGGCATACTTTGGGGTTTATGAAATACAATTTAAAATTTTAGGGGCACCAGGGTGGCTCAGTTGGTTAAGGGTCAGACTGATTTCGGCTGAGGTCACGATCTCAGGGTTGTGAGATCAAGCCCACAGAGTTGGGCTTCATGCTGGTTGTGGAGCCTGCTTAAGATTCTCTCTCTTCCTCTCCCCTCCCTCCTTAAACGAATAATAAAATAACATTTTAATTGTCTCTATCATTTCAGTTCATCCTAATTATTCTTACACAGTAGTATAGAGTTAAATATTATGAAATTAACAAATATTTATTGTTCTAATCCAAGTTAATTAAGTATTAATACTTTAACGCTTTCCACTTGAATATTAGCTAATACATAGTTCTAATTAATTGCATCAGAAGACTAAATACTAAAAATACAGTTATACTTATTAATTGAAACTTCACCCACTGGTGATGACTGATTATAAACATCCTTTGAAGGGATGAAAGATCTATGAAAAATATTATTATTTTTTAAAGATTTTATATCTTAGATAATCTCTACACCCATTGTGGGGCTTGAACTCACAATCCTGACATCAGGAGTTGCATGCTGTGCTAACTGAGCCAGCTCGGTGCCCCTGAAAAAAATTTTTTTGATGCATATGTGAGTTTTTCTAGGTAGAGCTGTCATTAGTTTATCAAAGGTGTCCTTGTCCCAGAAGAGTTTTAAGAACCAGTAATATGAAGTGTTAGAAATGAAAATAAAGATGTTATTTTATATATTGTTTCTCAAAGGAATGGTGACAACACAGCGAACTGATAATTGTGTTGCATTTTACCATGCTACTTGCTAAAGTTCTTGTTCTAACTTTGGTTTAAAAATTTTTTTATTGTTCCCAAATCCATCATTTCTTGCTTTATAGCAACTTCAGTTGGTCAAAATTTTGTCTCAGTGCTGCTAGGTAAGGGTTTGCCATATAGAACTTCAGAATTTTTGAAAATAATTTTCATGTGTATTATGTAAATGAAATGAATAAGCTTTAGCCTAACAGATTTCTTTTGTTTACCTGTATATCATCTGCTAAAAATGCATATTTTTGTGAAACTGTATATATGTTTCATAGCAGGTGTTTTATTTTTCTTAATGTGTGAGAGAGGTGTGTTACTGGATTGATCAGATATTTCAGTTACCTGTAACTGTTCACAGAATCTTAAGTTACCAAATACTCATTTGTTCTTTTCAGTGGTCACAGCCTGTGACATGGCAGGTGCGGCCATGTATGAGCTGGTGAGAGTGGGCCACAGTGAGCTGGTTGGAGAGATTATCCGATTGGAGGGTGACATGGCTACTATCCAGGTGTATGAAGAAACTTGTATCCTTTTTGGTTCAATTTCTTGTCACTTTCTACAAGTCCGAATTTAAGGATTTATGGCAAAGGTGGAAGCAGCAACAAGCAGTCACATCAAAAGCATGAAATCTTGGTGTTGTAAAGAAACCTGATTTATACAAGAATTTGAGGAAAGGTACTAGGAATTACTGATCTTATTTTAAGCAGTTAGTATTGTCTTCTGAACTTTTATTGCCCTTTATATTTTGGTAGTTCACAAACTTTACGGGAAACCAATTACAGTTTTTCTTAAGAGTAACATACTGTAGAGGAAAGCATAAACAATAACAACATCTATTTTTATGGTTAAAATTCTCTGATCATGATTTCTGTTTAAAATAGGAAATTTTATGAATAAGTCACTACTCTATCTTATCCTAATAAATGCTGGATGACATGTTGCATTATAACTTTAGCACTAGGGAATTTTTACTACTTGTTTGATTATCATACTTTTGGCTTTTAAACAAAGTATTTATTTTTAGTTTTCTATGAAAAAGAGATAACGTGTTAGGCTTTGTGAAGAGGAACCGCTTTTTTTTAACTTCACTTACATATTTTACTTAAATTGATTTTCAGGATCAGCGTTAATTCTTATTTATTACTATTATTTGAAATTTTTTTTTTTATTGAAGTAGAGTTGGCATACAATATAATACTAGTTTCAGGTGTATAACATAGGGATTTGACAGTTAACATTCTTTATGAAATGCTTACCATGATAAGTGTAGTTCTCATCTGTTACTGGACAAAGTTATTATAATATTATTGGCTATATTCCCCATGCTGTACCTTTTTATCCTCATGATTATTTTATAACTGGAAGTTTGTACCTCTTAATATCCTTCACCTATTTTGCCCATCTACCCAACCTTCTCATCTCTGGCAACCACTAGGTTGTTCTCCGTATTTAATGAATCTGTCTCTGTTTCTGTTTCTGTGTTTTCATTTGTTTTGTTTTCTAGATTCCACACATAAGTTAAATTATATTGTATTTGTTTTTCTCTATTTTTCTCTGTCTTACTTCATGTTTTACTTCATTTTTCTCTGTCTTACTTCATTTTTCTCTGACTTAACTTCATGGACCTTCTAGGTCCACCCATGTCGCAAATGGCAAGATTTCATTATTTTTTTGTGGCTGAGTAATATTTTATTGTGTAATATAGAGTGTGTGTGTGTGTGTGTATACATACACACAAAATGAAACATAATACACAATATATTCTCTCTATATACACATCTCCACATCTCTGTATTCTCTCTGTATACACATGCCATAATATTCTTTATACACACAAACACACATCATTTATATCCATTAATCTATCCGTGGACACTTAGGATACTTACCTATTTTGGCTGTTGTAAATAATGTTGCTATAAATACAGGGGCGGCATTGGTTCTTTGGCTATTTAATTAAGCTTTACTTGATAGAACTTTTTTGCCATACTAAAATACGTTTTTTCAGGTAGCTGTTCTTGCTGTGTGAGTGGTGGGGTGCTAAATCAAAATAAAATTATCTGAAAATTTAAATAAAATTAGAGGTCTTTGTAGCTATGAAATCATGACTAATTAAAAGAAATTTTTAGGGGCGCCTGGGTGGCTCAGTGGGTTAAAGCCTCTGCCTTCAGCTCAGGTCATGATCCCAGGGTCCTGGGATCGAGCCCCACATCGGGCTCTCTGCTCTGCAGGGAGCCTGCTTCCTCCTCTCTCTCTCTGCCTGCCGCTCTGCCTACTTGTGATCTCTGTCTGTCAAATAAATAAATAAAATCTTTAAAAAAAAAAAAAATAAATAAATAAATAAAAGAAATTTTTAAAGGTTTTTTTTAATCTAATGTTAGCTTTATATTTCAATCTTTTATGTGGTTTGAAGACTTAAAAACAAATGAACATGTATACAGTGACAGCCCTTTCCACCTTTGTCATCCTATATCTGACCAGTTTTCCATACATGCATGCAGCCATTTTTATCAATTCCTTTTATTGTATATCCTTCTAGTTTGTTAATTGCATATATGAACCAATATAAATGTGTTTTTTTCTAACCTTTTTTCCCCAAAAGACCACATATCATATGCCGTTCTACACTTTGCTTTTTTTACTTAAAAATACATCTATTATGGAAGATGGATAGGGATGTGATAAAGTATAGGAAAATGTTAATGGTAAGATCTAACTGGTAGATAAAAGAATTCACTGTAAAATTCTTTCAACTTTGCTCTAGGTTTGAAAAGTTTCGTATTGGGGGCGCCTGGGTAGCTCAGTCAGTTGAGGTTCTGCCTTTGGCTCAAGTCATGATCCCAGAGTTCCAGAATTGAGCCCCACATTGGGTTCCCTGCTTGGCAGGGAGTCTGCTTTTCCCTCTGCCTTTCATCCCACTCATGCTCTCTCTCCCACTCTCACTCTCTCTCAAATAAATAAATAAAATCTTTAAAAAAGAAAAAAAAGGAAAAGTTTCATACTGGAAATGAAAATACATTTTGCAGGGATGCCTGGGTGGCTCAGTCAGTTAAGCCACTGCCTTCTGCTCAGGTCATGATCCCAGGGTCCTGGGATTGAGTCCTGCATCGGGCTCCCTGCTCAGCAGGGAGCCTGCTTCTCTCCGCCTCTGCCTGCCACTCTGCCCACTTGTTCGTGCTCGCTCGCTCTCTCTTTCTCTCTCTCTGACAAATAAATAAATAAAATCTTTAAAAAAAATACATTTTTGAGATCTTTCTAGAGCAATTAATTGAAAATCCTCTATTTTGTTTTAAAAGCTACATAGAGTTCCATCATATGAATATACCATTATTTATTAATCTCTTTAATGATAAAAATTTTGGTTGTGTCTAGTCTACATATGTTATAAACAGTGTTATAGTGTAATTATAGTACAAATTCATGGGAGTTTGATTCTTGGGTCAAGGTTTGTTTTTTTTTTTTAAAGTTTTGGTTTTTTTTTTTTGACAGAGATCACAAGTAGGCAGAGCCAGGCAGTGGAAGGGAAGGGGGTGGAAACAGGCTCCTTGATGAGCAGAGAGCCCAATGCGGGGCTCGATCCCACGACCCCGAGATCATGACCTGAGCCGAAGGCAGAGGCTTAACCCACTGAGACACCCAGGTGCCCCTGGGTCAAGGTTATGTGTTTTAAATTTTGATAGATTTTGGTGAGTTGCTGTCAGTAAAAGTTGTACTGATTTTACTCCTCTATCAATCAACAAGTATGTGAACAACATGGTTTCGGTGTGCTTATTTGCAGGTTTTATTCTTTTCCTTTTCAAAATCACTTATTAATTTTTAAGATTTTAAGATTTTGCTCAGGTACTAATATCCTTTCTGTGGGACTGATATTCCTTAGTAGTATAGTTGAAACAATGTATTCACTATGTATTGCTTCTGTGCTTAGCTCTGTGGTTCCCAAACTGTGCAGAAGGCACACTGAGCAGCTGCTGCAAACTCAGGTGACGTGCCAGGATATTTAAAATTTTTGAGGTTAACATCAGAATATTAGACATACTGTCAGACATCATGTGAACCAGTAACTTCAGTTAATAGACACTTTCATTATTCTACTATACTATATTCTTGTCAATGATGTCATATCTTTGCAAAACTGAGTGGTGATTGTTATGCTGAAAAGCAGGTATCATACAAAAATGAATGTGGAACAGGTATTTGTCTGATTCTAATGTTTGAAAATTTTACAGTACATTTGAAGAAGTGATGTTATTTAAAAATGAAATTAAAATGCCATTTTTTTCTTTCAATCTCTATATATTTTTCTCTTAAAGTGACACTCAGTTGTTAGGACATACATATTTGTTAAGTTGGTTGGATAGAACTATTTAATAAATGGAATTATTAAATATATATTTTGTCATAGGCTGCTGTGAAAAAGTTACTGAAACACCGAGGATGTTGCAAATTAAGGAAGTTTGAGAATTTCTGTTTTAGCTCCTTAAGTATCATCTCCTCTTCCAACTGTGGTATTTCCTTCTTACAGGGTTTCTAAACTTTCATAGTGAGTTTTCCTCAACTACTGTTTCTAGCTGGTGTATCTGTTGGAGATCCTGTACTCCGCACTGGTAAACCCCTCTCAGTAGAGCTTGGGCCTGGCATCATGGGAGCTATTTTTGATGGTATTCAGAGACCTTTGTCAGATATCAGCAGTCAGACTCAAAGTATCTACATTCCCAGAGGAGTAAATGTGTCTGCTCTCAGCAGAGATGTCAAATGGGATTTTACACCTTGCAAAAACCTACGGGTATGTCTTTTTAACCAAGATTTCTAAAGTTGGTGAAAGAATGTGAAATAGATGTTTAGTGAACTATTTTGTACTTTATCAAATAAAAATAGACCACAGAAGCATAGTTTAAATTTTTCTTTAAATCTGCTAGAAGAATTATAGAACTAATGTGTTTTATTGATAAGTGAGGCAGATGATTTAAATAATGGCAGCAAGGATGAATCTACTTGGCATTTATTTAAACATTAAACAGCTTGATGTTTATTTGAACATTAAACAGCAAATGTACTTGCTCTCTAGGTTGGTAGTCACATCACTGGTGGAGATATTTATGGAATTGTCAATGAGAACTCACTCATCAAACACAAAATCATGTTACCCCCACGAAACAGAGGAACTGTAACTTACATTGCTCCACCTGGAAATTACGATACCTCAGTAAGTATTATGTAAACTTTAAATAAACTTTATCTTTATTATGTAAACTTGATCTAAACTTTATTATGTAAAGTGTGGCGCTACCTGATAATTGTCCCATTTTAGTGTCCTAAATAGTCATAGAATTGATACTTAATGTGTAGGTTTTAAATAGCTCCCATATTTTTTTTTTTTTTAAACCATGATGATTTGGTACCCTTATCATTGCAAAATGATTACCACAATAGGGTTAGTTAGTACTTCATCAGAGCACTTTGGGTGCTTAATGTGTGTGTGTGGGTGTGGTGAGAACATTTAAGATCTACTCTGTTAGCAGCTTTTAAGTATGTAATACAATACAGTGAACTACAGTCATCATGTTATATGTTAGATTCATTTACTCATTTTTTTTTCCAAGTTTTAATTCAAATTCCTGTTAACATACAATGTAATAATAGTAGTTGCAGGTGTAGAATTTAGTGATTCATCAGTTACATATAACATCCAGTGCTCATCACAACAGGTGGCCTCTTTTTTTTTTTTTTTTTTTTTTTTAAGATTTTATTTATTTATTTGACAGAGAAGAGAGACAGCAATGGAGGGAACACAAGCAGGGGGAGTGAGAAAGGGAGAAGCAGGCTTCCCACCGAGTGGGGAGCCTGATACGGGGCTCAGTCCCAGGGCTCTGGGATCATGACCTGAGCTAAAGGCAGACCCTTAAGGACTGAGTCACCCAGGTGCCCCTGCAAGGGGCCTCTTTAATACCCATCATCCATTTAGCCCATCCCTCTCCCCAACCCAGTAACTCTCAGTTTGCCTCTACAGTTAAAAGTCTGTTTTATGGTTGCCTCTCTTCCCCGCCCCGTGTTCATCTATTTTTCTTAAATTCCACATACAAGTGAAATCCTGTGCTATTTGTCTTTGACTGACTTATTTCACTTTTAGCATAATACTCTCTAGGTCCATCCACATTGTTGCAGATGGCAAGATTTCATTCTTTATCTATGGCTGAGTAATATTCCTCCATACATACATGTATATATATAAAAAATATATATATATATCAAAAGAGCCCAAATATCCATCTACTGATGAATGGATGGGTATTTGGGCTCTTTTCATGGTTTGACTATTGTTGATAATGCTGCCATAAACATTGGGGTGCATGTATCCCTTTGAATCATATTTCTGTATCTTTTGGGTAATTACCTACAGTGAAATTGCTGAGTTGTAGGGTAGTTATATTTTTAACTTTTTGAGGAACCTGTTTTCCTCAAAATGTGGTTCCAGCATAGCTGCACCACAAATTTACATACCCACTAACAGGGCAAGAGGGCTCCCCTTTCTCTACATCCTTGCCAACACCTGATGTTCCCTGTAAATAATTCCTATAATTTTTAAAGATTTTTTTATGATTTTATTTTTAAACTTGGGCTTGGGAATACAAAAAGCAGAACATACTTAGTTTTGTGGTTTTGTTTTTTGTTTGTTTTTTTTTTTAAGATTTTATTTATTTATTTGACAGAGAGAGATCACAGGTAGACAGAGAGGCAGGCAGAGAGAGAGAGGGAAGCAAGCTCCCTGCTGAGGAAGGAGCCCCATGTGGGACTCGATCCCAGGACCCTGAGGTCATGACCTGAGCCAAAGGCAGTGGCTTAACCCACTGAACCACCCAGGCGCCCCGGTTTTTTTTTTTTTTTAAGGAAAAGCAATATGTAGTGTAACATTTCTTAACTTATGCTACATTACTTAAAACCTGATCTTTTAGATATAGAATAGACTTACTTTGCTTTTAACTGTCAGTATATATTTATACAGTAAACTGTATGACAGATTATATGAATTCTGACTCTGGATGAGCTATTTAAAACTTAGTCCTTGAATGTTATTGATAGTCATATCATATCAAATACAGTAAACAAACAATAGTCTTTGTGGGTATGAAGATAACTTTATTAAGGAGAACATTATAACAAATAATCTGTTCCCAACAAAATGTGATAAAAGAATATTTTTCTAATCATTCCACGAGAATAAGTCTGTTCTCTACAAAATATTTAGAACAAAAGAGTTAAGTAATGATTGGGATTCTGGGCCATCAGCCAACCTGACTCACTAGCTTTGAGACTCATACACTCCTACACGGAATGAAATACTCTGAGGTAGATAATTCAAATTCACTTATCAACAAAATTACTGATACCTATAAGTCTGGATGTTGGGATTGTTTTTGAATAGTTGAAACCATCCCAGTGTTCATAAATGTTAGAGTATTACTCATCGTTTTGCTTTTGTAAATATTTAATATTTAACTTTATTAAATATGTTAGGGTTCTTAATAGGTAAGCATTTTTAATTAAATCAGTATAAGAACATTGTAATAGAGTAAGCACACAAAGCATACAAAGTAAATTCTGAAAGTTTTCATTTCTCCCCAATCCCAAGAGTGTCATCTGTATCTTTAAAGACTTGTCCCTGTGCATATTCATATAATTTAACTATTCCTCTGTTACTTGAAATACCTCTTTCTCAAAACTCCTGTTTTTTAATTCTTGAAACAGTAATAAGTGCACCTGGTTAAAAAAATGAGAACTCTGTATATAACGATGAGCATTAAGAAATACAGATCTCCTTCTCTACTTCCACATACCACCTCTCCACCCCCAAGAGGAATCTGGAATTACTTTGATTTTAGAGGAAGGAATGTTCATATATTTGACTGTACTTAACATCCTGCCCTATTTTTATAGGATGTTGTCTTGGAGCTTGAATTTGAAGGCGTAAAGGAAAAGTTTAGCATGGTACAAGTATGGCCTGTACGTCAAGTTCGGCCAGTCACTGAGAAGCTGCCAGCTAATCATCCCTTGTTGACTGGCCAAAGGGTTCTTGATGCCCTTTTTCCGTAAGTGTGAGCTGTATTTTTTTTCCCTCAGGATTATATATGTTTATTGTTTCACTGGTTTATAGATGAAAGGTTTCCTGTGCTAATTCTATAATAAATGTATCTAGAGAAATAATAGTGAACTAGTTAAATATATTCATATATTGCCAGTGCTTGTTATAGAGTCAAATCATTGAAGATTTATTGTTTCACAGTTGCAAAAGGAAAGGTTTTTTTTTCCTGAAAGTTTCTGAAAAAATAAAATTTCCAGAAGAAAATCTGTGCCCAAAGATATGACTATCTTTATTAAGTTATCCTAGAATGAGTAGGTTGGTATCATTCACTATAAGTCAATGGTTTCTAAAATCAACCGAGCTCTACATGCTGCTCACGTCTGCACTTTGCCATTTTCTTCGACTGTTTAAAAATCTCTTTTAATTCTCAGGCTTCACCATACCCTGCTTTACTTTCAACAAATGACTTTATCATTTAATCCCCAGGAATGACTGAAGCCATTGTACAGTAACTCCTTTAACCTTGATCACTAACCCGCATACATCCCACTGACCCTTGAAACCTACTTTGAGTTATTCTCGCTATTTCTCATTAAAATCTTCGATCCTGTGGCTTCTTATTAGTCAGTACCTCCTGTTTCCATATCCTTCAGTATCTAGCTTAAGCTTACTAGTCTGTCAATTTTCTGCATATTTGCCGGGATACTGAATTTTCTTGTTCTTTTGTTTTTGTTACACCTAGCAACATCCCTCCCGGCAGCTTCCCAGCTGTGAATCCGTCCAGCTATCCCCTTCCCTCAGGTCTACACACAGGCTGCTGAGAAAATCAGATAACCAGTGCAAGTTAGTACATCACTGCTGGGTCACGTCCGGCATTTCCCTCTTTACCATTCTCCTCCTCTACTCGGCAGCTGTTTCAGACCTCTACACCTGTGTCAAAGCCTCAGCTCCATTCTTCCTTCTTTGTTTGGCAAAAAGTGATCATGCTAGAGCCTTCACAGAGAACTTAGAGGCCATCACATTTGAAACTCCTTCAGTTAATGTGCACTTCCATTGATTCCTTCTTCCTTTCCTCTTTCTGGAGTATATCCTACCTCATGTCTCCTCAGAGACCTCACTTTAGGCTATCTCCCTTTATATAAGCTTCAAGCTTATCTTCCCTTTATTTCCCATCTAATGAAAAAAATGTCTACCTTCCACCCCTTACTCCTTTCTACCTTCCACTACTTGTCTCCTCATCTTCATAGCGAGACCTCTTGAAAAAATAAATTGGCCATCTCCACTTTTCCCACTCTAATTCATGTTGCCCACCTAGTTGAAACTACTCTCCCTAATATCATTCACTCCTGTACTGATAATTCAATAAATAAGCTTTAGTATTTCCTTGATTCCTGTAACTTCAGATATTGCTTTCTACTCCTTTCTCCTTGAAATATCCTCTTTCTTTGTTTTTCCTATTAGCTTCTGTCCACAAGTTCTTATTCTCTATTTCAGGTCCCTTCTCCCTTAATTTTGATATTAAGAGTTTTTTCACACTCATGACTTAAATATTAAATATTAACATGATGACTTCCAAATCTGTATCTTCCTCCCAGATCTCACCTGAGTTCCACACTCAAATATTCACTTCTATTCATACCTCTCTTTTTGAATGCCTTAGAGGTGCCTCAGAGTCAGTATGTTCATAGCTAAAATCATTATCTTAATCACCACTCTTTGAAAGTTGCTCATCTTTTTTTGTTGTCTCTTGGAACCAATGTCACTGTCATCCATCTGGTAAAATGCCAAATGTGAAATCTGTGACTCCTCTCAATGATCATTCTTACCTGCCCACACCTAATTATTGAAAAGTGCTTTTAGTCTATTACCTGGACATTTAAAAATCTATATCTTTCATCCGTACTCCATGATTTTAATAAAGGATTCTACCCTAATTCTTGCAATAATCACATTTTAATCATACTTCTCTTCAGTCTTGCCTTCTTTCTAAGTATTGTCCATATTATGTAATGACCCATCTAAAACATATCTGGTCCTGCACTGTTTTGCTTGAAACCTCTAAGTGCACTTCACTGCTTTTCAAACAAATACTCCATAACTCCTTACAAAACCAGCTGTGATCTGGCTGTCACTTAACTTTCCAGTATCTCAGCCACTTGACTGCCCTAGCACCATATATATCATCTGCCAGGTATCCTGAGGGACTTTTAGTTCCTCAAGCAGTGCTCCTTCTTGCCTTTGGGCCTTTGGATATGCTGTTTCCTCTGCTTGGAACATTATTTCTTTTCATCTGGCTAATTTCTGTTTCCCTTCAGGTCTTAGCTACTGTCGGAAGGATCTCCTAATCACACTCCAATCTAGTGTCGCACTTTGTATCCCTTGCTGTGTTCTCCCATAGCACCTTGGATGTTCTCTGTGCTAGCACTTTTCACACTGAATTGTTGAATTTCCAAACTGGGTCACACCCAGCCCTGCCTCCCCGCCCAAGTTAAAAGTGATTTGAGAGATGGACTCAGTTGATTGAAGTCATTGAAAAGTTTGAAGGGGAAAAAACTTTCTAATGCATATTAGTTTTATATTGAAGAAGTCTATCATTATTATTTTTTTTTAAAGATTTTATTTATTTATCAGAGAGAGAGAGGGGGAGAGAGCGAGCACAAGCAGACAGAATGACAGGCAGTGGCAGAGGGAGAAGCAGGCTCCCCGCCGAGCAAGGAGCCTGATGTGGGACTCGATCCCAGCACGCTGGGATCATGACCTGAGCCGAAGGCAGCTGCTTAACCAACTGAGCCACCCAGGCGTCCCAGTCTATCATTATTATTAAGGCTATGGTGTTTCTGTGAATTTTATAGTAGAACACAATATTACAAAGACATTTTCCTTAGCATTACATTTCATTTCTTTTTCCCACACCCTCCTGCTGTACCTGCATACACACACACATGGACACACACATACACGGACACAGACACAGATACACACCACAACATGTACTTTCCTTTGCCCTTAAGGGTGATTCACTCTCTGGTACCACTGCATAGGGAAAGTTCGAACGTAGCTGCTAAATGGCACTGTAATCACCAGCTGCCTCTTCATTTTACCCTGCTGGAATGTGGGCTTTGTGCAGACAGAAACGTGGCTATCTTATTTGCTGGTGTCTCTCCAATATCTCCAAGCAGAGTTTAATGCCTGGGAAGTACTTCATAAATAGTTACGCAATGCATAAAGAGGGATTGACAATGACACCTTAATACAAGTCCTTGTTCATTAACCTTTACGGCAGGATATGATTTTCTTAGGTCTTATTTTTTGCATCAGAAGACTACTTAGTAAATTAGTTTAAATTTGTCTTTTAGCTTTAATCCCTATATTGTACTTTCATAAACTAATTTATATAAGCATTCCAAAGATCATTAATACTGTTTTATTTATTTTTGTATTCCTTTTCCCCAGGTACGTTTTGGCTTATATTCTTACTTTCTAACTATTAAAGATGGTAGAGATGGTTAATGATAATAAAAAAAATGCAGTTATAGCTATCAGTTGGGGAAGCAATTTTTGTATCTGTAGCTGTGTATCTATCTTTGTGTATATAGTTATAAATAGATATTGATACAGATGAAAGTATTTCAAAGTGCTTTTTTTCCCTTAACTTGTATTTCTGTGTCACTTACCTACTTTATTTGTTAGTATTTATTACCAAGTAAAGTTATCCACTTTGTCTTCTTTGCTTAGATGTGTACAGGGAGGAACTACTGCAATCCCGGGGGCTTTTGGCTGCGGGAAGACAGTGATATCACAGTCCCTGTCCAAGTATTCCAACAGTGATGTGATCATCTATGTAGGATGTGGTGAACGAGGAAATGAGATGTCTGAAGTCCTCCGCGACTTTCCAGAGGTTTGTATATATAAAGCTTCAAATGTTACTCTAGAGAAAATACCACTAATCAACTTTCAGTGGCAATTAATAAAGCTTTGTGTGGGATCTGGAGCAAGGCTCTCATTTGTCAAGGATCTCTTAAGGAATTTTCTAATTATATTTGTGATTCAATTTTTATATTCAAGGAAAGGAATTTGACTTTTTCAGTCAGATACTTTAAAGTTTCTTTTCACGGTGTTGTGGAGAGAAAATAGACAAAGTATTTATGGATGGGAACTTTATATCAGTTTTATATGATCTATTAGGTTGCTAAACTAATATTCCTTCTTCCATAAAATAATAGATTTCATTTATAAAATAGAAATAATGTCTGTCTTCTTACAGCACAGTGAGGTAGGGAGAAAGGGTTGGAGTGATGGGAAATATTACTTCAGGAAAACTGATTATAAAATGAATTAAGTATGGGTAAATTGTAAAAAAAAAAAAAATGGGGGACTAAAATATTCTATTTGGAAATTAGAGGATCAAAATAGATTGTTTGTCTCTAGCTCACAATGGAAGTTGATGGTAAGGTGGAATCAATTATGAAGAGGACAGCTTTGGTAGCCAATACCTCCAATATGCCTGTTGCTGCTAGAGAAGCTTCTATTTATACTGGTGAGTATATGAATTGGAATAAAAGCAGTTTACATCTGGGGGCACTTGGGTGATACAGTTGGTTAAGAGTCTAGCTCTTGATTTTGGCTCAGGTCATGATTTCAGGTCCTAGGATCAAGCTCTGTGCTTGGTGGGGAGTCAGCTTGGGATTCTTCTCCTCTCTGTGCCCCTCCCCCCACTCACTCACCCTCTTGTTTCTCTCTCTAAAGTAAATCTTTAAAGAAAAAAAAGGCAGTTTATATCTGTTCATAAGTTTAAAGCTAGCATGACCATAAATGACACATCTACTATTGTTTTTTTTATTACATGTTTTACCATTGCTCTAACTCCAAATATATCTGAATCTCTATAACTTGAATTATCAGTTTTGAATTATATCTTGATGGCTGGATATAAAAGATAAGAAAATCCATTTGTTTATGTATTACTTTTTGCTCCCACTTCTGTCCCAGATTTTGGTACTCTTATTTCTACATTTTCAGGATTTATAGTATTCACATTCTGTTGTGTAACCCTACATACAATATTTGTATTAGCCTTAAACCTAGAATAAAATGGAGTTAGTTTCCACAGCAGTCCTTTGGCTATAGTTTCTCCATTCGTTTCATGGTTGGCTAAAATCTGATTTTACGAAGTTCCTTCAAGAAAGGCTCAGGATGGGGCGCCTGGGTGGCTCAGTGGGTTAAGCCGCTGCCTTCGGCTCGGGTCATGATCTCAGGGTCCTGGGATTGAGTCCCACATCGGGCTCTCTGCTCAACAGGGGGCCTGCTTCCCTTCCTCTCTCTGTGATCTCTTCCCTTCCTCTCTCCTACTGTGATCTCTCTCTGTCAAATAAATAAATAAAATCTTTAAAAAAAAAAAAAAAAAAGAAAGGCTCAGGAAAAATATATTCCATAGATTCTTTTTTCTTCATAAGTTTTTTTTTTTCCACTGCCTTTAAATTTTCTTTCTTTTTTCCCTTTCTCTTTAAATAATCTCTACACCCAATTTGGGGCTTGAACTAATGACCCCAAGATCAAGACTTGCATACTCTTCCAGCTGAGCCAGTCAGATCCCTCTCCACTGCTTTTAAATTTTAATAATAGTTTGGCTGGGTATAAGTATTTTGTATCAATATCTGTTTCCTTGAGACCTCTTATTCTAGCATTAAGAGCTAGGGAGAGGGGGGCATCTGGGTGGTACAGTCAGTTGACCTTGGATTCTTGGTTTTGACTCAGATTAATTTCTCAGGGTTGTGGGATTGAGCCCCACATCAGGCTCCACACTCAGTGCAGAGCCTGCTTGGGATTCTCTCTCCCTTTTCCTCTGCCTCTCCTGGTGTGCTCACTCATGTGAGCTCTCTCTCTCTCAAAATAAATAAATCTTTTTTTTTTTTAAATGCCAGGTAAAGATTTGAAACTGAACTTTTTTTTTTCTATTACTGATTTTTCTTTTGCCCAAAGGAATTTCTCTTTTAAGTTTTATAACTTTATTAGGATATATGCTAGTATTGATAGTTTTGGTGAATTTTCCCTGAAACATACTTACCTTTTCAACCAATGAATATGTCTGTTTTGGCAGTGGGGGAAGATTTCAAGAATTGTTTCTGAAATTTTTTCTCTTCTCTTATGGTTATCTAGACATACTGGTCTCCTTTGTCTATTTTCCACGCATATCTTTTCTCTCTGATCCTTTTTATTTAGCCTTTTGTCCATTTGTCCACAGGATAATCAGGGTTTATTATTTGCTTTGCTTCTAATGAAACCTTCATTTCTGTAATGGCTTTATTTTTTCTTCCAGCTCTTTGTTGAGTTTTGCTTTCTCATGAAACCTCTTTTCTGAGCTTACTGTATATTTCTTGAGATTTTATTTTGTGGTAGGATGCATTATTAATATTTTCTTTCATTAATTAAGCGTGGCCACAGCTATCATCGGTTCTTTGGCAGATTCTTTGACCATCATTGCATTTGCTCTTCTGTCTTTTTTCTTCTATATTTTTGTGTAGTTCTTGTGCTGATGTGTATTGTTAACTATTACCTTAAAGATGGGAGGGCATGGCAGGATTCCTTCATGGGAATCTGTGAAGTTTGTAATGGCATGGAGTTGTGTAAGTAAGTGATTTTGCTCCTCTCTTCTACCACAGAAATCTACGGCTGCAAAGTCACTTAACAGTGAATTCCTTCTTCTACCCTGCCTCATCTACTCTTCCTTACTGTAGAGGAGTGCCTACATGTATTTTGTTTGTCACCATCTCCCTGCTGCTTGATGCCAGACTGGATCCAAGGAATCTGTATCCCTTGTGCAGTGTTCCAGACAAAGGATTCTTGGTTTTGCCCCTGTTTTGCAGAGACTTAATCTGAGATGTCCAGCTTCTTGTGAATTCTTGTTTGGGTTTTACCTCATTTAGGTGGCTTTCCTCATGATTGTGTTTTGGGACTAAACGTATCCCCTTGTTTTTAGTAATAGAGTTTTGTTTTTTTTGTTTTTGTTTTTTTAAGATTTTACTTATTTATTTGACACAGAGAGATTACAAGTAGGCAGAGAGGCAGGCAGAGGGATGCCTGGGTGGCTCAGTTGGTTGGACAACTGCCTTCGGCTCAGGTCATGATCCCGGAGTCCTGGGATCGAGTCCCACATCGGGCTCCCAGTTCCATGGGGAGTCTGCTTCTTCCTCTGACCTTCTCCTCGCTCATGCTCTCTCTCTCACTGTCTCTCTCTCAAATGAATAAATAAAATCTTTAAAAAAAAAAAAAGAGAGAGAGGCAGAGAGAGAGAGGAGGAAGCAGGCTCCATGCCGAGCAAAGAGCTCGATGCGGGACTTGATCCCAGGACCCTGAGATCATGACCTGAGCTGAAGGCAGAGGCTTAACCCACTGAGCCACCTAAGTGCCCAATAATTTTATATTTATATTTCTTGTTCTCCTTGTTTGGTGATTAACTTGTGTGAGAAGGAGAAAGTGACAAATTCATCTATCTTAAGACAGGAGTTCTTCTTTTAAATAGCTGCACAGTATCCCAGCTGTATGGCTACATCATAACTGATTTAACCAACATCTTTCTGTAGACACTTGGATTATTGATCTTTTTTTGCTATCACAAACCTTGTATCACTAAAACATCTTTATGTATGTTTTTTTATAGTTCTTTTCATGTTTTATGCACATTTCTTTGCCCATTTTTGTAAGGTAAATTTGTAGAAGTAAAATTGCCAAGCATACAACAGCTAATGTAGATTTTTTATTTTGATAGCCCTTCAAAAGGGTTAACAGCAAAAAAGAGTTCTGTTTCTCCATATCTTTACCAATAATTATCAGACACATAGACATTTGAAGGAATATTGCAGTGAACGCTGATTTTCTCAGTACCTAGATTTGTCAATTTGCATTTTACTATCCCTGCTTTATATTAGGTACCTGTTCAGTCTGTATTTCTTTCCTGAGCTAGCGTTTTTCCTCTCTGTATTAACCATTTGAAAACTGTTTTCTGTCCATGTTCCTTTTGGATAGGACTCCTTTTTCTTACTGATTTATAAAAGCTTTGAAATTAGCGTTTTATCTGTCATGAGTTGCCAGTGTTTTCCCAGTTTGTTCATCTTTTGATTTTGTCTGAGGTGTTGTTTTTTTAACTGTTAGGAACTGATATCGTTAGGTCTGTGAAACTCCTTTGAAGTTTACTCATTGGTCTCTGTCTCTTCCATTAAGTCTTTCTAATACAAGCATTAATGAGCATCATCACAGAGACTGAAAATGTAGCCATGCTGGTGTAAGAAAGGACCTGATCCTATCATCACATTGGAATATTTGATGACAGATGTGGGTTTTTTTTTGTTGTTGTTTTTTGTTTTTTTGTTTATTTGACAGACAGAGATTACTAGTAGACAGAGAGGCAGGCAGAGAGAGAGAGAGAGGGAAGCAGGCTCCCTGCTGAGCAGAGAGCCCGATGCGGGACTCGATCCCAGGACTCTGGGATCATGACCCGAGCCGAAGGCAGCAGCTTAACCCACTGAGCCACCCAGGCGCCCCAATGTGGTTTTTTTAAGCCTCAATAATGAGAAGTTTTTTTTTTTTTTAAGATTTTGACCATGGAATCATCTTTTTAGAAGACTTAGATATCAGTATTTCTTATTCTGAAAGATATAATATGATAAATAGTAAAGTGCTGAACTTTTTTAGTGCATTTTATTTTACTTATATATGCCTCTGTTTCTTTACTGATAAAATGAATCAGGGCATTAGATTTTGGGACTCTTACAGTGTAGTAACAACTATAATTTTCTAGTATCTTAATTGTATAATATATTGTACTTTTCAGAGGATGTTTATATGTATCATCTCATCTGATTTATACAGATAGAGCAAGAGTTACTCCATTTTTTTTTTAAAGATTTTATTTATTTATTTGACAGACAGAGATCCCAAGTAGGCAGAGAGGCAGGCAGAGAGAGAGAGAGAGAAAGAGGGAAGCAGGCTTCCCGCGGAGCAGAGAGCCCGATGCGGGGCTCGATCCCAGGACCCTGAGATCATGACCCGAGCCGAAGGCAGCAGCCCAAACCACTGAGCCACCAAGGCGCCCCTACTCCATTTTAACAGATTAGGAAACCATACTGGGAAATGAAGCTAGCTTCATTTGATGACAGAACAAAAACTAGAACCTGGGACTTCTTTCTGTATGTTAGGCTCTTCTAAATGGTTTACTATAAGTAATTTAATAAAATGGAACCTGATAATGCACAGCAGAATGATCTGGATAATTAAATATTATTCAGGTTAATAACATTTTCAACTTTTGAAAAATAACCAAACAAGCTAATTATTTGGGGGGTTGGAAATTAATTTCAGGCTTAATTATCTCAACAAGGAATAAGGAAAAAGTCTTTTCCTACTTTTTAAAATGTGTATTGTATTAGATTAGGTTATGGTAACAAATAAACCCAAACTTGTCATTGCTCAATAAAACATGTTTTCTTCAAGTGGTCAGGGGACTCACTCTTCTTTCATACTGTCATTCTGGACTGGGACCTAGGCTGAAATGTACTCTTTCATTTTTAACTCACGACTTCCAGGGCTCCTGGGAGTCCTCTCTATATCAGTAAGTGAGAAGGAATAAAGAGCATGGAAGGATATGTGGCTTGCTTGATGATGGAACTCATTACTTTGACTTTCATTCTGTTAGCTCGAGGTCAGTTACATGGTCATATCTTTTTTTTTTTTTTTAATAGATTTTATTTATTTATTTGACAGAAAAGAGATCACAAGTAGGCAGAGAGGCAGGCAGAGAGAGGAGGAAGCAGGCTTCCTGCCGAGCAGAGAGCCGGATGCGGGGCTGGATCCCAGGACCCTGGGATCATGACCTGAACCGAAGGCAGAGGCTCTAACCCACTGAGCCACCCAGGTGCTCCTACATGGTCATATCTAAATATTAAGGAGGCCAGGAAACATAATTCAACTGTGTGCATAAAAGAAGAGGGGAATAGATTTTGGTGAACACCTAGCAATCTATCTCATGTCCTTGTTGTTGTTGTTAAGTTTTCTTAAGGGTGACAAAATCAAAAGAAGAGGGGAATAGATTTTGGTGAACACCTAGCAATCTATCTCATGTCCTTGTTGTTGTAAAGTTTTCTTAAGGGTGACAAAATCAGGATTCTACGTTGTAAAACTATAATTTGCAATATTCTTCCCAATTTAGGAATTACGCTGTCAGAATATTTCCGTGACATGGGTTATCACGTCAGTATGATGGCTGACTCTACCTCTAGATGGGCAGAGGCCCTTAGAGAAATCTCGGGCCGCTTAGCTGAAATGCCTGCAGGTAAGTCTTTGTATTGCTTATCATGTAAGAAGGTTGATAGGATTTTTAGGATTGGCTTTGAACCTCTCTTAAATTTCTTTTTTGATTTTTCAGATAGTGGATATCCTGCATATCTTGGTGCCCGTCTGGCCTCTTTCTATGAGCGAGCCGGCAGGGTGAAATGTCTGGGAAATCCTGAAAGGGAAGGAAGTGTCAGCATTGTAGGAGCGTAAGCATCTCAATCACTAACTTTTCAGGAGAAAAATTAAAATTCATTTATTTTAAAGAGAAAAGGTTCAGCTTCCTCTTGAGGGTAGTGGTTGTTTTTTTTGTTTTTTGGTTTTTTGTTTTGTTTTGTTTTGTTTTTTTGACAGAGAGGCAGGCAGAGAGAGGGAGAAGCAGGCTCCCTGTGGAGCAGAGAGCCCAATGTGGGGCTTGATCCCAGGACCCCCTCATGACCTGAGCCAAAGGCAGAGGCTTTAACCCACTGAGTCATCCAGGTGTCCCTGGGGGTAGTGGTTCTTAACCAAGATTGCACTCCAGGGTCACCCAAAGAGTTCTTTACAATGTACATGTTTAGGTTCTCTCTGCCTGTTCTGGTTATTCAACTTAACTGATTTATCATATTTAAGTCACAATGTCTTAATAACTTAGAAAATTATAGACCTGTTAAGGTAACATTGCATCAGGATAAAAAAGTGGAGATTATGATCACTACATAAAGCCATACTTTGTTTTTAGAACTTTTTCTTCCTTCCTGTTTCATCTTTTGTTTAGAATCATGAAACTGATTATCTCTCTCATTTCTAGTACTGGAACGTGTTCAGTAGTTACCATTGTTATTTGCAACTTAGTACTGATTTCTATTAATGCTTGTATGTAAGTTTCTCTTATTCTAAAATTTAGTTCTAAAGGTTAGTTCTAGGGTTACCTGGGTGTCTCAGTTGGTTTAGTGTCTGCCTTCAGCTCAGGTCATGATGCCAAGGTTCTGGGATCTGCTGTTCTACACCCACACTCTCCATCCCCCACCAGGGACCACTTGTGCTCTGTGGCTCTCTCTCTCTAATAAGTAAATAAAATCTTAAAAAGAAAATAAAGGTTAGTTCTAAAGTTATTTACATTAATACTGACTTTCAAACAGGTTTTATTTTCATATGCCAGTTACTTTTCTTAAACATCTCTAATGACTTTTTTTCCCCTTTAAATACAGGGTTTCTCCGCCTGGTGGTGATTTTTCTGATCCAGTTACATCTGCTACTCTTGGTATTGTTCAGGTATGTCTTGCTAGCATAGTAAACTTCTGAAGTTTTACACTCTGACTCTGCTCTAATGTCATTATCTAAATCATCATGAAGTATTTAATTTACTCACTGAAGAGTAAGCAGTAGGAAAGTCTGTTTTAGAAATATTTTGTCACTGAGAATTTTCGATACTGTCCATTCTTTCTTAGCTCTTTGCCCAAGATTTATAACAAGCTAAATTTCTTTAAGTGGAAAATACATCCAGAATAGCAGAGTTTTATTAGAGTTAGAATAATACTAGCCTTTAAGTGAGAGTAACCCTAATTGTAGAAACAAATAGGCCTAAAAAATGCATAATGGCAAAAACTCAGTGGAAGTTTCTTTTTTCTCATGGTATGGTCTAAAGCAGATGATTGTATTAGAGGGCAGGGTGGCTCTTTTCCACTCACTAGTAATTCAGAGAGCACGGTTCCTTCCAGCTTGGGACTTCACTGTCACCCAGCCTGGTAACTTCCTGCATCGGGTTGGCATGGGGGAAACGGTGGAGAAGGCACACCCACACTGTGAACTCTGGGCTCAGAGGCAGTCACCCCACTCTTTCTAGTTGGCCACACCCAGATGAAAAAGCCAAGCTGGAAAATATAGTTTCTGCTGCGCAGCTTTTTCCAGTGACAAGGCATGAATTGTGGATAGCTAGTCAACCTGGCTATCAAAAGAAGCCAAAATGAAAGATGTATACAATTCAGGGCTATTGTAAAGAAAATAAATGTTGATATATTTGTAAGTATGTGTATTGTTAGTGGGGAAAGAGAATATTTGCTTATGTTTCTGTCAGTATCTGATAAAAGAAATGGCAGAGGCTGTATTTATAACTCTCAAGGTGTTTACTAACATTTTGCTAACATTTTGAGTTTCAATTTCAGGGAAAGGGCGAGCAAAGTTAAGAATGCATAAAATATATGTGAACATTTGGCCTTAGAAAAATGACTGTTAGATCTTGCTGGATTGGCCTTTTTTTTTTTTTTTTTAAAGATTTTATTTATTTATTTGACAGAGGGAGAGAGATCACAAGTAGGCAGAGAGGCAAACAGAGAGAGAGGAGGAAGCAGGCTCGCTGCTGAGCAGAGAGCCCGATGTGGGGCTCGATCCCTGGACCCTGAGATCATGACCTGGGCTGAAAGCAGAAGCTTAACCCACCGAGCCACCCAGGCACCCCGGCCTTTTTTTTTTTTTTTAATTAAAGATTTTATTTACTTATTTGACAGAGAGAGAGATCACAAGCAGGCAGAGAGGCAGGCAGAGAGAGAGGGGGGGAAACAGGCTCCCCGCTGAGCAGAGAGCCCCATGCGGGACTCAATCCCAGGACCCTGGGATCATGACCTGAGCCGAAGGCAGCGGCTTAACCCACTGAGCCACCCACGCGCCCTGGATTGGCCTTTAATGGGGAATTGAATTTAGCCAGAATGTTTCAAGATGTTTAATCAAAGTGAAGAATCTATTCTCTCAGTAAGAACTTTCTGGTTTCTCTGTTTATATGGGACCGTAATGAGTTTTCAATAGAGTCCATTCATTTTTCTTCTATCAGATTTGCCACACTGCTAAGGAAATTAAGATACAATTTGAGTTTGATTTGTAAATGATATCCATCCTGAAACTAAAAGGAATATATTTTTTTAATTGTAAGTTGTATTCTGTTTCAACTATATGTGGGATATACTAAAAAGATTGATGATTTGACCAAAATATCATAGAATTGCATATTTTGGACAAACATGTATACTCTGACTTTAGAAAAAAATTTTTTAAGAAATTTCACTGTATTTGTCTGTTTTGTTTTTAAATCAGGTATTCTGGGGCTTAGATAAGAAACTAGCTCAACGTAAGCATTTCCCCTCTGTCAACTGGTTAATCAGCTACAGCAAGTACATGCGTGCCTTGGACGAGTACTATGACAAACACTTCACAGAATTTGTTCCTCTGAGGACCAAAGCTAAGGAGATTCTGCAGGAGGAAGAAGACCTGGCAGAAATTGTACAGCTTGTGGGAAAGGTGAGTGGTTAGGTCCCATGGAGGACAGGTCTGTGAGTTATACTGGTCTGTTGCAAGGATAGATAGAACATTGGATATGCAGCTTCTTGCCTAGCAAAATGAGTACTTATTAATATTTTTTGAACTAATAGAAGTTTGGCTTATCCTTTATCCGGCAGATATTTGCAGGTCCTATTTGTGTTATGGAAGGCAGAAAAATGATTATTGTTTTGGTTATCTATTGCTGAGTAACAAACCACTCCTAATACTTAGAAGTCTGAACAGTGTTTTACTGCTTGTAGTTTTGGGGTTGATGGACCATTAGAATTCTTGCTTGGGCCCCTCATACAGTTGCAGTCATATGGTGACTGAGGGCTGGGATCATGTGAAAGGTTGTTCCCTCATATATGTAGTGCTTGGGCTGAGATGGCTGGAATAGCTAAGGGTTGGCTGGGCATTTTTCTCTCTACATAGTATCTCCTTATGACAGTTTAGGGCTCTCCGAGAGAGTTGATTGAAAAGAGAGGAAGTAGAATCCAATAGACTCTTAAGCCTCGGTCTCAAAACTGGTATATCACTTCAGTCTTATGTTCTGGTCATAGCCACAGATCTTGCCCAGATTCAAGAAGAGGGGCTTGTACTTCAAAATTGTCTATCAAGAGGGGTAACTTAAGTTGTTCAGGCCTTTGTATTCTTTTTGATCCTTAGTAGCACTTGGTATAGTCCTCGTTAATACTTTAGATGAGAAAAACACTTGATTTACTTTTATTTCTTAAAATACAGTGTACCCATCACCAACCAAATTAGAGGTAGTGTGGTTTGGATCTGTTATATTTTTGCAGGAGCACCAGGGCTAGGAATCAGAAAGATTTATAAAGCCACCTCCTAATTTCTTTTTCCACAAATGATAGTATTATTACATAGCTAGCACATATTAAGTACTCATTATTTATAAATGAGTACTGTGGCCCTAAGTATGAGGAAGTAGAAACAAAGACCTCCAGAACCAGAAAAGACAATATAAGACCAAAAACAGCTCAAGCTAATTTTCTTTATGAATGTTGGTATCAAAATCCTAGATTCTGCAGGGTATTAAAAAGAGTAAAATAATACAGTATGAGCAAGTAAAGTTTATCTCAGAAATGCAAATATGATTCAACTAAATAAATAATAAAACTAACTAACTAACTAAATAACTGATAAATAGTAAATAACTAAATAAATAAACTAAAACTAAATAAAATAGTAAGTAACTAGTAAATAAATCAACTAGTAAAGTTTATCTCAGGAATGCAAATATGATTCAACTAAATAAATAATAAAACTAACTAAATAAACAACTGGTAAATAGTAAATAATTAAATAAATAAACTGAAACTAAATAAAATAGTAAGTAACTAGTAAATAAATAAATAAATAAATAAACTAGTAAAGTTTATCTCAGTAATGCAAATATGATTATTGTAACTTACCAATGTAATGGAAAAAGGACATCTTAACCAATGTGGAAGAAGTATTTGAAATTCATTACTTTTATTTATAATTGTTTACTTTTTTTTACAGAGAGAGAGAAAGAGCAAGAGCGAGTGGGAGAGAGACAGAGGGAGAAGGAAAGAGAAAATCCCAAGCACGCTCCGTTGTCAGAGCAGAGCCCAACACAGGGCCCAATCCTACAACCTTGAGATCTGACCCGAGCCAAAATCAAGAGTCAGACACCTAACCGACTGAGCCACCCACTGCCCATCTGACTCTTGATTTCAACTTGAGTCCTGATCTCAGGGTCATGGGATCAAGCCCTGCACTGGGCTCTGCGCCAGGTGTGGAGCCTGCTTGGAATTGTCTCTCTCCCTCTGCTCCCCCTCACTTCACATGCTGTCTCTCAAAAAAGAAAAAAAAAAAAATAGGGAAATTGCATGCCATGGAGAATGAGGTCTGAAAGACCTAGAAGCAAACTGTGTGGCACACGGCAACATGGATGGTTCTGAAAAAGTGTCAGACACAAACGTGACTGCTCTACATAATTTAAAATACTAATACAAAATGAATTTATGCACATAAAAGGATACACAATTTAATACTTACGGTTGAAGAGGGGATAATGTATAAAAGGGATTAAAAAAAAAAAACAGGAGAAAGAAAAGAAAGACCTGATCCTTACCTCTAAGAAGCTTAGTTGCACATAGATGACAAAAGACTGCAGTTCACTTACTCGGCTTGTTCCTTTGCCACCATTTCCAACAAATCTTTACTGGCTAGGCTGATTAGAATGATTGCCAAAGTTAAAGCTTTTGAGGCAGTGATAGTTAAAGAAGCTCTAACAGCACTCAGGCATAGATGAGTACATGCTTACTATACTTTGCATTTACATATAGTTTCTTTTTTTTTTTTTTTTAAGATTTTATTTTTAAGTAATCTTTCCCCCCACTGTGGAGGTCAAACTCAAAACCCCAAGATCAAGAGTTGCACATTCCACTGACTAATCCAGCCAGGCACCCCATGTATTTACATAGTTATAAACACCATGTAATTTTTTTTATAGGAATAGTTTAGGGCCACCTGGGTGGCTCAGCTTTTAGGCATCTGCCTTAGGCTCAGGTCATGATCCCAGCATCCTGGGATCAAGCCCTGTGTCGGGCTCCCTGCTCAGTGGGAAGCCTGATTCTCCTTCTCCCTCTGCTTCTCCCCCTGCTTGTATTCCCTCTCTTACTGTGTCTCTGCTTTGTCAAATAAATAAATAAAATCTTTAAGAAAAATTAAAAAATAACTGTTTATGGAATGTGAAGGTGTTTTTGAAACAAACTCAAGACTCAGAATTCGAATAGTTAGGCTAGCAAGACAGGATGTGAACAAAGTGTTTCAAAAAAAGATTAATTTATTTGTATTCCCATGTTTCTAGCAGCACTTATTCACAATAGCTAAGAGATAGAAGCAACCCAACTATCTTTTGATTACTGAATGGATAAACAAAATGTGGTATGTATATATGTAATGGGATATTATCCAGCCTTAGAAAGGAAGGAGACTTATTTATTTATTTATTTATTTATTTAGATTTTATTTATTTGACAGAGAGTAAGCAGAGAGGCAGGCAGAGAGGAGGAAGGAGACTCCCCGCTGAGCAGAGAGCCCAATGCAGGGATCCCAGGACCCGAGCTGAAGGCAGAGGCTTTAACCCACTCACTGAGCCATCCAGGGGCCCCTGGAAGGAGACTTCTAACACATGCTACAACATGGATGAACCTTGAGGACATTATGTTAAGTGATATAAAACAGTCACAAAAAGACAAATACAGTATGATTCCATCTAAAGTAGTCACATAGGAACAGAAAGTGGGATGGTAGTTACCAGGTTCTAGGAGAGGAGGAAAAGGAGAATTTCTGTTTAATGGGTATACAGTTTCCACTTTGCAAGATGACCAGTTCGAGAAATCTGTTTCACAGCAATGCAAATATACTGAGCACTATTGAACTACACTTAAAAATGGTTAAGATGAAAGCTTGTTACATGTTTTTACCACAATAAAATCAACAGGCATTTATGAAGTGAATTTGTTAATGATAGATGATTGTGTGTTCATTATACAGTTTTTGCTTGCTTAATTGATTGTAATCACTAGTTCCATATTATAGAAGTAAATTTCTTTAAAAATTTTTTTCCCCCTTAGGCTTCTCTAGCCGAAACAGATAAAATCACTCTGGAGGTAGCAAAACTTATCAAAGATGATTTCTTACAACAAAATGGATATACTCCTTATGACAGGTAACCTATCCTGATTCTCTTTTGTTATTTGAGGATATTCTGTTGAGTTTTGAAGAAAGAGCTGCCTCCACATTAAAAATCTTTTTTTTTCCCTCATACAGACACAACTCTGACTCAATATATAGGTTTATTTTGTGTTTTCATAGCAAATATCTAATGACTGAATATGTCCCCTTATCTTTGATTTTATTCATTTGTGTAGTTATGACAGTGTTTTCATTTATTATCCAGCCATCTTTAATTAGATTAGATTGTGGTGTAGTATGTAGATTATTGCCTTCCTCAGGTGCTTTTCTCACTACCTCTTACAACTGCCTGTTGTAAGAACTGCCACTTCTGTTCTTTTCCTAAGTAATTGTGTCCTACTTTTCTACTCTGTTTCCCAATAGTCCTAGTCTCTTTCTTTCTGCCATAGTCTCTGTTAGATGTCCCACTTGCATCTGCTACTCCTGTGACTTATTTAAAGTCTCTGTTTCTTTAAACTTCGATAAATTAAGCCGTTTCATCATAGGCTAGCTTTTCTCCCTCAGATCTTATTTGGACTGAAGAGGGAACTGACACATGGGAAAATTACTAGAATGTAGGACAAGCAGAAAATATGGCAATATAATCAGTAAGCCTCAAAAATCTGTATCAGTAACTTAAGAACCTCCAGCCATCCATACAAAGATAACTCAACCAAAGGAAAATTGTTCGGAAAGTGTAATATAGAATGTGCATAAAATTTGTATGCAAGTGTGTTTAAATGTGTCAGAAAGTTGACAAGCATGCATGTGATCCAAGTTGAATATTAACTTGTGTGTCCTCATTATTAAAGGTGTGGGTAACTGAAAATGAATACGTTAATGGGAGAAGGAACTACTATTCACTTTAGGAAATTTCAGTTTTCTGCTTTTCTATTACTTACTAACCTTAACCCCACTATCACAAGGAGTCTTTGCAACATTGTTATTTTACCATCTGGCTTATTCTTTTAACCGCACTATATAAAAACAAACCTTCAGAGAGTTGTTCGATTATAGCAGTACTGTTTGATTGTTCTTCCTGTTTGATTATTTTAATAGATAAAAATAAACATCTCTCTTTAAATAAATACTCTATCTATCCATCCACCCCATTTTCCATCTCTACCCAAAAGCTCTGCTCAAGTTATTGTAATTCTTTTCCACTTTTCTTTTTCATTCATTATCATCTGATAAATATAAGTAGTCTGCATATTTAAATAAAGAAGCTAGTGCTCCATTATTTTATGGATGAAGTATGAACGTACTTTGGATTTTATTTTTATTAATTACTTTGATTTTCACTTAAACCTTAGGTTCTGCCCATTCTACAAGACGGTCGGGATGCTGTCCAACATGATCGCATTTTATGATATGGCCCGTAGAGCTGTTGAGACCACTGCACAGAGTGACAATAAAATTACGTGGTCCATTATCCGTGAGCACATGGGAGAGATCCTCTATAAACTTTCCTCCATGAAATTCAAGGTATATTTTGTTTCTACTGAACTTCTTTAAGTAGGAAATGTTTCTTTTTATTTTATTTTATTTTATTTTTTTAAGATTTTATTTATTTATTTGACAGAGAGAGATCACAAGCAGGCAGAGAGGCAGGCAGAGAGAGAGGAGGAAGCAGGCTCCCTGCTGAGCAGAGAGCCCGATGCGGGACTCGATCCCAGGACCCTGAGATCATGACCCGAGCCGAAGGCAGCGGCTTAACCCACTGAGCCACCCAGGCGCCCCTCTTTTTATTTTTTTAACTCTTTACAGACAACCTATTTATTCACAAACCTGGTGTGTGGGATTTGCCTTTATCATTTTCACACATGGCTCAGGTTATGTAAAATCAGAAGAGACCGCAAATTTACATTCAAATAAGAATTCTAGAGATAAAAATTATAGTATGTCATGTCTAAAATAAATGCTGACATATTTTCCCTTTTGTCTGAACTGCCAGCCAATTTAGAGCTAAAATCATGGCTGAAGAGCAATTACTTTTCCTCAGGTACCAATTACCATCTTATCTCCATGCTCATCTGAAATGACTTATGCTGTTTACTTCTAAGTATCCTATTACACATCATTTTTCCCCCCTATTACACACTGTTTTTAACTTCTGGGTGAGTTCTTTTTTTTTTTAAGTATACAACATAAATACTTAAATGAAATTATCAGTAGAAGTTTGAATGTGTAAGATTGTTTTTAAAATAGTTGATCAATTGGGTTGTATTTACTTATTTCTAAGTCATGACATACAAGAATATTTACTAATGACCTGTTGAGAAATTGAGAACGATTTTCTGACCATGTGTTATATATATAGTATTTGTTTTGCACTATAGGTTGAAAATAAATCTGTACAAGTAGACACTCAGTGTATCAGGAATTTGAAAATATTCACACTCTTTGAGTCCGGTCATTCTAATTCAGAACATATAACCCAAGGAAATAATCAGATTTTTTTTTTTTAGTTGGAAGTACAGTTGATGCACAATAATCAGAGATTTTTTATGTGAATATATAAAAGATTGTTCATGAAACTTCTTAAATGTCATTCAGAAGTGAACAGGGTCAATTATGGCATGTACAATTCTAGCAAGAATATTATAAAGACATTAATATTTTTTCAAAGAAAATCCAAAGGTAATGGGGAAATGCTTCTGGTATAATGAATGAAAAATACCAGGTTGCAAAAAATTCTGTATTGTAATTTGATCCAAATTTTATTTTTTAAAAATTACACATTCATATGGGTAAAGAAAATATGATACACACATACATACTGTGGAGTATTACTCAACCATACAAAAGAGTAGAATCTTGCCGCTTGCAACATGGATAGATCTAGAGAGTATAATACTAAGTGAGATAAGTTGGTTAGAGGAAGGCAAATACCATATGATTTCACTCCTACAGAGTTTAAGAAACAAAACAAACAAACAAGGGAAAAAAGAAACAAACCAAAAAACAGACTCTTTTATATAGAGAACAATCTCGTAGTTGCCAGAGGGGAGATGGCTGAGGGAATGAGTGAAACAGGTGAAAAGGATTAAGAGGTACACTATTATGGGATGCCTGGGCAGCCCAGTCAGTTAAGCATCTGTTTTTGGCTCAGGTCATTAGGCTCCTTGAGCAGCAGGTAGCCTGCTTCTCTCTGTGCCTACTGTTCCTGCTGCTTGTGCTCTTTCTCTCTTTCTGACAAATGAATAAATAAAATCTTTAAAAAAGATTTTAAAAATCTCTATATTATATACCCAAAACTAATGCAATACTATATATTAATTATACTAAAATAAAATTATACATTCATAGGAAGATGATATAAAATATATGCAATCAGGGGGCCTGGGTGGCTCAGTCAGTTAAGTGTCTGCCTTTGGCTCTGGTCTTGATCCCAGGGTCCTGGGATGGAGCCCCACATCGGGCTCCCTGCTCAGTGAGTAACCTGCTTCTTCCTCTCCCTCTGTCCCCAGCTCATGCTCGCTTGCTCTCATTCTCTATCTCAAATAAATAAATATTTCTAAAAAGTGGTGAGAGTGGACCTCCTCCTCTTTTTCTGAACTAAGGGGAAAACCTCTCTTTTAAAATAAATACATATTGAATGTATATTGAATACATGAATGAATATTTGACTATATGAATATATATCATATTATATATTTATATAATATAAATATATTCAACAGTAATATAGCATAATATATAGTATATTATTATATATTATTCTAGTAATATGTACTATGTATACAATATAGTATTATTACTATTACAATAGTAATAATAATATATATAATATATACTATAATATATATTTTCAATAGTAATGTAGTGATGATTTCTGGTAGTGTGATTCGAGGTGGAATCTTTTTCCTGTTTACATGTACAGTATATCAGATTGACAACTCGGTTTTTTTTTTTTTTTAAGCTCTTGTTTTGTTTTTAAAAATTTCTTTCTTTATTTGAGAGAGCAAGAGCGCAAGTGAGGAAGGGGCAGAGGGAGAGAGAATCCTCAAGCAGACTCCTTACCAAGTGCGGAGCCAGACAGGACTCAATCCCAGGACCCTGAGATCATGACTTGAGCAGAAATAAAGAGTTGGCCGCTTAACTGACTGAGTCACCCAGGCGCCACTCTTTTTTTTTTTTGTCATTGAATATTCTGTAGCATTATTTGTGGCTGGAGAGTGATATTTTCCTATTGTTAAGTATTTAAGAAATTTCCAGTTGTTGCTATGGACCCCTTTATTTATATAGTTGGTTTTATGTATTTTTCTATTATTAGGTTCCCAGAAGGAGACCGATTCAGTCAGAGAGTTTAAATATTTTAAAGTTTCTTTTACACATACTGCTCAATTAAGTTGTTTTCCATAGGGATTTAAAATGTGTTGCCTTTTAAGATTATTTTAGAAATTTTATTTCCTGTGCCAATGTAATACTATAAGACCTTGAACAATAAATTATGTTTTGGCTAAATTAATTCCAACTATCATGTACATGCAGTAGAATGAATCTAATATGTGATACTGTATAATTCCCTCTTACATTGCATATTGTTGAGGATAAATCCATTGGTCACTGAATACAGTTAGCAAGCCATATACAAAAGCAGAATTTTATCTTTTTTTTTTTTTTTTTAAGTTTTGTATTTAAATGCAATTTAGGTAACATATAGTGTATTATTAGTTTCAGGGGAATCAAAATTTTGTCTTCTTTCTGACAGATTGGGGTATTCCTCCTTCCATACATTTTTACTTTAAAGGAAAATAAGGATAATTTTGACTCCTTCCTATGTTTTGCCAGTATACCTCATTTACCTAATACTGAAAATATGTTCAATATAAGTAACTTAACTACCTGTCCTGAAAATTATTTTCCAAAGGCAAATTGAGTTCTGTCCTGTCTTTTTTCAGGATCCAGTGAAAGATGGTGAGGCAAAGATCAAGGCCGACTATGCACAACTTCTTGAAGATATGCAGAACGCATTTCGTAGCCTTGAAGATTAGAACTGTGATTTCTTTCCTTCTTTTCCTGAGCAAGCTCGTCTCGTATGTGTACATTTTCCTAAATTTCTCATCGCCAAACCCTTTGCTTCCTTATTGTGCAGCTTCGAGGCTAGTGCCTGTGTGTGTTACCATTTGTTTCCCTGTTTACCTGGTAGGTCTTATATAAAACAAACATTCCTTTCTTCCAGTGTTTGAAGGGCCTCCGTGATCCTTTCTCCGAAGTGGTGAATGTAGTAAATATGATATATAATGGCTACACTACTGTAAACTTGTCTGTAGGGTGACATCTCTCCTTGTCCTAGGTTTACCCTTTCCTCATTGCCATTAAATTGTAAACAGGACTACTGCATGTACTCTCTTTGCAATAGATTTGGAATGGAAGGCCAGATTTCTATACATTTTGACAGGTAACTTTGTGAAATGACTCAATATCTGTGTGGTAAGGTTATTCGCAGCTTAGCGTTTTGCTAAGTAACTGCTTTGCAGGATATAACTGCTTTTTTTAAAACGTGAATGATTAATGTTCCAATTATGCATTGCTTCCCCCAGTATAAATCAGGAATGTTTATAGGAAACTGTTGGAAACTCTACTGTTTTTGAAACAGGCGTTTGTGGGACTCAGCACAGTTTATGAATCAGTACCCTCCAAAAAAGTGGTAAAGGAGCCAGGTGGTCAAACTTAAACATCCTCTTGTTAAAGCATATTGTATTTCAGTGTGAAAAGTTCAGTATCAAGGACTATACTACTGCATTACCGGGAAATTCTTCTTAAAATCACATTTAAAACAATCACTGGGAACTTGAATCACATCACACCCTTTTCTTTTTCTCAAATGTCTTAGAAGCCTGAGCTTCTGAGAATCTCATGGGGGGGTGGGTAAAATGCCACCGAGAAGGGGTTCAGTGTGGTTAAAGGCTGTTCGCACCATTAAGGACCAGCTGGACTGTAGTGATGCTTGGGGCCAGAATGGCATTGTATTTTTACAAGGTAATGATATGTGTCACGTGTTTGCATGTTTGTTTGTTTCGTGAACTTTTGAACAACCAGTTTACCAGTTTACCGGCTCAAGAGTTTTCCCAGAATATCTGTAGCAATAGCAGCATAACAGTTTCCATTCTATTTAATAGGGATGAGATTAATTCTTACATCTGCTGATGACAGAATCTGGGTCACGTGAAAAAAAGATAATTTCATCCTGTCTTTTCAGTATATGTTTTTAAATAATTTCTGTGTCTGTGTAAGGCACACTGCAGAACAGCTCTGAGAGCAACTGTTTCTCATTAACTCTTTCTGACCAATAGTGCTGGCACCATTGTTTCCTCTTTGGGGAGAGGAAAGGGTATGTGAACATGTCTAACAATCTCAAATACCCAAACATAATAGCATAAATAAAGTATTTATTTTATGCCTCAGCATATTATTATTTAATTTTTAGGTAACGTGTTTCTTTTGGTCCGTTAAGGAAAGATGCCGTGAGTAGACAGTTCAGCGATAGTGTGTTGAAATCCTTGCGGATTGCATGTTTTGACAGTGGCTTGTTCTTCAGGATAGATATTCTTCCATGCAGTTCTCTCTCTTTTTTTTTTAACCTTTCCAAATACTGGAAGATAAAAATTATGCGGTGATTTGTTGAAATGCGGACTTAATGGTGCTGCTTTATCAGTTTGCTTCCAATGTGGCCTCCTACCCAGAGGCCCGAAGACCAATGGAAATGAAAAGGATTTCAGAAATGTTCTATTCCTACCTTAAACCTACCAGCAAACTAGGATTGTGATAGTAATGAATGGTATGATGAAGAAAGTTTGACCAAGTTTGTTTTTTGTCGTTCTGAATTTACGATGTAATTCCTACTCCCTTCTAAGAATGTTGTTGTATGGGAGTGAAGATGCTAGAGAAGATGCTCTGATATTCTTTGTAAGTGTCCCTCCACCTTTGTGTTGTAGAATTTCAAATTGGTCACTGATCATATTTCTTTGGTAAGAATGTGTTAAAATTACAACAATCTTTTAAAAAGATGATGCAGTTCTATATTTATTGTGCTATGCCTGGTCCTGAGTGGAGCCAGTTAAACAAGTTTCATATGTATTTTTCCAGTGTTAAACCTCACACATTGTACCCTTTGGAAATTTCCTTCCATCTTGAAGAACGAATAGAAGAGGCCATATATATTGCCTCCTTATCCTTGAGATTTCACTATCTTTATGTTCAAAGTTGTGTATAATTGTTAAAATCTATGAAAGAATAAAAAGTGGATTTAAATTAACATTTTGCGTGTGTGTGTTTGCTACAAAACATGCCATCTATTTTGTTTTCAGTATGAACTTTAAAATTTTTTGTTCCTCCCTCTCTTTATGGATTATTAAGATCATGAAATTGAGTCTGAGCCCTTGCGATAGAATGCAAAAAGTCCTATAATCATGTACCCGTATGATTTGGAAGTGTAGTTAGTACACAGAATCTCATGCCATCCTGAACATTACTTCAGATTTGAAAAGTGAATGGTTTCTAAAAGTCCACTTAAAAATTAAAGGAGAAGGGGCGCCTGGGTGGCTCAGTGGGTTAAGCCGCTGCCCTCCGCTCGGGTCATGATCTCAGGGTCCTGGGATCAAGTCCCGCATCGGGCTCTCTGCTCAGCAGGGAGCCTGCTTCCTCCTCTCTCTCTCTGCCTGCCTCTCTGCCTACTTGTGATCTCTCTCTGTCAAATAAATAAATACAAATCTTTAAAAAAAAATAAAAAAAAGAATTAAGGAGAGCAGTGGTACTCATTTCTATTTTTGACAAATGAACTAAACCTTGTAATTCATGATTTTACAAGCCAAATCATTTAAGATCCAATGTAACAACATGTTACTTAGGACACATTTTATTTTTTTAAATGTATTTCTAACAACTTCCAAGGAAGTAAAGAGGAGTGTGAAATGAACCACTCTATATTAGTATATTAATATCAAGTGCCAAGTTTTTATAGAGAAATGCTTAAAAATTCATAGGAAAGCTTATTCATTATACAATGTTTGGGTAATTTTTAGTCTACTTGGTAATAGTATCCCAATATCTTTAGGTTATTCTTTTAATGTATTGCTACAATATAAGAGCACAGAGAAGGAAAGTAACTTTCTCAAGTGGGCTGTGATAAAATGCCACTGAAGTTGTTCTAAGAGCCTCCTCTTAGTTTGGGTTACCCTGGAAGTGAACTCAGACAAGTAGTTGAGTACAGGGGTTTATTCAGGATGTGATCTCAGGACTCACCAGTAGGGGAGTAAAGAATTCAGACAGAATTGTACGAAGCCAGTAAAAATTCATTATCAAGTAAGTTAACACTTGGGACTATTTAGCACAATGCTGCTACGGAGTTCTGGGAACAACTGAAGAATAAGCACCTCCGTTATCCCACCTGTGGTGCAAGAGAACTGGGATACTTGTGTCAGTCATTGATTGACAGCCAGCTCCTGTCAGTCATCCAGTGAAGACTGTTCCCACAAAGACTGGGGGACTCAGTGCCCAGCACTTGCACACAGGTAGATAGGGCACCGGTAGCTGCAGAAAACCCCACAAAGAGATTTGGGTGCAGGTAGTTGGGAGATTGGGCTGTTGTGCAGCGAAATGGTAGGCATGGCCCAGGAGCTTTAGGTGGGACACTCCTCTAGCATCTGCTTCAGACTTCTTAAGAGCCCAGGAAAAAAAGATTAATTGATCAGTAACTAAAAAGCCACTGTTCTATGCTGTTCTAAAAATAAGGAACCACCTTGTAAAAGAAAGGACAGTCTTTGGAACCCAGGCAGCCTGATGCCAAAGAGTGTACTCTCAATCACCACACTACATCCTGCCTCTGTATTTGGAAAGAGTTTGTTGTTGGGTTTTTGTTGTTGTTGGTTTTAGTTCATTTATTTGAGAGAGAGAGAGTGGGAGAGGGAGAACACACACATAGGGGGAGTGGCTGAAGCAGGCTCCCTGCTGAACAGTGAGCCCGATGCAGGGCTTGATCCTATGACTGGAGGATCTTGACCTGAACTGAGGGCAGTTGCTTAACTGACTGAGCCACCCAGGCAGGCCTGGAAAGATTTTTTTCAAAGGGAAGATGTTCTTTAAAGACAAAGAACACCTATTATGGTTATCAACAGGCAGATGTGAGGTTTAATACTCCTGAAATAAAACAGTTTATTAGATGAATGAGAATTTCGGTTATTTATTCCAACCTCATTAACACAGAAGACGAAATTGAACTCCAGAGAGGTTAACTGATTTGCCCTATGTCACACTGCCACTTAATACCAGCACTCAACCCTCCTGATTTCTGGTGTCTCTCTGTAGTAAATCATACCATATACTTTTTCCTTATGTATGTACTTTCCTTACAACCAGGAAGTTGGTTTGAATAAATGTGACATACAAAGATAGATAAACCAGAAGAAAAGTAGGGCGGACTGACTGGCTGAACAAGGTAGTCATAGACAGTGTGATGACTCACTTAAAGAAGGAAAATGTAGCTGGGAGCCAGTTTGAGCCAGTTTAGGGAGGTGGGTCTGGAAATAAATAACACTTTTTGTCAAAACTACAAGTCATCAAAATGTAGAGGAATGAGAACATAAACAATTCATGACAAATATCTTAAAAGGACTTGTATCCAGCCAGAATTCATAAAGAACTACAAGTTTCTCTCTCTCTCTCTCTCTCTCTCTCTCACACACACACACACACACAGGGAGAGAAATCTTAATAGATAAATGGGTAAAAGACTTGAAGAGGCACCCCACAAAATGGCCCATTAATATATGAAAAAGATTCTTAGCTTCTAGTCACCAGGGAAATGCGAATTAAAATTACAATGTGATACCATTTCATACCTACTAGAAGGACTAAAATGGGAAGAACAGTGTTGGTGAGGATGTGGACTAACCAGAATTGTCATACATGTGGGAATACAAATATAAATATAAACTTGTACAATCAGTTTGGAGAACTATTCTGGTAGTGTCTACAAGGTTGAATTAGTAATACCTAATTCCTAGGTTATTCCATTCCAATTCCTAGGAATACCATTCCAGGTTATTAGGTATTACAACAGAGATGAATACATATATGTTCACCAAAAGACATGCGCCACAATGTTCATAGCAGCGCTATTTGCAATAGCCCCAAACTGAAAACCATCTAAATGGTAGTTTGAAAGAATAGATAAGCAAACTGCCTGTTCACATAATGAAATAATATATAGAAATGAGAGTTAACGCAACATGATGTATGAATCTCACAAATAGAATGGTTAAGGAAGCCAAACAAGAGAATACACACTGTATGATTCCATTAATACAGAATTCAAAAACCACAACACTAATACATGGTGTTTGAAGTCAGGATAGCGGTCACACATGGTGGGTAAGGGGATATTACAACAATTGGCTAGCATATGGGGGATTTCTGGGGTGTTGATGTTCTGATTCTTGTAGGCCCTGCTTACATGGGTGTGTTCATTTTGTAAGAATTCACCCACATGATTCAAGCACATTTTTTTTTTCAAGCACATTTCTGCACATATGTCCTACTTAAGTTTACCAAGAGAAAAAATCTTACACCAAAGGATTTCTATTTATTTAAATTAGCTTTGTTGGGCAGGGGGCTTACTTCAAAAAAGTAATGATAATAATAATAATAATAATAATAATAATAAATAATATATAAGTAGTTTTTCACTAAGAAATGTTTAGTGGTGGCTTTAAAATGCTTCTAAGTTCTACCTAATAATAAAATCATGTTTTTGTTTGATTTTTAAACTTGCACTTTTCTAGAAGTGATAAATTTGAATTTTTCAATTCAGGAACTCTCAGTTCCAAAGTAATTTCTTCACAGTTCTCAAAGTAATTTCTCAAAATAATTTACTTTGTCAAACAGGTGACCAGGATTTGGGAAATAGTCTGTTCTTAGACCAGTGAAGCTAATGAAACCACACAGACATGCTAGAGCCAGTCACAAACAAGTGTATATTCAGATGTCCATGAATACATAGCAGTCCTCCAAGTAGCAATGGATGACTATAAAAATGTTTGATTTTTTGTTTGTTTGTTTTTAAGACTTTATTTATTTGACAGACAGAGATCACAAGTAGGCAGAAAGGCAGGCAGAGAGAAAGGGAAGCAGGCTCCCTGCTGAGCAGAGACCCTAATGTGGGGCTTGAGCCCAGGACTCTGGGATCATGACCTGAGCCAAAGGCAGAGGCCCAACCCACCGAGCCACCCAGGTGCCCAGGTGCCCAGGTGCCCCTGTTTGATGTTTTAAATAAGTATATGTGTCTTGATTAGCTGTTTCTGAAACCTCTCTGAACATAAGAAACATATGGGATTGTATTTATGATAGAGATTTCCGGGCCCACCCTAAATGGACTGAACTGAAATGTATCTAGGGAAAGGGTATAGGAGCCCATTTAACAAACATCCCAGGTAGTGGCGCCTGGGTGGCTCAGTGGGTTAAAGCCTCTGCCTTTGGCTCGGTCATGATCCCAGGGTCCTGGGATCGAGCCCTGCATTGGGCTCTCTGCTTTGTGGGGAGCCTGCTTCCTCCTCTCTCTCTGCCTGCTTGTGATCTCTGTCCGTCAAATAAATAAATAAATATCTTAAAAAAAAAAAAAAATCCCAGGTAATTCTTAGCATGGGGCAAGTTTTGTGAAACAAGTATCTTTACTCAATACTCAGACATGAAATGTAACAAAGGAGAGTTAAGTATTCTCCAAATGTTAACTAGCTGTGCTGCAATCTCAGAGTTAGAAAATTTTACTGAACCACATATCCTATTTAAGATATCCCTTGTTACTGAACTTAAACACTGCTGTGCTGATTTACATGTATTCTGACTGATTTAGATTCAGAATGATCCGACAGTAGGACAAAGTATTCCAAAATCATGGCATTCAAACAGTAGTAATTGTTATATGTATAGATTTCAAGCAGGATTGTTACAGTATTTACTGAATGGACTGGCAGTTTCTCTTCTGCCCATTTCTTTACATGCAGGCAAATTCAAAAAGGAATCAAAATTCTGTGACATATTTGAATTTTGTCATATACAGGCTTAGTTTGTGAATATAATTATAAAAGAATGTAATTCAGTTCCATTTTTTAAAAACAGCATTTGTCTTGGGATTCAAATTCTTTTTAAAAAATCCATTAAGATAATTTTTTAGTTTGATTTTTCAACTATCATCTGAATAGCTCTTATACTATTGTAACTTCCAAATAGCTAATAACATCTAACATTTACTAGATGACTTAAAATTGCACTAAAAGTTTTGGATACCCTGCATAAAAGCCAAATTGCCTTCAATCATATAAAATCATATTCATGGCCTTTATTTTTTAATTTCATTCTCTATCTTAAAGCCATTATAAAGACCTTTGACACTTGTCCTAAAAACACTATTTAGGACAGTATTTCCTCAAGCACGGCATGCAAGTTAGACTCTCTGGAAGCATGCTGAGATGGAGATATGGGTGCAAGTTGCTCCTTTGGAATCAACGCTGAGAAAAGAAGGGGCAAAACAGGTGTGCATAGTGGAAATCAAAACACAAAGCAGGCCTGACAAAGACTTGGCCACTCCTAGAGGGAAGCTCTAAAGCAAATATTGCCAATCACAGTTGACATGCATCTGACTGAAATGGCCTGCCCTTATTACTCCCACCTCCCTTGGACTCCAGGTTGAGGCTGCCCTGGGGAGACACGACCTCTGGTGAGGTGACATTGGGGACCTGACCTAGAAGGATCTAACAGCAGAAGGTTGTCAGCCAGACACTCCTGGCAGCTGGGCAACACGTTGCATGCATGTCTTTCCTTGAAGGGAGATCTGCACAGCACAGCTCTGTGCCCATAAGATGGTTTTCAAAGAAAGACATGCATATGTTTCAATGTATAGAAGTGAACTTTTAGTACTTCATACCCAAGATTTCAAGGATTTTCTTAGGGAGAAAGCCAAACAGTAAATACTAAAAGTGAGTTATTGTTAAAGAAAAATATGAAGTATAGAAAGTTATAGACAAAAAGTTGCAACAAAAATCATGAAGGTAGTCTTCAAAGTAGAAACTGCAGCAACACTGCCTGTAAGTTGAAATCCAGACTGATTGTTTTAGTGCCTGTTAAAATATAAGTGCTGGCCAAGTACTTTTTAAAAGAACCCTAAATGTTGTCTTGATCCCAGACAGAAACTCATCATCAAATGCAGAACTCCTCAGGAAGTGACATTCAAAAATATATATTTCTTACTAGAGCTTTTAAAAATATAAATTTCTTACTAGAGCTTTAAAACACAGCTGTTCTCAATATCATTGCCATCATCAGTTGCTCTTGTTCTAGTAGGCTCTTCCCCTTTGTCTGACAGCAGGAACAAAATAACATGGTCAGTGAGAGCATAAGATCTCAAGTTAGACTGTATGGTTTCAAATCCCAGCTTTGCTACATACTAGCTGTGCAACCTTGGACAATTAACCTCTCAGTTTCTCATCTGTAAAATAGGGATGATAAAAATTTCTACCTGTTTTAGTTAGGATTAAGTTTAACTTAAGTAACAGAAATCCAAAATAATGTGGTTAAAATAAGGTCAAAGCATATATATATATATATATATATATATATATATATATATATATATTTTTTTTTTTTTTTTTTTACGAAATGTAAGCATCCTAGTGCTGGTAAAGTGGATATTGACCTTCAGGTGCCCAAGTTTGTTCTTCTCTATCCTCAATACATGGCTTTCATCCTCAAGTCCAAGATGACTGCTCCAGCTCCTGCCATCAAACCTACAAAGCATATTCCACCCATCAGGAATAAGGAAATGTTTCCTTTTTCTTAAGGGAATTTCTGACACATAACTGGGCCATAATTAGTTACAAGGTCATGTCTATCTGCAAAACAAATTGGAAGATGTAACCTTTATTCCAGGCAGCTGTGAGCCAAGATCATGAGTTTCTCATGATGGTGATCTCATCATGATCTCAAAGATCAGAGTTTCTCAATGATGGAAGCATCATCCCTAGGGACGTTTGGGAAATTTATGAAGGTCTTAAAATTTGTCACAGTGAATAGTGGGTGCTCATGCACCCCTGTGTGTATACATGTTCGTGTATGTGTGTGTGTGTGTGTGTGTGTGTGTGTATGTGCGTGAATGTTTTGAATGCGGACTTCTTTGCCAGGGACATTTAGTGGACAGGGCCAAAGATGCAAGATATTTTGAAATGTGAATGAATGAAAAGTCATCTGAAAGTCTCCTGCATGAATCTCACATATTCCACCAGACATTCACATAGGTTAAGCACTTGTTTATAATTATCTGTCCCTACACTAATAAAAGTTGTAAATTTTAATATCATCAAATGTGTTCTCCTTCATGATTGGTACTTTTCTGTGTCTTGTTTTGAAAATCCTGGAATTCATGAAGACACTCTCTAATATTTTCTTCTGAAAGTTAAATTATTTGTCTTTCATGCTTAGGTGTGGTGAAAGGTAGAAGAATCCAAATTCATTTTTCCAGACGAATGCCCTCTATTTGGAGAGCCAGTTACTGTAAAAACACATCCTTCCCCAAGGCTATGCAGTATCACTTCTGTCATAAATCAAGAGTTTACATAAATAAAAAATTTCTGGGTTGCCTATCATTTTTCATTGCTCATATTTGTCTATCCATGAACTATTACTACTCTGTTTTTATTACTGCAGCTTTATAATAAATGTTTATATATAACAGGACAAATCTTAACATTTGCTGTTCTTCAAAGCTTGCCACTTTGCTGTTCTTATTTTGGCTGTTCTTTGCAATTCTAGAATAAGATTTTAATTTTAATTAGACTTACATTTAATCTAAATTTTTAAAAAAGGATTTTATTTATTTATTTGAGAGAGAGACAGCACAGGTGGGGAGTGAAGTAGAGGGGGAGGCAGAGGGACAAGCAGACTCTGCACTGAGCCCCAGTGCAGGACTCAATCTCAGAACTCTCTGAGATCATGACCTGAGCCGAAACCAAGAGTCAGACTCTTAAGGGACTGAGCCCCCCAGGCGCCCCTATATTTAATCTAAATTTGAAGAACACCTGATATTTTTAAAAATATTGAGTATTCCAATCTATGAACATGCTACATCATTCCATTTATTTTTTTCTTTAAAAAGTTTCTTAATATCTACTTAAAAAATCTATAAAGAAGTCCAGCACAATTCTTGTTAGATTTATTCTTAAGCATTTAATATTTATACAGGCAATGCATTTATTTACCCCTTCAAAAATATATATTTTTTCAGACGGATATAAGGAACAGGGACTTGAACAGATACTTATTTATATACATATGTTCATAGCACCATTACTCACAATCCCTGAAAGTTGGAAGTAGCTCAAGTGTCCATTGGATGAATGGATAAATAAAACGTGGTATGTAAATCTCCAACAAAGCAGGAAAGAATATTCAGTGGAAAAAAGACAGTCTCTTCAACAAATGGTGTTGGGAAAATTGAACAGCCACATGCAGAAAAATGAAACTGGATCATTTCCTAATACACCATACACAAAAATAGACTCAAAATGAATGAAAAGCCTAAAGGTGAAATAGAAATCCATCAAATTCCTAGAGGAGAACACAGGCAGCAACCTTTTCAACCTTGGCCACAGCAAATTCTTGCTAGACACATCTCCAAAGGCAAGGGAAACAAAGGAAAAAATGAATTATTGGGACTTCATCAAAATAAAAGCTTTTGCATGGTGAAGAAAACAGTCAACAAAACCAAAAGACAACCAACAGAATAGGAGAAGATATTTGCAAATGTCATATCAGATAAAGGGCTAGTATCCAAAATCTATAATGAACTTATCAAACTCAACACCCAAAGAACAAATAATCCATCCAATCAAGGAATGGGCAGAAGACATGAACAGATGTTTCTCCAAAGAAGACATACAAATATTAAAAACCATAATTAATTACAACAATGTGAATGTACTTAATTCCACTGAATTTTATACTTGAAAATGGTTAAAATGAAAAAAAAATAGTTAAAATGTTAAGGGGTAAAAAAAAAAAATGTTAAGGGGTATCTGCCTGGCTCATTTGGCAGAATATGGTAGAATATCTGACTCTTGATCTCAGGGTTGTGAGTTCAAGCCCCTTGTTGGGTGTAGAGCTTATATTAAAAACAAAAAGTAAAAAAATAGTTAAAATGTTAAGTTTATTTTATGTATATTTTGCCACAACAACATTTTTTTTAAAAGATTTTATTTATTTGTCAGAGACAGAGGGAGAGAGAGCGAGTGAGCACAGGCAGACAAAGAGGCAGGCAGAGGCAGAGGGAGAAGCAGGCTCCCTGCCGAGCAAGTAACCCGATGTGGGACTCGATCCCAGGACCCTGGGATCATGATCTGAGCCGAAGGCAACTGAGCCACCTAGGCATCCCACCACAACAAAATTTTAAAAATGAAAAAAACAAAAACAAGAACCCAAAACCCTAGCATAAGATATACTTCAGAAAAGCAACTACTTTTTTGTTTATACTTCTGGAAATTTCCCATATACACAAATACATACTTAAAAACTCTCAGAAGCATAACATACATGTTATTATATATCTGGTTTCTTTTTTACTTAATAATACATATTGGAGAGCTAACCATTTGTCTGCATAAATTTCTATGTCATTGTTTATAAAGGCCAAGTAATGTTCCTTGGCTATGTCATTGTTAATTTTTTTTTACTTATTTATTTTAATTTTAAATTAAACTTTCTTTTAGATAATTATAGATTTACACACACTTGTAAGAAATAATGCAGAAATAATATGTACCCTTTATTCAGTCCCCCCAGTGGTAACATCTTGCAAAACTGTAGTATAATATCATAACCAGGATAATAGCATTGACACAATTGAACAGTCTTATTCGGATTTCCCCAGGTTGCTTTCTTTAGGGGTGTGTGTGTGTGTGTGTATGTATGTGTGTGTTTAGTTCTGTGCAATTTAATCACATATGTCGGTTCAGGTTATCTACCACTAGTCAAGATAAGGGACAGTTCCAATACTACAAGGATCCCTGTTATGGACCTTTTGTAACCACACCTCCTTCCCTCCTACCATCCCTTTGCTTTCCAACTCATCCCTAACCCTGAATAACTACAAGACTTCATTTTTAGGGGTGCCTGGGTGACTCAGTGGGTCAGGCCTCTGCCTTCAATCTCAGGGTCCCGGGATTGAGCCCCATGTTGGGCTCTCTGCTCAGTGGGGAGGCTGATTCCCCCTCTCTCTCTGCCTGCCTCTCTGCCTACTTGTGATCTCTTTCTTTCTCTCTCTGTCAAATAAATAAATAAAATCTTTTTTTTAAGACTTTTTTTACAAAATTTTTATCATGAAAAATTTCAAGTATACAGAAAAATGGAGATAATGGTAAAATAAACCCCCGGGGTGCCTGGCTGGCTCAATTAGTAGAACACTGAATCTTGATGTTGTAAGTTCAAGCCCCATGCTGAGGATGAAGATTACAAAAAATTAGGGGCACCCACAAGACCCTTCAAGCCACTAACCCACCCTACCGCCCAACCACAAGACACAGCACCTACATTTGAACTTTTTTATGAATGGAATTATTAGAATGATTCCCTTTTATCTGGTTTCTTTCATTCTGAATTCTACTTGTGAGAAGCATCTGTTTTTGCAGATAGCAATTATTTTATTGCTATTTTTTCTCCCTTCTATATATTCAATTGTATGGCTATATCATTATTTATCAGTTTTGCTGATGATAAATATTTGAGTTGGTCCAATTTGGAGGCTACTGCGAACAGTATTGCTATGAGTATTCTTTTATATATCTGTTGGTAAACATTTGGTACATATTTTATGCATAGCCCAATGAGTGAAAGCACTATGACATGGGTTATGTTTATGTTAAAACTTTAGTAGATACTTATGATTTTCCAAGTGATTCTACCAATTTACTCTCTTAACAGAAAATGAGAATTCTAGTTCTCTACATTCCCTCAACACTTGTCAGTCTGTAATCTAATCCATCTGTGGGTGGGTGGTGACGTCTTATTGTTTTGTCTTTTTCTTACAGTTAATGAGATTGGGGGCAATTTCTATGTTTATTGGATATATGAAGTACCTATTCAAATATTTTACCTATTATAAAATTGAGTCATCTTGCTTTTTCTTGTTGACTCATAGTTGTTTTGGGTTATGGATATAAATCCTAGAATGACTAAATGTGTTTAAACAAATCCTGTGTGTGTGTGTGTGTGTGTGTGTGTGTGGTGTGTGTATTAAAACTGATCATGGGTTTACATGCTGTCAGCCAGTCTTGACGTTAACATTCTTATATTTCACCTAATGATTGAAGCCATTGAAGATTATTGCTTTGATCAAGACTGCCCAATAGAACTTTCAGTTAATGAAAATGTTCTAAATCTGTGCTGTCAGAATGATAGCTAACTAACTGAGCACTGAAATGTAGTAGTGTGACTGAGGAATTGAATTCTAATAGCAATTAATTTAAGTGTTTTTATTTTTAAAAAGCTTTTATTTATTTATTTGTTTATTTATTTATTTATTTATTTCTAGAGCGTGAGGACGGGGAGGCGCAAAGGGAGAGGGAGAGAGAGAATCTCAAGAAGACTGTGCGGAGCTTGGAGCCTGATATGAGGCTTGATCCATGACCCTGCAATCATGACCTGAGCCAAAAATAAAAAGTCATATGCTTAATGGACTGACACAAGGTGCCTCTTAATTAATTTAAATTTAAATAGCAAATTGTGGTTAGTGGTTACTATATTGAAGAGTACAAGTCTAGTTTCATTATTGCTGCTTGTGATATCCAACTTTATCATCCCTTCTACAATGTTAGCTGAGATTCTTCTAGAAAAAAAGGAGATCCAGGATGGCTTTATACTAAATTCACAGCTTAAAGTTTCTTTGAAACAATGAGCGTGAATATGGTCTGCAAAGCAGAATAATGGTTGGTTTATAATTACAAACTTTCAGTACGTGCTGTCTAACTACCTTCCAGTTTCTTGTGGGTGAGAATATGGGATGGGTTTTCTTCAAGTTCACTTGCTGCTTTGTGGGGAGATGGATCCCATTAGATTCTCCACACTGGGATTTTTTTTCTTTTGTCATTCTCCTCACTGGGCCTTGATTTTGTCTTCTGTCATTCTCCTTACTTTGGCCAGATTCAGGGCAAAAGCAATTTCATTACTTGACTCACTTTTCTGTGTTCCTTAGACATTGGCCTGGTAACTCTTATGATCTTGTCAGGTCTCTGATGATTTACAGAAGGTCTCTGAAAATATCTTCTAAAGTACTTTTAGTTATCCGTAGTAGAAAGTTTGGTCCAATGATGTTACCCATCCTATTTCCAAAACTAGAAATGGAACTCTATCATGTGTTCTTTAAACCTCACAACAACTCTAAAGAGTTACTATTACTCTTCTTCCCCTTTTTTCCCCAGATAAACAGATGAGGCATACAGAAGAAACTTGCACACAATCACATAGATAGCAGACACTGGAGCCAGAACTGAAATCCACTTTTATTTTACTCAAGCCTTTTCCCTTAAACACCCAACTATACACATTATTTAGATCGAAGACTAAAGTGGCTTTTATGAGGAGTTATTTAACTTTTTAATTTTGTTTTTTTAAAATTATAACAATGAACCCAGATGCTAAAGGAAAAGGTGTTAAATATTAAAATCAAGTTTTATTTTTAACATATTAATGGCTACTACCAAAAAATTTCTGGAGCTAAAATATGTACCTGAAGTAAATGGTGAGGTGTTAGGATAAAAGCAAAAAGAGCACAGATAAAAATATTATTTGCAGTTGTTCCAGTTGGTAAACTGGCCATAGCTCTTTTACCAGGCCAACTGAGAACTGGCAGCCAAGAACTCATGGCACATTTGTACTGAAATTTGCTCTCAACCAGCAGGAGGTGGCACATCTGGCAATGTCTAGAAGGTTAAGGATTCCGCGTCTGCGCTCCCCCAGCCACCAGTGGTCACAAGCCAATATGAGGGTATCAAAGACCAGTCCTCTGGTCTTACCTCAAGGAGACACAAGTCTGTGGTAACATTCATTCTCTAGAGGTCCCTGTGGGATCAGGCTATACACCTCTCATCAGTGTCTCCTCTTCTTTCCTGTTTCCCTCACTCCCTTACACATTTCTCCAGAGCAGCACTACCCTCAGGAAGTCACTCACATGATTTGTCTCACACTTGACTTCCAGGGAACTGAACTAAGTATGTTACCTTCCATTTCCTCCCTCTGCTCCATTTTCTCTTCCACAGAAATTCTCACTGAGTAGAAATGACCATGTCCTCTGATTTTTCCAGCCATGTTGGATATAGTCAGACAAGTATCTTGTTCTGAGAAGTTCTGACTAAAAGAAGGTCTTGGAATTGTAGCCTTCGGGGCACCTGGGTCACTCAATCAGTTAAGCATCTGCCTTCTGCTCAGGTCATGATCTCAGGATCCTGGGATTGAGTCCCACATCGAGCTCTCTGCTCGGCAGGAAATCTGCTTCTCCCTCTCTCTCTCAAATAAATAAACAAAATACTAAAAGAAAAAAGAGAAATTGTAGCCTTCATTTCAAGGGAATTGAGAATCCAAGTCCACATCTTTTTCTTCTATGTCTTTCTTCTGTTCTAGGATCTGAATCAGACATAGACACCATTTTCCAAGGGGTTGTACTTACTTTTAAATGCACCATTGTGTGGTCCAAGGTAAGTTACCCATTAGTATTACTAGTCTCTGCTTCCAACATAGCTACACAAAAAATACTACCTATTTTACAATTTGTATTTATCATTGAGTTCTAATCGCAATGAGCACAGTTTCTATTCTTATCTTTAGTAGGCAGAATTAACACTTATCCATGAATTACAACTGCTAAATTGCAAATGATCTCACTAGAGATTTTAAAAAATGATACTCCTGTGGCTTGTTAGATTCAATAAAATGGATAATGTAGTTTCTAAATATATCTAATTTTCAGGAAGAATATTATATGAAAGAAAACATTGTCTCAATATGTTTGATGATTTCTAAATTTAATTACACTATCAGTAGTGTAAAACATTTGCTTATATCTTTGTAAAAGCAAAGTGTTCCTATGTAAAATAGCAATCTTAAAATTGCGAAGTTATAGATGTGGTTAAGGCACAGGGATAGGAGAGGGGTGAGAAGTTTGGCAGGTCAGATTCTGGTATGTTTATTTATTGAACATCATAAGGTACAGTGCTACATTAGATATTTAATATAAGGCATCCCATGTCAGAAATTGGCTCCAGGTGGATTTAAATAATTCACAGTTTAATGAAATGCAATCTAGAAACCCAATAGCTTTAGCAAGTGACATAGCCAGTGTCTCAGTTTGCACTTCTCTCTTACCCCAATACTAGCTTCTATTTCATATGTATCCTTCACTTTGACCAGTCTCTACTAGTGGTTCTGTCCAATGGATCTCTTCCTACTCTCCCAGGAAATGTTATCCGTTCTCAGTCTTAAACTTCTCTATTGGCTTTTCCCAGTTAGGTTAAAAATATATTCCAGTCACTTGCATCTTACAAAAACCATTCAAGTCAAAACAAAAACTTTTCTGTCCACCTAACAGCCAATCAGCAACACTTAAATAAAAGGGTAATTATTTTTGTTAATTGATTTTTAGTTACTTAAAAATACCATGAAACAAATCTTGCATACAGAAGAATATGTAATATTTACATGGACAATTTAACAATATAAATATGTATGTATCCATTAATCAGATTAAGAAATAGAACACTTAAGTAACATAGAAACCCTCCACGTCCCTCCATCAATTGCAATTGCATCCATCTCCCTTCCCTTGAAGATAAACATTACCTCAAAATTTATGTTAATTAGTTCCTTCCTTCAATTTATAGATTTGCTGGAGCCTGGGTGGCTTCAATCAGTTGAACATCTGGGTTGGGTCAGGTCATGATCCCAGGGTCCTGGGAATTGAGTCCCGCTTTGGGCTCCCTGCTCTGCAGGGAGTCTGCTTCTCCTTCTGCCCCTCCTCCCCCTCATTCTCTCAATCTTTCTCTCAGATAAATAAATGAAGTCTTTAAAAAAAAATTTATAGTTTTGGGCACCTGGGTGGCTCAGTGGGTTAAGCCGCTGCCTTTGGCTCAGGTCATGATCTCAGGGTCCTGGGATCGAGTCCCGAATCAGGCTCCCTGCTCAGCAGGGAGCCTACTTCCTCCTCCTCTCTCTCTCTGCCTGCCTCTCTGCCTACTTGTGATCTCTGTTAAATAAATAAATAAAATCTTTAAAAATATATAGTTTTGCCGCCTACGTATGTATCTCTAAATAATATATTCCTTAGTTTGAAAAAAAAAAAAAAAAGAACAGAACAGCTGAGCGCCAAGTGAATAGCAAGAGATAATCTTTCCCTATGAGGAAGGGCGACTCTGGCTTCTAGGAGAAAATTGGCTCAACAGAGCCTATGGGTCATGATTTGGCGTCAGGTTCCCTGAGCATTTACAGAAATCCTTTCTAGGAAGGTCAGAGGGCAAGGGCCTTCAGGCAACTTGACAAACATAGGGTTCACCATAGTTTGAGTGCTCTGACCAGATAGGTATTTAGCAAAAGTATGGCTAGAGAGGGGCACCTGGGTGGCTAAGTCAGCTAAGCGTTTACCTTTGGCTCAGGTCATGATCCTGGGGTCTTGGAATCCAGTCCCGAGTGGGGCTCCCTGTTCACTGGGGAGCCTGCTTCTCTCTCTGCCTGCTTGTTCTCTCTCTCTCACACACTCTCTCAAATAAATGAATAAAATCTTTAAAAAAAAAAAAAAAAAGTATGGCCAGAGAGAGTAGAGCGTTCTGTTTTCTGCTTCTAAACCTCCCCTGGTTCCTTCCAGACCCAGGAGAAAGTCAAAGCAGAAACCTACAGAGAGAAGCAGTGGAGCACGCAGGCAGAATAGCTACTTTACAAGCTAAGTACAGAAAAGAATCTGAGCATGGCCAGTGGGGGTGGGGTGGGTGTGTGTGGATTCTGTCCTCAGCTAGAGGAGAAGGAAAAGGAGAAATAATTCTGTTTCTTTGGAGATTAATATAGTCATCAAGACTAATCTGGTTATGCCCTATAATTTTATTTATATCTGTCAGTACTAGACATCCAAGGCTTCCAGCTCTCTACCCCCAAACTCTCATCACCATTCAGCTCAATCCATCCTCTTGCTCTCTCCCCCATCCCTTCCATCCCTAACTCTCAAATTCCTTCTTGGTGTGCTATGGAATTCAAGATCAAACATCAAAAAAATTCCTATAGTCAAAATTCTGAGAGGTGTTTTTGTTTGTTTGTTTGGTTTTCCCCCTGGAAACTCTCTAGAACGTCTCTTTACTTTGCTGTGACTAAAACCAAGCTTTCTGCTGAGGACATTGCTCTGTGCAGTCCTCTCAAGTGGCAGCCATTTTCTCTCCCACACTGTCACAGTACTTATGGGAGCTTTATTTCCAGAAGGCTCACAGTGATCCTGCTTTCTGGGAGTCAGGTCCTATATAGTTGCCTCCCACAGAGAATCAGATCTAACCCTTTAACCCAACAGGAGGTGTGTGTGAGACAGTGCATAATTCCCAAGGCTAGGTCATAAAAGGTGCTGCAGCATTCAGTGTGATCTTTTGCATCAACATGCTCTGAGGAAAGGCTCTACCATACGAAGAGGGCTCAAGCAGCCTCTTGGGTAGACCCACGCAGAGAGGAACTGAGGCTCTGGAGCAGCAGCCGACACCATGTTGCTGGTTGTGTAAATGACACACCTTGAATGTGGTTCTTCCAGTTTCAACCAGACCTTTTGATGACTGAAGCCCCGCATGGCTAATGAGGGCTAGCTCATGAGAGACTGTGAGCCAGAACTGCCCAGCTAAGCTGCTCCCAAGTCCTCGACCGCCAAGAAACCATGAGACATAATGAATGATTACTGCTGTTTTCAGCCACTAGGGTTTTAGGTTATTTGTCATGCAGCATAGTAATTAACTGGAACATGACTGGGTCCAGAGAAAGTGATTTCCTGTTCTCTCATTACCGCCAGACTCCTCTCTTTCACTCTTCCCCATACCTAAAACCCTAGCTTTGAATTTCATGTGAGAAAATAATGTCACGTGGTTGGCTTGGTCAGTTGATCATCTGCCTTTGGCTCAGGGCCCTGGGATAGAGCCTTGCATCAAGCTCCTTGCTCAGAGGGGAGTCTGCTTCTTCCTCTGACCCCTCCTGCTCTCATGCTCTCTCTCTCTCATTCTCTCTCAGATAAATACATTTCTTACATAAATAAATAAATAAAATTTAAAAGAAAAAATAAAACAATGCCCCAGACTATCTATCTTTGTTATGATTGTGTACCAACTCATTCATGTTCCTTTTTTTATTGAAGATTTTTATTCCTTGCTCATGGTCACTTTCCTCTATGCAGTCATTTTTATACTTGTTGTTTTAGTCCATTTAGGTTGTCATAGCAAATACCATAGACTGGGTGGCTTATAAAAACAGAAGTTTACTTCTCACTGTTCCGGAGGCTGGGAAGTCTAGGATCAAGGTGCTGGCATAGCTGCATTTAGGTGGCACGCTCTTCCTGGTTCATAACTGACACCTTCTCTCTGTGTCCTTACATGGTAGAAGGGGCAAGGAGCTCTCTGGAGTCTCTTCTATAAGAGCACTAATTCCATTCTTGAGAGCAGAGCCTCCCAAAGGCCCCACATCCTGCTACCATCACCTTTGGGGGTTGGGATTGATTCAATATACAAATTTGGGGGGGACACATTCAGACCATAGCACTTGGTGATTTCAATATCCACTAAAATTGTATCTCTAATCCTTGCTTTTTTAGTTCCTTGACCTTGCCCTCATCATTTTGTCTACTCTAGGCAATCACCCCTTCTGAGGCTCATATCAGAGAACTTGTCTTTATAACCACAGCTTGTCCACAATCCCAATCACAAGCATCAATTCCTATTTTTCCAACTCTTCACCTCTATAGTTATTTTCTTTTAAAAAAATTAATGTTCTGGAGAAGCTAGGTGCCTCATTAGGTTAAGCATCTGCCTTTGCTTGAGGTCATGATCTCGGGGTCCTGGGATCGAGCCCCATATTGGGATCCCCACTCAACTCCCTGCTCAGCAGGGAGTTTACTTCTCTTTCTCCTTCTGCCCTTCACCCCCACTTGTGCACTCTCTCTGTCTCAAATAGATAAATAAAATGTTTACAAAGAATTAATGTTCTTACCCATTGTTGTGATGAGCATCAGGTGTTGTATGAGTGTTGAATCACTACATTGTACACTTGAAAGTAATATCACGCTGTACGTTAACTAACTGGAATTTAAATAAAAACTTAAAAAAATTAATGTACTTATCCAAATTTTTATGGATTTTGCCACGTGAGAAACAGAATGAGCTTCTTCTTGTCACATTGTTTACATAGAGCTGACAACTCTTAATTGTAGCTGTCTATTACCAGCCATCCTTCAACCCCCAACTAGATTTACCAGCCTTTAATTCTAATATTTTTCACTTGTCTTTCACTCCTATAACCTTACTTTACCTCTTACCCGGTTTGGATTCCAGGGACAATTGTTACTGGTTTACACATGCACACTCATCTCACTTGCTCCCCTCTTGCTTTAGTACATTCATTTGGTAAAATTCAACTCTAATTAAATCCAACTCAGCCCTTTCTGTATTTGCACTAGTGCAACAGCAGAAAAACACACACCTGTGCAGGCTGGTTTTGCTTTGTTTTGACAGGTTATAATAGTTTTTAATTTTATGAAATAAGGGAAGTTGAAAAATAGTATAGAGTTCCCATATACCCTTGACCCACATTCCCCAATTATTAACATTTCTGTGTTTGCTTTATTTGTTTGATTAATCTCTCTCTCTGCACACATAACTTTTTTCTGAATATCTGAGTGAGTTAAACCTAAACACATGACTTAAACAGAAATAAATATATAGCAGTATATTTCCCCAAACAAGGACATTCTCACCATAGTATGATTATCAAAATGGAAATTAATATTGAACAAATACCATTGCCTCATCTGTAGACTTTATTCAAAGTTTTCCAGTTGTCCAATCATGTCCTTCATACAAAAAAAAAAAAAAAAAATTCTGGTACAGGATCCAATCCAAGGTCATACACTGCAGCTCATTGCCATGTATCTTTCAATTTTTTAAATATGGAGCAATAGTACAATCTTCCTATGGCTTTTAGGAGCTTGATATTTCTGAGGAATTCAAGTCAATTATTTGTAGAATGTCCCTCAATTTAAATTTGTCTGATGTTTGGGGTGCCTGGGTGGCTCAGTGGATTGGGCCGCTGCCTTCGGCTCGGGTCGTGATCTCGGGGTCCTGGGATCGAGTCCCTAGTCAGGCTCTCTGCTCAGCAGGGCGCCTGCTTCCCTTCCTCTCTCTCTGCCTGCCTCTCTGCCTACTTGTGATCTCTCTCTGTCAAATAAATAAATAAATAAAATCTTTTAAAAAAAATTTGTCTGATGTTTTCTCCTGATTAGATTCATAGTTTTATACCTTGCTTTTGTTCTTTAACAATGTATTTTGTAGCTCTTTCCATAATCAATACCTAATGAGTTTCCTTATTCTTTTTTGTTGTTGTTGTTGTTGGCCATTATCTCCTCAAATATTCTGTCTCTCTCTCTCTCCTCTCCTTCTGAGGACTTTCCTTTAGGTATGTTGGTCCATTTGATGGTGCCAGAGATCTCTTAGATTCTGCTCATTTTTCCTTCAGACTTTTTTTCTCTTTCTGCTCCTCAGAATCGATAACTTCTATAGACCTATCTTTAAGTTTGCTGACTCTTTCTTCTGCCAGCTCTAATCTGCTACTGAATTCCTCTAGTGCATTTTTAAAAAAGATTTTATTTATTTATTTGACAGACAGAGATAACAAGGAGGCAGAGAGGCAGGCAGAGAGAGAGGGGGAAGCAGGTTTCCCACTGAGCAGAGAGCCCGATGCAGGGCTGGATCCCAGGACCCTGAGATCATGACCCAAGCCGAAGGCAGAGGCTTAACCCACTGAGCCACCCAGGCGCCCCTCTAGTGTATTTTTCATTTCTGTGATTGAATTTTCAACTCCAGATGTCCTAAGTGGTCTCTTTTTATAATTTCTTTATTGATAGTCTCTATTGGGTGAAACATCATTCTCATAGTTTCCGTGTTTATACATGGTTTCCTTTAACTCTTTGAGCATATATAAAACAGCTGATTTAAAGTTTTGTCTGTTCAGTGTCTGGGCCTTATTAGGGACAGTTTTGATTAACTTTTCCTGTATATGGGGCATGCTTTTTTGTTTCTTCTTACAAAAGCCTTTTAATTTTTTGTTGAGAACTGGACATTTTGAATATTATATTGTGGCAACTCTGGGAAATCAGATTGTTCCCCTTCCTGTTCCACAGAGTTTGTTGTTGTTATTTGTTTTACTACTTCTTGTTGTTTTTTTTATTATTGTGATAAAATATACACAAGATGAAGTTTACCATTTTATCCATTTCAAGTGTGCCATTTAGTGGAAGTAAGCACATTCATGTTGCTATGCAATTGTCACCACTGTCCCCCATCAGAAATTTTTCATCTTTCCAAACTGAAACTCCATACCCGTTAAACAATAACTCCCCATTCTGCCCTTCCTCCAGCCACCTGAAACCACCATTCTACTTTCTGGCTCTATAAGTTTCAATACTCTTAAGTTGAACTAATTTTGTAAATGTATGCTCTTTGTCATGTGTGGCCATAGAAATCTCTATTCTGTTAGCTTAGTGATCAGCTAGTGATTTGATAGAGATTTTTAAACTCCAAAAAGCAAAGAAAGGAAGGAAGGAAGGAACGAACGGAAGAAGAAAAGAGAGAGAGAAAGAAAAAAAAAAGAGAAAGATAGAGAAAGAAAGAAAGAAAAAAAAAGAAAGAGATGTGGAAGAAAGGAAGAAAAAAGATAGAGAGAAAGAAAAAGAAGGAGATAAAGAGAAAGAAGGAAGGAAGGAAAGAAAAAGAAAAAAGAAAAGAAAGGAAAAGAGAAGAAAAGGAAAGGAAAGAAGGAAAGAAAAAGAAAGAAAGAAAGATCGATCCATCCATAGTCTTTGCAGGTAGTGTTTTGGCATGCCTACAACATTCATTCTGACAGTTTATAGCTCCTCCTTTGCTTTGCCTTCCTGCTGTGCAGAGCCTCAAGGCAAGAGATTAGTGCCTTCCGAGGTCATTTCTGTGCATGCTTCTGTGCATATGTGTGACTTTCTAGATTCCCTGGAATTTGGAGGAAATTCATTCCCCAGGCCCTCATTCCCCAGACTTTTCTCCCAAACTTTTCAGACAGCCCACTGTTTGCCTCAACTCTTTTCCTTTGCTCTAAGTTGCAGGGGCAAATTCATTGGCCTGCAAATGTTTGCTACCAGCCCTCCCCTTTATGGTATCTGTCCCATCCCTGAGTTGTGAGTTAGGTGAAATAAATTCAAATCATTGTCCTTCAGGGAGCCACCAGACAGGTCAAAGCAAACGACCCCAATTCTTTAATGAGGTCTATGCTACCCCTTCCAAGACTAGGAACTTGAGCCAGGAATTTGGGCTGTTGTGGAGTGGGGGATGGTACCAGAGTCAAATAAAATGTCACAAAGCTCTCTTATTGAGACTCAGCTGGTTTTTATTTTGTTTCTGGTTTTGTTTTAGAGAGGTGGAAAGGCAGGGGGAAGAGCAGAGGGAGAGAAGAAAGCAATTCTCAAGCAGGCTCCATGCCCAGAGCAGAGCCCAACAAGGGACTTGATCTCACAACCCTGAGATCATGACCCAAGCCAAAATCAAGAGTCAGACGCTTAACTGCTTAACCACCTGAGGCACCCAGGCACTGCTGTCTTTTCTATGGTTGGGTATCTTAATAAATCATACACAGAAGGTGGGAAGAACAAAGTGCCGTAAAAACTGTGGCTGGCAGAGAGGCAGCAGTGACTCCCATCTACAGCATAGGGAATGTTTGGTCCTTTGGGTCCTTTTTGAACCATGTCCACATTTTTGTCTCTGTTGACGTGACTATGGACTGGACTTGTTTTGGTCTTGTTCTATCATGGTCGCAGAGTGGCTCTTTTAAAACGTTGGTGTTGTGTGTGATTTTTTTATGTACAGCAGACCGCTGTGGCCTGCTGGGAGGACCCTGCCATCTCCTGGCTGTCATGGACTACTGGCAAGCAATCCCAAAAGAACTTGCACATGTCACATCTATTCACTTGTCTGCACTTGTGCCCTTATATTCTTTTGTGATAAGAAGGAGGAAGGATGAAGGACAAAGGACAACCAGTCCCACATTCCTATTCTAGGCCAACCCATCCATTAGCATACTAGATCCTATCTCTTAACCCAATACTAGATCCTATCTCTTAACCCATTCAAGGTCTTCACTCCAGCAGCTCTTCCTATCTCTCCAGCATCAGAAATTTTCCCTCTCTGTTGGATTATTCCCATGAGTATTCAAATATGCCGCTATTGTTCCCATCTAAGGAAAAAAACATATAAAAATTTGAAAACAAAGCAATAAACAAATCCTCCTTTGACCCTAAGTCTACCCTCTGCTTCCACCTGATTTCACTGCCTCATTTAGAGCAAGACTCTTCCAAGTAGTTGTTTATACTGCCTTCTACTCCCTTCCCTTTTCTCTAGAGTCTACTTTCTACTTTTTGTTCTTGTTAAGGTCACTAATGATCTCCAGACTGCTAAATACAGAGCAATGCAGAACTATTCTCAGTTCTCATCCTACTTGACCTGTTAGCAATATCTGACATCTCTGATTTTTTTCATCCTCTTTGAAATATTTTATTTGGCATCAGGGTGAGGTCTTTTACCTCACTGGCTATTCCTTCTCAGAGTCTTTGGTGTTTCCTCTTTATCTCCTCAGCTTCTAAATCTCTATTTAAAAACAATGTCATCCTTGGGTGCCTGGGTGGCTCAGTTGAATAAGTATCTGCCCTTCAGCTCAGGTCATGATCCCAGGGTTGTGGGATCAAGCCTCATGGCAGGCTCTAAGCGTAGCAGGGAGCCTGCTTCTCCCTCTCCCTGCCCCTCCCCCTGTTTATGATCTCTCTGTCAAATAAATAATAAAATCTTAAAAAATAAAAACTATGTCATCCTTTTAACATTGGGTCTAAAACCTAGATTCACTGAGCCCAACCTCAGGATCTTTATTAGATTATTTGCATTTTTTCCCCCTTTACAAGTACTTTAAACCATTTAGTGGGATGGCACTGTGAGGGGTTTTAAAATCTGAGCAGGGTAAGACAGGTGTACACACAGAATGCAGTGACCATGATGCTAGGGCAAGGTGTGTTAGGGTGGGATGGAGGAAGAGGGAGTCTGTGCAGGGGGCATTTAATATTGCACATTGAAGGAGAAATGGTAACAATTGGTAACATGTGATTCAGGGCTAGATTATTGCAAAGGATATTATTGGGACAATTGGTGGAATTTTAATGTGGTGTAAGAATTAGAAGGTAGTAATATAATGTTAATTTCCTAATTTTGTTGGTCATATTATGATTGCTGGAGAGAAATACTCACCTAAGTGTTCAGAGTTAATAGGGCACACTGTTGACAGTTTACTTTTAAATCGCTCAGAGAAAAGGTTATTGTAACATATTTACAACTTTTCTGTAAGTTTGAAATTCTTTCAAAATTTAAAGAAGTTTAAATAGTTTTAAAATACTTTATATAATAATCATATTCACCTTGTACCATTAAAAAATATTGGCAATATTAAGTTCTTTCAGTCCAAAGTAGAGTTCTTGGCATGACTTCAATTCGAAAAGTAGGCATTTTTGATTCAGTCTATTCTTGCACACAAGGAAGGAAAACACAATTTGTGCTAAGTTTTGCAGGAAAAAGACAAGAGTATATCCCTTCTTGATTATCTTATTAAGTAATTATTCTTTAACATGTAATACATTAAAAAATATAGGCAGTATCTGACTTTTTGTGCAAGTGGATTTGACTCTCCCTCTTCAACTTTACATTATGATTATTTTCAAACAGATTATTTTCAAATAGAAAAAGAATAACCGAATGGTGGTATACTCTCTACATAAATTGAATAATTGTTAACAGTTTGCTATTTTGCTCTCTCTTTCTCCTTATCTATTGTCTTAGTTTATATAGGTAGTTAGAACAACAACAACAAAAATATCATAGGTTAGGTGGCTTAAACAACAACATTTCTCACAATTCTGGAGTCTAGGAAATCCAGGATTGAGACACCTGCAGATTCTGTGTCTGGTGAGAACCCATATCCTGTTCATAGACTGCAGTATTCTTACAGTGTCCACACATGGTGGAAGGGGGTTATGGGCCAACGTATGAATTTGGGGAGGACACATTCAGCCTATGGCATCTCTATTTGTTGAAGCATTTGAAATCAAGTTGCAGGCAAAATGACACGTCATTCCTAAATACCTGAGCACGAAAGTTCTGGTAATAAAGACATTCTCCAAGGGGTGTCTGAGTGGCTCAGTGGGTTAAGTCTCTGCCTTTAGCTCAGGTCATGATCCCAGTGTCCTGGGGTCAAGCCCCACATCTGGCTCTCTGCTCAGCAGGGAGCCTGCTTCCTCCTCTCTCTTTGCCTGCCTCTCTGCCTACTTATGATCTCTTGTCTGTCAAATAATAAACTCTTAAAAAAAAAAGACATTCTCCAACATAACCATAAAGTATTAATAATTCGTAAATGAATATCAGCAACTTTATCCACAAATTGTTACTTCTTTCATAACACTAACTTTCATATGCATATTTCATAATCAGTCTTCCTCAATTGCTCTAGAATGTGTTTTATAGCTGTTTTTGGGGAGGGAGGGATCCAGGATCTGCAACACTCAAGAGCTTTTAATCAGTAACTTCAAACCCTTATTTGAAGGAACAAGACTGCCTGCGATTCACTTCTTTGCACATTGGAGCAGAGTATGTATTGTGAGAAAGAGAAGGTGAGGGGGTCCTTATGAGCAGTGACTTGTGCACAGGAATTTGAGGTTGGGAGGTCGGTAAGGACGGGGGCTCATCTTGATCCCTAGTAAAGACTGGACTCCAGGCTAACAAATTAATATCACATCCTTACTAGTTAGCCCAGGGCAACTGCCGCCAGAGGGCGCAAGGCACCGCCGCCAGGACCTCAGGTGGCCCTCGGACGTCGGGCGGCCGGGACGCGTGGGGCCCAGAGTCCCGAGCGCGCGCCGGGGAGGGGGTGTTGGGAGGAGGTGGGCTCGGGGCGCGCGCCGGGCCGCCCCCTCCCCGCGCGGGGCGCGCGTGCGCGGTTCCGCTGCGGCGGAGGGAGCCGCGATGGAGGGCGCTTTGACTGTCCGCCAGGTAAGCGGCGCCTCGCTTGGGGCGGCTTCCCTAGCGGTGGCTGGACCGGCAGTCTTCTCCACCGCAGTGGTTTGAGCCCCCTCAGATTATGATCATTAATTCCTCCCTTCCCCGGCCTTGGTGCTCTTTGGAGTCACTTGGAAAGTTGTTACCGAGGAAACGGTTTCCTGTGCTTCCTGCGAGCCTTCCCCTCTGGGCGGCGGTGGAACGTCGGCCTCTCTGGGGGCGCGGAGAACTGGAATTTGGTCCCGAAAAGTCCTAGCCCAGATGTCTCAGCCTCAGGCCCCACGGACTCAGGCTCCAGGGTCGCGATTCTGACCCGACGTCCCGTCGGTCCAGTCCCAGTCGCTTACCGAATCAGCTCTGGAATAAAGGGCCCAGAATGGAGTTTAAATCACTGTGCTGCCAACCATGCTTTGGGTTTCAACGGGTTTTATTTGTTTACTGCCTTAGTGGACAAACAAAAGAACTTGCTGATTAAGATTTGGGGTGAAACCCTACTTTTGGTGCAGGAGCACCTGCATTGCTGAACACGATGCTCGTTACTTTTACATTGGTTGTGTGTATTTTACTTTTGGAGAATTGCAATCAGTGCGATACCTTTTATCCGAGAGGCATTTTGCAGTTTACTAAATTGTAGAGGCATTCAAATAATTTTGTTGAATGAGCACATGAAGGTACTATTGCAATGGATTCTCACAACGTTACTATGAAATAGGCAAGGTAGATATTAATGATCCCAATTATTTGTTCATCCCTATGTCTGGTACTGGGTGTTGAGAGAAGATGATGAGCAACAGAGACATGATCCTTGCTCTCAATGAGTTTATAGTCCAGACCAGAGAGCGTTATTGCCTCAACTGTAGAGTGGAGAAAACATTTAGAGAGACTGCCAAGATCATAAAATCAATAAGTTAAAGAGGAAAGATTCTGTGGCAGGCACTCTATAAAGCCGGAATGAACCTCCTCCTCCTCACCAAGAATTTGATTTGGTATAGAATGATGCCACATACACCCCCCACACACACACACATACCGTGAGTGTATGAAAAGGGTTATTACTTATGTGTAATTTCTTATTAAATACTTACATAATGAAAAGGGAAGAGCGGGACAGGCTTCTCAAGCAGATCTTAAATGACTTAAAAGGGCAAGAAAAGGAAGCTAGATCCAGGTTCGTATTGAGGTTAAAGTTGGCATCTGGGTGAGCCTTCCTGTGTGTGGACTGGGGCTTGCTTGGTTTGACGCTCTCACCCACACTTTCTTACCAGATTCCCCACTTGAGGGACAGAAGAAAAAAGGAGGAGCTTAATGGGTGTCCATAGGCAAACATAAAAAAATTGAATGAGACTCCTTACTGTAATTCACCCCACATGTTCAGTTCATGACTGAAATGTACTATTTTTCATTTAGTTTTTGACCTTTTGTAAGTGAGCCATCATGGCTGGCTGTGAGGCCTGCCGCCTGTACCCCGTAGGAAGATGAAAGTTCTATTGAATGCCTTGTTCAAGAGCCTGATGCTGTATTCTGAGAAATAAAATGAGGGCTTTAGTCACTGTTAATAAAGAACTCTAACAAGGATAGGAGTGTTTTTGATGAGGCCTTTAATTATCGTTTTTGCATATGTAGAACCATGTGTGATCTTGACTTGTATTTTGAATATCTGTGAAACAGATTTCCGGAGTTCTTTACCCCAAAGGGTGCAGCTCTTAGGCAGTGCCCCAGGAGTCTGTAAAAAGGTGCAGATGGAGCCAATTGTTGGCCCAGGCGTCCTGTTAAGATGACTGTGGGAAGTTCAGCCAGTTGTGCTGACCCTTGGGTGCTTACCTTTATCAGGGACATCTTGGTTAAGGGATGAAAAGCAGTACATATCCAGTGAGCTCCATTGTGTGTAATGGTAGTACTACTGTTCCTTGAACAGAAAAATTTGTCCATTGAGCTTCAAATGGAAGTTTGAGGCGTACAAACTCTGATTGCACTTCACTCAGGTGAACCCAAGTTACTCCTCAGGGTTTCAAGAGATTCAGAAGAGTGGTGACCTCCTCTAGTACCATGACATCTAACAAAAGAATGAGGACAGGGGAGAGCATGTCCTTTTGCAGGTGGGATATGTCATGTGGCCCCGATTTGGTTTTATCCTGTAGCAAGGAGGGCTTGGTGGTTGTGCTGAGCTGCAAGGTGTTGCTTTTAGAACCCAAGACATGCACAGCTGGGTTTGGAGGATTACAGGCACTGGGCTCATAGATCCTCTATTTCCAGGGAAGTCCATCATGCTGTCAGTAACTGCTGCTCTAATGGCATATGGTGTGGAGCTAGGGAGATAGTTTCTTGCATCAGAACTTGTGGACAGCTTACAGACACTGTGGGTGGTGCAGGCTCCAGTTGCTGAAGTCTCTATGGTCAAGGATTCTTTGTGTGTGTGTGTGTGTGTGTGTTGTTGGCGGGGAATAGCACTAACGGAAGTGTCTATGATAATTTTGACAAATTTTAGCATCATTTTTGGGAGGGGTCCTCATTCAGCATGACTCATTTGCAAGTAATAGTGTAGATAGGCTTAAGTAAAATTTGTAATGAGGAATATTTTTCTCCAGACCCCCAAAATGCCTGATAAATATTGAGCTTGTTTTTAATATTGTGGGTGCTGAGAGGGTTTTCTTGACATTATTAAGGGTGGAGAGGCCCTTGTGATGAGGGAGCAGGAGGCTGGCTGAGGACAAAGCAAAAGCTGGCGCCTTGCACCCCCTCTTCACCCGCTCCCCTCCATATGTGTAGTATTCCTCAGGCACCCCTGACTGCCATAAAACGATAAATAGTTAACTTGCAGGGATCGCAATCCTGCAGAACAGGAATCTCCCTTGTCCTACAAGATGTCTTAGAGACCTAAACAGGGAGGTTACCTTATCAATAGCACACATTTCCAGAGGCAAATAACTCTTGGTTCCTGAAGCCCTAATGTCCCCCTCCCACCATAAACTGGAGGAGACTGGAGTAGAAAGGAATGTAAATGATAGCCAGATCATAATGCCCCACCAAGAATCCCCCATTATCTTGATGTTAGTGCCTGACCTAAAGACGACACTGATCAAGCCATAAGGGCGAGGACTCCCCCCCCCCCCCCCCCGCACCTTCTAGGCCCTCCCTAGCATGTGAGAACTCTGTCGAAATCTCCCATTCCTTCACCACCTCCCCCCAGCCGTGGGGTATATAACATGCCCACCTTCACAACCCGGGGCAGCAGCTCTTCCTGCCCACGGGTCCTGTCCCCGTGCTTTAATAAACCACCATTTTGCACCAACGACGTCTTAAGAATTCTTTCTTTAGTCGTCGGCTCCGAACCTCCTCACCCCACCGAACCTGACTTAGGTTCTGGGACTTCATCACTTGGTTTATTAAGTACTTTACAGGAATTTAACTAAGGTGGCAGTCCTTATGCTGTGTTTGGGGCAATGGTCTATCCCCTTTTTTGTGAACTCCTTTGCGCATATTTGTATGTCCTGACTGGTATGTCAGAAGAATGTCTTCAGAGGAGAATGTAATCTATGTAATGTCATACCTGTGCTCCTGGAGAAAAATGGATACAATTACGATATTGCCTGTAAAGGTTGCATGTGATGGCAAGCCTTTTGAGGTATCTTGTGGCTAGCTAGATAAAGGTATATCGTGTCTCACTAGAGGTGAAGGAAAAATGTGACTGAGAGGTTACTGAGAGAAACATTGACTAGAATATTAGCCAGATTTAAAATATCAAATATTTCCTAGTTTCTGATTGGATAGAGTCAACAAGTTCCATAGTACTGGGGACAGGGACCTTAATGGGTAGGTGCACAGCATCAAGGGCCCAGTAATCCACTGTGAGGCACCATTCATCTTCCCAACTTTAACAGGCTACATTAGGCTGTTAAATGGAAAAGCAGTAGGGATAATAAGTCTTTCATTAATTAGGTCCTATATAATAAATCCCAATCCTCTAAGGCCCTGTTTTATATTATATTGAGTTGTATTTACTATTTTAGCTAGAGGTTGGCGGGGAGGGCTCACTTTTAAAAAAGCCATTTGTACGCTCCAAAGACTGTTTAAATTTTTTGTTGGGTCAGAGCATCCATTGCCCATATAGGATATTTTAGGGTGATGTGTACAATACTATATATTACCAGGGAGAATTTAGGCAAGGCAGTACTTCTGGGGGTTAAAGTGACGTATACCTATTTACGGTCCATTTTATGTTGAGTAATTCCCTTAAGATTGATTATAGGAGGTGCCTGGTTTAAATTTAGTGGGGTCTCCAGGTGTAACTATAGCTTGAGCCCAGTATTGATTAAACTAATGAAAATTTGCCACTTGATACATTTCAACAGATGTTGAAGTTAATTCAAAAACCTTTGCCATACAGATACAAAAGCCAATCTTTATCTTTTGTTGTATAAATTATTTTAATAAGTTTTGCATTTTGGATTTCCAACTAGGCCAAATTGTGGATTTCTGTTTCAGTTTTTTTGTTTGGTTTCTTTCTTTCTTTTTTGGTTTGTTGCTTTGTTTCTTTTTCTCTCCCTCTTGGTGGTGAGTGAATGTGGTGGTGAGTGGAGGGAGTCCTATCTACCATTTCGTATTTATAAATTTGAACCTTCAGGGAGCCTCAAGTCAGTATTGCCAGGGCGAAGGGCATGTGGTTATTTTATGGAGTTTAAAAACCCTATTTGGGGACACCTGTGTAGCTCAATTGGTTAAGCATCTGCCTTCAGCTCAGGTCATGATCCCAGAATCCTGGGATTGAGCCCCCGTGGGGCTGCCCGCTTCTCCCTCTCCCTGCTTCTCCCTTTCTCTTTGCCTGCCGCTTTGCCTGCTTGTGCTCTCTGTTTCTTTCACTGAGTCAAATAAGTAAATAAAATCTTAAAAAAACAAAAAACAAAAAACAAAAACCCTGAGCTTAAGTTGAGGCTGAATTACCCCTTTGCTGTGCCACCTGGGTGCCATGGGTGGTTTTCTCTGTAAACCCAAGGATCAGGATTTCTGTTACAACAGAGGCCTAGATGGCAGCAGCAGCAGGACAAGCAGGAACAACAGAGCTATTTAAGGGGTCTGGCGAGCTCTAATTGTTCTCACAATGGCTGCTCCCCTCCCTTTTGTAAACTCCATAATGGCTCTCTTTCACCAGCGACCACCCATTGGGCCCACATCTTGCACAGGGTGTGCTCTCCCCGCCCACCACCAGTCCTCCATGGGGGCCAATGCCTGATTCATTTGTTTTTAACTTAGTTGTTTGTATAAATCAGAGTGAATTTGCCAGCTTCCCACAAATGGTTACTAAGTTTGCTTCCATTCTCTTAGTATTACAAATATTACAAACATTGTTGACTCTCTGTACACAGGGTTTTAAATTATACCCATTTTAGGCCTTACTAGACACTGAAGATTACTCTTCAAAGAGGTTGAACTAATTGTCACTCCCGTTGTCTGGTATTTTTGCTGTTTAATCTTCCTCTAGCCGACTATGAACTTCTGGAGGCTAAGGACTTTGTTTTATTCTTTTTTTTAAAAAAAGCTTTTATTTATTTATTTGACAGACAGAGATCACAAGTAGACAGAGAGGTAGGCAGAGAGAGAGGAGGAAGCAGGTTCCCTGCTGGGATCATGACCTGAGCCTAAGGCAAATGCTTTAACCCACTGAGCCACCCAGGTGCCCCTGTTTTACTCATTTTTTAATTCCCAGTGCTAATTAAACTACCTAACAGTAGTAGTCATTGGAGAATATTTGTCACATGTGTGAATATATGAACTGTAGAGGGGAAAAAATTAGTTTTCTAAAAGCTTAAATATTGTTTTCAAGTTAAGTTATCTAGTTTGAACATTAACTCTTGTCATTTTAAAATGAACATTTCTCAGTAAGTAATTTAAATTATTGGTACTTGTTCCCAGGTAATAAATGAAGGGGAGTCAAACTTTGCTGCTGAGCCCCAGGAAGAGTTAGAGGAGAATCCTGGTCCAGTTGTGGATGAGAGTAATACAGTTTCAGCAAAAAAACAGGGACCAAATTTACATAACTGGAGTAGTGACTGGAGCTTTTGGGTAATATTTTTTCTTCCTTATATCTTCATTGTAATCTTAAATGCAAATTTTCTTTAAGTTTATAACAACTCATAAAATATAATGTTGTCTTATTAGCATCTAGATTTCAGATGTTTAAGTCCAGAGTCCAAGACATTTCTGAATATGCTCTCCTTTGGCCACTAGAATGCACTGTTGTCTGGTTTGTTGGAGTGGAATTGTCTGCTTCGGTTTCCCTGGAAGAAAACTGCACCACAGAATTGGATTCCACTTACACTGTTGTTCACTGTATTAGCAAGACTAATGTTATGCAGAAACTGTATTTCTAAATGTTACTGAGAAATCAGCTATTTTACATAATTTTGATTTAAAGAATTAGTTTTGGTACGGAAAAGGAAGTGTAACAATATTTGACCTGTAACATATTAATAATTATAAGATAGGTTTTAAAGGTAAGAGTTTCACATTCTGTTTGCACTGTACTTACTTGGTTGTATAACCTGAATATGGTTCAGGTTTCCCCCACTGTAAAATGAGACTCCTGCTTGTTGATTAGGTGCACAGAGTCTTTTGGGAAGAATAACATTTCTATTGCTGTATGAATGCTAGCATTTATTATTTTAAAGGGCTCATTCTAAATCTAGCGGTTCCTATGACAGTTATGAGATATTTGAAAGAGTCTGGTATAATGCAACTTTAAGTGAACTTTATATAAGATTATAAGGCATTTATAGTTCAATATTAATTCATTGGAAAGCTGACTCTTGACGATTAGGTATATACTTGGTAGCAGAAGTTCTTTTCTTTTCTTTCTTTTTTTTTTTTTTTAAGATTTTATTTATTTATTTGACAGAGAGAGACACAGCAAGAGAGGGAACACAAGCAGGAGACATGAGAGAGGGAAAAGCAGGCTCCCCTCGGATCAGGGAGCAGAGAGCTCGATGCGATGCCTGGCTTGATCCCAGGACCCTGGGATCATGACCTGAGCTGAAGGCAGATGCTTAACAACTGAGCCGCCCAGGCGCCCCAGTAGCAGAATTTCTTAAAATTTTAGAGTAACCTAAAAAAGACATGATATTAACAGGTTATAAAGATTAGTACAAGTACCATTATTCTGTTCATAATTAATAGCTGTTTTTGAATATTACTGAAACTTTAAAAAAAAAGATATTATCTATTTATTCATGAGAGACAGAAACAGAGAGAGAGAGAGAGAGGGAGAAGCAGGCTCCCCTCGGATCAGGGATCCCAATGTGGGGTCTGATCCCAGGACCCCGGGACCATGACCCAAGCTGAAGGCAGACACTCAACCAACTGAGCCACCCTGGTGTCCCAAATGCTATTGGAACTTAACATAAATAACAGTTTCTTAATTCCTGTTAAGAAATGCAACTAAGTTTTTATTATTTATTTATTTTTCGTGCTCTTGATCCTTTTTGGACAAGAGCTTAAAGACTGCTGATTTTGAAGATTTTATTTATTTATTTGAGAAAGAGAGAAAGTGAGAGCGAGCACGAGAGGGAAGAAGGTCCGAAGGAGAAGCAGATTTCCCACAGAGCTGGGAGCCTGATATGGGACTGGATCCCAGGACTCCAGGATCTTGACCTGAGCTGAAGGCAGTCACTTCACCAGCTGAGCCACTCCAGCACCCCTCAACATAAGTTTTTAAAAATCATATCCTAAGGAAAATGTTTAATTGCTAAGAAATATACCAAAAAACTACACATCCTGAAAATTATCTCATCTATATTGATTATATTACTTTTGGTTACATTCAGAGAAAGTTTATGACTATTATAATGTTTTAGCCATTCTGCACTATGATTTTTGTAGCTTCGTTAGAGATTGGAAATCCTTTATAGTTCTAAGAGCTATCTACAGGACTAAAAAGTCGCTGTGGTTATTCTTGGCAGACTTAAAGCAAGAAGAAGGGTAAAGCAAGAAAAGGAACAAGCAGGGGAATGAGGATTTAGTAATAGGAGAGAGAAAAAGAAGATACATGCGTTCTAGAGCTTTGCTACTCAAAGTGTAGAATGTGGGGCCAAAAGATTTGGCATCACCTGTCAGCTGATTAGAAATGCAGTCTTGGGCCCAGCGTCAGATCTACTGAATTAAAATCTTTATTTCACAAGAGTTCCAGGAGATTTGTATGCACTTTCAAGTTTGAGAAGCACTTGTTTAGAGCGTTTAAAGTCTACTTTGGCTGAGTTTGTGTCTCTGTGCTGATTACAAGCACTTTACTTTGAGGATTTTTTTTTTTTAGGAGTCTTTGTATGAATTCACATGGAATAGATCTATTTATTTATTTATTGATTTATTAAAGATTTCACCTATTTATTTGTTAGAGAGAGAGAGAGAGAGAGAGCTAGTGAGTGCAAGCAGGGGGAGCTGCAGGCAGAGGGAGAAGTAGGCTTCCTGCCGAGCAAGGAGTCAGATGTGGGACTTGATCCCAGGACCCTGGGATCATGACCTGAGCCAAAGGCAGATGCTTAATGACTGAGCCACCCAGTTTTCCCACATGGAATAGATTTAAAGACAAATACAACATCTGAAAAGTTTTACTGACTTTTTGGAGGTCACTTGCCCAGAAAGTGTACTATCAGAACTGAGAAGCAAGCAAAACCAAAAGGAGCCTGAATAGCTAAATCAAAGGTCATGCTTATGTATCTTGTGGAGGAGAATTCCTCAAGTAGTCATTTGGAATATCTTTAATAATATTTTTGATGTATTTTTTATAAGCCTAAATCAGTTGGCTCCCATTTTATAGTTGAATAGGGTATTGGAGATAGGGGAATTATTTGGTGATAACACATGGACAATGGGAAGAAATGACATTAGAAGCTCAAAACGTGTAGCAACATGGGCCTCTTAATGTGGAGGCCAAAGGTCTATGTCGATTAGCTGGCTCTAATATAATACAGTTATTGGTAGAAGTGATGATTAAAAAGTCTGCAAAATAATGCATTTTTTCTCTGCCATTTTAAATCCATCTGCTTCTACCAATGACACCACCCTGTTGCTGTTTTCACATTCTCCTGGCAGTAAAGTTGGAATTGAATGAGTGTAGTAAGATGGTTGCATTCACTGAGGGAGCCCAGATCAATACAGGAAAGACTAGTACCACGGCAGGGAAATATTCACGAGACACATGACCTGGTAGTTAAGCAAATAATTGAAAAAATGTCAAGAGTTGGTTCACTGGAATACCCAAGGAATCTGGATTTGTGCTTTTACACTTATGGAAGGTTTCTACCAAAAGGAATTGATAACTTTTTAAAAATTAACATATTATGTATTGTTTGCCTCAGGGGTACAGGTCTTTGAATCATCAGGCTTATACATTTTGCAGCACTCACCATAGCACGTACCCTCCCTGGTGTCCATAACCCAGCCACCCTATACATCCCTGCCCACCCAGCAACCCTCAGTTTGATTTGTGAGATTAAGAGTCTCTTATGGTTTGTCTCCCTCCCCAGTCCCATCTTGTTTCATTTTTTTCTCTCCCAACCCCCATGACCCTCTGCCCTGCCTCTTAAGTTCCTTGTATCAGACCCCCACCCTGCCTCTCAAATTTCTCATATCAGAGAGATCATATGATAATTGTTTTTCTCTGATTGATTTATTTCACTTTGCATGATACCCTCTAGTTCCATCCACATCATTGGAAATGGCAAGATTTTGTTTCTTTTGATGGCTGCATAGTATTCCATTGTATTTATATACTAAATCTTCTTTATCCACTCATCTGTTGATAGACATCTATGTTCTTTCCATAGTTTGGCTATTGTGGACATTGCTGCTATAAACATTTGGGTGCACGTGCTCTCTCAGATCACTACATTTGTATCTTTAGGGTAAATACCCAGTAGTGCAATTACTAGCAGGTAGTGTAGCTCTGTTTTAAACTTTTTGAGGAAGTTCTGTGCTGTTTTCCAGAGTGGCTGCACCAGCTTGCATTCCCACCAACAATGTAGGAGGGTTCTTCTTTCTCTGTATTCTTGCCAGCACCTGTCGTTTCCTGACTTGTTAATTTTAGCTATTTTGACTGATGTGAGGTGGTATCTTACTGTGGTTTTGATTTGTATTTCCCTGATGCCGAGTGATGTTGAGCACTTTTTCATGTGTCTTTTGGCCATTTGGATGCCTTCTTTGCTGAAATGTCTTTTCATGTCTTCTGCTCATTTCTTGATTGGATTCTTTATTCTTTGGGTGTTGAGTTTGCTAAGTTCTTTATAGATTTTGGATACTAGCCCTTTATCTGACATATCATTTGTAAATATCTTCTCCCATTCTGTCAGGTGTCTTTTGGTTTTGTTGACCGTTTCCTTTGCTATGCAAAAGCTTTTGATCTTGATGAAGTCCCAATAGTTCATTTTTGCTCTTGCTTCCCTTGCCTTTGGTGATGTTTCTAAGAAGAATTTACTATGGCTGAGGTCAAAGAGGTTGCTGCCTGTGTTCTCCTCAAGTATTTTGATGGATTCCTTTCTCACATTGAGGCCTTTCATTCATTTTGAGTCTATTTTTTTGTATGGTGTAAGGAAATGGTCCAATTTCATTCTTCTGCATGTGGCTGTCCAATTTTTCCAACACCATTTGTTGAAGAGACTGGAATTGATAACTTTTTAAAGTTTTAGTATTTAAAGAGGTAAGCTCCAGGGACATGAAAAAATCACTGGTGTAGAATAACTCATATACTCTGGCCTGGCTAACTCAGTAGTTGTTCCACAATAGTGAATTTAGAGGGCAGTGTGATTGTCATTGGGTGAATTGGAGATTGGGCACAAAAGATCTGGGATGGAGTGTATACTCTGTCCCTGGTGATTACACTGTGTGGTGTTCTTGAGTATGTTATTTAATCTGTCAGGTGCCTCACTTATAAAATGAGAGATTGGGCCATAGTATTGCAACATTGGTGTGTCTTGAATTAATATGAGAAAAAAAGTGGAGGCGGTGTTTGGCTAGCAAGTGCTCATAATTTACATTCCTGGTAGCTGCATATCAGTTATAAAAAACTCTGGGCATATATAGTGGGAGTATGTTACATGGAGAACACCTTTCCTTAAGAGTGGTAAAAAGGGTTGAAAAGTGCTGGATAAGAGGACCTCCTATTTGTAATATTGGAAAATATGTTTTTATGAATTCCCCATAAATAAGAAAATTGTGAGAACTTGACAAAAGGATACAAGACAGTGAAGTAGAGTTCACTAAAGGTTTTTTGTTGTTGTTGAGGCTGGTTTCTTTTTAGACCTTATCCATTTAATCTTGTGCTGCTTAACAGATTGACTAGTGAGTGTCTTTCTGACAGTAGGACTTTATTTTTTAAGTTTTATTTATTTAATTCCAGGGCAGTTAACAGCTGACAGTAGGACTTTAATTTAAAGGCGTTTGATTAGGACACCTAGGTGGCTCAGTCTGTTAACCGTGTGCCTTTGGCTCAGGGCATGATCCCAGGGTCCTGGGATCAAGTCCTGCACCCTGCTCAGGGCAAAGCCTGTTTCTCCCTCTGCCTCTGCTGCTCCCCTTGCTTGTGCTCTCTCTCTCTCCCCCTCTCTCACTGTCAAAAAATAAATAAAATCTTTAAAAAAAAAAAAAAAAGGAGTTTGATTAAATCACCATAGATCTGATAGTGAAACCAACAGCAGCAGATTTTCTATCCTGTATTATAGAAAGAGGAATCTTAATTGTTACATTTGCTTTCTTTTTTTAATTTAAAAATTACAGTATTTCTCAGGTCATGATTTCTCAGGTTGTGTTCCCTGCTCAGTGGAGAGCCTGCTTCTCCCTCTGCCTACTGCTCTCCTCATTTTATGATTTCTTTTTTTATTTTATTTTAAAGGGCTATTTTTTTAAAGATTTTTTATTTTTATTTTTAATGATTTTATTTATTTATTTGAGAGAGAGAGAGAGGGCATGAGAGGAGAGGGGTCAGTGGGAAAAGCAGACAGGGAGTCTGATGTGGGACTCGATCCCAGGACTCCAGGATCATGACCTGAGCCGAAGGCAGTCACTTAACCAACTGAGCCACCCAAGTGCCCCTTAAAAAAGATTTTATTTATTTATTTGACAGACAGAGATCAAAAGCAGGCAGAGAGGGAGGGGGAGGGAGGCTCCCTGCTGAGCAGAGAGCCCAATGCAGGGGCTCATCCCAGGACCCTGGGATCATGGCCTGAGCTGAAGGCAGAGGCTTTAACCCACTGAGCCACCCAGGTGCCCCTGCTTCATGCTTTCTTTCTCTCTCTCTCTGTCACTCTCACGCTATCTATAAATAAAATATTTAAAAATAAATAAATAAATAAAATAAAAAATTAAAATTAAAATATTTAATCCTCATATGTGGGAAATGAGTTTTATTAATAACTTTTAAGTCCCAATGTGACAAAAATTATGTGAAAGGGAAAAAACCTTGAAATAAACATAATGGCAAATAAATATGAATACTTTTGCTCTTTAACTCTTAGTAAAAGTACATAGCAGAAACAACAAATCCAAATCCCTAAAAACTGACAAAACAAAAACTCTTTTTTTTTTTTCCCCCTGACTAAAATAATGGTGTATTCCAGGTGGATTAATGTCCCAGAGGAAGAGCCTACAGAGATTTGCAGCAGACATGTTGATTTAATGTAACTTCTTTTCGTGATGTAGGGCTAGTAACTATTAAGAGTAGAAAAAACCTTGAAGATTTTCTTTTGCTTATGCTTAGAAAATGACATACTGGGGCACCTGGGTACCTCAGTTGTTTAAATGCCTGACTCTTGATTTCAGCTAAGGTCATGATCTCAGAGTTGAGAAATTAAGCACCACACTGGGCTCTGCACTTAACATGGAGCCTGGTTAAGATTCTTTCTCTCCTTTCCCTCTATCCCCCCATTTCATCCCCTACTTGCATGCTCTCTCTTTCAATATATAAATAAATAAAATAAAAATAAAAACATATTTTTGTTCTAAAACATTTTTTTTTAGATTTTTTTTTTATTTACTTGAAAGTGAGAGAGAGCACATGAGCAGGGGGAGGGGCAGAGGGAGAGGGAGAAGCAGACTCCCTGCTGAGCATGGAGGCTGATGTGGTACTTGATCCCAGGACCCTGGGATCATGACTTGAGCCAAAGGCAGACGCCTACCCGACTAAGTCACCCAGGTGCCCCTGTTCTAAAACAAGAATAAAGCAAGTCTAGATTTTGAACCATTATATATGTACAAATAATAAATACTAGTGTTTTGTTAGAAAAACATTTAGAGTTGAATTTTTCTAGATCACCAGCAGTTTTTTTTCCAATTATACAAGAAATCAGGAGTCTTGACTCTGTACTTTATCATTGGATTATAGCATGATCATAGTCATGTTATTCACAAGTAAGCTTTCTGCTTATAAGTGAGGATAAAAGTTGTCACAGACCTGATTTGAGCTAGGTACATCATGAGGATTAATTAATGTTTCACTGTTAAATAACAATAAAAACCAAAACCCAAGAGGATTAATTAGTATGTTTGCAACATACTTTGGCAACTTTGGAGAGGTGTTTTCTATAATCTCTCCCAATGTACCTTGGATTTACTGAAGCTTAAAAGGATATTTTAGACTTTCACTTTGATAACTGATGGAAAGAATAAACTTATTTTCCAACTTCTGTTGGATTTGAAAGTCATATTTTATCCAATTAAAATTTAATTATAGATAGATTTTCTTTGAAAACCTATATATCTTAAAACTTTTAGATTTAATTATGAGGGAATAGGAAATAACGTTTCTGGCAATACGGAAAGAGAACCATTTAACTTAAAAGCTCTTCCACTATAAAGTATCTAGAAATGAGGATGAAATGTTGCAAACATGTTTTTAAAATGAATGCCTGGGCTCACAAAATAGCAAGGGAAATACCTAAGGGCTACAAAAGAAGAGGGAACTGATTAACAGAGTTGTAAGCTCAGGAGCTAATGCTGAGGCAGCCCTGAGGAGTTTATTTGTCTCAGTCATGAAAGCTTTAATGGCCACACTGGGATTGGAGATGATGCCTTGGACTTGTGTGAATTAGAACTGGGAACTCCTTATAAAACCATGACTCTCGAAGAGTTATACATTCTGTGAAGTGCAGACTAGGAAGGAAATTCCTAGTGTACCCACACCTGCCTGTTTGAAGATAAGGAAGCTTACTGTCCAAACTTGTGCTTGGAGTGGAGAAGGATGGTCATCTTCCTGAGAATACACAACTGTAGTCCATCTCTCATGACATTTTGGGACTGGAATTTAATACTATATGAGTGGGCAGGAGATTCAATAAATAGCACATTACTATTACACCCTCAAAACTTCAGATAAAACTACCAGATAAAGACTATTAAACCATCATTAGATATTAATAAAGACTTAATAGAAGGAATTAAGCATGTGAAAATGGGTAAAGCATTTTTCTTTTTAATTTAGAGAGAGAGAGTGAGTGAGCAGGGGAAGGGTCAGAAGAAGAGGGAAAGAGACTCAGACTCTGTGCCGCATACCGAGCCCAACATGGGATTTGATTTCATGGCCCCAAGATCATAACCTGAGTTGAAACCAAGAGTCAGACCCTTAACTGACTGAGCCCCCCAGGCATCCCTGGCTAAGACATTCTTAAAAACACCAGGCAGATTTGGGAGATAACCAAATACAATTTCTAGAAATGAAAAATGTAGTCATTAGGGGCACGTGGGTGGCTCAGTGGGTTAAGCCGCTGCCTTCGGCTCAGGTCATGATCTCAGGGTCCTGGGATCGAGTCCCGCATCGGGCTCTCTGCTCGGCAGGGAGCCTGCTTCCTCCTCTCTCTCTGCCTGCCTCTCTGCCTACTTGTGATCTCTCTCTGTCAAATAAATAAATAAAATCTTAAAAAAAAAAAAGAAAAATGTAGTCATTGAAATAATAATTTAATAATTCAGTGGAAGGACACCTGGGTGGCTCAGTCAGTTAAGCGTCTGCCTTTGTCTCAGGTCATCATCCCAGGGTCCTGGGATTGAGTCCCGCATCAGTCTCCCTGCTGAGCTTCTCCCTCTGCCTGTCATTCCTCCTGCTTGTGCTCGTTCACTCACTCTCTCTCTCTGACAAATAAATAATATATTTTTAAAAAGATTTTATTTATTTATTTGACAGAGAGAGAGATCACAAGTCGGCGGAGAGTCAGGCAGAGAGAGAGAGAGAGAGAGAAGCAGGCTCCCACTGAGCAAAGAGCCCGATGCAGGGCTCGATCCCAGGACACTGAGATCATGACCTGAGCCGAAGGCAGCGGCTTAATCCACTGAGCCACCCAGGCGCCCCGACAAATAAATAATATTAAAAAAAATAAAAATTCAGTGAACATGAGAAATAGCAGCTAAAGAGAAAAATCAGTAAACTGGTATAGGAGGAAATTGTTACACTGTGCCACTGAGAGATAAAAATAGAAAAATTTGAAAAAGAATGGCTTAAGTAATAAGGAGAAAAGTAGAGTCTAGTATGAATCTAATAGAAGTTTCATATTCAAAAAGATATGCCTGAAAATTTTCCACTTTTGATGAAAGACCAGTATCAGGAAGTACAGTGAGTCTCTCACAGGATGAATGAAAAGAATATATGAGCAGAGACATTGTTATCAAACAAATGGCAAAGGTAGATATACATGAATTAAGATAGGAATAGCTTTTCCAAAAAAGTTTATTCATTTATTTTTAGTAATTTCTACATCTAGCATGTGGCTTGAACTCACAACCTTGAGGTCAAGAGTCACATGCTCTTCTGACTGAGCCAGGCAAGCACTCCAGGAATAGTAATTTAATAATTCATTTAAGTGTCTTCTTAAGAAGACTGCACCAGGCTGTTCTAAGTGTCTCCGCCATTCTAGAGCTGATTGGGAAATGAATAGTATGCATATTACCAAATGTGTAATGTATTTCGTTTCAAGCTTTTATTTAAATTCTGGTTAACATATAGTATAGGTATTGATTTCAGGGGTAATTCAATGATTCATCACTTACATACAACACCCAGTGCTCATCACAAGTGGCCTCCTTAATACCTATCACATATTTAGCCCATTCCCTGTCCACATCCCTTACAGCAACCATCAGTTTGTTTTCTATAGTTTATATAGCTAATAGTCTCTTATGGTTTGCCCCCCCTTTTTTCCCCCTGAAAATGTGTAGTGTTATGTCAGGTAGTAAGAGAAGACAATAGAGAAATGTAAGGTATAGAGAATCACATGGAAGGGAGTAGCATTTTCAATTAGGATGGTCTGGAAAAGCTTTTCTGAGGAGGTGCCATTTGATATCCTTATATCAGGGACAAGGAAAGAACATAGATGAATCATGTGAGGAAGGGGAAAAGGAAGTGGTGCTCCGTGGACAGGCAAGAGGCAGGAATGAGACTGGCTTGTTTGACAAACAACTTACTGATGGAGTCAGATGTGGTGAGTGAGGAAGAAGAAAAAAGTCAAGGATAATGATTCCTAGATTTGTGATCAGTGCAACTAAGTGCATGGAAGCATCACTTAGGAGATGAGAAAGACAGGAGAGAAGTAGTTTTGGGGGTTCAGAAAATCAAGTTGGAGATCCATATATGATATGCAAGTAGAAAAGTCTAGTAAGTTATTGGATTTATGACTTGAATCTCAGGAGAGAGATTGAATAGGGAAGTAAATTTAGGAGACTTTGAGTATGGATGGTATTTAAAGAAAGATTTATAAAGATTAGATGAGATCACCAATGGAAAAAATATGGATTAAAAAAAAGAAGTAGGGGCGCCTGGGTGGCTCAGTTGGTTGAGCAACTGCCTTTGGCTCGGGTCATGATCCTGGAGTCCCAGGATCGAGTCCCGCATCGGGCTCCCAGCTCTGCAGGGAGTCTGCTTCTCCCTCTGACCTTCTTACCTCTCATGCTCTCTCTCACTGTCTCTCTCTCAAATAAATAAATAAAATCTTTAAAAAAAAAAAAAGAAAAGAAAAAAGAAGTAGACTCTCCAATGTTTAGAACCTCTCTCCAATGTTTAGGTGGTAGAGCAGGAACTAGATAAGAAACTGAGATTTGGCTAATGAGATAAAATCTTAGGAAGTGTGGTATCCTCAAAGTGATTAATGTCTTTTAAGGACAGAGTGACCTATTGTGATAGGTAGAGTGAGGCCTGAAAAATGATTATTGGATTTGCAAAGTAGAGGTTACTAGTGACATTGAAAAGTACAGTTTGGGGGCAACTGGGTGGCTCAGTTGGTTAAGCCTCTGGCTTCTGCTCAGGTTATGATTTTTGGGTCCTGGGATTGAGCCCTGGGTCAGGCTCCCTGCTCAGTGGGAAGTCTGCTTCTACCTCTCCCTTTGCCCCTCTACTTTCTCCCTCCTCCCCACCAAATAAATAAATAAAATCTTTAAACACATATACTTCTTTAAAGATGACAACATCAACATGGGAAAATATTTTGGAAAAGCAACATGACTCCTAAGAAATTATGAATAAATTAACATATTTAATAAATGACATAGATAATATGGAAAATACCTGAAATAGTAATGTGTTATTGGGATATTAATTAAGGCTTCATCCTAAGTATATCCTTTTGATTATCTAGTGTAATGAGAAATTTGAAAATTTTATTTATTTGAGAGAGAGAGAGAATGAGCGGGGTGGGGGCTAGGCAGAAGGAGAGGGAAAAGCAGGCTCCCCACTGAACAGAGAGCCTGACTGAGGGCTCAATCCCAGGACCCCAAAATCATTATCTGAGCTGAAGGCAGACACTCAACTGACTGAACCACCCAGTCTCCCCAACAATGAGAAATTTTAAATAGTACATATAAACCAAATCTAAAGGAATATAAAAATTCTAACCCAGCATTCTTTATCTGCCTTTTCAAAAAACCTTTTATTAGATATGAGATGTAAACTTAAAAGCCATGACATTGATCCTATGAGCCACATCTAAGAGTGAGTTTCTATTACACCAGTCACATTGTTCTCAATAATTAAATAATTTTACTTGTGTTATTTGTCTGGTAATGTCATTATTAACAAGGAGTACTAAAATGGCCTAAAGATGCGCAGTTGGAGGGAGAACATAGAAGGATGTGAAGATACAAATGGCCAACAGATGCATGAAAAAATGCTCAACATCACTTGGAATCAGGGAAATGCAAATCAAAACCACAGTGAGGGGGCGCCTGGGTGGCTCAGTGGGTTAAAGCCTCTGCTTTGGCTTGGGTCATGATCCCAGGGTCCTGGGATCGAGCCCCCACGTCGGGCTCTCTGCTCAGCGGGGAGCCTGCTTCCTCCTCTCTCTCTACCTGCTTCTCTGCCTACTTGTGATCTCTGTCTGTCAAATAAATAAATAAAATTAAAAAAAAAAACACCACTTCACATGGAATTGCTGAAATTAATAAGTCAGGAAATGACAGATGTTGGCAAGGATGCAGAGAAAGGGGAATCTTCCTACACTGCTGGTGGGAATGCAAGCTGGTGCAACCACTCTGGAAAACAGTATGGAGGTTCCTCAAAAAGTTGAAAATAGAGCTACCCCACGACCCAGCATTACAATTCTAGGTATTTACTCCAAAGATACAGATGTAGTGACCCAAAGTCACCTGCACCCCAATGTTTATAACAGCAATGTCCACAATAGCCAAACTATGGAAAGAAGCCAGATGTCCATTGACAGATGAATGGATAAAGATGGTGTGGTATAAATACACAATGGAATGTTACTCAGCCATCAGAAAATTGAAATCTTGCTATTGCAACAACATGGGTGGAACTAGAGAGTATTATGCTAAGTGAAACAAATCAATCAGAGAAAGACAATTATTATGATTTCACTCACATGTGGAATTTAAGAAAGAAAATAGAGGATCATAGGGGAAGGGAGGGAAAAATAAAATAAAGTGAAATCAGAGAGGGAGACAAAGCGTAAGAGACTCTTAATTATGGGAAATAAACAGGGTTGCTGGAGGGAAGGGGTTTGGGGAGATAGGGTAGCAGGGTGATGGACATTGAGGAGGGCATGTGATGTAATAAGCACTGGGTATTATGTAAGCCTGATGAATTACTGAACTCTACCTTTAAGCTAAAAATACATGATATGTTAATTAATTGAATTTAAATTAAAAAAATTTAAAAAGAATGTGGAGAATGACCTGTGAATCAGCTTTAAAAGCACTTTAAGCATTTCTACCTTTTATGGAGAATTAACACATTTATTCTAACCCTACAAAGTTTCTCGTATTTTTTTTTCTACTTTTAGTCCAAGATAATTTTAGACTCACGTGTAGTTATAAGAAATGATACAGAAAGAGGCACCTGGGTGCCTCAGTTGGTTGAGCATCTGTCTTCAGCTCAGATCATGATCCCAGAGTCCTGGGATGGAGACCAACATGGTTGGGCTCCCTGTTCAGTGGGGAGCCTGCTTGTCTCTCTCCCGCTGTCCCTCCCACTGCTTGTATTCCCTCTCTCTCAAATAAACAAATAAAATCTTTAAAAAAAAATGATGCAGATAACCTGAACCCTTTAAATAATTTTCTCCCATGATTACACCTTGCAAAAGTATAGTACCATACCACATTAATACATGCTGATACCACATTGATACAGAACATTTTCATCACAGCAAGAATCCTTTTTACAGACAGAGTCTTTTATAGTGCCCTGCCCCCTACTCAACCCTTGTCAACCACTCAGCTGTTCTCCATTTTTATAATTATGTCATTTCAAGAATATTATATAAATGGTATCATACGATATGTAACCTTTTCAATTTTCATTCATAATTTGCTGGCGTTCCATCTAATTTGGTGTGTGTACCAAGAGTTCATACCTTTTTAAAGTTTATGTATGAATGTATGTATATGTGTATGTGTGTATTTAAAATTTATTTTAAGTAATCTCTATACCCAGTGTGGCGCTCAAACTTATGACCCAGAGATCATGAGTCACACACTCTTCTGACTCAGCCAGCCAGCAACCCAGTTTATTCCTTTTTAATGCTGAGTAGTATTCCATGGTATGGAAGTACCACAGTTTTAACTATATATCCATTGAAGACTATCTGGGATAGCTCCAGTCTGGGGCTATGATGAATAAAACTGCTGTAGATGTTCATGTACAGGTTTTTGTGTGAGCATAAGTTTTTGTCTCTAGGGGTAAATGCCCAGGAATACAGTTGCTGGTCATTGATAGTTGCATATCTAGTTTTTAAGAAACTGCCATTCTGGTTTCCAGAGTACTATTTTATGTTCCCACCAATGTATGGGTGATCTAATTTCTCCATATTCTTGCCTCCTTGCTGAATGTTTTTATCATGAAAGGAGCCCTTCCTTGTTAATTTTGGAATAATTTTGTGTCAGATATTTTTTAGAATACCATTTTAATTCCTTTTGATATTTCCACTTCTGGTGCTTTTCACTGTTTCTTGTGGATTTTAGTTACCATACTATAACATTTCTTTGCAGCTAAAGAAACTCCAGAATGTCTTTTTTTTTCTTAAAAGAATTTAAAAAATGTATTTCATTTTGCATTTCTTTAAAGCAGATCTGTTGTCTCCATTGTTTATGATGAGAACAACCATTAATTGTCCTGGTTTCCACCTATATAAATGAGTCATTTTTCTCTTGCTGTTTTCTCTTGCTCCTTTGTCTTTCAACAATTTAGCTATGCTGTAGTTCTTTAAATATTTTTTTAATTTAAAAAAATTAAAATTTTCATTATTTTTAATTTTTATCTTCTTAATTTTATATATAGGTGTATGTTTTAAGGTTTATTTATTTATTTTAGAGAGAGAGAGAGCACACATGAGAGCTGGGTAGGGACACAGGAAGAGGGAGAGAATCCCAAGCAGACTCTCTGCTGAGTGCAGAGCCTGACATGGGGCTTCATCTCACAACCCTGACATCAAGACCTGAACTGAAATCAGGAGTCAGACACTTATAAGCTGAGCCACCCACGCATCCTAGAATCTCTTTTCTTGGTTAATTGAGCTTCTTTGATCTATCAACTAATGTTTTTCCTCAGATTTTGAAAGTTTTAATCATTGTTTCTTTAAATGTTTTTCTGTCTCCCTTTTCCTTCTGTTGTTCTGTATTTTGAATCGATTAATGTTGCCTCACAGACCTCTGAGTCTGTTAACTTTCTACAGTCTTTTTCATTCTATTCTTCAAATTAGATAAATTTTGCTAATTTAAGTTCGCTGATTCTTTCCTTGCCATATAGAATTTTGTGTTGAGCCCTTCTGGTGGATTTTTTATTTTAGTGAATGTAGTTTTCAACTCCAGAATGTCTTTTTTTTTTTTCTTAAAAGAATTTAAAAAATGTATTTGTTGACATTCTGTGGTTATTGAATCACTATTGTCATATTTTCCTTTAATTCTTTTTTTTTTTTTTTTGAGCCGGGGGCAGGAGAATAGAATAGTAATAATTTTGTGTCAGATATTTTTTAGGATACCATTTTAATTCCATTAAATAGGAGAGAGAGAGAGAATCCCAAGCAGACTCCATGCTGAGTGTGGAACCCAGTGTGGGGCTTGATCCCAGGACCTTTCTGTTTCTTTCCATGTTTCATAATTTTTGTTAAAAATTGTACAATTTAGATGATGTATTGTAGCAACCATGGATTCTGATCACATCCTCTCTACCCCTAAAGCTTATCATCGATGATTTCTGATTGTTTAGTAACCTATCCTGGAGTAAATCTGTGAAATCTGTTTGTCCAGTCTCTGCTCAGTTTGTTGTTGTTGTTATTTTTAAGGCTGACTTCCCAGTGCTCACCCCTTATTTCAGCCAGTGATTGGTCAGAAATTGTGCTCGTGTAGCCACTCTGGAAAATAGCACGGAGGTTCCTCAGAAAGTTGAAAATAGAGCTACACTATACCCAGCAATCATACTACTGGGTATTTACCCTAAAGATACAAATGTAGTGATCTGAAGGGGCATATGCACCTGAATGTTTATAGCAGCAGTGTCCACAATTGCCAAACTATGGAAAGAACCTAGATGTCCATCAACAGATGAATGGATAAAGAAGAGGTGATATATGTATATAATGGAATACTATGCAGCCATCAAAAGAAACAAAATCTTGCCATTTGCAATGACATGGATGGAACTAGAGGGTATTACGCTGAGTGAAATAAGTCAATCAGAGAAAGACAATTATCATATGATGTCCCTGATATGAAGAATTTGAGAGACAGAGTGTGGAGATTTGGGGGTTAGGGAAGGAAAAAAATGAAAGAAGTTGGGATCAGGAGGGAGACAAACCATAAGAGATTCTTAATCTCACAAAACAAACTGAGGGTTGCTGGGGGGGAGAGGGGTGTGGAGAGGGTGGTTGCTTTATGGACATTGGGGAGGATGTGTGATATGGTGAGTGCTGTGAAGTGTGTAAGCCTGATGATTCACAGACCTGTACCCCTGGGGCAAATAATGCATTATAGGTTAATAAAATAATTAAAAAAAAAAAAGAAATTGTGCTTGAATGCACAGAGCCAGTAGTATTTTTCCCTTCTGTTGAGAGATCTGTGAATAGGTTGGGGAATGCATTCAGTGTTCAGGACATTTTCAAGTTTGTCTCAATTTTTGTTTTCCCTCAGGAAAACTTATTTCTGTAGCCACAAATGCGTGGATAGTTTGGGAGTTCTCTAGTCTCTGCTACACATGCATGCTACTTCTGTTTAGCTAGGAATACATGGAAAGTTTATCAAGCCCATTTATGGTTGTCTCTCCTCCAAGATCTCTGTGATATGTCCTGCTAATCTGCCAGTGGGCTTCTTTCTGGCCCCAGTTGAGACTGCAACCTCACACTCTTGTGGACAGCTTCAGAATTTTCCTTTTTACTTTGGGGCATAGCTTTTCTGCTCTGCACTCTGAATCAACTCAGCCACCTCTGTCAGCGTAGCTGCTAGTTTTCATGGCCTGTCACATTGACTTTATTGATCCGGGGAGGAAGAGTAATGCGAACTGGTCAAGGAAACGGTGCCACAGACTTCTGCTGCTCCTAAGTTCAGTAGATTTTCATGAACAAATACTTCTCAGTTTATTGTATGCCTGTTTTCAGTAATTTGAGATGATGTTTTGACTTTTTTTTTTTTTTCCAGCTGTATCTTTTCTTTTGCAGAGAGAATTTGTTAAACTCCTTACTCCAACATGCTGGGAGCTTCCTTTTGGTGATTTTTGAAATGTTTATGTATGTGGTTTTTCATATAAAAACATACAAAATATTGCATGAAAATCATGTTTTTTATAGCCCATTTAAAAATTATTTTTGAAGACTATATTTCTGTTAATCTAATGAAGATTATAATTACATTGAAATTTAATCTTTTTATTGTTGCAGAGTTCCACCTACAAAGACAGGAATGAGGAATACAAAAGACAATTCACACATTTACCTGATACAGAGAAGCTGATAGCAGGTAAAAAAAGACAGGAAGTTGTAAAAATAATTTACTACCTCATTATCAAAATAGAACTGACAAGTGAAAATATTTGTAGAAAATTTAAGCCTTTGTGCTAGATAGAAAATATTATTGGAGATAAGTATCATATTAGGCAATGTAAAACTAAGTTGTAGTTTGGGGAGGAGTGATTTCTCACATAAAAATATTAAGTACTTGCATGTGTCCTGTCCCCATGCTTTAATAAAACCACCATTTTGTATCAAAAATAAATAAATAAATAAATAAATAAATAAATAAAATGAAAAAGTACTAGCTAAGAAAATAGAACTAAAAGAAAATTGTCACAATTTCTTCTGCTGCTTGTTTCATATGGTTTGTAGGAAAAATTTTAAATTTGATGTTCAATATGTATTACCTTTCCCTGGAAAAATGTATTCCTTAACAGATTATAGAGCAATTTTATAAAATTTTCTAGGGCTATATTATTTTCTTTCTTTCTTTTTGTAAGATTTTATTTATTTATTTATTTGACAGAGAGCACGAGCTCACAAGTAGGGCTATATTATTTTCATGTAAACTTTAATTTCTTTAAAAGTTTACTTATGTATTGTTTTAGTAGTCTCTATACCCAACGTGGGACTCGAATTCATGACCTTGAGATCAAGAGTCACATACTCTTCCACCTGGGCCAGCCAGGTACCCTCATGAAATCTTTCAGATAGATTTTATTTGAAATAGACTTTAAGAGGAAAAATTTAGCCATTTTTCTTATAAAAAGTGCTTTACTTTTGAAATAAGCTTAATATAGATTTTTTATAATCAAAATAAAAATCAAAATTTTAGTGTGTATTTCATTTAAACCATTTATTCATAGAAATTTCTGATTTGATACTGTTGGGCAATATTCCATAAAATGTAACTGAATTTCTAGATAGTTCAGCTTAGTGCCTAAATATCATTATAATGAATTAAAACAATTTCTAAGAACTTTTGAAAGTAATGCATTCTTATGACAAAATATTCAAATGCTATATAAGGGCATATAATGGGAAGTGAGTGGTCCTTCTGACCAAGACTACTGCAACATTTTTCCTGGCCTATATAACCACTTTTAGTGATTTTTTAATGTATATTTCCAAACATTTTCTGCAGGTATTTCAAGAGGCATGTACATATATCCCTAACGGAATTTAAATTAGAACATACAGTGCCTTACTCTTTGAACCTTGTTTTGAGCTCTTTTTATTAGCCTTACCTAAGGATCTACTTCATTCTTTCAATGCCTGCCTGGTATTCCACTAAATGAACTTTGTACCATAATTTATTTAACAAATCCTTTATTGATGGATATTTTCTTTGCTTCTTGTCTTTTACTATTTCTGCTAATATTACACCGAAACTTTTACATTTGTTTTGGCACATATGTGCGCACATATTGTAGGATAAATTTTACAAAGTTAAGTTGTGGCAAAAAGGTAATGAGCATTTAAAAATTTACCAATGCCAAGGGCGCCTGGGTGGCTCAGTCACTGGGCGTCTGCCCTTGGCTCAAGTCATGATCCTGGGGTCCTGGGACTGGGAGTGAGCTCCACCTCAGGCTCCCTGCTCAGCAGGGAATCTGCTTCTCCCTCTTCTCCTGGTTGTGTTTCCTCTCTCACTATCTCTCTTTCTGTCAAATGAATAAACAGAATCTTTCGAAAAATAATTTAAAAAGTTTCCTATTGACAATTTACTCCAAAGGCTTCACCAATTTGCATTTTCATTAAGTGTATGTAAGTACCTGTTTGCCACATCTCAGGAACTTTGCTTGAGTAGAATTTGGTAGAAATGGTACTTCATCCTTGTTTAAATATGCATTTCTTTAATTATAAAGGAGGTTGAACATTATTCATATGTCTGTAAACCATTTGTATTTCTTCTCCTGTGAACATTTCTCATCATAAACTTGCCCATTTTTCTGGTGGATGTTTGTCTTTTTCTTAATTTGTAGTAGCTTGTTAGATGTTTAAAAAATTAGATCTTTTTCATGTGTGTTGCAAATGTTTCTTGCTAGTTTGTCACTTGAAATTAAATACTTTTCATAGAAACCTTTACAAAATTTATCATACTTGTTGCCATCTTGAAAGAGTCTGATGATACAGTGACATATACTCATTATAAAACATTAAAGCTATAAAAAATATATAAAGAAAAAAGCTGAAAATTATTGGTCATCATAATACCTACATATAATTTTGGTTAAAATTGTTCAGATAACTTTTCTAGGTATTTTTCAGCATGTAAATTTGCTTTTAAAAATTTACATTTTGTAGTGTTCTCTCACTGATATAATAAACCTGTTCATTTTATAAAATTTGGAGAGTACAGACTTTTACAAAGTAGAATTAATACCACATATAAATATACTAAGCTACAGACTGAGAGAAAATAGTTGATAATCCCATATCTGATTTTTTAAAGATGAACAGGACTGGCCCTTTTTGAAAGAATATATAACCGGGGCACCTGGGTGGCTCAGTGGGTTCAAGCCTCTGCCTTCAGCTCAGGTCATGATCCCAGGGTTTTGGGATCCAGCCCTGCATTGGGCTCTCTGCTCAGCAGACTCTCGTCCGTTAGTGGTGGGAGTGCAAACTGGAGTATCTGCTTTGGATGGCAAGTTGGCATTTTCTTGTAAAGTTACACATACACTTAACCAATCCTAATTATTTTCTTAAGTGAACTGTAAAGCTGTGTTCCCAAAAGTCCTGTGCATGATTGTTTATAGCATCTTTAGTAATAATTGGGGAATAACCAAGATGTCATTCAACTGGTGAATGAGAGCTCCTTGAAAAAATGGTCCATTCTGGGGCTGGGACATTGAAGAATACAAGATAAGTGACTGTGGAGTATCTTGTAGTCTTATAGTGCCAGAAAATAAGGAAGTGCTTAAAAAAAAAAAAAAAAAAAAGGAGCCAACTTGAAAAAACTCCCAGTGGTCAAAGACAGAATAATTTGAGCAATAGTAAAATCAATAATGACAATATTGGATTATAACCTGAAGAATAAAATAAATATCCATCAGTCTATATTGCTATAAATGCTTGAATAATTAAATGTGTCGGGGAGAAGACACAGATCTTCCTCCAGTAGTATTCCCAGGTAATTTATATGCACTTAAAGTTTGAGAAGTACTGTTGTAGGATAACACTTGAGTGCCATACCTAAGGGTGAAAGTTTACTAGGTTTTATTCTCTGTACTTATAATAATGATGATGAAGAGGATCTCTAAAAGATTTTAACCAATCCATGTATATTTATACAACTGATTTCACCAGTGTGACCCCATGCGTAGCATCCAATATAAACAAGCCACTAATTTCACTAATGAAATCCCTTTTCTAATGTGACTATGCTGATTAGCCAAACATTTCTTTTTAAACCGTTAATAAAGGTAACAGAAGGGCTTAGAGTAGCCGCTGAAGGAGTATAGTCCTAATTAAAGTCTAATTGTTAGCTGACCTATCCCAAGTGTGAATCCCTGATTAGAACAGCTAACTATCCCTAGAATATTTCTAAAAACGTTTGCTTTAGCTGGAGTGCACATTTTCACTCCTAATATTCATTTGTGCCTTCTTTTTTTCTTGCTTAATCCTGGCCAAAGAAAATGTTATGTTGGGGAAATATAATTAAAAAGAAAATATCCTACCCATCCAGAAAACTCCTCAAAAGTAGAAAAGAAAGAAAACAGTTTTATTATTGAATAAGCATTCAGCTGGAATGGGTCTTGCATCACAGGTAATCTGTAAAAGAGATTGTGAAGAAAGACAGAAATCTCACCTTTTTAAATAACTGAACAGTTGCAACCCTTTAAAAAATGCTCTAAAGATAAATGATAACTAGTCTTCAAGAGGACTGGTAGTACTATTTATCGCACACAGTTCTTCATAAATTCACCTGATAATTGGGGCTACTCTCTGTTTTAACTAACTGGCTTTATGAAAAGGAAAAATAAGCATATCTTTATGACAAGAGTTAGTTTTACAATTTGGAGCGAGATGCCCACTGAAGTTAAGCTTCTACTCTATCACAGAAAGGGGGAGAAAGGGGGCTGTCTTTCTTGATGTTCACATTTTAAAGAGGTGACTGCTAGGTCCTTAAGAAAGCATTCCTGGGTTGTAAAACTGGCCAGGGCTTTTTTCACTATTTTTTTTTTTTTTTAAAGATTTTATTTGTTTATTTCACAGAGAGAGATCACAAGTAGGCAGAGAGGCAGGCAGAGAGAGGAGGAAGCAGGCTCCCCGCTGAGCAAAGAGCTCTATGTGGGGCTCCGTCCCAGGATCCTGAGACCAGGACCCGAGCTGAAGGCAGAGGCCTAACTCACTGAGACACCCAGGCGCCTATTTCACTTTTAAAAAGATTCACATATATCTGAAAGGAGCAAGAAAGAATTTACAAATTTTGTACAGAGACGTGAAGAAGTCTTTTTTCCCCTTTTTGTACCAGGGAAAATTAATTTTTTTCTTTTTCAATTTGTATTTACCTTTACAGTTGTCTCAGTAAAAAGCAAACAACACAAAAAAATGTAAAGTATAAAAAAGGAGATTGGTTGTGGCCCCTGGGTGGTTTAGTTGGTTGAGTGTCCAACTCTGATTTCGCTCAGGTCATGGTCTCGGGGTTGTAGGATCAAGCCCCACCTCCAGCTCCACACTGGGTGTCAAGCCTGCTTGGAACTCTCTCTCTTCTTCTCCTCTACCTCTCCCTGCTTGCTCTCTCTCTAAAAAAAATAAAAAATGAAAAAGGAGAATGGTTTCTTTTCTTTTTTTTTTTTAAAGACTTTATTTATTTGACAGAGATCACAAGTAAGCAGAGAGGCAGGCAGAGAGAGAGGAGGAAGCAGGCTCCCTGCTGAGCAGAGAGCCAGATGTGGGGCTTGACCCCAGGACACTGAGATCATGACCTGAGCCCAAGGCAGAGGCTTAATCCACTGAGCCACCCAGGTTCCCAAGAATGGTTTCTTTTATAATTTAAATATTAAATCTGAAAGCAGATTTTAAAATGTTGTTCTGGAGAGTCTTTTTTTTTTTAAAGATTTTTATTTATTTATTTCAGAGAGAGAGACATACACAGTGAGAGAGAGAACACAAGCAGGGGGAATGGGAGAGAGAGAAGCAGACTTCCTGCTGAGCAGGGAGCCTGATGTGGGGCTCCATCCCAGGACTCTGGGATCATGACCTGAGCTGAAGGCAGACGCTTAACGACTGGGCCACCCAGGTGCCCCTGGAGAGTCTTTTTTAAGGCAATGTTAGCATTATTGTGTTCCCATAGATGATTGCTGCTAGATAAGGATATTTTGGAAAAAAAAGAAAAGAATACTTTGGGATGTATATTTCCTGACATGATTGTTTAAGAACACATTCTTTTAATTCACTGTTATCTCCCTTATAGATAGATGATGTCTAAATCCTTTGATAAAACTATAAATAGGTCATCTTGTTTATTTATTGTGCAATTTTACTCTAGAAGTATATGGTGCTTATACACTCCATCTGTATTTCCATAACACTTGGTACATATTTCCACTCTAACCTTTGTTGTGTTATAGTTAATAAATCTTTAAGAATTGGAGCCATTCAATTGCTCCAAAATTGATTATGTAATAACTAGTTAGTTGATGTTAACACACATATCAAAGTGATCTATGTTGCTTGGTTAATTTACTTAATTTTATTCTATCTTTCTAGTCACTAATTATAAAGTTATAAAATCCACAGGCCAATTTTTTTTTTATAGACCAATTTTTGTATATATCTGTTTTGGGATTCCCACTCCCCTCCCCTTTTTTACCTCTATCCTAGAGGTTGGGGGGAGGAATAGAAGGAGAGGGAGAAAGACAATCTTCAGCAGACTCCTTGCTGAATTTGGAGCAGGATGGGACTTGGGGCTCTATCCCACCACGCTGAGACCATAACCTGAGCTGAAATCAAGAGTCAGATGCTTAACTGACTGAGCCAGCCAGGTGCCCCAGGGAAACCCTTTTTTAAAACACTGAAAAAAGTCTGTCAATCTATGACAAATAGTCTTCAGTTAAAATAATCTGGTTGGTTGCTATAGCTTTGAACATAGTTAATGTAAAATGGTGCCTTTTACATAGTGTGGTCCACAGGCTAGCGGTGTTGGTGTTACCTGGAATCATGTTAGACTTGAAACTCTTTACCCTGCTCCAGACATATTTAATCAGAAACTTCTGGGGAGGGGCCTAGCAATCTGTGTTTTAATAAGTGTGCCAAGTATTTCTGATCTGAAATACAAGAAGCACTAAATTAATAAAATGATTCAGTGGCTTAGATAAAAATTTCAGGATACCTCAAGGTGACCTTAAGCCCAATCCCTGTTTTAGAGATGCATACCCATAATGAGTAACTTAATCTACTTAATTATTTACTAGGATTTTTGTTTGGGGGCATCTCAGTTTTGTTCTGCTGAAGAAAACATTTTGCAAGACTGAATTACTTTGCTCAATTTTTAGTATTTGCTTAGAAATTTAACATGATTGAATTTAAATATTTTGAGGTTTATACCTCAATGACGTTTTCCTAAAATTGTTAATCACTTTATATAGTTTTTAAATTTATCAGTTAAACTAAATCTTCTCACAGTGATGAGGGAGCAGAAGGCAAGCTGGAGACAAAGCAAAAGCTGACACCATGCCACCCACTCCGCACTTCCCACTCCTGGGGTGGGACACCTGTGACATTCTTCCAGGAATCTCCCAACTGTCTTAATCTTAATACCCAGCTAGAGGGGAAAACAACCTTAACTTGACAAGGTCATGGCCTCTAGTATTTTGTAGGTATCCTGTAGGTGGGTCCTCTTCAGCATATGAAAGTTCTTTTGAAATGCTTTCCCTTACTTCCCCCTACTCCCGAGTATATAATCAGCCACCCATCACAACCGCAGTTCAGCTGGTCTTTCTGCCCACGGTCCTGTACCTGTGCTTTGATAAACCACCATTTTGCACCAGAGATGTCTCAAGAATTCTTTCTTGTTTGTCAGCTTCAGAGCTCACCCCACCAAACCTCACCTATATTCCCAAACTCCATCAATAGCACCCCTTTATATCTTGAATTATTGATAATTTAGCTATACTATTTACATTAGCCAAAGAGCCAAATCTAAATCATGGTATTAACTTACTGGTGGATAGTGGCATTTACCAGAACACTCCTGATTTTGCTGGATTTTAGTGCTGTGGCAGAGAGGACCAACTTTGAAACTAACTTAAAATCTATACAATTTTTTGAATAATGATTGTCCCCTTCCTCACCCTCTTCCAATGTCTAATCACCACTCCCCCATCAGTATTACCTCTTAAATATCTCAAGTATATTTACTTGAGTAAAGTAGTTACATAAAACTATTTCTTTCTCAATACTGTCATTTCTAAGTCTGAGCCACCATCAGTTTTCCCCTGGACTTTCAACCCATTTATATGAATCTATTCTCATAGTGTGAAAAAAGTAGTCTTGGATAATACACATCTGATCGGGCCCCTTCTGCCTGAAACTCATCAATGGCAAAACAAAACAAAACACTTCATCAGTGGCTTCTTGTAAAGTTCACAGTCTACCATAGCCTGTGAACCTTACATGATCTAGTTTCTCCAGCTTCTCTAGCCCAAAGTTCTTTGTATGCTTTTTCTTCTTTCTCAGGTATGCTTTCTCTTTCTACCACAGGGTCTTCGCACATGCTCTTTCTTCATAGTCCAGCTGACCATTTATTGACCTTTAGTTCTTAGTTTAAAAACTACTTTTTCTGATATACACTCTCCCTGCCCAATCCCCTCATACCTGGGTCCTCTTTGTTATAGTCTCTCATAGCTTTCTCTACACTTGATCATTATACTTATTTTGTATTTGTTTGTTATTATATACCTTCCCTTCTAGACTGTTTCATGAGGGAAAGGCCCATGTTTGGTAATGCTAGTTCCAGCAAAATATCTGGTGTGTGGTGCCCAAAGTATCTGAATCAGTGAGTGATTGAATGAACAAACAAACTAATGAACAAAGAGCGATGACTTTTCATGTGTTAAAGTAGGATGAGATTATAAAGTTGCCAGATTTTTGTGAATAAGCTGTTCCTTATTCTTGTGTGTTTAGATTATGCTTGTGCTCTTCAGAGGGACATTTTGCTTCAGGGACGTCTATATCTTTCAGAAAACTGGCTCTGTTTCTATAGCAACATCTTCAGATGGGAAACTACAGTAAGATGTATTTGGATTTGATTTGTTGATACAAATAATTGCATAGGTAGAAATATATGCAGTCTTCCTAAAAATAATATACTTTGGATTCCAAAGTAAATAAATATATATTTATATTTGTATATTGTACTTGTATTGCATGTAATAGATATATATATACAATTTATATACTGTTGAATTATGTAATCTATTTTCTTAGTACATTGAGCTCCATTTGTACATATTTAATACAGTTTGAGAAAGAGATTTCAGGTTGAAAAAAGCTTGAACATACATCCATTTGACTGCCAAAATCATGTCTTATGTGACAGACTGTCTGGATTTTGTTTGTGTGTGTATGTGTTAATATGGAACATGAACACCCACATGTCTTTTCACACTCTATCCTAAACTTAGAGATAAGAGCTGTGGAGGAAATTATTGACGGGGGAGAATGTCTGACTGCTTACCCTGTTTTTTTCAAAGAATGAAAGCATGTACTTATTATTATTAACTCCTTCATGTTTTTCAGTGGAATATTCTGGATTAGGTTGATGTAATACTTGGTATTTTGTGCTGTACATGTTTCTGAAAAATCCATATAATAATTTTTCATTCTTTTGTGTGTTTAGATTTGTATTGCATTAAAGAACATAACCTTCATGACTAAGGAGAAAACTGCTCGACTCATCCCAAATGCTATCCAGATTGTTACAGAGGGTGAAAAGGTGAAAAGCTTTTCTGCCTTTGCTTTATTATATAATGTGGAGAAAATCTGCTTCATACTGATACATCAGTGTTGGTAATTTTTCTTGGAGTTAGGAATTTGTAGTAGAAATAAATTGTATTTAATACTAAATTTAATACTAAATTAGTTGTTGTGCTGTGTAGTATTACTGAGCCACCCAGGTGCCCCTTTAACACTGTTTTAAGTTCTGTATAGATATTTTCTTATTTAATTTTCACAAAAATTTGTTACTATATTTTATTCTCATTTTTCTCAGATGAGGAAATTAAGCAAAAGAAAAAGAACCCAAGGGGCACCTGGGTGGTTCAGAGGGTTAAAGCCTCTGCCGTCGGCTCAGGTCATGATCCCAGGGTCCTGGGATCAAGCCCTGCATCGGGCTCTCTGCTCAGCAGGGAGCCTGCTTCCTCCTCTCTCTCTGCCTGCCTCTCTGCCTACTTGTGCTCTCTGTCTGTCAAATAAATAAATAAATAAATCTTAAAAAAAAAAAAAAAAGAAAAAGAACCCAAAGTCATAGGACTAAGTGGTAGATTATATACAAGAGTGGACAGAATTGATAAATTATTTAGTTTAAGAAGTGGGAACTATAGTTTTATCTTTTCTTGTTCAGATACCAATCTTTTAAATTCTTGCATTTTAGTAAGAAAGTTACCTTTTTATGAATGTTAGCAGTTTATTGACCTAATATTTGTAAATGGTCTATTTGGGCAGGTAAAATTATGTAATGCAGTGATTCAAATGGAAATTTTTTTTCTTTTTGTTTCCTTTTATTTTTTATTTTTTTATTTATTATTTTTTTTTTTTAGATTATTTATTTATTTATTTGACAGGCAGAAATTACAAGTAGGCAGAGAGAGAGAGGAGGAAGCAGGCTCCCCGCCGAGCAGAGAGCCCGACGCGGGGCTCGATCCCAGGACCCTGGGATCATGACCTGAGCTGAAGGCAGAGGCTTTAACCCACTGAGCCACCCAGGCGCCCCCCTTTTATTTTTTTAATTGTATAACGTCCCTCAAGTTATGGCAGTGTACCTTGTGCCACTGAATTTTCAAAATGTACCTTTTTTTTTTTTTTTTTTTACTGTGCTTCAAATAAATAGAAAAAATAGTTCTAAAAAAAAAGAAGTAGGAACCAAATGGACTAGGAGATTTTTCTTATCTATATATCTGAAAAAAATGATATAAGATTATGATAATGCAAGAAAGCAAAACAGTTTGGTCTAAGGAAAGGAAATAGAGGATAAGTAGTTATCATTAAGTAGTTATCATTAGGCCATATATTATGTATATAATTCTATTTGGAAAATCTCCTCGATATAGTCTTGTTATGAAAAGTTTTGCTTCATGGAGAGTGTTACATAGCAACATTTCAATTTATTAACTGGAAAATAGCACTTTAAAAATTTTCTATAAAAAGTATAAATGCCCAAAATATTATTTGTTTGACTTTTTTTTTTTTTTTTTAGCAAATCAAACATATAACTGAGCTTTCTCATCCTTAAAAATAACTACTCAATCATGAAAAGTCACTAACTATGGGGTCGGAAGGATGAAACACTGAGAGACTGTATTTAGTGCTGTCACTTGTCAGATTTTCTCATAAAAGCCTATTTTAAAACGTGACTTTGCAAAATCAGTTAAATGCAGAGGAAGAGATGGGGCTAAAAGCAAACATAGAATTATAGATTGAAACATGCTATTTTTTTTCTATAGCATTCAAAGCAAAGTTAAGTTTTAACATGGGTGTTTTACATCTATAATTAGTAGAAATTAAGCATTTCTGGATTTTTTTAGAAGACTATGAAAGATATGATTTGAAATTAAGATCCTTAAAATAAATTGATCTCTGGAATCCACTTGAATTTTTGAAAGATTTATTCATTTATTTATTTTTAGAGAGAGAGGAAGTGTGTGCATGAGTAGGGGGGGAGGGGGAGGGGCAGAGAGAGAATCTTCAAGCAGACGCCCTGCGGAGAATGGAGCCCATGACTCATAAGATCTTAATCTGAGCCGAAACCAAGAGTCACTCATTTAACTGACTGAGACACTTAGGGGCCCCCACTTGCATTTTTTTTTAAGGCTTTATGTATACTTGGCTCATATGGGCACCAAATCATGCCTCTTTGGAAAGTTCAGAATAAATAAAGTTTTAATCTTTTTCATAAGTTTTAAAGATTATTGTAATAAACTACGTGTAGATAAATATTTACCTATTTCAAGCTCCTTTTCTGAGTAAATATTGATAAAATTGTATTTCCTGTAATATAAAGTTTTTAAACATTTTATTTCATTAGAGAGAGAGCATGTGCCTGTATGGGGGTGCAGAGGGAGAAGGAGAAACTCTAAGCAGACTCCATGCTGAGCACAGAGCCCAATGTGCGGTTTTATCTCAGGACCCTGAGATCAGACTCAACAGGCTGAGCCACCCACATGCCCCTGTAAGATAGTTTGTAAAGGCACCTTGTTCAACCTCTAATTACCTATTTTTATTATATTGTAGCAAAGAGTGAAACAAAAATAATATATGAAATAGGGTTGGTGTCCCTTTAGTTTGCTTTAATCATAGCAGGTGCCAACAGATCTTCATGACAGATCCTGTCACCCACCCCCACTTGTTTTTAATGACACTGAAATTATCTCACCATTTTTCTTTGCAGTTTTTCTTTACATCTTTTGGTGCCAGAGATAGAAGTTACCTCAGTATCTTTAGGTTGTGGCAGAATGTACTATTAGACAAGGTAAGTGTTCATACCAGAGGCAGGTGCTTCTTATAATAGCAGCCTCCCAATGTGTACCTCCATAGTGTTTGCAAGTTGAATTTTTCTGGAGTTAATTTGACTAGACTATACAAATTCCACGATGAACCACGAAGCAAAACAGAATCCATAGTTATGTTAAGATGTTAATTTTACAGTAAGTCTCCCTTTTATTTGCAGGGAATATTGTCCAAGGCCCATAGTGGATGCCTGAAATTGCACATAGTACTGAACTCAATACATATGCTATGTTTTTCCTATACATCCATACCTATGATAAAATTTCACTTATAAATGAGGCACAGTAATAGATTCATAAAAATAACTAATAATAAAATAGAATAATTATAACAGTATACCATAATAAAACTTATGTGAATGTGGTATCTCTCTCGCTCTCAAGATATCTTATTGTACTGTACTTCTTCTTGTGATGATATGAGATAATGAAATGACTGCATGATGCAATGAGGTAAGGTATATGACAGGCATTGTGATGTATTGTTAGGTACTACTGACATTCTGATGGTGTGTCAGAAGGAGGACAATCTGCTTCCTGACTGTGGTTGACTGTGGGAACTGAAAGGGGGGGAAGTGAACCTGTGGATAAGGTGGGGGGACTACTGAAATCCCCAGGGTAACCATCAAGAAAATAACTTTAAAAATATGGTAAAAGAAACATCAAGGGAATTAAAACTGGTATCTGTTTAACTGGTATGAAGGCAGTAATGGAGGAAGAGAGGGACAAAAAGACACAAGATATATAGAAAATATAAAAATGGTAGACATTATATTTAAATCATTAAACATAGATTAAGCACTTAAATCAGAAGGCAGAAGTAGGCAGAAAGAATGAAAAAAAAAAAAAAAAAGACATGCTCTGACTCTATGCTGTCTGTTTGAAACATGTTAAAGATACAAACAGATGGAAAAAAAGACACTATTACAAATAGTATCCAAAAAATAGCTGAAGTGACTGCAGTAGAATCAGACAAAATAGACTTTGAGATAAAAATAAAGATAAGGAATGATATTTTATCATAATAAAAGGGTCAATCCATCTGGAATGTATAACAATCATAAACTTACATCTGATAACAGAACCTGTGTGTGTGTGTGTGTGTGTGTGTGTGTACGTATACTCCTAATAACAGAACCCTAAAATACATCAAACAGAACTAGAATGAAGGGGGAAATAGATAATTTTATTAATACCTAATAATAGTTGGAGATTTCAATACCCTACTTTTAATGATGGGTAGAATAACCACAGAGATCAACAAGGAGATAGAAAATTTGAACAAAACTATAAACTAACTAGAACTAAAAAACATCTATGAGACTCTCAAAGGAGAATATACATGTTTCTCAAGTACACATGGAACACTCTCCTGATAGACCGTATGCTAGGTCATAGAAGCAAACTTAATAAATGCAAGAGGATTGAAATAATATAATGGACTGTACAGTGAATGAAATTAAAAGTCAATAACAGAAATTTGGCAATTCATAAAAAGTGGATATTAAACAAAACATTCCTAAATAACCAATGAGTGAAAGAAGAAATCACAAGAGAAATTAGAACATACTTCAAGTTAAATGAAAGCAAAAACATAACATACCAGAACTCATTGGGTACAGTTAAAGCAATGAATAGAGGAGATTTTATAACTATAAATATCCATATTAAAAAAAGGATTGATCTCAGGGTGCCTGGGTGGCTCAGTTGTTAAGCATCTGCCTTCGGCTCAGGTCATGATTCCAGGGCCCTGGGATCAAGCCCCACATTGGGCTTCCTGCTCATCAGGAAGCCTGCTGCTCTCTCCCCCACTCCCCCTCCTTGTGTTCTCTCTCTTGCTGTGTCTCTCTGTCAAATTAAAAAAAAAAAAAAAATCAATAACCTAACTTTCCACCTTAAGTGTTAGGGCAAAGAAAACAAACTAAAGACAAACAGAAGCAAGGAAATGCTAAAGACTAGAACCGAATGAATGAAATAGAGAATAGAAAAACAGGCAGTCAACAGAATGAAAAGTTCTTTCTTTGAAAAGATCAGTGAGGTTTAACTAGACTGACCAAGAAAAAAGATTAAAATTATTACATTCAGAAGTGAAATTGATAACATTACTATTGACCTTACAAAATGAAAAGGGTTCATACTATGGACATTTTATGCCAACAAATTAGTTAACCTAAGTGAAATGGACAATTGTGACTAGAAAGTCATAAATCATTGCAACTGACTCAAGTAAGAATAAAAAATCTGAATAAGCCTATAACAAGGAAAGAGATTGAATTAGCAATAAAAAAAATCTACCCACAAAGAAAAGCTCAGGCCCAGATGGCTTCAATGGTAAATTCTGCCAAATGTTTACAGTAGAATTAACATCAATCCTTCATAAAGTATTTCAAAAAATAGAGGAGGAGAGAATACTTCACAACTCAGTCCAAGAGGCCATTATTACCTTCATAACCAAGTCCAGACAAAGAACTTCACAAGAAACTTATAGGGCAATATTTATGTTCACTGTGTCTATGTTCATTTTGTCTATGAATATAGACATAAAAATCCTCAACAAAACCTAAGTAATTTAGTGAAGCAAATCCAGCAACATATAAAAACAATTTTAAAACAGTTAAATGCCATGACTAGATAGGATTTATACAAGGTTGATTGAACATATGAAAAGCATTCAATGGGGGCACCTGGGTGGCTCAGTGGGGCCCTCTGCCTTCGCCTCTGGGTCATGATCTCAGGGTCCTGGGATCTAGCCCTGCATTGGGCTCTCTGCTCATCAGGGAGCCTGTCCCCTCCTCTCTCTGGCTGCCTTTCTGCCTACTTGTGATCTCTCTGTCAAATAAATAGATACAATCTTTTTTAAAAAAAAATCATTCAATGTAATACACTATATTAGTAGAATAAAGGACAAAACCCACATGATCATCACAGTCAAAAAAAAAAAAAAAAAAAAGGTGACAATATCCAACATAAAGAAAAACAAAACCAAAACCAAAGTAGGACTAGCAGGGAATTTCTTTGACTTGATAAAGCTTACAGCTAACATACTTAATGGTAAGAGACTAATGCTTCCCCACCTTAGGTCGGGAACAAGACAAGAGTGTCCTTTCTTGCCATTTCTATTCAACATTGTATTGAAGGTTCTGACTTCATTAGGGAAGGGAAAATAGGCAAGAAAAAGAAGTAAAAGTCATTCAGATTAAAAATGAAGAAATAAAACTATATTCACTGGCAGATGATATGGTTTTGTATTTGTAAAATTCTAAGGAAATCATTAGAAACCCATTAGAACTTACAAGTTCAGGAAGTTGCAGAATATATGATCAAAATACAAAAATCAATTATATTTTATACACTGACAGTGAACAGTCCCAAAATTTAAAAAAAATGATTCACTTATAATAATATAAAAAAGAATAAAATACTTGGGAATAAACTTAACAAAAGAACTTTAAGATGAACACGGGAAGTTAAAATAGTTAATAAAAGAAACTAAAGAAGACAAGTGAAAAAAATCTCATGCTCATGGGTCAGAAGACGATATGGTTAAGATGGCAATATTCCCCATTTACCAGGTTGATCTGCAGATTCACTGCAAACCCTATCAAAATCCCAACTGGCATTTATTTATTTATTTAGTCTTTTAAAAAATTTTTCTAATTGAAAAGCAGATCGTAAAATTCATATGAAATGCAAGGTACCCAGAATAGTCAAAACAGTCTTGAAAAAGAGCAAAATTGAATTAATTAGTCTGTTACGGCTGCCATAACAAAATACTACAGACCTGGCAGCTTAAACAACATAAATCTATTTTCTAATGCTTCTGGAAGCTGGAAGTCCCAGATCGTGGAATAGACAAGGTGAATTTCTGGTGAGACCCATCTCATTGGCTTGCAGCCTTCTCATTGTGTCCTCACATGGCTTTCCCTCTATTCATGCACATTCTTGGTGGCTCTTCCTCTTACATGAATACCAGTCCTATTAGGGTAGGGCGCCCTCACAACTCTGTCTTAGTTGGGGCTGCAATAACAAAATGCTATAGACAGGGTGACTGAAACGACAGAAATTTATTTCCTCATAGTTCTAGAGGCTGGAAGTCTGAGCTTTGGTGGGGTTCTGGTGAGAACACTTCTTGGCCTTCTCATTGTGTTCTGACACAGCCGGGAAGGAAAGAGAGAGCCAGAGCCAGAGCCAGAGCCAGAGCCAGAGCCAGAGCAAGCTAACTCTCTGGTGTCTTCCTATAAGGGCACTAATCGCATCATGAGAGTCCCACCCTCATTTACCTCATCTAAACCTAATTATCTCCCAGAAGCCCTACTCCAAATGTTGGGAGTTTGAGTTTCAACATGAATTTTGAGGGGAAACAATTCAGTCCATAGCAACCTCATTAACTTTAATTTTCTCCTTAAGGTCCCTACCTCCAAATTAGTCACGTTGGGGGTTTAGGGCATTACATACCAATTTTTTTTTTTTAAGATTTTATTTATTTATTTGACAGAGAGAGATCACAAGTAGGCAGAGAGGCAGGCAGAGAGAGAGAGAGGAGGAAGCAGACTCCCTGCCAAGCAGAGAGCCTGATGCGGGACTCGATCCCAGGACTCTGAGATCATAACCTGAGCCGAAGGCAGCGGCTTAACCGACTGAGCCACCCAGGCGCCCATTACATACCAATTTTACGGGAATGCAATTCAGTCTGTACTATTGGAGGACTTGCACTTTTTGTTTTGATGTTTACTACAAAGCTGCAATAATGAAGGCAGTAGGTTTACTGATGTAGGTCTAAACATACACGTTAATGGAATAGAATTGAGAGTCCAGAAATACAATCTTACACTTATCAGCCCTAATTTGATTTTTGACAAGGGTGCCAAAACAGTGACACAGGAAAAGAAGTCTTTTCATCAAATGGTACTGGAATAACTAAATGATCCATACAAAAGAATGAGTTTTGATTCCTACTTCAGGCCATATACAAATATTAAATCAAAATGGATCATAGACCCAAAGGTATGATCTTAAAGTATAAAACTTTCAGAAGAAACTGTAGCTATAAATCTTAATGACTTTTGGATTAGACAGTAGTTTCTTAGATATGACACCAAAAGCTCAAGTGACAAAAGAAAAAAGTAGATAAATTGGATTTCATCAAAATTAAAAACTTTTATGCATGAAGGTGTCCATCAAGAAAGTGAAAAGACAACACATTAGATTGGGAGAAAGTATTTGCAAGTTATATATCTGATCAGGCATTTATATCCAGAACATATCAAGAACTCTAACAACTCAACAAGAAAAAGACAAATAGCCCATTAAGAAAATGCACAAAGGATTCGAAAAGTCATTCCGCCAAGGAGGATATACAAATGGCCAATAAGTGCAGGCAAAGATGTGCAATGTCTTCAGCTACTGGGGGAACATAAAACCACAATGAGATACTACTTCACAACCCCTGGGATGGCTGAAATAGACATTAACAAATGTTGAGGATATGGAATAATGAAATCTCTCACACATTCTGGTGGGGTTGTTAAATTATGAAAACTTTGAAGAATAGTTTGGGAGTTTCTCAAAATGTTAAACATAGTTACTGCATGATCCCGCAATTCCACTCCTAGGTTTTTATGCAAGAAAATTGGAAGTGGGGGCGCCTGGGTGGCTCAGTGGGTTAATAAGCCTCTGCCTTCGGCTCAGGTCATGATCCCAGGGTCCTGGGATCGAGCCCCGCATCAGGCTCTCTGCTCAGCAGGGAGCCTGCTTCCTCCTCTCTCTCTCTGCCTGCCTCTCTGCCTACTTGTGATCTCTCTCTGTCAAATAAATAAATAAATAAATCTTTAAAAAAAAAAAAAAAAAAAAAAGAAAATTGGAAGTGTGTGCTCACACAGATACTTGCACTTGAAGGTTCTTAGCATTACTCATAAAGCCCCAAAGTGGAAACATCCTAAATGTTCATCAACTGATGAATGGTGAGAAAAATGTATATTCACACAATAGAATATTATTCATCAATAAAAAGGAGTGAAGTACCAATACATATTACAACATAGATGAACCTTGAAGCATTATCATATGTGAAAAAAACCCATCCCCAAAAAACATATACTGTATGATTCTGCTTTTATGAAATGTCCAGAGTAGGCAAATTCACAGAAGTAGAAAGTAAATTTGTTTCCAGGAGGAGGGAGGAATGGATTTGGGTGACTTTGGGCAGATGAAATGTTCTAAAAGTTGTGATAGTTGTACAGCTCAGGATATGTGAAAAATTCTGAATTGTACACTTAAAGTGAGTTTTGTTCTATGTTATTTATAGTTCAATAAATCTATTTTTTTTAAAATGGCTTGGAGGGTGGAGTAGAGATTTCCTTTGCTGCTGAAGCTCAAACACCACATGCCAGAACTCTATCTTCTCTCTTCCCGACTCTCCAGCTAAGTCCCTCACTGGAGTGGACAAATTGTGGCCTTCTTGGCTCTTAGGGTTGAATGTTTTTCCAACTTTGGGCCAGCTGCTGTGGTCAGGGACTTCCAAACAGTGCCCCACTGGGATGCTTTCACTTCCCAGAGTGCTGGGGGTAGGAAGTGGCCTGGAAGTCCCCAAATGGAGGGTGAGGGTGGGAGTGGGGGAGTTTCCCAAACCCAGCCCCTCCTCCCTCCTCAAGGGACTAGAACTGGCAGCAAAGCACCATGTCCAAGCTTGTCCCACTCTCCTGAGTCTTTCTTGGCATTTGGGCATTCTGCCTCCTTGGAACCCCATATCCATGGTCCCGGACAGGGTGATGCGGGCCTCAAAGTGAGGAGTCTGGTGGCCTGCAGCAGCCACTGGCAAGAGTATGAAGTGGCTGCATTAAGGCTTGCTGCCCTACAGCTCTGTGTTGCCCTTTCCAGGTTGTGCTGCAGGAAGCCTCTTTCTGGGCTTAGGCCCACCATGTTCGGATGCATTGCTACAGTTACAGTGGGCTGCTCTTAATGGCATAGGGTGCAAACTCCAGTGTTGCCCTAGAGACCTGGCTAGTGCTACTCTCCAGGGCCAAGGTTTTTGAGTGGTCTGGAAATACCCCAGGTGCATTTCCCTAATTCTAATAAGGAGCCAAAGACTGCTACTGCATTTGGTTATGCACCTGATCTGAGTGTCCCTCCCCAAATCCAGTTTGTGCTTATCACAGATGAGAAAGTTGTGATACATCCTTATGAAAACAACTCCAGGAAAGTGATAAAGTTCAGGTTTACAGATGAGCCAAGGAAGAAACTGAGATCTGAATTTTAATGAAAAAATTGAAAAATTTCTTTGGTTTTTAAAAAAGATTTTATTTATTTATTTGAGAGAGAGAGAGAGTGAGCATGAGAGAGAGCATGAAAGGGGGGAGGGGCAGAGGGAGAAACAGCCTTCCTTGCTGAACAGGGAGCCCAATATGGGTCTGGATGTAGGACTGGATCCCAGGACCCTGGGACCATGATTAGAGCAAAGGCAGGTGCTTAACCTACTGAGACACCCAGGTGCCCCATCCTTTGTTTTTTAAAGTGGTAAAGCCACATTGGTTAGATTTCTTGATCTTTTGTAATACTATTAAAAAACCCCCCACAAAATCCATAAAATGCACAGCATAACTACAGAGTTCTATAAAACAACACAAGTCTTTTGAATAATGTCATATTTATTAAAAATATTTTAAGAGACTTTAAGTTCAGAATATTATATTCATATTTACTTGTAATTAGGAATCTGAGAGTAATAGTAAATATGTCTACTTAGCTTACTTTTTATATGAGAAGGCCTTAAAGCACATTAATCTAGAAAAAAGATGAAGGTAAATATAACAAAATGATTTTAAAATCGCATGTGTCTCTCTGTGTGTGTTTTGTATGTGTTTTATTGATTTCTCCAATAAAATAAATCCACATAAAGGGAAAAAAAAATGGAGACAAGTATGGTTCCTTGAGAAAGAATGCTTTTAAAAGTACATTTTTCCCCCCAAGGTGCCTGGGTGGCTCAGTTGGTTAAGTGTCTGCCTTTGGCTAACGTCATGGTCCCCAGGTCCTGGGAACAAAACCTGAGTGGGGTTCTCTGCTCAGCAGGAGTCTGCTTCTCACTCTCCCTCTGCCCTTCCCCCTCATGTCCTTTCTCTCTCAAATGAATAAATGAAATATTTTTTTAAATTTATTTTTTATTTATTTTCAGCACAACAATATTCATTATTTTTTTTAAAGATTTTTTATTTATTTGACAGAGATATCGCAAGCAGGCAGAGAGGCAGACAGAGAGAGAGGGGTAAGCAGGCTCCCCGCTGAGCACAGAGCCCGATGCGGGACTCAGTCCCAGGACCCTGAGATCATGACCTGAGCTGAAGGCAGCGGCTTAACCCACTGAGCCACCCAGGTGCCCACAGTATTCATTATTTTTGCACCATTCCCAATGCTCCATGCAATCCGTGCCCTCTATAATACCCACCACCTGGTACCCCGACCTCCCACCCCCCGCCCCTTCAAAACCCTTAGATTGTTTTTCAGAGTCCATAGTCTCTCATGGTTCACCTCCTCTTCCAATTTCCCCCAACTCCCTTCTCCTTTCTAACTCCCCATGTCCTCCATGCTATTTGTTATGCTCCACAAATAAGTGAAACCATATAATTGACTCTCTCTGCTTGACTTATTTCACTCAGCATAATAAAATCTTTTTTAAAAAAAATAAAAGTACATTTTTTTCATTCATGGTTTCCTCTGATGTATTGCTTCAGAAAGAACAGTTTATTTCAGATATTTGACTTAGTTTAACATAAATCCTCAATGTTGCAATATGTGTTTAAACGGTCACTATGCTTATTTGTGCAGTAATATAATGCAAGTCAGTTTAGTTCACAGCCTTTGAGCTTAGCACCCTTTTTCTTGACAGCACGTTGAGTATCTGGGATTTGTGCAGCCAAAAGACAGTGGCAGCTCCATTCTTCCATACAAATAATGGATAGTTTCTGTCTTTTGTAAATAACTGTGCAACCATGGTTTAAGGTAAGACTCTAGGCCCCTCCTCCCCTCAGCTATTTTGTTTAGTTTAAAGCTCTTACCCCGTCCATGCTCTACATCAGAGCCCAACAATCTTGCCACCTGTTTTTCTATGGCCCACAAAGAGGGATATGGCTTTACATTTTTATTTTATTTTATTTATTATTTATTTTCTTTTTAGGGGAGTGAGGGGCAGAGGGAGAAGGAAAGAAAGAACCTTAAGCAGGCTCCATGTCCAGCATGAGGCTGAATGTGGGGCTTGATCTCAAGACCCTGAGATCATGACCTGGGCCGAAATCAAGAGTTGCATACTTAATGGACTGACCATCCAGGGCCCCTAGCTTTACGTTTTTAAACAAATAAAAAAAGGAATAATATTTCATGACAGAAGGATATTTCACGACAACTCAAATTTCACTGTTTATTAATAAAATGTTACCGAAACATAGCCATGCCCATTTGTTTATGTATTACTTGGCTGCTTTCACACTGCAGTGGCAGAGCTGAGTAGTTGCAGCAGAGATGGAATGGTCCACAAGGCCCAAACTATTTGCTATATAGCCTTTCACAGAAAGTTTTTGACCTCAGAACAATATTACAGCCAAATTTATCTTTCTAAAAAATGCATACCTACTAATATTAGCTTCCTGTTTAATACCCATTTCTCTTGGAATAAAAATGTACAATTTTTTTATAGGGATCCCATGATCTGACAGTAGCCCACCACTCCGGCTTCATCGCAGTACATCTTCCTTGTTCTTAAGTGTTCTGCCTTTTTGTTTTGCTTCGTTTGTTTTTTTCCCTGCATGAGATCTTCAGACTCCGTCTTTGTGCCTGCCTCTTTCCCACCCCTCAGTCTGAAGCGATACTCATTAATAAAACTAAGTCTAAGTCAGGTCGATTCCTTCACCTTCCTATAACACCTTGTGCTTTTCCTTTGTAACATTCATTACCCTTCTACTTTTTTGTTCTATTTCTGTTCTTTTCATTTGAGTATAAACATCTTGAAGGTAAGGACTATGTCTGTCTTGCTCATCGTTTTATGTCCAGTGACGAATGCAGTGTTTACTGTAGAGCTGGTTTGGCGTACATCTTGATGTACTCACTGTCTTCTGGCACTCTGGCCATAGTGCCCTTTATTCTCAAAAGAGGACAGTAAGTTAAAGGGTTGTATTATAAATAGATGACGCTCAATAAATACTTTTTTGTCGCTCTCGCCAGCAAGAACGACCAGGAGACACGGAGTGACAAGCTTGCGAATCTTTATTGTTCTCCCCTTACCGGGATGTTTACCCCTATTTATATCCTCTCTCCTCCAATCAGCAGGCTCTACACGTGAAAGAGAGCATGATCAACACTTAGCATGATAAAAGGCACGCAGTGTCCACGGGCTTCCTGTTCTGGGCATAGCCAATCATTTTTCAGGTGGTGCGCAAGTCCTCTGGTTAGCCGCAGGCGCAAGCGCCATGTTGTCTGCTATGTACATAGCTGCTCCCGACACTTTTTGACTCAATTTAGTAAAACCTCAATGATTTAGACTCCTGATAATCATTACATTTAAGTAACAATACTTCTCTGCTCAAGGAAAAGGCAAATGATGGGAAGAAAACACAGACTTTTAATTACAGAAAGAGCATTCAAGGTATGCCCTAAGTTCAATGTTCATTTGACTCAATTTCTTAAATCCCTATTTGCCATGAGAACAAATGATTAGACAAACTAAAGAATCTTCAATTGCCAAAAGAGTGCTATTTTCTGTGTACTTGAATTATTACAAAAACAAGTTGTAGGGACACTAGGGTGTCTCAGTTTGTTAAGTGTCTGCCTTCAGCTCAGGTCATGATCCTGGGGTCCTGGATCCAAGGATCCAAGGCTCCTTGCAAGGAGGGAGCCTGTGTCTCCCTCTGCCTGTCCCTCCCACGGCTTGTGGGTGCGCTCTCTCTGACAAATAAATAAAATCCTTTAAAAAAAAAAAAAAGAAAAAACAAGATGTATATATAAGGTTATTACTTTTAACAGGCTTAAAAATTTTGTTAAAAGCTCAAATCTTAATTTTGATCCTTTCATGTTCCTAGTGATATAATATTATTGGATTTAGGATTATTGATACAATACTGGCAGGATGAAAATGTTCTTTCAGTGAGATAATAATGGTCTCTCTTGCCAGTACATAGGGGCTTCTATGAAACTAGCTCTTGATGCAAATTTAAGAGTACATTTGAGAGTGATTATTATTATTTTTTCCTTGAGAGAGAGAGAGAGAGAGAATGCTAGTGGGCAGAGGGGCAGAGGGAGAGGGAGAGAGAGAACACCATATATCCTCCATATTCAGAATGGAGTGTGAAGTGGGACTCAATCTCACGACTTTGAGATCAAGACCTGAGTCAAAATCAAGAGTTGGACCTTGAATAAGCCACCCAGGTGCCCTGAGAGAGTGATGAAAGAGTGTTTATTTAAATCCAGGGCCTCTGGGACGCCTGGGTGGCTCAGTTGGTTGGACGACTGCCTTCGGCTCAGGTCATGATCCTGGAGTCCCGGGATCGAGTCCCGCATCGGGCTCCCAGCTGCATGGGGAGTCTGCTTCTCTCTCTGACCTTCTCCTCGTTCATGCTCTCTCTCACTGTCTCTCTCTCAAGTAAATAAATAAAATCTTAAAAAAAAAAAAAAATCCAGGGCCTCTAACAGCAGAAATCTGTACATGTTTAAAATTCTAAATGAGACAGAATGGTTTTCAGACTTACTCCCTAAGGGCAGAAGGAGGAATATGTGGCAGAATTGGGGACAAGGTGATAAGAGGTGCTCTTCAGATGTATACAGACCCCACCTCCAAATTATGGTATCTGTCATTCCAGCTTCTATTTTGGGAATAGCTAATAGGAGAATGACAATAGGGTGTTCTGTTCCTCAGGGGTGTTGGGGGGAAAATGGGTTTAAAACAGTTGATTGATTGTGTTAGTATATATAAAGAAGGAATATATCAGTCTGAAGGGGGTTTGGCTGGACTTAGGCCAAGAACTTAGGACTTAGGACAGAAAAATAGAGTCACAGAGGCAGACTGTGATCACTAGACAATGTACAGAGATGAATCATCAGGCCATACCAACATCACAATTGGTCCTTGAAAACTGTCCACCTTTGCTCTGATTCCATGCTTATCATGCAAGTTTCTGATTACTAATACCTGGTGCCAAGGTGTTGAGGCACCCAGTGTGGCAGAAGGAAAGACTTCGGATGATTAGAAAGGCCTGCTCCCCTATTGTCCGTGAGTGTATTTGCCACTGAGTGAGTATATGCCTTCTGGGAGTGTGGCTTGTTAACGTCAGCCGCTCTGAGCGCAGCTTCAGGGTGCCGACAGTGCTGAGGCCCTTCTCCAAAAGGTGGTCAGATGATGAAGTTAATGTCAAATTCTGAGACCTTTTGGAGGAGTGTCATCCATCCTTCTGTAGACTCCTTAGCCTTATCAAATCCCCTTGCTTTTTGGGGGGCTTCTCCCCAGTGATCACTTCTTTTGGAATTACTTGGAAATCTGGAAGTTTTCTAGTAGTGCAACATTCAAACCTAACTGGAAAAAATAAATGTAAAATTGCTAACTATTTTAGTCACATTTTCTATAAAATAGCGTGGTAAGGGGGAAATATGTGTATTCTTATGTTGTTCCCTCTTGTTTACCTTTTTGATTAGTAGAACTCCTCCACCTCTTTTCCCTTGGTTAGTGAAGTGTATGTGTCCTTCTACCTGGTCCCCCAAGCCGGAAACCTGGAGGTATCCTTGTTTCTTACCTCTTCTTTTCCAGCCATGTCGTGTTTTTCATGAAGCCCCTCATCATTTCTAGCTTGAATCATTACAGTAGTCTTCTAATGATCTCTTTTTAACACTGTAATCTGTCTTTTAGATTGTTACTACAGTGATGATAGTTTTAAAAGTGTGTCTCTCAAAAAACACAGTGTTGAACTTTTTACTTTTCTATGTGAAATTAGTAGGTGGCTTATTATATTTTAACAGTGTAAACCCTATATTCTTTTTTTTTTTTTTAAGATTTTATTTATTTATTGGACAGAGATCACAAGTGAGGGGGGGGAAGCAGGCTCCCTGCTGAGCAGAGAGCACGATGTGGGACTCGATCCCAGGACCCTGGACTCATTACCTGAGCCGAAGGCAGAGGCTTTAACCCACTGAGCAACCCAGGTGCCCCATAAACCCCATATTCTTTAGCATTGCTTGCAAGGCTCCTCATGCCCTGGCTCCTTCCCCCTTCCCCACTGACTCTTTCCCCCTTTCCCTTCTTTCCCTACCACCAGTGCTAGCCTGGTTTTCCAGGCTGTTTCACTCCCTGGCACCCTTGTACTTGCCATGTATGTGCTCCTTGTACTTGCTCTGTCAGCAGGATTCCACACTGCTATATGCTTCCTCCATTTTGATCACCTTCTTCCCTTGATTTACATGACATCATTCCTTCTGGACTTTGCTCATACCTCCCTGGTATTTCCCTCATTCTTTCTTGCTGGTGACTCCTCTTCTACTCAGCCTTTGTGCACCAGGCTTTCTTTCTTGCCGCTTAGTGGGGGAAAGGTCAGGTCCTGTTTTCCCCCTTAAGCCTCCTAAATTTACTGTATATTCATGGTTTACTCTAGGGATTTTTATATTTAGCAAAGGTATATAAAATCATTTCCAGTATAGCTAATCTATATTTTTCTCATAGTAATTTGGTTACCCTAGTAGAATAAGAATATCTATTCACAGTTACAGCCTTTGAGAACTACCATATCAAGTCAAGAGCACTAATTTTTAGACAGTGGACTCTAGCCCCCAGGTGTGCTCTCTACAGTTTGGAGTAGTATTCTCCAGTGTCGCTCTGAATACTCATTCTGCTATTGCATAAAATTATTGGGTTTTAGCAACCCCCCAAAAGGATATCCTTGCAGTTCATTGAGTAACATTTGATGTTGTCTGTATATCTTACTAAATTAAACGGAATAACTAGGTAGAAATTGGGGCAAAGTGTGATTTTTCATTTAGAAGAAAATTTTTCTTCGGAGAAATAAATTGAAATTGGTAGATGAGACTCTCAGTAGTGTTCATTACAGTCCAGGTCCCTGCCAGGAAATTATTCTGAAGAACGTAAAAAATATTTTTAAAGGAAAGAACTATTGAGTAATGAAGATGTAAACTTTTCAGTGATGAATGATGTGCTGAGTGCTTATTGTAGTAGCTCAACCTGAATAGCTTGCTCTTCCTGCTATTTCCTGGCATTCCATTTATAATACTCAAGAAGTAATCTTTGAAAGTTGTAAAGGGTTAATGCGCAAGTCTGCTGGAACTGCTACATCAATACTGAAGAAGCGCATATGAAGAAGTAGTAATGACATTGCCAGAGTTGAATAGAACGTGTTAGCATGGAGAAAAAATTTAACCCCTAATATATTTAATCTCTGAAATGAGATTGGAATAATATTGTGATAGGCATCTTACATAATTGAGCACAAGCAGATATTTTCATTGGCATTTTATTGTTTCTAATCTTGCGTGGAACAGAAGAAATTGAGATCTGTCCCTTTAATAAAACTCTGTTTACCTAGCCTCTTCTAGTGGGAGTGGCTTAGGAACCTGTTGAGTGAGGTGTAACTACCACTTCTGCATTCTGACCGCAACCTTGGAAAGAGTGCTGGTACTACAGACCAGGAAGTGACAAATAATGTGCTTTAAACTCAATAGAACATGTCTTTCATAAGGAGAAGCCTCTCATAACACAAACAAGAAGATTGAAACAGTGATTTCACGTAGTTGTCATTAAGTATTTGGAACTCTGCTGCAGATAAAGACTGCAGAATACTTAGAACACAAAGCTTTCTGGGCCAGAAATTGATCTTCTGACTTGAGTCTTATCTGATTGCTACTTGGTTCATCTTTATTTTATTAAAGTACTCTCTGTCGGCTGAACCCTGGAGACCCTCCATTGTTTGCAGGTAGGTGGTCTGCCTTTGTTTAAAATTTAGGTTGTTTTTTTTGAAACACCTTATTCAGAGGATTATTATTATTCAGAAAATTATGAATATCAGTCTGGATATATGTTTTAATGTTTAAATATTCCACATGACTACAAATAACCACATTTTTGTGACTTCTGACCAACTTTGTAGAAAAAGTTATTTTTTTAATTTTTAATTTTTAATTTTTTTAAGATTTGTTTGAAAGATTTTATTTATTTGTCAGAGAGAGAGCATAAGCAGGCAGAGTGGCAGGCAGAGGTAGAGAGAGAAGCAGGCTCCCTGCTGGACAAGGAGCCTAATGTGGGACTCAATCCCAGGACCCTGGGATGGATCATGACCTGAGCCGAAGGCAGCAGCTTAACCGATTGAGCCACCCAGGCATCCCTAGAAAAAGTTATTTTTAACAAATTAGCAGATCTGTAAGATGGTGAATTTAGGATGGTTAAAAAAAAAAGATGGTTAACTAAATGAATTCTATTTTGTTTTCCATTAATTTATATATATGTACATACTTTATACCTTTATATAAAATAGTAAGTATATACTTTTATATTTGTATATAAAAATATACTTTATATATAAACTAATAGATTTTTTAAAAAGTATATTACCCTATTTACTGTTAACTTCCTGATAGTATTTGATAATATATTTTAAAATTGCATTTTTGTTGTTACTATTTTATGTCTACATTTCATGTCTTTCACTCTTGGAAAGCTGTCTGAATATTTATCATTAGTTTATCTACTTCCTTTAGTCTGTTTGGAATACTTTGATTTTTATTATTCCAGAGAAGTTTTTGTAAAAGGTTAATCTTCCATAAGTATATTGAAATTTTCTTGTTTCTCTTTATAAAGTTAACCATCCATATATGACACTAAAAGTATTTCAAAGGTAGTGTCTTTGAACGATTGAGTTATTAATATGAGCTAATTGCTATTCACAAATGGCTTTTCTGGTGTGGAAGTCAGAAAAGAAATGTGTGGGGGTGTCTTTAGGATGAAGGACAGTGGTTCCTTAACTTTCTCTGCTACTAGTGATCCTTTTTATTTTTTCTTTCATGGATACTAATCTTCAAAAGACTTTGCCCACCAAACAAGTGGTGTATACTAAATAATAAAATGTTAGAACATTATTGTTTGTTAGACACACATTATTTACAATGAGAGTTTCTTATCAGCCTTAGATAACTCTTCTAGGCTAACGTAATTCAGACCCAAAGAGCCCTGACAATTACTTAGCTTGAATAACTTTATTGTAGGTAACTGTTTGGATATTTTTGATTTTTTAAAGTACTGATAATATCTGAATTTTCTTCAGCTGCTTTTGTGGAAACCCAGTAGTCTGGTTATGGCAAATTGAAAACTGGTGGTCTAAAGTGTAGAAATTTTGTTCTTATCTCTTTGAGGTTCCATGAAATATACTGAAGGTCATCTAGTGTAATGTAACAAAGATTCCATAGCCACCAGACAGGGAGAAGAAAGGAGGAAGAAGAAAACTAAGAAGTGGCAATTGTCAAAGGGAATATCAGGGAGGAATTTAAGGCATATGTATGTTTAGGCCTCATTAAATCTTCGTCTTTATTTGCTGACTTCAAATCTGACTTAATTTTTTTGACTTAAGTTTTTTACTCCAGTTAGGTGAATAAACTGTTAAGTGACTTCTGAACAAGTTTTACTTAGGGCATCTGGATGGCTTAGTCAGTTAGGTGGCCAACTCTTGATTTTGGCTCAGGTCATGATCTCAGGGTCCTGGGATAAGCCTTGCCTGGGGGGGGGGGGTCCATGCTCAGAGGGGAGTCTGCTTAAGGATTCTCTCTTTCCCTTTCCCTATGCCTCTCCCCCTACACACATGAGTGTGTGTGCTTGCTTTCTCTAAAATAAAAATAAATATGGGGCGCCTGGGTGGCTCAGTGGGTTGAGGCCTCTGCCTTCAGCTCAGGTCATGATCCCAGGGTCCTGGGATCAAGCCCCCGCATCAGGCTCTTTGCTCAGCAGGGAGCCTGCTTCCTCCTCTCTCTCTGCCTGCCTCTCTGCCTACTTGTGATCTCTCTCTGTTAAATAAATAAAATCTTTAAAAATAAAATAAAATAAAATAAAATAAAAATAAATAAACCTAAAGAAAAAAAAAAGCAAGGATTACCTATGTTCTTTATGTATGTATTCTGTATTTGTATTTCCTCATTTTTCCATTTTCCCCATTCATGTCCTTCCTTCAGCTCTGCTGGAGACACTTCTCCAGTGTGTAGCCTTATCTAATACAAATATTACATGTAAATGCACAGTAATATTTCTTGCATTTAGACTTTTATAATATGTTGATTCTATTAGTACTTTAGTACTTAATAAATTGTAGCCTGTCATATTTAACTTAAAAAGTCTCCCATGTTTCTTCAACTATATTTAAGTTGTTTGAGAGCAAGGAGCTTAATTTATACATTTTTTTTTATTATTATGTTCAATTAGCCTATACACTATGTCATTAGTTTTAGATGTAGTGTTCAGTGATTCATTAGTTGTGTATAACACCCAGTGCTCATCACCACACGTGCCCTCCTTAATACCATCACCTGTTTACCCCATCCCCCCCACCCCCCTCCCTTCTGTAACCCTCAGTTTGGTTCCCAGAGTCCAGAGTCTCTCATGGTTTCTCGTCTTCTTTGATTTCTTTCCATTCACTTTTCCTTCCTTTCCCCTGTGGTCCTCCATGCTATTCCTTATGTTCCACATATGAGTGAAACCATATGATAATTGTCTTTTTCTGCTTGACTTATTTCACTTAGCATAATCCCCTCCAGTTCCATCCATGTCGATGCAAATGGTAGGAATCCATCGTTTCTGATGGCTGAGTAATCTTCCATTGTAGATATGAACCACACCTTCTTTATCCATTCATTTGTTGAAGGACATCTCAGCTCCTTCCAGAGTTTGGCTATTGTGGACATTGCTGCTATGAACATTGGGGTGCATGTGCCCCTCCTTTTTACCACATCTGTATCTTGGGTAAATACCTAGTGGTGCAATTGCTGGGTCATAGGATAGTTCTATTTTTAATGTCTTGAAGAACCTCCATACTGTTCTCCAGAGTGGCTGTACCAGCTTGCATTCCCACCAACAGTGCAAGAGTGTTCCTTTTTCTCCACATCCTCACCAACATTTGTTTTTTCCCATCTTACTAATTTTTGCCATTCTAACTGGTGTAAATAAATCTTTTTAAAAGATTTATTTATTTGAGAGAAAGTCAGGGTTAAGAGAATGAGTGAGGGGAGGGGCAGAGGGAGAAGCAGACTCCCTGTGGAGCAGGGAGCCCGATCTAGAACTCTCTCCCAGGACCCTCGGATCACAACTGGAGCCAAAGGCAGACGCTTAACCAACTGAGCCACCCAGTCACCCTCATTATGGTTTTGATTTGTATTTCCCTGATGGCTAGAGATGTTGAACATTTTTTCATGTGTCTGTTAGCCATTTTTATGTCTTCTTTGGAGAAGTGTCTGTTCATGTCTTCTGCCCATTTCTTGACTGGATTATTTGTGTTTTGGGTGTTGAGTTTGAGAAGTTCTTTATAGATCTTGGATACCAGCCCTTTATCTGTAATGTCACTTGCACAGTATCATCTCCTATTCTGTGGGTTTCCTCTTAGTTCTGTTGACTATTTACTTTGCTGTGGAGAAGCCTTTTATCTTGATGAAGTCTGAAAAGTCCATTTTTGCTTTCTTGTACATTACTTTTGCCCTCCTTAGTCATTTAATGCAGTGATACATGTTTGTTTGGTTCTAAATAAATATTTGTTGGATGAATAAGAGAGAAGAATCTTGCCAACAGTTGCCTCAGGTATTATGTTGCCTCCCTCTACCTTGCTTAATCATGTAATTATATTAGACCTAAAATATTTATAAAAATCAGATCATTGGTTATCATACTATTATTGATTTTGTTTTGCTATGTAATGCACGAGTTTTTGGTATTAGATGATTTTAACTCTGATATGATACCTACAAAGAACAAGTTGGATTTTGTTAAAAGTAAATCAGAGAAAATACCCTGAATTCTAGCCTGTTGCCTTTCCTTTTATATTTTAGGAAAGTATAACTTAAAGTTTACTGATATACCAGGTTTTTTTTTTTAAAATATTTTATTTATTTATTTGGCAGAGCACAAGCAGGGGGAGCAGCAGGCAGAGAGAGAGGGAGAGGGGAAGGAGAAGCAGGCTACCTGCTGAGCAAAGAGCCCAATGCAGGGCTGGATCCCAGGACCTTGGGATTATGACCTGAGCCAAAGGCAGATGCTCAGTTGAGCTACCCAGGCACCCCTGATATATAAGGTTTTTTAAATGGTTGAAATATTCAGATACATTACGGGTTAAGAGGATGATTCTGAATTGATGATTCGAACTCTCAGTGTTGACCCAGTGGTCACAGCAGAGGGTTGGATTATAGAATTTAAATTTCACATTGGTTATTGTCTGATATTGTGAACAAACCATTCTACGAAAAGACCATTTTAAACATCTTACTTCCCATTTACAGTAGTTATTATGTTACACACTTTAAAATCAGCATTTTATCAACTCCCACTATCAATCCTGTTGGATAAGTTTTGTTGACACATTTTTTTTTTTTTTTACAGATACAGAAAACTGACATCTAGAAAGGTCAAATAACTACCAAAGTTACACATTTAGAATCTGCACAACAGATCATTTTGACTTCAGAATTCATGTTTTGAATCACTGTGTTATCCTAGCCTATCTTTTCCAATACTCAGTGTAATTTTTCTGTCCTTTTAGAACTTGACCAGACAGGAATTCTGGCAGCTGCTCCAGCAGAACTATGGCAATGAGCTAGGCTTAAATGCTGAAGAGATGGAAAACTTGTCTCTGTCGATCGAGGATAATGCACAGCCAAGGTAGAGCAAAATGTTTTGAAATTTCACGATTTATTAATCATGAATTCTAGCAGAATTATTTTAGACTTTACTAATTTAGAATTTCTATTAATTCATCCTTGGGTAGAATTTGCCTCTTTGTTCTCTGTAGTGGAATGCAGTGAAAGGCGAGGACAGCGAGTAGTAGTGCTAAATTGCAAAAGCAAATATAGGACATATAAGGAAATGTCAATTTTGTAACTGTGTCATTTAGGAATACTTAAAGTGTGGTTTTAGTAAAGCTTTTTCTTAAGGATCTGGAGAAGTACCTAGTGACATCTCTGATCTTACAGATAACAATAAAATAAATTAGCTGGTAGATATTTTGAGGGATACAAAGATAATATGATGTTTCCTTGAGAAAACCCTAGTGTGGTGTTTGACATGTAGTTGGTACTCAATAAATATTGAGTGCATTAATGAAAGGGACTGATGGTACTGTGGGGAATGCAAATGATTATAATACGAGGTTGAAAATAATAAAGGCCAAGAGTAGCAATAGATAATGTGATAAAGAAATTCAGAGATGAGAGAGGTAATTTTTGACAGGTGGGTATCCACTGGGAAGAGTGGACATTTTTATTAGCCTGTGCAAATAAAAGTACATTTTGTCCAATGGTAATTGAGGCCATAGCAGTAAAAACAACTAGGGATAATACATTAAAATTCTATAGTAGACATTATAAGTGAGAGAAGCAAATGAACGGAGCAAGTCACCGAAGACCACATATCGTATGATTCCATTTGTATGAGATGGAATCCAGAATGAGTAGAGCTATAGGGACAGAAAGATTAGTAGTTGCCAGAGGCTGGGAGGAAGGGGGAATGGGGAGTGATTGCTAATGGGTACAGGATTTCTTTTTGGGGATGAACATATTCTAAAACTAGACAGTGGTGATCATGATTGTGCAACTCTGTAACCACTGTATTGTACACTTTAAATGGGTGAATTTTATGGTACATGAATTATATCTTAATCAAACTCTTACTTAAACATTCTATAGCAAATAAATCTTAATATAGAAAGCTTTCAGAAGTCCACCATGTACACAATTTTTCCTTTATTTAGGTAGCCTTCTAGTTATGCTGATCTTCTTTATACCATTTCAGCTCAGCATCAATATTTTAGTCTTTTTTTAATGTGGTTGCACATGCATATTTTATTAGTCTTCTGTAAAGTTAAAAATTTCCATTGTACTCTTCTTGTAAAGTTTACTAGTCTCTCTTAGGTCTTGGAGCTGTGTAGAAAGACAATTGACATAATGCAGAGATCCTTGGATTATGATGGAGAAGATCTGGGTTCTAGTCTGGACTTGGCCACCAAGTAGCTGCGCTACCTCAAACCAATCTCCTCGTCTTTCTGATCCTCACTTGACTCATCTCTGAAATTAGGCAGTTCAACTCGATGAGCTCCAGGGTCCCTGCCAACTCAAGGAGTTTCTAGTCTTTAAAGAAGAAGAGACTGAATATTTTTGAGTGGATTCTTTATATCCTCTAAGGTTCAGCTTTTTGAAGTCACCAGAGAGGCTGCTGTTGTCTTCTGGGGATTGAGTGCTTTCTCAGAGACTTTGTAGCCAGATCCTCACCCCCCTTTTCCTTTTCCCTTTCTTCCCACTTCCTGAAAGAAGTGTATCTGTCTCAAACCTTTATTTCCTCAGCTATTCTGTCTTCATCTTCATTTTCATTTTCTCTATCACTATCCCTCCTTTTTCCTTTCTGGATTTCTCCGCAGTTCACTCCCTTCTGTAAAATCCTTACATGCAGATACTCATTTGCTGAACTAGTCTCCAAGGGGCCATTTTTCTTGTTGGGTCCCCTCAACCTTGCCATTTTGCCTGGCCAAGAGTGACTTGGTGGCAGATCTAAGTGTTATTTGGGTGGGATAGAATAGGGGTGTTCCTCGGGAAGACATGGCTGAAGATGTTAGGCTGCTACTTTATTTTAGAAGAGCTTTAAGTCTCTATGTAAGCAAAGATTTCATTGGAATAATTGCTTAGTAAGTTTGAGACTTAGACATTAGATCAGTTGTACTCCTTTTATGTTTCTTAGATTTTCCTTTCTTTCTTTTTTTTTTTTTTTTTAAAGATTTTATTTATTTATTTGACAGAGAGAGATCACAAGCAGGCAGAGAGGCAGGCAGAGAGAGAGGAGGAAGCAGGTTCCCCACTGAGCAGAGAGCCCTGATGCGATGTGGGGCTCCATCTCAGGACTCTGAGATCATGACCTGAGCTGAAGGCAGCGGCTTAACCCACTGAGCCACCCAGGCGCCCCAGATTTTCCTTTCTTTATGCTCTTCCCTAATTGAGGAAAAGTAGGTCTCAGCACATTTGTTAGAGTCACGTTCCTAGGGCCATATGAAAGCTGTTCCTTAAACTTTATTCTTAGGAAGGAGAAGAGCAAGAAGATGGGCATGGACTGATTGATGGGGTCTGTGCTCAGATATTGGGAGCTCCCCCTTCTGGGAGGGACTCACCACCTCAGCTGGAAGTGAATCAGAAGGAAGGAGATCTGAAACTACGTTCTGGAGTTGACTGGCATCCAACTCAGACCCCTGCCCTGCACCTTTCAAAGCTTTGTGGTGGTTCATAACTGAAATTTAAACAAGCTATAATATTCATTGTATTAACTGTTGTTACAGCCGCTTTACTTGGTTAATTTTTTAATGGTTTCTGAAATTTATCAAATCCCATGTGAGCATATTTTGTTTTTAGAAATAAAGTCAACCTGCATGTGATTTAAGAAGATGGCCTTGTTATAAGTAGGGCTTATTTGTTACATTACAAACACCCATTTGTTGTCAAAATGCTTTATAATAGCAAAGGACCTCAGTGGGGAGACTGAATCACTTATTTGTGTGGAATTGACCTCGATTATGTTCTATAATGATGTGTTTCTTACAGAAGTCCAGGAAGAAGTAGCTTGGATGACTGTGGCGAGAGAGATGAAAAATTTTCCAAGTCTATCAGTTTTACCCGAGAATCAGTTAATCGGGTTTCAGAAGCAGAGTCAATTGATGGAAATCCACCAAAGGTTAGTGCACGATATCCCTTTTAAAATATATCTGATGCTGCCATATGTTAATCATAATGCAAGATCAAGTAAAAATATACTATACAAAATGTTTAAAAATTTAAGGTGTCAGGCTGCTCCTTTGTCTTAGGAGAAAGGTTTTAAGTCTATAAGTAGCAGAGGTTATAAGGGAATAATGTGTGGTTTTGTTCAGAGCTGGATATGGTGCATAACTACTAGTCAGTTTCCTGAGCATTAGTTTCCAAGGGGGATAGATGTCATTAAAAATATAATAAGGTAGAGTATTTTTGTAGTTAGCAGATTTTTCAGATTAAGTGGTAGGAAAAATCTCTTTTGAAAGGGAAGATGAGAACCCTGTGCCACATGCTTGAATAACAGGAGGTGCTTCTTAAGTTGACTCTGAAAGCAGGCACATCAGGTTAATTCACGTTACTTAGCTTCTTCTTTTATTTTTTCAAGTATCATTATAAGCACATTGCTTTCTTTTTTTTAATTTCAATGAATTTCTATCATTTTAGTCATTATTTATTTTTTTATTATTTATTTTATTTTATTTTTTTTTTTAAAGATTTTATTTATTTATTTGACAGAGAGAAATCACAAGTAGATGGAGAGGCAGGCAGAGAGAGAGGAAGGGAAGCAGGCTCCCTGCTGAGCAGAGAGCCCGATGTGGGACTCGATCCCAGGACCCTGAGATCATGATCCGAGCCGAAGGCAGCGGCTTAACCCACTGAGCCACCCAGGCGCCCCATTATTTATTTTTTTAAATGCTCATTTTGTCTCCTCTGCCAATGGGAGCCCCTTCAGGTTGGCTGCTTTTTAAAATTTTTTTAAAGATTTTATTTATTTGACACAGAGAGAGAGAGATCACAAGTAGGCAGAGAGGCAGGCAGAGAGAGGGAGTGGGGGGAGCAGGCTCCCCGCCGAGCAGAGAACCCAATATGGGGCTCGATTCCAGAACTCTGAGATCATGACCTGAGCTGAAGGCAGAAGCTTAACCCACTGAGCCACACAGGTGCCCTTGCTTTGTTTTTTTGAAATGATCAGTAATCTTTGATGGCTTCCTTTCTTTCTATCACAATAATGTAACCTAGGCACACTTTGTACACTTACTGTCCCAGACTCAGTATCAGCCATTTTCCTAATGGGCCACAGTTCTTCATGAAGGATGGTATTTGGAGACCACATTCTGAGTGCTGAGAGGGCTCCTATGGTAAGGATTTCGTTCTGCTGATTGTGGATGCAAATCTGGGCTGCACCAGAATTTCTTGGTTTAAAGCAGAGAGTTGCTTTCAAATCCTGCCTCTGCCACTTGCTACCTGAATGCCGTTAAAGAAGTCAACTTAATTACTTCACATTTCTATGCTTTTGTTTTCTCAGTTATAAGATGAAGACAGTAATACCCCATAGGGTTTTTTTTTGTTTTTTGTTTTTTTATAAGATTTTATTTATTTATTTGACAGACAGATCACAAGTAGGCAGAGAGGCAGGCAGAGAGAGAGGAGGAAGCAGGCTCCCCGCTGAGCAGAGAGCCCGATGCGGGGCTCGATCCCAGGACCCTGGGATCACGACCTGAGCTGAAGGCAGAGGCTTTAATCCACTGAGCCACCCAGGCGCCCCGGGTTTTTTTTTTTTAATAAGGATTAAATGAATTAATATATGTGAAAGTGCTTTGAACTATCCCTAATACACATTAAGTATTCAATAACCATAAGCTGTTATTTCAAGGTGAATCTGCATGTAGCCAGTGAGGGCCTTTTTCTGTCTTCTCACTTGGAGCCAACCAGCATCTGTGAATAAGTGTCGGGAAAACATTGAAACAGAATATGTAAAGTCCATCAAGTTATAAGCTTGTTTCAGGCAACTGGCATGCATCTATCCCAGTCTGAATTTGTATTGTGGATTTCTTGCAAAACTATTCATCTAGAGACCCTTAGGAACTTACTACCGATATATGGGAAGTGATTCTGGGTGCTAATCTCTTTATATGTTCTCGTGGAGAAAGCCAAACCACTCAATTTTAGAGAGGTAACAGGGTAGGACATTTCTTGCAATCTCCTGATCCTTTTACAAAAGCCTGACTTTGAGGACTGGATTCTCAAAACTAGTAATCTTGAGTCTTTCTTACTACCTACTGCCTTGATATTGTGTTCTGTACCTGGATCTTAGAATAGTTAATCCTTTGGGTCTTGCTTCTAGTTTTGTCCCTGAAGGATGTCATATTTCCTTTAAGGAAAGAGAGTGGAATATAGAGGAAGGTGTTAATATTTTAAGATTGACCATACGTTCATTGATGTTTCCTATAGATGTCTTCAGGTTATAGAATACAAGTAACATGGAAGTTCACTCCTTTTTTTAAAAGGGTTTTTTTTTTTTTTTAAGATTTTATTTATTTGACAGATGGAGATCACAAGTAGGCAGAGAGGCAGGCAGAGAGAGAGGAAGAAGCAGGCTCCCCGCTGAGCAGAGAGCCTGTAGCGGGGCTTGATCCAGGACCCTGAGATCATGACCTGAGCCAAAGGCAGAGGCTTTAACCCACTGAGCCACCCAGGCGTCCCTTTTTAAAAGATTTTATTTATTTATTTGACAAAGAGAGACACAGTGAGAGGAACACAAGGAGGGGGAGTGGGAGAGAGGGAAGCAGACTTCCTGCTGAGTAGGGGGTCTGATGCAGGGCTTGATCCCAGGACCTGAGCCCAAGGCAGATGCTTTAAGGACTTAGCCACCCAGGCACCCCCAACTCCTTTTTTTTTTTCATTCAAGAACAGTATAATGAAATTCTCAGAGGTCAGAAAATATCATATGTCACTTACTTCATGTCATTTTTATTTCCTAGAAAGTTGGAAATAACAAAAAGTGAAAATTATATTTTATTTATTTATTTTTTAAAATATTTTATTTATTTATTTGACAGAGAGAGAGATCACAAGTAGTCAGAGAGGCAGGCAGAGAGAGAGAGGGCGAAGCAGGCTCCCTGCTAAGCAGAGAGCCTGATGCGGGGCTCGATCCCAGGACCCTGAGATCATGACCCGAGCCGTAGGCAGAGGCTTTAACCGACTGAGCCACCCAGGCGCCCTGAAAATAGTATTTTTAAAACATTTTAAGATGAAATATAACTTCCTTAAGTTATAAAATTAATATTCTTTGAAAAATCCAGGAAATACAAAAAAGAATACAAAGAAATAAAAATTGTGTAGCTACCAACCACTCAAAAATAGTGGCTTACTTTTCCTGAAATTATCTGTTTATATTTTTTATAATAGGAGCCATATCTCAATTACAAACAACAGGAGAAATATGTATGGAAGGTTACTGTGTTTAGCATCTGCTGAAGAGGTTCTGGGTCAGCTAGTAAGCATGTTGCTTTGTAGTGTGGAACTCCCAAATAAATCAAGACTTAATTTTGGCAGTAATCTGTGCTTAGAGAGTCAGTCCTTTGACTAGGGTAGTATAATCCTTTCATTAATTGTATCTTGGGTCCCAGTTGTTATTCTGCTCTCTGAGTGGCTGATAGAAACCTGTTTCCTCCTTGGAGCCCAGTGCTGCTCAAAGATCTCATGGGGCAGGTTAGAAATAATGTTCTCTTTCATCTGTTTACATACAGATAATGCAAGAAGGTACTTTGCTGTATAGTTTGTATTTTTATACTGTTTTATTAAACCCAATTATAATATAGTCCTACTTGAATAATAACATAGCAATAGCATTCAGACTTTAATGCCTAATATTAAATTTATTATAGAAATGATGTGTCTTGATTAAACCACCCCAGAAAGTACAGATAGTATCAATATGGAATATCTTTTAATGCCCAATTCCTTAATCCCTTAACAGCAAAGCCAACTGTGTTCTTTCAAGTTTGCTATGAAATTAATGTTTCCCATTAATTCAGTCTCCTCTACTGTACTCTTATGTGACTTTTATCTTTCTATTTTCTTTCCCTTTTCTCTGTAGTTACAGGTCTTGAGAATGGGGGAGTTCTCTTCCTTGAGATGATGGGGCAGGTATTGTCTGGGAACTCTAATTGGATTTGATTCCTCTCCCTTACCTACCCCAAAGAACCTGCTCTTCCATTATTTTTGTCCTCTGCTACCTTTTCCCTTCTGCTTAAGTGATTCACATGATGTTAACTGTGAGTTCTTTTTATATGATGTTCTTCATAAATTTATTGTTCATTACTATGTAAGTATATTATAAGATAATATATTACTAGTTATCAATATTTTATGGACTATATTGGAAGTGTGATGTAAAAATAACATATTTTCCAAAGAGCTGCATTTCAAAGCATTTTTGTTTTTAAAGATTCCTCCTTAAAAATCTAAGCCAATGATCTGTTTTTTAAATTGGATTATTTGCCTTTTAGGGGCTAGAGAAAGAGGAACCCCAAAATGAGAAACAGTGGAAAAAGAGTCCTTTACTAACTTCAGAAAAGAGATTAAGCAGAGTACCATCAAAATCACTGGACTTGAATAAAAATGAATATCTTTCTCTGGATAAAAGCAGCACCTCAGATTCTGTTGATGAAGGTAGAGAATTTCTTACAAATTTTAATAAAATTTCAGTTGTGTCTTTTAGTGTTTATATTTGTATTGGGTGAGTACAGAATGAGGATTTAGTTGTATTAGACACATTCTCACTCTATAAAGAACCAAAGGAAAGGTGGAAGTTAATAGAAAATAGGGGAAAGAAGTTGCTAGGTTTAACCTATCTCCACTTTTCAGAAGGTTGGAATTTAGAGATCTCCATCACATGTAACTTTTAGAATTTTAGGCCTTGAGTCAATGAAGATGACACAGTAGCAACGGAAAAGCAAATCTAAGTAAAAACCTGCATTGTGTTCTAGACACCATAATTGGACTTTACTTTCACTACTGACAAAAAAGAAAAAAGGAAGGAAAAAAAGAGAGAGATACAAAAGTAGAGAATTGTTTAAAAGAAACTTCATAAGAAATCATGGTCTCTCTGCCTTCTCTAAGTTAATAGCTGGGGCTTATCATACTTATTAAGTGTGCATTTTAAGGAACCTTTTTTTTGTTTGTTTGTTTTTAAACTGTTAAATTGTTGACACATCTGAAGTCCGTGAAGTGGGGAGACATGGGGAAAGATACAGAAGAGTGACTACTTTCCAATTTCAGGAAAGAGAACAATGCCAGTGGATTTTGCTCTGTCCGTTTTCTGACCAGCAATGCTCAGGATATTAACAATGGGGACATTGTAGTGGTTTGGATCTATGGGATATGATTGCATTTGCTAGTCCAGCTACAGCACAGATGAGACTTGGTGTGGGAACCCCTGAAGCTTTTATTATAGTGAAAACCAAATCCATGAAGAGCAAAACTGAATCCAAGTCAAATCTAAAATCAAATCCAAATCTAAAAGCAAACCAAGACCAAATCTATGAAAACGAAATCAGAATCAACTTTGGTTTGGGAACACTGTATCAAGGATCTTTAATGAAAACTAAATCTATTGCTTTTAAATACATAAATAAAAATTCAGTAGTTTCTAAACATCACAGAATGCATTAAGAAGACGGTTGTTGAGTTCTTTTGAAAAGATAGTTGAGAGGTTTTTTTAAAAAAAGATTCAGCTCCATGAATGACAAGACTCTCTTAGTGTCCTTACCATTCATGCTTTGGTATGCAGCCCTGTGAATTAGTAATCTGCTTGGCTGAACCTGACTTTAGGAAGATCTACTCTGGCACCCAGTGGCCAGATAGGTAAGTGACGCCAAAACAGGGATTTATTTTCCTCCTCTCTTACCTGCTCTTTCATAAGAATGGTCCTTAAAAAGAAGTTTGCTTATTGATCCTATCAAATTAACATTAATGATAAGCTTCATAAAGGATAATACTAAATCTCATATAAGATGCATTCCTATCTAGAAATTAAGATGAGCAGTAGTGTAGCTGCTGTATTGCATGTGAGCCCCGATCCCATTTCATCCCTTACTGGCATCCCTGTAAAGACTGGTTTTACAGCAGTAAGACCTTACATGTAACATTGGGCCTTCTTTTGTGGAGGTTTTCTTTAAGGTGCATGGGATGGCTTCTTTCTTATTAGATTATCATTACATAATACATCAAGTACTTGTATTGTTTTCACTAAGCAGATTCCAAAATCTCAGGCTTATCAGACATATTTAAGTACATATTATAATGAATTTTTTAAAAAAAAATTTTCTGGAAGTTGTGAGGTTATGAAGACACTTGAAATCCGTGATCTGAGGAAAATAAGAAAGGTCCAAAGAAGTAAACCATCCCAGGAAATTTGTCTGTGGATTTAAAGGGAGTTAGGTAGATGGCAGATTATTTTAAACCCAACATCATTTTATTTAAAATGATAGTATTTTGATCTACCCTTGTGAGCATTCTGCCTGAGAAAATGAGAGGATTTCCCTTTTTCCTCTTTTCTGCCACCGATAGATTGTAATCTTTGGGAGGGGGAAACTGGACCATTTTGAAGTAGAGACTCCCTCTAGGCTCATGTATCCCTGAGCGGAATCTGCAGAGCAGAGCATCATGGAATATCTCACAGAGGGACCGGAAACAACTAGTTCAGTCCCTTTGATGTGGAGTTTAATTGAAGCCCATATCAGGAAACTTAGCCTAGAATCTGCTTTGACTGGCTTCTTTTTTAAATGTTCTTACTCTATGGTAGGCAGCTGAGAACCCACCAAGATCGAATGGTGCCTTTTTGGGGATATTTCTGTCCTTCTGGAAATATGTTCTGGGCTGCCACCTCCTGAACAAAATGCTAAGCATTGTGTTTTAATCTGTTAAACCATAGACAAACTTAAAAATTTGACATGTAATACTTCACAGAATAAGAGGTAGAACTGTCTTTATCTGGAATGTTGTTGCTGATAATCTTTCTTCAGCTTATTAACTACATTTCCAGTTTTGGGTAGAGGTTCAGAGCCTATGAGAAGGTACTAGGGGTTTCCTGGTAGGTGAAGATGAGTTGACACAGTGTATCCATATCTACCATTATAAGGAAATTATGGCCATATTTTCGGTCATGATAATATTTTTGTTGCTGTTAGGATTTACTTCTTCACCTGCCCTGCTCTCTCATGTCATGGATAGTCTGTAAAACCTCTGCCCCAGGAGGTAGAGCCTTGAGTGGAAGCTGACAAGCTGGCTGATGGCGTGAGACACTTGGGCTGTGTCGTGACAGTTAAGTTTAATTGTATATAGCTAGGATTAGAACGTGGGACAGGATTCCCTAACCAAAATCACATATGTTGAGAATGGAAGCTACATTAGAATAGCAAAATTAGAATCCATGACCTATAGCTGACAGAATAGGATGAACTGGAAAGTCAAGCAAAGAAAAGCAGGAATCAAATATCACGTGATGCTTATTGATTACTAAAGGTGAGGACAAGTAGACCTCTGGAGAACGCTGAGAAAAAGCCATGAAAATAGTCTAGCACATCAGGGAAGCCGCCATGAGATTAAACCAGGTAACCCTGACATAGTTAACTGAGTCAGGTTTTTGAGCAACACTCTCAAATTGAACTTGGGTTTTCAGATGCAAAGAAAGCCTTCAATTTGAGTCTAGAAGACAGCCGGTCACCAGTTTTTAGAAGTTAGAGGATATAACAAATTGTGTGTCCTTAGTTACTCAAACTCCAAATCATCTGCTGTTCTTGCATATTTATCTTGTACATTTTTCATGAACCCTTTAAACATTATCAACATATGTTTTATTCCTTTATGCCCGTATCCTTTTCATATTTATTTGTCTGTCTCACTCTTCCCATCATTCCCACTGGCCACTTTCAAACTGATAGGTTTAAAGAAGAAATATTTCTTCTTTATTGGAAATAGTAACCTACCACCAGGTTGAGTGGTGTTCCTTTCCCTATTTGATACACTGCTTCCTAGCTTCATACGTTACAGCAATATTATTGGTGATATTACTTGGACAGGAGGCTTTAAAGTACTGTGTATGTCATAAATAAATAATCCCAAGTGGAAATAGTTTATTTCATGTCCTTATTTCTTTGAATTAATTTACATACAAAGGTATTATTAATTTCTAGAGTAGTACCATGAATTCTATTTTGTCAGTCATAATACAGAACAATTTATCTAATAATGGAGTTTAAGTGAAATATTGAAAATATGTTAAAATGACTATATGAGTGTAATTTTCTTTCCTTCATAAATAGAACAAGAAACTTACTTTTGAAAAATTGCAGTTTGAGAACTCCTTAGAGAAATGAATGCTTCTAGGGCTGAGGTGGGGAATACACAAAATGAGGCTGGAGTTTTCTCTGGGGCCAGAAATAAAGAAATGCTAAAAAAAAAAAAAAAGTATCAAAAGGGCATAGGAGTCAACCTGAAAGAGCTCCTAAAAATAAATAATGATAGCACTGGATTATAACCTAAAGTATAAAATAACTACTCATGAGCCCATACTGTTATAAATGATCGAATAAATATGTAAATGGGGGAGAAAGCACAAGTCTTCCTTACAGAGTTTTAAATAATATACATAGATACTCCCCTTTCTAGGAGGTGGAACTTAGTTCTCTTGAGGGTGGGTTGAACTTAGTGACTCATTTGTAGCAAACAGAACATGGAAAGGTGAGCATGGTAACTTTACCATGGAAGAACCTCCCACACGGCACCTTAACCAAGTGATCATGGGTACCGTTATCATAAATCACACTGATAGCCTGGATCCCCTGAATTTGCTAAGAAGGGCACTTCACCTCTGTGGGCATTCTTCCCCAAATCCACAACCCTAGTCTAATCATGAAAAAACAGACAAACCCAAACTGAGGGACAGTCTACAAAATACATGACCGGGGTTCCTCAAGTGTGTAAGGCCATTAAAAAACAAGGAAAGCATGAGGGACTATAACAATTGGAGAAGACAAGAGAGATAAACAATTAAATGCAAAATGACATTTTGGATTGGATACTTGTACAGAAAAAGGACATTACTGGGAAAGGGTGGGAATAATACCTAGTGTCATTAATTGTAAATCAAAAATCATTCAAGATAAAAAGCTAACAAACATGGTTGTAAAATGATAGTCCTATAAATAAAAATTGATTCGAAGGTACTTTTTTTTTTTTTAGCATCCTCAGTATTTATTAAAAATAGTAATTTAAGGGGCATCTGGGTGGCTCAGTGGGTTAAAGCCTCCGCCTTCGGCTCGGGTAATGATCCCAGAGTCCTGGGATCGAGCCCCGCATCGGGCTCTCTGTCTACTTGTGATCTCTCTCTCTCTGTCAAATAAATAAATAAAATCTTAAAAAAAAAATTAATACTTATATGCCTAGTACATGATATATATAGTTGTTTAAAATTGACATGGTCCCTACTCACATGGAACTTGGACTCTTCTTCAGGAGAGAGGCAATAAACAAGTCAATAAGCCAATAAAGATGTAATTACAAATCAGGATAAGATCTGAGGGAAACGAGCGGGATCAATAGAAGCACCTGTACTAGTTCGCTTTCTTTGTGAATATATGAATTATTTTTACAATGAGCATATATTCTATTTCAGAAAAAGCTATTTCTCAAGCCTAATTGGGTAGTTATCTTGCAAAACCTTAGTGCCTTACCTCGTTTCAGTGATTTATTTCTCTATCAAAAGAGTCATTATTTGAAATTGCCGTGACTAGCTTATGCCTATACATAGTATTGTTGCAGGGAAAAGGTAAATCCGTATCTGCCTGATATCCCTAAGTTCTTTGCACCTGTAGCAAAATAGACACAAATTATTTAATGAGGGAGAAAAAAAACAATACTTGGGATGAAGGAAGAAGAATTGTTCTGATTCTTAGATTACTGCCTTTACTTGACCAGACTGCTTCCCAAGGGCTTAATATTGACTGATGCTCTACACAGCTAATTTTTAGAGCATATCTTGTAATATGAGGAGCTCTTGTCACAATTTTTATTCTGTATTGATGGAGTATGATCTTTGAGATAAATAATCCCAGTCCTGAAATCATTAAAATTTCATATTGGATTGCTTTACTTTATTTCCTTTTTACCAGGCTCTTATTCCTAGCTTTTTTCTTCTCTCTCTCTCTCTTTTTACCCTTTCCTTTCCTTTTTCCTTCCCTTCCCTACCCTTCCCTTCCCTTTCTTCCCTTTTGTTTCATTTTCTTTTTCCCTTCCTTTCTAAATTAAACTCCTGGCAGTATAAAATAGAGGATAAGTTTGTGTGCCCTGGAGCTGCAGTGAATTCAAGTTCCATTTCAGTTAGTCACTAGTTATGGAGCTCTGGCAATCTGTTCCTCAGTTTTCCTCATCTATATGGTGAGATGATGATACCACCCATCTCCCAGGATGAATGGATACTGTAAGGTGCTTAGTACAGTGCTTGACTTACAGTAAGTACCCTATAAGCAGGGCTATTTTATATACTGTTTCCAGGGAACATGAGGAGAAACAGATATTGTTTCTTTATTGCCACCAATAGTTTTCAACATCATTATCATTATCAGGCTCCCAGAAAAATGTAATATTCCATTATTTAGCTTTGAAGAATACTTTTCTTAGTTCTTTTAATGTATGGTATTGAGAATAGGTTGTGAATATGATGATACTTATCTTGGGGCAGTCAGCTTTAAATCAGGCTGGAAATATTATTCAGCCTTCCAAGTTAGTGAGTGCAACAAGTGTTAGAGCCATTCACGACTTAATATATACCGAATATATGAGCATTTAGAAATAAGACCTGCTAATTGCTGTGGTAGATACATTCCTGTGTGTCCCAGTATTAATCCTATCACTTTTGACTCTTGAGTGATATATTATGGGAGTTTGATATCATTTAAGTTAGGTATTTTTATATCTTTTGGGTTTTGATGACTGAAACATTGATCATGTATAGTTTCATTAGATATATATTATGTATACTTACATACAGTACCTTTGTATATAATGTCAGTTTAGAGTTTTAATAGTGTTTTGGAATGTGCTGATCATTGTAATCACATTTAAAAATCATTTTGTAACAAAACAAACAAAACAAAATCATGAAATTACCATTCCTTGGTTTCTTCCCCTTCAGTCCTGTGGTTTTTTTGTTTGTTTCCCCAGAAAATATTCCTGAGAAAGATCTTCATGGAAGACTTTATATCAACCGTGTTTTTCATATCAGTGCTGAAAGAATGTTTGAATTGCTCTTCACCAGTTCACGCTTTATGCAGAGATTTGCCAATTCTAGGAATATAATCGGTTGGTCTTGTGTTTATCTAATGATAAATATGGGAGAATTTTGTTATCCTTTAAGAGTTAAGCCTATATTAATGATCTATGTTGTCAGGGGGAAAATAAGGCTTTGATTTTATTTTGGTGATATATAAACTGGTATTTAAGCATTTTGGTTAAATTTACATGTAAGCATTGACTAACTGTTCAACTAGTCAGATCCTACCTACAATTAAGATCAAACTCTTTGAAACTAAAACTCCGTTTATTTATTAATGTAGCAGTTCAGTTGGTTGAACCTTATTTAAAAGGATTCCATTGTGGAGCAGTTGGATTCTAGTAAGGTATAGACTTGTATACTCACTTTGCAAAATGGTTTGGCAGTAAGCTGAACATAAAAATTCTCTCTGACTCTGCAATTCTACCAGTAAGTATGTGTTCTTCAGAAATGGATATATGTGTGCTCTGAATGACTTCTACTATAGTGTTCTTGGCAGCATATTTATAATGGTCCCAAACCAAAACAGCCCAAATATCCACCAGTTACCAGAATGGGTAAACAAATTGTGTGTGTTTACAAAAAAGAATACTATATAGCAATGAAAAAAAGCAAACTCCTGCTGCTTTTAACAGTATTCGTAAATCTCACAGATTTAATGTTAAGCTAGAGAAGCCAGACACAAAAGAGTACATACTATGGTTTCTTAATATAAAGTTCAAAACAGGTAAAACTAATTTATGGTCACAGAATCAGCATAGTATTTACTGTGTGGAGTGTTGGGTGGGTAGAGAGTGGGAGGGAACTTCTGGGATGTTGGTAAAATCTATCTTGATCTGGGTGATGGTACACAGGTGTGTTTTCTTTGTGCAAATTCATGGAGCTATACTCTTTGATTGCAGTGACTATGGTATATCTCAATGAAAATACAAAAGATTCTAGCTAAGTAATTATTTATACTTATAAAAAGGATTCTAGGGCACCTGGGTGTCTCAGTGGGTTAAAGCCTCTGCGTTCAGCCCAGGTCATGATCCCAACATCCTGGGATCGAGTCCCGCATCAGGCTTTCAGTTCATCAGGGAGACTGCTTCCCTCTCTCTCTCTGCCTGCCTCTCTGCCTACTTGTAATCTTTGTCTATCAAATAAAGTAAATAAATTAAAAAAAATTAAAAAGGATTCTATGTGTTAAAAGTTCTATTTTGGTAAACATCTCAAATAAGCTTATAGTTCGTTTGAAACTGATTTTATCCTAAATATTCCAGAATATTTTATAAACTTTGGGAGCACATGGTTTAGCTTGCTATAATTTTATATAGCAAACAGTAGCAGCAGAGATTCATATAAGTTGAGTCATTTGATATAGTCAAAGAGAAAGTTATTCTACAGTCAATTTAAATATAGTTCATAATTAAGCCACTTTTTATTTATTTATTTAAAAATTTTATTGATTTATTTTACAGAGAGAAATCACAAGTAGTCGGAGAGGCAGAGAGAGAGAGAGAGAGAGAGGGAAGCAGGCTCCCTGCTGAGCAGAGAGCCCGATGCGAGACTCGATCCCAGGACCCTGAGATCATGACCCGAGCCAAAGGCAGCGGCTTAGCCCACTGAGCCACCCAAGCGCCCCCACTTTTTAAACCATTAAATATTATTGCTTTATGTGCAACTCCTATGTAAATATAATTATATTTGTAGATTATATCATTGATAGCTTTTGAGCCCTGTGATTATATTAAGAATTTCATGTTTAAAAAAATCATTTTTTCCCCCATTCTTTTAGTTTTAAGAATGCAGAATATTTGGGGGATACAAATTTTCTTCTTCCCTCAGTAGCTTATATTTGATATATCTCTTCTGAATCTATTTTGTATTTTCTTGCTATTCTTATCTGTCTAGAGAACTTGATATTTCAGAAGAGTTGGATATGTTTTTTTTCTTAATATTCTAAGATGATGCCTGTTGATAATTGCATTGCCATTTTAATGGCTCAAAGTGCCATGAGGAACTAACTGGAACGAAATGAAATTTGTTTTTTTTTTTTCTCTTTCTCTTCTTTCCTTTTAAAAAAAATAGATCTTATTTATTTATTTGAGAGAGAGAGAGAGAGAGCAGAAGGAGAAACAAAGGGGGAGGGAGAGAGTATCTCAAGCAAACTCCATACTGAACGCAGACCCCAACTCTGTGCTTAATCCCAGGACCCTGAGATCGTGACCTGAGCCAAAATCAAGAGTAGGATGCTTAACTGACTGAGCCAGCCAGGCACCCCTCAAGTTTGTTCTTTGACTCACAACTGTATTAGTTGTCTGATAGCATATCTAGCTTCAATATGGGTCACTACGTTTGCTATCAGAGGTTATAAGGGGCTTTTGGAAGCATAGGCTTCTGGCTAATTACAAGTATAAACAGTAATAGGAATGTTGCTATTTAGACCTAGAATTAGTCAGAAGGTTTGCTCCCAAGGAGATGATTTATGATTGCACACCATTCTGCTCTCTTCCTAACTTGTTATCTGGTAATCAAAGTTCAGTGTTTTGAGAGTGGGGTTCAAAGGCTTCTTTTTATTTTTATTATTTTAAAAACATTATTTATTGATTGATTTGAGAGAGAGAGAGAGAACAAGCAGGGGAACAGCAGAGGGAGAAGGCGAAGTGGGCTTCCTGCTCAATATGGGGCTCCATCCCAGGACTCTGAGATTGGTCTGAGCCAAAGGCAGACACTTAACCATCTGAGCCACCTCGGTGCCCCACAAAGACTTCTCTTTAATAATATTAAGAAATAGTTCTTTTTTAACAGAAAGATTTGTGTAAAGTCAGTTGTTTGTGGATTTAATCTAATTTAGCACTAAGATGGTACTATTGGATTTTTTTTTAATTAAGGAGCTTTTAAATAAGTATGTATTTAAATTTGTGTTTACAGCTGTGTGACACTACTTTTATAATTCAAAACTCAGTGTTAAGTCTTTCTATTCAGCTTTTTAATTTTGGAAATTATAAATCTTCAGAAATGTTGCAAGAATAGTATAATAAAACCCATATAGCCATTCCCAAGATTCACCAATTTTTTTTGGTGGCAAAATGTACATAACATAAAATATACCATTTGAACTATTTTTTTTAAAGGTTTTATTTATTTATTTGTCAGAGAGAGAGAGAGAGCAAGAGCAAGCACAGGCAGAGTGGCAGGCAGAGTCAGAGGGAGAAGCAGGCTCCCCGCGGAGCAAGGAGCCCGATGTGGGACTCGATCCCAGGACGCTGGGATCATGACCTGAGCCTAAGGCAGCTGCTCAACCAACTGAGCCACCCAGGCATCCCCCATTTGAACTATTTTTAAGTGTTCAATTCAGTGGCATTAAATACATTCACATTATGCAAACATCACTACCATCCATCTCCAGAACTGCAGCTCTACCTATTAAACCATAAGTCTCCGTTCCTCCTTCTCCCAGCTGCTGATGACTACCATTCTACTTTGTGTCTTTAAATTTGGCTGCTTTAGGTACCTCTTATAAGTGGAATCACACAATATTTTTTCCTTTGTGACTGGCTTATTTCACTTAGCATGTCTTCAAGGTTTATCTACGTTGTAGCATGTGTTAGAATTTCCTTTTTTTAAAGGCTGATTACTATTACATTGTGTATATATAGCACCTTTTGCTTATCCATTCATACATTGATGGAGTTTTGAGTTGCTTCTACATTTTAGTTATTGTGAATAATGCTGCTGTGAACAGTGATGTACAAATATCTGTTTGAATCCCTACTTTCAGTTCCCTTGGGTATAAACCTAGGAATGGAATTACTGGATTATGGGTAATTCTGTAGTTAGCTTTTTGAGGAATGGCCATACTGTTTTCCAAGTGGTTGCATCATTTTACATCCCCCCACCCCAGCAATATGTAAAGATTCCAATTTTTCCACATCCTTGCCAGCACTTATTATTTTCAGTCTTTGTAAAAATAGCCATCCTAATGGGTGTGAAGACTCACCAATTTTTAAAATGTTATTACATTAAAGGATTCATAAAGTATTCTGCAATTCCTGCTTTTTATTACTTTATTTCAGTATATCAGAATGACACATGTGTCCTTTGTATATTGTTGCCATTCTTCTTATAATTTCATCCCTAATTTTTTTCTGTCATGATGAGCTTTACGTAGGTATTGGGGGGCTTGATTATTCAAAAGTATTGTTAATTATATGATATTCCGTTACATGATATTCAGTAGGACTGTTGGTGACGTTGGTGACAATATAAGTGGAAGACATATTTTTATCCTTGTTAATAGTTGCTTTGTTAACAGCAGAATTCAGTGATATCTTAAAATTCTGTTGCTAATTAGCAATGGATTATTTGTATAATTTATTGAAATAGGCTGACATGATCAGAATAATTTTTGGAAAATTATTTTAGATTAAATTTTGTATCTTCTTTCGTATACAACTGAATAAATTATTTTTTACAGCAAATTCTGTATGTTAAGGTGCCTGGCTGCTCAGTCAGAAGAGCATGCAACTCCTGATCTTGGGATCATGAGTTCAAGCCCCACATTGGGTGTAGAGATCATAAATAAATAAATAGTGTGTATATATAATATATTACAGAATTTTGCATGGTAGATTCTATAGTTTGAGATGCTGTCATTTTAGCTCCAAGATTTTTTCAGATACTGAAAAGGCTGCTTTGGGGTCCTTCAAAAAATCTGGAAACCCAGCTGTATGAAAGAAGTGGAGTAAAATTGCCTATATCATAAAGCTTGCTTCATTTTGTTTGGATAATGGGTAATGGGTTAGTTAAAGGCATTTGTATTTTAGGATGTTAACAAATAGCAGTCAAGCATACTAATTGCCTAAGTCCTTGAGTGCTAACAGCATTAGGTGATTTAGTCAAATCTTTGAAAAGAGTTCATGATGCGGTTACCTGTATATTCCTAGTCTTTGCCTTGTTAAATGATCTTTGCTGTATGGTGCTATATTCTAAAATATATTTCTGTTCAAAGTATGTTTTTACTCACTGTGTTATTATTATTTTTTAATAAATATATAAATATATTTTGAAAGAGCACACAAGTTAGGGAGGGGCCAGGGGGAGAGAGAGGAGGAGAAGCAGACTCCCTGCTGAGCTTGAGCAGATCCCAGTCCCCCCCCCCCCCAAGATCATGACCTGAGCCAAAGGGAAGTGTCTACCTGGCTGAGCCACCAAGGTGGCCCTCACTGTGTTATTATTAAGCAAATAAGAATTTTAACCAAGATGTTGCCATAAATACAAAGAGATTTTCTTACAGCTTTCTTAGTATAGAAAAGTTATATAGTTATTTATATTCCATAGCTCCCTCCTTGATTAAAGATTTTGACAGATAAGCTATTAACATTACATGATTTCTTATTAACATGATTTTTCCACAAGCTCGGATCAAGGTCTTTTTTTTTTTTTTTAACTTTTATTCTTTTTGAAGGTCTTGTTTTTATGTGATGGCAAATGTCTTTCAAGGTTTTGTCCTTAATAATGGGAATGTTAAAAAGTTGTTCTGTTTGTGTTTATAAGGCAGGTGCCATTACTTCTCTTTACAGGTACTGGGTACTTCAAAATGAAGACTCCAGATGAAACAACTTTTAATTTGTTAAAGTGTATTAATAGACAACAGTTTAGAAGTAAATGAATCAAGATGAGGAATATGTCATATACAAGAATAGTGCCTTCTGTTTGATTTTACTTTAGTGTTGAAATGATAACAGTCATAATGAAGTTAGGACTGTCCAAAAATAAAAATGGAAATAACTAAAAACTACTTCTTTCCATTGAGCATCAGGGAAATGCAAATAAAAACCACAAGGAGATATCACCTCACACCTGTCAGAATGGCTAGAATCAAAAACACAGGACATAACAAGTGTTGGCAAGGATGTAAAGAAAAAGGACCACTTGTGCACTGTTGGTGGGAATGCAAATTAGTGCAGTCACTGTGGAAAACAGTATGGAGCTTCCTGAAAAATATTATAAATAGAATTACTGTATGATCCAGTAATTCCATTATTGAATCTTTACCCAAAGAAAATGAAAGCATTAATTCAAAAAGATAAATGTACCCCCAAGTTTATTGCAGCATTATTTATAATAGCACAGATATGGAAGAAACCCAGGTGCCTATCAATTGATGAATGGATAAAGAATGGTACATATGTGTGTGTGTGTGTAGATATATATATATAATGGAATATTACCCATCCATAAAAAAGAATGAGATTTTGCCATTTCCAACAACATGGATGGGCGTGGAAGGTATAATGCAAAGTTAAATAAGATGAAGAAAGACAAATACAATATGATTTCATTCATATGCGGAATTTAAGAAAACAAAAGAAATAACAAAGAACAAAAGAGACAAAAAGCCAGACCTAAATACAGAGAACAGATTGGTGGTAGCCAGAAGGAAGGTGCGTGGGGTGGGGATGGGTGAAATACGTGAAGGAGATTAAGAGTACATTTATCATAGGGACACCTGGGTGGCTCAGTGGGTTAGAGCCTCTGTTTTCAGCTCAAGTCATGATCCTAGGGTCCTGGGATCATAGCCCCGCATCGAGCTCTCTGCTCAGCAAGGAGCCTGCTTCCCCCTCTCTCTCTGCCTACTTGTAATCTCTGTCAAAGAAATAAAATATTAAAAAAAAAAGTACATTTATCATAGGTAAAGTATAGAATTGTTGAATCATATTGTATACCTGAAGCTAATATAACACTGTATATTAATTTCAGGTGTACAATATAATAATAATATAATACAATATAATATATACAAAATAATATAATAATATAACAATATAATAAGACAAAAAAACCTACCTCTGATTCCATTTTAAGTCATACTCTTCAGATTTTTAGAACCAACTCTTTTTATGTTTGCTGTTATTAGATGTAGTGTCCACCCCTTGGAAAGTAGAACCTGGAGGTGATCAACTGAGAACCATGACCTACACTATAGTCCTTAATAATCCACTTACTGGAAAGTGCACTGCTGCCACTGAAAAACAGGTATGTCTACTCTGTCAGTATTCCAAAATATCATATGTGTGGGGCGAGAGAAGATGCCTGTCAGTCACCAGTTTACAAGACAATTTTAAGAAATAAGTGGCAAAAAAAAAAAAAAAAAGAGGGAGGAGAAACTGTCAGATTAAAAGAAGATTTAAGAGACATATTAACCAAACCAGCCCAATCCTAATTCAAACCAACCAACTAAAAATATATTTATGAGATTTAAGGAATTGCTGATTTTTACATGTAGTAGTGGTATTGCAGCTATGCTTTAAAGAAAAGAGTATCTTTTAAAGACACAATAAAAATTATAAAGAGATACACTGGCATATTTAAGAATAAAATTATACTGATATCTAGGGTATCCTTTAAAAGTAATCTAGCCAGGCAGAGCATGGTGGTGGAGGGAGGGAGTGTGGGGTTGGGATAGGGACGAAGCAGGACTGGCAAGAGTTAATGTTGTTCAAGCTGGTTGATGAGTTTGTGAGGCTTCATTACACTTCATTTCTATTTTTGTGTATGTTTGAACTTTTTTATAATAAAGGGTTTTAGAAAGAACAGTACTGGAATCCAGTTACAATTTGGATTATTAGGGCCAAATAGGGCCTAATAGGGCCTAACTCCAATTGGAGTGAGGGCCAAATAACTAGAGGGCAGCAGTGGTGTATGGGAAGAGATTAGAAGATACTCTGTGCTCTCCTCAATGGCCAGCGTGGCACTGACTGTATAGTGGACTTCGTGTTTGACCAAATTGTATTGAAGTGTAATGTATCTGGTCTGCAAATAGAAAATATCTTAACATCTGAACTAGTTTTGTGGTTGTGGCTTTTGCCCAATGTTAAAAAGGACTTAAATTTTTTTTTCAAAAGATTTTCCAATATTTAAGAAAAGTTTGGTATTTTGATATTGGGGTCTTTGATAAACTTGAAAAGCCATGATTAAAATGAGGAAGGCTTGGTCATCAAATGCTCCAAATTCTGTTTTGGGAAAGCTGTGTTTTCTTTGGAAATCCTCTTCCTTCACTATTTTGGTGAAGGGTGATTGTTAAATTTTTAAGAATTTTAGAGTGGATCCTCACTTCGTTCAATTGAATTTTGAATTGTTCCCCTATCAGGAACATTTAAAATTCTTTGTAAACTAATAACATACACAAGAAACTATAAATTTTCTCTTTCTTCCTCAAACCTAAAAGAAAGAAAAAAATGACTATGCTATGAAATGGCAGAGAGGCAGCAAAATCTACTTCTGTGGATCCTATCTTCTCAATTCATAGACAGCACAGCCAACATGGAGGCTCTTCCGGTTTGAGAAGGAATTCTAGTTATATATATATATATTCTAAATTGGCAAGGAGTTTAATATATTAAACTTGTACATGCAAAAATTTTTTTAATCTTATTTTGGCAGACACTGTATAAAGAAAGTCGGGAAGCACAATTTTATTTGGTAGATTCAGAAGTCCTGACACATGATGTTCCCTACCATGATTACTTCTATACCCTGAACAGATACCATATCATCCGATCCTCAAAACAGAAATGCCGGTTGAGGTGAGCTATCATAAATGAGTGTTTTAGTCAGGCTAGGTGAGATTATGTTCTGGAACATACATATCAATCCTAAAATCTTAGTAGCCTTACACAACCAAGCTTTATTCCTTGCTCAGATTACATGTCCATGTCAGCAGAGGAATGGGGTTCCTCACTCAAGGCCACACGGTGATGCGTGCTTTGACATCCTGGAGCAACACAATCCAGAATATGTGTCATTGCTGTTGCTACAGGAAGAGAAAGTTGTGGAACTGTGTTCACAGTCCAGTGGCCAGAACTAGTCACAGGGCCCTATTTAATGTCAGGAGCACATTGTTAGCACATTGTTGCAATGGGAAATCAGAAATGGTTGCATCAAAGATAGTGAGGGGCCACCATGGGCTTTGCCTGGTCTTAGCTAATGTAGTTACTTTCACCTAATTTATGACCGCTAGAGATTTTTTATAAAAGGCGTTTAGGAAATTTAGAATTTATTTTGAGACTTTATTGCTATTTAAGTAAAGAAAACTCAGGGCTAGAAATAGAAAAAAATGAAATGCCAAGTACTTAGAAGGAAAATTTCATGAAGTTATTAGCAGCAAACAGCAATTTTTTAAGAAGTCCTCATCAGTGAACAAATTTTCTTTTATGATCTAATGATTTTGAGTCTTTTTGGCTTTCCACTGAATATAATCTTACACTTAATTGCAATGTTAATAGAACTAAATTCTTTCCTTTAAAGAATTATTCTTCTTTCCTCCTTATTTTATTAGAGTTTCCACTGATTTGAAATACAGAAAACAACCATGGGCCATTATCAAATCTCTAATTGAAAAGAATTCCTGGAGTTCCTTGGAGGACTATTTCAAACAGCTTGGTTTGTAAATTTCTTCATTTATCTATTTTTGTAAAGATAGTATTTATTAACAAAACAGATTGATTCTTCATTTGGCTTCATAACTGGAACTAGTAGATGACGTTGGATTGACTCCCACTGAAGTGGTTCTAACTATACCCCACTTGGAATTTGAAAACTCTTAATTTTAATTGGTCTAACAAACACTTACATTATGTTTATTATATGCCAGATGTGTTTGTGTGCTTGATAAATATTAGTCCCATAGAAACCTGTGGGGTAGGTATTTTATTTTTTCCCATTTTACTAAAGAATAAATACTGAAAGAGAGAGAAGTTAAGTGACTTGTCCAAGATCACAGTTAGGAGCTATCACAGGCTCTTCAAGGAGCCAAGAAAGTGGACTGCGCCGTGAGAGACTGTGTAACTTGATCACAAATACGTACTTGTGCTCCTTGGTGTCTCCCTCCCGCCACACCCCCGCCCTGCCAGCAGTCCTTAGGAATGCAGTTTCCCTGGGCTTATGCAGGACCACTTAGCAATGGTAGGTATCATGTACATGTATGGATTTGGTGGCGATGGGTAGTAGACTGGGGAAGTGATATTGTTACGTTTGGATATTACTTAAAATAAAACATGACAAAAAATATATATACATGACTATAAATTAATTCTTTTTTTTAAGATTTTATCTATTTATTTGACAGAGAGAGAGAGACAGCAAGAGAGGGAACACAAGCAGGGGGAGTGGGAGAGGCAGAAGCAGGCTTCCTGCTGAGTGGGGAGCCCGATGCGTATCTCGATCCCAGAACCCCGATCAGGATCATGACCCAAGCTAAAGGCAGATGCTTAATGACGGGGCAACCCATGTGTTCCAATAATTAATTCTGGTTAAAGAAAAGCAGGGTCAGTGAGTTCAGGGTAAACTAAGTCTTCATCATCTAATTTGTTGATTATTTTCCTTGCTCTTCTCTCTTGGCTATTCATTATTAAACTCCTAATCAGGAGCAAAGAAAATGAAATTCAAAAATTAGTTTGGCCACTGGATAATGAGCTTCTAATAAAAAATCTGGTGAAGGAAAGGTTGAAACAAATGACAAAAATGAGGTTTTTAGGTTGTTTGCAGATTTTCCTTATTAGGACTTACTTTTTTACAAACCCTCATTGAAAACTAGACCTATAATATGCTACTTCTTCCTTTGATATTGACAATCAGCTACCACAAAATATCTTGGAAGTCTTTCTAATGCGCCAATGTAAATGGGTAGCCTGTTGTTTTCATAACTGAAATCATTATGTTAATATTTAATATAGCACATGGTGAATTTTCTCTGATGATCCCATCATTTATTAATATAGATAATTCTTCCTAGAGTAGTGACCCCTCATTAGAGGATCACTTTACCCTCCAAAACTTTTTATTAAGAGTAAGGTTTGGATCTAGGCCATGAGAACTTAAGTAATAGTTAAAGTTACCAAGGCTTAAAAATCAAAACAAAACAAACCCCTAAAAACAAAACAACTCCTCCTGCCCCTGTATCTTATAGTTGAAGTTTCTCCACTGTCTAAAGCTTTCTTTTTTCCTTCTTAGAATCAGACTTGTTAATGGAAGAATCTATGTTAAATCAGTCCATTGAGGACACTGGAAAACTTAGTGGCTTGAGAAGGAGAAGGCGAACATTCAACCGAACAGCAGAAACAGTTCCTAAACTTTCTTCTCAGCGTTCTTCTGGAGATGTGGGCTTAGATGCCAGAGGGGATATTTCAGGTAGCTGCTATCGGGTAAACAGAGATGGAAGATTATAGTTTACTTACATCAAGCGTAGTAGGTGTCTTATTTATAGACATGTCAGTTAGGAGGTCTCCCTTTTTCCTCTTCTTTTTTTTTTTTTTTCCTTTTTCCTCTTCTTTTCTGATAATGTTTATCTGAGTTCTTTAAAAATAACGAATGTATAAATGTAAAGAAGCAGTTGCAAAATGGCAGGCATCTGGCCAGCCGATGTATTTTATGGGGCCTGTGTGATATTTTAAAAATTGGATGTTTTTATATGAAAACTCAGATCTGACAGTTCTGGACTCAAATTCCTTCACAGCAACAATCAGTCAGAGCTTAGTAGTAGCATCTCCAATAGACAGAGCATGTGCTCCCCAAGTCACCAGTCCCTACCACCGTCCCTGGCTGCTAGATGCTTCACTCAAGAATTTTTGACCTCGCACATTACGGACATTTGATTTCTACCCTTGAGAGTACTAAAGTGCTTGTATGTTTTTAATTCTTATGTACTCTCAGGTCCAGCCCCAAAAGTTCCAAAGATGGAATTTGACTTTTATTATCCCCACTTTCAATTTTGAAAACACTTTGTCTCTACTGTTACTTCCTCCCTCTCAGAACTACAAAACTGTCTTCCTTCTCACCCCTCTACTTACCAAAATTCCTCTTTTAAGGCTTATATCTTAGTGTGAATGTTTATCTGCTATTTAAGCTTAATAATATTTTAGTTTTGGAATTTAAAGTTAGGGCAACAGAGAACAGGTAGGATGATTAAAAAACTTTTTTAAGGGGAGAAGCATTGTACACAAACCCAGCTTAAACATTATTTGCAGAGATGGAACTTAGCTAGAGATCATACATGATACTTTGAATTTCTTATTTTAGAGCAAATTAATTTTTAATGTAGGCTGAATTTGCAAGAGTGTTGTAGTTTGTTTTTTTTTTAAAGATTTTATTTATTTATTTGACAGACAGAGATTACAGATAAGCAGAGAGGCAGTCAGAGAGAGGAGGAAGCAGGCTCCCTCCTGAGCAGAGAGCCCAATTTGGGGCTCGATCCCAGGACCCTAGGATCATGACCTGAGCCAAAGGCAGAGGCTTTTACCCACTGAGCCACCCAGGCGCCCCTGTTGTAGGTTTTCTTTTTGTGGATTTGTTTCAAATTAGTGAAGATATTAGAAATCAACAAAGGGTGTTGGGAATTTACATCAAGTTGTCTTTACAAATGTAAAAATTTTTTATCTAGTTCTTTTCAAATGAAATTAAATTTTAACCATTGTTAATCACAATCCTGTTTTAATATGTTTTTGTGTGTGTGATTTGCAGGAAAGAAAAAGGAAATGGAAAGCTATAACATTGCCCTTATTGTGGTGATGAGTATTTTGTAAGTATTTGTTTTGAGTGCTTTTTTTGCTTGTGTCTTCACATATCTTTTAATAGTTTCTAAAAGAATTTGGATTTGTATGTTATTGTGTAGAAATTGCCCTATTTAACTAATTTTGATCTATAAAAACATTAATTTTATATGCTTCAATCTGATAGTTTTTTATTTTCAGGGGAATTCTTAAATTTGAGCAAATGCCAAGTACACAGCCAACAAATGTTTTTAATTAATTAGTTAGTTAATTAGGTAGGCTTCATACATGGAGCCCAACACAGGGCTGGAACTCACAACCCTGAGATCATGACCTGAGCAGAAATCAAGCATCAGACGCTTAACTGACTGAGCCACCCAGACACCACTAATGTTTTTTTTAATTAATCTTTTTTCTACCATCATAGATTTTTATTGGAAGTTCCATAAACTTAAAGAGAATATTTATATGTAGCTGGTAAGATCCCAATAGTTTTATTTTGCACTATTTAATTAGACCAGTGATTCTTACCCTTTAAGATTACTTTCTAAAATGCAGACTTCTAGACCCCAGTCCCGGAGATTGAGTTAGTAGGTCTTGAGCAAGAATCTACTCAGGAAGACATACTTAGACTATTTTTTACGGCTGTATTTGAGTATTGAGGTAGTCAGTTAGATTTAATTGAATTGGTTCTGATTGGGTGATATATTCTTGGTGAATATTTTTTGGAATGAAGCATACCAGCTGCTTTTTCTAAATATGGATTTCAGAATGTAGAAAATGTTTGATATACAAAAGGTTTTCATATGCTCCTTAAGTTGGTTTGCTATGACAATTTTGAATATTAAATATTATCTTTTATGGTACTATGCAAAAAATTTATATTCAGATGTTGAAATGTTGATTTACATACCATTTCAGTTCTTGCTCTTACCTTAGGTCTCATTTTTAGCAAAATCCTCTTCTGGGCAGGTACAGATGAATACTGTATATTTTTAAGGGTAAGCCAACATTTTAACAAAAAAATAAGAGAGATATGATGCCACCTACATATTTGCATATATGAAAAATAAGAAATATATCCATCAATTGAAAGGCTGCTATGAGAACAAATAGAGCAATTTCATTAGCATGTAACATTTTATATATGACAACATTCATGTATATTTGGGATTTCATGTTTCCTTTGTCTAAGTTGAACTAGAAGAAATTTTTGCTGGATAGTAATTTAAAAAATTTGTTTTGGTTTTCCATAGGAGTAAGGTGCCTGTTCATATATGTAAGATCAAGTCTATATTGATCTTCATTTTTTTTTTTTTTTGAAGTGCAGCATTATGGGTGTATAATTGCTTAAGCTAGAGGCACCCAAAAATAGATCTGGAAAGCTTATCTGGTAGATTTCTAAGCTGGTGGTTGCACCTCAGGTCTGGCTGGGATTCCTCCCAGAGAAGAGACATATCAGGGACAATCCCAACCTGCTTTCTTTGAGGACTTGACTGTCACTGTAGTTACCTTTCAACCTTTTCTTCACTATTTAATACCTAAATATAATTTTTTCATATAATAAAATAGGACTAACTGATTTAAATAGTAACAATTGGAAACTACTCTGGAACAACATACATTTTTAGAGTTTGGTGTGTCTATTCTATATGAGCCGAGCTTTAGGTCCGGACAAGAGTGAATTAACCAGGTATTATTTGCTCTGCCTAGTTTGCTGTTGCTAGTTCTGTTGAATGTGACGCTGTTTCTGAAGCTGTCAAAGATAGAATATGCTGCTCAGTCCTTTTACCATCTCCACCTCCAAGAAGAGAGATCTTTGCAGTAAGTCTTTACCCTCAACCTATTATTATTTCAATAATTCTTTAGTTGTAGAAAACTTAATTCTGATTTAGAGATTTGGATCTGCTAACTATTCTGTAGTCAGAAAGTTTTTTTGTTTATTTGCAAATTTATAGGACATGAATGGTTTTTAGAAATGAAAGATCAGAAGATATTCCCAATTTTTAAGTTTTTTTTTTTTTTTTTTTTTTTTTGCCCCCCCAGTTTAGCCTCTGATATGGTGTCAAGAGTGGAAAATATTCAAAAGAAAAAAGACCAGGCCCATCGTTTAAAAGGAGTGCTCCGAGACTCCATCTTGATGCTCGAACAGGTACTGTAGGACTTAGTACTTTCATAGAGGTATGAACCAGCTGCTCCTCTGGTTGTGAGAAGAGTCACGATACCATTGTTTGAAGAAACTCTCCTCCTAGAGGCAACTACCCTTACCAGTTTCTGTATGATGCATTTTACATGTATAGTCACTTGTATTTTTTTCAAAATCAAAGCCTACTGTATACACTGTTGTATGCCCTCATTTTATAATTAGTAATATATTTTGAAGATGTTTCCTTATCAACATGAACATTTGACTCTTAAATAATGGTGGGGTTAGGGGTGCTGACACCTACGTAGTTGAAAATTGTGTATAACTTTTGACTCCCCAGGAACTTAACTACATATAGCCTACTGTTTAGCAGAAGCCTTACTGATAACACAGTCAATTGTTATTTTGTATGTTATATGTATTATATGCTATATTTTTATAATAAAGTTAAGCTAGAAAAAAGAAAATGTTATTAAGAAAATCACAAGAGAAAACACATTTATAGTGGTGTCCTGTAAAAAACTCTGTGTACAAGTGGTCCCATGCCGTTCAAACCCATGTTGTTCAAAGGGCAACTGTATACATCTAACTCATTCTTTTTATTGATGCTTCTATGTAAAAATTTATGCTTAATAGTAACTGTTTTCATAAAAAGGGTAGATCCTGTATACAGTTATTTTATCTAATATCCATATTTCTTGGAGATGCTTTGATATTAGCATATAAAGGACTTCCTCTTTTTTAAACAACTACATAGAATTCAAACTGTATAAATGTGGTACAATTAATTATTTCACCAGTTCTCCGCTGAAGAATGACCATTTAGGTTATTTAAATATTTTGCTATAAACATTTATCTCTTGAACACAGTATTATCAGTATGTGTTGCTCAGTTCCATGAACCAAAACTTAGGATTCCCTTTGAAAAATAAAGATTACTATTTCCATTATGATATAGTATATGCATACTTTTCAAGATTGAAAACTGGAGAGTGGTGGAAGAGAAGAAAACCTATAGTTCTAGCATTCAGTCATTAATATTTTGTTTCCTTCCATTCTTTCTTCTGTGCATTGGTTTGTTTTTTAGAAGATCCAGTTATTGAGCATTTTTCAGGATATCACGTGGGGCATTAAAGGTGACACCTTCCACTAGGCATTCTTCTAATGCACAGTAGCTACAGCTGCTGGTGACATCCTCCATTCTCCCTCCCCTGGCAAGAGTGGGTCATATTTCCATTTTTCCTCCTCAGCATCTTATTTCCCCTTCTTTCTACTGATAACCTTGCCTCAGGAGGAAAGAGAGTTTTTCCTCTCCTTCTATACCCAAATCTACAGAACTCCAGTTGCCGCATCCCATCCTCTTGTCCATGAGCAGTGCTCTGCCTGTAGGGAGATTACCAGCAGGTGTTAGTGGGAGACTCCATCCATCACCCTCCAGCATCCTGTTTTCAGTTTCCCTGGTCAGCTGGATCGTTCCCATCTGCACATGGTCCTGCAGTGCGCTCTCCTACATTAAAGCACCCACAAAATCCACATCCTTCTCCTCCTGCCCATCTCTCTCTCCGTCTTTCACAGTCTGGCTTTTTCAGAGTTGTCTGCTGTGGCTGTCATTACGTTATCCTTCATAACCCATTCACTTTTTTAAGGTTTTATTTTCACCAAAGTGGCTCCTTCACATAGTTAACTTTTCTACAAGGTTTTTTCAGAAAAACAGCAGTCCCACTATGTACTATGCCAAACACAACAATCTTTAACTCTTTTAGTTTCTTTTTGTGTTTACCTCCATTAAAACTTTCCGTTTTAGACATGGCCTTTCGACCTCCTATTATGGAAGACAGAGGTTTTCTTTTCTTTCATCTCTTCTTGTCCTCTTTTCTGATTCCCCCATCCTCCCAAGGAAGTTATAATTTTGGTTAGATCAATATCCAGTGTTTGCTTTGTTTTGATTAAGATTTCTATTCTGAGCTGAGCCATGGAATAAACCATGACTACTTTTTCTTTTCTGTGCTTTTTCTTATCCTTGAAATTGTTTTATGACAATTGATTAGTTTATTGTATTATTTATAAGTATCTCCTCTCCTACAGCACTGCCTCTTTTAACCTTCATTCACCTCAGGGATTCTATGAGTGGAGTCTTCTGGCTGTCTCTGGTCAGGCCCAGGGGCCCTCTCTGCAGGTGCACAGCTCTCAGCCTGGGGATTTCTGTTGAATACCCCCTCTGTTTCCTATATCCACAATGTTTTCTGCTTTCTTGGTTTACTCCTTTCTTTTAATGGAGCACATCCTCTAGTAGCTTCCTGAGAAAGAGAACGTGGAGGTAAATATTTTAAGACTTCTCTAGTGTGAGAAGTTTTTATTCTGTCCTTCCTCTTGATTAATAGTTTGGCTGGGGATAGAATTTTAGGTTGGAAACAGTGTTCCTTCAGAGCATTGCTCCATTGTTTTTCAGCTTCCAGTGTTGAGAATTCTGGGAATTCTCTTTTAGTTCTGGGAAATACTGAGTTACACAGTTGATGATCTTGTCCCCATCCACTCTCCCTCTTCTGACTTTCTAGGGCTCCTGTAATTCAGATGTCTGCCTTCTTTTGGACAGGCTGTCTAATCTTCTTATTTTTTCTTTCCAGCTTCTGTCTCTTTGCTTTTTTGTTCTGCTTCCTCAGAGTTCCTCAACTTAATCTTCACATTCTTCTATCTTTCAATTTTTGCTAACAAGTTTTTAATTTCAAAGACCTATTACTTTCCTGAATTTTCTTTTTTTTTAAAATACCATTGTGATCTTTTAAAATGACTATAGTATCTTCATCTCTCTGATCTTATTACTGAAGGTTAAAACATTTTCCCCTTCTTCTTGCTTACTTGCTTTCCATCAAGATCCTTTCCCCCTGTTTTGATTTCTATCCTTAGAGTAAGAGGATTTCACTGGATGTCTATAGTTTTTGGCTGTCTACTTGTGTGGATCAGAAGCTCTTAAGCTCTTAACGTGGATTGGGTTGATGTACCCTGAACTTCTCTGTAGATCTGGCAGGGCTGTTGGTTGAGAAATCCTGGTATCACTATCTTTTGGTCCTTCCTCTTAAATTGGTCAGTTTCCATAGAGAATAGCCTTCCAGTCTCCATCTGAAGGATTAAGGGCTGGCTGCCAGCATTTTAGGAGCAGTGTGAAAGTAAGAGGGATGCAGGAGGGTAGGGCATAGGATGGTCTCAACACCTTTTTTGGGTATAATCCTCATTTTTAGTCCTTTTCTCTTTATTCTGACTTAAACCATGGAAAACCCTGGGGCACCTGGGTGGCTCAGTTGTTGAGTGCCTTCAGCTCAGGTCATGATTCCATGGCCCTGTGATCGAGCCCCGCATTTGGCTCCCTGCTCTGTGAATCTGCTTCTCCCTCTCCCTCTGCCTGCTGCTCCCCCTGTTGTGCTCTCTTTCTCTCTCTCTCTCTGTCAAATAAATAAAATCTTAAAAAAATTTTTTTTAATTAAGAAAAAAAGAAAAACCGAGCCTTCGTGTGATATAAATGACATATTATAAAATTCACCTTTTAAAGAATTTCTAGCATATTCACAAAGTTGTACAGCCATCACCACTGCCTAAATTCCAGAGCATTTTTATCCCCCCAAATGAAATCCTGTACCCATTAGCAGTCTCTCAACTCCTACAATCACTAATCTACTTTTTATATCTATAGGTTTGCTCATTCTGGGCATTTCGCATAAATGGAATTATTATGGTCTTTGTGACTGTCTCTTGTACTTAGCATAAAGCAAAACTGCTTTTTGCTGGTTAAAACCATCTCCTCTCCCTGGCCTAGTACTGCCAGGCCTTTTGCATTAGATTCTCTTCCCTTCTTCTCTACTTCCCATTAGGTGGTCTCATCCATTCCCCTTGCTTGTGCTACACATGCTATTGATTCCCAAATCCATCTCTCTTACCCGGACTTCTTCCCTGAGCTCCAGGCTCACACAGTTACCTGATGACTGGCATCTTCACCTGGATGCTAACGGGCCACCACTAACTGATCATGTCCAAAACAGAATTCAGTTTTCATCCTGAGCCAGACTGACTCTCCTCTACCTGACGTATTTCAGAAAATGACACTGCCTTCCTCCAGTCAAAAACTTAATGCCTTGTGGAATTATATATTTATATATGTGATGATTCGTTTCAGTTCTGTATTCCTCACTGGGCAGTAAGCTCCATGAAGGCAGGGTTAGTGCCTTTCTGGTCTACCATTGTATACCCAGTGCTCTGCTTAGTACATACCCTGCATGTAATAGGTCAGCAATTAACATTTGCTGAATGAATGAACAAAATGAATGAATATAAAGAAGCATAAAACAGAATTCTTGCTCTCAAGTTGCCTGTAATTTTATTAGAGAAATCAGATGTCCATGTGTATTGTTAACAATACCATAAAAAAGTACAAAGTACAAAGTACAAAGTTAAGTGTCAAGTAAGTGGTAAAACTTTGGGAGTTTAAAGGCGGGATGATTATGGAAGGCAACACAGAAAGGGTGGGGATGGGGAAATTCTAAATGGATGAAGACAAGGTTGAGCATAATAGCAACAGAGGCCTGCAGGGAAAACCAGATTCATTTGGGGGATAGTGGAGAGACCAGTGCAACCTGAGAAACCATTTAGAAAACCCATCTGCTGGGGGCAGCATGTACTGCAGGACAGTGGAGGGAGAGGTGCAGGACCACAGCGGACAGGAAGAGCTTAGCAGTCATACTGAAGTGTTTTATAAATTCAGTCTTTTATTTGGGCATCAGTATAAATCAAACTATATTGAATATAAATATAAACATTTGGCATAAAAATAAGAAAAAATGTTAAACTGATTTTGAAAATTAATTTTGTTTGCAGTTAAAGAGCTCACTCATTATGCTTCAGAGAACTTTTGATCTACTAAATAAGAACAAGACTGGCGTGACTGTCGAAAGCTAGTGATCTCAAGGCCTGAAATTGTAGAGATACTTGGAACTAAAAGGGAACATCTTAAAGAAAACAAGAGGATGAAGCATTTTAACTGTCATCGGAACATTTCCACATTTGCTTATTATTGGTACTTCTAACATGAACATTCTTTTTAATAACACTAATTTGATAAGTAGTTTCTGATGGCTTTAACAATCCATTCTTCACTTCTTATACATAATTCCAAGCAGTGAATTTCTCCAGTGAAGCATGAAATATTTTGTGGATTTGAATTTCTGATACAAAAAGAAAATGAGACACTCTGAACTGATTTTTACAGTGAGGTTTAAAGTTTGATGCTTTATCTGTTAGCATAGAATCAGTAGGTGTCCAGTAGGTGTCCAGTACTTTTGAAGGACCAGTTTTCAGGCATATATTATAACATTTCTCAGTTTGTGTACTGTAAATATTACAATGTCTTCACTTATTTAGCATGTAAATTCAATAGTCAAACCTTTTGAGTCTGCAGGTTGGTAATATCTGAAATATTCTTGAGCTATGTTGTATTTTTCTAAAGGAATAGTTGTTTCTTTTCAGGCAGCTATCAGAGGTGAGATTATCTTGCCCCTTCATGTATCAGATGGTGGAAGAGTGAATCTGGAAGAGGAAACATATAGGATAGCAACACTCAAAATGAAGAACCATGCTCTGATTTTATAAAACAGAGGATTACATTAAAATCTGGGCATTTGGTGACAGATCAGATGAATACTTGAACTAAGCTTGGCTTCAGCTTAGCAGTCTTTCATGGTAGAAGTGAACCACCACCTGGTTGAAAATGATTTGTGGGTTACTTTTCAGTAGCCACATATGTCTTCATTTATTCATTCATGTGTGCGGCTTGTTTCAGGTGGTAAGTTATAACCAGACACGAACTTCTGGCTCTTCAGGAAAAACTTTTGGGGCATTATGTCCCAATACTAGGGCACTGACTGAAGTTCAAAGTCAGACAGACATTTTGGCTCTTTCATGAAAAGCTTTTAGGCATATATGTCTCAATACAAGTGATGTCTTTGGGACAAGAGAAAGGCAGTGCTGAATGATTTGTATATACTCTCACTGTTTGGACATGCTTGCCTTAATTAAATGTTTCTTTCTTTCCTCAGAGCCACAGGAGATAGCTAAAGTCTTTTTTGAGATGCCTGTAGAGAATGAAAATATTGACTTAATTACAGGGAAAATGGATTTCTCTGGGTGATTTCCAACAAAATTATCTTGGGGGTACCAGTGTACTTACCCGGGGATTTTTTGATTTATGAAGTGTGGCTGTGAGTGAGTCACTGGGTTATAAACTTGAAGACTTTGTTCTCTGTTAAATTCACAAAAATGATCAGTGGCAAGCTGAATATTTTTGTGATTTTCTTTAAAACCTGTACTTCATAAATATACCTCAAAGAAAATTACCAAAGTTGCTTTATAGATTAAGACTAAACATGTATGTATGTAGAACTTAATTAATTGCATTTGAGCCTGTTGTGTAAATTATCAATAAAACCCAAAATGTCGTTAGTTGTAGTTTTTCTTTTTCCGTTAAAAAACAACAACAAAAAGCACAAATAACTAGAAACTTGCTATAGTGAAAACGTGTATATGGGCCTACACTTTTAAAAAATTTTTGTGCAAAAATAAAACCCAAAGAGGAGTCATTTCATTTCAAATATGCAGAGTGTTTCATTTCAAATATGCAGACTGTTGGGACAAAAGTACTAGGCCTGCCGGTCGAATGTAGAATCTGCTCGCCAGAAATCATGAAAAAGAACCAGCTTTATAAATGAACAGATCAGGGACAGCAATGGGCCTTTAAGGGAAGGCTGGAGAATTTGGGGGCGGTGCTTCGGTAACAATTTGCGGTGTTGATCTCCACCTAAGCCTGTTGCCCGCGTCGGAATGAAGACTGGACGACCCACGGGTCTCCACTGCTTGGGGAATCCTCCGGGTTCCCGGGTTTCCCGTCTTGCCGTCCGCACCTCCCCGGGCCGAGGGCTCTGGGGTTGCCCCGCCCACGTACCGCCCACAGGCACCCGCGGGGCAGCACAGGGGCCGGTCGGGGCGGAGGTGCCGGGCCAGCCCTGGGCCCTGCCGCCTGCACCCCATCCCCAGGTGCCGGTCCTCAGGTCCTCGCTACCTCCGGGCGCCAGGGCCTCGGGCCGGGGGAGGGGCCTGGCCGGCGGGCTCCGCCAGGCTGCGGGCGCCGCACGTGCGGGCGGGCGGGGATCCCCGGCGCCGGGGGCGGGGCACCCGGAAGCGCGCGCGGACTTGCCACGCCGAGCCGGCGGGCAGGAGGGCGGCGGGGAGGCGGGCGCGCTGCCCGGGCCGCGGCCGCCTGTGCTCACAGGTGGGCGGCGGCGGAGGCGCGGCGGAGCGGAGCCCGGGTCTCTGGGACTCCAGCCGTCACACCGAGAGCCCAGGGAGCAGAGCTCGGAAGACGCGTCCGCGCCTCGGGAGGAATCAACCTTCCTGCCCTCCACCTGGGCCTCTTCCGCGGCAATCGCACCTCGGCCCCGGAACACAGGTAACTTCCATTCCAAGGTCATTCTTTGGGCGGGGCGGCGCTCGCGGCCCGCCCACGTCCTCAGTGTCGGCGGGGGCGGGAGGGGTGCGCCCTGCGCGGAGCGGGAGCAGCGGGGCTAGACGGCGACCCCGGGCGCTGCACGGGCTTCTGGTGGCCTCCCCGGAGCCGGGTGCGCGTACCGGCCCCGGCGCAGGAGCTTTTCTCCGCCCGCAGCCCAGAGGGCGAGTTTCCACCTGCACCCGGGCTTTGGGCGGGGACTGCTCGGCCCTCTGCATCCTGAACCGGCAGGTGAGCGCAGCCGCCCGCGCCCCGGCTGTCCCGGCCGTGTGGTCAGCTGTCACCATGGAAACCGCTGGTACCCAGACGACGCCAGCCCTGGTGGGAAGGGGCGGTGAAGGCAGCTGGGAGCCCCTAGAGCTTCCTGTCTGGCGGAGCCCAGCAAGAAAAGCCTGATGAAAATGAGACTCCCCCTCCCCCGCTTTCTTTTCCTGTTTGATTTCTCAGGCGTTGGCGGATAATCAGAGACGTGGATGTGTTTACAAGATGTGAGTCGTGTTGTTTACACCTTTCCCTACTGAGGGCTTCCTACACCTCGTGGTGACAGGTGGAAATCATGACACAGAAGGGCAGTATGAAGCCAGTGAAGAAAAACAAAGCGGAAGAACCTGAATTGGAGCCCCTGTGCTGCTGCGAGTACATTGATCGAAATGGGGAGAAGAACCACGTGGCTGCTTGTTTGTGTGATTGCCAGGATCTCGATGAAGGGTGTGATAGGTAAGGGCAGAGCGGTTCATGAAGCAGACCCTACTGGCTCTTTTGAGAACTACCATGCTTGCTTGAAGTGTAGCCATCCAGAACACTAGATTTTGTTCTTGATGCTTTTTCTAAGGATCTAGAATTGAGAGCTGTCTTCTGTGTCAGGTGTGAGGCTTTTGTGAAGGTGAGTTACTCAGTAGTTCACAACTGCACAGCTGTCTATTCTGCTCAGTTTAGAAGGACATTATTACTTTTCACTTAAAGGGACAAGATGATGGAGAGAACATGCAAATAAAGGGATAGTGGCAAGTTAAGTGTATAAAAAAATAAAGCGCAGAGCAGTAGAATCTGTACATTTAGGAATTTATTTATTAAAAAAATTTTTTTTAAAGATTGTATTTATTCATCCGACAGAGAGCACAAGCAGGGAAAAAGGAAGAGGAGAAACAGGCTCTCAGCCGATCAGGGAGCCCGATGTGGGACTCGATCCCAGGACCCCGAGATCATATCTCAAACTGAAGGCATCGCTCAACCAACTGAGCCACCCAAGGGCCCAGAATCTGTACATTTAAAGTGAACACATTGGTGCCAAGGAGAACACATTCTCTGTGCTCTCAATGTCTCGAGATTGACTACTTGAGGCTGGACTGGACCTGGCCACCAAGGGTCTTAAAGGTTGAAAGTCATGTTCCTGCTGTTGGCATTGGTCTCACCCCTTGTCCCTTTCCCTTGGAGGAAATCCAGCAGCAGGCACTTGCCTGCGCTGGGCTGGCTGTTTTCAGCATGGGCAGTGATACTGTCTTGACCGATATTCATTGTATTTGGCTTTTATTTTCACCGTTCTCCAAAGGGTTGGAAATTAATATCCAAAAATGATTTTTCAACATCGGGGGAAAAAATTTCTTTACCAAACAGTAATAACGAGGTTTTAAACCATCTTCTAAATAATTATATACCTAAAATTTTGTTGCCATATGGGAAGCACAATGTGGGAGGAGAATAAGGATGTTGGAAATTTGGCTTTTCCCATCAATAATTACGTCCGGTTAAAAAAGTGACTGTAGCGGCATGTTGCTGACTTAAAGCTTGGTGTATTCATCTAGACGTGAAAAGTGTCTTAGGACCACTGTACTTCCCTGCCAGAACCCTGAAGACCCTGTAGACCTTTTGTAATTCTTCCTTAACAGTGTCTTTAGTCTTTTTACAGGTATTTTTAAATGGACTTAGTCTAAAATCTATACGGAGAAAATGGAGCACTCTGCTTTAATGAATGGAAAAATGATGCTGTTTCCATAACCCCCATCACTCGAGACCACAGCTCTTCCATTAACCTCTTTCTCTCTTCTAGCCCTTGAGACCCAGGCTGTCCCTGAGCGCTCTCGCCTGCTCCCGCCATACCCGTCTCAGGAGATAGGCTCCCAGTCTTCCTTCTGTCCTGTTGCTCTGTTGACTCCCATGTACTTACCTTCCCTCATGGCCAAGTTGTTGCCTTACTTTTCTAAATTGTTTGTCTACATCAAGAGTTACCATCCCTTGTTTTGCTAGCCTAAGTGTGCAAACATGTCAACAAATACTGTGGGTCCATGAAGCTCAGTCATTTCGCTCTGACTAGTTTGCTTTCCACTCTTCCTCACACAGTATTCCTCCCCCCGGGCCCTGCTAGACTGGTGACTCCCCCGATGCAGGACAGGTGTGTGCTGCACACGTCCAGCTCCACTGGAACACCTCCCTGCCTCCTCCACCCCCCACGTGCTAGCCCGCCATCGAGGTGGGGCACAGAGCCCACCTTTCTCACAGAGAACCGCCCCCCCCCCCCCATGATTCCACCCAGCAGCGTGCATTCCCCTCAGCACGCCTTACGGTGTTTGGCCACAATAGTTCACTGGGCGATTTTGCTGCTTTGTCTCTTCTCTGATCCTTCCCAAATTCCCATGGTGTCTTCACAATTAAATTATGAATTTTTTTTGAGGATCTTAAGTCTCTATTCTCTCCCTAATCTGAGCAGTACATGCACAGAATATGTGTTTATTCCTATGTTTTTGCTTTGTGGAGAAATAGTGTTAACGGTTCCATTTCTAAACATTATTTTCTCTTTGTGCTCTTCTGCATAGATGGATCACGGGTAAATCCGTGCCGCCGGAGACCTGTGAAAGAATCATGGATACTATTTCTGATCGCCTCCGAATTCCTGGGCTCAGGGGAGCCCAAAAAGTCAACATTAGCATCCTCCCCCCACTCATCTTGCTGCCCGTCTTCCTGCGTGTGGCTTCCTGGCATTTCCTCCTGGGGGTGGTGGTTTTGACCTCCCTTCCTGTGCTGGCTCTGTGGTACTATTACCTCACTCACAGAAGGAAAGAGCAGACCCTGTTTTTCCTGAGCCTCGGACTCTTCTCTCTGGGTTACATGTACTACGTGTTCCTGCAGGAAGTTGTCCCCAAAGGGCGTGTGGGGCCCACTCAGCTGGCTCTTCTTACCTGTGGGTTATTCCTGATACTCTTAGCCTTGTACAGAGCCAAGAAGAATCCAGGCTACCTCAGAAATCCAGCAAGCAGTGACAGATCTCTAGGCAGCAGCCAAACAGAAAGCCTGAGCAGAGACGGGCAGGAGAAGACCAGAGGGCTCCCCAGTGCGGAATCAGCTGGCAGCCTCAGCAACCGAACGCCCAAGGATGATCTTAAGGGCCCTTGCAGGGCGTCGGCTGGAAGTCCCGCCAAAGTGAAGGAGGACTGGTGTGCCAAGTGCCAGCTGGTGCGGCCGGCCCGTGCGTGGCATTGCCGGATATGCGGCATCTGTGTCCGGAGGATGGATCATCACTGTGTCTGGTAGGTGGGAAAATTTGGAGGCTTGCAAAGTGGAAGGCCCTATAAGCCCCGGGCCCTGTTTGATCTTCCTTTGTGCCGTCCAAAAATTTCAGTCGATCCCAGCTTCACACCAGCAGATATTTGTGGGCTGGTATGAAGTTCCCACTTAGTCATCCGTTTTCCCAGTTTCGCAAATGTAGTCCCTTCAGTCATTTGCTGGAGGGCTCGGTTATTGTTGTTGCTATTTTGCTGTTCCCTTCCGAGCCGCCCCCCCAGTGACTTTCTCCTTTATGAAAGAGAAGTATTTGCAGTGAGGTGATTTTTTTTTTTTAATAAAAAGAATGCATCAGAATCAATATAGGCATAGTTCCCTGTGCTGTGCCTTTTGAACATGGAGCTCAGGAAAGTGTACCATATTTGTAGGGGACTTTGTCCCCTCCCCATACATCTTTCATTGTTCTGATGACTCCTAGCCCGCATTATTGAGGGATGGCCGTGCCAGGTAGATCCCTGTTTTGTTATTTGCTCTTTGCAGAGAAATGGGCTTTCGTAGCGCCTGCCAGCTGGCCAGCGCCTAATGAGGGCATGCAAGGCCCTTGCGATGTGAAGTGCAACTTTCAAAGATAGTGTTGCTGCTTCGCTGTGTGCATCTAAAAGGGGCATTTACTCAGACGTGAATGCTGTTAAGTAGCATATTTGCCACTCTCTAGCTCTTAGCTGTCACGGCACTCGTGGTGAGTGAAGTCGGCTTTCCATGGCTGGGGTTCTGTCATGCCGCGTACCCTCCTTCCCCATAGAAAGGGACAGAGGGGACGGAGAGGGTGCAGCAAGGCCAGGAGGGCCTTGGAGAGGACCTTAGGTGGGGGGCTCGAGCCAGGGGCAGCTCTTGTCTAGGACTTTCTTTGGGAATACGCAGGTATTATCACTTTCAGATTTTAGCTTCTGAGTCTTCATCATGTATTCTTGTGCGTACGTGTGGGCACGTGTTATGTGCTCGTGTGTGTCCGCGTGTATGTATGTGTGTGTGTGTGCGCGCCCGCGCACGTGCCCTCGAGAGCTAGTTTGCAGAGGGCCCGACAGCTCTGTGTAAAAGACGACCTCTGCCCCTGGGGCCCCCTGGTGTGCGCCCTGCCCAGCACATGGCCACGAGACAGAACTCCCTCCCTGACACGTAGTCTGCATATTACCGAGTTCTGCACCCCACCCCACATTTCTAACTTCTTGGGATCTTTGTATTAATATATGAATTTAATACGTATTTTCCCCGAGTGTGTAATACTTAAGGTTTTTAAAGTTTTCCTTACTGATACCATCCTTTTCTTCTCATGGTGGTTACAGTGTTAACTCTTCATGGTTGGGTGATAACGCATTACGATTTAGAAAGATGTGTTAGTCGGGTTCTGCTTTTGACTCAGTTTCGTCCTAATGATACGATTTCACTTTGGAAACAGCAGAGAACACAAGACTATACCTCTCAGTGGGCAAGTTTTGCATTCCCTAAAGTTGAAAAAGAGGAGAACTTACTTTTTAATTGCTGAAATTCGCATGATCTCTGTTTTTGAAACTTTCTTGTTTATTATGTGCGTTAGATGGAAACTTTTTTCCTTTTTCATTGAACCCTAGTTGATCTACAATGTTATATTATGGCGGGTGCACAGCGAGCGGTCACTCAGCATTTCTGTTCATTATGCAATGATCACCATGATGAATTTCTCTTCCGTCTATATCAAGAACTTTAAAAAAATGTTTGCTTTTTCTTCCCCCTCTGCTGTTTTGAGGATAAACAGCTGTGTTGGAGAATCCAATCATCAAGCATTTATACTTGCCCTTTCGATCTTCTTGCTCACCTCGGTGTACGGGATAACACTGACCTTGGACACCATTTGTAGAGATAGAAGTGTCTTCACAGCTCTCTTCTATTGTCCTGGAGTCTATGCAGATTACAGGTGAGATGTGACTACCAGAGCACCGAGGCCCAGAGACGAGGGAATGGGCGTTGCTGTTAAGGCAAGGGGTCGTGCTTTGCTGCTAGGTTAGGAGTCTTCAATAAATAAGACAGGTTATTGGATGCTGGGTATCTTTGAAATGGACAAAAAAATTGTGCATTTTTCTAGGGTGATGTCAAAAGGATCCTTGACCCTGCAGATAGGACTGGGCTCACCCAGGGACTTCCGGAGTCAGATGACCCCTTGCACGCGCATGGTAGCAATGGTGAACTGCCAGCCGTAAACCAGCAGTCCCAGGGAATGTGCAGCATCTGTTTTGTCATAAATGATCATGGCAAGTCCTGGCGTGATTGAGGCTTTCTCGCGCTCTCTAGTCCTGTCTTGATTTATTGCTTCTGGCCCTTTTGTGGAGCGCTCACAATTTGTATAACATTTCTTTACTTTTTAACCTCTATTGGTTTGTCCTGTTCTACTTTTTAAAAAATCACCACTCATGATTACTGTGGTATCTAGGTCAGAATTTCCTCTGTTAGGTTGGGGCACATTTATACATTGTGAAGGTCTCCATGCCCTGAAGGCAGCTGGGGCTTTGCCACCGTGAGCCCTGCCAGCCCTTCCCCAGATAGCTGTGGGCCCCCTGCCTGTGTTCCTTGTGTCCCCCCTCCACGTTTCCTCTGAGGCGGATGCTATGTGGTGTCTGGTGACCCCCGTCTGAGCGAGGACAGCACTGCCCCCCCAGGGTCCTTTTCTTTCTTATCACTGTTTGTTCTCGGAACAGCCCCTGCTTTGCCCACCTCGCACCCCTGTGAAAGTATTTCTTAGTCTGTGGATAGATGATGTCGCCATTATAGATCTGGATATTTGTGCACGTAATTAGATGTGTCCTCCTCCTTGGGCTAAGTTCCTTTTCTTTCTGTATTGAGAGTGTTAGTAGGTTGTGAAGTTCTGTAGTCACACCGCGCGTGATAGATATCCTACAGCAGAGTGTGTCTTTGTGTCACTAAGCACAAGTTCTGTGGTCTTGCTGTGGGCCACTGACGTGGAATGAGGAACACAGTTTGCCATGGGGGTCCACCCTCTGGCCAGGTGCCTCACTTCAGCCTGCCGAGCCCTGGTGTCCCTCATCTTTATGGTGAGGTCGTTTTCTCTGAGTCCCTCTCAGCTTAACAAATAAAGATTGGGGATGGGTTCCTTTCCAGCTCTTCATTTGCAAATGTTAGAAAATAATCTTTTGGCAGACGTTCATATCAGCAGCCTCTCCTCCTGTCTTGTCCTGGGTGATGCTGTTTGGCTGGAAGAAGCTGGACCTGAAATGTGACGGGTGCTCCTACCTAGCAGGATGTGGTGTTGGGGCTTGTGGTCTCCCCGACGCTCACCAGCACTGTGCTGAGAAGAGTGGAGACGAACAGCGTTAGCACTGTCCCTGCGTCCCCACCCACGGCTTCCTGGAGGACGTGGATGGGTGTCGCGGTGTCTTCGTTTTCCCCTCAGTTAAGAGCGATTTAGGAATTGTTCTTCATCTGATAGAGTTTGAGTGCTGTTACATCAGGCACCGCATTGCTTGTGCGGGAGATACGAAAGGCAAAAACGTCCTTGCTGTTCCAATGTGACATACTGGGAAAAGAGGCAGCAAGAGCGACAGAATAAACCAGGACATGTGAGTGGTCACAGGTTAAGCACTTTAGTGTTTGGGGTGGAAAAGCATCTTCTGATTGGGATAGCTGGGGAAGGCACCAGAGTCCTTGGTGACGGGGCCCACGTGTGTCAGACGTGAGGGCGGTGCCCGGCTTTCTGACAGAAACGACTGGCCTGCTGACCCGCCCTTTGTCCTTCCAGCTCGGCTCTGTCCTTCACCTGCGTGTGGTACTCCGTGATCATCACGGCAGGCATGGCGTACATCTTCCTCATCCAGCTGATCAACATCAGTTACAACGTCACCGAGCGGGAAGTCCAGCAGGCCCTGCGGCAGAAGACGGGGCGCCGGCTCCTCTACGGGCTCATCGTGGACACAGGCCAGTACAACCGGGGCTTCCTGCGGAACTGGCACCAGTTCTCCACCCTGGGCAGCCACCCCTGCCACCACCCCGCCGAGGACATTGTTTGAAGTGCCTTGCGTGTGGCCCTGTGAGGGGCGGCTCCCCCCACCGCTCCCTCCCCTCGTACACGTCGGCGTCCGTGCAGGGTGTGCGTTTTTCTCCCCAGTTTCTGAAAGGCTGTCTCGGGCCATGCTCAGGTTTAGACACAGGACTGGGAAGAAAATGAACTGTTCTGATTTCACCTTAAGAGATTTTTATATCGAAGCAGTAAAAGTAGAGCCATTCTTTTCCAGTCACCTTGTTCACAAACTCAGTCGCCAGGGGCGGAAGAGGTTGTGGTTCCCAACACACAGATTGGTAGAAGCCATTCCCATCTCTAGTGGGGAGAAAGAGTTTGGATAAGGATTGTTCCAATCTCTCTTTCAGTTCCTGATAGCCATGTGACCCTTTGTTGAGTCACTTCCCTGAGTCTCAGGTTCATCTGTGATGTGAGGTACCGCTGCCTGCCTCGGCTGCCTCGCGGTCGTGAGGGTCGTGCGAGGGACGAGGTGTGTGGTAAGCACTGGAAAACGACCGAAGCACCCAAGAGGGGTGCAGTATTATTAGAAAAACTCAAAAGCTGAGAAAAATTTGTGTAGGTCAGAGTACTGAAACCAGAATTACCCGAGTAATCCATTGTCAGCATTTCAGAATGAAAGAAAGCTGAAATACCACATCGTACAGTTGTGGTAATTTTTTTCTCTGACTTAAGTATTAGATGCTAGCTACTCAAACAGGTGAGCCGATGGGTTCTCACTGTCACCAGATCCTGCAGGGACAGTCGATAACAATTATAATTATCAGTTAGTATAATATACAGTGGTCATGAGTTTAGGTGATGAGCCCTTTGATTTATCTCGTTTCTTCTATATTTATTGTTTGGATTTACTTTAAATAACTCCAAACTCCAAAGGCATTATTGTTTTCTTCCTCTTTCCATGTTTCACCTGGGAAGGTGCTGCACACTTAGGATGAGGCTGGAAGAGGGAAACAGCCAGCCTCTGGGGGAACAGTTTACCCTCTTTCCTGGGTAGGGTGGCTGGTTAATATCAAGGGCTTTTCCCCCTCATGTAAGTAATGCAAACGCTACAGTGACAGCACTCTGTTGCAAAAATCAGTTTTGTGGCATTTATATTCTTCTGGCATGAACTCTCTAAGGGGTGGATGGACATCTTCTGCTTGCACGTTAACCTTTCATTCACCTCGCCCTAGACAAAATATCTCACTTGGAGAGAAAAAACAGGGTATATATGGTTTCCACTAATTAATGGATTATGATTCTTCCCTAGCTCTTCCTAAAATCATAAGTTATCTTTTTTATCATATCTTGAAACTGAAAATGTGTAAAGGATTAAATATTTATAGAGAATGGGTCTGTTCTGCCTTAGACTTAGGATGAGGCCATTTCGGATAGGAAAAATACCCTCTTGAAATATTTGGTTTTATTCATGTTCTCATTTTGCAGTTCCAGAGAAAATTCACGAGTCCTTAAGTTTGCTTTGGTTTATACCTTAATATTGGGGAAACATTGCTGGCTTTTTCAGTCTGTCTGTGCATGCTGCTGTCATAAGACGTTTATAAGTGTTGAGAGGAAATACTGCTACTTCCTGCGGCTCTGTCCTCTGCTGCTGGCACCGTCCCTGTCCTGCCGTGAAACAAAGCTGTCCTTAAGACAGTCACCACACTTCTATACATGCTCATCGCTGCTCTCCTCTGACATGGATTGTAAGCGGTGAGAGGCTCCGTATTCCACTGGGTGGGATGAGCCACAGAGCAAGTCTGGGGATGTTAGCAGTCTGTGGTTTCTACAGCGATGCCCTTGCTCTAGCCCAGAGTCGAGCATTCGTTTGGAACTAACATTGGGTCTGGTAGAACTAATTCCTTCCGGCTGGGTTTGTGCGAGGAAAGAGAGAGGAATAATGTCAAGGGAAGCACATATGGCCAGAGCTCTCTAGTCATAGTCTCTTGAATGCAGATGTATAGCCAACTCTGATTGTCTCAGAGTTGATGATAGAAGTTATGGAAACAATAGTGTAGTCAGTAATTTCAGGCTCTTGCCAGATCTTTAACAACCATCCAAATATGACATGACCAAGATGAGTAGTACCCAAGAGGCCACAGTCGTGGGGGAGAATTAGGAACGACCACCATTTTTATAACAGCACACCCCTCATGGTTGATCTACATGGGGCCTCTCGGGCTCCCTCACCTGCGTAAGGACTCCCTTATGTTTGTTAGTCCAGCTGGTTGGGATGAAGTTATTTGTTTTATGTTTCTTGAGATCATGATCAGCATTTTACAGAAGAAAGCTCAAACTTTTGAAAAGCTCCATGGTTTTATGGGGTTAAAAGCCTATTGAAGTATTTGCACCAGAAGGAGCAGCAAATGGGGGGCTCTTTGTGAGCAGGGTTTCTGTGGGCCCCAGGACACCCTAAATCTAGGCTCCTGGGTTCTTACACCTTTTTATGACCTGGAACTATTTGAGGAATTTTGTCCTTTTAAAGAACAGGGCCTCTGTGAATGATTGAGTCCCAGAGAAACCTGTGGTGGCGGAGGTGGTGGCCGTGGGGGGAATTGCTCTGCAAACCTAAAAACCGGCAGTTTGTTGGCCAGAGGCCAGCCTTCCCCCATCCAGCAGAAATCCCTCCCCCCATGCCCTTCTTCCTCAGCCTGTTTAATAGACATATTGATATGGAGCTTTAGCAAACCATCCACTATATTCTGACCACTTACATGCCTTTGTGTACTATTCCTGGGGAAGAGAAATGGGTCCATTCACAAGATTTAAGGGAAATAGTTGAGGATCAGGATTGCATGAAAGGAGAAAAGTCTTTCAGTATTTAGAATTATTTTTAAATGATACCCAAAGAGTACTTCATGGTTATAGCTGGGCCTACCTGAAATGAACTGACCATTAACAAGCCTTAAGTGAGTTTTGGGGACACTGCTGGTCATCTCACTTCAGCCACCTCTGTGTCTGCTTAGGATACTGGAACTCTTTGCCATTCAAGTAGCATTGTCCTTTGGTGAATGAAGTAATTGTTGTCTTCCACTGTGCCACCTGTCTAGCAGAGAGACTGCTGCAGACTTTCTCTTATGCAATAGTCCTTCGTACTTCTAATATTTTTAGTAAGAGAAAATTTTCTATACTAGAATCTTCCACTGCCAGAAAACACAATGCCAGTAAGGTTCACTAGAATACTGACCATCTGCTTCATAGACTCTAGTATATTTCCTTTGGCTAGGACATTAGCTTTTTACTACAAAGCTCAACTAACAAGCAAAAATGTGACATCTAGAAGCACAGTTTTAACCAGGATGTTTAATAGTGTTTTTTGAAATTTAAGGGTCTCTTTAAACGAGGTAAGTAGGTTTATAGGACTTCATTTTAGCCATATTTAGGTACCCTGCGTTTGAAAAAAGAGAATTTCCTCAAACAAGCAAGGGAGGATAGAGATTTTTGCTTGAGGCACCTGTTTGGAATCTGGTTTTCTCATCAGCAGCGTGGCAAGTATGCCGTTTTTTATTAAACACTGCCAAGGCGATGCCAGGAAGGAGGAGAGCTATGCTTAACTTAGTGCTGAACAAAATTCCTTGTGTTCTTGTGGGTGTTTGCTGTGATGAACAGAAACTTTCTGCAAAATCAGCTAAATGTAATCCTGTTGCTGATGGACTGCTACCCCACTCGAGCTGGCACCAAGTGCTTTGCTGTAGTAGCAGCAGCGGCCAAGGACTGAATGGTTCATGGAGACAAATCTTTTAGAGGTTGCAGCTATTTCCAGCTATTTCTGAGTTGGGCTTTTGACTTACTGCTACTCTAGCCTTCCTGGCAGCACCTTGTCTTCTAGGGAATTCATACTTCAAAGGCAAAGCTTTAAAACCGGAGCCAGTGGACTCTAGTTACCGATGCAACAAACATCCTGCATTTCTTCCCATGGCACCACTGACACAATGCCGTGTTCTAGAACTTGCAGGCTCAGGCTGCTCTGATCCCATGGTCTGGGTGATTCGATGATTTCCATTGTTAGGGCTTTTGGGCCTTTTCATTTGATTACATTTCTCAGTCTGTTAGGCTGAAGGAAACCCAGGAATATTTAATGTTCAATATTTAATGCACCTGGCCCAGCAACATTAAAGGGGATTCTTGACGCCAACTCTGGAGGCTGCGGGCTAGACATTTTGCACTGTTTTTATACTTGTATTCGTATCCTCTTATCACCTCAGATCAGACACAAGGCCTTTTAAATGGAGATTTAAAAATTTAACTGCCATTTATGTAAAATAATGTACTGTGACCAAGTTGCTTAAATGGAAAATAAAGTGCTTTCTTTAAAGGAAATAGTTGGTGTTTATTAGTGTGTTTATTAGCATGTCTCCTGAACTCTCTTGCTTTAAGGGACATCTGTGTTAGAGCCGGGCTGCTCCTCTGGCTACTGAGGTGTCCCCATCCTTCGGACCTCAGGTACCCTTGGCCCTAAACAGTCCTTTTCCTGTTGGTTACTTTGTCTAGTTTTATAGGCCAGGGATACTGCTTATTTGGGCATTTTGTTAGCAGTAGTATTCCTAATCCTGTCTTTAGGATAGCCCAGCAAGAACTACAGGTGATTTACTAAGCGATCTTCCTGTGGGTAAGTAGGTAAAAAAGGGCGCCTGGGTGGCTCAGATGGTAAAGTGTCTGCCTTTGGCTCAGGGCATGATCCCAGGGCCCTGGGATCAAGCCCCTCATTGGTGTCTGCTTGGTGGGGAGCCTGCTTCTCCTTCTTCCTCTGATTGCCGCTCCCCCTGCTTGTGCTTTCTCTTTGTGTCAAATAAATAAATAAAATCCTTAAAAAAAAAAAAAGGAGGTAGGTAGACAGTCCTCATGGGCCCAGTCAGAATATGGGCTGCTAAAGACTCAATGGCTAAAAATAAAGGAAAGCTTAAGAGAGGAAACTTCAGCTTTATGGCATTTCTTTAGGCCCTTGGCATGTTTACTTACAGGATTCACCCTTCCTTATCTGCAGGCTTGGCAGGGATAGGAACTTGGTATTTGATATCTGGGGGTTGATGGTAGCCGGTACTGTGCTTTGCACTATAGGTCGGGATGAGCAGATTGGGATTTGAATGGAAAGAGACTACAGATGAGTTTCTTTTAGTCCTGTTTTCATTAGTGGGTGTTAGTCTAAAAGAGTTTGTAAATGACAGTTATATAATCCTATTAAAGGAAAAGACGTGGGGACACGGACACCGTGGAAAGAATAAACTTCAATTTAGGGTGTTTTGTCATTTCTGAGTAAATCTTCACACATGTTCCACAGAAAAAGGATGCACGTCATTGCAGACAGTGGAACTGCCTATCCCTTCTAGGAAATAAGGACAATAACAATTTATTGAACCACACACAGAATTTTATCTTACCACTCGAAATTGTAAACCTAGCAGATACTGGTAGTTACCTCAGGGCTGCAAGGGACTTTCTTGTTCTACTGGGTAGTACACTTGTCTATTACTTAAATTTGTTATAACGAACATGTATTTTGTAATGAAATTTTTTTTCACTAGCAGGTAATTCAGGCAATTCACAGAAGAGCATTTCATCAGTCTTTATAGTCATCTGCACCTTAAAGATGAAACCATTCTTTGAATCCATCGTGCTTTGCGGCTCAAACTGAGCTGAAGGCTGGAGGACAGACGGGTATGTGATTTAGAAGTTGCAGCTGGGAGCACACGCAGACACGTTAACGAATTGCTGGACTGCCCCTGAGAGTGTTACATTAGCTTTTGGAATTCCCTTCATGCTTGTCAGGATGCACTGAAGAGAAGGGTCTTTTGTGCCACCGTGTCCCCCAAATAAGGAGACAGTCCTGCACTTTGCAGCAGCTGCACTGAGTCCTATTTGATAGACGGCTTTCCATGGGGGGTGTGGGGTGTGAGGGGTGCATGGCGTCCAGCAGAGCGCCTGTTGCTGACGCTAAGGCACTATCACTGACTATGATTCCTTCCCTGCATACTCACTCCCTTGAATTTCTATAAAGTTACATTTGTCAACAACTCATCGTACACCAGAAGGACACGTTTCCTTCAGAGACTCAGGCGAGGAAACACTTGTCCTCTTCAAAGTTTATGATGCTAAAAATATATAGAATGCATCTGAATAGTTGAGATTTACACTGTTCTTTGATCCTGCTGTGCTAAATGCTTTAGTGAACTAATTAGCAATCCAACAGAAATCAGAGGAGGAAGGAAAAACTGCCCAGGTAATCCTCTCGATCCAAGAAGTATCTGCCAGGTGACGGAGCGGGTGTCTGCCCTCATGCATGGATGCCCGTCCGGCACCCCGCGCGCTCACACGGCGCCAGTCTCTGCTGCCCGAGGGTCACCGGGATGCGAGCGGCTGGAAGTCCGGAAGAATTTCAGCCACCCTCCGACGGAGTTGCTCTCGCCTTTCTTCTTTTATTCCTTCCTCTTTCATAAATTTCACAAACTTCTTCCATGTCTCAAATGTGACCCAGAGAATCCTCCTTGAAACAGAAAAGGACAAAAAGTTACACACTACGGAAAAGTTGACTTTCCATCTGAAGTATATTTAAATATACTTTGAATACAGTGTTATATAAAACATACAGAGAGCAAAATTGGAATTCAGACTGAAATGCTATGAAAAGGGTTGCCTGGGTGGTTCAGTTGATAAGCATCTGCCTTCGGCTTAGGTCATGATCCCAGGGTCCTGGGATCAAGCGCCGCCTAGGGCTCCCTGCTCAGCAGGAAGCCTGTTCTCCCTCTCCCATTCTTCCTGATTGTGTTACCTCTCTCGCTGTGTCTCTGTCAAATGAATAAATAAAATATTTTTAAAAAGAAATGCTATGAAGAAAATAAAGTGGCAAAGTAGGATGGAGGGACTGATAGATCATTTTTTTTTAAAAGATTTTATTTATTATTAATTTGACAGAGAAATTACAAGTAGATGGAGAGGCAGGCAGAGAGAGAGAGATAGGGAAGCAGGCTCCCTGCTTAGCAGAAAGCCGGATGCGGGACTCGATCCCAGGACCCTGAGATCATGACCTGAGCCGAAGGCAGCGGCTTAACCCACTGAGCCACCCAGGCGCCCCTGATAGATCATTTTTATTTCCCATCAGGCAATCAGGGAAACCCTCTGTGAGGAGACATTTGGGCAAAGCTCCCAGGGGCCTCTGAAAACGCGGGCCATGAGACACCTTCAGGTGATCCCATCAGAGCCTGTGTCTTATGCTCGAGACAGGACCTGTGGACCAAAGACTCTAGAAGCCAGAGCCCTCAAGGAAAAGATGCTGGAGAAGCAAAGGCAGCACCACAGTTACAGGGTCTGAGGCCCAGGTACTTAGACGTACAGACATACCTCTTCGTGTCGCACTTTGCAAATACTGCCTTTTCTATAAACTGAAGATCTGTGGCAGCAACCCTGCACTGAGTCAGTCTGCCGGCACCACTTTTCCCAACAGCATCTGCTTACTTTGTGTTTCTGTGTTGCATTTTGGTAATTCTCTCAATACTTCAAACATTTTCATCATCACAGGTGTCTGTTGCAGTGATCTGGGATCAGTGACCTTTGCTGTGAACACTGATGTTGGGGGCATGAACCACGTCCACATGAGACAGCAAACTTAACTGATAAATGTGTGTGTTCTGACTGCTTGGCTAGCCATTCCATCTTTCTCCCTCTGCTCAGGCCTCCCTAGTCTGAGACGCAAGGATATTGAAATTAGGTGAGTTAATAACCCTGCATTGGCTTCCATGTGTTAAAGTGAGAGGAAGAGTCACACATCTCTCACTGTAAATCAAAAGCTAGAAATGATTAACCTTAGTGAGGAAGGCATGTCAAAAGCCAAGACAGACCAAAAGCTAGGCATCATTTGCCAAAAAGCCAAATTGTGAATGCAAAGGAAAAGTTCTTGAAGGAAATTAAAAGTGTTAGTCCACTGAACACACAAATACTAAGCAAAACAGACTTATTGCTGATAATGGAGAAAGTCTGAATAGTCTGGATAGAAGATCAAACCAGCCATGATGTTCTCTTCAGCCAATGTCTAATCCAGAGCAAGGCTCGAACTCTCTTCAATTCTAGGAAGGCTGAGAGAAGAAGCAGCTGCAGAAAAGCTGGAAGCCAGCAGAGGTGGTTCATGAAGTTTAAGGAAATAACCATCTTCGTAACATAAAAGTGAAGGGGCAGCAGCAAATTCTCCAGAAGGTCTGGCCAAGATAATTCATGAAGATGGATACACTGAACAACAGGTTTTCACTATAGATGAAACAGTCTTATTGTGGAAGATGATGCCATCTAAGACTTCGTAGATGTTGATGCCTGGCTTCAAAGCTTCAAGCCCCTAACAAGAGAGACAAGCAGGACTCTCTTGTTAGGGGCTAAGGCAGCTGGTGACTTGAACTGAAGCCAGTGTTCCTTGACCACTCCAAAATCCAGGGCCCTTAAGAATTCTGCTAAATCCACTCTGCCTGTGCTCTATAAATGGGACAACAAAGCCTGGATGACTGCACATTTGTTTACAATATGGTTTACTGAATATCTTAAGCTCACTGTTGAGACCTATTGCTCAGGGGAAAAAACAGATTCCTGGAAAAACAGGACTGCTAACTAACAATGCAGTTGGTCACCCAAGAGCTCTGATGGAGATGGACAATGAGATTAATGTTTCCATCCCGCTGGCACAATATCCATTCCACAGGCCATGGAACAAGGAGTCATTTTGACTGTCAATTCTTTATTATTTAAGAAATACATTTCTTAGGGTTATATCTCTCATAGATCGTGATTCTTCTGATGCATCTAGGCAAAGTAAATTGGAAACCTTCTGGAAAGAATTCACCATTCTAGCTGTCATTAGGAACATTCATAATTCATGGGAAGAGGTCAAAATATCAACATTCCCAGGAGTGTAGAAGAAGTCAATGCCAACCCTCATGGGTTGAGAGGTTCCAGAATGGAGTGGAGCAAGTAGCGCAGATGTGGGGGAAATAGCAAGAGAACTAGAATTAGAAGTGGAGCCTGAAGATGGGATTAAACTGCTGCAATCTCACGATACAGCTTTAATGGATGAATGGTTGCTTCTTATGGATGAAGAAAGAAAGTAGTTTCTTGAGATGGGATCTTCTATTGGTGAAGACTGATGACGTGACAACAAAGGATTTAGAATATTACATAAGTTTAGTTGATAAAGCAGCAACAAGGGATGAGAAGATTGGTTCCAATTTTAGAAGAAGTTCTGCTGTGGGTAAAATACTACCAAATAGTATTGTATGCTACAGAGAAATTGTGAAAGGAAGAGTCAATAGGTGCAGTAAACTTCACTATTGTCTTTTTTTGTTTGTTTGTTTTTTAAGATTTTATTTATTTGTCAGAGAAAGGAGCAAGAGTGAGCATAGGCAGACAGAGTGGCAGGCAGAGGCAGAGGGAGAAGCAGGCTCCCTGCCAAACAGGGAGCCTGATGTGGGACTCGATCCCAGGACGCTGGGATTATGACCTGAGCTGAAGGCAGCTGCTTAACCAACTGAGCCATCCAGGCGTCCCTTCACTGTTGTCTTTTTAAAGAAATTACTGCAGCCACCTCAACCTTCAGCAACGGCCATCCTAATCAATCAGCAGTCTTTAACATAGAGGCAAGACCTGTCAGCAAAAAGATCAAGACCCCCTGAAAGCTCAGATGATGGCCTTCTTAGCAATAAAGTATTTTTAAATTAAGTAAGTACATTGTTTTTTAAAAATAATTCTATTGCCCATTGAATAGTATAGTATGAACATAACTTTTAAAAATACTGGCTCAGTGGGTTAAGCCGCTGCCTTCAGCTCGGGTCATCATCTCAGGGTCCTGGGATCGAGCCCCACGTCGGGCTCTCTGCTCTGCGGGGAGCCTGCTTCCTCCTGCCTCTCTGCCTACTTGTGATCTCTGTCTGTCAAATAAATAAATAAAATCTTTAAAAAAAAATACTGGGAAATAAAAATTCACTCAACTTGCTAATTCTGACATTCGCTTTACTGCAGTGGTCTGGAACTGAGCCCACAACATCTCTGAGGCAGGCTTGTGCCTACTGTTTAAAAAGCCCTCTGGTAACATCACATCCAACAAGGAATGCCACCACCCTTGAATTTTAGTTGAGAAAAGATTATATTAATGTCAGGTTCTGGAATCACGGTTCTGGAGGATACCAAGTTGAAGTGAGATTATCTGCTGTCAGAGGGGAGACCCGCAATGGCCTTTTTGGGTAACACAACTACGTGCACACTAGGGATGTGAAGGTAAGCCAGACAGTCTCTGCCCAAAGAGGGAGTCACCCTGGTGAAAAGATCACTTCAAAGCAGTGAGGGGCCGTCGTCGTGGTGGAGATATGCACCGGGAACTCCCCCAGTCTGGTAATAAGGGGCATCACAAGTCTTTGAAAGAGATGATGTGAACTGAGTTTTGTCAGACAAAAGACTTTTTCTAGAAGAGAACATGTCTTGAGTACAGGCAAAAGAGGTAAGAACAGAATGGTGTGTGTAAGGAATTACAAGCAAAGTTAGGCAGCTGAAACAAAAATGTAGAGTAGCTAAGTTTGTATTTTCACAACTTGAGGCACAGATGGGATTTAGTCTAGCTTCTTGACCTTCTCAAATCCTAGAATGCATCACAGCCGCCATTAACTCTATGGCTAATGGCTATTTGCTGTTTCTGATTATGTTGATTTTTGTTGCTGGAAGTGAAAACTTTACTAAAAGGCTACAAGGAGTGGAGCTGCTTCAAAGTGGCTTTCTTCCTTCATCCATCCAGGCCTCCACTGACAGCCACCTGTCCTTGGCTCTCTGCCCACTCCGTCCTCACCTGTCTCCCACTTTTACCTCTGTTCACAGTTCTCCTGCCTACTGTCCCACTTTCTGACTTCCATATTTCATCTCCTACTGTTCTCCCCTAATGGAAATGCTGTGCCCCAGTCCCGCAGAGGAAATCTTCCCAGACTGACATTGTCTGCATTTATCTTTCCTTCTTCGGAACTCCTACGTCACATGATCTACTGACTTATGAGAGCCAGACACCATGTTATTGGGTATATTGTTATGCTTGGCAAATATGTTTTGATAGATGACCTATGGATGTTTTATGTAATAGATGTAATTTAAGTCACAACATAAGAGTTCTTAACCTGTGGTCCCAAAACTCCTTGACATTTTATATAACACTGTATGGGATGAGCATGGGGGCATGTCTGGGGGTCTTGGTATATAACTTGTTACTATGAAGGGGCCTATGACTCCAGAATGCTTCAGAACTATAGTATTGAGGCAATATTAGAAATATAACAAGTACTTCTTTGTTGCTTGTTACAGTCTTTGTTTTAAAGTGTATTTTGTCCCTCATAGGTATTTCTACCCCAGTTTTCTTTTCCCTTCCTTTTGCAGGATAAATGTTTTTCCATCCCCTCACTTTAAATCTTTCAGTGTCTTTAGGTCTGAAAGGAGTCTGGTGTGGGCAGCATATAGATGGGTCTGCTTTGTTATTCATTCTGTCATCTTATGTCTTTTGACTGGAGCATGTAGTCTATTATATTCAAAGTAATTATTGACAAGTATGTGCTTATTGCCATTGTTTTATGATTATTTTTGTCGTTCTTTGTTCATTTCTTCTCTTGCCCTTCTCTCATGGTTTGTTGGCTTTCTTTAGTGATATACTTGGATTCTTTTCTCTTTATTTTTTGCATATCTATTACATGTTTTTGATATCATTAGGTTTACATATAACATTTTCTGCATATAGTGGTTTGTATTAAGTTGATGGTTGCTTAAGTTTGAACTCATTATAAAGCCATAGATTTTTACTCTCTTCTTCCCCCAACCACCATGTTTTAGATATATGGTATCATACTTAACATTCTTTTATTCTGTGACTCTCTTGATCCCCCTTTTTTGAGTTTTCTTTGTTTCAGAGGGGCAGCTCTGTGATTCATCAGTCTTACACAATTCACAGCACTCACCATAGCACATACCCTCTCCAATGTCCATCATCCAGCCATTCCATCCCTCCCACCCCCCTGCCCTCTAGCAACCCTCAGTTTGTTTCCTGAGATTAAGAGTCTCTTATGGTTTGTCTCCCTCTTTGGTTTCATCCTGTTTCATTTTTCCTTCCTTTCCCCTATGATCCTCTGTCTTGTTTCTCAAATTCCTCATTATCAGTGAGATCACCTGATAATTGTCTTTCTCTGATTGACTTATTTCCTCTGCATAATACCTTCTAGTTCCATCCACACTGCTGCAAATGGCAAGATTTTGGTTTTTTTGGATGGCTGCATAGTATTCCATTGTATATATATATACCACATCTTCTTTATCCATTCATTTGGTAATAGACAGCTAGGCTCTTTCCATAGTTTGGCTATTGGGGACATTGCTGCTATAAACAATTGGGTGCACATACTCCTTCGGATCACTATGTTTGTATCTTTAGGGTAAATACCCAGTAGTGCAATTGCTGTATAGTGGTATTTTCAACTTTCTGAGGAACCTCCATGCTGTTTTCCAGAGTAGCTCCACCAGCTTGCATTTCCAACAACAGTGTAGGAGGGTTCCCCTTTCTCTGCAGCCTCGCCAACAGCTGTCATTTCCTGACTAATTTTAGCCATTCTGACTGGGGTGAGGTGGTATCTCACTGTGGTTTTGATTTTGTATTTCCCTGATGCCAAGTGATGTAGAGCATTTTTTCATGTGTTTGTTGGCCATCTGGATGTCTTCTTTGCCTAAATGTCTGTTCATGTCTTCTGCCCATTTCTTGATTGGATTATTTGTTCTTTGGGTGTTGAGTTTGATAAGCTTTTATAGATTTTGGATACTTTATCTTCATGACCGATTTTTATATATAGACTTAATTTTATTGCTTTTGTGCTTCCTACTTTTCTTATTCCTGATTATGGACTTTCCTTTCCATTCAAAGAATCCCCTTTAACATTTTTTGTAAGGCTAGTTTAGTGGTGATGAATTTCTTTAATTTTTGTTTGTCTGGGAAACTCTGTCTCCTATTCTGAAACATTAGCCTTGCTGAATAAAATATTTGTGGTTGCAATTTTTTTTTTCAGCACTTTGAATATATCATGTCTTCCTTCTGATCTGCAACGTTGCTGAAAAATCAGCTGATAGCCTTATGGGATGTCCCTTGTATGTAAGTTTTTTCTTGTTCTTAAAACTCTCTATCACTACCTTTTTGCCATTTTAATTACCATGTGTTTTGGTGTAAAAAGAGACAAAGAAGGACACTACATAGGCATAAAGGGAACAATCTAACAAGAAGATCATTGTAAATAACTATGCACCCAACATGAGAGGACCCAAATACATAGAGCGCCAGTGAACATAAAGGAAGTAATTGATAGTAATGCAATAATAATAGGACACTTTAACATCCCATTTATATCAATGGAAAGATCATCCAAACAGAAAACAATAGGAAACAATAGCTTGGAATGATACATTGGACCAGATGGATCTAATAGACACATTCAGAACATTCCATCCTAAAACATCAGAATACACATTCTTTTCAAGTGCACATGGAACATTCTCAGATCAGACGTTAGGACACAAACCAACTCTCAACAATCCAAAAAGATCAAAGTCATACCATGCATCTTTTCATTCACAAGAAAAAAATCTGGAAGTAACAAAATACATAGAGGTTGAATAACATGCTACTAAACATGAGTAGGTCAACCCAGAAATCAAACAGGAAATAAAAAAAATACATGGAGGCAAATGAAAATGAAATAGTCCAAAAATCTTTGGGATGTAGCCAGAGCTGTTCCAAGAGGGAAGTTTATAGCAACACAGACCTACCTCAAGAAGGAAGAAAAACCTCAAACCTAACCTTATACCTAAAGGAGCTAGAAAAAGAACAAACAAAACCCAAAACCAGTAGAAACAAGGAAATAATAAAGACAAGAACAGAAATAAATTGAAGGTAAAAACAAAACAAAAAACAAAAAATGCCACAAGAGAACAGATCAATGACACCAGGATCAATGAAACTAGTTCTTTGAAAAGGTCAACAAAATTGACAAACCTTTAGCCAGACTCATCAACAAAAAAAGAGGACTGAGAAATGAAAGAGAAAAAAAATAACCAATACCACAGAAATATAAAGGGTTGTAAGAGAATATTATGAAAAGCTATATGCCAACAAATTGGACAGCCTAGAAGTAGATAAAATCCTAGAAACATATAACCTCCTAAAACTCAAATAAAAATTTGAATAGACCAGTTACCAACAATGAAATTGGATCAGTAACCACAAACTCCCAACAAACAAAAGTCCAGGACCAGATGCTTCACAGGTGAGTTTGACCAAGCATTTAAAGAGGAGGTTAAGACCCATTCTTCTCAAACTATTCCAAAAAATAGTAGAGGAAGGAAAGTTTCCAAATTCATTCTATAAGGCCAGCATTACCCCAATACCAAAACCAGATGAACACACTACAAGAAAGGGGTGCCCAGATGGCACAGTTGGTTAAGAATCTGACTCTTGATCTCAGGGTCATGAGTTTAACCCCTACTTTGGCCTTCAAGCTGGGCATGGGTGGAGCCTACTTTAAAAAAAAAAAAAAGGCACTATAAAAAAGAGACCTATAGACCAATGTCTCTAATGAGCATAGACACCAAAGTCCTCAACAAAATACTAGTAAACCTAATCCAGCAATATATTAGGAAAAAAATCATTCACCACAATCAAGTGGGATTTATTCCTGGGATGCAAGGGTGGTTCAATATTCACAAAAGAATCAATGTGATACATTGATTAGAGACAGGATTAAAATCAGAGACAGGATTAAAAACCACGTGATCATTTCAGTAAATACAGAAAAAATGAAAAGTATTTGACAATGTACAACATCCATTCATGATAAAAACTCTCTACAAAGCAGGTGTAGAGGGAACAAACCTCAACATAATAAAGGCCAGATATGAAAGAAAGGAAGGAAGGAAAGAGAGAGAAGGAAAGAATAAAAGGCCATACATGAAAAATCCAAAGCTAACATCATACTCAATGGTGAAAGATGGAGAGCTTTCCCCCTAAATCAGAAACAAGACAAGGATGCCCACTCTCACCATTTTTATTAAACATAATACTGGAAGTCCTAGCCACAGCAATCAGACAAGAAAAAGAAATAAAAATCATCCAAATTGGTAAGGAAGAAGATAAACCTTTCACTATTTGCAGATGACATGATACTACCTCTAGAAAACCCTAAAGACTCCACCAAAAAATTAGTAGAATAAATGAATTCATAAGGATGCATAATACAAATTCAATATACATTAGTCCATTGCATTTCTACACACCAGTAATGAAGTAGCAGACAGAGAAATTAAGAAAAAAGTTCCATTTACAAGTGCACCAAAAATAATAAAATACCTAGAAATAACTTTCAGGAGGTGAAAGACCTGTATTCTGAATATTATAAAACAGCAATGAAAGAAATGGAAGATGACACAAACCAATGGAAAGATATTCCAAGCTCATAGATTGGGAGAACAGATATTGTTAAAAATGTCCCTACAACTCAGTTAATCTACAGATTGAATGCAATCCTTATGAAAATGCCAACAGCATTTTTCACAGAACTAGAACAAATAATCCTAAAATTTGTATGGAACCACAAAAAAACTCCATATAGTGAAAGAAGTCTTGAGAGAGAACAAAACTGGAGGTATCACAATCCCAGATTTCAAGATATACTACAAAGCTGTGGTAATCAAAATAGTACAGTACTGGCACAAAAGTAGACACACTGACCAATGGAATAGGATAGAGAGCTCAGAAATAAACCAATGATTATATGGGCAATTAATCTTCAAAAAAGGAGGTAAGAATATGCAATGGGAAAGGACGGACAGTCTGTTCAACAAATGTGTTGGGTAAATTGGACAGCTACATGCAAAAGCAAGAAACTGGACCACTTAATTACACCGTATAGAAAAACTTAACATGGATTAAAGACCTAAATGTAAGAACTAAGACCATGAAAATCCTAAAAGAGAGTATAGGCAGTAATTTCTTGGACATCAGCCACAGCAACATTTTTCTAGATAGGTCTCCTAAGGCAAGAAAAACAAAAGCAAAAATAAACTATTGGGACTACATCAAAATAAAAAACTTCTGCAAAGGAAACAATCAACAAAACAAAAAGACAGCCTACAAAATGGAGAAGATATTTGCAAATGATATATCCAATAAGGGATTAGTGCCCAAAATATATAAAAATCTTATACAACTCAACACAAAAAAGCAATCTGATTAAAAAATGGGGCCGAAGACATGAAGATGTATTTCTCCAGAGAAGACATACAGATGGCCAAACGGCACATGAAAAGATGCTCAACATCACTCATCATCAGGGAAATGCAAATTAAAACCCTAAGAAATAACAAATGTTGCAAGGATGTGGAGAAAAAGGTACACTTGTGCACTGTTGGGAATGCAAACTGATGCAACTGCTGTAAAAAATAGTACGGAGGTTCCTCAAAAATTAAAAATGGAACTACCCTATGATCAGGTAATTCCACTGGGTATTTTTTTTTTTTTTTACTTAAAAAAAAAAAAAAAGATTTTATTTATTTATTTAATTTATTATTATTATTGTAATTTAATTTTAAAAATTTTCAGCGTAGCAGTATTGTGTTTGCACCACACCCAGCGCTCCATGCAATCTGTGCCCTCTCCAATACCCACCACCTAGTTCTCCCAACCTCCCACACCCCGCCCCTTCAAAATCCTCAGATTGTTTTTCAGAGTCCATAGTCTCTCATGGTTCACCTCCCCTTCCAATTTCCCTCAACTCCCTTCTCCTCTCTAACTCCCCTGTCCTCATGGTATTTGTTATGCTCCACAAATAAGTGAAACCATATGATAACTGACTGACTCTGCTTGACTTATTTCACTCAGCATAATCTCTTCCAGTCCTGTCCATGTTGCTATAAAAGTTCGGTATTCATCCTTTCTGATGGAGGCATAATACTCCGTAGTGTATATGGACCACATCTTCCTTATCCATTCGTCCATTGAAGGGCATCTTGGTTCTTTCCACAGTTTGGTGACCGTGGCCATTGCTGCTATAAACATTGGGGTACAGATGGCCCTTCTTTTCACTACATCTGTATCTTTGGGGTAAATATCCAGTAGTGCAATTGCAAGGTCAGAGGGAAGCTCTATTTTTAATTTCTTGAGGAATCTCCACACTGTTCTCCAAAGTGGCTGCACCAACTTGCATTCCCACCAACAGTGTAAGAGGGTTCCCTTTCTCCACATCCCCTCCAACACATGTTGTTTCCTGTCTTGCTAATTTTGGCCATTCTAAGTGGTGTAAAGTGGTATCTCAATGTGGTTTTAATTTGAATCTCCCTGATGGCTAGTGATGATGAACATTTTTTCATATGTCTGATAGCCATTTGTATGTCTTCATTGGAGAAGTGTCTGTTCATATCTTCTGCCCATTTTTTTATATGATTGTCTGTTTTGTGTGTGTTGAGTTTGAGGAGTTCTTTATAGATCCTGGATATCAACCTTTTGTCTGTACTGTCATTTGCAAATATCTTCTCCCATTCCGTGGGTTGCCTCTTTGTTTTGTCGACTGTTTCCTTTGCTGTGCAGAACCTTTTGATTTTGATGATGTCCCAAAAGTTCATTTTCGCTTTTGTTTCCTTTGCCTTTGGAGACGTATCTTGAAAGGTTGCTGTGGCTGATATGAAGAGGTAACGTTACTGCCTATATTCTCCTCTAGGATTCTGATGGATTCCTTTCTCACATTGAGGTCTTTTATCCATTTTGAGTTTATCTTTGTGTACGGTGTAAGAGAATGGTCGAATTTCATTCTTCTACATATAGCTGTCCAGTTTTCCCAGCACCATTTATTGAAGAGATTGTCTTTTTCCCACTGTATATTTTTTCCTATTTTGTCGAAGATTATTTGACCATAGAGTTGAGGGTCCATATGTGGGCTCTCTACTCTGTTCCACTGGTCTATGTGTCTGTTTTTACGCCGGTACCATGCTGTCTTGGTGATCACAACTTTGTAGTAAAGCTTAAAATCAGGTAACGTGATGCCCCCAGTTTTATTTTTGTTTTTCAACATTTCCTTAGCGATTCAGGGTCTCTTCTGATTCCATACAAATTTTTGGATTATTTGCTCCAGCTCTTTGAAAAATACTGGTGGAATTTTGATCAGAATGGCATTAAAAGTATGGATTGCTCTAGGCAGTATAGACATTTTAACAATGTTTATTCTTCTGATCCAAGAGCATGGAATGGTCTTCCATCTTTTTGTGTCTTCTTCAATTTCTTTCATGAGTGTTCTGTAGTTCCTCGAGTACAGATCCTTTACCTCTTTGGTTAGGTTTATTCCCAGGTATCTTATGGTTCTTGGTGCTATAGTAAATGGAATCGATTCTCTAATTTCCCTTTCTGTATTTTCATTGTTAGTGTATTAGAAAGCCACTGATTTCTGTACATTGACTTCGACAGAGATCACAAGTAGGCAGAGAGGCAGGCAGAGAAAGAGAGGAGGAAGCAGGCTCCTCCTGAGGAGAGAGACTGATGCGGGGCTCGATCCCAGGACCCTGGAATCATGACCTGAGCCAAAGGCAGAGGCTTTAACCCACTGAGCCACCCAGGCACCCCTCCACTGGGTATTTACTCAGAATATAAAAACATTAATTTGAAAAATGTAAGCACCCCCACGTTTATTGCAGCACTGTTTACAATAGCCACATATGGAAGCAATACAATAAATTAAGGAGATGTGGTGTGTATGTGTGTGTGTGTGTGTGTGTGTATTATACGAACAAAACACACACACACACACACACACACACACACATATATAATGGTATATTATTCAGCCATAAAAAGAATGGAATCTTGCCATTTGCAACAACATGGATGGATCTAGAGGGTAGGTATAAAGTTGTAAAGTAAGTCAGAGAAAGACAAATACCGTATGATTTCACTTACATGTGGAATTTAAAAAATAAGAAAGAGACAACAACAAAAAAGCCCCAGAATTTTAAATGCAAAGAACAAACTGGCGGTTGCCGGAGGGGAGAGGGCTATGGGGATGGGTGATACAGGTGAAGGGGATTAAGAGTGCATTTACTGTTTAAGAAAGAAAACAGATGAATACAGGGGAAAGGGAGGAAAAATTAGATTAAAAGCAGAGAGGGAAGCAATCCATAAAAAACTCTTAACTATAGGAAACAGAGGGTGGCTGGGGAGGAGGTGGGTGGGGGAATGAGATAAATGGGTGATGCGCATTAAGGAAGATACTTGATGTAATGAGCACTGGATATTATATGCCACTGACGAATCACTGACCTCTACCTCTGAAACTAATCTATGTCAACTAAATTGAATTTAAATTAAAAATAAAAAAGTTTAGCAAAAAGTACACATTTGTTCTGTTAAAGACTCAGAGTGCACATTTAATATATTAAAGGCTCTGAGATTTCTCTAATAAGCCCCTTTAATTTTCATTAACGAGGTGCACTTATTGTTATGAGCACTGAGTATAGAATTGTTGAATTACTATATTGTACACCTGAAACTAACACTGCATATTAATTATACTGGATTTAAACAATGAGGATAATAATAGTAATTGCTCAGTCATGGAGATGTCATTTATCCAGTGCCATCACATATGTAAGACAAATAGAACAGTATCTATAATATTAAAAAAAATCTACTGGTTCATGCACGAGGAGCCGGACAAGCACACAGCTGAGCTCTCGCGGGATAACTCCACAGCTGAGCTCTCGCGGGAGTACTGATGATGAGACACCTAGGTCCAGCTGACATCTTGTCCCACCAAGTATAAAATTCCAGATTTACAGATTGTAACTCTCTATGTAATTATAAATTAATACATTGAGAAGTGATATAAATATGTAAGATTATGCCTCATGTTCTTATTAGGATCATCTCAGTGTTACTGAACTTTTAAGATGAGGCCTCACACTAATAAATGTCTCTCCTTCCTTCCCTTTCCCCCACAACTATTCTAGATAATGTTCTTTAATTCATATAACATTGAATAAGAACTTGAATATCAATTTTTAAATGTTCTTTTTAAAAGTTCCTTTTAAAAGACCCGTGACTAAACAATAGGGTCACTCCTGCAAGAAAATGCATCCATTCATTTCCGGACCGAGTATCACAGTACCCGCTCTGCACCTGTACTGGGCATTACCACCACCTGGGAACACAGCACTGAGTAAGATGCGGCACTTCTACTGTTGGGAGGGACAGACAATAAATAAATGTGTAACTTCAGACAGTCTTCAGTGCTATGAAGAAAACAGGGTGGGACAGTGGCTAGACAGGGATATGGAGACTGGGTAGTCAGGGAGGTGCACTGATCAGCTTGTGTGAAAGTTCCAAGGAAGCCACGAGGTCTGTCTGAGGAGCCGTGGAGGGGTCAGCCATGGAGGACGGAGCTAAGATGGAAGCCATCAAGTCCTGGTGATGATTTTTCTTCTTTTTAAATTTTTTTTAAAATTTATTTTTAATTTATTTTTTTTTTAAGATTTTATTTATTTATTTGACAGAGAGAAATCACAAGTAGATGGAGAGGCAGGCAGAGAGAGGGAGAGAGGGAAGCAGGCTCCCTGCTGAGCAGAGAGCCCGATGCGGACTCGATCCCAGGACCCTGAGATCATGACCTGAGCCGAAGGCAGTGGCTTAACCCACTGAGCCACCCAGGCGCCCCAGATTTTTTTTTTTTTTTAATTGAGAGAGTGAGCAAGAGAGACGGAAGACAGAGAGTGCATAAGTAGGGGGAGGGAGAAGCAGACTTTTTGCTGAGCTGGGAGCCCAATGCAGGGCTTGGCTCAATCCCAGGACCCTGGGATCACGACTAGAGCTGAAGGTAGACTCACAACCTGAGTGAGCCACCCCTGGTGATGCTTTTATATCAACTAGAAACTGGCTGAGAATTTATTTCTTGTTGAATGCATGAATTCCCATATTGATTTCCTAACTTCAAGCCCTGCATAGGACCACTATCTTACTACCGTATCTTACAGTTTACAAACAAGACTGAATTAGAAAACTGGCGAAGGAGGTGGGCTACAAGAAGAGGAGAATGGTCTGGAGTCAGAGAGCCTGACTCAGAGCCCAGGCTCCATCATTTGGTATTTGTGTACTAAATCAATCTGCTACTTGCAGCTTCTGTTTTCTTGCCTGAAAATGGAAATCCTGAGACTGCCCCCCTCCTCTCTGGGGTGTGTGAACACCCTCTCTGGCAGTCCTGCGCCACACTGGGCAACTGTCCCAGTGAATCTCTCAGTCTGTACATGGCAGCTGAGAAACAGAAAGAAAATAAAGGTGGACAAATAGGATGTTTAATAACAACACTCGAACATCGACAGTAAATAAAACATAGCTATTATTTGGGGGCTAAGCAGTGCTAAGTGAGGTACCATGTTACCCTGTTTAGTCTTCTCAACAATGCTGTTAGATTGGTTCTGTTGTTATCCCCATTTTACAAAAGAGGACCGGGAAGTTCTGAAAGGTTATTTGTCCAGGGTCATGCAGACCCAGTCTTAAACGGCAACCTTCAAAGGGAAGCATTTATTCAAATGCAAGTCCTCTGGGTATCCTCACTCATTGCTTATTTTATTTTAGACCAAATTAGAATCAACTTGCTTATTGTTTTCCTGGCCCACAGATTTCAGTAACCTGTAAACAAGGGTGAGTAGGGTTTGCTGGTGGTGGGCACCTTAGTGGCAAGACAGGAATGCTTTTATAAAAACCAGACATTTGCAAAGGCACATACAAGCAAATGAAAACAAAGGAACCAAAAATTAATCTGGGTGCAGTGAGTTAGGGGTCATTTCTCCAGTTAAAGAACAATCTTCCCACCTCAGAGCTTGGAGGCATCCGCCCACCACATCATGCTCATAAGCAATGACTACTGATCATTAAAACACAGATCATTTGTTTACTCTCAAGGGAAAGTATGTAATAAAATTTAGAACATTTCCATCCAAAATACTTAAAATTAGGAATCCAAGCAAAAATGTATATAAGAATAGCTTATAGGACACAAAATGTATATAAGAATAGCTTATAGGACACTGGCTTAAGTAAGACATCACTTACTGGCTTATGTAAGACATCACTGTATTATAAATATTAATAGGATGGAGAGAGTGAGATAATGTTCTTTAATTCATATAACATTGAATAAGAACTTAACAAAACAACAGTTATGGACATCTGGATTGCACCTAATTTTCTTATATGATTCCACTACTGTAAAGTTCCAAGCCAGGCAACACAAAATTATAGCCTCGAAGGCTGCATCCTTAGGCCAAAGTGAAAAGAAACCCAAGGATGTACTCATTATAAAAGTCAGGGGAGCCCTTTACCTTTGGAGGGAAGGGCACGGCTTGTAATTGGCAAGGGGCCCATGGGGATTTCCAGGGGCCAGCAGCGTCCTATTTCTTTTTTTCTTTTTTTTTTTAAATTTTTTTTTTTTATTTGACAGAGAGAAATCACAAGTAGATGGAGAGGCAGGCAGAGAGAGAGAGAGGGAAGCAGGCTCCCTGCTGAGCAGAAAGCCCAATGCAGGACTCGATCCCAGGACCCTGAGATCATGACCTGAGCCGAAGGCAGCGGCTTAACCCACTGAGCCACCCAGGTGCCCCCAGCGTCCTATTTCTTGACCTCAGTGGTGGTGACATGGGAGTCCACTTGACAGTAATTCATTAAGCTGTATCTGTATGATTTAAGCACTTTTTTCTATTGGTGGTGTATTTCAGAGTAAATGTTAAAGACAACTTCAGAGATAAACCTGCACGACTAATAGACAGTAATACTTTGCTCAGGTGATTCATGTATTTCTCATCATTTCACCCTCTGGAAAGCCCCTGTGAGGCAGAGAGGGCAGGCATCCTCCTCCCCCTCATTTTAAGATGGAGACCCAGGAGTTCCAGGGGTTTCCAAAGAGTCACTGGATGAGCTGGGCCTCCCCCCGCTGTCTGGTTAGCTTCAAGTACCCAGCTCTCCGAGCCCTCACCTCATCCATAAGCCATATCCCAGGCAAAGAATACACTGTGGAAGAGTTATGAAGTCCGAGTGAATTTCCTCAGAAATCAGAACCTCACCTGTCATGATGTTCCACTGCAATCTCATGCTTGCTCTGGGAAACAATCTGGGCCTCCCTGACCATAGTAAACCAGGCCCTGAATATCTTCTTCTGAAGAAAATGTACCCACAGTTTTTGTACTTCTTCCTCCAGATCAGTCACGTACTGGGGATGAAGAAAGGAATAGAAGTGAGACAAATAATATCACAGACAAAGAATTATAGCAAATAAACAGTACAAAAGAGAACTGCAACAAATACAAAAGAACAAAGGACACTGGGGGGGGGGAGCATAAAGAGAAAAAGATAGCATGGCAGCCAAGATAATATCCTCTGCAATGTATTAAAAAAACAATGGAGCCAGAGGTGTGGAAACTGTTCTAAGCCTGAGGGGGTAGGTTTCTAGTAAAATCACTTAAGCAATTATGGGATAAGCAACAAGAAATGAGTATAAAAGCAAAAGCTGATGTAATGTTACATTAAGTTTATAAACAGTTTATGGACACTCTGTGTAAAAAGTGTTTTATACTTAGGAATAATTGATTTGACATTTTCATATTAATTTCAAAGCAAGGAACAGGACCGACTATTCTATATTATTCTTGAAAAAAAAAAAAAAAAGAAAAACAATAGTTATGGACATCTGGATTGCACCTAATTTTCTTACATAGGATTGAGCAGAGACATGTATTTAAAGCTTCCTTCCCTGTATGGCCTTACCTGTAGCCAGCTCCGGATAACTCTCCGAAGCAACATTTGGCAATAGAACTGATCAGCCCGGGCTGTGTTCCTAGCCAGGACTTCCTGACTATACTGGAACCAGGACAGCAGGCATTTTCTCTGTAGAGCCAAAGAGTGATGTTCTTCAGCCACCTGGACAATTTTTTAAATGAGAAAAGGAATTTATCCCTTGTATGTTTAATCACTTAAGGAACTACATACCACCTTGGCAAATAATGCCATAAACTACTTGTAAGTCACTATGGAGGGAATAATCTTAAGGGCATTCAGACTATGTCCTAAGAGCTCTTCTACTGACCCTATTTTATGGGGGTTTTAGATTCACATCATGCACAGCCTTGCAGTGCTAACTCCCCGAAGACCACAGTGACTGGCTGGTTATTTGGAAAATGGAATAAACTTCCAAAGCCATTATTTCACTTGCATCAAGTTTCGAAGTGTGTAGGTGATGATATTCTCAGTTTGTTCTCCTGGAGCTTGGACAGCAACTCCATAATAAACCTCTCTATTATGTACTTAACCACTGTCTAACTGAGGAAATGCCAATACTTTCAACTAGTTTTCTAGTATGAGCTATCACCAGCATTGAAATTTAGACATTGTTAATAAACCACAAAAACATTTGATAGGAAAATAACAGGATGAATAATTTAATGTATTACCAACTTAAAAGGTTCAGAAAGAGCATTCCAAAATAAACATGAGTTTATGAATTTTAAAAGGTAACTGTTATATTCTTTTAAGAGGCAGGCAGGAAAAACCCTTCCCTCTCAATCCTATCCATACAATTACACCGTTTTCGAAGCCTTGCCTAACCAGCCAGCACCATGAATGGGAGTGATCCAAGTGAATCTCTTGACAGTCCTTCTTATTGGCCCAAATGACCATCCAGGAGGCCACTGGGGCACTCGAAACCACTGTCTGGCCCGACTCATCCCAGGCTTTGCTTTGCTTCCTGCTCTTTGTCCTCTGGGAAAACAGAGAACCAGGAAGAAAAAGATTATCAGAAGGTCTCAAAGAAGTTCTGAAATGGTTTTTGGATTAAATATCCTATAGTATACTGAGTTTAAGGGAAAAATGCTAAATAACTTCTGAAAAAATGTTACAAACAAGGCAGGGACTGTTTAACTGGATCTTTCTTTTTTCTTAATTTTTTGGGTATCCCTTCCCAGAAGCCAACTCAGTTGGGTAAAAGAAGCTACCCCTTCCTTTTACTGTGCTCCAGAACTTTTCCTTTTATTTCTTATTTTTTAACTTTCACCTGGTGGTTACCATCTACCTTAATATTCTGGTTCTGACAGTTTAATGGTGTGCCAGAACTGGGTTGCTTTCCTGGACTGTGTTTCCAGGTGCTGGCTACACTTTGGCTTTGTAACCAATGTGCGATGTGACTTCAAGAAGTCAGTACTCTCTAAGGCTCAGTGCCCTTATTACAAATAGAAAGAGGTGGAGAGGACTGCTAATGCTCTAAAATTCTACTACCTTGTCATGACAGACTGAATAGTAGGCTCTCAGGGAAGGCCATGTCCTGATCCCTGGAACCTGTAAATATGTTACCTTATGTGGTACAAGGGACTTTGCAGATATGATCAAGTGAAAGATTGTAAAATGGGGAGATTATCCTGTATGATATGCAAGAGCCCTAAATGTAATCACAAGAATGCTTGTCAGAGGGAGGTGACAGGGTCAGCATCAGTGTATGTGACCTGAAAGCAGAGAGAGGAGTGATTCGAGGAGGGAGCTGAGAGCAACAGGATGCCGGTGGCCACTGGAAGGTGAAAGAGGCTCAGAAACAGATTCCACCCCCCTTGGAACCACCAGAAGGAAGGTGCCCTGCTGATACTCAGACCTTGGTCCAGCAAGTCCAGTTCTAAGTTAGTATATGTGTTACTGTAAGTTGCTAATGTTGCGGTAATTTGTTGTAACAGCAATAGGAAGCGAATGCACTTGTTATGAGCTAGAGAGGTGATTCCCAAAATGTGGTGCTCAGATCACTCAGAATTCCCCAGGCTACTTATTAAAAATGCAGATTCCCTGACGCACACCAGCCAGCATCTCAGACATACCGAGAATACCTGGCGGTGGAACCAGGAATGTACATTTTTATAAGATCTCCAGATGAATGGATAACAGGTTTTATGAACAGAAAAGTTTGGAAAGGCTGGTTTCAGATTTCTCTTCCTGTTTTTCTTTTAATTGGGTTTTTCTGTATTTAAAGCCTATAATTGTCATTTTCAGATCAAACTCCAGTTTCTATTTTTTTATTTAAATAAAGAAATAGAAAAATTTTAATTTGGTTATTCACCCATAGATTCAATTTGTTTCAGCATTTTATACCTTTTTTGAATTCATTCAAATACTAGAACCAAAAAAGAAGAGCTGATAGGAATATAAGAATGAATCTTTCCATTCGCTGTCTGCTTTTCCTTTGCGTATTAATAAATGAACCCCCGCCCCCAATATACAAAAGCCAGATAAAACAAAACTAGAAGCATTCAGTTAGATAGCAAATGATCTTTGTAAGGAAATTTTCAGTTCAAATTTCAAATTTCATTTCCAAATTCATTCACTCAGAAGACTAGAGAGTCAGCCCTTCTCTCTCATTACAAGGAAAAAGCCACAGCAAAATAGCAATGACTCGGGGCACAGATGGATCCTCTTGCCCTCAGGCCAGATCACCACAAATGGCCTTCCTCAGCTGGTTTGGAATACTCAGTAATTCCAGAACCATTGGTAAGGAGGCTGAGGAAAAAAATCAGGGACAGAGGAAAAAAACAATTTTGGGAAGGTAAAAAAGTATGAAAAACAAGGAGAGAACAAACAGAATGAAGAATGAATAGGCAGGGAGCCTACGTCACGTTTCCAGAGGTATAATCTGCAGCATTACTCAATTTAGTGGGGCTCATGATACTTGGTTTTCATAACCCCAAACGCTAGTTTTACTCTTCAATATTAACCTGGCCAAATGTGTAAGCAATAGCGGTCATACCTAGAATCACTGTGCTTATTTTTAAACAATTCTAAAAATAACATCTCATCTATTTTGAGCTTCTGATCATTTAGTTTAGAATGCCCTGCCCTATGCACTGGGTAAGTCTGAAGCTTGATTTACTTGATTTTATATATCTGTGTGGCAGAGTAGGTTATGGTTCCCTATAATAGGATTACAGATCCCTACTCTTTGTATGTGATTTCATAATGCCTCTCAATGAAGTAGATGGAACTTTTCCTCCTCTTAACGACCTTGAGTGTGTCTCTGTGATTTGCTTCGGCCAATGAAATGTTAGTGGACAGGATACAAGGAGAGATGTTGTGTGGGTTGTTTACATCATTGGGTTTAGTTGTTGCACAGTAGACATTTGCCAGGTGAAAAGCACGGCCTGAATTACTGCTGAAGCCAGAAAGAGGCTGTGGAGAGACCTGAATATAATCCACAGCTGGCCCACAGACATGTGAGTAAGAAACAAATGTCTAAATTGCAAGCCGCTGATTTTTGAGGGCGTTATGCAGCTTTATTCAAACAGAAACCTAATACCTTATGGTAATTATTTCCTCTTTATGAGAAACATGGCTAAAATTGAGAGAAGCCTCTATTCATCTTACTTTAAAGAAGTCTTTAATAAAAAATCTACTCACTTTGTTTCCAACCTGCACAATTATAGAAATCTTTCTCTGTCTTGGAAGACCAAATCTGAACTCTTATCCAAAACAAAGAATTACATACACTCGATTAGCTTTTATTTTTAGCTTTTAAATCACCAAGCAGCCCTCAATTTGAATTGGGTGTTTATTCCATTTGAAAAGTCCATTTTGTAATTTTGGAAGGAAGCGTGTGACACCATACCTGGATGTTTTGCTTGTTTTGCAGTCTCAATCTCTTCCAAGGTTCCAGGCCTTTTTTCCTTAGCAACATCCTTTCATAATGTTCTTTGGCGACTGCTTCCAGCTGCTGATTCCTCTTAATTCTCTTCTGCTTCTCTAGTTCTTTCTGGGAAAAATTCAAACGTGAAAATGCTGAGAAGGGACCAAGATGGTGACATAGGTGGTCCTGGACTTCCTTCCGGCCTTGGATGCATTCAGTGTATAGCTATATACAGAGCATTTCCCTCTGTTAGAAATCTAGAAACTAGCTGAGTGACTCTTCCCTATCAGGTGAATGAGGAAAACACCCATATCAAATTGGGTAGGAAGGACTGAAACAGGCTTCTGACATAAACCCCATCCCTGGCACAGCACCATACAACAGGGAGGGAACTCCTAACTTGGAAATTCTCTCTGAGGAACGCAGGGTTTGGACTGCATATCTGGCACTTCATCTTTTAAAACAACTACTCAGGAAAAGGGCCATAAAATGACTGCCTCTGAAAGCTACTGGGGCTTGTGTCCACGAGATATACAAAATGATAGGAAACAAAGAAACAGTTCTTAATGGATGTGTGCACACTTCCTATGGCTATCCCCTTAGGGTTCAGACCTGAAAGAGCAGACAAATATGCCCATCTCCCAGTCGCTCTGAAAGCGGTTTGACCATATGGTAAGCTAATTCCTGTGGGTGCAGATTCTAATTTAGCACACTTTTAGGGGTTGGTTGTGGTCTTCCCCAAAGGAAGTGCCCTATAGACTCTTATTCTGCCTTTTCCCTCTTGCTCACTCCAATAAAACCAAACAACCAGCATCTCTCTGGAAGGAGCTTGGACACAATCTGGTTACCCAACATTTATGATTACCACTTGAGGGATGGGACCCTGGTTTGCTTGGCTCAGAAAGCTAGTGGAGCTTACATTTACAAGTTCTATAGGACTGTAACAAAGAAGTAATTTTTAAATGGGTGTAGAAGCACCCTTCTCCCCATGTGGACTCAGTGCAGAGGGAGCAGGCAAAATACATCTCATAGTTTCTCCCTGGAAGGGGCTTAGTTACCCTACATTCCCAGCTACTACTTGAGGGTACAGTGTTGTTGTTTTTTAAATATATTTTTCTTCTTTTCCTTTATTAATTTTTTTTTTTATTTTTTTTATTTTTTTTATTTTTTATTTTTTATAAACATATATTTTTTATATACATATATTTTTATCCCCAGGTCTGTGAATCACCAGGTTTACACACTTCACAGCACTCACCAAATCACATACCCTCCCCAATGTCCATAATCCCACCCCCTTCTCCCCAACCCCCTCCCCCCGGATCTCCCTGATATGAGGAAGTGGTGATGCAACATGGAGGCTTAAGTGGGTAGAAGAATAAATGAAACAAGATGGGATTGGGAGGGAGACAAACCATAAGTGACTTTTATTAATTATTTTTATTAACATATAATGTATTATTTGCCCCAGGGGTACAGGTCTGTGAATTGTCAGGTTTACACATTTCACAGGAGGGTACAGTTTTATAATCAGCTAATCAGCTTGGATCTAGGTGCTGACTGAGATTTTCCCCTTTGGGACACTGACAAGTATTGGTACAGCTCAACTACTGGGAGCTAAGAACAAAGACAACAGACTGGATGAAGGCTAAGGTCAAGAACCTGGGTGAGACTGACTGATAAGGTTCATCTCCCACAAGAGACCGCTCTGTCAAGACTATGAGAGGTGGCTGCTTTATCTCATGTGCAGAAACCAACAGGAAGAGTCAAGAAAAGTAGAGACGGGAATATCTTCCAATGAAAGGAACAAGATGAATCTCTAGAAATCAATCTTAATGAAATAAATGATTTACTCAATAGACAATTCAAAACAGTGATCATAAAAAAATGCCCACTGAGTAATGCATGAACAAAGAATTTCACCAAAGAGATACAAAATATATATTAAAAAACCCCCAAACATAAATCATATAGCTGAAGAATACAGTAACTGAACTGAAAAATTTGAAAAAGGGTTCAACATCAGGCTATATCAGGCAGAAGAAAGGATAAGCCAATTTAAAGACAGAGCAGAGAATTAATCCAATCAGGGTCAAAAGAAAAAAAGAATGAAGATAGCATAACGGACTGACAGGACATCATCAAGGGTAGAAATATAAGCATTACAGGGGTTCCAGAAGAAAGGAGGGGGCAGAAAGCTTCTTTAGAGAAATACTGGCTGAAAAATTCCCTGGGGAAAGAAACAGACATCCGTATTCAGGAAACCCAAAGAATACCAAATAATATACATCTAAAGAGGGACACATCAAGACAATTAAACTGTTAAAAGTTAAAGAAAAGTAGAGTATCAGCAAGAGAAAAGCAACTTGTTACATACAAGGGCACTCCCATAAGACAATCAACTAGTTTTTTTAGCAGAAACCTTGTAGGACAGAGGGAGTGGGATGATATATTCAAAGTGCTAGAAGAAAAAACCAGCTAAACAAGAACAGTCTACCCAGCAAAGATGTCCTTCAAAATTGAAGGAGAAATAAAAGAATTTTCCAGACAAACCAAAGCAAAATAAATTCATTACCACTAGACCAGCCTTACTCAAATCCCAACACTGAAAAGGACTAATTCAAGGGGCAACTAGGTAGCTCAATTGGTTAGGTATCCGACTCTTGGTTTTGCCTCAGGTCATGATCTCAGAGTCCTGAGATCCAGCCCTGCATCAGGATCTCTGCTCATCCAAAGTCTGCTTCCCTGCCCCTTCTCTCTATCTCAAACAAACAAATAAATAAATAAACCTTTTTTTTTTTTCTTAAAAGGGCTTTAAGTTAAAGTGAAGGACACTAGCTAGTAACATAAAAGCATGTGAAACTGTAAAATTCACTGGTAAAGGTATATATATAAATAGTTTAATAGAAAATAATACGGTAATGGTGGTAGGTGAATCTCTTACAACTCTAGTATAAAGGTTAAAAGACAAAAGTTTTAATATAATTATAATAATAATTTGTTAATGGATACACACTATAAAAGATGTAAATTGTGGGGTGCCTGGGCGCTCCAGTCAGTTGACCATCTGACTCTTGGTTTTAGCTCAGGTTGTGGTCTCAGGGTTGTGAGCTCAAGTCCCACATCGGGCTCTACACTCAGCATGGAGTCTGCTTCAGATTCTCTCTCTCCTCCTCTACCCCTCCCACTCATGTTCTCTCTCTAAAATAAATAAATAAAATCTTTTTAAAAAAGATGTAAATTGTGACATCAAATACAAACTTTGGGAGTGGGAGTATAAAAATGTAGAGGTTTTACATACATTTGAAGTTATAGCTTAAAACAGACTGTTAAAACTACAAGACGTCTTATGCAAGCTTCATGCAACCACAAAGCATAAGCCTATAGTAAATAAATAAAAAAGATTAAGAGAAAGGAATCAAAGCGTAACACTACGAGAATCATTAAATTACAAAGGAAGAAAGCAAGAGAGGAAGAAAGGAATAAAGGAACTACAAAAGAGCTAGAAAACAGTTAGCAAAATGGCAATCATAAGCCATGCCTATCAATATTTTAAATGCACACAGACTACGTTCTCCAGCGAAAAGCCATACATACAGTGGCTGAATGGATGAAAAAAATCAGGACTCAAACTGCTGAGTGGCTCATTTCAACTTTAAGGACACACAGAGACTGAAAGTGAAGTGATAGAAAAGAGATACTCCATGCAAACAGAAGCCAAAAGACAGCAGGAGTAGCTAGCCTTATATCAGATAAAACAGACATTAAGCCAAAGACTGTAACAAGAGATTTTTAAAAAAGGTCATTATACCATGACAAAAGGGTCGTTCATCAAGAGCATATAACAATTATAAATATTTATACACCAGTCTTCCTCCACGGTTCCCTTGGTTCTCCACCCCTCCTTCCCGTGGTGCTCAGTGGATCATGGTCAATCCTCCAGTGAGGTAGATCAAGATCAAAGCTGGCATGGCGAAGTGATTGGTCATAGAAAAAATAATGCATGAAACAGAAGCAAAAGAAGAAAAGATTGAAAAAAAAAAAAAAAGAAAACTGAAGATGGTGAAAATCATTCAATTAAAAAGGAGGCAGAGATCCTATAAGAGTCCTAGATAATGATCCCAGATTGCTAGCACAGGTTGGAAGCCGCATATACTGATCTTATGCAGTTAGTAGAGAGTGGAAAAGACTTGCAAGAAGCTGAGGACTAAAAGGAAGCATGTTTAGTATTAGATTTAGTGAAGTTAGAAGCCTGAAGTTTTCTGTATAGGGTGTTTTTTTGCATTAAATCTTGGGATCCATTCCACAATTCATTATTTTTGGCCACTGCTGTGTGTTCAAGTAGTATGAGAATGTGCTTCTTTTTACTTAGTTGCATAGATTTTTTCTTTGCCTAATTTAATGTATCAAATGAGTTCATCTAATTAAAAAAATATGCATCCAATTATTGAATCACCCAAATACATAAAGCAAATACTAACATTCTGAGGGGAGATCTAGAGAGCAGTACAGTAATAGTAGGAAACCTAAATAACCCAAATGGATAGATCACACTGACAGAAAATCACTATGGAAACACTGGACTTAAATTATATGTTTGACCAGATGGATCTAACAGACATATGCAGAACATTTCATTTAACAACAGCAGAATAACGCATTTTTCTCAAGGGTACAGGGAATATTCTCCAGGATAGATTGCATGTTATATGACACAAAACAAATCTTAATAAATTGAAAAAAAAACTGGTATCATATCAAGCATCTTTTCCAACCACGATGTTATGAAATTAAAAATCAATTACAAAAGGAAAACTGGAAAACACACAAATACATGAAAATTAAACAACATGCTTTACAAATAACCAATGAGTCAAAGAAGAAATCAAAAGGGAAATCAAAAAACATGTCTAGGCAAATGAAAATGTAAACAAAATAAACCAAAACTTATGAGATGCAGCAAAAGCAGTTTTAAGAGGGAAGTTTATAGCACTTAACACTAAAGAAAGATCTTAGCACTAAACGAAAGATCTCAAACAGCTTAACTATACATCTCAACAAACTAGAAGAAGAAATAACTATGCCCAAAGTTAGCAGAAGGGTGAAAGAAAGATCAGTGCAGAAATAAATGAAATAGAGACTATAAAAACAATAGAAAAGATCAAAGAAATTAAGAGATGTCTATTTTAAAAGATAAAACAGACAAACCTGTGGCTAGACTAAGAAAAAATGGAGAGACTTAAATAAAATCAGAAATGAAAGAGAAAACACAGAAATAGTAAGGATCATAACAAACTACTATGAACAATTATATACCAACAACTTAACCTACAAATGGATAAATTCCTAAAAACATACAACTTTTACTAAGACTGAATCATGAAGAATTAGAAAATCTGAACAGACGGATTACTAGTGAAGAGAATGAATAAGTAATCAAAATCCTTCTGACAAAGAGAAGTCCAAAACCAGAAGGCGCCACTGGTAAATTCCACCAAGTATTTTAGGAATTAATACCAATCCTTCTTAAACTCTTCCAAAAAGTGTAAGAGAAGGGAACACTTCCTAAGTCATTTTATAAGGCCAATATTACCCTGATACCAAAGCTAGACAAGGACTCAAGAAATTTACAGGCCAGTATCTCTGATGAACATAAAATCTCAACAAAATATCAGCAAATCAAATTAAACAGTACATTAAAAGTATCATACATTATGATCAAGTGGGATTTATTCCAGGGATGCAGGGATGGTTCAACATCCACAAATCACTCACTGTGATACTCCCATGTTACAAAATGAAGGATAAAAATCTTATGATCATCTCAATAGATGCAGAAAATGTATCTCACACAATTCAACACCCTTTTATGATAAAACCTCTCCACAAATTGGGTACAGAAGGAACGTATCTCAATAAAGACCATACTTGAGAAGCTCACAGCTAACGTCACACCCAACACTGAAAAGCTTCTCCTCTACTATTATGAACAAGATAAGGATGCCCACTTTCATCAATTTTATTCAAAATTGTGTTGGAAGTGGGGTGCCTGGGTGGCTCAGTGGGTTAAGCCTCTGCCTTCAGCTCAGGTCATGATCTCAGGGTCCTGGGATTGAGCTCTACCTTGGGCTCTCTGCTAGTGGGAGCCTGCTTCTCTCTCTCTCTCTCTCTACCTGCTTCTCTACCTCCTTGTGAGCTCTCTCTGTCAAATAAATAAATAAAATCTTTAAAAAAAATAGTGTTGGAAGTGTCAGAGCAATTAGGCAAGAAAAAGAAATAAAGACATCCAAATTAGGAAAGAAGTAAAATTATCTCCCTCTGCAGATGACATGATATTATATATCAAAAATCCTAAAGTCTCCACCAGAACCTATAAAAGAAATTGAAGAAGACACAAATGTTCTATATGGGCAGATTTTTTTTTTTCTGTGATATGTCCTCCATAACCAGCCCCAAGACCTGCACATACGTAGGCAGGCTAAGGAATGTTGTTTGTGAGACTTGTGATGTGTGAATAACGATGGGAGCCGGGTTGTTGAAATACATTTTCTGGTCTCCAGGTCAGAACTGGCTCTTCTGTTCTGGATGTCAAGATCTCTAAATCTTGTCTTACCTCCCCTCCTGCTCCAGGCCCCACCAGTTCCCTAGAATGGAATCCGGGAGGGGAAGCAGACGCACATAGCACAGGCTTCTTCCCTTCTATTATCTTCATCTATGTGTAGATTTCTTTCCTCTTCTGTTTCTATTAGGTATCTATAATAACAATAATAAAGTTTTCTTTTCTTTTTCAAAACCAAAACACAGCTGTTGTGAATCTTTTCACAGAACAATAAATAAATGGAAAGATTCACTGTCTTCATGGATTGGATGAATTAATATTGTTAAAATGTCCACATTACCCAAAGCAAAAAATTCCAATGGTATTTTTCACAGAAATTTTTAAAAAATCCTAAAATTTGTATGGGACCATGAAAAATCCTGAATAGCCAAAGCAGTTTTGAGAAAGAACATCAAAGCTGGAGGCATCATATTTCTTAATTTCAAACTGTATCACAAAGTTACAGTAAGTAAAACAATATGGTATTGGCATTAAAAAAAAAAAAAAAGACACATAGATTAACAGAATAGTATAGAGAGCCCAGAAATTAACCCATGCATATATGGTCAATTAATTTTCAAAAGGAGCTAAGAATATACAAAGGGGGAAAGTCTGTTCAATAAACGGTGCTGGGAAAACTGGATAGCCTCCTGCAAAACAATAAAACTGGACCTTTATCTAATACCATCCATAAAAATCAACTAAAAATGGATGAAAGACTTGAATGGAAGACCTGAAACTAAAACTCTTGGAAAAAAACACAGTAGGTAAGCTCCTTGACACTGGACTTGGAGATGAGCTTTTGTACTGAACACCTTAAAACAAAGGCAACAAAAGCAAGAATAAACAAGTGGGATTATATCAATCTAAAAAGCATCTGTACAGCAAAGGAAACCATCAACAAAATGAAAAGGTAATCTATGGAATGGAACAAAATATTTGCAAACCACATTTCTGATAAAGGGTTAATACCAAAAATTTACAAGGAACCCATACAACTCAAAAGCACCCCCCCAAATAACCCATTTAAAAAAATGGGTAAAGAACCTGAATAGATAGATGTTTTTCCAGAAGACATACAAATGGTCAACAAGTATATGAAAAGCGACTCAAATATCCCTAATCATCAGGGAAATACAAATCAAAACCACAACTGTTAGAATGGCTATTACCAAATTCCTAGAAACAGAGAAGAGAATGTGCTTGCAATTGGGGTATGGGGAGGAAGGGAGAGCCTGGAAAAAGGGTACAGACTTTTACTTGTGAGATGAATGTAGTCTGAGGACCTAAAGTGAAATACGGTGACTGTAGTTTTTAATACACTATTTTATAATTAAAATTAACTAAGAGAGAACTTAAGTGTACATACGTGCACGCACACACACACACAGTGGGTAAATATATAAGGTGACAGCTGTGTTAACCCAACTGTGAGAATCCTTTTACAATGTGTAAGTACATCAAATCATCCTGTTGGGACATTTTAAGTACCTTACAATTTTGTAAATTATACCTCAGCAAAACTGAAAAAATAAGTAAAAATGCCATGACCAAAACACTAATGAAATTTCATTTCAACAAATAGGTAATTAATTTAATTTGAACGTATAGCCACTAAACCATGTGCTAATCATGGTACCAGAACACTGGAGCATTAACGGAAACAATTCTGCCAAGCAGCTGAGGAAAAGGTGGTCATGAGTACTACAAGAATCAGTACTATGCATGGTCTTAGACACATTCAGCGTTGTTCACAGATGATTTCTATCTTACTATGTTACTAAAAAGTAAAGTATCTAGTTAGGACAGCAATCAATATTTCTCCCTCATTATTATGGGAAACCTAGCAATACAGCGCCTTCGTTTATTGGCTCAAGGTAGAGAGATATATGTAAATAACCCTAAAGATACTCCACACTGCATTAAAAGCCTAGAATAATATTCTTACACTGCACTCTTTTTAAAAGCGATGAACAAGTAAGTCCAGAAAAAAGTTAAAAGTATTTGATGATCATTAGGCAGTGAGAAAGAGTAACCATTTCTGGTAATACCCTGAAGAAAGACTTCCCTTGCTCCTCAAAGAAGAACGTACCCCTTCTTGAGGGGCTGACTGAGAAAGATGGTTTCAAGTGTAATGGTTTACTGTATTTTTCTATTTTTAATAAAAATAGGCTATAATAAAAGTGAGAAAAATAAAACTACCTAAAAATGGTGAGTGGAAGCAAGTGATATCCCTTACAAAAGTCACAAGAGAAAAGTAAAGACTGCAGACTGTCTTCACAATAGTGGTCATTTACATAATATAAATACAAAAACATTTCATTTAAGTCGCGCCCCCCCCCCCCCCATTTCACTTCAGGAAAAGTGTGGGGAATTGGCTGAATCTGACAAGCTTTCTAATTGAGGAGTCTTCTGTGAGAAAAAAAATGAGAGCGTGCACCAGAACATTTTTACTATGGAAGGGAGATTTGCCTAATCTAATCCAAACTACCTGTTTCAGTACAAATTCCTCAAAATGAAATGTCCACATTCTCTGAAGTACTAACCCCAAATTATCTTTATAATCTTGACTTCAGACATTTAAAATGTTGAATTGGATGGCCAGAAATAAAAACTATTTACAAGAATTTTCTTAGGAGTAACAAGTAACAGCGGAGGGTTATGTGGTAGGTGAAAACAGAAAGTAGCCATTTTCACATCCATTGAAATGCTCCTGTAGCATTAGACAGCAGTTGTGACTTACAGACAGGAATCTAACACAGACAACAAGCCTTTGGAGAAACCCTCAGGCTGGTCAACCCTGTTCACAGGCACCATCTAGGTTACAGTGTAACTATTTTCCTAGAATTACAACTCCATGGCTGGTGGTGTAGGCTCCAAAGGAAATTCATTTTCCAATGGAGGGGGGAAAAATAGCCTTCTTTTAAGTTTACTTTTCCATGAAAAAAGAGAGAGAAAGACATCTACTAGAGATCTTCTTGAGCCAAAATTTTATATTACATAGCATTATATATATACATATATAAATTTATATTTAAGATTTTATCTACCTATTTGAGCGAGCACAAGCAGGGGGAGCCGCAGAGGGAGAAGAAAACAGGCTCCCAGCTGAGCAATGGGATTTAAGAGGAGTTTAGATTTTTATTTTCAAAAGGTTATTGTATGAGATCCACCAAGTGGCCATCCTACTGCTACACCGGACAGGCTATCCTGTCAAAGCCACAGAATACTAAGCAACACTTCCATATCAGAGACCATGCTGCCCCAGACTTCCTGCCATGGCTACAGAGGCCCCCTCTGAAGAATGTAGCGCTTCTAGGTCTGGGGGAGTTGTAGGTAGCAAGGATCGCAGAGGGCAGCCATGTCTTGACCCTGAACCACTTCCTGAATATGGAGAACAAATCTGTCATGAGCCTATCCCTGAGGAATTCTTCCAGTTCCCTTAGCCTAAAATATGGTCAGGACTTATCTTGTATTTTCTATCCAAAGAAAAACATGTGATTGCCCTAGAGAACTTCTCCAGTGTTCTATATAGAGCAATTCCTCTATATAATTAGAAATATGGTACCTCACACCATAAACTAATAAACTTAATGAGTAAAAAATGTCCAACTAGAAGAGATGAAGCAGGCTCCCATCAACACATCGAGGATGTGACTACTCAGAGAAGTCATAGCAGGTACTGGCTCAGAAGTGTCATCATCTTTTTGATGTCCAGAGGAATAATGCTGCCACGGCCTTGGTGACTGCTTGCTGGGAGTAGCTACATAAAGTATACAAGGAGTTAAAAAATCACCTGTGCAACAAACAGAAAAAGAGCCTGTGATAAACTGGGTGGAGAAATACACTATGGAGAGCAAGACTGCCCAGAAGCAAAGGAGAAAACTGCCAAGCGCATTTTTGTTTTTTAAGAGAGAGGGAGCAGGGGCACCTGGGTGGCTCAGTGCTTAAAGCCTCTGCCTTCGGCTCAGGTCATGATCTCAGGGGCCTGGGATCAAGCCCCACCTCGGGCTCAGCAGGGAGCCTGCCTCCCCCACTCTCTCTGCCTGACTCTCTGCCTATTTGTGATCTCTCTTTCTGTAAAATAAACAAATAAAATCTTAAAAAAAAAAAAAAAGAGGGAGCATAAGCAAGTGGGGGTAGGATGGGGTAAGGCAGAAGGAGAGAAAGAATCTTTTCTTTTTCAATTTTTAAAAAAGATTATTTATTTATTTATTGGGGGGGTACAAGTGAGAGTGAGCAGGGGAGTGACAGGCAGAGGGAGAGGGAGAAGCAGGCTCCGCACTGAGCAGAGAGCCCGATGTGGGGCTCAATCCCAGGACCCTGAGATCATGACCAGAGCCAAAGCCAGGCACTTAATGGACTGAAGCACCCAGGTGCCCCAAATAGAATCTTTTTATTTTTATTTATTTATTTTTTTAAGATTTTATTTGTCAGAGAGAGACACAGCAAGAGAGGGAACACAAGCTGGGGAGTGGGAGAGAGAGAAATGGGCTTCCGCTGAGCAGAAGCTGAAGACAGCAGCTGAAGGACTGAGCCACCCAGGTGCTCCTGGAGAGAGAATCTTAAGCGGCCTCCAGGTCCAGCAGAGAGCCTGATGTGGGGCTTGATCCCGTGACCCCAACTTCATGACCTGAGCTGAAAACAAGAGTTGGACGCTCAGCTGAGCCACCCAGGCACCCTGCCAAGTGCAATTTAGATCTGAAGCACTTGTAAAGAAAGTTCAAACACCACCAATTTGTACATGCATCTATCTTGATTGAAACAGCTATAGATGATTTATTAAATAGGAACTAGTCTATGTGACAAAATCTTTTTGTCTACGATTATAAACCGAAGTTGTATTTTACCTGGGGGTCATTGTTATAGGGACATTCTGCCTTTTTGCAGGCTTTTGCTCTAGGAACTCCACCTTTTTGTAGGCTCTCACGGAGATCAGGGAGAATCCAGATAAAGTTTCTACCATGGTTCTGGCTAGTGGAGAGGAACAGCAACCACTGTAAGATCTGCCCCGACCATTCTCCCTTGGGAAACAAAAGCCTTCACCTGCACATGGCCCCAGCTGAAGACATTAGTGGAATGCTACTGCAGCTGGGGGTAGCAGACTAGCCCATCTCATTTAAGTGGAGGGGGAACCTCAGAGGGAAGGGCTTTAAGGTTACAGACTGAGCCAGTGGATACAAAAAGAAGGGAACAGAGGAGTAGGAGTGGAAATTCTTCTGACTGCCCAATACTGTGTACTCCAAAGACAGATTTAATCACAATGTTATAGAGTGTTTCCCCTCATCCATACCCCACCAGCATGCAAACAAATCTCTAGTAATAACAGTGGCCTGTACCTGAGAGACCTGAAAGAGATAGACAGACTTTCTCTGGGGAACAGCACAGAGAGAAGACCTGAAACCAAGAAAAAAAAAAAAAAAAAATAGAGAGAGAGAGAGAGATAAAAACAAAGTTGCTAGTGTAAATTGAAGTCTGTGGTACTCATAGCAATAGCAAACCTCAACAATGGTAACCACGGCAACACAAAACTTCAAATGTAGTCCAACTCTTGGCTAGATTAACACAAATCTCCACACTAAAGGCCAATTTATCTCAGCTTCTACTGCTCTCTACAACAAGCCCGCCTTTCAACAACAACAATGACAACAATGATGAAGACATACCAAAAGATAAGCAATAAATACAGTCTAAAAAGAAATCAATCTTTAGAACAACACTCAGATATGACAGAGATTTTAGAACTACCAGAGAGGGAATTTTAATTTTTAAATAACTTATAACAACATTAAAGGCTCTAATGAGCAAGGTAGTCATCATTCAAGACCAGATATGTAATTTTAAGAGAGATATGGAAACTATAATAAACAGTCAAATGAAAATGCTAGAAAATTAAAAAAAAAAACACATGGTAACAGAAATGAAGAGAGCCTTCAAAGAATCAGGTAACTTGAAATTAGTAGAAATACACAAACTGAAAGGTAAAGAGAAAAAAAGAATGAAAAACACAATAGAACATCCAAAAGCTGTGGGACAGTATCAGTGTAAGGCAAGCATTGCAAGCTGGAATCCCAGAAGGGGAAGAAAATGAAAGGGACAGGTGAAATATCTGAATAATAATGGGTAAACATATTCCAAAATTACTCACAGATAAAAGCCACATATCTAAGAAACAGAGATCAGCAGCAGGGGGGAAAAAAAATAAACAAATCACATTTGGGCAAATTATATTCAAATTGCTGAAAACCAAAGACACAAAAAAATCTTGAAGACAGTTGGGGGAAAAGAACCCATCTTACCTACTGCTATAGACATAATGTTTATAACCCCCTCTGGATTCATATATTGAAGTCCTCTAACAATCAGTGTGGTTTTATTTGGAAATGAGGCCTCTAAGGAAGTAATGAAGGTAAAATGAGGTCCTAAAGGTAAGATTAGTATCCTTTTAACTCACCAGAGAGCTCATGTACTCCTCTTCTCACTAGGAGAGGTCATGGGAGGACACAGTGAGAAGGTGGCCATCTATAAGGCAGGACTAGAGCCTTCACCAGAAACCAACCATGCTGGCACCCTGATCTCAGATGGCCAATCTACAGAACTGGTAACCTAAGCAGATTAAGACATTTACAATAAAGGAGCAAAGACAAGAATGACAGCAAACTTGTCAGAAACCAGGTAAGAAGAAGACAACAGAATGACATAGGTGAAGTGTTGAAAGAAAAACTATCAACCCAGGATTCTATATCCAGTGAAAATACCTTCAAAAGTGAGGGAGAGTGGGTAGCTAGCTCAGTTGGTTAAGTCGGTTCTCTCTCCCCCTCTCTCCCTGCCCTGCTCATGTGCTCTCTCTCTCTCTCTCTTAAAAAAAAAAAAAAAAGAAAAAAAAGTGAAGAAGAAACAAAAACTTTTTCAGACAAATGAAAACTAAGAGAATTCACTACCAGCAGACCTATCCTACAGGAAATGTTTAAGGCGATTTTTCAGGCCAAGGGAATGTGATATAGTTAAAATCTTAGATGTACACAAAGAAATAAAGAGCATCAGAAATGAAAAACTATAATCTTCAGCTTATTTTTTTTAAACACTTATTTGGGAGACAGAGCATACATATGAGTGGGGTGGGGGAGGGGAAGAAGGAAAGAGGGAGAGAGAATCTTAAGCAGGCTCCACACCCAGCACAGAGCCCAACACAGGGCTCTATTTCATTATTCTGAGATCATGACCTGAGCCAAAATCAAGAGCTGGATGCTTAACTGAATGAGCCACCCATGTGCCTCCAGCTTATTTTTAGTCACACTAAAACACAATTGTTTAAAGCAATAAAAGTAAGAAGATACTGGGTATTTATAATACATATAAAAGTAAAATACATGACATATATGACAGTAAAGATGAGAGACTGGATCTTCCCCCTGAGATCTGGAACAAGGCAAGGAACAAGAAAAGTGTATCTCACTACTCCTTATTCAATCTTGCACTGGAATTGCTCCTAGCTAGTTCAATAAGGCAAGACAAATAAAAGGCATACAAATCAGAAAGGAGGAAATAAAACTGCCTTTATTGGCAAACAACTTGTAGAAAATTCCAAAGAATCTACAAAAAACAAAAAAACAAAATACCCTGCCTAGAACTAATAAGTGAGTTATAGTAAGGTTGCAGGATACAAGGTCAACATACAAAAATGAACTGTGCTCCTATATACCAGCAATGAAAAAACTGAATTTGAAATTAAAAAAAAAAAAAAAGCATCATTTATCAGAGCACCAAAAAAGAAATATGTAGGTACAAATCTACCAATCATATACAAGGTATGCGAAAAGCTATAAAACACTCATGAAACAAAGATCTAAATAAATGGGGAGCTATACCATGCTCATAGATTAAAGACTCATGTTGTTAAGATGTCAATTCTCTAATTTGAACTATAGATTCAATATGATCCCAATCAAAACCTAAGCAAGATTTTTTTTGTACACATTGATAAATTAGTCTAAAAGTTATATAAAAAGGCAAAGAATAGCTAAGTAATTCTGAAACAGAAGAATAAAGTAGAAGAAGTCACTGTCCAATTTCAATATCTACTATAAAGGTATAGCCATCAAAGGCAGGTGGTAGTGGCAAAGGAATATACATAAAGGGTAACAGAACAGAAAAGACACGATGAGACGTCAGAAAAACTGGAAACACTGGTGAAATGTGAATAAAGTCTGGTCTTAATAATAATGTACTAATGTTGGTTTCTTCGTTTTGACAAATGCACTATGGTAATGTAAGGTGATAATGTTAAGGAGAAACAAACTGAGTGAAGGGTATACAAAAGCTCCTCGTACTACTTTTGTAACTTTTTTAATAAACCTAAAGTAAACCAAAATAAAAAGTTTATTTTTAAAAAATAGTAAGTATTGGGGCACCTGGGTGGCTCGGTGGGTTAAGGCCTCTGCCTTCGGCTCAGGTCATGATCCCGGGGTCCTGGGATCGAGCCCCGCATCGGGTTCTCTGCTCAGTGGGGAGCCTGCTTCCTCCTCTCTCTCTGCCTGTCTCTCTGCCTACTTGTGATCTCTGTCTGTCAAATAAATAAATAAATAAAAAATAGTAAGTATTAAGGAGGGCACTTGTTGGGATGAGCTCCAGGTGTTGTATGTAAGTGATAAATCGCTACATTCTACACCTGGAACTAGTATCAAACTGTATGTTAGCTGGAATTTACATAAAAATTGAAAAAAATTTACTGTCAACGTATAAATAAAAACGTTTTGAAAAATTCTGAATGGTAAATGAAAATATTCATAAGAGATTCTTAAATGCAAAAAAGCAGATTAAGTACTATATACACCTTCCCCCCATCCCCAAATTATCAATCTATAAAAAGAGAGATGCTTAGAGGAAACAAAGTAAATATACTAGGATATTTAGTTACCTCTTATAGCTGAGCTCATATTTTTCCATTTTTTTGTAGTTCTCAAATGTTCTACAATGAATCATAATATAAGATGTATTGAATTTGTATCATTGTGTTTAAGTATTTTTATTTTATATCATAGTAGTTAAGTTACAGGATATCAATGAGAAGAGTAAACATCATTCAAGGACTTGACCTCTTCTGGGGAAGGGGTTAGTACAGTTTTGGTTGTATGCAAGAAAGTTGTATCATGTTAAGCAGAATTATGATCTTCTTTTCTTTATTTAGAGATTAAGTATGGTTTAAGGAGATGTGTATGGGTGCCAAGTGTATGGGGGGAGACTTGTATGGTTAATTTTATGTGCCAACTTAACGGAGCCACAGGGTGCCTAGATTAAACATTTATGGGTGTATCTGCGAATGTGTTTTGGGATGAGATTAGCATTTGAATCCATGGAGTCTGTTAGACTGCCCTCCCAAATGTGGGCGGGCATCATCCAATCCCTTGAGGGATAACTAGAACCAAAACCAAAACACCCAAAAAACCCAAAAGGAAGAATCTGCCCCTTTTTTCCTTCCTGGCTGCCTGCTTGAGCCAGGCCACTGGTCTTTTCCCGCCCTTGAACTAGAGTTTATACCATCAAATCAGACTAGGACTGGAATTACATTGCTGGCTTTCCTGGGTCTCTGGCTTGCAGATGGTAGACTGTGGGACTTCTCAGCCTCTATAATCACATGAGCCAATTCCTCGTAATAAATCTCTTCCTACACATATAACTTATTTGTTCTGTTTCTCTGTAGAATCCTAATGCAATTTCCAATTAGAATCTCTTTTCTATGAAAATGTCTCTATCTCCTCAATCTTTATAGGTCTTGCCTTCTATGGCTCTCTTGATCTCCTTTGCTTTCCTTCTATGGCTCTTGATCACCTAGCATGGAGCCTAATGCAGAGCTTGATCACCTAGGATGGAGCCTAATGCAGAGCTTGAACTCATGACCCTGAGATTAAGACCTGAGCTGAGATCAAAAGTTGGACACTTAACTGGCTGAACCACCCAGGCGCCCCTTCTTTGTTCTTTGAGCCACAAGACAACATGTGCTGTATTATATTGTCTGACAGGCATATTTAGGCCTTATCTTTCCAATTAGAATTCAATACTCTTGAAAGTAAGAGTTTTATCTCTTATTTCTTGGGCGTATATTTTCTTCCATTTGTTCATTTACTTGTTCACTCATTCACTCACTCATTCAACATCCTTGTTAAGTTGCTACTGTATGCCAGAGACACTGCTCACCAATACAACAGTGAGCAACACTAGACTGCTCCCTTTACTCTCAAGGAGATTCCAGTTTCGTTAGAGATGCTGAAATCAATAAGACAACCACAAAACATATGCATAATTATAAGCTCTGGTAATGCTTTGAAGGAAATATATTTCGGAGGTAAAATGGGAACATAACCTAACCTTGGGTGGAGAAGAGAGTGTACAAGGCAAGAAAGGCTCCTCTGGGAGAAGCCATGTTTGAGCTATAATCTAAAGAATGAGGTTTTCACTGCATGAGGTTTACAGCGCGAGAAAGGGCGGAGGTGCGAGAAGAGGGAAGCCTGGGGATGGAGAAGGTGCACAGGGTCACGGTATTTTACACAATAGACTTTAAGCAGGTGAATGACCAAACAGATTCTACGAACCATTTTCTGCAGTCTCTTCTCTTCTCGTTTTTTCTTAAGCTGAGCCTCCTTTTCTTCTGCTTCCCTCTTCTGACGCTCCTCCTCTTGGGCCTTTAACTGGGCCTGGTCAAGAGGAGAGTTGTAAAAAATAACAATGCTATGTTTGTATGGAAGTAAGATTTTTTATGTTGAGGAATGTCAAGTATCTACCAAGAGTACCCGCCTGTCTCTGAAAGAAGCCCGTATTTTCTGATAAAAGTAGAAAAGCCAACCAACAGGTAGTCAGTTGTGTAACTTAAAAGTTTCTTCTCTACTTGGAAAGGAGATACAGAGCAAGAAGAGAACATTAATTTTTCATCAAATAATGATTCCTTTTTAGTTTTTATTTTTACTTGTGAAGTACTAAGTCTAAACGCCATACAGCGTAGGACAAATTTTTTCTTTCATTTCACACACAAAAAACCCCCAAACTGGGCGCCTGGGTGGCTCAGTGGGTTAAGCCGCTGCCTTTGGCTCAGGTCATGATCTCGGGGTCCTGGGATCGATCTCGCGTCGGGCTCTCTGCTCAGCAGGGAGTCTGCTTCTCTCTCTCTCTCTCTGCCTGCCTCTCTGTCTACCTGTGATCTCTCTGTCCAATAAATAAATAAATAAATCTTAAAACAAACAAACAAACAAAAAAAAACCCCAAACTGTTGAAACTGTTTATTTTCTCTTAGTAGATACAAAATCTATTTTTGATAGTCTAGGTCAAAACTGCAAGAACTACTCACCTTTGCAACTTACCAGGTTGGACATCTAAATCTAAATATGTAAATCTTCCTCATTGCTGGCTCCCATCAACTTTTATAACATTTCCTTCTTGCTATGCTAATGGTGTTACTGTTTTCTCTCTTTCTTTTCCTAAAATTTTCAGAGTTTGGGCCAGTGGATAAAAAGCTATTTCTGAAGTTAATCTAGCTCGACTGTCTCAAGATACTTAAACAAGCTAGGCTTCTTTTCTTTTTTTTTAGACGGGGGCAGAGAGGTCGGGGGGTGGCGTACAGAGAGAGAGAGAAAATCTTAAGCAGGCGAGCCTGATGTGGGGCATGCGATCTCATCACCCTGAGATCATGACCTGAGCCAAAATCAAGAGTTGGATGCTTAATCGACTGAGCCACCCATGCACCCCTAGGCTTCATTTTTTTCCTTTTTTTAATAAAGACCTATACAAATCCTTTTTCTTGCCTCAGGTTTCATTCTTGATTTACCAATTTATCCTCTTCTTGTTTCTTCTTCCTCTCTGCCAAGATCCGCCTACGTTCAGCTCGCTGAACTGCTCTCTCTTCCATGGCTAGAAAATAGTAACAGAGTTCCAATATCAAAAATATAAGGAGAACTGCAAAAGAAATGTCTCCACATTTTATAGCAAAATCTCGTGTTATTGTTAGGGTTTTCTTGCAAGTTGAGTGTTTACAATTTCAGAAACATTTATTTGTTTATAAATATAAAATTTATACTTTAAAAATATAAGTTGTAGTTGTATTTATAAATATGTAAGTACGTATATGTTATTTATCTACCCCCTACAGGTTAAAGACCTACAATCCTATCCTCATCAATGATGAACAATTTGCAAATTGTTTTCACGTTTCTATTAGAATAATTGTTTACTGGTTTAAATAAGACTGTGTACCTTGATGATACTTTTATTACTGAAACCCAGAAACCAGAATTTTAAATTGGTAATCCTTCAATGAATGGAGAAAACTTTAACTACATCTAACAAATACTTTGGCAGTACAGTCAGTCCTCAAATCCCATTGAGTCTGCTCTTTTTCCTAAGTCATTATACCTACGTCTGTATATGTAACAACAACAACCAACAAACTAAAGTTTAGGGTCATGATGAATATATTAAAATCTAGTTTTAAGGCTTGGATAGATATACAGATGGGCAGGAAATGGAATTGTACTAGGCATTTGGAGAACTGGCATCTGAACGAATTCAAGTGTCAGACTCCTGTTCTTGACAGTCTATTAAATATCGATCCAAAAGAAGCAAATGTGCAAGATGGTCTGATAATATGACTCTGTCATCAATCGGGACTTTTACAGGAGAGGGAAATGGAGGGGAGGAGTATCACGTTCTGCTCACCTAAGTCAGCCAATAGTTACTTTTGCTTCCTTGTGCCATGTTATAGAGAAGAAGATTTAAGTCCAAGTTTCAAGAATTAATAAACAAAAAACTCACCAGGCTATTTCTTACAGATATTAAGTGTTTGCATTGCTGAAAAAAGAAGAGTGGGGTTGCCACAGATGGTGGCAGGGAGGCTGTCTTTAAAGAGGCAGAAACAGAATAGAGGATTAAAGTGAAAGCCCTGAGAGGCAGGCTCTGGTAAGAAGCATGTTTCCCATCTTTTCTAGAGCTAATCACTAAAGACCACTTGAAAAGTAGCCTGGAGTTCTAAAATATGTTAACTCCTTGATCAAACAATCATTTAAAAAAATAATCACATCGAACTGGGCATTTCCGGATCATGCTCAGTGGTAGGCAAAGATGGCATCAACTGCCGTCCTGGCAGAGAGTCAACACAGATTGCTAATTTCTTCATTAAAATGAATGGACTTCAGGCACAGTGTGCTTCAGATGGCATCACTTTTTCTAAGGGCAGCAATCTTGCCAAAGGTGAAAAATCAGACTTACAACTATAATATAATTGCCAACGTGCCTACCTCCAAATACAAACATATGCACATTCATGACTATGTATACAGAAAAAACAATCAGTGGATTCGCTAGGTGGCGAATGCTTTTCTTCTCATAGTATTGTTTTGTTTAAACAGTGATTTCTACATGCATCAAAAATGTTATTAAATTAAAATGTCTGGTTTGTAGATTTCACTACTAAAAGCCTATCAAGGTACAGCTCATAAAATCATATGGACTGCTGTAAAAGGATCAATAATTCAAAGTTAACAAAGTATAATGACAGATGATCTTTATCAATGTTTGTCCTTAGCAGCTAGCTACTCATGAGTATTTTTGTGTAACTGTCCCACTTTTTTTCGTAATCCAAACCAATTCAAAATGATATACCTTTCAACACCCCACCCCGCCTCTGGTATTCTTTGGGAAGGCCAAAAAGTTTGGCAGAGAGGGCAGGAAAAAAATGCATGGAACTCTCTGGTGCATTGCACTCTTCACATGTCTAGCCATCTTTGACCAGGTTCTGCCAAGTCTCAAAACTTAAGAGTCACCAGGATTCAGTCCTAGCATATTCTAATTCAGGAAGGAAGATCACCACCACCAGGCCACCACCACCCAGACCGCCCTGCCTTTTAGTATGGGGTGGGGTGCCTTCTGCTGCCTTGGGTTCCTTCTGGGTCCAGAGAGAGAATTTGGGGAGTCACCTCCTCTACCATCAGTCTCAGGGGAAGCAACAGGCGAACTGGGGGTAAAAAAAAAAAAAAAAAAAAGAAAAAAAAAAAGGAAAAGAATTCAGACCAATAACCAGCTTTGTTCAAAGCTTTCAAACCTGAGAAACTCAAAGCATTTCACAAATTATAATTAATCTTTACTCTCTAAGATAACTATGTATTAAACCCACTTTAGACGTTGGTGGAATGAAGCATGGAAAAGTTGAGTGACTGGCCGGAGTGTGCCATTAGTCAGGTGCTCTGACTCCCACCCTAGGGCTTCAAATCATTAGGTATCTATCACCCACTTCTTAGCCTTATCACGTGAACTGAGTATGTCTCAAACACGTCTGGAACCATTGTAAGTGACTTTTGAGAAATTTGGACTCTTATTCCAGCCTCAAAGATGTTTACTTTTATCCAAAACAACTGCAAATTTAAGCTAGGTAATGAGCCAGCCCAGGGGCTGCTCCATTTGTACCTGACATTGTACATCCCGGCTTCTCAGAACCACACATAATCAGAAACCCAGCATTGAGGCAGAGCAAGTAAGCACTGTTCTCTTTTACTGGTATAGTAACAGAGCTCCTTGGACAAAAGTAGCACAACACAAATGCTAACTGTGTAACTCAAAGGTAGCCAGTTGCCTCAAATATTATAAGTACCTGTCACGGATCAGTCACAATGTAGGGGGGGTTGCTTTGTTCTGAATTGTGTACTTTTAAAGAAAGGGAGAGCTCATGGAGTCTGGAAGCTGGACAAAAGAAGTTCAGGGGCCTATCTACCACAGGTGAAAAAACCCCAATCGTAAGTCCAAAGAATATTCTGATATAGTGGACATACTTTGGAAGCACCTGGCAGGTTCTTTTGGGTTCTTTTCTCCTGGGATTCGACAGCAGGCAGCTCTGGGCATCAGTGACTGCTGCAGCCCGCTCTGCAGCCCACCGAGCCTCTGCCAGCCGCTGGCTTTCCTTCAGTTCCAGAATTGTTTTCTGCTGTTCCTGAAGTTTCTTCTTTTGCTTTTCAATCAACAGTTGCTGGAAGACGTGGCGGTTATGGAAATGACCCAAGCACATGGATTCTGCTTTCTGGCTGGTAGTTCTGAGCTTTTTGCCAGGCTGTTGGGGGGGCTCAGCATCCCCAGTCGTGGGCTGCTTATTATCAGATGGGTTCAGAGGGACATGCTGGAGGGGAACCTGCAAGTCACTCTTTGTTGGTCTTCCTAGGTGGGGGCTGGGCATGCAGTCATGGCTCCCTGAGGGAGGCTTTTCCCACAGAGGTGGCCCAGCAGTCACCTGAGAGAGAGGGAGCATGTTACACTTTAGCTGTTTAAAGGGCTGTGTTGACGAGATCCCATGTCATCTAATCAGCCTTTTTTGGTTCAATGGTGCATCTGGCCTGTGCTCTGGGCCTGGCTCTCTCAGAGGCTACCAGCCTTAGCTCTGTGAGCTATTCTCAGAGTGTGGACTGATGCTCACCACGGAACCTGTGTGGGCGAGTGGCTACAGAGTACAGGCCATTGCCATGGGCCAGGCCATTTGCAATAAGAAAACTGTACTCAGAAATTTCTGATTTGGATAGTTTATTTGTGAATGAGGCAGGATTACTCCAGATATATATTACAGGAACTTTAATCTGCATGAATTAACTCTGAATTTTGTGGCAAAGGACATATTCTCCCTCAAGAATGTTTGAAAACTACCAAATACCTTTATAAATCAATAATAGCTCTGTTCTCTCAATGCTTCTCTTGCCACTAATAACTGAATCACAGGGTATGTATGTATGTATATACTTATTCACTCATTCATTCATTCATTCTCGGGATCAAAGCATGGATTACAGTTCACAATCTCCAGACTATTGCCAGGCTATCTATGGGAAATATCTGTAAGCCCAGGATTACCAGGCAAATATCTGCATTACATAAGAATATTATCAATAATATTACATTTTAGCATATGGCTGAGTAGTTTTAAAAGCTTTATCCTAAGAAGATGTGGTATACACACACACATACACACACACACACACACACACACACACACACACACAATGGAATACTACACAGCCATCAAAAGAAATGAAATCTTGCCAGTTGTGACGACATGGATGGAAATAGAGGGTATCATGCTTAGGGAAATAAGTCAATCGGAGAAGGACAACTATCTTATGATCTCACTGATATAAGGAAGTGGAGATGCAATGTGGAGGGTATGGGGGGTAGGAAGAGAATAAATGAAACAAGATTGGATCAAGAGGGAGACAAACCATAAGAGACCAATCTCCCAAAACAAACTGAGGGTTGCTGGAGGTAGAGGGGCAGGGAGAGGGTGGTAGGGTTAGGGACATTGGGGAAGGTATGTGTTGTGGTGAGTGTTGCGGAGTGTGTGAACCTGATGATTCACAGACCTGTACCCCTGGGGCTAATAATACATTATATGTTAATTAAAAAAAAAAAAAAGCTTTCTCCTGTAATGGATCTCATTTAATAGACTGAGGTATCACCCAATTTTAAGTTCTATATAGAGGGGTAGGAAACAGAATTCTTAACTGGAAAAACATCTCCTGGCCAAAATAATGCATAATTAAAATGTCTCTTCTGGAATGGTTTGAATCCATGGCCTAAGGTCTGACCAGCTTTTGATTCTGCCATCTGTAGTGGTACAAGGAGAAAGATACTATGGACTACTTGTTTCTTAGAAGCTTCTTGTTCTAAGGTACTCAAAAATATTTTTCATGATGATGGAAATATTTCCTATAGACTCAGCTAGAGTGAAAAAAGTGATATATGGAAACTCTGACATGCTAAAGACTAAAAAATAACCTCCTATTTCAGAAATGTCAATGGACATTTATTCAAAAGAACACCTGCTTAAGTAATTTAGCATCAAGCAGGGTATATGTTTTAGACCTTTTTAAACTTTGTGATAATGGTACATTATTAACCCAGCAAGACTGTAAAAGCCTTGAGTATAGCACAACAATTTCTTTTGGATCACAGTAACTTTTCAAGGTGAAAATAGGAGAATGAAATAAAGCTTAATGGTACAGACTATACTTACTAGTACAGGATTGAACAGTCTGGCATAATTAGTGAAAGTCACCTATTAGCTTACTGATAATTTTGAAAATTTTCAAGATATAATGCATGCATTTGTGGTACATGAGTCCCTTTGTATAATTAGTGGGGATCTAACTAAAGATACCATATTTTATTTGTTCATGTTATACTCTACATTCTAGAAAAAATTAGGGTTTATCTAATAAACCAGAGAGTCTATTATGTCCTTTTATTTTCATTTGCTCTATTTTTTATGCTATCCTTTCTTGATAAAATTCTGTTCAGAGATTTAAAGGCTTTTATTTGAGTCCTATATATACACATAGTAATTTTTGTGTTTTATGCATATAAAAATACTTTGTTGACTTTTCAAAAATTTACAGATAACAACAGCATAACTCTGCAAAGTAAAAGGTTCAGATAGCTATTTCTTAAGATGGAGACTCTGGGGTCTTAATGGAAACAAAATTATCTAACTGACATAAAGGCAGATAAATTGCCTAGAGGACCTAAGTCTCAATAAGGATCCTCATGATACCCCTTTGCTGGGATCCTAGGCTTAAATTAAAACCAGCCTGGGTGTGGTGCATAAACAATGAATTCTGGAACACTGAAAAGAAATAAAATAAAATAAAAAATAAATTAATATATACATACATACATACCAGCCTACTTGCTGGGAGTAATCAGGGTAAAAAGCAAGACTGAGGCCCCTCTGGTAACCAACTTAATTTTATATGTCTGATTTAAATACTCAGCATTAGGTGCAGGGGTCTGGGATGAAGGTGAGGGGGTAGAAGATTTTCTCCAAAGGACTTTTCAAATATGTCAAGTGCAATTATGAAATAAAAAATCGATAGGATTCACTTTGTGAAAACTGAGACTCTGTTTAGTACAAAAACACCAAAAATTACCCAAAAAGACAAATGAAAAAATAATTGCAAAATATATAGTAATAAAAACACCAGTAGTCTTAAAAATACAAAGAGCTCCTATAAATATGAAAAAGTAGAAAAATGTATAAGGGCATGAATAGACAAGGTATTAAATATCTATCCTTCTATATCCATTTTCACATACATATATATATAAACGGCCATTACAGAAAATGTTTAACCTCACTAGTAATAAAAAAATGCAAATACTGAAGCAAATAATAAGATGAAAATATTTTACTATCAAATTAACAAAAATGAAAATGTGTTACAAGGCAGGAAAATAGGCATTTCTTTGGTACAGCCTTTCTAGAAAGACAATTTGGTAATAGTTTTTAAAATGTGCATTCTATTTTTAGAATATTTATTATTATAAAATATAATAAAAATAAGATAAATATAATAATATAAAAATATTCTATTTTTTATATCCTAAGTAAAGCATTTAAGTAAAAGTGGGTGTGTGCAAAGATTTCATTACAAGGATGATCACTAAAGCACTGTCTGCAATAGTGACAAACTGGAAACAACTTAAAATGTCCAGCAATACAGAAAAAGGTAAACAAATTCTAGCTTCTGGTTCATGACTGAATATCCAAGAGCCATTACAAAATGATGGCATTGAAAAGCAGTCCTTAATCACAGGGTATTCATCAGGTTCACCTGTGAAAGTTAAAAAAAAATAATACAGGTACCCCACAACCAGAAATGCTGACTAAGCAGGTCTGATCTGTGGTTTACTGTCAGCTAAGAACTAAAGTTGCAGCAGTAGATTCAGTGACAGAGAAAATCCTCATGTTATATATTGTGAAACTGCAACTTTTTTTTTTTTTTTTTTTTTTTAGAAAAACAGAACAGTTAAATTGTTATTAGGGAAAAAATGGCCTTATTTCTTCTGTATTATGTATTATGAAAAAGTAGGTATCCTCAATAACTTAGCTGAAGAACATTTATTTTTATTTTTTTTTATTTTTTTTTTTTTTTAAAGATTTTTTATTTATTATTTATTTGACAGAGAGAGAGAAATCACAAGTAGGCGGAGAGTCAGGCAGAGAGAGAGAGAAGCAGGCTCCCGCTGAGCAAAGAGCCCGATGCGGGGCTCGATCCCAGGAAACTGAGATCATGACCTGAGCCGAAGGCAGTGGCTTAATCCACTGAGCCACCCAGGCGCCCCTAGCTGAAGAACATTTAAAAGCTAAATAAAATATTAAGGAGAAAAATTTGCATATGCCTGAATAGAGAAAAGACAATACAGCTATCTAACATGTTACTGGTGGTTACTCCAGATGAGGGAATTATAGGCTACTTTTCTTTTTCTCTGTCATTTTCTCCTATCAAATTACCATAATTAACACATGTGATTTTTCTTATTAGAAAAATAAAAACGTAAAAATTTCCCATATGTATGTATGCATGTATGTATGTGTGTGTATCACAAGCTCATTTAGATAGGAAATGTCTGATGATCAAGTATGAGGAGTTCCAGAGTTATAAAATGCTTTATACAACTATTCCTGAAGGAGTCTTTCACTTAGTTGTTTTCAATTCCCTCTCTATATTATGTCCCTACTAAGTCTCAAGTATACCAGAGTTTGTATGTGATATATAAAAAGAAGATTTGGTTCAAGAAAATAAACACTGACTGAAAGGTAACCTCTGTACACTGTACACAACTCACACCCTCTAGAGAGTCTAGGGAAGGCAATCTGACAGTGGCTAACATAACCCAGGCTACTCAAGGGCAGAGCTCAAACGCCACTGTTTAATAAGCAGAAGACCAAGAAAACACAATGTACCTCTCCATGTCTTACAGGCGGATCCACCACAGCTGCTGCCTCCTCAAGTAGACTGAGGCCTGACGACCCATTTGTGCTGAGCTTCCCTAGTGAGGCTGCCTCCAGCAGCTCATTCATTTTCTTCCTAGTTTCCTCCTTTGCTAGAGCCAGCTCCCTCTTCAGGATCTCTGCACGGTGCCAACGCTGCCATTCTGTGAAGTGGTGTCGGAGAACCTGTTTCCGGTTACACTCAGTGGCCAGCTGTTGTTTTCTAAGTGACAAAGTATTTCCCATTAATAAGAAGAAGCTATTTACAGCTTATTAGTTGATAATATACATGAAACACAAGTCTGAAAGAGTCCCAGAAATGCTCCATCTTAGATGCATCGTATCCTTTTATTTAAGCTAAATGGTATCAAACTCCCTGGTACAAAAGGTCTGCTTGTAGAGGATGTTGGCACCTTAAGAGACTGCCTCAGAAGAAAGAGTTCTATCACATCACAGAGGCATATTACATTTTTTAAATTACCATAAAATAGAGTGCTTATGGAGGGGAAGGAGCAAAAGAAATATGTATATAAATAACCACTTTTAAAACGATGAATGCATGAGGGAGACTTCAGCCATGTTTGCAAATCTAAGGAAGACAGAGGTTTGGAAGAAAGGGAATGGAAGAAGATGTAACAAGTGAACTGTCAATAATAAATTAAGTATAAGGCTTATATAAAGTCAATAAGTGTGGCTCTTATGAAAGAAGGATGTGATCAGAGACAGGGTCTGTAAAGAGAAGGATTCATTTATCAAACCCTTAAACTGAATGAATGAAGGATACCTGCTCAAGACCAGAAATGTATGAAACACACGTCAAAGACAGAGCTCTTGCTCTTGTTGAACTCACTCACAGTCCAGTAGCGGGTCTGGTTTATTCTCTTCATAAGGAAGAGCTCCTTTTGATTCCTGGAAACTTTATGCTATTATGGGACATCACTGAGTGGAGCTGGGAACTTCTTGCTACCTTCTTTCCCAAATAGGATCTCCATTAGGAGACATTTTTGTGGCGGCCAGTTGAGAATTTAGGCATGGAGGTCTCTGAGTTCTATCTACAAGTGGATGATTATTACCCCTGAAGAAGTAAGGTGTAGAGTTTGGAACTTATTATATTGCATCAGGGGTCAGTTTGGAGGTTTAAAATGGACTATTGTTTAGAAACCTACTTGATTTCATTTTGTAAAGGTGATTCAAATAAGTTCTCTATATTACTATTTGCATACCCATTTCTGTTAAACATCCATAATGCTTAGCTTTCCTCATGGACTCTTTGGTGTTATATATATTAAAAAAATCATAAAGTTCTTAAGTCAATGAGTCAGGAGAACATTTCTAGAGTTCTTAAATGCCTAAGTGATTTAAATCTTTTTTTTTTTTTTATATTTTTATTTATTTATTTGAGAGACAGTGAGAGAGAGCATGAGAGGCGAGAAGGTTAGAGGGAGAAGCAGACTCCCCATGGAGCTGGGAGCCTGATGCGGGACTCGATCCCGGGACTCCGGGACCATGACCTAAGCCAAAGGCGGTTGCTTAACCAACTGAGCCACCCAGGTGCCCGATTTAAATCTTTTTTACTGGCACCTATGGTAAGAAAAATGTTACACTGTGACACAATATACAAGTTTAAGTATATATGTATGTGTGTATGAAACAAAAGTATATATAATTGGAACAGATGTTTCACTAAACAATATCTACCCTTACTACCAGAGAAGCATTCTGGCATTTTTGTTCCATTCCTTTTCTTTGAAAAATATAGCTCACCTAGAGCCTGATTTAGGATCCATGTATGGGTTAAAACCCTTGATTTGAAAAAGACTAAAGTCACAGAATTTAACCTATGTCAGAGGAGTTGGATGAAACAACCAATCAGTGAGAGTAGGGTCAACTGAAATAGTGAAATTCAGGATAAACACTAACAACAACACTGCATTTCAGTGTATTTCATTGTATTTAATTGCTTCCCTCTACTGTATTAATGACAGGTACTCAATTAATACTTGACTGGTGTTTTTGTAATAAAAGTACAATATAGGTGGTAATATTTATACGTCGAATTTAATTTCATGGAAATAAATTATCTAACATGGGACTGAATAACTTTAAAATACAAATTTTAGAGGAAATAAGGATAACAAATCAGGCAGCAATCCAGGTAAGAAAAAAGCTCCAAAACATCAATGTTTAAATAGTGAAACAAGTAAAAAGCCTATAGCACCTTTTTTGAGTGAAGATCATAAATTTCCACTGGATAGAAGATACATTCTGCTCTGTCTGATTAATGTGAAATTCAATTTACATCAATCTGCTCAGGAAGGGGGAGTGTGAAATTTACCTGATGTGTTAATTTCATGTTTTTAGAGCATAAACAGCCAAAAGCAGCACTAGGGTAAGCAACTGTCATGGAAGAGATTATTTGGACAGTATAAAAAGACAAAGAGAAAAATACTTCTGCAACTATCACAAGAAGACTAAACAGTAAGAAAATGGGTAAAAACTGAATGTTGACCAAAGTGCTTAGAGCCCACGCTATAGTGGTTATGTAGGGGATTTCAAAATGTATTTAAGATCTCTACATTTGTGCACTGAAATGGAAGAGCAGAAATGCAGAAGGTAGGGATCCAGACGCAAAGCTGGTTTTATTCCTTTCCTCAGCAGTTCACTTCGGCAGAGGGATAATATTCCAAATAAGCTAACTTCCATACTTTTAAAAGATTTAAAATATAAATATTTCTGAAAGTGAAAAATTACTTAAAGTTCCTAAAACTTCAATCTGATGCAGTACTTAGGTAAGCTAACCAAAAGAAATGGTTTCAGATAGTTCCCAGATAATCATAAAATGAAGGACAGAGTTCCCTTAAGGAAAACATGCTTCCAAGCTGAAATCTGGGAATTTCTAGCAAGAGTATATAAATTGATCATCATAGTTACATAACTGCATGCACAGAAAGACTGTCCCTAAAGACCAAAGATGATGGAAAAAACTCCATTTTCTTTCCTCTTCAAGGAAAAACCTGGTTCTTCCCCATTGTGTTTGTCTCCTTTACCTTCTCAGAGAACACCTCATTTCTGGCACTACAGTCACCTAATGTGTAGAAGTTTTTCCCCAGGCCAACAAGCAACTCTTGGACACACAGCAGGGTATCCAAGAACTCAACTCAGTTCTGATACTAACTACCCCAAAGACAGTGTCAGATGCCACAGGTTAAAGGTTCAGTCCCAAAAGACTCTCCCTCCTCCCCTCATCCCCCAGCTTCAGGTGTCAGTCACAAACCCAGGTTATCTATCACCTGTGCTTCTGATCAACTGGTTATATATCAAGAGGTTCCAACCACCCCATCCTTGGGTTTGATTAATTTACTAGAGTAGCTCACACAACTCAGGGAAACATTTAGGTTGACCAGTTTATTGAAGGATATGATGAAGGATATAGATGAAAAGCCATATAAAGAGATGCATAAAGTGAGGTCTGGGAGGATCCTGAGCACAAAAGCTTCTGTCCCCATGTATTTGGAGTGTCAACGTGGATGTGTTCACCTGCCTGGAAGTTCCTTGAACGCCGTACTTTTGGGATTTTATGGAGGCTTCATCATGTAGCTATAGTTGATGTTAACTCCACTTAAGCCTTTTTCTTTTTTCAAGAGAATGGGGGACAAGGCCCCAAATTCCAAGTTTCTGATCATGGCTTGGTCTTTCCAGTGACCAACCCTCAACCAAGTGCCATCCAGGAGCCAAACCAGAGCTATCTCTTTAGAACAAAAGTCACTCCTATCACTCAGGAAATTACAAGGGTTTCAAGAGTTCTGTGTCAGGAACAGAGGTCAAAGATCAATATTAGAACAAGAGATGTTCCTAGTACTCTTATCACTTAGGAAATTACATGGGTTTTTAGGAGAGCTGTTCAGGAATCAGGGGCAGAGACCAATATGTATCTTCTATTATTTCACACCTAAGAATATAAAATATAAAAGTTTAAATAGGAATTTAAATATGAACTGTGCTGTTCAGGATCAACACCTCAAATGATGCTTACTGATCAGCGCATGTTCTAGAACCTGTTAAGTCAGAAGAATACTAACAAGACAGGGGACACTAGATAAGCCCCTGGAAGTTTCTAAGCCTCAGTTTCCTTCTAAAAATGGTGTCACCCTAAAAAACAACAAAACCTACATTGCCTGTCCTACAAGACTTTTTTTTTTTTTTTAAAAAGATCTAATTGAAAACACACACACACACACACACACACACCCCTGAATATATAGAACAAACTCATGGAAGTTAACACTCTCTTAGGACAAGACCACTAGATATCTAAGAAGTGTCTTGAATTTTTTAAAAGGAAATGAGAAATGATAAATAAATAACCACACACTCGTGATTGGATTGAGTGCTGAAATCTGCTGCAGAACACGAAAACAGCAGCGGTGCGAACAGCTGCATTTGGGATGAGCAGGAACGGGGATGGATAAGCTAATGCATTCAATAATGCACCAGGTAGCCCCCAGGGAAAGAGTGGAAGCTGACAATGATTCTGTCTGAAAGAGTTTTAAAGCGAGCCAGGCAGTCTGAGTGTGGGCCCCTGCCTGTCTGACAGACCTATGAGGAGCTTTACCAGCTTCGGATGCCATGTAGTTTCTGGCCTCTCGCCTGGATACCCAGATGAATATGGAGGAAAGAGCACTGAACGTGACATGCAGAGGGGCTCCATAAGTAATTGCCCAAAAGAATGCTAAAATGAGGTGTGGGGATATGGGGATACCTGACAGTCTATTTTTAGCTCAGCCTCCCTACCTCTAGGCTAGCAATGTGGGCTCACCCCAGCCTGCTCTCCCACAAGCTGGCTATGTGCTGGTTTACCAGTTTTTTCCCCAAATTAAAAAACGCCCCCTCCTACTTAGCCACACTTCTCGCTCAGAAGATGGGGCCCATGAATTCCTATTTTTAAAAAGCTCCCCGGGGGATTATAATGTACGATAGCCAAGTCTATGTCACTCCTAAGTATTTTTCTTGTGGTGCCTTCTGTTGCAATTATTTTTAGTATTTGGGTACCATTTTTCACTTCACTTAGACTGAAAACTCCCAGAAGGTAAGCGTTTAACACTTTTTTTCCAAGTCCCCATTCCTGTACTTAGGAGAGAGCCTAGTGCCCAGTAAACGGCAGTAAAGCTGATTGGCTGAAAGAATAAATTCTATCAAACGGAACGAAAAAACGAGTGAACAAATGAATGCTATGGTTTGAGGGAAGCCAAAGGGCCAGTTTGTCCACCGGTTGGCCACAGGACCCTCAAGTCCTGAGATCCCCACCACTGACATTTTGGGCACTGTTTCCAGATGACACCTGTGAAAGTGTAAGAAGTTTCCTGAGAGGGATAACAGCAACTGAGGATCACAGTAAAAAAAGTATGAGGGACTTGAGGGACAAAGGGAAGAGATAAAAGCATATTCTAGGAAAGGCACAGAACTCTGATGCAAGAGAGGGAAGGACTGCAGGCAATGTGGAGGTGAGTAAGGGAAGGACAGAGGTGCTTCTCAGGTGAGAACTGAGAAAACAGGGGCTCAGGAAGAGCGGGTAGAGGATGCTGAAAACAAGCTCTGCTTCTTCCTAGTTTTGTCCAGGGCTGGCCATAAATGTAAGAGAGGAAGGGAGAGAGGATCAAAGGGCCTAACTTCGTGTGTGTACCAGGTTTTGTTGTATTGTCTAAGCAAGTGAATTCTCAGAATCTGGGAATATTTGTTAATGTTGAGATTGTATTATGATATGGTACTGGCATGTTGTAATACCACTTTCATAGCTACTTTTAAAAGAAAAGAGATAGATAAAAATAGAAGAGAGAGAAAGAGAAAGAAAGAAAGAAAAAAAAAGAAAGAAAGGAAGGAAGGAAGGAAGGAAGGAAAGAAGGAGCAAGCCAGGAAAGCTGGACCCTGAACAGGAGACAGGCCAGTGGGGGGAAACTCTAGGTGTCAAAAAACAAATGGGGATCAGGAGCTTGATGATGAGGACATAGCTGACATCTGAGTCATGGGCACAGCACATGATTTCCATGTCCGGGTGGATAAGCCACAGAGCTCATTCACTCACTGACTCACTCACTATTCAACAAATATATATTTGGTGCCCAGTGAGGCTCAAGGAGAAACTATGATGAACATAGAAGAGACTCTCTAGACATGCTCAATCCCACTGACATTTCTTGGTTTCTGCTCATAGGATCTACTCCTGAGCTTTTCCCCACCTTTAATATCCCAACCTTCTTTGAACAAAAACACCCAACTTAATTTCTAGAACCAAGAAAAACATGCAGAGGAGCCAGGGATTTGTAGGAAAGCAGCACAAAGGATGGTTTGTATTTAACAGCTCCTTTCTTCTCATGTTTCTAGCATGACTTATCTTTTAATTACTGCTTTACTTTTCATCTGCAACCATCTAAAGTAAATTGCCATAGAACTGAAAAATGTGGCTGTCTTAACACCTAGATGCAATTTAACATTTAACACAGAAGCAGGGTGGTATAGGAAAAGGCATCTGACTCAGAATCAAAAAGCCAGACTCTAGTCTCAGATTAGCTACTCTTACCTTCAAGACCTTGAGAGAGTCGTTTACTCTCTCTAGGCCTTTCTTTTAACATCTATAAAATGATGGGCAGGATTAGATGATCCTTGAGGTGACTTCCTACTCTAAGATTTTTTTGCTCTAAAGTTTGTAGTAAAAAAATTATTGTGTTTTCTAACTCTGGCACTTAAAAAAATGTAGTACCCATTCTGAACATTTAAAAATAGACACCTGAAAATAATTCACAGATACGAGACAAAAAGTTCTAAGATCTTTAAAAAAATTGGCACATCATGCTATTATGAAATACCCATTTAGTGATTTTTATATTTAAACAGTTTAATTGGAATGAAATCTCAAGTTCTTCAGATTTTCTTCCACAAGTTTCTTCTAGCATGTAAATTTTACAGGACACTTTTAACTTCCTTACTCAGTTTCTACTCCCTTCATGCCCTCACTCATGTTGCTTCCCCTTTATAGCACCTCCAGTTTCCCTCTTTTACCCAGCAAACCCTGCTAGCCATTCATTTATCAGTAGGCTATCATCCCAATTCCTTTTATCAATCACTGGGTACTGAGAACTTAGAAACAAATTATGGGAAAGAGTTTTCTATGCTGCCTTTTTCCTCCTCCCACCCCAATGAAGATTCCCCCAGCATACTGTAAAGAAAGGGAAACGAAGTCATCCTTCTGCTTAAAATCTGTCAAAAATTCACCTTTATTTAACAAAGAATCCCTAAACTTCTCGTCGTGGCATTCAAGGACTTTCGCAAGTTGATGAACTTGAGAACCACATACTTGATGATCTCCAGCCCACCTGGATGGCTACACTACATGCCATTACCTCATCTCCCTTTCCCCACCTAGGCATGGTAAGGACTCCTTACCACAAGTAAGGAGTCCAGTTCACGACCTACCTTCCTGATGAAGCCCTTCCTGGCACTCTGTAGGAGCTTCCCCAGTCCCTGTGACACTCTGTTCTGCTAAATTCTCAGTGGCACAGGGGACACACTATGCAGTTTATGATGTTGCTCAGCACTTGTCCCGTTTCTAAATCCTGTCTCCCCTACAGAACTGTGAGGCTATGCGTCAGGCTCCTGTGAATCCACCCCGGGGCCAGATGCTGTCACATCTAGGGGGCGCTATTTCCCCTCTACATAACAATGATTTCACATACCATTCATTCAAGTTTCATCCTGAATGGCTAACAGAGTTGCTGGTGAGAGAAGTGATCACACACAAGAACATAAACTGTCCCTACCCCCAAATAAACAAATGGTTCCTTTTAAAGCCATGATTTTGGTTCAAGGGTGCAAAGGTGAACTTGGAAATGAAAAGAAGAAAATGTATTTAATTTTAAGATGCTGGGACAAAGCAAGTTTTATTTGAAGACAAATTCTGTCATTCACAAGCGTAAGAGAGAGCCAATATAAAGGTATCAAAACCTCTAAACAGGGTGTGGAACAAAAGATGGAGGAGTGGGAGGAATTACCTTGGCAGGTCTGTCCTCCCAGATGGGTGTTCCCTGTGTTCCTAATTAACATTTTGTGTGTAGACAGGGATTTCTATCAATGAGAATTACTGGTGTTTAAACCAAACTCTGTCTTCTGAATTGTAAGGTGGCCCAAGGCGCAATGCAGTGACATCAGAGCACCAGGGAAAAAGACTAATACTTGCTTCCATCAAAAAGGAAAGCATGGACATTAGCACATTTTAATTAAATGTTTTTCACTTAGAATTTTCAGTTAAAATTTTCTAGCTTTTTTCTAGAGGAAAAAAAAAACCAGCAATAACCACATTTTATAATAGAAGATCTACTTTTTAGAGCTTATTTCAGAATTCTTCATGAGGAAAAATGCCCTAAACACACCAGGGTTTTCATGATACAAATAACAGTACCTGTTTTCTTCCCTAAGGTCATTCTGCATGGCTTCAGTCTCCCGCGCCAACTTCTGGGATCTGGTGTAGTCTCTCCAGGCCCTCAGGACCTTCAGTTGAAACTTCCAGTCGGACAGGGTCCCAGCTTTACCCAGCTTAATCCTATGATCAAGAATCAGCTTGTGCCAGGCAGAGAAATATCGTTTTTGACACTGCAATAGAAATTTGTGGAAAATCACCACTGACGAGCACTCGTGTCTCTAATATCTAATACCGAGAACTGTCACCTCAGATTCCCCCCTCACACTTTTTCTTGCAAATCTAGGAACTGCTGTCTTGATGGAAGGGAACAAAGTACAATCGCTTTATGTTAATAACGACAACAAATATTCAAGTCATGCAGCTGAGGTACTCTCAGGCTCATGACTTAAACTCCAATACTTGGTTCTCCCTGTAAAGCATCAGTCCTATGGGGAGCCTGAGTAACAGTCACATCTAAGACTCGAGTTCAGGGACTTGTTTGAAAAGCTTGAAACAACTGCTTCCAATAAGATTGCCAGCTTGTCTTGGAGTTTAAAATACCAACTGATTAATTCATTCCTATTATTAACACTGCTGATGTCCTGCACAAAGGAATCTGGAAGACCCCCTGGAGGACAGAATGGGGGTCTCTGGTCCCTGGAAACAAGATAGCTTCAGCTGAGCCACCACTGACCATGACAGAGCTTTGGTGAGTGCCTAGAGACCAGCTGCTTGGGATGTCTGGAATCTTCCACGATGTGCATCTGACAGTAAGTTCCACTGAGCCTAAGGATGTCCCCAGAGAAGTACTTTATTCATGGTCTTAGTCTAAGAAAATCTCTGAGATCTAGCCCGTGCCTACATCTCCAACCTGCACAGTAAACTTCATGTCCCCACTACATCCCGTAACTTTCAGCTCTTGGCCTTACATCAACCACACTGTTTAACACTTTCCTATGTTCATACTAATTTCTTAGTCCCCCTTTTCTGCCCTTTCTTTGACTGACTACTTCAGGAATCACTTCTCTCTGGAAGTTCTCCTGTTACCAACCACTCTCCCCAAATATAAGCATTCTTCTACTGTGTTCCTGGAGCAACCTCTGCTTTCTTCCATCAAAACACTCATTACACTGTACTGTAACTACCTGTTTACTGGTTTCCACTAGACTGTGAGCCTCCAGAAGGAGGGGACTGAGTCCCATAAATGAAAATGGAAAATGTGAGAGTTGTACCAAGTGTCGGTAGCAATACAACAGAAAAGAACATCACAGTAAGTGACTTTGTGGGAGGCAGAGGGGGGCCTGATGACCAGCTTCAAGCACTTGCTAGCTTTCCCGGTGTCAGCTGTATTAACTGCTTCTATCTGTGTAACAACACTTACCATTCACTATTTCAACATCTAGTAAGCAGCCACCACTGGGTTTAAATTGGAGAACTCTGAACAAAATTATGATATAATCTCTCTTTTGAGAGGTTGTAGGGAAAGAGGGCAAATAAAAGACTAATAACCTAAGGGAGCATATGTTAGAATTCTTAGAAACAGCCCATTTGGCTAGCAGTGTTTTCTTACACAAGAATTCAGGTCTATTCCCATTTAGACAAATTACAAAATCTTTATTATTATTTATCAGGAGAAACCATGGCAAACTTTAAAAAGCTCTCACTCCCTTTCCATCATGTCTAGACCTTCACCTTAGATCCCCTGGAAGTAAGGGAAGAAAAGAAGAGATGGAGGAAGGAAGGGAGATTTGCTGAACACAGGTTATGCCTGCAGTCATAAAAAGGAAAAGACATACACATAGTTGCTAGGTTGAGTTTTTGCATTATTATTTGCCAGTCTAACCCACAAAATACAGCATGAAAAAAATACACTATTAACTTGTGTGCCATTGTTAAAAGAAAATATCCTCTGTCTACCAAATTCATTTAAGAGACTCCTCTTGATGTACAGCTATCTCTAATTTTAACTCCTAGAATATATCTAATGATGAAATAGTATAAACATAATCCACCTAGACAATAATAACACTATTAATAGTGTACTTCTTGGATTTCTACATTCCTTGTCTATTAAGTTCAAGGCATTACTGTAAGCACAATATTATATGCATTTTTAAAAATATTTTATTTATTTATTTGAGAGAGAGATCACAAGTAGTCAGAGAGGCAGGCAGAGAGAGAGGAGGAAGCAGGCTCCCTGCTGAGTGAAGAGCCCAATGCGGGGCTTGATCCCAGGACCCTGAGATCATGACCTGAGCCGAAGGCAGAGGCTTAACCCACTGAGCCACCCAGGTGCCCCTTATATGCATTTTATTAATTCATAGACCATCATTAGAAAACAGAGAGACTGCAGGTATTACTATGATTTCTTTACCAAGCTGAACTTCATGTAGAGAAGGGTTAATGACTAAATTCACAGAGTGAAAAGTTAGTGGTACACCTAAGGCTAAAACCAAAACATTCTGGCATCCTGATGACCCAAACTATTAGGCAAAAAGTCTCCTAAAAACGAAGGGCAAAATCTTTGTTTCTTTTATACTGAAAGAGAAAGAAGTCAGTACATATCTAACTATGGTAGAAGAGCACCTCTAGAGTAAAACTGAAATTAAGAGGGGAAAATTTGAGTTCATAAATGCTATAGTCAATGTATTTCTTTAAAACAGTTATGTTTGGATTTTGAAAGGGAAATGATCAGTTTTAAAGGCCTGTAATTCAGTTTTACTACATAGAAGGTGGTAACAGCAAAGTGACAGACTCACAGCAACTGCTTTCTTGAAACCAATTGATTGTTTTTTTTTCCTGTCTATTCAAAAGGGCAATCCCATTAAAATTTAAATGAAAAAATACAAGTATGAACCAAGAATAGCCACTTAGTTATTCTTGACTCATAGCAAACGTTATTCAGGCAAACGGAGGTCTCATAAATGTGGCTAGAGGAAAATATTTGGGAAAGGAGAATATTCTCAGTCCTGTCTTCTCTGGAAGATGCCAGCACTCTGCTTTTATTTAGAAGGGATGAGAAGTGGCATACTTCCATAGTCATGAGCTATTTATTCCTTCTATTACCTCTCCCCCCAGCTGAGTCCCTGCTGTTCCCAGGCCTGCTTCTCCTCTTCAGTACTGCACTCTGGAGCGACAACTCTGCTCTATCCTTTTGCTCTCTGAAAAAAGAATTATTATTTAATAGCATAGTCGGGTTGGAAGAGGAATATACTCTGTTTAATACATTCTAATTAATAAGTTTTGTTTCAGAATTCAATGTTTTAACTAGCTGGATGACTAGGCTGACCTCCCTCCCTTTCTTACCCAGTTCCTTTATTTCTGCCCCATGTTGTATTTCTGATAGATTTTCAAATAGAGTCATGGATTTTAACTTTAACATAGTAGTGGTGAAAATTAAGGTTTTCTACAGGTAAGTAAAATTCTGAAAATCATGGTGGGAAGAACTGTTCCTAAATACATTATCTCTAATAATTTATAAAATAAAATACTATAAAGTGAAATTTTGAAAGTTTTTAAGGGAAATGCTCTTCTCCTCTCAAAATCTTCCACAAGACACCATTTGATCGTTAAGGATTCCACTCAAGAAAAGAAATGACAGCTCGCCCTGCTAAATTTATTACCTGCACTGGAGTTGCCCTCCTTTTGTTGGCAAGAAAAGCTCTTCCCTGAAGTGTAATCACACTGCTGTCACGGAGAGTGATTGACGTTAGGTGGAACAGCAATTTGCTATCTAATCTTCATTGTAATTCTAACCCTGTCACTAGAGATGCTTGTTCTGATTAATGAAGTGGGTAACTCATCAAAATTCCTCAGCTATTTCCCTTTTGTCAGAAAGCTCAGTGATAATTGCATCAAAATTCTCAGTCATGAAAAAATAAACAATGCATTGTAAAGAGGACAAAAATGTCAACAAGTTTACAATTTATTTCTGCTGAACAGAACTAACTATGGTGCAACCAGTGGTTGAGGGGAGTTGGCCAACACTTGCCTCCACGTCAGGAAGAAAGCTACGCGCCCCCTAGGACCCTGCCTGGTGACTCCTTGCTGCTCCCTGGCCCAAAGGAATAGGGGGTCTATAGCTACGTAAATGTAACTTTTTTCCTTTTGGGGACCACTACAGCTAGGCAAAAGCCTCACGGAACCTCTGCAGTCCCTGGGGGTTGGAGAGAGGAGGATCCCACTGGGGCAAAATGAATGCCCTTCAGAAGGAGTATCCTGTGACCAACCCTACTCCTGATTTTCATAATTATGCCCCAAAGAAAAGAGAGGAAACTGTAGTGCCCCTACCCCAAAGCATAAACACTCCTGTAACTAATTACATTAGGGAAAAATACATTCAGTTCTCTTCACACAGTGCTAAGACCTAGACAATGTCTGGTTCCACGGAAAAGCCCAGAGGCCCAAACTCTGATAACCAAATCTGTGAGAAAAGCTAACACTGGTTACAGAAAGAAAGCTACTTTTGTTATATCCCAGAAGATGTAAAGCTCTTTTAACTTCGGTATTTAAATTTTTTTTCTCCTTCCTTTTTTAAACTTAAAACAAAAACAAAAACAAAAAACACCCTTATTATAGAAATTGAACAAACATACCCAAAAGTAGAACAGAAGAATAAACTCCTCATTCAGCTTTAAAGATTAACAACATTTTGCTGATCTTATTTTCTCTCTCCTTCATCCACTTTTTTTTCCTGGAATATTTACAAATAAAGCCCATACATCAGACATTCTGTCACTTCACTCATTAAATGTGTGCGTATGTACTGCCAACAGAAGGACATTTTGTAAATTCTTCTTAATTTCTGCTAAGAACTTCAATCAATAATATTGCTTTTATTAATCTAGTTCTTTTTCACTTCAGAAATAATACAATTTCAGAAAGCAATTGCTTAATCGTACTGTGCAGTAAATTTTTTTTTTTTAAGATTTTTACTTATTTATTTGAGAGTGAGAGTGAGAGAGAGAGAGAGCATGAGAGGGGAGGTCAGAGGGACAAGGAGACTCCCCATGGAGCTGGGAGCCTGATGCGGGACTCGATCCCAGGATTCCGGGATCATGACCTGAGCCAAAGGCAGTCGCTTAACCAACTGAGCCACCCAGGCACCCCCCGTGCAGTAAATTATTAACGAGCAAAACTCTCTGGGATCTTTCAAAGAATGATCACGATACAACCTATAACCTGACTAGTCATTAGCACAGTCCTCCTTCCTCAACGTAGTTTAGACCGGTTTTCAGGGAGGGCAGATCTGCTGCTTCCCATGACCTCTCTCCTTTCTTCCTTTTTTCTTCTAGACTTCCTTCCCCCTCTACCAACACCCAGTCCCTGCCCATTCTCCCCCACTCCCAGCCACACACACTCGACCTAAGCCAAGAGTACAGCTCACCTCAGAATATATGAGAAAAATGTTAGGTTCACCTCCAGGGTAGTCTGACAGTAAAACAATATGATGTTATTTGTTTCTACCCATGTGGTTTTCACCTGAAATGTTAGGAGAATGTTTAGGAGAAAAGATATTTTATACTGTAAAATTTTATGGAATGGGTTCCATTTATGCCAAAGGCTCTTTTCTCATTTTTTAAAAAGCAGAATTTAATCAGTAGTTTTCTCAAAAGACAAAAATATTACTTATACATGAATTGGAACCTCTGGCTCAAACACGGCTCCATGGCATTTTGAAAAGAAACATACCAACACGATGTTTCGGTAAAGTGGCCCTCACTGTCCCTTCTGGGAGAATGCAAAACATGAGTGACTCACAGGGTGAGGGTAAGACAGAATAGAACAGCAGAATAAACCACCTCCTTACTAATGCTGATAAAATTTTACTTGAAAATTTCCCAGAGTTAGCTGTATGAAGTAATATTTACTGTTTCATACTACACTCGCTCTTTGGCAGTAAGCTTAGAGGGGAGAGTTATAAGAATCCCAATGTCCTTCACGTGTGCCCGACATTTCTTTCTCTCCAGTTTTATTTACAAAGAGGCTTTTCCCTCATTTCCTTCCTTAGACAGAGAGAGGATGGTTGCTATGTTTCCACTCAGAAATGGCTTTACTTCAGTGGCATGTAGGCAGCCCCGAGAGAGCGAAGATCTTTGGGGATGAATCGTGCTATATAAATCGAGGTGCTTAACTACAATTTTCATCATCTTTTCAGAAAAATCCAGGCTTCTTTTCCATGTATCTTCATGTTCCCCTGGTTTAGTTGGGGCGGGGGGGAGCGTGGTGGTTTAGAAGGTGCTATGCCTTAAGCAATGATTCCTTTGGGTCACTATTAATCTTACTAACAGAGAAACCCAACCATAAGCAACCAAAAACCTTCCCCCACAGAATTAAGATTTAAGTTAGTATCAATCCATCTTCAACTTTCACAAGCAGCAAGAGATCACAGACTTTCTCATCTTCCTAAGAAAACATAAAATGTATTTTGGAACAGGGTGAGAATTAAGAGGGCCATATCCCAAATAGTATAAGAGTTTCATAGTTAATCCCTTGTTGTTTCTGCTAATTAGCAATGACATGAGGATTGCTGCATCTCCCCGAGAGATTTCACTGCAAGATCAAAGAGAAAATAGGATGGAAAATCGAAGTAGAAAGTGTCTATACAAAAAGAGATGTTTTTGATAAAACAAAGAGACCAGGCAATGGAATATGTGGGGAAGACACATGGACACCGCTGCACCTGAACTTCCGGTTGGATGAGAGGGCCAGCTCTGTTTCTCTCACAAGTCTCCTATTGAATGACTGGGCCCACACATGATGCTAAGAGATTGTTTGTGGGAACAAATACAACCCACAGTTAAAGCACAGGGAATTACAAGAATTAAAGGAGCTTGAACTGGAACTCCTCCTAGAAACAGATTCTTTAAAGTCTTCCTACAAATACTCTATATAGCTTGCTGTTGGGTTTGTGCCAGTGAACCATTCTGAGGGTGCTGACAAGAGTTTCCTGTTATCTAGCCACTCACTGCAAGCCGGCTAGGCATTCTCCCCCTTTTCATCCTGTGGTCGTATTGAGGCTGCTGAGTGTCCACGTTTCATTACCCAAGGGCAGCTTTAGGCTCCTTTAGAACCAGGTGAGGAGATGTGGACTGGGGCCAAGGTAATGAGCCCAAGGGGCCTGCTACTCCGTGGCATTTACCAGAGGACTGTCCTGTCTCCAGCCAAGTCTACGTAAAAGCCTGAGGAGTCTGGCAGGTGGATTTTCCCTGTGTCTCAGTTACACTCACATACACGGGGGAAATAAAAATTACAGGTTCACTAGCCATATAGCAAATGAATAACATAATCACACTGAATCAGAAGGGGAAGACCAGAACTAACTTAAGTAATAATATTCTGGTTGAATATGACATGAACATGAAAATGAAAATAATGTACAAATATTGTACTCTAGTTAGTAAATTTATTTACATAGCAGTACGGGTCAGCAATTCTGAAACTACTTTTATAGTGCATCAGGATTAAATAAGTAAATTTATTTTGGATAATGGGCACCAGGTTTCTCACTGCCAGAGAAAGGGATTATAAAGAAGCAAGGGGGAACAGGTACACTGAAACGTGTGGTGCTGGATTAGGGCTAAAGGCATCATTATGAACTCATGATTATTTTAATAAACATACAGATAGTTATAGAAAGAAGTTATAAATAAGGAAGAGGGAAGGATACGATGACCCCTGTGTTACTGTACTGGAATTCAAGACACCAGTATGACTCACAGATTTTAATATGTATATAGATAGACAGAGAAATACATATAATGTCTATATATCTGGGTTAGTATACACACATTTCCCAGCTCTGTTTGCTCAGTAGTGACACCCCAGTAGCAGTAACTCATACATGAATATGTAAGTCATAGCACTGTTCATATTTGGGTTTCTAAATACTATTCTCCAATAAAGAAACTAGAGTTTCATGTACAAGTGGTTGATTCCACAGCTAGAACAGGGAAACTACAAGATGGGCCTGGAATGTCCTACAGTGCCAAAAAGAAAGTGCTCAAAAAAGGACAGAAGAATTTTGAAAGAAAAAGAAGTCAACCTAAAAGATTTCCCAATGGCCAAAGGTAGAACAATCTGAGTAATAGAGTAAACAATGATAGTAATAGATTACCCACAGAATAAAATAAATATCCATGAGCCCATACTGATAAAAGATACAACTGAATGAAGGAAAAAATAAGTGGGGAGAAAGGACAGGTTTTCTTTCTAGAAACATTTCAATTAATAAATGGAGAAGAAATGAGGGAAATACAGTATCATCATTAGACAAATACATTAATGTTACAGGCAAGATCTACCAATGGATGCTAAAATTAACAAGTCAAAATTTAAGGAGAAACAGGGTATTTGCATAGTTTTACAATATCTCCTCTAAGACATTCCAAAGGAGATATGGTAACTTTACAGTACAGGAGCACCTGGGTGGCTCAGTTGGTTAAGCCTCTGACTATTAGTTTCAGCGCAGGTCATGATTTCAGGGTTGTGAGATCAGGCTCTGCACTGGGCATGGAGCCTGCTTGAGATTCTCTGTCTCCCTCTCTCCCTTTTCCCACTCACGCTTGCTCATGCTCAATCTCTCTCAAAAAATAAAAAAAATAAAAAAATAAAAAATAAAAATTAAAGATACTTTACAGTACAGAAACCCAGCGTACAAACATTGTGTACCCCCAATATGATCCTGAGAAGCCACAGCATCACTTCTTGTAGGAATCTTGCCCAAAATGCAAAATCTCAAACTAAGCAGTAGAAAATATCAGAAAACCCATATTGAGAGACATTCTACAAAATACCTGATCAGTACCTTTAAAAAATGTCAAGGTTGCAAAAGACAAGGAAAGACTGAGGAGCTGTCATAAAGCTGGAAGAGGCAAAGGAGACATGACAGCTATATGAAACAGAATTATGGACTGAGTTCTAGCTATATACTCCTAGGCATTCTCTAATGCAGAATCACGGGCTGAGTCCTGGAATAGAAAAAGGATAGAGTGGAAAAACTGGTGATATTCTATTAAGTTTAGCTAATGATGTTTAATGTTATTGTACCAAGGTTAATTTTCTAGTTTTGATAATTATGCTACACTTGTATAAGGTGTTAGCATTGGGGAAAGCTGCATGAAGGGAATTCAGGTATTCTGTGTCTTGTTTTTGCAATTTTTCTGTATGTCTAAAATTATTTCAAAATAAGAACTTAACAACAATATAGTGTAGGTTTAGATCAAGCAGAATCTGTGAGGACTGGAGATAATTTACTCATAATCACATTTTTAAGTTATACTGGTTGGTCTTTTTAAAACTGAGTAATCTGTTTTAGGTAGACCATTAATTTTGTAAAACTCTTTACAAGTGTCTAAAATTCATAGCTAGCCACTTATATCTAAAACATGTATTATTTCTTACTGTACAGTGAACTTCACTGAAATTTAAAAATTAAGTTTCTAGAAAACACATGTCTTATTCATCGCTCATTGGTTGGATAATGTATCATGGCACGTTTCCTCACTTCTTCTCTAGATGGCCCCCTGAGTACTATCTCCTTTCCTATTTTCCTTCAGAAATCTAAACTGTTATTGTAGAACACATCAATTCTGTCTCGTGAAGGATACAACATCTGAGTCCTTGCCAATCTTTCTCAAAATGTTAATCCCAACTCTTAACATTTCCTCCTGCTACTCTTCCCTCACTAATCCTAAAGCCAAAATTCTGACCAAAGCTCTTGTTGTTCTATATCTCAATAATTGCTCATCAGGACGCTGGGATCATGACCTGAGCCGAAGGCAGCTGCTTAACCAACTGAGCCACCCAGGCGTCCCTCTCTCTCTCTTTTTTAAGATTTGAGAGAGAGAGAGTGAGCACAAGGGAGAGGGAGAAGCAGGCTCCCCGCTGAGCAGGAAGCCTGATGCGGGACTCCATTCCAGCACCCTGAGATCATGACCTGAGACAAAGGCAGATGCTTAACTGACTGAGCCTCCTAGGCACCTCATGTCTCTCTCTTTTTCAATCATTTAGATTATGCTTTTGCTCATATCCCAGTTATCAATATTATATTCAAATTCCTGTTATTGATTTCCAGGACTTCCGTAAGTCTGTCCTATATTTATCAAGCTCCCTCAATACATTCTTGACATTGTCTTTTTTCTTGTTAAATCTGTGCACTCCTGCATTCACTTCACTAACTTTCACTGAATTTCAGGAAAGCCTAAGGCTCTGGGTGGGTGTTGTAAGAAATATAAAATATCCATATTTATCTTTTCTCATCCAACCTTCTCATTTTACAAACATTCCAACTAATCCCTTTCACCTGAAATGTTATAAGTCCTAAATGCACACTGCTGTCAATCCCACTTCACTGAGAGAAACTTCTGCTTAGATGGCCTGGAAAGGAAGCCCATCTGTCAATAAAAAGTAACCTTTTTTTTTTTTTTTACAAAAAGTGAAAGTAAAAGGAGAAAAGAGTAATAAAAATGCAGACCATAAAAAGGAGAAGTGTATCCTTGCAGAAGGCAAGTGACTTTTCTGAATAATTCTGAATAATCCAGAAGACTGTGGAAGCCAAGCTTTCAAAACCTACCAGAGATCTACATTAGTAGTTACATGCTATTGAAGAGTAATTTAGGAAGCCACCCTAAATCACACCTGATTTCCCAAGATTACACAGAGTATCTATAAGAATAGCCCCCAGACAGGGGAATGGAGCACTGTCCCATGCCTTGGCCAGCTGGGCAGCACAGAACCAACAGTGTGGGCAATTTGGTATTTGCGATGAGGCTCCGTTGGGCTTTAGTGAGACACTGGCCCATCTCTGATGGAGCCCTCTGTCATTTATGTCACAGAACGCTGAAAAAAGAGAGGTTATAATTCCCACCTGATGATTTTCCTTGAAAGTCTGGATTAATAACTCCCTCAGTTTCTTCTTTCTTTCTTTTGACATTTTTTCTTCATCCAGAAGAATATAATCATTTTGAAACATGCCTTTTTTGGCATTTTTTGGAGAATTTTCTTCTTGCTTTTTCCTCTCTCTGTTAACAATTTAAAAAACACATGTATGAACAACAGACTTAATGATGGGTAATTACTACCTACTATGGTGGAATGAACACTGAATTTTCCATCAGAAGACAGATTTTTATTTTATTTTTTTTTATTTATTTGTCAGAGAGAGAGAGCGAGAGCGAGAGAGCAGGCACAGGCAGACAGAGTGGCAGGCAGAGGCAGAGGGAGAAGCAGGCTCCCCGCCGAGCAAGGAGCCTGATATGGGACTCGATCCCAGGACGCTGGGATCATGACCCAAGCCGAAGGCAGCCGCTCAACCGACTGAGCCACCCAGGCGTCCCCAGAAGACAGATTTTTAGATCTGGTTCTAAAACTACATTGTAGGGAGGTTTTTTTTTTTTTTTTTTTTTAGCCTTAGTTTATTCCTTTATAAAATGAAGATTAAATGAAATAAGAATCTGTTATACTCTGAAAAGTAGAAAACCCTATAAATATTTTAGTGAAGTATTTTTACTGAGTTTATCATTGAGGGATACTTTGATCAAAATTTGAGAGTTAACAACATGTAGACATAAGTTCTCTCTTTTTTTTCAAGGGAGGGACAAAAAAAAGGACTCTCAGGTTAAAAAAAGGGATGAGATTTTTACCCCAAGCCTTTTTACAAAGTTTCTAAGGAGAAAAATAATAAAAGAATCAGGTATTCTTGTGTAAGGAGAGAGTGGAATTTGTATTCATTCTAACATAGCTGAAAAGAGAAAAAACAGAAATTAATAACAATAAGGAAAAAGCCTTCAGGCAAGTGACAGGAATTGCTCTGTAACTTTGTTGCTCATTTCTCTGGTCATCCTCTGTCTTACCCACATATCCTTTCTCAGCCAGGTCATCCCTCTTCTACACGCCAATTCAAGCAAGCTCACGGTAAGTCACTGCCTTTTTCTTGGAGTGTACTAAAGTATATGTACATGTATGTGTGGAAGGCCTATATACTACCAACAATACAGTAAAAACAGCAGCTAGTCAGAAATTGGGATTCATGGGCTCTGGCCACAAACCAGCTGTGAAAACTCACACAAATCTGTCTTTCTGAATTCTACCTTCAACTTACAGAAACTCAAGTTGGGAGGGATGCCAGAATACTCTATATTCTCATCGACATGGAGCACACAATGTTGTATCTTATTATTGGTGATGTTAACCATCACTTGGTTAAGGGGACCTCTCCAGTATAAAGTTGCCATTTTCCCCTTAATTAATAAATTAATAATTAATAAATCTCTTAGAGGAGATATTTTGAAACTATGCAATGAAGCAGATTTAGGGTAGCTTATAGATAAATTTAAAAGCTCTATTGATAATAAAATTTTATTGACTCTATCCAAATGCCATAACAATGTTATATTAGACAGCTATAGGCAGATCCCAGTGGCCATTTAAAGAAATACAGTTCTAATACCATGGATCTGATTTTCTAAAATAACATTAAAATTTCTATCTGTTATGAAAGGGACAGGTGCCCACTGTGAAAAACTGGAGATATAAAAGACATAAATATGTCCAGAAAAAAACAAAACAAAACCAGACAATATGTCAGTACTGTCTCACTGTATAACCATTTTCATTAATTTCTCCAGTATTTATTAATGTCCATTATGAATAACATTATATTATCTTTGTGCACAAATCTTTGTCTGGATTTCTGATCATTTTCTTGGGGGTCTTTTCCTAAGAGGAATTTCCAGGTCAACAAGTAACACCAACTTTATGGCTCCTGTTGTTTATTGCCAAATTGCCTTCTGGAACGTTTAAATCAGCTCCTCTGCTAGCACTATCGCATGTTATCTGAATCACTGTAACCATGAATAAGATTTTAACTTTTAAAAGAAATGAGTGGTCATGAGCATCTGTCGAGTGCCCGCTATGAACAGAGCATCCCGCTACCATCAAATGTTACTTGTTTTCACGATATATTTTAGGTCAGCCTAGATTTTTCAGGGTTTAAAAGCAATCTGAAAAGTAAGGTCGACCTTAGCAAGAATTCACTAAAACACCGGTGATTGCTTTCTGAAAGGAATGGCGTCTGGAGGAGGCCTGAGCCCGGCACTTGAAAGAGCGGAGCACTCTGTCCACTGCCGAGCTGTTTTAAATTGGGTAGAATCAGAGCAATCAGGACCACAGGGGGAAAAGCTGTGTAGGCTGATGGGGGCGGGAGGAATTATCTAATAGATCTTTCTGGCCTCTGAGTTTGAGTATTCAGTCCCTTCAGGCACGTTGCTCCAAGGCATTTTGCAGTTCATGCATCAGTGCTGTTTCTCAGAATAAATACAACTAGTTATTTCATTTAGAAGCTCATTTTCTGCATGCGGATACACAACAGTACTACATCCTGTGAGGACTACTTTGATTTTCCTCTTATGTCAGATATTCTTGTTCTTTATCAGTGGTTGGGAGGCAATGATGAGTCTGTATGATTATCAGAAGATAAGACACTCAAACCCTTCACAAAGGTGTCTGCACAATTAGCAGACAACTTTAACACTGTTCAGGTAACCAAAGAAATGCAAACTAACCAATATAATACCTATTAAAAGTGCAAAAATAGTGATAGTACTCCGGGTACTAAGAAGTGTGTGGTAAACCGGCCCACTGCCAGCAACAGTGTAAATAAGGACAACCCATTGGGAAAGCCATCTGGCAATGTTTCAAGAGTCTTCAAAGGCCTATACCATTTAACTCGGTAATTACATGCCAAAGGGTGTAAAAAACTCTGTGCTTAAGGAAACCCACTGCATTATTATATGGTGAAAAACCTGAAATAGTTGAAATGCTTATCGGATGGGGGGAAGGTCATTACATAAATTACAGTCTAGGAACTCAATGGAACTGAGACCTCAGGACTCTGGGCCATGTGTTAATTAAAACAAGCAAAATAAATGAACTTTATGGTTGCAATTAAATATGTAAAGGGATCAAGACCCAGAAGAATTAGAAAAATGTAAACAATTTGTTAAGATTGTGGAATCGTGGGTGATTTCTTCTTTGTATTTTGTTACCACAATGTCCCTATTTTTAACTTCCAAAATGACTGCTTAGACAAAAAAAACCCTCCACACTGCTCACCACGGTTGGCTTACATTTTCCATGCTTCTTCCACAGTGCGTCTCCTCTCAATTATCTCCCTCCGCAGCTTTACCATCTCCCTTTGAATCTCCTCCTCCTCTTTCTTGGCCTCCAGAGCCTTCTTTTTCTTCTCTTCCTGCACCAAATACTGAGCCTCTAAGAAGACCGATTTTTTCAGGGTCTTCTCCATTCTCTGGCGCTCTAGTTCCTTCTCACGTCTCATGCGGTTTTCTTTTACCTTTAAAAGAGAATACAGTGAGGGTGAAACGCAGCCTTTCAAATAGAAAAAGATAAAACAAAAGCTTAGAATACATTTTCAAGTTCATGATATGCCCAGTTTGAAACATTCTGGTCCAGGAGCCCACTGTTCATTGGAAGAATATGAAAAACTCATTTTTTACCTGGGTAGGGGCCAATAAAAGGGTCTACATGAAGTCAGGTGAGAGACTCCCAGAACTCTGACAATGATTTGCACCAAGTAAATATTGAAAATCTACAGGTCAGATGCCAAGCTCTGGATTCTTACTTAGTAATGATATCCTACCCCTAAAATTTTCTAAGGTATATACTACTGCTGTTTATGGAGGCCCTGTGGGCATGCTGATTATAATTTAAGAAAGAATACAGGTATTTTGGGGAGACTACACTGTGAAAGATACAATAGTGATGGGCGCCTGGGTGACTCAGTGGGTTAAGCCTCTGCCTTTGGCTCAGGTCATGATCGCAGGGTCCTGGGATGGAGTCCTGAGTTGGGCTCTCTGCTCAGCGGGGAGCCTGCTTCCTCCTCCTCTCTCTCTCTGCCTGCTTCTCTGCCTACTTGTGATCTCTGTCTGTCAAATAAATAAATAAGATCTTTTAAAAAAAAAAAAAAAAAAAGATACAACAGTGATTTACTGCTATGAGGAACGCAACACTATTCACTATTGTTATTTAAATGTATTAATGATTCTGGCTCATATTTGGAAATCAAAACCATGACTTTCACAGATATTTGTGAATAAGCACAATTTTTCAAACCTATTAATTTTCCAGAGCCCTTTCTAGCTATGAATTAAGGAGTGCTCCTTTACCTCCCTCTTCACTGAACTTTACCCTTACTTCTCTCCACTTATGTTAAGACTTGTAGATATTGGCAATCTCTTGTTGAACCTTCTCTCCTCCCTTTTATCATAAACCTGAACTAGAACCATACTTCTAACCCTTTTTCTAACATCCTCAGGGCTGATTAGGCACACCCTAATAGTTTAAAGCAACCAGAAATTCAAGGGTTATAAAAAAACAAGATACAATGTATAGACATTCATTCTAGTTCAGTCTTAGTTCTGGACATGTGGAAAAGACTTGGTCATTCTGATTTCCTGAAGATCCCCTATGAAGAGTTGAGACACATCTTTTTCCTATAACCCACTATTTATTCCCTTTGAAGAGAAGAAAGTTCCCATATGCCCTTCTAATTCAAAACAGCTGAACTAGATTTAATTCAGATCTGTCCTCCCTTTCAAATTATAATCACAAAATGAGTGAATTTTTCAGTTGTCTGGAAAAGAATTATCATTATAACATTCACTAGAATATTCATGATATTAATATTTTCATGCCACAGTTCAAAAATCAAATTCAAGCAAAACCAATCTACATATTTATAATAGATAGTACCATATACAAACTAATAAAGTTTAGTTCACCACTCCATTGTTCGAAATCAGTTATTCTTTTTTTTGGTTTTCTTAAATAAATTGTTTCCTGTCCTCAGTTTATGAGCATTATTTTTCTTCTGAAGTTCTATTTTATTTTTATTCTTTCTAACCAAACCACAGATGGCACTCTTTTTCATAATAAAGCCTAAGTCTTTATTTAAGCTTATTAAATGTGCTACACAAAGATTGCTTCCTGTTACCCATTTTAATTTTGTTTTTCCCTCCCACCTGCTTATGTCTCATCTCCATGGTAAGACGAGGATCCTTCTGCTGCTGCTTGTCTTGGTTTCCATTCATTCCAAGATCTTCCAACATTCCAGAATCCACCACTTTTTTATGGAGCAGATGGTCTATAAATTTTTGAACGGTGGTACTTTCCTCTTCTTCCTCCAAATAGCCACACAACTCTGGGGGAGACAGAGCAACAACAAAAAAAGGGAAAATTTAAAAAAAAAATTTAGTACAATTTCCATATTTATATAATCCTGGTACAATAAAAATACGAAGCTGTGAGTGTTCAATAAATAGTAACTGATAATGCCAATTGGATGAGCACAGCCCTCAGCAATTAACTACCTTCAAATGAGAGGAAAAAAATTCCACTCATGAGGAATTACCCTCACCCAAGTCACAAAATACTCCTTCACTGCCAAATGTAAAAGACACTACTTCAGTCTAAACATCCTTGAAGACTCCATTGTTTTTTTTAAATGGCTTTATTGAGGTATAACTGACATACAATACACTGTAAATATTTAAAGTCTACCATAAGTTTTGACATATACATCTACCAGTAAAATCATGACTATAATCAAGATAAAGAACGTGTCTGTCAGCTCCAAAAGGGTTCTCATGCTGATTTGCAATCTCCTCCTCCCACTCTTCCCCATGTTCTCGGTCTTATCCCAGGCAACCACAGACCTGCTTTCCTCTCACGATAAATTAATTTACATTTTCTAGAATTTCTTATCAATTAAACCATACACAATGTACTCTCTTTTTGGTCAGGCTTCTTTTACTCAGCGTAATTATCTCTGAGATTCATCATGTTGTTGTATCAACAGTTTATCACTTTTTCTTGCTGATTAGTATTCCACTGTATGGGTATACCATCATTTGCTCATTCATTCATGGATAAACATTTGGGCTGTTTCCAGATTTTGGCTATGACAAAGTTGTTATAAACATTTGTGTATAAGTTTTTGTATGAACATATGCTTTCCCTTCTCTTGGAAAAATGCCTAGGAGTGGAATGGCTGGATCACAGAAGTATCTGTTAAACTTTTTAAAAAACTGTCAAACAGTTCTCCAAAGTGGTTACAAAATTTTATATTCTCACCAGCAGTACTGGTGTGCTCCAGTTCCTCTATCCTCACCAATACTTAGTATGGTCAGTCTTTGGATATAAGCCATTTTGATAGGTATGTAATGGTTACTCAGGGTAGTTCTAATCTGCATTTTCTCAGTGACTAATGATATGAACATCTTCCTCACTGATGTTCTGTTTAGTTCCATGCATTACTGAAAATGGGGTATGAGGTCTCCAAATAATTTGGAGACTTGTGCAATATCTACTTCTCCCTTTGACTTTCTCAGTTTTTGCTTCATGTGTTTTGGGGCTCTTTTTCTTTCCTTTTTAGCATTTTATTTGAGAGAGAGAGAACATGAATGGGGAGAGCAGAGGGAGAGGAAGAAGCAGCCTTTCCATTTAGCAGGGAGCCCGATATAGGGCTCGATCCCAGGACCCTGAAATCATGACCTGAACTGAAGGTAGATGCTTAGCCAACGGAGCCATCCAGGCACCCCTATTTTGGAACTCTTTTATTAGGTGTATGTATGTTTATACTTATGTTTTCTTGATGGCTGACCTTATTATCATTATGAAATGCCCTTCTTTGTCCCTAGTAACAATTTCTTATGGTAAAGTCTACTTTTTCTCCTGATATTAGTAAGCTGCTCTCACTCTCTTTTGGTTACTGATTACATAGTATATCTTTTCCCATCTTTTTACTTTCAATCTATTCATGTCCTTGAATCTAAATTGTGTCTCCTGTAGATAGCATATAGTTACATATTTTAAAAATCATTCTGTCAATCTTTGTCTTTTAATTGGAATATTTAACCTGTTCACATTAAATGTAATTCATTTAGGTACGACTACATACATACCTACCTATGTATGTACAAATATAAGGTACGACTTATGTTTGTCATTTTCATATGTTTCCTATATGTCTTCTGTAAATGCCCTTTGTCAGGCTGAGGAATTGCTAGTTTGCTAAGTATTTTTTTTAATCAGGGATGGATGTTAGATTTTGCCAAGTACTTTTTCTGTGTCTATTGAGATAATCCCATGTTAATCAATATTTTTGGTAAATATCCTTTTTTAATGGCTACAGAATAGGAATGTTTTAATCTACAAAAAAAAAAAAAAAAAAAAAGGGAAAACAGAACAAAAAATTCTACAAGCATAAGAGTGAGGCCTGGTATGATACTAAATGATAATTGCCAATCTAAATAAATACAACTAGATCTATTAGCATCATATGAAAGAACTAATAGTTTCACTATAGTCCACACAGTTTCAGAATAAATATGAAGTATGGAAATGCCTCACTTTCATAATGATATTAATAAATTAGAAAACATCCAAAAGGTGGCAACCAGCATAATAAGATTTAGAAATGCTGTGATATGAAGAACTGTTTTGAGAACTGGTATATTTAAGCTAGAAACACTGAAGTATAGGAGAGATCAGACATGATTATATTACAAACAAACAAAGAAAAACAATACTTCTCTTGGGAGAGGGAACATGGTATTATTTTCTCTTACACTGAAGAGCTACAAATGTCAAACTCCTACTTCTCCCAAGAGAAAATATATTGAGGATTAGAGCCCGACAATAGCTCCTCTATCCTGGGAGATGTGCCAGCAGAAATTATATCACCCATGTGTGAGGGATACTAAGGAATGATCTCTATCTGAGGGCGTGAAAAGGGGAGATCAGACCAGGTGATCTTGAAGGATTCCTCTAACTTTAAGAGCTCATGATTTTGTGGTTGCTGGGCTGGGAATATTGTAGGTTTTGTAGAGTCCTAAACAAGGGGAATACTGCCAGGTGAGTTTACCAAGCATGTGTGTGAGTCACACATGAGGAGCTGCCACCACCATTGCCGGGCGTACCTTTATGCTGAGGAAAAAAAATGCCAAATTCTGAGTACACTCAATGAACCCTTACTCGCTAGTTGGGTGTATAAGCAGTAAACTCTTTTATAAATGTAAAATGTTTAAATGTAGCCACATCAAAATAAAGAGTCATCCAGCAATATATGGGAAGAGACAAAGAGCACTAATTGCTATTATAGTCATAAGAGAATTACAAATAGAATATTTTATTTAAAAAACACCATGAATGTACTGAGGATATAGGTAAATAATTTAAATTGAACCAAGAAAAATTAAAGCCATTTATAAAACTAAGCAAACCACAGCAAATAATATTTCATTCATTATTTAAAACAATTAAAAAGACTTCTTAGATACATTCATTAGATGTTAAAGCTTAGAGCAATCAAAAAAGTTCTTACCATCAAACTTGTCATATTTCAAATGATCACTGGCTTCTGGCATAGGAAGGGTATTTAACCCAGTGTCTTCAGCATCCTCTTCACCATCACTTGCTAGTTCTTGCTTAAGTTTGGTGTCTAACCACTCACTGACTAGTTCCTGAGCTATCAACAAAACAAAAAAATTTTTAATATTACTATTACTTCAGAGACTTTCTTCTTTCACTGTTTTCATTCACTCAGTAAATACTGAGTACCTATCTTGTGTCAGGTACTGTGTTAGATGCTAAGAAAAGAGCAACAAACAAAAAAGGACAAATAAAACTTATCACCAACAAAGTTTACATTTTAACTGGAGAAAAGAGACAATAAATAAGTAAATCAGAAAAACAGAGCTGGCAAGTGAGAAACAGTACGTAAAGAAACGGAAGGTAAGTATTGACAGTTTGAAACTGGGGACTCAAAGAAGGCCTTTTTGAGAAGATATTTGGGCAAAAAAGGGAAGAAAGTGAGGAAGTGAGCCATATGGATATGTGAGGAAATCTTATTCCATGCAGAGGGAAAGCAGTTGCAAAGGCCCTAAGGAAGAGAATGTCCAGAGTGTTGGAGTAGTAGCAAAGAGGCAGTGCGGCTAGAAAGGAGTGAGTGAAGGGGAATAATAGGAGATAAAGGAAAGAGATAATGTGGGGATCAGATTTTGAGCAGTGGTTCTAGATCATGGATGATCTTGTCCCCCCGGTGGACATTTGGCAACATCTGGAGCCATTTTTGGTTACTGTAACAGGGATAAGTGATACTAGCATCTGGTAGGCAGAGGCCAGATTTGCTGTTAAACATCAGCAATGTTTGGTGTCAGTATTTACTGAGTGGTTAGACACCAAACTTTGGGGCCCTCACCCCAAAGATAATTATCTAATTATCTGTTGTATCATCCACAGTGCTAAGGTTGAAAATCCCTTACACAGAAGCAGGGGACACCAGTTGGGAGATAAATGCAATAATCCAGGAAAGAAGTGATAGTAGCCTGGGCCTGGACAGGAAGTAATAAAAATGGTCCAATTTTAGAAAGTATTGCTTTGAGGTGGAACTGACAGGATTTGCTGATGTAGTGGATATGGGAATGAGAGAAAGAAATCTACAGGGTTTCTGGCTGAAGCAACTGCAAAAATGGAGATGCCATTTACTGAGACAGGGAAGGTGAGGGACAAGCAGGTTTAGAGGGAACACCAGGAATTCAGTTTTAGGTTAGTTCAGTTTGAAATGCTTAGGAGACATACACATAATAATGTCAAACAGGTATTGGCTATACCACTCTGGATTTCTGGGGAGAGGTCCAAGCTGAAGAAATAAATGTGGGTGTCGTCAGCATATGGATAGAATTGAAAGCCGCAGAAGTGGATGAGAGCACCAAAAGAGGAAGATGGATAGAGAACTGGTTCCAGGAATAAGCCCTGAAGAACTCCGGTATTTAGGGGTTGAAGAGATAAGGCAGAACCAAAAAAGCAGACTAGGAAGGAGAGGCCATTGAGGTAGGAGGAAAACCAAATAATGAAAGCCAAATCAAATAATGGAAGCCAACTTCTATTTGAATTTTTTTCTTAGTAATATTCAGAAATCTTCAATATATAGGTATGAGAGACAATGTCTACTTTAGCAATATCTTCATCACTATCATCATTATCAAACAGCTCTATGAGTAGGACATAGGGGTTTCAAAGAAAAGTATGTATTTCAGCACTATCTTCATCACCGTTACCATGATCACATAGTGCTGAGGGAATGGAATGTTTCTTACATTAAATGAGGCCAAAGGCGGGGCGCCTGGGTGGCTCAGTCTTAAGCATCTGCCTTCGGCTCAGGTCATGATCCCTGTGTCCTGGGATTGAGCCCTGCATGGGGTTCCCTGCTCAGTGAGGAGCTTACTTCTCCCTCTCCCACTCCCACTCCTCTTGCTTGTGTTCCCTCTCTCACTGCCTCTCTGTCAAATAAATAAATCTTAAAAAAAAAAAAAAAAAGGCATTTTAAACAGGAATACAGGACATATAAAATAGAAAACAATGAATCAAGACAGTAGAAACCATGTAAAAAGTATACTAGCAATTTTATTGGCTTTCAGAGGAAGGTAAAGAAAGGGAACAGATATTTTTTTTAAAGATTTTATTTATTTATTTATTTATTTGAGAGAAAGAGAGAGAGAAAGAGAGGGGGAAGGTCAGAGGGAGAAGCAAACTCCCTGTGGAGCTAGAAGCCCTATGTGGGACTTGATCCTGGGACCTCAGGATCATGACCTGAGCCAAAGGCAGTTGCTTAACCAACTGAGCCATCCAGGCGGCCCAAGGGAACAGATATTTACTGAGTAACCCTGTGTACAATAATTCAGACATTTAGATGTATAATAATTTATATGTGAATAAGTCAGATTTACTAAATGCCATTCATTAGTAAATAGGAGTTTGCTATGCAGTCCCTCAAAAGAACAAAGAACGGGAACTGCCCTCCCTTGGAGGGCAGTTCTGCAGGAACATCTCCTTTTGGATCAGAGGCTCTAAGGCTACATTAAAGCAGAGTTTCTCAAACTATGTTCCTCAGAACATTGGTTCTTATTGAATATTAATAGATGATTTATGAGAGGAGAAAAAAGGATATTAGCCTTTGAAAACCATGTTCTCTTCATATACTAGCACTTTCCAATGTGTAGCACTAATTCCTCAGGATAGGAATATGGATTTCAGGATAAAAAGAGTTTCAAAGTATAGGAAGCTTGGGAATTGGGGTAACTAAACATTTTTTAGACAGCATGACTTCTCAGAAACTCTAAGAGGCTAAAGTATATTATGTATTCCCACCAGTGGGTTGGGAGACGGTGTGCAAGGTGTAGCCTTGCCAATTTCAGAACCAATCTCCTTTTCCCATTTCCAGTTCTAGCAACCACCCAAGACCAAGGGCCTTTATTGCTTACCCAGACCCCTATACCAGCCTCTCACTGAACTCGCTCTTCCCTCCTTTTCTCCCCTATAATTCACTTTTGTATATTTAAAATATTGATCTGCTTAAAACCCTTGAATGATGTCCCATCATACTCAGAATAAAATCTAAATTCTCTTACCAGGCTTATCGGCCATGTTAACAGGTATTTTGCTCACTCCTGCAAGCTCATCTCCATTGGGAAGTTCCAGCCACACTGGTTTTCCTTCAGTTCCTGAAGGACACCAAGCTTGTCTGTACTTTAACTCTCGATGCTACCTTTCCCTCTGTCTGGGATGCCCTTCCTCCATTATGGGTTAGCTGGCTCCTTCTTATTACTCAGGTCCAAACCTGAATGATTTATTACTGCCTAATAATTTTAAGTTTCCTTTGTTCTTACAGTAGAATTTGCATCCCATGAAAGCAAGGGATGCAAACCCTGTTCAAACCCTGTTCCTCCAGTGCCTAAAATAGTACTTGGCACAGGTATAATTATATATATATTTGTATATAATAGATTTTATTATAAACATAAGTTGTTATTATATATATACTTATAAATAATTTTATATATTTTTTGAATGAAGACATGCTATGAATAAATAGAGCCATTTAATAGAATAAATTAATGGAATAAAAAGAGACAGTAATAAATTAATGGAATAAAAAGAGACAGTAAATGGAAGCTGGCTTCCAGGACATGGCCGCTCTGACTTTCCTCCTACCTCTGTGGCCTTTCCTTTCCAGTCTTTGCTAGTTCCCCTGATCTCTTCATCCCTAAATGCTGGGGTTCCCCAGAGTATCGGAAACTAAATACTAAATTACAGAAGAGTAAATGTTTTGGGAGATAGGAAGGTTAGAGAAGTTTAGACTCTCTTCATAAAGAATGAAGTGGATTTACAAACTAATGGGTCAAATGATCTCCTAAGACTAGATCAAGTGATCATGCTGCAAGAGGGACACCTATAACACTCACCAGGCAGCTATGTCGTATCAAACTGCCTCTGGATGTGGTTCCATTTTGGGAGACAAAATGGGCCTTAAATATAGCCTTACTTATAATGTTGGAGTTCACTCCAGGATAGATCGAGGTAGGAAGACACAAAACTTGAGAAAGAGAAAGAAAAGTCTCCATCCTGTACTCTGAAATGCATCATAGGTTATGCTTTAGCAAGCTGTATTCTAAAGAACTGTTAATACTGCAGCAAAAACGTATTTTCTTACCTTCTGCATAGACTTCATCATGATCCTCTATTTGCTCAGATGTTTCCAAATCTCTGATTTCGCTCCAAAGCCTTCTGGACAAATTGGAATTTGTAGCAGAAAATGCTTTTGAAACTGCAAATTCGGAGGCTTTCTCCACCTTCTTTCATATCATAGAAAAAAACTCATTTAGATGACGACAACCTTGTTAGGGCTAATGGATTTCTTTCCTACTCATGAAACTGATTTTCTACCACCAACTAAGATAACTTCCACTATTCCATTTTTAAAGGAATCCTAAAGGCTTAAACACCCCAAATAATTTCATTTTTTAAACATGAAATTAATTGCAATAGTTTCCCAAATTTTAACATGTATTCACAATGTTTATTTATTTATTTATTTATTTAAAAGATTTTATTTATTTATTTGACAGACAGAGATCACAAGTAGGCAGAGAGGCAGGCAGGGAGAGAGGAGGAAGCAGGCTCCCCGCTGAGCAGAGAGACTGATACGGGGCTCGATCCCAGGACCCTGGGATCATGACCTGAGCCGAAGGCAGAGGCTTTAACCCACTGAGCCACCCAGGCACCCCCACAATGTTTATTTTTGAACAAAAGTTATTATTTAAACTTTAGATTACTTTTGTTTAGAACATTAGTGATGGGATCCTGACACCTGGATATTTTATTTTAAATAAAAAATACAGTATTATTAGCTCCCAATGCTACTAGGATCTGCATATGAATATAAAGCAGAGGCAGAGCAGCTACACTTCCTCAAAATCCTACCCCTGGAATGAACCTCCCATCATACATTAAACAAACTATAGGCTCAATGAAATTGGGATTATTGCCATCCAGAATGGTTTGAAGCAACAGTAAAAACATGGCCCAATTAATGGAATTGGTGGAGGTGGGCAAACTGTTGGCACTTTGATTTACCTGCACAATATAAAAGAATTTCTTTTGCAATTAAATCCCCGACTTTCTCCCTCCCCACAAACTTGGTCTCCTCCACATCTGCTGTATTCCCAGGCTTCCAACCTAGGTGACAATGCCATTTTTTCAGTTCTCAGGATGAAAACCTTGGGAGTCCTTGAATCTATTCTCTCCCTCTTAGCCCAAAACCAATCTGTCAGGAAATCTGTTGACTCTATTTTCAAAATATATCCAGGAGCTGACCCCTTCTTATCATCTCTACTGCTATCACCTGGTTCAAAGCACCACAATTTCCTGACAGGTTTTCTGTGATCATCTCCCACCACAGCTCAGATGGTCCCTTTGAAATGAAAGCCGTACATAACTCTGGTCAAAATCCTTTCATGTTTCCCTATTTCACTCAGAATAAAAATCAAGGTCCTTACTATGTGCTTCAAGGTCCTGCACCATGAAGCCCTTTGTAAACTCTCCAACCTTCTCCTTTGCTACATCCCACTTGACTTCAGCCACACCGACCTTGCGCATGCCTTCTCAAATGTGCCAAGCATGGTCACATCTCATGGCCTTTGTTCTTACTTCCCCTCTGCTGCACTGCTTTCCCTCTTGCCACCTCATGTCTTTACCCAAATGTCACCTTCATAGTAAGGCTTTCTCGAACTATCCTACATGAAATTGTAACCACCCTCCTCACAGCTCTCTCTATTCCCCTTCTCTGTTCTTTCTCTATAGCACTTCTGACCTCATAGCATATTTTACCCTATATTGTCTCCCCTTAGTAGAATGTGAGCAGGCATGTTTGTCCTCTTCATGTGTAAAACCCCCAGTACCTATAAGGGTGCTAGGCATATAACAGGTGTCCCATAAATATCTGTTAAAACAATGAATACATGTGGGCACCTGGGTGGCTCAGTGGGTTAAGCCGCTGCCTTCGGCTCGGGTCATGATCTCAGGGTCCTGGGATCGAGTCCCGCATTGGGCTCTCTGCTCAGCGAGGAGCCTGCTTCCTCCTCTCTCTCTGCCTGCCTCTCTGCCTACTTGTGATGTCTCTCTGTCAAATAAATAAATAAAACCTTAATAAAAAAGAATACATGTAAAATTTATTTTTTTTAAAGATTTATTTATTTGAGAGCGAGCAAGCGAGTGAGCATGCGTGCACACGCAGGGGGAGAGGCAGAGAGTGAGGGAGACAAGCAGACTCCCTGCTGAGTGGCGACCCTGACACCAGCTTCAATCCTGAGATGACAACCTGAGCCAAAGTCAAGAGTTGGACACTCAACCAACTGAACCACTCATGTGCCCCTAAAATGTATTTTAAAAAGCTGTACTTGGGGCACCTGGGTGGCTCAGAGGGTTAAGCCTCTGTCTTCGGCTCAGGTCATGAACTCAGGGTCCTGGGATCAAGCCCCACATCAGGCTCTCTGCTCGGCGGGGAGCCTGCTTCCCTTCCTCTCTCTCTGCCTGCCTCTCTGCCTACTTGTGATCTCTCTCTCTGTCCAATAAATAAATAAAATCTTTAAAAAAAAAAAAAAGCTGTACTTACCCACAGTTTATATTCCTGCCTATTTTGAAAAATATTTTTCCTCCTGCCCTTCATGGAAAGACTGGTAGAACCTCTGGCAAAACTTGCCAGGGACTTTACCTTTTAAATTCTCAAGGGTTTCATGTATTAAGTTTGAATTAGAAACAGAGGAATAAAGTTGAAAAGCTAAGGGTAATTTGAAAAAGATGTAGAAAACAGAACACACAGGAAAAGATATGAATCAGAAGAAAACATGATCTAATCAGGGTTAGAATAAAGAAAGTATCATTCATTCTTTATGAGTCACTCTGGAGAGATCTGTCTCCCACATTATTTCTTAGCCTCTGATGTGCCCAAATTTATGATGGTTGATATGGCACTTATTGGATGGTCACAATATGCTTGGCACATAGTCCTTTCCTTTAAGTTTTAAAATTCTAAGACAGCAAGATGAATTTCATATATATCATGTATGTATATAACATTTTAAATGTATATAACATTTTAAATGTATATAACATTTTAAAATGTTGGTATAATCTGAATAAATCTAATATAAAATGTTGCCAAATTCAACGTAGAAAGAATGTGACAACACATCTTGGGTAGTTCTTTTTGGGCTTTTGCATATTGTAAAAGCAGTGTCATAGCTAAAAATAAAGAAATGGTTTCTAAAGGTAAATTATTGTGATTTATTACTAGTTTGTACTGAGAGTTGACCTCTCCCTCTGCAGTTTTTTGTCCAATAACAACGGTGTAATGTATCTCCCTTCTACTTTTTATTGCTTCAGCCTACATTATAAACAAAGAACCACTAGGGAAAAAAAAAGATCAACTTTCAGTTTTTAAACTAACATTTACAAACAAAAAATGAACAGCAAAAACAGGATTGTAGATTTTGTTCCTTAGGCTATGAATGAAAGAAAGAACTCTGTATGAGAGATCATCTCACCTGAACTGGAATTGGTATAGATTCTTAACAAAGGAGGTAAAGACAGCTTGGACACAGGGGCAGACTGATTTTGGTAATAAAGAAGGACATGGGCTGGTACTTACAAGGAAGGGTTGTTTGCTTGGCTCTCACAAAGCAAGTGTTTGGAATATCACTTAAAATGAAAATTTTGGTAAAAAAAACCCCAACTAGATGATATTGGGGATTAGAAATAGTCTCTGGGGACGCCTGGGTGGTTCAGTGGGTTGAGGCCTCTGCCTTCAGCTCGGGTCATGATCTCAGGGTCCTGGGATCAAGCCCCACATGGGGCTCTCTGCTCAGCGGGGAGCCTGCTTCCCCCTCTCTCTGCCTGCCTCTCTGCCTACTTGTAATCTCTGTCTGTAAAATAAAAAAAATAAAAATAAACATAAAATAAGAGATAGTCTCTGTATTTCCTTGTTTAAAATATTACATCCTTACCACTTCATTCAAAATAAATATGTGAGAGACAGAAGAGGTCTATCTTAAATTATATTTCAATAACACAAAGTATCAATTTAACAGCTTACTATTTAAGCAAGTTGATTGAAGGACTGAAGGCTAGCCCTGTTCTCACTACCTTAGTGAACATTGAGGGGAAAGCAAAACTAAAAGTGACTATCAAAGAGTTCACCTTTATCTAACTACCACTCACCTACTATCTACTATTTATTGCGTCGTGTGCCACATGTGCAAGACACAACTCAAGAATCACTCTAAAGGAACACAAAGTGATTAGAAGAGTTTCTAATCAAATGTTTCTTACTCAGTAACTGTGTTACATGTAAATATATAATTTATAAAAAAACTATCTTAAGTTACTCCCATGATCTTATAAATACTCAGTAAGAGCTCCTTACATCCCATAACACACATCAATCCCAATGTCCACTCAACAGCAGGAACAGCAACTATAATGCACTCTTTCATTTCCTCAAGGCTGGGAGGTACAAGCACAACTTTCTCAATATGCCTTCAAGTGTAAACTGCATGTTTATAAATAATAGTTTGGGGAGTAATATATTTTTCAGAGTGTCCAATTTTTAAAAAAATCACTCTGTATACAAGCAAATGCTGAATGCAGTCTCTGTTGTATATGAATGCCAATACAATTCCCAGGGAAAAAGTATTAGAAGATGGGATTAGGTGGTTGAGGTGGGTCAGGGGAAGTTGTTCACTGAGAGGGGCACCTCAAGCTGAATTTTAAGGGAAAGATCTAGAATGGCCCTCCCAGAAAGGAATAGTATCCCATTCTTGGAGGATCAGTGTGAGTCAAACTAAACGGAAGACAGAAGGGGAAGGAGATTGGCCTGACAAAAGTCACATAGAGTATCAGCAAAGGTGTTGTTACAGGTTGATTTATATTACAGCTAGATTGACAGAGGGCCTTAAATGCCCATCTAGAATTTAAAGTTTTATCGGGTAGCATACAGAATCCCTGAAAGTTAAGAATAGAGAATCAATGAAAATGTTTAAAAAGCTTAATTATCAGGGTAACAGAATCCACAGGAGTAAAGAGACGAGTCAGTCAATCAAATCAGGATGAGGATAAATTGTAAGTTATAGTGAATTGCTGCATTTTCGGTGAGCTGCCCCAGAACGCAAAGTTCTACTCAAGGTCTGCCTGATTCTAAGTGACTTCAGCGTCCCTCTGGAAGACTTACCAACATTTCAGCCTCAAAGTTTGCTTGACTCCTGTATTCTAATGGCCTTCCCCGCAATCGTACTTCCACAACCCACTGACGTGGTCCTGAACCACATGACATAGAATCTTCCATTGTTCAACCCCAAAGCTGATAACCCCTCCCCAACATCAGCCTCCTGCCCATCTACGTCTTTTGCTTCCCTTCCTCTGCTACATTGGTGTTGTACCTAACCACAACCTTCATCAAATTAGGTCTCCTCCTCCTTTAAAGGGCCCTTTAAAGGGCCCCCTCCTTCCTACTCTGCCTGGATATTCAGCTACTCTCTTACATAAGCCTCAGATCTCTTGCATCTTTGCTTCTGCAGTGAAAACTCTCAAGCCTGGATCAATCTGCTCTACCAATTTTTGGTACCACATAAGATTTTGGTTACTTGATTCAGCCAAGTCCCCAGGGCTGCCCCAGTGATCTCTTCTGTTCAAAGAAAGCCCTTTCTTGACCTTCACCATGCTCCATACCCTTTCCATATATTCTCTTCCTTTTTCCATGGAACAAGGTCTAAGCTGACTTTGAGAGGGTGGTACACTCAAGGGGATTTGGAAGTCTTAGGTCCAGAAGTCCTAACTGTTCAGGATACCCCCAGAGCTGGGTTATATTAGGGAACAAAATCATTAAAGAAGACAGGAGTGAACAGAAAAGTAGTAAGAGAAGCATGAGAAAACAGGGTCATAAAAAGATAATGGAGGAGATTTCTATAATTTAAAAAAGTGACAACTGTATCAAAGGAACCTTACAAATTTTGAGGATGAAGAAGAGAACAGTGGATTTGATCAGGAAGTCATTTATGACAACTGCTTCTGAGGAGTGGTGAGAAACAGAAACAGGAGGAGGAAAATTACTGTAGACACCAGAGGATAATAAAAATGCAAGGGAAGGAGTCTAGACTATACACTCAAAGACACTGTATAAGAAAATGATGTACCATAATCAGAATGGACTGCAGGGTCAAGTAAGGACTTACTTTTTTTTTTTTTTTTTTTTTTTGAGATGAGAGATTTGAGGGCATAATGGAGACAGAGCTACCACAGAAATTTTAGAGGAATGCTAAAAATCTAACCGGTCAAGCTGTCTGACAACTGCATAAAGTCAGAGCAGAATTTTATCCTTCTCTTTCACTTAAATCTTCCCTTCTGGAGGGGACAGTAACTAAATGTGCAGCTGAGCCCTGCGGGGGCCTGGCACTGGGACACTCAGCACAGACATGGAAACTAGGCTTTGTAGGAGGCTGGGAGTGGGCTTCCCAGAGGCTGGCCTCCATAACAGCAGATCTGTTTTACTGGTCTTCTAAGTCAGACCTTCTGCAGGAACCAGGAAGCCTTCTCTGCGCCATCTATATTAGTGTAACCCACCACATGTTCCTATTACATCCTTAATTCTCCCAAGAGTTTTAAGTAAGTTGTTTAACTCCACTGGACTATAAACTCAGGGAAGGCAGGGATTATACCTGCCCCAAGCATGGTTTTATCTTCAGTGTTCAACAGAATGGCCTAGTACTTAGAAGGACTTAATAAATACTGGCTGGATAAATAAATAGTTAATAGGGATTACATGTGGCTTAGGTTCCATCTGGAACTTATAATGCCTGTCAATTTAGATAAGTAATAGCTCTTCAAAATACGACCAGGCAGAATGGTATTTTCCCAGGAAAATGCTGCATGATTTTGAAACATATGCTGCACAAATGAACTGAGTATGGCAAGATGCCAAACTGGCACTCTGAGGCATGCACCGGAAGTAGTTTAATAGTACTTTCAACTTAAATGGTACTTGGACTCAAAAACACCTATCTCAAGCCTGGAAAAGAGCTCAGAAAGTTAACCTAACTCAATCCTCCCCTTACAGAACACTCAAACATATTCTTCATTAGTCCTAACATTAAGTGGCCATTTAGAATCCACTTGAATACTTCCACTATAGAAAATACATCTCTTTATGAGAATGCCTGCTCCATTTTTGGCTCCCTCCAGTTATGAGAAAACTCTTACAATGCATGCACGGCTTTCCTAATGCATTGGTCCCATAGATCAATGTAACTACAGTACAGTCTTTCCAATATCCGAGGAAGGCCACCACATCCTCTCTTACAGCTTCTTCTCCCCTGCTCCTTTAGTCCTCTTCATAGGATCCTCACAACATTTTGAAAAAGCACATCTAGGGGCACCTGGATGGCTTAATTGGTTAAGTGTCTGCCTTTGGCTCAGATCATGACCACAGAGTTCCAGAATCAAGATCAAGCCCCATAGCTCTTCCTCCCTCCGCCCCTCCCCCTGCTTGTAAATGCTCTCTCTCAAATAAATAAATAAAATCTTAAAAAAAAAAAGCATGTTTATACTCAAAAAAAAAAAGCATGTTTATACTCATTTTCTTGTCATTCATATTTTCAGGAGAAGCAACAGAATGATAAAGAAAAACTAAGGAATCTAAAACTAAAGCAACACAGTCCCATGAGAATAAAAATAGCAAAACATGCACAAAATGGAGATCTATCAGTACTCCTTCCCATCAGATTATGTCTGACTCTTAACTCTCTATCTTAACTGTGCAACATCCTTACCTTAATCCAGTGTTCCACATTGTCAGGCTCAAAGGCAGGCTGTAGATAACATATAGAGAATATTAATACACAGCAATAACTTTATGAATTTTGCCATTTTAATCTATCTTTCTGACTAAAGCATATGGGAATGTGTCCTTTTTCTTTCCCCAAGCCATTTCATCAGCAAGTTCAGCAAGAACACAGAATGATGGTTGGAAGAAGAAACGTGAAACCTTCTCTGGGAACTCTTCTGTTTTTATCTCCTGCCTAAGCCCACTTGGAGATTCTAATTTAATTGGTCTGGAATATGGCCCAGATGTATCCTTTTTTTTTTTTTTTTCTTAAGCTCTCCAGGGGGACACCGGGGTGACTCAGTCGGTTAAAGTAGTGGACTCTTCATTTTGCCTTGGGTCATGATCTCAGGTCCTGGGATCGAGTCCTGAGTCAGGCTCTGTGCTCAGCACACAGTGTGCTTGTCTCTCTCCCTCTGCTCCTCCTCTCGTACTCTCTAATAAATAATATCTTTAAAAAAAAAATAAAGCTCTCCAAGAGCCAAAATAGAGGAATGCTAGATATATTCCTTATAAAAAACTAAATAAGCACTGATTAATGAGCCAGATTATTCAAAAGTCATGGAAGCAAATCTGCTTGGAGAAGGGTATGCCCCCTTCCTCATGTCCCTCTTTTCAAGAATAACCTGTAGCAAGGGGCTTTCATATCTTACCTACAGCAGGACTGTTGTTTGTTCCAATATGACTAGGGGTGGGGGTGGCGGTGGGGGGATGTGATTGGGGATAATCACTTTTCTGTCTTATAAAGCAGAAAATGAAGTAAAGATCATTTCTACCCAGGTCAGTCAGATATTAATCTAAAATTAGAAATCAGACCAGTAGGACACCTCCTTTCTTAACTCTCTGTAACTCTCAGAAGCTCGTAGAATTCCCTATAACAGTCACTTAGCAAATAGAGGTATGTGCTTTGCTAATAATTCAGGGGGTCTTTAAATAAAGAAGGGAATATCTAAACTAGCATACTGTCACATGGAGGAAGGAAAGGTGTAATACTCTTTCACTTACATAACACTTCACCTCCAAAGTACCTTAAGATAATTAATTAATGCAGCTGTACTGCTGAATAATTTTGTCTCTGCAACAAAGAAAGAGCTGATCCTATTAAAACATAACTGAACTTCAAGAAGCTCTTGTGCTTTTTCCTTTTCATTCTCTAGGCAGTAACAAGGAGTACTAGCAGCAAAATCCTTCCTTTTGGAGTCTTAAGAAACTGTCCCAAATTTTACCTTTCATCATCAAGTCTATACCCATGACCTATTTGGGATCCAATCTCTTGTGGAACTAGCACATTACAACAGGAGCAGACTCTGTTTCCAACTCTCTCTAGTGTTCCTATCTAACCCTCTGGTATCTGGGGCAAGATATTCACCAAGTGGAATATGTCCAGGACATTATTTAGCAGATATATTTAGAATAAACTGCAAGCACGATTGTCTAGAGCCCTAAGAATGCCACATCTCTACAGAATTTTTTTTTTAAAGAAAGTGTAACTTCAGGGTGAAAACAGCTGGTGAAACTGCTCTGGAGCTGGAAGCTGAGAAGCCACTCCATTTTGGTACTCTCACTTACATTTCAAGCATTTATTTTTGTGGCTGTTAAAAAGGTAGTCTGTGGAAAGCGCACACCGTGTGACTATGACTTTGCACATGGCATTTATGTATGTTTCAAGTTTAAAATAGGGTTACCAGTTTTCCATGTCTTTGGATGCTAAGGCATCAAAGGAGGTAACAGATATAAAAAGGAAATGTTGGCTGAATTAAAAAAAAAATTCAATTGAATCAAGTACTGGTATGTCTAATAACCACTTGCATTCCTGAGTTCGTTTTGATACTTTAAGAAAAATTAGAAGGGAGGAATATGAGGTAGAGGACTTAACATGAAGATCTGCCCTCTCCAATAACGATCCAAAATTTGGAAAGAAGAGAAGGAAGGAAAAAAAGATTGGAAAGGGAGGGAGGGAGGGTGGAAGGAAGGAAGGAAGGAAGAAATGCGCAGGAACGTCCCTAAAATTGTGGAGGTGGGAATGCGTGGCGAGGGAGTTCAAGAATTCTCTTCACCAGGATGGGCACTAGCCGACCTCTCCTGTTTAAGATGGAACTAGTTCTTTCACGATGCTGCCCACCAAAGTAGCAAGGTATCCAGACCCCAAAGTTCATAGGCCCCCTTCGCCAAGGGCAATGCTGTCTCCAGGGTCATCTAGGCAAGGGGGAGACGAGTAAGGATGCCCCTGGGGGAAGAGGGAGGTAGCGCAGCCCAGCCGGCAGGCCTCGGGGCCGGTCCCCGCCCCCCCTCCTCCCCCAGAGCTCCCGTTTGGGATGGATCACCTTGGGACTCGGCTTCCTTGTAAACTGTTTCCAGCGATTCGGCCCCGTCCTCTTCCTTGAGGAGGACCCTTCCTGGGGGGCCAGCAGCATTTTACAGGCTCAGGCCCGGACCACCGCAAAACTGGAACGACCGCTCAGTTGCCGGGCTGCTTCCGCGTTGTCCTGGGAGTTGTAGTTCCTCCGGCCGCAAGGAAGGCAGATATGAGGCGCCGCCGAACCACTACTCCCAGGAGGCTTTGCGCAGGCGGAACGGGTTTGCTCAGTAACCTATGGCAACGGCAGCGACCCCGCCGCAGCGCAGTCACTAGAGCTCGCTTTGATATCGCCCTTGCCTTTTCCTGGCGCCCGGTGATGACGCAGTGTTCCCTGATTGGCTCAGCAGCGGAGGCGGTGGTTTAGGGGGCCGAGAATTCTGTAAGCCGGACACGTGGTGGGGAACTACGAGGAGTTTGAGGGGTCTGAAGGCGAAAACAAGTTGGGAGGTGTGCAGGTAAGTGCCCCCTTTTCCTGTTAGAGTGAGGGCTACCACGGGTGGATGAGTCGCGTCGCGCCCAGACGCGTACTAGTTGTGTTGCAGTAACTGTAGTTAGAATCCTGACATTTTTCGCCTTCCCTCTTCTGGCTGTCCTGGAGGATCTTGGCTTCTCAAAGTCCAGATTCTCCCAAATCGTGTAAGCTGCACTGCATCTCAGGAAGCAAAGGACCTCCTTTCCATTACCGGCCTCTGCTCAAGATTCAGGCTCTCAGCCGGAAGTGCTTTCTGGCCTGCACACAATACTTAGGAGGGTTGGGGGACGATCTCGAATCCTTCTGCTAAGGGCTTCGTGAGGTCGGGGCCACTGGAGGGGGCCCATGGAGTGAAGAAAAATCCATCCTTATTGACTGAACTTAGATGTCCCCGGAGGCAGTACTTCCTAGGATACGTGGGTTTGTCAGGCAGGGCAGTGGTTTACAGTGCGAGCTTGGACTCAGCTTTGTGGCTCTATGGCCCGAGGAAACCTTAGTAAAGCGGACCCTGGATTTACTCATTGGCAAACCTACATCATTGGAATGTCATAACGAAGAAAAATCAATATAAACATAGCGCTTTGCCAGGAAACATAAACTAAGCTAGACTTCAGAAGGGTGAAAATGAGATCAGGGAAGTTGTGTCCTCATACTATTGCAGAGATCACAGGACCTGCTCTGTAACTTGAGTGTCCATCAGAAGGGTGATTTTTGAATAAATTGTGGCACACCCAATTTATGTAATATCATGAAGTAGTTATTTTAAAAGGGTAAGTTAGTTCTGTGTCTCTTCTCCAGAAAAGATATCCATTTCCTCCTGGGAAAAAGCAAATTGTAGAGAAGTACATACAAAATCCCCGGCCGCCTGGGTGGCTCAGTGGGTTAAAGCCTCTGTCTTCAGCTCAGGTCATGGTCCTAGAGTCCTGGGATCGAGCCCCACATAGAGCCTTATTGTTTACTAGAATTTTACTTTTATTTATTTATTAAAAATTTTAAAGACTTTATTTATCTGTTTGACAGAGAGAGAAGGACAGCGAGAGAGGGAACACAAGCACAGGGAGTGGGAGAGGGAGAAGCAGGCTCCCCGCTGAGCAGAGAGCCCAATGCAGGGCTCCATCCCAGAACCCTGAGATCATGACCTGAGCTGAAGGCAGACGCTTAACGACTGAGCCACCCAGCCATCCCTGGTTACTAGAATTTTAAAGTCCATCATTTCTGTGTCTTTCTGAGTCAACTCAATGCACCATATTGTTTAGAAGTCCTTCAGACTTTTTTCTATGCATATACAAACATTGTAGCATGTATGTTTACTTGTGTATTTAGAAATATATATACGGTTTTTCTTTGAAACGGTTTTGTTTCTTTTGAAACATGTGCTCGCCTAAGCTTGCTCTTTTCCCTTAGCATATCACAGTCATGACAGTCTGTAGAGAATTCATCTAAAAAAAATTTTAGAAATCCCTTCTTCTGAGGGAATGCTGGGGCGTGGCAGGGCACATGGGACACTGGAAGTGTTAGGACAGGTACAATGCTACCAGAGGTGCAGGGAATCTCTGTTAGTCCTCGTGAAGGCATAATCCATTGGCAGTTTATCACTTATCCTGAAAGTGATAAACTTTTTTCCGTGAAGCATTTCCAGATTATTTTTTAATGGCTTTTCGTTAAGACTTCCCCAGAAACTCTGTTTGTAAAAGTGAAGTGTGAATGTATATTTAGAAAATCCCCGGCCGCCTGGGTGGCTCAGTGGGTTAAGGCCTCTGCCTTCAGCTCAGATCATGACCTCAGGGTCTTGGGATCAAGCCCCGCATCAGGCTCTCTGCTCAGTGGGGAGCCTGCTTCCCTCTCTCTCTCTGCCTGCCTCTCTGCCTACTTGTGATCTGTCAAATAAGTAAATAAAGTCTTAAAAAAAAAAAAAAAGCATAACAGCACAAATCTTAGAAGATACTTACAGTGAGTGACCCACAGAGGAGAGGGTGATGACGAAGGCAAATAAAAGTCAGTTGATATTTTGGAGACTATTGGTTTGTTTCTTGAGAAATTTGCTTAGTTTAGATTATATCCCTCCCAAAACATGTTTTTAAAAAAATGTACATGAATATGTGTATGTGCATATTTATGTTTACATTACTCCATAATAAAAACTTGTTGTATTTGAGCCCTTAGAGAATTGGTGCACTTATAAAAATTACCATAACCTGAACAGTGAATGGGGAAAGGATAGTGTGGTTCTTCTAGCTCCGGGCAAAGTTGCATGCTTTTTTTTTTTTTTTTTAAATATTGATTTCCAGTTGAAAGGCATTTCCTAATGCCTTCTAATAGTTGTATTCATTTTCATGACACAGAGGATCACTGACAATAGCAATTTATCTATTATAATACTTTTTCTTAAATGCAGCCATCTACTTTTCCTTGTTTGTCTTTTTTTTGGTGACATGTTGATTTATTGTCATTAGGATGGGACTCTTAAGAAGCCCCAAACAGGGGCACCTGGGTGGCTCAGAGGGTTAAGCCTCTGCCTTCGGCTCAGGGTATGGTCTCGGTGTCCTGGAATCGAGCCCTGCACTGGGCTGTCTGTTTGGCAAGGAGCCTGCTTCCCCCCGCCCCCCGCCTACTTGTGATCTCTCTCTCTGTGTCAAATAAATAAATAAAATCTTTCAAAAAAAAAAAAAAAGAAGAAGAAGAAGCCCCAAACAGCAGATGGGAGTACATCAGAGTCCTGTACCATGGAGAGAGCCAAGTAGATATTCCTCTCTAGCTGACCTAGTGGGTTCAGTACACTAAGCTGAGGATTTTGAATTTTATCTTTAAAAATATGGGGATTAAAGTTTTGTGCATTGTATCACAGGAGAACCCATCTCTGCATCTAAGAACATGGTGGCCAATGTCCTCTAGAGCTCCCAACCAGACCTTGGGTTAAGAATGAAGACATCTATTTCTTCAATTGAGGGAACAGCGGGAAAAGGAGATAAGAGAAAATGCTTTCAGAATCGAGCAGATGATTAATCACATTTGAAACTCTTCTGTTAGGAGATAGGGACTCCTAGAATATGTTCATTTTTTCCTTCCACAAAGATAGGTCTAAAAGGTCCCCAAGAGAAAGCTAAGTCTTGGAAGCCAAGAGTCTGGGCTTCCAGATTTAGGTGCTGCTTCTCTCTTGGAGAATGCCTGTGTTTAACCTTGGGGAATCTGATTTGGTTGTATTATAGAACCAATGGGTTTCCCTTCAGTTTTCTTTCCATATCTAATCATTACTTACGCTTCCTATTCCAGATAATATGCTCACGTGGCATTTGGATTCCTGTGTGGTACCGTACGGGGCATGAATACAGTAACTGGTCCTCCTTCCTTTTTTGGTTCTCAGATTAAATAATGTGATTCTGATTTTATTGTTCAGTCTTTGAGATGGTTTGTTTGAGCCTGACCCTAAGGGTGGATCTGTGCTAGCTGTATGGACAAGATCAGCCTCAGAGCTGTTACACAAAAGGACCAGGAACTAGTCCGCCAAGATCCCTGATAAAAAGTAATACTGAACTGCTCATGAATTGCATGTATGCTCCATGTGTATTCTCACCTTCATTTGGACACCATATGAGAAAAAATTGGAAAATAATCTCAACTCTCAGAGATAATCTCTATCTTTCGATGTATATTGTTCCATATGATTTAGTAAACACCAGGACACTGTTTTGAAACCTGCTTGCTTTATTTAACAATGTATTAGGAGAAATTGTTATGTTGCATGGTATTCTCTCAAATTGGAGAATGGAAAATTGGATCAAATTAGTAATTAATATGGCCTAAACAGTGTGGCTTTCTTCTATACACATTTTCAAGGCTGAAAACTAGCCTTTGACAAAAGAGTGCACACTCTTTCTGTGACTAGTCCTTACTCCTGTCCTTCCATTTGTTTGATTCTCATCAGTGCGGATAAAAATTCCACCACTGAATTTAAATGTGGTTGATGTCATCATTTTGCTCTGGGTCTTTGTGGGGAAGTTGTCTTACTCTCTATCTTCTTCCGTTTCCTTCTTCCTAATATCTAAAACAGTTGTAGACTGGAAATAGTAATAGTAATAATAGTAGAAATAGAAATAGTAATAATAGTAATAGAAATAGTAATGAATGCTGTCATTCATCATCGTGTAGGTTGCTTTGAAAAGTGCTTAGCCTTTAGAGGTCATGGAACTCCTGAATTTACTGTTCTTTTCTTATCAGGACCTAGGGGAATCTCTTAGGATGAAGCTGAGTCTTACCAAGGTTGTTAATGGCTGTCGCCTAGGAAAAATAAAAAACCTGGGCAAAGCAGGGGACCGGACCATGGACATTCCAGCCTGCCTTCTGTACACCAAGACCGGCTCTGCCCCACACCTGACCCATCAGACACTGCATACTATCCATGGGCTTCCTGCCATGGCTCAGGTTACGCTGTCCTCGTTGTAAGTGTTAGACCCAATCACTTAAATAGCAACTCTGCCAGCAGTTCAGATATCTCAATAAGGTGCAGTGAAGAAAAAGACTTTTTTGATTATATGCACAAAATTTATAGATTTTGAGACTGAAATCAGGAGATGTCAAGTGTTACACATCATCTGGCCCTAATCTGGAAGGCCAGACCTACATATCAGAGCTGCATCACTAGTCCTCTGATCCAACGGTGCCAGGATGGTGGCCCTCATTGCCGCCACTCCCAGAGGTGACAGGGCAGGGAATGCACTAAACTTGGACTCTAGAGGCTAACTTCATGTACCAGCCTTAGACGTTTCCCTGTGTCTGCACCTGTACTTGATAGTCCTGCTTAATGAAAACAAAACTAATGAAGTTAGATCATTTTATATAATGTATGTACTAGCTTTGTGCTTAATTGAAGAACCTGCTGTATGATGAAATAACTCTGCAATATTGTGTTAATAATAGTGATTTTAAAGGGGAGAGGGGAAGAAGAAAATCCAGGCATTTGGAAGTGGTTGATCTTTGCCAATTTCTGTTCACCCCGAACTAGTTGTAAATTGAAGACCTGTACTCTAGCTAATGAACACAGCCTAATGGGTTGGGACTCTCGAATAATGGTGTACTTTGTTGTTCAAGACCACATTTACTGTCATGTAACTTGTTTGGGTACAGAGAAGTAGGTTCCAATTGTTGCATAGTGTCTGTAGAATGATTCATTATTATGTATTTTTCTGTTTTGCTTATAGGGCAGAACACCATGAAGTCTTGGCAGAATATAAGGAAGGAATTGGAAAGTTTATAGGTAAAAATTAGGTTATTTGTGTTTGCCTTGTGATGTATTAATTTGAAGTTTGGAGGTGCTGTTGACTGATCTTTTATTCATACGTTTACTTATTCATTAGTTTAATGAGCATTTATTGGGCATCTAAGAACTATGCACTGGGGATTCAAAGATGAGTAGGAACAGTTGCTTCCTTAATGGAACTCAGAGCCTGTCTGGAATAAAGATAAATACGTAATTCTAGTACGATGCAGGGACCTCATTTGCAGGATTAGGAATGTGTACATGTACCAGGATAGGCCAGAGGGAGGAGCACATAACTTGCTGTAGGGTTCATGTGGACAGAGGTCAGACTAAGGAAAGGATTCTTGAGAAAGGGAGGAAGAAGGGGTACTTTATCTGAGTCAAGGAAAAGTAGAAGTTAGCCAGTTCGGGAGGTGGGCACGGTGGTGGGGATAGAGAGGTGTAGGCAGACATCCCAGGCACAGAGCAGAGACCCAGAGGTAAGAAATTGCATGGGATATACATACCTAAGATCCAAAGCAGTCTAGCCGTGGTTGAGCCTAAAACATAAGATGAAGCCGAAGATGAAGTGTTTATCTGTAGCTGTATTCTGGTATGTTAATATTCTCTTTTGTTCCAGAAATAGATTTTATATGGAGATGCGTGTGTCCATTTGTTTATAGGAAAAGCTTCACATTGGCAACTAGAGAATCCATTCTTCTGCAGACTACTTTGTCCTGAGCTGTCTCCCAATATCTAAGACTCATTTAAGTGAATGAAAATTCTGTTTCCATTGGTTTTTCTGTCCTCTGCTTCTGTTGGGGAATTGCATGATGACTCGTTGGTCACAAGGCCCTGTTTTTAAGTAGAAGGATTTATGTAATGTTTTCCTTGGGCTGAATCCAATTTTAAAACCAGCTTTAAAGTATACAAGCATTTAATTAAGTGAAAATAGCTTAAAAAGCTTTCTAGAGATAACTATAATAATTGAAATTGTGGGAAAATAGGTGGAGAACTGCAGAGTTGGGTTTTTTTGTTTGTTTGGTTTTTTGCTTGCTTTGTTTTCTGGGCCTTTTTTCAGTGAAATCTTTTTTTTTTTTTTTTTTTTTTAAATGAAAATGTAAGGTAGCATGGGAAATGAGAATTTCCCATGGGAAATTTAAGTACATATGGATTAGTAAGCACTTAAAATTTTTTTTTAAATGACTGTGTTTTTGACTAAAGAACCCAAGAAATTATCATCTTGAGTCAATGAAACTTACTGAGAATTCAGTCCATTTTCAGTGCCTTGTAGCTTCCCTGTAATTCTGCTCCTAGGTCAATGGACAGAAATGACGTGGGATGGCTTTATTATTAGTGAGATTACCTTTTGACCATATCATTTTGTCTTTTCCACTGGCTAGTGGTACCTAAAATGAACATACTTGATATTATATATTTTTTAAGATAAATCTAGTAGGGTCAACATGCCACTAAACATTTTTATTGTGTACTTTAAGATACACTTTTCCTTTGTAGTAACTCATTAGTCGTTAGACATGAACGTTTAATTCTTTTTTCAAATGAGTAGATTTTAAAGGTAACCTTTTCATTCGTTATTATTGTTATTATTATTATTGTATACTTTAAGATATACTTTTCCTTTGTAGCAACTCATTAGTCGTTAGACACGAACATTTAATTCTTTTTTCAAATGAGTAGATTTTAAAGGTAATCTTTTCATTCGTATTGACAGGCCTCTTATAATTATGAACAGGGTACTATATCTAGAGATGCTTTATCCAGCAGTACGTATATGAGGCTGCTGTCCGTTACAACACAGTGCAATTGTTGATGTAAGTGCTTTCAGGAGTTCTTTTTTATGTTTGTACAGGCATGCCGGAATTGCTCTTGTACTGTTCCCTGCATGATCCAGTCAGCCCCTGCCCAGCCGGTTATGTAACAAACAAGGTGTGTTCTCAGAAGGGCCTCCAGGGCTGCAGCTTTGTCTTAAAAGTCAGCCTATTGTATCCTTTCAATGCTAGATCCCACTTCCTGGGATGCTAGCCCATTCCTGGCCCCTTTATACCTTCTTCTTACTTCGATGAATGTAATGGCATGAGTGGTTTATAGGAATTAAAGTAGGGCTGCCTGCAGACGGGGTTAAGGTGAGGAATATAGCCTCAGCATTTTCATTCTTACGAAAAATTGGGGGATGAAAGAGGGTCAAGTACATGGCAAAAAAAGAAATTGCTATGATGGTAGAAAGCACTAGTTTTTTTATGCCATGCTTTATTTGCAGTTTTAACAACCTCAGGAAGCGCTAGGAAAGTTGCTGATGAGTGTTATCACATGTATGACTATATATAGTAGAATCTCGGTATAATACTGCTTGCTTTTAGAATAGCGTTTGAAAAAGCTGGGTTCACAGCCAGAGATTTTAGCTAGCGAAGAACGGTATCAAAAGGACTTTGTTAAAAGTTTCCACCTGAGACATGGCACAATGGTCTTGTCCTTGAGGACTACGTTTTGGCAAGTCCTCCGTGTGTGCTCCTGCTTTACAAATGCGACTACTTTTCTTGTACCCACTTTATTGATGTCAGCGATGCCTGTTAATCTTACCTGAGATGAATTATTTTAAATTATTCTGCTTTACCTTCTTTTTATTTTGTAATTTTAATCCAAAAGAATATTTTTACCTCAGTTATCTACCCCCATTTGTGAGGGAGAGAGGATTCATTTAAATGATGTTCTTAAGCCTTAGGCCAGAATAAAAAGACTCTATGTGACTTCCCCATTTATGTCCTTGTCAGTCTCTTCTAAGAAGAAAGGTACTATATGGGAAGGAGTAACCAAAGAAAGAACATCATATAGAGATGCTTCTGTACATTCTGATTTCTTTGTATCTGTATCTAACTCGATCCAGTAAACACTTACTAACCTTCACTAATGTATGAAGCCCTAGGCTAGGCTTTTGGGGCACAAACATGAATTGGGATTCTCAGTACTATCGTTCTATAAAAGATGTAAGTAAAAATTGCTGTAGGAGCTTAGAAGAGTGAGTGATGGATTATGCCCAGATAGGTTTTGGGGGCTCAATAGAGTAGATGATATTTGAACTTTGTTTTGATGGATGCATGGTATTTTACCAGGCAGAGAAGTAGGAGGAGGGCATTTCAGCCAAAAGGAACAATGTGATCAAAGACAGAGAAAGATCAGTCTGTGGATCTGTTAGGGACAACATGCATGGGGTGGGGTCTCAGAGAATGGAACACTGAACTGGAAAAGTATAACAAAGAATTCTTGGGACTAGCTCAGAAGCTGGCTGTGTGGCCATGGATGGATTCTCTATGAGCTATAAGGTGCTCAGAGAATTAGGATATAATAAAGGAAGCTTCTATCCTCCATGTCTAACATAATGAAATGCCACCATCTCTCCATTTATAAAGAATTAAATTTAGTATTGCTCTATCATTTTACTATTTCCTTTTGATTTACATTTTACTCTTGCTGATTCCTCATCATTTTGTTCCATGGCAGTCTGTGTCCGTGTGGGGTCTTGGGGGAAGAGTGGAAATGACTGCTTCCAAGTTCATGGCAATTCAGCAGGCCCTTCAGCCAGACTGGTTCCAGTGTCTCTCAGATGGAGAGGCATCTTGTGAGGAAGCCACTTCCATAAAAAGAGCCAGAAAGTCTGTTGATCGATCGCTTCTATTCCTGGATAATTGTCTACGGCTACAGGAAGAGTCAGAGGTAAGGATGCACTGCCCACCACTCCTTTCTGTTTGAAACTCTTGCTTACTTACGTTCAATACTCTTGCCTTCTCTGCTCCTCCTGCTTCTCTGCTTCTCAATTCCTGATCTCTTACTCCCCTGTTTTCTTTTCCTGAACCACAAGTATCCTGACTCTCTAGAATTCTGTCTTGGGCTCTTTTTTCGCCCCACTCTGGGTGTTTTCCCTGGGCAGCCTCACCTTGGTTTTATTTGCTGAATAATTCTGAAATTGCATGGATAATCAAGCTTGCTCTGTGTGGCTTCAGAATGACATAAAGTGGACTTCAGCTGGGTTCTACTAGAGTATACTAGAGTATCCCTTCACATGCACCTCAAACTCAGTATCTGATCTCCTCAAACCTTTTCCTGTCTCAGTTCATAGTAGCAACCAAGGTCCTCAGCCCAGCAATTTGAGTCTTCCCTTTTTAAAAAAATTTTACTAGAAATCGATTAATAAACATAGAGTATATTATTAGCTTCAGAGGTAGAGTTTAGTGATTCATCAGTCGTATATAATACCCAGTGATCATTACATCACATGTACTCTTAATGCCCGTCACCCAGTTACCCCATTCCCCCATCTACCTCCCCTTCAGCAAACCTCAGTTTGTTTTCCAGAGTTTAAGAGTCCCTTGTGTTTTGTCTCCCTCCCTGATTTTGTCTAATTTTTTTCCTCTCCCTTCCCCTATGTTCATCTGTTCTGTTTTTTAAATTCCACATTCAAGGCTCTTTTTAATACCCGGTTTAATATCCAGTGGTTTGCTTCTTCTCGATTCCATCTCCCTAAATATATCTAGGATCTGCCCCCATCTCCCCATCTTTCTTATCACCACCTTGAGGCTTAATAACCTCATCATCTCTTATGTAGATATTACCTTTTAATTATTCTGTCTCTTCTTGTTTCCATCAAATCCATCTCCAGCCCTGCTATCTGAGAGATCTTCATAAAACACAAATAGGATCCCATATCGATTTCCCAAAGAGAATTTAATGACTCTCTATTTCAACTCTTATGTGACATGGCCTCTGCCTATTCCTCCAACTCAGTGCCAACCACTTTCTCCTGTGGCTGTGGCCCTTCTTAGTCACCCGCAGTTCCCTGAGGCATTACCCTGTTTCATTCTGCTGGGGCTGTACACGGACTTCCTTCTTGACTATTTCTTTTTTTCTTATCTCCAGCCATATTGTGTCTCTTGCTTCCAGGTCCGGCTCAATTGCGTTCCATTCCTCATTCTAGGAAACTGTCCCTGACCCTTCCAGGAAGTTCTGTTCATCCTCAGCCACCTCCTTTAATTTGGACGTGACTGTATTATAGCTCCAGTTATTTCGTAGTGCAATGATTTCTGTGTGTGCTTGTCTTCATTAGATTGTGACCTCCTTAAACTCAATTTTTGAATGTCCTTTTTGTATCTCCATCCTGTACCAAATACCTGACATAAGTAAGCCCTCACTAAATGCTTGCTGATGGTGGCTGGTTATGTCGGGCTGGGGAGGATGAAGCTGTGGCGGTGGACCAGAGAGCCTGGTAGCAGAGTGAATAAAGCTGGGAAAGGATGCAGTCACTAGGAGATAGCAGAGCTGGTGAGAGAAGAGAAGGTGCGAGCGGAGGGGAGAATTCAGTGTTGAGATCACTTACGTGGAGTAATCCTGAGCAGTGGTCAGGTCCCACAATGGCAAGTGCCCTGAGATTGAGGAACATTGTTATCTTGAGTGTACCAATAAAAAATGTGATTGACTGATAAAGTTAGTATACATAAAATCATAGGGGAAACTTGGTTGTCATTCTGAATAGAACTCTGGGTATCTGCAGTAAGAGTTCAGCATGCGGACACTGCCGTGGGTCCTGTTAGTGTTGCTCACTAGCAATTGTTTTGAGCCAGTGATTATCCTTGTAGGATGAGTAATGGTTCCATGAGTAGAAGGGAGGACAGGGAGTGTGATGGCACGATTATTAGAATAGCCGGCTGAGCCTCAAGTCCCTCTTCCATGCTAGTCAGTGTTACACTTCACATTATTGCTGTGCAGTGGTCCCTCTTTCTATCCCTATGATCTGCTGTTGTCTTGACATGATTATTAACAGCGACCCCTTTTATGCTTACATGTGTCTCATATTTTTTTTGAAAGAGCACTTTTTATTACTCTTACATACAGAAAATTCAGCAGTGCACACTTAACCCAGTTTGGTGGCCAGTTCTTTAGCCTCTGCCTTTTTTTACCTTGACCGTGTGAACCACCGACGTTGGATCCAGGACATTGCCTCCCCAGTGATGGCAGATAGCATCATATCTGTCATTGTAGTTGGTTCTGACAGCTTCCAGCAGCTTAGCCCGAGGTCCTTTGTCTTCTAAGTTAGCCTGTGTGAAGGCAGCAGTGGTGCAGGTCTTCCCATGGACCAGATGCTGCAGCCTGGCCTTCCCCTTGATAATGCAGTAGGGAACCCCCATCTTATGACACAGGATGGGCAGGAAGACAACAGGCTGAATGGGATCCACATTGTGTGCAATCACCATCAGCTGAGTCTTCTTGTTTTCCACCAAGGTGGTGACTCTTAACCCCAGCTGGAAGGACAGGTGACATCTTAGTGGAGACATTCCCTTTGCTGGCCACTTTCTTTCAGCCCAGGCCAACAATCTCTGCTTCTTCTCTTGCTTTGTGTCTGGTCTGTATTTGTGGGCCAGCTTTAGCGGTTGAGTAGCTTAGTGGTCCAAGGGCAAGGTCTTGGGTGAACTGGTTAATTGCAGGAGGTACTTTCAGACATTTATAGAGAAAAGCCCTTTGCCGCTTCAGCTGGATGTAGCGGGGCCATTGGACACAGCAGATGACGTCCCTTTTGGACTGGATGTCCTGTCCAATGTGAAAACTCTTGAGCCTTTCCTCAGGCAGGGGATTGACCATCTTGATCTCCTGTTTCTTCATGACAGCAGGGGCCAGGGCCCCTTTCCTCCCCTTAGCCTTCTTTCCTTTTGGCATCTTGGATGGCTGGTGGGAAGGGCACATGTGTTCCATTTTAAACAATAAATTATATGATTATACTTCTTGTGTCCATGAACGGGGGTTTCTCAGATAGGGCTGTGCCAGTCACATTTAAACACATTTAGGGGCAGGTCCATGTAACTACCTGCTTTGTATATCTGCATACATCTTTCCCTTTTCCTGTGATTTCTTCCTTTTTTACTCACTGAATCTTCTTATTCTGAATGCCCTTAAATACTGAAGCTCTCCAGCATTCTGGTGTAGGCTCTCTTTTCTTCCTAGGCCAGTGAAGGCAAATGGATTTCATCCTACGGTGCTTGGAGCCATGCCTGGGCACAGCAGGAAGAGAGTATCTGTCAGCCATGTCTGCTGTGGGGAGTGGCAGCAGTGTGCCAGGTGTCCACAGTTCCAGCCTGGGTAGTCACATTTGTTGCACACGTGTCCTCAGTGGCTGCTGACCTCAAACTCAGAATGCACAAAACAGAATGACCATCTTGCATCACCCTCCACTGTTTTCCTAGGATTCCTTGTCATTGCTCTTCCCATCATCTCCCTGGACTTCCAGAACAGGAGCCGTCATCCTAGACTTTTCATCCTCTCCACGGGCAACTAATCAGTCAAGTTTGTTGATCGTACCTTTTTTTTTTCTTTTAAGGATTTTTATATATTTGAGAGAGAGAGCACATGCGCAAGGAAGGAGAGGGAAAAGCAGAGCAGGGAGCCTGACATGGTACTCAGTCCCAGGACCCAGAGACCATGACCGGAGTCCAGGGCAGACACCTAACTGACCGAGCCACCCAGGCGCCCCTGTTGATCATACCTTCTGATGAAGTTTCAGATCCTGTCCCTCCCCTTCACCCACTGCCACTCCCTTAGACTGGGTCCTCTTCTGCCACTCCCTTAGACTGGGTCCTTTTCGTCTTTCATTCGAATTATTAAACTTGCCTTCTACGTATCCTTTAGCCATACTCACTCTTAAATCATTCTTCGTACAGCAGTCCCAAGTGTTCTCTCTGATTATGTCCGTCCTACTTAAACTGAGATGCGGAATTCCCTCTTCATAGCACTCCAGGCTCTCTTCCCATTCTCTTCTACCAGAGAGCCACTGTTGCTTTGCATTTTTACTTCTTAGTTGCATACACATAGTGTTTATATATGCTTTACTGTATGGGGTTTTCATTACATGAGTATGATCATATGTTCAGAAATGGCTTGTTTTTGTTTAGCAATAGCTCAAAACTCTTTCTGTCAGTGCCTATAGTGCTGTATCTGCTGCATTATTTCTAACATCTGCATAGAAAGCCGTACTACGAATATATCAGAATTCCTGTAAGCCTTTGCTCTATTGATGTATGTTTAAGTTGTTTCCAGGTTTTGTAAATAGACCTTGATGCATATGAATGAATATATTTGTAGGAATAATTCTTAGAAGTGGAATTTTAGGACGTAAAGATAAAAGAATTGACATTTTGAGAATATTGTCTACTAGCGCTCCCAAGAAGCTGAACTAATCTGTTCTCTCTCTCATTATCAGAATATGTGGCATTTCTCTAACACTTTTACCTCCACAGTGTTGCTCTCTGTCTTTTAACTATTTTGTCAGAGTGATGGGCAAAAGTGGTATCTAACTATTTCCATTTTGTATCTCCTTCCTGGTGAGCTTTGGTTAGCACTCCATATGTGTATGGGGCATTCACATTTACTTGGTATTATTGAAGTTCATATTCACATACCTGCCCTGATTCCGATGGGGTTGTCATTTCCATAGAAGATTTGTTAGAAGTTTTCCATGGCATAAGTTTTTGTCTATTCCAATAAGTAGTGAGCTCTCCTTTGCCTTTGTTGAGAGTATATTTCACTAGAGAAGTTTTGTATTCAAATACATTAGCCTTTTCTGTAAGCTTTAGCTTGCTTAGGGAGACATTCCTTACTCCAAGATTATAAAAACTTGAATATATCTTTTTGAGATTTGTGTAACTCTTTTGTATGTTTAGATTAGAGGGCCATCTGGAATTTCTTTTTGAGAATGGTGTGTGGTGTAGTTTGATTTTTTTCCGAACAGATAGTAAGTTATCCCAACCACAGAGTTCTTAAAGTTCTTTCTAATGGAGAGACTTGGGGGTAGCAAACCTAAAGCAGGCCTGAATAGTTATTTAAATGAATGAAAACTGATCCTTTTGTCCTTTCCCTCTCATAATACTTGCTCAGTGTGTGTTTTATTTAACCTAAGATCAAACATGACTGCATGTATCGATTACTCAATTTCTCCTCAGTCTTTTCTTACCTGTTTGGGTGGCTTTCAAGTTGTGTGTTTTGGAGCCCGCAAGGTTCCCAGGGAGGAGGGAGCTCCATCTCATGCTTCAACTGTAGCAGCTGCACCGAGATCTCTTCCATGTGAAGTTCATTTAAACAAAGGTCTCCACTACTGGAAACAGTTAAAAGCATTCAATCCTTTCTTCCCTTAGGTCCTTCAGAGAAGTGCCATCATTGGAGTGATTGAAGGTGGAGACGTGATGGAGGAGAGGCTGAGATCAGCACGGGAGACGGCCAAGCGGCCCGTAGGCGGCTTCCTTCTGGATGGCTTTCAAGGGAATCCAGCAACCCTGGAAACTAGACTGTACTTGCTGTCATCAGTCACTGCAGAGCTGCCGGAGGACAAACCAAGGCTAGTGTTCAGTTAGAGCACAGGCCACGCTTCGGGGGCTTCAGGGCAGGAGTGCTGGTGATTGTGGATTATGCAGAGTCTCTACGTGAACATGTCTTTTGATGAACTGATTATGGCCTTTCTGGGCTGAGTCTGCTGAGGCCGATTATCGGGGGAGTTTCCATCACGGCTGTCCTGCTTTTGATTTCAGAACGTAGATGAGGACAATCGCCAAGTGAATTAGTTTATTTGATCCTCATAAGTGAGGGCAACTGTTATCTGTTTTTTCTCATTTTTATGCCAGTGTTACATGGTGCCTGGGGACAGGTATAAAATCATGTGGAACTCTGGCCTTAATCAAGGAAAGTTGAGGACAGATCTGGGGTGTCTAGCAGAGTGAACATGGGCTGTAGTAATAAGGACATTGAAGAAGTTCTTAGATTTGAGGCAGGTAGCTAAGTCACTTTTGAAATCAACAGGACTGGCAACACTAATGGGGCTAGTTCTTTCCATAAATAGGATACACTCTGTACTGGTGTAGAGAAACAATCTGCAAGTTTCAAAGCTCAAAATCCCAAGGTTCTAAGTGCAGCTGATGTCTTATTAGATTACCCATATTTTTCTTTTTTTTCTTTTCTTTTTTGTTTTAAAACCCTAGTCTTTCATCCAACTTGGTATGAATATTCATGCTTTTTTCCTACAGATCTATTAAGAGGTTTGATTATAGGATGCTGTTTTATGCCCCTCGGGTTGTTGGATGGTATATAGCATACATAAATGTTACTACTTAAAAAAAATCCAGGTATAACTTACAATAGTGTGTGAATCTAGGTACAGTTTGATGGATTTTTACGCATGCATACAACCCTGGAAACCTCAGCCAAAGCAAGATACTTCCAGCGGTCCGGGCAGCACTTACCCCATAGGTTTAACCTAGCTCTCTTGTATTCATTGTTCCCCATCCTGCGCTGATTTTGTTCTGGTGCAGATAGCAATTCAGCACTAGTATTTCTAGTCATTTTATAACTTATTTGAGCTAAGTGCTCACAGATGTCTGTTACTGGATTTGAGAGCTGGGATTGTTTTCATTCTATATGTGCGTAGAAATGACAGCTTCAGTTGGAGAGGAGTTCTAAAACATTACATTATTTGAAGGAAACTAGTCAGAAAAACCGGCATATATTTAAGTGTTTGAGTTGTTTAATATTACATAAGCCTTTTTTGGACTTCCCTTAGAAATCAGGGAGTCTGTAAGCTTTTCTCTGCCAGTTCATAAAAGGGACTATGGGTAGAAAAACAAACATAAAAGATAGCAGCCAGCCAGCCAGCCAACCCTGATCTAGTGCACCTCCCCCTCTTGTTTTAGTGGCAAAACTCAGCTGAGTGGTATGGTCGCTCCCAGAGTGCCTTACCTGTTACCTCTGAAAATGCCATCTCATTCCACATGCAGACTTTTTATTAATGGAGAAAATAAAAGAAGAATAAAGAAAGTCAAATAGAGTCTTAGATCTTATGGTCAGAGTTGAAAGTCTGAGAGCAAGAGTTGCTTTGTAAATGAACCTATGAAGAATACAGTAGATAACAGATGTCTTTCTTGAACCAATTATAAAAAATTCTAGGCAAATATCCTTTAAACATGGAAAGATTTGAGGGGGAAATGAAACACACAATTGCACTCTTTAAAAATTTTTTTTAGGGATGCCTGGGTGGCTCAGTTGGTTGGACGACTGCCTTTGGCTCAGGTCATGATCCCGGAATCGCAGGATCGAATCCCACATCGGGCTCCCAGCTCCATGGGGAGTCTGCTTCTCCCTCTGACCTTCTCCTCGCTCATGCTCTCTCTCACTGTCTCTCTCTCTCAAATAAATAAAAATAAATAAAATCTTTAAAAAAAAAAAAAAAAAAAAAAAAAAAAATTTTTTTTAAAAAATTGATAGGGGCACCTGGGAGACTCAGTCACTAAGTATCTGCATTCGGCTCAGGTCCTGACCCCGGGATCCTGAAATCTATCCCCGCGTTGCTCAGTGGAAAGCCTGCTTCTCCCTCTCACACTCACCTTGCTTGTGTTTCCTGTCTCCCCATCTCTCTCTGTCATTTATAAATAAAAGCTTAAAAAAATAAATAAAATAAAAATTGATGTATAGTTGACATATAACTTTGCACTCTCAAAAAAATCTGTGTAGTAGTTAGATAGGGTGTAAAATTCAGTTGAAGCCTAGGAAGGTTCTTTAGAAGGAGTGGGAGGGGAAAGGAAACTAACCTTTATTGAACTTCTCTTTGGGTCCGGAGACTTGACAGTGTGCTTTTTCAAATACCTCCTTAATCTTTACAACAAATCTATGAGGTATGTATTACTGCTCCTGTTTTTAAGATTATAAAACTAAAACCCAGAATGGTTAAGAAACCTTCCCAAAGTAGTACAATAAGTGAATAAAAGGCAGAACTGGGATTCGAGCCCAGGTCTCTCTGCTGCCAAAGCCCTTCTTTCTGTTGCCTGCCATCCATCCGTGATTGGTGGGTTTCATTATTACTACTACTTTTTTTTTTTTTTTTTTAAGATTTTATTTATTTGAGAGAGTGCACATTAGCAGGGGGAGAGGTAGAGGAATAGGGGAAGAGGGGGAGAGGGAGAAGCGGACTCCCTGCTAAGCAGGGAGCCCGATGTGGGGCTCAATCCCAGGACCCTGAGACCAGGACCTGAGCCAAAATCAGACACTTAACTGACTCAGCCATCCAGGTTCCCTCGTTATTACTACTTTTAATGCCCTCTGGGAAGAGTCTCTGCTTCCATTTCTAGCATTGTCCTCACGTCAGTGTTCTTACTATTGTTTTCACAGGCTTATCTGTGGAGTCAGCCGGCCAGATGAGGTTCTCGAGTGTATCGAAAGGGGAGTGGATTTATTTGAGAGTTTTTTCCCTTATCAAGTGACAGAGCGGGGATGTGCCCTGACTTTCAGCTTTCATTACCAGCCAAACCCTGAAGAGACACGTAGGTCTTCTGAAGTTAGTCTCTTTGTTATCCTCAAGTTTCTTCTGTTTCCTCTTCATTATTGGTCTTGAGTCACAGCCAGAAATATGTACATACTGTAACACCAGCCTTTTATAAAACTACCACGTTTGTTTCTTATCTGTATGCTCTGGCATGTTGGCACACAAAACCTGTTCCTTAGTGCTATACCTCTAGCTCAATATTAGGGAGTGATCTTAGAGTGAGAACCAAGAAAAACAAAACCCTTTCTATTAACAACCTGAAAAAAGAACATTCAAAGTGAATAGTGATGAAAATCTAGGAACAGAAAACCTTTGAACTACTTGGTAAAAGTTAATTCAGTTTTTCACAGAAGACTTCTTGTCTGCTTTTTGCAAACCCCATGCTATCAAAATACAGGGAGTTTCTCACCCCCTCTGATCTTAGTGTTACTTAGGCTTTTTTTTTTTTTTCTTTTAAACACACAGAGATGTGAAAGCTAATATTACCTTGAAGCACCACCATTTTCTTGTATTGATTAGTTACTCAGAAGTCATGAATATCAGTTTCAGAGTCTGAACATTTGACTGACAGTGGAAAAAGAATTGGGATGGCTATGGGCCAGGATCCCTTAGAAAAACTACCAAGTTTTTTGGAGAATGTTGCACACCTGGCCTGCCTTCTGGCCTTCACAGGTGTGATTTCCTTCCCTGCTTCCTGCTGTCCTTTGAATTCTACCTCTGTCACCTCTGGCCTTACATTTAACATGGGCCAGAGACTTCCTTAAAGATTCATTTTATTCCCCACAAGTTATTAAAATTTCATCCAGAAGATGTTAACAGTTTTGTAAAGCAACCTAACCATTAACCTAAATTGAATTATTTCTGGAAACAAAACAAATCAGATTGGTCAGATTCTTATATACAGGGGGTCAGTTTTGTTGTCCTTTAAACTGACTAGAACATAATGTATATGGGTAGAAAAGCATACCACAAATACTATAAAATATTCATTTACAAACCTAAGTATCTCCACAAGGACATGGGTAACTGTTAATCATTCTGTGCCATGAATATTCAAAACTTAAGAACCTGATATTCATTCTCCAGAACAAACAAATTCCTTTTTTGGCTAGAGAAAGCTGTTTCTTTATGATTAGAAAAGTTGAAATAGTTTGAACATTTTCCATTAAAGAAATATTATTAATCATAGGTGTATATGTGTATATGTAGTAAATTAAAGTCTTTTGTCAATTATAAAGTGAAAATTATAGAGGAGTAAGTTGCCTAATGCAGGAACTAATATAGTTCCCCCTAGGATAAGGATTAGAAAGCCAGGGCATTACTGTGGTTTCCCACATCAGCATGCAAATTCATGGCAGGAAAATTATAACAGCCCTCTGCTCAATGCTCAGGTCACTTCTCTTTTTCCTTTGATCTGGACAAAATTACCTCCTTAGGACTGTCTGCCCATTCCCCTTGGGCTGCCCTGAGTTTGTTAACTACTCATTTCCAGTAAAACTTCTTTACTTGCCCCTGTTCAAAATAGCTCGCTCTTTGCATAGTGATTGGTGTTTTCCTTATATATGCAGGAATGTTCTTTCTTAAAGAGTTCAAAGGGAACAACTCAAGTCTTCGTTTAGTTCTGGATAATCTGAGTTCCATGTAAGGCTAGGGTCCCCATATAGAATACATAAATTAAAACCATATTCTACTTTTAATCTATTTGGAACATAAGCAGTTATAAAGCACAATTTGCATGTATATGATGACAAGACATAACTCCAGTATATACACACAAATTTCTCTCTCTCTCTCTCTCTCTCACTCACACACACACACACACATACACACACTCTCTCTCTCCCCAACTGTTTTCTTAAAATCACTCCTTGACGGTAAGATTATATATTATCTACTTGTAACCATAGTTTGCTTAGACATTGTTGAATCTCCAAGTTTTGATATTATAGAGAATATGTCAGTGATCATCTTGGTTCATATTACTACTTTTCTTGTGTCATTTCCTTGGGATAAATTCTTATGAGTGGAATTTTAAGGTCAAAGGCCATAAAATATAACTAAAATAATCTCGCAATGGCCAGTCTGTATCTGATTTTTATTCAAGACTTTTTGTTGGTTTGTCCTTCAGTATTACAACAAAATGGGATACAGGAAGAAATAAAATATGTGGATCAAACAAAGAAGATTAAAACAACCAGTTGCAACCAAGAAATGACATCATTTGAAATTAATCTGAAGGAAAAAAAGTAAGGAATTTTTTTAGATTTTGATTTCTTTTTAATTTCAATCTGTTTTAAAAGTTTATGTAACTGTTCCCTTTTCAGTTTATGACTTCATAAAATATTTATAGTTGGATATTATTTGGGCCTTCTTAAATTCAGTTCCAGAAAAACTTGTTTTTTCTGCAGATGAATTTGTGTACTTTGTCATGTCAGAAAACCGAGGCTAGATAACTGTTGTTTTAGAAGAACTGTCAGAAAGATTAGACCAAATCCATTGTCTGGTGTCTTTTACTCTTTCTGATTACTTTAAATAATGTCAGAGCAAAATAAAGATTTCAAGAGAAAAAACAACAAAGCATTTCAATTCTAAGGAACTTAAGTCATCTTGGTTATATACAGATTATAAATCTTAATAAAATATTTCCCTCTGTGAGGAATGAACTAAGAGACCTTATAACTTTGTATTTGGGCCAAAGTAGTAATTATTAGTGAACCACTGAGAGGTTTTTCTGTGAGTTTGGTGTTCTTACTTTAGTGCTGGGGTGTTTTTGGTCTTATGTAAAGATTTTTTTTTTTTTTTAAGATTTTATTTATTTATTTATTTGACAGAGAGAGATCACAAGTAGGCAGAGAGGCAGGCAGAGAGAGAGAGAGGGAAGCAGGCTCCCCGCTGAGCAGAGAGCCCGACGCGGGGCTCGATCCCAGGACCCTGAGATCATGACCCGAGCCGAAGGCAGCAGCCCAACCCACTGAGCCACCCAGGCGCCCCTGTTTTTGGTCTTATGTAAAGGAACATTCTAGGGATTCGGACTTAATTTATATCTATCTAGGAATAGTACAGACTTGAAAACTTACAAAAGAGGGGCGCCTGGGTGGCTCAGTGGGTTGAAGCCTCTGCCTTCAGCTCAGGTCATGATCCCAGGGTCCTGGGGTCGAGCCCTGCATCGGGCTCTCTGCTCAGCAGGGAACCTGCTTCCTTCTCTCTCTCTGCCTGCTTCCCTGCCTACTTGTGATCTCTGTCTGTCAAATAAATAAAAAAATCTTTAAAAAAAAAAAAAAAGAAAAAAAAGAAAACTTACAAAAGAATATGAAAAGCCTAGGTCTAATTTGTATTCTATAGGGACTTCTTGATTGTAGGTCTGAAGTGGTGATGTTTACTCATTTAACTTCTGGAAAAATAGCCAAGGAGATTCATTTCTGTTTTTCAAATGGTAGGGTAATATAAATGGATTACTACTAAACTTCCCTCACATTATAGATTTAGCTGGAAAGTGTAGTTTTCTTATTGTGAGCACTAGAGTTCAAGTTCAGAGCCTAGCACTACTCATTGGCTCTGTAACCTTGGTCAGATCATTTAACTTCCTTTTTTTTTTTTTTTTTTTTTAAGATGAGCTCCATGCCCACTGTGGGGCTTGAACTCAAAAACCCTGAGATCAAGAGTTATATGTTCTACTGACTGAGCCAGCAGGGCACCCCTTAACTTCTTTTTAATAGCTGATAAAAAGTAACACATATGTAGTATGTGTTAAGTATAGCTTAGTAGGTGCCCAGCAATGTCCAAATCCTTTCGGTTGTTTTATTTTGTTTTGTTTTTTTTAAGATTTTATTTATTTGACAGAAAAAGAGCAGCAGGGGGAGCAGCAGGCAAAGGGAGGAGGAGAAGCAGGCTCCCCACTGTGCAGGGAGCATGATGGACGTGGGGCTCAATCTCAGAACCCTGGGATCATGACCCGAGCTGAAGGCAGACACCCAAGAGATTGAGCACCCAAGCAGCCTCCCCCTTTTTAAAAAGATTTTATTTATTTATTTATTTGACAGAGAAAGAGAGAATCATTTGCTATATTAATTCATTTAATTCTTATAATAACTCCCTAAGGTAGATGCTGTTATTACACTTATTATCATAGCAGATGAGAAAACAGATACAGAGGGACAGTAAGTGACATGCCCAAGTGAATTGTGAGCCAGACATCAAGCCTAGGCTCTATAGCTCTGGAGGCCTTCCTCTCGACCCCCCTAGTGATCTTCATTGGGAAATGACCGTAAAAATGCCTGTCTTCAAACGTGGTTGCAGAGATTCAGTAAGACAGTATATGTCAAAGTGCTTTGCAGTCCACCCACACACACAAACTCTGGGAGTGAAAGGTCGTACCGTGTCTTCTGTACTAGTTCTAGTGGCGAGGGTGAGAAGTGTGTCATGCTTCAGAACAGCATTTACTCTCACTGTGTGCCCTTACACTATGACTAACAAAGCTCAGTGTGCAGGAGTGATCCCGGGGCTTTCGATGCTCTCTGTAAGCCTCAGTCCAGGAGGTTAGGTCTGTCAGGAAGAAGACTCCCGAGTTTCCTGACTCATCATGCTCTAGGTTAACTTGTTACCACATTGTCATCCTAAGCAGGTGCTCAGCACTATATTTGCCAATGAGGTTATTAATTATTGCTTATGTACTGGCCGAATAGATAGCCTAGGCTGTGGATGTCTTGTAGTCCTAATTGTTTGGACTATCACTGTGACTTCCTTTGGCAGGTACCAGGAGGACTTTGATCCACTTGTGAGAGGATGTTCCTGTTACTGCTGTAAGAATCATACTCGTGCATACATCCACCATCTGCTGGTGACCAACGAGCTGTTGGCTGGGGTCCTGCTCATGATGCACAACTTTGAACATTATTTTGGATTTTTCCACTCCATCCGGGAAGCACTAAAAAGCGACAGACTGGCACAGTTGAAAGAGCTCATCCGCAAGCAAGCATCTTGAGACCTGGCACACGCGAGTCTGACTCTTCACACTGAGCCTGTCCTGCTGTTGGAATGTGGGAAGAAGAGAACAAGAAATGAACTTGGCTTTAACCATTTATATCGGAGAATGAGATCTGCCCATAAATAAGGAACGTTTGAACTAAACTCTGCCCACTTGAGGCTCAAGAGATTTCTTCTCAGGACTTAAATGACCCAGACTGATCAGAAAGAACTGAACCATGACCTTTAGTATTTCAATGCTAACTCTTTTAGCAAATGGAGATTCATTAGTCAAAGACAAAAGCTTTGGTTGTGAAGGGACAGCCTTGAAGTGGGGTTGATGAGATTATGTGGGTTCGTGAAGTTGGATCAGAGCTTGAAAAGATGATTGGTCCCGAGCAGCATGACTTCTGTAGACGCATGCCTGTTGACTGTAAAAGGAATCTGGCTGATTTGAGAGCTTCATAGTTTTAATCCTTATATTCTCAGGAGCATCTTGGACACTTCTGCCTTCCCAGCTGTCTCCCTGCTGCAATCAATCAGAAAAGGCTCTTGTGACTTAACTAGGCTCATGTCTTCATGGGATGTGGGGCTCACACATCACTCCTAGGACCAATTGGCCCCAGGCACATGCCTTCATTTGACCACATGATCTACGTGTGACTTGTCTCCTGAGAGCCCATGTAGTTGCCCCTTACGAGCCAAAAGTTTGCCTAGATGCTTTCGTCTGATCAGACAGATCCGCTGTGGTCTACCCTTCAGGCTCATTAATAGTCTCGCCACATAATAACTGTGGCTCCATCACTTGGGGAGATTCATTCACCATGTGTTCACTTGGACAGAGCCCTGGCCCAGCAATTGGAAGACTGGGTTTCAGTTCTGCTCAGCTATGACACCAGACAAATGACTTACCCCTCCATGCCTATTTCCTTCTGAACAAACGGGGACAGGCAAGGGGGTAAGACCACATGAACTTCCAAGATTCTATCTAGCTGTAATGTGGGGGGAAAAAAAGTTTTAGATTATCTCTGCAGCCTTCTTGTATCCTGATCCCTGTTGGCCTGGTATAAAAATGGAGTGGTTCCAGGAATCAGGCAACAGTAGAGACGTTTGAGAGCCAAAAAAGAGGTTCGGGCTGTGACTTCTGAAGTGGTTGGTGAGTTGGCATCAGCAGATCCTGAGACTGGGAAGACCTTCCTGGATCATCTCTAATTCTATGAGTTTTTTCTGCTTTCACCAGAGGAGTGACATTCATGTTGATGTGACAGGTGATTTTTATTTTCTTTGGGCTTTTCTCTGTTTGTCGTGTTTTCTGTAAGAGTATATCCACACATAGTTTTTGTAAAAGCAGCCAACAGAACCCAAAAAACACCTTTGTTTTTGTAGGCGCATGGAATATATTTGTTTTACTTTCTTAGGCTATAATTTGCTATTTTTTCCATTTCAGAGGGCATTACTGAACATCGTTTTTAATTATTATGTGGTTACTATATTTTTATGTGTTAGATATCTTTTTTTTTTTTTTAAATTAATGGTCAGGAATGTCCTTGACATTCCTATAATCTCTCCTCCATGAATGGCAAACGTAGTTAAGAAAGAGTATCCGCTCTCAAGGATCTGCTTGCTTTGAAATATATTAGACTAGACTTGTTCATATGTTTATATTCCTGTTCAATGCCAAATCCATTGTTGGAGGAATATTAATATCCCAGAATCCATATTAAATTTCTGAGTTTTATTTATGTTCAAAATACTGGATAGTCTGCTCAAGCATTGTTCATTTTTCTGGGTCTTTTTCTTATTAGCACATTTGGAAAAAATGTTTTTTTCCTTTAATGTAAGTCTGTTAAAGTCAATAGCCAATAAATATTTTTAATTAAAAAAATATACTGTCTTGTTTCCTGTAAATAGTAGTGAGTCTATTAAGCAAACTATTAAATTTCCATGATACTAGAAATGTTCTCCATTGGAAAAGAATTTTTTTCTACATTTATTTCATCTGCGGTCATTGTTTTAAGTGCACTCATACTAAATGCAGAATCCAAGGAGATTTAACAATGTATCTGTCTCTTTAAATTATACAATTAGGGACCTTAAGGCCATGCTAGCACATAATAAAAATAATAATAACCATAAACTATTGAGAGGATTTTTAACGTACTGGACACCTTAGTAAATGCTCTCCTTATATATCTTGTTGACCCTCAGAGCGCGGTTATGAGGTGTTGATATTGTTCCTTTGTTAAGAACTGGGTTTCAGGAAGGCTGAGTAGCCTGCCTGAGGGCCTACTAGGAATTTCTGGAAGGTTCAGTAGTTTGCCTAAGGACCTAACACTAGTTAGCTCCTAAGTTAAACTTCAGTTGTGTCTAAGATTCTGTGGTTGAGCATTGCACTGAATAGCCTCTTGTGACTTGCCCCTGGGTTGAAGGGGCTAAAAGAAGGGAGAGAACTAGAAAGGCCATGAGGCCCTGAGGTGCTGGAGGCTTCTAGAGCCTCAGTGCAGCATGTCCTGGCTCCTACTCCCGCCATGGGGAAGGGCCGGCACTGGCATGTGTCACCCACGGTCCCATGCTGGCCCCCGCAGGTGCTATTCCACATCCCCCACTTCCTCTCGCCCCCAGTCTTGGAACTACAGCCACACCCTGAATGGTGTCCAAAGGGCTGGGGTCTGTAGTTAGTTCAAGCGGACTCGGAATCTGGGAGTCTGAGGTGTCCTAAATGTCTTAGAGGAGCACCACTCTAGTCTTCTCTGGGAACAAAGTGAAAAGAATCTTCCAAAATTTTTTTTTACCCAAATACTTGGGTAATTAAAGCATTTTAATAAAAATTTCAAACAAAGACCATCAAAAGGTCAAGAATCGAGTATGTAAGCAGCTATCTGATCCAGGATTTTTTTTTTTTTTTTTTTTTTCCCTGTCGAGGCAGCTTGGAGCTCACTGAGGAACCACAGAGTTAAATGATGATCCTGTGCCTTCCTGATTAGGAACAGGCTGCTCTCTGCAGTTTGATTAGTCTCGCTCGGAGCTGTGGGATTACAGCTTATTAAAACTGACAGTGCTGTGGAGGGCAGGGAGCCGGGAAGGTCAAACTTACACGCTGAGCCAGCCACTAGCAAGGCTCTGCCTTTACCTGAAGGTTTTGTGTAATTGGCATTCATTTTAATATTCCTTTTTGTTTCTTTCCCTGTTCTTCAACGTTCAGGTCTCAGCCTCACTTTACACCTTTTCTCTCCCATCCTTCTCAGGGGAGTCCCTGACTTATGACCACACAACCCAAAGAACAGGATGCAAAAAAAAAAAAAAAGCCCAGGGCAAGCAATGTGAATTAGGGTAACCATACATCCTCCTTGCCCATAACGGCCCTGGTTTGTCTCTGTGCATCCAGGCATAATTAAAAAGAGCACTTTCAAAAGTGCCATAGTTTGGATGACAAATTATATGGTCACCATGATGAGTGCTAGAGATGCTCCAATTGGAGAGCAAGTGCCTCATCTAAATGGGACAGCTGCTCCCCACCTCTCGCCACTCGCCGCTGTGGGGCCAGAGCTGTCAGAGCTTCTGGTCTTTCGGCAAAGCCCCAAATCTGGATTTTCAGAAATCTCACAATTTGTAAACGCTGGTTCCATTAAAAAGAAAAAAAAAAACCTCTGCCAGCCAAATAAAACCTAGGTGCTCTGAGCTGGCAGCCTCAGGTTTAGAATTTGGAGGGAAAGCTTTGTGACATCTTTAGCATTTTAAATTTTTTCAGTGACTCATCAAAACATACAGAAAAAGCACCTCTGGTTTCTAGCTCCTGCGCTGATTAGATTCCCACATTAAGAGATCCCCACGTTGTCCCAGCCCCATGGCACGGATCCCCAGAGAACTCCTAGCTCCATTTTAAATCTGCTCAAAGAGAAGGAATGCATCGTCCTGTTCAGCCAATTTTGTGGATGAGAGCGCTAGGCCTGGAGAAGGACGACCAGCAGTCAGTAGGTCTTTGCTCTCCAGGACTTGAAACAGATGCATGTTTCTTCCCAGTTACCACTCTGGCTCTCCTACGCTTCCCCCGTCTTCTGCTGAGCTGTGCCCTTCCAGTACTCACTTTCCAGTGAGCCTTTCTGACTCACAAAACCGGTTTGTACCAGGACATAAGGGCTCCCATCGCACCTTCCAGCATTAACAGCAATCGGCCTGGCTGACACAGTGAGAGCTCAATTACGGTGCGTCAAGTGAACAGATATTCTCGGAGCAGCTGAGGCCTTCTCTGCGGATTGTAGCCAGCTGAGCGCTGGTTAGAAGTGACTCGCACAGCAGTGCATGGTGGGACCTGGGCTGAATGTCTTGTCAGTAGTGGCTTTATCTCGCGCTCGATGCTTTGCAGGCTCCCAGTGACCTGGCACATTTCTTTTTTCTTCTTTTACTTGGTTCGCTTTCTACCCATTAGCATCTCCTAGGGCTGGCCTCAAAGCAATTTCCCCTGCTTTGACAAGAGGAACTCAGAGTGAACTTTTCTTTTGTTCTCATTCCTCACGATGCACTTTGAGACCAGGCTGAAGCTGCCAAGAAGTTCAAACGGCCCCGAGCTTCCGCTGGTACAATTCAGAGGGATTAGCACGTCCTCTTTGCACACTCTCCCTAATGGTCGCCTCCTTCCCTGAGCCGCTGTCCCCTGCGGTCTGCTCCTTTGTCTGAGAAACACATTTTCTCTTATTATCACCTAGTTCCCTGCCTGTTTCGGATGGCTTCAGCTCGCCTCCTAATGAAATCAAGATGTTGCTATTAATGGTCTTCTCTTTGCTAACAGCTTAGACTCACTTCCTTTTATTTAGTCCTTTTCCCCTCCCTCCCAAGCCACATACTCATCTCTGCTTCAAATAAAAATTTCCTAACCCTTTCATAACTACTGCTTTAGAGCTGCTACCAATAAGTCGTGACAGGGAGGAGATAAAAGGGGACAGAACCCAAAAGGTGAGGGGGGTGGTGTGGAAGGGATCCTCCAATAATTGAGAACAGGGCTAGCATCTTCAGGAGTCCTTTTGAGTGAAGAAATTAGGCGACATTAGCCCCCCAGACTGAACATCATAAGCCCCGCGGTCTGGTGAAGTTTTCCTCTAGTTCTTATGGATGGAATGGGAAGATCATTTCCCCTCTAAAAAATTTTCTTCTTTTCTAAAAGTTGAAATAATGCTTATCCCCATCTTGGTATCACTTATATTCATCATAAATCCATTTATAGGATCTAGTGACATAAGAGATGTAAGAATTTTTCAAATCATGCCCCCCAAAAGTTAAAATATTTACCCCCATCATCCAGCATTTTGCATTCCCTACTTACTTATTTTTATTTTGGTTTAACAGGCTTATATAACATTTCCATCATAATTCCGTTTATCATTCCCCATGCTGAAGAAAATACAAGCTATGCAAATATACTCAGTTCCCCCACATGGTAATTTACACATCAAAAGAGAAAAAAAAAGATAGTGACAGAGTATGTTCAGTTTTTTCTTTTTTTACCCTATATCTGATTTTGGTTTGACTCTCCAATTTCATGTTGTTTGAGTAGAAAAGTTGCTTCTAGTCATGTTGAAAAAGTCAGTTCAACTTCACTTTTTCACTAGAACGTTCGCTATTACCCCAAATCCCAAGTGTCAAAAGCCGGATTTATTCTCCTTCGTCAAACACACTGGTTTTTTTTTTTTTTTTTTTTAAGATTTTATTTATTTATTTGACAGAGAGAAAATCACAAGTAGATGGAGAGGCAGGCAGAGAGAGAGAGAGGGAAGCAGGCTCCCTGCTGAGCAGAGAGCCCGATGCGGGACTCGATCCCAGGACCCTGAGATCATGACCTGAGCAGAAGGCAGCGGCTTAACCCACTGAGCCACCCAGGCACCCAATCACACTGGTTTTCAACTTCAACTTCCTTACCTCTGTCAGTGGCATCTGTCTTCCAGTCAGTCCAGCTGGAAAACTTACTTCTTGGATACAGAGAAGGGATCTCAAGAGAGAGAGAGATCAACAAGACTTGAGGACTGACTCAAAGGCATGATTCAACGCGGATCTCCACCTGTTCTGCCCTCCTCGTCCCCTTTCCGACCTCCCCCACCCTCCCTTCCTGATTTACCTTTAGTATTCACTGTTACTAGGCTAAGCTGTCATAAATATTATCTTCTACAGGATACTCCTTGACTCAAAACCTTCAATGGCTCCCAAGTGCCATCCAGGGCAAGGGTGGGCTGGCTGATGAATTCCTAGGCTTGTTATGATCTGAGAGCCAAATTGCCCATAAAAACTTGTTTTTCTAGAATCCTAGACTCTCAGGATTGAAAGAGGAAAGGCTTCTATTCTGGTTTTCTCGGTTCATCAAGGCACCAACAACCAGTGCTCTAGGCATTTGGTTTGCTCGGGTCTTCAGTTCTGTGAGCCTCATCTCCCACCCAGGCTACCAGCTCTGTGAGGAAAAGATAATTCCTCATGGAGGAATGTTTTCCCTCTGTGCATCCTCCCCGCTGCCCTAGCTTGCAACAGCTGGGACCGCTGACATAATGAAAGGGGGAACATGTAACTAGTTTCCTTCCCAGCACATGTGTGTGGTGTGGCCTCTGCTCCTCTGCCTTAACATATTGCTTGTCCCATTCTGCTTTGCATTACGGTTTGTTCAATAATTCCTGTGTTTTAGCCTATTACCTTCTTTACTGTTCACGGAGGTCCTGCGAAGTTAATATTCTCCGATTTACAGAGAAGAAACTGACTCAGAGAGGAGAAGTGACTTGCTCGAGCATACAAAGCAAGAGACCCATGATTTGAACTGGCTACAATGACTCTGACGCCCAGCATTTTTCCATTTCACTCCCTGACCTCCCCAAATCGTGTTTCTCTTATACAGAGCATCTGCTCTCCTTCGGGAACAAAGGCCAGAGGCAGGTGCAGGCCTGTGCCAAACAAAACTTTCTCCTGTGATCCATCACCTCTCCTGGTTGTCCTCTGGGCTACCACCACCATTATGACTCCCTGGCCCTCCAGGAGAGGTAAGTCAGGATGACTTAGTACCTGTTTTTCTTTAACCTTTTTTGTTCCCAGAAATCTGCCGCAGCATTTTAATAATGAGAGGGGCTGAGGAGTGACCCAGAGATCATAATTTTATTTTGGTCAAAGGCTCATACATTTACATTTAAATGAAAAGCAAAAGGACATGTACATTGTAGAAGGCGGAGGTGGAAATTAGCTTAGCCTTTCTCCGTTTCAGAAAGAGAATTCTTTGGTGACACAGAGAATAACATTTTAGGGCTGGAAGGAATGTTACAGATCATTTATTCAACTCCCTCAGTTTACAGAGGTGGGACGGGGGCCCAGAGAGATGGTGTGCCTGACCTGAGGTCCAACAGGAAAGGAGAGGCAAGGCTTCCTTTCTCAGCCCAGCCCTTCTCCCCATCCCTCTCTCTTGTTCTGCTTGGATGCGGCCTCAGTATTCTATAGCTCCTCCATCATAGACAGCGTGCTTATGGTGCTTAATTTTATATGTTAACTGGACTGGGCTAAGGGATGCCCAGAAAGTTGGTAACACGTTATTTCTGGCCATGTCCGTCAGGGTGTTCCAGGAAAAAATTAGCATTTGAGTCAGTCGACTGAATAAAGAATAGGCTATCACCAGTTCAGTGGGCTTCGTCCAATCTGACGAGGGCCTGAATAAAAGCAAAAGGTGGAAGAAGGGTAAATTGGCTTTTTTTTGCCAGAGCTGGGACGTCTATCTTTGATGGATCAGTGCTCCTAGTTCTTGAGCCTTCAGATGTGGATTAGGACTTATACCATTGGCTCCCCTGGTCCTCAGCTTCTCCAGGCCTCCAGCTTGCAGATGACAGATAAGATCTTGGGACTTCTCGGTCTCTGTAATCGTGTGAGGCAATCCCTATACTAAATCTCCCCCTCCTCTCTCTCATCTCTCTGTCTCCTATGGACTCTGCACCTGGGGAGAAGAATCCTGAGTGATATTATTTCGACACTCAGGCAGTGGCTCTGGCCTTCCCAGCAGCTGGGATAATGGCGATTCTTCAACACAGAGGTTGTTAGTGTGGCCAGTGATGCGGCGGGCACAGAATCACACGAAGAGGGGAGCCGCAAGCAGGACACAGTTCATTCTCTCTCCAAGGGAGGAGAGGGGCCAGACATCTAGAGAAACACCAGCGAGTTTCTGTCCAGCTGAGCCTTTTAAGGAGTTTGGAAGAATGTGAGAGGGTTGCAGCTATGTTCATGGGGGCTGTGGGGGGGGGGGGTCAACTCTTGGCCAGGTAGAGCAGGAGGTGGCAGGTTTTTCAAGGGGGCTCTGTCTGGCACTCTTCCAGGATGAGGGGTGTGGTCAGGCTCGAGAAGAATATGTTTTGTAGTTGTGATCTATTCTCTGAGAATGTGGGGCCCCGTGACCTAGATAAAACAAAGAATTAGGACCCAGGCAGACACCTGTGAGTTTTGTCTGTCAGCTTGGCTGCGGGGTGGGGGGTGCTTCTGAATGGATTCCTTTCAGGGATTATTCTGTTTGTAGATACATTCTTAAAAGACTTCATTGACCTCGTTATGATTGTGGGCATCATGGAAGTTAGCAAAGTCGTCTCAAGCCCTTTCCAATGTAGGATGCCATTTATAATCTCCTATGCCCCCTCCCATAATAATAAAGGGCCCACCGATTTTTGTGGAATGCTGGTTTGTCTCAGGAGAGGGGAAGAATGGAGTAGTGGCGCTTCTCTTCTAGGGCCCCAACAGATGATCCTATCTCTTTCTCATGGGTCCCTAATGGCCTATGGAATTTAGTCCAGCCAATCAGTACATAAAAATCCACATCTTGATCTGGGACTTCCCGTATTTTGTCACCAGGGATATTGCTTCGTCACATACATCTTCCTCGCTCCAATTCTCTTTAATCCCCGTATTCATTCTTGCATCCAATCAAGAAAAAGCTATCCACTTCCAAATATGTGTCAGGCACTCTTGATACTTGGGATTCAATGCCAAACAGCTCACAGAGAGCACTTGCCTTCTTGGAACTTTCAGACCATGAGCAAACTCCCAAATTTCATGGGTTCTACAGAATCAGAAAGTTTACTTCGCTCGTGTAGTCTACTAAACCATATCCTAACTACAGAAGATTATAAAACTTTCCTAAGAGACAAGAAAATGTGGAGAACCACTAGATGACAATGTGTGTCGATAAAGAAAAACAAAATGTTAGTTTTTTACTATTCATCATCAAAGGAGCAGAACTATGGGCCAGGTCAGTGAGCTGAGTTCACCTCCAAGCTGGTGGTTGGGGCACTCATGCTAATTCAGTTTGCACAGAGTTCATGGTAAGGCTCCCAGCAAATCCAGAATCCCTCCAAAAGATACAATCATTCCCATTTTATATTTGAGGAAACAGGTGGAAACAGTAAAATGGCTGCTTAAAATTACTTTGATTTGGGGAATATCTGATTCTGAAGCCTGCGCTATTTTTTCTACCCTCACCCCCTCCTTGCTTACTGGTTCTTGGGCCCAGGGTAAGTCTCTGCAAAGGGCGGCAAGATAATATAACCTGCCTACTCTTAATAAACATGTTTCAGGGCATTTGACTGGCTCAGTCAGGGGGAACGTGTGACTCGTGATCTTGGGGGTGTGAATTCGAGCCCCATGTTGGATATAGAGATTACTTGAAAATAAAATCTAAAAAAAAAATTTTAAACCAAATTTTGAAAAACGTCATTTAACCTTGATGTCTGAGAAGATCATCATGGGAGTAGAGACCTTTTCTAATGACCCTGCAATTTGTCAAAAACCTTTTGGAGCGACATCTGGAAATCAAGTTTAGGAAAGGAGTTCAGACCAGAAAGCCTATCAGTGAGTACTTATGATGATAACACTGTGTACGTGCTTTAAATTTTAGAAACTAACAGAGGACCATGTCAATCCTTGTTCCATAGAAACTAACAGAGGGCCATTTCAATCTTTATTCCATGAGATGGTCAAGCTAAGTAATTCTGGTTATTAGTTTTATTTATTTACTTGACAGAGAAAGAGAGAGAGAGAGAGAGAGAGAGAAAGAGCGCAGCAGAGGGAGACGGAGAAAGCAGACTCTCCGATGAGCAGGAAGCCCGACGTAGGCTCCATTTCAGGACTCTGGGATCATGATCCAAGCCGAAGTCAGATGCTTAACTGACTGCCACCCAGGCGCCCCTGGTTATGAGTTTTTAAAGGGCATGGGTTGAAGTGACTGCGAAGTACTGTACCGCTGCTTTTCTTGTGTGATTTTGGAGTCCCTAACGAGATCCTAGCCACGTAGCCACCTTTGGAGTGTTCTTTTGGAAATTCAGAAAGCAAAAAAGCTGCCATTTCATGGTATTAACCTGTTAGGTGCTCGGTGATACCCATTGATGAATGATCTGTTCATTCCTCAAACATGTGTTGCCTGCTTATAATCCCACATTTGCTAGATGGTGGAGATCCAAAGGCGAAAACGTCAGGGTTTTTTGCACTTGGAGTCACAGCTTACTAGAGAAAATAAACGCTTCGTTGCAGAACGGCACAGTACCCACATTGCTGGTGGGGTAGACAAAGCACCATGGTATGAAAGTGGACAGGTTTCTTTTGCTATGGTTCCTGAACCAAAATAAGAACGTGTAGTTGCTGAATCTACTTACAGGTGTCATAGGGAGCATAGTTGACTTGGCAACTCAGGAAAGGATGTGTAGGGTTTTACCAAGGGAAGAAGATTCCAGGCCACTAATAAAGTGGTCTGAGAATTCCTCCCAGATCTGCCTTGTGTTCTTCCCACAATGCCGTCGCCTCTGATTATCATTCTGTTACTCATCACAGACCCATTCAACCAAAATTGGCTGACAGACGAGGCAGGCAGTGTCAGTGGTACAAAAGAAAGGAGCATTGCCTTTTTTTGATTAAAACAACAACAACAACAACAACAACAAAACCAACCACCCACAACCTCCAGAGTTAAGCCCTGGAGGAAGATGGTGCTCCATGAGGGGATGGCTAGGTAGTAGTTCCAGTGGGCTCCCTCTGAGATTGAACTTCCTCTGGCGGCCGTGGACTGTCTCCCTCCTGTGAGCTTCTCCCAAAGAAACACTGCTTCACACTGGATTTGAAACATTGGTTTCCTTCCCAGAAAGCAGGTGAAATTCCATTTTCTTCACATAATCGAGCAGATTTAGACCCACAGTCTTTTTTTCCCCCACTTCAGCACTGGTGGCAGAGGGAACACAGGGGAGATAGTGCCACAACTGGGTGTCTCCTTCCAAGCCAGGGGAGGCTTTCCAGCCATTGTTATGCCACTCTTGGAGTCAGAAGTGATTAATGTATCAACAGGTGAATCTACCTTCATTATCTCCTTTGCAGTGGGTTCCGTAAACAAAACCTTCTCCGTTCTTTGACGGTAACATTAAACAGCGAACGGGTGCCATTCTCTTAATAGTGGTCAATCAGCTCGTGTCCACTCTCATCCCTTCCCCTTACTCTCACCTGGATTATTTTGAAACAAATCTCAGACATTTTATAAATTCAGTTGTAAATATTTCAATATGTATCTTTAAAAGATAAGGACTCTTTTTAAAAAATGTAAACACAGTACTATTATTTCATTTAAAAATTCATAATACCTTACTACAACCAAATACCCACACAATATTAAAATTTCCTCCATCACCTCATAATTTTATTTATTTATTTATTTTCAGCATAACAGTATTCATTGTTTTTGCACCACACCAAGTGCTCCATGCAATCCGTGCCCTCTATAACTCTATAATACCCACCACCTGGTTCCCCCAACCTCCCACCCCCTGCTGCTTCAAACCCCTCAGATTGTTTTTCAGAGCCCATAGTCTCTCATGGTTCACTTCCCCTTCCAATTTCCCCTAACTCCCTTCTCCTCTCTAACTCCCCTTGTCCTCCATGATATTTGTTATGCTCCACAAATAAGTGAAACCATATGATTATTGACTCTCTCTGCTTGACTTATTTCACTCAGCATAATCTCTTCCAGTCCCGTCCGTGTTGCTAAAAGTTGGGTATTCATCCTTTCTGATGGAGGCATAATACTCCATAGTGTATATGGACCACATCTTCCTTACCCATTCGTCCATTGAAGGGCATCTTGGTTCTTTCCACAGTTTGGCGACTGTGGCCATTGTTGCTATAAACATTGGGGTACAGATGGCCCTTCTTTTCACTACATCTGTATCTTTGGGGTAAATACCCAGTAGTGCAATTGCAGGGTCATAGGGAAGCTCTATTTTTAATTTCTTGAGGAATCTCCTCACTGTTCTCCAAAGAGGCTGCACCATCTTGCATTCCCACCGACAGTGTAAGAGGGTTCCCCTTTCTCCATAAAAAGATGCTAAACATTAATGGTTTTACATTGATAATGTGTCTCAATAATAGTACTTTTATATATTGTGATAACTAAAATATAGTATTAAAATTAATTTCACCTATTTATTTTTACATTTTAGATGTGGCTAGTAGAAAATTTTTAATTATCTGAGGCACCTGCGTAGCTCGGTGGGTTGAACCTCTGCCTTCAGCTCAGGTCATGGTCCTAGGGTCCTGGGATCGAGCCCCGCATCGGGCTTTCTGCTCAGTGGGGAGCCTGCTTCCTCCTCTCTCTCTGCCTGCTTCTCTGCCTACTTGTGATCTCTGTCTGTCAAATAAATAAATAAAATATTAAAAAAAGAAAATTTTTAATTATCTACGTGGCTTACATTCTATTTCTATTGGATAGTGCTGATCAAGAGGCTTGATCAGTTTCAGGTTTGATTTTTGTTGTTTTTGTTGTTGTTGGCTAGATGCTTTCATAGGTGGTGGTATGTTCTTCCATGTGGAGGCACATAATGGTTGTTTAGTTTTTGTGCTGTTAAAGATTGATCAGTAACCCCAGCATTACATGATCTCTCTCTGTCTAGTATTCTATTAGCTTTTCACCTGGTGCTTTGAGCAGCCACTAATGATCATTGCCCAGATCCATTCTTGCATTAGAGGGTGCTATGGACTGAATGCTTATGTTCTTCCCCAAATTCTTATTTTGAAAAAAACAAACAGGGGGAGCAGCAGCCAGAGGGAGAAGCAGGCTCCCTGCTGAGCAAGGAGCCCAATGTGGGGTTCCATCCCAGCACCCTGGGATCATGACCTGAGCTGAAGGCAGATACTTAACTGATGGAGCCACCCAGGCGTCCCCTCCAAATTCTTGTTAAATCCTAACCTCAATGTGATGGTATTTGGAGGTGGGGTCTTTGGAAGATAATTAGGTTTGGATGAAATCACAATAGAGTCCTAATGATGGAGTTAGTGTTCTTAGAAGAAGAAACCAGAAAATTAGCACTCTCTCTCCACCCTGTGAGGATACAGCAAGAAAGTGGCCATCTACAAACTGGAAAGAAGGCTCTCACCAGGACCCAAAACTGCGGGCATCACTGGCCTCCAGAACTGTCAGAAATCAGTGTTTGTTGTTCAAGCCACCCAGAATATAATATTCTGACATATCAGCCTGAGTTGATTAAGACAGTCTGTCATTCTTTCTGCCATTATTAGTAAGACTATTTCTATTTAAAAAAACCCAAAAAACAAAAACTTGCCTCCATCAAGGATTCGGTTATAGTGAAGTTCAAATTATATGGAATGAATGATTCTTTCCTGTGTTTACCAGTTGTCAAAACAATGGGTTGGTTCTTTGGCATCCTCTAAAAGTGACCAATGAGGATTTGAAAAAAACTTAACATTTTAAGTATTATAATGAACTTCTGGATTTAAACCGTTTAGTGTTTTAAAAGCCATTCTAGTTATCTTTTTTGATACTCAGATTGTTTCCACTTTGGTCAGAGGAGGGACTATTTCTGTAGGTTTCTGATTCTGACCCAACCTCAGTCTTTTTAAATATTTTTCTTTTTGGTATAATAAGATGTTCCAGGATCACATTTTAAATTTCCTGCCCCCAAGTGGGAATTAATTATTTTCCTTTTAAAAAAAAATGTGTTATGTTAGTCATCACACAGTACATCATTAATTTTTGATGTAGGGTTCCATGATTCATTGTTTGTGTATAACACCCAGTGCTCCATGCAATCTGTGCCCTCCTTTAATACCCATCAACAGGCTTACCCATCCCAACATCCCCTTCCCTTCTAAAATTCTCCATTTGTTTCCTGGAGTCCATAGTCTCTCATGGTTCCTCTCCCACCCTGATTTTTCCTTTCTCCTAATTCCCTTCTCCTAATGTCCTCCATGTTATTTCTTATGTTCCACACATAAGTGAAACCATATGATAATTGACTTTCCCTGTTTGACTTATTTCACTCAGCATAATCTCCTCCAATCCCATCTAAGTTGATGCAAAAGTTGGGTATTCACCCTTTCTGATGGCTGCATAATATTTCATTGTGCATATGGACCACATCTTCTTTACCCATTCATCTGTTGAAGGGTATCTTTGCCCTTTCCACATTTTGGCTATTGTGGACACTGCCGCTATGCCCATTGGGGTGCATTCCAAACAAGTTCTGATTCCTTTTATTGGAAAGTACTTTTTCAGAGGCTATGGTCTGGATTCTGGGAGTACTTATTGCTAAATTTATGGTCATTGCTTCTAAGTTCTTTAGTGGGAAGAGAAAGGAAATACATATTTTTTAAAAGAGAAAATACACAGTGAATCCAGGTCCAAACTTTTTATAGAAATTTCATATTTGCTATTTGTACCTCTTAATACTAAAATCTCAGGTCCTAATGACAGCAGTCTAAATACTTATTTTGCTTCATCTATACACAGACATATGTAATAATGTCAGAATGACAACTTTAGCTTATTACTGACAAGTAATAGCTCATAATAATCTTAAGATTCTTTATAAATTTTTCATGCTCTTGGAGACATACATGTCTTAGAGAAGAACAGTCAGGGGTGCCTGGGTGGCTCAGTCTTTAAGCGTCTGCCTTTGGCTCAGGTCATGATCCCTGGGTCCTAGGATTGAGCCCCGCATTGGGCTCCCTGCTTGGTGGAGAGCCTGCTTCTCCCTCTCCCTCTGCCTGCCTCTCTACCTGCTTGTGCCCTCTCCATCTCTCTGTCAAACAAATAAATAAAATCTTAAAAAAAGAGAGAGAGAGGTACAAATTACTGTGATTTTTAAGTCACTTGAAACGACTCCTCTCTCTGATTAAATTAACTTTCTTCACAGATTCATTTATTTCATTTTGCTTTTAATTTTTACAGGTTGCTTCTTGTCATGAATATTTGATCTGGATAAAGGTACATTTTTTCTTTTAGCACTTCAATTTTTCCATTCTATTCTCTTATTGCATACTTGGTTTTTGAAGAGAAGTTTGTTGTAATTCTTATCCTTGTTCTCTACAGATTAAGTTGGTTTTTTCCCTCTAGCTTCTTTCAAGGCTTTTTTCCTCCCTCTTTTTTTTTGGTTTTCTGTAGTTTGGATATGACATTCCTAGGTGTAGCTTTTATTTTTATTTATTATTTAAAAATATTTATCCTGTTTGATGTTCTCTGAGCTTTCTGGATCTGTGTTTTGATGTCTGTCATGAATTTTGGGCAATTCTTGTCCATTATTATTTCAAATATTTCTTTAGCTCAATTTATCTTCCTTTTCCTTCTGGTATCTCACTACAATATGTTATACCTTTTGAAATTGTCCCACAGTTGATAACTACTCTAGGTTCATTCTTTCTCCCTCTCTCTCTCTCTTTCTTTCTTTTTTAGAAAAGGAGGGGTGTGTACAGAGGGAAAGGGAGAGAAAGAATCTTAACAGGTTCCATGCTCACTGTGGAGCCCAGTGAGGGGCTTGATAGATCCTAGCCTGAGCCAAAATCAAAAGTTGGACACTTAAGCGACTGAGCCACCCAGGCATCCCCGTTTTTGTTTTTATTCTTCTTTTTGCATTTCAGTTGTGGAAGTTTCTATGGACAGATCTTCAAACTCGCTGATTCTTTCCTTGGTCATATCCAGTCTACTGACGTCAATTGTACTCTTCTTGTCTCTTATTGTGTTTTTTTTTTTTAAAGATTTTATTTATTTATTTGAGAGAGAGAGAGAGAGAACATGAGCAAGGAGAAGGTCAAAGAGAGAAGCAGACTCCCCGTGGAACTGGGAGCCCTATGCGGGACTCGATCCCGGGACTCCGGGATCATGACCTGAGCCGAAGGCAGTCGTCCAACCAACTGGGCCACCCAGGCGTCCCTCTTATTGTGTTTTTTATTTCTAGCATTTCTTTTTTGATTTTTCTTTGAGTTTTTATCTCTCTGTTTCATTTCTCCCATCTGCTTTTGCATCTTATGTACTTTCCCCATTAGAATCTATAATACATCAATCATAGTTATTTTAAATGCCCTGACAATTTGAAAATCTGTCATAGCTGGGGCTTAGTTTGTTTCTTCACCCTTTCTGATGGCTGCATAATATTTTATTGTGCATATGGACCACATCTTCTTTACCCATTCATCTGTTGAAGGGTATCTTGGCTCTTTCCACATTTTGGCTATTGTGGACACTGCCGCTATGCACATTGGGGTGCATTCCAAACAAGTTCTGATTCCTTTTATTGAAAAGTATTTTTTCAGAGGCTATGGTCTGGATTCTAGGAGTACTTATTGCTAAATTTATGGTCATTTTTCTTTTTTCTTGTCTTCTAGTATGCTTTGTATTTTTTTTTCTGTTGTTGAAATCCAGAAATGATGTATCAGATAGTAAGAACTCAGGTAAAGAGGTCTTTAGTGTGAGGCTTTATGTTAATCTAACTAGGAGTTGGGCTGTGCTTAATGTTTCTTTTAGCTATAGGTGTTGAAAGCTTCAGATTCTTATGTCCTTGTTTTTTCCCACTGTTGTTTTGGGTTTCCTTAAAAACTCCTTCTTAAATAGAGCCTGCGCCTTGGAGCTCTTTCAGCTATTTTCTAGTTCTTACACTGGGGCCCTGTTGATATGGCAGTAAGGTGTGTGGGAGGGGAAATGTTCTATAATATTATTGTTAAATCTCAGTCTTTTAGAGGGGCTGTGTCCCCAAGGTGACTTTCAGAATGTTTCTTAGTTTTTTTTTTTCCTGTTTTTTTGTTTTTGTTTTTTTCTTGCTCCCTGCCTCCCTGCTTCCTGCCTAGTAGGTGAGGCAGGAAGGCTAGAGAAGGATTTGGGTAATGACCCTTCCCATGAAGTGGTATAAGACTCTGGTAAAAAGTCTTTCATCTGTAATATAGGTCTTTGCTATGAAGAAAACTCTGGGCACATTTCAAAATGGTTCTAGTTACCCTCTGTTGCAAGAGACATGAAAAAATTTTTCTTTGTTCTTCATCATGAGAAGCTGGTGTGGGACCTCCCAATACTGTGGCCCCTTAAAGTCTCTCATTCTCACAGTAGTTCATACTCAGCCTCCAGCAATCTGTTACAATTACCACTGAAGAGTTCCTCTCAGTTTATGGTTCCAGAAGCTTCTGCCCCAGGTGAGCTGGTATCAGAAAAGCTGTGGATTTGCTCGTATTGCCAAGTTTCTAGGTGGTACATTGCCCAGAGACCTCAATTCGCTAATGGGTCCAAGAAAAATTGTTGATTTTCAGTTTGTTCAGATTTTTTCTTGTTGTAAATATGGGAGTAATGTCTACCAGCTTTTTACATGTTGGAACTAAAATTAAAAGTCTTTACACATTTATTTTAATATGTTTGGGATCATCTGATTTGTATACTGATATTAAAAAAAAACCTTGAACTTTCATTTATCATAAGAATGTTCCCATGTTATGAAAATCCCATATAAATATTATTTAAAGTATTTTCTAAATTCCTACATCTGCTTTGGACCAATGCTGTCCAATAGAACTTGCTGTGATGATGGGAATGTTCTAATATGTTCTGTTTCTCGAGTGACCACTAGCCACAGGTGGTTACCGAGTACTGAAAATGTGTCTATGCAGCTGAGGAACTGGATTTCTAAAATTTTACTTAACTTTAATTAATTTAAATTGAAATAGTCATATGTGGCCAGTGGCTACTGGATTGGATAACACAACTCTTGACACACTACCTTTCCTTCAGAGCTTCTTTTAAAGCTTGAACTTACAAATGTTTTTTTTCCCCTTCTGGGACCTTCATGGATGTTCTTTGCCTTCTATTGAACAAGCTTCCCCAGACTCATTTCACGGAAAACTTATTTCTATCCTAGAGGTTTCTCTATGTATTACTTCCTCAGATCGGCCTTCCCTGGCCTCTCAGTCTATAGAAGGCTAGTTTTCCCTATTATTCTTGCTCATGAAAGCCTCCTTCCCTCTCTTGTAATATTACCCCACCTGATAATGATATATTCATGTGTATGCATCTTTAATGTCTATTTCTCCTGCCAAGTTACCAGCTCCATGAAGATAGACATCCCATTTGTATCGCTCATCATTATGTTTCTGGGGCCCAGCATAACCCCTGGCACATATTAGAACTTAAGCAATCAAAGGCAACAAAGTAAGTGGGATTGTTTGTGCAGCTACCAGGACAACACAACAAGAACCAAGTAGTTATTTGTTCTCTTTATGTTTTTGTTTTCTTTGACAGGAATTCAAACACACATTCCTATTTCAACCGCCATGATATTGCTTATGGTTAGACAAAATTGAATAAATAATTTAAGAACTTTAGAATTTCTCCTACATTGCCCTAAGTTGAAACCTGGCAAAGGTCTGAAGGCAACAGCGGTAGGTGAGTGGAGGGGTAGGTGGGGCAGAGTTAGCAGGTATGCTTTGCTTTTTTCCTTGTTGAAAGAATTTACTCAGTTTTCCAGCTTTTCTAGAATTGTCACAGAATTCTTTCTTTCTTGCTAACATGTCTTACAGCTGCTCTTTCTTGTTTCTGTACCAATATTTAATGTATTTTCACTTGATAAAGCTATTTTTCTCCTTCCTCTCCATTTCTACCCTACTAGAATACCTTCCCTTAACTCACAAGAACTTGGCTTCTTCACTTCACCTGTCTTTGCAAATCCTGAGCAAGTCTTACCCTTCTCTCCATCCCCATCTCTCTATTTCAGTCTTCTAGACAGCTTTGTCTTTATAATATTTTCAAAAGTGAAATAAATCATCTAAGAAGATCATCACTTCGTTATCTAATGAAGCTTTGTTATCGCCTACTTCTTCAGCCTTTTCCTAGTCCCTATATATGTGAGGACAGGGCAATTCCTGATTTAAAAAACTCAGTGCTCCTTGTTGTGATGAGTACTGGAAGTTGCATGTAAGTGATGAAACAACGAATTCAACTCCTAAAACCAATATTGCACTGTATGCTCACTAACTAGAATTTAACCAGAAATTTGAAAAGAGAGAGAGAGAGAGAGAGAAAGCCCTCAGTACTCAATGTTCTTTGCTCAAAATCTTCCCTCAAGACAATTCATTTCTACTCAGTTTCACACTCAAAATCTCATCCTTGCTATTTTTAGGCAACATACCTATGATTAAACACAAGTAGTAGATATTCCTTTATAGATAGATCACACTTACCAATCTAAATTTTCTTACACATGATTTTCCCCTCAGAAACTCTGTAGTAGAGAAGACAGTAGAGAGGACAGAGAACATGCCTTCATTTTACTCCCCAAGAAGCTGAGGCATGGAGAAGATTTATTCCTTAGAATTTTTCAGCAGAAGGTGAACTTTGAAGTTTATAGAAGCAGGTCAGTGAGGAAATGGAAACCCTCAACTGTTAGGGGTTACAGAGATAGCCAGTTCCTTCTAGAAGTGTTTTCTTCCCTTGGCTCCACTCATGGACTTCTCTGGAGACAATGGTAGGTGAGTTTGCCTGGTACCAACAAAGGCTTGCTCCATACATGAATAGCAAGTATTAAAGCCCAGGGGCCTTACGTGCATCCTGGAAGGAAGCAGGAAAACAACCAGAGGGGAAAAGGACAGGAGGACAGTGGGGGGGGGGGGGGGGGAGGAGATTAAGTGACAGAGGAGGAAAAAGGTGTGAAATAATTTGCCCCTAATTGGTCCTTATGAAAATTTGATATATGAAAATTCCTACTTGAAAACGAGATAAATAAAGAGGTAATTATTTGCATTACAAATTAACTCTTCACTTCAAAAGAGTATTTACCACAGGTGTGATTCTGCGATGTGAGAATTTAGAAAGGAATATGACTTGGGGGAGGGAGGAGGTTCAAACAATAAAATCCTGATTATATAATATAATAGGAAATAATCCACAGATAAAGGGGGAGACATCTAAAGAAAGAGGTGGTTGTACAGGGAGCTCTCTGCAGAGCTCAGGTTTTAAAAAGGTACACCAACAAAAGACAGAGAGAGGGGATTATAGATAAGCTTGAACACAAAAGACTATCATGCACCTTCAAGAACAAAATAAAGGAGGCTAAAGTCAGGAATAAACCTAGCTTTACAAAAAGTGCTAAAGACTGTTATAAGGATGTGAAAGCTTTGCTTAGAGTTGAGAGAACAAACGTGGGGCAATTTGCTCTTTGAGTAAGTGAGGTGGTGCAATGTTAACGGGAGTTAGGTAGTTCTTACATTTTTCTATTATTTATTTGCTTCTGTCTTTTCCAAGGTGCAAAAAGACAGAGGAAATTGGATTTTTCTTAGGTGGTGTGGAAGGAGTGTATTGATATTAGTCCACCTGGGCAAGGAATGGAGATTCCCAGGGTCTGGGCATCAAAGACAGGAGGAGACCTGGGGTTCCCCAGGCCAGATTTGGGAAATAGGTGGGGAAAAGACCTAGGGAAGGACGAAGTCAAGAGGACGGTGATCTGTCCCTTCCCTCTTCCACAATCTATTCAGATCTTGAGTAAATTCCACTAAAACTTATTGTTTACTATAAATGGATTTCTTATAGAAATAGAAGATGAAACTCAGCTTGGTTCCCCAGGGGACCTGGGGAAGATGAAAACCCACTTTCAGATGCTGGGGACAGAGAAAAGAAAGGGACAGCAGGATATACCACCTTCCATTCTGAAAGGAAAATGCAGTGAGAATTGAAGTCCCACATGGGTGAGAAAGCTAGAAAACGGGGAACATTTCTAAATAGATTTAAGTTTCTAGTGCTGGAAGCATTCAATGCCAGGAAATTGAAGTCCTGTGCAGAGCAAAGGGATTCTCAGAGCCTTTATTATAATCTATTGGTGATTACAGCTAATGGAGGAAGCGCCTGGAGACTGAAGGCTTTTCACAAATGGAAACATGTTAGATTCTACCAACTGTGAATCAGTAATCCCTGACATCCATTCTACGGCAGATGATTCCTGTAAGCTTAAGCCAATCATGATATTCCATTCCCTTTGCCAGGATGGATTTTAGAGTGCAACAGTGACTTACTCCTGGTTCATAGGACACAAGCAGGGGGCAAGTGGCTGCCTTTGGCTCAGGTTATGATCCTGGGGTCCTGGGATGGAGCTCCACATGGGGTACCCCTGATGGGTGGAGAGCCTGCTGCTTCTCCTTCTCCCTCTGCCTGCTGCTCTGCCTACTTGTGCTCTTTCTCTGTCAAAAACATAAATAAAATCTAAAAAAAAAAAAAAAAAAAAAAAGACACAAGCCGAGGTCTGCGAGGGGTAACAGGCAAAGAAATGACATGAAGAAGTGGAGAGTGGGTCTGCTGCTGGTGGACATCATTGTGTAGGACAGGACTCCTGAACTACCCCATCATTACCTTGTACTAATGGAGGTAGGGAGTGAGGAGCCAGCTTCTGTGCAAAGCCAATACAAAATTCCCGCCGGGATCTGAAAGTGGAGTATTCCTGGGAAGTCTTTTATTAGCTGATATGGAGTAAAGTGAAGAAGCAATTGCCATTAATTTATGTAGAAACATTTGAGCATTCCCTAAACACCCCCCCCCCCAATAACCTTTTGGGACCTTTCTGATACCTTAGGACACACCTTGCTAACAGACGCACAGAGAAATCAAGATGAAGTACAGATGCTCCCAGACACCATTCAAAGCTCTGATAGCTGGATGCTGAGATGCCCTGTGGAGCTCCCGGGGAAGGAGATGGGCGCAGCCATTTTGGCTGCCCGGAGGGCCTGAAGGGCTTGCTGCGACATAAGCTCAGAGCACTACTTTTGCTTTTCACCTTCTTTTGTATAAGAGAAAATGCTCTTTGGATTTCTTTGGTTTGCAAAAACAGGTGCCACTATAGGTCTTTGTGAAAGCAAAGTGGTATGACTAGAAATTTCAGAAGGCAGGAGATACCTATACCCGGGGGCAAGCAGAGAGGTGAGCTAGAAAGAGCCTAAATCCATTACCCTGATCCCCAAACCAGGCGAAGACCACACCAAAAAGGAGAATTTCAGACCAATATCACTGATGAATATGGATGCTAAGATTCTCAACAAGATCCTAGCAAACAGGATCCAACAGCACATTAAAAAGATTATCCACCATGACCAGGTGGGATTCATCCCTGGGTTACAAGGATGGTTCAACACTTGCAAATCAATCGATGTGATAGAATTGAATAAGAGAATCACATTGAATAAGAGAAGAGAGAAGAACTACATGGTCCTCTCCATTGATGCAGAAAAAGCATTTGACAAAATCCAGCATCCGTTCCTGATTAAAACGCTTCAAAGTATAGGGATAGAGGGAACATTCCTGAACTTCGTAAAATCTATTTATGAAAGACCCACAGCAAATATCATCCTCAATGGGAAAAAGCTCACAGGCTTCCCGTTGAGATCAGGAACACAACAAGGATGCCCACTCTCACCACTCTTGTTCAACATAGTATTGGAAGTCCTAGCAACAGCAATCAGATAGCAAAGAGAAAAAGCCTAAATCCATGATGACGTTGGTAAGTCACTGAGTCTGCCAGCCTGAAGCTCATACTACTTAGAGTTCTTCATAAGTGGTAGCAGTAAACTTGCTCCTTAAGGCAATTTGAGACAGGGTTTTCTGCCATTTGGGGCAAAGAAATCCTAACTGATAACAATAGTATGTATTGGATTCAAAAAACATTTTACAGATATTTTCACACCAGCCTTGATATAAAACTAACCCGGGGCTAGACAACAGTGGCAAGTGTCTCTGTGGATGGCCAAAAGAGTGGTAGGAACCTGTGCATATCCTGCAAACATTGTTTGGCTCTGAGGATTCGAACCAGCCTTGATGTTTTACCAATATCCTGACCACATTCCCTTTGATATCTTCTTCCATTTGAAGGTAATTCGAATCTCAAATCCAGTCTAAGGCAGAAGACAGAGTTACAGTTCAAACGGACTTTGCAAGCTGGAATGCTAGGATACAACCAACAAGTTGAACAGATGACAAATACAAGATCCAGCACTGGCTCCAAAAATCTAGGACACATCTTAGGACTGAAGTTCAAGGGAGACTTGGTTTAGTAGAATTTTAATGGAAGACATCTGGGAACTTTAGGTGAGTATGGATTATGGATGTTATGGTCTACTGCCTGGATTCCTCTTTCAAAATGAAAACAACAATTCTCCCAGCTGTGGGGGTTTTGGTAGCTAATGGCCAATGGCTCTCAGCTGAGTCCCTCTCCAGACATGGTCCTCAGCTGAAAAGAGCCATGCTCTTCCCAAGTTGGGCCTTTTCCTTGGAGATAGCTGCTTTTCATACTTGATTGATATGTGGGTATAAAGGCCTGGTCCATGTACCTAAGGGTGGCAGAAGTCTGAAGGGCTGTCTCAGATCCAGGGAACCCTATGTGATCTGCTAAAGCCCTTGTTATAATTGAATTGTAGTAATTTGGCTCATAAGATCTGGGGAACTCAATGGCATAGGAAATATCATTGATAAGAAAAATGCCCTGTAGATTTAATGGTAAGCCTCAGCAGGAAAACCCAAATCGACCCCTAAGATTCAGAAGTGAGGCAAGCTATCTGTAGCAGGGAAGTATATACCTTTAGAAAAACAGCTCCTGGGGCGCCTGGGTGGCTCAGGTCATGATCCCAGGGTCCTGGGATCGAGCCCCACATCGGGCTCTCTGCTCAGCAGGGAGCCTGCTTCCTCCTCTCTCTCTGCCTACTTGTGATCTCTGTCTGTCAAGTAAATAAATAAAATTAAAAAAAAAAAAAAGAAAGAAAAACAGCTCCTGGTACGCTACTGGTTCTTGGCAGAATCAGGGGAACTGACCATATGATACCAAGGGTCCGTGCAGCCAGAACTGCCCATCACAAATTCTGTCAGACCCCCAACAACAATCTGAAGGAAAGAAAGTTGTACATCCAGGGTCAGGTATGAGCAGAGCCAGAGAACAAAAATAATAAGCTGCATGGTAGGTGGCCCAGACCTCTGTGGCATTCACCACTCTTGCACTAATACTTCATGCTTAGCTCATAATTATGGCTACCGTGGGGTGAGAAGAAAAGCTGAATTTGGTCTATGAGTAGGTAAAATCAGCATGTGATTGAAACTAAAAGTAGCCTATGGCTGTACTTCATGGGTGCCGTCCACTCAGGGATGTCTCTGAAAAATAGAGATAAGTGGAATTCTTCCTAATGGACAAAGCCTGTCAAAAGAGATACTTTGAGATAAGAATATATATCACTCATGGGCAGTAGTGAATGGCTTGACTAGTGAACTCTCCACAACCTAGGAAATATAATGTCTTAGCTAGTTGATGCTAGCCAACTTGTATCAGTGCAATAGGCACAGTTAGGGAGAGATGGAGTCACCATCCTAGCAAGGTTAATTGACCTTGATCATCAGGAGAAGGTAGTCCTTCTCTTACATAACAGAGATAGAAAAGAATACTTCTTTGCCCAATTTTGATGATAAGGGACAAATACAACAGACATAGCCTGAGAATGGTGAGGTTGTAGGCTATGTGTGGCCCCAAAATGTGGGCTCTTTCTTGCTAAGGCTGCTCTAATTACTGCTACTGTTGGAATATCCAGCCTCCTAGCAACAGACACTTGCACTGAGCTCCCAATATGGCCCCAGCTCTTGAAAGATCAACCAGCTTCTTAGCAGCAAGTTAATTACAACAGCTGCTCCCATATTGTGATTCATCTTGATTAGAATTGACCAGAACTGACTAATACTCCAATTTGGACTTGCCCTTCCTACTCACACAGCCTCAGCCAGACAGTGCTTTTGCCGCATTTGATCCACTGGAATAGAACACTGGCAAAAATAGCATCAGACCAAGGTAATTGCTTATATCAGTGGAGGTATGACCGGCCATGCGCACATGACCGTGAGCTCCACTGCTTCTATTACACCTCCCAGAAGCTGCTAGTCTGAAGGAACATGCAGCGGTTTTTCGGATGCACAATGGAGGCATCAACTTGGACATGATATTCTGATGATGGGGCGCCAGCTTTCAGACATTGGATATGCTCTAAATCAAAGACCATTGATGTTGCTTAACCCATCAGTAGAATACATGGATCTAGGAAACAAGAAATAGAAATAGAAGTGTTCCCACTAAACATTATTTTCCCTGACCCGCTTGAAGAATTTTGTACTTCTTGTCTCTGCTCTTTTGGACTCTGGATTTAAAGGGGCTTGTTCTTCTTATTTTTAAAACAACTTTATTAAGGTGTATTTTACATAGTGTATAATTCACCTACTTGAAGTGTATAACTCAATGATTTTTAGTAAGGTTACCAAGTTGTACAACCATCACAATAAATCAGTTTTAAAATATTTGTATTGTCCCAATAATATCCTCATGCCCATTTACTAGTAATCTCCATTCCTACCCTCTGCTCCAGGCAACCACTAATCTTCTCTCTGTATAATTTTACCTTTTCTGGACATTTCACAGAATGGAATAATACCACATATATAGTCTCTGGCGGTTTGCTTCTTTCTCTTAGGAAAAGATTCTGAGATTTATCTATGTCATAGTATGTATCGTTAGTTTGTTACTTTTCATTGTTGAATAGTATTTTGTTATATTGGATACACCATATTTTGTTTATCCCTTCACCAATTGATGGATGTCTGGACGGTTTCCAACTTTTGGCTGTTGTGAATAACACTATAAGGAATATTAATGTACAAGTCTTTGTGTGGATATTTGTTTTCATTTCTTTTGGGGAGATGCCCAATCGCAGAATCACCAGATGATATGGTAAATCTATGCTTAACTTTTTAAGAGACTGTCAAACCATTTTCCAAAGCAACTGTACTATTTTGCATTCTTATTGGCAATGTGTAAAGATTCCCATTTCTCTACCTGCTTTCTAACATTTGTTATTCTCTGTCTTAAGCCACTCTTGGATGACTAATGATGTTGATTATGGTTTTATGTGTTTATGGGTGATTCTTTATCTTCTTTACTAAAATGTATGATTAAATATTTTGCCTTTTTTTGGACTGGGTGACTGGGTTATTTGTTTTCTTATTATTAAATTGTAAAAGTTATTTGTATATTCTGTTATATCTTTTTTTTTTTTTTTAAGTAAGCTCTATGCTTCAGCAAGGGGCTTGAATTCATGACCCTGAGATCAAGAGTTGTACGCTTTACTGACCGAGCCAGCTAGGCATCCCTTGTACATTCCAGATGCAGTCTCTTATCAGATACGTGTTTTGCAAACATTTTAGAAGCCAATCTTATTGTTTTTAAATGGTGCCTTTTGACATGCAAAGTTTTGAGTTTTCATAAGATCCAATTTATTCTTTCTCTTTTGATGGTGCTTTTAGTATCTCATGAGAAATCTTTGCCTATGTTAAGGTCTCAAAGATTTTTCGCTTGCATTTTCTTTTAAAAGTTTTATTGTTTAGCTCTTATATTTAATTCTGTGCTCCATTTTGAGTTAATTTTGGGTTATGGGATGAGCTGGGACCTAAATTGTATTTTTGCATCTGAATATCTAATTGTCCTAACACCATTTGTTTAAAAGGCTCTCCTTTCTTCAGCAGATTACCTTTGTTGAAAATCAATTGACCAGAGATACAAGGATTTGCTTCTAGAATTTCAGTTGTGTTTCATTGATCTATATATCTATCTTATGACAATACAGCACTCTTTTTTAAAAAATCAATGTATTTATTTTCAACATAACAGTATTCATTGTTTTTTCACCACACCAAGTGCTCCATGCAATCCGTGCCTTCTATAATACCCACCACCTTGTACCCCAGCCTCCCCACCCCCCCCTCCCCCCGGCACTTCAAACCCCTCAGATTGTTTTTCAGAGTCCATAGTCTCTCATGGTTCACTTCCCCTTCCAATTTCCCCCAACTCCTTTCTCCTCTCTAACTCCCCATGTCCTCCATGCTATTTGTTATGCTCCACAAATAAGTGAAACCATACGATAATTGACTCTCTCTGCTTGACTTATTTCACTCAGCATAATCTCTTCCAGTCCCGTCCATGTTGCTACAAAAGTTGGGTATTCATCCTTTCTGAAGGAGGCATAATACTCCATAGTGTATATGGACCACATCTTCCTTACCCATTCGTCCGTTGAAGGGCATCTTGGTTCTTTCCACAGTTTGGCGACCATGGCCATTGCTGCTATAAACATTGGGTACAGATGGCCCTTCTTTTCACTACATCTGTATCTTTGGGGTAAATACCCAGTAGTGCAATTGCAGGGTCATAGGAAGTTCTATTTTTAATTTCTTGAGGAATCTCCTCACTGTTCTCCAAAGAGGTTGCACCAACTTGCATTCCCACCAACAGTGTAAGAGGGTTCCCCTTTCTCCACATCCCCTCCAACACATGTTGTTTCCTGTTTTGTTAATTTTGGCCATTCTAACTAGTATAAGGTGATATCTCAATGTGGTTTTAATTTGAATCTCCCTGAGGGCTATTGATAGTGAACATTTTTTCATGTGTCTGATAGCCATTTGCATGTCTTCATTGGAGAAGTGTCTGCTCATATCTTCTGCCCATTTTTTTATATGATTGTCTGTTTTGTGTGTGTTGAGTTTGAGGAGTTCATTATAGATCCTGGATATCAACCTTTTGTCTGTACTGTCATTTGCAAATATCTTCTCCCATTCTGGTTGCCTCTTTGTTTTGTTGACTGTTTCCTTCTCTGTACAGAAGTTTATGATTTTGAGGAAGTCCCAAAAGTTTATTTTCACTTTTGTTTCCTTTGCCTTTGGAGACATATCTTGAAAGAAGTTGCTTGTGGCTGATATCGAAGAGATTACTGCCTATGTTCTCCTCTAGGATTCTGATGGATTCCTTTCTCACATTGAGGTCTTTTATCCATTTTGAGTTTATCTTTGTGTACGGTGTAAGAGAATGGTCGAGTTTCATTCTTCTACATATAGCTGTCCAGTTTTCCCAGCACCACTTATTGAAGAGCACTCTTGATAACTGTATCTTTATAGTAAGTTTTGAAATTGGGAAGTAAACACTCTCCAACTCTGTTCTTCTTTTAATAAGAATTAATTTTGGTTATTCTGGACTGTTTGCATTTCCATATAAATTTCACAATCTGCTTATAAGTTTCTGGGGACTGGGGGGAAAGACCTGTTGGACTTTTGAGAAGGATTGTGTTGCATATACAGATCAATATCAAGAGATTTACCATCTTAACAATATTGAGTCTTCTGATCAGAGAACATGGAACCTCTAGGTCCTGTTCTTTTTCTATTTCTTGTTAAAGTTAAAAGATCATTAAGGCAAAATTCATAAACATAAAAGTAACCATTTTTAAATGAACAATTCAGTGGCATTTAGTACCCCTATCTATTTTGAGACCAATATCACCCCCAAAGAAATTGTATATCCATTAAGCAGTTACTCCCCATACCCTTCTCTCCTACTTTTGGAAACCACCAATTTACTTTTATTTCTATGGATTTAACTATTGTAGATATTTCATAAAGGTGAAATCATACAATAGTGACCTTTTGTGCCTAGCTCTTTCCACTTATTATAATGTTTCTGAGGTTCAACCACATTGTAGCACATATCAATATGTCATTCCTTTTTATGGCCAAATAATATTCCATTGTATGGCTATACCATGATTTGTTTACGCATTTGTGTGTTGATGGACATTTGGAATCTTTCCAAATTTTTGGCTACTACGAATAGTGCTGCTATGAACATTTCTATGCAAGTGGGTTTCTTGGTTTTGTTTTGATTTTTGCTTTGAATCCTTGTTTCTAATTATTTAGGTTATACACCTAGGGATGGAATTGCTGGATCATGAAGTAATGCTAGGCTTAACTTTTTAAGGTAAAGAACCTTGTTCTTTTTTTTTTTTTTTAAGATTTTATTTATTTGTCAGAGAGAGAGAGAGGGAGGGAGGGAGAGAGAGAGAGAACAAGTAGGGGGAGCAGCAGGCACAGGGAGAGGGAGAAGAAGACTCCCCACTGAGCAAGGAGCCTGATGTGGGACTTGGTCCTAGGCCCCTCAGCTCATGATCTGAGCCAAAGGCAGATGTTTAACCTACTGAGCCACCTAGGCATCCCAGGAGCCTTGTTCTTAAAGGAGGAATATGTATAGTAGGGGATGAAAACCCCATTAAGCTTTAAGTTATGGCTTTTACCTAGTCATTTGGAGCTCCTAGTGCCAGAAGGCCAACAGATAAGTGATGGAGCATCCTGGCAAATATAATTGAATCCTGATAATCAGGAGAAGTTAAGGATGTTGTGACACAGTAGGGATGGGGAAGAACACATTGGTGCCTGGATGGTCCACTGAGGTGTCTCTCTGGATTCCTTTGTTTAATTTTACCACTACATAGGTAAGTGTAGCAGCCACAGCCTGAGAAGGTCACCATAGCCCACAGGGTCACCCCATCAGATATGTCCCTAGACCAGAAGAGTGCTAACCGGTAGTGAGAAGAATCTAGAATAGATGACAGAAGAAGGCGATGATGAGAATTATTTTGGCATTGAGACCAGTTGCTTTGACAGAGATTATAGGCCATCCCATTCAACTTCCACAGGAAGAGAGACAAACTAGATTCCTGATGAAGCTGTTTCTAGAATTTACTACATAAGGAAAGTGGAGTCAAATGGCATATAGTGCATGATGCACACCCCCTCTTCAGAACTGAGGAATTTGTTCCCCCAACTTGCCAGGAGAGTTGATAGTGAAATCTTTCAACTGCACAGATCTTTCTTGCCTAAGGCATCCCTCCTTCCTGGGGATAGTCCACCTCCAGTTTTTGGCTTGGGCCATAAAAGGCCCTGCCCCCTGAGAAATCCCAGTGAGATTGTCTGAGTTCCTTGTGTGACTACATCACATTTCAACTCCTCCCTCTGCTGAATCTTACTTCTTTCACGTACAGGTGGTTGATCCCTAAGGTATATCCCATTAAAGTGACCCATTCAGAGTGCGGATCTCCTTCTTAGGGTTGCAATATGATTCCGTGTAATTTGTTGGGTCATTCAAAATTGAACATTCCAATCATGCAGAAATGAGTCTGCAGCACTCTGAACTGGTTAAACAAACCATATTTAGAAGATTATATTCTTGCTGGGCCCTTGCATTTTAACAGGAATACTAACAACATGGCTACATCCAGAAGAAATCAACAAAGATGGAGAGTGCAAGAAAATATTACCTGGAGTAGAGAAAGAGGAATTGAGACTTTGGCAAACTGTCTGAGACACCCCACAAAGGTTGCCATTGGGAAAATGGAATAGAAGTTTCTGTGCTGGAGAAAAGAATAGGAGCACAAAGGTAGATTTTATAAGAAGGCAGATTTTGGCCGAAAGGTGGAAAGAGTTTTCTAAAGGATGGCCAGTCACATGTATTGGGAAGAAGTGATCCAGCTTTTTAATACAGCAGGGTGGTGATCATGGGTCAGGGATATTAGAGAGAATTTCTTCAGTGACTTGGAGACCAGGCTAAAGTCCCTCCCAAGTTTCAAATCCCATGATTTTATGTTGTGAAAAATCACAAGCTTTTCAAGGGTCTTTAATATGAAGTCTTATGGAATCTGCTCAAAGCATAAGGCAAGACTCCATTATGTAAGTTTTTCTTAAAGGCAAACACCATCTTTACCATTGCCCATCTGGAGTGGTGCTACATGAAGTAGGGGAGCTACATGATATTCCTTCAGTTTTCCTCAGCTCTAATGAGTTTGCTATTGCATTCCTTTTCATTTCATTTTATTTATTTTTTAAGACAGAGACAATTAAGGATGGTCTTTGAAGAGTTGGACTTTTATTAATAAGCATGCTTGTAGGTTTTCAGGGCTCAGAAGATAATTTATGAGCTTCTAGAATTATGTTTAGCTTGTCTTATCATAGCTTAGGAATTCAGACTTACCATTTTATTGATAACAAATCTGAGTGCCAGGAAGTTTGCACACTTGACTCAGGCCACTAAAAAGGCTATATGCCAAGGCTGGAATCTGACCTCTTACATTCTGAATGACACAACTTTTGTGCATTACCCCAAGTCATCCAAGTTCCAAGTCCTCTTGCCTTCCAGATCACTTTCTCCGTATTTTATGGATTGATTTGTGTCCCCTCCAAAAGATATGTTGAAGTCTTAAACCCCAGAATCTGTAAATGTAAGCCTCTTTTGAAATAGAGTCTTTGCAGATATAATCAAGTCAAGATGAGGTCACATTGGATCAGGCCAGGTTTTAATTTGATAACTTATAAGAAGAGGGAAACTTGGACACAAACACACACATACAGCAGGGAAATACCATGTTAAGTCGGAGGAGAGGTTGGAGTTATGCCGCCCCACTTAGGGATACCGAAGATTGCTGGCAACCACCAGAAACTAGAAAGAGGCAAAGAAAGATCTTCCCCTACAGACTTCAGAGAGAGCATGGCCCTGCCAACACCTTGATTTTGGACTTGAAGCTTTCAAAACTATGAGAGAAGTCTCTGTTATGTTAAGCCCCATGGTTTGTGGCCATTTGATACAGCAGCCCTAGGAAATGAATGTACTATATCCGGGGCACTTTTCTCAGGAAGGAAGAGGTGGAGCAAGAGGAAACACATTCGGCTCAGACATCATGAAGAACACAGACAGAAAGTCTTGAGGGGTGTGTGTATTCTGCTTCTCATTCCCTGGTCAGGAGATGAGCAAAGACCCCCCCCCCCCCCCGCCAAGGTCACCCTTAGCAAGCACACACCTGCCATCAGCCTAACATCAGATCATGCTATACTTGGGCATGTGGCTGGCAGAGCAGGGAAAGGGTGTGCTGTTAAGGACTAGCCATTTGCCTAACAACTTCACTACAAATTCAGCCAAGTATCCTGGGTACATGTAGGGAATAAAAGACAAGAGAAAAATCAGATTTCATGTGGGTGGCTGAACAGATTGTGCCTGATAACATGAGACAATTAGAGAATCAGCAAGGAGAAAGAAAGATGGGCTGTGAACCAGAGGGGAATAAAAATAGCTGCTTGGGGGGGAGGGATGATGATGATGATGGTGATGGTGGTGGTGGTGGTGGTGGTGGTGGTGATGTCAATGATAACAATCTCTCACACTTGTTACAACTTTATAGTTGGCAAAACACTTCTAATTCATGATGTCTAATTGTTGTCTAGTGAGGAAGACCATTGGGGCGGGTGGGGCAAGAGGTCCCAGGACTTGCGCTTGGCACTGACTCCCAGGTTCTGCCTCTGTCAGCGTGTGCGACAGAGCCGAGCTGACACTGGCATCACCCTCCACTGAGTCTCTGTGTCAGGAGGTAGTCATGGAAACTCACTCCCTTCCTAAGCTGATGAGGAGAGAATTAGGTAGAAAGGAGGAATCAAGTTAATTGCCTGTCATCCCCTCTCTGCTCTTTGTGTGTTGATTCAAATTAAGCTTTTTCAGTTTTCTGATGTCAGCAGATACCAAAGGATGAGAGCACAGGCCTGGGAGTCAGGACCTGCAGGAAACAGCCAGTTCTTAGAAAATCCCTGAACCCTTCTGCTTCTCTGTTTAGTTCTGACCCAAGCATTCAGGAAAACAAATTTCTTTGCCTGACTCCTAACCCCCTCTCCTGCCCCTCGATTTCTGGCCCAAACTCTCTGAACTGCCTTCATTTTAACCATCTCTGACTCTGCATCCATTTAGTCAGCCATTACCCTCCTCTTGCAGAGAAAAGAGCAAAGAATTCTAATTGAATTCTGCATTTATTGAAATTCACTGTAGCTCAGAGGGAAGTAATTAAATAAGTCAGTTAAGTAAGTCGTCTGTGATGTGTGTTGCCCACATGGAGGGAAGTGGAGGGAAGACCTAGAGGTTTTCGGCGACTGGGATCACCACTAGCTTGGTTGTCACCTGTGCAGAACAGGAAGAGGTCTCCAAAGATGAGGCCCTTTCCTTTCCCGTCCTATGATCTCTTCTCTACAGCCAGATGGAATTATTTGAGATTCCTTGCGTGCTCCTTGCTTGTTCATATCTTCAGCTCTTCAAAAGGTTTTCTCTGCCTAGAACACCCTCCGTACTTCTGAATTATGTCTTAACCCTGACAATACTTGTCTGGGAATCCTCTTTAGGGCTGAATAGAGGACTTCCCAAAACCACGAAATCCCTTTACTATAGACAAAGAGCAGGTCATCAGTGTACACACAAATTCGACCTCCCCACTGTACTACAAGCGTTGGGGGCAGGGACCCTGTCTCCTTTGATGATGTTTCCCAGCACTATACCATGCCCCGCACATGGAAGGTGGTAAATCAGTATTTACTGAATAAGCAGTTCGATGAAAGGAGTATAGAGGTTAGAGTATAGAAGAAAATATTTACTTATGATTTAGAGTTGAATGTTGGTTGTAATCTCTCTGGATTTCTATACTATTTGCATTTCACCCAAATAGTATGGCGGGCCCTGAGGCCTTTTTTTAGGGCCCAGAACAGGTTTGCCCCAAGAACTCTGCCTTGCTTCATTCAGGCCAGCGTCTCTCCTGGAACTTTTCACCACGTTGGCTCTGAAAGTAGCAAGCTGTGAGGTTAAGTGCTGGCTCATGGTGGAAACTACAGAGGCAGAGGTGGTAGAATGAAGACTCCCAGGCTGAAGGGGCTGAAGAGAGTGCTCGGAATTCTTCTAGAAGGTTCTTCCTGGACCAGAAGAAAATTCTGGGAAAGGGATGTTGTCTCAGATTAGGGATAAGAAGGCTGCTGTCTAGGGAAAAGATGCCCCTCAGTAAGGATGAAGGTGACAGGATGACTCTCTCCTTGTATCTACATGGAGTTTATAGTTTTTATAGAAGAGTTCAGTATATTGGCACTCTTATCTGTCGTTAGCCAATGGGGACAATTATTCTGGACTTCCGTTTCCTTTTATATAAATGAAGGAGAGAGTAGAACCAAATGCTCTCCAAGGTCTGTCACCTGTTTTTTTTTTTTTTTTTAAAGATTTTATTTATTTGTTTGACAGAGATCACAAGTAGGCAGAGAGGCAGGCAGAGAGGGAGAGGAGGAAGCAGGCTCCGCGCTGAGCAGAGAGCCCAATGCAGGGCTCGATCCCAGGACCCTAAGACCATGACCTGAGCCGAAGGCAGAGGCATTAACCACTGAGCCACCCAGGTGCTCCTGTCACCTGGTTTTATACAAACAGATTATGACTTTGCTGTGTGACTGTTTTAGAAGTCAAACGTAGCAGGAGAGTGAGAGCATTGCATTGGGCAGGCCGCCTCGGGAAGTTAAGGGGTGGAGATGGGTCAGGCAGGCTGAGGATCTTCCTGGGACCATGGCTCCGTTTTTTTCTCCCCGTCTTTTTCTCCCACCCATTTTCCTCTCTGGTGGAAAGCAGTGAATCCTAGCGGTTAGTTGCATGGGCTTGCGAATCAGGTAGATGTACACTTAAACCCCAGCTCTGCCCAGTTGAATGTGTGTGACCTTGGCCTGTTAGCCTGTTTCCTCACCTCCAAAACTGAGTTTATCTTCTCTTAAGGAAATCCTAAGGTTTTAATGACTTGGTGGAAAGGAAGGATACACAATATTTGCCATCCTTCTTCTTCATAAATATATTACTACTGACACTGTCTATGTTTTTATTTTTAGACATGGAATTTTATTAATTTTATTAATTTTAACCCACTATCCTACTTTTTTTCTGTTTATTTTGCATGGAAAATCCTAGGAATCATGTACTTTTACTTCTTCAGATATGTAACAGTCTTAGTCCCCAGTTCTGCTTGCCCAATAAACCCCTTGAACTAGATGGCATGAGGTACAGGAAGCTAGCAGGCACACAGAATTTTTCCACCAGACTTACAATATAAATACTATTTTAGGCAATAACATTTTAAAAATGCTGGCATTAAAAGCATTCAGGAGTAACAGGTAACTAGTCACTGGGGATATAAATTTCCTTCTTACACACTTAAGGGTTAGAGGAATAAAGATGGGGCAAAGAAGCCTTGGATTCTTTGTAAAGTTCTTGTGTACTTCAAAATTTTACCAGCATCACAGTGGACATCTGTCACACCTGTGCACTAACAGCTCTTCACAGTAAATTTATTGAAGTTCAAGATGATAACACTTCATAAATTATCCATAAATTGTATCTGGATTCTCTAGGCAATGAGAAATAGCTTCTGTAGGTGAAAAGGGAAGTGGTGAGAATATTCGAGTTCCTTCTAACTGCAATTTTGAATAACATCAACACATTATTTCTATTATGCCTTTCATTTCAGTTGTTGGAGTGGCCCTGTGCAGACTCTGCACTGGGCCTTTATGAAGACTATCCATGTAACATCTTTGGACAGCTACCCTGCCTGCTGCCCTCAGTTCTGAGGTCCTCTGACAGTCTAGGGGGAGTCCCTACTAACCTTACAGGTGAATGAAAAAACACAGAAGCAGGTGGTGGGCAAGAGCTGTCTTCTTCATTGTCATCAATCCAGAGCCTGGGAAGTGACTGGCACTTTGTAGACACTTAAGACTTAATGGGTTTAGGGTCTGAAAGTATTGGGTCTCTGTTAAGTAGGAGATGAAGATGCTTGGGTAGGAAAACCTTATAGTGTTATGAAAAACATTATCTAAGGCATGTTATGAACCATAGAGTTTAAAGTGAATCTATAGTGGGAGTGGCCACTTCCTTAACATCCTCATCCCGAATTACTCTGGAGTTGAGTCTCTGAGAATACAGGAATGGAGTCAGAGGACCTTCTTAGTGAGAGCTACTGGGCAGGGGTAGCAAGGTTTAAAAGCAAGCCCAGGTCCCAATGTGGGACAATGTCTCCCATGGGGTGAGGAATTTCCCTCATCAGCTGCAGCCAGATTCTACAGAGAATAAGGTGCCCTTATAATTCAGCATACAGCAAACAAAAGGAATGACCACAAGGGTATAGGCCCACAATTGCACAAGGTCAGCCTGTTGGTTTAAGTAGAGGCTTGAAGAAAGAGAGACTGGCTATTCTGCAATGGTTTACTGGCTGAGATTTCAAGGACCCCTGGCGAGTTGACAATTATATCTGTTCATTTTTTCCATCACTGTGATGAATCATGCCTCTGATGACAATTGTGTGTGTGTGTGTGTGTGTGTGTGTGTGTGTGTGTATAGAGTCATGTTTTACGAGCTTCTTTCTGAATTATTGCTTGTCATTCAGGGACCTCCCAACCACTTGAAGATTGCCCGGATGGAGTCAGATTTTAGCTGGGGAGGTAGAACATTCTGTTTAGGAAGAAGCAGTTGGTTAAACCTGCCACTCAGGGAGGTCCTGGCTCCGGGAGTCTTCTTCCTATCTCACGCCACAGAACACAGCACTGTCGTTCTGAGCGGGCCCTGGTCGATGGCCTCATGGCCTGTCAGCTAAGGGTGGGCACAGGGAGTCCATTCTCCTCTCCTTCAGCAAGACAGGATCTTGAGGAAGGCTTTACGGAACTCGACATTGAAGGTGGTATAGATCACGGGGTTGAGGGCACTGTTCACGTAGCCCAGCCACGTGGTGGCGCTGTAAAGCTCTGGGGACACATGGCAGGCTTGGCAGTGAGTATTGAGAACGTGGGTCAAAAAGAAGGGCAGCCAGCAGACAATGAAGGCCCCTGGGTTGCAAAAGAAGAGAGAAACTGGATCAGGGGTTTGCTTACTCCTTATGTTATAACATGAAAATGACTCACGGTTGTTTGCTTTGTGCCAGCCACCATGCTGGAATTGTACATGCCCCTTTAATTTTTACACCAACCCTATGAAGGAGGTGTGATTAGCCACCTCATTTTTCTTTCTTTCTTTTCTTTTCTTTTTGGATGAGAAAATTACATGTTTACATCTTTGATTCATCTCAGGCCTTTGTTCCTAAATCAACTTTTCTAGTTTGATATTTAGGTAGCTCTTTACTAGTCTTTTCTACTTCTCAGTTCAATTCAAATATTTATTTAATGTCTAGCCGTGCAAGACATGACCCTAGGCACTGACAGGGAAGAGGACCTTAAAGACATGACTGACGTTTCCTGCTGTTGAAATTACATCCAGGTATCCTCATGAAGTCCCTGAGACATGAGAAAGGAAGGTTTGTCAATGACAGTGAACAAGATGAATCGCCTTCACTAACTCTACATGCTATCTGTGATTTATCAACTTTTTCTCTTTAAATACATTTTCTATTTTTCTACTATAAAAATGAACCCTGATTTTGTACATTATGGAAAACTTGGTAAATACAGAAAAGTAGAAAGAAGAAAAATAACCACCCACCACTCAAAGACAATCACTTTTGACATCTTGGTGAATTAATTTTCATGTTTTTCTTTCTCTGTCTTTGAAATAATCTAGATGTTATCACACCATATGACAGCAGTTTTTTGCATCCTTATTTTTTCACTTAATATTTTAGAATAAGTAAGACTTTATTAAATATCCAATATATGCCAGACACTTTTATTGAATTATTATCTTATTTATTATTTGATTTATCCATTTTAATTTCATAGGATAGACAACAAACACAATGAATAAATGCAATTCAGTTAGGTCACATGTTCAATTTTATATCTCATAATTTCAGCCCAGGCCTTTTGAATTTTCCCAGAGTTAACATTGATACACAAACCCTTCTCAATTGTATTGCAAGCATTTATAAATATTACCACTATTGGATTTCCATTTCTGACAAATGTGTTTCCTTAGTACCCTCTGCCAGCTTCAACAAACTCAACCTAACCCAACCAAATTCAACCCAACTCAACCCAACTCAACATGATCCAAACTCACCAAGCACGATTGCCAGCATCTGGGTTGCCTTCTTCTCCCGAAGTGGCACTCCACGAGGCTGCAAGGGCCCCAGCTTTAGGGATGTCGACAACCTGCCATTACTGAGTTTTCGAACCTCTAAGCTGAGCTTGGGTGCCATGGTGGGGCTGAGGGAGTTCCGAGTCCTCCCCTCCCTCTTCAACTCTCCCCCGGCCTCTTGGAATCCGGGTCGCCCCAAGGCAGTATCTTGGCAGATGCTGTAGTAACGCTTCAGCTCCATGTGTGCCTGACTAGGGGAGAGTGGCTGTAGGTGGGACAAGAGAGGATCCTGACATTTTTGGGGACACTGTTTATCTTCTGCATGTTCCTGAAAAGGAAAGGGCATGCAAAGAAGTTAGAGGAAATCATCATTCTGTGAAACCTCTGAAGAGCACATCTGAGAATGTGGGATCATGAAAAGTTAAGGTACATGAAATCTGCTTCTGACTTCACAACTAAAAAATACCTACCAGATATAGAACATTTGAAAATCACAATGGCCCCTTGAGGAGGATAGTATAGGAGTATAGCTTGGCCTTTTTGAGTTAGAATGAGCTAGATATACAGAGGAACATGTGAAATGATGCTACTAAGATGTAAATCACAAAATCTGGAATGTGGGAAACCCTGTTAGACAAATGACTCAGTTTTTTTCAACAAATAAATGGCAACAACAACAACGATCGCATTTACCAGTTGCAAAGTATGGGTCTTATTTGAATTTCGAGTCAAATAAACTATGAAAGACTTGTAGGACAATTGGAATAATGTGAACACTGACTGGATATTTAATGATACTAGGAAGTTATTTATTTGCTTAGGGTTAGGTATTATGGTCATACATTTTATAAAGTCTTCCTTAGAGAGTCTTACAGAAATATTTTTGCTGAAATGTTATGATGTTTGAGATCTGCTTCATAAGAATCCAATGGGCATGGATGAGTGTAGGGGGAAGTGCAGATGAAATGAAATAAGATTGGCCATGAGTTAATTGCATGAGTTAATTGGCCCTGACTTAGTTGTATTTCTGCTTTTTTTATTTTTGAAAATTTCCATAATAAAAAGTGAAAAAGAAAGAAAGAAAGAAAAGATAAGAAAACCCAGGATTTTCACCTCAGCTTTCCTACTTATTAGAAGGACCCTTGGGCAAGTTAATTAAATACCTCTGAATCTCATTTGTAAAACAGAAAAGAAGTTGGGAAATTTTGGTTTAGGTTGGGTAGACCCTGAGAGTATGTGGACATTTCTGGTTATTTGGTGGGGATGTGTGTGTGCTCAACATCTAAACTTCTTTCCGTGTTTGAAGAATCAGACACTATATCAATCTCGAATAGCAGGCAGGACCCTTTAGCTCCCATTACTGAAGTTATAAAAGTCATATATTCATTCACTCTCCACACATCCTTACTAGACATCTAGAGCTCTGGCACATACACTAAGCCCAGCCAATTAGAAGTTTGCACCAAAGACCTTGAACTGGAGCTGGTGAAGCAGGGACACTTGAGAATTTGTCTAGCAGTGATATGAGTCACAGGTCTTCCAACCTGGTTCTTCCTTAGGCATGAACAGCATCATCTGAAGTTATTCTCCAACCTTCTCACTGAGTCTGAGCTACTTAGTATCCTTCCAGTAAATTCTTTTTTCTATATGTTAGTGTCAACAGCCAAGAATGCTCATTATTCTCTCCTTAGTTCAAGAAATCACAGAACTTCAAGTGATCCTTCCCAGATTGTATACTGGTGAGTGTATTTTTCAGCTCTCTGTAAACCCTCATCACTACTTTCATGGTGGGCATGAAGAAACACTGGATACTTTGGGTCTGTCTGGCAGAACCCTCCACTCCCAGATGGTAGGACAGACCAATTTCTCCAAACTCCTGGCAATGCCAGCCTCTTGCTTCTCTATTCTCTCTTTAGTAGTCTCCACTTTTCTCCTTTTAGGCTTGGAGTCTCCTCAGACCTTAGATCTGCTGTAGGTAACTTGAACATTCTTAACTATTAAAAAAAATATTTACAGTAAGACTCTCTAACTGCTACACCAGGACTATAAAAAAATGGTTAATTGGCTGTACAGAGATGGGACAAAACTCAGAATGAGTTCTTAAAATTTTATTCCTAATATTGGCTTGGAGTTCAGGGAGAGGAATATTGATCTTCTAACACCTCCATTCTGCACTCAGCTTGTGTCGGGGTGGGGCAGGGCTGGCTTGAATCCTTGAAAGGATAAGGATAAGGGTGACCATGAAATTGTCTTGGTTTTCCCCCTTATATAGTGGGAAATAGGACACTTGAAAGTCTCACATTAGCCTCTCTTCTGTGTTTTTCTTGGCTCTGCCCATGTGTGTTTCATTGACACCCTATTCCTTCTAGCCAGGTGACTCTAGATGGCATTTTCACACCATGTCCAAGCGTCACTGGTTCCAGTCATTGAGATCTAGCTCAAGAGTGATATGCTTTCTGTAGATCACTTGGTGATTCTTATTCTGAAGCTCAAATCAGGATTTCATATTTGTTATTTATAAGAGATACAAGTAAAACATTGGGACCATTCCATTCTGTGGTGAAAGTGGAAGCAAGTCAAGTCAGAGTGTTGAGAAAAGGTATCTTATATTTCTCCTGTAACCAAATACATGGCTTACTTACCATTTGTCCAGTGGCATCTGATGGAATTCTGTCCCTTATTGAAAACTGCCGAATGGGGTGCAGCCTCAGACAGGAAGACTAGGGTGGGTTGAAGGAGAGACAGTTGTAGGTTAAGGTCGCCATGGTTGAACCATATAGATGATAATGTTTCAAATATCCTCAATGTTTGTCCATATCCTCAGCTTCAGGTCCTTACCTCCTATTTCATGGGAACCAATATTTTTGTTCTATCCAAACTGTGGGACTTCAATTTTGAGAGATTGACTCTTACTCAGGTCATTAAAGCTTAATCTGAGTATCTGCACTGGACCTCCCTTCAACATCAAATTCAGTTCTCACTCTGTTTATGAAGCCAATTCCTGAGCATATTGACCTTTTCTCTCATAACCTCCATGGCACTTCTATTTTGGTGCTTAATTGTCTTCATCTCAAACCACAAACTTCCTGGGGCTGTTAGTTAACTTTGGGTAGAAGGGTGCTCTATCTGCTTGTCTAGATTCTAAACTCCATGAAGGCAGGTGCTGTATAGTATTCCTGCTGTCCCTTCCCTAGCAGGCGGCAAGCATGTGCTGGACACGGGGATGAGCCGACTTTCCAGATCAAAGCAAATGGAAGGTCAGTGCTGAAGCAGCTCCTTTTCAGAGCCTTGAAAGGCCCAATAACATATCATCAGCACTCCCTTTCCTCAGCTGGTCAGCCCCTTGATACAGAGACACATCTAGTAAGAAAAAGAGCTTTCTATGGACCCCAGTGGTTCTTGGAATAAGTGGTTTGCTCAAAAGCCAATCCTGGGACCTACCAGCAATACACGGGACAGCTGCCACCCTACAGCTGCCAATTGATGTGACACTTGTACCATTGGGCATTTGGGGGCAATGAAGAACTTTGATGGAAAGCAGAAGACATCCAGAAACTATCCTATCACCTTTCCAAGCAATGTGAGCTCTAGGGAAGACTCACAATGCACTTTCCGGATTTGATTTCCTATTCTAAATTATTATTATTTTTTTATTTGACAGACGGAGATCACAAGCAGACAGAGAGGCAGGCAGAGAGAGAGAGAGGGAAGCAGGCTCCCGGCTGAGCAGAGAGCCTGATGTGGGTGGGGCTCGATCCCAGGACCCTGGAATCATGACCTGAGCCGAAGGCAGAGGCTTTAACCCACTGAGCCACCCAGGTGCCCCTCGATTTCCTACTCTAAAGCAGAGCCAATACGAGCAGATTCAAAGGTGGGTGTGATATGTGTGTCTCCGATGTGGCAGCATGAGCAGAAGCAAGGACTTCTGGACACAAGGCTAGGAAGCTATGGGGTCAGGCCCTGTTCTCCCTCTGCCCCTCCGAGGGGCTTACCTGTTGAGGGAAGCCGGGTCTGACACTGATGCACTGACTGTTCTGTCGAGTGAGGATCCGTTTCCGTCTCCTCTGTCTCAGCACCATGTAGATCCTGGTGTAGACGAGGACAGTCACTCCGAAGGGCAGGTAGAAGGACACCACTGAAGAGTAGATGACAAAATCAGGGTTGGAGATGGAGCAGACACTGGGGTCTCCTGTGAGTGAGAGAAAAGGAGAAAGCAAAGCAGTTTGCCAATATGAGACATCAGTGGGGAGCACACAAAATGGCCCCATACCATGTGTGGTGTCTCGACCATTTAATCCTCACAGAACATGGGGAAGCAAGGGTGCTGGGCCCACCTCCCCCCTCACTGAGTCTTAGGTCACATGTGCCTTGTTTGTGGCGGCTTTCACCAGCTCCTCAGTCAGAAGCAGCTCCTCTTTCCTCTGTGTCCCACAGCCCTTGCCTTGCCTCTTCGCTGTGGTTAGCCCACGCGGCTGCTTGTTAAGTTGTGGGGACGGGGATATTATGTTGTCAGTTCCCTGAAGGGAGAAGGTCCAATTCATCTTTGTGCTGCTCACAGTTCCCTTAAAAAGAAAATTACCCAGCGATTACATGCCAGACACTCTCCACACTGGGACTACAAACATGTCTGTCCTTGAAGGGCTCAGTCTAGACAGACAGGCGGTCTTCCTGAATGCTGTGTTCAGTGTCACGGAGGAATGTGGCCTGGGAGCCTGGGGAGAGTGTCATAGAGCAACAGGGCAGAGGTTCCCGGGAGTGAGGCAGCTCCCCAGAAAAGCGCCTGCTGGTGTGGAGGCATTTGTTGAGAATGCCAGATCTCCGATTGGAACCTGAGGTCCAGGGCAGGTTGGGTCTGAAGACGGGGAAATTCTACTTTTTAGGGAATCTCAGGACTGGTCAGGAGTAGGATGGGGAGAGGGCTGTTAGGGAGATTGTCACTGTGGACAATGTGAAATGAGGAGCACCTTCGTCCCTGCTTTATGTCCTGAACTGCACCTGTCCCTACACATTAGAAAGTCCCTGTGGTTTTGCCTTTTTTGCTACCAGGTATTAAAATTCCTTCAATGCCCAGAATAAGGCCTGTAATGTGCCTCGTCTGGTAGAGAAAAGGGAAGAAAACAAGTATCTTCCAGATGGTGTGCCAAGGACTTGATGCATATCATCTCACCTAATTACTGTGGCACAGGAGCTATTACTGACTCTATTCTCAGATAAGCAGGTTAAGTCTCAGAAAGGTTCAATAAATGGCCCAGCACCCCACACAGTCTGAAAGGGGCCCAGCCTGGATCTGTTTCTCCAGTCATTCTGACCTTAAAAACCAACGTTCTGTGATTTTGATTCACCTCCCTCTACCATGATAACTGGCCCCCCCTTTATCACTGGGAGGCCAGCACTGTCAGCAACAGCTATTGGGACGCCCAACCACTCTTCATAAAGGGTAGGGGATTCTCAGCAACCCCAGATCTGGCCTTGGAATATATAGCCGCAGAAGCGAGCTAGTAAGGAGAGGGCCGCAGCCAGCCACATGGGCCCCTCATTCTGCATTTTGGTCTTCTGAGCTAGGCAGAGGCTAGGTCTGGGGTGGGAGACCCAGGTCTGCCATTTACTAACTCTGGGGCATATGGCTTAACTACGCCAGGCCTCAGCTTCATTATCTGAAAAGGAGGATAAAAATAAGGTCTCAGGGGCACCTGGGTGGCTCAGTGGGTTAAGCCGCTGCCTTCAGCTCAGGTCATGATCTCAGGGTCCTGGGGTCGAGTCCCGCATCGGGCTCTCTGCTCAGCAGGGAGACTGCTTCCCCTCTCTCTCTCTGTCTGCCTCTCCATCTACTTGTGATTTCTCTCTATCAAATAAATAAATAAAATCTTTAAAAAAAACAATAAGGTCTCATGGAGGGGTTGTGAGATTAAATGAGGAAAAATGGTAGCTATTATTATTACTATTTATTCTTTACTATGAACTATGTATAATATACCTCCTCTGAGATGTTTGAACATAAAAGGCAAGGTATCATTTGGAATGAAAACCTGGAGAGAGACTTACAAAGAAAACTATCTGTAGGGGAGGGAGAGGAGCAACGGTTAATCATTTAAGAAAAAAAGTGTACTCCGTTCTCAGCGAGGCATTTTAATGAGAGCACTCACATGAGGATCTTGAGGAGCTGCTCCCAAGGGTTTTGATCCTCTTGGGAGGAGGGTAAAATTCAGGAAAAATTAATATCGTCTCGCCAAGTCTGTGTCAGCATCCTTTAGGAAATGGCTTATAAAACTTCAAGCAGTGGTCATCAGATGGACATTTTCTGGTGTTCTGGGGGAGACAGGGTTGGAGGTGGGACAGGGTGGCAGATGCTGGTCTTTCTGAACCTATCAGGACTCGTGTAGGCAGTGATCAGCCCTCTTCCTGAAATCAGCTCATCTGGGGTCAGCATCTGACCGTGACTTAAACACCTCCTGTGAAGAGAGGCCTGAGCACCTTTTGCTAGTGAGAAGGGGAGCAGGGATAGATGCCCTCCCACTATTTGTCTGGTTACCATTGCTGGTTTTCGGGGTAGGTCCCCTTCGTCCCTCCAGATGTAACTTCGACCCTTCTGTACCCTCCTCTGGGTTCTGGGAAGCTGACCTTTAGATTTTATATGTTAACTCTGACTTTTTTTTCCCCAAGTTTTTATTTAAATTCCAGTTAGTTAAGGTCCAGTGTAATATTAGTTTCAGGTGTAGAATTTAGTGATTCGTCACTGACATACAACGGACCGCCAGTGCTCATCACAAACGAGTGTGCTCCTTCATACCCAAGGGTACTCACGCCTACTTTTAAAAAGCAGGTATAGTATGCTTCCATTTGTGTAGAAAGTGGATACACCGGCACATGCACACACACACGTGTGTGTATGCATACTTGTTTCAAGCATTATCTTTACGATTATTAGTGTTTGCTTCTAGGGAGGGTCACAGGGCAGCTAACGATCTAGGGTAGAAGGGAGACCTACCAATATGTGTGTCGATGGATCTCCATACCTTCTGTTTTATCATGGGCAAGTAATTATTTTTCCATTAAAATATCGAAAGCAAACACATGAGACAGAGTGAAGAGAGAACACAGAGCTATTTTACAATCCCTGAGCCTGCACAGTCATCCCTTCCTTCCTCTCTTATCTGAGTAAACTGCTGCCTGTCCTTAGATCAAGCTCTGTGGTCTCTCCCACAATTTCTCCAGGCCACAAAGTCCTGCGAGGTCTGGCGGTGGGTAAAATGACCCAGGAGGCTGGTAACCAGTGAGTGAGGGCCTGCCCCGGCTCCTACTGGGACTCCCACTTCCCGTGTGTCCTGTCGGCAGGATAGCAATTCTGGAAAGCTTCTCTCCGCTGAGTCCCAGATGAGGTGGTGAAGGCAATGGGCCCCCCTGCCCCGGGGAGATGAGCTGCCTTGTCTTATTATTTGACCCAAACAGTACTGTGCTACTAGTACAGTAGCTATGGGATGAACACAAGAATGACGAATAGAGGAGACAAACGGACAAATGAGCACATAAGCAGTTGCTGGTCGGAAGACAGTGTGGAAAACCGGAGGGTCACGTCTCATTCTCTGAGATGTTGGATGTTTAGGCCAACTAGTCTTAACACTGAAGGAACAAAGGATGGTAAGAAGAACTCAACCACTTACTCATTCAACCAAAGTTTACGGAGCACCTACTGTGCTCCAGGCACCATGCTGGGTGACAAAATCCCTGGCTCCACAAAGGGGTGGGAGAGGCTTTTGTGAACTAGCCTGGGAACTTGAGTCCCACAGTGATGCGAAGGGCAAGGCCAAAAGCAGGTTGACTCAACAGTTTCATGAGCTTAAAGCTCATGGAAGGATTTGTCTTCACCCTGTTCCCAGAGACAGGAGGGCCTGATGCATCTGAATTCAGGATGAGCCTGTTATTCTCTTAATTTTCTTTTGTCAACCCGGTTTCCACCAGCTCCAGTGTTCTGAAAGCCAGGTGAGGGATTCTGTTGCTCAAATCTAGTTAGTACTCCTCCATTTCCTTGTTTCAAAGGAAAATTAAGACTATAAGTCTTGTGTCTGTGAAACGAAAGGATCGGGCTGCCCATTCAGGGACTTTTAGAGTTTCCTCTAGCACCAGTACTCCATGCTGTCAATGATGGGGTGTTTAGCTAGACTTCTGGGTCCCTGCTGGGAGCTGGGGCAACACTGATCAGCCAGTTGAGTGCCCCAACCTTGGCACTCTCTGTGACCGAAGGTCCTGCCTTATGTGCATTTCCAGAAATTCATGTTGCCCTTTTCTTGGACAGTAAGAACAACGCCGAGATGAAGGAAACTGAAGTTCAACTTTTTTCTGCCTTATGTTGTCTGATAATTCACAATCCCATAGGGCAGCTCATTTCATTAAGAAGGGCTCTGCCAGAAAGTTCTTTTGTGTTGCACAGCTTAGTGGAAATCCAGCCACTTCCGATATCAGGCGTCATTGGCATTTTCCTGCCCTTTTCTCCTCTACTTTTCGCAGGGTGAGTAGAAACAAATGGCTGAGAGAAGTCATTTATATTGGGCTTTCATGTGAACTTAGGAACTTCCTTTTAGATGGAACCCACATCCATCAAGATAATGAAGCTGTACTGTGAAGGTCAGACTGAGGCAGAGGAGGACGGTTGGGCCTCCTTGCCTTGAGTTCTGCTCACTAGTTCCCTGAACTGTGTTCTAGGACAAGGTCACTGGCCTTTATATTCACCAGCAGAACTGCTGCTGTTCAGACTTTCTTGGAGCAGGTGCCTAGTTAAAGTTTGACGCACAGAAACCTTTTCTAACACACAATAATCACGACAATAGCAGTAGCCAATATCCACTGGACTTTACAAAGGACCCGGCACTTGGAGGCTATACATGAATAAATGGAGGGCTTACTAATTAATCTTATTAATAAACTTAAAAGTAAGAGAGAGGGGGGCCCCTGGTTGGCTCAGTCAGAAGATCTTGGGGTTGTAAGTTCAAGTCCCACGTTGGGGATAGAGATTGCTACAATAAGTAAGTAAGTAAGTAAATAAATAAATAAACGACTGAGAAGAAGTCGTGCTAGAATAAATCATGTACATCTTTCAAGTAAGAGAGAGATTGAAAGAGATGAGAGAGAAGTGAGAGTGTACATGCTAAGCCACAGGCATTTTTTGCCTTCTCAATTCTATATTTGAAAATCCTTTTGGAAAGACAGTTTTCTGAGTTTTGTTTCTGGAATAATAATGATCTCACTGGTGGCAACAACACTGCAATTAGCTCATCATTCATCTTCACTTTAGATGTTGACATTAACTGGGAACTCGGTCTAATGTCAGATTTTGAGACTGTTTTTAACTGTTACTAGGGTGTGTGTGTGTGTGTGTGTGTGTGTGCATGAGTACAACAGCCCCTGCCAACCTCCCAGAATAAATAAAAGGAGGCCCCCCACAGAATGAATGCTGATGGGGATTTGCTGCTGGCCAGGAGTATGCGGTGCTGTGGTCTACTGATGGTAGTGAGTCTCATACTACAGAGTCCAACTTAGACTAATGTATTTTCGTATAGAAACTAAGATACAGAAGGTGGCTTAGTTAGCAGACAAACCCAAAAAGCGTATTCAACACTCACCAAAAATAGCATTTCAATACCAGGCAGCCTTTTAAGAGTTGTGTTAGGGAGTGTTGCTTTGGGGAGTATGTGTGTGTCCACAACCCTGTTTGTGTGTATATAGTGTTATTCAGGGAAAACAACAAAGTAACAAATGGTAAAGGGTAAATGGGAACATGGTGGTAACATTATATTTTAGGAACTCCCTGAGTTAACTAGGCAAATATTCGCTGGATGACTCAACTACCCTTCAACGTGGCAGACAAAGAAACCTGACCTTGAGCGCATGGTCTGTGTTTGGCTGGTCTACATATGCTATTCCAATTTAATCCTCACTTAATCAGAAAAAAGCTCTATGAAGCAAGTACAGTGGAATTATGTCACACGTAGCATCAGATTTTAGTCAGTGATTAAAGTGAACATTATTTAGAGCTGAAATTTGCTTTGAAAATATCTCCTGAGTTACATGCAAAGATATACATGGTCTTGTTACAGCCCTGAAGGTAGTGAGTAAAGACCATAAGATACATACCTTAATACGGCATATATTATAAAGAGTTTAAACACAACATGTGGTTTTAGAAATGAAGTTGTTGGTCTTACATGCAGGGGTGGGCATATAAAAAATGCTGGAAATTAACTTGCTCAAGTATATTCTTCAGTGTATTATTATCCCAAAGTTATCAATAAGAAAACTTAGAAAAGTTAAGTAGCTTGTTTTAGGAACACAGCCGGTAAGTAGCAGAACTGAAGTTTGAATGTAACTTTTCTGACTCCAGAGCCTCTCTCTGTCTTCCCAAATGTGTTTTGACTTTTGACTTGTTGGGCAGCAAATGACTCTTTGATGACTATTCATAAGTTAGGATTTGCCAATATTTACATGCAATGTGTTACATATAATATCTGTATACATATAAATGCACAGCTGTGTGACTTGTACATCTACACCAGAAACTAATGACCTTGGAAGATAGTAGGCATTAAACAAATCCAGATGAACACTGGAACATGACTTCATTAGTTCTCTACAAATACTCAGTGATAACTTCATTATATGTGCTTACAGTAGTTTCCATTCAACACAGAAATTCCTGAGGCTGAAAGATGTACATGGAACAGCCAAAGAAGGCATTGTTCCATATGCGGTGTAAATTTGGATCGATGTCTTATGTCTAAAAAACCAAACATCTCAGATATTCACATTGTTAATCCATATGTCTATCCATCCACCCGTCTGTCTGTCCATCCATCCAGTAGAAGATGTACGATGTGCCAGAATTCATGGCCAGAATTTTTGTATATTAAGATATAATAAATACACTCTTCAGTAATTTAGGGATACTAGTTCCCAAATGCCAGAAGTGATTTTTGTTTAGTACAAAATTAGAACTATATATCCCATTTGAGGGCTTTTATAGTGTTATTTTGCATTGTAAGTCTATTATGTATTGTCATCTTTTCATTAGCAAATCTCAGCTGAATTATTAATATAGTTTAATTTTTTTTTTAAAGATTTTTTATTTTATTTATTTGTCATAGAGAAGCGAGAGCAAGCACAGGCAGACAGAGTGGCAGGCAGAGGCAGAGGGAGAAGCAGGCTCCCTGCCAAGCAAGGAGCCCGATGTGGGACTCGATCCCAGGACGCTGGGATCATGACCTGAGCCAAAGGCAGCTGCTTAACCAACTGAGCCACCCAGGCGTCCCTATAGTTTAATTTTTTTAACTGGCCCCTTGCTTCCCACAAGTACAATGACATTTCTTTCAAAGCAGGGAGAGGCCAGATTTTTCACTAACTGGGGAAGAAATTTATGTGCTAATAATTGATGAGGTTCTGCTTTGTACTTGAATCAAAACCCAAAGCTTTGCAGTCTGTGGGATCCTTATTTGATTATGAGGTATGCTGATCAGGGTAAGACATTTCCAGGCTCAGAAACACTCAGGGTCACTCAAGGGTGCCATGAATCCCATGGGTGTCGGTAAGAGGGGCCATCACTGTTACCTGTGGTGTTGAGGCCAAAGAGGAGAGGGCAGGAGACAGCAAAGGCCAGCACCCAGACAGCTGTGATCATGAGGGCCACGCGCCGACAGGAGCTCTGTCCCGTGCCGTGTTGATAGTGAACCGGCATGACCACCGCGGTGTACCTGGGAAAGGAAGCGGGGAGGGATGGCCATGATGAGAAGGGATGGAGGAATCATTCCAAAAGTGGACAGAGGTTCCTAGAGAACCAAAGAGGTGCTACATGTGGCAGGAGAAGAAGAGTTTGGTTGGAGAAAGAGAGAAAGGGTATTTGAGTGAAAATGGAGAAAGGTTGCGCTAAGAGAGATGAAGAACTCCCTAAATAGGGAGAGGGGGAAAGAAGAATAAAGTTAGTAAAACAACAGACTGGGCCATTAGCAGGCCCCTTTGCCAGAGGTGGTTGAGGCCCAACATACCTAAAACTTGTACTCATAGACCCGAACCCTCAAGACCCTGGGTGCTGGTCTGTGTGCCTTTACTTTCTCCCACAGTATTTCAGATAATGATAGAACTGGGCCCAAAGAGGATGTTTACCCCTGCTTGTATCCTAATATAAATTCTACCCCTCCTAGTGACAACTATTCCAAGTGGCAGAGATTTTAAAAATAGAGATGAGTAATATCTAGTGAAGACTTATTTCAAAACCCAGTTTTCATGCTCTCTTAGTCCATTCAGGCGGCTCCATCAAAAATACCAGTGACTCGGAGGCTTAAACAACAAACATTTATTTCTCACGGTTCAGAAGGCTGTGAGGTCCAAGATCAAAGCAATGGCAGATTTGATGTCTGGGGAGGGCCCACTTCCTTGTTCATAGATGGCTATTTTCTCATGGGGGTATCACATGGCAAGATGGGCGAAGGAGCTCCTGGGTCTCTTTTCTATGGGCACTGATCTCATTCATGAGGGTTCTACCCTCATGACCTCATCATCGCCCAAAGGTCCCACCTCTTAATACCAATACTTTGGGGGATAGGATTTCAACATACAAATTTGGGGGAGCCACCAACATTGGGTCTACAACACACGGTTTTCCATGGTCAATGCACAGTTCTTTGTGTTATAGGACATTGTCTTTTCTGGGATAATCCTCTCACACATTTCTAGCTACTGAGCCAAAAGACAGCTGGTCTCGTACATCTACTCATGACATCTTCCCCACTTATTCATGCATCTCTTTCCTACCAGCTTCTCTCTGCGATGGCCACAGCCTCCCGGCTGGTCCCTGCCACCAGACTCTAAAAGTAGATTTCATCATATCCTCTCCATCTTGGGCCCCCCAGCAGGAAACTGCTTGAGAAAGGCAGAATTTTTTTTTTTTAATTTTTAAAATTAACATATAATGTATTATTAGCCCCAGGGGTACAGGTCTGTGAATTGCCAGGTTCACATTTCACAGCACTCACCATAGCACATACCCTCCCCACTGTCCATAATGCAAGCACCCTCCCCCCGCCGCCCCCCCAACAACCCTCAGTTTGTTTTGTGAGATTAAGAGTCTCTTATGGTTTGTCTCCCTCCCGATCCTATCTTGTTTCATTTATTCTTTTCCTATCCCCCAAACCCCCCATGTTGCCTCTCAACTTCCTCATATCAGGGAGATCATATGGTAATTGTCTGAGAAAGGCAGAATTCTAAGACAGTCTTCGAGATGCCTGCCCTGTACTATTCCTCACATTGAATGGAGGCTGAACTTGAGAATATCAAGTGCTATCACTGCTGTGATTAGATTACTAATCAATAAATAGACTGAGTGAATCAAAAGGGAGATTATCCTGGGTGGGCCTGGCTTAATCAGGGAAGCCCTTAAAAGGCACTGGGCAAGTTCAATAATGAGACAACTGTCTCATGGGTGGAGAGACAGAGTTCCCAAGTATGATCTGTTACTTGATGGCTCAAATCATGCTGTAGCCTTGGTAATCCTCAGAGGTCCTTGCACACCACAAGTAGTAAGAAGCTGTTCATTGCTTGCCTTGCGAATCCTGAAGACCTACAAAAGAGGACATTTCGAATCTTAGCCAAGCTCAAGGACTCTATTGTGTGTAGCTGTGTCTACAAAGGCTCAAGTTTTCTTTGTCTTCTCCTTGTCCAGGGAAGCCAGAGGCCAGATTCAGAGCAGGATCCTCCTTAGTTCCTCGTGGGTCCCTCAAGGCTTGGGGCTGAGGAAGGGAAGAACATACCCTGGGCTGGAGGGGCTGGGCACACATGCCTGCCGAAATCTTCACCTCTTGTGCACCTGGCCTTAGAACTGACGTGTTAGCAATTGTATTCCCACAAAAGCAGCTCTGAGGGAGGAGATGGAGGTGGACTCTGCGAGACTAGGCCTTGGTAGCATGACATGGGGCAGAGGTGGTTTCTTTCTCAAGAGGGAGAAACAGAGGTCCTTATTTAATAAGCTCAGATTAAGATCCCACCATTCATCCCAGCGGCAGCCTGTGAGATCTCGGTTCCCCTCTTCTGCGGCACAAACACTGTAAATCCTCTCTTGAGTCCCTAACCCGGCGATCAAGGAGTGGGCGAGTCCTACCTGGTGTTCCTCTAGGCTTCTCACTCTTCTCGGTACTTTGAACTCTGCTGGGTCAGTGGGCTGAGGCTTGGAGTCAGATCTGTCTGGCCCCTAGCAGTGATCCCTGAGGTGCCTTGGAAGAGAGGCTGAGCCTTGAACCCAAACGGCTATGGTGACCAAACAGCCACTGGGAGATAGGAAAGAAAGGTATGACCCACTTCCTTCTCGCCGGACCTGCAGCTGTGCCCAGCCTTCTATATACTTAATGTCCTTTCGTGAAAAAGACGCTGACTCCCCCATACATTTGTGGTGTGCTGCTCAATGGCTAACAACTGGTCTTCAGGAGAAAACAGCCCTAACTGGTACCATCTGTCAATCTTCATGGTGCAAATACTCCCACCGTTGCCCATTTCAAGCTACACCAAAGGTTTAATACCTGGCTCAACCAGTTCCTAAAATTTTGCCTTGCAGCTCTTGCTAGTCTTCATGAGCTGCCGTAAGCCTGCCGCTGAGCACACTGTCCTAGGTACGCGTTAATAATGTTCAGCAACTCCCTGGAAGCTCCCGTTATTCAGTCAGGGTAGGTAATGCTGGCTCCATTTTATTTCATTTGTTTATTTTTTAAAAGATTTTATTTTTTTAATTGACACAGGGAGAGATACACAGTGAGAGAGGGAACACAAACGGGGAATGGAAGAGGGAGAAACAGGCTTCACACTGACCAGGGAGCTCCATCCCAGGACCCTTGGATCATGACCTGAGCGGAAGGCAGATACATAAGGACTGAGCCACCAGGTGCCCCCTGGCTCCATTTTATAGAGGAGGAATTGGAGACAGAGAGAGGTTGCTTGATGAACTCAAGGTTCCAAAGCTGGTAGAAGAGCCAGGTGTCCCCCCACTGAGGCCTGTGTCTCTCCTGTGTGCCCCACTCTCTCTCAAGGGCACTGTCAAGTCTCTGAGGACTTGTGGGGACAAGGGCTTCCTCAGGGCAGGTGGCCTTAAAGGGTGGTTTCTATTTGAGAGTACTTTGGATTCCCAGAAACTTCCTCAGTTAGTTTGATTCTATTAAGTACGGGGTGGGGCGGGGCGGGGGGTGGGGCGGTCCTGTTAAAATACAGATTCCCAGGTCACGCCCCTGGCTATTCTAATTAAGCACTTCCAGAGTGGAACCCAGAAATGTGCATTTGCATTTTGAACAAGCCAGGGCATCTTACAATCCCGGCAAATTTGCGAAAAGTCTGAATTAAGGAAAATTTCTGTCAAAAAATTTCTTGATAACTTGGGTAAGAAGTGAGAGATGAAACTACACTTACTGCTGTTACGTTCTATTTTTTTTTTTTTTCGTATTGTTTTCTGAACACGATTAAACTTTTGGAATAAACGAGCCCCCCCCCCCCCCCCCCCCCCCCGGAAATCGCCCACACGCAGGATTTTCCCCGCCCGGGAGCCAGCCGCGGGGTCAGAGCCGTAGGTGCCGTTCCGGAACTAGCCAGCGGAGGGCACCCTAATGCAGCGAGAGCTGCCAGCGCCACCGGGTGAGAAGTTCACGGCTCACCTGCTGGCTCCCCCCGCCCTGTGGGGGAGGCAAGAAGGGAAGGCTCGGCTTGGCGGGGTACCGGAGGCCTGCGGGGACCCTGAATCCGCACCCAGGCAGGCCACTCCGCCTCTGGTCTCCTCCGGAACGAGCCGCAGGTGACCGTCTGCCGCGAGGACGGGGCTGGGCCTCCCAGGTCCCGTCGCTGCGCTCCCCGCGCTGTGTCCCGCCTCTCGCTCCCTTGCCTCCTCTCCTGGGGGCTCCTGGTTCACCGGGCTCTCTCGGGCCTGGCCAGAGCACTGGCAGCCTGCAAGGCTGTTAAGCCCGTGGAGGTTGGAAGCAGACTGATTTAGTGTCTGAATCCCAGTTCTTAGATTTAACTGCGTGGCCTTGGGCCAGAATTTGGCTGCCCTGAGACTCAATTTCCTTATCTGTGCATTGAGGGTAATGATGCAGCGGGATAGGGCTCTTAGGGACATTGAATAAGATTATCTCTGTGAAGACTTTTAGTACGATGCCTGGTACCTATTAAGCATTCAAAAAAACCCTAGTATTATTATTATTGTCTTATTATTGTGCTAGCCCAGTGTATCTGTGATTATCTCTATCAGGGGGTAGAGCCAGGTTTTGCAGCCAGGCAGTGGGGGCTCCCAAACTCGAGGCCCAGAGTGTGGTAGGTGCGCCTGAGTCAGGCAGCGTGCGACAGAAGAAAGGGTGACTGTATTCTTTCTCCCGTACCTACCAGAGGTGTGATCTGGGCACCGTCTAGCCTCAGACCCTTCACTTGTAAAATGAGGATAGTTCCCCTGTCTTGCTGGGGGTGCTGTGAGGGTTACGAAGAATGAGAAGCTCTTAGCTTGGCCCATGGTACATGCTACGGAAATGGTAGCTATTGGATGGCTTCTCTTTTTAGATTCATGCAAATTCAGATTAGCCTGGAGGACCCAGGTTACTGAAGACATAGGAAATACACTTCTTTGGCTTCAAGGACATAGCATCTACAGTGGCGGATGCTGGTGTGGCCAGGGGCTCGCTCTTGGTGCCCCATTCCTACTGCCACCATGGGGGAGTCAGGAGACACCTGTTTCAGTCCCAGACCTGTGTAATGGGCTGAGGGAGCCCCTCCAGCAGGTAACATTTCTGCACACACGAGTTCTGCGTAAATGACCCTGTGATGGGTTCCGCTTGTCACTCTACTGAAAGTCTCAGGGTCCTGGAGGAACAGTGACCTCCACTTGAAGCCCTCTCCTAGGCTGGGAGGTGTGCGTGTATGCGTGCGCGTGTGTGGGACTTACGTGGGTGCTCCTGCAGGATGCTGGCGGTGGGGGAGGAGAGAGCCTGGCCTGGGTGGGAGGGCCTGAGTCTAACTCCCTGCCTGGGTTTAATGAGCCCCAGAGCTCTGTGAGGGCTGCTTTTCACCACCTTTTCTTTGGTCAGACAGGGGGTTTCAATAAATCTTTAGTTCTGTGGACTCCCCTCCTGGAATTGTTGAAGGAGAAAGCTTTTTGCAAATGACTGGAAAGCCCTTTGCAAATATAAAGTGCTTATTTAGATGCAAACGAAAAATCCAAGGTGCCTGTGACTCATCTGGTACCTATTGTGCTTGCTGCAAAGACGCGGAGGCTTGCCTGTGTGATGGGTGCCATTTGAGAGCCACTTAAAGAACTCCCTGGTGAATGAATTTGGTTGCATTATTCCCGGGCCCCTAGCGGAGGACTCTAATTCTCACCGCTCAGAACGTGTCCTCCTCCTCTGACACTTTCTCAGCCTTCTGCCCGAAGCTAGTTCTGACCCTGGATGCTGGGGGAGGGGGCCGGCCCCCTGGGGAGGCAAGGAGCCAAGGGGGGTGGGGGGAAGAGGGGCTGGTGCTTTTTTAAAAAAGAAAAGGCAGCATTAATCCAAGCATCCAGGGCTATGCCTAAGAATCTAATGACAATAGTATTACTTGCTTTCAAACCTCTTTTTATCATTTCGTTTCCTTTCCAAGCTCTTACTACCCTGTTAGTACATATCAAGGCTTCATGGCCAAAAAAATGCTGAATCCATTTGGTCAAGTTTGTCAGACTGGTGAGTAGCATTGTGTGCAGACCAAAGGTCTGCATGAATGACTGCATTTTTAATGAGTTGACCAGCTATTTGGCATCTCATGAACAGAATTTAATGCTGTGTACTGCACACGGCCCTGAAGGATGATGGAGACCGCTTTTCCAAGGCCGATTTTCCTTCCTAGAACAGAGGAGAGGCTCCGTCTTGAGGTTTTGTGAGGATTGGGTTCATGCGACATACAAGCCAAGAAGAAAGCATCCTTCCCCACTGGGGTGTAAGGCAGGGCTTGTTCCCCAGATTTCAGGTAGTGAGGGCAATGCATTCTGGGGCTTTTCCTCAAGGGAATGGAAGCCAATATGAGGTTTACTCTTTTGGTGGTGGTGGGAAATGGAAGTGTAGGTCAGGCGTGGCTGCTGCCCGTGGGAAGGTGCTCTAGGGCAGTTGGAAAGACGCACCCTCTCCTGACCACCTCGAGGTCTGCAAAGAAACGCTGGCTGAATTCAGTTCCCAAACGCGTGTGCTGGGCACAGCCTCGCCTGCCGCGTGTGAGTGTGTGTGGATGGAGAGCGGAGGCACCATCTCAAGAGGGTAGAGAGGAGGGCTGGGAACCAGGAGGCAAGGAGGGGGCTGCCCCACAGCCTCTCCTGGGAGCTCCAAGGCTGATCTTCACCCACTCACTCATGTTCTTTCTGAAGGTGCGTATTTGCACTCTGAACACTGGCTACCTTCAGGCCAGGACTACTCAGCCCCGCTTAAAATTCTTCATTCAGCGTTTATAACCGGCACGGCAGGGAGACTCACAGGTGATAAGGAGCTAGGACTACTGTATGGGTTTGGGGTAGGGGAGGTGAGGATAAGCAAACCAGAGGCCATCTGCTTCTTATATCACTTATATATTTAGGTACTGAGTGTCCAAAAATCACACAAAAATCTTACATGTTCTAAGCAGAGTTCTATTCTCAGAGAGCTAAATATGTTATAAAATCCCTAACTATCCCTTCATTTTAAAACAGCTTTATCAAGATACAATTCACGTATTGCACACTTCATTCACTTAAAGTGTACAATTCAATGTTTTGGGGGGTATTTATGGAATCATGCGACTATCTCCCTTTATTTTTAAACACATTCTTTAATGGTACGAGTCCCAGCCTTATGGACACGTTCTCTAATTCTCCTTCTCAGCTGGAGGCAACCAACTGCTTCTTGAGTGGTAAAAGTCAAAAGACTATCGGTTGACTGATTCGCCTGCAGTATATCACTAGAGGGCGGGGTTTTCGGGTCCACCCTTTGGTTATTGTTCAAGATTCCCACATCAGCACATGAAAGTGACTTTAGGCTGTTGGTAGAGAGGGCAAAGGCCCTGGTCCTGCAAAGGTCAAACACTGGGAAACAAGGAGGACCTGCTCTAGGACCTCTTGTTAAAGGCAGACTGGAGATGTCTTGAGATAGTTACAGAGAAAGCACCGTGATGGAATCAAGCTGTAGAGATTTGCAAGGGCTTCATGGGACAAGGGGCAGGTGCTGTAGACGGTGAAGCAAAAGAGGGATGTGGGGCAACCCAGAAAGAGATGAGATTGAAAAGATAGACTGAGGCCATAGGGCAGAAAATTTTGACTCCTAGGCTGTGAAGGTAATTCTAATATTTACTCTGCAGACCAAGGAGACGCTGAAGAGTTATGGGGGCGGGCAATGGGCCTTTGGACTTTAGTCCTGGGGAAATGATTCTGAGAGAGGCATGTGGGACCAATTAGGAAACTGTGGCAGAAGTCTGCTGACAGGTCTTTTATGGGAACATAAAATAAGCAGGCATACTAAGAAAGGGAAATAGGGCGGGCTGGGGGGGAATGGCAAAAAATGAAGTCCAGAAGCCGTCAAGCCATTCCTAATTACTCCCAATTAGGAATCACCAAGAAAGAGGAAGGGGACAAAACCTGAGATTCTAAGGCAATGATGCTGCCGAGAAGAGAGGACGGTTTGGTGCTTTGATGGTTTGGCTTTTAAAGTTTTGAGGAGCCAATCAGCCATCTAGGTGGTAATATGGTTTGAAACTCAGGGGAGATCTCAAGGGTGTAGCTGGAGATTTGAGGGGGCTTAGCACAAAGCCCAAGATTATGAACTTGGAGTCAGATAGACGTGAATTCCAATGCTGGCACTGCTTCATACAAGGGGTGTGTCTTTAGGTCAATTCCTTAATTCCCCTCAGAAGTTGGAAGTGAAGCCAACAGTAGCGGGTCAGTTGTCGTGGAGATGGAACGAGTGAGAGCCTGTCAGAGCCTGAGCACAGTGGGGTCACTTCTCAATGACTAGAAGACCTTGTTTGGGCTCCCCTGTTCAAGCTAAGGAGGGGATGGATGGAGCTGCTGGGAGAAAATGGCGGAGGAGAGAGAAAAGGTGGGACAGGAGGAAGAGTGAGGAACAGAAGTGCCCAGGGCCGGGGCACCCTGTTCTTCGGGATGGAAAGCGATGCCACGTGGGTGGAACGTCCCCGCATCTGAGTCACAATCAACAGAGATCCACTCACTCCAGCAACCGAAAAGCTATTCTAAAGAGACATCATTGTTTACTTGTTTGCTTTAACCTCTCTGAAGGAGACAAACAGACAAACAAACAAATAAATCACAGCCATACTTCCTAAAATTGCCCTTCCCTCATCCACGTCTCTCCTCTCTCCCTTCCTTGCAGATCTGCCCACACTTTTCTTTTCTCGTTCCTCTTTTTCTTCCTCTTTTTCCTCCCTTCTTCCCCCACGTCACCAAAAACAAAACAAAACAAAACAAAACAAAACACCCCCCCCCAAAAAATAATAACAGGAAATTTTCCTCCCAACTCTCGTCAGCTTCCCTTCTGTCCTTGACCCCGCCCCCTATTACTCCTAATTAGGAATCACCAAGGCCCCCAAAGGGTGGTGAAAAGGTAAAGCCAGAATCCTCTCCAGGGCTCTGGGAGGAAGGAGAGCCCAGGAAAGCTTATGGGATGATTGTTTTTCTCCTGTCACTGGAGTTTCTTCTCTTCTGCAGATCATAGTTTAAAAGAAAAAGAGCGAGAAGAAGATGTCCTGGTGGCTGAGTTCCACTTGGCAGGGAACCCAGTGCCCTCAAACGCAAAGCCCGGATGCCCCAAACAGCAGGAGTGGCTCCCCCAGGCTAGTGTCCCATGCCACCTGGCAGCCGAGACCCGCCCACAGGGAAATCCCAGCCCTACCTGTCGATACTGATGGCGCAGAGGTTCAGGATGCTGGCCGTACACATCATGACGTCCAGGGTGACAAATACATCACAGCAAACGCGGCTGAAGTTCCAGACTCCACCTGTCACCTGAGCGGCAGAGACAAGTCGGTCAGTGTCCCCCGCGACCCAGTCATCTCGGCTGCCTTCCCGAGGCTCCCCTGTACCTGCAACCTGCCCTCCCTGTGCTTGGCACCGTTGTTGCCAAGGGCAGGCAGAGGCCGAGGGAGTGCCGGGCAGCCCAAGATGGTCACCCAAGAAAGGACAAATTCACAGAATGTGAGAACATTAGAGCTGGAATTCGTCCAGTGTTTCTCAAAGTTTGGCCAACAGTGGGGTGCTCAGTAACGATACACATTTCCGAAGGCTTCCCTAGGCCAACTGAGTCAGAATCTCTGAATCGAGAGTCGATGAATTTTCATTTTTAAATAACCCCCCTCCAGTCCCTCCCCACCCCTGCGCCCCCACCCGCATGCCCATTCACCAGGGTTGGAGAATTATCGATCAAGTTCAACCTCAGGAGGAAACTAAAGCTCATCGCGGTTAAACAATGGGCCCATAGACGTCCAACAGGTAGTGAAAGAGTCTGGGTGAGAGCCAGATGTGTGCCCTGTGCCCAGTCTGCCTTTCTGAAGCCTTCTGCACAGTGGAGCGCCTCCCCTATACCCAGAGAATACGCTGAGGACACATTTTCCACAAAACCTTACCTCTAAAATGAAAATCTATCTGGCTTCTGTTTTAAAGCTGGGATGCATTCTGGAATGGTATCTGTGAGAGCCTATGTGAAATCAGTCTGTGCCAGCATGCCCGCCTTGAACATCCCGGCTTCAGTGCCCAGGAGGTGGGCGGAAAGGTGGGTGCAGGGCATTGGAAAGGGGCGCAGGTCCTCTTGTCCACTCACAGCACCAGGGAGGACAGTCCTGACCTCACACATTTAGGAATTCTGAGAATGAGAAACTCATGAAAAGGGGGATGTATGGTCATAATAGCTGATTTACGGGAGCCAGGAGAATGAGGGATATTTTTCTCAGTCCATAGGATGCTTGTATGCTGCAAAAGCTTCTTGCAGAAGCTTTGAATTTTGTACATTAAATCTCATTTTAACATATGTCTCCTATGCAATATATGTCTTAAATTGGGTAAAGCCCACTTTTGTTCTGTAAAGTTGTAAATGCCTGTTTGTGTCTGTGAGCTGGGGTGAAAATGTAGGTGAGAGAGGATAGTTACAACAGCAAACTCCAGTGCGTGCTGGGTGTTTATTTGTTCGTTCATTCATTCATTCATTCATTCAGCAAGTAGTTGTGAAGCCCCTAATACTTGTTTATAGAGGAAGCATCTGTTATGTGTTTTAAGAGGTTTTAAAAATGTGTTTTGGGGGGCGCCTGGGTGGCTCAGTGGGTTAAACCTCTGCCTTCGGCTCGGGTCGTGATCTCAGGGTCCTGGGATCGAGCCCCGCGTCGGGCTCTCCGCTCGGCGGGAAGCCTGCTTCCCCCTCTCTCTCTGCCTGCCTCTCTGTCTGCTTGTGATCCCTCTCTCTGTGTCAAATAAATAAATAAAATCTTTAAAAAAAAAAATGTGTTTTGGGGGGTGTACTTCGGGTGGCTCAGTTGGTTAAGTGTCTGCCTTTGGCTCAAGTCATGATCCCAGAGTCCTGGGATCGAGCCCCACTTTGGGCTCCTCGCTTAGTGGAGAGCCTGCTTTCCCCTCTGCTTTGTGCACACGCTCTCTCTCTCTCACTCTTGCTCTATCTCAAATAGATAAATAAAATCTTTAAAAATATATACTTCCGGCCCTGTCCTTGAAGAATGTATATGATAACTGAGGAGCAAGGCATTCTTAAATAAAATAACCAGAGATCATCATGAGGGCCTAACATTCTCAATAAACAATCTAATGTTTATTGAGAACTTACCTTATGTGGGTCACTGGCCCACGTGACCTATTTCAGGAATTTCTATAGCTTTGAAACTTTAGATACTGAAAACTGAATTTGTTTTTTACTATATGGGCTCATAAAGCTTTTTGGGGACAAATTATACATTTATCTGATAGGAAAGTAAATGACTGTTAGTTAATTCTGTGGGAGCGGAGACTTTGACTTGTTTGCTGCCACATCCCCGGCTCCTAGAGCAGGACCTACCATGCAAATATATTCTGGAAGAGTGAATGGTCTCTGACAAAATCTGTATTAATACTGATAGTTAACATTTATTGGATGCTTACTAAGTCTTGATGTTCTGCGAAGCACTTGATGCACATGACTTCTATTGGTGCTTATCATCCTATGAGAGATGGCTACTGTTTTCATGGTAGAGAAAGGGGCAAAAACTGGGAGAGGGTCGGAACCCCACCCGGGGTGGAAACAGCCAGCAGACGCAGGCAGTGCACAGGAATGCAGGTCACAACCTACCCTGTTCTAGGGGAGCGTCAGGTCAGGAGGGACCAGGTGCTGGAAAAGGATGGGAGTTGGGCTAACACAAGGGGAAGGGAGAAAACCATATGCTCATCAAGGATTTTTGTGTAACAAACAGCATCACCTCCCTTCTCGGAAACGGGCACCCTCTTTTCGATCACCTCTCTCACAGGGTTCCAAAAATAGTGCAAAAGACAGGGGTGGCTGCTGGCCTTGGGGTCTAGTGAAAGCACACACTGGGCAGGTTTTTTGCTCCCTTGCTTTTTAAGCCCCTCATGGCCAAAGCCCTTCAAGCTGTGCTCTGACTTCTCTTGTGCGTCCCACCCCACACCCATTCTGGCTGGCCTCTTCTCCTGTCTCTAATTCTGCCTTCAAAATCCCCATTCTCCTTGATCTCAGCTAAGTGTCAAAAAAACAAAAACAAAAACAAAAACCCACGCTGACCAGTGGATTGAAGTAATTCCCACTAAGGTGCTGTCACTTAGGCTTCCCTGGGTCTTACTCCTTAAAATAAGTCTTTAATTGGTCGATGTGCAGTGGAAATACTGATTTTACTTTATTTATTTATTTTTTTACTGGCGTCCTCCACATCAAGTAAATAAGAGTAAGCAATCAGTAGAGCTGCGAAGGGCCATGACCACACCTAAGTAACTCTTACAATGTTCTCACAGCAACCTGATGAGGGAAATAGTGTTTCTAATTTATCCGTACAGAAATGGAGACTGAGAATGGTTGTGTGATTTGCGCAAGGACGCGTAGCTGGCAAAAGAAGCTGGAATTTCAAACCCTTAATCTTAACAATTACTCCATCCACGTCAGTATCTTGCTGTGCCCCTGCTGGGAAGCACACAGGTCCACTCAATCCTACCATCGTAGGAGGGATGAGAGCTGGCACTGGCCCGTCCTACCACACAGCCCATATTTATTGAGGGCCTGGTACTTTGCCTGGGGGAGTATACTGAGATAAATGAAACCTGTTTTTGAACCCCAGGGCTTCAGCATATAGTGTGAGCACGTAAGGGGGACAAACAAATGAGTGGGTGTGGGTGAACTGAGGGCCCAGGAGAGACAAACCAAGAAAATAACTATGATACATTGGGAAAAGTGCTGATGGTGAGGTAAGGACAAAGTGTGGGGGGAACATAAAAGGGAAAGCGAGTTTTGAAATTAAGGCGAAAAAAAAAAGCAAAAACAAAATCTGATGGATTTAAGCCTCTTTAGAGACATGATTCTACCTTTCTCCTAAATTCTAACGAATAACTCACTACAGGATTCTGCACAGCCAGGTGGTGTTACTCTCACTTGCTAATGAATATAACTAATTCCCTTTGGCAATGCAGAAGGTGGAAGTAAGCAAGAAAGTGTCTTCAGGTACCGAAGTTGGCTATTGATTTCCAACAGACACAGCCTAAGGCAGCATTTCCCAAATTTACTGATTATAAGGCAGCATTTCCCAAATCACCTGAGGCTCTATTTAAACAAAATGATTCTCAGGCCCCACTCAGAATAATAAGTCCCTCCAGTGATTCTTCTACTGCCTGGGAGGTTGGGGAAACCCGGGTCTGGGGATTTGGGGGTGGAAGTGGGGGCATGACATTGTCTTCAGAAATCCTCATCCCTAAAAGCAGGGGTCCTTGCCCATTCTGTGTCCCACGGATCCCTTTGTTCTCGTGGTTCCCTTCTCAGAAGAATATTTGTAAGTGTATATAGTAAAATACATTAGATCACAAGGAATACCAATTATATGGAAATATAGTTACCCAAGTATTTTAATATATGTGCTTCTTTAATAATGCACTAAATAACAAAGCCTAGCGACAGGTCCAAAATTCCTATAACTTCTAAGTACTTGGGAGTGTAAATGGTATTTCAAGGTGTGTACGACAACTGTAACGTGATTTGAAAATAGAAATATCTGTGATTTCTCTTGGGGACAGTAAGGATTTCTTCTGCTGTGGGTTGATGCCTACCTTCATATTTGAAGAAAATGCTCAATTTCAGTGTAGTGAAAATAAAGAAGTAATTTTATGTACATCCAAGTTGATGGACTCCCCTGATTAAGAATTCCTGCTCTAAGGGATGGGATTTTTAGTTGTGTGGGGAGATGTCCAAGGCGCAAAAACGGAATTACTTCTCTAACCTCTTCATTCCATTTTTGTTCGCCACATTTGGAATCTTTCTGGGGTGCAGAGGGATTGTGGTGAGGCGAGATAGGGGATCCAATGACCTGAATCCCAATTTCCTCATCTGTGAAATGGGGGACAGTTTACAGATTAGTGGCTGTGAAATGTTCATTTGTAGCAGGTGGCCAGCTGCTTGCATGAATTACCTAAAATAGGAGTGGGGGAGGAGCGCTGGTATGATTACCATAGACTTCCAGGGCCATCCCTGGAAATGCTGGTTTGGTGGACCTGGGGTAGACCCAGTAGTTTGTATTTTGAACAAGCAGTTCTCCGTAATAAAGATTTAGCTCAGAACTGCTCAAAGTTTAGATGTGTAAGAGTCATGGAAGAACCCATTGAAAATGCAGACTCTCCCTTATTTTTACAATGTCATTACAAGGGTCAAAGTTTCCTCTCCCCAAAAATAGTGTTGCTCTTTCCTGTAGTCACTATCCGACCTTGATTTCCTGCCTCAACACTTACCCCCTGCTCTTTTTTGCGTGGTGTATATTACTCAGTTCTCACGTCTTTTTTTTTCCTGTCCACACTGGGACCCAAGTAGTCTGAGTTTAGTATTCTAAAGGTTCCTCTGGCTGCTTACGTTGCCTTTCTGCCCTGATATAAGTGCATTAAATATCACAAAGGATGCCTAACCGAGTGGAACAAAATGGGATGTTTGTGCTTGGAGAGAGAGCTCCACACAGACTGCAGCTTCTAAAGCAGGAAATTAAAAACATGAGAGGGAATCAGAGATAGAACTATTTGTTGTGGCACAGAAAAGAGTTTTTGAGCAAGTGCTGCAAACTGAATTAAAGAGACGGCCAGAACTGAGCCCACTGAAATAGAACCTACTCTGAGATCACCTGCATGATTTCTATCCTAAACTTGCAGCTAGGCCCTAGGACAAAGAAAACTGAAGAAGGTCAATGACTAGCCCCTGCTGGTCACCCAGCCCAAGCCAGGCTCCTGAGTGCCTTTAATGATGGGGATGGTACCATGAAAGCCACTGTGTTGTGTCTGTGCTGCCATCCCCTGCCTTTGTTCCAATAGTCCTTGGAGTCCACTGTGAAACTGTGAAATTCCGGAGCAAGTCTTTGGTGTGCACCATGGAAGGAACATATTATCTCTGCTAAAACAACTCTTTCATCCAGTGATTAGTTCAGAGAAAATCATGTGCTACAAGCCAGTCCAATCAAGTACATCTTAACATTTCTAGTAAAAATTCTGGGACACAGATTTTCCATCTTGGTGTGAACGGTGGGGTGCACACATGTGAGGCCTATAGTTTAGACTATGCCATGGGTAAGGCCAATTCCTAGAAGAGAGCTGAGAGAATTGTGGAGAAATGGAACTGGAGGCTGGTTCCAACTGTGCCTGCAGCCCACCCTACCACGGGACTTTTAAAGTTCTTGGTGTGAAAGCAAAATGCATTCTGTTTGTTGCTTAAGTCAATTGGAACTCCGTTTTCTTTTACTTACTACTAAAAGTGTCTTAACTGAGATATTTATAGTTCACACCTTTTAGTTATCAAAGTACTTTCTCACTGATGACAGTTGAGCCTGACATCAAGCCCATGAGAAAGAAAAGTATACTTGTCACCTCCATTTTATTCCTTTGCTTCCAGGTCTTCTGACTTCCAGTTCTGAGTCTTTCTCATAGCATAACCCTGTGCAGGAATGACATTCATCCCAGTGAATTCTAGAAACACAGTGCTCTGTGACATTTTGTTTGCCCATCTCACAGTAATTCTTCCTCATACCACATCCTCTTTTTAAATAAAACCCACATTTTCACTTTCTTTTCTCTCCTCCCATGTATCCTTCCCTTATGATCCAGTTTTGGTTAATTAAATTTAAGTGAAGTCCCTTAGGAGAAACTTTGAGGCATTCCAGGGAAAGGGCTTTCTCTTTCCCTCTCTTTCTTTCTTTCCCTGCTGTCCCCACCTATCCTATTCTTGAACATGGCCATGATGCTGAGGGCCATGGCGGCCATCCTTTGGGCAGCACGAGGAGGTAAGCCAGCTTGTCAAGGGTGAAAGAGATTGGTCCTTGACGACACCATGGGGCAGCTAAATTGACACCAAAAATCCCCTTCCTCCAGAATTCTTGTCGTGTGAGAAAAGTAACTCCTCTTTGTTTAAGCCACAGTGAGTAAGGTTTTCCAATATTTACAGCATACACACTGGTGCCTGGCAAAATTAGGCCATTTTCCTTCAAAGGAAGGAATCCGGCCAGTATGAGCCAATATTTCCTTCAAAGAAGATAGATGTATTCAAATCAAAGCACAGGAAGCTGTGAATTTGGCAGCTAATTTGGCCACTACATTGTGTTCCTCTCATTTCTGTGCTGTCCTCTTGGACAAACATTTTGTGCTTGTCCTCAAGCCTACAGCAGTCTCTGTACTGTGGTCAACACTGCATCCTTTTCTCTTTCCAAGGGAGCCCTTAGGTATAATCATGTAATTACTAGACCAGTTACTCAAACTGGACCACAATTAGGACAAGTTAGTATGATTAATGCTTTGCTCTTCTCTGAGATGCATGGACTTATATATTCACAGTCCTTTTAAGGGCCCAAGGTACTCTTTTCTCTCATTGAGATACCCTGTCTGCTTCTGAGGTTCACAGAAATCAGGCAGGTATTTAAGATGAAGAAAATTATATACTGTGTTGGGTTAGGGAGACCTGGTCCTTTGGAATAGAACCTTCTAATATCTTAACTGATTGCCTGTTAATTATGGCTGCTTTAAGTCATGTTCTTTTATTGAGAGAGACCCTTAGAGGACTGTTGGTGAAAGTGGTACTGAAATATTAAGTTGCATTGACAAGAGCTTTAAAGCAAGTAGGGAAGACCAAAAAGAGGTCCAAAGCCCATTTCCCAGTGGCTCTCCACTGATCTTCTTTATATGATTGCAGACGTGTTTGACCATGCTCTTGATTGCTGAAAACTTGCACCAAATAACCTGTTGGATAGAATGTGCACTGATTTTTATGAGAGGGAGCCAAGGGGAGAGATCATAGATCCAACCTGCAGAGAGTCCAGTAAGCCTTTGGCAAGATTCATGCTGGTTCTCTGTGGGGTCGGTTGCTCTTCTATGCTCAGCAGAAGGGGGACATCATCAATTTTGGCAGGTGTGGCTGACAAGGGATGCCATGTGTGTCTAGCATGGAAAAATCACAATGTCAATATACTACACCAGTATCTACAGAGATTTTCCAAAATGGCCTATCCAGAGTCCTGGAAGCAACCCCAAAGAGATAGTTGAATAGGGATCTTGGGGGGCTTTGTTATAGATACCTGAAGACTGGCTTTATTTCAGAGGCAATTAATTTAATATATTTATTAGAGTGAAGGTCCTTCTTTCTGACATGCAGGCTTCTGAAAGACCTAAGAATCCTTGTATTGTATAGGGGTGGACAGAAATACTTTGAGGTATGGTATGGTGATGTTATGAATCATTAACTAATCCATTCTGGTTGGTAGCACTTTAAATCTGCCTACTCTTGAGCAGAAATATCACATGTGTCTAATTTCTTTTCAGTCTCATTATTATTGAATGTAAAAAAAAAAAAACAGCTCATTGAAACAATAGATATGGCTGCAGACGGTGTAAGCAGGAATCGCCCATCTAATGCATACATTATAGAAAAGAGTCATTTAATCATTCATACAGCAAATATTTATTTAGCACATATTATGTGCCAGGTAGTGTGTTTGGACTACAGGGGAGAAAAAAAAGAACAAAGACATAGCTTCTGACTTCAAGGTTGTCTCAGTCAGTTTGGGTTGATGGAAAAGTCAAGATAATTACAAGATTTTTTGCCATCAGGATTATCTTAATTGGGAAAAATTAACGTTTGGTTTTTTCCCCTCCAACTCTTCCCTTAGCCTTTACATCTATCCCAATCAGCCTAGATGTTTTTCTGCTTTTGCTTTCCTTTTCTTTTTTCTTGGTTTCTTTCCTTTATGTTTCCCCTTTGAGATCATAAGTCTAATTTTAGTTCCCAGTCATTCTTTAATAGGGATACCAGCCTAGGCAGTCTGTGTTTGAGATTTTTGCTCTCCTGTGATATGTCATACTTAATTAACTGTCACCTTCACTATTAATATTAACTGAGATATTAATTTGATGAATTTTAATTTCTCTTAATCATAGCATCATTTTGATCCTTCACTGGATACCTCTTTAAAATGATACATGATACACAGTGCAGGGGAGACATATTAATGGTACATTAAAGTGTTTTTAAAAAGCTCTTTAGTAATTGCATGTTTTCCTGGTAAGACTATCTGTTTCTTGAACAGGTGTAGGCACCCTGATTCCTTTGTTAGCAAATGGATGTTTTGTCTTGATCACCTCCTGACTCTGTTTTGCACTCTCAAATGAAAATACTTTCAAATTTAAGAAATGTTTCTCTCCAGAAGAATTCTCCAGGGTCTGCTGCATTATCTGACTGGCGAGGGCTCTGTACTATTAATGGAGGCATCAAAAATATAAATGTGAAGGTTTGGTCTGTTTGGTAGCAGAGTCTGTAGAGAGCTGGTACCCAGGAGGAAAGAACTGAGTGCAAGGGTAACTAAACTATCAAAAGAAGTCTGATCTATTTGCAGACTGTTTTTTATCTTTTCCACTTAGTCTTTACATTTTTTTTGTTTTTTCTATTATTCCTTCTTCATCTCCCTCCCCCCTCACTGTTGTCCTGCATCCTTCCAGCACACCCCTACCCCACTGTATACATTAAAACACTGATGAAGCTGCCCACAGACTGCCTCCCTCAACCCCCCCCCCCACCCCCCCGACATCTTTGAGACATGACTGGCACAGCGATTAAACCTAATGCATTTTTAGGATGTGTTACATTACTCAAGTCCAGTCACCTGGTTGCTGGAGACCCAGGAGCACAATCATTCCTGGCTCCTTCATTCTGATGTGGGCATGCCATGTCGGATAATGGGATAAAGGGAGAGTGACGGGACCTCTCCTTCCTTCCTAGTCTCAGGATCATGGCAGGGAACATTTTGAGTCCAGAGGCCAGGAACGCAGGGAAGACAAAGACAAGGATGGTCACACAGGCAGCCCGCAGGTGGGGCTCACTCACCTCCAGGTACACCACCCAGGGCATCACCAAGGTGGCCACCAGCAGGTCAGCCACGGCCAAGCTCACCACCAGGTAGTTGGTGGTGGTCTGCAAAGCCCGTTCCTTCAACACTGCCACACACACCAGACCGTTGCCGAAGATGATGGCCAGGATCAGTGCGCAGTAGGAGAGTGCGTAGTAGGTGTGCGGGCGGGCCCGGCTGGCCCCTGTGGAGTTCTCTGCCCCACAGGTGGAGTTGATCTGGCTGCTCAACTGGCTCAGAGGCGCCATAGCCCAGAGGGAGAATAGCGACCCCTGTGGGTTTCCTGGAAGAAGACAGAAAACAATGTGGGCAAAACTGGACCCCTTGGAGCTTGGCCGCTTGGGTACATGTTTATGGATTGCTTCAGCAAATATTTATTGAGCACTTCCTTTATGCTTGGTACTCTTCTAAGCACTGGAAATACAACAATGAACAAAAGGGAAGATATTCCTGCCCTCATGTTGGGGCCCACTGGGGGAGGAGAATACAGTAAGAAGTAAGATAAAGGATGCAGTATGGAGGAGAATACAGTAAGGAATGAGTTAAATAAAGGATGTAATACGTTCGATCATGAGATGCATTTTGGAGAATGATGAATCAGAAGAGGAGGTGAGGAGACGGTGAGGATTACGTGTGTGTGCATAGGCTATCTGAGGGCAATTTTTTTTTAAAACTTTTCCTAAGTTTCAAGCTTTTTTTTTTCTTTTTAAAATTTTATTTATTTATTTGACAGACAGAGATCACAGGCAGGCAGAAAGGCAGGCACAGAGAGTGGAAGGGAAGCAGGTTCCTTGCTGAGCAAAGAGCCGGATGCGGGGCTCAATCCCAGGATCCTGGGATCATGACCTGAGCCGAAGGTAGAGAGGCTTTAACCCACTGAGCCACCCAGGTGCCCCATCTGAGGGCAATTTTTAACCAGGATAATCAGGAAGCCCTTGTGAAGAAGGCGGCACCTGAGTCAAACCTGGAGGAGACGAGGAAGACAACGCTGGAGATATCTGCAGGAAGAGTGGTCCAAGCAGAAGGGATAGCAGATACAAAGGCAGGACAAGGTGCTGTGTGGAAGGCAGCAGGCAGTCCAGAGGGGCTGGAGCCCAGTGAGGCAGATACAGAGTGGAAGGGTGTGAGATCAAGAGGCTGTGCAGGGCACTGAAAGAGCTGTGCTTGGACCCTGAATGAGATGTAGAGCTGTTGCAGGATCAGATTCCCAGCTCTGCCACTTCCAACTGCTGGACCTTGGGCATGTTACTGCACCTCTCCTCTCTGAGCTTCATTTTCCTCCTCTGCAAAGTGGAGGAAACAATGGAATTCACCATAGGGTCTTTGTGAGGGCTAATTGAGCTATTAAATATGTAAAGCATTGAAAGTGATGATACCTAGAAAGCCATGTAAGTGTGAGCTCTTTTTCTCATACTGGACAGTTTCTGTTAGCTTCCCATCCCCCTTTCCTTGTTTTCTCTCCACCCTCTTCTGTTGCCCCATCTGCCTTTCCTCCTGCCTCCCTCTGTCTCTTCCTTTAGTTTCTCATCTCTGTCTTGCATCTTGCTTAAGGCATGGTGGGTGTGGGATGGCGGCTTGTGGGAGAAGAACTCAAGAGTAATGCAGTATAGAGACAATGTAGTGGTTTTTATACTTAAGGAAAAATTCATGTGTGGAGTTTTGTTTGAAAACTCCTAATTTTGAAAGACTGGTTGCCAATTAAAAAAATTTTTAAACTCTATGAAGTCCCTTCTCACCCCCACCCACAAAATCTTACATCTACGGGCCAATGGCCCATAAGCATAAATTTTCAACTTCTGAGCCCTCACTTTTCAAATAGGGAAATAAGACCCAAAGAGATTAGTAACATGCCTTAAGTCATAAAGCTTATTAGTGGCAGAACTAGCAAGCAGGCCTCTGATTCTTCCAAAACTCTCCTTTGGCATCTGCAAGCTGTAACAACTCTCGTGTCACCATCCCATTGGGAAGAATGAATCCTCGAACTGTGGGGACTTTGGGCTTAGGGTGGGAAAGGCATCGGAGCCCCTCAGCTGCCCCTGTGACACCAGCCTCTTGGGGCCAGTCCTGAAGAAGGGACTCTGGGCTCTCATAGCCAGGTTTTTGTGTATCCAGGAAGAAGTAGGGGTGGGAGGGGGAAATGTGACAAAAATCACCGTGTCTTGTAGAAAAATATGGAAATGACTGTGCATTAAAGCCTTGTGTGCTGGAAGAGGGACACCTGCCGTGGGATCTGTGCTTTAGACGGTCCCACTTCAGACCGCCTCTGTCATATCCTCCCTATGGGATGAGGTCATGCTCTCCCACAATGCCAAGGAACACATCCAACAAGAGTTCACTCTCTCATTCTAAACCACATTCTGGGCACCAAGATCACAGAATTCTCTGACCAAACTGCATGGAGCCTGTTTCCAAAGCCCCATTCTGGATCTGTCAACCCGAGTGTAGGCTGTGTCGTGGATATTTAGGACCCCTGAGCTCAAGGGGTGGCTCTTTAGGGGAGCTCAGATGAGAAGCTTGGGTACGGCATGAAGTGGGGAGAAAAGAGGATGGAGTCCCTGGAGCAGGATTTGGGTTGGAAAGCAGCTTCTCCTGCCCTCTCACATTTTGTTTTGAACTCTTAGGGACCAGGAATCCTAAATTTAAACCTGGCCTTCCAGATGGTTACAGAGGTATATTTTTCAAGGCAGGAGTATTAAACGTCTTATTCACTGCTTTGTGGGTTATAACTAAAATGCTTAGAAATGGAGTATATGCACCTCCATGGGAACACTTGCTCCAGGCAGAGGTAGAGGTTGGCTTGGTGGCCAGGCTTTGCTCTCAATCCTGGTATCTGCAGCTCCCCGTCAATGAGGGAATTGGCCTAATCATGATTGTCATTTTGTGTCTCATTTTGAAATGTTTCATCCTGGAATGTGTAAGTGTGAAAATGAACAAATGATTGTAAGGGGCCGACTTGGAATGAATTCAGAGAATTATTTTAAAAGAAAATTGTTCTTTATCTTGGCACACTGTTTGTACTCAATAAATTTTAAAACATAATAATAGTTTCTGATAATAATTATAATTTTCTCATTATTTGGAAAGGGCAGCTGCTACCCTGGAGATAGGAAAGCTGCTGCCAAGAGCTTTTTGAAAAATACAATGCTTTCTGATTGTTGACGGATATTTCTACCTTTAAGGCCAAGCTCAGACCCAAAACACCTTTCCTCCCGCAGCTGGACCAGTTGGGAAAACAGTAGCCAGAAATCAGTCTTCCATGGGATCTGTAGTTAGCTACTGATGTCTTAGCCTGATCTCACCTGACAGGTAAGATGGAAACACAAAACCTTGGGATATTTGTTACCACCTTGGACTTTTTACCCTGTTGATGTTTGACAGCTACTTAAAAATAGTGCAGCTGAGTGTCAATGGCTAATTAAACGAAAGGAAACCCTCAACTCTGAAAATCAATTGGGAGCCTGATGTTGGAATCATAATTGCATGGATTTCTGATTTATTATTGTTTTTGCATGTACCATCTCTGGTCTTAGGTCCTGTGTAGTAGCAGGTGGGTGTAGCCTTGGTTGTCCAGGCAGTTCCTAATGAGTTGATGTGGGAGATGGAAGCAGCAAGTGAGTGAGAGCCTGGATTACTCCCCGCCTCTCAGCTAATTGTTTCAACTCTCTCCCTCCTTAGAGCTTTCTTTCATCTCTCTCTCTCTCTCTCAATCTCTCTCTCTCTCTCTCTTTTTTTTTTTTCCCTTTAAACCAGTATTGCTTATGTAACACAGAGCTGGGTTGGGATTTTTCCTTTCTCTTTCCCTCTGATAAATATATTACCAGATATCAAACTGGTTTCTGTTAGGGAAAAGCAGGAAGCCTGGAGAATTTTTTAACTTAACCACTCTTTAAGTAATTCATACTGATAGCCTGGTCTCCTCACCAGCAAAATGTGGATATCATACCCACTCCGTGGGGTTATTGCGAAGATCAAATAATATTATATATGTCAAGTTTTGGCACTGCTGGCATCTGGGGCTGGATAATCCTTTTTGGAAGTGGGCATTGCAGGATGTTTAGCAACACTCCCCTTAACCCAGGTTGTGACAACCAAAAATGTCTCCCGACACTGTCAAATATCCCTTGTGGGACAAAATTATTCTCTCAATTGAGAATTATGGCTCTAGCATAATGTCTAAAACAAGCACTTGAAGTACTGTGGCTTTTATTATTAAAGGGGAAGTGGGAATAAGTGAAGGGGTCAAGTAAGCTCCAGTTGCAGAGTGGCCAATGGACTTGGAAATTAAGAGATTACTGGTGACCTCAGCAAAGAGTGTTAGTAGCTAAGAATGGATGAGCAGCGAGGAAATGGAGAAGGCAAGGACTAGAGGATTAGGGCTGGTCTTACTCTTTTAAGATTCATTATATATAACACTACTCACAAATTTTAATAAACCTTTCAACTTCTTACAAAGTATTGATTTACCTTGGTCTTTATAGTTTATTCTAGCATCTCTGAAAGTGAGTGCATAATTTATTTTTAATTAATTTTTTAAATAAACATGTATTTTTATCCCTAGGGGTACAGGTCTGTGAATCGCCAGGTTTACACACTTCACAGCACTCACCAAAGCACATACCCTCCCCAATGTCTATAACCCCACCCCCCCTTCTCCCAACCCCCCTCCCCTCAGCAACCCTCAGTTTGTTTTGTAAGATTAAGAGTCACTTATGGTTTGTCTCCCTCCCAATCCCATCTTGTTTCATTGATTCTTCTCCTACCCAGAAATGGAACAAATAATTTATATGGAACCAGAGTGCATAATTTATTTTAAAGAGCAGAGGGACAGAGAGTAGTCAGGCCCCCATCAGCTATGACATACATCCTACTTTACTGATATTCCCTCAGTGCTGAGCAACATTCTGCCTAGAACGTTTGTGAGGTGTCTCCTTGGCACTTGGTTGCATACCAGGCGTGTTAGGAAGATACTCATTAAGGTTTACCAGGTCTTAATTATTTGTTCCCTTTCCTTAAGAATACTGAATTGGGCAAAAACCAAAAACAATAAAAACAAACACATTTGAGTTCTCAATTTCCTTCTGAAGACAGTAGTCACCATCTCTTCTGTTTACTACTGTGTAGTGGGTACCTAAACTTTCTCTCATTTTAATATTTATAGTATCCCTGAAGGTGGATATTGATATCTCCTTTTTATAGACTAAAAAGCTGAGTCTAAATTTTCTTAAGATTATATAATTTGTAGGGAGTTGTATTGAGCTTAGCTTTGATCTTGGGTCTCCTTAAATATCAAACTCACAGCTTACTTAATGTGTCTGTGGACATTGATGTATGGAGACATTTCCAATTAGAGCTGGTTTTTCCTAAACTCAGAACACAACACCTTAAAAACAGGGTTCTGTGACCAGATCTTCACTTGCATCAGATCCCTGTCTTCTGCCCTCAGTTTCATCCTGACCTCTAGTCTGCAAAGCTTTTCTGGTTCTGGGCTTCAATGCAGACGTTCTATATTGGCTGAAAAAGTTAATAATTATAGCTAAAATTTATAATCATTATCATAGTTAAGCCTCGCAGCAACCTGATAGAGAAAGTAGGTCCTATTATTACCCCCATTTTGCAGGTGAAGAAAGTAGGTAATAGAAAGGTTAATTATCTTGCTGGGGTCATACAACAATAAATGATGGAGCTCATTCAACTCTATCTGTTTCTAGACCCTACATTTTTAACTACTCCACTATTGGAGTGAGGGAGACAAACTTGAAATGGAGACACATTTTAAAACCTTGCTTTTTCAGAGCACCTGACCAAGCCCTGTGAGAAGTCAAAGCAGGTGCACACTGCACATAGAAACAGTGGGAGTTACATTGTCATTATTATTAGAGGCAGTCTTTAGCATTTCTATGGCACTTTATTCTTGAAAATTGCTGTCTAGTTTACTTTCCAATGAAGATTCACAAGTGCATTAAAATACATAGCATACTTATATATTTGGACATATTTACATTGTTGGCAAATGCGCCGAGAAAAACCATAGCTGGAAGCCAAGGTTATATACATTTTAGTCTCTAATTAAACCTGCTCCATTAGGCAGAGAATTCCCACCTTCCCTAACAACTTTGAATTACCAACCATTTTATCATTTTAATCAGAGAGAAAATGGAAAGTCAATGGATCAATCAATAAGCAAACATTAATCAATGGCAAATCTCGGTGCATTAGATATTGAATTCAATAATGAGTAAGATCTATTTTGTATTTGCTTTAATTCATAATCCATAATAAGCAGGCTTCTGTATAGATGCTTTAATATCAAGCATTCATTTGGATACTGTCAGTATTTTCCTTGCTTGATACCACTGCTCACTGCTAGCCATGCAGACCTTTGAAAATGTTCAACTAAAAATAAACAAGTGTCTGAGCAAAATTTTTTCATATCATATTTGCTTCTCTTTGGCTCCAAGAGATCCAATGGTGTGTCAAGCAGCAATTCTTCATGCATACCTAAGGACAGACATCTTACTGACCTTTTAGTATCAGTAAGAAAAGGGCTTCCCTTATAAAGTACAAAGAGACATGCAGAATGAGTGTAAAATCCAAGTCCCACTCTGCTATTGCTGCTTTATTATTTGTGCATGCATTTTGATAGTATTCGATTAAACTAAATGCCTGAACTGGAACAAATACCTAATTGCAACAACTTCCGTTGACCCAATAAGCTACAATAAATAATGAAAGTCCAACAATTAAAAAACAATATCCTCAAAATCATATGCTATCATTAAAGAAAATATACACAATCATCATCTCAAGTACTGCATATCTCTGTTGGGAATAATTGGATTCTGACTTGGAAACAGCCTGACTTTAAATAGACCATTGAAAACAGTGCCTCTTCAAACCCTCAGCCCTGGATTACCAGGATGCTAAATTGGGGAGTTTAAAATAACAGACCCTTACAATTAAGTAAGACCCTTAAGGGGAATACAATCAACTTCTATACAAATCCCAGGGATAGTAATACCTTTTTATTTTCCATCTTTTAATTCTGCCTTGATAGAGCTTCTAGAGCCCATGAGGATCTAATTTTGGGGGAAAAAGAGAAAGAGAACAGGTTTCTATTGTCAAAAATGAGGGAAAAAATGAAAACAGCTTCTTTAGGGTTTCTGGTTTTTAAATAAGAGAGGGTGCAGAGTTTTAATGCATATTTGTAGAGAACCACAGAACCCCAAGCTGGTTAAATAACCTTCCAGGAAAATGCTGTGCATTAAATTAGAAACAAAAAGAAAAATTACTTACCCTGAAAATTTCTTCTGATTTCTGGAGACTGTGGAGTTTAGCACCTCAGTGGCTGCCTTCACTTACTGACAGCAGACATGCCCAAGCAAAGCAAACTTTGCCTTTCCAAGGACACTGAAACTGTGGAAATGAACAGAAAGAAAATCACCCATTTTTGCCTCTAAGGTGAAATCACTTGTGGGCTGCTCTTACAGCTTTCCTATTAGACCTTACTGCATGCTTCATAGCTGCTTTCAAATCCATGCGTTTCCTCTAGAGGATTTGGGAGGGACCCTGAACTGATCTGTGCTGGGGTTAGCCCTTTAGAGGCTCTGTCCTTGGTGCTGAAAGCGAGGTGTAGCAGGCAGAAGCAGGATCTGTTTTCTATCTGTCTCTCCTCTTTTCCCTCTGAGCCTCTATCTGCTGCGTGCTATGTTTTTTTAGTACATGTGTGTTTCCCCCTCAGTGCTCTTTTTATCCGTTATTCTACTGTCTTTCCTTCTATGCTTTAATTTCTCTTGAATAACTCTAACCTTCCTCAGCTTAATTGCTTGGGCAGCTTTTGGTGGGTGTAAAGATGATCGCTACAGAAGAAGCCACAGATCAACAAATTGCTACCACAAGTGGTTAATAAAAATCTGTAAAATTTAAAACACAATTGACAGAATAATTGAACTTGGAGGTGTAAGCCTGTCTGGGAAAAGAAGGTTAAAGAAAATATATTACAGTGGAAGCAAAACTGAGGCGTGGAATATAACTGGTGATAAAAAGATGAGATAAGCTTAATATGGTGAGATATGTTAAATATTTGTTTAACAGCACTCCTTGCATTCAGAGAACTCTACAAAAACATTTACCGATTCGTTCTCACTGCTCTTCTGAGATATATGTGAGTAAGCTTTCTTAACTCAACTTTAGAACTAGCTGAAGTGGGATGCAATTAAGGGCAATGCCAGTAAGTCTCTGAAGCAGCACTAGAACTTAATCTTACCATGGTCACCTATTCATATAACATCTTACCACGGAATCTTAACTATTCCTTGTTCTCTTGTTTTTGAGCTCTTCTTCCTTCAGACAGGGTGGCAAGTCTTTCACTCCTTTCTCTGCCAACAGTGGATGTGCTTGGCAGCTGCAGTGCAGACAGTCATGGGGAGTCTGGTCCGAGTCTGACTATGATGGAGACCTCTGCTGGTTGAGAAAGAAGCAGCAGTAGCAACAAGGTTTAAATATGGCTATTCCTAACAACCACATTAATTGAGCATATACTATTAATCAGTCATTTTGATTCACTCTCTCTTTTAATCTTATCAACAACCCTAAAATGTAGGTATTATTTTTATGTCCCTAATTTACAGATAGGAAAACTGAGGCTTAGAGAGGTTAAAATAATTTCTGAAGGTCACACAGCTAACAAATAGTGGAGCCTGGATTTGGATCCAGACATCTTAATTCCGGAGCATGTTCTCTTAATTCTTCAAAAGGTGAAAATTTTAGATTTCCCAGGAGACTGACAATATGTCATAGAGAATAATAATTATAATGACAAAGATGATGATATCAATCATACAATATTTGTATGGTGACTAATAATTTATAAAGCATTTTCTCATTCATGTTCTTGTCTGCATCTTACATAAATCCTCATGAAACCTGCTTTTACAGAGGCTGCTATGGATTGAATTGTATCCCTCACCCTCTATTCCCCCCAAATTCATATACTAAAATCCTTACCTTCCAAATATGACTATATTTAGAGATAAAATCTTAAAAGAAGTAACTAAGTTAAAATGGTGTCCTTAATCCAATCTGACTGGTGTCTTTATAAGAAGTCAAAGAGATATCAGGGAGTCACACACAGAGAAAAAGTCACATGAGAAGGCAGCCTCTATAAGCCAAGGAAAGAGGCCTCAGAAGAAACCAAACCTGCTGATGTGTTGAACTAGAATTCCTAGCCTCCAGAACTGTGAAAAAATAAATTTATGTTGTTTAAGCTACCCAGTCTGTGGTATTTTATTATGTCATTCCTGGGAAACTAATACAGAGACTTAGAAAGAGTAGAACCGATATCGAAGGTTGCTCATGATTCATAGGGCATACATACATTGTTATGTGACATAACGATAATGAATGTGCCCTAAAGCTAGAATTCCCAGTTTGAATGTGAACCCTTAGTCTCTTCTTCTGTGGGTCAGGGGATCAAGAGAATAGGTACTGTCCAGGGTTGGTATGTCCGATTTGTAAAATTGGAGAGAGTGTGTGAGTAGATTGAAGCAGCAGGGTAGTTAAAGTTCAAGGTCTTGGGCACCTGGGTGGCTCAGTTATTTAGGCATCTGACTCCTATTCAGGTTATGATCTCGGGGTCCTGGGATAAATCTTGTGTTGAGCTCCCTGCTCAGCACAGAATCTGCTTGTCCCTCTGCCCCTCCCTCCACTCATGCTCGTGCTCATGCTCAATCTCTCTCTCTCAAATAAATAAATAAAATATATTTTTTTAAAAAAGGTCTTAACTGCTCATTTTTAATACCATGGGTCCACCTTTGAGTATCCTATGTTTATTTTCTTAAACATTTGAAGATACTGTGTCTTATAATAATGTTGTCTGATAATACATGAATGTAGCAGGGTAGGGAATGTAGCAGGGAAGGCTAAACTTTCTGTGTTGGGATCCCATGGTGTATCCTCACAGGGCAACCGTAAATGTTGCTTGCAAATCTTTCCTCACCATTTTTGCTATGCCTTTTTGGGGCAAAGTTCAAAGGAAGATAATGAGTGATGAACATTCTTATTCTAATTCTATATAGGACCAGTGGGTGGAGGAATTAACTGCCTTGCCCAAAGTCATAGATCTTGGCAGTCCTCAAGCTGGATCAGGTGGCTCGCTGGTAGACTCCCTGACTGCCTTGGTGAATAGGATTGGTGTAGGAAATGAAAGGAGGTGGTGAGTGAGGCAGTCCTTTCTTTCAGGACATCCCTGTAGGTGAAGATCAGCAATTGCTCCTTTTAATCTGGCACTTTTCATTCATATAACACTGAACAAGTTTAATTATTTTAAGTAAATGGAAGTCTTATTCATGATTGGCATTGAAGATTTTGAGATCTGCCTTCTGGGAAGAACTCCAGGACGCCTACAGAACAGACATCCTTGGGCAAAAATCAAGAAAAATGCAGATAATTTTCCTCATCTTCCTTCCAGGAACCCATCTCAGTAGCATGACTGGAACTTTCTCACATACCAGCCAACAGTGCTTCATGAGGAAGTTTTTATCTCTTGAACTTGCAATGGGAGGTTTAGAGTAAGAGTTAAGAGGCAGTGGGTTTATGATACATAGGCATGCTCAGTGGTTTTGTTTCAAGGAGAATTGGTGTAAAACTTGTGGTAGAAGTATTTCCCTCTCAGTTTTGCAGTGCTGTTCCAGGGTAGCAATTGCTGGTTTCATCATTGGTGTCTTACTTTCAGCACCAAAGATCAAGTGCAACATGGCTTTTTTGGCCCTACTTTAAACTTGCACAGAGCTTACACTCAGCAAGACAGTATGGAGACCCAACGCGGAGGTGTGGGGAGCCAATTTAGAAGGCCTTGCATGAACAGAAGAACATTTTGTTTCCATGTTTCACCACAAGTAGCATTTCTCACTGTGAGAAGGAAGATTTGATTATGTTGATCTTCAATTGCATGAGTACTGATCTAGCCACCTGGCGTGTTTTTCACTGGAATCAGGCCTCATTGTTGTAGAGTTCAAATGTAAGTTGGCAAATGCAGTAAGTGGTCCAGACAGTATGGTTGCTTCTTCCCGATCCCAGCCCCTATTCTTCTCCAATGACACTGTGGTCTCATCATAGATGAGAACTGTCTGAGAAAGCCTTGGATCTAATATTTGGATTCATTCTGCTACTGTCAAAAATTATTTGAAAGAGAAAAAAAGCTCAAGTGATTTATTATTGGTCAGTACTAAGCTTCAATCTTGGTTCCTTTCTACTAGAGAATGGCAGTAAATAACATGTTAGGCTTCGCAACCAATCAGATCACTCTTTTACAGGTAGCACAGTGAAGGTAAAGAAGAAAGTGATAGTTGTCTTTATATTCAGATCTACTGTTCTATGTGCTTGTATCTTACTTCCTTTTTTAATGTAAACCCTTCTTCACTTTTCCGACTATTTTCTTCCTGTTTTTTCTCCCCTTTATCAGATAATCTTTTATTATTCTGGATTTCCTCAATTTCTTCCAATATAGTCTATATTTCTTTTCTTCTTCCCCAAAATATATATAAATGGGAATGGGGTTGGGCTAGAATTAGAAAATTTCTATCATGATTAACTTATCATTTGTTCGAAAGGATTTTGGGTTGATGAGTATGGTAAGTTATATTTCCCCAAAATGACCACAATTGTATTTCCCATCCCTCACGTTGCTTGGGAATTTTGTCACTTTACCATCAAGAGGTAGAGTCTCATATCTCTCTTCTTGAGCCTGACAGGCCTTTGTAACTGCCTTAACTAATGTATAATGGCAAAAGGGACTATGTTATCTCTGAGACCAGGCCATGAAAATGCCATGCACTTCCATTTTGTTTTCCTGAGACACTTGCTTTTGGAACTCAGTCATCATGCTGTGAGAAAGCCCAACCAGGCCATGGAGGAGTCTACATGGAGAGGAACAAAGATGGTCGTCCCACAGACCTGGCTGTGTTTCCAGCTGAATGCCAACTTCAACCTGCCACCCATAAGAGTGAGTCATTTTGAAAGGGCATCCTCCAATCTCCAACTGAAGTGTACCAGTTGAGAGCTTGTGGAGCAGAGAGAAGCTTTCATGGCAAAGCTCTGCCTTAATTTCAGATTCATGAACAAAATAAATGTTTGATACTGTTTTAAGTTAATAATTTTATTGTGTAGCAATAGATAATAGGTACACCGAGACTCAGTTTTTCTTGAATTTGTTGAATTAGTAGTCAGAAAAGCACAACTCAAATTCCATCAAATCCCATCACATTTTGAAACAATTACTGATTTGTTATTTAGTGTGTTTTGTTTGAATTTCAGATGCTGTTTGTCTTAGAAGTTTTATAAAACCCTATTACTCAAAGTATGGGCCATGGACCAGCATCAGCTTCACTTTGGATGCTGCTAGAAATGGAGAATTTTAGACCCCACAACAGACTTACTGAACCTAGAATCTACATTCTTAACAAGATGCTCATGATATTCACTGAAGTTTGAGAAACACTGGTTTAAAGAACAAGCTTGCAGGTTGCCGATGTAGACACTAGACAGTTTATTATTTGCTTTTATTGCCACCCTAGAAGTCAGGAGTCTGTATGTATGGGAGGTGGGGAATGAAGGAAATGGAGGACAAGTATTAAAACAGAAGTAGAAATGGGTGGAAAGGTGAGGACCTGGGAGCTGAGAAGGGGCCTTGAGATGCTAGATTGTGTGAGGCCTGTTTCAATAGTTTCTCTCTTGGGGGTTTGGGATATTGTAAGGAATAAGATGGAGGGATAGTAGAGGTATTTTATTTTTTTTCATAATTGACAACATTATATTATAGAGTAGACTGTGCTTTTCTTGAAAATAATATATATGTTTATTTTGTAAAAATAGTTTTAAGGCCCTTTAGGAATTCCCAGGAGGAAATGTTCTCTGAGATTGGAAATACACTATTATTATTGTTGCCATAAGTTGGGGTTTGAGTGTTCGCACACCATGTCTCTCTTAGGTAAGTGACTTTATAATGGTTTGATCCCTGCCCTAGAGTACAAAGGAGCCCATTTATCTTCATATCTGATTTTTCAAGATACTCGGCATGTATAAAGTATATCTATAGTCCATTCTCTATGGGTTACATTTTCTAATTCTCAAAAGTTTAGTTCTCACCAGCAGACAAGACTTGTAGAACTTTGTATGTTAATGACAATAATCTTGCGTTCAGTGGTAGCTTTTGTTCCCTCCACAGCCCCTTAGTAAACATGTCATTGATGTCCAGATACTTACTGTACTGCTATGATTGAAATATGGTCACTTCCAGAAAAAAAAAAAAAGACAATTAAAATTTGTCTGGTTTGAAAAAGGACAAATACAACCATCAAAACAAAGGTATTTGGTGCCATTAGAGCTCTTAAGGGAGTTAAAAACTCAGATTTATTAGGATGGTATCCTTATTTCTGGAAATGGCTCTTTCCTCTTGTTTTCTCTTAAGAAAAGATTTTTCTTTCTCAAACAGGTTTCAACTCTTTTTGTTTTAAATATGCCATATAAAAGGGCTGATGGTCATCAGGCTCTGATTATATGAGGATACTTAGTAGAACCATAACTTGTAGCTTAGGGAAGCAGATTGTGTTTATATCCATCCTGACCACACCTCTGAAATGAGACACTAGACAGTTTCAATGTAGTCATGCCGCCTATGCCTTAGGAATAGAAAAGGAGAGGAAAATATGTGAGTATATTCCCCTACTCATAGAGGTATCCAAGTGTGCTTTCCAATACACAAAGGGAAGAATCAAGTTTATTATTTTGGCTGGAGCTTTGGCAAATAACAGAAAATCCCCCTTCTCAACTGAACTAAATGATAAGAAGTTGGTTATCTCACAGAAGAAGCTCAGAGGTAGGTGACTTCACACTAATTCATCAGGAATCCTTTCTTTCCTTCTGTTCTGCCAATCTTAGCATATAGTTGTCCTCAGGCTTGCCGCATGGTTGCTCTAGGTCTTCATATTCTCACACTACATCCAGAGGTGGAGAAAGAGACCTGCCTGTAAGATTGAAGAAGCCTTGAGACACCTGGGTGGCTCAGTTAGTTAAGCATCGGACTCTTGATTTTGCCACAGGTCATGATCTCAGTGTTGTGAGATGGAATCCACATCTGGCTCTGTGCTGGGCATAGTGCCTGCTTAAGATTTTCTCTCTCCCTCTGCCCCTCCCCTGCACTGCACTCATTCTCTCTCTAAAATATCTAAGTAAGTAAGTAAGTAAGTAAATAAATAAATATTTAAAAAAGACTGAAGAAGCCCTGCCCCAGAAGTCCCTCAGCAAATTCTCTTTATGTTTCATTTGTCAGATTTATATCACATGCCCATTCTTGAACCAATTACTAGCAAAGAGATAAGAACACTGGTATTAACAGATTTATCAGGACATTCCTGAGTTACAGGGGAAAAGACTGGGTACCTGAACAAAATATGAAGTTTGCTAGTGAACAAAAGAATAGGTTGTGGTGAATGGCTACCTTGGAAATTAAAATGGACCCCCAGCACCGTTGTTAAAGAGAATCACCTAAAATGCTATAAAGACTATTATAGTCGCATTAAAATGATTTTAAAAAGTACAACAGTCATGCCACTCCAACTAATTTCATTATGCAAATTTCATTCTAGTCTTTGTGCACATGTTATATACTTTTATATCGTTGAAACCTTAATTTTATAGTCCATGTTTATCAGGCAAATTATTGTGAATAATATTTGTACACATTTTACATTATTGTTATCACCTTTAATGACCAAATTCTTTTTTTGAATTGATTTTAATCCAGTCTCTATCTTTTGAAACTTTTACTGTCGTTAATACAACTTTCAGAAACCTTTAAAGGGGATATTTGTATTAAAGGAACATGAAGCGTGAGGTTGTTATCAGCATATTAGGAAGAGCAAGGGCCAGTAGCTGAGAGACCATCAGACTTGGAGTCTGAGATGAGAGTTTTGTCTTAACCCTGCTACTTGTTGACTGTGTACCTTTTGACTGGCTTATTAATTTTGTGACCTCAGTTTCCTTTCTTGGAAAACATGAATTTGGAGTAAGTAACATCTAAGATCATTTTCAGCTCCTATTGTCCATAATTTTATGAATTCTAAGATTCTCTGAAAAGCCCGAGTGCTTGGGCCTCAGGCTAGAATACTGACTTAGTAGAGGCATCAAGATTGAACACTAGTGGCCACATTATGCCTGCAGAAAACTTGGGTTTAGCCAGCTCATTTTTATGTAAAGTGAATGCGAGTACTTTTTCGATTGAACAGGCACTATCCCCTTAGACTACAGTGTTCATTGATGTTTTGCATTAGGATGCTTCATAGTCTCATAGTCCTTGTTTTGCCTCTGACGGGCTTTGAGTTTGCAACCCCTGGAAGAAGGTGAGACTGGTGATTCAATGAATCACCCACCTGAACTCAGCACCTAGCTTTCCATGGAAGTTTTCCTTTGGAGTATTGTTGAAAGGAAGCTTTATTTGTTCGCAAGATCTAGTGATGGTTTCCATGTTATACACATAAACACCTTGTCAGGCACCAGAGACAGGTTGGAGAGGATGATTGATGGGAGTGGGCTTGTGAAATCACACCTGCTGTCACAGCAGATGGGGAAAAAAGCCGGAGTAACCTGTGGAATTGCTGATCCTTTTTGAAAATTCATCCTAAAAACATTATTTGAGTTCTTTTACATACTTAAGAAAGAGTCAGTATCACAAACCAGGCTCTAGGGGAGTGACTACTCTATGAGTTTTCAGGAGTATAATTTCAAAAAAATAATAAGAAGCCTTCAGCAACCAGGTGAATTGGTGTTTGAGCTCTGAGGTGATGAGGCAACTCTTTTCTTTGGCAGGCAAAAAAAAAGTCATTCAAACTGCAATTTCTGGCTGGGTGCCCACAGGGCATATAAGCCTATCTTCAGTGCATGCTATCCCAGTCCACCCATAGCACTGCCTTTGGGGCACAGAATGCATCTTAGAGAAAGAGAGAGAGAGAGAGAAAAAAAAGAGAGAGAGATGACATTGACTTTGTACAGAGCAAACCAATGAATGGGCAATGGGAAGCATGGCGATTTATACCAACTGGGAATCCGCATGGACCCAAGGAGGGGGCTCTGAGGTTACTGTTTTAACTTTGTTGGCTCTGTCCTGTGCAATTTAGGATTATGCTATCCTAATTTTACCTGATGCACATTAAAAAAATTTATCCAACATAAATTCCACTATGTTTACTGCACTGTTTCATAGAAGGTACAAGGTGTAAAGTTTGGGTGAGGAGAATATGCACACGTGTGGAGCTAATAAGCAGGGGATGAGTTTAACAGGACTAGGCAGTAGGCTACAAGGGAGGGGGTCAAGGCTATGATTAAATCCAGAGGAATCCTACAGACAGAACTGTAGGTGAAGAGGAAAGGGCACATCTTCTAAGCGGAATAAGACTTTCCAGAGAAGCTGGAAATTGATCTGAGTGTTAGAGAGGCTAGGAGTAAGGTTTGCGGTATGGTGCAGTTTCATATACCAGAGTTTCGTATACCAGTGTCTAAAGTCTCAGGCAGTTCAGTTACTCACTTCCTTAGTCATGCGTACAAGCATTCATTCGTTTGGTCAACAAATATTCATTGAGCATCAGTTCAATGCCAGGCCCGTTTTCGGTGGATTATCATGACAGACAAATCCCCGCTCTGATAAGGGAGACAGAGAATAACGCCAGCGAACAAAGGAAAGTTTCAGGTAGTGATTAGCATTATGCAGAGAGAGGTAGAACTGGGTGATGTGACAGCGATTGGGTGACTACAACAGAGTAGGTGCTTTCTTTGCTTCTCTGAAGAGATGATGGCTTACGACGATCTGAACGACAGAAAGCAGCCAGCCGTGCAAAGGTCAGGGGGAAGAGCATTTCTGGCAGAGGGAACAGCTGGTGCAGAGGCCCTGAGATGGGAACGTGTTTGGCACTTTTGAGGAGGCCAGTGTCACCGGAGTGTAGTGGATGACAGGAGGGGTGGAACAAGGTGGGACTAGAGAGGGAATATGCCAGATGGTATAGGAGTTTGGATTTTATTCTAAGTGGGATGGAAGATATTTGAAGGCTGAACAGAGAAATGATATATGCAGATCCCTCTGTATATGAGAATGGGTCACAAGAGGAGGAAGAGAGGAAGCAGCGGCCAGGGAAGGGACCGGTGTTGCAATCCAGAAGCACACTGGCGTTCCTTGGACTCCAGTGGTGGTACTGGAGATTGGGGGAGACATGATTACATTTGGGTTATGTTTTGGGGTATAGAGTTGACCAGACTGAACAATAGATTGGATGCGACCATGAGGGAAATGGAGTTGCCAAGACAGTGAATTGGACTCGCTTATTAAGAATGATCTGGTTTCTCTGAAACACTTATAGAATCTCTCTCACAGCACTGAGCTCTCCAAACAAAAGTAAGCATATTGTGGAAATAAAGACCAACCAAATGAGAAAACCAAAGGTTATTTCCTCGGAGCTCTTTAATAGCCAGGGAGTCAGCCATTGTCACTAGATGTGGCAGAGACTCAAAGGCAGGCAGCTTTATAGTGAAAGAAGGGAAGGCTCTAGGGATGGCCTGGGGAAGCTCTACATGTGCTACAGCAGGGTGTCCTGTGTGACTGGTTAGGGGTGCATATTTGTCTTTCTGTGTTTGGTCCTAAGTTGGAAGTGGGGAAAATCATTAGGGAAGTGGAGAGGCCAGTACTAAAACAACTGGAATGAGAAGAGGAATGAAGAGGGTAAAGAACAGTTAAAGCTTCCGTGTCGGGTTGGAGAGAGTGGCTGAGCTGACCCAGGAGAGGCTACTTCTCCAGCCAGGAAGGCTCCTTCTCCCTGCCGCTCAGAAGGATTCCTGAGTCAACCGAGCCTACGCTGGGCTTCTGTTTCTCAAGCTCTACCAACACAGAGCATCCCTATTGCCTCTGTGTGAGAGCCTCTTCTGGCTTGGGGGGCAGACGTGGGGTGCGGGAGCAGGGAGGAGAGGAACACTCCTTCCTTGTATCCCGACTGGTTTTTCGCAAGCACTTGCACATCCTATGCTTGGGGTTTGTGTGTATCTAATCCTTGGAGTCCTTTACACAAGACAGAGAGGGATACAATATCAAAGTTGAGAAAAAAAATCTTAAAATAAGTGTCTTAAATTTCACTTATCCAGTTTTTCTGTGGATAAATACACACACACACACACACACACACACACACGCATGCACGCACAGAGTTTGAATGTTTGAACAAGATTCAATTAGCTTTTTTGTTGAGTTCACCAAGTAGATACAACTCAGATTGTCTTATTGCCCTATTCCTCTGCCACCATACTCTCAGTCAGTTCTAATTTAAAGTATTCTGTCCCATAAGTAAATTCATATCTGTCAGATCATGTGTTCTGACTTTTGATTTCTAGCATATGGTCAAGGTGTCAATCAGCTTCCTTCCCTGTTCACCTCAGTGACTGAGGTAGTATGCCCTAAATGATCCCCAAAGTGACATACTGTGAATTTTTGTCCTTCTCCAAGTCAGTGTTTTAGACTCAGTTTCCTCATAGTATTTCCATTCAAATGGTGGTTTTCCTGTTGAGTTGTGTTTCAGAAGCCATGCCCTGGCAGGTTCCCTTGAATCCTGAATCCATTGTACTTTCTGTCCTCCACACCTCTGAAAGTGCGTCAGGAGGGCCAGCATTTCTGATCCTACAAAACCCTAGTGTATTTTGTCATCAGCTTTCCAAGGGATGGCCTTGGAGTGACTGACTACCTGCTTTTCTCTGTTCCTTTGAAGGAAAGCATGTTGTATTGTTTCACAAAACTCTCTTCTTACCTTGCCTCCTTCCACAGAAAAGACTAATGTAGTCTTGGAACATATCGCAAATTTTTTTTTCTTTTGAGTGTGTGTGTGTGTGTGTGTGTGTGTAAGTGGGTTCCATGCTCTGTGTGTAGAGCCTGGTGTGGGGCTTGAACTTATGACTCCAAGACAAAGACTTGAGCTGAGATCAAGGGTGCGATGCTTCATCAATTGGCCACCTAGGCACTCCTGCCCTTGCTTTTTTTCTTTTGAAATCACTCAAGTAAAACAAAGTCTCCTCTTGCTTTCAAGTCATTTGCCACTAATGTTCAGAGCAAAATCTGTTTCCTCAAGGAGGAACAACTCTCCTAAGACTTGGGGAAGTGTGTCTGCTCTCAATTCTTGGGAAATTCCCCCAGGCAGGTATCTCCCATCAGCTCTCATCTACTCATCAGTGATTTTTCTTCTAAAGGAACCACTTGAGGCCAAGCCAGAGGCTTGTCAAGTGCTTTAGGGCTTTTGGGGAGCATGGAGGAAGGGAGAGAGGCTGGGTGAAGAAGGGGGCATGACGGAAGGGTTTATGAATCTGTTACTAAATACCAATAATGCCTTTTCTGGAGGAAGACTTCCTGAATTCTAGGAAGGAGAATGTAAGTTACTTTTGTTTTATTTTTGTCCTATTTTTAATACCTGGGAGATACTTTCAGAAATCTCTTTAAAATGAAGGCCAAGTGCATACAGCCCTAGTCTAGTTAAGGGATGCCAAGCTGGTATGTCCAAGGATAATGATGCACCCCAGTAAAAACATGAACATCAAAATGAGGCGGTGTTAAATTCATAATCACCTAGTCAATAAAATGTACAACATTATGGAAAGACTTCAATTATTCACAAATTGGCTAGGCAAGGTAACTAAGTTCCATACCAGTCTTTATTCCTCACGCAGTAACAGAAACTGGCAAAGAGAGACAATAAGGCATAAAGTACTTTCAAAAGTTATTGGCCTTGTGATTGAAAATCTAGATAAGTTTGCTTTCCAGTTTGAAATTAATTCAAAGTGGGGAGGGGTAGCTAGTATATTGCAATGTAGGTTGTTGCAGTTAGGATTCAAAGAGTTAAATAGAAAACATTTCTATTTATACTATTTAAATATCTTAGTTGCATATAAAACATCAATTTTTCTTATTAGAAGATCTCCCTTGGTGATACTTATGGGACCAAGACTTTGTGGAAAATGGTTGATGGGATCTTAAGTTTAAAAAGATTTAGCAGTCTGATTAAAGTAAAGGAAATGTCCACAAAACTTCAAAACTATGTGACCTTAGGCTGTAGAAGGACAAGTTTACAAAACTAGGGAAAAGAATGTTCTCTGTGCTGCAGACTGTCCAAGCCATCTTTGGAATGTGCAGCCAGAGCACATTTTAAGCAGGATGGTCCTGTCAGTGGAGGTATTCATGATGATTCATGATGGCGGACTGACTCACAAGGTGTCTCTCATACTAACTACGCTTTGTGATCACCCCTAAATTTTTTTTTTTTAATTGGAGGGTAATTGACAAACTGCCCATATTTGGAGTATGCAATTTGTTGAGTTTTAATGTAAATGTAACACACCTGCAAACATCACTAGGAAAGATGGTGAACAAATGCGTCACCCACAATAGTTTCCCTGTGCCCATTTGTAATCCCTCCCAACTACCCCCTTGTGTATCCAATCTCCATTCCCAGGCAACCGCTTCTATGTTTTCTATCATTATGAATTAGTTTGCATTGCTAAGAATTTTCTTCAAATAGAATCATACAGCATGCACTCTTTTTTGCCTTTTACTCAGCATATTGCCATTCACTCAGTTATTTTGTCTGATTCATATTGTGTGTGTATGAATAATTCATTCCTTTTTAACACCATGTAGTATCCCATTGTTTATCCATTTCCAGTTTTTGATTATTACAAACAGAGCAGCTATGATCATACACATACAAGTCTTGGTGTGGATACGTGCTATATTTCTTAGGGATAAACACCCAGGAAAAGTAGAATGGCTGGATTGTACGATAGGCGTAAAAGAGTACCACGCTGTTTTCTAAAGTGGTGGTACTATTTACATTCCCGCTGACAGCTTAGGAAAGCTCCAGCTCTGCCGCATCCTTGCTGATCCTTGTATGGCCAGTGTTTTTATTTTAGTCACATTAGTAGATGTGAGGTGATAGCTCTTGGCGGTTTTAGCTTGTGTTTTCCTAATGAGTAATGATGTCAAGCATATTTTCACATACTTCTTTACCATCAGTATATCTTTATGTCAGTGAAGTGTCCCTTCAAACCTTTTCTTCATTTTATACATTTTATTTTCTGATTCTTGAGTTTTGAAAGTTCATTATGCATTCTGGATACAAGAGTTTTAACTGATCGTTGCTTTGCTAATTTTTTTTATCTGTATCTGCTTTTCATTTTATTTTTAATAGTGTCTTTGGAAGAGCAAAAGTTAAAAATTTTGATGAAGTCCAATTTACCAAGATTTTCTTTTCAATGGCTTGTATTTTGGTGTCTTATTTAAGAAATTTTGCCTAACCCAGGTCACAAGGATTTTCTTTTTCTTTTTTCTAGAAGTTTTATAATATCAGGTTGTATAGTTAGGTCTATGATACATTGTGAGTTGATTTTTGTTTATGGTACAAGACATAGATTGGAGTTCATATTGTTTCTACTACCAGTTGTTGAAAAAACCACTTTTTTCTCCATTGAGTTTCTCTTGCCCCTTTATAAAAAATTAATGTCCTTATATGTATAGGTGTGTTTCTGGATTCTCTGTAATTCCATTAATCTACTGTTTATATTAATACCAGGACCACACTGTCTTGATTACTGCATCTGTATAAGGCTTAAGACCAGGTAGTGTCAGACCTCTCTGATTGCTCTTAGTTCTTGAAGTTGTTTTGCTCTTCTAGGTACTTATTTCCATATGAAATTTAAAATCAGCTTTCATTTTTTATCAGAAAAGTCTGTAGGGATTTTGATTGGAATTACATGTACTCCATAATTTAATTTGAGGTCTTCCCCAAATTTCAATATTGGAATTTTTTACTGAAGTTTTCAACTCATGAATAAAGATATATCTCTTCATTTATTTAGGTCTAGTTTATCACAGCAATATTTTATAGTTTTAAGTGTATAGATCTTTCATTTTTGTCAGATTTATCTCTAAGTATTTTATATTTTTAATGCTATTGGCAATGATAGTCTATAATCTCAATTTCCAGTTGTTTGTTGGTAGTATATAGAAATACAATTGTTTTTTATATATTGATTTTATATTCTGCAACCTTGAACTTACTAGGTTTAGAGCTTTTTAAATGTATTTCATTTGTATTTAATAAATAGATGGTTTTGTCATTTGAAAAAAAATGACAGTTTTATTTTTTTCCAATCTGGCTGACTTTTATTTCTCTCTCTTTCTAAATAAATAAATAAATAAAATTTGTACTCTGCTGCATTTTTGATAGTTTCTGTTTTAAATGTCAAGTTTTCTAATCTTTTCTTCTGTGATGTCTAGCCTGCCATTAATCCCATTCAGTACATTTTTTATCTTCCAAATTGTAGTTTTCATGTCTAGAAATTCAAATTTATTTTTTCCTTTGGATGCCTGCACTTTACTTTCTGAATGCAGTTGTAATCATGATTTTAATGTCCTTATCTGCCAGATGTAATATCTGGATCATTTCTGGGTCATTTTTGATTGATTTTTTCCCATCCTTCATTATAAGGAGTTAATAACTATTGGAGCTAACCCCTGAGTGACATTTAAAAATTTCTGTTCAACAACTGATTAACAGGCCAAAAATTAAACAGTCCAAATTATAACATAAACCAGAAGAGCCATGAAAAATGTCTTTAAGGAGAAGCATATACATTATGAATTGATTGTTAGGAACCTGGAAGTTAAAGTACATTACTAATGAGAAGAAGGTGATGAATGACAAGCGACAAGAGCAGCAATGACAGAGAAATACAATTAGAGATTCAGAGAAAACTAAGTGCACATGAGAAAGTCATGTTGTAACAATGAAGTAAATTACACTGTATGGTTTGAGCAATTGATGGAAATGGAAAAGCAGCATTTTCCGAAGCAATGAAACAAAATCTCAGATATTTCAGGAAGATGAAGAGGACCAACTGACGTTTTGTATTCATGTGTAGTTTCTTTGGGCTTGTCATAATTACTAGATTTAATACTATTCCTATAATGTGTTTAGTTTTCCCTCTTGCAACTAATTTGTCTTTTTTATAAGCTATTTTTCTTTCAGAGAACCTGTCCCTATTAATTTCCTCCAAAGTTTCAAGCTTAGTTCTCTTTTTAAATAAAAAAATATTTTTGTTCTTGCTGTTTAATATTAGCGGTATCTTCAGTTGCTTAAGAGGCATTTGATGAAGTGTTACTTCTTGGAAACTTAAACTCATACCCATTAAGAAACACATACTGAAAAACTCTCACACAACCACTTAACCCTCTTAATGTTTTTTTTTTTTTAAATTTTTTTTAACATCAAAGAAAACAATTTTTGGATGGAATAGTTCTTGTTTTAAAGAAATTGTTTTCTGAAGTTCAGTGATGCCTAAGGTTTCCTTTTAGGTCATTTTTTCTGTCACATTGAAATAAAATTTTATATCATAGCTTTTATTTAGGAAGAAGAGGTATATATATTAACAACCTTTGTGTTGGGTGAGAAATTTATCATTCTTTTGTTTCTTTCCTGTCTCCTCTCCCACGTCCTGGATTTTATTAATGAAATTGAACATCTTGGGGATGCCTCGGTGGCTCAATTGTTAAGCATCTGCCTTCAACTCAGGTCATGGTCACAGGGTCCTGGGATTGAGCTCTGGTCAGCAGGAAGCCTGCTTCTCCCTCTCACACTCCCCTTGCTTCTATTCCTTCTCTCATGGTCTCTCTCTCTCTGTTTCAAATAAATAAACAAATTTTTAAAAAAAGAAATTGGACATCTTATATTCAGATTATTTTTGTTATCTTTCAGATTATTTATTATCTTTCTGACTAAAGAATTACATTTGGCATTACTATTACTTTAAAAAACAGTGAGTAGCAATATTTTTTTATTAGTACTATGGGTGGTTTTCCCTGGGATGCAGACATGGAGATATGGTACAGTTCAGTGTGTCCCTGCTCAATCTTGCTTTCCAGGACCCTTGTTCCTAGAGAGGATTTCCTACATCTTCCCTTTTATGCCTCTCCCCCAGATGCCACCACCATTGCTGTTTCTTGTAATTGAAATGTTTTCAATTTTGTCCTTCAGCTTTCTGCAATAGTCAATCTGTTACTCATTTGTTTTTATATCTGTTTTTAATTCTCACAATAATGGCTTGCTTGTTTTAAGTCTCCATGAAATCTTTCCTTCTTTTATATTGCTTTCTCTTTATTATTAATGATTTTAGTTTCATAAATAAAATGTTCTTTCTTGAGAATTCTAAAAGAAACAAGAACATTTAGGGGAAATTTCTCCTTCAAAGAAGACATTTTTTTCCCCTTCCATTTGAATGATCTTTTTCTTTGTGATTATTTATATATATTTTAGAATTACATTTTAATTTTTTATTGGCTTTTAGCAATATGTATTTGTATTGAATTTTATTCCTTGTTATAGGGTTTGTAATACACATCTGTAATTTTTCATTGTCTGTCTACAGTTAATATTAACATGAATAATATTCACTTCATTTTACGTGAAATGTAATAATATTTCAACCATAAAGGTCCATTTATTCCCACCCATATTCCTTAGGTTATGTTTATTATATGTATTTCATCTACATACATTATAAACTCCAACAAGGTAATGCTATTGTTTTTGCTTTAAACAATTTGAAATATTTTAAGGAAATGAGAGGAATAAGTAGTTCTATATATTTACCAGGTATTAACAACTTCTAATGCTCTTCATTCCTTATTGAAGATTTTTATTTCTATTTGGTTTCATTTTCCTTTAGCTTGAAGAACTTCTTTATACTTTCTGATAGCCCACCTCTACTGCAGATTAATTCTTTCAACGTTCTTTATTTTGTCTTCTTTTTTGAAGTATATTTTTGCTGGATATAGAATCCTGGATTGACTCTCCCCTGCCCCTTTCATTACTTTGAAGGGACCAAGTCTCTCTTTATCTTTGATATTCAGCAGTTTGACTATAATACTTCTACCTGTGGTTTTCCTTGTATTTATTCTGCTTAAAATAAATGTGACTAAAGTTGAGTTTGTAAATTTACAATTTCCATTAACATTGGGAAACTTTAGGCCTTTTTTTTTTCAAATATTCTTTATTATCCATTTTCATACTTTGTCCTTCAGAGACACTAATTATATATATGTCAGACCTTTTTATATTGTCCTATCAATCTCTGAAAGCTCTGTTTATTTTTTCTTCCAAATACTTGTTCTTACTTCTTCAGATAGAATAATTTTTATTAACTTATCTTTATTCTTCTTTCTTTTGTCATCTCCATTCTGTTGTTAGATCTATGCAGTGATTTTTTTTTTAAGATTTTATTTATTTATTTGACAGACACAGATCACAAGTAGGCAGAGAGGCAGAAGCAGGCTCCCTGCTGAGCAGAGAGCCCGATGCGGGGCTCAGTCTCAGGACTTTGAGACCATGAAATGAGCTTAAGGCAAAGACTTTAGCCCACTGAGCCATCCAGGTAACCCAATGCAGTGATTTTTTAAAATATGTCTTAATTTTTCAGTTTTTAAATTTACATGTGGTTTCTTAAATATGGTTTTTATATGTTTGGTGAGATTTCCTATCATTTTTTTCATTGCAAGCATGACTTTATTTCACTTATCAAGTGTAGTAGTCATAGGTGCTAATCCAAGATTTGGGTCATTTTGTATTGTTTTTCACTTATTTTTCTCTTGAGAATAAGTCACATTTTCCCAGTTCTATGTGTGTTGAATAACTTCATACTTGACATTATGAATGGTAGGTATGGATTCTGTCATATTCATCTACAAATTTATTTTGCTGGAATTGTTTAATTAGGCAAGTGACCTGATTGTACTAAAAAATGCAAATTCTGTCTTTTAGGTGGCAACTGAAATCTTAATACATTTCTTTTATATTTAGTTGGAGTTTGCATCACACATTTGTGGTTCAGGAATGAACCAGAGCTTTAGACTGAATTTATACATAAAATTAGGGGTACTTCCACTCTGGCTTCTTTTTTTCTGGGATTCATCCCTCAATTTCCAGGGGCTGTGGTTCTCCAACGCTGCTATCTGGTTCTTCAGATCAGACAGTTCATGAATTTCTATTGGAGTTTTAGCTGCTCTGAGTAGTTATTCACTGCAGTTTGCCTTTAAGTTAAATACCATCAAAAGGGGAAATTTGACATGTGCACATTCCTTTTTACACTCCTTTAACACTCCTTCAGAATCCGCCTGCTTTTGTTCATTCTCTGGTGTCTTCGGATAGTTTGCTTTTTGTATTTTGTGCAAAGTTTATAGCTGTCATCTGTAGGAGAATCAGTCTGGTTGGAACTTACTTTGTCATGACCAGAATTGGAACCAAATCCGTTTCTTTTGAATCACAGAATCTTTATAAAGACGGTAATTTTCCTGTGCTTACTCATCTTTAGGAAGTCAATTTATGCTTGACATTTATCAACTTACTGTAGAGCAAGAGTTGGAATGGCTTATTTAAGAGGTTGATGTGGTCAGTTTCTCAATCCTAAGTGCAAAATGAAGAAAAAAAGTATAAAGTGAAAGTTTAATTATTTTGTAAATCTGTGTTCTTAGTGTAGAGACGTTGAAGACTTAAGGGAGTGGAGAGGTAGCTGGAGCTAGGAGCAAACTCTACAGGGAATTTTGCCTCTGTGACAAAGGGTTTGTATCTGGTATGGGATAACCTTAGGAGGATTTCTGATTTTTTGCACGACAGGAGAACCTATACCAGATATTATGTTAGAATTTAAACCTCACCTACACTCAACTCAGTGTATGAATTAACTTTCTAACAACTAGAGTTGCCAGTACTGACCTTGATCTCACATAAATAGTGAATTTTTTTTTTAATCACTGGAATGATTCAAATGGAAGCTTGATGATCATCCATCTTTTCTTAAAATTACCTCTACTTTTATTATGAGGGGTGGTGGGAGAATATGTACTGTGTTCTCCCTGGCACCTAGTAGGCCCTCAATAACTAAAGGTTGTCTAAACAAATATTTATTGAATTCATTATATGCATGAATTAACAGAAAGTGTCCTCCCCCACTGAAATATGGGTTGGCATTTTATATTTTGAAGAGCAAGGATTAAAGAATTAGGGTAACATTGTCTAATGTCTTTAGAATATTCTGGAAGGTGGAAGGGGTCATGAATAAAGTATTAGAACATTTTTTTTAAAAGCAATTATTTGATTATAATCAGTTATTTGAAACAATCAGCATAATACCTGTTTTAAAATAATTTGAAATTATCCCTGTAGGAGAAATTTGAACTGTGATGGGATGGCTCATGGCATGCTCTCAGAACCTAGAAGCGTTCATATGTTCAACTCTTCATCTTTCTTTTGCTAGTTCTTTATGTTCTTAAAGGAAAAGCTGTCTGTTGGAGTGTTACACAAATTGAACACTCAAACAGGTGTTCCTTGCCTTCTGGTCTAGACATCAAATAATCATCATAAACAGTACCAAAATGAGTCTTATTTCCTATCAAGAAAGGTTAGAACAGACTTGGTGTTCATAATTAGTCATACTCAGGAAGCAGTGTGCTTTATCTAAAGATGTTGGCACAGTCATACTGACTTTTTAAAAACATTTGTAAGCATAAGGTGATTTGGACACTAGAAAGTACCTAGAGGATTTTAATTGCTTTGGGGATTTCATCTAATTCTTACAGTTATTCCAGTCATGGCTATTATTCAGTTTATACTTCCTTCCCTTCCCTGCCCCCACTTCATTAGTTGAACAAAGCAAGATTGCATAATAGTACAATGGAATACCATTCACATACTAAGTGTCCATTAAATATTTGCATGGAGAAATGAATGGTCTATTTTATTCATCAGGTACTTGAAAACTAAAGTTAAATAACTCTTCCCTCATTTAAAGTTGCACAGACAGATGTTTATATGCTTTGGTAGGAAAGTAATTGTGCTCTAAAATAATATTAGCTTTCATTTAATGTACACTTTGATATGTGCCAGGCCCCTTCCTAAATAATTTATATGCATAATTTCATTTATGCTTTATAATACCTTATAAGCTAGGCATTGTTATCCTCATTTTAGAGAGAAAGAGACTGAAGTATTAGAGAGATTGGGTAACCGGCTCATGATCACTCTCTCAAGAAGCAGAAGAGCCAGGATTTGAACCCCAGGACACCTGGCTTCAAGTTTGAGCCCTTAACCACTGATTGAGATTGCCATAAGGAAGTAGCTACTATAGCTCAACAACTTTAGAACACTTCAAATTTTGGAATCACTTTAAATCTTGAGGGAAACGGAGATGAAAACAGAATGATCTAATGAAGGCAAATGTGCTTTTGTATAAATTTTACCTATCCCCTAAGGTATTGTAGGCAATATGGTGGTCTCTCTTTTAATTCCTTCCCAGATTATTAGAACTGAGCATTTATGGAAAATACAGTGCTCCAAAAATGGCAACCAAGGGACTAGCTGTTGGAGGAAGCAAATCTGCCTTCTCCCTTACAACCTCTTTCACATCATAGATCCAGCAGGGCCATAGTCCAAGACATCTGTACTATTGCCTGTATGGCCTCTGCTGATGATTAAGTATTTAATTTCATAATTTGTTGAGCAGCTACTGTACTATACTATATTTATTTTTTCTTAAGTTGTGGTAATATATGGTATTGGTATATGGTTGGTATGGTATATGGTATAATATATGGTTGTGGTAGATATAATATAAAATTTGCCATTTTAATCATTTTTAAGTGTACAATTCAATGCTTTTAATTACACTCACAATGCCATGCAACCATCACTACTCTCTGTTTCTAAAACCCTTTCATCATCCCATACAGAAACTCTGTATCCCTTGAGCAATAATTCCTCATTCCTCCCTTCCCCCCAGTCCCTGGTAACCTTGAATATACTTTCTGTCTCTATGAATTTTCCTACTTTGTACAAAGGTTCCAATTTCTCGACATTTTTACACTAACTTCCATTTTTAAAGCTTAGCAGGTATGAAATGGTATCTCATTTTAGTTTGGATTTGCAGTTCCCTAATCACTAATGCTGTTGAGCATGTTTCTGTGTGGTTATTGGCCATTTGTATATCTTCTTTGGAGAAATACTTAGTCAAATGCTTTTGACCCTTTTTTAATGGAGTTATCAATTTTTTGTTGTTGAGCTTTTAAGAGTTACATTAAATATATTTAATCTTCATCACAGTCCTGAAAACTAGGCATTATTACTCCAGCTTCCAAAGGGAGAAAACCAAGGGTAAGAGAGGTTGGGTTTTTGCCTGAGATCCTACAATAAGTGGCAGAGCCAGAATTTGAACCCATGTGTGGTAGGCAGTCTCTAGGATGACTCCCCATGATGTCCTTCTCCTGGTATTCATGCCCTTGTGTAATCCCTTCCCCTTTGATTGTGGGTTGATTTTAATGGCACATTTAGACTGGATAGAATACAGCAGAAGAGATGGGATGTCACTTCTGAGATTAGGTCGCAGAAAAGTGTGACTTCCATCTTCTTTTTCATTCCCTTGCTTGTTTGCTCTGAGGGAAGCTAATAGTCATGTTGTGAGCTATGTGACACAGAGACTTATATGACAAGGAACTGTAACTGTCCCCAACAGGCAGAGAGGAGATGAGGCCTACAGTCCAGAATACTGTAAGGAATTGAATTATGCCAACAACCGTGTGAAGTGGTTAGAAGTGGATCTTCCTTAAGTCAAGCATTCAGATGAGATTGTAGTCTTAGCCAGCACCTTGACTGTAGCCTTGTGAGAGACCTTGAGATACAAGCATCTGGCTAATCTGTGCCCACATTCTTTTTTTTTTTTTTTTTTAAATATTTTATTTATTTATTTGACAGAGAGAGAGAGGGAGGGAGAGAGAGTGCACAAGAAGGGGGAGTGGCAGGCAGAGGGAGAAGGAGAAGCAGGCTCCCTGTGGAGCAGGGAGCCTAATGGAAGGCTTGATCCCAGGACTCTGGGATCATGACCTGAGCCAAGGGCAGACACTTAAGTGACTAAGCCACCCAAGTACCCCTGTACCCACATTCTTGATCCACAAAAACTATGATATAATAAATATTTGCTCTTTTAAGGTGCTAAATTTTGGAGTAATTACTTATACAGCAACCTAAACAACATACCATGCTTAGTGTTCTTTTGGTAAGGACTTGAAATGAGTTTAAATGCCAGGCAAAGACACATTAAAGAAAATAATGAGGTAAATAACCACTGTGGACCTATTTGGGCGCAACATCCAGGGCCAGCCTAAAGAAAAGCTAAATTGGGAAGTGGGAGTAGTTGAGCTCTCTGTGGTTGTGAATAGTACACAGAAAATATATTTACATATTGATCTCTAGATGGTTCAGGATCAGCCTACACTCTAGTCTCCCAGAAGCACAGAAGAGCTATCTTTTGAAATATCTTTCCCTACTTCTCTGGGTTCTCTTTGTTCTACCATTGGGTGGAAGGGTACTAAGGAGAGGGATAAATGAGTTATAATTTCTTCCTACTTCAGAACTTGTTGGATAGCAAACACAATGTTTATTTACTGGAGTTGTTCAGGCTTTGGAAGGAAAGTCAAACCATCATAATCATCATCATCATCATCATCAACAACTGTTGATGGTGATTAGTATTATGAATCTACTGTTCTTGAATGAACTATAGTGGGTTCAAAGAGGCCCTTGAAGTTATAAGCATGATAGTATATGTTTGTTAAAATGTTTGTGCAAAACAAACATTTTTCTGCAGAGAGGGGCCATAAATTTCGTAGATTCTCAAAGGAGCATGGGACCCTGAAACAGCGAAGAACCACTACTTGCGTTTCTTATTGGCATGCTTGCTTCTGTCTTGAATCTCAGATCAGGGTGGACCTTTTATGCTGTGTAGAGCTTCCTGTTGTTGTTTTTCAGATAATCAGACTAGAGTGTTTGACTACTGACAGATGAGTTTGGCAACTCATCTTGGCCCAAAGTAGCCACAGTCTCTTAAGATGCTGTGCCTGGGATGGCCAGACATCTTCCTAATAGGACCTCTGGTCCAGCCAGTGGAGTCTAAATACTTCTTCCTGCTGTAAGTATCCTCAGTGTTGTTGTTTCTCTATCAAAGTCATTTACTCTTAAACATACTTGGTAATTACAAGAAGAGACTCTGGCAAACTTAAATCTTTTGTCTAGTGTCAGAATGATAAGCTACGTTGAAGGTAGACAGCCTCTAGTCCATCATCCCTATTATCTTACCACAGTCTCCTTGACACTCTCCATTGCTGAGGAGTTTCTATGACCAAAAGAAAAAGCCTATTCCATTGTTGGACAACTTTTGTTGGAAATACCTTTTTTTTACTTTCAGGTTCTCTGTGTTTTCTGTGACTTATACCCATTGGTGTTTGTTCTCTCCCTAGAACAATCCTAGGGTTGTTCTCTTTCTTTTCCCACATTGGCAACTGTTCTAATAATTGAAAAAAGTTCTCAAGCTACTTTATGAATTTGTTTCTGTCATGTTTTTGAGCTCCTCCTCTCATCCAATCTGAGAACATATAATTACCTACAGTTAAGGGAGTGTTTTTCTTCTCACTTTATGCTTCTTGAAAAGAATTGCATCTATTAAGTCTACCTTTCTATCAATTTGTTCTGTGACTTGAGAGTGAGGGGCTTTAGATGCTGTAGAAGATGTTGCTAATGTTAAGTTCACACATATTTGTATAGGTTTACATATGTTACATTTATGCACGCACATATGTATACCATTACCAACCAGTGTTAACATCTAATTCCCCCACCCCATAAAAAGAAGCCAGCACTGTGGTAAAGTCTTATTCTACAGTCTTACTCTACCATCTCAACAGAGAGAGTAAAGAACATAGAACATAATTAATCTGAGGATATCAGAAGGCAATGTCTATTCTGGGAGTTGATCAGGGTACCTCCAAACTGATTGAAAATAAACTTCTGCCTCTCAGGTCAGTGAAAGCTTGGAACAGATTGTATGATTAAAGAAATAAGGAGTTATGACATTATTTAACAACTGAGTGCTGTGGAGTACTTCAAAACCACCATTTATGATTATTTAGTTGTATCTTTGTTTATGGAAGTTCTTGTAATATATCGTCCAGTTGGAGTTTTGACAGTACTCCAAGGAGCTTGTCCATTTCAGGCATGTGTTTAAACAGTGATGCTCTTTTTGAGACAGTGTACATTCTATATTTCTGCAGTTCTTCCCAGCTTATGAAACATTACTTTTTGTTTCCTCCAGTATTCTTATAGCATAGGCAGGGATCATTACCCTCTATTTTACAGATGAAGAAGCAGAGCCTCAGAGAGATCAAGGGACTTTCCAAAAATCATAGACTTGGTGAGTGATGGCAGAGGTGGATGGGAGGGGCTTCTGATGCAGGCATTAGACTCCAAGTCCTGGATGCCATCTATCATTACACATAGTGGGGCCTAGTGAGCCAAGAATGGAACTTCTGGGCTACCCTTTTCTAGCTGGTACCAGAGGGCTAGGTTGGAGATACAGAGTATCAAAATTGCTCCTATATTGGCTTTCTATAAGAGAAACAGAATAGCTTTTTTAATAATGAAAGTATAATTTACATACAGCGAAATGCACAGACACTATACTGTACAATTTGATCAGTTTTGACAAATGGAGATACTCCTGTAACCCACGTACAATGAAGATGTAGAACATTTCCATCACTCCAGAAACATTTGCATCACTTCATATGCTTCTCAATCAATCTCCCCCTCCATTTCCACCAGTCTCTCAATCACATCCTCCTGCCAAATAACCTCAGTTCTGATTTCTGTCCCATAGATTTGGAGAAATGGTTTATGATGGTTCCATTTTGGTCACCTGTGGGAAAAGTTGGAGACAGCAGCAGTGACTGTGTCATTTCTTTTGGTTGCCATGGTCAACCTGGTATCAGGCTACATGTGAGTCACTTGGATAGGTCTGCCAAGTTTATCACTGAACAGAGGCATTGTCTCTGTGACAACAACTCCCTTCTGCATTCACTAGGCAGTGAGTGACATTTAAACAGCTTTGAGGGGCGCCTGGGTGGCTCAGTGGTTTGGGTTGCTGCCTTCAGCTCAGGTCATGATCTCAGGGTCCTGGGATCGAGCCCCGCATCGGGCTCCCTGCTCCGCAGGAAGCCTGCTTCCCTCTCTCTCTCTGCCTGCCTCTCTGCCTACTTGTGATCTCTGTCTGTCAAATAAATAAATAAAATCTTTAAAAACAAAAAAAATAAACAGCTTTGAGACCTTGCCTGAGGCTTTCGTTGGCTCGCATATAACATACCACTGGAATCCAGTTAATGTTGAGACAAAAATAAAATATTACCCCCATCCCATTCCACCTCTGGGGAGAGTGGGCTATAAGCTCACAGATATCTATTCTGGGGTTTCTCCTCGAGGCACAGACTCTCCCCTACATACAGGGATGTGAACATTAGCTATTCCCTAATATCCATTAGCCATGATCATCATCTTCAATGGCAACCACCGTTACTCCCATTTATTAGTGATGATCCAGTCCAGAGTGACATGCATGGGGGGGGCACTCCCTTTTGGGAAGGGAAATAATTTTGAGAAATTGGACAATAGCCAGAAGGTGGCAGGTAATTGTCTTGACCGGACTTAGGAAGGGCTTCCAAGGAGAGATGTCTGGTTTCCCAGGACATCTCATGTTCCTTACCTCAGGGCCATTTCTAGCCAGGGAAACTCGTTCTGGGTGTAGGGTCAGTCAGGATGTTCTCTCTCCACCCCAAAACTCTCTTTCTTGCCAGCTCCTTGAGAGGATATTCTTTGCTTCCTTCACCCACACAACTAGAGGGAGGCCATTTTGTACTCAGAACAAGATCTAGCTCATGGTTTTCCCATCCTAGTGTGAGCTCATTCTCTGCTCTCCTTGGGAGAGGTGCTAGGAGAGGCTCCACAGCACACTGTCCAGCCAAGATGGGGGCAGCAGCAGGAGAGAGCCTTTTTCTCTTTTGGAGGGGTTCACTATAAGCTCTTCTCGCTCATGCCAGTCAAGTGTGGGGGTGGGGACCCGTTCACCTACACATTCCTGGTTATGAAAGAGAGAATGGATCCAGACGGTAACTTGTTTTCATTTGTCATTGCCTATCTTCGTCTCCAACTGGCAAGCTAGAATGGAGTTGGCTCCCAGGCAACAGCAGCAGGGAGTCATAGCCTTTCCACACATGCGTGGAGAAACAAGGCATCAGCAGGTACAGAGCACAATGGCTCCGGTGGGGCACAGGGATTTCATGGCTTTAAAAAAATGATTCTAGATTCCTCTTTTCCCCTTGCCAACCGAGAGTCAGTTTTCCCAGTCGCTTCTCTACTGGCCCCCCTCTTACTCCAAACTGCACAAATTCGGATAATCCCACTTCATCTAGACAAACACGTAAAAGGAAAAGACAGTCAATCAAGAATCTGCTTGATTAACGTCTCGGGAGAAAGCTAACACGAGTCTTCAGGGATGAAACTAAACGGCTCTGAGCCTGGGCTGTGGTCCTAAGGCTGACCTTGTCACTGCCTAAGCGTGGAAGGCCAAGGAGGGACCTGGAGCTCTCACCCCAATGTGATTACAGTTGTACCCGTAACAGGACATGGCGGTGTTTTTTTGGCATTCAATTATGTTTGCTATGCGTGCGTGCACACACTCACACACTCACACACCCGGAGCTGGAATTGAAATCATCTCAAGTGAGAATTCTTGTGATGCATTTAAGGGCCTGCATTTGACAGGTTGCTACCTAGTTATGGACTAAAATCTCACCAGGCACCCCCATAGCTTATCGCCTGTCATTTCAAAACAAAGACATCCTGCTTCCCCTTTCTGTGTCACATCTCATCGACTCATTCTCAGCAGAATCTTACTTTCATTACAAGCTTGGTGCCACCTCCCTGACTTTCATCAGATGAGAACTTGGAAAAAAAAAAAAAAAAACGAATAAAGAAAAAAAAATCCCGTTCCATGTTTTGACTTGGACTCTAGGTGTTATTCTCTCAGTCCAGCTTGAAAGAAGAGCCCACCCCACGAGGGGGCAGGCCCGCTTCTCTGTCTTCTGCCACCACACAGTCTCTGAAGTGTGTGAAGAAGAGAGGAAGAGACAATTAACACTCAGCACCAATCTGCATTTCCTTTTTAGCTGCCATTTACACGCTGCTCAGGTTTTGAAAACCAGCATTTCATGCTACTCCCCAGAGAGCCAGCACCAGCTTCCGCGGGATCCATCTGCACAGCAGTCACATTGCTGAAATCTTCAGCCAACCCAGAATTCATTTATTTATTTTTTGAAAAATGAAAGAGAGGAAGAGACAGAGACAGAGAGAGAGCCAGTGAGCCCGTGAGCTGGGTGAAAAGAATAGATTCGAATCTGGCCCTGTTTAACACACGTGCTTGACCGATCCCCCGTGCTGGTCTAGGCAGAGGGGAGTCAGCGGAGGTTTTCTCTGATCATCTTCTAGACCAGGGTGAGCAGCGAGGGGATGAGTGAGAGCCGTGTGACAACAGGGGCTGACAGGCGGTGAGGGGTGAAGCAGGAAGGACACACGCGATAAGTTTCCGAGCTCATCAGCCTGTGTGTCAGCATGCTCTTGCTGATGGGGAACAGCAGGGAGGAAAGCCGTCCTGGGAAGTCACTGATGGTGGGGGGCAAGTTACAGGAAGTTTCTGGAGCAGGGTATAATGTGTGTCATCAACTCCTCAGGTCTGGCCGACTGGCTTTATTTCCTCCTGCCCCCAAAGCGTTGGGAATGGAAGCATAATAGCTTTGATGATAACCTTTGTTATCTTATCATTATTACTTTTTAAACTAAGTTCAGCACCACAGGAGGTCACAGTGTCAATGGTCACAGCTGGCTTTTAAAAAGGGGTCGAGTCATTTTGTGATTGGTAAACAGAGACTCAGCCTGAGATGAGGGCAATCAAATTTCCTGCTTCCAGGCATCAGCTGATCACTACAGGGGTCAGAGAGAAGTGTTTTTCTCCTACAAGTCCTGGCATGAATATCTAGGTGAATGCAAAAAAAAATAAAAAGTTAGCTTTTTTTTTTTTTTTTTTTTTTTCTTGCAGAGGGAGCAGGGCTGAAAAACCCATCCTTATTCCAATAGACCAATGAGTGTTCTGATTCCATCTAGCTCTGCTCAAATGGCAGTTGGGATGGTAGTGTTACAGATGCATTTCCCCTCTAAGCAGGGCAAGATGTCACCGTCTGCATGGGCGCAAATTTACTCACAGGTGTGCTCAGATGCTCAGATGCTCCGATGGGGAAGGTTTGGAGGTGGGGTGAACATATGGCAGTTGGAATGGAAACTGTCTGAGTTTAAAAAAGAAAAGGCTCATAAGAAACCCACAGCGATCTATGGACGCTGTTACATGTCAGGTCAAATGATGTTCTCAGGATACAAGAGTGTTTTGAATCTCTCACAAGACCACAGCTATGTAACTTGGGTTTCTCAGCCTGCCAGACACGGCAAAAATAAGGTTATAATAAACAGCTTCTTTTTTCTTTTGGGTCTGTTCTTACCAGGTGGAACCTCCAATCCTTCATATTCTCGAATAGTTCTTGGAGGTCCTGGTGGCGAGGGTGTCCCTCTTCTACTGTTCTGTTCTCGGTGCCACTGGAGTTAGACTGCTATGGGTTCCAATCCCAAGTTCATTCATTCAAAATACACTTGAGAGGGGTGCCCACTAGGAACCCGATGCTATTCTAGATGCTAAGGAAAAAGCGGTCCCAGCTCTCTTTGTAATTTGGGTTCCAGTGAAGGGAGACAAATATAAATAAATAAGCAACTGAATATAAAAGATTCCAGATAGGGACAAATGCTACAGAGAAAAATACATTGGCTTGGGGGCTAGGGAGAACAGGTGGTGAAGATAATGGTGGTTCGATGTTAGATCAATTAGGCGGTGGAGGGCTCGCTTCCTTTTTTTTTAATTGAAGTATAATTGACATACAATATCCTATTAGTTTCAGGTGTACATCACAGTGATCCAATATTTTATACATTATGAAATGATCCCCACGATAAGTCTAGTTACCATCTGTCACCATACAAAGTTATTACAATATTACTGACTATATTCCCCATGCTGTGCATTACATCCATGTGAATTAGTTATTCTGTAACCGGACGTTTATACTTCTTAATCTCCTCAGTTATTTCACCAGGCCCCCAACTCCCCACCTTCTCTGGGAGCCAACCGTTCATTCCCTGTATCTGTGAGTCTGTTTCGGTTTGGTTAGTTCATTTGTTTTGTTTTTTAGATTCCACATGGAGGTGAGATCATACAGTATTTGTCTTTCTCCCTCTGACTTATTTCACTTAGCATAATAGCCTCTAGGGCTGTCTATCCCTGTTGTTGCAAATACAAAGCTCACTTCTGTAGTGATTCTTTAGCAGACACTGAAAGGGACAGGCTCTCTGGAGGGACAAATCAAAGAAGGGAGAGCAGCAGACATAAAGCCATAGGGACAGGATTATGCTTGGTGTGTCCTGGAAACAGTGAGGAGGCCGGTGGACCACATGAGTCTGATGGCCAACGAGAGGTCTAGGCTGGACCTGCCACCTGAGGAATGATTATAGCTAGAGGAGGGGGACGTTTTGAAATGCTAGGAAATGGCAACACCTAACTGTTCAGGGAGACCCCAAGGAATAAGTACAGGGTACCCTGGTGGTGAACAGGTGAGAGCGGGGTCCCAGAATGAGAGGGAAGAAAGCATCTTAAGAAGGAAGATGTGAACACCTGAGGCAAATATACTGGCAGCTCAAGTTAGAAGGAGAATTTATCACTGCACTCAGCAATGGGAGGTCACGGGTGCCTTTGACGAGAGCTGTTTCGGGTAAAGGGAGGGATCAAAAGCTTACTTGGGATGTGTTCGAGAAAAGACAGAAGAGAAGAATGGGAGAGAGGGCACAAAGACAACCATTTGAAGGAGTTTGGTTGTAAAGGGTTTGGTGCAAACTGTGGAGTGGCAGTTTGATTTAGATGTGGAATCAGAGGAGGTTGTTTGTGTTTTTGATTGAAGAAATAACTTCACGTTTGCCCACGGATTCTGAGAGAGGGAAACCGGTACTAAGGCGGTATCCTTGGGTAGGTGGGGGGTGGGATCGAGTGCAAAGTAGGGGAGTCAGCTTCAGATAGCAGATGGACAGTCCACCCAGAGCAACGAGAGGGCAGAGAACGCACACAGGCAGAGATGCAGAAAGACGGGCAGGTGGGATGGTAGAGACATGGTCAAATTTTTCTGATTGCTCCAGTTTCTCAATAACTTAGGAGGTGAAGTTATTAGCTGTGCGCCCCCCGGGGGGAGAGAGAAGGAGTTGGAGGCTTGGAGGGAGAAGAGGTAAAAGAGTCCCGGGAAGGTGAGTGGACCTGGGTAATACCGTATGCTGCTAGGCGGCCGGGGGGGGGGCCACTTGAGTTTTATGGCAGCAAATAAAGAGAGACCAGTCAGCAGGGCCGTTTTCTTCAATTGCATTTGGCTGCCTGCATACAGGCAAATAAGGGGAGGGTTGGCTTGAACTTGGCTTAGGGATTTACCAGCTGAGCACAATAAAGGGACAGTGGGTTGAGATGGGTATAGACAGGGAGTAACACCAAGATGGCCCATGGAAGTTGAGTTAAAAGTACAGAAGTTCATGAAGGGGTAGGAGACAATAAAGGGTTACCAGGAACCATGGTTCGCAGGTCCTGGTGTGGTCCAAGAATTGTGGGAGCCAGGATACTAGAAAAGATGAGGTGGAAAGAGAAGACGCCATGGTGCGAGAGGGAGATCTGAAACAGAGTAGAGTCGCAGTTGTAGTTGGTGGTGATGTCTAGGCAGCAGCATGAACAGCTGCTCGTTCAGCTGTGGGAGGATAGAACAGAACACTCAACTTTCTGTTGTAGTTTTCATGGTGGTGCTCCCTGAAGCCTACTCTCTGAAGGCTAGTTAGATATGGAAAGCACCAAGAATTGTGATATTAGTGGCTTTGGAAAGAGTCCAACTCAAGTAGAATCTTCAAAGAGTAAGTGGGAAGGAAGGATGCCGAGGTGAGGAAGAAGGAGGGAGAGGGACAGTGGGGAGGAAGTCCAGCTTGCCGCTGGGCTTGAGAGAAGCTTGAGAGAAACGGAAGTGAGGACGACTCCATTTGGGGGATAACCTGTCCTCCATTTGCTAGTTATGTGTGACTCGGGGGAGAGTTATTTCACCTCACAGTGCCTTAGTTTTGTTCAAATGTGAAATGAAGATAGTAATTCTACCTCCCTCACAGGGTTGTTCTGAGGATTCGACGAGAATGTACGAAATGTGCTTATCACAGATCCTGGCCCAGCGCGGGTTTGTTTCTTTGTTTTCAATGGAAGCAATTTTATCAGCTTTGATCTGGGTCACCAGAGCTCCTGTTTTTGTTTTTTGTTTTTGAAGGGACAGAATGAGGCCCTGGCAGGGGCTGAGGAGTTAATCAGTGAAGGTGAGGTGTGGGACAAGACCAGGTGAAGATGCCGACTGAGCAGGAGAGGCGCAGTTCAGAGAGGAGCGGCCTCAGAGCAGGCCTGCAGCCAAGACGGAGCAATTAAATATGTAGAGGGCTGAGAGGCTTGACAGAAGAAATGGAAGTAAAACATGTTTCTAATCAGAGCCACGACGAGGGCTGCCTGGAGGCTCTATTGGTAATTGATGTGCCTCTGACAATAATTAGAAACAATTTCTGGGGACTTACAGGATAGAGTCACCTAGTGATATTATTTACCATGGAGAGTAGTGTCTGGAGCGAAAATGGATGTTATTGTTTCCTCAGAACACATTAGAAGGTGACTTCATGGTGAATAGATTTTTCAAGATATTTGACATTCACTGACTTTCTATTTAACTCCTCTTAGTCACAGAGGCCATTACCGTAATGACAATACCTGGATTTATCTCCGCTAATGGCAGAAGACACGCGGAAGATAAATCCTCCCTGCGTGGGCCCCCGACTCCCTGAGCTGCTGAGACACCTGAGGGATTCTGGGAGCGCAGGGCCCCAGAGCACAGCTTCAGTCCAAGAGTGACTCACCCACAAAGGCCAAGGGGCGGGATTAGCACAAACCACATTGCCTTTCTCTAATGTGAGCTGTATTTTATGCCACGTGGGATTAAGTGCGGTAATGTATGTAAAGTGCCAAGCTTGGCACATAGCAAGCACTCAGAAAGTGCTGGCTCATTAATTATTATTTTCTTGGGTTCTTCTGATAAGACTTAGAGGCCGTTCATATTTGGCATAGTCCAAGCCCTGGGGATGGGGGTAGAGAGAGCCGAGAGAGAATCAGGGGCATTATGGGGCCGTAGAACTAGTGGGTTATATTTCCTTTGGGATACTCAAGGTTCGGTGGCTGGAGTTTTTCCCTGAGTTGAGTTTTTTTAAGCCTGGGGCAGGATGCCAAATGGCAGTCCACCGGCAAGGGTACAACATAGGGGTTTGAAGTACAAACTTTATACATCAGACAATATGCATTTGCCTTCTGCCCCCTCTGTGCTGCTAGCCCAGGGAGCACTTTTGTAGTGCCCAGGGAAGGAGGTGTGGAGTGGGGTGTCTAACCAGCTTCCAGGCTAGAGGGGAAGCGGGAGCTGGGACGGCTTACCCCATGATTGCCCTAGTTCACCAGGATGGGAAACAATAATAACATCTTGTTAAGGTCTAAGCCCTCAAGTGTTATTGGCATGGGGGTGCGGGGACAATTTTTTACGGGGTGGGACTGTCCTAAGCAATGCAGGATATATGGTACCTGAGACACCTGCCTCTGTAATGTCAGTAGAGCATCTTACCTCACAGGTGCAGCGACAACCAAAAGGTTTCTTAACCTCCCCAGGTTGAGGAACAAACCTGGAATATCCTTTCAGCAAATATGCCTGTACACCAGCTACCTGGTCCACCACCTGACCTCAGCTCTATCACTCTGATCCCAGTCTTTTTCTTTTTTTGAGATTTTATTTATATATTTGTCAGAGAGAGAGCAAGAGAGGGAATACAAGCAGAGGGAGGGGGAGAAGTAGGCTCCTCACTGAGCAAGGAGCTCGATGCAGGGCTCGATCCCAGGACCCTGGGATCATGACCTGAACCGGAGGCAGACGCTTAACCAACGGAACCGCCCAGGTGTCCCTCCCTGATCCTGGTTCTGAAATGGGGGAAGGCTGGCAGAGTAAATTCTCATAGTTGAACAAGGATTTAAAGATTGCAATTCCTGACTGTCCCCTTCTTGGAGATGTGACCATCTCAGAAGGGGTTGTATTAGTCATGCTCGTCCAGCCGTGCGGAAGTGTCCCGACTTATTACACACCACCAAGCAGAGCAGGGCTGAATCGAAGGCTAATGGAGCTTAAGACTCGGAGCCTCTTCCAAGGCTCATGTGTGAAAGAAACTTGATAAGACTCTCAAATTTGAAACAATCCTAAAATTTTAGATGACATTACCAGTAACACCTCACTTGAGAAGTCTGGCTGTGGAATGATATTAAGAATAGCTACAGATTATTGTGTCTGTGTGTGCCAGGCACTCTACACCAGGTGCTTTCAACAGCTCTGTGTGTTCTTTTTTTTTTTTTTTTTTTATTACTCCTACGTCATAATTGAGGAAATTAAGGTACAGAGAAGTTAAGTGCCTTGCTTAAGATCACACAGCTAACAGGTTTAAGAATCAGGATTCAAACCCCCAACATTACGATTCCAGGGTCCCACATGCTCTGCATTTGACTATGCTGCCTTTCAGGCAGGGGGGATATCTAACACCAGGAGGTGTGTGTCGAGTGAAGGGGTTTGTATATGTCTGAAGAGTGGGCATCCTGGCTTTGGCTGACAGCGGAGGGTCCCTGAGGAGATGGAGTGGCAGCAGGTCAGGGTGGCAGCCACTCAGAGGGAACTTGAAGAGTCTGAGCAGGTCCTGCTCCATTTGGAAGTTACCCTTTTGGACCGAATAGCGGCATTGCCCTTCTCTCACTGATCAGAGGCCTCAAGTCCTCAGATTCCATGGCTCTGGAGCAGACCCACGGACCAGGCTGACAGGCTGGAGAATTGGTGGTGAGCTCTGGCTGAGGGAATCAGATATTTGAGGAGATCTGTTGGCAAATATTTGGTGTTTGAAGTACATGTTGGGAATGTACATTTTCAGGAAAGAGTAAATAAAGTCCCATACACCAGACAGACAACCCCATGTGGGCTCACATGGGGCAGGAGCAGGGGCCCGCTGAGAGAATTCCAGAGAGGCCAGAAAGACACACATCCCTTACCCACAGCTAGAGAAGGCATTGCTCCAATGGTTTCTTAGTGAGAAAGAACTTGCCATGTCCATGAGGAACCCCTTTCATATCATTCATTCAGTGTCTATACGGTGCTTCGTTAAGCAATGTGTGATTCTCATTGCATAACCAAGCTTCATTCTCAACAACCCCCTCTTTGCCATTATAAAGTAAAGAATTAAAGACTCACTCGGTAATCCAACAATTAGCAAGATGAAAAATGTGCATGCTCTGTGAGCCGCTTGTTGGAATGTATCTTACACAACTACTATCACAGATATATAAAGATATATGGATAAAGATATTTATTATAGGATAGTTGAAAAAATTATGGGTCATCAGACAGTGGATTTCTATGCAATCATTAAAAAAGGCTTGAGTAGATGTTACGTGGGAAAAAAGCAATGTGCAGGATAATCTTGTGTAATTTGCAAACATCGACTTTATTATTTTAAAATTGCTGTATGTGTAGGTATATACCTACGCATATTTGTGTAAACATTAAAGAGAAAAGTCTGGAAGGACAGTGGATTTCTTTGTGAGCTAAAGCTAGAGATAAGAGGAATTTTCAGGTTTTAGTTTATACCATTCCCCAAAAGGTAGAAGTGGTGGGATTGTGGATGATTTTTATTTCCTTTTTGGACCTTTTCAATATCTTTCCAAATTGCCCATAATGGACCTGTGTTGCTTTCATGAGCAAGCTTAGTTTCTGCTGGGGAAGCAGCAGGCCATATGTGGTAGCTCAACCACATGTGGAAGCTAAGCCGAGGGCTGTGGGGTCACAACACCTGAGTTCACAGCCTCATTCTGCTGCTGTGCAGGGGCTGGTGGCTGAGGATAGATGACCTCACCTCTCTGCGTCATAGTCTCCTCATTTGTAACATCCAGCTAGTAACAGTTTGGACATCATTAGATTGTTGGGGGGATTCAGTGAGACCCTTCGTCCTGAGGGTCTGGTCAGGATTTAGGAATTATTGAGTGTGGACTTTCTTATGGGAAAGATCCAGCTCAGGGACACAGGTAGATAGGTTGATGCTGAACAAAGGACTATGCTTAGCTGACTCCATCTAAGATTGGAGTGGCAGGACACCCCCCGAGCCCCCCTCCCCCGGAGGAAGAGACATGCCAGTGAGGACATAAGAACAGTGTCCGGACCCTGCTTCTGGTGATTTTCCTGTCTTGGTGGAGCCACAGGGAAAAGGTCCAGAATAACCCTTCAACTTGAGTCCTCCCCATCTTTCTTGTGTTGCAGCAAGGTTTTTCCTTCTTCCTCTAGCCCTCACTTCTGCCTGACTTCCTGGGACTGAAGTCTGAATGTTTTAGGAGACCAGTCTCACCCTCTTCTGCTGGGAGGCAGGGAGAGAGGGAGCCCACCCTTTCTACCAAGATCTACAATGCTCTTAGCAAATCTGGTCAGGCCTCACCCCTGACCCCATCTTTCTTCAACTTTCTTCACTGAGAAGCTTGAACAAATGATCAGTCCCCGGGAGCGGGGCTCTGCCCATGGAGGAAATTGGTTTCTCAGAATTTACTGTTGGGCCCTAAAATCATGGACACTGAAAATAACTTATGGCCACAGTTGAGACTCCTTTTCAGATAGATCATCAGCCAGAAACATCTAGTATGTTTGAAAGTCACAGCGGCCACTGCATACAGAGGCTCTCTGACTTGACTGGTTAATATGATAGGCCTCCAAGTAACTGCAGATGGTCCCCTGGAGGCGATATAAGGCCAACCACACACTGAAAACCCCTGAGCACCGGGAAGCTCTGTGTCTGGGAGCACCCTGTTGGTAGGTGAGACAGCTGCTACGCCAGCTTGCCTCCTGCGATCCCTAACAGCTCTGAGAATACAGGGAAAAATACAGATGGCCAAGATGCCTCACAGTCTGGCCCCAGTCGTTAGGGCCAGCCTTCCCTGCTACCAATCTCCCTTCCCCCGACTCTGCCCCCTGCCTCCTAAGCTATCTTGAGAGACCTGCTCATCTCTGACAGCTAAGACATTTATCTCTCTCCAAGCCATCTCATGGTCTCTCATCGATGGAGTTTTTATGTTTCTTCTCTGATTGGCTAGTTCCAGGACATTCTGAATGATGCAATTCTACTATAATATGCTCTAAATGTCTTTCTAGAGCCTTCTATATACGATTGCCTCCACCTTAGTGTTTCCTAAGAGTTTGTTCGTAGTTATCTGTCTTATTTTCTTTTTTATTTTAGTAATATTTTATTTAATTATTATCTGCTTTGATTATCTATACTTACTTCTTTTATCATAGTATGCTATATACTTAATCAGTAGTCCTCAAACCTCAATGGGCAGAAGAACTTAAAAGCAGCAGCAACAACAACAACAATTTATTGAACATCTATAATGTACAGGCCCAGGACTGGTAAAACAGTAGACTACAATAAAGTGGTCCCAGAATGTATTTTGTGTTATTGTGTTTCCTCTTCCACATGGGACCTCTGATTCTGTGGCTCTACTGTAGGACCTGGGAGTCTGCATGTTCTAATTACAACCACAGGTAGATTCTGATTCAAGCGCCTGGAGATCCACTCTTTGGGTAAGAGTGTATAAGCCTACAGCTTCTATGAGTGTAATGAACGCCATTTTTTAATATTGCTGCAGAATAAATTTGAATCCAAGTGCCTTGGGCCTGGTGTGTGACAACTAGCCCCTTAGTTAGTGAGCAAAGCTAATTAACCACCTACGACCCTTATCGCAATGATAGTTTTTGGTTTTCTTCCAGTCTTTGAGTAAATGGTGTAACATTTCCTAAACAAGTATTCTGGTGAACCTAATTCGGCAATACATGGGAAAATGTGCTAGGTGCTATAATTGCAGAATAAAGAAAGTGCTATTGGGCAACAGAAGAGGGAGAAATTAATTTTGACTGGGATAATTAATTTATAGCTAGCAGTTGAATGAAATGCCAAAAGCAAACAAACACACACAGGTGTTCAGGATTGTTTTTCTGACACCATTTGCTATTCATTTGTGTGTTGCTTGTTATGAGCAGGAACATGGGTATAACAGGAGATCTGTGAATGCCAATCTTCAAGACAAGGAGCTGCCAAGGAGGGCTTTGATATGGCCAAAGAATTTTATTTTGCATTTCAGAAATCTCATTACAATTATGCCTTAATAGACAGTGGTGAGATATATTCAATTCCCAGCCCAAGAAAATCATAACAGAGAAAAGTTTCTGTGGAGGTTATACAATAACTTACCTTCATGGAATTTTGACATTTCCCAGAGGAAGCATGTAATTATGCAATTTTTATATGATTGACCAATTCCAGAATAGTCTATTTGTCCAAGTAATGGACTTTTGGCAATTCTCTCTCTCCCCCTGTAGTAGTGCTTTGTTGATTGGCTGAGGATTTAGTCAGAGAACTGGGGAAAGACCCTGGAATTTAGAAATAAACACCACATTAACATCCCATATTCATTAATAACATCTAGAACTATTTGTAGAGAGCTTATTACATGCCAAGCATAGTGTTTAGCACTTGGAGCGATACGCCATGACACAGGCCCTGACCTTCCTCTCATGTAAACACAGTCTAGTGGGAGTTCCAGAGAAGTGAGCAGGTATTTATAACGCAATATGACAAACTCCACCTTGGAGTGGATACAGAGTGCTATGGACACCTAAGAGGGATGTTAGCTTACATTTGAAGTGATTGGTTAAAGGAGTTTAAGACTTTGTTTCGTGGTCTAAGAAGTAGGGTTAACAAGGAGTTCTTTGAGAGGGTCCATAAGCTGACTCATGGGACAAACAAAAAGTGCAGAATCCATAAATAGGGAGAGCAAAAAGGGCAATTAGAGGCAGCATATGAAGGACTTTCCCAAGAATGATACTTTAATCTGGTGTAAGGTTGGAGGTGGGTTTGCTGTGTGGCATGGGGCCTTAAGGAGGCCGCCCAGGGACTAATACTCACAGATGGGAAGCTTCCTGGGCCTGGAACAAGGTCAAGTAGACTGAACAAGTCTGCTGGTGCTCTAGCGGCTTGCAGTCACTCTGAGCTTTGTATCCGCGAATTCAGCTTCTTACAACAGAAACCACTCTAGTGAATGTAAGCAAAAATATTACCAGATACTGATGTTACCAGATACTAGATAGGAGAGCTGGTTCTAGGATGAGCTTCTAAGAACGCTTCCAGGTTCCAAAGTCCTACAAATCTCAGCCACAATCCAAGCAGTTGTGTTTCTGCGGCAGGAGGCCACAAAATTAGGGGGTAGCCGACTATAAAATTATGTTGCCTCTGCCTCAGTCCATGCCGGCAAATGGTGGGTGCTTTCTGTCTTCCTCCTTTCAAGTTATGTGGTAAAACTGAAGTCTTTCTGAAATCTTCATTGCAAGGGAGCTGGGGAAGTGTAGGTTTTGGCTTTCTGGAGTCTTCAGGACAGGAAGGCACAGGAGGAGGAGGTGGAATAAATTTGGAGCAAGCTAATTACGGTATCTGCTACAGGTATGTATCCCTCCCAGGTCTAATCAGGTACAATTGGGAGATTAAAGCCAAAGAACATACCCAATTCCCACCATTTTATTTAACAAGATGAGGGTCTTAGGGATGGAGTATTGGATCCTTCTGGCCCTGCCAGGTCAGGGATTTGGGTTCCATTTGAAAGTTCGTGGGACCTGGAGGACAGCCGTGGAGTTGATGAGAATGTGATGGAGAGGCCAGCCACAGCCAACAGAGAATAGTCTGGAGGGCAGTGGGAGACGAAAGAAGAATAATGGAGGTACAGAATTCAGAGGGGTTGCTGAGCCTCAGAGGCCAGAAAAAGCAGTTGAGATTTCAAGAGCAGGAACTCAGGAATGGCTCACCTCGTTGTTCTAATTATGCTAGAAGTCACGATATTGACCTATTCCTGAGTTAATTAGGAGGGTGTATGTATCACACGCAGTGTCTTCCCAACTTTCTGGTCACTCAGTGGTTGATGTTAGCCTCAAGATTTCCTGAGAGATGCAGATCACTCCATCTGATTACCTCAACGAGCAGCTTTCCTCTGAGATAGGCTTTGTCTTCCCCAGTGAGACTGGATCATGAAATCCACCTGCGGGCTCATTCTGACCCAGATCCCAAGTCAACTGTGGCAGAGGCCGGAGGTGAAAGAACTCCAGCATCATCATTCGGGAAGATTCAGAGTGAAAGCCAGATGCCAAGAGACCTGACGTGTGGAACACCATGGCTCCATTCCATTTATTCACTCACTTAACCGTATCTGTTAAGCCCCCGTAATGCCCCAGGCATATGCACAGTCTGCGTGGTGATATAATGACAAGCAGTCTGAAGGATGAGTCAGACTCCCTTAGGTGGAGAAGTGATGGAGAGCATATCGTGCAAGAGAGAACAGGATGTGCACAAGGCTTGCCGCTGAAGTAGAAGTAACGAAAGACAGCGTGGCTGGGGAGAGGGCCAGGACCGGGACAGGCAGGGCTTTATTTGCTCCATTAGGGACTCTTGCTTTTTCCAAAGGGTATGGAGAAGCCATTGAAAAGGGTTTTAGGTGGGAAGATGGACATGATGTGATGATGCTTTTTTATCAGTCCCATGCTTGCTTTCTTGTGGCATCGATAAGATGGGGAGAGGCCAAAGTGGGCACAGGGAGATCAGGTAGAAAGCCTTGCAGTAGTAGTGAAGGGAAGAAATGATAATCCGTCAGAGGTTGGTGGTAGTTAAGAAGAGGTATTTAGATATTTAGAGGAGGAAGAAAACAATGTGAGAAAGGAACAGTTTTGTTCTTTTCTCTCTAGTCACTTCAAACGCTATTTTCATTTTTAGACTTGGTTTTCTTTTTTTGTATTTATCTTTTCAACTTATATACTAGCATAAGAAAATCAAAAGGAATAGTTATGTTTAAGAAAAGTCACATCACAATATGGATATGCTTACATATAACCACGCCAAAGACTTTGAAGTGGTATAGAGTCTGTATTATATATAGCACCATGGTTAAGAGCACGGATTTTGCAGACAGGGTATTAGCTCTGTGACTCCAGATGAGCTATTTCACCTCTCCAAGCTTCAGATTCAGTGTCTATAAAATGAGGATTAATAGTACCAAACTTGGTGGGTTGCTCTGAGAATTAAAAGAGATTATCCATATAAAGGCATTAGCATAGAGCCTGGCATAGTGAAAATGCTCGATGTTAACTAGTATTGTTATTCATACATATAAAATAATAAAGCATCATCACATCATGTCCATCTTCCTACCTAAAACCCTTTTCAATGGCTTCTGACCATCCTCTACATTGGCTGATGGTCCTAAAGGCCTTCAGAGCCACCAGAAAGCACAGTACAAAGCAGTTATTGCAAGACAAGCTTGTGCACAGATGGCAAGGACTCTAAAAAGGTGGCTTAGGATATTCTTTGATTCTGCCTTTTTCTTCTAAGGCAGGTTCTGTCTCTGAGACTGTAGAGCTTGATGGACAAGCACTGCCTGGTAAGGAGGATAGGGAGGAGTGAGGGGAAAGGATTGATGAGGGGGAGACTATGAAGTGGAACACGGGATTTCTGCTTGTGCTGGGTACTCTTGGTAATAATTTCACTGTAGCTCATTTGTTGTAAACCTCTGATCTGTTTTCTTATTCCTCATTCATTGAACATTCACAGTGTGCCAAGCACTGTTACAGGGATTGAGGATATCGCCACGAACAAAGTCTGAACTTTTGTAGAGCTTAAATTTTGATGGGGTTATCTTTCTTGTCAGCAAATTTTATTCTCCTAGAAGTTTTATTTCGCCCCAACTTCTTCCTCCATGATAGGAATGAAAGGATCCAGTAGGACACACTTCCTGTTCTAGATCCATATTGGAAAGAGTTTTATTGTGTGGAGTGTGGTGTCTACTCCTTTTGGGGGAATTCTGTTTGTATTTTATAGGGAAGGGCAATAATAGAGACGTTAATCACTCCAAAGAACACTCCTCTTATCAGTCTTCAAAATATCCACCTGAGTATGTATCGTCACAGGGGAAGGCAATGAGGCTGAGAACTTACGTGATTTTCCCAAGTGGAGGAGGGACTCAAGATTCAGACTTTACATCCCATGGTTTATTTCTGTGTTTCATAAACTGGGAGTTATTTGCTCAAATGCAAACAAATAAAGATGATGGCATTGGCTTGATGTCAGTGGCTGGGATTTCCAGTTAGGAGATTTTACAGTGCGTACAATTTCAAGTAAAGTAGTCCTCATGGCATCTGATATAGCTTAGTGATTCCCAGTTGCTAAGTCTATGGACCAATGATGGTCTATGACAAAGTTGTCACCAATCTCACCAAAATGCAAAATAAATGTAAATTAAAGGCGTTTCTTTCATAATGTCTTCTCAACTTTTGGTTAGGAGATGATGGTGAAAGTAAGAGGTAGTTAGGCATTTGTCTGTTTTTAGATTATTATTTTACAAAATAAAAAGTTGGCAAACTTATGTCTGTCAATTCTTTTTTTGTTATAATTTACTATTTGGTAAATTCAAAAGTTTGGGGGAACCTCCTGCAACTAATGAAATGAGAGTTAGAAGTTCTGTTTCTGGCAATATTGAATATTAGTGTTAAAAAAAAAAAAAAGAGAGATCTTTCTAGTGCAAAATGCCTAAAAAGAAAAGTTGGAAAATAAGATTGGAAAAAGGGGCCAAAAATTACAAGAAATCACAAATTAGAGAAAACTACATTTGGGAAAGACAAGACAAATATCAAGGTGTGAGCAATGTGGGAGGTAGGATCAAAGACTTTGCCTAAAGCTACTGCTCCCAAAAGGTGGTATTCTTGGTGAAAAGAGGAAGTAGGAAAAAAAGTTTTCCTCAGAGGGAGCCCAGTAAATACAACTGCCTGTCTTACCCTTGGGATGCTAGGAAGGATAAGTTTCTCCTGAGAAATTCATTACCATGTGTCATTCTCATTGGATTTAAGGCTAGAATTCCCATTACTAATATGAGCTGGAAAATCCCAAGCTGAGAATCCAAAAAATCTGGGTTGGGTAGTGTCTCTAGATGCCTGATAGGAACAAGTAAATTTTCTCTGAAGGAGTGCAACTTGATTTCAGGCCTTAAAGAATTCCTACAGATGTAGTTCCAATGAACATTCGCTCAAAATCAAACATCACAAAATGTATGAGGAAATAAGATACCATGGCTTGAAATCAAGAGAAACCTCAAGAATGAAAATCAGAAGTTTAAAAATTTCAGGAATTAGAAATGTTGGATACAAAATATAAAAAGAAGTATTAAAAGTATAAGAAATGGGGCACCTGGGTGGCTCAGTCAGTTAAGCGGCTGCCTTCAGCTCAGGTCATGGTCCTGGAGTCCTGGGATCAAGCCCTGCATCGGGCTCCCTGCTCAGTGGGAAGCCTGCTTCTCCCTCTTCCTCTTCCTGTGCTGGGTTCTCTCTCGGTGTATCCCTGTCAAATAAATAAATAAAATCTTAAAAAAATTTTTTTTTAAGTGTAAGAAATTACCAAGTATATATTTTTTAAAATAATCAATTAGGACCTGTATAAATGAAAAATATAACCACTGGCATTTAAAAGTTTCACTTACACAGGTAAGGAGAGAGTTCATGAACTGGAAGTAAGATATGAAACAATTACTCTGAAAGCATAGAAGAAGGAGGTGGAAAATATAGGAGGTAAGGTAAAAGAAGGGAAACATGGAATGAGAAGGTACAACATACATTTAAGTAGAATTATGGAAAGTAATAACAGAGATAATGAAGGAGATGCATATCCAAAGTTATAATAGAGGAAAAATTTCTGGAATTAATGAAATGGAGGAATCTTTAGGTTCAGAAATCCTTATGAATACCAAACAATGATAAATTGGAAATCCACACCTAGATACAGTGTATTAAAGTTATAGAATGTCAACAGATCTTGAAAAAGCTACAGAGAAAAGAAAAATAAGTTATGAAGGAATGCTAATAAGTTGATAGCTGTCTTCTCAGCAGCAGCTATGAAAATTAAAGGACAGATACACATTAAAAATCCTTCATTGGGGGAATCTTGGAACATTGAAAAAATAATATTTTAAAAAGTCCTTCATTGAAAAATAGGTAACTAGCCAAATGTAATATCTAATGAATTAGCTCTTCAAAAAGCTTACATTGCATTAGCCTTAGAAACACCTTTTTACCTATAACTGGAATGAACTGGCCCACAAACTTGAAGTACACAACTTTACCACATATGTTTTCACATAGCCACTTACCTTTCATATGTTCCACATGCTTCGTTATTGTGAAGCTCAATGTCTTGCTTTGAGGGTTCCCATGTCACTTAAATTGAATTGTCTAAGAACACTCCAAAGTAGATTAGTCTTCCTTCTAATGCCAGATGTAGACGGAAATGAAATTTGGTCCGTTGATATCAGTTACTTTTTCACTACCCTATTGCACTTGAATTTGGCCTTAAAGAGTTCTGTGGACATTTGTTCATTACAAGGACATTTTAATGAGTTCAGGTCATTGCATAACCACTTTTACTTATAGCTTGAGTGACAGTCATAACCTCCTGGAGAACAGTGGGTCACATTGACTCTTACCACCACCAGCAATTCTCAGATGCAAAATACTGTTCTTATTTCTGAGAACGGTCACCGTCCTTCTTAGAGTGGAGGCAGAGTTTTAAAACTATAGGAAATACCAAAGATCTTGTATTCATCTCTCCCAGGACCATGATATCTGCTTAGTCTACACTTGTGTGAGCAGAAGGAAACTACTCGATGACCCTCCTGGTATCTTCTCCGGTTGATATTTCTCCTCTGGTATAGACTGAACATTTGTGTCCCCTCAAAATCCATGTTGAACTTTAACCCCCACTGTGATGGTATTTGGAAGTGAGGACTTTGGGAGGTAATTGGTGCCCTTGTAAAAGATAGCCAAGAGGGCTCCCTTGTTCCTTCCACCATGAGGGCACATTGAGAAGACAATTTTCTGTGAACTAGGAAGTGGTTCTTACCAGACACCCAATCTGTCAGGGCTTTGATCTTGGACTTTCCAGCCACCAGAACTGTGAGAAATAAATTTCTGTTGTTTATAAGCCTCCCAGTTTATAGTCCAGCAACCTGGACTAAGGCGTTCTTCTAATCTAAAAGGTCTTTCACTACTCTGTCACAGTCCACTTTTGGCAACTGACTCCAAAATGGGCAGCATCTAGTTGTATGATGACACAGCTGCCAATGTCTCCTCCTAAAGGAGAACAAAACTCACACAATCAATTTCTTGTGGGACCACTCTATCAGGCAAACTACCATAACTGAAATGCCTGAACAGACTTGTAACTGTGGGTTACAGGTGTGCTTACGTGAAAATCTCACTCCTTGCTTATTTCTATATATGGAAAGTATGTCTGATGGTACATAATTAAAGTATGATCAGTAGATATCAAACTTGTTTTCCTTTTTGGAAAATAGGTCTGATTGCTTAGCATGAATATTATGTTGGGAAGAAGCAAGTTGTTGTTTTTTTAAAATATAATATAATTTTTTTTTTTCAGTGATCCTAAATTCATTGTTTATGTACCACACCCAGAGAAGCAGGTTTTAATTCCAAGGACGTAAAAACCTGACACATAAAATCTAACTACTTGCAAAAGGGCATTTATAAGTTACTAGGATTTTAAAGGAAAATGAATGTCCATTGAAGAGTACTTTATGCAGAGTTCTGATTTTTTTACATGTGTTATTCTACATATATTTTGGCTCAAAGTTTTAGATCCTTGATCTCAGGGGTTTTTTTTTTGTTTGTTTGTTTGTTTGTTTTTTTAAGGCATAATAACACCAGGATTCTGAGAAATCCTGGGAAATTCATGCCGTATAAGAAATATTAGGAGTCACTTTTTTCCCAAGGTTCCATTTATATTAAAATATTTGAAACACTTATTACAAAAATAACGCATGCTCTTTACTTAAAATTTGCAAATAATATTCAAGCATATAAAGTAAAAACCGAAAGTTCCCTACGCCCCTGATCCATCTCACTTCTCATTGAGAGCCACTATTAACGGTGTTATGTATCTTCCTCCAGATCTAGTTTTATTTCCTGCATCTTGATTTTTTACCTAACACTGTATCTGGGAGTTATTTTAACCTCAGTACACACAGAGATATTTTATCCTTCCATGATATTTCATAGAACAGGTGTGCCATAAGTTATTTCTTTACCAATAGACATTTAGGTTGTTTTCACTGTGTCATATATAAAAACACGTTTTTGGCAATTATTTTTGCACACATATCTCTGCTCTGCACATTTGTCAGAATATTTCTTTTGATTAGATTTCTAGAAACTGCTTTAATATGTCAAAGGATCTCCATATTTTGCATTTTAATACATTGTATTCATCTTTAAAAAATTTAGACTTTTCCCCAAGTTTTTCATTAGTTTAAGTTAGCTCTATTTTTTGTTTGATTGGTTTAGCTCCAGTTTAATCTCTAGAAAATTGCGGACATGGTTTTGGAGAAGCCCCTCTACGGGGAACTAAAGAAGCTGAGAAATTGTCACGCTCACCTTCGAAAGCCACACAGCTCCAGGACCATCCCTGTGTCCCTGAGAAAAATAATCAAAACAGGTAAATGGAAGTCAAGAAAAATGGAGAGTGCTTAGTGTTCAAAACCACATGAAGGAAGATTTTTTAAAAATTAAAACCTTCAATAGTCTTTTCAAAAAGATTATTTATTTTTGTGCAGGGAGCCTGATGTAGGACTTGATCTCCGGTTCCTGGGATCATGACCTGAGATGAAAGCAGGCATTTACCTGACTGAGCCACTCAGGCGCCCAAAGTCTTCAATAGTCTTACATGACACAGCGAGATGTGCCTATTCATGCATAGATCCTTGTGTCCTTAAATAGAAAATAATCTTATGTGGTAGTATTTTTAACATTTTAACTTGTTACAAACTTCCAGTATTTCATGACGTTAGCCTTCATATTTCTCACAAAGACTTCTGCTCGTCAAGACTAGAGACAACATTTTGCCACAAAGAGGGCTTTCAACAAATCTTTATAGAGCTGTTCTCCACTGCCCAGCTCTCCTGTCACTGGACGTAAGTGAATACAGAGATAAAGGACAAAGGAAAGGGCAGGGCCCTGCTAGCTTTCAGACATCCCCAAAGAAAGAAACAGATGCATATTTTCATATGCCTGGCTTTCAGAGAAGTCTGAGGGAGGCTGTGCGCTCATTTTTTTTTCTTTTCTCTTCTTCGGTTCCCTCCGCCCTGTTCTTTGAAATAATCCTGAAACAGATAATGACACAGCCTGTGGGCGGAGGCATGGCTGACTTTTCTTCAGTGCGTGATAACCGAGAGGTCTCTCCCCTACAGGAATTCTCAGATGCCGAGTACCATGTTTCCTGTGACCTCATGATTTTCTGTAGTAGTAGTAGTCAAGAGGTCTTTTCCCTACAGAAGTTCTTGGATGTTGACTGAGGTGGGCAGGTGCAAAAGGTCTTCCCACGTCTCTTACACTCAAGGAGTTTCTCTCCTGCATGAATTCTTTAATGTCGAGTGAGAGATGAGCCACATCTTAAGGCTTTCCTCTACTCACTGCGTTCAGAGCGTGTCTCCCCAACACCACTCCTCAAAGGCCAAGGGAAAGAAAAGCTGTTTCAAAGGCTTTCCCACACTATTTGCACTCACCGTTTCCTTTCATGTGAATCGTCCCTTGCTGGACAAAGCAGAGGGTTAGGCAAAGGCCTTTCCACACTCACTGCCCTCATAGGGCTTCTCTCCAGTGTGACTCCTGCTGTGTGAAGTGAGGGAGAAGCTGTAGGGAAAACCTTCCCCACGTTCTTTACACACATGGGGCTTTTGTGCTATGAGGGTCTCACGGGGTCAAATAAAATCAGACGGGGAAGGTCTTTGCCTAATCCCTGCACATGTGGGGGTTGTCTCTAGTGTGAATCCCCTTGTGCTGTGTTAAGGAAAAGTTGCAGTGAAAGGCTTTCCCACACTCTTCGCATCCGAAGGGTTTTTTGCCATTGTGGGTCATGTTAGGCTGGATGAAAACAGAGTGATGGTTGACAGTCTTTCTGCATTCACTGCACTTACAGGGCTTCTTGCCGGTGTGGATATGCTGGTGGTGCATGAGGTGTGACCTCCAGTTAAAGACCTTCCCATGGTCTATGCACTTACAGGGCTTCTCCCCAGCGTGAATCCTCATGTGTCGAGCAAAATCTACTTTTTCACGTGTGGCATTCCTAAGGCTTCCCTCCAGTGTGAATCTGCTGACGTCGAACAAGGAGGGGGGTAATTCTTGTTGAATGCTTTCTCACATTCTTTGTGTTTGTAAAGGGTCTGTCCAGCAGGAACTACTGTCTTTACTGGCACTTGTGTGGCCCAGTCATGAGTAGCATCTCCGGCAGCATCTTGCTTCTGGAAAACCCTTGACTGTAGACTCTCATCTGTCCGCAACCTGTGTGTTCAAGGCTTATCTTCTCCAGGAGGATCTCCTTGTGAGAAACTGTAACTGGTCTCCCTGAATTTTCAGCAACCTTTCCTGATCTCTGGTTTGCCCCAACCTGGAGGACCTGCTGGCTTCCTGAGTCTTCCCTGGAGCAAGGCCTCCTAACACAAAGCAGGCTGGTCTCGGGCTTAACTTGTCACCTGAACAGGTCCTTCAGCAACGATCTCTCTCCGTCTCTTACCGGTGCTTCAAGCTGTGAGGTCGACTCGGGTTTGGGAATTGCATGCTCCAGGGAGACCAGAGTTCTGAAGGTCTCCAGCAGTATTTCCCAGAATAGGGTCCTCTGGGCCTGGTCCAGCTGCCCTCAGTCTTTCCAAGTGAAGGTCATGGACAGGTCCAAACACTGATGCCTGGAATGTGGAATGCCACCACAATCTAACAAGACAAAAGGTGCACACCAGCACAGAGTGTGCCTATGACTAGAGACACTAGAGAGCACTGTACCCCACAACAGCATCAGGACCACAAGTCACAGGGGGCTTCAGTTTCACTTTTTTTACTTCTGGGAATTGAACCCTCAGTTACTCTGGAAGGAAGGTCATACATGTGGTAGGAAGTGCACCCTAGCTGGGTCAGGGAAACCCTCCAAACACACACTCAAATATGCATGTGAGCATGCACTCCAGGAATTTGCAAATTCTAGATCTCTTTTATGTTGCGTTTGGTTCTGTCTTTATTAATCAAACTCCTTTGAAAAATTTAACCTTGCTTCCTACCAGTCTTCCCAAAGAGAAGCTTTTCCACGTGTGCCCAGGGAGACCTTTATGAGAATGTTTACAACAACAAACACCTGGAGGGAGTCCAGGAAAGAGGGCGGTGAAGCGGCTTCTGCACTGAGTGGAACATTACTCACCTGTCCCAGAGTGTTCTAGCTGAGGCTGTAGCAGGGACTCGGAAGCATCACAGTTGACATTGCAGAATGTGAAGTCCCTCTGGAACTGGTGAGGAGTGGAGGCCATCGTGGGGAGGAAGGTGAGAGCAGTTTGAGCAGGACCTTGGTCCACTGTCCTCCCCTGCCCAGGCTGAAACTGGTTATGGCCATGAAGAGAAGAACCTGAAACTAGAGAAGGAAAGGCTGATTTGAAGGTTCTGGCCAGACATAGAAAGAGAGGACCGATGGTCATTGACACTCTGAGTATTGGGACTTCTGTCCATTGTTGTAGTTCTTCTTATAGCTGTTTTGAATGGTCTCTGAGAGTATGATCACCTCAAGACAAGAGAGCTAAAGACACTACCATTACAGGACCCCCATTGAAATGGCTTGACAGGGTGATTTTCAGCCAATATTTAAGCTTTGTTTTATTTTTCTGTCTCCTGTGCTGGCCAGAACCTCGAAGATACTCTTTTCATTTTCCTGATGTGAAAAAAATCCAATATTTCATAACTGATATTGTATTTAGTATGGATTTTTGTTCCTATCATCTGCTTGATTGCTTTCATAACATATGTAAATATTAGGGTCAGAGAAATGAAGGAGTAGACAAACACATTGCCTGGGAAAAGCCAAGAGAGTGTTCTCATCCATAGGATCTCTTGGATGTCAGTGCAGTGAAGATATAAGGTAGAGGGGTCAGCTGAACTCTCCCCAGAATGGGAGGCACTAATGGATGGCCATGATGAAGGCAGCTATGCTTGAGCTGGTCTGAAGAAGTGCTGGACTGTCTTGTGCAGGACAGGTGACCCCATTAGTCTCAGGATGCACACATTTGGGACAGACTCCTCTCCTGCAGTGATTCTCCAAGTGTGGTCCTTGGTCTCAGTTGTATCCACTTTGAAGAGTTCAAAAAAGGCTGACCTCTAAAGACTGACATCAACACCATGATAGCTCAATTACAAAATGAGTTAGCTTTGCTTCTTGAAAATGTCTATTTTTTTTTTTCTTTAGTGAATCTATCTTTCAGACCTGGTTTCAATGATATAGAGCAGTTTCTGAAATGATTACTACTTGCAGTCATTTGAGCCATCAGCAGCAACGCTTTTAAGTAGCCTGAGTATCTTTGCTGGGAGTTGGTTCGAATTAGGTCACACCGGAAGCTATGCTGTACTCGGAGTCTGCTACTAGCTCTTCTTCCCGGCTTCTCCCATGGCTCCAGTGCCAACTGGGGCCACGCTAAGTGACAACCATTGTGAGTGCAGACTGTCACCTGCACGTTTTGGTTCTTGGAGACCCCGTGGAGAGAGTGTCCACCACTATTCCTCTGCCTCCTTTCAGCACTGTAGTCGATGCATGAATATAGACTTTTCCTCTGATATTAGACCAGTCTGTGAGTTTAATAAGCCTTTGCTGAAGGTTGGGGATGGCAAGGAGCTTCCTCACAAAGAATAACGTTCAAGAATAACGTACTCAGTTCCTAATCTGTCCTCCTGGGGCCTCTATAGGACTGCATTTCTGTTCAGAGTAGATTCTTCCCCCTTAAGGAAGAATCCAGGTTTTCTCTAACACCAGAAACATCTCAAACATGCCTTAACTCCCCACAGTCTAGGCCCAAGTCCCGGTGCAGGGCAAGGAAGGAGTTTCCTTCTCAGTTCCTGTCTTCCCCATTTTCTGTTTCTGTCTTGGAAGGAGGACTGATTGGTATAGTATCTGTCCTTTAGTGGAGACTCACTGCCCCCATTCACTGTCTGTCTCCTTTAGGACATCCCTTGAGGACAAAATGGAACAATATTTATATAAAATATACACACTTACTGTTAGGGGTTGATGGCATCTCCTGCAAAAGTTGAAGTTCTAACCCCCAATACATGTGAATGTGATTTATTTGGAAATAGGATCTTGGCAAATGATTAAGTAAAGATTGAGGTCATTATGGTAAGTCCTAGACTCATCTGACTTGTCCTTATAAAAAACTTTCAGAAAAAAAGAGGTGCTTCCATTAAAAAAGAACGATTATGATAGGAAAGAATAATGTTTTCAACAAATGGTCCTGGGGCAACTGGATCCATGGGCAAAAGAAAGAACTTGGATACCTACAACACATTTTACACAAAAATTTACTCAAAATGGACCACAGATCAAAATGTAAGAGCCCAAACTATAAAACTCTTAGAAGAAAACATAGGTATAAATTTCTGTAATCTTGGTTTAGGTAATGGCTTCTCAGACATGATGCTGAAAGCATGAACAACAGAAGAAAACGTAGATAAACCGAGTTTCATTCAAATTAATTATGCTTAAAAGACACCATTGATAAAGTGAAGAGATGACCCACAGAACAGGGATAAATATTTACAAATTGTGTATGAACAATTGTATAACTCTTATAACTTAATCATCGAAAGACAAAAAGCCTAATTAAAATGGGCAAGAATTTAAAAAGCTATTTCTTCACAAAGGATATACCAAGAGCTGATATCACATGAAGAGATGCTCAATGTCATTAACCATTAGGAAAATGAAAATGAAAACCACAGTGAGATACTATTTCACACTTAGTGGGATGACTCATTTGAAAAGACAATAACAAGTATTGGCAAGGACGTGGAGAAATTGGAAGTCTCACACGCTGCTGGTGGGAATGTGAAATGGTGTAGCCATTTTGGAAAGTAGTGTGGTTGTTCCTCAAATACTGAAACATGGAGTTACTGTTTCAACTTTCTTGAAGCCTAGGTTATTTTGTTTTGAATAACATCTGATAGGGGCACCTGGGTGGCTCAGTGGGTTAAGCCTCTGCCTTCAGTTCAGGTCATGATCTTGGGATCCTGGGACCAAGCCGCACATCAGGCTTTTCTGCTCAGCGGTGAGCCTGCTTCTCTCTCTCTGCCTGCCTCTCTGCCTACTTGTGATCACTTGTCTGTCAAATAAATAAATAAAATCTTAAAAAACAAAACAAAACAGAACACCCAATATAAGACATCCACAGTGTCATCCAGGCTGCATTTCCACAAGCTCCGTGAGGGTGTCCTTCCAGAAGCTGGAGTGAGTGGAGATCATCTGCCTTGCAACTCTTTGAAGAGTCTAAATCCGTGCTCAGAAAGGACCCATTTCTGCGGACTGGGCCTGCTGAGGTCCACATTTGTCTGCCATGCAGATAAAGTTCCACAGGACCACACAGAACATTTAGCTTCTTGGAACCACAGCAGTTTTGTGACCTCTACTCCGTGGTGTCTACTTCTTCTAGAAGGTGTTTCTGTATAATGAACTTTCCACTGGTGAACGCTGTGTTTCACCTATTCTAGAAAATACGTGTCTTATGTTCCAGATCTGTTCTGTTGCCAGTTAGCAGAAATAGAAATATTCCCATCATTTCAATTTGGAATCTGATTCCTGGGTCCAGCTATAGCAGCAAAGGATGGTCGTTCCTTCCCTAAGAAGACCTGGAGTGGGTTATTTTCCAGCTCATTCCCTGAATGTGGCAGGATGCCCTTCCACTTCTTTCCTTAGTACCAGGTCCTTCACAGGTTCATCTGCGCTGCTTAGCCTAGTGTCTTCTCCAAATTTATCTTATTCAAATGTTCACATCAGAGGGACCATCCCTCACTTCCTCAGATCTGTCTACCATGGCTCTGCATAAAACTCAGAGGAGGAGAAGAAGAGGAACTCATGGTGTGAAAACATCCAGGGCCTTGCTGGGGAGCCAAACTTCTTCTCCCCTTTTTACTCTGTGCTGGTAGAGAGGAGGGGAGCAGATGGGCCAGGAATAAGCCAGGCAGATGGAGGAGAACCAGAAGGCTCCAAGCCCTGCTCAGATCTTCGCTAAGCTTCTGCTAACCCCAAACTCCATTGCCCAGGGAGAGGGGGGGGGGTACCCACACCTGCCCTCTGGCACACCTACAGATTCTTTTTTTTTTTTTTTTTAAGATTTTATTTATTTATTTGACAGACAGATATCACAAGCAGGCAGAGAGGCAGGCAGAGAGAGAGGAGGAAGCAGGCTCCCCGCTGAGCTGAGAGCCAGATGTGATGCAGGGCTCAATTCCAGGACCCTGTGATCATGACCTGAGTGGAAGGCAGAGGCTTAGCCCACTGAGTCACCCAGGCGCCCCATACCCACAGATTCTTGAATGCAGCACTGTCCCACCCCTCCCACCATGCTCCAATAAGGAGATGGGGGAGGAACAACTCAAGAGCTGATTGGGCGGTGGGGAGGGGGGTGCTCTCAGCAGCAAGGTCTCCTGACCCACAGGCAGGAAAATGAAAATCAAAACAGTGACTTTTAAAGAGACTGACATGAGTGATATATTTCACTGCTGGCACATAGTCTGCCTCCAGAAGAAAAGTCCAGGGGGGGAAGAAAGGTCTCTACATGTTTTCAGAGGTGAGTTCAAACACCTTTAAGCGCTGGGCGTCTTTTGATTGCTCCCCTCCCCCCAGCCCAGGCTCCTGGAGGAGGGAAGCCAGGGGAGCTTAAGACTCTATTTAAAGCAAAAGGAAACAAAGAAACAACTAAATCTCCCCAGGCACTTCTGGTGGCCAGCCAGATTCTGGAAACTTGTTAACTCAATTTTCCTCTTCCTCCTGTTAGAAAGTACTCATCACGTGTGATTTCTTCCTTCACCTCTTTGCCTGTGCCTTGCCCTTGCCTGGCAAGTTTTTATTCCTTCTCTAAATGTGCGAAGCCCATCTAAAATGTCCTCTAAACACATGGATTCTCCACATTAGGAATAAACTCTCCTTTGTATCTGTTTGTGGTCCCTAGTCCTTTACCTTTTATCCTGTATCACTTTCGCCTTCCGCCTGGTGACGGGGCTGATGTTGTGCCCAGCCTGACTCTCCCCACACATCCCCCTCCACCCTACCCCACCCCACCCCACTACCCTCCTTCCCCCCCTCACAAGAGCCAGACTCTTGTGGAATTCATCTCTCTATCTCCCAGAGTAGGAAACACCGGGCCTTGCTTGAGGTCCTTGAACGAATACATGTCTTGTCAAATTTGATTCCTTTCGTAATTCAAAAAAAGGTGCCTTATACCCCCATTTTAATTGAAGGATAATTGTCATACAATATCCTATTAGTCTCAGGTGTACATCACAGTGATCGGATACTTTTCTACATTATGAAGTGTCCCCCCACAAACGTCTAATGACCATCTGTCACTGTAGAAAGCTGTTACAGTATTGCTGATGACGTTCCCAGGGCCCAAAGAGGAGAATGACTGGCCTACATAGAAGTCTTCTACCATGTTTACTGCTTCAGGCAAGATTCAGTCTAAGAGACAACAAAGAAGACTATCGAAATATAAAACTCAGTGATGCATAGCCATTGGTTATTTGTTCGGGAGGCCAGCTTCCCTTTGCATGGGACAGCTTGGTTTCAGCCTCACCAGGGAGCAGCCCACTTCCCAGGCAGAAGCCAGTTTTTACTCCTGCCACAGTTAGGACCCGCTCTGCTCCTCCTCCCTCCCTGCTGTGGGAGCTGTCTCTGGGCCCCTGAGCTGCTGCAGCGAGAGCAGAACACCTGCCTCTCACATGCCCAGCGGATTCTGCAGTCCCTCCCCATAGTGGTTGCTGTAGGGAAGGAATGAGTTTCTGTTTTCCTCAGAAAATATTCTTTCTGACTGGAGGTTTCCCATGTGCTTCTTGTCTGTTCTACTTGTCTACCATTTGCTGACAGGTGGCCCAACTCCTCAATTATTCATATACATATATATATATAAATAAATGAAATTTATTTATTTCTTCATTGGCATGTTTCCCCATCACCAGGCCAACGGTAAATCCGTCACAGGTTGTCATGAGATGTCATGGTCTCACTCTGTTATATCCCACAACAAGATTCAGGACTGGGAAGCCAGAGGGAAAGCTCTACTGTTTCTTGCGCTAGGAGGGTTTGACAATGCAAAATGGGGAGGTCTAGGTTGGAGATTGGATTGATTTGCTGCATAACCTCAGGAAATTCACTTCACTCTTCGGTTTCTTTGTTTGGAAACTGAGGGATTAGCTCACATTATCTGGATCTATGAATTTCCCCCTTACCAGTTTTGGGCTATCTTGGTCTTCAGTGAGACTTTGGGATATGGGACGTAATAGATCCAAGGGGGGGTGGGGCAGGAAATGCATAAACCTCATAACAGGAAGGAGATATTAAAGAGAAAATGCCATCAGAAGCAGAATTTATGAATTCATAAAACCATCATTACATTTATAACTCCAGTTTGGGATTTAAAGAGCAAATATCACATGGACCACTGTATTCTATTTTAATTCACTATATCTCGGGATTCCCCACCTCAAAACCCTCAAAGTCCTTTGCCAAAAAGTCTGTCCAGTCTTGGTCATCTCTAAGAGTCTGGACGGTTGATCATTCCACCCCTAGGAACTCATTAACTAACTCTTCCCATTTCTATCTTTCCTATGCCTTCACTCCCAGCCCCAGAAGAGGGGTTAAGATAAGAAGGGAGGGATCCAAATACCGAATATGGTCATTGCTAATGCCTAAATGTGGGATGGTCATTGCTAATGCCTAAATGCGGGATCTCCCAAACCACGCTTTCCCAGTCTGAGCCATCCTAGGCTTCTTATTTTCTTATCCATTAAAGGCTGCTCCATATGACTTCCCAAAGCTGCCAACTTAAAGTCTCTTCTATCCGTAACTGGACAAGTATGGCCGTTACTCGTTGAGACCTTCAACTGTCCTGAAGATTTATTGACCACCCTTTCACAAGGGGAGTAAATGGAACTCACCTGGGAATGTCCTAATCTGTTTTGACCTTCCCTGGAGCTAGGACTGATGACTGCGGTGCTGCTTCCTGAAATTAGCCTGATACAAGACAGCCTAACTTGTTCCAGCCCACAGTCTCTCTAGATTCTTCATAAGACAGTGCTCGGATTTAAAAAAAAAAAAAAAAAAAAAAATTATTTATTTAATTTGTCAGAGATAGAGCAAGCACAAGCAGCAAGAACAGCAGGCAGAGGGAGAGAGAGAAGCAGGTTCCCCGCTGAGCAGGGAGCCCCATGTGGGGCTTGATTCCAGGACCCTGGGATCATGACCTGAGCCCAAGGCAGATACTTATTGACTGAGCCACCCAGTTACCCGGACAGTGCTCAGTTTTACAGGTTTTTATTGTGCTCACAGTTTGAAATCCTTTCCTAGAAGTTGATAGAGAGTAGCTCGCTCCAACATTCAGAGTACATCTCAGAACTCAGAGTAGCGCTTCCCTGGGGAAACCTCTCTTCAACATTTCCCATAATAGAAGAGTATAATCCTTCAAAATAGCCAACTGGTGTGGTCCCTAAATATTTCTCAAGAAGCCTCTTTGATTTATTCATGAAAGCTTAATTGATGGACTCTGATTATGGCCAAGATAGGATAGCTCCATTTCTCACCAGTTCTCCATCTTACAGTAAAAATTTTCTCACATAGCACAACAAACAAAAAGAGACTTTGGGAGGTAAAAGGAAAAAATGTATTATTTTGAAACTCAAGACTTGAGAAATGACACAATGGTGCTCTCCCTGGGTTTGTTTGATTTTGCCTCCAGTATCTCCCAAACTGCAGGTGCTGAAGTCTTCAACCTGAAACCGGCAACAGGCAACCAGACCAAATCAAACCACACCAAACTAGACCAAACCAAAGCAGACGAAATCAAAGCAAATCAGACCAAAACAATAAACAAACACAAAACCCAAGAAAATTATTTTTTTAGCCAAAACAAAACAGAACAACATGGCCTAGGAGTACAGAAAATCTTTTTGATACCACCTGGCTTACTCCAGGTAATAAATAGCCAATATGCTGGAAAAAGAACAATCAGTTTGAGATAGTAGATGTGTAAAGCACAAGAGTGAATGAAAAGAGGTAGACTGCCAATGTAAGCAGGGCCTACACATGTGGGGGAGTTTGAGTGCTAGATCGAGCACCCTTGCTGCAAATCTTCAGACTCTTTTGTAGATTGAGAGGCACTGCAGACATGATTTAAGGCAATAACAACAGGTTCATACTCGAGTTTTAGGTGGGTCACAACAAGGGCTACCAGGGAGCAACTGAAGTATTCCAAGTGAGAGAGGATAAAAGCTTCCATTTTGGCAGCGACATTGGAAATGTGGAAGTGAGGGAAGATTCCAAAAATTTAAGGACTTGTTAACTGGATGTTGGGTAGTGGTATAGAAAAACCAGGTGTCAAGATTGATTTCTAGGTTTCTAACTTAGATGACTGTTTAGATGGATGCCACCAACAACTAAGATAGAGAGCATAGTTATGAGTGTGTTGGGGATGGAAACGTTGCATTCAGCTTTGAACATGGGGAGTTTTAGGTGCCTGTGTGTCACCCAGGTAGAGAATTCCCCCCATATCATCAGTTCTTCATCTCAGAAGGGAGTCTTAAAGTAGAAAGGGGAATAGATCTTTGTTTTTATTTAAAGTCTTTGCTCTCACCAGGATCCAGGATCCAGGATTCAGGATCCAGCTTATGTCTAACAGTTGGGGACTAGGATGGATCCAAGTGACACATGTCATTCAAGAACTGATAGGAGTAGAGATTCTGAGAACTGAGTCTTTGTTCCTAAATCAGACTGCCAGTGCCTTATGCTGTCTTCTCATACAGAGTCTCCTGGGCATTCCAGTCTTTTCAGCAGATTTTCCAGTCTTTCTTGGAAGACCTGTCCCACCTGGGTCAGACATACACAAATCCCAATTTTTACAATGAAAAGAAGGGGTTGAGATGGGAGCAGGGCAAGTGGCATGCAAGACAGAAAATTGGTGGCTCTGAGATATAGGAGTGACACATCGGAGTCCAGTAAAATAGCTTAAAAAAAGGAAACAGTGGTCATCACCAAATATCTTCCAGGCATGGTGAAGAGAGGGGCTGGGGTTGGAGACTATAGGAAGTCAGTACTTCTCATGACCCAGCACAGCAGTCAAGTTAGTTAACAAGGGTCCACTATACCAGATTTGGAGTGTTTGGACCATGAGGAAAGATTCTGAAGAATTAATGAGGTCAGATGGCAGGTGGTGCCAGAAAGGAACCATTTGGCTCTTATAAACCCAAGCCACCTTCAATAGCCCTCAAGAAGCAGAGAAGAACCCACAAGACTGAGAATCACCATGGTGTTTATTGAACTCTTTTCATTTAGGTCAAGATGACTGAGTGTTAGGAAACTTTATAGATGATACGGCTGAACTATAAAAAGCTTACAGCATGGGGCGCGTGGGTGGCTCAGTGGATTAAGCTGCTGCCTTCGGCTCGGGCCCTGATCTCAGGGTCCTGGGATGGAGTCCTGAGTTAGGCTTTCTGCTCGGTGGGGAGCCTGCTTCCCTCTCTCTCTCTGCCTGCCTCTCTGCCTACTTGTGATCTCTGTCTGTCAGATGAATAAATGAAATCTTAAAAAAAAAAAATTTAAAAAAAAAGCTTACAGCAATTTAAAAAATGGCCCAACGTTCTTTGAGACTCTTTCCATTGAGGATTGGAGGGGTCTATGTCCCTTCCTCTCAAATCTGGGCAGGTTTGTGACTACTTTGACCAAAGAGGTAGTGCTCTGTAACTTTTGAAGGTAGATCATAAAAAGTCATGCCCTGTTCTCTTGAGATACTGCCATCCATGTAAAATATCTGACCACTCCAAGACAGCCAGGATAAATATGCTGTGTGACGGCTCTCTGGTCAACGGGCACAGCTGAGCTCAGCCTTCCACCCATCCTCACCAAGCCACCAGCCCTGCAACTGAAGCCACTTTGGACTCTCCAGACCATCCCATCTGCCAACCAGGTTCCAAAGAATGACATCAGTGAATGCCTCAGAAGCAAAAAAAGTACTCTTATGACCCAAATTGTATCTGCATGCCAAATTCAGATGTTGAAATCCTAACCATCGATACTTCAGAATGTGACTCTATTTGGAGAGAGTCTTTAAAGAGGAATTAAGGTAAAATGAGTCTGTGTGAGTGGGCCACAATCCAATATGATTGGTGTCCTTCTGAGAAGGGAGATTATGATGCAGGTGCATACAGAGGGAAGGCTGTATGAAGGCCTGTGGAGAAGATGGCCACTGACAAGGCAGGAAGAGAAAGAAGCCTGTTATAAGATGATTTTCAACAGCCAATTTATTGGTCTAGTAGGCTTTTATTCAATGGCTTGTGAATCAGACAGCATCCAGTATAGAAGCTGGAAAGGAGCTCCAAAAAGTGGTGCAGAGCGAGAGGGTTTTTAAAGACCAGTGTAAGCTGGAACAAGGATCTTCTATGAGGCACTTGCTGACTGGTCGAAGCAGACTCGCTTTCCTTACGCGGAGCAAAGGTAAGTCTTAGAGCCAGGTCAGGTAACTTGTGCTGACTGGTTGGTCTAGGCCTTCTTTTTCTGGGAGAGCCCAGCATAGAAACTCAGTGAAGTTTTGGTTTGCTGATGTGGGGCTTAGCATGAGTGCCACCATCTTGGACCTAATCTAGTTACTTTAATAGGCCTCGGGAGAAATGCACCTTACCTGACAGTACCTTAGTCTTAGACTTCCAGCCTTCAGAATGGTGAGAAAATTAGTTTCTGTTGTTTAAACCACCTACTCTGTGGGACTTTGTTACTGGCAAACTCATATACTCACCCAGCTACAAATTTCTCACCTTACAGGAAAGGCTGCTATTTTAAGTCACTGGGTTTTCAGGTAGTGTATCCCACAACAGGGGGAATAGGAGCAAGTTTGGACTTCTGAAGTTCTTCTTCCTCTGGGGATAGCTTCCTTCTCACCACATTGTTAGTTTAGGAATGATCACAGCGGGCAGCCTTCAAGAACTGCTGCTACCTGAGAGAGAGGGTGGGGTGAAAGGTCAGAGCTCAGACTTACAGTTTCGGCAGCATGTAAGAACCAGAAACTTCTAAATGGAGGTCTGAAAATATTTTTTTCATTAGTCAGAGAAAAACAAACAAAAAAACATGCATAAAATGCAACTTCATATAGTTATTCTATGGCTATGTCATCTGGTCAGGTGGGATTCCCTGGGAGAGAGAATTACAGTACCAGATTGCAGGCCGAGGGCCCTGTCTGACCTAGATTCTGATTTTTTAAAAGAGTGATTATAGCTCTGGAGGCAGGGGTTAAGTCTCATGGTCTCCACCAGGAAGCACTTTTCTTAGCCATGGGGGATATTACATTACAGCTAATTAGAGGCTGTCTGCTAAGATTTTCTAATTACTTCACTTACATTAGTCTTGCTTTCTTAAGGATCCTGTGAGCTTTCGGAAAGCTTCTTGAGGACAGGGGCACACTGCTCTGGGTTTTCTACCCCATGCAGAGCCCTCCTCAGTACCATCTATCCCAAAGGCACCAGATAGCAGGGTTAGACAGTAGAATATGAGTCACTGAAAGCATGGGCTCTGGGGTCAGCCTGGTTGGGTTCAAATCCACATTTTATTTCTTACTGGCTTTGTAGCTTCATTCACATTAATAAGTTCTCACATTATAATTATTTTGGGGGGCACCTGTGTGGTTTAGTGGGTTAAGCCTCTCTGCCTTTGACTCAGGTCATGATCTCGAGGTCCTGGGATCAAGCCCTGCATCAGGCTCTCTGCTTAGTGGGGAGCTTGCTTCCCCCCTCTCTGTGCCTGCCTACTTGTGATCTCTCTCTGTGTGTGTCAATAAATCAATAAAAATGATTTAAAAAATAATTATTTTTTCAAGGGGCACCTGGGTGGCTCAGTTGGTTAAGCTCCTGACTCTTAATTTTGGCTCAGGTTATGATCTCAGTGTGGGAGAATAGAGCCCAGGTAGGGCTCTGAGCTGGTCGTGGAGCCTGGAAGATGCTCTCTCTCTCTCTCTCCCTCTGCCCCTTCTCCGTGTGCACATGTGTGCACAAGGGCTCATGTGTGAATGCTCTCTAAAAATTACACAATTTTTACTTCCATTTTGTTCCAAAAGATCAAGAGCTCCTACCTACTCATTGCTGTCAGGTTTGGGGTTTGCACACAGCGAGGGGAACAGAGAGGCAGAAGCGATTGCCGTTAAAGAGCATGGGATTTGGAGAAGTCTAACCCCAGCTTCCCTCTCTATGGGCGGGTGAATTCGCATAAGCCCCTGTCTTTGACATAGGGCCACATGGCAAGGATTTCCATGGCCTGGCTCTCACCGTTTCTCTCACCCAGTGCTCTCACTCCCAACAGGACAAATCCCAGGTGGCCACCTGCTCCTGTAACAGGTGTGGAAGCCCCCACCAGAGCCAGAAGGACTGGAGAGCTACCCCAGCCATAGCCAGGGCTTCGAGAAATTAAAAGGGAGCATGTTAATTAGAAAATGCTTAATTAGGAAACCAGTTCCCTAGAAAAAAGGGAATTAATTGAAAAATAGGCCTTAATCAAGAAGTTTTGGGCACACAATCCAGCACGGGGAGCTGGCTTGTACTGGCTTGTTGGAGACACTTGTGCATTTTTCAAACTTCACTTTCAGTGACATCGTGTTGGCAGCTTGAAATCACCCTCGTAGGAGAATTTACACCCTTACCATTGACAAAGGCTACTAACTTGGGACTTTCTTCTAGGAGCACTGTTGTTCACTATACAGTACCACACAACCACAGAAATCTAACTCGTATTCCTAGTCAGAGAGCCCACGTGTCTCTGGGTCTAGAAACCTGTGGAAGCCCGGCCCTTGAAGTACCTCAATTTCTGCAAAGCTGATGTCTGCAACATAATTGGTACAAGATGAGTCACTGGGGAACATAAAGAAGATCTCAGAGTTATTATTGAAATGTTTTTATGTAATACCTATTTTTTTTCTGTTCTCAGCTTTTGTTTTATAATGTATAAAATATATTGCTGGCGCCCTATGTCTACACACTTCCTATACATTTGGGAGGTTATTAGTTGTTGTTTTTTTTTTTTTTTTTAACTGATTAAAAGCAAAAACTGTGAAGACCATTGTGAGGAGTAAAAGAAAACAAAACCGGTTCTAAGAAATTCAGACGGGATGCTGTAGGAGTACTGTGTGTAACTTGGGGTGGTGGTGGTGGCATTAGAAGGTAGAGCTGAAGATAAAAAGTGGAAAAGGTGACCGCACTGCTGTTTGGGGTGGGCTATGTTAATTAGCATGCAAGAAGGAAGGTGGGCCGCTGCGGTGATCAAGGCGCTGACAGAGACTGCTCTTGGATCTGGGAGGGGCGCGGTGCAGGAGGAGTGCATAACCCGGAAGGAGGACTGCTGGCCCCACCCCCAGAGACTGGGCTTCTGTGGGGCTGGGCGGGGGCCTGAGAATGTGCATTTCTTCCAACTTTTCAGCCAATGAAGCTACGGGACTAGGCTCGCACTTGGAAACCAAGTGATTTAAAGAAGAATTTTATCTTCTGAAGATAAAAGGAATCTTGCTGATATCAATCCTTGAGACTCAGAGGGCAGAACAGAAGCATTTGGAGTGGGGTGGGCAGGAAGGGTGGGAAGTTGGTTCAGATGAAAGCCTTAAAGAAAGAAAATAAGCACTGACCTAGGGGCCTTGGACTTCTGATGCTGGTTCAGATAAGCAGCCATCTAAGCCACGTTAGCCGTTAGCCGGGTGTGTAATCTCCTTATCGGCAATAATCTTGATAGCAGATCGTTCTGGTGAGGTAGGAGGTGGTTTTTGGCTTGAAAGCCAAATTGAGCTCTGCAGGCCACACCTCAGTTGTGACCATTCTCCTCCATCTGGCAGAATTCTACAAGCTCTTGGTTATTCATCCCCCAGATCATGTGTCTCTTTTCTTTTGAATGTCTTCTGGGACATTCTGGAAAGGTTGTTTCGATTCTATAAGGCCAAGGGAATGCGTGCCTGTTCTGAGCCACAGTCTGACTCTTCTGCTCACTTTCCAGCCCCAGAGGAGGCACGGTGTACCCCGCTGCTTTTAAAGGAGCATCATGCATCTGTGTTTACCACTTGACCTGCTTTTCCAAGGGAGCAGGCTCTGGACATCAACCCCTGTGAGACCAGGTGGGGCCTTAATGATTCAGTAGTTCCCATTTGTATTGCGACTTCGATCTTATCTTCCCTCCCGCCATGACAATCACCCACGTCCACAATGTTTTGCACCTCATAGTATATGTTTGCAAACATTCAGTCTAAGCATGCCCGAGTGTCCCATCATGTTTCTGAAGTGTTGCCTAGGAGCACACGAATCTGGGTATGTGAATTAACACTGTCATCGCGATGCTGTCCAGGCATTGGCCGCACGCCAACACTTGTTACTGCTTCCGCGTGTCTTTGTATCATTTAGATGTATCTCCTTGCTCTGAGATTAGATAGCCTTGCTTCAACCACACAACTACCTTTTTCCTTTTTAACCTCGTAGAAACGGCTGTCCTCTAAATCTACTTTTGCTGGTTTCTGCCCACCATTCGCACGTAGAGTCTCCTTTGTATTTTATGTTATGTTTGTTTGGGTCTAAGGCTTTCTACTTAGATTGTGAACACCTTGAATAAACTTTTTCTTTTTTGTATCCACCATAATGCCTAGCAGAGCAGTTTTGCAAAGGAAGTGCTCAATATTTGTTGATTGATTGACATGAAGAAATGTGTTAGGGCTGCTAGATTTGTTATGACAGAGAATCAGGCAGCCTTAGCTCAGACTAGGAACTGCCTATCCCATATGAGGAATTTGGCTAAATACTGAAAAGCTCCTTTAGTTATTATGACATTTTAAATTAATTATATATTTCCAACTGTATTTTTCAGTTTTATGCATAATTATTATTATGCTAAATGGTGTTTATAGTTAAATGTGTGGTAGTTAATATAAGCGACTGAGATTAGGAATGTTTTGCAGCCAAACCAAATTCATTTTTAATTGTTCTCTTCTCCCAGCCTTCCTATGGGCAATCCCTCTGATGTAGGGCGCAGCTGAATTCTAGTCACCCTCTATCATGTTTAGGTAGGTTAAAAGATGGGGACCCCAGAGGTCAATCCTAAATAGGTGGGGGCCTCCTTATAAGGGGTCTGGCCTCCCTCCTTCCCCAGCACCGGCTGATGGTCCTTGTCCTTGGGCTTCCCCATCCTGTCTGTGCCTCCTGTCTGATGTCCCCGCTCTCCTGTCCCAGCCGTACCTGAATGTTTCCTGTCCTTCAATTTTGACAGTTTACTATGAATTTTGAATTTATACAGAAGTAGAAAAATAATACTTAATACCCATACTCTTACCACCTATATTTAAGAGTCAACACTGTGTACCTTTTTAAAAATTATTTTTTAAAGTTTTAAGAATCACGGACATTACATTTCACACTTAAAAACTTCAGCAAAAAACTCTAAAAAATCTTCCTATGTCACCAAATGTCATTATCACCTGTATTACTTTTTTAGGGCTCATAAAACACCCACAGATACCACGACTGGGTAGCTTAAATAACCGAAATTTATTTTCTCATGGCTTTGGAGGCTAGAAGTCCCAAGATCAAGGTGGGGGGAAGGTTTGGCTTTTTCTGAGACTTCTCTCCTTGGCTTGCAGGAGATGATTTAAAAGAATATAGTGGGGCGCCTGGGTGGCTCAGTGGGTTAAAGCCTCTGCCTTCAGCTCAGGTCATGATCCCAGGGTCCTGGGATCAAGCCCTGCATTGGGCTCTCTGCTCAGCAGGGAGCCTGCTTCCTCCTCTCTCTCTGCCTGCTTCTCTGCCTACTGGTGATCTCTGTCTGTCAAATAAATAAATAAAATCTTAAAAAAAAAAAGAATATATATATTTCAGTAAATATATGATTTAAAAGACTATATTATATATATTGACTACAGAATTCATTCATTTAAGAATATATATATTCATGTGTTATGTATATACATAAATCATGTATTGATTTAAAATCAATTATATTGATAGTTCAAATTCAAATTTAATATTACAGGGCTTTATTTAATTATTTGAATTTATACTTCTATTTTCTCTATGCTGAAAACTTGGTTTCTAACAATATTAATATACTTATTTATTATGTTGTTTTTTTAAAATAATAAGAAAACTGAATGACCAGAATATATTTATTTATCCTAGAATATATCCTACCAAGGAGATACAAAGTACTAAGTTTTAAACTCAGTTAACTATTTTCTCTGCATGGTTCTGCTATTAATTTTTAATGCAATTAGATTAATTTTTTTCTTTTTTTTCCCTTCTATTTTAGGGACGGCCTTTTGTTTTTATTTTTACATAATATATGTTAGGGCCAATTTAATGTTAAAACCTGTTAAACTATTAGGGCCTGCTTAGCCAGAGCAACTTCCTATTGCCATATTGTTGTTTACATCCATGGACTTCATTCCAGGAATAAACGTCCCCATAGTTCCTGGTATGGTTCTGGGTATCGATTCCAGAAGTAAACGCCTTAACAATAGAAGCCACATACGTTGGGTCTGTGGTTATGCCCTATAAAACCAGCCTGTGAGATCGGGAGGGGGTCGCTCTCTTCGGAGGTGGCCCTGGCCGGTCAGTCTGACTTTTAACGCTTGGCATTGAATAAGGCTTTGCATAACTTTCACTTTGCCTCAGTCTCATCCCTTGGATCATGGACCCCAACAATACACATATTTTTAGATATGTAAAACATTTACATCCTAGAAGTTAAAAGCTATACCCCAAGAAGTTTCTCTTCCATCCCAGCCCCCTCCCCCTCCACTCCCTCTTCTGCCATCTGTTAACTAATTAAAAAAACCTGAATTCTGATTAATTCTTATAAGGTTTCTTATTAGAAACAGGCAAAATTGTGCTCATATTCGTATTTGCCTTTACCCTTTCCCACGAGGGTCGCATGTTATACACACTTTTTGGACCACACCTCTTCATTTCGTAAGTCTGGAGACCACTCCATATTAATACATGGAGATTACCTTCATTCTTTCCATGGTGGCCTAGTTGTGCATCACATGAAGGTGCCAGAATTTATTCAGTAAGGGACTAGGTGTCGTAGTTTATTCAACTCGACTCTTGTGGACATTCGAGCCATTTCATGCTTCTCTGCAAGTACACATAATACCTCAGTGAATAACGTTGTGCATATGGCATTTCGTATTTGTGAAGTTATATCCTTAGAATAGACTTCCAGAAGGGGAATTCCTGGATCAAAGGCTAAACACAGCTGTGACCTTGAGAGATACTGAGGAATTCTCCTCCAAAGGAAAGAGAGCATTTCGTATTCCCAGCAACATTCTGTGGCAGTCCTCACTTCCGCTCAGCCTCTCTGGTAAAAGTGTATTGTTACAATTTGGACTTCACCCAGTCCAGTGGGGGAAGGAGAGACATGGTATCACAGTGTAGTTTATTTTCTTTTTATTTTGAGAGACAGTTGGGGGAGGTGTGCATGGAGCACACAAGGGGTGAGGATCAGAGGGAGAGGGAGAAAGAGAATCTCAAGTTGACTCCTTGCTGAGCACAGAGCCCCACGGGGGGCTAGATCTCAGGACCTGAGCTGAAATCAAGAGTTGGGCACACTGGACTGAGCCACCCAGGCGCCCTTCACAGTGTAGTTTTAATGCACATCTTTCCCTTTACAACTGGAGTTGAGGCATTTTCCATATGCTTAAGGAACATTTGTATTTCTTTTTCTATAAACCATCGGTTCGTGTATTTTGGCATGTTCAGGGTTGTTGGTCTTTTTCTTTTTTGATTTCTGGAAACTCTTTATGTTAAGGAGATGAATCATTTGGCTGTGAAATAAGTTCCAAATATTTATTCCTACTCTGTCATTTGTCTTTTTCACCTTTATGATTTTTTTAAATGTAAAAGCCCTTTTAAAAAAAATTATGTATTCAAATTCCTCACCAAACTGTATTTATTGATTCTAGATTTTGAATCACAGTTAAAAAGGTTGACTTCACTTCCAGGTTTTAAAGGAATTCACCCATGTTTTCTTTTAGTATTTGTATGGTTTAATTTAAAAGTATGTTTGAATAGCTGACTCATTTAGGAAAGTTTTTTTGTCTGTGGCTTTGCACATTTCTTGTTAGATTTGTTAAATTTATTCCCAAGTATCTCTTCTTTCTATCTTTCTTTTCTTTTCTTTTCTTTTCTTTTCTTTTCTTTTCTTTTCTTTCCTTCCTTCCTTCCTGCCTTCCTGCTGCTATTGTGAATGAGGGTTCTTTTCCAAATATCTTCTTAACTGGTTGATGATTGTATATAGGAAGACTATTTGTCTATTTATATTGATTTTATATTTTACCAATTTAACAAGGACAACTATAGTCTTTATATCTTTATTTCTAATCCTTATGTCTCTAACCGTTCCTCTTATTTATTCAAATTGGCTAATACTTTTTTTTTTTTAAGATTTATTTTATTTATTTGCCAGAGAGAGAAAGAGAGAGCATAAGCAGGGAGATTGGCAGTCAGATGAAGAAGCAAGTTCCCTGTGGAGTAGAAGTCTGATGCAGGACTTGGTCTCAGGCCCCGGGATCATGAGCTGAACTGAAGGCAGACACTTAACCACTTAACTGACTGATGAGCTACCCAGGAGCCCGTGGCTAATACTTCTGGTAAGTGGTTAACTAGTTGCAGAAATAGTAAGTACCTTGTCTTATTCCTGACTTGAGTGGGACTACCTCTACTGTCTTCCCATCAAAAAAGATATTAGCTTTGAGGCTGGTGTGTGTGTGTGTGTGTGTGTGTGTGTGTGTGTAATTACATTCAAGAATTTACTGATTTTTATTTTGCTGACTTTTTTTTTTCTTTTTAAATCAGTCACGGGATTGAATTTACTTTTCAGCATTGAAGGAAATGACCATTTGCTTTTTCTATGTAGATATAGTACTTAATGTAAATGAATTTTGGGTATGGAATCATGCTTACAGTCATGGAATAGACTGTACCTGGTCCTGTGTATTTTGCTTAACATGCTACTGGCATCTGTGGGACAACTTTTATTTAGAATTTTTCCTTCATTATTTATAAGAGATCAGGATCTGATTTTCTTTTATCTTGTGCAATCCTAATTGTATATCAATTTGAAATTCACTTCATAAAGCTAATTTGGAAGTTTTCTTTTGTGTTGTCTATCTACATATTTTAAGTAACATTGAAATGATCTGCTTTCTAGAGGCTTGTTGTCGTCCCCCTGTGAAACCTTTTCAGTGGAGGAAGGAGAGAGCTTGGTGGTTGGGAACTTCTTCGAGTGCTATGATTTCTTGTACTTCTATTCCCCATCCTAGTTGTCTGGGATGCTGAGGGCTCCAGGCAGCAGGAAGTAGGTAGTAGGTCTCCAGGGGTAGAGGATACCTTTCTTAAGGCAGATGGAGCCTGGGGGTGGATTGATAGTATAATCACCTCTAGGATGGAGCAGGGACATGAGGGGAGTGATGTCGGTGGGTGGGTGGGCTGTGAATTAGATGCTGGAAAGACCTAAGCTGAGGAGAGATGAGCTGCTTCTTCCCAAAGATTTTTCTTCTGACTCCACATTCCAACCTCTCCTGGGGGGTCTCTGTCCTATTTTCACAGCTGAGAAGGCAAAGGAAATTTCCTACAGTTCACTGAACTCCTTGGCAGCCTCTGTGGGTGAGGTCCTCAGAGTCACCTCACCTGAGGGAGCTTAGACTAACAGTCAGCAATCCCGCCCTCAGGCTCTCCTCATTTGCACTTGTCCTGAGCCAACAAGCCCTGTGGCTCGCAGACTTATTAAAAATCCGGAGGTCGTAGACATTCCTTTCATGTTGAATCTTTGATTTTCTGAGGCAGCTCTCGCCACGAGGGCTCTGGATCAACCACTCCACCGTTCAGGTAGCTCTGCTGTGAGGTGGCTTTTCAATGGCAGATGGTGGAGGGAGGTAGGCCCTTCCAGGTGCCCTGAGTGTCCACGCCCCCATCTTTCCCCTGCTTCCTCAGCCTCTGCACGCCTGCAGGGGGCAGGGGTCTCTGCCCACATCCACAGTGCAGCTTACCACCCGGAGGTGCTGGTCTGTGAGGTAGAGAGCGGGAGCACTTGGCTGAAAACGTACCCCCTTCTGTAGGATGTTGCACTTGATTAGAGGCAGGGAAAGGGCGGGAGAGGACAGCTGTGCTATCCCTGGAGCTTCCCGCTGCTTCTGAGCGGGAAGGGAAAAGGTGGAGACCTTTGGAGATGCTGAAGCGCAAAGGCACCACTGAGAGATTGTTCTGCGCCCCAGGTCCCATTTCTGGTGAACAAGTGGCGGGCCTTGTGAAAGGTGGGACCACTGTCAGCTCCCTGCGCTGAGTGCTGTGATCCTACCAGACCACAGGCTTCTAGCTGGAGCAGGTGTGGCCGGCAGTGGGCTCGGGAGTGCTCTACGTTCTAGGCCAGCACTTCCTCCCCCTTTAGATGCGAATGGAGTTCCTTACTCAACACCTGTACACCTGCCTCAGGGCTGACCAAGCTTGTCCAGCCCGCAACTGTCAAAGTCAGGGGAGAAAAAAAATGTAGTGACTGGTTTTAGAACTTTCAGGTAGAGACATGAATTAGCACTGGAATGCCCACAGAGGTGCACACTGCGATGCAGGGCTGTGCTGTGGGGACTGGGGTGACCCTAGGAGCTCTTGGCCCAGACCTGTTTCTCACCCCTGGTTGGCTCCGCTCTGGCTGGGGCTGCTGTCTAGTGAGTGGCCGTACAGGCTATGCTTCCAGGTGCAGCCCCGGGAGGAGGCTCCTGGAGGGACTCTTCTGTCTTTCACATTCCTCCAAGGCCTCTCAGAGTCTGGTTGGTACAGAGGCCACTTCTCTGCAGGCATGTTTTATCCTCCTATTTGTAGATCGTTTGCATATGACAGAAGGAAGAGGTTAGGAAGAGCCCTGGCCTTGGGGTCCAGAGACCAGGACTTTATTCCCGCCCAGAGGCATGACAGAGGTAGAAGAGGGATGGTCTCCTCCCATTTTCCTCTTACTTCTTTAATTAATATTATTATTAATAGTCTTACTGATGTAGTGAACCCTTCGTATGTTCCGGGTGCTGTATTAAACAGTTTACCACACAAATTCTTTTCCTGAATCTTCATCATCCTACAAGGTGGGGGGGAGGGGTGGGCACGATTGTTCTTGTTCACAGAGGAGGAAACTGAGGCTTAAGGAGATTGAGCAATTTTCTAAAGGTCATCAAACCAAACTGAATTTGGACCTATGCATTTTTTTCATTGCAGTCTATTAATCATCACCCTCAAATATCTCTGGAAAGCACCATTTATCAAAATGGACTTGACCATGTTTCTCTTCAGACTGATTGCTTGGGAACAAATAGAGAAATTCTTTAACCGTTTTTAATTTAACTTAGCCTACGATTCTTGGGATTTCTGTTATATAAGATAGGTCCTGCCTTGTGCCTTTCACCCACCCGACGTAACGTGGGCTCCAAATTTGTTAGAGCCCAAACCCCAGTGCTCCCCTCTTTGTGCTCTATATCCACTAGCTGCTCTCAGCTCCCCCACCCCTGGCTGCACTGCCTGGACAGCCAGTTTTGGAAACACTCTGCCTGTTCAAGCTGTGCACCCTCCCTGGGACATACATAAGGTATGACAGCTTCTCCAATGCGGGCCCTGTGACTACTGGAAGGAGGTAGAGGAGATTCTCTTGATGTGAGCCTTGAGAGACGGGTTGAATTAGGGTAGAGAGAGGTCGATGAGGCATATGTTGTCTAAGAGGCTGGAGGTGGCCTGGTGGGAGGTGCACGGTCATGATGTCCATTTGGGAATGGGCAGAACCCAGGGAGGAGAGGAAACTGCTGTGAGACAGAAACAGCCTGAAGGGGAGGAGGAGGCCAAGAGCCTGGGTAGCAGGGAAAGCTCAGGGTGCTTGCCTAGAATGGAGGGGCAGAACAGCAGGCTTCAGATGTTCCCCTGGTAGAGCAGCAAAAGAAACATTGCCCAGAGTAACAGACACAAGCCCTCGACACAGGAGAAGAGAGACCTTCTACCTCCTTTCCCCAGAGTACAGCCTCACTAGAGGGCAAGATTTGACCATCTGAAGGCAGGGTCTATGATTATTCACCCTTGTCTCCCTAGAGTCTGGTGCAGAGCCTGGTGTTTTGCAGGCCCTCGGGACTTTCAGATAAATGCAGGAACAGACAGAGGGTGGGTAGGAAGAAGGATGGTTCAAAGACAGGATTTGGTCATGAGCTGGGGACTCCAGACAAGCATCAGCGAACCCCTTTCCAGGGTCAGGCAACTGGGATTCACCCTTCTCTGCGTTACTGGTTTTCGTGGGAGTCATCAGTCTCAAGAAAACTCGCTCATCTGGTCTCCTCTGATGTTACTGGGTTAGAGAAACTAAGCCAGAGTTCAACAAAGTCTCCGTCCAGATGAATAAGACCGAAGACATCCGAGTCAAGAAGAGGACTTCATTCAAAGGAAAGTTGCCCTGGTGTCCAAAACTTTTTGTCCTGCCTACATCTTGGCTCTGAGGTAGGTGCCTCTGGTTCATGGTTCATTAGATTTCAAGCACAGGTCCTGGTCTGTAAGTGCAGACTCGGGTGTCTCTTATACGTGCACATTCCTTAGTTGGATGAAGCCAGGATTTGCTGCTTCTTCAGAATCTCGGGCATTCCCCAGATACACAGAGCCCTTGAGCCCCTGATAAAGACAAAGACTGATACAAAACTGGCACATTAAGACAGAACTTAAAAACAGTAGCTTGACTATAACCCAAAGATAGTGGTAACCTAAAGACCAGTGGGCCTCTAACCACATTTTTGTTTATTTTTTAGTGTGTTTCCTTCATGGTCTTTCTTGTGGCTTGCCCTATGCAGTTTGTGTACTTGTTGAGGGCCTTTTTTCTCGGTCTCTGACATTTTTTTTGCTGAACTCAGTTTTTCCGAGACCCTCTCTCCTCATAGGCTCAGTTTTGGCCTGCCATCTGCCTTCTGCCAGTTTCCGTGGCAGAAGAGGCCTCGGCTGCTTCCTGTGGGTCCCCGGCTGAGCAGAAGCATGCGGTGGTACCTTCTCCTGATCTGGGCCCAGAGCCTGAGGCAGGCTTCCCTCCCAGCCTCAGGTAAGGCCTAACACTGTGGCTTGGAACTGGAGGAAGAGGAGGAGGACAGAGAGGCTGGGAGTGGAAGTGGAAGTAGGCGTGAGGGAAAGAAATGCATGGTTTTCAGAGTCCTGTGTTCCCTCGTGTGAGACAAGGCAGCCTCTGGGAGGGAGGCGCAGTTCTGTTTTGGGTGGCAGATGAAGTCCTTGGGGTTGGTGTGTCTGACTGGCCAACCCAAGAGAGGAAACAGGGGGAAAGAAAAGGACACGGAGGAGGGATGATCAGTTCCCTCGTGGAAGTTCACTCCTGCCCCGTCGTTCGGTCTTCTGTCCTTGAGGAAAGTTCTAGAAAGGTGTTGTATGTTTTCTGGGGTTCAAAAATGTCTTCTTCACAGACTCCAGAGATTCTACCATTATAGATTGAATTTGCATTAGATCTGTTTCCTTCTGTATTTCAAACCATAGACAAGTGTTTCTGAGTGGGCACAGATGCTGAGGAACTCTAGTAGAATTTAATTTTTATGTTGTTTTTCTTTGAACCATTTGAGGGTGGAGCTGTGTCCAAGGTGCTGGAGGTGGTCAGTGCTGAGGAGGGTGGTTTTGTCTGGGAGAAACGGTTTCTCTCCCACCCTCCTTTCCTTCAGATTTTGTGGCTTTCCTGAAGGTTTCTCCAGGTACCCCAAAGGGCCGTCAACCAAACAGCCAGGTTTCATGTCAAATGATACTGTGCCCAGCACAGAGCTAGCGGCTGGAAGGGAGAGTAAAACAGAAGTGGTGGCTGACCAGGCTTGTATTCGAGGTAGGGAGATGAAATAAGACTGTGGAAATCCTCAACGAGCTCATCATGAAGCTAGATTACAGCAGAAGATCCTGAGTGGGGGAAGCACTCCACTGTGTAGCAATTATGGTCTATGCGGGGAGTGACAGGAAGGACAGGGGAGTCTGTCATTTCCAAAACCAATTCTAGCCTCAAAGCCCTCTGGGATTTCTGTGGGAAGTTTCAAGTACAGCTGTTGACCCAGGACCCCCACACACTCTCTCCCCTTCCCCAGGAGCTGTGTCAGGCAGGATCACAACAACGGGGAACGTTTCTGTGGAGGAAGGTGGCTCCGTCACCTTGCAATGCCACCTCTCCTCCACCACTGCCAAAGTGACTCAGATCAACTGGGAGCAGCGGGACCAACTACTGGCCGTTCGTCATGCTCACTTCGGGTGGCACATCTACCCAGCCTTCAGGGAGCGAGTGGCCCCAGGCCCCAACCTGGGCCTCACCCTGCAGTCGCTGACCCGGAATGACACAGGGGAATACTTCTGCACCTATCACACCTACCCTGATGGGATTTACAGAGGAACAGTCTTTCTGGAGGTCCTGCAAAGCTCAGGTATGCCCTCTGGAGCAGGAGGTGCTGATGAGCCTCACCCTCCAGAATAGAAAATGTGTTCCTGCCAAACACTCTGTAAGGGCAGGGTCCCTCGACCTCGGCTCACAAGCAGATCGCCCGGGAGCTTTAATGATGCTGATGCTGGCGCCCCATTGCAGACCAGCTGAAGCAGAATCCGAAGGGGTAAAGTTGGGAGGTGATCGGTTCCGATAGGTGATCCAGATGTGCAGCCAGAACTGAGAACCCCTGTTGTGGGTAAGAAGTGCACCTTATGTGTGTTTGTTGGGAAGAACAGTCGTTAAGGTCATTTGGGAAGGGTTTTCCTTTATTAGTTTAGCATCAATCACGCAAATTAGAATTAGCTTCTAGGTTGTATAGAGGATTAAAACGCAGTGTGTGCTAAGTGTAAATGTATGGTAATTTACGTTTGTGTGGTACTTCATAGTTTCCAGAAGGCTCTCACATTCGCTATCCATCTGAACACTGAAAGCGGGTCTCTGGAACATGGAGAAAGATGACTGCCTCTGAGAGACAGTGGAGCCGAGTGCTTACGAGCTCGGACTCTGACCCACCAGCTTGGGTCTAAATCCTAGTGCTGCTGTTGACCTCAGACAAGATGGCTTAGCTTCTCTGTGTATCAGTTTTCTCATCTGTGACATGAAAACAGATGTAGGATTGAATTCCTTTCTGTAAGAAAATGCCCTTAAACGGGGCCTGGGGTACAGTAGACACCGACGAGGTGTTAGCTCTGAATGCCAGCCTCTCCCACGGGCCTGTCTGACGGAGGGGAAGTCTGAACTCTACTCAGGGTTAGGAGGTCTGGTTTTCACACAGGAGCTCTGGTTTCACTAACCTATACCTGCTGAACTTCTACCTGCTGCTGTCAGTTGTGCTGAAGATTAAGTTTTATGACTTAGCAAAAAATGTGTAGACAGAGAAGATAAAAGTCTACTTTGAAAGTCTCTTTTCAAATGTTACTTCTTGGATGGCTCTGACACAGGTCAAGGCAGCATGCAGGGAAGAGCCTGTATCCTGTCTGGTACTGTGGACAGCCTGCCCCAGCCCTTCTGCCCCCAAAGCTGTGTTCTCCATGACCACTTTGCTCCCCATCTGCCTTCTTCGCCCTACATGTGGCCAAAGCAAGAGGCTGAGTCTGCAGGGCAGGAGGAACTCCTTCTGGGGTGCTGGGGCTCCCTCCCTCCATACCCTGTGGGTACTGTGAACACTGCTTGTCCTAAGTGACTGTGTTCTTTGGCCACCTTTCCCACGGTGTAAACCGTTTGTTAGAGGGAAGAGGGCCCAGCCTCTGCTGTCCCTTTCTTTCAAGGCTTCGCTGGACACCTGGGATCTGTGTGTCCTGTTTCTCTCACACCCTCCTTGGATCAATGATCCCACTTCTCTTCATAACTCCCTTTCTGCTTCTCCTCCTTACATTTTACATCTTAATAGAAGTTCACTTGTTCGTGCTTTAGTTCATACCGCAAATATTTACCAAGCACCTGCTGTGTGCCAGGTGTGAGGGAAAGCAAAGGATAAAGCTCCGGAACTTTACTCCTGCCGGGGGCTCCCGGCTGCTGGAACGTGATAGGCTTCGTGCGTGAAAGGTTATTTGCTTTTTGCTCTCTTTTTTGTACTTCAATATTAATTTTATTTTAATTTTTAATTAAACTTTTTTCAAGTAGGATTATAAATATGAAATTTAATAAAAGAAAATATTCACTGTCTGGGTCTTTTTTTTTTTTTTCCCCCTGGATGTTATTGTTGGTTTCACTTCCTGATCATTATAGAAAGCGATTTTATCGACTGGAGGGCAAGAGTGTTCGCAGCGGTCTGCTCTGGTGTCAGAAGGGGTGAGGGGTACCACTGTTTGGGAGATCGGCTGTTGATTGAACGATGAGCTAGGCCGAGGCTCTGCTGTCCAAGAGCTGGGCTTAAAGACCCCAGAACTCAGAGAAAGGCCTGGCCAGCCCCCACCTCTGTGCCCTGACACAGAGTTTTTCCTGTGTAATGATTTGCCTGTTGCTTCTGCCTTTCACCGCCTCATCTTCGTTTTGTCGTCCCTCCAGTGGCGAAGCGCAGCGCTGCGTTCCAGGTCCCACTGCTGGGAGCCACGGCCACCGGACTGGCAGTCATCTGTGTGGCAGTAGTCATGGTGGTCACATTAACCAAAAAGGTAATGACTCCGGCCGCACATCTTGGTCGTGGGCACCCCCCACCCCCACCCCTCACCATCCTTTCATGTCCCTGTCCCGTCCACAGAAAGACCAAGATGTGGTCTCCTCTGCTGTTCATGCTTTTTGATGGTCCTTGCTCCGCCTTTCAGTCAAGTTGTTTACGCTCTTCTTCTGTCCCCTTCCTGGTCTGGGAACTCTGGCCAGAAAGGCTAGACCTGTATGCTTCCCATCTTGCTGTCACCTACAGTTCCTAGCTCCTGCCTGTCCCTGAAGTGCTCCCTGGAGAGACAGATTTATCTGTCGTGAGTTTGATGCATCTGAGGCATCCACCCTGTGCTAGGGAGTTGCGTCCATTAGCTTACTTAATTTTAGCAACCTTTCATCATTGCTGGGCTACCTGGCACTTTGGGAAGATGAGAAATAAACAATCCCCAAATTTGGGAGTAAAAGGTACACGGCAAGATCAGTAGGTATGTGAATCTTCTGTCTAGCTAAAGAGGTCACGCGGCCGAAAGCGTGCTGGATGGGGAAGTGGCTGGGGTAGTTTCTAAGGGCAGCACTGAGTGTGATTACAGGCAAGATGCTGGATCGCCCCTGCGCCCCGCCCCGTTCCTCAGATGAAACGCGGGGATGCTGGCCATTCTGCTTGCTCCCTACCACAGAGCTGTGATGAACAGGGGGCACATTCCCTGTGAAGGTATTAATGTGCTTGTGTTGTTAACGGGTAGCCACCGATACGGGAAAAGCATTTCACCACTTGTTTGGTCTGCCCTTTTGGACTTTTCAACACATCCTTAATTCCGGTCACCAAACATTTTGGGGAGGGCAAGAGTGGGATCGCCTACATTATTGTCCACCTCATCCTAGACCCTCCTCCCTAGTTCCGGATTCACATCCCCCAGCACCCCCGACAGGTTCTGCTCAGTCAACAACCCAACTCTTCGTCCCTGACTTTGCTCTCTCTGGACCATGTACTGCTCTTGTTACTACTGATATAAGTGGGTTTAAGGCCACCACCTTATTTTCTTCATATTTGTTTTGCCTGTTTTTTCCCTCTTCTTTCTTGCTGTCCTTTGAATTAAGTACTTATTATTATAAAAAAGATCTACCTTGTAATGAGGCTTTTTTTTTTTTTTTTTTTTTTTTGCTATTTTTTTAGCGGTCACACTTGAGATTAGAAAATAAGACTCTTGACTTATTGAAGTCTAGTATAAATTAGTGCCTTTATCCTTTCTTGGATTATGTAAGAATCGCAGGACACGTTAACTGTTTTTACCTTCCTTCCCAACTTATTGCTATTAACGCCATGTATTTTAGTTTTAAGTTTCTTTTAAATCCTGAAAGAAATTAGTCTTGAGAGTCAATTTTCACTTAGATTTACCCTTTCTGTTGCTCTTCATTTCTCCCTGCATTTCCTATCTTGTAACTGGAATCACTGTCCTTCTGCCTGGAGAATACTATGTAGTATCTCCTTCTGAGCAGGTGATGAATTATCCTGGTTTTTGTTTGTCTGAAAATATCTTTATTTTTCCTGAACTTAAATGTGATGTATCTGCTTTGCTGGGTCTACACTTCCATGCTGGCAAGTGTTTTCTTTCAGCACATGGAGAACATTTTCCCATCGTCTCTGTTGAGAAATTATGTGAATCTTATTTTTGCTCCTTTGCAGATATGGCTTTTTCTTATGGTTCTTTAAAAATTTCCTTTCTCTTTGATTTTCAGCAACTGCACACTGATATACTTAGAAATGGCAGGGAACATACCATACTCTCAAGGTGGGTAGGTTAAGGATAGCTTAAAACAGATGTTTACAAAGGACTGGGCAGCATATAAGGAAACCAAGAGGGGAAGTGTAGCAACATGTTGGTGTCACCCCTCATCTTTAGGGAGAGGATGATTACTAGAACCTGGAAAGAGATTTGTGGAGGGGACCACATTGAGAAGTACGGTAGCTTCAAGGGAAGGCTACAGCTGGTCCAAGGCCACTGCTGGCAGAGAGAATGCCCGGGAAATACATACAACCCTCATCTTACTTTCCTTCCCTCCGTTCCCCTACGGTTGCTCTGTATTGGCTGAAATGAAACTCAAAACAATCGGGATGGAAGAAAACAGAAGGCTGGATGGAGAGCGGAGTTTAGGGGTTAACAGAGATGGTATCCACACCAGTTCTGCTCACAGACCCGGAAACTGGGCAAGAGGTCTTGACTTTCCAGGGGGTACTGAACTCAGCCTTCTCTTATGTACTCTTGATCTCTTGATTACATATATAAGTAACATCCTGTTGGCTTTCCATCTATATTTCTCTTAGGAACACTGCTTTGTTAGCCCATCTTAACATCCCTGTGGGTCAAGCTTCTCTGACTGCCACTGCCACTGACTTCGTCAATATAAGCTTAAGCTCTGCCATCTGCCCCTGTATTATTTTGGGGTCTCCTCATCCGTGTTGCTACCAGGGATCCCGTTCTATGAGAGCCTTCAGCCCCAGCGTACAGAGCAGATACCACGAAGCCTCCTAATGATGCTGGGGCTCTCTTCACTAGCACATTCCTTTCCACCTTTGTGAAAGATTGTCCTCTTGATCTTCCCTAGAACCATAACCAGCCACTGGATTTTCAAAATTATGTAGTACAGGGATTGGCTAAGTTTGTCTGTAAAGGGCCAGGTAGTAAATCTTTCAGGCTTTGTGGGCTATGTGGTCTCTGTTGCAACAGTTCAACTGTGCCACTGTAGCATGAAAGCACCACAGACAATATGCAAATGAATGAGTATGGCTGGGTTCCAACAAACTTTTATTTATAAACACTGAAATTTGAATTTCATATAATTTTCATGTGTCATGAAATATTATTCTTCTTTTGAATTTGTTTTCAACCACTTAAAAAGAGAAAAATCCTTTTTAGCTCACGGGCAGTACAAAAATCTGTGGTGGGCCAGATTTGAGCCATGGGCCTTAGTTTGCCAGTCCCCGATTTAGTAGGTTATATTGGGGAAAACTCTGTTTTTTTCCTCTTCTCTACTCTTAACACTGCACAGAACACTTCTAAACACCAGATGGGTGGGTTTATTCCCACACTGACCAATTCTTCTACACCATCTGGGTGTCCTACAATCAATTCAGTTCTGACACTATCTACTTGGAATCAACATCAGAATCCACAAATTAAGGACTCAGTCCTACAAGACTGCCCTCCCTTCAGACACCAGCTGTAAGTCCCAGATTGACACCTGTACTTCTGACTGACCGGCTATAAATTGAAGTTCCTACAGCCCCCCTCCTTGGGTTTGATAAGTTGCTGACAGCTCAGAGAACTCAGAGGAACCCTTACTTACATTTGCTGGTTTATTATATAACACAGAAGACGATAAAAGATACAGATGAACAGCCAGATGAAGGAGGTATGGCAGGATGAGGTCTAGAAGGGTCTGAAGCACAGGAGTTTCTGTCTCTGGAGAGTTGGGGGTGTGCTACCTTCCTGGCATGTGGATGTTTTTAGCAATCTGGAAGCTATTTGAACCCCATCCTTGGGAAGGATGTTTCTGGAGACATCATCGCTTAAGGATGATTGATTATGAACTCATTTTTCAGCCCTTCTCCTCTCTCTGGAGAAAGGAGATGGGGTGAGGTTGAGAGTTCTAAGTTTCAAATCATGGCTTGGTCTTTCTGGCCACCGGCCTCCATCCAGGAGCCCACCCAACACTGCCTCATTGGAACAAAAGAGACTTCTATCACCAGGAGATTCCAAGAACTTTAGGAGCCCTGTGTAAGACATTCTTATCATTCAGGAAATTATAAGGGTTTCAAGGAGCATGGTGTCAGGAATCAGGGTTAAAGACAAACATTAGTAGAAACTGAGGGAGAGGCATATATATGTATATTCTTCATGGTTTCACATACGTTCATGATAGCATCACCACTTCTCTGAGCATTTTGTGGTTTTTTGTTTTGTTTTCATAAATTGCCAAAGCAGTGTTACCTTCCCTCTTGACAGCAGTGTATCAGCCTTCTCTTCTGGGGCCCTTGTGAGGGTGTTACATCTTAAGTCATGAGATGGGTCTCAATATTGACAAGTTACCCTCAGTCTGATCTCATAGTCTACTTGCCCCAGGCCAGACTTTCACTCTCAGGATTCAATCCCAGTCATGTTCTCCCATCGTTGCCAGTACATGTTAGCCACATCCTTTAGGCACAACCTCTCTCCTCCCTCAGCATTCTCGGCATTTCCTCAGCTAGGGCAGGCTGTGGTTTTGCCCTAAATATGGGGTCAATGGCCTATAGGGCAGATGGAGACAGGTGCTAATGGGGCCCTAACTTCCATCAAGAGAATGTGGGCCATTTTTGCAGCTCCAGATGATGCAAGGGAAGCAGGTGGTTCTCCAGTGCATCTACCCAGGGAGCCTCCTGGGAGTCATAGTGATCTTTCCTTTTCTAGACGCAGGAGACTTGCCCAAGCTTAGAATTCAGCCTGTTTGGAAGTTCTATCTCTTTTACAGTTAGGTCCTGTGCCTGGTCTTCAGTGCTGGAGATGGGTGTTTCTTGAAAGGCTGTCAAGTGTTGCTGCTTCCAGGTGTTGACAGATCTAAGCCTTTCATGTTCTCTCCTCAGTGCATCAGGGGGAATTGAGTAAAAGTTACTCAATCCCACAGTTCTAATAATCACTCTTTTCCCATACTTCTCAAATGTCAAAGATGTGGCATCAGCTCAGAATCCCCTTCCATCGGTGTCCTGTCCCATCTCACAGCCAGTGGTGGGATTCGTATTCCCATCTAGCTGGGGAGGTGTTCCCCTCCACACTCAATTGTGTTAGACCCAGTCCCCAGAAATAGAGCCTGACATGTGAATTCTGGTGACAGTGATTTATTGGGATGGACTCTCACGTGAAGGGTAGTGAGGGAAGCAGGACAGGGCTGAGGGAAGAAAGCCCAGCTTGATGTGGTCTCGGCTGGAGACGTGGTTGCAGTACAAATTGTACTCAGAGTTGGTTGGACCTTGAGGCAGGGAGCTGACTCTGAACACTCATCTCAGTCATCACTGACCACTGGCTGCTCAGAGAGGGTCCAAGAGCCATTCTCCAGAGAAGAAGTGGCTGTGAGCCACCCACCTTCTGTAGTCCCAGGGTCTGGGGTATGGGAGCACTGGTCAGGTAGGGAGGATCTGAGCAGGGCACCAACAGCATTCTCTACAAACCTGGAGAGCCTGTTGATTGCATTGTTTAGGAGCATGGACTTGGGAATCAGATAAACATAGCTTCGGATCCTGGCTCTCCCGCATGAGTTGCTGTGGTAGGGTCTGTAAAATGCGAATAATTATGATGCTGCCTATATAGGATTGTGGGAAAACTCGAGTCAAATAATTCATGTAAGGCATTTGGCATTTTTTCTGGCATTTTACAATAAGTATTAGTTGTGAAGTTCTTGTAATTATTACAAATTTTGTAATAATCCTTCAGGCCCTGAGGAACCAGGCCTAGAGAGAGAGACCATGGTTTCAAAACCACAGGCAGGAGTCAGGGGGTCTCTCCCCACTCACTGATTCGTTCATTCCTTTTCGCTACTATGGTGGGTTCCTACCCAGAGGTGTGAGGAATAATCGTGGTCATCATGGGTCGTGCTGCTGCTGGACTTAAAAGAGGACCGCATCCCTTGATGTGGCCCGATCTGTTTAAAGAATATAAATACCCAATTCCTTCCCAAAGAACTGATTGTGACCTTTGGTGCTGGTATGCTCTCATTTCCATTCTTAGGTGGGCCACCCTTGTCCTGGGATCTTAAAACCATTTTGGCATCCAGGGTCTTCTGGGAAATGTAAACAGGCCTGAGAGGGTCTCTTAGCTCTTTGGTTTTCATTTCCTCCCACGCAGGAAACTCTGTGATTGTCAGTATAAAACAGATGGGGCTGAGGGTTGTCCTAAGGGCCCAAAGGGAGCTATGGAGATTGCAGCTGGGTCCTTGGAGGACAAACATTTCCCCACCCCCCCAGCCCCCGGGAGAATGTGAGGAGGAAGGATGCCTGGCAGTCATTGTGATGGAAGGGGACACACCGATTTCTCCTTCCCCTCACAGGAGGTCCCCTAGGAACTTTTTCCAATAGCTGCTTAGCAAAAATATGCATTTATTTCATTGTAATCAATCCATACAGTATCAATATTTTGGAGTACCAAGTATTATGAAGTGCTTCGGTAAACAAAATTTGAGTCTGGGCTTGCTGTGACTGCCCAGGTCTGGAGCTCAGGGCAGAAGTTTGTGGGGCTGGTTTGGGTAGAGATCTGGGACTCTTCAGGGGGCAGAGGGACATATGGGTGAAGTGACTCAGAGAGTGTTGAGTACGAGGAAACAGAGGGCAGAGCTCTGGGGAACCCCTTTATTTGGGGAGCTCATGTGGGGGCAGGAAAAAAGCAGTCCTGGCTGGAGGGGAAGATGGGGTTTCATAGGAGGAGGAGAACTGAGAGAGTGATCCCATGGGGACCAGCGAAGGAGAGCACTGCCGAAAGGCAGAAGTCCACAGTGTCAGATGCAGTCAAGAGAGCAAGAGAGGTGAGGCAGAAGAGGGTTTACTGGGCTTACTGAATAGTACATAGTCATGGGGTGCAGGGCTCATTGCATGGGGAGCAAGTGTAGACTCACTGGAGTGGTTAGTCTTGAAATCCAGCTGTGTGAGGCTGAGCAATGAAGGGTTAGGGAATTGGTGTTGGTAAGAGCATAGCCTTGCGTGTGTGTGTATGTGTGTGTGTTTAAGTGTGTAAGAAGGGAATAGAGAGATCACTGTAACCATGTACTATGTCAGGGAGTACCTTCTGAATAATGTCACCACATCTTCACTTAGTAGTGTGTTTGCTTTTAGAAGAAATCTCGTCCAGTCCATTGTGCGGAAAGTGGCCTAAGGACCGTGGCACATGAACAGGAGGAATGGAATGCCCGCATTCTGTCGTCACCTGGAAGTGGCGGCGAGGCAGGCACGGCATCCGTGGGCTGCTACCTGGAGCAGAGGGGAGAGGCCTATGCCGAGCCTCATGAATACTTCAATGTCCTGAGTTACAGGAGCCTTGGAAGCTTCAGTTTCCTGGCCGAGACTGTTTAGGGGCCAGAGGCATCATCTGGGAGATGCATTCCTGTGTCTGCGGTTCCGGGAGTGGGGGTGGTGGTGGGTCTGTGGTCTCAGTCGCTGCCCTGCATGCGTGCAAGTGGAGGTGCAGTTGAGGAGAGAATGTCATCCTCTTCCTGCATTTCCTCTGCCCCCTCCCTTCTCTTCCATTGTAGCAGAGCCAGAGGGAGCAGCTTGTATCTTGATTCTAAGGGCAAAGTTAAACCAAAATGACTTGGTTTGGAATCTAGCAGGTGGAGCGAACCCTGGGGCTCTGAGAAATGCCTTCCCCCTAGTAGCCCTGGGTGGGGCTTTGGTGGTCTGTGCCCTGGTAGAGTCTTATGGATGGTGATGGTGATGAAGAGGACGACGGTAAGACCCATCTCATTTCTCATGGTCATTTCCATCCACATTCACACATCAAGGCATTTTAAGAACAAGGCATGGTATCGGCTTTCATGGGGAGGTTCGAGCATGATTAAACCATGCTTTTGGATCTCAGCCCTTTTAGACCTTACACTTACATGGAGGGAACAGTGAGGCTAGCATAGCGAGAGCAGGAATTTTGTCCAAGGTGAGCCGAGAAACTGAACAGAACGGCTGAAATTCCCTCATGGAGGATCCTGGCACCAAAGGAGCGCACAGACCTTTTTTGGATTTTATTCCCTGGGCAGATAGTTGAAATCTCCTTCTGTTGGCTGTTCACGGAGACCGGGGATGGCTGGCAGCAGGGGACCCGAGGCCTTCCAGATGCGGCAGCACGGCCTCCACTGTGGGAGCTGCAGCCTAGTCCTTGGCCAGAACCTACCACCTTCTAATCCACTATGGAGTGGATTCTTTCCTTCAAGAATCTGTGTCCCACCAAAAGGAAAACATGTGTTTTTAAAATAGGGACTCTTCCAGGGAGGGGGGGGGAATAAAAAGTGGGTGATCAAGTGCTTAAAGATGAACACCCTCTCCCTGAACCCTTAAATCTGAACCTAAACCCTTAAAACCTTTAAACCCTTTAATCCACCCCCTGAGCTCTTTGTGCTGGTTTCCCTTTAACTGGCATCCCAGTCTGCATCACACCACCACATCTCCTCCAGGAGCGAGGATGGAGGCCGAGCTCACAGGGGACAGGTTTTCTTAACTGAGCGAGAAAGTGAAGCTAGGCTGTCATTGGCCAGGGCTGGAATCAAGCACTGTTCTGCTCCCTAAGAATCAGGCAGGCTGATCAAGAAGACATTTCAACTCCTACTCCTTGGATTTTGATTTTGATTTTTCTCACTTCTCTACCAAATAGGTGTGTGGTTAGGAGCCATGAGTCGAAATCTGTCCCGAGGGCTAAGTCCTTTGGAAGACAGATGGATGTGTGTAAAATGCTGTTAGGCACCACGGTGGTTCACCACACTCCTTGCAGAACTAGTGCAAACTGCTTGTGAGTAGAACACAATTCATGGACTGGAGATGAGCTAAAGTGTAAAGATAAAAAGGGAGAGGCAGTTTGATTGGGAGGAGATGTCTACTGGCTCAAGGCTAGACTGAGAGTGTTATTTAACGTGGTGACAGTAACTGGGAAATATCTACAAATACCATTTAGATGGTGATAAAGTACAAAAGGACCCATGGATGTTATAAATGGGTCAGGTTCCTAAAATGAGATTGAATTAGACAGAAAATTAATTTTCAAGTGGAATTCACTGAACTGGATTTTCCATGGAGAGCCAGAGAAGACCACCCCCTAAAAGCCAGGTTCCTGGAGACCCGTCCTTTGCAGCCATCCTCCACGGGTAGCCGTCTAGTGTGTGAGATGTGGTTAGTCTGCATTAAGATGTACTGTGCTAGAAGTGTAACCTACATACCGTATTTTGAAGGCTTATTGTGAATAATAAGAATGTAAACTATGATGTTAGTAATTTAAAAATATTGATAACATGTTAAAATGATAGTATTTGGGATAGACTGGATTCAATAAAATGTTATTAAAATTAATTTCATCTATTTCTTTTTACTTTGTTCCTATGGCTACTAGAAAAATCTAAAATTGCATATGTGGCTCCTATTACTTTTTTTTTTTTAAGATTTTATTTATTTAGTTGACATAGAGAGATCACAGTAGACAGAGGCAGGCAGAGAGAGAGAGAGGGAAGCGGGCTCCCTGCTGAGCAGAGAGCCCGATGCGGGACTCGATCCCAGGACCCTGAGATCATGACCTGAGCCAAAGGCAGCGGCTTAACCCACTGAGCCACTCAGGTGCCCCTCCTGTTACATTTTTTTTGGACCATGCTTCATTAGACCCTAAACCCAAGCCAAGCAGGCACCAGGGACAGATGTCTATCTCTGACTGGTGGTCTCTTTTGTTCTGATCCATAATTGGGTTTGAGGAGGCTTTCCCCTCTTACTATGGAGGGAAAACACATAGGAAAGGACTTTCCTTTTGAAAACGTGTAGGAAAAACGTGTTTTGAAAACATGTTGTGAAAAACACGTAGGAAAGGATTATGGGAGAGATGGAGGTGGGAGAGTGTTAAGTGCACATAGGGAGTAATCCCAAGCTCTCTCGGAAGGGGAGAATAAAGGAATTAATGAGTGAGAGTTTGGGGAGGAATAAATATACTGATTCTCAATCTTCTATTATGTCACATTTGAAGCCTGAGCTTATAGAATCTGGTCTATAATGCAGAGAATTACCCTGAACAAATAAGATAAATTTTGAGTCATGGAGCTTTGAGACAGATGATCTTCATGAGTAGACAGGGTCTTCCTGTGCAATTTTAATTTTGCTCGTTCCTTCTCACCTGTGGGTTCTTGGAGATGCATCATCACATACTCCGATTTCTACAGATCCCATCAGTGCTGAACTGGACAGACATGACATGACATGACTACTAGATTAGACATCACAATTCTAGTAATTCCCTTGCATATGGAGAAAACGCAGAAGAGGTATGTTTACAAGCCATTGGATGGGTCTACAGATGCTGTGCATTTGGAAGGGCTACCACCAGGAATAAACATGGCGGTCCTCTTCTATTCTCCTGTGTCTTCCTCCCCCCCTGTGTTCTTCCTATGATCAAAACAAAGCAGGAGGCCAAAAGCAGGCTGTGCGTTTGTGTATTTCAGACTCTTCCCAAAAGGTATCTGAGGTTCTTATATTTTAAAATTTTGTGTCTGAAGTGTGATAAATTTTTAAGCGGTCAAACATATCCTAGATAGTGATGACTTTTTAAAAACAGGGAATTGTCATTGCCTTCAGTCTCCATATTTGTGTTTACTATTAAGTTCATCTCAAGACCCACAGATGATTCATTTGCTCCAGGAGGGTAGAATAGTCGAAGATTCTGCGGTAGCTGAAACAGTAGGAAAGTGGAAGGAGAGCTGTCTTTGCACACTTACAGGGATGCCGTCCGCAGGAGGATGTGGGCCAAAGCAGCCAGTCCACCCCACCTTGCGAGCAGCAAAGCATCATCCAACAAATGAAATTGTTATTTTAAATCATTAAAATAAATGATCCATCAAGATGCTGTTCGGGTTCGCAAAAATCAGATACAGGCAAACCTCGCATCATGAAATGTTGGCTTTTTTAAAATTTTCTACTTCCTAGAATATCAGGAGAACTTAGGGGCTCAGTAACTGAGTGGCAAGAAGTCAATATTTAAGTTTACGGAGGTCACCTTTCAGCCCGGAGTTCTCCTTAAGACTATCTCCATCTCCCAGGCCTCAGCCCAGGCGTCTGTGCTCCTCACTCAGGCGGGAATGTCCCTCCACACTCGCCTCCTCCAACCCAAGGCCTGCAAGTCTTGGGGAGTCCCCAAACTCAACTGCTTATTCCTCGGACCCTTCTCTGACATACCCTACCCATGTATCTTTCTGTTAGTTTATGAACTTCTGTGGCACTGACCGTCTGAATAGAACCACTTAGCTTTTGATCTTATAGGAATCTTTATTCCTAGTTGTTAGATTTCAAGGCTTACCATCGTTAAAGTAGTTTTCTTCATTCCCTTCACAAACTGCACAATGTTAAGTGAATATAGGTGCCTACTGAAGACTTGGTGAATTTACTTCAGTCGGGTTGACTGCCCTAGGGACAAATCTATCTCTATCTCGCCAGTGATTTCTGTGAGGATCATGAGGTTAGAGAGCTCTTTTGGGTAGGGCTGCCTATGAAAAAAGGACAGATAGGAGCCTCTTGGGGGTTCCCCAAAGTCATCAAATGGGGACATATTTTGAGCCACGAGCTTTCCTTGGATACAAGGGTAGAAGGGTGTAGTGTCACATGAGTATTTCCACAGGAGGCAAATAGATACCGATTTGCACATGGGAAGGAGAAAAAAAGAAGTAAATCAATTTAGATGGTAGGAAATGAGCTATAGGATCACATGTGAGTTTTGGGCAGGGGAAGAAAAAGGCCCAAATTTATCTTATGTATCCTAAAGTGATTTCAATATCAGCAATTCTGGGATTCTTACGTCTTGTATCAAGAGGGCTGATGTGTTGAGAATTTCTCTGGCCTTTAAAGTATAATCCTTAATTTGGATCTCTCCACCTAGACCTTGATCACAGGGTATGAGAGAATGTGAAAGACCATCTGGAACAGAAGCCTTGCCACAATGTAAAGAAGACGCAATACAAAACCCAGAGAAGATTTTTTTTTTTAATTATTCCTTCATATTCAAACTTCACAAACAGTGTGAACTTGTACAATACCTCGGAAAGTGAAACTTACAAAAAAAGTGCTGGTAACATTTAAAAAAAAACAACAAAAACCCCAAAAAACAAACATCATTCTTAGCAACATCAATTACTCTTCCACACAAAACAGAAACCTTGTAAAATTTATTTTCGTATTTTTAAGGCGTAATACTTCCGTATAAAGTATATGCAAGAGATAAAACTTCACAGTATTCCAAAATGTCACAATAATAATAATAATATAATAGTATAATGAAGCGCTACAGTTAATTTTTCTTTTTTTGAATGTTTTTTTTCCTGTTTAAATAACAAATACAAGTCACAGGTAAATATACGTGAGAAAAATACGAGGCTAATATTAAATGGCAGGTAAGGGTACTGTCACTGTAAGAAAAACTGGCAGGATGTGTGTATTTAGTCTATATTTTAAAGCACTTGATAGAAAAGGCGTATGCAAGGTTTTTCAAAACAATTTCTTGTTTGTTTGATAACTGACAACAATTTTAAGAGTATAATGAGAAAAAAAAAAAAGGAACAAACTCCTTCTCAAAACTATTGACCTGCTCATCCCAAACCACGCATATACTGATGGATGGATGGATGTGTGTGTTTCTGTATACATGGGTTTATAGGGTACACAGATTGATACAAGCAGTGTTCCATGCCCACCTGCAAAGATTGGAGGGGACAGTCTCTGCAGTCCTCGAGCCCAAGCTCCTGTTGGGAAATTATTCTTTCAGTTTAAAGCTCGCTCTTTCCTTGCCTTTCCCTCTTTCCAAACTCTTCCCCAGTTCCCAGGTCTTCGGTCTGAAAAGATAATCTGGTTAGAAAAGTTGCCCTCCATTCAAAGTTCACTGGGAAATAGATACTGCGTGAACAGTGACACCCACACGGACATTGAAAATACCACTTGGACGAATGAATGTGTGCATGTGTGTGCGTGCGTGCGTGTTTGTGTGTACAGTAGCAATTGCAAAAAAGGGACCATATTCCTTTCCATACTAAGATACAATGTGATAAGAAACATTTCTGTGCAGGGAAGAGGGCTTCTTTGAATCTTATCACAACACTGTGGCGGGGGAAATCAGGAAATGGGTTCACCTTTCAGCAGTCACCACAGTAAACTTCATTGAGAACGCACGTGCCCAGACGTCTGGACTGTGCACGTGTGTGTGTTAACAGCTAGCCATTCAGCCAACAGGTAACAGAAAGACAGCAGATAGCAAAACACGTCAATAAGGTGCTCAAAGAAAAAAGTGGCACCCATTCCTCGAATGGATGGCCACATTAAGGTGCTTCAAAAAAGTTTTTTTTTTTTTTTTTTTTTTTCAGTTTTTATTTCAAACATTAAGAGAGTACTGCTTTGCACACGGTAGTTCTGAGCCAGGCCAAGGGTTTTGAGATTTCTGACATCTTCCATTGAAAAGGGCTTTCACTGTAGTTTTATTCAGTTTGTCGTGGGTCACTTGAGTCTAAAGAATTTTTTTTTAATGGCCAAAAACTGAAATCAAATCAACAGGACTAAAAGAAATAACAGATGAAATGGTATAGAACATGACTGCATTCCCATCGGATCAAGATGGTTGCGCCCATTTTTCCTCTTTCGTTAACACTGTTCCTTTTTTTTTCTTTGTTACAATCCATTCCTTGTGAACATACAGAAGTAACCAAAATCACTGCAAGTGGCTGTTTTTATTTTTTGTGATCTGTTGCAAGAGTCCAACCTTGTTTCCTCTGCTGCTGTTTGTGTAGCATCTGTAATGAGCTTCTGGATTTATAATGACCATCTGATTTTGTTATGTGCACGTGTGTGTATATGCACATATACACACCTATACATGTATAATATATACACTATATATATATGGATATATATAGGAAATGTGTATACATTTATACATAATATAGTGTATATTGTTTCAACTGGAGATAAACTGAACTGGGTTCATACACTAGCATGTGTTTATCTTTCCCCTGCTCCCTCTGTACATTTTAAACAGTCTGGAGCTTTTATTTATTTTTTTAAAGTGCATTTTCAATGCAGAATAACTGTAATCCACTGATTCCTTGGAAAAGGTTTTTGATGAGAAAAATCTGACGGTTCTCAGCCCCAAGCAAGAGAAACCTGGGTTTTGTCGTGCCGGGGGCTGACGTGGCAGTGCCAGGCTTGTGCCTGAGTGATTACTGGGCATTCTGGACTCCGGGCACCTAGCAGCAGCAGCAGCAGCACCTTTATGAGAAGGCGGAGATCAAAGAGGAAGAAGGAAGGAAAGCTCAGATGAGGAAGGATGGGTTTGCGGTGTGTTTGCAGGTCGGAATTGTTCACTTTGTATGGGTTTGTGCAGTTCCCGCTTGGCTTCGGCTAAGAGATGCCATGTAGTCCCCTCCCCGCCACCTGACACCAACCTGCCGACGCCCCCCGCGCCCGCACGCTCGAGCACTGCTCCAGCGTCCCCACTCCCCAGGCTGACTTCCGTGTCCGTTCCCTGTGGGTATGTGAGTGCCAGCATCAAGTAGGAATAAGGCACCAGAGAAATCAAAATGTTTCAAAAAGATGCAAAACCCCGTTTCAAAGAGCCTCTCCCATTGCTCCATTAAAATATTGCATGTGATACCGTTCTTTTGTGTGTACTTCAAGTGTGTCAAATGCAGTCTCTGGAAGGAACTCGAGGCCCTTCAGCACCAGAGATCTATAGGAATGCACCTTTTATCGCAACACACCCACTCTCCCACCCCGGGCCCACCCCACGCCACACTCAAAAGCACCAAATCCGGAGAACAAGGCCGCTTGCCCTTGCTCACCTCATTTGTGGTAAAAATGAGAGACGTGTATGAAAGAGAATTTGTCAGGAATCACTCTAAAGTCAAATGGGTTCAGGCTGTCATGTACCTGGTGAGGTAATGCTCTAAATGTCCAAAGAGCATCACGAAGGGGTTGACATGTCTGTGTTAATATTTAGGGGGAATGTGTTAAATGAAAATTACTTCGCAAATGATGCCCAAGTCCTCCACTAACACTTCAACCTCCCCTATTTTTTTTTTTAAGCACTATAAAAAGGAAGAGGTTTGTCTAACTATAAAAGGAAAAAAATGAAGGCACATGATTTTATTCGGTCCCACAATCCTTACGAAAAATGGTATTTTGCAAGTGTGTGTGTGTGTGTGTGTGTGTGCGCGCGCGCACGCACACACATGAAAAGGAAGTCTGAGGGCCACTGGGGCAGTCGTCCAAGGGAAGTTGGAAAAGGAGAAAAAGAGAGAATTTTGAGACAGAGAGAAGAAAGGAGAAAGGAGGAAATGGAGGCCTCTCTTCAGCTTTCTGTCATTGACAGTCTCAAGATTTGGCTGCTTTAGGGTCCAGAACGGAATTCGTTTGTCTTGGTCTAGAAAGTGCCCCCAGTTAAATATCTCCAGTTAATCATGTTACAGCTTTTGGTGTTTCCCTTTTCCCTTCCCTCCAGCCAAATGATTTAAAAAAAAAATCACAGTTTTTAAAAATTATTTTTTCAATGTTGAAAAAATATGGAAAGCTATTGAACAGCCTTAGGGCACTCTGCCTCTCCGTCTTCACAGTGAGCAGATGGATGGACAATCCACAGAATCAAAGATGAGGCAGACAAGATCCCTTGTGCTAGATGGTCCCTTGCCCTACCTTCCCCATTTCTTTCAACTGGATCCTTCCTTCCCTGAGCCCGTCCATGGAATGTGGGCTGCTGAGAAAGGCAAAGCCATTCTGGAGAGCGATGGTAACAGAAGGGTCTTAGAAGCAGAGGGTGGAGGCGTGAGCGGGCTCATTCCTCCTCCCGCAGCCAAGTGAGCGAGCGGTGTGCCCTCCGAGCAGCCTGGCCACAGACTGGGAAAGCCTGGCTGCCCGCTGAGAGACCAAAGTCCCGCTCACATCACCTTCATGAGACCTCAGCCCTCAGGCTCACCACCTTGCCACTTCTCCTTGCGTCACAGCTGGCCCCCAGTCCTGAAGAAGGCAATGATCCAAGACGGAGAGGCAGAGCCGACTGGCTGTGTCCTACAAGAAAGGGCTACGGACAGTGGGATTTCAAAAACAAATTGAACTTTGGTTTTCTGACTTTTTTGAACCGTAAAAATTAAAGCAGGGCTTCAGTGGCATGCATCATCTGACAGCTGTTCTAGTTTTTTCTCATTTGGCAAGGCTAGGCGGGGGGGGGGGGGGGGAAGAGAAAAGGGGTTTCCCATAATTGGTCGAAGACACAGGGTGGTAAAATGCTTCCACACTTAAACTCACAGTCCAGTGTTTTTGACATTTCATAAATAGCTTTTTTTTTCTCTAAAAAAAGAATAAAACAAGAACAATCCCTTTACTTACTCATCTGAAACAAAATAAACAGCAGTGGGTACAAACTTCTTCTTGTAACAATTACAAAAAACAACAATATAATCCCAACTTTTAACACGCATCTTGAATCAGTTATTTTTTTTTTTTTAACCTCAAAACTGCAGCATATCCTTAAGGGCAAACTTTTCGATTAGTTTTTTTCTTTTTTTTTTTTTAAATAATGTCTTCACCAAAAAAACAGTCTTGTACCAATAAAATGCATTCAAAAATAGAAAATATTACACAACAAAAATATGTATCCTTCCTTTCCAAAAAAGATTCTTCACAAAAAAATGTAGAAAAAATTCCAACAATTTTTTTCCACTCCTAAACATTAACTTTCAGTCTAGGGCACAATTAGTTATTGATTTAAATGTCTGTTTTTGCATAAAACATGGAAGATGCAAAACAATTACTGTATTAGGATTGTGTAGTTACATCCACTCCCTCCCCGACTCCAAAACAAAACCAAACCAGAAAAACCCAGCAAACGTTTAAAAAAATGATACAGTCACTTGGCTAGGCAAATTATCTCTGTCTTTCCTCTCACTGTGCATTTGTATAGGTTAACTGGCTCTGTTGGGTTTGGAAAATGCTGAAGAAGGGGGTGGGCTTGGAATTTAGAGGTTCTTCAGCACTGGCTGATGTTGAGCCATGGATGGTCTCCCATGCTGCGGACCTATCCACTGAATCCTCACGGAAAAGAGAAACACGTGAGGTACTCCATGGACAGAGGACCAGCTGCATGCAGCTGTGGACTGTACCCATACTGCTATACGAGCCAGTTTTTCAACCATAGCACATCTCCCCCCAACCCCCCAATGGAGCCCAAGCATAGGATTAACAGGTGATAGAGAGTTCCAGAAGTGCTGGGTTTATTTCCTCCTTAGACGCCTCTCCCACATTTAACCCCTTTGGCTTTCACTGGAACCATGGGAAGATCTCAGACCTCAAAGGAACGCCCCATGATCTCCATCCCCACTGAGCCCAGGCGTCTTCTTTATTTTCAGCATTGCAACTTCTAGGACTTATCTTTCTTATCTGATGAAATTTCTCCTTTGTGTGAGATAGATTTTGTATGTGTATTCAGTAGGAGTAGGTGGTTTTCCTCATAGCTTTTTTTTTTTTTTCCTGTTGCTTGTTTGGTTGCTGGTTTTTTCTTTGTGGTTTTTGTTCTGTTTTGCTTTTGAATTTTTGAATAGTGAAATGTGTCCAATTTTATTTCCAGTGCATTAAACAAATTTTAAATTAAAGAAATAAAACTTTTCCCCCATCCTTCTAAAGGAAATGACTGATAAAAGTACAATATAATAAAATCAGGCATCGCCAAAAATAGCATGATGTGCAACCTCAATTACATCAAAGAAAAACAAACAGACAAACAAAAATTAGAGAACGTAAGCATGAAGGAGCCAAGACTATATAATCCCACCTATGGTATGATTGGCAAGCACTGGTTAAAAAATAGGTAAGGCTACTCTTAGATTTCTAACTCAACATAGTTAACCACTGCTCTTCTGTCTTTTCCTTCAACTCTTAATCTTTTACTCACTAGCTCTTTATATCTTTAAAATGAGCAAATTTGTTTTTATATTTTTGGTCTACAGTAGAATTACATATTAATAATATAATAAAAAGGTATTTCATTAATGGGTTGGTACTGCATCCATGTGGGGAAAATAGAAAAAAAGTACTCAAAGAGACATAGCAAATGGACTCTATTCTTATAAAAATAACCACAAATATAATAGAAATTATAATCAGGGCAAGAGACTCAACAGAAAAACAGGCGTAGAAAGCTATATTTTGGGTAAGACAAACTCTTGACAAGCTATGCCCTAGAATTGCAGCCTCTAAACCTTCTCTGTGACTTCCACCTTCCCACTGGATCACTCAGAATTCAAATGGAAATGAAAACAAAATGAAAATAAAGTGATAGGTGGTTGAGCCAGCCAAAGCTTCTGAGTTCTCCTAGCTGACTGGGTCAAGACCCGGTGGACAGCATTTGAGAAACTGGTAGGCTGCAGGGGACCTGCTGATGGTATCTGTTTTTTGATTTTGGAAGAGTTCCCAGCCCACTGATCAAGAGAAAAACCAAGGAACCAAATAATTCTTCCGGTAACATAAATACATGAGATGAAATAAAATAAAATTCTGATAGAGGAAAAAGGAGGGTGAGGTGAAAAAGAAGAGAGAGGGGGGAAACAGGCAACCTGTGGGCACCACCTTCCTTGTTTTTCTTCAATACGTGGGTTTCCTGCTCTTTCTAAGCATTCGTTGGGATTGACTACAGGCTCCAATGTCCTGTGGGCAAATAGGTGTCTGCTCAGTTCTCTAGAGGAGATCTTTGCTTTTCAGTCTTCCTAAGGGCTAGGTGGTCCCAGAGGAAGCCTCCCCCCTCCCACCCCGTCACTGCCTCATACCCTTGATGATGAGGGGTGCCAAGTTGTAACGACAGATGTCCTTTACATGAACTACTCTAACTGATGGTTAATTCACACTGATGGTTCAGCGTGCGGAACAAAATAGGAAGGAAAAGAACTGGCAAGAGTTGAGCTCGGTAATCAGCAAGTATGAAGTTTGCCTCCAGGAAAAAGAAGGAGGAGGAGAAGGAGCAGAACAAGAATAAGGAGAAGAAAAAGAAGAGGCATCAGTTAGAAAACACTGCTTTTGGTTTCTTTTAAGATTGAACCATCCTTGGTTTTTCTCTCATTCAGTTGCTCCAGTTTAAAGTAGAGTTCAGAATCTAGTGCAAATATCATCACATCACATCATCCCAGGAGCAATATCCTGTCCCTTCATTCTAAGTGAATACTATCCCTTCAGACCTCCTCAGAAGACTGGGGGTAACGGTCCAGAAAAGCCTAACTGAACAAATTATTAAGAAAGGCACTATCACAATAGGTCAGCCTTAGCACTGTCCTCGCCATGGGCGTGGGCGTTTTAACCACTCCAGCAACCACAGTGAAACCCAGATCATGGCTTTTTCAATACTAGAATTCGCTTGCCAGTTGTCTGACTCTCCCCCGGGCCATTGCTATGGGCTCTGGCCATGAAGAACAGCAATCTGCTCTGTTATCTACACTGTCCCCCATTGCACCAACGATCCTTGTTTGGTTCTATGTGCTTTAGCTCACTCTCTTCCGTGGAAGTTTCTTTCTCTCCATCAGTCTTCAGGTCATGACTCTATTAAGGACCAGTTTACAGTGTCAAGGTATTACTGTTTATTTTCTTCCTTAATTTTTTAAACCTCTGGCCAAACCCTAAGTCATGAAGACAGTTCAGTAGCTCCTCTTAATAACAAGACTCTTGTAAATACCACTGTGAACAGAATGAAAACCAAAGTGTCATCTCTTGACCACCAAAGCATACCCCCTGAGCCTGTCATATTATTTTTGTCTGGGAGAGAGGAGATTAGGCTCTGGTGATTAAAATCTTTGGTGACAAAACCGGAATGGGTATGCAAGTTTCATAAAAGAAGTTGTTTCCCCAAAGCCTCAACAGAAGTATTCTAGAACAGTTCATGTGAATGTATCTTAAAAGGTCAATTACTTCTTTCTATACCTTTGGTTTGGTGCAGTCAATACCGTCTTAGTGCTTATGCAATACATATCTCTAAGTACCTGTTAAGAGCTCTGAATTGAGAGTTTCCTATTTAAAACTGAGATAATGCTGAAGGGACTGCTTATGTTAGTTCTGAAAACCCTAAGTGGTGTTTTTTTCTGACTTGCAAGGCTGACAGTTCCCTTACAAATTTTTTACCTTGTAAGAGTAGACTTGGATGGATGCTAAGGAGGGGAGAGAGAGAGAGAGAGAGAGAGAGAGAGAGAGAGAGATACGTATCAATGTTGTAATCTTAGGAAAGAGACCTCAAATGACAGTTTTCCAAATTGATGACCCCACATGTGATAGTATTCACAGAAATTCAACATTAGCCATTTATACGTTGGAATCTTCCAAGCTATCACCTTGGATTCTGGAAGAGCTCTACAGCATCTTCACTCTTGTCTTACTGTGTCCTACACAATTGATTGCTTTTCCTGTGGTGCATGATTCTTTCATTTATAGTCACTGAAGAGCTGTCAAGCGCTAATTACTTCTCAGGATTAAAAAGGCAATAAAAAGAAATCCAATAAAAAAATTGAAAAAATTCAGCAACTTCAAAACTAAATTTTTAGGCACTGTTAAGGTCTTCTGCTTAATAAAGGATAGTCTATGAAGGAGCAGCTAGTAAGTAGGTTCTGATCAATTCTCCAACCCTTCCTTCAGTTTCAAAGTTGGCCTAGCTTGTTTCAAAATAAACCTTTGATCTCACTGGTTGTCCGCGTTTATTGCACTGTTCCCTTACCGCCATCTTAAAGGATTTTACCACGTGCATGGCCTTCCTCTTTGGTTAGCCTGATCTAGGTCTCACCCAGGGATGGAAAAGCATGCTCAGGCTGAAAGGATATCTCTAATACAGACAAGGCTGTGGGGTTTTTTTTTTTTTTTTTGCTTTTTTTGTTTGTTTGTTTGTTTTTTTGAAAGCAGGACATGCCACCGGCCGCCCCCTGCCACACTGTAGTGTGCGTCAACAAGGTGTTTTGTGGTGGAGGCCAAGGTGAAGGCTTTGACCTCACCGCGGCTGGCTCCCTCACCATTGCAACTCCTACGGAAGCTTAGCTGGAGACAACACTGGGCAAACTTTTTCTTAAACAATCTTCAATTAACTGTACCAGCCCAGCTTCTTTATAATAAGACAACAGATCCTATCAGCATGGCAGTTTCTGGGCCTGATCAAGAGTTAGCAGATTCCACAGACTCTCACCAACCCTGCTCAGACCAAGCACGATGGAAATCATTCTCTGTTTTTGTGACGTTTCCTGTTTCATAACTGCCTCTTTCTCCCCCATACCTCACACACTCTCTCCCAGTACAAGTAAATACATTTCAGTAGTGCAATGCAGTGCAGTCATATTTAGTGCAAAAAAAAAAAAAAAAGAAAAAAGAAAAAAGAAAAAAGAACCCCCAAATCAAAACACCAAAAAAAAAAAGAAAGAAAAGAAACAACAACAACAACAACAAAAAGCCCTATTACAGACCCAAGCTCAACTCTAAGCAGTTCTTACGAAAGGTTACCAGTGCCACACAAGTGGGGAATTCAGTCTTTACCTCACTCTTCTGTGAGTCATCTCTTGTTGCCTATTTGTGTCAGCTCAAAAAAGAGAAACAACTAGCATGCGCCTATGTATCTTGCTGGAAAATGTTAAATCGATAAGCAGAAAATAAAGGGAAGTAGATGAGTTGAAACCAGGGGTAGTATTTAGAAGAGGAAAACAGCTATTTAATGCAAAGGTCAGTAGTGGTTTTTACTGAATGGTTTTCATCATGTCAAATGGCTCTGATGCTAAAGAGAATGGGTACAGAAAAAGATAAAACTCTCCCGTTTCCCAAAACACGGTTCTAAATTTAACAGTGCTGGGCTCCTACTTTAGACTAGTGCAATCAGCTCTTCCTGGAGGGCCTCTGGCAGCAGCCACTTGACCTAACAGAAATAGGGACACTAGGAGCACTCACGTCTTCACACTGACCACCTTCTCCCTCCCCACACCCCTCCCCTACTCACTTTGTTTTCTGACAACACATAAACACAGATCTGTATACACAGAAGCAGACATTCTCAAGGCCCCTCTCAGGATGACAGATTGAAAATTGGTACAAATAGCTCAATGACACACTCACACAAAAAAGCACAACTATTAAATATAAAAGTGAATTATAATTACACCCAAATTAAGAATCTGCATTGTACCTCTTCTTGTATTATTCTGAAGAAAAAAAAACATTCATAGTAGGGTATCTTATAGAGCTTACTTCTCACTTAAGATTAGTCTGGAATTGGTTTGGGATATGGCAGAACTAAGTGACTCTGCAGACATGCTTTGTATTTGATACTCCTAAGAGTTGATCTCTTTTGGCCTGTCTGCGTCTCCATTCTCCAAACATAAATCTGTGTGTTTGCTCAAACCCACACATGCGTACGAGAAGTCTCAGGAGAATCCATCCGTAGTTGAGAATAGATTGTAGGAACAAGGGCGTCTGGCATAGTGGGGTCAGCACAAATTACCTTAAAACATAAAGTCACCATAGGTCTTTCTCTATCCTCAACTTCTTGCCTTTGTTTGCCACGAGGAGGATTAATAAGAGATCTGCTTTCATTTTTTTTCTGAAAACCACAATCCTTTCAACAACAAGGCAAAAAAATCAATTTTCATTCTATACGTGAAAGTCACCCTTAATTTCTATCTCAGTAGGCCCCCTCGGGGAAACTGAGGTTCAAATCAATGGGACTAAGGAAGGAATTGAACTGCTGACAGTGCTTTTGAGAATGTTCTCTTACAATCCTATATACAGATGGTTCCAAATCAAAGTTTGTCCCAAGGAGAGCAGGAGCAGAGAAACTGGCCTTATTTTTCAACAAACCCCTTGGCAATGACCATATACAAAGCACATTAGACTAGGTTTAAATCTTGTATCGAATTTGAAACCTCACTTTATTTCCGCTCTCTCTCTACATGGGTCCTAGAGAGCAGATTAGGTACAGGAGTCGTCAAGGGTGCGTATAATTTCTTTGAATGAATTTGATAGTAATAAGGGAAGTCTTAAATCGTAAAGAAGTGAGGTTTCCTGACCAATTCTTAAGACCATAATAGTAAGGATGGTGAAGAATAGTAAAGGGTGAGTGGTGTTAGCTTTCCCTGGTAACCCTGACAACTGGCTTTAGGAATCCAGAACTGTATCAGATTTAGCCCCTCACATTGCCCTGTCTCCCCTCTTTGCTTTTCCTCTGTTCACTTAATTGAAATTGCAACTATTTTAAAGATTGAGCTAAAAAGGCAAATTATAGCACAAAAGACAGGTTCTAAAAAGGTTGTCAGGCTATCTGTAAATTGAGTTAAAAACAGTATGCTTTCAAATGAAGCACTACAGTTTCGTTTTTTTCAAAAAAAGTTTCTAATTTGGTTTTTCCTTATTTTGTGGTGGTGGTGGGGGGTACAGATGGGTGGAGGACTGGCGATGTGGCACCAGTCTCCTTCTGTGACTGTCACTGCCAGCACCAGCAGAGGAGATGAGAAGCAATGGAGAAGTGGATGTTTCTCTGTTTAAGACCTCATGACATGTACTTTTGAAATGAGTAGAACAGAAATCTGAATACTTATAAAAATCTATAGATTGATTGACTTTGCATTTAAGTTAGCATCTTTTCTTTGTCTTTTCTGGGTATTCTGCATTAGATACTAGGAAGAAACATCCAAAGCAGATTTTCATTAAATTAATTTATTCCTAGCCTTATTCCAAAAATTGGAGGAGGCAGTAAAGATTTGTAGTGTAAAATATATGACCTTCATCTGCAATCAATTCCCACTCTTTGGCCTCAGATCTGTTAGTTTGGGTAAATGGGGTTTCTCTCAAGAAATAGTTTTTATTTTAACGATTCTACCCTCAAAGTGCAGAGAGAATCTCTCTCCTCAAAGCTCTCTCATGCTATCTGTAAAGGAAGATAAGATTTTCAAGGAGAAAAGGCTCTTTAATGGCATGAAGGAAGGCTCTCATTCTAAAAGGAAAAGAGTATATGGTAAGGGCAGGCATTACTTAACTGATACCTATGGCCAGGGACAGTATCAAATTAAAGAATCAAAATCTTTCACTATCCCGAGAAGAAAGAGATAAAGGGAAACAAACAAACTGACAACAAACTTTACTAAAATACACATTCCTCCAGTTTCAGGTTTCTAAAAATAATAATTATGCTTAAGTCAAGGTTTACAGATAGCAAACAACTGTTTTAATGTGTAAAAGTATTATCCCTTTGCTTTACTATATTAGTTTCACTTTCTTTGAAGGAATTGTATCTGTGCACACTTCTCCTAAAGTCCAGTGCAGAAAATAAACTGGTTTGCCACCAGCTTCAATCTCAGAACATTTCCTAAGCTATATTTGCAAATCCTAAAACTACATATCTGAAAAATGAGATGCAGACTTTCTGAAATGCATGGTGGTCATGGTGGGGTGGGGAAGCAAGCTTTTTATGGGGGAGAAGAAGAATGAAAGCTCTTCCTATCCTCCCTATTACGTACTATAATATTTCTGACCATCACTTTGCTGCATTAGTTACTGGTAGGGCTCTTGGTGTTCCTGACAGGTGTCAGTTGAGAAAAGCAGGAGGCTCGTAAGCAAGAAGAAATTCACATCCTGGAGTCTCTAGATACTAGCAGGATTTACACATTAATCCAGACAGATGCAGAGGCTGTGGTGAGAAATCCTGGTCTCAGGGTTAGAGCTCCTCTTGGGGAACCAGAAGGAACAATGTCAAGAAAGGCATCCTGGAGAAACCCTTGCGATTAACTGGACCAAATAGGACCTGTCAAACCTGGATCCTCTCCTACTCCACGTTACACTTTACACAATAGTCATCAGGATTTGAAAGAGAGCTGTCTACTGCTTCAGAAGCCAAAGCCTGAGGAGAAGAGTACTTTAGACGAAGGGTACTTTTACAAATGAGATAGAGGGAGAGCAGACAACGGAAGAGAAGAAGATGGAATTGGCGGGGAAAACATGCCAAGTGAAGACCACCACCCTAGCCAACATAAATACTGGCTTTAAGAAATATTAGTTTCCTACTAGATGTATAACTCAGGAAGTTATACATATAGTTTTGAACTATCTCTTTACTTCACTGCTTTCTGTGGTATGAGTTCATGTTCTAAAAACTGGTTTAATTAAGGCAGGAGATGGGTCAAGCCTCCTAGTCACAGTAAGAATACACTTTTGCTACCAAATGTTGATTCTGTTTGTCAGTGGGTAAAGCAAGAAATAAAAGAGCACAGGTCTGCACACTCAGAACCAGGTACTACTCAAAATGCCACAGATTTTGTCTTCATAAGAGTCAAGAGGCAGTGTTGGGGCATGGCAAGAGTCATGGGCTGGAAGTGAGGTAAGAAGGTATGACATTATGAACATCCTATAAAGGGACAGATCCAGAACAGTATCACTCTTTTGGGTAACATTTTGGCAACATTATATATATATATATATATATATATATATATATATATATATATTTTTTTTTTTTTCCATTTAAAAAAAAACAACTGTTTGCAAAAAAGACACTTTATGGACCTTTTCATCCCTCAGTAAATTACTCTTAAAAGTTCTAAATCAATCAACAATCATTCGTTTTTCAGAAAGACAACAAATGAAAAAATTCTTCATAGTTGTTTCCTCCTACTTTACTGGAAGTCGCTTTACCTGTTTTAAGAGAGTTCACTAAGGCTCCGGCAATTATCAAAATTATCTTAAAATTTACCTCTTTTGGTAAGACTTCTGTAAATCTAGTATGGGATAAATATGTCATTTGGCTAAATATCAGCAGGAATTGAAAGAGTCAACATTGATGAATTTATTTTTTCCTTCTCAGAAATGGTCTACTCATATCAGGAATTCGAACACTGTAAAAAACAAAAACAAAAACAAAAAAACAGTAATTTTTTTTTTCTTTACCTTTGGCCAAATGTGAAGGTGAAAGGCATTAATGACCTCACCAGTACAGCTGACATTTAAAACTGTGACTCAGGTCCTCCCACTCTGCAAAGAATACTGATAAGTTTTAGAATCTGAAGGTACAGTGAAGACATGCTTCTTCACTCCACCTACGAGTCTCAGGTTGGTGAGCTGATGCCAACCAGTGCTCTTGAACCACACAAAACTTAAGGATTTTCAGGACTGGGTGGGGAAGGGAGGCATTGAGCACTCAGGGGTCATCATTATTTGAATTCCTTAGGTGGTGGTGAGAAGAAAAAGTGATTTAAAGTAATCCTAAAGAGAAACAAGAAATAAAGGAAGACGGTTAGGAAAAGGAAAGAGGAAAATAATGACACTGATACGATCTGGGTATTACGTGATCACTGGAAAAGCGAAAGCCTCACTGACTTCACGAACTCCCAGTTCACAATTGTGTCTGTCCTGGAGAAATATATTTAGTAGAAAACTAGGGTGAAACGGATTCATAAGTTCGCTACTAGACTCAATGTTAGCCCCTTCGAAGGAGGCTGGAATAGGTCCACCAGGCTTCACGAGTGGGAGGGCACTGCTGCAAGCCTGAATAAGGGAAGGTCGGGAAAGACGTGAGAGCTGGAGTTGGGGGAGCGCAGCAGAATGGGATGGGGTTTGGAAATAAAAATCTATTAGGACAGAAGAAAGGAAAGAATTGGTGCCATTCATACTGACAGGCCTTAATATCGGTCCAGTGTGGGAAGGAATTTCACACTGAGTGTCATAAACAACTGTTGTCATTTTGTCCTGAACGGAGAGCTGAGAGAAGGACTCTGGCGTTGGGTCTCCAGGATGGATGTAAAGTTTATTCAGCTAGGGAGCTTTCCAGGCTGAGTAGCTAAGGAAAGCTGGAGAAGCTCTTTATCTGAAAATACTACTTGAAAATATTTCTTGCTAGGAAGACAGGATGCCTGATTTCTGACGTTTCCATGACGGCCTGGCTAAAGAAGAAAGGCACCAAATCCCTACTTTCACAGACAAATGGAGATATGGAGGGCCAGAGACCCGAGAGCCACCATTTTATGGATTCTGCAGGCTAAAAAATGAGCTATTTCTCAGTTCTATTTCTATCAGCCTCTGTCATGAAAAAGTTCCTCAAATTCCGGTTTTATTTAAGAAAGAAAATCTCCTAGGAAAATGAACGTTATATTGCCAAGCTGCCTCCAGGGGAGCATTGAAGACTAGTTAAAATAATCATAGAGCACACTGAAAACAGAAAGTAGTCCGTAAAGAAGCAGTATGAAAATCAGTGTTTGAAAATCCTGTTGGGACAGCTAGGCATTTCATTCCCTTAGCTTCTCGGACGAGCAGCCCTTTGACAGCCTGTAACTGTTGGTCAGATCATATGCAGGTTAAGCAGCCCCTAGGTCGTATTTTCCAAAGCAAATATAGACAGTGACAGTCCTAAAAGGGAAAATCACAGATACATTCATATGCACTTTTGTTCTTCAGATATTGAGAGGGTTGACTAAACAAGATCACTTTGAATATGAACCTCTTTGTATCGGTCACACCGGAAAAAAAAAAAAAAAAAAGTTTTCTTAACAAACGTTTTTACTTTCCTACATTTGCTGTCTGAACTTAAAAAAATTCTAAAATCCTGTAAAGACAATACTGAAGCTGATAATATAAAAAGCAAACTAGAGCAGTAATGATTAGTATTCAATGCACCAGACTGACTGCAGCGGGTTGGTGATGGGTGATAAATGCAAAGAAATAATATTTCAATCAACTCATGATCATAGGAAGATTCAAAAGTTAAAATGAATATAATGTAATATATATTTCAATATAGAGTTGTTATATATAATGTGTATGTTCTAGCTTTCAGAAATACTGCAATGTAGTGTACTGTACTTAAGTAAGCATACCTAAATGTAACTCATGTTCTTCCACAAAGTTACTAGTACTGTTAATTAAAAAAACAAAAACAAAAACAAACAAACAAAAAAACCCAACTCATTTTTTTTTTTCCAGTAAAAAGAAATACCTATGGTTACAGTCACAGACTTCTTCTGGATATAGAAAGACAATATACAGTTTTTAAAAATAATAACAATGAAAAGATTCTAACTATACGTAGCCTTGCTTAAGGGGGCAGGGGGAAGTCACCAAAATAGAAGAGGAAAGAAAATGTCCTCTGAACTCTGTAAATTAGCAGAAATCATCTTCTACATGTCACAAGAAATAATAAACCACCTAGTAAAAGAAGGGCATGGGAATGAGCAACCTGAATTCCACTGTTTCTAGGCCATTCTCTAAGGTCAACTGCAAGAGCCAGGTCCATTTGTTCTGAATAGTGCGCAAGAGTGGTGTTCTACTTTAAGGTGTGAGATGGGCCAGAGCCATCAATGCCTAGAGATTACCAAAAATGATTCCCCCAAGAGTCTATTGGCTTGCTAGACCTGGTAAACAACCCACTCCTGGAAAGACTTGGGCAAAGGCCACATTGGTTTCAGGAGATACAGTTCGGAATGATGATGATGTCCTGCAGTTCCAGGCAGGGTCAGGAAGCTTTAGTTTGGGAGTGAAACGGGCAGCTGAGCAGGTGTTTGTGGGCCCACCCTGGGCTGCACAGAGGAGAGCAATGGGGACCTTCCAGCCATGGACTGGTGCAGATCAAAGTTGCCTCCCTGGCCTTGGTGCTCCCTCTCCCCAGAAGACCCGGAGAGGTGCCCCAGACTGCTGCTCCCTCCATCTGCTCTCCACTTCTTCTGTTCTACCTTCTTCTGGAGGAAAACAGCCTGTCACTGTAGGATTGCTGTGGCTCCAACAAGCTGCCTTTGTTTCTCCCAACTCTGAAACGCTACGAAAAGCAACAGAGTGGGCAGGTGACTGCTTCCTGGGAAGGGAGCCACAAGTCTTGAGCACAACAGTAGGAAGAGGCAACTCCGTCTATGCAGGGACACACGCCTGTGTGTGCTTCCTTTGAGGGGTGCACACACTTCCAGACTACACATCCACATGCAAACACACACATACACACACATGCCAGTCAATCCAGTGGAAGTGCAGAGTTCGTCACGTGCACTCTCCTGCACAGAGCATATTCAAGTTTCTCATGAAGCACATACACAGAAATGACTGATGGTTGAGCTCTTTCAGAATGCCCTAGAACTTCCTCACAGCAGACGGCACTGATGCACCCAATTAAGGCAACAGAGCAGAAGCAGATAGGACATATGTGAGACCTTGGACTAGCTAGAAAGAAGTTCCAGAAGCTATCTTGTCACTGGGGAATATGAACATGGAACAGCTCTGTACTGAGAGCGTCTCAGACACACTGCGTGTGTACATGCAGAATGTGTACTCATTTATGGACATTTTGGACAGCAGCTGTGACATATTAGCTGGGTTAAGTCCTCTTCATTACTGGAATCTACATATAAATTACAATGATTTTGCTGGGCAATAACAACCTTCTGTTTTAACAATAGTAGGGACAGATGTCTCAGATGGGGTTAATTTTTTTTTTCTTTTTCTATTTTAGGTGTATCAGAATCTCATGGAGGCATCTGAACCAAAGGAAGCCCTGAATTTGAAAGAGGGCTAGTAGGGACTTTTTATACCCTAATTAGGGATCTCAAAAGTGAGGACTCCCATAAATGTGGCTAGATTTCCTCTATGATCTGCAGATTGTGCTCCTTCCTTGAAAATTTGAAAGTTGTGAGTTTGCATTTAAACAAAGAACCACCAGATAAAACAGATTCTCAGGAAAACTGTAGAAAAGTGAGTTTAGAAATACATAGTGTATAGGGAAAGAAAGCTTTTTGTAGAGACTGTTCTCCCTCTGAAGGAAATGATGAAAACTGACATTCCAGGCACCTGTGATCATGTCTTATGGGATTTACCCTTTGACTAATTTGATGCCTATTTTACACGCAGCCCAGATCTCTGTCACTGCAGTAGGCTATGAAAAAGGGGCAACCACTTCCTGAGAACTGTCCGTTCCAGACAAGTGCAATGCGTCTCTGCAAAGCCACTGTTTCCATCATCTTCACTCATGAAGAGGGCTCGTTTTGAGGACGATGCAGCCATTAAAAACAAGAAATGTCTGTGTTTTCACATCCTTCCAACCTCTCTTCCCTGGGCTTTCTGACTTAAGGCAATAATTCTTCACTCTAAGTAGCTTCTGGTGAAAATCTCTCAACTGAGGTCACTTCAGATGAGATTTTAGTCTGAAGGGATTCAGTTTATGGAGCCATAGGCTGGGTCTGAGGAACCACTGGGATCCAGGCGTTGCAGTTGGTTGTTTCAACCCGGGCATATTTTTACTGCTTTTTCAGTGAATTACATAGTTCTGAAAAAGAACCCATGCTATGCAGCCCTTATCCCCTACTTCTTCATCCTAAAAAGAACTGAAAACAAACCCTGGCGTTCCAAACCGTTTTCTGGGAGCTGTCACTGTACACTGCTGACCATTGTGGATTCAGTGTTCCAGGGGGGAAAAATGTATTCGGAGACTCAGAAAAATCTTTGGGGAGTTTTGGTTAGGCTAATCACCTTAGTCCCTAGTGCTAGAAATGATGCTTTGGGTTAGTCACTTCCACGTTTTGTGTTAATATGAACACAGTCACCACAGCTTTTCCTCTCGTGGAGGTGCAAGTGGTCTTAGAAATGGCAACCCCATACACAGAGCCCTTGGTGATATTGGTGAGAATATTCTCACTCGAGAGCAAGAGCTCTTCTGTGTCCCTTTTCTGTCACCATATGCTACCTGGGCACCAGGGTAGAGATAGCTTTTGAATGTTGGCCCCATGCAATCTATTTCCTGGGCACCTAAGAGAACAGTCCTTTAATTCATGTCAACACGAAGAGAAAGGGGCTGCTGACATCCCAACGGGGAAGTTATATGGAGCCTCAGAAAGCCTCGGGGTGGCAGGGTCAGCACAAGCACTTTCTTCAAGCCACTGCAGATGGAGAGGCTTTGGGTTGCCTTGCCTTTTCTATGGAATTAGGGAGTCTATTGAAATTCTAGTGCGCCCTTCCTTTTGTTTGTTACCAGGTCACATGGTTCTGTCTTTAGTGTCCTATTTTTATTTTATTTTTTTTTAAAATTTCTTTTTCTGGGGGATAAAATTGGCCATTTAAAGAAAGTTCTTTTCTAGTGAGTAAAGAGGTTTCTCAGAGCCAGAAATCACTCAAAAGAAAGTCTGTCGACCCCACTACCCATGGAAAGCCCAGAGATTTCTCTAAATACTTCTTGCCAAAGTTCCTAGTGTTGCGATTGGATGTTTTTTGGTTTCGCATTATTGGGTGCTGAATACACTTTGCAGTCCTTTTGTTCTCTTCCCCACGGCTTCCATTACCCTGGACTTCAACTCTTTACTAAATTAAAGAATTCTTTCAGGAGATTTCTTTTAAGAGTCAGGTCGCAGCAGAAAGGGCACCCTCCCTTCTCCCAAAGCCCAAGGGCATCTCAGGTTGTGTCTGCTCTTACATTGTACCTTCCGTTTTGTTTCTTTTTGCATAGCAGAGGCAGACCTGATTTGGTTATCTGATACCTTCTCTGCAGAATCACATACCCTCTTCTCCCAGCCTCAGCTAATTAAGTAACATCTTCCATAACAACGGAGGAAAGCTCCTGAATGGACATGTTGAGTATGAATCCTGTCCAGATCTAGCTCACTGCTCCCTTTCCTAAAGGCAACACGTGTTGGGCGCATTATGGAGGAAGCACATCTAGGAAGCAACATGAACCTTTATTCTGTTCTGTTGGGGACCTGAGGGATTTTATAAGGAGCACGCCTCATTTGAGGGAACTGCTGAGGGAAAACAGATTTGGGGTATGTAAGGTCTGGGTACACACTGTTGGTATGCTTGTATGATGGAGGCCCATGTAGGTCAAAGCATTAGGACTTACTTGAAACACACATAGCCAAAGGAAATCTTTCTTCTTCTCCTATCAGACTGCACAAATTCTAACTGTTCATGGGTTCCAAAGGGTTTTCTTGGTCCTTAAAGAATATTGGGATGATACAAAATAAAACCCATGACTTTCCAACAAAGCAAATCCAAGTCTTTTCTTCTAAGCCTGGGAGCTACTGTGACCTCCAAGATGCCTATGAAGAAGGAATACGCCAGAGCTGGAATACGAGAAGGGTTATCTGTCACACCTACTCACGGCACAGACAGTTTCAGAGAGTTAGGAGTTTGGGTAGGAAAAAGTCTATTAACTATTATTAGGAGCTAAAGTTTACAACTCAATTAAAATATATAGTAAAAGCCATTTTGATATCGAGACTTCCATTTCAAACTATTTTTTCCTGGCTTATTTCTTAACCTTTTCCCACATGTAGATTTATATTAGATCCATCCGTTCCAATTCTTTCCTTTTTGGGGGCCATATTTTGCCACTTGGGTTTTTTTTTTTTTTTTTTTGGTACAAATATTGGCATTTATTGTAGTAATAGGGGGAAAGTTGCCTACCACGCTAAGATGCTACCAATGTTTTTAGAGCTGGGAAATTTTATTTTTCATAAACTGTATCTAAATGAGTTGACATAAATATTCCCCTTTGACTTTTTTTCCTTTCCCTTGTTCAGCTAACCTACTTTTAAATCATAAATTACTAAAAAAAAAAAAAAAAAAAAAGGTTCTTTTCCAAACCAGTTCTTGTTCCCTGTATTCATCTTAAGAGGTCTTAAATCTGGAACATTTGCTTCCATTTCATCTATTTTTTCCCCTGACTACTGAAAAAAAAATTTTTTTTAGCACTCATAGCATCCTAGCATGAAGTTCTAAATGTAAGAAGATTGTTGGATTTGAAACTAAAAAATAAAAGGATTCATGTTCATCCTCTATTCTTGAAGCAAAATATGTTTCCCCATTTCCTAAAATGTTGGTAATTATTGAATTTAAAAGTAAGGATTGGCAATCTAAAAGCATCTCTATCCTTCTGAAATAGGTCTAGTCTGGTTTATATCAGTTGGGAAAGTCACCCTTTCAGGAGGTCAGAAATACAGTAATGACCCCACAGCAAGTTCACTGCTCCCCCCTAGATTAGACCTTTCACTGCAGTCTAACTGCTCCCTCTCCCCAGAGAACAAGTCTATCAACTATTTTAGACTATGAATATTTGAAAGGAATAGACATACGGTAAGACAAAGTCTACTGCTATGCAAACCTGGAGAATCCATGTGCTTATAATGATTGCATCACCTCACCAAGAATTCTCTGGGAGTTCTCCAACATTTTTAAAAAAGAGATACTTCATTTGAAGGGAAAGGATGAATATTAGTGTTTCAAACCCAACTGGAATTTTTTCCTCTATATGTTCTATAACAAAATGTGGATTTGATCTTAACCCAATTGCTTCACTTTTCACGTGGCACATCAACATTAAGGCAAATGGGTCTTCCTCTGATTTGAGAAGCAGGTACCAAAATTCGGCCCAAAATGGCACCCAAGATCGGCTTTTCTAGAGGTACTGTAAATTCTGCCTGCCTTTGTGAAGGCTGGGATAAGGACACGATCTTAAATCAGCTACCGTCAAAAATTCGAAAATATTTTAAAGTGGCTTTTGGCCTTCTTCATTTGTAATATACGCTGAGGGATTTTATGCCATTTTTCCTCTAGATTAAACAACTTTTTTCCTTAATGTCAATTTTTTCTTTTTTATATCATGGGTGGAATGACTTGTCTTTCAAGGTACCAAAACAGCCCCAAGCCATGGTTAATTAACTAGTGCTCCCTCTGTTGGTAGTAAGTGGAAATAGTAAAGTCCTAACAACTCTGCTATTTTAAAAAGCAGAATTAGCAAGAGAAAAATGGACTTAATTTTGAAGCTGGTTCCCACTAACTTTTAAAACAGGTCAATTTTGGACACATAGTTCTTGATAGGACTCCTCTTAGAAATCGCAATGAGCGATACCCAATAATCAGTTAACTATCCAAGTTTACGTTAAACTGCTGGCAAAAGAATTACTGATTTAAGGATCAGAGGACCAGATAAAACCCACATGCACTCTAGTTGCACTAACCCTACCAAACATCACCAAGAACTTGTGGAAAAGATCCAAGTTAACTAATATCTAAAATATAGGAGTAAAACCAATTTAGTCACTATCGAGTTGCTTTCCTTGGAAGATTTCTCATTTGTTGTACAGTTTTTGCAAATAAGTTGCTGACAGAAAAATTAAAATGCACAGTAATTTTGAAATTAAAATTCTGTCTTTGCTTCTTTTTTAAAATTACAGTTTGGTGTTTCTGCTTTGTTTAAAGGTTTCCTTTTCCCTCTTAAGAGTATTAAACCATGCCCAGCAATAAAATCACCTTTGGAGTTTTTGTTAGGTTTAAGAATTCTCATATTTGAGTTGCAGTCCCTTCTGAACACTGTCTAGAATGGAAAAATCCCTGTTACAATACTTTGCTCAGGACCGAGGAGAGAAATCCCAACTAGGAAGAGAGAGTGGCATCTAGGATGATGCAATGAACTGGTGGTCTTCTGAATGATGGATGTTGGTATCTGAGAAATTTTTGTTAATTTCCTTAAAACCTTTCCAGAAAGCAAGGGTTAATATACCCCCTAAAGGAGGATCATCTTACTTAGCCCTCTCACCATGGTGGCAGTAGTCTGAAGGTGGTATTTGGAAGGAAGAAAGCAATTTTGGCATCAAGGCATCCTGATCTATACCAGGCTTCTGCTCTCTGCAGCTGTGAGGAGGCATGAGCTCCTCCTCCTGGCTGCCCACGAAAGGAAAACGCATTTGTCACGACCTCTAGACTACTAGTGTTTCATTCAAGAAAAGAAGTAAAGTCAAGGGAAAGTCTAGAATCATAAGACCTCAATGAACTTTTAGAGAAGCAAGAAATCTGTTTCTGAAAGATAAAGTCTTCCCATGAAAAAGAACAGAATTCTAGATGGATCAGTTGAAAAAAAAAAAAAAAAAGTCAGTGGAGCAACTTAAGCTTGCTAAAAGTCAAAGAACTACATATCAAAATACAAAGCAGCAGTTCAAATTACAGCAGGGATGGGCTGGCCACAGGGGCCCTCATCAACCCAGGCAATACTTAAAATAATAAAAATTAAGAAAAAATTAAAAAAAATATGAAGAAAATATCCTTCCTCTCTTTCAAATATAACTTTAATTGCCTTTGATTCTTTCTATCTGGAAGCAGTATCGCTAACCTTAACAGTCTTGACTTACCAAAAAATATATATATGTGTGTGAAATAAAATAAAAGAGAAGGGATTGGTGGCAGTGTATGCAAAACCAAAACGAAAAAGAAAATTACTTTTAACAATCTCGCTTTTTTTTTGTTTTTTTTTTTACACAAATACTGTTGTAAATATATTAAAAAAATCAGCATTCTATCTGGTAAACGTCACTTTTGCCCCTCTATAAAATTTGAATTAAAAAAGCCTCAAGAACTTTTTATTATCCCCCCCACCCTCCATTTCTCTTTCTTTTTCTCTTCCACAAGAATATATCCTGACACTTTTTTTTTGTTTTTGTTTTTTGCAAAGATTGTGGGAAATAATCCTTCTCTTGTACCTAGAAACGTAGGTGCAAACCTCTGATATCTTTGTTTTATCTGCATTCCTGCCTTTCATGAAAGTCCCTCTTGATTGTGCTGAGGCTGTGGCTCAGCGAAGACACTGAATAAATACGATAGCCACTGTTGCTTGATGCTTGTCCAAGTCTTCCTGGCTTCTGCCGAAAGGGGGGACAGGAAGGAGGTGGGCCGGGGTGCGTGGGTGCGGGCAGCATCTGGGGGAGAAGCCTGCCACTTGCCTTCCCCACACCACCGGACCCACTGCCCTTCCCAGCCCCCCCACCCCCCAGCCCTTTTATGAAATCAGACAATGTGGTAGGTGGAAAACAGCAGGGCCTTTCCTCTGGGTTTTCAACCAGAAGGGATATTCCACAGTTTTAACTGGTTACTGTGAAGTCCAAGCGGCCAGAATTGCGAAAATGTCCACTGAAACACTGCAAGCGGTGTACTTAAAAGACAGTAGGCCTTTTAGATTTTGTTATATATTTTTGTAGTGCTCTTCACAAGTGAAAAAAAAAATTTTTTTTTACTTTTTTTTAAAGATTTTTTTTTTTTTTTGTTTTTTGTTTTCTGTTTTTTGTTTTGTTTTTTTTGTAAAGAAGGGTTGTATTTAGAGGCCAGTAGCGAGAGATCCAACCAGTGGACCTCCTGAAGCACTACCAGGCCTTAAGGCCACCATCCGAGGGAGGCTGGGAAAACTCTCATTCACCCGAGCCTCCGGAAATGTAATGTACCAGCAGGCAAAAACAGTTCTTCATGTAGTACAAAATGAAACGAAACAAAAACAAAAACAGAAAGTAAAAACGAAACCAAAACATTTCTTAAATTCTAGTGCCATAGCTTTTTTTTTTGTTTCTTTTCTGTCGTTTTGTTCGTAAGAAAGAGAGAAAGGTACTACTTATCCGTCAGACACATGCATCCTCATGTGGTCGTTGAACTGCTCGATTTGGTCAAACTTGGCGGGACAGACGGAGCAGACGTAAGTGGTCCCCTCCGTGCAGGCCACCACCCCCGGGGGGCCAGCGCGGGCGCCGGGCGGTGTCCCCGCGGGAGGGGTCCCGTTGCTGGCACTGTGCAGGGCCACGTGCCGCTCCAGCAGGGTCTTGTGGGAGAACTTCTTTTTGCAGATGTAGCACTCGTAGGACTTCTCCCCGCGGTGGAGGCGCATGTGCACGTTGAGAGAGCTCTTCTGGGTGAAGCGCTTGTTGCAGATGCTACACTGGTACGCCCTCACTCCTGTGTGTGTCACCATGTGCTTGATAAGGTAATCTTTTAAGGAGAAGGAGCGCCAACAGATGCTGCATTGGTGGGGCTTCTCACCTGTCGGTGGGGGAAGAGACAGCAAGCGGAACAGAGCGGGACACAGCCAGGGAGGGAGAATGAGAGACAGGGAAACAAGACGAAAAAAACAAAAACAAAAACAAAAAACAAAACACATGCACACACACACACGCACACAAACAGAAAAATTAAAAAAAAAAAATCTGGTTGGTTCACCCTCTACTGGAAAGATTCAGTCCTTCCTGGCCTCTCCTGTTCTGAGAAACCTTGTTTTTGGGTGATGCCGGAACAAGCTAATCTTCCACCTCCCCATGCCAGAAAATGGCTCTCCTGGAAAGCTACAAGACACTCCCCACCACAGGTATTCAAAGGTCATTCTGTGGAGAAAAGGGAGGGCTACATTTAGGGGTTCCTTTTCCCTGTCGTCACTCATGTGTGGATTTAACCCTGCGTTTCCCATTAATTTTATCAAACCCATGTAAGAAATCAGGGAGAGGAAGGATCTTTCGGGTTCCTTAGAATCTTTAGAAACTAAGGATGGTGGTTACATAGCCTGGCTCTTTGGGGATGGTTTCTATTTCCAGGATTCTATCTAGTAAAGGCACTTTGCCGTGATAGGTCTGGAAAATACTGGCCAACTTAGGAGCAAGTTGCTCTGAAGAGCTACGCTTTCAATTTTATTTATTTTTGACAGAAATCTTCCTGAAATGTAACATTAGAGATAATTGGCTATTCTGTCTTGAGTGCCCTGAGCTGCGGATTGGCCTTGTCTGGTGTGGAGGTTGACTAGGTGGTGGACAACACAATGATCTCAGAGTCAAATGGTCCTGTTCAAATCTGGGCTCCGACCCTCGGCACGGAACTCTGACAGATCTCCAGATGCCTCTGAGGTATACGGTCCTTCTTACCTCACTGTGCTGGTGTTGACATAAATCCATATGAAATCACTTTGCAGACCACCAAGGGTGGTGTGGGAATACTTGCATGGTATTCTTATTATAAAACTATCCTCTCCACCCCCCAACCCCAATTAAATGGTTCCATACGCATTTTTGAACTCTTGGGTCAATATAAAAAATAGCTTTCTCTTTCTTTGTTCTCAGTCTGTTGGCTGAAACTCTTCTTTCTCCTCAGTTTACTGCTTTGGTTTGCTGTTGGCTTAGAAACCAAACATTCAAGCTTGTGAAAGAGACTAAGGTAAATAAAAATATTGTTACCAACTGACCACATGAAATATTCCTCTATAAGTAATGTCCATGGGCTTGTGACAACCCTTCGGATAAACAGAGCCTTGATTTTGTTGGTGTTGTTAGTTCTCAGCTTTGCCCTTGACAGGTGAGATGAAATGCATTAGGGTGTTTCCTTCTGTCCCACCTCATTACTGATTGCCTAGTGGAGGCACCCACCTTGGAGAAGAAAGTCCTTTTCTGTACTCTTCCACAACCCAGTGTAAAGCTCAAAGCCTTTGAAACTCTCTAGGGTTATTGTAATTCAACATCTGGACTGTGTATCGGGGTAGGAAATCTATTTCTTAAAACGGAGTTAACTTCCAATTAAAATATGGGCCTTGACTGGGTTTCCATTTTTCCCATTATGAAGCAGAAGAGGTCTGAGGTGTCAGAGTAATAACGGCAAGGAAAACAATCAGCATGCATTCGGTGCTCCGTCTGGGTCAGGCCCAGTGTTTGCACTCAATGTTCAGAATCAACTTTGCACTCAAAGTTTTGTGAAACTTTATCTCATCAGAAACCTTTTTCACTGTGTTTGTAAACTTAAAGGATATGTTTTGAAGGGCGGGATGGTAAGAAATGGCTGTTTTGTTCAGGAATTCCCTCCACAAATTTCTTAACCAAGGTCATTGGTCTTTGAACTCTCTTTCCCTTAGTTACTCACAAATGTGTTTGGCTTAGCTCCCTCTCCTCTAGACTCTCTTCTGATTTCTTTCCTTTGGTTCTCACTGATGGGACAGTATGGTCAGTAGGATCACAGGTTCGAAGAGGAATTCATGGGGTGCCTGGGTGGCTCAGTGGATTAAGCCGCTGCCTTCGGCTCAGGCCATGATCTCAGGTCCTGGGATCGAGCCCCGCATCGGGCTCTCTGCTCAGCAGGGAGCCTGCTTCCCCCTCTGTCTCTGCTTGCCTCTCTGCCTACTTGTGATCTCTCTCTCTGTCAAATAAAATAAATAAAATCTTAAAAAAAAAAAAAGAAGAGGAGTTCACTTTTGGGCAAATGGGCGAATCTGGGGAAGCCTCATTCCCAAATGATGCATTTAGGCTATGCATGGTGTTTATGTAGATACATTCTTTGGAAATGAGAGATTCCTCGAGAGAGACAGTCATGCAAGTTATTTTGAGTTGGAACAGCTGTAAGCATGCTTGAACTCGGGCTGGTCTTTGCCGTCCATGGGCCTTGAGTACACTTTATAGAGGCTACAGTGGGCTGGTCAACTATCTTTTAAAATGTACTTCACCTGTCACCTTTAATGGGCAACTTGCCTTCTTAAGTTCCAGATGCTATTTTGGCTGCTAGAAAGTTGAAACTTTATGTTAAAATGCTCTCGCTGCTTGAAAACGTTCACCTTCTTACAGTGTGTTTTTCCTCAGGCAAGGTCATTCTGAAGGCTTTTTGCTTTCACAACCTTCTAAACTGACTATAAATTGATTCTTCACAGTAGTTATCTTTCCCTTCGTAGCATACATCTGTATGTTGTTTGCACGCACGTAGTATTGGTTCAGCTGCTAATTATCTGTGTGACCCTGGGCTTTTCTAAGTCTCCCTGGGTCCATTTCCCCTTCTGAAAGTGAGGAGCTGGACCAAGCCCTTGCCGTAGCCCTTTGCAGACTTAGTGGCCTTCTGCCCATCCTGACCCACAACCCCTGAGGACCCTAGTCTACGCCTTGTCAGCACATGACCTGAGGGCAGACTGCTTCCATCACTCACTGCATTAGCAGTCCCACATTTTAAATAGGACAAAATACCCTGTTCCGTTCCCTGCCACAGAAAATGGTATGATAGTTAATGAGGAAAAATGTTTGCAAAGCACTTGGGAGCTCCTTAAAGGAAAACGCTCTCTATAATTATTAAGGTGCTGTGTTGGTAGAACATTGGTATTTCAAGAACTGTCTTACTAAATGGGGCTTATTTTCAGATTAATCAGGCAGCCATAGCTTTCATTTCTATATGTGTGCGGATTTGAAACAGTATCCCTCAGTAGAAATGTTAGTGTTTTTCTTCCTTGTTCTTTTCCTGCATATTGCTTATAGGGACCCTAAGAAGGCTTTCAACATTATACATGAGACAGAGGAGGTTTGCTAAGTGTTGCTTTCAATGTGGAGAAATGAAGAGTTAAGATGATTGGGAGTAGATGGCTTTTCAGGTCTGAGCCTCTGGCCAGGAATAGCAAGTCCTTGGATGCGTTAGGAAGAGACACAGAGTCCAAAGCAGATACGAGAATTATAACATAAGGGAATGGAGAAGTTCATATAAGCCCCTTCACTTTAAACTGCTTCGTTTTGGGCTATACAGATATGGGAGTAAGATATGAATTCCATTTCCTTGGCTGAGTGGCTTGGGTATGTTACTTAACCTCTATAAGCCTCAGTTTCCTTATCTGTAACTTGAGAATAATACAGAAGTACCTGCCTTGTGAGGGCATTTTGAAAATTAAAAAGATAAAGCACTTACACAGAATATGTGATCATTTGAAGGGAAAAAAAAAATCAACCGTTCCTTTCAGTAGAAAGGAACTGATGATAAATGAAATCAGTTGAGCAATAACTTGCATTACATGGGGGAGGCCAACCCAGGATTTAAAAAAAAAAAAACACAAAACTTTCAGCTTATCAATAAAGCAAGTGATTATATTGCAGCTATAGGATTCAGAGTTAAGGGTACTGTCTGCTCTCAATTATATATGCTAATCAAAGAAGTGATACCATGAATAAAACGTCAGTAAGTAGCTTTGACAGAGGGGTTCTGAGCAGGTGACAACTGAGTTCTGGAGCCCAAGAAACCACACAGCAAGGGGAGAAACCGAGGGGGTGGCAGTGTCCTTTACGATTCCAGTGGTATGGGGGGAGTGGCAAACACATATACTTTTCTCCAGTTTTTGATGCCTGTTCTCCAAAGAGCCTCTTTTAAACTCCTTCTTGTGGACCAGCACTGACACTCTACCAAGACTGACAAGTGAGGAAGAAAAAAAGGAAGAGACATCCTGTCAGGTTCACAGATACAGAGGATCTGCCCAAAGTTCAAGTAAAAGATACGCGACTGGGCCGAGACACCCCAATTCTAAATAGTCGCTTCTGTAGTGGGGGCTGAGCAAGAACCCGTTTATTCCTCTGATTCTTTCTCATTCTAACCAGGCTTCTCCTGGCTTGCAGAAAGAACAATGAATGCTGTTACTGGGATGTTTTTCGGAAGCGATGTGCCCACCCGTCTCTCCCATACTCTTGGCCTCTCCATCATCTGCTCTAAGCACAACACCCTCCTCTTCAGATGAGTCTGCTGAGGGACCAGAAAACTAAGACAGGGAGTTTGGAAAGAGGACAGATGGCAGGGAAGGAAGAGGAGAGTATGGACAGGGGAAGGTGGTCTCTGGCGAAGAAAGCAGAAGGAGTGCCTGGATGGAGAACACCAAGGTGGGACCAGAAAATGGGAAAGGTTCAGCAGCAAGAATGGAAGGGCGCTCAGACAGTCACTCAGAGCTTTCACCGACTGAAGAGTCTGCTCTCTACCAGAGAGGTGCAGTTGAAGAGAGGCCTACACCCCTGAGATAAGACTGGGGGACTGCCTGCCAGCCTTCCTCCAGTCCTGAGGGTGCAATCCTGGTGACCAGCATGGACTGTGAGGCTGACTGGGGGGAGGGACTGCCTACTGGGGGACAGGCTGCATTTACAAAACATCTGTGGCTTCAGGGACAACTAACATATTTTTGTGTGAGGCAGAACTTCGAAGATCTCAGGAAACTTCATCAACATTACTTAACTTTTCTTATACCTCTGTGAGACATTGATGTCCCCAGAAGATGGTTTCTCCAATAGAGAGGTCATCCAACAAGTCAGTAACAGATGAGAGGATAACTAGCCTAGCCAGATGATCCCCTCCTCCTCCTGTTAAGGATTTCCTGATCTCTGGATTATTCTGCAAGATTTTTGGTGTTGTAACTATAATATACATGTTCTTAAATGCCTTTGATGATTTTACAGTATTTATGGGTTAAGTGCTTCCACAGAAATAATGTTATTTGATTCTTAGAGCACATAAAGTATTAAGATCTATATATTTTGTAGCAAAAACATTAAGGCTCAGGTTAACTGTAAAACTTATTTAAGGTCACTCTGAGAGTGATAAAACTGAGGTTTTCATACCAAATCATATACTTGTTCAGTGCTCCACTGGCTTGATATAAGTAATAGCCCAAATTTTGGGTGAAGACTATCACATTATTATCTTGATCCTAGTATTTTTACACTATTTCTTACATTGTTATGTTACTGCTCTTCCTATATCTTTTTATATCAAATTCATGGTTGAAATAGCTGAGCTTGTCAAAGTTATAGACAAAATTATCATCTATGCAGAGAACACTAATGGACCAAAACCAGTCACCAATAAATGGGCTATTGATAGTACAATTCAGAAAAAGCCCAAACATCTACCATTGTTAGTGAAGAAAAGACAAGTAGAAATGCAAATACAATAAATTCTCTAGAAAATAAAAAAAGAAAAAAGGGAAATTAAAGTCTTGCTAGAAAATAATGCATTTATGTGTAAGTCCCATGAATTAAATTGCCTGGAAAGCATGCCCACATTTCTGAACATTCATTCACCTACTCAAAAAGTATTTGTTAAGCAACTACATATGCTACCCTGTATTCATATATAGATTTTATTTATTTATTCATTTATTTACTTATTTTTAATTTTTTTTTGTTTGCTTTTTAGGTAGGCTCCATGCCCAGTGTGGAACTTGAACTTATGACCCTGAGATCAAGACCTGAGCTGAGATCAAGAGTCAGATGCTTAACCAACTGAGTCACTTAGGGACCCCCATATGCAGATTTTAAATCAGAAAGTCCTAAGATTGGGTCTTAAAAGAGAGTTCTACCTGGATAATACTGTGAGATAAAACACACAACACCCAGTTAAATCTTTCAGAAAAATAATGAATAATATTTTAGTTTAAGCATCCCACAAATACTGTATGGGACATACTTAGGCTAAAAATACACTTGTTGTTTATCCAAAATTCAAATTTGACTGGACCTCCTGTATTTTTGTTTGTTAAACTTGGGCAGCCTATACCTAGTGGCATATAAATCCTCCAATGCCAGCCTGGTTATTTGATTCATTCGTTTATCAAATATTTATTGAATGTTTATTATGTAAGGTATTATGTTAGGTATATTGAAGAATAAGATCAACTGATCTATCTACCTACCTATCACTTATTTCTGGATCACAGAATTCACATTATAATGGGAAGGTGTAGAGACAACCACATAATGGTAATACATGTCAGTACTTTAAAGTGCCAGCAGGCGAACATTTGCTGTGGTCCTTGTACAGTTTGAGAGACTTAACTCACCTCTTGTTCATGAGGTATTTGCCTCCATGTTATAATTTATCCACAATAAAATCAAGCTGTTATTTCAACTGGTTTTCTTTTTCCAAATGCATAGGTTCTTACGAGTGGAATTTTCTAGAACAATGTTATGTAACCAAAGCTACCTGACGCCATCCTCGTCATGGCCTATAGCCTTCTAGGAAAATGAATCCCAACATACTGCGAATCAGGGCTCACTGAAACAACAGATTGCTGGGCTCCCTCAGTGTTTCTGATTCAGGTCTGGATGGACCTGACAATTGGTACTGCTGTATGGGGATCACGCCATGAGAACCACTGCTTCAGGGTTATCTTTGAATTTTCCCTATTGCCTTTTGTATCGACATTGACTCCAAAGCTTGTCCTTCTCTGTCCTCTGTCTTTCCCTTCTGTTCCCATTCCTTTGACTTTTGTTTTTCCTCTTGAGGGGAGGGGACATAGAGGAGCCTGCTTGGTTCCATGACAGGATGGTTTTGTGTTATCTGGTTTTCTCTGATTCTCTTTTAATTATTTTTTTAAGACTTTATTTATTAGACAGAGAGAGAGAGAGCACGCGAGAGCGAGCGTGCAAGAGAAGGGGGAGGGGCAGAGGGAGAAGCAGACTCCCCACTGAACAGGGAGCCAGCCCTATGGGGGACTCTATCCCAGAACCCTGGGATCATGACCTGAGTCGAAGACAGACGCTTAACCTATTGAGCCACCCACTGTGCCCTGATTCTCTTATTTTCAAATATGTCCTTTACTCTGGGTTTCGTACCTTACAACTTTCATGAAGCTGTACTAAAGTGAACTTGAGACACTCCTAGGAGAAATGGAGTACCACTATGGCTTGTTTGGGAGTAGACAGAGTGGTCAGGTGAGGGATTTTTTTTCACTCTTAAAAAAGTCATTAAGAAGTGGAAAAAAATGCTGATGTTACTAAGGAAGTTCAGGGGAAACCCAGGAAGTATTATGTGGATTCAATGTTTGAATTCCATTGAGGAAGGAAATCTGTCAAGAGCTTATTATTCAGAGATATGAGATACAGCAAAGAAAGTCAATGTCTCTTGGATGGAGGGGGCTCAGGTACTAATGACGATGGGTTTTTTTAGACATTAACTAGTACTCTACATTTTTTGAAAGCTCTTAAATACACCATACCTTTACAGCTACTCAAAAGGCAGGACAATTATTATTTCCATTATAAACACAAAGGAACTGAGGGTTTTAAAACTAAGTGACTTGTTTAAGGCCACACAGCCAATTAAAGGGACCAAAACTGAACCCAAATAATCGAATTCTGGTATAATTGTATTTCACTTATGTCCCCACTCCAAGTTTCAATGTTATCATTATGAAATGTGCTTTAGAGCTAAGGGCTTTCTGGTTCTCTACTATGGAGCTTAGCTCCAAAGTCAATACAACAGATGATTTATTTGTTTCAAACACTTCCTTTCAATGAATATGTGGATCATTAACACAGAGCCCCACAGAATTTTATTTGGAGTCCACGTCTCAGAATAGATTCTCTGCAGTTATGGATCGAAGTACTATTGATATGAAAGTTGGAGTAGCTGAAATGCAAATCCGGGTAGCATGCATAATAGCCATAATGCAGAGAACCCAGATCCCTTTCCTTTTAGCTTTTCCTTTTAGCTTACCTTTCCTTTTAGGTCCAGTTACTCTTTCTTAGCAAGATTCTTTTAGATTAGATTGTAGCTAAGAATACTGAAGCCATCCCTACTCTTCCAAGTATCCCTAGTACATTCTAGAATTTTTTTAGACCGACATTTAGACTTTTTGCTCTGGATTTTTATAATTTCCACTGGGCTCTTGGGAAGTTGGGAGGCTCTGTTTTTTTGTTTTTTAATATTTTCCTAAGAAATTGGAGAGAACTTTGTTTTGAAATGGAGGCTGCTGCAGTGAATCCAGGTCCTGAATCACTTCCACATGTTCAGGCTGTCTTGCCTTTTGAGAAATCTAGACCAATTGTTCTTTAACTTTGTTAGGTTAGGGACTCCTGCAGCTAGACAAAAGTCTTGATAGACAGATGGCCCTTCCAAACTGCCACTGCCAAATAATTCAGAGTAAATGGGAATAATTTCACTTCTTTTAAATGAGGGGTCCAAGTGATATCTATGTATTATTAATTGTTCTCAAATGTGGCCATGTTATATACACCAATACAAAACCTTCATATTTTACTAGAGATCTGAAGGCCTACACTTTAAGCATAACTCAGATTTATAAAATGACTTTACTTGTAGCTCTTGCATCCATGATGTCTAAATGTACAAACCCATTGCTGGTTTTCTCATGGGCAAATCTAGTTATTTGGGTTAACCACAGAATCCTTTAGTGAATCCACTGGATGACTGTGTTTGTATAGCAAAAGACAATTTTTGATAGTGCACTGAAAATTTTATGTTGCAAAATTAAGGCTTATTTCAATATGTGATCTAATAGAATACGTGAATTTTATTTCTACTAGGTCTACTGGAAGAGATGCACAAGGGTGGGAGGGGGGGGGGGAGAGTAGAAATGTTTATGGATCCAAGACCAGCAAAGTGAACTTCAGCTAATAAGACACGTTCACAGATGATCTCTCTTTCCTCCCTAACCTTTAATTTGATGGTTTATATGACAACTATTCAGAAGAAGAAATGACAGACTATGTGACAGCACTCTGTAAACCATAAAGTGCCACATAACTAGAAATACAACCATTTGATCAATTTACCAAGTAATGATGATACCTATACCACATAGAAAATTGCCCTTAATTGATCTCAGGTTATAAGTGCAGTCACATTTACCCTAAATTAACACTGACTTACTACTTGATTTTCTTCCTAAATTCAGTAGTGAGTTACTGTGTTGATGTGGAGTTGTGAAAACTGTCAACCAATTGTGAATCAACCGATTCACACAAAGACATACACAGATGGACTTAATGCTTTGACTTGAGTTGACTGCGAAGAAGGCAAAGTTCATTCTAAGTAACGTTCTGCTTTAGCTGTTCACCTCCATGTAGGGCACCTTGTCTCAGGGTCTGTTATTTTCCATCCCTTCTATTTCCGAACTTAAATTTATGTGCCTTATGTCCTATCTCCTAGATTCCTGCTAGCTGATCTGAGAAACAAGGTTGCTCAGAGGAACCAATTTATTTTCATGTGTTTTGATTCTAGTAAGTAAATTTCTCTGGCAACTCATTTGTCACTTAATAGGGGTGTTCTGGAACCAGAGGTATACCAGAAGAGGGACTCATGATAGGAATTTCAAATACAGTGACTATCACTGGGGTAGGTATTTTCAGATGCGAGAGAATCTATGTGAAATCGTACCACATATGTAGTCACTTCTATGGCAGAGCGCGTGTGAAGTTCTCACTCCTCTGCCTGTCCCATTACTGAGCTGAAAAAGGGCACTAGCTGGGCGGTCAGGAGATCTTAGTTCTAGAGTCATGGAGTCCAGAGATGAAACACCACCTCACCCAACTACTCACCTATTGATTGAGGCCCCTTTACAACATCACTATGAAAAACTCATCCATTCTCTCCTTGAACACTCCTAACTATAGAAACTCAATCCCTTTGGAGGCTGTTTATCCCATCTTGGAGCAGCTAAGACTGTTTACAAACCTTTTCTTTTATTCAGTTGAAAGACTCTCCTTTATAGCTTCCAATCATTGGTCCAGTTCTACCTTTTGAAGCTAAACTGAACAAATTTAACGTCTCTCTCCTCCCAACCATTTAAATAAAGCGAACAGTGCTAATGTTAGCTACCATTTATAGAGTGCTGATTATGCACCAGGAATTGTTTTAAGAGTTTCATTTATTAATTCACTTAATCCTGAAAACGACACTCTGAGAAAGATATATTACTGTTATTCCCATTATAGAGACAATGAAACAAGTGTAGAAAGATTAAGCAATTTTCCCAAGCTGACAAAGTTCCACAGTGCCTAAGGCTGATTTCGGACCTAAGCAATGTAGCCTGTAGAGCTCCAGCCTTACTACATTATGCTGCCCCTGAAGCTCAAATACTTGGATGTTATATGATGCCCTGAGTTGTCTTTTTTGCAGGTTGAACAGCCCTCCGACCTTCAACCATGATATGCCATGGCTTTGCATTCCTTCGTCATCCTAATTATACTCCTCTGAATATGTCCCAGTCTAGTGTCTTTTTAAAAGGTACTGCCCAGACTAGACTGTGGTCTCTAGATATTGAAAATAGAGAATAAGCAATAGTAAATAGAGTGAGTCTATTACTTCTCCATATCGGGGACCACAAATGCAGATTAAGTTTGCACCAGCCTTGTTGTGGCCTCTTTAAGCTGATGGTTCATACAGAACTTGCTACAGACGGAAACTCTCAACCCTGTTTTGCCTCTATGACTTCGGTCTATAAAATGAAGGGCCTGGAGTGAACAATGTCGAAGGATATTTCTAGCTCTAAACACCTAGAATTAAAGAATGTATTACAAAGTCCAATGTGCGTAAGGGATATTGTGCCTGCCAATTCTGTCAGACTTTTCTGCATTTGGCCATTCTCCACAGGGATTCTGTGATTTTTGTGTTTTGGTGGCCAGATGCTTCATGCCTACAATGGGGGTGCTGCTGGGACTTCTAGAAGATGGCTGACAGTGGGGTCTCCTTCAAATCTGAAGGATGACTCCAAACTTTCCCTCGCACTTGCTGTCCTGCCCCTCCTTTCCTACAGCCCCCTCACACCCATGGCCTGTTTCTAGGCCTCCAGAGGGGCCTGCACACTCACCTGTGTGTACGAACATGTGCTTGACGTAGTTCTGTTTGGCGGTGAAAGTCTTGTTGCAGAGAGTGCACTCATAAGGCTTTTTTTCGCCCTGCCCACTGGCTGTGCTGTGGCCTGCAGATGGGGCCAAGGGCTGTGGCGCTGGCAGCTGTGCAGTAAAGGTCGACAGGCCAGGCTGGGACACTGTCACAAACTGGGTCTGCTGGCCTGCCAGGGGCTGTGGCAGGCTGAAGAGGAAAGGCTTGGGGCCACTGCCCGCGGGCTGGGTAGTGAAGAGGGCCGGCAGGTAGGTGTTGCCGGCTGTGCCAATGACCTGTGTGTTGCTGGTCAAGGTCAGAGGCATCCTCAAGTTGCTGGTGAGGGTTTCTGTCTGGCGTAAGTAGAGCTGGGTACTTGGCAATGGCTGCCCGATAGACGTGTTGACGGAAGGCTGCTGCAGGACGCTCTTGTCGGAGCTGTTGCTGACAGTGATGACCGTGTTGTCCATCTCCACCTCGTTGCATCTTTCCGGGGAGGAGGCACCTGTCTCTAGCTGGTGCGGCTGTGGGCCGCCCTCGGCGGGAGCTTCCGTGGCTTGCTCGGCTTGCGCAGGTTCGGCCTGGCCATCCCGCGCCACGCCAGGCCCGAACTGCTGCTCCACCGAGTCAGGCTCGGTGCCGATGGAGGAACTGACGCCCGAGTCGAAGCTTTCGCCCTTGGGCTCACTCTCAGTGCCCTCCGCCTGGTCGGTGTCTTCCGTGCACTCCTCGGACTCGTTGCGCTCCAGGATCTGCACCCTTTGCTGCCCATAGTAGTCGTAATCGTCCTCCATCTCCTGCTTAATGTGGATGTTGCCCACCAGGGTCTGGATGCGCACTGGCCGGGGCTGCTTGCGGCAGTGCGTGGTCTCGGGGGTGGTGGACAGGTAGCGCTCCATTTGCTGCGAGCGCTCGTGGATGCGCGTGATCCAGCTGGGGTCCTCCATGTGGTGGTCACGGGGCAGGCCGAGCGCAGTCTCATGGTGGCTGACCACCGCACCGCTGTAGAAGGAGCGCTCCCCGCTGCCGTTCTGCATGGAGCATGCGTACAGCGCCGAGTAGATCCTGTCCACGCTGTGCTGCGGATGGCTCTGCAGGTAGCCCGACTCGGTGTCGCTGCTCTGGCCCGATGTGCCCGACTCGGGAGTGCCCCGTGGCGTGTCCTGGCCCGAGTCCTGGATCCCCGGGAACACATCGCCCACGTTCTGCGAAACAATGCGCGTGCACTCATCGATGACTGTTTTGATCTGCAGGATGCTGGCGGCCGTGAGGATCTGCAGGGCTTCCGACTGCGAGACGCGCAGCACGCCGCTGTACATGAAGTCAATGAGCTTTTGCACCGACTGCACCGACACCACGGATGGGATCTCGATGTCGCTGTAGCCCAGCAGCAGCTTGTCCTGGAAGAAGGGGCTGCCGGCTGCCAGCACGCAGCGGTGTGCGCGCAGCATGCTCCCGTGGATGCGCACCGTCACGTCACAGAAGTGGCCACGGTTGCGCTGCTCGTTGAGGGTCTCGAGCACGGAATTGCTGAAGTTGTGAAGGTTGATGCTGTGAATGCGCTCGGTCATCCCCTTGCAACTGATGTCACCTGCGCGGTGGCAAGACAGACACAAGACAGGGTGTGTGGGTCAGAGCTAGCTGGCTGCATTCCTAACACCCAGGTCTCAGATGGGTCACGCTCATGACTCCTGGAAGCACCCCCACCCCCGACCTTGCAGGCACACGCGGGCTCTGTGGTGAGGTGGACATGCTTTGCACAAGGATTGGGCTGCGCGCGGATGATGGCCTACGGGAATGAGGCCTTGGATTTGGCTCCAACAAGATCCCAGCTATTTTGGGTATTGAATCCCTATTAATGCCCTAGAGCTTCAGCCAGGGTTGCCAGTTGAAGTAGGACAGCCTAATAAACAGATGGGTCATTTGCCTGCTCTTCCTACAACTTCAGCACGTAAGAACTGAGAAACAAATGGAAGACTGGTTCTCGTGGAACGCTCTCTTTCTACTTTAGACAGGTCTTTTTCCTTCAGAAAAGCTTACATTTTCCCCAGTTTTTCAAAACTCCTGATTTTATTCATAGCAATAATATTCATAATTAAAAAAAAAGAAACTCCCTTCCTATTTATTACTTTAAATGTATATTTCTCAATCCACACCATGTTATGGAAAACCCCCTGGAAAATCCAGTGAAGACCAAGATATCCACCAAACAGCTGCCGCCATGTTTTTCACTTGCAGGACAGACTCTAGGACACAGCCTGCTAGATAAAAGGGCGCTCACCCACTGCTTTCTGTATCTACACACTCTTCTTGTCACCTCCCACAATCTGTTTGAGGACTTTCTAAATTGGTGATATGTAACATGGGTCGTGTTCTGCATTTCCTGAAGCTTAATGAGGAAGGAATGTTCAAAAGGTCAGACATGGCAGCACTGACCTGGGAGACTGTGATATTCTAGGTGATCATATTTAGTGTTCAAACTGGGCACTTCTGAGAGTGAAAGGGAGCAATGTTAATAATTAGGTGAGGACAGCAGGAGTAAACGGGGAATGGGCTGTGTGATCACCCTAGGCGATTCCGTATCCTGTGCACTTGCTACAGGGAAGTATCAAAGGGCTCCCAGTAGGAAGGCAACAGTCAGCTATGGGGAAGCTGTCCATAGCCTGACCCATCGTCACCCTTATACCCCGGGCTCTGAAGACAAGGGATAACAGTTACATTTGGAATGTACAGATTGAGAATTAAAATGAGTGGCTGTAACATGAAGGCTTAGGGCTTTCCTATTTTTCTGCCTCACTTCTCAAATGACTCTAAAAAATCCCTCTCTCCAAACGGTTCTTCATTTATAGTCCCCATTCTGGCCTTTGCAACTGAACAGTCAGCTTGAGAGAGGCAAAGTAAGTGGGCTTTCACAACCAGGCAGCCCAAACACTGATTGTTGGCCTATGTCTGGGATCCCCGTGTCTTGTGAAGGGTAGCCCGCCAGAGGTAGTGACCTGGGCAGATGGGAGGAATGACCACCTCCTCAGGCTCTTTCTCCTCTCCCCTAGAAGAGAGGTCCAGTTCAGGAAATTCTGAGCTCCACGACCTCTGCCTTGCTGCACTCGATCTCCTCATGCTGTCTGAGCTCAGTCGGTGTGAGCGCATCCTTTTATATACTCATTCATTTCCTTTGTTCCCATCTTTACATGTTGTTGGCCTCACATATATCCAGTTAACTTAATACATGCTTAGAGGCTCTATGTTCACTTTCAGTTATAGGATTTGCACTGATTTTTACATAAGAGAGTTCCTTCTTGTTCTGACTTCCATTAGGTCTGTGAAGTGCCGAAAATAATGCACTGGGCTCCAATTTCTATTTTTTTCACTGTTGTAAAAACAAACTGTCTTTGCCAGATTAAAGAATCATGGTGAATCCTCTCTGATTGTGCTAATACCAAGTACAGCCTCAGAGGAAGGCCCCAATAACCCAGGAATATGTTCAGGAATCAGTCAGCAGACTAAATTCTAAGTTCTTGCCGAGTACCCCTGTGCACAGAGAGCAGGATAACAACAAGAGCAAACATTCCTTTTTTTTTTTTAAACGCTTACTGGGTATTATGAGATTATTTCATTTAATCGTCACAGCAACCCTTACCACGTGGGTAGTATTCTTATTTTTTTAAAAAATATTTTATTTACTTATTATTTGACAGAGAAAGAGAGAGAGCACAAGCAGGGGGAGCAGCAGAGGGAGAGGGAGGAGCAGGCTCCCCACTAAGCAGAGAGCCCGATGCGGGACTAGATCCCAGGACTCCGGGATCCCATTTTTCAAATGAGGAAACAGGCCATATATATGAAGAAGCTTGCTCAAAGTCACATAGGCAATGGGTAGCAGAGCTGGCATTTGAACTTGGGCAGGCCTGACTCTCGAGTTTTCACTCTTACCTGCTTCACTGTATTGCATGCATTGCCCTAAATGAAGTCTGGCCCCTGGGTGTCCATACATCTACTGTAAGGCTGTGTGAAAGAGTCTGTTCAGTATGTTCTCCAGCTGCTTCTAGACCTACCCTTGAATTAGCATGGTGTTCATGTTTCTAGACCTTGGGACATAGTCTCAGTAAATCTAAAAGACATCTATTTTTTTTTTTTTAAGTTTATAAATGAAACAACACAAGAGATAAAACAACTTGTCTTGACACTAAAACGTAGAGTTTTCTAGATATAGTTTTACTATCACTAAATTCTTTTTATTTAAGTAAAACACTAAGCACTATAACTGGATGAGTCTGATAAAATAACCATCTCTGAGGAGGATGAATTTATTAAATGACTTTTTTCCCACACAGGTGAAAAAACTCTTTAAACACACATTTGCTCTTAGCACCAGTAACAGCAATATCACTAGATTTGTCATGTATGATGAAGAGTTGTCTTGTTTCTGATAATTATGGGAAGAAACTACAATAAATATCCTAATAATTAATACCCATGTAGCATTTCACAGTGTACAAAACTCTTTCACATAAAACAACTTGGTCTTTCCTTAAAACCATCCTATATGTTCTTAGGACATGTCTTATTATTATTATTTGATGTAAGAAAAGGTTGAGGCTATCAAATTGTTTATGTGATTTACCCTAAGTTTTACAGAGCTAGTAAGAGGCAGGATTGGGATTAGAACCCACACTCCTGGATGCTTTTTATTTTTTTTTTTCACTCAATAACATTGTATCACTGAGGAATGGAACTCAGATTGCCTGAGGCTCTAAGGCCATCGTAATCTTCAGGACATAGAAGAAAAGTTAAAAACACTGGGAGGGATGATGGAGGTTGCGTCAAAGAGGGAAGCAATCAACAGCAGAAGGTGTCCTCATACTATGCACACTCAGACACCCACGCACACACTCGCAGTCTCATGAGAAAAATTCAAAGTGCTTGTTTGACTGAACTGGCCGAGTCTATCTAACCAATCAGGTAACCCTATAGAGATAATCAGAAAAAACTGTGAAATGGTCTGAATTATGATTCCTGCAGTAATGTCTCCAACGTCACTAAAAACCACAGAGAAAAAACTCAAACTTGCACACGTGTACAACCCGACCCGGCAAACCTAGCTGGATTTTTACAGACACAATTTTTAAACATCTCCCTGAGTATGCTGGCCCCACACCGCAGTGAGCAGCCATGAAAGGCTGAATGGGCTTTGCTGATACGGGTACAGATGCGATGGGGGACCCTGCCTCTCCATTCAGGCACGCCTCGTTCCTCCCGCACACAATGCTGAAGCAATTCTTTCCCAGGCTTTCTTTTATATTTCACACTAATACAGTGGGAAAAAGTTTCTGCCACAGCAAGGCAATGTCCAGGCTTTTGTGAAGCAGGTCCTTTCATCCAATGGGCATTAATGTATAGATTCCAATGGAATAAATCTGAAATACTCTACTGTAGAAGATTTGTTCCCCATTGAAAACAAATCTTGATTAGATGGTTATTCAGGGACTGTATAGGAAGGAATGGTGTGAAAATGCTAACTCCATTCTTTCCTAGATTGGCACTGAATAGGCATTTGGGCCATTCAAAAAAAAAAAAAAAAGAAAGAAAGAAAAGAAAACACCAACCACACTCTCAACTCCACAAAACCATACAACTTTACAAAGATTATGTATATTTGGGGATACCACATCACCCCAAAAATACCCCCACAGTGGTATGAACATAGAACCGATGGGATAAAATGAAAAGAGTGATAAAAATGATTCTCTGTGTGCTTAAAAATAATAATCAACCTTCTTTCCACTAGAGTAAAAATACAGAGTCAGCCTGAGATGGCATTCACTAGAAACACGCAAGGAATCCTACCAACGTGAGTGGTCCTGTATGCTGAATGACTGTGTTCTGTGAGCTAGCACAATAAGGACGGGGCTGCAGCAGGGTGAGGACTGAAGGGGAAATCGGCTCGTGGTGAAAGAGGTGATGGAGGGCCCGCTCTGCCTTGTAGGAACCCCGCTCCTGCCTGTCTCTTAAACCGCGGGTGTCCGGGGACAGGACTTAGCATGAGAATGAAAAACTGCTTGTGCGCAAGGGAAAATGAACAAGAAAGGAAACAGCAGGCAATACGATCTCCTTTAATTAGGTGTGAGATCCAGTCCTTTCTCAGCCTGGATATATAAAATGAGACCAGTGCAAGGGTGAGGTGCTACAGAGGCAGATGGGAATTTCAAGTCTCTGGGATTCGGGAGGGAACACAAGCTCTCAAATTAAAACCCACATGAATTTCGGTCAAGTCCACATGTCTAAGTCAAATGGCAGGGCCGGAAAGCCCTTGAGCCTTCAATCTGGGCCACCAGGCTCACATGAGGTAAGTGGGTCAGCTCATGAACTAGGGCTGGGGTGGCCAGGCCTCCACAGCCCAGTGTCTCACATCACACTCTATTCCCCATTGCACGTTGGTACCTTTACCGTGTTGAGGTTGCCTTTTCATATATGAGGTGATTAGTGGTGGTCCTAAGCAACTTACCAAGTCGGTCATGCTAGGGAAAGACCCATCCCTCTCCTGAGAAAGCAGGATGCATGTGGTAACTCAGATTCCTTCCTCCCCAAATCTACATCTGTTACCACTGCCAGGGTGAAGACCTCAGTCACGTCCATGTCATCTCTGTGCTGGGTTGGGGGGCAACCACTGAGCCTCTGCGTGGCAGGAGGCTAGACCTTGCTCGCTCACCGTCTAAAGCACATGGGCCTACACAGGCTTTCTATCTTGCCGGCATCATCACAATCTCTGTGAGACAAGGAAAAGTGAAGGATTCCATAAAAACCTGCTTTTTGTTCCCTTTCCTGCTTCTATTCTTGCTAGGACCTGCACCCCTCCACTACACATGCCTTCATGTATGTCCCCTTTATAAGGGGCAAGGAGTTAATGATTTCTTTGGAGTCTCCCAGCACAACAGATAGCATCTAAGGAGTGACCAGGTGAGGCCATCATGTGCGTATTCCAGACCACTGACGCTAGACGTCTCGACACCAAGACCCCCTGGCTCCAGGAGTAAGTGACTTATGGTGGACACCAGGACTCTGTCTTTGTTCTGACCCATTCCTGGATGCCTGAGAGGACACGCGCATTAGACCACAGTCATCAGTAAAAACCCCCAGACCTCAAGCAATGGTGAGACTCCTTCCTTTTCTAAGTCTCCCAGACTTACCTGCACTCTCTCTATACCTTCAGTTAACTCTGCTTTCACCTCCTGCTGGCTTGCATTTGATTTCTATCCTGAGCGTAGCCAGGGACCCTCTAGGCTGATCCTATGTGTCTGTCTCTGGACCCACAAACCCGCCCGAGGCATCATTTGGAAGGTGGCTGCGGGCACTGGGAAAATCACGTAAACAAGTGGAAGGTGGCAGGCAGGACAAGACTTCCTCTTACACCTAGTATAGCACAGCTCTCATTGCCACCGGAGATGGACCATGGGAGGGTCATCAACCTGCAGGAAGGAGAGCTGTACTGTCTTACGCACCCACTCCTGGGTGTAAAGGGGATGTTTGGGCTGTCTCCCTGTGGTTAGACTTGACCTCTATCGTCTAAGCCCAAGGTACAGGAATCATTAAAGGCTGTTTTCTTTTTTCCCCTTCTTTTCTTCCTAACCATTGGTAACAGAATTGTTCTCATAAAACATAATTGTTCAACTTTCAAGAAATTTGACTTTCAAACATATTTTCTGGAAAATACCACCTAGGAATGTTGGGAACGGTCTGTATATACTTTTGTAGTCACTGCTTATTATTTTAGGTGGACAGAAATAGTCAACTACCTAACTTGCTTCAAGTGTTTACAACACCATTCTATTTATGATCTCAGTACTATAGTTGGATATGTCTTTCCTACTCCTTGAACTTTCGTTCATACGTCTAAGGAATTTCCATTCATTTTGGAGAACAGTTTAAATATTGGAAGGTCCTTAGGAAGTGTATGTGTGGGCTTTAGGGGTAACCCAATTTTTTCATGAATGGGCATGTTCCTACTTTCACAGGGATAAGGTCAGTGGCTTTCTTTAGAATCTCAAAGAGGTGTGTGTTCCTCCTCAAATTAAGACCTGCAAATCGAGAATCCAGTATCTCTCCTTAGGCTGCTCTCAACTACTCTGAGTAATCACAGCCTCTGAAACTGATGCTGCCTTCATCTGATGAAGCCCTCGGGCAGGCTGGGGCATCCCCTTTACTTAAGTTATGTGATCAACTCAACAGTCTTCGGCCAAGGTGACGGCAGTTGCCTCTCTGAAGAGAATGACTTAAACATAAAAAGAGGATTGAAGGGGAAGAGAGGAAACAGAGAACAGGAATGAGAAAGTACTAATGCTAGCTGAGATCTGGAGGAAGGTCGCAGAGCTAGACAGTTTGACAGTTGCTGGGGCCAAACACAGTCTTTAAGCAGGTGGATCCCTTTCAAGGGTTAACACAAATCCACGGATGAACTAGGAAACATCCTTTAATGGTTTTTCACTGTGAAAAATGAGATACTGTGGTATGAATAAGCATAAACTTAACCTGCACTTTTCTTCTTCTTTTCTTTTTTTTAAGCTAATCTAGCCAACAAGTTAGACTTCACCTGTAAGTCTGTAGTATTTCAAACTGATGGTCAGCTTTTCTGTGTTTGTTTTTCTCTTTCCCTCTCTTCTTTCCTCCCTACCCTCTCGCCTCTTCCTCCCTCTCCCTTCCTTCCCATCCTCCATCCCCCCTTCTTTCCTTCTGCTGCACCATTAAGTTTTCCTCAACTTCAAGTCTGGGGAACATGGGGGCAAAACTGTGAAGTAAGAACACATTGGCTCTGTGATCTTCAGGCCTATCCCCAAATCTGGACCAAGCCTCCATTCCTTCCTCTCTCTTCCCTCTACCAAAAAGTAAGAGTTTTACATTTTGTCTGCAGGATAGGAAGAGACTGATAATACTAGTGGGACTTTCAGGGCCAAAGGAAAAGTCCCAGGGAAGCCCTTTTACTTGGCTCTGAAGGCTTTCACAGTTCCCCTCAGACAGCCCAGGCCTTTGGTGTGCTTGACTCCGCATTCATGCTGCTGTTACCTCCAAGAAGGGACTGAGAAATGCCTGATTATGCATCTAACATTACAAATATAATGGATTGATACATGAAGCTGTTTGGGTCATTTGAATTTTCACCAACTTATGAGTGAAACATTTACTGAGAATACCCTTGTGTAAATGGATCCATAAGGCCATAGGTGATCTGAAATCTCAAACAGCGGAAGAAATTCATCCATAAGGACCTTTGATATTTGAAACATACATTAATCAATCAGCTTCTCTCAGACCTCAGTGCCCAGGAAAAGTTGATTCTACTTTTATCTTTGTGGACCCTGTGAAAATCATACCTGTAGTTCAGAATCAAAATTCAGGTCGCATTTTCATATTTCACAATGATACGGGACCTCATGGTATGCTTTTCTAAGTAAAATTTACACCCAGCCTCATTTGAGTGTCAATTCCTTATTTTACTTGAGCACTGATTTCTTTTTTATAGTTATGTAAAAGTATATTTTCCTCCATATTTGCTAATGTACTGAGTATCCTTTTAAGCTAACTGAAATCCTTTTAGTTATCAGGTGAGGATATAATCAAACAATCAGGAAGTAATTGAACATCAACGTTATGGAACCCATTCTAAATGTAAGTTAAAACTTCGGCTTCAGGTTATTATCAAGCTACACACTCTATGAATTTCTATACTTTAAGCATCTGATTCCAGTGGCATAGAACACTTGATGTTCAAACGCCTTCTTTATTCTCTTGTAGTACCGCTTGTGAAAGCTAAGTTTTAACTCTGGGAACAAAGGCATTGGACAGCTATAATTCTAGACAACATTCTGAAAGACACCTATGCCCTCATGCCGAAGCTGCAACGAAATGGCTTCTTCTTGAGGAGGGAGGACCTGCTGGGACTAAGGGGGAAAGTCAGCGAAATCTGAGGTTGATGCCTTTAAATCCTCTTAGATCCTAAACCTTTCGAGACACCTTTTAGGAGTTTGATTTTTTTTTTTTTTTTTTATAAAGCTCTTTCCTTACAAATTTAGCTGCTGCCCTATTGTAACCTTTTCTTTTGTTCACTAAATCTGGGGAACAAAAACACAGAGATGCTGCATCCGTGGGTGGATAAAAAAATGAACAAAGGGATCTACTTAAAGTCGCAGTGAAAGTTTGCAGTTTGAACTTGGCTTTGGATAGGCCTTAAAGAAGAAGCTTTATATTCAAATGCGCAGTTAATAAGTTAGGTCCTTTTTTTCTGCTTGAAAGGAAATTATACCTTTAAAAATTGTTTATATAAAAACCAGCATCTTCTTACTAATCTGTTCTTTTGATCTGTAGATCATGATATACTCATTTTAAAGGAAAAATAAAGTTTTATCTTTAGTGAGTTCAAAGATCCTGTGTAACTCCCAGGAAGGGCATTCCTTTGGAAAATATCAACTGGTGTTAGAGTATAGTTCTGTAAGAAATTAATTTTTCAACTTTGGGGAAACTTTTATCTGAACTCCAACGAGTGAGAAAACAGAACCCCATCGTGTCATTTTAAGAAGCTGTTTTACTAAAATAATCACAGAGCTTTCCCCCAAGCCACAGAGCTTCCTTTGGTCCTCAGTTGTTGCAATATTTTGAAACTGCTTTTGAAGCAGATCTCGAGAGTTACGTTCAAGTGTTCTCTTCGCTTATGTCTTCCTAGAAAAAATAAGTTCCTTCCAATGTGACACCTGGTTTTCAAGCACAGTTTGTCGGTAAAAGGGGGCTATGCTATTTCTCCACAGAGGGTGTGGGCTTAAGCCATGATAGATGGTTTTACTGAAAAAAATGAAGGCCTTCTATCTCAAAGCAACAAGAAAAAGCCAGGGGAAAAGGTAAATTTGTTTTGCTGGATTATGAGTTAAGTGAGAGGCACAGAGGTGGTTTGATGTGGGCTAGTTTAAGACAAGTAGCTGAAACTACATCTCAACAGCCCACCTAGGGTGATCCATTATAAAACCAGGCTCAGGATTTCCTTAAGAAAGAATAACACAAGTCCTTTTGGCTCATGCTAAGATGAAGAAGATCCTAGATAAATGTTGGAACTCAAAACCTTGGGAGACACTGGTAAGTAAATGAAGTAGAAGGCATACTTCATAATTATTCTAATAAGGAATAAGATATTTAATTTTTATTGTATTCTTATATGTCCTTTCATATAATATTTTTATATTATTTACATGTCATAAGAGCAAGGATATTAAGCTGTTAAGAGAGTCTTCTCTAGCTATAGGTAACATTTTAATGATCTCATCTTACTTCACTCGTTTGATCTTGTTTTCTCACTTTCCCAAATAAAATCTCTGCACCAATATAAGAAGTCGGACATTTTGCCATCCTTTGCATGTACTGCATTTGTTCTTAATTCTCTTCTGCTGAATTTGTCCTGAGTACTGAAATAATTGGGCTTTCCCTACTTACTGAACCTTATGCACTACTGAAAGTCCTATTCAAAGTTCTTTCTTTGACTCCAGCCTTTGATTGCTGGAGTCCATTCTGAGTTCTCGCTTTCCTTAGTGCCAACCGGTTGGTGAGGTAAGAGAGTGAAACATTAATTTCTGTTTTGGTCTCCCCCAGCCCCCACTAAACGAGAAAACTTTCCTAACAATAAGGCAATTAAGAAAGGCTAAGCTTGTACACAGTTCTGGGCTCCCTTGCCTCAGGAAGTTGTAGCCTCAGAGTCCAAATCAGAAGTTAAGCCTTCAAGACAAAGCCCTAAGACAGAGGGCTTTGTTTTTGGAATCTAGGCCCTCTAAGGACAATTAAGCTAGGCCCTTTCTAGGGTGAAGAGGGTGGGGCTGGTGCTTTGGAATTACACTGAGGTGGACCGACTCCCAGCTTTCCTCAGGCTAGTTCTTTACCGTGCTATAACTACAGCTACAACTGCAAATTACTGGACCCTTCACACTGCCCAACACGTTTCCTTACATTGAGGAGGTCCTAACTGAGTATTTGTCAGGGCAGGTCTCCACTGAACTTCCCAAACATGCTGCCAGTGTAGCTGGGAACTTCCGGTGGCACCTCTTCTCTGAGGTATGTCTGTATGTGATAGTCCTGGGGGGTCTTTTCTTTCTGTCTCTGCAGTTTTGTGTGATGCTCTTCCCCCTCTCCTTTACTATCTACTACCTCTCCTCAAGGAATAGTCATAGTTCTATTTTCAGCATGAATTTGAGGTCTAAGGCATTTGGTTTTTCAGGTGTTCACTAAGTTTCTCACATTCTGTGCCCAATCACTTATGGTTTCTGATACAGGCCTTAGTGTCCCCACTCCTGGATTCCATTTCTGCCCAAGAGGCAGCTCATTAGGTCTTCCTGTCCTCTGAGGAGTCAGTGGAGCTCAAAGCAGAGCCAATACCTTACAACCCAGAGTACGAAGAGACAAACAAGCTCTGAAGGGATATAAAAATGATCAGGCCAAACCCCCACTCTTAGCTTTCCTAAGTTAAACTGCTTGCTCACACATATTACAGAGATATCTATCAATCAGCTTTGATAACTGGGTATTATTTTTGCATCAACAGTGTCGGAGGGAGATTGTTTAGAATATTTTCACTTGGTGGCCACTGGGTGTCCTCATTTACAAAGTAAATAAGTAAATACATGCTTTTTATTGTAGGTCACCAGAGGGAATACAAGACAGTGGGTTTCTCTTTGGCCTTTCACATAATGGATAGAAATTTATTACGGAACTTAGAGCCAGGTCAGATATTGGTAGTTTGTAAACGCTCAGGTAAAATTGGTAAGGTTTATAACCAAAGTAACTGCAGGTTCTAGACAGAATTTGCAAGGCCATTTCCTCAACAGAGGGGACTGTGATCCAGCTATTAGAACGAGCTCTTATTTGTTTGAAAATTGGCATGGGATTTTGACTATCTGTGTGGAGAGCCTGGAGAGAGGAGCAGAGAAGGTCTTAATTTAATCTTTAAAAGAAAAGAGAACACCAAATATCTCCATGGGATATTTGTTAGATTCTGTTTTTATCTCAACTTCTCTGAAAACCAATTAAAAATAATAATGAGAAAGATAAAATATGTCCTTTTCCTGGAAACCTACAATAATGAGGAAAAACAGTACATTGGATAGGGTCACATAATGATTAGGAATCATTTCAAATTTAAAGACAAAGATTTAAATTATTTCTTCGTCGGCCAGTTATCACACCTGTAAAATGAAGATGCTTTTGCTTCACTGGGATGTGGTAGGGGAACGAAATATGGAGGCATGTAGGGTTCCTAGGAAAAGAAACTATACCTGATAGATTTTAGGGCAGTACTTATATTCTAACTGTCCTTGGGTGACGTCGTGTGTCTCGTCCCTGATGGCAGAAGGCAGCAAATCAAGGCTAGAGCACACGTAGCCAACAAATGTTTACTGACTCAACCACTCTAAGGCACCAGAGTGACCCTGTTCGGCCATCACTTTGTGCTCTGTAAAGGGATTTTATTTGTGCATGCCTAGAATTGTCAATGCTTCTAAACTTCTATTAATATATCCCTCATTAGATTCTTTCCCTGCAAGGCCAAAAGGATTTCCATCTCCCTACCCTGTAAATTTCTTGAGATATAGACACTGCTGCTAAACATGTAACAATACTTGCCTTCTGCTGTTGGACGTAATCAACTAGCTAACCTTTTTCAAAAGTACAGTGAACTCTGCTGCAATCATTTTCTCCTCAAGTGTATAGCCTCAGCTTAATTATTATTCTCTGGCATGTTGTTTTAGTATATAAATCATCCATACGATTCTGTGCCATCACCAACAATTCATACAGATAAGATCAGGGAGACTAGGAAGCCCCGTGAGCTCTTCACTGCCTTTCAGAGGTCTTATTGGCTTTACTTTATAGCTTTTTTCTGTTTTTAAAAGACCACCTGCCCATGCCTCTCATACAGCTGTCTGTAACTCTCCATCAACCGTTTAAATGCTCAACAATGCACAACAGCCAGGCTACTTGCACCCCGAGATTCTACTGAAGGATCACAATGGACGCTGAGTGTATGGAGAAGTATCCCATTTCTTCTAAAGATTCTTAAATTCCTGGGATGTCTAGCATTTTCCAACTCTTTAATTAGTAGATTCATTTTTGAACCACCGTAACCCCAAAGACACATATCCGCAGAGCCCTCCTGATCGTGTTTTCCCCTACGCCTTTACTCCTTTCAGTTTCCCCAGTTTGCTCCTTTAATTTCACTTTCAAAACTTCTTGAGGCTCAGTGGCTGAACACCACACAGCTCAGGTTTTATCTGATGTACCGGCGCCTGGTGTGGTCTAAGGCTCACCGGTGTTTTTGTTCTTGAAGTATAAGACTGAAGTTCTGAAACCTAGACTCCAACACAAAGGAAATCATTAGCTCGTTTTAAATGTCGCTTTCTCTTCCCTCCTGCCCCCCCCCCCCTACTCACCCCAGTGCTTCCTTAGTCCAATGCACTGGCCACAGATGGCAACCATATTCCAAAGCTGAGTATATACAAAATCGTGCCATGGAGAACAGAGTGGCTTCAAAGTTAGCTTTCTTTGGTGGAGACTCTAGAGGAGTGAACTCATCTCTCATTCATTTAATCCTCTATTCATTCAGCCAGGAGTCTGTTTTCCTGCACATTCTTCTAGTGTCCAGCCAGTTGAGGGAGGATGGGTGGGAAGAACTCTCTTGAGGGCCCTTCCAGCAGGAGGGCACTGGGATTTTAAGCCAAGCTCTTGTTTCCCTGGGCCAGCTCTGCCTGCTGTTGATCAAATCACGCCAGTCCCATGAGAGGAGCTGGGGAGCACTGCGTGGGGGGTAGATTTCCCAAGAATGGCCTCCTTGCTCGACTGACAGCACACGCTGTGTCCCCTAGACAAGGATTAGACCAGGGGAAAAAGGTGAAACAAGGAGGAGGGTGGGGGTCGCAGAAAACTCTGCTGGATGGTACGGTAATGGGAGATGGGAGTGGGAAAAACCTTTCCTTTTTCTTGTTTCAAGGTTTGCTGGAGCTTTCGCCTAATCATCTGTTTGAGCATCTTGAAAGTAAGTATCTATTTTCATGATATCTATCAAAAACAGGCACCAGATTATACTACAAACTTGACCTTAACCCTGCCATATTGTTACTAGAATCAAAACATGTAGCAGCCTACATCCAACAGAAAACCATTCTGTTTTCCCAGCATAAAAATCAGAGGGTATCTACGATGCACTTTGTTTTGTAGGTCTGCTGAAGGGGAAAAAAAAAACCCAGTAAGAAATCCGTACTTATACTTTCAGCCATGGACAGAACGTTCACAAACACGGTCTACCCTTCCTTTCGCTCCGCTCTTCCCCACCACGTTCATTCATTCAACAACTATTTGCTGAGCACCTGCTACGGCCAAGCACTCTGCTAGGTACTAAGGATCCAGCAGCGAACAAGAGAGGATTTCTGCCCTCACCAGTTCTTCTGCTTGGTCCAAATAAGCATTTAATAATTTAACTTGCAGCATGGTATTCGAGGAACAGGGATGATTTGTCTTACCTACAATTTCTTCTGAATCTTTCTCAAACATACTTCTTGAAGCTCCAGTCTCCTTTAACTAAGATGTTCTGTCTTGACTCCCTCTTTTTCTATTGTGATCTTTGTTCATTTCTTGGCTACAATGTTGAGAGTTCAGATCACAACTGCTACCTTTTTTCTTTTCCTTTTTCTTTTGGTGGGACTGCAACCTTGAGGGATTGTTACTTTTCAAGCTACACATATATTTTCTCTGTAAATATCGTACCATCTAATCTGTGTCGTTGGATTCTGCTGATTAGGCATCAACATACAATTTAAGGAATACTGTATAAGAGATACAGAAATCACAACTCAGTACGTCATTGTTTTAAAGCTCTGACTTGGGGCTTATAGAGACTTCATACAGTCTAGTTTAGCATTTGATCTGCACCTCTTACTAAGAGACTTATAGCCCAAATTCCACACCCACATGTCCCTGGAATGCTATACTCAAAATGCTCTGGAGTAGCAAATATCCAAAATGATCTCCATTACCAAAAACTATGTGGGCACCAGAGGGAAAGGAAGGGCTTACTTGGTGTAAGGAGCCAGCAAGTCTTACTGAATTTCTTAAGAATATTTATATTTTTTTCAACTCCTGCAAACTGCTTTGGAATGGAAGAAGGCGAGTGAGCTGGGCGATTCAGAGCACTCTTTCTCGGCAGCGAAACACATTTACTCTTCTAACTTTGCCTCTATTTCCAATCATTTCAAAATACTCTGAAGCTATCAGGCAGACTCTTTCGGAAGGATGAAAGATGCGTCTCTTTGGAGAAGGGCCCTGGGATGTGGCAGCGCAGCATCTGCCCATTCTCAGGACCTGCTCGTTTGGCCCTTTCAGCTCTCAGTGCCGGGAGCTGACTCTGTGGAAGGAGAATACACAGCACGGCCAGGTCCAGCTTCTACAGAGACGTATCCTGAGCTAAGACAGCGCACAGATCCCTTCCCTAGAATTCAAAAATCTCTCATTGACTGGAATGCACTTGAGGACAAGAAGGAACTTAATAGATCAATACTATCTTACCAAATCATCATATAAATAATACTCTAAACCTTCCCTATCCTAAGAAGAAAAAAGTCAGAAAGGTTTTTTTTTTTTAACTTGTTTGAGCTACAGTTTCCTTATCTCTAAAATGGAACATTTTGTAAGAATGATAGTATTTGACACACAGTGGATGCTTCGTAAATATTAGTCCTCTACCAATTTTAGGACAAAAACCGAACCAAGACAAATGAGGGAGTGAAGGAAGGCAAAAAGGTAATGGAGAGGCTTCTCAGTCTACCGGGGCCTGAATCTAAGAAAGGGTAAGGAGGGGGGCACTGGCTTTTTCTTGAAGTGAGGAGGGTCCCTGTCCCATGTGTTCTCCTACAGATCCGGGCCTCGAGTTAGTCACTCTCGGGGGGCTGGAGGGTGGGGAGGATGTGGGCTCTGCTACTGTGAACATACATCTTTTATGTTGCATCAATTTTAGTACATATTTACTTAATAATTTAAAACATTTCAACCAGAGCTAATGCTCAGAATCACTGAGTGTTGGCTGTCCTTCTAGTGCTGTTTTAGGAGCTTTCCATATAGCATTCCATCTCATCCTTATAATAAACCCCAGGAGACAGATACTATTTGCATTCTCATTATGCACACGAGAAAATGGAAATATAGGGAGGTTAGGTAAAGACACGTAAAAGGCACTCACAGGCTGAAGTTCACATTAAAAAGCACACATATGTAGACCGTGGGTGTGAGAACACATTTTCTCAGCAACACATGGTCCAAATCTATTCCATGATCAGAGATTGAAGAAGTCGCTTTAGAAGTCTGTTATTATACTTGCCTCCGCCTGCAGGCATCTTGAGGGGACTTGAAAGAGCTTTAGGAACCAGTCCACATTTGGATGCTCACATCGGACTTGCTTCTGAGTTTACTTTTGGGGGTCAGGTTTGAGCATCCGGATTCTGTTTGGGATATACCATGGGGGAAGTGGCTCTCTCCTTCTTTTTGTCCTCTGACCCCAGCCTGAAGAAAGCTATACATTGTGTCCCAGAAAAATACCCACATAGGCAAGCACACATGTGAGTATATCTTCTTAGGAGGTTCACAGACTCTGAGAGGGAGGTCTGGTACCATAATACCAAGCCTCCAGGCCAGCATTTCCTCTTCTAAAGGAGTCCTTCTGGAGGGAGAGGGTTGCCTCTGCCTGAAGCCTCTGCCTGGATCACTGCCCAAGGACAGTGCCCAGGTCTGCTTGGAGTGCCTCTCAGCATGTTAACCCAGGATTAATGTCTACTTCAGAAACCCAGGATCCAACCACTCCTCCAGGACCCTTAGGTCAGGAATAAAATGGAATAAATCAGATTTCTGGGGGTTTCCTTAAAATTGGGGGGGGGAAAATCCTAATCAGCCCTTAACTGCATGCAGAGACCTACAATATTTCCCCAAGGAAAAGCTATGCATCCTTTGCCCTGGAGTTAACACCCGATGGTTGAAGTTCAGAATTTGCATGTGTATTTTCTGTGAGACATGGAATTATGCTCTATAGCTCAAGTGAATATATACCTTTCTTCTACTGTTTCCTTTATATCTAAGTACCGGGTCAAGGCAGAGAGACAATAAGTGATTATACAGAAAAGAAAATGATTACCAAAAAATTAATGACAAAGTTAATTTCACTTCTTGCAATTATTCATGTGGTGTTCTTCATGCCATGTCAAGCACTCTTAAAAATCATGTATGCCTGGTTGAATACTGCATGAGATTTTGGTATAAAACCAGTACCATGGACCTAGTTAAAAGCACTGAAGACAAATGAGTGGGAAGAACTCTTTTTTTGGAGGTGGACAGTAAAGGGGAAACTCAAAGTCCATTTTGGCACTAACTATGAATTCATTCTTCCTTGTGAAATGACAAAGACTCATATTCACAGTTATTCCATGTGGTTGTTTATATAATTCCTAGTAGTGATAGAATAATTTTCTTATTTGTTTAGAAGTAATTTAATAGCAGAGGAAAGTAGCATTTGATTTAGATGGTTCCAGAACACGAAGTAGAAGTAATTGCAGGTACTGTGTGTCCATGGGAGAGTGGCCTTAAGGGATGTCTTCGGCCATCAAAGAGAACAATACAGACCAAATAAAAAGTTTTTAAAAACTTCCACAAGATAGTGAACTTGAGGATGTCCTGTGACAATGAAGAATTACATGAGAACAACACATAAGTCTGTTGTTAGTAATACAGAGCTACTTGAATTGAACCTATCATAAAAGAATTTCTCAGAATGTGATATTTTCAAAAAGATTACTCTTTAAGAGAACTTGTTTTAAAATTCTGGGGGAAAATTTTAGGGCTCAAAGTATATGGTACCTGGCCCCTGGCTAATGCTTAGAGATTACTAAGGATGAGTGAATATTTGTGAAGCCATCTGAAGAAGACACACACAATTCTTACAGAGCATTCATTCTTATTAGCTAAAAGGAAGAGAAAGCCATGCTAGAAAGGAGTAGAGAAAGAACTAATATAATCACTGATTAGTTGGGCTTGGGTAGTGACTTCACATTTCTTTTTCACATATTTATCATTTCAATTGCTGTGTACATGGAAGATCTAATTCTCTCTCACCTCACCTATTTAATTGCAGAGTCTCCCTTAACACTGGTTTTTATTCTTTAGTCTATAAATAGGCTTGAGACTCTCACATCATAAAAATATTCCCTACCCTGCTTTTGTATTACCTGTTCATTATTTCTTTGTAAAATATTAAACCTCTTGAAAAAGTAGTGCCGAGCTGTTGGCTTTCTCATTCATCTTCTCTTTGCTCTCAAACCCCCTTTTATTGTACTTTTGTGATGCAGCTGGCTCTGCTGTCTTAACAGCCACCAGGAAGCCACCAATCCTTGGTGTCTGCAGCACCCAGCATTGCTGACCCTTCTCCCCAAGGGTCCTTCGGGATTATTCTGCTGTTCCTCCTGTATCTCAGACCTTCTTTTCTTCTCCTCCTTCGCTTGCTCCTCATTCTCTTTCTTACCACTCCCTGCAAGTATTCTATTTTCTCTTTTTTCTCTCCACAAAGTCTTCTTTGAACTTACTCCCATATTCATGGCATCAGGTTGGCAGCTTGGTGAAAGCATTCGCTGGCCCTAATTTCAAATCTTCCTGCTGTGCTCCATGACCTATTTGTGACTCTATGTTAATTGTCTCCATTGGGTCTACCCCTGGTGTCTCATTCTCAGTGTTGTTTAAAAGTGAACTGTACTCTACTCCTCTAAACATTTCCTCTTGTCTCCTCTTTCTGACATCTTGGAGTTAGGTCCTTTGATTTCTCTTAACTAACACTCAATCAGTTGTTAAAGCTGTCTACCCTCATCCATAAAGTCTGTTGAGCCTGGTTCATCACTAGCCCCCTTCCAGTTACCCAAAGTCTGAACTACTGACAAAGCTTCCCAGGCTCTCTCCTACCCCAACCACCTCTTCCCACATCCATGCATGCTTCACACCCTTGCTGCTAAATTAGAGCTTCTTACAGCAAAGTCTTGAGCATGGCTGCTCCTACTTAAAACCCACCCATAGCTTTACATCACAATGAAGACTTCCTTATCCCTTACGCCTGTGCCTTATTTCGAAAGAAATTCTATTCATTTTTCAAGAGAGCCCAAATGGAACCTTTCCTGGTAAACTGAACTGGATGTTACTATAAACTTTATGAACTTTCTAACTTCTATCTCAGATAATGGTGATTTGAGGACCTGCACTAAGTTTTAAGATTCTTGGTGGCAAGGTCTGGTTGTCTCTACCTTTATATGCCCATAGAAGTCCATTTAGGGCCAGGCACATAAGATGTACCTTACACACTCTTGCCAAGTGAATGAATCAATGCTATGGTGGATCCAGGTGTATAGGACATATCTTTAACCTCTCTGCAAGGTAGCTGTTTGTGAAGGTAGCTGATCTTCTCTATGAGATTCCAAATCTCTGTACATAGGGCTCTAGTTTATATAATCGCATCCTACACAATACGTAGTTCTGATCCTCCACACTGAAAGCATTCAGTAAGTTGATAGATGAACAGTCTTGACTCTCTTCCTGTTCAGAAAAACATTAAGTTCTCCTGGGTAGCAGGGAGCATAGTATGGTGGGAGAAGGAGTAGGGTTCTGGTTTTGGCTCTTTGACTTACTACGTGGAAACCTCTTGGTAGAACACTTGCCTTCTGTGGGCCTGTTTCCTCATCTGAAAAATAGTGGATTCAGACCACCTTCCATCTCTTCCAGTGCTGATAAAAAGGACTCACTGGTATACATTCTGAGAGAGAACAAAGGAGAGAGAGGCAGGAGAAAAGCAAAAAGTGCTTATTCAGCTGACGTGTCAACAGGGGTGGGGTTGAGCTGACTGTGGTACTACTTGATGTGAGGTGACTGGTGGAAGGATTCGACTTGAAATTTCCTAAAGCAAGGAATTCCCAGAGTCTTCATGCACAGTTTCAACGGATCCTCGATGCTCCCTCTCTGAGGCCAATTTTTGTTTTTTAAGTCAGGACGTGAGAATCCCGGACAGACACGGAGGAGCACTAATTTTATATAATGAAACTTGCCACGTGTGGAGAAAGCACATATGAGACTGTCACTAGCTGCTGCAGATAAGAATTAAAGATGTATTCTCTCGGGCGCCTGGGTGGCTCAGTGGGTTAAGCCGCTGCCTTCGGCTCAGGTCATGATCTCAGGGTCCTGGGATCGAGTCCCACATCGGGCTCTCTGCTCAGCAGGGAGCCTGCTTCCTCCTCTCTCTCTCTGCCTGCCTCTCTGCCTACTTGTGATCTTTCTCTGTCAAATAAATAATAAATAAAATCTTAAAAAAAAAAAAAAAAAAAAAAAAAAAAAAAAAAAAAAGATGTATTCTCTCAAGATATGGGATGGCGAGATGAAGACCAGGGCCCTGAAAACCAGCAGTGAGTCTTAACAATTATATGTGGACAATTACAGGCACCTTCTCGCAATACTTGGGAGAGCAGTATGGCATGCAGTAGCTCGAAGCAGTGGGTCCCAAGACCAGATTTGCCAAGGGACCTGGGAGAATTTCAACAGAGGACAGATTGCTAGAACTGGAAAGACCGCGAGTCAGTGACAGAGTTCCAGCGTGACACTTACAGGTGACTCCGCGGCTCCGAGAACGACTCTTTTCTCAAAAAGCAAAGTTATTTTGAAATCTGTTCATCAATAAATTATTACTAGGTTCCTCAATGCTTTCTTACATCTACTGACTGAATGAAAGAGGGCACTTTTGCTTATTAGAAACTAAGTGGGTGTCTTGCTTTATTTTTTTAATAGGGAAGGAAATGTCTCTAGAAAGGATAGGCAATTCAGCCCAGCTGAATTTTAATGACAGGCAATGTTACCCAAATATAAAGTGCCCCATGGGTTTATATTAAAATGAGGTGAAACCTAAGAAGTCCTGAGTATTGTAGTATTGTAACTGAACTGCTCCGTTTTCTGAAAACATCCTGCCTTTTTTTTTTTTTTTTTGGTTTCTCTGGCTTTTGCTTCTGTTCGTCTGCCTGGAATGCCATTCCCTCCCTCTTTTACCTTACACATACCTGCTCTTTCATGATCCAGGTCTAATGTCCCCTTCCCACCGCTTCAGGGCCCCTCCTCAGGAACACGTTAGCACTGTATTTGTACATCTCCCTTCACAGATTTCTAGTTTTAGCCAGGTGTCTGGGAACACTGAGCTCCTAAAGTGGGGAGACGGTATCTTGTTGGTGTCTTCACCCCTAGAGCTCACTGAGGACTTGGCATAGAAGCAGGGGCTCAGTAGCATTTGATGAACTACTAGAAGAAGGAATGCGTGCATAAATGAGAAACGGGACTATTAGAAATTATTGTATGAAGGGAGCACGGAAGACATCCAGTTAAATTAGCAGTGTAGGGACAGAATGAGTTGTGATAAAAGGACGGAGAATTTTATAAAAAGAGGTTGACTGTGACATGAAACTTCAGGAAGACTTTTAACAATAAATGTGTCCCCAGATATGCTAAGTAGTGGCTCTGAGAATTTGGGCCAATAAAGACATTAACTGGCCTTCTGATGCACGAGGGCTGGACTAAGAACTGAAACCTCTAAATAAGAGGGCATTTAAGGGCATCAAAGGTAACAAAAGTAATTCCAAAGAGATTATGTATCAATTAACTCAGAGGCAGAAAGGTGACTGTTTATAAAGGGCAAGACTATCTTTAAAGGAATAAATCCACACTTAATAGGTAAGAGGTCTACCTGGCTAACGACACTGCAGAAAGATAGTTGAAACTGTTAGCTATGAAGAGGTAAATATGTCATTCTTTATAGGAAGTAGAATAAAGAGGGACGCAGGGCACTCTGGGGACAATGAGAACACTCAGTTACACCAAAGATGTTCTATTTACTGTTAAAACGATGTGGAATCTAGTAGAAAATTAATAGCAAAGCCATAGGATAATAGCTCTCTGTGGTTGCTCATCCCAGCCCATTCTGATTATGTTTCTTCTGCAAATTAGTGTGACCCCAAAATGTTTTCAGGATTGTCCAACTTGTCCTAAATTCCATAAATAAACTCTTTCAGAGGATGCTGTTTTTTGCCATGTCTCTATTACGGTTCTTCACAGATGGACCATTTTTGTCCTTTCAAAGCCTAAGAATAACTCTCGGTTATCAAGACATACCCAAACCCAGTTCAGCTGCTCCTGTGGGATTCCAGTGAGTTTAGACACATCTGCTGAGACACACGCATTTGAATCCAAATGAAGCTTTTGTTTGATTATACGTTTTGAACATTTTCGGAGGTTTTCTGGGGGCCAAAATGTTTTTCATTTTTTGGCACTCCAAACAGAGATCTTCGGTTATAAACACTGCCTTCTGAGCACCTCCAGCAGAAATCCCATCTTCGCGTGTGAACAGGTGCCTCGGGAAGTTTTTGGACGGTTTTACACTGCATCGGCTTTCTGATTGGAAACTTTCGGAACGCACAGTCAAGTTTGCCAAGGAGACCTTCAAACTTGCTTGAGCAGTTTTCACTCACACCGACATACGTTCACACATGCAGACAGCCCAAGTGAAAGCGAATCAGAGCCCTGCAAAACTGCAGTATCTTGCTTAAAGGTTAAATACCATACGCAAGCAAACTGAACAAAAAGGAGCGCGTGACAGGAGAGAGAACGAACTAATAGCAAGAGCGGAGGCGCAAACCGTTCAGGAGCGAGCGTGCCCCCCTTAAAGCGCTACTGGGGAGTTGAGGCGACACATCGTCTCAGTAAAACGCTGCCTTACCCAGCTTCCAGTGCGCGCCCAAGCATTTGTGAGTTGAGACACTTGTACCTTCAGCGTCTCACTACCCACTCCTTTTACTCACAAACTTGTTCAGACGTCTATTTTGAAACACGTCCTTCTCCGACACAAACGGGCCAATCAGATTCAAACCCAGGAAGAGACAACACTACGCTCTAAATCGGGCTCTGCCGCGAACCCCATGTTTTGCCCGATTCCCTACACCGTTTCTTTTCCAGTTTGGGTATAAACCGAAAAGTGGAGACAGAGTAAAATAACTTCTTAAGCCCGAAGCCTGCAAAATTATTACAGCGTAAACTCACCTCCCCCCACCCAGCCCTCCCCGCAACCGGGCATGCCCGGAATTCAGCGGGAAATCTGCTTTCAAGTTGTTCCTATAGTCCTGGACCAGATGCTCTAAGGTGGCCAGAAACCTTTGTCTACACCCACTTAGCAGATTTCTGGCTCTTTATCAGGGACTAAGGGGTTTATTTGCAGAAATGAATCATTTCCTTCAAAATATCCTTTACCCTATTTACATGCTTGCATATTCCTTCCATTTTGTTTTCCCCCTACAGCTTTACTAAGGGAATTAATTATCTCGAAGAACAGGAACATACAGTAAGTACATCTGAAATACAGGATGAGACACAGTATGTCATCTATTAGGCCTGGCTAAGACCAGCAGCTGATGCTAAATGGGAAGGAACATGCACCAAATGTTTTTTAATCACAAAGTTAGTAATTAATTGCTCTTTAAAATACATTTTATGCTTCTTTCTGTCTGTGTACATGAAATGCACATTTATTACATGCCAAAAATTACAACATTATGGTTTAAATGTGACTGGCACGGAAGTCCGGAAATCAGAGTTAATGTTCCCACGGCAACTTTAATTCTGTCCGTGTGCACATGTAGGGCCATAACAGGCTTCCGCTCCAGGATAATACGTATAGATGGTCTGGGGAGGGAAGCTAAAGACCCATATACTCAACTGTAGTTACAGAAGAGAGACAAAGGGTAAAAATCATGCTCCTGTCCACATACATGGAGACCAAACAATGTCCCCACGCCTGGTGTTGTGTAATCAGGAAAGAAAGAATCTGCTATGGTGTGGGCACTCAAGGGGACAGTTTCTGTTGCTGTGGGAACCTGAACTTTGCATTTCCTGACTTTGGGGTAATTAAAATGTCAGCCTTAATGTGGCATTAATGGAGTTGGCCATAAAAAATCCTCTTTGTTTTGTTCTCTTAAAAAAAAAAAAATTGCTTAGAAGTTCAAACTGAACCAAGTGTACTAAAAATTTTAATCTCGGGCACTTGGCCTGGTGATGGGGGTTCGGGGAGGGGCGGGGAGAAGCGAAGGGCTGGGAGCGGAAAGACCGATGAAGGTGGACGGCCAGAGAGGGAAAGGAAGGGCCCGCAGTCTCTTCCGACAGTGCTCAGCCCCAGCAGAGTCCTGCTACCTACAGAGCTAAAGTTAAACCCACCCACACAACAGTTTGGTAATGTGTAAAGGTTAAATTAAAAATAAATAAAAACTGTTAACGCATAAGTGCCTCTTGGCAAGGACCCAAAAGATGAGACAGCCTGCTGAGGCCAGTTCGAAACACCGGAAGGTAAGTCACCAGGGACATCAGCTTCCCACCAATGACATCAGAATAGGTGGGTCTAGGGCCAAAAAAGTCGGGAGCACAGCCACCGGGGGTGGGGGGTGGGCAGGGGAGAGAATCGCTTCTCCCTTCGGCGGGGCCTTATCTGGGGGAAAGCAAAGTGGAAGGAGCACGCGAGTCGTTGCTCTGGTCGAGTCTGTCGCATGTACACGACGGTGACGTGCCACAGCTTGGCAGTTGTCAAGCTAGGGACGGCTTCATCTGCTCTGCTGACTTGGGTTGGGCCTGTTCACGCGTTTGAGCAGAGAGAGCTTGGCTCAGCTCTTCCTCAGCCTGTTCCTCGGCAGGGAACCGGTCTGTCAAACACCTAGAGCTTTTGTACCCTCTGCGTTCAGCAACTCATCCCAGTGCCGTGAGTTCTTATCATCGGAGTACATTTACCACCGGGTTTATAGAAAAGGTGAAGAGGCCACAAGCGAGAAGGTCATGGGGGAATGTTGCTAGGAGGTCACTGTCAGTGGGCGCGCCGTGGCGATATTAACCTCACCATCTCACAAGGGGAAGCTTTTCTCAACCCTAGTCCTTCTTGGTTTGGATATTACTGGGATCTTTTGCAAAATCTGAAGTCACTGGGCAGGCTAAGCAGCCAGCTGAAATCTTAGGGGTCAGACTTGTCTAAAACATGGGCCTGCGTCCTTCAGATGCGACAACACTACGTCTTACCCACTCTCACTGGTTCATAGGCACGGCTGACTCTTGTGGGGATGCTGATCGACTGTGTTTTAGAACTCAATCACCAATATGATGGTTGCACATTTTCAAGAATGCCATTTATGGGCTTGGAACACAGGATTCAGGCTGCTCACAGGGAGAGCAAATCCATACACATCCCTCAGTATCTGAATGAGTTAACTACCGAGAGCAAGTCATTCATTGACAGAAGTGTCAATTTTCTCAGTTTTCTCATCCGTAAATTGGGAAGAATTATAATGACTGACAGGAAATGGGCATTAGAGCATGACTAAGAATAATTTTGCTAAACACATAACAAATAAAAAGGTGCTATAAAAATTCAGGCACTTGTGAAAGCTTGGAACACCACACACTGGTGGAATGTTTCTGAAGTTAAAGAGACTAACAAGTCAAGGGCACTATTTTTAAATGCCCCAAATCTGTTAGTTCTAAATAGGAACAGAATATTTTACCTTAAAGAAATTAGGCTTTTAAATTAATCTATGGTAAGAATGACATTTGAAAGTTAAAAAAAAAAATCTTCTTGAATGCAAGAAGAGCATCCAAAAAATTTAACAGCTTAAAATAAACCTCTTTCCTGTCTTCTCTCAAGCAATCTCCAAATGGACAGATTTCTGTGAATCTTTCCTAAAAACAATTTTCTTCTAAGTGTAGGCTCAAATCAGGACAAACTACGATCCAAATAGATTTGGAGAAAAACATAATCGATTTCAACAAGAGGTTAGGACAGAGAGAATGTACACATCTTAATGGTAAAATCGGAATGACTTTCTACGCGGCTGGAGATTAGGTGTCTCCTCCCTCTCTGTTTTCCTTCCAACAGCTTTCAGATACCTCACTGAAAGCTCCGACCTCCTGGCTCCCTCTGGGTCACGTCTGAGCTGTATGGCAGCTATCACGTGCCTACAGTTTCTTGCTTGTATTCCAGGCTAATGCCAAGACCTGGCTGGAGGATGCTTATGGTAAAGTACAATCAGGGAAGCCCGGTGCCTTCTCTATTCAGCAAAACAGTCGTTTTGCTGCAACAGGGGATTTCTGGGCTAAGGCCATTCTATGTAATCTTCCCCATAAGGTGTGGCAGAAAGCCAGGCGATGAAGGTGCGCGTGCAGGAGCTCCAGGCCCTTCTCCACAGGAACCGGCCACCTTCCTGGTAGGTAGGGGCAGTGCGCACATGCCTACGGGCGCTGTGCCACACTATTTTCCAATTCTTCCTGTAATTACTATTAGGCTAGAGACTGCCAGGCAAGAAGGGCCAAGGATGTTACTATTATGATGGGTCCACAGAACACAGTCCTTGCTCCCGATCCCCAGGGTTGTCTACAGAAGCAGCAACTTAGTGCAAATCACAGAGGCTCTAGAGAGTTGGATCCCATTCTTTCTCGTTTCATTTTCTAGCGACAGCTGGAGCAGGGTTTCAGCCCAGCTACCAAGAATAACAAGCTCCTTTCCCCCCAACCTCAACCCCTGGGTTTTGTCCCTTTACCTATGATACTAGGATGATGAAGTAAGTAGGGAATGGAATCTTCCAGGCACGGGCACATCTTGCCCACTTTGCAGAGTTTTACATTTGTTTTGTCAGAAAAATAACAACAGGAGATTTAGACTCTTGTTTCCTGATTAATAATGCTTGTGTTCGTGGACAGGATAAATGCAGTCCTTTTTCAAAACAAGACTGTCTTGGTCTTATTCTTCCTCCTAAAGAAGGACACGCCAGCTCTTTGCCTGTTACTGGACATCCTGTGTTTAGGGCAGTTCAGAATACTTGCTGGGTATCTTAAGACCAAAAGAAGTATTTTGTTCAGATTGGACCCCAAAATTATTCCATTCTTTTCCATTGTCACCACACATGTTCCTTTCTCTTTGAAGTATTGGGTTACACTTCAAAGAGAGAAAAGCTCCAAAACATGATTTATCAACTTTCTTAAAATAGAATTTGAAGAAGTGACTCCCAGATTAGTGGGAAGACAGCAAAAATAAACAGCAATGGAGTGATTTTAATGGCGACGATCTCATTAAGCTGCCCATTTCCAAATTTAGCCCGTAGGCAGTTTTTTTAATTAAAAAATATTTTTAACCTGAATTCTTATTGGCTACGTGAAGTCTGGGTGGATTCTGAATTCTTGGAAGCCATTCTCTTTTCTTCTGTAAATTTATGCTATCCTTTAACCACTTCAAAATAAATTAAAAACTGGAAGGACGGAAATTCAGCCAAGCCAAATGAGACTCCAATAATTAATGCAAAGCTGACTTGTATTATGTAATTTCAAAATGGATGTTTCCTGTGTCTACTGGCTTTTCGAGGTCCATATTTGGTGGTTCAGTTTAGTCATGGTGGAAGTGCTGCTATTCAGATCGCGGGGACAAAAGAATAATTAGAAAACAATAACCCAACTTTTTTTTTTTTTTTTGAGTGAATGTTTTGAAAGAAAATGTGGTTCATGTAATGAATCAGCCTTTCGAGGCCAAGTGGCCAGACACCTGGTTTTAAAACACACTCGGGCTCTGGAAACAGCGACGTTGGCTGAATTAAGATGGAGGCGAGTTCCCTTCGGCTACTCTACAAGACCACACGGACACGGCTCATTCGGAACGCAAGAAAAAGCCAGAACCCAGGGGAGAAGCACGCTCCCAGTGCCGCGAAGACACCGTCACCTTACTGGTGTACTCACAATCAGATGACCCGGTGTGAGCGTGAGAGTTTGTCAGTGAATGTGTGGAGTGGATGAGGGCCGGGTCTGGAGACAAAACAGCTTCAAAGTTCAGGCAGGGAAGGCCCGGCTTGGCGCTGGATCCACCCGGCTGAGTAATCTCATTCTCCTCAGATGCCTTCTGGTTTTCAGCTGTCTTGGGTTTCTTCCTGAAAATAAACAAAGGGCCCTTTGAAGGAACTGACTGCATATTTGGGAAAAGGCATTTTTAGAATCTGTTAAAGATAACTTGATTTTTTTTTTCTGAGGGGGGATGGGAGGGAGTCCAGTATGTCCCTTGTTTTAAAACAAGCTGATTCTTGTTTTTTTCCCTCCAGTAATGGCCTAACTGGGAACACATGAAAGCATATGGGCCAAGCAAACAGCACCACATTTGGACTCTGTTGGCTGCATAAAAAGACCCTGTCCCAGAACTTTAGACAGATTGAGCTACGTATGGCTGACATTATCCAAGAAAGCATCCTTTTTTCCCCCTTAAGAGTTTTAACATGGTCTGGAAAAATACTAGTGGAGGTTTACCGTTCTAGCATTTGTCAGGAAGCTTAGAGACAGGACCCGTGGAGTAATGGGAGGAGCACTGGACTGGGAGTCAGGAGACTTGAGCTATGGTACTAGCTGTGCCTCTAACTTGCTGTGTGGCCTTGGGCACCTCACTTCACCTCTCTGGGCTTCAGTTTCCTCATCTGTAAAATAAAGGGCTTGGATTAGAAGGCCTTAAAGGTTCCTTCCAGCTTGAAGCTTCTATTCATGGAACACATTATGAAACATTCAACTTGCTTGCTGTTGTTACATTTTACTTTAGATGAACACATATCTTCCAATCACAATCTAAGTTTGCAGACTGTATAGATGAGAGAGTAGTGATGGAGGTTTTTGTTAAAGTAGCAAATGAAAAGTGAAAAGATGAGCTTAGCTTCTAGCAGGTAAAGCAGTTAAGGTATCACACAGAGATCCTCTATTCCAAATCTTTACTTATCCAAAGCTGAAGATTCTCTTTGTTTGTTGATTGAGGACATGACTCTGGAGTATGGGAGTGTGACTGTGTGTTTGGGGTGGGAGGAAGAGAAGGGTGAAGGAACTAGAGAGTAATTATTGCCCACTGCTGCTTGGAATTCGTAATAGGAAACAGAGGAGCTCAGGTATGGGTCGGCTCTGGTGTCCTCCCCCTCTGGGATGATAAAACGGACATAAACACAGAACTACTTAGCTTACACTGAATGTACCCTAGGTCCTAGCCAAACTGGGTTATTGGTCATACCCTGAACATGCCCTCCAATTTCCTTAACTCTGTGCCTCCTTCTATCATTATGTGGATGGTGACCAGAAGAATTATTTTATTTTATTTTTTGGTGGAAGACTATGTGTGCAACAGAATTTGTTTTAAGTAGCTTTGTTTCCATGTTTTTCTTGTTTCTATAAGCCTGGCAATGGACTTGTCCTACAGAGTATTTTGTATCGGAATTTGTGGTACGGGGTAGTTAAATCTGCCCTTGCAGAATATGGTGCTGTGATTAGCATGCTGTGTTTCTGGCCCAACAGGTTGTGAAATCAAATCTGCTTTTTCAGAGGGCAGGAGGCAGAGATGGCACGGTAAAGATGAAGAGAGAAGGGAAAGCTTTCAGACACATTTTTCAGTATGGAGTAGGCCAATATAAGAGAAGCAACAAATTGCAATGCTTTACCAACTGTTTGTTGGTTGGGTGACTATGGAACCCACCCCCAAGTCTTGAGTGTCTACAGGGACAGGGTCAGGGACCTGTCTACAAGGCCCTGGATTATATACCAGACTCAAGTTTCCAAAGCTCAACTGCTTTTTATCCTTGGAAATCAGTGCCCCCCCCCCAGGCCCCTCCCTATTTCCATCACTGTCCTCTCTCACCAGCTTTGTCATCAGGGTGGAAACCACAGGTGAGCAACAGCTTTCCCTGTCTTAAAACGGATTCATCAAGCCCTGACAATTCTGTTTCCTTCATATTTTTTCACATCCGTTTTTTCCTTTCCATTTTCACCACTATCACCCTAACAGTTTTATTTAGACTGTTGTTTATTTACTGGCTCTCTATCCTCCTTGACCCCTTTGAGAAAACCAGGTTAGCCCAGTACCCCAAATGAGTTCTATGTGTGCTCCAACTAAGTGTTGATCACACAGGACTCTCAAAGTTTGTGAAAATTCTCAGAACGTCTTGAGGTATCTACATCCTTGGCTCTCCATCTTTGTTCAAGTTAGTTCCCTTGCTTTGAATGTCCCTTTTACAACTCTATGGAAATCATATTTACCCTTCTTGCTTATTAAAGGTTGTCTCCATCTTGTAACCGTCTTGACTGACCTCTACCAGAGAGATGGTCTCTCTCTCTCTGAAGTTGAACTCTGTCCCACCCTTCTCTGAAATTCCCCCCACAAAAAAATTTACTTCTCCCTATTTTACCTGTTAAATTTTGTTTCAATGATAGTTATTTATGTGGTGATACCTCTCATGAGACTGTAAATTCTCTGAGAGAAAATGTCTTGGTCATTTTTTAATTCCCTGTGTTCATCCTTTCTTTCCTTCCTCCTTCCCTCCCACTGTTCATCTATTCACATATTTATCTTAAAACTTCACGCACCTCTAATGTGCCGGCATAGGTTAGGAAACACGGCAAGCCTGGTTGCTTTCCTCCCAAAATTTGTTCTCTAGAGAGGACGGTTAAGCAGAGTGGCTTCAACAAAGCTGTCATTCAACATTCGTTTGTTGATGGAGTGAAGTGGGATTGAAATAAAGGTGTATTTAGAGAATAGCCATCATCTAAATCCCAATTACGTTTTTCTATTCTTTTGCTTTGTTTTTATTTGAGAGCGAGAGAGAGAGAGAGAGAGAGAGAGTGTGTGTGTGTGTGTGTGAGAGAGCACAGAGGGAGAGTGAGAGCCCAATGCGGGACTGGATCCCAGGACCTGAGCTGAAGGCAGACGCTTAACCATCTGAGCTATCCAGGCGCCCCAAGAGTAGGACCATTTTGCTCACCAAAACTGGACTGGTCCTCATGAGTCTGTTAAATATCAGGATGAAGTACTAATGATAGATATCACTTAACAGAAAAACATTTCTCTCTCTCTCTCTCTTTTTTTTTTTTTTTTTTAACATTTATTTCTGATGCTTATAGACAAGGCCTCAGCTAGTCTGGGATTTCTGTTTCAGGAAATTGAAAAAGCTCTCTTTCAGACAGGAGTACATGACCAAACAACCAGCATTACTCTTTTAACACTGCAAGAATGGTACTATTCTTTATATAAATGCCCTTGCTTCCTTCCCTAGATTTGCTCCTGCTTCCTACCCGGTATCTTACACCACACCCTCCTCCTGGTTGTCCCAAGGATCACCTATGACAATACAGAAGCACTGGAAGCCACCCCCACAAAATGAACATATTGAAAATCAACCTTCCGGCTCACCCCCTCATTTGCTTATCCTGATACCACTGGGCTTTTCCCAACTACACAGATGACACAGAGCCACTGACTGTCCTTAGAAGCAATCATTTCCCATCTCACCCTCTCCGATAGTTCTGTAGGACTCCTTTTTCTGGTGCCGAGAAACACACAAACACAGCCCCAGTCCGTCTAGACGTGCACAGGTGCTGTTATGCTGACCCCGTTTTTGCAGTTCATAGTTTATTAAGGAGGAAAAAGCAAGGCCTGTAGTAATTAATTGAAAATACCTTCTTTGGTTGTGCAAAAAGAATTACATAAACAGGGCACATCTGAGGGCAAGTCTGTCCAAGCCTCTGTGGCGACGCATTATTCCCTGGAGCCTTTAGAGGGCAGCAGCACACAGGCTACTCCGGGCGGCAAGGCAGAAAGGCAAACTCCCGACCAGACCAGAACCTTCCTCCCGGTCACCATGCCAAAGGTTGGTTTGCCAAGCTCTGGCCGCTTAGCCTCTTTTTTTTCTTTTCAGTTCTCATTCTCTCTCTCCCTCTCTCTGTCTCTCTCACCTCCCTCTCTCCCTCCCTCCCTCAATGTTAAAATTATACACTCAGATGAAGTCGCCCCTCAACCGGAAAATGAAAGCTCCAATGAAAAAGTTAGACAAGCCAACAACAACAAAGAAAGAAACCGGGAGAAAGGGGAAAGGGGGCTGGTGAGGGGGAAGGATTTAAGAACAAGAAAAGGGCAGATGTTTCGTAAATATATGCAAAGCAAAACTGGGTGTACCCTGAACACTTCCACAGAGAAACAGACCAATCATTGTGCACTTCCTCCCGCCACACTGATGGAGCCTGCATTCAAAAAAAAAAAAAAAAAAAAGTGTGGCTCCAGGCACCTGCCTTTCAACGGTCAGTTCTGACATTCTCCCTGAATATCTCGCAATTGTCCGAAGAGAACAAAAACATTCTCATCTCCCCACTGCAAACATCTCTCTTAATGAGAGAAAAAGGGCTGCTTCAAGAACTGGAAAGGCGTTTTAAGGTGACTGGTGGCTGGTTTTTAACTCGCATTGTGCTGGTCCTGGCAACAAGTTTTGGGCTGAAACATAGCAGTGAGTGAGGTTGTAGATGATGTTGGCTCCTTCCTTCCTAGACATATTGCATGTGGAAAGAAATATGCATTGAAACATATTGATGAGATGGTAGGTATTAGGCATGTTAAATGCGTGGAAATTAACCAGATCGGTGGCATTTGATGTATATATTTCACACTTCTTTGCACATATTGCACACATACAGTGATGGCAGTGCTTTCTGCAACATATGGAAAATAAATATTTTATCTGTGTGAGCTCTTATCAGGCTCCTGGGGCTGTTGGGAGGAGAGTGCTCTCTTCTATCTCCCTCTCCCAATTTTCTCTCTTCACTGCCCCCCACCCCCGCCTCTCCTGCACATTAACATGCCTTCCACTTATCAGCCTGTTGGATAGGAAAGAATTAGTCAGAACCTCCTTTTGATAAATAATTACTCAGTCATTGAATCATGACAATCTAGATCCATGATGCCCTCCCCTCCAATTTTTTTTTTTTTTTGAATGGTAACCCCTTCTTTATTCTCTTTCCCAACAAAATATTGAAAAGGCTCAGGAGTGTGTTTTGGTGGGGAGGGCAGAGAGCAGAGGTGTAACAACCCTCCAACCCCCAATAGAACCCAACTCTACCATCAAGTAGCTGTGTGCCCTAGACAGATGACTGTGCTTCTCTGGGCCTTAGTGGAAATAATGGGGTAATAATACCTACCTCCTTGGGCTCGTAGGTATTATTGGGTTGGTAGGTATATAAATGAGATAATTCATGTCAACCGACTGGCAGAGCCAAGGCGCAGGGTCAGTGCTCAATGATGGTAACTCTGAGAGAGCATCAGTTCCACAGTTTTTGTCAGCTCTACGGAGCCACTTCCCCGACCTTAGTGATCTTTTTAAATGTCTAGACTTCAGCAGGGGGAAATGGACTGTCATTGTAGCACAGGCAGAAAGAGTGTAAGGATAAGCAATATCTTCTTCGACACTCTGATCTTACCGTATCACCCTCATGACACGGTCTTTCTATTCACGTGTTTGTCATTGCTGTTGCTACCCCAAGAACCCCTCTTGAACTTGAGGGTCAAGCAATATACACTTGAGCAGCAGAAGCTCACCAAACCTGGGACTACAGTCTGTGTGTCAAAGCCAACCTTTGGCACTCTTGCTTATCACCTTCTCCTCACAATTTATCCTTTTACTATTTGGTCTAATGTTCTCAGATCAATTTAAGATATTTTTGTAATTAAAACATTTTATTCTCTCATATTTTTTAACCTTCTCAGCAAGGCCAATTTATAATGTGTTTCGGTGTTTTTCTCCCTTGCTGTATCCGTCAGGATCCTGGCAAGAAACAGCTGGCACGCTCCAAGGTTTTAGCTGGAGAGAGTTTAATGTAAGGACTGTATAGTGAGGTACAGAGGAGGTGGCTGGGTGCCCAAGGGAGACTGAAGCACCGGGGCAAGCAGTGGTGGAAAGCTGTGAAAGTCAGCTTCCAACTGTTACCTCCAAGGGGCAAGGAAGGAGTGGTGTTCTCGGAGTTCAGTCAGAACTACAGTTAGAAAGTGGGCTGGACAAATCAACAGCCGGCCTTCACTCTCCTCCTACTTGTACATCCTTTGCTGATGTTCTTCTAGGCCACATTCAAAGGGGAGCCAGAGTGGGAGAGAAGCCCAGGAGTGCAGACCAGAGAGGTTGGCCTCCTGGGCCACATATCAGGGCAGAGAAGGGCTTCAGGGTTTTGTGTTTGTGTAGAGGGGAGACGAATCAGTGACCTCTTTTTTCCCTTCTCCATTTCCTTCACCCTCTCCTCTCAATTTTACTTTCTGGAAAGCAAGACACGGCAAAACGAAGTGAAGTCGGTTCTCTTGGCATCTAGGTGCCTATTCTGTCTATTTGCCATTTATGGGGGAAGAAAGCCGAACGTGGGCTCTGTGAGAGCAGGGATTTTTGTGTGTTTTATTAGCGGCCACATCCCTAGTCCCCAGAACAGTGTCTGACACAGAGGAATATGCCCAGTGAATTTCAGTTGTTCAAGTAAATATATTCACGTCTGCTATGCCAGACATTATATGCATATTATTCTCATTTAAGTATCACAACTATCCAGATTAAGTAGGTAGGGCTGCTGAGCATCATGGTGTAAGTGATGGGGGAACCGGTAGGTTTTAAAATCTAACACCTGTCCCCTCCCCTCCCATCCCTAAGCCTTGAGACCTGGTCCAGGGCACTGCTAATGCACAGGAAGGAAACATTTGTGTAATTCGTCCACATTTTTGTAGTTTATTCACCATACTGGTTTTGTACTTAGCAAGTGTGAAACTTTACAGTTGTTTCTTCTTTATATAGGAGAGGGCTGAGTTTCTGAAAAGCAGAGCCTGCAACCTTCAGAGCCCTGTCTGTCCTTGGTAGGACCTGTGGAGCCTGAAAGCAGGCCCTGGGGTTGGGCACAGGTTAAAAGCTTCCTAGGGCTGACACAGATGCTCACTGCTGGGCCTCTCCATGATTTTCAGGAAACTGTAGGTCCTGATTCCTGGGTCTGGATTTGAGTTCTCTGCAGGAAGGTAGGGGCAGTAAAGACTCTTCCCTCTTCCAGAGGCTACAGACCCTGGGAACCCTGGCTGCACCTAGCTCAGCTGTGCTACTTGCCCCCAGCCTAGTTTCACATAATGCAGAGAAACCCAGAAAACCATCCAGACATGGGAATGTCTAAGGCACTCCATGCACTTCAACTTGAGGATGAATGATGGTGTCTACACAAGCAAGTTCCTCGCCTGGGTATGGAGAAACTATTTTTGATCTTCCATCGTGTCTTTAGTTCCCAGTCCCTTGAACGCAGTAGTACCGCAGATTACTCTGGTGGTCCCCATCTCCCCACTGCCACTGATTACAATCCAGGTGACTAAAAGCGTTAAAGGGGAACAGCAATGCAAAACAAAACAAAAACTCCGGCTTTGTCCCTTTGGGTATGATTTATGCCCAAATAGCCAAATAGCTAAAGACACAGAAAATACGAATGTGAAAATCCTACCCAAAAGCCTAACAGGGATGGTTCTTTCCCAGGGTTAGCGTTTTCCAGTAACAGAGAGGTCTATAAAAACCACCCCATGACCTGCCTCCTACAGTATATAGGAAAACTTGAGAATACAACTAGAATGAGGTTTTGTCTTAAAATGTATAATGAAGTTATTTTGCATGCATAGCCTCTAAATAATTTAACGTTCTGGCTTTTGCCTAAAAGAAAAAAAAAGCATCTCTTCATTTGTTACTTTTAGCAATGGTTAATGAATATGTGATATCCATCTTTTGTAAGTACTGTCATGTAGACATCATGCCTCCTATTCCAACCTATTTGTGCACCTTGCCTTGTAAGGGCTGTAGTTCTCTGACATAAATGTCCAGCACAGACGGAACTCAACCACATGCACAGAGCCCTGCATCCAGAGGGCAGGGCGGAGCTGGAAGCAATGGGTGAGAGATGCGGCCCAGAGTCCCCAAGGAAGCTTGGCCCCCTAAAGTAGCAAGGAGGCAACAGCATTGGCTCAGAGATGCAACTCAGACAACAGGCAGATGCCAAGGAGGAAAGCTTGGCCCCTGGACCTGGGCAGGGTGGCATGAAATGACAAGTTGCGGTGAGATTCAATAGAGTGGCACAGAAGGTGACAAGGGGCCGAGGGGGGGGGTGGGAGCTGCCACCACTTCCAGTGAGGGTGTAGACAATGAAGCAGAACAGCGCCGGGCCCCGTGAGGTGGGCCCGGATCTGGCCCACGCGGCCATCTGGCGAGGAGGGCACGTTGCGGCTTAGGGCGGAGCTGCCGGCTGGCAGCTGAGGACCACTGCTGGCACCTCAGCACTGAGCCTCGTGACCTCGCTGTGGTCAAGACACGAGGCCATCTAGAATTGCATCTGCATTTACAATTGTGTGAAGTGTTTTTTTGTTTAGTTTTGTTTTTAATTAAACTAAGTGAGTTAAGAAGCCTTTCATTGGAGGCATAATGTACTCACAGTAGTTTCCAAATAAATGGTGTCACTCTTCAGGTAAATCACTCCAAGGCTTGGGCCTAGTGCAGATGTTCATTGGGGCAGGGAACAGAGAGCGGCTGCATCTAGAGCAGACAAGGAAGAAAGATAAGGCCATTAAATGACAGGTGATGATGGTCAGTCACGCTGATGGAGACAGAACCGTGGGACCTGGGGGAAGAGTCCGGTCCTGCCCCTTTGCACTAGACAGCGGCCCGCCAGGGGAGGCCGAGGCAGAAGAGAGGATGTCACCCAGGCTCCCTTCTCAGTATGCCCATTTGATGGTGGGGTGGTCTGAGACCTTCTACAGCACCCTGTCTGTGCGGACGACGGAGTGGATTTTGTGGTGGGAAGATGGAAGCCGAAGTGGAGGGTGGGGGTAGGGGGCACTGTCCTTCAACCTTATCACAGCCGATGCTTCTGCTGGTGTTCTCGACTCCGCTGGCGCTTCTCCTGTTCTTCTGCCCAGTTCTTACCTGCTCTGAAAGCACCATGGACCTGGCCACGTTCTGAGCTCCTGTTGCACCTCGGCCCCTCACTATAAATCCTCCGCTGTCTCCCCTGTCTTCTAACACATGGCGCTCAGCCTTAGGGACTGCAGGACTGACCTCTGTCTGTCTCCAGCCCCGCACCCAGAGGTCCTTACCCAGACCTTGCCCTTTGTCCACACGGAGCCCTCACACCGATGACCGCATTAGTCCTGAAACTGTCCTCCCGTCTCGCAGGAACCCCGCATCATCCTGACTTTCCTTCCACCAGTCGGCTCTCTCCTCTGCCTCCTTTACTGGCCCATCATCATTCTCCCGTTCCATAAATGTAGATCTTCCTCAAGACTCTCTTCTCAATCTTTGCCTACACCCACCCTGCATGACCTCAACAATTACTTCTCCATAGAGAACACCCACGTGGCTATCTTTAGTTCCTGCTTGTCTGCAGAGCTCCACATCCACATCTTAATAACCTCTGGTTATCGGTTCATTCACTTCTTTGCTCCCTCATTCATTCATTGATTCATTCATTCAGTGTTTGCATAATATCTGTCAGGCACCTGGGAAAGATGAATAAGATAGGGCCTCTAACTCTGAGAAGGTCATACCTCCATCAAATCCCACATAGGCACTTCTAATTCAGAAACTTGAAGACAGGAATCTTTGTCTCTCCCTCAAAATATGTTCCCATTTCCTGCCATGGTCGATTTCCTGCTGTCTTCACCCAGTTACTTGGTCCTACAACCGAGGAGTCATTTTCAGTTCCTCCTTTTCTTTTGCTTCTCATATCCAATCAGCTGCTAAGAGACTGGAGGCTGTGCTTCCTTTCTCTCCCAGCACCCATTTATCCTTTAGTCACCTGTGCCAGGACTTTTGTGAGAGCCTTCCAATGAATGGCTTCAGTTCTTCCAGGTTCTTTTTTACCTTTAGCCCATCCTTCACACCAATACCACACTTATTTTTCTAAAGTACCACTCTAAACATATCATTCCTTTGCTCTTTGCCTACTGGATGAAATTCCGATTTCTCAGTTTGGCATTCAAGGCCCCTACAATACAGACCCAGTCTAATTTTCCCTCTTTACAGCTCATCCCACACTGCAGCGAAGTCCCACTCCTTCCCATCCAAATGCCACCTCGCTTAGGAAGCCTCGCCCCAAGGGAAGTGTTCGAGCTGAGTCCTTAAGCACTTTCTGCCCTACTCCCTTTGCATGTACTGTGGACTCTAATAATTGTTTGTGTGATGCGCCCTGCCCCCTACAAGCTCCTAGGAAGCAGAGACAAGTTTTACAGCCTTACAGTAGGCAATGCCTTGCGCAGAGATTTGCGCTTGGCTGACGTCTGCTGAACCAAAGTTAAAAGGAATCAAGATTCTTGCTTAGAGTCATGGAAACGAGACTGAATTGGAAAGACCTGAAAGCTCATCGCCTCTGATTTTTCAGATGAGATTAAGGGAACTGACTCGCTCAAGGCCACATCCTTGCTCCTGGCCGAGCAGCAATACCAGGTCACAGATCTTTAAATATCTGTCCGTGCTTGCTCCACACCAACAGGCCCAGCAGATCATCCGAAGTCACCAGACCAGAGAGAGTGAGGGGCTCCCCGGGTGCACAGCCAGCAAGGATAGACTGGGTTCCAAAAGATAAAGGAGTTTGCTTCACTGATTCATTTCAGTAAACCGAAATAATAATTAACCTTTTATAGATAAATAATGTCAGAAAATGAGGGGGGATTTAAAGAACAAGAAATCGAACCTTTCTAACACCATCAGCAGAAACAATATGACAATATTGCAAACGCCACCAGGGTGACAAACTAAGGGTGAAAACCGGGATGAAGGAATCTCTCACGCTTTAGAAAAAAGCAGCGGGTTCAGCTCAAGTTCTTGGTGAGAACATGCCACAGTAATTCTATGGTTAAATTCTGACCTCGTGGAAACTGAGGCCATTGATGATGCTGCTATGAGGCAACCCACAGCCATGCGTCTTCTCCACCTAGCTCTGCATGGGATTGATCCTGTAAGTTTGTTTAAATTTTCACAGAGTTTTCTTTCCCTGTATCACCAATTTATTTGTGGAAATGTCCAGACGAGTGCTCCCAAGTCTCCCCTTTCTTCCCTTCTTTTTCTCTCAGGATAGAAGTACTCATTGTTTAATCTCCTTTCTAGCCGCACCCTCAAACAGAATCCTTTCCTCTCACCCAAAGATGAACCACGCCCCCCCACCCCACCCCAGAAAAGATGGGGATAATGGCAACTTTTCTAGGGAATCTCCGTAGTGTTTACTTGGCCAGAAAAGCTCAGCTCTTACATGTTAGCCTCCAGTGCTGTAAGACTTCATCTGCCTCTCCCAGGCGAGTACTTCCTTATTGTTACTCACCAGAGGAAAAGCTTGGTACAATCAATCAAATTCTTTCTGGCCAGTGTGGGGAGCCATGCTATGCACTGAGACATCCATTCAACATGAACACCCCAGTGGCCACATAAACAGCAAACGGGGCTCAAGAGCTCTCTCTATGTATTTCTTACTACACCGTCCTATGGCTGGATAGGTTATGGACACCTCAGCAGACACAGCTTCCTTCTCTTTTCTCCCCCTGGCAACTCCATTAAAATGATAAAGGGTATCGCTGACCGATATGTCTAGTACCTTGCAATGAAAAATCACCTGGAAGCATACAGATCCATTGTGTAATTAGAGAAGTGTACATTTTAAATATGCCTAACATTTGGTTTAAATTGCGCATTTTATAATTAAATGGAGACATAATCTTTCTGCCCTTTAATCAAACTCCTTCCCAGCCCCACATCCCGCTGTTGTAATCTGCCTTTCATTTTTTGGCAAACGGTCACCTCTCCCCCTCTCCTTACTTCCCCGCCCGCCTCAGCACACACCTAGGGGTCTATTAATCAGAACTACTGCCTAGCGTGTCATGTTTTATTGCTTAAAGGGTGTGTATGCTCTAAAAAAGACTCCGTGAAAATGACTTCATGAGGCTTCGTATTTATTCTATTGCAATGACTTCCATACCCAATGTACACAGTTTTTAAGTAAAGATAATTCTGAGAGGCTGCTGGGGCTACACATTCTTCCCAGAGTCTGGAAAGCCAGCTGTTCTCTCTGCCTCTTACATCATCATGTAATAAAGAATCTGCTCTTGGATCCCAGCTGGCAACACTCTTGATGGTGTCAGAGGCAGAGGAGACAGTGGGTCACTTCTGATCCAGTCTGTTTTAATGTTGACATCTCTGCAGCTCTCTCTTGGAAGCCCTCAGAGAGCAGAGCTGTTATGTAACACACTGCCACACATCACTGCAAGGAATTTTCTGTGGAGGTCTCATTTCAGTGTGGCTCTTTCCATTCTTCGGAAATCACACCAAATTTTTTAAAGCTTACGGAAAAGGTAATAGTAACCACAATACTACCATTTGTTAGATAGCTGTATTTTGTAGGGGACTCCACAGGGGAATTTTTGTATGAGAATGTAAATACATTCTCACTGAAATCTCATAGCAATGTCGTGCTGGTGCTAGAGGTATTGGCGTGCCCATTTTACAGATGAGGAAAAGTAAGACTAAGAGAGCTCAAGAATCCATAGTGAGGTCAGAATTCAAGGTCAGATCTGAGCCAGATCTCTCTGACTTTAAGTCTGGGAGGGGACTGGTTTTGTTTTTTCTTACCATACAACAACTGCTCCAACACAGCATGATACATTTCTAGTTCCCACTGTGACCTCAGCACAAGAAAGAGGCTTATGCTATTTCCATGATGATTCAGACTGTGAGCACAGACCTCAGGTGAAGGAACTCTTTCAGAATCAGTAAGTAGAGCTCCTGCCTAACTCCTTTCTATTTGAAGATGAAAACATCTTTTATCGGTCTTCTCAGGCTCTAACGAACAAATGAATCATGCAGGATTTCTGATTCAGCATGTCTGAGATGGAGTCTGTGATTCTGCATTTCTAGAAAATTCCCAGGTGATACTGATGACACTGGTCTGGGTGCCACAGGTCTTATGTCTGACACTTGCCTTCCTACTGTTTTCGAAGGAGCAGTTGAAGCTGAATAACTTGGCTAACAGCTCACACAGCACGACTGGCTTCTGATTCTGGGCCACTTTGTCAGGTCATCAGGCATTAGACAGAATTCAAGGAGTTTCTGGCATAGAGCACAATGTGAGGGGAAAAAAAATTGTTCCTAGATCCCCCAGGGCTCTTGTACCCCTCACTGGAAATTAAAATGATAATGTCTCTAACAGGTAAAGTTCCTATTTTTTACATTATTGTTATTTTTAACAATAATTATCTGGTAATAATTCAAATAACACCTTTCCTCTGAGAGATTCAATGAGCTTTCCTAACCTTAATTGTCTAACAGCAATTCCCAGGCGTACATAAAACTGTCTCAAAGATCACAGTAAATTTAAAATTGTTCCACTTCCCTCCTTTCTTTGCCCCAAATGTAGTGATGAATTAGTGGCGAAGGTTTACTAATTGGCCAAGACCCACCATCTCACAATCTGCGGCATCAGAAATTTTGTAAAGGCAGGGAAAATCTAAGACGTAATCAGCACAGAGGTGGGGGAAGGGCACAAAATACTGGTGAGAGGAAAAAGAGTTAAGGGGATTAAGAAGATGAAAAGAGAAAGTGAACTGACAGAACTAGCTGGATGACCTTGGATGAGTCATTTAACCTCTAGGTGACTCAGCTTTTCCATCTGTAAGAAAATGTGGATTTTATGATTTTTGAGGGCCCTTAAAGTTCTAACAGTCCCCTGAGAAGAAAGATGTGGGAATTAAGTGGCTCATCAACCTGTTAAACCATTACACCTGTAAAGAAATCTATTTGACTTTTAACTTTTTAACGAATTACCTGAAATGAATTCCCAAGTCTATATCACTAACCCCGCCTCCCTGCAAAGTGGTGAGAAAAACCATTTAATGAAGAAGGCACCAAAGGCATTATGGCCAGATAAATTTATCATTAACCCCATCTTCAGCTTTCCAATGCTGTAAGAAACGTTTAACTTTAAAATATTTTAGCTTCTTAAAAACAAACAAACAAACAAACACACATTTAAGTTCTTTAATTAACCACTAGTTAATACCCATGTCCAGAAGAAATACCTCTGATGGCTTAAAGACCCCTGGGATGGCCCTGCCAGTAGAAGGTCCTGCTGTTTGTCACATTAAATCTATGTTAATTTCCTCCATAGAGACCTCTTGATTCCTCTTTGACAATTCACAAACTCTGTTAATAGCACTTGCATGTCCCAGGAGACTTAGAGCTATCAGGTACAGTTGATTCTTGTTTTTAAAATAAGAGATCTCTGGGATCAGGTGAAAGAGATCTATCTCAATACACTCATACATACCATGCATATACAGATGCACACAGAGACACACACATACTAATGGTAATAATTTTTCTAGCTTTAATGAATAACTGGTGATGGGAACTCCTTCTCGAAGTCACTTGACACTGGAATCTTCCCGATCAGAAAGCCTGCCACAGGTCCTGGTTATAAGGTCATTTTAAACTACATAATGAGGATTCTAACACGATTTATGGTGCAGCACATAATTTGTGTTATATCAGAGTTATCCGTACCTTGCTTCTTGCACTGAGTACGTTTTCTGGACTACTAATTATGGTTTGTGGCTAAATGGAGAAACAGATACCAAGAAACATCAAAATGACATAATCCTGGAGGACACACCATCACTGTCTCCAAGGTGGACAATCACTCCCCTTTTCCTGTTTCTGTCACTTCCACAGGACCATTAACCAAATGCTAACTGTGTGGTAGGTATTGTGCTTAGCACTTTCCATACATTAACCTTCTTTCTTTCTTTTTAAGATTTTATTTATTTATTTGAGAGAGACAGAGATAGCGACAGAGACACTGAGAGAGAGCACAAGTGAGGAGAGGGAGAAGCAGGCTCCCCACTGAGCAAGAAGCCCTGAGAGCATGACTTTAGCCCAAGGTAGAGGCATAACTGACTGAGCCAACCAGGTGCCCTGTTTAACTTTTATTTCTTATAATCGCTCTTTTTAAGGGTAGGAATTCTATTCTCGTTTTATAGATGAGGAAACTGACATTTAGGAAAGTAAAACTATTTACCATAGATCATGAAGCCAGAGGCTAACAAAGCAGCACTTTATGGGCAGGTTTCAACCACAGTGCTCTATGTTTTAATCTATAGCGAGCTTGTGCTCTCCTGACTGCATCCTCGTCCTGAGGTCCTTGCCAGAGATTCATACTAGAATCTCCAGCACAGTCCTCTGCTGTCTTCTTGAACCTGTTTTTAACTTTCTCCAAAACCTTCTACATTTGATTTATGTTTTCCCTCTCTATTTCAATCGATGCTTCAATACAAAACTCATTACCATTTTCTCCATAGATCTTTACGACCATCTTCTCCAGCTACTTTGTAGACCTCCTCTTCTTTTCAATGTACTCTTTCCACTTCACATTTGACTTCAAGTATTCTGATCCCCCCTTGAGAACTCCTCTTTCTCAGTGCCTAAGGAATCTCCTCTTTTCTCCTGGCCCATTAGTTGACTCCTGCTGCCTTCACCGGATGTCTTTGTCCAGCCTGACCTTACTCTATGATCAGCCATCTCAACACTGCTCTCAGTAACCCTCCAGATTTCCTGTTCCCTGACCTTCTGTATACAGGTTTTTTTTTTTTTTTTTTTTTTTTTTTCCTCAACCATGAATCCGTATCACCACATCATTCTCTCCTACTCTCAATACAAAACCTGACACATGCATGCCATCTGGACCCTCACTCCTGCTCAGGCTTGCTTCTAAGTACAAGCCTACAGTAGTTTTAACTTAGTATGTCCTACTTTACCAAATCTGTTCTCCATTCTCTTCTTTAGAAGAGATGATGATCTTGGCTCCTCCACTGGTAACATGGTCTAGACCATCCAGTGTGGTAAGCTTATTGGCTTTCATCTCCTTGTCCAATTATCTCAGGGTTTTCGTCATTTTGTTTGCTCAGAATGTATCTATACCTCTTTCCGCATTCCCTTCCTAACTTGGAGGTTATCCTCTTTACTTCTGATCTTTCACCTTCCCTTTGGTTTCGTCAATGGTATCTTCTTTTCTGTAGTTGATGACATATCCATTCAAAATAGTACCAGATTAATCATCACAATATAGTGTTTTGCCCCACCTTCAACCTGGCCCTTAAAAATATTTTCAGGTGGTATATCTCAAAATGAGTTTTACAGAACACTAGAACTTCAAGATGCACCTCAAAGAAAGTTCCTTGTTTGAAGAAATATAGGAAACAGTGCATGCAATACGTTTCTCTTGCAAACTTATAATGCACATGAGGATATTAATGGTGCTGAAGACCCCAGCACTTTCTAAACTTACTGGATTACAGACCATCCCTTAGCCCTTCTTAATGGAACACTTATCAACCTCAGAATATACTTAGGGAAAGACACTTTAATGGATTTCCCTGGTCCCAAATACTTAAGCCTGGGTAGGTAAGTTTGCTGAATCTATATCAAATAAGCCCTCTCAGATTTCCTGTCTGTCATATTCCATTGGTCTGACCCAGTTAACTTACAGGGTATTGGAAAGACTGAGCATATTTGTATTTCTGGGCCCCTGACCATGGCATTTTGGCTATTTAGAGTGCCTTTATCACCTTTTCCTCATTGAGACCTTTCCCCTCCCTCAAGACCTATACAGAATGATGTATTCCTTATGAAACTTTTCCTTGTGAAAACCATCGCAGCCCATATTGAGCTCTGCCACACACTTAGCACTAAAATAAATGGATAGAGTTTAACACCTGTTTTCTATGTCATTGGGGAGAATGTCTGTTCTGTATGGCATGGGTCTTATTCTACATGTTACAGAAACTACAGAATCTACAGTCCCCGGGGCACTCTATGGGATTATAACCATATTAAAGGTTACCATAGATAGATACGGATGATATTGGGGGACAACAGGTTGGAATTTGATTTCTGTAGTGATTGGGATAGTTTACCAGGCTAAAGACCCAGGTGGAATGTATCATCATCTTGTTGGGGAAGAAATACCACCTACCATCACTGTCATCACCTCTTCAAAGGATAACACCCATGCTTGGAGGAGATGAAGACTAGATCTAGATAAGTAAGGGCAGCTCTGTCCTTAGGTGAAAAGAGGAATTTGCATTAGTTGAGATCCAATGTGGAGAAGGGTAAAATCATCTAGGAACATCAAAGGACCCATGAAAGGTACCATAGGAAGGCCTCTCTACCAAAGATGAGATTACCTCTCATGATTAAACCATGGTAACCTGATGAAAAAGAAAATGTTGTTCTCCAACACAGGGTGGAGTCAGGTGCAGTCTTTTTCTTTTCTTTTTTTTTTTTTTTTTTAAGACTTTATTTATTAGAGAGAGAGTGAGGGCACACATAAGAGATAGTGAGAGAGAGAGCTAGAGAGAGAGAGAGAGAGCAAGTGCAGGGGCAGAGGGAGAAAGAGACTCCTTGCTGAGCAGGGAGCCCGGTACAGGGCAAGATGCCAGGACTCCAGAATCATGACCTGAGCTGAAGGCAGAGGCTTAACCAACTGAGCCACCCAGGCGCCCAAGTCAGGAGCAGTCTTGTGCAAGGATCCACAATGTGCCTGGTGTAGAGTATGTAACGACCATGTGCAGAATGTCACAGGACTGAATGTGCTCCTCCTTCCATATATATTCGAGCTCTCCTGCTTTGGGTTAATGTGGAGACACAATGGTGGAGTCTGGGCAGTTGTCTACCAGCAGCACAATACACAATTCTCCCAAAAACAATGCAGCCCGTCTTTTCCATAAACTTTCAGTGCCACAACACATAAGAGCACATAGCAACTGTCTGTCTCAGGCAAGGGTGCCATAACCAGATATTAAAGGGCTTTGAGTTTTTCAGATTAGATGTTATCTGAAGTTGCGTCTGTGAACTTCTACGAACTAGTGAGTTCATAGTGAGCCTAGGACTAAAAATTTTGTCTCTTGGTGCCTGGTCAGGGAGTGAGAGAAGGCAGTATGGCTTTCTTCCTTAAAACGGCAGCAATGAATGATTTTCATGTTTTCACAAAAGAGAAAAATGCATTTAATTGAAGTCCGGTCTGTGGACTTCAGGGGATAAAAAGTGTTATACAAACAAAGATTTAGTGAAAAGCTATTTATAAATGAGAATGTTTACTTACGTTTACTTTAGAAGAGGTAGAGACTGTATCATATAATGTGTGAAAATAGTAGGATAATGGTTAAAATTCTGTAATAGAAAATTCTGGAGCACCTGGGTGGCTCAGTTGGTTAAGCAACTGCTTTTGGCCCAGATCATGACCCCAGAGTCCCGGAACTGAGGCCCATATCGGGCTCCCAGCTCCACGGGGAATCTGCTTCTCCCTCTGATGTTCTCCTCTCTCATACTCTCTCCCACTGTCTCTCTCTCAAATAAATAAATAAAAATCTTTTTTTTTTTTTTTAAGAAAATTCTGTGTTGGTCCTTAGTTAAAATTCCTAAGGATGTGTTAGAATATTTATTAGTAGTAGTAATCAATAAAGAGATATTTTTAAAGCTGAAATTTTTATTGTGGGAGTTTACTGGGTCAGTGAAGCTAAATGCTTTCGATATTTTCTGCCATGCTCCTGTTTCGAGTTGTGTTTCTGGACAATTTACACATCTGAGAGTGAAAATGAGTGGTGGCCTGCCTTTTGGATGTGTGATAGGCCACTGGGTCAAGGCTGCTGTTTTCTGAGAGCCGTGGACAGTTTCTACAGTAAAATATCTTAGTTTCTTCTTTTTGTAGTAAAAATAGGTGTTTACTTGTGTTCTGGGTGAAGTCTGAGATCTCTGCCTGTCTCTCCAGGATGTCACCTGTGGCAGAGATGGGGGACACCCCTGGCAATGCTCTACATTGATTTTGACATATTAAAGGTTATGCAGTATTTTCATACTTTCATGGACACTCTCTAAAAATGAGTTCCCCCCATCATGAGTCACATAGATGAGAGAAGACTGAGGTGGGGAAGAAAGATTTAAGTGGCCCAGATAATGAGCTATAAAGCTTAGTATAAAACCAAGGTTTTCAGAAGAAAATTCCTCCACCCACCCCTCCCACACCATTTTTTTCCCCTGTGAAAATATCCTGGCTGCCAAAGAACTCTGTGGCAAATCTCAGGAGCACAGAACTAGGTGGAGAATCAGAAGATCTGCCTCGTTTTCTGGATCTGATAAGAACAAGCAGCCATGTGACCATGGCCAAGTCAACTCTTCTGAATCTTACAAAATCATGAGCAAGGAAGCAATGCATGGCAGTTACCTTCCAGCTGTGAAACCTCTCACCTGTCGAATGCACTGGTTAAAAATGTGTGCTTTGCCTATCTCACAACGTTGTGAAGCTAAAGTAAGCTGAGCACGTGGAAGTACTCTGCATTCGCTAGAGTACTGAATCATCGTAGTCTCAAACAATGAGTACTGGAAGAATCGGGAATGGGTCCTGATTCTGAGCTGACAGCCCAGTCCATTTCCATTCAGGTTTCGGGAGAAGCTGTAATCCATCAGTCAAATCCCACTCTGTCCCCTCCTCTTCCAGCCTGCTGCAGAGTATCACTCAAGCAAAGTTACTTGAGTGGGTGACCCAAACCTCCAAGTTCTAGCCTTTCTGAGCAGAAGCTCCAGAGGTTTCCAACCCTCAGTGCAGATGGCAATCCCGGTTCCTCCAGGTGCATCTGAAACACTGGGGAGCCCCTGGGGACAGGCTGTCCAGGGAGCTGGGGAGGAAGGTCAGACAGCACTGCTCCCAAGGCCCAAGGTTTTCTCTTGCAGACCTCTATACCTCTATACCCGCAGCCCCAGGAGACAGAAAAGACCCAGAATGAGCAGGAGCCTCCTCTCCTGATAACCTAAGTGCCGCTCGGATTGAAAGGCAGAGGGTATCAGCAGAATGGCTGTACCGAGTCGGCATTGATTTCTCCAGCCTTTGTCTGCGTCTGGTTTCTGTCTCGTTTGGAGGTGGTTACTGTTACTACAAGCAGCATGAATCATGTCTCTGTTAAAAAACAGAGCTTCAATTGTCTTACATAACCCCTGGTAACTGAACGTCTAATAATAGCAAGCCATTTACAGGTAGGGAGTCTGTCTTCCTCCCAGACACACACACACACACACTCTCTCTCTCCCTCTCTCTCTCCTCCCAGTGCCTCACAGTAAAGTGAGACAGACAGGGAGGAGGCAGATGGATAAAGGGACAGCACAATTGATTTTTTTTTTTTTAAATTTTAAAATATATCGAGTAATCATGCATCACAGGGCTTGATGGCTGGTATGTTTAACTGAGCTAGTTTAATAAACTGAAGGCAACAACCATTCTCCTTCGAAGAATTTAAATAGCCAGAAACCCTACACACACCAGATAGAACCTTCTTTACCACTCTACGGGCCCTATAAAAACCCCAAGCCCCAAAGATGAAGGCAGGGTCTGAAGGGTAGGAGGCAGGTCAGACTTTTCACCGAACTGGCTACTAGCTAGCACCAGCTAGGTTTAATTTTCAAAGTACTTTTTCTCCTATCCTTTTTGCCTGACCCGAGAGAGATGGTCCAAAGGTTTTAGGCTACAGTCATTCCATAAAATTCCAAAGAGTGAAAAGCAACTGAAAACATGGCTGCCGTGTCCCAGTACGTAGATGACACTGTGTCAGGCACTGTAACCTGAGTCCCTTGCTTTGGGAGAGAGAACCCTGCATCAGAAGACTTGAATTTTTCACATGAGTGTAATCTCTGCCTTGTAAGACACTATGAGGTCTTTTTATACACGATCTGCACTCAGCCACCCGTTAAGGTGATTACCAAAAAGCAAATAATAGGGCAGCCTGAAAAAGATGACTTGAAAATTATAAAGGTGAGTTTTCCTTTAAACCGCCCGTGTGAGGAAAAAAAAAGTGAGGCTCCAGACAGCAAGGGAAAAAAATGCATGAGGGAAAAATATAAATTTGCCACACGCATGTCTTCAGTTCCTCATTTGCCTCATCATGGCCAACCTAAGAATAATCACCACAGGCATTAATTTTTAGAACGTGCATTCCCAGGAGCCCAGTCACTCTAGATACTGTCTAAACTGGACCAGGGAGAAGTTTATGGGAAAATACAGACGGTGGCTACAACCCGCCACTCATTTGGGTCGGGAGTACAGAAGGAAAACTTTCTTCTCTGTTTTGACTGTTCAATCACATGAAATGGTGATCGAGGTTCATTCAAACCAAAGAACATCCTTGGAGACACCAGCTTTGGAAACCAGGGCCTGGGCTCTTCTGGGACTCGTGAGTTGGCTAGCGATATAAAAAAGACATTTGGAAAGAGTTATATGTCAAAGTGGTATGTGTTCTCTCCAAACAGGATTTACTCTGCCTATTTTCCTTTCAGAATACTTTCTAAGTCCATTTACATAGAAGAAAGAAGAGAAAGAAGAGAAAAGAAAAGAGAGAGGAAGAAGAAGGAAAATTCCTAATGTTCCCTTATCCCCACTTGCAAACCTGGCTGGGACGCATAATGAGCCTCTACTGCTGTTTCTTTTGATGGTCTTCGCTCCGTGCCATATGGATGTGGCTTCTGGAGGAAATGAGTTCTAGGTTTTTCTCACAAATATACAAATGCAGAACAGGAGGGATTGTCACCACTGAATCACCCCACATAACAACAGGACCACAGTGGTGGGATGTGGCTGACGGGGCTAGAGTCTTCCGCTTCTTTTCATTCACAATTTACTGAAGTCAATTGATCTTAGAGCTGGTGCAACGGTTGACTAAATGTTTTAATAAAAACAGCCAGGAGACACCACTGTTTTCCTTGTAAAAGCCTCTCCCCTCTCACTGCTGTGAATATATTGCTGAATGATTCCCGCTTCTGGAAGAGCTGGGGGTTTTGCCTTGTCTCCTCCTCCCAGCCTCATGAACTTGCCTCTCCTATGTGCTTGTGAGGTGATTACACGTACATGAAATTTCAGGGCACAACTTCAGCCAGTGCCTTGTCGTGTCTGGCACCTGAGCAAGGAATTGGTGGGCCAGACACATTGAACACACACAAGTGGATTATTATATTATTTGCACTGCAATAGTAAGAGTATTTCTGGATTGTTGCTGACAACTAGATCCTAATAACCACATGTGGTACAATAAACCACATGACATTGTATCAAAAGCTTAGAATTCCTATCTTCAGATGATCTAGAGTGTTTTTTTTTTTTTTAAGAGAAATGGTGGATGCTTCCCCCCTTCATTAAGGATTTATCGAATGCCTATTGTCAGCGATGTACTATGGTCCATGCCAGGCTCTCACCATGTTCTCTCTCCTCTAACACTGAATGAAATATCAGTAAAACCAAGTACAGATTTTTTTTTTTTTTTAACCTGATGGACAGTCAGTGCATAGTGACTGGTCATGCTGCTGATGGTAGGCGCCGATGATACGGATAGTAGTGGGGATGACATCCTTATAAAGGCACAGCAGTTTAAGATCATCTCAGGGACAATTCAGAGGGGGTAAATGAGCAGGTCTGGTCTGCTTTATGTATTCCAACAAGTGTCCAGAACTCCAGAAACTTTTTAAAATAATACCATCACGCCATGTTTACAGGAATGCTAAAATTCTTATGAAAAAAGAGGCACAGATGTTTATCGAGTGAGCACCTCCCTATTTGTAGAATACTCAGACAACTTCTGAGAACCCATCTTAATTTTTAGAATCATTTATAAGAATCCAACAGTTTATTATTATAAAGTCAACTTCAGTCCAAAGCAATTAGTCGATATGCTCATTGACAATCAAGAGACACAAAGCAACATTGGTGGGATAAGGCAAAGTTAGAGTTCTCTAAACCCGTTGCAGAGAAACTGGAGAAATGGCAGAGTGGCTCGGCTGAAAGGCTTCTGACTATAAATCAGAGGGTCTGGGTCTCCAGCCATGTTTGTCAACAGCTGCATGATCTTAGAAGTCATAAACATCTCTTGCACTCCACCTCACCTTCCTCATTCATAAAATGGGAATGTTGGATCAGATGGTTTTTAAGTTTCTTTCCAGTTTAACATTTGCTGATTTTAAAGTAAGACAACATGGCAGAGTCATTCCCCCTTCCTCTCACTGTGGTAAGCATGTTGCTTTCTCCTGATCTGTGCTTGTGGCGTTTGGTTTGGGTTTAGGTTCTGGGTTCTGGATGTCACATAGTAAATAATCATGTCATTTCCCCCACCCCTTGTATATGTGGGAAAATAATAGGGGAATAATTTTCCCTGTCTTTCTTGTCAATGTCTCTTCTCAAATTTATAGGTTGAATAAAAACATGAGCATCCTGGCTGTGAGGAACGTTCTTCCTCATCCTCATAACAGGCCCTCACTCATGCTCATGTGAGTATATTTGATTGGGTTATTTCTGCATTTACGTCCTGGCTATTTTTTTTTCCTCTTTCAACTTGTTTAAATCCATGGTAAGCATAAAGCTGCAAAACCAAAAACAAACAAATAAAACAAAACAGCTCTGTTTGAATAATTTACTTCAGCTAAAGCAATGTAAGAAAACACTGTAACACTCGGGGAAAAAGAAAAGCTTTTTAAAAGACTCCTGTATCTTAGAAAAGACCAAATAAAATGTTACATCAATGATAGTTTCACCTGTTGTTACTGTTTCATCATTTTCAAAGCGAATGCTACGTATTGGGTTTATAGTCTGTGTACAGTCCTGGCTATTTCTCCCAATATTTCTTAGGCCTCTGCATCCTGGAAGCCAAGGAGGACTGGAGCTTGCTGAGCTTGCTTTACGTAGACAAAGGAGCCACACAGAAAACCCAGTACCTGGAGCTTAGATCATATCCTGACTAGGCACTGCAGTTACTCAAGACTCGCTCTTTTTCATCACGCTCCTGTTCCTCGGCTGTTTTCATTCTTGTCACCTAGAATGCCCTCCGTTTGCCTCCCTTTCCTGCCCAAGATTCCTCCTATCTTTCGAGACCCACCTAGCTTACACTCCATTTCCAAGAAGCAACTTTGGTTGACCCAACTTGGAACCCAGGGATAATTTTCATGGCTGGCAAGTGCTAACTACCCCACGTGACAACTGTGCTATCTAGGAAGTGCTCAGAGAATACCAGAGAAAAAGATGGTTAAGGGTTGAAGGGTCCTCATAAAAGGAAAAAAAGGCTTTAGGAACTAGCCCAATATAGGAGCCGTGGTCCATAAGAGAAAAGCTGTAGGATTGTAAAGGAAAGTTGCAGCCTTGTACAGGAAGGGATTGTTTTCAAACGGCCTGACACTTCTTTTCACTTTTCTTTTCTTTTTTTAAATAAAGGAAAAGAAACACTCTTTCTTAGAAGAAGGAGTTAAGGCATTGTATATAGGAACATACAGTATCACGAAGTTTGACTGTACAAATTATGAAGCTCAGATGTCAAGAGTTTATTAGGGAGAATATGAGCCACAGTGAATATAGGCAGACAGACGTGTGTGTATAGAATCTGCATTTCACCTAACCCCAAGCTCCCTCAGTCCGATGGTCACAGCATGAATTATGATAAACGCTGACAGTGCCTAGCTGGGCTTCAGTGAAGGGCCATGATATATTCTGATAGTAAAAGATAGAAGGAAGCACAGAAATGCTGGATGCTGTTATATATGTATATGATTTTATTTATGTGTGTATTTTTGTATCTATATATACAAACATATATATTTGTATGATGTTTGGCAACCTCACTCATGGTATTCCTGTGAAGTAGGCATGTGGTAAACATAATTAGCCCATTAAACAGATGGTAGGGCTCTGGCATATCTCACCATATTCTAAAATGGTGGAGCTGTGAGCAGGAACTGAAGAGAGAGTGCAGTTTGATGCACGGTTCACTGCAAATCTCTGTGAATTGCTACTTTCCTAAAGACAATCTGGGTAGGCTGTGTTTGGCTGAGAACTGGGGATGGTTTGGGAAGCTTTAAAAATATACAAGGGGACAACTTTTCACATTCATTCAGATATAGTATCTTCATTTTTACTTACTAGGGACATTTTCTGAAAAACAGCTTTTTATCTTAACTCATCTGTGTTCCAAGCAAACTCCCAAATTGCTGAGCAGATTAAAAAAAAAAAAAAAAAAACCACCAACATGCCAAGTAGAAACACTGGGTAAATGTGTGTGTGTGTGCGTGTGTGTGTGTGTGCGCGCGTGCGCGTGTGTGTGTTTTAATTGTCTTTACAAAGTGCACTATTGGAAAGGATAAAGTTGAAAAGAGGTTGGGTCCCATAAACATAAACACACAGCCATCATTGTAGCTCAGTGACTAGATACGTGCCAAAGCACGTGTGATCAACTTTCGCTCAGCTGACGTAGTGGCCGTGGCATTGCCACTGCACGGTACAGCTGGCTTTAGAGAGCCTGTAATTAAATATTCCAGCCCCAATTCTTTGTCCATTGAAATAGGCGCTAGCAGGAGTGAAAGGGTTACTGGAAGTTAAGACTTGAATTTACAAATGCATTTGAACTGGCTTCAAGAAGACATGAAACATCAATACATCTGGAGAATAGAACTTGCACTTGACTGTTCTTTACCATCTGGTCTCAAGAACATTTTCTGCTTGGAAGTTGCATAAGCAAGGAAAAAACACACAAACAACTTCCTGTACCATGTTTTTGGTCACTTATAATGACGCATTACAAAGTAAACCAGCTAAATATGAGCAACTGGGCCTAACTCCAGATGACACTGTACATTGTATAACTGAGATCGATGGGTGACAGCGAACATCTTTATTTTAAAAGATCTGGACAAATATTCATGAATAAACAGCCTTCCTTCTAAGGTGTTTTTCTTGAATAGTTCTGGCTAGATTCTAGGCTTTTAATGTCACCGCAAAACTCTCTTTTTCCAAATTAAACAACAACAACAACAACAAACGATACTGGGAAATGAAATGTCCCATATATATAGTTTTAATGGTATAAACTTGCCTCTTTAAGCAATAAGCCATATTTTATATTTTTTTCCTATGGAAAACTTTTATATACCCCTGCTTTTATAAACAGAGATCCGATATCATTTACATTTTTTTCATATGATACAGGGTCATCCTTGTGAACACTCTTTGCTTCTGTTTTTCAGTAATATACTTCTATTTTTCTTGAGAATCAGACTCATCCCTTACGGCTCAGTCTAAGCCGCAGCCCGCTATCCGCTGCTATGGCTTGCTGGTGTCACTGTCCCTGCTTTTTAAAGAGTCATCTCCTTCCAAAGCTCTATGCTAGATACATTTTCTAGTCTACTTTGGGTTGGAATGTCAGGTCAATGAGTGCTGTAGAGACAATATTGCTTGAAAGCAGGGTTTGGTCAGAGACTTTGGTACACTCATTTGGGTGTTTGAAAGTCTTTATTTACTACTTTGTTAGGGGTTGTAATTCAAGAGTCTGAACTGCTAGAAATCAAACTTTGAGGTGTTGTTGTGTAACAAGAGTGTGGCATTTATGCTCTTATACAGCAAGTGTTCTTAATTTCAAAGAAGTTGCCCGGTTGGGGCACCTGGGTGGCTCAGTCAACTGGGCGACCTACTCTTGGTTCTGACTCAAGTCATGATCTCAGGAGTGTGGGACAGGGCCCTGTTTGGGGCTCTGTACTCAATGGGAAGTCTGCTGGAGATTCTCTCTCCCTCTCCTCTGTCCCTCCTTGACCCCCATGTGTTCTCTTTCTCTAAAATAAATAAACAAATATTAAAAAAAAATACCAACAAAGAATATGCTTAGCAATCCATTCTTTAAAAAAAAAATTTTTTTTTAGAGAGACAGAGAGAGTGTGGGGGAGGGGCAAAGGGAGAGGAAGAGGGAGGATCTGAAGCAGGCTCCATGACCAGTGCAAAGCCCCATGTGGGACTCGATCTCATCACCCTGAGATCACAACGGGGCTCAATCTCCTGCCCCTGAATTCATGATCTGAGTCCAAATCAAGACTCAGCCACTTAACCGACTGAGCCACCCAGTTGCCCCTCAGTAATCCACTCTTGTTTACTTGTAGGTTTCTGATCCATTCCACTTCCCTCCCTTGATTTCTGCAGGCAATGTGACTAACATGACAACTTTGAGAAGTAAAGAAAGAGTACACTTTTCAGGGTAAGGTAAGAGTCTTGGAAATTCATCATAGGGATGGAAGCAAAAATATACAGTCCAATTAGAACATTTTTCTGGACTTCCAGTTTTTTCCTAGGTTCCGAACAGGACTCTGGCCTTACTGAACCCAGTGAAAAGATTTTTAAAAATTGTGATGTTTTTCATATTAATTTAAGTTTTCAGAAAAGTAACATCTGATCATCTTTTCTCCCTTTCCCCCAAGGGTAAGTCAGCATAATTCACAATCTGTGATAGTTAAGATAGAGATTGTGTTGAAAATTACCTTTTCCCTATCTCTGAGAATAGAGATTTTTAAGCAATAGAGATTTTTGGTTTTCAAAGAAAACAGTGTTAAGATTGTTGAGGACGGAGAGTATCTGGGTGGCTCAGTCACTTAAGTATCTGCCTTCGGCTCAGGTCATCTTAGGGTCCTGGAATGGAGTCCAGCATCAGGCTCCCTGCTTAGTGGGGAGCCTGCTTCTCCCTCTCCCTTTGCCTGCAGCTCGCCCTGCTTGTGTGCTCGCTCTCTCTCTCTCTCAAATAAATAAAATCTTAAAAAAAGAAAAAGATTGTTGGGGAAGGAAAAGGGAGAACTATGTTTAACCTATGAGGGGGGAAATTTTTAAAAACACACATATCTGATGAACTACTGATAATTCTTTATTATGAAGTCAGTTCTCAAGAAACTCTTAACACTTTGAAATCTCAGTTCAGACCACATAAAAATACTCCATGAGGATTCATGTTCAGCGAATTCAGATCAGTTGTCTATTTCTTAGTGGGTCTGAACTGGTGAAGTTGTACAAAATAAACATCTTTAGCTTTCTAGAGTTACATATTATACTTGATTTGTTAACTTCTGTAATGTGTTTATACAATTAAAAATACTATGTCAGAGCTAGGTCTATTTGTTACAGATTATTTTTGGATAAAGAGAGCTCGCAAGAATGTGTCGGTTTTATAGAATCAAGGTTACTGCAGACTAAAGCAGAAATTCAGGCATAAACTGGTCTTCCACCAGTTTTCCACAACACCATCTAAGGACATGGTTAATGAGTTCTGAAATTCATTCACAACACTGTTAATCTTTTAGGAATCTCATAACCTTGCTTGACCTTTCCATAATCACAAGAGAAAAACCTTGACAAAATTAGAACCAGTTGTCATGTCCTGCCTTCCTTTCTTCCTATCTTCTAGTTACTCAATTCTGTTCTTTCTTTCTTGCTCTTTCTTTCTTTCTTTCTTTCTTTCTTTCTTTCAACAATCAAAAGACTCCACATTTTCAAATTCCATAGAAGACTAATGATTGAATAATTTTCTCACATCTCTATTTGCACTTTCGCAGTCTGGTTGCATTGATTTGTATCTCATAAGTAGACATTTCCTTTGTTGGTTACAAATCAATGCTATAGAACAAACCTGCCAGCACATTCCCACCCCTGCTCTCCCCCGCCCTGCAGTTTGAAAAACAAAGCAGTTTTCTTTTTAAAAATTAATTTCATTGGTTAGTAATATACTAAAAGAAGAGAAAGCCCCAGAGTTTAAAAAAAAACAAAAACCAGAAAATAGAAAAACAATCCATGGGAAAAAGAGCTCCTCCCAAGCTGGTCTGTGCTTCTTTCTCACTGCCTAAAGGAGAGAACTGCCTAGTGGGAGAGCAGCGCTCTGCTGCCACGGCTCCCGGTGTGCTCTGTTAACCCAATTAAGGTCCTTGCCTTCATACATCACAGGGCTGCCCAAAGCAACACACTGTGATGTCACAGTCAGATATGATTTCATGGCAGGGAAAAACCAAAAAGGCAGAAAAGGTTGAATGTATTCTGCTTTTATTCAAATCTTCTAAGAGAGGGCAAAAGGGAAGATAATTTTTTTTTTCCACGAGAAAAAGAGCACAAGCTCTCTCATGAGAATGTAAAAACTCCGTTCTGATGATACCCTGGTGCTTTTACCCCAAGTGGATAAGTATGAATAAAGAAACACAAAGAAGTACTATCATCAATCTGAATGCTCTTGCCTACACTTAGCTACAGGTGGAAAGCAGGCAGGCACGATTTGATTTACCTAGATTAAATGAGCAATTTTCTGTCCTCTTTTTTTTTTTTCCTTTTAAAAATAGCCAATCGATTTTGGCCTCGCTATTGCTGACTGTACCAGGTCCATTTTAATACACCACTGATTAAATGGTATGTTCATGGCTGAAGGCACTGCAGCAGTACAAGCAGAAGCTGCTGAAGGAATGGAGACAGGAAACCAAAGCCCACACTCCAGAGAGCCCACAGGCTTCCACTATGTTCGGTACTCTGTGAAGGCCACAAGTACCAGCCCTTAGCCAGTGGACTGCAGATAGCACACTATAGACTTGAACCAGCTGAAATGTGATTCTGGGTGTTGGAAACCTGGAATTCATTTAAGTTTTTTAATTCTGACCTTAAGAATTAAAGGGGAAAAAAAATCAAAGCTCTTTGATTTTTTAAAAGTACGGATGGGGGAGGAAAATATTGTGTTCTAAGTTGTAATGACATTGGCAGTGAAGGTGGAAATTGGCTTCGCAGGAAGCAGCCTACTAAACTGCACTATGAAAGAGTTACGTTTTCTTAAGTTACAGAGGTAGAGTCATCTACCCAAAGGGGATGGAGCTAGATACCCCGGTTGGTGAAATTGCATGAAAAAAAAAAGAAAGAAAGAAAGAGTATAGGACTTTTAGGTAGGGTGATATATGTTGAGGTTCACAGGGCAGCCCACAGAAAAGTGAGAAGATCTCCACTGGTTCTGGGCAATAACCATCTGGATTATTATGAGAAAGTACAACCTTAACCAAAGTGTGTGGCTGGAAAAATATGCCGGGGAGGGACTCCTCCAGGTCACTCTTAAAAAGACTTAATAGCCACAGATGTATCTTTGGAAAATGCAAAGTCTGACAGGTGAGGTTGTAGTTTCACAATGGATCTGAGGACACAGGAACTGGATGTGGGAATTGGTGAAATCCAGTTTTAAAAAGTGAACTTTTTTTTTTCTTGCGCCTATTGCTTCTTCCCTGCCCCCTTTTTCTCTCCCATTATTGTTTACTTGATTTGAATCCTGGCCTTAATGGAGACTGAAATGTATCCAGAGGTACTACTAAGATAAGAAATTTCAGGAAGAAAGATTTAATGAGGGGCTTAGGAGTTTTGGGAGGAGGAATAGAAAATTATTTAGAGAGAAATGAGAGAAAAACTAAGTTAAATATCAGAATCAGCACGATGGCTGTCGACTGGCTTGTGAGAGACACAGATGGTCTGCATTCTTCAGAACAAAAACAAACAGGAAGTAACAGGGCCAGAGCCCCCTCTCCCCTCCATTCCTCCCTCTCGGGTAAAACTGGAAAAAAAAAAAAAAAACCAAAAAACAAAAAACAAACCTGAAATGCATTCAGATCAAAAAGTTTTCCTTTAAATGTTGGAAGGTGACCAAAGTAAAAGAAATAAGAGAGAGCTAGTTCTAGCAGGTAAAATGTCAAAGGGCCATCAGCTCTGGGGGGTGGAAGAGGAATTGGGGATTAAACCTGCACGCTTTGGAGAAAAGTCAGACTCTGCAGCTCACTAATGTAGCAGATAGGTGGCAAATTTGAATTCTGGAGGAGAGGAAGGGTTTCATTTCGGGCAGTCCGTTTTCTGAAGGAGGGTTGAGAGGTGCTGGAGCAAATGACTACTCCTGGGGTGCACAGGGGGATAAGTGACTTCAAGGAGAGGAGCAGAGGTAATAAACTGGGGAGCTGTCTCGGACACACTGACTCAGTTAGGTTTTCAGTTTGGAATGTAACGAGCTCTCAGGACATGGCTGTGACTTTTTGAAAAAACTCTCGCTGGAACCAATGGCTATTTGCAGGGTTAAAAACTTCAAGCTCTTCCTTTCCTGAATCTGAATGCCCAAGCAGTGCCTAAAGCAGCAAACTTGTACACACAAAACAAAACAAAAAAAATCCACCAGATGGGGAGTTTGGGGCCAGAGAGGAGGTTCGTGAAATGCACCGGTCACCTCCTCGCCCACAGCCCACAGGCCTGAGCAGCACCGAGCTCTGGCAGGGTAACTGCCGGTGAACCCAGAGATTTACAAGCCTTCTTACAGAAACCACCCCAGGTCCCCTATGACTCCAGGCAGCAGTGAGGACAGTTTTCATGTTCCAAAACTAATTGGACAGTAAGGAGTGTCTGTACGAGTAAAAGGGGGTGGGAGTGGAGGATGGAAATAAAAGGGAAAAAAGTGTCCTTGTTGAAAGTTTTAAATTACAGGCTCAGTAAAAAACTGGCATTCCACCACATCCGGTCTAGTTACCAAATGGAAAAATAGGGTCATTAACATGTTTATTTGAATTACATTAGTCCTTCTCTTTCATATTTAATTTATTCTGTTAGGAAAAAAAAAAAACACACACACACACACACACACACAAAACACAACACTCTGCATGCTGGTGAAAGCCCGGAGTGTAATGGATCTTGGGGAGCTGAGATGCAATGATCTTTACCCATTATCTACCCCGCTAAGGCTTTTCAGAACTTGCTAGTGTTGTTCACAGATTCTGCTCCTTGGGAAGAAGGGAAGGGTACAGAAAGATGTAAGGTACAGAGGCCTCTCAGTTATTAAAATAATATTGGAATGCGTTCAAATTAAGGAGTGGGAGTGGGATCTGACTATGGAAAGGAGGTTCAGGAAAAGAAGAAAATAACCTCCTCTCTGGATTGAATATCCACGCACAGTGATCTTGGGCTTACTGGATGTTCTTCACAGGGTATGAATGTTGCAGAACTCAGGGAAATCTCTGTGTTACTGGTATTCTGGGTATTATAAGGTCTCATCTCTGGGATGAGCCCTGCCATTGTCCAAAACAGTTCAGATCGACTTTAGTAGAAAGCAAGGATAATGTGATACATTCAAGGAAAAATGGAAGAAAGTCTATTGTTGGTGTCCAGAGATGACCTGGTTATCATGTGGTGGTGACACGAAGAGGACATAAAACTTAGTATCATTAGCCCATCCTTGTTCTACGATTTACTAGCTACACTTGTACACAGAATTTAACTTAATCAGTTTTCCTCATCCATAAAATAGGCACATGAACAGAGTTGGGAAGTGAGATGATCTATGTAAAAGTGTCCTCTAAAACACTGTACACCTATAAGATATTCCTATTTCCTGAAGACTGTGCTGCCTGGTACAGGCAGAACACTTGGCCAAATATGCTTAGAAACAGGATTGGAAACAAGGCAGAAAAGGCTCTGACAAAGCTGAGGGGGATGCGGATCTCCTATCTCAGTGCTGACTGGTTGTGTGACTTGCTACCAGCAGGGATTTCTCACCGGGGATGTTGACCTCGGGTTCACAGACTGCCTCCACAGTAGGTTGCCACCCACTCACAGTGAGTCATAGAAAGTTCAAATCTTTCTTCTCGCTAGCGATGCTAATGCTAATGTAGAGGTAAGTAGTTTTAGGGTTTTAGTGACAGATTTCTGCTGGCATTGTGGATATGGTAGCCCCAGCCTCTCACTGCAACTCAGGCCAGTTGGCTCAACCTAGACTCGGTTCTGGGCCCCTGAAAGTGCCGAGTCCAACTTCCAGTTCCAATGGGACAAACTGGCTAGGCCAGCACTGCCTTGTACCTCTACTTTAGGATCTCCAAAACAAGTGGCAATTTCAGTCTACACCTGTTCCTTAAGGCGAGTTTCTCTCTTTGCTACAGACAGCATCACATTTTCTGTTACCATTCTTCCTTTTGGTCATGTTGATCGAACATTTTGCCAACTCCTTGAAAGCTGAACCGTGGCCCAGATATAGTTGCCTTCACATCAAGATAATTCTGGTTAGAGCCCAGAGCCTCCTTAGGATAATAATTTTGACAGAGGAAGGGGGAAGTTAAGTCACAACAGCTCTGGAAGAAGCCAGCGGCAACCCACGTGTGGGACAGTGTTTCTGGATGGAGTGCTTTGGTGTGTGCGTACATGTGTGCCTACACACACACACACAAATGTGGACAGGAGAAAGCTCAGAATCAATGAGATAACCATGATAAAAGACGGTGATTTCCATTCATAATGATCAAATCCGGAAACGGATATGGTATATGTCTACAAGGAAACAAAAGGCTTGAGTAAAGTGAATATAGATGAGTTTATCCAGTTCTAATATATGTGAATTAGAAGTCATCTTATTCCTCTTTTAAAGAAAGGGCTTAAGACAAAGTAAAAAATTACTTGGCACAGTAGGCAGCAAACTTACTAAAATTCCTTAAAGGTTGATGACAGAAACAGTATCATAAAGGTTAGCTAAACTCATGCATAACAAGTTGATAGCGGTTTACTCATGGAAACCAGGATGTTGGAGGAAAGTCACCCTGATTCTTGAAGTTAGCAACAAGGACAACTGTGTCTTATATCACACGTTCCTGGGCCTATAATCAGAAGGTGAATGTTGAGCTGAAAAGGTTCAGGGGACTGGCCCAGCAGAGGCTTTTCTTATAATCATACAGGCATAAGAAATTAGGTTTCTTATAATCATACAGGCATAAGAAATTAGGGGCCAACTGAGGTGCTAACCTGAGGCACACTAGGACCAGAAGTGCCACACATTCTTGTACCTACAGCCCTACATGTCATGCTGCCTACATCACGCCACTCCTCTCTGCAGCAAGAGTGATTATCTCCATGTCACAGATGAGAAAACGAAGGATCAGAGAAGCTCAGAGAGGAAAAGTACTTTGACAAAATTCACACAGCTGCCAAGAGGCAGACCTGGGATTTGAACTCAGAGTTATCTGTTTCCAAAGCTATGTTACCATACACTTCTGTTTTCTGCCCAAGTAGCCAGAGTAACCTGTTAAAGCTATACGAAGTCTTGTTCTTCATTTCTCCCAATATCTCAACAGTGTGTGCCATAGCTTCTCACTAAGAAACTACACAAACATCTACAGCTTTATCTTAAGATGTCTCCAGCTTTCATTAAGAGGGAATAAGAGAAGCAAGCTGATCATGAGAAGGTAATAACATGTAGCTAGCAACACATGCAGCTGTGGATTGCCATAGAGGACCATGGACAACAATGTAAATGAACAGCAACTTTCTCTATCAACTCAACTAGAGATTCATTCTTAGTTTTCGTAATTTAAACTCACGTGTTTCAGTGAAAGTAACATCCAGGAAGTGAGTGACTATCATGGATCCAAAAACCTCCTTGATTGATGAGCTCTAATGTTGAATAAATTATCAAAATGGAAGATGAAATGCTCAAGAAATGTTTGGGTGGGGAGGAGAAGCATTGGAAGAAGAAGAGAAATTAAAGAAAAATCCAGGGTTTACTTTCCTAGACTCTGGGTGATTTAATCCTCCTGAGCTTGGTTTTCTCCACATTTTGAAGAGTCTAAATTCAGCTGCAGGAGGTTTTGTGATGCAAGAATGTTGCTAGCCTAAAGGCTGTGATAACATATTTAAGGAGCTTTCTGTCCCTCATTAACAAAAATAAAAAGCCTTTCAAAATTATTTATGCCTTTGAATATGTTGGTGAATACCTGTATCTTAAATTCCGTCCCTGTAAATGAGGCCATTTGAAAAAATATACTCAAAATTATTGTATATGTTTACAATGAATAGGAGCTATTTATATGTATTACGAAAAATTCAGGTAAAAGTAAAGGCATCAGTAGTCTCTTTGCAGGGTTCTCTTCCTTTTCCTTCTTTACATTTCTGCTCCCTTTCTTTTCTTCCCCTCATCCCCACCCCTAGGATTTTAGCACAGATGGAACAGGTTTCTGTAACACTGACTGGCAACTCGCTGCTTTCACCAATTTTCCCTCAGAGCTGGGCTCTCCAAATAGTGACGATCACTGGCCAATGAAAAATCAGTGTGGTTTAATATTATTTAGAAAGGACTGAAATAATTTTCTGAGCAGAAATTTTTTCACTCTTTAAGAACACTTCCTACCTGAAGATTTACTTCCCCTCAACACAGATTTGACAATCTCACTGCAAGTGAGTTTGGGGACTGTGGCATTACGGAACCTGGCCAGGTTATGTCATAATGTCACTGCTTAACTGAACTAAAGGAATTGATCAGTGCCACAGAAGAAAGAGAGTATGAGGAAAATGTCAGGGATTATTGTCTAGACTCAGGGAAAAAACTCCCCAACGAAGGCCTTGAATGGATTAAAGGGCTCACAACATCATGTACTGATTGGACTCCCTTCTCCTTCCGGGAAGCAATCTTGACTATAATCCTTATTTTTCATAGCCTCTTCCTAATGATAAAACCCCAATGAAGACTGGTTAGCTCAGCCCCTTGGATTGAATGCTAACAATGCTAAGTCTGCTGCTTGGCTCCTGTCCTTTGACTTGGGGGAGGAGGGGCGTCTAGCAAATAGAGCATTAGCGTGATGATCAGCAGCTCTGAGCTCTGGTTCTGGCTCTTGATGCTAATTAGATGTGTTGGGCAAAATGGACAAAATGACTGAACTGTCTAGGCTAAATGCCTTCCTCTGCAAAGTGAAGGACTCCTTTCAAACCTAAAGTTCTGATTTTGTGAGCGTTGTCTGGCTGGTTTTCTTGGTTAGAACGTGGGTTTCATGAGGTTAACATCATAAATTCAGTTCTCATACAAATAAGATGGCCCTGTACAGTGCTTCACACATAGTATCGGCTCAATAGATATTTGTTCAATGAATAAATGTCTTGGTATAATGAAAAACTCTATTTCATAGTCAAAGATTCTAATTTAGGTGAAAATGGAGAGCTGTCAAGAGAGACCCTAGGGCTTGGTACCAAAAGCATCTGAGCCCCTGGGAAAAAGAATTCAAAATATGGGTCTCACTGATGTCCAGGTAGTGGTATCGCTCGAGCTGGCTGCGGTATAAGAACAAGGTTGCCATTTGTTACTCCTCAGATAAGCTGAGAGTATACTTCCCAAAACCCTCTTCCAGAAAGATAGTAATCCTAAGAGAATTTCCTGAATTTGAGATTACACAAGAAGCTCATCTGTTCCTCCACAACGTTAACTTGAGGTATGCAAACTACAGAGATTTTTCGTCTCCATTTCTCTCGCAGGAAAAGAGAAGGCTGCTTCCACTGCAAGTCACCTTAGTTCCTACAGACGTGGGAAACAAGTCAACCAGTATTAAAGCTCTACGTTTTTGTAAAATACTGGAGTATAGGCTTTGCCCCTGTTCAGGATTCCCAATGGTCCAGGCAGCGATCACGTGCCTCAGCTAATGAGAATCATGACAAAAGGATGGGTAAACTTATAAATTAACTGAGACAACAGTATCAACCACCTGATCAGTGTGGTCCAATATACCGTAATTTGAATTCTTTGGCAATACTTTAAAAACGAACTAAAAAGAGGAATTCGAACCGGAAAGATGAAAGCTCAAGCATTAGAACAAGTAACCTGGGGTCATAAATGTTCTTTGACATCTTCAGTGTGCTTCCAACAGCTAGGGTTTAGTTTTGTTTTCTTTTGTTTTGGGTTCAGCGAGCAGATTGTATTCCCCTTCTCCTCTCCTTCCAGAACCTGGCCAAGTATAGATGTGGAGGGGGAAAGCCAGTCACACAGTGTTGACAGAGCTCCTCTCATGGCCTGCAGAACAGATCTACTGAGTCTCCCATCTCCTGGTCAGCAGTGACAAGTAAACACTGGTTTTATTTTAGTAGCTGTGCTGTATTTCCGTGGGCAGCTGTCCTTACTGCACACAAGCAGTCCCTCTTCTCAGGGGGTTGTAACTCAACCATCAAAATACCAAAATATGCTCTGGTTTGAAACTTGGTGCAGAGTCCCAAGCCCCAGAATGACTGTGGTTTGCTTCCAAATTTAAGAAAATATTGAGTTTTGTAGGTTATTTGTTTACTGTTTTCAAATGTTTGAAGACTCTTTTAAACTTTCCATAGGAAACGTACTAAAAAAGACATGCCACTTTAATACCTTTAATGATTCATTCTGAATTTCAGCACGCCAGTGAAAGGACCAAATGGTGGTGGTGGGGGGGAAGAGTTTATTTGTTTTATTTTCTTACCTAATACAGATGTTTTGACCACTTGGGTCCTCATCAGTGTTCAAAATATTGGTGTGTTGTAACATAATAAAATAAAGGCGTTAACTTCTTTGTTTTGTTCCTTTCAGTGATGTGCAGAATGGATTAATGAGTTCTCGTTTTTGGCCCCTGTATAACTCAAAAACTCATTTCAACTTAAATAAATTAAGTAAGTAATTAGTTCATAATATGGCCTAATCACCTCTGGTATTTTGAAACAAACAAAAACACGAAAATGGCTGTTGCACGTTTGTACTTAATTACTTCCATATAAAATACCCATGTGGATTTTATTACAGGTGACATAAATTTCAAGTCTAAGCTTTGTTTGCTATAGAAACCTGGGCTATGGGATTGTGTAGACTCTCTACCCTTCCCTATTATTTTCCTAAAGAAAGAGAGTCTATGGAACTGCATTCTTGTTTTCTTAATTGGCAAAGAAAAGCACTTTATTTCAAAAACTCTGGAGAATAGGTTACTTCGTATAGAGGCTCAAAGGATGTTAATAGAAAATAGTATCATTTCTAGAATTTTTGCAATGTTCAATTTTTGCTCTTAGGAGTCTGAACAGTTCTTGTTTGCATACATGTCTATCTGGGGATTGCTCCTGGTGATCGGGACAGCTTATGGAAATCCTTCCAGATGAATATACCCAATAGAGCAAAAAATTGTGCTATGTCTCTAATGTAAGGGGGAAAAAAAGACTTTTTAACAACTGTGTAATTGTGAGTTCTAGCCTTAAAGGAACTTTCTTGGCTTAGATTTCTTCCAACCTCCCTCTCAGATACTTAATAATCAAAGTATATGCCAAGAAACTAATGATGCAAACCAGAGTATTGCACATGAACTTGGACCTCTTTTCCGTTGTGTAGTGCGTACAGTGTGACTAAGATTGGATCCAGAAAGTCAATGACAGAGAAGAGACAATACAACATTATATACAGCAAGGTGCCCCTATCTTTGGGAGAGTCAAAGACCCACTTCCTATCCTTCATAAATGGGGATAAAGAGTCCCAGTATAGGTTCTAAAGTTTCTAGGCTAATCTGACAACCAGCTGCAAAAGGAAGACGGATCAAACCTTCATTAGTAAATATCCAGGTTATTTGCTTGGCATGAATCCACTGTCATGTCAGCTGCACAACTCACAGTTCTCTAGGTGATATCTGATATTCTCATGCATTTGTAATACCTTTTGAGTTCTGACACAGAACCTTAAGCACAAATAAAAATTTTCCCAAGCTGTGACAGCTTTATGGATGGCACTCATTTCAGGATTTAGACCAACTTTCCTTTGGATGTTTAACTGGGGAATGCTTCTCCTTTAGCTTTCTGACTCATGCAAATCCATCCAATGCAGTGCTGCAACCTTTGTTAATTGTAGCCATTCATTCACTTAGTGATCCCTTATACATAGTAGAAGCTAGATAAACACTTGCTTTCCAGAATAGAACTAGCCTTATTGCAAGGGAAAAGGAAGTGCATAATAGAGTCTAGATGAACCTGCAGGAAAAGTAGTAGATGTTGGCTATATTAAAAAAAAAAAATTAAGCAGTGAAAAAAGTTGGGTTTTGATACAACTTCCCAGGGGAAGTAGTGGTAGTTTCGTTGGGGCATTTTAAACTAGAATAGACAAAACACTAGTGGGGTATGTTGAAATAAAATATGCGTAGCCCGTCTGTGAATTAGTGTTTACTTTCAATATAATTATAAGTGAAGCAACACTGTAATGGGAATTTTTCATACACAGGAAAGCTATGGCTACTATGTTTCCACATCGACCATATGTTGCACATATTGGTTGGTGTGGATGTGTATCCCTACTGCCCTCTAGTGGATGAAATGTAAGACCTACCTGATCAGACCGATCTAACAAGCTACTATGGCTTGGGGGTATATCAATCCTTAATCATTTAGGGTAGAAAGAAAATAGCTGTGTTGATGCATTTTCCATCAAATTATAAAATTGAAGGGCATTAAAAACAACAGAGTCAAACTCTGTAATTAAGACTGCCATTTAATGTTTGTTCGCACACGGTATTCATTTCTGTGTATCCCTGCCAAAGATCCATTGTGTAATGTTGTCCTCACATGACATTAAAAACACCAGTTCCCTGGAAAATGTAAAAAAGAAACCGTGCTGCCTTGAAATACATGGAGTTTACTTTTGAAAACAGAAAATTAATACAGATGCAGTAAGATAATTTGGAACACAAATAATGGCTAGAAGAAACTTGAAAATCAGGACTGCTCCTTAAAGCATATTAGCAATTTATGGGTGTGCTGGCTGATACTCAGAAGAGGGCAGGCAAACAGGCTTCAGAACGGGGAAGCTCCTTTGAAAAGGACTAACTGAACGTACTCTTATCTATTGTAAGGGGTCAGGAAAGTAAGTCCAAACAACATTTGGTCCTGGGGTATATATTTAATGCTATACCACATGTAGGCTGCTTTTCAGGTACAGAATCCAGATGCTCTACTCTACAGTAAAGAAAGATACGGATCTGTAAGTTCTGCAGCATTTTGTTGTTAAGTCACAGGATAAATCTGAAGGCAGATCTCTTTGTATAATATTAATTATTTTAAAGGATTTAGATTTTGATCACTAAATTTAAGTCTCAAACTTAGTGTGGGAAATAATTCTCCTAAAATACTGGGAAGACACAATTGTACAATCTGAGTTGCAAAAACAAGTGATATACTGGGTTGAGTAAATGAAATCTGAATGAAGAGAAACATACCCTATGCGTGCTGAGTGCAGCAAGCCAATGGCCATTACTGTGAATGTGGAGGAAAGAGATGGACTAATTATATAAATAAAATAATTTATTAGAAGCTGGTGATGTGGGGCTAGATATATAGTTGAGGGCAGGTGGATCTAGTTGGGCATGGAGCCAGATTGCTCCCTTTGAGAGAGTGACAGTTTTCACAGTAGGTGAACTGGCAAGGACTGCTGGTTTAGCTATCAAAGATAGATTCTAAAGGACTTATCCTTTAAAAAAAAAAAAAAAGTCAACAGACCTACCTAGATAAAGGTTAAAAACAACAGGAATCTCTCATTACCTAAGTGACCTAGAAGAAAATCTGACCCAATAAATATCCTGGAAGCTTGGTTTTCATTTTAACCAGATTTCCATACAGCAATTAGCATCTCTATAGACAGGTGATTGGAAGCCCTAGGAAGAGTTGGGGGTAAGCAATATGGGGCACAGGGAAGAGATACAGCCCATCTCCTACTTAGCACCACGGACAGAGCTGTCAGCAGAAAGAAACATTTTGGAGTTAAGAGAATCTACCCAGACATCAGTGCTACATTTTAAAGATGTTTCTTCATCCCAGTAGGACTGGTTTGTAGAATTGTGTTGGAATTGTGTTCCACTGCTTCCCTGTAGTGCAGCCATTGGGGGTGAACAGTGCCACCTCTAAATCTCTAAATAAAAGATGGCTTGCCCACCTGTACAGGTGGATGAAGGCAAGGTTGGCATAGGAGAGTGAGGTCTCGACCTTTCTCTGTCACTTTTTGGTTTTTGAAAATTCACAGTACTCTGAGAAATAATATCCAAGCTTTTCCAGGACAAGATGAGGCCACACACATTTCAGGCTCCAGATCTCTAGGGCACAGAGATTGCTATGAGGCAGAACTAAGGCAAGGAGTAAGTAACGACAACTTTAAAAGGAAGTCAAGAGCTTCTATTCCGTCTCCTGTCATGGCAGATCACAAATCAGACCCTCTTTTCCCTCTCTCCGGTCTTGACAGGGTGAAAGGACTGTTTGATTCTGTAACTGAAGAACAGAATCTGGGAAATTAATCCCTCTTAAACATGAGTAGTGAGTGGGTCTCCTTTTCTGCCCTGTTGACCCTTGACATAGAGACCTCGTGTTGTGAAAGCAGCATCCTGGCACAAGATATCTGGCATTAAATCTCACTGTCACTTGCTGAGAATTTGGAGCCAAAGTTTTTCCCATTTGATTGTTAATCAGAAACTTACTATTTCTGAAAGAATCTGACAGTAGGAAACTTCTGGGTTGCAAGTTTTCATATTTTTTTTTAGGGTTTTTTGTTGTTGTTTTGTTTTGTTTGGTATTTTTTGTTTCCTAGTCCTTTATGTCTACAAGGAAGTTTATGGGAGGCATAAAAGGAGTTGGAAGCTGAAATTTCTGTCAGCTTACTACACATGTTCACCAAATGGTAAAGTCCTTACTTTAAACCCAGCAAGACAAGATAAACTCTGTCTGCCCAGCAGCCTTTCAGAGGCATTAAGGGTAAGAGAGAAGGTAAGTAATTCACTATGCGTCCCCATTTCTATAATGGGGAAGGACGTCTTGATACATTTACAATACTCCTCTGGGGATATTTCATCAGTTATACCTAAACTCTAATGGACAATAATTGATTTGAACTTTCCACTTAGCACAGAGCTGTAAACAGCTTCACTGCAGCCGGCAGCAATGAGCCGACGTTTTGTAAAGTGGAGAGAGATTCAGAAAACTTTTGTACTGGGTCAGGCTGTAGCCTAACAGCTTTTGTATCCAGGGAAGAAACAGTTTGTCCTCCTCGTTTTAATAGCTGGGCTAATCGAGTTTCAGGCCTACAGTAGGTATAGGTTATCTTTTGAAGGCATTCCATTTTAACCCCTCACTATTATGATGGGTTTACAACCCAGCCATAAAAATGCACTCATGATTTAGACATACATCAAGACACACTCAGAAACATAACTTGCAGGATGCTAATTTCCCGATGAAGGGGAAAAATAAGACATTATAGTCATTTTAAGACTGTAGTTGCTGTTTTTTTAAACTCTCTGTGGTTGGTGAACCTCTCAAGGAAAATATTCCCTCTCCCTCAGTGTCCCTCATCTGGTTGACATCTGTCTCTTATCCTCCACCCACCCCCACTCTGTTTCTGCCCATATCATCATGCAATCTCTCACAGAATGGCCTGAAGTATAATCTGCTGCAAGGAATGGGGCGAACATGAGGGTATTTCTGTCCCACAGCTTCTGCAGCCCCCTCCTTAGCCCTACTGAACAGAGAAGTGGACAAAGTTTGGAGGAGTTCTCCTTCTTTTAAAATCAGTTTTCTCTCTCACTTGGGCATGACAGCAGGCAAAAAATGAAGAGAAATAGAAGACTAACTACATTTTGCTTAGAACACTGTATCCTCTGCTCAAACTGTGGCTTTTCTACCTTGTCCTGGGGATTTCTCATAAAGGGATTCAAAGCATACCAGGCAGCTGCTCTAAGACGACACAGGGCAGAGGGCCCTCTGGAGTTGTTGCCGCCACTTCTCTGGTGTCAAGGATCTACAAACTTCATGGTGGTGAAGTGGGACCTCATATAATCACCAGTTAGAGCTCTGTGAGAGCCATTCTAGTCTGACGTGTGATGAACCCACAGCAAAAGGTACATTTTGTAAATATATCGCTCTCAGTCATTACCTTATGCGAGTCTGACACAGAATAGGAATTTTCTTTTGATAATTGTGCTGATGAGATTATGAGAGCAAAAACATTTCATTGTCAGAAAATAGGCTTAGCCCTCCCCCCAACTGTAGCTCCCTTTCTAGAAATCTACAGGAAAAATGGTACAACCAGACATTTTATAAGATGTTGTCCAGATTCCGAAGTGGATTAAAATTAAACTAAACAAAACTTCCTCCACTTGGCCCTGAAAACAACACTCTGTAGATTCCAGACATCAAGCCTGGTTCTGGTCTGGATTTTACTCTTGATTATACAGGTAACAGTAAACAAGGCACTTAAACTTGTGGAGCCTTAATTTTCCCATTTCACATTTGGGGAGCATGATATCTGTCCATTCATCTTCACTCATATTTATATTCATTCATATTCATGTACTGGTGAAATGAATGAAATTATATGATAGCTACCAGACAAAAAGTTGTTATATATACTTAAGGCCAGTCACAGTTAGAGTGTCGTGACCAATGACTGACCAATGACCAGTCAAAGTTCATTGCATTTTATCCCCTATTTGATAGAAATGGCATTTCCTATCTGTTGGCTGCAAGCACCTGACCCTAGCCATAGGAAAAACCCTTTCCTTCTGTGGTCAAATGGTGACATTTTAATATTTGATCTTTGAATCAAAACTGGCATTTTCATGTTTGGTTTTACCAATGTTTAAAGCTTACTTAGCTTTCAGTTAAGTCACCAAGACCCTCTTTCAACATCAAGCTGCCAATGGAACATTCCTGAACCATAAACTTTCATACAATGGTACCCAGTGACTTTGAATTATTTTCTCCATGATCAACAGCTTAACAAATATTAGTTTGTGAGGTGTTTATATTCCAGACCGTCACTGTATCAGGTTCAACTCTCACAAATTTCCCTAATCATAAAATGTGCTCTATAAATAAAATGATGATAAAAGTTAACAAGAAATGGAAAACTTAAATTCACCCTATGTTTTACATCAACCTTGGGATTCAAAGTTCTGTAATTAATGGAAATGGGAAGAGCTTAGAGAGGGTTCAGGGCAAAGGTCAAAGAACTTTCCCTCCTTCCTTGCCCAAAATATTTTAAGAGGTGATTTGATAATGGTTATCAGTAGGATGATGTGTTAATAGATGTTCTTTATCTATAATTCTGATTAAACATTTAAAAAGGCGGCTTAAGAAGCATCGGGGATTTGATTTAGTTACAAATTCTGACATATTTCACGAGATGTTAAATCCTCATATGAAATACTGTGAGGTCCTATTATAAGTTTTATGAAAAACATTTGGTTTCCTTTTGTCTGTGACAATTTAGGTAAAGTGTAGCTAGAAGGCAGGCCAGCTGAACCAAATGAGTTCTAGCCTTTGGCTTTTTATAAAAGTTAAAAACGAGTGGTAAAGCTTATCTTGAAATATTCTTTCATGAAAAGAATATATGGGACACAACGACTGAAACAGCCCAGATGCTAGGTTGACTACTGTCACAGGGAACCAATCATGTATGAACTGTTTTGATTCCATTATTGATCCATCGTTATAAATGCTTGGCAGAGGTCAAGGAAACAAATTTAATACCTATAAAACAAATAAGAGATTTCCTTGTTTGCTTTAAAAAATGACTTTTACTGATTTTTTTCCTTTATAGTATTCAGCTGTATGCAGCCATATTATAATTGTCATACAATAACCTTAATTTGGGGACACATCTTTTAAAATAATGTATTATTCAGAAACCTCAGGTAAACATGTAATTGAGGAGTAGAAAAGATGCACACAGAGACAAGTAATCATAGATACAAAGCATGGTGAATTTTTGTGCCATGCACTTCACACCCCAACTCATTTCACAGGGAAACTAGAGAAGGGGCAGAACCATGTCTATTATGATAATTCACAAAGGGAGGCCATATAGATATGCATGCAGAGTCTCTCCCCACCTCCCCACGTACATGCCAGGATTTCAACTCTGCGACACTGAGTCCCTTCATTTAGCCAATTAGTCTTTCCAGCTTCATGTAACGCACGCCAAGAAGAAGGAGAAATAGAAGTGCTGACGTTCACTGCTTTGAAAGTTGCTATTCTAATGCCAAAGCTGCCTCTTGAGCAATTTCCAGAATGTATTAACATGGGAGCAAAGCTCTATTCCTAAAGACATAGATCACATTATGCAGGGGAGCCCCCTTCAATGTGTCACAGTGGTGCCGAATCTCCTCCATCCCTTGGAAGACCTTAACCGTTGTAGTTAACATGGGCTCAAGTTTATGGTTCTTCCTCAGGCAAAACCTAGGAGGTCTTCCTGAAGAAAAGGGACCAATTTAAAAATATTTAACAACCAAAGCATGTTTTCTGAATTATACGTTGGCGGAGCCTTTGCACGGCTAGACTGAAGAAAGCCAGTCAAGGTCCAAAGCAAACCAGTTTCTCAGTTCAGGTTCTAGTGAAGGCTTCTTCCATGTCTGTCCTTTTGTTTTGTTTTGTATTTACCAACTAAGTCTAGGTTCAATTTTAACAACTCAAGCAACCCCTAGAATCTCCCCTCACTAATATACAACCAAGTTGAAGAGTGATATTTAGATAAAATATAAATACACCTCTGTGGTTGCAAAACTGTGTCACTGTGATTCTCTAAGTACCCTCTGACACACGTGTTACAGGTACTTGGCGGGTAACGAGAAGTGGTTCTGAAATACTCAAAAGGATTGATTCCCCTCTTCAGGTGATCATGCTGGTCACAATGGAGGTAGTGACAGAGATCTGAATATCACTTTCTCCTTTTCTTTCATCAATGGATATACACAAGTCATTTTGTGTTTAGCCTGACCCCCTACAGATTCAGCCTTTCTTGCTTAACTCCTCTGACACTTGCAGGAGGTGAGTGGGTAAGTCCTTTACTGAGGTAGCCAAGCACAGCGGCAGGAGGAGACCTCTGTGCCCAAGTCCTGGTTCTTTTACAAGTTACAAATTCTTCCATTTCTCGCTCCTAGGCCCCCTTTTCCCCAGACACAGAATCTGGGCGTTGACTAAGATGATCCTGCAAGGCCCCTTTGAGCTTGTTTTTCCCCTAAAAAGTTTCCCCAAATGGCTTCTTTTTTTTTCATCCTTGGCTCAATCTTCAATTATTCCCTCACTCTTCCTTTACTGTCTCCTAAATATGCTGTCCCACAAAAAGCCCCCATGGCCATAGTATTTTCTTTTGACAGGCATGCATTTGAGGGGTTGGCGCACTCCTCTATCATTTCCTATAGCCTATGTCTATTAGTAAGGGTTAAGTTAACTTAGTTAATGCTTCCTCTTCAGAATATCTCTGATCAGATCTTCTGCTTGGAACTCAAATTCCATCTAGAGTGTTCTCTCTCTCCTTTGAAATCATTCCACAATCCAAATTCTATATAACCACAGTCCATGACATGATACAATGCCCCAAACTTCTGCTAAACTTTCACATTTTAAAATATTTTGCTTCTCATATATTAGACAATTATCAAATCTAGAAAATTTCTTTTTTTGAAAGATTTTATTTCTTCATTTTTTTTTTTTTTTTGAGAGAGAGAGAGAGGAAGAGAGAGAGCAGGGGGAGGGACAAAGGGATAAGGACAAGCAGACTCTATGCTGAGCATAGAGCCAGACATGGGGCTTGATGTCCTGACCCTGAGATCATGACCTGAGCTGAAATCAAGATCAGATGCTGAACCAACTCAGCCACCCAAACTCCCCTAGAAAATTTCTTATAATGATCTTAACTCAAATATACATTTTAAAATATTATCCTTGGGCAGCTTCTGATTACACTGTATCTAAGATGTGGAAATTGCCTCCTCACGGCAAACACATTCTCAGTGGTTTGACTGGCATAGTTCCCTCTTCAGTCCTCCAGTGGATTTCCATCCTACCTCAGATCAATTGTGAATTCCAAACTCCCAGCACTGAAAGTCCTCTCTAGGTTTGCTCATCTGAGATGTCAGAAAATGGTGCCACGAAAGCCCACTTATATCCACGAAGCAAATCTCCTTTGCCTTCTGGCTTCTTGCCATTGAGACTCTTCTCTTTATGTGGGGAAAGTTCATCTCTGAACGAACTTTCCCCTATAAGCCTGCATATGTGGCATAATCCCTCATGCACTGAAGAACATCTTTCCTTCCTTCAAATAATAACTTAAACTCTGCTTCTCCTAGAGAGACTTCCAAGATTTCTTTCTTTCTTTTTTTTTTTTTTTAAGATTTTATTTATTTATTTGAGAGAGAGACGGTGGGAGAGAACATGATAGGGGAGAAGGTCAGAGGGAGAAGCAGACTCCCCATGGAGCTGGGAGCCCGATGTGGGACTTGATCCCAGGACTCCAGGATCATGACCTGAGCCGAAGGCAGTTGTTTAACCAGCTGAGCCACCCAGGAGCCCCAAGATTTCTTATCAGCCAATGACAACAAAGTAAAACTGATTCCATCTACCTTATCATACTTAAAAAACTTACTGTATTTTAAATGTACATTGTAGTTGCTTGTAAATTCCACTGACAACAGGAAAAATGTTGTAGGTAACCAACCCATAGTTACGGTTAACTTATTGCATTGCAACCTTAGGACTTGATTTCAAATAGCTATATATAAAAAACCCCAACTGTCCAGTTTTGTTACTTTAAGACCTATAAAGCCATTTAAATCTGATTTTTGAGAACTGTCAACTGCTAGGTATGTGGGAGGTATCGGTAAACACTTGTTGAGTTGGACTGAGGAGGAATCATCTTACACAGTTTACTCATGAAGGAAGGAGTAATCAGAAGACTATTAACATTAATATTCCATAATAACATCTAAATGTAATGAAAAATAATACCCAAATAAGAGTTTCTCAAATTTCTCTTATCCTCTTGATTATTTGATATTGTACAGATAAAACTATACTTTCAAAATAGCTTTGAATTTGAAACACTAAATTTACACACCAAGAATCAGACACTAGCAAAATCTCATAGTCTGATTTATTTCTCTGTAATATATCTGTCTTGAGAACATCAGCAGGAATACACCAAAGAAATATGCCCCTCATGGGATCAACTATATAAAAAGACAGAACACATCATCAGCACAAAAATCATTATCCATCTAATTTCTCCCATTCTAGATGGCTCCGGTGAGCCCCTCCATCATTACTGACTAGGGTTAAGATAGACCTTAATGGATTAATTAAGCCAAAGCAGGACTGCACTGCAGGCCAAAGAGGAGGAGATCCTGACACAGACGAGGCAGCAACCCTGTTCATTCATTCAAATGTGCAAGACTTAGGTACTCCCTAGTGCTGTACATTTATATTATAAAGCAGTCTCCAAAAATAAGAGTTGGTGTCTGTTGTCTGGGTCTTCTCCTTGACAGTCATCAAAATGAAAGACTTGGGTGCTTATCAAAACTTCTCATGGAAGAAATCAAATGTTAAGACTTTCTTTTTCTTCAGGAATGCAGGGAGCATTTAGAAAAGAGATAAATCAACAGAGACGGCACGGTCGGTTTGGTAATCAAGAAGCACCAGCCAGGGAAGAAGTTACTGTTTGGATGCCAGGGTGACTCTGAGAGGGCCAGGACATAGAATATTCACGAAAAGCTGAAAGCAAGACTTGTCCACAGCCATAAAGTCACCAGGGACGCGACCAAAGGCAACTGTCAGAATGGAAACCCTGAGAATTGCTCATTTAAAGAGGATTTTGAAATGCAAATGCACAAGGAGAAGCCAATAATTCAAAGGGCACAATTTAAGATCTTTTTCTTTTAGTGAAGGAAGAGGAAAAAAAAAAAAAAAAGAGAGGGAGAGGAAAAAAACAAACCAGAAGTGTTATACCATACGGGGCAGTTTACACTCTCTTTAATGAGCCAAATCAGTGTATTGATGACATGAAAACCTACCTGCTTGATGAGGACAATCAGGCTCCATCACATACAACATTTAAATATACAGGTACTAACAGGGAAAAAAAATCTACCAGAAACACCCTACTCTGGAAATGGTGGGGCTGACTAAGGCAGACTGTATTGTTAATATCAAGCACCAAGCATGCTCTATGAGTCTGGAAAAACATCTATGAGTCGACACTGGAACTGGCAGACCTCACTTCCACTTATGGTACACTTGAGTACGCTTAAAGATTCCAGAAGGGGGATCTGGAAGCTTTCTGCCTTCCTTTTGGAATTGCAGAAACAGGGCAGGCTCCCCTGGGGGTCAGGCTGCTCACACCATGTTGAGTCCGTATTTAAATGATAATTAAAATGAAAAGACACCTATTTCCATGGCTGCCCTGAGTTTTAAGAGCAAGTACAAGTTTCCTGTTCCCTGCTAGAGTTCATTTGTGATTCTTGCATTAGGAGAAAAACTTTCGCAAAGTTCAAACAATAGCACATCTCTCAAAAACACATGACATTTCTCACTAGAGAGAAAGAATAGAATTTTGAAGTTGGAAGGCTTTCCTACCTTTGTGATTACTTAATCTAGTTATCTTGTAAATAAGGAAACTGAGGACTTGCCAATGGTCACAGAGTTAATTGTGTAGCTAGCAATTTTATCAGTAATGAGCCCACAGACGGATTCAGGACTATCAGTGATCTGAAGGAACTGGGTCCCTTATGGACTTTTATTTAAACAAAGAACACACACACACACACACACACACACACACACACCTCGAGAGGGGGGAAAGATCTACAGATACAGATGTGTGTGTATAAAATATATTGCAGGGCAGTAAAAACAGGATCCTGTATTGTAACACTGTCACGACTGTGGTCAAGAAGCCAGTGGCTCGATTAATTTATTCATTTGACAAACATTTATTGAGTTACAAATATATGCAAGTATTATGAAAGTGAAAAGTGTACGATGAGGTATGGTTTGTGTTGTTTCAAAGAGTTTTACATCTGCAACACAACCACCCAGAACAATCCGGAGTAGCTATTCTGGATGAATATAAAACGTAATCGTTGATTTTTGAGTCAGGAGAGAAGGCACAAACTCTGCATTACACTTTAGGCAGAGACTGGAAATAATCTGGAATATTTCTAACCCCACAAATCTAGACGTTGAGCCATCGATTTCAGCTGTTCCCAGCACTTGGCCATGTTTTTCCCTTCAGAATCTGCCTGCCCTAAGTAGCTTGGAAACAGGGCTCTTGAGGCCTTGCCGCTCTGCTTCCGCCTGGTCTCCGAGAGGGTATGTAGGTCAAGGAGGAGGGTGGGGCTGGGGACCAAGCAAGGAACCTGGCTGAGCCTGCATCCATCAGCTCCCGCACGCGACCTCATCTCGCAGTTATCTCCCTTACAGTTGTATGTTAGTACGCGGCAGAGCACGTGGATTTCCTTTCAGATGAACAGACACCGAGTGGCTAAAACCTAATGAATAGGTTAGACTGGGTTGGGTTGAAGCCGACCCGCTGGGTTGAAGCAACCTGGTTATGGAGAAAAATCACTAGTAGTAAGCTGAAGCCAAAGGAACGATCCTGTCACCCAGGCATTCCTCTTAAAAAGAAGGGAGGAGAATAATAACATTTGGGTGCCTACCATGTTCAGAGCCTATGCTAGGGGGATTTACGCATATCGTCTCATTGAAGCCTTATAAAAACCTTCTAGAGTCGAGATTATGATCCCCATTTCTTTAGGCAGAGAAACTGAGGCTCAGCAAGACTGTGGTTTGATGAGACTCACAAAGCAGAACACAGTTTGTGGCACTCATGTGTGGATCTGAGTTCGTCCAATCTACAAAGCCTATGTTCTTGGCCAAAGTTTACTGAGAGGGAAACCCGAAGATGAAACAACTGTGAGTGCCACGGGCAGTATTTTTAGTGAGTGTCTGCTATACGGTGCTAAACTATGTGCAGAAATTTATACAAATATAAACACACATTTTCTGCCACCTTGACATTTAAATATGCTAACACGAACAAACTGACATTGGACCCAACGAAAAGAATATTAATGTGGAAAATTCAAATGATTCATGTACAAAAGAGTATTTTTTTAAGTTATAAAGTCAGTGTACCTGACATTGCAAAGATTTTAGGCAACTAATGCTAAAAAACATAAACAAACAAACAAACCTCTCCCCCCCCAAATCTTTCAACACAAGAAAAACATGTGCCATCCCCACAAAAATCTAGCACAGTCAGTTCTTTGTTAATTGCCAATAGACAGTGATTTATCCTCAAAAATATTTGAAGGTGAGCCTCCAGTTTGTACTTAAGGGCTTCACGTTCAGTCCAGGGCTGACGTTACCACTGTCTCTTCTTACCTTGCTGTTGTAAAGCGTGGAAAGGGAAAGGTTTGGGTTTTCCTTCCACATAATAAAGGCTTAGCTGTGGGGAAAGGTGGTTTAAATGAAAACACTGAGTTTCTTTCCTAGTGGTAGGCTGGGGCACTGGGAGATGCCCCTCCTGCCTGGGCTCCACCACCCCCACACAGGAGCCTCCTCGCCTCATTTCATGCAGGGCAGAAAAAGAAAGGGAAGGAAAGAAAAGCATGAAAGGGTGTAGAAGAGGAAGACAGAGGAAGGATAGGGTGGGAAGTGGTGGTGACCTCCAGAGGGCTGCATGAAGTGAAAAAAAAGAGTGAGCTGAGGCAGCAGAGTGCCTTCCAGCTGGAGGTGGGGGTGCTAAAGGAGGGTGAGGGGGGGTGGGGGTGGAGGGGTAGGGGGGTGTATGGCTGCTACCATCAGCTCCAGAATTAAAGCCCTCTGTGGCCAGGATGCCACAGAGAGAGGGCAGGCACTGGACAGAGGTTGCCAAATGATGCCACAGTTTTCCAACCCCCTTTATACCACATATAAAAATCATTATTCTGAAAAAACTGTAACTTTCCATAATATCTTCAAATGCAAGAAAAAGGTGCACTCTAAGATGAAATGTGATGTGAGAATAATTTATTATTTATTATGTTACAATCCTTTATTTATAATTATTATCTAACTATGACACTGCAGGCTTTCAGTGCCCCCTTGGTAATCAGGAGTTGACAACATGCCACTCTCACTGCCTTGTTAAAGAAATAAAAAAGAGCAATTGAGGTAGACAGGGATTAATTGCATTGTAATAATAAGAACACATGACCGATATCCCAAAATCAACAACAAAAATGTCAATAGCGAGGTCCTAAGACCCTGGGTCTTTGTTTGATTTTTCCAAACTCAGGGCCAAAGGTGAGATTTAGGTTGTAAAGGGCCCTCAAAAGATAGCACTGACAGCCTCTGCAGGTGAGCCTTTTGTGAATCAAATTTGTGGCTGGGGTTCTACAGATTCACCCATGCTGGAAACAGCACTCACATCAGCTTTCCCTGAGAGCCACGCGTGGGAAGGAAAGGGTAGGAAAGGAAGCATTAGCACCCCAAATCTCCAGTCATCTTCGACCACTGTGACACGGGTTAGCTGAAGGCCACGGAGAATAACGGACGAGCAGTCCTCTCTTTCTTATACAGACAGAAGAGGTGGGGGGAAACCACACACTTGTATTTTGCTAATGTAAAAGTCCCAGTGGAAACATTAGCACTCAAAGACATTAATGTGGATTTAGGACACTCCCTGAAGGATTTTGATTCCATTAGAAAAAAAAAAAAAAAAAAAAAAGACGGTGACAGATATAATCCTGCTTTGATATGTTTAATGCCATTTAAAGAGAAACTGCACCCATTTACCTCCGGCCGGGACACCAAGAGTTCAAAAAGTGAAGAATCATTCCTCTGTGCAAAGAAAAAGCTTGGAAAATATTATGTGAAAATTAATTTGGCATGCTTCTTTGAAATTTTAGATTTCTGGGATGAGCAAATGGGTACAGTTTTCTTTTAACTGTTTTTGAACACCATGTGTTGAGAAGAAAACAACAGAATGGCAATTGCTCATCCAAAATGCTAACTTGTGGCATGGCACAGTCAAGATGGCCTGCCACAGCCAAAAAGCAGGTGTGCGCTATGCCTCTCACTTCAGTAGCGCGCACGCCACATGGCCCCGCTTTCGGCAACCTCTCGCATTTGCTTTTGGAACCTTTCTGAGGGGGACAGTAAACATGACTCAACAGAATGTCTAGCCTAGGAGGGACTGGCTCCCCCGGCTTTCTGGGAGACAGATTCTCTGAGGAAGAACCAAGGAAAAACAGGAATAATTTGTATCTATTTTGGAATTCTTTGCCATATCACGTCCTGTGACCTAGCACGAAAATGACTGGTTTCAGATCAGTCTGTGTGGATGAAATTTATGATTTAATCAAGTTAGAGAGGAATGGTGACGCTTTTGTGTGGCTGGAGAGAACCGATGAAATCGGCCGTCTCGTTTGGGCTGAGGACACAGTTCACGGGGCCGATACAGATTATAAGCACCTAACATGATAGCTTAGAGTAATAAATTAGCCCCTCACCCCTGAGCTTCATGAAAAAGTTCAAAACATAAGATGTACGAAATTATTTGGTCCGCTGGGATGCCAAAGCTTCCTCAATCTACATTATGAATCTATTATGCCTGTTCCAGGAATTAAAAGTTTTTTTTATACAGACATAGGTTTCATTAAACTACGTAACAGTTCTATGAGGAAGAGGAGACAGAAAAAAAAAAAAAAAAGAATTTCCACTGCCCCGTAGGAAGCTTAAGAGACCAAACTGAAGCTCTGAATGAAATCCCAGGGGGTGCCTGGGCGGTTCAGTCATTAAGCATCTGCCTTCAGCTCAGGTCATGATCCCAGGGTCCTGGGATGGAGCCGGGTATCAGGCTCCTTGCTCAGTGAGGAGCCTGCTTCTCAGCCTCCCACTCCCCCTGCTGTGTTTCCCCTCTCGCTATGTCTCTGTCAAATAAATAAACTCTTAAAAAAAAAAAAAAGGAATGAAATCCCAGGACAACTGTACTGTGGGGGTTGACAGGGTCTGAACATAAACGTGTAGATGGGACTCAAAATGATGATTTTAACATAAAGAAATGGGGTATCGCTGCTTTATTCTATGATTTAAATTAATCACTCAATGATCATTTATTAAAAGCCTACTATGTGCAAATACTGCCAGCCAAGAGTAGGGAAGAATTAAACCTATAAACACTAAATTTGAAAAAAAAAAAAAAATCCTTACCTTTACAGATACAATTGAGTGCTGTTCTCTGTAGGCTAGCTCTTGGGCAGGCATTCATGGAGTTCGAAAAGAGTTTGCTGCCAAATCCTTGCATGCTATTGTTAATTTGACTTATTAAAATTACTGTATTTACTATGTACCTTTTAATTCTGCTGGTACTTTCTAGGTGTTGGAGGGGATACAAACTGTGTATAAACACAATCTCTGTATTTATGAAGCTGACTGTGCAGTGGTAGGAGGAATGAGACACATATAAACATACTCTGGTAGAGAACAGTATGTAATCAGTGCCACATGAGACATATAAATAAGTGCTTTAACAGTTGGGAAGAAGGAAGACCTTCTGGCTATGGAACAACCCCTCCACAGACTTGCTAAAATGGTTCAGCACACTAAAAGGAAGGGTCCTGGACCATGCTTCAAGTTAACTAGCCATCACTGCACAGAGGGATTTAGCTGGACTGTGAGGGGAGGGATATGTACTCTGTGTCCACAGCACCTCTCACACTGAATTGTCTATACTATAGCTGATGTTTACCGAAAGCGTGCATGGATGAAAGAGAAGTCCACGTGGATGCCAGGCCGGGTCAGTATCCCGCATCAGTCCTAGATCTAAATGATCATCAATGCCCTATTAGAAGCTGACATTGTAATGACATGATTTTCTTCCCATACTTGTGTGAAAAGTTTAGTCCTTTACCCACTCTAGAGGGATGGAAGGTGTGAGTCAGGGTTTCATCCTTCCAAGTGAGGAAACACTTTGTCCATGGTATAGGTATCACAGTGTCTGTCAGAACAGCAACAAATGAATTCCCTGCCAGACCCTCAGGACGGTGAGTCAGAGCGCATGCACTCGAGAAGTGATGACAGTGAAAAAGGGGCACGACTCATGTGTGGTGGTCCTTACAAGAAGGCAGGTCCCTTGCGCGAGGAAACAGAATTTGGATGTCGTGGCTTCTAGATCAAGGTTCTATCTACAGAACCACCTTCTTTTTCTATTTTTCTTCTTCTTGGGGATACTCTAGCCCTTTGCATCATAAATAGTGGCCTTCTGTAATTGATGTGTATGTGTGTGTATGTGCGTGTGTGTCTATTTAAGGGGGAGGATGGCATTACTGATGTGCTTTTGTAAAGGATTCAAGGTTGTCTGGATCCTCAAAGAATGCAATTGGAAAAAAAAAACAAACGACTGTTTCTTTGATTCAATGGTGCTTACATTTGGGCAGAGTTTTCTTTTTCCATCCTCAGATACAGTATTTGAGACAATCTGCCCACAATGGAAAGCTTTTAGAGCTTCAAAAGTGTAGGCGAACCAAATCAGAATTAATCTCTGTGAAAATGGAGACTCAGGCACATGGAAAAAGTTTAGAAAGGAATCCAGGCAAGAGGCAATCCCACAGAAAGCTGTCTGACATCTTTCCCAATTCCAGGTGAGCTAGAGCATGACAGGTAAGGAAGGGGCGTGAAGAGTTCTAGCCCCTCATATGATCCATTGTCTCACCTGCACACATAGAACTGGGGTCTCTGTTGCGAGAAGGTCCAGCTGATTTACTTCCCTGTCCTGTGGTCTGACTGCGTGAACCTAACTAAGGGAAGGCTAACTAAGGGAAGTCTAGGCTAATTGGGGCCAAGATACAATGGCCAATAGCTATTCACTCAAAAACATGACCAGATCAGTCTGCAGGGTAGCTGCAGCAGCAGTGTTTGCTTTTTTTTTTAATTTAAAGATTTTATTTATCTGAGAGAAAGAGAAAGAGGGTGAAAGAGCATGCAAGAAGAGGGGGGCGGGGGGAGAGGAGACTCTCCGATGAGCTGGAAGCCGGATGTGGGGATGTGGGGGCTCCACTCCATCCCAGGATCCTGGGATCATGACCTAAGCCAAAGGAAGACATTTAACCCACTTAACCGACTGAGCCACCCAAGCGCCCCATTGCTTTTATTATCATATTAAAAGCTGTGCATTTTTGGGGGGCGGGGGGGGGGGGAAGCTCTTAAAAAAAAAAAGTCCTTGCGAACCACGGAAGCACGAATGATAGAAGGTAACAATGATCACCTCTGAATACTTGGTATGTGCCCAGCAGGTTTTTTATATGTGGATTTCTTCACATATGCTCTCTATTTGATCCTCATACCAACTAGGAAAGATTTATATTTTGCTCCTTCTCTTTGTAAGGAGTTTAGGGTTCAGAGAGGTTAGGTGACTCTCCTCCCGTCACACAGTTAGAAGGGGCTAAGCTGGGACACAAAGCCTGTGCTCTTCTCTGTGCCTTGTGCTTTTCGTGGCATGGAATCAGTGTTGGAGGAACTCTGCCCAGCATCTCTGGTTAGCAGAGTGAATTGCTTTTATCATTTGCCAACATGTCATAGAAAAAAACCAACACAACAAAAAAATTAAAACTCCTGGCTCTAGGAGATTTCCTATCTACCACCTGAAATTTGGCTTGGTTTCGTATTTGAGTATCTGACAATCTTATAGAAAGTCTAACAAGAATGAAGAATTTTTCATTTATGCCAGCTCCTACATTAGTTAAAAATCTTCTTCCTATATAACATTGTGCCCAGGGAGCTCTCTCACGGCCAGAAACTCATCTGAAAATGCTGAAAAGTCAGAATTTGGGGCCTATCCGAGGACTAATGTTACCAGCTGTGAGTCGGCTTGAACATCAGTAATATGATATTTCCCGCTACAATTTGATTTGGTTAAAATGTGTTTGAAGTTCACCCTTTTATTAACTAGAATTACCACCTCCTGTAACTGGAGGGCCCCTGAGAGCAGGCTACTAGTGCAATCCAACCTCCCACCTGCCATCAGTGCATTTCCTGGCAACAAATACTATTAAATTGGTAACTACAGAAATAGGTCAAAATGTCTTTTCAATAGTTGCTAATGTTCTCCTAATGCTCCATCGCCTGCCTTTGATTCTCCTGCTAACATTTTCTCTCACATCACAGCAGCAACAACTAGTGAAAAGAAAAGACTAGAACGTGGAGAAAAGCTCACAGAGGCAAACGGAGGTGCTCTTAGGAGTTCCCCAAATGGTTGGAAAGAAGAGCTACATCTTCCTCGTGGCTGAGGGCCCCAAACTCAGCTCTGCGTGTGAGTTGGGTGACCAGGGGAAAAAAGCCACGTCCCATCTAAGTATTAATACCCATCTCTACAAAAGAGGAAACTCAAGGTGACTGATTATTCAAATCTGCAAAATGCTCTGAGTTCACAGGAGGTAGGAGCCTTGATTTGTCACAAAGCAGTCAGTTTTAAACTTATTTACTCTACTTTCATAACCATACCCATTAGGGCCTTGACTATCCAAGATAGAAACTTATTTTCATAAAAAAAAAAAAAAATGTTGGGCACCTGGGTGGCTCAGTGGGTTAAGCTGTTGCCTTTGGCTCAGGTCATGATCTCAGGGTCCTGGGATCAAGCCCTGTATCAGGCTTTCTGCTCAGCAGGGAGCCTGCTTCCTCCACTCTCTCTCTGCCTGCCTCTCTGCCTACTTGTGATCTCTCTCTGTCAAATAAATAAATAAAATCTTTAAAAAAAATGTTACTATGACATATTTTTGTAACAGAGACCCTCTGCAATCATCTGGGGTTTGATTATTCACTGTGTAAACCTACATTTTTTCCTACTCTCTCGCTCACCCAGGAAGAAAGTTTGCTTTTCTGAGTTCACATCACATAAGTGACCAAAGAAGATGAGGGTGGGTGGGTACAGTTTCACGCGTACTTGGGGGATTCGAGGCAGAGGAGTTTAGCTCAGAAGGGACAGCCACCTACAGTAAGCAGGGAGCAGACACACCCTTGTTAATAAGGGTCGGTTCAATTTCCAACCCTTCTTCTGAAATGCAAACATCCTGTAGGGTGGTTAAGCCATTCACATACCTCCTGCTCTAAGCACTTCAACCTGGAGAGAGCTGCCTTGGTTTCAAGCTTTGAGCTGGAGCTAGGGGAAAGGATGGAGAGGCAGAAAAAGGAAGTCAGATTAACATACGGACTGTGGGCCCTGGAGGCAGAGGAAAAGAGGAAGGGAGTGGCTGTGATTGAAAAGGACTCAATTTCCTTTGCCATTTTTGCCCTGGGCCTTGTCTAGAGATGCCAGGCTGATGAGTAAAGCTTTTGGGCTCTTCTGCTGTGCCATGGTCGTGCTGGTGCTAGACACAGAGCAACGTTGATTTAAAAACTTGCAAACTTTGGCCTACCTGGTTCAGGCAAGGATGGGGTATTCCAATCTACAGTTTAAAGTTACAAAGACTACACCGTCTAGGATCTCTCCACCAGATTCCTCTGCTTTCCTTCCTTTCACAGGAAGGGAGAATAAACCTAGGGAAAAGAGGGTGGGGGGAAGGAGCCGGGAGAGGTGGAGGAAGCTGACCCTTCCTGAGTTTCTGCTGGGAGTGAGGCTTAGCATTAAGTGAGCCTCTCTCTGGATCCTCCCAACAACTCTGGAGGCATTATCAGTTGTAGGCAGGATTTTAAGAGGTTCAGAAGCTAGCTAGCCTAAGGAGACCAGTCGTGTTCTTTTTCACACATAACTCCCCCTGCTCCTAGTTCCTTCCTCCTGCATATTTCCTCCTCCACCTGCTTATGGACACTTAGAAATTGGTTTGTGGACCATTCATTTAGAATAGATATTTTAGGAACATTGAGGATGCCCTGAGTTGTCAAAAGCATACCTGGCTAAGACTCCGGAGACTTGGGTTCTTCTTGTGAAAGCCTGGTTCTAACGACTATCACTGTGGACAGGTCCATGAATCTCCAGGGGGTCTAATCCAGACCCATCTTAAAATTCTGTCATTCACACTCCTCGAGGTGGTAACAGGGGTTGGTGTGTATGTACAAAATTTAGCAAAAATCACTATTATTAGGTGCCTTAAATAGACTAAAGAGAGGAACTTCATCCCTCTGATGCCAATTTGCAGCAAGAAGGATGAAAGCATTGCTATGGGCTGAAGGCAGGAGAGGAAGTAAGAAGGATGGAACACAGAGCTCTAGTGGGCTGCAACGGTGGGAGGCTAAGAGACAGAGAAGCCCAGGATCAGAGCTGGGAGATCAACTTGTTTTTAGAATACCCTGTTGTGTCTAATAGCATAATGCTTGGGAAGTCCTAGTCTAAGATAACCTAAATGTTCCATGTTCTTTTTTCAGTCTCAATGTAGTGGTTGACACCTATTTTAATCACCCAATAAAGGGCAAAGACTTCACTACCACAACTATTTCTTCCAAGTATCAACCTCTAGCGAAAAGATACTTGGCTGAGACAAGACTACTGAGTTTCTGATTACAAGACAAGACCATCTTGATTATAATCATCTCGAGTTGTCTGGAGGATGGAAAGAGTGATGGGTTCTTCGGAACCACATTATATGGACAGAAATCTTCTAAGTTTAACACAAGAATTAGCTTCTGATGAATCAAAAGAGGATCATTTTCAGTAAGAAAAGACATGTGCCTGTTACCTTCAGTGGGCATGCCAGGAAAACTGAAATTCCACATACGACCAGCTACATAATTTGTAGGGCTCAAGGCAAAATGGAAATGTGGGGCCCCTTATTCAAAAACCATTAAGAATTTCAAGACAGCAACAGCAGAGCATTAAACCAAGCATATGGCCCTCCTAATCATGGGACCATGAGCAACTGTACAGGTTGTGCGTCCCAGGAAGGTGGTCCTGATTCCAGTTACTGTTTTCACGAAGCCAAGGCAGTCCCATAATTACCAAGACCAAAATTAAGAAAGGTGCACTCCTGCTCTCAAAACTCTCAGTCAATTCTCTCTTCCTAGGGTAAGGACGCAAAGGAATCCTGCAGCAAGGATCAGAAAAATCTGGGGTCTGCCAACATGTTTGATAGATTGCAACGGCACTGGCTTCTGCTACACTTGTCACAGGCACTAATCCCCACTTCTGTCACAACCCAAAGATGCCCAGGATATCAATGTCTGGGAATTGACACATAGTTTCTGAAAACACAAATTTCCGGGAAAACACACAGACACAGACACACACACACACACACACACACACACACACGCATGCACACACAGACACACACACACAACAAAACAAGCAGAAGTTCCTAAAAAGAAGCGGAGTTTCCTGGATGTAAGTAAGTCTTGTCCCTGATATCTTTCTGGCCTAACCTTGAGCAGTTCTTGAACAAGTGCACACAGGCTCAAAGCACAGGTAAGTTATCACAATGACTCTTTTCAGTTTGGGGAAAAATACAAGAAACAGGAGAACCTGGTCATAGCCCAGTAGAAACTCCTTGTTTCACTAACAGTATGTTTTCTCCCTCTCTCTCTCCTGATTGTGCTAAATTGGAACTGTGACTTCACTTTCCATGGAAGCCAGTTTCTCTTTCCTGGATGCTTGTAACAGACCAGAGAAAAGCTAGCAGAGGGTACCTATCATGTTAACAATATCACATTTATTTATCTTCACCTGTCTCCCTCCCCCACCCCCCTGCCAAGTCATTGCCATTCCACTGAGGTCTATGTATAGGAAGCAGAGATTGAAAAAGAAGCAAAATGAACCCAAAAGTACAGTAGCAGTACAAAATAGATGAAAGTGGCCTCTTTTCCAATGTTCTTAGGGGCTTTATATAAACTAAGTCTGACTCTCATTGGGACAGACCCATAGCCTCGGCAGATGCCTAGAATGTCTGTATAGGTTAAAGCTTATCCTCTCCTTATCCTTGTCCCATTTTCTAAAAAATAACTGTCTGATATAGAGAACAAGCTCGTTCTTACGGCCAGAATTGTACTTTTATACTATACCTTGATTTAGGATTTTTTTTTTTTTTTTTTTTTTTTTTTTTTTTTTTTACTCTATCTATTGGCAAAGCTAATCATTTGTTTTGCTTAGTAGGCTTGTACTGACGTTAGTAAGGCCACACGGGTCCATAAGTAGATAGAAATGTGTTTGAATCTCTAATCATGCTTAGATTTCCAAAAGTCTTCCATTTCACAGAAGTGACAGAGGCTCAGTCATCATTTGCAAGTGTTTTAACGACTGGTAATTAGCTAAGGTCTTTAAAAAAAAAAGTGATTGACCTTCGCAACAGTTGCATATATGAAATCCCGATTTGTTTATTTTTAAATCGTTCTCCCCTGCTGTAAATAGATAACTATAATATATACATTTATATACATGTGTACAATCAGCCTTAGCAATACCGCTGTGAGGGAGATGAGGATAGATGGTTTTCTATTTATTTGACAAATGCACTATTACATAGCTGGGTTAAATGATTTGTCCTGTTAGGAAAGGTGGAGCTGGGCCCCCCCCCCCCCTTCCTGCCATCACAACTGCTCTCAATGTTATACCACTCTGGAATCAGGCAGCCACTATTGTTTTCAGGCTACCTGATTGAAAGGTGGGGCAAGGCAATTTTCCAAAAAAAGTTTAACTCTTTCTTCTCTTTCTCATACTTCCTTATTATCTCTTCCCTCTGAGATTATTATAAACAATTGATAAATGTGGCTGCTGTATGTTTATCCTTGCTCTTCATGGGCTCTAATGGGTTTTAGTTCTCAAGAGGGCATAAGAAAAAAAAATTACCTCCAAAATAGAGATAAATAAAATAAACAAAATAGTGATAAATAAAGCTGGGACAGTGGATTTGAGTTAATGTCCCTCATGGAAGTTGGTACAAGTGAGGTCTCGGACTCCCATTTCACAAGAGCTAGTCCAGAGCTCTGAAGGGATATAACAGGAGCGAGGGCTTTTGGAGGCAAGATCTGCTCATCGATACACTTGTTGTTCTCTTGGCATCCCAAAAAAGGGTCAGAGCTTTCGCTGCCTCTTTCAGCTTCAACTTGCTGCTCTCCACTGTACATTAAGGCTGCATCCTCTAAGTCCTGACCTTAGTCTTTCTCTATTTTGGTACATATTTGCATGTCACTTACGGTGCTGTATTTGATTTAAAAAAAAAAAAAAAAGGGCCTGACTGTTATTTGGCCAGGGAAAGACTATTTTGGTATTCTTTTTTAACTCCTTATTACCTCTTTTGCTGACTATTTGTGGGAATAAAAACTATCTTAGGTTTCCTGCCACTTCTCATGCTTCTGGTTAATGTTTCCCAACGTTATCTGGTACATTTGTAGGGAATACAATTTTATTTAAATACAACCTAAACAAAACATAATTGTGAAAGAAAACCAAGAGGGAAGAACATAGATAATGAATTTTGAAGTTAAATGTAGTAAGTTACTTAATTCTGAAATATCTGCCGTTCTCACTCATTTATATCATCAGAATGTAACACAGCTGACAAAGTGGTTATCCATACGAAGGTTTTTTTGTTTTGTTTTATTTTAACGAAGGGACAGAATTATGAGTCTATTTTTTGGTGATAAGAGCTCTCACCCCTGCAGCACACTAGCCCCTAAGCACCATCTGCTGTGCGAAGGCAGCTTCGGTGAGTCCTCCTGGAGGACACGGCATTATCAACATGATCAAGAAAGCTGCTTCTGTTTAGGACCCAGGCTTCGCAGAGGGTGGCCTCCGTGTCCTCAGAACCTTGCTGGCTGTCATCCCATCAGGTACCCAGTCTGCAGTTGCCACTCAGACGTGGAGAGTGTGTGCGTGGGGACGACACACAATGGGCCAGGAAGGGACACAGAGCTCTGTCGTACCAGTACATTTATTGTAAGGAACTAGTTATGCTGCAACGGCTTTGCTCTTTTATATTCCAGGCAACACGCCGGTGAATATAATTCATAATGAACATATTCAACATTTTCCCATCAGTTCAATACATTATTCATAAATATTAGAGATGGAAAAGACCTAGTAGATTACTGAGTCCAAACCGCCTTCCTGCACCTCCATTTCCCCCAACTGTTGATGCTAGCTCAAAACAACGGTAACAACAACAAATCACACAGGGAAAGCAACAAATTCACAATTTTTATGAGTAAAAGGGAAAGCTCCAAAGAAGAAGCCTGCCTTGAGAGTGGGGAGGTCTGAGGCTTTTCCTTCCTGCCGGTGTGGCTCACTGAGGACTAGGATTCTGGGCGGCTCTTTGCCGTGAAGACGGGCCAAGTAGGGCAATGCCCATTTTTCCTCTTGAGAATCCAAATTCAGGGGAAAGCCCCAGAGGCTATACCGTGTCCCGGGCTAAGTGCTTACTATCTGTCTCAACAACCTGGTGTGGACTCAGGCGTTCTTCTCTCCAGTTAGAACTTGAGATACTGACAATAATGATGAAAAAAAAAAAGTATAAATAAATAGAAAGTTAAAACTACTAGAGAATGCTCCCTGGGATTATCTGTACTATCAAGATAGGAAAACTCTGCAGATGCTACTGTCTCTCTGGAGGAATAAATGCTTGCATTTTAATATTCTCAGCAGCTGGTTCCTGTTGAATACCATCAGGATGATTCAGCCACCCACCAGGAACACCAGTAACAGCAAGTGCACACACAGAAATCTGCAAAACTTTCTTCTCTTGATGCCAACCCCATTACTCTGGCAAAGTGAGAGCCCTTTATTGAATTACCAGTTCTACTAAATGTGACCCTTTCCCCTCTGGAATACCAGCACACTCGGAAAGAAATGGAACTTTTGGCTGGGTAAGATGCAACATTCTTTCTGACTTGAGCATACCCTGCTGTCACTCTCTTGTGGCCACAGTCATGTGGTCTGCTCCTTTAACATGCTCTCATCATTCGCTGGAATCTTGAAGGACCAGTGAGGTCCGTACGTACCCCGAGTCCACCTTGCATGCCACGGCACTATTTAACGCTGGTTCTTTACCCTGGCCAGCCTCTGGTTATTTTCTCACTTCCATTTTTCAGAAGTTTCCCCTTGCCAGAGAATGTGGTTGCATGCCAGGACAGACAGAAATGTGTAGATGAATTGCGTTGACCATAGCCATCACTCATACAGAATGACCACGCCATACTCGTTAGATAAAAAGCCTAAATGGGCCCCCTTCTTCAAACAGACCAGATTAGATAGAAAGGGAAAAAAATGCCAAAGATGATAGCTAGCTATCAAAACTGCCTCACTGCCTCATTTTCAGGTCCCCAAAGGAAAATCTAAGGACATTCAACACAGAGTCAGGTGCTCTCAACAGCCATGAAAATATACGGCTGGAGAGGGAATCTATAAATGTAATGAATACACAATTGGCTTATAACAGATACAACTAAAATTAAATTCAGTATCTTGACCTGCTCTCCAAAGTGAAAGTTTCTAGTTCAGGCTACAGACAGAGGTACAACAAGCTCATTAATCATATGAACCAGGACTATAAGCTGACACTTCTGGGGATGTTGGGAAGAGCAATCCTCAGTGGTTGGGGAGTCCGTGGGGAACCCAAATGAGAATGCGGCACTGGCCACAAGCGGCCACTATTCTAAACTCCCAGGAAACAAAGTAAGGATCTCCGTTAGGAAGTAACAGACCCTACTGACTTGCACAAGAAGAATCAATATACTTTTTATTCAGTTCCTATTATGGAAAAGTCACTGCGTTTGTGTTTGTTGCTTGAGGAGATAATGAACTCCATGAGATCAGCCTAGGACCCAAAGAAGAATGTTGTTGGGAAAGAACTGCAGAGAAAGGAATATTAGTAACAGTAGTGGTAACAACAACAAGGATATCGGATGATGGCCACATGGCAAGCATGTCATACACTCCTTCATAAAATTCTTACACTGTTTCAGCAAGGTGGTTATCATTTTCCCACTTACACATGTGCATAGTGAGGCCCAGTGAAATGAAATGCATTGCCCCAAATTACATAGACCTGTTCCTTACGTTGCAAGTAAATTCTTAACATTACAGATAAATACCAAGATGACTAATCTATAAGACAGAATATGACAAGAGCCATTAAAAGATAGAGGATTGTAGAAATAACACCAGGAAAAAGGAAGAGGGATGTGAAAATGTGGCATGTGCTTAGGAAACAAGGATAGCCTGGTCTGTAATGCATTGAAACTTGTTGACTCAGCACCCTCTGATTATAACTCCTACTTTGATAAGATAATAAGAGACACCCATCTGTACAAAAAGATTTCTAGGAAGAAGGACATCTTTCCAAAAGATCTGACTACTCTTTCTCGTATTTTTTTCCTTTCTCTTCCGTTCTTCCTTTCTTTCCTTCTCCCCTTCTTTTTCTTTCTCTTCCTCCCTTCCTTCCTTCCTTCCTTCCTTCCTTCCCGTCTCTTTCTCTTTCTTTCTCCCTCCCTCCCTCCCTTCTCCTCTCTCTCTCTCTCTCTTTCTTTCTTCCTCTCTCTCTCTTTTGGTGGGCCCAGACAGAACAGAAATGAAATACAAAGTATCCCCGGAGGAGATATGAGTGTGAGGGGAGCACTATTAACAGCAGAGGGTGTCCAAAGAGTGCAAGATCTGGGTACATTTTCTTTTATTCCCCAGACTACCTGATCCTGAACACTCTATTTGCCCCTGCCCCATTACGTTAAGATTATTGGTACAGTGGTAGGAACCCAGAAGGATTGGATTCTTTGTTCTCTTCCTCAGTTACTTTGGGTATATCATCTACTCTTTATTTTTATAAAAATTGTGTTAGGGGTCAGAATGTGGTGTAGGAGCGGTAGCTAGAAAGCCAGAGTTCTAAGATAATTTACCTTTCTCATCTTGAGAAAGTTTTGTCACTTCTCTGTTTAAATTTTCCTATCAGCAAAGTAAGTGGTTTCAGCCCAAATAGCATTCTTAATCTGTTAACAACGCACCCTCCCGCCCCTTTCCTTTTGATGAAAATAAAACCTTATGCTTTTCTGAATTCTTTTTCACTCTTCTCTAGTTAGACCCCTGGTTCACAGAATGCACTGTACGGCACCACTAGTCAAGAGGAATTGGAGGAGCTTTCCTTTTAACTTGTTTTAAAATATAAGTCATTGTACTACATAAAAATACCAATTTTCTCAAATTCTACAGGGTGCTGGAAGCAGGTATTCAGTATTTGGTTTTTTTTTTTTTTTTTTTTTTTTTTCTGGAGAGTTTGCTCACCCCCTCACCCATATTGAGATATCTAAGGCTCCTTCAAGCTCTAAGATGCAATGATTATGATTCTATGATGCTGACATTTGCTTCGTCGACACTTAAAGCAGAGCTTTTCAACTTCAAACAACAGCATAACAAGTTGCTATAACAATTACACTTATATGAATCTTTAGGCAGATGGGGACAACAGCTCTTTACAACTAAAATCACACCGGACAGCCCAAGCTTTAGGAGGGTGTGAAAATTCTCAGCAAAGGTGAATTCTTCAGTTAATTATATCCTATAGGAAAAAGTCTTGCCTTCCCATTTACTTATAAAACTGACTAACTCTTTTTTTTTTGTTGGGGGGGGGTGTTAATTTTCCAGCTAACCACAGGCTGGAAACATCCACAGTAACTTTAATCACTAGTCCCCACTCTGTCGGAGTTCCCGTGTCTCACCCTCCTAACCTTGCCCGTTGAGTTCATCCTTACTGATGTAATCATACATGCTTCTTTGTAGTGACATTCGCCACAGTGCTCATTTAGAATTATCATCATTTCTACTGCACCCTAGGTCAACGAGATTAAATGTGCTTATGCAATTTGTTGTCATTTTAATTTTTTCAGCTAGGGCTTCTTCATCCAGAAGGACAATTTATTTTATCTGATCAATATGTAACTAGCCAGTTAAATGACTCTGGAAAAATTGGTAGAAAAATCATTCACTGGGGCAAAATCTTGTATTTAGAGTGGTTTTTATAAACCTGGACAGTGGCATTTCACTGACCTTGAATCCACAGGTCCAAAATTTATTAGCGTAAACTTAGTCTTTCAGTTTATTAAAGCAATAAACATAAAATATGCATGATTTGTATTTATGTGTGTGTGGAATTTAATAAACTCGTCGAGAGTCAGGTATTTTTAAAGAAATCTCTGGCCTGTTCCACACTGACTAATTCACCGATTTCCAGATAAAGCTGAAAATATTCTTTTTGCTGTGGCTTAAACTTTTTTTTTTTTTTTAAATAAATACAGTACATAGACTGTAAAGTAGCAATGTGGTTCCCTGTGACATTCTACATATTCCTTGACTTTGCTCTCTCTATGCTCAGGGGTCAGGGGATGCAAAATAAATAAATCCACAACAGTTTAAATCTAAGAATTTGGCTAAACTCTGAAAACATAGCCTAATAGACTCAAAAGCTTGGCATCTCATCATTGCTTTATATTATAAGGCTGACAATGCCACCTTATAAAAGATATATTCGTTTATTTTCCTGTTCGATCAAAAGTGAGGGTTTCAGGAATGGGAATGGATTACAGATCGTTCTCTCCTGGTTATTTTTGGCTTTAAGTATATTGATCATTTTATCATTTTCTTGTTTTAAACTGCTTTAAACACAGCACAAATGTTATTCTCATCATGCCAGAAATGGGTTTGGAATTGATTTTGAGTTTCCGTCAATTTTACTCTTTGCTCTCTGAGAGAAGTTTTTCACTTGCTTAAATTCGAAAGGATAGTTTTGTTCAAAAGATGTCAGAGTACAACCTTTAGAGATCCTCAGCTGGACAAGAAAGCTCACATTTTTCTACTTTACAGAAGAATAAAAAATCATGAATTTATTACCATGGACTTTATTGAAATTAGTGAGGAATCATTCATACGAATGCAATTTCAAGGGCTTCCTCCCTCTTTCTCTTCATATAAGTGTTCGACAAAAGCGTGTATCTTCTGAGAAGCCAGCCTGATTGGTCCAGGTTGGCACTGTTTCAGTGTTTGGCCTACGGCGGCTGCTTAGGAATAATTTTGTCTCATCCTCTCTATTTTCCTGGACCGTATCAGACTCAGACACGTGGTATGCAAAGGAAATCCAAGTCCCTTAAAAATGCTATTTCTTTGGGTACTAAAGCCAAGCTGAGTTCTACTTTGGCCAAATGATCTTATCAAGATTTAACAAGAGATATGCAGTAATATCTACAATCTGTGAGCAGACATTCACTAAGGAAGATAATTTACTACATACAGAATACATACAGAATACATATATTTTCCCTCCTGCAAGCAGGGAAGGACACGATCGAACTTATTCTATTGGTGCTGAGAATAACAACACCGACACGGATTTTATGGCAATTATTCATTTCAGTTAATTTAGAAAGAAATAAACAAGCAGTTCTTTCCATATTAAAACAGATACTGGAGATCTATTTTCAGTTATTGCTGAAAATATTTTGGCTTCCATAAAGGCACCTTACTAACACAGCTGCTTTGCCCTCCTCTGCGCTGTCACAATTCAGAATTTGTAACATTTCAGCCAGGTTCTCTAGACTAATTGGATGAAACAATTGCATTGCAGTGTTAAGATGCCTTTGCAGAATCAAATGAGAGGAGCTCTGCACAGTTCAGAGAGCCTGGAAGATCTGTAACGAACACAGCCCAAATCCTCCATGTTCCGTACATTTTTCTGCATTTAATGTAATAATCACTTGGATAGTAAGTGTTAGGATTTAACTTCGCACTTAGGACTATTAACAAACATAGGGAGGAATTTAGATCCACAAACTTCATTTCCCACTCCGGTCTGTCTTCTCGCCTGCACTATGCTTCGCGTTTCGGAACAAATGCCTCATCTCTTCTGAAAAGTGCCAGGAAATCTCCTCTCCAGCTCTCTGGGCCCTTGATTTTACATGTGTAGTAATGACACACCTTGAGACAGAGAGCCCCACAAGCTAGAGTGGGACGTTCATTTAAATACAGACTTAGGGGGAAGAGCTCCATCTACTGCATCAGTTGGATCACAGTTTGCACCCTACAGTTATCCCATTCACTAGTTTCAACCTCTCAGAGGCTCTGGAGAGAATGAAAAAGTTATAGCCCCCAAACCGCTTTGAGTCAGGCCCTTTTGAGTATTTCCCAGATATTCTGAGCCCCTTTCCTTCACCCTTCCCAATCTCCAAAGCTTTCTATATTTCAGAATAAAAGAAAAATGGGATGCTTTGCTATATAAACCATCCTTGGAAAGAGGCAGGAAGCCATGGGTTACTGAAGGAAAAGCCCTATAGAGCGAAGGGGGAAAGCAATAGAGAGAAAATCACTCTACCTGGCTGGCTGAGCAGCCCAGGTAAAAAGCAAAGAGAAGCATAGCCTACTTACTCCTGCCTTGCATCATTGCGGGGAAGTCTGCAGCCACCCAGGATCAGGTCTTCTGGGCTCTCCCCAGCTGCACAATGTTGTTGTGGCATTGGGAATTTGCTGTGGCTTCGTAAGATTATGGGGATATGCTTCAGCAAGCCAAAAAAGTCACAAACAAAATTCAGGAGAGAGAGAGAGAAAAAAAAAAAGTACAAAAACAGCTGATCTTACTGGAGGAGCTCTTGGCATTTGCCTACATATGCCACAATTTTCTTTGGTATTTCCTGGTTCTGTGATCAGAAAAATTATCATATTATGTTTATTATTGTTGTTTTTTTCAGGGTTGCTAGTGGTGGTACAGGGTGGGCAAACACTGTGGGAGTTTTGGGGAGTCGCAAGGTCAAGATTACTTCCCCCACTTGTTGGAAGGCCTTCCAGACATCACAAGGTTAGAAAGTTTCTTTTTCAGAATAATGAAGATACACAGAAGTCATATATAGGGAAAAATCCCATAGTCTTTCTAGATTGGGAAAGTGAAAAACTTTTTAACATAGTAACAGATATGGAACAAAGCAAACCACATCTGAATAAACTCAAACGTTAATATAGCTGCATAAAATTCAAGTGTGAATGACTTCTAAAAATACTCTATAAATTAAGATACCTTATTAGAATACAAATAGACATTATAAGTGTATACATATATTAAATAATCAGAGGGAGGCAACAGTTAACTAAATTTCTAAATTATAAAAAATAGAATTCAATAAATTAATAAAAGTTTGCATTAATGCTAATCCTCTTTTATGTAAAAATAAAATTAATATAAATGTAAAATGGAGTTGCGTCTCTGCGTGTGTATGTGTGTGTATATATATGCATATCTGCACGAAGTATTACTGACTGACTTTGCAAGGTGATAAGCTGCATAGAAATCAAAACTTTGAATTATTTTAAATTGGGCATTTAAAATACCAGCATTAACCTGGCACGGTTTTTTCTCCTTTTTAAAATACATTTAATTTTCAGGTTCTGTTTTAAAAGCATCAATAGAAAGACAAATTGGAAAAACATTGCACATCAGTAGGTATTTTGTAAAATAATCCCTCTACATTTATTAAAATATTTAGTTCTTAAAAAAAAAAAAAAGACCAAACAAACCCAAAAACCCCAAAACGGCTAATTGCATTTTTTTTTAAACCTTTCCAGGACAAGTTCAGTTCTGAGTCAAGAACAAGTATGAGAAATTTCACCTCAAAATGAAATTGGTTTGGCTACTTATAATGACCTGAAAAACGAGATTATCTCCATCATAACTATAACAAACAGCGAATGAATAAATACACTCTGGCAAGAATTGATCAGAATTGCGAAGCCTGGGAGGGTCATCGCAGACATGAGAAAGGTAACCAAGTGAGGAAACATCAAAAGGAGTTAATGGAGATAAAGCCCTTCTGAAAAATGGAAAGTGTTAACAATCACTGACAGGAAAGAATATACTTCCAAGAGTAGTGGCAACAACAAAACAAAACAAAACAGCCCCAAACAAATGAAAACACATATCTCCAGAAGCTAAAATATGACTGCTTATTAAGCAAGAGAAGAACCTACTTCTTTGTCATTCCCTTTGGAAGACTGGCTTAAAAAAAAAAAAAAAAAGAAAAAGAAAAAAAAAAAGGTTGCACAAAAGATACATGTGTTCCTTTTTCTGGTATTATTACAGGCCCACCTAGATTTAGCTTTCGATTCCAGATGAGATCAGGCATGTTCAGACTAGCACATCTTTTCTCTGTAAGCACAGAGCTGCTATCATTTCACTGGCAAATTCTCGTATCCCCAAATTTATGCACAATAGATGTCCTTAAAAAATCTGCAAATTTCCAACTTCAGTCAAATACCTCATTGAGTTAAATTTTTTCCTAATTTCCTTTGCTATTATTAAGCCGAAAAGTTAAGGCAAGCGATTCCTGTAAGAAAGGAAAGTTGAACAGTACTTACCCTAAGTATAATGTACAAGCCTTACTGGGGGAATCTACATTTGCTCTATGATTTTTAGAAGGGAGTCCAGGTCTAACCTCAGCTCTCGCCCTTTTCCCTTCTGGAAAACAGAGTAGACTCACGGAAGGTAGCTCTGAGAAAGATCATACAAATCAACAGCCTTACCTGTGGCCATTCAGAAGACTGCACTTTGGTGTGTGTTTAAAACTATGAATAAAGTCAGATACAGCGCATGCTCAGCAGGCAATTTGAAAATATTTATAACATTGTTGTTTCAAAAACAAATTTCCTCAAACAAAGCAAAACTCACATTTCTTATCCATGCCAAGTTTAACGTTCTGAGACAAAGCTGTTTTGGAGTTTTCCGCTGGGGGAAAAAGGCTTCTAAAATTTTTTGTTGAACGAAAAATAGTTCTCCCTTCCCTTTTGGGTACTCTTAAAGGGGTGGAATAAATTTCCCTCCAAGTTTCAACAGAACTCACCTCTGGCGGAGATAAGCATTAGAAATTGAAGGTCTGTGAAAAATCATTTCAGAGAAAGTAACAAGGAACTAAGAACTATGGGTTTAAAGAATGTAATGGTCATCTCAACGCTCAGAGCAGCTTGGCTCGTTACTATGTAAAACAAAAAATCCTCATACAAACAGGATATATCATGTCATGTATAGATAAGGTAACATATAGGCAAACCAACCATTTACACAGCTAGAGAAGTTATGTTTTTCTTTTGTTAACTAAAATCTGAACTCTCCAAAACTGAAAAAGAAAAATCATCGAAAATGTAGGAGAAATCCTGTAATAATGTTATTTTAATTCCTCTGTTTTATATAGGAAGCAAGGAGAGAAGGTAATTGCCTATCAGTTGGCTAAACTGTAACTTACATAAAATAAAAATGTGATTGACTGTGATTCTCCAAGTACTCAGTGCAGCAGAAATGCCTGTGTTACCCCTGCCTGGGAATTTCTCTCTTTCTCCTCCTTGAGGATCCCCAAGTATTCCATTTCACCATCTATCACCAAACCCTGCACGGCCCACAGATCTCACAGATCTTACTGAAATCTCCCACTTAATTCTGAAGTCTCTGAATGACTTTCAGCCCCTGCTCTACTTTCCAGGGGTGCCCAGCTGACCTCACAAAAGCTCCACAGAAACATCGTTCAGGATTTCTGATGCTTTCAAACTCAACAGAGGATGCCAAAAAAAAAAAAAAAAAAAAAAAAAAAAGCCCAACGATTAAAAAAAAAAGTTTATTAAAGTGAAACTAGGAGTGCAGATTTGAAGAAGTTGCTTCTACTTTTATTTCCCTCTGAACTCAGCACAGGTGTTTCCTAACTCCCACTGCCCTGCATGCTGATGAAGGGAGGGTTAAGTGAAGGTGAGGGAGTGGGCCAAGGGCTGACCAGGAGGCATTTCGGATTTCTAGCCTCCTGTGTTAATGGATGTGTTTAAAAACGGACCCCCCAAAAAGCCTAGAATGAGGCTTCTTTTTGGCAAATGATTAAACCAGTATACTGAAATAATTAAAGCTTTGTCCTTAAAAAAAGCATCAGATCAACAGAACAAAAACAAAGATAAAAATTGCACACACATATGCATGCGCGCACACACACTCTCTCTCTCACACACAGATACATAAGACTAGCGGGTGAGGGGAGAAGGAAATTAAATAAAAGAAAACAAACAGAGTCCTAACAGGCCATTCTCCGAAAAGGAATCTAAATAAAAAGTCATATGATATCTGATAGTGCAGGACACGTCGCCAAGAACTGGAGCGGATTGCCTACAGGAAGAAAGGGCCAGTGTATTCCAGCTCAAAGAGCTTTTCTTTCCTCCTCCTCTATTTTTTTTCCCTTTTCTCCTCGACTGTGAATGTGTTACTCTCAGGTCAGATCCACGAAGAATCCCAGAATGACAGCTATCACCTTTCACTGTACTCTTGGCGGCACAACTAGCTGATAGGAGCTGCCTGAGTTGGGATCAAGAGGGGCTAGAGCAGCTCTCAGTAACAGCCTCTTACCATACCCCTTCTGCCCCTTCCACAGACCCCCATGGTCATACTGAAAAAAAAAGAAAAGAGAGAGAGAGAGAGAGAGAGAGAGAGAGAGGGAACACACACACACACACACACACAAAGCAAAAGCAAAAAAACCCAAAACAAAACAAAAACCAAAACTGTAAGCACAACAGCCCACAGCAACAAAAGAGTTCAGGGGAAAAAAAAAAAATCAGAAACAAGCCAAATGGAGTTGGGGGGGGGGAGCTCTTGCCTTCAATATAAAACTTTTTAAAGACCGAGTTGCTTTCTCCTATTTTGATGACTTTCTTTTTAAAGATCCTTTTCTCTGGAAGCACTATTAGAAGCATTAAAAATCTTTACAAAAAGATAGAAAAGTCTGGAGGCAATACAAGAATTTTCCCGAAGAAAACACAACTATAAGAAGGGAGCTACCCTAAAAAATTTTGGATTTGTCAAAAGTAACCCTAAATCTAATGTCTTTCAGAGAGTTCAAGTGGCCACCTAGCTCTTGTTTTTTCTCTGAGGGTCATTACTGAGGCAACACATACACAGTAAGGTTTCCCGAAAAGACTCCTTGTTATCAAGTTACTTCAAACATAAGGCGCTCACACCTCCCAGCCAGAAGGGTTTACTGACTAGTAGACATCACACTCTCCCCTGATGTGTGTTACACTCTTAAGAAGCAGTTACATAAATGCATTCTAAAAATATGGAAAAATGTATATATCTATATTTTCCCCACAGCTTTTCTCCCCAGGGACAAGAATAGATTATATTTTCAGTGAATGGAAAAAAAGAAAAGAAAAGAAAGAAAAGAGTTTCTGAATCTTGAAACAACTGTTGTAGCTCATTTTCACTTAGTAAAACAGTTATCTCTACTTAGGTACTATACCTAATTCATATTTAAGCATTTTTTTCTAGTGCTTTTGCATTTTCACCCCTCTTTCAGTTTCATGTCTATTATGTACCTTAAGAAGATTTCCAAATGACAATCGAGATACAAATGCATTAGGGGGAGAACTTTTAGAAAGAAAACATTTTCCTGAGTTTATAATTCAAGAATATTAGTATAGAGATGTAAACCCATTTATAAACGATGAGGTTGCTCAGTACGTTTTGCACATACAGTTCACACGCTGATTTCTTTTTCCTTTTGTCGGAGCATTAATTTGAAAATGATAAGCATTCTGGAATGTTTGCTACAAACACAAATTCATGGTAAAAATATACAAGCATAGGCAAAAACAAGTGGCGGACACAAAGCTACATGGCAATCAGAATCATAGAAAAATCTCTGTCCAGACCACATTTCGCTTAAACTGGTGTATCATGGACGGAGCAAGTGATCTCTCTGGGGTTTTTTGTCATTGACGTAATTAGATGGAAACCAAAATAAAATACAACTATCTGTTCCCTTTGTACCTTTTCTTAATAACTGACAAGTGACACAGGCGGTACCTTTCAAACAGATGGATGCAAGAACTTGTGAGGCTGGAGGAACTAATGCACCCCATTGGTATTTGGGGAGCCCCAATTCCTTCATTAACTTTTTACCCAAGTGGCAAAAGTGGAAGATGTTCTCGCCACTACACCGGTTATTAGCTGTACTCTCATTCTCTCCTCCACAGGATTTTGGGGACCCAGAAGGGGTAAAGAGAGAAGAGAAGATGCATCCTGAACAACTTTTATTGTGAGTAGAAAAAAATAGCATATAGAGTGAGCATAAGAACAGTTGGATGTAGAAAGATTAAAAGAGGAGAAAAGAGCAACATATCCAACTTCATTAGTCTTTTTCCTTTTTATTTTTTATGTATACATATTGGGGTGATGGGGAGAAAAGATAACTCGATTTCTTTTGAATGTCTTTGTGTCTTTATAGAGTGAATGTTCTGTTCCTGTCTCTTTCTTTTTAGGCGAAAAACTAATAAAAATAGAAAAACATATATCAGACATTAAGCTCACTTCCCCCCCCCCCTTTCCCTTTGTAAAGAACTCTTTGTTCTCTAGTGAAAATGCTGAAAAATCCCCGGGCAGCTACTCCCTGAAACAAGTGCAAAACACTTAGAGGCTTTTGGGCTGGCTGGGAGCCAGGAACCCTCCCGCTGTCTGGTTAGAAGAGGAAAAAAAGAAGAGAGAGGGAGAGGGAGAGAGGGGAAGAGAGATGGGGGGGCAGAGGGAAAGAGAGAGAGGGAGAGAGAGAGAGAGGGGGAGAGAGAGAGAGAGAAGGGAAGAGAGAGAGAGAGAGAGAGAGAGAAATTGGAGCTTCCTTTAATAGACATAGGAAGCAACGTTTTTTTTTCTTTTTCTTTTTTTCAAAACTGGCGGTCAAGCGTTAAGTAACTCCCGTCCAAATCCACCTGCTAGAAATGAACTTGGGTAACCCCCCAGGGGTGCACAAAGACAGGGAAGACAGTAACATACTCCATACTCTTTCCCACCCCCCGTTGTACTGCTTCCATTCTTTCTGCTCCCATACACAAATGCCCACAGATCTCACGCCACCCCCCTTACCCCCCAACAACAAACACAGCGAAATACATGCTCCCTCAGTCTCCTAAAAAAAAAAAAAAAAAAGGCTTTTCCATCTCGGTTGCGACACAGTGATAAGGGGTAGCGAACATCTCATACCTGGTGTGAATGCTAATCAGTCAGGAGTTCTCCTTTTCCCAAGACAGGGAACTGTTTCCTTCCAAATTTATTAGAACCTCCTCCACTGCCTCTTTGAAAAACCTTCTTTGTCACCCTCTCCCAAGTCCCGATACTTCTTTAAAAAAAAAATGGCTTCGGAGCTCCTTCTATTCTTGATATTGATTCTCTCTCTCTCCCCCCACCCCTCCTCCTCTCTCCTGTCTGTGTCTCTTCTGAGTGGTCTATTGATAAGTCCCTGGAGGCACTGGGTCAGCCTGCCCGTAGGAAACCAGACACAATGCACAAATCTCCGAGTGCCATTCTGCCATCAGCAAGCAGACCACGTTTAGGAGAGAGAGAGAGAGGAAAAAAAAAACAGTAGAGCAAGAGACAGAGAGAGAGAGAGAGAGAGAGACCAACCGAAGGAGGGAGAGAGAGACCGAGAGAGGAAGAGAGAGGGGGGAGAGGGGGGGGGGAGAGAGAGAGAGAGAGGAAGAGAGAGAGAGACACACACACACATACGGAAGGAGAGAGAGAGTGTGAGAAAAAGACTGATTGGAACAGGAGGGAGGGAGAGAGAGAAAGGGAGAGGGAGAGAGAGCGCGACGGAGAGCGACACTGCCAGTCAGGTTAATCATCCCTACTTTAATTAGCTGTTCGGCTTAGACATAAAACAATTGAATTTGAATGATCTGTCAGCAGGCTCGGCTGAACCAAAGGGGAAAAGCGAATATTACAAAAAGACTGTTGGTGTGTTCTGATAAGCAATCCTGCTCGTACTGACAAATCCTCAAAGGGGGAACTATTAAAACTTAAAACTAAACAAAAAGTGCAAATACAAATGGCACTAGATAGAGGTCTTTAAAAAAATGGAGTTTCTCCCTGAGTTTTATGAACGGTAGGTATTTATGCGCGGGTGCCAGCATATTAGGGTCTGCGTGTAATGTGTGAAAGTTTATTAACGATGGTCTAGGAGTGTAGCAGACAGATGCTGCAGAGAACAAGACAGGTACAGTCAGATGCCGAGTCTAGATCTTGGAGGGAGATGGATGCTGGAAGAAGAGGCACCGTGGCAAGACATCAGCACAGACAAAGTCAGTGGGCAGACAGGCAGGCAGATTTTAGGCACGGCACGATCTCGTCTAAAAAGGCAAAAGTTCTGATGTAATAATAGGTGCAAAACAATCCATCCATCCTCTCTCCCGGGAGTGCTCGAAGGTACAGTTAAAATGGATTAATCTTTGTGACAAACAGAGCTGGTAAGGCAGACTGTGGCAGACACCGAAGGCTCTTCGCAGACCCAGAGAATACCAGAGCCGGAAACAGCCACAGAGATCAATCTCCCCAACGCCCTTATTTAGCAGACGAGGAAACTGAGGCCCAGAGTCTCAGGCTAATCAATCTCAAAGGCAGTAGCAAGGTCGACCCTGGAACCCAGGGCCCCAGTGGCCCACCAGGCTGGTGCTCTTTCTGTCATCCCAGCTAAGCCCCAGCTTCCTTCACAGACCCTGACCCAACAGGAATGGATGTCACCCTTGTCTCCAGAATAACAAGATTCCTCCATTCTGTAGTGAGTGCACAAGTCTCCAGTTTTTAAAATGTCTAAACAGCTACGTGGAAATATTTTCTTGTCCATTTTGAATTCTAGAGATAGGGATTTAAGTTTTAATTCAGGCTCAGAGCAAGGCAGAAAAATACAGCATTGTAGAAGCCCCGGTCTCAGCAACATAGAGCCAGTTGGTCTTGCCACATTCCAAGCTCAAGAAGGTCACTGGGTCCGTCTACAAAGACTTCTCCCAGAGTCTGCGATTCTCATTTGCTGTGTATCACCATGTAGGAAGATGTCATTCTTTCCCACAACTCATTTTTTAAAATATAGGTACACTGTGGGTGAAAGATTGAGGCTTTCAACCTACAATGCCCTTCTAAATCACTGATGAGATTGCTACCTGGAAGATTAGCTGTGGGCAACTTTTCCTAGATATCTCAACTGAAATGAGCTTCTAAAATAGGAAATTTGGGGAAACTGTATTATCTGCCCACATACTTGATGGTATCTTTATTTGAGGGGGACACGTATGATCACATTCAGTAAGGATCTCCCTGCTGACAACAGATAATGAAAGGTACTTTTTTGTTTTAAAGGGGCGAAAGAAGTGCTCATGAAGATAGCAGAGCCGTCAGATGTTCCTGCACAGATTAAGTCTCTTGTCCTGGAACAAGAATCGTGGTGTATATAAAAGCGAACACTCTCTCTCAGTCATACTTCTGTTGCTACTTAGGGTGGAAGAAGGAAACGGAAAGAAATGTCAGGCACTTGGGAGCCCACTGGAGGGCAAGTAAACTGAGAGAAGCCTTAGCCAGAGTCATTTAGCTAATTTGCACATCAACTGCTTTAACAATGGCTGCTGTGACCTGTCTAAAACACAGAGCCCACAGTCAGTCAGTTTAGGGGGAGGAGGGACTCTTGGTTTTCACATTGGCGGGTCCTCCTGCACTCCTCAAAGCACACGATCGGCAAGAGCCCAGAGCAGAGCAGGGAAGTGCTCAGTAAATTCGTGCTGGGTACACCAGGTGAAAAAGGGAATGAGCTTTGGAGTGAAACAGACCTTTACATCACTGCAGAAGTCATGGCCACTCTCAGAACCTCAGTTTCCCTATCTGTAAAAGGTGATACTATTAATCCATAAGGGTTTTTTGAGCATGACATGAGCTAACATATATAAAGTCCATAGCTGGTGTTACATGGTAATTACTATGGAGGCAGGCATAAAATGAGGGTGTAAATAAAGAAAACGACACACTGCGGGTGTGCTGAGTGCGTTGTAGGTTCAGGACAGAAATATTCAAGCAAAGCAAGGATCTAATATACAGATTTCGATGAGAAAGGGTTGGCAGTAGAGATTATCAAGTTTAGCATCCCAAAGTTCTAGAATTCAGACTTCAAAGATCATCTGAGGATGTTTGATCTCTTTCTACCCAGACGTCGGTCTATTTCCCAGCTCATAATAATAACGAACATATTACCGAGTACTTGATTTGTGCTAAGCACTCTGCTAAGTACTTTACATTTCTGTCCTACTTTCGTGTCATGGCGACCCTAAGATTTAGGCACTACGAAGCCTCATTTCATAGAAAAGGAAACTGAGGAATAGACGGGTTAGGTCACATGCTCAAGAGCTCGCTGCTAGTAGGTGTGGAGCTGGGGAGGAAATCCAGGCAATCTGACTCTGAAGCCTGTATCTTTAGCCACAACGCTGGGTGGGCACACGGTAGGCTCATCCAGTAACAATGTGTTGAATAAATGAGCAAGTGCATACAACACCAGCGTTTTGATTTCATTAAAAACTAAGTGGAAATCTGTGCACAATCACTGGAGAGAGTCTTGTGCTCAGATTATACAATCTGTACCTGTATCTATTCGGCAGCCTGCTTCAAGTGGCAAGCCATCCTCTGAAGCCAGGGTGAGGCATGTCCCTGTGTGGTGTTGAAAATGGATGAGGTGAAGATGACTGCCTTTGGCCACCCAGGACATTTAAATATCTGACGGCATTTTCAGCACTTTGAGGGTAGTGTTAGCACACGGGTTATTAATTGGCTTAATTCCAGTTCGGATAATTACATCGTGTCTCTTTAATTTTTCCCCGACTATGCCATTCTTCATTTCCTGTCACAAATGTGCTCTTTAAAAACGCATGGGAACACACAAAAACATATAGTTATATTTAAGGTTTGCATAGTAATATAGGGTATTCTTTTTTCTAAGTGATTACTGTATAGAGGCCATGTAATAAATAGGTGAATGGGCAAAAGAATGGAAGTCACTGCAAAATAAAGATAACTAGTTGAAGCTAATATTTGAAATAAACAGATTTTTAAACCATTTCCTTGGTGACAGGATTCCAATCATATATATATTTTTTTTTCTCAAGGGCAGATATTTCAAGAGCTGATGACCTGCTCACGATAAGCCGACTTCCTTATACCGTATCGTTTCTAGCATTAAAAAAAAAAAAAAAAAAAAACCACAACAACAAGGAAAACTGATCTTTTAAAGTAGAAAGTAACACTAGGTTCTGAATGGTATAGTACACTGAACTCAGGGGTTTTAGAGTAGTCATTAATACAGTTATCAGACCCTGACTTATTTGGCAGGTTTTTTCTTCGCCAAACATATTACTAGAATAATCTTCAAATTATAGAAGGAAAGGACAAAGGACCCCAACTTAATAAGCTTAGGAAACTTTGACAGTCATAAACACACACAACCCTTCTTTTTTTCCCCAAAGAACTCTTGGTCTTTGAAACACTGACTGTGTCCACAGGAGACCGAAGAAAATCTGCAGGCATGTATTTGAATCATGTACACGAATAGTTGAATGTACCAGGGTAGAGCATGGCTTATTAGTCTTTCTCAGTGTACATGTGTATGAACAAGTCACAAAATATAGGGAGCATGGAAAGTAAGAGAATAAAGGGTTAATTTATTTACTATGCATATTTCTAGAACCTTTGCTTCTTCAACTTTTAGTTCAAAATTCCATGCATACTCTGCACATAATAATAAATGCTATAGCTCAATGTATGCCATTATTTGATTTACTTTCAAGCACCTTTTCTGGTTCAGCTCTCAAAGCTTTCCTTCCTATAAACTTCCTCCAAATTATTCTTTGTGGCCCTCGGTAAATCATCATTGAAAATGGGTGTTTGTGGGATGACTAATGCTGTAGAGAGATTTGTACCAAACTAGCCCTATTTTCTTTAGAGAATCACTGGTCATGTTCCATGCCCCTATCTGAGAAGAAAAATTAAAAAAAACATAAAAAGAATAAAATCTTAGCCTTTTGCCACCTCTTTGACCCCTGCAATGATGACAGCGCTCAGTGTGTCATTTGCCGGGGTCCAGCTTCGGCAGGTCCAGGTGTCCCCAAAGGAGGGGTGGTGTCGGCAAGAGGAATGAGAGCCACAGAGCGAGTTGTGGTCAGCAGTCAGACATCTCCATCTTTATTCTGATTTTAGAGCTTCTTATATAGGCAATTTACTTGGGGTAGGGGATTACATTCGTGCAAGGACATCAAAGGACTCAAGCACTCATCAGATAACTTCTCTTTGTTCAGCACATGTTATTCTAGCTAAACTATAATGGGTACAGACTGGCGCCAGGGATGGGGGAACAGGGTCTTGCTTCTTGAGTAATCATGTCCCTCAGAAAGCCATGGGAGGTAGCACAAATATGTGTTTTTTTGGTAACTTATTCTGGGGTCTTCAGGAAAACAGGATATAGGTTAATGGAAAACAAGAAGCTATAGGGATGAACTAGATAGTAAAGAACCGTAGGAAAACAAGATATAGGTTAATGGAAGACGAGAAGCTATCTGGAGAAACTAAGTATATAGGAGAGATGTAGGAACAAGAAGGCGTTACCTTTTCAGGAGGCAGGGTGTATATCACTGGCTTGGCTGTGAAAGCCTTGGAAAACATCAACCTAGGGAGAAAACCATCTGTTGTGGTACACATCTAAAGTTCTCCATTGTCGTAGGCACAGAATAATTTACCTCCTTGGAGTTGCTCCGGCTCTTGAGCCTGAGAGATGTTTGCGGCAAATTAGCAAGGGGCTCTTTGTTGGAGAGAGATACAGTGATCAGAGGAAAATGCAAGAGACTATCAGACCATGCTTATCTACGGGGCTGTCCGGCCCTCGGCAGGATTAGGCCTGCATCAGTTCAAACCTTAACCTAGTGGGGCAGTGCCCTCGACCAGGCCTCATGGCTCCCAACAGTCATTCATGCCCTGAGACTGAGATCTCTGGGACAAGGTCTTTACCCTCCGTTTGGCTTATTTAATGTATCGCTCAGGATCGTACCTGCCCATGGTGGTAGACGGTATCTCAAAGGAGCTAGCAGCAACGACTGTCCTCCTGTTCCTCATGTGAAATTCTAGTGTATTCCTTCGGTGCTTCACGTGTCCAATATGTACAAGACTGATGATTTGATGCTTAGACTAAAGTAATACTACTGGATAGGATATTTAAGAATTAACTAGCAAAATCACTTGTATTGGTGATTCTTCTAGCTTTGCCATGATTTTTATAGCTTGAAGTCCTCAGACAGCACATTCTAAATCCAAAATTTAAGTGAATTTTGAATTCAAAAGAAAAGTGAACAAGGTTTATTCTGAATATTAGAGATGGTAAGCAAGCTCTTGCCTTTACATTGAAATATCATCTAGAAACACGTGGCTAGGCTTAAGGAAGCACAGAATCTTAGACATGGGAAGCATTCAGGAGATTCTCTGGTTCTGTCAGTTTACAGAGAAGAGCTGAAACACCACCCACCCCCCCAAACATTTTGTCAGAGGAGCTTAAGGTCACACAACTTGGTGGAAGCAAAGCCAGTATGGGAACACGGTTCTTCTGTTTCCTGGTATCATGCCCTCTTCTTTGTTAAAGAACCTCTTAAATACTCATGCTGAGAAAGAAGTACCAGATTCTTAATGTAGCACGAGAAACACATCATAAAGGGACAACAGTAGCCTGAATAATGACCCCACAAAAAAATATCCATGTCCTGACCCCCAGAAACTATGAATGTTACCTTGTATGGCAAAGGGATGTGGTTAAACTAAGGGTACTTAGATGGGGAGATTATCCTGTATTATCTAGGTAGGCTCTAAACGTAATCACAGGGGCTCATATAAGTGAGGGGCAGGAGGATGAGAGCTAGTTGTAGGAGATATGATTACGGAGACAAGAGGTTGGAGTTATTTGTGAAAGGGGTCTTAAGGCAAGGAGTACAGATGGCTTCCAGAAGCTAGAAAAGGCAAGCTACTTCTTTTTTATATTTTAATACATATATTTAGCAGATGATAAAGATATATAGATATTTTTCTTTATATATTTAGCAGATGTATTACCTTGTTGACTCAAAATGAGCCGGTGATATAGGGACTTCTCAACAGTCTCCAGAAAAAATATTGACTAGGATAGGTCAAGAATGGTTCTCTCTCTCTTGCCATTAAGAACATCCTTCTAGGCTGACATGGAGAAATCCCTCTAAAGATTGTTGATTAATGGATCAGTTGTCTACAGATCCATCTAATCACATTTCCACATGTCTAGTCTTTTAGCAGCTCTTCATTGCTGGGTTGGCAATCATACCTTCAAGTTAACCAACGACAGTAGGTTCTACTAGTTAGAAGCAAACTGAAGGGTTTTGCTGTCCAATTCTTCAGTATTCTATACAGTGAGGTGCCCTTTTGCCAGCTCCTCTTCCTGCATTTATCCTGTTCTTTCCCAGTGGAAGTCAGAAATAGAGAAAAGAATGAGGCATGAGCAGCATCACACAAAATAGACTTTCTCCTTATGAGACTAAGTTGCCTTAATGTATCATTGCCATTCAGTCACAGCATATAATCTGTAGAGCAGTGCTCCTAAAACAGTGCTCCTTGGCAACATCAGCACTGCCCAGAAAATTGTTGGAGAAATAAATTCTTGGGTTCTACTGCAGACCTAGCGAATCACACATTCAGAGGTGGATACGTCAGAGCCCATGTTTTAAAATCCCTCTAGGTAATTTTAAAGCCTGGCTGAGAACCCCTGTCATAAGGCAAATCAATGAGCCTTGGCAAGCCTGGTGAAAAACATGGGCTATGAATGAGGTCACCTGTTCACCTGGATATAACTGTGGCTCTGTCACCAGCGATGTGCCCACAGATCATGTTCTCAGTCTGTTTATCTCCTCATCTATAAAATGGGAATGATAATGTTGATACTACTACTGCTACTACTACTACTACTACTACTACTACTACTACTACTACTAGGTCCCCCTGTCCATGCATAAGGCTAATGTAAGACTTAAAAAGATCATGAATATGAAAACATGTTATAACTGCAGGGCTATCATTATGGAAGAAACATTCGTTTTGATCATGAGTGTTAGGGATATTGCCTTGCTTGTTTGCATTAGCTGGGGCTCAGAAGTAATAATACTAAAAATTCAAAAGCTCAAGATGCCAGGTCTAATTCTGCAAGTCAAAATGAAGGCTGGATCTGTAGACTTGTAGCGGATGCAGCACTGAATGGAGGAGCCACTGATGTTATTAGTCTCTGGAACTAAGTACTGAATTTCTTGACTTGAAACTCCACCTTTCTATTCATCAGGTAGCAAAATTTAGTGACAGCTCTGAATTCTATATTGCCAATGAAGGCTGTGGCTTCTGGGATTCAGAGCCACACTTCTTTATCAATTCCCAGTGACATCCAGTTGTAGTAAAGTGGCCCCAGATCTCCATCATTTCCATACCATATTTTTAAATAAGTAAGACGCTCCAGGAAGCCAGTTCAAAGACAACTGATTTTATTCACAAAGTTTTCAATAGAAAAGACATAAATTTTGACAGGTGGGAGGAATATCTAGATTAGGATTAAAACTTTTTTCAGGGATGACTGGGTGGCTCAGTCAGTTAAGTGTCTCCCTTCGGCTCAGGTCATGATCTTGGGGTTCTGGGATCAAGCTCCGGGTCAGACTCCCTGCTGAGCAGAGAGCCCACTTTTCCCTCGCCCTCTGCTCTTCCCCCTGTGAGTGCTCTTTTCTGTCTCTCTCTAATAAATAAAAAGAAAATCTTTTAAAAAAGAAAACTTTTAAAGATATCAAATCATAAGCTCTTAGGGGGTTGGAAAAAAACTCTGACATAATTAGATCAGACAAAACCATGATTTTCATGGAAAATCATCAGGATTTTATCCAATCAATAAGTATGAAAATTCTCAGAATTTACCAAGGACTCTGTATGAGTGGAGGGAAAATCACTTTTTAAAAGACAGCTAACCATGCTTTTTCCCTCTCACATGAAATCATAGCAAGTATGCTTTTTGTCCTGAAGGCTCTTCCATTCTCTGAAGATTTAAGTCAACAGGTGGCACTGGCTATTCTGCGTACCTTGCAGGATAGTTGTGGTGGGCAAAGACTCCTTGTCTGGATTGCTGTTTCCTCTGAGCCAGTCACAATGTGAGCATCAGAGCCAGCTGCACCTTTTAAGAGCTCTGTGTCCTAAGGAAGTCACCTGTCCTTTTAAACTTCACAGATTTTCCATTTGTAAAATGTGCATAATATGTGCCTTGCCAATCTCACAAGTTGTTGAAATCACACACTGAGGATCACAGGATGATGTATCTAGAATGCTTTGTAAACTAAGGATTCCGTTTGCTTGGCATCACTGATGTTATTATTATTTACACTTCAGCAGAAGAGTAAAGTAGGTACAGAAATGTTCGCATGGTCGTTTGCATACTTTTAGACATGTAAGTCACGCATATCTCCATGGTTTTACCTCAGAACTTACATGAATCTTTTTGTCAGTTATGAGTAAAGTGGTAACTAATGACGTTATTTCCTTTAAGCCCTTGTATGATCTCTGGGTTGATTATGATCACTTATACATTAAATAGAAACTGCTGCAGAATTTATTATGGTTGTGTCCTGGCCAACTCTACTTTGAACATATTCCCTGAGTAAGAACAAATTCAGTATTATAAAACTGAAGAAAGCATTTCATCCAAAGCTGGTATCTCTTCAAAGGTCATTCCTTGGTTACTTTAACACCAAATGTCTACTTAGAAATAGCTTGTAGTTCAATGAGCATTCCTGAAGGAAAATTTGTAATAAAGCTACCAGCTACAGGGACATGTGTTTTTGTCACAATGCAAATGTGAATTTCCAAATTGTCCAAACTTTGTTTAAACGAATCTGTGATTCACATTTGGATGAAGATCTCATGGACTGTTGCCATTTTGGTGGCTATATGGATAGAAGTTACCCAATCAGTGAGTCTTCCCAATGGAACAGAAATCAACTGTGTGGTATATTTTAATATAAATTATTAATATAATTGTGCAAAAAACACATGTGAATATCCTTCACTGTTATTTAAATCTTCAGTTGTTGTGTGCAATTCCACTTTTTCTGTCATGTATCCTTAACTGGACGATAGGCTGCCTGAGGATAAACCCTGACTTCTACTTTTCTGAATTTCCCATTGCCTCCACTACGAGTGGTTTAAACAGAGCACTTGCTTCCAACATATCTGCTGTTTAATTGGGTTCACTTTTTATTGGCTTTTCCTGGGGGCAATTAAGACACATAAAATGCCCATAGATAAATGCATCATTATCACTAAAGTAAAGTTGTGATTCTTTTTTTTTTTTTTTTTAAATTATGCATCGGGCCACTTCTTTTTCCCCTGTGACACTTGACCTGACTAATTATGTAAGCGAAAGAAAAACATGATTCTCTTTTAAAGAGCTCCCTTTCCATGCCACGGTTTTAGGAATGTCAAGGAGAGCCATTCAGGACAATGATGGTGATGGTGAGGCTCTAGGTACCACAGCTTCGATGGAAGATATTTTAAATTAAAGCAAGCTACTCATAAACTTACACAAACATAAATAGGCACTCTGCCACAAACACACACTTGCACATCTTTAAACTTAAACTAATGCAAATAAAAGATATATTCTTTTGTTCTAGTGGAATACAAATGATGAAGACTAATAAAGGAATAAATAAAGCGCTAGGTAACCAAATCAATGTCTGCTCAATTCTGGTCAAGGAGGTGAAGTGAGGTTTCCCTTTGAGTCAGAGAATATAGTGGATAAAAAGGATGTGAATAGCTGGGGGGATTTCCTGAGGCCATTGCAGACCAGCTCACACACTGTTAAGAGGCTCATTTTCATGAGACTTTTGGTTGCATTTGTAACACTTGCTCTAGGTCCCCTAGAGCATTAAGTGCCATATCACAGCACTACAAGAACAGGACTAAATGTGAGAAGGTACATGACAAGGTTTTTTTTCTTTCAGATCCAAATATTCAGGAGTTTAGAGGTGCTTTCATGACTGCTTTTTCCTTCTTTGTTTTTCCTTCTCCCTACCTCCCCTCCAGACCCACATACTCCTTTCAAGCAGGATTGCGTAGAAGGGACTTTTTGTTTTTCAGTGAAAATCTAAATTCTTGTACTTTTGAAAAATGACCAAAGTAAAACCTGTGGATTAGTACGTTAATTATTTCCATAGGTAGAATATATTTCATTAAAAAAAGAAAAAAACCTGGTTGGACTGCTAAGTTTGTTTTAGGTTAAGGATTTAGTCACAATTTGGTAAGTATTTGTTCTTTATTAGGTTGGCATATTAATTGGTACATTTTTTAACATTTTACTATTGCATTAAATCATTAATAATTTGAAATTATTAGCTGGTACTGCCACTGTTTTCCCAAAGCAGTGCTACTGTTTCTTCTAAGCCTGGTCCAAAGCACAATCTAGAATCTGATTTGTCAAGAAAACAAATGTGGAGTTCAGCAAAAGGATAGAAATCACCAAAAGAATGAGATTCAATTTCAAAATGATTAGGGAGAACAAAAGCTTGCTTAGTCCTTAAAGTAAATTTAAAAGATAGACGTCAGATTTTGTAGATGAAAAATCTAAGGCTCAGAGAGGTTAAGTAACGTCCTCAATGTGCACAGTTTAGAGGTGGCAGAATTGTGTGTCATACTCTCATCTTCTGACAAAGCCTGTTCTCTTTTCTCTCTCTTTTTAAAAAGATTTTATTTATTTATTTGTCAGAGAGAGAGCGAGAGAGAGAGCGCACACAAGCAGGGGAGCAGCGGGCACAGGGAGAAACAGGCTCCCTGCTGAGCAAGGACCTCCATTCAGGGCTCCATCCCAGGACTCTGGGATCATGACCTGAGCCGAAGGCACACGCTTAACCAACTGAGTTCCCCAGGCGTCCCTGTTCTCTTTTCTTTTAAATGTTCCACTCCCGGATGCGTAAGGTCTCTTGCTATTCAAGAGTTTCTTTGGCATCTGCCATAGGGTACATGGAGTGAAATAACAATTGAAACAATTATAATATTTTGTTAAATACATACGAATATGTATGTATTATCTATTAAGTATATATACTTAATGTATACATAATGTATATACACTTACTATACATATGATCATATATGCTATGTACACTTATTAGCACTTATAGTGTGCCAGATATTATTCTAGGCACTTTGTTATTTAGTATTTAGTTCTATTAGTTCTTGGAACATTTCTATAAGGTAGAAATCATTATTATCACCCAGTTTTATAGATGAAAAAACAAAGGCATACAACTAGTAAGTGGCATAGCCCAGGGTACCTTTCATTACCCGCCCCTTCTCCCACAATGGAACTTTACTTATTTGTTACCTCCTTGAGAACATACCTGACCTCTGGTCTATTCTTTTAAGACTTTATTTTTTCTTAGTGATAATGAGTGAATATTAGAAGGCAGGAGAATTCAAATATTACCTAGTCAATAGTTAATTGTTCGGGGAAAAAAAAAGACACAACTTAGTGGAAAATCCCCATTTGTAGAAGAGAAAGTCCCTAAAGCCAGACATTATGGCCCAGAAAGTAGGGGAGACATTGGGTGGGAGGACTTTCTGGGTCTTTCAAATTATAACACATGTACAGCCATTAACACATAAACACAATTTAATTTATTACATACAACCGATTTAATATTTAATGAGAACCTGCTATGAGCAAAGGACTCTGCTAGGATCTAAGCTCTAGAAAATAGCTACAAAGATAAATAAGAAGCCATAAACCTAGTATTTAGAATATGGAAGAAAATAAACCCACATAACTAAAATACAAAACAAAATAAGGCAAATACCATAAAAGGTTGCCAACAGAAATCTGTAGGTTTAGTGGCTTGAGGAATATCATTAGATGATGGACAATGAAGAAAGTTACATGAAGAAGGCAGTGTTTGAGATGGACTTTGGAATATGGGGAAAATTCCAACAGTTAGAATTTGGAGAGAGAGGTTTTAGGCCAAGGGACACAGAATAAAAGCATGTGGATAGGAAAGCACAAGGTGTATTTGGGGTTGATTTGATTACTTCTAGAATACTCAAAGGATAGCAGCAGAAGTTTGAGATCTCGGTGGGTGGCACATCCAGTGGAAATATCCAGTGGCAGCTGGAAACCCATCTTCATAGTGCTAGAATTGACAGATTAGAACTACGTATTCAAATCTTCTGGGAGGTGATATGAATGTCTAGTTGTAACTGTATGGGCCCCTTGAAACTCCCTACAGACTTCAAGAAAGAAGGGCAAACTTACATTTTGTGGGTACATGAAGGAAGAATTGATAAACGAGCAAGAAGGATCATTCATGTGAACAGGAGAATTTTGAAAACAGAGTCAGTGGATCCCAAAGGTGAAGAATGTTCTAGAGAAGTGGAGACAGATGGACAAAACATCCAAATCGGAAACAGTAAAGCTAGCACTGCTGAGAAAGAGGTATATTTAAGAGCTGGAGTCTTTATCACTGTACCCATCCTTGAAAGGGCCACCTCTTATTCCTTTATACTTTTTCCCCAAACTCATACCTGTACTCAACCACACATGTAAACAAACATTTCCCTTTTCTGGAAAAAAAGTTATGGTGTTATTAACTCAAACTATATCTGGAAGTTTTATGGATGAAGTCCAAATTTTTTTGCTCAAGTTTTGTTTAAAAGGTGACTGAGTTTTTGATGTGTGGGTAAATTGTTCCTTGGTGGGAGTGCAAATTTATTCATATTTTAATTCAACAAATACTTTTGGAGCCTGTTTTGTTTGCCAGGCATTGTACTAAGTGCTGGCATCAGAAGAATTTCCATAAATGCATAGATGGCTTTTACCTGTGAGCTTTGCTTCCTATGGATGATCAAATGGGACAAAATTGATGCCTTTGTGATGATCAGTTTCAGTTCCAGCCCACTAAGAGTTTTTATGTTCATGTCATTAAGTGCATATTTATGGTATTTTTCTGATCCAAGATGCTTTTTAAAATTTTTGAATGACTTTTGGTATTAGCAAAAGGTGCTATAGAAAAACAAAGCCACTCCAGGCCAACACAGGAATTGGTTCTCTCGCTTTCCCATGATGATTAAGTCTAGTATAGTGGTCAAGCAGGAATATTTTTCTTTTCTTTTTTTTAAAGATTTTATTTATTTATTTATTTGTCAGAGAGAGAGAGCGTATGCATGGGCACGAACGCAAGAAGGGACAGAGAGGGAAGCAGGCTCCACTCTGAGCAAAGAGCCGGATGTGGGACTCGATCTGTGGGCCTCGATCCAGGGCCCTGGGATCATGACCTGAGCCAAAGCAGATGCTTAACTGACTGAGCCACCGAGGCATTCCAAGCAGGAATATTTTTCAAGTATTTAAAACAACTATGGAAATCTTGTTCTTGATTGTATCCCCTAATGTATAAAGACAAACAAACAAACAAACAAAAAACAACAAAACCCAGCTTTACAAAGAAAATTGAAAAATAACTCCATATAATGTTCCAACTGTTTGGTCAAAATGGAATAAGGCTCTGGTTCTGATTCATGAGAACCTTGGGGAGAGTAATCTATGAAAGCTACCCCTGGGACTTATTTATTAGCTTATCTGCTTATAAATAAAGTTTTCTAATACTACCTTGCTTTAAACTTTTTCTTACATGCAATTTTTTTTCCTAAAACAGGAATCTTTTATAGGAATTTTGTAGGAATTTTTTCCTACAAAATAGGAATCTTGCTGTATACATTGTTTTGTAACCTGTATTCTTTTAAGACATATATTTTTAAGTCCTGTGTAGTATTCCTTCCTACAAATACATCAACATATATTTAACATATATTCCTTAATTTTGGACATTTTGATTACATTCCAATTTTTATCACTTTCAATGTTTTGTTGATTACCATTGTGCATAGCATTTGCAATGCTATTATTTATAGGGAAGAAATTTTTGGAAGATTTAAATCTTAATACAACAGGCAAAGAAAGCAAGGAACTTGCTTAATACATCTGCCATAAGTGAAGAAAGAAAAATCAAATGCTTCCAGGAGCCAGGGTGATAGAGTAAACGATGAAGTGAGTCTGGCATAAAATACGGGTGATAGGAACTTTGTCAAACTGGAAAGGCCATGGCTTGTCCACAGGGAGCAGCCCCTGCCTGGGTCCAGATACTGGTGTTATGTAAGAATGCAGATCTAATATTGTCAGATCTCCAAATTATTAGGAGAAGTTGAAAAAAGCTTGATTTTTTGGTAAGATCTATTAATCTTTAAAAGTTTGGCTCAAACCCTCAAATTATTTTAAGATACTTGGTTCCCCTCCCAAGCCTGACCCCCAGTCTATGGGGCAAGCTAGACGCAGCTCACTGGCCACTGGTTTATAACCTTCAAATTAAAGAAAGGGAAACATGGTGTTTGGAAAACCTTTCTATATAGGGAGTATATAGGGAATTAAGCAGATAAAGTTTTGCTTCAAGTTTTTCCAGTAATGAGGAATGCGATGTGGAGAAACTGAACCTCAATACACAAATCTTGGAAGAGGGGTAAATATTCCTTCTCATTAACTAGAAGCTTCTAAAATATTTCAAACTTCTCAAGGAAACATGCTTTAATTACACAAAACTTGAACCCAGTGCTCTGTATTATGACATCTAATGCTAATTTCCCTTCATTTTCCATCTGAACAAACATTTCCCATTAACATCCACCTGCACTACTTCCTTTCGTAAAGAGGAGGTGGTATTTGGCTATGCTCTGGTTCTGATTCATGAGAAATCAGCCCAAGCCCAACATTTCTGTTCTTAACAGATTTTGGTTTTTAAATCTGTAGAACACAATGTTTCCCTGGGCTGAGTTCTAGCATGCCAAGTTTTGGCTGGCCACAGACTTTGACATCTGAGTGAAAAATCTTTCAACAATGGCATTTAAACTGAAGAATCAACAGACCTTTAATTATAACACTGCCTGTAATCCCCCCTCCCACTTTTATCATGATGTTCAAATTGCCTCAACTCACTAACTGCACGGACAGCATGTTATTCATTTGCCATTGGAAATATCATAATTTAGAAACTCTGTGACTTGAGATTGTGTATTAATTTTTGAAAAATCAGTTTGACTTTATTCACCATAAATTAAAGAGGCATATAGAATGCAAGTCAAAATTACTGATTCATTAGAAATAAGAAACAAAAACCACTCAGCATACAATTTCTCAGTTTATCTAAAATGTTCAAGATTTATTTAGATAAGAGTAATATTTCTACTTGGAAATTAAGCATTAAATATATTGAAATACACTTTCTTCTTTGTGAGAAGTGCCTCCATATTTCTCCATAAAATGTTAAGTGACTATTTTTTATGGCTTTTTAATGACACAGTCTCAGATCACCCTATGTTTCCCTTATACACAAAAGATACTTCTGTACTTCTAAAGTATATCAGGAATCCTTTGAAGACTTTCTTTTTAGAAGTCAATGTTGCAAAGTACTTCATTTATATTCAATCTATCTGAGTATATTTATTGGACAAATTGAGATTAATAATGTAAATGTGGAAATGTTTATTTCCATTGTTAAACACTAATAAGTTAAATTTTTGTTTGTTTTTAAAATATAGAGCCTGGTTATAAGGAACGTGGGCATAATTTCAGTCCCTTCTCATCTTGAAGAGGAACCTGGCTCTAGATTTCCAGGAAATGTATTTATTTAGACCAAACAACATGCCAAGATTTTATACATAATTTCTAATCTTCATAATATGTCTGCAACATGGATATATTAATCTTGGCCAAATTATTTGACTTATCAGAGCCTCAGTTTCTTTATCAGTAACAGATTAATGATAAGGTGTTGGGAATCTATTTTGCCCACCACTTAATGATGGAGTTTGGAGGCAACCCCAGATCTGACTTCAGAGCCTCTGATTTCTCTTTTGGGGGAAGAAAAATGTCTCCCTGAAATGTAGATGTTTTTCCTTGTGTAATCGACCTTGCTTTCTTGATACAAAGGACTATCAGGGAGGTCACAGTCTTAATTATGTTTAGCACTACCTTGTGATTCTGAAATTCATCTCCATCCAGAGTATAAAATTCATAGTCTAAGAAAAGATACAGAAGCTGTAAGTCTGTGATTTCCTGGACAGACCTAGTTTCAAATATTGCCTTTATTATATTCACAAGTATGCTTATATTTATAAAATTAGGCCCTGGGTATGTTCAGAAAATAAGGTCTCTCATCATCTACTTTGTATGTAAAGCCCAAAAGTGCCAGGCAGCTTGTTCTGACCAGTACAGAACACTGAAGAACTGGATCCTCCAAGGTAGAACCAGTAGAGGGAATCCAAATCAAAGTTGTTGAGGGGAGAAGAGATGGTAAATCATCTTAATAGTAGTAACCACATGAACTGGACACATAACAAAATGCTGCTGATTCTATGTATCACATCTAATCTTCACAATATGCCCATTTCATGTATGAGAAAACAGAGGCTTAGAAATGATAATTAACTTGCTTATATTCATGTGCCTGGTGAGGAGCATCTGTCTCCAGTGTTTAAGCTTCACTCATTTTGCTAAACTATCTCCCAGAGCAGGAAAACAAGACCTAAAAAGGTAAATTTAAAGAACAGTTATGAGATTATAAATAGGAGATGGAGCACAACTCAGAAATCAGAGTGGGGACAGAGTAGGAATGAAGGCAAGGAGTCCAGCATGGTGGAGGTCTGCAGGCTTCTGATGTAGGGCAGGTCATGAGGGCAGATACGGGGTGGGGGGTGGGGTCTCACGTGACATTAAAAGTACAGCAACATGCAGAGGAGAGAGAGAATATAGAGAGACTAGGTGGGGGGTGGTAGATAAGACAAATTGGGATGCTTGGCTGACTGCCTATGTTGTTCTCTTTTACAAATGTAAGTAGAGCTTTGTGTGTTGGGGGACAGAAGGCAAAGAGGATGTATCTGAGAGACAGAGTCAGAAACATCTCTTTTCACATGTCACTAACTGGAGGGGGGAAGAAACCCAGCTGTCTAACGAGCTTCTTTTTTAAAATACAGATTTCTCCAAGAGGGTCAAACGTCATTCACACCTTGGAGTAAACTACTTTAATGAGGTTACTAGACCCCTTGAGTATAATTAAAGTGGCAAAGCCACAGTTTGGGGCAAGGAAACGGATAAGGATAACCAGAGCTGAAGCATGGAAGAAGGGTCTGGACAGTGATACAAATGAGAAGGATTTCCCGAGGGGAGTGGGAAGGCACCAAATATAATTCTGCACAAATACTGTTAAGATCTACGTCACTGTCATTATCATTACTTCTACTCTGTACTTATGTTTAGAATTTTGGTAGCAGCCCAGGCGAAATCCAAATCACAACTGGTTGTTGAATTCTGATGTAAATACTGAGCAGAATGCCCTACTTGTAGCTGTTCCTTAATAAATAATTGTTGAGCAAATGGGATATCACACTTAGTTTGGAAGCTGGAAACTCTCAGATTCCCAAATTCCAACCTGTTTCTCCAGTCTAGCTTAATCCAGTCCAACCTGTCAGGGGCAGCCAACTCCGCGGGAGGCAGGGAGAAAGAACATATAAAGTGGAGAAAGAATTGATACCTCAGTGCTCCCCTTCGTCCTGCCTCCATGGCCTAGTACAGCGTGCTCTAGATTTTGTGAGGACTTCGAAATGGAACTCCTGTGAATGCTGAGGCAATGCTGTAATAATGGGGCTACGAAAAATTACCTCGTGAGGTGTGTGATGAAAACCAAACAAAGGGATACGTTAAGGACACGCTCATGAATGAGACAGCTCATCGGCCCCCACTAGAAACTCATTAAGTTCCTCTATCCTCTTTCAGACCTGTGCTGGGCCCGTGCTGTGGTGTGACTGGTTGAGTCCCCCTAGAGTCACAGGATGGACTCCTGATCCCCAGTGTGACGGTGTTAGGAAGTGAGGCCTCTGGCGGGGGCTCATAAAGGCAGAGCTCTCCTGAATGGGATTCGTGTTCTCATCCAAGAGGCCACACCGCCCCACCTGCCACGCGAGGATACAAACAGAAGTCTTCCACCCGGAAGAGGACCATCACCGGGCCTTGTGCCACCCTCATCTCAGACCTGCACCCTCCACGACTTGTGGGAGATGAATTTGTTTGTTTGTTTGTTTTTTTTTTTTTTTCATAAGCCACCCAGTGTGTGGTGGTTGGTTACAGCAGCCTGGACGGCTAAGACCGTCTGCACGGGTACCGCAGAAATGCTTCTCTGTACAATCTGACAGGTACAATACAAGGCGGCACAAGGACCACGCGCTTCAACAAGCCGAGCCGGAGCATTAACACCGGATCTGGAGCACCGGCAGCCTGGAATTCTGGGTACGTGGGTGATCCCCGGATGCGACCCGGAAGAGCACGCTGCGCATGCGCGTCGCCGGATCCTCCTCTTTTCTTCCCCTTCCGTCTTCCCCTTACATGCAGTTTTCACATTTCAAGACGCCATAGGAGGCTTCTGAATAGAGTGCTTTTCAAATACACTTTATATTTTACTCCTAACTAAAGGGGAGAGGGGGAGTATTTTATTATAGAGGAACTGAATTTGACAGTAAATTTGTTATTTTGGGATTATTTGTGAGTTGTGGCTAAAGAAGCGCATTCGGTCTAAATATTGAGAATACTTGAGAATGTAAGAGCTAAGAAGCCGAGCCCAGTGGTTACCAACCCAGGCTGCATATTAGCATTATTGAGGAAGGTTTAAAAAATAAGATCCAGAGCCTTGGCTCCCTCCCCTCTCCTCTCCAAATGATTCTGATATAATATCAGTTTTGGTGGTCGAGTGCCACTTATGGGGACTGAGGATCTTAATTTAACTGACGGGGGATCTGAGACCCAGAGAGGAACAGTAACTTCTCTAAGGTCACACAGGAGTATATTATGAATGAAGGTAAAAGACTCTGGCTAATGTGAAATTGACCCTTTGCTGTACTGCAAATTACTTCATTAGTTTAGAATATGTTTTGTATATCTGGCTGTATAATACAATGATTCCTTCATCTGCAAGCCACTTATGTGGCTTTCCAAATCTGGTTAAGAAGAGGAAGGATGTTAAAAGACCCGAAAACAGCCAAAGTGGCATAAAGGAAATCACACAGAAATCCCTCAAGTTTCTCTGATGGGCTCTGCCTCTTGCCTCTTTGTCCTCCCTGTCTTTGAGACAGAGGTGGCTGAACATCTCCATCTCCAAGCCTGACGTTCTGCTGCCCTGTAGTCTCGTGTCTCCAAAAGCCCAGAGGACCTCTCATGGATCCCCAGTCAGTATCTTCACTCAGTGTGTTCAAAATTAAACTCGCATCTTCCTCTCCCATACCTGCTCCTGCTCCTGCTCCACAGCCCTCTGCTTCTGTTTATGGTCCCACGGTGGCTCCAAATCACAGCCATGTCTTCAGTACTTTCCTCCCTCTGGCCCCCCAAATATGATGGATTAATCCTCTTTCTGCCATGTCTCATAAATCAGCTCACCAGCTCTGTTTGCTCCCTCTGCTTCTGCCCTAGTTAGGGCCCTCACTGCATTTTCCTGGACTGCTGATTGTCTCCTACCTGACCTGTGTCCTTTGGTCACTCCCCATTCAGATCTACTTTATTCACTCTTGCCAGATTAATCTTTCTGAGGCACAGCTCTGATTATGTTACTCTCCTGCTAAAAACTTTCAATAGCTCCCCATTGTCTACTGAATAAAGTCCAAATTCCTTGGCCTGCTAATCAAGCCCTCTCACTTACTGGTCTCGATCTGCTTTCACCACTTTATTTCCCACTACTCGCCTCTACACAGGACATGGTCTAGTTAAACTCAACTACTTCTCTGCAGAATCTTTCCCCACTGATTCTTCCAGGCATTGCTCATGGTTGCAGAAATGTTCTTTTTTCCCCATCTTTGTGTGCTCAAGTCCTCCTTGCCTTTCGAGACCCAAATCCAGTATCAGCTCTTCTGGTAAATCCCCCAGGTAGCCCTTCTCTGAATTCCAGGAACACTTTATCTGTACTACTTTCATAGAGACTGGCCCCTTCTACTATGAAGGCTAGCAAAGTAGGCCCATGTCTTGGCTTTGCCGCTACATTAAAGCTTGCTGAGGGCAGGATCGGTGTCTTGTTTATCTGTGTATCTTTTCCATTGCTGAAAACATAGTACACTGCTCACAAATATTTGTCCAGTGAAGGAGTGAATGGAAGGGCTTTATATGCAACCTAAACAAGGTTGGTTGGTTGTTTCCCTGGTCCAAACCGGATTACAAGTAGTGCATTCGAGAGGGAATGAAGATCTTAGAGGCTTGCACAACAAGAAGTAACTTGATAGCTAAAGAAGATAAATAAAAACTATAAAAAGAAGAGATGAGGACTAAAAATATTATAGTAGTCTGAGGGTAAATAAACACAGAAGTAAAGAATCTTATAGACTAACGACCAATGGTTAATGCCATGTGGAACTGCTTTGAATCCACAAAATAATATTCAAATACACAGTGTTATTTTTATACTTAGCACCAGTAGACACACAAAGCAGTTGTTTAGACACACAAAACAGTAGATAACCCTAAAGATAGATAAATAAAATAAGTAAATTAATTAAAAAAATGATGACCCTAAGTCGTTAAGAAATGTTTGAATTATGATAAGCATATGATCAGAAAGCTGGATATGCACATAAATTTAAGACACTATATATCAAAACTTAATAAAGTAAAAAAATCTTTTGATAACTAAGAGGAGATAAACTTCTACTTATTGGTTATATGGAATATTCTGTTACATCAGCTGATTTCCAAAGTGAAGTCAGATAAATATCTCTCTCCTTACACACAAGTACACCTATATTCTCCTAAATATTGGAGAAATAACTTTGGTATCATTAAAAATGAAATATGCCCCGATATCTAATTTCAGAAATGTCAGAAAGTAGTAAGACAAAACAATTTTAAAAAAATGTCAGATTTCTAAGATCCACAATCTATTATTTAAAATAAGTGGTTGTGATTATACAATATGTAAATTATGTACATCACCTCTTAATTAAAGTGTAACATAAAAAGTCCAGGTTATTATAAGCTTTTTATCAACATTTTAATGCCTCAAAAAATTCTATCTAGTGGATATGTCATAATACATTTAACCAGCCCCCTGGAATTAGATATATAGTTTATTTCCAGTTTTATAATGTAGATTTATCTAGCAAGATTTGCTGTGTTCTGATAAATTGTGGAAGCTGAGTGAGGAACTCAACAAGGGTTCACTATGATATTCTTCCTACTTGGGTAAATGTTTGAAATTTTTACAATAAAAAGGTAAAAAATATACTTCTTTATGATAAGCGCCTTGTTTATAATGATTTCTGTTTATTTGTAATCATTTTCTTAGAGTTTAGTACTAGCAGACTGGTTCAAAGTCTGACTCTGCTATGAAACTGTGCGGCAGGCAGCAAATGCCTTCGCAGGTTCAGTTCCCTCATCTGCAAAATGGGTATAATAAAGGTAACTTAGAAGACAGTTACCTTTCCTGTCTATAATGCTTATAGGAGATGGTGTGCATCAAATGCTTTCCACAGTGCCTGGTCCGCTGTTAGTGAGTAATGAGTATCACCTTGAAAATACAAAATGTTGGTTGCATCATTGTATGTGTGGTGGTTATAAAAAAATCATCATGTATAAACTGAGAAACATGGCAGAAATAACTAAAGTGCACAGGCTAAAATAAGCTGGGTGAGGAATTACCCTCACGGAGCATGTTCTATGTAGGGGATCCTGGGCTAAATGCTTCACAAGGATCATCTCATTTAATCTGCACAAGGGTTGTGTGAAGGAATTACTACTACTATTGTTATTTTATAGTTTAGGGTATTGAGGTTTAAAGATTAATCGACTTGTCCCAAAGGACACAGGGATAGGCAGGGCTTGTTGTCAAACACAACTCAGAGCCCCTGGAATTTGCCCCTGAGCTATTAGAAATGGCCTTTGGACCTTGGGCCCTTTTGCACAGACCTCAGCGTTTCTAATCTATATCCTTTAGAGGCCAGATTTGAATTTGGGACAAGATTTTGGCCCCATTTTTTGAAAGTTTAACTGATCTGTGGTAGGAGTACATTTTTCCTTCCTTTCATTTCCATTGGTATTATTTGTTTTAAAAATTTCATTCTAGAAAATAATTTTAGAGAAGAAAAAAGGGGTACTCCATAAAATTAGCTGCTCTTTCAAGAACGTGAATCTCACGGTCCAGGAAGATTAATGTCCATCTTGGTTTTGAACCATGATTTCCCATTGGTCTGATTATCTTACGTTCATGAGAAAACAATTCACTACCCAACACACACATACACATGCTCTTTAGAAAACCTCTCAAGTGGTCCATGTTGACACAGTTCACTTTAAATATGTCATCTGTAAACGTGCGTCTGTGTAAGACAAAGAGAGGGAGAGTCTGAATTTTGAAAATGCCGTCGAAGTCTGAAAAAGGTGGTTTCCTACGAAGATGATGGAAATTAAGTCACAGGTTGTAATTTAAAAATAAAGTCTAATGGCAAATTAAGTCTTTTATTCTGGGTTGGGGGAGGCTACTCCTGTGCAGTATACTCTAGACAAGAAACACTAAAGGGGCTACTCCCACCCCTCCGCCTCAGACAGCACATTTCTGCATCTGTATTATAAAAAATGTGCCAGCTCTAGCAAGCTCACAGTACTGAGCAAAGTGCCACAGTTTACAGCTGGGGATTTGTCTTTCAGGGCTGGCTCTATTTACTGGTTGTTTTTTACTGGTCTGTTCCTCCCTGGGGGGCTGCCGTGGGGGTGTTTTTTGTGGGGTGGGGGTTGGAAAGAGGGAGTTTTTGTGAGTTCTATTTTGGATTTTGGTGAATAAGAAAGCAGGGAATTTGCCAGCCTGTTACTCAGTTATATTGAAACATGATACAAACTGCCTCAATTTGGAGCACAGAAGGTGCCGAAAAATTTTTCTGAGGAGGTCTTGAAATATCGAAGCCTGTCTTCAAGGAAGGACTTGTTTCTCTCAAAAATCACCCTGCGAATAGAAGAGGTGTGCTGTCGTCTCCTCTCCATTCTGGTCCCTGGAGTCACTACCTGAAGTATCACAGTCTAAAGGTAGCCAATATGCTGCGGGGGGGAAAAAAAAATCACATTGCGCTCTTCATTCCCAGGGGAGTGCTAAGAGGACTGTGCTTGAGTGCGGGCCTTCTTTGGAAAGTCACTTCTACATGTGTAGACACTTGGGAGCATGGGCTGCGCGTGTTTGAACAAGCTGTACTTCCTATGTCTGCACTGCCCACTCTGTTTTCTTGTTTGCTATCTGCCTAAATTGGCCTGAACACGTGCCCCGGATAAACATACTATTGCATGGACACGTCCACGCGTGTTTCCAATTCCATACTATCTTGAAAGTGGTTCAGCTTTCTAGAAACACAGACATACAATTTGTTCTGACTAGAAACACTGCTCAGCAACGGCATGCCAGTCATCACGGCAGGTACCGGACCATTTGTTGCTGGGCTGGAGCAAAGAGAAAATAAATCCCGGACAGCATCGCAGAGCAGCACCTTCTTGTGAGACCCTCTTGGCTAAGTAAGGACTGCGTGAGACAGTAATGAAACACATACCTGCAGGCTTTTCAAACAGTAACAACCAGCTCAGGGTTAGCAGCCTTTCTGAACCCTGATGGTCAAGGATATTCTCAACCTTTGCTTTCAGGCACTGGATTGCTGCTTAAGTAGCCTTTATCAACCCCCCTCCCCCGCCCCCACCTAATTTTGGGGGAGGATGCCCTTGAAATTAGATCATTATTTGTTCCTGACAAAGCACATGCATATTGTGGTATCACTCTAAAACCAACGATTGGTTTAGCTCTATGAAGGAAAAAAAAATTCCAACAACCTTTCATGCTGAGATTTCTCATGCTAGTTCTCAGCACAGAAGTGATTTTTTTTTTTTTTTAAGTTGCATAAAGCCTAGCAAGGTTTAAGTTTTCCCAGCGAGGAGAAAGTGTTTTTCAGCTGTTAAATTTTTCAGATGCTTTTTTTGAATTTGGATAAAACTCAAAAACATGTTTGTTTTAAAATGTAAACCTTTTTATGTACAGAGGTTTGCATATAGAGAAATGCCATTACTATGTTTAAAGGTACTTGCTTTTGAAATAAAGAACTCATAGGCTTTTAAATATAATAGAATGTACATTGCATTATGAACGTCTCATTGGGCGCTAACATAAATACGACGTTCTGGAAGACCACTGATACACGTTTGCTGACAGGATCACTTACAATCCTGCTAGTCAATGTATTTGTGTGTGAGAGCAAAGAGTGGCCAGGTTTGAACTGAAGATCATCTTTAGAGTCAGTATGCTTTTGAAAGACCTTTTACTTCAGTTGCATGAGACTTCTTGGCCCCAAACCTGCTTGATTCTTCAGCTTCTTGACTGGGCCAAAGTTGATACAACATATGGTATTTCAAGCACAAAAATGATGAAGAAACACATTGAGGTATAGCAGCAAGGCAGGGATGAGGGTAAATCATCAGAAGGCTTGCCTCCTGCCATTTTTACTGGGCCTAGGCACTCTTCAGGTTTAAGCAAATTGTAGATTGCTGAATGGGAAAAGATATTATCTTGATCCACCAATTTTTTTTTCCCAAACACTTTTATTGTAGGTTTTACACTGTGATCCACTGATTGTTTACACACATACATGGATTACCTATCTATCCATCCATCCATCTAGATCTATCTCACTGAAATACAGATGTGTGTGTATGTGTGTTTCAGGGGCAGAAAGAAACTGATCTACCCAAATTTTAAACCTTAAAAGATTCTTCATAATTCTATTGAGTATATTATTATTTGGAGAGTTAAATATCGAGGTCTAGAAATTCAGCACACATCAAACTTCTAATCAAGGACTTTCCAAAATTCAGGAAAGTACCCGATCTTCTAGTTTAATCTTTGAAATGCCAACAAATTCATTTTTCCTTTATTCATTCATAATATATTGATTTATTCATTTTCCAAACATTTATTGGTAGCCAACTATAGGCCTCACACTACATTCCCGCAACGTATTTCTAGCCCAATTACTTTAATGGTTGCTTTAGGATTTATGGCAGGGTTGGCCAGATGGTCCTTGAAAAGGAAAATCTTCCTGAGTAAAACAACCTGTTTACAGTGTTTCCTATCTAGCAGCCAAGAGCCCTGGTAGTATCTCTTCTAACCTCTTACTATGGTTCTGGTATAAAATCAGAAGTCTAGTTATATTTACTTTTCATATTTAAGCTTAATTAAAAATACTGAGTGCAATCATGAGTTTTTAATGTCAGAATATTCAAAAACAACTTTCCCATAAGGTCTTCCTCATGTATGATACACAGAGAAAACTTATACAATTCTTTTTTGTGCTACAAAAATGCAGAAAACTGACCATTACCTACTTTACAGCGATTCTAAAAATCAATGACCTAAAGCATGTTAAGTTCTAAGAAGTAGAGTAAATAAACAGATCACATAGTACCATCAGACAATGTGTTTGCTCCCCTCTTGATGAGGACAGTATGAATACAGTAAGAAGACAGGTCCTAAATATTTATTACTAGATCTTGCTTAGGTGGCCAGGTCCTCCTGTTCCAGTAGAAGTGATATATAAGTATATAGCTAGAGCCCAATTCAATTACTTACATGGCCTTTCCAGAAAATGGTTAATGCTATAGAGACTTAGAAAATGCAGAAGACTAAACAGTACACATTCGTCTCTCTCTTTATGATGTAGGTCATGGTTCAAGGTCATGGAATGAATAGTAGGAGCTGCTACTTTTGAAGAGTGAAATGCTTTGAGGCTTTTAGGGGAAATTATTTTTATTTATTTATTTTTAAAGATTTGTTTATTTGAGAGCATTGTGCGCATGTGCGTGTGAGAGAGAGTGAGTAGGCAGGGAAGAGGGAAAGGGAGAGAGGCAGAGAATCACAAACGGACTCCACGCTGAGTACAGAGTCCAACGTGGGGCTTGATTCCATGAACTTGAGTCCAGGACCTGAGTGGAAACAGAGTTGGATGCTCAACGGACTGCACCACCTAGGCGCCTCTTTTAAGAGAATTTTAAATAAATTAACTTTATGTTTTGGAAGTTATGATTTGGGCATTATTAAAGTATTATAATTGGACATGGGTTCATAGACATAATTATAGGCCACCTTTTCAAAAGATCTTCTTTATAGTTCTTTCAATTTTTTTATGGGTTTCATTAGTTGTCTCCCTCAAGTTATTTCATTTTCCGAAGCTTCTTACTGTCTCCACACATGACACATTGGCACATGCACACTGGCACAGGCAAAGAAGTAACTGCTAAGGTCACAGAAGTAGGGATATGGCAGGCTTCAAGCACTGGAGGCCAAAGGCACCAGAAACACGGGAAGACAGCTTAAAATTGTCCTTTCTTATGTTTGTGCATTGTTTCTATATGGAAAACTACATTTCTCTGAGAGTATATGTGTAAATATGCATCTGCTAGTGTTTTGGCAACTCTAAGTTACCTAAATTAGTTTTGATCAACACTGTCGGATTTTTAAACCCACCAACGTAATAAAAGCAAGTTTAAAAAAACACAAACAAACCCTACAGTACATTGTGTGCTCTGCCGTTCCAAGCCTCAGCTTCAAGACAAAAGGAGAGTGAGACTTTGTCATTTGCTGGCTGTTAATAATCAAGAGAAGATCTGCCAGACAAGCTCTTCGAGGGCTCTGTCTGTCTGGACCAGGTATATACTGCAATACACAAAGGGCTTTGCAGGGGGAGAAAAATGAGTGTTCATGGACAATGATGCAGCTTTCTTAATTAAGATTTTCATTACTGATACATACATTAAGTTCTGCAACTGCAAGAGCCAAAGCACTGTCATGTGCAGGTAGATGTCCCTGATTCTATCTTTAGGCAGTAAAGCTAAAACATATTAAATGTGCACCCAGCAAATGTTGTGGGAGCCAGGAGAGATCCAGAAATATTTCTGTTGGAATGCAGAGAGGCCCCATTAAAAGCAAATTTGTAATGCATCTAATAAGCAGGAGAAAAACTCCTATCAGAGACAGGGTGTGCACGTGTGTATGCGTGCGCCTGTGTTCCTCTATGGGACTGCTTTGAGGTCCTGAGCCACAGAAGAAGGTAGTTGCAGCTGACCTAGAAATAATCTCTGTATAAATACATCAAGAGCTCAGACCTTAAAAGGCACTTTGATCTTTTAAGTTTTCCAATGCCTGTTGTTGGGAAAGGAAATAAATGGCTGATTCGGGGTAAGTTTTGGAAGATGGCAAAGACTCCTGTCCACAGCTGGCCCTGACTGTGTCCCTCTGGGTCACTCAGTCTATTTTCCCTGGATCCCCAGGCTGGTCCATAAGTCAGTGCAGTCTGCCAATGGGTGTACTGTTCCCGTGAAATAATCTGACTGTGGTGTGGGGAAATCTTTCTTCTTAGATCAAGTTATTTTTACAAAAAGAATTTTGCTAAGAATGGAGAATAAACCTAACTCTGCACAGTCCTTGAAATGGATGAATATCTAGAGTGTATGTTTTTATTTCACTTTAACTAAAGCCCAATTCATTTTAGGGTTGCTGGTGCTGTTAATGTGCACACAGTGTGCTCTGTTGTTTTTCTGGTTTCTAGTTGCATCCTTTCCTGTTTTAAAGTTTGCATTTTTGGAGGAGCTTCCCTCTCTGTCTCCTATATAAAGAAGACCTTCATCCTGTCATCTCTTGGTCATCCAAGAGTAGAGACGAGTGTTAGATGCTGCACTTCATGAAAGATGATTTTATTACAGCAGTCAAAAATTACACATTCGTTTCTTATTAGGTAAAAACATTTATCAGGAATTTAAATGTAATCCCCCATTTTCTAAGAAGGAACAAACCAGAATCCAACACCAAAATGGCTCAAAAGGAATTCTTCTAAGTATTTTGGCTGTAGTTCCTTGTTGTTTGGGTAAAAGGGAAAAATTCCAAATAACAGTGGCCAAGAAGATTTCTCTCGAATTCCTGCACCAAGATTCAGATCTCTCAAGTAAGTTTTCTGGATGTTAGTGTGTATTTCAGAAACCCTTTCCCTAGGTACATTACAGAGCTAGTGCAGAGTGGTAAACACACAGCCTGCTACGAGGTGGCAGTTCTCTGACCCTATTCTAGATGAGTGATGTTAATGGCTGGGGGTAATAAGATGATGAAGAAATTGATTCTTCATTCACAGAAACATAGACAGTATGCAGACATCCTGTTAACAGATACTTCATGCATTTTGGGAAAAGTAACAGTATTAAGATTCTTTCTAATGTGTACTGAAATGTACTGTTAGAAAACTGGTTAGAGGAGTATGTGAAAGCTCTTACTGAAGAACCAATGTAGTGGACACTATTCAAGCCTTGGGATGATGGAAAGAAGAAAGGGAAACAAATCCCAGGAGAGGAATTTTTTTGAATTCATTTATTTATTTGGGGGGAGGGGAGGGCAGACGGAGAGAGAGAGAGAGAGAGAGAGAGAGAGAGAGAATCTTAAACATACTCTGAGCTGAGTGTGGAGCCCTATGTGGGGCTCAATCCCATGACCCTGAGATCACGACCTGCACCAAAACCAAAAAGTCAGATGCCTAACCAACTGCCTCACCCCACTCATCCTCAGAAGAGGACTTTTAACTGGAGATTTTTATTACTTCTCTTATGCATCCTTGACTTGCTTGTGAAGACCAGACCAAAGGACATTATTAAAGGATTTAGGTGTAACTTTTACTCAAATTCTGTCATGAGACATATACTTCTCCTACCCAAAATACAGGATTAATTTTAAATTAGAGGTGATAATTATTTTCCACAGACCCAAAGCCTAGAAATTCACAAGGAGGAACTAAAGGTGGAATCCATTTTAGCCTACCAAAGCGTTAGGGGTAAGGTGGCCCATTCTAAATAAATACCTGGAAATGATTCTCTGGTATAATGAAGTTAACCTGATTTGTCTAGTATCCCCACACTAGGAGAGATGAAGAATTGCAGAGAGACTAGAGAAAGAATGCATTAAAAAAAAAAAAACAACTCTTAATTTTATCACCACAGAGATCTCTTGCACAAGACGCCTCTGCAAGTGCCCTAGCAGAAAGCTTCTTTGAACAAGCAGGATGTGTAGGTACCATCTCTATATGTTACATATGTATATATCCCTCCCCAGCTCTGAGTCAGCAACCATAATGTTTGGGGAGGAAAAGAGAAGGGTGATAAAGAATAAGAGGGATACTCATAATGGTATTTAATAGCACTCAATGTTAATCATCGTTACTGTGCCCCCATATGGCCTCCAAGTGTAAGCTATGTTATAGAGGCAGGTGCATAAGTGAGATTTTCCAAGGTGAAGTTTTGTAAGAGCACAAGAAAGCCAGACATTCATTCCTCTGAGCCCTGGGTCCATTGAGCCAGCTGGTGGCCTCTAACAGCACCAGGCACCACTGATACCTGGCTCTTAACCACATCCTCCCACTTCAGGTAGAGAACAAGCTGCTGACTAGCCCTGGTTCCCACCACTTGCCTCAGTTTGTGGCTGGTGTAACGGGGCTTCCATATAATCTTTATCATGTTTGGCCTCCCTTCTTTCTTTCTGGACATGGTTTGAGGATGTAAGGCACACGCAACTTTCTTGTACACAGCATTTTTTTGCCGAAGACAGAGAAAGAATGCCCTGGAACACATGCCATCCCTGATCATCTGCAAGTGAACTTCTCGTGCTGAAAGAATGCTCCAGTTACCACTCAGAACAGCTTTGCACAACTCCTGCTCCTCTGAAAGGCTTGGGGAACTCACTCCAACAACCCAGACGCTCCCTATCCCAAAACACAGGGAAGGCGCCCTGTCACAGTTTGTACTGTGGAGGCAGGGGCTGATGCTGTCAGTGTGGCATTTCTGCCTCTCCAGCATCTTTCATTTTCCCTGGAGTTGCTGAAAAATAGTCCATGTCATTAAGTATGTAGTAATACACACGGGACTCAAAAAGAGAGAGGGAAAGGTGGAGGACATGGATGACATGGCCTCTAGCACTTTATTTATGAGAACATCCAGAAATCTCTATCTACATCTGGTAGAAGAATAGTGTCAATCCTGCCCTGGAGACATGGATCAGGCAATGTTGCCAGTGTGTATTTTTCCCTTCCCGATAATTTACTGATTTTGGAGTCTGATGGCAGAGCTCAGATGATCATTTTTACACTCATGTGAGTGAACAATTAGCTTGCCTCTTTGGGGGGATGGTGATGCCAAATAAACATAAATATATGTAATCAAGGGAAGTACTAACTGTCCCCCGCCCAGAGATCCTCAGGTCCTCTGACTGGTGCTTTGCTCTCCACTGTATTTCCCAGGGGGGCAGTGAGGGTGGGTGATGCCACCATGGCATAGCAAACCGCAGTGGAGGTGCCCTCATAGGACTTTAGGGAGCACTGTCTTTGCAGGAAAGAAAGAGACTAAGCAGTTAAACATGTGTTAGACCGCTCGTTTGCCCTTCAAAATCTCTATTCTGTCATTCACCTTTTCATTGTTGATTTATAGCCACTCTTAAAATATTAGGGATATGTCACAATATTTTTCCCAGTTAAAAATTTTTTTTCTACCACAGTGACTTTTATTTTCACATAATAAAATTTAATATATTTTCTTTAAGATTTTAGACTTTGGGGCACCTGGGTGGCTCAGTCAGTTAAGCATCTGACTCTTTTTCTTTTTTTTTAAAGATTTTATTTATTTATTTGACAGACAGAGATCACAAGTAGGCAGAGAGGTAAGCAGAACGAGATGGGGGAGCAGGCTCCCTGCTGAGCAGAGAGCCTGACATGGGGCTCAGTCCCAGGACCCTGGGATCATGACCTGAGCTGAAGGCAGAGGCTTTAAGTCATGAGCCACCCAGGCACCCCAGCATCTAACTCTTTATTTTGGGCTATGATCTCAGGGTTGTGAGATCTAGCCCTGCATGGGGTTCTATGCTGGGCGTGCAGCCTGCTTAAGATTCACTCTCTCCCTCTCTTTCTGCCTTTCCTCTTTCCCTCCCTAAAAAATATAAGATTAATTAATTAATTAAAAGATTTTAGACTTTGGTATTATGCTTGGAAAAAGCATCCCATTTCCCAGCATGAAAATATTCACATACGCAAAATTATAAAAACTGGCATTTACAAAATTACAAAAATTGGCATTTACAAGATTTAGGGAAATGGGCAATCTCTTTTTTCATTGGTGGGGGTATAATCTGAAATATGTTTACTGGAGACAGTTTAGCAATAGATAAATTTTACTTTGACAGTTCCATTACTAGAAATTTATCCTAAAGAGCTAATCAGGAAACTACATTTAAAAAATGTATATGTGTATGAAGATAGTTATTGCAGCATTGTTTAGCTAGAAAAAAAGTCCAAAAATCCTAAATGACCATAAATAAGTGACTGACTCAATAAATTACCCATAAACTAAAGAGCAATGTAGCTATCAAAAAGATAATGTAGATCTAGATTTATGGAATCGAAAATGACTATTAGAATTTTGAGTAAAAAAGCAGATTACCAGGCAACAAGCAACTCTTCCTTCCATTTAAGAAAGAGAAAGACAAAGAGAAAGAAAAAGAAAAAGAGACAGATGAATAGAAAAGTGTGGAGATATATTTCCCAAAGCGTTACTAGTGGTTCTCTCTGGGAGGTGAGATTTTGAATGGATTTTATGTTCTTTTTATATCATCATCGTAATAAATTCAAACAAAACTATGTGTATGCTCTTTAGAAATCAAAGCCAGAACTTTTACTTTGGAGGAAAAAGAGCTTAGATAAACCTTGCAATAGCTACTTAAAAATTCAAATATGAGTTTCGTCATTAGCAATTAGTAACACTCTTAATTGGATGACATTCCTGCCTGACCATTTTCCTGATGGGTGACATCACTGCCTGCTTCAACTTTCCTCCAGGCTGGACAATTGCATGTCCAGGCTGGACAATTATAGTTCCTGCCTTATAGGACTTTAAAACTGAAATTCTGGAAATAATCCCAATATCTATATAGAAGGCACAGTTAGGTAAATTCCATGGGGTTATATAGCTGATAACAATTATTTAGATAGTATAGTGGCACTTAAAAAGAGAGTTTGTAATTATACCAGGAAGCACTTATATAATATTTAATTTAAAAATATGATGCAACTCTGTACATATAATGTATGCGCAATTCTGTGAAAATCCAGAGAAGAGACTAGAAGGTGATCTAAAAAATTATTAATAGTAGTTGTTTCTGTATAGTGACATTATAGATGTTTTCTCTGTACTCTATAGTTTCTTAATATTTGATATAATGTGTGAATTATAGAGTCATGAAAGAAGTAAATATTAAAAAAATACAGCTGCTTTGCTCAACAGCTGCCAAATCCTACCCCAGATGTATCTGCAATTTAGTTTTGAGTCAAATGGCCCTAATGTCATTTCCTAAAGGAATCTAGCAGAATGGAATGTGTTCAAATAAAGGAAAGCTACCATTACTGCCACCTATTTCTGTTACCATTTCTTAATGCTTAGAATAAACCCGAGTAAGGAATCCTACTTCTACTAGAAATTAGGAATTTCCACGTTCGTTAGGTTTTCTTCTTATGTTGCCAGATGGTGGAATTTAATTATTCTACAGTATTCTGGTATGTCTCCATGTCTGGAAGTTGTTTTGGGAGGTTGATGGTGTAGGTCACTACTGGGAATGGAGGCTCAATTATTCTTTTAAAAATAAAGATGGGTTGCTACATAAGACCTTCTGTAGTTAGTTTTCTTTTCCTTTCCTTTGCTACTTTACCTCTTTCTTTCTTCTTCCTTTCCTTCCTCCACTTATCTACGCACTCTTTTTCTCTCCCTCCCTCTTTTAAGTACGTAGCCTTTCTTAGATGCCAGCTCTTAAAATTTAGAGAAAATTCATACAGTACTAACACCACACTTCAAGTAGAACATTTAATTGTTCCTAAATGATCACATTTTAGCAAAATGATGATGGGAGAAGTCAGAATTGTCACTTAAGTGTATATGATGCATGTTGGAGGCTTGGCATTAAGGCAGGCAGTAGATATTTTTTGAGAAAGCAAGAAAGTAACTAGGTAATGCCAGCATGGGAGGAAGGAGGTGGCAGAAGAAAGAAAGATCAACATGGGTTTCTGTGTCTTTTGACAAAAGTTATCTAACCACATGTTCCTGGCCTTTTGGACCAAATGGCAACCTTCAAACTTCCTGTTACTATGAGCTACTTGAGGACAGGGATGGTACCTTTCTCACCTCTGTTTTTTCTGTATGCAACACAGTGCTTGGTGTAATGTAAATGCTCACTAGCTACCTGGAGAATTGAAATGAGCCTTTTTTACTGCCTTCTATATTAGCCTCATCTAGGAAAAAAAAGAAAAAAGAAACTAAAACCCCTAATGTCTTTTCACACATACTAGGTAAAATCCCATTTTAATTTGAACTCAAACACACATCTCTTCTGAGTTTCCAGCTTGGTCACTGAGCTGCTGGAAAAAATCACCCCAAGGCAAATGGGTATCAACAATAAATCACCAGGTTCACCTAGGGCTTCCACACTGCCAAGGAGACTGTCTGGTCAACTTGCTATCCCATTTGTCACAAGAACTATTTTGAACTTCCACTTCCTTCAAATCTCCACCTCGCTTATTTTTAGCAGGACCCTGCCCCCTAGGAGCTATCATCTGGAAAACCACTCTCCGGATTAGTAAAGTAGAGTGCTAGAAGCAAAACTTCTGAGAGTTATCCATACTTGTGGTCTCTATTTCTTCACCTCTCACTCTTTCCCCATAATATTACAAACAGGTTATTGCTTCTACCACTTCAACAAAACTTAGCTTTTGCCAAAGTCAGCAACCTTCACATTAATATATCAAATGCATTTTTTCAGTCCCTGACTGACCTGACTTCTCAACAGCACGTCTCACTACTGACCACCCTCTTCAAAACACTCTCTTCTCTTGGCCACTGTGCCAGTGTTTTCTGGTTTTCCTCCTACCTCCTTAGCTGGTCCTTCTGAGGCTATTTCTCATAGCCTCAGTTTTTGCTCCCATATGATTAAATAGTAAGAGTTCCTCAAGTCTCGGTTTGAGCCTTCTCCTAAATCTACTCCCGTGCTTGGGCAGGATCTTCCATGCCAAAAGCCTCACTTGCCTTCACTCTACTTCTGATTTCCAGTTGTATATATTCAACTGCCTAGTCAATATGCTCACTTACCTTACCAAAAACACCTCACACTAGACATCTCAGAAATAGAGCTTGTAATCTTCCCTCAATTTTCACTGTCCTTTGGTATTTCATACAACTGTGAATGGCACCAAACTCCAAACAGTTTTATGAGCATAAAACCAGTAGTCACAGTTGCTGTTTCTCTCTCCTCCATCTCCCACATCCAATCCATGAGAATATCCTGTATATCTTGGTTCTGTATTATCTCTCTTTTCCATTATTTTTCTTCCATTCCCAGTCATTAGCCTAGTCCTTATAAGCTACGCTACAAGGGCTTCCTTACTTTTGTTCCTGCAAAACCATTCACCGCAATGGAGTAGCTGGATCTTTTTTGTTTTTAACTTTTAATTTTAAGATTATTGCAGATTAGCATGCAGTTCTAAGAGGTAACACAGAGAGATCTCTGTATACCCTTTACCCAGTTTCACCTAGTGGTAATATCTTATATAACCATAGTAGAATATCACAATCAGGAAATTGGCCTTGTTTTTTACAATGGTACAATCCATCCACCTTATTCAGATTTCACCAGTTTTATATGCACTTGTGTGTGTGTGCATGTGTATATTTAGTTCTACGCAACTGTATCACCTACATAGATTTGCATGAGCACTACCACAGTCAAGATACAGAATAGCGCCATCATAAGGTTATGTGGTGCTACCCTTGATAGCCATAGGCAGCTCCATCTTTCCCCTGCTCCTTAACTTTTGTTAGCCACTAATTTGTTCTTCATCTTTATAGTTTTGTTATTTCAAGAATGCCATATAAACAGAATATGTAATCTTGAGAGATTGGCATTTTTCACTCAGCATAATACCTTTGTGATTAATCCAAATTTTTTGTGCCAAGCGTTACTCTTTACTGCTGAGAAGTATTCCATGGTATGGATATACCACAGTTTGTTTAACCACTCACTCATTGAAGGTAATTTGGGTTGTTTCCAGTGTGGGGATATTACGAAAAAGGCTGTTATAAACATTGGTGTACAGGTTTTTGTGCAGATATGTTTCCATCTGTCTGCAATAAATGTGCAAGAGTAGCATGATCTTTTTAGAATACAAAATTGATCATGTTACATTCCTTAAGTTTGCTTTCCCATTGTCCTTAGGAAGGTCTTTAATATGACCTGCAAAGATCCTGATATCATCATCTATTTTTTCAACCTTTATCTGGGTTGTTCTTCACTAAAGTCTCTCCACCCAACTATATTTGATGCCTTCATCTATGCTGCATCCCTTGCTAAGAAACCTCTACCACCACCTAATCTCATTTGCTTTTCATCTTCACATGTTAGCTCAAATATCACTTTCCAGGGAAACTCCTCATGAACTCATAGACTCACTTAAATCCCCCTCTTAAATTTGCTCCTAGAGTTCCTGGAACTTTTATTCATGGCAGCAAGTACAGTTTGTAATTATAAGTTCTTTTGTGTGTCCATTTGATTAATATGTCTTCCATCCCCCAGGTTGTAAGTTGAATAGGGCAGAGACCATGTCTGTTTTGCTTGTCATTATATCTTCCACATTTATAGACATTCGTTTAGTGTTTGGTCAAGGCTTTTAAGACAGATAGTTTTGGTTTCAAGTTCTATATTACATACTAGGCATCCTTGAAAAAATTACTCAAACATGCTCAATCTCTGTTTCATCTTCAAAATTAGGATTACAACAGCATCTCCTTAATAGGAGGAGTTGTTTTTTTTTTTTTTTTTAAGATGTATATATACACAATGGAGTACTATGCAGCCATCAAAAGAAATGAAATCTTGCCATTTGCGATGACGTGGATGGAAATAGGAGTAGTTTTAAAGGTTAAACCAGGTAGGTGATAAAAGTATTTTTTTCCAGTGCCTAAAGCAAAGCGAGCACTCAACACATGCTATTTCTTATTGTGATTATTAGTTTAACTAAAGAGAAGAGTTTTTGTATTTTTTTCCCAATGAGGTTTTAGTCCATTATCTCAATTTCTCGTCTGTTCCCTTGGGTTTTGATTCAGGTAACTCTAAGAGTCTGAAAAGAAACCCTTAGTTTAGATCTCCAATAATTCTATGACTACAGGTTACCCCAGGTACGTCTCCTTAGATGAGTACCTTGTTTGGCCTCTTGGCTATGGTCCTCATTTTCATCTCACTCCGTAGTAAATTCTTATTCCCCAGCTATCAGTTCTTTTGACTTATTTTTCAATGGGTTTAGAACATGAGTGGGAAAACGCAGTGCCATTTGCTGGACTCCCTGAAAGTTTCTAACACTGAGATTTATGCTTTTGCTTGGGATATCATTCTTTTGGTGTTCACCTTCTTTTATATTCCAGCCATTTTTCAAGCCCCAGCTAAATCACATTTCACATGAAGCTTTCCAGCCCTCAAGGTCCTCTTTCATGAATGAAATCCTATAGTACCTATTGGACTGTATAATTCCTTTTGGAATTGTCACTTATTGTCTCATATGTATACGGAATACTCAACAGTCATAACTTCTTTTCCTAATCCAATTTTGAGTTCCTTAAGAGCAGGCAAGGGCTATGTCCTAGATTTATGTTTTAGTTCCTTACTAAACACAAATCTTTTTGTGTGGTAAGTGTTTAATAATATCTTATGGGATGGTTGTACTTGAGGCTGGTCCACTGACCAGGTTGTGATTTGAAGGATCAAGTTACAATTAATATAGTTTAGTGGCTAGATGGTTTCTGAAGGGGTGGTGGCAGTGGCCAAAGGGGGAAACAAAAACAACAAAAAACGTTACTGTGAGTATGTCCCTGAGCTGTGTATGAGCACAGTCTGGATACACACAGGTAGTGAAGCTTAATCCTATTATGTGCTGAGTTTTCATCCTGGTAATGTACTCCCCCATTTTCCTTTATAAAAAGCATATGGAATGCATGGTCTGATAGGCAGAAAGGCTAAGAGAAATGCAAGCAGAGGGAGGTAATGCTCTTAGGTGTGGTAGGCTGGTCTGCAGAGTGTTTTGATTCTCTGAATTAGTCAAAAGATTGAAAAAAATAGCCACTACTACCACAGGAAAAAAAAAATTAGAAGGAAGGGTCCTGAAAATGGTATCTGAGCAATGAAAGACAGTGAATATTTTAAAGATCACTGAATTTAATTTATTCAACCTAAATGCATAAAAGTACAGGTGGGGACATTATTTATGCAGGTATATGCAAATCACTTTATAAAATAGGCAAAGCCCTTCTGCTTTTTATAAGTTGCCAAGGTGGTTCCTGATATTTTAAAAGCTATGCACCTTTAATGTAATTTCCTAAGAGTTGGAATCCCTCTGTTGGAATCACAGTCATTGTCAGAGGGAGTTTATTATTATTTTTTTCTTTCCTTTGGGACTTCTACAAGGCTCTCATAACCATCACAAAAAGGGTGGTTTCCACAGAGATATGACTAGAAAAATCACTTGGAAATCACTGAGGAGCAAGTCACAATGTTCAAAGCAGAGAACGGGGGCTTTGAAAACATGAACCCATCTGACCTCTTGAATTTAGTACAGTGAATTCCTGAGCTCTGAAACATGGGGCCCGGCTGTGCATGCCATATTGGTGCTATAAGACTGGCAGTAGGTTGGCTGTGGCATGGTCTATTTCAAACTCCTTCACAGTGCCCAGTGTTGCATGTTCCCAAATGACATTTGGTTGGCAGAAGCTGGGCTTCCAAAGCTGGCAGTCTGGAATGCAGCCCACTATGTTTTGACAAACACATAATTGACCATCTGATCACCAGCCTACAGTCTGCATTCAGGTCACTGGGGGGACTTGGGTTTTCAATAGGTCCCTACTCCTCATCTTGTTCATCTTCTCAAACCTTTCTCCAGAAAGCAATATAGAGAAGACTTAAACACACCCACACGAACCCTCCCATTTACAAAAGAGAACATGGTCCATGAAACATAAGCTGTTGAAAATTTCCTTTAAATTGTCCTGGCAGCCCAAAGTGAACTAGAGAAAAGCACATTTATGGTGAACTCTAATTCAGAAACAAGTAGGAAACATACCGAACTATTTCAACACCACCAGCACGTACGTTGCCATTCAGCTCAATGGCTTGGAACTTCTTAGAAAAAGACAGCATAGGAAGATGTTAGGAAATTGGGTATTGCTCAACTTTAGGAGGATATTATTAAGAAATGTCTTGATTTCAGGTGAAAGAAATGAAAAGCAAGACATTGGAAATGGCTTCTTCCTTATCTGTCTGACACTCCCCCAAATCTACTGGGGGAGAAGGAGTCACACCTCTCTGGAGACCAGCAGGCAGAAGCTCAGTGCGAGGTCAGATTCAAATTCTTGTCTCCTGTTGAGTGCTTTGGTCTGAAGTTTGGCCCAACACAACACATCAACCTTTCTCCTAGAAGGCAAGGATTGTGCACTAGGCCAAGATATACTGTCATCACGCAGATGTCAGTGTCTATGTCAACACTATCAGAAGGCCTCTCCTCTCTGCTCCCACCCCCACCGCATAGTCCAAGCCCTTGGTTTTTACCTTTGACCTCATCTCTCTTTTCTCGGTCAACCATCTCTACATGGTCAGAGTGCTCTTTTTCTAAAACATAAATCAGCTTAAATTTCTTCAAAGCCTCCTCAAGCCTGCCACATCACATCCAAACTCCCTCACACAGCTTCCAAGACCCTCCACAATCTGTCTCCTACCCGCTCTCCAGCCTCATCTCCCACCACGCTCCAGCCACACTGAAGTACTGTCCTCCAGAGCTGGCTGCTTCTCAATACCTCCTGACTTTGGAAATGCTCTTGTTTTTTCCATATTACAATCTCCCTGTCTTTCCTTTCCCCTACACTGACTTGGTAAACTGAAATCATTCTGTAGACTTTTAGACCCAGCTTGCAGGTAGGCACTCTTTTCTGGTTCCTTTTGCTACATCTTGTGACGCCTCCAGTCCAGTGTCCACCACATGCTACAGCCTTTATTTACTATGTATCATCCCTACCAGACTGTGAGATTCTTTGTAACAGGGAGCATTTCTTATTTATCGTGGCATTCCAGGAACCAAGCACAGTGACTAGTTTTCCATAAATGTTTGTTGACTGAAAACTGAACAAGAGCTGTGCATGGTAATTAATCAAAACTAAGCCAAGCAGTAGCATTAGCTTCTATAAGCTAAGCATGGAGCCTGTTAGCAATCTAATGAAGGCAGATGATCGCAGCAGTAAGGCACTTTCTGATGGTTATCATGGGGTGAAAGGAAGAGTGAGGGACAGAGGTGTGGATGGAGGAATGTCTCATTAGCAGAGAATGTCACTGAGGCAGTGAATTTTCAGCCTCTGCAATATTGAGTTTTCAATACTGAAAGATACTCTTCTGAGAATGAATCTGAGCCTGAACTGTAGAGAGGTTTAATTTAAAATAACTTGGTTTCTCAAATAGGTTAAGACTGTGTTACCTGCTTTAAGGCAGTGTGGCAGGATATGGAGGGCTTCTCATCGTTTCTGCTAAAGAGTAATGGGATGGAGAACTCTTGGGGGGAACATCTGGAAGCTGCTCAGTTCCCACTGAAATCTGTGTCAAATCCAGATTGGGACTTTTGACTAAATGTAGTGCCTGGGAGAGAAGGCAGAATTCTGCCCCCGTTTGGAGAAGGCCATTGAAGAGGCACTGGGGAACTAGAAACACTGGGGAGATAATGTTCTGATCTGTTCCCAAGAAACTTTTCTTTTACCTTTGATAGGTATCTGGGGCACTACCCCTGGAGCCATCAGCTGTGTCTGTGGGGCACTCGAGGACAGCAGGACTGTCACAGGCTGTGTCACCCTTGAAATAAAAGTAGCCTCAGGATTTGGAACAACCCAAGCAAGCATGAAGCCTGGCCTGGGGGGTGAGACAAGGTTAGTGGGTATAGAAATGGGCTGTCAGCCCATTACAGATCATTCTCTCAGCCCTGTCTCTGATTAAAAACTAGGATCTCTCTAGAAGCTGCCTGATTAATGGTTGATGTAGCATAGAATCAGTTTCACATTTTCCTATGAGCCAGAAACAGCCTTTCAATTACGTTTTTATCTCAAAGGTCTCCCCCTCGATTTCTAATCTGTGACACAGGTCTCCAGTCCCCTGTACTGCTTGTGTCTGAGGTTTGCCCTACAGTGCTGACGTCATAATAGCTGAGCTGTGCGGGCAGGAGTGCACCGTGCTGACTCATCCCTGGTGATGGGAGGATTAATGCCTTGTCTAACACGGAGCTATTATGTGAACTGTTTTTACACAAAAGAACTGTAACGAAAATGATTTGCCAGTCGGAGGACTAGAAATATGCAGTGCTGGGTAACTGAAGTTGGGATGTGGAAATAGAAAGCGGTAACCATAAGCATGCACATTGACACCCTCCAAAGCATTGACAGACCTGCTCTATCAACACAGAGAATAAGGAATAACAAGACTTGTCAGGGGCAGGGAAGATCTGCCCCTGCTGTATAAATGCATTACACACAATCCCCGTCGTCTTTTGGGAGTTTCGCCAATCTCCTTTCTCTGTCAAATGGCTGTCACTTTGGACTTTAGCCTTACAGTCCGTCCTTTGGGGGATTCTACTCACCTGAATATATTTGCAACTACCTTCTAGGAATGTTAGTGGAAGCCATGCACATGCAGGCAAGCCAGGGGAACCCCCTTTCTGTGCAAATGATTACCACACAAGAAATACCTCAGAGTGAGAAGTCAGCAAAGTAAGACAGATGTTGCGAAAAGGGGACAGGGTTCATCAGAGAGCTTGAAGCAGCTGGGAAGAATGCAATGCTTATTTATCAGGTAAGGTGACTGCCCCTGGACCTGTAGCATGTTTGGACGGTGTCTCATGTAGTGAGTAACTATGATTATTTGGGTTCACTGCTGTAGAAACTCTTATGAGCAGCCTGACATAAAACTTATCCAATCCATTCCGTGCAGCCTGGTTTAGGCTTTAAAGAACAAATGTTCTCTCTTTTCATCTGGAATCAACTTTTCTGTCTCTTTTTTTCTCCCTTTTCAAATGACTTCTCATTTTTTCTAAAAAAGGACAGTACCTTCCATACCCCTCTTAGCACATGTAATGCCGGATTTCTCTCTCTCTCTTTTTTCTGGACTTGTGATGACAGACACAATTTTAGCCTAAATGGATCCAGCCTGATAGTTCACGCTTGTACTTCTTGAGTGAAAGGGTATTGGAAATTTAGTCCATAAATGAAAGCTCTGACCCAGAAGTTGAAATTAAAAACTATTGAACCTAGAGATGGGTGTGTAACTGAAGAAAAAATAATTGCCCATTTACTGACACTGGACCAAAAGCCCAACTGCTGAAGATATCTAGCTGAGGAATGTAAGCTCCACAGTAGAGGAGCAGTGACTTCTGCAAACAGCAGCTGCGGCTGAGCAAAAGGCAGTCTTTATAGGAGTCCAATGCCTAAGGCCCCGGTCTTTTCAGCTCCCTCATGGATGGCAACTATTACCACCACCAACAGCACTGAACCAAACCCAAAGGAAGCTAATAGGTAGCGAAGAAATGCAGGAAACCACAACAAAGTCAATGAGAAAACATGCCAACAAAGATAGAATTTCCCCAATGCGATACCTTCTTGAAAAGTAAAGAAACCACTTTTACTTACATAAAGAGAAGGGTCAGGCCACAGACTGATGGTCACAGAACTGGAAAAACAAAAACAAAAACAAAGAATTAAAAATAAACCCCGAGATACTACAGGGAGAAGGAAAACCAATCTAAGTTAGAGACAGAACTGGCTGCTCCTGAGGATGGGCAGTAGGAGCCTGTTTTATCACCTGTAGCCGAAGGAAAAAAAAGAGATCCAGCCCCATAAAATTTTCCAAAGGTGTGACCTCCTGCTATATGACCAACACAGTATTTCCAGGCAAGGAAATACACAAGGAGTGCCAACCTCTTTCTTCGTTAACTTCATTCTGATCCAAATGGTATGGCTATTTTCTAGAGCTGCGCTCTTCAGTATGGTAGCCACTATATATATTATCTATTTACGTTAGTTAAACTTGAATAAAAAACCGAAATGTTTAGTTCCTTTGTCACACCAGCCACATTTCAAGGGCTCAATAACCACCTGTGTCTGGTGGCTGCCTTAGAGGTAGAACATTTCTATCACGGCATAAATATCTATTGGACAGCACTGAGGAGAACAAGTAAAGGCTTTACTGTATAGTACAGGACACATTTAAACTAATTTTGACAAAGATGAATAAAACTCTGATGATAAACTTTGGCTCTTTTAAGGGTAAATTCAGTATGCTTAATGCCCAGAAGATCCTCTGGACAGAGGTAACCCTCCACACGTCACTGCTCCCCAGCAGATGACCTGATATGACTCAGCCTCATGCTGGCTTGTCGAGGATTGAGGACCGCATGCCGCCTCCTCAGCCCCTTCTCTCCGGCCTAGAAGTGTCACCTCTGACAGAATGATTTTAAATGAAAACATCTCTCTCCCCAAACCCATCTCTAATGATGAAAATCCCAGGTTTGTGGGGAGTTGATCTTAACAGCTTTTTCTTCTGTATTTCAAATACGATAATTCTCCTTTGTAATCTTCAACTCATAAGCCAAATGAGTTATGATGAGACTGGCCTGCTCACCACTGTTTTGACAGCTTCTATTATAGAAAAACAAAACTGAAGTAACAAAAGATCCCTGAGATATTAACAAAACAAACAGGGATACTGAGAAAACAAAGTAGGTCTCTCTACCCATACCCTACTTGGATATGTCAAGGACTTAATGTAGGCTGACTGAAATTCTTGCCTCTCTGACACCATGATTTTAACCACTTCATAGAAGGTCTCCAGAAATATGCAAAACAAATCAAACTAAAAGAGATCAAGTAGGGGATCTGATTATATAAGTTAGCAGCATAGAACAAGGCTAGAGCAAACACAAACAAACCTGTTGATTAAAGAGATTTCACTACTGAACAAGTCTTCTAGACAAGTGCACTAACATGGAGGTTCCTACAAAGGAAAAGTTTTCTCTTTATATGGCTAATGTGAAACCCTGTCTATGCACATGTCAATATGAAGGATGGTGCTTCCCTCCTTGAACAATAAGAGTTAAGGTGAAAATCTGCAGCCTGGATCATAATGTATGCTAACACAAGAGAGGCTGGGAGTCTCCAATGCTTTCACAAAATTGATGAGTTTAATGAAAACTTTAAGCAAGATAATTAGATTACGTATGATTCATTGGAAGTACGCACACACACACACTTGAAAATATATGAAGATTGACTAGTCTTCAAAGATTTTAAAGTTCTAAGTTTTGCTACATTCTAGTCCCTTCTACAAACCAGGAACCTAGATCATTGCGCCAGCCTATTTTTTAAATATCTTTCCTTCCTCCCCCTCTCCCCCTTCCCTTTTTTTCCTTCCTTCCCAACTTTTTTGAGCTTGCTTTTTCCCCCAACCTTTGTGAAAAAGGAGAAAAATATGATTAGTGGTTATCTATGAAATATGCTCACTTATCATTTCTCTGTTGCATGTTATAAACCCAATAACTCTCAATAATACATTATGCTTTTTTAAAACTATAGCATTTATGTTCTTATATCTGAGCACATAACTTTCCTTTTCAAGTTTCTAGGAGCATTTATTCATAAAAGTTTATCAGTCAAAGTTAAATTTTTGATGTGGTCAAAAGAGATCAATGTAAATTGTACCCAGATTGACTAATACATCTAAGGTCTGGAAGAGATGTCTTTCTGGGATGTCAAGTGACACACAGACTGCCAATGACAGGAATCCAAGATGGAGAGAAAAATCACAGTGTGTATGTCACAGTCTAAGACAAATTAAAGCCAAGTTAAATTGAAGATTTTATTGGATATAATTGTCATCTTTATATATTAATAAAAAACAATAATACCTATCCCAAATTTAATATTAAGACTAAAAATTTAATCTCAGAGTTCTTATACAATTTATAAATGTTCATAAACGTCAAAAGGCCCCTACTTCTTGATTGAATTACAATCCGCAATTTTGAGAATATGTATTAATCTACATAGGTTTATTCCTGTTCAGTTCAAATTGTTATTTTATTGATATGTATGCCCTTTTTTGCCTAAGTGATATTCACCTTATATGTCTGTAAGCTGTTTTCATCTGAAATGCAAAGAATTATCTATCTAGTTTTGCATACAATGAAAAACATTTGCATTAAGCATGCTAGGCTCAAAGCATAAATATCTAGCAAAGGATACATAACTATAAAGCCCAAATGAATCAGGACCTTAAAACATGGTGGGGGAGGCAAGAGTAGAGAGGGGAAAAGGGGTGGTTATGGTGAAGTCTAATTGTGTTCTGTGATTTCCCAGTAGAAATTATTGTATAGTGTCAATCTCTAAGGAACTAAATGTATTATTAATTAAATGTATTATTAATAAAGATTAGTCAATTCTGATTTCAGTTTATGTAATGTTCAAGGGCAATGGTTTCCAACATTTTGAGGTGATATGGATCCCTGTAAGAATCCCTCCCCAAAGAAATTCCTTAAAAACACCAAATTCCAAGAATCTTCCAGACTCCATGAAGGTCATCCATGAATTCCAGTTTAGCCACCCTTGGCCTAGAGGAGAGGGGAGAAAAAGCCCATGAAATCCCACTGCTTATCACCTCTAGGAAGCTGAACAAGTCACTATAAGCTGGAGCCAGGAGCAAACTACATGTATAGAAAATAGACAAATTCTGTGGCATATATAATGGATAAAAGGAGTGTGTTAGGCTGAGAACATTCCAACAAGCACATCAAAGAACAATACATACAACATGATTCTAGTTACTAAAAAAAACAAACCCAGGAAAAATAAAACAAGATGAAATCAGAGAGGGAGAAAAACCATAAGAGACTCTTAAGCATAGGAAACAAACTGAGGGTTGCTATAAGGGAGTGGGGTGGGGGATGGGATAGTTGGGTGATGAACATTGGGGAAGGCACGTGATGTAAAGAGCACTGGGTGTTCTATGGGGCTGAAGAATCACTGAACTCTACTTCTGAAACTAATAATATACTCTATGTTAATTAATTGATTTTAAATTTAAAAAAAGGACCCCTCCCCCAAATAAAAGAAAATAGAGCTCTACATGGGTGCATACAGCTAGGGACACACATACCCCTCTCAAGGCCTCCCAGACTCTGACTTACCTATAGTAAAGTATAGGTAATTATAAAGAGTAAATTACTCCTTATAATTTCTTTTTAAAAAGTCCACGGAGGCTTAGGAACAGTGAGGTAGAGGAGTATCGAGCAGAGAAATGAGAGGAGCTGCTATTTACTCAGCACCTTTTGTGGCTACAGGCATCCTGCGAAGGAAATGCTTCTCAGATTTGAATGGGGGCCTACCCAGGGATGGGGAGCAATGTAATAGGAGTGCACCAGGCAGTGGAATACATAATCAAGACATGACTGTCTTTTTGGAGGGTCGGTTGTCCTTGTGGCTAAGTAGTTTAAACTCTTATTTGTACATATGTTGATTTATCTGATAACCATTTCTTAGATGTTATAGAAGAAATAAGAGAGCCACTGTTCTTGTCCCCATGGAATTTCTGGTTCAGTGAAACAAGTAAGAGCATATTGTGGAGTAGAATGAAGAATGTGATGTATCTGTAGGAGGAACCCTGAGAGCTCCCTGAAAAGTCTCATGTGTGTCGGACTGCTTCAAGCAATGGCCCGCAGCCTGAGGACTGACTCGATCACTCACTCTATCCTGAGGATCACTTCCGTGGAAGAGTCTGGAAAGCAGCATTAGCTGTAGATCATTTCATCTTGACTAGAAGAGCAAAACAGTGTTAACTTCCAATTTACTACAAAATTAGGGAGATTTGAGAAATTAGGGAACTTACCCTAAGTTCAAATCCCACAGCTGCTAGGATTTGAATAAGTTTGTACCATGCCAAAGTTTACATATTTTTAGCCACTCAATTACGCTACATCTAGGTACTTCCCATTTTACGTTTCCCCTTGAAATCTGGGCTCATTCAGGATTTTGTAGGCTAGCTTAAGCTTCTCCTTTGGAAGGAGACAGGTTTGGCTTCATTTGCATTCTAAATATTTCACAGTGGTAAGGGAAAGCTATTATTATACCCATTTTATGGTGCGGAAGCCGAGCCACTTGCCAGCTGAGGTATCTGGCTGGGTTAAAAACGGAATCGGGTTGTCAGTCTTTCATTCCTCTTGACTGACTGAAGGCTCGGCAGCAGTACTGTCCAAGGTCTTTTTTGTACATGGGCTTCACACTGGTGGAGAAAGAGTGAGAGAAACTTTGCGAAGGGAGAATAATAGTGCAATACAAAAATGGAAAATAAGTAATCATAACTCACTCACGAAAACTGGTTACTTTTAGCACTGTGAATAGAAAAGAGAGAGCTTATTCATCACAAATGAATCAGAAAATTAGAATGTGTCACAGCATTGATGATAGAGCTGAGGAATTCAGATGAACTGAAGTTCAACACTTATCCTTGTATCTGAAGAGGGTAAATGGTGTGACAACAGGACAGAAATGACCTCTTACATGTGCCTGTAATCTTTCCAGTCTTTTCTCTTCAACCCTCTCTCTAGAAGTTAGATGGGTTTATATCTTTGTTTTCTATGGGTAGAGATAATATTTTAACATCCTTTTAATGTTCTAGAAGTATTGTGTTAATTAATTCTTATGTGGGAGTTATTCCAAACAGTAGGATGAAGATTTTTACCTTATTGATTTTCCTAATACCTTTCTGGCTTCTGTGTTTTCAAAGGCTGAGGCACTATTGGATTTTTAGATTCACATGTCTCTCAGAATAAGTGCCAGCTTCATAGGTTCCTGTCAATTGATATTCCATCTTCTCTATGGATACATGATTTCCTTTATCTGACAGATTCAAGAAATTTTATGCTAGATTTAATGACATTTCATGCGCCCTGAATTCAGAGGTTTTTAATTCCCTATTTTCTATCTGGCAAAAGGTTTACAAGTTAAAGTCAGATGGAAGCGTTATTCAGAAGTGTATACAGAACAATGTGCAATCTCCCACTGGCTAGATTTTGGAGTCTTCCGAAGACAAGGCTCTTGAAGTATTTTCATTCCTTTTGGTCAGTCTTGAGAAGATTATAAATGCCACAAATGGTCATTCATATCTTAGGATCTGCTTTTCAAGACCATCACATTATTAGATCCATCTTGAAAAGAATGATAAGGAAATCATTGGTGCCTTACCTCTCCTTAGTATGCTCTGTTAAATCTGAAAAGCACGTGCCTTAAAAAAAAATTAGGTGATGAAATAATGATCAATAAAAAGAGAGAATTCAAAAGCTAAAGCATTTAGGTCTAGGACTATTTCTAGGTCTGAGACATTGCTAACACAAACTGACCTTCCACCCCATCCCATACAAATCCTCCTGACTCTCTCTGATTCTTACAGGTATAGGACCTGAAAGATAAGAATGAAATAAAAGCTGGAGAGCTGGGTGGGGTGGCAGGGCAGGGACTGAATTCGTTTAATACATTTGGGATGATTTCTTATAGCTTCTAAAATAGACCTAACTCTGTTATGAAGGCAGTCAAGAGCTCTCTACAATCTGATCCCAACCAACCTTTCCTTCTATATCTCAAACTCCTGAAATTGTAGATTCATGGGTTTCAAACAGATTGGTATACCAGGACCTTTTATTATAGTACATTGATATCCTTTAGAGGATGCTAAAAAGGTCTGGCATTGTTATCATGCGGTCCAATCAATGGGAAATATCTGGTCATAATGCTGCTCACAGACCACCACTAATGTCATTTGGCCCAAAAAGGTTGAATCTATTGCAAGGGAAACTCATCCTGAGATTCCTCAGTGTGTAAACACAGAAAGTAACATGTTAGTGGTACAGAGGGCTTTGGAATAAATACAGGCACAGCAGGAGAAAGAAACATCCAGATCAGTGTGAACAGAAGGCTGTCTTTACTCAAATCGTTTCCTCAAATTTTTTTTTTTTTTAATTCAAAGGAAAAAAATCAAGACATAAAATTTAAACCAAAAGCTATAAATTAAGTGGGTACTTATACCCAATGATCTGTTAGATATTAAACCAAGAAGACAGCATGGGCACAGTATGTGTTTTAAAGACCTAGAAAGAGCTTTCTACAATACAGATCGAAAAAGGTTACTTTTGTCCTTGTCACCATCAACTATTTGCTTAAGAGAATCCAAGATCTTTAACAATCTGGCCCCAATCTACCTCTCTCAGTTTTTGTTTGTTTGTTTGTTTGTTTGTTTCTGGCTCTCCCCACCACCCACTGCCCCCCAACACTGCTGCTTCCTTATATTCTGTGACAGGCTGTTGGCTCCTCCCTGAACATGCCTAGGACATCTTTGTTTTTGAGCCTTTGCTAACAGTTCATACCTGAATCTCCCAAGCCTAGCATAATGTCCTAAACACAGCATGACCATCCAACATTTGTTGAATAAATGCTGTCTGTCTATTTTAGGAGACAAAGATGATAGAAAAAAGTTGTTAAATCAGTAAATAAATAGCACAAGAGAGAGGTCAAGGAAAAGTTAATTTTAGTGCGTTTTAGGAGTGGGGGCAAGATGAGCTTTAAGATTAGGAAAACTGATGCTCTTTATTCTTGGGTCTAGCCAATGCTATGAGTCAGTTACTTTTTTGGGAACAAGTTTCAACCTCAAGGTTAAATGAACACAAATGCTCTGTCCATCAGCATATAATGAAAAATCTGTGGCTACTTCCACATCAGCACAGTGAAATTAAAATATGCAGTGTCTTTCTCAGAGGCTTCATATATGACAGAACTTTTTAAAATAGTCCCCTTTGCCACTCTTATACAGAAAGAACCATAAAAACAAAAATAAATGTTTAAAACACTGGGATAATTTTGCCTCAGAAAGAAAAAGCTGAGGTATATTTTGATGGTTTTATGGCTGTAAGAGTTGTTATAAAGAAGATAATGATTGATATTTTTGTCCTAGGGCATAATGATATTAAACTGTCCAGTGAGGAATTTAAGTTAAAACTTAAAGATGAACATCCTAAATGTGCAAGTGGTAAATAATCAAATAGATTGCTAAGAGCAGTTATGAAATTTCTATCTTCATGGCTATTTAAAAATAGGAAAGATCTTCTTCTATTTTGGATGGAATAAATGCAGCTCTGCCTCCAGTCAGGAGATAGATTCAATAACTTCTCTCATCGTGAGCTCTTTATGACTACAAAATCCTGTAACATGTTGATCCTAAAAATTGTACAGAATCACAACACAGTTGAGTAAAATACATTCTACAGTTTGAAGAGGATTAGGCAATACAAAAAATCTGTAAGTCACTGAATTCAAAACAGTATCTATAATGCTTACGTCTTGATTCAATTTGCCAAGTGTATATGTCACAAATAGAATTGAGGAAAAACGTACTTGAACCTACTATAGTTTAAACATATGATTAGCTAGAGTAAAACATTCTAACAATTAATGCTTTCATGTCTAAGAAATTTAGCTGAATATTTCATAAACCTGGTATGAATATGCATATTAACTCAATCTCCAATTTAAAACAAAAAGTTAGAAAAGACCAGAAAAATAGTATAAAAACTCACTATTATTATTCCCAGGACTATGTTCAAAGACATCGGGAGAACCAGTGAACAAGTCCCTTTAAATGACCAAAATGGGCCCCCTATGATTAAGAATGTAAATCTAATAACAGACTAAGAGAAAGCTCTCACAGGGATGGCAAGTTACTGGATTTCTTGTCTATTTACCTTGCAGTTTTGGAGCTCAGCAGGTGTCCATTACATACAGCGCACAGGGTCAGATGAACAGTTCCAATGTCCTTGTCTGAACCAACTTCATTTAAAGCAGTTTGATACATTTCTTAAATAGAAGATGAGCCTATTCTATCTATGGCCCACATTTGGACTGGATCACTGAACTATTGCCCAACTCTTATAAGCAAAGCACTAACATGTACCAATCAACAGTCAGCCCATAGCAGAGGCATCAGGAAGGTCAAAATACACACACATAAGAAATTGGCAGTACATTATAGAAGAAAGCTATTTCTAAAGAAGGACTTTGCCTACTAAAGCCTTTGAGTGTTATTCAAACTTTGTTAGTAAAAAAATCAATCCCAATGTAACTTGTAATAATCTGGTTTTAAAAAAAAAGATTGGGAGAAAGAAATATAGTTTTATATTGCAACACACTATTTTCATAAGAACATGAACCAAAGAGATAAACTATGCAAATTTCTTCATAGCTAACTTGTTATGGGATATTGTTCTAGTCTTCACTAATTACTTCTTGAGGTTAGTTATGCTATGATCAGGATTTGGAAGGATAGAGGTCTAAGAGTGTTCAGAAGAAACATTTTTGTTGTTGTTGCTGTTGTTCAATATCACTACAGAAGAAAAAAAAAGTCATTAAGCTGACTCTGACAACCTAACTAGGATAATGGTTGCTGCATGTAGCCATTGCTTATGCTGTTTCAAATGACCGGAGTAAACTCAACAGCAAGGGTGTCAAGCTAACCACTAGCTTGAATTTTGAAAAGTTATGGTACAATAAGCAATAACATCGGTTGTTAGAATTTATAAAACTTACACCAAAACTTATGGATGCAGCAAAAGCAGTTCTGTGAGAAAAGTTCATAGTGATAAATGCCTACCTCAAGAAATAAGAAAAATCTCATATAAAGAAAAATCTCAAATAAAAATGACCTATTTTTACACCTTAAGGAACTAGAAAAGGAAAAAACAGAGCCCAAAGTTAGTAGAAGAAAGGAAGTAACAAAGACCAAAGTAGAAACAAATGAAATAGAGACCAAAAAACTAGATTAATAAAACCAGAGATGGTTCTTCAAAAAGATAAGCAAAATTGAAAATCTTTAGTTAGATTCACCAAGAAAAAAAGACAGAGGGCTCAAATAAATAAAATCAGAAAGGAGAGAGGTGACATTAAAACTTATACCACAGAAATACAAAGGACCTAAGTGGCTACTATGAATAATTATATGCCAACAAGTTGGACAAACTAGAAAAAAATGGATATATTTCTGGAAACATGCAACCTGAATCATCAAGAAATAGAAAATTCAAACAGACCAATTACTAGTAAGGAGATTAAATCAGTAATTTAAGAACTCCCTACATACAAAAGTCCAAGACCAGACAGTATCACTGGTGAATTCTACCAAACATTCAAAGAAAAATTAATATTGACTCTTCTCAACCTTTTTCAAAAAACAGAAGAAGAGGGAACATTTCCAAACTCATTTTATGAGGCCAACATTACCCTTGTGCCAAAACAAGACAAAGATACCATAAGAAAAGAAAATTACGGACCAATATCCCTGATGAATATAGACTAAAAATTCCTCAACAAAATATTTTCAAACCTAATTCAACAATAAATCAAAAGGTTTGCTCACCATAACAGACAGGATTTATTTCAGGGATGCAAGGATGGCTCAACATCTGCAAATCAATCAGTATGATACATCACATCAACAAAAAAAGGATAAAAGTTATAAGATCATTTCAATAGATGCAGCTGAAAACTTTGATCAGGAACAAAACAAGGATGCCCATTTGTGCCACTTTTATTCAACTTTCATTGCTTTGGCTGGAAATCCTAGCCAGAGCAATCAGTTAAGAAAAAGAAATAAAAGACAGCTATATTGGAGAGAAAGAAGTAAAATTGTCAGTATTTGCAGATGACATGATACTACATATAGAAAATCCTAAAGACTCCACCAGAAAACAAAACAAAACAAAACAAAACAAAACAGTTATAACTAACAGTGAATTCAGTGAGGTCGCAGGATACAAAAATCAATACACAGAAATCAGTTGCATTTCTATATACTAACAACAAACTATCAGAGAAAGTAAGAAAATAATTCCACTTATAGTTGCATCAAAAATAATGAAACACTCAGGAATAAATTAAACCAAGGAAGTGAAAGACCTGTACACTGGAAACTAGAAGATATGAATGAAAAAAACTGAAGACACAAATAAACAGTAAGATATTCTGTGCTTGTGGATTATAATAATTAATATTGTTAAAATGTCCATACTACCCAAAGCAATCTACAGATTCAATGCAATCTCATAAAAACTGCAATGGCACTTTTTGGAGAAAGAAGAACAAAACCAGAGGCATCAAGGTCCCTGATTTCAAACTCTATTACAAAGCTGTAGTAATCAAAACAGTATGGTATTTAAAAAATTTAAAAGTATTTAAAAAAACACATAAAAAGACCCCACTACAGTTTTGGTGTTAAAGGAGACACATAGATTAATAGAACACAATAGAGATCCCAGAAATAAACTCACTTACATATGGTCAATTAATTTATGACAAAGAAGCCAAGAATATCCAATGGGGAAAGTACAGTAGCTTAAATAGATGGTGTTGAGCAAACTGGATAGCCATACACAATAGATGAAACTAGACAACTACTTAATACCACACACAAAAATTAATTCAAAATAAATTAAAGACTTGAATGTAGAAGAAACTCCTAAAAGAAAACATAGGTGGTAAGCTCCTTAACATTGGTGTTGGCAATGACTTTTTGAATTTGATACCAAAAGCAAAGGCAACAGAAGCTAAAATAAACAAGTGAGACTGTGTCAAACTAAAAATATTCTGCATAGCAAAGAAAACCATCAACAAAATGAAAAGGCAGCTTACTGAATGGGAGAAAATAATTGCCAATTATATACCCAATAAGGGGTTGCTGTCCAAAATATATAAAGAACTAATACAACTGAATAGTAAAAAGAAATCTGATTAAAAAAGTGGGCAGAGGATCTGAATAGATATTTCTTTTTTTTCCCTTTCTCTCTTTTTTCTTTTAAGATTTTATTTATTGGAGAGAGAGAGGGGCAGAGTGTGTGTATGTGTAGCCGTATGTGTGGGGAGAGGGGCAGAGGGGGAGTGAAAGAATCCCAGGCATACTTCCCACTGAGCATAGAGCCCAACACAGGGCTCTATCTCATGACTCAGAGATCATGACCTGAGCTGAAACCAAGAGTCTGACACTTAACCAACTGAGCCACCCAGGCACCCCAAATAGACATTTTTCTAAAGAAGATATGCAGATGGCCAATAGGTACAATGAAAAGATGCTCAATGTCACTAATCATCAAGAAAGTGAAAGTCATAAATGACAAGATGGGATTGGGAGGGAAACAAACCATAAGTGACTCTTAATCTCACAAAACAAACTGAGGGTTGCTGGGGGGAGGGGGTTTGGGAGAAGGGGGTGGTATTATGGACATTGGGGAGGGTATGTGCTTTGGTGAGTGCTGTGAAGTGTGTAAACCTGGTGATTCACACACCTGTACCCCTGGGGATAAAAATATATGTTTATAAAAAATAAAAAATTAAAATAGAAAAAAAAAGTGAAAGTCATAACCACAATGAAATATCTCCTCACATCTGTTAGAATGGTTATTTATCCAAGTGATAAGAAATAAGGGTTGGCATGGATGTAGGAAGAAGGGAATCATTGTGCACTGTTGGTGGGCATGCAAATTAGTGTAGTCATTATGGAAACTAGAATGAAGTTTCCTCAAAAAATTAAAAATAGGACTACTATATAATCCAGCAATTCTACTTCTGGATATTTATCTGAAGAAAATGAAAATATTAACTCAAAAATATATGCATGTCCATGTTCAATGCAGTATTTTTTTTATATAATAGCCAAGATACGAAAAGAACCCGAATGTCCATCAGTAGATGAATAAAGAAAATGTGGTATATATACACAATGGAATATTATTCAGTCATCTCAAAAAAAGGACATTTGTGACAACATGGATGAAATTTGAGGGTATTATGCTATGTGAAATAAGACAAATAAGAAAAAGACAAATACCATACGATCTCACTTATATGTGATATTCAAATAACAAAACAAAAACAAAAACAAAAACCAAGCTCATAAATACAGAAAACAGATTGGTGGTTGCCAGAGATGGGGATTGGGGAGTAGGCAAAATGGGTGCAGGTAGTTAAAAAGTACACCAATCCATTTATAATATAAATAAGTGATGGGGATATAACGTACATGTCCACATGGTAACTATAGTTAATCATACACTATTGAATATTTGGAAGTTGCTAAAAGAGTAAATATTGAAAGTTCTTATCACACCAAAAAAATTCTGGAACTACACATGGTGACAGGTGTTAACTAAACTTGCGGTGATCATTTTGCCATATATACCAACATTGAATCATCATGTTGTATACCTGAAGCCAATATATTATTCTCTTATAATGTATGTCCATGAAACCTCAATAAATAAAACAAAAAAAAAGCATTCATAGAACTTACTGTCTCCATCTCTTCTTATTCCCACATCCATATTTTCACCTCCACATGCCTATCATATCAGACAGTTGAAGAAAAAGAAACAAATCTGACTGGGACTGCCTCTGTGGGGACACTCTCGGTCAGCTCTCTGTCCTCCTCAAGTCCAACTTGTTCTCAGTTATCTGAAAAATCTATTAATTTAATTCAACACTTCCTCTCAGGGGAATCTGCTTTTTCTTAACTCTCTTTATAAGCTCTAGATTCAGGTTTTTTCCACAGGCAATGGAGGAAGTATGGCAATTTTGTTTGTAGGTGGTGGTGGTGGTGGATTCTGCTTTGGAATTTTCAAAATTTTCAATTTTACTGCTTCTCCAACTCAAGAAGCAAACAGGAATGTTTTGTACTGACACTTTACTAGAATATTCTTCAGTAGAGATTTCCTCACAGTTAATCTCCACTGGTTCTGTGCCTTTGGTTAGCACATACTAAAGGAGTCTTTTTTGCAATATCTCTCAAAACTCTGCCTGTGAAATTTCCCTGTAAATACCTGAATTCTCAGATTCACCTATTAACGATCTAGGCATTGAGGATGTTTCCTGCCTGTTTTTTCACCTCCTGCTTCAGGAAGGGCTTAGACTATAAACAAGCTGATGGGGATCCTCCAGGCCTAATCCACGCAGAGCTGAGCTCAGCAGCCAGGGAACCTGTGGCAGTCCACGAAACACCATGAGGAAAACAGGATTTGCCCAGACTTTCAGGAAGAAAGCACGTTGTTTCCAAGATGAGACCCAGAAAATAAGGCACGTTAAAGAAAGTGAGCAAGATAACATGATTTTCAAAAGAGTTCAGTGGAGGTCAGTTGCAAAAAGTGTAGATTTGCCAAGGTTTTCTCAACTGCAACTGTATTTTTTTAGTGCCTGACAGAGGCCTACATCAGACATTTAGAGGGAATTCCATTCTTCTCTGACCAGTGAAGCCCTAAGCACTGGTGCAAAAGGGTTCCTTTCTTGTCTCCAAAGGCAATCAATTTGTGCCCCAGAGTCTGAGGATTCATGGGCTTCTTTTAATTTTACACGTCTGCACGTGCTTCCTCCTGCATGATTTGGTCCTGAGGAAGTGACCCACCCACAACTCCACAGAGCTAATTAACCCCATACTGAGCGTTTTTTTCCCCTCATTTCACACATCCACTCAATGCTTTAAATGACCCAGCAGTAGCATGATCAGATGATTTTTTTATTCTTCTCCGTGAGGAAAGCACAGTGATAGGAGACCTAGGGTATATCTGCTCTAATTCAAAACAGCAGTGTAACCCGAAAGTAACCAAATAACATTTTATCAGAGGGTGCAGAAATGCTAAAAAAAAGTTTGAATTAAACAGTTTCGTGTTACTTGTTCAACATACCGAGGTTTCTATTTTAAATAACAAATAATACATAATAAATACTGAGGTAGAGAAGTTTGATCTATATCCATAATTTTTTTTTTTTTACATCTCATTTTACTAGAAAAGATAAAAAAGACCCAGCCTCCCTCCTTGTCTTTAGCAGCTTCAAGAGAAGGGCCAATGAGAAAATAATATAATTCATCTTATTTTTTTTTTTTTTCCACTTCAAGGAACAGGCTCAGGTTTTCCCAGATTTATTTTTGCCAAAGTGAATGACTTGAAAACTCTGAGATGATCACTGTTTTCTAACTTTTCAAAAAAGAAAAAAGTGAACATGATGATGGTGGGTGATTTAATGGAATCAGCTTGTCAATGTGATGAAACTGAAAATGCTTTTACAGAATATGTCCACATGCTAAAATAAAAAAAAGTCTTTAACATAATGTATATAGCATAGAGTGGTTTTTGTCATGGCAAAAGAAAGGAGTATCATTAATTTAGACAGTAAGTGTAAGGTTCTGCTAGAAACCCTCATGGATAAATTACGGAAATACTTCTTGGGCGGACAAACAGAACCAGACAAGTCCCTAGTTCTTTTCGAAGCTATTGGGAGAGCCATCAGATTTTAAGTCTGTCATCTCTGCTACATGATAAAAATAATTCTGGGCTATTTCCTTCGGTTATACTAGTCTGTGGCTTCAGAATTTTAAAGATTTATACATAAATGAAAAAGAAAATGACCTCCCCTGAATGTCCATCTTAGGCCGACTATCAGCTCTCTCACATTCTCAACAGCATGTGTGCCAAGTTGGCTCATTCTGGTAGGACTCGGTCATAGAGCATGCACTTTTTGTATGAACTTTCAACCTCCTTTTCCTCTGCAAAGTGATTTATGCACACACTAATAAATGCCCAAGAATTCCATAGTTCTTAAGCACAGCAGACAGTCAGTACAAGGGGAAATGAAACCTATCTAACATTTAAAATTTTTGTTTGAAGTGTCTTAAAAACTATGCTTTGGAACCAAAGACCTTGTGAAAGTTCTAAAACACATTCACTATCGCTCCCTAAGCTTCTGGTAGGTATGGGTGCCAACTGGGAGGGTTAGGTGAGTAAAACCGATTCAGGATGGAAAGAAGAGGGTACAATGAGCCACACTTTGTTTTTTTATCTTCAGTGGTCAGAAATTTTTTGACATATATCCTAAATCAAGCTCTTTCATGTGTGCCTCTAGCCTTTGGCTGAAACTGCTTCATCTGGTAATCCTAAAATTGGGTTGTTGTGATTTCAAAGGCTCCTGCCCATCAGACTTTTCCAGCCTCACTGATGTTTGGGATTCTGAAGCTATTGCCATGGCCTATGAAGCCGAAACCCTTACCACCTCTTTGAACTTATTTCCCATCACTTTTCTGTAAAATTGTTCCAACTAACAATAGAATGTGGTTACCTAGATGGGTGAACAAGAAGAGGACTGTGAATGGGATTAAAATAAATAAATTAAAAATTAGTCACTTTATACCCTTGTTAAAATTCAACTATCTCATTGGGGAACCTAACAAAGTTTCTGAACTCTTCTTGAGAATTGGTTAGATAAGGGAGACTATGCAAAGAACTGCTCAGATGGAGGCATGTATTAATTCATTAACTTAACAAATGTTTTTTCAGAGTCTATTTTTAACCACTTTGCTAACTGGACTCCACACCTGCTCTCAAGGACCTTTCATTCTAATGTATACTTTCGAAAGTTATACCTCCATTACCACTGACAGGTTTATTAGTCCACTTAGGTAAGTTATCATAAACATAACAACCCCTCTTGTTCCTTATTCGTTCTTTCCAATTGCTCTTTGACATCGACTAAGTCCTCATGAATGACTTCTTTATTATGGTCTATATTATCAACTCTGCTAATTCCTACTTAGGTAAGAAACCGCTTCTCCACCACCAATTATTTTCTTTTGCAAACAGCAGAGAAAATGTTAAAAAAGTCTGCCCAGAACTATTTAAGTGTTAGAAGTGGGTCCTTACAAACTTATTTCAAACAAACTTATTACAAACTTATTTCATTTTGGGGGCCTCAGCCCCTAGGAAGCATATCTTGAGTTACAGGCAAATTATGAATCAGGTCTGCCAGACACAGCACTCACTACTCTCCAAGATAGGACATTTCAGCACCCCCCAAAAGATCCTAGTCTCATTCAAGTAATCTCAAACTCAGAGAGGATTTAATGGAGCACATGTCTCTGGTCTCTAGGCTCCTTATAAGGAGGTATCCCTCCATCATATTTTAGTCTTTTCTAAACTTAGCAATCTTAGGTCAGTTTCAGTGAACATGATAGAAAGAACACTAACTCCTCCTCAACTTATTAAAATTTTCTTCCTCATACGCCTTTTTTAAAAAAATGGAACAATGTAATATATGTACAGAGCAGCAAGTGTTCTCTCCCCACTTCTTTTAGGTATTTCCTTTTTATTACAAACGGTGCTGATGGAATTATAAATACCATTGTTTTACCTCCATGTTAATACTCTTATTATCTTGCATAAACAGAAGTGAACAAATACGTACATGACACCAATCAATCCTTTCTTTAAAAATGCAGTTTTCATCTTTCTAAGTAATACAGGAAGAATTAATGAACTCAACTTGTAGTTTACCTGTTTATATTTTGAATGTTAATAACGTAAAACCAAATTATTGTAGAGTTCTTTTCAGATTTACATCAGCCATTAACACTCTCCATGCCAGACTGGATAGGAGGGAGGAACTAATGACAATAGGTCTGACTCCCCAGGGTCCACGGGTAAGGGGCTTGAGGGGCTGGAGAGGATGTTAAGCTGACCTGTGGCATAGGTAGGCAGTGAAAAGACTATTTTTGTAGAACAAATGGCTCAGAGGAGGCCATTTGGGGCATTAGGTGAGAGGAATATCACAACCAAACATAAAAGCACTATTAGAGGACTAGGGCGAAGGGAAATCACTACTTGTTCCATCACCTCGTTGGTTTTCCTTCTTCCCTAGTGTGCTTTCTCTTTCCATCATGACATACTCTCTCCCCTCCATTCTTCAAGTTCTTTCCTTTACCTCTTTGTAACACAGAATCATGCAGGGACAATTTTAGAGGATAGTAAAACCGAAAAAGAATTTAGAGAAGACTTGTGACAATAGACTTTACATTATATATATATACAGGCAAATACAACCTATATTTGATTGACCAAGAACTAGAAACTGGGACTTTTGAGATTTAAAAAATTCATGGTATGTCTGGTCATATTAATCTCTAGGCCAGCAGGTTTTAGCTGTGCTGTAACGAGTTTTAACAGAGTCATGAGAAGGGAAAAATTGGAATTTTATAGGGACTTATATTTGCAAGGAAAAAAGGAACTTCATTAGGGTTGTTTATTGAAATGCCCCTCAAACTATTTTTTTTAACTTACACACAGACAATATCAAAAGAGGGAGTGTAAAAATTTTCACAGCATTAGGAAACCACTAAACCCAGTGATTATGTTCATCACAGTCACTCAAGCAAGTAGAGGATAAGTAGAGCATGGTATCTCACAGTGAATAACATGGTTGGCTACTTCACCAATCTGACATCTGGAGACTAGGTCCCTGGGAACAGGGCTCTCCTTACGAATACCACAGAGAGATACCAGGGTTCATCTGAATGCATAGGGCATGAGGGGTTAGCTATACAGTGTCATCCAGGATGTACCTGAAAGTATTCTCTATCCAAGCACCAAATTTTTAGCTCTGTCTTCTTGGAAAAAAAATTCCAATCCGAAGCTTATGAGAATACTTTATTTGGTCACTGAGTGGGGGGAAGGTTACTGAGACAAACCATCACATTCAATGCCTAAAGGCAGGAGGAAACAAGGAAAAAGACACACAGAAAGGGAGAATGTGTGCCAAAGGAGAGATTGCCAGCTCTGGAGACTCACTAGTAAAATAAATAGAGAATCTTAGAATGAGAGAAATAAACAAGCATGCTTTGAGGGAAACAACAGTACACTTTTGGAATCTGAGGCAAAAAAGTAAAAATATTTGCCTCTTGCCAATTATTATCACCATTGCCCCATTTATTCTACTTTTATATATACAAGTAACGTGCTTTCCCGAAGGATCCTCAAGCTGAAACAATGGTGTTAATGATGGCAAAGCCATTAAGCTACATGAAGTTAAGTTATTTGGCAGAGTTGGGAATGAAATCCTAACCTGCAGGCTTTTTCTCAGTCTAGTCTATGCCCTCCAAAGTGTTCATTCTATTTTCTGTGATTTCTTTCAGACTGATGTCAAAAGATATGTGTGGTATGGGCAGGCTTCCTTATTAGGATATACATGGCTCTAGAAAACAAGAACTTAACCTTCTCACCAAAGACTTTCCGACATTCACTTTTTCCCTCCTTTTACCCCCCCAGACTATTAATCTCCAGTTTCTTCTCTATCATCGAGGATCCCAAGGTTGTTAACTTTAAAGACTTCTGCTGGCTCCATTAATTCCCTCATCTATGGTTCTCAGGTGTACCCAGCTAGTTCTTGAGCCCAGATGAACACACTTATGCGTGTTGTCCTCAGCTCCCAGGCTGCTGAACAATGCTGGACTGCCCAGACTGTATAGGTTGGGGCCTCTCCAGATTCCTGGTTCCCAGCTGGTGTTTCAGAAATGCTTTACGGTTCTTTTATTATTCCCAGTCATTTGCCTTTTATATTCCCATCTTCCGTTTATCACTCTAAATAACTCTTAACTTACCTCCTACTCTTCATTCTGAAGTAACCTTGTCTCTTTTCTTCACAGAGAAGCAGAGGTCATCAAATAACATCTCTTACCTCCACTTCTGTCAGAATCCACCCATCACATCTCAGAGACCTTTTTCTCTAGTGCTGATGACCTGCTCCAGGATCTTATTATATCAATTACTTCTTTCTTCTGTCTTTTCCTTTTTTTTTTTGCTGTCTGCCAACATGCTTCAGCTGCCCTCATTTAAAACAATAGCAACCATAACAAATTAATAAATAACGAACCACGTTCCGTAGACCTGATTTTTCCCTCTTTTGTACCACCTCCAAGCTTCCTAAAACCCAGACTTATTTCTCAATGTATTAAAATTTGGGTTCTTGAGCTGTTTCTAATTAAACTGCCAAGGTCACCAAAAACCTCTGAATTGCTAGTTCCCAAGGTCCATTCTCTAACCTCATCATTTTATTTCTTTCTTTTTAAAGTCAGGTTCCTTGATGAATAATTTACACACAATTCACCCTTTTTAATACCCTTCTATAGTTCAATAAGTTTTGAATTCTGTACTGGTTCCTTGATGTCTATAAAATAAAGACCAAATGCCTTTGATTCATACACAGTTTCCTTCAGATCTTTAGCAGTCTTCCCCACAAAACTTACTATTGGTCACACATTATTCAACAAAATATGGTATGTACATTCATGCCTCTTGAATGTTTTCCATGTTCCCTCTCTATGTTACAAACATACAATTTTTTGTTTAGTATAGTAGATTATATTAATATCATCATATCAATTTCCACATAGACTCATGAAACAAGATGTTATTTTGACAAATTGATGTTTTCAAAATAGAAATTAACCATCAAAACGGTACCACCTGAATGAAGATTTGTTATTTTAGTGTTATTGAGAACTGTGTCCTCCCCAAATTCATATGTTGAAGTTCTAGCCCTAGTACCACAGAACATGACTATATTTGGGAATAGGGTCATTGTAGATGTGACTAATAAAGTTAAGATCAGATAATACTGGAATGGGGTGGGTCCCTAAGCTAATATGATGAGGTCCTTATAAAAGGGGAAATTTGGACTTGGATATGACACAGGGAGAATACCATGCGAAGATGAAGTCAGAGATCAGGGTGATGCTTCTACAAGCCAAAAAACATCAAATATTGCCAGCAAACCCCAAGAAGTTAGGAGAGAGGCAAGGGACAGATTCTTCTTAGAGCCCTCGGAAAAGACTAACCCCATGGATACTATGGCTACTGTGGATACTGTGGATCTTGGGTGTCTAGCCTCTAGAACTGTGAGACAAAATTTTCTGTTGTTTAAGTTGCCAGTTTATGGCACTTTGCTACGGCATCACTAGTAAATGGACACACTTAGTAAATGAACCATCTTTGAGTACATGTGAATATTCATTATCTCATTCACTTATCAAATACAAGTGCCTACTATGTGCTAGATACTGTTCTAGGATGTTAGGATGCATGACATCAAAATATATTTGTTGAATGAATGAATAAGAACTTGATTGTGTTCCTGCATTTTTGATGCAGTAATAAGCAATTAATCTATCACTCAACATAGGATTGATTTAATGAATGCTTACACTTATTCATTCAACAAATATTTACTGAATACTTACTATGTGTCAAATACCATTCTGGGCACAGAGGATAAAGTTATTGAGAGGACAAGTTCTCCAACTTCATGGAGCTTAAAATCTAGTGGGAGAAAAAGACATCAATGAAGAAAACTAGTAAATAAATCACATAATTTCTCTCTGTGCCCCACACTGACAATTATACATGCTTATCCTCTAAACCCTGTAATTCGTGAACAATGCTCAGGGCATCAGTAATATTTTAAAATATTCCTAAATATCATGCCCTGTTCTTTCCCTTACAGTGCTACAATCTCTAAATAAGCCTGAAAGATCCCTAAGATTAATGAACTTAAGCTGTTCTCTAGACTTTCTGATATAAGAATGCTTTTAGGAATTTACATGTTACTTTAGGGTCTACAAGATAATGATCAACACAATAAAGTCTGATAGTGGGTATAGGGTAACCCACAAGAAGTATATGGGGTAAAAGTGTAGGCAGAGCACCTCAAAGACTGGGTTTCTCAGTCAGTCAACACATATTTCTTAAGCACTTACTGTGTGCCAGTCCCTGTGCTAGTAGAACTGTGGGTAGAACAAGAATGATGCTGAGCCACACTGAGCTTATAATTGACAGGGAAACACCTGAACAACTAATTTCACAGTCCGTTCCTTAATTTTGATTACGATAAGGGTATATGAAGAGTGTTAGGAGAACAACTGGGGTGGGGAACTTTGCCATGAGGATTTTGTGAGAAGGCTTCCTTGAGGAAGTGATGCCTGAACACTGCTTTGGGGCTGGGGTAGGGGTGTTTGTTTGATCAGGGATCACAAAGTCTTATGTTTCTTCTTCCTCATCTCCTTTCATCCACGTGCACACATTTCAAACACTTAAAAGCATTCTTCAAATATACTAAGAACACCAAAACTAAACACAAGAGAAGGACTCTCCAGAGGAAAGAGGCCAAAAATAGAAGAAAAAAACCCCCTAATCTCACCATTTGTTTTGAAAACACCCAAAATGATTAAAACATATTATAAACTAAAACATATGAACTAATCACTTGCCAAGTTTCATTTTTAAATCAGTGCCGTTTTTGAGGTTCATAAACTGAGAAAGAGTCTTCAAATGCGAACTTGTTTTTTCTTTTCTTGGCCCTCAGTTGGCTCAAAGCATTTGCTGTTAGGCAAAGGGTTCCAGCTGATTAGGAACATGCGGCACACATCCGCTAGAATGTAAGCTCCACGAGATCAGGGCTTTCTTTATTCATTATTTCAGCCCTGATAAACAGAAGAGTGCCTGGAAGGTAGTTGAGATTCAACAAATATGTGCTGAAGTATCCACTGAATGAATATTCTGGGCCTTTGAAGGAATTCTGTAACTTTCTTTTCTTACTCAAGTCACATCTTGCCTTAGGGTCTTACCCTGGGACAGTTTTTGCCCCCCACCAGGGGACATTTGGCAGTCATCAAGACTGAAGAAGTTGCTACTGGCATTTAGTGGGTGGAGGTCAGAGATGTTGCTATATAACTTACAATGTACGGGACAGACCTGCACAACAGAGATTTATCTGGCTCCAAATGTCAACAAGGCCAAGGTTGTAAAATGCTGCCTTAGGCCCTTTGTTTCTATTGGGTTGTACCTGGGAGTTCAATCTCCATATATCTGAGAGGAAACGGAGTCCTCAAGGAAGCAACCAAAAGGGTTTTCTTAGTTCATTCTCCTTCCTTCCTAAAAGAACTGTCTTTACCCTAAGGCACAGTGGGAGACAACCATTTTGCCTTTGCCCTCACTGGGTCAATCTGCAGTTGTTTTGGGGGAAACCACCTGAAAAAGTCTGTCCATACAATGGTAGTGGATAATTTTTATAGCTTACTGGAGTTTACCTATGAAAATAACCTGATTTCAGTAAAATTAGCTTGTTTACAGACTAGTCATATATCTCTAAGAATAAGGCACGTCATCCTCCCCTAAGTCAACCAGTTTATCCACGTCTGGTCAGAAACTATGCAGCAGTCTAGCTTTACTCATGACAACTAAGATCAACTTCACGAATTCCAACAAAACCCAACAATGTGCCTGGGTAGAAAGACTGGGTTCATAGCATTTCCTCTGCTCCCTTCCTTGCCTGAATATTAAAATAGTATTATCTGATCCCAGTTTCAATGGGGGGGGGGGACCTCCATCGTGCCAAAGGAGTGCATGTGCCGATTTCCCCACTATGATGGTTGCTCCGGTAATCTTGGTATTGTGGCATGTGTCTCAGTTACCATAGAGACTGCATACACTAACAGTGTAGCATTGAGGGATAAAGATAAGACACAAGAAAGAAAGTGAGACTGCCAATGAAGAGGCACAGCAAAGAGAAGTCCCTGACAATCAGATTCTAGAAATTTGGGACAACAGAGATTACAACTACTACTCTAAAATACATACCCTTTGCATTCAAAGGCTGCTTCTCTCAGGAAAATTTCAAGTATGAGGAGAAAGAACAGATACAAAACATTTTAAAATGAAAAGGTAAATAAATGAACCTACCAAGGCATAGAGGTGATTAAAGTGGTATGGCCAGAAAACATATTTATATAATTCAAGGGAAGGAAAAAATTAGTAATCTAAGAGCACAGTGAAATTAGAAGTTATATTTCTGTAGGATGGCTGACATACAGAGAGGCTGGCCCTTAGGGAGTAACTTAAGTTCTAAGTGTTTCTTTCTACTTCACTGCAAGTGGAAAGAAAGAAAAAAAAAAGATGATCTACCTCTCATTTGTTAACAGAGGTCTTCTTAAATAGCCCAATGGTTTGTGTTATGACAGATGAATATGATCTATGCCAGTCAAAGAAAATCTGACAAAAACTCTGAGTGAATACATAAATCAGGGGACATTGTTCACGATGCAAATAGGCTTATTCCATAGTTTCTTAAAATAATGAGAGCTTAGAGTTCACTAACAGTGTGATCTTACAGATGTTCTTTTTCTCCTGCATTCAATTTTGAGGTATCCTGTTGTTACAGAGATCAGGCATGTATGTAAGGTAAACAGCTCAGGGGTTGAACTATAGATGTTTTTAAATAAAAAGGAGGGTGGGGATAGGATATGGGCTGGTGTAGGGGAGGAGTGGGAGTGCATTTAAGAGAAAATTAGTTTAGGAAGATGTCAGATAAGTGATCAGAAGTTCCTTGATGTCCAGGTCATATCTGGCAATGTTTTATTACACATACTTTCATATTACTATGTCCACTGCCCACTGTATACCCATGATTCCCAGTTTTAGTTATCATCAATATGTTAATAGCTCTCAAATTTGTGTCTTGAGCCATTAGTTCTCTCCTGACCTCTAGCCCTCTGTATCAAAAGACATACTGGACAATTTCAGTTGGATATCTCAACATGTCCAAAGCTGAATCATCTTCTTCCAAGTTTCTCCTCTTCTTATGTTCCTTATGTGAGTGAACAGGATCACTATTTACCCATCTGCCCAAACCCCATACCTGGGAACCATCTGTTGCTTTTTCATCACCCCTCAAATAATCACCAGATTTGTAATTCTAATGTAATTCCTTTTAATAACTGAGGGAGGCTTTTATGCATAGAATGCGATATTTACAGCTAATTGGGTTTAAAACTATTGTGTGTGTGTGTGTGTGTGTGTGTGTGTGTGTGTGTGTATCTCTGTATACATACACATTACTCTACTGATCTAATAACTTCAGTGTGAAATAAGAAAAACAAACTTTCAGGAAGGGTGAGGTCACTAGGTAGAAAATTTAGAACCTTAAACAATTTCAACTGTCAGTAAGAGGGTTAGAAGAATGAGAGTTAGGGCCTGCTTTCAGAATACCTTCTGGAATCATTCCAACAAGGTCACCAATGAACAACTGAATATTTTTGTAGTAACTATAACAATGAGTGATTCTAAGTCTATATCCTACAAAATGACTTTTACAATACATGTCTTCTAAGTTCAAGTTCCACTCTTACCTACTTCTTTCACAATCACTTTCCACTTCATAGCCTGATAAAGATAGGCAGTATTTTGTTTTCCTCATCAACCAGGTTTCTTCATTCTAGTGACCTTTTACTTATTGATGTTTCTCACATTTCTAGGTCTCTTGTTCCCATTGCACCACATTAGCTCAGGTCTCTGTTATCTGTCACTTGTGATATTGTAACAGTCCATTGTGCTATGTTCTCTTCTGTTTCTGAGCCTTAGCACGTGTCACTACTTGTGTCTAGAATGCTCATATTCCCTGGTAAACATTTACCAAATGAAAAAAATAAGTACTTTAGATGTTGCTGCTTTGGGTGCTAAACAGAAATAGTGACCTATCTAATATTCTGGATAAACCTGCATAAAGTGCACTTACTTTCAAAATTAATTTTGAAGAACCTTAAAATTTTGCCATGGAGAATCAAGGGGCCCATGCCACAGTATTAAGTTTTGCATTTAATAAAAACACTTGCAAACTCAAGGAAAGAAACACTCATTCTTTCTTCATTCACCCAGCAAATTTTTACTAAGCACCTTTATATACCAGGTACTATTCTAGACACTGGGGACTTCTTAAAATACAAACCAGACAAAAATCCTGGAAACCATACAAAAAATCCTATAATTATTGCGCTTATATTCCATCTTGCGGGAATAAATATGTAACTAAAATGTATATCTGAAGGGAGTAAATGCTGTGAAGAGAAATGAAGCAAACTGGGGTGTGGGAAGCACCATTTTAAAAATGGTGGTTATGAAAGCCTTACTTAGAAATGAAAACTGAGGGGTGCCTGGGTGGTTCAGTTGGTTAAATGTCTGGCTTCAGCTCAGGTCATGATCCCATGCTCCTGGGATCACCCCGCATCACAAGGGAAAAGCAGGCTCCGCGCAGAGAGGGGGAGCCTGCTTTTCCCTCTGCCCCTCCTCCCTGCTCATACTCTCTCTCAAATAAATAAATAAAATCTTAAAAAAAAAATGGAAATTGAGCAAATACTTGAGGTGGTGAGCAAACAAGACTCATCTGGGAAAAAGCATTATGGGAAGTGAAAAAAGCCGGTGCAAAGGCCAAAGGTGAAATCATGTACAGTAGACATGGAAGCCAAAGAGGCCAAGGGAGCTTGAGAGGAGTGAGTGAGGGATCAAGTGCTAAAGAAAACCACTGAAGTTAACCAGGGGCAACAATGTGTAGGACCTTTTGGAATACCATAAAGACTCTGACTTTTCCTTTGAGTAGATGGGGACTCTTAGAGAGTTCTGAGCAGAGGAGTGACAAAGTCAGACTTAATTATGTTACATACCTTACAAAGATCACTCTGGCTACTGTTTTGTGAATAGACTGTAAGTGGAAGGCCAGAAGCAGGGAAGATAATTAGGAGGCAACTCCAATAATCCAGGCAAGAGATGGTAGTAGCTTGAATCAGGGTAGTAGCGGTGGTGAGGATAAGAAATTGTTAAGATTCTGAATGTATTTTGGAGGCAAAACTACAGAATTCATTGGTAAGTTGAATTTGTGACAGAAATAAAAAAGCTGGGAGAGAAATGAACTTTTGAGTTGAACAACTCTGAGGATGGAGGTGCTATTTACTAAGGTGGGGAAAACCATATTTGCTGAATACAATAAGGAATTCCACTGGGAGTTGTTGGGTCCCTCACGTCCATTAGGCTCACGGTGGAGACAATGAGTAAGCAATTGAACATGTGAACTTAGAATTCAGGGTAAGGGCCTGGACCAGAGCTACAAGCTTGAACCATAGCTGGGGTGTGACTCTGAAGGAAGTGGATGGAGATAAAGAAAAGAGAAGGCTCAAGAATTGAGCTCTAGGAGCTTCTGGTTTTTGCATGTTGCAGGGATGAGAGTACATTAGCAAAGAAGTCTGAGAAAGAATGGCCCAGGAGATGGGGGGGGGGGGATCAAGCAAATGTGGGGAACTGAAAGCCAACCAAGCAAAGAAAATTTTAATAGTGAAAGAAGTAGCCTTGGAAAACAATGCTGGTAGATGGGGAAAGATGAAGACTGAATTAGTTAACGGATTTGTCAACTTGGAAGTTACTGGTGAATCTTAATGGTGGGTGCAAATGCTAGTTAGAGAAGGATCAAAGAGAATTAGAGAGTAGAAGTAGAGTGCTTGTCGTGATTGTAGGCATTTCTTCAGAACTCTGGCTATAGAGGGAATCAAAGGAATGGGATAGTAGCTGGCAGGGAGTGTGGGGTTAGAAAAGGGTAATTTTTAGACTGAGAGAACTTACATGTTTGTATGTTTATAGGAGAGATTTGGAAGAGAAGGAAAATTGGTAAAGTACGAGAAAGAGGGGAGATTTTTCAGGAGCACTGTGTATGAGTGTGTGAGTGGGGTGGGACTGACTGAAGGCACAGTGAGGGGTGGGCTGAGACAGCAACACACAAGGATTATCCACAGTTATAGGGGAGAAGACAATGTGTGGGCATGCATGCAGATGGGAGGGTAGGTGTGCTGGAGAGCCAGTGTTCATGCAAGTTCTTTTTTGACTATTTCTATTTTTTCACTGAAGTAGGAAGGAGGGTCATAAGTTGAGAGTAAGAATAGGGAGGGAAATGTTGAAAGTTTGAGAGAAGGAAAGATGAAATGCTCTTGTGGAGATATGGGGAAGTAAATGGACAGGGAAGCACAATATCATTGCAGGGCAGCACTAAGAACCCTTTGGAGTGATCGGGAATTTACAGTGAAAGTCATCACTTTACCTGCATGTTTTTCTCCAGCCACAGTCAGCTGGCATGCAGGCCTACAAAAGGCACGGAGCTGCATATGATCATGATGGTTGGGATTTGCCAGGAGAGGACAGTGAAGCAAGAGAAGATCAAGGACATTAAGGGTGTGTGCAAGAAGAAGATTACAATCATTGTCCAAGGAATCTAAACTATATGAGGAAGTGAGAATATGAGGGCCGAAGGGTAGAACTGATGAATGAGAGCTCCAGTACATTCTGGAGTTGTTGCCTTAAGGGAACTGTGAAAGTATGAGGTGGTGGCTGAAGAGTGGGATGCTTGAAATGGAGATGATGGAAAAGTTGTGATTATTAGTAATGACAAGGTCTAAAGTATAACTGCAGAAGTGAAGAGCTGTGTTAGGGTGAAGGACAGATCACGAGACAATCAAGGAATTGAGACCCTAGGTGGTGGAAGGATTACATATTTTAACGTAGAAATGACCAGGAATTCTGATGAGGGAAAGACAAAAAGAGTGCTAGTGAGTCAGTGACTAAAATCTGTAAGAAACTGGAGGTGGCAACCAAGGCTTAGTGGATCCCTGCAAGAAGGATTATGGGAGCAGGGAACTCTCTGACCTCCTCCCCAACTTTTCCTCCCTTAATTTTCATCTTCCCGGTTGATATGATGGGCATTAGCAAACTTCTGATTTCCCAGCCTGGAGAGCTACAAATCACCCATGACATCACTTTGTAATTTCTCTTTAAATTACATAAACGTCCTAAGAATTTTCACTTTCAAATATTTACTCTCTTCTCCCAATTTTGGGCCATCACGACTCTTGCCAGTCCCACTCTTTTCCATCATTGAGTTTAATGTTCTTCATGGCACTAATCACTCTCCGAAATTAACCTTGTTTATTTGCTTGCTTTTTGCTGGAGGGAGGTTCTATCTTCCTTCATTAGAATCTAAGGTCCATAAGGGGGAAAGCCTTCTCTATTTTGCACCTGAAACATAATAAGCCCTCGGTAGATATTTCTAGAATGAATTCATCAGTGGCCCCATCATGTTCTGAGGAATCCTCATTTCTCAGTTTCACACACTGGCCCCCTTTACCATCCTACTTGTTTCTCCATACTCTCCTGCTCAAACCATCCATCTCACCCAGCAGGGGCATTTTACAACCCCCAGCCCCCATACACCCTGTTGATTTCCATCCTGACAATTTCATCATGTTTCTCCCTGTTTTTTTGTTTTTTGTTTTTTTTTCCTCCCTGTTTTTAATGTCAGTTCCCTATATACCAATTCTTCAATTCTCACCTTGGGTCCCATCTCCTGGATGGCTTTTCCATGGTTACTCTAAGGCTGGCTGATTTTGCTCTTCCAGAAAATTCTGCTATGCCTAATAACACCAGCAGCTTTATCTTTGCTAATTGCTGAAGGTGTGTCAATCTTATCTTTTCACTTTGAGCATAGGGTTATTTTTGTCTCAGGGATCCTGACTTACATCTAGTGTACTCCCAAAGAACTAACATAATGCAGGACAGATAAGGTTTGTTCAAAAAGAAAAAAAAAAATACCATGGCTTCATTGGACAGTTTCACTGACTTCTGTCTTCCTCAACAATCTGATAAACCTGACTCCCATCCCTACCTTTTACTTCTGCATTTAGGTAAATCTGGCTCTTCCTCCTGCTATATAGATACTGTGTTTAAGACCAGGCCCTTCATCCAACCACACAGAATTCTACACCCTTGCATTGCAATTTCTGTAACTAAATCATTGTCTTTGCCATAGTTCCTGGAGTCTCTTGGCAATTTTGGTGTATTCAGGACATAGCTGCCAAGGCCATCTTTCTTCTTGGTTGATTCTTTCTTTAAAAAAAAAAAAATTCTTGCAATTCTTTTTCATCAAACTTTATGTATCCCCTTGGGGCTGATTTTTCTTTGGCTCCATTCTTGGTCTTGTTCTCCTTCACTTTTTCTAACTATGTTCGGTCCCTGCTTTTCACTTGATTTGCCCTTTGTCTCATTTGAGGGAATCAGCTTTCACACCTTCTTTCAAACCACCCTGTATATTTAGAATAGTTTCTCAAATAATATAAAATTTATAATATTTATGAATAAATGACACAATGCCAAGATATTCTGTCTCTTCTTTCAAATAACATCTGAAGATGCACCTGCACCACTGAGTTCTATATTTAAGATATTGAATAAGTATCATTCATCCATCTGTTTTCATTCTGTCTTGCATTTTTCAGGACCTGCTTCAGAGTTGTATTGTGAGGTCTTTGGGGCTAGAGACTGTCTGGCATAGTTCACAAACTGGCCTTTGCTCTGTATATTCATATTTCTTTGACAAATAATAAATAATAATAATAGCCCACTGTGCATTTTTACATTCCACTCATAAGTCCCTGGAAAAAGGAAAACTAATAAACAGGGATTATAATAGAAACGCTGAGATAAAACTAACCTCTTACCAGGTTTTGCTACAGTAACATAGACTTCTATAGACCGACATTCTAATAAATAATTACCTACTTAAGTCATTTGTAAATTGTTCCTTTGCCAACATTATGTATCATATCAAATGCCTATGTGGTTTATAGGACAGGGAAAAACAAGTAGAACATTACAGCTATGTGGGGGATCAGAGCAAAAGCAGCAAAATAAGAGGTTTACTCTGCTGGGTGCACAGTTTGTAAGAATTAGTCTCACAAGTAGAACTACTTGACAGAAAATGTGCCTGCTCTCCAGCCTCCCCTCTCCCCTCCCCTTTCCCTTCAGCACTCCGCAGCTCTTTTCAATATTGAAAGACTTTCTTTCTCTTTTCTTTCCTCCCTCCCTTCCTCTCTTCCTTCCTCCCCTTTCTTTTCTTCCTTCCCTCCTTCCTTCCCTTCCTCCCTCCCTCTCCCCTCTCCTCCCACCCCCTTCGTCCCTCCCCTCCCCTTCCCTTCCTTTCCTTCCTCTTTCTTTCCCTTCTTCTCTCTATTCTCTTTCTCTCTCTTGATCTCTTTTCTCTTAAATTTCAGGTGGGAAGTATATAATTTTGTGTGAAAATCTGTTTTCCTGTGAATATAACAAATGTTCTGCTTGAAGCTGCTCTATTAAAATGGCAGTATGTCTAACAAAAAAGGGGGACTGTGCTTAATGCCTGGAGCACCGCCTTATTTATCTGCAGATGAGCCACATTTAAATTCCAGTCTAAAGTGAAAACCAAAATGTGCCAATTGACTTGTTACTTCAGTGGCCACTAGATGGCAGGTCCAAAAACCTGACTGGGGCCTCCCTGGAGGGCAATTCTTACATGGGAAATAGATTTGGGGCATTCAATTTGGTATTGGTTTATCAAGAAGTCTCTTCTCTTTGGTGGATAAGACCACATTACTTCACAGGAAAGCATTTTACAGCAAGGTCTGTAGCATACTGTCATCACAATACTCACATACCCAGATGCACCTTATCTTGGGACTTCCAACAACAAACATTCTCAGGTCTGGTATTTATAAATGTTCAGCTGTATTTCATTATTTAATGGTCGTTGTCATGCCTTGCCATAATCTCAAAGGTATAAAAAGTCATTGTCTAACCTGCCTCTGTAGGAACACATGGAGAGGACTCTCAAATAGGCGGGCAGGCAATACACAGAGCTGGACTCTGTACCACTTAATATATATTTATCAGAAGATCCAATTGGGTATTTTATATCTTGGTATATACCTATCTAGATCTGTACCTGTATCTGTATCTTCTTTTCTTCTCTAAAGATTTTATTTATTTGGTTGAGAGAGAGAGAGAGAGAGGGAGAGAAAATGAGTGGGAGGGAGAGAGAATTATAAGCAGACTCCACGCTTCGCACAGAGCCTGATGCGGGGCTCCATCCCCTGACAGTGAGATCACGACCGGAGCCAAAACCAAGAGTTGGATGCTTAACTGACAGAGCCACCCAGGTGCTCCTATATCTATATTTTCTAAACCAGAGGCTGACCATATATTCACATTGTTTTGGAAAAAAGAATGTTTGTCTATGAGACCTATTATTTAATAGAAAAAAATAAGCCTCATGACTGAAACTGACATGAATAAATTTAGGACAAATTCTTTGTTGTACCCAGTATCATTTCCATTTTCTTGCATTGAAAGGGAGGCTTCAAAAAGTGGATCTTATGAGACCATAAAAGAAGTCATTCTGAGGCAAATTATTATAAAGATAGACTGAATCCCTCCCTTCATAATTTTTTTTATCCTTTTTTTTTTTTGTTAGCAGATTATCCTGATATAAGTGATTTGATTACATGGACACTGAGCACTTTTATTTATCTTTTAATTAAAGAATTGACCTTATGATTTTTAAAAGTAAAGAATCACAAGTTCTGAGATAATTTATCATTCTCACTTAAGAAAATATGTTCTAAAGTCAATTGTATTTTTGTACAAAAGCTGTGACATGCATTCTGATATACATTTTAGCATTGATACCAATTAAAATTTTATAACAATGAAAGCAACACAAACTCATTTATAGCCATCCAGCTCACTTACCAATAACCTTTGGTTCCCTTTATCCTTTGAAATTAAGGTAAAAGACTGACATTAAACATGCTGATTTCATCTATGCTGGCTCTGTATATTTGGACCTGAGACATGAGAAGAAGAGGATGTATATATACAGTGGCCCTCAGATTAAAAAAGAAAAGATTTCTTTTTCTCATGAGAAGTACATATGGACTATCCTGATTACCAAAGAAGAGATTTTACATCAGTACTAACTGACTTCCTTTAGTTTGGCAGTGGAATTTAAAATACGATGACAGAAACAATTTATGATGAAGCGCCATGGTTATTTCTACATAATTGTGTTGACTGGAATTTAACCCTCACTCCTCTCCCGTAAAAATTCTACAAAATTTTGTAGGTACAAAATTGTACCTCCCTCATAGAGAGAGCTCTGGAACAGCAGCTGAGGCCTGGGTTCTACCCTGGTTTCAACAATGCCTCACAGAGTGAGACCCAGAGGGCATGGGCTCCCCAGGCTCTTCTTCCTTACCTCTCAAATTAAAAAAAAAAAGCCTGATTCCTCTCTGCTTTAGCATTTAATATCCAGTGAAGTAAACTAGTATGCATTACAGACTTTTTTTTTCTCTGAAATAGATGAATTTTCTCAGATGAGAGAACAATGTTGTCAAGGAGCTAACATGGAAAGCTAACACGTCCCTACCACCATTGTGGACCCAACCCATGGAGGTGAAATTGGAACAGCTCATTCCTTCAACCCTCCCTTTTCCCATTCTGTATCACTCTTCCATGGACTCCTCCATTGCCTCTAAATCTAAATCATACCCCTGGGACCTTCCCTGAGCCCAGGCAATCTCTGGCTAATATGAAAAAGCCCTCTGCTTTTCCTCTTGGGCACATAGCTCAATTCCATTTCCCAGCCCTCTGTGCAGATGGCTACAGCCTTGTGACCAAATTCTGGCCAGTGGGATGTCAGCAGACATGACATGAGCTACTCCTGCCCTGACCTCCCCCCCGCCACCCCCGCCACCAAAACAATCCTTTGCAATTATTGCTCTTTCTCTTTAACAGTTTTCTGACTAGAAGTCACATCCAAGTTGACCTTGGAAGCTGCGTGCTATGGATGACAGAATCCCTGCCAACCTGGATCCTTGGCCAGTCTTTACATAAGCAAAAGAGAAACTTCTATTGCTTATGTTTATTGGTTATGTTTATTGGTTATGTTTATTGTTTATGTCTTCTAAAAGCCAATATTATCTTAACTAAGAATTCCCCTAAGCCAGAAATTGGCTGTCTCTCCAGACACTTTACTTATGTTTCTTTGACCATGTTTTCACCATGTAATGAATTCTTTACTGGTGTGTAAGATGTTCAAGGACAGTACACATTTTATTCACTTTCTCATCCTCCACAGAACTCTAGTTGAAAAAATGTTGAATAGAACATAACTGTTTTGGAAATTATAAAAGGTGGTTAAAAACAAAACAAAACAAAAAACAACCCTAGCTTTTTTGTCTTCTCTTATTTAGGTGGAAGGTAGGGATGATGGGTTTTTCTGGTGTAGAAATGTTAATATGATATCCACAGCCTCTTCATGCAGTTTGTAGACTACCTTCCTAAGAACTGTGCTCCCCAAATAAAGTGCACATTAAATATTTTGAAAAGTTAAAACATTACCAAAGGAAGGGATAAGTGAAGGGATAAACTGAGAAACATGAGAACAAAGGGATTAAAAAAAAATGTGAGTTCCATGGGGCTTCTACCACCATTACCACTAATGAAATTATCGCTATAAACTATTATCTCAAAAAGAGCACTGCACTTTTGGTACCTCTCTCAGTGTCAGTATTAACCTCTTCTGAATCAAACTCTTTAGACATTTTCTGTTTTATTTTTAGTTGGCCTCACCACAGCCCCTCCCTGCAACACCTCACCCTTGGTTTCCTCGATACTAGCCTCATTTTCCCACTCTCTGTCACTGACAGTCCTCTCTTGACTTTTTTTGGCTCCACTTTTTTGTCCACTCCTTGAGTACTAGAATTTCCTTTTATTCTGTACGGTTTTTCTCCTCACAACTTCTAGAATCATGTCATCCAGTCTTATATGGCTTCACCTACTACTTCCTGACAAGTAACTCCTGAATCTTTACCTCCAGGCTAGCACTTTTTCTGGAGCTCCAGATCTGTATTGTCTATGGTCCCTGGATATTTTAAGAAAATCTAAGCATCTTGCAGCAACCTTAAACACAAGTCCCAAATGAAAAGCATTACTTGCCTTTCTTGGCAAACTTCTTCTTTTTCCTTCCATGTTACCTCTCTTGGCAAATGACATCAAGTTAGACATTTTAAACTTTCCTAACCCACCTCTTCGTCCCTTATCTAAATTAGCTAATTAAGTTCTAAATCCTAATAAGTGTCTTTTTGGTTCTTTTGAGACTTTTAGCCTAGGTTTGAAGACTGGAGAACTGAAGGCCAATTAAAAATAGGACTTCTTTTACCACAATATCAGAGACTTACTACTTACTAAATTTCTTCACAAAAACACATAAAAAAGGCAAGAAGGATGAAATGACCAAAAAAAAAAAAAAAAGATTTTCATACCCTTCCACCATACCTAAGTTACACTATAAACCAGCAGAGAACCATGGGAGTGAACATTCTCACATTCCATTTCTCAAAATTGGGACTGATTTAAAACAAAATTGAATAAACGAAAGGAAGGATTTTTGCAGAGGTGATAGGACGGGAGCTTTGCTCATCGCCATTCCTTTGGTAACTTTGCAAAAAAGATTTAAAGGAATGTTTCTAATGGCTCAATCCATAGAACCTCAGGGCCCATGGTTTTCATTCATTTATTTTTAAGTGTTACATTTTTCCACTGACATTCAAATGAGATTTCCCTTCATCTAATCAGTTGCTTTGATTTCTTGGTCCTAAAATTCATTCTTCAGTGTTTTCCTCAATTCTTCAACATCAGTAATAACTTCCTATAGCAACTGCGGTCCTTTTTCTTTCCCTGGTGATGTATTTATCATCTATTACAGAAAACCTCCTCTTTGCTTCCTCCCTTTGCACCACCAGCTCTAACATCTTAAATTTTCATTTGACATACTGCTTACCTAAATTATTTCATGTGTGTTCCCATCCATGGAAATTCATTTTTGTGTGACATAAATCCCTACCCTATTCTATTTCACAGTAATAAAACTTTATACTGAATTGCCAAAGAGATAGGTAACCAAGCACGCAGTTTAAATTAAGTGCAAGATACACATGTTTGAATATTCTGCTCTCTGTCTAAGATGTGTAGAGACAGGTCCTGTTTGTGTCTCAGCATTCTGTCATCTGACTCCAACTGCTGGAGTTAAATCATGTAAAAACACTTTTCTTACTTTGATTCAAAAGTAACTTCTGCTATGGAAAAAAAAGCAGCACAGTAAGGAAATCATATGTGTATTAAAAAGTCTCTTCTAAATAACAATTACAGCTGGATTCAGTCTATGAAAGATGCTCTATGACTTGAGCACAGGCCAGTGAGATTAAAACTCTTCCAGGGTTGGCATTCTCATTGATTGTTCTTCTTCAGTATTTTTAATGGTTTCTAGTCCTTGTCCACACTAACCTTTGCTAGTTGTTGTAGCCATGGTAAATATCTTATTTATTGGATTTTATTAGCATTTCAAATTTTGACATTTGGAAAAGCACAGTCCTCCTTCTTTTTCAACCTGTCATTTTTAATGTATAAGTGTCCAGGATTTTTCCACTTTTAAGTTTCTCTTTCCTAGCTTCAGAAGATTATAATTTTGGCAAGTCAGACTTACTTTGTTAATCTGTGGCCCCAACATTTCAGTTCCATACCACAAAATTTCAGTCAGAGGCATTATTCATGTGATTTAGGTACCAACGTTTACTTCAGCCACAATTATTTGGCAAATTTCTGGCGAAATAAATTTTGGCTGAATCACCTATTGAATTATTCAATCACCTATTGAATTATGTTGATTATCCACCATTTTTGGTAATATGATAGCTATAATGCTAGACATTCACATAGCACTGTAAAGTTTTCAAAGTGCTGCCACAGATGTAGTTCTGATCTCTCAGTATACATTGTGGCATAAGCAATCAGACAGTACACCCATTTTATAGATAAAGAAACACAGTAACAGAGAACAGTATTCTGGAGCACACATGGTAAGGAGCCAAGGCCAGCACAAACTCCTGTTCCAGCGTTCTCTCCTCTACATCATGTTAATATTGTTTACTTATTCTTGATTTTCAAATATCCTACCATCAGGCCCTCCTCCGACTGCACTGATACCATTCCTATCCTATCTACTTGATCTCTTTCTAGATTATATCCACCCTCTGCTTCACACAGCCCTCACTAGAGCTACTCAAGGACAACGTTTCATCCACATCTGCACCTTGAAGCCTCTGGTGAGATCCTCCTACGTATTTGCCCAGTGACTCTGAGCTAGAAGTGTTCATCATCTCTTAGTTGTAAACTGTTTTTGACCCACGCTTTTAAAGAATGTGTTATAAATGTTCGTATTATTTGAGAGGAAGGCATTTCATCCATGTCACAAGTAGAAGAATGGAAAATTAAGAGAGTGAAGAGCTTATCTGAGAGTATCCAGTGAGACCTGAAGCAGAAAAAACACAAAGCCAGGGATCCTTATGCTCAGGCTGCCCCTGTACCACACAGTCAGAGGTACCGGGACTCAGCAGCCTGTGAGGGCTCTGTGAGCAGGATGGACAGCATTGCCACATCCCTTGCGTTGGCTACAATTATTTAAAAGAACTGTGGCAAACTGGACATTTTGTTCCCTTCTAATTTATCTGTGTTCCCGTAGCCATGTCTCCACTTCTAAACACTAATCACTTCTCTAGGTGAGCTTAAGTACCTAATGATTAAGAGCCCTCCAAATCTCTAGTGCCGTCTTCAATACAGTTAGTGCCCTTTCTGTCCCATTTGCCCCCTGTGCTTGGTACTGAATCAGAACAGCAAATATCCCTAATGAGGAATCATGATACAGGATTAAATTTACAAATTAAGCAATTCCTTGAGCTTTTTTTATGTCAATTCCTTTCATCTTGGAATCCCCACCCTCCATTTGCTTAAAATACATCCCACTGTGAAACTAAAAAAAAACAATGCTGTTATGACAATTCAAAGAGAAATACTGAAACCTAGAAGAGACTCTTGTTACCTGTAAGGTCTGGCATATAGCATCAGATAACCTAGGCTCCCAGGGAGTGGTAGGACAATACATTAGCAGATAACATTAATCTCCAGAATCCCAGATTTATTTCCTGTCCAGGTTAAGTGCTCTTTTGATTATTATAGCAAAAAATAATACAAAAAATCGATTACAACCATTAATGGGGGCTTAAAATATTAACTTCCATAGCTTTAACCCAATATCTATAATTAAATGCAAAAAAGCTAAGTTAATGCAATGTTAAAGTTGAGCTTCTAATTGCACAAAGGTCATGAAATTTAAAATTAAGGTTTCTAGTGCCACTCTCTGTCAGTTCTACAACATTCCTCACACGATTTTTTACAATATGTTTAACTTAAATGTGTCAGTGATGGTATTCATTGGAAAGAATATAAAACACAATAGATTAGGATTGAATTTGTAGATGTCTGCTTAGAGTTTTATGTAACCAACAACACTAGGAAAGTGCAATTATTTTTAAATTATGATGCCCCATTTGAGCGATTACCATACTCCAGTTTAGGAATTTACCCATTTCCCCTATAAATCCTTTAACCTTCGCTTCTGATTACAAACTACCCATCCCCAAGAGAAGGAAAGATAATTTATATTTAAAAACAAACAAACAAACAAACAAACAAAACAACCTGTGGGCTGTGACAGTACACATGGGCCAGTTCTTTCAACACACGACAAAAAGTATTCATGGAGGACTATTACTTAAGAAGAATAAGTAACTCAGACTGCTCAGGTTTAGGGGTACATCTAATAAGCAAAGGGTCTAGAGATGGGTAGATAAGGAGTCAGACCTTCTAATGCTACCTACCAGCCAAGATGACTTTGGGCAAATTACTTGCCAGCCAAGGTGACTTTGAGCAAGTTATAAGAGTAATCATACCCACTTTATAGGATGATTATGAAGATGAAATGAAGTAATATATGTGATGCAGGCTTTGCAAAGCTCTCCTGGAGTTTATAGCACCACAGCAACTATTAACATTAAAGAATGAATAATCATAACTTAACTATCATGTAGCTATCCATAGGGTACTTCTGAAACAACATACAATGATCATGGATCATTTTATTAAAAGGTATGTAGAATTTTTTTACAATAGTTTCCTAAGGTTAGGTATGTGTCTATGGCTAATTATTGAGTGTCCAGATTTGTCCAATACATAATGCATAGAGGTACATCAGCTACTTCTGAAGGCAGGTGAGTGAAATGAATTCTTGAATATTGGGCTGCCATGTCCAACATTTTCTTCAAATTTTATGAAACATTTGTGTCTAAACAGAGAATATGCTGGGTAAATTCTAGTCCAACAGGCAATTTCGACAGAAAGTTTTAAATCATAAATATGAGGGCTTAAAGCTAAAGTGCCACCTCAACCAAAACAATAATAAAAACTCCTAAGTGCATTCTGGCAGGAATAAACACAAGCAGCAAAGCCTGTTGTGGACGGTGCAGAGCCCAGGAAGGTAACCAAGTGAGTAAACAGCTAAGGCAGGATTATCCTCATTTGGGAGGAATCCATTCCAGACAGGAATTAAAGGGGAGGGGGTTTGGGAGGGAGAATGGAGGTTGGGGGGAAGGGCTTTTGCATCTGAAAGCAGCTAAGTTATCCTGTAGAATGAAAAGGAAATTGTTTTTCCCTGTCAACAGTTATCTTGTTTGAGGTCTAGCAGACTTGTACACAAAAGATACATGTGTTCCACCTACTTGGTTTTTCTCCTTTGGCAGTGAGGTACACAAGGCAGGGTTCAGGTGAATCAGACCCACTCAGAAATAACACAGCCAAATTCCCTTCCAAACATATAAACATATAAACATACTGATTCCTCAATAGCTTTATTCAATAGACAGATAACTTATTGCATAGCTCCTGGCACATTCACATCCAGGATTTGCTCCGGGGACGACTACAATGAAAAAAAAGAAGGGGGGTGGATTCAAATGAAAGGCAGAGATATCTATACTGAAACCATGAATCACAACTGATAACAGTGACTGAAACCAAAAAATCTCACACACATACAGTACCCAGGAAAACATAAACAATCAATTTTTTAATTGAAATTTAGAAATTAATCAATAATTTCTGAGTCCTATTGGCTTCTCCTGTCTTAAATAAATGGTGCAGAGGAGATTTTGAACAGAGGAACGGGGCAAGAATTGGATCGGTGAGGTCAGCATCACGTATCATCTTGATTACCTATGATATGGACCAAGTTGTCTACCTCTTGGCACTTCATGTTCTAAACAACAAGTAGTGAATTCACTATAAAACCTTTAGGTCATATAAATTCTATTAGAAAATAGGCTGTTTCCAGAATAAGCCAAGGACTATAGCTTTCTACACCCAAAGACTTATATTTCCCAAGCTTTTTAACAACATCAGCATATATTTATAATAATATAGTTAACACTTTTAAGACCAAGAAAAAAGGTAAGGTTTCAATGGTCATAAAAATAGAAATGAAAGTAACAACTATTTTTTAAGAAAGGGAAGAGTTCTCTTTTTATAATACCTTAATTCAAAAGTCTTTTGAAGTCTTTTTCTTTAAAGATTTTTGTGTAAAATTTACCTTTGAGAGCAAGCATGAAAAGTCTCAGAAAACAGATAAATATTGTTAATTTAAACACTTCCCTTCTCACTCTAGGAAAGCTTACTAAACTAAATGACAAACAAATTAGAAACCATTTATTCATTAATTCAGGAACTATTTATTGAGCACCCACTATGTCGGCACCAGGCAAGGCAGTGAACAAGAAGGTCCAGGCTTCTGCTCTCACAGATGGTGTACAACACAATCTCCTACCATCACTGAGAAAACACTAGCCATAGTTAGGCTTATTGAGTTTGGTCATAGAGATAAATGAAGTTCAAAACAGTGAGCATTTAAGTTTCATCTCATTAATGAATTTTTAAAATAATAGTTTACTTTTATCATTTTACGTGTTTGTTTACAAATTACCTTCTTGCTAATATTCTGAGCACGACAGAGCTATTTTTGAAATAATGAAAGCAAATCAATAAAAAAAAAAACATGATTTGGGGGAGGAAATCTGAAAAACAACTGGAGGGTTTTGAAGGGGAGGGAGGTGGGAAGTTGGGGGAACCTGGTGGTGGGTATTATGGAGGGCACGTATTGCATGGAGCACTGGGTGTGGTGCATAAACAATGAAATCTGTTACAATGAAAAGAAATCAAATAAAAAAATAAAAAAATTTTAAAAAGGCACATTACCTAAGGCCAATAAAATTATGTGATGTGCTCTTAAAAACGAGATTTTCAAATGTGTAGGGTATCTTCCAGCTATGTTAAAAACTCTGTGACTCATTCATTCAATCTGTATTTACTTAGTATCTAGAACATGGGAGATAGTATCTCTAGTAGCTAATTTTATCCAACCATAAATTTAGAAGAACGACTACCTACTTCATGTGGCTATCACCAAGAAATCCTGACAGAAAACTAAAATGAAATGGCTCACGAAGTTGATGTATATATTAAAATACAAGAATTCTGCTCACACCTGTTCTTTGTCCTTGCGATGGCATTATCTATAAGTGTCCCTGTATATGAAGGAGGGAAAACCTACTTTGGATATTCATACTCCTGGCTAGGCAAGTCAAAAAACACTAGGAATTCTGTTGTTATTAGATGGTCTGGATGCCACAGAAGAACAACTTATGGCCTTCTGTATATAACCAAAAAGAGCTGCTAGTATCTTTAAAGTATTCAGAATAGAAGCCACTTACAAAAGCTCTTTTCAGGGTAATTTGGAAATTGTCCTCAGGACTTTTAGTCTCCTACATAAACTGCCATTTGTATACCACTTTATAGCTTGTGAAATGCTTTCATGTTCTTTGTGTTGTTTAGTTGGAAGGCAGCAGTGTGGGGATTCAGAGCATAGTCACTGGCACGGAAAAGATCAGGGTATTTATCAAAGACACTTACATACTTGTATACCCTGTGTAAGCCACTTGACCATTTTAAGCTTTGATTTTCTTATTTGTAAGTTGGGGAAAATAATACCTACATTCCAGTGAAGTAGAGGTTAGATGTGGTATAAAGTGTTATTATCATTGATAATCTTTTGCATGGATACCAAGCATTTCTCAATAGACTGCTTTTCTTCATCAGGTTGGAGGAAGGCAGTCTTTTTCATTACTTAAGAATACACAATCCAAGCCTCTGGTTAAGGTAATGTTCTCTTCAAATCTTAGATCTGAACCATCTTTCTAAAATGGTTCTCTAGTACATGGCCAAAAAGGCCTTTCCATATACTCTCAGAAAGTTTTTCTTTGGGAGCAAGAAATAAAATTTAATTCTAGTTCTTCCTTAACCATAGAACTATATTCCTTGAAGTAACCCATGCGCTGCCATCAGCTTTTATTAGGTGGGCTAAAATAGGGTCCGAAGGAGATTTCCTTACGTAACAGTTGTCCCCGTGAGACCGGTATGGAGTCTGTTAACATTAGATCCATAAAATTGATGGCCTCTCTCCTTTCCTGATTCATTGATACATCTAAAACATTGGGCTGGCACAATGAAAGCAAAATAGTACATTTTGCACAGTGTGAAGTGGTGGGTGTGGATGTTTTGGGAGCCAGTCAGTCTCTGGCAGCTGACTGAGTCACACTTGTGCTTTGTTGCCCACTTACATCTTCAGAGAGCAGCTTGGGTGGGGATGCTCGTCAGATGTGCTCATTTAAGGAGAAACCCATCTGAATATGATCGCAACATTTGGCAAGCTTCCTCTACCAAATAGTGAACCTGCCCCACTTGCCTCTGAGAACTATTGCTTGTCCAAGAAACAGAGGACCTTGGACATTCTTCACAGAATAGAACACATTCAAGGCCTTCCAACTCAATACCCTGCCTGAGAGTCTCGAGTACTTTACCTGTCCCTCAAATATTTTTAAGCTCTTGGTCTAGACCAGCAGGTTATGGATATACAGTGAGTCCTTCTGCAACATACGACTATTTTTAGTCACAACTGAAAAATCCAAATGTCTCACTGAGATCTGATGGTCACATATTTCATTAAGAAGTCAGCAGCAAACATTTGCTGAATAAGTTTTTTTATGCAGAGTTCTGTATCATACTTAAGAAGATTCTCTCTACTCCCTTAAGAGGCTTATAATCTTGTGGGGAATCAAGCAATAACATAGTCTATACGGGCAAAACTACTTAACACTTCCAGAGCAACACAAAAGTGAGTGTACACAGAATATATTAACTCTTTAGGGTAATCAACAGGATTAAAAGATGTGGAAGGGAGTGGTGGACATACACTTTCTGAAGTGACAGAGAAGAGCATCATACAGTGGAGAGAGCATAAACAAGGACAGGGAAGTGGGAAAGGCTGAAGCCTCCCGCTTGGCTAAAGCAGGGTAATGAAGAACAGAAGCATCACTGCAGGTCCAGTGAGATATGGGGGCACTGACTCACCTGGCTCACAAAGATTGCCAAGATGTCCAACTGAAACCCTTGTTCATTCTACTTTAGAGGAAACAGAAGGTGATAAGGACCTTAGAGTCTGGGAAGAAAAAGAGGCCAAGGAGAATAACTCATAATAGAAGAACTTTAGAGCCAGATGAAGAATTTGGATTTTAAGTTATATGTAGAATGAAGCAGTGTAGCTTCCTAGTCAAGAAACGAGATAAGGAAAATGATGGTGGGAGCAATTATTTTAGATGCTTAAAGGTTTTATGAAAATATCCTGAAGGAAAGGTGGCCTATTTCTAAATTCAGAAAGGAGATAAGGGCCACCTTTTCCTAGACTCACTGGGATGTACTGGAAATGAAAAGAAAGAGGTCAACTGAAGAGGGAGTTGACTCTCCCTCTTGTAGGGAGAACTGGCAGAATTTAGTGACTGATTGGGAAATGAGGGGCAAGAGAAGAGACTTTATTTATTTTTAAAGATTTTATTAATTAATTTATTTGACAGAGAGAGAGAGGGAAACAAGCAGGGGGAACGGGAGAGGGAAGAGCAGGTTTCCCGCTGAGCAAGGAGCCCAATGTGGGGGCTCGATCCCAGGACCCTGGGATCATGCCCTGAACTGAAGGCAGACACTTAATGACAGAGCCAACCAGGCGCCCCGAGAAGAGATTTTTAAAATGACCCTAGTGCTAGGGTCTAAGGAAAGGGTGTCATGGACAGTAACTGGGAAAGAAAATGACTAAATGGATGGCTGGAGTGGAAAATGCTTTAGGCAGCGATGAGATATTTAAAAATTAGGTGTGTGTGTGTGTGTGTGTGTAAACTACAGACATACAGGTCAGATTTGTGGGTAATGCCTCCTATCCCCTAAAGTTATGTGACAGCTACAACTTTCATTAAATTACCTAATTCTTTATTAAAGAAGCATTTATTAAATGTGTATACTATATGTAAGGTTTACAAGAAGATGATGCTTAAGGTTTACAGTAAGGACATATAAAAGTTCCACCACTAAATGGAAAATGGCTTAAATGTTACTGCAACATTATTTAAAAGGTGCATTTTTATTTTTTATACTATTTTCTATTGTTTGTAATTCTTAAGCCAGACATAGTAGTGCTGAGATATGCCATCATAGTACGATTTATAATCAAGTCATTTTTCTTAGGGTACTTGGATATCTTCTTTTTTTTCTCAAATAGCATTTATGCATTTACATGAAACCAGTGGATAAGGTGTCTTTACAGCAGGTTTAAATTTATAAGCAGATCAGCCCTGATCAAAAACCATGTAGTTCCCTGTAAGGGATACATGTGTGTGTGAATATTCTATGCCTCCCTCAGATTTGGGGCTTATTGCCATGGAATCAGAAGTACTGTTGATTATATGTGGATTCCTGCTTGTTTGGGGATGAGAGGAAAAAGGAAAATCCATGCTTATTTTGCGCAAAGCACTGTGCAGGAATCCAAGGGCTGTAGCTTCTGTTCATTCTTTATTCAGGTATGATGAAAACTTGTGGCAAGTCTTCCAGCAGTACTGGTCTCCTACATCATCTCACTTATCTCATGCAGCTGGTATCTAAGGAACTAAGAGGTCCAGGAGATCAGTTAGTCTCAAAATTCAGTTCATCCACAAGTGCACCAAGAGGAAATGAAGTTTCAAAAATATGGCTGGATTATTTCTTAAACAATAATATAAAGCAAAAGAAGCACAGGAAATGTTTGCAGGATCTCATTCCTTCCGAATTATTAAGACCTGAAACCTATATTGAAGAAAACCAGTCATCGATAAGAAAATCACTTCTTCACAGCGGTTAAAGGAAAAAGTACCCAAAGAAATAAATGAACATATGAAACCCTCTAAATATACCAAGGCATGACTATATTGATTTCTGACCTTTGGCTACAGACAAAACACAAAGGATGATAATTCTATAGCTATTCTATATAATGGCAGATGTTCCTCTTATTCAAAGAAAGAAAATCCCTTTAAGAATTTTCATTAAATGGGGCACCTGGGTGGCTCAGTGGGTTAAAGCCTCTGCCTTCGGTTCGGGGCAGGGTCCTGAGATCAAGCCCCACATTGGGCTCTCTGCTCAGCAAGGACCCTGCCTCCTCTCTCTCTGCCTCTCTGCCTACTTGTGACCTCTGTCTGTTAAATAAAAATAAATAAAATCTTAAAAAGAAAAGAATTTCCACTAAATATCTACCCAACCAAAGAGAATTTTGTGTTCATTTTAGATAATCTTATTCACCAGTCCTTATAACTACAAATAATACCTTTTCTTAAGCAGGCCACATTGTATGTTAGCGTGTTAAATGCGTTCTTTAGGATAGATTCACTGTTAATTTTGTAGTGTATGACCTAGTAGAGTGGGACAATTATACTGAACTATTTAATTATATTTAATTCATCTATCAGTCCTTTATTTCTACCTACTTTACTAGAACACTACCAAATTAACGGCCACATCCTGTTGAATGTTCAATGTATATCCTCACTGCTGAGTTTTTTCACTAGGGTAGTATTACTATACCATGATGGCTCCTCATATCTCAAATCCATGCAGTATAATACATTCTCTACTACAGCATCATTTTCTTTTTGTAAACACAAATTTGGCTTTCACGCAGCAATTTCCATCAAACGATAAAAGTGCTAATGATGCCCGATTTAGGACATAAACAATTGACTACTGCCCTCCTTTGAGCCTTCCCTTTTTTCATTTCTCTAATCATCATACTAAGAATATTCTTTCCTAGAAAGCTGTGGGCAGGGTTGATTCCATAATGAGTTACAAGTTGATTATTTTTAATTTTAATTGTTTTCACTAATGCTGATATTAGAAAGCAGCGTATCTCAAACCTGACATTTTTCTTGTTTGAGTGATGGACTCCAACCATTCCATTTCCACTATTTTGCTTTGATCACTGTGCTTCTTCAGTTTCCCCTCCACAAAATATTCTTTCTACTTCTATACAACTTTATCTTCTTTAATTATTTTCCTTCACTTATCATATTCAATCTTATTTTTCTTATGCAATTAAAATATTTCCTGGGTACCTTTTAGTTCAGTGTTTATTTGTACTTATATCACTATTCCATAGTTTGGTTGGTGACTTGCACAAAGCATATATGTTTATCTAACTGATTCACATTGACAAATTGCGAGTCAATTTGTCTATAGCTTTGTGTAAGCATGATACCAGACAAGTCTGCCCTTCTTCAATTTTATTTCCTTTTCATTTATGGTGGAAGCCTTGAAGACAATAAATATATAGTTTTAGCTTTCTAGTTTTTCATTTTCTTTCTTTCTTTCTCGTCTCTAAGGATTTTTGTTCATCCTTTAGGAAGAAAATTTTAATTTCTTTTTTTCTGGTCCCATTCTTAATCTCTTAATTTTCTTCCAGTTTGTGTATTTGTTATCCTTTTAAACAGTCATAATTTATGAGTTTGAACATACGGAGTCTTAAGATGATTTTTTAAAAGAGGATCTGGAGTAAAAGATGCCTGAGCATCTGAAACAAAGGGAGCTTATAGACTCATAAGGATTAAAAATTATTTCCATTGTCTAATTTAAAATTTAAAGATGTTTTTATTTATCAGTCTGTCTTAAGTAGTATGGGAAACTCTCAAGAAAAATTTCTCTTTCCAATGAAAGAGATTCAATTGTAGTTAAAAAATTTTTTGAGAATCTCCACTAAGATTTCATACCAAGTAAAGTTATTTCACTTGAGGAATTATACTTCACAGATGGATGAGACAAATTACCGATTATGATGCAAATTAAGTAATAAGTTTCAGAAAACAAAATTTCACAAAATTTTGTTGGGGGGCATTTTGGGGAAGAATGACTTTTGCTACAGAAAGAGGTGAAGAGGATTAAATAGAAAAGCTTCATAAAAGGAGTGGCATTTGAGATGGGTCTAAATATTTGACTTAAAGAAATGAAGATGGGATGTATACAAACAACCAAGTTAAGAGTGTTAGATCAAAAGTGGGCTATTCAGAAAAAAATGCTCTTCTATGGAAACCATAGATAATATTTTAGATTTTATTTTTATAAATTATTCTAAGTAAAGTTGCCACTCACCCCATGGCACTCAATGTAAAATATTCTTCGAGCCTAATAATGGCATTACTTTTGAAGTCAGAAAGGATGTAAGTAGATGTAACAGTATGACTAGAAAAACCCTGATTGTGCCCAGATGTGTATATAAACTTTTCAATATGGTCTCCAAGGAAATACAACTCATACAACTTTTATGGTTTTAGAATACTTTTAATTCTATAAATAAATGGAAACTCATCTGCAGCTAAAAACATGGATATTCTAGATACCTGGGTATCTACTTACTATTACAGCTTAACCATATCTCATTATTTTGTCTGCAGCTAAAGTTCTCTGGGAATTGACATCAAGCGTTAGCAAATCTAATCCAAAAAGATCACAAAGTCAAGGACAGTGACACCTTTTTAAAGTTTAACTTGACTTCTGCTTTTTTATTTCTTTTAGTCATTTGATAATCAATTCTACATTAAAACCATTGAAATACTAGGAAAGTCACAGAGACTCAAGTAAATATTCCTATGGCCAGGTTCCAGACAGCTCCAAATTAATGGAGGAAATGGTTAAAGTCAAAAGAGTTTTTTCTCTGACATTGATTTCTAAACAATATAATTATGGTTCACTCCATGGTTATAAGCTTTAGGAGCTCCCACAAAAAAGTCTTTGCTGCAGATGTGGCCACTGGCTGCTCTACCAGACAATTTGACCTTTGTTTGTAGTTGTTTTAAAACACATACATGCGTGTGTATACACACACCCGCACCCTCGGTGCCCCCCGCCACACACACACACTCACAATCTTCTTGTGTTTGGTAAAGTAAGACAAAGCTAGGCACAAAGGTCAGGTATTCCAATATGATCTCTCTCTATTTGCTCTTAAGGCAGAAGCTTAGAAATTTGATACATGTGAACATGGTACCTATTACTTCGTATTAGATTTTTGCCCTCAGAATTATTGTTTTCAATAACACTGTTTAATATAAACATGGAAAATAAGTCCAAGTTCGACCACTGATAATGGGGTCACTAAAAGATGTGTTCTCAAGTTAGCTTCAAAAATTTACCTTCTCTCCAAATTATTTTATGGGACAGTTATATGGTATCTTGCTAATAAAAAAACTGGGAGTAATGCCTCGTGTTCAGTTGGGCTTTTAGACTTGAGAAGCAATCCAGTCCAAGACTTTACCATAGGACTACCAAAATAACTGGATATTAGTGACACATACAAGACTTAAAGAGCTCCACCATGTTGTATTCTATATAGAGGTATGATGTGGTATCCAAAGTGTTAGTCAACACTTCATGAGCACAGTAGCTCAACTTTGATCAATTTCTGGCATGTATATTAGGTAATTTTGTAGAAAAAATATAACAGATTAAATATAATTTAACTTTACTTTCCCCAAACAGGTAACCTCTTCTTACCATCCTTCTTAGAGTATTTCTTTGGTCTTTGGCAGATCATTTACCACCAATATACTGGGCTTCCTTTTTCTGGTGCTCTTAGGAATGGATTCTAGCTTTCCTAACCCAACTTTACTATTAGGCTGGTCAAATTTATTGTTTAAAACAAACACCATAAATTCACACTATAACTTATCTGGTACATTCCTTCTACTTGTGGTTTGAAAATGTGCTGTTCAGGACCGAAATGACTCAAATATAAAAAGATTTTATTTTGAGAGAAGCAAAGTCTCCATCATCAATTAACTTTTCCCTAATGGAATTAATACAGTGTACAAGTTCGGGAATGGGTAGGTGAGAAGAGGAAGGGAGAATGAAACTTATCCACTCCCTTCCTAGGTTCTTCAAAATAGTTTCCTCATTCCCACAATGTGATATTTCTCTTCCTTATTTCTAGCACAAAGTCAGTAGCCTTAAAGATCTTCTACATAGAGGTTTGTGTCTTCACCCCATTATAAAAACATAAAGATGAGCTTGCGAGAAAAAGATGTTTCCTGCTAAACTGTAGTATCAGATTGAAAAGTTACCTAGCACAATTTTGAGGAGGTAGTCATAACTTCATACCACGCTTTCTGTCCTTGTCTGCTTCACAGATTTGAGGATAGGGGTCATAACTAGCTTATCCCTTTGGGTTAGAAAGCCTTTCCAGATGAGGTCATCATTTTCATTACTCTGTTCCCTTCTCTCTCACTAGAGTGTCTTTCTAGAGGCAACCAAGGACCTCTTTGGTAAAAATATTGAAGGCAGGGGATGCCTGGAATGATTAAAAGAAACAAAGCTTTCCCATAGCACTTGTCCTTTTCTCTGTAAGGAGATGAGGTAATATATAATCTCCTTCCTATATTACTCCACAAGGGCAGTTTGTGGGAGGAAGAGATGGATTTCTGGGAGTGAAATCCTACTACATAGCCAGGGTTATTTTCAGAAGGGCTTATCTTCAATACCCTCATTTCAGAATTGGTCTCTTTGCTTAGAGCAGTACCCTGATCAGCACTGAGAACCCCCCGATCCTCAAGGTAAGGAATGAAAGTCATTTCTTTGCTGTCGGAATAACTGATAAAAAAAAAAAAAAGGAAGATTAAAAAAAAAAACCAACAAGAGATTCTACTATTAAAAGGTGAAGCACATGAATAAATGTCAAATCTTTCCGCTATTTCTCACGTGGTTTGTGTGTGACACCTCTATTTGATTTTTGCTCTGCAGTTCTCACCCCTGACCATCCACACATGTAATCTGGACAGACAGCTATATATGAATTAAATAGCCTCAAGTGCAAGTAGACCTCTGCATCTTTTTAATACCCCCATAGCTGCCTCACGTAGGAAGAGTTACAGAGAACCTTACTGTAGGACATAGAATTCACACTTGCCAAAGAAATCACTGCACGTGTAAATTAGAAACTAATCATCACTTCCTCTCTGGATACAGTGGCAGCTTTGCTTCAGAGTTTATGTTGAAATATACATTTTTATGAAATATTTCTCACTGTAGTCAGCATCAGTTTAGGAGTATCAAGCACTGAGTCCCAGATCTAGCACACCAGGAAACCAGAGAGGGAAAAACTGAAAAAAGGGAATTGACAGAGGCCTGTACTTTTCTTACACTTTAAGAAGCTAATTGTATTTGTAAATGCCTGCTTTAAAACCTGACAATTGTCAGTGACAACTGTCACTGCCAGGCTATTCCTGGGTTTCTTCATCATATATTTCCCCAAAGTCTCTCATAGAACTGAAGGGCTTCCAGAGATGAAAATGAACTTGACAATCATGTTGCAACTCAAACAGATACTGATTCTTTTCGTCACTTTTTAATTCATTGCAGATGGTGTAAATGGGATGTTTACTGGCTGGCAGGTAATGAGTCTTGTTGTAGATAATAGTGATGGACGGAATCTCATGCCTGTTGACAGCCTAGCATCTCAGCAGGTGTATGTGGCTATCACCCATTGCTTGCCAGCACATACAGTATCGTGACAGGATGCAAAGTCAAGTCCTTTTCCCCCAACAGAAGTGATGACTGGGATACCTGAATCTCACTGGGTCACATACAAGTTGCTCTGATTTTATCCTCACTGTCCACATGGGTAGACAGTCTAAGACGTGATCTAATGTCTACTGCTCTAAAAGGAAAATGTAATCTGTTTAAACATCCAAACACTCCTCTTTCCAGGTACTGCCATTCATCACAACTGTCAGTGCTTCTGTGGAAGAGTAATGACCCTCAGGCATGGGATAATGCTCCATAGGGGCCTTATGAATGCCACTGCCAAGCACAGAAATTGATCGGTTTTCAGTGGGGCTGGTATGTGCATCATGAAAGACCTGCACTTACTCACTAAATTACAAGTGGCTGTTTACCCCTTATACAATAAAGCCTGGGTTAGGGAGCCACAGACCCTGCTGATTTTAATTGTCCCAAACATGTGAGCACTAGATTTGGACCCGTCAGTGAGATAGATTTAAACAGCTTGAAACTGAAGTTAGATCAGAGTCATTCGAAAATACGTTGGAAGATAACACAGGTATTGTTGCTTTCCACTCCTTTTGCTTTTCCTTTTTTTATCCTCTCTCAATGGAAGGTAACAACATCCCACCATCCAATATAAACACATTTTTTTTTTTTTTTTTTTTTTTAAGAACAGAATAAACATGCCAGTGAGAAGTTAACTGTTTCCTTCCTGTGGGCTTTCCCCCACCTCTGGACTTGTTCACACACTGTTTCTACAGTAGAAACAGTTATGTAATATGAACTCGCGATCTTCAAAGTGTCTCCCACAGGTCTGTTTCCTCATCTAACATATGTCAAGCTTTTTCTTTCAACCCTCCTTCAACCCTCCTAATCTCAACTGTATTTACTGTCAAATCTTGTTGGGAGATAGGCTACCTTGCATTCTATTGACTATTTGTAGCTTGGTAAATGCTCTATCGCTATGAAAGTTTCATCCAAAATGTAGCTCTTCCTCAGCTCTCAGACACCCATTGAAAGCTGGATATTCTCTTGTGATCTCTCTTTTGATCCTATCTCCCTTAGTTCTAGTAGTAATACTATATCTTCAGGGTTTTTAGATTCTAGAAAGGGCACCATATTTTTCATATTTCTGTAATGTGATTTCCTAACGTATTTTTGATTTCTAATTCCTGTCCAATCTTCTTTGTTTACAACTTTGATAGTATTAAAAACTTGATGGCTGCAGTTTAATTTTTAGTAAATAAACTTTGAAAATCCTGTTATTTTATTAGATCATAATATTTTTATGCCTTTCCTTTTCTGGGTGGTAAAAAAGAGACAGCCAAAACTGAAGAGTAAATAAACAATACCCTTCAGGATGCAGCATCTATATTAATTCACAACACATTAGTTGGTCTTACCTGGGGAATTGTTTCCCAACCTGTATGAATGGAATGGCTCAACATAAATAAATGAAGGAAACCAAATCTTTTACTCACATTGATTCGTTCCATTTTTAAGAAAATTTACTAAGTAATAAATCACCCTTATGAAATCATTACAGTTCAAAGAGCTTTTTCTACTTGGGAGATCTCTTCCCTTGGCAGTTCAGGGTGATGTCCAACTTAACTATACTTTGGGTGTTCACAAAATTCTGCTCATTAATATCTCTAATGATGGGGCTCAGACACTTTCTTGGGAAGAGAAACTTACAATTAGAGAGATCTTAATAATTAATGAAATATACCAATGAGATAATGAAATTGGGAGCTCTCAGTATACTGCCAGGGATGAAGAAATCTTTTTGAGAATTAGGAATATGCTAGAAGACAATAAAAAAGATCAGATAGTGAACTGAGCAAAATGACCTTTGATGTAAAGCCGTCAGCTAGAAATGTCAATCCAATTCAGGACTGGATACAAAGGGACATTGTGTTGCTGAGCAGAGAGGTATTAAGTTACCTGATTATCTTCTCTGGAAGAATGCATTATGGTTTAGACACTTTTATTACCTGAAAGATGTAGACAAATCAGGGAAGATTAACAACCAGTTTTATTAGGAGGTAGCAGATGAGCTGGCGTGAATAGTACTGGTTGTTAAGAGTTCTGTATTCTCTTCTCAGCTTTGATATTCTCACATGGGAATAGTCATTCTTGAAATTTAGATAGGATAATTTATACTCTGCTCCCCAGAGAAAGGGCAGTTTGGGAACTGGAGGGAAGGAAAGGTTTAAAACAGCATAAAGACCTGAGGTGGTAAAGGGCAGGAGGTTCTATTATAGGATTTCAGCTTTAATTAAAACAACAACAAACAACAACAGTAATAACCATTTGTTAAGCCTTCACTTAACATAAGCTCCATGCATGTTGTATTTGCAACTGAGCTTTGATATATAGTACCTAATTGTTTTTGATCCATGGAATACAGCTATTCCATAATACTATACCTCTATACTCATATTTCCCTGGAAATATAATTTGCATTCTACTCATTCTAGGAACCCTGATTATGAAATTCAACATCACTTTCAGTTGGTTACTCTTACTCTAGGGCAGTTTTCTCACCTTGTCACACTTAACCCCGGAGCTGTAACTTAGAGTCTCACAGGAATGCCAGTTGGAAAAGGTTCCTGCCCCTTGCCTTCTGAATGATTTTCTAAATATATTTTTATATATAGTTGCATATTTTATTAATTTGCATTATTTATGAATGTCATTGAGCAATGAATTATATAACTTTCTAGCTTATTAGTGAAAATAAGTTGTCTATAAACTACCACTACATCACTATTTTTATACAGGTCATTATTCCTGGGTATATTTATTATGGTTTGCCATTTACTAAAGGATTTCAATTGGTTGACAAAGTATAATTGAACTTCTTTCAAGTAATGTTGGTGACTCACTAAAGCCCCAATACATTGCACAAATATCTAATTCTATTGAGAAACTCCTATAAACAACAGAATTTCTTCCTTTCCTGATGTTCATTCAAGTTACATTACATTTGCTCCTAATCTCTGTTGTGATCTTCTCTGTGGACTACTTTGAGGAGTAAATGGTGGTGAGAAGCAGGACATTAAAAAAAAAAAAAAAAAAATATATATATATATATATATATATATATATATATATATATATATATCTGTCTCCTAAAGATTTTATTTATTATTTGTTTATTTATTTATAGAGCACAAGCAGTGGGAAGGGTAGAGAGAGAGGAAGAGAGAGAATCTCAACCAGATTCCACACTGGAGGTGGAGACGGATGGGGGGCTTGATCCCAGGACCGGGAGGTCATGACCTGAGCTGAAATCAAGAGTCATATCCTTAACTGACTGAGCCACCCAGATGCTCCTAATCCATGTTTTAAAGGGGCAGAACAGACTTCAGAAGACTTGTGATTTTAAGCTTGCCTCAGGAAAACAGAAGAAGCAGACTTGTAATGAACCTTAGTGAAATGGGTCTAAACCCTTATCTAACGAGGTTCTCGGTTGCTGGTGACTTTCTCAGTTACCTTAGCAATCCTCTTCCCACCAAACAACTGCTTCACTTGCCGATATCATTAGACTGTACTCAGATTTCTTTTTCCTCTCCCTTTCAGGAAGAACATTTTTAGGCCAAAACAATCCTTTAATAGGCCAAAAACATAAGAGATGCTATAGTTCATAAATCAGTTTCTGTTCTCTTGGCTGCTCAACTTGAGACATGTCAAATCTATGAGGCAATATATTATAGGGCCATGAGACCACTTGTTATCTTCAGCTCTGGGCATCTTCTTAACTGTTAGTTGGGTTTATTTCTCTTCTTGTTCCTCTGTACTCCCTTCTCTACATAGCAACGACAATGATTTCTTTATATGTGAAATCAGACCCTTCCATATCAGTCTCTAATGGCTGCCCATTGCAACTAGAATAAAATCTGAACTGTTCAGTATGAAGCCTGTATTATCTGGATCCTGACTCCTTTTCTGATCACCTCTCCAATATACTTCTCCTTATGCACCGACCTTTCATAATTCACATGCCTAGCTCATTTTAATCTCGGAGTCTTTATAGTTGTTATTTTACTCTACCTGAAATGCTTTTCCTTCAGATTTTCATGTGGCTGGTTTCTAACATTGTTCAAGTGTCAGCCACATGCCATCTCCTTACACACTATTTCTATTAAGTTATACTCTTTGTTTTTTTCTTTTCACTCATTGGCATGTGTTAGTATGCTTACATATTTATTAACTATTTCCTCTAATTAGAATGCTCTGTGAAGAAAATGGACCTTGTGAGTCCTGCTCCCTATTATATTCCCAGTGCCTATAACAGTAAGGGCTCAATAAATATTTGCTGAATGAATGAATAAATAAATGACTATATGATAAAATAATGGACAGCAAGCAAGAGCAATATCAGTGTTTTTCAGTGGGTCTTTAAATGCACCTCAAATGTTTTAAAAACAAAAATGTACTTTCCTAGCACATTAGCATCAAAAGTACTAATTAAAAGCTTGGACCTTACTGTACATTGATGACCGGTCCAAAATCCTGTGGTAAATAAGTATTGCATAATTCTGGTCTTGAATTATGTCAGGCCAGTCAGTCCACAGTGTTTTTCTTGGAACAAAATTGTAAACCAAGGGTAATTAATCTGAGGTCCATCAATAGGCTTGAGCGGGCCTGTGGATCCTTTGACAAGATGCTGTCCTTTTGTGGGGAGACAGTTCGCAGCTTTCAGGAGATTACTAGTGGAAGCCTTAAACCAAAAGAAGCCAGAAATCCTTTAGCAATACCACTCTAAAGCACTTGCTATGCCCTCTTCCTCTGTGGTAGTTTATGTTCTTTCGAGTATAAAGATGCTAGGTAGCAAATTTCAATCATTGTCTTTGTCTATTTGGGTTATGTTCACTTTACTCTACAGCTTTCTCATGACCAAGTTGTCATTTTGTGGAATAGCAGAGGAGAGACATGTCTGCATCCTCAACTCTGCAAAAACACCTTTGGCCAGTTAGGATTTAATCTAATTTTTACCTGAATATGTTGCACATGAGCATTTTAGTAGCTTAACCTCTACATAACTCTGACATTTATTAATTTTACAATCGGGAGAAATTTTTAATCTTAGTCCTTGAAGGTTTAAATGAGATAACACTGGGTATGTGGCACCATATGAAATTGCCATTTCGGGAGGTGGAAATTGACAAGGAGAAATGATTCAACCGGTGGTTAAGTGTTCAAATGTCAACTGCTATTATTGTTGGAGAAATTATTTTTACTTTATAGTCTTCTCATCCTATAAATATTTCTACTCACGTCAAAAGTATTATTGGAGGGTGGGGTTGAATTTGCCCATGATTTTAATTTATAATACATTGGCAGTTACCTCCAAATGACATCTGAAAGACAGCCTGGAGAATGGGCTATAGAAGATAAAATTCATAGAGGCTGGTTGTTTTTCTCATTCCCAGAAGCACTTTGAACTGGAAAACTTTTACATGGAGATGAAATCCACAGAGCAGAGTCATGGGTTCCATATTGGTTTCCTATTGCTGCTTACGGCTTACAAAACAGGAATGATTACAGTTCTGGAAGTCAGAAGTCCTTAAAGAAAGGTGCAGGACTGCATTCTTTTTGGAGACCCCAGAGGAGACCCCCCCCATTCTGTCTTCTCCAGCTTCTAGACACAACCTGCATTCCGTGGCTCATGGCCCTTCTCCCATCTTTAGAGTCAGCAATGTCCCATCTTTCACCTCATTTTCTCTGAGATTCTGCTTCATCGTCACATCTTCTCTGACTCTGACCCTACTGCTCCTTCCTCCTCTTTTAAGGACTGTTGTGATCATATTAGGACCACCCAGATAATCTGGATCATCACCCGTCCAAGATCCTTAACTAACTTCTGCAAAGCCCCTTTTGCCATGTTAGGCAACATATTCACAGGTTCTGTGGATTAGGATGGGGAGGGTTGTTATCATGGATCAAAATCTTCCAGGTACCCAAATTTCAAATAGCAAGCAAGATAATATTTTATTTCTTTAAAGCTCATATCATGGTAAACGACACAGAAGTATTCACATATAGTCTTACATAATTTTTAAGAGATAGTAATTTATAACTCCCCAGCTTCCCTTCTGGCCCATTGGTATGGAAATCATAGTCTTGTTTTTTTGTTTGCAGTCTTATTTTGCTCCTTTATCCAGTTTTAGTTAATCCTTATATCCCAACTTGTTCTTTCTTTGCAGAATTCATACTGCTATGTCTAGCCAAAGAATGATTAGTATGGCAAATTCTCTCAGCACTACCTTCTATCAACTCCAGGAATAAAATATCCAGGTTTCTAGCCAAGAGCCAACCAGGACGATGTTCCAGTATAGTTGATCACACCTTCCTTGTGCTCTTCCCCCAGGCACCGTGTATATACAACCTGTCTCTATAGGCTCACCAGCATTTTCAGGTGTTCATGCAAATGACTACACCAAGAGAAAATCCCCTCTTTCAGCTCCTTGTTTGGATAAATGTAACTCAAATGTCTTCCTTCTTCTCTCACCTAAAATATCTCCTTCCCTGACCTATATCTCCCCGTCCACTCCCTCCTGTGAATATAAGCCTTCTACCACTAAAGCCTCGGCAGCACAGGCCCATCATGACAGCCTAACATCCTTGTCCTGCTGGAAACTATTCAGCATCCAGAGGACCATCTTTATGCTGATAACACTAAAATATAAAATAATGCCAACAGCTGGTGCTACAAATGGCTTTTAAAAACGATGTTCATTCACTAAAATTCCTCTTGCTACTTTTGACATGAAACACGCAGTCTCTAATTATTCTGATCAAGACGGTGAAATACAAAAACAAACTTTAATTGTGTTTAACAGATATTTAATCAGGACTCACTGAACTACAGATTAAAGCTGAAATTCATAAACCATAATTACCCGATTGTCGCAATCTTTTGGTCCACATTCTCCTTCCGTCTGGGCGTCTGGCACCTTGCCCCGAATTTCTTTTACTGTCTTCTCAGCTTCGTTACTGTTCATGTTTTCCAGCAGAGATTTAGCACAGATTACAAAATATCTGTTCTTGGCAACTTTCTTCATTAGCTTTTTTTCCCCTTGCAAAAAAGTTTGTTTTTTTCCCTACCAGAGTAGCTGGAACAGGCATACGTTTAGGGTGCTTTTGTGACACAAACTAATTATATAGTTATCAGGAGATAATACGGTAGTGATAACTAGAGTTACTATAGTTATCATGTAGGTATCATGCAATTTCTCCAGTATGCCATGCGGTGTGTCCCCATCACCATGTAATTACCTCGTGTCACTACTGCATTGTTTTATGGAAAATGCTTTTCTCTCTCTCTAACAAAACCTTTCCACCACATTAAAAAAAAAAAAAAAAAAAAAAAAGAAGTGGAATTCTTAGTTCTCATTTCTAGTACTGCTCATTCCCAGTAAGATGTCATGCGAATTAAGAGAAACACCTGTCCTCTCTTAAAAATTTGGTTTAGGAGCAAATGGAGCAATTCTGTTTTCTTTTGTTTCGTTCCACCCAGGTGAGGAAGTAATTACCAACTATCTATCTATCTATCTATCTTTCTTTCTTTCTTTGTTTCTTTCCTTCTTTCTTCTAAAAAAACAAAGTAACAAACAAACAAACAAAAAAATACCAAAAAAACACACACACAAAAACACCCACCACCCCACCCCACCCTATTTACTTAGGATTCGTTTAGTCTGGCACTTCCCCCCTACTCTTCCCTTTCAAATCTCAGTCACTCACATTTGTTTTTTCCTCGAATTATGGTGTAAATCATTCTTAACAAGCTAGCTTGAAACTTGTCTCACTCAGTAGAAACATATAACGCCACTGTAATTGAAACATGGAACTGCAAGCTTGAAACTCTTTCTAACTATTTTTTTGGGCCAGTCTTCAGAAGGGCACACAGAGCTTCCCTTGCAGTGCTATAACCCTGTGTCACACAGTTAGGATAACATCACAGACCAAGGCAAGAGGATAAAGAGAAGGCTCTGGCAAAAGAAGAGGTGGGTGGTTCCTTTATTCCCCCCAGTTGGGCGGATAACCCTCTGAAGCAAGGACTGTAGTTCCAACTTATTTATCTCCAGTTGATGGCTTGAAGTCTGACCTCACAAAGACCTCTGAATGTGATATTCCACCTGAGAGCTCCAGTTTAAAACAGGATGGAGTGGTTTACTTTGCAGCACAGATGAAAGCTGTTTCCAATTCTGCTTTTATTAGTCACCTCCCCATCTGATAGCTGCCCATTCAGTTGTACACTTAACTCAAGTTGGGGTAAAAATCACCCCCAGAGTTTGAAGGGCTGGAGAAATTGCTATTCCATCCTAGAGCACAGTTCTTCAATCACAGAGTTCCTCTAAATACAGTTGACAGCCTTTGAGATGCAAAATGCATCACTTTAATGTAGTAGAGGTCCCCTTCACTGCATTGCCAAATCTATTTAGCAGAATCTTCTTGGAATAATCTGTCCCTAGACCTGAGGATGTGCAGTGATTTTAAGCATTTTAAGCTAACGATAATGGTTAGTGCTGAGAACAGATGTACCTGGCTGTGATGTGATCTATTCCAGTAGGCTTTTATGAGCTGTTCATTCCTATTGACTTAGCATTTTATGTCTGTGCTTTTGCCTGGTGTGATGGTTGCATAGGGGTGTCATGTGTGTATTTTCCTGATGCGTGATGGCTGCACAGGGGGCTGTGTGTATTTTCTCAGTGCAATGGCTACACAGGGTGTTGCGTGTGTGTTTGCCTGGAGTTATAGCTGCACGTGTTATTGTGTGACTCCTACCCCCATTTGATGCCTGCTCGCAGGGTCCTATGTGTATCTTTTTCCTAGTGTGATGGTTGCACTCGTTGCTCTGCTAATGATGGACATTTCTAGCAATTATCTATCTACAGGGTCCTGGGGAAAGAACTGCAGTAAAATCAATAAACAGTGCTAGACAGGCCCTTGTAAATATGAAATGACACCCCTGCATAAATGCCTTTTCCTACCATAGCATGTTAAAATCCAAGTGCTGTTACCTTTTTGGAACTGGGATAAAATTTCTATGGTCTCTCCATCTCTTTCATATATTACAGTCATCTAGGGGAGTTTGAGATTATTGCTGTTTGGAGGGCTTTTACCCACGAATCCATCTAATGACACTTTTCACTACATTGTCCTACACATCACCTCTTACACTCCACCCTGACTTGCTCTGGTACAATAGCTGATGTTCTGAAAGTGAACGTGCCTTTCATTTATTCCTACAGTCTCACCAAGCCCTCCCTACATGCCCCCTACATCACGCGCACACCGCCCCCCTCCCTCGCCTCTCTGTAGTCTCTGTATCCCTCCTGTGTTCACCAAATGGAACTGACAAAGGAAAGAACCAATGAGGTTAAAGTCTTTTGAAACCCCTGGAATACAGATGAGCTGGGAGGCATCTGGAAACAAAACCAGACACTTGAAATCAAAGAGACAAGTAAATTACTATCCTAATCTAGGAAGAATAACTAAAGGTGTCAGTGGGGTTCCATTGATAGCACTTGGCCCTGGGCCAGAATGCCAAGGGTTCAAACTCCACACCAGCTTTGGGCTCAGGCCCAAGACTTGCCACTGCAGGGCGCAGCAGCCTGTGCAGCAGTGTTAAAGGTGTCAGCCTTCTGCAGAGAGGTTAAGTCCAAGTCCTTCCGCCTGCTTGTCATTACGCCCCAGAGGGATGCCGAGATAAACCTAGCTTCCTCTCCAATGCCTTTCTTAACGGGTTGGGCTGTGGAGGAGCTAGTACTCAGCAGCAGTATTCACTAATATCACTGTGTACACTCACTGAAACCCCCCTTTTCTGATGAGACTGCCTAGGGAATTAAAGTATGTGCAAGAAAATCCAACTCCCCATCAGAAAACCTGATGTCTGGCCTAAAGATTCTTCCATCAATGCAAAGAGCTAAGTTTGGAAACCTAAAACCACGTGTCTAAATGAAAGGAAATGTTTTCATTGGAACAGCTTACATGTCTGGTACACTTGCATAAAAACTATTGCATAGCATTTTAGAGCTAAAATTGCTATAAAATGCTTAATACAGTAAGAATAATTATGAGATTTTGCACGCACAGCTGGTATACAACTAAAGTCTCAGCCACAGATTCAATGGAGCATGGGAAAACCATTTATAAAAATTCCTGGTATGCCAGCTTAACTCCCCATCAACAGCCCATCAACACTTCCTCCATTCTTTAGGTGGAAGGGGAAGATATATACCTATTAAATGCTTTATTTCTTCTTTCATGGATGTCGTTAATACTTGGTTCAAGGAATTCTAGTTCTTGCTTGACAGTAGCAATATAAATTATAACAGGACAACTGACCTGAACCCAAGGTTTCCTTCCCCCTCGGCATAAGGGTAACAAATACAGTAAATACTGAAGCAAAAGCCCAAATTACAACATCTACTTGTAGCACCCACTCCCCTTTCACTTCTTCCCTCTATCCCCTCACCTCTTCTTCTTTTCCCTCTTCTCTGAGATTCAAATCTCTTGGTGACTTTCTGGGTACTCTGGATCCCCCTGTCACAGCCTACCCAGCCCTGCCTTGGCCTAAGTAGTATCTCAAGGACAGAACTCTTCTTTCTCTTCCTCCAGTCAAATCATAATGGTTCTTTTTTTCTCCATTCCTTTTGGCTCCAATTAATAATCATTTGAAAGAAGCTAAAGTAGTTTGAACTTTCTGTGGTTAATTATAATTTAATATAGATTATTACTTGTTTTAAAAAAAGTGAATTTAAGAGTCAAAGAAAGAATTTCTTTATTGAAGCCTCTTAGGATCTAAGGAAAATATCAGACAAGGTGAGAAGATTCTAATCAGAGGCATTGCTAGATACTCCACTGCACTGTCTTGGTCAAAAGATGAGAAGCCCCTGTAGATATATGGGAACCCCAGGGGAACTCTGCTAACACAAAGGCAACCTGGTACAATATATGAACTGAACTGGACCAGAATCAGGAAACTGACGTTGGAGTACCAATCAACTTTGGGGAAATCATTCATTTCCTTCAGCTGGGAAATGAGGACCCTATACTAGCAAATTTCTATGATTCCTTGCAGCTCTATCAAAGTCATGTCATGGCTTTCTGATTAAGAATCAATGGGCTCTTCTGGTTTTTCTGCTTTCTCCAGCCAAAATTAGAGGTTCTGAATAAAAATGGCCAAGAGTAGTTCCACATGGAGCCCTCCTAGCTAAAGGAGTGTTGACACTCATAAGTAAGTTTTAAGTTCTCTGCTTACTATTTGCATACATACTTTTGAGCTGGCCCCTTTATGCTATACAGATATTTTCTTAGCATTTTGTTTCTCCCCATGTATTAAATCAACAATCATTTATTGAGCATTTTCTATATATGAAATAGAGCTAGTCACTGATGATAGAATCAAACAAGATAGCTTCCCTGCTTCCTATGAAGCACAAATGAATCTACTATTCTTGTCCATTTTTCTCTCTCTCCTTCATTTCTATGCATAAACACATATATTTCTTAAACTACAAGGTTAGTATAGAAAAAATAAGAGGAATTGGATTTATGTAATCTGCACCCAGTCCAAAGTACTGTTTACCTTCAGTAAAAGAATATGATAATAATTTGTATTAGAAAATTATAGTCATTCAAATATGCACTTCGAAGGTATAAATGGTATTTCTCAACATGTGTTTTGAGGTCACTGATTTACATTAAGGACAACAATTTGGGTGGCAAGAAAATTATAAAGGTAAAACTATCTCTTCTGCAGATAAAATTCTGGGATAAAATCTGAGACTCCTGTAAATAGCCTCTGAGAACGTGAGAACACAGAATATTTTTCTTTGGTCTTTTTTCCTCGGCAGATTCAGGGGTCTTATCCCTTCAAATTTTCTTTCCTGAATTAATAATATTAACTTCCATTTGTTAAATACATATTAAATTCCAGACATTTCCAATACACTACTTTATGTTAAGAAAGCGATGCTGCATTGTAGATATTATTACCCTCACTTTACAGATATGAAAACTGAGGCTCAGGGAGGTGAAATAATTTGTTTCCACAAGCATTTCTTGGTTCTACCAAGTCTAACATTATTTAAAAAAAAATAATCTTGCTTGAATGCTTTATTAGCAAATAAGGAAAACACCCTTTATAGTCTTTCTTCACAATCATTCACTGCATTACAAATACTACAATGAAAATAGGAGATGGTTAAGGTTTTTCTTAGAAGGTCTGGCTACCTTTTCATATTTATTTGGACTGAGATGAATAATTAAATTTGGGGCTTTCAATCAAAGGAAAGGAATGAGCTATTTGCTATCGGAATATGTATTTGTTGTTAATTGATCAGACATGGATAAGGTGTATTATTACAACTATATTTGTGAGGTATGGTTTATGTTGTTCTACTGCATATTACTCTGTGCTGTTTTTCATTTTCCTGCACTTTGGACTTTTTGTTTTGTTTTTATGAATTTAGTCACAGTTGGTTGTGTTTTGAACTTTGTAAAAATGTAATACTCAGAAAATTTAAAAAAGAAAAAGAAAATATTTTCAAAATGATGTCAAAATCAAATCTATCCTCACTAATTTGATTTGTAGGAAATGGAGAACAAAGTATTGCAAGCAGAATACTTTTAAATACATCCTAATTACTTCAATGTGCAAATGCATTGACTAAATCAAAGCATGCATTTAACACTTTGCACTTCATTTGTGCTTATTCATCTAAGTTCTATAGGTAACAATTCCACAAGAAAATCAGGAGGTAAACCTCACTATGGCCAATCATTTTACAGTTATTGGAGGAAAACTACTGTTCTAAAGTTCAAGCTTACCTGTCGAGTCAGCTCAGTTTTGGACTAATGCAAAAGACCATTTGTCTAACTAATACAAAATAACAAATAATTTATTGCAGCTACTTAAGTTTTCCTGATTGAGTTTGTCTTTCCTTTTCTTCTCTTCTGCTTTCTATGGGGTAGGACAAAGGAGTGGGGGTAGCAAAGCCACATAAGTATTCAGTAGGGTAAGTCCTGGGGAATGATGCCATAGGGCTGGAGGTGATATGCAACTGAGACTGGGATGGAGTCATGATGGCAGGTTTACCTAGAGTTTGGTCTGGGACCAGCTACACCAGAATCACTTGAGGAGGGTGTTAAAAAGACGTATACCAAGGTTACACCCCAGAGCAAATCAACTGAATTAGTATGTCAAGGTGGAACTCAAAGATCTACCTTTTATAATAGCTTTCCAAGTAATTCCTCAGCTCTAAAGCCTGAAACACACTGGCATATGCACTTAAGCTCTCTGATTCTATATCCAGTGTGAGCCCTGCTGGTACACCTACCCTCTGTCCCAGTTGCCAAGTTTCATGTGCAAGTACAACCAGCTGTCCTGGGAGGAATTAATTCTAGTAATAATAGCCCAAGGGCTTAGCCAGGCATGATGCTCTCTGATATGCAAGATCTCATCTACTCTCCAGCACAAGGACTATGAAGTAAGCATTATTGCTCTTCCCCTCTTTTAGATGAAGAAACTGAAATTCAGAGATTGAGAAGCTTATTGTGGGTTTCATACTAGACACTGCAAGAGCTCTTAAGAACTACACTACTTTAATTCTTAGCCTTGTGCCTTGCAAAAATTATACATTTTTAAAAGATTTGCTCATTTATTTGAGAGAGAGAGACACAGAGAGAGAAATTTTTAAGGAGACTCCCTACCAAGCTTGAAGCCTGATGTGGGACTCTATCCTAGGACCCTGAGATCAAGAGTCGGCCCCTTAACTGATCACTTAACCAGGTTCCACGAAAAATATGTTCTTGAAAGACGTTTCCTATTGTAAAGGAACTTGTCTAGATGCTAGTTAGACTGGTTACGTAATAATACTTAGGGTGCGAACATTTGAAACCAAGTTAATGTTTCCTTCATTTATCTTTACAGATACTAAAGTCATCTAAAGTAAGGTGCTAATCTTTCATTAGTTCATTCAACAACATGCACTTTACCAGAACCTGAGGTAACAAAGATAAGTAGGACATAACTTCTACCTTCACTGGAATTACCGATCTGAAAATGAGATGAGCTTGAGTATAAATAGTTCTGGATTAACTTGTAGTCAGTGGAGGCCTGAGTGGAGAGAAAGTGTTCATTTTCCCGGCAGAAGGGAAAGAGGGTGCAGTCTGGAAATGTTTAATTACTTCAGTACTTTGCCATTGGCTGGTATAAAGAGTTTAGATTTTAAAAAAGGTTATTTTTTTACTTAAACAGTTTTGTTAGAAAAGGAGTGGACAAAGTTACTTGTGTATTTTGAGCCAATAAAACTTTATCTGGTTCATTCTTTCTGGCACCTAACTGGCTTCTTTTTTGGCTAAGTTTTGTGTACAGAGCCAAGTAAGTTGTTACGTTTATTCATTCTTACACATAGCCAAGATTCTATTCTTGAGAGGGGTGTCTGATAAATTTTATCAGCAGCAGTTTATTCTACCACAAAAAGTGACTTTATGCTGACATCTGACATAATGGCTGTGTCCTTTACTCCATTTTCACGTGTTTCAATTACTCAAAATACTATTATTACTGGATTATGAGGTTTTTACAGGATGAGAAATTTAGAATTTAGAAGTTAAAAACAATTGAAAACATAAAGAGTGATCTAGACTTCTTTTATGATAATCTCATATACACGTGCATGTGCTTTGAGTCAGAACCGACTGACAGACTAAAGAAGATGAGTTCTAGAATGTCATGATAACTCGAGGCAAATGTACAAGGTTCCAAAAAAACCAACCAAACAGGCAAAAAACCAGAGATTCTGAGAAGCACTGGGCAATAGAAACAATGTGGTCTGATTCAGAAAATACATGCCATATCATATTCTATATGATAATGATTCCAAAAATCTGTATCACAGACATTTCAAAAGCTTAATAAATTAGAAAAGCAAAACATTTTAATTCCATTAAGGGGAGATAAATAATAAACATGTATTCACCTCTTAAATTGAATTAGCATGAAATTTGGAATTAATATTATTTAAATTATTTACTTTTAATATTATTTAAATTATTTGCTTAAAATTTTTATGTTTCTAATTATTATAGTATTTTTAGAACATTTCAAAAGTTTAAGAAAAAGAAGAAATAAAATATCACTTAATTTCATCCTACAGATGTTCACATTTTAATATATTTCCTTTGATTGTAATCATATACTTTCAGTTTTTAAATTTAGGATAATGTTAGGGGTACAAGTTTCTTTTGGATGAGATACTTTCTGTTACATTAGTTCATGAACAGAATGATATGTAATGATATGTAATAATGTGCAATGGTATATATGCAATGATATCTATGGATGTCCCATAATTTGTTTAATAATTTTTCCAATGAAATATTTAGGATTTTTTAAATCTTTTTCCACTTTTGTAAATGACATTGTAATGAACATCTTTATACATCAATCTCAGTCTAGAGTTTCTATTCCTGATAGATTTCTAGAAGTAAAATTACTGAGTCAAAAAGATACATTTTTAAAGAAAGTTTCTTGACAATATAATGCCATTTTATTTTGTGGAATTTCATGTCAATACATATCCCCACCATCACTATATGAGTGCCAGTTTAACTGCACATGTGCTAGCATTGAGAAGTATTACTGTCATAATTAATGTCTTAAAATGCTAGTGAGTTATACTTCTTAATATGTTTGTTCGACATTTGTATTTCCTCTTTTGTGATTTTTCTTTTCATAATCTTTTTATATTTTTTACCAAATATTTATCTCAATATCTTCATATTTTTTGCTTCCACTCCATCTCTGATGCTATCACTACATTCTGGACTCTCCTTATCTCATCCTGAACCATGGCATCATTCTGCCTATCTTTATTCCAAATTTCTTCCATTCTGATTCATTCTATACACTGCTGCCTAACAGTACTTTTGAAAATATCATGCTTTTATCCAGATCAATAACCTACCAAAGTCCCAGTTATTTATCTATCAACTAAATGCAACTGCCTTATTCAGAAGAAAATTAATCCCATTCTTGGATATTTCCTTATGAATTCTGTTGAATAACCTCGGTTGTTGATGTATGGAGCCTATATGCAGTTAAGTTTTTATATGTGGACATTTATATATATTAGAGAGAGATACAGACAGATACAATGCTGAATACTAGACATGAAAATTGAAGGGGCTTTTCAGAGCATCAAGTCCAACTCTTTATATTTATAAATAAACTGACTCAAAGTGTTCAATAAATTACTCAAGAGAATAGAACTAGTTAAGTGACAGAACTGGGATCAGAAACCAAGTCTCCTGATTCCCAGTTCAGTGACTTTTAAATAGAGAATAATAAAAATCATTTTTACAATTTAAAGAATAGAAACAACTAGGAAGGCAGTTTAAATTTCAATCCGTTCTTACATAGAAAAGATTGTTAAAATCATGCCACATAGGAAACTTGAGTGTTCTTATAAATACAAATATGCACTTCTTATAAATTTATCAAATATGCCATTAAAATTTCCATAAAATTTTCACATCAGCAATGACCCAGTTTATACTAGTTTGCTTTTTTTCTTGTTAATCTACATTGTTTTATTTAATCTACTATGCTACAATAGAAGCATCATATTTTTTTTTAGCATGTTACAGATTATCATTAAGTTTCTTGTTAATATCTAGTGGTATTCAAAGGAAATCCAATTTTCTTACCATCTTCTGTAATGAATTTCCTTTGACTATAATTGGGGATTTTAAGAACTATCCTTAAAAAATAAAGCAATAAGAACTACTTCAAAATTCTCCTATTTAAAGAGTAAACAACATGAAGTATTCTGGAAGAACACAGGCTATTAACAATTGAATATGATGCAATTATTGATATCTAATCACTATTTCATTTCAAGAATCACACAGTATTTGGCAAATGAAAACTTAAGGGTAGTTGCTGATGTGGGAGTGGGAGTTGCCAGATATATTTATTATTTGTAAGGGCAAAGATGAAAGTAGCTATAAGTGGGACTAACTTGGATAGAAGCACATTGATTACAAAGGGTTGATTCTTTGTGAACCAAACAAAGGCATATGCTTGCCTAACAAAAGAACTGGAAGAAAGAGTATATATTAAATCGTACAGTGGCCCAACAGTTTATAAAATTGAAAGTTTAAATGAATAGGTGGGTCATCTAGCAGGAGAGGGAGACTTTAATGACATTTCAACTATATTTTCTTTCTCTGTATGCATTTGTGTATACAGAAAACAGGTACATTCTTTTCACAGCACATATTTACTAAGTACCTACTTTGTGTTAGAAGCTCTCTACTACCCAAATAAGTGGTTTAACTTTTTGTGATTATCCTCTCTTATAGCTGTATTATAAAACTAACAATAATCGATAACTGACCTAATGTATTATAACAAAAAAGGGAAACTGAACAGGAGGAGAAATGAAGAAATGGCAACCTAAATTTCTCATTTCATACAGCATACTTAATACATACATAATTAATGATGATAATTAAAGAAAACAGGACTGGATTTTTAAAAATAATAGTAATCATTATTTGAAGAATAAACTATACCTTATGATTTCTAAATTTACGAGATTAATAACAGTTAGAACCATCATATATCAAAAGAGGAAGAAAAGAGAGAGAGGGAGAGAAAAAAAGAGGGGGATAGAGACATGACCAAGGATCTATAAAAACACAGATAATATACAATGAAATTTCTGAGGTAGGGCCAGATAAATTTTTACAAGAATAAATAATAGTTAATTTATTAAAAGTAAAACAGAAATGCCATTGCAGAGTTTTTTTTTTTTTTTTTTTTTAAATACAATATCTAAACATAGAGTAGTATTTTAAGAGCACTAGTTTTGGTAGTAGAGAAACTTGAGTTCAAATCTTACTCCTGCCATTTAATAGTTATAACTTCTTTCCTATGGAGGAGTTTATTTAGCTTATTTGCTTCAATTTCCTAGTTTATACAGTGGGAATAAAAATAACTGATTATAGAGAGGACAGAATAAGATCATATCTATGAAGTTCAGTGTCCAGTCCAACTAAACATTCAATTATAAGTGTTACTTATAGTATTTGTTTTAAAATGATATACCTAAATAAAAGAGAGGTGAAATACAAAGGAGCGTCACTTAAGATATACTGTTAACTAAAAAAACTGATACAGTATAAAATGAGAAAACTGAAGCAGAGTGAAATTTAAAAAAGAAAGTGACAATCTTTACAAAGAAACTAAGGATAGCAAAGGGGGCTGAAGCTATAAGCCTGCTCAATCTGGACCCAGAAACACAGAGAGGTGGCTGGAAGTAATGAAGCCAAAAGGCTCCATATGAAATGGTGGATCTGAGCCTGGCTCACTACTTCAGCAAGAGGCTGCAATAAATTTGGCCAACTGCTGCCTGGGGCAATAGCTTATAGACCTGCAGGCACTGAGAGATGGAAGGACAAAGACACAGATTCATGATCAAGTACCCTTAAAGAGAAAATCTGAAGCTACCACTACAAAATTTGGATTGGGACTAGGAACCCAGGAATCCCAATAGAGGTAACAGCAAAGCCACTAGTCAAGGAGGTATGCACAAAGAAAAAAAAGGAAGAAAAAAACCCAAGAGACAAGTTAAAAAAAAAAAAAAAAAGCCTTATGACCCACATTAACCTGCAAAACAAAATTCTAAAACATAGCAAGAAATCTAATGATAAGAAGAGTGACTAATAAAATTACTAATTAGAACATTCACTACAGGTGAATTTGATTTTATAAAATTGTCTGACAATGACCTCAACATGAATCTGTTTGTAATGCTCAGAGACAAAAAGATCATACCCATAAAAGAATAAGAAATTATTAAATAACAATAGAGAGTAGTAAGAAAAGAATAGGTGAATGAAGAACCCATCCGAAATCTTAAAAATGAAAAATATGTTCAATGAGATTAAAAATGCAATAGGATAATTTAAGATTGGGCAATTTCAAGGAGAGTATTAGTGACTTGGAAGGTAATACTAAGGAATGCACTCAAAAAAATCACAGAAAGTAAAATACGTCTTTAGAAAACAAAAGAGCAATTGAAATATGTAAATTGACTAGGAAACACCAATATATGTCTTATAAAAATCCCTGAAGAAAATGGAGGTAATAACAAAGAAAGAAACAATAAAGGAAAAGATCGTAACAGAATTTTCTAGCATTAGAGTTCTGAGGTTAGAAAGTATACCCTGAGTTCCTGACTGATAATTCAAGATAAATCCATATCTAGACACATTTGAGAGAAACTATTAGACATCAAGGATATAGAAAAACTTTTAAAAGTCACCAGGGAGAAAAAGCAGACTACTACAAAGAGATGAAAACTAGATTGATAGCAGATTCCTCTTAAGTAATGATAGTTGAAGAACAATTGTGTAAGATTAATTGATTAAAATCCTCAACTGCTGAGCAAAAATACCCAGATAAATTGCTATTTAAGATAAATGATAAAATAAAAACATTTTTAGATATATAAAAAGAGTATACTCTCCAAGGTTCTCCCAAAAGAATTACTAAAAGATGTAATTCAACAAGAAGAAAAGTGAACCCAGAAAGGAAGTCATATCATCCAAGAATAATGGTGGACATAGCAATAGCTGAAATATATGAGTAAATATAATTAGGCATTAACTATAAAAATCACTGATAACCACTTTTGTCTATGTTTAAAGCAAATATGTAAAACTAAAACTCCATTCAATAATTAGAACAGATTGATAATTAGTAGATAAAACATGCTAGGCATCTTTTTTACATTAAGGAGAATGCCAGAAATACTAGAAGGTGGATTGTTTTTTATTAGAAAAATATATAGTTAGGTATACATATAAAACTTTAATATGAGCACTAGAGAAATAGATAAGCCACCTACAAATTTCAAGTCAGCAGGAAAATCCATGTCCAGGTCACAAAAAATTTTTAATTGAACTCATATAAAACACATCCTCTCATTATAATGCAATTAAACTCTGGATCAATAATAAAAATAGAGTAAGTTTAAGTTTAGAAAGTAAAAACATACACTTTAACCTAAGGGTTAAAAAAAAATCAAACAGACATTGCAAAATATTTAAAATTGAACAAAACTACATACTAAAACCAGCTATGCAGCTAATGAAAAACTTGGAAGAAAACTTAGAGAGTAAAATTCATCTTTGAAAATAAGAAAAAGCATTGAAATTAAATGAGTAATAATTTAACACAAGAATCTAGAGAAAGAAAAATGGTGTAGACCATTAAGAAAGTAGACTGAAGAAAATAATCTTGATAAAAGCACAAAGTAATGATACTTAATACAAAGACACAATACTGTAGATAAAATAAAAGACAGGTTTTATTTTATTTTTTTTTAAATAAAAATATCATGTGTTTTTATTCCCAGGGGTACAGGTCTGTGAATCGCCAGGTTTACACACTTCACAGCACTCACCATAGCACATACCCTCCCCAATGTCCATAACCCCACCCCCCTCTCCCAAACCCCCTCCCCCCAGCAGCCCTCAGTTTGTTTTGTGAGATTAAGAGTCACTTATGGTTTGTCTCCCTCCCAATCCCATCTTGTTTCATTCATTCTTCTCCTACCCCCCTAACCCCCCATGTTGCATCTCTACTTCCTCATATCAGGGAGATCATATGATAGTTGTCTTTCTCCAATGGACTTATTTCGCTAAGCATGATACCGTCTAGTTCCAAAAAGACAGGTTTTAAAAAAAAAAAGTGAAACAGAAAAATGTCTAACAATGAGTAAGGAAAAAAGCTCAGATATTTAATATTAGGAATAAGAGGGGGCATATTAAAGATAAAATTAAAAATCATGAGAGCATTATGAACAATTTTATGCAAATAAGTTTGAAACTGTAGATTAACTGTTAATTGTGTATCTTAAAAAAACTTATTAAAATTGACTTAAGATGAAATAGAACACTTGAATAACCAATAACCATGGAAGAAATTGAATTGATAATCATAAGTCCACCCTACTCTACCTTCCCACTATGGACAGAAAATACCAGGTCCAGATGATTTTTCAGGCAAGTTTTACAACACTTTCAGAGTAGGTAATCCCTATTAATATGACTACTATTTCAGAAACAGAGGGGAAAAAACAGAAAGAAATGAAAGTTGCTCAACTTATTTTATGTGGCTAATATCACCATGACATCAAAACTCCACAGTAACAGTTTAAAAAAGGAAAATTAAAGACTAATCTCCTTGTACAAACATATTACATAAAATACCAGCAAATTAAACTCAACAGTAGGTTAAAAAACACATCAGGACCAAGTAAAGTTTTTTTCCAGGAATGTAAGAAATGTTTAGTATCCGGAAATATATTAATATCCTATAATATATTACCATATTAATGGGTAATTTTATCATATTATTGATGTAGAAAATGCACTGGATAGAATTTGTCTAGTATTCCTGATTAAAAATGCACTGCTGGAAACTTTCTCAACTTAATAATTTCAATTTATTCTCTAAATTACCATTAAAGTAAGAAACAGAACAGATATTCACAATATCATTGCTTTAATTCAGTACTCTATAGAGGCCTCAGTCATGCAATATGACAGGAAAAAGAAATTGAACACTTAAGAATCAGAATTTAAGAGAAAAGCTGTCAGTACTTACAGATATACATGCCTGTGTAAAAATATCTAAGAGAATTTTCAGTTTAGTTATTAGAACTAATAAAAAAGTTCAGCAAAGTTGCAAAATATACACCAATAATGACTAATAAACAATGAACCAGAAAACAGACTCTATACATAAAAGAACAAAAATCTAAGTAATATGAGAAGAAATCTAACAAAATAGGTTCTAGCAAGACCTTTATGGTAAAACTTATAAAACATTACTAAAGAATATGAAGGAAGATCTGATTTAGTAGAGGAATATAGTCTGTTAATGGGTAGAAAAACATAATTTTATAAAAATGTCAATTCTCCCCCAGATTATTCTCTGAAGTTGATATAATTGCAAATAAAATTCAGCAAGACTTTTGTAAGTCTTGACCAACTAATCCTAAATTTATCCTGAATAGCAAAAGGCAAGGGAGCCAAGAGAATTTTAAAGAACAATATAGAGAGATTTGTCTTACCAGATAGCAAGAATACTATAAAGTTACGATAACTGAGGCACTGTGGTGTTAGCACGAGAATAGAGAAATAGTTTATTGGTTGAAATAAAGATTCTGAAAAAAAAATTAATGTAGGCAAGAGATGGCATTGTAAATTAGTGAGTAAGAATGGCTAACTTGTTAAATGGTGCTGGGATTAACAGGGTTATCCATGGAAAAAGAATAAAATAGGGTACATGTAAGATATCACATACAAAAATAAATGCCAAGAAGTTCAGAGATTTAAATGTAAAAGGCCAAACTTCTAAATTGTTAGAAGAAAATAAAGGAATGAAGAAAATAAAAGAAGGTTGTCATATGGAAGCGTTCATTGATTGATTCCATATGTCATATGGAAGGATTTCTAAATGACAAAAAAGCACTATATACATCATATATATAATATATTATTTTTAAAATGTAGGTTTCATACACAGCATGGGGCTTGAACCCCGAGATCGAGACTTGCATTCTCTACTGAGTCAGTCAGATGCCCCAGCACAAACCATAAAAATTAAAATATCAATAACTTAAGTGCTTTAAAATTGGAAACTTTTCCAAAATAAGCTACACAGATTAGGAAAATATATTTGTAAATAGACATAGATTAGGAAAATATATTTGTAAGCCCTATTGCCCAAAGAACGAGAATCCAGAATACTACAACCAAAATCAAAACCAAAACCTAAACTGCTCCAAATAACAACAGCAAAGCAAATAACCTAACAGAATGATGGGTAAACATACAAACAGGCAACACACAAAAGAAATCCAATGGTTTATAAGTAAAAAAAAATTTTTTTAAATGAGATATTATTTAATACCTATCAAATTGACAAAAAATTTAAGTCTAGCCATCCCAAATGTTATGAAGTATGTGGAGAAGTTCTCACAGATGGCTAATGAGAATATAAATTGCTACTACCACTTTGGAGAGAAATTTTACATTCCTAGTGAAATTGAAAATGCACATTTCTTATAGTTAGGCAATTCCTCCTACATGTAAACACATGTATAAAAATGTTAACTGCAGTATTAGCTGTGATTGGGAAATACAAAAAACAGCATCTAACAATGAGAGACTCAACAAATTTCTACAGTAGAATACACTTTATAGAAGCCATACAATGGCTTATGGCTTATGTAAAACTAGTTCATAATGACAGAGGTCAGAATACTTTTGGTTTTTAAAAAAAATTTTTTTTGTTAAAGGTTTGGAGAATATCACACTCAAGAAAGCACAAGGGACTCTTCCTAGGTATGGTGACTGTTGTGTATCTTGGATTGGGTATTGTCACATGGATATATACTTACATAAAAGCTCATTGAGCTATATACTTAATTTGTGTATATCATTTTCTGTAACTTAGAATAATAATAGATAAAAAACAGGTTTAGAAATAAGTGTGCCAAATATTTGTTTAATTTGGGTGTGGATTCTTGTGCGTTCACATTATTCTTTATATTTTTATGGGCCTGAAGTATTTTAGTTTAAAACAATTGATAAGACAAACTACTGCTTTTCCTTACTAGAATTAATCAAGGTGAAAGAAAGCTCTAGTGTCACCTTCTTTTCACTGTCCTTGACAATAGATCTCAGGACTTCAGGAATCAGCAAACACTTCACAGCCAAACATACTTACAAAGTGTTTTGTCAAAGCAAAAGCATAACTTTCCATTCAGCTCCTGACTACATGTAGAATCTAGGCTTTCTGAAGTGAGTGACCAGCAGCATATGTTGTTGATATGATGCTACCAATGCACAGAGATCATCTAGTCAGGTTTTCAAAAGATGAAGCTGGGGGTGCCTTGCCAAGGACTTTTTTGATATGAATCAACAGGTGGTTTGGCATCAACACTGCTATTTGCTCGTGCATTTCACCTCTGGTTTCAGAAAAGAAAAAAGAGACGATACCTTTTCAATGCTGTATTTCAAGTCGACCATATGGAAGGCAAGGTTTTATTCCAGCCAATTCTCTTTCTCTCAAAGCGTGGAGGAAAAGTGCCAGCCACTGCTACTCTCGCCACCAGCCACGGTACAGATGTTTGGAAAATGCAAAAACGGAGAAATGAAACAAAAAGAAAACCCTCAAAAATAAAGTTTTGCATAAATGAAAAATAGAGTATATAATTATCATGGCTGCAAAAAGGTAAATGCATTTTTTATTTTCCCCTTGTGCTAAACTAAGAGCCAAGACGAACAAAAACATTGATGTTTTAACTTAATCAGTGTTTTGTTGAAACTGACAAGGACCAACTAGAAAATGGCTAAAGGTGGGAATAAAAACCAGATTTCTTTTAATCTGATAAAAGATTTTTTATCTCCAAGAATGTTAGAATATGACCTACTTAAATGAGTACTTACTAAAGGAAGAGACCCATTTAAAAATATATGTTTTCAGGTGCCAAAATGGGAATGGGGAAAGTGTTTCTTTCAAATTTTATAAGAGAAAAATCTTAATTGAAATTGTAATGGTTCCTTATGAGACTCAGATAAAATACGGCTTAGGAATAAATGTCTTCAAACTATTCAAACACATATATCCCTAAACTGGCTTAGTCAGGAAGCAACCCCCATTACTCCAAAAACAAATGCCCTATTAGACTTAAGTACATCAATGTAAGTTATTCAAATGAGACTGTTTCTTTGAAAGAAATTTTGAGGCCCAGCTCTGCCACAAACTTGTTTATCTTTGTTTATGTTATTAAACATCTTTGGGTCTCTGTATCCACATATTAAGCCTGAGTGTGATACAAAGTCATCAACTATCATCAAGCTCCTTTCCAGCCCTAAAACCCTACGAATCTAATGAAATTACTTTAGCATTAGAATTTTTTTCTCTTTTCCTTCATTTATTAAAATAAATAGACAATCATGTAAGTAAATACATACTAAAAACACATACACACACACTAATCAGCTATCCCTCAGACTAGTAAGAGAGAACATTTTTTTATTATTGGTGCCATTATCTATTCCCTAATGCGTATTTAAAAAGAGAGTTCCCATAAAAAAAAAAAAAAAGACTTTTATTTTTTCCTGAATTAAAAATAACATATTATTTCTTTGCCATTTAAGTTCTATTAAAAATATAAAATGCAAAATCATTACAGAAATCCTATCAAGAACTTTAAAAAGAAAGAAAAAGTCACTAGAACTCCATTTAAATTTCAAATAGTTCATTTACATGTGTTCTTTTACAGAAAATATAAGTGCCCTGCCTCAAACTACCTTCACCTCCTTTTCCAGGGGTAATATCCTTAACTGTGGAAAACACAGGACCCTCTCTCATACCCTTCCCACCTGTCTTCTGAGGTAACAAAGCAGAGGTATAGATTGCAGGGTGAGATATTTGGGATGGGAGTAGAGCATTTCATCTGGGAGACAGTACTGTGGTCAGTCTGCCAAATCGAAAAGCAAGGTAAGTCCCGTCACTACTTTGGCAAGAAATATGGGTTCTCACGGCTAAACTATGATAACGATTTTTACACAAGACTTTTTAAAAATGAAAGCACCTGAGGCAACAGCAGAAAATAAGTCTGAGAATGCAAGGTTTTCTCGTCAATATTTAAGCCAGACAAGACAATATCAATGAACCTTTAACCGAGGGTCTAAAAAAATTACGGGGCACCTGACACCTTGATGAGTAAGAGACGCTCAACTTTATGAAAGGCCAGAGTCCTAGGGTGAAGTCTCCATTGTTCCCAGTGCTGATATGCCCATGGCACCAGTGGAGGCAGAATAATCTGGCCCAACAGGCCAGGCTCCTGTTACAGGCTCCAGCTTAGCTCTGCATGCAGATAAGCCTGGCACCCACCACACTGCACACTCCAGGAACACCAAGGGTGGGTCCCCAAGGGAGGAGGGCTACTCAAACAGCAAGGCAAGAATTGGAAGTTGCACAGCGTATGAGCACTCCCTGCTGGCAGCTGAGGTTGGAGATGAAGCGGTAGAGTCTTAGGGCTCTCGAAGGTTTCTGTGAGGAGGCCAATGGACCTACCTGACTTTTCAGGGACAAGAGCATGGCTCTGACAAGGTGTAGAGGGATCCAGATGCTATCCTGAATGAGGAGGAGGTTAGGAAAGAGGCTGCTGATGGGAGGAACTCCAAGAACTGGCAAAAATGAGGTTTGAAGCTGGTATACACTTTTCATTAACTTTCCCAGCTATTAACATTTTATAAAGTATATACGGGTCCCCCCACGTGTGTGGAGAATGAAGGAGGTGCAGCAGAAAATGAATTACTGTGCAGCTCCCTTTATTCCAGCAAGAGAATCCTTGGGACAGTGGCATGTATTTGCAATGTTTATGTTTTACTGGGAAATCTTATCCATAGCCCAAATGGAATTGCCTGGTGCGTCCCCTATTCCAAGGTGCCCACGTTCCAAACAGGTGGTCCCTGTTTATCTGGACAGCCTAGGGCAGCAATACTGGTATCTCCCTAGTGCTCTGTTCTGTTAGGGTTCTTCTGTAGGAGAAGATGAAGGTCAAGATGGCAGCCTGCTAAAAGCAGCAGTATTTCAGTTGCAGGAATAACTTGCTTGTCATCAACTTGTTAATGCAATAGTCAAACATTTCTTTGACATGTACAGTATCAGCTAACTTCAGCAGATAAAGGGTCTAGAACAGGAAGATGCTGCAGATGCTTTAGCTCCGAGGAAGGCTTAGCAGAGCCAAAACGTCAGCAGGGCCTGTTTGTTCCATCCTTTCCATCGGGCTCTGTGAAAGAAATGTTAGATTACTGCAATGACAAGTTTGTGACAAGCAAGTCATTTGTGCAACTGGTGCGCTCCTGTTTTTATCTGTTTACCATTCAGACTTGTGAATGCCATTTCAAGCACTTACAGGATTTCTGGCTCCCATTAAGGGGAAATGGTTCCTCCATGTTTAGAATTTTCTGCCTCAAAGAGAATTACTAAGCAATTATTTATTCCTGTGGTCACAGTGTCACACAAAAGCACTCTTGAGTTGTTTAGTTGGACTCTGAATCATGAAATGGAGTCCTGCAGACTGGATAGCTTGGAGCATCAGAAATTTCTCGTCTAGTTTATTGGAATGACTACAAAGCAAGCCTGTGAGAGTCAATAAAATTGCGGCCAGCTTGAAATACCTTGCTCTTTTGCTCCGGGATCATATATCAAGGCCATATGCTTCAAGGCACATAAATTCACTTGTAATGAGTGGATCCTGAGAAGCCAAGGCATGACTATGTCACACACACTGACATGTGATCTAACATATGATAGTTTTGGTGACAAGGACTGCTTTAATTGTTGAGAAGGGAACTTATACAGCTTTCTCCTTGTATTCTGTGGGTAATCACAGGGTCAATCCAAATCCAGAAAACATTTTAAGCATGTGGTTAAAAAAAAAGTAATATAATATAAAATTTACTGGGGATCATCTTCTCTAGGCTGACTTTTTCTCAGTAAATGGAGACCCCTGGCAGGGTCTCCATTTTAGGTCAAGATTTCAAGACTGATTCATTCGATTCGTCATCTGAGATCATGGAGTGACTTTTGGTGAGTCATTTTAACCTCTTAGGAAGAGGGATAAAATAATAATACCTTGTTCACTCAACATGAATTGGGCTCAGGGTCAATATTATCAGAGATGAAGAGTACCTTCAGAGTTCAAGAACAAGAATAGTATTTCCTAAAAGCCATGTATTTTTTATGATTTAAAATATTTGCACACTGTTAGTACTGAATTTATGAATAATTACAGGTAGACTTTTCAAAGAACACAGAAGCATGACGTTTTGAAGCAGAGAGAATACCACAGTATCTGGGGAGGTAGGTCAAAGCTGAAATAGTGTGGAATGTCAAGGATCAGATGGGAAGTAATGATGTAGAATGAGGCAGAGCTTGGTATATCTGACCAGACAATGTTATGGAAATAGATAACAGTCCTCACTAAATAAAAATTTTATTGTCAATAACTATTTGCCAGACACTACCTGTGTTACACAATTTACATGTTTAATATAGCCTTCACATGAACTCAATGGTATATGCATTATCATTTTTTTTTAACATGTGGAAATTAAGACTTGGAGAAATTTAAATACGTTACCATAAATCTGTTAAGTAGCCGAGATTTGAAACTAGCTTTCCTCACTCTTAAGCCCTTACACTCTTAACCACTGGAGAACTAAAGTCATTTCCACTGCCTTCAAAAGTCTTTTCTTTCTCTGGTATACTGGAAAACATTTTAATCTGTAAATGCAGATATTCAAGATTTCATATAAAAGGACCAGTGAGAATATTCTGGCTCTAGCTGTATTGCCACCTTTCTTAGGCCCCTGGGAAAGCTGAGCCTCGTGAAGATATCATTCCTTTTGCCCCAGCCTGACCTATTCCTACTTGCATACCCTGGGGAAGAGGTGAAAGTGATTCCGACCTAGTCACGCATCTTTGCTGTGAATGCAGGGTGTCTGGCCGCATCTCCTGTGTCCATGCCAAACCCTTTCTCTGTCTTCAGGTGTACAGTCTTTTGTTCCCCCTACTCTTTGCTCCCATGTTACCTCCAGGGAGCCTCCTTTTGTTACTTTCTGCTACTCTTTTTAGGAGAAGGGCTGGACATCTTTCTTACCATGACAAGGATCGCTGAGACAGTATAAACTTCAAACTTTGCACAGAATGTATCCTTTGTTCAGTCTTCTGCTTGTTTCTTTTTAATGATAGCTTTGCCACAGGTCCCATTCCTACGCAACTCGGAACTACGCAAATCAAACTGGTGAAGAGACTTCTTGGCAACTCCATCTTCAAGTGAGTATGTGTCCAAGATGTAGGGACCTCTGAAGGAGGTGTGTCTTCTGAATATTATGTGTCTAAAAGCTGCTTTGCTTGAAAGAGTGGCAAAGAATAAGCTCAGTGAGATCTGTATTGACATTTCCTGGTCTCTTTTTAGTGTGTGTTCAGAGTGGGTCATAAGAGCCTTCAGCTCACACAAACTGTTCTGTTTGTTTTTTTAATGATATTTCTACCTTTTTGTTGTTGTTATTGTTGTTTTAGCTTCTAGGCATTTTCCCCAGCATAGGGTTCTTTCTTAAAAGCTACTCAAAAAGACCCTTTGCATAATGTAAAATAATAGGCTCAGCAATTAAATAACCAGTGGCCTGAGTTTTTACCTAGTGCCTGAGCTTGCTCACGGTGGCCATTCAGCCTTTATGGCACACCAACAGGGGCATAGGGCTCTCAGCCTCACAGGCAATCCCACACTGCTTTAGAACCCTTCTGTACAAAATAAGGTTCCTTATGTTGAACCTTAAGTTGTCTTTCTAAAACTCCCTCCATGGCTTCTAGTCTTTTCTCATACCACTTTTCAATCCTCAGAGCTTCATGGGATCCATAATTTAATGGCTTACTTAAAGACGCCCCTTGTACATATCATATACCGGTAAATGGGTTTAGATTGCCCTGCTTTGTCCTTTTCTCCTCACCCCACAAGAGTTAAATTCCCACTCTATCCCTCCGAAAATGCCGGAAGAAATGAAAGCCAGTCAGTCTACTAAGTTTTTCATTTCCATTTGGATGTAGACAACATGTGTGGCAAAGAATTCTTAATCTCTGATTTTCTGTCCTAATTTGTGGAAGATCTTGCCAGACAACCTCAGGCAGATTTGACGGTTATAGCTATTTATAGGGTAACCATATAATTTATTGTCCAACCAGGACATATTTTGTGAAAGGTCCCTGTGAATAATTATATCAAGACCATAGTCACAAGCCAGAATTGTCCCAGGCAAATCTACACAGTACCTTGCACATGCCTTTACTCCAATATATACCTCTTTGTATCAGTTACCTGTTTACATGTTTGTTTCTCTCACTAGTTTGTGAGCACTCTTTCCTGATGGAAACTTAGTTACCCGTGTCCCTCCAGTACCTAGATGAGTGCTAGGCAAGTAGAAAGAGTATGGCAGATTTTTCCCCCCTTTTTTCTAACTGAGGATGTCTTTTCCCTAATTGCAAGGGCCTCTACATTTTTTCATAGCAAACACCACCAACACTTACTGGCTTCATGTTTGGGGGGGATGAATCAAAAACATTTCACTTAGTACAGTAGGAAGGGAATGGTGTAAGTTCAATGGTAATGGGTTTGACTTTGAGAACTGACAGCAACAAGCAGAGGGTGAAGTGCGATAACTTTTCCACTAAAATTTTATAACTTTTTATAGAACACTGAACAATATGCTCTAATCTCTTTGTTCACAAGCAAATTTTTTTCAGCAGCTGTACCCACAGTTCCAAGTTTGTAGTAAAGCAGGTGTTATAGGAAATGATCAGAACATAGTGTGATAGCTACATATGTGACCACATGTAACAAAGGCTAACATCCTGTGATTCCTGAGAATTGTCCACTAAAACCTTGGTGGCATTGCTATTGCTTTCACATATGCCAAGCATATTTAGAAATCTGTAGCTTCCAGCAGTTTTTGCCTGTGAGTAACGGCGACTTTAAAAAAGAGAGAGAAGTTGGGGCACCTGAGTGGCTCAGTAGGTTAAGCTTCTGACTCTTGATTTTGGCTCAGGTCATGATCTCAGAGTTGTGAGATCAAATCACACCCAGTGTGGAACCTGCATTAGACTATCTCTCTCTAAAAGACAGAGAGAGAGAGAGAAGAAACTCCTGAAAAATGTGAACCACCATGTAGACCCTTCCAGGAAGATGTGAATCTATCTGGTTTAAACAAAAGAGCTTCACAGGAGACAGTCTCACAACTTCCCTTTCAGTATTCAGAGGCCTCATTATCAAGACGCTACGTGATTAACAAACCTATAGATTTTTCTATCACAAGATAAGCATATTTTATTACTATAGCCCTCAGTGAAGACAAAAGAGAAGGTCTCATTTCCTATTTCCCTTAGCTTGCTTAAAAACTGGCATTAGCCCAGTATCTCAACCTTCCTTTTTCTAAGATGAGTAAAAAAGTCTCCGTGTCTTTGACTTTTCCTTAAAGAACTTTTTCTCAAAATGTTAAATTTAAATTTTATTGGGAGGGTGTTTTATAACTCTTTCTCTCTAAGATGCTCATTCAAATTTTAGTGAATCCAGAACAAGCATGATTAAGTGTCTGACCTATGCTCAGAGGAAATAGTAGAAATGTCTATATTCTGCATGCTTCTTACACATTTCACTATTACCACTATTTTTAAATTTCTGTTTTGCCTTTCACACTCTTGATTAACTTTCTATGTTCTACTTCTAGATGCTATTTTGCCCACAGAGCTAGTCGTTCTTTATTTTCAGTCCATCATTGACATTTACCAAACCATCATGGGTAATGGAAAATACAAGACTTAGAAGAAGGTTCAGAAGAAACACAGTAATATGCCTTCCCTTGCAGACTCTTTAGTTTGTGGAGAGAGAAAAATGTTCCACAAAAATTAAGCAACATCGATATGTATATTCAGGTGTGTGGTATTAGTTCAGCAGCTATTAACATAGGCAAGCTAGTACAGTTATTATGAAATTCTCTCTCTATATATATTTATATGTGGTGATGGAGAAGTGGAATGAACTGCCACTTGGGAGGTTTGCTTTCCCTCCTGTGAAGAATGCTAACATTAATCATGATTTACTGACATTATATTTATTTACTGTTTTACTGAGTGTTTATTTCAAATGATTGCCCTTTCTCTGAAGTCTCAAATTATTGCTATTTGGCCACTGTGCATAAAAGCACCGTATTTTGAAAGCATGTATTCCCTGTCCTCAACATCTAAAATAGTGATTTACAACTATTCAGAATCTCTGGTGTCCTGGTGTTAATGTGATTTTGCAACATTTTTCCCTGCTTACTCCTTCTTAAAATATAATTTTAAATTAAAATAGTTTTTTTTGACATATCAAAATGCTGCTAATGATAATATAGACCACACTGAATTTGTTCTTTTGGAAAACGTGTCTAGATAATCAAGGTAATCAAAGACCAGAATCCAGGCAATGGCATACCATTTCTACATTTCTCCATATTGACTGGTCCCCTAATAAACATTTCCTTAAGATTCTGAAGTGCTTAGTACCAGATAAATAGATTAGAAATTTGATCAATTGATTGTCATTTGAGACAAAATTCAAAGCTCTGCTAGTTAAGTGGAGTGAGACCATAACTCTACTTTTGCCTTAGTTCACCAGAACTCTCATTGGGCCAAGAAAGAAAACATATTAAAATGGCATTGTGTTGGTTATTACCTACTGTTTTAGCATTGTCAGATGATTGGCAAATCAGTTTACCAGGGTTTGCCTGGGATATTTCCTTGCATGGAAGTTAGATTCCATGTTAGTAACTTGCAGATAGAAATATTAAAATTGTTGTTTTCAGGTACAGTTTCCCAAATAGTGAGTTTCATTTTGGCAGAGAGGACAATGAAGATAGATGTGAAAGTGTCATCACCCGTAAGATGAATTAGAGCCTAACAGCAACCTTCCTGGGTCATTGGCCACAGAGTACCACTTCTGGCCAGGAGTCTGATTTTCTATATTGATCTTGCTTTTAAATTATATTAAATAAAAATATGACAATGTTTTTAACAAGCAGCTTATTTATTAAATTTCTAGAGAATCCTCCTCTAAAATATTTTGTCCTACCTATCCTTTTACCCAACCTATCCTCAATTTTTAAAAAAGATTTAATTAATTAATGTATTTGACAGAGAGATCACAAGTAGGCAGAGAGGCAGGCAGAGAGAGAGGAGGAAGCAGGCTCCCCACTGAGCAGAGAACCCGATGCGGGGCTCGATCCCAGGACCCTGGGATCATGCCCTGAGCCAAAGGCAGAGGCTTTAACCCACTGAGCCACCCAGGTGACCCTTATTCTCAATTTTTGATGAGCCTATTGTTTTTATATAATTTTATTCTATAAAAGACTATGGTGTAAGGGTGTCTGAGTGGCTCAGTCATTAGGCATCTGCCTTGGGCTCAGGTCATGATCCCAGGGTCCTGGGATCAAGCCCTGCATCCGGCTCCCTGCTCAGTGGGAGGCCTGCTTCTCCCTCTCCTACTCCCCCTGCTTCTTTTTCCTCTCTCGCTGTCTCTCTCTGTCAAAAAAAAATAAATAAAATCTTTTTTAAAAAGTCTATGGTGTATATTTTCTAACGGGATAATCTATTCTTATACCTGTTACAATTGACTTAATCTATTAGTCTAAGCCCTAATCTAGTCTATTCCCAGCATACAATTCTATGAGAGTAACGTACAAAATCAAACATTCATTACTTCTGGACACATAAATGGTCACTGGATCCATGACTGCTAGTTAAGCAGGTAGCTTTCTGGTCACTATTACATGAGTAGAAACTTAAAAGTATATACTTGGTAATTATTGGGGAAAAGAGGGCTTTGATTATAGAGAAGCATATGGAAGCATAAGCTCATTTTTTTTTTTTTTCAAAAAGAACAAAGGCAATAGCCCCCATTCTGTTGTATGCACATCCAAAATTCAGTATTCACTTTTCTTTATGCTAGATCTGGAGCTGAGTCCTAAAAAGCACTGGTTTAGTAATAATAACACTTCTTACTTGGGGTCTTTTTAAGTTGAAAGTTAGCAAATAGACTTTTAGGAAGGTCAAGGTAGTAATCATTATATAAATCATTCAGTCATTCATAAACTAAGAATAAGAATAATAATTTGCTGGCTAAAAAATAGAGGGAGACAGATTTCTGAGTAAAAATGTCCCGGAGATGGGGTCATAACAAAACCAGAGCTAGATAGGCCATTGACCTCTTGTGCCATTTGGGGTTGGGATCGTGAGTCTCTCTTTGAGTGGCAGCTCAACATATCTCATCTCCAACATACCTCATCCTCATGACAATAGTATATTTCACCTTATGTTAAGATACCTTGTAAACAACCCCTTCAAGTATTCTGTTGCTTATCAGCCATCCAGTCAGGCAGCTACTTCTTTTCTGCCAGGGGTAGCTAACGCTGAAGAGTCAATTTATGTGCCTTCCCTGCTGACGTGGGATCAGAGGTTATTTCCTCAGTACCTCCATCCTATGGTCCTCAGTTCTGTCACTTCATTCTGTGATCAGTAGACGAAATATATATTAGCGAAGAAAGAGCTGAAGAAGTTGCTAGGATTTCTAAGAAAGAAGAACCCATAACTTTCCTGCTTTAGTTAAGAGAACGTTTTAGTATTAACAGAAAGAGATGGTTAAATTGCAGCCCATCAAATTTCAACTACAGTTCCAAAGTGTGTCTAAAGGGATCCAAAAGAAAACAAAATTCCTTCTGTCCTTAGCTATAAATTCTGCAGGATGATTCTATGTTCTCATTTTATTCTGGTTTCTTCCTCTGTTCCAGAAAGGATTAGTGTCTAACATTAAACAAACAGTATATAATAAACAACAGTTATAATATATATTCATAAAATTCTAAATCCACAGCAAGAGGAGGTTAAGTTCTTAGCCCAGCAGATAAGTCTTACTGATAGTAATAGATATGTTTCTAATTTGTTCATGGAAGGTGCTGAAAATGTGCTCTACTAAATCTTGAGGTTTTGGCAGTTTAAAAATCTTATGATTATTGCCATATATTGGATATTCCCCCTTTTCTATGGGATCACAAAAACAATCTAAGTACAGATGAAGGCAGGAGAGCATGTTTATTTCTTTATTAGGACCCATACATGTTACTATATATGTTTTTGTAAATGAATTATGAAGGAAAATACTAAAGTCCTTGATGCAGGCCATATTACAAATCCATGTATACCTATGCTTTCCTTTTTCCTGTTCTCTCAATCCTTGTGCCTATTTTTTCCTTTTTGAATTCAAGACCTGTTCTTATACTGTCAGATGACTTTTGGTGGTTGGAGTCCTTGTGACATTTCTTTGCCTATTCGTGTGTCTAGTTTAATATGACACCCCCAAAAGGACTTCATCCTATCAAAGATGATGACTGATTGGACTTAAACAACGATTTACATATTATGACATAACATAAAATCTGGAAGCAGCATTTATAGCCGATGAAACAAACTTTTAGCCTTACATATGATTCATATTATGAAGCAAATAAATATGTGTTATCTCCTTTTCTGAAATATAACTAAGGGCCCTAGAAGTCCTGAGTTTGTGTTCATTTGTACCAGAACTGAATTGATACTGTTCATTAGGTACTTTTTTTTTTTTTTTCAGCCCTAACAAGAAAATTTGCCATGGTATATAGAAGATCCTACATGAAAGCAAGTACTCATATGTTAGGGACCTGAACTGAAAATCCAGAATGGGAAAGATCAATGAATGAAACAAAGCTTGGGTGAACTCATTCATCTTAGGAATTATTACTGGTGTAATGAGTCCAAGGAAGCGGCAGTTAATATTATTCCATCCAAAACCATTAATAGTTTCAGAATAGTCCCTGGGATATAGGAAACCTGGATTATTTAATCTGAGCATGACCTGAAGCTTGAAAATCCTTCTGGACTTATCCTAGGTTGGATGCAGATCTTCAAGGTAAGACTGGTTGCTGGTAAACCCTCACCTTCCATGTTTCTTTAAAGTCCAGATTTCTGATATATTCCCACATAGGATATGGTAATGATTATACATGGGTTGAGAGCACACAATACTTTAGCAAACTAAAATGTTGCTCTGCTATTGGTCTCTCTTACAAACTTCAAAAGGCCATAATGCTATTATCTAGGGCAGTACATAGGAAAGTTGACATCATAACACTTCAATGATTTAATTTATAAATGGGCCATTCTACTGATGAGTAGAAAGGATAACTGAGAAATGTTTGAAAATGTAAACTGTTTTTGTTTCAGAGGATAATCTTCTCTCTCCAACCTAATAATATTTTTTCCTTATGTAGCTAAATCTCTACCACATGAGGTGCATACATGAACTATTGAGACGTCACCTATGAAGTCTCAACATATATATTTCTACCCTAAAATAGCAAGAACAATTTTGGTCCAAATATGACCCAAGAAAGAAATACCCAGGATATAATCAAGACTGTGTTGCCTATGCATATAGTTATATCCTATAAAAGCCACCAAACCGAGATCATACAATGATGCCATTTATTTCAGTTTCATAAAAGTCTGTTTTAGAGATTCCTATTTTTGTACATGGAGATGAAAATGACATCATATAAAAGAAGCACACAAACACAAAGGTGCGGCAGGCAAATGCAAAATGTCCATATACTGTCAACAAAGTGTTGCCAGTTGTGAAAGAAGTTGACATGCTAATATCCATTCATTCAGACTCGTTACTGAGACACGAAGATAGTGATGGCTGGCAGGCAGTGCATATAAGTGCGGTTACCGAGGCCCCCAAATATTGACAGAGTGCCAGGTTCCAAGAAACTATTGATGTACACAGCCAGCCATAGCTCCAGACACCTCTCAGACAGAGTCTTTAAATGTCACAGATAAATGAATTTTCATGAAACTGGGAGAGAGAAAAGAAGAGCAAGAAGAGTAAAAGAAGACAGAATGAGAGGCAGGATAATAAGAAGAAAGAAGAAAATCGCTTCCATACCACCGGCACGAAAGCCTGTGGCATCTCTTCTCTAAAGCACCTTGCAAACGTTGTGAGATGAAACCTTATGAATGTGTACTGAGTTACCAAAGTACTCAAATGCCTTTAATAATTCCATTGTGTATTTAAAAAGTTAAGGTGGATACTTTAGAATAGCTTCAACAAACTATTTCTGAACAAAATAAGATTCAAATATAAATACTGCAGAACTCAATCTTGGAAAAAAATCAAGATAATGGAACCACAGACACAAATAAACACGAGAAAGTGTCCTAAGCAGTTCTCTTAGTATTTTAGAGGTTAAAAGTCAAGATGCCATGAAAGTCTACTTTTTTGCCAAGACACAGACATGTCCTCTGACAGTTTCCTTTCCCGAGTCCCACTGAAAGCAGTGACACCTAGTGGGTTTGTAATAAGACACCAAGAAATACCTTCCTCCACCTGTTTCTCCCAGCCTTTCCACAGAAAACACCTCCCAGGGAAGCATATGAGGTGAGTCAGTTACTTGACACATGATGACAGAAATGAAGCAAGGTTATAACTAGAAGAACCAAGTGTTCTTCAGAAATCATGTGAAATGCAATATATTTTAAATATAAGTGAAGCTTTTTCAGTTTGGAAAGTCTTTCGTCTGCTGAGGGCACCTTCTCTTGATCTTGATGCACTGTGTCATTAAAAGCAACCACATATTCAAGGTTAGAATATGGCTTGCTTACACATTTTCTTTTCTATATTAGAGTTGTGCAATCTCCACATTTTACATAGAACAATCATGCCAATGCCCACAAACAAAATTCTTTCTTCTATTCAAAAGCACACAGGTTAAGTTTTTTTTTTTTTTTTTTTAAATTCGTAGCAATATGGCTTCAGAAAGCCTCAATTGCCTTTTTACTAGCATTACAATAACTCTTTGTATGAATTATTTTCCTGCACCTGGCTCTGTCTTGGGTACCTGGGACCTTAGCAAGTACTTGGAGAATAAAGTGATATAGCTCATATATTCAAAAGGGGTTTTGTTTTTGCATCAACTTTTTAATGATTTCTTAGTAGTTTTCTTTGTTTATGTTAGGAGATAAAATGAAAGGAATTAGACTTCCTGCCATGGGAATAAAATTATTTTCTGTTTTTAGAGACTTGGTTATTTTTGAGATACAACTGACATACATTATTATATTAGTTTTAGGTGTATAACATGGTGATCTGACATCTGTATTCACTGGAAATATTCACCACAATAAGTATAGTTACCATCTGCCACCACAAAAAATTAATACAATGTTAGTGACTATATTTTCTATGGTTTATATCCCCATGCCATTTAATTTATAACTAGAAGTTTGTACTTCTTGATCTCCTTCACCCATACTTTCTGGCAACCACCAACTTGTGCTCTGTATCTATGAGTCTGAGTTTTGTTTAGTTTGTTTTGCTTTTTAGATTCCACATACAAGAGAAATCATTTGATATCTGTCTTTCTCTGACTGACTTATATCACTTGGCATAATACCCTCAAGGTCCATCCATGTTGTTGCAAATGATAAGTTTTTTTTGGCCGAATAGTATTCCATCATGTATACATACCACATCTACTTTTTCATTTGTCTATGGATGAATACATTTTACTTCCATATTCAGTTATTGCAAATAATGCTGCAATAAACATAATGGTGCTTATATCTTTTTGTGTTAGTGTTTTTGTTTTCTTCAGATAGATAGCAGTGAAATTGCCGGATCGTATAGTAATTCTATTTTTAACTTTTTGAGGAACCTTCATATTGTTTTCCATAGTGGCTGCACCAATTTACATTCCCACCAACATTGCACGAAGGTTCCTTTTTCTCCATATATTAGCCAACACTTGTTCCTTATCTTTTTTTATATCGCCATTCTAACAGATGTAAGGTGATATCTTGTGGTTTTGATTTGCATCTCCCTGATGATTAATGATATTGAGTATCTTTTCATGCACCTGTTGTCCATCTGTATATCTTCTTTGGAAAATATCTATTTAGGTCCTCTGCCCACTTTTAAATTGTATTTTTTATTTCATTGTTATTGAGATGTATGAGTTCTTTATATATTTTGGATACCAATCCCTTATCGAACATATGGTTGCAAACATTTCCCACTCAGTAAGTTACCTTTTATTGTTGATGGTTTCTTTGACTCTGCAGAAGCTTTTTAGTTTGATATAGTCCCATTTGTTTCCTTTGCCTTTGGAGTCGATTCAAAAAACCATTGCTAGGACCAATGTCAAAGAACTTACTGCCTATGTTTTCTTCTAGAAATTTTACGGTTTCAGGTCTTAGGTTCAAGTCTTTAATCTATTTTAACTTTTGCATATAGTGTAGGATAATGGTTCATTTTAATTTGTTTGTAATTAGTTGGCCAGTTTTCCTAACACCATTTACTAAACAAACTGTCTTTTCCCTGTTGTATATTCTTATCTCCTTTATTGTAGATTAATTGACCATATACATGTGGGTTTATTTCTGAGCTCTCTATTCTGTTTCACTGATTTATGTGTCTGTTTTCATGCCAATATCATATAGCTTTGTTCTTCCTTCTAAAGATCTCTTTGGTTATTCAGTTTCTTTCACGGTTCCATATGAATTTTAGAATTATTTGTTCTAGTTCTGTAAAAAAAAAAGTCATGGAAATTTTAATAGGGATTGCATTGAATCTGTTAATTGCATTGGGTAATATGCACATTTTAACAATATTAATTTTCTCAATTCATAAGCACAGAATGTCTTTCCATTTATTTGTATCTCCTTTAATTTCTTTCATCAGTGTTCTACAGTTTTCAACGTACAGGTCTTTCATCTCCTTAGTTAAATTTATTCCTGTTTAAAAAAAAACAACTATTCCTAGGTAGCTTATTCTTTTTTTTTTAGTAGCTTATTCTTTTTGATGAAATTTTGAATGGTACTGTTCTTTTGATTTGGGGTTCTAGTATTTCATTATTAGTGTATAGAAATGCAACAATTTTGAATATTGATTTTGCATCCTGAAACCTTACTGAATTCATTCATTAGTTATAATATTTTTGTAAAAAGATTTTATTTATATATTTACTTTAGAGAGAGAGAGAGAGAGAGAGCAAGCAGGGGGAAGAGAAGAGGAGGAGGAAGAAGGAGGGGTAAAGAATCCCAAGTAGATTCTTCACGGCGCAATAAGAGTTGGATGCCTAACTGACTGAGTCACCCAGGTGCCCCATAGGATTTTTGTTTGTTTGTTTGTTGGTGGAGTTTTTAGGGTTTTCTGTATGTAACATAGAAATTTGCACAGTGACAATTTTATGTCTTCTTTTCTAAATCGGATAACTTTCATTTCTTTTTCTTGACTAATTTCTCTGGCTAAGACTTGCCATAGTATATTCAATAAAAGTAAGAAAGGCAAAGCATTTTTGTCTTGTTCCTGTTATTAGAGGAAAAGTATTTATCTTCTTACCACTGAGTATAACATTAGTTGTGGGCTCATCATATGTCTTTATCATGTTGAGGTATGTTCTGTCTATAACCACTTTGTAGGAGGTTTTTATCAGAAATTAATGTTGAGTTTTGTTAAATGCAATCTTTGCATGTACTGAGATGATCACATGATTTTTATCCTTCATTTTGTTAATGTGTTGTACCATGTTGATTGACTTGTGGGTATTGAACCATGCCTGCATCCTTGTAATAAATCCTACTTGATCATGATTATGTATGATTCCTTTAATGTACTACTGAATTTGATTTTCTATTATTTTATTAAGGATTTCTGCATTTATTGTTAATCAGAGCTATTCACCTGTAACTTTCTTCCTTTTCCTTTTTTTCTTTTCTCCTTTTCCTTTTTCTTTTTGATGTCCCTGTTTGCTTTTGGTTTCAGGGTAATGGGGACTCAAAAAATGAGTTTGGAAATGTTTTCTCCTATTCTTTTTTGTGAGAGTTTGAGAAAAATCAGTATTAATTCTTCGAATGTTTCATAGAATTCACCAGTGAAACTGTCTGCTCTTGAACTTTTGTTTTTTGGAAGGCTTTTCATTACTAATTCAATGTCTTTACTGGTAATTAGTCTATTCCAGAATATCTACTTCTTCATGATTTACTCTGGGAAGACTAGGTTTCTAGGAATTTATTTCTGCTAGGTCATACAAATTGTTAGCTTGTAATTGTTCACAGTAATCTTATGATCCTTTAATTTCTGTACTATCAGTTTTAATGTCTCCTCTATAACTTGGTATTTATTTGTACCCTCTCTCTTTTTCTTGGAGAGTCTAGTGAAAAGTTTGTCACTTTTGTTTATCTTTTCAGAGAAGCAGCTCTTAGTTTTGGTGATCTTTTCTATCACCATTTTAGTCTTTATTTCATTTATTTCTTCACTAATCAATTATTTCCTTCCCTCTATTAACTCCGGGCTTCATTTGTTCTTTTTATAGTTCCTTTAGGTGTGAAAAATTATTTATTTAAAATTTTTCTTGTTTATGGAAGTAGAAGAGTGTTGTTAAGAACTTCCCTCTTAGAACCACTTTTGCTATATCCTATAGATTTTAGTATGTCTGTTTAGTATTTCTGTTTTTATTTGTCTTTAGGAATCTTTTGATTTTTTCTATGACCCCACAGTTGTAGTTGTTCAGTAACATGTTGTTTAGTGTCCATATACTTGCAGTTTTTTTTTTTTTTTTTGTTTTCTTGTAATTGATACCATTGTGGTCCAAAAATATTTCTGACATGATTTCAATCTTCTTTAATTTGATGAGGGTTGTTTTGTGGCCTAACATATGATGCATCCTGAAGAATGTTCCATGTGCAATTGAGAAGAATGTGTATTCCTCTGATATTAGACAGAATGTTTTGTATATACTTATTAAGTCCATCTGGTCTAATGTGTTGTTTAAGGCCAGTGTTTTCCTATTGATTTTCTGTCTAGATAAATTTATTCATTGATGTAGGTGGGCGTGTTAAAGTACCCTACTATTATTGTATGGCTGCCAAATTCTTCCTTTAGGTCTGTTAATATTTGATTTATGTATTTTGGTGTTCCTATGTTAGGTTCATATGTACATTTGCATGGGTTTATAAGCTGGGTTGACCCCTTTGTTTATTGTTACATAGCACCAGCTGCTCTTTGTCTTTGATTACAGTCCTTGTTTTAAAGTCCACCCTGTCTAATAAGACTATAGATATATCAGCTTTTTATTTTTATTTGCATGGAATATCTTTTTCCATCCCTTCACTGTTAGTCTGCATGTGTCTTTACACCGAAGTGAGTCTCTGGTAGGCACATATAGATGAGTCTTATTTATTTATTTTTTAAAATTCATTCATCCATTCTTTGTCTTCTGATTGGAGAATTTAGTCCATTTACATTTAAAGTAATTATATATAGGTATGTCCTCATTGCCATTTTGTTCATTGTTTTCTGGTTGTTTTATGGTTCTTCTGTTCCTTTCTTTTTCTCTTGCTCTCCTCCATTGTGGTTTGATGACTTTCTTTAGTGGTATGCTTATATTCTTTTCTCATAATCTTTTTTGTACCAACTATAAGCCTTTGCTTTGCAGTTACCATGAAGCTTACAGAAACAACTTACATGTATAACAGTCTATTAAAGTTGATAATATAAACACATTTTAAAGCTCTATATTTTTACTCCCCACCATTTCATGTATTTAATTTTACTATTTTGTCTTCTAACTTTCACAGTATCTTTGTAAGTGATTAATCTACTATTTTATTATATATTTGTCTTTTCCAGTGAGATTTTTACTTTCATAGGTTTTCTGTTATTAATTAGTGCCATTTCTTTGTAGCGTAAAGTCCCTTTAGTAAGGCCAGTTTAGTAGTGACAAACTCCTTTAACTTTTTGCTTGTTTCTTTATCTCTTTTTTGCATCTAAATGATAGCCACGCTGGGTAGAGTATTCTTGGTTGGAAGTGTTTTCCTTTCAGCCCTTTGAGAATATGTTATTCCACTCTCTTCTGGTGTGCAAAATTTCTACTAAGAAATTGACTGATAGCCTTATGGGGTTTCTCTTATATGTTATTGTTTTTCTCTTGGTGCTTTTAAGAGGGTCTCTTTATCATTAATTTCTGACATTTTAATTATAAAGGTTGTTGTGGATCTTTTTGGGTTCATCTTATTTTGAATTCCCTGGCTTCCTAGACCTGTATGTCTTTTTCTTTCCTAGGTTAGGGAAATTATTTCTTCAAATAGTTTTCTGCTCCTTTCTCTCCTCTTTATGGGACCCCTATAATGCAAATGTTATTCTGCTTGGTGTTGTCCTATAGGCCCCTTAAGTTGTCTTTATTTATTTATTTTTTTCCTTTTCCTGCTCTGTTTGGGGGGATTTCATGCTTTTTCTTTCAGGTTGCTGATCCAGTCTTCTGTTTCATCAAGTCTGCTGTTGAATCCCTATAGTCTGTTTTTCAGTTCAGCTATTGCATTCTTGAGCTCTGTGACTTCTTTTTGGTACTTTCTTATATTTTTTATATCTTTGTTGATGTTCTGAGTATGTTCATCCACTCTTTCCCCCATTTGCTTAGCATCTTTATGACCATTACTTTGAATTCTTTATCAGGTAGGTTACTTATCTATCTATCTACCTACCTATCTATCTATCATTAAGATCTTTTTCTGGTGTTTTGTATTGTTTCATTGAAACATTTTCTTTGTTACTTCGTTTTGCTTGACTACTCTGTGCTTGTTTTTATGTATAAGGCAAAACAGCTATCTCCCCCAGTTTTGAAGGAGTGGCCTATGTGGGTAATAAACCTTATTGTTCAACTGCCCTAGTTCTTTGTTGTCCTTTAAACATTTGTGATTATCTAAACCACTTGATTTTCTTGATATATCTCCATCATTGAAGGAATGCCAAGACCTGTCAGTGTTCCAAGAAGAAGAATTTAACTGAGCACCTATTTTCAGGATGATTGAAAGCCAGACACACAGGCGGTAGCTTTTAAAGTATATAAACATGTACAGTCCTTTGGCTCTGCAATCATAATCCCTGCTGGCCTTCAAAACAGACTAGGAGTTCTAGAGGTATCTGCTGGGCAACAGTTGCAAATATTTTGGCTTTTAATGAGCGCACAGGCTCCTTTCTGGAGTCTTGTCAATCTGAAGTGAGGTCAAGAGGTTGTATAAGGATGGTGCTGCCCTGCTTACATTCCGTAGAAGCACCATATTAGTTTCTAGAAGTGGCGGGAAACTAAAGCCTACTCCTTAGGCTGAAGCCCATGCTAAATATATAGGTCTTTTACATAGGAAGACTGGGGTTGTGTTTTAGTCTACTATCTGTTCAGTACCCTGGGATGTTAGACTGTTAAGAACTATCTTTGAGAATCCATGGAGCTCAAGAATGCCAGTACCCTTAGCCTCCAGGGCTGGGCCATTAAGGGGCATCCTCTGTGTGGATTGGTACACACATTGGCTTTAGTTAGGCAGCTGGAAACTATAAGGGCAGGGCATACTTGCCCACTTCAGAAAGGCAGCAGGTAAATGTCTTGACTGGGTGTACCCATGGTCTCAAGAATGCAGTGGGACAGTGTCTTGACTGTGTGCTAACTTTAGGCTAAGAGCATATTACAACTGTGCTCACCAACTCCAGCCTGGGAGTGAGGTAGTCCTGCAACCACCACTCTCCTGATTCAACAAGGCAGCAGAATAGTGCTGTGACCACTCGCCCTGCTTGTCTTATCAAGACGGTCAGAGGGTGCCATGTCTGAGCTCACCTGCCTTTGCCACAGGGTAGGTGGAAAGTATAAAAATAGTATCTACCAGGGCCTCTAATAGGCCATTTCAACTGACCCCTACTGCTTTAGCATAGGATTTTAAATTAGCAAATAAATGTCCTTTACGTATAGTTCAGGTGTTTTTCAAACTGCTATTTTTCCTCTGGATCTCAGAGCAAGTGAGATAGTATGTGAACCCTTTAAAAGGGTCAGCCCTGTTGGTTTTCTAAGCCAGAAATTTTGGGGGCTCATATCTCTGGTACAGATCCCAGGGGCTACAGTAGCTGATACATCTGATGTGCGGCACCAACTCCCTCACTCTTTCAGGATAAGTGCCAGACTGGTGAGCTCCCTCCCACTCCTACTCTGGGTTGCTACACAACCAGCAGTGGGGTTTTTGGTGAGACCATGCCCCTGCCTCTCTTATCCATCTCAATGTGGTCATTTTATCCTTTGTTGTGGAGAACAGTTAATATAATTTTCAGATCTTTTTTAAGGGGAAATGATCCATATGAAACTGTGGATTTGATGTGTCCATGGGAGGAAGTGAATTCAGGATCTTCCTAAACTGCCATCTTGCAGAAGTCCCAAGACTTGTTTTGAAGACAAAATGAGTTTTAACTCAATGGAAACTGAAGTAAAATCCCAGCCACTTCAATCAGTGAGTGCATTAAAACTCTCTAGACATATGCCAACTTCTATGTGAGGCCACAATCAGCCAGGATTACAAAGAAATATTATCCACTTTGCCTGTGGCCATTCTGACATTTTATACTGTAAAGTTATAGATCAAGGCAATCATCTCCAATATGTTACACACATACATACATACACATACAGTGATTTTTCTCCTGTGACCATATAATAAACAGAAAGTTTCAGTTTACACTAGGGCAAGGTCTAGCAAACACATTAAAAAAGCATGTTAAATTTTTCTGATTATAAATGTAATAGTGTTCACCAAATATTCAGTGACTGGTTAAACAACTGTGGTACACCCCTATAGCACCACTTTAGGGAATACTATGAAGTTGCCAAAAAAGAATAAGATAGATTTATATGTTATATGATAAGATATATGACACATATAATAATCCTCTTGCATGAATAAAATGAAGACATATGTGTTTATATACTGGCATATACATAAACATTTTTTTTTCATGAAGAATATACAAGACACTTTTGATCAGAGGGACAAGGAGATATTTACTTTTGATTATATTTATTTTTTCTGTTCTGTTTGAATTTCCAATAATATGCTTAAAAAACAATGCCAGTAAGAATATTTGAATGACAACGTTATGATGAATCTATTTTTATTTTTTCCTCTGTATTAAAATACTTATATGATATTTTAAAATGAATCATCTCTAAAACAGATTATGTAAAAGTAATTCATGTTATTAAAAAAAAAATGGAAAGTTCTAAAATAAGCCTTAAAAAACCTTGTAATTCTCTGGCTTAACAATGACCCTGTTAATATTTGGTGGGTTGAGTCCAGTGTGTGAAGTCTTTTCTTCCTTCAACTTTGGGGAAAGTAGAAAGATTCTTTACATTCTTTAAGGTGGAAGGGCCCCAAACAGCATTATAGCTGTTCTGCTATATATCTTCCTGGCCACCCTCCATCAGTACATTGTTTTTGATTGCTAGGATGCTGTTGGAGCAGCACAGGATATATATGACACGTCTTAAAATTGGATAGGTTTTCCTTTCTGGCATTGCTCCCCAAAATGCATGATTCCTGCACCACTTCATAGTAGTATCTGGAATCTCATTATAGAGATCTTGTGATCTTCATGGAGTTGGAAGCAAAAGTAGCCCCATGATGCTCTACAATTACTATAGTAATTTGGACCAGAATAGTTTCTGGAAGGCTCAGAAATGCTTCTCTGCAAGGTACTTGTGTCTTAGAATTTCTTCAAAGCTAAGAAGTTGAAAGAAGAACAGAGAGGGGATATACTTCGTATTATTTCTTAGGTAACTGACTTACAGATTATAGCATCTTTCAGTACTATTTTGGTTGAAGATGATTTTCTGAGGTAGGGTATTCACTCTCTATTCCATGCAAACCCCTGGGTGTTACCATTCATCTTTTAAGTAACTTATCCTATTTTCAACAAATTTAAGAATTTTCCCACCTTTGGTGTTGCCGTTCTTGAAAATAAGATAATAAGGATAATCATTATTTTTATTATCGCTAACATTGATTGATTTTATGGGTTAGGGAGTTTACTTACACTATTTTTATTTAATTCTCAAAACATCACTATTGTTTTTCTTGTTGTTCTTCTTATTATTGTTATTTTACATATGAGAAAACACAGGCTTAGAAATGTTGAAAAACTTGTCAAATGTCACAAATTCCTTAACAGGTAGATAAGACTCACATTTACATTGGGCTGATTGAAACCTTCCTTAAGATCATTTTTAAGAATAGATTTACATGACAGAAGTGCAAAGCATGCTCAGAGCTTTCTTTTTTGCTTTCTAATATTTCTATTACTGTCTCTCTCTCTTTCTCTCTCTCTCTGTGTCTGTATGAGAGAGAACTCCAAATAAAATACTATATAAAATTTTTTTCTCTAGGACTCCATTTTCCTCACCTCTAAAATGGATAACACCTATCTCAGAGATCTATTATGGGGACCAAATGAGATAATACACGTGAAAGCACTTAGTACACCTAAAATAAAACATTGTCATTATTGCTATACATGTTTCCCTCCTTTGCATAATGGATGTGTTCCGGAGAAGGTGATTATGGAAATACATAGACTTAACTTCTATTATCAAATCATAGAGAAATTACATTATAAAATCACAGAAAAAGATTCCCAACAGATTGTGATGAAGACTTGATGTAAGGCAGAGGTTCAGGTGAAGGTTGTCCCTATGAGTGTTATACTGGAAGCAGTCTGTGTTGGCATCACTTTCTAGAGCCTCTTGCTTCCCTGTCCTCAGCCTTCTTGATCTGGTAATTCCTGAATCTACTCCATCAGTTTCCAGAGATGAATTCATTCTTTTCTTTTTGCAGGTTATGAGGTCAGTGGAATTTGCATGAAACAATAATACTTCACCTGATGGCCTTATCCCACACATGATATATGATAGAAAATTTCTTTAATTTGAGATTTCTAGTTGAATAAATTCATTAGTAACCTACTTACTTTTTATGTTTGGTTCTAAGTTTCAGTAATAAGTAGTAATAATACTTGTATTAGATTCATCATATTCATTATATTGAAAGGCTTCTTGGTCAGGAACTATGTCTTCTACTTTCTTGGAAACCCTATACTTACTAATGAGTCCTATAAATAAAATGAAACTTTAAATAGTACTGACTTCACCTTCAACTCATAACTGAACCTGACTCTGGGCTTGAAGTGCTATTTTCTCTCTCTAGTCTCATCAGACATGAGTGTGTTATGTTACTGACTGAGGACAAGCTACAAGCTCCCACAATTCACTTCTTTCTAACAACCAGCTGCATCCTGGAGCTTGTTTTTTCATGAAGAACTAGAACTAGTCCTAGAACTAGGACTTAAACATTAATGCCGTGATTCTTCTTCTGTCAGGACATCCTTTATTAGTGGAAAATATTCAGAAAAAATGGAATTTTAAAAATAAACCATCTGTTGCTCAGATCTTGAGAAAAGCAATGATGTTTGAAAACACTACATTTAACTAATTAGGAGCACAAAAGCCTTACTAAATGTATTAGCTTTCTTATGTTTAGAGCTCAGGTAGGAAACAAGATCCACCCTTAGCATGCCAACAAGTATCAAGTGAGAGACGTTAGCAGAGTCTACATCCTTATGAGGTAGCTTGGACACATCAGCCAGAAGTATTTCTTATAAATTCTAAGAGGAAACCTGCTCCAGATTATTTTACACATGACAGCAGCCTGGGAAGCCACCAGACAGCCTGAATTGATTCTAGACCAATTAAAATAAGGTACATTACTATTTCATTTAATATTTTGTCATATGCAGCCTATAGAATCTACTCAAAATCACATTTATTTTACTATTCATTCATATTTCCATTGCTGTCCGCTATCCCCACTTCACCATTCATTCACTTATTCATTACACAATAAATACCAAGTACGTTAGGATAATGAGTAGATAGACAGATGGCAGATGGTTGATAAACAGACTGATAGATGGATAAATAGATAAATAATAGCTAACTAGATTAAATACATATTATTCATGACCTTAAGAAATTGGTAATGAAGGAAATTCCAGATGCAGAAGTATTGAAGAATAGATGGGATTTCAAAATATGGAAAGGAAAGAGAAAGCATTTCAAGCAGAATAAACCACATGAACAAAAAAGTCATCATGCATTGGGTAAAGCAAATCAATTTGAGATACCAGTTACACCAGTTAGAATGGACAAAATCAACAAGACAGTAAACAACAAGTGTTGGAGAGGATGTGGAGAAAGGGGAACTCTCTTACACTGTTGGTGGGAATGCAAGTTGGTGCAGCCACTTTGGAAAACAGTGAGGAGATTCCTTAAGAAATTAAAAATAGAAAAAAAAAAAGAAAGAAATTAAAAATAGAGCTTCCCTATGACCCTGCAATTGCACTACTGGGTATTTACCCCAAAGATACAGATGTAGTGAAAAGAAGGGCCATCTGTACCCCAATGTTCATAGCAGCAATGGCCACAGTTGCCAAACTGTGGAAAGAACCAAGATGCCCTTCAACAGACAAATGGATAAAGAAGATATGGCCCATATATACAATGGAGTACTATGCCTCCATCAGAAAGGATGAATACTGGGGTACCTGGGTGACTCAGTCAGTTAAAGCCTCTGCCTTCAGCTCTGGTCATTGGGCTCAAGCCCCACATCTGGCTCTCTGCTTAGCAGGGAGCCTGCTTCCCCTTCTCTCTGTCTCTGCCTGCCTTTCTGCCTACTTGTGATCTCTGTCTGTCAAATAAATAAATAAAATCTTAAAAAAAAAAAAAGAAAGGATGAATGCCCAACTTTTGTACCAACATGGATAGGACTGGACGAAATTATGCTGAGTGAAATAAGTCAAGCAGAGATAGTCAGTTATATGGTTTCACTCACTTGTGGAGCATAAGGAATAATACTGAGGACATTAGGAGATGGAGAGGAGGAGTGAGTTGGGGGAAATCGAAGGGGGAGACAAACCATGAATGAGAGACTGTGGACTCCGAGAAACAAACTGAGAGTTTTGGAGGGAAGGGGGTGGGGGTTAGGTGAGCCCGGTGGTGGGAATTATGGAGCACATGTACTGCATGGAGCACTGGGTGATGCATGAACAACAAATTTTGGAACACACAAAAAAATTGAATTAAATTAAAAATAAATAAATAAATAAAAAAGCAAATCACTTACTTTGTGAAAGGGAGTGGCAATAAATAAAATTGATGATTTTTAGGTAAATCGGGACTAGATAACAAGGGAACTTAAGTGCCAACCAAAGATCATTACTCTGTCGAAAATATAAATCTAAGGAAAATTGGGTAAACAACCCATTAGCATCACAATTTCAGTAGAGAATAACCTCTCACAGCCTTTGAGATTTTGGAGTTCATAGGGAGATGCTACATTAGTGGTAGAGAAAACGTTTTCATATCTAGTGAGTCTTACTCCAGCTGAGATTATCATGCTCCATCTGTTGAGGTTAATCACAACACATAACACATAACTTAAACAAGAATCTCACCAGCGCCTAACTACATCAGCATTGGTCCTTCACTCTCAATAACAAATCCTACTGAGCTGCTTAAAGGCTGATGGTGAGTCTGGCTCAGATGAGAGAGATGAGTATCTGTGTACATGTGAAATATTTGTAGAAAAGTTTGACATAAGCTGTCATGTGACTTTGAATAGAACCAGTATGTTCATTAACAATTGCTTACTTACTTATTCTAGTTCTGGTTCTCCCTATAATACAAAGGGTCAATTCAGTGTATTTGGAACCCTGAGATATCCTTTAAGGTCCATTGCTAAATGTATACAGAATTCTTTGGTTCTAGACAACATAGAAATATCCCTTTCACAACACTTCCCATCTCCTTCCCTCTTTATAGCTTATTGCACTTACTGACTTCTAATATACTTGATATTTTATGTGTATATTTATTTTCTACCCTTCTTCTCCAAATACTAGCTCTTTGACAATACCAACTTTTTTATTTGTTTAAATTGTTTACCCAGAACCTAGAGCAGATACTTGTTGGAAGACTACCTTTGAAAATGAAAACAAAATACAGAAGACAGTAAGCAAATACTAACTGGAGTATGGGGAGAGAAGCTTTCTAACTAAAGCCTTCCTCAAAAAATTCATATATCATATAATTTGAAAAATCAACTATTAACTTCATAAACTAATTTTCTAAAGATTTAAAAATTTTATTTATTTGACAGACAGAGATCACAAGTAGGCAGAGAGGCAGGCAGAGAGAGAGAGAGGAGGAAGCAGGCTCCCTGCTGAGCAGAGAGCCCAATTTGATGCAGAACTGGATCCCAGGATCCTGGGATCATGACCTGAGTGGAAGGCAGAGGCTTTAACCCACTGAGCCACCCAGGCACCCCATGAACTAATTTTCTGTAGAACTTAAAGCACTATCTAAAATGTACCTATTCACTTTCTTACTGTTATTGAAATAATGATCCCTTTCTTTCCATTTTATAGATAGGAAAATCATGGCAAGGAGAGACGCTCTGGGATACAGCAAATTAATTCAGGGCCTCTGACTCTAAGGGTTAGGTTCTATACACTATTTTAAACCAGTTTGTATTTTATAAGCCATAGTGGTTTAGTGCTGAATTGCATAATATGCTAGAATTTGAAACCAATAAATAATGTCATTAGCTTAAGGTCTCTCTACTAGTAGATGGCCTTCTCAAAGAAATAAAAATAAAGAGCAATAAAGAAAGAAGAAAGGTGAACACTTCAAAAGGCTAAACATGGTCATTTTTAAGTTTAATTTTAAAATCCGGATTGTTCTTTCATCATAATTGTATTGTAACTTACTGGCAGAAACAATGAGATTTAGTATACTACAGAAATGATGTAGGTCAGCCACAGCTCAGTAAGCTCTGGGCAAATTACGGCCTCTCTTTCCTCAGAGTGTCCCTTATCCTGAAAATATCTTCTGGATTAAAAATATCATTCAATAAATCATGTTTTTCAATATAAAAATCCAAACTATCAAAGTGCTAAAAGAAAACATTGGTAAGTCTTTCCATAATCTTGGCATGGGGGAGGGCTTTTTACCTATATGACTCAGTATCTAGTAGCCATAATAGGAAAGATTGCACTAAAACAAACAAACAAACAAAAAACACCTCCTGTATGGCAAAAATACATGCACCATAAACAAAGTACTTTTTAAAAAAGTAAACTAGGAAAGATATTTGCAATATTTTCATGTAGATAAAAGAATTTTCAATATTCATATAGATGAATGGATTATCTCCTTAATGTATAAATGTAAGAAATCAATAAGAAAAAGACCAAGAATCCAACAGAAAGAAGTATAGGGGACAAACAGACACATTATAGAAAAAGAAACACCTGAATTATCAAACACATTAAAAGATGCTCAGAATCATTCATAATAAGGAAAATGCAAATTAAACATATAGTGAGATATCATCTTTCACCTATACAACTGGCAAAAATCCAAAATCTAAAAAGATACTATTTTGTTGAGGCTGGGGATAAAGAGATATTTTCACATATTACCCGTGGGACTGCTCATTAATATGACCCTTCTGGAAATCAACTTGGCAAAATTTAAAATGAATGTAACCCTTTGAACCAGCAATTTTACTTCTGAGAATTTATCCTGCTGAAAACCAGCACATCTACAAAATGATTAATTGTACAAAGTTTTTCACTAGAGCATTGTTTAGAATCATGAAAACTCTTTATAAGTCGGGACTGGTAGAATAAACTATGACACATTTATGTAATGGGATACTGTGCAGCTGAATAAAAAAGTTAAGGTAGCTCTCCCTGGTTTGATATGGAAAGCTCTCCAAGATACACTGGAGAATGTAAGGTTGAGAACTGCATTGAAAAATGTGAGATTGACCAATCAGGAATAATCTCATATGACTTCCAAATGCCTAGAGGAGTACCTGGCACATAGAAAGTGCTCGGTAAATTTGACTGACTAAAATAAGTAAAATAAGTTTTGCATGCCAAAAAAAAAAAAAAAAAAAAGAATAATTTCAAATGAAAGTAAAAACAAAAGTTTCATGGCAATGATAAATGGTTCCGGAGCTCCTCCATCTTGTAGCCACTGGCGCAACTAACATTTCAGCAGATGTGGTAAACCAGTATTTGGCTTCCTTGGGACTCTATCACCTTGAACAATAAAATGCGTTAGGTTCTTCTTCCCTAGCTCAATAGCATTCTTAAGAAGTTATTAAATAGCTGCTCCTTTCTAGGCCCAATGGAGTTACTAGTAAAATCTAAAATGACATTAAAATGTTGCAATCATGGCATTGTTAACAATAACAATTATGGAAAGAATCCAAATGTCCACCAACTATGAATGTATAAACAAGATGTACTCAGCCATCAAAAAGAATGAGATCTTGGGGGCGCCTGAGTGGCTCAGTGGGTCAAGCCTCTGCCTTCAGCTCAGGTCATGATCGAGCCCCGCATCAGGCTCTCATTGGGGAGCCTGCTTCCCCCTCTCTCCCTGCCTGCCTCTCTACCTGCTTGTGATCTCCATCTGTCAAATAAATAAATAAAATCTTTAAAAAAAAAAAAAAAAGAATGAGATCTTGCCATTTCCCACAATGTGGATGGAGCTAGAGTGTATTATGCTAAACAAAATAAGTCAGCCAGAGAAAGACAATTACCATATGATTCCTGTCATATGTGGAATTTACGAAAAAACAACAGCAGAGGAACATAGGGAAGGGCAAAAGAGAGATAGAGAGAGACACAGAGAGAGAGAGAGAGAAACCATAAGGGACTCTTTAACTATAAAGAACAAACTGAGGGTTTCTGGAGGGGAGGTAGACAGGGGATGGGCTAAATAGGTGATGGGGATTAAAGGGAGCTTGTGATGAGCACTGGCTGTTGTATGTAAGTGATGAATCACTAAACTTTACTCTGGAAACCAATATTACACTATATGTTAGCTAACTAGAATTTTAAAAAATAAATAAAATGTTGCAATCATGAACTTTTGGGATAAATTCCATTTAAAAGCCCAGGGTGAGGGGTGCATGGGGGCTAAGTTGGTTAAGGGGCTGACTTTTGGTTTTGGCTCAGGTCATGATCTCATGAATCATGGGTTATGAGATCAAGCCCAGCATCACGCTTGTTCCTCGGAGGGAAGTCTGCTTAAAGATTCTCTCCCTCTGCCTTTCCCCCCCTGCTTGCACTCTCCCCCGACCCAAATAAATAAATAAATCTTTAAAAAGAAAAAGCCTGGGTTTATTCCCCATATGATGTAATTTCCATGTGTTGAATAGAGATCTGGTTACCCACTTGTTACTGTATAAGAAGAAAACCCTTTTCTGTAGGAGTTTAGGTGTATGAAATTATTAAAAATAATGAGTATAATATATTCATTACTAGATAACATTTATCAAGGTAGTCAGGTGGTATATTCAGTATGCAAGATTATGAACATGACGCAAAATATAGCATCAGGCTGATGATGTATGTTGAATACTTGGGGGTTCCTAAAGGAGAAGCCTATATAAACAGTATATTATATTAATTATAAGTTTAATAACAGCAGTCTAATTTTTGTATAATAAGCAACACATTTATTCACTGGTCAGAAATTATAGCCTTAGTTCAACAAGCTGTTTCCCCAAAAGTTTCCTCATTTACAGTCAGAGTGTTATTTGGAACAAGCTATAAAAGTTCCTAAATTTGATTCCCCACTTCTTTTATCCTATTATTATTATTATTATTATTATTTTGGTAAACAGATAACTGGTGAGTTATCCATTCTGTGTAAGAATTTCTTCCTCTGGGTTGTGATTTATTTCAGGCAATCATTTTAAAACATGGAGAAAAAAAAATTGGAGGAACGTAGGAACGAAGTCTTGATTGATTGTTTATTAATAAACACCTAATATGCTCTGGGTATTTTGCTAGCACATTAAAGATAGAGATAAACATAGTCCCTGCCCTCAAACATTTCAGTTTTTTGGGGAGAAAGGAAAGTAAAATCCAACTAGTTATGACATAGGATAGTAACTGCTATCCTTGAATTCAGCATAAATAGCTATGTGGGAACAAGGCATGGGACCCTAACCTTTAATGAGAAGGCTCAATAACAAGTTTAGAGGAGATGATGCCTGAGCTGAAACTTGTAGAACAGGAGGAACTGATCAGGCAAAGACTAGAGAGGATGGAAAGAAATACCAGGTAATGGTAAGAGCAAAAATACAAAATATAAAATTTAAAAAAATTTAAAATTACTGAGAAAGGTAGAATATAATCCATTCAGAGAACCATAGGTGGTTCCCGACAGAGTACTAGGTAATGTTTGGAATAGCAGAAAATGAGGTTCCAGAGGTGTATAGGGCCCATCACCACAAAGTGGTGATGGAAGCACAGCTCTAGGTAAGATGGTCAGGGAGGGCTGAGACCTGAATGAAGAGAAAGAGCCAGCCATGCAAAGCTCAGGGAGAAGAGCATTCCCAGCAGAGAAGAGCACTCAGTGTACAGGTAAGTCTCTTCCAAAGAGTGCTTAAAGAGCTAGGGAAACTGATTCCTGGGTGTCAGAGATGAGCAGAACAATTCCAAAATACTATTCCCCTGACTATTATCTAATCTCTTTTGTTGTCTCTGGAACCATGGCTCTTTCCCATCAATGAATTCATTCAGTCCCTGTAATCAACTCTGATTAGTGTTGTTTAACATCAATCTTTTCTACTTTTTTTCAAAGAAAGATACCAATCAGTTCTGCACACCCCTGCTTGTTAAAAGCAGCACCTCTCCTGCTGACTTACCGTTCTCTTAATCAAAAGGGCAGGAGGAAGCAGTTGGGATTCACTTTTCTTTTTTTTTCTTTCAAAGTACACAAATGTCAACTTCCTCGAGGATGTTTGGCATAGCTGAGCTCAGTCATGTAATGTACAAAGTCAGCTGCATCAAAAGGCTGCAGGCTGCCCACTGCTAAAATGGAGGGAGAAAAGGAAACCAAGGGCTTCTCTGAAGTGTGAAAGAGTGCATAGGCCACTGTCATATGTGTATTTACACTGAGGACATGCTGAGCTGACAAGGGAGTTTAGGAAACGTAAACCTCTACCACTACACTTCTGTGTTTTCACCTTTGAAACTCTGGAGCAGCATTTTCTCCCTTTCCTATTTTTATAGTTGCACCCAGCCATGTAGTTTTCATATAGCTTTGTAACAATCCCAAGACGTGGCCATTTATGTGTATTTAAAAATTATTTTCACTACCAGTCCTCCAACATCTATGTGAAGGGCCTAATTCTTCTTGCCTCTATAGACTTGAAAGTGTTAGCCCCTGTAACAGGTAGCCGCACCAGGCTGTTCACTCATTTCATTCATTCATTCTTTCATTTATCCATCCATTCATTCAATTCTCTTACTCTTTTTTTTTAAATGGGCCAGTTAATTCTCTTACTCTTTTAACAAAAACTATCATGTGGCTTCAATATGACAAACCCTTGTCAATAATTCCTGTTGGAAGATGCTTCTAACAGTTAGAAGCAGAATGTAAGTTTTCTAAAGAGTTTATTACCTTATTTTTTAAAAGATTTATTTATTTATTTTAGAACGAGAGCAAGTGAGAGAGAGAGAGAGAGAGAGCGCGCGCACACACATGAGCAGGGAGGAGGGGCAGAGAGAGAGCCAGACAAGCAGACTCCCACTGAGCAGGGAGCCTGATGCAGGGCTCAATCCCAGATCCTGATATCATGACCTGAATCAAAACCAAGAGTCGAATGCTTAACCAACTGAGTCACCTAGGCGCCTCAGGTTTATCATGTTAAACTATAACATAACTTGGTTTCAGAAATTAGTAAAAAGTCTGGAAATAATATTTATGCACATGTCTAAACCTTAACACACATTCCCATCAAGCACAAAAATCATCATTTATGGTTATGGTCCCTAAACAAAGTTACAACTTTGTTGTTATTTAATATACGTAACAATGTCAAGCTGGTAATGGTTCACAAATAACATTTTGTGTAACTTCATCATTGTTCTAAAGTGAACACTTAAGTTATGAGGAGGTATAAGGTAACATTGCTCAGCGTTTCAGCCAGAGCTAGAGTTCAAGCGACAAATTCATAATCTAGGAACTTCTATTTTACATGATGACCACTTATTAGGTAGGGATGAGGAGTAGAAAGGAGGGGAATACAAAATCTTAGCGTCACTAATATGGAGGGACAAGGAGAGATGTGAGATGCTATAACAAAACAAAACAAATCAAACAAATCCTGGTCTAGAGAAAAACTCACTTGAAATGCCTCTGAATTCCTGAGAAGAACACGAAAGAAAGGTATATATGGGATCACTTTTATATGCAATAAACTGATACATCATTTCCTCTTTCCATGTGTTTAAAAAAAATCTCTTGGAGCAATGTTTCCCAAACTTCCCTGGTCGTACTGATCGACTAGGTTTCTTGTTTCAGATACAAATACTGAGACTGTTCCATGGAAGTTTCTGATTCTCTGTCTGAGGTGGGATCCAGAAATGTGCATATTTCACAGATAACCCTGATGATTCTTAGGTTCAAGGATGCAAGAAACACTGTCCTAGAGAAACCTTTGCAAGAGCAGCTAAAAAATTCTTCATTCCTAATGAATCATTGCGTTTCAAGATGTTAAGCAGGTGCAGACTCTCAGAGCAAAACTACAAACTCATATGTTCCTTTAAAATAGCTTTAGATATATTTACTGAGTTGTAGGGCTTTTAGCAATAGCAAAAAGCCAAATGGGGTTCTTAACTAGTTCACTCCCACTGAAGCATCAACTTCTAACTCCCAAATATCAATCTCTGATTAAAAAAAAAAAAAAAAAGCCTGAGCTAAGTAAACATCCTTAATTGTAAGCAGGGTTTCTTTTTTGTTGTTGTTTTTATTTAATTGTCTTTCAATCTGGTGGATCAAATTACTAATTTCTATCCTTTTGGAGGTGATCTTCAGAAAAACCAGTCTGCTTCTGTTGCATCCCAGACATATTAACAATAGTAATAAGAAGAAACCATACCAAACAAAAATAACTCATAATAGAAAACTCCACATTGGAGCCCAGTACCCTTCCTGCTCAGTGAAACATCTGTCTTCCCCTTTTTGACACTCAGAAATAAGCCCTTTCACATCATCTCACCTCTCTGATGAGTTATTCTCTTTCCTTCCAAATTCTGACTGAGACAAAACTCTTCTGCTCTTCCAACTACCTTTTAGAAAAAGGCACAGTCAGAAAACACTGTCTAAGATGAGCTCCCTTCCTTGTGTCTTTCAGTCAGACCCTTATCCATTTGATACCAAGCAAACCAACCAAAAAACAAAAATACTCCTGTCTCTTCTTTTGCAATAATTCCACAATCTTGAGGAAAATTGAATTTTGGGGAAAAGAATAGTCCACACCCTCTTATAAGCTTGAGAGGGAGGGACAATGACTGTAAAGAATGTCTTTTAATTGTGGTTGTACTGTAGTTATATTAAGAATTGCACAATTAATTCCCACTATCAAATTAAACTGGTAAACGGGCCTAGATTAAAAACACAAGTTTGTTCTGCTTATTTTCCTCAGTTATATACAAAGTAACAATAAATTCAGCTTGCCATAACTACTGTATTGTTACTTTGGAGGAAAAAAATATTTTCCTGTTTCTCAATATTTCATATTGAGATGATCAAGACCATGCTCAGTGATATATGTATTTGTAGGGCTGTGGCTGTGGTTAAAATAAGCACCTAATTTAGTAGACTATAACCCTTAGAAACTTAAAACACAAGAATTTTTCCAACTGTGACAGGGTGTGTCTCTTGAGTAGGGTAGAGGCTAAGAGACAGAGAGGGGTACAGCCTGCAGCAGGAAATGCACCTGACTGTCAGAATCTGGGAGGATCAGACAGCCTCAGAATAGCATTAGAGACAGTGCCCAGCGGTAGCAGTGAGGTAGGGATTCTTGAGGCACAACGGAAAGATTATAGATGGTAGATGGCCATGGCTTTAAGAGTCTATCTCCACTGGCCACAACAACATTGGCAGTCAACATTTGCAAGGTCTCTTTAATTATGCCAGTGACCAGAGCTGGCCTCTTGGATTGGGCTAGAACGACAACTGATAAGCTGCCCTAGCCTCCTTTGGGAATCCAATGATAAAGCCACAGCAGCAGCAGCAAGAGCCAGAGCACAGCTTTGACCTGCAGCTCCTGCCCATCAAAGAGCTTGCCCTGTCTGCTCCCACTGACAGGCAGATAAATACAGAGATCTGTCGGCAAGTACATATTTATGTATATCTACGGCTCCTTCATACAAACCTACAGAGAATGCATAACAACTTCCAGTGGTGTAACACATTCACCCACTAATGGGGTGAGACCCATTACTCACAAATGGGTGAAAAGAAGCATCAACATTCAGGTCTTAACCCCAGTTTGTGGGCAGAAACCTGTCATTCCATTGCAGGCCGATAGGTCTCCTATTCAGACAATCCTTGTTTAATTTTCTAAACACCCTTCCTCTAAATGGTGCTACTCCACACTGTGCAGACAGACAGGCTTGACAAGCAGAGCCATCAGTTTTGCATTCCCTATGCTAACTGCTGGGAAAAATTAGACCTAGTATATATCTGGGACTGCTGGCTGGAGAGGCAAAAGAGTTTGATACTTAGGAGGTATTTTCTACATTAGAGACTCAAAACTTCATGGAGGGTTGTCCCTGTTCAAAATACATATAGGTGGGGGCACCTGGGTGGCTCAGTCAGTAGAGCATGTAGACTTTTGATCTTGGGGTTGTGAGTTAAAGCCCCACATTGGGTACATAGTTTACTTAAAAAAATGCATGAAATCTGGAATGTCCAAGAAAGTATACCGATGGTCTACCATGGGGCATACATTATGCTAAACCCAAAAGATAGAAAAGTAAGTCCTGGTCTTATCTAAAAGGAGATCTGAGTAGGCAAAAAAAACCCAAAAACCAAAAACCAAAAAAGAAACAAACAAACAAACAAAAAAACAAAACACCCTCAAATAACTATAGCATTAAATGGGGCACTTACTTTAAGAATAGAACACAGTAATACGTACATACAATTTTTGGTCAATGGAAAATTGAATATAGGTGTGATACGTTGGCAAAATGGTTACTCTTCAAAAAGTGTCAGAACTGTCCCATGAAAGGCCAACTGGATACATGATTGATAGTGATGGGTGACTAGACACACAGCAAAGCACACATTAATGAGCATTGTTTCTCATAACGAAGTGTGAGAATTCCTTTGGGGTCTCTGAGATTGCCTCAGGTCTCAGAAGGTGAGACTTCACCTCCAGGGTGAAGACAAAGCTTAGAATGGTCTTGAGATTTCTGCTAGCATATAGTCTATTGGTATTGATCTAGCTGAACTGAGGAAGGGAGGGAGAAAATGGAGGAAAAGGTTTCTATTGCTATTTAGGAGTCAGTAGTGAGAGCCGGGAACTATGTAGAACTTCCCCATGGGGGCAAAAAAAAAAAATAAAAAAGCACAGAGATGGACAGTAAAAAACAAAACAAAGCAAAACAAAACCACCACCACCACCACAACAACAACAACGACAGCAAAAATAAAAAAGAACCTTCCTCCTGAACCCCCTTGAGCAGATCAGAAATTTATGATATTTGAGATTTCCTGCAGAGTAGTGCATATCCAGGACTCACAAATGGGAACCCAGAGGTGTTTGTGCCCCCTGAGTTTATTCCCTGCAAATGTTGAGAGCATATTATGTTGTTCAGGGATATAATAAAGCCCTCACTGGTCAGAGGCTTGAGTGACCCTGAGAGTCCATTCTCCAATCTTGTTCTGCCTTGTAAGTAGTAACCAGCTTCACTAAAATCAACCCAAAAGGTCAGGAGGACCCTGCAGTTAGGAGATATTTTCCAATTAAAGTGATGGTTAAGTGGGACCAGGGTTAGGGCTGGTAGGGAAGAGACGAGCAAAATGTTGTTAATGTGTTTCTGAAATATCACCCCCACTCCTTTAAAAAAATCTCCAGTCAGGACTACATTTGAGTTTTGATTGCTCTACATCTGAATGACTACAATTTTCTTCCAGCTGCCATCTCTGGCTGGACTCTTCCGTCTCAAACCACTCCGCACATTATAGCCAGGTCAACTCCTAAAACACTGCTTTCATTATTTTGGCTTGCTCAATTATTCAGCAAACCCTTATTGAGTCTTAATTGTACAACTATATGTTCTCATCACCCACAAAGAATAAATTCTGGATTCCATATGCCTTTCGAAATTCGTATCTTAATTTTCACCAACATGGATCTCATCTCTAATTTCATTACTTTCTGTGCACACCAACTTCATTCCCACAGCCATGCCTTCTTCCAGTTTGAAAGTTTTCTTCATTCTCACCCCTTCTTTGTTTTCTGACATCACACCACAGCAGTCTGTATTTCCTTCTTCCCAAAAGCCCCTTTTTCCTCCATTTTTCAATGCTCAGCTTTTATATATACATATACATACATAGCTAAAGCTCTCCCTCTACTATGAAGACTTCCATGTACTAGTACAGGCAACCCCAATGTGAATTCTTGTAGCAGAAACTATCTTTCTCTATTGCTCATTTTGGTGCATAATAATAGGCTAGTAATTTCCACTTAATTAGTTTTAGGATCTAATTACTAATCTCTGCAACAAGACTACACAAACTATAAGCTCCTTGTAAGCAGGTATTATATTTTTGATAATCAGTAACACTGTTAACTATTGTGACAGATATTAATTAAGATTATCATCATACTTGTTTCTAAATTTAAATTGTACCTCTTCCCTTTTTTAAGAGTCAAAAAAATAGTGACAATAAAGGGAACACAGTAAATATATCAACATACAATGGTTAATGATCTTCACTGGCTACAACAATGTTGCATTTCTGTTGGTTCCTCCCCTTCTCACATGCAATATTTACTATTGGACATACTCCTCCCTAATGCCAACATTGCCCAATTAAATTTTACACTAATTAAGATTTGGATGTTGTTTGCACCAACCTAGAGGTAGATCAGCTATAGGGCAACTGAGACCAAGTTCAGGATATAAGATCTCTGAAAATTCAAGGAGCTAAGGACCACTGTGGGAAGCATAGCAAATAGTTCAACATGCAGTCAGCCAAGGTTGAGTGCTACTTCTTACGAATAGAGCTTGATAGCAGCATTACTTATTATTGATATAATATTGCTATAGAGATATTTTTCTCAAAATATAACAACAACAGAAAGGGGAATGTGAACAACAGGACATGAAGATGAAAATCGAGGTCAGAACCGAGGACATCAGATTAAAATGTGAATGGATAATGAATCACTTATAAGATTAAAAATCAAATTTTGAATGGGAAAAAGGCATAGATAGAAGCATAGAGAACACAGTTCTAAAGATGGTATTCATGGTTCCATGAAGGAAAAAATGAAGCAGATAGAGGATAAACTTACTATATCTTTTGGATATGAGTATTGAGAGGTTTAAATCAGTCAAAAAGATAAAAATAACTTGGAGAGTTTGGACTGGAAGACTGAGAATAATAGTCAGGGATAGTGAATACAGTGACCTAGGTAGAGAGTGAGAATATCAGGTAGCCAGGACTATGACCTAAGTGAAAAGGGTGTAAGTAGAACATTCATTCATTCACTCATCCTACTTTTATTTATTGAGCTTATAAAATAATTTATTGAGCTATAACGGTGAACTGATCAATAGATCTGGACTAGACTGTGCTTAACAGAATCCATAGTTAGTAAGGACTTAAACGATAAATGAGAGCAACTCAGGTGAGTAGGTAATAGGAGTGAGTCCAGCATCTCAGTAATTGTGTATCAAGTACCTAAAACCAGTGTTAAGGCTAAACTTAGAACCAAACCCACTCTGTTCAAAGTATGAATTCCTCATATAGTCTCTGCTTATGAAGATATTGAGATTAACATGAAGGTGTCGCTTAAGCCCACAGCTGGGGTAAGCAAGCCTTCCTAGGAAGATGGGGTGTGTGGGTGTGTGTTTGTATACGTGGGCATGCACACAACTGTGTAGGTTTTTTCCTAACAGGTATTAACCATAACTTTATAGGAAAGGAATAAATGATGAGGAGGATGATAATGGTGATTGTAACAGGAGCTAATGTTTGAGTGCTTCCTATATACCAGATATTGGCTAAAATATTTTTACATTCATTAGATCATTTACTCCCCACAATAATTTTATGACGATGGTATCATCATCCCCATTTTACAGATTAAGAAACTGATGTAGTGAGAATTAGGTTTTCCAAGCTCACACAGCTAGTGAGTTGGTAGAACCCAGGCAGTCTGCCCTCTTAATCACTCTGCTATGCTGCTTAAATCCAGAGGAACAATAGGAGGATTGTATTATCTCAGGTCAGAGCTTGTCTATTGTCTACATAATATCTTTTTACATTCCCATAAATATAAATGATTTGAGGATACTCTTACTAAAGCAGTAGCTCTTCTCAGAAATGTTTAACAATGGCATATTATGTTGTTCAAGAATATAATGAAACTGCAGTGGTAACAGATGAGAGGGATTTGGCTCTTGTGGACTTTAATTTTCATTATGCTATTTAAACCATAAAGAAATAGGCCAGTTGATATGGAAAGTGACAATTTTAGTTTCAGTCAGCCATGCTGTGTGGGTTCAGCTCTCTACCTCTTCCTCCTCCATTTCTCTATAGTGTGACATAAGGGCTAATAAGATGACTATAGAACACATTTACCTTATGAGAAATCACAAGTTCTATTCTTACTGTGATTTTCTTAGCCATGATAATTCTGTTGGAATTTCTTATTAAGACAGCATGATGAATCCCAAGCCCAGGGATTCATCACGAGAGGGACCAAACAAAATACCAGCACCCTCCCGGTTAAGGAAGTTTGGACTCCAGTGTCCAATTCTGTAGTGTCTACTCTTTACAAAGTTGATTGTTAACGTAGGACTATGAACATAAAATTTTCATTAAGAAACAAACAAAAATCCATACTTAGCTTTAACTCTTTCTATATAACCTGTATCTTTCCAGGTACTAAGACTATTCAGTACTATTATTTTCATAAGTGATCTGCATCAAAACAGAGAGGGGGAAAAAGTAGGGCAAAGACTTACTGGCTATAGAATGACTGCATGTGTAAGTCTAAAATCCCTACTTTCTAGTCTCAACATGCTAGAAAAACCGACCTTAAATTTGGTAGAGAATATCTTCCAAGTAGACAAATGGGAACCCCCGACCTCTGAACTCGTCAGGGATTTCTGGCCCCTTTTACCATTTGACCTTCAATGAATAATATAGCCGCTTTTGGCCCTTAGCCTGTACTAGCTACAAAGGTGACTGATACCTGCCATATTTTGGGATAGCTTATCACCTCAGCCCCTGGAGTGATTGAGTATTTATAGACACAAAGATAGAAATATAAAGCGTGTATGTATAGGCAGGAGTCCCCTAGAGGTGGCGATTAGGACCAGGCAGTAATTTTAGCTTGAAGTTCCTATGACTTAAATAGCCACTTGAGCTCTGATCTTGCAGTTTACGATGTCAATAGAACCCCTAAATGAAATTACAGCCTTCTGATACGCAGCAGGATATCCTTTCTTTGCCATGCAATGTACACGGCCGGGAGAAATTGCTCTGTATACGGAGTTCCACTAAAGCAGAATTTATCATAAGGCTGCTCTGCTAAAATATCATTATGCTGTTATTCACTGGATAACACATCTAATGACTCGGGGTGCACTTGATAGCCATGTTTCAGTGAACACAGACGCACGCCCTGATGTGAACTGGGCACTCCAGTGCTTCAAAGCACTATCGATTTCAATTCTACCATAATTTACACCTGGCTTGTTTTGCCAATAGCTTGAACCCATGCTAACAGTGGAACATACACATATGAGTATTAGAGAAATCAGAAATGAACTGTATAGCAAAAATGCATGCAGCAAACATTCTAGGATTCTGCCTTTATAATAATCTCCCTTGATGCTAATTAAGTATTCCACATGGTTTTCTCTGTTATGCATGGGGGTTTCCTGTGTTAGCTCTGTCCCATGGCTGCTGGTGATAGGGAGGATAACCTCTTCCACTTGTACAAACTGTGGGTATTTTGGGGGTAGCATCTGGGTGCCAATGATCTTGGTTCCCCCATCATTTGGTACAACGACTGGCCCATGATTGCTGCTCATAATCATCATCTTCTCTAAGGCTCCTCTTCCTCTCTCTGTTCCATAAATGTCATATACCCTAAGGATCTGCTCCCTTTTGCTCTCTGTCAATAAATTTTCCTTGAAGAAAAGTCCACTCCATAATTTTAACTGCTACCGTGATGGTGACAATTCAGATGACTGCCCAACTTCAGTCTTGCTGACCTATCTTCAGCTTTCCTGACTAAATCCAATGGCCTACCAGGAATCTGGATGCCCCCTTGACATCTCAAAATAAACACATTCAAAAGCAAATTTATCATCTTCCCCAGCCTACAAAACCTGCTGCTCCTCCTCTGAGCTTTCCTTGCCTAGTTGTGTAAGGCAGAAACCTGGGAGCAATCCAAAATGCCTTCTTCTCTCAATACCCAGCCCGAAGGTTATTAGATTGTGCTCATTCTGTCTCTTATCTCTTAAACGTGTCTCCTTCTCCCTATTCCCACAGTTACTGTCCTAGTTCAGGGCTTCATTGTTTCTTGTCTGAACAATTTCAGTTGCCTCCTAACTCATTTTCTTGCCCCATTCTCCCACTCCTCCAATCCATCCTCCAGCCTGCTGCCAGGGCGATCTTCCATAACACAGTTTGATCATTAACCTTCCATACTTAAAACTTTCAATGGCTCCCCAAATGCCATAAGATGAAGCTAAAACTTCTTTGCATGGTGATCAGGGCCCAACGTGATTGTTCCCGGACTACCTCTACAGCACCATTTCTCCCTCCTCCTCTGCTAAACATCAGTGACACTGATTCTCGACTCGCCATGCTATTTCCTCTTGAAGTGCCTTTGACCCTGCAGCCTTTCCTCCCTCTGACCATCTGGGAAAATCCGTCAAGGCCCAGAATGGATTCATTAGCTCTTCTGTGAAGCTTTCCCTGATCCTCTGCCTCAAGGTACATTCAGCTGAACCCACACTACTGCACCTCCAAAGTTCCTTGAACATCCTTCATTTAAAATACTTAGCATATGGCATCATCCCAACTTGCTTGCTTATCTGTCTCTCCTGTGGAGCAACTTGAGGTCATGTCTTATTCATCTTCGTATTGTCCCTGACAAAGTCAAAACCCTCATGACAGCAATATAAAGACCTACATGCTCAGGCCTCACCTTTTCTACATTATCCCCTACCATGCTTTTCCTTGCCTACTCTGATTCTGCCACAAACACTACTCAGTTATCAGTCAAACTTGCCAGATACATTCTCATCCAGGACCTTTTCACTTGGTGCCACTGTCAAAAATGCTTTTGCCTAGATAACTATAAAATTTGTTTCTTCGAACTTCTCAAATGCTGCCCCCTCAATGAGGTATTCTTTCTCTCTCCAATTTAAAATTGCAACTTCACCCCTCACACACACTCACTCTCTCTCCTCCTTCGTTTTTCTCTGTGGCAGTTATCACTATCCAGCACGATATCTTTGACATATGTATTTGTTTATTGTTTTTCTTCCCTGACTTAAAAAGGAAGCATTATGAAGACAGAGACTTCTGTTTGTTTTGTTTACTATAGTATCCCCAGCCCTTACAAAAGCTCTGGGTGTATGGCATGTGCTCCCCTATAGATACTTGTTAATAAATGCATTGATCTTTAGTTTCTAGAATAATACCTGACACAGAGTAGGGGTTCAAAGTGCTTCTTGAATTAATAAATAAATGAGTGAGTGAATGAATTAATGTTAAATCCACACTTTATGAATGTGCTAAAGAATAGTCTTTGTAATCTGATCCTCATAACACCACCAGTAAGTGTGTTGAGTGGGTAGTAGTATTCTCATTTTACAAATGAAGTAACTGTAAGGTTAGGAGCCTAAATTAAGACTGCATAGGTAGTTTAAGGTTTGCTACTCTTTTCATTTCAGTACTAAAAGGTAAAGACAATTCTTTGCACTCTGTTCATGATGTAGCTCTAACATTTATTACACTATTTTGGTTCCTCTTGACTAGGAAGGCAATTAACAGGAGGTGCAAGGTGCTAATACCTTTTATTACAATTTGTGTCTTTCCTTATGAGGTGCCTTTCATAAGACAGATCCTTTTCTTTCATTTTCAAAAGTGGATTAGGCACTCATACAATTTTGCCCCTCGGAGTGGTTTGTACATGGCTACCCAAGAGGACATCAGGCTACAAATCCTGCCAGAATGAACTGGAAGGTGAGTGTGGCACTTGTATCTTGAGGATGAACAGGTTGTTTGATGCCAAGTTTGTGCTAATGGAGGTGTCTTTAATGTGTTAACACCCAAAGGAGAACAAATTCAACAGCAAAACATTTCGGTTTTTGGCATGTCTATGGAGAGTTAACTTTCCATTGTTCAAGGGTTAATTATCCATTATGTGAACCTCTTCTCTTTCTCCCTCTGGCTGCTTACATCTAGGAATTCAGTTCACTAAAGGATAAGTAGGGAAAATAAAAAAGATGCAAATGAAACTACTATATTTCATTTATACACATTAGAAGCTCTAGAAAAGAATTTGGTGTAGGAAACAGAATTAGATGTAGTTTGAGGACTGCCAAGTTGACTGACCATTGACAACAGACAAAATCAAAGCACATTTTACACAATATCTTGTGGGTTTTTTTTTTCAGTTATTGTTTATCAGGGTTGGTTTGTAGGATATGAAGTTACTCCCTGAATGTACTTCATGTCAGCCAGGTGCCATGTAAGGTGCTGGAATTTCTCTTCTCCTCTGATATCCCCAGAGCACTAACGGTGCCTTAGTGTACTGTGGCTTAATGAATGAAGCAGCACCAAGAGATCCCACCAATTTCTCTACTCATCCATGAGAAACAGCTGCACTTAGCTATCTTCGCTATTATTTGCATAAAAAGGGTCACTTAAATTAGTGTCTGTTAAGATAGGGCAAATGATTTGGCTGCCCTTCCTTTTGCCCCTTTCTTTATTGTGCTGTCTGGCCTCACACCCCCACTATCTGGTTCACAGGGCATTCTGAGGCAGTCTTTATGCCTGTCCATGTCTGACATCAGCCTGAGCTCCTTAGATGTTGCATCTGAAGAAAGGAAGAACCACTGGTTGACTGTAAGTGAGTAACTGGTAAGCTGGAGAGGCCTTTGGTCAATATGATACATTCTAGGTGAGTCTGGTCCTTTCAGACACTCCAGGAGTGCAACAAGCTGGTATGTAGCCACCCTCAAGAGTCCTGGAAAATGGATGGAACTACTGCAAGTTCGAGACCCATATTCTGTCAAGAATGCCCTGTGAGTTTTGGAAATTTGAGACTGTACCTCAGCAGACAGCAGCAGGTGCTATCAGCACGTCAGATCTGATATGGGAACTTAAGGGATTCAGGTAGAGAAGAATCTATTGATTTGTTTTCTGGACATAGCCCTTTTGTTATGATAAATAAGACATACACATTGCCAATGCACTGATGTATAGATACTCATTAATCACCTACTCACTGATCCTCCACGCAGACTGAGCAATTTGACATTGGTTGGAGGGAGATGAACATAAAATGTACTACCTGCCTTCTAACCACCTGTAGTTTCACATCTATAAAAAAACTTCAGTTCAAAGCAGTATATGACAAGTGCCAATGAAACCTAGAGATTTTTTTTTTTTAAACCTAGAGATTTTAAAAATGCTATCCATGTCAGAAGGGGAAGTTAGCTTTTATTTGCATTATCATAAACAGCTTCAGAGAAACAAGTGTGACTTGGCAAGCCACGATATGGCTGGGTGTCTTAAAAAGGTGTATGAAAAATTATAGTTGCCGATGCTGATATGTAAATACAGCATCAAAGTATTTAGCGTAGAGATAAGTAACTGAGAAACTGGAATAAATTGGGAAATTTTATATAAATTCATTCTTATAAAATAAAGTGAATTCATTAAATACAGCCTCAACTTTAAGATAATTAATAGCAATTTAATTTCTTTCTACTTAATTTTAACTACTTTATACACATAACAATTATTATTTTGAGATTGTACATAATAAAATTTAGGTTTATAACCTAACATGTATATTTGATGAAGGAGAATTACTCACCTTATTGGCTAACCAAATCTCCCCTTTGGTATCTATACTGTTCATAAATATTTGTACAAAATTTCTGTGTTGTCAGTGTGATAAAATGTCAGCTACATTTCACTTAAGGTCAATCTGCAAAACCTCTGACTGAATTCCAAAGCAAGTAAGCCTAGCCAGTAGTCACTCCTGTTTTCAGTGGTTGAATATAGGTATGCCATTATGCAAGCATATATGCACTTACAAGCTAACATACATACACATTCAGATGATACAATGAATCAACCCCTTCTTTTTAACTTCTGAAAATACGTATCTTTTTAAAGGAATCGTAAATATCAAAAAGCATTTTTAAATAAATAAGAACGATTTCTTATCGGTGTGATCATAAAGCGATGTCATTTTTGTCTAATTATGACTGCCTAATTAAATGAATGTAACATGCAGAAAGCACTTATAGCTAAAATGTGCACACAGGAAAATATACACTCCACAGCATACATCCTCTGAAATGACATTACAGTTTTTTGCGATGACCACTGAAAAACTGAATTACTGATAGTATGCTATTAAGGTTTGTAACACAGGCATTGAAAAAAATCAGGTATTAATACAACAATTTAAACAGAAAGAAACACATCATTATATTGCCTTTCAGAGATGAACTGATCATATTTGGACTTATATACTCCAAATTAGCCGCTGAATTCTTCCAGAGCCACGTGGACCTCCAGATCTTGCCAATAATAAGGAGAATCTCTCTGGCAGGTTATATTTTTAAAATGTCATCTCTTGGGATACACTCTTAGATATTCATGTTTACCTATTCTCTGCTTAAAAATGCTCAGAAAATTTTACATATTAGATGTAGGAGATTTCAACATCAAAATGTTTTCAAAGTGTTAGAGATCCAGCCTGCCTTTGGTGTAGTCCTAAATAGACATCCTTACCAGAGACTTACAGATAATTCTCCTGGGAATCTACAGCCCGAGTGTTAACTGTGTGAAGTACAACCCACTACGTAGGTCTTGGTGGTAATGGGCTAAAAACTCGTTACATTTTTTATACTATATTTAAAAAATTTTAACACCATTTTCCTATTCAATCTTTTTCTTTAGAAAACAAGACTAATGGAAAACCCCCAAGAGACATTTTAACATACAAATAGTATGGCCATAATTAGCATGTCTAACTGAAATAGGCGAACTTTACCATTACGTACCACTGAAATGTTTATCATACCTATCCTAATAAAATGTGGAGACCGCTTCCTATCATGATGACAGGGGAGGAATTTGGGGTGCCTCACAAATCACAGGTATCGTGATATGAGCCTGACTCTGTTCTAGAGGTCATGATAGTCCTTGATGAGGCTGTAGCAGGGGTCAGCCTCTACAGAGAACTTTAGATATATGAGCAAGTGTGAGTTCTCTGGTTAAGAATCTGAATCGTCCAGAGTAGCAGACAAAATTCCAAAGCTAAGTACCAGTGGAATATGTTGGATGACTGCACCAGCTTGGACAAGGGTGCACACAGCAGGCACACACAAAACACATCTGGTTCAATGTAAAATCGACAATTGCTACAGCATTTTCAACTTTTAGGAGGAATCTACTGGCAATGCGTTAACAGCAAGGACGACTAAAACAATAAAATTAGCATCTCTTTCCAAATATTTAAGAACATCGAGTAAGCGCCCCTTAGGCTGGGTTGTGGTTCTTGAAAGTTTTAGCCTATGAGAACCATATTGGGGACATCAAAGACTCCTCCCTCCTTTCCAAAGAGCAATTTACTTCAGATGCTGCCACACACTCAAATGCTTTTATGGCCACCATGTTTTTTTGTTTTTTTGTTTTTTTTATTATTTTTTTCACTTCTAATATTTTGGAATATGCCAGATTCTTGAAATTGGAAGAAAGACAAGAAAATATGGTAAGATCAAATATCTTTGACAAGCAGTAAAGTAGGCACCTGATGGCAAAGGGCAAATACACATTCCAGCTGAAATTCCACTTCCGGGGAGAATGTAAGTTATTTAGTAAGGGCATGGAAGGCACACATTGGCTCTGAAAGCTCGTCTGTGGATTCTTCTGCTAGTCTCATATCAAACAGGATGCAACCACCCCCATTCCATTCCTTCGACAACGTCCCAGAGCACACTCAATCAGAGTCTCTTATATTGAGGACAATACTATATTTGGGTTTAATACTGAGAGGACAGTCATCTAGTTTTCCTAAGTCAGGATGATAAATTTCCCTGGAACCAAATAAGGATTCTCATTGCATTCTTCTATTTGATACCATGAATGCAGAAGAATAAAGAAGAGGGTGTGACAAATAATATTTTCCAAAGGTCGGGTGAGGGGAGGTTCCTTCACATTTAAAAGCAACCAGTTCTTAGCAAAGCAATCTTTAGAAGAACAGTATTAACAATATTCCTTTGCTATGCATCTACTTTTCTTTCCTGCTTAGCTGGGGAGGTAAGTATTCTGAGCAGAATGTAAATGTCCAGAATAGAGATGAGTGAAGTTGGTAGAGAGAAACTCCAAATGAACGATGAGTCTCACTTTCATTTCCCCCTCTTACCACCGCGAGAGCTACCTCCCTACCCTCACACACTCACCTACCTTCCTCCTCCCACAAGCATGTTTGCTAGGCATGTCAAGGCTGACATCCATCGGTGGCAGCATGAAGCCTAAGCCTGCAGGATCCTCCTGAGAACGGACTCAAGGCTCTGCCATTGTCTACAGAGTGCTCTCAGCTGTGCACACTAAAATCTTCATCATTCCGTTGAATTGTTTGGTAGCGTTTAAAAAAAAAGTATATATTTTTTAAACACCCTTTATTTCCTGACTGCCTCAGAGACACCAAGAATAGAATCCTTGACACATCAAATTCTGGAACCTCACCACTCACCAGGACTGTGGTTCCTGATCCCAAGGAGTGTCGACTGAGAATCAGCACAGTCTCTTGAGAGTGTCCAGGCCTGGCTGCTAAGCTCCCTGCTCTGATTAGTTTGTCGAGTTCACAGTGTTCCAGAGTGCTGAAGCACAGAAATTAGGGAGGGGAGGTGGAAGGAAAATCACTGGAGCCTCTTACGATCTAACTTCCACTAACTGAGAGGAAATGTCTTATAAATAAACAACAGCAAGAGAAACAAAAAAACCCCATCCCGTCCTGCCAGAGGAATGTACATTATTGTCTCCCGACGGAAAACTTTACACCACACCAGAATGCAGCCATGTCTCCTGAAACTACCTCCCTCAAAACAGAAAGGAAAAGAGAATCAAGGAAAAAACAACAACAACAACAACAACACACACACACACACCAAAAATGATTTTTTTTATCCCCTTGAATTCTGTTGGGAAGTTCATGTGAGTTCCCAGTAGACAAACTAAACGAAGCAGTTTCAACAGTGTCACTGTTCCAGGATTTCTTGCAGAGCCTGCTTATTAGCAAAATTTCATTTCTGCCCAGATCATTGCTGTGCCATCCGGACATTTTCAGAAGGGAAGTTCAGGGAAGCGGGGGAGGGTTCGACTGTGGAGGAGAGGAAGAAGAGAGGACAAAGGAACACTCCTGATGAACCGGAATGCCCTGGCCACGGCCACGGCCATGAGAAAGCCGGCCCCCACCCACCGCCCGACCACTGCTTGTTGAGGACTTGGTGATGCAGTGTGTGTAATCTACTTACTCTTTCTGCTCGGGAGGCTGAGGTTCCTACATTTCCAGCTCATGCTGGACTGTACCGTAAGCAACAAGTGAAATGAGTTCAGTGATCTCATTCTAGTCCTTCGACTCCTGTCCACATCGCTAAGCGACTGCACAGCTTGGCACAGGCCAGGATGAGTCAGCAGTCTCTGGTCATGAGAGGCCAGGCCTGGAATAGCAGGGGGGTTTAGGTCAGGAGCAAAATGAAGCAGAAAGGCAGTCTAGATGGCAGGGCTCGGCTCTGCGATACACAGAGATGCTGCAGGGCAAAATGAAAGAGCCTCCTCGGCTGGGGGGGGGGGCGGTGTGGGGGGAGATGGTAGGATTGCAGAAAAAGGAGCAGCCAGGGAAAAACTGCCAACAGCTGCCTACCAAACACAACAAGAGCAAATCAAAGTATCACAGTTAGGAAAAAAGGGCACTGTGAGAGCCCTGGAGGAGAAAAGAGGTTCGTTAAGATTTCTAGAATACTTTTTTTTTCCCCCCTCCATGTGCTCCTGCACTTGATTTTGATTTAAGAACCAGTGGTTACCTATACACTATCCTGGCATTTTGATATTGCTTTCCCAATTTGGTAAGTAGCAAAACAAAAAATTAAAGGAAAGCCCTGCTGTTAAATAACAAAAAGAAGCCTCCTACTCCATAAAAGAATGTAATTATATAAAAGGACGTCCATTTGAGTCAATAGTGTCCTTGTATAACCTGTGAATACTGGTCACAAAATGGCTAAAGAGAAGTATTCCTTAAGTGAAGCTTGGGTGGGGGTAACAGAAGAGCTGAGAGAAAAGAGAGGGCCAAGTTCAATGACAAAATGCAAGGGACATATGACATGGTGTCCGTACTTCTACTCAGTGGGGTCAGCATAGATGTCCATCATAAATAGAGGCTTCCCACCAACATGAGTTTCCAACATCTCTCCCTCTGCAGTGTTGCCGTAATACACTAAGAGGAGAGGGAAAATAAACTATCAGAAGGAAAGACAAGGTTCAATGTAAAAAATCAGTAACAGACATTTTGTTTGAGAGGAGGCAAACTGCCCTATGAGCCAATGGATAGGGAAAAATATTAGTATCTGAAACAACCTTAGAGGAGCCGTATCTGGATAAGGAGATTGAGGTGGAGACTGAGAATTATCAGCAAATAATAGTGATGACTCAAGTCAGATGGTGTGTAGCAAGAATGGCATGGGAAGAGAAGATCTGCAGAGCTGGGAAACACTAATAAAATATTTCTTTGACAAGGAATAATAAGGACTCAGTATACATTCCTAATTTTTATGTCTTAGAGATGCATACATATGTAAGATGTGTAAGAAAATGGAGAGTAAATCAATTTAGTTTTCATTCCAGAGTGTAATATGTTATTTCAACACATCTTTGTTAAATGCTCAGCCTTGGGCAGATGAACTTTCTAGCCTCGGTCTTCTTGTCTTTGAAATGGAATACTATCACTGTTGAATTATTTATAAGGACTGAATCAGCGTTTGTCGGTCCTTTTCATAGCAGTGTCTGTCACATGGTGAGCACTCAATAAATTGGTATTGCTTTTCTTTGATTATCATTTTCATAAGTGCCCACCGAAAGAGTCACTTCCAATGTTATTCCATTGGACTGAATGGAACCCATATGAAGGCCCCAGTAAAATGAGTTGGGTAACACTCCTCCGAGAACGCTGCTTTGAAAAGCTCATTTCTGTCTGGGGGTGTTAAACATTATCCTTGAACACAGAGAATGCTGAGAATCTATTATGTTAAAGTCCCAATTTGGGGGTATCTATATTGTCAAAGCAGTTTGAAGCTTAACAGTGTCCAGTAACTAGGAGCCGAAAAAAGAAAAGAGGGATTTTTAGAAGGTTCTCCAAAAGCAACAGGATAAAAGTGCTATTGGCCTTGACCGCATGATGAGGGTTTTTTACCAAAGGGGAAAACTTAGTCCGGTTGATCATCCCAGCCTAATTGATTAATTGTGGGTCTGACCATCTGGCTGATGAATGCTGACACCCAGCAGTGATTACTGTGTAACACAAATCCGGATGTGCCCTCCCTGATGCCTCCCACAATAATGGCAACTCTGAACTTAAGGTTAGTTTATTCAGGCCTCTTGGCTCAATCTCTTCATGGAACAGTGGTTGTGGCAGGGAATATTTTACTAGACCTGGTCAAGCATTATCTTCTCTTATTTCAGTTACCTCCTCCTTCCCAACTCCACGCCTACCCACTCCTGAGTCCTCTCTTGTCTATAATCACTTTTCATGCAAAGCATTCCATCTGTAGTTTTCATCATACTGTCGGATTCTCTCATTTCCGGTTGCTCTATTCTGAAAAATATTCGGTTTAAAAGACCTGTACTGCTTATTTCACAGGGAATCCTGTTGAGATGTTTTTACTGTATCTTCTTTGCTACTCTTTTGCTTTAAAGAAACCTGTGCTTCCAAATTCTATATATATATATTCCACCTAACTCAGGAGCCTGATTAAAAGGCCCAAATGTTGTTCACGTTCTCCATGAGGTTAATAGAACACAAGGGTTAATAGAAGATAATTCTTATATCTTGAACCTACTCTGTTCCTCAGTTAGGAGTGTCTTCTGGAGAAGACTCCAGAACATATTTCACTGCTAGAGAAGGAAAGTTAGGCTCCTGTAAATCACAGGGATCAATAGCAGCGCCACCAATCCATAGCTGGGGGTAACCTGCATGCAGGAGAGTTTGCCAAGCAAATCAAATCTGAATGCATAAATATAAACCCTGGGAGATTATAACCGAAGGTTTTATTATTTTTCGTGGGAAGGCACGGGGGAGTAAACGGACACAAACTGTCTTGCACAAGCTTGGCCAATGAGTCACAACCGAGCAGGATCATCCATTTCCCCTCTTTTTCCCAGACTGATTTCCATCTCAAAATTCATCATGCTTCTTGTTCCCCACAGATGCTGAATTCTTCTATGTTCCAGGCTGGGTTAGTGTTAATTTTCAGTAGAGGATGGCAATAGCACACTGAACTGCAGAGTTCCAGACTGGGAACTGGGAAATGTTTCTGGCCTGGCTGTCGGTAAACAACTATGTGTCCAGGGCAAGTCAAGTCCCTTAACTCCCCATGTCTCAGTCTCTTCATTGAAAAATGATAGGGTAGGACCACATGAGCTCCATGGTCTCTGCCAATACTAAGATTGTATGGTCCTATAGCTCATTTCCTTTTTCTCTCTGGCATCGAATGCTCAACCGCTCTGCTTATAGTCCTTTCTCTGCTCTCAATTACTGATGGAAAAATAGCTCCTTCATTTGCTGCCCGGTATTTGGTATTTGTAACCCCCCCTCCCTTTTTGATGCTAGCTATTTGGAGTCAGAAACACGAATCTAACCAGATAGATGCTTTAAATGTGAAGGCGTTTAAGGAGAATAGCTTTCCCATGTAGAGCATTTAGTGTAGCTCTGCATGGAGGAAGCCAGCCATCCAAAAGTGGAGCAAAGGGGCCAATTCACAAATGAGAGGAAGCCTTTCATAATAAGAGTCTCCAGACTCTTCAGTTTCGATAAAGCTAAACGCTACCAAATTCCAACCACTTTTCTAATCAATCTCAGACATCATCCCAGACACTTAGGACTACAAATTTGAGGCCCAGCACTGGCAGTGATGCAGTTCTTATTTCACCTCCACCACGTATTGCCAAGTAGGATTTAGGATGGCATAGTAATAAGAGCCAAGAGGACAATCTGTCATTTATTTTCCTCCAAACTTTTCGAAATTTCCCATTTGGGCTCTGTTTCCCAGTTTTAATTTGGTAACTGCCATTTTTCAGCATTTCTTTTAACAGGTTACTAATAATTTCTGATACAGGATCTCATATTTCATTTTGTGCTGCTAGAACTGCTGTTAATATTTCATCTGCCTTCACTTCAGCTCGGAATAAAGGCTGCTAGGTGGTGGATACACTGTTAACACTTTGGTTCTGGGGACTGGGTCATCAGTGTTCGTCCAGTTTTGTCCATATCTTGTTGGGTACAATGAGAGATTGCCTGTCTCAGAAATAGCTCAGGGCAGGGTGTGGTGCACATTTTAGGGATATTTCAGAGTTGTTGTTGTTGTTGTTCCCTGCCCCCCTCCCCCCGATATTTGATGAAAACAACAAAAACAAGTTTTTGTGTTTGTTCTCCCAGGGAACTTGCTATCTGCTTTAGCGGTAGTGTTCTAGAAGCAGAGGGCAGTGGTTAAGAACCAGGGCTCACAGGAAAATCTCGGTTCAAATTCTGGCTCTGAAACTTACCACACATACCATGTCAGCCAGTTCCTTAACTTTTCCAAGCCTCTGTTTTCCCACTGGTAAAATGGGGATAATAATAGCATCCACCTCTATTGCTATGAGAATTCAATAATTTAACGTAAAATGCTAAGAACTTTCTGAGTTCTCAGTAAGTGATGGGTATCATTATTATCCTAACATTAATAATACACCAATTCACATAGTAGTGTTACTTTGCAACATCTTTTCAAGGTCAGCGAGTTATTTTTCAATCTAGACCTTTGTGATTTGCTTTATTATAGTTCCCATATAAGAAATTCTCAGTGATATCAAGTAAAATATTTTAAAAAAGGTCCTTAAAACAATATGTAGTTTAAAATAGTATATAACATCATATTATATCATTTTTCAATCTAGCATCAGATTCTCAAAGGTTTTTTTTTAAGATTTTATTTATTGTTTATTTACTTAACAATGAGAGAGAGAGAGAGAGAGAGAGAGAGCAAGGATAAGCAGGAGGAGTGGCAGAGGGAGAGGGAGAAGCAGGCTCCCACGGAACAGGGAGCCTGATGCAGGGGTCGATCCCAGGACCCTGGGGCCGAATGAGCCACCCAAGCACCCTCTCAAAAGTTTTGATTTTCTAATAGCCAGGCTTAGATAAGGTGTCTTATACCAATGTTAATCCATTCCATAAAGTGATGGCTTATCATATTTACTTTTCCATACTCCCAAAGAATACAGATTATTCTAATATTCTTTGGGTATGTATTAGTCAGGGTCCATTAGGAGAGAGAAACCACACAGCAATTTGAACAGGAGAAGTTTAATATAAAGAATTATTAACTATAACAGTGGATTGCAGTAATGAGGGAGTAGCTAGTAAGAAGTAAAGAGAATTCTAAATTATATAAGAATAGCAAATATAAGGAGCAACGATTACTTGTAGGGCTGAGAATCAGTGCCCAGAGAGAGTCCCCTCCGGTCCTGTGGTGGGATCCAGATCTTGGTGGACCAGGCACAGATATTGATGAATGAATGGCAGGGAAGTTGCTAGAGAGCTGCATTAGAAGATCTTGCTGGAAATCTGCACTGTAGGGAACAGAGAAGCTGTTCACAGGGAGATGTCTCATCGGAGGCACGCTGCTACACAAACTACCCAGTGTGTGTGTGTGTATGCATGCATATGTGCATGTGCATACACACGTGTGCTGAGTGCTGGGGGAGGCTGCTGGTCACTGGGCCCTGGAGAAGCTACGTGTTCTTCAGCTGCGGGACACTGAAGCAGCTGTGTGTGCTGCAGGAGCCAGGCCCTGGAGAAACTATGCACACTGCTGGACTCTGCCAAAGGAATACCCAAGAACCAGCAAGCAAAACCTCTTCTTCCTGTAATGTCTCTCTGGACCCGCTACTGACAAAGTGCACTCACACTAGCTTGAAAAAGAAATATATTTAAAGGACTCAGATATGTTTTTGTAGAGAAGTAAGGAAGGGTAAATTTGGGCTGAAGAGGCAATGCAATGATAACTCAAAGTTACCATTATTTGCTCACATGTTTTATAAAAATACTCACTTTGCTGATTATAATCCAAAGCTCTCAATTTACTGTAATGTTATTCACCTTTACTAATAAATTGACTCTGCATAGCTAAATGAATACTGTCAGAGTAGCAATAGTCAGGGCATCTGGGTGGCTCAGTCGGTTAAGCATCTGCCTTTGGCTCAGGTCATGATCACAAGGGTCCTGGGATTGAGCCCTGCATCAGGCTCTCTGCTCCTCGGGGACTCTGCTTCTCCCTCTTGCTCTACTCTCCCTGCACCATTCTCTCTGTGTCTCAAATAAGATCTCTTTTTTTTTTTAAAGTAACAATACTATTATTTGTATAATAACCTTTTCCCCTCAAGTGCTGCTTGTGTGTGTTTTGTTTATAATTTATAGATTAAGAAAAAGATGTACAGAAATGCTAACCTATTGACCTAAATTTATGCATCAGTGAGCCCAGTCGAGTTTCAACTAAATGATAATCAGAGAGTCATTACAAACAACCCACAGCTTCAAGAGAGGTAAAAACTGTCTCAATGATCATTTTTAAAAATTTTTTCTTTTCTTTTTATTGACTCAAGAATCCATATTTGCTGTTGACTCATTTTTTGGGGTGGGGGGCAGGGGGAGACTGTTAAGTATAGGTTGATATTTTTCAGAAAAATGGGTCATGTATTTAGTAGGAAATTTTTCCTATGGTTCTTGTCTTAATATCAAATAGAGAAACATCAGAAAATGACCAATTTGGTGCACTTCTAAAAGTGATCACTCTTAGAACTGGTTTTACTTATAGCTAAGGAGGTATCCTGCTGAAACACTGAGGCTGTTTAACCTAATTCCTTAATTCCTTTAAAAAGAGGCCTGAGGGCACCTGGGGTGGCTCAGTTGGTTAAGTGTTTGGTTCTTGGTTTCAGCTCAGGTCAGGATCTCAGGGTCCTGGGAAGCAGCCGTACATGAGGCTCCCTGCTTAGGTGGGAGTCTCCCTCTCCCTTTACCCTTCCTCCCCACGCTCCCCCCCACCCCGTTTGCACATTTGCTCTCTCTCTCTCAAATAAATAAATAAATCTTTAAAAATAACAATAACAATAAAAATAAAAAGAGCCTGAACCTTTTATTCTCTAATAAGAGGTAGGGTTTTAAAACACAAAAGAACATTAGGAAAGGTTGTGTTGGTGAGGGGCCGAAGACACAGAAAGCAGTTCTAGGGAGAAGCGGGTCCTGTGGAGAGGAGACTGTCACCAGGCTAAGGCCACAAAGCATGTGTCTCACTCATTTACCGATTTTTCCCCATGCCTGGCCAGAAATAGTACTGTCTGTGCTCGATGTTATGGGAAGGACCTGTTTGCTTCCTCACAGTTGTGTTTTCTGAAAACCAGTGGTTCGCCGAGCAAAGCAAGCCTCCTCAGGCTGTCTCTCAATCGCTGACGCTGGAGGCAGTTGTCTTTAGGATGTGTCTCCTCTGTGTTGTGTATAAGGACTGAGGATAAACCTAATGACCCTACATACAGTTGATGCCTACCTCCCCAACAAATAGACACACACATCTCCCTTGTGATTCCTGAGTCCAAAGGGGGATAGTGACAAAGGAGAGCCGTGAATCCATGTGAGTCAGGCAGGCGAGTCCGTTTTATTTTAGTTTGCCCTTCTGTTCAGCAGGCTTTTCTGCTCTGACCCACTATACTTACCCTGTCGGCTGCTCTTACTAGCAACATGCCTTTTTAATCAGCCTTCCTGGGGTCTGCATTTGATTACAGCATTTGTGTTCTATTTTGATTCTTTTGTACTGTGCCCTGTGGTGTTAGCTTGAAAGGTGTTATTTATAAAATGAAATTCTATTGTATTGCCACTTGGATTCAAAGAGGACATATAATATTAATGCAGAATGTATTTAATAATATCTTGAATCTATTAAATCAATTTCTTCATGAGAACACAGAAATAGGGGGGAGGCAAGTTGGTTAGCAACCAGGTAATAGGATTTAAGATTCACCTGAACTTTCCTTTACAAGCACTTGTGAAAGCCGACACAAGAATCATTCTCTTAATGTCAGGGTTTCCAGAAGGAGGAGACTACCTTTCCTCAGTCAGCCCAGTGCGGTGTGCACCTGTTTAAACATTCAATTGTGAAGGCCAAACATTTTCCTAGGCCTCAGATGCAAATTTTTTGACTAAGGAAACCATGAGATGAAACACAGATATGACTTTTTTACTATCTAGAAGATTTACGTAAAGAAGGAAATATAATCACCTGTTTCCAAGGAGCTGCTTGCTAGAATTGTAAAAAAAAAAAAAAAGAAAGAAAGAAAAGAAAAGAAAAGAAATGGGAATTAAAAAAAAAGAAATTTCTTATGTTCCTGACACCTCTTGAAAACAGACTAGAAAAATCCTAGCGATACCAAGACTGGAGGCAGTTTTCAGGATGGCATGTTTTGAATGATGTTCTCACCTGGCATAAGTTGAGGTTTCTTTATGGCTGCTGGTCCTCTGTAGTTTGATTAGATTGATGAAGAAGTCCCCAACTTCTTTTCACTTCTAATTTTATTTTATTTTTTAAAAAAGATTTTATTTATTTATTTGAGAGAGAGAGTGCACACCCATAGTGGGCAGGGGGAGAGAGAGAAGCAGACACCCCGCTGAGCAGAGAGTCCAATGTGGGACTGATCCCAGGACGCTGAGATCATGACCCAAGGACCCTGAGATCATGACCTGAGCCCAAGACAGACACTAACCGACTGAACCACCCAGGCACCCCCTTTCCACTTCTAATTTTAATGCACACCCGACACTGAAACATTATAGCATGGTATTTCTGCTTCCTTATCACAGTGTTGCTGCACAAAGGCCGTTCTTGCCCTAAACCTTTTTTCCCTCTGTTGATACAACTGAAATCATCAATGGCTAAGCTGTTTTTTGAACAGGGAATAAGGGAGGATATGGTGTGGAAGACAATTTAGCAGTTGGGCCCTACAGAACTTCTAAAAAGAAATTGTTGCCCTCAAGTGAAGTTGGCTGTGCAGCCTTGGGTGACAATGCCTAGATTATTATGCTCTCACTCAATGCCTCAGTGTAGGACTCCAGGAAGCCTAGGATCCAGTTTCTAATCCCCAAAATGGGAATAACTATATTTATCCTTTTCTACATGCATTGGGCTTCTTTAGGGATGAAGGAGATAATAGTTCTGAAATGCTCTAAACTCTTTGAAGTGAAGGTAGGATACAAATACACATTATTAACATGATAGTTCAGACCCTTTTTTGGGTTCTTCAAATCTAGGTATGAAAAGCATTGACAAATGACAAAATTTGCACCCCTCTGGGAATAAATTATATACCCTCGTTCATAAATAACATCCCAAACATAAGGAGCTAGGATGTGTTGGGAAATAGACATTTCAACATTGAATGCTTCAAATTGTAAGCTATTTACATAAAAAGATCATGTTATTCACCTCTGTATCCATCTAGATTCTACCATATTGGTTTGCATTATGTAAATGTTTCACTAATATTTCTTGAACTGAAACATGAGATCATACAGTTTTAGAGCTGAAAGTAGCTAGAGATCGCACAAGTCTAGTTAACTCATTTGGCAGAAGATAAAACTGATGCACAGATGAATTAAATAACTTATTCAAGTACAATATTAGCAATGTTACAAGTCTTTGGAGGAGTTGTTAAAGATCTGCCACCGAAAATACATCACTAAATCAATTAAAACAAAATAGGTGTTCCTTTGTCACATAAGAAGTACTCTTCAGCTCAAATAAACCTTAAGTCTTCTAATCTAACCAGGGAGGCTGAAGCCTAAAGTAACAAGTAAACTTCACTAAATGGCCATAGACCATAAGTGTGCTAGAAATGCCAAGTAACTAAAGTTGCCTATTTTAATACTGTGCCAATCCCCCAATCTGTTGCCATATTTCTCAGGTAAAATCAAGGTTGTACAAACAAAAGGTAATGTCAAATCTTTGAAATTATGTGGGATTCATGAAGATGTAATTCAAAAATGAAATTATTTTTATCTATTATTTCAGTCTGCTATTCAGTTATGTTGTAGACTGTAAACCAAATTTAAATTCTAGGTTTGGGGAAATAAAACAAGAAACATTGTCCTTTGTTAAATTAAAAAAAATAATAAAAAAACGTCAGGCCTATAGCAAGAAAGGCAATTTCCCTTTGGTGGAAGTTATTTGTATAGTATTTGCAGAAACGAGTTTAATGCTTGGCTTAGTTGTCTGGTTAAGTTAGCACCATAACAATAAAAGCCAATCAACCTATCCTTTTAACTGATTTGATTTCTTCTTCTTCTTCTCCTTCTTCGTTGTCTTCTTCTTCTTTTGGAATGGTATAATTTTTTTCCTTTCTTTTATCTTGAATCAATCAAAACTTTTAAATTATTAATTAGAATGTAAATAATTTGTAGCCAGGGTTATTTTCATAATCTCCTAAAAACTGCAGGAGGGTGACTGGCATACAACAGGCACTGAATAAATGTAAAATTTCAATTTTTGTAGTCATCTAGGAAATCTCCAATGAGTTACATTTCATTTTTCCAAAGCTCCTAGCACACTGGAAATCCCTGAAGGTCACAGAGAGCAGAGCTTGGAGCAAAAAGGAGCAAACAACAGCAGCAGGCTTGGTGCTTCTAACACGTGGAGGGCCTGTCAGACACTGCTGTTTGTGTATTACCAAAATTGGATTCCAGAAACATAACCAGGCTTTCACAGATCAAGTTCAATTTATTAACTTGGCATTTCTGCCTCCAATTCTTGCTCTACCTTGCTTAGGCATCCCAGGTTCCAATCCCTCCCGACAAGTATTCTAGAGTATAGCTGGTCTGTGTTAGTGTTTGCCTTTATCCTGGTATTGTCAAGGGAGTCCTAAATTTTAAATTTTCTCTTCTGTTATCTCTATAATTTGTGAAGTCATGTCTGGACTTCTGGGTTGGAATATTACACATTCATTTACTATGATTCAATAAGCATCTACTGTGTGTGAGACACCAGGAAAATAAATAGAAATAAGACTTACTTCCTGCCTTCAAAGAACTAAGGAATTCATAATGTAGTGGCTACTTCCCAAACACAGAATATATGTTCCTGCTTTTAAGGTTTTGTTCTTACCTTAGTTACCTTATTATTCTTTTATTGACCTAATTGCTTTAGTTACCTTGTTTTCTACCTCAACATAAATCATTTTGTAGTTTTTGTGTTCTACATTAACTTTTCTTTTGTTTTGCCTATACAGCTAGAGTTGACACTCTTGTCTACCCAATCCCCATTCCCCCAATTCTTCCTAGCTACAGACCCCTATTTTGTTCAGAATGGCAATGTGCCCAGTCCTGCATGATGAGTTACGATATTTCTGAGCCAATTATGACAAATCTGTTCCCTGATTTCCTTGCCTCCCTAGCAACAAAGGGTGGCTTTGGGACCCAGTTCTACACAGTAAAATCTATGTGGCAATCTGCTGGCTTCTGAGAAAGCATTTTCTTTTTTTGATAAAGGTAGAGGTAAAAGGCAATCCTCTGGCATCTCCTTTCTTCCCTCTCTCTCTCTCTCTCTCTTTTTTTTTTAAGTTTTTATTTAAATTCCAGTTAGTTAATGCACAGTGTAATATTAGTTTCAGGTGTACTATAAGTCATTCAACACTGTTTACAATACCTGATACTCCTCCCCCTCTTCCTTCTTTGAACAAAGACATGATGCCTGGAGTTGCAGCAACTATTTTGTGATCCTAAAGCAATAAGCATGAACAAAGGCAAAGAGAATCCCAGAGATGTTGGCCCTGGCTTTATCACACACCAGCGACTCCCTACCTCTGAACTTTCTGCTCTGTGAGAAACACAAACCCCTATTTGTTTAAGCCACTCAAATCAGTATTTCTGCTACTGAACAGATTTCTCACCAAGAAAGAACTTCCATAATTTAAATCATCCAAACTATTCTTCCTAACAAGATGGCAAACACTGGTTATATTCTTGGCATTTAATAAATACTTATTAGCTTCACATCTTGATAATATACACTAGACATTCAATACATGTAATTAAATTCCCATTCCAAAAGCAAAGGGGAAAATCATAATTGTACTAAGATATGAAAAGAGAATTAAACCAGGTTAAAAGAGAAAAAAAAAACACTTGAATCTAAAATAAGATGTTCTATGAGAAGAAACTGTTACAACCAATTCAGTTACTCATATAGTAAAAGAAACTTTTAAAAGTTTTCCAAAATTAGTAGAAATGTATTTTAAGTAAGAAGTAAAACATCAGAATAAGCCCCAAAGGGATGGATGTTTTAAATAAGAGATCATATAAACAAGATTTCCATTAAATACGAAGAAGACAATGCAATGCAGTTCCAACTATATTAAAGCTAAGTGAGGAAGCAGCACTTGTTAAATATCACTCATAAGGAGACACTTTCTCTGTCCCTCAGGTAGCATGACTGTGACTCACCCAAAGGCTCAAGTCCTTAGCATGCTAATTAGCTTCCAAAATCTTTCACCTGAGGTTTAACCCCTGTCTAAGGAAATTGTTATAGCCCTTGCTTTTGGAGAAGAGACTACAGAAGTTGGGACAGAAGCTATTTTCAAGCCTTCCAAATATTACAAGTTAATGGGGAACTCTGGAGAGAATAAGTAGCTTTGGGTCTTTTTAGGTTAGTGACCTTAAATATAAGGTGTGATTTAATCAGAAGCCAAAGTAATCATAGCAGGAGGTGGGGAGAAAGACTCAGAGCTGCCTGGCGTTAGGGAGGACTTTGGTGGCCGCTTTCAGCTGGAGCTCAAACTGCAGGATTCTGTCAGAGGCTCCACAAACAAAGGGCTGCATTATGTAATGCTTCTTGTATTCCTTTGTGAACTATTCCACAACAAAGTTTCATTAGTCTTCCCTCCTGTCCCCCAGACTTTTGACCACTTTCAGGCTGCAACTTGTCCAGAAGGGAAACTTTCTATCTTAAATAAAAATTTAAAGTGTAAAACAACAACAAAACAAAACAACAACAAAACAACGGACATTTTTTCCAGGAACCAAATGAAATTAATTTGAACTTTATACAGGCTGAGAAAATACTTCTTAAGCTAGGTGGAGAAAATGAATCGCATGTGAAGAATTTCCAAATAGTTCAGCAACAGTTAGCAATAATTGTCAAACTCTCTCGATCTATCATTTTCTGGTAGTGTTACTTTGTTGACTGTACCATTCTCTGAGGGTCACCTTTCAACAGTGCATTTTATAGGCAAAGAAGACTGTTACATTGATGATACACAGCAGTCCATTCTCAGAAACAGTAACTTTTTTCGGATTAAAATTTATTTTTGTGCCTGTTATAAAGATGTTCTAAGATTAAATATACTCCTATGCTATCGTAATTAGTTTTGATATATAAAAATCTACTTTTTAGCAGTGTAATTATTTTTATTATATACTAACTTAAGAGCCTTCCATTATATAATCTTATTTTGATCAGCTGTAAAAGTGATTTACTGAAATCACTGAAATTTACTGCTGAAAGATTTTCCCTTTTAACATTCCAAATGTTGGTTTAATATCTGTCGCTTAGACCCTCATAAAAGTGGCTAAAGTTTTCTGAGGAATACTGCATTTTGTATCCTGTCTTTTGGTCTGAGAGTCTGGGTTATGCCTAGTCAAAGTTTAGATGGGAGCCCTCAGCTACTGAGTGGTCTAAAAAAATTAGGCTTTGAATCATAGCAGGTGACATTCTTCCTGCTGACTTGGTCTTAAATGGATGCAATGACCTATCACCTCTTGGGCAGAACATGAGGCTGAGGTGTTGAATAGTGCAAACTTCATGGGAGCGGGAAATCAAGACAAGTTATAGGTCGGATACATGGATTTTCATTCTGCTGGCCTTTTTTCACTCAAAATGCATCACTCTCAGACCCAGAATTATGTCTTATAAATTGGGCATTTCTCCCAGTTTACTCAGAATAATTCTAGTTCCAACTGTTCAAGCTCAATTATTAATAGTGGTCACTTTTACTCTCAAAAGTGCCCCGGTTTGGATGATAAATTATGGGGCTATCCTATATAAAATTTTTAAGAAAAGTTATTTATAACACCATTTGCAGTGATAATCACTCTCTTTAGGACAAATTAAAAAAAAAATCACTACTGGTCAACTTCTATAAGGAGAGAAATAAACTAAAAGCTTATTTCTTTAATCCCGATGATTCAATTGGAGAGATTTTGCCATTTACAGTTTATTGTAAGATGAGAGTAATTTTGGGAAATCATATTTTAATGAATTATTTAGGATTCCTAATTTTCAGTAGTATCGGCTTTTTTGTCAGCCCTATTTCAAACAAGAAGGCTTATTTCCCCTTAAAATTTGTTATAATGAAAAAAGCACAAGCTCTGAAATAAAATTCTTTGAATCCTGGATTTGAATCCTAACTCAGCTATTTGTTCAATTGGCAAATTCAAATAATCTCTGTGAACATCATTATTATTAACCCCTTCTAAACTGTCTTTAAGGACATTTTAGAAGCCAGAAGTGAAACAACTATATATATGGTAAAAGGTAACATATTTTCAACATAGTTACTATTTGTTTAAATAATAAAAACGGCTTTTCTCTTCACAACTTCTAGGACCCTTCTATGACTGAAGAATAATTGCCAACAGTAGCTAAGATTGAGCCACAGGTGAGAGGGCAGGGGTCTTTGGTTAGACTCTCCCCTGACACAGTTTAATCACATTTCTGGGTGACCCCTGTACATAGACAATGATGTCCCACAAAGATCAAAGGAACAAAGACTAAGGACCTTGTTTACTGAGGCAGGAGCATGAAAGGCTGAACTTCCTTTTTTTTTTTTTTTAAGATTTTATTTATTTTAGAGAGAGAGAGAGAAAGAGAGAGTGGGCACAGAGGGAGTATGGGAGGGAGAAGCAGACTCCCCACTGAGCAGAAAGGATGATGCCTGGTTCAATTCCAGGATCCTGAGATCCTGGTCTGAGCCTAAGGCAGATGCTTAACCCATGTTCTGCTCTTTCTCTGAAATTCTAAATTCTCTGGCCCAGAAAAACCTTTGGGTGTTCTGACTTAATTCCTTTAATCTATCTAACATCAAAAATTATATGGGGAGTGCTTTCAGGTTTTCATCTTTATGAACGTTATAATAATTTTATTTTTTAAAAACTTTGAGTTTCCTTCATCTTGCCAATGTTTAAAAGACATTTCTTTAGAGCTGTCAGTAATCGTAGGATAAGTTATTATGAATTATTCTTCATGCCAATAATTAGACAGGTAAATACCTAAAGGAAGAACTAATCCTATAATGCAGGGCATTTTTGTATGTTTAAATTGACTCCTCTGAGAGTGGGGCTCTTATACCTAATTTGAGGACTCAAAGATCTTTCAGTTTGTAGAAGGTTCTATCATTTAACCCTCTAACCAGTGATTCCCAATTTTAAAATATACTCTGCTTGCAAAAGCCCTAGGACAAAAAGAGGAGTGAATGACAAGAGACTGAAGAGAGAAACAGGTAGGTAGGTAGGTACACCTGGGTTATAAAAGAGCTCTAGATAATCTTCTCCCATCCCTTGGGGAGAAAAATCTCTTTCACACATTCCATCTATTAGAAGTTCATTTGTGTTTAACAAGACCCTCTTTTAAAATGCAAATCTGCCTTGTGAACCTCTAAACCTCCTTCACACCTTATTGTTAATTACTCTGATGTTCTAGAATATGATCAACACTTAACTAGTATTGGCAATCCAAGAATGAACAAATAGCTCAGAGTGGAAAAGGGAAATTTTGGTGGAGTGGGACTGGGGGCAGCAGGGTAAGGATTTCATGTGAGCAATAGGGCACCCTGATATTCTGCAGTTTTCATCTAGGAGAGTTGCAGTAACTGGAGTACCACAAAAGGAACATTTTTTCTTGATTGCCAATATCTGGCTGAGATCAGAACAGGTTGGAAATCCACAAACTTCAGGTTTTAAATGCTTAGCCTTAGCAAGTTGAGTTTAGTCTTTTCTAAAAAACCTTCTAGCTAATTCTATCTCTAAAACTTGGCAACCTTAGATTCTAAGACTTTTCTGGTTCAACCTCCCAGGTTTGAAGCGCACTTGATAAATGAATTCCCAAAATAAGTGAACGTGGCCTAGTCCTTTTTCATTGTCTTGCTAGTCATTCACTTCTTTGGAGATTATGGTATGTAATCCTAGAACATACTGTAAACAATTTCAGAAGACTATAAGATATGTTATTTCCATATCCATTTTAGTAAGTAGTACTTGATCAAATATCAAAAAGCTACAAAATTTGGATTAGACTTTAAGTGACTTAAGCTGTAAGTCTTAGCTAAGCAAAAATTCAAGGAAAAATATTTATGACATTTTAACAACATCATTAATCATCTCACCGTTTATATGAAAAATAAATATGCTAAAATCTTCACTCTTAAGAAAAGGGGTCATCTTTCCCGCCAAAATGGCTATTATTAGTTTTCATGTGGTTGGATACATTTGTAAACCATTACACAAAAACATATGTTTGGAACATGCTTATTCCTTTATGAGTATTCCTCTTTTGAGGCTACAGAATTTTCTTAGTTGTTCCATGTGCTTTTTTTGTTGTGCTGATAGCTTCTTATGCTAAATAATTTTCTTTCTATCCTATTGTTAATGAAATGAATTCTAATAAGGAAAAAAAAAGAAGCCCTCTAATGAAAATCCCTTTCTTCATGTATGTGAGCTGGGAAGTTATATAGGACACTGGGGGACAACAAACATGTTGCATATTCTTCAGTTGATCACTCTGTGGTTTACTCACCTGAATGCATTTTGAAAATCAGTAAAGCAATAATGGGAGAGGGATTCTTTGTGTGACTAATTTTCAGTTACTGATAAAGTACTAGACAAGTTTGTCTTAGTATTAAACATAAATATAAACACACTTTTATGTTCCATCAGATCTGTGAACCCCCATTTTAAGGTATCTCACCCATAAGGAGGAGTGAAAGTCTCAGAGGTATTAAAATTTCACAGAACCTGAACTGGAGTTTTGTTACATGATTCTCAGTTGACCTGTAAATGTGAGAGTCAACTATTGAATTGGCATGGTTAAAGTACAGTTCTTTCAAATAGTTCTTACAAATCCTCAAAAAGAGGATTATAGGGCACCTGGGTGGCTCAGTGGGTTAAGCCGCTGCCTTCGGCTCAGGTCATGATCTCAGGGTCCTGGGATCGAGTCCCGCATCGGGCACTCTGCTCAGCAGGGAGCCTGCTTCCTCCTCTCTCTCTCTGCCTGCCTCTATGCCTACTTGTGATCTCTCTCTGTCAAATAAATAAATAAAATCTTTAAAAAAAAAAGAGGATTATAAAACAATTGAGAATCCTTCCAGATATGTAATTTGATTTTTTATTTTATATTTTGCCCTTACTTTCTCTTATAACATGCCACCGCTTTTCCCTATATATTTTTACTACAATACTGCATGACAGTGAGACTCTACATTCTTGGCACATAATGGGTTCTCTATAAATGTGTGCTAAATGCATGAAAAACCACCTGGGTAAATATTATGAAGTGAACTATAGGAAACTTTCAATTAGGCAAATCAATACATCTATAGTTTGGAGGGATATCCATGATACTAACAAAATGATTAGTAATTCCAAGGATACTTAGGAAGGATGTAACCTAGAAGGTTAAAAATGAGAAATTCTAGAATTGGAAAAGAAAAAAAGTAATATAGCTCAACACAACTGAAAGCAATGCAGGGCGCCTGGGTGGCTCAGTGGGTTAAAGCCTCTGCCTTCGGCTCAGGTCATGATCTTAGGGTCCTGGGATCGAGCCCCATGTCGGGCTCTCTGCTCAGCGGGGAGCCTGCTTCTTCCTCTCTCTCTCTCTCTGCCTGCCTCTCTGCCTACTTGTGATCTCTGTCAAATAAATAAATAAAACCTTAAAAAAAAAAAAAAAAGAAAGCACATGCAGAAAAAAGCTACTATATTATATTGTTTATTAAAACATTAAATGGAACAACTGAAATTAGAATGCTAATTAGTATTATTATATACAAGGCAGAAAGTTATTTCTTGTTGTTCCAACTCTGGAGAGAACAAATTCTCCAAAGCCACCAAGAACAGAATAGGAGAAATGTTTGGAATTTAAGAGTTGCAGTAGATTTAAAAAGCTAGATGTTCAAGGTAAGGGAGTTTGATTTGTGGGGTGACCCCTCTCTGATCCCTGCCTCATGGCATTTACACCCTTTCATACTCTTGCCTACATTGTACTAGGTTGGCCTGTGTGACCAATATAATGTAGTAAGAGTGGTGGTATGTGACTCTCAGTACTGGGTCAGAAAAGCCAGTGCTGTGTCTTCTTAGTTATTTGGATCACTCACTCTAGAGAAGCCAACCCCTATGTCATGAGGACACTCAAGTGGTCCTGTAGAAAGATTCACATGATAAGGAACCGAGCCCAACAGTCAACACAGACTTACGAGCCTTGTGAGTGAAACATCATGGAAGTGGATCCTCTAGCCCCAGTTAAACCTTCAGATGAGTGTAACCCTGGCTGACATCTTGCCTGAAACATCATGAAAGGTTTGAAACTAGAACCACTTCACTAAGCTGCTTCTGAATTCCTGATGAGAGATCCTGAGAGATAATTTATGCTTATTGCTTGAAGTCACTAGGTTTCAAGACAATTTTTTTATAACAATAGATAACTAATAGAGTGATTATGACTTACCCCCACCCTCACCCCTCAGGTGCACAGAACTGGATGAATCACTCCTTGGCATATGATGCATAGTCATTATTGGTCCATGCTTGGCCTACTTTAATTCATATAGTTGGCTATTTTTTTTTTTTTTTTAAGAATTGATAAACACTAGTGAACTAAGTCCCTAAAAGAAGAGTTAGGAGCTTCATAATAACCTACATCTTTCCATATAGTTTGCCCCATCTTATATTCTTGTCTCGCCCACCTAAAATATAATCATTATCCTAATTCTTTTTACTATTTGTTTGTTTTCCTTTCCATATAGTTTTATCATGTCTATAGCTATGCTTAAATTTATGTTTGTGTGTGTGTGTGTGTATATATATATATATATATATATATATATATATATATATAAAAAATGTGTATCTAATATGTATATATTTTGATTGCTTTTAACTCTACAAAATGCTATTATGCTGCATATAATGCTTTGAGATTTAATTACTTTCACTAATATTATATTGTTAAGATTTATCCACACTGTTGCATATCACTGCAGTTCATTTTGTGTCTAATTATTGATGTTGCCAAGGTAGTCAGTAAGACAGAGAAATAAGACTAATAAGCCCTTACATCACAGAATTATGTACTTGTGGGTGGGCAGGATAAAGCCCATTTAGGATATAATTTAAATAAATTCATGAGCTCAAGGCATGAAAAAAACCAGAAAATTGATTTAGACATTAAAAAATTCTTTCCTATGGATAATATTATACTTTAGTAATATGTTCTTTCTTTTAAAATATAATGCAGTTTATTATACACACACATAAACCATGGATTATACAGATGCTTATTGAAGTGAGTATTATAAACTTTAAAGACCTATGAAAATATAGTAAGAATTGCCTATATAAAAATTAAATGCTAGTGTTCTGATGGATTCTTTGCTAGAGACTACACTGGTAGAGACCACAAAGATGATCTATCTTTTCCTTAAGAATTCATATGATACATTTGTATGCAAATAATATTTATGTACAGGAATTTTCTTTACTACCAACTATTCTTAAAGACACACACATTATCAAAGAATTCCTAAATATGACTACTTAATGTCTACTTCAAATCTTTATGGATACAGTTTAAAGTATTACTGACAAACCTAATTAATTATATATCCAAATGGTGAGGGTCTCTCAATCTCACCTCTTAGCTTCTTCCCATTCAAAGAGCATATTCCTGTCTTGACAGTACTATCCAGAAACTAGACTCATTTGTTAACTCCCAAAACAACTGTATTTGTGTCAGCCAACTATTTTCTGGTATCTTTCTGGCTGATATCAGTTTACAATGGATAGTACTGTTGAATATCAAAGTTATTTATTTTAATATTATTAGTAGTACTCCTGAATCCCCTATCCCCACCCTGCTACCAGTGCCTCATGGAGATATGCTGATTCATGGAGATTTAATATGCCTCCTTAAGCCACACAGACTTCCAGTACAAGGAGACTTTTGATATAGAGTAGCCAAGTTAACTTCATCCATTAAATTAGGATTTATTTAGCCATTTGGCTTTATCAAATAGACACAAACACTTTTCTTTGACTTGACACAATTACTGAGAACGTATGTGAAAATTATCTATAAAGCAAGAGATATTTCATTCTCAGTTCTTCACTAAACAAATGATGTAGCTTTAAGGAACAGAAGGAAAAGAAATACCGATGAAACAGAATCCTCAGCTACAGCATGAAGTCCAAAGCATGGAGCAAGCCAGAAGAGAATGGAGAGGCTTAGCAGAATTACTGAAGGTGATCAGAAGTACTGATAGAGAAGAGTCACCATTTTTCCTATTCACTTCCTTAAAACCCTTTATTTTTTAAAAAATGACATACACATTTAAGAATGCACTTTTCTCATATTTGTCATTTTTCCAAAAACCTCTACACAAGAAAGAAGGACTATTTGAAAAGCAGCTAAGTGGGAAGATGATAGGAGTCTGCGGGCCAAAAAGGAGGCACCCAAGCCAGCTCTGGCCTTGCTGTCTTCTCTCAGTAGGCTTGTGGTAGATGGAAGAAATTTAGAAAACTTTCATAAGGGAATGAAAACAAGTGGAGGCCCTGTTTTGTGTTTTAAAGATTTTATTTACTTATTTGACAGACAGAAATCACAAGCAGGCAGAGAGGTAGACAGAGAGAGAGGACGGGAAGCAGGCTCTCTGCTGAGCAGAGAGAGCCCAATGCGGGGCTCAATCCCAGGACCCTGAGATCATGACCTGAGCTGAAGGCAGAGGCTTTAACCCACTGAGTCACCCAGGCACCCTGAGGCCCTGGTTTAAAGACAGTGAAAGAAGTGTCTTCTCTTCCTTGTATAGCATTTGTATTTGGCGAAGGAAAAGTCTACTTCCTTCTAATGAAAACTTCTCATTCCTAATGAACACTCCACTAGGAACATTTGCAAATAGTCAAGGCACAAGGCAATAGACAATAGCAATGGGAAAGAGAGATCAGGTTTAAGATTTGCTTTGGAGGTTGATGTGGTAAAAACAAGCTATATAGTATAAGAAGTCAAAAAACAGAATAATCTCTTTCTTCTAGTCTATTATATAATGGAGAGTTTGTTGACTTATATACTGTGAATGTATACTTATATACTTTATTATATTAATTATATACTTATATATACTTCATTATATTAATAAATAATAAGAAACTTCATTATATTAATTATATATATTAATTAATATTTATTGTGAATGTAAAAAAAACACAAAAGTTACATTCATCTTTCTGTAATGACACCAATCTATTTTGCTATTAAATTTCTATTCAAATGCTCTATTTTGTTTAGTTATAAGGGATTTGATCCCCTTAAACTTTCTGAAAGTTTGTATGGAAGTCAGTTGCTAAGGACATTCCTAGGGAAACCTACAAAATGTTGCAAGATAAATAACCTCAGTACAATATGAAGATTAAGTAGAAGGGAAAGTTTAAGAGTTACCTTGGAAAGGAGAAGAAAAGATTTAGAATTCTGGGCTACAGTTGCTAGTCAATCACTGATGGAAAGGAACTCAGTCAAGACAGTTTTATACTTCCCAGGAAGGGAGGACTTCTACATTTTTCATCTTGGGAATATCATCGAGAGGAAGCAGAGAGGAATGTTTATCATCTCTTCCCCCACCACCCCACCTACACCTACACACACACACACACACACACACACACACACACACACACACCTTCCTTTTCTTCTTCCTTCCACCTCCACAGCTTTTCCTTTGGTGACTTAAAAATAAAAGACCTCACAATAATAAGCCAGAGGGGACAACTAGGAAGTCTTAGAAGTCTAAAGTGAGGTTTAACTTCTAGAAAAGGCTTATGAGAATTTACTTAGGTTGAGGGAAAAAGCAGAATGACAGGAAGAGCATGGATGTAGGATCAGACAGCCATGAGTTTGAAGCCAAACTCTACTACTTATCAGTGTAACCTTGAGCAAGTTAACCAACCTGTTTAAACTTCAGTTTAGTCATCTCTAAAATGATGCTTACCTATGGAATCTGTGTTACACATACTCTGTAGGTACTCAGTCAGTACTCTGTACTTCTCTAGTATCTCTCTAAACTGAATTTGGAGTAAGGAGCTAGTAAAAGGACATTTATGTGAAAGAAAGAAAAGAGACTTAATCCTGAGAGCGCTTGCTGTAACAGTCATTTGATGATTGACCAGATGGTACTTTGCTGACATCTCTTCATTTACCAATTGATGAAATGTTAGAAGTGGAAGAAAAAAGATTAATCTCTAACTTCTATCACTTGAAAAAAACTAATGATCAGAACTAAGAAACAGAGGACAAGAGTAGATTATTTTTAAGGTTAATATTTCAGAGATTTTTCACAAACATACGGTGTTTAGTGTTCTCACATTGTAAAATATATTCTCTATTTATACTTTGATCTGCTTGTCTACCAGAAGAGTAAAAAGTATATTAAGTGTAAATTTTGACTAAATTTTGTGCTATCTTTTGATTAGTTGTTTTACCTGTACTATTGGATTTGCTATGACATTCCCACTATTGTCTTAGCATCCCAGCTAATAAAAAATATACCAAGGGGGGTGCCTGGGTGGCTCAGTGGGTTAAGCCGCTGCCTTCGGCTCAGGTCATGATCTCAGGGTCCTGGGATCGAGTCCCACATCGGGCTTTCGCTCAGCAGGGAGCCTGCTTCCCTCTCTCTCTCTCTCTGCTTGCCTCTCCATCTACTTGTGATTTCTCTCTGTCAAATAAATAAATAAAATCTTAAAAAAAAAAGTACCAAGGGACTGATTAATTAACATAATTAATATTTATTATTTGTTATATACTAGATATTGCACTCATCACACTATTAGTATTTTTAATATCATTAAGAGCTATAAACATATTGTATATAATAATAGAAACTATTTATTGAATGCTTATTGTGCACCACATTTTGCTAAGCATTTTGTATACATTTTCAGTTAATACTTTCAAAGACCTAATGAGCAGTAGATAAATGTAGAGACATGATAATCTTTTCTTGTTTTTTTTTTTTTAAAGATTTTATTTATTTATTTGACAGAGAGAAATCACAAGTAGACAGAGAGGCAGGCAGAGAGAGAGAGGAGGAAGCAGGCTCCTTGCCAGAGCAGAGAGCCCGCTGCGGGACTCGATCCCAGGACCCTGAGATCATGACCCGAGCTGAAGGCAGCAGCTTAACCCACTGAGCCACCCAGGCGCCCCAATAATCTTTTCTTGTTAAAGGAAAACTAACCATAGCCAGTCTTCCAAGCACTGACAGAATAGAATGGTAATATCTTAAATTAAGAAAGTGTCATTCATAAAAGTGTACTGTTAACTACTTTACACGCTAGTGCTATGTGCAATAATAATCTTACATTACACAGGACTGAAAAGCTGCTCCTAAAAGAGAGCATTTGACAAACTATACATAAGAATCCATGAGAATAACAGCTTAATAGAGGTATGAAATTCCGACCGAAATACAGAGAGAATTTAGAAAAACCAAACACTTCAGGTCAACTGGAATTTGTCCCAATCTATTTGAGAGTTCATAAACATAATAGGTAAAGTTCATTGACATTGTCAGGGGATTATCATTAAGTTTCAACCCAAAGGCAACAAGCTGAAGTAATGTAGATATAGAAAGTAGGACCTCCTAAAATAAAAGTAAATTTCATGATTTATTCCAGCTCTTACTCTTCTAACTAACGGAGCAGGCTCAGAAATCAAACATTTAAAGATTTTAAAATAATGCAACTTTAAGTAGTCGACCAATATGTTACTAAATAAAATAATCATCATTATATCTGAAGTGTCTCAAGTTCAAAAATTTAACCTATGCTCATCCATTTCCTATCTTCCCAAATAATATAAATACTTGATTACCCCACAGTTTAATCTGGCAGAGGAATCAAAGAAAATATGATATTCTTTCACTGTTACTTTACATCAGGGTAAGGAAAACAATATAAACTTCATGGAAAACCTGGTGTGTGTGTGTGTTTGTGTGTGTGTGTGTGTGTCTTCATGGTAATGCTGTACATGTAACTCTTGCTGACTGAATACAAAATGTTACCATTCAATCACATGAGTCTCCAGGAAGTTACTAACATTCAAGTGAAATTTATAAAATAAAGAAGATAAATAGATGCCAGAATTTCCAGTTCTTCAGAAGCTGATTATACACAAAATTTCACTCTTAAAAATGAAAGGGTTACAAAAAGTGAAAGGTTAGTAGAAAATCTTCTGAGCTCGTTTAATAAGAGATTGTGCAATTCCATGAGATTTTTTTCTAAAGAAACCACTGACAATGCTGTAGATCTACAAAACCTGCAAGAGTACACAATGGACTCGAGTCCCTGCTTTGTGACTCATGGGTATACTTCAACAGGATGTGCTTCCTCTTTTAGAGGGTCATATAGGTGAATAAGATCACAAAGTCTACAGAGAAAGAAATTCCACATGTGTCAGAGGAATAAAATGTATTTGATCTCAAGTTCCATACACATATTAAAAAAACGAGTTCTAATCCAAACTTAATGAATTCAGTACCATTGTTGGTCTTCTTTTTTCCCTGCCTCTAGACTATAATTCACATTTATTTAATTTTAAATTAATACTAGGTAAAAAGTAAGTAAATCAAAGTAAATTTACACTAGGTAGATTTAATTTTTAATTTTTATTTTTTTCTCAAATCTTTTATAGAAAGATAAGCTAAATGATAACTAAAGGCCAGCTGAAGAATTTCTTTTGAAAGTAGTAATAAAAACAACAATACTCACACAGTAATAATGAATAAATGAATACACACCATGTATCAGGTACTTCACTAACAGTTTTACATGCCTTAATAAGTTAATAAAGCAATCAATGCTTTTGAGAACCTACTCCAGACTAGGCACTATACAAAATGTGCCACACACACACACAAGACAGAGCAATTTTAATTATATAATAGAGCTAGAAAATATAATGGATAAGAGTATCACAGGGGATTTTTGGTAAAACTGAATAGGTCTTTTCATATTTCTCTGAATCTCTCCAAATATCTCTAATGTCTGCTTTTAAAAAGAAAAAAACTATAAAAATTTTGAAAAAAATTATTCATAAAGAAAACTGCCACTCTTCTATAAAAGCAACAATGGTTAATTTTTTAAGGCATACAATATTCTCTACTATTTCTGAAAAATCATTGACAAGTAGTCATAAAAACCTAAATAATAATTGAAAATATTCCTCAGAGGTCAATAGTCCAAGAATTCTTATAATATGCATTGGTTTCCACCCACAATTTTCAATGTCATGTACTTTTATCCATCAAAAATTTCTTCTGTTGTTTTTCATATCACTAGACTAAGGAGTATCAGCATTTATTTACAGAAATATCCTGAGAGTGTGCCTACAAATGCATACTCCTATGAAACCAAGAAAACAAGAAGAAAGCCTGATAGTTAAAGTATTCGGATGTCCCTTTATTTTTTCTTCTTACCATTTTTAGGCCTACCACCTATTTCTGATAGGCTGCAACTTTCATTAGACCCGAAATACAGGTCTCTTTATTTAGGACTGGGCCATAAATATCAGTTGCTCAGTTGTTATTTTCATGATCATTTTAAGTTATTTCAACTATAAATGCTTTAATTCCCTGAATATCCCAAAGCTGTCTAAGTACAAATATACTCCCACCACATTCCTCTTTGCTAACACAGTAATGCAGTTGAAGAAAGGTTTCATTAAAATATATGAGAGAAATTGGTACTTTATTAACATTTAAAAATGAAACAATATACAAGGTAGTTACAGGACATAAGATATAGTTAGGTCTTCAGAACTTCGGATGCATCATGTTAAAACGTCATTTGTCATTTTGATAAGACTGAGGTCAAGTTTCTAAAAATGAAACTTGTTAAAAGCAGGAATAAATGAATGAGGGATGAGTCAGCTCATTTGACGGAAAGGGTAAAAAAAAATACTTCAAAAGCATACCACATGACTTGGTAAATATTCAGTGTATCAAAATGTAGTTGCCATCTGGCGTTGATAGACTGGGCTAGAATATGTGTTAAAAAAGAAAAACAAGAAAGGAAATAACTAAGCCAGGTTAATGTGCTCTTGTCTACATTTCATATTTCAGGTACTAAATACTTTAATAAATATTCACTACAAAAGAAAGGCTGCATTACAAGTCAGATGTGGACAATGTTTGTTAAAGATATTCACAGATTTGTTGGGGTGGGTGGAGAAGAGTAAAATCAGACAAGACCTGAACGACACCTATGGAAGCTGAAAACAAAAAAGTGATGTAGGTAGAGCAGAATTCTCAAGTATGATGATACTGCCAGAACACTAGCTTCACAGTTAAGCACAAGGAAGTAGAAAGCCTACATTTGGAGGAAAAAACCAAAAATCTTGTTTATTGTCAGTTTTGAATATTCAATTATTCTTTTCTTTGACTATGACTATTTTAAAGTATAAAGTAAACCAGGGAATAAACAAAACTAATGGTTGGAGAGTAGAAAGAAGGAACAATTTGAAAATCCTGACATTCTCTCAAGTTTTTAAGCTAGAGTTTGCTATTAACTTTGCAATATGTTATCAAACAAAAAGTAAATGGGAAGGACTTTATTCTTCTTGCTCAAGAAATGAATGAAACACATTTAGAAAACAATATCGTTTGCAAAGGAAAAATAAAAGTGAACAGGATCAGTGAAAACTTGCCTGAAGTAGCACTGCTTGTCCAAATCCATGTCTGGGATTTGTTATTAGATACCTCTTTCCTTAACCCTCAACATTCCCTGGGTTTCCACGTTTTGACAATTTTATGTTTTACCCACATCCTCTGTGTTCAAGGCAGTAGGAAGAAAATAAAAGTTTTCATAAAGCTTTGCAGGTCAGTTGAAACAGGGTCCAGGGACACTGTTAGCATAATGGATGAAATACTTCAGGAGAATGTTAATTAGGGACAAGGACTGTTTTTTCTTTAATGAGGTAAAATTTATATAAAGCAAAGTTTGAGGATTTTAAAGTGTACAACAGAATTTTGGTAAATGCATACACCTGTGTAATCACCATCCTAAACAGAGATATAGGAAGCTCCTTTGTGCTCACTTCATGTCAATTCCCATCTTTCATAAACAGCCAATATTCTGATGTTTATCACCATAAATTAGTTTTGCCTTCATATAAATAAAATCATACAATGCGTAGTTTTTTTTTTCTTCTGTACAACATGTTTCTGAAATTCATCCACATTGTTGTCTGTATTATAGTCTATTTTGTTTTGTGTTGTTTGCTTATTAGTATTCCATTCTGTGAATATACCACAATTTGTATATCCATTTTCTACATTTGGCTGTTTCCATTTTTAGGCAATTATGAATAAAGTTACTATAAACATTCATGTATAAGTCTTTTTGAGGGCACAATTTTCATTTCCTTTTGTTAAATAGTCAGGAACACAATGCTTAAATCATAGGTAGGTATATGTGTTAAATTTTGTAAGATTATTTACCCAATTTTCTGAATCAGAACATTCTCCACTAGCAAATGCCTAAGAATGCCAAGTATTCTACATCCTTGCCAACACTTTAATGTGTCAGTCATTTTTCATTTAGTCATTCTGATAAGCATGAACTATAATCTTGTTATGGTTTTGATCTGAATTTCCCTGATGATTAAAGATACTGAGTACCTTTACTTATGAGTTTATTGGCCATGCTTAGATTTTCTATTGTGAAGTGCCTATTTAGGTCATTTGCCCATTTTAAAATTTGTCTATTTGATATTTATGTGCAGGCATTCTTTACATATTCTAGACATGAGTCTTTTGTTAATATATTTTACAAATATTTTCACCCAGTTTGTTGCTTGCCTTTCCATCTTTCTTTCTTTCTTTTCCTTTCCGTTCCTTTCCTTTCCTTTCCCTTCATTTCCTCTCCTCTCCCCTCCTTTTCTTTTCTTTCTCTCTCTCTCTTTCTTTCTTTCTTTTTCTATGTCTCTCTTTCTTTTTCAAGATTTTATTTATTTGAGAGAGCACACAGTGGGCTGAGGGGCAGAGGGAGAAGAGGACTGCCTGCCAAGCAGGGAGCTGATGTGAGGCTCAATCCCAGGACTCTGGGACAATGACCCAACCCAAATGCAAATGCTTAACTGACTGAGCCACCTAGGTGCTCCCCTTTTCATTTTCTTAACATTGTTTTTTGATAACCAGATGGTTTTGATTTGAGTAAGATCTGACTTATCTTTTTTTGTTTTTGTTTTTGTTTTATGTTTAGGGCTTTCTGTGTCCTCTAAATATTTTTTACCTACCCCAAACTCATGAGATTTTGTCTCCCATTCTAGAATCATTATAATCCTAATTCTTACAGGTTTAATACATATCAAATTTATTATAATATGTAGTATAAGACAGAGGCCAAGATTTTTTTTTTCCATATTTTTTTCCAGTTGTTCAAACATTTGTTGAAAAGATTTTCCTTCTCCCAATTAAATTGTGTTGTTACCCTTGTCGATAACCAATTGACTACATATATAGAGTTGTTATGTGGGGGGAGGTTGGTATAATCTGTCTTTGTTACTACATATTTATAGAAAGTATTGAAATTAGATAGTGTGAGTGCTCCAACTTTGTTCTTGTTTTTCTAGGTTATTTGGAATTCCACATGAATTTTGAAATCAACAGTTTTTCCAAAAATTAGGGAAAAAAAAATCCACTGAGATCTTGATTCAGACTGTATTAACCCCTAAGATCAAGTTAGAGGGAAATAACACTTTAACAACCTGAGTGCTCATCCCCAAATAATGGGTATTTCTCTAAGGCCTTTTTAGTTTTGAGAGTATAGGCCTTTTGAAGGCTTATAGGCCTAAGTATTTTATATTTCTTTGCTATTGTAAATTTACTTTAAAAATTAATATTCAGGGACACCTGGGTGGCTCAGTTGGTTGAGCAGCTGCCTTCAGCTCAGGTCATGATCCCAGCGTCATGGGATCGAGTCCCACATCGGGCTCCTTGCCCCGCAGGGAACCTGCTTCTCCCTCTGACTCTGCCTGCCACTCTGTCTGCCTGTGCTCGCTCTTGCTTGCTCTCTCTCTGACAAATAAATAAATAAAATCTTTAAAAAAATTAATATTCAGATTATTTGTCACTACTGTATCAAGAAAAAATCAATTTTTGTATAATAATCCTGTGACCTTGCTGAAGGCAATTAGCTCCAGTAGTTGTTTTGTATATTCTTTAAGATTTCTAATGTAAACAATTATAGTATATGTATATAGTATATAGCATATAGACAGTTTTACTTCCTTTCTTATCCTTATGCCTTTCATTTATTTTTCTTGCTTTATTACCCTGGATAGGATCTTTAGTATGATGCTGAACAGAATTGTAAAAATAGTTATCCTCGCCTTATACTAAATCTTAAGTGGAAAGCATTCATTTAGTCTTTCATCATTAAGAATGATATGAAAGTAGGTTTTCACAGAAGTTCTTCATCAGATTGAGGAAGTTTCTATATCGTCTATAGTTTTTTGAAAGTTTTTATTATGAATGCCTGTTAAATTACTTCAAATGATTTTTCAAAAAAGATCGTATTTTTCTTTTGTATTCTAGTAATATGGTGAATTTACATTGATTTCTTTTCAAATGTTATATTAAATGTGAATTCCTGAGATAAACTCCAGTTGGTTATGAGTTATTGCCCATTTTGTATATTGCTAGACTTTACTTGCTAATATATATATATTTTTAAAGATTTTTATTTATTTATTTGACAGAGAGAAATCACAAGTAGTCGGAGAGGCAGGCAGAGAGAGAGAGAGAAGCAGGCTCCCTGCTGAGCAGAGAGCCCGATGCAGGACTCCATCCCAGTACCCTGAGATCATGACCTGAGCCGAAGGCAGCGGCTTAACCCACTGAGCCACCCAGGCGCCCCTACTTGCTAATATTTTTAAAAAGATTATTGTGTCCAGATTGATGAGGAATAACAGCCTATAGTTTTCTGATAAGATCTTTTTCAGGTTTTGCTAATAGGATTATTTTTGCCTCATAAAACATTTCAGGAAGTGTTTTCTCCTACCATATTTCCTAAAGAATTCGTATAGGATTAATATTATTTCCTCCTTTAACATTTCATAGAATCTTTCATTGAAACTATCTGGGCCTGGGTTTGTCTTTTTAGGAGTGTTTTTGATAACAAATTCAATTTTTTAAAATAAATATAGTGTTATTCAGATTTTCTATGTTTATTGTGTCAGTTTTGGCCACATATTTTTCAAGGAATTTACTTATTTCATTAAAGTTGATGAAATTATTGGCATAATGGCATAATGTTTTTATTAAGTTCCCTTCAATATCTGTGTGGTATGTAAAATCTATCTCCTCTTTCATTAGTGATATTGGTAATTTTTATCTTTTCTTTTGATATTTTTGCTAGAGTTTTATCAGTCTTATTTATCTTTTCTAATAAATTTTGCCTTTGTAAATCTTTATTGTTTGTTTTTCATTTTCTGGATTTTCGCCTTTATTATTTCCTTTCTTCGACTACTTTAGAATTTAATGCAATCATATTTTCTTTACTTAACCAAAGTGGAAACCTATGTTGTTGATTTTAAACCCTCCTTTCTTCTGATTTGGGAATAAAAACTCTAGATTTCTACTAAGCCCTTCTTTAACCCATACTGAATTTTCAATATAACTTGACTTTAATCTATAATTCCTCTCATGATTTGATCCATGCAAATTTTTAGAACTTACTTATTCAATTTCCAAATGGTCTTTTCTAGATACTTTGTTGTTTTTTATTTCTAGTTTAACTGCATTCTGAGCAAGGAACATGTTTTGTAATATCTCAATCTTTTGAAAAATGTTTGAAACTCATTTGATGGCCCAGATTTTGTCTACCCTAATGAAAGTTTCATGTGGAGGAGTGCCTGGGTGGCTCAGTCAGTTAAGTATCTGCCCTGGGCTCAGGTCATGACCCCAGGGTCCTGGGATTTAGCACCAACATCAGCACCCTGCTGAGCGGGGAGCCAGCTTCTCCCCTTGCCTGCCACTCCCCCTGCTTGTCCTCTCTCTCTGTCAAATAAATAAATAAAATATTTTTTTAAAAAAAGAAAGTTCCATGTGTACAGAATGTACATTATAAAGAATGTATATCTTTGTATATTTTGTAAATGTCCAAAATAATGTATATTTTATAAGTGGAAATAATTTTGTACAAATATCAAATAGGTCAAGGTGTTTATGGTTTTCTTAATATCTTATATATCTTTCTTGATTTTATGTCTATTTAATCAAGTATTAAGAGAAGGGTGTTAAAATTTCTAATAGTTATTATGGATTTCCCTATTTCCCTTTTTCTGACATTTTATGTGTACATGTTTATTACTTATGTATTCATGATAATTTAACACATTTCATTATAAAATATCCCTCCTTAGCCTAGATGTCCATTAACAGATGAATGGATAAGGAAGATGTGATATATACTTAATGGGATACTATGCAGCCATCAAAAACTGAAATCTTGCCACTTGCAAAGAATAGATGGAACTAGAGGGTATTATGCTAAGCAAAATAAGTCAATCAGAGAAACACAACTATCATATGATCTCACTGATATGAGGAATTTGAGAAACATGACAGAGATTCATAGGAGAAGGGAGAAAAAATGAAACAAGATGAAACCAGAGAGGGATACAGACCATAAGAGACTCTTAATCTCAGGAAACAAACTGAGGGTTGTTGGAGGGGACATGGGTGGGAGGAATAGGGTGGCTAGGTGATGGACACTGGGGAGGGTATGTGCTATGGTGAGTGCTGTGAATTATGTAAGACTGATGAATCACAGACCTGTACACCTGAAACAAATAATACAATATCCCTCTTTAACTTGAATAATACTCCTTGTTTTAAAGTTTACTCTGTCTAGTACTAATGTAGCCAATCCAGCTTTCATATGTGTACTATTTGTATTATATATACTTCCACATTCTTGCACTCTCAAGATATTTTTACCTTTATACTTTAAGTGCATTCCTTGTAGACCCTATATAGTTGTGTTTTACTTTTTAAATTCAGTCTGACAGTCTCTGCCTTTTAATTGTAGTGTTTACACCATTTACATTGAATGACATTATCACTATGGCTGAGTTTAGATTTTCCATCTCTCTCTTTCTCTACATATATATACATATATATGTATATATATATATAAAGTATATACATATATTTTTTTGTTTTTCGGTCTGATTCTATTTCCCTTCAGCCTTCAGGGTTTCCTTTCACATTTCTTATAAAAGTTTTGTTGACAAGGTTGGTTTATATGAAAATTCTTTACTTTTTTCATTATTGGAAGATATCTTTGCTATATATAGAATTCTGGGATGACAGTTTTTTAAATCACTTTTTAAAAATGGCTTCCATTATTTCTAGCCACCATCATTTATAATGAGGAATCAATTGACATTTACTTAATTGTGCCTCTATAGGCAATCTATTCCCCACATCCCTTTCATGATTTTTCTTTTTATCTTTGGCTTATAGAAGTTTGAATACAATGACTGCATGTGATTTTTCTAGTATACTTTTGTTTTTTCCCCAAATTTTAGATATTTGCAACTATCATTTCTTTAAATGTCATTTTTGTCCTATTTTCTTTTCCACCATCTTCAATCTGCTATTAAACCTTTTCTAAGAATTATTTTTATTTCACTCTTGTACTTTAACCTTTTGGTTCTTTTTAATAATTTCAATCATTTTACATGCTTCTGAGACATTCCAAGAATATTAAACTCTTTGATATTATTCTACAGATTATTGACAGCAAATCTTTTTATTTTTCTTTCTATTCTTTAATAATTTCCATCAATCTGTATTCAAATTTATTGACATTTTCTGTTAAGTCCCTCTAATTATTTTTGTTTATTTCAGATATATGCCTTAACTTTTGGATTCTTTTAAATAACTTCCATTTCTCTGCTTGTTTTCTCATCTGTTCCATCATTATAATCACCTTTTCCTTTAAGTTCTGAATATATTTTGCTTTATAGTCCTTGTCTGCTAGTTTAAACATCTGGATAATCTAGGATTTGATTCTATTAACTGTTTTTTTTTTTTAAGTTAGAGGTTACATTTTTCCTGTTTCCATGTCCAATCATTATTTACTTGCATTTGGGCCTTGTGTATGATATGTTGTAGAAGACTCTGTGTTCTGTTATCTTTCCCTAAATAATGTATTTTTATTCTAGCAAACAATTAAATTATTGGTTGACCACTTTGACATTAGGTGTCTTAGTTTTATGCTTTCTTAGAACTTTTCAATGTTGCAACTTAATCCTTTTTAAAAAAACAATTTTCTTAGTTCTGAGTAATTCACTTATATTCCTAAGGCAGGGCCCTTCTGGACTTTAAGTAAAGCTGTAGACATTTACCAAATTCTTCTACCTTAGTAAAACTCAAACTCCTACTTTTGTCTTCCCTTCATCAGATATATTTGCTCAGCTCATTCAGCCTTCTTTTTGTCCAGGTTCTTATAGCCTTCCCTCTACATGTACAGTTCACAAACCAACCAAGACATTAGGAGAGTTTATATGCAGATTTATGGGTAACCTCCCTCTGTTGCTCCATTCTTTCCAAAGATTTCCTTCCTCAATTTCAGTCACTCTGCCAACACCAAACTCAATCTTCTGACACCTCAAACGAATAAGATTGTAACTTGCTTCTAGAATTCTAACTGCTCCACACCACATAGACTGGAAAGTTCCTTGGAGGAAAAACTGATAAATGTGGATTCCACCCAGGACAGTTTACTCCAGATTTTGTCTGCCTTTGGTCCCTCTCCAATGCCTCAAATAATTGTTTGTTAGTTTTTAATTGCAATTTAGTTGTGTTTAAAGAAACTTAACCAGGGTTTGGTACTGCTATCTGAGGAAATGTTTGTCCTGGAATAGTACAAGTTATTCCTCCATTACAAAAATCAGAACTATGAAAAGAATTGTGTTATGGTAGATAGTATTTAGAAGTTGATTTGGAAAATTGCATTAAAACCAGTGTGAATAGAATTTCCTCTTCTAATAGACTTCTTGTTGAGAAAATACTGTTTTGAATATTTACTCAAAATACTCAAAAAAGAGTATTATTATTGAGAAAATACATTAAGAAAACACTATTTAATTTTTTTTAAGAAAATAATTCACAGAATAATCTAGATGCATGATGTGAAATAGAGTTACAAGTAAAGAAAATCACCTTAAGAAACATGCTTGGGAGAGTAATGGTATTTCTGATTATAACAGAGAATCTGAAAATTCTCTGTAGCTATAGCTACAGCTATCTAGGAAAAATGGGTAACTCCATCCTCACCATTTTTAAAGCCTTATTCTAAGACCAACATTTGCTAAGTAATTTGTATAGATGAACCTATAAAGTAGTCCAGGTAGTCAGACTCCAAATTAAATTCCAACCATTCCTTCTTATTGCCTACTCAGAATTAAGATCAAACTCATTCATAACATTCATCACTATTTCTGACAATATGTATCTCTATTAATATTCTTCCCATCTCCTATGTTAGCAACTTGCTTCCTCTGTCATGCAAACTTGCTCTCCATCCTTCCTGTACAATACTGCTCATTTCATGAAGGAGCAGTAAAGTGGAGATCTCAGATTGAAGCAGGGAGTGGCTGAGAAATACCTCTGGAATCAATGAACCTGAAACAGCTTGTCTAGTTCTGCCCACCTTTCTTGTCCTTTAGAATCACTTTGAAATTCATCTCTTCCAGACAGCCTCCAGTATTTAGCCTGGAACCAACATACTGCTCCATCTGACCAATTACCCTGGCAAACTGATATCACAGGGCGATTAATAATTATCTAATTTTATGTTTCAACACTATTCAAGGTGTTGTGTGGGAAATAAATGAAGAATGAGACAAAGTTCTTAGCAATGAGCACATTACACTTTGGTAAGGAAAATTTTACCCATCACCTACAGTGTAAATTTCATCCAACATATCTCATCAATCTCTATGTATATATATATTCCAATATGTTGTTTTACTTTTCTTCCTTCTTTGTAATGATTTCATGCAAGCTATTCATTTCAAGAACCTCACTGACTTTCTACTGGTACCCAACCCTTTTTTTTTTTTTTTTTAAAGATGTTATATATTTATTTGACAGATGGAGATCACAAGTAGACAGAGAGGCAGGCAGAGAGAGAGGAGGAGGGGGAAGCAGGCTCCCCGCTCAGCAGAGGGACCGGTGCGGGGCTCGATCCCTGGACCCTGAGATCATGACCTGAGCCGAAGGTAGAGGCTTTAACCCACTGAGCCACCCAGGTGCCCCGGTACCCAACCCTTTAAACCCTCAGAGCTGAGGGTGAAGTAGAGCCATGTGTCTCCTATCAGGTCTCTCTGCTCCAACTAGTCATTGCTGCCTCATCCAACCTTCCTCACTCAGCTTGTAATCAACTTAACTTTTAAAGTCTTTGTACACATTAGGTAATATTTGTCCTCTGTACTCCCAGGGGACTATGGTCACTGCCCAGCTAGGAAGCCCTACCCTTCATTATTCAGCAACAGCTTGAAGAGTATTCTAATTCTAACCTTCCGCCTTCTGACGGGCCAGCTGCATCAAAGGCTGTGTTCCCTTGTTTGTTTGTTTTTTTCCCTGAAGCAGAATCATGATTTTGAACTAAGTCATATATTAGAAAAGGAAGGAGTCTGGGTCCAAATTTTCAAAACATGGCTCTTCTGTGAACCACAGCAAATCTAAACTGGACTATGCCTTATGTTAGAGTCGGAACTCATGTGGTCCCCTTTTCTCTGCCCCTTTGGATCCCTGCATGCTGTTCAGGGGAAGTTGCTGGCTTTTGAACTGACAGTTTGGAAATGAAGGCATTTTTCTTTTAGGGAGAATAGTCCTTCAGTGATTCAAACAACGAGCCTTGTGATCAAAATAATTCATAAAGGAAAAGATTTATGAAGTGACTTCACTAGCACACAATGCATTTTTTAAACTTTGTTTTTAAAATAAATCTGTCAGTACACAAGCCAAGACAACACATCTGAATGCAATATCAGTGGACACACCCTGAATCTCTTCTTTGCTTGTCCAAGACTGTGGCAGGAAAGGAAAATGCTTCTCTTTGTCTTTTTAATTTTAATATTAGTTTTTTAAATTAAAAAACGATAGTTCAATGAAAAGACTTGAAAATTGTGCATACTATTCATTTCCTACATAAAACCTGCCTTTAAAAAGTGTATTTTCCATCTATTACTGAGCTTGTTTCAAAAAAATAAAAAATAAATAAAAATGTCCAACTTATAATGAATTCCTCTGGCATAAGGAAGCCTGTTCTAATCTCTCTTTATCAGGTTTGAGTGATAGTTCTGCTCAACGAGTATTGACAGGGCCGTCCCGTTTCTCAGGCTTTCGTTTTCCTCAGTTGGAGAAGGATACAGTGCATTTTCACATTCTCAGAGTCTGCAGTTGTTTTTATATAAGAAGCAATTTGCTTGGGTCACGTCAGGTCGAATGGGATGCCTGCCCAGCTCTTGGTTTTAAAGGAAAAACATACAGAAAGACACAAAAACACAGCAGTTTCCTTCATTAAATTCCACTCTACCTGCCATGGGCTTCTAGCCACAATGGAATTTCCCACCCTGGCCTAGTCGAGCCTAACTTTTATTTTTAGGGATTTTTTTTCCCCTTAAATCTTACAAGCTTTCTTTCAAGTGAACTTTGAGGCAAGGATTATTAAATGATAGAGCAACTTACTGGTTTAAGGGAATCATACATAAGACACAAAAGCCTGGTGACCTTCCATAATATTGTTGGATAACCACCTTCTAGATGACAGCCTTTCAAAAAAACTGTTCATAACCATCACAAGACAGGTAATAAAATTCAAAATCAAAATTTGAATCATGAAGCGAAGTAGGGAATAGTACCTTTTCGGTAATACCTCTACTTACCATTACATTAGATAGAATTTTAGAGGAAAAAATGGAACTGAGTAACTGAAAAACAAAAAAAATATACAGGTAAAGAAGAGAAAACAGAGTAAAGGAAAGAGAGAGAGAGAAAGAGAAAGAGAGAGTGAGTGAGAGAGAGGGAGAGGGAAGGCAGAGGGAGAAGGAGAGTGAGACACACACAAATAGAGACAGGCTTTAAAAACATTTTCTCCTAAAAACCGTTTATGCTTTTGTCCATAGCCTGGGGGCAACCGATTTAATCAGGATTGTTTGTGTGGATTATCTAAACTATGCAAAGCAACAGGGAGAACTTCCCAAGAAATCCAGGCTGGGTCTGCTGCAAAATACTTGGTTTGGGGCCTAGAGCTAAGCAGACTGTTCACATTGTATTCAGGGTCCTAAGGAAAGTGGCTCAATGCCTCTATAATTCTTTGTCCCTTTGATCTACCTCACCATTTGGTGTCTTTTGGCATTATGAATGCTCTCAAAAATGACCCTGCCTAGTTAACTGACTTACAGTCTGGGGACAAAAAAGGAAAGAAAGAAAAAGAAAAAGTCTGGTAATGAGGGAGGGAAATATACCTTCTTCCTATCTTTGCTCCGCGTAAATAAAAATTGTAAGATGTGATTTTGGGGGATGTGAACTCCACTCTCTCCACATTTAGCAAAAGCACTGTCAGAGCCAAATTGACGCCTTCTCTCAACTGACTCTCTTTAAAACATACCAAGTTGGCCTTCTCGTTCACTATTTTCAAGCTGTATTTTACATAATCTTCCTTCGAATGATGAAGTTTACTTTTTAGGCATGTCCTTTGCTGTTAGCATTGTTGTTCTTCTTTATCCACTGCAGCTTCTTATCCTCCAATCCCTGGCTTCTTGTTTAAGTTGATTGTTAATGTAGCCATTCTTTAGCATCACAGCACGTTTATAAACCAAAGATGAGTTTACTCTCTCTGACTTCCAAAATCATTTGCTGCTTGAGACCATTTCATGAGTTTGTCTATTCATTTGAGTAAACAAAAACGTGTCCATAATGTGAGTTTGGAAAAGGGAAGAACAGCTACATGGAACAGTCTCCAGGGGCCAAAATTACTGCCACAGTTTTCATGGAAGCTGCCTTGCATGTGCTATTCCACATTAAATCTATCTTAGATATTAGAACTTTGCTTCTTAGTGGATGCCATTTTCCTCCAATAAAACCGTGTGGCTTACCCTGACATTTAATAGTGATTTAGTGATTTTAGAGTTTCCTCTAACTCAAGAGTAAATGTTCATGAGATTCATGAACTGAATCTAGACAATTAATCTGAACATTTTAGCGGCTCTCTGAAGCTGCGTATAATCACCCCCAATCCCTTGCAAAACCTGAGATTTTGAACCACTGTCTAGTTTGTGCTTGCACTGTCGAGAGATGAAGCAAAATCATTACTTAGGGTGACTCCCTCTCAAGTACTGTGCTGAACTGAAGCAAAAGGAAACCTTTACTATACTTTAGACAGAACATTAGGATTAATGCTAAAAAAACCAAGTAACCGAGAGCCTAAATATATACCAGCCTCAAGAAGAAATTAAACAATACTGGAGTTTAGAAACAAACATAGTACTGATCAATAGATTACTTTGGAGCCCATCATTACAACAAAACTAACCAAAGGACAGCCTCGGCACCAATGGGGGAACACCTGTGTATAATTCTTGAAGCACTACTTGAACTGGATTTGTGGGAAACAGTTCTCATGGGTTTATTACTCACCCTTCTTCCGAACGCGCACATGCATGTACACACAGGAATGTACACATTCCCCTCACATATCCATGGAATCTCTTTCTAGAATCTCTTTCTCGCCTGTGGCTCCTGAGTTAAATGTGTGTCTGTGAGCCACTAAGCAGATGCTTTATATATGCACTGTAGAAGGTCAAAGTGAGAAAACTAGTGTCATCATGGTTTTATATAATATTGCAAGGAATCCAAATAAGCTTGGAGCAAGCTAAAGGTAAATGGACAGCAGTGAATATAGAGAACAAGTTGGGATTCCTTAGGAACTAGTAATAGGATCAGCCTTGCTTAATACATTTATAAATGACTTGGTCACCCCAGCATCTCATAATTTGCCTGGCATATAGTGGAAACTCAGTTAAGTTTTGCTGAATGCATGAATGAATAATCTGAAACAAGAAGCCCACAATAATACGGATACACTTGGACAGCATTAAACTTCCCTGATCAGAAAAAAGCTCAGCTGAGGGGGCACAGCACTTGTCCAGGTGTGCAGAAAGGTGGCAGTATGTACATAGACAACCAAAATATCCATATATATATATAAAGGACAGCTTTAAATCTTAACTAGGAAAGGGACTTGAAGGCCATTGAGCTCTTTTAGGCAAAAAGGCCTTGAAAGGCCTTCACTTCACTTTAAGTAATGAAAGTAAAAGTTATACTTCCTTTATATAAAACCCTCTGCTGTTAGAGTACCATTAGACATCACATTCCAGAGTTTCTCACACAGGGCAGTCACTAAAGAATTCAAACTGGATTAATATAATATAAGCTATTAGAGAATAAGTTATTTTGTGACATCATAACAATTCATTACTATGAGAAACATGCAAATGACATGGTTGTTATTAAACGTTATTTAGCAGGCATCATATTGACATTTCTTAATAACTGGCTGTCATGGCATCTTCTTAGTAAGTCTGATTTTCTCTACTCTCTGAGCTTATGGACTAGTGATCTTGCAGCTTTGGGTGTTTATGTTTATTAACCCATTCAACAAACGTTTACTGAGTTCTTCCTTTAGCTGTACCAGCCTAATGAGATTAGATTGGATCCTTTAGAAGCTGTCACTATCCTACATGGACCCCATGCCTCCTTTATCCCTTAAATTCCCTAATTTTTACTTAAGGTAATCTATCATGATTACACATCCAGATTCCTGGTCCCATTTTCTTTTCCACTTATTTTCCTTGATTTATTTCCTTTTACCTCAGCCCTTTCTTCCTATGAGGAGTAGAGAATCTGTCTAGTTCTTAGCAGTGGGCATAATGCTATGTAGAGTGGACCTCCATCAGCCCCAAACACATTGCCTTGTTGAAGAGATAAGATATACTTTCCACAGTCAAGAATGATTTGATTTGCTTTCCCTCAGTAGATACACTACAAGTTAACAGTGGTTCTGCTGTTATAAACCACAATAGCAATCTACTCCAACATCAGTTGCTAAACTGTATCACAGAATTCTAAAATACTCGTTAGACTTTCTTTCTACAAGTTGCCTATTTCTTCTGGATATAGTTAATTCACCTAGCAACAAAGATTAATTAGCCACTTCTTTTTGTATGTAGACAGAAAGAAGTATGATTTTCTCTGCTTATAAAAACTTCTGGTAAGTGGTGATAGCTTTCAAAACCTTCCTCTAATTTGGCAACCACGGTTCAATTATCAGGAACTCCGAGTTCAGAATCTGAGAACAGTGATTCTGTTCTGTGATTTTACACATGCTAGGGATTGGTAAATTGCTGAGGATTTCTTAAATAAAAGAGGAGACACTGTTCCATTCATCTGACAGGAACAAACATACATCTTAAATGGGATTTTAGAGTCTCTGGAATAATATGATAAACTCTTGGCTTTCTTTTTAAAAACTATCCATGAGGTTCTCTTTAGAAATAGGAAAGACTAGTGAGTTTGGTATTTCACTCATTTTCATGGCTGGAAATCCCATCTCCAACAATGCTTTACAAAGGGACATACTAGCAATACCTCGTCCAGGGAGATGCAAATACTAAAAACAGATATGAGCTGGGCAATTTAAAAATATAGGTAGAAAATAATCAAAGCTACTGTGATAGTTTAGATCACCTACAAAATATATAACAGAATAAAATGAAAAGTTCCTTATTTTTTTAAGCTACATCAGAATTTCCCTCCTGCATGATAATCATGCCTCTTAAAACATTTATCAAAAGTAACTTTGCTAGGTTCATGAAGAATGGCCTTGATAAGCACAGCACAACTGTAAGCGAAATAATTTTTAAAAGAATGAGTCTACATAGATGATTTCATCATTTCTAGAAACATGAATGTCATTAGACTTGAAGGTAACCAGTGGATTAGATCAGCTTATACTACTATCAACCAAAATGTGATCTAATAGCTGGCTACTGTGATTAAACACATTTGAAAAGAAATGGGTCTATTCTATGCTTCTCAAAGTGCCCACCCCTCTACTCCTCTTCCAGCACAAAATACGGCAGCCTTACCTCCAGTCAATAAATTAGAGAACAGGGTGAAACATCATTTTGGAATTATTTTTTAAAATTACAAATAATCAAAAAGAGGTGACCCAAATGTTTTAGTGAATGTTACAGGATATAAATTAAGAACTAAGGGTATTTACCTACTGACTAATATTAATGCTTAGAAAATTGTAAAGTATCAAGATAATTTTTCAACCACAGTATTCCAGACCTATGAATGTTTTAGTGGGTACAGTAGATTAAAAAAAGATGCTTGAAAATTCATAATTAAAAAAGATAATGGAATCTGACTTCCTTATGGTCTAAGTTCTTATGTTTTCTGGAAAAAGTATTTATGAGAGAGAGCATTATCTGACAGTTAATGAAGGAGACTGGAAATTATCTGTTGCAGGCCAACCATGCTCAAAAGCAAAATAATCTCTCAATCTGTAAATGGAAATGGGGCATTAGAAAACACTTTGAGATTCTGTGGATGCAACAGATATTGTATGAAAATTTTGTAAATATTATACATTTAAAAAATAGTGTCATACAATAACAGAGCTGATTATTAAGTATGTAAGTAGCCCTTCTTCTTGATCATCTCTCTCTCCCCTAAATTTGAAGGGTCAATTTTCTTCATTTATTCTTTTGCATAAATACCCTGTTCATGGATGCTTGAAATATCCATCCATCAGTTTCCCTTTCAACTCTGAAATATTGTAAAGGACTTCAGAAGACCAACAACTATGGAGTACTGGCTAATTTGGAACTTGTGTCTACATCTTGCAGGCTGTGTGTCTTTAAGCAAGCCACTGACCTCAGTAGCTCAGTGTCCTCATCTCTGAGAATGGCATAACAGCAGTGTAGGCCTCCCGTGCGTACTGTGAGGACCGAGTTTCATACAGTAACAGGGAGCTGCCTCTCTGAATCTTTGAAAGTTACTGAAATCAGGTTAGTTCAGTTAAGCATAACTTTGGTCTCTTTTTTTGGCTAGTGATCTCCAGATTGCGTTTCTAGTCTCTGACCTTCTGAAATGAGTCAAGTGAATCTCTTCTTATGTATTTGCCATCTTTCGATCTCAAAGGCAAGATGGATTTACGTGTCGGTTTTAGTTTTCACTGAATCTCTCTCTAGCTACATGCTACTAAGGATAAAATATCAGCTATTAAACTGTTTGAAGTAAGTAAATGTTGAAAGGGGAATTTAGTTAAGTCAATAGCAGTGTGCCAGGTTGATCTGCCTTTCAGAAAGATCACCATAATAAGGAGACCAATAAATAAATAAAAAGAATAAAATATACATCTATGTCGACTCTTAGAATCCTTTCTCTAACACATAACATTAAAGGCAACTCTGAGTCCCGACTATGGAATTTGACACTTAAAAATAGAACCTATCGGGGGCACCTGGGTGGCTCACTGTGTTAAGCCTCTGCCTTTGACTCAGGTCATGATCTCAGGGTTCTGGGATCCAGCCCCGGATCAGGCTCTCTGCTCAGCCGGGAGCCTGCTTCCCACCTCCCTCTCTGCCTGCCTCTCTGCCTGCCTCTCTGCCTACTTGTGATCTCTCTCTGTGTGTCAAATAAATAAACAAAATCTTTAAAAAAAAAAAAAATAGAACCTATCACAGTTCTATGGAAGAAATCCACAGCTGAGAACTACCAACTTTCTTCATTCAAATAAGAAGTTTCTATACTCCCTTAAAACAACAACAACAACACCTCCACCAAATCAACAACAAAAACCATGGTTCTGATTATATGCAATGCATATTGTTAATCTAGTTGTTTTTTAACCAGGGGACAATTTTGATCCCTCCCTCCTAAAGGAAAATTGACAATGTTTGGAAGCAATTTTGATGATCACAAGTTAAAGGTACTATTGGCACCTGGAGGGTAGAAGCCAGGAAGACTGCTGAATGTCTACATTACACACAAGAGCACCCACTCCCCAGAAATTGCCTGGTCCAAAATGGCCTTGTACTAACCTGTTATCCTAGAGACAGTGGCCTTAAACCATTAGCCACATCAACATTTAAGAGACTTCATCTAAAAAAAAAAAAAAAAAAAGACTCCCATCTATGGGATAGTCTGACAGTTGAAGAATATGCCTACAAGAAGCACTTCAAATACATGAAAATTTGACAAATCTGGATATGGTGCTAAGGAAAAAACTGGTAAAACGAGTTATTTGGTAGTTTATTATGTCAACGATTACAAACAGATTATTTTATATTATTAAGTCAACCAGATTAACATCCTTTTTTAATTACAGGGGTCTAAAAATACGAAGTTATGAACTAATGCAATGTTATCCTAACACAGAAATCTTTTGAAATGGTTTCTAAAGTCAGTAAAAACACTGAAAAAAAAAAAAAAGATGGCATGAATGAGTTCTGAAAAGTTAGGAATCATTGATCTAGGGCTGGTTATTTCCACACACAGTATTTTCCATACGTCTCACAAGCATACGTTTGTGCAGACTGCAGCCCAGAAATGGAACACTGCTTCTCTCAGAAGACAAATCAGGCTAAAGCTCAGAGTTTGAGAATGGTTTCCATGCAAGAGTCATGTTCAGCAAAGGGAAGACAACGAGCTCTAAGGTCGGTGTGAATTTTATTTTTTCAATGAGTCACCTCTATTCTGCAAACAGTTAACAAAAGGAAAAAACAGTAAAAATGAAATTTGAAAATGAAGAAAATAAAATAAAATTATTTTTAATATGTTTAGGATTCAAACATGTGCCATTTTATATTTTAAGGGGTTTCTTGTTCAAGGCAACACGTGTTTTTCTGATGAAAGAGGATGCCTGAAACTGACATTCAGTGAGCTTTTGGACACTCCTGGTGGGTGAGGTTGTACATTTTTACTCACCTCTGCAATCACCCTGTTGCTTTTGAATTTTATTTTGGTCAGTGGTACAAGAAAATAAAATGTATTGAGGGCCACAGAAAAATTGTTTTTTAGAACCCCGAGAATTTGCTTCCTAGGCAGGCACTTCTCACTGATGAGGAAACAAGAGGGGAAACCGATTTAGCCGCACAGAGAATGGAAACTCACTAATTTCTGAGAGGCCAGTACCTTTTCCTCTCCTTGTTTTCCATCTTAATTTCTAGATTTAGCTTCAAGATATTTGTTTTTTCTCCCTTAAGGGGAAGTTCTAGAGTCAGAAGGATAGTGGTGGGGAGAGTAGAGATGGTTATAGGTTTCATAGCAATTCAATTTAGACTGTTAAATACCCTCTATCAAGAGACCACAAGTATCAATTATTTGTAGAACAAAGCAAAAGAAGGGATTTTAAATAAGAAAAAAATCAAAAGGAAACAGCAGTGTTGTGGCACTATGAAAGATTCAGGAGAAAAAATCTGATTTCTGCTCTCATGATGCTTAAATCTTGTTCTAGAGAGAAAGATGAATTAAAATAACTGAAGAACAATAGGAAACAGTACAATTAAGTGTGAAAATGGGTGGTAGAAGCAAAATGCTGTGGGAAAGCCATGCCTCTTACATGTTTTCCAGCTCAGTGGAAAGAGACAATGGGTCAAATGCAACCTACTCTAGTTTCTGATATTAGTTTCATAATTCAACTATAATCCCATTACAAAGAACTTCGAAGAACTGTTGACATTTTTTGCTGCCCTGTAGTTTATTGTCTCAAGTATTGCTTGAAATACATCTCTACACACAGAAATGTCTGCTCTACTGGTTTTTGTTGACCTGCACTAGGTTAGGTTTAGCCTCAATAAACAGCGATGAACATCACAGGGAACTAGTTAGTCAAATTGTTTGTAAGGAGGTTTGCTTTTTTTTTTTTTTTAAAAAAAGAATGTTTTATTATTACTCTTAACCTAAAGACTAAACATTTAAAGAATGTTATTCTCAAATAATCTTGTTATTACATAAAACAGTAATATTTAGTATAGATGCCTCTGTAAAGCCCAAAATGGGGATATGCAGAGGTAGATTTACTGGGAATTTAATAAAGCCTAAACTTCAGGGCCCTTGCTTGCATGGTCCCTTGCAAATGCCTGTAATTTGTAATTATAATTTTGTATTCTTTTTCTTACTGAAGATCCCCCAAACAGTTTAAGCTTCTGGCAAGATCTTGATTCACCCTGAATATAAAATAACCTTGAAGGGATCAAACCTGACAGTCCTTAAAAGCCAATTCTGAGAAGGGTACAAAATGTACTTTTATAAGGATATATAAATCACATCTTCAATTGTATCCCTCCTATTGTCTTTGCCATCCACTCCTGCTAAGGAATAGATGCCATCTTACAAGGTTACTAGATTATTTTAAATATAAATTCTGTCTATTCCATGACTGGGAATAATCATAGTGTTTTGTTTTTTAAAAAAAAAAAAGATAAAAAATTCAGAGGTAGAAGATAATTCCTAAGAATAAAAGGTACATTGGAAACTCACAAAATTTTTCCTAAAATAATAATAATTATTATTCTTAGTTAAGGGATACATGTATTTGGAAAGAGGAAGGACATGGAGATTCTCTCAGTACAATTTACAGTAGTACCTACTGAAAAAGGTGGTGAGTTTATGTAGAATGTGGGAATTTCTACCATGAGGAATACCACGTGTCTGTTTTCTGGTTTCTGAAAACCCCAAATAAAATCCACAAGCACCTCTAAACCCCACCATGGAATTTTAACACTTCTGAGGAGAGGCTCAGAACAAAATAAAATCTTTAGATGCACTATGTCTGTCTGCAGTTTTTCCTATAATGCCTTGTCCCAGTTTTTGAAGAAAACTGAATAAAAATTATTTCAAGAAGAAATGAGTGAAATTACTCCAAATGGAATACTAAATTGAAAAATAATAGTTAAATTGTTCATAACCATTTCCTGTTATATTTTTTTCTCTCTGTCTTAGAAATGGAGTAAGAATGCTTCAAATAAAAAATGTAAAACCCATCCCATCCCATAAAGGGCCCACTCATGTAAACAGGAAGCTTATTAAAAGAGCTTTTCTTGGTTTTCTGGCAAAGCCCACTTTTTATTTTGGTGGCAGCACCTATTAAGGAGAGGACTCTTTTTGTGGGCTGGGTGAAAAATCAAAAACATTACAAAGCCATCAGGCACCCGCTGGATTAGAGTTTGTTGACTGACTTCTTGGGTAGAAGGAGCAAAGTGGCTCCTAGACATGGTGTCTTCCCAGTCCAGGCATCACAAATCACCTGAGGTTCCAAAGGAGCCAGCAGATACCAGTCCATAATAGCGCAATGTGTTTTACATGCACATTGAATTAACCTCTTTGTTCCTTCACATTTAAATCCCATTTTATTTGTTTCTGTGATTTCCCTTTCTGGGAAGCATTGTAGCATAAAGAACACAGGGTTTGGGGATCTGAAAACTTGGTTTCTAGTTCCAACTCTGCCAAATACCGTGACATGTTGCCTTCCTGAGTCATCAATTTTCTGATATGCAGACAGGGGACTAATAATTCTTCCTCTGTCAGCTCAGGTTTCTCAAAGCATGAGTAAGCATCACCTGTCTCGAAATCACCAGAGGTGAAAATACAGATTCCAAGGCTCCCTTCTGACTTATTAAATTAGACTTGTTGTGAGCTGGAAAGCCTTGGAATCTTATTTGAGACCTAGTTCCCAAATAATTTTTGCACATTCAAGTTTCAGAGCCACATTCTGACTTGTCTCAAGTCAGGGTAAAATTAAACCATTTTGGTGAAACATGTCTGTGAACTGCAAATCAGAACATATATGCTGAGCTGCTCTCACTACTGTCATTTTCCAGGGTAGCTCAAAGCACCAAAGCCAGGTCACAGGACCATCTTCCCAAAGATCTCGCTTGGACCCATACCCTGCGAGGCCACAAGCATTCCACTTCATCTTCAGTTAGGTACGGTAGGTTCACTGTGGGGAGGGGGTTGGGGGGGCTAGTAGAGCTCAGTTGTGACACAGGCAGTATTTCTGTAGAATTTCATTTATGTGACTGTACTTAGCCCACAGGGCAATATAAGGATTAATTCCTATTTGGTAATTTATTGTGGATAAAATGCCTCAAGCCCCTTGGAGGGAAGTGCTATATAAATGTAAAATAATAATTATAATAATAATAACCTTGACTATTTAACTGATCAGTGAATTAGCTAGAAGATTTAGGCTGCCAAGGGACAAGGCAGAAACCATTTTAAGTAGAAACACTGTACATCATCATATCTCAAAACTTATCACAAAAAGGGGAAACAAAGGTTGAAAATTAAGATAAATCCATGTTCTTCACTGACTTAAAATGACAGAGGATCACTTGTCTTGTTTCATGAAAGCCAGGAAATGCAGAAGTGACAGCTGCATTATAATTCTAAGTCAGGCATATATCCTGAGGTCTAATACACTTTGGTCTTTTATTTATATGGAATATATCTCATCAGTGCAACATCTAAAATTTAGCAAGAGTAAGGCACCTGACTAGGATTTTGCTTAGGTGGACTATGTTCACAATCTACCCCCACTGGTAGGTAGATAAATACTGAAAAAGTATTGATGTTACTCTATGAAGTTCCAGATTATATTTGAATCAGCTGTTTACTAACTTTGATTCCTATGTATCGTTTTAAGAAAACCAGGGTGTATTTCTATCTTTGAATTTAGGAAACTAGAACATATGAGAGATACCATTTCTTCCCAGGAAAAAAATATTTTGGCACATGTGCTCACATAAGCTCAACTGCCCTCAGTTCTTACGTTATTTATTTTATTTATTAGATTCATGGAGACCCTCCCACCAAAAGCTCAAGGGGCTGAACCCAGAACTTTCATATATTGAACATGAATCACTTCTTAAACCACAAAAAGCAAAAGCAAAAGGCTATAGAAATCGTAATGGGCAAGCTTCAGATGCTCAAAAGCAATTGTTTAGTTACTCTACTTAGTTATGCATCGTTCAAAACACTTTCTAAATTGGGCAAAAAAGGTTCTTTGTGAAGAACAAGCTTTGAGGCCTCGGACAAGTTTTAATTCTAGTTGTTTTATAGCTCACACACAAAGTAGTTTTGATGTGTATGTAAAGAGGTACTGTACTTCCGTGCAATAAAGTTTGCAGTTGAGAGTTTTGAAAGGGAAAGAAAGCAAGCAAGGAGAAGAATGAATATGTGGTACCTGGCTCTATTTTTAATAATTAACGCAAAGCCTCAAAGATTTACACTTTTAAAAAATCCAGTATTGAGTATAAACAGGTGCAGACTAACATGAATGAGTATTAGAAAATAAAGTTAAAGAGTATAACTCAAATTACCTTGAAAATACCGAAATTAAGCTTTACTTTGTTTATAGGGTAGGGAGTGAAAAAAGACAAAATGACAGGCAGAAAGTCAAAAATCTAAAAGCCAGAGTTGGAACTGCTTTTCTTTGCATGAAGTAGTAAATATAAAAAATGCCATTTGATGTATAAAAAGTCATAAGCTACATAATACCCAACACAGCAAAGCCTTCCAAACGTGATGTATGTCTAAATACTTTACAGGCAAACACACACATACATACACATGCCAAAAATATGGGTGTTCTGGTATAGCTTTCTGGCTTCAAAGGGCCTCTAAAAAGGACAAAAGAAAAAGGGTTTCTGACAAACTGCTTCTGGAAGGGTCACTAGTAGATAACATGTTCAGCCAAGTGCTGCCAATAATGTTTCTGTTATAAACATTTTAAAAATCCATCTTTCCTTTACAGATACTTTTCCTTCCCTATAACTAATATGGTAGCCAGTACGCCTGGCCCTATAGCCATATTGGAATTTCTTGCCCTGCATCACAAGCCCAGCTGTACTCATCAAAGTAGAAAAACTGACAGCATTGTCTGAAAGACACAGCTTGGGATAATTGCTCCTTGTAGTTCCCTTGTCAATGAATATTATCATATTCTTCTCACGAATAAGGTTACTGTACTTTTTTTTTTTTTATTTCTACACACTTAGCTACTAAGCACATTACTGTTCCTTTAATGAAATGGACCAAATGTGACAGTGTGAGCTGTGGTTTAGCATTCCCAAGATTCTGTTCTAAGGTTTCTGTGTGCATACTTTTCAAAACAATCTTTATATGTACAGAAGAAGTAAAAATGACAATAATTTTTTACTTGATATTACTGTTTCCTAAGAAGGCTAACAGAAATATCAGTGGGCTGGCACAAAGTAAAGAAAGAAAAAAAATATGAGGCTAGCAAACATACCCTCTTGCTGAATTTCTTTCATCCAAATATACAATGGAATCTCTCACACAACGTGTTTTCTTTTCCCATCATGTTAGACTGAAACTTAGTTATTTGGTTGAAAGTAGAAAAAAAAAACATGCTTTAAGTCTTCTAATAATCTACACCTTTGAAATATTAGTCTCTCCTTAAATTTTGAATGCCAACTCATTAAGAAGGAAAAAATTTCAAAGTGTTGCAATCACTAACAACAGCTAAGCTAATATTTGTTGAACTCCTAGGTGTTCTTGGTACCACTATAATCACACATATTGACTGACTCATTACATCTTCACAACAACTCTATGAGGTAATGCTATTATTACTCCCATTTTATAGATGGGGAAATATAGGCACAGAGAGAGTTAAAACTTGCTTGAGATCACACAGCCAGGGAGTAGAGGAGTCAGGATGTAAACTGAGGGAGCCAGATGCTGCTACACAGTGAATACTTGGTCCCTTAAGCTCAGTGCTCCATATTTCTCCTGAAGCAATTCCTAGCTGAGCAGCTCTCAGCATTCACTCTCCCTTCTAAACACCTGCACACCTGTTTGCACATAGGTTCCTTTGCATACCACAGGCGTGTAATGCTCAGACTTTGGAGACAGATATAAGGGTCTATCCCCACATATCAGAACTGCTTACTCTACTGATGTATGTGGTTCAGTTTCCTCCTGTGTAAAACAGGACTAACACTAGTTTCTTGCTGTTATAAGGGTTCAACAGGAGAATGCCCATTTGAGCTCAGTGGAGGGTCAATGATGTTTAATAACTGCTAGCTTTGTTATCACTGATTTTAATCTCTTCATACATGTGATCCCTTTCCTCAACTAGATTGTATTTCTTTTCAGAGAGATAATCAATATGAATCCTCATTGTTTTGTGTATGGTTTTCCTGTGCTTAATATATGTTGTTGAACTCTTAGATGTCCTAGATGCCACCATAATAACATGTATTAATTCATTAAATCTTCATAACAATTCTATCAGAATATATATTAATTCAGAATATTATAAGTAATTTTACATTCATAGCAATATCTAAAATTCAGTGAAACCTTAGTGTGTTTGGAGCTCTACCAAGCTCATGACGGCACTGTCTCATATAACTCTCCCCATAATGCTCTGAAAGAGGGACTTTCAAAATCTTCACCTTACATAGGAGGAAACCAAGGCTCAAAGGGGTCACATATCTAAGTGTTCAAGAATGTGAACCTTTAACCACAACCCTCTGCTACGTTCTAAAGAATGAATTCAAAGCAGGTTTTTATAAATACTTGGTCTTGATGGTGAATCAACTGAGTCACTTCCTTCTGTCACCAGAAACTCTGTGCTTATAGCCAACTAATGTGGCCTGTGCAATATCATTCATTCATTAGTTAACTATTAAAAAGAGATTATTGTGTGCCAGGCACATGCCAAGTCTCGGCAATAAAAAGTAAACAAAAAACAAAAAACACTATGGATCTAAAATTTTCTCATCAAAAGCAATTAAAATTTAATGTAATTTCACGACCTCCATTTGTGATGCCTACTCTTAGAAAAATCGAACTTCCTCTCTCCCTTCCCTTCCCACTCCTTCTTATTCTTTCTTTTAAACCCAAGTTTCATAGTATTAAGTTTATACAGATTTTTGCCCATAAGAAGCTTATATGTCAAGGCAAGGAACCATTTTAATTATATTTACTCTTCATTTTGAGTATATTTCCTTTTCATATCTGACAAAGACTTTTGAAGTGACTAAAGAAAAGCAAAGCAATCTGATTTTTTTTTTAAAAATTCTTTCATGTACAGTCTTTTGTCTGTAATATTCTCATAAAGGCACTGAAATTTTAAAAGAAGGCTTTAGCTATTTTTCTTCTTTTCAAATTAGCAAAATTTGAATTTTTTTCTTCACATGTTTAGATTGGCTTTAAAATCAACAAACCAGAAAATAAGAACATATTCAGCTTAAAAAACACGCCCTTCATGGGCGCCTGGCGTCTTCAAATAGTTTCAGCATCACTCTGAAAACTGGGTTTCTATTCTGTTTTTTAAAAAAGGTTGAAAAAAGAAGTTGAAAAATGCATGTGTAGAACTCATACAACACCAAGCCTGTTGTCTTAAGGAGAGAAAACATTTCAGGGCAATGGAAGACCATAACCATTGCTGTAACAAACTCTTCAGTCAGGCAGCAGACCTTGTCAATACTTCCTCGCCTCCGCACTGAAGGTACAGGTGGCATTTTGTCTGTGACCTTAAAAAATATCTACCTAAAGTTTGGAGTGGATAATTCTAAAACTGGTAGTGTTCAGGTACACTTTGAAGAATCATTATTTGCTATGTATGACTTTAGGTTATACGGGATTGATGAGTTCAAAGGAGGGACTTTTGGTTAAAGAAAGCTCTCCTGAAATTCTGTCATAAAATGTTTCAAATTATCAAAACTATTTAAAATATAATGCCAGAGAAGAGTATTTTATATCTAGAGCATAAGAATGCCCTTCAGAAGTTAGCATTTGTTAATTCACTAAAGATATATTTATTGTGTAGCTACTGTATGCTAAGCATTCTAATAGACAAGGACAAACAACTAGATCTGAAAAATAGTAGCAGGGGTATAAATGGGCATGGTGAAAGAGAACAGGGAAGAGATAATAAAAGTGATTACAATCATAGCTTCTACAAGTTGAGGGCCTGTCATGTATCAAGGCAATATGAACCACTTCATCCCACCCCTGCAGGATAGGTATAATCTTCTCAAAGATGTGAAAAGTCAAAGTGTTGATTGATTATAAAGGGTTCTGTAATGCTATATAATAAAGTTTATGTTTTATTTTATAAATAATGAGGAAACATTTTTAAGGAGAGAAATGATATGATGAATTAAAGGTAACTCTGGTGTTCATTTATTTTTTTTTAATTTAATTTTATTTTTTTTCAGTGTTCCAAGATTCATTGTTTATGTACCACATTCATTTTGATATAGTATCATTATACAACACCACAAGGATGTGAGTTTTTTGGGTGGAACTGTGATTCTCTAACTGATCCAGAGTTCATCGCCAAATAGAACTCACTATGAATTAAGTAGTATCTGGTTTGGAAAAATATAGATTGGATGTCACTACTCTTTACTTAAAAAAAAAAGTCATCTTTAATGATTTCCATGAACTGAGGCATACATGAGGCATACATGATCTGCTCCTGAAAACTATACAGCCTCACCCCCTAAATTCCATAATGCTTTAATATCTTGCCACACTAGACCCTCACCATTCCAGATTCTAATATGTCTTCATGCCTCAGTTCCACTGACAGTCCCTCAGTCCACATTTTTCTACCAGATGAAAACTTCATTCTCCAACATTGCCTAAAAGATCACAGCCTTTCTGGGTTTTCCTTCTCATTCATCTTAGAATCAACCACTTTGTCTAGTTTCCCACAGCATTTCCCCTATTCTCTTCTACATCAGTGTCTTTTTTGTTCTACTTACACTGAAGGTCTTTGTTTCCAAGTCCCTCTCCTAGAATCTAGAAGGTTAACAACTGAGGGTATTGACCTTAATCTTTCACCTAAGTTTTACAAACAAAAAAGGGAAATGAAGCATGGAGTATTGATATGCTTGGCCAAGTAATGATATCCAGTTGCTACCTTGCCATAACCAATGCTCAATAACTGTTAGATGGATAATATAGAGTCACTCAGGTACACCTGGGTGGCTCAGTGCATTAAGCCTCTGCCTTCGGCTTGGGTCAAGATCTCAGGGTCCTGGGATTGAGCCCTGCATGGGGCTCCTTGCTCAGCACGGAGCCTGCTTCTTCTTCTTCTCTCTCTGCCTGCCTCTCTGCCTACTTGTGATCTCTCTGTCAAAAAAAAAAAAAAAAAAATCTTAAAAAAAAAAAAAGAATCACTCATTCAATCATTCACTCACTTTTTAATTATTCATTAATTCTACTTGCTCAAAGAAGAAATTAAAGACTGCTTTATAAAAAAGGTTTTCTGTTCATTTAAAGAAAAAATCTTTTACAAATCAACAGACTAAGAAAAAGAAGTCTATTATATTATGATTACTATTATCGAATCAAATAAATAATGGACACATCTAGTACTTCCCAAGCTAGAGTCAGGAAAACTGGGTTATAAACTGTGGAAAACTGAGGAATGTACCAGCTCACCACTTAACATTACTGCCTCAATATAGCCTATAGGTATTTTACTATTTCATACTAGCATGAGTGCCTGTCCTACTGGCAAAAGTAGATGAATCGCCTGCCCAGAGATGCTACTGAAAGGAAATGAAACAATTTCACAGCAATACAGGGAAAGAGAACACTAACATTTACAAAGTTATTTATTGTCTAGGTCAGGTAGTAGATTCCAAACATATATTATCTCACTTAAATCCTCATAAAAACACTAAAATGACTAGTATTTATCCATTTTAAATGAAAACATAACTGAATGTGAGAATCTTAACTAAATTCCCAGAGGCTACTTTACTAAGAAGCTGGGGGATCCAGAATTAAAAAGCTGAAAGCCCTTACTTAGTGTTTTCCATTTATATTAAATTACTTCTTAGAGCCTACTTCTAAACAAAGAAGTTGAAATCAATGTGGATTGATATTTTAAGGGAAAGTTTTATGGAAGACTTTAATGTGGGCATCAAAAGAGAAAGTAATAGCTAACATTTATTGAATATTACTGTTCTAAACATTTTGGATCTATTCACTCATTTAATCCTTACAACAATGTTTTTGGAGGTGAGTACTATTGTTATTGTTGTTATAACTTTAAAGTACGGAAACTGAGCCAAAGAGAAGACAATAGACTGTCGCAAAGTCACAAAGCTAGTAAGTGGCTGTGCAGTCAGAATTACAGCCCTCAGAATTTAATCATCATGTACCATTCATTAGGCTATAGTCCCCCCCCCCCCAAGATTTATTTATTTAGAGAGAGTGAGAGTGGGGGAGAGCTGCAGAGGAGCAGACAGAGCATCTTAAGCAGACTCTGCACCAAATGGGGAGCCCGACATGGGGTGCACAGTCCAACTTGGGACTCGATCTCACAGTCCTAGAACAAGACCTGAGCTGAAACCAAGAGTCAGCTGCCCAACCAACTGTGCCACCTAGGAGCCCTAGGCTAAAAGGTTATTAAAGGAGTCAGCTTAAATAAAGTTCTGAGAGCAGGGCATGCCACAGAGTAGGCTTTTATTAAATGTTACTGTCCCTCTTTTTCTTCAATCTCTAAAATTTTATAATTGTAATAATGATACCTTTATTTTTAAAGTATATTGTGCTTTTTAAAGACTTAACAATATTCGATTTCATAAAAATAGGGTGCTAAATGTAGAATATAGTAAACTAGTATTAAAATGGTGTTGAAAAGTATTTAATGTTTTGCTAAATGTTACTCATAAAATAGAGTTAAGTGACAAAGTATGATTCCAAACAGTGTATACGGTGTTTTACCATAAATTAAAAGGCACAAAGAAACAAAAACAATAACTGGAATGGTATAGCCCCAAAATTTAAAGGAAATTATTTCTGGATGATTGTGAGTGATTTTAATTGTCCTCTTGTATTTTATTCTATATATTCTACCATGCCTATGTATGTTTTTAATAATAAGAAAAATAACATAAAAAAGAATATCTGTGTCAGAAACATTCCGAATTTATTGATACAACACTGAGCAGAAATATTAGTAGAATTGTGTAAAATTCCACACTTGTTCAGAGATGGAGCTTGAAAGATTCCTCATTTCTAACCCAGTGTGTTTTCTCTTATTTCCTATTCTCTCCCCACTGGTTATCATTATAAGGAATTTAAAGTAACCTATGGGGGTGCCCGGGTGGTTCAGTGGGTTGAGCCTTTGCTTTTGGCTCAGGTCAAGATCTCAGGGTCCTGGGATCGAGCCGTGCATCTGGCTCTCTGCTCGGCAGGGAGACTGCTTCCCCCTCTCCTTCTGCCTGCCTCTCTGCCTACTTGTGATCTCTCTCTCTGTGTCAAATAAATAAATAAAATCTTTAAAAAAAATAAAATTAACCTGTGAAGAAGACCCTCTGGAGGGTGGTTAGAGGTGCTGTGAGTGCAAATGTTCTATGAACACACAAACACATACACACACACAGGTGTCCTAGCACACCAGGCTTCTTAAGTTGCTTATGTAACTGTGTAAGCCATTTTTTCCTGAGTCCAAACTGACTCTATATATCACAGACTGATTTTCTCTAATTCTTCACTCTTTCTGTAATAGAACTATATATCCACACATACCACATGACTTTACTATAACTCTTAGTAGTGTTTGTTAATGTGGGGAACAGACTATAACTCTGTCCCCTAGCTTTGAGTTTGGTCAAGTCACCTGCAATGACCAATGGAATGTTGGCAGAAATGCTATGAGTAGTGATTTGGCTTGACTTCTTATGCCCATGGAATTTGCAATCAGGAAACTTTGTCTCAAGTATCTGGTGTCTTCACCCTGAGTCCCAGAATAAGAAGCATATGGAGAAGTTATGAACCGAAATGCAGCCTGAAAGTGAGCTTCTCAGACTCCACTATCCCAGCAACAGCAAACTAATATACAAACACTATAAATATAATCCATGGTGGCAGGTTTTGTATTATACAAATATCTATATCTATCTCTATATAGTATATATACTATTATACATATGTATATGTATATGTATATATGTATATGTATATATGTATATATGTGTATATATATGTATATATGTATATATATAGTATACATCTACTGTGTCTCTCTCCCTATCTCCCTATCATTCTATATATCTCACAAGAGTAGAAAACCTCCCACTATATTTAGCACACGTATTCACAAATACATGAGGAAAAGTTGTCATTTGAAAGTTCATAAGTGGAGAAGCTACTATGCTACTATGCTTTTTAGTTAGCCATATATGTGCTGATCATATTTCACTGCATAGAAAAAAACCATCTGGGATCTTATTAAAATGCATATTCTCATTCAGTAGGTCTGAGTGAGGCCTCAGATTCTGTATTTCAAACAAGTTCCTAGGAGGTACTGATATTACTAATATTACTATACTGTGAGTAGCAAAGGCAGGGAAGACAGATAGTGGTAGTCATATGGAGGAAATAGCCACAAACAGGGAAGACAGTCTGGAACAGTATGCAACTAAGAATGGAAATAATTTTGACTGTTTATCTTTATCTTGTAATGAAATAATTTATGTAAGAGACAGAAGAGTCAAAGGAAATGGGCCTTGCAAACAAATAAAATGAAAGCCCTCATGTTAATGGTGAGTATAGATTCCCGGTTATATGTATGTATGTATGTGTGTGTATATATACACACATACACACATACACATACATGTGCATGCCTGCTAATGACTAGTACTAGAATCCCACTCAAGCAGTGTGAATGTAGCATCCCAGGGCATTTTATAGGAACATAAATACTCTCTGTCCTTTAAATATATACTAATAAACTAATGACCTTACAGCACTCATTTACAGAAAAACCCTACATATAAGTTCACTTTCTGAAATGTAGTTTTCTAACAGCAAACGTGTCTTTATTTCTCTATTTTCTCTTTTTGATACTCCATCTACTCTACTAAAATCTATTAGATTAGTTGTCTTAGTTGGCTCAGGCTGCCATAATAAAATACCATAGACTTGTTAGCTTAAACAACAGAAATTTATTTCTCTCAGTTCTGGAGGATGAGAAGCCCAAGTTCAAGATGCTGACATGGCTGAATTCTGGTAAGGGGGCCTCCTTCTGGCTTGCAGATAGCCACCTTCTTACCATTCCTCACAGAGGGGAAGCTCTGGTGCTTCCTCCTCTTCCTCCTCTTCTCATAAGGGCACTAATCCCAGTATGGAAGGTCCACACTCATAACTTCATCTAAACCTAATTACTTCCCCACCTGCTTCTACATATGAATTTTGAGAGGACACAATGTTCAGTCCATAACATTAGTACTTCTCTAATTTTTTCAGGTCATGGCATACATAGAAAAGGGTAGGGGCTCACGGGTGGCTCACTCAATTAAGCATCTAACTCTTGGTTTTGGCTCAGGGTCATGAGATCAAGCCCCACGTGGGGCTCCACACTGAGTGTGGAGTCTGCTTGACTGTCCCTTTCTCTCTGCCTCTCTCTCCCTCTACCCTCCCACTTGTGCTCTTTCTCCCTAAAATAAGTAAATAACTCTCAAAAAATAAAAAAGAAAGAAAAGGGTAATATTGTCTTATTCACTGGGATAAACTAGGAGAGACTTGGGGCTTTAGAGGAGGCTCTGCTGAGCTCTATATGAGTAACCCTTGGGCTCCAGCTGTCCGTAGGCCTCCCTGAGGAGATCCATACCCATCATGCATAAGTTGGCAAACTATATACACTGTATATAACCAAAACCTCTACAGAACACAAATAGTATCACCAATTACCATCACTGTTTCTGAGCCTCATTTCAGATCTTTCATAACTGAGCTGATATTTTCTGGAAAACGAGTATGTAAAGGGGTTTCCTAGGCAGTAGATCAATAACCACTACAGAAAAGATGAGTATATTTAGAAAATTATACTGTAAGGCACAGTATAAATTCCAAGAAAGCCACTTTAGGAAATAGCAGATGAGATAGTTTCCTTGAAGAATATGTTTTTAAATTTTTAAAACTTTAGACATATCCAGGTATCACAAGGGATGTTAATAAAGTAAATGGGAATCACCATTTCTTCCTGAGACAGAGACTTGTTTTCTTTTTTGAGACAAATTTAGGAACTGCCAATAGTTTATCTTCTCAGAATAAAACCTTAACATTTTTTCTAAAAGAAGGGAAGACAATATTTTTTTTTTCCACAGGAATATAGCTAACATGCAACATCGGGTCCTTTGGTACTCCCACGTGGACAAGATACACTACTTGGAAAACTGAGATGCCTTTTCCTGGAGTTTTCTTCATCCTTTGCCTCCTTCAGTCCAGACTGGGCCATTGGGTAATAAAGAGGAGGTTTGTGGTGGTAGGGTGATCTTCTTGGTCACCACACCCTGAAAATAGCTTTAAAATTGGACATTGAGAAGCAGGAAGAGAGTTTCAAACTTTCCATCTCGTTGTTTGAGTTCTGGGGCCTCATTAATTTCTCTCACAGAAGATGGACTCTTCCCTGGTGCTGATTATAGATATAGTGGATTTGCATTTCTGCCTAGAAAACAAGCACCAAGAAGACTTCACCATGTCTCATTCTATACTGGATTCACATGATGGTAGCAATAAATATCCCTAAACAAGAGTCATTCAAAAGCTTGTTGAATTTGACCAGATACTTCAATTGGTAGCAGGTCCTGCCACCATTCCTACTGTTTGATCCTGAATTCCTCAACATTTTTTTCTCCACTATGTACACCAGGTACACCATTTCCACCATGTACAAGAAAGGTGATATTTAGATTCTAACACATTTTCGTGGACTTACCTTGAGTTATTTGCAACTTCTGGAGCACAAACTAAAACATTACCATTGGCTCTCACTTAATAAAGCATGTTAGAAAACACAAGTATATGAGTAAAACTTCATTATAGGAACAATCTTGTGTTTGTTGCAATTTAATTTTTAAAAGAGTAAATCAAATACATAAACTCCCTAAGTTTATTATTCATAACAAATCTTTTGTAATGCATCTCATGCTTGATTGAAACTCATGAGTGTTTCTCATTACCGACAATAGAAGTCACTAGTATAAATTATGCATTATTCATTCATCTGACAAACATTAATTGAGCATTTACTACATGTCAAGACAGTGCTAGATACAGGAGACCACAGGTGTATAAAACAATGTCTCTTTAGGTGTTAACAAGTACTGACATGAGCAATTGGGCTTCTGTTGGACTTTGGGAACCAGGATATGAATGGGCAGTGATTCACTGGAGGAAGCAGACAGCAGAGAAAAAGGGGCTGTGAATTGACTAATTAAAACAAACAAACAAACAAACAAGAAAACAATCTGGGTACCTGTCTCATTTTGGGTTCTTCCAAAGAAGAGTCTGCAACAAGGACCTGGGTACAGGTTGTAATTTGGAAGGTGATCTTAGAAGGCAGGCATGAAGGAGTGGTGAGTGAGTCAGAGCAGAGGACAAGGCAACGATGAAAATGTGTCAAAGGGGCCAGCCACCAGTGTATCAACGGGAGCATAATTCAACCAGTATCTCTGAGACTTGTGCCTAATGTCTCCAGAGGTATCCGAGGTATGGGTTTGAAAGAAACAGAGCCCGGCACATTTTTTCTCCAGTTCTGTTCTTTCTTTGGTTGAGAGATGCTCCAGGGCATTAAGTGGCTAACCCTGCCCACCCACCCCACATTTTCCCCTATCTAGTGTAGGTTTCTTGAGCTCCCCTAGCCATGGAAAAGATCCTGGGAAAAGCACTCCTGAGGTGGGACTCTGGGCTAACACAGAACTGCTTCAAGTGGAGCTGAAATCAGAGGTGAGCTGAGGGGCTGAGATAAGGGTTAGACACATCTGCCCGAGTAGCCAACAAAGACTTCTGGGGAGTGGGGCATAATATATTGCAGTCTGATCGAGCAGCCCCTAAAGGATAGTATGGGGAAGGTTAGAATGACATCTTTTTACTAATTATATTCCACATAAAGTGCGTCTGACTCCTGTAAGAACTCAAACTTGGCGACAGTAAATTCTGAAACTACTCAGGTAAGAAACAGAAAAATGATGATTTGCTAATCGGCTTACCTAATTCTCTGGCTAGGATGTCAAGATTGGACTCAGCAGTTCTTGTGAAAATTCTGACACTCATTCACCAATTATCCCCTAGAAGGTGCTATGTATCGATCTCCTTGTGTTTCAGGGAAGAAATCTTTGAACTGCTCCAAGATTTCCAAAAATGGTGATACATTTTTGCATCATTTTGTCATGACGGGCCTATTGAAAAACTTCCTGACATTCTGAATTCATGGCAGTAATATCTACGCTGCTGTATTTGGCTTGCATTTTTGTTTTGTTTTGTTTTGTTTTGTTTTGTATTAAAACAGAGGAGAAATGGGTAAAGGTTAAAAACTACACCTAAATGTATTAGGCTTGAAGGCTTTGAACATAAATGAGAAGTTTTACAGGAAGTTATTCAGACCTTTAAGCTTCTATAAACATTTCATCATTGCTGACAAGATCCACTTTAGCAGTTTCTGTGTTGCTATATGGGTGAAGGTGAATTTATTTTGCAATTCACCAAGCAGTGTAGGAATCTTCTGGGGAATTTTGGTTTGGGGGTCCAGAGCCCAAGGTGGAACAACAGATACTTTTGTGGTCATAGGAGAAGAACTGATAGACCCCACGTTCTTCTATTATAATGTATAAAAGAAGGAATTGGATTCCTAATCCCTAGAAAATGTGGTGGTGGTAGTAGGTGGGTTATGGTCCCTTATATGAACATACACGGCTTCCCCCTGACAATGAGTGGGCTAGTCTTTAAAAAAGTTCTGAAAGAGAAAAGGAAAAGCTCCAAGGGACCATTTAGGCTCTGTCAGTGAGTTCCATCCCAAGACATCAAATCCAGTTGCACAGAAACCAAACGTCAATATTTACAAAGCTCCTTCCATCTTCTATCCTGCTTCCTTTTTTATTCGTGCCTTTTCTGCTTTTCCTTCCTCCGGATTCCCTGGATCCTTCACTTCACCCTCTCTCCCATTTGCGCTCACTCTCCCCACCCCCATTAGTCAGGCCCACCACGCGTTTTTCCCCAAAGCGTCTTCAGTGACAGAAAGGAAAGGACTTCAAACAAAGCCATCGTCCAACACACAGAGCTCCAGTCCCCTGGGGGACTGTGACTGGGGCAAAGCCTGAGGAGGGGCGCTCACCCCTCTGGGGCTCTTCAACCCAACAGGCGATTAGGCTTCAGCCGGCTGATAGCTGTATGGAGCCTCATGATTTCAAAGCTTTCAGAGGCTGACAAGGACTTGCTAATTTAAAACTTTCTAACCAATTACAATCACAAAGAACTCAGGACAATAATCAGTGAGCAAAATGAAACTGCTGGAGTGAAGCAGCCCTAGCAGGTTTCGCTCTTGTGGCTCTGCACATGACGTGCAGCTGGGACTCTGCTTCCACAAGTAAATAAAAATGCATTATAAAATAAAAACATGCACAATGGGTCCCTCTTGCTGTCTTGCTCCTGGTAGTTGGGTCTGGAGGAACCCTGTCCTGCATGTAGCCCATTAATTTCTGACGGTGTTAATTAAAAACTTTTGATGCTGGCTTGAATGGAAAATACCTCAAACACTGTTTCCTCTATTGAAACACTAAGTTCCAAGTCTTGGATTATTAGGTTAAGCTCTGTCACAGCAGTGAGACCAACATAAATGCTTTTCATACCATCCGACTACTACTACTACTACTACTAATAAGAATTAGTAATAACAAATGAAAAGAAAGAGGAGAAACTGTTTAGGTTGAAACTCCCTCATTTCAACCTGTTTTGCTTTGTTTTGTTTTTAGAACTAAATTGAAAATTCGGGTCCCTGAGTGTAGAACATATGATATTTTAAAAATCTTTTTGCAAATCCTTACAGAACATTCAAATCACCCAATGTTCCAAGACCTGAATTTTTTATATTTTAAAATGGGGAAAGCTGCTTAAAATAAGTGAATCAGCTGCTAAGTGATTTCTCTCTGTCTCTTCCCCTACTCTCTTTTGAGAGGCTGAAAAAATGCTTAAAATGGTATATGCAATTGATATGTGCTGCTTAAGAAGCTTAATATAATTACTGAGGACTCTGACTTTCTATTTAAAATGAAGACAGACTGGGGCAATAAAAACTATGAGTTGTGAGTATTCATCCCTCTAGAGGTATGGAAAATGTTTCCAAACGTTTAGTCTACTGCACACGGTAAGGGGTTTCAAGCAGTTATCCACAGGGCTCTCTGTCCCCCCGGAAACCTAGGGAAACCGAGGAAATCCTGACAATAACGTAAGGAGCCAGAGTAACAGATGCTGTGCAGGAAGCCAGCAAATAAAAATGCATCTCTGTAATCCAATGCTTTGTGAAGTGCTAACGAAACCAACAAAACATTCTGATTGGCTTCTAAGACTCTCCTCCAATTTGATTTTTTAACCATTCTTCCCTGTTGTTCAGGCTCCTGAATCCCCGGACACCTTGTGGGAGAGGGCCCTCAAATGTCAATTCACCGATGCCCTTTTCTCTCTTCTGCTCTCATGTGCTTCACTTTCTCTCCCATTTTTCATCTCTCAATCTGTTTATTCATGCTGTCTGCAACATCAGCTGAATCCTTGAGGGACGACAAAACTTTCCTTTTTTACCCTGAAGGTCTTCATCAGTCTTATTCTTGTTTTGATCTACGCATCCCTAAAGTGGATGAAGTTCTGCATAAAGAAAGGCGAAGCATTTTGGCAAATCTCCTTTCCTTCCCTCCCTAACCGCAGGCTGCACTGACCTCACCCTCTTGCAAAAGTTTGCCGAACTGGCCTCCCGGCCTAATGTGACATGATGGGGATCCTTCAGCAACATCAACAACCACAATAACAGACAACCCTCACCGTAAAGCACGCGAGGGGAAGATGTAGAGCAATAGCAAGAGCTAAAACTCTAAAAAGGACGTTCGGCCTGAGCAAACCACAGCATGAATCTATTTGTTCACAAAATTTATGAATTTTCCTGGGTAAATTGACAGGCGATATTGTCTACAAAGGACTAGTAAATGTAAATTAACTAACAGATATGTAGCAAATGAGTGCATTTAAAGATGATTTCCAGCTGAAATGATTTTTCTTCCGAGAGACCAAGTTTTTGCTAAACTTAATCCTACTCTCTTCCCTCTCCAGCAGCAGAAACATCTGGTCGGTTTTAGATTCCCCTTGGATTTCCAACTTCAAAGGGAATTATAAAGAATAACAAATTCATGTACCGGCACTAAAAAAATTAGAGCAGCAGGAGAGAATGGTAAAATTGTCCTTATTTGACTGCTAGTGACAGGCGCCACAGGCAGAACTATAAGAAAAGACAAAGGCAAGATCACCAGTTGACAACCAGAGTTCCTAGAAGGGACAGAATCTTTGGTTACATGCAAATATGCACAGGGCCCTTAGCAATCTCAAAGGAGATTTCTCCTTGCTTAAAAGAAGAAAAAAAATTAAAGGAGTTAGAAGGTGAGAGAGAGAGGAAGGAAGAGGAAGGAAGGAAGGAAGGGAGACATATACCTGTCACACAGTAAGCAACTGCAAAAGTTTGTTCAAACAATGATCTGGAGAAAATCTTAAGGACTCAGCCCCTGGGTTTTTTATTTGATCTATAGAAAACCTGAGTTCTGATTCTACCAAGGGCTAGATACGCTGTCTCAGAAATAACTCAGGCTCTTAAGAATGCACTAGAGTTGCCATCTCCTCCTAAAAAAATGAGACCTCCAAGAGTCTCTTCCTTGCCCTGGATCTTTGTCAAAGGATGGCCAGAAATTAAAGTCCTCCATGAGTGGAGGACTAGGGTCTGAACGAACTATTGATATTTGCTGTTGTGCCAAGTTATGCTTGACACCACGTTATAGAACTGGATGTATCTTTCTCCTCTGTCATGTACTAGGAAAACTGAAACATACTTCTTAGAGTGCAGGTCTTGATATAATAAAAAAGAAAATAAGAAAAGTTAGGGAAAGTATAATTTTGCCCTTATAATTAGCTCTTATAAACAGCTCTTTTCTTTCCTTTTTCATGTACAATGTGTATAGCAGTAACAATAAAAATAAGACATGATTAACCAATCAACTTGTTCATGGACAGAGAGAGAGAGTTAAGGGCTAAAATGTCTTTAAATAATTAATTATAAAAGTCTTTAAACTTAGTGTTCAGAGGTTACAGTTCCCCACACCACAAATACATTAGGTTGATTCACAGAGTGGCCCTCAAAAACCAGAAAGCAAATTACTTTTGACCAAAAAATATTTATCAACAGCATGTCAAGAATATTTCACAGGGTAGGATAGAACAAACAGAACTAATTCTCTGTGGACCTTAGCATGGTTTATAAATTGAGCAGTCCCCCAAAGAGAAGACCATCTCCCAAGTAAGTTGTCTGTATCAGAGGCTTTGAGTCATCTTTAATGAAGGAAGAAAAAGTTAAGACTTTTCTTCAGCATTTCCAATGTAAAAGGACTGAGCTGGCTGGAAAAACATCTTGAGTGTCTGTCTTGCATGGGGTTTTCAATCTTCGCTCGCCACTCCAGGTAAAGCAGGATCACCCTAGTGATCTCACTAAGAGAATGCTGTAATTCCTATCCTGATGGTAATTGCATATGATGATGTAGTACACATCCAATAACGTTTGTCCAGAAAATATGCCAACTTTGTGAAACATGGATCTGATCATATGAATAAACCTTTTTTTTTTTCTTTTGTAACTATCTATGTCTTTGGTCTAAAATGAAAATCCTGGCTTGACGCAGGCCTTTACAAAGGATTCCTTGCCCTGTATAAGCAGAATCATCCAATGATGATTCTGAACTTATCTAGGCAGAGGAAGTAGAGGATTGGAATACTATTTTATTCCAAGAAATGCTTTATAGCTTGAGGATAGATATGGTCCCAAATAACAACAATTGAGCAAATTCCATACCCAAAGGCAGAACATAAGGAAACCCCACAAACATATACCAAGAAGCAAATACTATCGTTAATAATAATAATTATTATTACAGCTATTATCAGAATGAGGCATTGATGGATCACTTGGGTATAATATATAATACATTAGCTAGAAAGAACCAAGGGTAAACTTATGTTTATCTTTAAAAGGCAGTTTGTATTCTGGTTTATATGTCATGAGTTACATAATTAACACTCATGATTACAGGATGCAGGAAGAGATGAAGACTTATACCTTTATTTCAGTTGCTGTATTGTTAATATCAATCTTAAAATTAATGATGAAAAGGTTAGCTATTTTAAATTATGGGTATTATGGGGTATGGTAAAATATCCTTGCAGCTTTAAAATAGTGGCATAAAATATATATTTAAATTATAGAACTCGTTATTGGACATTTCTGTCTATAAATGAATGATAAAATAAATATACAAAATAAAAAACAAAAAAAAATAGTTAGTGGCTAGAACCCACCTATCTTTCCTTGGAATGCCTGTCTCAATGCCAAGCCATTAGATCCTTCCCTGACCTTTTCAGGGCATTTTAATAGTGGTAACACCAAACCAGGGTAAAGGAGAAATAGTATCAGAAGGCTGAGAGGGAAAAAATGAAATGGGAAGAAAAAAGCGTTTGTATTGTTTACACCATCTAGTCTGGCAAATTTTACAGATGCTTTCCGTTTGCTTGGGATAGTTTATTGCTTATGTTATTTCTTTTCTTTTTCCTCCATGTGCTTCCCTCTACCAACTTTGGCTGAAAATACTTTGTATGTGTCCATACTGTAAGCCCTCATTTTTTTGTAGAGATTTAGTGTAGTGAAGAGCACTTTTTCCCCCCTTCTTCTTCCCCAAGGGTTAGGCACATCAATATTCTAGCTACTCACTTTCGAGGCCAATGGAAAATGTGCTAAGATTAAATAGACCTGAGTAACACATAAATCCAGTTTACACTGATGCAGTATGTTACATAGTTACTCACATCCTGAATTTCTGATGAGTGGAATACACCTTTTGGACAACACACTACTACTGAACCATCACTGACTACAATTCAAAGACAGCGAGACAAGACTAAACCCTAACTCTAGGTTCTCTACAGAGAGCATAATTTGCACAGAGCTCTCTTCATCTGTGGAGCTCTGTGTGCAAAGGATCTAGTCTAGCCATAGAAAACCAGGTTCTTTAAATATTCTCAGAGCAAACTAGAGCAATACTTACAAGCACATAGGGAGTGCCCTTTGTTCAGCAATATACTGTTTCTTTGACCCTCACTTCCCCAAATAGCATTTTTCTTTTTTTAATTATTCAGACTATTAATATAAATTCCTCCCTTTTCAGACTTCGTAAGTGCCCCGTTAGGAAGAAACCTTTCCTTTTTGCCAATAAATCTTTTAAAAAACGATGCTTTTAAATCCAGTGTTACGTTTGGTTTAAGTAGATTGGCCATATTTATCCACTATGGGTTAGCTGCAGCCACACTGGGCTTCTAAAGTAGTCAGAACACTCTAGTTTCCTTTTACCTCACATACAGAATTGTATATAAACAGCATATATCCCACAATGATAAAACTAGCAGCAAATCATCATTTTGAATCAAGTAAGAATAGTGCCCCCAAAAAAGATCCCCCAAGAAGCCTAGGCAAATCTGTCAAATGTCTCTCTGGTCAACCGAATTGCCCTTTGGATAACAGGTGTACCTAAGAATGTTATGAGACACTCTGTCGGGACTTTATGACCAATTGTAACATTTTAAGAAATATAATGGCAGTATACTCAGAAGAAAAATACTCCTATATACAATGATTAGAATTATTATCTAAATGTTTGTATCATGAACATGTGAAAAAGTCCTTATGGGCCTAAAATCTCAATGGACTAAATGCTATGATGTCTGGGGTTTGCTTCAAAATGATATGGTAGCAGCATAGGAAATGGCAGACCAGCCTGGGGAAGGGTCCATAAGAGTTCAGTGGAGTAGTGTGTCTATGTTCACATATTTGCAAGATTTCATAACAAAAAATCCAAAAGTATATACTGATTTGAACTTTCACTCCTTTAGTCATTATTGATTGATTCATTTACTCTTTATATGCAAGACATGGTGGGGGCATAAAAAGTAAAACAAAACAAAACAAAATAACCCCACAATACTCTTGTTGCATATTTAGATTAAATAAGTGATTCCTCTTCAGGAAGCATATATACTTATGTAAGCTGATGTTCATAGGAACCATGTAATTACATGTAAAATTCTTAGGTTAAATTTTGAAAGCAGGACACAAAATTATGTACAAAGTATGTTTACAATGTGTTTTTTAAAAAATATATCCTCAGGGGGAAACGAGAGTAAAGAAATACATCAATGGTTATTAATGATTGGATTTAAATTATGGAAATAATTACTTGTATTTTTCTTCATTTTACTCCTATGTGTTTTTCCAAATTATTTTTAATGAGCATGTATCATTTTCAAATGAAAATAAATTTTTATTCATTAGTGGATAAGATGTGCTCTCCTCTCCCGAGGAGCTTTTCACTAAAACAGAGAAACTACAAACACACAGCTTTGCCTAGATACTTTAAATCTTCATACCTAGAAGTGAAATACACCCACAGGAAAAGAAATGTCAATACAGATTTTTATCTGATCATAGAAACATAAAGAGCTTTCTGTGTGTTGTACAGAAATAAGGGAGGAACCAGCTTCTCTGCAAGCCAGAAAGAGTGAAATTCAGGCCATTTTTTGATGAGATCCTTTTGCGATGAAAGCAATGGGAGCAACAAATTTAAGTTACCAAGTAAGCCTGTCCCTTGAGACCTGACGCTCACTTATAGGAGTTCCTTTTTGGTCAGCATAAGAAATAAAGCATGGGAGTGGGGGGGTGCGAGTCGTTATAATCCTAAAGGCTGGAGGCCTTCACTGGTAAGATGGGTATGTTCAGAGAAACAGAGGTAGATGTGCGACAGAATGAGAAACAAAATTCGACAACTATGGATTATGTGCAGTAGATATGGGAAGTCCCCACTAGAGAGCTATCTTTATTACCCCAAGAGATTATTTTCCTCATTTTATGCACATTCATATAAAGTGAAGTCAAGAGTATAACTTTTAAAGGTTTGGATGAATATGATGTTCATGACTAAATAAGCCTGGCTGGAGCCAGGCAGAATATCATCAGATGCCAGGCAAGTCACCCCCTCTGGTCCTCCTCCCTCTCCAGCACACTGGCCAGGACATTTCAACACCGGCCAACCTCTAGCAAACGCTAAGCTCTTTTAGGCTCTTTCTGACTTGAGGATGCTTTACGAGTACACCCTTAGTCCTGACCTGCACTCTCCTCCCAGCCACTGAAATCTCAAGAACTCCCGAAGGCCATATACGATACCAACCTTTTTGAAACTTCACCAGTTTCCATGAAAAGACACACACACCCTCAAAGCTTTCAAAGCTAATCTTACTCACAGCTCTGGTCTTGGGCCTCTTGGCTCTTAAAAGAAGTGGCTATCTGTATTCATGTTCCTAAAGGACACTTCCCCTTCCATTTGTGGGTGTAAACAAGAGCAATCGTGTCTGATTTTAAGATTGATTCAAATGAAGCAAATACATTTCAAATTTTTAGCATATCATAGAATAATAATAAGCAGTTCAAAGTATCACAAAATGTATTCGGAAGGTTCTGTTTTTGTTTGTTTAATGCCAAAGCATCCAACGTTCCACGTGGGAAACACCAGTTTCCAACCTCACCACATCACCCTCTCTGTCCATTCAGGGATCTCCTTTGGATATCTGTATCCCTGGAGAGCCTGCCAAACAAGTCCTTTGAATACTTCTACCTCTGGGTGGCAAAATCATCATGAAATGTTTGTTGACATCTGTGACCAGAGGCTCTTGGGATCATGTTTCTAATCATTTTAAATGATGGTATTTCAAACAAACAAACTGGATATAAAATCTGTACCCTTCACCAATGTCAAAATAAGTTCTATTCAAATTTAGTATTTGAGGTGATGGACACACCACAACCTTTACATCGAATTCTTTTAGAGTCTGGGAGAAACACACTTGACTTCTTCGTACTTCAATATTGTAGACTGCCATTTAGGGATAACAGAAGTTACTCACCGGACAGCAAAGTTCTGAGGAATATCCAGTTAGTGATGGCGAAACATTCTGAAATGAAAAGAATACCATAAATGCTGGGCATTTAATAAATGCATGACAACACGATGATCATGGGAGAGAAAACACATCTGCTTCTCACCTTGGGATGCTGACTCAGTGATACTACACAGACAGTAAAGGAGACTTCCTTTTGGGAAGGACATACAAGTGTACACTGGGAAAGGGGTGTGTGCAGCTGTCTGCGTGCTCAGCTTTAAGGGCTCGAACCAGTTGCAACCAGTTGTGGATGACTTGCTGCCCATTTTTGCAATTCACTGTAACTTGTATTGGGAAAGTTATGTTTTATGGTTAATTATCCATGGTCTGTTTGAAAAAATAAATCAAACCATTGTGAACCACCAGGATTTGCAGCTCCATTTGAACTTTACTGTACTTTTGATTAAACATTTTTGTAAATAAAAACAAACTGGTTTCTTCTTGTTTTTGGTTGTTTGTTACTTGTGTTCTGGATATAAATATTGTGGCAATGGTGGGAGAACGAGTTATGGATTATTTACCCTTGGTTTCATGAGTTGTGAGTTACTGGCCTTATTCTCCTTCATGAGTATAAATAAATGTATAGTATTAAATTCCAAGTCCTGTAAGACAAATGGAACGACTGAACTGAAACCTTTTAAAACCAAAACCTTTTATGCTAAGTCACAGAGCAACAAAACAAACCCCAAATTAACATTTAAAAAGCTTCTACTGTGGAGCAACAAAATCCCCCAATATTATATAATCTGCATTTTAAAAACTGCTTGCCTAACGAGCAGCAGTCTATCAATGATTCCACATGCTTGTCTTCTCACTGCTTTTATAATTTAGAAGCCATAGGTGATTTACCAGAGTTCACCTCCCACCCTCAATATCACCACCAGAAAGGAGCCTTGAAAACAACCAGCATAACTAACTGAAGTAAAAATTGATTTAGAAAGATCTGGAATTATTGTAACTAAAAGTAGTGAACCTCTACGTAAAGAAGAACTTTATAAAAATTTGTCTATGGCCTTCATCCTGACACTTATATAAATAAAAGGAGTCTGAAACACAATTGTCCAGGGAAAACGAGAAAAGCTAAGATTCAAAGGACCTATGGCACAGGGCAAGAACAATGTGTTTGAAACCCAGAATCTGAAGCTCCCAACACATCTGCCTATGGCACTTAATGAGGACCACCAAAGTAGCTTGCCAAAAATTATGTTTTAAATGATCTACTCTTCCATGCAACACTGACCACTGAAAAAGACCTCTAGGAAACATAAAATTGCCTTCTGCGATTTGCTACTTTTATAAAGACAGAGACAGGATAATAAAGGCTTTCTTAAAAAATGGGGTGACCTGTCCATCGCTGGGACCTGAAGAGCACTGTATCAGATTTCATCTTACCCTTCCTTCCTCTCAAGGTTTGCTGCTCACCTGCAGAAGCACTGTGAAGGAATGGCTATGGAAGGTCCCTCACCAGCTCACAAAACGTGATAAAATATTTATGAAGGGGCTAAACTTTGCAAGGCACAGCTAGAGTAATTCTGCTTGGGAAGGTAAATCAGTGGCTAAGGTTCTTGTTGCAACATTTAAAAATATCTATTACTACAGCCAGCGGGGAGGAGAAACGAGGTTCAAAGTGTTATGAAGGATTTCTGAAGAGTTAGAAACTGTTTAAAACTCTCCCTGGCTTCTTGGATGCCTTGAGAACAGAAAGTTTAGGCCTGCCGGCCCTTCGAAGCCTGGATCCCACATCACCAAAGGAAAACTCAAAGTAGCCTATATGTTTCCAAGGTCCTGGTTACAACTGAAAATGAGGGCTGACCTGAATCATGTGGCAGCCATCGGATGCTGAAAGGTCAGTTCTGCCCTAAGTACGGTTCAGAGAGTGTAAAAACCCACTGAAATGAAAACGGAAGCTATTCTGAGAAACAGGCAGAAAAAAAAGTTCAAAGATTACTTGAAGACATTTTCCTCTATTTCTTTTATAATACACACCTTTAACTCTTTTTGACAACCAAGAAAACGCTCTAGCTATAGAATTCTACGTTTTCTCTTAAATCCAGGCAGCCTGTCTGAAACTCAGGATATACAAAATGACTCCTAAGTGCTTGGTTACAGATGAATAATCATGTTCAAATCGTATTATAAAGTATGGTATTTTATATGATGCAAGTATATACGTACAGAATTGCGTTCCTGGAATCCAAACTCAGCCATGACACATGGAGAGGGACACTCAGAAAATGTATACCTGGGAATATGATTTCCTGGTTTAAGAACAGAGTATTCTGACCAACTTTCCGTATTTTTCCACAAATCTACCTGAGCTATAGATCCTTTTAAGGAAAAAAAAAAAACAAAAACAAACAAACAAACCAGGAAGCATACTGATAAAATACCTAAAAAGTATATACGCGCTCACTCATTATACATTAAGACAACTAAAGATGCCCCTTTGTTGTCAGAGATACTGAGACACGATAATCCCAATCCTCTTGATTACTCAGTTGCTGCAAGAGAGACACACATTGAGGCACTGAGACCTTAAAAACCAGATAAAACTCTCCTGGCTAAGCTTTTTATCTTTATGCACCAGATTTTTCCATACAGAGAGAATCCTAAATTTAATAGCTAACACATAGGTGAAAGGTAAACAAAATAGGACATGGCCAAAATCTTTTTTTTTTTTTTTTTTAAGTGAAGGAACACTCACTGCTTACCTTCGGTAAAGTCAAATGAACCAATATCATCTGGCTTTTCCATCCAGAAGAAAATATGACTTGGAGGAATGTTCCTGATCTCCAGTAGAAGGAGATTCATTTCCTCGCCTCCCCATCTTGGATTGCATTATGAATGACAGGAACTAGTACCAGCCACCACCGCTCACACATATTTTCCCCTAGCAGATACCCAACAGTGCCTAGGCCTGTGCACCCATTTTATGAACATTTAATAGGCAGAAACTACAAAGGAAGAATAAAACAAAACTGGAAAGTCTTCCAACTTCCCTCATCAAGTGCATGTCTGATTCCCAGAGGACATCAGTCCATTAAGTGAAATAAAATATTATAAATGTGGACAGGAGACTAATAGACCTCATACAAATCTCACTGTGTTCCCACTTAAGCTGGGTAGGGAGTTATTCTGGTGAAAAAGTCGGGGTGGGGGGCGGTGTGGGAAAGGAGTGAAGGGCTACAAAGAGACAAAGAGACTTAGAGGTGGTGCAATGAATTCCCTGTGCCAGGGAAGAGTATGACAGAAAGTTCTAAATGGAAATCCCAGAAACTGCAGGCTCCTAGTGGAACTGTTGTTTAGGGGATGAATTCTATAGGGAGTTTGAACTAAGTGTCTGTGCTATAGCATCTAGATGTTTCTTCTTTCATTAAGACTTTGGAGTTTGTCATGAGAAAACAAAACAAAACAAAACAAAACAACCTAAAAAACATTAGAGCTTTCTACAGCCCCAAAGTAAAAGGCGAGAGAAAGACAGGGTTTATATAACTGGCTTTTTACATAAATATTACATCAGGATACATTTCAAACGAAAACATACACACACACACACACACACACACACAGCCGTCTTCCTTATTCTCTATTTTAAAATTCATTTCATACTTTAAATGTTGTTGATTTTTCGCAAAACAAGTAAAAACCAAGTCAGCATTAAACACCTCAGAATAATTTCAGTCTTGAATTACTTGGAAAATTCACCACATCATGGAGGGTCACAAAATCCTGTTTTAAAGTCAGCGAAGGCACTGACAATTATGGGATGTTTTGCTGCAGCCTAGGGCAACTAGAAATGGCCACGGATGTTAACGAACTCCCTCCTCAACAGTCTGAGAAAAGGGAAAAAAAAACTGTAAGTTTCCCCATCTGTTATTTCCTTTTTTTTTTCTTTTTGGCTGTGGAAAAGTAAAATTATGCAAGAGCTTTTGAATGTAAAGGCTGTGTGTGCTTTTTCCCTTTTTGTCTCTGTGTACCGGTTATGTGATGTTGCGTAACTGAGTACAGAGTAGGCGGTTAGCGTTTACTATTGATTTACACTATGCCATCTAATGAATTCATAGCACTAAAAAGAAAGGAACGAGAGGGGGAGGGAGGAAAAAGAAAGGAGAGGACAGCAAGAGGAGAAAGGAAGAACAGAGGAAAGAGAGAAAGCTTATTTAAAGACACAGTTCTAAAGCCTAGAATAGTTTCATTCTTGTTTCCTCTAGCTCTGACTTCTGGTTATTGTTCAGGTCTCAGAAAAATGGACTTTGAACTAGTGACCCCGATATTCCAACCTTATTTCTAACTAGGATTACTGGTAGGTAAATGTATGAAAGTACTAATGTGTCAAATTACTTGAAAGCAATTCCACTGTCAGACTTCTCCATGCGTACTTACTATCATTCTCTCTATGCATTTGTGCCTCTGTATCTGTGATAGCCAATGCTATAGTCCCACTAGTTTACCTAGTCCCAAATACTATTTGAAAGACACATGAGGCAAGTAGAAATACGTTCTACCTTGCCCATCTCCTTTTAAAATTGCATGAAGAATGCATTTAGAAATCTTTGAAGAGGTCACTGTTTTATTTCGGAAGAAGATAGGCCACCAATTATTTGGCTACCCAGAACTGCCTAATACAGGATAATCAAAATGAGAAATGGGCAAAAGAAGGAAAGCTTCTAAACTGATGAACAACACTTGAAAAAGAAATTCAAATGATTTCCTACATTCTGCCCATGGAGAGCACTTAAAATTTAATGTTTGACCAAGACAATGATAGACATTCCTAGCCCTCAGTGTTTCCCATGCCGTACCGTGAGTTCCTAAATCATAGGCCAGAAAGTAAGAGTGAAGTTGGTTCTGCTGCCAAGTACAGGACCTTCCTGTACCTGAGTGCCCTCCTATGACTGAGAACAACTAGTAGGGTGAGGAAGAGAAAGAGAAGTTCTTGTTACTAGCAGCCAGCTCAAGGACAAGGCAGGGAGCTTGTTTCCTTCCTCAGTGTGAGTTTGTAAATGGGGCCTAGGAAAAATCACAGCCAGAAGAAAGAATAAGAATGTGAGCTTTCATTTCTCATCATCCAATCATCTCTTTTCACCCAATTTAGTGTATTAAATATTAAACGGATGCCTACTCATCCATTTGTCAGGGTTACTTTAATAATGGATATCGTGTGTTGAGCACCTAGCACAGTGCCTGTTACATTCTCTATGCTCAGCAAGTATTTGTTGAAACCGTAAAATGATTATGGAGAAACATCTCTGTAAGAAAAGTATCTTAAAAAGCCTAAGAAAAAAGAAAAAAGAAAGCCTAAAAAAAACACATTCCCACGATTTACAGGAACTCTTGAGCTATGTTACACTATGATTTATCTGCAGACACAAAATGATGGTATAGAGGAAGTATCAGATAGTTATTTGGGGACAGTTGTGTTCAGTTCCATTTTGTTGGAAAAAAGCTTAACAAAAATTATAATGCTGATAGCATCAGCAAAGTTTTGTGTTCATTTCCACTAGCCCTTTTGGACTATTTTTCATTTCAGTCTTGGGCACAGAAAAGTCCATTTTAATTTCCACGGACACATTCTAAAGGAAAAGTCATGGGATATCAACAAAATTCATCTTTTAAAAAATACTGAGAAGAATGTAGCCATTTAGTAATGGGAGAGAATATAGCTTTTTGTTGAAGGGCAAGGCAGGTTGAGTTTTGATTAGGTTATGCAAATTTAAATTAATAGCAGGGCAACCAAGAATGTACTGATTTCCATTTTCTTGGTTAAACAGGAGTTTTATAAGAAAAATATTCTGGATTAGAGAGTCAGAAATGCCATCTTTCAATGAATTGGTGAATGAGACCTTTAGAGGAAAAGTTGCATGGGCAATCTCTCAAAAATTTCAGTTGAAGAGTCAACTAAAAGCATGTTTGGCAGTGGCAGCCATAGTAATTTTTAAATAGTGGGGCTACCATGCAATTAGCAAGGTAGTCCTTGCTAATTCATCTAGGAACGGGCATATACATTTCAGTCAAAACCTTCAAAAAGTTGTTTTTTGTTTTTTGCTTTTTTTACTTTGATCAATGATATAATCTAATCAAATTTAGCAACTTCCTTAAATAAGCATCCTGGCAGTATACTGACAAGACCATCCCACATGCTCTGCCATTTCATGGATTCTAAAAAATGAATAGGAACTTGCTTGGACCCCTCATTTTATTCATGAAGATTCTGAAGCTCAGAAGGTAAGCTTCTCAGGGATATGTATTTTGAGACAAAGCTGGAACTAGTAGCTAAAGCTCCCAGTTCCTCTCTCCACAGCATAGAATAAGTTAATATTGTATCAACTGAATCTTATTTTATTTTATTTTTGGCCTTTCTTTCTCTCTTTTTCAAGTTTTTATTTAAATTTCCATTTGTTTACATATAGTAAAATATTAGTTTCAGGATGAATCTAATTTTAAATGCCATAGAGAAAGATCTGAAAAGATTCTTTTATAAGAAATCTTTACATTATGGAACATTGTTCACTTTAAAGCTATTTTATACTTCATTTTTTATCTTTAATCTTCCCTCCTCTTTCCATTCTTGCTTTTATTCTTTGGATATTTGGATACAGTCACTTTTAACTCTCTTTCTAGTTCACTTATTCCCATTCCTGATCTCAGCTCTTTCCTTTCTCTCACTCTGCATCTCTTTCTCCAACTTTTGTTTATTACTCTTCCTCATAAAAATCATTGTTTTGCTCACGTGCTTTGAGATCCTTAGAAGTCATAAAGGAAGAAAAAATTTGCATTTAACATTATACAATACATAGGCTTTTCGCATATACTCAAATTAAAAAATAAAATCTGCAACATGATACTAACAGTGTAGAGGCTTTGTCATTGGATGTTACAGCTGTGTAAACCCCGGCCCTGTCAATGAGACTGGAGCCTATGTTATAAGGAATCTCATCAGATGGAGAGCAAAGCTCACAATCTCCACACCACTCATTTTCCACTTCACCATGTCACCTTTCTTTTCCCTGTCTTTCCATTCCGGAGATACAACTATTTTTGGACTGATTATGGCATAGCAGAAGAAGGTCCAGAGAAATCCAGTGGCTTAATGTGGCTTCATGATACTGGCCAAACCCTCTCAATGCCAAAAAAAAAAAAAAAAAAAAAAAAAGTCAGAAAGACTTACATACAAAATTTGCAGTTACAAGGAAAGTAGAGTCTGAGGAGATTAAAAGAGAACTTGGACATGAGAATGAGGTCCCTGGATAACAGGAATGTTGCTGCCAGAATCTAATTAAGATTGTATCATTGTTTCCCTTATAAAATGTTAACTCTTATGGGGTTTACAATGCAGCTAAAATGATCAGCTCTAGGCTGAACACAGCTCCAAATATCTTCAAGTGGGAAGTATTTTTTCCCCTCTTTATTCCCTAAAAGAGAAAACATAAAGCAAATATTCAGAAATTTCAGTGGTATTTGGATTCTGACCTGATACCTTTCTCCAAAAAAAGACTAGGTGCAGGGGCCTCAGTTGGTTAAGTGTCAAACTCTTGCTCTTGGCTCAGGTCATGATCTTAGGGTTGTGAGATTGAGCCCCATGTCAGGCTCCACCCTGAGCATGGAGTCTGCTCAGGATTCTATCTCTCCCTCTCCCTCTGCTCTTCCCTGGCCCTCTCTCTCATAAATAAATAAACTTTTTTTTTTTTTTTTTTAAAGAGTAAGTGCTAATTAAGGAGCCTAATCTACAGTGAGTTAAAGTGAACAAAATCCACTGTGGAATGAAGGACATTAACCTAGTATATGAGTGGGAAATAAAATAAAAGAATGTCCTATTATTGTAAAACGTTTAATGTGCATCACTTGGATAGATATTTCATCCATTTTATTGATGTGAGTAGGATTTTGGGAACACTGTGTTGAAAAGTCTTCCACTCCTGTTTGCTAACTAGGAAAACTTAACAATCATGGGAGGCAAAAATTCCTAATGGTTTCTTTAGATCTCTTCCTCCATATTCCCGTTTTCAGGGTGGGTATTAGATAACTAATAATTTTTTTAAAACCAATTTTTCTTATTTCTCTAGCATTGGCTGTGATGTCTAACAGCTACAGTGAATGCTCTGCCACTGGTGAGAAGGGACAGGAGGAGGAAATAACAGACACACATTAAAATTAATAGGCCAGGAGGAAACTAGCATTTATTTAGTACATATTACATGCCATGTACTTCATTAGCATTATTCCATTTAATGAAAACCCCCTGTGAAGTAAATAAGATTGGCTGAAGTCTCATAGATTAGCAACCTAGTTACAGAGCTGTTAGCTAACCTGCTTAAGGACACAGAGCTAATTAAAAAGTTGTGCAGGTGAGGATCAGGACCTATTTGATTCCCAGGCCCACAGGTACCATAAGGCACCACAAAGTCAGCAGCAGAATATGAAGCCATCTAGCAAAACAAAACAAAACACCCAAACCAACCCAAACCCATTCGTGCCAATGATGAGAGCCACCACATGCTCTAAGTAGGCGATGGGAAGAGTAAATGATTCCTAAAAAGAAACAGGTTCTTGCTTTGCTCTTGCTTCTGATAAATCCCTGTTTTCTAAATGTGTATCTGGAAAATGTTTTTTTGTCATAGAAAAGAAAACGCACGATTTCCCAGCAATCAGACCCAATATTTGAGTGTTTATGAAGATCCCTTTAAAGATTTATACTAAATAACTAGATCATAGCTAAAATATAATGCATATAAGATCAGATGGTTAGTACATCAACAATTTTAATATGACTGTGTGTATGCGTATGTATTTGGGTGTATATGATATGTGTGCATGTGTCTATAAAATTTTTTTTACTTGTCAAAATTTCTGGCAATTTACTATATAAAGTACTTGACAAAAGCTAAACAGATTAAATATGTTAAGCAGAAGAAAAGGAAAGAACAAAGAAAAGAAGAGGAATGTATGTCTGTGTGAGTGAGAGAGAGAGAGATGTCCTATTCCTAAAACCACTGGGATTTTTTTAATGTATTTTTTAAATCATGACTTGGAGAGAACTTAATAATAAAGTAACAGTAGCCAAACAGATTTGAAAGGATAAATGAACAATTCTTTAGGCAGCATGAATTTATTCCTCAACTTTTAATACGTTCTTATTGCTTTGTCCTGCCCTCCTTTTGTGCTTTAAGTCTAAATTTGATTAGGAGCAGGAAGGAAGAAACACTAACTTCTGGCTTAGCAGAAGCACAAAAGAGCCGAGATCTAGAACATCTTCCTAGCCTTCTTTTCTCATCCTTATAAGGAAAAGCAATAGTAAACTAAACAACAAAAAAAGCAACAACTTTTGACAGTTTTGCTTAGGCAAAAGCAAGATTTGTTTCAGCACAACTTCAAGGGCTTTCTTCAAATTTTAGCTTCTCTGGATGGTCTTACGACAAAGCTGAAGAATAGATGCGATCTGTTTAGGGAAATAGATGAGATCTGGAGGAAAATAGGAGGCGCTCCTTATTTTCAAACAGTATTTAAATGCATGACCAAGATATAACTTGCAACGTTAAAAAAAAATTACACAGTTAACTCAAACCTGCTAAAAATAACTCACAATACCCTCTCCACTAAAACAAAACAAAATAAAGCAAAAACTCACAAACAATTATTTTGACTGGTGAAAACAGTGACATGAAAGTAACAGATGGAAGCTCAGTTTTACTCACACAACACACTCACTAAACACAATTGCAAGCGTCCCCACAAAAATAACTTAACAATGGTGACTTTGGCCTTGTGCTTCAAAATATCTCTCTTAGGTGAGTTTCCTTACAGACTTCAAAGGGTGTGTGAAAAATAACGTTAAACCAACTGTCTGTCCAGACCTGGAAACAGGAAAGGGCTGCCAATCACAGCCTGCACACGAAAGGGATCTTGTCACCTTTGTCAAGTCCTTTCTCAGGACTGGAGTAGGTGTTCTTTCCCTATGTATGATTTCTTGTTGCCAGGTAGTATTTTCAAGAAAGGTGACATATCTGTACTCTTAACAAACAGCACACTACAGAGCATCTAAAAACTTTCATAAATCAAATAATTAAAAGTAACAAATCTTCCTGCTAATTGCTCCTCAAAGTTGAAAGACAGGTTATTTTCTTACCTTACACCGTGCCTTCTGATCTGACAGTGTCATTCAATCAATAATTTCAATGTCAGTTACTGATTTTCAACTCTTTTATTACAAAGACTTCAAGCAATAATGAAATGGTGCTGATCTGCTTGCTTTCACTCTATATAACATCTATATTTATATGCTTTGCTTCTATTTGGATCTATATTTATCTGCTTTATCTGCCTACAGTGCATCTGTTTCTCATACACACAGACATATATTTATATATATACACACATACTGTATATATATATATAGGTTATATATAAACACACATACCCACAAAAAATGTATGAATGTATGCTAGTGTGCTTATTTCAACAAGCATACAGGTGCATAAATACTCAGACACATGACAAATAGACCAAGAACATAGATGTACATGTAAACATAGTTGTAAAAGGAAAAAGCATATTTCAACAATAGATATGTCTATAGTCCTTGAGACTTACACACTCAGCAGTGACAGCCATAGACTACTCTGGGAAGGAGAAAAACTCTTCAGAAAGCAAAACTACCTAACAAAGTAGAGATTATGCGTCTGACTTACTCATTTTAAAGACAAGGAACAGAGACACTGAGGCTCAGAGAGAAGGTCCGCCAGCTTTCTGGTGGCAGACCTGGAAGTAGCACCCAGGCCTCTCTCTGCCTTCTGGATTAATCCTCCGCTATGCTGGCTTGAGATGATGAAAACATTTTTCTAAGACCCAATATCATCTTCTAATTTCCATCCTATCCTATTCTTCCCCTTTCTTTGCTGCATGAAATGGAAGCAATTCATTCAAAACACTTGGAACGGTTCCAAGTGTTTAAATGTGCTGTATCATTTCACCTACACAACAGCTCTATCAAGCAGGTATTCTTGTTCATGCCCATTTGACAGAGAAAACACTTGAGGCCTGGTTGTTAAATCGCTCACTCAAAGTGACATAGCTAGTGAGCCAAGAAGCCGAGCTCCTCTGATCCTCCACAGCCTGTGTTTTTCCTGCTGGATCGTAATGCTTTCCTTAATACAAGTCTGAATGCCCTTCAAACCCCCGAGGACCACAGCCTAAGCATCATATAAATCTAACAACTGGGCTGATGCGTAAGGCCTAAAACAGAGGTTCTGTCAGACTGAGATAAAAATAAAGGGAGCAGAACAGGTATCAGCTTCACACCCCTAGTATATAGCCCAAACCCTCAAAGAGAAAACCGAAACATGCAAAATTTGGGCAAAACAAAACAAAACAAAACAAAACAAAAAATCCACCCCAAGGGTAGTCTTATGTGATTTAAAGTCTTAATAACTTCTAGTGTATGAACATTTTATGTCCTTTTTCATTAAAAGATTAGAGCAATCTGATAAAATTGAATCAGATGGGAAATAGAGGCACAAGAAAGAGAAGGGAAGGTAATAAAAAATAAAAAGAAAGAAAGAAAGAAAGAAAGAACGAACCACACCCCTCTTCTTCTCTTGGGACAACATCTCCAAAAATAAATAGTGATAAAAAAAAATACAAAGCCAGTACCAAAAATTGGTATTTCACCCCCACTTGAGTGTTAAGAACAAATTCAGAAACGCACCCATGTCTATGGTAATTTCATACAGATTTCCTCAGATAGTAAACCAGTGGTGAGCTACCCCGACACACGGGAGTTTTACTAGTTGTTCAAGCTTACACAGCACCCAGCACTAGGAGATGCCATGTGGATTTGTGAAATTCCCTGGGGCATACTGCATCTATAAGCCAAGGAACAGAAATTACCCTGATCCATACATGCAGCTCTTCATCTGTGACATATTGATAATTACTCTTTATTTGTGAATTAAATCCAAGTTATAAAAACAAGTTTCAGACATTTGTCACAAACAGGGTGCATTTTACTTAACTCTTTCAGAACACCATCTCAATACTGTCTCTAGGAAATGGGAGCTATCCTTGAAAAGGATAGTGTGGAAGGGCAGCGTGGATAGGATTATGGGTGAGAGAGAGAGAGAGAGAGATTGGGAGAGAGACTGAATTTGAATCCCAAGTCTTCTACCAATTAACGATATAGATTTAGGCGCATCACCTAAATGGATCTGAATCTCAGTTTCATTGCCTATGGAATGAAGAATAAAACCACCGATTTTGTAGGAACATTGTGTGGATGAGAAAGAGTCCCACAGCAATGTCTCTCTAATAAAGAGGGGCATTAAATATTAAGTATTATATGTTTAAGGAGACCTTTTGGCTGTGGCTTTCTACTGCATAAATGATATGCAGTTCTTTTGGGAGTAAAAGAACACGTGAGGTCTTTTTATGCTGTTTTAATCAAAGACACACTTTTTGGTGATCAGGTATGTTCCAAGTGATGATAGAAATAAAAGCATTTCATGGCATAACATTTTCACTGGAAGACCTTAAAGTACTTAACAAACCCTCGACTTCTGCGATTGTGGCTCCTCTCATTTAACAACTGGGCCAAATGAAGCTCAGAGATACATCCCCCAGACGAATAATAATTTTTTAAAAATCATCACCAGGGGTGAGTAGAATTTCTGTCTTTAACATCTAAGCCACATAGTGTTCAGCTGAGTAATAACTGTGGCAAGGTCACAGACACAAAGGGCCATGGTTCCCCAGAGCTCTTTGAGATTATTCACTGAGGCCAGAACCATTAGATAATGCTGTGTACATCTGCTGAGATAACAAGGGTGAGTCAGGGTTAGGTCAGGGTTTCAGGTTAGAGGGGTGGGGTGAAGTGTGGCTTTCAGATCAAATGCTGACAGCAGTTTCATTTCAGCAGTGAACATGCCACACAGTATTTAATGTAGGAGTAAAGAAAAGAAGAGGCAGCCATTGGCGAGAGGTGGTGGGTGGGAACAGGGACCCGGTAGGGATCCAGCAGGGAACTGTGCCTCAAAGAGGAGACCCTCCCATGTGCATACATACTGAGAAGCGGACAAAAAAGCGCAGGGTGCAGCATAAATCCTGCTATCCCAATAACACACACAGATGTTCCATCATTGTTTTCTTTTATGCACATTTTAATTAAGAGATCAGAATCAAGCATTAAAATGTTATTAAATGGCTTGTTTACATTTTCACTATATGTCATTTGTTATGCATTTTCAAAATGTGTATCTCTGCAGAAGGGCTATTTGGAATTTTTATGTCACTGTTACAATCCTCCCTCTAACTCATACCAGTTTTAGGAACTGTCAGAAAGCCTGTTTGGTCCATGCAGTGCGATGGGCACTCTGGCTTCTTTAATTCTCAATCAAGCAATCCTTGGCCCCCTCACACCTCCCTGCAGTGTGACAAACCACACTGGCTCTATGGTACTGGCTCTCCAGGATGTCCCAGGTCCACAGCAGCCTTTCTGATTATTCACAAGAGGCCCTATTTTTAAATATTGTCCTGTTGTCCTCACAAGAAAACAGAGCCTATATTCATGTCATCGCCTTCCCCGAGCAGTCTTGAAAACCTCAGGAATTCAAAGCTACCACATGGAGGAACCTGGCCTCCTCCCAGTGGCACAGACTGACCCGGAGGGTACACAGTGGGAAAAGTGGGAACGAGATTTTTTATTTCTCTCCCCATGCCATCACTTACGTCTAGTCTACCACTTATCTCTATTTACTCCTGCAAGAATCCCTTGAGTTTCTCCACTGTTACAGAGTCAAAACAGATACCCAAACCTTCCCTTCTCCCAGACTCCTCAGATAGGAAGACTTATGCACACAGTCCACCTGCAAGTGTGGAGCACAGGTGTCCTATAGTTGGCTTTCCCATATGGTCTAGTAAGCCCACCTTTCATATTGTGCCTTATGACTCATGGTGCCTGGAATTGTAAGGCAGAGGGCAGGACTCATGCATGTTCAGTTCAGTGCCTAACATACCGTGAGTGCTCAATTAGCCCAAATAAGAGAGGTGGGTTTCCTCTTTTCCTTCCTTCCTTCCTCCCTTCCTCCTTCCTTCCCCTTTCTCTTCTTTTCCCTTCCTTTTTTTTCTTTTCTCCTTCCCTCCCTCCTCTCTTCCTTCCTTTCTCTTTGTCCGATTGTTATCTAATATAAGCAGAATGCCTGTACACAGCAGGCACAAAACAGGAACACATTCTAATCCACTGTCAGATTATATTCCTTAAACTATCGCATTTGCAGCATTACTGATCTACAAACACGTTTCCGTAACTTTAAATATAACGTTGACATAAGAGTTAAGTTGAATTTGCTGTAACTGTAACCAGAGAGGATGGCGAGAAAACGAATGGCACACTTTAAATGGAATTTTCTTTTAAAAGGCAAGTTTAAAATGTTACCACAGAAAGAATAAAATTGGTAGAACTCTCTGGAGAGCATCTTAGCAACATGCACCAAAACTTAAAAAGATATGAAATATTAATGACCCCAGAAATTTCACATCTAGCAGTTTATCTAAAAGAAATAACCAAAGATCTACACAAAAATTTAGAATCTAGAGTTTTTATCATGGCAGTATTTACTACCATTGTGAAAATTTGGAATCTTTGACAAAAGAAAGTTAAGTAAGTAAATGATCATACATCCATATATTGGAATACTATGCAGTTATTAAAAATCATATTTTGAATACCACTCAATGACATGAAAATGATTTTGGAATATTGTGGAATATTTGGAATATTATGGAATAATTAGGAAATTAAAAGGTGTATTAGCCAACAATATGGAAAGGTTGATCTATTATTTAAGTAAACCTTGCCAAGTTAAATATTTTTTTAAGGTGTGATAAATGTGTACACACATAGTGAAAAAGGTCTGAAAAATATATATGGAAACATTAAAAGTTGTTTCTGGGCAGGACAATTTTAAGTAATTTTCTTTCTTTTGAACTTTTCCATAATGAAAGTTTATTACCTGTGTAACAAAATATTACTTAAATTATTAATCTACACAAAACTTCCTTCCCTAAGTGCCTAAAAAGTGACTTTCTATGAGCATTTTTATGCCTAGGAATCTTCCCTCTCCTGTTTTTATAGGTATTATGTGTTGTTTTCAAACATCTAAAGTGTTTGAGATTACTACATAATTATAATAGATACTCTTATCTCTTAAATAGAAACCTTTAATAGTTTATGATTTTAGTCTTAGGCTTCTCCTTAGAAAAAATTCTAATGGCCTGTGAGTTAATGATGTGGAATCTTTGGAATCAGAACTGAGCTATTGTATTTATTTCTCCTGAAGTCCTAAATTTCGCATTCAATTTAGGCTTCATTATAGCAATTCATATCACTGAGTTATATTACGTAGGCCTGCAGCATAACACTTTGCCCTTTTTGATTTCCAAACTCTTGTTTATTTCACCAGCGCTATATCTGTTTCATAGATGCTGATGCTATAGAGAATACATGAAACATAGTCAGTCATTCATGAAAAATCATCATAGGTTTGGCCAAGTAAAGAGGAGTTCACTTGAATGCAATCTAATTCCCTATGCAGTGTTCGATGTAATAATTGTGGTGTTTCTTGCACGCATGGATCCTAGTAAGAGATACCACTTCTTCCACAGTTTTTACTCACACGTACACCCGCACCTAGCTATAGGTTACTATGTGAGGGACTATTAAGTAGTAAGAAAACGGAGGAGCCATAATAGGTCACAAGTGATTTCAAGTCATAAAAGAGGTAAAGGACGTATAGTCTATTAGTACCAACAGAAGTACTGGGTGGAGATGTGCAAAGAGGCCAAGTCCTGCTAACCAGTCTACTAAAGTCCCATGAAGCCCTGCTGCAAAGGTCCCTGGAACAGCCTTGCATCTGGAATGCCCTCAACAAAACCTCTCCTTAGAACTCCTTTATTGTGCCATGTACATCTCAAAAACATATCCTTACCACTGAGCCAACTGAGTCTCTAGTCCTTTAAAGAAAATAATACCAATAACATCAGACATCCAAACTTTGACATTTCAACAGAATCCAAAAGACAAACTTTTTTAAAGCTTGAGTTTCTTATTTCACCATAGAAATTTTAAATTGCTAAAGTGTAGCATCACAAGTTTCTATGTCAAGTCTACGGAATTATAAATTTATCTGTAAATGATGTACAAGGTATGTAGGGCAGTGTGGCAACCAGGTACTAAGGCAGGAAGTTACTCTTGAAACAAATTTGCAGACTTCTGGGTTCCTACCAGATAATGGCAGCAAACTAAATTTGAACTATCAAAACATTCTCTATAAGTAATGTAGATCAACAAGGAGAGAAATTAAAACCACTTCTGTCTATAGCATAACTAAAAGAGAAAACTATACGCTTCAATTTCTGCATGAGTCATGAAATAAAATGGAAGCCAGAGGAGCCAGCTTTGGAGCCCCTACTAGAATGATGACTGGAGAAAACTCTAGCTAGGAGTCTAGTAGGTCTATTTTCCCTAGGAAATAATCAAAGCTTTAAGAAGGAGGTATGTTCCAGAACAAGCTCCCTGTGAAAAGTACAAATGCCAGGGTCCTCCCAAAACCTATGGAATCATAATTTCCAGAAGTGATAGCCAGGCATCCATATTTCAAAACTCCAAAAGTGATTCTGAAATAACTCTAGAGACAAGGTCCAATATGCCACTGGGTTAAGTTTAACATTTATAAATTCATCTTCCCTAACTTCACAAACACACAAATTCTTTTCTTGCCAGGGTAATCTCCTTGTTCTCCAACCTTGCTTTCCCTCTGAGGAGAAAGTGAACTTATGTCTTCATACATCTACTCTCAACTTCCCCAATATGAAATACAGTGCGTGCACCTTACTGCCTGTTTAAATTCTCCCCACTTCCAAAATTGGGTTCAAGTTTTACCTTCCTTCTAACTCACATACATGCCACCTCCATTGATAAAATACAGAGTATGTGCTTTCCCTTCTGTCTTATATCATTATGGATACAATAATTTATATTTGTCTTACATTTCATTGAGATCATAAACCTCAGGAAGTCTTCATATTTTTTAAAAATTTTATTTATATATTTGACAGAGATCACAAGGAGGCAGAGAGGCAGGCAGAGAGAGAGAGAGGGGAGGAAGCAGGCTCCCCGCTGAGCAGAGAGCCTGATGTGGGGCTCCATCCCAGGATGCGAGATCATGACCTGAGCCGAAGGCAGAGGCTTTAACCCAAGCCACCCAGGTGCCCCTTCATATGTTTTCATTAGGAACTCTTTTCTATATACATCTGGGACTTTCCAAAGACAGCAGAATAAATGAAAGTAGCACCTGTGTATTCATCATCAAATGACATAGGGGATACATATTTACTTCAAAAACTGCTCAGAATCCATGCATTGCACTCTGTGAGCTTACATTCTAAAAAAAATACATAGGCAGAAGTGAAAACAAAAAGGATAAGAAGGGTTTGTTTCTCTAGCATTAATCCTTCTTCTGAGTTCCTGAGTCATCTATCCAAATACCTACACAATTTCTTTACTTGGGCCAGAATTACAAAGTCAACATGTCCCATATTAACTCATAATTATCTCTGCCCCCAAATCTGCTCTTTCCCCTATATCCTCCATAGCTCCCAACTCCACAGAGTTCACGATATTGCTATTCATCCAGTTCCTAACAGCAAACACCAAGGATGCATCACACTTGAGATATCTCTTTTCAATCTAGACCACATCAAGACCCTCATCAATTGCTTGCAAATTACATTGAAATTATTCAGAATTGAACTATTTCCCTTCCCCTCTGCTCCCATTGCCCATCACAAACTGGACTCCTAGAGTAACTCCTGACTGGTGTTCTAGTCTGCCTTTGTCCCTTTTAGCCTATTTTCCAAAGAGTAGCCAAAGATTTTTTTTTTAAATTTTTAAACTAGAGCACATATCATTTTTTAAACATTTATTTTTACTTATTTGAGAGAGAGAGAGAGAGAGAGAGAGAGAGAGAATAAGCAGAATGGCAGAGAATCTCAAGCAAACTCTGCACCAAGCATGGAGCCTGACATGGGGCTCAATCCCATGACCCTGAGATCACAACCTGTTTCGAAACTGAGAGTAACCAGGAGTATACACCCTTTCTAAAGCCTGCTAACAGCTTCTTGTTGGTCTTTACCATAGCCTGTGTGATCTGATCCATACCTAGCTATGTGATCATTCATGCTTTATTTCACTTGAGCCACACGTTTCTTCTTTTCTTCCTGGAATATTACAAGTTGTTCTTACACTCTATAGTATCTATTACCTGTGCCCCAAATCCTCTTCCTCCTGATCACCACATTCTTAGCTCCTTCTCATTATTTTAATCATTGCTCAGATGTCCCTTGCTTAGCAAGACCTTCACTACCTGCCCTATCTCAAAGGGCACTCTCTCCATCATCTATTTTTACCCCCGTATGCTGTCTTGTTTTCTGCCTAGATCGCATCATTATTTAAAATGATATATTTTTGCTTATTTAATTATTGGTTTCTCTCTCCTTTCATTATAAAGTAAGCTTCCTAGGGGACTTGGGTTAATTTATCACTATAGCCCCAGTAATTAGAACAATGTATGAAACATTATAGGTGGCTGATAGATACTAGATGACTGAATGAATACATGCATGAATAAAGTGTTCCAAATCTCATCCCAGTCATATCATCTTTAAATAGAAAATTTTTATTCTGCATGGTGTAGTGGCTGCTCTGGATTGTCCCAGACGCCTCTGTTCTTTCCATCTGACTGCATAAGCCAATCTGGGTACCCACCTACATGCTGCATCTCAGGTCTTAGAATACAGTTCTTGGGAAAAGTGAAGTGAAATCAGATAGTTAACTAAAACTAATGTCTCCTCTGAGTCTATAAAGGGAGGTGTTTTCCCAGCCCAACCAGTCCTCATGTCCTAGGCTGGTGCAGAATGCTAAAGTGGCGATCTTGAACTTGAAGGACTTCTAATCTGGAGGGGGAGTGGGGGTACTCTTTTGTACTCTGTTTTGTGAAACCACCAAGTATGACTCATCTTTGTGTCCACAATGTTCAGAACATTGCTGAGCAGATAGTAGAACTTCAATAAATGTTTATTAAACAAATGAACAGACTGATCTATGAAACACACAATAACAATTTTAAGTGCTAGTCTTCAGTCTTAAGCTTTGCGACAGTATTAATGAATCTCAGCATCTCAATTAGATGGCTCCTTTATAAAACTCATTCTTGCAGCTTTTCCCCCGCCTTCATAGATTAAGCTGAAAAACTCCTTATGAAGGACCATGTCTTATCCTTGGTTCTTAGCAGTATGTCTGGCTGCAAAAGGAGAAAAACTCCAAAGCAAAGGATAGAGAAGTTAGAAGTCCTGGCAGGAATCAGTGAGTATTAAAGAATGCCAGTCTGACATGATTATCAGATGTTAGGTGATGAAAATCATGCCAACTAACATATGGATTCCTACCCTGTTTCTATGGAAGATTTGAGCTCTAAAATTATTTCCTGAACACAGGGGATCAGAGCTGATGCTGATTATTTACTATGAGACTGCTACTTTCCAGAATATTGCTGATCAAAGTGCTAGGCACTCAATGCATGAAAGTCTACACCTCTTTACTGCACTCTCCTATAGTGAGGTAGAATGCTTCAGCAAAAGAATGTTATTAAAAAATAGTTCCCAACAGCAGGTTGTTCGCTAAACATAAAAGCCTTTTCAAATACAAGATGAAACAGATCATACAACTATTACATCAATAGGCCTCAGGGTAACTGACTGCCTTGGTTTACCAGAGACTAAGACTCCTAGAATGTGGGACTTTCAGTGTTAAAATAGGGAAAGTTCTAGGTTAGTCAACATGACCTGGCCACCTAATCCTGACATAGCATGTTAATTTAATTTTCACATGTTCATGTATGTCTACATATAGGAGTTATACATGGATGTAGACTATCGTAGACATTGGACATTATCTGGCCACAAACATGAGAGGATTAAGGAGGAATCTGCCTGTGTTGTTCCAGTGTACTATATGAAGTACAAATCCCTTTTTTAATTTTCTGTCTATGCCCCTTGCCCAATGTTGGACCTCTTTCTTATGTTTTAAAATTCTATGCTTATATTGATTTTATTAAAGTCAAAGGATATTAATTTGGAGTGTTAGGACAATTTCCTTTTCTCCAGAAGAAAGGGAAAAGTGAGAGCAGCAATGGAGATTGGTCTCCATTGACGCATGGACTCATCTGTTTTTTACAACCCCAAATGTGGTAATTTATGACAGTGATGTCACTGTAGGGAATTAAAATTTTCCTAACCCAGAATGTGTGTTTTCTACGTATTCCAGAACTGAACACATGCAGATTAAGTTCTAAAATCCACGGTGAGACCTATCAAAAGCATTCTAGCCTGAATTCTGCTGAGGTTTTACTATAAGACAAACTGGGACAGCCCCTCATTGTTTCCTCCACATCCCAGTGGCCCCCTCACAAGCATCATCTGGTCTTAGTGAGGTCCAACGTAGTAGCCAGTCTTTGGGCAAGGAATAGTCTTCAGAATCTGGATTACAGTCTGAAAAGTATTGCATTTTGCAGTGTTTACAGTGCCAGGCTTTAAACATTGAAGGGCAACATCTTTCTAAGTATCTCTGGTCAGTCTTAGCAACTAGACCTACTTTTGAGGCTCCATTTCTTTTATGTCTTTTAAATTTAATGATAAAGAGGAAAGATCTAAATTTATAATACACATGAAACAGTGAAATTAGGAAAAAAAATTCTATTTGATGTGAGTCTGTTTTTTTTTTAAGCTCCCATGACTAAAAAGATCAACAGTTACCTACATTTGTAATATTTATGCCTCCCAGACTCAGTGTAATGAGTTTCATCTCTGATCGAATTTTTATAACTGACTTTCATTTACCTGTGAAACAGAAAGCTTTGGTAGGCTCTTGCCCTAAAGAATCAGATGCAAAAGTTAGTTCTATTGCAAGGAACAGCAGGGAGGGAAAAAAAAAATCACCCTAATATGCTGCTCCTGTATTCATTCCTCTGCTTTTTGCAGGAAAAGAAAGCCATGGCTCTAGATACCAATACTGACATAAGTGAAGTACAGAGGACTGAGGAAGCAAAACCTGAGAAACAGAGTCTTCTGCTCTCTTCCATGAAACTGTGGTGCGTTCTCTTCACTTTGGCCAAGTGCCCAGCTAAGAGAATTCTCCCTCAAGATGAGCATGTTTCAGAGCGAACCCTTAACTGTTGGTTTCAAAAAGCCCAACCTTACATTCTGTTTGGAGCTTTGGTGAAGTAGGTAAGCCAAAACAGAGGAGCACGACTTCCTTCATTAAACTGGCTGGAACCCAGGTTATACTAATTCAGCCTAAATAGAAAACCTCTGCTTTTCAATCCCTTTGTTCTCTTGGATGTCACAGCTCCCTGCTCTATTCGCTTCCTTTTATAGTCTTTCCTCACCAAGCATTTCAGGAAAAAAAAAAAAAAAAGCTAAATAAAGATCACAGCCTGTTCCATTGTGTCCCCTTCTTCTTCATCATCTTCTTTTCCATTTGTGCAATGTTGTGGCACCTATTAACTACCAATGTTTTCAGAATGACATTATACAAGGTGCAGGCTGTACCACTGTGCCCTAAAAATATCAACAACTGCATTAGTCTCACAATAATTAATGGCAGGCATTATGCAAATGACAACTTTTTCGCTGCAAAATAATGACATTTCTTCATTTTGAGCAGAGTTATGCAAAACAATGAATTTAGGATGATAAATCACACAGGAGAATTAAGAAAGCCATAACGTTCCTGCCCAGGCAGGCAGAAAGATAGACAGACCAACAATTTAGAAGACATTGTTTGTTCTCACACCACTATAAAAAATCATAGCCAGTCGGCCATTAATGTGTGTGGTTTTTTTTTTTCCTTCTCCCCTTTAGGCAACAATGCATAAGGGGATGCTAAATTCTAGCAATTGGATCATTACAAGTCACAAGCAAATTTTTCTTTATTAACCTTAATAAGTCATTCACTCAGAGACTATAGTCATCAGGCAAATAAAAAGTATCACATGCCATTCTGCTACACATTAACTAATTCCTTATGCAAACATCACAACATATAGCAATTACTGCCGCTCAAAAAAACAAAGTCATTTTCAATTTATTTTATTGCTTTTATACTTGGCCATTTCCTATAGCACATTATCGTTTCTTTCCATAACAACCCGAGGTGGAATGGAGAAGAATTTCAGCAGCAATGAGCACTTCCTCTAGCCACCTTTGTCATACCTTTTCCCCTTCAGAACCTGCCAAAACAGGTTGGGAATAGCATGTGTTCCTTCCCAGCAAATCTCCACTGCTCTAATGGGAATGGCACTTTCAGCCCCGGCCCTGTGACAAAGCAGATAGGGAGTCAGCAGAATGGGTTGTCTAACTATCACCCACATTTGCTACCATAATGCTGACCGCTTTCCATGATTCTGTAGAACAAGGTTAAGTGGCAGGTTTAGATCTGCCACTAACAGGTGAACATAAAAGTCAATATATTCAGTGTTCACCTGAGAGATGCCAGTTATGGTTAATGAGAATTATGGGGCTAGTTCGTCATGCTCCATTCAGCACATAACCTGTCCCTTCAAGAGTTCAAAGTGAAGAGCAATAACAAATATGAAACTCCACCCTCCAATGTCAAATAGGCCCTCTTTGTTTTTTCTGTTTTATTCTCCAACATTATTTATCCAAGCTCTCAGGATGTGAAACAAACTCTAAGTAAACCTTACACATGGCCAATAGATTTTTTTAAAGCCCATTTTACAGATTGACAAGTGGCTTCCAAGCAACCAGGGGCTTTTCACGAAGTTGAACAATGAAACAGATCAGATCCGACTAACTCTCCAATGTTCTAACCTCTGAAACCATAGTAGTCTCTTTCTCATAATCATGAGCACTCCTTCCTGCTAGTAAACAATTATGCTGTAAACAGCCTGTACATGTCCCTGTTCACACAATAGGATCATCATCTCCCTCTGTTCTCCTAAATCCACAATACATTCCCCCCTTTTAAAGGTAGAACATTTCCAAAATACACGAGGGAAAAGCTCCCTTTTCCGTTTCTCTTCCTGAAGGTAATAACATTTTGCAGTTCTCCTTAAATAAAATCCAGCCCATGCTGGATCAATAAGAATGATGCCCATTTCCCTAATGGCAGCCGATTGCCATTTGCTATTCAAATCAGACTAGATAAATTACAGTACATGCCAGGGAACAGGCCAGTGAATTAAGACAGGCCTCCAGAGGACCAGCAATATTATTAATCTTTTAAGACACTATCATATTTCTTCTTGACAGTGTGCGTAGACTCACAGACACACTGCACCCAGATTGAAATATCAGCTGCTGAAAAAATCAATAGTGTTAGAAACACAATAATTTTTGGTCTGCAGGGCCTACACTAAGCAGCACTTTTACCCTTCCATGCCATCTCTTCTCCTACTTCCCATTTCCGATTTTCTTCTCCTACTTTCTTGCTCTTCCCTTCCCATTCTTTGGTTTTAAAAGCTGGTAAGGCCAAATGATAAGATACTACAAGGGGGTTTCCAACACGAACACTGGTGATTGTGGTGAGAGCGTTGATTTTCCATGGGCTATTCAAAACGCAGTATCACTAGACTAGTAAAAGGTTTTGATGTGGGACTGTTACTCCTATGCACTTAATACAGACCCCCAACCCTATGCATTTGGTTCTGTTTTATGGAGAAATGCAGATATTTGGGGGAGGTGGTCAGACTTGAGGAAGCAGGATGAAAAGAAATAAAAATAATGGAAACTGGATCAAAAATTTTGTAAAAAAGGAGGGGGATTCATGGAAAAGCGAGGGGGAAAAGCAAAACAAAACTAAACACTACAGGAGAGGTAAATAGGGAGCACTATGGGTGGGAAATTATATATTTTGAATTATATCCTAAAATTCTGGATTTCATTCCTGCCTCTGCTATTTACACACTGTATGATTTTGCCAGCTACTTAATCTTTAGAGCCTTGGTTTCCTTACCTGTTAAGTAAAACAGTATCACTATCTACCTTGCAGCAGTCTTGTGAGGGTTAACTAATAAGATACGAGTGATTTCTAAATAATACAGAGCTTTATCAATGGTTGAAAATGATATAAATTTTATTTCTATTAGAGAGGGATTTCTGAAATATGTCTGTTATTTTTTCCTTTCTGGAACTAGAACATCATAAGTGGACTTTAGATGTTATCAATAAATAAGTAGGCTGATATAGAAATGTTATTTTGGGCCAATTACTGGTAGCTAATAGAAATTTGACCTAGAACCAAAATCTGTTGGATCTTACCCAATACCTTTTACATTTTACCAGACTGATTTTGTCTCTACATCTCTTTTTACTCCAGATTTGAGGCTTTGATTCTTAGTTGTGTTGTTTTTCAACTGGGAAAGTGGATTAAACAAGCACAAAACATAAAACAAGATGAGAAACTTTGCACAAGACAAAAAACTTTGTGTATTCATGCTTTGTGTATCTTTATATGATACTCTCTTGATTCCAAGTGTCTCTCCAGTTACTTTCCATTTGTCTTATTCCTCTCCTGGAAAAATTTATTGAAAGAACTATCTATATTAGTGATGACCATATCTTCACTTCCTATTCTTTCCTCAACCTACTCCAATGAGGTTTTTATCCATTCTACTCTACCATGTCTGCTCTCGTCAAATCCAATATTCACATTTTCATTCTCATTTTACTCAACTTCTCAGCAGCAATTTAAGATGGTTAACCACATCCTCCTACTTGAAACACTGTGGCTATCTTTTGGGACACCTCTCTTCCTAGTTTTTGGTACTACGTTATTGGTCACTTAAAATCTAATGTTTAAATTTCTTCAAATTTGAAATCTATTACTTACAATTCTATCTCAAGTGGCTTATGAGTTGGGATAAACACAGCATATTTGGTAAAACAACAAACTCTTAGGAAGTACTTGTGAGATATTCAGGTTTTGAACGTCTGGTTTTATGACTCTGAAATGCAGAATGGAGCAGAAAATCTAGCTCTCATTTTGGCTTCAAGCCCATTTATTCTTATAGCAAAAATTATTAACAACTTCTGAACTTCCATAAATGATCTTTTAACCAGAAACTTGCCAAGCAGATTTCTACATATGGCCAACTCATAAGAGTATCTTTAATGGTACAGAATTTCAGAGAACTCCATGTTAAATTTGAAGATCCCATATATGCAGCCCCTCACAGTTCTATCAGATTTACTGAATTGCCCCCAGTTTCTCCAACAATTGCTCCTTGAGGTTTTCCTTGCAAAAAGCTGAAAACCCTTCCCAAGTAAACTAAAATAACCTGAATATGGTTTCATTTCTAGGTTGTACCCATGAACCCTAGCAAAACATGAAGATTTCTCATAAGAACACAAGATAAATGCTCAAGCAATCATCAAATGGAACTTGAGTTCGTCTTTGTGTCAGACGAAGAAACAGCCCTTTCTGACTTACGGATATGGCTGAAGGGGAATACCTGAAAAGAGTGATTTCTCTCCACATCTGTCTTTAAGTCTTGATAACATTGTACCATATAAGGTCACTGACAATGTAAAATATCATAATATAGCACAGAACTAATCAAAGCCTAAAATTATCCAAATAAACTATTTAGAGAGAATCTCAGCAACTTCTTTTGAATGTGATATTACCAAAAATATGAATAAAGGGTATTTTCTTAAGGAAAAAAAAAGGGATGTTCTCATTATTTGCATGTAATTTGCCACCCAAGAGGAGACTCTGGCTTCCCTTTCTGCTTAAATTCTTCCACAGAGTCGGCTTGCCAGGCCTATAACCAAGGTCTTTCTTTTATCTAGACTAGAACAAATATTCCATTTTGAGTCATGAAAACATATCAGCAAAATTCCCAGAGTAAATACTTTTATTTAATTATATACATATATTTATTATTTTTTATGAGCTGTTCCACTAAGTTAAACTTTAACCATATTAATCCAGGGGGAAAAATCCCTGATTGCCAACCAACAATTTTGTAAACAGTTATCTCATGAGTTAAATATTAACTTGAAAAATTTAACTCAAAACTCCAAACAAGCAGGAGGAGCCAAAAGGCCATTAGGAAGGAGTAAAGATTTTACTGCCTCTGCTTTATCAGATACCCTTGAAAGAGAGTGACAGAATTAGGCAAGGGAGTATTCTGAGGGCAACTAGATGATGTGTGGAGTTGGGGGTGAGGTACGCGGAAGCATGAAAGGAGTCTGAAAGACACCTACTGCTTATCATCAAAATCTCAAAACTGAGAGCAAAGAGGTCAGACCTCATGGAACAGAAAATCCATGGGAATATGAATTCACTGATAATATCCACAGGAATTCAGGGCCAGTTAAGGTATGTGCTTGAAGAATATGGACACTTTTTTTTTTTTTTTTTTTTAAATAAACATAGGTAAGCTATCCAATATAAGGCTAGCTGGCTCATATTGCCTGCCTGTTACTAAACCTTATGTGGAACATTCTGGAACCACTCTCTCATTAGAAACCGTGGAATTAAGACTGATCTGCCTGTCCTGGTTCCATCTGATAATAAATAAAGCTGAAATGTTTCTGTGTAGTACTGGGTTGTTAGGGACTGTGATTTCAAGTACTAACCCACCATCACTGTCTATCAATTCATTCCCTGATTAACAGAAATACACAACTTAAGGAAAAATTGAATCTAGGCAGTTGAACCAATGTCTGAATGATGTTATCATAATTATTGTCCTCTGGTTAGATTTTTGACTCAAAAATTTCAAGAAAATGCACATATGTGGCTAGTAATTTGCATAATCCTGATCTCTGTGCTATAAGATAGAGTTGATTTCTTTTTCATGCTCTTCCAGGAGTGGTTAGGAACTGTTAGGATTCTTCTTGTATGTCTGTTAGGATCAGTCCTGTCGGCTGATTAAAAAAAAAAAAAAAATCATCAAGAAAGACTCTTTCTAAGGGCACCTGGATGGCTCAGTTGGTTCAATATGCGATTCTTGGTTTTGGCTCAAGTCATGACCTCAGGATCCTGAGATCAAGCCCACTTTGGGCTCCCCATTCCCTGCTTAGTGGGGAGTCTGCTTCCCCTCTCCCTCTCCCTTTGCCCCTCCCCAACTCATTTTCTCTCTCTAAAGTAAATAAATAAATTAAAAAAAAAAGACTCTTTCTAGTGAAGGTCTTTTAAGGGAGACTCCCATCTGCCCTGTTGATGGGGTGAGGTCAAATAATGTGAGTTGCTCAAGAGAAGAGTGGGATTAGACGAAAAGAGAGGAGATATAAAAATATAGAAAGAATAATCCTTAGATACACATGTGTATCTTATTTAGACATAGGAAAAATGGTACAGTTTATCAGACCTGACTATAGATATTTTTAATTATGTATTTAATACATGACTACAGGCTTACTGGAAAATATTCAGACACCAAAGACTATACCTTATGGTTGTAGAGCTTTTTGCAGTTTATGAAATAGTGTCATATACTGTCAAATGCTGTCATATCTATATACATATATTGTCATCTGTGACAACTCCAAAAAGTAAAAGAGCAGGTTCTATAATCTCTGTTCTATAGATAAGTAAGTTACCCTAGCATTGATGTAGTTGGTACAGACTGAACTAGAAGAACCAGAACCCATTAGCAGCTTAGGAGTGAACATGATGAGCGAGGGGATGACTGTGGAATGGAAAGACACATTAAGTGAGTGATCAGAGAAGGGAAGCAAGGAGGGAGAAGTTTTAAAATACTCAAAACCTGAAAGACCCTAGGAATAAAGGACAAAATTCAGAGTGATTTGTGAGAAAGAACAGGTGCCTAGAGCAAGGAAGGAACTCCAAATTCATACCTCTTATTTATTTGGCATATATTCATTGTATCCTTACTATGTTTGAATTTCTCTGGATGTCGCTGGGAAAACAATGATGTATATTGAGACACCGACCTATGTCTGAGGTACTTAATACCTAATTATTGAGATAATGTCAAAAAATAATTGTAATACAAGGCAATTCAGTATCCAAAATAGGGATTTAAAGAGAACTATCTCATATTGAGGCTGACAATGGAAAACTTCACTACAGTGCAAAAATGAAGTTGAACTAAGAAAAATGTGTAAGATTAAGGAAGTGATAAGAAGACTCTGGTTAAGAGAAGGGCCTGAGAAAAGGCATGGAAGCAGAAAAATGAAAGACGTATTTGGGAGCAACAAGCAAGTTAGTGGGAACTGGAATAGGAAATAATGTTGGAAAGATAAGTTGAGCCTGGAATTTGAAGGGGTTCCTTGAATATCGAACTATCTAATCTACTTTATTCTGTGGGCAAAAAAAGGTCTATAAGTAGGGCACTGGCATCATCACAGTGGTATTTTAGTATAAGTAACTGGGAATGGTGGACAGAATAACTTGAAACAGGGAGAGCCCAGGGTAAGGACAGAGAAAGAGAGAGAGAAAACCATTGCAATAATCCAGTCACTATGAGATAAATATCTGACCTTGGCAGCATCAGTAGAAATAGAAAAGAAATGAAATATTCTAGAGAGACTGTAAAGGAAGAAAGGATAATATTTATTAAACCTCTATTATGTATCAGGCACTGGACTGTGTGCTTTATATAGATTTACACAGCATTTGATCTGCATGTCAACCTTAAAAGACAAGTCACTTTATTGTTTCTCTTTTAAAGATGAGGATTAAGCAACTTTTTCAAGTTCATACAGTTAATAAAGGATAAAGTCAGGATTCAAACCCAGGTCATCTGACTCAGAGTCTGCCTGCTTAACCTTGATGCTTAAGGGCCTTGATGATGGATCATATATGGCAAATTTATATATATATATATATAATATCCCAGTCATAAGACCTTAAAATTCTTGGGAATTTTGATTCTGAGATTTTGGGGGTAATGGGTAGAATGGTGATACTATGAATAAAAACAGGAAAATAGAAAAGACCTTCTGGACTTCATATTTTACATTTGTTCTTAATGGTCCAATTGCTCTTTGGATTTAAAATGTCAATTTACAATAAAAGTCACAAAAGCAACTGAACCACCAAACTTAAAAGTCTCTGAAGACAGATACTAGCTGATTTTTCCTTCCAAGTTTCACTGACATGTATGTGGAGTATAACACAGCACTTGGCATGTAGGAGGTGCTTGGCAATGTGTTAAACGAATTAATTGGAGGGGTTTTAACCATAAATCAGTGAGAATAAAGGGAGGAAAGAGAATAGAGTCAAAAAAGCATGACTCATAAAAAATTATATTAAAAAAAAAAAAAAAAGCATGACTCAACAAATCTTGGTTCAAATCCTGGCTCAGCCACTCTCTAACTAAAGGACCTAGGGCAAGTTACTTTACACCTTTTGTATAGGATAGGGCAACAATTCACAGGAAAGCCAGGTACCTTTCTGGATTCAGTACTTCTATGTAAGGCAGTGGGTCCACGCAAACCTAGAAAGAATGCTTGCAAAGGCCATTATCTCTGACAGAAGAAAATCTGAACCCTTTTCTTTCATCGAGTTTAATTTACAAATCTATGTTGAGACTTATAGAAAAAAAAATCTGTCAAGTAATTGCCAGTTTTAAAAGAAAAATAAATTATTTTCAGAGAAGTAAAAGCTATAGAGTTTCAACTGAAGGGGAGATTTTAATTGCAGAGAGACATATCCGCTGAATGGTTTAGTTTGGACTTGTGGGATCAGGAGCAGCCAGTGGGATATATATTTGAGAAAAACCAAGTTTAATTAGCCTTAAGATTTTATACAGCTTGGTGCTTCCCTCCCACACCTGATCTGATTCCTTCAGGTCAATCTCCCTTTCAATCACATACTCTCCCATCCTTTTCTCAGTTGCTGTCATGACAAGCCAATAGGAGAATGACATACAGATGAAAACAAGGTTTGAATAATTACTGCACTGCGGCTGGTTGTTGTTCGAGCATCATTTTATTTCTTCCAATCATACAGGTCCTTGGACTTCACAGCCCCATGTTTCAGATGGGGATGATGCTGATTATATTATGACATTACAGCAAAGACAGGCAGATCAGACAAAGTGAATTTCACTCAGTAATTAAACTGCAGTATCTTTCGTCTAAAGTCCAGAGCAGGATTAATCGAAAGGTAGCTCTTTATCATCTCGATTAGTGCTGGGATTTGAAGAGTGAGCTCTGATTTGATAGCTAGCCCTGAGTTGGGCTGACTAGTGGCCCCATATCTGTCTAACTTGCAAAAATAATATCAGATCAAGATACATTTGCAAGGTTATGCCCTTCCTTTTTATTTTATTTTTATCTGAAGGAAATGCAGATAGATTAAAATATGCTGCTATTTCCATTACTCTGTTTTCTATTACAAAAATGTCTATTAAAAAGAACAGGTCCTTCCAAACCCCACAGCATTTTACAGATGGTTTCCCATAATTCCACTTAGTACCATGCTCTAATGGCTTCTTATTTCTTGCCTTTTCATTATCTAAGAGTCAAATCTGAATATTTAGATAGCCCAAGCAACAGCTTCTCAAGCTGCTCACAAGACCCACTTTTATTTCAAAGGACTCACTGTAGGATTTATGGAAGGATTTTGCTTCCTTCAATTGCTCTTTTAATGTATAAGATATTCTCACATTCTTTATTGAGTAATGAATTAGAGAATCAGTGATTCTCAATCCTGGATGCCTATACAAACACATGTGAGGCTTTGTAAACAATTAGCATCTACCCCCCACTCCAGACCCAATAGTTCAGTGTCTGTAGGAGTTAGACTATGCATCTGTATATTTTTAAAAGTCCATAGGTGATTTGAATGTGCTGCCAAGGTTAAGAACCAGTGCGTCAGCTCTACAGTGTACCAGCTGTATTTGCAAAAGATTTATCAAAACAAATCATTGTTGAGGGAAATGAAGCCTGATATGGTTGTAGAAAATCCCTTAATAAAATCATAAAAAGTCTTTTCTAAGTAACCTTTGCATAGATATATATCTAGTCTCTTAAGAACAACAGGAGACAAAGAAGACTATAAAACAGGTTTATGTTGATGATGCTTCTATTGATCCATCTGATAACACTGAAGGTGATGGTTTACTGATTGAGCCGATCAGCTACCAACCAATAATTTCAGATGACATCATAGTATCTCAGAGTTTGGACACAAACTTGGAATTAGCTATGGTCATCTTTACTACACAGCTGTCTTTTTTAGAAAGAGAAAACACAGGATTGAAAAGATCTGATTACAAAATTGTGACCAAGTCCTGTTTTGGAGTTTAAGAACATACATTCTGGAGTCAAACTGAACCTAATTAGTTGGGGGACTTCAGAAAAGTAATTACTTTTCAAAGCTTCAATGATCACATCTTTAAAATGGGGCCAAGAATTCTTATATAACAGAACAATTTGGGTTTTGAATTATTTTATTTAGATAAGAGGAGATGGCAAACAAAAGTATCAGAACCAAATAAAAAGTCTGTTAAAAGCAAATACAATAATGACTAAGGTTGTCACTGAGGCTCTATGCCTAAAAGACATCAGTTTTGAGACTCACCACTTAGTTTTCTGGAAGATATGATCCTTCAGAGAGAAAAACATGAATGCAAATAAGAATGACTTTCAAAAAAACTAAAAAAGAAAAAAAAAAAAACCCAAAACCAAAACCAAAAAAAAAAAAAAAAAAAAAAAGGGATGACTTTCAAATTTAATTGTGCATTCCCATTAACTGGAAGTGATTGTTACAAATGTAACTTGCAGGGCTCCAATCCAAGAGACTGTGATTCAGTATGTAGGGGGGGAATCCAAGAAAATGCAACCATCCAGGTTGATTTTGACTAAGGGTTGAGGATTCCCACTTTGATAAAACAGCTATAAAGGAAAACAAAGTAGCCAAATATTTATACCCGAAATAGCCACACAGTGTAGCCTGACCTAGAAGAGGCTATGCTTTCTTTTCCTTAGGTCAGAATTCAGTCAGGTGAAAATAAGTTATGCACAAATATAACACGTTCACAGAGATTTAAAACAAAACAAAATAAAACAAAACAAAACACTGGGGCGCCTGGTGCCTCAGTTGAAATGAAATTCATTTCAGGTCATGGTCTCAGGGTCCTGGGATCTAGCTCCGTGTCAGGCTCCCAGTTCAGTGGGAGTCTGCTTCTCCCTCTGCTGCTCCTCCAGCTCATGCTCACTCTCAATCTCTCAAATAAATAAAATCTAAAACAACAAAAACACCAAACCAAAACATTTTTCCCCCAATTAAAATATACTTCCTGAATAATTAGTTCTTAGCTGCTAATATTATCTTCATTTTTTTTTTCCCTTCACCACTGGGTACATGCAAGTATACCAACATGGGTCAGATTTTCTTTTCTTTCTTTCTTTCTTTCTTTTTTTTTTTTTTTAAAGATTTTATTTATTTGACAGAGAGAGATCACAAGTAGGCAGAAGCAGGCAGAGAGAGAGCCCGATGCGGGGCTCGATCCCAGGACCCTGGGATCATGACCTGAGCCGAAAGCAGAGGCTTTAACCCACTGAGCCACTCAGGTGCCCCCAGATTCGTTTTCAATTCGTTGTTTTTCTTCTTACAAAACAATAAACTAACATCCTGAAAACTGGTAAATTCATTAAATAACAAGAGTAGCTATTTCCTCCTTTAAAGCCATTATAAAGTATTCTTGATATGCATCAAGAATAGGTTTATCAAAATTGATGATAAAAATCAATGCACAATGGCAAGTTAAATATTTTAAATATAATCAATAAATTAATTTGTTAAAATAAAGATTTTCCACCCATAAATGGAGACTATTCTGGATCTAAAAGGAAATTTTAAAACTTTCACTTTCAAAATTTTCCTAAGGAGGGGCACCTGGGTGTCTCAGTGGGTTAAGCCTCTGCCTTCAGCTCGGGTCATGGTCTCAGGGTCCTGGGATCGAGTCCCATATTGGGCTCTCTGCTTGTCAGGGAGCCTGCTTCCTCCCCTCTCTCTCTCTCTGCCTGCCTCTCTGCCTACTTGTGATCTCTGTCAAATAAATAAATAAAATATATAAAAAAAAAAAAAAGCTTTTCCTAAGGAAAAGACAAATTCCAGAAATGTGTTTAGAGGGGGTATAGCTCAGTGGTAGAGCATTTGACTGCAGAAATGTGTTTAGAATGTGTAGTACAACATGCTAACAGATGTGCATTAATTCTCTATATTCTAAAAGTTATTGTAAAGATAAGAGAATTATGGCCTTTTACTACAATTGGGCATATAGCTAAGCTGTGGTGAAAAAACATACCAATGTGAGAAAAGTTTATCAATATTACTGGATAATATAGCCTAGTAGTCAAGCATAAGCCAAAAGGAAAATCTTCTTTTTGATACATACTGTGTGAGCTAGGGTAAGCTACTTAAGATCTCAGAAACTCAGGCACAGTACTTCTCTCAGAAGGCTGTGGTGACCATAGTAGATACTGAATAAATATAAGCTGTTGTTAATTGTAATAGTTGACAGTTTATTAAATAAGATATATCACGGATAAGACTTATATGAATGGTATAAGAAATCCAAAAAGAAATCCAAAATCAAAAGCATGTTGACATGACCAATAAGGTTTTTGCAAGGAGTGGTATTTGAGTTGGTTAATTCAGAATAAATAAGATTTGTCTCGGAAAAGAAACAGAGATCATTTTAGGGTGGGGGGAGATGTTGGTATGACCTCAGGTTAGAGGTAAAAGTGTTAAATAGTTCAGGATAAAATGATAAAATGTAATTTGGGATAAAACAATAGAAGGTTCTAAATTCCAAAAAGTCACCTTAGGTTTTTGGTAGAATTTTTAATTGCTCAAATATTTTCCCAGTGTAATACAACATCTTTTTAGAACAGTGGTTCTCAAATTTTGTTATGTATCAGAATCACCTGGAGGACTTGTTTAAGCAGATTGCTGTACTCCACCCAAAGTTTCCATTCAGGAGGTTGGGGTGAGGCCCAGGAGTTCTATTCCCAGATGTGCCAATGCTGCTGGTCACTTTGAGAACCACTGCTTTAGAGGATGATGACTGCTGGATGGAGGGGGGTTTTCCTCAATGTGAGAAATAATTGGATAACTAAATAACCTTCGTTATTTCCTGTAAAATTTCATCCCCACTTGCACACCAAGGCACAGAAGAACCTACATGGAGGTTACCTAAGGAAAAACAAATGTGATCACCCTGACCTCCTACTCTTACTACTGGATTCAGGTCTTTACTGTGGGAATGAGGAGACCCACAACCCATGGCGACCAAGGTCAATCAGCCTGGAAACTTAAAGAACACTTCATGAGCATTAGAATATTTAAGAATTGAAAATAATAGAGCCAAGAGATTAAAGACGATGGGTGGAATTTCTATTCCAAAGAGCCTCTATCAATCCATGACACATTTTGTACTTGGTTTATACTTGATTGCTTATCCCATGATCCACAAACTATATTCAACCCCCTCAGGTCACCCTTCACCTTTCTCTTTTCTTCAGTAGGCAATCAGGAATGAGTCGGGGCAACAAGACCTCTCTACTTCGGCCTGGGTCAATGTTCAAGTATTTTCACCTCTTGCTTCAAACTCTTTCTCCTAAACAAACTTCCACTATTTAGTAACTATACCTTAAGAAATATTTTAAAAGGCAGAATGAGGAAATGAAAGGCTCTGACTCTATTTTCTCCTGCATGACTCCAAGGGTACCACCATTTCACTAGTTAGCATTTTATTTTCAATGGCAGATACACACACACACACACACACACACACACACACACACACAAATATATATATGTTTTTTATTTTAAGATTCATGCAGAAGTCTTTGCACAAAAAGGCCAAAAGCGGATTTAAAATGTTTGACTCCAAAAATCTCTCAATAACAGCAGCTTGTTCATTTTTTTAGCCACTTATCTTTCCTTAAAATAAGGAGCTATATAATTACAAAATATAATTAATAATAATAGCAACAATTACTACAAGTACAACAGAAATAATGATAGTAAGCACCATGGGCCCAGATCCCCATAGTTACAAAGGATAAGAATTTGTCTTAGTATTTTCAAGAACAGACAACAGCCCAATAATACAGGGAAAAAAACAGAAAGGGAAAAAATCTTTCCTGTGTTCCCTGGAAAGAACCGTAGAAAAATAGACAATAAACTTTAATGCCTCTTGTTAAAGATCTTCATTTTACAGATCAGTTCAGGCAATTTAAATAGACAAAAACATGAGGCCTCTAACGTCTCTTAGGAAACAGTATCAACGTTAATTCCTGGCTGGTCCCAATTCCATTTCAAGTTAAGCATCCCCATCCACTCATAAGAAGAAAGAAATAGCATTTGTATAGTGTTTTACAGTTTATAAAGCACTCTCACAAACATTACATTATTGGATTGTCTCAAAAATCCCGTGGGATAGGTAAGCAGGGAAAGTATTAACATTATACCCATCAGAAGGTGAGAGAATTAAGGATCAAAGAAGGAAATAAATTACATTGGGTCAAACTCTATGCAGACCTGAAAAGAAGCCCAAACATAGAGTTTTATATAACATGAAAAAGGCTCAGAGCATCTGAGACTTCCCCCGGTCACAGATGGTAGAACTAGGGGTATAGAACACAGGTAATTCAGCTTAAGGTACCATGCTCTTTCTAAACCATACACTTGACTCCCAGTTGTAAATGTCTAGTTATAGTAATTGGCCCTCTCAAGAGGAAGATTGTTCAATTGCCAATTGTTACAACCACTACTGGTGTCCAGGTTTTTTGTTTGTTTTTAGTTCATCTGACAAAAAAGGTATACACTCCCTGAGAAGGTATGCAACTTTATAATATTACTTAGTCTGTCAAGGGAAGAAGAAGAGAATGTATTATTTTCACTGGCTTAGAATACTGACTTTTTAAAAATTCACTCCAACTATCTACATACACAAGAAACAACACAGCCCTGTTTCCACTGAAATAGTCATTACACGAAAGACAAACCAAAAGACTAACCAGCCTCAAAGGTTGGCTTCTGGCACAGGCTCAATTTTAAACTACTAGTTTGTTTGTTTGTTTCTCTCTCTCTCTCTCTCTCTCTCTTTCTCTCTCTCTCCCTCTCTCTCTCTCTCTCTCCTCCTTCCCTCCTTACTCTCACCCTCCCTCAGCTCCTTCCTTCCTGCCTCCTTTCTTTTTCTCTCTCCCTCCCTCTCCTTCCTTCCTTCTTTTTTCTCTCTCTCTCTCTTTCTTTCTTTCTTATAAAAGACTTTATTTGCGAGAGAGAGAGAGAGAGCACACAAGCAGGGTGAAGGGCTGAGGGAGAGGGAGATGCAGGCTTCCTGCTGAGCAGATATGGGAGCCAGACGTGGGGCTCAATCCCAGGACCCTGGGATCATGACCTGAGTTGAAGGCAGACGCTTAACTGACTGAGCCACCCAGGTGCCCCTAAACTATTAGTTTTTAAATATGTGGCCATATTAAAATGAGGAATAACAGCATAAGATGCATGCATGAAATACATCATTCACTTTGTTGTTCTGAATTCACAAGTCTCAAAGCTCTCAATTCAGACTTTGAAACTTCTGGACTACACTACCATACCTCTTGCTCTTTTCAGTTTTTACGTGCAATTACTTTTACAACCTGCCTGTTTTGTTTTTTGTTTTAAGATAGTTACATTTTCCTTTACTTAATGTACGTGCAACCTCTGACTTAGAGCATTTAAAGGTTTGGCAAAGCAATGTCTTCCCACAAAAGACACAGAGGTTTCACCTAGAATGCATCTTGGGAGTTTGTACTGAAGAAGTTAAGGGAGGTCTAGTATATGAGTAAATATTTGTGAAATTAGACTGAAATTTTGAATCCTGAATGAAAACATTTATTAAAGAAGATTGTTGTGTGCAGTGAACAACTACCTCACAACTGAGCATTTTCAGAGCATTGCAGAATTTCAGACTTGATACTCCACGGGAGATTTTATTTTTCTAATGACAGAATATTAGTTTTCGTGTTCATTAAAATGATATATTACAATTATCTGTCTAAGGCTTTAACACCCTATAAAGCACCCCTGTAAAGTGGCTGTCCATGCTTAAACACCCTGGTCTGAGGGACTTAATATTTGTTGATGTTAGGGACTGTTATGGACTGAATATGACCCATCCTCAACCTCCCAATTCACACAATGAAGTCCTAACCCCTAATATCACTGTATTTGGAGACAGGGTCTTTAAAGAGATAAATGCTGTTAAATGAGGCCATAAGGGTGGGGCACTCATCCAACAGGACTAGTGTTCTCATAAAAAAAGGAAGAGACACCAGAGCATAGGAGACACAGTGAGAAGATGGCCATCTGCAAGCCAAGGGGAGACATCACATGAAAAATCAACTCTGGTGACACTTCCAATTCCTGGACTTCTGACCTCCCAGATGAAGGAAAACATTACTGTAATTTAACCCACCAGTCTATGATATTTTGTTATGGCAGTCCTAGCAAACTAATTACAGGAACTAAAGTTCTACAACTTGCCAAGTATGAATTGGTTAAATCTACTTTGTAGGTATAGAAACAGATTATGGGACATTCAAAACATGTCTCAAGAGACACACAATCAGTAAGTGGCATAACCAAGGTTTAATCTAGGTTTGTCTTCCAGACTAATATTTTTTCCTTCTGGTTGGTTTTCCACTGTTGAGCACATAAGGATATAAGAAGTTAGTTTTTATATTGACCTGAATATTTTATTCTTGTATGTTTTATCACTGGCTTGTGTTCTATTTGGAGTCACAGAAAACAACGTAATTTATCTTCTATGTGACAGTCCTTAATATACTTGAACATAGTTACCATATTCATTCTTTGTGAATTTCTAAACAATCCCAGTTCCGTTAACCATTCCTCATATCACACATTTCATTTCCCTACCTTCCTGGTCACTTTCCTCTGAAGATGTTCCTATTCATTTAGATTTCTTGTACTGACTTGTTAAGCCATGTATCACTCATATAGTTCATGAACAGTCTTTTAAAAATGAAAAGACAAAATTTTGCCTTTGTCCATTTTAGAAATCTCCTCTAGTTGGATATATCCCATTGCTCTCGTTATTTAAGATGTTTAGAACATGATTACTTAACTCAACAATTTTTCTATGTATTTGGATTCATGTCATGTGCAACTCTGATGGATGTGCTTTCACCCAAGTAATTGAAAAAAAAATGGTGGCCAAGATAAGGGTTAGGATACTCCTGACTTATTCCATAGGACTGCCTTCTACTGTGATATTGAGTCATTCGTTTGCACTTAAGAATGTGGTTATTCAGTTACTAATCCATCTGTACATCTAACCAGGTGAGATCAGATCATGTATTGTAGAGGTGCTTTCACTGAAGCCATTCTGGTTTTTAGCAAGCCTCACTTCTTTCAGGGGCATCATAGACCACTGCTGTATGATTTATTGTTTGAATAACACATCTAGCCTTTACTCAGGACTGAGATCATGTTGTTTGTCCTTATAAACCACCTTGTTATTCTTTCTAAAAATCAGAACATTTTTTACACCCTCGTCGTCCTTTTTTTTTTCCCCCCTTCTCCTCAGATACAAATGGCAATAACTAGTGATCTTATTGGCAAATCCTCTCACTAGCTTTTGGTTCTCTAGCCTTACTTTCAGGCTCTTCTCCTTTTCCTTTGTCCTGTTTCCTGCCAAGGAACAGAGTCACCCATGTGATCATGGACTGCATCCAGAGATGGCATACTGGTCAGAGGTAGATCTGCAAGCTGGAAGAGTAGGGAGAACTTAAAAGTGTTTTCCTTGGGCCTGGCTGTGTTGGCAGAGGAGAATGGGCTGTGATTGGGTGAAGCTTTGCTTTCATCTCTATGCAGGGCTCTGCCTGGCTTCTGTTTTTGACTTGTAGCTGTGCACCTGGACAGGGTTACATTCTTTTCTTATTCACTCTGGATGATTTCCTTTGCCAGAGATTCAGGACAGCTTTATATTTTCAGTCTTTACCTGAGAAAGGTTGTGATATGTAATACTTTTATTTTCCCATGAAGACTTTCTCTGAGGCAGGCATGTACCCTGACCTTTACCTAATCGAGAAAAGTTGTTTGTGGGGAGGGGAAATGGGAAGGCAGGTTGGACTTCAAATGCACAAATCACTTCTAATAAAAACACTAAGATTCAGGTGCCTGAGGTTAGAAATACTGGAGGGAATTCAATTATACTAATTAATATTTAAGAAGGGCTAGAGATCACAAACTGAATGTGGGAAACTAGGCCAGTAAGAAATGAGCATATGGGGAGGGCAAGATCAACTGATAAAAGTAACAAACAAATCATACGTAAATGCTGCAACAGGAATGAAATAGAGAATATAAAATAAATGTTCAACAGATTCTGCAGAGGAGGTAAATGGTCTACCACATGAAAGCAAAATGTTCTAACACACACAAGGCATTTTATTGGTTTCATGTAAACACCTATATTACGGAAACTGATTTTTTTTCAAGTAAGTTAGTAGAAATGTTCCCCATTTATAGAAACAGACTTAGTCTGGATTCTGAGAATTCACAGCACACTGTATTTCTTCTGTCTCCTCACTGGTTCATTAAGTAATGGTTTCAGTAAGGCATGACTTTCATACTAGGGACTTCCGTAAAGGCCAAGCCTACCTGGACACCCAAAACCTGATGCAAGGTGGAAAAGCAGCAGAGTATTCTGGGTTCTACACACATTCTTCTTCTTCTGGCTCTGATGTCATTTGGTTAGTGTCACAGCTTATATACCACATTCTCTCTTTGGACTTGATCTTTTCTTTGTGGCCCAGATGGTCAATTCTGATTTTTGGTAACTCTTTTGTACACTTCAAAGCTTTTAAAGAAGGTACTGATAGTAAAAGAACTCTCTTGCCTCTATCTTGTAAATGGTTCCTTCTTCTACACTAACATTTACCAAACTTTTTCATTTCTTTTCTACCTTGAAGCCCCCCCTCCCTCCTTCCCTTTGCTCTAGCTCATCAGAAGGTCCTGTCCCTGAACCTTGTGCTACTACTCTAGCACTCTTATTCTTTCAAAGTTCTACCATGTAAATGACACAGCTTGTGAATTCATAGGCCCATCTTGGGAGCTCAGAAAACCAGAAGCCCAGAGAATTCACTGAACTGTTTTTGTTATCAACATCATCATGTAGAAACATAGAATGATTGATGAGAGGAGGGCTGAGACTGAGATTTGGGCCCTTTTTAAAAAATTCTCTAGTGTGCACACAGATGGTAACTAGTGACTGGGCCAACCCTGTGTCTATGCACAATATGTAATATTAGTCTCATAAAAAGAACAAAGCAAAAAAGCAAAAGCATGATGCTTGCCCTTTAGGACTTTAACCTCTAGTTGAAAAAAGAATTCAAATATACAAAAACCCACCTGAAAAAGCATCCCCAAAGTGTTGAATTGTTCTTAAATAATAGAGGAACAGAGAGAAAAAATAAGGTTATTTCCTAAAATTTTGAACCAAATTAGTGGTTTTCAAACTATGCTTCATGGTCCCCAACCTTACAAACAGATGATTACAAAGAGATAACTGAGCAGTTAAATATTTAATTAAAATGTAAATGTTAAAAATTATATATTTGTATCAATTTATAATTGTGATAAAAATGACATGTGAATTAAATGTATTATGTAGTTTTTTCAAGTTTTTATTTAAATTCCAATTAACATGCAATGTAATATTAGTTTCAGGTGTAGCATTTAGTGATTCATTGCTTACATCAACATCCAGCACTCATCACAAGTGCCCTCCTTAATACCCATCACCCATTTAACCCAGAAAATACTCTTAAGTATAGAGAACAAACTGAGGGTTGCTAGAAGGGAAGTGGGCAGGGGGCTGGGTTAAATGTATTTATATAATTTAAAAAACATATTGGAGATTGACGTCTTGCTAATCATGATATATGTACAATAATTTTAACTGGTTGGGTGCCTGGGTGGCTCAGTGGGTTAAGCCGCTGCCTTCGGCTCAGGTCAAGATCTCAGGGTCCTGGGATCGAGCCCCGCATAGGGATCTCTGCTCAGCAGGAAGCCTGTTTCCTCTCTCTGCCTGCCTCTCTGCCTACTTGTGATCTCTCTCTGTCAAATAAATAAATAAAATCTTTAAAAAAAAAAAAGTTTAACTGGTTTTCATATAGGCCTCAAATTAAGGCCCTGAGAATGGAAGGCAAGCTGTTTAAAAGCAAACCCAAAACTGTCGATACAAGCAAGTGATTATGTGTCTCGTGATTTTCTTGACACCATATAGTACTCCATCCCTCATACGAAAATACACTGAGCTTCTGCCAATATAATAATCCAGTTCTGAGTTTACATTTCTTTGCATATTCACCTTTACATTCTTAGTAACTGACTTTTATAGTATTTAATATAATAAAAAATTTTAATTTATAAAATGAGTTTAATAAAATACTGTTCTTACTAGTTCATATATAAAGGCTCTAATCATATTTATTTTGAAAAGAGGATGCTATTGTTTATTATTTATTTATTTATTTTTGTTTAAATTCAATTTCATTAACATATAATGTATTGGGGTGCCTGGGTGGTTCAGTGGGTTAAGCCTCTGCCTTCGGCTCGGGTCATGATCTCAAGGTCCTGGGATCGAGCCCCACATCGGCCTCTCTGCTCAACAAGGATCCTGCTTCCCCCTCTCTCTCTGCCTACTTGTGATTCTCTCTCTCTCTGTCAAGTAAATAAATAAAATATTTTTTAAAAATGTAGCGTATTAATAGTTTCAGGGGTAGAATTTAATGATTCATCAGTTGAACATAACACCAAATGCTAGAGGATTCTGTTGTGTAAAAGAAATATGAAAAATCTCTGAATCAAAATATTTATACGATCTCCCTAATTTGAGGTCATATAATTCTCATGATTCTGGTTCCATACTGCCCAATTTCTGAATTCAATGACTTTCTGGCTTAAATCACTGAATACAGCAGATATACTGGGCCCAAACTCGATTTTCATATACTGGCTACTATCCCTTCAAGTTTAAGATGATATTTTCACACTGAGGCATAGATTATTTATCCTAAAACACCATGCATCAAAAGAAGTCACCTTAAGTTTACTCAGTACATGAAATTTACCAGATATTCTTAGAATGGCAGATGATCAGAATGTAATATAATAGTTTAAAATTTAACAGTACTAACCAAAAATTAAGTCAATGGAAACTTATTTAAGAAGCACTGCTTTTAGGGGATAAAAATACATGTTTATAAAAAAAAAAAAGAAGCACTACTTTTATTAATTATGTAACACGTGAACATTTACTCATTTATTTTACATTTACCCAAAATATGTTATATCAAAAGATTCCAGAAGACTTTTTCCTAACATTAATCAGTCATTATTTAATGTTTTAAAAAAAGAGTGAGCCAAAAATGATTTTCCACCACTATACAGAATGAAACTAGCAAACCTGATTTTAAAGATCCATTTTTCCAAAAACTGAACTATGCTCTACTATGGAAATATTTCAAACTTTCTTAACACTGAAGTATAAGTCAATAATAAACTCAATTGAGGTCTTTCATGGCCTCTACTACATAGTCAAACCAGAATTTTTGCATGTGTATTTATTTTTTAAATGCTGTGACTTGAAAGGTGCCATGGTATACAGGTTACAAATATACCTGAGTTTTTGTTCAGGCTCCACAATCCTAGCTATGAAACCTTGGGCAAACATCTTAAACTGCCTAAGCCTCAGCTTTCACTTCTGTAAAACGGAAGAAATAATAAAAATACTGATTCTCAGGGGCACGTGGGTGGCTCAGTAGGTTAAAGCCTCTGCCTTAGGCTCAGGGTCCTGATCCCAGAGTCCTGGGATCAAGCCCTCATTGGGCTCTCTGCTCGGCAGGGAGCCTACTTCCTTTCTTCTTTCTGCCTGCCTCTCTGCCTACTTGTGATCTCTGTCAAGTAAATAAATAAAATCTTTAAAGAAAATATTGATTCTCATAGATTTGTGGTAAGAAATAAAGGAATCTAAAAAATAATGAATGAAAGTTGCTTAGCATGTTGCCTAGCACATAAAATGCTCTTTAAGAATATTAACTGTAATTATTAAAAATGCTAAGCACCTAAAAGCCAGTTGTTTACTTCTGATTTTTCCTCTGAGCTGATTTTACTCATAACTTATTGATTATCTGTTCTTCCATTCTGGAATAATGTTCTATTTAGATTTCTTTTTGTTTCTAGAATGCTCTCTGGCTCACCACCTGCACCCCAGTAACCAGATAGGATTGCAGGGCTTCATTTTGGTAGTTCTGTATTTGCTTTTCTGTCACTGCCTGTGTTATTTTCTCGTTCCTACTCAGTGGTTTAAAAAGTAAAACTCAAAGAAGAACTAAACATTATGAGGAATTTATTAAGACTAATGGTTATCAAAATTGGGCAAAAAAGGATGTTATTAAAAATAAATCACACCAAGGGAGAGCAGCTGATGACAGCAGCTGTGAAATGGCTGTACATGGTGGGAATCAGTGAACCCCAAAGAAACAAAAGAAAAAAAAAATGGAAGGCCATGAAACTTACATGATTTACAAGATAAGCCTAAGCTTAATGAACAGACTGTTTAGACTATAGGAGCCAGGGAAGTCATTTCTAGATGAATATTTGCACAAGATAGTAACACTGAAAGGACTGGTCTTCTCTGATCAAGTGGAAACTACTGGCAAGAACAGAATAAGAAATAAGACAAACGAAAATTTTTACTGCATTGATTTCATTACTGCATCACCTGCATTGTGGAGACATCTTTGTAGATGCTGATACAGATGGGATACCTAAAAAAATGCTTAGAGTTGATAGCAATAGAAATGAGAATGATATACCTCTAAGAGCCAAAGTTAGAAATTCATGGACAAGATAAATTAAAATTAGAACCCATTAAGCAGACATTGTGACAGGGTATTCTAGAACATGAAAGCTTTTCTTAAATAGGACTATAAGGATTTAGTGATTTGAAAAATATTTCACTTAGGCAGTAATGATAACAACAAACAAACTGTTTACTGCAAAGATGCATACAGAATTATGGCTTTGTCTTTTGTACCTAGATATGGACCCACCTTTCAACTTCCATAAGCACTAAATTCAGTTAAAAAGTAAAAACAAAAATACTGCCAAGGAAATTGAGATGGTCCTATAACATCATGCCTGAGAGAAAAAACCATCAAAGCAATGAGCAAAACCAGCTGAAATGGGACTAGTAAACTTAACTCAAGTCAAGGAGGCTGTCTATAGCATTAAAACAAAAATACTACTAAGCAGAACCAAAGTTGCTATTCGTGGGAAAAACAAGTGAATTTTTTTTCCCTCAGAATCTATACAGATAACTCCTATGAGATTATTCTAAATGTGGAGATTCTTTTCAGAACTGCCCTTGTTCCCAAATGAAATTTAAAGAAATTTAAAGCCATTCGATAAAACAAGTGAAACCTTATCAAAAACAATTTACCAAAACCAAAAGCCTAGCCTAATTAAGAAAAGAAAACTTAAGTCACAAATGTTAAGTCACTCACAAACTGACTCAGAGAGATATAGTTAGAAGTATCTCCATTAAAGCCCTGATAGCTTCCCTTTTGAGAAGAAATCACTCTTCTCTCCTTAAAACCCATATTTAATTATAAACCAGTACTCAATGTGTATTCACTTGAAATCTCCACTTAGGAAAACACATACACACACCCCAAAACTTGTTCATCCCCATTCTAACATGGACTATGTAAACTCCTAAAATCATCTTGAAAAGAAAAATATCACTCTTCTTTTAATTAAGTACTCTTGCTTTGTTTTTCAGTAGCTTGACATTTTAAAAATAACAATATGCAAGAGTATGATGTCACAGTGAATATTACCACCAGGTCAATATGCTAATTTAATGTATGACTTTAAAATTGAGCTCTCCTTTAATCTACTATTCTATAAATAACTTCTCTATTCTGCCATGATTAAAATATATTTTCATCAAATTTGATATAAATGCATCAGATCTAGTAAATATATTTCTGGCTTAAAATGACAACAATGCAAATTGTATAATAAAGACTATATCACTGGCCCACTTTCATTTTGATAAAATCTCTTTTTAGGTGATATCATTTCATGTTAGGCTTTTTTGTGCTGCTTAATATTATAATTAATAATTCATATTTTTGTCTTTCCCCTCTCACTCTGACAACTTTTATTTTTAATCGGTAGGCATGTGCCAAATTGGTTTGTTATTTATTTATAATGTAAAATGACAAGGAAATTGAATATGTGGAATCAGAGAGAGATTTTCTTTTACATGACAAAAAAATTCTTAGTAATGGGGATATGTCTTGCTTAGCCTTATGGACCCAAGAATTTTAGGGGGGTTAAATCAGATGGCAGCAGTACCTCGTATGGCAACATGTAATAAACATATTAAATGGAACTGTTCATTTGTGTTTTTAAAATTCATTTTAGTTTTGTGAAGACAGCTGGGCACATGCATAAAAAGAGGACAAAAAATAATAAAATTTCTAAGAGACTCCTTATTCTGATAGATCCTATAGTGCCAAATTAAGTAAAAGTTCTGACCAAACAGATCTATTTGTATTCTTTCCTAAATGCTAAAACATGCCAATTGAGTAGGAACAAACACAGAGAATTTCAAAGATATGGAATTTCCATTAAAACAAATAAAAAGTTCTGTCTTGTAGGGCTTTGCAGAGCATTAGAGGACTCCAACTCACTCCTTCAGTTTCCCCCCCACTAACTGGAAGCCACAGAATTTGAAGGCTAGAGCACCAAATGGCTACGGCAAAAAACTCAAGAGAGTGGTCTCTGGACATCAACAACCAAATCACCAGCGGAGCTGGTTAGAATGAGGAATCATAAGCCCACCCAAGAGCTACTGTGGAATCAGAATCTGTAGGGATATGACCCTAGAATCTGCATTAACAGCCAGTCCCTGAGGTAAAATTAAGGTGAGAATATCTTATGCTGAAACCCCTGCTTCTCACCAGAGGTTCCCTTTGTCAGGTAAGCTTTTTCAACTCAAGTTGAACAGTGGAGAATTCACGAAACATAACACATTTGATCAAATAACATGCTTCCTCAAAGATTTCAGCATCTCCCATTTCTCCTACTAATTTAAGGACCATAGTCCACTGTCACTGCCCTGCCTAAGGCAGCTCCTTCTCTCTGGCTCTACTTTTCTTGTCAACCTGTGTAAAACATTTAGGCTTTGATGTCACCCAATTAGTCTCCATCATTTGGAACAAGGAAATTTTCCCAAGGATTGGTCCCAATTCCCATTTAAAACTTGACCATTAACATACTGTGTTTATATATAACATTGAACACTTCAAAATAATTTGGTGACCATAAATATTTTGATCATTATTAAAGTGTAGGAGGTTGTAGGTGGGCATGAGCTAGACATGGGAACTAATGCACAGGGAATTTAAATCCTTTAATTTAGGTTAACTCATTAAGTGGTAGCATCTGAACCAGAAAGTAGACATTTTAACATTATACAGGCCTGCCTTTCAACCTACTCCTTGACCAAACCTTCGCCTGTCTTGTGGAAAAATTCCCATTTTATGGGCTCTGCAGCTCTGAGAAAATTCATCTATACTTTTGTGTACTGGCGTTTATCTTGCAAAAAGGCATTATGAAAAAAACTAATTTTACCATGTTTCCATAGGATTTTGCAATCTGGGGTGGTCCAGTTTAAAACAGCAATAATAGCAAGGCTGGCGCCAGTGTTGTGAGGTACTATTTCTGACCTGTTAAGAGCTTGATTTTAAAAAACTTATCATTTTGAATTTCCATAATTCACTTTAAGGTTTGGTGCTAGGGTAGATTTAAGAAATAAAATATAACTGCTGCCATGTTGAATGAGTATCAAAAAATTACTGATAGCCTTGACTACTAGTTGGTTAGCTATATTTCACTATTTTAATGTAACCATGGAAAGTGGTATTCTAGAATCTCATTCATAATAAGCGCCATATAATGAAAGGAAACAGAAACCATAAGCATAGGTATTATGTTAACGAACTGGTGAATTTTCAATAGAGCTTTATCAGACCAGATTATCTGAAAAATGTTCTCTGAAAAATGTTCTCTGTCATCAGTAGAAAGAACAAACCACATACATGCACGCGCGCACACACACACACTACAGAGCATACATCAGAATGTTTATATTTAAGTTTTCAGGGAAGAAGACCAATAAATCTGTTTGTCAAGCACTTTTACTTAAGTGGCATTATAGGATCTTTCAAAATGGGAGTAGATTTAGATTTTAGTATATTTTGATCCCCAGAGGTTAGATCTGGGGGGGAAGCTAAGGGAAAGGAGAGTAGGTAGAGAATATGCATGTATGGCGTGGGGGGAGAGGCTTGGGATGTGTGGCCTTGTATGAATTTAAGCACCCTGAACTTAATGAAGAAAAATGTCATTATTCTGTATTTATATATCTTTGTGTGAAACAAGTACTCTTCTCCATAACCAGAGTTTACATAGGCTCTATTGTAACACCCTTTGAGAATACCTTTAAACATCAAAATGGATTTTTCCAAATAAAAAATCCCATGATTTAGCTTTATTAACATCTGAACGAATGTTTCCATTGATTTGTCCAGGAGAGGGAACTGAGTACGGCTTAGAGAGCAATCTTTTTCGAGATGATCGGTAGCAATGTTTCCTTTCTATCAGAAAGCAAGCTATAGAAACACAAAGCATTAGATATACACCTAGATAAAAATAATACTGTAGAGTCCAACTGGTATCTGAGACGTGAGGACAAGCTGAGATGGACTCCTTGGCTTCCTTCTGTCCAAAAACTTTCTGTTTCCTTATTTCCTATGGTTACCACCATGGAACATGTTAAAATCTCAGTAGGGACTCTGTTTCAACTTTTCCTTTCAAAACACAGTGAAAAAGCTTAATGGAAAAAAAATGTCCTTCCTATCTCCATGCCAGGCACAGTGTAAGAGCCACAAACTTAAAAGCCAGGCAAATAGTCTTTTATGTGCCCCAAAGCTCAGCAAGTGACATAGTGCTACAAAAATTCCCAAATAGGCATGTGACCTGACTAATGTGTGCTGTGAGATGAGTCAAGGAAAATGGAACCATCTGTACTTTTATTGGACAGTCAAATAATTCCTCTCTGCCCATCCAAAAACATAATTTGTATATTTTAAGGGAGAAACAAGGGGAGCTTTTTCAAAAGGGATCTAATTTTTTGAATTGGTGATATAAAATGATCTGAAACACATAACCTAGTCAACACACGTAAAGCAAACAGGCTTAGAAAAACCATGGCTGCCTTTGGAAATTGTCACTACTCATCTATGTTTTAAGGCTTCTTTTAGACTTATAGGAAGAAATCAAGGAAAATGAAGGGAATTGAAACTGCAATCTTTAAGAAGTGGGGTGGGGGTACCCTTCCTCCTCTGTGACAAAAGCTACCAATGATTGAACTCCTCAAGCGAGTGATGGCACAAAACAGAGCAATCAACCAGAACGCCATGTTTTTGTACATGTTCACAAAGTTTTGCCGTTTGTTTCTTACCATACACCATACCTCTATTACCCCATATGGGGATTTCTGTAGATTTGTTCTATTTTTCAAGTTTTTAGTATTGACAGGAAGGAGGAAGACAGACTAGTAACAGTTAGTAAAATAAAATAATAAAGGTTGGGTCTATCAAAGAGTACACCTAACAAAACATGTATATTTATGGAATAAAAGGTTGAGATGGAAAGGAGCAGGATACTATGTATAAGGCACAGACAGGCATCTAAATAGAGAACCCTATAATATCTATCCTCTATTTCATAAGTAAAAATGCCCTCTCATTGTATGGGTAAGGAAATCAAAGCACATTATAACATTTGTAGCAGCTAACATGTAAATAGGTCCTTATCAGAAGCCAGGAGCTATGTCGAACATTTTAACATATCATCTCATTTAATGCTCACAAATATCTTACAAAGCAAGTGTTATTATTTGATTTTACAGACAGGAAAACTAAAGCTGAAAGAGATGAAATAATTTGTTCAAGGTTGCAGAGTAACTAAGTAGAAGACCAAGATATGAATTTAGATTCTTCTGATTTCAAAATCCAGGCTCTTAAACACTAGGCCAGTAGTTTTTAGCCCAGATTGCATATCAGAATCATCTGGTAAGCTTTTAAAAACTTCTGATGCTCAGATCTTATCCCCAGAACAATTTATCAGAATTTCTTGCACATGGGGCCCAGATATGGTTGTTTGTTTTAGAGCTTCTCTAGATGACTGTAATGTACAGCCTGGATTGCAAACCACTGTTGGGCTGCCCTGCTCCCTGTGAAGATCAGTAGACTCATGCCAGGATGAGGTAACACTGGAAACAGTGTCCTCGAGCTCACTGCGGTGGCTTTTCCCCTGCCTCACCATGTATTCCTTGCCACATTCATTCATCATGAATATCTGAAGAAGTAATATTCAGGCGGAAATTCTTACAAAGAATTGTCACAGCAGAATATGGTCAAAAGTCCAGCGAAGAGAACCTATTCATTCTATCTATGGGCTATGATGAATGAACACAAAGAAGACTCAAGTTTATTACTCTTATCCCCAAAAGGGAAGTATAAGGCTGGTCTTAAAAGGCCTTCACACCAAAGCAAGTCACTAAGATTTGGAATGGCCTCCTCCTCTCTTTTCACAAATCCAATAAGAATAGCTACTAGATCCAAGGGGAGAAGATCCAATTACCATCCCTTCACAAAGCTATTTCACTCAGAATCTCAAGGCAACTGATAGTCATTCAAAACATGGAAGTAAAGAAAAATGTGTGTAGTAAAAGTAAGATTTCAAGTCAGGGGTTCTAGGTTTCTGACTGTACTCTGCCACTTTACTGCCATGACTTAAGACCACATGGCCTTGATTTTCTTTTCTGTACATAAGTTACATCTCTCTTAGTGTAGTGATTTTTTAAAGTGTGGTTCCCACAGCATCATCTGGGAACTTGTTAGAAATGCAAATCATCAGTCCCTATCCTAGACTCAGAATCAGAAACTCTAGAAGGGGGGCCCAGCAGTCTGTGTTTTAACAAGCACTCCAAGTGATTCTGATGCAACCACTTCTATAGGGCTGTTGTCTAAGGATAAGAGGAGATTGTGCATAGAATTGTTAGTTTTTATTACTGTCTGCTTAAGTCAGAAATCTCAAATTCTCTCACAGAAATACTTAGAGAAATAATGTTAGAGCTTACATTAGTTAGATTAATAACCTCACTTCTGAATTTCTCTTTGAATGTGTAGACGAGGAACAAGTCAACCAGAGGTTATGCAATTAGCTTGGAGTCAAAGAGAAAGCAAGGAGTAGAACTGAGAAGGAAACCCAGGAGTGAACTTGATTTTAATTCAATCAAACTGTTAAAGTACCAACCACGCACTTTCATCTATAATCACAATGAACCTTTTATAAACAAATCTGGATCTTCTTAGCTTAAATTTTTTTTAACAGTACCTTTTCAAGTTTTAAAATGGATTGACTTCTATGATTCTGGGCTAGAAGCAGCTCATGAGGCAATAAGAAGTCATCGGCTTTCTACAAGGAGGTGGAATTGACCAGACCCCTCCATGTGTGAAGACCATACTCCCCTTGCTCACCTCCTATTTCTGATCATTGCAATGGTGGAAGCCATGATAAATAAAAGTGCATAGCTAGTGGTTGGGTTCAATCTGTAATGTTTCTATAATTTCTATAATTATTTCTACAATGTTATTATTTGGATACTACAAAACATAAACTGGATTTTAGGAGATGCTTGGGGATGGTTTTCTCCCCCACGCTTCTGTCAGCAGCACTCTATCTTTTCACTGTTATTTATCTGATATAGCTACTAAGATGCTTGATATTTTCACTTGCAAGGGTGCAGAAAAACAAAGAGAGAGCGAATGGGTTGTTAATGAAATTCTCTGATTGTAAAAAGCACTTTGCAATGATCAGGTGGTAAATAATAATAAGAGGAAATAACATAAAGTGCCTAGATGCCACAGCAATAGTCACTATATAAATGCAGAGAGATCAGACATGAATAAAATTTGCATTTTATGCAGCTTCTGCGTGCATATATGGAATATACAGTTGCTAATTTTTTCATAATACTGATAAAATATGGTTCAAAATCTATTCTTGCTATCTCATCCCTTGAAAAGACATCATATAGAAACACTCGTCTGCCTAATGAAATGGTGAATGTGTTAAAGAGGCTAGAGAAAGAGCCTCTTTTGCTCACATGAAAAGAAAAAAAAAAGCTCAAATAAGGGGAGAGAATGAAGAAGAGTGAATAGTAACACTGGCAGGACAGCTTTGGAGATATGCACAAAGGTGATCTTTGAGAAACATGAGGGATAAGTAATTCTACTAATGTATGGCAGAGTACCTACAATGAGGATACACCGTAGTCACAGTGAAAATCCAGAACCATGCTGTCTCTTTGCTGGGCTGTTGTTATACTGGTGGTTCTTTTTAAATGGAATTGGGGAGAGGGGAGTGACAAGTATGGGTTTTTGCTTGTTGTTATTATTGCAGTTTCATTTAGCTCTATCACTAACGGCAACTCCCTGCCAGGTATTTCCAATAGTTTTCCAATCCAGTGTTTATCACGAATTTGCCTTCAATTTTCACATTATTTTCCCTTAGTACCTGTTCATAACCCAAAACCCATTCATTAGGTATATTAAATCCTAGCCCACGGTTACTCAACTTTTGAAGACGTAGAGAAGATGCTAAGAGATGGAGAAGTTCTCTTAGTCATGGGGAAGAGTCTGATCAGGATTCTGAGAAGCAGAGACCTTGATAAAACCACTACTAGCCAAACAACACGGAGCAGTGAAAGCTTAATCAGCCAAAAAATACAGTTCTCTCCCTTCCTTTGTCCTCTCCCTTTGTCAAATAAAAGATTATTTCTAAAATCTTTTCTCTTAAAAAGCAGGATTGGACTGGCACATATAACTATATTTCAAAGTATCTCAAATTTCCAACTTGGAAGAAGACACAAACTTTTTCAGAGAAACTTAGAAAAAGCAACTCTGCATATTCACAAAACTTTCACTTATTTCTAGAATAGAACAGGAAAATGGAGAGATAATTGCCAACATAAGAAAGGAGTAAAAATGTTGTTAATAATGATACTAATACGAATACTTGGGATCCTACAGTATGTTTTATCACAAAGATTCACCTGCATTAAGGGAGACTCCAGGACAAGGAGGTCGTTAAGGTTATATTTCTATCTTCAGGATTCAGCCAAAGTCAGACGCTCCGGAAAGCTGTAAACGCTCTCAGAACAGACTTTAGTAATGAAATTGGAATGAATGCTGGGACTGTGGCATAAAAGCATCTTCCTGTCCCTTGTTCTAAAAGTTAACTATTAAACCATATGTTGTTCCTCCTGATTTGTTTTACCAACTCTAGAAACAAGGACACTCTGATCAGATTGTCCCGGGCAACTGAATACCTAGTGAAGCCTTTTTGAAGACAGTGTTCTTCACACCAACCTTACCCAAAGGGCTTCTATTATCAGACTATCAATTCTGTGTTACTGGTGAAGGATGGAAAGTATCTTTTTTTGAAGAACAAGTGCTTTCTCTCCCTGAGTTTTCTGCTCTTTGGTACATTCAACATTTTAAGTACTTGATCTCCTCCCCACCCCACCCCCATTCCCTTTTTTCGACTCTAGTTTATTCTTTTAATTATTTACAGACTTGCTTGTCTGGACACTTCGTTTTAGTAGAAGTTGGTTGACTTTTTTCAGCACCTTTTAGTGGAATGCAATAATAGATGCATAGAGAGGGAATTGGTCATAATGGTATTTTTAGTGTTGTTGTTGTTGTTGTTGTTTTTTTTCCCCTGTGTCAGAGATCTTTTGCCTTTATTGATTCTCCCCCGTGGACTGTCCACTCTACAGGCTGAAATGGCTACAATGGTGTCTGAAAAATTGGTTGTTAGTCACTGTTCAAACCATTTTTCAAAATAGCTCTTGTAAGCCCCATTTTATTCTGTTTTAAGGAGGGTTTTGTTAGGGCTGGTTTCGTTTTCTTTGAGGAGTCGTGCTGGCAGAGAAGTCGTGCTTTTAACTGTGTGTAATTGGGATTATAACCATATTGAATCTATATTCAAAATGTATTATATTGAGCCTATGCAGCTAAAAAGAAAAAGAGGTCATAAGTCTTCAAGATTTTTCACAAACATGAACACCAAGGGATGTAAATGCTAGAATTCACGAAGCACATGAGACCCCACTCTTGGAAAGATATTTTCTTATGCTTGAAATTCATTGTGGGGGGAGGACATCTATATGTGGGATTTTTCTCCATATTTTTAATAATGGATACCTGTGAATATGCCTTATGTCTATGTAAAACCCATGCAATATCACATTTGTGAAAATGATACAAACAGCATGACAGGAAGCCCATTTTGAAAACAACTGAAAATAGCCCTTTCCTATGCTCATCTTCTAAAACGGTTAATTTTTACCTAACCAGGACTCAATGCTTTCCAGAGAAGAATAAAAGTTGAAGAATTTAGGGACTAAGAGAAAGGGTGTAAATAGACAAAGGTATTCAGATTTGTAGGAAATGGCAATATTTGTTTAAAAAATAAGGATTTGGGGCCAAGTTTTACAGTGAGTTGACAAATACACAATAAAACTTTCTGAATATTCCAAAAGTGAAAGAATGAAACATCCACCTCATTTTAACTTTAAAATAATAAGTAATAGCAAAGACACAAATCAAAACTACAATGGCTCAAATTTGAGAGAAGGACATGGAAACGTTCATTGCCACTGGAGGAAAGGTGAATATGAAAGATACAGCCCAGGAAAAACCCATAATGTATAATTCAAAATTCAGCATCATATAATAAAGTTTGTCTATTTTTTTTCAGGGAAGTATTTGAAGAAAGATGGTTCCATGTTTTTTTGTGTGTTAGTTTCTTTCTTTCATTCTCTCTCTTTCTCTCTTTCTTTCTTTTGTTAGAATATTACCCTAAATTCTAGGGAAACTTCAGGAGCTTCTCTTAGAAGACTGGACCCAGATGAAGTTAAGTGGTTGTGGTAAAGTGATAAACTCAGCCAATCTTTACAAGCCCTAAGTCCCTGTTAAAGTAAGGTTTTTGGGCCTTAGAGAGCAAACTGGTACTCACTGGTCAGACTGCACCAGTGCAAAATTAGGTTTATGGGGCACCTGGGTGGCTCAGTTGGTTAAGCCTCTAACTCTCGGTTTTGGCTTAGGTCCTGATCTCAGGGCCCTATGAAATGGACCCCAGCAGTGGACTCATGCTCAACAGGAAGTCTGCTTGTCCCTCTTTCTCCTCCTCTGCTTCTCTCCCTATTCTCTCTCTTTTACTCTCTCTCCAAAATAAATGAATAAATAAAATCTTAAAAGAAAGAAAAGAAAAGCAGGCCTGAGTACTACCCTGGAAAATAAAGATTCTCAATCTGAAAGGTAGTCCTACCACTGCTTTACTGTATGTGGAAACCATGGCTAAATTATATATTTCTATTTTCAGTGAACCTAAGGGAAAACAATGTGATATATATATATATATATATATATATATATATATATATATATATTTGGTATATATTTTCCAAGTTGTAAACTGTATGAGGCATCTATAAGTAGAATGATATTCATTCCTCATAAGAGAAACGTATAGAATGGTGATAAATGGATTAAAATGTTTTAAATGTTTGCTTTATACTAAATACTACTAGTACTACTACTTTTACTACTACTAATCCTTCCAGAAAGTTGGTGGGAAAAGGTCTAAAGAATAAAACTGTTGGGAAGAATAAGCAGATTTTTAATTCTGGAGAAAAAGATGAGAACAAGACACAGAAAGTCTTTCATGGGAAGTCAGACACCCTGGTCCATGAGAACTAGTTACAACCTGTCTCCTAAAACCAAAGGAGGCAGGAAAGAAACCTGCCTGGACTCCTGTGCTTTACCCTTTTGGAGATCCAGTGAACCCAGAGCCCTGGGTTCATAGTTTCATCAAAATGATAACCCAGTAAAATCTCACCCTCACTTTGTTTTGCTTTGATGAAATTGGCCATGCCCCCAATTATATCATACTACAAACTTCTTTCCCACTAACAATAAAGGTAAACATAAAACCAGGCATAAGCATTTGGTAATGGAGAAAGGATGGGTTTTAGAGTCTTAGAACCTTGGGTTTGTATCCTATTTCCACCCCTTAATAAGTCACTTAACCTCTCTAGGTTGATGTTTTCTTAACTATTAGGTAAAGATAATGGTACCTATCTCACAGGATTATTTTAAGAATTAAATGTAAAATGTTTGGTATGGTGAGGTCACTCAGTAAAAGGCAGCAAAATTGCTGCCTGAAGTAAAATCCAGATAAACATATTTAGCCAGGACTATTGCTCTGGAAGGTAGATCTGCTATTCATGCTACAAAATCCATTAAGTTGAAATAAGTTAGTCATTTTAACAATACTCTTTAAAGGTTTTTTTTTTAAGTGACATTTCCCAAAAGTCAAGCTAACTTATGGTTATATGGAATTGCTGCACTTAAAAAGGGGCTTTATTCAGTTCATAAAATAGTGTATCTGGTTTTGTTCCCTCAAATCTGGTATCATGGAGACCTTTAACCATAAAAGATAAGAGTGACATTTAGAAAACCAGGTCTCTTAAAGGTATGGTAGGAAATGAATGCAGATGATCGGGACGACAAGAAGTGCCCCCAAGTCAAAGCAACATGGAGAAGAAATCTGCCCTGCAGATAAAGAGGACTGGAAGGACACTTGCAACACTTGCGAGAAATGGAGGAGTAAAGAGCAATATCAAGTCCTAGAAGACTGTTAAGTGATCAAAACTCTGACTCTGAGGTGAGAGATACGGATTCAAGAATACATACCTGAGGGAAGAAAAATCAGTGAGAGCAAAATTCCTAGGAATTGAGAAGCATTTAGGAATAAAATCCTTAAGTGGATGTGCCAAGGTGGTGCTAGCTTCAGAAAATACAAATATTGATGGGTTAAATCAGGACTGAGGAAAATATAAAACCAAATATGGGCAGCTCAGAGGGAAAAAAATAGGCAGCTTGGGACTCAACTGTCATCACAATTCATTTGTGTTTCACATCCCACTGTTTGTGACATTAACAGAATTTCGAATTTAGCAATGAACTATTTTTGTATTGTGAATCTCTGCAGCCATTTTCCATATGTAGCTACCACTGCAATGAGCAATAATAGCCTTTTGATCTTTAAAATACTTCCAATTAATACTATTCAAATTAGGGTCAACTAAGAGTTTCTCAGATTAATTCACTTTTTCTTCTACTTGAAGTGGAATGCTATCCCTGCTCTTTATTGTCAACAAGACCAAATTATTTGACTATTTTAGTAACAAATCCTTTGGTCGCTTTTGCTTTTATTGTTATTTTTTTTCCAGAAGATAAAGTTAGTTTTAGATTTTTGAACTGTTTTCACTTAACTAGAATAGCTAAAGCAAATCTTTGCATCAAGGCATTTAAACAGGTAAACTTTACTCATAGAGTTCCTACTGTGTGTCAAACATTAAGCAAGACAATTTTAAGTATTAGTATTTTCATGCTAATAAGTATGAATTACACATAGGTACACAGAGATATATACACACACAGACACACATATATATGATGAGGTTCAATTCAGTGCACCCAGGGCTTTTATGTCATCTTGTTTTTATTGCTGTCATTAATGGATATCATCTACTGAGTATCTATTATGTTTCAAGAACTCTGGTAGGCATTGTACACACATACTACGTAATGAGGCCATTAATGCTCCATTTTCCATTTGAGGTCTTAGACACAAGAAATTAGCATATCCATGGGCACATGATTTGAACGGTGGAGGTGATAACCAAAAACATGGCTGTGCAACTACAGAACCTATGTCCTTTTCACTATGTAGTTCTGCCTGCAGGCAAGCTTACAGTTTTAGAAAGTTACCACAACGTGCTGTCAAGATTTCACACCAAGGCTTTGTTCTCATACAATGTTATTCCACTGTGTCATCATTCTCTTAAAATCATTTACACTTCCACAGAACATCTACACTGACATTCACATGCCTTTTCTTTTTAAATGCAACTCAACTTAAAACATTCTTTAAGCACCTACTATGTGACCCATTCTAGGCTAGATATCTGTTCGCTATCATGTTAAAATACAGTTCTACAATGTAGAATCTTTTCCTTCCCGAAGATGCCTCTTTAGCTAAAATCGTATTTCTCATCCTTTTCAGTCACTGATGGTCTAAAGAAATGTAGAACCATGTGAAAAACATGAGCTCTAGAGTTAAAATTTCCTTTTAATAAAACAAACCTAGTTAGTCGCAAACTGTTGAAACAAAATCTGTAACATGAAGGTCAGTTAAGGCAGATTTAACCATCATTTCTACCTAGAAACAGAAAATTAGTCTGCATAATGTCATTTATCTACTGAGCTAAATTATAATTTTCAGCTATAAACCCAGATTCTTAATGTGTGTCTCAAAGATGATATCTCTGACCTACCCCCAGTAGGAAATGTGTTTTGAGTTGTTTTGTCAGTAGTGATAATAAGAGTTGCACTGGACAAAATAAATTTTTGGCAAGTTTCCTTGGTAATGAAAATAACTATAATAGTAATAATAATAATAATAGTAATTAGCATCATAATAATGATACCATTTGTTGAATACTTTACTATGTGCCAAGTACTGTGATTAACACTTTATGTGCATTATTTTATTCATTTCTCAAAATATCTCATGAGGTATATACTATTAATAATCCAATTTAACAGAGAAGGATGCTGAGACACAGAGAGGTCAAATAATCTGCCCAAGATCACACAGATGGAAAAGAAGCAGAGCCATACTTTGAACCCAATGAGTCTGTCTCTCATACTTACATTAGGTGTGCGTAATAGCAGATGATATGATGTGCGTGGCCAAGAATACCGCATTTGTGCTGTTCTGTCTACATCAACTAGAACTGGGACTCAGCTGGTTCGTAAGCCCAAATCTGAAGACAGCTAACAGGACTTAAAATTTGAGTTGCTGCTATTCCTACTGCCTGCTAATTAAAATGTTCCCTTCTGAGAAGACAGTGGCTGGTTGGCATAACCCTAGAACATAATACATGTTCAAAAAAGTATCTGATGAATGTTAACAATGGTTTCTCTAAGTGCTGAATTAACAGGTGATTTCCCTTCCCAACCTCCTTTTAAGAAAATACGTTGTCCAATTGCCTAAAATATTTTCACCAAGGGCATATGGTACTTAGGTGAGCATAGGAAAAACTAGAACTTAACTTTAAAAAATTCTTTGTGTTTTGTTTAACTATTAGGTTGTTAGTCTCTGTTAAATAATGATTCCCGCTGGGAAATCTTTGTAGTTGCTCTACTCTCTGATCTATTCTAGGATGGTACTCTTTACTCTGTCCTCCACAGAACTTCATGAAACCCGCATACTACTGTTAACTGTTTTTCACCTACCTTTAGTCCTGTGAAAACTATCTAAGACCCCTGGGCATCTAGGCTGACTTGCATTCAGTTCGTTGAAATACAAACAAACAACCCAGAACACACACACACACATACACACACACACATACACACATACACGTACACACAAACAAGCAAAAAAATGAAGAAGAATAATCTTGTGGTTGACTGCACACTTTTTGGTCCTTGCACATGTCTTGTTTCTTCCTTTACATTAAGTGCAGGTCTCCATGAAAAAGTGCTTCCCACAACAAGGAGTATCTTGAAATGACTGGTCTGTTACCATAAAAGTTTATGAATGCATTAAGGTACACACACACACACACACACACACACACACATTCATAAAACCCATTATGAAATATCATGAATATAATTGGAAGTCATGGCAAATGCAAGGAGGCAAGTATCAAAAATGAAGCATGTTTTTATCTTTATATTACTATACATTTTATATTTAACAATTTTACTTTCTATCCCTAATATACTATATTCCCTAATATAAACTTCATGAAGGTATAAACTTTATTTTATTCACCACTGTATCTCAAGTTCCTAGAAAAGAACATGGTGCTGAATATTCAAGAAGTACATGTTTTTTAAAAAAGAAAGAGATACAGAAGTTCTCACAATATTTCTCATATTGTTCTGGAAATAATAAAAGGGGTGGGTGTTTTCAGTACTTTTCCAGAAAAACATGAATCAGCAATGAAATTGCAAGTTCTCATCCTGTTCTTCAGACCAACTACCAAATTCCTTCATGTACAATATGTCCCTGCTAGCCTACCGATACCCAGTTCCTGGAGCTACCGAGTACTAGCTGAGAGCAGCTTGAGAATCCCTATATTTTGCCCTACCTACCAACTATGGAGGCTGCTGTCATAGAGACGCCAGCATTTCCTACAAGTCAGCTGAGCCCCTAGAGGGAAATTGGAAAGAGGTAGTTAAGTTTTCCTATTATTAGGCACATTTACTAACACCTCCTCTCAAAGAGGACAGTAATGGCAGATCACTGGGTGATGATGATACAAATGGAATTAGAAGGTCCCAGTGATACCTCCCATCACAGTCTTGAAGGATACAGTTTCCGGCTGAGAGGGAAGATGGAAGACCCTAAAAGGTTTACTTTTGTTTTACAGCTTCCAAATTGTAGCAAAATCCTACTATGTGAAATTGCTATTAGCAAATGTATAATTATACTACTACAATACAATGAATATCTTGAGTTTTACTCAAGAGGAGATTATGTGGCAATTCCCTACTACACAGAAGATAATATTCTAGTAAGTTATCCTAGATTTTGAGTTTTTTTTCAGGCAAATGACTTTCTCATTCCTATTCGTCGTGTATCTCTAGTACCCAGACTTAACATATGACTTAATATACAATGACAATATATAATGACTTAATATAGTAGTTTTCAATAAAGGATAGTTAAAAACTTTAAAAAATGTTTTATACAATCCTGAGATATGACTTAAAGGGTCAAACAAAAGCAGAGTTTTTCTAAGCTTGGTCTTTCTAGTTTCATCAGCAAGGCAACCATCACATATTACTGAACATGGTTTAGTGTCTTAGTGTTAATATAAAAACTCTCATAAACTGTGGCATAGAAATCGTACCATTTTATGTTCATACACCAGAAATTTTAAAGTCAAAATCTTCAAACAGTGGTTTTCAAACTTGACTGTGCATTACTAAGCTGGGTAGCTTTCTAAATTCTAGATCTCCAGATTCCCTCTTCAGAGCTTCTAATTTAGAAATTCTGGAATGAGGCCCAGGAATCTTCATTTTGACAAGGAGCCTAGGAAATTCTTATACAGGTGCTCCTTGGACAACTTACTGTGGATTGGGTTACAAAGATAATGTGAAAAAAAACAAAAACAAAAAAAAAACCACCCTTATGCTTCCCCTTTTCAATATGGAGAAAAGACTGGCCTATTCAATGTGACTCAACTATCAAATTTACCTGTGAAAAGATCAGGCAGTTTGCTAAAACTGCTGAAAATGAACCAAGGGAGGATGCAAGGGCAAGGAACATTACGTTTAAGCTAGAAAGGGTTCTTTTTAAAACTTGACAAAGTCTGGCAGGGTGCTTAAAGGAAAAGCAGAAGTATGGCAGCGGTGCAGCATTGTTTCTTGATCCACTCAGGGAAGCAATGTTGATTCAAGAGGTTTACTTGGTAAAATTCATTTTATTTATTTTTTTTTTAAAGATTTTATTTATTTATTTGATAGAGATCACAAGTAGGCAGAGCAGCAGGCAGAGAGAGAGGGAGAAGCAGACTCCTTGCTGAGCAGAGAGCCCGATGCGGGACTCGATCCCAGGACCCTGAGATCATGACCTGAGCCGAAGGCAGCGGCTTAACCACTGAGCCACCCAGGCGCCCCGGTAAAATTCATTTTAATGGCTTTTATAAATGTGGATGCCTTCTAAATCCTTGGTTTACTCTTAAAATATATACATTATTAACTCCTAATTTGCCAGAAGATCTTGGTCTTGATAACATCACTGCTAATAGTAGCTCCTCTCCCACCCCCCACTGAAATTTATCCCCTGGGATTGAAAGGAGATTAGTCTATTCCTCCATACATGTCCCAGGGAAGGTATGGCTTCTGCTTCTGCCTTGACCTTTAGGTCTCTGCAGCCTCTAATTATTTTCAATGGGAGATGTCTTACCACTAAGCTCCCTAAACACTCAGAGTTTGTCATTTTTTAAGAGCTTTAGTAATGAAAGATGGAAATTATTTTATTATTCTTATGAATGTTGTAAATTGCATGACGGGTCATGGTTTTCTCTTTGTCTTGGCTGCAAGGAAGTTTAAAGGCAAATGTATAACACTTCACTGAATGTAATTCGTACACTGACTTTACTCCTGACTCCACTTTTATGTCCTTGCCCTTGTTTATGGTTTTATTTTGTTTATTTTTCTTACCTACTTCTAATTCATGTATTTCACTGTACTATCTGTTTCGTTTCCTTTGTCAGCCATTTTAACTCCCTCATTGGAATAAGGTGGCAGAAAGAAATGAAGAAAACAAAACAAAAAGTGTATGTGTGTTTTAGGTATAAATATATATAAAACTCACCCAAAATATAAAATAAAAACTAAGCTCCTAAAATAATAGAGACATTTTGTACATTTTATAGTTTTTGGGCTAATAGATTCACTTGATTACTTTCAGGATTGCAATTTAGGGAGGCATAAAATGAAAATACCTCTAAGAGAAAAATCCATATAAAATTCAACATAGGTATTCTCAGCACCAGATCATTAAATCTGACATCCTTCAAATACCGAAAGACAACTATAGGTATGTTAAAATATGTGTGTTCAGTCTTTAGACTGACTGTATAAGAAACAGTCCTAGGCTTAACCAGTCTAACAAAGTGCACAATTCTGAAAATATTCTTAAGAAATTACATATGTATACATGAAATAATATGTGTACATGAAGTATTTCCTTGCATGTATTTTATACACACATACACACATTTTACTTAGACACTTCAAACCAAACACCTCAGTCCTTCGCCTCCATTATTTTCTTTAATTAAATAATTTTCATTAAAGCAACAAAGAAGGATAAGTCATCTCAACACTGAAAGCTCATTGTCAAGCTGATGTAGTGTATTTTTTGCATTCCCTCTAATAATGATCCAGCTAGCCTCAGACTGATTTTAGTGAAATTTAGGCAAAGTTAAGAGAACTTTAACTGGGCACTAGTTAGAACTTTAACTGTGCACGATGCTACTCATCTTGATTTGTCTTTATGTGATGGCTCTGGGCTGAAATACTATTATATTTGGGATTTAAATGTGATTTTTGTTCTTGTATTAATTTCTGGATCTCATATCCTTCCAGACACCAAAGGAATATAGTACTACTCTGGAATAATGTCAAGTTATGCTCATTTTGGGGGGAGCGGGCTCCCCCCAGCATGGGCAACCAATAGCTGATTCATACTTCCATTACATCACAATTGGATTACAGAAGTGCTCTTTAGTCTGACCTCTCCATGTCTCTTGCAACTCATTTGTAGATAGTCCAGAAGCTAGCAGCTGGACTTCATTTTTGTTCCAGCAGTCACCATTTTATGTTTCTCCAATTCACTGGAAGTTTGACTATTGACAAGTCCACCCCAAATTCCAAAAGGCACTTAAATTTAGTGGGTTAAATCAGAGAGAAAATATTATCATTACATTTTCATAGGTTCATGTCACTCAACTACATTTTGTCATATACCAAAAGGGTGTAATGATACTATTCTCCTATAGAAGACTAATGAAAATACTTAGCAAAAGTAAGTGGTTGCAAAACACTTTTTAAAATCAAAGTGCTGTAGGGTTTTTTTTTTTTTTTTTAAATCTTGCATAGAACTCTGGTTCAATTTTTGAGCCTTTCCAAGTCCTCATAATTCTGTGGTATTCATAATAAAACCGGCAGATGGTTTAGTCTCTGAACATATGCTTTAAATGCCCCCTTTGCTATTTCAAAATAATGGACCAAATTGTGCCCTCAAATAGTCACAAGAAACTTTAAGGAGCAAAACCGAGGACAGAATGTTATCCAGTGGGAAATAAACCTTAAAAAATATATATTTTCTAAACTTTCTTATGAGCTCTACTCTATATTAAGATAAACTATACTTTTTAGTAAAGTAGGATATAGTAAGGAAAAATCCTGACCAGCATAATATCGCATGGTTCAAGGAACAGATTAGAAGGTAAAATATAAGTTTTATATATTTATATTTTAAATTTCTGATTCTCTAAAACTTTATGAGTCATCTGATCTAAATTCTGGGTGTTTGCCAGATTTTCCATTTTTATTATTATTCTGACTATTATTACTATCAGTAAATGTTTTATTGTTAAAGCACCTTGCAATTATTAATTAGCTAATTTAGTTTAAATTATGTTTATGCCTTTGTTTTAAATCCATGTTATTCATACTTCTAAAATGCTATTTCACCAGCCAATTATTCTCATTTCAAAAACAGCCTGTTGTCAATGAAAGCATATTTTCTAGGTTTTCAGAATATGAAATTCATCTTCAGTGGATATGAATGTTTTGATAATGCTGTTCACATAACCTAGCTGTACTTAGGAAAGTACCTCTGTTTCTTACTGTCCATATTTTATACATAGAATGAGCTTTTATTTCCACACTTAACATTTTGATGTGTTCTAGTTTGGTTTTGAAAGTCTCTAAACTCCTCTCACTTACTTCACAAGGTCCACAAAACCTAGTAATCTGATCAACATTTCAGATAAAAAGACCACACAATTGATAATAAGGACACGTTTGTTATTACAGAAGCCTGAAATTTAAGTAACTATTTCAGAACTGTAATGTCCCTTTCGAAATTCTGAACAAGGACTAGCTTGGTGCAAATGGAAAATCGAGTTTACTTGGAAAAATAAATGCAATAGTTGTACCCAAATAGTTGTACCCAAAACACAAATGTGTTTAGGACACTGTTAAAACAGGTCATATTTAAATGTTGAGAATAACTAAAGAACCCTAACTCAGAAGGCAATTTTATACATATATCCACAAATAACCAGGCAGAATTTATAACTATTATTGGGTCAAAACATTAACATATCCTTCTGCTGATAAAGACATAAAGTAACTCTGAGAAAACCCTCTCTCTCGTTTCTCCAACTTTCACAGTAAATGCAGCACTGAAACTAAATTCTCAGTCAACTTAGAAATACGCCGAGCAGTATTTCAATAAACAACAAACTGATTTTCAAAAACCCACCGAATTAAAAACTACCCCCATCTTTCCCTTGCATCCCCTTGCTCTCTCACTTTCCATGCACACACAATCACACTTACCTGCACAAGTCTGAAACATCAGTCTATGTATTTTTTTTGAAATGTACTCTGTACCGATGCATTTTTCTGTGTTTCTTTCTAACCCTCGGGAATGTTAAGAATTTAGGAAGAGAGCCACAGCTTAGGAGAGCAATTATTTGCCAGTAAATACTCAATTTGCTTGTCCTGTGATTTTTCTTCTAACTTGCATATTCAATAATCCGTCCCTGACTGCGTCACGAGCACAAAAAGTCTTTTCTCCAAAGGAGAACACTTTCGCCAATCAACCTTCAGCCATGCCAGGGCACAGCTCGTCAGAGTGATTTGTTAGCTTTAATTAATAATTCCTCACACTGGCCATTTTAACAAATAACGCAGTGAGACCAGAACGCTGGATGGCTATGATTCAGGCCGATAAAACTACAGTGGAAGGGGGTGGGGAGGGGTGTGTGGGGGAAAATCAGACGCCGTTTATAAACACCTCTAATCATACTCTTTCAGTTTACAATATAGAGGACATCTCAGCTGAATTACCACGTTATGTCCACCGATTTGTATTCAGATGGGAGCCATATGTTCTTCCACTTTATCTGCTAAGGCCTCCTTGGTGCCAACGCAGTTCAGACAGACAACATTTACAAAAGAGGTCTCTAGCCTCCAGATTGCAAAAGTTAACTGCAGGGTGAAGTTGAGAAATCAAACATATAAGGCACTTCTCAGTGAGCCCGTGTAATAGTCCAGAAACACAGAGGTAAGAATTATGAGAGTCAGATTCACTTTTACTCACTCTTACCCTGCCGGGCATTTCCTTTCGTTTTTTAAAAAGAAATTTCATACCTCCTCTTTACAACAGTTAGTAATAATGGCTGATTTATTCATGCATTCCACAAACATTTATTGAATCCCAACTATATGCTAACCTCTGTATAAAATGTTGAGAATTTTTTATGGAAGTAAGAGTTTTCCAGCAAAGTGACACAATCTGTATATTTTTTTTAAACAGACAGATAATGTGTTTGAACAAAGCCACCAAATAGCGTGCAAATAAAAATAAAGATTCGTAACACTGTGTGGTTCAGCCAAGTAATCAGTACTTGACAGCACACTTGAGTCCACGTGCAAAAGAATACTCAGAGTAAAAACAAAGAATATGAATAGGTAAAAACAGGTATTTTTCAAAGATTAGAAAATTTCCCTCAATGTGACTAGAGAACTCAGAAACATACTGATCTGTTCATAAGCGAGTTAAAACATTCACAAGCAGCTGAGAAATACACGTAGGAAATTTTATTCATGACCCTGATCTAATGTGTGTGTGTGTGTATGTGTATGATTGCACCTTCATTAATTTATTGGATGCATATTTATTGAATACCTACTTTATTCCAGAAACTACTAAGTAATACAGTGTATCCAGAGATTAAAAACAAACACACACACAGCCCTTGTCTTCAAGAAGCTCAAAATTTAGTCACTAGACTCTAAAAGAGAAGGAGCATATCTAAACAGAAAACACAATAATACAATATAGCAGGAGCAATAACACAAATATACACAGAAGTAGGAGGCAGAGCCACTGGAAGCAATTCATGGACTAGCTGAAAGGTAGAGTGGGAATATCATTGGTAGGAAGAATATTCTAGGGAAAGGCAAACATTTGGATCCTTCTAAAACTCTTACTGGAATTAGACCAGTTAGAAACTGGTACTTAAAGCACGACAATTTCAGATCCATAACAGTAAACACTCAAACTATAATATCTGGACACCACCAGAAAAGTATACAGCATCTCCAGGACTAGAACAAACAGTGATAATATATGTCTTACTTTCAGTGTGTTAGTTTTGGTGAGTTTCAGTTGGGTCAGACAAGTAGGAAGCATTCGTGACACACATCGCCTTTTTGTTCCTTCCAGGCCATTTATCTTGTTTTACTTATACTTATGTACATTTATCTTGTACATACTTATACAGCTTCTGTTTTCATTGCACCATAAGATAAATCATATCTGCATGACCATTAAAGGAAGGGGGGGAATCTATATCTATTTAATGGTCACACATATAACTCTAGTCACAAAAGGTATGCTATATAGTACTATGGGTGAAAATTCTGAGGAAAAGAAATGATCCCCCCAACCCCCCAAGAACCAAGAAAGGTTCTTTGAGAATCAATAAATGCTTCGGCAAACTGTGTATAATTCTTAAAGACATTTAACATCTTATTTTATATTAAATTCAACAGTGTGAAGTGGAATACTGCATTTACCATAGATAAGTAACACAGAGCCAGTTTGAAGAACTGACACAATGTATTAATCCATTCAACACATATTTATTGAGCACCTGCTATGTATCACATACTTACCAGCAATTGTTTGATTTTTTGTCCTATAATGTTCATATATAGTAATAGTTATTCCTCATTGAGTGCTTACTATTTGTTAGGAACTGATCTAAGAATTTTATATATATTATCTCATTTAATCTTCACAATAATATATAAAGTCGAGTACTAGTATCATCTCCATTTAACAGGTTATGAAACTCAATAATAGTGGATCTGGATATGTACTATACGGATTCCTTCTAAATTAGCAGGCCAGTATCAGTAATACCCACCAAAAATCAGCTCCATTACCTTATAGTTATATAGTCACATGTAGGCTTATGTTATTTTTAATCTAGCAAAATTAAGGTGGTATTGAGCTTAATTTGAGAATTAAGCTAAACTATATCTACTGTGAGGCATGTCTCACAAAAGAAGACTTAGAAAATAGTGTTTATGGTATCAACAGGCTTGTAGGCTGCACTGAAAGATTAACTGACAACAAGCTTGAATAGGTATTTTTATGCGATTTAAAACTAGCACCATAAAACCATATGCTATGGCAGCCCCCTTCTCCCTTATTAAAACTCAACAGACTCCTAGAAGGTAATTCAGAATCTTCTCCCTTTTTAGGAGCAGATTGAGTGAATGGCAAAAAAGAGGGGAGCTTTCCATTCATGTTGTTGCAAATGGCAAGATTTCATTTTTGATGGCTGCATAGTTTTCCCGTGTGTGTGTGTGTGTGTGTGTGTGTGTGTGTGTACATACACCACATCTTCTTTATCCATTTATCTGTTGATGGATATCTAGGCATCTACTCTTTCCATAGTTTGGCTTCACTACCTTTGTATCTTTAGGGTAAATACCCAGTGTGCAATTGCTGGGTCATAGGGTAGCTCTACTTTCAACTTTTTGAGGAACCTCCATACCATTTTCCAGAGTGGCCTACACCAGCTTGCATTCCTACCAACAGTGTAGGAGGGTTCCCTTTCTCTGCATCCTCGCCAACACCTGTCTTTTCCTGACTGGTTAATTTTAGTCATTCTGACTGTGTGAGATGGTATCTCACTGTGGTTTGGATTTGTATTTCCCTGATGCCGAGTGGAACTAGACGGTATTATGCTAAGCAAAATAAGTCAATCAGAGAAGAAAGACAATTATTATATGATCTCACTGATATGAGGAACTTGAGAAATGAGACAGAGGGTCATAGAGGAAGGGAGGGAAAAATGAAACAAGATGAAACCAGAGAGGGAGACAAACCATAAGAGACTCTTAATCTCAGAAAACAAACTGAGGGTTGGAGGGGAGAGGAGTAGGAGGGATGCGTTGGCTGGGTGGTGGACATTGGGGAGGGTATATGCTATAGTGAGAAAAAAATTAATAAAATTTTTTAAAAAATTAAAAAATAAAAAAAATGGAGAGGACTTTGAGTCAGAAAGGCTTATGTTTGGATCCTAGCTTCGCCACTTACTAGTGGGAGGTCCTCCCAAATTATTTAGGTTTTCTGAGGCTCAATTTTCTCATCTCTAAAATGGTTTGTTAGGGAAAATTAAAGGAAATAATGTATATAAGGTACAAAGCATTGAAACTAGCTCTGAATATGTGCACAATATATGGCATTTCAAGTATCCAGAGTTAAACTTAGCAGATATGACTAAGATTTACTATTTCTGGACCAAATAACACATAAATTATCCAAGCTTGCCTTAGACAATAAATGTAAATAAGTCTTAGCTAATGCAAATCGGAGTTGGTAATCTGGCAGAATTTCCTTTGAGAATGTTTATAATATAGCTGAATGGTTATGTTTAAGAAAACAGCTGACAGAAAAATAGATGACACGGAAGTTTACCAGTTAATAATAGAAAAAAAAATCTTACTTTTCCAAGTGATTAATACAATATTACATTTTCTTTCATAGAGATGGGAAAACCTTATTTGGCATTCACCGGGGAAGCCAGCACTCAGCACAATCATTCAATCACTCGCTCTCCTCACATAACCCTATGCTGCTAACTATCAGCATTCTCCAACTCCAGGCTCTGGTGCCCTCTCACATATTTTCTTTTCTCTTGGCCCTTGATTAAGTCCAGCCATCACCAATTCCTGGAAATATTATTGGAACACATTTCTTGATGGTAATAAAGCTCGTTCTAGGTGACATGGAGTATTTCTTCATGGTGGAGTCGTCGGAGGGGCTTCACGAAGGCTCTTCTCACTTACTCAAATGTGTATGTAAAGTTTCTCCTTTGGGGATTTCTTTGAGGTAAGGGGCTGCTTAGACCCTGTATTATTGGTCTTTAGCCTATGGTTTCCGGCTAAGATCGGGTTTGTATAGGAAATCTAGCAGACGAGTTAGTGAGCATAAGGACTGCCTGCTGCTCACTAACCTGGGCAGCTAGATCTTTCTAGAATCTGCTCATCCCTCAACTGGGAATCTCAATTGGTAGAAAACTGAAGTATGGAAAACTACTTCATGTGCTCTTTTCCTAGATTGGTAACGATGACTTAGTAAAATTTTGGCCTGGTTGGTCCATGCTTCCTTACTAACTGCTTCAGTCTCCAGCCTCATATTGGAAATTGAATCTTCTGGTAAAAAATGATGACAACTGGAAGTTATTACAGAAACATCTCAAAGTAGATGCTATTTTTTTATAACCTTTTCCCAAATAAATCCCATATATCTTATAGTTTACAAATTTACACATTTTTGCATACATATATAAGTACCTAATACGTAAGTGTTTTCTAAGTGACAACTAGATGACAAAGGAGGGGAAAGATGATTTACTTTCAGTTTCAAATTTAGATTTCTGTCTAAGCAAGAATTTTAGAATTCTAACATTCTAAAATTGTTCAATGCTGATCAATATATTAGGCTGTACTTAGGTTGAGGTTAAAAACCTTAAATTTTTTTCAGAAGTTCCTAGTCCCTTGAGGCATTGGTTTCTTGGTAAAAACCTCCAACCTTTACATATGTGAAAATTGGGATTCTCTGAAGGAGAAAATGTTTCTTGTCAGAGAACTAGTCATGGCCAGTACACAGAGTGAAGGAGTCCAAGATCTTACCAGGTTACCTGTGACCCTGCTATGTGATTTGCTACAAGTCATTGAATATCCTCTTATGTCTCAATTTTCTGTCTTTAAAAAATAAAAGATTTCTTTATTTATTTGAGAAAGAGAGAGAGAGAGAGTGCAAGGGGGAGGGGCGGGGTGGGTAAAGAATCCTCAAGCAGACATGGAGCCAGTGCAGGGCTTGATCTCACAACCCTGAGATCATGACCTGTGCCAAAATCAAGAATCAGTCATTTAGGGGTGCCTGGGTGGCTCAGTTGGTTAAGCAACTGCCTTCAGCTCAGGTCATGATTGCAGAGTCTCAGGATTGAGTCCCGTAGTCCTGGGATGGAGTCCTGCATCAGGCTCCCAGCTCAGTGGAGAGTCTGCTTCTCCCTCTGACATTCTCCCGCCTTGTGCTCTTGCTCTCTCTCACTCTCTCTCAAATAAATAAATAAAATATTTTTTAAAAATCAGTCATTTAACTAACTGAGCCACTCAGGGACCCCTCAAGTATGTGTCTTCTTATCCACATTACCTACCCAAATGACATTATGAACATAATGTGGATTGAATATTTTGATCATCTCATAGAGCATAGGCTAAAACCCAAATTCCAGAATATCTGAATGACACAACTGGCTGACACTAACATCCTGTAAATAACATAGTTAGCTCCTCGGTGTCTCTACTTTTTCAGATCTAAAATGGGTATAGTCATGTTTACATTTTCCACCACTGTACTGCAATGGAGAAACTACTGCATAATCTATTCAAACTTTCAACACAAATTTCATACACTAAAAATTTTAACCAATATCATCAAGCCACTAACATTGATTTTCAAATATAGCAGAGGAATTGATTTTAAAATACTGAAGCATAAAATGCAGTAAACATTTCCAAGCATGTTCAGATACTTAAGGAGACTATTAAAAGAATGGGAGAAAATCTTTTATTTGTGTGGCTGTATTTTTATGGTAGATCCTAGACTCCAGGAATGAGAAAACAGAATCAAGGAAAGTGACTTTTAGCAGACTGTTGAATAATATAGAAAATAAAATATATTCACTAATGGGTTGGCAGAAAATTTTATACGTGTGCTTGCAGAACCAGAACTGTTTAAGCAGCTTTTCATACTTGGCAGAGCTGTGTTTCTGAAGTGTCCCCTCACAACCCCCTCCCGCCTCTCATTTTTTTGTCCTATAGTGCCAAGTGGGCACAGTAGTGACCAAAGGGAGGGGCAAACCAAACAGAGGCACTTGTTGTAGCAGGAGCCACTCCAAGGATCAAAGTGCTGATTTGGCTATGCCTGCCAAAACTGGAATCTGCCACAGTGGGTGGCTCATCAGCATGGTGCCCTGAGAACCACATGGACCATTCCTGGTAGGTCTGCACCTGGGGGTACAAGCCCCACATCCTGCTTAGGAGGACCACCTGCTAAAACCTGAATGTGCACATCTCCTTACTCACTCACAGCATTTGACTTCAACACAATTCTATGCTAGTATTATATTTACTGAATGTTTTCAGTATGATAGACGCTATACAAATCACACAAAAGCATAATTACTTTCTACAAAGGTTTCACACCTTAGAGGATTCATGTAGAGCTCTGATTTTCCTACATTAATGGGTAAAATGTTGGGCAACTAGTAGTCAAGATAATTCAATTTCCAATACTTTTATCAAATTTCTTTCTTTTTTTTTTTATCAGATATATGTCTTTAGTTTTCGTATCTGTCATGAGAAAATAATACGTTAATACTTCAATTACCCAGCATGATCATATTCACTTACAGGCCTGTCTCAATTTAACAGAGTTGACAATGTACAAAAGAGAAAAATAGAGTCCTTGAAAAACTTTAAAAGATATTATAAAGTACACACTATTGACCAAATTCATCTTTACTCATCAGTAAGGCTTCAACTTGGAACCAGTATATTCTTCCTTAACATACAGTAAAAGTTATTGGGACTCTCCATTCACATTAAATGGGAGAAAAGCACAATGATAACTGTAAGCAATAACCACCCTGTATCTCTGAATGAAGAGGAGATGCAGAGGGGAGGGGAGAGGAGGGAGGAAGTATCTAAGGCTGGGAGCTATGTGCACCTTGCAAACATGCCTATGATTGAATCTCTCAGAAGTCAATGTGGTAGAGCTTTACACAAAGAAATAAGACTCATAATTCTTATGGGTTGAGTTCTGTCCCCTCTAAATTCATAAGCTAAAGTTCTAACCCCCAGTATTTTAGAATGTGCCCTTATTTGGAAATAGGGTCATTGCAGATGTAATGAGTTAAGAGGTGGTTATATGGGAGAAGGGTAGTCTCCTAATTCAATATAAATAGTATCCTTGTAAAAAGGGAGGGATTTGGATCTAGACATACAAAAAGGGAGAATACTATATGAAGATGGAGAAAGAGATCAGGGAGATATTTCTACAGGCCAAAGAACATCAAACCATGCTAGCAAACCATGTGAAGTGAGGTGTGAGGCATGGGACAGATTCTCTCTCCCAGTCCTCAGAAGGAGCCTTCTCCTTGGTTGTCCAGCCACCAGAAATCAGACACAGTACCTTTCTGTTGTTTGAGGCACCCAGTGTATGGTGCTTTATTTTAGCAGCCCTAGGAAACTAATACAATAATGATGACTGGGGGATCATTATGTGAAGATAAAATCATGTTCAGAAGATTAAAAATATAGAAGTTTTTTTTTTGTTTCTTTGTTTAAGAAGGTTAAAAAATACAAGATTGACTGCATAAAAAGTGTCATTAATATGCTTTAAGTAAATAAGCCTTTTAATGTTTGAGGGGCAGCTAGATGATTAATATACATGTAATGTACAGTGTTTAATGTTTGCTAATTCAACAAAATATTGCTACCTTTACTAAAAAGACAAAGCGACAGGTACTCTATAGAAGACACCTAAGAAAGAGTCCCCAACTTCCAATGAGCATTTCAATTAGCAAGGTAGATAAATATTAACTTATTTTTATTTATTTGTTTAAAATACATAGTCAAGAGAAGTTGTTGGTACAAAGAAGCTGCCTACATAGAAGAGACTATTAAGAAATGGAATTCGAGTTTAGATCAAAATTAAGAGACGTTCATGCAGATGAGAAGCTACAGACAATCCTAAGTATGAAGAAGACTGGGGCAAAAGAAGGGTAAGGAGGAAGAGAGGAAACAGTGGCAGAGGAGATATGAAAGAAGGCTATATTGAGAGTAAAACAATCTGAAATGGGCACAGAAAATGATAAAAAGCCCTGGAGGTGGTAACAAAGAGCAGGAAGACAGTCAAAAACATCGAGCCCAAGAATTAAGCTTTCTTTAAAACTAGTGCTCTGAATGCTTTTGTGTGAAAAAGAGACTGTACCTTGATTTTTCTTCAAAAGGATCCAATTGTGGAATGGAAACTTTTTTTTTCTCTTTAAGTATAAACTAAGCAGTTATGGTAGGTAGGTCAAGGAAGAAATACTTCATGAAACAGCAAAGTATAACTTTATACAATGTGTTCCCTGGAGAAGTTACAAAAATAAAAATAAAAAATGGACAAGGACAAAACAGTCCCATAAAGTGTGTTTGTTGTGTTAAATGGCTTTAGAATCTTACCTCTCCTAATCATTCCTAACATTTTACTCTGCCAATTATCAACTTAATCTGGGGAAAGAAAAATCAACTTGACTTTTTGACAGCCAAGTCAATCCAACTGGAAATTCAAATCCTACAAGAACAGGGTGTAGGGAAAACTCTCCACAGCAACATTTTCAACTGCCAACAGAAATCCATAATAACAATCATCTTTTTCTTTCTTTCCCAAACTCACTATCTCTAAAAAAACACTAATGATGGTACAGAGATGTTCTTGGATGAAATGAAAAAGTGAAGAGAGCTATTCACTCTTTATGGTAATAGGAAGTTGTTGCTCAGGATGATCAAAGCTGTAATCTTTTTCTATTCTTCATAGAAGTTGGAGCTGGCCCTGTCCACATCTCAAAAATAACTCAATTATATCATTAACTAGAAGAATTACAGTTTAATTTAATCTATTTTCTATGTTAAACAATTCACAAATCAATTTAATTATTTGTTTTATTTTTTCCATTGGGGGAAATTTTAGCTTAGATAATGATGTTCAAATAGGGAGCAAAAATGTTGAAAAGGAGGTGAGGGATATTTCTTATGTGGGTATTACCTTTTCTTTCTACTGATTTCTAAATTTTTTCTGCTATAGAAATGCCTTCTGCAGAGCATCACTACTTCTGGTGGGTAGGGAAGAATGCTCTCCAATCTGAGATGTTAGTAAAATCACATCAACAAGAAAATAAATGAGAAGTGGATGAGCAAAGAGATAATATTACAGTATTAAAAAAATGGGTTTTGCCTTTACTCAAAATAATGCTTACTTAATCTTTCTCCTCTGAATAGGAGTAATTGAAAAGAGAAAAGGGAGGGAAGGAAGGAAGGAAGGAAGGAAGGGAGGAAGGAAGGAAGGAAGGAAAAAATTAATGTTCACTTGGGTATAAAATCTGTAATGCAGTGGGTCCAAGTGTTTTTAAGTTCACATGCTCCTTTGAGAATAAAAAAGTTTTGAACCTCTCCAAGGGAGAAAGAAAGGGCACATTTATAAATGCATATAAAGTATACATACACATATTCATTACATACATATAAAGTATATTTGCATATAAACTCTGAACTGATTCTTGCACTCTAACCATCCATTAGTTCTATGTAAAGACCCACTGGTTCTAGAATCAGGACCAAGCTGAAATACATAGGTGAGGATAGGGACATGGAGAAATCAGAAGTAAAACCAACCAACCAACACACCCATAAAAAAGGTGCCAACTTTTCATCCCTAAGTCAACTCTTAAGCTTCTGATTGTCTTCATTATTTTTGGAACTTAGAGCACAGAAAATTATGACTTGACTGATGAACTATTTAACAAAAATAAAAGCATAGAGCAGAATATATAATATTATAGTGATTCTGCATGTTTTTAATCATTAATTTTACAATTCTTCCTGTTAATTGCCTTTAGTAATGCACTGACATGTAATACTGTCCTGATTTTGAACATTAGCTCTCACATATACAATAGCATTGAAAACCAGGACTACTTAATACTGTGAATAGCAACTCACCAGACACACAAGAAATGACATGAAGATTCAACAATGAAAATGCAAAAAAGGAATAATAAACTAATTTCAACATATTAATTAGACTGTACATATTTGAAGACAAAGACCATGCCATAACTGTAATAATGAGAATTGTTGATATTTGTTTAAAACACAATAATTTTCATAGTATTTCATAATCTTTAAATCCTTAGGGTATCTTTAGCTCATCTGATTTGGGTATCAACACTAGAAAGTGAATTGGGAGGGAGACAAACCATAAGTGACTCTTAATCTCACAAAACAAACTGAGGGTTGCCGGGGGGAGGGGGTTTGGGAGAAGGGGGTGGGATTATGGACATTGGGGAGGGTATGTGATTTGGTGAGTGCTGTGAAGTGTGTAAACCTGGTGATTCACAGACCTGTACCCCTGGGGATAAAAATATATGTTTTTAAAAAGAAAAAATTAAAAAAAAAAAAAAAAAAAAGAAAGTGAATTGGAGTGATATCTTGATTTTATGTGATAGAATAGAGGCTAGAAATGATTAAATGACATGTTTAGTATCACATATGTAACATGTGGCAAAACTATAACTAGAGTTTCAGTATTTTGATTTTTCTACTACCCTATACTTCACGCAAAATATGTCCATTACACATAACTTACTTATTAGGCACCTACGTTGTCTTATCCTGAAAATGAGGAAAATGTGTGTGTCCAGGCCTGTGTGTGTGGGAACTAATGTTGTACTTAGTCATCTTATTAGAAAACAATATTGTGAAGTTAAACTTGCACTTTATTATTAATCTTGCATTCAGTAGTGGCACAAGTTGACAAATAATTTACAAATCTGTCTTACATCCCAGATATCAGAACCCTCCTGAAGAAAAATTGTGAAGCCAGACAGCCCGCCTGCCTGCCTGCCCTCCTTTCTTCCTTTTTGAATGTGTGTGTGTGTATGTGTGTGTAGGAGCACGCATATGCCTGAGTGGGGTGGGGATGGCAGAGGAAGAGCCAGTGGAAATCTTAAGCAGGCTCCATACTCAGCATGGAGGACATGGAGCTTGCTCTCACAACCTGAGCTGGAATCAAGAGTTGGACACTTAACCAACCGAGCCACTCGGGCACCCCCCAAAATATGAAGTGTAGATGAAGCTTGTCCACAGTTACTCTCCCTTAATTCCCTTTGACCTTGTTTCCTTTTGATCCTTTGAGTCCTTCCTTCAAACTTATCAAAAGATTTATTTATGTTCTCTTTTCCCTGGGGTTCTAGAACCTCCCTCTTTCATTACAGCTGTAAACGGAGGCCCTTATTTAACTTGGATTCCTACTACTATGTCCTTGAATTTGCCAATCCTGGAATTGAAGTGCTACCATCTATTTAATTTCACTCTGACTTGTGTCATGCCTGCACTTATAAGGGCACACTATCTTAAATATCAGCAAGAGACTTGAGATTTCCCTATTTCCTGGCAAATTATAACTGCATTATCTCAGCCCTCCATGTAAATCATCTCTACTAATATTTCAGTAATCCCATTTCTGGTTCACTCAATCTTGGCTTACTTCCCTTTTCCAATTTGGCTACAACTATGGTTCTAGCATGCTTGGTGGAGAATAAAAGGGTGCTGATGAATAAAATCTGTACCGCAAGCTAGAAAACCTCTACTTTAGCTCAGTTCCTAATGGTCAGCTTGGTTTCCTGTGCCCTAGTTGTTCTATTTATCAGGTGAAAGAAAAAAACACTATTACCAAATCCCATGATATGTATAAGGATCAATGTTTAGGAGAAAATGTACTAACATATTTTGTAAGTGTTCATACTGAGTCTTTTCCTCTACTTCAAGAGAAAAAAAAAAAAAAAGAATACTCAGTGTACTCTAGAAATATGTAATAGAGGTGACCCATTCTTCTATAATTCATCTGTGGTAGGCAATAACTGCACCCCAAAACTGTCCACTCTCTAATACCCGGAACCTCTAGTACATGGCAAAATGTTACACTACATGGAAAAGGGGACATTGCAGATGTAATTAAGATTATGGACCTTAAAATAGGGAAAATATCCTTGATTATCCAGAGGGGTCCAATGTAATTACCTTAAAAGCAGAGGACACTTTCTGGCTGGAATTTGTCAGGGTGGTGGATAGGATGTAGTAAAGGGAAGGTCAGAGAGATTCCAAGTGTGATTCAAGGCACTGAGATGCAGGGGCCGGTGTGCAAAACGAAGGATGTCCTCCTATTGACAGCCATGAAGAGATGGGGATCATAGTCCTACTACCACAAGGAAGTGAATGAGCTTGGAAGCAGATTCTTCCCAGAGCTTCTAGTTAAGAAGCCAGCCATCTGACACCTTAATTTTCATCTCATGAAATCTGGAGCAGAAGATTCTGTTGTACCAACCCAAACTTCTGGTCTGCAGAACTGCAAAATAATAAATCTGTGGCATTATAAGCTGATAAAGTTGTGGTCATTTGTCATAGCAGCATTAGAAAAGAATATAATATTCCAATTTGATGACCAAAAGATACAATAGTTTAAAATTATATGGTAAAGAGTTGGAACGGGAACCACTATTATGAACACCATAGGTTCTTGGTATACTATGAATGCATTCTTTTCTTGATTTTCTTCTTTATAGTCACATCCTTAGAGAAAATGAAATAACACAGTACTGAAGGACAAAGATCATGAGGAATGTATATCTACATAGTGCCCACTGTCCTCACCAAGAAGCTTCACAAATATGCCTTTTTCTCACAGGCAAGAGCACTACCCTGATAATGCTACATTACTCATACCAACTAAATCCACTGTCTTGAAAAATGAAAATCAAAATCTTAGAATAGTCAAAGGTTTATAAAGACATGATGAAAATGTTCATTTAAAAGACAATGAAAAAAAGGTAAAGAAAATCCAAGCAACCACGTACAAAATTCACAGACCATATGTATACTAGGGTGTGCTACGTGAGATGTCTTATAAACATCCATATAAAGGAAACCATTTTCAAAACTGTAATTCTGTAATTTATGTGGCATCACCAGAGCTACTTTTCAAAGTACCTTCCCAAATTATCTTTCTTTCTTATTCACATTTTTTTCCTAAAGCCAGATTGGGGCCTCAACAGAACATAACAATATTGGAAGAAAGGCAATAATTTCCAGTGACTTTTTTAGCATGGAAGGTTTAGAACCTGACTTTCAAAGATTTACTCAAGTTCACAACCTAAAACTCTTTGAGGTGTAACAACAACAAGCTGAAAATGGATACTTTTGTAATCAACTAGAAATGATTCTCATGGTAAAGGGTAAATTCTCAGCAGGTTATTCATATCCTACTTTATAATTATATCACAGTATGAAATAATACAAAAGAAAATAGGAGGAAAAACAAATATAATGATTAAAAATTCTTGTAGAAACAGGATAAATGCAGTTAATTGTTTTTTTCTGTAGAGACAGAAAATACACTAAAAATTACTAACAACACACTGTGCAGCTTTCCTTTTGTATTCCACGAGGCCACAACAGGGAGCACAGTCATCCTGGCGTGGTTAAGAGCAATGCAGGATGGAGAAGGCCACTAGAAGGAAACAAAAAAACAAAAAAAACAAAACAAAACACCTCCCTCCTCTTGTGAATACTACATTCTGCTTCCTACATGCCTCCAAAAACTTTTTTAAAACTTTGGTCATTTTATAAGGAAATATCATAATTTTGAGGGACTTTGAGGCTCACACACAGCAAATTAATCCCCATTTTATGTCTGTCTCAATTTAGTATTTCTAAAGGCGATGGATAATAAATCCCGCCAACTCTCTTTTTTTAGGGCTATTCAGATACTAAATAAACCAGGAACATTTAAAAATCCAATCTCACAAAAATCTGCTTTGCTTAACCTTCTCTCCTTCTTTAAAAAATAAGAAAGGCATGATGTTCTTTTTTTGTTAATTAATTCACTTTAGACAATTCCTTAAATTTTCATTTTAATAAATTTTTGTGTGGGTGCATTAATTACTTTCAAAGACGCTTTACAACTGTTACCTATTAAAAGCCTTTGTTAGTGAATAAAAAAAAAAAAAAAAAAAAAAAAAAAAAAAAAACTTCCAGCATGCCCCCTCCCTTCTCCATTCTGAGCAGGTCCTTGCTATCAACTGCTGGAGTATGCTCGCTTTGCACCTAGAGCTATAATTATTTTGCTTTAATTTTACAAAACCTTTTGTTCCATTCCCACGAGCCCACCTGATCCTTATATTACACTTGCTCTATTAAAACACTCATGCAGAACAAAGCATGGCTGTACTGATTCATAAGTAACTTTTTTTTTCTCAGTAAAATGCCACTGGCTAGGGTTTGTGACATAGTCCTGGGCTTCACCTTCCTCTGCCAGTTTTCATGTATTAGAGAAAAAAAACATGTTGTTTCAGAGTGTTGTATTTTTCCCCAACATCCTTTCTTTGCCCTGCTCGTTTTTGGTGGGTGTTTTAAAAACTATTTTGTTATACCTCATTTTACTCTGCAGCAACAGAAGTGATACAAGGTTGAGGATTTCTTTTATTCATATGGTTAGATTCTTTTTAAAATCACTTGCATTGCCTTCTTTAATTGTCCTTCTCTCTCCTTATTCCACCCCTTTTCCTTGAGATCTTGCAACACATGTGGGGTTTTGGCAGAAAAAAATTGCAGTGACTCATCAAGAGAATTGTTTGTTTGCTCGGAGGAGCACCCGGAGGACCCTCTGGGCTGCACACGGAGCCCTTTGATCCTAGGAAATTTATTTCTTCCAGATGTTTTCCCCACAGCCACCTTTCTGCAATGTCCCTCTTCATTATGTAGCATAAGAATAAACACTCAAGACCCACTGCTATAGCATACAGTTTTCCTGAATGGAGTGTGACAGGGAATTGACATTTGATTGAGCTGTTGGGATGTCCTTGCCTTAGGCACAATGATGGAGGAAGGTTAACACTGAGGAAGGTAGACTGGGCCTCTTTAGGCAAGTGTCCTTAGAATTAAGATGGAAATTATGTGAACCGTACCAAAGAAAATAAACAAATCTGCAGACCACTGCTCATGGACCTAGTCTTACTCAATCCTATGAAGTACTATTACTTGGATCTCTTGTATTACTTGTCCAATCGTTCCATCTGAAGTATAAAGTATAAAGAGTAGCCAGGAAAGTAAAGTCTTTGGACATCTCTTGTATTTTCTTGGCCTAGCTAAGGATGTTAGTATACACGGGAAGGAAGAAAGTGAGGAAATGGAAAGTAGGTACATACGTAAGGACGATGTAATGGACTGAATAATACCCCCTCCCCACAATGGACTGAATAATACTCCCTCCCCACAATGGTATCCACATCCTCACCCCTGAAACCTGTGACTCTTATCTTATACAGAAAAAAGGACTTTACAGATGTAATGAAGTTAAGAATTCGGAGCTGGGGAAATTAATGTAATCACAGGTAACCTTATAAGAGGGAGATTTCACACAAAGACCCAGGAGGACAACTACTCTGTGTGAGCATGGAGGCAGAGACTGAAATGATGCAGCCATAAGCCAAGAAATGAACAGTCATCAGAAGCTGGAAAAGGCAAGGATGTACATTTCCCCTCACAGTCCTCAGAAGAAATATATCTTGATTTCAGCCCAGTAATACTAATTTTGGACTTCTGGCCTCCAGAATTTGAGAGAATAAATTTCTGATGTTTTAAAGTCACCAACGTTGCAGTAATTTGTTTAAGCAGCCATGGAGAAACTAATGCAGAGAGTAACTTCAAGACCCCACTGTTGAGCACATTACTGAAATCACCGAAGTCTTGGGGTCAAGGAGGTGTGGAAAATAGGGTCCCAAGACTTTAAGTAAAAATTCTTTATAGGGATGCGTGGGTTCTTAAGAGAACTCTTGATCTACAGCAAGTCATAAGTGAAAATAAATAGAGCAAAAAGAGTACATCGGAGCATTTTATGGATTGTGAAAGTAAATGCTCCACTTTCCTAATATGAAATACATATTTTATGAAGAAGGAAAAGTCTATCATATTTTTCCCTTTAAAATAAATGTTTATATATAATGTATTACCAGTCATTTTCCTTCCCAAATGGCCAGTACGGTGAATTTAGTGACCCCTGCTTTGGCATGAATATAGTATATTTGACACACATATACTATGCTATATAAGTGAAGATCCTCTGTCAGCACTTGAGGTAACTTTCCTTAACCCAAAGATCATTTGGTGCCTAAACCCAAGAATTTTTTTAAGTAGATGTGCTAAAACAGTAACTTAAATCTCAAAAAGTTACCCAAACCAAAATTATTGTATGATGAAATCACCCAGTTTATCACTTTTTCTAGATCATCAGAAAAAAATCCATAGAAGCTGCATCATTAAAAAGGACAAAGAAGACTCTTCAGTTCCCATGATTCTTTCAGCTATTGGGCTTTTCAACAACCAAATCATTAATCTTCATAATCATCGTGATGTCTGTGGACCACTTATACAGATGAAGAAATAAAGTTCTGGAGGGCCTGAAGAGATTCTAGATCAATCAGCAAATGAGAAGAACTGAGAAAATTAAGTAAAGAATTAAAATTTAAAAATTAAAGAATTAAAAATTAAGAAAAATGCTGACTCTGTTCTCTAATCCCTTTAAAAATCAAGTAGAGATTGAGTTCCCCTTTTGAGGATAATACTCCAAAGACTGAATATGTAAAAGATTGGCACTTATTTCTCGCTACTTTCATATAGTCACCACAGTGCATTCATTGGACAGTGGGTTTGAAAACAGAAAGAACTCTAATTTTTAACAAAATAAGCAAATGATAATCTGATGATTAATACTATTATTGCACTGAAGAAATACATCCCAAGGCATCCAAACTATCAGGAGGCTAAAAAACACAGTAGTTATCGCCATGCACATACATTTGGGGAAGCATCATTAAATGAGAATCTCAGTGCATTGCTCTTTTTCATTTACTACCAGTACTAGCTGTGTCCTGACCGGAGGCAGTTCAAGGTCTCAGGACTTCAGAGTTTTGCGATCTGGAATGAAGTGCAATCAATATAAATTCTACCTTCATATTCCCACGCTTCATTGTTTTGTTTGCTTTAACACTATGTTCACCTTATCTTTGGAAGAACAGAATGCATATCTTTGTTGTGAGCATGGTGAGGTTTTCACAGGACCATATAACCACAATTACTATTTACTCACTTATTAACCCTCCAAAAAACCAGAAGGCAATTATTAACATTCTCATTTATCAGCACCCCACCTGTTTTCTATAAGATCCCAAAGAGCAGCCATATACATATATATATTATAAAATATATATTAAAATATATTATATTTTAAAATATATATTATATATATTATAAAATATATTATATTTTATATATTATAAAATATATTATATTTTATATATTATAAAATATATTATATTTTATATATTATAAAATATATTATATTTTATATATTATAAAATATATTATATTTTATATATATTATAAAATATATAATATATTTTATATATATTATAAAATATATATTAAAATATATATATTTATATATTTTTAAAAATTTTAACTAGCTCCCCTTAGCTCTATAGCTCCTAGTATGTTCTTTTTTTTTTTTTTTAAAGATTTTATTTATTTATTTATTTGACAGAGAGAGAGATCACAAGTAGGCAGAGAGGCAGGCAGAGAGAGAGAGAGGAGGAAGCAGGCTTCCTGCTGAGCAGAGATCCCGATGCGGGACTCGATCCCAGCACCCTGAGATCATGACCTGAGCCGAAGGCAGCGGCTTAACCCACTGAACCACCCAGGCGCTCTCCTAGTATGTTCTTAAGGAGTAACTACTTGACATATAACTCAAGGCACAGGTGTACCAGTGGCCAGGATCAGATGGGATTGGCCCATTTAGCTTTGCGAACTTTGTAATAAAACACTGAGTGCTGAAGAGATCAAATATGTAAGGATTTTTAAAAATCCTAATACAAAAGTACCTTAACTCTCTTAGCATTTTTTGTAATCTTGAAAACTAATAACCTGTACCGCTCCATAACAAATATATTGTGCCATAACAAATACAGGAGGATGAGTTTAGTGTGATAGTTTGCTATGGTGGGGAAATGGTTGAGATGAATGGGGCTTTAAAAAAAGAGTCAAGGACAGTTAGGAAGATATAAGATACACTTGAATAGTTTTTAAAAGGACAAGGACTCGTCTCTAGTATTTTAGTCATCATGTTCCCAGGACCTGAATTAATCAAAATCCCAGGTTATCAGTTACTTAGTATAAATTTTCCAATAAACACCCCTTGATTATGCACTTAGATCTTCAAATTGGGTAGATTTATACAGCTCCTTTGTACATAGGCAAATTACATACATTGAAAAAAGTAAAGGTAATATGTTTTTCTTTGAAGCTGTTCAGTGAATTCAAAAAATCCATAATGAAGAAAATCAGACTTTAAATTCTGGATAAAAATGTCCTACATTAATGACTGTCATGATGCATCTTGGTTATAGATTACTGTATTTTTTATTTTTTATTTTTTTTTTTTTTAAAGATTTTATTTATTCATCAGAGAGAGAGAGAGGGAGAGCGAGCGAGCACAGGCAGACAGAGTGGCAGGCAGAGGCAGAGGGAGAAGCAGGCTCCCTGCCGAGCAAGGAGCCCGATGTGGGACTCGATCCCAGGACGCTGGGATCATGACCTGAGCCGAAGGCAGCGGCTTAACCAACTGAGCCACCCAGGCGCCCCTAGATTACTGTATTTTTTAAATAAAATTGGATCTCCATCAAGTATATAGATAGATCAGTCTTCCCATAGGGAACTTCAAGATTACCTAATCCAATGCCTCATTTTACAGATGAAGAAACAATATGTGTTTTAATAAAGCCTATTTGAAGATTTGTAGTGAGAAAAAAATGGCTGTTACTTGAAGAGAAAAGCAGATAAAGCTTAATAGGAGAAGGTTAATGAAGGAGAGGAAAAAGAAAGGAGAAGGGCTTTTTCATGGAGTAGGGCAATAAGCAGAGATTCATTCTCTAATATGCATCCAGGTCTTTGTCGGAGACTGGCTTATATATTACAAAGAGGGTAGCATCCATTAAAAAAAAAAAGAATTGTTTAGATTATTAACATATAAATAGTTTAGACAGGTATACCTCTCAAAATTACATGACTCCTCAAAAATAAGCATGTTCTATATCTGTAACACGATAACCCTTGACTCCTTTTTATTATATACCACAACTTACTTCCCCAGTGCATGCAAATTGAAAGGAAACACAATGACCATGTTCAAAATCTATTTAAAAAAAAAAGATTATCCCATAAAAACAGAGAAATGTGAATACATTTTAGTGTTGTACAAAGATGAATTTTAATTTGGAAACTTGCTACTGAGGAGTATATAAACTTGTTTAAAGTGCAAACTCTGGAATCAGACTTCCTGGGACTGAATTTTGGCTTTCTCACCTACTTGGCCTTGAGCAAGGAGCAAGTTTATTCCTCTGTGCCTCAGTTTTCTCACCGGTAAAATCTGGATAACAATAGCAACTATTTAAAAGAGCTGTAGTGAGATTGGAATCCTAGATCTTTACATATACATGAACAGTAACTGGCACATACTAATTCCTCAATAAATATCTCTTACTACTATGTATACAAGGCTGTTCAACATTTTCAGGGGGTAAGGGTATTCTCATTAATGAGACTTGTTAAGTATTCTGTGTTTCAGTGTGTTGCCTTCCTTAATTTATGCCAATATTCTATCTCAGTATGAATAATGAAATAGTATGAGGAAAGCCTCAGTTTAGTTTGCTCTAGATGTGTTTGAGACAGGGATTATCATCCTTTTGAAAGGAATAAGCTAAAAGGCTGCATTTGGTTCTGGCTTAAAGTAACTGAGAAGTGATTCTTAAAAGGCAAAGGAGAAAATGAGGGAGCAGGGGCAGCTTAGCAGGCTGCATATATCTTCTGATGTTGTGGGAACATGAGAGAACACTCTCAGAAAAAAGGGAAGGTGCTAACTCTCTGATAAGCCAATGCCCCACTTTTATGCCTCATAGTATCTTATGCATGTCTCAAAGCAATTAACCTCTACTATGTAATTATCTGTTTGCATTTTTATCTTCGATTATATAGTGATCTACTTGAGGACAAAAATTGTTCCATTTAATTTTGTTCAATAGTTGCTTAGTAAAATATCCACTGAATGAATAACTTAACTAGTTAATTAACTAGTTAATACTATAACAGGAGAGCTAAGGCTCTCACAGGTACTCCTACTCAATGGAGGAAGGGTTGAGGTAGAAGTGACTGGCCATTATGGATTCCTGACCTCTGTGCTAGAGACAAATGCTCTCAGTAAGCATAAAATACATATGAAGTTTAAACTTCTATAAGTTTTGTAAGATTTTTTAATGATAACTTTCTTCTTTAAAAATTTCACAAATATTTGAGAATCTACTATGTAGCACCTTACAAGGCATAGGAACTTGCAGTACAAATACAATTTGACTGTCAAGCCATGGCAAATGTCTGAAAATAAATTCAGGAGAAGAGTCCTAGATAATGTGTTGTGGTAGATCAAAGAATTAGTAACTATTTATAGCTAGAAAAATCAAGATAATTTTAGTATGGGGGCTATATTTGAGCTCAATCTTATCATAATAATTAATCTAAACTTGTGAAAATAGAACATTACCCCCTTACTCTGGAAACTGAATGAGGCACAGATACATGTGAAAGTATCTGCAAATGAATGATACAAACATTAAAAGCATTCCAAACTCAAAGTATCAATGTATATGGAAAGCTGGCTATTAGTTGATATATATGTCTCTGTAATGGCAATCAGCCCAGTAAATGAAATAGTAATAATGCCCCTTAGAAAATTCATCCATTAATGAATACATCCATTCATTCTTTCAACCTAATATGAGGACCTACTGCATATCAAATTTTGAACTATGCTGAGTACACTGGATATCATGGTGGTTAAGACAGAATAGGCTCTCTGCCCAAGCAGTACATTCAGACAATAAATTAATAATTACGATATGATACAGTCGATATTAGGCAAAGAACTGGATATTACAGGAAAACATACTGTAAACTATTTAGATTTTAACTCATTCCAGAAATATGGCAGAACTTTATTTGGGCAAATATAAAGTGCTAGTGGTTTTTATTGACCTTGGATTTCATCTGATTTGGTGTTGCTTATCTACAGAGTAGACTGCCATATGTGGGTCTTAAACACTATTTGCTATTAAAAATCTCATACTTTGAACACCTATCTAATTATGGATACATCAAGCAAAAATACATCTCTTCAAGACTAAGCATGGCAGCATTTTCCCTACCTTGGTGTTTATTTTTCCCTTAAGGTACATCTTTCATTACAAATGACAGCAAACCTCAAGAAGATGATGGTGACAATGTATGAAACAGAAAAAAAATACGCTCTCTTTTGTGAGATTATATCGATAGGCCTAAGAAAAGTAACATCTTGTTTGGACTGTTAAGTTGAACAAACACAACACAGGAGTCAGAGGAAGCAATTATAGGCAATACTAATTCTTACTACATAAACCTCATCAAAGATGTGAGTTGGTCTCTTTGTTTGTGATTCTTCTTCAAATCCAAGTTATAACCTATACCTTTTAACAAAAATTTCCCCTCAAATTATCATCCATACAATGGGTCTGTATTAGGAATCAAAACTCAAGATTTATCAAAGTAGACAACATGTGGTCCTTTTTCATTTCAACCTTAGAGAGGAAGAAAACTGCCTTTTTTTTTTTTTTTTCATGAAAAAGTATACTTAACTAGACCTGCCATGGGTTGGGGGACTAATAGGGCAAAATACTAAATGATTGAATATGTAGGGCATTTATCTCACTGGATTTCATCTAGTTCAGCATCATGGCTTTGTAGTCTAAGCACTAGATGAAAAGTGTCAATAAGCTGGGCAAATAATGTTTTATGTGAATAGAATAGAAAAGAATGAATAGAAGTACAACACTTCACCATTGCACAGAATATAATTAAATATGATTATTTTTTAAAAAGGGAAGAACAACAACAGCCGGCCCTCTGCCCCATCATTGAAAGAAATGTAACCAGTTCAAGTGGTCTTAAATATGGTGAAAATGTCCATAGGATCTCATGGGATGAGGGAGCAAAAAAGTCTCACTCACATTTGTTGGGCTCAGGGTCGATGTGCTTTGTGGCTGTCATTTAACTGCTCTGTATTTAAATTTTCTGATCAATCCTATACATTATGTATTCATGTTTGTATTTTAGAAGTTCATAATTTTTTAGATTAACTTGTGGAGCTATTGTAAAGGACGAACAAATCATGCTGCAAGAATGAGAATGTGAATAAATGCCAATTCTTCCCCAGATGGAAGATGGAATATGCTTACTCTCTTCTAAGAAAATGAAAGATAGGATCAGAAGTGTATTAGTCCCTTCCTTTAAGGATCATCTACTAATTAAATACATTGACACTGATTGTCACAATAACAATTACTGAGCAATAACCATGTAAGGCACTACTGCAATCATTTCACATATATCATCTCATTTCATGATCACAACAACACTATATTACAGATAAGGAAACTGAGGCAAAGAGAAGTTAAGCAATTTGCTGATGATCAACAGGCTAGTTATGAAGTGGAATTAGGAAACAAAGCAGACATTCCAGAGTCCTTACAATATTAGAATATTCAGACCCAAAGAGTTGAAAGGGGTCTAATTAATACTTTGGGAACATAATTGAACTTCTCAGGGCTTTAGGTCCTTCATCTACAATAGGGGTGGATGCATGTTTTCTATAAAGAGCCAGAGCATAAATATTTTAGACTCTGTGGGTCAAGAGGCAAAATTAGGAATGTTCTATTATATTGGTACTTATATAACAAGTAAGAAAGCAAATCACATTATATTTTTAAAATAAAATTATTTCATTTAAAAATCACATTGTTATTTTAACAAAATTTAAAATATAATAATAAAGTACATACATATTTTTTGCCATTCAGGTCTACTAGTGATAATAGAATTGTTTTTCAAAGGATATCATTTTGCATAATCAGGGTTCAAAAACAGTGTCCCCAGCAGAAGATCACTTGCAAATGTTCATTTGCAAAAACCATTCCTACCTCATAGGCCATACACAAACAAGCAACAAACTGGATTTGGCTCATGGGCCCCAGCTTACCAACTCCTGGTCTAGAAAACAAAGTCACCATACTGTATTTCTCCAAACTCTTCCAAGTTCAAGATTTTACAATACTGTCTTACTTTAAGGGCATCATAATTTTGACTTTCAGTGCCTTCAGTACATTTCTGATAAAATGTAAAATCTATAAATCCTATCTATACTTTATATGTTCTGGTAATTAATTGGATAGATGAATGCAACTGTAGCATCAATACTTGTATCTGCCTTACAGATTATTATTGTCTTAATTTTATCAGGATAATTTAGATTTCACTGCATTTTCACAGCCCCTGTCATTACAGAAAAATAAGTTTTCTGTTGAAAAGGCTTTTGAGTGGTATGTTAGAGGCAGAGAGAAATTCAGCTTAGCCTTACAGAGAAATAAGAAAAGAGTAAATACAACATACAGATAGTTTCCCTACTGCAGGGAATCTCCATATGTTTTAATTCTGTGTTTCTATACTAATATTTGGTATCTTAAGCTAATAATCTAAATTCATACTTCAAATGAATTGGTGTTGGATTTGTGAACTGTGGTTGTTATATTGTTTTATTATTATGTTGTTGTTTTGGTATTGCTATTACTATTATTATTGAAATTCCTTAGGCTAGTCACATGAACTTCCCAAGAAGCTTCTAGGCTCCTTGTCAGTTTTCATAGAAGGTAGTATAAACAGATGGCCTCCAGCATACACAGAATCTTTTCAACACAAACCAAAAGAAGTAAATTTCTTGCCCTTACTTAAAGCAAAAATATCAAGAACTTATTTTCACACGTTCATTTAGTCTCAACTGCATATTTAAAAAATTAAAAAGAAGGCACTTGGGTGGCTCAGTCTATTAAGCCTCTGCCTTTGGCTAAGGTCATGATCCCAGGGTCCTGGAATGGAGCCCCAGGTCAGGCACCCTGTTTAGCGGGGACCCTGATTTTCCCTCTTCCTCTGCCTCCCTGTTCCTGCTCTCTCTCTCTATCTCAAATAAATAAATAAAATCTTTAAAAAAATTAAAAAGTCTATTTACAATACTTGAGGTCAAATGTCACATAATTTGTTAATCATTGAAGGTGTAACTGAGCACTTCTGTAATAATCAAAATAACAGAAAATTAACAATTCTGGAAGACTTACTACAAACTTATATTTGAAGTAAGTTTCTGGTGTCTGGTTCCTGACTGAGTTGAAAATCTAAAAAATGGTGCTATTATGCAAATTTTTTGATGGTCCTAAATAAGGTTGGTCCTGCCAAAGCTGCTAAGTGTTCAAAAGCTTCACTTACTTTAAATTGTATTTTGTATTTTCCCTAAATACTACAGTTTATTTTCCTAATGAATCAACAAATCAATTAATGCTATTTTGTATATACTTCCTAATGGCTCTTCCAAGGCAACATTTTTAATTTTGAGAGGGGCTTTTTTAATATAAAAAACTTTTATTTGAAATTAGTGAAAACAATCCCTCCTCCCATAAACATACAAAAGATAAAGTTTTAAAAAATTATGAACAATTCCACCACTTAAAAATAAATTTTAACAAGAAGCAGAAGAATCTCGCTCTGTACCTTCAATCCTTCTCAGTCACCACTTAAGATAACCAGTTTGGAGTAAGTTCTTCCTGTATCTTTCAGACAGTTGTATTTCACTCTGCATCAAGGCTGATAAGAAAATTACCTATATTAACCTGCAACTTCCTATTTAAACTTAAAATACATTATGCAAATCTCTTTAGAGCAGTATATATGGATCTATTTTATGCTTTATAATAGTTTGATATAGTTTAATATAACAATGTTTTCTGTATTTATCTTTTGACAGAAATCAAGTATGCTTTGAAAGTTTGCTATTATGAATAAAGCTGCAATGAAAACTGTTATGTATGTGCAAGTATTTCTTAAGGAAAGATTATTACAAGTGGGTTACTGGGCCTTAAGACATATTCCTTTGAGAAACTTTTTTTTTGACAGTGGATTCTTTAAACATTTAAAACACCAAGCAATTTTGTTAATAAAATAATGACCGTGATTTAGTACCTAACATTCTAGGCAGTATGACATGCCCTTTAAGTGCATCAATACATTTCAGTATGTGAAGTTTATTACATACAGAAATTCTACTAGTTGAATTCTGAAGGACCTTAATTGTCACACTTTGGACTTGGATTGCTCCTCTACAAGCAATGAGGAGTCTGAAGATTTCTGAGTAAAAGATTGGCCCATTTTCTTCACTCAGAATTGATCACTTCTAGGAAGGAAAAAGAGGAAAGAGACCCCTCTGGCTGGAGGAGACATATTAAATAATATCTGGTGAGCCTGGGACTAGAAAATAAAGACCAACCTTTGCAAAGGGCTAACATGAAAAAGGCTTAACACAGATCCAACTTCTTCTGTATTGAAATCTAAAACAAAACGGAAGCCTTAGCAGGAAAAAGAATATCCCTTCAAGTATTATCTGTCAGATAGACAATGGGACGTTGCTTAGAGCAAGAGAAGATTCAGAACATGCTTTCTCATCCTGCCTGTTGTTTCCAATGGACCCCAGATGGTCACTATTAAATTGAAGAAGGTGGGGATGAGGAGAGCACAGGGTCTGTTTAAAAATAAACAGAGCTTTCAGGCTTAAAAACTATGCTTTCTTGAGAGTTTCTGTTGTGATTACTCACATACAGAAGTTACCTGAAACAAAGGACCAGACCAACTACGTTTTTGAAGAAACTGTATTGCCAAATAAAAATAAGGAAAAATAAAGAAATAAGGGGAAAAAAAGAGATATAGCATAACTGGAGCAGGCTTCTTCTAGCAGGGTGGTGATGCTCACCAGAGGTGGGGAGAAAAATTAAGATCTTTTACTAAATCAAGATCTCTTACTAATTTTAAGATACCTGGTGGGCCATCTAATTGAAGACAGTAAGTAAAAGACAGTAAGTTGCTTTTATATCTGGAGCCCAGGTGATAGGTTAAGGTCAGATTTAAGATAAATATCTGATATCATCACCATATAAAGAGTATTTAAAGCTACTAAACTGGATGAGTTCATCTGGGTGTATAATAGAGAAGAGGAGATCTAACACAAGAGATTGACAAATCAGTAAGGTAGGAGGGAAGTCAGAGAGTGTGAAGACATAGAAGCCAAGGGTAGATATTATTACACACACACACACACACACACACACACACACACACACACAACCTGCTCACAAAAGTATTAGATCATTTTGAAATGCTTCTGACAGGTTGAATAAGATGAGAATAGGTCTCTATATCAGGGTACAGGCAATGTCCTCCAGCAAGAAATAAGAAGCAAATTAGTTAATTATGCTACATGATGTTATAAAGTAAATATTTGTTAAGAACAATAAAAATGTTGCCTTTCTTGTCATCATTGGTAGCTAGATGTAAGTCCTGGAAAGACACAATGCTAGTTTTTAATTTTTAACCTAGAGAGAATTTTATGGACAAGGAGATAACTTGGAGAGGGGAAATACCTTGCCCCAGCAACTAAACCACAAAGTGGCAGAACTGGAGATATGATGCAGGTCTTCTAATTCCCAGAACAGGGCTCTTCTCTCTAAAAGATAATGTGTGCTCTTTAACATAAATATGTTTTCATTTTTCCAAAATGTTATTTTAAAGTAGAGACTAAGACCCATTCAACACCTGATATGCTGATCTCGAAGAATTTTATTTCAGGAACCACATTCTCAAATATAATTTGCCTCAACATCAGAAGTACAAACAGAACTGTAATTTGCTTTTTTTCCCCCCAGATTGCCCTTTCCTGTTGTATCACATATTATTCACCTAACGGCCAAGATATAGCAAACATTTAAAAAAATGTACTGAATGAGTATAGTAATTTTCTGATACCTTATAGTTAGCATTTATGTGGGTACATACATTATTTTAAGATATGTTAGAATTTAGATGTAAAGAGACAATTTTTTTAGATCTTCAAGAAAAAAATTTCTGAAAAATTAAATGAATGCACTATCATAGGGAAAAATAGCAATTCTGAGAAGAGTAGGGGAAAAGTAACAGTATCAGAAATCTAAAAATAATAGACCTCACTTTCCTGTGAGAAAAAAGTACACAGGAATAGAATATCTCTAAAAATAGGAGTCAGGAAGGATTATGGCTCCAGAATCACATTATCATCTATAGCTTTAAAATATGTAGTCAAAATAAAAAAGTATTTCCACTCCACATCTATTACAATGACTAAGATAATAAAATGACTAAGATAATAAAAATACTGATAATACCAAGTGTTGTCAAGGTTGTGGAGCAACTGGAACTTTTATCCATTTCTGATGGGAATATAAAACAATATAGCCACTTAGTAAAACAGTCTGGCAGTTTCCTACAAAATATACATACATCATCTGAACTAACAAACTGACTCCTGGGTATTTACCTTAGAGAGTGAAAATCCATATTTGCATAAAATCCTGTACACAAATGTTTATAGCAATTCTATAATAATTGCCCTCCAATGAAAAAAAACCAAACAAACAACTAAATGTTTTTCAGTGGGTGAATGGATAAGCAGTCTGGTACAACCATACAAGGGAATGCTACTCATCAATAAAAAGAAACAAATCGGGGCACCTGGGTGGCTCAGTGGGTTAAGCCGCTGCCTTCGGCTCGGGTCATGATCTCAGGGTCCTGGGATTGAGTCCCGTATCGGGCTCTCTGCTCAGCAGGGAGCCTGCTTCCCTCTCTCTCTCTCTCTCTCTGCCTGCCTCTCCGTCTGCTTGTGATTTCTCTCTGTCAAATAAATAATAAAAAATAAAATCTTAAAAAAAAAAGAAACAAATCATTAATACATGCAACAATATGGATGAATCTTAAATGCAATATGCTGAGTGAAAGAATCCAGTCTCAAAAGGTTACATGCTATATGACTCCATTCATGTCAATGACAGTTCTCAGAAACACAAAACTATAGTGGATAAAAAAGGGATCACTGGTTGCAGGAGTTGATGGTTGGGGGAGAGATTACAAGAATAAAGAAGTTCTTTGGAGTAATGCAACAGCTCTATATCCTGACAGTGGTGGCAGCTATAACATTTACACATGTAAATTTATACATGTAATAAAATTCATAGAATTGTAAAGCAAGAAATTTATAAAAATTAACAAAAATGTTCAACATTTTCAGGAGAAAACAAAAGGAAGCAACTGGCTTACATACTGGATTACTGGAAAATAAGGAATATTTAAAAAATACAGACTTATACAAAGCCATGGCTTATCCTACCAAGAAAATAATTTGGTAAGAGATAGTATTGCTAGTGAAAAAGAAACCTGCAGCTCTCCCTCTCCCATCAGTTAACAAAAATGGGAATTCCAGTATAGCTATAAGCATTTAATAATAATCCTACTTATTTAGAATTTAGTCTCTGTAGTTTATTAGTCATTACTGCTTATGAATCAAGGATACTATCAGCACTTGACTATCATACATATGACAGCCCTCAATAGCAAAGTAAACACTATTACTTAAACTAATAAAGTATTATATTTCATAAACCCTAATGAATCTGTGAATAGACTACTCATTTTAAAAAAATGTTTTATTTATTTAGTTGAGAGAAAGAGGGAGAGAGAGAGCATGAGAAGGGGGAGAGTCAAAAAGAGAAGCAGACCCCCAGCTGAGCAGGGAGACCAAAGTGGGGCTCAATCCTGTCCTGAGCTCAAGGCGGACGCTTAACTGACTGAGCCACCCAGGTGCCCCGGACTACTCATTTCAATTGTGTCTCTGAATCCGGTAACTACAATCCATTTTTACTGAAATATCATGAAAGTTTTAAAATATACATTCCTTTGTTTGTTTGTTTGTTTGTTTTTATTCCTTTTATTTTATTTAGTGGTAACATATATAACATAAAATTTACCATTTTAACCATTTTTAGGTATACAGTTCAGTGGCACTAAGTACATCCACATTGTGCAAACATCACCACCATCCATCCCCAGAATGTTTTAATCTCTCAAAATGAGACTCTGTTCCCATTAAATAGTAACTCCCCACTCTTCTCTCCTTCCAGTCCCTGGTGACTACTTTCTTTGTGTATGAATTTGACTATTCCAGGTACTTCATATAAATGGAATCATCCAGTATGGGCCTTTTTGTGTCTGGCTTATTTCACTCAGCATAATGTCTTCAAGGTTTATCCATGTGGTAGCATGCGTCAGAATGTCATTCATTTTTAAGGTTGAATATTCTGTACAATATTCTGTTGTACTATTCTGTTGTATTTATATGCCACATTGTGCTTATCCATTCACCTGCCAATGGTCACTTGAGTTGTTTCCACCTTGTGAAGATCAAATGTACATCCCTTTGACATTGCAGTCAGCCATCATTTCTCCCCCATAAAACAGACTCAAGGCATATTCTGATAGCCTTAGCAATGCAAGGCATTTCATTTACAATAGTCAGTTTTAAAGAGAACTTTGAAAATTTGGTCAGCTATGCTTAGTTTCTAAATAATTATTGTGGTAATAGCAATTCTATGTTATCAAATATTTGTTCAAGTTTGGTCATTAGCTTAATGTTTGTGTGATATGCATGTCTGTAAGATGTATACAGCTGTATTATGCATAATGTTAAAGCTTATTATTGTCTGGCTAGGAAGGTGGTCATTATCTAGAAAAATGATTTTCTAGAGTGAAGCAGCAGGTTAAACCAAACCTGAATTGGAAAATTTTGAGATGAAATAAGAGTTTCGTCCTTTTAAGGTTGTAACTTGCTGCGAAACTTCACCTTTGACAAATGAAAACAGAATATCTGGGATGGGGCCAATGCATTGTTTTTCTTTTGTGTTTCATTTTTTGCTGTTTTTTGTGTGTGCATTTTTTGTTGTTGTTTTTACTTTATAGATGATTTTAATATGCAGCCAGGATTAGGAATCTCTGAGCTAAAGAAAGAGATTCCAAGTTAGGAAGAGCTAAGAGTAATCAAGTAAAAGCACCTGTAAAAAGTAGTTGGGGCCTGGAGCATCAAAATGAAGGGAAGAGAAATTCAGAATTGTAAATGGCAGAAGAATCACTCAAACAGGGAGAAATTAAGTAGCCTCTTAGGTAAAAACAGAGGAGTAGGAGTGGTGTCAATTATAATAATAATTAACACCTAGGTTCTAAAGAGCTCCAGGACCTAACCTAGAAATTAAGCCATGAAAATGGTCTGAGGAAGTCAGAAGGTGAGAACAAGATAAATAGGTAAATATTTAGAAGAACAGGAGATTATAGAGTTTTGGAAATATCAACTTTCTTGATTGTATGTAGTTTTTATTCCATGTAAATGTTTATAGTAACCGAACTTTATAGGTGTCACATGAAGTCATTTATCATCTAAATACACATTACATTTCTAATCAAAAACATAGTTGGAATATATCCATCGACCTAGCTAACTTCTTCGGGCTTCTCATAGGTGAAGATCAGAGACCTGTTTGTGCTACACTAATCCATTACCAGTAACTAGAAAAGGAGTCATCTCTCTCACAACCTTCTTCCCCCAATTATTCCACCAGAGCTGAAGGACTACTTGAGTATTAAGAATGACCAGAACATTACACCACAACAGCAGTCTATTAAAAACTCTCAGCAACAATATTATGTCACTCAAACTTGAGGTGAAATCTCTTCATTATAGGAGGTACCAATATTAAAATTAACATTGATCGAAAGCACAAAACCAAAATGACAAATAAGGAAGGATAGCCCAAGAGCACTTTTCCTTTTCTTGTGTGTGTTTGTTTGTGTGTGTGTATGTGTGTGTGTGTGTGTGTGAGAGAGAGAGAGAGAGAGAGAGGCATTTTGGAAAATGCAAAGAATGGAAAAGAAATGAATAATGACCTCTCAGAAATGAACACTAACATATGTTTTATGTCTTGACTTTTTTTCCACTTAAACATTATATAAGCATCTCTTAGCTCTTTAAAATCTCTTCATAAACACTATGTTTTTCTAATCACACCTCTATCATCTGACATCTTTCTAGCTAGAGTTACTGTTCTCACCAGACTATTGGGGCACAGGGAGGAGTCATATAACAGATAAGAATTCATATTCTTTGTGTAAATCCCCTAAACTGGAAGCATAGGGTAGAGAAGGGGACCTACACCTTGAGGCAAGCTTTCCATGACCAGCTACTCATTGACTTCTTCAGCTCCCTAAGGTTACGAGCAATAAATATAATTGTGAGCATATTCTAGAGATCTCCTCACACCTGTAAATGGTTTACTCTGAGTCAGCACTCTCTAAATGGAAGGAGAAGACAGCTGGCTGGCTGGACGTGCCAAGTAGAGCCAGCCCACCCAGGGTAGAACCCATGAGGGACCGGGAAAGATTTGTGAAAATGTAAAGAAATAGCTGGAGTGTCAAAATACATTTTATTTTACTTTTTCATGCTTCCTAATCTCCTAGCCAATCACCTTCTTCCACTCTCCACACACTCTCATTTTCATTTGGGAGGAGGGACCCTCTCTCTTTGTCTAGCTATCTGCCTGTCTCTCTCTCTCTCTTTCCCCCTCCCTTCATTCCTCTCTCCCTCTTTCTCTCCATTCCTCCCTCTCTCCTTTTTCATAAAGCCTCTGTCATAACTGGCTACAACATGAAGTAAAGTATGCCTGTGTATCACTACTCATGGTTATCATATTACAACTTTCCTTGTTTTAAATTAAGCTCACGGTGCGTCTGTTCTCTATCTGTAAAAGGTCAGACATTGTCAGGACTTTTCTGTGATGGGATGTAGAATGTACTGACTTGGGGAGCCTGGGGAGCCTAGTGGGTTAAGCCTCTGCCTTCAGCTCAGGTCATGATCCCAGGGTCCTGGGATTGAGCCCCTGCACAGGCTCTCTGCTCAGCAGGGGCCCTGCTTCCCTCTCTCTCTCTGCCTACTTGTGATCTCTCTCTCTCTGTCAAATAAATAAATAAAATTAAAAAAAAAAAAAGAAGAAGAAAGAATGTACTAACTCTGGGAAACATGGTCTCTCAGACTGTACAGTCCTCTCCTGCCTTGTTCCAGTTCAGATATACTGCCTAACTCATATGCTCAGGCCTATTTAAGTACATTCTAAATGGGGCCTTTGGTGCATATCTTCAAGCTAAGGCATCAGGGTCTGCCCCTCTGATTACTTAAAACTCCTGTGAAGGGACAACTGGGTGGCTCAATTTGTTAAACCGCTGCCTTTGGCTCAGGTCATGATCCCAGGGTGCTGGGAATCGAGTCCCACATCAGGCTCCTGGCTCATCGGGGAGCCTGCTTCTCTCTCTGTCTCTGCCTGCCACTCGGCCTGGTTGTGCTCTCTCTCTCTGACAAATAAATGAGTAAAATCCTAAAAACAAAACAAACTTGTGAAGTTTCTGTTGGGAATATAGTCCTGAAACCTTAGCTTGCAGAAGTATTTTTTCTTTTCTCTCCTTATTCTTTTCTTCCTTCCTTCCTTCTTTCCTTCACCCCTCCCTCCCTCCGTCCCTCCTCTCTCTCTCGCTGATTTTCCAAGAAACAAAAGGTAGCAATTTAAAAAATAATTTTATATATTCATTTTCAAACTTATAGATATTCACTATAACTAATGAAACAATAAAAGTGTTTAAAGAAAAAATTAATAATCTTCCATCAATCCTTTTTTATTCTTAACCCTGTGAGATGACCATTGTGACCATATATGGTCATAGAACATGCACAATAAACTTATTCATAAATATTTATTACCCTAAAAATTTGTTCTTTTCACTTAATAAACTATGATCATCCTCCCAGATCAATAGCAATAGATATAATTCATTCTTTTTCAAATGGCTGTATAATCTTCAATAATACCTGTCCATACCATATGGTATATATATAGTCAAATTAATAAATTCAATATCTTTTTCAAAAAAATTTTTATTAAAGTTTTACTAAATTTTCACACAAGATACTCAACTAACACTGAATATCTATCCAGTGCCAGTTTTAATAAATGAGAAAACTAGTAAATTACTCATGGTTCCTTACCTCAAGAAATTCACTCTCTAATAAGGAAAGATAAAACAGTAATTTTTCTTTTTAATTTACGAGAAACTGCTCAGAGAATTTACAGTAAAAAATGCCTTTAAAATAAACCTTTAGGGACACCTGGGTGGCTCAATGGGTTAAATATCTGCCTTTGGCTCAGGCATGATCCCAAGGTCCTGGTATTGAGTATCACATTGTGCTCCTTGCTCAGCAGGGAAGCCTACTTCTCCCTTTGCCTGCCACACACGACCCCCCTGCCACGCTTGTGCTCTCTTGCACTCTCTCTGACAAATAAATAAATAAACCTTTAAAAAGAATAACTAAAAAATAATAATTTTTTTAATAAAAAGAGTAACATATTACTGGCAATTCATTGTTAGTCATTTCTTCCAATGTATGAAGAGTGCTTAGCAGCAAAAGAGTACCTCCCTATATGGCAACTCAAAAAACAAACTAATTTCTAAGCAGGAAGACCTCAGATAAAGCACGTTACTCTGGAGACCTCAAAGTGATTTATAATTCTGCTAATACTTTTACTGTAATAGTACTACATGATATTTATGAACTTCCTTTATTCCATAGAGCTCTAAATACTTCATATATATCATTTGACTTCTTTGAATAATGTCTGCACAGATCGAGAAAAGTGTCCCCTACAGATAAGGAAAATGAACTTAAAGACAAAACTATTTGACAATGCCTGGATCAAGTCTCCAGATAGTCAGCCCCATGCTCTTCCCTTTCCATTACACTTGGGCCTCCCTCGTGGTAACTGCAATGATAATGTGGATAGTATGATGTAATCAATCAGAAAGTCTCATGAAGCATAAGAGAGTCAGTATTTATTAAAAAACAAGGGTTTTTCATGCAAACTATTTCTTTATCTGCTAAAAGCACTCATGAACAAAGCTGCACTGACAAGTTTTCTGGGTGAATCCAAGTTAACCTACAGAGCATTTAGGCTAGTCGGCCCCTCTCACTTTCCAGTGGTGCAAGAAGATCAGACAGACAGAGCATGAAATGTATAACCCGGGTTTTCAGGGGTTCCTGCCAGCTCTAGTCCAGAGAAGAAAACAGAATTCTGATAGTAACAACACCGGCACTGATAACAATGTTAGACATATATTGATTATTTAATAAAGTCCTATAAGATTCAAGTAAGTTAAACAAAGAATAGTTCAGTAAAATTGTAGCAAAGGTTAAGCAAATTTCATCTGGTCAAGTGCAATTGCAAACAAGTAAATGACTGTCAAGAATCTTAATCTTTGAGTCCTTATAACTATCATCATGAACAAACTTATTTTCCTATATCTTTGAGGACATTTTATCATAGGAAGTTTATAATTCTGAGAATCTGATACTAACCATTAGATTGAGTTCATTCTGTATTCAATTTCTCATGACCTCCAGAAAGAATGTCGGTTTAGCATGGCCTCTTCCCTTCTCCACTTGACCCAAAGAATAGTGCTTTCACATTGCCATTTGGGATACGTGAAGGAGTGCATTTAGAGCCAATGTGCTGCAACCTGAAGTGAACATCTCTTTGTACCTAATTCCCTGGAAATTTACTGTTTCAGAGTCACAAGTCTCCTGATTGCTTCTCACCAGTCTTGAAGAGATTAGATAAGCTTCCTTCCTCTTACAAAAGCTTCTCTTCATTTAAAAGTCCTTTGAGAACAAAACATTGAACCAGAATTGGATTTTTAACAAAGTATTATAAGACTGTTGAAAATATTTTTTTTTCTCCTGATGAGACCCTGCAGTTCAAAAGATGTATTAATGTACTTTCTGATTTAGGGCTACTAGCAACATACTGCAAAGTACAAGGATGGGCCAAAGAACAAAGTCCTTTCTGCAAAGTAGGAAAGATGGTTTTCATGGAGTTATTTTAAAAGACTTGAGTGGACCCTTTCACATAGGAAGACTTAGAAGTCAAACTCAAGAAACAGAGAGGATAAAGTAACAGCTGCAGAACCCTAACAGGTAAGCATCACTTCTAATTACCATAAATTTGTTATGTATATTGGTGCCATTCCATACTGACAATTGGTTTTAGAATGATTAAGTGTACTCTCTAGTAATAGAAACTGACCTTCTCAGAAATGAAGGTGTATACATGCAGTGCCACTAAAGTTGACACATAGAAGGAAATTCAGGATCATGTCTGAGTGGGAGCTGCCATTAAAAAAACTGTTTCCAATCTCTTCCTCCTCCCCTTTTTCCCCTTCCCGCCTACCCTCCTAACTTGTCCTCCCTCCCTCTCCCTCTCCCTCTCTCTCTCTCTTGCTTTTATCAAGAGTCCACTTCTCATGTAGTCCTCACTGGTCATTAGAAAACAATCTAACAGTTAATAAGTATGTTTGGATTTTCAGTTTTGCACTTTTCCTAGAAGAAGCTAACAATGAGCTCTTTCATTGACCTGTATCTCTAATCAGGCTTCTAAGTCTTCAAATACGTTAGTTTTGAGAAGGAAAATGTAAAACTTCTTCCTTCGTATTGGCCTCATAAATACAGTAATTTTACCTCTTTTACTTTTCAAAGGTATATTCAAGTATGATATAGGCTAGTAGTACCGTTATCTGTGATATGATTGGGGTCTTGGGCACAGACACAGAGTGAATCAAGATAACGTAGAGATGAAAGAGTAATGTCACAGATTTGATCTATCTTCCTAGTTCCTCATTTCTCAAAGAAAGAAACATAGATGGGGCATTATATTTATTTCCAGATAAGGTAATATAACTTAATTATAAAAACACCTTCTCAACACACTCTCTTACTTATTGGGAAGTCGATGAGAGCTACATTACAATTCTCCTTTGCCAGATAAGGATCTGAGTATGAGGACCATAGAAGACTAACCAACATCCATGAGAAGAGCAGACTTGGAGGTTGATGGAACAATGGAAACAACGCCTGGGATCAGAAAGATGTGTGTTAGAATTCTGGCTCAGGCTTTTACGAAGATATGTGGGACAATTTCATCTCATTGAACCCTGGTTTTATAAATTTTAAACCGAGGATTAGAACATTGATCTTGAGGTACTGTTGACAGAATTAAATGAGAAGAACTTTATGCAGAGAGGGCACCTGCTAAATCTTCCTTTTCTTCCTAACTTTTATTTCAAAAGTTTGGACTATTATAGAACTAATGACCTATGTGACCACATGAGCTAAGGCGATAACAAAATGCAATAGATAAAACACCAAGCAGCAGATAGTACAGAGTTTGAATCAGTTAGGCCTGGCATCAATACAAATTCACTTACTGGCTTTGCAATCTTGGATGTTACTTAATCTATCTGGAGCTCAGTATTCTCATTATAAAATGGAAACGATTCCTACTTTGCAGAGTGGTTGCTGAGTGTGGTAGCAAGGATTAAAGACAACTTTCACAAAGCATCTGGTACATTAAGTAAACAGATTGTGAGTAATACATATTGTTCAGATTTTTATTAATTAAAGCTTGTCTGTAGACTTATCTCCTGTACTTAATATTCTTTTTTCTACTCAAGACCTTGCAAGGTTTATGGTAGGGGTGTTGATCACTGATTAGCTGGTCTCGTGTTAATCTACCTCCTAAGAATTAGGGTTATAGTTCCAGCCCTGACATTAACTATTTAACTGTATGTCTGAAATAAGAATTCTAGGCCTGAAATTTGTTCATCTCTAAAACGAGGAGGCTGGAATAAATAATTCCTAAGTTTCCCTGTTGCTATAATATTTTATGATTCTAGTGTGTTTTTACTGAGTTATAGCAGATAGATCTTCATATCTTTAGAGTTTAACCTACTTCTCTATGGTTTAATTTTTATATTCCCTCTACTGTATTTCTTTTTCCTTTTTTCTTCTCTCTCTTTTTTTTTCTTTGACGAAAGGGGATAATTTCTATCATTTTGCAAACAAACCAATATCTCTTTTCTGACTTAGTGGTAATTCCATGATATTAATGCATCATACTTTAAATTAATCTGCATTGTTTTTAATCCTGAAATTCAGTAATAATGAAGAGAGTAATAATGAGGATAATGATGATTCATTTGGAGGCTTTCTGTGCCTCCAGGCCCCTGGTCATTGCACATGATAAAATACACCGCAATTAAAAATCAGATCAAGGTTTAATATGTTAAAAATACATCCTAGGAGTAAAACACATTTTTGGTATTCATTCCTACATTGAGCAATGAGCACTTAAAAATAAACAAAAATAAGAGATTCATTTACCAACAACATAATCTTAATAATTATTAACTAGAAAGGAAATAAAATTAACTTGACCTTATCTTAGAAGGTTGTTGGGAATCTGCTTTGGTTTATGTAGATGGGAAATATGTTGTGAACTATTAGACTTCAGTTTCAGAAATCCAAACCGCCCTCAAACTTAGAAGTGAACCTTTGGCAAAGATTTAAAGTAAATGTGTAGTTGCTCTGAGCTGGTATATATTATTTAACTTTGAATTATTTTCATCTTTTTCTATTCAATTAATATATATATATATATATATATATATATATATATATATATATATAATATTACACACACACACACATCTATTATGTGTTTTTCCAATGATTCAAAATAAAATCCAATTCATCACCCTGCTACTCCTCTGACATCACTTCCAATTAGTCCCCTCCTTTGTTTACTTTCCTCTAGCCACTCTGGAATCCTTTTATTTCCTTGAATACACAAAGCTTGTCTTTGCCTCAGAGCACTGTCCATGCTATTTTGGTCTGGAGCTTTCTCTTCCTACATGTTCCTATCCCCACCCCAAATTCTTCACTTGCCTGATTCTTCCTATCAACTTAAATTACACTTTCTATGATAATTCTTTCCTCACTACTCAGTGGATAGTATAATAGATTTTCCCCATGCATTACTGTCTTGCATATCTATTAGCTCTTTTCATGGACTATAATTTGTAATTTTGTAATTATTTGTTTACTTATTTAATGTCTGATTCCCTTAGGACACTGTAAGTTCCATGCGAGCCTGAAGGACCATTTCTATATTCCCCAGATTAACCATGGATGGGTAATGAATTAGTGATTCTACTGTGGTAAGTTTTGTAGAGTTTAGAAATGTTAGTTAAATATGGACTCTATTCCCAAAGAATTTATTATCTAGTAAAGAGATAAAGTCTGCACATAAATATCATTAAAAATATAGAAAGTAATTCAAGTCTCAAAAAAAGTGTAGACAAATGCTACATTAGTTTCACAGCCTATTGTGACAAATTACTAAAAACTTGTTGACTTAACAGAAATATATTCTCTCACAATTTTGAAGGATAGAAGTCCAAAATCAAATTGTCAGCAGAGCCAGTACAGGTAAAAAGTGGGTTTGGTAAGCAGGGGAGCATGGATTATTTCTGGGTGGGTCAAAGAGGGAAGGTTTCATGGAATTAATAGCATTTAAAATAGACCTGGAAGGATGGGTTAGATTTGCATATGGAAAAACAGAATAACGGAATTCCAGATGGCAGGAACAATATTAATAAGGGAGGCTGGTGGTGGTGGTGAGGAAATTTGGCCTGAGTGTTTGGTATATCAAACCATAAGAATAAGTCAGAAATTTGGTTAGAATTAGATTTTAGATGGTCATAAACACAGGCTAGAAATCGGTAATTAATCTAGAATTACTAAAGTTTTGTCTGAACAAAGTGATATAATCTTAGGACTCCTGCTTCAGGAAACCTAATGAGGCAGCAGTGTTTAGGATGAACTGGTCTCCCTTCCCCCTGTCTTCCTCAATTAGGAGATTATTGCAAGCAAGTGGACATGAAAACCTAAGACAAAGGTACCAAGGAAGGAGAATGAACAATACCTGGCCACTTATTGGACACCTGAGGGGCGGGGGGGAAAGCAAGAATGATATATTTTGAGTTGGGATCACCTGGACAATTGAGATGAAGAAAATTAGTATTGTCAAAAGGGGGATGATTAATTTTCACTAGGAGGATAAATTCAATTTTGATGTACTGACTTGGAAAAAAACAGTGTGATAGCTATTTGAAGATTTAAATAAGAACATTAGAAATACAAGACTGGAATTTGGGAGAGATATCAGGACTAGAGATATAAATGTGTGAGTTATCATTTGTGTAATAACTGAAGTCATACAACCTTGGAAAGCTGTGTCAGATGATGGGAAAGGTACATATATGGAGTGACACACCTATTCATATTCTATCTTTTACATTCACCTGTTCTATGACCTGGGGCAAACTGCTTAATCCCTCCACAAAGAGGGAGAAAATGATATTATCCCTGAGTTGGGATTATGTGAGTATTTAAAAGACCAATCTTCTTGATATATGCTTTCATATTTTGGTGGCACAATTCCCAGTAAGAAATATATTTATTTTGCAATCCATTATCTTAAAAATATGTAACACACTCTTTTTATGAATTTCTCCCTTTGATACTATTTCATTAAAAGCATATTGACTGTGATCCTTTAAACTGATTCCATGACCTATGAATGGTTCTCAACCCACACTTTGGAAAACACTGGCTCCAACTAGCAACCTATCCTCAGATCACACCATTACTATTCACTGTTCCCTCAACTTTCATTTTCATTAATTCCTCTAATTGGGCTACTGTTAAGTATCAGATAATTTTTTGATGGTCCAAAGGAAATGATAAATATTTGCTTACTCTGCTGTACCCATTCAACATAACTGTCTTTAACTGTATTTATTGCCCAAACAGATTATGAACTCCTTGATGACAGGAAGTATGCATTATTTACCCTGGTAAAAAGATTGTTTATAAGAGGCACAGAATAAGTTTTAATTTATTGTTAAAGAGAAAAAAGTTCTGAGGAGATAATCTTGTTGGGCACCTACATCCAAGTCCCGGCGCTGGCATCCTCATGCTTCAATTCTTCCTTCTCTATATGCTAAAGCTTCCATGGAATTTTTAAAGGCAGAACACCATCTCCTCTTCTGGGCACAAAGACATAACCACTAATATTTTGTACATAGAAACTTGACCTTCTTCACAGTGGGGATGGGAAGGTTGGGAGGGTATAAAATAAATTTGAGGAAGTAACTAAGATATATCCAGGAGTTAGCTCTGGGTAAAATAATAGAAAAGTTCCTACGCTGGTCTCCTCGGATTGCTAAATGACAGAATCCAATAAAGGCAACCTGAAATAAATTACTAGGGCAAGTAATTCATTTTAAATTATTAAAGTTTATTTCATTTTTTTTTCAGACACTAAAAACTTTTCTCTGACAGAAATGACCTCTGGCAACAGTGACATTCTGACACCATGCGTGATGCACACTCTTGGGAAGTCTGAATTCCATGTCACAATGGCTCTGTTCAGATTACTGGTTTTATCGTGCCTGTAAGCACAATTAAACTACTGAAGTTTTTAATGGTCTTCTGTCTACTTTGTAAATTGTCATAAAGAATATTAAGTCAACCAAATAAATTTGCTTCTGTGTAACTCATTACACAACAAGAGGCATGATATCAAAATGTACATTAAAAATGAAAACAACAACAACCTTTTTAAGATAACAATGAATATTTCCAGAATACTCCTTATGTATTAATTTTGGGCTAGTCTGTGGAGGTGACTATAGCTCCATGGGTCTCATAAAATAAGCCTAAGGCAATTTGTTCCTCAGAAAACACTGCTCAAACACTGCTCAGACCTTTCCCACAGAGTAAAGACCAAAGCCCCAGAGTCTAAATTCAGGTCTATTCTCAAGCCTAGATGACTAAAGGATGATCTGCATTGGTGGTCATTATGGCTTGGGTAACTTGCATACCTTCCCCTGGGCCTCAATATAGTTATTTCAAAATTAAGATTATTAGGACTTCTGCTTCTTTTTTTTTTTAAGATTTTATTTACGTATTTGACAGCGAGAGATCACAAGTAGGCAGAGAGGCAGGCAGAGAGAGAGGAAGGGAAGCAGGCTCCCTGAGATCATGACCTGAGCCAAAGGCAGCGGCTTAACCCACTGAGCCACCCAGGTGCCCAGGACTTCTGCTTCTTACAGCTTTTGTACCTATAATGTTTGATGAAGCTCTACCCTTAAATCCTTTCACCTCAATTTTGTAATCTTAAAAAATATGAAATGTGTTTATAAAGTTCTTTGATATCCTTAAATGTTATTCAACATGATAACAGTACAATTCACTAAGCCTAAATTTTATCATTTTAGTTTTGCCTCAGAGGCCACGTTTTATGAAAGCTTTAATTTGCATCAGCTGTAGCTGATTTAATAAAAATGAAGGTACCCCTTTTGGAAATAAATTAAAATTGGTGGGGGAGGGCAGAGAACTTTATGCAAAGAACAAACAAACAACAAAACAAAACAAAAAATCACCAGGAAGCTAAATGTTGAAGGGGTCAGAAGGGGTCAAATCATTTTGAGTTCTGAAGAATATTGTGGTCCTATTATGCTGAGAAACTGAGAAACTGGTCCTGGTTTTTTATGCGCCTGTTGAAGCTTCTAATGATGACTTCCCCAGGTTAACTGCCCAGATACCTATCATACCACATGCCTCTATGTGCCTCTTTCCTTCAAGCACAATTCACTGCATGGCAATTAAACCAACAGGTGAAGAGCCCATCCTGGAGTCAGGTAGGTTTATCTCTGGAGACAGCTCCAAAGTATGGGATCTAAGACACGCAAATTAAATGGAAAACTATTGGAGATGATTTCACGGAAAAAAGGATATGATATGACTAGGCCCTCCTCATCATGGTGATGAAAAAGAAGTGTAAAGTCAATTAGGAGAAATACTAAGAGATGGACGCCTAATGTGATATGCTGGACAGTTGGTTTGCTTTGACAAATTCCTTTAAAATTGTCTTTCTGGGGAGCCTGGGTAGCTCAGTGGGTTAAGCCTCTGCCTTCAGCTCAGGCCATGATCTCAGGGTTCTGGGATTGAGGTCTGCACCGGGCTCTCTGCTCAGCAAAGAGTCCGCTTCCCCCACTCCCTCTGCCTGTCTCTCTGCCTATTGTGATCTCTGTGTCAATTAAATAAAAAAAATTTAAAAAAAATTTTAAAAAATAAAATAAAATTGTCTTTCTGACTGTCAAGAACTTTATTCAACCCCTCTTCACAATATATATTCTCTGACAAAATAAATCCTAAAGTTTATTAACATATTTTGTAATTGTATTAATAACAGTAACCATCTCTTCATTACTATTATTATGCTAAGCACTGGAGATTAAAAAAAAAACAAGTCAGATGGGCGTCTGGGTGGCTCAGTGGATTAAAGCCTCTGCCTTCAGCTCAGGTCATGATCTCAGGGTCCTGGGATGGAGCCCCAGCATCAAGCTCTCTGCTCAGCGGGGAGCCTGCTTCCTCCTCTCTCTCTGCCTGCCTCTGCCTATTTGAGATCTCTGTCTGTCAAATAAGCAAATAAAATCTTTAATAAAAAAAAAATGAGTAAGAAACAGACCCTGCTTTTGGAGACCTTTGAACTGTTGTAGTTATGACAAAAGCAACAATAAACGTCATTTATTCCCTCATACCAGTCAAGCACTGTGCTCAGTGAGCACCATGAATAAGCTCCCTTTCCATTTATCAGATACACTGATGGTGAGGTGATTTTGCTCTATCCATGCATCATCTCTCTCCTCCCACCAAAAAATGGACCTAGCAGAAATTCAGACCATACGTAGAGACGCTTAATTTCTGGACTATCTGCAGTCAACACATAAGCACTATAGCCAATAATGAAAGAGTATAGTGAATCAAAGTGAAAATGGAAGAAAGTGAATCACCTTTAATGCACTCTGTGGGACAGACATGGTGGCACTCTGAAAACCACGACGCAGTAGACCCTGCATTTGGCCTTCCAACAATGACTCAAGGAGATGGGTGTTATTTCAGTGTTTTAAGACTCTCTAAGGAAAGACCTTGCAACACATTAAACTGCAAAACTTAGGAAGACATCATAACCTTCTGGATTTCATTACCAAAACATACATTTTAATCTAAAATTAAAAAATAAAAAAGATTGACTTTTCTCATAGTATTTCACAACCTTTGAGTGCAGCATTAAAATGCTTTTCTTTCTTCCCCCACCAACTATAAGCTTCTGTTTTCTTACCCTGGGCGTCTGAATCTTTTATATGCTCGGGTTCTATTCACTGCCTGTTATTCAGACATTGAAATCCCAAGTGTTAATTGTTCTTCCAAGTACATTGACAAAACAGCAGCTAAATAAGGGTAGACCAGACTGTGGTAGACTCTGACATGCATTTATGGAACAATGGGGCTCTGAGAGACAGCCTTGTAGCTCACGGGAAGACATAAGATGTGCTATTTTGACTGCTTCATAGCAGAATGGGGAACACACGCACACAAGGGAATTATGCATTTTACTTAGTTTTGCCCAAAGTCCTCAAGGCAACAGAATCTTGTGATGTCATCATGAACTTTTTTCTCTCCATTTCCATTGACACTAAAGGCTAAAAATTTCTAATGACATCACAAAGGAAACAGGAATCTACTTTGATTCCATAAGAAATCCATTACCTTCAATGAGACTTGAACAAAAAATGTGAGAATCCCTCCTGTCACGGTGTATGTCACTGTGCGGATGCACAGTGGGTGACACCCTCCCTAATGCAATTCAAACCAGGCAAAAAAAAAAAAAGATTCACAATTTAGGTTGAATAAAAAAGACATACTAAACATTGAGCCCAACAAATTTTCTTTTTTTATAGAAGGAAATCATTTAAACATATATTTCTTCAGGGATATTCAAATTTTTACTCATGCCTGGTTACTATGTTACCAATGTTTTTGTCTTTTCTTGGGTTGGTCACAAAATCACAGAGGAAGAAGGTACAGGAAGCTTTCACTTACAGGAATGCAGTGCAGCTCAGTCTTTTGTTTTTAAGGTGCAGTGATTTCAGTCTCTAAATGTAACTTCAGGCAGTCTGAAAAGAAACAGGTTAAAATCTCTTTCAGTTATAATTGGTATTTCAGATTTAATTAAAAATTAAACTTTCATAATGTTTCACCATCCAAAGCAATGCATTATCAGTCAAGCGTGGCTTTTTTTTTTTTTTTTTTTTCTGTTAAGGAAAAAAAAAAAAAAAAACCCTCTTCCCAGAGTAGTTTTTTAATGAAAAGAAAAGGATCTAAAGAGGAAAAAAAAAAAAGCAATTCTGAAAAACAAAATATGCCTCCTTGTTTAGGACTTCATAATGATATGACTAGAAGCTCAATGCCTCTGAATTTCAGCTAAATTCTATCTGATTTTTAAAAACTCCTCAACAACAATTTCACAGCCTAAAGATTACATAAAATGTTAATTTTAGATAATAAAGAATAAAATCTATTATCTGAATATACATGTTGAAGGGAAATTATGACTTCAAATAGAACTGGAAAAAAAAAATGTTAGATCTACTACTTTTAAGTGGCTGCATTGGTGGTGGGGCAGATGGTGAAGCAGAGGTAAATGAACGTATTTAGCAATACAGAATGCCCATTGCAATGTATGGTGGGCTTAGCATGCCGGATACCACATCATATCTACATACATCTTATCAGTTGCTGCCGCTGCGGTGTGAAGCAGCATGAGAAGACCATCAGGATTTGAATTGGTTCTGTGGTTTTAAATAACTGAACCACATTTTTTAATATGTATTTTTAATCTTCAAATTAAGAGTCCAGGCATTAAAATCTCCAACTATGTCATAAATATTTGGGCTTAAAATGTCACACTATTTTTTCAATCCCTTCTTTCTTCATACAGCACCATCTCTAAATAAGATAACAGTTTAAAAAAAAAACAGACTAGATTAAGTCATCCCTATTTTTAGCTTTAGATAACTGACACTACAGGATTTAGAAAAATATAGCTTTCTCGTGTAAAATGAAGATAATACAATTATCTTTCTTTTACTTCACAACACAGTAGTACATTTTTTTAATATATTTGTAGCACTAAATGTGGTGTGTTTATGTCCACCTTCACATGAATGTAAGGTAATATTTTAATATCTCCATATATGAGAGCATGATCATAAATCACCCTTGAAATTGCATCTATTATTAGAAAATGCATCTCATCTGACTTATGAATTCTATTTTCTTTTTCCCTTCTAGTATAGGGAAGAATATTTTAGGTATTGTGTCTATTCGATATATATAGATTTTAAATGCAAACTGGTACAGATTCACTAAATCCATCCATGAATGGATCAGAAAAAAAATCACTGACATTGACTAACTAAACTTTTCCCCTGCTCCTCACATGCTTGAATTAGACTAAAAATGCACCAGTGTAAAGACAGAAATTATGGAGGCGTCACCAGGGACAACTGAATGAGAGGAGGGGAGTGCACATATTTCCTTATAAGGTAACAAAACATTCATAAATGAAACTGACAAAAATAACTCATGCTCAGAAATTATATGGATAACAATAATCCCCAATAAACAAGTCAGAAATACAAAAGCTGCCCACCTCTACATAAATCTGAATCACCGATTGGTATTGTTCTACTCACCGCTCAAATATGGTTAGTGAAAAACTGATTCACTATCTAGTTCATACAGGGAAATGGGATGGAAACTAGGCTGCATATTTATATATAAACTATTTAACTGACAACTAGAAGTTCAGTTTGATCAGTCGGATTTTCTTTCCCTCAATTCACCAGATGTTGAGTTAACGGAACTATCCATTCAAAATAATCAAGTAATTTCTATGAACAGGCAGTCTGCTCTGTTACGTTCTTGTCTCGTCATGTATCCCTCATCCTCTTTGACCTTTCTCCTCACTTCTTTTTCCTGCATGTTTCTTCTTTACTTTCGCTTTCTTCCTTATTTTTTTCCCTCTCTTTTTTTCCCCTTGGTGAGGGTAATGAAGCTCAAAAATAACATCTTGTATCCTGTTGAGGGAAACTTGGTCACAACTATCCTTCCAGATGACAAACTCATTCTTAAATGTCTGTTTCCCAATCCAAAGAAAACAGAGCAATTGAGAAAATAGAGACGCAACATCACTTACCACTACCAACACCACCACTTTTAATTCCCATGCTACATTCATCACAAGGAGGACTGAAGTTTATTTATATTATCCCCTAACCTCAAATAGGACCACAAATAAGACTAATAACAGGACCATTTTGTGGCACTCAGGCAAACGGCTGGGCAAAACAGATGGATCTTACTTTGCGCCAGGACTCAAAAAATACAGTCGCCAACTCACTGTTGGCGACTACATATCTTGGCCCAAAGATGGACCTGGAAGTGGGACCAGTTGTCTTTGATATGAATACTGTTCCTATTCATATCTGCCTCATGAGATAATCATTAACTCTGTCACTATGTAGTGGGGGTCAGTATTGGATAGAAACTGGAAAAATGGTCATCAAGGAAGTGAAATATTTTCAAGGCATGTCGGATTAGATTAGGGAGCACAAAGTCAGGGCTAGAACATTTTTGGCAATTCTCTCTACTTTTCAACTTCCTGTTTTTTACAAGTTCAGTACGGTACACTGTACCCACCTTTAAAACAGTAGATTTCCAGAGTGTGTGTGATCAATAAGAATAACTTGCTCTTGACATTTCAGGTCCCAAAATCTGTTAAAAATTTTTTAAAGTCACCCGGATCAATCTTGGTCATTATTATAATTAACCACCAGTGTCAGACTTCTTTAATCAGGACAAAACTATGTAAGGCTTTATAGATTACACTCAACACCCAGTGATGCACTGGGAAACAGCTCAGTCAGTAATCAATGCAAATTACAAAGCCCGGAAGAATGCTTCTCTTGGCAGAGACCCTTTAGCAAAAGAGTTGTACATTCTGCACTAGTTAGAGATTCTGAATGGCTTTCCAGAGAAGTGGCAAATGCATTATATTACAGTAACCTATCCTGTAACTCACAAGTCCAAAAAACAAAGCCCCAGACAATAAAGAAAACTGAAGGGGGGTGAGGAACTATAGATCGTAACACTGACTAGTAACATAGGGCTGCTACAGTCCACACTCTCCTTTTTTTTTTTTAAATCCTCACATGCATAGGAGTTTTAGATATCACCAGGTCACAAAACTTCAAGAAAAGAACAACAAAGCATTCTAGTTTAGGAAGTCTATGGTAATTTAGGCATTTCTCTTAATGTTCTCCCAACTATTCAGCATCGATTTTATCTTACCCAGATTGTTTTTGAGAGTTCCCTCACTTCTCTTATAATTTGTTCATTCTGATATTGCTCAGATGATTTTTAAGAGACAAGCCCTGTCTGTGGTCAGTGTAGAGTGAAATCATAATATTTTAATTATTTCTTTTAGTCATTTTTTTTTCACTTAAAAAAATTTACTATGGAAAATCTAAAACAAGTACAAGAGTAGAAAGCAGAGTAAATGAGCTACCAGGTACTTATCATCCACAGGCCATCTTTTTTTTTTAAATCTACAGTCACCCACTTTCTCTTCCACTAGCTCATTTCAAACATAATTCCAGCTCTATCATTCTACCCACAAATATGTTAGTATGTAATACTAAAAAGTATTGGCCTCTGAAAATCATAGTATCATCTCCCACATCAAAAATAATACCAATTATTTAATATTATTAAATATCTTGGGTCAAATGATTGACTTTTGAATTCTTTTTGTTCTTTGTTCATTTTTATAGCTGGTTAGTATGAATCAGGATCTAAGTAAGATCCACACATTACATTTAAATCATAATTCTTTTAACTGATAAATCCCTCATTTTTAAAAAAATTACTTTTTATTTTGGGACAATTTCACATTTATTGAAAGTTGTAAAGTCAGTAAAGAGAATTCCTGTATTTTTTTCACTACCAAACATCTTATGGAATGATGGTAAATTTGTCAAAGGAAAAAATGAACATTGATACAATACTATTAACTACATACTTTATATAGATGTTACCAGTTTTTCTGCTAATACCTTCACTCTTTATTCTAGGGTACCACATTGTGTTTAGTTGCCATTTCTCCTAACTCTTTTCTGATTTGTGACAATTTCTCAGTCTTTTCTTGTTTTTTTATGACGCTGATAGTTTTTAAGAGTAGTGGTCAGATATTTTTTGTACTAATCTAAATAATAATTTGGATTCATCTGATGTTATTCATTATTAGATTGGGATTATAGTTTTAGCAAAGAATGAAAATGAATGAAGAGCTCTTCTTGTAACACCATATCAGGGCGTGCTTGATATACTTATCACTGGGGATGTTAATCTTGGTCATTTGTTTAAGGGAGTGTCTGCCAGGGTTTTCTCAGTTTAAATTAGCATAATTTCCCTTTTAACAGTCTATTAAGGTATAATTTACATAACATGAAATTCACCCTTTTACGTGTACAACTTAAGAATTTTAAATAAATTTAGAGTGATCAGTGGTGCCTGGGTGGCTCAGTGGGTTAAAGCCTCTGCCTTCGGTTCAGGTCATGATCCCAGAGTCCTGGGATAGAGCCCAGCATTAGGCTCTCTGCTCAGCAGGGAGCCTGCTTCCCCCTCCCTCTCTCTCTGCCTGCCTCTCTGCCTAGGTGTGATCTCTTGTCTGTCAAATAAATAAATAAAATCTTAAAAAAAAAATTAGAGTGATCATTACCAGTTTTAGAACATTTTTGTCACCCGAGAAAGATCTTTCATGTCCTTCGGTAGTCAACCCACTCTTATCCCAGTCCCAGACAATAACTCATCAGCTTTCTGTCTCTAAACATTTACTTTTTCTTGACATTTCATATAAAAGCAATCATACAATATGTGGTGTATGCATGTGGCTTATCATGATGTTTTTCAGATTCATCTATGTTGTGGTATGTAGCAGTACTCTGTTCCCTTTTATGGACAAATGGTCTTCCATTGTGTGGATGTACCACATTTTGTTTATCCACTTATTAGTTGATGAACATATGCATTGTTTTTATTTTTTGACTATTATGAATAATTCTGTTCTGAACACTGAAATATATACAAGTCCATGTGTGGACACATGTTCTTACTTCTCTTGAGTAGATATCTAGAAATGAAATTTCTGGGTCATAAATCATGGTAAGTTTATTTTAACTTTTTTAAAAAATATTTTTCAAAGATTTATTTATTTATTTTGAGAGAGAGAGAGAGAGGCAGGAGCAGAGGGAGAGAAAATCCCAAGCAGACTCCACACAGAGTGCAGAGCCCAATAAGGGGCTCGATCTCACTACCTGAGCTAAAACCAAGAGTTAGAGGCTTAGCCAACTGTGCCACCCAGGTGCCCTAGTTTATTTTAACTTTTAAGAACTGCTAAGCTATTTTCTAAAGTGGCTGTACCATTTTAAATTTCAACCAGCAATGTATGAGGGTTCCAATTTCTCAGCATCCTCACTAATACTTGTTATTGCATGCGTACTTTTATTGTATTCACTCTAGTTAGCATAAAGCAGTATCTCTCTGTGGTTTTAACATAATTTTTTAAAGGATTGATGATATTGAGCATCTTTTCACATTCTTATTAGTGATTCTTATATCTTCTTTGGTAAAATATTTATTCAAAAATTTTGCCCAATTTTTAATTGGGTGTCTTTTTGTTATTGAATAATACTTTATGTATTATGAGGACAAAGACCCTTTATCAGATATATATTTGCAAATAATAAATCTTGCAGGGGCACCTGAGTGGCACAGTTAGTTAAGCGACTGACTCTTGTTTTCAGCTCAAGTCAAGGTCATGAGGTCAAGCCCCACGTTGGGCTCCCTGCTCAGTGGGGAATCTGCTTCTCTCCCTCTTCTTCTTTCTCTGCCCCTCCTCCTGATCACCCTCATAATCTCTCTCTGTCTAAAATTAAATAAAACAAAACAAACAAAAAATCTTGCAAATTTTCTCCCACTTTTTATTTCTTTAGTGGTATCTCTTAGAGTATTAAGGTTTTAAATTTTATTAAAATACAAATCATTATGTTTTTAATTTTTGTATCATGGTGCCATATCTAAGAACCCTGTGTAGCTCAAGGTTATGAAGATTCTTCTCGTGTTTCCTTACAGAAGTCTTAAGTTTTAGCTCTTACATTTAGGTCCATGATCCATTTTGAATTAATCTTTATGTATGGTTTGACATAAGGCTAGAAAGTTATTTTTTTCATATAGCTCTAGCACCACGAATATTCATTTATATTTCATATAGTCCTAGCACCAATTGTCCTAATATTATTTACTGAGAACAACAACAAAAAACTATTTCTTACCCTATCAAATTGCTTTGGAACCTTTGTCAAAATCAATTGACCAAAAACATAAAGGTTAATTTTCTGAATTTACAATTTCATTACATTGATTTATATGATAGTACTATACTCTTCCTTAAAATTAGTGGTATAGTTCATCTAATTTTGTTTTCCTTTCCAGAATTATTTTCACTGTTCTGGATTCTTTGCATTTTCTTATAATCAGCTTGTCAGTTTCTACAAAAATGCCTTTATTCTTTTTGATGCTATTGTGAATAGAATTTTTTTTAAATTTCATTGTTCACTGTTAGTATATAGAAATAAAATTAAAATTCATATAATTATAAAATAACACATATTTGGTATTATAATATTATATAATTTTTGTATAATTACAAAATAAAATTTGAAAACTTGCGGAAGTCATTTATTTGTGTGTATGAATGCATTCCTTCAGCCTTTCTACATAACTTATTTTCTGAAAACAAAAAGTGATAACTTTTTACCTTCTAATCTAAATGCCTTTGATTTCTTTCTTTTCCGTCTGTTTTTTCTTTCCTTTTCTTGCTTTCTTTCCTCTCTTTTTCTTTATATTTATTTATTTATTTTCATCTTTCTGGACAGACACCCTGGTATAACGCTGAATAGAAGAGGTGAGATCTGACAACCATGCCTTATTCCCAAACTCAGGGTTAAACCAGCTAGTCTTTCATCATTAAGTATGATGTTAGTTGTAGATCTTGCATAGATGTTCTTTATCAGGTTACAGAAGTCCTCTTCTAGTTCTAGTTTGTTGAAAGTTATTGTCAAAGATGGTGAATTTTCTCAAACGCTTTTTGTGTACCTACTGCAATAGTCACAGGGTTCTTTCCTTTATTGTACTAATATGGTATATTGCATTAATTAATTAATTAATGTTTACCAAATTTGCATCCTTAGGATAAATCCTACTTGCTCGGGTTGCTATATTTGATTTGTGAATATTTTGTTGAGGACTTTGGTGTCTATATCATGAAGGATAATGATTTCTTAAATACGTTTGTCTGGCTTTGGTCTCAGTATAATATTATTGTCATAGAATGAACTTAAAAAAAATGTTCCTTCTCCTATTTTCTGAAAGAGTTTGTGAAATACTGGTATTGTTTTTCTTTAAATAATGGATAGGATGCAGTGAAGATATCTGCATCTAGAGGTTTCTTTGTGGGATGACTTAATCAAAAATTCCATCTCTTTGCTATTATAGATCTATTCAGATTCTCTATTTCTTCTTGAATCAGTTTCAGTAATTTGCGCATTTCCAGTAATTAGATAATTTTAGTAAGTTGTCTTAGGAATTTATTGATTCATAGTATTGACTTTTAATCTTTTTAATTTCTATGGAGTTGGTAGTGATGTCCCACTTCTATTCCTTATTTCGGTAATCTGTTATCTTCTCTACTTTTTCCTTGGTCATTCTATCTACACATCTGTCAATTTTATCGGTCTGTGCAAAGAATCAGCTTTTGTTTTCATTGATTTTTCTCTACCATTTTATTGTTTTCTATTTCATTGATTTCTGGCTTAATCTTTATTATTTTCTTCCTTTTTCTTGAATTGAATTTTGTTATATATTTATACCATATCTATATTTATCTATGTAATAATATTATAAGTGCAAATTATTTGCTTGGGTGGATTTTAGTTACTGTTGTCATTTCCTTTCAATCTAAACGATTTCCTTTAGTATTTCTTGGAAGGCAGGTCTGCTAGCAACAAGCCGCTTCAGACTTTGTTTATGAATATAAATGAATATATAAATTAATTAATATAATATTTCATTTTCATTTTTGAAGAACAGTTTTGCTAAAAATAAAAATTCTTGATGGTCACTTTAAAAATCTTTTTCCTTCAGCACTTTGAATAGGTTGATCCTCTGCCTTTTGACTTGACTTTTAAGTTTCTGATAAGAAGTCAAATGTTAATCAGAATGTTGTTTCCTATATTGAATGAGTCTTTTTTCCTCTTGGTGCTTTCAAGAATTTATCATTTTCTTTGTCTTTCAAAGTTTGACTAGAATGTGTCTATGAATGGATCCTTTTGCATTTTTCATACCTGGAATTTGTTGAGCTTCTCAGATGTGTGGATTAATGTTATTCATCATATTTGGCAAGTTTGGGGCTATTATTACTTCAAATATCTTTTTTCCATCCTTTCATTTTATTCTTATCTCCTTTTCTGTTATTCACATGTTAGTATGCTTGATGGTATTTCAGATCTCTGAAGCTCTATTTCTTCTTTTTTTTTGTTTTGTTTTTGAGATTAGGTAATTTCTATTGATTTACTTCAAGTTCACTGATTCTTTGTTTTCCCATCTCAAATTTGCTTGAGTCCCTCTAGAATATTTTTCATTTTAGTTATTGTGTTTTGAACTCCAGAATTTGTTTCTTGGGTTAAAGCCTCTGCCTTCGGCTCGGGTTATGGTCCCAGGGTCCTGGAATGGAGTCCTGTCCCTCTACTCCACAGGGAGCCTGCTTCCCTTCCTCTCTCTCTGCCTGCTTATGATCTCTGTCAAATAAATAAATAAAATCTTTAAAAAATAATTTCTATCTTTATATTGATTCTCCTTATTTTAAAATTGTATTAATAGTTTAATTATTTAACATAGTTTCCTTTAGTTATTTGAATATATTTATAATAGCTGCTTTCAAGTCTTTGACATCTGCTCTTCCTCATTCAACCTAGAGACAGTTTCCACTGACTGCTTTTCTATCGGTCATACTCCTATTTCTTTACATGTCTTATGGATTTTTTCCTTGCAAGTTGACACTTTATACAATACATTATAGCAACTCTGGCTCCTGATTTTTCCCTCCAGGAGATAGCTGCTGTTATTACTACTAATTTGTTTGGTGATTTACCAATCTAATTCTGTGGGGTCTATCTCCTTCATGCTGTGTAGCTACTGATATCTCTGGTCAGTTTTTATAATTCCTAATTTTATTTTTTAGTTAAATAATTGCCTCTGTGTCATCACAGTTTGCAGTTAACATCTAATGATTGGTCTGGAGTTGTACTCAAACACCTTGAGGGCAATAAGCTAACTCCTTTGCTGATATATGTGTATGGGTTGGAAATGCATTCAAAGTTCAGGCACTTTACATGTTTTCCTTGGCTCTTACTTTTCACTGGAATCACTCTTCTCTCCACTTTGCACAAGGTCTTAGGGTTAGCCTTGGGCATGTAGATAACTTGGACCCTCTCTGGTCTTTCCTGGAGTATGTGCAGACTTCCAAACTACCAGGGATATGTGCTTTTCAATGCCTACTATAGCAGTCTCCTTTTCCAATTCTCCCTGTTAAAGTTCTGGCAATTGGCCAGTCTATTGCTTGCCTCTATCTGAATTACAACTTCAGGCTAGTTGTAATGTTTATCTTCCCTGTTTATTTGCCACTGAGATTGCTGCTGTTTGTGACACCTAGGGACATGTGGTTTTTCATGTTCTATTCCATCATCAAGTCAGCCTATTTCAGCAGGAAGCTGTGAGTTTTCATAGTTTGGCCTGGCCGGGTAGGTCTATTGTGCCAATGGAGTTTGGGAAAGGGTAAGCCATGGAGGTAGTCCCAGCTAAAACACCAGATCTCATTTATGCCTGTTGCTTAACCTCTAGCATGTCCCCTTCTACCCTCAGAAGTATCAAGTTTGGGTGGTATAATTTATGATCTCTTTTATATAGTGAGCATAAAAAACTTATGATATTCCTTCAGCAAATAACCATTGCCTAATTCTATTTCTTGTAATGCAAGATTTGGAAGCCAGTTGCAGGGGTGTGTGTATGGGTGGGTGGGGGAGGCCCAAACTGCCATTGAATGGAAGTTTCCATGATGGTTACATGTGAATAGGAAATCTTCAACTGCCTGTTCCACTATACCTCTAAAAAGTCTAAAAATTCTATAGGTTAGTAATTTCTACCAATCATGAGAACTGGGAGGTGGATGGAGAATGAGTATGAGGGTGAAATACTTCGCCTTTAGGAGATTAAGAATTCTGCATGACTTTACAGAGCTTAGAGAAACCACACAATGAAAAGAGCTAGCATTTCGTGGTTCATAGTTGCTAGAAAATTTGGAGCTGGACGGAGCTAGAATAAACTCATCCCAAACCATCTAGACTTAATCTCATACCAAACAGCAGCTAAGCAATCTCTCTAAACAGGTTCAAATACTTAAGTGAATCAAGTTAGTTTTTGCAATTTACTCCCTCACAGTTTTGTGGTATGCCCAGGCTATATCTCCTTAGGAACATAATAAAAGGATATGTTTCTCTGGGCACTTAAATAACTCTTGTAAATCAGAAAGTTCCCATATTGAAATAGGGAGTAATATGCACCTTAAAAATGATTTTTGCTTTACATAATGATCCACAATAAAATTCCCTTGAGAATAGATTCTCCTAGAGCATTTAAATTATGAATAGATTACAAAATCACTCATCACATAAAATGAGATAAACATGTAGTATCTGCTCCTAGGATTTTCAAAACTTTTTTTTCATAGAGACTGAAAGGAAAGGGAAAATCAGCAAACTTTGTGCAATAGAAATTTAGAATGTATGATGCATTAACTTTGAATATCGTACTGATGTTTTTGGATCGACATTAATCCCTTACATTTACAAAGTGTTGAAAAAATCAAAGTATTCACCAAACTTCATCTCATGAAAATGTCGTAATAATTCACCTTTAACCCAAGAACTTGTAACAGCAAATATTAGCACTTCTATTTGGAAAACAAAGAATCTAATCATAAAATAAAGCATGGAACATCACATAAATTGCTTAAGGACACAAGAAACTCTGATGATGTAGTATGTGATAAAATTCCCTTACCTTGTAATATGAGAATTGCAATATGCAATATTTAAGCTATAGCAAAGAAGAAATTGGAGCCTCCATCTCCCACTTGTTCATATATTAGAGCAGAATAAAAACAAAATGTTTAAAGAGATTTTTTTGGTCCTATGAAATGACACTTCTCAAGCTAATTTCTCAGGTAAAGTGGGTGGACATTTTTTTGACTGTGTGTTTTTGAGAGACTTTGCAATTTCTATAATAGAATTTCAACCCAACCCCTAACTTGAGTATTGTTTCTGCTATTAACTAACAAAAACAGCTGTTGTTCCAGTGATACAATCTAGAATTCACTGTTGTCTACTAACAGTTACAGGCATAACTTAGAAAAATATTATCTATAAAAATTGCAGCTCTTCCATTGGAGGTTAGATCTAGATATATTCTAAAATCTTTCTTCAAACTATATCAGAATGTAGTGTCATCTACCTGGTCTGTATCTTATAAGACTGAGAATACCAAATTGCACATCACTGAGACGTTATCAATCTATATTGAGAGCTATAATAGAGGTATACCTATAAAATATTCTTGGTTTCTCATAAAAGTGAATACTGATCATGGTATTCATGGTGACCCCTTTATATACTGAAGAGTATGAGAGGAAGGTAGTTCTTTCTAGTCTGAGTATCAGCAATGTATTTCTTCAAAACATATGTTACATATTTATATATTTGTAAATGTATATAAAACTCTTCACAGGATTTTAAAAAAATATATAGGTCTAATTCTTATGTTTTTCCCATATGTTTTCAGTTTTCAATTTGTATCATATACTTTATATTTTATTTACCTTCACACACACACACACACATACAAACACACATTTCTAACACGTACCTATCCTTTTAAACCACATTTCTTTCTTTTCAGAACAAGGAGCTGTCCATCTATATCTCTTTTAAATCTACCCTTTTGTATATCAAGCCATCTGAAGTTATAAGAATATACCCCCAAATTTTAGATGCAATTTCAAAATGCAACCTAGATCATTCAGGAGCCAGACTTGATAAACTCATCTATGCTTTGTGGTAACTTTATTTCATTTCCTTCTACCCTCAGTGCTATTCAAATCAGGTATCTGAAGCAAAGTAATAGATTTGTATCATCAGGGTCCCAGACTAACTTAAACCTTAGATAAGCATCTTTTTGCTAAGTCACCTGAAGGTGATTCTTGGCTTTCTATGCAAGAGAAGAACAATTTGGAACCTATAGAGCAACAGCAACTATTTTCAAATCATTAATAAAGCATATAACACAGGGCAGCTAAGACTGAGTGTGCAGGCTTTGCCCTGTACAAGGGCACCCAATCTAGAGGTGTGCTCCACTCTAGAAGCCATGCTCCCTGGCCCAAGATACATCTGTTGGAGCAAATTTTTTTATAATTTGTACAAAGGTTCTGAAAGAGGTCACATTTTTCTAAATTGTACTAACCCTCTATGTAAGTAAGAAGCCCAGTATAATATACTTCTATAGAATTTCTAACAATATTTCTATTCCATTAATATTTAGCTGGCTCTATAGCTGCTGCATGTCACATGAATATTCAGGTAAGCCTCCTAGTAATGCCCTCACCACATGAACTTGAGTCCCCATGACTTGGGCTAAACAAGATGTTAATTATATATACAGTTCTCAGGGAAACTGATTTTGAAACAGAACAGGAGAAAAAGGATGCTTCTAAACTGTCTTTCTCCATAGATGACAACAACATATATCAGATCATATTTTCACTTTAGTGAAGCTTTTCTTCCTAAGTGGAGTGAAAAAGTGGGTACAGAACATAATGTTACTCATATTATTACTATTTCCTTAATTAAATAGTCTTCAGTTTGGAATTTTCAAACAATGAGAAAGTGATAACAAAACTTAATAAGCTCTGAGACAATGGATTATTTGTGTAATGGAATACTTTGCCTTTAAATTTAGCTCGTGGCTTCCACTCTCCCTGGGAGACTTTATATAGTTCATCCAATGAATTATTTGCAAATGGGGATAACATAAAATACATAACACATTTTTACATTAACTTTTTCTGGCTACAAAATTAATACATGCTCATTGGAAAAAGGGGGAAAAAAAGGAAAGTATAAGAAAAAAATTACAAACACCAGAAAGTCTGATCACAGAGACGATCAATTACTACTGGCATGTCAACATTTCATCAAACGTGACAAATTTTAATCTCAGTTTCGCTTCTTCTTTTTCTTCAGCACATCACTCAGTTGCCTCCTATTCCCCCTATTTGGTATGTACTCAAGCAGTAATGGTTATTTTCTACAAACTAATTGAGCAATTAACCAAGTACCATTGTATTTCATAGGTCTACTATTATTACTCATGCTTATTATTATTCATTCTTGTTGCTTACAATTACATGAGTTAGCTTTTATCCGATCATGTCCTATGAAGATTATCTTTTATACATAACATAGTATGACATTACACAAGTGTTAGACCATTTCTACTCCATAATGCAGATGTTAGAAATAGCTTCCTTAACCAATGGAAAACAAAAATAAGATGGTAAATTTTATGTCAAAAAGTCAAATATTGTATACAGAGACCAAAAAGAAATTACTTTAGATAACAAAGTTGTTTATTTTTATTTTTACCATATTTACCACAATACTATAATATTAGTAAGGAAAACTGCAAGTTAGTTATGCTTATAAAGGTAAAGCACTATAAAAACCCGAAAGCATATATCTCAAGAGTCTAATCCAATTCTATCTGTGAGCTCTGTCATGTAGAATTACATCATCTCCCATGGCTCAGATTATCTCCAATTCATAAAACGCTTTAACAAAAACTGTTACGAAGTGAGTTCTATTATATATTCACATAACTTCCTTCTCACTTTGGTTTAGCATGGAAATACACAATATATCAATATGTGTTTCATTAAGACAGTTGTTTCGATACAGTAACAAGCTGGGCAAATAGAGGAAGTGCGCTGGGTATAATTTATTTACATTTTAATAAGACCTCAGATGAATGATACCACACAGGAAGCTCACAGTGAGGCTAGGGAGAATGGTAGCTGAAAAAATGCCTTGAAGTTTGGAAGCTGTAAGTATTACTTAATCAATAGTATTACTTCTGAATTAAGATAGTATAACAGTTCCACTGGGATAGGTATTGTGGTCTGTGACAAACATTATGCAATGCAGGCATTAAAAATTGAGGGGGATATAAATTTTCCAAAATATGAAAAAAATTAAGGTTATAAGTTGAACATAGATCAAATGACAAAATTTAAAATAAATGTCCCCATGATATAAAAATCTAATCAAAGCCCAAAGGATAGGACTCTACTTCCTTAATGTACCAAAGATTACTGCTAAAATTCCCATTTAGTAGAGATGCTAACTTCATGTTAGCATTTGAATTTCTCCTACTTTACATGTTAATTCTTTTGTGAACGGTTCTAAAAATCAGGGCAAGTTTTTTAATGAAATAAGAGATTCCAAAAGCAATGATTTTCAGCCTACAATTATATTGGCCTGTACTCCTCCTATTTCCAAATGCTGAGCAGGGTCACCTTTGTGTGAGACAAATTATCACTGGTAATATTTCAGAAATTAATGTGCATGACATTTGTCTATCTGGTGTTGTTCCAAAGAGAATTTTAAAAATCTTGCAAAAGTAAATATAATTTTTAAGCAGCAAGGCAAGAAATAATTGTAAAGGTACAATAGTATAGGAAAAGCATGAAGAAGTCAGGGTGAGGTCAATATACAAAAGGTATGTTGTGAATTCTAATACATTTGCTTAAATATAAAACAAGAATATGACTGTATTTATATTAGCTACTATAAAAATAAGTATTTCATTAGGATGTGTTTTTGCATTTTTTCCTTGTTTGTGTCTTATCTACCAACTAGAAAGTAAGTTCCCTGACAGTGTATGATTTATGTTTTTCTATACTACAATTCGTAACAACTAGCATGATGCTAATGAGAAAATTGATTCTTGATCAATATTTGCTGTTTTGATTTGAGTGAAACATAAAGAATCAGGTCAAAAAAGTAAAGTTTTAAATAGCAGATGTTCATGCATATTGTATAAAAGAACAAAAGAAAGAATTCTAAAAAATAAAGTAAATTATGCTAAAGTACATTGAAGCAATACAATAAAAAATAAACTTCAATTGAAAATAAATCAATCTAAATGTATACTTAAATCCCACAGATAATGCAGAAGACTCCCAGAGAAATAAAAACACAATGTTGCCATCATGAAAGTGATGGGTCCCAATATCTCATATCATTTCTGTAATAAGATATAAGAAGTGATATCTTATATCTTATATATGATTGGAAATTCCATTTTCTTGATTATATAGAATGTAAACAATCTATGTTATAGAGAGTTATACATTTTTTGAGACATTATTAAGCTTTATAGATTTTTTTCATTAGAATCTGAACACTTCAGATATAAAAACCCATAAGTTTGATTATAAATAATAATTTTACTTTTAGCAATTTTTAAAGTCCACATTTTGACATGGTATACAATTAGGTTATAAAAGCCTTCAAAATGTTCTTCATAAAATACTAAATGTGATGTTTTTCTAGTAATGTAAGGGCAATTTAATAATGGGAAGTTAATTACTATAAATCCATTGCTAAATTATCATGTTCTGAATTATCCTATGTTTTTAAAGAAAGGGAATATGCATCTGAATTCCAATGCTCAGCAAACAATTTCTGGCACATAGTAAGTACTGAATAAATATATGTTAGAACTGCTCTGGGTTGAAAGAGACATCACAATAAAAGTCTATGTGCATCAGTTAGAGTTTAAAAATATTTATCCAACAAGGCACTTCAACATTCATATTTAATAAGCAATGGGTCAGAAATAGTATTCTAATCCAATATGAAAAAGAGTATCTGTCTCAAATCAACAACAAACACCCACCTTAAAACTTTGAAAAAAAAAAAAACAAAAAAACTAGAGACATTACCACATAATCAAGAACAAGGATACTTGAGTCTTTGTTATTACTTAGCTGTTGTAGAAATTCTAGTCATTGAAGTAAGACATTAAAGAGAAATAAGGAAAAAAAGAAGATATCTTGAGTCATCATTGCTTTCAGATAATTGAGTGACCTTAAAAACTTGAGAAAACTTCTAAAAATTATTAAAATTATTAAGAAAGTTGAATAAAGTAGCTAGGTAGTAAATATCATACACTGCTATATGATGTATAGGAATGTTGTTAGAATAAATCCTAAGAATTCTCATCACAAAGAGAAAACTTTTTTTGCATTTTCTTTCTTTTCTTTTTGTTGTATCTATGAAAAGATGGATGTCAGCTGAACCTATTATAGTAATCATTTTAAAAATTCATGTAAATCAAATTATAACAAAACCATTATAAAGAAGATATGTTTTTTCTTAACCAAACAATTAGTAAATGGAATATTCACAAATAAGGACAATAACAAGAACACAGCATGCCTACACTTAAGTATAACAAGAAAAAAAATATTATAAAGAATTTGGGGACCTATATGAATAGAAAGACATAATGTATTTATGTATGAAACATCATATAAATAGAAACATAGGATGTTTCTGAATGTGAAGACAGTATTGCAAAGATACTAATTTATAGGTATTGCAAAGATACTAATTTATAGGTTTAATAAAATTCCAATAAAAATTCCAACAGAACATTTTTATGAACTGAATGAGGTAAATTAATCTTGAAGAATAAGTAGATAACAATAGTCAGAGTATTTTTGAAAAAAAGAAAAATAAGGAAGGATTTGACTTAGCAGATGTATAAACTTACTGTGAGGCAATAATGGAAACTTTATGGAACCAGTGGAAGAACAGATAATTCAAAAATAGATCCTAATGTTGATAAAAATTAGTAAGCAATAAATATGACACCAAAGGCTAAATGGGGTTGGGACAAACTGATTAACTATTGAGAGCAAACTCAAGATGTTTATTGCATACCTTAGACTAAAATAAATTCTGGAAGGAACAGAGTTAAAAATACAAAATAAAGGCATAATGATACTAGAAAAATGGCAAATTTTTATCTGATTTTAAGCTGATGAAAAAAGATGATAAAAGCAAAGGCCATAGTCATATGGAAAAAAATAAAATAGAATTGATTGTACAAATACGTAACATTTTCAGGATTCCCAGGGTGGCACAGTCTGTTGAGTATCCTTCTCTTGGTTTTGGCTCAGGTAGTAATCTCAGGCTCGTGATCTCAGGGTCATGAGATAGAGCCCAGTGTCAAGCTTCCCACTCAGCATAGTGTTTGTTTGGGACTGTGACTCTCTCTCCCTCTGCCCCTTCCTGCTATGCACTAACATGCATGCTCTCTCTCTCTCTCAAATAAATAAATAAATCTTAAAAAAAATACTTAACACTTTCTCACAACAAAAACAATTAAATGGCATATAAAAATTGGTTGAGCTGCATTATGTTTGACAAAGTAGTGACTTAACATTTCAAAAATTTTGCAAATCATCAAGACAACATGAGTAAAGAACATGAGCAAACAATTTAGAGAAAGAAGAAAATGGCAAATAAGCATATGAAAGACATTTCAGCTCCATATTAAGAAAAATGATGCTAATTAAAATAAAATAAGCCAGGTTTTTGTGTCCTGCTAAATTAGCAATATTTACAAAATAATACTATTCAAAGCAGGTAAGAGTGTTCTTAGAAAAGCACTCACATACAATTTGGAAGGAGTTGACAAGAGAACCTTGAGACGTTTACCTCCTCTAACCCAGAAATCAACCTTCTAAAAAAAAATGCTGAGAACATAATTCAAGATAAAAGTGTATATATAAGAATAGCCCTCAGAGCAGTAGGAATACTGGTGGAAAATAACCTACATATCAAATATGGAGAAGTTTAAATTTTTTGGTACATAAATAAGGTATAATATTATACAACCATTAAGAATGGGTATTTTTTGACTGAGAACTAATAACATAATTAATGCTACTTGAAGAAAACAGAATATAACTATATGATCCAAATTCTTACTTAAAAATAGGTACACATACACATCCACTTAGAATGTACAAAAAATTGGAAGGAAGCAGAACAAAATCTTAGAATTGTTCATACTTGGTTTAAATTTATGTGCTATATATTTTTTCTATTTCCATAATTATATGCAATGAGTATACTTTACCTTTTAATCTGAAAAACAAACAAACAAACCCAAAAAACCCTTTATTTTAAACCTAAAGTGAATTTATATGTGTTCAGTCAGAACCCACTCAGGGGAAAAAAACCAACCACCAATAAAAACCATTTTTCCTATACATACAGAATTACTTTGCTCATTCATCTATGGATCTCCTTAATTCTGAGTATAAGGAACCCCTACTGAGATACTTTATTTTCTTATTTTTATTTCCAAAGAACATCATCTTTTCCCTGAACTAAATTAAAAATCAAAGAAAATAAAGTTACTCTAAAGTACCATGTTTGACCTCAGGGTGCTTCCAGTACTTTGATAGTCCTTTCTCTGACCACTTCAAGATGAAGTTTACCTATTTTGTTATTAACTATTTTGATATCAAGTTCAGTAATATTCAGTCTGAGAATGTGTATTTAGTCCATTTAGCCAACACCAAAGAGTTACCTTCAACCAACTGTGGCCAACACAGTGAATAGTGCATTTGATTTTCACATCTCCTTTGCCCGGAACACCAACCATGCTGAATATTCTGAGAGTAACAATGGATGGGACTTGGATTTTTCATCAGTGCTTAAAAAATAGCTGCCAAAGTCAAGACATGCAATAACCTACTAAGTAAGTTTGCTGGCTCCATATTGTGTTTGAAGGCACACCCCCTCCAAACGTCTGCACTCACCATCTGCTACTCAACTGCAGAATAATGCACTCAAGTCTGGTGTTGCTTGGCATAGGCAAGGATAGTCAATGTCCAACTCCATTCAGACATGTGCACCATATCAGGAACCTTATGACACAGTCCTCAACATCAATGCAGCACTTTCAAGCCCCACTGCACATCAATCAAGTTTGTATGACAGTCAAGCTGATAGACAAAACCTAAGCCAACCTTAAACACCTACTGTGCATGGATCTCTCCTGTTTGCCTGCCGCTCACCTTCTATTAAGATGATAGCTTTGGCCTAGTCTTCCATGCCAAAACAAGTCCATGGAGTCACTCTGGCAAGAAGAAGGGTCTATATCAATGTCAACAAACAAGTTCCTTGCTGCCGACCCTACCATCTGTGCTCCTGCTTCCCACCTACCTTACTTTATGTGGACCTTGATGAATGGGATTCTAGTAGTCCAAGATTCTAATTTAGCCAGCCTTTGCAGATGGGGTCAACATGACTGCCCTCTGGCCAAACACCCAGGGTGACATAGCTGAAGGTTACCTGGAGAGTGACTTTTTGCACATTTGATATAGAAATAAAGCAAATAAAGATGTTCCTCTCAGTTTTTGAGTTTTGGGTTTGTGAAAAGAATGATGTGTTCAGTGCTAAAAATGAAGACGATTTCCCTTTAAATTTTTTATAAATATTAAAAATGCTAAATGATAAATTCTATTTCAACACTATAGATAAGAGAAATAAGGTAAATAAAAATAAAACAGGTTGTTTTAAAGTATTTACAAAGTTTGAGAAAATGACTTGAAAAAATCTCAGAAATATGTAGAAATAAGACTTTATAATATTAGTAGAGAAACTGAAAATTTCAATAGGCATTAGATGCAACAATATTAGAGAATAGAGTACACGCTAAATGGAGAATAATAGCTTTCAGACCTATCCTCCAGAAGTTGTAAAGCACTTGCAGTCTTCATGGTTGAACAGCAGAAGTGGACATAATTTTAAATATGAATAGTTTCTGGAAAAATCAAATTTTTTTATCTTAAAAAAGACATATGAAATACAATAAATCAATACTGTCTTAAAATTGTAATAAATTATTTTTGTGAATACATTGGCAAATATTTTCAATTAGGTCATTAAAAATGCATTTTAGACTGAACCTAGTGACATATAAAACCAACAGAAAATCTCAGGAAATACCACCGTTTCCATCCCAACTCAATTTAATATAATGATACAATGATATGGGTTTATCTTACATTCAAGGGAAAATAAATGTATTTCTGCAATGGTCTCTGGACTCACCAAAAACAAAACTCTACCCTAAATTCAAAAGACAGCATCACCTAGGCAATTTAAATAAGTAATAATTATAAGGCAAATCTTTACCACATAAATAATGAATGTGAAAATATGTTACACATCATAAAGCATCATACACAGAATTATTCAGAGCATCTATCTCAGGGCTTTGTACATTAAGCACTTACTAAACGTTTGTAGAATTGATTAGAATTTAATTGAAAAGAGAAGTATAATGAGACTTCTATAAGTAGAATTCAGATCCTTTCAAGATCATGGGAAAAAGTTCAATCAAATTATATTACTAGATACATCAGTTGTCTTTGATGTTAGGAATCAAGATGAGCTTCTATTATATCCAAAGGAAATTTTTGCAGGATTCTCTTGAGAAAGCATACTGGAATAAAAAGCATGATTATTTTTAATTTCTAAATATACCCAAATTTTCTAGCATTCTTTGGTCAAGTAAGATAATGCTATAGAAATTCTACATAAAACCCGAATTTACAATGTCCTGGCCTAATCATCTGGATAATCTCTTTGAATTTTCCTAAAATATGCTCCCATCCCATTTTCTATGGGAATTCTCCCACTGATTAACACAGAGACTGAGAATTTGGCCTGTGCTCTATAGACACCATTGAAATGTGGCCACCTGAGGCATGTAGGGAGGGCATCCAGCTGGCACGCCACATGTTGCCCTGGAGTAGAGTACAATGAGAGGGATATTTTGGCTAAGACTACCTGGACAATCTCTTCAAAGGCCCTGATTATGAAAAGGACTTCAGTATCATCATTGTCTCTTGACTGTAATATGAGCCAAGGAAACTTCTCTTTCTAAGTTTATGTATTTTACCCCAAAAAAGCACTTATAAGAAAAATCAGAGAAAGCTGGGCCATTAATACCAGAATCTGAGCATTATCCATATTACTGGGGAAACATTTTTAAGAACCCCAGACACTTTAAAATTGATGCTAAAGCACATCACAGACTTGACCATAAACTGTAATGCGATAAACTTTGTAAGGCAAAGGATAAAAAACACAGAATGAAAATTTATCTATAGTGCCATTGTTAGAGTACATACTATAAAAATCAGTCAAGCTTATATATTACTCATTTAAGAAATATTTGTTGATTTGATTTTTACTTTATGCAAGTTATAAGAAAGAAAAGCCATGCATTTGAACTGCAATGCCAATGAAATAATTTTGTCAATTTTGAATCCTTTTTTTTTCAAAACACCATACGTGATTAGAAACATAATAATGCACTACTATTTTTTTTTTTTTGCCAATTTTTGTTTTAAAACCAAAGTTGTTTTTGTATTACATAAGCACAAAATCAGAATTTCAAAATCAGCAAACATATTTAGGGGTGAATTTTAAATTAAACCCACTTGATTCTTTGTTATATTAACTTTGAGAGCCAGGAACATTTTTGTAAAATTCCACTGGGGTAAATAGGGTAGCTAGGAAACGCTCCTCATAGTGAGAAGAAGCATATGCATTATTTTTCAAGTTTTGTTTAGAGTTTTCATCCTCCTACTGAATGGTTCTAGTGATATTTATAATACAATATGAGTATAAATCTTAAGTGATTTATGATGTCACCAAATGCTAAGAAACAATTACAGCTGGGATTTACATTTGTGTTTATGTATTATTTTGCCTATAGATTCCAAAAACCAATGAAGAGAAACTTTGATACAAAACATATCTGGAACTGAAAGACAGATTCCATCTATCATTATAACCAGTTGATAGTATTTCTAAGACAGAGTTTGACAGTAAGTGAAACAAACAAACATAATGGTTTAAATATGCCACTTCAGCCACTAGAGCTGTCAGTCAAGAGCCTTTTTTTTTTTGTATCATTAATTCAATACCACACAAACAGGAATTCTTACTGTTCAATAAATTTTGGTGACAACTTGTCTACACAAAGGAAACCAACACCTATAGGGAAACTTTTAATTTGTTATCATGTATGTCTATTTGAACTTACTTAAAATATTATAATTGTGGGCTTAATTTACATCCATTTTTCCCCTACAAGCTCAAGAAAATCACAATGATCACATTATTGCTAAGACTAATGAGTCCCAATTTATGACAGAGAAAATAGAAGCTCAGAGAGATAAAGAGTATTGGAAAGGATCATACTGCAAGTCCAGCAATATATTCAGAGCAGTCACTTGGAATTTTAATAAAACCATAAAAATTACCATTTTACATTTTTCATTAACTTATCATTTTACTTAATTCAAAATATTGTGCAGAAAAGTTTTACTGCTGACTTAGGTAACTGAAAATTTTTATTAATTTAATTAGTTCTTGCAATTTGTGACCGATAAGGTTTGGTTTACATCTTGCCTTTTTCTTTAGGAATTTAGAGACTTTACAAATCTTAATACCCTGATGGTTACTTAAGTCTTATGACGCCAGAAAATAATGAGATTGAGCTTGGCCTCTCTTCCATCTTTATTGACAGACAGCCCTGGTGCCAAAAGCTAGCACTGCTGGTTGTCCATCATCATATCTAAATAGTGATTTTCCTAAAACTTGTATTTTGAGACTTTCTTCGTTTTAGAATTACAGGTAAAGTCACTTCCCTTTGATATAAACTGCATGCAATAAAAAAGGAGGCAGTCCTACAGAATAAATATGTAGGGAATGGTTTTCCACCTCTGCATGCTGCAGAAAATCCCACTGAGTTAAGTAGGGTTCTACCAAGGCCACTTAAACATATTAGCCTATTATGCTCCACATTTCTTTATTGTTCTCAAAAAGCTAATGAAATGTTCCAGTGTAATGTTTATGCTGGAGCACTTTTAAAGGCATTTTAGAAGTGATATTTCTCTCATAACTCCAGAAGGGGGTTCCACTTCCTGGAAGTATTTAGTAAACCATGCAGAGACCATGTAGTCTCATTATCCAGACTGTTTAAGTTACATGGCTAGAGAAGAATTCTTCAAGATAATCACTTAAGAGTTTCAGTGTGGGCTTTAACATCATGGTGAATTTACAGGGATTACAAAACCGGCAAGCATAGGTGGCCTACTGTCCTACTTGGATAGGCTTAAAATATTGTGTATGGTCTATTCACAGGTAACATTGATTTATACTGTCAATCTATTGGTTCAGAGTATCAATGTAAAATTAAACAATCAATTGAACAGATTCAATTCTTTTTAGAAAGATAAGAAACTATGATCTTCTATTACTAGAACAGTCAGTATGTGGAATAACACCCCCCCACCCCACCCCTCCACCGCCCGCAGCTATTTTTGCTGTTAGGGTGTCAAGTTTCTTCATCCCTCTGAGGAAGGAATCTGACTTGTTGATCTCTGTGATCTCTTCCCATTCTAATGGGAATGCTTATTTTATCATTCTAAATACCAATACTGAGTGTTGAGGAGTAGCAAAGTAGGCAAAGAGCAAGGAACAAAATTTTTTTTGAACTATTAACTTTACAGCAAAATTAAAGTTACGTAATTGTGCCTTGAGTTGCCATACACAAGCACTTCACCTACAAAACATCATAAATAATATGAGTAAAAGGTTGAATACTAAGGTCACGTGTGATAAGATTAAGGTTAAAGCCAAGACTAAAAATATAATAATTAATGAGAAATTTAAAAAATATAAGCTTCTACCAAGATAATATATGATATGCTTTTAACAAATGGCAATTTCTTATATAATCATTCTCAATTAAAAATAATAACTTGTACAATCTGGCAATTTTTTGTTCTTACTTTCAAGAAATTAGACTATAATGCTAAAAAGTACTTAACAGAGTTCATACCTCTGGCTTCTACTGGATAATCCTAAAAATGTAGTTTTCTTATTTTTATTTTTTTTTTAAATAGATATTAACATTTAACACAGATACTGCATTTAATTAATGTCACCTATGTTCCACATGCTTTAATTGCATTCACTTTGGCAATCCTTGCATCAACACAAGGGAGTAAGTACTATTAGAACACAGAATCATGGAGGTGGTTATCAGTAATGCTAGACTATCAAACTAACTTATGGGTCTCCCCATTTTTTTTTTAGCGTGCAAAGTTAACACAGCATGGCACTGTGTTTCAAGAATAATATCACTCATATCAAATGATTATGTTTTTGTATTCTTCCTAATAGTAACCAAAAGAGTAACTTATTCTTCCATACATGAAAGTAGAGATAGAAAAGGAATGAAATTAGAAGGTACACACACTTTTTCTCACTCAAAGTGTGAAGATATATCCATAAATTATTAGAGGCATAAAAACCAATAACCAATGAGAATAAAATGATTTAAAAGTACATTGTAAGCTCTTTAATAAGTGGATTCTTACAGTATAATGAACACTAGATTGGGCACAAGGGACCTATATTTTAGTCCTGAAGCTGCCACTATCAGAGTGTATAATTTTGGGCAAGTTACTTAACATTTAAGTGCACCCATTTTTTTTTCTAACATGGGGGGATTCTGATCTCAAAGTTCCCTTCCAACAATAGCATTCTATAGCATGCTATCTACAAAGTCAAGTAGTGATTTGCTTTGTTTCATTTATTACATAACAGTTATTAATGTAAATGAGTTGTATTATATTCACAGCTTTAACTAATTTACAGCAAAGACTGGGCCTGCTTTGTAATCATCTCTCTAACTGCAGCTCTGATGTAATAAGGTGCTATCTTGAACATTGTGGGATATGTCATTTTCATTCCTGCTCAAGATTTAAGCAAAAATATATCTTGACAGTAATCAGATAATATAAAAAATCAGAAGTGCATGAATACTTGCACTTAATCTTCTTGACCTCGTCTATAATTTTTGATCTCTACTTACTATCTCAGCCTGCTCCCCTTGACCTCTAATATTGCCACGTACCAGAGAAGTTCTTGGATATAGTGTACCTGCACCAAGAGTGGCAAGCATAAGACAGATGAAGGTAGGGACAGGAATATTATCATTCAGTACCATTTTTCATGCTTCCCACTATTCATTTAGTTATATTTGTCCCAGAACAATTTTAACATACGACTATAGCAGAAGACATATGCAGCAGGCTGGTATTGTAAGTAAAATTTAAAAAGTCATGGGAACATGGAGTATTAGGTTCCAGCATTACAGCATTTCTACCACTAGAAGTAATTGACAAGCATACCACTTTTGTTGTAATCTGGAAATTGTTTGAAGTTGTTTGAAGATAAAATCAGATAGTAGAAATCCAGTTTCTGTATTGTGGGTGATCAAAGGTCATTTGAAAGGAGAGAGGAGGTCAAGAGCAAACCCCATAGGTCTACTCCAAAAATTTCACTAGAGGGTGCTCTTGGGCTTTTAGGAGTTGTCAGTTCTCCAATAAGAAAACCAAGTAGTGCTTACAAAGTGTTCTGCCTTAACATAAGTTGAACTCCATCATGGAACCCATAGTCAATACTTCAATATCAATGTAAGAATATTAGCAAATTTCAAGCCTGGTTCTTATTTCCCTTTAAAACTGACTTGTCTCTACTGGTATTAAACTTGTAGGCTTCACAAACGTGAGACTTTCTTCAAAAGTCTGCATTTTAATTATGTAACTACGGAAACTTCCTGAGATATCAAAATGAGCTTAAATGGGGTTAACTGATGAAGCTATTTTTGCAAGTGTATTTTTGCAAACACAATTTTGATCTTGTAACTGGTTCATAATTTATATATTTACTGAAAAGATTTTCATTATCCTATAGGATCTGGAGATACAATCTTACCATCAAATAGAACCAATCTGAAGCAATTACTTATGTATTTACTACTTGTATTAATCACAACATCAAATATTGAGCATTGGATAAGTACTCAGTAAGTGTCTGTATCTTTGAATGCATAAAGAAACTTCTGTAGTATATTCCTGATCAGACGTCATATAATTAAATCTTGATTCCTACTCCATATGTTAGACAATTTTCTATAACTATAGTTTTCACCTTTCTTGAATTTATATTAAATGACTTATTCTAATTATTCCCGATAATAGCTTCTTTCTATATGCTTCCTATTTATGCTACACTCTTAAAAGAAAATGGAACATGGAAATTGTTTTCTGTGATTAACTTTTAAATGTTTATTTTTTATTTATTAGGAAGACTGAGCAGGTTTTTTGCCTACACATTAAAACGCTGGTAATGGCATATAACCATACATGGCAATGTTCTTCTTAGGAATCAAAATTAAAGTCTAAGTAAAATTCTTCTTCACCTTCAGAATGTAAAGAGCTCTAAACCACTGATGGTCACTGGCCATTATATCTGGCATCATGGTGACTTCTCATCACACATACTTGCAATCTTGATGGCTTTAGCATCTTTAGAGTTGACAGGATCATTCTGAAGATGATTATGGAATACTAAGACTTTGTCTGCATTTTCCATCTGGTTAAATTTGAAGTTCATTATTCTTTAATTGAATTAAGCTTAACAGTTTCTCTCAAAAATTGGCTTGAAGCTTCTGACAAATAAGAAATTCAGGGCTGAATAGTAGCCCTCTATAATGCATGAAACTGTATAGAAATGTGTTTTAAATTCTCATTTGATAAAAGATAAGTCAGTGTCATTTATGAATTCTGGCTCCTTTTGACATCCTACATGGATTGCAACCAGCATGAAAAGTTAGGAAAATTCCAAGTGGATTCCGAACTTTTAAGGGGCCCTCTTTAAGAAGCACCGATTTTAAAAAATAAATAAATAAATAAAAGATTAAAAAAAAAGAAGAAGAAGAAGAAGAAGCACCAGACAGTTTAAGCATGCACATCTGATGCATGTTATTCCTCCATTCAACTTGCAGAGGATCGAGTCTCTAGATATATTCAAAGTATGCTTCATCCAAGTTGGTTATAAATAAGTTTAAAGCACTCTATAAAGAATTGGCAAAATTCCATGAATACTGTGAAAATAAAGGGAATCAATGAAAAGATATAATTATTTTAGCCTTAGACGTAATTAATTTGTGAGTGAGGTCATTTTCTCTCAAATACATTCAAGTTTCTCCAAACACAGGTCAATGTTTGCTGGCCGGTGGGAGAAAAGACTTATTTGGTTTGAGTTTGCCCACGTTCATATTCATTTCTATATCATAGCAAAATAAAATATCTTATAAATCATCACATCTGCAAAAGAGGGTTCAAGCTGAGGCAGAGGGACAAGTATTGCTGATTGGCAATAAGAAAATCTCTTAACTATTCATAAGTGTTCTTTCTATGATTTTCTATTCTAGTCTTTCTTTTGGAAAGAAACAAAATAGTTCCACCTCATTTTATGAATCAGATGCACTAGAATGTTTAGTTACATGTTACACAGCAGATCTAAGTCTAACCTGATTATTTACAACTACGACAATAAGATATGGGACAAATAAATGGCATCCTAACACACGCCATGCAGTTAGTACATGGCAGGTCTTATTCGGAGACCCTAACCCAGTGATCTTTCTATTACACAACCTTCCAATGCTGTTCAGTTTTTCCCAAAGGATCTATGTATCATATCATAATTTCATGTTGACTTCCACTGAAATTTCAGAGGAAGAAAAAGAGATAAGGGAAAAATTACTTTTAAGTAATCAACTCTTCAATTTAGGCAACATCCCTATGTGCAACAGTCTAGTGGTCAGCTGACTTATATGAGTTGCATGCTCATTAAAAATGTATACATCATCAAGTACAATTAATGTTCTCCCTGACTACAGCACCCATGTTATGTTTTAGTGGTTACCCAGCCTATGCCATTCTGAATCCTGGAGGCAGTCTTATTTTCCTGAAAGTCAGCCCAGCATGAAAATTCTGCTACCTTGTGGGAAGAAGAGTGCAGGTGTACGCTTTGCTTTAAGAAGACTCAGTAAGTCAAATTCTGAACTTACCCAACAGATAAATTAGGAGGTGATTATTCACATTATAAAAGCATTCACCACAGGATGCTTTTAAATCATAAGCTGCTCTACTGCATTCAAAATAAGTCGTATTACAAAGCTTCCTTTATAAGGACTTCTCACATTCCAGAGTCATGGTCCCCTATCCAAGGGCAGTGAAAGACGGGTGGGCAAAGTCATACCACTTATTACCTGCTAGGCCAAGCTCCTTTTCCATATGAAAGAGTAATCAGCACTGTAGTTCATCTTTGAAAAGTTTAATGAATTTCTCACTCCGAGCACTTATTATGTGCCTGGCACAGTGCTAAGCATTTACGTAACGATCTGATTTACTCCTCCTCACCATAAGTCTAGGAGATTAATACAATTTCCAAATTATAGATGAGGAAATCGGGATTCAGAAAAGTTAGATTCAGAGACTTAGTTAAGTAATTTGAATCTAACTTCATGTGCCAGAATTCAATGCCAGATCTGTCAAGAGCTCTAGCCCCTACATTCCTTACAGCATTGTTTCAGATGAAATTTATCACCCCTTACCTCTCACTTAATTGAGCATAGCTATATACTCTGATGTACTATACCAGTGCAGGAATCTCGTCTATAGCAAGAAGAACGAGACATGCTGCCAGTATACACAGACAGGGAACTTACTACCAAGACTATTTATTCTGATTACTGTACTGCTTTATTGAGCCAGAACCTATCTCCTTATAATTCCCACCCATTGGTCCTAGCTTTGCTCTGTTGTCATTGAAAACAATTAGAATCCCTTTTCCCCATAGCTCTCACATTCTTCCCATGGTTTCTTCTTTTGTAGGTAAAATTCTCCAGTTCTTTGAACCTTTTATTTTATATAAAGGGTATGTCTGCTGTTCACATATATTCTATTCCTTCTTGAAACTGGTTCTTCTGGAGCACTGACAACTTATCCGTACCATTTCCAAACAGGCATGTAACTAATATGCCTGGGAGGCTGCACAGCACAGTGTTTAAGGGCAGAAGTTCTGGAACCCAGATTGCTTGAGATCCAAACTTTACCACTTAATTGGTCTGTTTCATTGGTAAATTTACTCAATGTGCTGTGCTGCAGTTTCCTCCTTCAGTTATGAAATGGAAATAGCTATAAATGGTACTCACTTTATAAGGCTCTTATGAAGATTTAAGTGAGGGACTATAAGTAAACCAATTAGGGTCCTTCTAAGAAGGTTGGAAGTTCTATAAATGTCTGTCATTATTATTCATGCTATAAGAATAGGCGAACACTTACCTGCCCAGGAAAAAATATATGATCAATATCATTCTATGATATTGATTTTATTGTCCAAATATAAAAAAGTCAAGCTCTACTAGAATATGCACTTGACTAGAGGCCAGAGACCTGTTTCTAGTTCTGCTCTTCCACATACTTCCAGTAAAAGATATTGGACCAGTCATTTATCCGCCTCATCTACTACACAAGGGAACAGGACTATCCTTCTAACTCTGAAAGGATATGATTTTTTTTTTCTAGGATTCTACAGTTCTATTCTCCCAAGCCCTGCTTAAATTTCATTGCTAATTACGTCTGAAGACTACCATTAAAATACTAACTTTTTATCTGAACATTTATATTAATCTGTTGAGATTTCAAGCAGCTTAACTGCTTTATTTCCATGAAAGAAAATAAGCCTCTTAGATTCTATAGACAGGTCTCCTGGAAAATGAAAGATGTTATAATTGCATAGAAAGGGATTTAATGTTATTTTTGAGGTGATAACCTGAAACCCTATTCCTCCAGGTGAGCAGAATCCTGACCTCTCTCTGCCCCAGTGGGCCCATCCATTCTCAGTCATTTTGCTGAATCTCAGAGCAGCCCCTTGGATAAACACAATCTCAGGTTTGGATGAAATGCCAAATAGGTACACAGTCGTTAGTGTTCTTTTCCACAAAAGTGCATCCAGAGTGGACAACTTCTTTCCTCCCTAAAATTATTTCATTCTGTAATATATGTATATATAATGTTCACCTAATTGTGTTATGGCTGAATGTCCCAGTGCTACTCATATACCTTATTGTTTATCTCTAATGAAGGCATGGTGACAGGTGTCAATATCAAACCAATTATCTTTCAAAGAGTGTGACAATCTAGTCTAACAAAGTAAATTCCACAAAGTAGCAAAGGGCAACAACTCGAAATTCACAAATGATAAAATCTTTGACATTTTGTAACTAAGCATAATGCATTTTCCTATCAATAAAAATGACATCATTGTATTACTTAAAGTTATGAAACATTATCTTTTCTATTTCTAAAATTCTCTATGTTCAAAGTTAATAATTAAGTTTAATTAAGTGTTCTTAATTGCATGGGCAGCAATGATGTTTCAAATCTTAAATACTAAATCTGCATTTAACTACCCTCCTCCACTTAGGTATGACCATTCTTGTTCCTACATAAAACAGATGAATATTTTAGGTCAGGGTTCTCTTTTGTGTTGTTTTCTGTGTTTTTTTTTTTTTTTTTTTGCATGCATGTATGTGTGTTTGTGTGTGTGTGTGTTCTTATGTGTGTGTGTTCTGTTTTGATAATTGACTTATAGCATCTGTTTGAGCAGGTAGAAAGGTGACAACTTATTTCAGGATATTTACAATTTCATAACACTAATATGGCCTTTAAGTAATTCTGCTTAAATAATATTTAAATATCATTCTATCTGTAGCTTTTGCATTGTGAAGAAAAGCTTAAAGCTGAAGGAAAGATTTCAGTAAAAAGGATCTGAACTTTATATTCTGGAAAGTAGAAATCTTAGAAAAATCAAAGAAATGAAATTAAAGATTTTGGGATTTCTGGTTTTATATCTTCCTATACATAAGAAAATAGTCTGACATATATTCATTCACCAAAAAATCATTACAATATTACTCAGTTTGCCTAACACTAATTTTGCTATACCAGCTTTGTTTTGGTTAATGTTTGCATGATAACTGGTGATGCTTTAGCACAACGCTCAGCAGAAACAGAGTCATTTATATATATATTGCATTACATATGCACAAAGCCATCCCTCAAAATGCAACACTGTTGCCTTTAGAAATAGAATTTATATAATATTTGTCAAAAGATTAAAGCAATATTTTCATAGCACTTTAAGCTTCCCTAAGAACTTCATTATTTCACTGAATGGTTAGAGACCCTTATAGATAGGTACTGTTAACTCCATTTTACAGATAAAAAAAAATAATAAGGCACAGAAGGTTAAAATGAGTTGCATAAGGCCAACAACTGGCAAGTAGAATGAAACCAGACTTTGAACTTAGATCACTGGAACCTCAGCGCTCCTCCTATTATTCCTGAAGCAGCTTTGTTAATGTATATGTTAGACTGCACTGACATACTAAGGATAAAGGAAACCTATTATCTCTGTATAACCACTGCCCCTTGAAAATACAGAAGGGTATTAAAAACACTATCCCATCAGAGTTTGGTAACACCTATTAAACATTTTAAATCTCAGCTACATTATAAAGTATTTTAAATCTTTAAGAGCTAGGGGAAAATAGCACCCAATTTGCATCCCTTCACATTTGTAAGCCTCAGAAATCTAAAATAACTTTCTAATTCCTGACTTGTAACCCCTCGAGAAGGAAACTTATAACAAAACCAGAGACAAGCCCTTTGTTAAGGGTGCCTATGACGCCATGGATATACAGATCTGCCCCATTTTACAGTACACAAAGACTGGAATTCAGCTGTTATCAGAGATAATAATAAACTTCTGCTGGTGAGTCAGTCTCTTAGCCTCAGATTTACATTCCCACTGTCAGCAAGAGTTTTTCAGTGAAACACTTTTTAAAAGTAAAAATTCAATAAACAATGTTTATATTGCCAAAGGAATGTATTTTCATTGCTTTGGTGCCTGATTCTTTCCACTTTACTCTCATCTTTCTCTCTTTCCTCCATCTCTTAGCTCCTTTGCTCCAACCCTTGCCCCTCTCCATCCCTGTTGTCTCTCTGAAGCTTCAGGGAAGAGGGCTGCACACCATTTGAATGCCTGGACCCTTATGCTTCTGAGATTAAACCCAGACCTACCTATGGCATGGGTCCTGTTCTTTGTCTGAAACCAGTATCTGATGGAGTCAGATATGGAGTTATTATCAAACTGAACAGCAAGCCCAGATTTTTTACTGTGTAAAAATGTATCTTTGTATGCAAAAATGTTTGTCTAATAAACTCTCTCAAAGAAAACATCTTATATTTTCACCCTATTTTCTCATTCTACTCTTAAAGCCACAGTTAGAGGAAAATACTGTGGTCACTCCAAAATATTCTTTCCATTTCTAGTTACGATCTGGTTTTGACAAAGCTAAGCAGTAATTTCTAGTTTGTAGCTAAGGACGCTAGTTACCATTTACTTATAGATGTTTATTTGGACTAATGGGGGAGCAGAGGTTATCCTTGGAGTGATAACTAAAGCTTGCCACTTCCTTGGCATTATGTTGTAGGTGTCAGGGGAGTTTTTGTAAAGCTAATTATCTCCCAATACCATTTTATTCCCCAGGGAGTGAGCAAGATGGAAGAGTTCCTTTTCCTCAAAATAAGGCTTACAGCATTGACCAGGGCATTTAAATGGATCTTTACAATTCCCAACTTGGTCTCCCAGGAACAGCTTTTATAGATTTAGATTTTTTTGTCATAAAGTATTCTATTTATTTCTCAGCAGCTGGTGTCAAAAAAGTTGTTGTTGTGTTTTTTTAATATTCCTTTTAAATAAATAAAATCTGTTTTCATATTGTGTAAAATTAGTTTTGCCTGCTGTGAGTTTGTGGCATTATGAAGTGATCATTTCTTCCCATGAATTATTTAAAGTGAGGATATCAAAATCTGACGGAACAATACAATGTACTGTACAATACAATTTAATTTTATAATATCCCAGTTCATACTTGTATCTCACAATGCACAGCAGTTATAATATATTGGCTCAGAAATAACAGATCAAGACTATGCTCCTTAGTTTCATATTTTAGTATTTGAGAGTCAATTCTATATTTCCTAGTGTGCTAGAGAATCACTCCATATTTGGCAACACACAGATACCAAAAGACATTTTTGCTAACCTCTCATGCAGGGCACTGATGTTCAAGTAGCCTGAATGAGCTTTAGCTTTTTTCTTTTTAATTCTGTAAGACATTGAGTTTGACAGTTGTTCCCTTTCTCATTACAGTTGGCATTGTTAGCATTTCTTCTGGAGTTTTGGATCACTTTGTCTTATGGGATAAATGTATGTATGTAACTGCAGTTATTCTCATTTTAAAAGTCTGTTCCACTGAGGGACATCGCTCCAGAGGCTAAACCGGGGCGAAGCCCGAGCGGGGTCGGCGTGGCCTCAGGTCCCGCAGGGTCACAGAAGGATCGGGGGTGTCTGAGTGTCGCAGAGCTTGCAGGTATTGGAACGGGAAAACCGGCTACAGAGACAGAACCGACAGTAAGCTCGCAGTTCGGTGTTACAGTTATTCTCATTTTAGATCCACTCAAATCCCCCACTGCACTTATGGGAGCATTAGCAAAGCTATAACAAACTTCTAAGGTGAGTTGGGCAGCACGAGGAAATCACCAATGAATAGGGATATGGCATGATTAGAAGCTATAACAAAGTCTGGATCAAGGAGACAGTACTGACTTGTATTTGATAATATTTATTTAATGGTATTTCGGTTATGATAAATTATAACCAAAATACCACACTGATATTTTTCCTCAGTGGATTTTGTAGCACTCTGTAAGAGAAATTATGTCTGATTAACTCACTATATTGAAAGGACGAAGTAACATATGTTATATTAGCATTCAAATAGCCCATGATACAATTCAACCACAAAGACTACAAGACAAAAACAAAACTTAGGAGGAAAAAAGATACTGTGGGATGTTAAAGTGGCTTTCCAGAGTAGGAAACTATCTTGAACCACAGAAAAGAGATTAATGAGCATTCCTCTTGTAGTTCCACACAATACTTTCAAAACCAAACTCCTGACTTCATAGCACCCACATGCTATGTCCACCTCCAATCAAACTGCACTTCTTCAGTGAAAGATGCCACCATCCATCCAGTTGATCAGGCTGGACATTAGAAGCCTTGGAATTCCTTTTGCCTTTGGAATTCCCAACATATCTAATCCACCAATAATCACCATTAACTCAATCTCAAAATTACATTCTAAACCCAGCCATTTCTCACCATCTCTATCACCAACCTAAATCATGAGTAGCTCTTATTTGATTCCCTAATTGATTTCTCTACTTCCACTCTTGACTTTTTTTTTTTTTTTAAAGATTTTATTTATTTATTTGACAAAGAGAGAGAGAGAGATCACAAGTAGGCAGCGAGGCAGGTAGAGAGGAAGGGAAGCAGGCTCCCCGCTGAGCAGAGAGCACCATGTGGGGCTTGATCATGACCTGAGCAGAAGGCAGAGGCCTTAACCCACTGAGCCACCCAGGTGCCCCTCCACTCTTGACTCTTAAAATCCACTTTCTAAACAGAAGCCAGAGTGAGCTTAAAATGAAAAACAGATAATATAATTTCCTTATACAAAACCCACAGTGTATATATGTTGAATGAAATTCAAATTCAAAATCATGATCAATAAGTCCTTCCATTATCTTTCCTGCACACCTCTCTGATGTTATCTCCTACCACTCTTCCCTATTTACTGTGCTTCTGCCTCATAGCCCATTCTGTCCCTCACACAAGCCAAGCCTATTCTTACTATTCCCTACTCTAGCTATCTCCTCTGCTTGGACGGTCCTGTTATATCTTCACCCTACTGATACTTTCTCATTACCTTCAGCTAAAACATAATCTTCACAGAGAGGTCTTCCTTTCCCTGATCATGATATCCAAAGTATCTCCAATTCACTGTACCCTGATTTATTTTCTTCTTATAATAACTACTTCTCATCTTCACTCATATATTGTGTGTATGTTTGTGTGTGTGTATAGTCTCTATTATCGTCTAAGATCCATGAGAATAAGGTTCTCTTAGCAATATTGCTATATTAGTTATCTCTAATGGTGTAAGAACTTATCCTAAAACACTGTAGCTTAAAAAAACCAAACATTTATTATCTCATAGTTTCTGTGGGTCAGGAATCTAGGTGCAGCTTGGGTAAATCTCGGTCAAAGCCTCTGGGTCAAATCCCTCCTTAGGTTGTGATCAAACTCAAGCAAGTGTATGGTTTCATCTGAACTAGAATGGAGGATTCTCCTCCAAATTCATTCACTTGGTTGCTAGCATGCCTTGCTCCCTTGCCAATTGGTTTTATCTGCAGACCTGCCTCATGAAAAGGCATTTGTATTTTCCCAGAAAAAACAACCCAACAAAGAATGAAAGAAGTACTCAAGATTAAAATCATAGTTTTTTTTTTTTTACTTAATCTTGGAAGTGACAGCCTATCGCATTTGTCCTTTTCAGAAGCAAGAAACTAGACCTAGTCAATACTAAAGGATAGGGAATTACACAAGGAGGTGGGATATATGATATGGAGATCATTGGGGGTCATCTTAGAAGCTACTTATCACAACTGTTTACCACTATACTCTTAGTGTGCAGAACAGTTCCTGAAATTTAGTGGACAAATGAATAATAAATGAATTTCCCATGGATTAGTACTTGAACATATTTCTAATTCAACATTGTGCCAATGATGGAGAAGAGAAAGTAGTAGATAAAATCTTACTTAAAATCAAAATAGTGGGGCGACTGGGTGGCTCAGTGGGTTAAAGCCTCTGCCTTCGGCTCAGGTCATGATCCCAGGGTCCTGGGATCGAGCCCCACATCGGGCTCTCGGCGAGAGCCTGCTTCCTCCTCTCTCTCTGCCTGCCTCTCTTGCCTACTTGTAATCTCTGTCTGTCAAATAAATAAATAAAATCTTAAAAAAAAAAATCAAAATAGTGACATTCAAATCAAAGAGATAACCAGTAGGAAGATCAGGTTGTGTGAACAGCAAAAAGCAGCAGCAAACTGAGCAGCCTCAGTTTCTTCATCTATAAAATACAGGAAGAGTTCTACCATGTTGTTGAAGCATTAATGAGGTAGCTCATATGAAACGTTTAATATAGGGCCTCACAAATCAAATATATTGCATAAATGGTGGCTATTATTCTTTTTGATGTTGCTATTGTTTGTTAGCTATTATTTTTAATGAGAATAAATGCAATCCAAACATTTTGGGAGAAAATAACACAAGTTATATTTTTAAGATGATGGCATTTGAGCTATGATACAACTCAAAAAAGAATCAATGAATCACTTTGAACTATTTACTAATGATAAAATTTTAATATGAACCAGTGGCCAAAAAGCATAATAAAGTGTGCTGAAAACAAGCTAGAAACATTTGTCTATTTTTATGTATAATTAACACATCTTTGAACATGTGTAATAATGCATTTCTAGTCTGTACAACCCATGAAAGGTTAAATGGAGACGGACGTGTGCAGCTTTGGAAATGGTATATCCACAGTATGACATGGGGTTAAACTTTCTTGAAGAGTTAAAAGAAGGGCACAGAACACTGATCTGTTATATAATGGAGTTATGAAAGTTATGAAGACGGTAAGCACAGAACTATTTGCAAAATCCTAGAAATTAACACCGGAGGACAAACTTCAAGTTTGGGGAATCACAAATATGGTCAGAAGATGAAGTGCTATTCCATATTTTAAAGAATGCCTACCTTGAAAGGTAGCAAAGATTAAACAATTAAGTAAGTAGTTGTAGAAATTCATAGACAATATACCAAAATAGACAATAATAGTATATAGATTTGAGGTTGGCTTCGGGAGGGAAACTAGATGTCTTTCAACCTATTTATTGAGGTCTCTATTTACAACCAAATAGGCAAGATGGGTCACAGCTTTAGTGAAGCCCCTCTAAAAGCATAAACAGCATCCTATAAGAGGTTATCATTCTTGTCCTATTAGTGAGAGAATGACACTCACTATTCTACTGGTGGTCCTGATGGAAAATCAGCATCAACAAGCCATTTGCAAATATCTATGTACGTAAGTGAAATTTAGCTTTCTGCATTTTGACTAGTAAATATTCCAAAGATGTATCTACTGTTCTGAGGGCCAAAGAGTTCCTACAATACCTAGTATATTGGGTTGAATGATGGCTACTTAAACGATACGTCTACATCTGAATCCTCCAAACTTGTGAATATGATCTTCTTTGAATAAAGCATCTTTGCAGATCTAACCAGCCTAAGGATCCCTAGATGAGATCACTCTGGATTATCCAGGTGGGCCCTAAATACAATGACAGGTTCTTATAAAAAACAGAGGAAGAGAAGACACAGACACAGAGGAGAAGGCCATGTGAAGATGGAGGCCGAGGTTGTAGTTATGCAGCCACAAGCCAAGGAACAGTTGGAGCCATCAGAAGATGGAAGAGCAAGGAAGGATTCTCCCCTAGAGTTTTTGGTGATTTGTTGATTTCAGATTTCAGATTTCTGAGTTCCAGAACTGTGAGAATATTTCTGTTGATCTAAGCCATCAGGTTAGTGGCAATTTGTTACAGCAACCCTGGGAAACTAATATACCCAGAACAAGTCAATGTTTCACAGAGAAGTAAAGAAATGGAGTAGAAAAAGCATCTAAGCAAGACAGATTCAGATTTAAGCCTGGGATACCTTGATACAGGCTGTGTGATATTAAAAGCAAGTTATTTTATATCTTTGATCTTCAGGATGTTCATTAATAAAATGGTGGTAAGTTCTCATTGTAGGATCACTGTGGGATGTGGAGGTATGTAAAATGCCTCACTTGCTGGAAGCATTCTGACAGCAGAACATTACTCTGCTCAATATTCAATATTCAATTAATCTGTTAATAATAAATTCAGAAATGTGTCAGATATCTATAAAAGTTAAAAACTGTTGTTTTCCTTGAGAATCAACATTTTAGCAAGGTATTAATTAGAGCATAAGGGATTGATTAATGTGGAAACTGGCTGTGCAATACCAAATGTCTTGATGAACCTTTACTGCAAGCTGACTATGCCATTTTAAGCAACCTCCTCGCTTGTCAGTGGAACCATTTTCTGTCAGATTCCTCACTGTCTCATCTTTAATATCCTCCCTAGTTTCTTATAGACAAATAATGGAAAGCAATGCCAGAGTATTACTGAAAAATGTTTCCATCTAGCTGGGGCTTAAGATAGCCAGATGTAGAGGGAAAGACTGTGATAATAGAATTTTCCTAAATGTTAGTCTAAGAAAATTGACAACAGCATAATAATCTCTAGGATGAAGTTGTCAGATTCATACCAATCATGGATACCTTCAGTTATCCCTAATATTAAGGCAGATAAAAAAAAAAATAAAAGGAGCTCTAACAGTGATTTTCCTAGAGAAAAAAAAAACATAGGAATCATGCAATTCTGGAATAACCCTTAATACCAGAAAATTGAGACTCTAGTGAGATCCATTCAAAACACATATAGTAAAGTAAAACACATTTTCAAGAAATGCTTGTTTGGTTGTTGTTTTTTGTTTGTTTGTTTGTTTATTTGTTGTTTTGTTTTGTTTTTTTAATTTTTCTAGTGACAAACTGGGCAAATATTACAAAAATAAAAAATTAAAGTGAAAAAATTAATGGAATAGCCATAACATTATTTATGCCTATTAAATTTACTTATTTATGTATTCATGTACTCATTCATTCACTCAACAAGTATTTATTAAATGCCTAATCAATACCAGGCATTGTGTTAGGCACCAAAGACACAACCTTGAGGGAGATGATTATTTCCTATCTTAAAGGTGATCTACACAAAACAATCAATAAAAATAAAGCATGAATTAAAGAAGTACAATGTAAGACAATTATAATTAGTTGGGGAATTAGGGAAAGCATCCCAGAGAAAATGAGATTTAAGTTGAGACTTGCTAAGATATTTCAGTGTATCTGAGCAGGGGTAAGTTGGGAAGTATGGAGGGTATTCCAAACAAGGGAGAGCTCATAGGCAAAAGCCAGAAATGAGAGTGCATTGAAGACACCAGAAGTTGAGTATGATTAGAAGACAGAATGCTAGAGAAAAAGTGATCTGAGTCATGCTACAACCAGAGACAGGAACCAGCCTATTAAGATTAGTATTAAGGAAACCAGAAGAATTTTCCAATAATTTTGGTGAGAAAGATGATATTGTAGATCAGCATGGTAACTCTGGTATGGAGAGGAGGGAACAGATTTAAAGAACTCTTAGGAGGAAGCATTAGTAGGGCTCAGAGAGAAGCCTGAGCTGAAGAGAAAAATGTGGTGGTCATCTATATAAAGATGCTAATCAAAGCTATGGAAGTGAATGAGATTGACGAGGAGGACTGTCCAGAGAGATGAGAGAGCCTAAGAAGTCTTGAGAGCATCAATTTTTAATACTGCAGTGGTTATGTTTAGATTGTCTTTATGGGACTTTGTCACCCTTCCTAAGAAACCCTTACCTTCCCACAGCAATTCAATACTTGTTACATCCATTCTCACTTTTGGCTCTCAGACAAGATTATGGAAGCAGGGCGGGCAGTATAACTCCTTACATATGAGAATCTAGGTTCCAAGAGGTTGGACCTGAGGTCACTGTATGCCAATGTTACGACTGGGAGTAGGGCCTCTTTTTTTTTTCAGCTTTGTTTTCTTTCCATGATGCTACTCTACTCCCAAGCATTAGTGGCCTCCAGCTTCTTCCTTAGTGTCAGCATGAGCAACAGCACACTAATTCTGAAGGTTTTAAGCTTTACACACATACTCTATCAAAAACTTCTCCATTTGGAACTGCTCTTGGGACAGAAGGCTAACCTAAGGCAAAGTATGAAGTCGGAGAACTGTTTCTTGGCACTTTGAGTTTCCTACCTTCTCCATCTCTATCTTCTCTTCTCTAAGGACATTTGTTCATTACTCAAAAATTAGCTAGTAAGCCAGATACTTTGTGGATACAGGAATTAACAAGTCATACCCTGTCTCTCCCTCAAGTTTTGAGTTTTGAAAGTTCCTCATATTTTCTGGATACAAACCCTTCATCAGATATATTCTTTGCAAATATGATCTTACAGTCTGTAGCTTCCCTTTTCATTCTCTCAATAATGTTTTCAAAGAGCAGTTTTTAATTTTGATAAAGTCCAATGTATTCCTTTATGGATCATGAGTAAATGGCTCATGCACTTACCAACTCCTAACATACTTCATCTTTTTCACTGGTGGATCCCATGTATCTAGGATGGTACTTGAATACACAGTAGGTATTCAGTAAACATCTGATGAATAAATAAAAATTTCAAGGAGTGAAATGCAATTGTGGAAACTTAGTTTGTAGGCCCCATAGAAAATAAAGTAGTCTTAAGTGCAAAGTCATGTTCAATTTTTGTTATCTGATCTAGTATAAAATTTTATTGATAAAAGGACCCAAATACATTAAGTTTTCTCAGTTAAGGAACCTGGTGCTTTTCCTGGAGATAATTCTTTCTCTCCCAAAATATTAATTTGAAATTCTATGGAACTTCAATGTAAAGCAGTAAGCCCCCTACCCATTTCTATCCCCCACCTCCCCAATAACTCAATACTATATTAATCCATGTAAATAAATCAAAGCTGCTGAATTCTCGAAAACTCTAATTGTGCCAATTATAAATAAGCCTCAGGATGGATTTCAACCAGCAGCATCCCCAAAACCATTATCTGCAACTATAATCCATTATTTTTTCTTTCATAATTAATTTTTCTAAGTAGGTCAGTACTATTCATTTTATTTAAGTGCTGTCCCAGCAATCCCATTTTCCCAACAACCAAAGTCAACTGTAACTATATACATATTTTTATTAAATACACCAAAACTTTCTTATATTATGCAAAACACTACAGTAGGCAGTGAAGTTTTTTTCTAATAAATAATAAAGTAATGTAATATATTGGTCTTCAATTACACATGTCTTGACCAGATGAAATCTGGTGGAATCTTGAATAAGCACCTGGAGGACTTCCAGATATGTGGTGCTTAAGCAGATACTCTCCCTACAACCCCTGCCCCATGGGCTTCTTTTCTAGATTTTAGCATCTAAATCACTAAGAACAATGAGGAGAGATATAAATAGGTAGATAGATAAATATACAATGTTATAGGCAAACATATTTATAGCATATAATATTTTATATGTGCAACTATACATACCTATACAGTATGTACATGTTTGAAATCAAAACTGAACTTAGTGGTACACAGGAGAGAAAATGATCAGGCAATCAACAGATTTCACCACATAGATGAGCTTGATGCCTAAGAGAGCTCCTCATGCCCTCTCTGAGTCTATATATTCTCCATTTTAGATACAATTCTAAAAACTTTGGGTCTCTGCACTTCCATCAACAAGAAATCAAATTCAAGAGTATAGATGAGCTTGTGGTTGCTACCAGCTGCAAGTTGCTTGATGTAGGGAGAAATGAGAGCTCTGATAGAGCCCATCCAGGTAGTATCCTGGAAGAAGCACTGAGGGCTACTGGTCAGGAGAAGGCCTATTGGACATGGGCAAAATTTCTTACATGAAGGATAATTAATCAGGGAGTCCTTTTGGATGAAACTAGTGACAGGGGATATGGATCCAACAGGAAACTAATAACAAATACGAATAAATTATCTTGTTACATAGTGCTGGGTTTTTTTCTTTCTTTTAAAAAAGATTTTATTTATTTGAGAGAGAGAAAGAGAGAGAGAGAGAGCACAAGCGGGGGAGCAGTGGACAGAGTGAGAGGGAGAAGCAGGCTCCCTGCTGAGCATCTCAATCCTAGGACCCTGAGATTATGACCTGAACCAAAGGCAGATGCATAACCGACTGAGCCACCCAGCGCCCCAGTGCTGGTTGCTTTTTAAATGGGTGTCTCCTTATCAATTTTGCCACCAGGTATTTGTAAACCATTCTGAGTGAATTAATTATTGCCTGATTTTTTTTTAAGATTTTATTTATTTATTTGACAGAGAGAGATCACAAGTAGGTAGAGAGGCAGGCAGAGAGAGAGAGAGAGAGAGAGAGGAGGAGGAAGCAGGCTCCCCGCTGAGTAGAGAGCCTGATGCGGGACTTGATCCCAGGACCCTGAGATCATGACCTGAGCCGAAGGCAGAGGCTTTAACCCACTGAGTCACCCAGGCGCCCTTGCCTGAATTTTTTAAACCACTTTTGACACTATAAATTAGCTAAATCTTTTCAAAAAGATAATGAGAAGATAGGGTTTTGCATTTCTCATAAAAGGAAAAGAATACCACAAATGTACCCTTATACAACATTTAGGCCCTGAACTCAGGAGAAATTCGGTTGAATATGGGATTACTATCCTGACTTTCTGCAATACCCTCTGAGCTATCACCAGAGTTCTTAATTCAAATACATATTCTTGATCTAAAATTATGCTAGTCCAAGAAACCAAATGATTACCCCACAGATGAAAGCATATTTAATGATTTAGTGAGGTAGAAGAAGTTTCATTTTACTCAAGCAAATTGTTTTGGTATTCCAGCCAAAGGACAGCTCACTCACATGGGAGCCATCATTATAAAGGGATGTGACTGGATTTTCTAAATGTATTATAACATAGACCTCTAATAAAGACTATTTTTCATAGTGGTCATCCTGGGAGAAACTTCCTCCAGGGATGCTGTCATTATCTGAAAGATGGGGCACTGCCTTTACAATTAGTTATGAGAAAAACCAGTACTTTTTGCTTCATAGTTACCTTTTCTCTACTACTACCTGGCCCTGGCCTCCCGACTTTGTGCCTCATTTACACTGATCAATAAGAACCCTCCTCTTAGAGATTGGTATCATAGAATATTTCTCCTGGGCTTTGCTGGAGTTGGAGAGGGTTTCTGGGAATTAAGAAAGTCTATTTCTTGAACATTGCATTTGCATGGCATACCAAACTCCTTTGGCCAAAAAAGCAATAGAAAACTAAGACTATCCAGAGGTTGTTGTTCTCAGACCTAGTAAAAGGGAAAAATTCTCCATGACCAAATAGAGCTGTTTTAGGTACCATTTCTCTTCTGGGTGCGTGTGTGTTACTGGCTTGTCTCTTTGTTGAGCTGCTCTACCAGGGTCTATACAGTCATTTGGTATCTGGAGTCTGAGAGAAAACTCCAACCTCACCCACGCTGTTGTGTAGTACCACAGTAAATAAAACACAATGAATCAAGTTTAAGCACCTAGTGTGGGCTTCTGTGTACCCTGTGGGTCTTCAGTACATATCTGCTGATCGACTGGATATCTGATTCAGTATGGATGTGAATAAAACACACACACATCTTGCTCCTAAAATAAAACAACGAACACCAATGCTCTCTAACTTCCCATAAGTAAAGCAGCAAATTGGCAGAACCACTCTCACCCTTGGGAATCCCTACTCCCTCTAAACCCATTCAAAGGAAGAGAAAGAATATGAAGGGAAAATGAACATAAGAAAAACAATTAGCCAATGCACTCTGCAAAGCCTGTAACATTATCTAGGATGACAGCAGAGCCATTGTTCCGGCTGCCAGAGCCCTGCGTGCTTGCTAGCTCACCCGAGGCCCTGGGAGGGGAATAAACTAAGCCGAGGAGATGGAGACTGATGCCTCTACGCTGCCACCACCTCACACACCATGCACACTGCTCTGAGTGTCTGGACACACGCAGGCAGGTAAACCTAGAGAATGGGCACTCCACGTTGGCGGGAGGGGAAGAGGCTGCCAACAAACAGGGCCTGTTTATTATTTAACAGTTGGTACCGCTAGAGGCCTGGCACTGCTATAGAGCACTCTCTGTTTCAGTGCAAGTCAGCCTGATTATGAGAGCGTCTGAGCCAAATCGTGTTTACCATAGTCTGCAAGAGCCTCGGTGCCCCCAACAGACATGGAAATTCTTTCAAGAGCTCTTGTCCAAACAGAGGAAAGCATTCCTGAGATGGAGGTAAAGGGCTCCACAGACTGAAAGCTTGTCCGATCGTCCTCTCAGAGTCTCAGCATGGATTTGCTTTGCCCCCACTCAAGACCAGTCATTCCTCTTCAGTGACAGAGGCTCCATTCCTCTGCTTTTAGTTACTTTGTTTGGGACCTAAATCAACCAAATAATGTGTGAATCACCCATCTACTAATGTTGCTATGCTGTCCTGCATGCTTTGGCTTTCCAGCAAAAGAATCTGCTACCCAGGACAGCTACCTCCTACTTGGCCAGGACTGCCTCGCAGCAAGTCTCTTCTCTGCCAACGTGGCCACAGGTGGATGCCTTCCTACAAATCCAATCAGCAGGATAATGCGCTACTAGCAAAAGAGTGGACCTTAATGACAAAGAGCCCTGCTTAGATGGTCACCCCATTAACTTTGATTTGATTATTCTGCCCCAACAGAACACTTGGCTTCACAACCACAGATGGCACCAGCCCAACATAAAACCTGTAGAGAAAGTAGTCATGGTGGGTTTATACATTTTCAAAATATTAAATTTGATGTAAAAAAACTAAACATGAGGTAGTATTGAGATAGTCTTTGGCTCCCCAGAAAAGCACTGTGTTTTTCTGAAAAAATAAACTAAGGTCAGAGCAGATGAGACAATTGTGATAACTAGGCAACACAGATAATCTAATCATTTCCTTTGAAATTCAACATAAATCAACATTTCTTTTCATGTAAGAACCTTGGCTTTTATCTTCGATATACAACCAAGGCAGCCTTTGATACTTTATGTGACTCTTTTCTATACAACTGTTCATAAATTTGAGATAAAACTGGCTCCATATAAGCTAGTTCAATATTTTGAAACTTAATTGTTCCTTGGATACTTTCTCTCTTACCATGAGTAAATCACCAAATGCTTTCTACCAAAGAGGAGAAAGACATAGCAAACTGCATGTCTTACTTGAAACTGTGTATATTAATTTTTTGTTTTTGTCTTCTAATTGACAGCTGATATTTATATGCTTATATAATAAGCTCTCAACTTTAAATGCCATCAAAAAAATACATGCTGAATATAGTTAAATAAAATCAGAATTTTACATTTTTACTCTATTATGTTTTTCTAAGAAAGTGTTTATCCTTAGCTCATAGATTGTATACACATACACAATAAATAAAACTTTACAAAAATGGAGAAAGTATGAAAAAACAATTCCATTTTTAAATGAAGTTAATCCCTAGTTTACTTTAACTGCTTCCTCTACTGATCAGAGATGCTTAATAAACAACCCCAAACTACGGAAGGTAATTCTAGAATTAAAAGGCATCTTCCAAAGCATCCTGCATATAACGATGCTCATAACTACCAGTTAATAGCAGAGGAATGGATTCGATCACAGGTTCACACAGGGAATGGTGCTATATTGGCTATGGCCAAAATGTGAAGAGAGAAGGTTCACAATGAGTAGACAAATGATGTTTGTTTACCCCTGTGCTGACACACTTCACAACTGGTAAGCAGACACACTAATAATAGTTCACACTTGTGGAAAACATCCTCTGTTCTACGGCATGCTTCTAAGAGCTTCATACATACATACTTATTTAACACACATCTCCCTCCCCCAACAACCCTATGAAGTGGGTACCATTATCTTCTCCACTTTGCAGAAGAGGAAGCTGAGGCACGAAGAAGTTAAGTAACTTGCCTGCGGTCTTGCAGTAAGTAAACAAAGGGGCTGAAATGTAAACTACAGTGGTCTAGCTCCAGAGACAAACTGCCACCACCAGGTTTGTTCCGCTTTTCACAATGATAATCATTCCATCTGAGGTTTGTGTTCACTTTAAAGCTGTGCAGTCCCTGAGGCTTATAAAGCAATTTAAAATTGTCTAGTGCGTGGGTCTAGAATCCTTTCCTTGACCCTGCCATGGGCAGAGCATGTCTGGCAAACCAGCCTGACTTTTATGTTGTAATCCTGAGTTGAGGAAATATATGCACAGGAGTCAAAAGAGATGGCTTTATATCTGACTGTACACAAATGAAGGTTTCTTTTCTCTTTTTGGTATAATAGTTTGTTTTGGCAGAAGGAGGAAGCACCTATGGGTGTGGGAAAGTTTGTGTAAAAGGAGACTGGGATCCATGCCTCTTACCTAGGTCTAAAAAAAAAAAAAAAAAAAAATCTTCCGGTATGGAGAGGAGATCTAGTAAAACTGTGAAGCACCCTAATTTTGTGAATAGATACAGCTTTCTAAGAAAAGAATATGAACCAGGAATCTAGTTCAAATCCCCTAGCTGAGAGATTAAACAAACAAACAAACATAGAGCAAAAGAATATGAACCAGGAATCCAGTTCAGTGAATGCAAACATCACATATAATAAGCAACAAGTAGCAGAACCAAATCTAGAAACCAAGGCTTCTCTCATTACCCTCCAAGTCCTAACTGTGTCAGCCAGCGGGCCTCTGAGGCAGAAGAAATTGAGTGAAGGACACAGAAATTGTGAATGCCTCTACTCATCTCCTCACAACTCAGTTAAGCAAACAATTAGAAAAAAATGTCCTCTATGAGAAAGAAAAGAAAAGAAATGCCAGAGGAGTCTGTTCTTGACTACTCAGTGCTAATGGAAAAAAGGTGAAGACATGATTAAGAGATACGATGAAAAAATATTCTCTTAACAAAGTTAACAAATTGATTTACTTAGCAAACACACACACACACACACACACACACACACACACACACACACTTTATTTAGCGCAGCCCTGAAACTTTCTAAATTTTATTTCTCTCAGATCAGTTTATATTTACCTAGAAATCATCCATTGTATTTAAAATTTTCAAATTTATCCTAAAGTACTCATTATAATTATTTTAATTTCCTCTATTTCTATGGTTACTTCCTCTTCTGTATTTCTAATTTTGTGCATTTGTGGGCTTTCTCCTTTAGTAATTAAATCATGTGATACTGCTTTATTTATTGCTTTGTTATTCTCTTCGAAAAACCCAAATCTTTGATTTATTAGTGTCTCTTTTCTGTATCCTAATTCATTAACTTCTGATTTTATTTTTATCAATTCTTTATTTCTGCTTTGCAGATTTGTTGTTTTTTTTCCTTTTAACCATCTTCCTGAGATAAATGCTAATATATTAATAATTATTTTTTCTACATTGTACTAGTATTTAAAGCTATGGATTTTCCTCTGCACACTGCTCTATCTCCATATATGCTTATTCTTTGTAAATTCTGTTATCTCTTTAATTCAAAAATGGATTTTGAAAGTTTAAACTTTAATTTTACCAAGATATTATTTTAACTTTTTCTTCCCACTATCAATCTCTAACCCACTACATTATAATAGAATATGGCCTGAATTTTTTCAAATGTCCTTTAGGCACCATATTTTTTTTCTTTTTTGATCTATTGATATGCTTAATTGTAGTGGTAGACTTCCTAATAATAAACTATATATTTTTAAAAGATGGTTTTAGCCTTATGCATATTGCTATAAAGTATATGCTTGATCTTAATTCTGTCATCTTATTTACAATATTTTAAAAATTGCTTAATTTCTTTCCTAATGTTTTGCTTTGTTACCGTGGTAAGTTTTCTTCCTAATAGTTTGGCAATTGCAGGGTTTCTCCGACCTAGAGGATTTACTGAAAACACAGATTCCAAGCCTCATTTCTCTCCACCCTAAGGTGTAGTAGGTCTAACCTGAGATACCTTTGTAATACATATTCCAATGATCTGATGACCCAACTAGAGTACACTGTTCTAATGGTTAACTTTATACATTTTAATAAGGGAGGTAAAGTCCTATTTTGGATTTGATGACTTTATTTTTTAAAACATCTTAATTTTATTTTTTTCATGTTCCAAGATTCACTGTTTATGCAGGACTCCATGCAATATGTGCCCTCATTAATATCTACCATCTGGCTCACCTAACCCCTAACCCCCCTTTCCCCCCATAACCTTCAGTTTGTTTCTCAGAATCCATAGTCTCTCATCTTTCATCTCCCCCTCCAATTTACCCTAATTCACCTTTCCTTTCCTTCTCCTAATGTCTTCCATGTTATTCCTTATGCTCCACAAGTAAGTGAAACCATATGATAGTTGACTTTCTCTGCTTGACTGATTTCACTCAGCATAATCTCCTCCGGTCCCATCCATGTTGATACAAAAGTTGGGTAACCGAGATGCCTTTCAACAGATGAATGGATAAAGAAGATGTGGTTCATATCTACAATGGAATATTATACAGCCATCAGAAAGGATGAATACCCAAATTTTATACCAAAATGGACAGGATTTGATGACTTTAGAATACAACTTGGGATTCTCTAGAAAATTATGAAAATACTCCACTATACTTCCTTTGACCCCCACTCTCTCCTTCCTCTTCACCACCAGACCTGGGTTGAATTTTTACTTTTAATTTTTCATGTAGCCATCCACATTGACATCTCTGTTCTGTAGTTGGCCAGCTCTGGACAGTACTGACCCTGCATTCCCTGCCATGAATTAGTACACACTTTCTACCTCCTACCTCTTCTATACCTTTCAGACATCTCAGGTTCTGCCATGGTATCATATCTGTATCATCAAGAGTTATACCATTTACCTTCCATTCTATGATATCGCCCCCACTCACACCCACTGTTTATCCAAAAGTCTACTTTTGAGTTGCCAAATCCACTTGTTTATCATGGCTTCTCTCAATCTTTTAGTAGCCTAAATTTATCATTCAACATTTCGCTTTGTTTTATTTGTTTACCAGAATAGTTCACGGTGTTATAGTCTCTGAGCAGTTGTATTTTAAAATTTTGAGGCAAATCTAGTCTCTCCCTTTTTGATATTTTTTTTTTCCTGTATACTTTCTTTCCAGGTTTCATTTCTTAAGACTTGAAGTGCTGTAGCTTGGTCAAGATAGGTCTCACTGTTTATTGCTCAGCACCACAATTTTGCTGGAATACAGGGTACTCTTTCAATATAGAGATTCAGGACTACCTTAATTCCAGATAAATTGTACTTTTTTACACATTGAAATTGTTTTCCGTTTGCTCTGTTCTTTTCTTCCTTCACAAATGTCAGTTGTCCCTATATTTCTTTTGCCTTCCAAAGATATAACATAAAATTTTCATTTATTCAATTTGAATAGATAATACATTCACATGATTCCAAAATACAAATGCATGAAATGATACATGGTAAAAAAGTCTCTCTTTTACCCTGTATTCTGTCAACCCAGTTGTTAGACCATTTTCTGACAGATAACTACGGCTATTAGTTTGTTTTTTAAAAAACAGATATGCAAAAATAAAAATTTAATAAAACAGATATGCTATGAAAATAAAAATATATTCTTTATGTGTATATTTTTACATTATACACCCTGCTCCACATCTTGAATATTCACTTAAGGTACATCAGTTGGATGGATATCCAATAGTTAATTAATCTAGCCACCTACTGACAAACATTCACATTGTTTCCAATATTTCCAACAACAAATGAGACTGTAATGAATAATTTTGTGCATATATTATTTTATTCATGTAGAATAAGTTCTTAAAAGCAGAACTGATGGGTCAAATAGTATATGTACTTGTTATTTTAGTAGATATCATAACATTTATCTCAATCTGAAGTTATTTTTGGCATTTTGATAGATGAAAATGCATCTTGATGTATTTCTAATTTGCATTTCTTATCATGCATATTTTATTCTTTATTTCTCTCATTATATATGAATTAAATATCTATTAATATGTTTAAGTGCCATTCGGATATCTTGTGCCAGTTTTCCTCTTGAATTGTTGGTCTTTTTTTGCAGGAACTCTGATTTATTAGAGAAATAATATTTCTGTCTGAGATATGAGTTGCCAATCATAATTAATACTTTCTCCCATCATTTCTAAACTATTTTAAAATTCTTCATTATTTTTAAAAAATTTTCCTCCCTACAATTCTGGTGGCATTGTTAGTTTTCTCATTCTAATTTCTGCATCTAATATGGCTTTTCCTCCTAAAACAGTTTTACTTTTCTCTTCCATTTCTTTCCTGTTCTCCCACAGCTCATTTTATTTCTTTTTGTTGTCTTACCTCTTTGATCCTGTATATCTAATCTTTGACTTCTTTGAGGGGGATAGAGTAGGAGAGGGAGGGTGGGAAAGGGGCAGAGGAAGAGAGAGAATTCCCAACCCTGAGATCATGACCTGAGCTGAAATCGAGAGTCAGATGCTTAACCAACTGAGACACCCAGGCCCTCCTCTTTGACTTCTTACTTTAAAGATGTTACAATTTCTTCTATTCCTTTGCTACTATGGAAAATCCATATTATTTTCTGATATAACTCTTCTAGTATATATCTTAATCTGCTTTTCCTAATGTTACTTTTGTCTTATAATCAGGTATGCATGGGTTCATTGCTGGTTTCTTTTGATTATTTCTCAATTTTCAGTCAATTTGATCAGCTGTTTGCTGAATAAGAGAGGCTGAGCGGGGGATGAATGGCAGCACTAGGGAGTTTCATTTTGGTGATGTATTTCTTGGCACATTAGAGCTTTCTCACTAACTCCACTGTGTCCATTGCCCAAGGGATACGACTCTGCTCATTGATTTCCCCTATAGCCCAAAAGGATTGTTATGAAGTCCTGAATGTTACACATCTCAAAGGTCATGATTTAGTGTTTCCTTTTCTTCTGAATGTGGTCTACAAGGCAAAGGTGATGTTGTTTCTTATCCCCACCTTGCCACCCTCACATGCCAATTCTGGTATATGGGCAAACTGAGGCCGTTTCTCCTTCACTGCCACCTTCTCTGATAACCTCTGCTATAGAATAAGGCTCACGGATGCTTCTGCCAACCACCTGTAGCCTCATACTTTCCTGTTCCATGTAAGAAATTATAGCATGTGTCCCTTGCGGTCATTCCATTTATTTTTGGAGGTTCTGCCCTCTGTGTGTTTCTCTCAACATCCTTCCCCCCCCACCCCGACTTGATCTAAATTTCATTGTATTATTCCACAGTTTGTGATATGGGATTGTGCCCGCTTCTAAAGGAAGGGACTTTTTTTTTTTTTTTTTTAAGATTTCATTTATTTATTTGACAGAGAGGTCACAAGTAGGCAGAGAGAGGCAGGCAGAGAGAGAGGAGGAAGCAGGCTCCCCGCTGAGCAGAGAGCTCAATGTGGGGCTCAATCCCAGGACCCTGGGATCATGACCTGAGCCGAAGGCAGAGGCTTTAACCCACTGAGCCACCCAGGCGCCCCAGGAAGGGACTTTTTATGTGTATTGTTTTCCTTTGTTTGCATTTTGCACAAGAAGATATAAAATGGGCTTGCATTTTTTTCTATGTATGTCCTTTTGGTTGACAAAAGCAGGACTCCACTTATTAACTCCTCTCTAACCCTTTCCTCGATTAAGTACTTGGCCATCCCTGTCCCCAAAACTGGACTTATCCATTGAAAGGTGTTAACTACAGTATTCAAATTATTTGACCATTGCATGTCTTCCTTCATAGGCATATTCGCATTTAAATAGGGAACTTTAAGCCCTATGCTAAGCTTTGGGCTTCCAGATGAGGTTACCAAATGAAGCTAAGGTTGTAGAGTGACAAGAAATATGGTAGATGTAGGAAAGAAGCAGAGGACCCCAATTAATAGCTATAACATTATTTCATGTCAGCAAATGATAAAGTTGTTTGAGTTGCTTTAATCTCTTGATTTTGGTACTGCACTGACTCATTTTCTTTCTATAACAGGAGAAAGTAAGTTTTCTAGTTGACTGAACAGTTTCCTTTTAAAATATTAGGTATAAATCTTTATAATTATTTTCTATTCTTTAAAAGAAATAAATGACTTAATAGAGTGAAAGTATACTGGAGTAAGTACACTGGACTTCTAAACACTGTGGGAAATTAAGTTTTGGCAAATTAATTAAGCTACCCAAGCCTCAGTTTTCCATCTGTAAAATGGGCATAGCAGTTTTTTTTTCCTACCATATAGGTTTTATGTGAGTGGCAAATGAAATAGCATATGTCAAAATGCTTTGCAAACTAATAAACAATCAGAAAAGTAAAAGGGACTTAATAATAAGAGATTATCCAAATAAAAATAAGGACCTACAATACTGTCAAAGATAATACAGGTATACAGTGCAGTCTACCCTACTCAACTTGATACGACTTTGTGATCCTTTTGTGTGCTTTCTCTAATTGTTCACCTAGACTCTATAAACTACCATTTCATTTCTCACTGCTTTCTATGAGTCTGCCTCCAGGAACAACACTTTCTCTATTCCTTCTTCCTTTTCCCCAATACAGTTATATATTGTATTATTTATTTCTTGATATTTTTTACTGCTTTAAATCTGCCCTGAAAGATAGTACTAACAAGAGAAGAAGCTTTGGAGTCAGACAGACCTGGTTTGAATCTTGGTCTTTGGTCTCTGTGCTCATCAGTCAACATCCCCAAATCTGTTTCCTCATCCATAAAATGAATGTTACGAGTATTGTTAGGAGAAAAATTAGATCATATCTACATAAGTTCTGCTAGATAGTTTGAGTTCCATAAACAGATTTCAAAATCAGCAATTCCCTGAAGGGCTATCTAATATATAAAGTTCTTGGACTTTATCAACTCTCATTTGCTTTCTTAAAAGCCTATTTTGCTTATTTCTATGTTCTGGGGATTTCATGACACTTGACAACTGATCTACTGCCTTGGTTTGATCTACATCTTTTTATTCCATGAATCGTTTCACTTTTTTCTAAATGGCACCAAAGAATCTACTTTTCCTTAAGATCTACTACTTTCTGTTGATGTCCTTGCTAATTCATAGTTCCCAAAGTTTCTGTCTCAAGTAACATCTTTTTATCTTAACATTTTTTCTCTTATAAAATAATATATCCTAAATTTAACCTCAGGACAAAGACCATGCTGTTTCCATTCATAATGCACTGGATATTCTATAAAAACTATACCACTATTAGGTAATGATTATAAATGTGAATATTCTTAATTTCACAGAATTTATCCACTCTGTCTGAGCTTACACTCTTTCATTCCTAGAAGATCACAGAATATCACTATATGGCGATTATATAATCCTTCGTCATTTTGCAAACATTTCACAATCATTTAATGGAGGTCTTCAACACACTAGTATAGACTGATCTTGTTATCATTATTGGCAAGAAGAGGAAACAGGGATGGAATGATGAAAACGTGTCAGATAGCACATCCCATACCATGAGGAAAAACAGGAGTAGCATTCAGTCTCTTATTCTCTGATCTACTGATACCCTGTTGAGCTAGGGTTCCCTTAGCACCAGAGGAAGAAACAGATTGATTCATTTCCAAATATCATTATTCAGAAAAGGTCTGCTCAGTAATAAAGAGGTGGTTCTCTTTATTTTCAAAATAAGTAAAAAGCAAATCCCAGTGATTCTTGGAACTCAGAGTTGGGAAGAGGGCAGGAAAACCACAGGCCAGGGCCAGAGAGCAGGAAGAAGATAAGGGAGATAAAATTGGTTGTGGATAAATCCTCATCCATCATTACATGGAAGAAATATTTAAAAAGGAAGGCCACTATCTTCTCTCATCTGAGGCTTCCTCCAGAACCTGTAGGAGAGGAAGACACACTGCTGAGTCTTCATTTGGGGAGCAGCAGGACAAGGCAGCGTCTCCTTAGCCAAATGAACCCCTTCCTGACAGCTGTGGGGAAATGTGTTTGTTCCACCAAGTCTCTTTGAAAATTACTCCTAAAATTATTAATGTTTTGTAAATTAAAAAAAAAAAAAAAACTCAGCTTCAAAAGGAAAATAATGTGGACAGTAATAACATACCAAATTTAATGTGACCTCCTAGCATTTTTATAGGGTGGCCTAGGGAGGAGAGTGGAAACACCCGGAGTTGGGATTTAGGAGACCTGATTTTAGTTTCAGCAGTTTCACTCTCTGGATGTGTGACCTCAGACAAGTGGATTAACCTCTCTGGACATCTGATCCTTCGTATTTAAAATGAGGGAGGTGGTTATTAAGTGATGTCTAAGAGCCCTCCTAGAGGTAAAAATTCTCCAGTTTATAATAGTAATAATTAACATCTGATGGTGCTTTACCACCTATAAATGGTTTCCACATACATTAGCTAATTTGATCCTCATGCCAGTTCTGAGTTAGTATTATTATGATTATGCCCATTTTTAGAAGAGAGACTCAGAAACCACAAAATGGCAGAGTTGGCATTGAACAGATGTTCCCAAGAGGAAATACCCCTTCAGTAAAAGAAGCAGCTGATGCTAACAAGGATAAGCAACAGCAGATAATGTAGGCTGTGAGCTCTTGTTTAGGGGTGCAACAGAATTTCTGGAAGCCGCATTGGGGTAATGATAATCCACCATGTGGAATGTTATCTGATGATGTATTTATCAAAAAAAACTAATAAAAAGAAAATTAAAAAAAGATACAATAATTGTTACTGCACTACACCCTAATGAATTATTGTGTTCAAGGTTCCTACAAAAAAAAAAGTAATATTATACTCGGCTTATGTTTTAATTGATTTATTAATATTTTATCACAGGAATGTAATTTAAGCTCCTCATGATTTAGATCTCATAAACCTTTAGCATTTTGCAAATTCAAATTCCAATTTAAAGCCAGGGCGAGCAATTAACTTTTCTATCATCTTGTCAGGGGAGAAGGTTCGTGTTTAATTTGAGACAAAGTGACAGAAATATATATACACAGTATGTATTACTCCAATTTAATTTATGAGTCAGCACCATCCACCTTCAAAATGTAGATTTAATAGAAGGGGAGGAAGAAAAGGCCGTGCTGTCATGATAGGGCTGTGATATCTGCCCTGAATTTCATATATATAAATAAATATATATGTACATATACATATATATATATATATATATATATATATATAGTCCCTGGTTTGTTAAGATATCAGGCTAGATTGATTGCAGGCATATTTCCAATTCTTTTGTTTTAAATTAATTTAGTAATTATTTGCGCATAGAGCACACAATCTCATGGATATCACGGGGAGCTCTTACGCCTGTTTCCATGCCTACTCCTACCACCCTCCTCCCTTCTCAGTTTCATGGAGAGCTGCCCCTCCAGGTTAATCCTAAACTCAATACATGAGACACACTGTGGAAAATACTGCATTTGGGTCATTTCTTCATCCCCTTTCTCATTTTCCAAAGGGATCTTTTAAATGCTCTCTACTTAAAACAAATAAGCAGACAAAACAAAACAAACAAACAAAAAACCTCACCACAACTTTATATTTTAATTTACAGGATTTGGCTGACAAGTTAAAACAGTGGTACTTTCTAGTGATCCTTTACAAAATATTTAAGGACAGGATCAGAAGAAATGAGCTCAAAGCACATAAGGTAGTCAGGTAAACTGAAGGGAAGTACTTCCCTTTGGTGGTTATTAAACACTGGAACAGGGCTGCAGAGAGAGGTTAAGGAATTCTTCCTAGCTCTGTTATCCTATAATTCACCAAAGGAGCACAATGCTCTATGCTGATGAGATGAGTTACATGACATCTCCTCCCTGGTTCAATCAAAGGGAAGCAATTTACATCTCAAACCAGTTCTCTCATCAGTGGGACATAAAGACTGCAGAACAGAGACACAGCAAATGTGCGTATTTATACGGCATCAACTCAGTTGCCACTGTTCTTTATTATTTTCTTTGCTCCCTCCTCCTCTGTATGGTGGCCATTTTGAATAGGATGCTTTAAATTCTAAAGTGAGAGAAACACAGGACTAAGAACAATTCAGGACCAAAATTAACTAAAGATTTCTTGTGATTCTGACAATCACTGGCCTTTGTGATGCTAGGCCAATCCTTTTGTTCCATTTAAAAATAAAATCGGATTCCCTTTGCAGACCACAAGAAGGGAATTAGAAGACTGTTAATGGAAAACTCTGGAAGGTAGCCTGACAAACGTTTATTCACTTTCCAGGCATACAATTTGGTGCTACATAAGTGAATGCAGTGCATTTGTCAAAGAAAGGCTATATTGAATGAGTGTGAGGTCTTCATTCATAAAACAAGCTTATTTTACTAATAGTCTCTATTAATCTCAGCTTAATTATGTCAGACGTTTTGCACTTGCATACAACAGTGAAAATCGCCAAAAATGCATTTACTGCACCTGCTTAAATGCAGTCATATTCCTAAAAACTACTGCAGGGAAGGAGGAAAAGCTCCCACAGACATGGCTTTTAGGCAGAATATGGGATTATGGCAGAGGGGTTTAAATACATGAGGTAAAAATGGTAATCATATTCATCAAGTACACAAAGAAGTAAAAACAAGAAGCTCTAGATAATTCTTTTTAGTGGACTCACTAAAATAACAATAACAGCTTGATGAAGAGAACATGATTGTCGAAAGCTTGTCCATTTTACATTTTCTCTTTACATAGTGCAATAAAAAGGGAGCACCTGCAGTTTCTACTTGTGTGGGTTTTTTTTTCTTCTTCTGATGTAAAAGAAATCGTGGGACATCATGTTTGTTTTGGGAGCTACTAGCCTCACGTCTGTCTAATACACACTCCCTACCATAAAGTTACATTTGAGCCCTCTGGGAATACCTGTGCTGGGCAGCCGTCTGCAGCCTCCAAGTACAGTCTTTGCCTCACACCCCTTTCCTTCATTCAAACACACCAGCCCTTCCTCACTTTGGAAATCCAACTAAAACAGACCTCTCTGTCATGAACCTTTTTAGACAAATTACAACAGAATGTGTTGTAATTTCCATTATCCGGTTGCATCTACCTTATGCTAGACACTAGCCACTGAGGCATCACTGTTACGGTGCCCTAATACTTATCTAAAAAAAAAAAAAAAAAAAAAAAATACTGTTAACTACACATTGTGGATATTTGAAAGTGCCTGAGAAAGCCATAAACTTAATTACATTGGAGGGCTGGTGTGAGCTCACATGAAATTTGAGCTATCGTTATTAAAAAAGGAAATTGCATTTACTTAATGCTTCTTACCGTATACCAGTCAACTTTAAACTTTTGAGGTTTTCTAGTGAGACAAAACAATATTTAAAAGAAGAACAGAGCATGTGTTAAGAATTCGATAGAAACATTTTACATGCCAAGAGAAGCATTCCTCCCCTTTCCTCCTTTGTATCTTCTTTTCTTTTCCTCTCTCTGTTGCTCTCCTCCCCTTCCTCCCTTCTTTCCTTCCTCCCATCCTCCCACCTTCTCTTCTCTAATTCAGGAGAGGTGGTATTAAACTTTGAGTAAGCAAATGATATTCTTGTTTCAGAATCCATGTGCTTTTACTACTCAAAGCACTGTTTTAGAGGGGAATTTGGGTGAATTCTTATGGCATTTTTTTTTTTCTCCTGCAGTCTACAGCTATCCTTCAGGTATCAAGTTATTTTCAAGCATTCCTATAACAACCTCCAATATTCCACGGCAGTCTCTGATAAACCTTAGCAAGGTAGTCTTTTGAAGGACTGCAACAGCCAGTGAAGAAATATTTTTTTTCAACTACTTTTGTAAAAGAACAGAGAAAACAACAGTGAGGTTCGAGAAAACAAGGTTCAAACTGCACTTCACAACTACAGGGCCACTAATGACGTCAGCCCCTTGCTGTTCTTCATATCAAGATTCAAGTGTGCGGTTTTAAGCAATCTTTAACAGACAAAACAGTACAAGGGACTAACCTGCCTTTCACGCTCTAATACCACAGAGGGTACTGGAAGAAAAATCTGTTTCCGCGGATGCCTGTCACTGAGAATAGCTAATACACAAAATTCTGAAATTATGACAAAGTGAGGATTTGACTATGTTTCACAACACGATTTGCCTTTGGCCTCCACTGAGGAGAGAGCAACTCCAAGTATGTCAAAATTTCATTTTCTTCTATTTTCATAAAACTTTTTAAAGAAAGGTTGTCATAATGTAAGAGATGTCAAAATTTTTCAGAAGACTCAGAACAACTCAACATTACAGATTAAACATTACAACAGACGTTCCTCATACTCATGCATCAGTTAAACCAGTGCACAGGAGGTGATTACAGATGACTGTGAGGGTAGATGTCTTCTAAGTGGAGAAAGGCTAAAAAATAAAGCAGCACCTATAGTGCTGTGCATTCATCTATTTCGCCCTGCGGTCTTGCTGCATCTCTCACACTGGTGATGCAGGGCTCATCTCACCGGTGTAAGAGATACATTAATTGTCTCATGGCATCCCTTTCCAAAGCACTTTCAGAGGGATAAACTTCCAATCTTACCAGAATTTACTTAATCCTGTGCCACTTGACTGAAGGCATTCAGTCCTTCTATGGTTTTTCTAAAATCAAAAGTAACATAAAGACACCTTAAAATCTGAGACTGTAACTCACATTGCAAGGATGCTTTAATGTCCTCCAGCCCTGTAAGTTGTATAAGGAAAAGTAAGTGTGCATCATATGGGTCAGTTTCTACGGGGTTCTTTAGGAGTTTGAAGACTGTCAAAGTTCGTAAAGCGTTTCTTCTTTCCTGGGACACACCAAACCAAGTCCCACCCCAGGCTCTGAGAACTTCATCTCACTGAGGCCTGGAAAGTTCTTTCTCCAGAGTTTGGCATGTTCACTCTTTCTTTATTTTGGTCTCTATTAAAATCTTACCTTTTCAGGAGACCTGTACTGAACATAATATCTAAAAGAGCTTGCCACCCCCACCCGACCATACCCTGCTTTGTTTTCTTTTTTTTTTTTTTAAGATTTTTTTACTTATTTATTTGACAGAGAGAGAGCACAAGTAGACAGACAGGCAGAGAGAGAGAGAGAGGAAAGCAGGCTCTCCGCGGGACTCGATCCCAGGACCCTGAGATCATGACCTGAGCCGAAGGCAGCAGCTTAACCCACTGAGCCACCCAGGCGCCCCTGTTTTCTTCATAGTATTTATTCTTTCCTGAAGTTACCGATCTATCTGCTTATTATGTATCTTCCCTATTGAAATATAAGATTAGTGAGCCAGACTTTGTCTTATTTCCTACGGTATCACTAGTGTTGAGAACTGCACCGGATGTATATGGTAGGTCGTCACTATATATTTGTCAAATAAATGAAACTTACTAGCTAAAATACTTAGCTTTAAATGTGACAGTTTAAACTCGTTTCATCTTCTGATGAGAGAGCACCATGTGCAATGACCTTTCACAGTCTAGATAATATACAAAGTCAACATGCAAGAATCACTATTCTGGGAAGAGTGTGTTTAGACCTGGTTTAAAATCACAGCCTGTTGCTGTGTGACATTTACAGTCTGCCATTTTAGTTAGACCACTGAATGGATGGAGTTAACCAAAGAGCTGACAAGACACACACACACACACACACACACACACAGAGAGAGCGAGAAAAATCCCAAACCCTCCTGACTGTGGATATTGGAGTGGATTGCTACTTACTCCAAGCCAACAACAGCTAAAGAAGAGAGGTGAAAATCAGAAGACCTTTGGAAACCATTTCACCAGAGCTGCCACCTGTCATTTATGTTAAAAGTAGCAATCATCCATCTGTCCAGACTGGAGAATCTTAAAGTCCTAATTACCATTTACTTACCCCAAACTAGTAATTCCTTAGAAATTTTTTATATCACATAATAATGAAATGACATGATCTTTGTTTTCCTCTAGATACACAATGAACTTTTTCTTTAAGGTGGCATTCAACTTTTAAAATACAAATACCAATTAACTGAGGTATTTTTTGGTAGAGGAAAAAATGTCTATCGTAATTTTAGTGGCAATAATAGTCCTGTACATTTCTCTTAGTAAATTTAACCTCAGATTTCTAAGCACTATGCAAACATTAATTTACTAAGTTCAGCTGTGTTCTCCATGTGAATTAGATTATCACATCTTCATTATTTTCAGGTAAGAATCACATGGAAGGACCCATAACTTGCCAAGACCAAACAGCAACTAACTAACTAACTAACTAACTAACTAAATAAATAAATATTAAATAAATAAATAAATAAAGAGCAATATCCTTCACTTTAGAAAGCGGGTACCCAGGGAAGATTAATGAAATAAAGTCAGAATATACCTAAACTAGCATAAGCTGATAACCCAATACAGAAGCTAGGGGGTCTGAATAAACACCCCTGAAAAAAGTAGTGTCAGTCTTTAAAAATAGCAGTCAGCAATTACGGAGCATTTACTATGTGTTGGACACTATTCTAAGAGCTAGTGGAAACAGGGACTTTGTTTCTTGTTCACCACTGTTTCCTGAGAGGTAGAACAGTGCCTGGGCCAGAATGCATGCTGAATACATACTTGTAATAAATGTATGAATGAGAGATGCATTCTTGGTTCCAAATGACTAAACCGTCTAAATTTTTTAACACAACCTATTTGTAAGTTGGGAATCATCTATATAAACACTTGCTCTTGGAAGTGAAGGAACAAGGAAGAGGTTTGACTTGACCCAGGGTGTAACTAAATCTAGCGTAACAATGAGCCTTTTTACAATAGAGTTCATTTATTTAACAAACATTTATTGAACACACTCTATATGCCAGGTATTATAAGAGGTTCTAGAAATAAAGACAAGGTGCTTGTTGTTGCAGAGCTTAAATTATTGTTTATGTATCTGAGAGGAGGATGTCTTTTATATATTGTAATTACGAGGCAAGAACTTTCTATAAACCAGTGATTCCTGTTTGTTTGTTTTTATAATTTTACCATCCTAACTTGCTAATGCTTCGATAATTCAGCCCGTGAGGAAACCATAGCAAAATGTAGGTGTACTGATTAATTAAAATATATATCCATAAAGAGGAGTGGTTATCTGACAATTACCTAGACAAACCAATCACTGTACAAAAAGTTGATGTCGGCAGCAGGGTGAGTTCTGGAAGATATGAATTACCTATTTTAGCTCTCTATGTTGTCAATTCTCAACTTTATCTACCTAAGTCTTTAGCTTCATTTGGGCTGCCCCAAACTGGAATCCAGATGCAGTTATTAATGGATAAGCTTAAGCATAATACCATTTCAATGAAAAGAAATAAGGAAGTACACAAAATAACAGAAGATAAATAAGGTCTTACCAACTGCCTATCACGCATGGTCTAATTAGGAAAGCTACTGCTACAAAGGCTGGCAGTCTCATCTGTGTTCACCCTCTGGGACCTTAACATGTGCTCCTTCTGTCCACTACAAAAATTCTCTCAAAGCCTACCTGACTAGAGTATAGCTTGTGTGTACATACTTGAATTTATTTCACTCTGATAATTCACTTGAGATGTCTGGTTTCTCTAATCTATCTCAGTTCTTTTGACTTTTATATGAAATCAAGCTTTTGCAAAGATTTCTGTTGTAAATTAAGTTTGATGTTTAATGATTGCTAGCAGTCTACTTAAGGCTAATGCCTCCTCTAAAAATAAAGCATATATATATATATATATATTAGCTGGGAATTCAGCAATTCCAGGAAATATTCTAAACCCTTGTTGGCAAAGGAAGAAAAAAAAATATTGAAAGGAAAAAATATACTGACATGTTGATTATCAGTGTATTGAAACCAAGAACTAAAGACAGGTAACAGATCTGTTTCAACCGGCTGCTGTATGCGTTTATAAAACTGAAATATGATTATCTAAAAATCACTCTTTTATTCAGAATTAGTCAACATTCCCTTTCTGTTTATACACGTTTCTGTCAGTGATACAACAGCCCCAGGCATTCTACTACCAATCTCCCTGTACATGTCCATTGACATTGTCTCTATCAAATTCAATCCAATAAAATTAAATGGAATTAAATAAAGCTGTCTGCTTGAACCTCAGCTTTTCTCATCTCTTATTGTATTGCACTTATCATTTCTTATTTATTTAGCTGAGGCAAAAAGCTTTCCAGACACAATTACATTTTCCTTTCTGGTCTCCTATTTCTGAAGTATTTTTTTTGTTGTTGAGTGATGTAGTTTATGTCAATTGGCAAAAATAAATAAATAAATAAATAATCCTTATAATTCTATGAAAATAAGGGTATGATAAAGCAACCGCTGCCTCATACAAGAGAAGACATTTCCATCCTATGTTTACCATAAATTTTTCCTCTGATTCCATTAGTTTTCACATAACAATATCCAAAACCCTTGCCTACTTTCAAATGATTCCAATTTGTAGGAGGCATATGAGTGGTAAGTAACTCAGGGAGAAACTTGTTAAGGAAGGGTTCCAGCTCTGGCTTCAGAAGTTAAATTTGGTGGCTATTAAGGAGGGCACGTATTGTGTGGAGCATTAGATGTAAATAATGAATCTTGGAACACTGCATCAAAAACTAATGATGTATTGTATGGTGACTAACATAACACAATAAAATAATAAAAATATAGAAAGATTAAAAAAATAAAAAACAAATAAAAACAAATTAAAGAGAATACAAAAGTGTTGAGGATGATATGCAACTGGCCTCCAGTTTCTCCCCCACTCTCGGGCAAGAGGGTGCTCCACATTTCTCACCTTCGTTTTTACATTCCCTTCAACCTGCACAATGCATTTTATGATTCCCTTTCAAGACTGCCTTTAATATTAATTTTAACCTGATTTCAAAAGTAAATAAACATTTTGGAGTGAGGGGGGAAAATAAGACACATAATGATTTTCTCTGGAGTTCTCTTTCCATAAGCAACATCCAGATGACAACCAACCTCTCATTAATCTCTTGGAAAAAAAAAAAAAAGTAAATTTCTTATGTCCTTCATACTGGATTGCTGTTTATTATAAACTGTGCTGAAAGACCCCACACACGGCAAACTGAACCATGTGGCATTTAATCCATCACACAGAAGGATCAAGGATTGAGTCAATACTTCTAGGGCTTCTACCCCTCAACTATGCATTTCCATGGTGCCCATTTCCATGGTGTTCAGACCTTCAAACAAACACATTTGTCTAAAAACAAATACATATGTAGGAAAACAGTTCTCTAGGGCTCTTGCCTTTCAGCTGCTTTTGGCTGACAGATGAGAGGTCAGATACAACATTCTGAAATTCTGAGTCTTCTTGTTTTATATACTGGAGAGAGAAGTAGTTGGTTCCAGGTAGTGAACCTTTCATGCTTTCTATTAAATAGGCAAGAGAGGGACACCTGGGTGGCTCAGTGGGTTAAAGTCTCTGCCTTTGGCTCAGGTCATGATCCCAGGGTCCTGGGATAGAGCCCCACATCAGACTCTCTCAGTCTCAGAGACTCCTCTCTCTCTCTCTCTGCTTGCCTCTCTGCCTACTTGTGACCTCTGTCTGTCAAGTAAATAAAATCTTTAAAAAATAATAACAAATAAATAAATAAATAAATAAATAGGCAAGAGAGTCACAAAAAGAGGTCCTGGGATTTTCATCCCACAATGGAGTCCTCCTTGATTTCCTTTCACCTCCTATCTATGGATTTCAACTTCATTTTGAGGACATACACAATTATTCTAAATGAAAAACATTACTTTTTTAATCTCTCTCTTTTACAAAAAGTTTTATAAGAAATTAGTTTCAAAACAATTCTACCTATTCTATAGTAATGTGCTTTCAATACTTTTCTAGATTTCATTAATCTTACCCATCTTAGAAAAAGCTGGGATAATTCAAGGGCATTTGAAGAAATCTCTCCTCTATAGTCTTTCTGCACCTGAAATTCTATCACTTAAAATTTATAGATGAAGACAATATCCCCAGAAATCTTTTGATTCTTTGTTACTCTGAGAAGGATACTATTTTATGCCTATCTTAGAGATGAGGAAACTAGGACATAGAGAAGCTATGTAACTTGCCTAAAGTCTTTTGGTGAGTGAAGAGCCAGGATTTGAACTCACGGAGTCTAACGCTAGAGCCTTAACCATCTACATTACATTGCTTCCCTGTTAAATAGAGATGAGCAGAAAGGAATGACTAAATGCCTCATTTTGGGGACAGAGAGCATAAGTTCAAATGCCAATTTTACCACATACTAGCTGTGTAACCTTTGGCAATAGTCTTAACCTCTCTCAATCTTTATTTCCTTGTGCATATAAAAGTATCTAGCCTTCACTGAGTACTAAGCTATGTTCCAGTCTTCAAAGCTAAGTGTTTTATATGTATTATTTCATTTAATTCTCACAATAACTCAACAAGGTATATAATGCTATTATCTCCAATTTAGAGATGAAGAAACTAAGTAACTTGCACATTGTCATATCCTAAGTGGCAGAGACAGAATTTAACTGATGGGCAAGCTCCCTATAGAAACCATACATTTAATCATTAAGTTTGGTGATAACCAATAGTAGTTACCTCATGGAGTCTGGGGCTATATTTTGGTCAGGATTAAATTAGGTAAACCATGTGTGTGATGGTTACATTTATGTGTCAGCCTCACGGGGCCCCAGAATACCAGATATTTAGACTAACTTTATTCTATGTGTATCTATGAGAGCCTTTCTGGAGGAGATTAACATTTGAATTGGTAGACTGAATAAAACAGATTGCCCTCCCTAATGTGGGTGGACCACATCCAATCAGTTAAAGGATTAAATAGAACAAAAAGACAGATCCTCTTTGGAGTAATAGGGAAATCCCCTAACTGTCTTTGAGCTGGGCTATCAGTGTTTTCCTTCCCTTGGATTCCAACTAAAACACTAGTCCTTCCAGAGAACTGAGTCTACTAGCCTTTGGACTAAAACCACATCATTGGTATCCTGGGTCTCCAGCTTGCCAACTGCAGAGCTTAGAACTTATCAACCTTTATAATCATGTGAACTAATGCCTTAAAATAACTATATATGCACAATACACACACACACACACACACATTTATATCTCCTGTTGGTTCTGTTTCTCTGCAGAACCCTGACCAATATAGTATGTAAAGTGCCTAGTGTAGAAAGGCCCACATAAAAAGAATTGTAAGATAACAAAGCCTCCTTCAATAAGGAGAGCAGAGATACGTCCAGAGGAAAGGATAAATAGTCTGTGGGCCCTGGACTCTTAAGAATGGAGTGGGGGAGATTCTAAAACATAGTCTGCATCAGGCCAGATGATTAGCTTCTTTGTGTAGAATAAGAGATGGTAGAGAAACTTTGATCTAGACATCAAGAACAAAAGCTACATGCATCTTTCCCTAAGTAACCTGAAAGGGAATTTTGGTTCTTCACCATTATGACAAGCTCAGTGGGAATACAGATGTGAACTTCTCCTTAAAGAGGTAAAAGGTTAGAGGGAAAGTGAAAGAATTGACAGAAAAGATCAGGTTTGTTTAATGCCTGACTTACAGTGCACAAATCCAACCAATCAACTCCTACATATGTACTTTGTTCCCAGCTATAAAATAATGGGGAATAAAAAGACTTCTTTATGGAGCAGGTGAGGCCTCCACATTTCTCCGCTGAAACATCCTAGAAAGGTAAATTAAAGTTTCCAAATGCATGTGATTTACACTGATACCCTTGAAATACTGATTTAATTACTCCTCTCCACTGTGGCCATCACTCACGAACATCCCTCCCTGAACATCTCCTTCTAAGTATCATTCTTCAGTTAGGGTTAGCCAGTAATGTGACTTCAAGGAGTTCACATATGAAGAAAATAAATGGGTTTTTCTCTTAAGAGAACATGTGTTTCTCCCATCATCTGAGCTAAAAACCAAGGAAGCTGTAACAGCTGGGAAAAGAAGAAAAAGCAAATTTAATTTTTTTAAAATTTAAATCCCTTTTTGCAAATTTAATTTTTAAAGGAAATAGAAAATAAAAGCAATTTGTCCAATTCTAGTGTGTGGCATCTATGCTGATTTTCTCAAGGAAAAGTGCTTATTGTCACCCAAATCCCCAGAGTAACCACAGCTGACACACTTCTCAGCATTAGAGCACTTGGCAACTGGCAATAAGGCCTGTTTCTTTCCCAGGCAGATGAAAAGCCAGGCACTCCCCAAACAAAACCAATGCAGCTTTTCTTGACTCTTTTAGCTGCCTTCATGTCTTCTGAACACAGCATTTTATTCTGTGCAATGGGAAGCTCATAGAGCAAATCTATTTCACCCAAAGCACTAAAACCAATACAATGAATTTTTCTATTCTTTTGGCTACTTTGACTAAAGAACCTATCCTTACTGCACTCAAGTGTTACAACTGCTGATGTACACATAATTGTACAAAGATCCAAGAAGCACTGTCAATAAACAGAAAAATAAACCTTGCTAAAAAATGCCTAAACATGCAAAGGAATGCAAATATAAGACTTCTTCCATACATAGGATCTTTGTTTATACCAGTTGCACATGGTCGATAGAAGACATGCAAAAAACACTTTTTAATAAACAAATTGTCATCTCGCATTACCTTATAACAATAGAATTCTTCCAAGTATTTTTTTCATAATAAAATGTGTATAGATTGTTTTGGTTATTTTTCATTCTCATCAGAGATAATAAAGATCATGTGACTTAAAGTGTTTTCTCTTGTGTAAAAGAAGGAAGCAGGAATTTCAAAGGCTACCATTTTAATAACAAATGCCTTCATTTATATTTTTGTTAAGAAACAAGCCTATTCTCTTATCTAAGTTCTATGAAAGTCTTTCTACTTTTTTCACATTAAATTACATGTGTGAAATTCATCAGTATTGTTACCAATATTTATTCCTGATGGCCAGAGCTTTTCTAATTCTTGTGTAGCCGTATGTTTAATGTCATATAATCCAGTGGGAATCCCTTTTTTAAAAACAATAAAATAAATGGATTTTAAAAATTGTATCCCTTTTTTCATGTCAAAAAGTAAAAACAAAAGAAAATCTCCAAAACAGACATTAGACAATGTATGCAATTCACCTTATAAAAATTGTTATTTATGTCAGCAAGTCTTTACACAGTTTTCACAGCTGGAAAGCCCAGCCCTGGGGTGGCACAAGATGTATCAGACATATCATAGTGAAGCATGTCCACGTATGTCAGTAGTCAATCTACAGAGAATGATTTCATGACACAACACTTACCCTGACTGAACCATATCTAATTCCTAAATAACGATGATGACTAATAGTGTTTTATTAGATAATGTTTACTTGCTAACGTTTCTTATGGGAATCTTGATTAATTGCCTCTCTAATCTTCCAAGGATTATTCCAAAACATAGTAGTATCTGAAATGTAGTGTTTTCTTCTTAAACCTAAGCACAAATTTGTTGTGGTTAATATGAAATTTTTTGTAGATCTTTTACTAACAAGTGAAAAACATGAATTAGGATCAACATGTAGGTGAAATGTTCTAGAAATTAGACCATCTTGAGAGAACTACCATGTGATATGAATCACATACTGGTTGGCCATCATTGTTATTCTTATACTTTTCTGCATTAAACTTAACATCAGTAACAACCATTAAACACAGCATAAATCACAGAAGTCTATAGATTCCTGAACACTGGGATAATTCTGAGCCTCACTTCTTCACTGGGTTGTGTTGGTAATGGAGGTGGGAATGTGAGAACAAAACTGTCGTCCAGGTGTTACCTAATCTGATCCAAAATAATAGCTGCCAAGACTAGAAACATACTAAAAAACAAAACAAAACAAAATAATCCATTTTGTTTAGTCTCTCAAAAAAGCATCAAAAAGAGGTAGAGAAGAATATTTCCTCTCTGTCTTGGATACATTAAATACAGTCACTAATAGTGCCTCAGAATCTCTCTCTACACTCTTTCAACTCCTGGCCCAGACCTCTCTCCAATCTATTTTTCACAAGCAGCACCCACACCTGTTCATTGTTCTTCCCATCTCTGTTCTTGTCCTGTTACTCTAGTAAAATCCTGCCACTTTTGGATAAGTTATTTGTCCCCTCGTCCAGCCAAGGTCAATTTCCCAGTTGTTTTACATTCTCCTGGTTCTACATAACCAAAGTCCTGACATTTCAGCAGCATAAACAGAATGCTCAGAAGGAAGGGAAGGAGGGTAACTGAGAGGAGTCCTCCGCTATGGTAGAAGAAAGTCTCAGGATATGAGCCCTTACATGAAGACATGCAGGCCTCGAAGCTTTACAAACCATGTGCCAGTGCCCTCTTCTTAGCTCCTCTGCACTTCTTCTCTCCTGTCTTATCTTTTGGTTAGTTATCAGTCACAGGAGTTAACTTACAACATACAGGTAGAGAAATTACAACATACAGGGTAGAGAAATTAGGATACTCCCTGTCTCTCTCTCTCTCTCTCTCTCTCTCTCTCCATTTTTTTTTTCCAGGTCTATGGATCTATAGCCATCTCCCAATGCAAAAATCTATTAAACACATCTTTCAATATCTCTGCCTTCTTACAGTCTTTTGATAGCCATAACTTTACTTTTATTTTTAGAAGGCCTTTTCACCTTCTGGTCAGAACAATATTATTCTTATTCATTGTTCTTTTCTTCCCAAATATCCTACCTCTGGCTTAACCTAATTGTGCTAAAAGGTACAAAATTCACCTTTCTCGTTCAACAAGACCAATCTCTGAGATCCAAAGCATTCAAAATAAAAGCCCTCTTTAGTTATAATCAATAGAAGTGATTTAAACTCATATACATTTAAATGAGAGGTAGGATGTGATGTGAAAGGATATATGATTCAGAAAGATGAAGTGAATTATTTAGGTCATAAAACAAGTATGGAATCGAACTTAGACTTGGATTCAGACCTTCTTTCAGACATGATCCCTCATTGTTCTTTTCCTGTATTCACTGTTGCCTAAATCTTACCATTTCTTTTTCCACACACAAAAAGCTAATGTCTGTATTCTTGCAACATAGTGTTCTCTTAACCACAAATATACACTTATGTTGGAAAACTAAGATTATTCACACAAAACACTGAGCAACTCATACATCCTTTAGAATATTCTCCCAACTTAACTTTGTCTTCCTTTCTGTCACCTGATCCCCTGTCTTCTTGCTGCCAATCAACTGTTTGAACACATTAAGCTCTTATGTCTGCAAAAGCCTTATTTATTCTTCCCTCTTTCCACGAGGAAAAAGAAATTAAGAACTTTTTATAAAGTAGGCAAACTCTGATATCATTTGCTCTTGGAAGCCTTCCCAATATCTGCTCCAGGAAGCTTTCAACATCCCCACTTACATAACACTTCCGCTATTAGTAGATCATATGTGTTACTCCTTTAAAATTCTTTCCCCTTGTTAGGTTTTGGAATTCTTCTTGATAGAGTATATGATAAATATTAGGAATACAAGAATTAAAGATACCAACCTTGCCCTCAAGAAGTTTCCAGTATAGTCAAGAATTCAAAATCATAAACAACTACAGTCCAGCTCTGACATAGACAGCATATTTCTATATAATTGACTGGAATTATAGTTGCACATATTTGTTGTTGTTGTTGTAATCAAGCCTATACTATATATAATAAATACAAGTACTCCAAAGCTGACTCACAAAGCAGGGAAGTAGTCAATGTACATAAGAAGGACATCAAAAGACATCAAGGAGAAATAAACTATAAAGATGTAATGGGAAAAAGGAAAAAATACTGAGTTAATTGAAGTACAGGCTTAATACAAGAAAAAGCAGCTTGGGGAAAGGAAGTTGAATTAGTTCAAGATATTTTTGGTAGCAAGAGCCAGAAAGGCTACAGTCGCCAGAAATGAAAAAGGGACTGACTATGGAGCAAAGCTATGCTCCACTGTGCCACTGGGCATTGAGTTCAGTGATTTATATAGTTTATTTCAACTAATACTCATAACCATCCTGTGAGGTAGGAACTATGAGGAAACAGAGGCTCAAAGCAGTTAGGACTTGCTCAGCTAGTCACTGAAAGAGCCAGAATTCAAACTCAGGAAGAGTGGATTCCAAAGTCCACTCTTCATAGATTCAATTTTGGCCTAAATCCAAGGAGTCTGTGTCCACAAAATTAGCCAAAAATTACCTTATTTTCTCAAAGATCAAAGTGTAAGAGAGATTGTGTACGATCCCAAAGCTCTTCACATGGTAATAAAGAATAAATTCATTTTATAATATAATCAGCTATAAACTCTAACACTGCTTATTGGAGATGAAGATACCTCAGAAACCATCTAGTACAACCTCTTATTTTGCAAATATTGAAGATACTAATGCCAACTAATTGACTCATATAGATTACTAAGGAGAAAAGTTCTGAGGAGGAATAAAGCACAAACTCTTTGTTCCTAAAGCTAAAGACCATGAGAAAAATACCATCTTATCTCCTGTGTGCTCCACAATGCTAGGCACTTGTTTATTTATTTTATTTATTTATTTTTTTTTTAAAAAAGACACATTTATTCAGCGTCATGATCAGACTATTACATTTAGCAATCAACAGCATGGGTGCAAAAAAAAAAAAAAAAATCTACATTAAAACCCTTTGTTGGAATGCTTTACACTTTCCACAGAACAGAAACTAAAATAACCTGTTATACAATTAGTCACAAATACAGTCCTCGAGTTTTTTTGCCCATACACATGAGTATTGTCTAAAACATGTCTTCTTTGTAGCAGCTAGGCCCTGCCACCACTGTGCTTGGCTGAGTTCACAAATCTGTTGTAACCTGTAGCTTCCCTGTCACTTCTCTGGCTCTCCTCTCCTGCTAAGCTTTGTTTCCTGGCAGTAATTAAAACCTTCTGCCACTGCCATAGCTGCTGCTGCTGCTGGAACCACCATAGCCACCTTGGTTTCGTGGTTTGGCGAAGTATTGGCCTCCACCACCATAAGGGCCAGAGCTTCTGCCTCCAAAATTGCCTCCTTTCATGGGTCCAAAATTTGAGGATTGATTGTTGTAATTGCCAAAATCATTATAGCTTCCGCCACCTCCAAAGTTGCTTCCATCATTACCAAATCCGTTATAGCCATCCCCACTGCCACCATATCCACCACCACCTCGACTGCCACCAAAGCCACCTCAACCACTGAAGTTTCCTCCGCGACCAAAGTTGTCATTCCCACCAAAACCACCTCCACGACCACCACCAAAGTTTCCAGAACCACTTCGACCTCTTTGGCTGGATGAAGCACTAGCCATCTCTTGCTTAGAGAGCGCTTTCCTTACTTCACAGTTGTGGCCATTCACAGTATGGTATTTTTGAATGACAATCTTGTCTACAGAATCATGGTCATCAAATGTTACAAAAGCAAAACCCCTCTTTTTGCCACTGCCTCGGTCAGTCATGATCTCAATCACTTCGATTTTCCCATACTGTTCGAAATAATCTCTTAGATGATGTTCTTCAGTGTCTTCTTTAATGCCACCAACAAAAATCTTTTTCACAGTTAAGTGGGCACCAGGTCTTTGAGAATCTTCTCTTGAGACAGCCCTCTTTGGTTCCACAACTCTTCCATCCACCTTGTGTGGCCTTGCATTCATGGCTGCATCCACCTCCTCCACAGTGGCATAGGTGACAAACCCAAAGCCTCTGGAGCGCTTGGTGTTCGGATCTCTCATTACCACACAGTCCGTAAGTGTTCCCCATTGCTCAAAATGGCTCCTCAGACTCTCATCGGTTGTTTCAAAGCTCAGACCTCCGATGAAGAGCTTCCGCAGCTGTTCAGGCTCTTTGGGAGACTCTGACTTAGACATGACGGCGGTGGGAGGGGAGACTTTAACGATGCTTACTCGGCGGCGTCCACAGGCAGAAAGGGGCACTTGTTTATTTTTGAATAATTGTATCTCCATTATCAAGGACAGTAAACCATACTGTTACTAGTACATGGTACACATTTTACAAAAGGAGCTGCCCAAATAATATTAGTTTCATGAAGGGATGAGCGGGTCTATGTGGGAGAGTGTGTATAATATGGGTGCAAGTATGTAATTAATCAGGAGTTTGGACCTATTAGTTGAATACTACTAAATTAATTTTTGTCTGCCATTTGATTCACATCATTTTCTCCTTGAAATTTTCCAGCAACATCTTAAATGCCTTACATAGCAAGATCTTTGCTTTCAAATGACTTAATAAGAAATCAAGAGTTTAGTACACCATCAATGAATGGAATTTTTGCATGGTTTCCTTTGGGTAGAATCATCAGAAGTTTTTTTTTTTTTTAACTTATTAAGAAATAACTTGAAAGATTTTGATAAAGTGGTATTATGAACATTTCATCTTTATTTTAGTTTGGGGGGTTGGGAACACAGAAGCAATATTTCATTTCTAAAACCATGTTCCCATGAAGCTGAGCAGAAGGACTGCTTATAACAGAGTTTTCCAGCCAAATTCTCAAAGGGCCCCCAACAGGCTTTCTCAATTTGTGGGTGCTGTCCTCTAACAATCTATTCCTTTCCAGACTCTCCTTGGAAACCAAAGATCTATGTCATTCTCTTCATATTTTAAAATGAAATTGGTCCTGGCTAAAACAAAAATGAAAACTGAAGGCAAGTCTTTGTTCCAAATACCAATGCTGTCTGGACAAATGCCTCATTAATATGCCCTATTTTGAAGACACCACCAATGACTTTGCCTCTGCAGGAGTCTTAGCATTATTTGGACATTTCCAAAAACCGAGCTCACTACAGGCATTTGTGAAGATGAGTTGTATTTAGGCAGAGGACTGAAAAGGAAAAGTAAATAAACCCCAGGTTGGAAAGGGGGAAGCAAACCCTCCTTTTTACAAATGACTTGTAATAAATCTTCTGCTCAAATTCCAGAGTCAAAGAAAAGTCACATGGACTGAATGTGTTTCTTTTAAAAAATGAATATTCACTTAGTAATCCTGAAATGCTTTCTGCTCTTTGAATACATTCAAACAAGTAGGTATCCACGCATTTCACTGATAGCTTATCAAACCACAGAACAGAACAGGAGGAGCGAATCAAAAGGGCTTTCCTAGGGGAGCTCCATGGTCATTGTTCTATAAAAACATACGAACATATTGCTATAAACTCATCTTCACAGGAAGTCACCCAGCTTCATAAGCACAGACCTGCAAGTTAATATTAAAATTCACTTTGATTTCAGCAGCAACAAAGCTGATCCAACTAGGAGCTATTACATAAAACTCTTATTGTCATATTCGTCATCATACTCTCAGTGGAGACAACTGCCAGCACCACAAAGCCCTCAGTTCACCTCAGGAAACCTGCTATACAGACGGCCATCCCAATAACAGTGTGGTGCTGAGATGGCCCTGTTTATTTTATCAGAGTGGCACTCCTTTAATTTTTCAATTCTCTTTATTGATGTCCTCTTTCATGTATAGGTCTATTAGATTCTACTTCCTTTACTGTCCTCCCAGGAATTGGTGCTTGCCAACTACAATAAGTTGTTTTGACAACTTGTCTAGCTATACAATACTCTGTTTCTTTCCCTTTGCAGTCTTTTTGGCTTCAAATGAGTGCCTTCAAAATATAGCAGAGACTATCCAACCAAACTATGCAACAGGGGGAAAAACAGCTTTCTATGCGTAAGCACCGTCCTGCCAAAACCACAGTCTTCCGTGTGCTTCTAGTTCTCTTTCCTTTCCTCCTCATTTTTATGGATAAATCCCCCTTGCTATCTTGTCTACTCCTATCTTAATAAGGAATGACTGCCGTGACTACCCCCATCAACCAACGCCATTCACCGCCAGCACCTCTGCTCTCCTCGTGTGCTTCAAGAAGAACTGATTAGCACTTTGCATAATTAACCTGATTAGCACTGTGCATAATCAAACTGATTAGCACTTTGCATAATTAAAAAGAAATAATAATAATAACAATAATAAGCACTAAGTAATATCAAAAGCTGTTAGTCCCACAGCCCTTTGGTTACCTCCAAGATGAGTTTGGTGCAGCATATTTTGCACTTTCTCACTGAAATCTTTTTTTTTAACTCAAAAGTCAAGAAAATAACTTAAAATGCTTTCAATCCATAGACCCATCATGATTTTCATACCCACAGCAAGTTATCAAAATAATCATTCTTGCCCATGTGTGCCTTCCTCAGTCTTACATTATTTTACTCATATCAATAAAAAATATTTGGGATCAAATTAGAATCAAGATGTATACTTCTTATATAGCTATAGAATTATCCTATGCATCGTTACCTCATCTGAGGTAAATGAAAAGAACTGGACAGCCTTTCAGGAAAACCTGGCTCTGACTTTTACTGTGTGACCTTGGCTAAGTCACAACCTCTCAGAACTTCAGTTCTCTCATCTGTGAAATGGAAATAAATGAGGTTAGTCCTGAAGCTTCAAAGGCTGTTGTGATGATAGGATAAAACAGTAATTTAGGAAGGTACTTTGTAAACTATAAGGTACTACATATATGAGATACTCCATTCTAGGTCTCCAAACCTCTTATCCCCTAAATTTTATTTCCTACCATGGAAAACTTTAGACATTATGAAAAATAATAAAATTTTATATTTTTAATGTCTTGGAATGCAAAAGTTATAAAATTCCTTTGCATACTTTATCTTACTTCCTATTCAATAGCTGAATGTGATTAAAATTTTGACTTGGAGTTATAATTTAACCCTAGTCATTATTGTATCCATCACAGCCCTCATTTGTGTTTCCACAGAGGTTAAAATCAAGCTGTTGCTGGAAATTCATAAGAGAAGAGAAGAAAATCTAGTATGTTTCTATTAACTGGGGACTGCAAGGAGGAGAATTTTGCAACTCTGCTCTTCTCCACCCACCATAGCCAACCATCTGCTCCTGACGACCCACTTTCCTCCAGGAACCTACCTCATATGCTCTTCAGTCCGAATTTCTCCTTTTTTCTGGTGCTCCCAGACAATTTTATCTGTAACTTTACTGTGTACACTTTGCTGTGTTTTAAGTAGGTGTGTGCCTGATTCCTGTGGGAGATGATGAGCTCCCAGAGAGAAACCACCATGCCTTTTCACCTTTGTCCCCCCAATGCACTTGGTGAGCACTTAACACACTTGTTATGGTTGAGCCGAGGAAACTGGACAGTGAAGTGTTTTTACTTACCATGTAACTACTATATGCAAATCAACAATTGCTTCACTAACTGTCTGCAAAGGTATTTGACATATCCATAACCACTTTACTGACCAAACTTAATGTTTGTCAAGTTACTTTTTATTTTTATTTTTATTTATTATTTATTTATTCAATTATTCACTTAATCATTCAAAAATAAATGTGAGTGCCTAGTAAGTGTTAAGCATTGTGCTAAACATTCAATACAGCATGATCACGCTCAGAACAAACTGTTGGCTTCTCTAAAGAAGTTTATAGTCTACATATCTCTTAAGAAGCCTAGAGTAGCCTTTAGAAGGCCAGGGTGGAGTAGCCTGGAAGGGGAACCTTAAAGTAGCAAAGATCATCAGTTGCAAGCTGCCCACCATGGAGTCATAAGCCTCTCCATCTAAAGGAAAGGAATCCACATAAGCAGTCAGTGTTCCTGAGCCAATCATCCATTTTACAATTCATTTAATTCAAGAAAGAAAATGCTGCTGTGGAGATTATTCAAGTCCAAATGTTCCTGGTGAAGGTGCTTCCAGTAATTCTGGGAAAGAAGCCAATCCCCTAGTTTTATATGTAAATATTTAAAAAACACACACATATATATAAGCACAAAGGAAAGGTCAGGAAGACGTAAGTCTTTTAAAAATCTATTTTAATAATTTTTTTCTATAACTGTCCACAAAAGTTTGGGCTTTTTTGTAGCCTTACATTTTCTTTTACACAATACACCTGCTTTTTTTTTTTTTCTAAACTAAATATTTCTTCCATCTAATGACTCTCTTTATTAGACAGCATCTAATTTGCATACATTTACATACAATTTAACTGCTAGCTTGTGAGAACAAAGAAATGGCTCTGTATTGTACTGAAGGACAATACTCAGTAAAGGAAGGTATAAAAACCAACCAGCTCAATGACTGTGTAAGCTCTTTGTTTCAGATATACCAGGCTTTTTTTTTTTTTAAACATACCAGTTAAAAGGGGCAAAAATTATTTCATCAAACAATGAAAGATACAGCACTACTCTGTTTAACTGCCCATTTCCTCCCCAGCTTGGTTACTACAATTCAAGGGTCCAGGTTCCCTGAATCTACGAAAATTTCCTTCATTAGATTTGATGGATTCAATCCCTTCACATATTTTTGTTTCAAGTTTGATTTCTAAAACAACCTGGGATTCCACTGTGATAAAGCTCTGTTCCAATGCTATGCTAATTTGTGCTGCCACCCGGCTTGTTCCACTAAGGGACAGGGTAAATATGACACATCCTGTTCTCCAGTTAAAAATGCATACCCTTACCCTCCATAAGAACAGATTTTACTGAGACTTCTGGTCTTTATGTTATGAATCAACTCTTCTAAAGAAATGGTTTCCAGCATCCATTGGGGATGGGAAAGGAGGACCTGAACATAGGGAGTTTATGCTGAAGGAGAAATAAGGAGTTGAATCAACTGTCTCCACTTTGCAATGCCACCCCTCTCTAAGTCTCCAAACCCAGAAGACTACTGGAAGATTTAAAAAAGAGAAGAGAAAAAAAGAACTGGAAACAGGGGTCCTTGATCCTCATTTGCAAGTGAATTCCTATGCTCTGTGACAGGGTAAGTCACTATGACTCTTCAGTGCACCTCTCATCTTTGATGCATCTTTGATGCATCCAGAGGGAGATTATAGAAAGCAATCTTGAAGAGTTTGTTCAGTGTTTTGTAAATATTAACTATTGAAAACACATGAAATAAGTAATAAAGCTGCGGTCACAACCAATGAAAATAAACACTAGAGGGATTCCAGTTTCTGAAATGCCATGTGTAAAATACCACAAAAACGAAATATGGTACATAAAAATGCTTCAAAATTACAACAAATGATACGGATACAAGGCAAGGAACTAGGACAATCTTAAAAACATAAAGCCACATATGAAGTGGCCCCACAGGCTGAATGGAAATATAATCCATAAGTGAGTGCTGGAAGTGGTCATGGAAGATGCATTTTCTTAGAAATATACTTAATAATTGGTTTGGCCTATTTTCTGCATCTGATAATTCAGATTTACAATTTTAATGACCAAAAGAGGTGTGAACTTGTCAGTGATAAGTGAAGAAATTCTACCACTCTGTGGGGCTGCAGAATGCCCACATGGTTTGGAACCTTCAGCAGCCAAACAGATTGCACAATCTCTACCAGCGATCTTGAAGCATGTCTGATTTTCCACCTGGTGAGAAGAAGCCTGAGTTAGAGACTTGTATTAATGCTGGAGTGCTGGCATAGACCAAGTGTGCCAACTTCCTAACCCATAAGCAATTCTGAATAATGATCTAAAATAGCACTTAAAGGAAATGATTAGATACTTTCCTTTTAAACTGTCCTTTTAAAATTAGACACTGTCCCCTAGGTACTAACTAGATTCTAGTCCCTATAATGAGAAGAAAGGAAGGTGTTGATGATCCTCTGAAAATCATGGCTTAACTCTAAAAGCAGCCTTAAATTCCAGGGAAACTGACCCTGACCCCCATATCCCCGGCTGGATGACAGACGAAGGCAATTACCTCATGAGGGATTATCAGTAAGTTTTACATGAAAGTTCTGTTTCTAAGGTTCATTAGCTCTCTCTTGTTGATATAAATTTGAGGTTGTACTTATTTGTCATGTCATAGAATATTATCTGTTGGTACCCAGCACCAGACCTATTTTCTACACTTTAACAGATTAAATTCTACCTTGTTTGTTTGTAAAGCATCTCTTAATATTAACTCAGCCAACATCACCTGTGCTGGATGTGGTTAAGATCCACCTCCCCAAAGCATGTTACCACGGTGACAAAGTAGTGACCTAATTTGCACACACCTGCTGGGTTAATTGGGCCAAAATGAAAGATGATATATATGCTCAAAATCCAAAACTGATTTTTTCCTCAAAATTAAATATTTGATTTTTTTAAATTAGCAATTTCTAAAGCTAAGTAACATACTCCAGGTGTGCATTTGCCAGTTAATATACCCTGAATGTTTCATGACACTTGAGGAGCAAAATACATTGAGTGATGAATACAAATCTTTTATGTATTTTCTGTGTGCAGTGATTAGTATGAGTAAGTGGTCTCAATCACCAAATACACGAGATGTGTCTAAAAGGCCAGGCCATTGCCTCAAAGCAAATAAGGACATTTCATCTGTGCCAAGTTACCAGAGTCTGAGGTGTTCCTGAAAATGCAAGTTCATTTTGGAGCTACTCTCCATAGCCTTTGACAGCCTGTAACATCTCTTAGACAAAAACGTCACTTAATTCTGCTTGACCTCTTCCTTCCTCTTTGTACTCATCCTTCCCAGACCACTGATAGCTTTTCTGTGGGCCAAATAAAGTTACAGATCAGGGACCGATGGAGATATAAGCAGGCACTTGATGAGACTGCTGGCCAAGCCACAGCAACCTGTAAGAGGTATAGCTAAAGGCATCAAAAGCTTGAAAGTCAGATATATCTGTGACCCAGCTATTCTGCTTATAGTAATTTATCCTAGTACATAATCAGGGGTGTTCATAAAAATGTGTACACAGTAATATTCATATGTTATTTCTTTTTTTTTTAATTTTTTATTTTTTATAAACATATGTTCATATGTTATTTCTAATAGAGGGAAATTGGAAGCAACTTACATGTCCAAGAATAAGAGATTGGCTAAATTATTTTAACATATCCATTGTGTGGAATACTATATAATCCATAAAAAATCATGCCATGGGAAAATAAATTATTAACACAAACAAGTGTTCACAATATACTGCTGGTATCAGAATCCACAATCATGCAGAGTATAATCCTACATTTTTGCATGTACATATACATACAGACATCAGAAAGTTAATAAAGACCTTTTTCTATGTGGGAATTATATCAAGGGTGATTTTGTTGTTTTTTTTCTGCTTTTTTTGTGTGTTCTAAATGGTTTTATCACGCTGGTGGATTACTTTTATAATTGAAAAATGAGTACTCTGTTAAAAATAAAGGGTAGGGAAAAGTTAAATTACATTTCCTGATTCTTCTCCCTCACTTAGAGTTCACATCTCATCTGTCTTCACTTCTCTCCTGGTCAATTCCAATCATGAATATAATAGATGTTAAACAGAATAATGTTCTTTTACTGTGTAAATATTCCACTTTCCTAGCTAAATGGATCCTTTACTTATTTACAAACTTTACAAAAATGTCAGCCATGAGAATTGGTGTAGTCTCCATGCTGTTTCTTGAGCTTAGAAAACCAAACGAAGTAACTGCCCTTCACTAATGAGGATGACTTGAAGTGAACTTTTCAAAGTACAAATATGTCTATTTATCACTTGGCTATTGCATCCTGCTTAAAATTAGAACATTCACATTTTGATTTTATTTGTATAGTTATAAGGTCTTACTGATAAGCAAGTGCTTCTCTTAAGTAAAATTAACATTACCATACCAACTGGAATTGCTGTTAAAAGTATCTCGCTAGGGTTTGATTTATTCTATGATGCTTTACTGATTTAATCACTGCTTAGATTACCAAAATACAATAACTTATTCTCATAGGTAAAAAAGTTTCTTGGGATTTTCCTATGTCATAAACAAAAGACATGAGTGACTGATAAATAAAAGAAAAATATGCAAATTTTGACATTTCAGTTCTTATTCTAGCACTTTTTTTTTTGTTTTTTTGACTTAGTGCATTGTACTTCCTAAAAAGTTCATGGAACAAAAAGTGATTAAAAGTTTATTTGTATGCCCCAAAATAAGTGTTAATAAATATTTTTAAAATATGTGGTACATAAAAGTAATTTTTTTTGTTGAATTAAAGATGGAGATTTTGGGGCGCCTGAGTGGCTCAGTGGGTTAAGCCGCTGCCTTCGGCTCAGGTCATGATCTCAGGGTCCTGGGATCGAGTCCCGCATCGGGCTCTCTGCTCAGCAGGGAGCCTGCTTCCCTCTCTCTCTCTCTCTGCCTGCCTCTCCATCTACTTGTGATTTCTCTCTGTCAAATAAATAAATAAAATCTTAAAAAAAAAAAAAAAAGATGGAGATTTTAAAAGAAACTAAACCATCGATTTAGTTTGGATAACTTTTTGATGAGTTTTCTATACCCCAAAGGAAATGACTGATAAACCCAGCCACATAAAAAGTCTATAGTAAAAGTACAAAGCAAAAACTAAAAAATATTTTAAACATATCTTACAGTAAGTGTTATTTTCTGTTAATATACAAAAAGGTTATACAAATCAATAGAAGATTAAAAAGAACCTTTACAGAAAAAGTGAAAAAATATTTAATAGCCAATTCACAGAAAAAGAAATATAAATAGCTAGCAAAATTTTTAAATGTTTTTAATCTAACTCATTAAAAATGCAAATCAAAGTAATGATAGAATATAATTTTCACTTTTCAGCTCAGAAAAAATGTTAAAACTAAGTTTTGGTCAGGCTGTGGGAAAGCAGGAATTCTCATACACTGTTGTTAGAAATATATATTAAAATAATGTTTATGAGGGAAAATTTTTAATAAGCTGTAAACATTTTAATCACACAAATATTCTCAGAAACTATTAAAATAAGTACAAAATATATTTAGAAGGTTTTTTATTGTGATATTTTTTGAGTAAAAAAGAAATTGGAAGTAACCAAATGTCCACAAATTAGGCAGTGGTTAAATACATCATGTTACATCTATAAAGTGGAAATATTAGCAGCTATTTAAAAAAGATGATATAGAATAATATACTATAGTATAAATACCATAAAATCTCTGAGATACGGTATTAAGAAAACAAAACAAAACAATTTAATACAAAGAAAACTTGAACGGTATGATGCTCTTTTCATTTTTATTTACTTGTTTTTCCCTCTGTTCTTAAAATAGAGGTATATTGGCAAATTTCTGTATACAAGTATACTTGGAACTATTTATCTCTGGTAATAGCACTATAAGTTGGTGAAGAAATATTTTTCATTTTATATCCTTGAGTACCAATTTACTTTTAAAAATTTTTTACCATGCATTTTTAAGATAAAAGCAGCAAAACTATTTGTTTGGTGTAGTGATAAATGGTGAAAAGTACTCTATACCGAATCTCTGGATCCTTCACTCTGTACTTGGCTACACCTATTCATTGTTTCCATTTCCTCCTCTGTAAAATAATTGAATTACACTAGAAATATAGTATGTAAATTATCTTGTAATTCTACAGGTTATATTTTTATCTTAAGAATCCAGTACAGAGGGGCGCTGGGTGGCTCAGTGGGTTAAAGCCTCTGCCTTCAGCTCAGGTCATGATCACAGGGTCCTGGGATCGAGGCCTGCATCGGGAATCTCTGCTCAGTGGGGAGCCTGCTTCCTCCTCTCTCTCTGCCTGCCTCTCTGCCTACTTGTGATCTCTGTCAAATAAATAAATAAATCTTAAAAAAAAAAAAAAGAATCGAGTACAGAATAATGGAAAAACATCTTTGAGATTTCAGTCTCTACTAAGCATCTACAACTACTACAATTAACAAATCTCTATTTGGTACTTTGTAGACAGACTGTCATCACATCTTTATGATAGCAGAGAACAATGTATAATGCTGAAAATTTTGACAAGCTGAGTAAACTGAATATACTCACTATACAAGTAGTATTTCTGGGTATCAACATGTCTCAAGGTGTTGAAACATGCCAAACAAGACTGATCACAAATGTATTTTTTATATATTTTACTGCCAACTTCTAACCTTGGCTTGTTTACTTGACTTTATCCTTGATCTATGCTCTCAAATACACAACATGAGTAGAACAAAATGTCTAAATGGTTTATAATTTCAGGTATGTATTGCCATATGCACTCCTTAAAAATTTGTGATATTCTATACCATTATAGTGCATGCTCATGAGTTGTAAGAAGTACTCTGTATCTTTTTAATTTGTGGTATTTGAAGCTTCAGTATGATAATCTTCCATCATGACAATATTCTTGTGGTTTAGATCATTGTTTTTGAAAGCAAAACCTCTCAAAACAAACAAACAAACAAAAAACCTCTCAAACATGGTTTGGACGACAAATAATATGCCCACTTAAGTTACATGGTGGAAATTTTGCACCATGTTTTCTCTGAGAAAGTAGTTCTTTGCTTCATTTCTGGTTTTTAGGACTGTGATAAGAACAGAACCATGATTCAGTGGTATAACTGATAACAATGTTGTGTTATTAATCACATCACAGTTTAGTTTACAAATTGGAATGAAGGTAAAGCCTATCAAAAATTATATATATTTTTTAGTTTCTCTAGTGAAAAAATTAAGCCCTTTCATCTAAGAACTTAATAATCTCTGAAAATGTTGTTAGGCTCCATTTTTCAAATGCCCACAGTAAACCGTCTACCACCTTGTGCATTTTTTCATATAGTATCAGCCTGGGTCATGGTAACGCTGTCGTCTGTTACAGCAGCAAGCAATGGGAAAATAATAGTGCCGTGAGTGCAATGTTGATTAGACACATTAAACTCAGGAAAATTCAATCAAATCTCATCAATTTCAATAATTTACCACCACACGTCCTTGTCTAGTTAGAGATAAACAATTTAATTTTGAATGAAGCATTTGGAAAAATTTCTACTTCAGAATGAAAGTAAAGATGAAAAGAACAGATTTCCTGTGCTCATCACAAATGGAAAGTTAACTACATATTCCTAAAAAGTTCTGTGCTTAATGGTGGCCTGCTATGAACTAATACTTTAAAAAAAAAATAAATCTAAAGATATTTAGTTTGACCTTCCATTTTCATGTACTGCCTGGATACATGGCAAAAGAAGAAAGGCGGTGATATTACTACTAGGAAAAATTATTTGCCAGAGGAGAAATGATGGTTCAAGAACCCCTGTAGCTCCTCTACCAATCCTTGGCACCAGAGCAGACAATGCAATTGACAAGGACAGCTAAGAGTAGCAATGAATCTAATTCCTTTGAGACCAAATTAACTTTGGCTTTCACAAACAACATGTTTGTCCAATTTTAGGGAGATATTGTTGACCGTCTTTAGTCCATTTCTGAATGCTTATTATTGCTTTATTTACTATCAGGATAAAAAGGAACATCAACCAGTTGTCCCTGAAGCAGACCTCCTAATTGCTCCTTGTTAATAGTGAAGAGTCAGGGCAGGCATCCCCTTGCCCTTCTGCTCTAATACGTATACACTTTGGTACCACAATCCTGAGCAACCTGTAAGAATACAGAGATCATGATGGATATTAGGGAGGGTATGTGCTATGGTGAGTGCTGTGAGTTGTGTTAAGACTGATGAATCACAGACCTGTACCCTTGAAACAAATAATACATTGTACATTAATGTTAAAAAAAGAATATAAAGTTTAGATTAATTTAGTTCTGTATTATTTCCTCAGAAAGCCCACCCATGACCACTTCCCACCACACCCCAGGCATTCTCTATCCTATTTTTTTGTTGTTGTACTTCTTGAAAAGCGCACACCACCTCATAAGCATCCTATTTATGTACTTGTGAATTTGTTTATGGTCCCCTCCCATACACACATACTACCACCCCATGGCCATTTTAACTTCATGAGGTACAGGATTGGGGTCTTCTTATTTAGAGCACTATCTGTAGTACCTAGAACTAGCTCTGAATTTCTCCATGGTGTAAGAGTGATCCAGACCAGAGAGAAATCTGCAATTTAGCAGAAGGAGACTTTCTTCTCCTTGGTTCTTATAGCAACAGGAACAACACAAACTAGATGGAATTCAATTAATATATTTTGGGTGCTAATCAGTTTTATAAATCACAATCACATTTTCACATTTAACTATATCACTACTTCAGAGATAATTTAATTTTAATTTTAACTTCTATTTAATCTTTATTTTTTCCTGGTAAGGAAGTCTAATACTTATTTCTAAATTTTGCTATCCCATGAGCAAGCTTTTATATACATTATAATTATGTGCACCATATATTATGTGCACCAGAAAGGAAGTATACCATAAAAGCTGCAACTTAAAAGAACTGTCCAACAGATAAGACTAGTAATAATTCATATAATTATGAGTTGATATTTCACATAATTCATATAATCACTCTACTAATAAGTATATTTTTAAAATTCAAGTTGTTGGTTTATTGAGTATTCTTAAAGAAAACACATCTGTAATATCCCATAATCATGGAATTGATGTGAAATTGACAAGGACAACTAAGAGTAGCAATGAATCTAATTCCTTTGAGACCAAATTAACTTTGGCTTTCACAAACAACATGTTTGTCCAACTTTAGGGAGATATTGTGGAAAGGACCAACAAATGCTTCCAATTCTATTCCAATTCTTTTAGGAATGGCTCTACTTTGCTCCTTATGTCAACGCTTACTTTATCATGGGAAACAAAAAACACTTTCAATAACTTGAGATTCAACTTGGGAGAAGCACAAAAAATTCTGTCTCAGGTCAATAACTGGGTACTTAAAGTTTAAAACTGACTTTTCTGAGCTGAGCTCTGCTTTTTCAGTCTGGTCCTGGATATTCGGGACTTCCAATTATCGCTTAATGGATGTGTAATGGATGTGTATTTCTATAGATAGCCAGATTCATAATTGTCTAATAAAGGCCTTGCCTATGCTAAATATATAGAGATAAGTTTAGCTATCTCATGGTTTGAACAGCTAAAATCTAGTGCAATGTCTTTGTCACCCTACAACACTAAATTTCAGGTGCATACTTGGCTTACAAAATCTGGAGACTATTATGAAAAAATTTTCTGAAACTAATGATTTAGTTTATAAGTAAAGTTATTTTAAAGTTCTGTATATTTAATGAGATATTTGGTATCTCAGCACACATGGCTTCGCAAAAAAGCCGAATGACCCAAAGTCAGTTTTGAAATTTGCACTACCTATAACCCTGTTAATTACGTATTCTATGCCTCAAGTTTAGCATTTATAATAAAAAGACATTTCAGTAGTTGAAAAGAATACGCAAGAGAATCATTCATGATTCAGTAAAATCCGTAAAAAATACTAAGGTGCTAAGGCAACAAGTATTCTAATAAAAACTGAGCAGATAAACTGTGTCAACTACAGAAAGGAGAAAGGATTAATATGTGAATTTGTAAATAAGCCTTCCATAGATATTTACCATAAAAAAATAAAATTATTCTCTCTAGTAGGTTGAACAGTTTTCCTCATAATTTCATGTCTACCTGGGTTCTAAGAATATATTACTAGGAAATAAGGCCTTTGCAGATGTAAATAGTTAAGCCCCTTGAGATGAAATCATTTTGGATTTAAGGTGAGCCCTAAATCCAGTGACTGATGTCCTTGGAAGAAGAAGAGGAGAAAAGAGAGAGACACAGAAGAAATGGCCTTGTAAAGATGAAGGCAGAGTTTGCGGTTATACTGCCAAAGCCAGGGATACCTAGGGCCATTGGAAACTATAAGAAGCAAGAAAGATTCTTACCCAGAGCCTTCAAAAGAAATTGTAGCTGTGCTGGACCTTGCCTTTGGACTTTTGGCCTCTAGAACTATGAGAAAATAAATGTTTTAAGCTACCCAGTTTGTGGCCATTTGTCATAGCCATACTGAGAAACTACTACACTCTCTCTGTACTCCGACATGGTGGAAGCAAATACAGCAGTTTCATAAGTGTAAATGGTGACGTCAAAATCTCCAGCTGATAGGAACATACAAGTATAAGGAAAGAACAAAGAGAAAACTTACTGGGAGGTTGCAGTGGTGGTTGCTGGGAGTAGTAAGTCAACTTTAAAAGGAAAATACTGCCCTCCATCTGGAGTTGTTCCCTCTTAAATCCTATAGACAGATGCTATCCCAAAGTAATGTAACTTCTAATCCCATACTTTCAAGAAAGTCAAAGACTGCTCTAAACAGGTATCAGTCATTTTTTGAGAAAATGATGAGATTTTAAATACATAAATAAATATTTAAAAATGTAAATTATGACATTTATATTTCTTAGAATTCTTAGTAAAATACTGACATGAATAAACAATATTTTATGATGGTACATGATTAACAGCAAACATATTCTTAAAAATCACTTAAATGAACGTAATTTAAGTAGGCTCCACTCCCAGTGTGGAGCCCAATGCAGGGCTTGAGCTCACAACCCTAAGATCAAGAACTGAGTGAAGATAAAGAGTCAACCATTTAAACTACTGAGCCACCCAGGTGCCCCAAGTGAAAATAATTTAAATAAGCCAACAAATTAGAAATTATTTACGTTGTTGAAGAACTGGATTCAGAAAGTAAATATACCCATTTTTGACTAATGGAAATTTAAGTATGACATCAAGTGACAAATACACAGGGGAAAGAATAAATTTTCTTTTGGCCTAGGGTTTATCTTATCCTGACATTGGCAAAGATACTAATAAGTATGCATTGCTTTGCTTAAGGCATCAGACCAGGATGAGTAAAAATTATGTTTGTCTATTCAGGGTCTTTCCTGGCTTCATACAAATTTTAGGATTATTTGTTCCATTTCTTTGGAAAAAGTTGATGGTATTTTGATAGGGAATGTTGAAAAGGAAAATAAAAGCTGGTGGCATCACAATTCCAGACTTCAAGCTCTATTACAAAGCTGTAATCACCAAGACAGTATTGTACTGGCACAAAAACAGACACATGGGTCAATGGAACAGAACAGAGAGCCCAGAAATGGAACCTCAACTCTATGGTCAACTCATTTTCAACAAAGCAGTAAAGAATGTCCAATGGAAAAAAAGTCTCTTCAACGAATGGTGTTGGGAAAATTGGACAGCTACATGCAGAAGAATGAAACTGGACCATTTCCTTACACCATACACAAAAATAGACTTAAAAAGGATGAAAGGCCTCAATGTGAGAAAGGTTTCCATCAAAATCCTTGAGAACACAGGCAGCAACCTCTTCGACCTCAGCTGCAATGTCTACCACAACAGCCAAAGTATGGAAAAAGTCCAGATGTCCATCAACAGATGAATGGATAAAGAAAATGTGGTATATATACAATTGAATATCTTGCAGCCATCAAAAAACCTGAAATCTTGCCATTTGCTAAATGACATGGACAGAACTAGAGGGTATTATGGTAAGTGAAATAAGTCAATCAGAGAAAGACAATTATCATACAATCTCAATGATCCAAAGAATTTGAGAAATAAGACAGAGGATCATAGAGGGAGGGAGGGAAAAATGAAACATGATGAAACAAGAGAGGGAGACAAACCATAAGGGACTCTTAATCTCAGGAAACAAACTGAGGGTTGCTGGGGTGGAGGGCATGGGAGGGATGGGATGGCTGCATGATGGACATTGGGGAGGGTATGTGCTATGGTGAGTGCTGTGAATTGTATAAAACTGATGAATCACAGACCTGTATCACTGAAACAAATAATACTTTATATGTTAATTAAAAAAATGTTTGTCTCTTAATACCCCAAATCAACCATTTTTTAAAGTAATACTGAACTCAGCTCTCCAATTTGCTATATAAATTTATGATATTATAAAAGCAACATTTTAAGGTAAGTTTCAGTTTACCTATTTTTCTGTTTACAGCATTATGTTTCTATGCTTACTAAATCTCAAAATTCAAAAGACCCAAATTCACTCACATTTTCTATCTTTAAAAAGTTATGACCTATAGTACAATTCTAAATTGATCTTCTTAACAAAAAATGAGAACAGCAAATAGTGTGAAAGGTGCAAATACTTTAAAGAAATATATTTTGAGGCATAAAAGATATATTCACACATTTTACCCCAAATACAAAGAAATGAATATATTTTAAAAATTAGAAATTATTTTCAAAGATTCCCTTAAAGACCCTCAAAATCATAAGGATGACACATGTAGATATCCATCATTAAATGTTATATGTTCAAAGCAGAAAATACTAAAGGAATTATCCTTCTAGGAAACATCAAACATCAATTATTATTTTTTCTTTTTTTTTAACCTGAGAAATGAGCAGTAACGATTAGTAAATGAAATTGTTTCTGTAGTTAATACATTTTAATTAGTCAACCTTCTAATCAATCTTCTAGTCACCAACTATACTAAAGGTGGGAATAAATGGAGATGAGTCTATTTATATTTATATTTGAATTGTTTTTGGAGACACTGGTCTACTAACACTTTATAAGCTCAGCAAGATATAGATAATCAAGGTGTTTATGCAATCAGGTAGAAAGTGAACACAGTTGTATCAATAGCCAGAACAATTTCCATTGAATGAATGAATGAATAAATACAAAAAAGGTAAGCTTAAAAAGGATCAATATAAAAAATTTAAAAATAAAATGGATCAATCTAGAAGTTATTTTAAATATATAAATTATTAATATCAAATAATTATATATCAAAAGAAAGAGTTGGCATTGAGGAACAAATGATTCAATGATGAATATTAGTAAGGACTAGGATATGTAGTGTTTCTTGAATTCTTGCTTCTTTTTTAGGTAAGCGTAATGCTCAAATCAGTGCACAATAAAACTATGAGAGCTAGAGCAAATATTAAAAATGGTAGAGAAAGAAGGATCTATATAGTAACCATGATAAACACTTTAGTATATGGTTTAGGGTATAATTTTGATAATGAGGATAAAGGAAAAGAAAGAAGAGGAAGAAGAGAAGGAGGAAGGAAAAGGGCTAGTTATATTTAAAAAAATTTTTTTTAATTGTACTTAAAAAAAAAGTTTTTTTTAAATTGTATTTTTGGTATACTGCCATCTCTGATATACAGATGAGCAAACTGAGACTAAAAGTGCATGAGGGTGTGCCCACTATCTCATAGCCAATAAGATGTAGTGCAGAAATTTAAATCCAGATCTTCAATTTCTTTTTTTTTTCAATATTTTATTTATATATTTGTTTGTGTATTTATTTATTTAAAACACACACTTGCAAATGGTGGGGGGTAGGAACAGAGGGAGAGGGAGAGAGATGGGAAAAGAATCTCAAGCAGACTCTGCTCTGAGCTTGGAGCCTGACCTGGGCTTGGTCCCATGACCCCAAGATCAAGACACATGCTGAAAACCATGAATAGAACACTCAACCAACTGAGCCACCCAGACGCCCCCCAGATCTTCTATTTCTAAACCTCATATTCCTTCCACTATAATGTCTTGTCTCTTTGTTCCCTGAAATTAGAAATATGTTACAAAATTCTTAAATCCTATGATTAAAATATAAATCTCCCCCCAAACCCCTCAAAATTAAAAAAATTAAAAATTAAAATCTTCCAAATTAGTGTCAAGAGAGCCACAGGTTTTAAAAAGTTGCTGTTATAAGAACAAAGTCCTCTTTGAATCACCCTCAATTTTAAATATAGAATATTGGCAGCAAGAAGGTGCTCCCCAAGCCATCAGGTGAAGGTGAATTATATACTATGAAGGTAAATTATATACTATGAAGGTGAATTATATACTATGAAGGTGAATTACATACTATACTGTAGAAATGTAAGAGAGCCTAGTTCAGATAGGAAGAATCAATGAAGTTCTCCCTGAGAAGGTATGTTATAATAAACAATAATATAATACTGCATGAAATTTGTTCTATTTATAGAAATTTCTAGAAATTCTGTTCTAGAATTTATAATTCTAGCAGAGAAGAAAAATGTTCAAACTAATAATTACATAACCACTTACATATTTATGACTGAGGACTATTCATTATCGTTGATAAGCCACACAACTTCATATTTAACTCATTTGTTTATATGACTCCTCAACCTGAAAACGATCTCCTTTTTCCTTTCAAACATCTTATGTCCTATGTTTCATGTTATTTCAAGGTCTAATTCAAGCCCCATTTCTTACTTGCAGCTCACTGAACACTCTATCTCCATGGGATATCTTCGTACTTAATGACTTAATCAGCAATAGCAAATGGGTTTCATTTTACATCCAACTTCCACCAATTAGTAATAGTTGTCTAAAGTATTGTTTTCAGGAGGAGTCTTCGATCAAGTTATGGTCTAGTGGCAGAGGGAACCATGATGGATGGGTGATGTCCTTCATGAGCACTGAAGGGGAAGCAGGACATCAGGTCCAGGGCATTCATTTGACAGGAATGCTGATATTTTCACTTTTACAGCATTCATTTGACACCAAATCCAGGTCTACAGCGTGCATTTAATATCGAGAGTGACTTATTTCATTTTATTTTTAAATTTATGTCCTGTCTTTTTAAGAATACCATAAGATTCCTACTGTTAAGGACCATATACAACTCTTTAGGTCCATAGTGTCTAGACATACCTTGCAAAGTAGGCATCTGATGATGATAATGAAATAACTTTTTTGGAATTCACTCATTACTATTATTCATAAACTCAATTTGTCTCTTAGTTTCTCTCAAAAGATTATCAATGCCAAAACCATGTCAGAAAGAACTATGTAACTATAAACTTAATACACTGTCTTTGTCATCTCCAGGTTCAAATGAAACATTAGGAAATTGATAATATTTGAATTAAATATATGCCTAATAAATAATACAGTGGGAAGAAGAGAAGATAAAGTAAATACACATTTTAAGTGGATTTTAACCATTAAAAAAATTCCAAATATGTTTCTTTTAAAATATATTTTATATATTTAGTACATCTTAGAATTTTTATCCTTTTTAAGTAGACTGCATCTTCCTGGACATAATAAGTGTTGAAGAAATCCATGTCAATTAGAGTTACATTAGAGAAATAGTTTTTACATTCTCCCCTGCTAAGCAAATGTATTTATCATATTCCATAACAGCTCACAGTTTGTTATACATTAACTGCTCATTCTCTGTGCCAATAAGACTGTGCTGGAACAGCAAATGAATTTGGTGCGTTCATTTAAATGATTCTGCAAACCACAGGCTACCCAGTTGTCTAATGATAAGAGAGCCCCAAAGCCACCTGATCACCATTATACTCGCTTATTATTAGTAGTATTATTATTTTTTGGACTAGCATGGTCAGTACTGTCAGGATCCCCATACCGAGAAGAGTGAGAAGGAAAAGTATACCTCAGACATAATGATGAAAGGGGGCTTTATTAATTCAGGCACCAATGATGATATGGCTAGATTGGGAGGAGAATGGAATATAGGGTCTGAAGTGCTTTCTGCTCCAAGACCAATGCTGGTTTTGGCACTTCTTTCACTCTAGTGAGTTGCAAAAAAACAAGCAGGTGCTAGCAATCTGAGAGACCACATGCCAGCTACAGCTGCTTCAAACTGATTCAATTACATCTGCCTGAATAGTCCCAGGACATCAAACCAGTTGAAGAGATCCATAGGTTGCAAGGAGACCTAGTCTGTCCTGAGACAACCACCTGCAAATCTCCAGGTTTGGAGATGAGTGATTGTTCTATCCCTAGGCATAGGAGAAAAGACGGGTTGGGGGCAGGGCAATGGGGAATGCAATTTTAATTCACTTTAAACTTAAAAATTAGTTGGAGCAAGCAAAAAAGGCCCTTCTAATTTTCATGTTTAAAATTTGACAGTAGCTGAGGTCTTAAGGATACCTTGAAATAGCCTGATTTTGTGAGAACATTTCCCAAATCATTGGGTACAGCACATTTACAGAACATGCTCTTGGGATCCGGACTTCGCTCCAAACCTTGTTTGTACAAAAAGGGGCCAAGCAGCTGGGAAATTCTGGAGTGGAGTGTGTCCTCATTAGTTCCCATCTGCCACCAGAACTCAGCTCATGGCAAGTTTGGCTAAGTCCTGGTGTACTCAGGTCCAAATGTGGGTCAGTTTTAATTACACTATACAGAATTCAGTGTGCAGTTTTTAAATCCTTATTATACAGCACAGAGGAATGGGCAGCTCTCCAGCTAATCAATTTTTTAAAAGTACATATATAAAATTTTTAAACCAGAGTAGACAGACAGTAGGTGGGAAAAAAATCTTATAAATGAGTACAAGGGTTGCTTAAGAGAATTATTAGCGAAATTGGGTCATGAGCAAGTTCCGTTTTAAAACTTCAAAGTCAGAAACAAACTGTTCCGTTGATAAGAGAGAAAACTTAAATAAGGTACACAATGCCCCTTGCTCTTCAGTTTGAATAAGTAACAAGGCTACAGCTAGTTTACAGTAAATACCTACAGGGACACTAGCCTTCATGGAAGCAGAGATATTTCCTAGTCTGTCATTCTTCACATCTCATCCCTTTCAATGTTTATCACTCATGGCAGGGACTGTAGAAAAGGAAAAAGAATCACAAACTATCTGTTAAGAGTGAAAAACAAGGATGAGGAAGAAGAAAGACAGAAAGGAGAGGAGAGTGCACATGTGCTGAGTATCAGACCCTGGGCATGACTTGGCTCTCAGTGCCATCCACACCAACTAGGGCCAGAATCAACCCATGCAGTCTATGTTCAGAATCCATCCTGTCCAAAAGCTTCATCAGGTGCAGAAGAGCTAAAACACTAAGCTTTCAAAGACGACTGTCAGCAAAAAATCCAGGAGTGAAGATGTAGGCAGCCAATGCTGGGCATTTAGCAAAAGCACAATGTACCATTTTTAATGGATAAAATGTTCTTAGGCACAAGCCCTAATGATGATCCCCCCACCAAAAAAAGAACCTTAAATGAAGGCTCAAAGTATTTGGGGGGGGGGTTTTGACTGAGTTGTTTAAAAATCATCCATTAAAAAGCCAGCATGGAATTCTATGGGTTCAAATATTAGCAATTTAACATGTACTAGCTGTGTGTGACCTTGGACATATTGCTTCTTTTCTCTGAGTTTAAGTTCTCTCACCTGTAAAATGGGGAATAACATCCACCTAAGAGATTGTTGTAAGGATTATCAATAATACAGATAAAACATCTGGAATATAGAAGTCACTCAATAAATGTTAATTGTTAATCCAACTATTATGAGTTAAATTGAGCCCTCAAAAGAGTTGGGGTTCTAACCAAAGTAAAATGGGTCCCACAAAATGGGACTTCATTTGGACAGGGTTCTTATAGAGGTAATCAAGTTAAAATAAAATAATTAGAGTGGGCCCTAATCCAGTATGACTAGAGTCCTTATAAAAAAAGGGAAATTTGGACACACAGATAAGCATGAAGAGATGAGAATGTGAAAAGACAGAGACAGAATATGGCCATCTCTAAGTGTATAAGAGAGAAGCCTGGAACAGATCCTTCCTTCACAGCCCTCAGAAGGAACTGGCCCTGCCAAAACATTGATACTGAACTTCTGGACTGTGAGAACCAAATTTCTCTAGTTTAAACTATCTAGTTTATGATGCAGCCTAGCTAAATAATACCCAACTAATTAAAAATTTCATTAATCATCAATGTTTACTTTGACCCATCATGGTCTAAGCTGTACACCTGACATTAGGCAAGATAACTTTATGAACTCTGCTGAGTAATAGTCTACTCCATATATTATCTAGTGCTTTTTCCTTCTTTCTGATTGCTGTTAAGGCAGATACTGCTAGAACATAAACAGGATGGCAGAAAAAACCTGGTTTACTTAAGATCATTCAGTTTTTATTAAAGATAATTAAGGGAAAATCGTACACAATCATACACACAACCATACACATGTAACTCACTTTTCTACTGTTGAGGGAGTTTGCATTAGAGAGTATCAGGACATTTTACCACACTAATTCCCTTCTCAAGTGAATAAAAAAAAAAAAAAAAAAAAGACTTATACGGCCATTTACTCATTACCAACTATGCCCACTAAATCTGAGGCTGCTTAGATTGTGACAACCTTCCCAACAGAACCAACTAAGTCACTAGGATGCATGGAAGCATACATGGTTTAATTGAGGAAGCTGTGCTCTTCATTGTTTGCAAGAGACTGGTTTTAAGGGTCTCTGACTTTCAAAAGAGGGATGGTAGTTGTCTGGGTGTTGTATCAAAGCCCTTACACTGAAAGGTACATTTCCATAGTCATGTACATTTAAGGGATGTGATTATCTTCATCTTCAGTTTTTCTTTAAATAGCCCTGGCCTTCTACAGACATGTAGCACATGTACTTAGAAATGGTGATTTTAAGGGTGCCTGGGAGACTCAGTTGCTTAAGAGAGACCTACTATTCATGTCAGCTCAGGTCATGATCTCATGGGTTCTGAGATTAAGTCCCATGTTGGGGTCTGTGGTCAGGGTGAGTCTGCTTGGGATTCTCACCCTCTACCCCTCCCCTCACTTATGCCTGCTCTCTCTCTCTCTCTCAAATAAATAAATAAATTAAATTAAATTAAAAAAAACAAGAGGGGAAAAATAAAATTAATATGTAAGGAATACTAATTAATGCTGTGCACCAACTAAAGCATTTTGTATACCTAATCTAGTTTAATCCTCACATCTATTATTTAAAAGTTAGATATCCTTGTCACCATACTTTACACCAAAATTGAAGTTTAGTAAGGTTAGGCAACTCTAGTCCTGTCACACAGCCACTGCAATGTAGAACTGGGACTTCAGTGCAGGCAATTTGGACTCCAAAGCTCCTAAATTCAAACTCAGGAAAGAGATTTAGAATCCAAATATCCTAAAAGGTATTTGCAATTCACAGCCTCCTTTAAAGTATCTGAAGTCACGTGGATAGCAGATATCTTGTTAAATCTGACTCAGTTTATTCTCCTTAAGAAGAAATCAGTTATTTACAAACACAAACTTCAATCAACTTAGATAAAATTAATTTCATTATAAGAATACCTGAAGGTCTTTTAGATTCAGTACAGTGGCAGCTTTTTTATGATTAGTATTCCAGGAACTTTATATAGCCCATTTACTTCTTGGAGATAAGCAATCACCTCTCAAAGTTCTAGTAGGAAGGTATTCCACGTGAGATACCTTATATTAGAATCAAGAATCAAGAGATCCACGTTCAAATTCTGCATCTCTCACTTATTAGACTGTATAACACTGACAGGTACGTGAACCTTTCTCAGCTTATTCCCTCATCATGGATACAACAATGATGTTAGATAGATGACCATTAAGGTCCCTTCAAGTTTTAACACTAAATGACATTGAGAATCTCTTCTAAAGTATAAGAAGCCTAGATAACACTGGATAAAACCTCTAAGATAATCTATGTGACAATGCACAGGCCAGGATCTACTTGCTTTCAGGCAATTAGATGGTCTTTCTTTGGTATCTAAGTTATAATAGTGATGGTAGTGATAAAAATAATAGTAGTATAGCTAAGATTTATTGAGCACTTGCTATGTGCAAACCACCAAACTAAGAATTTTACATGTATTGTCTGATAGTTAACTCAACACAACAATAGATGAGGTAGACACTATTATTTTTCCAATTTTCCAAAGAAGCAACAAAGGAACAGAAAGATTAGATAAGTTGATTGGGTCTATACTCATAGGTGGCGATACCAAAAAGAGCTCTATTGACATATATTTGTTTCCTGTGCTAGTCTATGTGTTTCCCCAAGGACAAGAACTTTGCTTTATTCATTTAGCTTAGCGCTGTGTCTGGCAAATAGTAGGGCTCCATTTATTGTGTAGAATAAAAAGAAGAAAAATGAAGGGGGAGAGTAGAGAGAAAGAAAGGAGAAAAAGAAAGGATATTTAGATATGCTATGTTCTTAAATGTTAATTTTCTTCCTTTATTACTTTAACCCTGAAATTACAGGAAAAAATCTACACTTATGCCAGGCATCCTAGGGCTTGGCAATTTCTCATTCCTGGGGATTCTATACTATTTTTTCCGGTACAAGTCAGTGAAGCAGTTACTGTTACCTGGTTTAGTATTCTAGCTAATCAATACTCTTGCCTCATCTCTTAATTTCTGATGTTGAGACTAACAGAAGAATATAGTTTATTCTATCACACTGATGTTCTGGGAAAAAAGAATGCCCTTAATGCTGGCCTCTTAGCGCACTGATATAAACTAAGGTGAAAGAAGAACTGTTCCCAGAAGAAACGTACTTCCAGGCCTAAAGACATCCATGAATAACATTAACTAGTGGTATCAAAATTTGAGAACCCTAAACAAAATTTTTTGATGCACTAGACACTGTCCCTTTCTGCAGCCTCTGCTATTGTCATGTGACCACCAAATGCAGCACAAAACGGATCTCTAGAGTGGCATCTCCAAAGCGGGTCTTAGCTACCCTATGTTGACTTTACCTCTCTACTTGGCTTCATCCCTACTTATTTACAGTTAGAATTGAGTGAATAACAGAAACCATAATTATAAATATGTATACAGTAAACACAGGGCCCATTACTTACGTTTAGCAAAAGCAGTTACAGATTTTTAATACAATCTGATCTTACCTAACATGAAGAAAGTTAACATACATTACAGTTTTGTGTTTTCAGTGAGGTAGAGATTGGGATAGATGGGGCAGGGGGATCCGGTGATAGAAAAATGGAGAGGGAGAGGTGAAGAGAAAGTGATTTCTCAGGAAACTGATAGCATTGAACATATTAACGCTGATTTGTTTATTCCTATGCTGCACAGTATATCTAAAGTGAGAAGTAACTTAGTCACTGAATAGCTCAGCATTGTGTGAAAAATACGTCTAAAAACTTTTCTCATGGCAAAAATAAATATAAAGCATATTGCAAATAGTGTCATGTAAAGTCCTGATTATAATGAAGATCAATTCTTACATATTCATTCCTCATTTTAAGATAGAATTTATCAGTAGTAGTCTCATCTCTGTCTATTTAGCAGTATGAGAACTAAAGGAAGTCCAAAGACCCATCCAGAATATATAACAAGTAACAAATTTCTAAGACTTTCTATTCCTCTATTTCCAATACAACTCCAGACGTTTTATTCATATACGCATTCATTCAACATTTCCTGACCACCTGCTTTGTATAAAGCACTGTATTAAAAGGCTGTGGATAGTCCTCTACTTATCTCGGTACCCGTTTCCTACTCCCAAAGAGGTTAAGTTCATATTACGGTGATTAAGAAAACAAACAAACAAATGAAAACAGCTTAAATGGAACAATATAAAGACAAGATACACTAGCTCTAAGATTTTTGTTACCAGATATTAATGGCAACTTCTTAACCTTTCATTAATATAGCATTGCTAAGGAAAATAAGGCAAGTTATTTGAAAAAGTTTTCAATATCAGGAATTTGGGACTACCAAATACATTATTTACTTAAATACTTTTTATATTAAGTTGCCATTTTTATATTGCATTTAAAGAACTTGACTTAATTGGTATAAACTAGTCTCTAGTAGCTTGTCTACGCTAAAATTGTAGATATTTGTCAGAAAGTAGGTAGAGCTATTAACATCTAAAACAGCAACACTTAGGAAAAAATACCAGGTGACCGGGATTTTGTCAAAAGTAAAGGTTCATATTCCAGACTTAAAATCTACAGCCAGATTTCAGACCCTTTCCTAGGACTACCATTAAGTAAGTTTCACTTTTCTCTTTCTCTCACTTCTACCCAACTGCAACAGACATATGCACAAATCAAGAAATCATCTTATAATATACACTTAAATTCTCTGAATATGCCCCATGTGTCCACTAATAGCCAAATGCTTTCAAATCTGTTCAGCTAAATGGATCAATAACTACATCCAGTCTCACATAGTGGGGTTGCCAACATGGTGAAACTGAGCCAAAAACAAATTGTCTCTACCAGGACAAAAATTTTTATCCACCCAATAATCCAGAGAGATCGACTTTTCCTAGGTATCCTTTAGAGAGGTTAACATGCACATTATCTACAGCAGTCAACAGCTAATAAAAAAAAAATGTTGAGACTAGGATGAAGGGTTTGGAGAAAATAGTGGGTTTTATAATAAACCAATGTAATAGTTCAAGGTCTACATCAAATAAGAATCTTTCAAATTCAGAGTACACAAAATACGTAACAGCTAGAGCAAACTGCTAACAAGCTTCTCTGTACGCTCACTCATATGACACAGCTGCAAGAAACAATTGAGCAGGTGCAACCAAGCTTTTGAGAATTCCTGCCTGTTGCCCAGGAACCACAACACCGCACAGTTGAAATTTTAAACAGGTGCAAACATTTTTCCATTCCTCTAGTGCTTGAGACAGTACAGCAGACAGTACATCTGCAACCACTCCTTACCTAAAATCACCACAGAAAATAAACTCCAAAGGAGCAAAAAGAAGTTTGAAAATAAAACAATAATGTCAAAAACAGTGGTTTTGCTATAGTCTCTGACCCCATATCAGCAGTCACTTTAGTAATACAGTTCCATAAAACACTGTCTAATCTCTTCACCAGATGAATGCTTTGTAATTAAAATTATTCTGCCCCATCAAATCTTAGAAATGTTTATTTGGTTCTTACAATAGAATGAAATGCAAGGTATGTATAAAATGCACTCTCCTTTGAAGCTGTCAATATTTATAAGTGCTCAAAAATTAACATTTTCACATTTTGAAATCTGTAAGCAATTTTAATACACAAAACTAGTAACTTGTCAGTTAATACATAGATTTACATAACTATAAGTAATTCAAATACATACCTGTGTAGCTATGGGGCACAGACAGACGTGAAATTTATCAGGCACTCTGAAATGCAAAACAAATATATAAGTAAAAATTAGTTTTCTAAGTGGAGCCAGCATTTATGCTGAGGTAGTTTCTGCAGAGAAGTAGAAAAGACAGCAGTCCTTAAAGTGGTGAATAATTTTATATCTGTATTTTCCCCAGCAGATATTTCAGACCACCCCAAATTCATATGTGTGAATAAACACACAAAGAGTCCCTTAGCAATGTTATCAAAAGCAAGTACCAGCGAGGGACTAAGACTCACCATGGCCCCTGAAATGAAAATGCTTTCACTAAAGGACGAAGCAAACACTTAAAAATGATTTTTTTTTTTTTTTTTGGTATTCTTCCAACACCATAGCCTTCCTAAAACAAATATGACTGTTACTCTTTAAAATGAAACCACTCAGATTCATCTGCACTCAGTTTGGATAGAATACTGGTTAAGGAAGAAAGGTACTTTTGTAGAGCAGTCCACAAACATGCATAAATAAATAAATAAAACCTTTGAATGTTCATTAACTTTAGGTTACAACAGCAAATAGGAGATTGTTTCTCTACAAGAGGGGAGGCTAAAGTCACACCAGATATAATGCCTCAAGACAGCCCACTTTGAGAAAACTGCTAGTGAAGTAAGTATCAATACAGAAGACTACGCAAATCGAGCTCAAAGTACACAGAGTTTACGATTAGACCCGAAACATATTTGTATGTAGGTGGAAACTGCATTGCAGCATGTGGCCTCTGGACAATTTGGACTCTTAAATATACCATAATTCTTTCTGAAAGCAAACTGAAATGTTTAATTTACATATTTCTAAGCATGGTTAATGAAGGTAAAAAGTCAGTAGGTCTACACACTTGCCTAGAAGTGTATACAGGAAATAATCAATTTTGATGGTAAATTCAATGAAACACCATCTTCATACACTTCTGATGGGACTGTGAATTGCTAAGAAATTTTGGGAAACTATTGGGTAAGATGTATCAAGAACTTAAAGTTTTTACTCAGTGATTTTATTTCTAGGAATCTATCTTAACATGACTGAAAACCATAAATCTGAAAAGGAAAAATTATGATAGCAAAAAAAACTAAAAGCAAACTACATGTTCCAACAGTGGAAAAAGTAATTAAAGCAAAGCACATCTATATAAAGGAATATTTTGCAACAATCCATAAGGTAACTTGTGGTACTATAATGTTATATAAACATGTAGGGTACCAACTGTATGTACATAATGAAATTGTGTAGATGACGAAAAACAGAAAGAACACACAAAAATATTACAAATGATTAGATCTTAGATAATTAGATTACAGATCATTTCAATTTTTGCTTTTTATTTTTGCATATAGTCTCTGCAGTAAACATTACTTTTACAATAGGAAAATATATTAGCTGGCAGGGTAAGAATAAAAGAAAAAAGTAATAGAGTGCCATATGGAAATCATAAATCTAACCTTCCTAAGTGAAATAAATTAATTCAGTCACACATAAAATCCACTAAGTATACCTACAGTGAGAAACTCATCTTCACTATTTCCTCAGAGGGGTACAGCCAGGGTCTCTTTCATCCCACTGCTTTAGAATCTACACCAGTAATTCAATAACACATTTTTAATCATCTTAGTTAAACTTCTTTAATTATGCAGAGTGAAATGATGGCACGAACAATTTAGGACTGCAAATCTGTTCAACCTATTATAGACTAATTTATTCACTAAGTCAACAATATTTAGTGAGCATATAGTACATGCAAAGTGTTGTATTGGCATTATGATATGCTAAAAGATAAAACAGACCAATCTTACCCTCATAGAGCTAACTATTTAAAAGTGCTAAAAAATATGCTCATATACCTTCCTATTAACTTTGGCTAGAAACCCAAAACTGTTCTTAAAAAATAAAGTCTTAAAAATGAAAACAAGGAATACGTATATATAGCTCACATAGAGATGTAAATACAATATAGTTTAAGGTATTTGCCATAGATAAGGTACATTTTAAAACAAGAAAATATATATCAGACTTGTTCTTTCATATTATTGCACAAAAACTGATATTTAGGTAACATTCAAGAAAGAGTCATGAGTACACGAGTGTATATCACTTATAAAATGCCCTAATAAATCCCTTTAAGTATTTAATTTTGTTTGTTATATGACCTACCTTTTGTTAACAGAGAATTATATAAAAGAGACCAGGTATGAAGGCATATCTAATCCAACCTCAGATGCCAGATGTCTAAGCCTGTCTTAGATTATCTAAAGCCACACAAAACATATGCACAATTATTAACAGGCTATAGTCAATTTATTGACAACCAAAGTAGAGAAGTGGTTACTTGCTAACCTTGCCAAAGACACTGTTAGTCTTTAAGGCAAAGGAAAGGAGACAGGATTGGAGAGATGAAAGCTGAGGGGATCTCTAACAGCCAGAAGTGGTGATGGGGGTAGGTGAGACCATTTTTATCGTGTGGCTAAAATGATGCAAAATAGAGCTTCTCTTAATAGCAGTTCAGCTTCCTTTTGGCCCATAACCATATTGTAACCAGCATTGGCCCCTCTGAAGCAACACAGGATTGTTTTAATGGGGTCAACTTGCACGAGGTGGTGATAAGAATGAAGAGAAGCTAGTCATGTGAGCAATGATCTGTTGGTCTGGAGCTCAAGAGAGCTCCGCCCAGCAGCAGTTATACCAGGTAGTGCGGTAGTTAAGAGAGTAGCTTTTACCCTCAGAGAAACCTAGAATCGAATTCCAGGGCTCTCTCTTCAGTGGTGTGGTCTTGAGCAAGTAACATTTTCCCTGTCTGTAAAATGAAGATCATGTTACCTACCCTTATAGGAGTGTTTGTGCCTATTGCATGTTATAGAAATGTAAAGGAACTAGCACACTGCCTGCTATAAAGTAAGCATTGTTGAAGGGAAGCTCTTAGTACTGCTCTAGTTGTTTGAGAAAAGGAGAGAATATCTGTCCCTTTAAGCTAAAGTGCTAACTTAAGCAGGAGTAAGGAGATAGAAAGATGGCTTACTCAAGATATCATTCTATATTCTACAGCTCATCCAGAGCCAGTCAGGTGCTTGATGTTCACAGAGTATCTTTGAATCAGGAAACACTGTAACAACAGTTAATAACCACAATAAGCAACTCTAACCAGCCTTTTAAAGCACCATTCCTATTATTGAAGAGCAAGACAGTAGGATCTCAGTATTATGGGCAGCAATACTGCCCATTTTTTCTGAGTGAAAAATGAGGGCTTATTTTTCATACTTTACTGAAACAATCAAGGAACAGAAAATAAGGATGAAACAAATGTAATTACTCAACAGGACCAAAACCAAGGTGTTGTGGACTCCTTAACAGTCAATCACAAGTGGCAGAAGCACCTCTTTATGTTATCTAGGGAAATCCTGAGCTCACAAATAATATAAGGTACGCAAATAGAAATACAGAGTCAGTTTTTCTCTTCTGGTTTGGAATATGTAAGTGAAGGAATAATGATGTTGTTCTGACAGTCTTTATTTCTGTTTTGAATTGGAAGACAGCACAGATCCAGAATTGTTAAATGGTATCTCCAGAATCCCATGCAGATGATATAATCCCTAGAGTGGTTTGGGTCACATGAGGGTGAAGTTGCTATCTGCACCATTCCAGATGGAGATATACTATAGAGGATTTCTGTTAAGTTCTTTCTACTTCCAGGTTGGCACAGCTGTATTCCCCAGGGGGGACTGAACAAGTCCAATTCTGTGCTGTGAACTGCAGGAAAGTTTATCTTCCCTCCATACTGGTTAGGCCTGGCTAGAGATGGAAGAAGGGGTCCTCAGTGGTACCTCGTGGGCCATTAATAAATCGAACAGCTAATTCATTTAAGGCACTGAAAATGGACTCAGCAGTTTCTGTAGGGACCAGTGACTCTATAAAAGAGCTCTGGACTTAAATTTAGACCACAAACTACTTCCCCAGTGACCAAGTGAACATCCTTAGGAACATTTTAAGTGCTTTACATATTAAGTTTGAACTATTTTGAGAAAAGAAACTTTGTAAACCAAAATATTTTAATTTTATTTCATATATGTTTACTTCTGCGCCGACTACTGAGCAGAGCTGAAAGCTCTATTACTATAATATTGTTATTATTAAATGTTGAATTTAATCATCAATAAAGCCAATTTCTTTATTTTAATTGGGGTTCCCTAATTTCTGTGGTTTTATCTGAAACAGAAAGCCTATGAAGGGTAAGATGAATTATAATTTTAAAAGTATACTTGAAAAAACTAGTTAATTATGCTTATTTTCGTAAATTACTAAGTTAGATTTAGCCCTTCACACTTAAATCTTTCTTCCTATCAGAAAGAGGAAGTATGAGAAGCATCATTTATCTATGTATCAACCCTGTGAACTGGAAATAGATAAAGGGCAATAAGGAAGGAAAAGGAAATCATACGATAAATACTCGTTAGGCCAAGAGCACAGTTTGTCTGTCTATACCTTAGGTCAGACTGGCTATAATAATCCACTACAACTGAGCTTATAAAAAAAAAAAAAATGCTAGGTTTGAATTTTCTAGTATTAATGGCTACCACTTAAAATGAAACAATTTAATATCAATTTTTATGTATAAACATGATTAATTTGAACTCTCATACAGAAATCTGATCTATAATATGCTGCAAATAACTCTATTCTACAATCCACACTTCACAGTACATTAAAGAGAAAATAGTTTTATTAAATAAATGATATTTTAGGGGTGCCTGGGTGGCTCAGTGGGTTAAAGCCTCTGCCTTGGGCTCAGGTCATGGCCCTGGGGTCCTGGGATTGAGTCCCGCATCGCCTGGGATCGAGCCCTGCATCGGGCTCTCTGCTTAGCAGGGAGCCTGCTTCCTCCATTCTCTCTCTCTCAGCCTGCCTCTCTGCCTACTTGTGATCTCTGTCAAATAAAATCTTTAAAAAAAAAAAAATTGATATTTTAAAAACTTTAATTCTTATATCAAAATTTAAGAGCGAGTCAAGAAAATGAATCAAACTAGAATTTAGATAAACATTAAGAATTATACCCTCATATATAAGTTGAAATAATGATACTGGAAAAGATTTATTCTCAGGTAATGTGAAAGTTCTACTGACCTGCATGTACACATCCCTGGGGTATTAATTTAGATATTTTCCTCCCCCAGCATCTGATGTCCTGTCCTTAATCTTAGCATAATAATAGTAACACTGGATTGTAATTGTCTTTTACATAAAACTATAGGCATGTCCATGAGGGTTTTGTCTTATTCACTTTTACATCTCTAGTCCTTAGCACAATACCTAAAAAAGTAGTAGGTATGGCTTACATACCGGTTAAAGAAATGTTGAGTGAATTGTGTTACCATCTATCCCTGAAGATTAAAGAAATTCATACTGCATTAAAAAAAATAAGGAATTCCATTCCTAAACAAATTACTTTTCAATATTTAAAGAACTGGCTTTCTGAACCTCTTCTTTTACTTTCCATCCTACTCTTCCTCTTAATCAGTACAAAACCAAATGGTGAGAGTCCTAGTCTCAAATGTTTACAACAGATTAAAAAGCCTTGTTGGTTTGGCCCCATGGTGAACAGGGGTGAGTGCTCCAAATCCCTTTTGTTAACAGACACCTCATATGGTATGATAGAAGCTGAGTCAGAGTTCCCTGAAAGAGTTCTGCAGTCCCCAACCCATTGTGGGGTTCTTCTACTCTTCCTGAGGGGCCAACTCATGACAGATCTCACCATTATCTTATTCTTTCATAGCATTTATGACAGTTTTAATTACTCATGTGGTTATTAGTTTATGTGCTTATTCTCTTTCACCCCACTAGGTTGTACACTCCACAGAGGCCACATTATTTTGACTGGCACTCGATATCTAGGGTCTAGTTTAGTGCCTGACACACAATAAACACTCAGTTACTATTAGATGCATAAGTATGAGGTTTGGAGCAGCAGTTTTCAATCATAATAGACTGTAAAATTAGGTAGGTAAAAGCAACCCCTATCATTATTTTTTTCTACATTCCAACTCTGACTACCACCTGGAAACCTCCGTACTGTAAGAATGCTTTTATTATAAATCCCATTCAATCAATGGCAGATCAGGAAAGCCTGAAAGGCAATTCCAGGTAGGCTGAAGGTGGAATATCTAGGAGAAGCAATGGAATTATAATGAGAACAGCAACCACTTCCAATTAGAAGTTTGGGGTTTGAATTTCAGCTTACAAAGCGTGTATCCTAGGGGAACTTACATAATCTCCCTAATACTCAGTTTCATATTATTTAAAATGGGGGGATTTTATCTAACACAGAGTTTTTAATGGCAATTGAATGAGATTATATATGTGAAAAGCAGCTGGTAGTATAATTTATGGCACTTAAGAAAAGGGGTTCATTACAAATTAGTTCTTTTGCATTGGCCAGCCAGTCTGCAGCAAGACAGAGAGATGATTTGACTAAAAGCCCAGGAACAGACATTTTAGATAGAGAAAAATGGAAGAAACAAGAGGTCAAAGGAAGGAAAAAAAGTAGGTGCTGGGGTCTGTAACTAAAATAAATAAATAAATAAATAAAATGGAGTAATAGGACTATAATAACAATTAGAAATGGAAAAGACTTTAACATGATAGAAAAATTGCCAAGAAATCTATTAGCTTTTTCCTTTGGGTGACACAGCCTTCCCAACATATAAATAAAATAATTGCTACTATTATAGTTAGGAGAAAGATCAACTGAAATGTACATTAAACACATATTAGAGGTTTAACATTCTTCCCATGATTTCACATGCTGGAAACTCAGCCTGTGTAAATATAGCCATGAACTTTATTATTTACTATGATAAAGTAACAGCATATCCTCCTGTAGGTACTACCTGCAGAGTTATAAAAGGCAAATGTGTACTTGCTCTTTAGGTACAATTACAAGGCCCAAGAATGTAGAATTAGGCCCTTTCTTTGCATTCAATGGTTACCAACACTGAAGAAGAAACTTGGTATCATGAAAACTTTGTTGGAAATTCTTTTTTCACACTTCAGTCCTTTTTTTTCCTCACTGCTTTAGTCAAACTTATGTCAGCTCCCTTAGTAAAATTATTTTCTAAATCATTATCTTCCTAGTCTCTGCATGAGTGTGTGTGTGTGTGTGTGTGTGTGTTCTTTGGTTTGTTCTTACAAAAAGAAAGAGGATAAGAGGCCTTAGAGGCATTGCATACCAAAATTAACCACCATGTCTCCATACTTCTACCTCAAGAAATGCCCAGCTGGTATCAAAAAGTTCATCAAAAGAGCCCATTGGAATTTATAGCCTTTGCCCATCTGTGGTGATTAAGTGATTTTTTAAAAGTCTATGTGTTCTAAGACTGTCATCTTCATGGGGGCTGAAATTGTGTCTATTTTTCTTCTTCTTTTTTTTTTAAGATTATTTATTTATTTATTTAACAGAGAAGGATCGCAAGTAGGCAGAGAGGCAGGCAGAGAGAGAGCAGGGGGAAGAAGGCTCCCCGCTGAGCAGAGAGCCCAATGCAGGACCCAATCCCAGGACCCCAAGACCATGACCTGAACCAAAGGCAGAAGCCCAACTCACTGAGCCACCCAGGCACCCCTCTATTTTTATTTACCGCATTACCAATACACAGGGATAGGCACCCAATATTCAGTCACTGAATATTTAATTCATTTATTAAACAAAAATTTATTGAGTATTTACTCTGTACCAGTCATTCTTCTAGGTAGTAAATATATAGGAATGAACAAAATAGATGACAATTTCTGACTTCATGGAGATTATATTTTTGTGTGGCAAGTGACAATAAGCAAGAGAAATAACTGAAATACATAGAATAATAGACAATGGTCCACACTAGGGAAGTAAAATAAAGCTAGGAAGGGAGAAATAAGTCTTAATATGGGGGAGGTTGGTGTAAAATTTTAGATAGGGCAACTGGTAATGATATAATTGAAAGATCATCACATTCAGGTAAAGACCTCAAACAAATGCGGAAATGAATTAGGAAAATATTCTTAGCGAAAAGGTATTCAAACATAGGAATAGAAGTAGAAAGGCCCTCTGAGAAGAGTATGCTCTTCTGTTTCCTATAAAATATCAGGCTAGAGTCACAGAAATATTCCTTTTATTTTATTTTTTTTTAAAGATTTTTTATTTATTTATTTGACAGAGAGAGATGACAAGCAGGCAGAGAGGCAGGCAGAGAGAGGGGAGGAAGCAGGCTCCCTGCTGAGCAGAGAGCCCGATGCGGGGCTCGATCCCAGGACCCTGGGATCATGACCTGAGCCGAAGGCAGCGGCTTAACTCACTGAGCCACCCAGGCGCCCCAGAAATATTCCTTTTAAAACACAGAGGTGCTATATTTAAAAGAAAAAAACACACAAACACATATACAAATAAAATTTTTTAAATGTTTGGTCTCATGAAAAGAAACTCAAATTCCAAAATGATAGAAAGAAAAAGGAATATAATTAAACATATTATTACAAAGATACCACAACAGCCAGGCACATTATCAAATTCAGTAATAACCAGAGGATCTTAGGGACACAAAGCGGTTTTACAGTAACTGCGATGACAGAGAAAGGCAACCAAGTAATATACCTGTAGTACATAGAAGAAGCAAATCTTCTCTGCTAGGACACCTTCCACAACCCAGGCCATGTGGGAGTCTCACAGAAAAAGCACACTAAAATGAAGAAAAACTCACATATCAAAAATATCAAACACATGAAGAAAAGTTTTTCTATAAATAAGTCAGCAGATACAAGTGTTTTATGTCAAACATGAACATTAAGTTAGAAAATGAACAGAGCACAGTCTTAAGATCTGAAGTGATAGAATATTAATCTCAGACTTTAGTGGGGCAAATATTTAAAATGATAAGAAATTTTATTTTTTAAATGATTTTATTTATTTGACAGAGAGACAACAAGAGAGGGAACACAAGCGGGGAGGAGTGAGATGAAGAAGCAGGCTTCCCACTGATCAGGGAGTCTGAAGTGGAGCTTGATTACAGGACCCTGGGATCATGATGTGAGCTGAAGACAGATGCTTAACAACTGAGCCACCCAGGTGCCCCTAAAATATAAGAAATTTTAAAAGAAAAAGGAAAAAATTAAGGAGAAAAAAACATGAAGAACTCAGATTTGATTAAAAAAGGAAGACATTCATATAATTGAATTTTTATTAAAATTAATATTTGAAATGAGGTTATATCACATTAGATGCAGCTAAAAGAAGCATTACTGAACTGAAAGATAATTCCAAGGAATTTACTCAGAATAAAAAGATGAAAAACATAAAAAAGAGATTAAGGGATATAAAAGAACAAGAAGATCTGACGTGTCTAAAAAAGTATTTGAGAATGAGGGCAGTTTGAATTTTAAAAAGTCCTTTTACATGCTGTTTATGAGAGACTTAGCTAATATATGAGAGAGAATGAAACTACAAGAATAACAAAAAGTAAGGTAGGCATATCACTGTTTAATAAACTAGATTCTAAGTAAAAACATTATTAAATAATAAAGACGATCATTACATAATGAAAGTGAAGTAATTCATAAATAAGATAGAGAAAACTGTCTAAGAATCTAACAGCATAGATCTAAAATATGTAAAACAAAGCAAAATTCTCAATCATAATAGAACACTTGGTCATATTTCTATCATTAATTGCAAGACTAAGCAGCTCAAAAAATAATGCTAATTTAATAGGGCAGATCTAATTAAGAAATGTAAAGCCCTCCACCTAAGAATTAAAAGATATACATGCCTTCCAAACACACATGAAAAATGTACAATAACTGTCCCTAAATCAAGCCACAAAGTAAGTCTCAACACATTCTAAAGAATTAAAATCATTATATTATCTTCTCAAAGCATAAATTCAGACTTTAATAACAAAACCATTTTATGCCCCCTAAATATCACCAATTAAGTGGGATCTTTTTTAATTTTTTATTTTTTATAAACATATATTTTTATCCCCAGGGGTACAGGTCTGTGAATCGCCAGGTTTACACACTTCACAGCACTCACCAAAGCACATACCCTCCCCAATGTCCATAGCCCAACCCCCCTTCTCCCAAACCCCCTCCCCCCAGCAACCCTCAGTTTGTTTTGTGAGATTAAGAGTCACTTATGGTTTCTCTCCCTCCCAATCCCATCTTGTTTCATTGATTCTTCTCCTAACCACTTAAGCCCCCATGTTGCATCACCACTTCCTCATATCAGGGAGATCATATGATAGTTGTCTTTCTCTGCTTGACTTATTTCGCTAAGCATGATACCCTCTAGTTCCATCCATGTTGTCGCAAATGGCAAGATTTCATTTCTTTTGATGGCTGCATAGTATTCCATTGTGTATATATACCACATCTTCTTTATCCATTCATCTGTTGATGTACATTTAGGTTCTTTCCATAGTTTGGCTATTGTGAACATTGCTGCTATAAACATTCGGGTACATGTGCCCCTCTGGATCACTACGTTTGTATCTTTAGGGTAAATACCCAGTAGTACAATTGCTGGATCATAGGGCAGTTCTATTTTCAACATTTTGAGGAACCTCCATGCTGTTTTCCAGAGTGGTTGCACCAGCTTGCATTCCCACCAACAGTGTAGGAGGGTTCAAGTGGGATCATTTCTTAAATTAAAGTTTCACATAAGTCATAGGTCAGAGAATAATGAAAATTTAAAAATTATAGAAAATATGTAGAACTTAATGAAAATGAACACAACATATAGCAAAACTCAAGGGATGCAAAGCAAAGGAAATGCACAGCTTTAGATTTTAATGTTAAAAAGAAAGGAAAATGCATAGCTTTAGATCTTTATATTAAAAAGAAAAAAACTAAAAATTATCAAATTAGAAAAGGTACAATAATAAAGCAAAATAAAAAATAAGAAAACAGGGGAGGAGGAGTCAAGATGGTGGAGAAGTAGCAGGCTGAGACTACTTCAGCTAGCCGGAGATCAGCTAGATAGCTTATCTAAAGATTGCAAACACCTGAAAATCCATCGGCAGATCGAAGAGAAGAACAGCAATTCTAGAAACAGAAAAACAACCACTTTCTGAAAGATAGGACCGGGGGAGAAGTGAATCCAAAGCGACAGGAAGATATGCCACGGGGGGAGGGGCCGGCTCCCGGCAAGCGACGGAGCAACTGCGCACAAAATCAGGACTTTTAAAAGTCTGTTCCGCTGAGGGACATCGCTCCAGAGGCTAAAGTGGGGCGAAGCCACGCAGGGTCAGCGTGGCCTCAGGTCCCGCAGGGTCACAGAAGGATCGGGGGTGTCTGAGTGTCGCAGAGCTTGCGGGTATTGGAACGGGAAAGCCGGCTACAGAGACAGAGCCGACAGTAAGCTCACAGCTCGGTGTTACCTTGAACCGGCTGCAGGCTCGGTGAGCTCGGAGCGGGGCCGGAGGTCAGGCAGATGGGAGTAACTGGGCGCTGTTCTCTGAGGGCGCACTGAGGAGTGGGGCCCTGGTCTCGGCTCCTCCAGGCTGGAGACCAGGAGGCCGCCATTTTTATTCCCGTACTCTGGAACTCTACGAAAAGCACTCAGGGAACAAAAGCTCCTGAAAGCAAACCCGAGCGGATTACTCACCCTGGCTCCTGGTAAGGGCGGTGCAATTCCACCTGGGACAAAGGCACTTGAGAATCACTACAACAGGCCCCTCCCCAGAAGATCAACAAGAAATCCAGCCGAGACCAAGTTCACCTACCAAGGAGTGCGGTTTCAATACCAAGGAGAGCAGCAGAATTCCAGAGGAGGAGAAAGCAAAGCACGGAACTCATGGCTTTCTCCCTGTGATTTTTTTTAGTCTTACAGTTAATTTAATTTTTTTCTTTTTCATTTTTTGTTTTTTTTCTCACCTTCTGGTAAATTTTTTTTTTACTTTTACCTTTTTCTTTTTTAACGTTTTGTAACTAGTTTATCCAATATATATATATTTTCTTTTTTATATTTTTCTTATTTGTTTTCTTTTTTTAAATTCTTTTATTTTCCTTTTTTTTTCTTTTTTCTTTTTTTTTCTTTCTTCCTTTTTGAACCTCTTTTTATCCCCTTTCTCCCCCCTCACGATTTGGGATCTCTTCTAATTTCGTTAAAGCATATTTTCCTGGGGTTGTTGCCACCCTTTTAGTATTTTACTTGCTCCTTCATATACTCTTATCTGGACAAAATGACAAGACGTAAAATTCAACACAAAAAAAAGAAGAAGAGGCAGTACCGAAGGCTAGGGACCTAATCAATAGAGACATTGGTAATATATTAGATCTAGAGTTCAGAATGACAATTCTCAAGGTTCTAGCCAGGCTCGAAAAAGGCATGGAAGATATTAGAGAAACCCTCTCGAGAGATATAAAAGCCCTTTCTGGAGAAATAAAAGAACTAAAATCTAACCAAGTTGAAATCGAAAAAGCTATTAATGAGGTGCAGTCAAAAATGGAGGCTCTCACTGCTAGGATATATGAGGCAGAAGAAAGAATTAGTGATATCGAAGACCAAATGACAGAGAATAAAGAATCTGAGCAAAAGAGGGACAAAGAGCTACTGGACCACGAGGGGAGAATTCGAGAGATAAGTGACACCATAAGACGAAACAACATTAGAATAATTGGGATTCCAGAAGAAGAAGAAAGAGAGAGGGGAGCAGAAGGTATACTGGAGAGAATTACTGGGGAGAATTTCCCCAATATGGCAAAGGGAATGAGCATCAAAATACAGGAGGTTCAGAGAATGCCCCTCAAAATCAATAAGAATAGGCACAGACCCCGTCACCTAATAGTAAAATTTACAAGTCTCAGTGACAAAGAGAAAATCCTGAAAGCAGCCCGGGAAAAGAAGTCTGTAACATACAATGGTAAAAATATTAGATTGGCAGCTGACTTATCCACAGAGACCTGGCAGGCCAGAAAGAGCTGGCATGATATTTTCAGAGCACTAAACGAGAAAAACATGCAGCCAAGAATACTATATCCAGCTAGGCTATCATTGAAAATAGAAGGAGAGATTAAAAGCTTCCAGGACAAACAAAAACTGAAAGAATTTGCAAACACCAAACCAGCTCTCCAGGAAATCTTGAAAGGGGTCCTCTAAGCAAAGAAGAGCCTACAAGTGGTAGATCAGAAAGGAACAGAGACCATATACAGTAACAGTCACCTTACAGGCAATACAATGGCACTAAATTCATATCTCTCAATAGTTACCCTGAATGTTAATGGGCTAAATGCCCCTGTCAAAAGACACAGGGTATCAGAATGGATAAAAAAACAAAACCTATCTATATGTTGCCTCCAAGAAACACATTTTAAGCTCGAAGACACCTCCAGATTTAAAGTGAGGGGGTGGAAAGGAATTTACCATGCTAATGGACATCAGAAGAAAGCAGTAGTGGCAATCCTTATAGCAGATCAATTAGATTTTAAGCCAAAGACTACAATAAGAGATGAGGAAGGACACTATTTCATACTCAAAGGGTTTGTCCAACAAGAAGATTTAACAATTTTAAATATCTATGCCCCCAACATGGGAGCAGCCAACTATATAAACCAGTAATAGTAGGGGACTTTAACACTCCCCTCACTGAAATGGACAGATCATCCAAGCAAAAGATCAGCAAGGAAATAAAGGCCTTAAATGACACACTGGACCAGATGGACATCACAGATATATTCAGAACATTTCATCCCAAAGCAACAGAATACACATTCTTCTCTAGTGCACATGGAACATTCTCCAGAATAGATCACATCCTTGGTCCTAAATCAGGACTCAACTGGTATCAAAAGATTGGGATCATTCCCTTCATATTTTCCGACCAAATGCTCTAAAGCTAGAACTCAACCACAAAAGGAAGTTTGAAAAGAACCCAAATACATGGAGACTAAACAGCATCCTTCTAAAGAATGAATGGGTCAACTGGGAAATTAAAGAAGAATTGTAAAAAATCATGGAACCAAATGATAATGAAAATACAACGGTTCAAAATCTGTGGGACACAACAAAGGCAGTCCTGAGAGGAAAATATACAGCGGTACAAGCCTTTCTCAAGAAACAAGAAAGGTCTCAGGTACACAACCTACCCTACACCTAAAGGAGCTGGAGAAAGAACAAGAAAGAAACCCTAAGCCCAACAGGAGAAGAGAAATCATAAAGATCAGAGCAGAAATCAATGAAATAGAAACCAGATAAACAATAGAACAAATCAACGAAACTAGGAGCTGGTTCTTTGAAAGAATTAATAAGATTGATAAACCCCCGGCCCCACTTATCAAAAAGAAAAGAGAAAGGACCCAAATAAATAAAATCATGAATGAAAGAGGAGAGATCACAACTAACACCAAAGAAATACAAACTATTATAAGAACATAATATGAGCAACTCTACGCCAATAAATTTGACAATCTGGAAGAAATGGATGCATTCCTAGAAACATATAAACTACCCCAACTGAACCAGGAAGAAATAGAAAGCCTGAACAGACCCATAACCAGTAAGGAGATTGAAACAGTCATTAAAAATCTCCAAACAAACAAAAACCGAGGGCTAGACGGCGTCCCGGGGGAATTCTACCAAACATTTAAAGAAGAACTAATTCATATTCTCCTGAAACTGTTCCAAAAAATAGAAATGGAAGGAAAACTTCCAAACTCATTTTATGAGGCCAGCATCACCTGGATCCCCAAAGCAGACAAGGATCCCATCAAAAAAGAGAGCTATAGACCAATATCCTTGATGAACACAGATGCGAAAATACTCAACAAAATACTAGCCAATAGGATTCAACAGTACATTAAAAGGATCATTCACCACGACCAAGTGGGATTTATTCCAGGGCTGCAAGGTTGGTTCAACATCCGCAAATCAGTCAATGTGATACAACACATCAATAAAAGAAAGAACAAGAACCATATGATACTCTCAATAGATGCTGAAAAAGCATTTGACAAAGTACAGCATCCCTTCCTGATCAAAACTCTTCAAAGTGTAGGGATAGAGGGCACATACCTCAATATCATCAAAGCCATCTATGAAAAACCCACCGCAAATATCATTCTCAATGGAGAAAAACTGAAAGATTTTCCGCTAAGGTCAGGAACATGGCAGCGATGTCCATTATCACCGCTGCTATTCAACATAGTACTAGAGGTCCTAGCCTCAGCAATCAGACAACAAAAGGAAATTAAAGGCATCCAAATCGGCAAAGAAGAAGTCAAATTATCACTCTTCGCAGATGATATGATACTATATGTGGAAAACCCAAAAGACTCCGCTCCAAAACTGCTAGAACTTATACAGGAATTCAGTAAAGTGTCAGGATATAAAATCATGCACAGAAATCAGTTCCATTTCTCTACACCAACAGCAAGACAGAAGAAAGGGAAATTAAGGAGTCAATCCCATTTACAATTCCACCCCAAACCATAAGATACCTAGGAATAAACCTAACCATAGAGGCACAGAATCTATACTCAGAAAACTATAAAGTACTCATGAAAGAAATTGAGGAAGACACAAAGAAATGGAAAAATGTTCCATGCTCCTGGATTGGAAGAATAAATATTGTGAAAATGTCTATGCTACCTAAAGCAATCTACACATTTAATGCAATTCCTATCAAAGTACCATCCATCTTTTTCAAAGAAATGGAACAAATAATGCTAAAATTTATATGGAACCAGAAAAGACCTCGAATAGCCAAAGGGATTTTGCAAAAGAAAGCCAACGTTGGTGGCATCACAATTCCGGACTTCAAGCTCTATTACAAAGCTGTCATCATCAAGACAGCATGGTAGTGGCACAAAAACAGACACATAGATCAATGGAACAGAAGGGAGAGCCCAGAAATAGACCCTCAACTCTACAGTCAACTAATCGTCGACAAAGCAGGAAAGAATGTCCAATGGAAAAAAGACAGCCTCTTCAATAAATGGTGTTGGGAAAATTGGAGAGCCACATGCAGAAAAATGAAATTGTACCATTTCCTTACACCACACATGAAAATAGACTCAAAATGGATGAAGGACCTCAATGTGCAAAAGGAATCCATCAAAATCCTTGAGGAGAACACAGGCAGCAACCTCTTCGACCTCAGCTGCAGCAACATCTTCCTAGGAACATAGCCAAAGGCAAGGGAAGCAAGGGCAAAAATGAACTATTGGGATTTCATCAAGATCAAAAGCTTTTGCACAGCAAAGGAAACAGTTAACAAAATCAAAAGACAACTGACAGAATGGGAGAAGATATTTGCCAACGACATATCAGATAAAGGACTAGTGTCCAGAATCTATAAAGAACTTAGCAAACTCAACACCCAAAGAACAAATAATCCAACCAAGAAATGGGCAGAGGACATGAACAGACATTTCTGCAAAGAAGACATCCCGATGGGCAACAGACGCATGAAAAAATGCTCCATATCACTCGGCATCAGGGAAATACAAATTAAAACCACAATGAGATATCACCTCACACCAGTCAGAATGCCTAAAATCAACAAGTCAGGAAATGACAGATGCTGGCGAGGATGCGGAGAAAGGGGAACCCTCCTACACTGTTGGTGGGAATGCAAGCTGGTGCAACCACTCTGGAAAACAGCATGGAGGTTCCTCAAAATGTTGAAAATAGAACTGCCCTATGATCCAGCAATTGCACTACTGGGTATTTACCCTAAAGATACAAACATAGTGATCCAAAGGGGCACGTTCACCTGAATGTTTATAGCAGCAATGTCCACAATAGCCAAACTATGGAAAGAACCTAGATGTCCATCAACAGATGAATGAATGGATCAAGAAGAGGTGGTATATATACACACAATGGAATATTATGCAGCCATCAAAAGAAATGAAATCTTGCCATTTGCGACAACATGGATGGAACGAGAGCGTATCATGCTTAGCGAAATAAGTCAAGCAGAGAAAGACAACTATCATATGATCTCCCTGATATGAGGAAGTGGTGATGCAACATGGGGGCTTAAGTGGTTAGGAGAAGAATCAATGAAACAAGAAGGGATTGGCAGGGAGAGAAACCATAAGTGACTCTTAATCTCACAAAACAAACTGAGGGTTGCTGGGGAGAGGGGGTTTGGGAGAAGGGGGTGGGATTATGGACATTGGGAGGGTATGTGCTTTGGTGAGTGCTGTGAAGTGTTTAAACCTAGTGATTCACAGACCTGTACCCCTGGGGATAAAAATATATGTTTATAAAAAATAAAAAATTAAAAGAAAATTTGAAAACAGGAAAATAACAAAATAATATCATAAAAATGACATAAAAACAGATCTAACAACAGTTAGCAAAATAAAATTGGGTTCTTTGGAAAGACTAGTAAATTGTTGGGAAGTTTTATTAAAAAGAGAATGTATGAATAAATAGCATTAAAAAGGGAAAAAAAATAACAAACCTGTTTAGAGATTTAAAATAATTACTGAATACTATGTACAACTTCATGGTACTATTTAAGCTAAATATTTAAGCTATTTTAGAACTTATATGAAAAGACAATTTTATTGAAAAATATAAGTGGTAGGAGCCTTGGTGGGTCAGTGGGTTAAGTAGCTGACTCTTGATTTCAGCTCATGTCATGATCTCAGGATTGTGAAAATGAGCCCCACCTTGATCTCAGTACTGGGCATGGAGTCTGTTTTAAATTCTCCCTCTCTTTCTATCCCTCTCCTCCTACCCCCACCCTCCAAAATAATAATAACTGGTTTGAGAGGAGCTAGAAAAGCTAAATAGACTACTATAAGTAAAAACGTTACATGAGTAGTTAGGACCCAAATAAATTTGAAGACATTTAGTAAACCTTCAAACCCAGTTATGGTCTATGTTATAAAAACAACCAGAGAAAAAAGTAAAGTATCTCAACTCACTGTATAAGACTATTAAGAATCAATATCAAAATTAGATAAAGGTGTCATGAGGAAAGAAAATTATTTGCAATTATGAAGATTAAGAGGTACAATCAAGCAAAGAACACTCAGGGAAAAAAGATAAAAATAACTATGATTTATATACTTCCTATGAGGTGTTTTGCCAAGAATTTTATATATATAATTTAATCTGCACATTAGCCAGGTAAGGTAGTTTTGTTTTCATTTTTATCAACATTTTATAAAAGAAGAAAGTGATGCTCAAGTGATGCTCTTCTCTTTGAGACAAGAAACTAGCTCAAGGTCACAGAGCTAAAAAGTGGCAGAGTTTGGTGGTAGCAGACTAAAGCGTATTAATTAAATACTACCTCCTACTGTTTCCTCATCTTTTTAAAAGTACATTCAAATAGAACACTATGTCTTTATAACACTAAATCTTATTTTTTAATACAATATAATTTTGACTTTCAGCAGTTTTATTATAAAATTCCTAGGCATTGTTTTCTTCAAATTTATTGTTTGGAGTTCACTAAGCTTCTTGAATCTATGTATGTCTTTTACAGGGAAGTTTCAACCTTTAGTCTTAAAATTTTTTCCTGCCTCATTCTTTATTTTTCAATTACCTCCTTATATGCGAGATCTTTTTAAATGTCCAGTCTTCTGAGAGTCTACTTTTTTCCTTCTTTATTTCACTCTTTTTTAGATAGGATACTTTTTATTGATCTATCCTCAAGTTCACCAACTTCTTCTGTCACCTCCATTATGCTACTGAACTTACTAATACTTTATTTCAGATAATTATTTTTCTATTTTAAGCTTTTCATTTGGTTATGTATTCACATATATAGATATAGATATATAGAGATATGTAAATTTCTCTTTGAAATCTTTTTATTCATTTCAACAGTATTTTCTTTTACCTCATTGAGCATGGTTGTAATAGCTACTTAAATTTTTTTTGCCTGGTAATTCCAACATCTCGATCCTTTCAGGACTATCATCTATAGATTCTCCTTTCTCTTGAGAAACAGAATTTTTTTTTCCATTTTGTTTTGTTTGTATTTGAACTAATTTGGGGTTTTATCTTGGATACTATCAATGTTAATTGTGGATATACTGAATTCTATTATACAGAGCCAGCAAGTGCTGATATTTTTATCTTAGCAGGCCATTAACTTGGCTAGTCTCAAATTGCAAACTCTGTTCTGTTCTCATCAGATTTCTTTCAGTATGTCCTATACATATGTTTTTCAGGAGCCAGTCAGAGTTAGGCACAGTTTATATACAGAAATTGAGGTTCCTCAAATTTCCTTTCCTGAGTTGCCCCTCACACTCTGGCATCTGTACTCTTTGCCAGGTTTACACTAGTTAGAAAGCAGTGGGCTTTCTTTTGGAGTTTAGCTGCCCTGTTGCCACTCACTGCAGATACCCTCAGGAAAAGCCACAAAAATGTAAAACTCACCCCACTCCACACCAGTTGCTTAATCCAAGTTTCAGCTCTCTTCTAAAATCGTCCTACTATTGTGCACTTTCCAAAACCTTCAGATCATTTTATTTTGTTTTATTTATTTTGCTTTTGTTCTGAGTTTATGGTGGTTGTTGCAAGTGAGTTGTTGTTTAGAAGTTTTTTTTCCATACAAGAAGTAAAACTCTTATTTAACTGGGGAACAGAAGGCTCTAAAAAGGTATCAGGAAGTATAGATAAAAACTACAGTAAACAGGCTAGAAATATGCCACTTGCTTCTGGGAGAGGCCTGGACACATGAAGAAAGGGGCAATAAAGAGGGTAATAAACATAAAGAAATATGTGCCACCAAATGAGTAAAAATAAAAGTGAAATTCAAATACATCAAATTCTCAAAAGTTTTGGAAGTGGAAGAAAATTTCAGTCAAATATTTCAAGACCAATATTTTCATCAGATCTCAGAACCAAAGTAGGAAAAACAAATAGATAAAAGAACCTCTGTTCAAAGTCATTTTTTTTTTGCTAACATTTACAGTAACTTACAACACTTCTCAAAGCTTGAAAACCTATCTGAAGAACTGACAATGATTAAGTTCCCAACTAAATTATATTTTTTAAATTAAAAACAAGCACATACTCAAATGTAACTTAAAAAAAAAAATAAAACTAAAGCACATTCACTTTACAGAAGAAAACAGAGCCCATACATCTTTATCGCTACAAGATCTGTTTTCAGACTTGATACATTATAGGACATGATAACATCAGATACTAAGAAAAAAATCTCATTGAAAACTCAGCAAGTATCTAATTTCTGCAAGAGATCTATCATTTGAAGTAATTTCATTCTTTTCTCCTTTGGTATGCCTCTGGATCTAATTCTTTCATAGGACAGTGAAAAACAACAGCATTCCTTCAGCCATGAGAAGGTATATTTCCATCATTAAGTAGCTATGGAACCTTAGCCAAATCCCTTCACTATCAAGGCTTCAGTTTGCTCATGTGAAATGTGAGGCTAGAATAGATGGTTTCCATTCTCCAACTGTAGCATTCTATGACTATACATAACCTTATTTCTGGATTCTTCAATGTTTTAGGCATCACTGTATGATTTCTGCATAACAGGTATGACTAATTCCTCAGATACTGGGCTTATGGAAGAGATTTCAGAAGAGAGAGATTATCCTCTTTAGAAATGTGAAGATAAAAAAAAAATGCAGGCTCCCACATACAACTTTAAGTAAATCATCAACTGACATAGAAATTGTCATACCTACAAAGGAAGAAACCATATTTATTTCAGTACTTCAGGTGAGTGGAATAGTTTTGTGAATGGTGTGTTTAAATAATTTTAAATGTGAAGGTTAGGCAATTGGAAATTTGTTATGAATTTCAAGAAAAAGATGCTACAATATTATTTAAGGTTCTGAGAACTTTAGATATATCTCCTTACAAAGACTCTGCTTAGAAATAAAAGGTGGGATGATAAGTAGTGCAATGCTCTTTACAACTGCCTAGATTATATTCATCCAAATAACCTTACCAAGTATGCATTAAACACCTGGTTGGTACAAGGCGCGCTATACTGTCTACTGTGAGACACATACCTATAAGAAAGAATTTTACATCTGCCTTTAGGGAGTTTACAATTTATCAGAAGCAATACACACTAGAAGACGTACAGACATAAATAGTAATAGTACATAGCAGGAAGAGGTTAATACTATGAGGAAAAGAGAAAGCCCTGTGCATCAGGCTTTGCTCCCAGCATGGAACTAACAAGTGGGGATCATACTGCAGGAGGTGCTAACCACACTTCCTGAAGGACACTCAGAATTAGCTAGTGAAGCAGGAGACAGTGGACCAGCTAGAGAAGTCTGGAGAAACACAGGCAGAACTATGGACCTAGAGGACCAGTAATCAGCTAAAGATCTTAGAGGTGTAAGAAGATAAAATTAGAAGATAAAAAATTTTAAGATAAAAAATTTTATCTTAGAAGATAAAATTCCTCCATTACTATCCGGAAGGGACCCCAAAGTTGATACGGTGAAGCTGGGGGTTGAGAAAAGCGGTAAGTTGAGTAACTTTCTATTATGAGAAAAAGACTTTTCCAAGGTGAAGAAATAAGAGCAAAACCACAGAAGAAGGAATTTTGAGTTTGTCTAGTTTTCCGCTTCATGAGCATGTCAATATAAGCAGAAATTATATGAACAGGTAACAATTTTTATCAGTTTGCAAATTCTGGGAGGCTAAATTAAACCTGAAGATGAGGACAAAATTACCTATTCCCTAAAAGGCTATTTATATATTTCATATGTGCAATTCAGTTGCATCCTTTCTAAATCATTCTATTTAAGTATGAAATGGTTGGAACCAAATATCACTGGTCTTCATTTTGTTCTGAAAGGGCAGTAAGAACAAATTAATCCATAATCACACTAATGATAAGAATAAGAATTTTAACTCCTTCCTTTGAAATGAAGAGGAAAATACTTTAGCCAAGAGCTTGCAAGTTTAATTTACAATTCATAAAAATCTACAAACATAAATTATGTGGTGAAAATTTCCCTATTCTTACTTGAATATAACTGTAATATTTTGAACATCAGTTTTAACAAAATGAATAAGAGCACAACAGAGTTCAGATGAAGCTTATTTCTTGCCAAAATCCACATGAATGCCAAATACCTTCCAAGAAGATTGTGTGGCTACTTAGTACAAATGAATCCTCTTGTAGTCTATTCAAACTAAAAATTGTTTCCTCAGATTAGACAATCATCACTAAGCTACAGTCTCCCTAGTCACTGCCTCATAGTGAACAAGAAGGGAGACACAGTGAACCCTTGAGGCCGCTAGGGTACTATATTGTGGGTTACCCATGTTGTGCTTCTTCAGAAACAAGCTATAAGAGCAGAAATGTTATCCTTTGTCCATGAATCTTGCTTTATAGGATGAAAAAGGAAGAATGAAAGAAAGGAAACCAATATTTAGTTATACGCTACTTTGGGCTAGGCACTTGGCAAATGTTTTACTATTTAATCTTGTCACAATCAAATAAGGCACTAATACCATGCCATACAAGAAAGGAATGGAAATTTAAAATGCAAAGTTATTTTTGTGACATCACCTGTCACGTAGCTAGTAACACCATGACTTGATCCCAGTTTGACTCTGAAGCATCTGTTCATTCCCATACATCTTATTTTTGTTCAGGTTCCACTGTTAAAAGGTAGCATACTTCCTTATGATTACAGCTCTGGTAGGCAGGAGATTCCCCTCAATCTGTTTTGGGGCAGACTTGTTTGTCAGAGGTTATGCACTGACTGTGTTAATGGTCACCTCCTCTCCAGAGCTAGCTAGTGCCATGGATTACCTATAACAAAGTAGGTTGAAGGAGTGTTTGCTGAATGTGCAACCAGAGAATTGATTTCAAAAGGGGTGAGCCTCACAACTAAGATGGTGGCAGCAGCCTGTCCAGAGGCTGATCAATGAAATCTTGTTCTTGTTCCACTAGTGTTTGATCTTTGGAGTCCTGGGGTGCACTCTACCATTGCTGGAACTATGACTGCAGTCTCCTTTCCTTCCAGGCTTCTCTCCAAGCCAAACTTATCATATCTAGTTCTTTGGTATCAAAGATATTGTCAAACCCTAGCCCTCACAAACTTTCTACTCTTTGAACTCCTTTTATATTGTATTTCTAACCTAGTGCCAACCCCATGACCCATCACTTTATTCTTTTGTTAATACTCTCAGTTCACTTTCTGGTTTTGCTCTGTCTCATTTACCAAGCTCTCTTGGTTGAGATCCCAAGTTAAGGATTTTATTGTAAGTAGTTTATTTGGGACCTAACCCCAGGAAACACTAGTAAGGAATAAAGGAAGTGAGACAGAGAAGGGAAATAAAATAGACTGTCAGCAAAAATAACCATTCACAGTTCCTCCCATCCCTGTTCTTGGATATTGCCCTTCAATCAAGAGGCAGAGTTTGTTTCCCTCCATCTTGGATCTGGGTTGGACTTCCACCTTTTGACCATAGAGTATAGCAGAGGTCACATTGTGCCAGTTCTGAACAAAGGTTGAGAGAATCCTGGCAGCCTCCTCTTCTGCTTTCTTGAGACACAGACACCAGGTGAAGAATACGTGAATAGACTGGTGAATGACAAGAAACCATGTGGACAGAAAGAGGCCCAGACAAAACCCACCTATGCTGCCCATTGCACTGAGGCCTCAGACCTGTACGTAAAGCCAGGGTGGACCTTCTTGCTAAAACAAATTTACAGTCAAGTGCAGCTCCATGAGTGACCTCTGGTATTACTAGGCAGAGTAGATGAATACCCCAGCTTAGTCCAGCTTCCCCACAGAACTCTGAGAAATAACAAATCCTTATTGTTTTAAGCAACTGAGTTTGAGGGTAGTTTGTTACACAGCCATAAATGAAACATGTAGGAAGTCACTAAGGGGTGCATTTATGAAGCAGCTTACTGCTACAGTGAACTAGAGCTCAATCCTACTGGACTATGCTGGCAAACGGTGCAGAACATGCCTCACAGTTAATCCATGTAAAGGGGGAGGGCCCTAGGGAACTTGTCTACCAAATTACTACCGGTTACTTGCTCAAGGCTTCTTCTAGTGACATGAAATCTTTGGGACTTCAAATCTGCCCAAAACCTGAGCCAAATTTGCTCCACATCCAGAAAAAAAAAACCCTCAGGCAGAAAGTCACAAGTATCAGCCATAAGAAGTCCTCAGTGACAAGAGATGAGCAGTGGGGGGGAATAAGAAAGAGCGCTGACACTGGTGAAGACCCAATCCTGGGTCTTTTCCACTCCTAGAGTTCAGGAGCAGCAGAGGGCCTTACAAACACACAGAATGTAACTGCTCTGCATCCTCGGCCTGCACACAGCTGGGTCCAAAGTGCCTTAACAATCCTCCTTGATTTCCTTAAGCAATTTGTTCCATTTCTGCTATGACATCTATTTCAAATCTTCCCTATTTCCTGATATCTTCCACTCCTGCCCATTCTGTATTTGCTACCCATCCCAGTGGGAAAATTCAGACCATTAGATCTACTTTTGGGTACCTTACTTACAAACCAACTGCATTCATATCCATCTATTTCCCCTTTCCTACTAATGCCACAGGAATGGGTCAACCACAATTCTGCATTCATCCATCCACCTCACCATCACTGAAATCCCCTGCCTTAGGGCTTCTGCCCCTCTTGGGTAATTGCCCAATCTCTCTCTCTCTCTCAACACATTAATCTGATCAAGCCCCTGAATTACTGAAATCCTACATACTGTTCTTATCACCTGAAATATACTCTTTTCTTCCTCACCCATCCCCCAGATGCTTCCCTGGCAAACTCCTCTTCATCCTTTAGGCATCAACTTAGCTATTTCCTCCTCAAGAAAGCCTTCTCTAACCTTGCTGTCTACCACTCCCCTAATCTACACTTACTCCTATCACATTTGCTCTATGCTGAAATTGCACGTCTCCTTTCTTGATGCTCCCCCTTTTCCTCCCACTGAATGTAAGGTCCTCCAAATCAGATATTTGTCTCATAAATTTTTGAACCACAGTCTCTCTACCTGGAATGTATTTGGTACATAATAAATATTTATTGGTTAAGTAAATGAATAGGGCCCTTTTATTCTCCTCTTCTTGCCATTCCAGAGTAATTTTAGTGAAAGCTGCATGCAGTATATAAGCATACTGTGGCCCTTGTTTCCATTCTCTTTTTTCTTTTTATTCTTCTATAAGAATGTATCCTACTGACACATTTTCAATTTGCCCAGTTTAGTAAAAAAAATAAAATAAAATAACAAAGCAAAATGCACCTGCTTATTTGCTCCGAAGCTCAGAAATCCTTTGCTAACGTGGAACTTTTTGTCCTGTTATAATGCTACGGAGAAAGACTCCAACACTAGCTTCTAAAATGGAAGCTGTATTTCTCGACATCAAAACTTCACAATTTCTTGAGTCTTCAAAGGGTTTTCATAGGTAAGAAAATATACTTGTATACGCAGAGTGAGCTTAAGCAAATGTTTCTAAAAAATATAAAACAACCTCCTTTTTTATGTATCAGATTGATGGGCCTGTCAACATCAGTTTTTACAGGTGTGGTTTTTATTTTCATCAAAAAAATAAGCAATCAACTTCAACAGAAATGAAAAAAAAAAAAAAAAGTTGTGGGCTTATGGTCATTTGGGAGCCTTTGTACCTAGTCTTAGAATTTTTTCTTAAACCATAGCCCAGATTTCCTGGGAAAGGATTTGGAACAAAGAATATATTCTCTTTGCCTTCTCCCCACCACATTCTCAGCAACTGGGAATGTGAAATATTTTAAGTCATTAACATGAAATAAAGTTCACTGCTTTAGAATACCTGGAATCTGTTCAGAATGATTCTCACCTTCTCCCTTCCCTATCATGCCACCTTTTGGAATAGGTGAGGGAGGTAAGGTGGCTTTTACTGGCTGGTCTTCAGGGAGATAAGGTCATTGAAATTCCACTCCAGTTATTTTTATTTCCTGCCACCTCAAATCCAGAGTATTTGTGACATTATGAAGACTTCGTGTTCTTCACTAAAAACATTCTGCCAATTCAGTTTTTAAAATTCACATTAAAGCAAAAGTGCAAAGAAAAAAGTGGTATCAGATTAACAAACCACCTGAAAAGCATTGTCATTTATAAAATTTGGTAAAATGCAGAAAGAAGCATGTTTCTTACTCTGTTTTCTTGGTCTGTGGATACCTGGGATATAATTCAGTTTTCCATCCCCTGTTCCCTGATCAGCTCATTCTTTGTTCAGTTTTACCTTCAGTCTGGCATATAATTACTTCTTTAGCTCCTGTGCTATTTGGTTTTAAGCACCTCTTACCCCCAAGGCCTCAAGGCTCTAAGGGCTTGTTGAATTTAAACAAGCACGTTTAAATCTTTGTCTTTAAATGAGTAAAATAAAAGTCTTCACACCTTACATATAGTACTATTCTCTCCACCTACATTCTAAATGTGCATGTTATAATTGTCTACCAGATCATAATGAGCATCTATCCATCCTCAAAATCAGAGAAAGGAGAATTCATTCTAGAGGTAAATTTACAATAAATGATTTTATTCTCGATTAGCTAAGTGTGTTTGGGGACACAGAGATTGGCACGTGCATAATTTAACCTAATAAGTACTGGATGGTCAGGGATACTTTAGAAATAAATGTGGGAAAAGATAGTGGAAGAAAAACAAAAGAAAAAAGTGAGAAAAAATATAAGACAACAACATGAAGAAATGTTAAGCCTTCCCTCTCACTCAGCAAACTCTGCACACTGACACACATCCATACATGAGTGTATGGATGCACACATGCACAGTATGTGCACAGGCACATGCACAAACACAAACACACACTTACAGATACACACATTTTAATTACAAAAATGTTAAAAACTCTATGGCTTTCCTAGAGACATACAGGAGACCTGGATTCTAGGATAGCATCTGTGGTTTTAGTTTAGTCTTGAATAAATGAACAAATCATGATATTTGTTCCTTGTTCTTAATTTACCTCAACTACTAGTAACTGAGTATTGAATGAGACTCCCATTTAAATACACTGTCAAAAAAAGTGATTAAAAAGTATTATAAATATAAATCATATGACAAGTTTTTAGTGAAATAAATTTTAATATATCACAAATGGAAAATAAAGGATATTTAATCTCATGAGGGAAATAGAAATTTTAAAAGTGAAATGCCGTATTTTCATTGATCAAATCAATGAGAGTTAAATTTTTAAAAAAATGAAAGAAAATTCCAGTGTTAACATTGCACTCAGTAAGGGTGGAAATTCGTACAAAGTTTTTTTTTTTTTTTTTTTTTTTTTTAATTTTTTTATTTTTTTTAAAATTTTTTATAAACATATATTTTTATCCCCAGGGGTACAGGTCTGTGAATCACCAGGTTTACACACTTCACAGCACTCACCAAATCACATACCCTCCCCAATGTCCATAATCCCAACCCCTTCTCCCAAACCCCCTCCCCCCGGCAACCCTCAGTTTGTTTTGTGAGATTAAGAGTCACTTATGGATTGTCTCCCTCCCAATCCCATCTTGTTTCATTTATTCTTCTTCTACCCACTTAAGCCTCCATGTTGTATCACCACTTCCTCATATCAGGGAGATCATATGATAGTTGTCTTTCTCTGCTTGACTTATTTCGCTAAGCATGATACGCTCTAGTTCCATCCATGTTGTTGCAAATGGCAAGATTTCATTTCTTTTGATGGCTGCATAGTATTCCATTGTGTATATATACCACATCTTCTTGATCCATTCATCTGTTGATGGACATCTAGGTTCTTTCCATAGTTTGGCTATTGTGGACATTGCTGCTATAAACATTCGGGTGCACGTGCCCCTTTGGATCACTACATTTGTATCTTTAGGGTAAATACCCAATAGTGCAATTGCTGGGTCATAGGGCAGTTCTATTTTCAACATTTTGAGGAACCTCCATGCTGTTTTCCAGAGTGGCTGCACCAGCTTGCATTCCCACCAACAGTGTAGGAGGGTTCCCCTTTCTCCGCATCCTCGCCAGCATCTGTCATTTCCTGACTTGTTGATTTTAGCCATTCTGACTGGTGTGAGGTGATATCTCATTGTGGTTTTGATTTGTATTTCCCTGATGCCGAGTGATATGGAGCACTTTTTCATGTGTCTGTTCGCCATCTGGATGTCTTCTTTGCAGAAATGTCTGTTCATGTCCTCTGCCCATTTCTTGATTGGATTATTTGTTCTTTGGGTGTTGAGTTTGCTAAGTTCTTTATAGATTCTGGACACTAGTCCTTTATCTGATATGTCGTTGGCAAATATCTTCTCCCATTCTGTCAGTTGTCTTTTGATTTTGTTAACTGTTTCCTTTGCTGTACAAAAGCTTTTGATCTTGATGAAATCCCAGTAGTTCATTTTTTCCCTTGCTTCCCTTGCCTTTTGCGTTGTTCCTAGGAAGATGTTGCTGCGGCAGAGGTCGAAGAGGTTGCTGCCCGTGTTCTCCTCAAGGATTTTGATGGATTCCTTTCGTACATTGAGGTCCTTCATCCATTTTGAGTCTATTTTTGTGTGTGGTGTAAGGAAATGGTCCAATTTCATTTTTCTGCATGTGGCTGTCCAATTTTCCCAGCACCATTTATTGAAAAGGCTGTCTTTTTTCCATTGGACATTCTTTCCTGCTTTGTCGAAGATTAGTTGACCATAGATTTGAGGGTCTATTTCTGGGCTCTCTATTCTGTTCCATTGATCTATGTGTCTGTTTTTGTGCCAGTACCATGCTGTCTTGATGATGACAGCTTTGTAATAGAGCTTGAAGTCCGGAATTGTGATGCCACCAACGTTGGCTTTCTTTTTCAATATCCCTTTGGCTATTCGAGGTCTTTTCTGGTTCCATATAAATTTTAGCATTATTTGTTCCATTTCTTTGAAAAAGATGGATGGTACTTTGATAGGAATTGCATTAAATGTGTAGATTGCTTTAGGTAGCATAGACATTTTCACAATATTTATTCTTCCAATCCAGGAGCATGGAACATTTTTCCATTTCTTTGTGTCTTCCTCAATTTCTTTCATGAGTACTTTATAGTTTTCTGAGTATAAATTCTGTGTCTCTTTGGTTAGGTTTATTCCTAGGTATCTTATGGTTTTGGATGCAATTGTAAATGGGATTGACTCCTTAATATCTCTTTCTTCTGTCTTGCTGTTGGTGTAGAGAAATGCAACTGATTTCTGTGCATTGATTTTATATCCTGACACTTTACTGAATTCCTGTATAAGTTCTAGCAGTTTTGGAGTGGAGTCTTTTGGGTTTTCCACATATAGTATCATATCATCTGCGAAGAGTGATAATTTGACTTCTTCTTTGCCGATTTGGATGCCTTTAATTTCCTTTTGTTGTCTGATTGCTGAGGCTAGGACCTCTAGTACGATGTTGAATAGCAGTGGTGATAATGGACATCCCTGCCATGTTCCTGACCTTAGCGGAAAAGCTTTCAGTTTTTCTCCATTGAGAATGATATTTGCGGTGGGTTTTTCATAGATGGCTTTGATGATATTGAGGTATGTGCCCTCTATCCCTACACTTTGAAGAGTTTTGATCAGGAAGGGATGTTGTACTTTGTCAAATGCTTTTTCAGCATCTATTGAGAGTATCATATGGTTCTTGTTCTTTCTTTTATTGATGTGTTGTATCACATTGACTGATTTGCGGATGTTGAACCAACCTTGCAGCCCTGGAATAAATCCCACTTGGTCGTGGTGAATAATCTTTTTAATGTACTGTTGAATCCTATTGGCTAGTATTTTGTTGAGTATTTTCGCATCTGTGTTCATCAAGGATATCGGTCTATAGCTCTCTTTTTTGGTGGGATCCTTGTCTGGTTTTGGGATCAAGGTGATGCTGGCTTCATAAAATGAGTTTGGAAGTTTTCCTTCCATTTCTATTTTTTGGAACAGTTTCAGGAGAATAGGAATTAGTTCTTCTTTAAATGTTTGGTAGAATTCCCCCGGGAAGCCGTCTGGCCCTGGGCTTTTGTTTGTTTGGAGATTTTTAATGACTGTTTCAATCTCCTTACTGGTTATGGGTCTGTTCAGGCTTTCTATTTCTTCCTGGTTCAGTTGTGGTAGTTTATATGTTTCTAGGAATGCATCCATTTCTTCCAGATTGTCAAATTTATTGCCATAGAGTTGCTCATATTATGTTCTTATAATAGTTTGTATTTCTTTGGTGTTAGTTGTGATCTCTCCTCTTTCATTCATGATTTTATTTATTTGGGTCCTTTCTCTTTTCTTTTTGATAAGTCGGGCCAGGGGTTTATCAATTTTATTAATTCTTTCAAAGAACCAGCTCCTAGTTTCGTTGATTTGTTCTATTGTTTTTTTGGTTTCTATTTCATTGATTTCTGCTCTGATCTTTATGATTTCTCTTCTCCTGCTGGGCTTAGGGTTTCTTTCTTGTTCTTTCTCCAGCTCCTTTAGGTGTAGGGTTAGGTTGTGTACCTGAGACCTTTCTTGTTTCTTGAGAAAGGCTTGTACCGCTATATATTTTCCTCTCAGGACTGCCTTTGTTGTGTCCCACAGATTTTGAACCGTTGTATTTTCATTATCATTTGTTTCCATGATTTTTTTCAATTCTTCTTTAATTTCCCGGTTGACCCATTCATTCTTTAGAAGGATACTGTTTAGTCTCCATGTATTTGGGTTCTTTCCAAACTTCCTTTTGTGGTTGAGTTCTAGCTTTAGAGCATTGTGGTCTGAAAATATGCAGGGAATGATCCCAATCTTTTGATACCGGTTGAGTCCTGATTTAGGACCGAGGATGTGATCTATTCTGGAGAATGTTCCATGTGCACTAGAGAAGAATGTGTATTCTGTTGCTTTGGGATGAAATGCTCTGAATATATCTGTGATGTCCATCTGGTCCAGTGTGTCGTTTAAGGCCTTTATTTGCTTGCTGATCTTTTGCTTGGATGACCTGTCTATTTCAGTGAGGGAAGTGTTAAAGTCCCCTACTATTATTGTATTATTGTTGATGTGTTTCTTTGATTTTGTTATTAATTGGTTTATATAGTTGGCTGCTCCCACATTAGGGGCATAGATATTTAAAATTGTTAAATCTTCTTGTTGGACAGACCCTTTGAGTATGATATAGTGTCCTTCCTCATCTCTTATTATAGTCTTTGGCTTAAAATCTAATTGATCGTACAAAGTTTTTTGAAAGGAAATTAAGCACTATGTATCAAGACCCTGAATAATGATTATATACTGTGTCAGTTTGGGTCCTCTGGTGCCAACAGCAATTGGGTATGTAAAATGTTTATTGGGGCAAAAAACTGTGAGTGATAAGAGGCAGGAACTTAGGCAAGGAAAATTCCCAGACCATGATGCAAGTCTGACATCTATGAAAAGAAAGAGGGCTGAAAAGTTTCAAATGAGGAGCAGTTCTGAGAAAGCCTCAGCCAGGTTGGTGGAGAGTCTTCGAGCCAAAACTACCCCTTAGAAGAGTGCAGGAATGCTTCTGATAAGCTCGGTCATTGCCTAAGAGCAGCCCAGGAGAAACATGGGGATATCTGAATGCTGTGGTGAATCTAAAGCTATGGCAGTTAGAAGCCGTTAATTATCTATGCTCTCCATGGGGCGCCTGGGTGGCTCAGTGGGTTAAGCCACTGCCTTCGGCTCAGGCCATGATCTCTGGATCCTGGGATCAAGTCCCGCATGGGGCTCTCTGCTCAGCAGGGAGTATGCTTCCCTCTCTCTCTCTGCCTGCCTCTCTATCTACCTGTGATCTCCCTCTGTTGAATAAATAAATAAAATCTTTAAAAAAAAATTATCTATGCTCTCTAAAACAGCTTGTCTTGAAAGGTGATCTTTGGATGCCTGGGTGGCTCAGTTGGTTAAGTGTCCAACTTTTGATTTTGGCTCAGTTCATGATCTTGGGGTCCTGAGATGGAGCCCACGATGGGCTACACACACAGCATGAAGTGCTGCTTGTCCCTCTCCTCTGCTCTTACCCCACTTCTCTCTCTTAAATTAATAAATCTTTTTTAAAAAATAAAGTAAAAAAAACAAAAATAAAAAAGGTCACTACCATGTTCACTACATGTGGCTTCATTCCAAATCTAGGAATTTATCTCAAAGAAATAATCTAAATGCTAGGGGAAAAAAAGCTTTATACACAAAAAGGTCATCACATTCTTTTTAAAAATAGCTGAAGCGGGAAACAATGTAAATATCCAAAAATAGTGATTAAGTCAGTATGGTATATCTACTCAACAGAATATGCTATAACTAATAAAATGGAAAAGGTACTTATATTTTAAGTAAATCTTAAAAATAAGATACAACATAGGGTGCCTGGGTGGCTCAGTCCATTAAGCATCTGCCTTTGCCTCAGGTTATGATCCCAGAGTTCTGGGATTGAGTCCCACATAGGGCTCCCCGCAGGGAGCCTGCTTCTTTCTCTGGCTCTGCCTCTCCCTCTCTCTGTCTCTCATGAATAAATAAACAAAATCTTTTTAAAAAGAAACAACATAGTATAATCATTAAAACTAAAACCTTTGAAAAGACTGGGAGAAAGTGAGCCAATATGGTATTATACATATTTTTCTTAATTTGAGCCTTCAAATTTTTCCAATTTTCTTTTATAAAGAAACCTTTATTTGGAGGAATAAGGCATGAAAAATGAAAGAAAAAACATAATACTTAAATAATTTAGAATGGAAAGTAAATAACAAAAATATGAAGATATGGAAGAAAAACCAAAGAGGACAAATAAAGTTTTGAAGAACACTGTCTTAAAGAATTCTAGAAAATGGTTTCATGGATCCAACATACTATCAAACAAAGCCAAGATAAGAATTGAAAGGGGAAGGTTTTTATTTTAATCATGGTATTGGGCATTTCAATGAAAACTGATATTCTATACAGCCTTCTATAAATATTCGGTATAGGTGGTCTACCATTACTATAAGGCCAACTTCTGCATACGTACATATGTGTGTTCATTAGTACAGTTGTTTTTCAACATACAATTGAACAATTTTCTGAGAGTCATCATATGCCAGGCACTATGAAAATAAATCAAAGGTTACAGAGTAATGTGACAAAATGTTTGCTTTAGTCCTATACAAGCATATTTTGTTTTATTATGCTTCAGTTTATTGTGCCTCACAGATACTGTGGTTTTTACAAATTTAAAATTTGTGGCAACACCACATAAACGTATCTATCAGTGCCATTTTTCTGACGGCATTTTCTCACTTCATGTCTCTGTGTCATATTTCGGTAATTCTTCTAAGATTTCAAAAATTTCCATTATTATTATATTTCTTGATCTGTGATCAGTGATCTTTAATGTTACTATTGTAATTGTTTTGAGTTGCCACAAACTGCACCCATATAAGACAACACTTTAACATTAGTTAAATGTTGAATTCTGAATGTTCCACTGACCAACCATCCCCCCATCTCTCCCTTTCCTTGGACCTCCCATTCCCCAAGGCATAACAATATCAAAATTAGGCCAATTAATAACAAGTAACAACACAATGGCCTCTAAATGTTAAAATGAAGGGAAGAGTTGCATGTCCCTCACTTTAAATCAAAAGCTAGAAATGATTAAGCTTAGTGAGGAAGTCAGGTTGAAAGTCACGATAGGTCAAAACCTAGGTCTTCTGCATCAAACAGTTAGCTAAATTGTGAATGCAAAGGAAAAATTCTTGAGGGAAAATAAAAACACTACTCCAGTGAACACACGAATGATTAAAAAAAAAAAAAAAAGAAAAGAAAAACAGCCTTATTGCAAATACAGAGAAATTTTCAATGGTGTGGATAGATCAAACCAGCCACAACACTCCCTCAACCCAAAGCCTAATCCAGAGCAGGGCCCTAAATCTCTTCAATTCTAGGAAGGCTGAGAGGGGTGAAAAAGCTACAGAAGAGAAATCTGAAGCTATGAGGTTGGTTCATGAGGTTTAAGGAAAGAAGACATCTTTCCCTCTTTAATATAAAAGTGCAGGGTGAAGCAGAGATTGCTGATGTAGAAGCTGCAGGAAGTTATCCATAAACTCTAGCTAAGATAGTTTATTAAAGTGGCTACATTAAATAACAGATTTCCAATGCAGATGAAATAGCCTTCTATTGGAAGAAGATGCCATCTAGGAGTTTCATACCTAGAAAGGAGAAGCCAATGCCTGAAAGCTTTAAAGGATAGATTGACTCTCTTGTTAGGAGCTAATGCAGCTAGTGACTTTAAGTTAAAGCCAATGCTCATTTTCTAGTCTAAAAAACCTATGGTCCTTAAGAATTCTGCTAAATCTATCCTGTCTATGCTTTGTAAATAGGTCAACAAAGCCTGTATGACAGTATATCTGCTTACAACATAGTTTACAGAATATTTTAAACCCACTGTTGAAATCTACTGCTCAGGGGGAAAAAAAGATTCCTTTCGAAATATTACTGCTCAGTGAGAATGCAACCAGACCACCCAGAGCTCTGATAGGGATGGACAATAAGATTAATGTTGTTTTCAAGCCTGCTAACACAGCATCCATTCTGTAGCCCATGGATCAAGAAGTCATTTTGACTTTTAAGTCTTATTACTTAAGAAATACATTTTGGGGAGCCTGGGTGGCTCAGTCAGCAAGCGTCTGCATTCAGCTCAGGTCATGATCCCAGGATCCTGGGATCAAGCCCCACATCAGTCTCCCTACTCAGTAGGAAGTCTGCTTCTCCTTCTCCCTCTGCCTGCTGCTCTCCCTTCTTGTGCTCTCTCTCTTCCAAATTAAAAAAAAGAACATTTGTGATTTTGGGAAGAGGTCAAAATATCAACATTAACAGGAGTTAGGAAGAAGTTAATTTCAACCTTCATGGATGACTTTGACGGATTCAACACTTTAGTGGAGGAAGTAATAGCAGATATGGTAAAAACAGCAAGAGAACTAGAATAGAAGTGGAGCCTGAAGATGCGACTGAATTGTTACAATGTCATGATACAATTTGAATGGATGAGGAGTTGCTTCTTATGGATTACTAAAGAAAGTGGTTTCTTGAGATGGGATCTACTTCTGATAAATATACAAAGAAGATTGTTGGAACAACAATGAAGGATTTCGAATACTACATAAAATTAGTTGATAAGCAGCAGCAAGCTTTTTTTTTTTTTTTAAGATTTTATTTATTTATTTGAGAGAGCATGAGTGATAGAGAGCATGAGAGAGAAGGTCAGAGGGAAAAGCGGACTCCCCAAGGAGCTGGGAGCCCAGTGCAGGACTTGATCCTTGAAGTCCAGGATCATGATCTGAACTGAAGGCAATCTCTCAAACAACTGAGCCACGCAAGGCGCCCAACAGCAGCAAGTCTTGAGAGCACAATTGTATAAAAAGTTCTACTCTGGGTAAAATGCTATTTCATACAACTGCATGCCACAGAGATATTGTTCGTGAAAAGGAGATCCAGAAGCTTCATTGCTGTTGCATTTTCAGAAAGTGTGTCACAGCCACCCAAACCTTCAGCAGCTACTACTCCTATCAGTCAGCAACCATCATTACTGAGGCAAGACCTTCCACCAGCAAAAAGATTACAAAGATTATCTGAAAGCTCAGATGAAGGCTAACATTTTTTAGTAATAAAATAATATTAATTAATGTACATTATTTTTTCAGACATAATGTATTATACACTTAATAGACTAAAATATAGTATAAACATAACTTTTATATGCACTGGGAAATAAAAATTCATTTGGCTCTCTTTATTTGAATATTGCTTTATGCGATGGCCTAGAACCAAATCCTCCTGTTTCTTCTGAGGCTTGCCTGTATTCTAAAACTGTTTATAGGAAATACAATTTCAAACTTATATATCCTCATCCTCAGAATATCTGTCCATTTGAATGCAATGCATTTCAATGCTTTTCAGATTTTCTATAATACTCACATGAGTGACAGAACCTGATTACAATTTGATTAAATCATATAAATGAGGAAAGGAAGACATTGGATAATGTCTGACTCTCTTGGAATTTCTGACTCTCTTTTGACTGTGAAAGTATCCTGAACCCTGTTATAGTGAGCCAAACACTCTCAGGGTAGATAGAACTCTATTTACTCACAAGAACTGGTTTCAGGGATTGCTGTCATGCTTTCTAATTAAACAAGTGAGTTTTCTAGGTATAATTCTATGACATCTCTGATGTAATGCATACCTATCTTCTTATTCAGCATGCTTTTTTTGTCATTTAAAATCCATCAACTAATGATCTGTGATCTTCAAGTAATTAATTTAATGATTATACAAATTAAGGGGCGCCTGGGTGGCTCAGTGGGTTAGGCCGCTGCCTTTGGCTCAGGTCATGATCTCGGGGTCCTGGGATCGAGTCCCGCGTCAGGCTCTCTGCTCAGCAGGGAGCCTGCTTCCCTCTCTCACTCTTTCTCTGCCTGCCTCTCTGCCTACAAATTAATATAATGCACATCCCTTTAAAGAAGTTAATATTTTCTATGTTTATGCTACAAAATTGGCCTTGTATGAATATCATCCTTCTCCTGCATTTCATAATGGTTCAAGGATAAATGATTTCCCCTTTGTAATTCGGTAAGTTTCCTCCAAAGGAGCCTATTGCTTCTCCACTCTACAATGAGTAAAATACATTCAGAGACCTTAGGGGACCTATTCTGAATAACACAGAGTTCCATCCTAGTTTGTTAAATTCAATGAAATTATAGCTCATTGTTACTGTTAAAGAAGAAATCCAAACATGTTACTGGATTGATCTCCTAAAATCCACAGAGCAAATTTGGAACCATTTTTTTAAAACAAATAGAATAACAGAAACAAAAATACACCGGACACTACTAAGTTACAGACAGGAAGGAAGACTTTATACTTATCAAAAGGAAAACTGGAAAATTTGTCTCAAAATTGTTTTATGCTTCTGAGTAGTGTTATAGCCCTCCATCATCATTGGCCCCAACAATGAGGAGGATAACAATAAGAACCACCTGAATTTGCGTAATAGTCTTTGGGAAAAGATTTTCACATAGAACTTTTCATCTGGTCTTTGTAATGACTCTGAGAACGTAAGGTAAATGCTTTACAACGTCTCATTTTATGGAGAAGGAAATTGGGAATCCAGAGAAAATAAGAGCCTCGCCTGACAGCAACATGTAATTGTAGCTAGCTCACTGGCTACCTGACTCCTACCTCCGGGTTTGTTTTTTAATACTTTCAAATCAAAAGAGTCCATGATTCTCAATGTCTTTCTAAATTATGTACAAGCCATTTAGAACCATAAATATCTATGATCATAGATTTTATGATCAGTTATGATACAGACAAAAACAGAAAGATAGAAACAACACTATATCTCTGATTGGCAGAGCCAAATGGAATATAAGTCACAAGATACCTAAGGATTCTATAGCCCCTAAAATAATTACTTGGTACTTTATTTATTTTTTATTCTTTGTTTATGAAAGTATTCAACTTTTGAGGCTTTCATTAGTATAAAATACAGTGGGTTATTAATAACAATAAATAAATCTTCATGATGTCTAAATAGAATGCCTCTCTAGGTCTTTACTGCTCAACTCTCACTGTAACAGTTTCATTTTATCCAAGTTTCCAGTACTAGATCTACTAGGACAAATACTGATATATTTGCTGTTGATGAGTTTACTATTACATTAATCACATTATCCAGGTAGACAAGAAAATTTCAGGAAAAGAAATGAGTAAATCAAAATAGTTTCAAAAATTCTTTATACCTCATTTACAAAGCTATTTTCTATGCCTAGTTATTCTTTGCTATCACCACAAGATACACATGGATGGGACCTTTTAAATAACATTAACTTCCCTTTTTAAACCCCTTAACCCATTGTAAAAGAAAACTAGCACCAGGTTATTAAAAAGGAAAAATAATTGTGATTTACAATGCAAAATGGGGAAGAATATTATAGATCACTGAAACCATTATTATTTGTACTCTAAGAATGCATATACTTACCTAAACTACAAGTTATCCTTTGTACAACTTTCTTTCAGAAAATAGCAATGACATTTTTGTGATTCTTAAATTTCAAAATAGGTTTAACTAAGGTGATTAATATAACTATTCAAATGTAGATAAATCGATTTGTACAAGTCAAATGAACTTCACTAAAAACTTTTTTGTACTTTTAAATACTGAAGAAATCATATTTAGGTCCAAATAGATGTAAGGAATTCATATAAAGGGGAGGTATAAATACATTTGAAAGTAGCAGTGCATCTTCATAAATTACTTTGTATACTAATGAAATAGTTAACTACCATGCACTCTCAAATAACCTGTTAACCAAAATGGCATCATGGGAGGGCCTCCAGTTCTACAATGATTGGGTGGCTTATATCAAAACACCCATACTGCTGAGAAAAACTAACAAGCTAAATAAGAATAATTTGAAAAACCATTTGATGAAGGGAACAGGAACCAACCAAAGTGGTTTTATCTTAAAACTCAAGATATTTTAAAGGAAAAAACAGTAACTTAAGCCTTTTGATGTTTACAACATTTGCACTTAAGACATTTAGTGATCCTAAGTAGCATTGGGCTGAGACATGGAACACAAAGCTCTGGATCAGAGCATGAAGTACTCTAGTGGAGTGGAAACAAAAAATATATTTGGGAGCTGTGAAGACAGCCATGACTTGGGGAGTGAAGATCTTGGATAGTAGGTAAATGCAATAGGGTGAAAACTATGTTGTTTCACACTTTTCACCCTTAAGACATTGACAGATACCTCTCATGCAGTGAAAAGCATACCTCTTGGGGGAAAAAAAAAAAGTAGCAGAAAGCATTAAACTGAATACTAGAAAATTAAACAGAATGTATAGTGTCAAGTTCTTATGGTCTTATGGTGTCAAGAAGGCAAAAACTGGAGGTTAGGGACCAACTTGAAAATCATTCCAAAATCTTATCTGAACCTCTAATGAATATTTATAGTAGTAAAGGCCAAACAGAGAGAAGCTAGCTAACAGAAATATAGAAGCCCAACTTCAAATGATCAATTCCTGATCAGAGCAAGATGAATTAACTTTACTGTAATTATCTGCAAGAAGAAAATTAAATCATCCTTGGGAAAACACAATATCACACAAATTCTTCTCAATTTTCACATGCAAAGATCATCATCAGGCAAGCCAGGAGCTCTAACTGAATAACCAAAAAAAAACCACAAAAAAAAATAAACTCAAAAAAATGTAACAGGTAAGAGAATCATCAGGCAGAAACTTTTAAATATTGTGATTAATGTATTTTTTATTAATGTGGTTTTAAAAGTAGAAGAAAAGATTGAGAATTACCAGAGAAATAGGATCTATGAAAAACTAAATGATATTCTAGAATTAAAAATAAAATAACTGAAATCAAAAACTCAAAAGATGCAGCTATTGCAGATTAGACAAAACAGAAGAAGAGATTTCATGAACTTGAAAATAGATGAATAAGAAATAGCAAGACTGCAGTGCATAGGTGGCTCAGCTAGTTAAGTGCTGGATTCTTGATTTCAGCTCAGGTCATGATCTCTGGGTAATAGGATTGAGCCCAATGTCAGGGTCCACAGTGTGGAGTCTGGTTGGGGTTGGTCTCTCTCCCTTTGCCCCTTCCCCTGCATGCTTGCTCTCTCACTCTCAAAAATAAATTAATAGGGGAGGAGCAAGATGTCAGAGGAGTAGGAGACCTAAATACCATCAGGTCCCAGGAGTTGAGCTAGATAGTTATCAAACCATTCTGAACACATACAGACTGAACAGGAGATCAAAGAGAAGATGAAAAGCAACCACTTTCTGGAAGGAAGGACGTGCAGAGAAGTGAATCCAAGGCAAAAAATGGAAAGATAGACTGTGAGGCGAGGGGCTGGCTCCCAGCAAGCAGTAAAGCAGCAGAACACAAAATCGGAACTTTTAGAAGTCTGCTCCACTGAGCAATGTCCCTCCATAGGCTAAGCGGGGGGTGGAGCCCTTGCAAGGACAGTGTGATCTCAGGACATTTGGGGTCACATTTGGGTGTCTGAGTGTGGCAGAGCTCTCAGGTATCGGAGTAGGGAAGCCAGCCACAGAGACAGAGTTGAGGAGTGGTCTCTCAGCTCGGGGTTACCTTAAACCAAGATCTGAGGCAAAGTTGGGCCACTGCTCTTTGAGCAGGGATCCCACAAATGGCAGATCCAGAGAGAGACTCTTCTTCCTCCTCTAGGAGGAGCGGTGTTGGAGTGTGCTGCAGGAATCTCCTGGGTTTGGAGACTCCAAATAGTGCTATGTGCCAGAGACAGAAATACTCCGTCAAAGGCTCGGTAAGCTCAGAGTGTGGCCAGAGACCAGGGAGACAGGAGTGATTGACTATTTTTCTCTGAGGGCACATTGATGAGTGGGACTCTCAGTTCTTGGTTCCTCCAGGGCTGGATATTGGAAGGCCACCATCTTCATTCTCCTCCTCCAAAGCTGTACAGAAGGCATTCCGGGAACAGAAGCTCCCAAGAGCAAACCCAAGCAGATTACTTAGCCTGGCCCCTGGAAAGGGTAGTGCAATTCCACTGCCATTGAGACATTTGAGAATCACTGCAATAGACCCCTCCCCCAAAAGATCATCAAGAGCAAAGAGCCAAGACCAAGTTCACTGATCAATGAGAACTTCGGAACTCCAGAGCCGGGGAGAAAGCAACACATAGAATCCGTGGCTCTTTTTCCATGATACTGAACTCATTCAAAATTAAACTTCTTTCATTGTATTTTTTTCTTATTCTATTTTAAATTTTTTTCCTATTTCTTATTTTAACCTTTTTAAATTATTTTATCTTACCAATATCTTTTTAAAAAAATCTTTTTAAATTTCCATTGTTACAGTGATATTCTATCCTTCATTGTATTTAACCTTATTTTTTGTATGCATATAGGTTTTTCTTTCTTTAAAATTTTGAGATGCAGTTTCTTCTAACAGGTCAAAATATAACCAAAATCTAGCACATGGCTTTGTTCTAGTATTGAGACTGACCACATTCTTTCCTCTTTTTTTTTTCTTTCTCAAACAACTTTTTATCAATTCCTTTTTTAGAATCTTTATTAATTTTCATAGTTACAGTCACATTCCATCCCTTCATTTTTTTACCCTTATTTTTGTATATCAATAAGTTCTTCTTCCTTTAAAATGTTAGGAGGCAGTTTCTTCTAACAGACCAAAATATACCCTAAATCATGTGTGAGGCTCTGTTCTTTCACAGGTCTAATATATGCATATAATATACATATTAGATATATATTAGATATATTATATCTGATAATAAACATACTATATTAGTACAGAGGATCCCTATCTGGAGAAATAAAACCCCTCTCTGAAGAAAAAAAGAACTAAAATCTAACCAAGTTGAAATAAAAAAAGCTTTTAATGAGGTACAATAAAAAATGGAGATGCTTCCTGCTAAGATAAATGAGGCAAAAGAGAAAATTAGTGATACAGAAGACCAAATGCTGAAGAATAAAAAAGCTGAGCAAAAGAGAGACAAATAACTACTGGAACATGAGGGGAGAATTTGAGAGGTAAGTGATACCATAAGATAAACAATACTGGAATAATTGGGATCCAGAAGAAGAAGAAAAAGAGAGAGAGGCAGAAGATATATTGGAGCAAATTATAATAAAGAATTTCACTAATTTGGCAAAGGAAACAAGTATCAAAATCAAATAAGCATAGAGAATCCCCCTCAAAATCAGTAAAAATAGGTCAACATCCCATCACATAATAGTAAAATTTACAAGTCTCAGTGACAAAGAGAAAATCCAGAAAGCAGCTCAGAACAAGAGGTCTGTAACATAAAACAGTAAAGATATTAGATTGGCAGGAGACCTATCCACAAAGACCCGGCAGGCCAGAAAGGACTGGCATGAGCACTAAATGAGAAATATATGCAGCTAAGAATACTATATCCACCTAGGCTGTCATTGAAAATAGGAGAGATAAAAAGTTTCCTAGACAAACAAAAATTAAAAGAATTTGCAAACACCAAACCAGCCCTAGAGGAAATACTGAAAGAGGTCCTCTAAGCAAAGAAAGAGCCTAAAAATAGTAGACCAGAAAGGAACAGAGGCAATATAAAGGAACAGTCACCTTACAGGCAATACAATGGCACTACATTCATATCTTTCAATAGTTACCCTGAATGTAAGTGGGCTAAATGCCCCAATCAAAAGACACAGAGTATCAGAATGAATAAAACAAAACAAAACAAAACAAGCAAACAAACAAAAAAACCAAGACCCATCAACATGATATCTGCAAGAAACTTATTTTAGATCCAAAGACACCTACAGATTTAAAGTGAGGAGGGGAATACAATTTAATATGCTAACAGACATCAAAAGAAAGTTGGGTGGCAAGACTTATATCAGATAAATTACATTTTAAGCCAAAGGTTATAATAAGAGATGAGGAATGACACTATATCATACTTAAAGAGTCCATCAAACAAGAAGATATTACAATTTTAAATATCTATGCCTCTACCATGGGAGCGGCCAATTTTATAAACTGATTAGTAACAACATCAAAGAAACACATCTATAATAATATGGTAATAGTGGGGGACTTCAACACCCCCTCACTGAAATGGACAGATCATCCAAGCATAAGATCCACAAGGAAATAAAGGCTTTAAATGACACACTCGACCACACAGACACCACAGATAAATTCAGAACATTCCATGCCAAATGAATAGAATACACATTCTTCTCTAGTGCACATGGAATATTCTCTAGAATAGATCACATCCTGGGTCACAAATTAGGTCTCAACCGGTCCCAAAAGATTGGAATCATTCCCTTCACATATTCAGACCACAATGCTTTGAAAGTACAACTCCACACAAGAGGAAAGCTGGAAAGAACTCAAATACATGGAGGCAAAAGAGCATCCTAAAAGAATGAATGGGTCAACCAGGAAATTAAAGAAGAATTTAAAAAAATTCATGGAAACAAATGAAAATGAAAATACAACTGTTCAAAATCTTTGGGACACAACCAAGGCGGTCCAAAAAGGAAAGTATATAGTAGTACGAACCTTTCTCAAGAAACAATAAAAGGTCTCAACTATACAAACTGACCTCACACCTAAGGGAGCTGGAGAAAGGAGCAAAGAAAACCTAAACCCAGCAGGAGAAGAGAAATAATAAAGAGCAGAGCAGAAATCAATGAAATAGCAACCACAAGGAAAAAAAACAAAATAAAACAAAACAAAAAACCACAGTTAGAACAAATCAAAAAACCTAGGAACTGGTTCTTTGAAAGAATTAATAAGATTGATAAACCCCTGGCCAGACTTACCAAAAAGAAAAGAGAAAGGACCCAAATTAATAAAATCATGAAATCATGAATGAAAGAGGAGAGATCACAACCAACACCAAAGAAGTAGAAACTATTTTAAGAACATTTTATGAGCAACTATACACCAGAAATTTGACAATCTGGAAGAAATGGATGCATTCCTAGAGACACAAGCTACCATAACTGAACCAGGAAGAAAGAGAAAACCTGAACAGACCCATAACCAGTAAGGAGATTGAAACAGTCATCAAAAATCTCCCAACAAACAAGAGCCCAGAGCCAGATGCTTCCCAGGGGAATTAAAACAAACATTTAAAGAAGAATCAATATCTACTCTCCTGAAACTGTTCCAGAAAATAGAAATGAAAGGAAAACTTCCAAACTCATTTGATCAGGCCAGCATTACCTTAATCCCAAATCCAGACAAAGACCCCATCAAAAAGGAGAACTACAGATCAATATCCCTGGTGAACAGAGATGCAAAAATTCTCACCAAAATACTAGCAAACAGGATCCAAGAGGACATTAAAGGGAATATTCACCATGACCAAGTGGGATTTATTCCTGGGCTGCAAGGATGGTTCAACATCCACAAATCAATCAATGGGATACAATACATTAATAAAAGAAAGAACAAGAATCATATGATACTCTCAACAGATGCTGGAAAAGCATTTGACAAAATACAGCATCCTTTCTCGATCAAAACCCTCCAAAGTGTAGGCACAGAAGGTGCCTACCCAGAGCAAATATCATTCTCAATGGGGAAAAGCTGAGAACTCTTCCCCTAAAGTCAGGAATACGGCAGGGCTGTCCACTGTCAGCACTGCTATTCAACATAGTACTAGAAGTCCTAGCCTCAGCAATAAGACAACAAAAAGAAATAAGAGGCATCTGAATCAGCAAAGAAGTAGTCAAACTCTCACTCTTTGCAGATGATATGATACTTTATGTGGAAAACCCAAAAGACCCCACTGCAAAACTGCTAGAACTCATACAGGAATTCAGCAAAGTATCAGGATATAAAATCAATGCACAGAAATCAGTTGCATTTCTATACACCAACAGCAAGACAGAGAAAGAGAAACTAAGGAGTCGATCTCATTAACAATTGCACCCAAGACCATTAGCTACCTAGGAATAAACCTAACCAAGAGGCAAAGAATCTGTACTTGCAAAACTACAAAGTACTCATGAAGGAAATTGAGGAAGACACAAAGAAATGGAGAAATGTTCCAGGCTCAAGGATTGGAAGAACAAATACTGTGAAAATGTCTATGCTATCTAAAGCTATCTATACATTTAATGCAATACCTATCAAAATACCATCAATTTTATTCGAAGAAATGGAACACATAATCCCAAAATTTATATGGAAGAGAAAAGACCCCAATTAGCCAGAGGAATGTTGAAAAAGAAAACCAAAGTTGGTGGCATCCCAATTCCAAACTTCAAGCTCTATTACAAAGCTATCATCTTCAAGACAGTATGGTACTGGCACAAAAACAGACAGGTAGATCAATGGAACAGAATAGAGAGCCCAGAAATGGACCCTCAACTCTATGGTCAACTAATCTTCGACAAAGCAGGAAAGAATGTCCAATGGAAGAAAGACAGTCTCTTCAACAAATGGTGCTGGGAAAATTGGATAGTCACATGCAGAAGAATGAAATTGGACCATTGCTTACACCACACACGAGAATAGACTCAAAATGGAGGAAAGACCTCAGTGTGAGACAGGAATCCATCAAAATCCTGAGGAGAACACAGGCAGCAACCTCTTTGACCTCAGCTGCAGCAACTTCTTCCTAGAAACATCACCAAAGGCAAGGGAAGCAAGGGCAAAATTGAAATACTGGGACTTCATCAAGATAAAAGCTTTTGCGCAGCAAAACAGTGAACAAAACCAAAAGACAATTTACAGAATGGGAGAAGATATTTGCAAATGACATATCAGATAAAGGGCTATTATCCAAAATCTATAAAGAACTTATCAAACTCAATACCCCAGGAACAAACAATCCAATCAATATTATAATATAAATATAACTATATATTATAACTTCAGTCTAAGTAGAATCTATACCTAATCAAGATATAGTAGAGGAAAAGAATTTAGTAGTGATAAGAAATTCTAGTTAATCTAATAAAATGGATCACAATTCTAAATTAGTACACAACTAATAATACAGCCTTCAAGAGCAAAAACTGACAAAACAAAAGGAGAAATAGCCAAATTCACAATCATATTAGTAAATTTTAAATGATAAATATCAGGAAATGATAAAATACAGGGTTTAAAATTTTAACAGAGAAATAAAAGTTTTGAGGACCAATATTTAACAAATTTAATCTAATTGATATGTAGAGAGCCCTACATCCAAAAACTACAAAATACACACTATTTTCAGGTGTATACAGAACATTTACTAAAATTGCCCTGGTTCAGAAAAGAAGTCTGAATAAATTTCAAAGTATTTAGAACATTTAGCATAAGTTTTCTGACCATAAACTCAAAATTAATAACAAAATGTTAATCAAAAAATACCCCAAGTATTTTGAAATAAAGCAATATATAAAGAAGAAATCTAAAAATTCCTTTTTAGAATGACAAATAAAATCATCCTCTAGAAATCTGGATTTTAAAGCAAAGAGAAACAGGCACAAATAACCTTGACAGGAATGAAAAATGAGGCATTCCTATGGATCTACAGACATTACAAAGTCTGTAATGTCAAATTTCAAAAATTTGAAACCCAGATGAAAAGGAGATTATTACAAAGATAATAATGAAAATGAATTTGAAAATTAGAAGAAATGGATAAATCTTTTGAAAAATACATTTTATGAAAATGGACACACAAAAAAGCTGCATATTTAATTCAAAATCTTTTCACAAAGAAGGAAACTAAAATATTTAAGATCTTTCCATACGGAAAACTTCTGGCCCAAATAGCTTTACAGATAAATTCTTCCTGAAAGAATAGTACCAATCATACATGTATTTTCCCAAGGGTAGAAAAAGAGGAATACTTTTTTTCTCACTTGTTTTGTGAGAATACTATAACTCTGCAACCAAAACATAACAAGAACATAATATCTATATTATTTATCTTTTTTAAAAGGTTTTATTTAATTATTTGAGAGAGAGAGAGTACATGGGAGAGAGCACAAATGGGGCAAGGCAGAGGGAGAGGGAGAAGCAGACTCCTGGCTGAAAAGGAAGCCTCACCTAGGGCTGGATCCCAGGACCCTAGGATAATAACCTGAGCAGAAGGCTGGTGCTTAACCAGCTGAGACTATATATATATATATATATATATATATATATATATATATATATGCCAGTCTCTTTTTTTGAATGCAGACAAAAACATCTTAAGGAAAATATTAGCAAACTCAATCCAGTTCCGCATTAAAAAGAAAAAAAGGATAACACATCAACATCAAGTTGGGTTTATTCCAGAAATGTAAGAGTGGAGTAACATTCAAAAATAAATTATTTTAATTTAAGTGTTAACATATTAAAGGGTGAAAAAAAAAGATTTCAATATATCCAGAAAAGAATGTGATAAAATTCAAAAACCTGTGTTGATTTAAACACACACACACACACACACACACACACACACACACAAAGCCAACTTAGAAAACTGAGAAATTAAGAAAAAAAAAACCAACTTATTTAGTTTGATAAGGGGCATTTTTAATGAAAAAACAAACGGACAAAAAAACCTAGTGCAAGTATTGTGCCTTTCTTTGATATTGTACTAGAGATTCTAGCTAATATAACAAGAAATAGAAATTAAAGGTATATGGAGGACACAGACTTCAGTTAAAAGATAACATCTAGGGATAAATAACTTCTGGGGATATACTTGAAAGTTGCTGAGAGTAAATCTTAAATGCTTTTACCTCAAAAAAGAATTGGTAATTATGTAAGGTTTCAGAGGTGTTAACTAATCCTGCTGTGTTAATCATTTTCCATCACATTTCCATCACACTGTACCCCTTAAACTTATGCCATGCTATATGTCAATTATATCTAAATAAATCTGGAAAATTAAAAGTTACACAGACAGGAAAGGTAAAAACAAAACTGTAATGATTCACAGAAATGATGAATGTTTTAATAAAACTCTAAGGGAACCCACAAAATCTAAAAGAATTAAGTGAATTTAGCAAATACCTAGCTATAAAGTAAATATATATATATATATATATATATATATATATATATGAATGGTTTTTTTATATACTAGCAAACAGACATTAAGAAAATGAAATTTAAAACACAGTTTACAGAGCATAAAATAAAATCAAATACTAGAAATTGATCCAACAAATGTATAGAGTCTTCTACATAGAAAACTTTAAAACATTACTAAGAGAAATTTAAAGAAGACTAAAATAAGTGTAAAATATAATGCATTTAGAAACTAGATATCAATTTTCCCAAAACACAATCTCAATCAAAATCCCAGAAAATTTCATTTTGTGGATATTGACAAGCAGGTTCTAAAATGTTTATGGAAACACAAAGGACCAAGAATAACCAAAACAATCTGAAAGAAGAATATATGTAAGGTGTTTACACCACCAGATACAATATTTCTTCTAAGTCTACACTAATGAGCAATGTATTATTGGTACAGGGATAGACAAATAGACTGATGGAACAGAAAAGAGCATCCAGAAATGTGTCCACTATTTACGTAAGCACTTGATCTATGATAAATTCACTGCTAAAGTATCTGAAGAAAGAACCAACTTTTGACAACTGGTGGTTGATCAATTAGACATCTACATTAAAAAGATAAATTAACTAGATTAAATGACTCTTGTATACCCAATCCCCAGCCTCAAACTTAACACAAACAGAAAAAAATACCTTCCAGGGAAAATTCAGACCTAAATGTTAATGACAAACAATAAAGTTTTCAGAAGATAACAACAGAGAATGTCTTCATGATTTTGTGGCAGGCAGAGGTTTTCCTTTTTAAAACAGGATATTTAAAAAATGACTATAAAAACGAGATTGACCATTTGAATTTTATTAAAATGAAAACTTTTGTTTATCAAAAGACAGCTATAACACAATGAAAAGACAAAATTCAGACAGTTATATGTGTATTTGACAAAGACATATATCCAGACCATATAAAGGAACACCAGCAATTCAATAACAGAAACAGTAACAAGCCCAAGTATAAAATGGGCAATGAACCTTCAAAATGCACATTACAAAAGAGGATATCTAACTGGAAAATAAATACATGAAAAGATGTTTAATTTCACTCATCATTAGAGAAATGCAAACTAATGCCATAATGGTCTACCATGTCACACATACCAGAAAAGATAAAATGAAAAAGACAGGTAATACTAAGTGTTGTCAAGGATTAGAGCAAACAGAACTCTCATGTAGTAATACTGAGAGAAGAAACTGGTTTAGTAACTTTGGAAACTATTTGGCAATATCTACTAAAGCTGAACATGGGCATATCAGCAATGTGATTCTTTAGTATACATTAGTTTACTAAATTACGTATACATTTAGTATACATTAAATAGAAATGCAAAACCACTGTCCATAATGCTTCTAAGCTGGAAACAACCAAAATTCTATCTACCATAAAATAGCCTTAAAAATAAATTTTATTATATTCTAACACAGGAATTATCATAAAACAATAAAATTTTTTAAAAAGTTATAGCTTCATGCAGATGCAACAACGAAATGAATCTCACAGACACAAGCAAAAGAAAATATACCACATGATTCTATTTCTGTACTGTTCAAAAAGAACCAAAACTAATTTATTGTATTAAAAGTCATGATAGCAGTTACCCTTGGGGAGTAGGGAAAAAAAGATGGCACTTCTGTGGTCTGGTGATGCTTAGCTTCTTGGTCTGACTGCTGCTAACATGGGTATATTCACTTTATGAAAACTCACTTAGATTCATACTTATAATTTCTGCACTTTAAAAAAATAGTGTGGTCCCATGAGTGTCTGGTGAAATCCCATTGCTTTTATTTTCCTCTCTTTGTCCTCTCACCACTTGGCCTTGAACATGGGCTCAGTTACAGAAATGTGCATGAGAGTGCAGTAAATAAAGCCATCACTTGCTAGCTGGAGGGCCAAAAAGGGCAGCTGCAGGGAACTGAAAAAATAAGTGATATCATGGAGAGAAAAGGGCTCAGGAAAATAATTCCATAAAATTGCTATTAAATTCTGGGCTTATCCACAAGCTGCACATATATGGATCTGATTTTAATCAGCATACAAAAGAAATTAAGAAAAAAAAAATAACACATAGGTCCATGCATAGGTCCAAGACAACCTCTGGTACATACACAGGAGAAATCTGAAAATAAAGCTGGCATTGGAACCACAAAATACAGCTTGAAACTTCTGTCCTGAACCTAATTAGATCAACTGCCCACTAAGACAAAAATAACAACATTCTCTGTATAATTTATGAGTCTCCAAGATTCAAAATTTCATAACAGATATAAATTATTTAATTTATTTAAACTATACATAACATAATATTTAAAATGTCCAGATTCTAGTAAAAAAAAAGTACTGGGCATATGAAGAACCAGGAAAATCTCAATTCACATGAGAAAAGATAACAGTCATGAACACTGAAATGATACAATGTTGAAACTGTCTGATAAAGACCTTAAGATAGATATTACAAAAATGTTCTAACAAGGAACAGTCTTGAAACAGAAATATAAAATAAACAACAAAAAGATCACAGATACTTTCAATGACAAAATAAAGATGACAAAGAAAAGAGTCACTGAACCTTAGGATAGATCAACTGAAGTTATCTAGTATGCAGAACAAAGAGAAAAAAAAATTAAAAGACTCAGGGATCTATGGGGTAGTAACAAAAATTCTAGCATTCCTGTCAGAGTATCAGAAAGAAAGGAGTTAAAGAGTACAGTGCTGAAAAAAATATTTGAAAAATATTTGGAAACTTCCAAATTTTGTGAAATAGAGAAACCTAAAGATTCTAGAAGTGTAATAACCTCAAATAGGATAAAAACAAAAATAATCCATGCCCAATACAGCATTTCAATTTATCTGAACACTAAAGTGTGGAAACTGAAGATAAGAAAAAAATATCTTGGAAGCATCCAGAGGAAATCACATATCACCTATAGGGGACTGACAATTCAAATGACAGTGGATATCAACAGAAACCATAGAAGCCAGGGATGCCTGGGTGGTTGCTGGTTAAGTGCCTGATTTCAGTTCAGATCATGATCTTAGGGTCATGAGATGGAGCCCCGCAAGCCCACAAGCCGCATGTGGCTCCACACTAGGCAGGGAGTCTGCTTGAGAATTTCTCTCTCCCTCTCCCTTTGTCCCTCCTCCCTACCCCTGAACTCTCTCTCTAAAATAAATCTTAAAAAAAAAAAAAAGAAAGAAACTATAGAAGCCAGAAGGAAATGACACCCCTTTTTTTAAAGTGCTGAGAGGAAGAAAATTTCAACATAGACTGTATATCCAATAAAAATATCTTTTCAGAATGAAGTGAAATAAAGATTCTCAGATGCAAACAAAACTAAGAAAATTTGTTGCTAGGAGATCTTTTCTAAACGAATTACTTAAGGAAGTACTCCAGACAGAAGGAAAATGATACTAAAAAGAAACTTTATACATCAAGAATAAAGAGAAAGTAACAGAAATGATAAACATGTAAGTAAAAATAATGAACTATTATTCTCTGCTTGAATTCTTTAAAATATGTTTAACAGTTAAAAGTGAAAATATAACATTATCTAAAGGGGCTTCAATCTATGTAGATATGATATGCAACAATAATGCAAAATTGGGACAGTAAATGACCTTACATGGTGGCAAGATTTCTACATTCAACTTGCAGTGATAAAATACTGATTCTAAGAAGACTATGAAAACTTAAGTATGCATACTGGAAACCTTAGAAACCCTAAAAAACTATATAAAGATATATAGTCAAAAGCATAATTGATAAATTAAAATGGAATACTAAAAAAAAAATTCAAGTAACCCAAAACAAGGCAGGAATTGGGAAATGGAGGAATGGAAAGAGAAGTAAAAACAACAACAACAACAACAAAAAAAACCCAAAAACCAAATAAACAAAAAACAAAACAAAACAAAAAACCAGGAAAAAAAATATAAGACATAAATTCAAAAGTCAATAGTTACACTAAATGTAAATGCAGTTATTGATACCTATGCATATACACACACTCACACTCTTACAGTTTCCTAGAGCTATATACATTAAGGAGGAAATAATCATGCTACTGCAGTATGGATTAACAAGAGGGTCTTACCTTAGAATGATATGAGAAAGTTGCTTTGGAGAGATGTCTTTTAAGCTGAGACTATGGAATCAAGATGGATCCACTCAAGCAAAGAGTGGGTTTAAGAAGCACCAGTTCCAGCATTCTTCAATAAAAACATGAGAGAAAGTGAAAACTGAACAGTGACAAGTCTGTTTCAAAGTAAAATAATATTCATGACACTGCAAGTACACTCAACAGCAAATACTATGAGAAGCCATTCACTCCCTGAGAGAAATAGGAGAGGAATAGATACTGGGTCTTGGCTGGAACAACATCTTGTGAAGCTGGGTAGATTCTACCTTGACCTCCAATACTGGGGAACAAGGAAAACAATGGTTCCTTCAACTGAAGCTCCCATTGCTGCAAAGTTCCTTTACTATAGAAAGGCTAATAGCAATTCCGAAGAAAACCACGTTTATCATGGCTGACAAGTGGGAGTCTTGGACTGTACTTCATCCCACACAACTATCCCACCAGAGCTGGTAGGGCCAGTACTACTGCTATTATGGTTGCCTGGATTTTGGAAATCAAGCATTCATCCCCTCACCAGCCCAGGGTAACTAGTACAGTAGCATGAGCCACCCCATAACTGAATGAATTCTGACAACTCCAGCTCCAGAGACTTCTGGGCAAGTCCGTAAGTGGCAAGAGCCAGAAACAAGATAGTTGTACCTCCTGCTATCTACCTGGACACTTTAACTAAAACTCAGACATATATATGTATGTATGTATCAAGTGGTTGAGGACCAAAATAAACAGGACAGTTTCCTGAGCTCTGTTCATGGAGCTCACCCAGGTCCTACAGATATAAATCTCCAATTCATTACTTAAGCCATTCTACATTTGTCACTAGATGAACACGACAAAATCAAGGATGAAGCTACATCCCAGCCTTTTCAGTCAAGCAGGACGACAAATGTTCATGAGAATAGTACATGAACCAGAAAGATGATAGCAGAAAACTTCCCATGCTCAACTCACCACTATGTGACTAAATGTTGTTCTGCTTATTTACTGTTGACTTTTAAGAGAACAGGGTAGGTATTCTGGACAGCCAAATAATGGTCCTTTACTAGAAACACATATTAAAATCACTACAAAAGCTGTTTTTTCCCCAATTACCCTTTTCCTCCCTTAGCTGAGGATAGTGGACTAGATTTAACAGGAGTAATCACTTCAGGTGAAGGACATGAAGAAAATTAAGGTGCAATGGCAGGCCTGCCATCAGTAACCATGCCCTTAAAAACACTCTGAGAAGCCAATATTCTGATAATACTCTAAGAAACCAAGAATTTATACAACCACGGTAAATTGGGCACTGCACCAAAACATGCAGGCTACTTGACTTAACATTTGTTTCAGTCAACAACATTCAAGGGAGAGGCCCAATATGTCAAGTCACCATCCCACAATTTAGAGATGACTCACTTTAACAGGAAGAACAGTGTTTCACTCTCATCTCATGGAATCCGGTTCATTTTAACATAATACCACATAGTTCTTAATATGCACCACAGAGGCAACATTGAGCTTTTACATCCAAATGCTGTGAGTGAACGGAGATAGTGTTTCCAGGGTCTTTTTCCTCATTGTCATGGTAACAGAGGGCAAAGGTGGCAATTAGGCTTTACACCTGGGTGGTTGGCATATGGGCCCAGCTTCTAAAACAAAACTGGACCACAGTCACACATGTGTGGGGAGTGACATGCATTAAGTCCATTAATAGCAATGTATGTTGTATTCTTTAATTTTATTTTGGTAATGAATTTATTATCAGATTGCTCTGCTTAGGGTAAAAGGAAACCAAGTCATATTAGAGGCAATTCTTCAGTCATTATGTCTTTGTCTTGTTCTTACCAGGAAATGTAAAGATCTCTACAACACTGTTTTTAAAGTTGTAGGCTATATCATAAGTGGTCTTGAAATTAAGATAGTGGGTTGTAGACCTTTAAGGCAAAGGAAAAAATAGCATAAGGCAAAATGAGATAAAACAGTATAGAATGTAACATATATGTCGGTGTCACACATAGAAAGGGTAAATACTGTCTTGTGATATTTTTGTTTCAATTGTATGTCTCTGTGTGTACCAGGTTATGATTTAATTGTATTTCTCTCAGTGGGTTATTATGAAAATGTTTGAAAACTACTGCTATAAAGGATACCTATCTGATTGCCCAAATAGCATTTCCCTACAAGAATGCTATTGACTTTGAGAGCTGGTCAAGTCTCCCTTCTAAGTCATCAGTTGTTATATCACAGGACTCAAAGTCATCTCTTAACCCTGTCAACTAAAATACAGTAGTGATTCCAGCCACACATTTCCAGATGCTACCTAGGAGGTGATGTTACCCTCTGTAAAAAAATATGAATCCAAAAACAAAAGGTTACTAGTTCAATTCATGCATGATGAGAAGCATTTGTTTCCACCTCTCCTTTTGTATCTAGAGTTTGACCTCCAATTAAGATCGCTTTGTAGGCCTTTAGCTGGGATATGTACACTGCTCTACCTACTTCTGCAAATTGTCTTCTGTTCCAAGCACCCATCAATCTGATACTAAATCCATTAGCAAAATAAAACGAAAGGAACACAACATACATTGCAATTAATGGACTTCCATGCACATCACTCATCTCTATTTGAATGCCTCCATAACTACCTGCGCTTTTCAATATATACCATCTGAGGAAAGAGATTTTCCCCAAAGCTAACCAAGATTCGTTATTTTAAAAGCTCCCTCTCAAAGTGAAACTAGAAATTTTTACCACCAATTTATGGTGACTGAGTATTTATTCTTTGGTGGACCTTCTACAGAAAAGATCCATGGAGGAACCATGGTTTCTAGTCTAAAGAATTTATATTGTAATATTTTTTTACTTCCTATGACTGACTTTGTGTGGACAGTGATAAACAGCTCATAATGCTTCATCTGCTATCTTTACCCACAGGATCAAGGAACAGTAAAATATTTAAAAAAAAATTAAATGAAGATTAAATCAGCTGGTAGCATCGTACTGCAGCACAATACTTACGTTTGAACTTGAGTGGGGGAACTTTTCTTATTTAGAGCAGAATCAAGTCTTTATTCTATAGATTTTTAAGTTTGCAATGACATTTTGAAAATATCAAGAGAAGTAATCTGAATTTATAAAGTAGGCAGAAATGGTAAACTTGCACTTAATTTTTTCACAAACTCCCATTTCTGGCAAGCTTGGGACCAAACTATGTGTAACTATAATTTAAAGAGGCCATAAGCTAAAAGTCATAAATACTCTTAATTATTCAGCTCTTTTCCTTCCAGAACCTAAGATAAACTGATCTCTTACTTCCGCTAAAGAGCACTAATGGACAATTAGTTAGAGATAGAGAGCAACCCTTAAAGTAGTATTTTTACAACAGAAAATCACACAAGTCGCTCAACCATTTACTTTTTTATACAATAAAAATGTCAAGGACCAAAAACTGGGCACAAAGGAAGAGAAAAATGGAAATGGAGAATATCACACTGTATGCTTAAATGATAAGAACAAAGAAATATGAGAGGAAAGACCATTTATTTTTCAAATGGAAAAATTGCTCAGATGAGTAAAAGGCCACAGAGTAGAAGGTCTGAGGGGATAATCCAGGTAGACTGCACATTGTGAGTGTGTAATAAAAATTATCCTAAGGGAGAAAAAAACACCTGCTAGATGTTGGGTAAGGTAAACAAATAAGAAAAATGAGGCCAAATTTGCAAGAGACACCAATACCAATACCAAGTAAGCTCTCTTTTGTTATTGTTTCAGTTTTGGGGTTGTTTTTTTTTTTTTTTTGGCATGCTAAAGTAATAAATTAGCTATTAATAAGTAGGAACATTTGAAGATTAGTTTTACTAAATTAATAACAAAAAAAATCTATGTATGTACATCCAAACACACACATACCTAGTGGGAAAACATTAAGGAGATTCCCGTGCCTCAAATACATTTTGAGCACACAAATTAGGAGATTCTAGATTCAAATAATAACAAATACAAAGGTCATTCTAAAATTAATGAATAAGCTAGATGTAGATAAATCAATAGCATCAAATGGGCACTGAGCAAGGATAATACTGTGCCCTGAATATGTAACTTAACCTGCCCTCAAAGTGGCCATTTTCAAAGTACTGAAAAACACTGGCAATGTGAATCAGTCACAAAAAGCAAGTATAAAAGCAACATTGGTAACCAAAGACAGACAAGGAAAATATGTATAAAAGGGTAAGATCACCCAAAAGCCTAAGCCCCAGGCGGTTAATTGAACATCTTATATCTGGGCTTCCTGTGAGGTTAAATAAGCATCTGTAAGTGCAGTAACCAGAATACGCAATCTATTCAGATTGTCAAAAAGCTTTTGATAAATGTCATGGCAAAAACTGTCTAAGAGGGTGCCTGGGTGGCTCAGTGGGTTAAGCTGCTGCCTTCGGCTCAGGTCATGATCTCAGGGTCCTGGGATCGAGTCCGGCATCGGGCTCTCTGCCCAGCGGGGAGCCTGCTTCCCTCTCTCTCTCTGCCTCTCTCTCTGTCTACTTGTGATCTCTCTCTGACAAATAAATAAATAAAATCTTAAAAAAAAAAACTGAGTTTTTAAGTAAACATGAAATTCAGAATATGTATTTACATAAGCATGGAATTATCTTAAATAAAGTAAACAATAAGTAAAATGTAGATGTGGAAAAGGCAGTTGAACATTTTATAAACTTTGACTATGGAATTCAAAGTGTCATCTGAACATCCTTTAGAGTTCACTATCCTTTTCAAGTTATAAAATACCAACCACAGCATCATGAAATCTAAAGAGCTAGGATGGCTGCCCATATAATACTGATTAAGAAACTAAGATTCAAGGAGGATTAATCATTGCTTAAGGTTAAAACAGGAAGATTTTATAGAATGTATAATTAAAACCAAAGTTACCATATAAGTTCCCCTACAGCATGTGTTGAATATTGTACATCACTTATAATAAGGAATAGAAGAGTAGGTACTTAAAAATAACCTTTGTAATATGGTCCTACAAAAAAAGGCTTTAAACATCTCAATGTGTTGTGGCTACAAAGATACCTAAAATGCTGGGCATCGACAGAAGTGCTTTGAATCTAACCTTGAAGATTACCAGCGTATAACAGCTGGATATGGGAGAATATGCCTACAAAGGAGATATCAGGGAATAATAAAGGCATAGGAAAAAAAATCAGGAGGGCATGATGCCATGGAAAATAAGGCCAGAAAAAGCATTTCAAAAAGAAGGAAGTGAGCAGCAAGATCAACCGTCCAAAGAGATCTCAATAAGAGTTTGGTAAAGTGATAAAGATCTCTGATACAGACAAGGTGATCTGGTGAATATATTGGTGAGGAAATGGAAATGGAAAAGATAAACATCTCTGGTGAAATTTGAGTGTAGTTGGGAAAAGAGAGGGGGTAATAATAGCCAACAGCATTTTCTATATTTTTATAAATGACACTAAAATTCATCAAAGCTGGGAAGCTGGCTCACCCATGACTCCTCCGCCATCCTCCATATCTATTTGATTATTATGTGGTATAGTTTATACCTCCACCCTCGTGAATATATTGTCTTACATTCATCTTCCAATGACTCACCAACAGTTACAGGGTAAAATTCAATCTCCTTAGTTTAGGATTTATGACTTTTTATAATCTGACCGAAATTACCCATCTAACCTTACTTCTTATTTCCACCCAAAGATGCAGTTAAATGAGTCAGGTTTTTATATTTCTCCAGGCTTTCTTGTACACTGTTAACGTTTTCTAGAATGTTAACGTTTTCTAGAATGTTTTCTAGAACATTTCCTAGAATGTTCTCCAATACAACCATTTTCCCACCACTGCCACCCCTGCCCACCTTCATGTACCACACTCCTACTATTCACTTTTCAAATCTCCATTCCAGTATTATCTTTATGAATTCTCCCTTGACCTACTATGTTCCCATAGTAACCTTTTTAGTACCTTCTTAAGTTATGAATACTCACAGAATTCTTTTGTATTTGAGATCCCAGGAGCCCATAGGTGTCTTGACAGTAAACACCCTATATATTTTCATCTGTATGCTTCACACATAGTTAGCATTAATAAATGTTTTTAAATAAATGAAAGGACGGATTTGTTACTAAGGACATAGTACAAACCCAAAGTATAACTAGCTTTAGATTAGGTCATAGGTAGGCAATACATAATTGGCTAACTACGGGAAACTAGTGATTTGTGGGTCACAGGTGAACTTAACTCCTTGAAGATTTTATGTATTTGAAAAGTAAGAAGAATCACTTTCTGATATTTTAAAAGTTCACTGAATTACCATTCAATTTGGTGACTCTCTTCACTGACCTCAGCTTGTCCACATTAAAAACAAGAATCACCTAAAAATGCACTCCATACCTACAATATCCACAGCACTAACAAGGATATAAAGTTATAAATAATACATTCCTTGCTCCCACAGTTCATAATCTGGTAGGGGATTTAAGACATGTGGAAATATATACTGCTTTGAGCCATCTTCCAGTGCCACTTAAGCAATAAGTGCCTTATAAAAAGCAAAAAAAAAAAAAAAAAAAAAAAAAGTATATAGAATGATCCTGTATTAAATAAATGGCTTAGTGAATGTCCCTAAAATGAAACCATTTCTAGTATTCAAAGCCAAAGAATCTCTTGACTCCAGAGAAGGATGATCTTTCCTGTTTTAAACAGGTTTTAAGTATCCTCCTACTTAGGGCTAGTAAAATTGCCACAAGTTAAATTGCTTTGCCTATCTTTCTAACATCCAATTGAAAATGTATAATAGACAACACTGGAAATTAAAAACAAATAAGCAAGTAAACAACTTTTTTAAAAGGATTCAGTTAAAGTGTTTTAAAACTTACAGAACAGTTTTGGCCTGTTCTATTGCTTTGCAGGATAGATGGTTGAATAGAAATTTAATGTTTATTTGTTTTTTGTTTGTTTTGTGGCTCATTCAGAAAACTTGGTTTACTTTTACATCTGTTTAAATACCCCAAAATTAGCAGTTTTTTTTTTCTTCCTTAGAGCTTATCTGTTATTAGGGGTTTTGTTGTTTTTCTCACTGAACCCCCAAACTCAATGTCTGTTAACATAAGACAGGAAGAGGTGATGTAGGGTAGGAGGAAATTCTGAAATAATAAAATCTCTATTCTATTCTCTATATTTAAACTTCAAAAGAATAAAAGCAGCAAAATTATCCATTGGTCAAACTGTTTTCTAGTATCCTTGGCTCTTAGACAAGTATCTACACCAATAATTGTCAAATTGGGGAAGGGTCATTTGAAAAGACCCCAGGGGTGGTGATTTGATCTCTACTTCCTCCACTTTCAGAATCGTTCTTATTCAGGCAACAGATGTATTGCAAGTGTAGTGACTCACCTATTCTCTTTTTAACAGTGATATTTTTATTCTTTGGACTTAAAATTTTATTTCAAGCTGTGGAAAAACAAACAGACAACAACAACAACACACACACACACACACACACAAAACCAAACAAAACCATGACCATGGATCAATCTAAAAGTCCAGGCCCAATTATTTTAAGAGGAGATTCTTTACTACCCATAAACCTGCTTTTTTTTTCACCATAATTCCCAGTCAGACCTGTTGTAAGCATGGGGAGAATACCTCAGAAAAACTTACTAACAGCTTCCCTCTTTTAGGATGGAGTATAAAAGGCATCTAGTTTGTAGTAGGGCCATAGACCTTGCAAGACTTTGAATTTTGGCTTAATCAAGGATTTTCCAGAAATCTGAACTGGTTATGCATCTTTTAAAAAAGAGAGAGAGAGAGAGAGAGAGAGAGAGAGAAGCATCCAACCAACTAGCTCTGTAAACCAAGGGAAAAACAATGATCTTAAGAGATGCCTTCTGGGATCATTGTTTCACATCTTAAAACGAGAAGACTGGCGGGGGGGGTGGGCGGTGTGGAACAAGTCACAGAAGTCTTGGATCATTCGAACTGTTCTAACTGATGAATCTTCTTCAAGGAAAAAAGTGGGCTCCATTTCTGTTTTTAACAATCCAGAGTGTGTGTAATAGTGCAACTAATGACAACCTTCCCGTTATTCTCACTTAAGAGGAAACCCTATAATAAGAGCTTCCCAAAATGTCAAATAATACTTGTCTCATAACAGGGCTTCTTTGTTCATTCACCATGTCTTTTTTGATATGCACAGATAATAAAAGTTCATGTAAAACTAAAGGTAATATAGAGCAGAAGCCAACACTAATTCTGTATAAATATGTCTGATTAATAAGAGTGCCATTGTTATGGTTATTTCATAATGTCACGATTGTTACAAGAACAGAGGATAGAAGTACTCTTACTCTCACTGTTTTTGTTCATCCTCTGTCATCCAACCAGTTTGTGAATTTTTGTTCAATGGGGAAAATGAAGGATAGATTTTTGTCCATTAATTATTTCTGTTTCATTAGTTCATCTCATGAGCTGTGAAACTAGCTTTAAATTCATGGGAAAAAATTAAGGGTTTTATTCTAAAATTAAACCTCATATCCTCTTAAAATGAACACAAGCTCCACACTTAATTTCTAGGCTCTCTCTTTCCCATGCACAACTACTACACTGCTCTGATGTTCAAGAGCACCTGAAAGATAAAATTTAGCATGACAGCACTAGGATCTGGCTAGAAGCTTAACATGTTAAATAAGCAAAGTTGGAGGATGGATTCAGTTCCAAAAATTAGAACCTCACCCTGGTGAAGAAATAAGTAGAGTATATGGATCTTTATTGGAAAGGAAACAGGAAACAGGTAATAGAAATCAGAATACATTCATGGCAAGCAAGTCAGGCTGTAGATTTTGAAGATGATTCTAAGGCTGGTAGGTAAGTTTACTTTGCTTTTCTCTTTAAATTCTTATCTCCCAGATCCTGGCCTCCCCCCTTGGGGCAGCAGTATAATATAAAAACTTAACAGTCGATCTTAAATTTAGCTGACATTTTTATATCCTTCACAACATACTCTTTAGATTGCACCCAAGAAGGAGATTATTAAATAGTAGCAAGAGACTAGTTACCAGACCATTTTGACCGAACAAAAAAAGCACTACGCCTTCTCGCTGACAAATCTAACAACATTTATACAATCATTATAATCAATTTCATAAATAAAGGGCTATTAATGACTAGGGGGAAAAAAGGAAAAAAATTCTATTTCTCCCAGGTCCCTTCACCGGCTCCTCAAACCCCACATTAGATTCAGCAGTGGAGGAAGCTATGCATGAAAAAAGAGGACTCAGCTGAACAGGAGTCTCCTGTGAAACAGATTCTGTCAGTCAGAAGGCAAGGACACATTTCTGTGATTATTTCAGCCTATTTTTTTGTAGTAATTAGCCAGAGTTCCATTTTGCTGGGGTTGGCATCGCTCACAGCTCTCTTATTTTTTTTTTTTTTTAATTTAGGCTTTTCTTTCCTTTTTATAAAGTAAATTTACATATTTTCAGCCTCTCAATCCCTTCTATGTTTTATTTATGAATATAGCCCTTCTTGATGGTAACTTTAATGTGAAAGAGGTAGTAATTAATGTCCCAATCTGCTAGGTTAATCCCTTTCCACACTCTCTACAGAGAAGTTTAAGGTAAGTAACAGTTTACAGTCAATATTAGGTTTAATTATGCTTAATGAGAGTTAGTGTCTCTGTTTACTAACTGCATTTAGGTATGTGGATCCTAGATGAGTTTTCCCTTGGCCTCATTCTGATTTGTTAATAGTGCCACTGTGTACTGTATACTCAGTGCTTAAATCTATAAAGCTGCTCCTGGAGAACAAAGCAAGTAAGGCACCTGTTTCAGTTGAGACACCATTAAATGAGTGGAGCCTGAACACAGCAGCATCATTCTTTGGGAAGGGAGCTATTATTTTATAATGCTTTCCAAACAGATCCATTTGAGAGGCTAATTATTGCCTAATTTCAGGTCCTGGGTAAGTCTATACATATACAAAGCTGTTTCAAACTAAGTATAATCATCAATAGTGGTAGCTATAAAATTTTAGAGTATTAAACACTCCTAAGACTTTCTGTATTAATCCTTCCATTTCCATTCTATTTCACTTGTGAAGATCTAAAACTCCCTTGACAAGTCACTCCCTTGTCCTATTTTTTCCTCCTAATAAACATCCTTTGTCTTAATTTGGTACTTAACTTTATTACAGCATATAGGACACAACTGAGCTACAGAAATAAGTACCAAAACAAGGACTGAGACCTAAAGAAAATCATGTAGTGACACAAAGAAAATTTAATACACATATTTTTTAAAGGATCACTTTTTTGCTACGTTTGTGTTGTGGATAAATTCTGAATACAATTGATGATATAGTTTCTCTAAGTCTATTGATAGACCAGACAATGCAAAAAGCATTTATTGAGTACCTGATCTGAGCCAAACACAAAGATGAAAAAGTCATATTTCCCTCCCTTAAGAAGCTTACCATCTAGGAAAGGAGACAGGCACAAGTAAAACTATGGTATAGTGTGGTAAGTGTTATAGTTATGTGAGCAAATGTGAAGGAAACACTAAGGAACAACGTGTTGATTCTGCCTTGGAGGATAAATAGAGCAGTTTTCTGGGCCACATGAAGGCCATAACAGGCTGACTGAAGTGTAAGAGCAAAGGCATAAAACATGGGAGGACACAGTATGTTAAGAAGACAGCAAATGGGGGCATCTGGGGACTCAGAGGGTTAAGCCTCTGCCTTTGGCTCAAGTCATGATCCCAGGGTCCTGGGATCGAGTCCTGCATCGGGCTCTCTGCTCAGCAGGAAGCCTGCTTCCTCATCTCTCTCTGCCTGCCTCTCTGCCTACTTGTGATCTCTGTCAAATAAATAAATAAATAATCTGAAAAAAAAAAAAAGAAGACAACAATGGTGCAGTGTGGGTGGAAAGAGTTGTGTGCTAAAGGAAAGAAGGTGAGGCAAGATAGGAATAGTGGGAAAGAAGTTTGGAAATTAGGGGCTCAGGAAGTAGACAGGACCAAATCAAAAATAATTTTCAGTGTCATCCTGTATTAGCTTTTAAGTAATAGGACGAATAAGAAAAGGTGAATAGGTATCTTCATCAAATAAGGAGGAGGTCAGTATAAAACCTGAAAATTAAACTGAATTTTTCTCAGCATACTTATCTCTGAAAACTATTTTCAAATTTCATAATCTCTATGATGTATTTACAAGCCCTTACATTTAGTTCAAAGAATTATTTTTTTGCCATGAGAAAATAAAATTCCTAAAATGTGTCTATCTAAGAGATTGTTTTATTATATATTAATAGAAGCTACTGGGGGGAAGAGCTAGTAGATTCATATCCCAGGACAGTCTGGGATATCTGAAAATGATTAATGTACTTAATAAAATAAAAATTTCCTTACAATTTCAGAAATTTTCTGTCTTGTTAAGAATTCTACAATTAGTTGTACATATTGCCTTTACTTTGGCTTTTAGAAAATAGAGGTAAACATCTCCTTAAAAATCACAAATAATGGGTCTAAAAGGAAAAGAATACAATCTAAGCTATATACTTAATCAGAAAAAAAATTCATACATCTGGATGTCTTTCTGCACTTAGCTAAACTGACCTTTCTGCTATGTCCTTTTTTTTTTTTTTTTTTTTATTTGGCCTTTTTAATAGGTGGATTTGGGCTTACAGAATGTAGATGTTTTACAGTTTCTTGCTTTTTATTCCATTTAATACATTGAAAACCATTTTGAAAAGCATCTAATTTCTAAATGTTCATTGTGTTCCTTTTCTGAATTAGGCAATCCTCAAATCTTCTCAGAGTTCACCTATTAGTCATGATCAGAAGTAGAAAATAATTTTTTCAGTGACATTTTTTTTTTTTCAGATTATTTTTTTTTTAATTTTTTATTTTTTATAAACATATATTTTTTATATACATATATTTTTATCCCCAGGTCTGTGAATCACCAGGTTTACACACTTCACAGCACTCACCAAATCACATACCCTCCCCAATGTCCATAATCCCACCCCCTTCTCCCCAACCCCCTCCCCCGGCTATGTCCTTTTTATTTCAGTACGTTAAGCTACGACCATCTGTGAAATGCACCGGACCAGTTTATATTCTCCCTCATCATGCTACTTTGAACCGTCTAGATGACTTTTAAATTACTGTCAGACACTGGGCATTCATAGGTAGGTACTTACCTCTCTACCTTTGGTCAAGGGAAAGTGAAAAGCTTAGATTCAAACATAATAAAGTCTCTGTCACCCTGATAAACATATTTAAAAAGTCACTCTCCTCCTGATAGCAGAGTTATATAAAATAAGAATGATCTTGGGCGCCTGGGTGGCTCAGTGGGTTAAGCCGCTGCCTTCGGCTCAGGTCATGATCTCAGGGTCCTGGGATCGAGTCCCGCATCGGGCTCTCTGCTCAGCAGGGAGTCTGCTTCCTCCTCTCTCTCTCTCTGCCTGCCTCTCTGCCTACTTGTGATCTCTCTCTGTCAAATAAATAAATAAAATCTTTAAAAAAAAAAAGAATGATCTTAGTGTTAAATCACAGAAAAATTTTTATGGGTATGTATAACATATTTAATGTAGTGGTAAAAATATGCATAAATACACTTGACTATAGTATGCTTATGCAAGTTAGCTATTTCTTATATTTGACTATAAGTATTATATAGTCAAATATAAGAAATAGCTAACTTGCATAAGCATGCTATAGTCAAGTATATATATAATATACATACTTATATAAGTATTATACTATATAATACTTATAGTCAAATATAAGAAATAGCTATTATATATAACATATTTATATATAATATTTAATAAATACAATAGATAAATATATATATATAAACACACATACATACATTTACACTTCAGCATTTATTCCTAAAAGTTAAAGGAAAAAAATACTTAAACTGTTTTCATAACACAAATTCTAACTGAAATAAAATGTCTTTAAAAACTGTAATTAATGGCTGCTGTGTCAAACAGTGAGCCAAAGGGTCAAACCTTATAATTCACAGTTTGAGAGGTCATAGCTCAAATGATAACTTTAAAAAACTGATTATCTGTGAGTAATTTGACAAATCCATCTAATATACTCTGAATGCATATAAAATCTTTTTGAGAGTAAAAAGGATGTATGTCCAAGTGGACAGCTGATGGAAGAAATGGCCTTTTTACTGAACAAGGCTGAAGTCCAGCATAATGACTTGGAATGCCTTTGAATGAGCATGCACGTCTGGAAGGCCGAACAGTCCACACATCCAAAGGGAACATAATGAACAATCTGATCAGAGACAAAAATATTTCACACACATGTCCAAAGAGCGGAAGGAAAAATATACATTTCTATCACCTACTCCTTTATCACTATTTACTACAACCCAGTTCACAGGTAAACTCTGGACTATTCATAAACAATCTTTTTAAGAGATAATATTTTGTCATTTAAAAAATTCCCATGATTTTTCAATCTGCGATCTGAAACACATTGAGGTCACTTACCCTCATATCTAGTAAGCCAGGTTTACAAAGCTGGCTTCTTTCTGATTCACCTTGAAAGCAAGTATTGCTTTATCTATCTTCATCCCAAGGCCACCCACCCCATGAAACATAATCTGAAATAATTTGGCCAGCCTGCATTTTTAAAATCTACAAGTGATCTATGATTCTTAATATGGCAGGTCATTGAAGATAATTTCTCCACTATAAACTCCCTAATTCATACCAGAATTGAGAAATCCAGCAAAATATGCCATTTTATTATATATCTATGTTTGTAATGCTTATTTATGTGTTTATTATATTTTCCTATTAGACAGTAGGACCCACAAGAATAAGGGCTATGTCTCTATTGTTCAGAAATTATATCTAGCACCTGGAAAGTTGCTGGCAGAGCAGACATCTACTAAATATCTATTGGAGTTTGGAAAGAAGGCATGGTGAGAAAGAAGATGGGAAGCCCATGGTTAGTTAATCTTTTCTCCATTATTTGTATAGCCGTGAGGTGTAAAATCTTTAAAAAAATGTACATTCTATTTTTTTTAAAGATTTTATTTATTTATTAGAGAAAGAGAGCAGAAGCAAATGGGGAAGGAAGCAGAGGAAGAAGGGAGAAGCAGGCTCCCCACTGAGCAAAGAGCCTGACGACAGAGAACCCGACAAGGGGCTCAATCCCAGGACCCTGGGATCATAACCTGAGCCAAAGACAGACACTGAATAGACTGAGCCACCCAGGCTCCCCTCAAAAAATGTACATTCTATTTAGTCAGTTTACCTACCCAGCAATTCTCTGATCCATCGATCTATCCCAGAAACCACAAAGATTTAAAATGTCTTCCGAAAGTACATACTTGCAAGATAAAAGAAAATAAATGAAAATGGAAATTACAGTAGGAAATAAGATATTTATATATGTATACATGTAAAGAAAATTAAGTCATAGGAAAGGAAGGGAATTTATTTTCACAATTTCTTTAAGTTAATCTTATTATAACCACTACTGTAATGCTCTTTTTAAAAAAATTTTTTTGAAGATTTTATTTATTTGACAGAAATAACAAGTAGGCAGAGGTAGGCAGAGAGAGAGGAGGAAGCAGGCTCCCTGCTGAGCAGAGAGCCGATGCAGGGCTTGATTCCAGGACCCTGGGATCATGACCTGAGCCGAAGGCAGAGGCTTTAACCCACTGAGCCACCCAGGCACCCCTACTGTAATGCTATTATTGTAAGAAAACACTTAGAGAATATTTACTAGTCCCTCATCTGGCCATTCACTATAACAACCTCTACATAACCAGGTTCCTTATATCATAAGCCATAGTTGAGTCTCTTGGAAGAGAAAAATATTCAGTTAAAATAAAATGTAATAAGTAAGTTATAACAGTAAACACATAGGCTCTCGTGAGAGAACAAAGCAGAATTCTTCTCTGAATCAGCAAAAATGCTTGCATGGTAACTGCATTACTTTGATGCCACTATGTCCTATTCCGAGAGACTTTTCTGATACACATAAACACTCCTGTCTCTTGATATAAAGGGAAATATAGGCTTTTAAATGTTACTGGTACAAATGAGGTCTGAACATGTAAATCACTATTATCATAAGAAAACACATTTGAAAAATATGCTTTTTCTTGTAAGTGAAAGCCTAACTCTGATTCCACTTAGCCTGGTAATACACTTCTGTCATTCCATTGGACCAGCCCACACATACTGGGTTCTTGATAGGTCCTGGGCTTGGCCATCTGGCCCTTTATTTACTTAATTCTTTTTTAATACTGACAAGTGTATTAGTAACACTTCCTTGATCACTGATAAATATAGAGCCACCACACAACCAAGATTTTCCCTAATTTTGAAAGTCACTAATTAGTGTGGGTAGAGGTTGGGGAGTATTACAAAGATACGTTGAGCAGTACTACAATAAGTAATCTAATCCTAAGAAGAAAGCATGTAAATCTGTTTCCCACTTCATTAGAGGAATAAAAAACATCTTGTCATCACTAAAGGATACAAAGAGAGACCTGGATATTAGGGGGATGGTAGATAGGGAGGAAGAATGAAAGCAGCATTTAGGCAGGAAACAGAAATCTCCTATATATCTTGGACAATGTTCATGGTTTTCTTGATATCTTTTGATTGATCTATTTAGCAGTATGTTTCATGAATGTAGTTTATTCATTAATAAACACAAGCTTGCAAAGGAAATGAGGTAAATGAATCCTATTGAGAGAAACTGATCATTCTACTGGTACTTAAGTTATACAGCAGGCAACTCTGGAAGCTGCCTTAATCTTTTCAAACCAGTAAGGTCTCAATTACTTGAGCTTGCAAAGTAAAATGTGAGCTTAAAGGTGAGAATGCAGTTTCCAAAAGGACTAAAAAATCATTTAGAGAGAAGGTTATGGTGAAACTATAAGTACTCAACCTGGAAATTTATATATATTAAGTCCATTAGAAAACATTTATTTTTAGGGTTTTTCTTTCCCCCCTGTTGGATCAGAGATAGTCTAACAGGTTTAATTTTCTATAAGGTTTAGATTCTTCAAAGAACACTACTGGTCGTTGTGTGTTCACACCAGCATGAAGTTTAAAAAATCAACTCCAACTTCCCAAAACTAAAGAATCTAACTGTATAAGGTTTGGTCAGTTGTCCTCATTTCTGTGATCAAACAGTGTCACATGAAGCAAAAAGTCTTTTAAGACTATTTTGGGTTTCAGTCTACCTCCTTTATTCATCAACATTTTGGGGAAAATGATGATATTCTCTTATAGTACTGACTCATATAACTAAAATTTCAATGAGAAACTTTTAAAGCTGTGAATTGTGACGTAGGTATTAGTATTTCCTTGACCAAATCCTGGAACTAATGAATAAAAGTTAATTGGTTTGTATATGGAAGTAAATTGGTAAAAGGCAAATGGATATAATTAACAAGGGGGGAGGGAAGTACATTGTTTAATATGTAGTTGATGAATTGGCAAAGAAGTGTGGCATGTCTTATTTACCAGTATTTGAAAAAAAGAATTATAGATGCTTTGGTATACAAATAAATGCAGGTATAGAAACATAATAGAAACTTTGTGCTACAGGGGAACTTAAACTTCTCTGGGCAGTGATCAGCTAAGGAACAGAGATAGTTACAATGCAATGATTAACTACCCGAAAAATCTATTATTCATAGCAGGTATGTAAGCAGTCAGGGCAGCAATGTTGGTGGCCCCTACTCATCAAGCAGCTTGGCCAGTACAAACTGGATGTCTGGAACCAGACAATAACACAAAAACAATGAAACCTATAGCCAGCTAAAGAAGATTCAGCGCAATCCATCTCCCAATTTTAAATAGTACCAGAAATCTCCACTGACAGAATGCATCCCCTTGAGATTAGCATAATTGTGTTTATAAGATGTTGACCAACATTTACCTCTATATATCTCACTATGCATAACAACATGCCTGAAACAACTATCTAGAAATTCCCAGCATATTACCAAAAAAAAAAAAAAAAAAGTGATTTTAACATTAGTTGGCAGAAATTTCTGTTGATAGGTATGGCCATCATGTCATTATATGAACAGATGGTCAAAATGTGTCCATTTCACTGACAGTGCATTATGTGGGTCTATTTATCCCTTAACAACCAAACCAAACAAAAGCACAACACAGAAGAAGCCATTGTGCCTTCCCTCATTTGGTTGGCAGCTTCATCTATGAAATATGAAAATAAAAATGCAACACAGACTATAATTCCTGCATAGTACATTTAATCAAATAATTAAGCATTCATATCAAAAAGTTACCCTGATGTTTGTTAAGATGGAAAAATACATAGAATCTTTAAAATTTTTTTAACTCCATGACCATCAGTAAAGGGAAAATAGTCACATTTTTTGATCTTTAGGTTTTTTAAAAATCTAATCAAGAGTTTATAGGAAAAAAGCAAATTACTATTCTTTATTGCTAATCAGGTCTTTTAATGAAAACTCAGGAAAAAAACATTGAGAAAAAGTAAATCCCCATATTAAAGTCTACTTCCCTTTGAAATAGAGGTGCTCCCTCTCTGTATTTAATACTTCTACTGAATAATTTTTAGATATTCCAGCTGAAATATTCATAACCAGATTAATTAACAGTCTAACAGATATCCAGTTGCAAACTACTACATTTTATACCATGAGATCTCTTGAAATATATACACACACACATACAGGCTGCTATCTGGATACTCAATACGGTAGCCTCATCTCTAGAAACAACCTAAAATATAGTTTACCTTGATTTTGTGAAATAAAAATAAAAATATCATGAGAAAAAGGCGAGACTAAAAATTATGAATATATTTCTATCTATAATAGCTAGTAGTAAAACAATAGCTGAGAACTATATTGCTAAAATGCATCTACACATGTGGCTATGGAAACTTCTGTGCAAGAATAATGCTGTTACCCATCTTCAAAAAGAGCTGATGAAGTATGAGGATTAAGAGTACATCTTTAGTACTTATGTACCTTAAAATATTGCCGAGTATTAATTTTTCATCAAGTTGTCATTTTCTCTGACATTTGGTTTTATTAATCAAGGCATTTATCATTAATTTGTAGAAAATATCGTAATTAAGCCAAATAAAATAAAATCCTTAAAAGGTTAAAATTAGAAAGCAGGTGAATTAGAACTTTGACATTACCCTGTTGACATACTGGAGCATTTTGAAAGCATGGGAATCAAGTTTTTTCAGGGAGTTAGGTGCCTCAATCTTGGGCTGGCTGGTTTAAAAAATGTTATAAAGATTTGATTTAAAGCTCTCTGACAGTTTTGACATTCAGGTGAAAGTACTGCTGCTGCATTTGGAACAATTTGCATATCCCACTGCTAAACGGAATGTTTGAGGTGTGCACTGGTGTAAAGAAATTAAAAACAAGCTATCACACATGCTTAAGTGTATGTATTCACAAAACTGATGGTTGGATCAGCACCCCATCCCCCTCCAATGTAATCTGTGATTTACTCTTCTATAATAAATTACCCTACCACGTTATTCTCGCTGGAAGATCTAACCATGCATGTAAGAAGCAAAGTAATTATAGCCCCCTCTTGTCTCAGAAATGTTCTTCAATCCCTATGAGCTCTTTATACACAATGCAGCAACACAAGTCTATTGTATACGTCTTGCCTGAAATTCTGGACTTTTGACTAAAAGTAGCCATGAAATCTCATCTGCATGATTTCCTGCATGGTTTTTTGCTTGTAACCAATGCATTTTTATCTTGTACAGTTAGTTGTAAAGCTCTTCCTGAGGAGGAATGGATGCCGACTTTTTGGCTTTGAGTCAATATGTCTATTTAAGAAAAGGGCAAGGTATAAAATCAGAAGAGTTCCAAACTGATTTAAAAAATAGGGAAGGACCCTAATACATTTCCATATAGAAGAAAGAAGTACAGCAACACCCAATTAGACTGAAACATTCTGACATGATGTTAGGGTTCTTCTTTTTTTATTTATAATTTCAGATTTTTTTTAGGTAGACATAGAAAAAGATATTTAATGTGTTAAAGGGCAATAAAGACCTGAGGCAGTAAAGCCAAGGCCTTAAATATTATGAAACTTTTCAAGAAGACAAAAGTCTTTCAAGAAAATATCACTGGACATAACCTTCAGTCTTCAGAGTCTCAAAGGGTAATCCTTAATACTTCTTTTTGTGTGACTGTAAAAAGGAAATACTTAAAATTAGAAATCTTCCAAGGAAGCAATTAAGATTTCCATAGCATGTCTATAACTCGTCATGAAAAGTAGGTAGCTGGGTTTGTGTGTGTCAACTAGCATCTACAGTTTTCAAAAGGAAAAAAAAAAAAGACTACCACATTCATTTCTGTATATGCAGTACGAGTACATAGTAAAGTATGACACGAATATATGATTTAAATCACTATTTGAACAGGGTTTAGATGTAGACCAGGGTATTTATTACAGTACCATCAGAAGCTTTCTTAATTTACACAAAGTTTTTACATTTATTTTTGCAATTGAAAAAAAAAAAAACTAATCCCAAATAGATTTATCCCATGTCTTTGTCTATTCTTAATTATCAGAGATTTTGCAAAGATCTATTGTGTATAATATACTGGTAAGTACTGATGAGTTAGGAAAAATAAAAACATAAAACACAGGTCCTATCCATAAAATAATGAGTGAGGCTAAAGAGATTTGCATAAAGGAAGATAATGCAGAAAATGAAAAGTAAATTGATGGAATGAAATAGGGAGCAGAGGGTAATATGTTCAATATAGCTTGAACTGGGATCGAGTACGTAATGCACTGACATTAGAACATGGCTTTATGTTTCCTCTCTCAGCAAGCAAGGCTATTATTGTAGGGTCCTACTCAGATTTGGACGCAGGAATGTCAAACAAATGGATGAGTCACTTTTAAATTCTTTTTTATTCACATGCATTTGATAGTATATACTCAAAGCTAGTACTGGGAGCAGTAAAGTAGGCAGGATGTTGAGGTACCTTTAAACCCAATTTGGTGAGTTTCAATATAAAAAAATTAACTAGAAACAATTCTCCTCTTAAAAATTGAATTTGGTATTTTATGTCCTTGGAAAGTTATCCCTCTAATTTTGCTATGAAATTTCAATGATGACCTTGATGTCATATTTACTAATAATCTCCACAGAGATTCAGCCATTCAAAATCTCAAAAGCAGTTTTACTAATGGAAACACATACATAAACAAAAAAACAATCTCATCAGCTAGTGCATCTACAGTAAAAAAAAAAAAATGAAAAAGATCTAAGGATTTTAATTGATTGGATCTTTAATATGCATAAATAATATCTTAGGAAGGGAAAACAAAGAATCAAACAGCAAACTATACCAGTAAACCAAAACAAACCCAAGTTTAAGCTGTACTAGTAAATGGGATTGAGGAAAGGAAGGTGCAAGTCCTGTTATAGTCAGGATACATGAGTAATATACATTACTCTGCAACATCAAACTTGAGAAAATCAAAATCTTCTAGGAGTGTGATTAGAACCCTTAATCATTGATAAACAGACAATAACTAGAAATAGAAAAAAAATGTTCAGATTATGGGGATGAGGTAGAGATATTTAATTTGGAGAAAATTAATTTGGCCATTACATGATATATTATAAAAGTAATTTTTATTTATCTATTATCTCCCCCAGTAGAATGGCAGTGCCATAAGGGCAGACATTGTTTTTTTCCACTGTATTCCCAATTTCATGAAGAGTGTCTACCATATACTAAGATCAATGAATATTTATTGAATGAAAGAATGAACAACCTGAACAACTCTAAGACAAGCACTAAGTCTGCATCCATTTACATATAAAGAAATTCAGACTTAGTGAAATTAAATTTTATATACTAAACTTTGCTCTTTCACAACTACAAACTTCTACAACCCATTGTTTAGTCTGCCATTCAATACTCATTCTAGTAGTGGAAAACAAACAATAAGCATGTAGGTTGTTGAACTTATAATGTCATATAATTAGTACCATAAGTGCCAACAGTAAGGTAATGGCACTGAGAGTGACATGGGCGGATATTTTAAATTGGTTTGGACAGGAAAGCTTCTCAGAGGAGGTGACAATAAGGCAAGTGTGCATGAAGTGAAAGAGTCAAAAAAGTATCTAGAACAAAAAGTATCTAGGGGACTAGATGGACTATTATAAGAGGTAAATGAGTTAATATATATTACTTTGCTTTGTACAATGCACACAGCAAACAATATTCTCAATATGTATTATTTTCTTATATTGCTATTATTTTATAAATAATGAATTTCCCCCACTAAAACGTAAATTTTTTTTTAAAGATTTTATTTATTTATTTTTCAGAGAAAGAGAGTGAGCACAGGCAGACAGAGTGGCAGGCAGAGTCAGAGGAAGAAGCAGGCTCCCTGCGAAGCAAGGAGCCCGATGTGGGACTCGATCCCAGGACGCTGGGATCATGACCTGAGCCGAAGGCAGCTGCTTAACCAACTGAGCCACCCAGGCGTCCCGAAAAATGTAAATTTGTTAAAGACATTCATTTTTCTTTCCCTGTGGCTCCTTAAATAATGCTTAGCAAATATTCAATAAAAATGTACATAACTGAAAACAGGAAGACACAATTATCAGTTCATTAGTTAGAAAAAGTAAACAGACTATATGAATATGAAAAATGTCATCATATTTCATATGTCTGAGACAATCTAACTGTTAAATCAATGTCATCTAATCTTCTCTGGGTTTAAAGAAAGATAGAAAAGATAAAAAAATGACTAGAGTCAATAAGTTGTAGATTAAAAAAAGGTAAAAAAGAATCAGAAAAAAATAAAATTACCAATATTAGGCCACTATCTTGACCATTTACACACTCTGTCTGCCTCCATCAGATTAATATATTTTTCTAGCACAAAGATTCTACCACACAGTTTCCAATTCATTTCAGTGTTCTTAATACAAGCACAGGGACTGGTGTATAGCAAACATTCAGTAAGTCTTTTTTGAACTAAGTTGAACTAAAATTATCGTTAATAGTTCAAATGCTTTTTTTTTTAGTTCAAATTTTAAAAAATAAATAAACCATCGGAGATTACAACAGAAAAAAATGTAAGTATTGTTTTTTGACCTTGCAGCAAAAAACAAGGTTAGTTTTCACCAAAAACTGAAATATAGCTAATGGTGTGGTATTGGCAGTTGGAAGAGACCAATCAATAGAATAGACCACAGGGACTCTAATATGGGTTAAGTATTACAGGTAGCATTTTCACAGCATTGAGACTAAGTATGTAATAAAATAATCTTTTTTGTTCTCATACCTCTTATCAGGCACCAAAAATAAAAGAAATTGATACATCTGAATATAATAACTAATCAAAGATCTATTAGAAATCCTATGTATATAATTTTCTGAATTTCAAGGTGAGAATGCCTTTTAAGCCACATAGACAGTAGTAGAATATAAGCAATCATTAAGATTTATGAATCTTAAAAATTACTTAAAAATTTTTCAGTCAAAAATTATGTTGAGGGGTGCCTGGGTGGCTCAGTGGTTTGGGCTGCTGCCTTCGGCTCGGGTCATGATCTCAGGGTCCTGGGATAGAGCCCCGCATCGGGCTCTCTGCTCCGCAGGAAGCCTGCTTCCCTCTCTCTCTCTCTGCCTGCCTCTCTGCCTATTTGTGATCTCTGTCTGTCAAATAAATAAATAAAATCTTTTAAAAAAATATGTTGAATATGAGGCCAACAATAAAACACATAAATATTTTTAATGTATAGGACATCATAGAATTATTAATCTATAAATAAATAAATGAAACAAAGATCTCATCTTTTTCAAATGAATAGGCAATTCAGAATAGAAGAAATGCAAACTAGGATACATATAAAACAATATTAATCTGTAATAGATAATTATCTGTAATGAATATTCTGTAATAATTAATCTGTACTGAAAGGAATGCAAATTAAAATAGCCTAAATATTCCAAACAGTGAACTGGTTAAATAAATGACATGTGGTATAACTATGAGCTTTCATAAAATACAGCAAGTGAAAATTTATAAAGCATCATTAAGCTTAAAAAGCAGGTTGCAAAATATTAATAATAATTTTTTAGTAATTTTGTGGTATATATAAATATATAGACTATGCACAATGTTTGGTTCTGTGAATATATGTAGATATGTATGCATGTGTCTATCTATGTATCAGAAAAAACATGTATGCATTAGAAAAATCATGTAAGAATCTATATACTAAATTATTCCTAGCACTAATCTCAGATACTAAGGTTATGGCAGATATTTTTCTTCTTGTGATTTCCTTCCAAATTTTCTACAATAAACACAAATTACTTTTTATAAACATTAAAGTCACTAAAACAAGAGCTAGTCTATGTTTCAGAAAAAAGATTAGATGATATATTACTAGATTTCCTGAATGTTAAGAAATCCAGTTGAAAAGATCTATCTGTCCCTATTTTTGAAAGGCACTTCTGTTGAAAAAAATAAAATAAAAGAGGAAGGAAGGAAGGAAAGAAGATGGAGCAAGGAGGGAAGGAAGACAGAATAAAGAAAATTTTAAAAAAGAAAAGAAAGAAAAATAAGATTTTCCAAAAACAAACAAAAACAGCAACCACCTATAATGGTATTTCTTAGATTCCTAGGAGTTAGTCTTTAATTAAATTTTCAAAGAAATGCACAGCCTGGAATGTAGAAAACTTAAGAAGTTAGAGGTTATTTTATATAGTAAGCATACTATTTATTATAAGAGAAAGCAAATAGAACATGCATCAATTTCAGTGATAGGACCATTATAGTTACAATTTCAAATAAATAAAAATCAAAAGCAACCAAACGATACCTTACAACAAAACAAACAGAATGTGTTGAAGGCTATCCTCTACTGATGATTATAAAACAAGTCATCATTAAATAAAAATTGAAATATGAAGTTTGTTTGTATCTCACCAGAAATGGCAAATGAAAACTGATTTACAATCCTTAAGGAACATCAGGAAGAACATACACGTACATGGTCAAGAGGACAAGATGCAGTCCCTCGAAGACTGGAAAGGCCAATTCAGTTCTAGTCCATAATGGTGCTTCTTAGAACGAAGATATGCATTCTGGCTTTGGGTATTACCAGAGTTTTTAAAGCACCAGAGAATCTGATAAACTCTATGGTAGACTTCTCCAAGAATCCATTAAAGTAACCTGGCCAAACCCCAATAATGAAGCCATCTAAGATCAAATCAAGTTCCACTGAAGCAGGCTCTAGGGCTACAACAAAAGACTGTTCACCTAACTCCATCATACTTGCTGTTAGATATTTCAGTTTCCCCTCCAAACAGAGGGGGAAAGTTCAGAAAGATTATGTACTACATACTTCTTTTAATCCTAAAATCCAGTCAATTTCTTTTTTTGTCACTTGTCTCTTTAAAAGTAACCCAATCCCTTTCCTTTATTATGTGCAATGTGCAGCTTTACTCTGTTCGATTTTATTTCCCAATAGCAGAATGGCTTAAATAAATTCTTAAAAACCAACACACCAACAAATAAATAAATTAAAACTCAATGACTATAAAAAGTACACAGTCTAACCTGCTTAATTATTAACAGGTAAACAGAATGCATTTCTGAATTATTTACTTAAACTCCTTCAACTAAAAACTTTAAAGTTTTTGAGCCTGGAATGTGTACCCTTTCTAGGACTCTATAAATCAATTATTTTAAAATATTCTATTGAGCCATTTTAATAAAAGCAATTAAAAACATCAAAGTTAATGTGAGTTTAAACATTGGCATAGTACATGAGAAATGCAACACATTTTTAAGATTTCAGAGGTCAATAAAATTCCCTTCTTTCCAACTGTCCCTTGTTCTCTTTCAAATACTTTATTCCACAATACACTTGGACAGAATGAATAGAAATACTCTCTACTAAATTATATTAATGAGATGGATATAATAATGGTTTTGTAGTATTTACATAAGTTTTTTATTCCCAAGCATATCATAAGAAATATATAATTACAAAACTATGGAAAATGTTAATAGTTTCAAAAGTAGAATGACAGAAGAGAAAGAATGAACAATAAATAAAATTCATTTTCTCTGGATGAAATACTAGTTCAGCTAATATATTGAAAAATGGCTGCTTGACACAAGTAAGCGTTGATTACCTCAAATGCTGGTTAATTAAATTCTGGTTACCTAAGGGTATACCAGAGAAAATAAAGCTTTTGCCTTGATTCTTTTAACTATAACCTAAGATACACTAGCAGATTTTCCTGCCTTGGTAAATAGGGTTTTATCATTTTATCTTCATTAAAGATGGAAAATTTATTCTGCCATAGAGGATGGTTCTTAATCTTTAGGTCATAAGCTCCTCTGAGAAAATGATAGAAAACCAAGGATCTCTTTCTTTAGAAAAGTGTACATGTTCACAAAATTTTATGTAAATTTCTAGGAGTCCAGGTGATGTGGGAAAACAATGGCAAAAGAAAAAAAAATAAACTTCCTTATTGCCTACAGCCCACTGACAAGTCGTTGAAACAGGCAGAGTGCTCTTCCTTTAGGACCTCTGTTGTCTCTATGTCAACACTTTGCTAGAAAAAAGCAATATCAGCTTAACATTATCCTGCCCCCACCACAGGATCCTCTAAGTCTACTTTAACATATAAAACATATACTAGTTTCCTTTGGAAACTTCCTTTATCTCTACCCCCACATTCCACCCCAAGATATATCTTGGCAATCATCCTCCAAGCATATGGCCCACTGATACACATCTGAAGGATCTCATGACTAAGGTTTTATTAGACAGTAATAAATGACCTTTTCTTAAGCCCCTTCCAACTTGAAAGTATATTAATCAGTCACCTGTCACAACCCCAGTGCAGCATTTTCTGCCTCTGGGTCCTGTCCCTGTGCTTTAACAAAATCACCTTTTTGCACCAAAGACATCTCAAGAATTCCTTCGTGAAGTCCAACATTTTCACACCACAGGGACCCACCAAGAGAGTGTTTGCCTTCAAATTCTATAAAATTGTAAATGCATAGACATTGAAAATAGTACTGAAAACACAGTGACCCCAGGCATAACAAGGATGTTTAAAGTTGCTTTTTGAAGACATCGCTAATAATGAAGTATTTTCTTATGATTTGTTTCCCTCTAAAAGGGGAGTGTAAAAACAATTCTGCTTAATTTAGTCTTGGTTAAAGGTTAAGCATGTTTCCTTTTAAGATAATTGCACTACCAGAGTTTCAGCTTTAAAACAAAATAGTGCTGTTTTCAAATCATTCCACATTCTAGAAGTGACAACAAATTTTTTACACTTTTCTCTTAGAGGAGGCAGGGTGAGAGAGAAAGCTCTTTAATGTTCACCTTTACTTCTAAAGATTATCAGATAATCATAAATATATAAATATTCCCTGGGTTCAGGTTTTATTCTAACTACATTTATGTATATTTGCTTATTTTAAATCTCATAAAAACTAGGAGGTGGGTAGCTAGATATCAGATGTCATTATCCTCATTTTATTAATATGTAAACTGATGCATAGAGAGATTATGTGATTTCCCCAAGATCACCTCTCTACTGAATGGCAGAACCAGGATTCACACCTAGTCAATCTGGCCAGAGTCTTCACTTCTACAGACAATATTACATTTTCAGTTTCAATCATGAGCTGATGGCTTTTCTTATGCCATTTTATCTGTAACACAAGTCCACCTCTTTACTATTATGCCAGACACATTCATACTGTTTTTTCCCCAGACATATGCATTTGGGGAGTAGTTCATAAGTTGCTGACAAAACTGGTACCACTTTTGTGGAGTTGGCAGTTATACAGCGTTGTTAATTTTCCAGAATCAAATGCCCAGATTGGGGGGTTAAAAAAAAAAAAGCATCACTATGTCAGTAAATGTGGAGCCCTACAGTAAAAAACTAACCCCTCATTTCCTTTTTGGAAATAGTTCTCGTGAGATACAAAATTGAATGATTATATAGTCTATGGGCCAATGAAGACAACAGGAAAAGTGGCCCATATTGTTTTGACAGTTCACAAAGGTGAGGGCCAACAAGTTGCTTTTGTGGCTAAAGCTGCACCAACATGAAAATTTTCTTGATGTATCCGTCTCAGCAAGGGATTGCTGCTCCCAGAGAGAGCAATAAGTTTGTATCTCATTTGCTTTCAGTGTACCAACCTTAATACTTTCAGTAATCCCATAAAGAGCAAAGGCTGGAAAGAAAGAGAAAGAGAGATAGGGATAGAGATGGAGGAACAGGAAGGGAGGGCAGGGAAGGAAGGAAGGAAGGAAGGGAGGAAGGAGGGAAAAAGAAGAAGGGAGGAAGGAAAGAAAAGAAAAGAAAAGAAAAGAAAAGAAAAGAAAAGAGTGAGAAAGGAAGACAGAAAGGAAGAGAGAAATGTTTTTTATAGTTTGTACAGAAAAGTTTTCAGTTATAAATCTGTTCCATCTAATTTTTATTGAATTACTTCCTACATATAAATGGAATCAAGTAGATACCAGTAAGATACAAATATGAAAGGGAAAAATAAGGCAGAATGTTTGGAGTCCTGAAAATGGTTAAAGATCAGATCAACAGGAAAAAAAGCAGAGCAAAGGCAAACAGCAATGTATTTGCAAGAATGCATAACAAGAAAGACTCTTGGTAACTGAGGCAGCTTTTCTTCATTAGATCCAGGGCCTTTTAATGAAGTAATTGATTCTACTGCAGCCAAGCCAGGCCGGGAATGAAAACCTGGTTAAAATAAAAAGTATATCTGGAACAAAATACCATCCTCAGCTCCTTTTGTCTCTGACTCATCCTACATACCATAATAAAACAAATATTTAGAAATCACCTAGTTATTATTACTTTATTCCCTATAAATAATTCCCAATCACTTACACTATTAAATCCAATGTGTTTGGTTTGCAAAGTCCTCCATAATCTGGTTCCATTGTGTATCCTCTCTTCCAGTTAATGCAGAAATTGTATCCTCCAATCCAATCAGAAATTGTACCATTGAATCCAATCAGATTAAAACAGTATACACTGATTCAGAAAATCTTTATTGAAGCCTATAATATGTTAAGGAGTATTCATGTAATTGTAATCTACATGGTCTTGGAGCCAAAGAACAAATGCTAATCTCCAGTTTTTCCAAAAACTTTATCTCAATGCTTTCCTTTCTCACTCTTCTATTCTTATCCAGAAACCTATGCATCGTCTTCCATTGGATTCAACAAAAATTGATTTAGATATAATCAGTTCAAATGCTCTCATTTTAGCTCAGACACATTTCAATTGAAAGTATGATTGTTTATATACCTAAAATATATATACAGAGGCCTAACCTTATATGCTGTTCCCACTACCATTCTAACACAAACACAAAATATGGTGGATCTTAAATTAACACAACACACGCACACACACACACACACACACACACACTCTTACTAGGATCCACATTTGTCTTCTTCTATTCCTTTATCAGGCCACACTTGTTGGGGGCTTTTGAATTTGTTCTTTTAAGGCTCTTCTTCCAGATCATTTCATGATGGCTTCCCCATCTCATCATTCAATCTCAGCTCCAATGGCATCTCATTACTCTTTATCCTGCTACCCACACTTTCTGTCCCATGTCACTCTTTATCCTACTACCCAGATTTCTGTTTTTCACAGGTTATCACTCTCTACAACTATTTTACTTATAAACTCATTCACTGTCTATCGTCCTAAGTTAGGGATCCTGTCAGTTTAGCTACATATAATTCAGTGCCAAACTGCTTGTCCCTAGGCATTATGCCTGGCATATAGTAAGCACTCACATATCTGAAGAATAAATAAATACATACAAAATAATTATTCATATTCAATCCATAAATATTTATCAACTATTTATTTACAGGCTGAGGAATGTTCTGCCCCTAACATAATTATATTTGGGAGAAAAATCCAATACAAATTGGTGACAGAGAGGGTTTTTTTTTTTTTAAGATTTTATTTATTTGAGGGAGAGAGAGAGCAAAAGAGAGTGTACAATAGGGAGGAGAAGCAGAGGAAAAGGGAGAAGCAAATTAGCATGGAGTCCGATGTGGGTCTCAATCCCAGGACCCTGAGATCATGACCTGGGCCAAAGGCAGATGGCCGATACTGAACTGACTGAGCCACCCAGGCACCCCCACTTAGAGAGTTCTAAACAAAATAAATTGTCATAGAATTAGACCCAATCTGTCTTAAAACTTAAGACTAACAACATTATTTTTCTCAACCACCATTCCATCACATTCCTCTATTAAACCTATTGATACATCATTATCAACTTTTATAATGTCAAGAATGGCTGAATAAAACTGAATGAAGGTGGTGACAGTGTCACATATCTTATTTGGATATTTATTGCTTAAACAGATGAGTCGGTCCCATGAAACATGGAAGAATCAGGATACAAGTAAGAATAGTATTGTATAGAGATTCAATGCCTCCTTCATACAGTTTACAAACATGCTCAGATCTGAATATTCTAAATGTTTCTAAAGGCTAAAAAAAAAAAAGGCATTCATTTAAACTAGGGATCAGAAAACTTTCTATAAAAGGCCAAAGGATAAATATTTAGGCTTTGTAGGTAATATAGTTTCTGTCTTAATTACCCAACTGCACTATCATCTCATGAAAGCAGTCATAGGCAATAAATACATAAATAAATGAACATGTCTATATTTCAATAAAACTTTACTTACAAAAACTGTAGGATCATCAGGGAAATGCAAAGCAAAACCAAATCACCTCACACCTGTTAGAATGGCTATTTTCAAAAAAACAAGAAATAAGAAGGGTTGGTAAGGATGTGGAGAAAAAGAAACCTTTGTGCACTATTGGTGGGAATGTAAATTGGTGCAACCACTATGGAAAACAATATAGAGGTTCCTCAAGAAATTAAAAATAGAACTACTATATGATCCAGCATTTCCACTTCTGAGTATATACAAAAGGAAATGAAATCACTATCTCAATAAGATATTTGCATCCTAATGTTCACTGTAGCATTATTTACAATAACTAAGACATGGAAATAATCTAAGTGTTGATAGATGGATGATTCATTTTTAAAAAGTGGCATGTATATACAATGGACTATTATTCAGCCATCAAAAAGAAGAAAATCCTGCTATTTGCAACAACGTGGATGGATTTTGAGGGTATTATAAGATAAGTGAAATACATCATAGAGAAAAAGACAAATACTGTACAATCTTACATACATCTAACGGAATCTTATGGAATCTTAAAAAAAAAAAAAGCAAACAAACAAAATAACAACAAAAGAACTGAACTCATAGATACAAAGAACAGACTAGTAGTTGCCAGGGTGTGAGGGAAGGGTGGAGAAGGGGTTTAGGTTACACATGAAATGGATGAAGGTGGTCTGAAGGTACAAACTTCTAGTTATAAATAAATAAGCACTAGGGATGTTAACATGCATTATGGTGACTGTAGTTAAAAATATTATATTGTGTATTTGAAAGTGGCTAAGAGATTAGATCTTAGAAGTTCTCACCACACACAAAATACTGTAACTATGTGTAGTGATGGATGTTAATGAGATATATTAGTGGTGATGTTTAGCAATATATACATATATCAAATCATGTTGTACACCTGAAACTAACATACTGTTATACATCAACTATATCTCAATTAAAAAAAGAACAGTAGGACAGATTTGTTGACCTCTGGTCTAAATTCATTAGTTAAGCCTATGGAATTTCTATATAAGGGAGACTCAGCATCAAAACTTAATTATAAGGGGTATTATGAGGACTTGTATTAGAAGCTGTTTTTGCGAGATATGCAAGTTGCTTTTACATGAATTATAATACTTTTGGGGGGATTGATGGGAATTACAGGGGACATAAGTCTCTCAAGTTACCCTTGTCACTGCCACCTAATCCTATAATCAGTTTAGGTATGTATATTCTTGACATTACATTTTGGCCTTATATAGAATCATCATCTTTCTATAAATATCCAATCCATCATATTATTTGTATCCTAACATTAAAATTATTTTTGAGAAGCCACAATAAATACTTCATTGAAGTTTAAAAAATGCATTCCCTTTATCCATGCTAATTTTTGCAATTCTATTTTAAACAACTATTAATTTTTTTAGGCATGATTTGTTTGTAATAAATTCATTTTGTTCATTGCTCCTGATTCCTTTGTCTTCAAGATGTTTACTGATTTCTCTTCCAGTGTTTTACTGAAAATGTTGTCAGGCCATTTCAAGTTACATTTTCATTACATCTATTGTAAGACTTTTTTCTTCCTCAAATCTTTTCAGGTCCTCTAAATTTCTCAAGCAATATACACCTTATTATCCAAAGTACTAAATACCCTTTAACTTGATTAATAACTATTTTCAAAAGGCATTCTAAAACCCATTTTATGCTCCTCAAAACTGTATTCCAACACCAAAATAGCTACACAATTAAACTAAAATTTGGTGTGTAAAGATTCTACACTAAGTGAAATAAATAAACCAGAGTCAATTATCATATGGTTTCACTTATTTGTGGAACATAAGAAATAGGATGGAGGGACATAAGGAATAGGATTAGGAGAATGAAAGGAAAAATGAGGGTGGGGGATAAGAGGGGAGATGAACCATGAGAGACTATGGACTCCAGGAAACAAACAGGGTTTCAGAGGGGACCGGGCAGAAGGGTGAGCCCGGTGATGGGTATTAAGGAGGGCATGTATTGCATGGAGCACTGGGTGTTATATGCAAACAATGAATCATGGAACATTATATCAAAAGCTAATGATGTACTGTATGGTGACTAACATAATAAAAAAGCAAAAAAATAAAAATAAATTTAAATAAATTTTAAAAAGATTCTAAATGATAGTATGTTGATCCACATTGTGATAACTTATTAATCAGTAGCACTATCATTTCCTATTTTCCACTTTAAAGTTGTTTTAAGAAATTGTACTGCTGATCAGCTTTCATTAAGCTATCAGCTCTTCTATTTGTGATAATCAATACTCTACCTTTCTGCCATCCAGTTCCACTTTATCTCTTCTGGCAACATAAATTACTAAAGCCTATGGTGTCATAATATTGTTTCTAGCTTCAACCAGACTTCTGTAAAAACATGAAAGCTGTAACATTTAAATGTAAAGTTTGCTATTAAGTTATATCCCATGTTATACAACCACAAATTTTAAAATAAAATGAAAAAATATAAGATTTTAGATAATATTATAAAAACTGCTTCAGTTGGACTCACTATTCAATAAATGAAAACACTTGAGAATTCTAGGAAAAAGTAAACCTTGAGATGGTTGAAATATCAATTCTAAATAATGGGAGCATTTAGGTAATTGTCTGTACAAAACAAGGATCAGATTTTTGAAGGTCATAAAAAGCTTGACCTTTCCAGGTAAGATGAATGCAGAAAGCTTACCACTAAATTACACAATAGGGATAAGATTGTTGAATCTATCTGCAAAATAGCGTTTTCAAAAGCTTCATAAAGTAACTGATTCATTTAAGAAATAACTGAAGATTCTTTCTCTTTTCTGATATGAAAGATCACAAAACACTGCAATATTTGCAAAAGAGGATGAAGCGCTCATGTCTCACTTGTGAGACATGAATACTTCCTTTTTTACCTATGTTCTTGCTATGTATTGAGAATGCTGAAGAAAAGCAGTTCCAAAAGAACACAGGTTTGCTGATCCTGTGTTCCTGATAATAATCACATGATAGGACAGAAGCTTTCACATACAATCAGGATGATAGTTACTTGCTGTGTACTCAGAGGGACCAATTTCCCCCCATGGACATAAGCACAGCACAAATCACAAAGTACCAAAATTGAGTGTAAGTGCAATCAAACCTCTCAACTTCACTCAGCATCAGCAAAAAGGACCAGTTTAGCTACACAGGAAAAGAAGTCAGGTCCAAGGAATTGAAGGGAAGGGCAAATTGGTATTGGGATAATTAAGCTGCCTCTGCTACAGTTCATCTGCCTCACTGAAAAGAATTAAACCAACCTTGCCAAAGATTTGTCTTGTTAGCTATAATCTATCTTACTGTATTCTCACCCACTACCCATCTCCTCCTTAGCTCTCCTCTTCTCCCCAACTATGGTTTTCTTTGTAACAGTCTCTCTTCCCACTTAAACCCTTTAACCTCTCTGTCTCCCTCCCTCCCACCACACACACACACACACACACACACACACACACAGTACACACACAGAAATGCACACTGTCTGATGCTAACTGTTAACTTAAAGGATATTTTTCTTTGGAAAAAATCACATGTGATTATTGATATGACAGCACAGCAGGATGTCAGCCAGTGAAGAAATAGGGCAACATGATCCAAATCAAGTGCTAGACACATTAGTATATTTACTATGCATCTACTATAAGTGGATTACCATGCTATAAACACACTTGACAAAGATTCACATAAAGATCCTAACAGACCTGTTGGAAGTAAAGTCAGGCTATTATGAAATGCTATTAAATGCAGTAAATATTTCAGGCTCTATTTATGTGATTGTATCTCTGTTTCCCTTCAAATACACAGATGCTTAGGATAATTTTGATAATTAAAAACTGAGCCAAGTTACAATAAAAGATAGAAAGGATCATCTCTGAGTGTCAGAACAAAGAATTCAAAGCCAGAGCCAAAGGGGGAAGAGGGAGCAGAAGACTTGTTGGATGCTAGGGCATCATAATCACATATACCAGATATTTTGGGTGATTCACATATACCCAGATATTTTGGGTGGTAACACCAATGTGTGGACAACAGACAAGACCTAAAGCCAAAGAGAGACACGGAAGAACAAATGAGACATGCTTATTAATGGATGCCTAATCCTTCAGATTAGGGATAGAAGAAAATCTACAGACTACTATGGAGAAACAGTAAAAACACTTTTAATTCTTCTTAGGGCTAGGTGGTAAAAAGTCACATGAAGAAATGTGAAACCCAGATACATTCCATGGGTGCCTTAGGAATCAGCATTTACATTCTACTTTTAGAACATAAAATCTAAGCATAAAAATTAACACAAAAACTATCTGGATTTCTTTATATTCTAATGGGCACAGATCTAAGGCCACAGGATAGAAGGGAATGCTAAAACACTTTGCAAGGAGCTACAGAACTCTCATGTAACAACTTCCTTCAACTAAAAAGAAACTCAACGAAATATGAGAAACAGCTCTTCTTTTGTTCATTTAGTCAACAGCTATATATTAAATGCCTGTTGAAGGCAAGTATGATTTTAGACCCAGAAGATACAGCAGTGAATAGAACATCATTCCTGTCTTTGGCAAGTTTGTGCTCTAGTAAAGGAGACAATGAATATAAAATATAAAATATAATGTCCTGTACTGATAAATGCCAAAATAAAAAGCAAGATAAGGGGAAAGAGTGAAGATCTGAAGAAGCAGGTATTTTAGACAGCATGCTGACAAAAAGGCATTCTAAGGTGTAATTCTGGCAGAACTCTAAAAAAAGAAAAGAGTTAATCATGAGGCAGAAAATACTTCAGGATATGGGGCAAAAAAAGTTAGTAAAGATATAGCAGATTTGATTTTTTTTTTTTAAGATTTTATTTATTTATTTATTTATTTGAGAGAGTAGAGACAGAGAGAGAGACAGTGCACATGATTGGGGGGGGGGTGGCAGACAGAGGGAGAAGGAGCAGCAGATTTCCCTTTGAGTGGGGATCCAGACTCTGGGCTCAATACCCATGGGGTCATGACCTGAGCCGAAGGCAGCAGCTTAACCAACTGAGCCACTCAGGTGCCCCAAGACATAGCAAATTAAAATATAATTAATAATTTTCAACTAGCTGATGTGTAGAAACTTTTCCCCTCAAGGATTGCATGTTCTTGCCAAACTAACATGTAGATTTATGAAATTCAATGACTACTGATCCATAAGAACTTTCAACAAACACCAAAGAATTCATATCATACAAAGCATGTTATCTGACCACAGTGCAGTAATATCAAGAATTAAGGTTAAAAAGACAATTTAAAAATCCCTATGTATTTGGAAACTAAAAAACACATTTATAAATATTCCATGAGTCAAAAAAATCATAACGGAAATATTAAATATTTAAAACTAAACAACAATAAAGACACTACATATCAAAACCTGTGGGATGCAGCTAAAGTGGTACTTAGTAGAAAAGTTATGGATTTAAATGCATATATTACATGTTAAAAAGCTATAAAATTAATTAGTTAAGAATCTAATTTAGCAAGTTAAAGAATAATAGCAGAATAAAAACAAATGAAGGAGAAGGAAATAAATAATAAAGATTATGACAAAAACTAATGACACAGAACTTATATACAATAGAGAGCAAAAACTGATTCTTTTAAAAGCCAAAACTGGCTCTTTAAAAAGACAATAAAATGTTGGTTTAATCCATGTGAAATTGTCAAAATTCAACCTAAAATCTATACTGATCAAAATATTATTAATCACTAAATATTAAGCAAGGAAAAGGCACTAATTAAAAGCTTTAGGAAGGAAGAGAATATATCTCTAAAGATAAAGGAAACATTAAAATATTAAGAGAGAATACACTAAACAGTGAAAGGGCAATCAACTTACAAATTGAAATGAAATGGACAATTTACCAGAAAAATACAACATAACAAAATCAATACAATAAGAAATAGAAAACCTGAGTAACTTTATGATCAATTGATAGCAAAACTGATACTAAGAAAGAGTACACAAGAAAGGAAATGTATATTCTAATCTCACTTAAGAAAGTGAATCTTAAATCTTAAATCTTAAATCTCACTTAAGAATTTAGATGCAAAAATTCTAAAGGAAATAGAAAACCAAATGTGCAAAATTCATGTGCATTTCTGTACATGTACACATATAAACACATAACAATGATAGAATATTTATCACAGGAATGTAAGAATTGTTTAATATCAGAAAATATAAATACAAAAACACAAATTAAAAAAGATATTTGCAGTCTTGTGTTCACTGCAGCATTATTTACAATAGCCAATATTTGGAAAGAACCTAAGTGTCCATCAGTGGAGGACTGGATAAAGATGTAGTATAGATACCATGGAATACTACTCTGCCATAAAAAAAGAAGGAAATCTTGCCATTTGTTACAACACAGATAGATCAGGAGGAGATACTAAGTAAAATAAGTCAGATGGAGAAGGACAAATACCATATAATTTCAACTTATATATAGAATCTAAAAAACAAAACAAAACAAAAAACACGTAAGTTTATAATACAGAGAATAGATTGGTGGTTATCAGAAAGGAGAGGGTTGTGCAAAATGGGTTCAGGGGTTCAATTTTAAGGTGATGGGATGTAACTAGACTTATCACGGTGATCACTTTGGAGTGTATATAGATATCAAATTATAATATTGTACAACTCAAACCCATATAATCTTATAAACCAACTTTACCTCAATAAAAAAGAAAATATATTAAGTGATAAACACCATATTCAGAGATTAAATGAGAAAAAATGTCATTTTCTCAATATAAACAAACAAAATACTCCAAACATAAACATGGATAAAAGACATAAGATAGACTAAGAAAAGACATTTGCAACATACATAACTAGTGATGTATTTCTATTCAAAATATATAACAAGCTGCAAAAAAATAAAAAACAAGCATTATAAATCTATTTCTTAAAATTTTCATTGTGTTGTTAGTCACCATCATTAGTTTTTGATGTAGTGTTCCAAGATTCATTGTTTATGTACAACACCCAGTGCTCGTTGCAATATGTGCCCTCCTTAATACCTACCAACAGGCTCATCCATCCCTCCACCCCCTCCACTCTGAAACCCTCAGTTTGTTTCCAGGAGTCCATAGTCTCTCATGGCTTGTCTCCCCTCTTATTTCCCTCCCACTTCCTTTTTCCTTTCCTCCTCCTCACGCCCTCCATGCTATTCCTTATGTCCCACAAATAAGTGCAGTCATATGATAACTGACTTTCTTTGCTTGACTTATTTCACTCATCATAATTTCCTCCAGCCCCATTCATGTTGATGCAAAAGTTGGGTATTCATCCTTTCTGATGGCTGAATAATATGATCAAAAACCTCCCAAAAAACAAGAGTACATGACCTGATGGATTCCCTGGGGGAATTCTAACAAACATTCAAAGAAGAAATAATACCTATTCTCCTGAAGCTGTTCTAATAAATAGAAACAGAAGGAAAACTTCCAGACTCTTTCTATGAAGCCAGCATTACCTTGACCCCCAAACCAGGCAAAGACCTATCAAAAAGGAGAATTTCAGACCAATATCCCTGTTGAATATGGATGCCAAGATTCTTTTATTTTTTTAAGATTTTATTTATTTATTTGATAGAAAGAGATCAGAAGTAGGCAGAGAGGCAGGCACAGAGAGAGAGAGGAGGAAGCAGGCTCCCTGCCAAGCAGAGAACCTGTTGTGGGACTCGATGCCAGGACCCTGAGATCATGACCTGAGTGGAAGGCAGAGGCCTAACCCACTGAGCCACCCAGGCACCCATGGATGCCAAGTTTCTTAACAAAATCCTAGCTAATAGGATCCAACAGTACATTAAAAAGATTATCCACCATGACCAGGTGGGATTTATCCCTGGGATGAAAAAAGGGTTTAACATTTGCAAATCAGTCAATGATAGAACAAATCCATAAGTCAAGAGAGAACCACATGGTTCTCAATTGGTTCAGAAAAACCATTCGACAAAATACAGCATCTTTTCCTGATTAAAACTCTTCAGAGTACAAGGATAGAAGGAACATTCCTCAACTTCATAAAATCCACCTACGAATTATAACATTAAAACTGGCTGTGAAAATACAATTGGAGAAATCAGAGAAAATAACACCTAATTGGTCAAAGAGAATATGAAAAGGAGGGAGGAGCAAGATAGAAGAGGAGTAGGAGACCAAAATATCATCAGGTCCCAGGAGTTTAGCTAGGTGGTTATCAAACCATTCTGAATACCTACAAAATCAACAGGAGATAGAGGAGAGGAAAAACAGCAATTCTAGGAACAAAAAATTGACCACTTTCTGGAAGGTAGGATGTTCAAAGAAATGAATCCAAAGCGATGGGAAGATAGACCCCAGGGGGAGGGGCCAGATCCCAGCAAGCTGTAGAGCAGCAGAGCACAAAATCAGAACTTTTAGAAGTCTACTCCACTGAGGGACATTGATCCAGATGCTAAGCAGGGGTGTGCAGCCCTCGCGGGGACAAAGTGGTCTCAAGACCTGTGGGGTCACAGAAAGACCAAGGGTATCTGACTGTAGCTGAGCTCCCAGGAATTGAAGCAGGGAAGCTAGAGATGGAGCTAGGGAGTGGACTTTCAGCGTGGGGCTGCCTTAAACCTGATTCAAGGCACAGTCAGGCCACTGCTCTTTGAGCAGGGCCCGACAACTGGCAGATCTGGAGAGACTCCTCCTTCTTCCTCTGGGAGGAGTGGCGCAGAAGAATACTGCAGGAATATGCTGGGTTTGGAGACTCCAAACGACGCTGTGCACCAGAGATGGAAACATTCAGTCACAGTCTGAGTGAGCATAGAGTGTGGCCAGAGACCAGGGAGACAGGAGGAATTAACTGCTTTTCTCTGACGGTGTATTGAGGAGTGGGGCCATGAGCTACTGGCTCCTCCAGGACCGGATATTGGGAGGCCACCATGTTCATTCTCATCCTCCAAAGCTGTATGTAAACTTATCAGGGAACAAAAGCTCCTGAGAGCAAACCCCAGCAAATTACTTAGCATGGCCTTTGGAAAGGGCAGTACAATTCCGCCTGGGGAAAAAACATTTGAGAAACACTGCAACAGGCCCCTCCCCCCAAAACCAGCAAGAACAAACAGCCAAGACCAAGTTCACTGACCAATGAGAGCTGCAGAACTCCAGAGCGGGGGAATGCACATAGAATTCACGGCTCTTACTCCATGATTCTTTAGCCATTCAAAGTTAAATTTTTTTAATTGTATTTTTTTCTTATTCTATTTTTTTTATTTTTTCTCTTTCCTGTTTTAACCCTATTTTTAAAAAAAGATCTTATTTATTTATTTGACAGAGAGACAGAGAGAGATCACAAGTAGGCAGAGAGGCAGGCAGAGAGATAGGGGCAAGCAGGCTCCCTACTGAGCCAGAGAGCCCCATGTGGGACTTGATCCCAGGACCCTGAGACTATGACCTGAGTTGAAGGCAGAGGTTTCACCCAGTGAGCTACCCAGGAAGCCCTATTTTAACCTTTTTTACACAATTTTATATTATCAAAATCTTTTTAAAAATTCTTTTTAAAGTTTCATTCTTATGATTATATTCTACCCATTCATTGTATTCAACCTTATTTTTTGCATACCTATAGGTTTTTCTCTCCTTAAAAATATGGGAAACAGTTTCTTCTAGCATACCAAAATATATCCTAAATCTAGTGCATGGCTTTGTTCTAGTATCCAGCCTTTCTTTCCTCTTTTTTTTTTTCCCTTTTCTAACACTTCTTCTCATCAATTCCTTTTTTAGAATCTTTTTAAATGTTCATCTTTACACTCGTATTCGATCCCTTCATTGTGTTAAACTTTATACACACACACACACACACACGTTTTTAAATTTATTATTTATTTTTCTATATTATTATATTATATTACTACATATATATGTTATATATAAAATATATGTATATATTTCTTTAAAATATATATATAAAAATATATATATATATATTTCCCCCCCCCTAGTTTCATGTCCCTTCTGATTTGGTTAGTGTATATTTTTCTGGGGTCGTTGCTACCCTTTTAGTATTTTGTTCTCTCATTCATCTATTCTATCTACATAAAATGACAAGGTGGAAAAACTCACCACAAAAACCCCCAAAACAATAGGCAGTACTGATGGCTAGGGACCTAATCAATACAGACATTAGTAATATGTCAGACCTAGAGTTCAGAATAATGATTATCAAGGTGCTAGCTAGACTTGAAAAAAGTATGGGATATATTAGAGAATCCCTTTCTGGAGAAATCAAAGAACTATAACCAAGTTGAAATTTTAAAAAAAGGCTATTAATGAAGGGTAATCAGAAATGGAAGCTCTTACTGCTAGGATAGATGATTTAGAGGAGAAAGTTAGTGATAAAGATGACCAAATGATGGAGAATAAAGAAGCTGAGCAAACGAGAGACAAACAACTACTGGAAGGGGAGAGTTCAAGAGCTAAGTGATACCATAAGATGAAACAATATTAGAACAACTGGTATCCAGAAGAAGAAGAAAGAGAGAGATGGGCAGAAGGTATATTGGAGCAAATTACACTAGAGAATTTCTCATATTTGGCAAAGGAAACAAGCATCAAATCCAGTAGGCAAAGAGAAGCCCCCCAAAATCAATAAAAATACGTCAACACCCCATCATCTAACAGTAAAACTTACAAGTCTCAGTGACAAAGAGAAAATCCAGAAAACAGCTTGGAACAAGAGGTCTATAAGATAAGATGGTAGAAATCTTACTTTGGCAACAGACCTACCCACAAAGACCTGGTAGGCCAGAAAGGATTGGCATAATATATTTAGGGCAATAAATGAGAAAAATATGCAGCCAAGAATACTATATCCATTGAAAACAGAAGAGATTTTAAAAACTTCCTGGACAAACAAAAATTAAAAGAATTTGCAAACACCAAAACAGCCCTAGAGGAAATATTGAAAGAGGTCCTCTAAGCAAAGAGAGAGCCTAAAAGGAACAGAACAGAAAGGAAGAGAGACAATATACAGGAATAGTCACCTAACAAGCAATGCAATGGCATTATTCATATCTTTCAATAGATACCCTGAATGTAAATGGGGTGAATGCCCCAAACAAAAGACACAGAGTATCAGAATGAGGAAAAAAAAAAACTAAAACAAAAACCAAAACACAAGACCCATTACTATGCTATCTGCAAGAAACTCATTTTAGACCAAAGACTCCTCCAGATTTAAAGAGAAGGGGTAGAAAACAATTTACTGTGCTAACGGACATCAAAAGAAGGCTGGGTGGCAATCCTTATATCAGATAAATTACATTTTAAGATTACATAATTACTTAAAATTATATTTTAAGACTATAATAAGAGATGAGGAAGGACACTATATCATACGTAAAGGGTCCGTCCAACAAGATCTAACAATTTTAAATATAAATGCCTCTAACATGGGAGCAGCCAATTTTATAAACTGATTAGTAACAACACCAAAGAAACACATCTACAATAATACAAAAATAATAGGGGATTTTAAGACCCCTTTCACTGAAATGGACAGATCATCCAAGCAAAAAATCGACAAGGAAATAAAGGCTTTAAATGACAAACTGGACCAGACAGACATCACAGATATACTCAGAACATTCCATGTCAAAGCAACAGAATACACATTCTTCTCTAGTGCACATGGAACATTCTCTAGAATAGATCACATCCTGGGTCACAAATCAGGTCTCAACCGGTCCCAAAAGATTGGAATCATTCCCTTCATATTTTCAGACCACAATGCTTTGAAAGTACAACTCCACACAAGAGGAAAGCTGGAAAGAACTCAAATACATGGAGGCAAAAGAGCATCCTACTAAAGAATGATTGGGTCAAGCGGGAAATTAAAGAATTTATAAAAAATCATGGAGGGGCGCCTGGGTGGCTCAGTGGGTTAAAGGCTCTGCCTTCCGCTCAGGTCATGATCCCAGCATCCTGGGATCGAGCCCCACATTGGGCTCTCTGCTCAGCAGGGAGCCTGCTTCCTCCTCTCTCTCTGCTTACTTGTAATCTCTGTCTGTCAAATAAATAAATAAAATCTTTTAAAAAAATAAAAATAAAATAAAAAATAAAAATAAAAAACATAAAAAATCATGGAAACAAGTGAAAATGAAAACACAACTGTTCAAAATCTTTGGGACACAACCAAGGCGATCGAAAAAGGAAAGTATATAGCAATACAAACATTTCTCAAGAAACAATAAAAGGTCTCAACTACACAAACTGACCTCACACATAAGGGAGCTGGAGAAAGGAGCAAAGAAAGCCTAAATCCAGCAGGAGAAGAGAAATAATAAAGAGCAGAGCAGAAATCAATGAAATAGCAACCACAAGGAAAAAAACAAAACAAAACAAAAACCACAGTTAGAACAAATCAAAAAACCTAGGAACTGGTTCTTTGAAAGAATTAATAAGATTGATAAACCCCTGGCCACACATACCAAAAAAAAAAGAGAAAGGACCCAAATTAATAAAATCATGAATGAAAGAGGAGATATCACAACCAACACCGAAGAAGTAGAAACTATTTTAAGAACATTTTATGAGCAACTATACACCAGAAATTTGACAATCTGGAAGAAAGGGAGGCATTCCTAGAGACATATAAGCTACCATAACTGAACCAGGAAGAAAGAGAAAACCTGAACAGACCCATAAACAGTAAGAAGATTGAAGCAGTCATCAAAAATCTCCCAACAAACAAGAGCCCGGAGCCAGACGCTACCCAGGGGAATTTTAGCGAACATTTAAAGAAGAATCAATATCTACTCTTCTGAAACTGTTCCAGAATATAGAAATGAAAGGAAGACCTCCAAACTTATTTGATCAGGCCAGCATTATCTTGATCCCAAATCCAGACAAAGACCCCATCAAAAAGGAGAACTACAGATCAATATCCCTGGTGAACAGAGATGCAAAAATTCTCACCAAAATACTAGCAAACAGGATCCAAGAGGACATTAAAGGGAATATTCACCATGACCAAGTGGGATTTATTCCTGGGCTGCAAGGATGGTTCAACATCCACAAATCAATCAATGGGATACAATACATTAATAAAAGAAAGAACAAGAATCATATGATACTCTCAACAGATGCTGGAAAAGCATTTGACAAAATACAGCATCCTTTCTCGATCAAAACCCTCCAAAGTGTAGGCACAGAAGGTACATACCTCAATATCACCAAAGCCATGTATAAAAACCCAGAGCAAATATCATTCTCAATGGGGAAAAGCTGAGAACTCTTCCCCTAAAGTCAGGAATACGGCAGGGCTGTCCACTGTCAGCACTGCTATTCAACATAGTACTAGAAGTCCTAGCCTCAGCAATAAGACAACAAAAAGAAATAAGAGGCATCTGAATCAGCAAAGAAGTAGTCAAACTCTCACTCTTTGCAGATGATATGATACTTTATGTGGAAAACCCAAAAGACCCCACTGCAAAACTGCTAGAACTCATACAGGAATTCAGCAAAGTATCAGGATATAAAATCAATGCACAGAAATCAGTTGCATTTCTATACACCAACAGCAAGACAGAGAAAGAGAAACTAAGGAGTCGATCTCATTAACAATTGCACCCAAGACCATTAGCTACCTAGGAATAAACGTAACCAAGACGCAAAGAATCTGTACCTGCAAAACTACAAAGTACTCATGAAGGAAATTGAGGAAGACACAAAGAAATGGAGAAATGTTCCAGGCTCAAGGATTGGAAGAACAAATACTGTGAAAATGTCTATGCTATCTAAAGCTATCTATACATTTAATGCAATACCTATCAAAATACCATCAATTTTATTCGAAGAAATGGAACACATAATCCCAAAATTTATATGGAAGAGAAAAGACCCCAATTAGCCAGAGGAATGTTGAAAAAGAAAACCAAAGTTGGTGGCATCCCAATTCCAAACTTCAAGCTCTACTACAAAGCTATCATCTTCAAGACAGTATGGTACTGGCACAAAAACAGACAGGTAGATCAATGGAACCGAATAGAGAGCCAGGAAATGGACCCTCAACTCTATGGTCAACTAATCTTTGACAAAGTAGGAAGGAATGTCCAATGGAAGAAAGACAGTCTCTTCCACAAATGGGGTTGGGAAAATTGGATAGTCACATGCAGAAGAATGAAACTGGACCAATGCCTTAACCACACACGAAAATAGACTCAAAATGGATTAAAGACCTCAATGTGAGACAGGAATTCATCAAAATCCTGAGTAGAATACAGGCAGCAACTTCTTCGACCTCAGCTGCAGCAAAGTCTTCCGAGAAACATCACCAAAGGCAAGGGAAGCAAGGGCAAAAATGAAATATTGGGGCTTCATCAAGATAAAAGCTTTTGCGCAACAAAACAATCAACAAAACCACAAGACAACTGACAGAATGGGAGAAGATATTCATAAATGACATATCAGATAAGTGGCTAATATTCAAAATCTATAAAAAAAAACTTATCAAACTCAACACCCAAAGAACAAAGAATCCAATTAAGAAATGGAAGATGGCACAAGCAGATATTTCCTCAAAGAAGATATCCAAATGGCCAACAGACACATGAAAAAGTGATCAATACCACTCGGCATCGGGGAAATACAATCAAAACTACAGTGAGATCCCACTTCACACCAGTCAGAATGGCTAAAATTAACCAGTCAGGAAATGACAGATATTGGTGAGGATGCAGAGGAAGGGGAACCCTTCTACACTGTTGGTGGGAATGCAAGCTGGTGTAGTCACTCTGCAAAACAGTATGGAGGTTCCTCAAAAAGTTGAAAATAGAGAGGAGTCAAGATGGCGGAGAAGTAGCAGGCTGAGACTACTTCAGCTAGCAAGAGATCAGCTAGATAGCTTATCTAAAGATTGCAAACACCTGAAAATCCATCAGCAGATTGAAGAGAAGAAGTACAGCAATTCTAGAAACAGAAAAACAACCACTTTCTGAAAGATAGGACCGGGGGAGAAGTGAATCCAATGCGACAGGAAGATAGACCCCGGGGGGAGGGGCCGGCTCCCGGCAAGCGACGGAGCAACGGCGCACAAAATCAGGACTTTTAAAAGTCTGTTCCGCTGAGGGACATGGCTCCAGAGGCTAAACCAGGGTGAAGCCACGCAGGGTCAGCGTGGCCTCAGGTCCCGCAGAGTCACAGAAGGATCAGGGGTGTCTGAGTGTCGCAGAGCTTGCGGGTATTGGAACGGGAAAGCCGGCTACAGAGACAGAGCCGACAGTAAGCTCACAGCTCGGTGTTACCTTGAACCGGCTGCAGGCTCGGTGAGCTCGGAGCGGGGCCGGAGGTCAGGCAGATGGGAGTAACTGGGCGCTGCTCTCTGAGGGCGCACTGAGGAGTGGGGCCCTGGTCTCGGCTCCTCCGGGCTGGAGACCAGGAGGCCGCCATTTTTATTCCCGTACTCCGGAACTCTACGAAAAGCACTCAGGGAACAAAAGCTCCTGAAAGCAAACCCGAGCGGATTACTCACCCTGATTCCTGGTAAGGGCGGTGCAATTCCACCTGGGACAAAGACACTTGAGAATCACTACAACAGGCCCCTCCCCAGAAGATCAACAAGAAATCCAGCCGAGACCAAGTTCACCTACCAAGGAGTGCGGTTTCAATACCAAGGAGAGCAGCAGAATTCCAGAGGAGGAGAAAGCAAAGCACGGAACTCATGGCTTTCTCCCTGTGATTTTTTTAGTCTTGCAGTTAATTTAATTTTTTTCTTTTTCATTTTTTTTCTCTTCTTCTGCTAAATTTTTTTTAACTTTTACCCTTTTCTTTTTTAACGTTTTTAACTAGTTTATCTAATATATATATATATATTCTTTTTTATATTTTTCTTTATTCGTTTTTTTTTAATTCTTTTCTTTTCTTTCTTTTTCTTTCTTTCTTTTTGAACCTCTTTTTATCCCCTTTCTCCCCCCTCACGATTTGGGATCTCTTCTGATTTGGTTAGAGCATATTTTCCTGGGGTTGTTGCCACCCTTTTAGTATTTTACTTGCTCCTTCATATAGTCTTATCTGGACAAAATGACAAGGCGGAAAAATTCACCACAAAAAAAAAGAACAAGAGGCAGTACCGAAGGCTAGGGACCTAATCAATAGAGACATTGGTAATATGTCAGATCTAGAGTTCAGAATGACAATTCTCAAGGTTCTAGCCGGGTTCGAAAAAGGCATGTAAGATATTAGAGAAACCCTCTCAGGAGATATAAAAGCCCTTTCTGGAGTAATAAAAGAACTAAAATCTAACCAAGTTGAAATCGAAAAAGCTATTAATGAGGTGCAGTCAAAAATGGAGGCTCTCACTGCTGGGATATATGAGGCAGAAGAGAGAATTAGTGATATAGAAGACCAAATGACAGAGAATAAAGAAGCTGAGCAAAAGAGGGACAAAGAGCTACTGGACCACGAGGGGAGAATTCGAGATATAAGTGACACCATAAGACGAAACAACATTAGAATAATTGGGTTCCAGAAGAAGAAGAAAGAGAGAGGGGAGCAGAAGGTATACTGGAGAAAATTATTGGGGAGAATTTCCCCAATATGGCAAAGGGAATGAGCATCAAAATTCAGGAGGTTCAGAGAACGCCCCACAAAATCAATAAATATAGGTCCACACCCCGTCACCTGATAGTAAAATTTACAAGTCTCAGTGACAAAGAGAAAATCCTGAAAGCAGCCCGGGAAAAGAAGTCTGTAACATACAATGGTAAAAATATTAGATTGGCAGCTGACTTATCCACAGAGACCTGGCAGGCCAGAAAGAGCTAGCATGATATTTGCAGAGCACTAAATGAGAAAAACATGCAGCCAAGAATACTATATCCAGCTAGGCTATCATTGAAAATAGAAGGAGAGATTAAAAGCTTCCAGGACAAGCAATAACTGAAAGAATTTGCAAACACCAAACCAGCTCTACAGGAAATATTGAAAGGGGTCCTCTAAGCAAATAGAGAGCCTACAAGTGGGAGATCAGTAAGGAACAGAGATAATATACAGTAACAGTCACCTTACAGGCAATACAATGGCACTAAATTCATATCTCTCAATAGTTACCCTGAATGTTAATGGGCTAAATGCCCCAATCAAAAGACACAGGGTATCAGAATGGATTAAAAAAACAAAACCCATCTATATGTTGCCTCTAAGAAACTCATTTAAGCCCGAAGACACCACCAGATTTAAAGTGAAGGGGCGGAAAAGAATTTACCATGCTAATAAGAGATGAGGAAGGACACTATATCAAAACAAAAGGTCTGTCCAACAAACAGATCTAACAATTTTAAATATCTATGCCCCCAACGTGGGAGCAGCCAACTATATAAATCAATTAATAACAAAATCAAAGAAACACATCAAAATAATACAATAATAGTAGGGGACTTTAACACTCCCCTCACTGAAATGGACAGATCATCCAAGCAAAAGATCAGCAAGGAAATAAAGGCCTTAAACGACACACTGGACCAGATGGACATCACAGATATATTCAGAACATTTCATCCCAAAGCAACAGAATACACATTCTTCTCTAGTGCACATGGAATATTCTTCAGTATAGATCACAACCTCGGTCCTAAATCAGGACTCAACTGGTATCAAAAGATTGGGATCATTCCCTGCATATTGTCAGACCACGATGCTCTGAAGCTAGAACTCAACCACAAGAGGAAGTTTGAAAAGAACCCAAATACATGGAGACTAAACAGCATCCTTCTAAAGAATGAATAGGTCAACTGGGAAATTAAAGAAGAATTGAAAAAAATCATGGAAACAAATGATAATGAAAATACAACGGTACAAAATCTGTGGGACACAACAAAGGCAGTCCTGAGAGGAAAATATACAGCGGTACAAGCCTTTCTCAAGAAACAAGAAAGGTCTCAGGTACACAACCTAACCCTACACCTAAAGGAGCTGGAGAATGAACAAGAAAGAAACCCTAAGCCCAGCAGGAGAAGATAAATCATAAAGATCAGAGCAGAAATCAATGAACTAGAAACCAAAAAAACAATAGAGCAAATCAACAAAACTAGGAGCTGGTTCTTTGAAAGAATTAATAAAATTGATAAACCCCTGGCCAGACTTATCAAAAAGAAAAGATAAAGGACCCAAATAAATAAAATCATGAATGAAAGAGGAGAGATCACAACTAATACCATAGAAATACATGCTATTATAAGAACATACTATGAGCAACCCTACGCCAACAAATTTGACAATCTGGAAGAAATGGATGCATTCCTAGAAACATATAAACTACCACAACTGAACCAGGAAGAAATAGAAAGCCTGAACAAACCCATAACCAGTAAGGAGATTGAAACAGTCATTAAAAATCTCCAAACAGGGGCGCCTGGGTGGCTCAGTGGATTAGGGCCTCTGCCTTCGGCTCGGGTCGTGATCTCAGGGTCCTGGGATCGAGCCCCGCATCGGGCTCTCTGCTCGGCGGTGAACCTGCTTCCCCCCCTCTTTCTGCCTGCTGCTCTGCATGATTGTGATCTCTCCTTCTCTCTGTAAAATAAATAAACAAAATCTTAAAAAAAAAAAATCTCCAAACAAACAAAAGCCCAGGGCCAGACGGCTTCCCGGGGGAATTCTACCAAATATTTAAAGAAGAACTAATTCATATTCTCCTGAAACTGTTCCAAAAAGTAGAAATGGAAAGAAATATTCCAAACTTGTTTTATGAGGCCAACATCACCTTGATCCCAAAGCCAGACAAGGATCCCATCAAAAAAGAGAGCTATAGACCAACATCCTTGATGAACACAGATGCGAAAATTCTCACCAAAATACTAGCCAATAGGATTCAACAGTACATTAAAAGGATCATTCACCACGACCAAGTGGGATTTATTCCAGGGCTGCAAGGTTGGTTCAACATCCGCAAATCAGTCAATGTGATACAACACATCAATAAAAGAAAGAACAAGAACCATATGATACTCTCAATAGATGCTGAAAAAGCATTTGACAAAGTACAGCATCCCTTCCTGATCAAAACTCTTCAAAGTGTAGGGATAGAGGGCACATACCTCAATACCATCAAAGCCATCTATGAAAAACCCACCGCAAATATCATTCTCAATAGAGAAAAACTGAAAGCTTTTCCGCTAAGGTCAGGAACACGGCAGGGATGTCCATTATCACCGCTGCTATTCAACATAGTACTAGAGGTCCTAGCCTCAGCAATCAGACAACAAAAGGAAATTAAAGGCATCCAAATTGGCAAAGAAGAAGTCAAATTATCACTCTTCGCAGATGATATGATACTATATGTGGAAAACCCAAAAGACTCCGCTCCAAAACTGCTAGAACTTATACAGGAATTCAGTAAAGTGTCAGGATATAAAATAAATGCACAGAAATCAGTTGCATTTCTCTACACCAACAGCAAGACAGAAGAAAGAGAAATTAAGGAGTCAATCCCATTTACAATTCCACCCCAAACCATAAGATACCTAGGAATAAACCTAACCAAAGAGACACATAATCTATACTCAGAAAACTATAAAGTACTCATGAAAGAAATTGAGGAAGACACAAAGTAATGGAAAAATGTTCCATGCTCCTGGATTGGAAGAATAAATATTGTGAAAATGTCTATGGTACCTAAAGCAATCTACACATTTAATGCAATTCCTATCAAAGTACCATCCATCTTTTTCAAAGAAATGGAACAAATAATTCTAAAATTTATATGGAACCAGAAAAGACCTCGAATAGCCAAAGGGATTTTGCAAAAGAAAGCCAACGTTGGTGGCATCACAATTCCGGACTTCAAGCTCTATTACAAAGCTGTCATCATCAAGACAGCATGGTAGTGGCACAAAAACAGACACATAGATCAATGGAACAGAAGGGAGAGCCCAGAAATAGACCTTCAACTCTACAGTCAACTAATCTTCGACAAAGCAGGAAAGAATGTCCAATGGAAAAAAGACAGCCTCTTCAATAAATGGTGTTGGGAAAATTGGAGAGCCACATGCAGAAAAATGAAATTGGACCATTTCCTTACACCACACATGAAAATAGACTCAAAATGGATGAAGGACCTCAATGTGCAAAAGGAATCCATCAAAATCCTTGAGGAGAACACAGGCAGCAACCTCTTCGACCTCAGCTGCAGCAACATCTTCCTAGGAACATAGCCAAAGGCAAGGGAAGCAAGGGCAAAAATGAACTATTGGGATTTCATCAAGATCAAAAGCTTTTGCACAGCAAAGGAAACAGTTAACAAAATCAAAAGACACTGACAGAATGGGAGAAGATATTTGCAAACGACATATCAGATAAAGGACTAGTGTACAAAATCTATAAAGAACTTAGCAAACTCAACACCCAAAGAACAAATAATCCAATCAAGAAATGGGCAGAGGACATGAACAGACATTTCTGCAAAGAAGACATCCAGATGGCCAACAGACGCATGAAAAAATGCTCCATATCACTCGGCATCAGGGACATACAAATCAAAACCACAATGAGATATCACCTCATACCAGTCAGAATGCCTAAAATCAACAAGTCAGGAAATGACAGATGCTGGCGAGGATGCGGAGAAAGGGGAACCCTCCTACACTGTTGGTGGGAATGCAAGCTGGTGCAACCACTCTGGAAAACAGCATGGAGGTTCCTCAAAATGTTGAAAATAGAACTGCCCTATGATCCAGCAATTGCACTACTGGGTATTTACCCTAAAGATACAAACGTAGTGATCCAAAGGGGCACGTTCACCTGAATGTTTATAGCAGCAATGTCCACAATAGCCAAACTATGGAAAGAACCTAGATGTCCATCAACAGATGAATGGATCAAGAAGAGGTGGTATATATACACAATGGAATACTATGCAGCCATCAAAAGAAATGAAATCTTGCCATTTGCGACAACATGGATGGAACTAGAGCGTATCATGCTTAGCGAAATAAGTCAAGCAGAGAAAGACAACTATCATATGATCTCCCTGATATGAGGAAGTGGTGTTGCAACATGGGGGCTTAAGTGGGTAGGAGAAGAATCAATGAAACAAAATGGGACTGGGAGGGAGAGAAACCATAAGTGACTCTTAATCTCACAAAACAAACTGAGGGTTGCTGGGGGGAGGGTGTTGGAAGAAGGGGGTGGGGTTATGGACATTCGGGAGGGTATGTGCTTTGGTGAGTGCTGTGAAGTATGTAAACCTGGCGATTCACAGACCTGTACCCCTGGGGATAAAAATACATGTTTATAAAAAATAAAAATTTTAAAAAAGTTGAAAATAGAGCTACTCTACAATCCAGCAATCGCACTACTGGGTATTTAACCTAAAGATACAAATATAGGGATCCAAAGGGGCACGTGCACCTGAATGTTTATAGCAGCAATGTCCACAATAGCCAAACTATGGAAGGAACCCTGATATTCATGAACAGATGAATGGATAAAGAAGAGGTGGTTTATATACACACAATGGAATACTATGCAGCCATCAAACGAAATGAAATCTTGCCATTTGCAATGACGTGGATGGAACTAGAGGGTATATGCTAAGTTAAATAAGTCAATCAGAGAAAGACAATATGATCTCTCTGATATGAGCAATTTGAGAGGCAGAGCAGGGTGTCGTGGTGGTTATGGAGGGAGAAAATGAAATAAGAAGGGATTGGGAGAGAGACAAACCATGTGAGCCTCCTAATCTCATGAAAAAAACTGAGAGTTGCTGGAGGTGGGGGGATAGTGATAGGGTGGCTGGGTTATGGTCATTGGGGAGGGTATGTGCTATGGTGAGTGCTGTGGAATGTGTAAGCTTGATGATTCACAGATTTGTACCCTTTGTACAATATATTATATGTTAATAAAAAATATGAAGAGAAGCTCAACTTTTTAAAAAATATAAAATTAAATTAGCAAATAGATACACTACTCCAATCTTCTTATGCAAAGTTTAAAATCTGCCAATATCTATTGCTGGAAAAGGTATGGAAAAAGGGGAATTCAGAAAAATTTGATGGAGACCAATTTTCCATTACCTTGTAAATTTAAAAATATATTCTCTAAACTCAGCAATGCAAATACAGAAATTCTCTCACATTTACACAAGGAGATATTTACAAAAATATTTACTGTGACACTGACTATAATAAAAAATAAAGAAGAAGAAAGAAAAAAGAAAAGAAGAGAGGAAGGAAATGATGAAGTGAGAGGAATGAAGGGGATGGGAAAGGAAGAGAAGAAACACTTAAATGTGCATCAACAGAAAATGGATAAATTGTCCCTTAGTCAAACAATGGATAAACATACCGCACTATATATAGCAGTTAAAATGCCTTGGGCCCATATGTATCAAAACAGATAATCATGAACTTAATGTTAAGTGAAACCAAAATATGTTGCAGAATTACCCAGTATTCCTCAGTTCATAAGAACTCTCAATGTCTCATTATCATTTTTTAATAGAGTCCTGAGTGTCTTAATAATGTTTTCTCAGCAAACTTAGCCTAAAAACATATCTAGCAGAACCATTTATTTTGTAATTTAATTCTAAATATCTCAATAAGTATTTATGTCCTAGCCACTTAGTGGTCATACAAAAAAATAATAAACACAAACTGCAAGGAAAATATTATTTTAATTCAATGCTTACATAACCATCCTTAAATTAGTTATTATTGGGATGTGTGTGCCTGTTGAGCACTTCACAACTCTCAAACCTTGAAATTGGATTGGACACTGCCACCTTTTTTCCCTGGTGTGTGTTGATTTTCACACAATCTTCACACTGCTTTCTATGACAGCACTTACCAAAAACCAGCTTCTCAAAGACATAACGCTAATCAAGAAGAATGTGCTGAAATTAAAATGTTGAAATTGCAAACTACCTCAAGCTAGTAGCTGATCTGGTGTCTGAAAGATTCTGAATACTGCAATGTTTTTCCTGAAAATTTAAAATACCTCACAGCATACCTGTAAGTTCACTGTGGCACTCTGGGAGCACGTTGATAGCTGGATTGGAAGGTATGGACATTGGATACCATGAGGTATGATGTATGTAATTGTTTTTTGGTATCTAAAACTACCCCCAATTTTTATGGGGTCACACAGGAAAAATTACAATATAAAAATAGTAAAAAAAACATGGACCGAAAGGATATATATTAACCTCAGGAGAAGAGTTGCCTCTGGGGACAAAAATGGGGAAATGTAAACAGGAGAGGACCTCAACTAATTTTGTAATGATTAATTCATGTAACATTTTCTTAAGCAAATATGGTAAATACTAACATTTTAAAAATGAGTGATGGTATTTGGTATTTATATTAATTCTGTGTTTTGTTATATTTTTGAAATAGTTCATAAAAGAAAATAAGAAATGACAAGTACTGTAAGTTTTCAAACACTTTATATAGGAAGTTACTTTTAGTATACCATTTTAAATCCCAGGACATCTGGTTACTATGAGACCTGCTTTTACATAGTTTCTGATTAGAATCATTAAACTATCCACTGGTATTAGCCTAACATTTAAAGAATAAAAAATTCAGTGCAAAACCTCTATTTGCTAAGCTTCACCCTAAGTCTTAAATGTTGTGTTTATTTGACAACTTTGGGAAAACTCTCAGGCAAAATGGGATATAAGCAATTTTCCCCTCTTCCTTCAAAATATACTTATTTGTTCATTTTACTTACTGCAGATAATGTCACATGTATCCATTTAGTACTATCACAAACCCCATAGATTTCTGGCCTATTACAAGATATACACCTATTCCCAACCTTAGTTTTAATATGTTTATTTTTTAGGATACTAACAATTTCAGAAGTGCAATTGTAGTGAATCAGTGGATGCTTTATAGTTATGTTGGGTGTACATTAAGTTTTTGTTAGTTGCAATTCCCCCACATTCTTCTTCCCTTTGCCTTCTCCTAGCCCAATATATATATATTTTTTTCATTATTATTACCTCTTAGAAGCAAGAAACTACAGATATTGTGGGAGTGTTGGGAATGTTGACAGACTACAGAATTTCATTATCAATCAAGGACTTATGATCAATAATGTCAGCCATAATAATAAATTAAAGAAGACAGCAATTATCCCATGTGCACTAGCAAAGCCATACAGTCTGTGTCTTAATCTAGACAGTCCATTTTGATAAGGACATGGTAATATCAAAAAGCCTACAAAGAAATACTTAGAGGGACGCCTGGGTGGCTCAGTTTGGTTTAAGAATCTGCCTTTGGCTCAGGTCAAGATCCCAGGGTCCTAGGATTGAGTCCTGCTTCAGGCTCCTTGCTCAGTAGGGAGCCTGCTTCTCCCTCTGCCTGCAGCTCCCCCTACTTGTGCATGAACTCTCTCTCTCTCTCTCTCTCTCTCTCTGACAAATAAACAAATAAATTCTTTTTTAAAAAAAGAAAAAAGCAAGGAAGGAAAGAAAATCATGGAGAATGGTAGGAAGTCCTGAAATAGTGGGGGCAGTTGAAACAACTAGGGAGAGCTGGCTTGAAAAAAAGGAAGACAAAGAGAGAAATCTCCAGCATCAACATATTCTTGATAGAGTATTATGTTGATAGAGGAGCAGTCAGTTACAAAATCACTGGAATATTATAGCCTGGATCTCCAAGAATGACTGCTGGGATTACACTGCAGAATCTTTGGGGTGGTAAAAATATTCTAGAATTAGATTGTGGTGATGCTTGCACAACTTTCTGAACATAATAAAAACCACCAAACTGAGCACTTTAAGTGGGTGAGATATTATGATATGTGAATTATATGTTAATTTTTCAAAAAGGTATCTATTAAATTTAGTAATACAGAGAGTATAATCAAAATAATAAGTGAGAAGTCAAGAAAAAAACATAAAAACAATGGTTTCAAAACAGGAGAAAAGAAATAGGGTAACAGCTCTTCTTCTTTCAATACTGGCAGTATTAAAGGGACTGATTATATCTACATTTAAGTGAACTAGCTTAAACTTTCATCTTGTGAGTTCCCAACCTTTGATGATTACTAGGAAGAAATAGTGTCTAGAGTGCCCTCTCTAATCCTGATATTGTTTCCACAAATCAAAAAACCACAGGAACCTATGTTCCAAAATGTTACCAGTATTGTAGAATTCGGGAAAAAAAATGTATTTTTCAGTGTTTTCCAAGTTTGTTAAAATGAGTACTTTAATTTTTCTTTAAATAAAGTATTATGAGATAAATTATAGCCCTCTACTTTTAAGAAAAAATCAGAACTACTCTTTTATTTCCATTAGAATAAATGAATATAATGTGGTTGGAAATATATTATGCCATATTGGATATACATTCAAGAATAACGTTCAAATATGAAAATGAAAATATGAGACTCTAACCAATAGCAGTATTATAAATGTATCATGGGAGGCTGTGTCTTTTCTAGTCACATATAAAATAGAGCAATCAGGGAAAAAAACAAAAAATAATCGAGTGTATTTATACTAACTTGGGGATTTGTTTTCTTTTTTTTTTTTAAGAGAAAGCAAGAGTTGGGCATTGAAAGTATATAGGATTCAATTGCTTTTTATATACCACAGATTAACTATTGAAATTTGAAAGTAAAAGCACAAAATATTTACATTGGCACCAAAATATCAAATAAATTCCTAGGTATAAATCTAACAAAATATATACAAGATGCACATGAGGAAAATCACAAAACTTGGATGAAAGGAATTAAAGAACAAAATAAATGAAGAGATATTCCATGTTCATGGATAGGGAGACTCAGTATTGTAAAGATGTCAGTTCTTTCAACTTGATCTTTTGATGCAATGTAATCTCAATAAAAATTCCAGCAAGTTATTCTGTAAATATCTACAAGCTGCTTCTATGGAGAGGCAAAAGACCCAACTTAACACCAAAGAACAAAGTCAGGACTGACACTACCTGATGTCAAAATGACTGTAAAGCTATAGTAATCAAGATAATATGGTACTGGTGAAAAAACAAACAAATAAATCAATGGAACAGAATAGACAGAAATAGACCTACATAAATATATTAAATTGATCTTCGACAAAATACCAAAGGCAATACACTAAAGCAAAAATAGTCTTTTCAACAAATAGTGCTGGAACAACTGACATTCACATGCATAAATAAATCAATAAACCTAGACACTAATCAAAAAACTATCTCAAAATGGACCATTGACCTATATGTAAAACACAAAATGATAAAACATCTAGAAGATAACATAGGAAATCTAGGTGATGTTGAGCTTGGCAATTAATGTTTAGATATAACACCAAAAGCATGATCCACGAAAGAAATAACTTATAAATTGGACTTTATTAAAATTTCAAACTTTCATTCTGTGAATGGCAAGACATAGGATAAAAGAAAATATCTGCAAATCACATTTCTGGTAAAGGACTAGTATGCAAATTATACAAAGAACTCTTTAAACTCAACAATAAGAACAACAACTCAGTTTAAAAATGGGCCAAAGATCTGAACAAACACATACCCAAAGAAAACAGACATGGCAAATAGGCACTTGAAAAGATGCCCAATGTTATAGGTCAGCAGAAAACTACAAATGAAAACAACAATGAGATACCACTAAACATCTATTCGAATGACTAAAATACAAAACAACTGACAACACCAATGGTAGTGAGGATGTGAAGCAATGAGAATTCCCATTCATTGCTGGTGAGAATGCAAAATAATACAGTCACTTTGGAATACAGTTTGCAAATTTGTTCCACAGTTAAACATAGTGTTACCATATGATCTACCAATAATGCTTCTTGGTGTGTATCTAAATTAGTTGAAACTTATGTCCACACAAAAACCTGCACATAAATGTCTACACAGATTTATTTATAACTGCCAAACATTGCAACCAACCAAGGTATTTTCATTTTAGCAGCTGAATGGGTAAACAAATCACGGTGCATCCATATAATGGCCTATTATTTTGCACTAAAAAAAGAAATGAGCTATCAAGCCACAAAAAGATATGGAGAAATCTTAAATACATACTGCTAAATGAAAGAAGCCAGTCTGAAAAGGCTATATACTGTATGATTCCAAGTATACGGCATTCTGAAAGGTAAAACTTTAGAGACTGTATAAAGGTTACCAGGCATTTGGAGGCATGGAAAGGGGTAGAGGAGAAATGGATAAATAGGTGGAACACAGAGAATTTTTAAGTCAGTGAAACTATCCTGTATGATACTATAATGGCGGACACATAACATCATGTATTTGTCAAAACCCACAGAATACAACAGAGAGCATGCTAATGTAAACTATGTACTTTAGTTAATAATAAGGTATCAAAATTGGTTTGTCAATTGCAACAAATATACTATACCAATGTGGCTATTTAATAATAGGGAAATTGGGGTGGGGGGTGGAAGGCAAGTGAGTACCTGGGAGTTTCGTACATTCTACTGGCTTTTTTTGTAAACCTAAAATTGCTCTAAAAATAAAGTCTATTAATTAAAAAATTAAAAAGTTAAACCACCCATTTCTAAAATTAAGAATGGGAAAAGATATATAGTTCAATTTTAACATATATGTTTCAATTTTAACATGTATGTTTCAATTCCCTATGACAGACAATCAAGATCAAAAGAAGAATAAGAGAAAGGAATGGAAAAGATAGGAAAGGGAAGACAAAGATAAAAAGGAAAGGAAGGAGACACATAGTAAGAGAAAGACACAGACAAGACCACTAAGGAAAACAGACAGGGCACACACACAGTAGGATGAAACAAAAGAGTGTGAGATTCAACTGAATTAAATCAAGGCAAATCCTATAGTGCTGGTAAAGTTGAAAAAGTACTGTTTTTACTATGACTAGAAAGTTAAAATTTCATTTTTTGAGAGACATAAACCATGCCGTATAATTGAAAGAGTTACTTCTTCCTAGAATGTCCTTTCTTCCATCCCCTCCCACCAAGGTTTCCATCTGTGTCCTTGCAGGTTCAATTTAATTGTCATGCCCCAGTTAAAATGAATCCCTTCCTCTCCTATATTTATGTAGTGCTTTGTCACTCAAAGAGAACACTTACATCTATCCTGCAGTAGGGTCATTGAAAAGTATTCCCCTCCCTATTTTTTTCTTTGCATTTTTGCCTCAGTGCCTACTACAGTGTTTTACATAATATACATGCTCAATAAATATTTACTACACTGAAGTCACATATCAGGTATCCAAAAATCACAGACTTAGATATCCTCTGTTGCAGTGAATATAATACTTTTATTCCATAATTCTACCATTCTCAAAGCACTGTAAATTGTATCTCTTTTGAAATCACCTTTAGAGACTGCACAAAGTCACACCAGTAAATGGCTTTATAAATTCTGTAATTTTTTTGTAATGCCCTTGTTGATCATGCAAAACAGGGCATAGTCCTAGAATTTTAAGAATACTGTGAACGGAGTGGACTTGACAAAGGGCACTCAATTGGAGTAGGTTGTAGAACTGGAGGTAAGGAAATGATAAGGGATTTGCAGAACTGTACCAGTCAGAATAGGTCAGGTTTTATGATGGCAATAAACTTGGTTCTATTCAGTCAACATCATTCTAAATTACTCTTGACTATTCCTAAAAATCAAATCAAATTAAAAAGTAGTTATCAATGAAAATACTCAAAAGGATATGTTGTTGGCTCTACAGGCAATTTCAATACATTAGAATGTTTAGAACAATGGCTGCACTATTTAAATGAAGAAATATCTTCCAAGGTGACTACTTTGTAAAGAATAATACTAATTTGGCTACATAAAGTTCCATTACATCATAGACTGTTGCACTTGTTTAAAAGAAATAGTTTTAGAATATGGAGTGGATTATGTTTTTATGTTAAATAAGCATGAGTCAAATTTTATAAAGAAATGATACTTTTAAATTATTTTGCAAACCATAATTCCATAAACACCATTCCATAAATCACCATTCCTTAATTTATCTTTTTGCAAATCCTAACTTTTCATAAATTAGATTTTTAAAAATGGAGATCACCTGAATTATTATGTGAAAAGATTCCAATATTTTGGATAAATGTCTTTTAGCTTTTATTCAAAATATTTTGAATGCTGTGTCTTAAAGGCCAAAATACTGCCACTATTCAGAAAAAAAGTTTCAAAATGTAATGAATTCCTAAAATTGTTATACTGATATGTAAATTGCATATTTATTTTGACCTGAAAGTCTAACCATGTTCAAAATGTCTCTTCTCAGTTTTCTTTTCTTTTTTTTTTTTTTTCAAATGAGGACAAGGACAACATTCTTTGTAGAAATGTGTGAAATATTTAACATAATATTTAGTTTAACAAAGATACAAACATTTTAACTCTAAGAACATACCTTTTTTAAGTGATGGTGACTTTTTTGAGTATGGAGGAGAGTAAACTGAATTGTAAAAGTAGAACTTAGTGATGACAGAACAGAATGATGGCATTATCCTTTTTACAGACCTCCTCAGTTTGTACAGCAGAACATATGCAAATATGTTCATTTTTTAATAGGGTTCATGCTTGGATTCATTACACAAAAATTTTTCAACAAATTTTCACAATATAAGACATCATTGAAAAGAGCAGCTTCATTACACAGAAACTTGATGTAGCAATATTTTTTGTATTACATAAATGTAGGTTTTAATAAACTATATGTGTATAAACATATATGCTATACATATGAAATACTGGAAAAAAAAAATATATATATATATACTCTCCCCATCTTTACAGTAAGTTGTTAGAAAATAATAGTGCTTTTTCAGTAAATAAGGTTGCTTTTGTCTTTGTTGCTAAGAGTCATAGGTTTAAACCTGTTTTCAAAGAGAAATCACAATGATTATATCTAAAGTTCAAACATGAAGTTCTTTATACTCATGCAAGCTATTATCCAGGAAAAGAATAAAGATTTCCCCTAAAAACACCATATATTACAAATGGCATCCCACATATATGAAGGAAGAATCATATAACATACAAAATGTAATGTTGACTTTTGTCATAAGATAAAAATTGCTTATTAAAGTGTGAATTATAGAAATAACTGAGAAATCAAAAACCTGCAGTCCCTGACTGCATCCTGTCCTTTACTCAATCTAACAGGCTGTAAGAGTTCTACATCCAATAGGATATCCTATTGGTTGTAGAAAGTTATACAAAGTTACACTGTACATACATATGTTGTATGTATGTACATATATATGTACAGTTCAAAGTTATACTTTAGCAATAATATTCTGCCTCATTCTGGTATTAAAAGAAGTTTCCCTTCAATAGAAGGAAAGTCTTTCATTTTTAATAAAACTCTTTGATGTAAAATCAATCCACCCAAAGCAAATAGTTCAACAAATGTCTTAAAAGACTTAATATATGAGCATAAATGGAAAAGATTATGACATATGCTTTCATATAGAAAAAGTATATATTATGTGTGCAATATATGTTCATTTAAAGAAAAAGGTGAATCAATGTGAAGAAGCAGAATAGATTAATTTATAAGGGAGGAGAGAGAATACAATGAGTACAGTACAATGAAGTCTCTACATTTCATTTTCTTTATCACCCTTAGAAAAGACAATTAAATGTTTTAAAAAGAAAAGGGAGAAAAAAATATTTCTTCATTGAGCTGCTTTTAAGATTCCTTTACTCAAAGTTAGAGACTGTGGCTGCCATCAACTAGTCGGGTCATTAATTTATCTAAATCTGTCTAGACCTCACTACAGTGTTTCTCATTATGTGTCTCCGAATTCATTATCATTTGCAAAGATCTGAAACCTTTGTCACCAAAACCACTTTCATGGTATTTAACAAAACATTTTGAAAGGTTTTTAAAATATGGAGACTAAATTGACTATGTTGATTGACTATTATTGATATTATTTTTGGTACTCCACAGATGCAGAATAACCATGCTCACACACATATCAATTTTAAAATGTAATTCGTCTTTCCTGTGTATGCCATAAAATACAACAGGCATACATATATTACCTAAGACCCTGGGTGCTTCATGTGGCTTTCAGCTTTTTACTTCAAAACACATTTGCGAAAGTGCAACTAATCCTAGTGTGGAGTTGTGTTCCCCCCAGAATGTCTTGCCCGTCAACTTACAGGAATAACCAAATACTTCACTTCCAATCATGTTGTCTGCTTCTTGCATACACAAGTTTAAAATCCCTTTTCAGGGGACTGCTCTGCATCAAGATCTCCTGAATTTTTGTTGTTCCTATTGTTGTTGAAGCATTTGATTTCTTCTCTAATTATTTCAAGCTCCTCCTCACATTTTTCCCTTATTAGCTCAGGTTTTCCTTCTATTGCTTCAGTACCACCTCTTCAGGGCTCTCTGTACAACCAGAATTTTCTTTGCAGTTTTATATTACCACATAGACTCTTCCTGTCGCTTTTGGAAGCCTGGACCTTGGTAGGAAGAGACTGCACTTTGTTCCAGAAATGTTCCTCAAACATCTTCCACCTGCATTCAGTATTTAACCAGACTTTATTTCACATTCCTCCAAATTCCCTTTCTGCCCTTAGTCCATTAATTTTGTAATATAACTTTTATATGAAACAAATGTTCCTAGGCACACTGAACACTAAAAGAATGAATAAGGTATTCAGATATCCTCTAATTTTCCATGGGTCTAATGTTAACATTGAGACCATTTCAATTTACATTAAGTCTGTAACTTTTTATTGTATGTACAGCATGAATATTTGCTGCTTAAAAACTAAAAAACAGATTAGGCATGCAGTAAATGCCTCAGAGCACCCCATATTAGATACTTCAGTTCACTAACTCCCAGAAAATTCTCAGCCTTCATTTCGTTTAAAATACAGTAATTTCTTTTGGTGAATTGTAATTCTCTTTTTTATTTCTAATACAACCCCTAAATATGATCATTAATGATTCATCAACAAACTAGGTTCAAAATTAATCCATCTCAAATTGTTTTCTCTGTCAAGAAGAAGGACAGATTTAAACTACTATCTAAAAGACAGACAGGTAACTAAAGCATTGGGAAAAAAATAGATTTTTCTTTCTTTTTGGCAGTACTTACAAAGTATTTAGTCATAAGCGAGTAAACAGTGAAGGTCCAAACTTTAATTTGACTTTAGCTCAAAGGGCAAAAATCACACAATCTGGAGGGCAGAAAAGTTAACACTACACTAAAATTGTCAAGCAACTTTTAAAGTAGATCAATTACCTTCATAATATTCTCAGAACAAAATGTTCTCTAAGAGCAGATCTGATATGAAGAGCCAAAAAAATGGAAAACATTTGCTACCAATTTATTGCAGTCACCCATAAACTATTACAAGAACATTATGTATTGGGGTTCAAGCCAGCAAGCTATTAAAGCGGACTGCCCTGGTGTCTTTTCATTTTACTTTAAGGCTACCAAAGCATTAATAAGTCCTCAGGGAATTATAGTTATGTTGAAACAGTCTTATCATGTAACCAATTTTTCAAATATTCCAAGACTTTCAAGATGAGCTTTGTTTCTTTTGTTTCTTGTTGGTCAAGGTCACTCCACCTTCACAAATGCCATCATGATTTTTTGTTTGTCTGCTCCAAGTCATGCTTTTGTTTTGGAAATATATCAATCTAAATGGTGCTAATTGCCATAGTTAATGAGTGCCAAGACATCTAGCACCCTTGCCCCCATTGCCACTTTATTTGCTTCTCCTCATGTAGAGATCAAAGAACAAAGGATGGAAAGAATCATCTTCAAAAAATAAGGAGATGCCACATACACACATTTTTTGGGTTTATTTGTTTATTTGTGTTAAACTTTGATTGAGGGCATAAATAATCCTGCTGAAATTACTTTCCTTTATAGTCCCTGGTTAATTTAACTTGTTAAAAATTTTCTAACTTAATTTTTTTTTCTTATTTAAAGGATAGTAATGATACTCTAGCAGAACATAATTAACCCAATGATCTAACACTTTAACTCACTATTCACTGTTTTCTCTTGGTGGCATAAATTTAAGGCAACTGAGGCTTCTGTTTAGTAATAATGGAAAATATCAGTACTGACTAACTTCCTACAAGATAAGACATCTCTGTAACTTTCATGGACACCAACCAGCAATTATTCAATTTGTATTTGGAACTGTAAGAGGGGAAAAAAAAAAAAAAAAAAAGCTTTAGGCATAAAAAAATTTTAGGCATTTTTTAAGTAAGTCATTGAAATATGAATCCCAATGAGCCATATATTTCTTTCCAGTACAAAACTATCCACAATTAGTAGCATTACCTAGAAATAAATATTAAGATATCTTTATTATTTAATGTTTATGTGCATATGTGTGTGTGGAAATACACAAATCTATCTCAATTAGGCTATAAGGTTCACAAGCCATCCTTCATTTTATCACACTGTATCTCCAAACTCCAGCACAGAGCCTATAACATAGTATCTACTCAACATATTATCTGTTGAAGCAATTATAAGTAGGTAACAGTACAAATGCAATAGTGCACCATTTAAATTTTTTAAATCTTTAATACAAAAGAAATCCCAGGGAAAATTCAGTGATAACATACTTCCTCAATAGGTAGTTAATTTACATCTCTCTGTGACAGCTTATTTTTGTCTTTTCCTTGGCCTACTGCAATGAAGACTGTCATCTTAAACTACACCAAAAACTATTCTTGAAGATACTTATCGGCAATTGAGTCCAAAAACACTTTATCAAACCTATCATACAATGATGAAACAGTATGTTTCTTTATTTATGCACAAACCATACTTTATTTTTACCTCATACTGCTTATCTTAATTAGCAGATCTAGAATATCCCTGTTTTATGTTTCTTGTATAACTCTCTTATGTAATTAGTCACATCCCAATCAAACTTACATTAAAATAATAAGCAATGATTCCTACCTGCAGTAGTGTATAGGGCATCTGAGACCCATCACACAGCAGGTAAATAAACAGAACTCTAGCTAAACTTCTCCCTACTCCTTCCATGTTCTGCCCCTCATAAAAGAACCACAAGATATGATGTCATTAAGCTAGCCAATAAGGTTTTCATTGAAGTTCTTTCCACAGGCTCTTATAAGTGACTGCAACTTTATAAACTTGTAAGAGAGACCATACAATGAAGAGCTAGTTGGTTTGTTTTTGTTTTATCTTCCTTGGTTTTGTTTCACCAGACTCCTTGACAAGATGCTTACACCAATGTTTTAATAAGAAACGTTTTAAACCTCAAATGAAAAACAAAAATTAAACAGAAACAACATAAAAGACAGAAACATTCTTTGATAAACAGACACGATGAACTTTAGAGCCACATCTCAAAGTTAAACACTAGACTATAAGCTCCATGAGAGCACTATTTTGGTTCATTGCTGTAACTGCATTATATAGGAAACCCTATGATTCACAGTAAAGCCTCTACAAATACTTATTAAAATGAATGAATTTGTTTACATACTTTAATGAAAAAACAAACAAAAAAACAACAGACCAGGGCCTAAGAGGCAAGCGGTTTGAAACTGCAAATGCTCTCTGTTCCTCTACTTTCTGTGTATTCTCATTGGACAAATTAATAAAATAGGCTATGGATGAATTACAGTGGTAATCTAACTTAAAGCCAAGAAAGAAAATTTTTCTAGAAACCTTTAAAAGCTATATCTGAAATGCTAACATGTTTATGAGTGAATTTCTCTGACATCCCAAATTTGCTTCAAAATAAATAGAGGGTAGGTGTGGTTTGTTGGCCTCTCATTGATAAGTATTGAAACTATGTGATGAACACTTAGTGGCTTGTTATATCATTCTTTTGTGTAAATTTGAGATTGTTCATAATAAATTTTTTTTAAAATGAGAATACCCACATTATGTATTTTATTATCTTCAAAGTAAAATAAAATGAATTTGGAGGCTTCTGACAGAACTTTTCTCAGCCTCTCCAAAGAATATAACTGCCATCAATAATTAATAAAAGGAAGGGACAAAACTTCCTTACCTGTAGAAAAGTGGCAGCAGCAGCCTAAGAAAGAGAGACAACTAATACACCTCCTAATGTGCAACATTCTCTCATATCAGAAATAGTTTTAAAAAACTGAGTGGACAAAATCCTAACCAAAACTTTACTAATAGCCTCCACTTTGGAAAAATATTTAATTAGAAGTGTGAAAACCTTATTATGGGAGTATAGGTATTTGAGAGAGAGAGAGAGAGAGAGAGAGAGAGGGAGGACTAGAAAGCTCTCCAAACTTCCTTAGCTGGGAAAGGTAAATGAACAATGCTCAACATTTTGTTTTTTCTTCACTGGGAAGAAAATAGGGAAGAGAAGACAAAACCATGATAATTTCCCAAAGCTAATTACCTTTACTAATAAACAGGTACTTAGTAGAATGTAAAACAAAGGAGAAAAAAAGCGTGGAGTAGACCGAGGAAAAAGAAGGTTGGAAGGAAAAGCCACAAGAATAGGTACTTTGAACTTTAGAGCCACCTCTCAAAGTTTGGTTAGTGACAGAGCCCCTACTTGCCATTTCTAGATTGTTGTGAACCAACTGTCTATGTCTCTTCCAAATTCGTAAACTGAAATACCAACCCTCAATATGATAGTATTCGAAGGAGGGGACTTTAGAAGGTAATTAGGTCTGAGGGTGCAGCCCTCATGAATGGGATCAGTACCCGTATGAGATGATGTCAGAGAGCCAGAGTACTCTTCCCCCACCTGAGGATACAATGAAGTCAGTGACCTGAAACCCGAAGAGGGTTCTCACCAGAATCTGACCCTGCTGACACCATGATCACAGACTTTCAGCCTCTAGGACTGTCAGAAGTAAATTTCTGTTAACAAGGCAAACTGAGTATGGCATTTTCTTACTGCAGCTCAAGCTAAGACAGAGTTTAATTGTAATAGCAAAGTCCAATGATTTTTACCTAATTTGTCCTCACTGCCTGAAAAAGGATGAGATAGTGGTGACGGGGAGAGAATAGATGAATAGGAAAATATAAACATCTGGGCTGACTGGCTCTGTCAAAGTAAAATTTTGGTCCTCAATCAAAAGTTCAGAAGATATGTTAACATGTTTGGATTCAGATAGGGCAGGAAGAGCACCAAAGAATGTTTATCCACAAAATTTTTCAACACATAAATTAAGAACTATACAGTGATTTGTGTATTTTATATTAAAGGAAACAAATATTTAAAAATAGTCCCAAGAAAAAAATGTAGCCTGAAAAACTGTATTTGAAGAATATGTTCCAGAAGAAAAACTAATCCAAGAAACTTGAGAAAATTCAAAAAAGAAAAAGATAAATAATCCCATAGAAAGGCAGTCAAAGAATATGGAAACATGGTTCATTGAAAAAAATATACGTGTGCAAGAAACATAAAAATATGTTTAATCTTACAGATACACCATTTTCCTTTATCAGATTGACAAACTTCTTAAAACTGGATAATATTTAGGGTTAGTGACCATATAGGAAACAGATATCATACATGTTGGGTAGTAAGCAAACAGTGTAAATTTTCTGGAAGGTATTTAATAGAACTCTCAAATTTTATAATGTAGGGTAAATTCAACCAACAGAAATTTATATTTACATGTATACATATTTTATTTGTTTGTTTGTTTGTTTAGACTCTGCCTCCTATACTCTTAGCTTTGTTTTATCCCCCACCAAAAAAATATATCCCCCACCTGGGTGGCTTAGTGGGTTGAGGCCTTTGCCTTTGGCTTGGGCCATGATCTCAGGGTCCTGGGGTCGAGCCCCAAATCAGGGTCTCTTCTTGGCAGGGAGCCTGCTTCCTCCTCTCTCTCTCTCTGCTTGCCTCTCTGCCTGCTTGTGATCTCTATCTCTCTGTGTCAAATAAATAAATAAAATCTTTAAAAAAAAAAGTTTGTCATCACATAGATTGGAGGTAAGGAGGAATTAGTTATTTCTAATATTAAAAAGATGCGAAAATTATATAAGTGAATCTAGACATTAATCCATGTTCTTTCATTACCTTGTCTTTATCTTAAATAGTCATCTCCCTCTCTAGGACTGTTTCTCCATATGTAAGATAAATGTGTGGGTTTTTTAGAATGTTCAAGGATACTTTGACCTCTCAAACATTCAATTTTACTTACAAAGATTGTCCTTTGTATTTAACCTACTCATTATGAGGAGCATTTTCATGGTTATTTTTCCAATATTGGTGGGATGTCAATGGCGAATTTCTTCTAATAGAGTCACACATTCTTCCCTGATTCTGTCCTTGACCGCGAGCATACAGATCTATAAGGTAACTGTAAGGAAATAAAGCAAAGGGCAAACTCGGGTTCTTCCAGACCACCTTGGTGGATCATAGTTCTATTCAAAGAGATGAAAAGGACAGGAGAAATAAAACATTTTAGAGTGAAGATAAATATCTGCAGTTTGAGACATGTTAAGTTTGATGTGCCTATGGAATGAACATTTAGCTGAAAATACCCAGTGGCCAGGTGTTAGTGTAAGTCTGGAGAAGGAGGATGAGGCTGACATATGTGCTGGAGCTATAGATATGAAAGTCATCATAATAAAGATGATAGTTGAAACAAAAGATGTGAATCTAATCACCCAAGAAGAGGTATGATGTGAGAGCAAGAGAGGGAAGAAGGAGGAGGAGGAGGAGAGAGATGGGAGATGAAGAAGAGGAAGAGAAAGAAGGAAAAGGAGAGAAAAAAGAAAGATAAGGAGGGTGAGGAGGAGGAGGAAGAAACACAGGGGCAGGAATAAGAAGACAACTGCCAAAGGAAAACTTAAGAGAAGGCAGGGAGAGGAGGAAACCAGAAAGTATAATGAAACCAATAGTACACAGTTGCAAAAGAAAGGAGTTGTCAAAAGCATTAAAAATATCTGAGAAATAAAGTAAGGTCAAGACTAAATATATTCTATTGGATTTGACAATTTCATGACTTATAATTTTGGTGGTAATACTTTAAATTATATTTCAAGGGCAGAAATAATTTTCTATGGGCTGTAGAGAAGATCAGAGGTGAAGAAGTAAAAATTCTTTCCTGAAGTTTTGAATAGAAATGAAAGAGAAGAAAGTGGTAACAGAGCAAATCTTCAAAAAAAGGCTTTCCTTCTTATCTTGTTGTTTGTTTTTATATTTGATGAGAGAGATACTTGCACAAGTTTATATGCTAAGAAGAAAGAGCTAATAAGGAAGGAAAGGTTCAGTATGGAGTTGATAAAAAGGGATAAGTATTAGAATAGTAAGTGTTGTAAAGTATTTACTCTGCAGCTAATTGTGAGTTAGGAGGGTCCAGGCAAATGAAAGTGTCGTGGCATTCAGAACACACACAGCAAACTTTATTTAAAATATTCCCTAATTTTCTTTTCTTTCCTTTTCTATCTTTTTTTTTTTTTATTTCAGAAAATAGTATCCCTCCATTATTCAAATTTAGTAGGCATTATTTGGTAAACTAAATGATGGAGCACATATGGGAAAAAATATCTCAAGAAGAAGTTGAAGTCAGAAATCATATTTCACTTACTTATATGAATAAAATGGACCTGTTTTTCAGAGGAAGCAAGAAGAACACAAATTTCTCTCAAAAATTTACTTAAAACATTAATCCAATTCTGATATAAATGCAATGACTGGCTGAAAGAACAGAATTGGCACAATGAGAGATGGAAACAAATATAAATGGAAATATTTTGCAGAAAATTTCCAAATACTCCTACTCTTATCATTAAGTTGGCTAATAATCTAAAAGACTGAACCAAAAATAAATTTTCTAACACTGCTACATTAGTTCAGGGGAAAACTCACCTTAATTGAGTTTCTAAATAAAAAGAAACAATAAAATTAGCTTAAACTGAAAAGATTTCAAACTAATTTAAGGGCATAAATAGTGAAAATTCAATAGGAGAAACTTGGAATGATTTAATACCTATAACTTTAAACATAAATGTCAGACTACCAAAACACATTAAAATCTAAACAGGTTTCCTTGTGAGGTGTTTATTCCTTGGACCTGGTTTTGTCCAAGCACAGTCCCTATGACCACGTGGTGGAGGATTTGTAGAGGAGGCTCAGGCCCCAGCAGGATCATAGGAATAGATGAGGTTGAAGAGGCCCTTCACCTCCATGACACTATGATTTTATGATTCTTTGAGACATTTTTCTAAAACATAAAGCTACAATATATTTTGGGTTGGCTAAGTAGGAAGATGACACGTTCTTAGTAAGGAAAAATATGCAAAGGCTAAAAAAAAAAAAGAAGTGCCATAATTTCATATATTCCAAACTACTTAAGGACAACAAAAATACACAAAATGGTAAAGAATATTATATATATTGCTAAGTGGATAAATTTTATGACTACAAATCTAATTAACATGAAAGCATATTTATCATTTATCAATTTATTTATTTAGTTGGTCTTCTTCATCCAGAAAATATTTACTGCGTACCTACAGTGCTGAACACTGTATAAGAGTAACAAATAAAACAGACTATTTCTGTCCCGAGAAAGATTTCAGTGTACTGTGGGGAAGATGGAAGAATAGATGGTAAACGAACAAAACAGTGAATTACAAATTAAGAAGGTCCTCTAACAATAACTAACAAAGATCCAGGCAAGGGGGAGAGGATTTCTGTTTTAAGTGGTGATATTTTAGTTAAGACTTCAAGAATGAAAAGAATGTGATGATGCAGAGGGCCAGAACAGGGAATAGCACATATGAATGCTCTAAAGAAAAAAGCACTTGCCATTGTCTAGGAACAAAAAGGACATCAGTGTGGCTAGAATGTCCTGAACTAAAAGGACAGTGGATTTGAGATGAGGTTAAAGAGAAATGGAGAGAGACCATAAAGAATGTTACTCTGAGTGAAATGGGAAGCCACTGGAATTCATGGACATAATCCAAGAACAGACGTGCTTTTCATGCAGAATGGTTGAAGGCAGCAAAATAGTCAGTGAAGAAGTAAGTTAGGAAGACAAATTCAATGGTCCCATTTGAGATCATGGTAACTCCCACTAAAGCACTGAGACAGAGAAGTAGACAGAGTTGTGTCAGGTCTTGAGTCACCTTAGTTGTTACCTACTCTCTGTGAGCTTCACAGGGGCTATATATAAATAACAGGAGCTAATTATATTAATGCAAAGAGATGTTCAGAGTATTGTGTGTAACAAGGCATGATAAGCACATGAAATGAGGTAGGTTTCAATAAATCTTAGTTCTTTACAAATACCTATTTAAAAATGATGACCATCCCAAGTTTAAAATAGTGATAGCAACTAAATATGCAGTCGGATATGAACTTTTTTGGCTTTAAAACATGTATCATTTCTGAGATAACAATGAAAAGTATTTTGATTTTTGACTCATAAAATATTTGGGGTCATTCAAAAGTTAGACAGTAACTCAATGACCAAGTGATTACAACAAAAGATAAAGCTAAAAGGTAGAAATTTCTATTTAAATTAGTTTTAACAACATTGTAGTAAACCTTTTAAAAACATATTAAAAGGGTAGAATAAAAAAAAAAAATTCTTCAGAATAAAACCCTTCCCTAGAAATGTGCCTATTGGTTCAAATGCAATGACTGCCCACTTTCCCTCTGTTTCTGCTACACACACACACACAGAGAGAGAGAGAGAAAGAGAGAGAGAGACTGAGCTTTTAGCAATCTTGTTTAACATTTGGAAAGGAATAGCTGACACAATAGCGGGGGAATAAGTAAATACACTGCATGGGCTATATATAATTGAACATTCTTCAAATTCTTTAAACAGAAATTTCAGTACCATGGAGATCCTTGAAATAAAGACAGATAAATGTGACCAATTATAACCAAATATCTCTTGCCAAAAATTTAGAGAAATCTTCCATGAAAATGACAAGCAAATTAAAATCTCACTTTGGAATTACCTTGTAAATTGTGTCCCTCAGTTCAAGAAATATTATACTCTTTAGAATAGGGTAAAAGAAAAACCATCCGTGTTCTGTGTGAGAAGAACACACAGAGATGGAGAAATAAATGGGCATACTTCAATGGTCCCATTTGGAGATCATGGTAACTCCCACTACAGCACCAAGATAGAGAAGTAGACAGAGTTTTGTCAGGTCTTGAGGTCAGGTCTTTGTCAGGTCCTCATCTCTGAACAAAGAAAGAAATGGAGCCCAAGGAAGGGGACTGTGGCAAATGAAAGACACTCTTCTTTTTTTGGTCTTTCCTTTATTAATATATAAAACTGAAAAAAGAAAAGAAGCACAAGCCCAAGGGCTTATACTATACAGAAACTTGTTTTCTGAGAGTTAGTGTCAGGTCTTGCCATTTAAACCCCCAATAGCTATCTTCTAATGAAATATATATACCCTGCTTCCTAGAGGGGTAAAAAGAGGGAGGAAGGAAGGAAGGAAGTGGGGGGCAGGGGAAGGAAGAAAGGAAGGGAGGGAGGCTGGAAAGAAGGGAGGGAGGGAAGGAAGAAGGAGACAGCAATGCAGAAAAGGAGGAAAAAGCATTTACACTTGATGTTTGAAAATACTTCCCACAGACAAACTCAAACTTGGGTAAGCTTTTACATTTTACAGAATGGAGTTCTCAACAACTCCTTCTCTTTGTACTTCTTTCATTCCTTTTTTCTTCTCTCTCATTTCATTTCTTTGCACTATATCCAAATTTTACAATTTTTTTTCTCTCTCCCTTTCCTTTCTCTACTTCCTAATTTTACATGACACTGCTGATGGACCTGGAGAGGGTGAAAATGACAATTAAAAAGGCAAATATTATTTTCAACAGAACATTACTAAGCAATATTTCCAAACATTGCCAGTTCAACCATACAGGGTCAATTAGGATTTTAAAAATGAATCCAAGTTATCTCTCCCTTCTGAGTCAAATATCAAATGATTAGTAGTTTGGAAATAAACATATTTTACTAAATTATTTTTTTGGAGAAACCAAGTCATTTATATTTGTTAACTACATTCTATTTCCTAACTATGCTACACTGATTTAGAGTACAGAGAAAGCTTCTGTAGCTCTCCACTTCTTGTAGGACTAAATCAGAGGACTACTGTTGCCAGAAAGCAATATGAGTCAAGGCAAAAAAATGGGCTTGATGGTCTTCAGACCCTCCCTGTTTCTTTCTTGTAATAAACCTGATGTCCTAGATCCCTTTTTTCTTTTATTCATTTGATAAATATTTGCTGAACCCTAATTATTTGCCAGGAACTGTGGTAGGTGCTATTGATTAGGCCTTCTCTGACATAGAGAAGCTTACACTTAGGTGGAGAGGCAGGAACGGAACTGCAATATAATAATTTGATAAGGCCCTTAATGAAAATAAGAACAGCTTGCTATCCTCATTATGCATCTGGCTAGTCAGAGTCCTTTTTTTTTTTTAAGATTTTATTTATTCATTTGACAGACACAGATCACAAGAGGGCAGAGAGGCGGGGGGGGGGGGGGGAGCAGGTTTCCCACTGAGCAGAGAGCCAGACACAGGGCTCAATCCTAGGACCCTGAGATCATGACCTGAGTCGAAGGCAGAGGCCCGACCCACTGAGCCACCCAAGCACCCCCAGAGTTCTCTGTCTTATTTTTTGGATTTTCCCTGTACCTGCAACCCACCTCTCTGTTCTCCTAGTTTAAACTTAACTTTGGTGAAGCTCATTTTCCCACAAGGTACACCTTTTGGACAGGTGTCTTGGGAAAACAATCTCACAAATTAACTCACACTGGATATTAAATGAGTAAAGCACGTACATCACATCTCTCTTGCATTTTAATAAGTCACTCCATTTGAAAAAAACTGGTTGCTAAATAGTGGGGATTACAAGAACTGTACAGAAAGTTGTTAGGAGAAAAAATTTAGGAAAAACTTTCTCACACTTCAATCACGACAGCAAAAGGTTGACTCTTCTACATGAAACTTCCCTTTATATAGCACTGACATTATTATTTTTTAAACAACATAGCATGCCATATACTTGTTCACTTAAGAAATATAATTGAATCTGATTACTACTATTAGTAGTATTGTAGCAGTTACTATTAGAAACTACTGTTTCTAAAATACAGATTGTAATTATCAAAGTTGCCCTTATTCTTTGATGTTAATTATGAGCGTTTACATCAGATACAGATTGTTTTCTAATTAAAAATACATGATTTGGCAATAACAGAAAGAAAGCAAGATTAGACATATTTAGATATATCAAGAAAAAAGTTAATGCAATCACAAAATCAAAATTGCATCTACTGAGAAAAACAGGGATTATTTGATATAACATCTATAGGAAAAAATAGTTAATATCTATGAACCTGGGTTTCCTCCCCGATAAAATGAAGGATTTAAATCAGAATAAACTCTATGTTTGTTTCCAGGCTTGATATATATGGGAATACTTGCATAGATATATCACAATTCTTATATGACATGAAATTTTATAGATTCTGCAATATCATAATTGAAAAGTCTGAATAAATAATAGTAACCTCTTTTATATTTGAGTACCCAATACTAACAAAATGACTAACCCAAAGTAAGTGGCTTAATAGAATTTAGCTGGATAGATTGAAGATTACATGAATAGAAAAACACATTAATGTAAATGAATGTTGCGAAGTCAGGAGTATATCTAAATATCTAGAGACATTTAAGAGAGATATGGAAGATGAAGGAATTAATATTTCTGCAGATTTCAAGGCTCTATGGAAATTTTAATAAATAATTTTCAACATTTTGGGGGGCAATTCAAGAAATTTAGAAATGAAGAAAACTAAAGTAAGTTAAATAAGATCCATTTTGACTAGGATTATTTATGACAATTCCCCCTCATCCACTTTCTGCATGTTCACTGTACTGCACTTCCTGATAATCTATCCCAAACTACTCCTAGTAGTTTGAAATCATTTCATCTATAATGTATAAATGCCTCACTTACCTCAACTGCACAAATCCAGATCTCATCTCACCAAAGTTTTTTGAAAATTAATTGTTTTCACCTATATTATTATAACTAAATTTTCCCACCTGTAGGTCAATGATACCTATATTATAAAACTATTGTTATAATCAGATGCACTCAATGGATATCATAATTTCATTTATTTATCTTCCAATCCACAATCACTATCATTCTATTTGAAGCCACCACCTCCACTTGTATACTTGACTTTTGTAATCTCCTAAAATCTCCAGGACTTTGTGCTATTAATCATCACTTCTTTCCCCTAATCTTCAATGTCTTCACCACTGGCTCTTTGCTCTCAGAACATGTTAAGTCACCTTCACTCTATACAAATCTCCCTTGACCCAGTGCTTCTCTTTAGCAACAGCTCTCCTTCCTCTTCTCACCTCTGTTCATTGAATAAACAAAATAAATTTGAAGGACTTATTATTATTTTTTTACGATTTATTTGTTTATTTGAGAGAGAGAAACTTGAGCAAAATCCCCACTGAGTTCAAAGCACAATGCAGGGCTCCATCTCAGGACCCTGAGATCACAACATGAGTCAAAACGAAGAGTCCAGCGCTTACCCAGCTGCACTACCTACAGGCCCCTCAGAGGATTTACTCTTTTGATTTAAAAAATGTGAGTTTTTAAAAAGGAAAATATAGAAAATGAAAAGCAACAGTAACAATAGCCAAAAAAACCCAAAAACAAACAAACAAAACAACAACAACAAACACCTGTTGTCAAAGGCATGCATTTCTTTCCAGGTTAATATATAGTTATATAGAACTTTACTGGACCCATCATATAAAGTTTTGGATCCCAATATTTCCACCTGACAAGCTTCTATGTCAAGGAGACAGAGAGAGCTTGATTAAATCATTCTAAAGTTCTTATGAAAGATCAACCAGATAAGAACAGTTAGTAATCTTTTAAGAAAAATAATAAAAGGAAACTCTCATTAATAGGTTTAAGCTATGCTGTAAAAGCCACAATTAAAATAGCATAGTCCAAATAAAGAATACAGAAACTGATAGAACTTAAGAGAAAAAACAGAAAGGCTGGAAATCGAATAGAAGGCATGAAACAAATCCATTTGTAAATTAAGTATTTAGCATATGATAAATAATGCATATCAAATCAACGAGGAAAACAGAGATTTTTCAATTGATGGTGCTGGGACAACTGGTTAAATATTTAGAACAGAGTAAATTTAGAGCCTATCTCACACTGTATATCAAAATAAAATTCCAGATGGCTTAAAGAGTTATATGTAAACAATGGAACCATAAAAGAACTAGAAGCAAATATAGGAAAATTTTTAATCTAAGTTGGAGAAGGACTTTCTAAGCATAAAAACAAAGGCAGAAGCCATAAATAAAAAATGTAATAGATATTTTTAAATAGTAGATTTGAACACATAAAACAAGAGAATGTCTACATAGCAAAAACAAAAATTAAAGGGCAAAAAAATTCAGGAAACTCATTTGAAACATAGGACAGAATACCATGTACCAGTCTTTAAATGCTTTATGAAAAATAATTAAGGACCTGAGAAACATGATTAGCATATACTATTAAATGAAGAAAGCATTATAAAACAGTATATACATTATGATCCCAGTTTTGTAAAATATTTGTACATTTGGGTATAATGGCTTCCCCCTTCCACTACGTTGTTTATAACCTCCATAGCTTTACTCTTGCAGTTCCTCCTGACCAAAGAGATCTTTTCTCTCTCATTGTCCAGTCATTTCAAATTCATTTTTCAAAGATCATTTCAGACATCACATCTTTTCAGACATCAAGAACTTCTGCCTGAATTATCAGGATACAATAGGTGCCCTTTCTTTGTTTGCTCAGAGCACGATATTGCACACCATTAAATTAGTGTCCTATAATATTAATATTACCTGTTTATATATGTCACTCTATATGATTAAAGTCCCTCAAGAGAATTAAAAAAAAAAAAACTATATTCTACTCTCTCTGCATCATTAATGCTTGTTACTATATCCATCATGTGGATCACATTAAAAAAATTGATTTGAAAATCAATTTTTATTGTTGAAATCTCCTCTAATCAGGAATATTCCAAAACACAGCTAATGTCAACAGTTTAAGAAGGAACAAACAGTATTAAGAAGGCTGAAAGAAAAAAAAAATAGAGCTATTTAATGAGAATTCATTCTATACATCTTTCCAAGACATACCAAAGCTTCCTTCAGGCTACAACTAAATGATTCACCCTAGAGGATCCCAGGTATATACAGATCTTTTCAAAAAGATTTTCTAAAGACATATGCTACTTACAAACTGTGTCCCACAATTTATCACCTAAAGTTTATTGTTATTTAATTATTTCTCATTTATGAACCTTTTCTTTTTCATCAAATCTTGAGCTCTGTTATAGGAAGAGGCCATGCCTTATTGTAGTTAGGAATCCTACAATACATTTAGCTAAATAGCTTAGTACTTTAATAAACATCCAATATATATTTATTTTATTTATAGCTTTGAATGATTTTCTATGTTTTTAAGTATATGCTTACCTAATTCCCTAGGATAGGAAGAGTCAACTCTAATTTCTTCCTTCACCTAGTACCATTCAGAATAGTGGATATACACTGAGAATTACAGAAATACATAGACTTACTGAGGAAACCTGATACTACCTAGTGAGAACAGTTTCAGCTATGCTTACTCCTAGCTGTGCCAGGCCACAAAGATTTCTCAGATCTCATGAATTAGAGGAGGTAATGTCACCTCATTTTTCTAGTAAGAATATATGAGAGTATTTAAATTAGCTTATCTCTCTGCAATAAAAAGAATAATTTTCACTAATAAGTATTCAGTAGTAGGTCTTCCTGAGCTAAATCATGAGAAGATGTACTAGTGAGGATTTTTTTATTAGTCAAAACATTTTTTTTTACATATAGCTTAGTATATACAATACCCCCAAATTCACAATCTTATTTAAAGCTAATGTCAGTTTACTACCACATTGTCTGATATATTCCAAAGTTTTCCAATGAGCTATTTGACCTCCTATAGACTGAAAATCATTAGATTTAAATTATTTAATGCCAAGGAAGAAAGTCATCTTTTTCTCCTTCTTATGTCTTTGTTTCACAAAACTATTATCAGAGAGGCCATGCAAACAACTAAAAACAAAAAATTACATGGTGTAGTTAATTGAAAAAATGCTTTTGCTGCACACAGAAATTGACACTAAGTGCTGTATTAGCAGGAAATCAGTGATTTACAATTGACATTGCACAGGAAATCGTTTAGTGTCAATTGATATTAAATGGGCAAAATTGTACTGAATTAGTACAAAATAATTTGGTGGAAAGAAATGTGCTTTCATCAGGTGACTTGGTATTAAGTGGACTCAAATGTAATATGCTTTAGAGGTCACTAGTCAATAAAAATTAGGGCATGCTATCCAACCCTGAGTACATCAGACTGGTTGCTTTTAACATCCTTATCAAAAGATAAGAGTGTCATATTTTCAGGACAAAACTGTCTTCCTATGAGTTTTAAGGGAAGTGGGAAAATTTAAATTGTTTGAATGAGTTAAACAGTGGTAAGAATCATGACTTCTTTGGCCTATTTAGTAGTTCCATTGCTTTAAAAGCAAAATAATATATATTAATACATTGTAGAATTTTTAGCATCAAATAAAAGGCAAAATAATAGCATCTGTTTTATGTAATATGGTGCAGACTGAATACTCTCCATAAAATGGCCTTGACAGTGAGCACACAATAAATTATTGGTTGAATGGGTGATATCATTGGTTATTATGAACAAATCACTTAAAGGCCCTTAGAGGAACCAACCTTTTTAAATCTGAGTAATGGGGAAAGGAAAGTGTGTAGATGCAGGAGATAATGGGGAGGAGGAAAAGGCAGGAGAAGATATGTTATACAGTCACTACAAAGAGAGCAAAGTACATAAAATATTTTAGGTATTTTCTGGGAGTAAGAATGTGAATGTCTGAGATTTTAAAAACTATCACATCACTTGTGTTAGTGATACAAAAAACAGTTACGGGGTAATAGCATACACAGAACTTTCTGCTCAATCACAAAAAATACGCTTTCTTCTCAAGTGCACACAGGACATTTTCCAATATAGATCATACATTTGGTCACAAGTTAAGTCTCAATAGATTTAAGAAGACAGATACTATACAGAGTATCTTCTCATTCTATGAGGAAAAAATAGTCTTTTCAATCAAAGATGCTAGGAAAACTGGATATCCATACACAAAAGAATGAGGCTGGACCCTTACCTAACACCATATACAAAAATTAACTCAAAATGGATCCAAGACATAGATGCAAGTTTTAAAACTATAAAACTCTTAGAAGAAAACATAAGATAAAACTTTCACAATATTGGATTTGGCAGTGATTTCTGGTATAAGACACCAAACGCAATAAAAGAAAAAGTAGACAAAGTGAACTTCATGGAAAAAAATTAAAATTTATGCATCAAAAGGTACAATCAACAGAGTAAAAAAAGTACTCACTCATTCTCTCTGAATGAGAGAAAATATCTGCAAATTATGTACCTGATAAGGGATTAATATCTAAAATACATAAAGAACACTTAAAACTCAACAACAACAACAAAAAAACAACCTGATTGAAAAATAGGCAGAGGGCTTGAATAGACATTTCTCAAAAGAATATATAAAAATGCCAACACATGAAAAAGATGTTTAACATCGTTAATCATTAAGGAAATGCAAATCACGATGATGAGATACCACTTTACTTCAATTAGGATGGCTACAAGAAAGAAAGAGAAAGAGAAAAAGAGAAAAAGGAAGGAAGGAAGGAAGATGGGTGGGTGAAGGGAGGGAGGAAGAAAGAAAGAAAGGGAGGGGAAAAAAGAAACAAAAAGAAAAAGAGAAAGATAAGAGGAAGGAAGGGAGGGAGGAGGGAGAGAAAGAGAGAAAGAATGAATGAAAGAAAGAAAGGAAGAAAGAAAGAAGAAAAGAGAACAGAACAGAAAAGAAAAGAAAACAGTGTTGACAAGGATGTGGAGAAATTAGAACCCCTGCACACGACTGGTGGGAAAACAAAATGTTACAACCACTGTGGAAAGCAGCACATCAGTTCCTCAAAAAACTAAAATAGAATTACCATATGATCCAGCATGGAAAGCCAGATCTCAAAGAGAGATATGTATACTCATGTTCATAGCATCATTATTCACAATAACAAAAACAGAGAAGCAACCTAAGTGTCCATGGATGGATGAATGGATAAGTTAAATTTGGTACATGCATATAATGCAATCTTATTCAGCCTTAAAAAGGAAGGATATTCTCACATATGTTACATCATGGATGAACCTTAAGGATATTATGCTAAGTGAAATAAGTCAATCACAAAAAGATAAATACTGTATGACTCCCCTCATGTAAGATACATAGAGTAGTCAAAATCAAAATGGTTGGTTTCCAGAAGCTAGGGGGAGAGGGGAATGGGAAGCTATTGCTTAACTGGTATAGAGTTACAGTTTTTCAAGATGAAAAGAGTTCTGGAGATGAATGGTGGTGTTGGTAGCACAACAAAAGGTTAAGGTGGTAAATATGTTACAAGTATTTTACCACAGTTTTTAAAGTGGGAAAAAATGGTAGCAAAGCTCTGTAGCTTTTCACTTGCTATTTCCAAAGGGAAAGAAAACTGCGGAGAACTCACACTGCTATACATCAGATGGAAGAAATAGTAGTAATTTTCTTTTTCTAATTTGGCCAAGAGAATGAAAAAAATATCCTCTGAAAAAACCAGAAGACCTCAGAGAATTTATCATGAAGCATAAATAAATAAACAAACAAACAAAGAACATTCTATAGAATTAACAGCAAGTAAACCAAAACAAAACTCAGCTTCATCCTCAAAGGAAGTGTACAAGAAAAGAGAAGTGCATTTAGGAAAATCTTAAAGAGATGCAAGTTACTGATTCAAATGCATGACACAAAGAGAAATCTGACTGAATAGTAATACAGTTATGATAATTATTCACTGAGCTCTTACTAATGGCAAACACAATGTTCAACATTCTTTATAAAATATTACAATTCTTTCTCTTATGATGAAATCTGGTGATTTTAGGAAAAAAGATCATGAGATCAAGAAAACTGACAAAAGTGGTTGTTAAAACTGAATCAGAAACAAGATAGAGGATCATAGGGGAAGGGAGGGAAAAATGAAACAAGATGAAACCGGAGAGGGAGACAAACCATAGAGACTCTTAATCTCAGGAAACTGGGTTGCTGGAGGGGAAGCGGGGTGGAAGGGATGGCATGGCTGGGTGATGGACATTGGGAATGGAATGTGCTATGGTGAGTGCTGTGAATTGTGTAAAACCGATGAATCAGAGACGTGCACCCTTGAAAAAATACATTATATGTTAATTTAAAAAAAAAAAAAACCTACATCTATCTGAAGCCAAAGCAAATGATTTTAACTAGGTAAAGAGAACTTCTCGTGGTAGTTTAAAATAAAAATCCTCTTGCAAGAACACCTGAAGCTGAAGTGTTAAAGAACACCTGGAGCTGAGCTGCATACAAGCCTTAAATCCTTGTATGAATACAATGGATGGCTTAATCTGGAATGAGTTGGGAAGTTTAAGCAGTGATTAATAGATTAGTACAAAAACCACATAACTGTACCTCAGTGTGGCTATTCCTTTAAATTTTGCTTTGCATGCTGTTTTTTCAGATAAAGATATCCACTAGAAAACAGTTCTTCTTTGCCATCATTTTAAGGATTTTATTTATTTATTTGAGAGAAAGAGAGAAAGAGCAGCACAGGGGCCTCACATGCCTGTAAACTGGGAGAGGGGCAGAAGGTGAGGGACATAGGCAGAGGGAGAGGGACGAGCAGACTCCTTGCTGGATGGGAGCTGGTCTAAAGGCTCCATCTCATGACCCTGAGCTCATGACTTGAACTGAAATGAATGAAATGAAGAGTCAGAGGCTTAACTGACTGAGCAACCCAGGTACCCAGTCTTTGTCACTTTAATACAGAGAATTCTATTTTAATATCTAAGCAGCACAAATGAGCTGAAAATTACAATTAAATTATTTTGTTATTCTAACTATAGAAAATTTAGCTATATTCAAACAATGAAATTTCTCACATGTGCCAGTACTACTTACATAGTCACACATTACCAGGTTATAGTCAAAATGTATTTTTTAAATATTTTTATTTATTTATTTGACAGAGAGAGAGAGATCACAAGCAGGCAGAGAGGCAGGCAGAGAGAGAGAGAGGGAGAAGCAGGCTCCCTGCTGAGCAGAGAGCCCGATGCGGGACTTGATCCCAGGACCCTGGGATCATGACCTGAACCGAAGGCAGCAGCTTAACCCACTGAGCCACCCAGGCGCCCCAAAATGTATTTTTTTGAATACATTTATAAATACATATATAGTCAATATATATATATTGACTATATATATATATAGATATATATATACACATATATTTTTAAATACATATATAGTCAAAATGTATTTTTTTAAAAAGCAGCTTTTAAGGGTTAAACTTCCAATTAAAAGACTATGTATGACAATAAATGTCATAGGTTCGAACGTACAAAGAAAATTTATGTAAGCTTTAAGGTTGGTTAACCAGCACATACTAATCAAAGATGCATTTGTTAAGAGCAAGGTGGATTCCACATACCCTGCATCCTGAAGGCGCTCACAAACCCAGTTAACAATCTCCAATAACAAAACTTGTTCCTTGTGTGCATAACCCCATAAAATACTATAAGAGCAAGTCCAACACAAGAAAAAAAATGACTTGGCTCTATAGATTTTATAATAGAAAGTTAAAAAATCACAAATAGAACACACATATCCAGATGAGTAAATATACTGCACATATTTAGTAAATTATTAAATATTTAACAAAGGAACAAAAATAACATACTAATTGTTTAATGGATTAAACTCATCCCAGTGAAGTTTCCTTAATATATTTTTTGCTATGTAAGTCATATTTTTCCTTGAATTTTTATTAAAAAATCAGGTGTATCTTCCTGAAACAAGTTTATTTTTCTATGTAAAGAATTAGTCCCACCTTGGAGAAACCACAAATTTCATACAAATAGATGTTTTGATAAACTATCAACATGGTTGTTATATTAAAAAGAAAAGCTAAAAAAAAATTTAAATTAGACAGTAGTTCTAAAATCAATACTATTGACATTTGCTTAACATGTCTGCAATATAAATGCAGCAAAATCTTTTCAACAGCTTTTAACCATTTTCTTATATTTATATTTAACTCACACAATTTTCACCCTTATGTTTTTAATATATTTTTTTCTTTTTTTGCATTTTCCCTCTTTACTGAAGATCACTGGCTTCTTCTCTGACATCATTGTTAGATAACATCTCAGTGACCTGTTACTGTATCCTTGGATGGGAAGAGATAGTATCTCCAGTAAGGTCAATATGACTCAACCGTGTGATATGAACATAAAAAAAAAAAAAAGATTAAATCTTAAACTGTGCTAGCAGAATAACATTATCTAGAATGAGGGAGATAGCCATTCCACTCTCATCAGCAATGGTCAGATGACATGATCAATAGCGTGATACAGAATAACCCAGAATCACTATAATATCCTAAGAAAGGAGATAAGGAAGTGTACAAGACTAGAATCATGGAATGGCTGAAAGAACCAAGGGTATTGAATGTTACTATTTTAGGGGCTAGGAAAATAATTAAAGTAGAACATTTTCAAATGTTTAAAACTTCATATTAGATTTATTTTGCATGGTATCAAGAGAAATACTAAAATAATGGGTTGGAAATACTATTCAAAGTAAATACAATTCAAAGTAAATCAGAACTTAACATCCTAACTGCCCCTAGAGTATAAGTGACTGGAGATATTTATTCAAAAAGTGGGAAGTTGGACTACAGTAACCTTAAGAGCAATTTTTCCCTATGACTCAATGATTATTCTGAAAGCTAAGAACTAAAATATTTAATCCTACTGAGCTAAACATGTTTTTCTGATGCTGCCTGAAATCTGCAGTTATCAATCTATTGTTTTGATTTTTACTAGCAAAATATTAAAAAGTTGTTCTTTCCCCAAGTTATTAAGTAGTTTATGCAAGGGAGATTGCTTTTTAAGAGTTGTGGGGGTGGTATTATGGACATTGGGGAGGGTATGTGATTTGGTGAGTGCTGTGAAGTGTGTAAACCTGGTGATTCACAGACCTGTACCCCTGGGGATAAAAATATATGTTTATAAAAAATAAAAAATTAAAAAAAAAATAAAATAAAAAAAAATAAAAAAAATAAATAATAAAAAAAAAAAAAAAAAAGAGTTGTGGGGGTTTTTCTACTTCAAGAAATACAGCCTGACAAAGTGCTAAACGACCCAGGGACCCTAGTGACTGAATTGGTCAGTCAGTCATTCAACAAATATGTATTCAGAGACAGATATGTGCCAAAGGCTCCAAGGTGGCAGACAAAAAGAGACAACAAGATAGGCCTCTGCTTAAAATCTATTAGGTCAAGTAGATACACAAAAATCATTTTATAAAGTACTGGCTCTTATTCCAGAAGCATGTACTCTGGAAGCATACTGAAATGGTGTTTAACTTTCCAAGGAGAATCAGGGAGGACTTTGCAGAGGAGGCAGGATTTGAGCTGGGTTTTATAAGTTTAGGATTTCACTGGATAGTAAGGGAAGAGAACAGTATTTTAGGCAGAGGAGGCATCATGTGCTCTGAGGCATGGAAATACAGAGCATGTTTAGGAGAAATCGTAAAAAATGTGGTAAGGCTAAGATGTAAGATATAGAGTAAGGAAAAATATTTAAAAAATTGACAAAGCAGTTTATGGTTAAGTGCCTTTGGACAATACAAGGATTTGGGTTTACCTTGAATGTAAGGGGAAGATGTTTCCAGGTAGAAGGGTGACATGACCAGATTTGCATTTTAGAAAATTCATGAGCATCAGTGTGAGGAATTCATTTCCTTCAAATAGTAGTTTTTGCTTTAAAATATTTCAGGGGGAGTTGAGTCTTTCAACTATTGGCACCAGCAAGGATAAATTAATAAATACCAAAATGGCAGCATAGAGCACCCAATTCTTTATAATATCGGTTATTATTTCTGAACCTATATTTTGACTTAAATGATCCTTTTATTCAAAAATTCCATAAATGAGTGAACATGATTTAAACTGATTAGTATGATGTAGACTACTATAAAATGAATAAGAATTTTTGAAGAGTTAAAGACTATGTTGGTGCACAACAGGGAAAAGGCAATTAACTCAAGAAAGATAAAAATGTCTGGAGAAATACCTTGCACTCAATGGGCTTCTAAACATCTCTTGCAGAAGCTGCCATTTATTTTGAAGTTATAATGTATATACCACCTAAAATTTGTAAAGCAATTTCATATTACCATCTCTCTTCTCTGCCTTGATCCCCACCATGACAATATGAATAAACACTACTATTCTCATTTTATCAGGAATAAAACTGAGGCTCATAAAAATTAAATTATTTGCCCAGTTATATGTTACAGTTAATAAATGATAGTGTCAAAATCAAACTTCTAGTTTGGGATTATAGATCCAGTCCTCAGTTCACTTTATCATGCTTCACAACTGAAAAATGGTTTAAAACTATGACATGGGTAAGACAAGGAGATGAAAGAACCAAATGATTCTATGCAATTCTGTAGAAAAAAGAGAAAAAGAGAGTACAAATGCTATAAACTAGATTGCATGCTTTTCTGAGAATCATTTTGGAAGAATTTTCATGCCAAAGAAAATGATGACCAAGCTTTTGGGTCATCAGGGAATTTACTAGAGAAGCTCTTTACAATTGGCAGGGGGAGGGAGGATGGAGTTGAAAATTTGTTGATGAGATAATTAGCAAAACACATAAATGATTTGTAACTTAGGACCAAAAAAACTTCAAATGACTATAAATTCCTTATGGAGAAATCAGTTCTCCTTGTCTCATGTCATCATACCTTTAAATTTATGTGCAAAAATTTGAACAGTTAATAGTAAAATTGTATATTTAGTAGAGTAGAAGGTCTCTTTCCCTCTATTTTCTATGGGGGAAAAACTATAATAACTCATCCTGGATTATGAAAATAAAGAGTTCTTCCTTTTCTCAGAGAGTTTATTCCAGCAATAAGAAGTAACTATTTTGGAACATTTGAAAAATGTCCATGAGATCTGCATCAGGAAGCTATCTATACCTTTCCATGCTTTATCATCATACTCCATTTTTACAACTGAACTACAACAAAAAGTTATGCAAAGAAGAATAGAGATCAATATATTTTATCATAAGTGTTGTAATCCAAAGTTAAATCTAACCTTTTGGTTTTAACATGAAAGGAGAAAATAATTAACTGAAGACATTTCATTTGAAAATTCTTCATTACCTTCTATCTCCAGAAATTCTAGTTTTCCCAGCTTTTGGCTGCATCTACCTAGGAATGTACATCCTTTTCCTTGCCTCACTCTGAAAATAGTGTTTCTATCCATAAAGTCTCATGCTAGCAACATTTCACATCTTGACTCACAAATTTTCTATGATATCACAATAAATCGGCACATCATATATGTGGTAGATTTTTAAAACAAATATTTTAACCCTAGAAATACATTCTCTGAAAGAGTTGATAACTTCCTTAAATGAAATATAAAAAAGCAGCTGGAACCAGAAGAGATCACTGACCACATCAGAATAGTTTTAAGATAATTTTACTTCACACTTGGGGTGCCTGGGTGGCTCAGTGGGTTAAGCCGCTGCCTTCAGCTCAGGTCATGATCAGGGTCCTGGGACCAAGCCCCGCATCGGGCTCCTTGCTCAGCGGGGAGCCTGCTTCTCTCTCTGCCTCTGCCTGCCTCTCTGCCTGCTTGTGATCTCTGTCTCTCTCTCTCTGTCAAATAAATAAATAAAACCTTTTTAAAAAAAATTTACTTCACACTTTGTCTTTTATCCCTCCTCCATCATTTCTACTGCCTTGAATTCATAAGCCTTACTTCCAGAATTTACTCTCCAAGAGATTTCACATAATGTAATACTGAACTTTGGCATGTTGTTGCCAGCCAGGCTGGTTTACCTGCTTTCATTCACCATTGAGGGAAAAAAAAAAACACTTAATCCATAAAGCTGGTTTTGATTTACAGAAGTAAATAGTCACTATAAGTATCACACATACTTTTCTCTAAGATTCAGACCTTAAATCAGAAACCTAATGTGTTTCAGTTCTATTACCAGGTTAATCTAAAGGGCAAAAATAAAGAATATTTAAAAAATTTTAAATAATTTTTTAAAAAACAACTAAATCAAATGACTCTTGTTCATGGACATTAATTACATTTATTACAATTGTGTGAAAAAGGGCACCAGGGTGGCTCAGTGGGTTAGGCCTCTGCTTTCAGCTCCAGTCGTGATCTTGGGATCCTGGGATAGAGCCCTACATCGGGCTCTCTGCTCAGTGGGGAGCCTGCTTCCCCCTTTTTCCCTCTGCCTGCCTCTCTCTGCCTACTTGTGATCCCTGTTGGTCAAATAAATAAACAAACAAACAAAATCTAAAAATTGTGTGAAAAATGAGTTACTTTGATCATTATTTGTATCAGTGATTTCAAATTGCGGCTAACCATAAGAATCACTTGGAACCTTTTAAAACATACTAATGCCAGAGCCCCACCCTATACTGATTAAATCTCAATTGGCAGAGCCAAGTTTAAAGCATACCTGGGATAGCATTTTGTTGGTGCTGTTGACTATTTAGCAGTTATTAAGAACACAGCCTAGGGGTGCCTGGGTGGCTCAGTGGTTAAAGCCTCTGCCTTCAGCTCAGGTTATGATCCCAGGGTCCTGAGATCAAGCCCCGCATTGGGCTCTCTGCTCCATAGGGAGCCTGCTTCCTCCTCTATCTCTGCCTGCCTCTCTGCCTACTTGTAATCTCTGTCTGTCAAATAGATAAATAAAATCTTTAAAAAAAAAAAAAAAGAACACAGCCTACTTTTAACTTAGAAGACTGTTTCTTCAACTCTAAAACAGGCATAATGATTATATTATGTGTATATTATGAGGGTTAAATGAAATAATGCCTATAAGGAGCCTAAACAGTGACACAATATGCATTCAAATATTTGTTGGTGCTGTTGCTGTTAGAACTCTTGCTATCTGCATGGGTATCAGGCCTATCAGTGCAAGAGAAAAGACACGGTGTTCCTGTGAATAAGAAGGAAGAATATTTTTCCAACATCAATCTTAGCATGCAGTGTGCTATACTAGAAGATGGTGGTAAAGCAGCAAATCATATTTGAGCTTCCTCTGATAGATGTTACCTTACTGAAGTATCTTCATGCCACAAACAGGATCATAAAAAGCTCTGCGGAATGCAGGGTTCAATTTTCTGGAAGAACAGATCAATCCCATTCATTCAGTTAGTCATCTTGAACATTCTTCCTCTATTTCTCTATAAAAAATTTCAACCAACCACAAAACACATATCATATAGTCCTATTTATATACATGCATATATAAAATAAGTATACATGTTTATACATGCATATATAGAAATTTTTCTTTTGCCTATATAATTTTGTGTAGCAACTTAATTTTCTACAAGAAACACACACTATTATTAAATAAGTAAAGCCACAGTTAATGTCATTTGAATTAAACAAATAATATTTATATCCACTAAAAAATACAAAGAAACTATACTTTTCTAAAACTAAATTTCTAAAGAAGAAATTAGCACCAGGGTTTGTATTCTAAAAAAAAGTTCTGCTTTCTTATCTTAACTAAAAATCATGTTGATTTTAAGTCAGTAAGTTAAGGCTATTTAAGAACTGATACATACAACTTAATGATGCTACTTGCAATTATATGAATAGTCTTTATAGGCATTTTAAGTATTATGAAGAATTATTTCTCTCCTTTATTCATGCTTGCCAAGATAGCTTATGAATTAGCTTTCAAGAGAAACCGTTTTGATTCATGTATAACAAAACTTCACCTTGCTATGAGCAAGATTCCCTACCCCATACTCTAACAATGACACTTCCAGTCCACTATTATTATTAAAATCATTATTAAAAACATTATTATTATTATATTCATTATTAAAAACAAACACAAATCTCTATTGTTGAGTATGGGGTCTTAGTGATAAGCAGAACAAGAAGTCATCATGTACTTCTCCCTCAGATATTCTTGGCCTAAATGCCAAGAGCTGATTTAGAACCTCCAACTTGAAATTTAATTATCTGCTAGCACATACATTAGACAATATCTATTTTTCCACAATGACTTAATGTGTTGATGTAATCCAAAATCAAACAATGTGGTTTGATAAAGGTATCTTATCAACAGTTTCTTCTCCTTTGTCTTGAAGCATATTTGCCACTAACTTTAAGGTTGATTTACGAGTTTTTAAAGCAATCATGTATATTACTTGTATCTCTTTTTGCTTTGAGGACTACAATTCTGAATTAAGCTTTTGTAGTTTTGATCTTTTCACCCTTGGAAACAAAAGTTGTCAAGTTTTGTACCAGAAAGCATTAAAAAGGACAAAAAAGTTTCAATAATTCCTTTGATTATCTGACAAAGTTTGAGAGGGACAGTACTAGGAACTAGGAGGCGAGGACTGCTGATACTCATCACGAGGCTTTTCTACTTGTAATTTTAAAATACTTGTATAAAATCATCACACCGGCATGTTCACTTTTACCAGCATACACTAAATATATATTTAACATTTTTCCAGAATATTCACTATATTTATAATATTATTATGAATTATTTAAAAATTTCACCTATCCTTTTTTATTTCAGTGAACCTATTTTTAACTATTATTTTTAACTACTGATACATTTTTGTGAACTGGGAATATAACAGAAAAGTAACAACAATCTGAAAGTTTTATAAAGACATCTTAGCCAAGATATGTCCTATACTGTATCCCATTATTGAGAGATACTCTTTGCAATATGAATATGTGAACAATACATAATATGTGAATGTATATAAAAGCTTGTGAAAATATAATTTCTTATGTTGTGAAATGAATGTGAACAAATTTATTTCATTGCTTTTCTTTTTCTCTAAACTACTGAAATTCATGGGCCCCTTGATAAATTGCTAGATCCACAGGCAACAGATGAAGGAAATTCTTATAAAAGGACAAAAAGTCTAAGTCTGAGTTAGGACAGGTGATTCAGGGAAGACAGATCTTTATTGAACATTAAAAAACTAAGTAATTGAGACACTTTCAGTAGCAACCCATTCACATCATAAACAATCCTCCTTGCATTTATCTGTGACTGAGAAACAAGCTTCATCCAAATACCTTGTTATGAAACACTGAAAGAAAGCACCAGACACAATCACATTCAATGGATCTCTTCAGTAATAAAACGTAGATGCACAGTCTAGTCTAGTCTATATAAAAATGGGGTTCCTTGCTACAGAATGGCTTGTATGGTATCTGAAAAGCATCTTCTCTTGAGCAATAGCTCAAACAAGCAGAACAGAATACCACATCATAGACCTAATTTCAGAAGATTTTCTTTCCAAATATTAGTTTTATTTTTATAGCAAACTCATGCAATGTGTGTGGCACTTGAAGATACAAATCCTAATGTAAATTCCCACCTTCTAAGAGCCACACACTTCAGTCACAGTACCATGAATTTTTTAAATATACTGCAAAATGGGAGGCCAAGAGGGTATGATAGCAGAACCAAGAGCAAAGAAGACTGTAGATATGACGTGGGGGTTCTTTCAAAACCAACAGGTACTTTCCTACTCCTTGGTATTACTTTTCATCAATTCTTTTCTTCATTTTTTTTTCTACTGAAGTATTGATACAATGTTTGAATTGTTAATAAACTTATTTCTACTCAACTAATGGAACATTGTAAAAGGTTCTACTTTGGGGGAAAAAAGACAGGGAGTTGATCTATAGACAGGTAGTGTAAAAATGTAACATGGAGAAGCTACCTACTACTCTTCTCTTGCTGAGTTTGCTCACTCTATACATACTGCAACTAAAATTGCTTTAGAAAGAAACATACTAAAGAGTACATACTATATCTTGTGTTTCTACATATTAAATCCTGAGGATTTTCTGATATAAGGTTGGAATTATTGTATTTCATAGGAAACGTTCAGAAAAACAGAGCATAAAGAAAAGAAAAAGAATATAGACTTATGTCAGAATGTTGTCACAATTCACTCAACACAAACATATCATGATTTAACTGGTGGTAAAGAGCTTGCTCTCATATGTAAATTTGCCTTACATATGATGGAATTGGATGTTTACAACTCTTGCTGCCTGTGCAGTTACCTGGAATTGTGGCACTTCCCTGATCCCAGAGTATCATTAGGGTATCGTTACAGTATCGTTATGGAGTTAGTTGGACAGTTAGGAAGTCAAGGCCAGGGTCCCTAACAAGAAGATATAGAGTAAGGACAGCTAAGTCAAAACAGCACTAGCATCCTGTTTTACAGCTTAGGCAAGACCACAAGAGCATCCTCTGCAGAAGTGACTTCTGCAAAACATCCTGAGACCAAAAAAATTAACCATAAAACACTGGTCATTATCATAAGTTGAGGCAGTTAGTCTCCAAATGTCAGCCCCAAAGACTATCAGCACTTGAACAATAACCCTGTACGTGTAAGGGTGCCTGATCAAAGCCCTGATTAGCACGCCTTAGCAGCCAATCCACAAGGGGCCCACACTCAGGATATTACACTCAGGATAGTTCTGCAAAAGAGCTCATAAGAACCCCTAGATTTTAAAACACCAAAATGTCAACCCTTTAGGTCTCATCCATCTCTGGGGAGCTTTGCACTATTACTCAATAAACTTTGCCTTGCTGCCCACTTCTCTTTGGCCTACTTCTTCATTCTTTGAAGCAGCATCCCCAAGAACCTAAGGTACTGAGGGAATAGAAATCCTGTAACACTGAGATCATAATGTTGGAATAAACAAAACAAATAATTATTAATAGCTGATAAAATTTTCAATATCAAATACCAATTCTCTTTTTACTTGAAGTATATCTACACACACACAGACAAAAATCCGTTATTTTTATTTCCATCCAGTTAGTCTTTATTCCTGAATTAGTTTGACTAAAAGAAAAATGTCCCCAACACAAATGTGTCCATTCTGAAACTACCTTAAGTCCTGTTATTTTTTTTATTTTTCAAAATTATGCAACCAGATTTATTAAATGGACATAAGTCAGTGAGAGCTGATATAGGGTACAGTTTCTTGCCCACCTTCCCTCCCCATTGCCTTCAATAATACGAAGCTGTTATTTTTCATTTTTTCCATCTCCTAGTTGTCCTGTATCTTTTCTAGGATCAGTGATGGAGGTAGGTAGGCAACTAGAAGGAAAGGGGCAAAATCCTTTTGCTTAGCTGGGTGCTGCTTATTCAGCTCTCTCGGGTCCTTAATGATGTCCATGTGTGACATGCTTACTTATATCTTTCTCCCTGCAAGCTGCTCTTCTGGGTTCTTTAGAGGACTTTTACTGAGGACCTCTCTGCTTCATTATTAAACCTAGATACCCTCTGAGCTGCTGTTCCTGGAGCCTGATCCCACGAAACCTGTTACTGAGTCAGCCCCTAAATTTTTTTTCTGAAGTATAATTAACATACAGTGTTATATTAGGTTCAGTCATACAATACAATGATTCAATAATTCTATATATTACTCATCATGATAAGTGTACTCTTAATCCCTGACTATGGCTTAAACCCTATGCCAAAGTCAGGGCCTTGGGTTCATATGATTTATTCTGATAAATGATCATGATAATTGTAATATCCCAACAGAAGTATCTGTTATTTCAGGTAAAAAATAATCTTGGCTGAATTAAACCAAATGTTGAGATGACTATTACTGTGTACATTTCAAAGTAGGCATAAGCTTCACAAAATGAATCAAACTCAACAACTGTTACTATCACAGAGTTTAAGTATTAAGGACTACTGTGAAAGGTCATTCATCAGTCTGTGCTTACACACATAGGAAGTAAAACCAATAATCTGTCCTTTGTTTATAAAGATGTGACTACTTTTAAATTTTTATTTACATTTTAATTGAGCATTTCTTAAACACCTGTCTTAAAATAGTAATTTTGGATGATCTACGAAAGAATATATACTAAAGACTTCTATCTAAAAAGGGATTTATAGTAATCCATGCATGTTCTAGCTCACTTCTATAACTTCATCTTTCACATGTTCATACATTCTGGCCTGCAAACTTCACTCCTGTCACAATGAAGAGTCTGCACACCCATGAGCCTGCCACACACACAAAAAAGCCTCTGGAGTTTTTTTGTCTTTTATTTTTTATTTTTATTTATTTATTTTTTTAATTTACAAACTTTTGAACAAGCTATTTCTTCTTCCTACAATACCCTTAACATTTCCTCCTCTGGCTAATATCTACTCACCTTTTCAGGACCATTTCTCTCAGCATGTCCTATAAGAAGCCCTTCTTGGCTTGGGTTAAGTACCCATCCTATATGGCTCTATATCTCTCTGTAGTAATTTGCTTCAATAGCAATTATTATACAGTATTAGAAATATCTGATGACCTACATGCCTCTCCCTCTACACCATATATTCTCTGAGGACAGGGAGTATTTGGTGATTACTTTTATTCCTCTAGCATTTGGACAAATAGGAAGTATTGACTAAATATATCAGGATACAAGGCAAATTGTTTACTCAATGTTATTTCTCAGAAGAGAGGTTTCATATTATAAAACACATTCCCAATTAACAAAGTACTACTTGGGAAAGATATACTAGTTAGAAATGACCTCAATCAGTATTAGTTTTGGATGGTCTTACAGTTCATTCTGATAGAAAAGTTAAAAATTGAGACAAAAAAATTAATGCATTTTTAGTGTTTCTTCCTGGCAATTTAATTCACAACTCTATTAGATGTCATTGTAAATAAGACTTTCAAACATCACTTAGAAAAGAAAAGAATTATATTGTTTCTTTATAGAGGTCATGATATACACTTGAGACCATGTTATAAAAAATTCCCTAGGGCTATGCAAATGTCATTTGTGTCTTATGATGACATTTTAAGTGATACTATCAAACCTGGATTTAAAATATGCTATAACTAAACTTAAGTAAAACTGAAGACAGACTTAAGAAAACTTTGAAAAAGATGCTAATTTTAAGAATGTGAAGAATCTGAATGAAACTTCCATAAAAAAAGAATTGAACAAATAATGAGTATATTATAATATCATTTTATGTGACATTATTTTAAATTATACATATGTTCCCAAATTACCAAGTTAGATAAGTAAACATCTGTCTATTGCCTCCAAAGTTTCCCCCAAAGTTTTTTTCTTCCTTGATAAAACACGGAATCCATTGACTTACAGTCAGATATCTTACTTGGGATTATCGATGGAATTTGACAAATATATGATTAAATGAGTGAATGAATGAACTAAGCTCTCTTCCATCCTCTCTTAGAAATCAAAAATGTTTCATGAAGAAGAAGAATAAATGAAACAAGATGGGATTGGGAGGGAGACAAACCATAAGTGACTCTTAATCTCACGAAACAAACTGAAGGTTGCCGGGGGGAGGGGGTTTGGGAGAAGGGGGTGGGATTATGGACATTGGGGAGGGTATGTGATTTGGTGAGTGCTGTGAAGTGTGTAAACCTGGTGATTCACAGACCTGTACCCCTGGGGATAAAAATATATGTTTATAAAAAATAAAAAATTAAAAAAAAAACAAAAAAAAAACAAAAACAATTTATGCAAGGACAATTTATAATACATTTTACCAATTAAGACAGCAAATATGTGCATTTACATGTTGATCCTCTACATCTCACAATCATTTCTTGAATTTTATTTCACTTTCTATAATCCCTGCCATAAATATTCAAGCATGTACCATCTCACAAATATAGGCTAATTGGCATATAAATTTACGGAACTTTTCAACAAAATTTTTATGTATGGATGCTAGTTCTGATTAAAGGCTATGATAATATGTCAACTAATATGGACATATGGCTAGAATATCACTACATAGTTTTATCTACAGAAATGAGTAACAATAAAAGGGCGGTAATAAAATGAAAGCTAAAAGCTACTACAAAATTCAATTAGAACAGAAAGCTAAAGTTAATCCAAAACCATAGAAAGACAAATATTTTGTTCACATTTTATACATTGTTTATCTGCTTACTTATTGGATGAAAGAGGTTTTTATGTTCTTTATAGATTTTGGATAGTAACCCTTTATCAGATTTGTCATTTGCAAATATCTTCTCCCATTCCGTAGGTTGCCTTCTAGTTTTGATTGTTTCCCTTGCCTCTGGAAGTATGTGTAGTAAGAAGTTGTTATGGCCAATGTCAAAGAGGTTGATGCCTATGTTCTTCTCTAGGATTTTGACAGTTTCCTATCTCACACTTAGATTTTTTCACCCATTCTGAAATTATTTGTGTGTATGATGTAAGAAAGTGGTCCAGTTTCTTTCTTCTGCATATAGCTGTCCATTTTTCAACAGTTGAAGAGACTTTTTCCCACTGGATAATCTTCTCTGCTTTGTTGAAGATTAGTTGACCATATAGTTGTGGCTCCATTTCTGGGTTTTTCATTCTGTTCCATTGATCTATGTGTCTGTTATTGCGCCAGTACCATACAGTATTAATCACTAAAGCTTTGCAATACAGCATGAAGTCTAGATGTGATGCCTCCAACTTTGCCTTTCTTTTTCAAGATTGCTTTGGCTATTGAGGGTCTTTTGTGGTTCTACACAATTTTTAGGATTGTTTGTTCTAGTTCTGTGAAAAATGCTGGTGGTATTTTGATAGGGATTGCATTAAATGTGTAGATTGCTTTGGTTAATAAAGACATTTTAATAATATTTGTTCTTCTAACCCATGAGCAAGGGATGTTTTTCCATTTCTTTGTATCATAAGTGTTCTATAGTTTTCAGAGTATAGATGTTTTGTGGGTTTGGTTAGGTTTATTCCTAGCTCTCTTACGGTTTTTGGTGCAATTGTAAAATGGGATTGATTTCTTGATTTATCTTTCTGCTCCTTCATTATTGGTGTAGAAATACCACAGATTTCTGCATGTTGATTTTGTATCCTGCTACTTAACTTAATTCACGTATCAGTTCTAGCAATTTTTTGGTGGAGTCTTTCGGTTTTCTACAGAGTATCACGTTGTCTGCAAATAAGGAAAGTTTGACTTCTTCTTTGTCAATCTGGATGACTTTTATTTCTTTTTGTTGTCTGATTGCTGGGACTGGGACTTGCAGTACTGTGATAAATAATAATGGTGAGAGTGGACATCCCTGTCTTGCTCCTCAACATAGAGGAAAAGCTCTCAGTTTTTCTGACTAAGAATTATATTGGCTGTACGTCCTTCATATATGGCCTTTGTGATGTTCAAATATGTTCCCTCTATCCCTACTTTGTAGAGGGTTTTTTTTCAAGAATAGATTCTATACTTTGTCAAATGCTTTTTCTGTATCTGTTGGGAGGATCATATGGTTCTTATTGATCTGGTGTATACAGTTTTTATTGATGTGGTGTATCATACTGATTGATTTGCAAATATTGAGCCACCCTGGCGACCCAGGAATAAATCCCACTTGATCAGAGTGAATGATTTTTTTTACTGTACTGTTGGATATGATTTGTTAGTATTTGTTTAGAATTTTTGCATCCATATTCATCAGGGATACTGGCCTGTAATTTCCTTTTTTTAATGGGGTCTTTCTCTATTTTTGGAATCAAGGTAATGCTGACCTCATAGAATGAGTTTGGTAGTTTTCCTTCCACTTTTTTTTTTTTTAACAGTTTGAGAATAATAGGTGTTAACACTTCTTTAAATGTTTGGCAGAATTCCCCTATGAAGCCATATGGCCCTGGACTTTTGTTCGTTGTGAAATTTTTGATTACCGATTTGATTTCTTTGCTGGTTGTTGGTCTGTTCAAGTATTGTTTACTCCTGTTTCAGTTTTGGTAGTTTATATGTTTCTAGGAACTTACCCATTTCTTCCTGATTGCCCAATTTGTTGACATATAATTTTTCATAATATTCTCCTGTAATTGTTTGTATTTCCATGGTGTTGGTTGTGATCTCTCCTATCTCATTCATAATTTTATTTATTTGGGTCCTTTCTCTATTTGATAAGTATGTCTAGGGACTTTCAATTTTATTAATTTTTCAAAGAACCAGCTCCTTGTTTCACTGATCTGTTCTATGGGGGTTTTTTGTTTGTTTCTATATCATTTATTTCTGCTCTAATCTTTATAATTTCCCTTCTTCTGCTGACTTTAGGCCTCATTTGTTATTTTTCTAGCTCCTTTTGGTATACAGTTAGGCTGTGTATTTGAGATTATTTTTCCTTCTTGAGGTAGGTCTATATTGCTATATACTTCCCTATTATGACTGTTTGTGCTACATCCCAGAAGTTTTGGGCCATCATGTTTTCATTTTCATTTGTTTCCTCTTTTTTAAATTTCTTCTTTAATTTCCTGATTGACTCATTCATTCTTTATTTAGCAGGATGTAAATTTTTTCTTGTGGTTGACTTCGAGTTTCACAGCATTGTGATTAAAAAAAAAAATGCATGGTATGATCTCAATCTTTCTGTACTTGTTGAGGCCTAATAATTTGGTGTGTGATCTGTTCTGGAGAATGTCCCGTGGGCACTTGAAAAGAATGTGTATCCTGCTGCTTTAGGATGAAATGTTCTGAATATATCTGTTAAGTCCATCCAGTTCAATGTGTCATTCAAAGTCATTGTTTGTTAATTTTCTGCTTAGATGATCTGTCCTTTGATATAAGTGGGGTATTAAAGTTCCCTATTATTGTATTATTATCAATGACTTCCTTCCTGTTTGTTATTGTTTTATATATTTGGGTGTTTCCAAGTTGATAGAATAAATGTTTATAATTGTTAAATCTTCTTGTTTGATATACCAATTTATTATGATATAGTACCCTTCTTCATTTTTTATTACAGTATTTGCTTTAAGATCTAGTTTGTCTGATATAGGTATTGCTATTCTGGCCTTCTTTTGATATCCACTATCATGATAAATGGTTCTCTATCCCTTGCTTTCGATCTGCAGGTGTCTTTAGATCTAAACTGAATCTCTTGGAGGCAGCATATAGATAGGTCTTGTTTTGTTTTGTTTTGTTTTTTTATCCATTTTAATACCCTATGTCTTTTGAATGGAGCATTTAGTCCATTTACATGTAAAGTGATTATTGACAGATATGAACTTAGCGCCCTTTTATTACTTGTTTTGTCATTGTTTCTGGAGATTTTCTGTTTCTTTCTAGTCTTTTTCACTTTTGGTCTTTCTTTCCCACTCAAAGAGTCCCCTTTAATATCTCTTGTGGGGCTGGGACGCCTGGGTGGCTCAGTTGGTTAAGCAGCTGCCTTCGGCTCAGGTCATGATCCCAGCGTCCTGGGATCGAGTCCCACATCGGGCTCCTTGCCCCGCAGGGAGCCTCTCTCTCCCTCTGACTCTGCCTGCCACTCTGCCTGTGCTCTCTCTCTCTCTCTCTGACAAATAAATAAATAAAATCTTTAAAAAAAAAAAAATATCTCTTGTGGGGCTGATTTGGTGGTCACGAACTCCTTTAGTTTTTATTTGTCTGGGAAGCTCTTTATCTCTCCTATTCTGAATGATAGCCTTGCTGGATAGACCCTTGTAAGTTCGATACTGCTTTTGTCTTGCTGCTTTTAGATTTTTTTATCTCTATATTTTGCAAACTTAACTACAACATACCTTAGTGTTGGCCTGCTTTTGTTGATTTTGATGGGAGTTCTCCCTGCCTCCTAGATTTTGGATGTCTGTTTCCTTCCCCAGATTAGAGGAGTTATCATCTATAATTTGCTCAAATAAACCTTCTGCCCCCTTTTCTATCTCTTCTTTTTCTGGGACTCCTACAATATGAATATTATTATGCTTCATGTAGTCACTGAGTTTCCTAAGTCTACATTCTAATATTTTTCCTTCCCTCTTCTTTTCAGGTTCATTATTCTCCATAATGTTATTTTCTGTATCACTTATTCACTGTCATTAAATCCAGTTGGTTTTGAATCTTGGTTATTACAATTTTCATTTTGGCATGACTAGTTTTTAGGTTCTTTATCTCTGTGGTAAGGGATTCCCCTGATGTTTTCTATTCTTTTCTCAAGCCCACCTAGTATCCTTATGATTGTTGCTTTAAATTCTGGACTAGACATAGTATTTGTATCTATTTCAATTAGATCCCTGGCCATGACCTTTTCTTGTTCTTCCTTTTGGGGTAAATTCCTCTGTCTTGGCATTTTGTCTAAGTTTCTGTCTTCTTCCGTGTGTTAGGAAAGCCTGTTAACTTTCCTGCTCCTGAGAGGAATGGTTTCATGAAGAAGGTCATATACTTTTCAGAGCTTGGTGCTTTAGGAATTGTCTCTGGTGTATGCTGTGTGCATTCTGCTGTTGTGTTTTGGTTGCTCTTTTCCCCAGGTCAGTCCTCTGCAGTTCCTCCTTACCTGCAGTGGCAATGTTTGGACTTTGGCCAGAGTGTGGTGAGTTTTAACTAGGTGTACTCTGGTCTGCTGTTAAAAGAGACCTGATGCCATTTCCAGTAGAGCTGAAGCCTTTCGGAATTCTATGGTCAGTAGACATGGTGCCTGGAGAGGAGGGGAGGTGTTTGTGTTGGTCTTCTGGGGGGGGGGAGTCCAGTGCCCTGGTTCTCAGGTACACTTGCCCAGAAAAGCAGCACCAGTAGAGTGCAGGGTGGCCAGGCTTGATGTAAACAGTTTAGGCTGCCACAGTTGGTGCTGTGCTGCTTACTGAAGTTAGTTTGTAGTAATGAGCAGGGGAGGGAAATGGGGCCTGCCAGCTCTTTTGTCCCCAGAGAGGCAAAGCCACCTCTCCCAGGTGCACTCCAAGAAGGGGAAACCTTCTCACCCAGTGCATCCCAGGGGATCCTCAGATCATGCCACCTGCCCTCAGGCTATCTGCCCTTCTTCTCCACAGGAGCACTGCAGTGCACGTAGGGCTCTGCACCAGCCATGGCATGGACTTCCAAAACTTTAGTCTTTGAACCCTGACGGTTGTAGAAACTCTTAAAAATCAGTCCCTCTCATTTTCCCAGTGAATGGCTTTGAGAAAGTGTTTTCTCAAAGAGGAGGAGAGTGCTCCTCTCTCTCTCTCTCTGTCTCTCCTGCATGTCTCTCTGCAATGAGGGCTTCCTCCTCTCTGCAGCACTTGCAATCCATTTCTCTCCCAAACCATGCCTCCACAACTCCTACCCTCTATGATGTGGCCTCTTCTCTCTCTCTAGTTGTGTGGTTTGCTCTGTCAGTCCTCAAATTGATTTCTTGAGTATTCAAAATGATTTGATATTTATCTAGTTGTGTTTGAGGGACAAGGCAAGCATAGGGTCCTCCTACTACTCTACCACCTCAGCCCTTCCCACCTTTCTCTATGCTCTTTATTTCTAAATTCGTTCTGCTCTGTATAAACAGTATATTTGTATCATTAAAAATTTGTTAAGACATGCTTTAAGGCCCAATATATGATCATCTTGGTGAATGTTCCATGTGTACCTCAAAAGAATGTGTATTTTGCTATGGCAGGATGTAAGATTCTATAAATGGTGATTAAACCAAATTGGTTGAGAGTGTTATTTAAGTCTTTTACATTTTTACTGGGATTTTTCTATATTTATTCTATCAATTATTGAGAAATGTGTTTAAATCTCCAAGTATAATTATCCATTTTTCTCTCATTTTTATTAGTTTTATCCTTCTTTTATTTTGAAGTTGTTATTAGACACATACATTTTTAGGATACATATATCCTCTTTATCTATGGCAATATTCTTTGTCCTGAAAAGTACTTTTTTCTGTTATTAATATAGCTACTCCAGCTTTCTTATGATTAATGCTTGCTTGGTATAACTTTTCCCATCCTTTCATTTTTAATCTATGTCTGTTTTTCCATTTAATATAGTAATCTTATAAACAGCATATAGTTGTTTATTTTTCATCTAGTCTGACTACCTCTGTCTTTTAATTAACTGTTTAAAGCATTTAATGATATTTAATTGACATGGGTGAACTGATTAATTCACTTCAGAATTTTGCCAGAGATAAAGTTAACTCTGTCGATTACAGAATTTATCTTTATTTTAAGATTTTACACAATTCCTTATATCTGGTATTTTATACCTTCCAACTTTCCAAATGTGATCATATCTAGAATTCATGAATTTCAGTGTAAAAAGCATAGCCTTCAGAGAAAAATCCTTTGATTTGGATTCCCAGTGCTTTGATGGATAGCTATGAGTTGAAAAATTTATTTAATTTCAGTGAACAATGTCTATAAATGGAGGTAACAGTGTCTTCTTAGGTATAGTGGATAATAAATGAGAGTTAATATAAAGGTATGACCTAGTGTCTACTATTCAAGTAGTAGTGGCTACTTCTCAGGATCACTATAAGGATTTAGTGAAAATATATGTTAACAACACTTTGAAAAACACATTATATAAATGTGCAGGGTGCTTTTTTTCCCCCCAAAATTATGGTTAATACTATCATTCTGGAATAGAATTTGCCAAACCCTAAGGACTTTAATTTTAATTTACCAAAATAGCCTCTTGGTAACCAATTCAATCATTAATTTCCATTTCCATCTTCCAATTTAAAGATTTTTCCTCTTAGCAGAAAAACTATAAACAAAGTACATGTTCATCAATTCTTCCTTCTCTGTATCACCTCTTAAAATTATGCCATATTCTTCCAAGTAATGGCCCTATCTATTTAGTATGAGGTGACTTTTCCTATCCCTTATAAAAGTTTATGATTCTAAAAGAATAACTTCGAGTGTTATTGGACATACAGAAAAGAGCTGAAAAAAATGGAACAGATTTTCACAAACAGCAGAAAATGTTTAATTAAAATAACCTGAAAGATCAATAACTAAGTATAATGAACACTGAAAGATAATTATTTATGATTGAAATATTTCAGTTTACTTATACCTGAGTATAAGTAAATATTTCAGTTTACTTATACCTGAGTATCTACTGAACATTTTTTAGGCTACAAAGAGCCCCTTCTACCAACCACTACCTAAAAACTAAATAATATGCACTCTATGACAAAAAGGGGAGATATCTATATCTATCTATTTATATTATAGCTATATATGTGTGTGTGTATATATTTACATAGAATAGTGTATACATACAGAATATATATGCCCCCACCTCTATTAATTGACCAGAAAGTACTTTCTGACCCTGAACTTAGACTGACCATAATACAGAAGCTGTCATTAAATGTCAGTTCACACACATACACTCCAAACTGGTCCAACTTCTATTATACCAGTTACCAGCATTGCCAGCCCCTTTGCCCTTCACTGCCTGGAGAATGTCCATCAGAAACAGGGAAGCAGAGCAAGCTGCCACAATGCACCATTGATGTTTGAGCAAAGCTGCCCAAGCAGCTGCAACAACAGGGCAACTCTTCAAAGTGTCAGCATTGAAACTTAGAATTCTTCTTCCCATACAACCATCAATGAAAACCTTTATAAGCTACAATCAATTATAAAATAAATCTTTGAGACAAATCATGTTCTTTCTTCATTTCTTCTCTCTTCCTATGCTCTTGGTTCAAAAAAAAAAAAATCAAGGAGAAATTCTCTTTTTCTACCTCACTCTCTGTTTTGGTTTCTCTTATGTTCTAAAATTTATTTCAAGGAGGTTTAAGGATGTCTGCTAAACCCTTTCATTTACAAGACATGTTGGGGGGGGATTGTTTGTTTATTATTGCGTTTTATTGTTGGAGTTTTTTATTTAAAAACTTCAAAAGGAACTTGATATTTTGAGCACACTCATATTGGATTTTTGGCAAAGCATTTTTTGATTATGAAGGATAACCTAAATTCTGAACTGTGTGCATTGACTCACATAACCTCCGTATTTTTGTAAACTACAGCAAACGTGGTTTTACATTAGCTATAGATGAATAGGTAATGAGTCAGTGAACAGTTAAAAGCATTCCATAAGAATACACGAAGTAACCATGTGAAGTTTTTGATAGGAAAAAACCCTAAGTATTTAGACTACTTGAAATCAGGGGACTCTATTCTTTGTTTAACAAATAAACTATGTTTAATTTGTCTTATACAACTATATCTACTAAACCAAATGGAAGTTTACCCATCATGTTTCTATTTCGCCTAAGCCCTCAGTAACACTTACTGTCTTTTATTTGGAACATATACTTAAGGTCTGAGAATTATAGCAAAAACTTTCTCACCATACCTTTCACCATGCAAACAGTATGTGTACCTTGTAGGGATGGGAGGAAACCCTCCAAATAATAGTTATTCTCAAGAAACAGAACGGCCAAATGTCAGCAACACCAGGGTATAAACTATTTAGTTCCTCCAGATAAATAAAATATGTATACTTCATCAAGAATTACTCTTCCATATGAAAAAAATCAAAACTCAAAATACTTCTATTCCTAATCTTCTAAATTTTAAAATTGTAATTTCTCATTGTTTCCAAAGTAATACATCTATATAGTTTACTAAATAGTACAAGATTTAACAAGAAATGGCAGCCCATATCTCAACATTTGCGATTCCCCATCAAAATTATTTCTGTGTTTATCTTTTTATCCCTACATAATATCATTTTATTCTTAATTTTTATTTGTAAGTTTTAGACAATCTATTACTTTCCTATCATTAAAGATAAAGATTTAGCTCTCTTTTCACACCTACCTTCCCTCCTTGTATCTTCCCAATATTCAGCCAGCTAGTGTATTAATACCTTTCCTTCCTTGAGTAATAATGTATCCTTCCTACAGTTAATATTTCCACTTTGACCCTATCCCAAGCCTCTACAACAGAAATGTTAGACCTGTCTGAATATATTTCATACCCTTAAAATAAAACATTCTATCAATTCTAATTCTTCCTTCTGAAAATATCTATTTCTGGAGTTTTTCATCTTCCTGCCCAACTAAGTACTGGTTACTCTTAAGACCAAAGCACAGATATTGTCCAGGTAATTCCCTTGACCTTTCTCACCTCATATCATCACCTATTTCCTATATCCTCTGTCTTCCCCTTTCCTTCTGTTTCTCCTCATTTGGATGTAGCACATCCTCCCAAAAGATTCCTGAGAAAGCAACAATGGAAGGTAAAGTTTGAGGATCAGTTGTCGAAAATGTCTTTTTCCTGCCCTCACAGCTGATTAATAGTTTGATTAGGTATAGAATTACAAGTTAAAAGTGATTTTCCCTCAGAATTTTAAAGCTCTATCTGTCAGTTTTGAATGTAGCCATTAAAAAATCAGATACTAATGTCATTCTTAAGCCAAAGTGTAAGGTCTATATTTTCTAACTACAAGTTTCTATTATGTATATATTGCTGGTAGTCAAAATTTTCCAGTTATGGATCCTGATATAGATCTGCTATCTCTTTTTTATGGGTACCCAGCAGACCTCTCAAACTAGAAACTAATGTCCTTCAATTCTGAAAATTTTTATAATTTTATGACTATTCCTTCCCTATAATTTTATGACCATTCCTTCCCTATAATTTTCTTTGCTCTCCCCTGTTTTCTGAAACTATTAATCAGATTTGGGGCTTGTTATATTATTTGTCCGATTTTATCTTTTTTCTCCATTTTCCATTTATCTCATTTTTTGCTCTATTTTCAGGAAAATTTTGATCCTTCTATTAAAGTTATTTCATCAGTATTATAAGAATGCTTGTTCTCTGATTATTCTTGTTATCATCCTGTCATGTTTCATGGAAGTACTATCTTTCCTATCTCTCTGAATACAGTAATTATAATTTATTTTTACTTCAGCTATTGTCTTCCAATTCTTGAGACAGTTCTGGAGCATGAACTGGCTTGTTTTCTCCTTGGCATAATAGTTCTAGGCACCTGTATTTAGCTTCCTCAGTTCTACTAATTCCTCCAACCCCTTTACATCTTCCAAAAATTGTAGGTCTTTCATAAGCTGCTTCCTCTTCCTTATGCTAGTGAATTCATTTCTTTTAGACTTTTATTTTTTAGTCTATTATTTATAATTTTAGTTCTTTACTAGGAGGGAACAAGGAAAAACATGTGTTCAATCACCAGGTATCAGTGGAAGTTTGTTTGTTAAAGTTTCCAAAGATGGTAATCCTATAGGTGTAGTCATTCCATTCATAGGGTCAAAAATCATGGGATTTTTACTGTTAAAAAGCTTTTCAGAGATCATCTGATTCAAACGAAAAAAGATAAATAATTTGTACAAGGTTATTTAACTAGCAATTCATATAGCTAATACTTGAACTTGCCTTCATTTCCTTACTGCCTCCTCACATAAAGAAATCCTTAAAGAAGCTGTTCCCTAAGGACTCCGAGACACATCATACAGCTAAAACATTTGAACAATCCAGTCTAGCTTTTGGATATCAGAATGGGGAAAAGCTGTCATTAAGGAAAATTTGGCAAATTAGGATTCTTTTTTTTTTTTTTTTTTTTTTTTTTTTTTTTAAAGATTATTTATTTATTTATTTGACAGAGAGAGATCACACGTAGGCAGAGAGGCAGGCAGAGAGAGAGAGAGGAGGAAGCAGGCTCCCCGCTGAGCAGAGAGCCCGATGCGGGACTCGATCCCCGGACCCTGAGATCATGACCTGAGCCGAAGGCAGCGGCCCAACCCACTGAGCCACCCAGGCGCCCCGGCAAATTAGGATTCTAAGAAAAAAATACTAGAGTCTAAATTTTCTATTTTACATTAGAATTCCCTAATCAATACTCTCCCATGAAATTCATTCTCCTTAGCCTGCTTCAGCATGGTAAACTTACCATAATTTTTACTCTTTCAGGTCACAGCTTCACACCATGGTTTCTCAAAGCAAAGTAAATTTATGTTTTAAGCTCAACTAAATTATATCTTCTTTATCTCCCACCCTCACCTTCACCAACCTCAGAATGGCCAAATAATCCTTTCTTCCGTGAACAGCACTACCCAGGTTATCAAGCAAAAATCTTGAGATTCATCCTAAACTTCTCTTTTTCCTTAATAGCACCCAACTCCATGCTAGGCAGACCCCAAATTCCACTTTCTAAAAACACATTCCACTTTCCAAAAGTCCCTGGAATCCATCCTTCTTGATGTTCCTCACAGCTTCACAGCTCCTGTTTCAGTTGAGGCCCTCACTGTACTTCATCCTCATTACTGTTAATTGTCTGGTCTCACAGACTCTAGTCCCTTCTCTTTACCTGAAATGTTTTGTTGTTGTTGTTGTTGTTGTTGTTGTTTTGTTGTTGTTGTTGTTGTTGTTGCTTGTTTTTCTCAACAGAACTAAGCTTTCGTTTCCTCACTTAAAACCCTTTAGTGGATCCTACCTCATGTCTAGCTCCTTAGCATGGCATATATAAGATGAAGGTACTTAATAGTAGGCATCTGCATATCTCTCCACCTTCATCTCCTGTGGCTCCTAACTTTGCATTTTATAGAACTAGAAACCAGGTAGAAACCAAAAGGCTTCTGCTGGGTTTTCTATTCAACTGGATTTTCACTACTAAATGTCAACTGTCTTTTCCCATCTCCCCTCCCAAATAAAGAAGGAATCAGATGAAAGGAAAGAGGGTGATAGGATTAAAAATAAGTATTAAATCCATAAAAAGTATTTGATAAAGTTCTGTTTATCATAATATTTTAGATTTATATTTGTAATATTTTATGTTATCTTTTAGGGATTATAATCTATTTAAAAGTATTAGCATTACATTCAGTATATAGAACACTAAATATGCAAATTAAAAATCTGATAATAACAACAGTATTTAGACCTTTTGGATGTAAATAGTTAAGGGGCCAATGTATAATACAGTAAAGGCCATATCTAAGAATGTTTATATAAAGGCTATGAGATTATAAATTTTCATAGGCATCATCTTTGCTTTCCCCACTGTGCCACATACAATCCCCAACATAAAAGGTACCCAGTGAAAGAATGAATGACTAAATAAATGCATGAATGCATGCATGAATGAATGACTAAATAAAATTATAGATAACATCACCCCCAAAAACTCAAGCAGCAATAGCTTATCTGCTATTTGATAAGCAATGGAACTTAATAGCTGACCAACTTGAACAAATTTTATGAATACATATTTTTTAAAAGTATATACATATATCCAGCAGATCTTTACAATCAACATCAATCTGATCTTTAGTTGAACATCTGTCCAATCATTCAACATATAACTAAGCAAAAATTTCAAGATAACAAAAAAATGCTATTTGAAAAACAAGTAAAAGAAAGATATTCCCATTGCAAATATTCTTATTTTTGATTGTCCTTCCTACAATACGGAGTATACCTCTGCAATACAGAGAAATGAGAACTTAGCAAGAACTTTGATCAAGTTACTGCCTTTCATATTTCATACCATTTGCAAGGATATCCAAACTTCTTTCTAAGCAAAATAGAAATAGCACCACTCTATGTATACATAAGCCTAATTTTACATTTCTTCAACGATATCAACTTCATGTTTCATGATATCCTGACCACTATTATTCACTAATGTCAACTAAATCTTGTTTACCTACCTCAATTTTAGTGTTATGGGAATCATGCTAATGAGGTATTAGCCTATCACCTGGGGCTTAGCAAAACAGCCCATGTTAGTTACAGAAATACCTTAATCCACAACCTAAAATTTAAACTATCAAAGAGCTGGTTCCCAGGGATATGAGTCACCTAGCACTCTGAATGTATCGAAACAGATTGACTCTTTTCTCTGCCTTGAAAGGTGCTTGGCAAGAGGTTCTGAATATCATGTTGACTGACAGGAATTTCATATGAAGAAAGAAATTCTCTTGAATTCTACCTCCTTAAAAATATCTTGTATAACGAGAAGGTATAATGGGTAAGTCCTCATTGCACAGAAGCCTGAATACTTAGCCTATTGTACTTTGGTATAAACACTGCTATTTTCTAGGATACTGCCTAGTTTTTATAAGTTCTACTACTGTTTTCATGTAAAATAACTCTATGGAAATAGTATAGCTAAAGAAAAAAGTGGGCAAAATTTAAATCAACCAAGTAAGGAATAAAAGTGTATGTTAGAAAAGAGAGATACAAGTTAACAAATGATTATTTATAGAAGAAGATTACAGAAGATTATTTACAGAAGAAATATATATATTATATATAATATATATTATATATACACAAATAAATATATATGTATATATACATAATACACACGCACACACACACACACACACACATATATATATATATATATATATATATATATATATGAATGAATACACACCTGAGGGCAAAAGGCTGAGGACAGCTGAAATTGGAAGGACAAATAATAATTGAAATGAAGGCACAGGAAAGACAGAGTAGAGGAGAAATCTGAGTAACATTCATAGGTAAGAAAATATATGTTGTATGAGCTGAGGTAATCCCAATGTTATGATGAGTCATGAAACAGAAAAACATTATTTATTTAAACCAAACACATTATGACAGATAAGGATGGACTACAATATGAAAAACAAATAGATCTAATTCTATAACAGCCATGAAAGTGATCAATGGTAATATTTTTACTATTTTAAAATACAAAAGGCTACTTAATAACTTTAGATTATACCGCTTAAAATTTTTTCAACTTTGGAAAATGTCTTAAATTCCACTTTGCTACCTATTTTCTTTACTTTTAAAGATTATGGAAGTGCTACGTAAATCATTAGTGAATTGCATTACTTTTTGAATAACAACAATAATAATAATAAATAGCTGATAATGTGTTCACTCTAATGGCACTGGAATCACTATAACATCCAAACCAAGGCAAAACAAACTATCACCAGTGTTAGTGTTATCTCTGACCCCGAAGCCCAAGCTTCTTTCCTACAAGGAGCACATTCTTAGGTAGAAAAACAGGACTAAAATGATATGAAAATACGTGTGCCAGCATTCAGAAAGAAAGCAGGTAAAAACTTTATCCTCCTCTAAAAAGCAATTTCTTTTTTTTTTTTTTTTTTTTTTAATTTTTTTTTTTAAGATTTTTTATTTATTTATTTGACAGACAGAGATCACAAGTAGGCAGAGAGGCAGGCAGAGAGAGAGGAGGAAGCAGGCTCCCTGCTGAGCAGAGAGCCCGATGTGGGACTCGATCCCAGGACCCTGAGATCATGACCTGAGCCGAAGGCAGCGGCTTAACCCACTGAGCCACCCAGGCGCCCTAAAAAGCAATTTCTAAATGTGGATTCAGCAATGAAAATCTATAACCTATCAGTTAGCAGAAGCATTTAGGAATTGCAGGCATAGAGTAGGGAGCAATTGTTGCAGTCAGTATTTGACTACAACAGAACTACTCAAGTTCAACTAATTTGTGTGGTTTTTGTTTTGGGGTTTTTTTGTCACTCTTTTTTTTCTTCCTTTTTCTTTGTTTGCTATTTACAGTTGTGAGAGACTGCAATCATGAAGCTTAGTGTTCATTTCAGGAGAAATGCCTGAGGTAGATCTAGGTTCCAGGTGGGTAGGGACAGTGTACACATTCCACACAGCTCCACCAATACATGTTAAACTCTCCTTTTGATGGTCTTCAGCTGAGACTACACCTAGCCCTTTCACTTACACAGTTTCAGGTCTTAGCATCTCCTGAGAACTGGTATAGCCAAATTTCCTCTTCCCATAAATCCTGGAAAAAAGGGTACAATGTAAAGTAGGAAATAAATAGTTTTGCCGCTAACCCAAACACAATTATTATCTTGCTACTAAAATATTCTAATCACTGGCAGGAATGATCCAGAAATTATGTGTTTAATATAAGTATACATAAGCCCTACATCAGATAATCTCAGATGGCGAAGATGAAGATAGGCAACTTTTTTAGTACTGGTGACCGGCATTGTTCTAGGTGCTATGCATGTATTATTCATTTAATCCTCACACACTCCAAAAAATCCTTGTTAGGTAAAATTATTTTTATTTCTTCATTTTACACAGGACACTGAGACATAGAAAGAAGCCGGTTAAAGCAATTTTAACATACTTAGTTTATTTAACAGTAAAGCATAAAACTTTATACCCATAAAGTTCAAAGCTTTTGATGAAGGGCCAAAGGGCTGTCATTGATTCTTGGTCTGCTAAATCACATTACTATTCCTACCTAAACTGTACCACATCGTATCATCTACTTAAAATCAGTGAGAGTTTAAAGGTTTTGGATTACTTAAAGTCAGTGAGAGATTAAATAAAGAGACTTGCAAAGCAAATTCACTGCAAGATCCTTCCAGAATTTTTACATTCGTCCCCTTCCCCCAACCTGGGCAATCTTACAGGGTTATTTACACACCTATTTAGATTGTAATCTGTTTTAGTGATTCAATGTTAGAAGTCTTTCCAAAGCACTCAACTTGGGTTTCATAAAGTCAGCAGCACTTTATACTTTTTTATTCCTATTTCATCAATTTGCATAATTAAATTATAACTGCACATTCAACAGGCATAAACAAACTTGAAAACAAACACAAATGACTCTAAGTAAGCATAACATCAGGTAAACAGATAAACAAAATACACCATTTTTCAGAGAGTATCCTATTTGCTTGAATCAGGAATTGGCTAAGATGGCTTCTATTATACTCATATCTTCCCTAACTGCAAATAATACTATTTAATAAGTATATGGGTATATTGGGTTTCTGACAGAATGGAATTACACTTGGAAAATACAATTGATTCTAACAGAGGAGTTCACAACAACACCAGAATTCTATACTAGAAAGGTAACACATTCCTTCTTATCTTCCTTAATTAGGAATCCTGGGAGACTCCTTCACTGATAAAACTAGGGTGACAAATTGTATCCCAAATTCAATTAAGTACAAGGAAGCCCCTTCCCAAAGATTTTATTTATTTATTTGACAGATCACAAGTAGGCAGAGAGGCAGGCAGAGAGAGGAAGGGAAGCAGGCCCCCTGCTGAGCAGAGAGCCCAATGCAGGATTCGGGGCTGGATCCCAGGACCCTGGGACCATGACCTGAGCAGAAAGCAGAGGCTTTAACCCACTGAGCCACCCAGGTGCCCCCCCCCCTTTTTTTTTTTTTACTGAATGATTCCATTTATATGAGGTACTTAGAGTAGTTCAACTTACAGAAACAGAAAGAATGGTGGATGCCAAGGGCAGTGAAAGTGAATGGCAAGTTATTGTTTAACAGGTAGTCACAGTTTGAGATCATGAAAAAGTTCTGGAGACAGATGACAGTTATGACTACACAGCAACGTGAATGTACTTAATGTTACCAAATGGTACAAATAAAATCAGTAAGTGTGTTCATGTGTGTGAACACACACATTCATGCACACAAAAACTTATAATTAATCACTGAAGAAATTTAGGTTTTAAGAAAGAAAATTTCTTCCTATTAGAGGAAAATTCTGAATAAAGTTCAGATTCAGCCAGTTACCACTTATTTGAAGTGGGTAAAGTCACTTCACCTCCCTGAGCTGCAGTATCTTTATCTGAAAAAGGAGGTCTTCCCCACAGAACTATGGTCAGAATTATATAAAATAAAATATATGAAAACACTCTGCAGACTACCAGTCATCATATACATATAAATTATTATGACTGGAAATCCTAGTTTGTATTTTGGACACAGAATGTCAGAGTCAAGGGAGGTCATTTCACAAATGACGAGGCTGAGAGCCAAAAACCTAAATTACTTTCCTACTTACCGTGGCATGGATGACAGAGCAGAAATAGAGAATTCTTGATTAAGCAAGAAAAGAATATCACAGTCATGGGAGTGGGATCAACTGGAGATTCAAGGAAACCAAAGTGCTCAGAATGAACTAATGCTGCAGTGTAGACTGTGAACAGAGATAAATATTTAAAGGCTGAGCAGTTTTGTACAATAAGTCCTGGCAGTGACTTTGGTGAAGATATTAAGAGAGAGATAGATTAACAGGAACAAAAAAAGTTGAACTCTATCAAACACATTATTATTTCATCTTAGATAACAAAATTTTGATGACTTGTCAAACTAAAGAAAATAGGGAATTTAAGATAATTCTCTTATTTATGTTATTCCTTTCTACTGGTCATAATAATTAACCACAGGTTAGGAAGTTAAGATAACAATAGGATGGACGTCAGTGAAGTTCAAGTACTTTAATTGAACTGCTTCGGGTACAGTTTGTTTCCCTTTTTCTTTGGCCATTAATCCAGCAGAGGAAAGTGATCTAACACAGCACCATGGCATGAAGGGACAGACCCTAGAGCCTGTCCCTCTATGGTGACTGTTCTTGTGCATCCAGACTGCCTATTGAAACTAACAATGCCTGCTGCTGCTGCCGAAGAGGATCATCCAAACTCTGAAAATGAAACACATCACACAAAGGGATGAAAGAATTCTTATTCCACAGGGCTTAGCTTGCAGCTGGTCATGCATGCCAGAAGGATGTGCCATGAGGAGGAGAAAGAAGCTTCCAAAGAGAATGGCTGGGGCAGTCAGTAGAACATTTTGAAATACTTCAGGAACTATTCTTTTGAAACTTAGGCAATAACTAGACTTCTTTAATAGCTGAACTTGAGAGTCAGGGTTTTGTAATATTTGCAATTTACTTAGATGTGAATATTCTTGCAAGCAAAAGAAACTTAGTTTCTAACTGCTTATACATTTGGGGGGGTTCCCCACTCATACTAAGAGATCATACTACATATTGTTTCCCCCTTTGGGATACAGCTCCATGTCACTCTGGAGTTTAACACTGTTTGCAGGAATAGGTGTTGGGTTTTTCTGCAAGTGATGCAAGTATATTGAATAATATGCTTGTTATACAGAATAGTACAGTGGTTAAGACCACGGATTTTGAGGTCAGATCAATGGTGACAATGATGCAGCACTCACTGTATGGCATCAAGTTCCGTGGGCTCTAACAGAGTAACTTGGCCCACAAAATGTACTACAAATAGAGTTAAGAGTTATAAGAACACTTCGCTGTGGCCACCATTATTCCTGGCCTCTCAACTGGCCTCAGCAAGGCATAATGCTGTTTTTCAGATGCCCTGGCCATGACTGTCTAATGGAGTACCAATGGTAGTATCTATGCCTTGGAAATTTCGACAAGCCACTGTGAGGCATCCGCCTTCTTATTCTCTGATAAACTTACACTGTCAAAAACACAAATATTTGCCCTCCCTTCCTGACCCTTTTCTACTCCCGTTCCAAAAAGCTCATCTTCCTCTGTTTACTGGATAAAAGTGAGAAACTACTTTCATCATATATAACAGTACACAAATTAGACTTTGTGATCCATTTTCACCTGTTATACCAAGGATTCCAAGTAATTCCACTATAACTATATGTGTAGCCTTATGAAAGTTACTTCATCTAATTTAGCCTTTGATTCTTCATTGATAAAATGTAAATATCTGCCTTATGAGATTTTTGTGAAAAATAAGATAATATTTACCTTATAGTTCAGTTACCAGCACAAAGAGTGATTCAATAAATAACAGTCATTGTCTGTGCTACTCTCTATAACAGGAGTAAGAAATAGTTTGCATCAGAACTAAAATAAGAAATAGATAATAATATTAAAAATATTTCCCTACCTTGTCAGGATACTATTGTTGATTTGAACATTCTGTCATTTTTCTTAGGTTAGATCATCCTTCTTAAGAAGCATTATTTCCTTAGAGGATTATGCCAAAGTGAATAGAACTCATTGGAAAAAATATTTCCTTCCACATATTCAACCCATTAGTTCTAACTAATGTCCTTCAGACCGCTGTAAACATGTTCTTGTTACAAGTGTCTTAACGTTTCAAAAAGCTACTATTATATTGTATACATAAATGTTGGCACTGGAGGGTTTCCATAATTGTTTTAATGTTTCTTGTCGCCCCCACTCACCACCGCCCCCCACCCCTGCTGCACTTCTAGCACTGTTTCCACTCTCTCATTAGCTCTTCCAACTCCTCAAAAAAAGAAGATTTTTCAATGAGAAGTATTACTACAAAATCAAAGTTAAAATATATATGAGAAAAATTAATTCTCACTCTCAGTCATTCTACATGGACTATCCCACTCAGCTGCACAAAATGAACTTTTAGCTCTGAGTTCATTACCAACAACATATTCTTTTTTTTTTTTTTAATTTTTTTATTTTTTATAAACATATATTTTTATCCCCAGGGGTACAGGTCTGTGAATCAACAGGTTTACACACTTCACAGCACTCACCAAATCACATGCCCTCCCCAATGTCCATAATCCCAACCCCTTCTCCCAAATGATATGAGGAAGTGGTGATGCAACATGGAGGCTTAAGTGGGTAGAAGAAGAATAAATGAACCAACAACATATTCTTAAGACAAAAAGGAGCAATCTTTCAGAAAAAGAAAACTAACGGGAAAAGATATTTCATTCCAAAGAAAACGGATTATGGGAGCCTGGGTGGCTCAGTCAGTGAACCATCTATCTGCCTTCAGCTCAGGTAATGATCCCAGGGTCCTGGGAGTCTGCTTTCCTCTCTGCCCCTTCTCCCACTTGTTCTCTCTCTTTCTCTCTCTCAAATAAATAAATACTTTTAAAAAGAAAAGGGATTATAATGAGGGAAAATGTATATAAAGAGAGACAATGATATTTGTAGTATAATGGAAAATTATCCCTACATAAGAAAATAGAACCCATAATCCACTTTTCCCTTAAGAATTATAAAATATCTTAAATTCAGGCTCTATTCTAGTAAAAAATGAAAACAGAATTTAGATAAACCCTTACCATTAATTACTTCTTTATACTGTTAATTTTTTTCACAATTTTTACAATAAAATCCTTTAATTAGGTGCCAAAGAAGACAAAATAACCTAATATTTCATTCCAAAGGAACTGATCAACAATTTTTTTAAAACAAGTCATTTTTCTCACCATTCCTTTTAGCAGCACCCATCCAAACAATTCCCAGATCTTGCCAATGCTCTTTCTTTTCCCACTGTTGTTGCTTAAAATCCTAAGTAATCTACTTTCAACCGCTAACCTTTTTCATCCATCTTTATGCTTCTAGAGCTATCTTCTTAAAAAATAAAAATATAAAAAATAAATAAACATAAATGCTCAAGAAATTTCCTTTACCTCCTTAAAAATCCTGAGTGGTTTATTATTGAATAAAATCCAACTCTTGTGTAATGCTCAAAGTCTTTCACAGTATGGCACAAAACTACAAATTGTAGTAATTAAATTGAAAGTAAAAGATATCCATTAACTGGATGCTATGTGCCAGACTCCAAAGAGTAGTGGGTTGGTAGTGGAGATAAAAATGAAGCAGACGTAGCGTCTGAGCTCACAGAAGCCAGTGTGATAAGGACACAGATAAGCTAACTAAAAATTGTAATGCAGTGTAGTGAGTACAGAACAAAGTAACCAACTACATGATGCTAACATAATTAGATGATAGGTCCCAAACTCAAGGAGGAGAAAAGTGAAAGTAGTATGTTAGTCTTCTGCTTCTGAAGATGATGAAGTAACAGAAACAGGACTTAGTCTCCTGCCTCAAACTACTACAAACCAGACAAAATAATGGTTTTGGACAACAGGCATCACATGCCAAGGTCAGCCCTACAAAGGCTATAGCTCACTGTCCAGAGATAGTTACCAGACTACATCTGAGGAAGAGAGAACATGAACGGATCCTGCTTTGCCCAGGACCATGCTGTTAACAAGCCCAGCTGCGCTTCAGAAATGAGTCTCTGGTTGCAAAGTCTCTAAGTTTTATTTTTAACTTCTCTACCACTTTTAAATCTTTGCTTAGACCATTTGCTCAACCTAGAAATCATTTCATCCCTACCCTTATATTCTTCCTTGCCCTACAGAACTCATGCTTCAAGGTTTCAGTTTAAACATTACTTCATCTAATAAAGTGCCTCTAATTCATTCCCCCAGCCATAGTGAAAATTACTGTTATCATCTTCTACAATACTGCATTACTTTGTTTTTTGTTTGTTTGCTTGTTTGTTTTAAATATTTTATTTGTTTATTTGAGGGACGGAGTGAATGAAAGAGCAAGCACATGAGCAGGGGCCGAAGCAGAGGGAGAAGCAGGCTCCCTTGCTAAGCAGGGAGCCCAATGTGGGACTTGATCCTAAGACCCTGGGATCATTGCCTGGGTTGAAGACAGATACTTAACTGAGTCACCCAGGTGCCCTTGCACTACCTTATTTTTATTGTTTTAGAGCATTAATTTTAATTCTGTTCTACATAATAATAATACTAATGCTAACCAACATTATTGAGAGCTTATGTTATAGCCCTAAATTCTGTGCCTATACCCAATCACTGAATCCTTAGGATAATCCTAAACAGTAGATACTATTTTCAGCCTCATTTTGTAGGTAAAGAAAATGAAATACAGATAGGCTAAATAACTCACCTAAAATTACACAACTAGTGTCAGAGCAGGGATTTAATCCAAATAATCTGGCTCCTAAATCCTTGCACATAACCCTCTGTTTCTTGTCTGAACAACCTACTAGACTTCTTGAATAGGGATAGTTCATGTAACTAATCTTGCTATTTGTATATTTCATACTACCGGGAACTACCCAAATATATACTCTCTGTTATTTTCCATATGACTGAATGAACAAAGGAGCTCTATGGAGCTGTGGAGGAGTAATTATACTAAGTGCTAAACCAGAACTTCAGAAAACTCTAACCTATGGACAATGTGTACCTATAATTCTTTGAGAGAAATCATTCTTCATTCTTGCATCTCTTCAGAAATCTCATCCACAAGCATAAAAGCTTTTGCATCCTCCAGCTATGGAGTTCTTACTACACACCTTAGCCAATTTCAAAATTGAAAAACTGTATGAAATATATTATTTTATGTTTATTTTTAATGACCATGATGAGACATGTTTCCTAAATTTATTCTAAGCATAGAACAACACTCCTAGTAAGGTTATATCCAGTTGGAAAATATGTATGTGGGGGTGAGAGTGAGAAGCGAGCCAAGGTAATAATAAAATAAAAATAACAAAAACAACTACCATATTCAAACACTTACCATGAGCCAGGCGCCTGCCTTATCAACATCATTATTAACAGCATTATAATACCAGTGCATTATCCCATTTAACACTCAAAACAATCATGAGGTAGGAATAAAATGAGCCCTGAAATTCTGGCATTTTCGTTTCTTAGCAATAGACTGTGTCAGATGAATTAAGAGTATATTTGCTAAGTTAGTATCCATTTTATTAAATTATAGTAGATGCTGAGAAATCATGGGACAATTAGAATGAACTACATTATTATTATCTTTTATTATTATTGTTTTATTGTATTATTATTGTTTTTCATCAACTTCATGTCAAGTATTATATAACGGGCTGGCAAATATTATTATTCTCCTTACATCAGTAATATATGTTCTACATTTACTCCACAAAATTTCATTCACAAGTTAGTGCACTGTTTACTAAGTAATGCTGCTAGATTCTTGAGGGAGAACATAATGGTTACAGGACTTTAAATTAGATGTTCACATCCACTTAGGTAGTTAACAAGTGCTAGAATCAATGTACTCCATGAATTGATTTGAATAATCACTCTAGATGATCAAGAAGTTCCCTCACTTACCCTCCAGGGCTAAAGAGTCTTACATGCAATAATCATAATTAAAGCAGAATCAATGGAAATATACATGCACAGGTATAAAATACCTTAACTTCAGAATTAATCTTTGGCTCCTAAGTATCTTAAATAACCAAGGTTTATCAGAAAATTGAAGTTCTTTTTTTTTTTTCATTTCTTTAATTCACCCTATTCTTGTAGTAAAAACTGATATGATAAACCTTCAATAATCCAATAACATATTCACCATACTTGAATAATAATGATGATAATGTTATATTATATTATGACACATCACATTATGATATATCACATTACATTATGTTATTAATAGATACCAGTAACTGAGTACCAACTAAATGTTGGGTAAAATATTAGATGCTTTACTCTATGATCTCGTATAGTCTCCGTCAATCTGGGGGTTTGGAGTTTTCTCATCTGTGTTCTATATAGAGTAAAATGGCTTAGAATAAGTTGTCCATCATCTCATAGACACTGTTCTAGAAGCAGGGCTCAAACCCACCTCAGACTGCTATAAATAATAAGAGAATTTTGCAAAGTGGAAGTTTGCAAAATTAATATACAAAAATCAATAGCCTTCCTATAAAAAAAACAAAAAGCCACTTAGAAAATGTTATAGAATAGAAGACTCTGTTTAGGAGGGCAAGTTTATAAAAAAAAATTTAATAAATAGCCAGTTACATAAATTAATAGAACACTAAGGAAAAAACTTAGTAACAAATTTTTAAGACCACTATAAGGAGAAAAAAGTGCAACACTTTTGAAAGACACTAAAGCTACTGAACAAATGGAAAGAAGCAGGTCTTGAATAAGAGGACTCAACCCTATAAAAATAGTAATTGTCCTTATGTTAATTCATGAATTTAAAATAATTCCAATAAAAATGCCATCAAGATTTTCCCCCCTTCAAGGCCTGCTACCTGATTATAAAGTTCATCTGGAATAACAAGAAAGCAAGAAAGCCAGGACTTCCCTGAAAAAGAAGTGTGCTGACGGGGGTGAGGAAGGAGGCTAACACTTCAGATATTAACACATAATCTAAAACCTCTATAATTTAAATAATGTAATAATGGCATATGAACAGACAGACCCATGGCAGAAAACAGAAAATCTAAAAATATGTATGACTGTATAGGAAAATTTCCAATAGGAAACCATGCAAGTACTGAAAGAAAGCATCAATGAATTCCTTTACAAACTGCAAGTAGGCAAAATTTGTAATAAAATTATGTCTCAATGACATAAGTCCCAAGAAAGTCAAGTAAGTATTATTAATGGCAAATGCCTCTCTTGGTCAGATAATCAGCATTGTTGTGGACTGTATGGATAGAAAGCAAAATCTACCACACCTCTGGGAATCACAGAAATTATAGAATTGTTCAGTACAATAAACTCTAATACCTTTTCATTCTTCACCACCATTTTTAAACTCTAACAGAAGGATTTTTATTAATATAACCAAAACCTGGGAGAAAGAACCTAACCACATCTGTTGGAATTAGCTGGAAGTAAAATGCACTCCCCCATATGCCAATTCATATCCAAGACTTTCTGGATTTCAGCACTGGACTCACTTTTAAAACGGATTATATTCTGAATACCTTAACCCACTACTTATATGAACAAATGTGTAAGTAATTTCTATGTGCTACCGGGTAAGGGCCCTTAATAGATATTTACACTTATCCTATAATTAAAAATAATAATGATGCAAATGTATGCCAAAGCTCTGTAAACTGAATCTTCAAAAAATTTGTTGTGGAGAAGGACCTCTGGTGTCCAGCTGGATTCAAGCCAGTCTATAGTGTGGCTGTTGACTGCATAGCATTTGAGTCCATGATGAGACAGCATCTTTGCTTACTTCGGGATTTTTACTTCACCATCAAAGATGTCAAACCTCTAAAATTTGTAAAGAGGACGTTAAGGAAGGAATTACCTTGGTTGTTTTACATGTTTCCCAATAAACATTTTGAGTAGCGTAACACAGATTCTTTGGACACCAAATGCTCCATGACTGACTGGTAGGAATGCATCTCAGACACAATAGTTAACAGTGTCTGATTGGCATCTCCAGAACCAGAACATATAGATAATACCTATAAAAATGGGTTCTATCTCCACAACTAGCTTCTGAAAAAGCTTTTTAAAAAACAACATAAAAAATGGTACATTGGCAAAAGACATGATCACAGCCTTGCTGTACACTATCATTGCCTTGCAAATGAAAACCTGCGGTATTCCTTATGATCAGGGTTTCACCCATTTATTTGGTTAATCATTCAAATGGCTAAACAGACCTCTAATTTGAAAATAAAAACCAATTGATGCAATCACAAACAAGTTCTAAAATTGCGGTTTATAAAAATTGAAATCTTGTTCTAAGCCAAAACACACACACAGTTACCTTTTCCTAATCAGAGCATTCATTTCTCCTCATTATGATCTCACAAGCACATTAAAATCTTATTAACATTAATTACTTCTGAGCGCCTATGCATGAGCAGTGACAGTTGTGAGCGTGCGCGTGTCTGGATCATATCTACATTTATATACCTTGCTGCACTTTGCTTATACAACATGTGAAAATATTTCTGCTAACACCAATTAGCTAATTTCACACACACACAGATAGTAAACTGCTGTCTCACTGCAGAGCCTACCAGAGACCCGTAAACATATGGACAAATGGACAAAAAAGAAAACAGAAACACCTCTTGAATGTGAGAAATAAAAAGCTTATACTTGAGTCTTAATTCTTGAGGTACAAACAAGTCAAAAGAATAAAAATAACAAAAAATTAAAAATCATTAAAAAATTTACAAACAAAGCATCCTATTTTTCACCCAGATGGATTCAATGATAAAAATGATAGACACAAAGAAAAACTGACAAGCAAAAAGCAGCTGACACAGGAGAGATAGAGACAGATAAACAAAGAGACCGAAGTGAAAGTGTCCTTCTTTACATGTGTACACATGCACACACACACACACACACACACAATCTGCTCCAAATAATTATACTTAATTTGAACAAAAACAGTATAAACTTTACACTGACCATAAGGTAAGAATAATAGCAAACCACACCTCAAAATCAAACAGGTCTATCTACACAAGCAAATAAAATTCCTGCTCAACCCAAATGATTTATGAATTCTACTTATACCAAGAACGTTGTATATAGGAACCATTCATCCCTACATCAGAAACAGTGTAAGTGCAGCAAAGTAGGCAATTATAAGCACAAAACCACATGTAATCCTTGTCTCTTTTCTTCACACTCTCCTCTCAACATGTGTCTATTTTACCATTCACATGTACATTCTACCAAATTGTCCTTCTTTCCCCCATCATCCGTCTTTTAGGAGGAATTTTCATAAAGAATTAACCACTGATCATTACAGCCACATTTTCTTGTGGATCCATGTGTATGTCTTCTCTTCATAGCCTAATAGTTTATATAAATCCAAAGTCCTATGAAATACCATTGTATGTATATCTACACATTCTACCCTGAGTCTTTCTGCCATCTTTAATTTCTTTGTTACTACTGACCACTATACCAACACTATATCATTTTCCCAAAGAAAATACTTCAAAATTCCTATGGAAGATAGAAGGCATTAGCCAAAATTCACATTTAGTTCCATAATGACTTCTCCAGTCATCAAAAAATATTTAATTTCATTGGATCACAATACCTATGTTTGCAGGAAAAGAGAAATAATATAACTTAATCCTAAGAGTATTTTAACAATTGATTGTACTCATTAAATGATTTTTAGAATGTTTCACAAGAATGAAATATAGAATGAATAGGAGATGCTCAACCATCCAGCACAATTAATGCTCCAGTCGATTTAAGCAGGTATAACTCTTTCTAAAATTCCAATGTTCTACCTATTGTCTAGCAGCCTCATTGGTCTATTATGGGGGCCAGTGACATATAGCAATACAAGTATGCACTCTACAGGTATGCTGTATAACAAAGGTCTTAGTGCATATTAGAGAAGAAATGGTAGAGAGTAGATTTTTGAATCTTTATGAAATAGTATTTAAAATATATGATACTAGTATCAATAAAAAGTTTAAATGGTAGCCAAGAATATTGAATTTTAATTTAATATTTTATTTATTTTAATTTAATGTTGTTATTCAACATGCTCATAACAGAACAAAATTTAGTGGACATTCTTTAGGAAACTTAAAACATGCTAATATAAACATCATAACAAATGAAGTGTTAAAAGTTTTTTTCTTTATAGAAACTAGAGGATAATAAAATAAGGCTGAATACAGCAAAATGGTATTTAAAGATGAACAGGAGTTATTTCAAGTAATTACGAACTAGCCATAAGAGTTTAAAATAAAATAAAACGATCATCCCTATGAAGTTTACGTAGACTTTATATTTGTCAATAGCCGCTATTATAGTACCATTTATCACTTGCAAATATTCTGAATTACCAGATTTATCAAACAGAATTAAGGGCACCCTTTACAAGAAACTCTAGAGAACTGACAAAACAAAAAATTGAAACCTAAAAATCTAGTGGTTGCCTATCAGAACACAAGAGAATGTGTTATGCTTTAAAAATATATTCATTTTTAATTAGTAAACTTAAATATTTGTTTGTAGGTCATTGATAACAGAATCTGGGAATCAGATTCTGATATATCAGATAACAGAATCTGGGAATCAGAAAGTATTAGCAATCCAAATGAAGATCAATTTGATTTTATTTTTAAACCTTCAAATTTAAAGATCACTAGAAAAATATGAGATATTTCAAAAAATCAATTTACATTGATATTTTTAAAAAATATTGCATTAATATAGACCCCTAATGATCAGAAAAGTATGGAAAAAGAGGAGGCAGGAAAGAAATAATTTGGGGTAGACACCAACAAAAACCCCACAATGCTAAATATTATCAGTTTGCATGTTTCAGATAGCTTTACAATGATCAACTGACTGACATATGACCACAACAGAACTAGCAAAAAGTGCAAAAATAGGTTGAGACTTAGGACCCACCTCCTTCTCATAAATACCACATCACAAACTGCAAAGATTAGGTGGCCAAATTTCAACATCAAAGGTATACTTGGCATTTGCACCAGATCTAAGAATTATGGCCTTTGTCTTCCAGTAAAAGCTAATAAGCTGAGATTTACTTAACTCTTTTCCTGTTTTTTTTTTTTTTCTTGAGCTTCTCAAGGATTACTGAAATTGAAGACTATATATGAAAAAGATAGTTCATCATTTCCAAAAAAGATATTCATCCAGATTGCCCTCCAATCCGTGAAATCTGAGATGCCTAAGGAGTCTTCTTTGTGAAAGCCTTACAAATATATCCAAAGATGGTGAGTCCCATATGGCTCTGATAAATGAAACCCGTTATTGTGAATTTCAGGCTCTTCTTTAAAACAAAACACTACTGGGTAAATTTGGTGCTCATGAAATAAAGCACTAATTGCGTGGCCTAACAACACTCTGAATCCTCTCCCTAGCAGACATTTTAAGTTGTGCCAAATTGGTTTTGGGATGTGAACAAATATCCTGGAGCCAGACTCTCACATGCACGCACTACTCCCTGGAAGTAAGTTGGACACTCTTGGAAATTGCATTAACTCTTTCAGGCCACCAGGGAACCTAACTCTGACTAAAAGAAAGGCCTCTTTTAAGATGAAAACAAGTCATTCAATCTAAAGTTAAACCCAAGTAAACGGTGAAATAGCAAAAACTGATTTGGCGCCATTTTGACACTAACACAGCCATAGATATTAGATAACCCCTACACCGTAATGGATGCTTATTCAAATGTATCCAGAAAATCTTATTCCTCTTTTCCTATGTGTGCATAATTTCTAAGACATTAATAAGAGTTGTGTGCATTCAGGAGAGGAGAATTCATTTTAAGCTTAATATGCCACATTTGCCTCAGGCACAGTGATAAGAAACTTTTGTTTCTTTGGTAACCACTTTCACCTTATTAGAACAGAAAACTTCTTGACTTTGCGTCTCACCATATGAAATATAATTTCCATACCGTAATTTTTTCTATAGTCTTTCCATCCTGTTTCAGAAGGATGACTACAAATCTGGAACTGCGTATTTAAATGGTAATTAATCTATTCCCATCTCCCTCTCACTCATAAAAACAATTAAAAAAAAATTAAAAGCACCTACAGGTAAAAAAAAAAAATATTGTAACGACCAGCTTCTTCTTTCTTTCTTTCTTTCTTTCTTCTTCCTCTTTTTTTTTCCCCCTACTTTTAATTTGTTCAGGAGCAAAGTAATTTCTGAGGAACAAGTTATTATATTTTTAAGGAATTTTAATTAAGCATTTTATTTACAGTATCCTGAAAACAGCATTTCCCCTTTTAGCTCATCGATAAATATCCTGAGTTATATGTGCCGTAAAGATGATCCAAACTCCACTATTATTTTAGACTTGTAGGTCACCGTCATTCTGTGGCTGCCACTTTCCCCTTTCATCTAAAGTTTTAATAAAGACGTAGATAAAAGAAAAATTACTTTTGGGGGGTAGGAAATAACTAAATACCTATGAAGAAGGTTTTTTTTCCTAACCACTTCTAGTTTAAGCCTTCAGGAATATATTTCCTAGAGAACCATATTTCATTTCCTGCCAATTGGGATGAATTTAAGAATATTTTTAAAAGCCTATGTTCCATTTCTAACAAAGCTTTATATTCTAGCAATTAGCCTGTGTGTGCTGCTGCCAAAGGCTCTGTTACTAAGATATAAACAACAACTATACCAGACCCTAAAAGGAAATAAGCTGCTATTTACAAGTAGATAAGACATATTTGGTGAATCAAATGTGTAGCTTCTTCTGACCTCGTTTATTTCAAACTGCAATTCCTAGAATAGAACCCAAGTTTGCAGATGTGTCAACATAACGACATATACCTGACTTACACTGAGGTATTGATACTCTGAATAACTCTTAAAATATTTCCAAATAAAAATTTACAGGATTTGTTAGTGCACTGGAACCTGTTTGTAGCGGGTCCGATATCATGACATTACCTCTGTGCTCTGTTGGATACTTGTTCAGTTAGTTGCAAATAACCAAAGACAACTCATTTTTTAGTTGAGCTTGTTTGGAATCTAGAACCATATTACTGACATTAGAAGGTAGTTGGTAATACTCAACAGGCACCTCAACATCAAAAGAGTTTTATCTATTTTTAAAGGAACTATTTATTATATCAGTGAAAAATTGACTCAATACATACCCGCCATTCAGCAAAGTGATACTAGGGCCAAGAAGTAATTTTCCCATGGGGTCCAAACAGAGGGGTATTTGGGGGTTTTATAAACCCTTTATGGAAGACTAAGGTTGTGATTCATATTTCTACCGAGGTCTCTATTTTCACCTTAAACTCATATCATGACATCAATTTAGGAGAAAATGTATTAAAATGTAGCATATGTTCATTTCAAAATCCTATGATATATTGTAATTAGGACTTTTAAAAATAATGGCTTTAGAAGTATCTTTATATTTTCTGTTGTTGTTTTTATTTTAACTCCAATATAGTTAAATTCAGTGTTATATTAGTTTCAAGTGTACACTATAATGATTTAACAATTCTATACATTACTCAGTGCTCATGACAATAAGTGTACTTGTATGCTTAGATTTCTTTATCTTTTGTGTATTTACTATATGTAAATGTATACTTCATGGTAATTCACAAAAGATAAGGAGAAAAGAATGTAAGTATAGAACTAAAATCAAGCCACAAAGAAAGAGCAAGAGAAGCTAAAAGAAATAAAGAATTACAAAAATAGCTAGAGATAATTAACAAAATGGCAATAAGCACACATCTTTCAATAATTACTTTAAATGTAAATGGACTAAATTCTCCAATCAAAAGACACAGAGTAGCTGAATGAATTAAAAAAAACAAGACCCATCTACAGGCTATCTACAAAAAATTCACTTTAGATATAAGGATACACATAGATGGAAAGTGAAGGGATGGAAAAAGATATTCCATGCAAATAAAAACCAAAAGAAAGCTGAAATAACTATACTAATAGCAGACAAAATAGACTTTGAAACAAAGAATGTAATAAGAGACAAAGAGGGGCATTACATAATGATAAAAGGGTCAATCCACCAAGAAAATATAACAGTTGTAAATATTTATGTATCCAACATACAAAACACAAAACAAGTCTTAATAAAATTAAGAGGATTGAAATCCTATTAAGCTTCTTTTCTGACCACAATGGTATGAAGCTAGAAAGTAATTACACAAAGAAAACTAGAACATTCACAAGTATCTGCAGGTTAAACAACATGGGTCACTGGGTCACCCAGTGGTCACCACCCAGTCACCACCCAGTGGTGACTACTGGGTCACCCAGTGGGTCAAAGAAGAAATCAAAAGAGAAATAAACAAATACCATGAGGCAGCTGAAAGTGGAATGTAACATATAAAAATTTATGCAATGCAGTAAGAGCAGTTCTAATAGGGAAGTCATAGCAATAAATGCATACCTTAAGAAACAAGAGAAGTCTCAAATAAACAACTTTATACCTCAAGTAATTAGAAAAAAGAATAAGCAAAAGTAGAAGAAAAGAAGTAACCAAGATCGGAGCAGAAATAAATGAAACAGACCTGAAGAAAACAATATAAAAGATCAACTGAACTAAGCTGGTCTTCAAAAAGATAAACAAAATTGACAAACTTTTAGCTAGGTTCACCAAGAAAGAGAGGATTCAAATAAATAAAATCAGAAATGAAAGAGGAGATGTTACAACTGATAGCACAGAAATACAAAAGATCGTAAGAGACTACTTTTGAACAATTATACGCTAACAAACTGTGCAGCCCATAAGAGATGTATAAATTCCTAAAAACATACATCCTATCAACACTAAAGCATAACGAAATGAAAAATCTCAATAGACTCATTACTAGCAAAGAAACCAAATCAGTAATCAAAAATGTCCCAAGATCCCCAGAAACAAAGTTTAAGACCAGAAAGCTTCAGTGGTGAATCTATAAAACACTCAAAGATGAATTAATGCCAATCCTCCTCAAACTCTTCCAATAACATAGGAAGATAACTCTTCCAGACTCATTATATAAGGCCAGCATTACCTTAATACCAAAACCAGACAAAAATGGCACAAGAAAAGAGTATTATAGGCCAATATCCCTGATGAACATAGATGTAAAATTCCTCAACAAAATATTAGCAAACCAAATTCAACAATATACTAAAAGGATCATACATCATGGTCAAGGGAGATTTATTCAAGGGATTCAAGGATATTTCAACATCTGCAAGTCAGTCCATGTGATATACAACAGTAACAAAAGATAAAAATCATATGCTCATCTCATTGATACAGAAAAAGCATTTGACAATATTCAACATTCATTTATAATTTAAAAAAACCCCTCTCAACGAAGTGGGTATACAGGGAACATACCTCAACATAATATATAGTATGACAAACCTACAGCTAACATCATAAAGTTTTTTCACTGAGATCACAAATAAGACAGGGATGCCTACTCTAACCAATTTTATTCAATATAGTACTGGAAGTCCTAGTCATAGCAATGAAGAAATAAAAAGAAATAAAAGGCATCCAAATTGGAAAGGAAGAAGTAAAACTGTCACTATTTGCAGATGACATCATAGAAAAGCCCTAAAGAAAGCCCTAAAGATGTCATCAAAAATCTGTCAGAATTGGGGCATCTGGGTGGCACAGTCAGTTAAATGGCCAACTCTTGGTTTCAGATCAGGTCTCGATCTCAGGGTCATGAGATTGAGCCCGGAGTCAGGCTGTGCGCTCAGTGTGGTCTCCTTAAGACTCTCTTCCTCTTCTTCCCCGTCAGCTCTTCCACCCTGTGCGCTCTCTCTCTCTCTCAAATAAATACATATATATTTCTAAAAACTGTCAGAGTTCAAACAAATTCAGTAAAGTTGCAGAATACAAATCAGCACACAAAAATCTAATGCATTTCTATACACGAATAATGACATATCAGAATGAGAAATTAAGAAAACAATCTCATTTAAAATTGTAGAAAAAATATCCAGGAATAAATTTAATCCAGGAGGTGAAAGACCTATAAGTTGAAACTATACGGCATTAATGAAAGAAACTTACAAAGAAACAAATAAATTGAAAGATATTCCATGCTTACAGAGAGGAAGAATTAGCACTGTTAAAATGCCCATAACCCATTCAAAAGATATACAGATTCAGTGTAATCTTTATTGAAATTCCAATGGCATATTCCACATAAATAGAAAAAATATCCTAAAATTTGAACGGAATCATAAAACACCCTGAAAGTCAAAGCAATTTTGAGAAAGAGGAGCAAAGCTAGAGGCATCATGCTTCTCAATTTCAAAGTATATTACTAAGCTATAGTAATTAAAACAGTATTATAAAAATCGACACATAGATCAACAGAACAGAACAGGGAAACTACATATATATAGCCTACATCTATATAATCAATTAATTTACGACAAAGGAGCCAAGAATATATAATAGGGAACGGAGAGTCTCTTCAATAAATGGAGCTGAGAAAATTGGATGTATGCTAAAGGATAAAACTGGACCTACCTTTTATTAGGTGCCCACCACATTTTTACATGTTTAGAAGTATGCCATGAGCTCTGAACTAATTTATTCAAACCATTTTTTTTTTCTGTTCCATGTTCATTAGCCACATACACCAATAAAATAGAGGCAGAAAGCTTAACAAGATACACACCGTCCTTACAGGTCAGCTAGTTCTAAATGGTCTTAATAGTCAAAATATACCTGTTCAACTAGCTTCTAAACCTGAAATTATAAGCAGAATGCTTTTTTAGATGTTAAAAAATAGTAGCAGCAAAATAAATAAATAAATAAAAAGAGGGAAAAGTAAAAGGGAATAGGGATATTAAAAAGAAAGCTTGAGAAGCATCTTGGTGGCTCAGTGGGTTAAGCCTTTGCTTTTGGCTCAGGTCATGATCTGAGGGTTCTGGGATCGAGCCCTACATGGGGCTCTCTGCTCAGCAGGGAGCCTGCTTCCCACCCCTCTCTCTGCCTGCCTATCTCTGTCTACTTGTGATTTCTGTCAAATGAATAAACAAAATATTTTAAAAAATAAAATAAAAATAAAAGGAAAGCTTGATCTACAGAGAAAGTGCACTGACCAAATGTCTTATTGAAGCAAAGAGTAACCTAGTTCCCAGGACTGACTTCAACACTGAAAACTACTGTGTAAATTTAGCCAACTTATTTAACCTCTATTGGCATCTATTTCCTAATCTGTAAAACAGGGGTAAATTTCAGATACCAACTGCTTTCTATAGCCCTACACTGGCTAGGATCTTTTAAAATTTATTTCCTGAGCCAAAACCTCACCCACATGCCATCCGTTACTTTCCCTCCTTTTTCCGGTCTCCTTTGCCTCTGCAGAGAAATAAAATTAGCAGTCAAAATTAAACAAGCCCAGTGGGCAAGACAGGCTTCAGTTTAAGGAAAAGGATGGAGTAAGTTGTGTGAAACTGCTTACTTGGCCCCAAAAGTTTCATTGTTGGGATATTACCTCCCACAACTAGCTCTACTGGAATTTTTCTCAGGAAAATGGAGAACTGTTTTAAGATAGACATGCCCTTTAAGCTGGTCTCAAATCAAAATAAATTTAGGATATTCAAAAACACCCTACAGGATTTTCCCTGTGGAGTCTAAATAAATCACTGACCAAATTTTCCAATTTATGGTCTGCTGCTAAATGGGACTTTTAAAAAATCATGTTTAATTTCTACATATGAAAAAGGAGTATAGGCAAACTTCTTCACAATATATCTTCACCCTTCTTTCTTTATGGGAGCATTCATTAGCTTTATAGAGTAAAAGAATGCCATTTGGGAAAAGACTATCCTTAGAGAAGAAAGTTAAAATAGAATCCAAATTTCCAATGAACTAGAAAGTCAGCTAAAGACAACACTATATCCCCTAGTTAGTGGGTCTTTTTAAAAAAATGTATCTTTTAAAATATAATTATAGAGGCATTAAGTATATATCCCAAATATATGCATATTAAACTTTATAAAATCGTAATTAGTTTTACACCTAAAAATGCATTTCAGAGCTCCTTTAAATTATTAATACTTCTGTATTTAAAATATTATTAAATCCAAAAATGTACACATAACATTTTTAACAATTCATTTACTTAGTAAATGAGAAATTGTATTAATTTGTACACTATTCTATGTACCTAGGCTATCATTTTATACTATGAGTTGTACAGTTTTTTAAAAACTTTTTTTTAAACGAGAACATCAAAAATGCTCTGGAATCAGTTTTTAGATTTAGGAATCACTGTGACATTGAAACTATTTATATTTGCTTTGGATCTTAAATATAAATAAATTATTTTAAGACCAACAACAATGGCTATGCTATGAAATTATTGTTTCCTGGCATGTCATAATAGATAAGATTAAAATTTTCAGTCAAATAATCTGTTCCATCAAAGAGTTTCAACTCTCAAATAAAAATATGAACAAAAGATTGTTTACTTCAGTGGACTTTCCCTAAAGTATTAGGTATTAACACCAAACTTTACAAGACTCAAAAAAAAAAAAAAATTACTAGATTAAGTGGGGGAAAATTGTTTGTTCTCTAGAAATGAAATGAACTTAAGTCCCACAAAGTTTAATTAGTATTTAGTGGCTTATACTTACAAAACAGAGAAACAGCCTGACTCTGAAGGTTAACTGGATAGTCAGAAATTACATATACTGGTAGTTAAGAGCACCAATTGCTGTCAAATTTAGATTGAACTAGAGTTCAAACCTGGTTCTGCCATTTACTAGACTGCAATCTTCAGTAAGTCACTTAACCATCCCAATTCTGGCTTTCCTCATCTGCAAACTGGGTTAAGAAACTCCTCACAGCGAAGGTATGGGGATTAAAGGAGATCCCATAAACACTGTTCTTTAACAGATCAATAATTATGATTATAATTACTACTTAGACCCCTTCTGACCACTCAGAAAACCTGAACTTTACCTCTGGTTAAAAGTTATTTCTCAATGGCAGAATAAGAAAAAAATATATATCAATTAATTTTACATGGTGAAAGTAATAATTATTATACTGTAAGCAATACACGTTATGGCCCTCAAGGCTAGACATTATCATTTAACATAAAAGGAACTTGGTAAAGATTTATTGATTGGGGGAAAATAATATGATATAGTAGAAAAGAGTATAGGCTCTGAATCCAGCTTTGATGTTTAATAGCTGTGTGAAACTCGCTACCTATTCTATGAGCTTCACTCTTTGTTTCCTTTTTGGTTTTTGTGCGGGTTTTTTGTCTGCAACAGGGGCAGAAAACCAGGGTATACAACCGAATTATTGTAAAGACTAAATGAAGCAATTTATCTGAAAGGGTCTCATTAACTTTTTTTTTCCTTAATTCTAGGGCTATCGGGGCAAGAGTGGTAATTGTTTTTCAAGGCTGAACTTTTCCTACACAGCTGTACCAACTTTGTTCTTCTATGTAAAATGAGATTATACTTCATTAGAGAATAATGTGAATTATGAGAACGAACTCAGGTGTAACAGTAAATATGGTTGAACAGTACACCATAAAAACAAGAGCAGGGATTCCCAACTTTGCAATTTTATTAGAATCTGTCAAGTTGTTTTTATAAAATATTGATGTCTAAATCTAGATCTAAAGATTCTGATTTAGGATATCTGGGAGTATAAGCTAAAAACCTGTTCATTTAAAAAGGCCCCAGCTGATTATGATGTACAACAGCCAAGAAAAGTAGTATTTTCTAACCTGTGTTAACCACGAAGAACACAGGATACTGGATTTCTATCCCAGACCTATTAGAGATGGAGCTCAGAAATCTGAATTGTAACAAATACCCTAGGTAATTTTTTTTTAAAGATTTTATTTATTTATTTGACAGACAGAGATCACAAGTAAGCAGAGAGGCAGGCAGAGAGAGAGGAAGGGAAGCAGGCTCCCTGCTGAACAGAGAGCCCGATGCAAAGCTCGATCCCAGGACCCTGGGATCATGACCTGAGCCGAAGGCAGAGGCTTTAACCCACTGAGCCACCCAGGGGCCCCTACCCTAGGTAATTTTAGAGTACACCAAAGTTAAAAAAACACTAGACTGGAGTCCAATACTACAATATCAAAAAAGGTATATAAAATTTGTATCCTAGTTGGTTATTTTAAATGTTTTCACTTCTATTTTAATAAATTTATCACCATCAAAAATGAACTTATGGGGATAAAAATATATGTTTATAAAAAATAAAAAATTAAAAAAAATGAACTTTTGATAGGTAAAAATTTATCCAAAGAAAACATGAATCTCAGATTCATAAACATTATCATTATTATTATTACAGGTTTTTAAGCCAAAACATAGGTAATGGGGTAAACATAACATGTATCTCCAGAGCCTACAACCACCAAGAAACATTCCAACTATTATTTCTATTGGTTTCTATTATCCAATTATTATCTACCGGTTTCTATTATCCAATCCTCCTTTAATTAGAACAGTAATAATAATGAATATTACTAATATTGGTACAGGGCTTTACTATTTATGAAGAAAGTCCATATACATGAACTCCTTTAATCTTCACAATTACCTTGTGAGGTAGATAGGAAGGGTAACATTTATTACTACCTTTCTGCAAATAAGTAAAAAGGCTGAAGCAACTTGGCCAAAGCCAGACTGGTGTTTGCTGGTGTTTATGGTAATGTATGGAACTGAAATCCCAGATGTAAATTCCGATGCAAAAATTCTAAAATTCAAAATTAACACTCATTTGTGTTAGTAAAAAAAAAAATTCAAAATAGTATGAAAAGTCTTTAAAATGCAAATAGTCTATAGTCCCATACCGAAGCATGGGTTTATCTTACCATTTAAATTTATTGTAATTTATTTATTTTATGGTTAAAGGATAGAAGGAAAATGGAGCTCAATTAATCAAAATCAAATAAACAAAGAAGTTAACCAAAAAATTGGAATGTCCATCAGTTATAATACAATTTGGCCTGCCCACTTGCAGTTCAACTCTCTGTAAGAAAAGCTTCTGTGCCTTAGTTTCCTCTTCTAAAACTGGAATATCAAATAGCACTTTCAAAGGGTAGCCATCTAATTTTCAGCTATTGTGGTACTCTAAAAACTGTTAAACCAAATATACAACTAGAGTAATACTAACATGTGTCCAACCCCTACAAAAACCCTGAGTCCAAAGTACCTTAAGATCAACTGGTCCAGCCTCCTTATTTTATGCATGGGAAACAGACCTAGAAAGGTTAAGTATCTTACCCAATACAACAAATTTGATATAAAGCTAAAACTAGAAATTAAGTATCTTTACCCCAAAGTGAACTACAATATACACTTGCAAATCAGCAATGCAATTTTTTCATAATCAAAAACAAACATCCATTTTAATGTGAGAGAAAGTAAATTTATAAAGAGAAATTTGGGAAGGAGGTGGTATCAGAAGTGTATTTCCAAAGAGAAAAGGCCCTAAGATTATTTAAAACCAAAACAAAAAATAAAAATAAAACAAATAAATTATAAACCAGTCAGACATAATCATTCAGTCAGATCTCAAACATCTGAGTGCCTCTGGGCTGAATGCCATAGAAAGTTCTGGAGGCAGAAGGATGAATAAGACACAGACTATATCCTTGAGAAGCTCATGGTTTAGTTGGAAGATACGCTTACAAACAATACAAAACAATACAAAAATGTATTACAAACAATACAGTGTGAAAGTGATATTACCAGAGCATATAAAAGTTGCTCTGAGAATAAACAGGAAGGACCACCTCACTGTCTGGAATGACTGGCCAAAGGCTTTCTAAGTGGTGATTAAGCGAGTATCTCTGACAATCCCTGCCTTCTTCATCTCCAATTCTAACTGAACACATCCCTGTTTGTGCCTGTAATTTTTAAAGTATTTTTAATATACAGCAGGATGAAGGTAGGGGTAAAATGCACACATCCTAATTTCTCCCTGGGTAGTAAGAGTTTCCAAACACACTAAAACATAGATTTTTATGCAGCTACTGCAAAAGCAGACCTTGAAACAATTTGCCAAATTTTTGCAAATGTCCTGTTCTTTCCTTTTCACTGGCTCATGCGTCAGGGACACAAGGTGGCACTGTCGTGCTGACATTCATTTCAGAGCCCTTTCTAAATGGACAATTTGGAAAGAGGCAAAAGGCCCTACTGTGACAACTAAAACCAGAGTGTTATTACTGGTCTTCTCCTAGGTCTACAAGCAATAATGGCAGCAAAGGAAGGAGTAAATCGTTTTGCATTTCATGAATATCACATGATGCCTGTACAGAAGAGAACCTATACTCTGATGGTTTCTGCAAAGTGTCATGTTGTGTGTCCATGGAAATTCCAAAGGAATATAGTGCCCCTCTGCCAGTGGAAAGTCAGAAGTAAACTGTTTACCATGGACAGGCCGTGGACATGGACCACCTCTCCATCTAGTGGCCAGTGGGGAGGAGTGGAACCATAGTGTTTCACTCAGTTAAAAGCAGGTCCTTTAACAAACCATAGGCAATTATGTCACTTTGTTTGACAAATGGCATTTTGGGGTTTACTGCAATAATTGAATCATTAAACAGACCCAATAATGCATTGTGATATCCACTTAAGCTAAGAACAATGACCAAAAAAATAAAGTACATGTGCTCTCTCAGATCAACTAAAATCTCTTTATAAATCTTCCATCATTACCAACCTAAAATTCTCTCCAGATGTTTATGATTTATAGGTAGAAAATACAAGCAGAATTACCTACCTACAGTTATTTAAAATAAAATCATATATTCTTAAAGATAAAAGAAAATCTAAAAAGGAGCTTTTCTCTTCATTTTATAAGCAAGGAATTTGAGGGACAGAGAGATTATGATTTATTCAAAGTCATTATAGTCAGGACTAGAAACCAGGCCTCCAGATTTAACCACTTTACATCCTTTTTGGCATTAATTAATGCCTCCTGTTCTCCAAGGCAGTGCTGGTTTTTTGTTGTTGTTTTTTGTTTTTGTTTTTGTTTTTACATGCTAAGAAAATAACTAGTTTCTAAAACTTTTATTCACATAGTTTCATGCTAAGTTGATAGGACTGAAGCTATTGTATATAAGTCCTAACACATCTTCATGGATATATTCTGAACCTGTTTTAAGAACACGCTTTCTTTCTTTTTTTTTAAACTAACAAATTATTCACATTCATTCAATATTTATTTATTTGTTTGTTTGTTTGTTTATTTTACATTCATTCAACATTTTGAAAGCAAAGTAGCAAGTAGCAGGGAACAGAGTAGAAGGTGCTGGTCCAACCCACCACACAGAAATGGTTTCAGAAAGCCATTTTGTAAAAAGAAACCTAAATCCATTCAGCCTGGCAGGAAGTTTAGAGTTGTTTTTTATTCTGTTTTATATAAAAAGTATTTGACTTCATTTTATTTTAAGAGAAGAAACACACACACAAACTTACACAGTCGATCACTTCATCTATTTTAATTAACTCATGATGCTGTTTTGCCGCATGCCTTGGGAATTCTTTGTTGGGAAGGCTTCTTATCAAAACAAATGAAATCTGTCCACCAACTATGAAAATCTGCTCATAACTCCAAATCTAAGGCCTCAAAGTCAAAAGGTATGAAGAAGTCCTGGCAGAGAACATGGTAGTTTTAATGTGAGATGTTATGACTTCCTCTTCTATGATCTTTTGGTGGCACCTTTGGAATTTAGCAGACCTACTGTCAAGAGATGTAGGAAGAAGGTAGTTTGTGTTTTGTTGGATAGGTCAGATGGCTTCTACTGGGCTTGGGAAGAAAGTCTTTTACTTTCATTATAAATTTAGAAACTTTAAAAGCACCTACCCCTCCACCCGCAGCTTCACCTTTATTCTTATCTCCATGTGCTTCTCAGTAATGTCTATTCTTCTCTCTCCAGATGAGGTGAAGCAATAATACCATGGTTGATTCAAGGAATAAGATAAAGAAAGAACTATTCCAGCTCTTTTGACCCAACCTAAAGTGCAGGTGATAGGTGCATTTGACCATGAAGATGGAGACATTCGTAAGTATGTGCAAATCCAAAGTACTGGGCCAAAAGTCACTGTAGTGTGTTCAGTATTTTAAAACAAAACAAAACAAAATAAAACAAAAACCCAACAGTATAAAGCCACCCTGGCAACTATATTTGCCTAGTTCCTATTTAAACATAAGAAGATAACTTTTTCATTGTTTAAATGCTCTGGTGTCTGAATAAGGTGTTTTTGTTTGTTTGCAAGAGTAGCCATACAGTTTTCATATACATACATACATCTACCAGAAAAATTACATAGCCTAGAACACTCATAGTTTCTTGCCAGTAAGTTTTTTCTAAGTTTTAATTTGGTACCTGAGCAAACTGACAACATTGCTTTAATCTTCTCCCAGATGCATTTCATTTACTGGAAAGAAGCTCATACTATAAAAGGAATTTGCCAACAACAAATCACAATTTGATTACAACAGTAATTCAGAGAACATTTCTGAAAGGAAAGGTAAAAATAGCAGATATCCAGTCTCATTTAGTAAAAAACTAAAGGCTTTTAACCATTAGATAGAATTAAAATTTAAATAATTTAAATTCAGCCTAGTTTTTAAAAAAGTTTAGATTAAGAATTTTTTATGAACAAAACAATACCATTATGTATAAAATTCATAATTATTACCATTTTTAGTTTCAATTTCCCGGAAATCTATTTAATTTCCAATAACTCCAAATTCCATTAAGTAGTTTTATATGTACTGAATGCAAATCTTTACATTATTTTCTTAATAGTGAAAGTTTTCAAGTAAATTCTTAATATTTTAAATGTATAATATATGATATGTACATTAAATTCATTATACTTGAGACAGACGTAAATGTTAAATTATTTCTGATATCAAAGAAGTAAATACATTATGCTTGTGATCATGATGATCACCCTTTCCATCAGTTTCAAAGATAAGACTGAATATTCAGAAATTAATAATAATATCCTCAGTTTCCATCTAGTCACTGGGTGGGCCAATGAATTCAGCCCTTGCTCCTTGTCCCAATATTTTTACTTGGAAGCCAGTAGTTAACTTTCCCTAAGTTAGAGTAGGTATAAAAGCATTGCATTGGTTAACTGAACTGCAAAACATCCCTGGCTTGAGTTTCACTTGAGTATCGAAAGACTCCATAAAGGCAAGCACCATGTCCTCAAGCTGATTACTTTCAAGTGAACTGTAGAATCACCAAAGGCTTGATCCTAGAGTGGAGGAGAGGTTATGAAGAGTTGAGCATAATTTGCACACCATGTAATTATTATTACAGTTGAACAGCTAGAGTGGCAGAAAAGCCCTTTTTACTTATGGGCTCCTGAATGTTGTTCCCAACATCTGTTACAGTGGTTACTACATACATGACAGTAATGATAGTAGCATTATTTCTTCTCACAGCCTCAAAAGCTTGCCTATGTAGAAATCAGAAGTAAAGAACTCAAAGAATATAATTTTTATACATTAAATGTAATTGGCATCAATGTTGTTTAATGATTAAATGTATAATACTTATATTACAGGAATATCTATAAATTCAGGCATTCTCTAGAATTTCTAGATATAGATATTGCCCTTGGGTATTTGGTGAAGAATTAAAAGGATTTTACTAGCTATTTGACATGGACTATCCCTGGGGATTCTGCAAAATGCTAGAAATTAATTAAGTATTGGAAATGTACAAAATATAAGTTTGAAAGGAATATTTCAAGTTTGCCAAATACCTAGGAATCCTATATGGGATTTGAAAGTTTACAGCAAAGAATCAAATGGCCAGTAATGACTCCTAAATCATTGTAAATAATACCTAATGATTGTACAAGGTAACTAAAATGGCTTATACAATACAAAAAAAAAAAAATTTTTAAGAGTTGATTTCTAGTTTCATGATAACTCTTATATGTATGTACTTGCTCAACTGATAGTATTTATTGTCCTGTTCCTATTATAAGTGATATCTGATTTCTCTAATTTGCTTGCAATAGTTACACAGCCATACAAACAAAAAAAAAAAATTAGATTTTTCTTTTCAGCTCTATGCAACTCTTCTTGCTAGTAAGATTATCATGGGTCAAGGAATTTGGGATGGACATACAGTTTTACTTCTTTTGTACAAGTTCAGTATATTCTCCCAAAAAATGTAGTTTGTTAAAACATATTTCTAAAGTGGCCTCCAACGCATGTCAGCTTTAATATCCATTATCAACTTTTAGACCTAAAGAGCCCAGCCTTAAGATTGAAGAAGAGTGGAACTAGCAGCATTCAAAGACTGTCAACATCAGTCCTTCCTTTGCCAGAAAGAATCACTACTTAGTAACATTAGCAATATGCTACTTCCACACACCTTGCCAGGCCTTGGAACAACCACATTTGCTCAGGGTCTGAACTTGGTTTTCTACGTGGCAGCATGGCCAACCACTACTCAGGCTTGGACAAGGCCATAAACACATCCACTGATAATTTCTATTTTTACAGAAAGCTAGGACATTTGTAGATAATCACACAATTGGATGTTTATGAAGTGCCAGCTTTTATGAATACAGGAATTTGTTAATTAGCACAAGGACTAATCATTAAAATTCAAAAATAGATAAATAAACAGGAATGCCATTTATTTGTTCACATTTCGGGGGAAAGTATGCAGCTGTGATCCTTTTGATGAATGTAGGCTTCTGGAGAAAAATGTGAAGAAGAAAAGTATCTGTAAGTTTTGAAATCTTAATGAGTAAAATCCAGGAAATTACCATATAGTCTTTATATTAAAAATAATCATAGTAATTCTTCCGGTAACTTAAAAAAAAAAAGTTTAAAACAGCATATGCTTAGCATATGAATTATACTGTCTTCCTAGTCCACTGTTTTGGTCCTTTTCAAGAAGCCAAAGTTGATTTTTACCGGAGAGAAGTTAAAAAGCACACACACGTCACTCAGTACCAAATTGTTTTAGCTACAGGGCATGGCAAAGCATGAAATAACTGCTTTAGAGCACTTCCTCATGTGGGTGTGTTAGATAACTGTCCGCTCTGATATTAAAATGAAACCCACTGTGACCTGACCAAGATTTCGGGGCTCTCAATAGAATTCATGTGCTGATAGGAAAGATCTACCATAACCAGTAAGCCTAATTAATGACTTTTCTGGCTTTTCTATAGCCCTCCTGTGACACGAGCCTTCAGGTTTTCAAAGCCCTACATAGCAAAGTACACTGGTTTTAAGTTTACTTATGCACATTTTACAATGTCCTGCAATATTTGGATTGTGACAGCCCCTCCCAAAAAAGGCCAAGATTACTTTTCATACTAAAAATATTTTAAATCTACTGAAGGCTAAGAATTATAATGCAAAAGAAAACACATACACATTCTAAAAATGAAGCCAAGCATAAATATGACTAAATTTTTACTTTCTTTTATTCCTTCTAGAAGGTTAAAAGAAATTTTCATCTTCTCCTAAAAGCCTCTCCATTTTTTGTTTCTCTTTAACATAAATATGCTTAATATTAAATTTTTAAATGTTCCATCTGCAAAGAATCTGATTTCTTTACCCATACACGTGTGAGAATATATACATGCATTGACATATATGCACGCAGATATCCCCACATGTACATGTACACAGAAAAAGAGAATTATTGATCAAGAGATAATGAAAAATTCTTTCGAAAACAAGGTAGAATTTTAGATAGTCCTTACAATGTTATTATAGAAAATGACAGGTGCATGAGACATGCACACTTTTGACATGTTAGTTTTAAAACAAATTCTTGGGTCAAGAGTTTAAAATGAAGAAAATCACACTTGAAACACTATATACTGTGTACCTACATTAACACACGGTTTCAATAGACTCCCCCAAAAGTTTCCCTTTAGATCTTTGAGGGAAAAAAATTCTCTGACAGGACCTGAGTGTACTTAGTATTTGTTCTATTCTTGGTCAAAGCTGTCCTTTCCAGCTTAAAAGACACTTTAGGCAATAGAAGCAAATTAAAAGTCTCCAAATAAATTTTTAAAAAGAAAGGGGAAAAAAAGACTTTTAGCAGCAAAAGTTCACCATCCTCTTGGAATAATGGATTTTTAATAAACATTTTACTAGGTCTGAACCTTGAGAATATGTTTGGGAATCTGCTCTAGCGTCCCAGGTGGCTTAAGAATATTGCTTTATGGACTTCTTTGTGTTTCAGAAAGGCCTAATGGAATTAAAAAAAAAAAAAAAAAAAGTCCGCCACTTCTATTAAATAAATAATTTATTATGAAAAAGGTGACTGTTATTATCAAAGAGCTCTATAGATCAACATCCATTTTTTATCATTCTTCCTGTATATGCTCAAAACATCTGCGTATCTTACTATCTGACTTAATGTTTATCAAATGAATGGCACTTTTACTTTCGGACAAATCTGAATAAAACTCCATTAAGAGTCCATTTCAAATGAACCCTTTTACTCCTTTGAATTTTGAAGAACACTGTTTTGGGAAAACTGTTCAACGATGTCAGCTAGTTGTCAAATGCAACTTTTCCCACCATAAAAAAGAAAAAAAAAATAAAGGAAAAACAAAGCACCTCAGAACTATGTTTGAAATAACAAATGCATTATTTATAGTCCCCGAAATGTTAAATGAATACTTGCAGTTGTTGCATAAGATGGCCTGATATACTTCATAGCTTCCACTTCATAAAAAGATGGCCAGCCCCCACTTCTCCCTCCCCAAGCATAAATAAACAGTAACATACTAAAAAGAAACTGTCCTAGGATAAAAACTGTTTGTTAAGAAAGTTTGCATTCTTACTAATCCCAGTGATATCCCTATAAATGCGAATGTCCATCTGCAAAATAAAAGTTACAAAACAGAGTACCTTGTTCCTCTCAAAATAAACCCCCCAGATGTAATACAGAAGAGTGTGTGATGATAAAGATAATTACTAGATTCTTATCCACCCTGTAACGACCCCTCACCTTATAGCCAATGCTATCAAATAAATATGCTGGCAAAAAGTATTCAACCTGCTTCAAGGATTTAAACTGTAAATATGGACTTTAAACTTCATGTAAAACAAAGAACAAGAGTCTCACTTTAGTAATACCCACACTGGCACTGCAGCTAAAACTCATTGGCACATAACTAACAAAACCCAGTTAGCAATAAATAAGGACAACATGATATATAGACAGACAGATGGAATTGCATAAACAGACAAGAAAAGCAAAGAGACTAACAAACATACGGAGGGGTCTGCTATAGAAGAGTGAAAGATACTGATTTATTTGGTACTTTAGTGAGAAAAATAGATTTGTTTGCAATTATTTTTAAAGTAATTAAACTGAATCACAAGGGCACACCCTTAAATAAGTAAGAAGAAAATTAGTAGAGGGTAGGCCTCCTATAAATGTTCCAAATTTTAAGCTAGCAACAGCTCTGTCAAACTTAAATCTGGAAATTAAAATTCAAGGAAGAAAGAATAAAAGCATTGGGGGCTAAAGGAGATGATAGGTAAAGGGGGGATTGAGGAAGCAGGATTTTTTTTATGAAAGTTGTCTGCCCTACCTTCTTCCCCAGCGCTGAGTTTCTCTTCTCATAATCGGTGTCTCCCTGGAAGTACAGTGTGAGTGGTAATGACTGCCTGCCTCCCTAATGAGTCCATTTTCCTGCTCTTGATGTTGTGTATATACACACACTGCAACCTACCTTACAAACCACAGAGACGGGAAGAGAGAGAGAGAGAGCAAGAGAGAGGGAGGGAGGGGGGGCAAAGAGGGAGAGAGAGACAGAGAAAGAGCAAGCGAGTGAGAGGGAGAGAGAGAGAAGAGGAGAGAGAAAGAAAAACAGAAAGAAACAGAGAGAGAAAGGCACAGACAAAGCCCTCCTACCAGACAGCAGACAGCCTTCTTTCCCCTATCCAGCAAAATGCAACTCGTCTAATGCAGCAACAGGTTCAGTATTGCCAGACTAACAGAGTGAAAAAGGTATATTCTCTATATCATTACTGCTTGCAAATAAACAGTTTAAGAGCAGCTGGCTCCACCTTCTTTATTTATGCTCCATTATGAGGAATGTATTGTTTCAGTTCTGGCACACAGTACATGTAATTATCATAAATACATTTTTGCATATTAGCAGGAAATAGTGAAATGCATAGCTTATTTGTGCAACCTTTTAAATTTTTTTTTTTTTTTAATGTGAGAGACTGTCAACAAATCTGCTCTGACAAAAGCCTAGTAATGATTTTAAAGTCAGAGGCAGTCTTAAAGGAGGCTCTGAAAGAAAGACTCCATACAATAGGAAAACTGATCTCAGACAAAACTGATAACTGCAAAGAAGAAATCATTGCTCAGTAAATAAATCAAAACCATATGCAAAATTGCTGACAAAAACATAATCAAGTTTAATTAAGTAACTAATAGACTAGTACTCTAGAAGAGACAGATTGGTTTCTTATTTGAAGCATCTATCTGCACAAATATCACAATGCAGTGTACTCTGTGTGAACAGGTGCAATGCATATAGTAGATAATGTTACAACAACAAAAATAAATCCCATAAGGAGCTTCTATCATAAGCAGGACAAGATTTCAGAGAATATGGGTCTGAAACCATAGCAGAAACCCCTTGTTCTTTTACTAGGAGGGGAAAATAAAATTAATGCTTCTAAATAAATCTTCCTTAAAAGGAAAAACAAAACAAAACTGTTTTTCTTTGTCTGATACCTCTAAGCATTTTTTTCATTTGCTAGAACCAAAATAATGCTGGTATTACACTCTCCACCACATCATATGATCCCTACCCGCTTTCCCCACACCCAGGTGCCCTTCTCTCCCCTAAGTGATATATTTGCAGCTATGGAATTACAAACAACAGAAAACAGAACAAGTTACAAGTTCTTCTTGTCTCCCAATTTTTTAAAACTAGACTCTGCTTGTCTACCTAGACAACCACCTTCCTTAAAATATTTCTGTACAGTTTGGCTGTTTGTCATTTAGGTGGGACTTAGGAACATCACAATAGAGGTTAAATATTCTAAAGAAAATTTACATAAAAATGAAAACTGTGAATGCATCTGACCCATTCAAACCCTGAATCTGAGCACCAGTAATTAATTGTATATTAAGTATATTAATTTTAAAATCACCTTTTTTATATGGTTTAGTGTGTTACCATACTTCAAACATTAGAATGTGCTCCTTTGCATAAACAAAACTACTGTATTATATAAGCATAAATTCCTTCCCTTAAAAACCAGTTTTCAGTTAATAAAATATAACTTAACTACTTCAATATATAACTTACAGACCAACTATATTTTCACCTGATTCACAAAAATATTTTAGAAAATCAGTTAAATCTTGGGTCATGCTCAGAAAAGAGATCAGTTTTGTTTTAGCTGTTTTAAGAGTAGACAACCTATAGCATAGAAATTAGAAGATGGTGTCTAACCACACATTGCATAAACTGTCCTGGGAAAATTCTAGTAGGAAATGAAGAGTCCAGCCCTCTACTCTCAGTATAAACCACTAATTCCAATTCTCAGGTGCTGCAATAGTGCTTTACCCCCTCTCAAGGGTGGTTAGCTTAATAAAGAGGGCACATACACAGGGCGTAATAAAAGAAAAGGGATATGTTTTTGGTCACATGTCTTAAGAAAAATCTTTCTAAAATACACTCAGTGTGCCTGAGGTACCAGCATGCATCTCACCCCTTACTGCTCAGCCTGGCATGTTCTGCTTTTCTACTATTGCCCTATTGTTTCTCTAAAGCTTTATTCAAATGTTTGAAGAAAAATGTCACTTAAAAAAGCACACAAGCCTCACAGTTTGACAGACTGATTCAAATTAGATATTACTATGTCCTGATTTTAAAAATAAGGTTCTAGGTATTTTTGTTTTGTTTCATTTTGTTTTAACGCAAGGAGAATAAGAAGACATTATTTGAGTTCCACCAGCAGGAGTCAAAGGAATGTAAAGGACCATGAAAGCTATTCACCTTTTCATAGAACAACTAGCTAGCTGAATTTTAAAAAGAAAAACAAATATTTTGGCTTAGTGAAAATGCACAACACCTCAACGCTTTTTCTATATCTGCACACTTTACTAGATGCCAAGCACAGTAAGTGGCACATTCTTGGTACTTTCTGGAGTTCAGGATACACTCTTCTTGCTGGGACAGGAGACCCATGTATTGAAACAATAATCCTGACTATCAGAAACAATAATCCTAATGGACTATCAGACTCTGGTAGTTATAGTTGTTAAACTAAGTGGTTTTGTATGTTGATATGCCATGGGGCAATTTCATCCGGTGGAAAGATCCTAGTGGGAGCTGAAGACTGGTTTTAGTCTCAGGATTGCCAAAGTAGTTTGTATAGCCTGTGCAAGCCATGTAACCACCCTCAGTATCCATTTCTTCATATAAAAAAATAATAAAGTTAAGTTTAAAAGGAAAGAACTGAAGTAGATAACATAATAATTATGATGATGACAGCTAATGCTTAGGTGCTTACTATTTGCCAGGTCCTCTTCGAAGTACTTTTCATTTATTAACTCATTAAATCCTAGTGAACCTATGAGGTAGAGATTATTTTTAGTGGCACTTTCAAGTAAAGAAACAGAAAGATTAAGTGATTTGCCTAAGGTCACACAGCATTGCCAGAACAGGATTTGAACCCAGCCTGTCTGGCTTACAGATCATGTGCTTAATCCCTGCACTCTATTCTCTCCCAGTACCTAATGAAAGCTAAGTCCCATCTATCCATAAGATTCTGTGCTTATTAGTCAAACCCAACACACCCTCACGACTTCTCATACCTGGCTTACTAATACAATATAGTGCAAATTTGCTCCTCTAATTTACATTTTTCTCAATACATTTGGTTTAAGAGTCTAGCAACTCTATTTAAAAGTTCACATATGCCATTCAATCACCTCTGTTTCCAAATTTCCATAAATATGTGCTTCCATTAAGTTGAACTGAAAAACAGCTATCTAATACTAATGCAAATAATGGTTTAAAGAACTAAACAAATAATAAATAAAATAAAATTTAAAAAATCCTGTTTCCCAATAGCCTGAAAAAAAGCATGGAAAAAGCAAGGATTCAATTATAAATGACTTATAAGAGATGCTGAATAATACCATCATTTGATTTTGTATACTTGGTTTTAACTTTGAATTATTTAGAGATATATTCTGAACACTTTGATACTAATGACTCATTCTGCAAGAAAGATTTTGCCCTTCTTTGATCTCTGTGCATTAATTAAACATGGATTATGTGCCCATTATGTGCCATTCACAATACTTGGGGGTGAAAAATGAGGATAAAACGTATGATTTAGTTTCTGGTTTTGAAGACTCCATAGGCTGGTGGGAGACAGGCATGTAAACAATACTAATGTAAGGGAATAATCTTGCCACTCCATATTGTGATGTGCCATGTAATGCAGTGCCTTAAACTTTGTGCTTCTCCCTTAGAAAGCTAAAAATGAAATCTGGAAAAATAAATATAAATACCTAAGTTCAATATGTGGCTTATGAAAGATGTGTGTGTGCATGAGCACATGGTGCAGGGGATGTCCTGAGGTCAGACTGGAGACAAATGTGTAACAGGGGGAGGTACTGAAGCTAGATTAGAGACAACTATGGAGCAGGGGGAAACTACTATGGTTAGACTGGAGACAAAACAGTTTTTTCTATAGCAGGGGGTTTATAGACGCATGGAGTACACTTTATCCATTGCCCCCAAGGTGCCTACTAAAGTTCTTCTACAAATACACTGTACATGAAATTCTTAAATGATTGTGGGAATCAGTAATAGCTATTAACCTGGAGCATAAAATGTCATTAATTTTAAAGTTATGAAGTACTTTGGCAAATGAATACTTCCAAAAGTACATGAAGGGTAAAAAAAATTTTTTTTCATTTGGAAAGAAAAAACGTCAACCAATTTCAAAAGCATTTACCACTATCCCATATATACTTTGGCCAAGTCCTTTTCAGGCATCATTAATGTTTTTACATCACATAAGGCTAAGCAGGAAAAAAATGTTGAAATACTTTAAGATTGTTCATAAGAACATTCCCAAAAGAAAAAGAGGAAATATTAAAAAAACAAAACAAAACAAAACAAAACAAACAAACAAACAAACAAAAAAAAAGTCATGCTGCAATGAAGGACAGAACAGGAGTTTTAGCCCCAGTACATGGGTAGAAAAGCAAAGACTGGGGTTAATGGGTCAAAATGAGTAAGTGCTATACTAAGGACAGACTTTGTCATTGAGGCCACCATCATAAAGTCAATTCTATATGGCATAATTAGATAGTAATCCTTAATTTGGGTCATCTAATTTAAAACTTTAGCCCATTAGTCCCAAGAAAAAGTAGAAGAGATTATAGATAAATCATAGCTTACCAATAGTAGGTCAGTAGTATGATCTTTACATGGGAAGATGTGCATTTCAACTCTAGTCAACAAATATTTAAGTTTTAAAAAGTAACAACAAAAACAAAAACATTACATGACAATTACATCACTGGGAGTACCTTTATTATGCCCCTTGCAGTACTATCTATAGTCATCTGTCCTTTAATATGTCTCCCATTGCCATTGGACTGAAGGAACTACCAAAACAGGGGCTCTACTTACTAAGCTAGGACAGCCTACTATCTGGAAGAATACCTGAAACATAGTTAAAGCTCAACAGAGTTTTCTTAAATGAATGAATAAAGGAATGAAAGGAATGAATGAAAAAATGAAAAAAAAAAAAACCAAAGCAATAATAATACATGGAATTTACAAACCTTAGTTAATGAAAAACTTTAATAAATTTGAGTTCTAAGAGTAAAAAAAAACTTCTAAATAGCATTTAAAATGTTTTAAATTACATATAAAGTATTTCTTACTTAAAGATGTTGTGAAAAAAAATGGTTATAAAAAAGCAAAAAGTAATACTCTCCATAACTTTTCTCTATATATGAAAATTTTCATAATAAAATGTTGGGGGGAAAAGGTATTGCCCTATAGCCAGAAGAATTTTAATTCGCATTATCTCTGAGAAGAAAATTCAGCTTGTCTTCACATTTCATGTATCCATTGTTTCTTTCACTTCTGTTGCTAAGGAGTTCAAGTATAAGTTGGAAGTTGGCCCTAAAATTCCTTATAGGAGAGGAACACTCCCCTTTGATGAAAAATACCTTGGTAAGCAGGTTAGGTGCAGAAAGTGGGACTGAACAGTTCTTCTTGTGGGATCAAAGTGTGCTGCATAAGAAATTAGTAACAATTTGAAGGTAGGGGAGCATAGACATGAGAAAGGAGGAGGGAGGAAGGAGAACGACAAGAAAGAAAGGTGGGCACTGAGAAATTCACAATGTCAAGGTGGCCAAAAGATTTTTTTTTAAGAGAGTGATGCCTAATATTAACTTCTAAGACATTTACATTTTTGCAATGCAAATCTTCTTCTCTTCAAACTTTCTGGAAAGCTTGATATATTGTATGGCTTTGTTTAGCAGTGTAATGAGGAGTACAGGGATGGAAAATGAAGGTATGACATAAATTCACCCATACACAGAAGCTTTTTAATGGGAGAGACAGGAGTTCCAAGGAGTGACCAGTGACACTGTGAATAGTGGCTAATACATGGTGAATGATGAATAGCAAAAAGTCAAAAGGATCTTTGACACAGAATGATTCAGATATAGATATGAGTCAATCAGCTTTTTCCACAAATATAGAAGAGTAATATAGTCATATAGGAAAAGAAGCATATATATTAATGTCTGAATTGCAATTTTGTTGTAATTTCATTATTGTTACTACCTCCGTAAACTGATCTTAAGTGCTATGAGTATCTTCAGAAACATAGGGGAAGAGAGTACTTTCATGACACAATAAATTCTGAATTAAAGGATTAAAAAACATACAAATGTCATTTGTAGTATCTCCTTAGCTCTAGAAAAATGTATCAGACATGTATACTAGAACTCTTCCTGCTCCCTGCTCAATTCTCTCTCCTAAACAATCTAGGACAGTGCTGGCAACTGTCTTTAAAGTTTCAACACTTACATAATAATTTATTCATACGTACAGGTTATATTCAATACCCAAAGAAAAAGAAACATAAATTACAGAGTGTATTCTATAGTAAAAATAAAAGTCACACAGAAGATATATAAAGGAGGCATCTTAATTGCTATGGCTGTTATTTTCCAGGTGAGATCCCTAATGTCCTGATGGGTGATTCTACATGTGAAACCCAGTCTCCATATTCTTTCTATCTACAAAGCTGCTACTATTTGTAAAGATTCATTCTTAAAAAGTTACCACTATTACATGTGTCAAGAACTGTGCTTAGTGCTACATACACTATGTCATTTAATCCTCCCAACAGCCTTGTAAGAAAGGCAATATTAATGTTTTCATTTACAGATGAGAATACTGAGGCCCAAAGACTTGTAGCTAATAGGGTGGCACAAGTCAGGCCTAAAATCAATCCAGATGGAATTAGTGGGGGATAAAGAGAGGGGCTTGACAAAATCACTCTAAAAAAATTTCTAGAATAATAAACTGGTGAGATTAGGAAGAAATTTTGAAAGAAGATTAATGATGAGACACAGGTTGAGAGCGTATGGATTCCCTAGATAATTTCAATATGTATTTCACATATATTTAAGAAAAATCACATGAACTGTCTCAAAGTAAAATTTAAAGAAAAGATAACAAAGAAAAACAGCATATAAACAACATTCTAAAGTGATGAAAGAAACTACCATGAACCAGTTTGATTAAAGGGTTGGAAACATTAATAACAATCTGTCCAGGAATATTGAAGCCAGTTATTAATAACAGAGTCAGCATGATAACAGCCTGCTAACTCCTGTGAGGCAACAGGCCACTGGGATGATTCAAAATGGGTAGAAACAGTATCTCTAATTTTTATTTAAGAAAGCTCATTTAGCCCAATAACTTACAGGTTTAAACCACAAACTTGCAGACATATAAGGACATATCAAACTTCTGGAAAAGAACCTACATCAAATCTCAGTCTTTCATTTCTATTAAGAATATAGAGGGACGCCTGGGTGGCTCAGTTGGTTAAGCAGCTGCCTTCAGCTCAGGTCATGATCCCAGTGTCCTGGGATCGAGTCCCACATCGGGCTCCTTGCTCCTGCTGAGCAGGGAGCCTGCTTCTCCCTCTGCCTCTAGCCTGCCACTCTGCCTGCCTGTGCTTGCGCTCTGTATCTCTCTCTCTCTCTCTCTAACAAATAAATAAAAATCTTTAAAAAAAAAAAAAAAGAATATAGGAAAAAAAAGAACAAATACAGAAATATCTCATTATTCAGAGTATATAGATATACAGATAGATCACAATGTATAATGTTGTACAGGATTCTTATGAAATAGAAATTTTGAAATAAATTATATTAAATTAAATTTTGTTTTAATAATTATATTAGGTACTTCAAAATTATCAAAAAATCCTATTTCATGTTGAAAATCCATAAATTGAGACTTATCTCTAAATTAAATAAGCTGTCCTACTGTTTCAAACTGACATTATGCTACTTAAAATGTAATAATGGGACCTTTTGCAACACAAGTAATACTCCCAACATCTGTTAAACCTATGTAGAATATGAACATAAAAGAAGTGTCTCACCAGTTAAGGAAACAATTTTATTAGTAATCAATAAGGGAAGAACACTGCCCATAATTAAATCTGTATTAATTATGAAAAGGGCTATGAAAGAAATGAATCATCATTATGGAGTTCATTTTAGAAATTTAATGGTCAGGGACTCCAATACACACTTCTTATGATGTCATATCTAGAAATCTGCAATTGAAATAAACTGAAAACCACTCTAAGCTAATATTTTAATAAAATTCATGTGATTTTTGCCTAAAACAATTAAATTTCACCTAAACTCTGTCTACCAATAAATTCATTAATGTGTGACATTAAATAATCTATGCTTTAGCAGTTTAATCAAATAAAATATATTTTAAAATAAAATAATAGATATTACAAAATATAGGTATTATAAATGAAACAAATTCTGAAGTTTTCCAGGTACTACATTTTCATTATTACTATTATTTGAAAAGTTAAATTAATAAATATATAGAAATAATAAATCAGAGCAGATTTTACGAAGTTGTGGGTGATACACAAAATATTCATAGCTGATAAAGCATGGGCATAGACCAATAAGAAATGTTACTGTGACTAATCAAAACAGATACTGGCTGTAAACAAATGATACAGTACCAGTATTTCCTTCCTGATTAACAACCCTAGTCTTAGGTAACAAACCAGAATCCATCTTCTAAAACAAGTTAATAAAATTTGAAGATGTAGTTTTACTACTGCTATACTCTAGAGCAATGGATTCTCCAATTTTTAAAAATTCTATATCCCATCATTAAAAATATTTTTGAAGTCTACAAAGATCACTTATCTCTCTGTTGGTTCTCAACTCCATTCCCACCCTTTCTATACTATACAACAATGTATAATGTTGTACAGGATTCTTATGAAATAGAAATTTCATAAGAATTTCATAAGAAATTTCATCATATTTTTTGAGAATTTTGAAGTACCTGATATAATTATTAAAACAAAATTTAACAGATACTCTGCTGTCATGGAACCCGAAAACCACATATCCCATATTGCTTTGCCAGAATGAGAAGCACTGGCTAAAGATCAGAGACCTTTTTTTTCCCCTCCTTCTGCTTTTGGCACTAGCAATCTCGGCAATGGTGCTTCCGCAGCCCTGCAGCTCAGAGCTCCTGGGATGTAGCTCTTGAGACTGCTGATGGCAGCAATGGTACTACAGTTGCAGAAGAGCAGCAAAGCTCTAACAGCCCCTGGCTAGGACAACAGCATCGGTGGAACTGTGGGCTGTTGAGCTCTTGCCATGGCGGTAGAAGTGCAGGTGCCTAGCTTCCTGCAAAGCAGTGGCAAGGGTGATTCCAACAGCTACATCAGCGGTGCTCCAGCTGCCTCAAGAGCACCGTGGGTACTGGTGTTAGGTAACAAAACTTGCCCTTTCTTTCCACAGATCTTCGTTGCTAAGTATCACTGTCACCTTCTTTCCCTCCCACCCGATTTTCCAAAACATTTATAACCAATTCTTTGGGTTAAAGTCCCTCTGTTTTGAGTTACTTCTGTTTTGCTGACTCAACACTGGTTAGTGTTAAGTCTACACCTCAATATATATAATTATTTGCAAGCCATAGACTTAGACTACCATGTTACATACATTACAGAACATATGAATAGCCTCTTAAAAGGATGAGAAAAAAAGAAATGTTATTTTTAAATAAGTTTTAATTTTGTTGTATTTAGTAACAATTTTAAAACACTTTTGCCCTCACTAAAAAATAAAATTTTAGACAGACTAATTTGGTTAAATATTTACCGCTCTTTATACCTTGCCTTGGTTTTACACTTTGTGAAATAGTCATTTGAAAATCTGGTACTACATTCAGGTTATTGTGATACCTGCTGTAATGGCTGTCACAATGGGAGAAAAGCCTCACAAAACAGTAGTTCCAAATGGAAGAAGAACATCATTGGCTGTGCTTATTAAATCACAATACTCAATTTGCAATCCCCAACCACCAATTATGTAAAAAAATTTTCTTGAGCTTTGTCTAGTAAATTTTCATCTTTCCAGATGTCAGTTGTTCTTATAAACTAAAAGGTATATGTCGTATTTTTTAAAATTTCTTAACAAAATAATGTTAACACCTATTTAAGGGTTTCATTTAAAAGATTTTGAAACAAGTTATAAAATTCTATTCCAAGTTTTAAAAAGTATTCAGACTGTTTTTATCTAGTTTTTCAATTATGCAGAAATCAGAGTTTTACAATTACACTAGTTTGGACAACAAAATATCACATTATAATGAAAATATCTACAAATATTCATTCTCCCCATACCCTGGGTTCTTCAAAAAGCAGTTACCTTCTCACTCATTATTAGCACCACTACTTTTTTTTAAAAAAAGCGGTCAAGTATGCATCTTTTTTTCCAAAAACTTATATTAGAGAGCATAGTATTATCAGCCACCCGTCTGACAAAAAAGGCCAGCAAAATTAGAACTCGGGGCGCCTGGGTGCTCAGTGGGTTAAGCTGCTGCCTTCGGCTCGGGTCATGATCTCAGGGTCCTGGGATCGAGTCTCGCATCGGGCTCTCTGCTCAGCTCTCTCTTCCTCCTCTCTCTCTCTCTCTGCCTGCCTCTCTGCCTACTTGTGATCTCTCTGTCAAATAAATAAATAAACTCTTAAAAAAAATTAGAACTCTTGCCATTCTGTAAAAGAAAAATGCATAACTGCCATAGATTTTATATTGCTTCTCAGTACTCTACCACTGAATAACCAGTGAAACTCCACTTACTACAAAGCATTATAGAAACTCTACTAAAATTTTAAGAACCTTCCATTTTGATTCTGTGTTCTACTAGACTGTAAAGCGTTGTTAAAGAGAATTTAACCACATCAGTGACATCCTACAGCACTTGTGTGTACTTTTGACTTTAACTGATTTGCTAAAATAGCTTGCTCATAAATGATGAGCAGGGGCGCCTGGGTGGCTCAGTGGGTTAAGCCTCTGCCTTTTGCTCAGGTCATGATCCCAGGGTCCTGGGATCGAGCCCCTCATTGGGCTCTCTGCTCAGCAGGGAGCCTGCTTCCCCCCTCTCTCTCTGCCTGCTTCTCTGCCTACTTGTGATCTGTCAAATAAAAATAAAATCTTAAAAAAAAGAGCAATAAGTCCTAAAAATAAATAAATAAATGATGAGCAAATGAAATTCATATGTAGAAGTACCTCTGTAATCTTACCCAGGAATCTTTTCCATTCTACCCAAGCCAATCACTCCAGTCTCCCAAAACTATGTTAACACAGTTTTTTCAGAATGCATTACTTAGAGTATGTTGATCCCTAACAGGTATTTCCCCCAATAACCCTTCCAGCGATTCAGAAAAATGTAGTTCTTTGTATTAGTGAAATACACCCTAACAAATACCACTGGCTTAAATATTAGAAATAGCACTACTTTAATTAAGTTTCATTTCAGTAAGTCTTGTAAAAAGACTTAGCTTTTAAAATCTATAGCACTGTTTTCTATGCATCTATTAACAGCATTTGCTGACAACTGTGATATAATTTGTTGCCCCTTATTTTTTACACATTACTTCAGCCACTTTGGTTCTAGGTAAATCATACACTATGAGCGAAGTTCATCCTTAATGAGAGTGAATATAAATTCACATTCCAAATAGACTTCTTGATAGTTATTTTTGGCTGACTTATTGTCAAATATGATTAAGTCATCATTGTCTTTACTTTGTAATATTGCTGATAATATGTTCATATGCATTTTAGACACTCTTGTTCAAATATGCTTGACTATAATTCTATCTTTATTCTATTTTTTCAGTCAGCTGTCTATTTTGTAAGAGTTAGTTTAGTTAAAACTGGATAGTTTAGGGATGTCTGGGTGGCTCAGTTGGTTGAGCGACTGACTTTGGCTCAGGTCGTGATCCAGGAGTCCAAGGATTGAGTCTCGCATCTGGTTCCCTGCTCAGCAGGGGGTCTGCTTCTCCCTTTGACCCTCCCCCTCCCCCTCTCTCAAATAAATAAGCCCGCACTCTCTCTCAAATAAATAAATAAAATCTTTTTTTTTTTAAAAAAAAGAATGTTAAACTTTTTAAAAACTGGATTGTTTAAACTGTGACTTCTCATAACAAGGCACAAATAAAATTCAGTTCCCTCAAATCTTAGAGCAAATCAACTCCCACTCTCCCTTCAGGATGCTTTGTATAACATACAATGCATGTGAATGATATTTTGAGATTGCCAACAACTTACATACTAAACATTAGTAAATTTTAACTAAACATTAGTAAACATTAGCCTTTATCTTGTTAAATAAAAAAAAATCCATAAAACTTTTGATATCTTCTCAAACCTTAATATGTCCTCTTGCATATTTCCTAGGGTACATGCCTACTATATTTCAGACCACTGTTCTACAGTATAGGCATTAGACTCAGATCTGAACAATACTTCCTGGCTATGTATCCTTAAGCAAGTTACTTATCCATGTCTTTGTATAGTTCATCTATAAAATGAGAATAAGAATTGCTATCTCATATAATTGCTTTGATGATTAGATTGATAAGAATAACAGTATTTGTTGAGCACCTACAAAGTGGAAGGCATTATTCAAAGCCCACTGCACGCATTAATTTTTGAGTACAGTGTCTATACATAGTGAACCCTTGATAAAAAATTAGTTTTCTTACCCAGGAAAGAGAGAGGTTAATTGTACAAAATCAAGAATATTTATTAGGGCAAACAGAGTTAGTTGTTTACAATACAATTTAACTCTTCTATAAAATTTCAAGTTTCCTGGAAGCAAAGTTATGTTGTAGCCATCCTTCTATCTTAATAGACTGCAAAATAGAATACTTTGACTATATTAAGTACTCAATAATTAAATGAATGTTGTTGAATAAATCTACATAGGGTGCACCCATAACTTGCTGCTTATTGTTTGTAAAAATTCAGGCAACTCCAATCCTGACAGGCATGATCAACTAACTGCATATACATTGCAAAACATGCTATTGTTTTTATACATACTCCATTATACCTTTGCAGTAAGGGTGACACTCTCCAGAGCTTTTGAAAATATAATAACCCTTGATTTCTTGTATAGATATAAAGTGAGGTATTGGTAACCCCAAAGTAATTTCTATTAGGATTTTGAAATATTTCAGTAAGTATACTAGACTATGAATATGCTAATATTCTATACAAGAGAATGAACTTACAACAAAATAAGCTACACTATGAAAAGCTGACTTAGGAAGAAATTGAATGAAATTCAGTTTCTGTGATCTTACCTTTTTATTTTACTCTTACGTATAACCTACACCACTTTGATTACTCAAACACATGGAACTTGCCATTTTCTCAAACTCTCCCTAAGGGATAAGAAATGTTTAAATGTTGATTTTCATGGAGATATTTTCTCTAAAGTAGGTATTTCTCATTAGTGAATTTGAAATCATGACTGCCTAGGTATTATAAAAAATTTATTAAAAGACATGGAATACACTATTTGCTTCACTAAAATAATTTTCATTTTTTGTAAAATATTTTATTCACTTGTAGAGTGAACTATAAACCATTAATGTTCTTCATGACTTTTTTTTTTCCCCCAGATAAGTGACCTGAGGTAGAGAAAAACCAGCTGGTGATACACTTAATTACATATGAAATCTCACACAGTTTTCTACCCAACTCATAGTGCTGTTATAAAGAAAAAATAAGCAAATCATTTTGAAATATTTAGAGAAAGTAAAGTAGGGAATAATAAATGTAAGGCATCACTGTATCTTAATGAGAACCTGAAAGATTAGCTTTTCATCTTTCTCTTAATTATTCATGAATAGTACACTCCATTTCTAAGTGTACAGAAGGCAGAGTGTTTGGGTAGAAAGAACATGGGCTTTAAAGTCAAACAAGCCTGGGTTTTTTTTTTTTTTTTTTTTTTAAAGATTTTATTTATTTATTTGACAGAGAGAAATCACAAGTAGATGGAGAGGCAGGCAGAGAGAGAGAGAGAGAGGGAAGCAGGCTCCCTGCTGAGCAGAGAGCCCGATGCGGGACTCGATCTCAGGACCCTGAGATCATGACCTGAGCCGAAGGCAGCGGCCTAACCCACTGAGCCACCCAGGCGCCCAAACAAGCCTGGGTTTGAATCAAGTCTCCACATTCACTAGTTCTGACCTAAAATAATTTATTCATTTTCCTTGAATTTCACTTTCCTCACTGGGAAAAGATGAGCAAAAATATTCAATAAAAAACAGATATAAAGTGTTTGACCTATAGTGAAAATTCATTAAAGGATAATTCATTTCCTCCTTTGATTCCTAAACCAAAGAGTCTCATTTTTTTTTTTTTTTCACTATGGATCTCTTTTAAGATTATGGACTACAAAAGAGCTGAAAACATTTCTTCAAATAAACTATTGAATTTAATTTTCACTAGTACTCTATGAACTAATTTGACATTATCCTAATTTTGTACAGGAATAAATTCTGCTTCAAAGGCAGTAAATAATTTGTGTAAGATCTTGCATGTAGTAAGTTACAAATTGAAACTTCACCTTCCATTCCATCAAGTCTGGTTACCCAATTACTTGGAAAAAAAAAAAAAGTTCCTAGCCAGAACTAATAAAAAGAATGTTTTATACTAAGAAAGTTAACTCTAATGATAATAAATATTATTAAACTATTTCCCTAGGCACAAAGTGCAGTAAGGACATAATCACATTATTATCACTAGTGGTTCTAGTGGTACAGCCAAATATTTCTGTAACGCTTTTGTGAACACTTTCCTAGAAAAGAGCTTTCTATGAAAACAGTGAATTAAGGAATATACACCCATATGAAAACTAATAATAGCAAGTCTCGCTCATGGTGAAGAATGACTTTCAAATAAACTTTAAATTGTAATTTTATATTTTTCAGTAATACACTAAGTATCCTCAGTAATCAATATATTTCTTCCTAAATGATATCGTAAGATGAGTAAGTTCTTGGGAGAGCATGTACAGAATAGTGGTTAGAATTAATAATACTGCATTGTATATTTGTAATTCATTAAGAAAGTACATCTTAGGTGTTCTTACCACAAAGTAAAAAAGAAAAAGGTAACTATGTGAGGTGATAGGTGTGTTAATTACCTTGACTGTGGTTATCATTTCACAATATATACATATACTTGAGACAAATCCCTTAATTTCATTAAGCCTTTTGTCCTCTTCTTTAAATTGGGGGAAATAAAAATACCTATAGAACAGGCTTTTGTAATAATTAAATGAAATAATCCAAATACTGATAATAAGTAACATTTATCAAGAATTTTACCATATAATGAACACCATGTTAAACATTATTTATATATATATATAAAATCTCATTTAATAATTACAAAACTCTATAAGTACTATTATTATCCCTTTTATTTATTTATTTTTAAAGATTTTATTTATTTGACAGAGAAAGAGAGCGCACCCAAGTAAGCAGAGCAGCAGGCAGAGGGAGAGCTTAGCAGAGAGCCTGATGTGGGGCTCTATCCCAGGACCCTGGAATCATGACCTGAGCCGAAGGCATCCATTCAACTAACTGAGCCACCCAGGTGCTCCTATTATCCCTTAGATGAAAAAAGTGAGGTTCAAGGTCCCACAACCAATACACTAAACCAGGATTTAAATCCAGCAGACTAATTCTAAATACATACCCTTTAAGACTAAATTCAATAAGCTCAATGCCAGGCACTTAATAAATCTTGGCTTGTGTTTTGTGTTTATTTCTGCTTTACCGAAGGTGTCAATTTCTTATTTAACAGCTCTAAGTTGAATGAAGTAGCTCTCAAATATTGCAATTTCAGGATTCCTTACTCTTACCCTACTGTATATCATTATAAAAAAGGATTTTTAGGGCAGTGAAAATACTCTGCATAATATTATAGTGAGGAATATATGACATTATACATTTGTCCAAATCCACAGAACACCAAATGTGAGCCCCAAAGTTAAAAAATGGACTTTGGGTAATTATGATGTGTCCATGTAGGTTCATGCTTGGTTTAAAAAAAAAAAAAATGTTAGTATTCTAGTGAGTGATGGTAATGGAGGAGGCCATGAACATGTGGTTACCAGGTATACAGGAATCTCTGTAACTTCTCAATTTTATTGCGAACCAAAAACTGTTTTAAATATATAAAGTCTTTAAATGTAATGTGGTATCCTGCATGGAATCTGAGACCAGAAAAAGACATTAAGTTTAAAAAAAAAAAAAAGGGGGGGAAATCCAAATAAACCAAGGACTTTACCTAATAATAATGTTAACACTGGTTCATTAATTGTGGCAAATATACCATTCTAATATAAAATATTACTAAAAACTGGGTATGGGATATATGAGAACTCTGTACTATGTTCTCATTTTTTCTATAAATCTAAAACTGTTCTAAGAATACATCTACTTGAAAAAATTCAATTAAAAAAAGTCAACAGGAATTGTTTTTGAAATGTAAACACATAAAATAAAGACTGGAAGGGATGTGACCACCAGAATGCATTTAAGTCAAAAAGGCAAATGCCAGAGTGTCAGGTCCTTAATCTAGGAAAGGCATTTTTTAAGAAGTAGTTTTGAATGGTCAAAGTCCCCAAATGATAAATTAAAGAGAATTTCAGATCAGAAGGTTTTAAAAAGTGAATAATTACCCAGAAAAAATATTTTCTGGTTAGTTCATGGAAAGCTGGGACTAAAAATTCTGGACTCTCAATCCAGTGCTCTTTTTACTATAACAGATTGGCACATAAGAACAAGGCAGTAATAAAGTAAAGTAAACTAAAGGAGGAAAAGCGACAAAATGGAAAACCTTTGGATCATACTCAAGTATTCTTGTTAGTATAGCAAGAAATGGCTTTAACAAGAAGAGAAAAAAAATAAATTAGACATTTAACGAGGGATGAAATGTCAGAATTAATGGGACGTAATGGCAGGTTCCTTGGTTGGTGGTTTCAGATCCGAGCTGTTGCCTTTCAGGTAATAATTCCAAGTCCTTAAAGCCTGGACTAACCATACTAAATAAAATAAATTATAATTTGTTGAGATAAGGTCAGTTTTATAGTCTGCACCCTGAAATCCCAAATTCATATCTAGTTCTAACTGGGCAACAAATCCATTGTTGGTTGGACTAATTTGTTTTATTTTTCTTACTATATTTAAAAGAAATTATTATGAAAATTTTCAAGCATACAAAAATAGCCTGCAATGAAGGAATTCTCTTATACCCTTTATCCAATTTCAGTAATTCACATTTTACCTTACACATTTTGCCTATTTGCCACCACCACCTATTTTCTCCCCCTGAAGTGACTGAACTGATGTAAGATGAACAGAACCATCCTTGTGAAAAGGAGAAAGAAAGAAGAGAAGCAATACTTTCAGTCTGTTATCCACTGAGACTTAAATCAGAAAGGTTCCAGATTGTGAGGCAAATAAATACAAGCCAGGGATAATAAAGTTAAAGTCTGTTAGTAAGATAGTCTAAATATGTTAGTTGACAACCAATGGAACTGTTGTCTACCCTGGAAGGAGGATATTTTAAAGAATTGTTTTCTGAATTTTCTTCAGTTTGACACAAAGAAGTGGGGTAAGAATGGTAAATATTCACTGAGATTATACTTTCTGAAGATGAGTTTAACTCTGAGGAACACAAAGTTTGATTTCATCATGTTTACATTCACATAATCACAAACCTTCTATATTCCAACAAGCACCTATATACTATACAACAAAGTAAGTTGGCACTACTGAAAAAATTTCAATATCACCAAGACTCAGTTACTTTTGAAAGTTCAGTTTATTTTTATAGTAAGACATTTTCCGTAAGTCTCTGTGTGCTTGAGTTTTCCCATTTTTAGATTTAAAAGTTTTAAATTAGAATATAAAATGTCTTTGTCAAGTTCAATGGTCTTTGGTAATCTTAATGAAAATATACATTTCTGGACCCTGAAGGACTCTTCCACAGATTTAGAATTTCACTTCAGTTTCTTGTGTAAATGTTGAAGGCAGAGACCATTAGCAGCTAGCTGTGCAGCAAATACAAGTATATCTAAAACATCTTCATTGAAAAGAAAAGATGAACAACATTATCCTGAACTGTTTCAACTTTCCATCATGAGACAAAAGGCAAAAAGTAGCAGGTAGAGATGGGAAATGACGAGAAAAGGGAATTTAAAATGACATAACTAGCAAGGTCCAACTAATTTTTCAAAGCATATATCTAAATATCAAGATACCAGTGGGTGTTCTAGCAAGTAATGTAGAGCGAGCTGGACAATGAGAGTGTCCACTGTGTGAGCCAATAAAGCTTTACTGGTTTTGAAAAATAAGTAAATACATACACAGATATCAAGATACACATTCTCCTTCTCAAATCTGAACTCTCCTAATTGATTTTAGATTGCAAATGCAATGAACAGAAACTAATTCTTTCTCCATCTTCATTAGCAAAATGTGTGTAGTTGTTTCTTGCTCTCCATTCTCTCTTAAACTATAAAAATTTTCTCAATCAAAAAATTCCTTCCTATGTTTCATATAAATTAAGCTTTATATCTGTACAGTCCTACATCTCTGAGGATATCCTTAGTTCTCCATAGATTTTAATTCATTCAAAAGTTTCATAACCTCATAATGGTTTATATGCCCTGCTTCTCCAAAAAGTCTAAGCTCACTCTTTTCCAAAGAACAGTTGTTTATAAAGACTATCCAAACATTGATCTTATTTTTCATTCTTTCTGACCACACATCCTACAATTGCCATGCATTCTAATATATTGCTACCCCTCATGGTTTATATCCCATTTGAACCATCTCAAGTGTCCATCCCCTGCTGACAATTTTCTTTCCATTCACATAGCTGGATCACTTTCCAACTCCTCTAAACTCCTCCTCCAACTCCTCTGTAAATCACTTTACACCTCTAAATTCTGCTTCCCTACACACTAATTTCTAATACCAAATACCCATTCCTGAGGTAAAAATGTATTAGTTAAAGATCAAGTTCTAGTAACTTACCTTAAAATTCCAATCATAATGAAAAACATGTATGACTTTCCATAAAGTTCTAATTCTTGCTCCTTCTTAAATGATCTGTAATAAGCTAGTTTTGTGTGCTGTGCTCTCCTACATTTCTCTCTGTTGCATCTACTATGACTCAGTGAAGGTTCTTCCCTCTGCTTTCTTAAATCTTCATCCCCCAAAGACATCTGGTCAGCACACAGTAAAAATATTAAAACACTCATGTATCAGCTCTTTGTCTCCATACGATATCTCTGTTGATCCATTTTTAAAAGATTTTATTTATTTATTTGACAGAGAGAGAGGTCACAAGTAGCAGAGAGGCAGGCAGGGCGGCAAGGGGGGCGGGAACAGGAAGCAGGCTCCTTGCCCAGCAGAGAGCTCAATGCAGGCCTTGATCCCAGGATACTGAGATCATGACCTGAGCCAAAAGCAGAGGCCTAACCCACTGAGGCACCCTGGTGCCCACCATCTCTTTAAATTTTTGTGAGCACCTATTTTCATTCCATCCCACAGAAACTTCTTTCTCCTTAACATTTGCCTTTCACAGAATTTAATAAACTAGAATAGCAAATAATAGGTGAATATGTTTTCATATATGAGTTATTAATAAAACATGATTACCCATCTGACTGTATATTTTTATTTTAAATTTTTTTATTTTATTTTATTTTTATTTAAAAAATCAAAATAGAGACAGAGACTAGAAACAAAAGAAATAAACATTCTAGAAACTCAAAGGATTAAGAACGGAAACAGATTAAATTGTCAAAGAAGTGTGTCTTTACTAGAAACATTAAGCAGAATACTTGTCAATCCTCTGACAAGTACACCATTGTGCAAACTCTGGACATCTTAGAATGGAAAAAGGCAAATGAGTAAGAGAGCCAAAACTAAATTATTCTTATTTCATTATTTTTTATAGTTAGTGCTTTTTTATATATTTTAATGTGGCTTACTCTAGAGGTGATTTTTGTGCATTATGTAGAGATTAAGATATAAATTGTCTTCTAAAGGGATAAAAATTAAGATTTTTCTATTCATTAGAATGCCCTTAAAAAGTGAAAAGACAAGCTATGAATCAGGAGAAGAAATCAGTAGCTAGAATATATAAAGAACTCATCCAAATCAATAAAAAGGCCCATGAAAAATTAAATGAAGAAAATGGGCAAAAAACATGAACAACTATTTTACAGAAGAGAAAACATATATACATGTTCACAGCTCCATGGCCAACTAGAAAATGCAAATCATAACCACAGAGAGGTATTTTTTTATCCACCCAGATAGCAAGAATTAATAAATCTGACAAAATACTATGTGTAAAAGAGAATATGGATCAACAGAGATATCGTATACATCACTGGTGAGAATATAAATGGGTAATACAATTTTGGAAAAATATTTTGACAGTCTCCTGCAAAGCTGAGCAATTACATACCCTATGATCCAGCAATTCGAGTCTCAGTATATACTCAAGAGAATGTCTTACAATCACCACCCAGAAACATACACAAGAATGTTTATACCAGCACTCTTTATATTAACAAAAAAATAAAAAACAGCCCAGACTCCCACTAATTGGAAAAAGGATAAATATACTTTGGCATTGTCATAAATATCATATAAAGGTAAAAATTAACCATATGAATTATAATTACAAAAACATGCATATGTAATCTTAATAATTTAATGTTGAGAGATAAATACAGCATATTAACATATTATTTAGTCACAGCTTTGTAAGTGGTATGGCTATATATATTATTTTTTGAAAAAACAATGTAAAATAAACACAAAATTCAAAATGGTTGTTACTTTTGGTTGGGGAGTACCGATGCGAGCTGCGGAAGAGTATAGAGATGACTTTAAGTTATGTTCTGATTCTTTGATTGGATCTTGGGTTCATAGATATTTATTTTGATCAAAAATAATGAATTAATGAATGAATTAATGTAATAAAAGAACATTAAAAGAATAAATGGTACAATGACTCTGAATCATAATTAACCAATTCCATGAACCTTAAGTCCAACTGAAAAATGACAACACTTTAGCAATACTTTTCAAACTTTAATTGACACATGAATAACTTGAGATCTTATTAAAAATGAAGATGATGATTAATTAGGACTGAGTGGAATTTGAGATTCTGCATTCTAAGCTCCCACATGTGGATACTGCTGGCTTTACAGACCATCCACTGATTTCCAAGTATGAAGTACAATGGAAGCTAAAAAGATTGATACACTCAAGGGAACAATAAATGTAAAGCCTCTTATGTAATGGTCTAATCATGGAAGCACTTTTTTTGGTCAAATTAAAAATCACAAAAAAAGAAATAAGCAGAAAAAATATAAATAATGTTGGTTTTAAGATTGAGCATCACTCACTCAATAAATTTAGAGACTTGAAAGGATAAACTAAATAAACTGACCTGACCACTCAATGATACTGTGCCATATTTTGGAAATGATTTTTGGGAATGATAGGTGCCATATTTTGGAGAGCTGATTATGCTATTAGGAAATAATGATCTGGTTCCACCTCATTGCAAAGTGAACCAGAAGATACTGATAAAAGATACTGGGATTCACTGGAAAAAAAAAAAAGATACTGGGATTCAGAGTTTACTTTGAAGCGAAAGAAACTTCTTTCCTCAGTTAGAAGAGACTGCAAGAATCTTAAGAATTAAGGAAAGATCACTTTGGTTTCTTTAGGATGAGAATAAACATTGTTAAAGATTCCCTCACTGTTCTCTATCAAACTACAACCTGCATTTAAGGGAGTAATCACTATGATTAGAAATTTTCTTGCAAGGAGGCAGAAAAACAAAAAAGATGACTTCAATGGCATACATGTCCAAGACTGTATGCAGAATATTCTAAAAAGTACTTCTATTGCTCTAGCAACTCAAGTATTGCTAAACAAGAGTAGAGAGATATATTAACAAATATATAACAATTGCTGTTAATTTCATATTTAATAAAGATAATCAATACACAGAAAGTGCAAATATGCCTGATTAGAATGATTTCATTAAGTGAAACACATTGTATCAAAAAGAATCAAGTCAGGTAGTTTTTAATACTAGTGTCACAGAAGGTCTATTCAAAGAAATGCAAAGATCTTTATCTCTTTTAAGATCTATCTTTTCAGCTTTTTATAACACTGTCTCCATTACTGGAAAAATAGTAGAGAAACTGAAGGAAATTAGACCAGTGAAATCACAAGAATATTTATAGTGAAAGCCAAATTATTGGGGCAAGAAAATTTTAAAATAAGGATGTATTCTTGCAAAGTGTCAGGTATAAAAATATACTTTAACTAAGAAGAACATGTTCATACTTTGACTAAGAAGAACATGTTCATAAATTCTATTTTCTCCAACCAGAATTTAGGTGTCTTTAACAGGATTCTACAGTATAGATCCTAGAAAATTAAGATTATACTTACATTTCTATAATAAAAGAATGTAAATACATTTTTTGGTAGTGTTGTTTCTAACACATTATAATGTAGGTATTTCCTGGTAGTTGCATACCCTCAAAAATTAGCCAATGGCAAATGTGGTGTCTGGCAACTAAAAGATAATAAAGATTTTACTATTTGAAGTATTCATGTTATAGTCACTAGTAATTGCAGCTATAAATTACAAGAAGAGAATTTGTAATAAAATGTAACAACAGATTACACAGCTGTGCTTAGCTGTTCAAGGCCATTTATTAAGTCAAAACACAATGCAACATTATCATTATGTCCAGATGTGATGAAGGCCCAGACATCCCACAAAACATTAATATCTCTATATAAGAACAAGAGGTCATCAGGAGATATACCTGAGTAAACAATTTCCCCACAATCACCAGGAAATTAAACAAGGAAGTTCTGGAGACTCATCTTGGACTTTTAAGCAATTAAATGTATTCACACCTTCCATGGATCCCACTGTTCTGTCGGTTTGAGGCTTTGATAGCTTTATCAGTAATATGTTCTATTATTGAAATGTCAAGAGGCTTAATATCAAACATGCTACTTGAAATATATATATATATATAAAATAAAATATATGTCTCTTGAATATAAAATGACTGCCCTCAGATTTTCATCATTTTTTGCATAATGTATTATGTTTTTCAAACTACTTAAACATTTATTACTTCACTTGACCTAAAAACTGTGTGAAATAAGTGAGGAAAATATACTATTTTAAATATTAAGATTCTGAGACACAGAAGGCAAGTTATTTGTCTAAAAATCATATATATATGTATATATGCTGACTTTTAATTTTATTTTTAAATACCCTTAAATGCATTTATTTCCACATTTGTTGCCTTGTTAAAGTCATTATCGTACCTAAAGTTTATGTCAAGTCAGCAGGTATTTAATAAGCAACTTCTGGGTGCAAGACTTCCAATCATGCATAGTTGTTGTTATAATTAACTTGTAACATTGACAGGGGTAATATTAAAAATACTTAACAACTAACAACAGAAGGTACCAACCAAAGAAAATGAACACTTGATCAAATTGAAACATATCACCTAAGTTTTACCAAAGGGTATCAGCTGCATGTCACCCCTGACATGGACAGGACTCAGGCTTTGATTTGATTTCAAACTACCAATCATTTGTAGACAAGTTTATTTGGCCTGAACTGCTCAATTATCTAAATATTTCTTAGAATATGTAGAAAATTCTGGAAGTGTGTGGTATAAAATTAAAGAAATCATAAATGTAAAGTAAAAAAATCACTCCCCAAGTGTCAATATTCAGAAATATGAAGTCAGTACCACCAAAATTCGTCATAGTATTTAAAAACATTTTAATTTCTTCATACATATGTATTCAAATTTAATTAATTTTATTAAAAAGCATAAATGGGATTTTGAACATGATTTTGGTGCAATTTTTCTTTTCCTGTCATTGTTTGACTACCTGCTATTCTCCCTCTACATTTTCTCCCACCCAAAATAATCCATTTTAAAACTTAGTATGCATCCTTCCATATTCTTCTCCCTTTGCAAATAACTTTCTATAAAGCAGACATATACATACACATACCTTACATATAAAACACATTTTCAGGAACTTTTTTTTTAATTGTACAAAAATTTAACATTATACACACTCTTCTAAACCCTGCTCTTCTCGCTCATCAATGACCCCTGGAAATTCTTCTAGATCACCTGAGATAACTATAATTTCACACCTTTTGGTGACTGCACTATAACCCATGGCATAAATTTCCGTTATTTATCAGTATTACCTTAATAATGAATTACTTTTTCTTCCACTCTTACCACTACAAACAAGCCATAACAACTTTGAAATCAAAAAATATATATGTCCTTAAATATTGATACTTATATTTCTATGGGATATATTCCCAAGGATGAGATTGTTAAATCAAAGAATATTATGAAGTGAAATTTGTAATAGGTGTTACCAGATTGCATTTCAAAACAGCACACATATTTCCACCAGTAGCAAATAAGAGTCGCCTTCCACATATCTCTGCTGGCAGTAAACATTAAACTCATCAGATTAACACAAATTTTAAATGCTAAGACACATTACCTCACTATTCCTTAAATCTGAATTTCTCTAATTCCTAATGAAATTGAGCATCTTCTCATATGTTAACCAAAAGAATTTGCTTTTCTGTGAATTCTTTTCTTCTTACATTGGATTGTTTCATAACCTTTTTCTTAACAGTATCAAAGAGATCTTTGTTACTAACCTTTCATGTTAACATACATTACAGATACTTTTCCAAATCTACATTTTCCAAACGATTCCTGTTATTTTTATATAAAAGGTTTTTATTTTTATGTAATTAAGTTGTTAACTTTTAAAATTCTCGGTTTTCACTCTCATTAAAAAGATTTTAAGGAAGCCTGGGTGGCTCAGTTGATTAAGCATCTGGCTCTTGATTGCAGCACAGGATTTTGTTTTTGTTTTAAGATTCTATTTTTTTTATTTGAGAGAGAGAGAGAAAGCCACAGACAGAGCATGAGTTAAGAAGGAGGGGCAGAGAGAGAGGGAGAAGCAGACTCCCGGCTCAGCAGGGAGCCCCAGAACCCTGGGATCAAGACCTGAGAGGTAGGCAACTGCTTTCAGATGAACGAGCCTCCCAGGTGCCCCTCAGTTCAAGTCTTGATCTCAGGTCATGCTGGGTGTGGAGTCCATTTAAAAAAAAAAAAAAAAAGTTCTTTTTTTCTTTTCTAAATAGTTTCCTAGATTTTTTGGCAAGTTTTTTGTTTGTTTTCATTTAAGCCTTTCATCATAAATTATTTTTTATGTTAATGTGCAAAATGGAAATACACTTCCACTGTTTTCCATAAAGATCTCCTGTTATGCCAATCCCATTAACTAAATGATCCATTATTTTCCAACTAAATTGTCATCTGTTTTAGGATCCTCTAATCTGTTCAATGATCTATTTGTCAATTCCTATGCCATTATCACATGGTTTTGGTTAGCTGCCTTTGTAATATGTTCTAGTATGTTCTAGCATCTCACCATTTTTTTTAAATTTTTTATTTTTTATAAACATATATTTTTATCCCCCAGGGTACAGGTCTGTGAATCGCCAGGTTTACACACTTCACAGCACTCATCATAGCGCATACCCTCCCCAATGTCCATAACTCCACCCCCCTTCTCCCAACCCCCCTCCCCCCAGCAACCTTCAGAATGTTTTGTGAGATTAAGAGTCACTTATGGTTTGACTCCCTCCCAATCCCATCTTATTTCATTTATTCTTCTCCTACCCCCTTTCCCCCCATGTTGTATCTCCACTTCCTTATATCAGGGAGATCATAAGATAGTTGTCTTTCTCCGCTTGACTTACTTCACTAAGCATGAGCATCTCACCATTCCTTTTCAAATTTTCTTGTTTTGCTAGCACTTAATGTTCCATATAATTTTGAAAAAAGATATTTAATTTAAAAACATCTTCACTGAGAATCGAATTGTAATTGCTTAAATATATATATTTAATATATAAACATAAAAGGTAACTGGAAAAATTAGCCTTTTGCTATTGTGCCATACAAAAATATAATCTGTGCTTTAATCAGATCTTGTCTTTAAATAAGATGTTACCCTTTTTTCATATAGGTCATATAAAATTGTTCATAATTTTATTAATAAGCATTTGGTAACTTTTGTTTCTATGGGAAATAAAATATTTTTTTCCTATTGGGAAAAAAGTTCCCTAGATACCTCTTACTTCCAGAGAAAACCTATTGATTTTCATTCAATTATCTTCCATCCATATGCCCTTCAATTAACCTCAGTAACTTTCTTAGATTTTTAAGAGTTCTAGAATTTTTTAAATTGAGAGATCTGTCAAAAAGACACTGTAGGCTCTGCTCTACAACTGTTAGCGTTACCCATATCATTTGCCTACTACATCTGCTAAGCCCTCCTCATTGGTGTTAAATAACTGTGATAAATGGTTCCTTATCTAGTTTCTGATATTAATTGAAGTATTTTTAGGATTTAACCGTTTGGGATTATATTTTCTGTTGGATGTAAATGAAAACACTTTATTATATTCAAGCAATTCTATTAAAAATAATGTATTTCTCTTCGGTGATATAATTACCCATGCTGATATATTTCCTATTATTAAATCAAGCTTGAATTCTTACTTAAAACACATACACACAAAACTTTAGGTCCTGCTATATTATTCTTCTTATCCATTGCTGACATTATTTGCTAGTATTTTATACAGAAATTTTGCATTTATTTCATGAGATTGGACTATAATTTATTTCTGTACAATCCTTATAAGTTAGCTTTTAAATAAAATTAGGAGAGGTTTCAATATTTTTCAAAGACCTAGAATAATTTAAATTACATCAAAATTATTTATTCCTTTAAGTGATCACATTTGGTCATCTTTCTAATCTCTTCTACACTAATAGGTATCTGTTTTCTACTTCTTAGATCAATTTTATAATTTGCATTTGAATAAAACATGTTCCATTTCTTAAAGGTTTCAAATTTACTGCCAGACAGTTGCATTTAGATTTAAAATTCTTTTCATATTCCAGTTTTATCTTTCTCATTCCCAATTAGTATCTAGTTTGCTCATTCTCTTTTCTAATAAACTTTATTGAGATAAAAAGTACGTAATACAAACTTCACCATTTTAACTATGTTAAAGTGTATAATTTGGTTGCTTTCACTACATTCACAAGGTTGTATAAATATCACCAACTATCTGATTCCAGAATATTCCATCACTACAAAAGAAATCCTATACCCATTAAGCAGTCACTCCCCATCCTGCCTTCCCCCAACCCCTGGCAACTACTAATCTATTTTCTGTTGCTATGGATTTGCCTACTTTGGACATTTCATGTAAGTGGAATCATGCAATATGTGGCCTTTTTTATAGCTGAGTAATACTCTATCATATGGACACACTGCATTTTTGTTTATCCATACAGACATCAGTTGATGTACATCTGAGTTGCTTCTACTTTTTAGCCACTATGAATAATGCTGTTCTGAAGATTTGCTTTATGTGAACACAAATTTTATGTGAACATATGCTTTCAATTCTCTTCCACTTCACAGAATTGCTGGGCCTGTTTTCTTTTTTGTTTTTTTATCTTCATGTATTATATTTGTCTTTCCAAAGAACCAGTGGTTTTTTTTTTTTTTTTTAAAGATTTTATTTATTTATTTGACAAAACAGAGATCACAAGTAGCAGAGAAGCAGGCAGAGAGAGAGGAGGAAGCAGGCTCCCCACTGAGCAGAAAGCCCGATGCGGGACTCAATCCCAGGACCCTGAGACCATGACCTGAGCCGAAGGCAGAGGCTTAACCCACTGAGCCACCCAGGTGCCCCCCAAAGAACCAGTTTTTAGATTGATTTTGTTTTCCATTTCATTAATTTCATCTTTTAAAAATTAATTCCCACTTCTTCTTTTTCCCCCTCTTCTTTTTATTCTTTATTCTAATTTCTTAAAGTTAATAGATTTCCCTTTATGTTCTATCTTTCTTAATAATGAAGGCATATAAGGCTATCACCTCTCTTCTGACAACCTCTTTAGCTATTTTTCATAGGTTTTGACATAAAATAGTCTCTTTTTCATTGTTTTTCAGTTACTTCCCTTTAACCAAGGGTTATGCAGGAGTATTTTCTTTAATTTCTAAGTAGTTAATAATGTTTGTTACCTTTTAAATTAAAATCTACTTGCACTAACTTATAATCAGAAAACATGCTTATAAAATCTTTCTAAAATTTATAGTCTTCTTGGTACCTAAACACAGAGATATTCAAAAGAAATATATAAAGAACATCAGATTTTACATATATATTATTTGAGTTATATTCCATTTCTCTTAGTCATTATTTGTGTTTAACAGAACCATCTGCACCTTTCCAGTAGTTTTTGCTTTATGTACTTACTTACTATAAATAAACTTGCCGAATACAGATTTATGTGGTTATTTTCTTCATAAACTGTGCCTTTTATCAGTACAGTATCTCTTTAGTATCAATGCTGTCACTTTTTTTTTTCTATTTTCCTTTTGTTTGCATTGGCGTGATGTCTTTTATGCCCACCATTTTACAAAGTTTTCTCTTTAACTTTGTCATAGGTCTTACTCCTGTAATGTAATTTGAGTGGTTCATGTTTTTAAACTCATTCTGACATCTGTCTTTAATGGGAGTATTTTGTCCATCCACATTAAATGTAATAAATGATGCATTTGTTTTTATCTCTTCTAATTACTTGTATTTTCTTATTTTATATTCTTGTTTCCTTGTTACCTTTTTCATATATATTTTTTTTTAATCAAGTGGGTCTGCATTCTATGTTCTCCTTGCCAATACTGAGGTTCTCTAGGGTACACTATTGTATTCCTTTCTTTACCTCCCTTTTCTGCTCTAATGAACACTTTTTCCCCACTCATGAGATTCTATCTCCTTTTCCTTTCCCCCTAAATAGATGAGATCTTTATGATACGTTCACTTTCTTCCCACTTCTCAACCTTCTCTCATCACTACTCATTTTCCTCCTCTTTTATTTTCCTTCTGCCCATCCCCTCCATCAACTCAGTTTTGTTTTGTTTTGTTTTGTTTTTCCTAAGATTTTATTTATTTAAGAGAGAGAGAGAGAGAGGGAGAGAGAGCGCACAAGTTTGGGTGGGGGAAGGAGCAGGGGGAGGAGCAGAGGGAAAGGCAAAAGCAGGCTCCCCACTAAGCAAGGAGCCTGATGAAGGACTCCAACCCAGGACCCTGAGCCTAAGGCAGACACTTAACCAACTCAGCCACCCAGGCACTCCCAACTAAGTTTTCATCAGACAGTTTAGTACTTTAAGAAGTTTCTTTACAGAAATTTGGTACTTTTATTTCGAAAGTCTGAAATTATGCTTTTACATATTTACTAGTTATCTATCTTTATTACTTTTAAAAATAGTTTTTATTTATTTTTAATTTTACTTAAGTGATCTCTATGCCTGACATGGGGCTTGGGACTCATGACCCCAAGATCAGGAGTCACATGCACTAATTGACCCAGTCAGGTGCCCCAGCTTTATCTCCTTCAGTTTTTCCACTGGGTTGCTCAATTGAGATATGCTTTTTATTAATATCTGAAATTCTTTTTTGTTCTGAATTTGAGTTTCCTTAAATTTTCTTTTCCCCAAATTCAGGTTGTATTTGCCAACAGCACCTGCTGCTTAGAGTATGTACTCTCATTTTCCTACCTGATCTTCCTATCTCCCTCACTAGTAGGTCCCCTTAAATGGATTGTTATTTTTCACTGATCGCTCACTGGAGCTCAGTTCTGGTTACTGTAGCATGCTCAATGGCAGAGGTGAAATGCAAAGGTAGAATCTGTTGGTTCCCTGCGGAGGCATAAGGAAAAAGATATTTTTTGTCCTATCTATTTCTTTTCAGTCTCAGGGACAGAAAATTCAGCCAGCACGTTTAGAAACTTTGGCTTATTTGTCAGTGGGGGAGATTTAGATACTTAAATGACAAATACTGGTATTTTCCCCCTAGTGGTTCACACATCCCTGAAGCCCAAGCTCTTCCTCTCAATGTCTACTGTTTTCTGATCTTTACCTCTGAATTCCAGTACTGTTCTCTAGTTGTTTACCCAAGTGAAAGTAGAAGTTTCAAAGCAGTATCTCTGCCCGGGGTGTCATGGCAACTGTATTCAGAAAGACAGTCAGGAATTGGAAGTGAAGGGGAAGATAGCCATATGTGTAGGTCACCTTGTTTTCAGAATCCTTAATTTTAAAAATGTTGTAGGTAGGGAGGTATGTGGATCTGGGTTGTGTTTAGGACTTCATTATATGATGATTGTCAAGAACCAATACTGTCCTCAAAAAACATATTCCTAAATATATAAAAATGACAGTGTGTTCTCTTTATGCTTTTAGATACAGATCCCAAAATATACTACAGCTATTAATCACTTGAAGTAAGCTTTAATGCAATCCCAGCTTTAATTATTTCAGGACATAATTATCTTTTGTTTTAGAAACAGTTTCAAATCAATGTGTTGTAGTTTCCATTAGTAGAAAGACAAATTATGACTTTGCCCAACCATGTAAGTTTCCCAAAATCCAACTAGTAAGTCTTATAAATATGAAAAAGCATGTCAGTGTTATGTAGGAATTAAACATGCACTCTGCATGGTGGTTACCTCACATTATCCTCCATATTGCTCACAGCCCAATAACCATTTTTGCTTTCTGGAAGAGCTAATAATATCACCTAACATTAAAGTGTTTCTCTGGACTAGACTTCTAAACAACTTAGACATTAAGGTAAAATAAGCTAATACTCTATTCCTTAATTTTATGAACTTCTAAAAACTTTTTTTTAAGAATTAAGAACCTCATATAAAATGTTCAAAATCTCAATTGCAATCTACTAAGTGCAAAAAATACTGTGGGTTATTTGTCCTACTATCCAGATAGGAATCATATAGGATATGAAATTTGGGTTTCATCCTTGAATCACTAGGTAATGTAATTCTGTGTACTCTATTCAACACAATATCCTGAATTGATTGTAATAGATTTGCTTTACCATTGATGGGTGGTATCTGATATATTTCTTTTCTGAATCACAGTAAATATAATTTTATATTGAAACTTCTGCCATGACAGAATTTCATTAAGTATCTAAAAGAATGAAAGATCATGAGCATGTAGAAAATGTTTGGGCCTTAAAGTACAGAGAAGGCCTATGATAGTTAATAACAATTTTAACAATGCTAAATTTGAACCGGTCAACAGAAAATAAGGAAATAGATAGCCTGGAAAGCGAGGATCCAAGTACTCTTCCTAAGACAGCTACAGAGGAGCCTGGTCAACACTGAATCACTCCAGTGTACCAGGTACTATATTCAGCACTAGAGCTTTAAAGAGGAAAAAAACATGGCACTTGCCCTTAAAAAAGCACAGTTCAGTGCTACCTTTCCTGAATGATGAATATCAAAGAATTTGAGTCATGAGTTAAACAGCATATAAAATATTGAACTGAAATTTACTTTATATTAGATATACCCATTTTTACATAATAAAACTCATCATTACACAAATAATAGAACAGAGGTATTATATATAACATGCAATTATAGAAAAGCAACAATCATTTATTTTCGGTTTTTATACACCTTGGAAATTCACTTCATAACAAATGTTGAGAATATAATGCCAAATATCTGAATCAGAAAAGCCTGGAAACCTGTTTTTTTCCATACTGTTTTTCAGCTTAAATTTTAATACAGTATTGCCTTGTTCTCAACCCTTTACTAGGACAAGAAAGATTATTGAGAGCATGAGTTTTCAAAGATATTTCTCTAAGGGTCATATATATAAAGAAAGGTCAGATGCAAACAACATAGCTGTTAAAAAGACTAGGTACCAAAAGACGCCAAAAGAACAAGAACAAGAGTATCCATGACAATGAACCTGAAGGGGAAAGGTATCATGTATAAACTGAATATTATCTTTCTACCTTCACAATATATTGTTCTTAGTGAGGTGACCATTTAAAACATGCAAAATGATCATTGCACTGTATTTCCTACTGCACTGAAGAGTCTGAAGAAAAGACCACAGATACTGTCATAAGAAACAGTAAAGACCTATAAGTAGTGGGGCAGCACTTTGATTGTTCTTTGTCTTCACTCCGATAGTCCAACTCATATGATACAGCTCAACAATGAGTATTATCTCTTAAAAACCTTTGAAGTCTCTAGTACCTTTGTAGACAAATGGCATGGCATATATAGCTGTTTATAATTGGCTTAATGTTTTTAAAATTATTTGCAGTAACAAAAATTCACTTTAAAAGTTGTTATAGTTCCCTTTTCATTAACTCATGTTGACGATCCTAAATATAATCCAAACTCATGTATGCTAAATTAACTGGGGCTGGTCATGTGAGCATATAACTCTAACAGAAATGCATTTATCCTATCAAATAAGATTGAAGCTTTCTTTCAGTATAGTGACAAATTAAGGAAAAGTTACAGTTACATAAGAGAAGTCTAGACTCTATTCCACCTTAAGCCTTGTGGAGCCTGGTTTAAAACTCCAATACTGTGGAAAGGAGATCAAAAGCTAAGTTACATAATGAAATGAAATTACAGTATTAGTTATTTCATCATTCACATTCTTAGAAAAGCTAACAGGTGTTTTCTTATACTTGAAAACCGGACAGCAGGCAGCAAATAATGTCCCCGGAAATAGTGATTTCAGAATTGAGTGACACACAGTAGATACTCAATAAATGACAGCTATTCTCAGATTTACCACATAAACTTCTGTGCTAAACTGCATTTCTTTGAGATAGACCTACACTTACTGCCTAATTTTTATTACTGATGACCATGTTTTTTTGTGTGTGCCAAAAACACAGCAATCTTTGTATCCTAAACTCTGGGTGGCACCTACTTAAGCCAGGTGCTGCTTTCTGAAACAAACAAGAGGACAAACAATATACATAAAGGCCTTCCAAAGTCAGCAAAATCTGTCCCACTTTTGAAGATACTGTTTCTGTTCTGCCTCAACCTTTTTTCCTGTATGATTCCCTGGTTCTTGTTACTCAATATCTGCTTAGATTTAGTTCTCTTCTTTGACGTCTACCTTCCAAGTTTCCCAGTATCTAATGCTTCCTTTGCCTTGCTCCTACTCGATTTCCTCAGCTTTTTTTGACATGTTACCCAGCTCCACTTGTTGTCCACAGAATCAAATCAGGCAGCAGCTACCCAGTCCATCCATTGTAAAACCTTTAGACAAATTCCCTCTCAGCATTTGTAATTCTAGACTGGAGAGTTACATTTTAAAAACAGACTCTAGGGCGCCTGGGTGGCTCAGTGGGTTAAGCTGCTGCCTTCGGCTCAGGTCATGATCTCAGGGTCCTGGGATCGAGTTCCGCATCGGGCTCTCTGCTCAGCGGGGAGCCTGCTTCCTCCTCTCTCTGCCTGCCTCTCTGCTTACTTGTAATTTCTCTCTGTCAAATAAATAAATAAAATCTTTAAAAAAAAATAAAATAAAATAAAAAAATAAAAAATAAAAACAGACTCTACCCTAGCAACCATTTCTCCCACTTATAGCTTTCACCCTGTGCCCTTTTCTGAAGCCTTCTCCAAATCCACTACGCCTTTCTTGAAATAAAATTACCTGTACTAATCTGGGCAAGCACTAAGTGAAAATGGTCCCAGAATAGAGTCATGGTGAGGTGGTGCTTAAGAATTTAGGCTGAACTTGAGTTTGAATCTCCAGCTGTTATGTACTAGCTGTGTGACTTTGAAAAACTTACTTAACTTTTATGAGTCTCGGCTTGCTTACCTTTAAAAATGCCATAGTAAGGGGCGCCTGGGTAGCTCAGTGGGTTAAAAATGCCATAGTAAAAGTACATGTCTCATAGGATTATGGAATTAATGGGAAAATATGCAGCTATAACCAATTCCTAGTATAAAGTAAGCGCTCAATATATGTTACCTGCTGTTGTTATTGTTATTATTTTAGTACAATGACAGATGTATTTTATTTCATTTTCACTATGTTTCCTACCAATAACTCTTTTGGCACAGTGCCTTTAGAATAGAGTTTACATTAATTCCTCAATATATGTGCCAGGTTTCAGCTAAGTAATAGTCTAAAATCAGCTTCCCTTCTAAATATCCCTTAGTATATTTTTTCCTCTATTTGCATGCATTGAAGCACTCATATCATCTTTTGTGCCCTACAGTGGAACTAATCATTTTCTTGTCATTTCTCACTATTGGCTAGATATTTGGTAGGCCAGAATAGTTAGCATTACCTACTACACTGGAAAATTTACATATATTCCACCTCTGAGGAGATTTATAAAACATTTATAATTAGTACCAGAGCACTACAGCTCTGGGTGGGTATAGGGAAGAGGAAGGATCCAGGGATTGTAGAGCTTTCTCGAGACTGTGGTTTCCATTTGTGAATAGGTAAAGTATGTGATGTTTTTTAGTCTCTCACTACCATTCCAGCAAAAGAAATGTGAGTCAGTTAAAAAGAAACTGAGAATGAAGTTTTAAATGAAAAGTTTGAGGTTATCACTAAATAAATACCTACAAGCAGGTACAAATGAATTCTGTATGGCCTTGTTTCTATATATGACAGTACTATATTTGCTAGGTCTTTTCTAACACAGATTCTTTCTACTTTTCTTCATCAAATAAGAGTCAACTTTCTTTGTCTCCTTTTCATCCGTTCTATGTGAATCTATTTCTGGATAGGTATAATGTAGGATCAAAACTCAAATGCAGGAGTTAATGGCTCCTGAGTACTCAGAGTATATTTCTTGCTTAGAGAAACACAAAAACCAAGTTCACCTTTCTTCTTTGAAAAATGTATTTATTTCTCTATCTATATATTTCATACAATGATAAAATGACTGAGTTAGTTCATTCTGTTATTACCCACTTTTTCCAGTTAAGCAACTCTATGTGGAATAAAATGCAAGGAATCCTGTTTATAAATTCTGTTAACAACATAGCTTCACGAGAGTATAAATGAGCTGAGGAAAAATTCATGAAAAATAGTAAGTTTATTATAGTTATAAACAAAGATTATAAGTACTTAGTTTTTATGTATCTATACTTATATAGATATGCTATATTTGAAAGCAAGTATCACTAAAATGAAACTTGTATCAAGGACTAAAAGTAAAAAGCAAAATCAAATATTTTACATGTGCTCTTTCCCAGTACCTAACATATCACTTCCAGTCATTATATTTAAAGCTAAAATAAGGATCCAAGTGTCAAAAGAAACATGATGATATTATTAAGCTGGAAGAAACCCTGAAGATGAAGAGGGCAGAGATTCAGATTATGTGACAGGCCCAAGATGATACAACTGGGCAGCACTAGGCCTGGAACAATCTCTCCTAACTCCACATCTGAGATTTCTGACAATGTGCAATAAAATAAAAGTTAAATCTAACAGATGAGGGATTAATAAAAAGATTAGATGTTGTCCCCTCAAGCTGAAAACCTTTGGATTTAATAACTTCTACTTACATGATTTTGTATTACTAGGAAAATAAGTTTTAAATAACATAAAATTGTAAAAACTGACGAGAAGTAATGAAAACTACAAAGAAAATTTATGCTTTTCCTTAAATCAGAACCATGGAAACGGGTATTTTTTAATGTCTAAATAAAGCCAGAGATTTATTGGTTCTCTGTGCATGTATGGTAGTGGGTTTTGTTTTGTATTGTTTTGTTTTACAAATTGTTAAAGGTTCTTCCAATTTCCCTGTGCAATGGTAATCTGTGTTCTAAAAATGGAGGGACACAGAAAATTAATTTCTGATAATTAGAAAGTACTTAACTATGAACATATAAGCCTCTAGAAACTTACTAATGACAGTACGAAAATGGTACTAAGAATTTCAAAACTAAAAATCTAAATCTTTTTAATATTTTCTGAATTTAGAAATAACATCTTTTAAAAAGTCAAAAGTAATTGAAAAAGAGATTAAATCAGTAAACCAATTGTGTATATTTTTCCTGAAGTGCATATTCATGAGCTGACAGTAGAAACAGGCTGGCTGCTTTGTTTGACTATAGTTCTGTTTACCTCATACTGTCAAGAATGGATTTTGACACTCACAGTATTAATATTGCTATTTTTATTGATATAATTAGCACTGCTATAAATAATTCTTCAGTCTGCTATATCTAAGTATATCATTCTAATCATCAATATTAGGACTTCTTTTTCCTAAATGGTGATTTGGAAATAGAACGCTGGCCCAAAGAACCACAGTAACCTCATGATGTGGAAGGTACGGAAAAAAAAAACCCCTGCCCTGTCAATAGAGACTACTGTTTTGTGTAGAACTTCACTAAACAAACTAGTTTATATTTGTTTGAAACTGAAGTTTCTCACCAATCTGCTGTTTCAATTTCACATCACACCATATTGTACCTAAAACAGGCAATCTGGATTCCTGTTGCTACTTCCCCCCCACCCCACCCCCAAACAGTTCAGGAATGGGTTTGAAATACAAGGCTTGAATATATAAAGCAAAAGAGTTAAGACACCCAAAATTCATAATGGGTGGGTGAAAATAAGTGTGCTTGAAGTCATTTGTGTAACTGCTAGTGGGTGGCCCACTTGTGAGTTTTTGATCATCACATGAAAGCAAAATCAAAACATATTTTATCATGCCCTGGATCACATCAGCTGCAATGATAACCTTATCTAGACCTTGAGTAGTTTGTTCACAAAACAAAGTGGGGTGACTGACCCAGTGCATATTCAACACGGAGTACGAAGGCCAAAATAAAATGACAATACAATTCAAAACAAGTTTGTAGATATTTTAGACTAGTATATTAAACCTTTCTTTGTCTCCATCACTTGACAGATGGTTAGCCTTCACACAGCCTAGTATCTCTGGCAAAGAAATGACTGTGTCTAGCCAATAACACCCCAAATTTTTATTTAAAATGCAGTGTACACATACTTACACTTACCTTAAAAATATGAATATTAATAGTCATTTGATTTTATTGCTTATTATTATAAAAATCTGACAGATATCAAGATTTGTCTTTTGCCCTATGAACATCCATTTTTGAAACTTTCAATTGTCCTGTAAATCCAGGATTCTAAGAACTCTTCACTTTAGATTTCATTAATTTCAGGGGATGCTTGCTAATCATGCTTCAAAAAAAAACTTCCAGTAACTTTTAATCCAAAATTATTACAAAATTTACAAAGATTTAATTAGCTTATGTTTCTATGTTGCTTGGAGCAAAGTTTGGGTAGGTAACAGTGAGTTAAACAAAATCACCTGGGAACATATTAAGGACCACGAGGCAGGACTGAAATTATTTATCCAATATGGAAATATGTCTTTTTTCAAAAATGCTCATATATAAATGTATACTCAGATACAGATAAACACACATTAATCAACCATTAAAAATAGAAAAAGCTCTTCGTTTTTTAACATTCTAGCAACCATTCTTCCACTTTACTGTTTAAAAAAAGTTTTCATCTAAGACAATATATTCCATTAGTATAGCCTCTGCTTTTCTTCCTAAATCTTCCTATTTATACCTTTCATATGCTGGCAGGTCTGTATACAAATAGCCCGAAGCAACCTCGACTGTTCTCTAAAGTGCATTAATACGTACCCTTTCTGGAGGAGGTGATTATGCTACAAATTAGCATAAATAGAGATCTAATGTAGGTATAGAAATTCAAGCCCTTCACAGCAGGGGATGGGAGGACTGGCAGTGGGAGAATTGTGTTTTAAAAAAAAAAAAAAAAAAAGAAGTTATCCTACCTAAGAATGAACACTGATTTAGCTAACAAAGTAAGACTCACTGGGACAAAGAAAAATAACGAAAAATCAGAACTTGTTATTTTAGAACTCTGAACTAGGTTTTGGAAAGGTGAGACACCCACTATTTAAAGCAACAAACTCAGTGTTAAATCATACACTCCGTTAACCAAGCACCAAGTTTCCTTCTGTTAGAAACCTAGGATTTTTACACCTACAGACTAAATGATTAAAGTAATGCTAAAATCTCTGTAATGTTCCTCTTGCATTACAAATGGTCTATTAAATCAGAGAAGTGCCAATCAAATGCTTTTGTAGTTTGAAAGAAAGGTTTAAATAACAAAGCATTTTTTGCAGGCCTCTCTCTTTCTCTCTCTTTAATGTCACCTATAAATTAATTACAACAAATTTCCATCTTCTCTGGATAAAACCACAACTGAAAAAGATTTAGGCAGTTCATTTTTCAGATATACTCCTAAAACAAATTCTTACTGAAAAATTAAGATATTCTATCTTATATTTCACCACAATTTGCTAACAAGATAAAAAGCTCCATCGGAATTTTACAGTAAATTCCAAGACACAGATTTTTTTTTAACATAAAGTAATATTTTATTTATTTCATAGGTATGCTTAAAATTATGAAAAAAATAAAACCTCTATCAGTTAAAAAGATCTACTGAAATGTATGGAGAACGTTTCACAACAAAAACTAAGGGTACAAGTAAAGTTAGCTCTTCCTTTCTTACCACTGGCAATTAGTAAACAACTCCCTGCTCCTCAAACGTCTGTAAATTCTCTCAAATTGTACTCTCTAAAATGAAAAAACTGGTAGGTTTTAAAATTGCATACAAAAATCTCTTCTCCTAGCAATCTGAAGTATGCAAACTATATGTGACATTAGAACATAAACTCCACAAAGGCAGGTTATTTTATATCTTGTTCACTGTTACATCCAAAGTGTCTAGAACAATTTCATAAATTTAAACATCCATTTCAGAAAAGCATGATTATTTCAGAGAATAAAGCAGAGCCCATCAAGCTCCACTTCTATATTCCAAATGTTTTAAATAAGTCTCTCTTTGTCACTCATTCTAAAATATTTGAGATAATTTGTAATTCACTTGTGAATTTTAGATCCTTTACAGTAAGCAAGTTGTATCTTTTAATGCTCTTCTAAATTGACCTAATTATTCAGTCAAGCCTTTTTTTCTGCGAAGTCCAATTGGTTAGAAAGCCCTCTTCAGATTTTCACTACTGAGATAAAAATAATTCATTTAAAATGGATTTTTCCTTAGATTTTTATTCCAATACCAAGTAGTCAAACTCATATTAATTTGATGGTAAGATTAGTTGGATACCTGTGGGTCACAAAAACTTTCTGAATTAACTATATAGTAAACCGGCACCACATCTAGTAGTTCTAAACATACCCCCCAAATTATAACTTTTACACGTAGGTTTTTCTTTTCTCTAAACTCATACTGTCTTTCAGTAGCTAGTGAGTATACATACACATGAACTCTCTTTTGCTGTAGTCGTACTCTTAAAATACTGGCATCTTAACTGAACTAGACAGATAAGCATAAGGACTTCTTCCCAAAGATGGATAAAATTTGACAACTTTTTAATCTTAAACTTTTTTCTTTAGTCTGTTAAAATCGGGACCTCACCATGAAAGGGCGTATTGCTTTGGAGGCTGGTGCACAGTAAACTTGTTCACCTGATCTTCATATGCAAAAGGCCTGTATTCCACTGGTCTGTGAGATCTGAAATCACAAAACCAAAAACACCCAACTGCTGGACTCACTGAGCAGCTAATATATTTCTAGAAAATTCACTTTTCTTCTTCTCACCTGTTTACTTGAGCACCATATATTCTTAAACCTAAAGCCCTCCAAAATTGAGCTCAATGGATATCACAACCACAATTTTAGGAATTAAACCTTGAGGTCTGAACAATGAATAACATCAGGAATTCTTCAAGGGCAATTTCAAAAACTTTTCTGAGGGAAGACCATTCCCAAGAGGGCACAGTGCTATCACCATGCACTATTTGTGCATCAACTTTGATACATTCTGATTGAGAACAAAAGAGCAAACAAAGACTTGAAAAATCAGTGTAAACTGCTTTTTTTTTCCTTCTTTTCCTAGAAATACAGAAATACCTACATGTAAAGCTGAAATGCAGAAAGTAGCCAAATCTGGACTGGTCAAACTTCTATGAGGGGCAGTGGGGCGTATATTTTACCTATTCCCATGTGACAGCAAATGGTATCTGGGATTAGGAGCAAGAGGTAAGAAAGTAAACCATTTATTAACTGAATTTGCTAACGTTACTGCTTATTTAAATGTAGTGTTCACAGCTATGGAATTTTTTTTACAAAATGTTAGTTCGTCGCAATTTGTTTTAAAACTTTAGATGGCAACAAGTTACGACAGTAACTTTAGGACAGAACTAGCTTGAAAACATGGGGTAACGAGTAGTCCTGATAATTTTATTAGCTGAAACTTACACACGATCACACAGAGAGAAAATCTCTCGCCTTTAGCTTCATCTTGGTATTTTCAATGGCTAGAGTAGTGAAGACAGTTTTCACACGTCTAGAAAGTTGACGTGTTCAATTTAGCTGAGGCCAAATGCTGATTCTGAGGATATTATTTAACCCACAGACTTCCAAATTACTTCCTGTTTCAATTAGATTTTTATTAGAGAACTGTCATCTTGCTACTGACCCCATTCAGCAGGGTTCAGTGTTAAGAGACCAGCAGATTACCGCGGTAGGTAGTGTAGCTGTACGCCATATTGTGTTTTTCGCTAATGTTTATAGTTTATGTGTGTGCCTAGCATATGTTTGTGCAAGTGTGTTTATCAATAGAACTTTTAGAAAATCCCTGCCTCCTGCCTCTTCAGCATCCTTAACAAGGATAACAGCTGCGGGGGGAGTGGTGCGGGGGTGGGGGGGGAGGAGGGAGCGTGGGAGGAGGCGTGGGGTGGGTGGTGGAGAGGATCAGAAAGCCACACAGACAGTAATGCATTAAACAATGTGGGAGAGTGCGTTTCTTTTAAACTTTCAAAAAGCTTCCAACCGTTCTATCTCAGCTATCGAAAAGCGTAAACATTTTTTTAAATGTTTCCAAAAGGGCCCAAAGGAGGAGAGAAAGGAGAGGCGTGTCTTCCCTTCCCAAGCCCCCTCCTCTAGAGTCGTAGCAGCGAAGCAGGCGGGGGCCGGTAGCTTCGGTGTCTGGAGGGGCGTCCAGCGGCTCTGGGGCCAGGACACCTCCCGCCCCCCCCCCCCCCCCGTTCTCTGAAGACGCTCCAGAGACCGCGAGAGCCACGGCAAGCGGGGGAGGGCGAGGAGGGAGGGGGCGGAAGACAAGCCGGCGCCTCTAGCAGCTCCTGAGCCCCGGCTAGTCCCCCTCAGCTCCTCTTCTTGGAAGCGGCAACTCCAGGCGCAGGGAGTAGAGAAAAGAAGGCAGAAGACACGTTTCCAGCTGCGGGACGGCCCGCCCGCTCCAAGGACCCGGGACCCTCCCGCAATCCCTCCCTCCCCGCCGGGTCGCGCGAGGCCGTAGCCGCCGCCCCGCGCGAGGAGGGGTGCCCAGGGGGAGGGGGCGCGAGCGGGGCGGGGCGCGGGGGCGCGCGCGCTCGGCCAGTCGGCAGCCCGCGGGCTCGCCACTCTAACTCGTTCCCTCAACCCCACCCCAGTCCCCTCCTTTCCCGTCCCGTCGCCCCCTACTCCAGTGCCTCGCAGACGCCTCATCCCTCTCGCACGCACACACCCCTCCCTCCCGCCCGCCCCACAACAAATTAGAGTTTTGGGGGTTACCTCCTCGCGCTCTTTAATCTTCTTTCCTCAACTCCTAAACTTCCCCCCGCCCCTACTTCTTCGGCAGAAGGCCCACATTGGGTGCCTCACGCCGCGAACCCTCTATCTTTTTCGGCTATTGGGTTGTTCTTATGCCACTCTTGACTTCAGTGAGCCAATAAGAGTGGGACGCCCCTCGTGAGGTTGCCGCCCATAAACAAAATGCACTCTTCCTCCTCCTCTCCCCGTCCCCGCCCCCATCTGCTGCTTTCCTCATCTCTACCACCTTCGATTGGGCTAGAAGAGGCCCAATCCGCTATCTCAAACATCCATTGGGGCACGGAAACTTCGCTCAGAGAATTGTTAACAGGCGATTGGTCGGCAGACTTCCCACTCCCCCCCACCTCTGCCGCACCTTCGCCCACTCTGGAGAGGTCAATCGTAACTCGTCGTTCAGTGATCCGAGAGGTGGAGGGCTATTGGTTGAGAGCGCCCGTCAGACCGGATTGGAGTGAACCATGATTGGTCAGCACCGACACGAGCAGGTTTGGTTGTCTACTCCTCCGCTCCTCCTCCCCTTTTCCTCCACACCCCGCCCCCTCCCGACTGCTTTTACTTTCTACGCATTTCTATTTCCTCCTTTATTTATTTATTTGCGATAAACTTAAATGACCCGGCGACGGAGGCGGGACTCGCGGCGAGGCCGAGGATGACGAGGGACGGCCTGGGGCCAATTGCCGAGGGGGCTGCGGGCTGAGGGGCAGCTTCGGTGGCCAGTGAGAGGCAGGTGTCTGGAGCGCGCTAGGCCTGTGGAGCCGGGATGCCCCAGCGGAGGCGGCGGTTACCCGCTGTCTGGCGCGGCGAGCTGGCGGGGGGAGCCGCGGAGGGGAGGAGGGGGTGTCGCTGTCGCAGACAGCTGAGGCAGCGGGATGGAATCTGGATCTAGGGAGGTGGAAGGAAAGCGGGAGCGAGGGTCTGGCGAGGCGGTGGCGCGCAAGGCCACGCTAGGTCAGGCTTGATTCCTGCGGGGTAGGCTGCAGGTTGCCAAGCTAGGAGGTCAGCAGAGGCCGCCGAAGCAATGCCAGGGCTCACAGGGAAAATCGGTCCGTTCAGGAGGTTTAGAAAAACACTGTGTGAAACAGTTCGTAGTAAGCCGCCCTTAATAAAAATGAGGATATTATCCTGACGGGAAAAACAGATTATGTTTCTTATTACTAAACGCCTCAAGTACCGACGACACAACCGGAGCCCACAAAATTCAATATCCTGAGGGCGAGAAGGAACAAATAAAGCAACACGGAAAATTAAATGCGGTTCAGATGCTTCAATAAAACCTTCATCCTCGTCCATTTGTCACTCAACATAGCACTCCCCAGAGCCAAATTCTTACCAAGTGTTAGTACAATGCTTAGACATTGGGGGAAAAAAATGAGGCTCAAGGCCAGCAAGATGCTCAGGAAGGATTCCTAAAAAGGGGTAACATGGGGGAGGGGGTTCCTTTCGCTATACAAAGGGAAAAAAATTTTTCTCTGAAAGAAAGTTGCATTTTTTTAGGGAACTCCTAAGAATTTTTCACAATGAAAGGACTTTATGAAAAATACCATGCATACAAAGAATTTACTATATTTTCAATTTGAAAACAATATTTTTTATGGAACAGGCATTTGGTGTTAAGATCTGAGTTTTATCTAAGACTTTGTTGGCACATAGAGCATGCATTAAAGAAAAAGCTATTCATGACACTAGTTAGAGATGGTGACTTTATTCAGGACCATTGAGATAGGTTTAGATAGATAGGACCACGATGATAGAATTTTGCGGTGGGTCAGGAGATTGGCCTGAACTCCAGCTGCATCATGGGCAAGTGAGAATTTCAGCCAAGGAGTAAGGTGAGGGTCACTGTATGGAAAATTACTACAAGGCAACATTAGAGGTGAGTGGGAATTTTGGCTAACCAACCTAAAATGGTTTTCTTGCTGAAGACAGGCTAGAGTGATCACACATCACCTGGAGAATGGTGAAGGATGTGGAACCTGTTAAAATAGGAAGAGTTACCAGATTGGGATATCTGGGATAGGTCCTTGCTAAACTGACCTAGCAGGGTTCTTGCTAAAACAGGATTTTACAAGGAAGCACACAGATGCCTGCCTTTGATTAGACATCTTTGGCAGGACCTAAACAAAATAAATTGGCCCTGATGAAAAAAAATGTACAAAGCCTCGACCTTTTAAGTACAATTATATCTATCTTTTGAGGAAAATATGAGTGTCTCAGAATCTATCAAATTACTGAACCAGGTGTGAAGTCTGAAGTCCACTAAAGTGTACAAGTTGCTATTAAATCTGGAAGCTAAAATATTTTAGAATTTGTGTATAAATCTTGGCAGAAAAGTGATGAAGTAACTAACAAATATCCCCTATAGAATAATGAACTTTACATGAGAAAATAGAGTAAAATGTAAGAAAGGTTTTTAAATAGTTAATTGCTTTAACTTTTCCAAGGGACAATGGCCACTCCCTCTATGTATTACTTAAAACTCCTCCTTTTCAGCAAGTTTTTAATGGCATTATTCGATGTACTGGCATTAGACTTGTTAGGATTGTAATGATAAATCATTAGGAAAGCAGTGTAAAATATTTTAATTTATAAATATTTGTGAAGTATTCTAATTTATATCCAGTTTTCCTGATGTGAGAATCTGGAGTTAAAATGCTCTGTCTATAAGGAATACCTCAGGTTTATATTTTATTACAGAGACACAGACCTCAACCACCAAGCCACTCCCCCATCCACTCATAGATGTACAAACATCCTAAAAGATGTAGCAAGAATTCCATAATTGTATCAAAGGGCAACAAAGATGTTTTCCTCCTTTAGCAATTAGCATATCTGAGCAAAGGGATACAGTAAAAATTATGTGGTAACAAAGAATGCAAGGGTGATGAAGGCATGAGTGATAGAAAATGAAAATAAAAGTGATGATTTCTTAGGGAAGAATTTATAAGAAATGTCTTCAGGTTCCTAACCTGTTGCCTTCACAGATCTTAAATAGTATATATTCCCTGAAGTTTCAAAGTGCATTAAAAGAAGCCAAACTCTAGCAGTAGGTTACCAATGGTAACCCTAGGTTACCAACGAGGGCACTTAGACTTTGAATGCTTTATCCATGCCACCAAGGGGCAGAACTTGTTTTCAAACTCAAGTCTCTTTTCCTTATTTCACTATGCCATTTACTCATCCATTCGTTCAAGAAATATTAAGGGTATTTCCTCATCAGGTATATTTATGAGGATTTAAAGTCTCCATGAACTTAGAACTAAAGTTACACAAGATTTGACATTTTTCTCCAAAGAGTTTACTGTGTATTAGGATAGATGTAAAGGAATAAATTACTATCCTGTGTACATATGTGATATATGCATGATAATACAGAAGAAAGAATGCCTAACCCTTAAGAATTTGGAAATATTTGCAGTACACTGAATTTATCACTATACTGAATACAAAAGTTAATCAAATTAGATCATGCTTTCAAGGGACTTAGAGTCTAATAAAAGCACTAATTAGACATAAACAGTAAAAAACTATATTACTAACAGAAACAAGAAGAGTCTTAATGATGGAATAAATAAAGTGTTATGGGAAGTCAGAAAAGAAAATGCTGTTACCTCTTGAGGAATGGGGTTAAGAAGTGAATTTTGAAATTGTCTTTGAAGAATGTCTTAAAGAACTTAGCACCTTTCCTCACATAAAACTATATATGAAATACACTTGATTTTTTTTTTTTTGCCATCTACTCAAAGACAAGTACTACTTTTCTATATTTGTGCTCACTATTAACCTGAGTAGATAATAGCCAATAAAAATATTAAAAGAAAAATGAGTCTTTCATAGTGAAATAAAGTTTAGTTAAACATCAAAATGTGTTAGTATAATGTGCCAGTTATTAATGTTAGACAGTTCCATCCAAAGCAGCTAAAGGGAGATTTCTGTAAGGCCAGTTAACCCAAGTGTGATAGAAGTTATTCAGGCCCTGGATGCTTATTTAAAATTTGCCTTGACACCCTCCACCTTCATGGTAGAAACATGAAGCCCTTTATAATTATTTCACTGGATTTGTAGGGGCTTGTGTTTTCCTAACTTTCTGTACCCAGACATTCATTTCCTTGCATGTTTTCTTTTTTGCCCCAAGCCATTGATTTAAATGGGAAATTCACAGCAGACCTGTAAGTTTCCACCAAAACTTCATTTACATAATGAAAATATAATGGACTTGGTCAAAGATTGTGATATTAGGGAAAGTAGAGGGAGTGGAAAAGAAGAAATCTACTAACTAGTGTGGGGTTGGCCCAGGATGTGCAAATGAAAACAGAAGAGAACCCAGAAACAGAATCATACTTATGCATAAATAGCCTTTTGATAATGTTACACATCATCAACACGGATTATTGGGAGAAAAAGAAACATTCGGTAAATGGTATTAGGAAAATAGGGGATAAAGGAAACTGAATCTCAAGTTTACAAAAGATATAAAAATCAGGGGCTCCTGGGTGGTTCAGTCAGTTAAGCCTCTGCCCTCAGCCCAGGTCATGATCTCAGGGTCCTGGGAATGAGCTCCATGTCAGTCAGCCTCCTTGCTCAGTGAGGACTCTGCTTCTTCCTTTCCCTCTGCCCCTCCCCCTCATTCATGCACACTTGTTCTCTCCCTCTCTCAAATGAATAAAATCTTTAAAAAATAAAAAGATATAAAAATCAATTTCAGGTCCTAATAGGGGCTAGATTATGTATTAACCTGCAAATGGGAGATGAACACTATAATTGATGGTTCTGTCTGAATCTCATGACTGGATTCTGGGACGAACACTCTTGGCAAATGAGCACAGGATAAACAAAAACAAATGTATAGCATAGCTAAAAGCCAGGGATCTTCTTAAGTCCTTAGACCCAGTTATGCCTAGGACCAACTATATCCTTATCATTCTTAATTATAACAAGTCAATGATTTTCTTTTAACTGGTTAAGGTGGTTTGAATTGGGTTTGTGTCACTTGCAATGAAACATTTGTAAGTCTTAGTTGATATCCATTGGTAATTTTACAGTTTTATTTACATGGATCACACAAAATTTCATCATTACCACTGAAAACAGTTTATAGTTGTTTTCCACAATTGTAAACAAGGATATTTTTTCCATTACTATTTTTTATTACTTACGTGTAGAAAAATTACTTGTGTTTACATACTGAGTTTATATGAAGCAGCTTAGTAAACACTTTACAGTTATCAGTTACTTCTCTTGATTTTATGTCAAAATTCATATCATCTTATAATAGTGTTAATTTTTCTGTCTTTTTAGTGTTTGTTATCTATCATTTCTTTTTCTTATCTTGTTGACCAGACTGAGAGCAAAATGTTGAATAGTAGTTATGTTATGGTACATCTTTGACTTATTTCTGTATTTTTGATGTGGTGCCTTTCTGTTTCTTGCTTAAAGTTCTGTTAAAGCAGTTGCTGTATATTCATAGTTTCCAAAGTATTATAGCTTAAAAATCATGAATGAGTATTGAAATTTATCAAATATCTTTTCTAAATGTATAAAATAATCATATTTATTTTCCCTTTCTTCTACTAATATATTGAATTACAATGATAGATTGACTCATGCTAAACCATTCTTCCATTTCCAAATAAATTTTTTAATTTTATTACTGTTTTTAAAAGAATGTATTTAATTTACTAGTATTTTTATTTTGGAATTTGCAAACTTCAGAGATTGATGTTCATAGGTAAGATGAACCTTGTTCAGCTTTTATCTAATTTTGAGATTTTTTTAATTGGGCTCGCCTTGTAGATTTAATTAGGAAAATTATGTCTTTTACCATATTTATGGTTTTTATTCTTTTTTTTTTAAAGGATAGATCTTAATCTATTTTCTCAATTCCGTAGTCTTTGGTCACTATGCCTATCTACCTCCTCCTGAGTTATTTCAATAGTTTAAATTTTCTTAGAAAAGCATTCCTTTCCCAAATTCAATTTTTTTCTAATTTTCAAATTTACTTTTTAATTTACATAGTGTTATTTTATTTTTTAATCACTCATCCTTTTTTAAGTGGCCAGAACCAGTGTCTTTGATAGCATCACATTTATTCCTTTGTGAGAGAGATGTATTTGTTTATATACTTGTATTTGCAATTTAATTTCTTTAGCTACAGACATCTAAATCATCTTCCTACACTGGGGCATTTTAGAATTTTGTACCATATCTATTACTATGTCACAAACTATTCTAAAATTTAGTGGCTTAAAACAAACACCGTTTTATTTGTTCCTGATTATATGAGTTAGTAATTTGGGCTGGGTTCAGCTGAATGGCCTTCTACTGGACTTCCCAGCTATTGAAGCTATCCAGGCTTCACTCCGGATCACGCAAATGTCAAAAGCTCCACGTGTTTCCCTTTTACATTATTAGAGTCACGTTGTCTGTGGTAGGCCTTATTCTCAGTATAAGCACAGATGTAACAGATACTTCCCAGGAAAAAGTAGTTGGCAAATTCAGCTTACCGAAGAGAAGCTCTTTTCTCTCTGGTATTTTAGTTCCTCAATTCTTTTTTGTATCCACAAGTCTCTGGTGTTTTTAAAAAATACAGTTCTGTAATTTATGTAATTTTTTTTTTTTCTAGTTCAAGTGGGAGTTACGGCTTGTTACTATCTCTACATCCTGCCTGGAGGCAGAAATTTAACATTTTAATTTTGATTTCAGATATTTTTCAGTTGTAGAATTTCCATTTGATTCCTATTGATGGAGTCACATCTATGCCGAAATTCTCCATCTTTTCCTCTTACTCTAAACATATTAAACTTATTTAGTAAAACATACTTGTTTAAGTAAAACTCCCACATCTCTTGGTTTGAGTCATTCATTCCTGTTTTTTTTAATATGTCATATAATTTTTTACTGAATGCTGGTATGGTGATGAACAATTATGGAGGCTAAGTGTACACAAGTTGGCAGGCAGATCACTTTGATACTGATGCAGGTGGGTGTTAGTGTTTATTCAAGAACATCTCTTTGAGGAAGATTGATTTCCATAGCCAGAGCCTTTCTGGGGGCACAAATGAAAGACTGGGTGTTTAGAGGTTCCCCATTTTAGCAATCTTTGAACTCCATCCTTTGTCTCTCAAGCAAGAAATTTCTGCTCAGGTGTAGCCTCATAGCTGACGTTAAAGAATGTCCATAGATATGGTATACATTGGGAAGATACTATTACTTTTGTAACAAATTATCACTAACTTAGTGGCTTCAAAACATAAAATTATTATCTTACAGTTCTGGATATCAAAAGTCCAGAATCAGTCTTAAAATCAAGGTTGTCACAGGCCTTGTTCCTTCTGGAGGTTCTAGGGGAAAACCTATTTCCTTGTCTTTTCTGATTTCTGGAGGCCACCTGCATTTCTTGGCTCATGGCTCCATCTTCCATCTTCAAAGCCAGCAGCATAGCATTTTCCAATCTCTCTCTACTTCTATTATCTTCTTGTTTTTACTTTGACCTTCTTGTCTTCCTCCTAGGAAGATCCTTGTGACTATATTGAGCTTTCTGGATAATCTGGGGCATTATTCCCATCTCAAGATTCTTACTCACATCTACAAAGTCTCCTTTGTTATGTCACACATTCAGAGGTTCTAAGGATTAGATTATGGAACTCTCTGGTAGAGGGCTAAATATTCATCCTATCACAGAAGGCCTCTTACCATCCTCATCCTCTCAAAAAATCCCAAGGAATATATGGTTCTCATTTTAAGAATCCAATTTAATAGTCTAAACATAACTTCCTAAATCTTAACAAGAGTCCTAGAATAAATCTTTTTTTAAATAAGATTTATTTATTTATTTATTTGACAGACAGAGATCACAAGTAGGCAGAGAGAGGCAGGTGAGGGCGGGGGAGAGCAGGCTCCCGGCTGAGCAGAGAACCTAATGTGGGGCTCCATCCCAGGACCCTGAGATCATGACCTGAGCTGAGGGCAGAGACTTTAACCCGCTAAGCCACCCAGGTACCCCTGGAATAAATCTTTTTTATATAGAAATTCCAAAACCCCAAAACTGAGCCACTCAATTTCTGAGCTCAAAGAGTTCTGCACTAGTTCCTAAGCTATAGACATTAGGGTAGATGAGGTAGAGAAAGCAAGTAGGATTTCTTCATTGCTACATGTTTTGTAGAGAACAGTCCTAAATCCATTCTTCTAAGATCTTTCAAACCCATGCAACAGTCTGGAAATAGCTCAGTTTGTCAAAGATTAATTACATCCCTCTCACAGGCCACTAGAAAATGCATTGGTGTCTAATCCAGAATCACAGCCAGGAAGCTAGAGTCAGAAGAAAGTCCATGAGCCTCACCAAGGTCCTTCTTTGTTCCCCTTTGCAAATTCAGAAGTATATACTCTAAGAGAAAGCTATTTTATTTTTTGTCTATCTGTAATTCACAGAAAGGGACAAAAAGACCTTTGGTGACTTGTTTTTTTTTTTCTTGAAAAATATGACTTTATGACAGAAATCACTATCTTTGTGAACCATCCGAAAAGTGGATATTGCCTCTATGTAAAGAAATACTAAAGTCATCACCTAATAGGGAAAAGCAGAAAGGAAGAGTTTTTTTTTTTTTCAAATTATGCATCTCTAAACTATTTTTGTAGAAAATTAATCTGCTGTGTATTAAATTTCCAGATAAGATTGGTTTAAAACTTCTTTTTAGTAACTCCATTGTTTCTTGAACATCTTAGAATTTTTATGTTTCCAGGTTTATGAAATGCACCTAAATGAATGATATTATAAATGACAAGGACATTTTGAGTTTCTTTTCCTTTTTCTTTTCTTTTTTTTTTTTTCCTTGAATTTCAAAACAGGATGCCTTCCTGAGATTCAGGTTTAAACAGCTATCCTCATAAAAATCTTTGGCAAGTACAGAAGCCACAGGGGGAAATGACAATAAACTTTTCAGTTTGAAGGCTGGCTATTTGAAAATATGATGCCTATTTTCAGCACCTTTTACAGATATACAGTAAACTTGGTTGTTTATGGATATGCAAGCACATAATGTTTGACTTGACTTTCTTGGCCTACTTAGAGATCATAAACTCCCCAAAAAGGTAAGATTATTTTTCCTACTTTTAAACTAAATCATCATGAAAAATGTTTCCCTTGCCCTCTAATTTTACCATTTCCTTCAAACCTTTGTTGGCTATATACTTTGCAAATAATGTTCAACATGGTGAGATTGTTGGACTGTCATTCTGAATGAAAAAGTTTCAGTGGATTCATACACATCTGTCACTATGGGTGCTGCTGAGAAGCTCACTCTGGTTGGGGGAAGGCTGGTTTCAGAGTGTAAAGATTTGTTTATTTTTTTTTTTTTCAGAGTGTAAAGATTTAAAATTGTTCAAGGATTTCATTGAAAGACTGATATTGTTGAAAGATTGTAAGAACTAAACACTTGCCGTAAATCATTATATTCTCAGAAATTTGGGATTATTTCAATTTGCAGGACAAGCGAATGAGTGGTTGCTTATAAATAAAAGGTCTAAGAGCATAGAGTCACATCCCTTGCTAGCTCTTCTACTTTTTATCAATCCTCAGACATTTTAGTGCTTCCCATGTCAGTAGTGTAAGAGAAGTCAAATTTGTGTTTCTTCATAGAAGGACAGAGACCACAGGAAAGAAAAGGAAAGGCATTTAAGCCTATTTCCTGATTCTCAGTATGAACATTCTGATTTTCTTTAGTCTGTACATACTGGATAAGTTCTTGTATACTTTATTGTCCCTACTATCTACCCTTCAAATCAGAGATGATATAAAATTTGAATTTGTAAGGAATGCAAAACAGAAATCTTGAAAATTGTCACATTAGTACATTGTTATTTGAATTTATATATGATGATTTAAATATGATTTATATATGATAAGATATCTGTAAGGTATTCTCTCTCATGGCCAATAAAAATTTAAACACTAAACATTCAGTTATTTATATATTTAACATTTGTTTATTCAGAACTTCCTAATTTTATTAAATATTGGGTACATATATACAAATTACTAATATTCATGAGTATCTACCTTCATATAGTCTGTGATAGGCCTAATAGTCTACCTATTACACAGTCTGTTGAAAGTAGCATGTTAATTCTACTGCAAGGACCATGGTGGAGGTATGCCTTAAACTGAATATTTATTGAATGTTTACTGTATTCTTAGGGACTACACATACAGTTAATTTTTCTGTAGCTTTATGAGTTAAGTACAATTATCATCTCCATTAAAACAGATGAAGAACTAAGGCTCAGCAAGCTTAAAAGCATAGTGAATTCTCAGGGAATGTCAAATAGTTTACTGTGGCTGACATCAAGGTTACCACTGAGATATCCTTTATCATGGGATTGAATTGATTCATGAGATATTTTTTGATTATCCAGCTGAAATATCATCCAATACAGCTTCTCTCTTTCCAGCCTGCATTTTAGTCATTGAGCTTATAGCCTTCTTGTCTGACTCTTCTGATCTGTCCATTTGTGAGGGGGCCTAAAGGTGATGGGAGTAGAAAAACTCTTGGAAAAAAGGGTCCAAAATTCCTGTGACAATAATAGATGCATAGGAGAAAAGAAAGGTCTGGAACAGGATCCCCCCCATAAGGATAACACCCAAAGAAGAGGTTTAAAAAAATAAATAAATAACTGTGATGAGAGTAATGAAGCTGTAGCAATGTCAAACCTCTTGTTTCATATTGTAAGTGTTATCTCTTGGCATTGGAGTCCAGCAGAGCACTTGGCCTTGATTCATGCAGTCTTCCTTTACTTATTGTGGTGGTGAAGAGAGAGGAAGACTTGAGCCTCCTTTGCAGCCTGGAGTATAAAATAGATATAGTCTCCCAATGGGAGCATACAGAATGAATATCTAATGAGGTATTGAGAAAGTGATATAATTTATCTTAGCCATTTTTGAACTTTTTGTGTACTATTCCTTAAAGTAGGAAATTGATGATTTTTTCTGAATAATAAATTAAGGTTTTCTGACCAATGGTTGTATTATATTCAACTTAGTTCTGAAAGATCATAATATTTGTTTCGTCTCTGTTTTGTTTTCAAATCCAATTCTTTTGGTGGCCCCTCCAATGGACTAATAATCCGATCTGGGAGCCAATAAATTGTACAAATAAGAAACACTGCTGAATAAGTCAGGAGTCCACTTGTGCAAGTAGAAGAAACTCAGCTCAAATAAATTTAAATAAGAAAGGATCCTATATTAATTTACATATGAAGAAGGATTTCTTCATATTGCTGTTAACCAGCAATCATTCTCTCCTGATCTCTTTCCTGGCTCTTCTTTTCTTTACTTTGGCTTTATTCTCAGGTGGGCTATCTCCATTTAACAGCAGAGATGGTAACGAAAACTTCAGGCATACAAGATCTTAAGCACAAACTGGTTTAAATAATAAGTGTACTAGATCACATAACAGATAGAAATCCAGGTGTAGTACAGTTTGGGATGTGGTTCAGTCAAAATCTCTGGGATTTTCTTAGTCCTTTTTAGGGTCCTAGGCCTCACAGATTCATAGCACATCAGTCAGAATAAGAGAACAAATCTTTTCCCTCAGTGATTGGATGGAAATCCTGCATTTCAATTCTGTGAGGACTAGCTTACATCATCACCCATCCTGGAACCAATATCTCCGGTTAGATAGATGGGAATTCTTCTGATTGGCTCATACTAATCAGGACCCATATCTGGTGTTGAGGGTGGTAAATGTCCCATCCGAGCCAAATGCCTGCTATGTAACAGGTGATAAGTGAGATGGATACTGGAAAAGTTAATATCCACAACCACAGCACAGAATGCATACTTCTTTATTGTTCTAGCAAAAGTTTTGAAGGATTTTCCCATTGGAGAGTTCCATTGTCTCAGGCTCATGTAGGCCCCACTAGACTGAAAGAGGAGAGTGAGTGGGTCTTCACAGGCAGAGACGAATTTTAGCAGCAGGACAAACAATAGCTGTGTACCACAAAATACTTACAAATCACATCTCCGATTGCTCTATTTTAACTTCTAGATGGAAGTTGGAAGTTCTTGTCTCGTGCCATAGACACATAATTAGAAAAATAACATTTTAAACTTCTTGAGTACTAACAGCTGAATTTTTATTTAGAGTATGAAAAGATTAGATAATATTTTCTAGTGGGAGGGGGGAAATTGAGTCTTGTAGCAACAGTATTTCTTACACAGAAGGAAGCAGTATCTGTTTTTCTAGAAACAAAAGCTAGAAGAGAACAAATCATGTATTAGGAAAATTTGGTAGGAAATGACAGTTTCTCCCAATTCTTTCATAAAATGCAAGATTTAGCATAGCTTACAAAGGGCAGAAACGCAGTGATGGCTGAAAGAGGGACTTGATTCTAATGAAAGGACATACAGAATAGGATAGTCTGCTTTTATGCAATTTTTCTTCTTTTTATTAATTAGAATAAATAGTACAAGTAATTTGATCCCGGATACATTTTAAAAATATGTGATTGTTTTTCTTGCATCTTTATTAAGTATTTTAAAAGTTAAAGCTTTAAAATTTTGTGAAAGTTCCAGATTCAAGTATAGACTTCCAGGGATGGATCAAAGTTATGAGATGTAATTTAAGAATATTGCTAAATAAAATCCTTCCAAGGTAACCTGCCTTTGATTTATCTTTTCTATTAAAGATTAATAGTTTGAAATATCAAAACATCACAGACTTGAGGAAAACTAAAGCCTTGCAGAGTTACTCTGTAAACTTGTATATAATGAGCCTCTAGTGTGCTGTCAGAATGCAGTGTGGAGATGAAGGCTGAGAGATAATACCCTACCCCTGCTTCTGTTCCCCAAGGTGGGTGTGGCTAATGGTGGGGCGTTCAAACAACTGAGGATACACTTACCTGATTTTTTTTTAGATCACTCTCATTTCTCACTCTTCCTCTTCATGGTACTTTTTTCACCTCCAGTTATGATTTTTATTTGTGCAAAGAACTAAGGGATGAAAAGTTTTGCCAGCAGAACATTTGGTGCTATGAATACATAGTAGTGGGTTAAAGAAGTTGGCTGATTCTCTTGTCTCTAGTGTAAGTAAATTAAATGCGGGAGAATATAATAGATTTGATAAACTGTTCTGTTCTTTCTGCTGTCTGGGAAGAAGTCTTGTAGGATATCTTATATCTGAAAGAAAGGATTCAGCTGTCATTACTGAAAACAGATATAACAGATACATTTAGAATAATTTTTAAATTGGTTTTAGAAACAATGTTGGGATTGGTTGTCACTCCAATTTAATATGTTTTTCCTGGGGGGCTCTCAGTGTGTCTGAGGCTGGGATAGCTCCTTTGAGAAGATACATAATATCTCTGCCTTCAAAGAGCTGATGGTCTCAGTAAATTAAAAAACAAACAAACAAACAAACAACAACCAAATATGCAATTTGCAATAAAAGACACAGGAGAGCATATAATAAATGGCTAGTGTTTTAGTTAGATATTTTCATTTCCAGTCCTGGAGATTCACTGGAGGATTTCATTAGAATTCATGTAATAAGAGAGATGGAATCTCATGGAACTCCAGGATAAAGATCCATGCCATGGTGTTTGTTATAGGAAGATAAGGGCTAGAGACTTGTCCTGAATTCAAGGCATCTGGTAGGACCCTAGCACCAATAGTCTACCATTAATTAATGGGATATGGCTACTCTCTGGCTCTATTTTTCTCTGTTTTTCTCTCAGTTCCTTCTTTTGTAGAGTTTGAGTTCAAATTCCTGAGAGAGAATCTATTAGACTTAGCTAATTAATTCAAACTTCATTTAGCTTGAGTTCTACTCCCCAGCCATTGGCCAAAGGGGTACATGAGCCTGCTGTTTGGAGGAATGATCTGTGAAGGACACTCCTCCCTTGGGCTGCCTTTTCCACAAGGCATTGTGAGTGTGTGGCAGGGGACAGCAGAAACAACATGAAAACAACAGTTAAGCATATTGCTAATAAATGCAGTGTGACATCAAAGAAGGTGGAATTCTTAGCCTAGTGAGATTTTGTGGCAAATAGGCATTTGAATTTTGTCCTGAACAGTGAGCAAGAATCTAGATTGTAGAGAGTAGGGAGAAGCGATTCTAATATAAAAGTGTTGGGGTGCCTAAGTAATAGCTACAAAACAGCCTTTATCTTTAGCCATAGTAACTGGGACACATTTTTAATATAACTTTTAAAATTTTGACTGTGAGCCCAAAAACACTTATAGCATTTAATTAGTCTGATTAAGGACTAATTTTCTAGTTGTGGAGGTGAAGCCAGAAGCAGTTTTTTCCCCTACTAATTGAGTGGGTCTTTATGCAGAGATGTGATCTCCAAGTGGAGATAGGCATACGCTAACTACATTGCCATCCTCACGTGAACTAAAAAGGAGGAAGTGGGAGAATTCCCAGCAAAGAGAAAGAATTAGAAGTACAGTTTCTTACTGCTCCAGGGAAGGTACAGAGAAATTTCCTTGGCTTCTACTATGGTTAGGCCAGGCACATAGATGGGAAAAATTTTATTTAGTTCTCTCATACAAAATTTTCAGGACAAAACCTCCCCCAAAAGGCTACTCCAGAACAATCAAGGAGATGGATCCCATTTTAGAAATAAAGCATCTTTCTCTTTGTAAATTTATTGTTGCCAGGGTTGAGGAAGTCAATATTTCGAAAAGAAGTACTGTGCAGATGTAACAAAAATTGTTCATTTCCATTTTCCCTTTCACACCAAAGAAATTATCAAGCCTCCCTTCTTGGATGGGGCTTAGTTTTGGCTTTCCTTCCTTCAAAGTCTGAAATGCTAATATGCTTATCTGAAATTCTCTAGGATTGAATACTGAAGAAAGTTTATGAGGGAACCTAGACTCTAATTCTAGTTGCACCTCCACATTGGTCAGAATTGTAGGATCCCCCAGGCACCATCAAGAATACTGTATACTTGTCCTTTCAAGAGCTCTTTCAGGGACCTCTGGTATATACTGGAAATTGGGTGGGATTCTGTACCATTCCTGGGTACTTCTTCAATAGAGGCATGACTTCTATTATGAGGAAAAGGACCTGTTATCTGCATAGATTTCCAATTTCTTCATTGGTCTTTGTAAGTTGCCAGAGAGAACCATCATCTTCGTTTATAGGGGAAAGTAACTAAAACCAAACATTAAAGTTTCCTGAAAAACTTTTGTTCATTAGTTTTGGTCTACTTCCTCGTACCTGCTGTGACACCACATAATTATAAAAATTGCCAAAACAAATTGCTGAGATTTATTTAGAACTTATTATGTGCCAATCATCTTCTAAGTCAGTGCTGGACAAACTCTACAAATTGGCTCTGTTCAAATCTAGCCTGCTACCTGTTTTTGTAAATAAGGTTTTATTGGAATACAGCCACTCCCATTTGTTTACACATTGTCTATGGCTGCTTTTGCCCTACAACAACCGGGCTGAGAGGCTGCAGCAAAGACCCTACAGTCCATAAACCCTTAAAATATTTACCATCTGGTCCTTTTCAGAAAAAGTGACTGACCCCTGTTTTAAGCACATAATATTTATCTATTTGAATTCTCACAACAATCTCATGTGGTAGATACTATTTTTTCCATTGCTGCTTTACAAATGGCAACAATGAGACACAGAAAGTTCTAAACATTTACCCAGCATCACACACTAGTGACTGTTAGAGAACTAGGCTTATTCTTCTCAGAATTTTGAAACATTAGTCAGATCTAATGTGCATTAAAATCTAATAATAATAGTTACAATTAATAAAGAACATATATGAGGGCTGTTTAGCTGCTATTGGATCAGATGCTAATTCATAACTCAGTGATACAAAGATAGTGTAATCCTGGGGTTCTCAGCAAGGTTATTTGTGGGAAAGGAAAAGCTGGTGGCTGTGTGATAAATTGTATTATTGGCTCTAGTTCTTTACCTTTCCCTGTATTTGTGCTGTTTGCCATAAGACTTCACATTCTTCCTGCTAAAAAGATACAATATATTTTCTCATTCTTTGATTTGGGATGTGGGCATGTGACTTATTTTGGCCAGAGGAGTGAGGCAGAAGTGGCAATGTGTCATTGGTAAGCCTAAGTCAAGAGGACTTGCTTTTTTTTTTTTTTTTTAAATCTTTGTGTGCTTTTGTCATTGTCATAGCAAATACCTCGGCCAGTCTGATGGACCCAGGAAAAGAATCAGAGACCTGCAGAGTGTAAGTGTCCTAACTGCCTCACTCCCTTCGGCTCTTCTAGATCAGCTAACCTCTCGTCAACCCACATGTGCTAAATAAATGTTGCTGAAGTTTAAAGATCTTTGTCACACAGCATGAGCTGACTGACACAGGCAGATTTCTTCAGTATAAGTCTGTGGACATGGAAGCTTTAACCAGAATGTGTTTGTGGGAATGGCAGGCACTCAAAGCGCCACAGACTTCCCTTAGTTCTTCAAAATAAGCCTGAGGATGTGGAAGCTTCAGGCAGAACGGTTTTGTGGCAATGGCTCAAAGTGCCACAGACTTTCTTCCAGAAGTGGTTCCCTTAAAGCCCAAGACAAAAGAGATTGCAGACAACTCAAAAGACTGATCAAACAAAAAATTCCAATATGGAAGGATGTGTCTCCTTGTATAAGTACATATAATATACAGAAATCTCAATCCCTGCTACTCTAGGCTTTAAGTATGACTAAGAAGGCTAATGTAATGGTTACAAAACCAGGCAATATAACCACAAGGGAAGGCATGCCATGCGTCTATTGGAAGGACAAATCTATAGGTAGCCAAGACTCTCATATCTTTCCATAATGTTAAACAATACTCATGGATAGCTGTAGAAAATGCAAACAACATAGATATTTATGGGGTTAGGAAGTACATATGGAATTTCAGCTGTGACTTGGGCCAGAATCCAGGATCCAAGAACAGGACTTCTTCTGGGGAAAGATCTTGGGTTTGTAAGGCTGGTTGGGCATGTCAGTATAACTGTTAACATTATCCTGGAGAAGGCTGAGACCACACAAAGACTCCTCATAGCCACTGCTTGTCATGGCACAAGGCAAGAATGGCAACCATTGCTGTGTTTGCAGCATTTGTAAGCACAATAGCCAGTACTGGAATTTTCCTCTCACACACTTCTTAATACTTTCAGCTTGCTTTTATTTAAATAACCCTTTTTGGTACTCTATGGTTAGTGTGTCTTCAAGAAAAAGAGAAGAGTACATGTAAAGCTTTCTGACATATAGAATGGGATTTTTTTCAGGCACAAAGTATGGCTCAAACCTGAAGAAGTACGTGATTCTTAGAACTATAAAGAACAAGGTACAACATTTTCTCTGTCTTCTGTTTACCTTTAGTTGAACAGACAAAATTCCTAAAATAAAACAGCTATTAATTATGGGAAAATGTTAACTGGCTGAGGAAATTCCTAGCAAAGTCTTAGGCTATAAAATATTTTAGGATAATATTTAGCGTAACAGAGGTATGGTTTTTACAATAGAACTTCTTTTTTCCCTTTAAACTGGTAAATATGTTAGAAACCATAAACTGTATTATAGCCTAGGACAAACTGTACTATTAATTCCTTAAAAGCTTTTTAATTTATGAGTAGGCTATGGCAATCTGGTCACATAAAGACTCATATAGATATGAGTCAGACAATCAAACATTATTATTCTTAATTTATTATGCTTTTATGACCACACACATAATTTTACTTGAAAATGTTAAACTTATAATGGTGCAGAAAGGATTTCATCCTTAAGACATTGATTCTGGCGTACCTGGGTGGCTCAGTTGGTTCAGTGTTTGCCTTTTGTTCAGGTCATGATCTCAGGATCCTGGGATCCAGCCCTACATTGGGCTCCTTGCTCAGTGGAGAGTCTGCTTCTCCCTTTCCCTCTGCTACTTCTCCTACTTGTGCTCTCTCTCTCACTCACATATTCTCTCTCCCTCAAATAAATCAATAAAAATCTTCAAAAAATTTTTTAAAAGATGTTGATTCTGAACAGTTTAGGACTTAAGAAACAATTCTGGCATTTATGAAAAGTTTTCTCACTTCCTTTTATATTGTTAATATATGTAGTATAAGTATACTACTACAGAAGTGTCTCTTCTTCAGACATATAAATAACAACAAATACTACTATAATAACCACCTTGAAGTGAATTTTTAATTGGTTTGATGACTATAGTAGCAACTCCCAAAATATGCTAGCTCTGTTTACTTTCAATTTTATTCAGCATATGGACATAGGAAAGCATTAGCATTTTCCAATTCCAAGGATGAATGTGTTTAATGTTAAAATAACTCAGAACAGTTTTATGTTTTTCATCATAAAGTTCAAGCAAGTAATATAAATACAGAAACTTGGTTCTGGTGCTTTTATTCTCTGTGAATTCGGTCGGGCTGTCAAGGATGCGATCATAGTGACCTTGTGGATCAACTATTTGGGTTTCCCTTAACCATTAACTCAGTTGAACACACAGTGTAATATTGTTTCCACCAGCAGGCCAGTTATTTGAAAACATTCATACTGTGTAGACCTGGTTTCACCTCAATTTTATCCATCATCAGTTCCGAAGATCTTTTTCATGGAGGCTAAAGCCACAGAGCCTGGGATCATACCGGGTGGCAGAGTATCAGAAAATGACAGGAGTTTGGGCTACAATCTCAGTCCACATAGCCAGCTTGCAAGAAATATAACTCTCATCTCTTATTTCTCAACCAAACTTAATTTCAACTTTCAGACTCCGTTCTGCTGCATGGTGGAAACTCAATCACTTTGGGGTTACACCCCTTTTCTCCCAGTAGTCCATGGGAAGGGAGTAGAGGAAGAATTTGACATAGTTTGTCATCAATCAGTCCTGGCATCTTAAGGGACAGCTTCTTTCTCATCTGCTCTTCAGTTGTCTATCAGCACAGAACACTTCTGAGTTTTCATTTCTCCTGACAACAGGATTCTTTCAGTGTTTCTCCATAAGCTTGTCAAAAACAAATTTCAAAGCTGAGCCAAGCAGAAGCTTATAAAGTTCACCTATTCTCTATTCAATATTCAGGGAGAAATTTTCTTGGACAGGGGCAGGTTTACGCATGGGAGCACATCTGTGAATTCATATAGAATTTTGATCATCCTTTCCTTTCCCTGTGCTGATTTGCTTCCACCCAGCAACCATAGCTCCACTGAACCTCTGCTGTGCACTGGGGGGACACCTGCAGTGCTGGAGAACCCTGTCCCTTGACCATTCTTTGGAGTGCCATACTCTGGTGTAGATTTGCCTGTGAGTGGGGCTTTTGCTCTGCACCTTTGCAGAGAGGCATGTGAGTGTTTCTGCCAGGTAAGGCAACACCTGAGAGGATGCAACCTTAGGCAGTGTTTGGGCCTGAAGCCAGGTTATCTTGCAATTGTGTTTGCCTGTATGTGATGCTATTGGGAGTGGGAAGAATGAGAGAGGGTGAAAGCGACTATGAGATAGAGTTTGTGCTAGAGATAGAAGGGATAAACAGATACTTTTGTAATATGATAGGGAAAGTTGAGCCCTATCTGTTTTATATATAAATTAAGAAAACTGCCTGAGATGCTCAATTTTGTTTAGGCTATAGTGAAGCAGACTTTCTTATATAAATAAGGGTGAAATTACAGCCGAAAAAACTCCAATATCCTTCAAAATATCCAGATTTTTTAAAAAATCCAGAAATTCTACTTCTGTTAATTGTTTTCAAAAGAAATTAAAAATGATGATAATTCATGCAAGATTATTTCTAAAGGGAAAGACTGAGGAAAAAAGAATTATGGAGGTGGTGGGACTGGCCCTAAAATATGTTTATATTCATATATAAGGAAATAGTACACATCCATTAAAATGTTTACAACTATTTTTCTAAGAGCAAGGGGAAATGACTTTGATCATTAAGCTTAAAAAAAGCATATTATAAAATTAATATATCTTATACTATATTTTTACATAATTAAGATCATATTATATGTAATATGTCATATTATATAGTATATAATTAACATACATTATACGTATTTCTATATAATTTAATATCCTATTATAATAGTGATGTCATAATATATTCATAATACATTATGAATTACATATTCATATATTATGTTATAGTATGACCTTAATATTATATATAACATCATAATATGACTTTAATTATGTAAAAATATGCATTAAAATACAGAAATTATATCAAGATGAAAGCAGTGTCTTCCTTTTCCACCTTTCTACACTGTCAGCGTATTTCCAGCTTGTGACTCTATGCAAAATGTGTTTTCTATAGCATCACCCACAATTACAAAATAACTCAGCACTGTAATAGATGGTGATGACTGAACTAGAAGTCACAACACAGTCTTACTTCCCACCTACCCCACCTTTTCCCCTGACAAATGATCTCTTTAAGAAATCTTATAATGTTTATGTTAAAAAAAAGTCTATTTTAATTATTTTGAAATGTTGCAAAAACACAGCAGCAGAAATTGTGAAATAGTGCCCAAAGTAGGGTTTCCTGAGTAAAGCATGTTTCTAAGATCGGTAGCATCACACAGCAAACTTGCTAGAAATACAGTTCCTCGAACCCCTCTGGAGACCTACCTCATCAGTATCTGGAGATGCTGCCTTGAAATCTGTTTTAGCAAGACCCCCACGTGATTCTGATGCATGCCCAAGTGTGAGAGCCACTGGCCTGAACCAGGGCTGGACAAACTATAGCTCAAAGACCAAATCTGCCCACCTATTATAGATGGAGTATTATTGGAACACAGCTTTGCTCATTGTTTATGGTGCCTATAGTGGGCTACAACAGCAAATTGGAGTAGATTTGGTACCCTAAGCCCCATAAAGACTAAAATATTTCACTGCCTTATCCTTTACAAAGGTTGTCAACCTCTGGTGGAGAGAAAGAAGGCTCTCAAATTTTAGCTTTTATGAGCACTGGGTATTATGTAAGACTGATGAATCACAGACCCCTGAAATGAATATATATGTTAATAAACTGAATTTAAATTAAAAAATAAATTTTAAAAACTTATCTAATATGCATTTTTTCTCCATTGCAACTATAGAGTCTATCTTAAGCTTTTACCCCATGACTAGTGTTCCATGACTAAGTATCTGTGAACTTAAAATTTTAATTGAGTATGCTGATGTGCATTCTATTAGTGTAGAGACATTTTTTGGAATGTGGAATGACCATTCTTGCCTACTATCACTTAGTTCTGTTCTAGAAATAAAGATTAAGTGAAAGAAAAAATAATTCTTAAAAATGAAAAATCACAAAGTCCTGTATGCTGTTAGACAAAATAAATCTAAAGGGTTCCACCTGCTGGTGGAAATAAAAACTGACTAAAACTTAAAAATTACCCGGTAAGTCAAGTGATTGTCACAGAAATTTAGACTGAAAGGACAATTACTGTTTCTTTATTTTAAAAAAGGAATTGATATTATATGAAAATAAAATTAGAATCCATTTGTAATAGATTATACAAAGCTTACAGAAAATAAACAGTTTTTTAGACTATAAGATTTGTGAAGATAGGGGCTGTGTTGATTTTGTTCATTTGGATATTCCTATTCCTAAGTAAGGTGTTTTGCAAATATGTATAAATAATTTTATCATATGATTTAGAGTTGCATGAAACGATAAACCATTACAGAAAGTCTTGTCTTTTTAATTTAAAGAACTGTAAAGTTATGAAGCTACAAAAAAATTTAATAAAAATTTTACTCCTTAAATGAAAATTTTTCATAGAAGAATTTAACGTAAGTATGCCATAATGCATTTTTTAAAAAAATAAATGTACTTGTATAGGTTCTGTTATGCCTAAATCTTGGTGGCTTACAGTAATAAAGGTTGTTTTCTAATTCACATCTATCATGGTTTACTTACAGCTCTGCTCCACATGTCTTCATTTTGCAACCCAGGCTGTTGAAGTAACATTTATCTGGAACATAAATGGTCATTTTGATACAGAGAAGAGAGACTTACACCACACACAGACTTTTTACTTTTTAAAAACAGCTTTATTGAGGTATAATTTCTTTTCCATAAATTCACCCAAGTTAATGATTTTTAGGAAATTTACGGAGCTATACAACTGATCACTGCAATCCAGTTTTAGAACATTTCATTTTTATCACTCCCAGGAAATCTCCAGTCCCCATTTACAGTGAACCCACATTTGTGCCCCCAGCCCTGGGGCAACCATCAATCTTTCTGTCTAAAAACCTGCCTTTTAGGGCTATTCTGTATTAAGGGGGCATACAATATGAATCTTCCATGTTTAATTCTTTCAGCCTGTCTTTGAGGTTCATCTAGGCCACAGTATGTATAGTAGTTTGCTTCCTTTTTAAATAATTTTCTGTTGTATGGATGTATCATATTTGTAGCTCTTCATCCTTTGATGGATATTTGTGTTGTTTCAGGTTTTTGGCTGTTGCCTGCGAAGCTGCTGCATACCTCAATGTACAAGATTATTGTGGACATGTTTTCATCTATCTTGGATAGATACCCAGGAGTAGCCTTGCTGGGTTGTAAGATAAATTCATGTGTAACTTTTTTAAGAAACTGCCAAACTTTTACAAAGTGACTAGCCATTTTACATTCCCACCACAAGTATACCAGGGTTCCACTTTCTTCCTGTCTTCACCAACAGTTGTTATTTTTTGCCTTTTTTATCCTAGCCATTCCAGTGGATATGGAGCGGTATTTTGTTGCAGTTTTTTGTTCAAATGACTAAGTCATTAAGCATCTTTTCAGGTGCTTACTAACCATCTCTTTGGTGAAGTATCTATTCAAATCCTTCACCAGTGTTTTAACTTGTCCTCTTCTTACTGAATTTTAAGTTATTTGTATATTCTGCATAAAACCTTTACCAGACCTATGACGGGCAGATTTTCCCTATTCGTAGCTTGTTTTTTCATTGTTTTGTGTTTTTTGAAGCCCCCCAAAATGTTGTTTTTACAAAATCCAATTTATCAACTACTTCTTTCTTTTATAAAGTATGCTTTGCTGTCACATCTAAGAACTCTGTGCCTAACCCAAGGTCATGAAGATTTTCCATTGAATCTTCCTCTAGAAGTTTTATAGTTTTAATACTTATATTTAGGTCTAAACTCCATTTTGAATTAATTTGTGTGTTTAGTATGAAGAAAGCTATGTCACTCTTCATTCTCCCTATTAAGTTCTAACAAGTCTGCCAGTCTATTGCTTGCCCTAACCTTTTTTTTTTTTAATGTTATATTAGTCACCGTACAGTACATCACTAGTTTTTGATGTAGAGTTCCATGATGCATTGTTTGTGTATAACAACCAGTGTTCCATGCAATCATGCCCCCCTCAATACCCATGAGTCTGCTTGCCCTAACCTTAATCACAACTTAAGGCAACCTGTGATCTTGTCCCTCCTAAATGTCACCAAGATCACTATTGTTTTTGACAGTGCCCTGGACATGGACAGTTTCCACTCTGTTCCATATCAAGTCAGTCCACTTGGGCTATGAAGATAATAGTGTTCATGGCCTGCCTGTCCTGGGGATGGTGTCGGAGCGTCTCCTGGCTAGAATGCCATTAACTCCATGGTACTTCCCAAGACTTGATAGTTTTTCTTGAATAGATACTTCTTAGTTGTATGCCTTTGGTTAATTTTCATAGTTAGAGTATTTTTTTTTCTAAGTGTCTAGATTTCTTGTTGCTTTTTGGGGGGAGGATTTGCCAAGCTACTCACTCTACCATTCTAGAAGTCCCAGTCTCTCGGAGGCGGTTTTCATAACATAGGATTTTAAATGCTTGGAAACATTATAAAATGTGTTATTTTTGTCTGGGTTACATGAGCCAAAGCAAGTACTATGGTCACTTCTTTGTGCAACAAAATAGGGCTGTGTAATCCTCCTCTAGCAGAACATCACAGAGATGATATGACGGGCAGTTTCTGAAAATGGTTCCTAATGGTCATGCCCTCTGGTACTCACACCCTGTGTCATCCCTTCCCTTAGAGTCTGGACTGGATTTAGTGACTGGCTCCTCATAAATAGAATTCAGCAAAGTAATGGGATAGACCTTCCATAATTATTACTTCTATCTTGCTAATACTCTTTCTCTTGGTGGCACTTTCTCATTCTTTCTCTTGCCTTCTTGGGTTGTTCACACTGATGAAGCAAGACGGCATGTTGGAGAAGCCTTTGTGACTAAGAAATGAGAGTGACCTCTGGCCAACAGCCTGCACAGAACTGAGAGCCTCCTACTAAGTCCCATAGCTAACAAGGAACTGGATCCTTCCAACCACCATTGAGTGACTGTGGAAGCAGTTTTGCCTTCAGTTGAATCTTGAGATGACTTTAGCTCTGCCTGACAACTTGATTGCAACCCAGTGTGAGACCATGGGTGGAAGACTCAGCTAAGCCATCACATTTCTGATCCATAGAAAGTGTGAGATATTAAGTGTTTATTGTTTTAAGCCCCTAAGTTGTGGGGATAATCTTTTATATAGCAATAGACAACTGATACAGAGGAGCTGAAATATTTGGTGAAGAATCAAATAATCTACCACAGTAAGCACATTAGGCACATAGATGGGTAAGTTGCTTTTTGTTTATATACAGGATACATGGATCAGTGCCTCTGAATGAATCAAATTTTATTCAGAGTGACTTTCCTTGGGTCTTATAATGTGACATTTGCCATGAATTCTTATTCTAATTTTATAAAATCATTAAATATATTAGAATCACATTCAGTATTTCCAGAAATTATAGAAATATTGCTAAGCCACAGCAAAGTAAGTCTATTTTTGTAAAATGAGATTAAGCAATTCGATTTCCTTAAGCATTGTTTATGTGAGTACTTTGATTTCTCATTGATATTTTATAAATGATAAATGTTTTGATAATTTCTTTTAAAATAGTGTATCAATGCTAAAGTTGATAAACCTTCAATTATATGAAAAAATATTCAGTTAAAAATATAAGAAGAGATTCTTCCAGAGAGTAGGTGGTATGGAAAAGGAGACTAAAAAGGGTAACTTGACAGTAAAGGAACCTGACTAATACTACCTCAAGCCAGGTAACCCAGCTTAACATCAATAGTGACAAATCATATTGGCAATATGTGCCCTTGATATGATGTGAGGAGACTATTGCTTAAGCTCTGTGGATTCCTTCCCCCAAACACATTACTCTAATGTAATCAATGATTAGAGAAAAACAACAGACCAATACCAGCTGAGAGACATTCTACAAATACCTGAGCAGTATCCTCAAAACTGTCAAGGTCATCAAACCCAAGGAAAGTTTGAGAAACCATCACAACAAGAAGAGCCAAAGGAGACGTGACTACTGATTATAATGTAGTATCCCGGAACAGAAAAAAGACTTAGGTAAAAGCAAAGGAAACCTAAATAAAGCATGGTCTTTAGTTAATGATGACATGCTAGTATTGGTTCATTAATTATGATAAATGAACCATACTAATATAAGATGTTAATAATCTTATAGGAAAGGAGTGAGACGCAAAGAAGAGCTCTATTATCTTCACGATACATTATTTAAATGTAAAACTTGACTACGATAAAAGTTTATTATAAAATACTAGTAGAAAGGTCTCATTTGTAATAACAAAAAATGTATAAAATTTCCCAAAATTAAAAAATATGCAGCTTCTAGATGAATAATTTTTCTAAATAAGAAGGTAAAAGAAGACTTAAATAATGCAGAGCATGTCATACTCCTGGGTCAGAGGAACAAATATCAAGATATCTTTTCTGCCCACATGTATTTATAGTTTCAAAATCATTCCAAATATACAAGTAATATTCTTCTTAAATCAGACGAAATGTCTTACCATTTAAAATAAACAAGCAAAAAGCTACATTTTAAAAATAAAATAAATGTAATGATTATCCAACCTGATTTTACAACTTATTATAAAGCTATATTTATTAAAATAGTGTAGCCCTGGTAAAATAATATGCTCTCCCTTTTTCTTTTAATATATACTTTCGATCATTTTGGTAGGCACTAAGAATAGCGTTGAGGAGGTCAAACATTATAGCTGCCCTCACAGAGTTTACAGTCTGTTTGAGAGGGTAGCTATTGTTTACAACAGTGACAACACAATTATACTGAGTTAGAGAAGACTAACTGGAGGAAATGGCAGTTCAGCGAAGACCTCAAGGATTTTAGATAGGTATGTTAGGTGGGAAAAGAGTTAAAAGGACCACAGTGGGCAAAGTAAACCGTCCATGTGAAGGCCATCTGTGGAAAGATGTGGAAAGATGCCAACTAAAAATAGAAACCAGTGGGGAGTGTGATGGGATAGGTAGCTAGTTAGGCAAGTTCCATACTGCATACCATCTTGTGAAGGATTTTATTTTTTACCCTGAGAACCATAGGAAGTCATTGGGGATTTTTAAACTGGGGAAAGATCCAGTCAGATTAACAAATGTAAAAAGATGTCTGTGATTTCCCTAAGAAAAGTAAATTACTATGGAGCCAGAAAAGTATGCTGGAAGATAGGACATTATTGCAATTGATGAGATTATAAAGATTTAACTATAAAGGCAAGAATAGAAAGATGATGGAGATTTGAGTGTGATTAAGAGAAATGGACAAATAAGAAGGTTATTTAGGAAAATTTAGCCTGCATTGTAGTAAGAGAAAATCTTTCAATGGATTTTAGCAATAAACAAACCCAAATAATTAGACTACATTAAAATTTATTTTTAATTTTGTACATAAAAAAATTTTAAGGACATGGTAAACAATTCAGAGAAAAAGTAATATTTATAATAAAATCAGAACAAGATGAATGCTATAAAGAAAAATAGACAAAGAACACTAACAGGCATTTTGTAAAATGAGATTTACAAACAGTTGAGATATATATAAGGTATTAAAACTCAGCAATGATCATTACTACCATAATCAATAACCAAAGAAATATAGGTTTAAATATAATTAAGTCCTAATTTTAATTCCTAGAATAGGCAAATTAAAAACAGTGAGACTTCCCAATGTTGATGAGGATTTGGAGAAAACAGTCATCTCAGAATTGTGTGAGTTCTGTTGAAAGTTTTAAATCAGAACTCTTTTTATAGAAGACATTTTGACCATGGATATGTATAAAGAGTTTTTAAAACATTCATATCTTTTAAACTCAAAATAATTCTGGGAATTTAACCTGAGGAATTAATCTGTGATGTGAAGAGTTATTTATGTAATAAAGCATATTCACTAAACTATTACTTATAATAGCAAAACCAAATTTAACAATATAAATAGCCAACAACAGGAAAATGTTTAATGCCAAGTGAGAAATTACTCGCAGTCACTGAAAATGATATGTTTGAAAAAATTTAATGACACAGGAAAATATTTAGAACCCAATTTTAAAAGATTAAAGAAAGTTATTACACAGCGTTACACAAGAATATCCCAAATACATAATGACTAGTTTATATCAGAAAGAATGCAAGAAGTTGGGTAAGTGGAGATGAGAGCTGTAAACACTCCAGTGTTCAAGGAAAGACCTTGAATAAAAATACAAAAGTTGTAAGTGTAGAATACACTCTGATTGAAGAAAGCAGTTCAGTTTGCTGGAGTATGAAGATGACTAATTGAAAAGATTGTAAAATGATATTAATATTAATTTTAAATTGATGATTTTTGTGGTTAACCTGGAATAGTGCTGGTGAAAATCAAGAAGGAATGTTGTTTGTTACAGGTATTTAGGAGGTAAAATCAATAGGATTTAGCGAACAGATCTATAGACACTGGGAGCTGGAGGAATATTTAGAAGGTGATTAGAAGGGTGATGCCTTAGCCTATTTGGGCTGCTATAACAAAATACCGTAGACTGGGTGGCTAATAAACAACAGAAATTTCTTTTGGTTCTGCAGGCTGGAAGCCCGCTATTAAGTTGTCAGCAGGTTTGGTGTCTGGTGGGAGATCTTTCTCGGTTCATAGACTTTGATTTCTCACCGTGTTCTCACCTGGAAAGGAAACAACCGAGCTCTCTGGGTTCTCTTTTGTAAGGGCTCTCATGCCATTCTAGAGGGCTTCACCCACCTGACCCTAATCATGTCTGAAAGGCCCCATCTCCAAGTAGCATTGCACTGGGGATTGGGTTTCAATATGGATTTTGGGGAGATACAAACATTTGTTCTATAGTTGATGGTATTGCTATCCATGAACATGGAGGAGAGTTGGCTTGTTGTTGGGGGAAGTTGATGAGTATTTTTAGACATTTTGAATTAGGTATGCTAATGGAGAACACCAATGGAGATCTCCATCATGCAGTTGGAAATGAAGGGTTTGGCTATGAGACAAGTGGTACGAGGAATAAAGGTACCCTCCCTCTCTTCCCAGTTTACCAGTGAAGCCTGGGAAGGATTGGAGTTGGCAAGGAATCAGCATGGAAGAACAAAAGTGATATCAGAACCTATGAAATGGACTACTTTTAAAGGTAGGAGGGAAAAGAGAAATAGAAGGGAAAGAATATCAGAAATCCGAGGTCAGAATAGTGTGGAGAGAGCTGTGTCTGAGCCTGGGCTTCTGTCTACAACATCTAGAATTGGGGTCTGGTTAGATCAAGGAATTGAGGGAGAAAAATGGAAAAATAAATAGTATTTTATGTATTGTAACACTTAATCTGATAGTGAGTATGATATAGGATGAAAACAGAGTGGACAACAGATGTTCTAAAAGTTGCTATTAAAGAAATACACCAATAAATAAGCTTTTATATTTTCCTACAATTCCTAGTTTCTCTCCTATATCATCTGAGTTATTTTCTCAATCTAAGTCAATAGTGTATGGCATAAATATTTTTGGGGAGGCAAATATGAGAGAAGGGACAAGGAACAGCCCTACTTAGCTAACATATTTCATCTGTAAAATAAAGATAATAATATTAGTCATCAGCTGATCTCAGAGGATTGTTATGTGAGTTAATTGAAAAGAACTCTGTTGCACTGCACGAATTTAAAAGCTGCAGTAATGTACAACAGAATTAATATTTAGGGATTTGGGGGGGCTTCTGGACTTATGCTAGTAAAATTGTCATTTCTTTAACTAAGCCATAAATATCTATTTTTTGCTCTATGTTCAGTAAACAAATGTTCTCATATTTCTTACACTTATAAATTTACTGTGATTTTGCCTTCTGTGAGATGTTTGCATTTATCTTATTTTTGCCCGCTTCTGCTCTGGCAAATACGTGCCAAATAAAATGTTAGTATCAGCAAACAAACATTTTTGTTGGGTGTGTCCTCACTGTCCAAATGTTTGTTTTTACCCGTAGCTATTTGTTTCTAGAGCTTTCATGAAACCTGCATTTGTTTTTGAACCATCCCAACAGCTCAGATATTCCTGACTGGATTTCCTTAGGTCACCTTCGACTCAGCACTTCTTTCTTACGAATTCTCCTGTTGGCCAGAATTTTTTCTGAGGCTTCAGTAGTCGCCTAGTAGGAATGCTTGTAAAAACATTTGTGGATAGCCCAAACATTTTCAATAACATTTGCTTGGAAAAATTTTACTGGCAGTCAGGACACATTATTTAAACATATTTCAAAATATTTATGCCTCCCTGCAATACTTTGGTGGTGTCTGTATAGCAAGGCTGAATTGATGGTTTTCTAGTTAAGTCTTTTTGTTTGTTTGTTTTTGGTCATTCATAATGGTTGATTGATGAGTGTTTGATAGAATTTCCATGCCATCCGATTTGATTAACTCTCGAGTAGGGTGGCTGTGACAACAAGGGGTGTTTGAACTTTCTTCCTTCTCAGAGAAAGGAACTGTCATGAACAAATTAGATTAGCTTTACTGTAATCTCTTCAGATGCTTGAATCCCAGTTGTTATTTTAGCTCTTTCCTTCATCTCTTTCCCAGCAGTAATTTAGGAAACAGTAGATTTGTTAGGATGATTTTGGCATTAGGATTTAGTAAAAGGAGCAGTTTTAGTGAGACCTATAGTTCCTATATAGGATTTACATCACTTTTTTTTTTTTTTTAAGATTTTATTTATTTATTTGACACAGAGAGAGAGAGAGAGATCACAAGTAGGCAGAGAGGCAGGCAGAGAGAGAGGGGGAAGCAGGCTCCCTGCTGAAAAGAGAGCCCAATGCGGGGGCCGATTTCAGGACCCTGAGACCATGACCTGAGCTGAAGGCAGAGGCTTTAACCCACTGAGCCACCCAGGTGCCCCAGGATTTACATCACTTTTTAAAGTTTCCTGTTTCATAACTATATCTAAATGAAGAAACAAAATGAATACTTTATGTGTGTGTTTATGTGGAACAGCTAAAACAAGAATTTAGTGTATGTGTTATTAGTAGGGTTCCTTTTTGTGTTTTTTAAAAAATAAAGAGGGAAATCTAAGTCTGTGATTGTATCTTGATTTTAGATCATGCAGATCTGCAGAAGAAAAAAATAGGGCATATTAACTTTGTTGATATAACAGGGGATGATAAGGCCATATACACTTAAAAGGCCTTAGTAAGTATATCTTTTACAACCAAATTATGGGGTTTTAATTCATGAAAGGCACCTCTCTGATTTTGCCTATCTTCATGTTGCTAGGTCCACTTTCTGCATATCTTTTCTTGCATCTCTCTGTTCTGGATTTTTGTGTACAGATTTTTTCTTTTTTTTCCATGAGTTCATGCTATCTTTTTTTAGGTGACTTTCTCACTCTGTACTGCTGTGTGTATGCATCTATCACTCTCTGGCCCTATGCATGTGTGCCTGCTCTACTTTTTCTTTGGGTGTCTCCATTTACATTTGGTCTCCATCTGTGCTTTATCAGTGCGGCTTTTCACACGTCGCTGTATCTGTGTGTCTGTGTGTCCTTGTAGATTGACAGAAGTTTGTGTTCTCGATTTCTATGCCCGTTTCAATGCATCCCTCTGCTTATATGACTTTGTTCTCCTCTCTCACTTTCTTTTTCTGTGTTTCATTTTATGTAGCTTTTTTAACTTTTATTTGATTTCAGTTTGTTACAAATAACTTGTCTTTTATGATTTATATGGTATTATACTTACTAATTAGGAATTAAAATTTCCTGTTCCATGCCATTAGAAAAATGAACAGACAGTACATAAAAGAAATAAGTGGGCTAAAAATTTATAAAATGGATATATTATCATTAGTAATTAGGTACATACAAATTTAAATAATGAGATTATATTTATTGGTTATCAGAGTGACAAAGATACCCATTGTGGGAGAATAGTCAGTTATAAATTATAATGGCATTGGATCAACATTTTAGGAGGACAATATGTATTAAGGTTTTAAAGATACATAAACTTTGATTCAGCAATTCCATTTTAGTAATTTGTCCCCTCAAAAATCAGACTACTGGGGCACCTGGGTGGCTCAGTCATTAAGCATCTACCTTCAGCTCAGGTCATGATCCCAGCATCCTAGATCAAGCCCTGTATCTCTCCCACTCCCCCTGCTCCTGTTCTCTCTCTTCCTGTGTCTCTCTCTGTCAAACAAATAAATAAAATCTTTAAAAATATTAAAAATTTAAAAAAACAGACAATTGTGTAATGGTTTATTTCAGAATTGCTTTTAGCACTACGAAATTGAAAGTAAATGACCATTAGCAGGGGATTGGTTAAATGAATTATGACACATCAAATACAATAGAATATTAGATTTCTATTGCTACAGAAAAATCCTGTGGTATATTGATAACTGGAAAATAATCAGTTTCAAAAAAGTGTGTGAAAATGTACACATTGTAGATGCATTTATTTATTCAAACTATATATATTCACACACACATATATAGAGAGAGAGAGGAAGATAGTGAGAGACAGTATGTACTTTCTTTTTTTTTTTTTTTAAAGATTTTATTTATTTATTTGACAGACAGAGATCACAAGTAGGCAGAGAGGCAGGCAGAGAGAGAGAGGAAGCAGGCTCCCTGCTGAGCAGATATCCCAATGCGGGGCTCCATCCCAGGCCCCTGAGATCATGATCTGAGCCAAAGGCAGAGGTTTTAACCCACTGAGCCACCCAGGCACCCCGACAGTATATACTTTCTATGTGCTAAGCACTGTTAAGGAACTATAGAAATATTCATATTATTTTATATGGGGTATAAGATAATGAGAGAACTTCCATCTTCTTTATTGTGGATTTAAGAAGTATGTGTGATAAAAAATAATGAAGTTGCATCAATTTTTTTGAAGAGTTTTCTTAAATTTTTAAAAAGATGAATACTTGTCTACTTTAAAATATTAAATTAATATTTTCTTTTCTGGTTTTCCTTACTTTTTTCTCCCTCCCCAACAACTGTGGATCAGTGATCCTCTATAAAAAGTGATCCCCAATCCTGGCCAAGACATTATTCTTTGGTGTTCTGGAAGTGCTATGCCTTGGCACATATTGTCTTAATGGGTTATCAAGAAGAAATATCCATTTAAAGACTTTGGAAAAATAGGGGAAAAAATTAAGCCATGCATTTGTCAAAATGTCATTCCATTATGAAGCATGGAGAGTCTGAGCAAATAGAATGTGAAACAATAAAGGTGAACTCTGCTTGGTCATTGGAAGTTGACACTAACATCAATGGAAAACCAATTGCTTAATTGCTGAATTGCAAAATCTAATTGCTTAATACAGTAATTTTCCATCTTTAGAGTGATAAGACTCACCTATTTTAAATGCAGACTTGGACCCCACCCTCAGAGATTCTGATTTAGTAGGTCTGGTTCTGTAGTTTAATAAGCTTCCCAGGTGATTCTAATATAAAAGATTTAAGGGTCACATTTTAACAAACAGTGCTATGAGTAAGTTTTAATAGTTAGTCTACTCTAAAAAGTTGACATATTTTCTTTAAGTCATATCTACTAGATATATTTCTAAGATAAATTTTTGGGCATGATTATTTAAGGGATCATGCAAGTTGTTTAAGGACTATGAGTTCATAAGAAGGTTACATTCCATTTCAAGATCTGTTGGCTTTCTGGACCACAATTCTGAGCCAAAATTTTAATGACCTGCCAATGTTTACTTCCCTCAAATAACAATTGTCATGCCTTTCCCTCAAATAGCATTAATATTTATAGGTTTCCTCTCATTCCTATTATTCTTTTTTTTTTTTTTTTTTTAAGATTTTATTTATTTGTTAGAGAGAGAGAGAGATATACAGAGCGCAAGCACAGGCAGACAGAGTGGCAGGCTAGAGACAGAGGGAGAAGCAGGCTCCCTGCCGAGCAAGGAGCCCGATGTGGGACTCGATCCCAGGACGCTGGGATCATGACCTGAGCCGAAGGCAGCCGCTTAACCAACTGAGCCACCCAGGCATCCCTCATTCCTATTATTTTTATAATCGGTAGATAGTGTGAGTTTTCAAGAATAATGTCAAAAGTATGACAAAATAATATAAATTATAGAACATTACAAATGCAGAATTCTGATCAATGAAAGAAACTATATGGTGTAAATAAAACACTCATTCAGAGCACATGGACACAATCAAGATATCAAATCTATGAGTCTTATAGGACTGAATGATATATAAAAAATATATGGATCACCAGAGTAGAAGTTTGCCTGAAAAGTAATTCTAAACTTCCTGGAAAGGAGGGTCATGAGATGTATAGCTAGAACTTTATCATGTTTCTACAAGATATAACCTACCTACCTGTATATAATCAAGGTGTACACTAAGCATACAATTTAACTGTTTATGATCATTTAATACAAAACCATTTGTAATTCTATTTTTTTAAAGTAGGCTCCACACTCAGCATAGAGCCCAGTGTGGGGCTGGAGCTCATGACCCTGAGATTAAGACCTGAAGACCTGAGCTGAGATCAAGTGTTGGACACTTAACCGACTAAGCCACCCAGGCACCCCTGTAATTCTTTTTTCTTTCTTTCTTTCTTTTTTTTTTTTAGAGAGATAGAGAGCACAGGTGGGGTGGGGAGGGGTAAAGGGAGAGGGAGAGAGAATCTTACACAGACTCCATGCTCAGGACTGAGGACAATGTGGGCTCTCAGGACCCTGAGATCATGACCTGAGCTAAAATCAAGAGTTGGACAGTCAACCAACTGAATAGAAATGGGTAGGAATCAAACGAACTTTCCTCAATGTAGCTGATATATGAAACACCTGACCAGTTCAGATAATCATTTAGTTCTGTGAATCACTTGGAAATCTTGTTAAATGAAAATTCTGAATGATAGTCTGTAGTGTGTGACCGGAGATTCACATACCAAATAAGGTCTTGGTCAAAGGACTACACTTTTAATAGCAACGATTTAGTCCAACCTTTTGTTTAATAGATGGAGGAATTGAATGTGGGAAGACATGGCTTTGCAAGGCATTACTAGTACCCTGGTGGACTTAAACTCATTGAACTGAATGGTATTAATGTTATCAAACTTTTACCACAAAGGTGAAGCCTTGTACTGCCCTTCTTGAGTTGAGATTTCAACTTTTTCTTTCATTCTGTGAGAGAACCAAAGTTTTCTTTCAATACATTTCCTCTCTTTGTTTGCATTTTCCAGGAACAGTTGCTGATGCCTGCAACCAAAAGAATATAACTATTACAGGCTTTATGTTGGGACTTGTATTGCCAAGAAACACCATATTTACATCACAGGGAAATAAATTCTTCCCTGAAAGCATTGTAACATATATTTCCTTGAAAGTTTATACCAAACTACTGGTGACTCTCAAATATCTCTAGCAGCATGACTCTTCCCTCATCTTCTAGGCTCTGTCCAACTTCCTAATTGATATCTTCATCTGAATGTCTAGTAGGAATCTCAAAGTTAACATCTTCAAAATCCAAAATTGAGCCTCCCAAACTTGATTTTCCTATAGCAAATGGCAAACCTTTTCATGCAGTTGCTCAGGTAAAAATCTAGGAATCATTCCCAGTTTCTTATGTTCCCTTCTTATGTTCAATACACTAACAAGTTCTGTCAGTTCTGCCTTAAAAATCCAGCTAGAAATCAATCACTTTTCATCTCAAACACTTTTCATCTCATGCTAGTCTAAACGAGTACCATCTTTCCTTGGTCAACTGCAAAGGATTCCTAATCCTTCTTATTGCTTCCACTCTACTTTTTTCCACACAGCAGCCAGAGTAATTCTTTTCAAATGTATACCAGATCATGTTACTTTCATGTTCAGACTGCTCAGTAGCTTCCTGTCTACAGAACATAAAATCCAAACTCCCTAACATGATCTACATAGCCTTATGTGATCTGACGCTTTACTAAATCTCTCTTACTTCATCTTGTTTCACTTTCCTCTGTGTATACACTGCTTCAGCTATACTTCTCTCCCTAATAACTTTTCACTTAGAATATAAGTCCCAAGGATAAGGATTCTGTTTACTCACTTGTTGTATTCCACTTAGAATAATGCTTATCATAGACTAGATTTCAATTACTAGTTCTTGAATGAATGAATGAATAAATATATAATCAATAAAATCAATTAGGTGCAGTAAACAAGATAGACCCAATTACTCGAACTCTGGTAGGAAATGAGGGTTTGGTCACAGAAGTGAGACAGGATCTCAGTTATTACTACTAATTTACTACTACTACTTATACTGCTAACCACTTATGCCACTAATTACCTATACATTAAATTACCCCCAATTTCAGAGTTCAAGGCCCTTCCCAAAGAACTTAGGACCAAACTAGTAGTAAAGTAGGTTGGCTGTCACCTGAGCTTCTTGATTTTTCCCAGCCAGAAGAGAACACATCTTGGTGGCCTTCAAGTGACCGTAGCAGAGTATAGAAGGGAGATATCAAGGCAAGCAGCTAGACAGATGATTGTGTTGTTGTGGACTAAATATTTGTGTCCTCCAAAACTTGTATTTTGAAATCTTATCCCTCAATATGATAGTATAAGAATGTGAGGTCTTTGAAAAATAATTAGGTTTTGAGGATGGAGGCCTCATGCTTAAGATTGGTGCCCTTGTAAGAAGTAGGGTAAGAGCCTGTATGGGAGGATATGAAGGGAAGATAGCCATCTGTAAACCATTAAGTGGCTCTCAGCAGAACTGAAAATGCCTACACCTCGGTCTTGGATTTTCCAGCCTCCAGACTGTGTGAAATAGAAATTTTTGTTTAAGCTACCTAGACTATGGCAATTTGTTATAGCAGCCTGAGCAAAGATACTTGCTTTCACTGTAGAGAGTTATTATGGATACCTTGTGTACCTTCAGTAAGGAAATAGAATGGATAGGGGCACCTGGGTGGCTCAGTGGGTTAAAGCCTCTGCCTTTGGCTCAGGTCATGATCCCAGGGTCCTGGGATCAAGCCCCTCAGCATGGAACCTGCCTCTCCCTTTCTCTGCCTGCCTCTCTGCCTACTTGTTATCTCTGTCAAATAAATAAATAAAATCTTAAGAAAAAAAATAGGATAGCTTGCAATATATCAGTTAGCCAAATGAATTGTTTATCATTCATTTTTAAACCTGTTCTCAGGAGGGAAATAGAGACACCAAAACATTCATAAAAACTTTATATAAGGGACCTGTATTTGAGAGATCTTATAATTAAAAGATGTGGGAGTGTTCACAAGGACAAAGGAAAAAACAACGAACAGAGATTTTCTTTTTAATCACTCAACACATTCTGCCATAGAAAGGCAGCATTTTAATTTCTGTGAAGTAGTATATGTGAGTTCTATAGGCATGTAAGTATCTTCTAGTCCTTTGCCTTCATTTACTCTGGGATATGAATTGCTTACTTGCTTTCTCAGTCTTGTCCAGTTGCAAGCTCTAATGCCCTTTCTCTAATAGTCTCAATTCTGCAACAACCTGAGCCAGTGGAAACCAGACTTAATTGCTTAAATTAACAAGTGAATAAGGTCTGGAATAGTCTGTGGCCTTTAGTCTGAATTTTAGTATCCCGGGCAAAGCTTATTTGCCACCTGCTTTTGCAGTGAGGGGCAATCTGCCCAGTAATGTTCAACATATGTAACTAGTCCATATGCCAGGGTTTCAGCTTCCTTTTTGGTGTGCAGTCCAGCTTCCTGCTGGGACGGTAGCCTTAGCTTAAAATCTATACACCGTTTACCCGGTGCTCTGATTCTCTTTCTTTTTTCTGTTAATCTGCTTTTCCTGTGGGCTGGCCCTTGTTTTTAGGCCCTCTTTCAAACTGGATTAACCTAACTACAACCAAAATATTTCCCCAGTGATTCAGAGACTCTCTGTATAGTTCCCTGTCTTCCTAGGAGTCCCCTAAGCGTATCGGCATCAGCCAGGACTAGGTTCGAATTTATACTCCTCTTTGAGACCAGTCCTACTGCCATCTTAATTCCCTTTGCCCAGTTCTCTGCTCTGGCTAACTCTTTCATTGCCTTTTTCTTGCTATTTAGAGAATTGCATGCCTGAGCACAGAGTCTATGTGGGTTGGGACACATTGCTGAAGGTCTGAGAAAGAATGAGATAATGATGTGGATGGAACTAGAAGGTATCATGCTTAGTGAAATAAGTCAATCAGAGAAAGACAATTATCATATGATCTCCCTGATATGAGGAAGTTGAGAGGCAACGTGGGGGGTTTGGTGGGTAGGGAAGAAATAAATGGAACAAGATGGGATCGGGAAGGAGACAAACTATAAGAGATTCTTAATCTCACAAAACAAACTGAGGGTTGCTGGGGGTGGCGGGTAGGGAAAGTGTGCTTGGGTTATGGACAATGGGGAAGGTATGTGCCATGGTGAGTACTGTGATGTGTGTAAACCTGGCGATTCATAGACCTGTACCCCTGGGGGTAATAATATATTATACGTTAATAAAAAAATTTTATTAAATTAAAGAAGAAAAGAATGAGATAATGAAGACGCTTGCGAATGCTGCTGTGTTGCGGGACTGAACCTCTTACACAACTCTTGTGTTCTGGGGAAGAACACTGATGGAAATGAAAGCTTTATTTGGCTCTGTGAGGACTTCTAAAAGTCCAAGCCTTTACCTGTTGGTTTCCTACAAGTGAGACAGTCACAACAGAGATAAGATTTCTACTCTCAAACATGTAGAATAATAATGCTGATTTATGGAAGGGCTAGGAATCTCCCAGTTGAGATAAAGGCATTCTTTTTTCTCTCACAGAGGACTTGAGACTTTTCTTACTTGGAGATTACAGGATTGGAATCCTGTTCTAGCGAATGCAGCCTCACTAATTTATTACCAACTTTAACAAAAATGAGATGATAGACAGGGCAGAGATAGACATTTGTCATAGAAGGAAAGACTACTATTGAGTTGCTATGTAGACAATTCCAGGATGTGTATGAAACCTGTGTGGATTAGGATATCAGCAAAGGGTAAATTTAATAATTCAAATGGAAATAATTAGTTGATAAGACAGTATAGTATTCCTCAGTGGATTGCTTGGTCAATATGCTTTTACAATTTTGACTGAACTGTTAAAATGTTCTCCATAGAGGAAAATAATCTTTTAATGATGGATTTTAAGAAATTACTGTTATCAGGGAGTATCTGTCACTGCTAATCAAATTAAGAACAATTTGGAAGGCTATGTCTACTCTCTGGAATAATGACAAGTGGGAGATAGATATCAGGTATCAGTGTAGAGAAGTTTTTCCAGAATAGTGCCTAAGGATTTGAGCAGGTAAGTTACCACCACTTTTATACAAGCCAGAAAATGTGGAAACATGTAATCTGGTTACTAAGAAGATAAACATGTATCTCTGGGATTTTATGATGACATAGACTGTATACATTTTATGGGATATAGGCCAAAAGGTATCCTGTAGTGTGGCTAAGGTTTTCTTATTTCATTATCAGAAAGTGGAATAAGCACAATATTCCATCAAGCTACATGACCCTAGTTGTTCAAAAAGTGTTTTAAGAAATATGTTCTTTCATTCATTCAACTTGTATGGATAAGGTAGTTACTATTAGGAACTGTATGATTTATTTATTTATTAATTTATTATTTTTATTTTATTATTTATTATTTATTTATATTTATTTATTTTTTATTTATTTATTTTTACTTATTTTTAAAGATTTTTTTTTATTTGTTTGAGGAAGAGAGAGAATGAGAGAGCACGAGAGGGCAGAAGGTCAGAGGGAGAAGCAGACAACCCCTGGAGCTGGGAGCCCAATGCAAGACTCAATCTCAGGACTCTGGGGTCATGACCTCAGCTGAAGGCAGTGGCCCAACCAACTGAGCCATCCAGGTGCCCCTGTATAAGACACTTTATACAAAGGGAAACAAAATAGTTATGGTTCCCGACAGCTCACTAATTATAATCCAGTGGGTATTTAAGACACAATAGAATACAGTAATTATAGTTGCAAATAGTGTTAAGAGGTCAAGACAGCAGTCTATTAGAAAAGCAATATGGTCTTATAACTTTGATTTTGTGAGGTAGGGGGCAAGGAAAGCCTCTGATGAAGGATATATAAGTTAGGAACTGAAAGATGCAGAAGTTAACCAGATAGAGTGGAGGCAGGAGGGATTCAGGCTGGAAAATCAGCCTGATGGAAAGCTCTGAGGCAGAGGAGAGGGCTTAGTGTGTTCGAGGAAGTGAAGGGTCAGTGTACTTTTGGACAGAGAATGGGGGTGATAATCGTTCCAAATATGGTTGGAGATGCAGGCATCTCTGATCCTTACAGAGCTTTATGGCTGTGATAAGAAGTTTGTATTTTAAACACAATAGGAAGCTAATAAAAGGCAGGCTGATTTGTGGATGGGAAATCATACCGACCTCATCCCTCTACCACATGCGGTACTCAGTCCTACCCGCAAAAGGCAGATTAATTTAGAATGGAATAAATTTACTGAATTGTGAACTAAAGACCAAAGTAGAGCAATGCTTTATAGTGTGTGTCCTGCTGTTTCCTTGTTTCCTTTTAGGGAATCCATTATATTTGGCATCAGACCTACATAGTAGGTATTTCCGAATATATATATCTATGTATTTGGCAACATGTTAGTTTGTTTCCTCCAAGACACAGAGGACAAGAAGGGATTCCTTAAATGTATTTAATTAGGGAAATGGCTGATGTGAGAAAATGGTGGAGGAGCAAGCTATCACAAAAGATGCAAGTCCGACTCTTATGTGAAGGACAAAAGGAAAGAAGTTTGTTGAAAGCATCCTAGATGGCAGAACATCCTAAGCAAGGCCCACTGAGGGGTTCTAGAGCCAAAGTTGGCTTGCAGATGTAGGAATGGACTTGTTAGTATTCCTACCTGTTCAGTGTGGCTGGAAGGAGCCCTTGGAAAGCATGGCCTCAGGGCAACCACGGAGGTGGATCTCAAAACATTGCAGGGGGAACCTTGGTGGGTTACATGTGCTACAGTTGGAGGGGGAGGACTGTGAGTCACATCTGAAGTCGACCACAGACACAGAATTTCTTTTACAATTTGAGAAGATGCTCCAAGAATTTAAAGAGGATCTATAACTTTTATAAAGTAATGTTCAAAGTGGTCTAGATCTCTGAGAGAGTAATGTAGTGCTAAATGATGCAAAGTGGTCATGCCTGACTAAATTAATTTTTTTAAATGAGAAAGAGGAGAAAGAAAAGATTATAAAGTAAAAGGTTTCCAAACACCTGCAAAACAAATATCAGTAATTATACACATATACTTTTGAAGAAGAAATAGTAATGTTATTAAGTAAAGTAACTGAATTTTAGGGTTTTTTTTTTTTTTTTTAGTCCTCAAATAATGGAACAATTGATATTATGTAATACAAAATATGTAATACAGAAATGCTGTGCTTAGCACATACAGAAAGTGAAAATGTCAAGAAAATCTATACATGGACTAAAATAAAGTATAAGGACTATTATTATAAATAGATCAAAAATACATTTTGGTTTATAAAAACTAAGTAATGGAAAAAAAAAAAACAGAACAGGAGAGGAAGGAAGGAAGAAAGGAAATAGAAAGAAACTAGAAAGCTTGACCTGAAGATAATTGGGAATACTGGAGGAAGAAAAACAATTTTAGAACATGGAAACTGTATTACAAAATCAACAGATGCCATTTTATAAAAGATATCTCAAGATTTGAGTTCTAATCAGAAGATATTCTCAACAAAAGACTTTCTACACATTCAGTTGTGTTTTTTTTTTTTTTTTAAGATTTTATTTATTTATTTGTTAGAGTGAGAGAGAGCATGCACAAGCAGGGGTAAAACCAGGTAGAGGGTGAAGTTGGCTCCCCGCTGAACAAGGAGCCTGACAAAGGATTAGATCCCAGGACCTTGAGATCATGACCAGAGCCAAAGGCAGCTGCTTAACTGACTGAGCCACCCAGGCATACTTACACATTCAGTTCTTATATCTTTAGTATTTAAAAGTTGTATTTCAATCTGCTAAGTAGACAAAACTATATAGATACAAAGATTACAATAGTTTTTAATCTCATTCTTAGAGTAAAGGGGGAGGAAATACATGAAGCTTCATTTTTCTTAGGTAATTTTAACTAAATTAACTTTTTGTTCTGAAGATAGAAAGAATATTTTATTCCAGAGATATATGAAATAATTTTCAACAAAATCCCAGAGCCAAAAAGATCAGTTTAAAGAAAAATAGAAACTTGAGACCAAATCAAAGTTGTTTTTAAGGTGATTTGAATATTGATATTAATTTTTCAATTGCTTTATCATTAGAAATTTAAGAAAGAAATTTTCAGAAAAAGTTGCCAATTTCCAAAATATAAGAAGAGAGAATGTGAAAAGAAATTATAAACTCTGTCTTTTAGAAAGTAACTAAAAGTTACTAAGTTCATAAATTTGAATATATAAATTATTTAGTTACTATTATATTGACTCTATTAAACCTTGGTAAAAGTTGAGAAATTAATCATTTTAAAATATAGTGAATGGTTACATAGTTCTTAGTATGTGCCAAGTCTTGTTCTAAGTTCTTTACAAATGCTAACTGTCTTAATCTGCAGATAGCCCCATGAGATAGGTTCTAATATTACCCCAGGTGCACAGGTGAGGAAATGGTTACGCACTTTTACATCAGGTCACATAGTTGATAAGTGTCAGAGCTAGCATCTGAACCAGGCAATCTGTTTTGTTCTTTTACTCTGCTAGACTGTCATCTTAATTTGGTGATAATGTTTGCATAGGGTTAAGCTAAATAAGTCTCAGCATATAACATTTTTTTAAAAAAATAATAAAAAAAAATACATGGCGTGCCTGGGTAGCTCAGTTGGTTAAGCATCAGACTCTTGGTTTGGACTCAGCTCATGATCTGGGGGTGGTGAGATGGAGCCCCAAGTCAGACACCAGCCACAGCAGGGAGTCTGCCTGAGAGTCTTTCCCTCTGCCCCTCCCCCACACTTATGGGTGTGCTTGCATGCTCCCTCTTTCTCTCAATTAAAATAAATAAGAATCTTTCAAAATTCACCTTTTTTGTTTTTTAATGGCAGCTTTTAAAAAATGCTTATTGTAAGTGCTTTATCATGCATTATCTCATTTAAGTTTTAGAACCACCACCATTAAAAATTTACCATTACTATCTTAATTTGCAGATGAGAAAAAAGTCCAGAAAAATGACTTGTCTGAGATCACAAAGAAGTAACACTGAAAATTGTACTCAAGCAGTTTGGTTGTAGGACTAGCGTTTTAAACAATGGGCTATACTGCTTCTTTGATTGTAATATTAACATTTTCATTGTACAAAAACAATGTTAACTGAAGAATGTAATAATTCTTCTTAGCTTCCTGGAGGATATGTGATTTTCTGAAAATTTAACCTGAAACAAATAAACAAATCTATATCTGTGGAGAGTAGATGCCCGTTGTTTTCTTCAAATAACATTTGACTCAGTTGAGAGCTCTGTGTAAGGTTAATCTTTGGTAAAAATCTTTTAGTTATGTAGTCTAGTTCACCAATTGAATAATCCACACACTAGTTGGTGAATTTGTGTTAGATATGTTGAATTTGAAGGCATTATAGGATATCTACGTTGAATCATTCTAGAGTGTTCTGGGGGAAAACATACTCAGAGTTTAAGATCAAGATTATAGTTCATAAGGTTGGCATTACCCAAGGAAGGAGGGAATTTCCCCAGCCAAAGGCTGAGAACTATCATATCCTGGTTCCTTAAAACGTTCAGATTACATGCTTTATTTTATACAGAACTATATCCTTAGGCTTCTCTGAGACTTGCTTTGTATTAGCCACGGGGAGAGGAAGAACTCTCCAGATTCAGGTGGGAAATATGGAACCAAATGACTACTCAGTATTAAAGGAGAAAAGGACTTTGTTATGGGTAAGCAAACTTCAAGTGTCTTTTTATAAAAGGTACTGACAGCATCCATTCAAAAGTATGTTAGGTTATAAGGGAACATATAAGTAAAAATATTGTTTCTATGAAGAAGTTATAGCAGTTTCCTAGGAGATACAGATATTAAAGATCATTTTCAGCTGTGACTGACATTTTTAGAACTTGTGACATAAAGGTCTAATGATCATGGAGGGGCTGATTTCCTCATGAGTAGGTGTTCTGGCGCTTTGGGTCTGGAATGCAAGAGATGAAGATGCAGACCAGAGAAGGATTATCATAGAGGTGATGGTTAAAAGCACATCAATTAATAAACTAATCCAGGTAAGAGTGATCAGTGGTTCAGTTTGGGCTGCCATTAGGATCATCTGGAGAACTTTTAGAAAGTGCTGAGGCAAGTCTCACTACCAGAGATTCTACCTTAGTTGGTTTTAGGGGCTGGGCATCAGATTTTCATAATGTTCTCCAGGCGATTATAGTATGCACTCAGATTTGAAAACTTTAGGAGAGGGAGAGATGGGAGAGATGAACTAACAATAAGTTGCAGTGATGTAGAATGTATTAGGTAAAATTTTGGCCCCCATGCTAACCTTTACCACCTGGGGTTACTCTTGTGAATTTTTTACCTTCGGTAGCAAAAATGGATTTTGAAGAAGTAATTTTGGTTCTTAATCAGGGGTCTTAATATAGGGAGCTTATCCTGATATCCAGGTAGACCTAATCTAAATATAGGTGCCCTTAGGAAGAGAGAGCATGCTCTTTCTGGTAGAAGGGAGAAGTTAGAGGAGAAGTTGGATGCTTCAGGTCAAAGAAGCATTAGAAATTCCCATGTGGGTATAAGGATGACGGGGCTTGTTTTAGTTAAGAAAACAGGGAACTGAGTCCCTCCAGCCACAAGGAATTGAATTCTGCCAACAACCAAAATGAGTTTGGAAGTGGAATCTTCTGAGCCTTCAGGTAAGAGTTGAGCCTGATCCCTGGTTTCTGCCTTGTGAGGCCCTGAGCGAGAATCCTGGTGAGCTCTTCTGTGCCAAGACCTCTGACCCACTCATTGTGAGGTAATAAATGGCTGTTTTAAGCAGCTAAGTTTGGAGCAATTTGTTGTGACAGCAATGGAAAACTAATACCCAAAGGAGAACCCATAGTATCTAATATCACAAAAGTCAATGTAGAAAGAAAAGATGTTGTATTTGACCATTTAGAAGTTGTTGACATTTGAGAAAGTAGTTCCCCTTAATAATTAAGGTATGCTTGTGACCAGGGCTTGTTCTGGTAACTGCCATGGCTTGTATAACCTGGATTTGAGATACAATTCAATACCCAATTCAATACAATTCAATACAATATGAATTACATTTTGTAGAATTTTATTTTTTCTAACACACTTAAAGCATTTCAGTTGGGTACTGGGTCTTTTCACAATTAAAGTGGTCTCCGCTGTAGCAATATCCATTCTTACTGTGGCATTTTGCTGTGCAACTAGGGTCTGGAGGCAGGAATGGGGACCGAATGTGGTGATGGAAGGCAGGGGAAAGGAGCTAAGGATAGAAGCAAATCTTTAGGAGTGAGGACAGGACACAAAGGAAGACTGTCAACCCAAATTTGTCAGGCAGTAAGTAGGCAAATGCATTTATTTGGATCAAAGACTTGCAATTCAGGGTGCACAGATTTGGGCAGCAGCCCAAATAGTGATCCCCTAGGGAGCAAAAGTCAGGGAAATTAATGGACAGAATGGGAGTGCTTGTGGATGTTGTTTACAAAGACCTTTGATTGGTGTTGGTGACGGAAAACTAACCCTGTCTAAACCTGATTGGTTGATAAGGCTCTCACTAAGCCAGAAGTCTGTTACTGTAGGAAGTTGCAGGTGTTTGTGCAGATTCCCTGGAGTGTTTTCAGTTTGGTCCAGTTCAGAAGTTCCCGGTTCCACCTGGTGAGGAGGTGCAGAAGGCACACCTCTTTATTGGCTTCTGAGCTCCATTTTAAACTCCTGACATAAGTGACTATTTAATACCAGGTTTTACAAGACCATGCCCGTGGGAGCGGAGTCTTGTGACAGAAGAGTGGGCAAAAGCCAGCATGCAGTAGGAGGCAGAAACTCCTCCCGCCTTCTGCCCAACTGAGGCAGGTAAGTGTGTTCTGGACTGTGATACTGAGATTTATAATAAGAACTATATATTTGGTCTTCATCCTGTTTCTGGCACAGAGCACCTAAAAGCCTTGGAATTTCCAAAGTGAGCTTACAAAGGTGTCTTGTTATGTTAATGAGGCCGCTTTTGGAACCCACCTAAGGAGGGGGGGAGGGTTGCCAGAACTAACCTGGAGAATGGAGGGTTGAAACTTTAAGACACCCCCCCCCCCACCCCTGCCAACCACCACTGAATCAATTACTGCTGACCAAAGATTGAATCAATCTGGCCTCTCTTAGGAAGCCTCCATATAAACCCAACAGGACAGGGTTTGGAGAGCTTCCAGGTTGGTGAACATGGAGTGCAGGGAGAGTGGTGCCCCTGGAGAGGGCAGGGAAGTGCTCCTCACCACATTCCTCCTCTGGGTCTTTTTCCATCTGGATGTTCATCTGTATCCTTGATGATTCTTTTACATGAAACTGGCAAATATAAGTAAACTGTTTCTCTAAGTTCTGTGAACTGCTCTAGCAAGCTAATTGAACTCAAGGAGGGGCTCATGGGAACCTGTGATTGGTCGCCTGTTGGTCAAAAGCCCAGGTAACAAGCTAGGCTGTGACTGACTTCTGAAGTGTGTGCGGGGTGTGAGGGGAGGGGGGACATGGGCACACATACTGGCAGCAGTGATCTTGTAGAACTGAACCCTCTGGAATCTGATGCAGTCTCTGGGAAGATAGTGTCAGAAGGAGTTGAATGGTAGGACACCCAGGTGGTGTTGGAGAATTGTTTATTGTTGTAGGAACTCTTCCCTCCAAACTTGGAATTGGGTCCAGGAACCTAAAAGATGGAGCCTCTGAGGAATGGTGGAGAAACCAGCAATGTTTTAAAGTGACTGGGAGAGGGTTTGACCCCTGGGAGAGTAGCCGGGATGCCAGAGGGGGAACTATGGTTCCTGGCCCCTGTGCTTTTGTAGAAGCTGTTTATTTTTCTTTCCCCACCCTGTCAGTCAGGTCCTTGTCTCTGTGCTGCTGTAAGCACCGTTATTTATATGATGCCTGGTCATATGGACAACTAGAAACAATGAAAGATCTTCAAATAGTGAACTTCTGGAGGGCTGGAATAGCAACTGACCCTCAAACAACATGGGGGTTAGAAGTGCTGACCCTGGTGCAGTCAGAACTCTGTGTATAACTTGACTCCCCAAAACCCATGTTGTTCAAGGATCAGCTGTAAATCTAGTTACCTTTGTTTGCTTTATAAAGGAAGCATTCAGCTTCTAGCTGGAATTAATGGTCATTTGGTATATGTTCATACTACCGATGTTTCTTTCCCCTTGTAAAATGTGCATGTTTCGGGTGCCTGGCTAGCTTAGTCTGTGGAGCATACAACTCTTGATCTCAGGGTCATGAGTTTGAGCCCTATGTTGGGGGTGAAGATTACATAAAAAAAATTTTAAAAAGATCTTAAAAAAAAAAAAGTCTTTACTACTAAAAGTCTAGCCCATAGACCATTATGCAGGTATGGGCATCACCAGAAGCTTCTTACAAATGAGGAAGCTCCGGCTCCAGACTTGTTGAATCAGGATCTGCGTTTTCACAAGACCGCCATGTGGTTCATATTTACTATATAGCTGAAGAAGCACTGGTGCAGCAGACATTTCTCCTCTTAGTTTTTGCGCTTTTGGGACACACCCTTAGCAGTGTTTCTCATAGGTAGGAATGGAATATACAGCTTTAGGACTTGATTTTCTGCCATCCAGAAAAAGATTGCCTTATGTAACAGAGTCTGATATTCTGAAGAAACCATTTATTAAAGACATTTATGCACCCGAATCTAGGTAATTTTCAAATGGTGGATTCTCTAAAGTAAGCATAAAGCAGCTGCCCTCCAAGTGGGAGGTGGCCTTGCTCATCAAGGCCCTGACCTTTCTCATGGACAGTTCTGGCATTTGCGTTGGCCTCTCAGCCTTCCCCAGTGAAAATGCTTTTTTTTTTTTCCTTAAATCTGTTCTTTTCTACAGGGATACTTATCTTGTGTTACTTCTGTTACTCTTACTGTCTTTGAAAGCTGACTCTAATTTCCCATTTTTTTATAGTCTTTGCAATTCTATTCATCCATCACACTGTCCTTAATATATAGTCTAATCTTTTACTCAACCCTTGTCTCAAGAATATTAATGAGATAAATCTGAAAGGCTGCATATCAACAAATCCGTAGTCCTTTGTTTGTCTTTTAGTTCTATTCACTTATTCCAGAGTCTGGAACAGTGTGCAGCATCTTTCTATAGCTCCTGACCTCTTTACAGCTTTTCACATACTTGCAGTCTTATTAAATATTTATGTTTGGCACCAGTGTATTTTTCTGGAGTTGTGTTCTTCTACCTTGAGCAGCGCTCCTCTTTGCTTTGAGGACTTGATTATTCTCTAAAAGCAGACTTATACTTGATATCTAAACTCCTGTTTTTCAAGCTGGCTTACCTAGGCTTAAAATACTCTAGATTTTTCTTGAATAGCATCATCTCCAGTTTATTTTTTTTATAGCAATTAGTTCGCATTGTTTTGCTTAGCTTCTGCAAATTTAATAACATCCTTCCTTCTAAAATATCCTTTCCTTGCCGTACCTTTCAACACAGGCCAACACGTTTTTGTTTGCTCTTCCGTAATTTTCCTCTAGTGTGTCAGAGGACACGTCCTGTTAGAACTAACCAGTCAGTCACAAAGGGCTTAAAGTCTCCTCTGAGTCCTTTCCTTTAAAACTTTATGGTCCAGCAACACAATGTGGTTAAGTAAGGTAAAAGGAAGGCAGGGGAGAAAACAGGAAATTATACTGTCACAGGAAATTGTAGTAATAAAGTGAAAAACCAAGAAAGTGACTGGCCAGCAAGTCATAAAATTCTGATCATGCAGCAGGGATAAATGGAACCTCTGCTCACTGGCTGGCAGAGTTTTGGATTGTTCTTTTAGTCTTTATTCACATGTAAGTGTTCACCTTGGTGACTTAAAGGCTATCTGGTCATTTTACAGTTGAAGTAACTAATATCTATTTAGTGAGGTACCTAAGTTTCCACCATAATGGCTGGCAGAACTAGGTTAGGATTTGGGTCCTCTGACTGAGCAGGAACTTTTTCCTAATTTAGGATATTTCTTGTATTTATTAAAGAGTCAACAAATTGCCAGGTCCGGTCCTCTTCGCATTTTAATGAAGCAAATCATTCCCACAAAGCCATGAAGTCTACTTCCGGTTTTACATATGAGAAATGTGAGGCTGTGGGAGGCAAACTTGAGGTTCTTTATTGTGAAAGTGTTCTCCTTCACCCCTGAAGATGGACTCACATGCATGAAATGACTTTCCCAAGTCTGAAGTGGTATCTTAGGGACCTGAGGGGGGAGGAAGATAAACAAGCCTTCTTTAAGGATAGGTGTCCTGTAGTTGCTGTAACAGCTGGAAGCTGAAGCAACGACTTTCCTGCTAGAGATTTGTATATATGGATTTTTATATGTCTGACCAGGAGCCAAAGGAGTCTGATTAGTTTTGTTAATTAAAGCAGACATATCCCAAATGAGGACGGGGAGGGGTTTGGATCCTAGGAAATAATGCAAGTCCGCCTCCTGGAATTTGAGAAAAATACTGTTCAAAATCTTTTATAGTAAAGTATACTATATAGATAAGTGCACATATCCTCAGTGTATAGCTTAATGAATTTTTACAAACTAAACACATTTGCCTAGCCAGCATCAAGATCGAGAAATAAAACCATAGTAGTATTCTAGAAGTCACTCCTATTTTCCTTCTAGTCTGCACTACCCCCCACCTCAAGATAATCACAATCCTGACTCCTAATGCTATAAGTTAGTTTTGCCTTTTTTTGAGTTTTATATCAATGGAATGCTACAGAAATGCACTCTTTTGTGTCTGGTTTATTTCACGGGGTGTTATGCCTGTGTGTAGTATGACTCAGTTTTTAATCTCCATTTTTTTGTGTGTATATGTGAATATAGAACAGTTTAGCAGTAGAACTGTGTAATCTATAAATAAGCATAGCCTCTATTGGGAATGTGTGCGTAGAGTTTAGAGTTCCTGGATTAAAGTATGATGCTACTTACGTGAGTATCCCGATTTTGAGGCCCACATGGACTCCTTCTCTTCGCTCAGAGAGCCATTCATAACTAGATTATGATATTGATCTCAGACCTTTGCTTTCAATAAACATTTATTGAGCACCCACTATGCACAAAATCTTTGTAGGTACTCCAATACTTAGGCAAATAGACATGGCCCAGGCTCACAAGAAGCCTATCACCAGGGGGAGAAAACCCAGTAGTAAACTCAAATGATTATTCAGGCAGAGTTGAGTCTATAAAAAGAGGCACAACTAAAATGAGGAAGGAACCCAGGTGAAGGATGGCCAATCTTCCAGGAAGCTAGCAAAGGCCCATTAAGAATCTTACTGGTTGAACTTTGAGCCCCCTTCTGCTTTCCAGTTGCTAAGATTTAATCAGGTTTCTCACAGAAATCGGATCAGACAGAAATAGGATCTTGATTCTCACAGTCTATCCATTGCATTAGGTTTCAGGCTTAAGGCTTATGGTATCTATCACTCTTAACAGTCAAAAGGGGGCAGCATTCACCCTTTTTCTGAAAATCTGAGCCCGCTTTGGCCACATCCCTTTCTTTCTAGGAAAAGAATACTTCGATCAGATAGCATTTTAGAGCATACATATATTTTAAGCCCCGTGTTTTAATTGTTCATTTGCAGAGATAGCAACTGACTTGCACCTTCATGTCACTGAGACCAATATATTGCACATCTATAAATAAAGCCAGGCTGTCTCGGTGCCCAGAGTTCCCCTATTTCTGTCTTTGTCCCATGATTGGGCGTGGCAGTCTTGCTCAGACTCAGATTGCTAACGGGCGGTGGCTGGAATGAACAAAAGGAATCAGACCTCTAACCCTGAGAAAAAGATTGTCTGGGGAAGCCTGGGGAGAAAGGAATGCTGTGTGCCTCCATTATTGTTTGAATTACCAAATGCTTTTTTTTTTTTTTTTTCCTCTTCTGAATTTTTACCCTTTAAAAATTTTTTTTTATGAGCATAAAGACTATATTAAAGGTAAACAAGCTCTGTGCACTATGGGGATCCGTAATTGCACTCAATCTTCAGGGCATTCTTCTCTTTATTAGCCAAATAACCTTTAGAGTTTTAGTAATACACAGTTGCCTGCAGTTCCTTTCTTGCTGATGCAGGAGCAGAGGGTGGATGGTGGAAAATGAGAGGTTTAATGCTAAAGCTGTCTGACTGAGTATCTCTATGAACTCTAACCACAAGACCACCAGATGACCGATTCTGTTTTGTTAGTCAAAACACCGATTTTAATGACTGACTTATATTGCCTCTGTGTTCTACTTGATTGGTTTTGAGGAAATTGATGATGGCCAAAATTCAAAATTAACTGTCCATTTCTAGATTTTATCACACTGTATGCGGCTCTAACCAGCACCTTTACTCTTCTTTTTTTAAAGACTAGACCTTAACCAAATGTCCCTGAATGATAAAGGACACTTGCCCACCCCATAATTAGCTTTTGTAAATATCAAGCCAAAGGTCAGAGCAAAGGTCATCTGATTTCTCTTTTGTGAAGAAAACAAGGGTTTTAGTCACTATGACTGATTTCAGAATAGTAGCTAAGGATGAGGTCATTGCTTCCTTTCTGAGTGGAGAGTAGGAATGCATTTGGAAGAGTCACAGAGACACGTTAATATAAAGAAGGGCTGATAATTTTTGTAGCAGTAACAGACACCTGTGACCTTTTGTTTTATATTTAGTAAAGTGCTTTGCCCTGTCAGATAAATGATGCTGGGAGAGCAGCTCTTGGGAAGATCACTGATGATGTCATGTCACTGTGGTTTGCCACTTGTAGACGATACCATGACACACATAGTTAAAATACACCGTGTGGTGTATCCAAGAATTTCACAAGGCAAAATAAAACCTCAACCTTTGAGACTGTTAATTTAGGCAAATGAGAGTGCTAACAAACACTGAACAATTGGAATGCCTGGGTGATTCAGTCGATTAAGCATCTGCCTTTGGCTCAGGCCATGATCCTAGGGTCCTGGGATGAGTCCTGCATTGGGCTCCTTGCTCAGTGAGAAGCCTGCTTCTCCCTCTGCTTGCTGCTCCCTGCTTGCTGTTTCCCCTGCTTGTGAGCTGACACATGCTCTCTCTTTCTGACCAAAAAAAGAAAAAAAAAAAAAAACTTCAAAAAATTAAAAACATTGAACAATTAAAAAGAAAAAAAAATAAAGCCCATGTGAGAGAGAAGACAAAAATGTTTGTATTTCTGTTGAAGTTAAACATCGTGAAGTGGAGAATTGTTGGCATTTAAGTGAAACATAAATTTAAATGTGTATCAAGTGAAGAATTAGAACATCCTCACTGACCAGCAGAGAACGTTGGGTGAGCACCTTTCTTTGTCTGCCAGGAACTGAGGGGATCTCTGGGATGTGAGGCTTTCCACTTTAAAATCAGGACTATCTCAGGCAAGCTGGGAAAAGTTGGTCACCTTAAATGGAGGACATCTTTGAAGTCACCTCGTTCCATTACCTTATTTTACAGTGGAGAAAAATGAGGCCTGCGGAATCTCTTTTAAAATCTGAAGCTCTTTGCAAAATCCTTTTTCTCCCTAATTCTTGTGAATGTCCTGTCTCTTCCCAGTTTTTCAGGTCACACAATAAATTTAGACCATAGGATCATGCAATGATGAGAAGGGAAATGTCCCTTCTCATCAAGTGGGCCCCGGATAGGGCTGAGCTTGAGATGGAGTAGCTCCACGCGTATTCTTAGATCTGAAGGTCACTTGGCAGGCTGGGGGAATGCCTGGCTATTCCGCGGGGGAGTGGAAAACACCTTTATCAATGGCATAAACACTATTCTTCACTTTTCTTGTGAGTGACACAGCAAAGTACCAAAGACTGAAGTGAAGCCTTCACAATCACAGAGCAGGGGAAACCGCATCCTGAGTCTTGTGCTATGTCGAATTCACAGTCTTTCCAATGTAAGGGACAGTTTGCTGACACCTGTTCATTGGGGCCCTAAGGAAAGCACAAGATGTAATCAGATCATTTGGCCAAATTTAGGGGCTTCATTCACCCCAGGAGGATTGGCCTTTCCAAATGAGGACCATAGAAGGTAATCATTACTTAAATGAATGAAGAGGCTGAGTGGGAGGTATAATATAGCTATGTTAGGTGGTGGAGTGGGATAAAGCCTGCTTCAGTATTTTTGTCAAGTCCTACAGAGATGAGTGCCTTTATCAGAAAGAAAAGGAGAACTAACAGTATTTCATTTCCATTCATCAAGCAGAGTAATTATAGGACTGAGAGAACAAATACTGTAAAAACATGGTTCCAAAAAGGTAAAACATGCTCAAAACAGAACAGATGGGGGCCTGGATAGTCAAAGCCACTCAGAACTCTGATATAGCCCTGGTTATTTTTCACTGAAATAGAGACCTGGCTCATCCATCCCTATTTCACCTGCCAAATACAGTACCACATCTTGTTTCACTAGACTCACCTGTACTCATTCTTAGTTCTCAGAGTGAATATTGGCCCTTAGGAAAATCTCCCCTTACCCTCTTACTCTACTTTAGGTCCCCTTGGTAAATTCCATTATAGCATTCTGTGGCTTTTTTTTTTTTTTTTTTTTTTTTACCATGACTTGATATAAAAATGAAACAGCATAAATCAAACTAAATTTATTCTTACAATAATGTCTGTTTCCCTGCTAGACTTAAATACTATGTAGGCAGAGACCATATCTTGGTCATTGATTGAGGCTCCTGGCTGGTAGAAAGCACTCAGTTATGCAGAGTTAATAAACCAACCATTTGGAATGAGTTCAGGTTTTCAGATTTTGTGTTGCCTTCCTACTGTATGGGTTTGTAATATGTGGAAAAATCAACAAAATGTATTCTACACAAAAGTGTTTTCAATGTGCATATGCAGTATTGCTGTTGAGAACTGTCTCTATAGAGAAACAAAAAATGTTGGCTCTTCTACCTCTAGAAAATTATTCTGGAAAGGCTTCACTTCCTTTATTTGCAAAATAGGGATAATTGTGTCTACATCACAAGTTTCCTCTGAGGATTAAATGAGATAATAAGAATAAACATTAACATGCCTGGAACACATTTTCCATAATAGATTATTAATTTGAGTAAAAGTATAGAAATAGGCAAATGCTCCAAATTTTTCAAGATGGAAAATGTAAATGGCTATGTGACTAGAAACAAGGATTTGGTTCTCATTTTTTCATTGAGTTATCATATGACCTTAGGCAAATTACAAATAACACTTGTCCTAAGATTCTACAAAAGAAGAGGCTTAAACTGTTCTCTTAGGGTTCATGGTAAGAATCCGAGTGCTCTGAATATCCTAAATTTTATAAAAGTGAATGTTTATTATTCTAAGCAAAGTTCTATCTTTTAATAGATTCTTAAAGAAATTGTATCACAGGTTAAGTTCCTGGAAAGCAGACTCTGGAGTGGAGGTTAGTGTGCAGGAAATGTACCAAGAAGTGCTCATAACATTTACACCTGTTATGGGAGGAAAGGAAATAGGGTTGGGCAGAAGAAGAAGCAAGGCAGTCAAAACAAAGGCCTTGGCCAAACCTCCTTTCGTGGACATTTTGCTAGATTCTGTAGGATGAATATGACCAATATGACAAGCATCACAACTTAAACACTTTTATAATTTAAAAGAGTGTGTGGTAGATACTTTTGGTGCTGTTTTCCCAGCATCTATCCCCATGAACTGTTCCTTGTCTCATTCCAACCATGGAATTTGTAGGGTAGATGCTATTTTTATAGATGTAGCTCCTGGGTTGAGTGCCTAACTTAAACTATTGGTCAGTTTGAGTCCATTTTACTTGAGGCCATTTTACTTGAGAGTCATTCTTTGGCAATGGAAGCCAAAATGTGAGACTCAGGGTCTGGCATTGCTCATGACCTCTGAGTGAGGAAATAGTGATGGACTTTAAAACTACTCATGCATATTATATAATGACAAATAATTCAATCTCTAAGAAGTCATAACAATCCTAAATATATATGTACCTACACATCTCAGTTTACATGAAGCAAAAGTTGCTAGAACTAGAAGCAAATATAGATAAATCTACAATTATAGCTGGAGAATTCAACACTCAGTAATTAAGAGAAGATAAAATCAGTAAGGATGTGAAAGACATGAATACTATAAACCAACTTGACCTAGTTGACATTTATAGAACTGTCTACCCAACAAGAGAATATGCATTCAGTTCAAATGCATATGAATCCTTCATCAAAGTAGATTGTGTTCTGGTTTATTAAAACAAACCTAGAGAAATTTAAAAGTTTGAAATTACAGAGTACTTTCTCTAACCATAATGGGACTAAATTAGAAATCTATAACAGGAAGATATCTAGAAAATCCTCACATATTTTAGAAAGTAAACTCTGCTTCTAGATAATCCATGGGTTAAAGATAAAGGAAATTGGAAGATATTTTGAATTAAATGAAAATAATGCAAAACATGAAAATTTGTGGGGTGTGTGTGGAACAATGTTATATGTACATTTTATAGAATTAAATGCTTATATTACAAAAAAGTGTTTTGAATCTGTGATGTAATCTAAGAATCTAGAAAAAGAAAAGTTAAAACTCAAAGTAAAGAGAACAAAGGGGAAAATAACAAAGTAGAAATCAAAGAAATTAAGAATGAGAAAATAGAGAATCAATGAAACAAAAAGCTGGCACTTTGAAAAGATCAATGACTTGATAAACCCAAACTGAGCCAAGGGGAGGGGAGAAGAGAAGATGAAAAAAAATGGCTAATATCAGCAATGAAAGAGGAAACGTCACTCATTATTCTTTAGACATTAAAAATGTAGGGGATTATTACAAACTACTCTATGTCCATACAGTCAATAACTGAATGACATAGTCTTTGTCTTGCAAGTCTATGAAAACTCCGCAAGAATAGATAACCCAGGTTATCCTGTATTTACTAAATGTGGTACTAAAATGTGGCACTTTAGCTTTTAGGAAAGAAATAATGCCAAATCTATATACAATCTTCCAGAAAATAGAAGAGGGGATATTTGTCAACTCATTTTACCATAATACTAAAACCAGACCAAGTATTACAAATTATTCCTCATGAGCAGATGCTAAAATCATCAAAATATTAGAAAATTGAATCCATTATATAAAAAGGATAATCTGTTATGACTAATGGAGTTTATCCTGTAAATGCAAGGCTGGTTCATCATTTGAAAATGAATCCATAGAATTCATCATATCAGCAGACTAATGAAAAAACTATGTATTTACAATTTATAAACTATAAAATTCAATATCCCCTTGTGGTTTATAAAACAAAAATTCTCAGCAAATCGGGAATAGAAGGAGACTTAGTCCACCCCATGAAGGGCATGTACAAAAAAAATAATGGAACAGCTAACATTGTACTTAATAGCAAATTACTGAAATCTTTTCCTCCAAGATTGGGAAAGAAAACAGTGATATCCATTCATACCACTCCTGTTCAGCAACACACGAGCTCCTAGTTAATAAGACGGGATCAAGAAACTACTGATACCTGCAACATCATGGATCAATCTCCGAAACCATTATGCTCAGCGAAAGAAGTCAGACTTGGACTACATACTGAATGGTTTTATAGGACATTCTGGACAAGGAAAAACTGGGGAGAGAAAGCAAATCAGTGGTTGCCTGGGACTGAGGTTGCAGGGAGAGTTTGAGTACAAGGACATGGGGTGGTTTTGGAAGGTGATCAAGTTATTCTATATTTTGCATATAATGGTGGTTTTAGGGCTGCATGTGTTTCTTGCCACTCCTAGAACTGTGTAACAAAAATAGGTGTATTTTGTTATATATAAATTTTACCTCCATATACCTCACAGAGAAAAGGAAATCCCACCCCCAGAGAAAAACTATGATGCATGTTTGTCTTTGGAACAAAATTCTGGTGGCATTTTTGTCTGTAGTTGCAATTTTTTCCCCCAGAAGTCTGGTTGTATCTGGTATTTTTGAAGTTTGATTATTTATTCTGTAAATGACATGAGTGACCCAGGATTTTTCCAATTTAATTTCCATGTTTCTTACCGAAGCAAGTTCAAATCTGGTTTCTCTCACCTACAACAGCCAGTTCTGAGTAATACCTGGAATATACTTGTGCAAGTAATTGTTATATGAGAATGTGTGAGGCATGCAATAATAGAGGTAAAAAGTATGTGGGAGCAGAGAGGGGTAAGTGATTATGTTTGACTGGGGATATCAAGGCTAGGTAGCAATTAAGTTGGCCTTGAAGATTTTTTGCAGTTCGAGGGAAGACTATCTCATTTTGAGCATATGATATGACTAAACAGACCAATGATGAGAATGTGCAGTATCTTCAGGTGGATGAGTGGCAGTAGAACTGAAAGGTAGAGACTATGGAACCAGGAAAATGGTGGAAGATAAACTTGGAAAGGTAGGCTCTTGACAGAGAGACCTTCCTGCATGCAAGCATCTGAACTTTATTCTATGGAGTAGGTGAGTGGCATGCTCAGATAAGCATTTCTGAAAGGTAATTCAGATGCAGTTTGAAGAATTAGCAGATGGGGTTAAGGATAGAGCAGTGGGGATGCAGTTGCTCTAGATTAGAAGCCTAAAGATGACATGCCCTGAATAGGTGGAAAGGGTAGGATGCTCTTGATGTGATTACAGCAGTTCCCACTCTTTCACCGCTTCCTATGAGCCAAGCATCGTGCTGAAAATCCTATAAGGAAGTTGTTATGCCAGTGTATTAACAAATGATTTTTCACTTAGTCCATAGGGGTGAAGCTGACCCATTGCCTTTTCCACTTTCCTAGAGGTGGGACCAGTAGGAATGGGCATCTCTTTTAGGCCATCTAACAAAAATACTTTTTTTTAAGATACTTTTCCACCACAGCAAATGGTGAGGGACAGGTATATAACTCTCCTTATTTAGCTAATTTCTACAAAGTCATGGGACTAATTAGTAAGATTAATTTCATCTGCTTTTGATAAAGAAGGGAAGTGTAATCTGGAATCATTTGCTAAATCTTTATCCCTGTGTTTACCAATGGTTTTTCTTTAAATGTTGTCCTAAGAAATATTCTGTGCTAAGAAATATTCCCCACTGCTCTATCCTTAACCCCATCTGATAATTCTAATTCATTACACATTACCTGGGAAAACACTTCATAGAAATACCCCTCAGAACATATGAAGTGCTCTAGAAATCCAGTGATCTATTTAACTTTGTTTAATTCAGCTTTCTCAAAGTTATGCAATGAAGGTGACCTTTTCACACATTTATTGATTACTATATGCCACATTTTGGGAAATACAACTGTTGGAATTTATCTTCCAAATTGTAGTCAAACCATTCACCTTATCTCCCATACCTCTTGAGGCTGCATTTCTCAGCCTTTTTTCCTCCCATCAACTTATAAGGAAGGGAATTTGAGGTAAATTATAATATTTGACCAAGTGACACATAAAATAAAATGAAAGTGAGAGAAGAAAAATCAACATCACTCCTAGAAGAGAAGCATTTTACAAGATCTAAAAGGGTCGTAGGAAAGGTCATCTGTGGGGCACCTGTGACTAATGTAGGATCTGAAATAACCATTATAATTACAAACATTTCTTAGGCATTTTCAAATGCAAAGGAACTCTTCTCTCCTCAGGAAACTTCACAGTGTTTTGCTGATGACAAACTGGTGTAATAAAAATAAGGACACACTGAAATGGAATTTTTACAATTGTAATTTTTAAACACTTAGCACCGCTGGGGAAGAAATACAATACACTTTTACATACCCAAGCTATCTTATTTTAGCACTATTTTGCAAACAATTGAGAAGTCTTAACAATCAATCCATGTTAAAATTAGCTCAAAACATGTGCTCTCTGAATGAATTACATTGAACATGCTCAGGAAATCCAAGATAATTTCGGTTTTTCATTTAGGAAAACCCACAACTGGTGTTTCTCATTATCTTGTGTAGTAGCTTTTTTGGTTACCAGAAGGGTTGGGAATTATAGAAAGTTCTAGAAGTTACACATGTCTTAGAGATGATGATTTTGAGGCTGAAACAATATGGGGGGACATAAAAGACAATGGGCAAGTTTTGAAGGGAAGTATAATCTCTGCTCTGAAAGAGCTTGCATTTTATTGGGTGGGAAATCATCATGTATAAAACTAAATATAATTAGGGGCATTGTGGAGTGAGAATGGAAGCCATCCACAGAACTTATTTCTACAATAACCTGACTTTACTCTTTGCTTTTGTCATCAATATTACCTTATTATCCCTGTGTAAGGGAAGAAACTTTTTTCCCTGTACTCTCCTAGATTCTCCACCTGAGGTCCTATAAATTAGACCAACAAAAGACATTAACTGGAGGAAACAAAACTTTGTTCTGTATTTTCACTTTACTTACAAATGGAAGCACTCAGATGAGTAACTCAAAGCGGGTGGTGAGAACTTGGGCTTAGGTAGTGTCTTAACAAATAGTGAATTTTTAGAAGAGTGGCAATATAAAGATCTTTGAGGTTCTAGGGGAAGCAAACTGTAGGAAGGGGGAAATACATGGGGGAAATTAATGAAAGATAAGGGCTGGTTAGTAAAGTTATGAGATTCCTCTGATGCCATCTCTGCACTGTAAGTCTAGAGTTGTCTCCAGTGACAGTAATACAAATGATTTATTACTTTTAGACAAATAGGTGCAGGAAAGAAGGCTTTTCCTTGTATCTGCTGCTTCTCCATAGCCTTCAGCTCAAAATAATACTCATGCCAAAGTGCCTTGTTTTGTAGTAGCACATTCTACTCTTCACCAAGATGCTCTTGTCCTGGAAGACAAAAGTTAGAACTTTCTTGTTCATTCCAGGAATTGCCTGAAAGACCCATGAACTCTTTAATAAGAAATATCAAAGACCATTTATACCTCAAAACCTCAGAATGCTTCACTTTAAAATACCTGTTTTGCTTTGTCTATGAGCCCTAAACCACCATATAATGATTCCTATCCAGTTCTAACTGAACCTTTTCACTGAAGGATGTGCTTTAAATCAGACTAAAATCTCAACAAATCTATCTTCTTTCTTTCTCCTCTGAATGCTACAAAGACTGTCAAGGCAGTTTTTTCTCTTACCAAAGTGAGATTTGTTTTATTAACAGGTTATCTTGGTAATATTTTGGATATTCAGGATGGCAAGCATTTGAAAATCTTGGAGGCTCCAGGAGATCCAAAACTTTACACTCAGTTTTGATGTGAACCCAGCTTTTCCCCATGGCCCTTCAAGCCTTTTCTGACTTCACCCTGAGGGGAGGCTCACAATGGACCAAACTTTGGTTTCTTTTCAATGAACACCCCAAATGTTTGAGTTTATTTTTAATTTTAGGAGTAACCCCTTTCAGGAGTCTTTTTGAATATCTGATCATATTTGAAAAAAAGTTACCTGTGGTGGAAATCTGCCTTATTACCAGTAACACTGGTATTCGTTACTGTCTGTGGTTTACATTTTGCTCTTTCCCTTCTTATAAGAGAGAGATTATTATTACCAGCTCCTTCACTACAGAGGCCCACACTGCCAGTGCTGGTGTCCACAGGGGAATATGAGGGCAGAGCAAAAGACTGCTGGAGCAAAGTGTTGATGAAAACACATACGGAATTATGAGCCTCATCATTCACTCCTTTGCCCTGCCCCTTCCCTGGGGAGATTGCTTCCTTCCCATGCTTTCCTACAGATGGAAAGGTGAAAACTTGAGATTATTTTCTAAAGGTATTATAGCAAACAGTGAATAAAAGTTTGCTGGGTATGGTTATGTGGAGCAGTTATGTCTTAGTCTGCTCAAGCTGCTATAACAAATACCATAGATTGGATAACTAAAAAATTCCTTACAGTTCCAGTGTCTGGGAAGTCTGAGATTAGGGTGCTAGCATGGTTGGGCTCTGGTGAGAACTCTTTCAGGCTTGTCAATGGTACTTCTTACTGCATCCTCAACATAGCAGGGAGGGTAGGATGGGGTGAGGGTGAGGAGCCATCTCTCTGGTGTTTTATAAGAACATGAATCTGATCATGAGGACCCAACCAACATGAGTTCATCTAAACCTAGTTATCTTCCCCAAGGCCCCATCTCTAAAAGCCATCACATTGGGAGTTAGTGTTCAAACCTAGGAATTGAGGGGTGGGAGATTTAGATCAGCCCAAAGCAGGCTATAACCTGTAATTGTGCTCATCTGGTTTCTCCTTTACTAATCCATCCCTGCACCCTGATTCATATCCCTAATGACTCCCAGCACCATAGGCTCACTGATGCAGTGATTAGGTCTCACTAGGTACTAGGTATGTCTAGCTACATAGCCTGGAGTTTTGGTGACCACAAGTGCTATGATCCCTGGCATAGGTTTAAAGAGAAGGGCTGGATCACTTAGCTAAAATGTGAAGCGAGAAGGAAAGAACTAATTTCAAATTCTTGGAAGGGCACAGATGGTCTTCTACCCTGAGAACAAGGTTAGGAATGTTGAAGATGACAATACAGAGTTCATAATAGTTTCAGGGAGTTGGAATCATTCATAAATAAGTCATTTTAGGTAACAGATTTATCTGCTTAAAATTTTATGTAAAACTTAAGGTCTTTTATTAAAGAAATAGTTCAAAAATGGATTGTACACTTTGTTGCCTTCTTAATTAAAGAAGGCTGAACATTATTTAACCTTTTCTTGATGAAGGCATGTCCTCCTTGTGCATGTCAATGATATTCTGCAGAGCAGTGGTGCCCTTAAGGGCCATCATGGTACACCAGGCACTCATTTCTACATTACGCTGTCTAGATTGCATTGATATTTGAGTATGTATCCACTCTCATTGTCTTTCATATCGTGGACACGACACATGTCTTTTCTCACCACTGTCAATATATAGTGTTTGATCAAGTAGGTCTTCTTGCTGATAAAAATTTGTTGCTTGTAGTATACTATGGCTTTATAAACCATGAAGACACAAATGTGTTAGAATTGTACACAAACTGAGAATGATTAGGTGCTGATTAGAATGCTAGAATAAGAGTGCTTTGGCTCGCAGGATTTAGTGACAATGACTTTGACTGTTTCTCCCCCCCCCCCCCCATATATACCAATCCCATTCCAGTTATGGTTTAAAAAGAAAAAAAGGCTGTTATCCTCCCGATAGGTGAGATTCTTTTGAAATAGGGTAAGCACTGTGCTTATCAGGTTTTTAGTGATGTCACAGCCATCCTGTGAGATGAACACTTGCCCTGCTGCTCTGTTTTGGGTTTCCTGCACCAACTTGGGTAAGAGCCCAGCATCCCTTTGCTTGGACTGTTAGCCTAAATTTCCATTTTAGTCTCTGATTAAAAAAAAAAAAAAAAAAAAAAAAAAAAGTAGGGGCACCTGGGTGGCTCAGTCAGTTAAGCATCTGCCTTTGGTTCAAGTCATGATCCCAGGGTCCTGGGATTGAGTTCCTCATTTGGTGTCCTGCTCAATGGAAAGCCTGCTTCTCCTTCTGCTCCAGCCCCCCATTCATGGTGTCTCTCTCTTGAAAAAACTAAAAAATAAAGAAAGTAAATAAAATCTTTTTAAAAATGAAGGTCAAAAATGAGAGCAAATGTATTAATTTGCACCATTCTTACCACTTCAATGACCTTTCATCCCTTTGAGTCATTTCAGTTTCCAGAGTATGTTGTATGTCTTCCTTGATTTTTACCACCACCTTCTGGGGCAGAACTGTCCAGAACCTGGCACTCACTCAGGGTCATTTATTTCCTGACAGGCTTGCTATACAGATTCTCTTTTAAGCTCAGTGTCTCTGAGATCCTTCCTGAATGTCAATGAGGAACCATTGCAAGCAGTTGTAGCAATTGTCTTCCTCAGAGGTAACAGATACACTCATTAAAAAATTGCTGAGGACAAGGGCACAAACCTTGAAAGCCCCCATCAAAAATAAATACATAAAATTATCATGCATACTTGTTTAGAAGCCTCTGGGGAATTCTCAAATGAATGACTATCTCACAGCAGCCTAGCTGCATTCTTCAGTAATATTTTAAATAATGTTCAGCATAAAGGCCGTAAAAAGCAAGGACCATTTATTTGCGAGAAGGAAAGCCACGTTTACTCTTTTGCTTCCTCAGTTCAACATCTCACCCTGTGCTTCTGCAATGCAGCATATTTGTTGAGCTTACGATTGCCTTCTCTTGTGTGAAGGAGTCCTCACCCCACCCCCCATTTTAGATCAGTATGCGAGAACACAAGAGGAGCCCCGTATCTTGCACTAAGGCAGCTTGCTGTGTTCAAATTCTTTCTCATCTGAGGTCGTTTCTATACAGTCAGCACATTTCTTGAGCTGCTAATGCTGGTCCAGGCCCTATTCTAGGTGATGGGGCTTCAGCAGCAAACCAGAGATGAGGGCTGGAGACTGGAAGAGCCTAACAGGTCCTCCTGACCTGCACCATATGGGTTAGTTTATAGACCCCTTCCGACACACATGGTAGTAGTAACAGATAAGACTACCACACATCAAGATAGATCACTGCTTTTTTGACCTTCATTTTCACATGGGTTTAGGAGGGCCTGGGGGAATGGAAGAGCTTAAGATTTTACTTACTCCAATGGGTGTTAGGGTTTGTGTCTTGCTCCTTTGTGGAGTTGCACGAATGAAGTTTGAAATGTGGGCTTTTAAGATAGTGCTGGTTGTGGTGCTGATCATCAGGTCAGCAGACCAGAGTGAAGCCCCAGATTTGGAAGACTGTGATTTGGGGCAAATACTTAGTAGAATTGAGTATTAAATGAGATTTATATAAGTGGGTCTCATTCTAGCTAATATTTCTTATTACTAACTAGCTGGATTGTGTGTGTGTGTATGTGTGTGTGTGTGTGTACTCTGAAATGAATTAAAAATCTCTGGGGATTAAGATGGCAGCTAGATAGTCCTTCCAGCATTGTCGGTCTGTGACTATGGCAGTATGGTCTACGATGTGTATAGATGAGTCACCTGTGGGTAAGCCACGTGGTTTAGGGGTGACATCTCAGAATTGATTTATACCATGGAAATCCATGTAAATTTGTACTGTTTCAATTGAGTAAAAACTGAAGAAAGAGTAGGAAGTATGGTATGTACTGGTTAGTAAATTTGTTGGTTTTAGTGATGATAAAATGCTCTGCTGGTGTAACTCTGGGTCTCTTCCTTCTCCCTAAAATGCATGATGCTGGGCGCCTGGGTGGCTCAGTTGTTGGGTATCTGCCTTTGGGCTCAGGTTGTGATCCCAGCCCCGCACTGGGCTCCCTGCTCAGTGGGAAGCCTGTTTTCCCCTCTCCCACTGCCCCTGCTTGTGTTCCTTCTTTCACTGTGTGTGTCAAATAAATAAAATCTTTAAAAAATGAAATAAAATAAAATGTGTGATGTTATTCTGGGGAAAAGTGGTCAAAGTAAATCTTGTCATCTCAGCTGGGATGTGCGAATACATATTATGGTTTTTTTCATTGTTGAATTGAAGTCACAGGATTTAGAATATGAAAAAGACAAGTGTGAGTAATAGCATGGATTGGATTACTTTAAAATTTTTAAGTGGTTCTAACCACTAAATGGATATGTTGTGCTTAAGTTTAAGCCAACAGGGTGCTGCTCACTCAGTAACTTAAGGCCTCAATACCCTAACAGTATTTATTAGGAAAAAAATGTTTCTCTCTTCTTCCTGCTTGAAAATAGGTGAAAACTTAGACTATTACTTTATGAGGGGTGGAAACACTTTTTAAATTCTGGCTTTATGTGCGTAAGTACTTTGAGACAAACATGGGGTTCAGGAAGACAGCCAACGAGGATGTCCTCCAAAGGGCACTCCCAAATCAAGGAGTCCAAGGGACCTAAAGGTAAAGTGGCAGATGGAGGGGAGTGATTGGTCTTTCCCTTTCCCTGGCTAGTTATGCCTGAAGGAAAAGAACTGGGTGTGTTCCCAGCAATGAGTGAGGAGTGGAGGAGATGTTCAGGTGAGAGAGGTGGTTCTTAACTTTAATTGTATCAGGTGGTTGAGAAAGGGGAGGGTGTTGCCGTGGTGTTTCAGAGCTGGCTCCTTTCATTTCATGAAAGTCAATTGTTAAATTTGGGGGAATATTGTGAGCAGTTAGTGCCACCTAATTCTTGGTAATGGCTAATTTACTATTAAAGTGTAGGAAAACAAAGGCAATAAATACTCGAAGCTCATTACTTCTTAATTGTTTTACTGCATTTTACTTTATGTTCTTATTTACATTTACTATACCAGGTATCTTGGAAATGCTATCGAAGTCATGCATTTCTGTGCATTTTCCCCAACTCTGAATTCAGTGATATCACATAGGTTACTTGGACTTGGGCCACGGTACTATAATGATTATCAATGTATTGTCTGAAGTATTATAAAATCCCAGGTATCTCCTAGTTTTTATCAAAAACCCTGCTTTATATATCTCCAATGCATAGGAACTTAAAGATATTAAAATTTTATTATACTCAGCAGTATTAATGATTTTATGATATTCTTTAATACCAGTCCATAGTCAAATTCTTTGACTATTTCAAAGATGTGTTTTTAGAGTTGGTTTGAATCAGGAGCCAAATAACTGAACTGGTCTTTTTAATAACTGGGGGAGAGCAGAAAGCTATAAAATCTGAGATGTCATTAAAGAGCAGGAAAGGAAGATTTGACAGAACATAGTTCAAAGAAAGGATTAGAGAAAAATAAAACTGTTTCATGTTTATGCCCTGCTGAGATCAGACTCTTCAATAAACTGGTTATACAAAAAAGCACACAATATATTTGGTGCCCTTAAAAAGCTCATGTTTTAGGGCAATAGTGGATATTTAACTTTTTTTTTAGGTCATAGACATCTTTTGAGAGCTGATGAAAGTTGTGTCTGTGGCCTTACACTTGCACACAGAATTATGCATGTTATTTTGGACGCCTGGGTGACTCAGTCAGTTAAGCATCTGACTTCAGCTCAGGTCATGATCCCAAAACCCTGGAACTGAGTCCCACTTCGGGCTCTCTGCTTGGCAGGGAGACTGCTTCTCCTTCTGCCTGCCCTGCCTGCTACTCCCACTGCTCAGGCTCTCTCTCTTTCTGACAAATAAATAAAATCCTTTAAAAAAAAAAATTATGCATGCTATTTGAAGGCACATGGCACCCTCCCCCCCCCTAAAAAATCTCATCCTGGAGCCAGTGGAACCAGAGTTAAGACCTAGGATTTGGGGGGTAGGAGGAAGACATGTTAATGAATAATTACAGTCAATAGCAATAATGTTAAACCTTAACATATTATAAGTGCTTTTCAAACACAGAGAAAAAAGAGTGGCTAATTCCTTTCAAGGCACAGGAAAATTGACATTGGAAGTGGAGTTTAACATTTTGAGTAAGAGTTTCTCAATCGGAGATGGTAATTAAGGCTGGAGGGCTGAAGTTGGGGGTCACTAGATGATGCTAAACAGACAGCTTAGCGGGGGAAGTCAAGAACTGCAAGAAGAATTAGAGCTGTATGAAGGAATTAGAGTTTCAGTTGGTTTGTCATTGCAGGATTTTAAACTGGGGAGTAGCGTGACTGGATTTGTGTATCGGAAAGTTCAATGCAGCAACGGTGTAGGCAGGGGATTCCCGGTTGAGACTGAGTGCAGTGATGCCTTGTAGCAATTGTTATTATAGCTGAAATTAAAGATGATGGGGTCTGGACTATGGCACAATCAATGGGGTCAGAAAAGAAGGATTTAAGGAGGTATTTAGGAGACAGAATGAAGGGGTGTGTGTGTACATGGGTACGTGTGTGTGTGTGTGTGTGTGTGTGTGTATGTAGAAATCTAGGACAACAAAGATTCCTGGCTTTCAGACCCTGGGGAGAGAAGATAATGCTTTTCATTGATAGGATGCATAGCTGTGGTCTGGGAGGGAGAGGGAACAGAAAAATGCCATTGGTCTAAAGCATGTTGGATTTGACGCATCTGTGGAACAACCAGGAAGGGATTCCCATAAAAAGTTAGAAAGCGAAGATACCCTCTGGGAGCTGGGCCAGTTCTTTAGATGCAGAATAAGTATGAGCAGGCTTGGTCTAGTTTGGGGGTCGTTCCTGGTTTTAAGTTGTTTATGGCCCAAGGTAGACCACAATTTGTTATGGGACCCAGTGAACCTTTAGGGCTTCCCCGTGACCAAATTTTTATCCTCCAAAACGTTGCCCAAGAAGCACTTTGTATTAAAAAATTATTAATCTCACTATATTCTTTTTCTTCTTTTTCAATTCAGTTTCATCTCCAAATGGCAGATCTTTCCAAATATAAATCTGGTCATATCCCATGCCTGATTAAAACCTTTAAACCATTCTCCATTACACAGGACAAATCTCAAACTCCTCCCTACCCACTCCTATTTAATGATGATGATGGTGATTTTTTTCACGTGGATAGTAATTCTTCCAGGGAACCTTTTCTAACCCTTTGGGGCCAGGTCTCAGTGATGTATACAAAGTATTGTAGATAAGTTAAAAGTTGATTACATTTCCCTCTACTAAGCAACTTGTTTTCCGTGACTACTGTCACTGATTTGGAAGAAGGTGGTGCTATGGCATGGAATTGAAGCTCTACTATGTGCTGGGAAGTTTGAAAGAGGTTGAAACTACAGCGATGAGACAATGGAAGTATAAGCTCCATATTGCATTGTCTCGGTTACATATCGTGCCTTCAAGAGATTAAAATTCCAAACTGTGTTTAGGCATAGGATAATCATGTTCCTCGCCCTTTTTCCTGGGTTGATCATAGTTTTTGTGGCTTTAGATTTGGATACTTTTTGTTGGCCAGAAAGTTTCTGCCCTCTGCTGACTCCCAACAAGATTATTCTTTAACCTGTCCTCAATTTGATTTTCTTATCCAGGAATAAGAAATGGGACTCTAAATTAAGAATCTAAGATGAAGGTGAGGAAGAAGGCAAAGAGGCTGGGTGAGAGAGAAACACACAACGCATCATTTTTACTTGGAAAGGCAGCAAGTGAAATGAGCAAAAGAATAGGCTCTTTGAGTCATGTTAAACTCTGTGCTGTGCTATGTAAACACATCATGAGAAAAGTGTTAATCTAATGCTAAGGCACACTATGAAAATCTGTCAGTCCAAAACTGTGTTCCATTTTCAAGGGACTAGAGCTTTTGCATTTCTTAGAAGCATTGATCAGTGTAAGTGCAGGTCGATCAAGGCTTTTGTGTTTGCATTTGAATGTTAATCAATCACATTTTATTAAAAATTTAAGGCAGGAGTAGAGGATGGAAAAGTGTATGGGTCTGTGCTTATGGACAAAGAAGTCAAGTTTTGCTCTGTTCTAAATGACTTGAGAATTTTATAATGTGTAGAATATTAGGGACCCATCTGGACAACAGACACTGGTGGTAGTAATGATGGGCAGGGGTTGGGGTTGAGACTAATGAACACTTATTGACAATCTCTACTTTGTAAGATGAGAAACAAAATGCCTTCCCTGATGTCTGGACAAATGAACAGTGCATCCAAGCATCCCATTAATCATTCCATACATAGTTATAGTAATAATTATCATTTTAAGTGTTTTGAATACACCATTTTAAAAGCTTTTATTATGGTAACATACTTTATATATTTATGTGTATGTATATATATTTTACATATATGTACAAATTTAAACATTTACTGTTTTAACCATCTTTAGCAAATGGTTCTGTCATTAAGCACATTCACTTTGCTCTGTGACCACACCACCATCCATCTCTAGAATTCTTACCTTTCCAAACTAAAATTCCATATTCATTATATAATAACTCTCCATTGCCCCCTCTCCTGAATCCCTGGAAAATGCCAATTTTTTTTTCTACCTCTGATTTTAACTACTCTAGGTATCTCATATAAGTGGAATTTTATAGTATTTGTCTTTTTGAGACTAGCTTATTTCACTTATAATGTCCTTAGGGTTCATCCATGTTGTAGCATGTGTCAGGATTTTCTTTTTAAGGCTAAATAATATTCCATTGTATGTACCATATTTTGTTTGTTTTTTCATTCATTGATAGATCCTTCTGTTGTTTCCATCTTTTGGTTATGGTGAGTAATACTTTGAACATGCATATGCAAACATTGGTTTAGTCCTTGCTTCTAGTTCTTTGGGGTATATAACCAGAAGTGGAATTACTGGATTGCATGGTAATTCTGTTTTTAGTTTATGAGAAACCACCATACTGTTCACCACAGTGGCTGCAGAATTTTATATTCCAACCAGTAATGCTCAAGTGTTCCAAAACAACCATATTCTTAAACTGAAAATGAATAGAGCAAACACTGAAACATTTTGAAAAGCTGGGGAACAAAAAGCCAAGTGGAAGGTTAACTTGTTTTCCCTTTTTAATTCTCTAAATCAGAAGCACTTCCCAATGGAGGAGCTTCAGCTAGGCCCTGATGTGAGTTCCCTGAGCCCTTGGGAGGGTTAGGCTGTGGCTGATGAGGTTCTGGGACAAGAGGTAGGGCCTGGGGCTCACAGCTGGGACTCTGGAGCAGCCTTTATTACAGTGTGTCTTATGAACCCAGCCATTCTCTCTGTAGACTAGTATTTGAAAATGGTGAAGAGACACTGCTCTAAACTACAGAAGTAAAGCCAGGATTCAAATCAGGAAGAGATGTAGAAGCATAAAACAAAATATTCAACAACCATATTTATTAAGCGTCCTCTGTGCTCCAGGGCCTAAGTCAGCCTGGGGGGATTTCTACAGGATACTGTGGGGTAAGTAAGGTAGAATCACTATACTTTCAAAGCACTCAGTCCCTTGAAGGGGAGGCATAAGTAAAGAAGCAATGACAATATGACTTCCAAAGTAATCTTGCTCAGGGGTTAGGGAACTACAAGGTTCTGTATATATCCCCCAACCAATAGCCCCTGCGTATTCATATCTTGAGATATGAAAAGCGAGTTCTCTGAAATCTTATCATTTTCCCTGCCATAGGAGGCCAAATGTAATACCTGATTCTCATTTTGTGGGATGTGGTTGCTTAAGGTAGCTTGGCAAATGAGCTGTCTTGTTAAAAGTCTTAGAAGTAGGGTTTGATGGATAAGGTGTCAGGACTTAAGAAAATCATTTGTATTACAACAGAGAATTATGAAGACTCAAGCTGTCCTTGAGGATGTCTCCTATCTGGGCTCCAGACTCTCTTGGGCTCCGGTTATCTCTGCTTTCTGCACCCTGGGTTTATTTCTTATGAGAGCACTGATAACAAAATACTGTAGTTGTCTGGCTATTTACCTAACTTTCCCATTTGTCTCTAAGTGTCACGGAGGCAGGGATCCTACCCAGAAACACCTGTTGGATGAATAAATAAGTGAACAGAGAAATACAAAATTATTGGGACCATGGACATGAAGTCAAGATACCCACAATCATTTAGACTGGTTTTGGAAGGTAAACTGTCTCCACTGTTGGAAATTCTGACAGCTATAGAATAGTGGTATGGTCTTACCACAGGTCTTCTGGAATAGCTCAGCACTTTCTAAAATGTCCTCTTGGGTCTCTTTCCTAAAGTCTTCCCCTTCCCATTCCCCCCAGATAATCAATATGATTAAATATGATTAAATCTCTGTTGGTTGCAATTATTTGAGTTCATTGTGTTATTGTATATTTTTGCTAAATGGGTATAATATAGCTTATAAGACACAAAAATACTGCCACACTGTATTAGAATAATTGTAAGAAACCATTAATATAATCAGCCCAATCATTTCTATTTTTCCATCCAGTTTGATTGTATTATACATATCTTTGATTTAAGGCAGAAGGATGATAAGACAGTTTCATTTTAGCTTTCCCATTTTTAACTAGAAGTAAGATTCTTTCTAAATAGTCAATGAAGGGTATCCCAGAAGAATTGAGAAAATAATGGGGTGAGGACTATGGTAAAAAGTGCTCCAGTGATTAGCATTTTGTTCTCAAGTGTTATAAAGGTATACACATTCTGATGGGAAGAGGAGAAGTAATACCTTTTTAATTCCAAGCCACAGTATTCCAATCTGGCTGAAATTCTGGGAAGTGCTGGAAATCCCCAAAGCAAAGTGCCAGATGTCATTTTTGGATTCTGACTATGTGGGCTTGGTTGCTAAGAAGATGATGCCTTCTCGCCTTTCCCACACTCATCTGACTCCCGAGCGACAGGGAGTTGATGTAAGCAGAGCAGGGATCTAACAATGTCAACTGTGCTGACATCATTCTAGCTGTGTGGGGCTGATGGGAATTTAGAATATCAAACATCATATCAAGGGCAGTGACCAGGTGTGAGTCATTTCCCTGGAGAAGCAGGAGAGAGGAAAACAGGGCAGGATTATCTCATGCTGACACACTCAGCCTTTTAGGCTGAGCTATTTGACTGGTTTATTTAAAAGCAGCAAAACACTGTTCTCTATCATTTTTGTTTTTTTTTGTTGTTGTTGTTTTTCCTACCGGAAGTACTTTGTATTCCAGTTCTGTGTGTGTCAGTGTAGATTGGAATGTTTCAACATCATGATGTATTAAAATGTGCATTCTTTAGGATCATTAATTTCTATATTCTATAAATCCAACTATGAAAGCAACTCAAAGAATTTTGTTTTTCTCTGTTTTCCCTTCCGGTATCAGCTAGTGAACTATTTAAACACTGAATTGAAAAGGAACTGATCAAAAGAGCAGGCTATAGTGCTGAGATGTTGTTTTGGGATTGCTAAAGGAGTACAGCCTTCCAGTATTCCAGCAAAGTATACTGCTTGGTGGAGGGGGAGGGGATGCACAGTGAATAGCCCTTGGAAGAACAATATAAAAATCCTGTAAGTTTGTGTGTGTGAATGTCAATATATAGGCTCTCATCTACTTTATGGAGTTGGTTATCAGTTGTTTTTAAGGAGTCATACATGGTGAATCTGGGTACAGAAGTCATATTAGTGTTTATGAGAGTATTTTTTCACAAAGCCTCTGTCCTTTTGGAACGTTTCATTAGAATGACTGTGCTAGGGCAATTAAGTCAGAAAGGAGTATATATTGAAGCAGCCAAAAAGCCTTCTGCCTCCAAAGATTTAGTGTTGAATAGTAATGCGAGAAGTTTAATAAATGGACTTATGGTTGGTCTCCAAAATGGTCCCAATGTTTCTTGTCACCCTGCGGAGTACTGATTTATCGATGTGTTATGCCAGCCATAATGCAAGGAACTGAAGAACAGTAATTGTTGTTATCTTGTACTCAACGTTTAAAAAAAGAAGACAGCATTTATTATTCCATTCACTGGAAGTGTTTAGTGAAATGGCATATGCATGACAGATTGTGAAACATATTGGAATTGATGTGTATCAGTTATGATCGGTATGGATTTTGGACAGCACGGACAGAATGGTGTATTTCAAATCAATCTATAGGTAGTACTGTATACTACAGATGGCACTGGAGGCAGTAGGAGGAGAGAACATGAAAAAAGGGAGGGATGGCTTCTTTAGAATGATCTGTAGAGTGACATATAGAACTCCGGGTTGTTGTTATGAGATAAGTAAGTTGATAACAGAGATGAAAGGATGTTAGCATGTTCCTAGAAGACATCCTAAATGTCGGAAGCAGATGTTGGGAAATGTAGAACAAATTTACATTTCATTTCCTCTCTTTCGAAAGCTCCTTGGTAAGGGATTTCTCTGTCTCCAGTCACAGTTTCTAATATAGGGAGACTGAGATTGAGACAATGGTTGCTAGTAATGTCTCATGATGAGTCTGTGTCCCCTGAACAAGTACTTCTCAAACTGGCTCATAGGATCCTCTTAAAAAAAAAAAAATCCCAGGGAATATCTCCATATAGCCCAAAGAGTTGACATCAAAATATTTCCTGGATCATAACTGCTATAAAAGCCCCCATGTTTTCTTCCACTTTCACTACCTAAAAGTTATGGGTCATCTCTAGGATGACGTGATATGTTAGAAGACCCTCTAGGAAGAAGGTGGAAAGGGTAAAAAAAGATGTGATGTAATTATTGAGACAGATTATTACCTCAAATGAGAGCACATGGTTAACTCTATTTTAAAAATACTGGGGGCAAATCATCTCCTTGTGTATCCCACAGAGAAAATAGCAGTCCTTATCACCAATGGACAGAAAAATACTACAGCCTGTCTCCCTTCAAGGCGTCAACCTTAATACTCAGCCACAGATGCAAAGGAAAAATTTAGAAGCTGTATGGGGGAAATTTTCATCACTGGTCAGCAAATTCCTCTTCTGGGTTTCATTTGGGGGATGTGTGATTGGCAGTCATGCCTACATTTCTTCTAAAGAGAGGCATAGTTGTTTCTCTCTTCAGACAATCACATCTACTAAAGAAAACTCCTTTACAGTTCTGACACAATAGGATACTGAATTAGACCGCTTGTAAAGGAAGAATATGGGATGCTTGAAAACTTCTTGAGCTTAACATGCAGAATAGAGATCTCAACAGTTAAAAGCATTGCAGTCTGTCTCTTTGTTGACCCAGAGGGTTATAAAACTATTATTTGCCGCCTTCTAGGTCCTTTATGCTAGAATTGTATAATCAAGGATTATTGTTAGAGTTGGGCTTATTTGTCTTGGAAAACTGTACTGCTTACAGGATTGGGAGAGTGAATATGAACATAAACTGGAGGGAAATTTTCTATTTACAGATTAAAATTTCTGTCACAAACAGAGCTCAATATTTATTTGTTAGAGAGAGAGAGCACACAAGCAGGGGGAGCAGCAGACAGAGGGAAGGGGAGAAGCAGACTACCCACTGAGCAGAGAGCCCAACACAGGGCTTCATCATAGGACCCTGGGATCATGACCTGAGCTGAAGGCAGATGCTCAACTGACTGAGCCACCCAGGTGCCCCAAAATATAGTAGTTTAAATAAGAGGTTTTTTTTTTTTTTTCTCTCTCTCTCTCAAAACAATGCTGCCAACTGAACCTTAGGCTTTCATCTCTGGGTTTAAGAGAGAAGTTCTATTTCTTTCCATCTCCTTGACAGCCAGTGGGAAGGAGTCAGAGGACTGCTTGTCCAATTGTTTAGAAGCAAGACCTGGAAGGGACACAACACTTCTCACATTCCAGTGGTCTGAGTTGGTAACAATGAACACATTTATCTTCATCTACAGTGAAGCCTAGGAAAGGTCCTTAAATAGGTAGTCATGGACTGAGGAAGAAAGGAGAGCAGATATTAGGGACAACTAATAAGGCCTTATTGCCAAACCCCTAGTAAATCTGGGTTTGGAAGGCACTGAGAGATAGTGAAGGGCTTCAAGCACCTTTATCACCCAGAAGAATCAGTAATCTAAATAAGAGTAGTGGTTTTTGCCTGTTGTAGTATCAAGGAACACCTATATAGGGAAGTGATAATATGAGACACCAGGAGGAATGGTTTTACCTGATGATTCTTGAATGATTGCAAAGCATCTCCCAAAACTCCTTCAGAAGGCTTAGAAGGTACATACATGTTCTCAAGGGAAGCTAATAAAGCTGGAGCTTTAGCCATAGAATAATTGGGCTAGCGAGGAGACGTAGAAGCTGAGTAGTAGAAGAAGGGAGACTTTGGGAATGTTAAGGTGAGTGGCTGATGGACAGAAATGTATAATGTGGAAGATAAAAGGCCTGGGAACATTGCTCTATACCTTGTGGAAGTGGAAAGCCTCCAAAAGCAGGAGAACTAGAAGCCAGTAATATCCAAACCTCTAGGAACAGAAGGAAGAACTACCACATTGAGCCAAAGACTATTTGTACGTAGAGGTCAGAGATTCTTTGGATATTCTATGGACATAAATCACAATACATTCTATGGACATAAATCACAATAAAATGAGAAAAGAACCTGTAAGTCTCCTTAAGGAAAATTGTAGTTGGCTTTTATAGAGACTACTTGGTGAGGGGGGTTATGACTTCCTATTAGCAGCCCATTGGTTGGAGTTCTAGAAATACCAGACTCTCAGTAATAGAGATTTGTGGAATATGATCCATATTTTAAGATAATTGGTAGAGAAAGTAATACCAGAAAGGGTTTGGGAGTTACATAACTCTCTCAAAAAGGCTAAGGGGAGGCTAAGGGAGTCATATTATTACCTAATATGACTCATTCCTTAGGGGTCCCACAGTTGCTCATGAAATTGTCCTGGCACGGTCTCTGGTCTCCTGGTCTTAGCAAAAACCATGCCCTAGGCAGTCTATACTCTGCAAAAGTTTCAGAGAAGTGGTTCCCTATCCAACTAGAAACTACTTAATCTGGGGCCACTAGCTTTATTGCTAGGATAATAGAAGACTCCACCTACAACTTCTAGAGAATTTGTAAGTATTTACTTAAACGCTGACATTATGGTTTGCATTTTTTGTACAAGAATCATGTCAAAAATGGTATGCAAATTAACTATGCTTTATACTGCTAAAAATAGCATAATGATGGTATTTGGCTAAGAGACTTAAAGTATCCATATCCAAGTCTTTACTGGACATTCTCACTTAGGAAGATTCCAGAAATATTTTCACAGAGGAGGAGAATCAAAAACTAATATGCTATCAACTGGAGCTTTGGATCCAGACTCCAAAGCAGAATCCTGGTACATTTAGCGGGACTCTGGAGAAGCCCTTTCCCAAGCAATGTATATTGACTGGGCTAAAACAAAAGAAACTGAAAGGCTCACTTGTATCATTTTCACCATCCAGCTAAAACCCAGGCTTGTATATGACAGCTCAGGCCTCACACACCCTTGCATAGCAGAAGGGAATGCAAAGTTGAGAGATATCTGAGTAAGGTGGATGAGAGTATGGATATTTGTAGCAAATCTTAAATCTCCAAATTCCTGGGACAATGAATGTCCAAAAAGGAACCTGAAGGCCATTCCTAATTCATTTTGGAATTTTCAGCATTTGGAAGGGGCTGTGTGTGTCCTCTATTTGGACAATTTAAGTCAGCCATCTCCTATTTGAGGGTATGAAGGAGGGATAGAGAGGATACAGACAGGGAGGGACTATCAATATGTTTCCATCAACCAAGAAGCTCTTTGAAGAAACAAGTGTTACCTCCTTCTCTCTAGAGACTGTACATGTGCATGTGTTTATGGTTTTGTTTTTGCTGGTATGTTTGTTTGTTTGTTTTGATATAATGCAAACTCGAGAAATAGGCTGTATTTATTGGATATTTCCTATTGGGAACTCTATTAAATAATGTTTTTGGTTTTGGTTTTACCAGGGCTGTTTACAGCATAGCTTAAGTGGATGAATATTGAGAAGGGGTACATGAAAATACTTGGGACCCCACCAACAGGCAGTGTCTGCTTCAGGTCCTTACAGCAATCTCAGTGGCATAATGTGAAATAGAACCCAGAAATTTCAGCATTAGAGGCATTGCCCTCACCAGATCAAGCTTTTCCCCTTCCTTTGAAGAAATGCTGCCTGTGGTGAGTTCTGCACATATGTTTTAAATAGCTCATTATTTTCTCACAGGATCCCTTGCTAATGTTAAGTTATTTAGATCTTATTCCCCTGATATATATATATTTCAATCTTTTCTTTTCGTACTTTACAGTATTAATTTTGTTTTAAATCCCTTATCTCCTAAAGTGCACCCTTTTCTTGCCTGGGGATATAGTTTTCATTTTGGCACTTGCATTTTGATTGAGGGATCGAACAATAAAGGCTCATCTTTGTACCAAGGACAATTTATTATTTATGTGAGTCAGAAAAATGTGTAGCTTTTTGCAGTATGTGGGAAATGGAGGGAGTAAATATCCAACCCATCTGATTGATATTTATATTAAAGGTTGTAGTCAGTTAAATAAGTCCCTTTGGATTGATATAAGAGCCTTATGTTTTCCTTGAAATATTATTTCAGTAAATATTTGGTATTTATGCTTTATTACTTGTCCTGCTATATTTTCCAACTGCTCTTACACCAAAGGATCACAATAGGAATATTGTTATAAAATGTTAAGTGTCTGAGTCTGTTTTTGAAAAATATTTAACAAAACTATGTTTTAAAAATAATCTTCCTCAAACTAATATTGACATTTAAGGTCCTAGGTTACTGCATTGATCTTTCTCCAGTGACTCTGGAAAAATCCCTTCAGGCGATATTATTTAACATAATTGGTTTCTTGGCATACTGAGAGATAAGGAACAATATAGTCTAGTATTCCAGTTTGGAATTGGAATAAAGGTACAGACCAAGACCAAGGCCAAGCTATGATTTTTCTCTACAGCAGGGACTGGTACATTTTTCTAGGCTAAAGCATTTTTCTTCCTTTTTTTTTTTTTTTTTTTCTTTTGAATCCCAATCCATTGTTGGTTATTAGAAGGATATTTCTAGAAGAAAACTCTCCAAACACATTATAAAGATGGAGGCTGATAATTTTTAAAATATCACCAGGTAGTTTTTAACTTTCCATTTGGTTAGAAGTATTTGAAGCTGAAAGCAATAGTTTGAGTAATATTCTGAAGTAGTAACACTCTTTCACTATATGAATGAGCTATCGTGTCTTGATGCCAAAACCAGCCCTTCTAATTCACTATAGACATTTATATCCTTATAAAATTCCTGATTCCTAAAACTATACTGAAATAATAATTGACTTTATAACATTAAAAGTACTTTGTAATATGCTCTTCATTTGGGGGAAATTAAATGGCCCATTGGAGATATTTTTTAAAATGATTTTGTAATGGGGGTGGTTTTCACACTCTTCAGTCTTGTCCAAATACATGTGCTGAGGACTTCACAATGCAAGCTGTTACCGATTGGCTTTTGGGTATCTAGGTGCACACCATCTGTTTTAGGGACTTACAGGTATCCTGAAAGTTCAGAAGGAATTCAGTGAAGTCTCAGGTTATGTTTGGATATGAGGCAAATCCAAGAAGTCAGGAAGGACCTCCCTTGTAGCAGGAAGGAGAAAATCCATCCAACTTGGACCTCAGCATTTGTATTGTGCTCAGCTGAATGGACCCAGATAGTCTGCAATCATAGGTTTGGCTTCTGGGCGGATCCTCTTTAAGGGGTATTCCAGATCTTTCCCCTTAGCTCCGCATTAACTAAACTATTGAATCAGATGCTCTAGTGCTGGCAAGGATATAGAATAGATTGCTTTGGAATCTGGCAATGTGAAGTACTATAATGTAGACATGAAAAATAACTTAGATATTTCCACTGAAACTTAAAAACACATATTCATGACCCAGTGACCTCTCCCACTCCCATAGAGCTTCATCTTACAGAAATAGGAGCAGAATCTAAGCCATATGTACAGGAATGTTTAACTGTGGTGCTAGTTATAATGACAAATATCTAGAGAAGAGTTGGATGGCCATCAACAAAAGAATGGCAGAATAAACTAATATATAATTTTAGACCATTATGCAGCTTTTACCGGGAATGAGTTAACTCTTTTATCCATTGACTTGATGGAATGTCTATAATATACTATAAGGAACAGTAGTCACTGAAAGGTTATAATTCTTGCAATCCCATTTTTATAAAGCAATGACGGCCACCACAAAACACTATGTATACTTCTGCTTGAAAATCCTTGGGTGTGGGGCAAGGTATGGCAAGAAACTAACTAGTTGGCTTAGGAGAGAGTGGAAATGGAGGAAGGGTGAAGGAAGAGACTTTTTTTTTTTTTTTAATATCTTGTCTTTTTTACTCCTACCACTGCTGCTATTATTGCTACTACAACCACTGCTGCTGCTGCTACTTCCTTTCTTTCAGGAGGGGAGGGACAGAGGGAGAGGGAGATTGAGTGACCCTTAAGCAGACTTCCCTGCCAAGTGCAGAGCCCAATATGATGCCTGATCTCACAACCCTGAGATCATGAGCTGAAATCAAGCGTTTTACCCTTACCAACTGAACCACCCAGGCACCCCTTTTTTCTACTACTTCAGATAAGCATGTATTTATCATATATATAGCATTTTAAAATAATACATCTTCAAAATACTCATTGCATTTATTGGATAAGTTTGTATCAAGAATATTGCAAAGGGATCTTTTGGCTTTTTATTCCATGAGCCATTCTGTAGAAGATTTTGTTGGATGTTTGCAATGAAAACAAAACAAAACAAAAACAATTATATATAAACACAATAGACAATTTTTAAATTTTTAGTGATAATGGAAAGTTGTTATAATCAATCTATAACTCTTAGTGTGTAAACTCATTGAGGACAGGGTCTTATAGATTTTCCTATCTTTCTTGGATTTTGAAGAGAATTTGTTGAAAATAGGCTGAATGAAAATATCTCCCAAATTGTACTTTCTTTTTGTTTACCATGTTCCTTCTAGATTTCAACAAAAGAATAACATAGATTGAATTGTATTTAGAAAATCAATGATTGCAGTCTGGATTCAAACATCACTGTTTGATGCACCCAACTTGAATCAAAGGATGCTTCAAATCCCACTAGGCTGGAGATAAATACACTCAAGGTTTCGAGAGGAGTCACTTAAGGGAGTTCAGAGTAAGACAGCCTCTCAGCTTTATTTCATGATTTTAACTATCAAAAGAAGTAAAGTAAAACCATCTTGTAACCAAATGAAGGTCGCTGGGGCCAATCTAGGAGTTGATTTTAGCCACCAATTTTAAATAAACTTAATTTTAATACTCTAAATGATTTCTATAAAATGTTGTATGGGGCACCTGGGTGGCTCAGTGGGTTAAGCCTCTGCCTTCGGCTTGGGTCATGGTCTCAGGGTCCTGGGATGGAGCCCCATGTCAGGCTCTCTGCTCAGCAGGGAGTCTGCTTCCCTCTCTCTCTGCCTAATTATGATCTCTGTCTATCAAATAAATAAATAAAATCTTTTAAAAAAATGTTGTATATATTGTCAAGCCATAAAAGAATTATATTTCATACAGCAGTGATTCAGAGTGTGGGGTATAAATCCAGGCTGTCTAGAGGCAAAGCCAGCTCTGCCACCTCCCAAATCTGGAACCTTGAGCAAGTCCATATGTGCCTCAGTGGCCTCTTCTGTAAAATGGGGATAATGACAGTTCCTATATCCTGAGGTTGTTGGGGGAAAATCTTAGAACAGGTTCTGCATGTATATAGGAATTCTAAACAAATGAGAGTTCCCAGTATTTATTTTATGCTTGATAATTAGTAGTACAAATTACCCAGAGCTATGGATCACAGATCAGAAACATGTACAGAGATCTGGATATTGGAAACACTCTTTCATTCATGGTCTCTAGCAATAAAGAAACCATGCATGCATAACTTAGATATTCAGATATTTCAGATATTTCTCCTCAATTTTTTTGGACTTTCTTATTCTTGTGCTTATCAATACCATGATGGGCTAATGTATTAGTTATGTATTGCTTTGTAACAAATTATCATGAAATTTAGGATCTTAAGACCATAGACCTATTATCTCATAGCTTCTGAGGGTCAGGAATTTTAGAGCAGCTGACCTGGGTGATTCCGTCTCAGAAGAGTATAGTCAAGATGTTGGCTGGTGTTACAGTCATCTGAAGACTTGACTAGGGTTGGAGGATCCACTCTCAAGATGGCTTATTTGTTTACTAGACAGGTTGGTGCTGGCTGTGGACAGAAAGGTTAGGATCCCCAAGATTTGGCCACCTGTATGACTGCCTGAGAATCCTTATGACATGGTTGCTCCCCTCTCCAAGAACAAGTCATGAAACACAGCACAAAGTGGAAGCCACAATATCTTTATTTTAAAGACTTATTTTAGAGCAGTTTTAGTTTGATAGCAAAATTACGGGGAAAAATACAGATTTTTCTGTACACTCCCTGCCTTCATACATGCATAGCTTGCCCCATTCTCAATATACCCCACCAGAGAAGTACATTTGTTACAACTGATGAACCTACCTTGACACATCCTAATCACCCAAAGTCCATAGTTTATATTATGGTCACTCTTGGTGTTCCAAATGTCTTTTATGACTTTACCTCTGAAGCTGCATTCTATTATTTTATTGGTTATTCAGTGTGACAGAGAATGACAGGAGGGCATGAATACCAGGAGGCAGGAATCCTTAGGGGCCATCTTGGATGTTGACTACCCTAGCATTTTACTCATTTATTTCATTTATTCAGTTAGTGTGTAGTATCTTATAGACAAGGCACCAGGCCAGGTGCTATATTGGTGCATAGAGATGTGTTAAGTTTTCAGTTCTGCTTTTAGAAGTTTAATACGTGGTGGAGAGGATGAAGTCCCCCATCTGCATTGTTGTAGTGCAGGCAATATAGAATAAGTATCAAGGAAGTAGTGATCTTGGTAAGCTACGTGTTCAGAAGAAGAGTAATTTTTGATTGGCATTTCAGAAGAAATGGAATATAATCTCAGTCCTTATGGATGAAATAGAATCGCTGTGGGTGGAGACAAGGGAAAGTGTATCTTCTGCAGAGTAAACAATGTAAATGAGATCACAGAGTTGAGAAAGCAAGCTGAGTTTTAGAGGCCAGCAACCAAATTAAAAGCTATGTGGGGAGGGAGGTAAAGGAAGAGAGAAGTAGACAGGGGCCAGTTTATGGAAGTCCTTAGAAGCTATGCTAAAACTTCTAAAAAAAAAAAAAAAATCATCTGTTAAACAATGGGAGAAAGTGAAGTTTTGTTTTGATTTTTTTTTTTTAAGCTGGCTGATAATGGATAAAAAGGGTCTTTGAGCTTATCCTCCAGGAAGAGTTGAGAAGGGAAAGATTAGAATCAAACTGGATAGGAAGAACTTGTAGTAGTCCTAAGGAGAAAAGGTAGCACAACAAAGGTGGTGGTAGGATTAGAAAGTAACAGGAGTAATTTTAAAGGGAGAATTTGCAGGAGGAAGCTATCCCAATAACCTGAGCTTTGGTGCTTTAGAGGAGGAACTGATTTAAAGAGGAAGATGATGAGTTTGTAATAGGACAGTGGGTTACAAAGGACTTGAAGACCCCTTGTATACTCTTTCCTCCTTACCTTCCCCACCTTCCCACACACACCAGTGCTGAGTTTCCCTGGGTAGTTGCTCTTGGAGATGGATTAAATCCTCAAAGTTTGAAGAGCTGGGGAGTCCTAGCAATGAGGTGAGGAAAGAATAGTGTGGGGGGCAGAGCAAAACTAAAAAACCTCAAGAAATTGAATTGAATTAGTTGGCTCAAGATTCTGCTGAGCTCAAGATTCTGTTGAGCAAAAGATGGGAAGGTGAGAATATTATGGGTTGAGAATAATATAGTTGAGGTTATAGGTTTGGGATCATATGGACATGGTCTCATATCCAGCACTCCATTTCTAACTAACCTTTGGTTAAGGTATTCAATTTTTAGGAATCTCAGTTTTCTAATTTTTAATAGGATTCATAATAGGGATTTGTGAAGTGTTTGGCATGTAAAACTCTTGGCATGGTGACTGGAAGATAGTAAACATTCTGTAATTAAGTAGTTTCATAGGGATGGTGAGCTTTATGCTACTGTGGTAGAAAAATTAATATTGTCTCAGGATATTTTAGAGCAAGGGAGCACAATTGTCAGTCTCTTGGAATTCAGTTAGTCCCTCACTGCATGTAGTGGGGGGAGAGGAGTGCCCCCATATGCTTATATTATGATGTGCTTCTATTAAGAGATATCAGGTAAAAGCAGTTAACAAAACCATTGGCAAATGTGCCTATTAAGACACACATCCTGATATTCATTCTCCTTACCTATGAATGTACATTCTTGGTCAGTGGTTTTAAGTGTAGTCACTTTACTCTAAATTAACAAACAAGAGTTGGTCTTCACTTGTGGGTTCCTTCTGATGGGAAGGTATATTAAGTTACATGCTTATGCAACTATATAAAAATAATAAATATGATTTCTTAATGATTATCTTTTGTATCAATTAACTAAAGGTAATAGAAGAAATATTGATATCTTTTGGGATAATTCCTCAAATTTAGAAATAAGTTTGTAAGTATCCTTTGAATTCTAAGTGACAATATATCCAATTCAAGCGGTTACAAAAAAGAAAAAAAAATTTTAAAGCTTAGATTTAGTAATTTCTATACCCAATACAGGGCTCAGACTTGTAACAAGAGTCATATACCCTTCCAACTGAGGCAGCCAGATGCACCCCCCAAAATTCTTTCAAGTATTTGGGAATTCCAAGGGGGATGGCTTTTGGAAGAGGTGGTTCTGAGGGTTCAAATGATGGTTTTGGGATTCTTTCTTCTGGTGTTTGTCTCTGGATTAGTTAGGTTTCTCAGGCAAACTCCTTTTATGGAGGTGTGGTTGCCAGCAGCTTCTGGCCCTTAATCTGTGCTCTCAGAAACTTCCAAAGAGAGAGAGGGTGTCTCCTGGTGGCTCTGGAAAATAGTCTCAGGATTAGCCCAAATTCCTCTGATAATCATGTGCCCTCTCCTGAACCAATCGCCCTAGCTAGGGGAATGTCATGCTCCAATCACTTTAGCTCACATCACATTTTGTCCCATTACTGGTGATGGAATCAATTGTAACAAATGTTGATTGAGACTAGAAGGGGGGATTTTCCCAGGGAAAATCATTATCCTATTGTCAGGAGTAGGGGGAATAGATACTCTGAAGGCAAAATTCCTAACAAAAATTTCTTATAATTCCTGAGCTGTCAGTCAGCTGTCAGTCAAGATTCAGGTATAAAAGAGCACCAAGGATGAAAGGTGAGAGAGCCTTAATCGCTCCCTCTCCATAGGTTTTTTGCTTTTTAGCCTGCTACCCCTGTGATAGCACATTGTAGGCAGTCCATCAATACTTGTTGAAATGAGTTGAACCTGGTTCAGACTCATGCATTCTCTCAGGCTTGAATGCTTCAGGTTTTTTCCTCCCAAGTCATTCTATTTAGTTTTTACAGATAAATTTTCACAGGTACATGATACAGAGCAGGAAACCAGGGGTTTGAAAAACAAAGCGAATCTTAGCTCCCCACCCCACCCCACAGAGACCCCCCCCCCGACCTTCCTTTCCTTCAGAGAAGGAAGGGTGGATGTTTCTGATTGACCAATCATTTTTAAGAGGAAGCTCTGGTGGAAAGTTGGAAAAACTATACCAGATGTAGAAAATTAATAGATGGAAAAACTTCAGCTACTCTGGATGAGAGAGAAGGCATCTCTTTCCAAGTGCTCTGGAGGGGCAGCTCAAAGCACTTTAATCTTTGATGAATGCGATTGAACTCTTTCCGCTACTCAAGGAAAGACAGAAGTGCTTACCAGGCTCATCCTGTGCTGGCTCCCTGCCACCCACAGCCCTGCCTTCTGTGTAATTTCCAGGCCTCTAACTTTTCCGTTCCTAGGATTTTAAAATTCCTCTTTCAGACAAGAAAATCTAATAGATGAGATACGTGTAGCAAATGCAAGCCAGGTATTATAGGAAGAGCACTGGAATGGGGACCAGGAATCTGGAGTGGGCGCTGCATTAATGGATTTCGTGTAGCTGGACTTTGTGTTTTCCAGTATCTGTTCTCTTTCATCTACCATAGCCTCCACTCCGAGTCCCTTTTAGCAACACTTCTAGGTCTCATGGAAAATGTGCGTGGACAGAGATGCTGCAGCATTCCAAATCCAGGCATGTCAGGACGAAACCAATGAGTAAAGCAGGTCCTCTGAGTTAACATTTGAGACTGTTATTAGGTACCGTAGATCTTCCTTTGATGGGGAAATACTTCTAAGTTCCCAGAAAGAGTGAGAACACAGCTCAACCACACACTGAAGACTGATAAATAATACCTTGATGATTATGCCTGGGAATACTCTCTATTGCCTGTGCCGATGGAATGGGTTTGAGAAAAACACAGATCAACAAACCAACAAAATAATGAGAGATCCAGACCTGAGGAGACCTGAAGAGATACCCACCAATCACCAGAGTCTGTGCCTACCATAAATCCAAGGTATACTTCTGTCCTGTGGAATGCTGCTTTTTGTGTTGTCCTCATTTTGACACAATGGTTTCCTAGCAGTCCCTCTTGAGCATTGAAAGAGAACATCCAGAAATAACTGAACATCAGACTAGGAAGTATTTGTGTGTGTGTGCTTGTGTGTATAGATGAACGTGGCACACTCCTTGGAAGACCTACTCAAAGGAATGTAGAAAGGCATCTATCTGGGCAATAGTATATGCTCAGAATTTCCATGTCCCATGGATTTGCTGGATTCAAAGAATCAGAGAGTGAGATGAATGTGACAGATTCTGCCACTTTAGTGGAGGGGAGCTGCCCTAGGTGTGTGCACAGAAATGAGGAAAGAGAGCCTTTAGCTCTGATTTAAAGCTGTGCATGTGAGAAAAGAAGTTGTCCATGTTTGCATTTCTTTCTTTTCCAAATTTTCCAAAGTCAAGAAAACATAGAGCATCAACTCCCATTGGTTTTGCACTTTGGAATTTATCAAGTCTCTTGTATTCTTCTCTTGATTCCTAAATAATCCTGTGAGTTGGGCATGTTAGATGTTCCTCTACAAATGGAGATGCCAAGGCCCTGGGGGATTTAATGTCTTGCTTAGCTTGTAAAAATGAAATGGAAATCAAATGTTCTTACTCAAGCCCAATTACCTTTCTGTGAAGTTTCAGGTAAGCAAACCAATAAGAAAGACAAAAGGTTAAATCAAGATGCACCAGGAATATCTGGAGCCCCAAACAGAGTGCATGGTGGCTAATGTCTATCTTGTAATTATAGTCTGTATGTCCAGGTAAGATAGTCCTGTGCAAAGAAGGAACTTGGAGGTTGAAGTAAGGGTGGAATGAAAAAGTTGGGGAAAGGTAGTGTTGTGGAGTAGCTTTTATTGCTGTCATTGGTAGTACTACTCTGTTTCTAACTTTTCAAACTGCATGTGTGGCAGAATACTTACTCTTGGATTTATGACACTTCTTAAAAAATATTTATTTGAGAGAGAACATGTGTGTGTTTGGGAGAGGGTAGAGGTAGAGAAGCAGACTCCCTGCTGAGGAAGTTGCCTGACCCAGGGACCAGGGCTGGATCTCACCACCCTTACCTGAGCCATAATCCAGAGTCTGAGGCTTGACCAACTGTGCCACCCAGGCACTCCAATTTAGGATACTCTTTTAAAACAACCATGTGTCTCTTTTCTCCTGTGACTTAAAAAAAATAATTACATTAAGTTTTCTTTGTTGCCAAGTCCCCTCTGCAACCATAATCTGAAACTACCAAACCTAATCATCTAACAATATTTGCCTAGTTCATGTACCTGTGGGGCAAGCCCTGGAATTAATTATCCATTTTGTAGCCTACCCAGAACAGACTTGCCGAATACCAAGCCTTGCTTTGCCCCCCTTCCTGACATTGTACCCTGGCCTCTGGTCATTCTAGAGCACTCTGCACCTCACTGGGAAGGAAGGACTACAGCTGAACAGGTGGGCATGGAGCTTTATTTATGAAGGACATGTGGGTTTACTCTCTGCTTCAACTCCTTAGTGTTTGATTTCTTTATTCCTCACAATTCTGCAAACCTATGTCTGAATGTATTCTCCCCTGAAACCAGAAGCAGATGAAACTCATTAGGTCACACTGCAGTGCTGTTACTGATCTTTACCCAAAACTTCAGGAAACAAAGCCACTCATGATATCCTAGGCTTTTATCTTCTTCTTCTTCTTTCCTTTTTCCTAGGCCTGGAAATTTGCAGATAGGATGCATCTAACATCAGAGTTTGGGGGAAAGACTTTTTTCAAAGGGTTTTTATTGGGCAGGAAATGCCACATCTTAAAGCATAGCTGTGTGTTTGTATGGTTGGTACAGACATCTGAAGTCCTGGGAAACCAGCAGGAATGATAACCAAACTTTTGGCCTATAAATGCATAGAATAGAAGAAAGAGTTGGCAATGATTTGGATTGTGTATTCACTATAAAGAACCAATTAAAACATGACAATTCAGGATCCTTTGGATTTAGTTTGTTGGCTAGCCATGAGCATAAATGAATCCTCAAAATCATTTCTAGTCCTTTAAATGTGTACCTGAAGCTGTAACTTCTGAAGCATTGAATGAAAACATGAGGACGTAAGGTTTGGTCAGTACAGAGAAACCCTCTGCAATTGGCACCCCTGTGGTTCCAACTTCTTTTTCTGGCACAGCACTAAAATGGCACATACAACTTTCATCAGCACTAGCGTGTTGCTCATTTAGCATTTAGGAAACACAGTGGATAGCAATTATCAGCCAAATAGCTGGGAAGTGAAAATGACCTAGTAATCAGAGTAAATATACATTATGCTGTCATATTCTAATGTGTAAATATTGGAGAGAAATTGCAGAACATGGACACGCAGAATCTTTCTTTCGAAGCCTTGTATGAATGCAAGTCCTGTCTTAGCTGTCTGGCATGTTTTCTGGATGACAGCTACTAAACATGCCGATTTGGGGAATAATAGGTCATCTTCATTATTTGCTTGCTTACAGGTATCATGACCAGAAAAGGCATTGCCCTGATTTTTGTAAATGCTGAACTTGGCTGCCAATGACCAGGAGACATATGGAGAGATGATAGAAACTTGGTGGGAGTTTAAACATCATAAACCTTGCATAGCCAGTTGCTTTAGTTGTTTATTCCAGTCCAACTGCATGTTAATATTACAGAATCCTCCTTCCTTTGTTAAGCTTGGAAAATATTAAAAGCTCCCACTGTCATTTTGCTTATCATCCTCTTCTAAGCAAAGCAGGTGGAGATAGTATCAGTGTTGCAAAATGTTACTAAACTGAGCACCTGGATTGCATGCTGTGATACAGAGGGGCACAAGGAGAACAGGCAGAATTGTCATTTCAGAAGCATGTGTGAATATAGCACTGGGAAAATTAGGCTAGTTTATGGTCAAATTCATTAGCAAGGTTCTAAACAGCAGGCACACATAATTTCCCCACTTCTTCCATTAAGGGCTACGGACTTAGAGTAGGTCCAATCCTACCTCTACTGCAGCAGAGAACGTGGGAGTTGGTTGTTGTAAGATGCTTGTTGTTTTGGAGGCACAAAATATCCTTCTTCCCATTGCTTGAATCTTCTTGATACTTTGGAGGGTAGAAGGGGATGAATTCTCTCCCTACATTGGGTGCATTTTTGGTGGGTTGTTGAATTCAGGTGCCCATCCTGTTTCTATGGAATCATGGGCTTCCTGGACATCCTTCCTCCTAGATGCTCTTTCTAGGATAGCTAGGCAGTGAGCATGTGCCCTGAACTTAGCTAACCACTCTCTCGGCCTAAACAAAACAAACCCCCCACCCACTCATTTGAAGCATCTATGGAGATAATGCTGAGACCTTGGGGCGCTACCTGGTTTTTAATTGGTCTAAGTTGGGCTCTTCAGCCTTCTGTTTGATTATGTGCATTTCCCGGTTACTTTCCAATAGTACAATTCTTGCTCAAATTCACCAGAGCTATTTCTGTTGCTCACAAAAAAAGAACCCTAATTGGTTTTTTTTTTTTTTTAAAACTGAAATTCTGAGGATGACTATCTAGCAGAGGGTCAGAGGGACCATCATGTCTAGGGTGGATCTCTAGTAGTAACAATCAATTTGAATATGGTATTATAACATTGGGAAAGTCTAAATCCCAGGGACAATGTTAATACTTCAATGTTGTTGTTCTTGCCCATGTTTCTGATCTTTACTTCATCTTGTCCCAGCTTGATTAATTAATATGGAGTTGAGCCATCTGTGCCGTTGGCCTTATAAGATTCATACACATAAGGCAAAATAACCAGAGAGATCTTAATTCAGTATATATATACCTCAAACACCTATTTTCAGTAGGCGAGGTTGCAAAGCAAACTGTGAAGCCCTGTCCCCAGATGGAATAATTTTCCTTCTCTATATATCAGCAGCAGTCAGCAAGTATTTCAATTTTTTGTCTCTACAGAACCCTAAAATCAAAACATTTATTAACAGGGGCATGTAAGTTATTTGTCTTAGCTGCTATAAGGAAAACAAACATAAGGTGGAGTTTTTCCCCACAGAGAACACGTAACCTTTCTGAAGAGTTTGCCAGATAAACAGATTTGAAGGTTTTTGTAAGAATCTTCAAGCTGGAGAGACCAGGAAAGACTTTGTGGAGAAAAGCAGAATTCTGTCATTGAGATTTACTGCTGACTTCCAGCAACCAGCTGATTTCACAGGACTTCCCAGTCCAGGATAGATCTGGACAGTGTCACTGCCTTGTCAGGCCAGTGGTACAGCTGATTTTGCCCAGAATGGCCTCTATCAAAAGGATTTGAGACAGTGATAACTAAGGATTTTGGCCTTAGGGGTGTGTGTGTGATAAATCTTGTTTGCTGTTTTCCCTGAGCTTCCGTGAAAGAGGAAATGGAAGGCAGAGTATATCTCAGAGCAATTTATTTCCTAATGTTGGGAATTGCTGTGAGAAGGAAATCTGTGAAAAATCTATGGCAATGCACAAATAACAAAACAGAATGTCTGCCCTGGAGCTCAGAGGAGGAGCTCCTCTCTCTACCTACTTGCTCTTTCACTGTGGCCAAACATGTCTGAATTCTTGGAGAAGATTCCATCTCTGAACTCGGTAGGTCTGTTTGCATGTGGCCAAGCTGGGCTGGATTGATTATATTCACTTGTTCTTGTTTTGTAGAACAAGAAAGCAACAGAACCAGTATATCCCAGTATATCCCAGTTCTCATTCGGAGACCGCATGTGAAATAATTAGGATTAGGATTCATTATAATGTTTAACATTTTTTACTCACCTTCATTATAAGAAAATACAGGGGGTGGGGACTCTTCTCCACTTTTTTCAAATGGGGAAAAAAAACCCGAGGCACCTTCCAAATATAACTGAGTGGCAGAATCGGAATGAAAACTCCCATTTTGTGACTTCAAAACAGCTTGATTCAGTAGGGCACATTGCTTCCCTTTGAACATAAAATAAAAATAGCCCAACTTAATCAAACTATGTTTGCCAAGTTCTAGTCTATAGGGAACTTTTATTTTTATAGCCGAGAGTAGCACACACTTTATACTAGGCAATTTTAATGGCAGTATTGGGACAACCCAGACTATAGCTTCACAAATGGAGTACAAAAGCCCGTGGGTATTTTTACCTATTAAAAGTTGTGTTCGAGAAGGAGAGCAATCCACAAAGATGAATGCAGAACTACTTCACCCAGTTGGGAAAAAAATCACTTCAGTTCCAAAGCTGAAATATCATTGGCAATGTTTTCCCTCCTCTACTCCTCTTCTCAACATTCTTGATTATAACTCCTACAAGGCAAGGCCTACATCTTGTCTCTGCCTCTCAGAGATAAGTTCCGTTGAATGAAGAGATGAATGAATAGTTAATGAGCGATTTTTAAAGCAAAAAAATTTATATCTGTATGAGTAGGAAACTGAGTATATAAACAAGCTAAATCTAATTAGAGTATGTTTATTGAGTACCAGTAGTCTTGACTAACACTCAGAGGTGGGTTCATTATAAAATATAACTTTTTTTTTTTCCTGCTCTAGGTGTGTTATGTATTAGTTCATATAATCACTGGAACAATTCTGTGAACTAGGTATTGTTAGCTCTGTCCCAAAGATGAAGAAAAAAATGTGATCAGTATGATCAAGTCACATGCCTCACCATGGTCTCACAACTAGTAAAGAAAGGAACAAGGGATTTGAATCCAAAGCTGGTGCTCCAACTATTTACTTACCCTTGGGTACACAAAGAACCATGGCAAATGCCAGTCAGAGTAGGAGTCTCCCAGATGAAGCCCTTTATGCTGCTATGTAGCTGAACTTTCAATTTGACTGCTTACACCCTGTCATAAAAAACCATAATTTTCTTTCCTGGAGAAGAGTCTTTGGCTTGATTTCATTTAGAACATGGGAAAAGAATTATTTAAAAAATTAAGTAATCTGTAGATAAACTACAGAATTTCAGAGGTAACGGTAAATATGAATATTCTAGTATCACTTGCATTTTCTGGAGTAGAAGGTTCAATTTGTATTTTTTGGTGTATCCAGAGTCAGGGGAATGAGAGCCTCATTCAGAGATGGGTTTATTACAAAACTGCAACATTTTTTTCTTCCTGAATGACTGTTTACCCCTGGGCTACAGGATGGCCCTCAACTTTCAGCCTCATGTCACCCTGACCTTGGAGTCCTTTTAACTTCTCAACAGCAAGACGGCGAGTCTTTCCTCAAGGACTTCTATCACGTTGACTTACTGAGACACTTCAGTTTTGCCTGCCTCTCCCCTCCTCCTAGGCATGAAGAGTCCATAATCTAGGCTTCGCAGGGGAAAGAAGGGTTCCCTCCATTTCCCTTTTCCCATCCTGGTACAGTGATGGCCTCTGCATTAAAATTTCCTTGTTCTAGAGCCTACCTTCAATCCTCAGGGTGGGAGAGCTCTGAGAGAAGAAAGGACATATCAGATCACCGAATGTTTGTTTTCACTAAACAAGATACTTAGAAAAGGGGAAAAAAAGGTCAGTTTGGAATTTTATGTAATTTGGCTTTTGGTTTTGGAAAATTTGTTTTTACACATTTTTTGTTTGATCCATACACATGAAAACCTGTTCTGAAAGCTACTGGTCAAAGTTATCTGGCCGTAGCAACTCTGATCCAGGTTGCAAATTCCAAGAAAATTCACTGTGTGACATGACAGGACATGGAATGATGAGGGTCCTGGGATCAGGAGGTGAAGATGTGTCCTGGGACTTCTAGGGAAGTGAGATGACAGGAGTACAAAGATGATCCAATAGCTCTTAGACTGGAGCAGTGGTGTGTTGATTCGTCTCCATGTCTAACCACTTGTGGAGGCCACACTCTGGATGAAAATCTGGACACTGCCTATTCTTACCATCTCACCATCTTGTGTATAAAGGGAAACAGGGTGTGCCCATGGCTCAACTATGACCACTTCTCATGATGAAGTATCACACACTCCATTATTGGTGCAATTTCAGAAATACGTGTGATCCTTTCTGTTGCATCTAAATTGACAAGTGTGATCCACAGCTCTCTAAAGGATTTTGGTCTGCTAAATATTCAGGAGGGTGTCTGACAGAGTGAAGGAAGGGAAATTAGCAGGGACAAAAAAGATCTGGGCAAGAGCACTAAAACAGTTCTGAGAATGTAGGAAAAAATAGGAACTTTTTACATACCAAAGATTCTATGGAATCCTAGGGGGAAAAGTGAATCTACCATCTTAACATATTAACCATTTCCATTAAAGTATAATGTTTCAGAAAAGAGGATAATCAGCTTATGACAGCATGATTCCCTTATAATTCCTTTTATTTGAAACGGTTTTTTTGGATAAGTTATTTGGAGACCGTATCCTGTTTCCTAGTGAGAGCAAAACTCCACCCCTTTTTACATGGTGTGATGATTCTAGTCCAAACGCAATGAGTTTCTGGAAATGGCAAGTGAGACACTTGTTGCCATGGTGATTGTTAATAGTTCTGACTCAGATGTAGTGTTGCTATAGCAACTGCATGGAAGCCCTTGGGAGGTGGTGCAGGCTTTTTTTTTTTTTTTTTTTAATCAGCAAAAAGAGGCTAGGAAGAACCATTTTAGTAGCTTCTTGCTGCACTGCAGTGACGAAGCTTTCAAGGCTATTTCATCCAGATGAAAGATCGTCCTGTTCCTCCCCTGATGAAGCAGATATGTTATACTGCAGGATAAAGATAGGCCCATACATCATAGTAGCAAGCACATTATCTGCCTGCTAATGAATTATAATTTTGTGAATAATGGTTTCTAATAACATAGGTAATATCTTGAAAAATTCTTAATGTCACTGGCAATAAAAGAAAGCCAAAGGTCAAAGGCTGAACAGGTCCAAATCACTGAGAATTAGACTGTTTCCTTGCATTCCTGTAAGGGTGAGACACGTGGCTAATAAGGCATTTGGAAGATCTGTTTTAAATGGTTTGGTTCGATCCTAGGTTGTAGGCTTGTCTAGCATCTTACCTAGACCCAGAGATTGGCATGTAGAAGGTCCTCAAGAAACAGTGAGGTGACTAAATGAATCAACCTGTCACACAGTGGATAGTCATGTTTACTTTTCCCTGAGACTACTCACCTAATTGTGCATCATTGCAAGGCCTTTGCTATGTTCTGTGGTACTTGGAACTGAGTGCATTAAGCAGGTCTGTGTTCTTGTTAAACTGATAAGGGGGTGCACTTCTCTTTGTCAGGACTTCCTTCTGATTTCCAAGTGTTAATTACCCAGGATCAGACCTTCCTCCAGCCCTCAAACTTTGATAGAGAAATGGGGGCAGCTGGAATGGAATCAAAAGCAACACCTCTGTACACCCTCTTCTTCAGTCAGTAGATCAAAGCAAGGTTCTAAGAATGTCCTCACTGCTGAGCCAGGATTTGAGAGCGTTGAGATAGCATGCTGGGCACCATCCTGAGACAGCCTTCTATTGTTTTTCTCCCATAGACTCTTGGGCTAAGGTGAGTTTTCCCTTCTCCAATACAAAGCTCCTTTGAAGGCTAAATTGTGTCTTTTTCTTCTGCTGTGTATGTCACAGCACCTACGTGATGGTTTCATATGGTCGGATCCCAGTAAAACCAACTTAAATAAAGATCAAAATATCTACTAGTGTGACTTGCCTTTTGATTGGATTCCTTCTTCTTGCCTCAGAAGCTGGTAGCTAGTTAATATAAGCTAATTAATATAATCTAATATAATATAAGAAAAGCAGTATTAACTGGTGGGTTTGGTATTAATGGGAACATTGCCTTTTGGGTGGAAAGTTAAGAAAGGTGGCTTCTGATTAAGAAGTGGTGAAATTCCCTGTTATCGCCATGGAAGTAGCTGCTTGATCTGATTTAAGAAGTAAACCTGATTCTGTGAATATATAGTAAATATTTGTGGAATGAGTGATTATCTTTTTCTAGAAGCCATAATCTTTATACACGGATTGATGGTTCTGGAGAATAGTGGACTGTCTTGGCTTATTCTCTTCTTCAAGTCCCTTACACAGCTGGAAACTGTAACAGAATGTTGACTATATGCTAATGAACAATCTACCCCTCATTAGGCCAGCACTGAAGACAGTTATTCCCTTAAGCTGGTTGCAGAAGAATTTTATTTACCAGGATGGCTCTTTGTATTGTCTTCTTCTTGTCCCTTGTTATTAGATTGTGCTTTAAATGTTTGAAAATGCCTGGAACATCTTGTTTCCTATCTTGATAGTTCAGAGCTGCTTCTACTCCCTTTCTAATTGGTTTCTAAATTTTTCAGGGATTTCATAGCAGGCTGCTTTTTTTTTCTAAGTTGAAAAATTTTAAGCACGAAAGTTGATTTGAAATTTGTCTAATGAGGTTTTAAAAGGGACTTCTGTAAAACAGCAACATGATACTGGCTCCCAATGAAATTGTCTCTTCCTTATTGATATCCCTATGAAGGTGAGAAAAAGGTGAAAATTTGCAGTGACACTGACAATCCACTTATTGCTGGAATCTGAAGGAATTTCCATTAGCTATACTGTTCTGGGTTCAACATTGAAAGACTCAGGCGTTTGCCTTTGTTATGCTCAACTGAACAGACTTAGGAAGACCTTCCTTCCTCCTTCCTCAACTACTGTGGTCTGCCTCTCTTTTCATAAAAGCTAGTTTTGTTTCAAATATAAACTTGAGCAGCTACCCTCTGCCACTTATCTGCTACTTTTGGGGGTTGCCCTAACGCTGTCTTTTCTTTTTCCTCTTCCTTGAACCCGGTCAAGAGCTCATTCTCTTTTTTATGTTTTCTTGAATTGTGGTAAAAAGCACATAACATTTACCATGATAACTGTTTTTTCAGTGTATGGTTCAGTAGCTTTAAGTATATTCACATTGTTTTGAAGACTCCTCTTCTTTAGATCAAGTTAGAATCTGTAACACCAGAAAAAAAAGGGGGGGAGAAGTAATATGGAAGTTGGGAGATAAAGCATTGCATCACGGGAAGCATAGTATCCACAGGTATAATATTAGTATAGTTGAGGAAAAGGAGAGTGCTGGCTAGTATACAGGTTTCCCCCCAATATCTAAAGCTAGAGTGTTCCTCTCGGCATCAGGGAATATAATCAAAACCCCAATGAGATAGCACTTCATACCATTCAGAATGGCTAAAATTAACAAGTCAGGAAACAACAGATGTTGGTAAGCATGTGGAGAAAGGGCAAATCCTCTTACATTGTTAGTGGGAATGCAAGTTGGTGCAGCCACTCTGGAAAGTAGTATGGGGGTTCCTCAAAAAGTTAAAAGTAGAACTACCCATGACCCAGCAATTACAATATTAGGTATTTACCCTAAAGATACAAATGTAGTGATCCTGGCACCTACCCCCCCCCCCCAGTGTTTATAGCAGCACTGTCCACAGTAGCCAAACTGCGGAAAGAACCCAGATGTCCTTCAACAGATGAATGGATAAAGAAGATGGGGGGTGTGCGTATGATGGAATATTGTGTGGCCATCCAAGAAAAAATGAAATCTTCCCATTTGCAATGATGGGGATGGAACTAAAGGGTATTATGCTAAGGGAACTAAGTCAATCAGAGAAAAAACATTATCATATGATCTCACTCATATATGGAATTTAAGAAACGAAATAGAAGCACAGAGGAAGGGAGGGAAAAATAAAATAAGATAAAATCAGAGAAGGAGACAAACCAAAAGAGACTCTTAACCATAGGAATCAAACTGAGGGTTGCTGGAGGGGAGAGGAGTGGGGAGATGGGGTAACTGGGTGATGGGCATTAAGGAGGGCACGTGATGTAAAGAGCACTGGCTATTGTATATGACCGATGAATTACTGAACTCCACCTCTGAAAATAATAACACACTACATGTTAATTGAATGTAAATGAAAATTAAAAATAGTGTTCCTGTGAAATCTTTTGTAAAAAATGTTGTAAAGCAAAGTAATTACCATTAGTTTATATGAAAAATTTTTGAGCATTCTCAGATCTCAAAAATAACCTCTCTTAGGCTTTTCTTGTACCTCAGGATACATTTTGCTATGAGATACACAGAATAAAGCCAGATGCTCAGAGACACTGTTGAAAGCTATGGCAGTCTGATGCTGTGTATAGTTTCTGGGAAAGAAGCTTGGCCGTGCCAGTCTCACTGCTCTGGGTACATTCTGCCTTTATACTTGCTGCAAAACAAATGTTGAATGGCATTTTTACTTTCTACCTGTTTTCCTAAAAACATCACCCTTCGAATTTTTGATAGTGAAAACAGGTTCTTAGTAGGTCTTTTGTAAAAGTGGAACAGTATGATGCAAACCATCAAAAAGCAGGGGAGTACCTGTTTCAAGTATCAGAATGGCAGGAAGTGGGCTATTTCAGCCCAGTAGAAGTTTATAGAAACACAAGTTATAGACATCAACCCGGATCAGTTGTATATCTGAAAAGAGGATTCATCCAGTGCTTAACTGTGCAGGGAGATAGTAGGGAGCCAATGTGGTGAGTATGGAGAAACACTGCAAAAAAACAAAACAAAACAAAACAAAACAAAAAACAAAAAAACAAAGGGGGGGATAAAATTATGAGTATATAGAAGAAAAAATACTTTGGAATGGATTTTCTAAGATCTAGAAGAAAACTTGAGGAAATTGGCTTTTCCTAGACAGACACAAAGGCTAGGAAAGAAAAGCAGATGTGTGAAAGCATCGTAGGATAGCATGCAAGGACAAAGGGCTGGCATAACATTTAATATGTGGAACACTGTGCTGAGCCCTTGGACTGCTATAAATCTTGTGACTCTAAGAAGTGCTTGAATAGTAACATGAAATGCCTAGAAACCAAGACACTATGCAATAACCTATTAATTAAGGGACCAAGTAAATGATCCAGATCTTCTGTGCACCTGGATGTCAGGAAGAGACAAGGTTAATGTTGACTGGAATTATCATCTGGAAAAAATTTGGCTCAGTAGGAGGAAGTGAGAATAGAATTCCAGAAAGGGGCAATGGCATGACCTGAAACTTTTATTTATTTTAGGCAAATGCCATCTTCCTCAGACTGTCCTCAGATAGTCTTAATTTCACAATCTTTTTCTTTCATTTGTTTAACATTTCAAAATCTGACACCACTTTCTGGTCAATATTCTCTTACCTGGACTTCTTCTGAATTTTTACATGAGGTTTGGTTCCCCTACCTCCAGCTCATAGACTTCTCTCAGGCAAGATTGTAAAACATCTAATATCTCAATAATAATTTTTCTAACTAATGCTAACTTTCAGTCAGATCAGGCATTTTGAGGCAATGTCACAATAATTTTGTGCGTAGGGTTGATGATAAAATCCCATTTTACAGGTGAGAATATTGAAAAAAAAAAAAGCTAAAAGATTTTCCTAAACTTTTCTTCTATAGAGAAAAAAAAAAATGGTTAGGACTTAAATCCAGGGTATTGATTTCCAGCCTCATACTCATTGTAACAAGAGTAGTGAGGAGTAGAATAAGAGAAGAGAAAGGTGGTAGAAATGGGCAAGTGAAGATGGTTTTACTTGTCTCAGATAGAAGTGGGGCTATGAATGCTTAAAGATACTGAGAAGGAACCTGAGTTTCCTCCCCATCAAGAGACATCTACCGCAATTATTTATCCAGCTATGGGGTAAAGGCTGTTAGGATCAGAGTACTCTTTTTTTTTTTTTTTTAAACATTTTTAGTTCACTTTTTTTTTTTTTTTATTGTGTTACTCTTTTTGAAAAATAAAGGTTAGGGTACCTAAGATACGGGCCTAATGAAAAGAGAGGGTCTGTCTGGACTGGTGCTGGGACCACTGACCACATTCTGGAGAAGCAGGAGGATGGGCTCTAAAATTCATGTGATTTAGGAGGTGAATGCAACTAGTAGAAGGGAGAATGAAGCAAAGAACAAGAAGTGAAGATCAAGGAAAGGAGAAGAGCAAAGAGGGATAATGGCTCAGAGAGGGCGTAATGTCTGTAGGGCACATTGCAGAATAGAAAATCTTGCATAACCAGAACTGTGATGCAAGTTTGGTAACAACTATTTAACAACTGACAGTCAAGAAAATCATTTATTCATTTTCAAGGAAGGACAGTATGTCTGTTATCACTGCTTTCCATAGTAATACTGACCATGTCTACATAAGGAAACAGTAGTCATGCCTTGTTGACAGTAGAGAACTGTTACAGGAAAGCAAGATTCTGGGATGACTGAAGGGATGGTTGGTGGTAGGAAGTTTTCACATGATAATATAGTAGCTCAGTATTGTCAGACTAGTCTTGTAATTCACTGCGACCTTTGCCAAACCATTTTATATAATTGTATATGATTATTCTTGTACTTTCTTGATACATATACTTTTTTTAAAAAAAGATTTTATTTATTTATTAGACAGTATAAACAGAGGGAGCAGCAGAGAGAGAGAGAGAGAGAGAGAGAGAGAAGCAGACTCCATGCTGAGTAGGGAGTCCAATGTGGGGCTTGATCCCAGGACCCTGAGATCATGACCTGAGCTGAAGGCAGAGGCTTCAATAACCAAGCCACCCAGGTGCCCCTTGATGCATATATTTTTGAGGTTAAATACACTTTTCACTGCTCAGTCTTTCCTGTTTTTAACGTTTTCTAGCTTTAGGAATCATTATCATTATATTCTTTGTCCTTGTGTACTCTTACACACATTGGATTTTTTGTTTAATCCACAATTTTGATAACGCCAGTAGTCCCTTCTCCCTGTTTGAAAGGTGTGTGAGGACTCCCATGTAGAGATATAATGGCCAGAAGTTCTGTAAGTGAGAACAGATAGTATAATTTGTTACTGGTGTAGACTTCCAGAGCTGAGCTCAGTCATGTTTTCAAAGAGAATAGTTAAAAGTTAGCATACATTTTAATTTTGTTCTGTTTTACCCAGAAAATGACCATTCCAGCTCTAGGTACTCCCATTTTCAATAGTATTTCAGATGTGGAGAGAACCCAACTGCTGGACAAGCCTGACTTAACAGACTTATCCTGGACTCCACCTTGCCTGACCTATTTGCTGCTAGGAATGAAATTCTGAACCCTAGAAGCACTTGGTAACCCTATTATTTTAATGTGTTTTGGATACACATAACGTCTCATTTTCCTCCTTTTTCACTAATTGGCAGTCTCTGTTCAGCTGTTGGTTTCCTGACTATCCAGCTCCTAAGTCTCTCCAATTTCTAGATCCATAGCAGAGAGTGCCATCTTCTCTGACAGATGGACATGGGCGCATCTTTATGAGGACCACGGCAATTGCCTTGGAAGTGTATTCGTTTGGTAGGGCTGCTGTAATAAAGTAGCAAACACTGGGTGCTTTCAGCAGCAGAAATTGTTTCACAGTTCTGTGGACTAAGAGTCTGCAATCGCTGTGTCAGCAGGGTTGCTTCCTTCTAAGGGTGGTAAGGGAGAGATGTGTTTCATGCCTCCTAGTTTCTGGTGGTTTGTTGGCAATCTTTGGTGTTCCTTGGCGGGTAGAGATACCACTCTGATTTCTGCCTTTATCTTCACGGGGTATTCTACTTGTGTGCATGTCTATTTCCAATTTCCCCTTTTCATAAAGATACCAGCCCTACTGGATTAGAACCTTCCCTAACAACCTCACTTTAACGGTACTACCTCTGTACAGACCCTACCTCCAAAAAAAAAAAAAAATCACATTGGGAAGTACTGGGGATTCGGATGTCAACATATTAGGGTTTTTTGGAAGAGGAGCATAGCTTAATCCATAACAGGAGTATAAACTTTCTACATCAGAAAACATAAAATATTTTTAAAGATTTACTTTGGAATCAGTTTTTTACTGGTTTGGCTTCCTGTGGTCTTTATCTTTCTCTATTTCTCTCCTTTAATCCTTTCTTGTCTAGGACCCTCCCTTAGAAATCTATTTTCTTTCGGTTCTAATTGTCTTTTGAAGTTTGTTTTCTCTTGCATTGTTTTTCTTTCCTTGTGCATCTCCACTTTATTTATGGATGCGTGCATATTTCTGCTCCTTTTATCCGAAAGAGGGGTTAACCTCTCTCGGAACCAGTGATGATCAACCATGAATCAGAGGTGAAGTAACCTACTGAGTCCCAGGTTGTGAAATATGGTCAGATGATTTATTCCTTATAAGTGGTAAAATACCCAGTTCTACCCAGTGATTTGCCTTTTCAAAATATCTATTTCAGAATAAACCTTTAATAGTCATCTATTCATTTGCATTCTGATATGCTCTATGGTATAGAAAGAAAGGGAAGTTACCCAGTGTGTGGGAGTTTTTATGTGATGGATGGACCACCATATCTGTGCCCATGGAGTGTGTCACACATGTGGCTCATCCATCATGTGTGTCCATGCATTAAAAAGGATGAGAGTCACTCCTTTAGAACCAGAGAGTTTGTACAGACCAGAGGTCTCCCTTGGGAGAGGTAAAGAATAATTTGTTTTCAGTCTAGAAAGGTTCTTTAAAGTTTACATCAAATTTTGTATACATATTCTCAGCTAAGACAAAGCTAATTTCATTATATGTGAGAAATTTAATTTTTACCTTTACACTTTGACATTTAGGAAATCTTTCTGTATTAAGAAGTTTAAATTTCCTCATCAGTTTATCTCTGTGATCAGTGTTGACACTGGACAGGGAGTTGTGAAATTGGAGTTATAGTACAGACACTAACAATTTATTGTCACTTCAGCAAGCTACTTAGATTCAGTAGGCTACAACTTCTTTTTGAATTATGTTTCTATCAGTAGCTGCCAATTTTCTGTAAGTTTTAAAAGACAATTAAAAATGTAACTTACGAATCTCATACTAATATAAAATAAGCACGTGTCAAAGACTTCTATTTAACTCATTTAATGAGGGAGTTGTTAAGATGCAACAATTAGTTCCCCATATAATTCAAAGATACATATACTATGTAGGTAATAAATAAGTTTACAAACACATGCAAAGCTTGTTCGTATCCACAGGCATTATTTCACCATCCCCAAATCATTTGCCTTCTGAGTATTTTGAAACTGATAGAGTTGTAAAATACCTCAAAAACAATAGAAAGTTCAGGCTTCTCCAAGTAAAATAACCCAAAAGGACTTAAAAAGAACCCCAATAATCTATTTTTGTCCATTTAGAAATCCTTCACAATTTTTCTGAGATAAATGTTGGAGTCCTTTGTTTCAGGTGTTCTATGGAACCAATCTCCATAACTCAAGTCCAAAGCAGAATGAATCACTTTGTTTGAGAGGATTACAGGGGCTTCTAGTTAAACTTGCTTTTTATTCCTTCTCTTAGATCATTCACTGAAGATCCCAACTCAGAGTTTTCAGATCTGTGTAAATCATAGTTTGAAAACCATCAGATGATTTCCATAATTGCTGAAATCCTATCCTTTGCTTTATACTCAGTCCCTCAGATATTTTTTAGTAGTACCCATGCCTCTACCTGCTGCCTACTAAAGACAGAAACACACACACACACACACACACACACACACACACACACACACACAACTCTGCTTTATCAGGCAATAAAAGTATCCCTTTCAGGGTCCTTACAAATCCAGAATTCCAAAACTGTCCGTGACTGTAGAGTTTTTCATCTCTCAATTTCATTGAGTAATTTCAAGTTACTTGAAACAATACTTCCCACTTGACTAAATATCTTGTACCCTGAGAACTTTAGAGTTTTCTTGAAAATGATTTCTAAATGTATCCATTGGGTTTTACTGTGATGCCATCTTTATCACTAATGTATTCACTTCATTTTTTTTTTTTTAATTTTGCAAAACAAGGCCATATTTTTTAAATGCCTCTGGGCACATGTTTCAAAATATCTCTATAAATCCTGCAATCACACTTTCCTGTTCTTTATTTCTATTTTAAGTCCTATGGTTGTGACAGTCTGTTGTTATGAGAAAACAGTGAAGGATGCCTTCATCCTACTAGGGTCATTGTCTGAAAAGTTCTTTGCTTTTTCCTCTTTTTTAAACCTTATCTTTTGACTAGTACAGAAACATAGACCAAAGAGTGAAGGATAGCTAATTTTGTTTAGTAGGACAACACATTAGGTATTAAACTAAATGTTTAAAAATCTTATTTATTCTGCATAATATCCCTCTGAAGGAGATACTATTATCTTCCCCTTTATAGGTGAGAAAAGGTTGAGTAAGTTACAAAGGTCACCCAGCTAATAATTTTTATAATGAGGGCTGAAATTCAAGCTCACCAGATTCTACATTCTCTAGGATAAGAGACTAACATAATTTATTACTAAGTAGGTGGCAACCTTGAATGGTTTGCATTTCAAAACCTTTACATTCATTTGTGATAGAAGTGTTCAGAGCAAATCATTAGCTTGAAGGAAATCTGGGAAAAAGAGAAGCATCAGAATGTAGAAGTGAGGACACAAGTTAATACCTCAGGAGACACAGGTTCTAGTCCAAGCTCATGGGCAAGAAGCACTCAAGGTTTCTGTTCTCATGTGTGAAATGAGACTTTCATACTAAGTTGTCTCTAAGTTTCTTCCAAACATGTAACTGCTTCTGAGGGACCTAAGAAAAAAATCACACAATGTAATCAGTTTCTGCATTTGAAAGAAAGCTTTAGTGGCATGTGTGTGGGTTAAGTTTGCATGGTGAGATTAATTACCCTGGTCAGTCTAACTCACCTATTGGGCTTGTCCTCTCTTTCTGTGTGTCAGGGCTACTGCTCGGCGAATCCACTGAGAACCAGGCAAATTTGGACAGCACTGTTACTTCTTCGGACTGGGGTCACCACAATGGCAGGTCAAATCACCAACTGGAAGGGGTGGAATGCATTCTGCCCTAAAAGCAGTCTCTCAGCATGGAGGAGACATTCCAACCCACACACCCTGGGTGGAGCTGATGCAGAGAAAGGGGGAAGGTTAAGAGACCTATCCATAGCAGATGATGTATTGCAAGTGAGAGCCTAAAACTATAAGATGGAAATCACTAAAACATGTTGTGCAGATTCCTTGGAACACAGCTTGTAAGAGGGAGGTCTGTGTATCGCTGAACAAAAGAGCAGCAGACAGATCACATCTATGTGGTAATCTAGAATGAAGGTGTCAGAACATCTGTTGTTTTGTCTGCCTGGCTCCCCTTCCTTTGGAAACTGCTCCTCTACCACATTGAGCAATTCTGGTGTGCCCATCTTTCCTGCCACAGGGATGAGCAAACGACTCCAGGTGACCAGTCAGCTATGTCATTGTCCAGGGCCCAGATGTTCATTGACTAGAGAAGGATGTGAGCCCTAAGTAGGGCCAATCAGTGTCCTGCTGGGGGAATTCTTACAGAAAAATACTTTACAGGAAAAGAGAAAGGATCCTGTTCTGAGTTTGTGAGCTATAGACGGTAAGATGGAGGTGGACCACTTGGAAAGAGTCAGTGTGGAGGAAGAGACCTATGGCTAAGGACCTTGCTGAAGTACTCAGCTCCAAATACCTCTGAAACCAGAAAACACCCAGACTTCTTAACTGTATGAACAATAAATACCTCTCTCCCCTTAGAACATACTTATTTGGGTGTAATTTATATGCATTAAAATTCATCCTGTTTAGATGGATAGTTCCATGAATTTTGATCAACGTGTAAAGACTGTCTAGTCACTACCACAATCAAGATACAGAATATTTTTATCACCCCAGGAAGTTCTACAACTTCTGTGTAGTGTGTTTCCTTCCACCCTTCCCCCAGTAACCACTGATTTGTGATCCTGCCCCTACCGTTTTGCCTTTTCCGCAATGATAAGTAAATGGAATCCCTAAGTACGTATAGCCTTTGAGTATTACTTCTTTAACTTGGTTGAATGCATTTGAGATCCATCCTCATTGCTGCAATGGTTAATGGTTTGTTCCTTTTTACTGCTATGTAGTATTTCATTGTATGGATATATCACAATTTGTTTATACATTTACTGGTTCATGGACATGTGGACTGTTTCCAGCTTTTGGTAATTATGCAGAAAGCCACAATAAATAATTGCATACAGGTTTTTGTATGGACTTATGTTTTCATTTCTCTTAGGTAAATAAATGTAGGAATGCTGAGCTATATGGTAAATATATATTTATATGGTAAATATATATTTAATGTTACAAGAAACTTCCAAACTATATTTCAAAGTGGCTATACCATTTTGCATTACCATGAGGAATGAGAATTCCCATTGCTCTGCTTTCTTACCAGCATCTGATGTACATTTTTAAAATTTGACTGATTCTAATGTGTGCAGTGAAATCTTACTATGATTTCAATGAAAAATGATGTTAAGCATCTTTCCATGTGCTCATTGGCCATTTACATATCTTTATCTTTAGTGGAGTGTCTGATCAAATATTTTGCCCATTTTTTGTTTATTTTCTTATTACTGTTCTATGAGAATATACACCCTAAATACAAGTCCTTTAACAAATTTATGTTTTGCAAATATTTACTTTCAGTGTGTGACATGTCTTTTAATTTTTTTAGAGGTGCTTTTCAAAGAACAGAAGCTTTAAATTTTGAACAAATTCAGTTTATCAGTTGTTTTATTTTATGGTTTATGCTTTTTGTGTCCTCTCTAATACTTTGGTAAACTCAAACCCATAGAAAATTTTGCTGTTTTGTTTTTTTCTAGACACTTTATAGTTTTAGAGTTTATATATATAACTATGATCAATTTGGGGTTAATTGGATATAACACCCCCTGCTCCCTTTTAAAGATGACTCAAGTTTCTATTTCTGGTAACCAAAAAGTCTTGACTAATGAAGATGGTATTTTTCACAAATGTTAAATGAGATACATTTTTAAGAAAGGACTTATCTCATATTTCAGGGCAACATATCAGTTCTTTCCAAAATCAATACCAATCAAAATCCCATCGATATTTATTTATTTGAACTTGACAAATGAATTTTTAATGTGGAAGAATAAATGGATAAAAATAGCAATGAAAACTTTAAAAATGAAATAGACTTCTGCTATAAGGTATTAAAACACACAGTAGACCACAATAATCAAAGCAATGTGGCATTGGCGTGGGAATCAGTGGGCAAAGCATGGAACAGAGGGATGTAGATACAGGCCTGGGATGAATGTTTTATGTCAGAATAAAAAATAATTCTCCAAGTAGCAGTGCTGGTAAAATTAGTTTAAAAAATATGTCCTTAATGATCATCAAAGTTCCAGGTGAATTAGAACAAAACATGAAAAATTAAAACATCAAGAGCAAGATAGTCTGCAGTTGAAATCCTGAACTGGTACCTCCTCGATCTTTCCTCAAATTGGATTTGATCTTTTTTTTTTTTTAAAGATTTTATTTATTTATTTGACAGAGAGAGATCACAAGCAGACAGAGGCAGGCAGAGAGAGAGAAGCAGGCTCCTGCCGAGCAGAGAGCCCGATGCGGGCCTCGATCTCAGGACCCTGAGATCATGACCTGAGCCGAAGGCAGCAGCCTAACCCACTGAGCCACCCAGGCGCCCGGATTTGCTCTTTTTATGTGACTTAACTGGATTGTAGGATTGCCCATTGAGTCTGCATCGTATTACACTGCCCCGCACCTACGTCATGCAGGAATATAGGTTATCTTGGTCTTCTTTATTGTAAGCAGAAGTACTCTGTTCTCATGCAAAAAAATGTGTTTATTTTTGTCTCGTCAGAAGCTTTTTGTATTCAGGCATGATTTGTGAAAATATTTTCGCCACCAAATTAAATGTGGCTTCTAATATATTTCCAGAGGGAGCATTTTATATATATTCTTGAGATTGGGGGGTGCGGGGAAGAGGTCTGGGAAACAAAATAGAGGGTCTCGATTGACTGGTGTTTCCTGTGAGGTGAAGCCACATTTTTCTTCTCTTCATAGATGCTTCAGCCTGGGGGATTAATGTTTACCTTGATTTAATGTCTCATCAGAAGCATGACACCCACAGCAGTCTGGCTGCAGTGGGATTAAATGAAGCATGGCCATTTCTTCAAGAGAGACTTAAACCTCAAGCCTTCAGCCCCAGAGGGGCGGGGCAGGAGATGAGGAGAGAACAAAAAATCTATTGAACTCCCAGTGGTAGAGGGAGAATGAAAAATGTAACCCCCTTCACCACAGGCACAATTGAGGGGCCGAAATGAGGTTTTTATTTGAAAAAAATCTAGGACTTAAACCCAAGTTAGGAGGGTTTGGACTGTACAGGGACACTGCCCTGGGAGTTGAGGAAGGAAGGAGCTCAGATGCCCCTGGACTACTCCTACCCCACACATCAAACAGGCAACCTTGAGACAAGGACACAAACTCTGTCTTTAAGGGAGAAAGAAAGGGAGATTATTTTCAGTGTGTGGAAATTGAATCCAAAGCCTCGTCAGGACAAATTCTGCCAGAGCAGCATATTCTTCCTCCCAGAAGCAGGTTAATGAATATAGGAAATGCTAAACTAGGTCAGGTAACGTCCATTTTGACCAGAATTCTGCCTCTGGCTGAGAACCAGGAAAGGGCTGTGGGAACTGGGCATTATGGGTTTCTCTTTCCACCCCTACCCCAAATTTCTTGGGTTCCTTCATGAAATCATTGAAGATCTGATGCTCATGAAAATTTCTTACAACTCTTACATTCTTAGCCAGTATTTCAATGGGATAATGAGTTCTTTAGTTCAATCAATAAAGTGGTACTTCTTATTTGTCCTAGAATTAACTACTTCATGTTTTAGGGTAGATCTAAATTCTTACCTATCAGAGTTTTGGGGCTTTTACATTCATTCCTCCCAACTTTTGTAAGACTCTATAGGCTTCTATCAAGCCTTTCCTGTTATGGCCACCCTTCCTTCTTCCCCCAAGAAGTTGACTAGTTTAATTATCCTCTTTCCCTTTTCTTTCCTTTCTGGCACATTCTTTTTGTGTGTCTTTCCCTTTTCCTCTCTTTCTTACTCAGTTGTAACAAAGAGACTTATGCATGGTAGGCCTTTGGGCCACGCCCATTCTTCAGTCACATTGTACTCCTTTTTCAGGCAGTGCTCAGCCCCTGCTGTAAGGGCAGTGAGCCAGCAGAAAGAACACTGAGCTAAAGAGTCAGACAGACCAGGGTTGAAATCTTCCTATATCACTGAATACCTGTATGACCTTGAGTAACTCAGTTTCAGGTTGTTGGGGTTTTTTTGTTTGTTTGTTTGTTTTTTGTTTTGTTTTGTTTTTAAATAGAATAAAACATCTTAATGAGTCACCGTTAAGATAAAATGATTTGAAAAACCTTGGTAGGTAGCTCAATATTCTGAGAAAGCTAATCTATTTTTTTAAACAAATCAGTGCAATCTCAAGACAGGGTCCAATTTGTTTTTTCACTCCTGTGCTATGAGTAACAAAACTGAAAAGTCTAATGGGGCCAAGTAAGTAGTGAGAACTTCCTTCTTTGCCTAACTGGCAAGAACATGCTGCCAGCGGCCAGTAAGTAGAGACTTATGTCATCACTTCCGCATCATACCTTGTAGTAGTAGTCTCAAGGGAACATGATGGGAAACCTCATCAGAATGAACCTAGAAGCTGGCCACTTTGGGGTTAATGTTTGCCATCACAGTCTACAACCCCAAAGAAACTTCCCCTAATACAACCATTCTCACAAACTTGTTTAGAAGCCTTGGGCAAACCCAGTGGGAAGCTCTAGTTGAGGAAGAAATGCCCATCAGCATTTCACCTTTTGGACTGAAATTGTGGGGCTTTGTAGTTCCATCTCATTCAGCCATTGAACATGGGCAGCCCTAGAAAAGGCATGACCTTGGGAGAGGCATTTCTCAGCAACTGAGATAAACACTGAAGGAGCAGACATTTGGAGGCTGTCTGCTAACTGCATGCCACACTCTTGGACAAGTCCGTCCTTGAAGCATATATATAATCTTGTCTACTGCAGTAAGTTAGTGTTCTTAAAACATATTCTAAGACTTCCTATGTTTTTATTCCTACTTCCTTAATACAAAGTTGTAACATGCATTACTTATTGCTACATAACAAAATACTCCAAAATTTTATTGGCTTAAAATAACATTGATTTAGTACATCTCAAAATTCTGTGTTTGCTGGCATCACCTGGATGATTTTTGTGCTGGTCTTCCCGGAGGTCACTCATGCAGCTGCAATCATATTCTTTTTCAGTCATAGGCAGAAGGTCTAAGATGGTCTTATTTACATGTCTAGGGCCTTGATGTTGGCAAGCTAGTTCTTTTCCTCTATGCAATCTCTCATTTGGTAGCTTAATCTGCAGAAGTAGAGTGTTCTAAAGGCAAATTTGGAAGCTGCAGCCCAGATGCCAGAATTGGTTAAATTCTAGTGGTCAAAGTAAATCATGAGATTACCCAGTATGAGAGTTGAAAAATAGATTCCTTGATGTGAAGAACTGTAACATGTGATTTCATTTTTCAGCCTACCACAGTCTATTCACTGGCCTCCAAATACAAAATATGCTCACTCTCTCCTCTCAAAATTATTCCCATCACAGCATCATAATCAAGCTTGAAGTCCATAGTCTCAAAGTAACTTGGAACAAAACTTGATCATTTTCAGAGCCATAAATTTTGTTGTGCTAAAGATAACTGCTATCTAAGAATTGCCATTTCTAAAAGAAAAACTCTTGATATCCTCAATAATACAGATTACTGTCTAATCTCTGTATTATTTCTGGAAAGGTTTTTAGATCTATGGTAAATATTGTAGGCATAACTCACAATCCTACATTATTAAACAACAGGGCTTGTCACTGTGGAAAATCAAACTTGTTAATGTCAAATCCAATTCTGGACTTGATCAGTCTGTGTGGTAAAGCTTTCAGATGGTTCATTCCATTAGTAAATCGTACTTGAGCCCAAAAGTGGAAAGGATTGTTTCTCAAATTGTTTCTCAAATGAAAACTGTTGCTTTTCAAAAGGAAGTTGGGGATGAGGCTTCCTTTTTATCTCTCGAAGCATACTGGGCCATCCAGAACTTAACCACATGTATTGTAGTAGAAAGTATGCTTGAGAGAGAGGTATCTCAAAATTTCTCTTGGCTCTATCTAGCCTTTGGGGGTTGTGAACTCAATAAAAACCTAATGACAATCATGAGAAATGATTATATACTCAGGATTTGGGGTTAATGGATCCCTTGATATCTTTCATAATAAGTTATAGTTCTTAAATTTTAAAATGCCTATGAATCAGCTCAGGTGAATGTCAGCAAAAGAGTCCCAGGCTCCAGCGTTTGTGGTTGGTATAGCCTGGACAGGACCAGGAATGCCCTTTATGTAAAAACAAAACAAGACAACAACAACAACAAAAACACCAAAGAGTCTGATGTCTGATGCAGGCTAGTTTTGGCTGCATTCGAGAAACTTAGGAGTTCATGAACCCACCAATTAAAATCTTTAATCTTTCTGGTTACACACACATGCAGGCATGTGTGCACGCATGTACATATAAAAGATTAAAAATAAAAGATGAACTATTTTTTTTCCTTTGGTCCCAGTTATTTCACAAGAATTTCAGTGATTTGGGGTGCCTTGGTGGCTCAGTCATTAAGCGTCTGCCTTCAGCTCAGGTCATGAGCCCAGAGCCTGAGATGGAGCCCCAGAGGGTTCCCGGCTCAGCTAGAAGCCTGTTTCTCCCTCTCTTACTCTCCCTGCTTGTGTTCCCTCTCTTACTGTGTTTCTATCAAATAAATAAATCTTAAAAAAAACAAAAAAGAATTTCAGTGCTTCAACTATTACATCTGAATCAACCTAATAATTACATTGGAGTGGACTTAACTGTATATAAATTTGTATCATTGTACGTATATGATATGAACATCTTGGTTACTTAGTTGCAATTTAAAAATCTTGATTCCTTGAAGCTGCTATTGATGCTAAACATCAACTATTTACAATCTCCAAATGATCTAATTGTGGTTAATTTGTATGTATTCATTTTTACATAGTTGGAATCAGTATGGTGATCTACTGCTTATAACATTTTCCATATGCGGGGCTGTAGTTATTTTCATGTGTCGACATCACCCACATACTTGTTATTTTATAAAGCCATAATATTCCACTGGGCAAATGTGCTAGAATTTATTTCTCATTGGTAGGCTTTGTGCCGTGTCTGCATATGTGTGCAGATTCTATTTAACATCAGCTGTATGCAGTGGTACCATTTTTAGAAATGGTTATCATCAAAAGGGATTATCAGGTGAAAGTATCATAGAAACATCCTAAAAGATACTTGGGCCTTAAACTGATAAATAATTAGGACCCTAAACGGGTAATAAATTGAACCCAGTGTGTTGTCAAAGAAGTAAATACAATTTTAGACATCAGTAGGTTCAATGTTTTTAGATTCTAGGCAGGAATGTAGCCACTAGAAATAGGTAGAGAGAAGCTCCTCCCAGGAAAAATATCAACTATGTGCAAATTCATGAACTTTCGTTCATAAGCCAGGCAGAAGGCAGTTGGATGATACAGAAAGAGAACTAAGTTGAAATGATAATGGGTGTTGTTTCACAGATTTCCTCAACAGACAAAGTAAGTTTCTTATAATGCCAGGTTCTAAAAATAGATATTGGTGTTTCAGGAGACTTCAGCTCTCTTGAAATCTGTTGGAAGTTTAATTTGGCCAAAAGGAGGGCATCTGATAAATTTCTGACTATGAGACAATTTGTTACAGAAAGTAAAAGATTTATATAGGCATATACCGTCCTAGACTTGAAGGAAAGAAACTAAGAAGGAAAAACTGATAACTAATATAATAGTAAATGCCTAATACCAAAGAAAAGGAATACTGGATTTAGTTATTCATGTGCCCTAGACTTTAAAAGCCAATTGTTAAAATGCTTCCTTGATTCTGAAAGGGAAAATAGATGAAGGGTAGAAAGCTCTCTACATGTAATTGGGACTGTACAAAAGTTTGGGAAAGTTCAAAGAGAAAGGCAAAAGAAAAGACATCTAAGGAAAATAATGTAGTTGCATAGGTATTCCATTCTATATCCAGGTGTATAAAAGACTTTTACAAAAGACATAGACATATAATAAAAGATAAATATAAAAGAATGACAAGAATATAAGAAAAGCACTGAGAAGCCTAAAGCACAGGCGAAGTGAATAGGGTTAAGCTTTAGAAAGAAAAAGATAACCAGATGATTATTCTACTATGTAGAATAAGAAGTTGTTATAGGTCCATGGCATTAATGAGGAGTATAAGAAATCTGAGATTTTCATATGCTATTTCACTTTTTAAAGGGAGATGTGTCAATGCCAGAAAGTATTAACTAAGCACCTGAATTTTAATACTTATCAACATTTGGAATTAAATTTTAAGTAAAAGGCTTATAAACTTTTGAAGAAGAATGAGATGGTCAATAGGAACAAATATGCATTCATCAAGTATGGGTGAAACGTGTTGATTTCTTATCATTTTAAAGTTGTGATTTTGATTGCTAATTCGGGAAATATCATTGATTCAGTACCTGTTGATTTAAATGTAGCATTTGGTTATTTTTCCTTCATGCTATTTAGGATAAGATGCTTAAAATACTTCATGGATTATTAGATTAATTAGTAACTTGTCTAATAGCTGTTTTTTTAATATTTAAGGAGCGGCATCTCCATTTGACTAGAATATGGCTCTGTCCTTCGCAGTTCAAAATTTGTATCAGTGACTTGAATGAAGGAATGTATTCACACATGAGTTTTACATAAAAATCTTACTAGAACAATTTTACATGGGATGTTGCTTACTCAGATTTCACTGTTGTACACCACAAGCAAATCCAAGTCAGGTTGAGACACAATAGACTATAAGGATGAAAATGATTTGTTGACTCTTCCTAACTAATCCTCAGTCTGAAAAGAACTGAGTTCACTCCACTGTGGTAGGTTGAATACTGTCCCTCAAAGATATCTAAGTCTTAATCTTTGGAGCCTGTGAATATATTACCTTATGTAGTAAAAAGCACTTTGTACATGTGATGAAGGATCTTGAAATTGGAAGGTTATCGTACTTTGTCTAAGAGAGCTCAGTGTGATCATACGTGTTGTAAGACAGGGAACAGGAGGGTCAGAATCAGACAGGAAAACGTGAAGATAGAAGCATAGGTTAGAGTATGTGGGCAGCTTCTAAAAACTGAAAAAGGCAAGGAAATACTCTCCCCTAGAGTTTCCAGAAAGAACATAGCCCCAGACTTTTGACTGTCAGAACTGTTAGATAGTAAGTTTATGGTGTTTTAAGCCACCAAGTTTGTGGTAACGTGTTACAACAACTAACACACCCACCTTGAGAAAACTAAGGGATGTGTGATGAGATCTAATACAAATTTCCAGTTTTTCCTCAGAGAGGAACAGAGGATAACCATTCACAAGTGGGACTCAGAGTCAGCCTTCTCTAGTTCAGATGTAGTATCCTACATTTGCTCTTGTTCCATTTTGTTTTACTATAGCATAACTGCTAACTGGCACCATGCCAAATTTTAGTTGGTGGAAACCTAGCCTTTTTTTTTTTTTTTGTCTTATAGACTACAATTCCAGCTTTTATTAATAATTTTATCTAAGGGATATTTCAAATATTTTGTGAAATATTTCGAGACCTGCCTTTGTACACTGTTAAGAAGTTTGCTAATCATTTATTTTCTTTTCCCCCAGCTTTACTGAGATAAAATTGGTAACGTTTTAAGTTATATTGTGATGATTTGATACACAGGTATATAGTGAAATATTTACTAAAATGAGGTTGGTAGACACATTCTTTGCCTTATGTAATTACCATTTGTTGTTACTGTTACGGCAAGAACATTAAAGCCCTACTTTCAGATACACAATATATTAACTATAGAAACCATGGTATACAATAGACCCCTCAAACTTATTCATCTTCTGACTTTTTACAAAAAGTCCATCTTTTGGCACAGTAGATTCATATTTTAACTACTTTACAAAAATTCTGTACTCTTTGACCAATATCTCCCCCATTTAAGCCTCTGGCAAACCACCATTCTACTTTTTCTATATATTTAAGTATATATTGTATCTTTTTTTTCTTTTTTTTAAAGATTCCACATATAAGTGATACCATGAAGTTTTTGTCTTTCTCTGCCTGGCTTATTTTACCTAGTACAGTGCCCTCAAATTCTATCCATCTTGTCCAAATGGCAAGATGTTCTTTCTATAGCTAAATAGTATTCCTGTGTGTGTGTGTGTGTGTGTGTGTGTGTGTGTGTGTGTGTGTGTATCTTTATCCAATGATGGATACTTAGGTTGTTTCCATATCTTGGCTACTATGAATAATGCTGCAATGACCATGGGAGCATGGATTTCTCTTAAAGGTAGTAATTTTATCTTCTTTGGGTATATACCCAGAGGTGGGATTGCTGAATCATATGGTAGTTCTAGTTTTAATTTTTGAGGAACCTCCATATTGGAAGGCAGCTATGCTCACCACTATACCACCAACGCAGAGGAACCTCCATATTGTTTGCTACATGGCTATAGCAGTTTACATTCCCAATAATAAAGTACCAGGGTTGCCTTTTCTCCACATCTTTACCAACATTTGCTATCTCTTGACTTTTTGATAACAGCCATTCTAGCAGGTAAGAGGTAATATCTCATTATGGTCTTGATTTGCATTGCTCTGACAATTAGTGATGCTAAGTACATTTTCACATTTTCCTGTACTTTTTGGTCATTTATATGTCTTCTTTGGATACATATTAATGTCCTCTGCCTATTTTTTAATCAGATTGATTTTTTGTTGTTGTTGTTGCTTTGGAGTTGTACGAGTTCTTTATGTAATTTGAGTATTAGCCTTTTATCAGATCTATGGTTTGGAAATATTTTCTCCCATTCTTAGGTTGCCTTTTAATTTTGCTGATTGCTTCTTTTGCTATGCAGAAGCTTTTAGTTTGATGTTTTCCCATTTTATTTCTGTTGTTGTTGCCTGTGCTTTAAAAATTGTTGTCAAGATAAATGGAGCTTTTACACTGTTTTCTTCTAGGAGTCTTAGTTTTAAGACTTACAGTTAAGTCCTTAATCCATTTTGAGTTAATCTTTTTTTTTTTTTTTTTTTGGAATGGTATAAGGTGGGGTGTAGTTTTATCCATTTGCATGTATTTATCTAGTTTTCTCAACACTATTTGTTGAAGAGACTGTCCTTCCTCCATTTAGTATTCTAGGCTCCCTTGTCAAATGTTAGTTCACAGAATACGTGTGTGTTTGAATCTGAGATCTTGATTCTGTTCCTCTGGTCTGCGTGTGTGTGTTTTAATTGAAATATGGTTGACATAAAATATTCTATTAGTTTCAGGTGTGTTTCCATAGTGATTTAGTATTTTCTACATTGCAAAATGATCCCTGTATGTCTAGTTACCATCTGTCATCACACAGTTATTATAATATTATTAACTATGTTCCTGATGCTGTATATTGCATCCCCACAACTTCATTTCAGGACTAGAAGTTTGTACCTCTTAATCCCCTTTTCCTATTTCATCCTACCCCTCCCAGTTCCTGCCCCCTCTTATAACCACAGCTTGTTTTCTGTATCTGAGTCTGTTTTGTTTGTTCATTTGTTTTGTTTTTTAGATTCCACATATAAGTGAAATCATATGGTTTCCAAACCTGATTTCAAACTATGTGTCTGTTTTGATGCCAGTGCCATATTGTTTTCATTATTACAGCTTGTAATAGAGTTTGAAATCAGGAAGTGTGATGTTTTTAGTTTCTTAAGATTGCTTTGGTTGTTCAGGATCTTTTGTTGTTCCATACAAATTTTAGGATTTCTTTTTTCTATTTCGATGAAAAACGCATTGGCATTTTGTTCGAGATTACATTGAATCCGTAGATAGCTTTGGGTAGTATGGATGTTTTAACAGTATTAACTCTTCCAATTCATGAATATGAGTATCTTTCCATTTATTTGTGTTGTCTGCAATTTGTTTCATCAGTGTTTTATATTTTTTTGGTGTATGGATTTTTCCATTTCTTAGTTAAATATATTCCTTGTTATTTTATTGTTTCTGATACTATTATAAATGGGATAATTTTCTCTGTTTCTTTTACAGATAATTCAGTGGTAGAATGTAGAAATGCAACCTATTTGTGTGTGTTGATTTTTTTTTATCCTGAAACTTTACTGAATTCATTGATTAGTTCTAACAAGTTTTTTTTTGAAATCTTTATAATTTTCTCTATATAAGATCATGTTATCAGCAGAAACAATTTTACTTCTTTACAATTTGGAGGCCTTTTCTTTTTCTTGCCTGATTGTTCTGTCTAAGCTTTTCAGTACTATGTTGAATATTAGTGGTGAGAATGGACCCTCTTCTCATTCCTGATCTTATAGGGATAATTTTCAACCTTTCACCATTGAGTAAAATGTTAGCATGGATTTGTCATATATGGACTTTCTTATGTTGGGGTATAGTTATTCCATACCAAGTTTGTTGAAAGTTTTTATTATAAATGGATATTGAATTTTGTCAAATGCTTTTTTGGCATCTATTGACATAATTATATGGTTTTTATGTTTCCTTCTATTAGTACATCACACTAATTGGTTTTCATATGTTGAACTAACTGTGGCTGCCTAGTTTCCCCATGAGACTTTGCATTGCAATGGATGCCAGTGATGAGGGTTGGGTAAGGGTGTGCTGTGGATAGCTGGAGGGTGGTGTTGGCTAGTTGCTGGTGAGCCCAGTGGTGCATTGGAGACAGAGCTGAATCTAGGCCCAAAAGAGCTGTTGGGGCCATGACTCTTAACATATTTCCATGGCTGCAGGATCTTGCCATTGTTGTACACATGACAGTGGGGGTCAGCTGCCTGACTGTAAGCTGTCATCTTGTCCTCAGGTAGGTTCAGAGGCCTGGATTGGCTGCTTCTGCAGGTCCTAGGCTCTAGCAGTGAGGCAGAAAGAATGAGGGAGAGACTCCAGTGTCTTCCCTTAGTAAATATGAATGTCTCAGGCAAAAACCCAGTGAGAATTACAGAGGGGTCCATAGCAGCTATTCTATGAGTTTCTTCAGTACTGAAAGCCTACTGGGATTGTCTGCAGAGCTGGTCACTGGGAGATGCAGTCACTTCTGCTGTGTGGATAGTATTGGTAGCTCTTCCTTTTCTTCTTTGCTCCTGTCTATCTATTTATCCCAGCTTTGCTTGTCCCTGGGGATGAAAATGAAGTGGGTTCTTTTTTGGGTTCTCTTATGCAATATCTAGAAAGCCTGGGGAACCTGATCACTCACCTCACTTTCCCTTTCCCCACTGCTTCTTGTTGGGAGGTTCTCTTTTTTGTCATCAAGCAACGAGTACCTAGGGAATGTGATGATACGAGCAAAATGACTGTTATTTCCTTTGTTGTGAAGTAGTCTCAACTTTTCCTCAGTATGTTTCTGAAGTTTAAGTGGATTCCAAAGCTCTTCCAATGCCATTTTTTCCTGTATAGTTGTCTAATTAGTCTTTGTATGGGGACAGAAGCTGGAAGTTCCTACTGTACCATCTTGGTGACATCACTACAGAAACACAGCCTTGAAGTGATTGATAGCTCTTCCTCAGATAATTTTGTCCCCTCCAAATTCTGGCACTGTCTGTAGCATATTGTAGCTCTCTGTCCAATCCAAATATCTTGTACTGATGATCTTTTTTGTTGTGATAAGTGTTCTCTGCTCCAGTGCTATAGTTTTTGGTGCACTATGTCAACAAGAGGGGAGTTTTAAATCCCAGATGTTTTCAGTTGAAAAAGAAACCAATCATAGTGGTTCAGAGGATCTGGATGGAACAAATTATATCCGTAAAATGTGGAGGTGTGAGATCAATTCATAATAAAAGAGAGGTATTGGAAAGAGCACCAAGAACCAGTTCTTATGATAAATCACACAACCAAGACCATTCTTAACACTTCAAATGAAGGATTGCCAGTCCTCTCCACAGAGAGGAATGGGGAAGAGGATCTTTCTTATCTTAAAACCATACCCTTCGTTGAATACTTTATGGGGTTAGTGATTTAGTTCAAGACTCAGTGCCAAGCTTAACTAGCTTAATCTGGTCCTTCAAGGTTGAATCAAAGGATAACACTTTTACAGAATCCATCATCATAACAAAGCCATGTTTTACATCCAGTCAACAAACCAATGGATAATTACTACCTGTGTTCCCATAAAAAAATGAGATAATTCTGTCTTTCTGAAGAAGGGCATAAAGCTGTCAGATTTCTACCAATACCACACTCTTGATAATCCTTAGTCCAGCACAAACAGGCCATAAAAAGGCATTAGAACCACATTAGAATCCAGACATAATTCAAGATAAACTTCAGTCACTCAACAGACAGTTTTACAATATGTAGCTTTTACAAAATGCAAGACAGGTGAAGTCCAAGGTGAAGTCCAAGGTGAAGAATCCTAAGATAAGTAAAAACTATACAAAAATATAATTGGGTCAATTATACAAAAATAATATTTTCCCAAATAAATATGCAACTGAACTAATGGTAGAACAAAGAATACAAAGTAAATCAGCAGCCTTCCAAGTAATACAATGTGAATTTGCTAACTTGGAAATGAAAAATAACTGATGAGTGAATGGAATTAGAATTGCTCTAGTTACTACTACTGCCAAAATGTAGCTGAATCTATATACTGAATCTATATACTCTCCTTTAGCATTCTTAGCTCTGCTCCAGTTGTTTCCATTAGTCAATGGAATTATAAGAAATTACAGGCCAGTCATTTAGAAGTATGTATCAAGACAAACGTCAAAGACAGTTCTGAGACGAAAAACCTGCCTAGTCTTACCAAGTAGAGAGTGTCAAAAAGGCCTTGCTGGGAAGAAGCAAGATGGCAGAGAAGTAGCAGACTGAAAGAGCATTAGGTCCCAGGAGTTCATCTAAATAGTTATAAAATCATTCCAAACACCTACAAACTCAACAGGTGATGGAAGAAGATCAGCAATTCTAGCAATTCTGCTTTAATTCTAGGAGCAGAATATTGAGCACTTTCTGAAAGGTAGGATGTGTAGAGAAGTGAATCTGAAGGGACAGGAAGATAGACTGTGGGGGAAGGGACTGGCTCCCAGCAGCAGAGCACAAATTCAGAACTTTTAAAAGTCTGCTCCCTGAGGGACGTTGAGCCGGAGGCTAAGTGGGGGTGCAGCTCTCATGGGGACAGTGTGGTCTCAGGACCTATGGGGTCACAGAAAGACCAAGGGGTGTCAGAGTGTGGGAGAGCTGCCAGATATTGGAGAGTGGAAGCTGGCAGCAGAGATTGGAGCTGGAGCTGAGGAGTGAGCTCTCAGCTTAGGGTTACCTTAAGCCATTATCCAAGGCTTAAGCCATTATCCAAGCCAGAGTTGGGCCATTGCTCTTTGAGCAGGGAGCCCACAAGTACAGAACCACAGAGACCTCCTCCTTTTTCCTCTGGGAGAGTGGTGCGGGAGCATGTGGCAGGAATCTGCTGGGTTTGGAAACTCCAAATGGGGCTGTGCGCCAGAGATAGAAATGTTCGGTCACAGACCAGGTGAGCAGAGAGTGCAACTGGAGGCCAGGAAGACAAGAGGGATTGACTGCTTTTCTTTGAGGACAAAATGACAAGTCAGACTCCAAGCTCTCGGCTCCACTGGACCAGAGATTGGGAGGCCACCATTTTCATTCCCATCCTCCAAAGCTGTACAAAAAATGCTCAGGGAACAAAAGCTCCCCAGGTGAACCCAAGCAGGTTACTTAGCCTGGCCACTGGCAAGGGCGGTGCTATTCTGCCTGGGGCAAAGACATTTGAGAATCACTGCAACAGGTCCCTCCCTCAGAAGATCAGCAAGAACATCTAGCCAAACCAAGTTCACCAGTCATCAGAACTCCTCCAGAACTCCAGAGCAAGGGGAAAGCAATACATAGAATTCATGGTTATTCTTTAGTTTTGCAAAGTTAATTTATTTTTATTTTTATTTTTTCTTATTCTATTTTTTAATGTTTCCTCTTTTAAATTTTTTTAACTATTTTACCTTAACAATACCTTTTTTTAAAAGATTTTATTTATTTATTTGACAGACAGATATCACAAGTAGACAGAGAGGCAGGCAGAGAGAGAGGAGGAAGCAGGCTCACTGCTGAGAAGAAAGCCCAAAGTGGGGCTCGATCCCAGGACCCTGGGATCATGACCTGAGCCGAAGACAGAGGCTTTAACCCACTGAGCCACCCAGGTGCCCCTTAACAATACCTTTTTGATAAAAAAAAAACTCTTTAAATTTTCATTGTCATAGTCATATTTTATTCCTTCATTGTATTTAACCTTATTTTTTGTACACAATAGGTATTTTTTCTTTAAAATACTGGGATACAATTTATTCTAATAGATCATAATATACCCTAAATCTAACACATGCCTTTGTTCCAGTCTCCAGTCTAATCACAGTCTCTCCTCTCTTGTTTTCTATTTCCTACCAACTTATCTTATCAATTCCTTTTTTAGAAACATTATTTAATTTTCATCTTTACAGTCATATTCCATCCCTTCATCATGTTTACCCTTATTTATATATATATATATATAAGTTTTTCTTTCTTTAAAATTATATTATATTATATTATATTCATATATATATATAAATATATATATATATTTTTTTCTTTCTTTAAAATTTTAGGAGGTAGTGTCTTCTAAGAGGCCAGAATACACCCAAAATCAAGTGGGTGGCACTGTTGTATTCACCACCAATATTTATTTATTTACTTACTTACTTAATTTATTCTTTATTTTTATTTTTATTTTTTTCCCCTTTCTTCTCCCCCTAGTTTCAGGTCCCTGTTGATTTGGTTAGCAAATATTTTTCTGGGGTCTTTGCCACTATTCTAGTATTTCATTCTCTCATTCATATATTAATATCTGGATAAAATGACAAGGTGGAAAAACTCACCACAGAAAAAAGAACAAGATGCAGTACCAACATCTAGGGACCTAATCGATACAGACATTGGCAATATGTCAGAACTAGAGTTCAGAATGACAATTATCAAGGTGCTAGCTGGGCTCGAAAAAGGCATGGAAGATATTAGAAAATCCCTTTCTGGAGAAATAAAAGCCCTTTCTGGAGGAAATAAAAGAACTAAAATCTAACCAAGTTGAAATCAAAAAAGCTATCAATGTGGTGCAATAAACAATGGAGGCTCTTATTGCTAGGATAAATGAGGCAGAAGAGAGAATTAGTAATATAGAAGACCAAATGAGGGAGAATAATGAAGCTGAGCAAAAGAGAAACAAACAACTACTGGACCACGGGGGAGAATTCAAGAGATAAGTGATACCATAAGACAAAATATTAGAATAATTGGGATCCCTGAGAAGAAGAAAGAGAGAGAGAGGGCCAGAAGGTATATTGAAGCAAATTATAACAGAGAATTTCCCTAATATGGCAAAGGGAACAAGCATCAAAATCCAGTAGGCACAGAGAACCCGCCTCAAAATCAATAAAAATCAGTCCACACCCTGTCATCTTAATAGTCTCAGTGACAAAGAGAAAATCCTGAAAGCAGGTCAGAACAAGAAGTCTGTAATATACAATGGTAAAAATATTAGATTGGCAGCAGACTTATCCACAGAGATCTGGCAGGCCAGAATGAACTGGCATGATATATTCAGAGCACTAAATGAGAAAAATATGCAGGCAAGAAGACTATATCCAGCTAGGCCGTCATTGAAAATAGAAGGAGAGATTAAAAAAAAAATCTGCCAGGACAAACAAAAATTAAAAGAATTTGCAAACACCAAACCAGCCCTATAGGAAATATTGAAAGGGGTCTTCTAAGCAAAGAGAAAGCCTAAAAGTAGGAGACCAGAAAGGAAGAGAGACAATATACAGTAATAGTCATCTTACTGGCAATACAATGGCACTAAATTTGTATCTTTCAATAGTTGCCCTGAATGTAAATGGGCTAAATGCCCTAATCAAGAGACACAGGGTATCAGAATGGATAAAAAACAAGACTCATTGATATGCTATCTGCAAGAAACTCATTTTAGACCCAAAGACACCTCCAGATTTAAAGTGAAGGGATGGAAAACAATTTACCATGCTAATGGACATCAAAGGAAAGCTGGGGTGGCAATCCTTATATCAGATCAATTAGATTTTGAGCCAAAGGTTATAATAAGAGATGAGGAAGGACACTATGTCATACTTAAAGGGTCTGTCCAACAAGAAGATCTAACAATCTTAAATATCTATACTTCTAACATAGGAGCAGCCAATTTTATAAACCAATTGATAACAAAATCAAAGAAATACATCAACAATAATACAATAATAGTAGGGGGCTTTAACTCCGCCCTGGCTGAAATGAACAGATCATCCGAGCAAAAGATCAACAAGGAAATAATGGCTTTAAATGACACACTGGACCAGATGGACATCACAGATATATTCAGAACATTCCATCCCAAAACAACAGAATACACATTCTTCTCTAGAGCACATGAAACATTCTCCAAAATAGATCACATCCTGGGTCACAAATTAGGTCTTAGGTGGCACCAAAAGACTGCGATCATTCCCTGCGTATTTTCAGACAACAGTGCTCTGAAGCTAGAACTCAATCACAAGAGGAAAGCTGGAAAAAACTCAAATATATGGAAGCTAAAGAGCATCCTACTAAAGAATGAATGGGTCAAACAGAAATTAAAGAAGAAATTTTAAAATTTATGGAAACAAATGAAAATGAAAACACAGCTGTTCATTTTTGGGACACAGCAAAGGTAGAACTGAGAGGAAAATATATAATAATACAAGCCTTTCTCAAGAAACAAAAAGAAGGTCTCAAGTACACAACCTAACCCTAACCTAAAGGAGCTGAAGAAAGAACAACAAAGAAAGCCTAAACCCAACAAGAGAAGAGAAATAATAAAGATCAGAGCAGAAATCAATAAAATAGTAACAAAAAGAACAGTAGTACAAATCAACAAAACTAGGAGCTGGTTCTTTGAAAGAATTAATGAAATTGATAAAACCCTGGCCAGACTTATCAAAAAGAAAAGAAAAAGGACTCAAATAAATAAAATCATGAATGAAAGAGGAGAGATCACAACCAACACCAAAGAAATACAAACAATTATAAGAAAATATTATGAGGAACTATACATCACCAAATTTGACAATCTGAAAGAAATGGTTGCACTCCTAGAGACCTATAAACTAACAAAACTGAACCAGGAAGAAATAGAAAACCTGAACAGAGCCATAACCAGTAAGGAGATTGAAGCAGTCATCAAAAATCTCCCAAAAACAAAATCTCAGGGCCAGACGCTTCTTAGGGGAATTCTACCAAACATTTAAAGAAGAATTAATACCTATTCTCCTGAAACTGTTCCAAAAAATAGAAATGGAAGGAAAACTTCCAAACTCATTTGATGAGGCCAGCATTACCTTGATTCCAAAATTAGACAAAGCCCCTACCAAAAAGCAGAATAACTGACCAATATCCTTGATGAACATGGATGCAAAAATTCTCACCAAAATACTAGCAAATAGGATCCAACAGTGCATTAAAAGGACTATTCACCAAAACCAAGTGGGATTTATTCCTGGACTGCAAGGTTGGTTCAACATTTGCAAATCAATCAATGTGATACAATACATTAATAAAAGAAAGAACAAGAACCATGTGATACTCTCAATAGATGCTGAAAAAGCATCTGACAAAGTATAGCATCCTTTCTTGATCAAAACTCTTCAAAGTGTTGGGATAAATTGTACATACCTCAATATCATCAAAGCCATCTATGAAAAACCCACAGCAAATATCATTCTCAATGGGGAAGAACTGATAGCTTTACCCCTAAGGTCAGGAACACAGCGGGAATGTCCACTATATCACCACTGTTATTCAACATAGTACTAGAGGTCTAGCCTCAGCAATCAGACAACAAAAAGAAATTAAAGGAATCCAAGTCAGCAAAGAAGTCAAACTCTCACTCTTTGCAGATTATATGATACTTTATATGGAAAACCTGAAAGACTCCACTCCAAAACTGCTAGAACTCATAGAGGAATTCAGTAAAGTGTCAGGATATAAAATCAATGCACAGAAATGAGTTGCATTTCTATACACCAATAACAACACAGAAGAAAGAGAAATTAAAGAGTTGATCCAATTTACAACTGCTCCCAAAACCATAAGATACCCAGGAATAAACCTGACCAAAGAGGCAAAGAATCTGTACTCAGAAAACTATAAAGTACTCATGAAAGAAATTGAGGAAGACACAAAGAAATGGAAAAATTTTTCCATGTTCATGGATTGGAAGAACAAATATTGTGAAAATGTCTATGCTACCTAAAGCAATCTACATGTTTAATGCAATCCCTATCAAAATTCCATCCATTTTTTTCAGAGAAATGGAACAAATAATCTTAAAATTTATATGGAACCAGAAAAGACCTCAAATAGCTAGGGGAGTGTTGAAAAAGAAAGCCAAAGTTGGTGGCATCACAATTCCAGACTTCAAGCTTTATTACAAAGTTGTAATCATCAAGACAGTATGGTACTGGCACAAAAACAGACATGGAGATCAGTGGAACCATATAGAGAGCCCAGAAATAGACCCTCAGCTCTACAGTCAACTCTATGGTTTAATCTTCAACAAAGGAAGATAGAATGTCCAATAGAAAGAAGACAGCCTCTTCAATAAATGGTGTTGGGAAAATTGGACAGCCACATGCAAAAAAATGAAACTGGACCATTTCCTTATACCACACACAAAAATAAAGTCAAAATGGATGAAAGCCCTCAATGTGAGAAAGGAATCCATCAAAATCCTTGAAGAGAGTACAGGCAGCAACCTCTTTGACCTCAGCCACAGCAACTTCTTCCTAGAAACATCACCAAAGGCAAGGGAAGCAAGGGCAAAAATGAACTATTGGGACTTCATCAAGATCAAAACCTTCTGCACAGCAAAGGAAACAGTCAACAAAACCATAAGATAACTGACAGAATGGGAGAAGATATTCACAAATGACATCAGATAAAGGGCTAGTATTCAAAATCTATAAAGAACTTATCAAACTCGGGACGCCTGGGTGGCTCAGTTGGTTAAGCAGCTGCCTTCGGCTCAGGTCATGATCCCAGCGTCCTGGGATCGAGTCCCACATCGGGCTCCTTGCTCGGCAGGGAGCCTGCTTCTCCCTCTGCCTCTGCCTGCCATTCTGTCTGCCTGCGCTCGATCTCTCCCTCTCTCTCTGATAAATAAATAAAATCTTAAAAAAAAAAAAAAAAAGAACTTATCAAACTCAACACCCAAAGAACAAATAATCCAATCAAGAAATGGACAGAAGACATGAACAGATATTTCTGCAAAGAAGACATCCAGATAGCCAACAGACACATGAAAAAGTGCTCAACACCACAGCATCAGGCAAATACAAATCAAAATTACAGTGAGATACCACCTCACACCAGTCAGAATGGCTAAAATTAACATGTCAGGAAATGTCAGATGCTGGCAAGGATGCAGAGGAAGAAGAACCCTCCTACACTGTTAGTGGGAATGCAAGCTGTTGCAGCCACTCTGGAAAACAGTATAAAGGTTCCTCAAAAAGTTGAAAACAGAGCTACCCTCTGACCCAGCAATTGCAGTACTGGGTATTTACTCTAAAGATACAAATGTAGGGATGTGAAGGGGCATGTGCACCCTGTTTTTAGCAGCAATGTCCATAATAGCCAAATTGGAAAGCACCTAGATGTCCATCAACAGATGAATGGATAAAGAAGAGGTGATATATATATCTACAATGGTATACTATGTGGCTATCAAAAGAAATGAAATCTTGCCATTTGCAATGACGTGGATGGGACTAGAGAGTATTATGCTAAGTGAAATAAGTCAATCAGAGAAAGACAATTTTCATATGATCTCTCTGATATGAGGAAAATGAGAAGCAGCTTGGGGGGTAGGGAAAGATAAAATGAAACAAGATATGATCAAGAGAGAGACAAACCGTAAGAGACTCTTAATGTCATGAAACAAATTGAGTGGGGAGAGGGGGCTCTAGGGAGAAGGTAGTTGGATTATGGACATATGGGAGAATATGTGTTATGGTGAGTGCTGTGAAATGTGTAAGCCAGATGATTCACAGACCTGTACCCCTGGGGCAAATAATACATAATATGGTAATAAAAATAATTTTAAAAAGAAACACACACATACACACATACACTCACAAAGGCCTTGCTGATGTACCCAACTGAGCATATTCTGATTCCCCATTCAGTCCTTCAATTAGAACATAAAGTGGGGCATTTACTTAGCATGTCAGTTCACAAGGTATTAAATCTTGATTATAATTTCAAACTGAGACTGATGAGTAGTTTATTATTGGGGAGGACAGAAAGGAGAACCCATCCCAAAATTTGTGAGGAATGTTATTTGTATGTTGTGTTATTGCATAGTCCTATGCCATAAGGTTTTCACCTGCAGCCTCTCAAATGACCACATGAACTACTTATCCTGACATTACCTGCTATACAGTGCCTGTCTGACCTCTCCTTCACCAATCCTGTTAGTCCTTCAAGACCCAGCATTAGATATTATCACCTCTGAGAATACTAGATACCCTGGCCTGGGCTGGATGTTCTCTCTTAGGAGCTCCTCTAACTTTTTCTCTTTGTAATAGAATTGCTGGATTATTATTTCACCTACTAGATTAAGTCACTTAAGGGAAGGGACCATTATTTTTATGAATGCATCCATAGTAAAGACCAACACATTGTAGATGCCCAATAATCTGAGTGAATGAACAATGAGTGCAAGTGTGACTCTCCAAAAATCAGAATAAAACAGACTTCAGAAATTTTTCAGCAAAAGTCTCTAAAGGGTAGAATTTTAGAGTTTGAGGGTCTCTTAGAATGCAAGTGCCATGGAGGTAATATATTTACCTCTTGTGTTGTCTTTACTCTTGTGTCTCTAACATCAAGAACAGTGTCTAATATACAATGGGTATTCAGGAAGTGTTAAATTAATGAATAAGTGCAAATTAATGAATAGAGGATCATATGAAATAAAACCCTGTTTCAAAGACATCTATAGGGAAGATCTCAAAGGTAACCACAATTATAACTTTAATGGTATTTTGTGATTCACAAAATATACTTATTTAATTCTCTTAGCAACATTGCTCTATAGAAGCAGTTAAGGAAACTTGAGTTGGGAAAATGGCAGGCAGAACTGAAACCCTGGTGCTATATGACCACAGATGAGGATCTTTGTGCTACCTGAACTTTCTCAATCCATGATTTTAAACTTAATGGTTATTTGGGCAAACTGGAGCTCCTTTGCAGGGTAGCATAACTTTATTTCAAAAATAGACTTTTGTAAAGGAGCCTCCTCCTACTTCCCTGCTGCAAGTTGGTGCAGCCTCTTTGGAGAACAGTGTGGAGATTCCTCAAGAAGTTAAAAATAGAACTTCCCTATGACCCTGCAATTGCACTCCTGGTATTTACCCCAAAGATACAGATGTCATGAAAAGAAGGGCCATCTGTACCCCAATGTTTATAGCAGCAATGGCCACGGTCGTCAAACTATGGAAAGAACCAAGATGCCCTTCAACGGACAAATGGATAAGGAAGATGTGGTCCATATACACACTATGGAGTATTATGCCTCCATCAGAAAGGATGAATACCCAACTTTTGTAGCAACATGGACGGGACTGGAAGAGATTATGCTGAGTGAAATAAGTCAAGCAAAGAGAGTCAATTATCATATGGTTTCACTTATTTGTGGAGCATAACAAATATGATTGGAGGACAAGGGGTGTTAGAGAGGAGAAGGGAGTTGGGGTAAATTGGAAGGGGAGGTGAATCATGAGAGACTATGGACTCTGAAAAACAATCTGAGGGGGTTGAAGTGGCGGGGGTATGGGAGGTTGGAGTACCAGGTGGTGTGTATTATAGAGGGCACGGATTGCATGGGGCACTGGGTGTGGTGAAAAAATAATGAATACTGTTTTTCTGAAAATAAATAAATTAAAACAAAACAAAACAAAAACAAAAATAGACATTTGAAAGATCTGTCAAGTGACTAGAAATAAAAATAAATGACTATGTTTTTCCAAATAACATAAAAGAAGGGTGATATAAGATACCACATGTAGGGTATAATTTTCCCTTGGAAAAATAAAGTCAATGAGAAAGATTCTCTATGAGACATTCTGTTGGTAAAGAAGATGGATTTGATTTTTAACTCACTGAATGAAACTCTCAGTATGCATGCCTTCTTTGACAGGCAACTGACAAGTCTTAGAATAATCCCAAAAGAATAAATTATCTGTATTAATTAATATAAACACTGATTATTTATAATTGTGTTATAGGTAAGAATGGGGATGATAGGTTGAGAAAAATATTAAAAGGATTAGACTCAACTGTATCTAGGGAAGATAATATCAATTCAACTTCTAGATATACAAATAGAAATTTGGAGTTAGATTTGGAATCCAGCCCTAGTTCTCTTCATCCGATCCAATGATATGTTTAAAGTTATTGTTTGAAATATTAGCATGAATGTGGTAAGGTGAAGAATACCCTCTTCCAAGAGATATCCATATTCTAATCCCTAGAACAGGGGAATTTTACCTTCTACAGCAAAAAAAGGGGGGGGTCAGTTGCAGATGTGAATAAATAAATAGTTTTGAGATGGGGAAAATTTTTAGATTATCCAGGTGGGACCTAAATGTAATCATATATAGAGAGGCAGAGATGGGACTTGACACATCTGCAAACTGAAGAATGCTGGCAGCCATCAGAAGCTGGAAGAGGCAAGGAATAGATTCTTCCCTAGAGCATCTAGAGGGAGAATGGCCCTGTTGACACCTTGAGTTTGGCCCAGTAAAACTGACTTTAGACTTCTGGCCTGTAGAACTATGAAAGAATGAATTTCTGGTTTTTTAAGCCACTAAGATTAGGGTAATTTGTTATAGCTATCATAGTAAACAAATACACCTAGTACACATATAGCACTAGCAGGTAGTTTTGGAAAGTGCTGCCTTGATTTAGCTGAGGGGGCTTGAGAGAAGCAATGGGGGATAAACCCCGTTGAACTTGACTCTGGATCAGAAAATGGGAAATCATCTGCTTGATACTAGAAGGGGACATTGTTGTTTCTCTTCACTAAAGAATTCAAATTAGATTTGAACTTCTTTGGTGAAAGGGGGAAGGTTAACACATGGACGCAGTCAAGTGGAAAGCATGATGGAAAGAGTAGCCTTATGTTGAATGATCTTCACTGGAAAGTTTAGGAATGACCCTTAAATTTTTAGCGTGGGCAAGTAGGAGCCATGGAGGACACTCCTGGAGGAACCAATTGGTCTAGTGTGGGCAGAGGTGGAAATTGAATTTCATTTTGGATATGTTAAATTTAGGCTCTCTGTTAAGTACTTCAGTACACAGGTCAAGTAGGCAAGTGAACATATGAATTTGAAGCTCTGGAGAGAGGTTAAGAAAGAAGACAAACATTTGAAAGAGTTAAAGAGAAAGTGAACGTTAAAAGTCTTATACTTTTACCCCTGAATATCTAATATACTCATGCTTATTTTGTTAATCAGACACTTATTTTTAAATAGTATTTCTATTCCTTGCCATTTTTGCAACCCTCTTTGTTAATTAAGATTATATAAAATCTTACTGAATACTTCATTCCATTTATTCTTTAAAAACCATAATCCTCATTTCTTACACAAAGTAAAATACAATAAAATCTATCTATACCAGGTAGCTTCCTCTCATTGGAAGTGAGAGATAACTGAACACTGTATTTAGCAGCTTTTTTTTTTTTTTAATCAGAAGTGAGATAGACTGACCCCTTGCTTCTAATCACAGAAATAGAAAATATCACTATACACATCACAGTACCACATGGAGTTATATATTTCTTACTTTAGAAAGTTAATTATTTTTCAAAGCTAACTCTTGTAAGGATAATTTCTCTAGTATGAACTATTAAGGATGTTACAGAATTTTTTGTGTAAATTGTAGGTTTTAATTACATGTAAATACTGTACAGAAACTTTTTATGATAATCTGACTAATATGCTCAAGTCTATAGGCAATATGAAATGTGCTATACTTGTAGTGCACATGTATAGTCCTACAATTTTATATTTTTGATTAACCTCTTGAACTCCACCTTTGCTTTTAGCAGGAAATCAAGATCTTTTGAAATGTCCAAAGATCACTAGGATTTACTGTTATAATCTACCTGCACAATCCCACAGGGGAGCTGGCCTACTACTCTCATGAAAGAGAACTAGGGTCTGATTAATCTACTGTCAGTGTTGCTTCTTCCTGCCAAATGATTCCACAGATGAAGACTGGTCTTATGCAGCTTATTTGACTATACTCATCCAGGCTTATCGTAGAGTGCCCCATGCTTGGGGTTCTGAAACTTCAGCCTTAGCACTCAGCTTAATGTCACCTATCAGGGAGTAGCTGGTGCTGGGATTCTCTTTCTGGCACTTATCTTTTGTATCAGAATTCTCTTCTTAAACCTTTCAAAACAAAATGGTTTTATTACTCATTTTTCTTCAAATGGTGGGGTTATTTAATCACCCTCTTGAAAGAGGCTATCTTTGAAGACTCAATGATTCCTACAACTACCTTTCTAAAGGAAGCTATTGTCAAGAGTCAAAAGTATTTGTCCTAAGGAAGATTTTACAAGTGATTTTGTAGGTGTTTGGCTCCTTGCCCACCATAAGAAAAAATATGAAATTCAATCCCTTTTGGCACATTCCATTTCATAAAGAATGAAGAAATTCCAAGTAAACTATCACTTACAAATATAATACAGGGGCGCCTGGGTGGCTCAGTGGGTTAAGCCGCTGCCTTCGGCTCGGGTCATGATCTCGGGGTCCTGGGATCGAGTCCCGCATCCGCTCTCTGCTCAGCAGGGAGCCTGCTTCCCTCTCTCTCTCTGCCTGCCTCTCCGTCTACTTGTGATTTCTCTCTGTCAAATAAATAAATAAAATCTTTTAAAAAAAAAAAACAAATATAATACAAACCACAAAACATTCCATCAGGGAATCTATGTGGATTTTCTAAATATGGCAAAAATTTTGATGATGTGCCAGGTATCATCTAGAAAAGAATGATATTTAATTAGGAAGTTCCATCTCTGCATAGTAACAAACTGTCATGGGTTTATACTGCATGACTCTATAAACATTTAAAAATGATAGCAAGTTGAAGGGACTTCTGCCTTGGCCATGCCAGAGTAATTTGTTCCAACTTGTCCTCTTACTGTAATCCAGCAGATAACTGGAAATGAGTATAGGATTGTGACTCCCATAGAAGGCAAACAAATGAGGTGAGCCCTATGATAGCCCCAGCTTACACTCTTGAGGTACCTTCCATAGATCATAATCTAGGAAGAGAAAAAGCAAAGCCTGATGTGATCACTGAATGAAAGAGACAGAGATCAGAGGTTGAAAGATGAAGACGATATCCAAAATTTGTATAGCAGAGAATTGGATAGAGAGGAACTATGTATAAAAGGAGCTCCAAAAATTTGCATAGGGACCCTTATGTATGTTGATAATTATGAGTCTGTGCATAATTTAAACCCAATTCTACATGGTCAGGCAAGTACTGTTGGGGAGACTTAACCTGAACAATTCCAGGAGCTATCACAGAACTGGGCCACATTCAAATTTTAACCAGCCAGAACATAGACTCTTTGTTGAATACCTGAGGTATTCATAAGAATTACACCTAAAGGGTTTTCACCTTAGTAGTAAGAATAAACAATCCTTAGAGTAAAGGACACTTTGGATCTCCTCATTGTTAGAAATCCAAGAAACAACCCTCAAAAGGATCTACAACTAAACTTAATGCTTATAAGGGCAAAATTCAACGCTCTTTAAAGAAAGGGATAAAATCCAGGCACTAAACAGTATAAAACTATGTTTAGCATCCAACAAAAATTTGGAAGATATGATACAAAAGAAAAACTGACTTACTACCAGGAGAAAAATTAATTTAATAGAAACAGAATAGATACAGAATACTAGAATTAATAGACAAAAACTGTAAAATAGTTACAAACATACACAGTGATTAAATCAAAACAGAACAAAACAATAGACATAGAATGGGACAATGTAAAAAAAAATCCAGAGTTATCACTTCTGCTAAACTATAGAAAGCTGCAAGAAAATTTCACTTCCACCTGAGAGGAGGCTAAACAATATCTGTCTAAAGATGTCCAAGACTCAATAAAATGCCAGCTGTCCCCAAACTGATCTATAGATTCGATGAGATCTCAAAAATTTTAGACTTTTTAAAGAATAAATCAATGGCCTAATTATAACTTTTACATGGAAATGCAAATGTTCTGGAATAGTCAAAACAAGCTTTTAAATTATTAGCAATTTGACAGGGCTTCTACTTCTTGGTTTCAGTATTTACCATCAGGCTGTAGTAATCAACATTGTGTAGTATTGTGTGGGGTTGAATATATTGATCAGAAGACTAGAAATAGACCCACATACATATGTTCAATAGACTTTTTACAAAGATACCTAGGCAATTCAATGAGGGAGAGTATACTCTTTTAAATAAAAGGTACTAGGAAAAAACAGATGTTAATTTGGAATTGGAGCTGATTGTTACCTTAAACAATACACAAATATTAAGTCTAAATTTATCACAAACCTAAACATAACCAAATTTTTACAACCACTGAAATGTAAGAGAAAACCTTCACAACTTGAGACGATATGAAGACTTCTTAAGGTAACATCATGAACTAAAAAACTTGATAACTGGATGCCACCAAAATTAGAGCTTCATTCTCTTTATAATAAAATGAAAAGACAAGACAAAGACTAGGAGAAAATATCCACAGTGCATATATTGAATGTGCATAACATATATTTAAAATGAGTTGCAGGTAGTTTTCACAAAAGAGAATATGTGGATGGCCAATAAACATTTGAAACTGTTTAATATTTTTTCCTTCATTGAAATGTAAGCTAGGATACATGGGTAGCTCAGTTGGCTAAGTGTTGGGCTCTTGATTTCAGTACAGGTCATGATCTCAGGGTTGTGAGATGGAGCTGAGTCTGGCTCTGCACTGGCCATGGAGCCTGTTGAAGATTCTCTCTCTCCTCTCCCCACCACCCCTTGCTTACATGTGTGCACATGCTTGCATGCTCTCTCTCTTTAAAAAGAAAAAAAAAAGTTAAAAATACTGCATACTTACTAGAATGGCTGAAATTTTAGAAGGGTGACCGTACCAAGTATTATGGAGAATATAGCAATTGGAACACTTACACCTGGTTGGTGAAAAGATAAAAGGTGACAACCACTTTTCACAAACCGTTTGCTTGTTTCTTATAAAGTTACACATAATACATTGCAGCCCACCAGTTCTTCTCCCAGATATTTGCCCAAGAGAACTATAAGCATAGTCTACACAAAGATTCATGCAAATATTCATAGTGGCTTTATATGTAATAACACAAAATTAGAAGCAACCCAAACGTCTATCAATACGGCAGTGGACAAACTGTGACCTATGTATTTGATGTTTATATGGCACACAAATACAGGAATACTGTACAGTAATGGACACAGAAATTGACATACGCAATAACATGAGTGCATTTCAAAAACATACCATGTGAAAGAAGCCAAACACAAAAAAGTAAATAATATTCCAGATGTGGGATAAGGAGAACAGGTAGATTTAATTCATAGAGAGAGAAAGTAGATCAGTGGTTGCCTGGTGCAATGAGTGTAGTAATTAATGCTAAGAGACACTAGGGAATTTTTAGAATGAAAGAAATGTTCTATTTCTTGATTGTGATGTGGTTATACAGCTGTATACATTTAGCAATATTCATTAAACTGTACACTTAAAATAGGTGTATTTTATTATATGTGAATTATATTTTAGTGAAGCTGATGTCAAAAGCAGTAGAACTAGAGAAGGGGTGCTAAATTAATAAGAAGGATTTGGAAAAATGATAAATCTTATAACTTGGAAAAATCAAGTCTGAAGGCAAATAAGACCAAAGGTTTTAAAATTTGAAAATCAGAAGTAGGCTGAACATGATTTTCAAAAAATTCAATTCAATATTTTAAGAGGAAGTATTTATTACTGGTTAAATATTTGTGTCCTCCCAAAATTCATATATAGAAGTCCCAACTTCTAACAGGCTATATTTTGAGAAAGGGTTTTTAAAGAAGTAATTACAGTTAAGTGAGGCCATAAGAGTGAGACTCTGGCTTAGTGTCCTTTATTAGAAAAGACACACTGGAGCTCACATGCACCATGGAACATCATGTGACCACATCATGGTGGCTGTCTGTAAGCCAGGAAAGGGGCTTTGCACCAGAAATTAAATTTTCCAGCACCTTCATTGTGAATGGTTAGTCTCCAGACTGTGAGAAAATAAATTTTTGTTGTTTAAGCCAGCAAGTCTAGGTATATTGTTAGGGCAACCTGAGACAACTAAGACATATTTTTTAAACTTAAAATGGTAAGTTTAAAAATATAAAGGCTTTGTAGCACTTTACAGAATAGGTAGCAATCTTACAAAACTCAGTAATCCAAGAAAGAGTTGAGCCTTAAAAAAAAAGCTGGATCAATAGAAGATCATGTAAACAAATTTGTAATTTGATGGTAGGCAGGACATCAGTATATCTTATGGTTTATTGTTATTTTTGTAATGATAGGTCAAGAATAGAAATCCTCTCCATCCATAAAGAGTTTGGTTTTAAGGTACTTTTCCTTTTTTCTCTTGGAGAAGGAAAGGAATCTCATGTATATTCCTTGGCTTATCTTTTATTTCTTAATTACCCTTTCAATACTCTGTATATGTTAATATCACTTGTCATTAGCTCCATGGCTTCCTTCTGTCATAACACATCAAATTGCATTAGGAAATATAAAAGCATATCATCACATCTTATTATCTTATCACTGATTTCACAGCACCTGGCACAGAGCCTCAGGAGTCATAGAGACTATAGACCTTGTACCTGAATATAATCCCCAGGTTGTATTCTCCAACCCTGGAGTACTTAAGCACATTTGCCATCCCTTTCATTTCACAGGGCTCTGCAGCTTAACAATGGGGAAGTGGCCAAGAGCTCCAGAAAGGAGGCAGTAAATTTGGGTTCTTGTTCTGTGGATGACTTTTTGACCTTGTAGAATTTATTCAACCTCCCTGGCTTTAGCTTTTTCACCTATAGGATGGAGATAAAAATCCAACTTTATTTCTTTACAACTACATTACTAACATCAGAGGTTATATTAGGAGAATGAAATGAGACAAGGTCTGTGAATGTGACTTCTAAACTTTGTAAGTTCAATGGAAGTGTTAGTTACCAGTGTGTTTACCTTGCTGTTACGCCATAGATTGAACCTGCCTCTGGGCCCAATATCCAGTATTTATAATGCTTCCTGTTACGACTCAGTTATACTTTACTACCCATGATGACTTTTGGTAAAAAGAGGGAATTGAGATGTTTTTATATCTATTCTTTTAAATCGTTTGTGTATCAATAAATACACAAAACTGTGTCTCGAAAACTGAATTCCTGTTTTCGAGACACACCAAGAAAAATTAGTGTTATGACTATTTTTAACCTTGATTGTACCTAGAAAACTAACCAATACTTTATTTGCAGTCTACCTAGCCATAGAGACTTGTATATTTATCTTAGAAGACTTTAATATAATTCCATTATATTAATGAATGTATTAAAATTAATAGAAGTAAAAATGTATTAATACAATTAACCTGAATTTGGAAAACAAAATTATATAAAAATATAAAAATGTAGTGATGCTAATAGAATGAGTACGTTTTATGGTCTATCATTCTAGAAATTCAGGCTTTGTGGTGTATATCCTTTCCCTGAAAGATGGAACTGGCATGATGCAGCACTAAAAAGTATATTCTGTATTTGTTTACCAGAAAATACCCATTTTATATGAAGATAAAGACATGGGGAAATGTACATAGAATCAGGATTTATTGGAACAGCATCTGCAGACACCATATGGAACTGACCTTTTGAAAACATGTCATTTGGTGATATGGTTGCTTTCAACTTTCAATACACAATTATTTCTGCTCAGTAACATGTGCATATTCTCCATGAAGTTTACAATATTTTCATAAAATGAAGTAGTCTCTGACAAATTGATTTCCAGTCTCTCCATTGAAGTCCATGCTGTGTGTCCTTATTGCACAGGTAAGGCATCATGGTATCAACTGGTCATTTGCAGTACATTATCAACAAATGCCAAACAGGATGGAATTTCATTTAATTGTTGATACACCATGATTTTTTGAAATGGTGAACTTTAAAGAAATCTTTTGAACACCCTTATTGTTCGACCATAAAGGAAGAATTTTCTAACATCCTTAGAAAATAATTAGATGCTCAGAAACATGTAAAATGTACAGCATGGGCATAAATTAAAATGTAATCAAGTCTTCTGGGAGTAATACAGAGAAAATGGCCCTGGAACTGGGTATGAAAGAATGAAAATGGATTTCCAGGAAGATAAAGATGAGAAGGCCTACTTCTAAGAGAAAATAGATGAATGTGTTGAAATGATGAAAGAGGAAGTTAGGTAAGCAAAATTAAAACCCAATTTAAAATTGGGTTTTAAGTCTTTTAAATTGTTGAGTTGTAGGAGTTCTTTCTGTGTTCTGAATACAAGTCTCTTACCAGATATAGGGATTTATGACTATTTTCTCCCCTTTCATGGATTATTTCTTTCACTTTCTTGATGGTAACCTTTGAAACAAAAACATTTTCAATTCCAATGAAGTCTAATTCATCTATTTTGCCTTCTGTCATTTGTACTTTAGACACCATATCTGAGAAATTATCGCCTCATCCAAAGTCATAAAGACTTACTCCTATGGTTTCCTCTAAGAGTTTTATAGTTTTAGATTTTATACTAGTGTTTTTCTAATTTGAGTTAATTTTTGTATATGGAATGAGTTAAGATTCTAGCACCATTCTTGTTCATGAAGATATTCAGTTCTCCCAGTACCATTTGTTGAAAGGTCTTCTTTCCCTATTGCATTATCTTGACACCTTGTTGAAGATCAGTTGACCATAATGTAAGGATTTAGTTTTGAAATCTGAGTTCTGTTTCATTAATTTATGTATCTCACCTTACACCACTATCACTTTTCCTTGGTTACTATAGCTTTACAGAAAGTTTTGAAATTAGAACATTTAAGTCCTCCAATTTTGTTCTTACATTTCCATATAAACTGTATGACCATCTTGTCAATTTCTGCATGAAATAGAGCTGAATTTTTATCAGTATTTTGTTGGATTTTTAGATCAACTTGTAATGTATTGCTATCATAACTATTATATCTTCTAACCCATTAACTTGGGTTATTTAATTTTTCTTTAATTTAATTCAATAATGTATTGTAGTTTTCAGTGCTCAAGACTTTGCAGTCTTTTTCAAGACTTCTTATGTTAAATTTATTCCTAGGTAGTTTTATTCTTTTTGGTACCATTTAAAAAAATGGCTTTCTTTAAGATTGCTCATTGCTAGTATATAAAAATACAATTGATTTTTATATATTGATATTTTACTAGTTAAAAGATCATTTTAACATTGCTGAAATAATTTATTAGTTTTAATAGTTTCGGGCGGATTTTTTAATATGCTGGATCATGTCACCTGCAAATACAGATCATTTTACTTCTTTTCCAATCTGGATACCTCTTATTTTCTTTTCTTGCCCAGTTTTTCTGGGTAGAACCTCCAGTACAGTTTTGCCTAGAAATAGCAAAAGTGATTTACTTCCTCCTTCCTCATATTAAGCAGAAAGCATTCAGTCTTTCACCATTAAGTACAATTTTAATGATGGGTTTTTAATAGAGGATTTTTTATAAGATTGAGGAAGTTCCTTTATATTCCTAGTTTGTTTGTTTGTTTGTTTGTTTTTTCCAATCATGAAAAGTTGTTGGATTTATCACAAGATTTTTTTGTGTGTGTCTACTGAGGTAATCATATGGTTTTTGTCCATTATGAATGTGTCATGTATTATTTATTTTCATATATTGCAGCAACCTTGCATTTCTGTGATAATATACCTTGTTCATGGTATATAATCCTATTTAGATTTTACTAGATTGAGTTTGCTAGTGTTTCATTAAGGATATCTGTATCTATATTTATATGGGATATCAATTTTTTTTTCTTGTGATATCTTTGGTTTTAGTGTCATGATAATAGTGGCCTCAAGAAGATGTTGAAGAACTTTAAGAGAATGCTGCTGAAGCTTAACTTAGTCATGAATAGAAGAATTTTTCAAAGAGATTACTACAAAGCATAATGTGAATGGATTAGAGGATGTGAGGATGGGAGGGGTGAGATTTGGAGTCTGGGAGACGAGTGAGGAGATAATGGAATGGTACAAATTGGGAACAATTCTGAATAGAGATTGTGGTCATGAGGATTGAAAGAAAGTGCTAAGTACAAAACATATTAAGGATGTATATGAAAAATAGTGTTTTTATATTCTCTAACCCATCTTGGTGTTCAAAAGATAGGTTATCAGGCTTTTGAGTTTTTTTTTTATTTCTGCTGACACCGCTGCTCTCTCTTTCTTTATGACACAGCATTGGCAAAACTACTCTCTGCCTTTATAACAGCTGAGATCAGATGAATTTTAGAAAAAGAGATTTGCTGAAGGGTCCAGGGAAAAATAAGAGGGAAACAAAATGAAGTATATAAATATGCACAAATGTGCCTCAAAACACCATCAGACAAACATTATACAGATTTCTGACCCTCCAATAGCTAATTTTTAGGAGGTAAGCAAACCCAGTTCTAACCTGTACCTTGTGTGAGGACCAAGCCTAAAGAATTTAATTTTTCTTTAATTTCTTTCAATAATGTTTTGTAGTTTTCAGCGCTCAAGACTTTGCAGGTCTTTTTCAAGACTTCTTATGTTAAATTTATTCTTTTCCTTCCTGCCGAGGACCCTCTACAGGAGCCCATGTTCAAACAGAACAAATTATCTGTAAAAAAATCAATGGGTATTATAGGTGCTTGAGTCATCCTTGGTAAAATAATCACACTTCCTTTTAGAGTCCATCATCAGAGAAAGAAATTGTTTAGGGTTCCCTCAAAAGATAAGGTCACTGAGGAAGTATTTTCTTATCTAGGCATTCAGCATCTTGGTAGAGATATCCGCTCTCCCTTGTGTCTCCCAAAGGGCGGAGAAGTGCATTTACTCATCCATTCATTAAACTAACTTTTTCTGACAGCTCACTGTGCATCTGTGGGTAACTTGCCAGGCCCCATGTTTACAGCAATAAAAGGCCCATCCTTTTGGATTTAGGAGGAACAGGGAAAACACCTAAAGAGCCATGTGGAACAGAGTAATGAGAATGCTGATGAAAGTAAAGCATAAAGAGGCAACATCTCAGTTGAACATGTTATAAGGAAAGGGTGTCTGAGAAGGCTTACCGGAAGTACTCATAATTTGTGCTTGAAAAATGAATGAGTAGTGGTTACCCAGGGGAAGAAAATGGGGGATATCAGGGTCAAGGAAAAGCATTAAATTGAGAAATAAAAAACTACCTGGATTTTTGCATATATTTGCTTTTAGGATATGTTAAAATTCTTCCACAAGTTCCCAAAATGGTAAACCAACTAGTCATCCGATAGAATACCAGGATGAGGCTCACAGATTGCTTGTAGAATAAACTCTTGCACAGTTGATTTATCTCTGTACACCTTAATTATTTTACCCTTTAAAAGGAAGTTGCTGTGGGGCACCTGAGTGGCTCTGTCAAGCTAAGCTTCTTCCTTTGGCTAGGGTCATGGTCTCAGGGTCCTGGGATCCAGTCCCACATCTAGCTCCCTGCTCAGCGGGGTGTCGGCCTCTCCCTCTCTCACTCCCCCTGCTTGTGCACGTGCACACTCTCTCCCTCTCTCTCAAATAAATTAATAAAATCTAAAAAAAAAAAAATGAGGAGGGAGCTGGACTCTATAAACTTCACTGTCTTTTCATTCTATGATCTTCCTGAGGGGAATTTATTTTTTCCCCCACTCTGGAAAGGTCAAGATATCCAGAAGGGATGTTTTGGAGTATAACTGAACTCCTTGGATGGTTGGAGAGTTTTTAGGTGCAAGGGAATGGAGTGGGCTAGAATAATAGGTAGATTGGAAAGTGATCCGTTGGCTTCAGCACCATCTCGTCTGGGAGTGGATTAAAGGAGGGAAAGGAGGAGGGGATGGTTGTAATGCACTGGGTTTGTAGAAGGTTCAGAAATGAATTTGAAAATCTCAGTTATAAAAGATGCATATTACTCACTGGATGCCCCTCTATTTGCCATATACATAAGGGTTTTGTTTGTTTGTTTGTTTGTTTTATAACATAGAATGTATTATTTACTTCAGGGTTGCAGGTCTGTGAATCACCAGTCTTACACAATTCACAGCACTCACCATAGCACACACCCTCCCCAATATCCATCACCCAACCACCCCATCCCCCCTTTCCCCTCCAGCAACCTTCAGTCTGTTTTGTGAGATTAAGAGTCTCTTATGGCTTGTCTCCCTCCCCGGTCCCATCTTGTTTAAGTATTTTTCCCTCCCTTCCCCTCCCCTGACTAACCCCAAACTGCTCATATCAGAAAGATGATAGAGAATTGTCTTTCTCTGATTGACTTATTTCACTGCAAAATACCCTCTAGTTCCAAACACATCATTGCAACTGGCAAGATTTTGGTTTTCTTGATGGCTGCATAGTATTCCATTGTAGATATACACCACCTCTTCTTTATCCATTCATTTGTTGATGGACATCTAGGTTCTTTCCATAGTTTGGCTATTGTGGACATTGCTGCTATAAACATTTGGGTGCACGTGCTCCTTCGGATCACTACATTTGTATTGTTGGGGTAAATACCCAGTAGGGCAATTTCTGGGTCATAGGGTAGCTTTGTTTTCGATTTTTTAAAAATATTTTATTTATTTGACAGAGAGAAATCACAACTAGGCAGAGAGGCAGGCAGAAAGAGAGGAGGAAGCAGGCTCCCTGCAGAGCAGAGAGCCCGATGTGGGGCTCGATCCCAGGACCCTGAGATCATGACCTGAGCCAAAGGCAGAGGCTTTAACCCACTGAGCCACCCAGGCACCCCTGTTTTCGATTTTTTGAGGAACCTCCTTGCTGTTTTCCAGAGTGGTTGCACTAGCTTGCATTCCCACCAAAAGTGTAGGAGGTTCCCCTTTCTCCACATCCTTGCCAGCATCTGTCATATCCTGACTTGTTAATTTTAGCCATTCTAACTGGTTTGAGGTGGTATCTCATTGTGGTTTTGATTTGTATTTCCCTGATGCCCAGTGATGTGGAGCACTTTTTCATGTGTGTGTTGGCCATCTGGATGTCTTCTTTGCAGAAATATCTGTTCATGTCTTCTTTCCATTTCTTGATTGGGTTATTTGTTCTTTGGGTGTTGAGTTTGATAAGTTCTTTATAGATTTTGGGTACGAGCCCTTTATCGATAGGTCAGTTGTGAATATCTTCTCCCATTCTGTCAATTGTCTTTTGGTTTTGTTGACTGTTTCCTTTGCTGTGCAAATGATGATGTCCCAGTAGTTCATTTTTGCCCTTGCTTCCTTTGTCTTTGGTGATGTGTCTAGGAAGAAGTTGCTGTGGCTGAGGTCGAGGATGTTGCTGCCTTACCATTGGTTTTTTGGTGCCATTCTGGAATTTCAAAACTGTGGTTCTTATTTAGCAGTGATGTGGTGTATGTATCTACTCAAAGGGCTTATGACCTGGACATTTTTCTTTTATTTATATATTTGTTCATGTGGTTTTTCATCTGTTCATTCATAAGGAATTCTTAGTCTTGTCTCTTCTAATAGTTTTCCAGAAAGAAAATGCAGAAAGTGCTAATTGCGGAGATGTCATTCTTGAGGAGATCGCTTTATGAAAGTGTGCCAAATACCAGAAACACAGATGAGTGTCCTTTGGGCTGAATGCTATATGTGTTTGGACCATAAAATGTGTAAAGATTAAGATCCATAACTTAAAACCAAGATTTCACATACAAACTTGAATTTTTACCTTGCAAAAACAGATTTGACAGTATTGGATCAGTGATCTTAATGGCAACAATTAGTGGGACTTGAGTACAACATGTCCCCTTTATATGGGGATATGTGCTTGTAACTCAAATTTTTTGTGTTTCAGTTTTCCTACCTTTAAGTCAGCATGTAATAACTGGCAGATAATACCCCTCCTTCATAGGAATGTCTTGAGGGTTAACTAAGTTAATACATGTAAAGCCCTTCGACCTGTGCTGGTATAATGTAAGTGCCATATCTGTGTTTGTTTTGACGATGACTATTATTCCTTCCCAATTAAACATAACCTTCACTGCTTGCTGTTGCCTTACACCCATCCTGAGTTACTCATTTATGTTTCCTGCCTGGCTCCTGTAAACATTTGTGTTTTCATCCCTGCTGTTGGCTTTTAACATTTTTGGACTTGACATTTTTGATTTACCTACTCTAAAGCCACCCAAATACCCATGACTCATTCAGATTGTGATTTTGTTGAAGTGAAAATTAGAATCCCTCATCTTGAAAGCCTTGTCAGCAGAAGCAAAACACTAACCCAGTGAGTGGGCCCAGCTCAGCCTCCACTTCTCACGTGGTGCTATTGTTTTGTTCTATGTGGTGACTGTCTCCAGGGCTGCCTAGAAGGGAACATCTATAGTAGTATTTATTTGGCCATCAAGGCATGCCCTCTCTGCACCTTAGGAACTGTGATTATCCTTGCTTCCATAGTAAACAATCTAACAAAATACTATTCTTTAGCTCAAAGGTTTAGAACTCTTGAAAAAGAAATTCTGAATACAATTGTGAATAATTTATATGAGAAGGAGAAGAGGGGATCTAGTTAGAAACTAAAATGGCTTTATAGATTATGTGCAAACTCAGCTTGTTTAATGGGGACCTACGCTCAGCTCAGCGTGGCAAGAAGAACATCAAAATGAATACAAAAAAGAGAATCAGGCACCTGGAAAAATAGTTGAGGAAAGCAAAAGTCCGATGGGAGCTCAGTCTGGGGGGAGAAAAAAACCCCCAAACCTAAGAATAAGGCTTGGATTGAATAAAGAAAAGTACAGGCAAGGTCTGCTGCTGCAGAAAGATAAATGTGATAATAAGAGACAACTGGGAGAAGGCAGAACTTCCTGGCTTGATCTTGTGATCATCTATTCTGGTAATCAGAGGTGTCTAGCAATGAAATGGGTAGTCTAACCAAGTTGTAATTTTTAGACAGTGTAAAGTGTTCAAGGAATGGTGCCACCTGGCCCTTGCTCCTAGCTCTCTCTCTGCTCAGGTGGTTTAGAGGAATGAGTTCTATACCCTAGGGCCCTGAATCTCTTTCCTGTCCATCCCTAGGATGGACCCCATTGTCTTGAATACATTGTTCCTATCTCGTTTCTGCTTCTTTTCCCAGCTCTGTTGGATTGATGTTTTGATTGGTTCTTAGACTTGATTTCACCCTGGGATGTGATATTTCAAAAGTCTCTTAGGCATATTTTTACCCACCTGGAGTCCAGCCCAGTCTCCTACACCTTTCCTGCAGCTTGAAACTGCTATCCTGGAGAAGAATTCAGCAATATGTTATCATAAATCTAGTGACCAAATGAAGGATTTGTACGGCCTAATTTTCTTTTCGGTTTGAAGATATCTTCTGTAAGTAGGATATGGGCTAAATTACCTCTGCAGATAGGTTCATGTCATTGGAAGATTGTATGATTTACAGTATTTGGGAAAAAACACATATTTTCCTAAAGTCACAGGGAAAAAATATGACTTTAGAAATTGCAAAGAGAAGGAAAAAAAGTTATTTTTCTGTTGTACCTGTCTCCTACTGGAGTTAAGTTTCTTCCTGTTAGTAAGAAGCTATGCTGCTCTGTCTCCACTCTTCTGTGGCAGGTCTTTAAAGTTCAGAAAGGACTCTTGCATCTGATCACAGCATTATGCTGTAGCTGCATTCAGGAGTCCTGATGGTGCTGCTGTTCAATTTCTCTTTGATGTGATGGGCTGAACTAGAGTGCAAAGTTGAAATTGTCTCTTAGCTAAATATAGCCACAGATACTGCTTGCCCAGTTCTTGGCTACTCTAATAGTGATTGTTGCTTGATCACAAGAGTGTAATTAATGTGCCTCTCTTCTCAGTTGACAGTTACCTTTAAAGAATTGGCTAAACATTTCCCTTCTACAAGTTCCAATTCCCCCATCAGAAAGTCATGAAATTCATTAAAATTATTGGATTGGTCATAATGGGTTACTTTTTATATGTGTGCTTTCAAGATCAAAGAAATATTGCTGAAATCTCACAATGGAGAGGAGGGATGGCAGAAGAGATGGAAGGGGAGAGCAAGCAGAGAAAAGGTCTTGTCCTGAAAAAGGTGGAAAATATTTCTAGGGCATGGTGTTCCATAGAGCATGCTGAATGGACAGTGTTGTGAAACTCAGAGTCCAACCATGGAGTTGTGCCCCACTGCACTGACATTGTGGATAATCTCTCTGTGTCTCTCTCTATTTTTGAACCTCTGCTACCATGTACTTCTTGGAATCTGCTTGCTTCTCATTCTCTTCTTCTATATCCTGTAACTTAACATCCATACATCTGTGTTTCAGTTCATCTCTTCCATTCATTTCCATATTGGGCCATCTGCCTCTGTCTTCTCTTTGTGTATGACCACCCCCAACTGTCCTCGGGCATTGACTCATGGTGTTGACATTCTTTCCCACGCACCTCTGCCCACACACTTCCTGCATTTCATGGCTTCCATTGTGCCTTTGTTGGTGTCCTCCTTTGCCAGCCGCCGACTCAGTGGGGCTTCCTCTGCAATTCTGTGTTGGTGTCTGTTTGGATCAGTGTCATCCTAGTCTGACATTAAAAAAAAAAAAAAAAAACCCACAAAAACACCTACTCAAGAGTGGTCCCTGTAGAAGAGAAGTATGGAAAATGGTCTGAGGAAAGACAGGCAATGCCATCTGACTCTAAACTCAGTAACAAGACTCCTTATCCTCACTGTTCCGTTGTTTTGTTTTGTTTTTTAGATTTTATTTATTTATTTACTGAGTGTGAGGGGTTAAAGGGTAAAGTACGGGAGAGGCAGAGGGAAAGGGAAAGAGACTCTCAAGCAGACTACTTGCTGAGCCTGGAGCTGGATGTGGGGCTTGATCTCATGACCCTGAGATCATGACCGGAGCCAAAATCAAGAGACAGTCCCTTAACCAACTCAGCCACCCAGGTGCCCCCATCCTCACCGTTCTTAACAAGTCCTTGGCACATGCAGTCTTTTTAATAAATCTTGGGGTTTCCCCCCACATTACATGTTTTAGTTCAGAAATTTTTATGTATTTATTTTTTGATGAGGTGCCATTTGTAAAACTATCCAAATTCTTGATATTTAATTGTTTATTCATTTGCTTTTTAATAAAGACTTTAAAAAGCTGTTTTACACTCAGAGCAAAATTGAGGAAGATCAAGAGATTTCCCATATACTCCCTTTCCCCACAAGTATAGCTTCCTCTATTTCAATATCCCCCCACAAAATATCTAACTTTTTAAACTTCTATTTATATGATTTTCCAATTTATTCTGTTATTTAACTTCTAACCTAAAACCTTCCCTGGCAGTTGTGGGAGTGGGGTTCCCCTTGTGTATTCTACCACAGAAATTTCTTCATATTTCTGTTGTGTCACTTCTCATGTTGTATTACATGTTTACATGCACCACCTTTTCTTGAAGACAAATTTTTATTTTCTTGTAAGCTTTGAAAAGATTGTATAGTAACTAAAGAACTACCCCCCCTAAATGTATGGCATAATATAGTCATGTCTGTTGTCAGAATACCCTTAAAATGACAGAAATAGAAAATGCTTAGGTCATGCAATGCAGTCAGATAAAGAGTTGTGTAACCTGAGGCAGACATTCAGAAATAAAGGGATCCACATAAGCAATAATTTCAGTACTCAGAATCCTTACAATGAACCTGTGTAATGCTGCTTGTTAAAGAGCATAATTTTCCCTATCTGGAAGCTTAAGTTGTTTCCGGGCATTTTCATGACTATTCCTGTAGAGACTAAATAAAATCATGGGAGACTCTTTTTCAAACACTCTGATCTGGTTTACTCCTTTCCTCATGCTGACTGTGAACACCAGCCCTCTTGACACCCACTCCCAAGAAACAGGAGGAGTCCCCAGGGAAATTTGTTCACTCTGATGTAACCCTTTGTCTCTGTGTTAGTCATATCATTTTGGTGTTTCAGTGTCTATGAGTTTATTTCTTCAGTTCTTCAAATCCAGTCCTTATCTTTTTAGAACTGGATCTAAGATAGAATTTAATGAATAGATGTGTCACAAAATCATAATTTGGTGGTTTTAATTCCCATTATATTCACAGGTCCTGTCCACACCAAGAGGATTATATAGGAAGTATGACCAGTAGGTGGAAATCCTTCCGCATCAATTTTTTTTTTTTTAGTTTTTTCTCTGAGACCAAAGATAATGATATTATGTATTGCCCATCAACCAGTAAAGACCAATTTGTATTCAAAGTTATACTAATGTACAAAATGTGGTTCCTTCCCCTAAGGAATTAGATATAACAGTGTTAAGAAAAGAGAACAGTTGATGGGGGGAAGGGATTAAGGTAATCTAGGTCAGCTGTATAATGTATATAAGTACTGTAAAACATAATGTGTGAGAAAAGTCAGTTCAAGCTGGACTAGTACAGAAAATTTCCTGGGGAAAATAGGTGTAAATGATGAACAAAGGCAAACAATGACCTGTGTAGAGGTCTTATTCCTCCATTGATTTTCTAATTGTAGGTTGTCAGGACAGATAGCATGAAATAGAAAGAATGACAGACAGCACAACATAATTCATATGCTTGAGGGAACCATAACTAGTCAAGATGAAGAGCACAGGTTACAGAGGAAGGGATTGGTGGGCAGCACATGGGCTACTGTCCAAGGTTCTGAACTACAATTTCTTTCTTTTCTCCTGACCCTGGCTGATTGGCCTAGCCTCTCAGGAATGCTGAACCAAGTATGGACAGAGGTGTCAATGGAAGAGATAGGAGAAGGGGAAAGAAGAGAGAGAGCATAAAGTAAGAGATTGTTTCAGTGGTATAGTCACTGAAAGCTATGACAATTTTCAAATAATTGCAGATATAGGAAAAGAAAGCACAAGTAATCTCAGACAAAGTAACAGATAACTGTTTTTGGTTTTCTATTGCTGTATAATAAATTCTCACAAAGTTAGTGGCTTACAAGCAACATAAATTTATTACCTCACAGTTTTTGTGGGTCAGGATTCTAAGTCTTGGCTAGCTAGGTCTTTTCTCAAAGATCAAAGTGTTGACTAGGTTATATTCTTTCCTGGAGCTTGGAGTCTTCATGCTTATGTGATTTTTGGCAGAATTCAGTCTTGTGGTGGTTGTGGTTGTAGGACTGAGGCTCTCACATTACTGCTGGCTCTCAACCAAATGCTACACTCAGGTTTCAGAGGCCACTCACACTTAATTGTCACATGACCTCTCCATAGGCCCTTCAAATCTCTATAACTTTGGAAAGGTGCCAATGTCCTTTAAAAGCTTACTTGATTGGGTCAGGCACACGGGAGGATCTCCTCTTTTATTAAGTTAAAGTCAACTGATTACTACCCTAATCACAGGAATGATATCCTATTCACAGGTTTTACCTACACTCTAGGGGAGGGGATTATATAGGGAGTATATACCAGGGTGTGGGAATTCCAAGTGGTCATTTTAGAATTCTTCCAACTATAATAAACAAAGAAAAAATAAACTTACATAATAATTTCTATATTAGAATTCTTTATTGCAAGTAGCTATGTTAACTTTAAAAGACTTAAGCTGAAAAGGAATTCATTAGACACACACTAGACTATTTTACAGATTTAAGGAAGAATTGAATAAGCAGCTGTTGAGAGGAATAGGTTCTAGGGAGGCTCTAGAGACCTTAGTTAATAGACAGTTTCTCCAAAGCACCAATACTTGGCCCAAAGTAATTCTATCCCATTAGTTCAAAAATATAAATTCTTAGGAGAGAATTTAGGTATAGATGTCCATTAGATTAATCAAATACAACTGGAGATAGGTTCTCAGACATAGCTTATAGAACCTACTCTTATGTGTTGGGTATAGTTATCAGGGAAATAGTAATCAATGTGGAACATGGAGCTACCCCAAAGGGAGCATTTGCCACAAGTGAAGCAAAATGACATATATTGACATTTACATGTAGATAGCACAAAAAATGTCAGCCAGGTAGAAATGGTGTGATTAAGGTGTTATTATTGGTTTAACTTACATTAAAATACAAAAAAATTTCATGTTATAAATTTTTCTACTTTCATTAAACTGTTGTATTTTAAATGATGCAATTTAAATAGCATTTAGCAGAGTCTATATAGTTTTCCTTATTTTCTTTTTTTTTAATATAATTTTTTATTTTTTATAAACATATATTTTTATCCCAGGGGTACAGGTCTGTGAATCACCAGGTTTACACACTTCACAGCACTCACCAAAGCACATACCCTCCCCAATGTCCATAATACCACCCCCTTCTCCCAAACCCCCTCCCCCCAGCAACCCTCAGTTTGTTTTGTGAGATTAAGAGTCACTTATGGTTTGTCTCCCTCCCAATCCCATCTTCTTTCATTTATTCTTCTCGTACCCACTTAAGCCCCCATGTTGCAACACCATTTCCTCATATCAGGGAGATCATATGATAGTTGTCTTTCTCTGCCTGACTTATTTCGCTAGGCTTCCCGGGGGAATTCTACCAAACATTTAAAGAAGAACTAATTCCTATTCTCCTAAAACTGTTCCAAAAAATAGAAATGGAAGGAAAACTTCCAAACTCATTTTATGAGACCAGCATCACCATGATCCCAAAACCAGACAAGGATCCCATCAAAAAAGAGAGCTATAGACCAATATCCTTGATGAACACAGATGCGAAAATACTCAACAAAATACTAGCCAATAGGATTCAACAGTACATTAAAAAGATTATTCACCACGACCAAGTGGGATTTATTCCAGGGCTGCAAGGTTGGTTCAACATCCGCAAATCAGTCAATGTGATACAACACATCAATAAAAGTAAGAACAAGAACCATATGATACTCTCAATAGATGCTGAAAAAGCATTTGACAAAGTACAGCATCCCTTCCTGATCAAAACTCTTCAAAGTGTAGGGATAGAGGGCACATACCTCAATATCATCAAAGCCATCTATGAAAAACCCACCGCAAATATCATTCTCAATGGAGAAAAACTGAAAGCTTTTCCACTAAGGTCAGGAACACGGCAGGGATGTCCATTATCACCACTGCTATTCAACATAGTACTAGAGGTCCTAGCCTCAGCAATCAGACAACAAAAGGAAATTAAAGGCATCCAAATCGGCAAAGAAGAAGTCAAATTATCACTCTTCGCAGATGATATGATACTATATGTGGAAAACCCAAAAGACTCCACTCCAAAACTGCTAGAACTTATACAGGAATTCAGTAAAGTGTCAGGATATAAAATCAATGCACAGAAATCAGTTGCATTTCTCTACACCAACAGCAAGACAGAAGAAAGGGAAATTAAGGAGTCAATCCCATTTACAATTGCACCCAAAACCATAAGATACCTAGGAATAAACCTAACCAAAGAGACACAGAATCTATACTCAGAAAACTATAAAGTACTCATGAAAGAAATTGAGGAAGACACAAAGAAATGGAAAAATGTTCCATGCTCCTGGATTGGAAGAATAAATATTGTGAAAATGTCTATGCTACCTAAAGCAATCTACACATTTAATGCAATTCCTATCAAAGTACCATCCATCTTTTTCAAAGAAATGGAACAAATAATTCTAAAATTTATATGGAACCAGAAAAGACCTCGAATAGCTAAAGGGATATTGAAAAAGAAAGCCAACGTTGGTGGCATCACAATCCCGGACCTCAAGCTCTATTACAAAGCTGTCATCATCAAAACAGCATGGTACTGGCACAAAAACAGACCCATAGATCAATGGAACAGAATAGAGAGCCCAGAAATAGACTCTCAACTCTATGGTCAACTAATCTTCGACAAAGCAGGAAAGAATGTCCAGTGGAAAAAAGACAGCCTCTTCAATAAATGGTGCTGGGAAAATTGGAGAGCCACATGCAGAAAAATGAAATTGGACCATTTCCTTACACCACACACGAAAATAGACTCAAAATGGATGAAGGACCTCAATGTGCGAAAGGAATCCATCAAAATCCTTGAGGAGAACACAGGCAGCAACCTCTTCGACCTCAGCCGCAGCAACATCTTCCTAGGAACAATGCAAAAGGCAAGGGAAGCAAGGGCAAAAATGAACTATTGGGATTTCATCAAGATCAAAAGCTTTTGCACAGCAAAGGAAACAGTTAACAAAATCAAAAGACAACTGACAGAATGGGAGAAGATATTTGCAAACGACATATCAGATAAAGGACTAGTGTCCAGAATCTATAAAGAACTTAGCAAACTCAACACCCAAAGAACAAATAATCCAATCAAGAAATGGGCAGAAGACATGAACAGACATTTCTGCAAAGAAGACATCTAGTTTTCCTTATTTTCAATAGCTAAAGCATGTTTCTAATAATTAGAATGAATACCCATCATTCCCACCTTGGAAATTTGGTGGTAGGGAAAAAATACTCCTTGTTCCCCAGGGTACTTTCATACCATATCACACCTGTGAGATAGACTGGAAGGGTTAGACTGGTAGAAATAATTTGAGAGAAGTTTTGGCATTGTGTGATAATTACACTTATCTTTGGAAACACCCTGTCTGCCACCATTCTTCAGCTTTTGACATGAGTGGGTTTGATGTTGCATTTTCTGATGTTCATAAGCGATACTGGAAATTGACATATATTGTACTCTTGCTGAGCTATGGATTGGAGATGTGTACTGGGAGATTGAGGTGGAGTAGTGAGATGCTTTGCTAGTGGGTGAGCATAGCTAACTACACAGATCCTGAAAGTCTTACTTAAATATTTGCTTTGTCTCTTGCTGTTGTACATTTTTTAAGATGGGGGAATTATTTGCAATACTGGCATTCATCTTGGTTTCATTAAATTTCCACGGTATGTTTATTTTTGTTAATATAACAATTTTATGTGCAGTTTAATATTTCCCTAATACTTCACAGATTATAAAGCATTTTTCTAAATAGTATCTCTCTTGATTCTCACCATAACCCTTTGAGGCAGCCAGGTAGATCCAATTCAGAGGGAAGAACTCAGAAGGGGTTGAAGTGGAATGTATTAGATTCTGGAAGAAAATCCCTGTTTTTTTTTTTTTTTTTTTTACTTCTATCCCAATGCCTTTTTCCTCAATAAAAAGGTGCCTTTGTTTCTGTCTGAAGTTGTGACTGCCCAGAAAAGTAAAAACCCAGTATTTGCATACTTGTAAGCTCTCGATAAATATTCACTGTGATGTTTAGGCCATTTTTCTCAACTGGGAGTCCACAGATCTTGGTTAAATGTAGAATCATCCTAGTAATGTTTTTCCTCTATGGGCTTTATTTCCAGAAGCTCTTTGAAGCACAAACAAAATAGACTCATCCATTATAATTATTTTTTAATTTCTTTCCAATATGGGCATCAGGGAGAAAAGACACTGAGCAGTGGAAAAGAAGTGATACAGAGCTAGTGACAGGTTGGGCCTTGGGGAATCCCTGGGAGTCCAACAATGCAAGACACCAGTCTTAATTAACAGAGAAGTGAATTGTACACAGCCATGCACATAGTTTAGTTAAGCCTTCTATTTCTTTGTTATAGTAAAAAATACTGGACATGAGTGTATGTGTGTGGGGGAGTGATATTGGTGACAAGTTGGGCTGGAAGGGGAAATGATAGATGATGGTTCCTATATTGCTTTTTTTTTTTTTTAATCCTCAATAGTCTTCTGGGCTTATACTTAGTCTTTTGACTCACTGCTGTGTTATTCTGCTAGCTGGTTGATGTACCAACTATCTTTCTTTTGTAAGTGAAAAACAATGAAATATCAATGAAGCATCTCCATTTTAAAGATACAGTGATGACTATTTAAATATAATGTTGCCCTAGGGCTCTGAGTGGTCCTGAAGATCTGCTGTGTCCAAGATGTATATAAATGCTGAAGGTGATATTGCACAATCTGAGAAGAGATTTTGTCCAGGCAATAAACATATACTTTAGTGTCCTTTGCATTGTCAAATCCTTTGTATTAAGTCCTTTCTCTCATCTCCTCTCTTTATCACATGTGATGTAGATTTTGAAGAAATCCTTTTGAGGTAATTTTTGTGATTTAGGGAAACTGTTTTTTTTTTTTTTTTTAAGATTTTATTTATTTATTTGACAGGGAGTGTAGGGGAGGGCAGTGGAGGAAGAGGGAGAAACAGGCTCCTTACTGAGCAAAGAGCCTGATACAGGAGGGCCCAATCCCAGGACCACGGGATCATGACCTGAACCAAAGGTGGATGCTTAACCACCTGAGCCACCCAGGTGCCCCAGGGAAACAGTATTTCTGATAATTTTGTTACCTCTCTTTTTATTCTTTGAATTTTTGAGTTTTCCTTTTTCTACCAAAACAGCCATTTCTGCAAGATCTATTAAAGAGAAAGACTATCTTATAAATTAAGTCACAATAAAGTGGTAGTAATTTCAGATAAATTAGCATTTAAAGGGGTAAATTTAAACAACCAACTTTTCTCGATCACTAGGTTATCCTTTCACAGGCAACAAAATGGTCTCAGGAGAGGTCAGGAACTTACACAGTTGGTAAAGGATGCTGGTGAGATTTTTCTTCCTTCAAAATCTGATCTAATTCCATTGCCTAGAGATGCTTGCTACAAAGGAAAGAATTTCTTATAGTAGGAATTATGGAATTCTAATACATAGGGTTGTGAAATCTTGCAATGAATTCTCGGACCTCATTGTATCTACTTATTCTTCCCAAGGAAAACTCTACTGTCCAGACCAAACTTTGGTTAAAAAAAAAAAAAAAAAAAAGCAAATCTTGCTTCCCTCTCTTCATTAGGGAGGGCTCCTTGAGGGAAAAAAAATGACACTAAGGCTGAGCGGTTTACTGGATGGAAGTTTATTGCAGCCTGGACAGAGTGCCTGGCCATGCTCAGCACAGAGGACTAGAAAATAATCTACCACTAACCTTTCTGAGGGAAGTAGGATTGCTCTTTACCTGCCATTGAGTATGGTTAGGGCTCACTAGGGAGGAATGTTGGGCATGAAGCTATGTGCCCAGTGCTTAACAGTGTGAAGTCTCCTATCAGCCAGACCTAGGTTTGAGTCCTGATTTTGCCATTTTTTAGCTACGGGACTTCAGGCAAATTAATCAAGGTCTTCACTTATAAGATGAGATAATATCAGAGCCTACCCCATGGGCTGGTTGGGTGGATTAAATGAGATAATGACTAGAGTGTGCCAGACACAGAGGAAGTATTTAATAAATGTTATCAAATTTAAAGATACTAATTTAAACAGCTTCTGTGTGAGCTCCATGTAATTGTTCCTTTCAGCCATAGCACTCATGGTGTGGCCTGATCCTAGATGGCATGCCCTAATTGGAGAGAGAGAAACAAAAAAGGGATGGGTATGCATGGGAGAGAAGTCTATCTGGCTAGAGAGCGTACAAATGCTACTTTAACCTCTGGCCTTGGAAGAGCCTGGATATCCTTCTCACTCTTTTTTTTGGTGGGGGGAGGGGGGTTGATATCCTTCTCTTGAATAAAAACCTCTTTCAGAAATTCTGCACAGGTGTACTCTGGGAAGGTGAACATGCTATTTCCAGCATCCCTGGCTGTGTGCTTCGTGTTGCAGGGTTAGCTCAGCCCCCACGTCGCCTGTCTCTGCAGGGCTGTCATTGTGTGATTCATAACTCAATATTAACCACAGACAAGGGAGGAGTGGATAAGGGAATTTTCTTTCATGTGACATAAAGTAACTAGGATCAGGTCTTGTTCTATAGAAGCATTAATTATTCTTGTCAGTCTAACCAAGAACAAATTTTACTTCAACCAAGGATCATGGTATTTCATTGGCATCCCGTGAGTATGCAATGAAGGTTTTGCTATTTATCCATGAGTATAATAAATGTAGAGTCTGTTGTGATTTATGTTTTTCCCCCTTTCTGTTGAAACTAGTATGGTATCTAGTAATAGTAAGTACACAGTTCTGAATTGTGAGATAAGAGGAAGGTTATTACTGACAAGACTAAATTACCAGCGTGCAAGTTTTTTTTTTTTTTGAGACTTCTCAGTTCATTGATTTACTCTTTTTTCTTCTCTTTACTTTCCCCTTTATTGATTATGGACACTAATTGAATATTAGGATTAGAAAGAGTCTGAGAGATCATCTAACCTAGTGTAAGGAAAAATTGTGAAAGAGTAAAATTTGGTGGGTACCCTCATTCGTTCTTATATTTGATAGGGATACTTTACAACTTTGCCAAGATAAAGGTTAATTTATAAAAGACTGCTAGTAAAGCAAAAAATTCCTGTCTATAGAAATGCATCTGATAGGGGTGCCTAGGTGGCTCAGTGGATTAAAGCCTCTGCCTTTGGCTCAGGTCATGACCCTAGGGTTCTGGGATCCAGCCCCACATAGGGCTCTCTGCTCAGCGGGGAGCCATTTTGTTATAGTTGGCCTCAAATCCATGTCTCCTGACTCTGACTCTAGGAACTAGAATTGACTTATGAATTCTTCCCTTGCCAACATTCTACACTTCCTCAAATTTTCTTGGTCCTTCAGTATCCTATCGTGTCTCTGTAGTACGATTAATTGATAGCTTCAGTATCTACTTAGTACAGAGCATGTTTACCCCCAATCACATGTGTAGCAATTACTTGGCAATAGATGGTGAGGGTGACTGTGGTGCATGTTCTCAGGGGTTCCTGTCTGCCGTATTCTCCACACTTCTTCCCCAGACTACTCAAAATGCATCTCTTTATCTGACACTCACTAACACTTTGGTGAGTACCAATGAGCATCATTTACTTGGCCAGAAGGTACTGACCCTAAATAAACTATAAATACACCTGGAAGGAGTAAATATAGTACTTCATACATATTAGTTCATTGAATTCTTTACAGTTTGAACTCTAGATGATGGAAGGTTGTTAAAGGAGAAGATTGGCTTGAAGGATGTGGGCATTTGATATTTGAGGAGAGGCTTGTTTTTCACACAATGATCTCTTGATGTCTGTTGTATAGTTTTGGTATACTCTTCTACACTCATGTCTCTTGATCCCTTAATCATTGTGCCTCTACTTTATGTATATTTCTCCTTTATACAGACTAAACTTAATGGTGAGAGTTTTCCTAAGACTGAAAGTGATGGCTGTTGGAATCGCTCAGCTTTATATCTGGGAATTTCAATTTAGTTTGCAAAGTCATATTTTTCTACAAGTTCTCAAGGGTTATAATTTTTAGAACTTTCTCTCTTTTATCCCATTCAGCAGTAACACTTTCTTATACTAATCTGTTTAAGTTTGGTGCCCAGTCCTCCCCATTTTGTGATGAGTCTAGAAATCATGTATTATCATTTCCCTAGATCCCATATTTCTATTAGTCATTGAAACAAGTATCTCTCGGGTTATTTAAATTCAGCTATAAACATCTCTAGTCATATATGGGCAGATATTGATGAAGCTTCACATACTATGGTATTGTACAGTACACTTTAGAGGTACTTAATTTTTGTACACTTTCTAAATATGCTTATACTCTAGTGAATTAATTTGTTTCCCAGGGGCATCCCTAAATTTCTTAATTGACTTCCTTATTCTCTTCCTTTCTTCCTTCCCTTTTCTTTACCTTCTTTTTTCTTCCCTCTCTCCCTCCTTCCTCCCTTCATTAAGTGTTTACCAAGTTCCCAATGTGCAGCATTTTGCTAGGCACCATGAAATATGCTGTAATATCTAAAGTAAACATTTTTATGTCAAAGACTTACAGATTACAGACTTTAGGTACACAATGCCCAGTTTTTCCAGGAGATGGTTTTTGTTCTTGTTTTTTTGGAGGGAAATGTGTAGAACATTGTTTGAAATGTCCACCATTTAGAAAATTTAGATAGAAAGTCCATTTTACATTGATCGTGACAAAATGTAACCTTTCAATGTGGTTAGTGACCACTGGTTTTGGTATTTTTTTTTAAATAGTAATGGCTATGAAAGTGATAATAATATTCATTTGGAGAAAGCACCTGTGATGTTGATGAGATGTTCTCCAGAGCAGGACTTAAATTGGCCAAATATCAGGTATATAGAACTTTTCCTTTGTCATTGTAGAAAAGTTCACCAACACTACAAGTTAACTTTTGGAAAGTCTTCCTTGCATTTCATGTTTCAGTGAAATTCCCCTTTATTAAACTGTTTCATGTAGTAAGATATAAGAATGGTCCTACTGCATGTGGAGAAATTGGAACCCTCTTATGTTGCTGATGGGAATGTAAAATAGTACATTTGGAAAACCATTTCGGCAGTTCCTGAAAATGTTAAACATAGATTTACCATATGACTCAACAATTTCACTCCTAAGTCTATACCCAAAAGAAATGAAAACATATGTTCACACAAAACTGGTACACAAATGTTCATAGCAATATCATTTATAGTAGCGAAAAGTGAATATAACCCAAATATCCATCAATTGATGAATGGACGAATAAAATGGAGTATGTCCATACAGTGGACTCTTGTTTGAAAATAAAAAGGAATGTATTACTGACACATGCTACAATATGAATAAACCTTGAAAATACTATGCTCAGTGAAAGAAGCCAGTTACAAATGACTACATATTATATGATTCCATTTATATGAGCTGTCTAGAAAAGGCAAACCCATAGAAAGAGGAAATAAATCAGTGGCTACCTGTGGCTCTGGGTGGAAGGAAATGAAGTAACTGCTAATGGAGGTGATGAAATTTGAGGTGGATGAAAATGTTCTGGAATTAGATCGTGATGATGGTTGCACAATTCTGTGAATATACAAAGAAAACACAAAATTGTGTATTTTAAATGCTGAATTTTCTGGTCTATGAATTATATCTCAACAATATTGTTTTTTTTTGTTTTTTTTTTTTGTTTTTTTTTTTAAAAAAAGCTTTCTGGAGTGGCTGAGTGGCTCAGTTGTTTAGCGTCTGACTCTTGGTTTTGGTTCAGGTCATGATCTCAGGGTCTCGGGATTGAACCCCTCATCTGGACGGCCCTCAGCGCACAGTCTACTTGTCTCCTCCCTTCCCCCTCAGTCATACTTTCTCTCTCTAAAATAAATAAACAAAACTTAAAAAAATAAATTTTAAAAAGCTTTCAGACTTTCAGGGAAGATGGTGGGTTAGGAGAAGGCTAAACTCATCTCTTCCCATGGATACAACTAGATAACACCCATGTCAGTATAAATAACCCAGAAAGTGACATGAAGACTGGCAGAATAGACTTTCTGCCACTAAAGGTAGAGAAGAGGCCACATTGAAGAGTGTAGGAAGGGCAGAGATGTGATATGGAGCTAAATGGACCCAGAGGACTGTCCACTGGAGGGAGGGATGCTGTGATTATGAAGAGAAGAAAGAAACAGACACCCCAGGCACTTCAGGTAGAGGGAAGATGAACCTCCCTCCTGCTCCAACATTTGGCTTTGAAAACCAAAGGGGCCAAATATTGTGAGTTCTCACATTCAGTCAGGCTTAACACCTGGAACTTTAAAAATCAGTGGGCTCAGCTCTGGGAGAGCTGGGAGGGTGGAGTCCCTGCCCTTAATGAGACATCACAACAAAGAGCCCCACTGAGATACAGCATAGAGGCAGCAATTTGAAAAAACACCCGGGGTATACAGGAGGGAGATTTGTTTACTAATCTCAGAGCATGTGCTGGAGGGACAGAGATCATTGGGAGACTTTTCCAGGAACAGAAGAACTGGCAGGTTCTCTTTCCCTCCCCCCTGCCCAGCCTACATGCATGGACACCTGCAGAAACTAGCACAGCAACAACACTGTCCACTGACTTTCTAACACCATGCATGTCACCCTCTTGTTCTCCTGCAGACCTGTCCCCTCTGATATGCACTTGGCTGGAGATATCCAAAACAGTACCAGAAGCCTGGCAATGTGCAAGCAGCCCCAATTGGGGCCAGTGGGACTCCAGGTAAAAAGAGAAAACAAGCACACACATCCATCCAATTGAGTGCTAGCAGTGGGCTGGTTCTGAAACAAACAAAAAATTCTCAGGATACAATATAGGGAAAGCACCTGGCACTTTGGTGCTACTGCATCTATGGCAAACTCCTGGTCTGACTCAGCTCAAACCCAACATGGCCCCAGACATGCCCACTAACAATATAGGGACTAAATCCTGCCCACAGCAGGCAAAAGAGCCAGGCAGAAAATGACTATGCTGAAGACAAAAGTGGCTCAACCACAATAGTAGGGCACACATACATACATAGGAGACATCCCTGAAGTGCCAGGTTTTAGTGAATGGAACATTGTACTACAGGGCACTAAAGGACCTCTTCTTCATGACAATTACTTTTCAAACCATTCAAGGAAACATAGCTGACTTTCCTAACAAAGAAATAACACAGAGAATCAGATAAAATGAGGAGATTATATCCCAAATGAAACAACAGGACAAAAATCACAGCAAAAAAGCTAAATGAAACAGGTAATAATATGCCTGATAGAGAATTTAAAGTGTGGTCATAATACTCACTGGACTTGAGAAAAAAGTGGAGGACCTCAGTGAGACCCTTAACAAAGAAACAGAAAACATTAAAAAGAACCAATCAGAATGATGAACTCAATAACTGGAATTGAAAATACACTAGATGGAATAAATAGTAGACTAGAGAAAAAACAGCAACAGATCAGTGTTCTGGTGGACAGAGTAATGGAAAACAATGAAGCTGAACAGGAGAAAAAATAAAAAATAATAAAAAATGAAGAGAGAGTTAGGGAATTTAGTGACACCATCAAGTATAATAATATCCATGTTACAGGAATCCCAGAAAGGTAAGAGATAAAATGAGCAAAAAACTTATTTGAAGAAATAATAGCTGAAAAATTCCTGAATCTGAGGTAGGAAACCAAAATCTAGATCCTGGAGGCACAGAGAGCCCCCAACTAACACAAGGAGGTCCACACCAAGACACACAGAAATAAAATGTCAAAAATAGTGGTGATGTGATAAATTCAAAAACAGCAAGAGGAAAGAAAACAGTTACATATAAGGGAAACCATGAGGCTATCAGCTGATTTTTCAGCAGAAACTTTACAGACCAAAGAGAATGGCATGCTATATTCAAAGTGCTGAAAGGAAAAAAAAAAAAAAAAAAAAAAAAAACAACTTCAGCTAAAAAATACTCTGTCCAGAAAGGCTATCATTCAGAATAGAGAAAAGAGAAAGAGTTTTTCAGAAAAACAAAAGTTAAAGGAATTCATGACCACTAAACCAGCCCTACAAGAAATGTTAAAGGAGAATTTTTGAGTGGAAAATATAGACTGCAAAGAGGAATAAGGAAAGTAGAAAGCACAAAAGTAGTAAAATTAAGTATATCTATAAAAATCAGTGAAGGGATCACAAAGTAAAGGATGTAAAGTATGACACCGTATATCTAAAACATGGAGGGGAAAGGAGTAAGAAATAGCTTCAAATTTAAGCAACCATCAACTTATTATAGACTATAATGTATGCATAAGATGTTATCTGCATAAGATGTACAGATATAATGATAACCACAAATCAAAAATGAGTAATAGATATATGAAAAATAAAGAGAAAGGAATCTAAGTATATCACTAAAGAAAGCAAGCAAACTGTGAGAGAAGAGAGCAAGAGAAGAAAGGAACAGAGAACTACTACAAAAATAACCATGAAACAGGTGACAACATGGCAATAAGTACATACCTATCAATAATTACTTTGAATATAAATGGACAAAATGTTCCAATCAAAAGGCACAGGGTGACAGAATGAATAAAAAACAGAAGGACCCATCTATATTCTGACTACTAGAGACTCATTTCAGACCTAAAGACACATGCAGATTAAAAGCAAAGAGATAGAAGAGCATTTATCATGCAAATGATAATGAAAGGAAAACCAGGTAGCAATAATTAGACAATGTAGACTTTAAAATAAAGACTAACAAGAGACAAAGAATGACACTATATTGTCAGAAAGGGAAAAAGAACAAGAAGATATAACAATTGTAAATATTTATGAACCCAACATGGGAACACCCAAATACATAAAGCAGCTAATAACAAACATAAAGGAAGTAATCAGTAGTAATATAGTAATGGTAAGGAACTTTGACATCCCACTTACATCAATGGATAGATCATCCAAACAGAAAATCAACAAGGAGAATAGCTTTGAATTACATTTTGGACCAGATGGATCTAATAGATATTTAGAACATTCCATCCTAAAACAGCAAACCCACATTCTTTTCAAGTGCATATGTAACACTGTCCATAATATATCACATATTAGGCCACAGAACAAATTTCAACAGAGTTAAGAAGATTGAAGTCATATCACACATTTTTTTTCTGGTCACAATGAAATATATGAAATATGAAACAAGAAATCAAGCACAAGGAAAAAATCTAAGAAAATAAAAAATACATGGAAATTAGGTAACATGCTATGAAATAAAGAGTGGGTCAACCAGGAAATCAAAGAGGTAATAACAAAATACTTGGAGACAAATGAAAATGAAAACACAGTGAGTGGTCCAAAATTTTGAGGATATAGCAAAAGCTAACCTGAGAGGTAAATTTATAGCAATACAGGCCTACATCAAGAATCAAGAGAAATCTCAAACACCTATCATTACATCTAAAGGAGATAGAAAAAAAGAACAAATAAAACTCCAAACCAGTAGGGGGAAAGAAATAATAAAGATTAGACTAGCAAAAATAAATGAAGTAGAAAATAAAAACAAAAAACAATAGAACAGATCAATGAAACTAGGAGCTGATTCATTGAAACAATAAAATTGATAAACCTTTAGCTATATTCATAAAAAAATCAGAAATGAAAAAGGAGAAATAACAACCAACAGCACAGAGATACAAAAGATTATAAGAAAATATTATAAAAAATTATATGCCAACAAATTGGACAACCTAGAAAAATGGATAAATTCTTTGAAATATAAACCTCCCCAAAACTGAATCAGAAAGAAATAGGAAATGTGAATAGAACAGTTACCAGCAATGAAATTGAATCAGTAATCCAAAAACTCCCAACAAACAAAGTTCAGGACCATGTGGGTTCACAGGTGAATTCTACAAACATTTAAAGAAGAGTTAATGCCTATTCTTCTCAAAATGTTTCAAAAACTAGAAGAGGAAGGAAAGCTTCCAAATTCATTCTATGAGGTCAGCATAACCTTAATACCAAAACTAGATAGAGATCACTAGAAAAAAAGAGAACCACAGGTCAGTATCTCTAATGAAAATAGATGCAAAAATCCTCAACAAAATAGCAAACTAAATCCAACAATACATTACAAAAATCATTCACCTCAGTCAAGTGGGATTTATTCCTGAGATGCAAGGGTGGTTCAGTATTCACAAATCAATAATGTGATATATCTTATCAATAATAAAGGATAAAACTCTATATGATCATTTCAATGGATGCAGGAAAAGCATTTGACAAAGTATGACATCCATTCATGATAAAAAGCCCTCAAAAGAGTAGATTTAGAGGAACATACCTCAATATAATAAAGACCATATATGAAAAATCCACAGCTAACATCATACTCAAGGAGGAAAAACTTAAGAACTTTCCCCCCAGCATCGGGAATAAGACAAGAATGTCTACTTTCTCCACTTTGATTTGACATAGTACTGGAAGTCATAGCCCCATCAATCAGACAAGAAAAAGAAAAGGCATTCAAATTGGTAGGGAAGAAGCAAAACTTTCATTATTTGAAGATGACATGATACTCTATATAGAAGACTCTAATGAGACCACCAAAAAAACTACTTGAATGGATAAATGAATTCAGTAGGGTCACAGGATACAAAATCAACATAGAGAAATGCACTACATTTCTATATGTTAATAATGAATCAGCAGAAAGAGAAATTAAGAAAACAATCCCATTTATAATTGCACCAAAGATAATAAAATACCCAAGAATAAACTTAACCAAGGAGAAAGAAGACCTATAACTCTGGGAGCTATAAAATATTGATGGAAGAAACTGAAAATGACACACACACAAAATGGAAAGATATCCCATGCTCATGGTTTGGAAGAACAAATATTGTTAAAATATCCATTCTACATAAAAGCAATTTACAAATTAATGCAATTCCTATCAAAATACCAAGGCATTTTTTATAGAGCTAGAATAAATAATCCTAAAATTTGTACGGAACCACAAAAAACCCTGAATAGCCAAAGCAATCTTGTAAAAGAACAAAACTGGAGGTATCATAATCCCAGATTTCAAGATATACTGCAAAGCTGTAGTCATCAAAACAATATGGCACTAGCATAAAATAGACACACAGATCAATAAAATGGAATAGAGGGCCCAGAAATATACCCACGATCATATTGTCAATTAATTTTTGACAAAGGAGGCCAGAGTACATAGTGGAAAAAAGATGGTCTCCAAATGGTATTGGGAAAACTGGACAGCAACAAAAAAATGAAACTGGACTCCTTTCTTAAGCCACACACAAAAATAAACTCAAAGTGGGTGAAGGACCTAAATGTGAGATGTGAAACCATAAAACTAGAGGAGAACACAGGCAGTAATTTCTCTGACATTGGCTATAGCAGTATTTTTCTATACATGTCTCCTCAGGCAAGGGAAACAAAAGCAAAAATAACTATTGGGATTACCTAAAAATAAAATCTTCTGCACAGCAAAGGAAACGGTCAACAAAATTCAAAGTCTACCTACTGAATGGGAGCAGATATTTGCAAATGACATATCCCATAAAGGGTTAGTATCCAAAATATGTGAAGAACTTCTACAACTCAACACCAAACAAACCCCAAATAATCCAGTTTAAAAATGGGCAAAAGACATGAGTATTTCTTCATAGAAGACATCCAGATGGCCAACAGACAAAAGAAAAGATGCTCAAGATCACTCCTCATCACAGAAATGCAAATCAAATCCACAGCAAGATAGTACCTCACACCTGTCAGAATGGCTAAAATAAGAAACACAAAAAACAATAAGCATTGGCGAGGATGTGGAGAATAAGGAACCTTCATGTACTATTGGTAGGAATGCAAAGTAGTACAGCCACTGTGGAAAACAGTATAAAGTTTCCCAGAAAATTTAAAAATAGAATTACTGTATAATCCAGTAATTCTACTACTAGGTATTTACTCAAAGAAAACAAAAACACTAATTCGAAAACACTCAAACAAAACCCTTACATTTTTTACAGCATTATTTACACTTTACAATGGAAGCAACCCAAATGTTCATCACTAGATGCATGGGTAAAGAAGATGTGGTATATACATACATACAGTAGAGTATTACTCAGCCATAAAAAATAAATGAATTCTTGCCATTTGTAAAAACATGGATGGATCTAGAGGGTATAACGCTAAGTGAAATAAGCCACCTAGAGAAAGACAAATACTATATGTATGTATACACACACACACACACACAGACACACACAGACACACACACACACACATATGGAAACCAAAATAAATAGTCATATGGAATATATATATGGAAACCAAATAAGTAGTCATCTGACTGGCTGGAAATTTGAATTTGAGGTCCTAAGGAAATGTAGGTGGTTATTTTGAAAAGACTTTGGAAGATTCAGTAAGGATTGTGGAGTTAACATCAGGAGTTTCCTTTTCTTGCTATCACTTATCAGTTACTAGCTCGCTTTTGTTTTCATTCTTCAAGAAATGACTGTAATGATGTCCCACAGTTTGTGTGTGTGTGTATGTATAGGAGAGTGAGAGAAAATGATCCTGATCCATAGCAATTATATTATTATTTCATTACTTAGGATTGAATTTAGTAATTTTTTAGAGAATTATCAGTTTAAAATCAGACAACAAAGTTCTAATTAAATAGTAATAAGTCAGTCAATAGTAATCAATAGTAAAACTATCCCTCGGAGATGGAGAGAATTTAGGGACTTGGTGAAGAAGAAAGGTTTAAAAAAAAAAAAGGCAAGAAGGAGAGTTTCACAGGGATAGAGAAGGAGGAGAACAACACTAGTGCTTCCAAAGATTCTGATTGTTAAAAACTGAGGACATTTAATAAAATTGCTAATTAGTTTGAAGCTTAAAAAGCACAGACTTTGAAGCATTCAGAGTTTTGAAACTTCACTGTTTTTCAAACATGAATAAAGAGCTCTCTTCAAAAATGTAGTAGCTGTTGCAACTCCCCTTTAGAAAGAACAATAGACACAAGTGGGGTTATCAAGTTTTCTACATCAGAAGCCTGAATAATTTTCCATTTTAAAATATGAACTTTTGTATATTCACATTATATCTCTGAAATATTAAAAAGTCATTAGGACATTAGAGACTCACTCACTCTCTCTCTGAAAAGTGGCTACCAAGTCAAGGGTGCTGTTCAGTGGCATTAGAGGATTAAGGAAATTGGTAAATGTAGTGTTGAATTCTGTCTACAGAATGGAAGTTTTCCATGATAGAGGCAAACTTCTATCTATTCGTCATCCATTTCTGTGTTGTTAGACAAAGAAAGGTACTTGGAAATAAGGATCAGCACAAGTCAGACACCTAAATTGTGTATTATTTGTGGCAACACACTGGGATGTATTTAGTGTCCATTCACATTCTGCACCATAAAGAACTGTGTGAGCTAATATGGTATGTAGCTGTTTGAATGTAAATTAATTGCATTTAAATAAAATTAAACCTTTAGTTCCTTAGTCACACCAGCCACATATGACTAGTGGCTGCTATAGTGGACAGTATAGACAGAACATTTATATTTTCTCAGGCTTTGTTGGGCAGTACTGGTAAAGCCACCCAAAACCACCCAAGGTCACCAAAAAGATACTAATTTTTGCATATGGGCTGATTTGATATTTGGGTTGATTAGTTGAGGTTACTAATAAGGCAGAGTTTTGACACCAACTAAGGGCATTAATTTCACATAGAGCTATCTTTAAGCTTAGCTAGAAGCATCACAAATATATTAATCAACTCAGGCTGGATGAGAAAGTAGAAAAGAATCATTTATTTATTCAGCAAATATTTATTAAGCACCTACTATATTTTGGGTACTATATTCACCCATGCTGGCTCCTCATGGTAAAAACACTGTCCTTGACCTGAAGAAAACTTATGAAAACAGATAGACTTACGTAAGGCTATTATGGAGTCTACATAATAGACCTAGGTTCTTAGGGACACTGTGGAAGGAGTGGTTTTTTTATGGAATTGGGTACAGGGAATAATTGGGGATCCTACTTTAAATTGTTCCATGTTTGTGATAAGAAAATGGGTTCCTTGGTGATGAGGGAGAAGTGGCATTGATTACTTCTTCTTTATCTCCCACAGAATCTAGCATAATTCTAAATTCAAAATAGACCGTCAGTATACCAACTGAATAATTTTGCAAGTACCATTCACTTATTTAGGCTTTAGCAGATTTTTCTTAAAGTAGCTCTCTCTTTTAAACTGAGATTTTTAAAAAAAATTCAGCAAAAGACGAATATGTCAGGATGACTTCTGGAAGCTCAGGGTAGTTGTGTGAGCAGAAATTAAGGCAAACATGATATTCTTACATTTTAATGTATATTAAATTTACCATTATTTTAATATCAACCACAGGAACTTATGGATACCATCTACAAATGTACATTTTCTTTCTGCTCATTTTACAATGAACTGTAGATGACAGACAGGGAATGGAAGTCTGAGCACTACCTGCCAGGTTGGAAGCAGTCCAGACTTCATAATACTGGGAGCCTAATAAGTGGGGGGTGAGGGGAGGAGGAAGTCCAGAACCAAGAAGATGCGATGTAGATTAAGGCAGTTGTCATGAACAGTGGGGTGGGCATTAACTTTCCTGAACACATTCATGCATTGAACAATTCCAAGCTACCATTTCGTTTTCACAGTTGCCACCAGATGGGTTGTCCAGTTCCTCCTACTCTGTATTAAACAACATATCTAATAAATATTCAACACTTAGCACATGCAAACTACACTTGTTGAGCCTCCTAACAGCCACTAATGAGGACATTAGCTTTCAATTAACTATATAAAGCTTTGGGTTTGGATTAGAACATTCATTCAGCACAGGCATCAATTTGTAGATCATTATAGGACATTAGTTGGTTGCTAGACAACCACATGTCCTAGCAGATTTTAGGCTGAGCTCCAACAGTAAGCAAGGATCAGATATTTCAGCTCTTAAATTAGGTCTTATCATCTCCTCCTAACAACTCTGCAAGTCTCCTGGGCAGATGTTTGAGGGAAGCAGCTACTAAGTTCCAATAATGAGGGAAAATATGAAAGAGTAGACCATGTATCCTGAAGGCAGAATTAGAAATGTTAGTGTAGCTTGAGGCTGGTGACAATCTCAGCCAAACTACCAAGAGGACCACCATAAGAGGCAGATAAATCTACTTAGCATCTGGGATGATTTAATAGCTTCATGTTAGTATCTTCTTTGCATTTACTACAGTCTCTTGATTAATATTTTTTAAATAAAACTCTTCTATGAAAAATGTGACTTACAAATATTTTCTGTAGCTCTTATTTTGTTTCATTATATATGAGTGTTTTCTATAAATATGCCTGTGATATTACAGTGGAACAAATAGGAAAAATAGGATATAAATATTACTAAAGCAAATTGTTCCACCTCAGTGGCCTATTTTGTTAAGTACTTCAACAAGTAAACCTTAATAAACAGATTTCTCAGGTTCGATAAAATGGCCACGACAGAAAATTGACAGCTTGGAAAGGAGAAAATAACTTGTTTTGTATTACATAGATATCTGAGCTGTGTTTGAAATTTTTGTGAGGTTTATCTGTGGAGTTCCAGTCATGGTTGTGGCCTTTTATACTCATTCCGTGAAGCAGGCTGTGACCCCTGTCTATTTTTTCCCTGTTGTCACAGGTTGGATCACATTCTATGCCCCCACCAAAGTTTATATACTGAAGTTTTAAACCCCAGTACCTCAAAATGTTACCTAATTGGGAAGTAAGGTTATGCAGATGTAATTATTTAAGATGAGATCATTTGGGAGAAGAGTATTTCCCTAATACAATATAGCTGGTGTCCTTATTATATGGCGACATTTGGACACATACATAACAGGGAGAAGACCATGTGAAGATGAAGACAGAGATCACAATAATGTTTCTGTAAGCTGAGGAACACCAAAGGTTGCTAGCAAATACCGGAAGAGATTTGGAAGTGTAGAACAGATTCTGTCTCATAGCTCTCAGAAGGCAGCAAACTTAGTCTTGGTTTAGCCTCTGGAACCAAGACAATAAATTTCTGTTGTTTAAGCCATCCCATTTGTGGTACTTTCTTGAGGCAGCCCTAGCAAACTAAGGCACCTGTAGTAGTAAAGTAAGTAGCTGCCCATTCACTCCTGGGGTAATCAGTTCTCCCAAGTGTCCTGCACAGAGGTAAGGCCTCAAGCTCCTGGTCATACAATATTTTCAAAATGAAGAGGAGATACAATCAATAGGCTTAAATACTGCTATGAATTCATTTGTGTCATCCGTCAATAATACAGCCCTTGTGGCTGATCCATGTCCAATTCATTCCAGCAAGTGATTTTCAATGATAGCAAAAGAAGCCATCCACTTCTATTCACTTTTAGAAGCATGTGTCAGCACTCCCTAAAACCTGTACTGATCTCATTCCAATAGCTGCCTCTTCTTTGAGGAAGCAGAGAAGGGCCTGATAAAAGCCCAATTAAAGAGGGTTGCCATTGACCAGGGCACTTTTCCAGAGAGAACTAAAAGCACCTGATACATCTTCAGTCCATTAGGGCAAGCCACACCTGCCAGAGGCTCATCAGTAATTAAAAGTTACAAGACACTGAATGTCCCCAGTGGGCCCTCTATAGGTGAGAGACACACACACACATGACCTGGAGAAATGTGGTACATTATGATGCTCTTCACATTTGACTCCAAGCGCTGGTTGAGCTCCATGGTTGTTTATTGCCAGTATTCTTTCTATCCAGGACTGGTCCCCATTCATCAAATAATAGCAAATTCTTAGTAACATTTATTAATAGAATCAATGGATGAATAAATAGAACTAAGGCCCTAGAGGTAAATTCTGGCTTCACTCCTAAGCTTTACCTTTATCCCCTTTCAAGAGCTCTTCATTGGGCATTAGCACTGTGACACTGATTCCATTTTCTTACAAAATCAAGTTCCAGATATTCTGGTAAACATACTATTTCTCCTTGCCACAGGCTTGACTTAATGTTGTACCTCTTATCTCTGACTTGGCATCAAGTCATACCTCATTCCTCAAAATGTGTCAAAATCCACCTAGCTTGGTGATCCATCTGACAGATATTAGGGACTGGTGTGTTTACTCAATTGTACAAATAAGTTCATTTTTAATTTGCAGCTTCAGAAACTGTCATTCTACCCAGTTTTGATGGCCAGTCTCTCCTTGCTCATTAAAGCCTGCAGAGGTAAGGGTTTGCATGAAACAGTGGGACTTACACCTCAGGTTAATGGTCTATTTATACCCAAGACACCTGTTGCAGAACTAGCGAGTTTTTCTTTCTTTAGTATCTAACTTCTACCTATTCTCCAGGTCCCAGTTCAGACTTCACTCATTGGAGGAAGACTTCCTGAGCCTCCCGTATCCTTCAAAGTTAGAGGTCTCACCTCTGTGAGACCTCATTTCCTTGTACCATAATGCCCAGGACACTAATCATAACTTTTGGAGACTATCATTTTACTTGTCTGCCTTTATAAACACTTCAAGAGAAGGGGGCCTGTCTCATTGTCTACTGCCAGTACCTACTTAGCATAGTACCAGGGGTACAGCAGACATTCAGTTTATCCACCCATTCATTAGTTCATTCTTCCACTGTTCAACACATGTTAGGCATCTGCATATTGACAAATAATAGTGGGAAAAAATTCTGTGGTTACAAGCCAATGTTATAAAAGGGGAATTTATAATCTGGAGCATGCTGAATAAGGATAAGTTCTGTGGAGAAAAAAGGGAAATAATGAAAGGTATGGGGAATGCTAAGATGGATTGCGGCCCCAATGGTGGTGACAGATTCTAAGTAGAGTTGTCAAAGGAGGCATCATTGATAAGTTGAGCAATGGCCAGAAGGAGCTGAAGAGGCTAATAGGAGTATCCAAATACAATTAGGTCTCTCTTTACTTTCACAGGACAGCATAAAATAGAATTTTTTTTTTTTTTTTCGCTAACGCTTCAGAGAGGGATTGCTGGATTTTAGTAGGCCTGCATCAAGTGGTTGCCTCCTCCAGAACAGTTCTTATCTCCAAACGTTAGTTTTTCCTTTCTCTTCCTCCTACTTCTCCCCTCAAGCCCTGCCTCTTCCCATTCCTCTCTGACTCATTCTGCTCTTTGATTCTTGGTCAGAATTCTGGCTTCTGACTCATTCACTTCTAATCAATGGAATTTACTTCCTATGTGGCCAGCACTATCCGAGGCAACAGGAAAAATTACAAAAAAGCACAGCTGCTTGAGAATTTTCTACCTATAGACAAAAAAGACATAAACAAGTACCTCATCTCAACATCTCAACAAACACCTATGCCAATATCCTACGACCTATGAAGTGAGCTCTATTTTGTTCAAAAAATGCATAACATCCCAATAAAAGAGGATCTACATGATATACCTCAAATTGGAAAGAGGTTTATTCACTACCAATGTCTCTATCTTCTGATTATTCTCCAAATCCTTCTCTTACAAATGACATTATTCTAGCAGACAGGTAGTAACTGGATATGCATTATTCATGTACTCAAAGTATTTATAACATTTGTACTTTGGAAAAATACCCACCTCTCTTCCACATCACACATGAACAATTATGCGGTGGCTAAAAACAATGCAGTCATTGTTGGTGAGCAGTTAAGTGTCCCGTAAAGGTGAAGTTCATTTTTATTGCTTTAAAAATAACATACAGATTTGTCCACATTGGATTTTTTATTTGTTCATGTGTTTCTGATTGAAAGGGGCAGGGTTTTGCCAGCATGACTGTAGGAGTCAGAGAGAACATTTTCAGCATTCTGGTTTGGTTCTAAAGGAAGAAGAAAAACGAATTAGCAATTGAACCCCTGTTTGGTGCCAGGTACCATGGCAGGTACCTTCCAATATATTACCTTATTTAACATGTGCTGTCTCCCGATCAATACACACACACCTACACAAATGTGGGAAGGAGGTACTATTACTTGCTTCAGTTTAAATGAAAAAATGAGTAACTCAGAGTTTGAATAGGTTTTTCAATGAGGCATAGCTTGTGAATAGCAAAAATGGGATTCCATTCTAGGTGTGTCTGACTTTAAGATCTATGTTTCATAGAAACATAGAAAACATGGGTTTTTCTATGTTTCATAAAGTTTCTCTCAGGTGAGAGTATTAGGCTGATAAGATGAAGGCCAAGGCCATGAGGAGGGCTTTGTGTTGACTTTAGTCCAGGTCATAACCTCCCCTCCCCTCCATCTTCCAGTTTCAGGCTAAAGCCTTACAGATCCAAAGTATGATTTAAAAAGTTACCAAATGAGAATATGTAAACTAGATGAGTAAAAACCCATCCTGACCACTGGGTAAACAAAAGTAAATGCCTATACCGATGATGGGTCCTCTTTGTTGTATTCAAAGGCTAACACAACCTGACCTCTATTTTCCTATAAATCTATGTCAGTCTTTTTCCTTCAAATGAAGGAGGAAATTATAGGGATTCTAGCTCTCTAGATCAGGAGAGGATATAGCTAGATTCATTTTGACTAATCATAGGTGTCTTAGAATAACAGGGAAAAGTTGCCAGAATTATTTGTGTCTGCTAATTCACTGCTGCCCTTTGAGAATCACAGTCATGAATCCTGAACTCCAGTTTCCATTAGCTACTGCTTTAGTGTAGAGAATGATACTGAATATGTGTGTTTATGGTGATATAAACATATGGTAGTGACTAGAGTGCTCAATTGATAACATTAATTGAAAAGGTTCTAAGACTCCCTTAGAGGAGATAAATGAATCTGAATCCCAACAAATTAGTGGTCTTCAATCTGTGCTACAGCTTACATGTCCACCAAATTTTGAGCAATGTATAAAACTTATTTTTATAATTGAGTAAACACACCGATCCCTAATATCTATCAGATGGATCACCGAGCTAGGTGGATTTTGACACATTTTGAGGAATGAGATATGACTTGATGCCAAGTCAGAGATAAGAGGTACAGCATTAAGTCTAGCCTGTGGCAAGAAGAAATAGTATATTTACCAGAATATCTAAAGCTCTAGATTAGGCACTCAAAAAATTAAGTCTGATGCCCAATGGCAATGGGAAGAAATCAAAGAAGGTAATAGGAACTCCATTTCCTTTCTTTAAGAATACATTAGGAATGTTTATACTTAAAGGAGGAGATTACCTAGTTCAGAAAAAGGAAACCTTACAATTTGTGAAGTCTAAGAATATGCAGATACCAGCTATGTTAAAAAAAAAAAATCATCTACTTTGAGTCTATGGTATGCTGGATTTGACTATTATGACTCTGAAGAGCTAATTTTTTAATTTTCAGAAAACCTATGAGCCAGGTGTTAAACATCATTTATTAAGTTATGTAAACTTTCAATTAAATAAATTATTTTTAAAAAATAAACACTCCAAGATTATCAGTTCCTAATTATTTTACTGTATTTCACTATTAGTTCTGCTCTTGAGGATATTTTTATCTGTTATATCTCTGTGGAAATACTTTGGAAAGGAGTGCTGCTATACATCTCTTCCCCAGACCCAGAATTCAGTGATGACATGTGGGTAGAAGAAGTCAGCCATTTGAGGAGTACTGACAGCATGGAAAGTGGCAAATGCTAGAAAGCAGGTGTCCCCTAGCCAGAGAGCTAGCATTAAACACTCTCTTGCACAGAGCTGCTTTGAACCCAGAGATCTAATAGTTGGAGGGTCTGAGAGCTGAGTTTGGCAGACTTGACTCAGAGTAGATTTGTGTCATAACTGGTTGCTCAATGCTTCTTAAATGCTTTTCTTACATTTTGTTTATTTCCTATATTAGATTCCCTTGCCATGGGTATAGGCTATAACCTAAGAAGGGGTGCTGCTTAGAATTTCTGTTGCTGGCCATGTTGGTGGGGTGTGGTGGAGGGGCATGGAGAGGGAGCATGTTGGAGTTACTGGTATGGCGACTGTCTGGGTCTCCTAGGCTGTGAGAACTGTGCTGTCTGCCTTTGCCCTGAAATGGGCAGATCACAGCTTCAGGGAACTGATGGAGTGATCTGGCTCTAATTCAGGGCTAATCAACCTCAGACCTGAGCCTTAGCCTGATTTTTCTGACTATGAGGTTTTGGAGAGCCTGTGATCTTCCTCTTCCATCAGTTTATCTTCTGCTTGAAATAACTAGATGGGCTCTGAGTTTTAAAACAAAGAACCTGGATTAATGCCGCAGCTTATTTCTATTTTAGCACGCCATAAATGGAACTATAATTGTTTAAATTTTGACATTATAGAACAAAAACACAATTACATTGCACAGATTAAAATCTTTACTACCAATGTATATTTTTATAAAAATGTTGGGAAATATAGGAGTATTTGTTACCCATGAGTCATCACGGCTAACACTTAATATTTTACTTTTCTCTTTTTGCATGCAGTATGTATTTTAATAAGAGCAAGCTCACACTGTGTATTATATTGCATCGCCTTGTGCTACATTGGTGGCATTAACTATATATATTTAATTAGCATTACCTGCATTTATCTTTTTTTTTAAGGTTTTATTTATTTATTTGACAGACAGAGATCACAAGTAGACAGAGAGGCAGGCAGAGAGAGGAAGGGAATAGGCTCCCCGCTGAGCAGAGAGCCCCATGCAGGGCTTGATCCCAGGACCCTGGAATCATGACCTGAGCCGAAGGCAGAGGCTTTAACCTACTGAGCCACCCAGGTGCGCCTGCGTTTATCTTTTTTTTTTTTTTTTTTTTTTTAAAGATTTTATTTATTTATTTGACAGAGAGAAATCACAAGCAGGCAGAGAGGCAGGCAGAGAGAGAGAGAGGAGGAAGCAGGCTCCCTGCTGAGCAGAGAGCCCGATGCGGGACTCGATCCCAGGACCCTGAGATCATGACCTGAGCCGAAGGCAGCGGCTTAACCACTGAGCCACCCAGGCGCGTTTATCTTTTTAAATGAAAATTGTATTCATTTCTGAATTTGGATAGTTTATATGAGGGCTTTCTTTTGAATCTTACTTTTTTGAAGCTTTGTTAAGTTTTTGATTTGTGGAGACAGTCTGAACATGCTTGCCCAAAACAAGCATGGCCTTTGGAATTCATTTATTTAATAAATGATTGAATGTCTATCTTCCAGGTGCAAGGCACTATTGTCAGTTGGTTGAGTGAGAACATAGAAGAAAATCCTTGCCCTCAAGGGGTTTATATCTTGATAGTGGAGGTAGGGAGTATAGCTAAGGAGCAAGTTAAAGCATATGGAGAAAAATTAAGTTGGGCAGGGAGGATGGAAGCACCAGAAGAGAAGAAGGTACTTTCAGTTTTAAGAAGGGTGGTGAGGTAGAACTCCCTGGGGTAATGCAGCAACTGAGTCAGAACTCCAAGGCAAAGGAGCTTGTTGGGGAGGGGACCTTCAGGCAGAGGGCCCAGCTAGTGGAAAAGCCCAAGGCAGAATCTTGTCTCCTTTATTTGAGAAACACTGAGGAGACTAATGTAGCTGAAGTGGAATGTGCAAGGGCGGAGAGTAGTAGTAGATGGTGAGAAAGGTAGGGGCCGTGGAGAGAGGGGAAATTGGATCATTTAGGAATGTGGGCCATTGCAAGGAGTATGACTTTTACATTGAGTGAGATGAGAAGCTATTGGATTACTTTGAGCACAGGAGAAATATGACTTCATTTGTTTCTAAAGGTATTACTCTGACTTCTTCCATTCAGAGTGTTGTTTGTGAACTGGGAATATCAGCATTTCCTGGAGGAGGTTAGAAAGGGAGACTCGCAGGCCCCACCCCAGACCTACTAAATCAGTCTGCCTTCAACTAGAGCCCCAGGTGATTGCATGCACAATACCATTTGAAAAACAGGAATGCACACTAAGGAGGAGAGTAAGAGAAACAACCAGGGAACAGTTAAGAAGCCCTCACTATAATCCTGGTAGGAGATGATAAAAGCGTGGGTCAGGGTACTATCAGTGGCGGTAGAGAGAAGGAACTAGACACAGGGTGTAAGAGAAAGGACAAACAGAATTACTTCACAGGTTTGGACACAGGCAAGTGCAAGGATGGAGCTCTTACTGAGTTGGGGAAAGAAAGCAGACAGAACAGATTTGATCAAGTTATATTTGAGATGTGTGATGGTTAATTTTACTTGTCAACTTGGGGAGGGTATTTTTAGATGAGATTGACATTTATATCAGTGAACTTTGGGTAAAGCAGATTGCCCTCCAAAATGTGAAAGGGCTTCATCCAGTAAGTTGAAGGCCTGAATAGACTGCCTTTAGACTTCATCTTCATCTGCACCATTGGCTTTCTTGAGTCTCTGCCTATTGGCGCATACTGCAGACTTGGATTTCCAGTCCCCATAATCATGTGAGCCAATTCCTTATAATAAATAATTGGTTCTGTTCCTCTGGAGAAGTCTTTTTTTTTTTTTTTTTAAGAGTTTATTTATTTGACAGAGAGAGAGAAAGATCACAAATAGGCAGAAAGGCAGGCAGAGGGGGAGAGGGAAGCAGGCTCCCCACTGAGCAGAGTGCCTGATTTGGGGCTAGATCCCAGAACCCTGAGATCATGACCTGAGCCAAAGGCAGAGGCTTAACCCAGTTAGCCACCCAGGCGCCCCTCTGGAGAAGTCTTATATAAGATGTTAAATAGTTATTTATGTAAGTCTAAAGGTAAGACTAGGGTAAGACCCAATCTCTGGACATAAGAAATTGAGAATCATCAGCATATAATTGAAATTTAAAATCATTGGATTAAATAGAACTAAAGAAGTGAGGTAGATAGAGAAATAAGGAAGCTAAAAGAACTAGGCTCTGGGATCCTCCAAAATTAAGAAGTCAGAGACAAAAGAAGAAACCAGCAGAGGCTGAAGGAGGGTCCAGAGAAGAGGAGAAAACGAAGCGAATTTGACACCTTGAAGCTAAGTGAAGAAGTGTTTCAATAAAGAGGTTTTGATTACTGTATCTAATGCTATTAAAAAATTAGGTATGATGAGGATTGAGAATTAGATGTAACAATATGGAGGTCTTGGGTGACCATGATTAGGTCAATGTCACTGGAGAAGTGACACCATGGAAAACCTGATTAGAGTGAATTTAGAGGGGAATGTTTAGACAGTTAAATATATGTGAAATTTTATTGTTTTTATTATCTTTTAAATGACTTTAATAGCAGTTTTAGGTTTACAAAAACTTGAGCAGAAAGTATAGACTTACTGCATTCTCACAGTTTCTCCTATTATTAACATCTTGAATTAATATGGTGCATTTATTAAAATTGATTAAAATATCTATATATTATTATTAACTGAAGTCCATAGCTTACATTAGGGTCCACTCTTCATATGTATGTTCCATGGATTTAGACAAATCTATAATGTCATGTATCCACCATTACAGTTAAATCTTGAAGTCACAGATTGGGGCACCTGGGTGGCTCAATGGGTTAAGCCTCTGCCTTCAGCTCAGGTCATGATCCCAGGGTCCTGAGGTGGAGCCCCACATTGGGCTCTCTGCTCAGCAGGGAGCCTGCTTCCCCCTCTCTATCTGCCTGTCTCTCTGTCCACTTATGATCTCTCTGTCAAATAAATCAATAAAATCTTTTAAAAAAATTTTTAAGTCACAGATCAACCATTTACTAGCTATGTGACCTTGAGCAAAGTACTTCAAACTGAATTCCTTCCAGCTATTATGGTTAAATAAGATATATGAAAATGTCTGACATAATTACCTAAATCTATTAAATATTCTCTTTTATTCTCTTTTGAATGGAAATGAAGAGCTATAGCCAAATACTTAGCTTTATTAAAAGGCAACATTGAAACCTTGTGATAACTTACATGTTTCCAGCTTCATATGAACCTTTGCAGGACAAAAATCCACTCCAAATAACTGTTTTGCTACGATAATTGTTAGTATTTGATCTATGTGACTCTTTGGTTCAGGGTAATAAAGAGGCCAAGTCATCAGTTAATCTCTATGTGGGTCAGCTAGTTTTCCAATAAGAAAAATGGTTACAATGCCATAGATATCACAAACCACCAACCCTAGCCATCCATTGCTCAGACTCAAAGAAGCCTCAGCCTAAGTATAAAGATATCCCAGTGCGGTCTCATCACTTTTAGAAAAACAAAAACTGTTTTCAAACTCTCAAGTGGGAGAGCATATCTTTAGGTGAAAGCTATTTCCATATAGACTTGTAGAAGTTTAAACATTGAATGAGAGGTTAATTAGATAACCTTAAGAACCCTTTCAACCTGCCATCTTCACAAAACTTAAGAGCCCGTAAAATAAGTGTGAGATTCTGGAGCCAGAGAACTGTGTTCTTTAGGAGAAAGAAAAAATAAATAAACTGTTGAAAGGAATTTTATTTGAAAACTTGAAGGAGTTTTGATGGACTTCATAAAGCAGAAGAAAGGTGAATATTTCTCTAGGATGTACTAGGAGGAAATTTTGGTTTGGCTATAGAAGCTTTAATGATCATTTATTTCATGGAATCAAAATCTTTTTTGTTAAGATAACATTTAGGGAAAATATCTAGTTTGTAGAAGGATACAGCTAATAACAAGGCTAAACTGAACTGGATAGTTCAATAAGATTATAGAATATAAAATGTTTTTTCCTTGCTTTTCTGGAAGATGTGTTAATTGTAATCTGTCCTCTTAAATTTCAAGTGCAAGATCAATAGTACTTGTTAGGTCTCAGATCAACAGTAAATCGTCACATGGAGTTCAATTTAATTAAGAGGAGGGAACGTGCTAGTACAGGTGTCCATAAGAGCTCAGAACAGGGCACAGTCTACCTACCAGGAAGAATAAATTAAGTCAGCTGTCTGAGTAGTAGCCCAGGACTGGACAAGGGAGGATTTGAATGAGCACAGTCTTCACAGCAATACAGCGTTTTGGATAAAAACTAGATAAGATTTAGGGTCAAATTAACCAGATCAGGGCAATGGAGTCAGGAAACGTGAGGCCAAAGAGAAGTCAAAGATGAGACAAGGACTTCTGGCAGAGCCAGGTTGTTCCCTTTCATTGGTTGTTCAGGTTTCCAGGGTGAAGCCATCTGCCAGGTAACTCTTTGTGGCCCTTACATAATTAAATTTCCATTTACTCAATAATTCATGTAGCAGCTGCTTGAGTTTTGGTATAGTCAAGTACCATTATGTGATTAGCTGCTTAATGTATTTTCTTAAATAGACTGACTTTTTAAGAACTTTATATACATATGTTTTAAGGGGTACCTGGGTGGCTCAGTGAGTTAAGCCTCTGCCTTTGGCTCAGGTCATGATCTCAGGCTTTCTGCTCATCAGGGACCAGCTTGCCCTCTCTGCCTGCCTTTCTGTCTACTTGTGATCTCTGTCAAATAAATAAAATCTTTTTTTAAAAAAATGTTTTAAAGGGAAACTTTTTATCACTAGTTTAAATAGAAAACATTTTATGAGAAAAATAAGGTGGTGCTACATAAAAATATAATGGAAACAGCAGTGCTAATTATATTTTAACTGTTCTTACCAGTACTTTTGCCAGACTCTGATATTGATATTCACTTCCTCTTTGTGAAATGGGAGGTTACTTTAGTGTTGGATCACTGATGAACCAGTACCAAATTAAGACTTTCTCCAATCAGAGGAACTGAAGGAAAACAGAAAAAAGGGCAAGATAACTTTTTTTTCCACTATGTGACTCAGTGTTATTTTTTGCCCAGTTGAAGTGTACTGTGAAACCTTATTCACCACCCCAAATAATCTTATTTATTAAATCATCTGGCAAATATTAAATAGTTAATTCTCTTCTAATCAAAATCATTTTAAATCTCACATTGGGGAAAATACTACTCTGGAATTAAATTTCCAAAATCTGAGGGCAGTTTTCCAAACCCTTGTATGCAGAGACTTCTTCTGCTGCTGCTGTCTAAAAGGATTGTTGCTGGTCCCTACTGAAATAAAAAATAAGGACAATATGTGAATTTTTCTTCTTGTTAAGTTCATTCAGCTTACAGTTAATTATAAGATTTATAATTATAAAATTATAAAACCATAATGGAAGAATTTTTCCAGTTTTATATTTAAAACACATTAAAGGGCACCTAGGTGGCTCAGTTATTAAGCGTCTGCCTTGGGCTCAGGTCATGATCCCTTGGTGCTGGGATTGAGCCCCACATCAGGCTCCCTGTTCTATGGGAAGCCTGCTTCTCTCTCTCCCACTCCCTCTTCTTGTGTTCCCTCTCTCGTTGTGTCTCTCTCTATCAAATAAATAAATTAAATCTTTAAAAAAAAAGATAAAAATAAAACTCATAAAAGCTCATCCTACCCTGTTTTGAGAATTTTTTTTTGAATGATTGGTCAACCTACAATTTTGGAATCCCCATATCAAAACTTTTAACCGTGAAAGACTGCAAATTCTCTGCTTTTGCCCCTTTTGCTCTACCATCCTAGAATGTGACTTCTATCTTCTGATTCAAAGTGGCCTGTACCACTCAGTCATCATGCTAAAGTGTCAGGCCAGAGAAAGAAGGAAAGATAAAAGTATAAAAACTAGTACTCTGCCTGTTGATTTGTGTCATTTTAAGCAGCTGTTCTGGTTGTCTACACCCAATTTGCTTGGACCCCATTGGTCAGAACATAATCAGATGGCTACAGCTAGGTATATACTATGCTGGGAAATATTGTTTCTTGATTTGGTCTCCATACGAATAGAATTAGATGTCTTTTCCTAAGTATAAAGAGGAAAATGGATATTAAGTAGCAACTGGTGTCTGTCACACCATTGTTCAATTCTAGTTCAAGTCTCATGGTTCTTTTTCTGAAACACACAAACTCTCACAGCTTCCGTCTCACCTAAAATAACACCTTATTGATTTTGATCATGTTCTACTTTGCATGTTTTCTTGTCTTTTGTATTCAAAGAGGCAGTGCCTAGCACATCTTGCATATAGCTGATGCTTAATAAACTTGTCAATTATTTAATTAATGCATCAATAATTAGTAAAGAGGCATAATGTAGAGCTAGGAGGATGTCAAGGTAAAGTTCAGCTCTCCCCGTACCACTGCTCCAGTCTTTTTTCCAAAGTTGACCCAATTTGTACTTCTCAAACCATCTGGTAGTCCATCTTTCCTATTTATACCATTGGTAGCTTTTGCCGGTACCACTTTCCCTTGTGTGAACTTCTTTCAAACATAATTTTGTGTGCTTCATGACCAAGAGAAAACTCAGGAGTGGAGATGGTCCTCTGTGAATCAGGAGTTGGTAGCTATCCAGCTTCCCTGGGCAGAAATCCACACTACAAAGTATCACTGTCCAAATTGGCAAGAATTCTCTGGATTCAGCAGAAAGGACACTACCTGAACAGACAACAGAATATGAAATCCAAATTGTCTCTTCTGGCTTGAGCAACTCCCTAAAACTTCACTGACAGTCGATTAGCTCTGTGTGTCCTTCTAACACTAGACCCTTAATATCCCGGGCTCTCCAATCTAAGAAGAATTAGCCTGTATCCTTCTCCCAGGCCTATATTTTAAAAAGACTTAATTCCAAGATTAAGAAGAAGGTTTTTGTTTCTCGGTTACCTACAAGTATAGCATTACAGCCTAAGAAAAGAAGAATAGGGTTGAGATTATTTTTAATAGCTGTATCATTGATTTCTGACCCCAGCGTATTTTCTTTGGAAGTTCGGTTGCCTGTTAGAAGTTCTGGAAAGGGTATTACTTGGTTGCCTGCATGTTTTATTCCATGACTATATTTGTGGGCCTTCACAGATGTTGGCAAACTCCTTTTTCTGGCTCTTCTTTACAAGTAACAAAGGCTAACTGAGTTAAAGCATTTAGGGCTAAAGACTCCATCAAAGACAAGAATTTACCTTTGTCTTTACCAAAGACGATAATTTGTATAGACACACACGTAGCCTCCCTATTTAGTCTGACATTAATATATATAAATCCATGATGATAAGACAGGAAAGTGGCAGCTTGGAAATGTAGTCATTGTGATGGGAGCAGAGAAATCACCCAAGAGGTTTTGTGAACTGTGCTGTCCTGTCTGAACTAAGATTAGTGCATTTGAAATGTAGGGAGATAATTTTCACTAATTTGGACCATAAAAGGAGGGCATGCAAAGTGAATTACAAGTAAACCTCTTCTTAACATCTTTAGGCTTTGGTTTCTTCAGCTTTAAAGTGAGAAAATTGGACCAGGATATCCCAGAGGCTTGCTTCAGCTCCATGTTTTATGGTTCTGCAGGATCAGCTGATTAGAATGAAGATGACAGATCTACCTCATGCCAAGTTTGATGAGATTTCTGACACATTTAGTAAGGTTTTCCTAACTGAACCAACACAATCACATTGAATACTGATTACGTTATGCTTCCTACCCCTCCCCATTTCTGCATAAATATGGCTTGTTGCAAATAGTTTTCTTAAGGTTCAGAGTGTGGTTTGGCTGAATTCTCACTGACTCATTTGGGTGCCGTATCATTATCTAATTTTGTTCATTGCTCACTTAATCAGGTGCTTCTATGGAATGGCAGTCTCCAGAATGCAAAAAGAAAATTGTTAGTCAGGGCAAGAGGTGGAAAACAGGTGCACTGTGCTCAGCACTGCTAACTTAATATAGCAAAAAACTGTAATCAGGTTTCTAGGGGGTACCAGCCCTACCTATCATAACCTGGGTAAAGTTATTGCTTCTCCATCATAACTTAATCACTTGCCTTCATTCTCAATATATATGAAACAATAACAACATCAATACCATCTCTCCTTCAGGCTATTACAACACTCATAGTGCCTTTTCCAATTGCTTCAGACTTCTGTGAAAATAGGGCACAAATTACTTTCTTAATGCTTTTCCTTCTCTCTTTCACCTCTTTCACAAGAAAGGTGTGACTTTCTCTTTAATTAAAATAGATAAGCAGTCTTAAACAGCTTCTCTCCCTTCATCTATTTTTGCTTGCTTTTCCCACTGATCTCAAACCATGAAACCATGAAAGAAATATATTTCCTTTTAAACAGTGAATGTATGTTCACAGTGTCATCTCATAGACACCTATCTAAAAATTCAGTGAACAAATATTTATTAAGCACTTACTACGTGTTAAGAACCAGGGATGCTAAAATAAGGCATGTTCTCATAAAGAGTTCAATGTCTTGGGGGACAGGTAGACATGTAAGCTGACAAATACAAATGGCGTGTGCTATGTCAGAGGTAAGTGCAGATGTAGGGAGTAGAGGAGAGAAGCACCTAAGTCTGGTAGGGCAGTAGGACAGGGTCAAAGAAAGTTTCTCAGAGGAGAAAACACCAGCAGTGTGTTTTGAAATATTAGTGTGAGTGATGGACTGAAGTGGAGGAATTGCAAATGGTCGAATATCACTGGGAAATGAACTGAGAGTGGGGTAAGGGAGAATGGCAAGAAATGCCAATGACAAGGTAGACCAGGCTGTGACATGGAGACCCCAGTAAGCTATACTGTGGGGCTTGGATTTTATTCTAAGGACCCTAGACGCTGGAAAATTGAATTTGAAACAAAAGAATCACATGAACAAATTCACATTTTAGTGGTATCACACTGCATGCAAGGTAATGTCCAGAAACAAGAGCAGAGCTAGGTACTTAGTTAGGCCTCTAGGAAGCTTTTGTTGAATGAATGCATTGTGTCCAGATGAGAATGGGTAAGATACAGGCAAGTTGAGGCAGGGAATCCTGGTGAGTGACTAGTGTACTAATGATTGAGAACAATAATGCTGAGGATGGGGAGAAGAGAATGTATTTTGGGTGTTCTTTAAAAAGATTTTATTTATTTGAGAGAGAGAACAAGCTGGGGGGAGGAGGCAGAGGGAAAGGGACAGGCAGACTCCCCACCGAGTAAAGAGCCCAACATGGGGCTCAGTCCCAGGACCCTCAGATCCTGATCTGAACTGAAGGCAGACCCTCAGTGGACTGTGCCACCCAGTGGTCCCTATGCTTCAGTTTTCTATAATCTAGTATTTTTTTTTTTTTACATCATTCCATTGCTGAATCATTGTCTTTAGCCTGTGCTGAAGATACCCTTTTAATTTACTCCATCAGGCTTGGGAAGCCTGATGAAGTTTTCCATGACACCTAAGCCAAACTATTTGATATCAGTTTTGTGCTAACAATTTGAAAAGTAAAGAAATTAGAAGATCAAGACAATAGACTTTTTTAAAGATAAAAACTCACAATTGGGAAATTTTTTAAAAAATGAGTGGGAAGGGGACAGGGACGTTTGAAGATACTGAGAAGTTGTATAAATAGAAGTAGCTTCCTTCAATCCACTAGCTGAAGAATGTCCAGAGAGTGATTGTAATTACCTATAGTCCACTCTCTTCTACCCCCAGTTCCTCCTCAAGGACCCTACTCAAAGCTTCAGTTCCATTTCTCTTCCCTCCTCTTCCTTCCCCATTCTCCTTTCTTTCTCCGCTCCATTTTTCACCTCTCCACCTTCATCCTTCCTCTTCTTTCTCTTCTTTGTCATTACTGAAGTCTGCAGCAAGGAATTCAGAAAACTTGCCAGTCTTCACACAAGTGTAAGATATAAATAAAGGCAAGAGTAAATGTGGAATAGAACAACTGGGCAGCATGCCAAGTTCATTCCACCATTCAATACAGTTTAAGTCACTTCAGGAATAATTTATAAAGTGCCTCCTACATGCAAGGCATCATAGTAAGCACTGAGGACACAAAGATGGAATTCAGCATGTCATTGTATTAAAGGATATTCCAGTGTATTCAGAAATTCATTGACTGCTTGCTTTTTGCTGAAGAGAATTATCATCTTTTTCATTTTTCATCTACTGTTTACTGAAGAATTTATGTAGCAGCATTTGAAGACTATATAACTAAGATCTGGCAAGGATGACTGTTGGCTATTTTGTTGCCTGGGACAATAAGTGTTTATCAGAGGAGTTCTTTATATGTCTTGATATTTAAGACTCTAGCATGATACTGTTACTTAATTTCATCCACTTGGAATAAAAAACAAAAAGATTAAACTAAGTCCAAGACTTCCCTTCTTGTCTTTATTGTAAGAAAAATAGAGCAAAATCCCTAAACTGAAAGCCCCAGGTTGGTTTTGCTATGTATGAATACCTTTCCACTGCACCAGAAGACTGAGCTGGTGATGCTCGTTGTTTTTTCCCTCAGTCCTCTATGCTTTCCTTCCCTCTTTCCATTTCTTTTTTAAGCACTTTTGACTCTCCACAATAGGGTAGGCACTACAGTATATTTTGCTCTTCCTAAGGCCATTTTAAGGGCCACCAATGTCTTTCAAAGGTATAAAGCTTGTGAATTATGTAAGTTACACAGTTTCTTTTAGCTCCCACATACAGTTTTTAAATTGAATAATTCTTTAATCAAAGTCAAACATGAACTTTATTTAAGGAGTGAAAGATTATAAGACAAAAAATTTACATTGTTCTGCGTGCCCATTTCCTACTCTGCCGATGCAAATTCTGTCAGCACTTACAACTGTTTCTTTAGAGATACACCTCTTTATTTTAAATATGCCTAAATTGCTGCTCCTCCCCCCCCCCCAATATTAAGCATTATCTATTGATGAGACATTTTGGAAGGTAAATCCACAGCCCTGTATTATCACTGTTCTCCACCCTCCTTTGTAGTTCTGGGATGGGCTATGGTGTGTGATCCTTACCAGTGGAGACTGAGGAAAAGTCTACTGGGAGGTGGGCCAGACCTTGTAAGTGCTGCCTTACATTCTCTCAGCCCCCATTTCCCTGGCCTTTGCTCTAAAAAGCAGATATGCATCCCAGTATAGCTCATAGCATTTTGTCTCCATGAATTCCTTGCTTTCTGCCTTGGACCATCTCTGTACCTCCCTGTGGGAACTCTGGGAATATGAATATTCATGTATTCGTACAACTGGAAGTGAAACCGAGTTCAGCCTTGGTCAAATGGGGGACAGGAGCTGGTAGACATATGTTCCCTTCTTCCATCTTGGACTAAAAACCGCAAAGGGCAGTCTATGTGGTTCTTCAGAGGACTTCAGTGGGACCCAGCCACAAGTGCTTATGCTGGTAGCCAGTTTAATAATGCTCCCTCCCACTGACTTTCATTCTCCCTGGTTCCACTTATCCTAGCCCTTCTCCCCAAAATAACTACCTCCATGCAAGCTCTTATACTAGACTCTTTTTTTTTTTTTTTTTCCTAGAGGGAGGAAGGGAGGGAGGGAGGAACTCAGACTCTATAAAGGCTTTTAGGAAGGATATTTCTCCCTGGTTAAAGAAAGAGATGGGTCAGGAGAAAGGTCTGCCTTTTCTTTTCACTTTGAGGAGATGATGCTTGCAGCTATGAGAAGAGGCCAGAGAATCACAAAAGAAGAAATTCATAAAGAATCGCAAAGGAGGAGGCTCAATATTGTTAAGTTAGGTTAATTGCCTAATTAGCCACTTCTAGAACTGGCTTCTTTTGGATTTCTCATTATGTGAAATAATAGTGCTTTTAAAATAGTGCTATCTAGGAATTTCTTAATTGCAGCTGAAACTATAATGACACACATTGTGATCTGTCTTGGCTTCATGCCCTGGTGGGGACTGAAAACAACTTCCTCACATCCTAATCTTTGCACATGCTGTTCCTTCTACCTGGAATGGCTTTCTATTTCTTTTCTTCCTATTCTCTCTCCTCAGCTAATTCAGGTTCTTCCCTCAAGTTTCAACTCAAGCTCCACATTTAGTTTGGATTAAATGATGCTCCATTAACTTACCTAATGTTCTCTGCATGCATCCCATCAGAATATCTAAAACAATCATAATCTGCTACTTGTCTTTCTGTCTCCTCTGTAGATCACAGTAGTCCTGAAAACAGGAACTCCATATTCAGGGCTTAGCATACTGCCTAATATAACTAAACATTATAACTTACTGAATGATTGGGTGTGGTTGGTGGGGAAAATGGTGGCAGAGTGGTGAGATGGACAAACCATATTTTGGACATTTATGACAGCACTCCTGTCATAAAAAAGTTTCCAGGTTACATGTAGATAGTGAATAACTTGTGTTATATCAGATTACTAAAGTATTCTGTAAAGCAAGTTGACAAGATTAGGTGATCTTTGATTCCTTCCAAAACAACACAAAATTTATATTATTTTTTTTAAGTTTGTTTTTGTTTTTGTATTTTAATTACCACATACTGGCAGGGCAAGTCCTAAGGTCTAGGTTTCCTGATTTTTATTTTTATTTTTATTTTTTTTGTTAACATATAATGTATTATTAGCCCCAGGGTTACAGGTCTGTGAATTGCCAGGTTTACACTCTTCACAGCACTCACCATAGCACATACCTTCCTCAATGACCATAATCCAACCACCCTCTCCCTACCCACCTCCCACTGGCAACCCTCAGTTTGTTTTGTGAGATTAAGAGTCTCTTATGGTTTGTCTCCCTCCTGATCCCATCTTGTTATATTTATTCATTTCCTACCCCCAAGCCCCCCACGTTGCCTCTCAACTTCCTCATATCAGGGAGATCATATGATAATTGTCTTTCTCTGATTGACTTATTTCGCTAAGCATAATACCCTCTAGTTCCATCCATATCATTGCAAATGGCAAGATTTCATTTCTTTTGATGGCTGCATAGTATTCTATTGTATTTATATACCACCTCTTCTTTAACCATTCATTTGTTGATGGACATCTAGGTTCTTTCCATAGTTTGGCTATTGTGGATATTGCTGCTATAAACATTTGGGTGCACGTGCCCCTTCAGATCACTGCATTTGTATCTTTAGGGTAAATACTCAGTAGTGCAATTGCTGGGTTGTAGGGTAGCTCTATTTTCAACTTTTTGAGGAACTTCCATGCATGTTTTTCAGACTGGCTGCACCAGCTTGCATTCCCACCAAAAGTGTAAGAGGGTTCTCCTTTCTCTGCGTCCTAACCAATATCTGTTGTTTCCTGACTTTTTAATTTTAGCCATTCTGACTGGTGTGAGGTGGTATCTCACTGTGGTTTTGATTTGTATTTCCCTGATGGTGAGTAATGTTGAGCACTTTTTTTATGTGTTTTTTTGGCCATTTGGCTGTCTTCTTTGCAGAAATGTCTGTTCATGTCTTCTGCCCGTTTCTTGATTGGATTATTTGTTCTTTGAGTGTTGATTTTGGTAAGTTCTTTATAGATTTTGGATACTAGCCCTTTATCTGATACGTCATTTGCGAACATCTTCTCCCATTCTGTCAGTTGTCTTTTAGTTTTTTTGACTGTTTCCTTTGCTGTGCAAAAGCTTTTGATCTTGATGAAGTTGCAATAGTTCCTTTTTGCCCCTGCTTCCCTTGGCCTTGGCAATGTTCCTAGGAAGAAGTTTCTGTGGCTGAGGTCGAAGAGGTTGCTGCCTGTGCTCTCCTCAAGGATTGTGATGGATTCCTTTCTCACATTGAGATCCTTCATCCATTTTGAATCCATTTTCATGTGTGGTTTAAGGAAATGGTCTAGTTCATTCTTCTGCATGTAGCTGTCCAATTTTCCCAACACCATTTGTTGAAGATACTGTATTTTTTCCATTGGGCATTCTTTTCTGCTTTGTTGAATAGAGTTGAGGGTCTATTTCTGGGCTCTCTATTCTGTTCCATTGATGTATGTTACTGTTTTTGTGCCAGTACCATACTGTCTTGATGATGACAGCTTTGTAATAGAGCTTGAATTCTGGAATTGTGATGCCACCAACTTTGGCTTTCTTTGTCAATATTCTTCTGGCTACTTGACATCTTTTCTGGTTCCATATATTTGGATTATTTGTTCCATTTCTTTGAAAAAATTGATGGGGTTTTGATAGGGATTGCATTAAACGTGTAGATTGCTTTAGGTAGCATAGACATTTTCACAATATTTGTTCTTCCAAACCATGAGCATGGAACATTTTTCCATTTCTTTGTGTCTTCCTCAATTTCTTTCATGATTACTTTATAGTTTTCTCAGTACAGATTCTTCGTCTCTGGTTAGGTTTATTCTTGGGTATCTTATGGTTTGGGGTACAATTATGAATGGCTCTTATTGACTCCTTAATTTCTCTTTTTTCTGTCTTGTTGTTGGTGTATAGAAATGCTACTCTGGTTAGGCTTATTCTTGGGTATCTTATGGTTTGGGGTGCAATTGTAAAAGGCTCTTACTGACTCAATTTCTCTTTTTTTCTGTCTTGTTGTTGATGTATAGAAATGCAACTGATTTCTAAGCATTGATTTTATATCCTGACACTTTACTGAATTCCTTTACAAGTTCTAGCAGATTTGGAGTGGAGTCTTTTGGGTTTTCCACATAAAGTATCCTATCATTTGCAAAGAGTGATAGTTTGACTTCTTCTTTGCCAATTTGGATGACTTTAATTTTTTTTGTTCTCTGGTTACTGAGGCTAGGACTTCTAGTACTATGTTGAATAGCAGTGGTGATAATGGACATTGCTTTGTTCCTGACCTTAGCAGAAAATCTCTCAGTTTTTCACCATTGAGAATGATATTCGCTGTGGGTTTTTCATAGATGGCTTTGATGATATTGAGGTATGTACCCTTTATCCCTACACTTTGAAGAGTTTTGATCAGGAAAGGATGCTATACATTGTCAAATGCTTTTTCAGCATCTACTGAGAGTATAATATGGTTCTTGTTCTTTCTTTTATTAATGTATTGCATCCCATTGATTGATTTGCATATGTTGAACCAATCTTGCAGTCCTGAAATAAATCCTACTTGGTCGTGGTGAATAATCCTTTTAATATACGGTTGGATCCTATTGACTAGTATTTTGGTTAGAATTTTCACATCTGTGTTCATCAAGGATAATAATTTATAATTCTCTTTTTTTATGGGATCTTTGTCTGGTTTGGGGATCAAGATCAAGGTAATTCTGGTCTCATCAAATGAGTTTGGAAGTTTTCCTTCCATTTCTATTTTTTGAAACAGTTTCAGGAGAGTAGAAATTAATTCTTCTTTAAATGTTTGGTTGAATTCCCCTGGGAAGCTGTCTGGCCCTGGGCTCTTGCTTTTTGGGAGATTTTTGATGACTGCTTCAAACTCCTTACTGGTTATAGCTCTGTTCAGGTTTTCTATTTCTTCCTGGTTCTGTAGTGGTAGTTTATATTTCTCTAGGAATGCATCCATTTCTTTCAGATTGTCAACTTTGCTGGCATATAGTTCCTCATAATATATTCTTATAATTGTTTGTATTTCTTTGGTGTTGGTTGTGATCTTTCCTTTTACATTCATGGTTTTATTTATTTGGGTCCTTTCTCTTTTCTTTTTGATAAGTCTGGCCAGGGGGTTATCAATCTTATTAATTCTTTCAAAGAACCAGCTCCTAGTTTCATTGATTTGTCCTAGTGGGTTTTTTTTGGTTTCTATTTCATTGATTTCTGCTCTGATCTTTATTATTTCTCTTCTCCTGCTGGGTTTAGGTTTTCTTTGTTGTTCTTTCTGCAGCTCCTTTAGGTGTAGTATTAGGTTGTATATCTGAGAACTTTCATGTTTCTTGAAAAAGGCTCTTATTGCTATATATTTTCCTCTCAGGACTGCCTTTGGTGTGTCCCACAGATTTTGAACTGTTGTGTTTTCATTATCATTTGTTTCCATGAATTTTTTGAATTCTTTTTTAATTTCCTGGTTCCATTCATTCTTTAGAAGGGTGCTCTTTAGTCTCCATGTATTTGGGTTCATTCCAAATTTCCTCTTGTGGTTGAGTTCTAGCTTCAGAGCATTGTGGTCTGAAAATATGCAGGGAATGATTCCAATCTTTTGGACCAGTTGAGACCTGATTTATGATCCAGGATGTGATCTATTCTGGAGAATGTTCCATGTGCACTAGAGAAGAATGTGTATTCTGTTGCTTTGGCATGGAATGTTCTGAATTTATCTGTGATGTCCATCTGGTCCAGTGTGTCATTTAAGGCCTTTATTTCCTTGTTGATCTTTTGCTTGGATGATCTGTCCATTTCAGTGAGGGGAGTGTTAAGTCCCCTACTATTTTTGTATTATTGTCGATGTGTTTCTTTGATTTTGTTATTAATTGATTTATAAAATTGGCTGCTTCCATGTTAGAGGTTTAGATATTTAAGATTGTTAGATCTTCTTGTTGGACAGACCCTTTAAGTATGATATAGTGTCCTTCCTCATCTCTTATTATAATCTTTGGCTTAAAATCTACTTGATCTGATATAAGGATTGCCACCAGCTTTCTTTTGATGTCCATTAGCAGGGTAAATTGCTTTCCATGCTCACTTTTCCATGCTCACTTTAAATCTGGAGGTGTCTTTGGGTCTAAAATGAGTTTCTTGCAGATGGCATATTGATGGGTTTTGTTTTTTATGCATTCTGATACCCTGTGTCTTTTGATTGGGGCATTTAGCCCATTTTCATTCAGGGTAACTATTGAGAGATACAAATTTAGTGCCATTGTATTTCCCGTAAGGTGACTATTACTGTATATTGTCTCTGTTCCTTTCTGGTCTACTACATTTAGGCTCTCTCTTTGGTTAGAGGACCCCTTTCAATATATCCTGTAGAGCTGCTTGGTGTTTACAAATTCAATTTTTGTTTGTCTTGGAAACTTTTTATCTCCCCTTCCATTTTCAGTGATAGACTAACTGGATATAGTATTCTTGGCTGCATGTTTTTATTACTGCTCTGAATATATCATGCCAGTTCTTTCTGGCCCGCCAGGTCTCTATGGATAAGTCTGCTGCCAATCTAATATTTTTACTGTTGTATGTTACAGACTTCTTGTCCTGGACTGCTTTCAGAATTTTCTCTTTGTCACTAAGATTTGTAACTTTTACTATTAAATGACAGGCTGTGGACCTATTCTTATTGATTTTAAGGGCAGTTTTCTGTGCCTTCTGGATTTTGATGCTTGTTTCCTTTGCCATATTAGGAAAATTCTCTACAATAATTTGCTCCAATATACCTTCTGCTCCCCTCTCTCTTTCTTCCTCTTATGGAATCCCAAGTATTCTAATGTGCTTTCATTTTATGGTATCACTTATCTCTTGAATTCTCCTCTCGTGGTCCAGTAGTTGTTTGTCTCTCTTTTGCTCAGCTTCTTTATTCTCTGTCATTTGGTCTTCTATATCATTAATTCTCTCGTCTGTCTCATTTATCTTAGCAGTAAGAGCCTCCATTTTGATTGTACCTCATTAATAGCTTTTAAAAATTTCAGCTTGGTTAGATTTTAGTTCTTTTATTTCTCCAGAAAGGGCTTTTTTTTCTCCAGATGGGATTTCTCTAATATCTTCCATGCCTTTTTCCAGCCCACCTAGCACCTTGAGAATCATCATTCTGAACTTTAGATCTGACATATTACCAATGTCCGTATTGATTAGGTTCCTAGCCTGGTACTGCCTCTTGTTCTTTTTTCATTTCTTTTCTTTTTTTTTTTTTTTTTTTTTTGGTGAGTTTTTGCACCTTGTCATTTATCCAGATAAGAATATATGGAGAGAATAAAATACTAAAAGGGTGACAAAGACCCCAGGAAAATGTGTGTTAACCAGATCAGAAGAGATACAAAATTGCGGGGGGAAGAAAGGGGTTAAAAAGAAGTTCAGAAAAAAAAAATTAAGGAAAAAGAAAAAAAAGGAAAAAGAAAATATATATATTAGACTAGTGAATAGAACAGAGCCACCCACTTAATTTTGGGAGTATTTTTGTCTCTTAGTAGAAACTACCTCTCAAAATTTTAAAGAAAGGAAAACATATATATATACATACACACACACACACACACACAATAAGTGTAAACACGAGGAAGGGATGGAATATGACTATAAAGATAAATTTTTTTTTTTAATTCTAAAAAAATTAGAATTGATAAGTTGGTTGAGGAAAGAAAGAAAAAGAGAGTGGGGAGAACTTGCTGAGACTGGAGACTAGAACAAAGCCCTGTGCTAGATTTAGGGTATATTTTGATCTATTAGAAGAAGTTGTATCCCAAATTTTTTTAGAAGAAAAAACCCTGTGTGTATACAAAAAATAAAGTTAGATACAATGAAGGATAAAATATGACTATAATAATGAAGTTTCACAAAGATTTTTTTTTAATGAAAGATATTGTTAACTGGTTAAAAAATGTTAAAAGAGGAAAGAGTAAAAGTTAAAAAAATTAGAATAAGAAAAAAAAATAAAAAAAAATAAATAACTTTGCAAGACTAAAGAATCATGGGGTTTGCTTTCTCCTCCTCTGGAGTTCTGCTGTTCTCCTTGATAAGTGAACTTGGTCTTGGTTGGATTTCTTGCTGATATTCTGGGGGAGGGGCCTGTTGTAGTGAATCTCAAGTGTCTTTGCCTGAGGTAGAATTACACTGCCCCTGCCAGGGGCCTGGCTGAGTAATCTGCTTGGGTTCGCTCTCAGGAACTTTTGTTCTCTGAACACTTTGCATAGAGTTTTGGAGGATGGGAATGAAAATGGCAGCCTCTGAATCTCTGGCCCAGAGGAGCTGAGAGCTTGGGACCCCACTCCTCACTGTGCCCTTGGAGAAAAGCCCTCAATCACTCCTGTCTCCCTGGCCCCTGGCTGTGCTCTAAGCTCACCCAGCCTATGACCAAGCATCTCTGTCTCTGGCACACAGTCCTGCCTGGACTCTCCAAACCCAGCACATTTCTGCTGCTCTTCCAGGGGGTCTCCCTGGATCTGCCACTTGTGGGGTCCCTCTTCAAAAAGCAGTGGTCTGACTGTGCCATGGATCACAATTTAAGGTAACCCCAAGTTGAGAGCTCACTCCCCAGTTCCATATCTGTAGCTGGCTTCCCCACTCTAGTACCTGTGAGCTCTGTGACACTGAGACACCACCAACCCTTTTGTGACCCCGTGGGACGTGAGACCACACTGTCTCCATATGGGCTTCGCCCTGGTTTAGCCTCTGGAGCAATGCCCCTCAGTGGAGCAGACTTTTAAAAGTTCTGACTTTGTGCTCCATTGCTCCACTGCTTGCTGGGAGCCAGCCCCTCCCCCTGTGGTCTATCTCCCTGTCACTTTGGATTCACTTCTCTGCAGGTCCTACCTTTCAGAAAGTGGTCGATTTTCTGTTCCTAGAATTGCTGCTTTTCTTCTCTTCTATCTCCTGTTGGATTTGTAGGTGTTCAGAATATTTTGATAAACTATCTAGTTGATCTCCTGCTACCTGATGTCATCTCAGCCTGCTACTCTTCTGCCACCTTGACTCCTAGGTTTCCTGACTTTTACTGAGTTTTCTTTTTTTCAAATTTTTTCTTTTTTCACCTAGCTCAATGGATACATAAAAGCATATCATTATTGAAGTTGGCCCAAGGCAACAGTGAGCAGAATTACAGGCAAATAACAGAGTGTTGCAAATAAAATGGTGTGCTGGCTATTAAGCTCTCATTTTTCAAATTACCCTTCTATACCCTGTTCTTTGATGCTGTGCTGGGACCCTGCTCACTATGTTGCTGCTTTACCAGCTGACTCTCATAGGTTCTGCCAACAGAGAATACTAGGGGGAGACCGGAAGGCAGGAGGAGGAAAAAGAAAGGCTCATGCTTCTTCCTGTTGGCTTCCTATTCCTGTTCATCTCACTGTCACTTGGGCATGGCTCTTTGTCCCAGCAACAAGGGCAAGTTCCAGCAGCAGTTTGTTTCCTACTTCCATACTCAGCCTTCTTCCTCACAAATGCCCTTAGTAGCTAGGTCCTAGCTCCACATGGATCCCTCAGAGCACCTGAGTCATCAGCACTAGCTGGGCAGTGATCTCCCTCAGAACACCGCTCTCAGCTCTGTGGGGCCACCCACCACACTTTTTTGGTCTGAGAACCTGTTACCCTTTGTTACTCCAGCCCTAGGGTTGGTAGCTTTCTGCAGTCTCTGCTTCTGTGTTATCTTGGTGTTCTCTTTTGCCTTGTTCTAGTCCTCCAAAACCTGTTTAAGTAAATCCCTATATAAATTCTATTAAAATAACTGGCATGGTTTCTATTTTATTAACCAGACCCATGATATAGGAGATAAATAAATTTACTATAAAACATATGTACATGCATATCTTTCTAAATTTAATTCTATCATAGAAAGTAAATGTCTTAATTAACTTCTGTAAACATTTTTTTCTTTATGTTCAGTCATTATGGGCTCCTTGAAAGCAGTGATGATCTTATTAATTTATATATTTCCTGACCTAACACAGTGCTTGAGCCATAATAGATGGGCTGTTGAATGACTGAATTAATGACTGAGAATCTGGTTAAAATGCTGCCAATACAAAGGAAGGACTAACACCTGAAGCCACGACTACCTCAGCAGGAATTTAACCTGAACTATTGAAAGCAAAGGATCATCTCTGAGGGAAGGAAACTGTGGCATTGTCTGACATAACTCTTTGAATTTTATATCAATTTGGAAAATAGGTTTATTTATGACTTAAAGAAGCTACACATGGAGACAAATGTTTGGCCACAGGGATTGGAGTGTGCCAAGATCATAAAAACCCTAACCATTCTCTGTGTTCCTGCTGTGTGACTGCAGGGTGCTGACCATTTTGCATATATTATCTGCATCTAGTCCCTCATGAGATATTATTGGTTAGTAATATACTACTCATTTTATTTATTTCTGTTTTTTTCCTTATTTACATAATCTCTATGCCCAACATGGGGCTCAAATTCACAACCCTCTGATCAGGAGTCGCAACTGCTCCCCTTTTACTACTCATTTTGTAAATTAAGAAAAAGACTCATAAGAGTCTAGGTAAATTCCTTAGGATTCCATAGCTACTAGGAATAGGTAAGTTATGACATAAAACAGGTGTTTTTTTTTTTTTTTCTTACTCCAAAGACCATTTTCTTTTATCTTCTCTTCCCAGTACCCAAGACTTGGATTGTTATATGAAGATAGAAAAAGATCTGCCATTTAGTGTCTTCATATCAAAGACAATGGACTCTAATAAGCTCTTGAACTTATTGTTGGCCAGTATGAGAGATAAAAGTTTGACAACAACTTCTGGAGTTTTTTCCTGTGGAAATAAATGCCCGTGGAAGAAAAGTACCAGTTACACTCTTCTAATGACAGTTACACTCTTCTAATGACAGTTAGACATAGTTTAACCTATTCCTGGTCTAGTGATAGGCTTTGGACAGATTGTTCACTCGAATCTGAATCTAATTCCCTATTGAAATTTGAGATTTAGGGGTGCCTGGGTGGCTCAGTGGGTTAGGTCGCTGCCTTCGGCTCAGGTCATGATCTCAGGGTCCTGGGATCGAGTCCCGCATAGGGCTCTCTGCTCAGCAGGGAGCCTGCTTCCTCCTCTCTCTCTTTCTGCCTGCCTCTCTGCCTACTTGTGATCTCTCTCTGTCAAATAAATAAATAAAATCTTTAAAAAAAAAAAGAAATTTGAGATTTAGCTTTGATTATTTTGGTGTCAGAGGTCATTGGGAAAAAATGAAACAAGATGAAATCAGAGAGGGAGACAAATCACAAGGGACTCTTAATTTCACAAAACAAACTGAGGGTTCCTGGGGAGGTGGGTGGTTGGGATAGGGTGGCTGGGTTATGGACATTGGGGAGGGTATGTGCTATGGTGAGTGCTGTGAAATGTGTAAGTCTGATGATTCACAGACCTGTACCCCTGGGGATAAAAGTATATGTTTATAAAAAATAAAAAATTAAAAAAAAAAAAAGCTGAAATCCTACCTCACTACTTATATCAAAATGAATTGCAGATGAAAACACCAATTTTAAAGGGGAAAAAGCTAAAGATATTAGATAAGTACCAATTCTGAAAATATTAGAGCTGAGAAGAACTTTATAATCATGTTATGAAACCTAGAAGCTATATTGAAAAAAATAGATGTTTGACTATATGCAAATTAAAACTATTGAATGGTGGGGGAGGGGAGAAATGCCATTAAAAACTTAAAAATCAAACAAGAAACAGGGACAAATATTTACAACATTTGTGGGAAAGTGTTCATTTCTTTTACAAAACACTCCAACAAATCAATAAGTAAAAGATCCAAAAATTTGGTAGGAAAAGGGCAAAGAACACAAAGAGGAGGTTCATGGGTAAATCTGAATGGTGAGTTGACAGTATAAAATAATTCTGACCCAGTATTCGTAATTAGGAAGTTACAAATTAAAATGTTAGTGAAGTGCCATTTTTCTTCTATCAGATTGGCACAGATTAAAAGTTAGATACTAAACAGTAATAGAGGGTGGAGAAAAACAGGCACTCACTCCTGCCTGAAGACACATGTTTAAAGATGCTAATTGCTCCATTGTTCTTAATAACAAAGCAAAGCAAAAACAGATGTAATGTAAATGTGCCTTATTAGAGAAGTCTCAGTTGGGTAGAAGGCCTTTTTACCATTGTCTGGCTCAGTCACTGATGCAACCATATTGACTCATGAACTGAGGCCCACCTTAAAAGCCAGACGCTATCAATTTATGAAGTCTTGCTATTGGGCGAGGAGTTCTTTCTTGAAAGGATATCTGAGTGGTTCTGAAGAGTAAGCAAATGAAATTTCATTTGCATAGAAAGGCCATTCATATATATGCATTGCTATAGTAGTTGTCCTTACTTGTGGGGGATACATTCCAAGATGCCCCCCAAGTAGATGATTGAAATATGCAGAGAGTACGGAATCCTATATATAATTTTTTTCCTATGCATACACACCTATGGTAAAGTTTAACTGATGAATTATACACAGTAAGAGATTAACACCAATAGCTAATAATAGAATAATTATAACAATATACTGTAATAAAAGTTACATGAATCTCTCCCACTTTCTCCAAATACCTTCCCAATATCACCCTTCTTGTGATGTGAGATGATCAAATGCTTACAGGAAGAGATGAAGTGAGGTGAATAATGTAGGCCTTGTGATGTAGTGTTAGGCTACCGCTGACCTTCTGATGATTCATCAGGAGGAGCATTATCTGCTTCTAGACCAGGGTGAACCTAGGGTAACTGAAAGCTCAGAAAGCAAAACCATGGTTGGTGGGGGGGATGGACTACTGTATATACATAGATAGAAAATATTTATAAAAATACAGAAGAAAATGGTTAACAGTATTCCAATAAGTAGTAGTTTGGGGAGGACAGTGCTTTTTTATATTCTATTTTTAGCACATATACATATTTTTAGCACATATACATATTGCTTTTATAACTATTATCAAAAGCTCTTGATGAATTTAGAAATAATGTTAACTTTTTCTGAGACCCTCCTTAGAGGCCATGTCCAACACACACTTACGATTCCTTAATCTTTCATTTGCTCACAGGCCTTCCCAGATACTCCCAGATACTCTAGGCCTTCCCAGATACTTTCTCTTTCTTACCTCAATCACTTTCTATATCTGGCTTCATTTTTCCTTAGGTTTCCTGGACCCAATTCCAATGTGAGGAGTGAGTTTTTTCCCCACTACAAAGACTCCGAACACCAGCTCAGTGTCTTATAATTCAACTTAATTCTGACACTATCTACCTGGAAATAACACCAGATCCCACATGTTAAGCGTTCAATGTCACAAGACTGTCCTGCATCCCCACTTCAGATGCCAGTTGCAAGCCCATGTTGTTACCTGTACTTCTGGCCAACTGGCTACAGATTGGAGGTTCCCTCCTTAAGTTCCATTAATTTACTAGAGTGACTTACAGAACTCAGAAAAACCTTTTACTTGCTCGATCACTGGTTTATTATAAAAAGATGTAAGTCAGGAATGGCCAGATGTTAGAGATGTGTAGGACCAGGCAGGGCCAAAGGGCCCAGAGAGCTTCCATTCGGTCTCAGAGTACAACACTTCCCTGTCTCTGAATGTTCACCAAAGCTCTCCAAACCCTGTCCTTTTGGGGTTTTATGGAGACTTCATTAAATTGGCAGGATTAATTAAATCATTGGCCATTGGTGATTGATTCAACCTCCAGCCCCTCTCCCTGCTCCCTAGAGGTCAGGGAGTAGAACTAAAAAATCCAATTTTCTAACCACATGGTTGACTCCACTGGCAACCAGTCCCCATCCTTAGGTACTTTCAGAAAGCTACCTCATTAACATAATGGAAGATACCTTCAGCACTCATCACTTAGGAAATTCCAAGGACTCTGGGAACTATGAGCCAGAAACCTTGGAGGAAGACAAAATATATATATGAAAAACATATTTTGGTCATCTAAGTGACCAAAAATATATTTTTCTGATTTATCACAGTACCACAACTTTACTCATAATTCTCATCTGAAATTCTTATTTGTTTACATGTTTATTCCCTGCTTCCACCACTATGTAATCAACTCGAAGAGGACAGGACTTAGTGCCTATCTTGTTTACTGCTATAGCCTCAATTTTCTAGTAAAGTACCTGATACATAGGAAGCACTCAAAAAATATTTGTTGAATGATTGAATGAATTACAAACAATATTAAAAAGAACTTAGTCTACATGTTGCCTCATTTCACCTGGAATATAAATTGGGTTTCTCCAACTTAAAACTTTCATTCTCTATTGTTCCTTTAATACAGTATACAGTTAGTACCTGCTATGTAGAAGAGCACAGAGCTGTGAAGAATAACAATATGTCTGTCTTGTCCTCATGAAACTTACAATTTGCGGATGGAAAAAGGTCATTTCTAGTCAGCTAATCATTCACTGAGGACTTTCTGAACCAGGAGAAACCACACAGGGGTCAGGCCAAGAGAAGTGGTTCTTGTCTCATTAGCGGGTAGGGTGCAGGCAAGTTTCTGCTCCCCCGTGCTGGAAGACAAGAGTACTGGAAACCACCATTATATCAAATCTCCTGGGATTTACCCCCATGTGGAGACAATTCTGATATGCTATCCCTCTTCTGCCAGTGTTTCTCACACATATGGTTTCTATGGTTCCCCTGAATCTCTGATGCCTGGGAGGGACCCCTGCCATCTATGCCAGCTGGCTTGTGGGCCCTGTTTTCTCACCTCTTTTCTGCCAACTCTGTTTCAGATTGCTGTGCCTGGTTCCCATTTTATCCAGCCTTCTCTCAAAGAGCATTTCCTGAACACAGTCATCTCAGAAGGGGAAAAGAAGTATAATCAGGATACAACAGCTTTCCAATACTCATTGGGTTCTCTGCCTGGAAATTTCCACTATTAGAGACTCATTTTTTAGAGTTAATACATTAGCCTCTTTTGGAATTCAAATGCCTTTGGGAATAAAGAGGGGAACATTAAAATATTAAAACAATAAAGAGGAAGAAAACAAAACTATTTAAATCTTGGTGTGAAAATGTGAATCAGGAATCTGGCATTTGGAGTCTGAGCTATCAGAAGTGAAAGGGAAAATGATTATTTAAAAAATTTTTATCCATCCCTCTTGTTTTTACGGAATGAGGACACCGAGCCCAAAGCAAGCATGGTGGCTTGGCTAAGGCCACCAAATTTCCTGGGTTTTTGCCTCCTTGGAATTAGAAAGGAAATCCTATGGAGTGTTAGGTGAAGATCCTTACGCAGGCAGTCAGCAGACTGAGATGCTGGGCACACAGGTTAGTATCCTAAAGAATCACGTTTCTGAAGGAACGTTTTGGTTGTATAGCAGTCAGGGGCTTGGTTCTGGTGATAGCAACATAGCTAAGTCTTTAGCTTTTGCTTTATGATATATATCAGGGCAAGTAACAACATCTTTAATTTGCAGTTTATTCACCTGCAAGAGACAGATGGTGATATTATCTGCAAGATTAAATGAGCTAAAGTAGATAAAACGCATAGCAAAGTTCTTGTCTCATAGTAGGTGCTTGATAAACACTGGCTGTTAAGACCGAGTTATTGAAGAGCTGGTATACTACTGGATGGTGTTGTGAAGGGCTCTCCCAGTGACAGGAAGCTTCTTCAGCCAGTCATCCTCTCATCCCCACTGTCTCTCTGCCTCTCAACTTTCACAGCTTCAGAATGGAATAAATGGTTCATCTCCTTGACCTTCTCCCAAAGAATATCTCATATCTTTTATAAAACAGTTAATTTTAGATGGGATAGTGTTCCTTAGACATCTTCAAATCATACTATTTTGGGAAAATATGAAGGGTTAGGGAAGGTGGGAGAAACAACGGAAGCAGTAGGGTTTTGTGATATTTAAATTATCACCCACCTGTTTCCACATTTCCATTGGCTGAAATGTAGCAGAGATTGGAACCTGAGCATTTGGAGTGTCACTGTGTTCCCTGAGATTTACTGGTTACAGAAAGGGGCAGTATGGTTCTAGTATGCTCCATCTAGCTGCCTAATTAGTCTCAAAGTTTGACAGGGATACAGAATTTGTCTACCTGGCTGACTCCAGACTCCAGCAGAGGACAGGTGCTGAGAGCTTACTCTGAAAGAAACTAAAAAAAAAAAAAAAAAAAAAAAAAAGAAGAAGAAGAAGAAGAAGAATCCATTCTCTCAGAGGCAACCTGCCTAAACACTCATGTGAAAAGACTTTGTCATGATAAGGCATGTTTGTGGCTTTTCCTGTCATTTATTCCATTTACAACAGCCTATGTTTTTCTGAAGGTCCATGCAGTTACCTGGCAGTTTTAAAATTCAGATTCCTGAGCTGTACCCTTTGGAGAGTTTGATTTAGTAGGACCTTGGAATAAGAATTTTTAATGAGCACCCTTACCTATTACCTCAGAGGGTAATTTGAACCACACTTAGAATTCTATTAAGTGTAATACATGCACATAAATCCCTGTCTCAGTTAGAAAGTTAACATAGACCTACTCTCTTTCATATTCATAATTCTTTTTTGCAGGAACCACTAATTTTACCTAGAGCAGAGATAGGATTTCATTACCTGAGAAGTTGAATAGAACAGAATCAGAAGATTTAGAAAGCAGCTTTTTTTTTTTTTTTAAGATTTTATTTATATATTGGACAGAGAGATCACAAGTAGGCAGAGAGGCAGGCAGAGAGAGAGGAGGAAGCAGGTCCCCGTCGAGCAGAGAGCCCGATGTGGGGCTCGATCCCAGCACCCCGGGATCATGACCTGAGCCGAAGACAGAGGCTCAACCCACTGAGCCACCCAGGCGCCCCTAGAAAGCAGCTTTAATTTCAAAGTATATTGAATGAAAAAGAGCAAAACAGTACACTACCATTTTTTTAAGAAAGAAGAGAAAATATCAAATATCTTCAAAAGGAACACAAGATAGTTAATAGAGACTAGAGAAATTGATCAGCTGTTGAGAATGGATGGAAATAAAGTGAAAGCAATAATAAATGATACCTTTCTAAATTTACCTTTCAATCTAGTTTTGACTGTTAAACCACATTAATTCACCAAGTGTGTAGTAAAATCCTAAAATTTAACACAAACGGAAACACATGAATTGAATTATATATCAAATTGCTAAGAACACAAGAAGTAAAGTCAGAATTAATTTCAGGTGAATGTTGAACACTGTACTCTGACTACATCCCACCTTCAGTGGGTTTTTTCCTACAGATAAACTGTTGTTGGTAGTTTGAAACTATTTTGTTTGTATTATAGAATTGAGCAAATGAGCAATTGTATGCATGTTTGGGGGAATGGAGTTCTCATGTTAAAGAAGTGGAGAAAAAAATAGAAGGGGGAAGAAGTTGGTTGGATTATAATTGGAGGTATCAATATGAACTCATGACTTTATAAAAATACATATTCTCTTGCCAGGTTCAAAGAAAGGCTTAGAAGTAATTATACCTCAGTAGCAATGAATGTACTTATCATCCCGATTTTGGTTTCTAACTACCATTTCCCATGCAAAGAAATCAAGACCCCCTGGAAAACTGCCTGATTCTGAGACAGTGGAGTACAAGGTGAGCCTGCAACATTAAGTTGCACCAAAAAGTAAAGTAATGCTCAAGCACTGGTAGTAAAATGTCAAAAAATATGAAAACCAGATTGATCACATTTGAGACAACTAGAATATGAAAAGAAATAATGGTGGGAATGGAGTATAGTAGATTTGCTTGTAAAATTGCATGAGGACATAATCATACCAAAAACAATGGGGCTAGATGTAGAGAAGAAAGCAAGCTTTATTTCTACAGAAGAAAAGCAACCATAAATATAGGAAGAATATAAAATAATCATTTTCTATTACCATTGTAATAATTGATTCAAGCAAAACTCATCAAAGCATGCTAAAACTATTGTGTAAAATGTTGGTCTTCATAATTACCCAGTTTCTGAACTATTTAGTAATTATAGAGGGAACATGGTATACTTACATTGGAGAAATCTGGCAGCATCATTTGAAACAAATGATCAAATATACAACCACTAAGTTTGACAAACTTACAACCTATGTCTCTTGGAAGGACTCTCCTGGTGAAAATAATTAACCTTATTCTAGTCACGAGGAAGCAATCAGGAAAAAAAAAATCTAAATTGAGAAATTGCCTACAAAACTACTGGTCTAGACTTTTCAAAATGTCAGTGTCTTAAAAGTTAAAAAAGGGGGTGGGGGAGAGGAGGCAGGCGTGGTTCTAGAATACAAATTACTAAGGAGACATGATGACTAAATGGTGCATAATTTTTATTTGTATTCTGGATTTTTTAAAAAGTTATAAAAGGTATTGGGACAATTTGGGAATTTTGAACAGGGATTGTATCATATAATTCACATCAAGACCAAATTTTTTTTGAAAATGATAAATTCTATTATGGAGATGTTGATTGACCCTGTTCTCAGGAGATGCATACTATGGAATTTAGGGGTTAAACATTTCTGATGTCTCCCACTTAATAATTCACCAAAAAGTGTGAAGGAAAATGAAAGCGAAAATAAGCACAGCAAAATATTAACAATTGGTGTATCTTGTAATAGTATCAGGTGATCATTACTAGCTTTCTGTAGTAGCAGCCTTCTGTAGGTCTGAAATTTTTCAAAATAAAAATTTGGAAGCAAAGAAAAAAAAAGTTGGGGACAGTATTGGTTGCAACCAGAATTGGTTGCCAGAATGCGGTGATATAAACCCCCATTTATCATTTACTGGGCAAGGCATGCACCTGCTAATAGCCACGCCACATTCATTAATTAATTTCCCTCTGCAGCCTGGCCCTCTCCCTTCCACTTCCCCTCACCAGAATGCACAGAAGTACAGTAGTGAGGAGATGAGGAGAAGTGTGGAGAAGATTCTCTGTACTCCCATTTCAGAGGGATATTCCTGCTTCAAGGACCCCTCCACAGGGCTGACGGCTCTCAGAGCCTTATTAACATCCTGGGATAAGTTTAAAAAAATTTTTACTTTATGATAGCAATTTGTTACACCAGTTTACCACTTGCCTGCTGCTTTCTTGTTAATCCGATAATCTATATGAGAAAAGCAATTTGACCTACCTCATTCCATCTGCCACCCATCATCCAATCTATATCTTAACTCCCAGTGATTCATCAGTGGCATCTGCATGAAGCTCATCTCCACTCCACTGGCACTCTCCTCCTCAAGCCTCCTTGGATACGTTCTCTGGGTGTATTAGGAGACAAACTCAGCTTGGAGCTTAAAAGCCACAAAGCCTCCTTTCCAGGAGTTGCTTCTTTCAAACATTAGCATTTATGCACATCCACACACTAAGCAAATTGATTTCAGAGTCAGGCTTTAAAAAATGTGAGAAACCAGGATGTTTCCTATCATGCTTTTTATTTAGTCTCCAACCTTGATTTTCTTAGTGGTTCAAGTTAGTCATTGAAAACTGCAGACAGACAGAGGTGGCATTACTCTGTGCCTCACATGAATATTGCATTTCTTATCCTACTTCCCTCAATATAAGGGCATGTGTGAGCTCTGGATCCTGAACTCTTTTCTGCAGACACCGAAGGGGCAGGTAGCTGTTGACTGGATGTTCTGAGGCTGCTCCAAAGAAGGGACCTCGTTCTTGAAGGTGTGAGCTGGGTCTCTGTGCTTCAGGGCATCATTTGTGATTGCTGTGATTTATTTTTTTCAAGTCACTCTGGCCTACCCAGAAAAGCAAATGTTCTGGTATGACTGTCCCAAAAGAGGGAAATAATGGAGTTGGGTGAGTTGAGAATGATGGCAAATAGCAATGTCTGCAACTTCTACGGACTGGACACGCCCTTGACTTAGACTCTGTGCTGCTTCTTTGCCTACAGAAGCTTGAGACTCATGGCCCAATCTATGGTAAGAGAAGAAACATGGGCATAGAATGGAAATCTCAGGAATCCATTGCTACCACTATCTCCTTGCAGTTTCCATAAAATGGGAGTTCATATGGCAGAGTGGTTGGTTCATTGGCTATTAGGTGAATTGTGATTCTGCAACTTCCTATCTGTCTGCTTACGGACCCGTTCAAGTATCCATTACTTCTGTAAAATGGGACTCCTATCGCTGCCTCATAAGGTGATGATTGAGAATAATATGATCAACCAGTAAGTTGTTCTTGTTCTCTGTTTCTCATCAAATGTGATCTGATTTTTAATTCTATAATGATTTTCCTTTTTTAATTTTTTTTTGTTAACATTTTTTTCCCATTAGGTGCCCAGGAGTCCTAGTTATATTTGCCTTGCTTTTCCTGGTTCTCTTTTGGTTAGAATGAGTTTTACCTCATTTTCATTGCCCAGTGTTCTTACCAGCACTATTCTAGATAGTAATTTGGAACTCTGTTGGGAGAATAATCTGTAGCTTATGATGGGAGTCAACGACGAATAAACAGAAGGGCATTTTCCTGAGCTGATTTGTTTTAAGCAAAGGAGAATGAAAAAAGACAACCCGAGTCTACAATCTACATTTAACATGGGGTGCCTGGGTGGCTCAGACTGTTAAGCATCTGACTCTTGATCTTCACTCAGGTCTTGATCTCAGGGTTGTGAGTTCAAGGCCTGTGTGAGGCTCAACATGGAGCCTACTTAAAAAAACAAATGAGAAAAAAAAAAAAAAAAGTAACATTCTATCCAGACTCAAGGGTAGCATCTTATGTTGTCATCCTTTTAGGCTCACCTGGAAGTGTGCCTTATAAGGTAACAGTTCTGAATGGCTGGTATGTTCCGAGTGACTGAAACTCAAGATTTTGCGTAGTAGTTGTTGATTATACATATTTTATCCTGGCGATTAAATGCCACTTGCTGAAGGATTGGAATGGCTTAATTTATTTTCTTTATGTAGCACCCAGTAAGGTACATTGTACTTAGTAGGTGCTCAATAAATGCTTGAGGAACAAGTGACTGTGGTTTCAACATAATAAGCAGGATGACAATATCTTTTACTGTAATTTTTTGAGTTATTTTTCCTCAGAACTCTGTTACTAAACTTTTTCTTCTGTCGAAGAGTTGCATTTCTTTCTAAAGAGAACATCCCCCTCCACCTTTTCTTCATTAACAGCCTTTTCCAGTACATTTTTTTTCTTTCTCTGTGACAGTTTCCCACTATTGTCTGTTTGCAGCTGTTACGCAGTTGAGAAACTGAGTAGACATGCTAATGAGTGCCTGGTGTGTGGGAAGAGCACCCCTAAATTCTCCTGGACTGGCCGGGCATCCTGTTCCTACTTACTCTTGCTAAAATAAGCCTTGAGTTGGCAGCCTGGGGATGGGTTATTTGCAGTTTCTGTGGAGGAAGTTCTTGCTTGGACTAGCTATCTATGTTTCTATTTAAGCACAAGTAAACACGTTGCTGCTCCCAAACTCCTTAGGTGTATACCACACTTCAAACTGCCTGATCTAGCCAAGCTTACAGATTCATCCAAATGACTGAAAATCGGCTGCGGTTTATGCTTTATTTTAATTAGTTTAAAAAAATTGTCTTGTGGTGTTTTTTTTTTTTTTTCTTTCTTTTGCCCACATCCAACCTCTTCCGATGTTGATCTTAGATGTAGTCTCTAGAAAATCAAGAGACATTGTGTCACTGAATGAATTTTGGTCCTTATAACTGTCTTTAGAACTTTTGTGGCTGAAACGGAACATCTCCATCAGGGAATTTTGAGCACTTCATTGTTGATTCTTCCCAGGAGCTTTGAGAAAATGATATTGATCACTCGTTTCCTAAGAGAGGTTACACAGGTGCCTGAATTTCCTAGCATCTGGGATGATGATCTGCAGTACTAATCTGAGATTCTCATTCTGAGTCATGTATTGCAGCCAGTAGGCAGGAATCAAGCTAGTTAATCCCCCTTCAGTGTGTTTTACAGCTGTTAGGATTCCATGACCTTTACGAAGAGACACAGAGAATCTCACTGATCAGAGAGCAAGCTTGGGTGGGAGCGGGGGTTGGGGAGAGCAGGATGGAGGCCTGGAGAGAATGCAGGCTTTGAACAAGGCACAGGGTGGTGGCCAGCCACCTTGTTAATGCAGGCATGGTCTCAACGATAAAGATATTTTTCATTTTCCGAACTATACAAACACAATTCTTTTCCCAGGAAGCTTCTCAGGTGGCTCCTTCTTAGGGGAGGGAGTAAAAGCCTAAAGTGACCATTCCTAGAGAAGTGGCCCTCATTAAAGGGCCAGATTAATTTTTTTTTATAGGGGGGTGCTCTTTGGAGCATAACCACTTTGTCCCTTAAAAACTAGGAGACCATATACAAGAAGCTGGAACTGTGAGTTTTGGTAGATCTTCTGCCCTTCTGTCCGCTCTGAGCATAGATGGGAACTGTGGAAAAACAGGCCTCATCAGTATCACTGCCTTTCCCTGAAGAGGTAGAAATAAGGGATAGATTTCTTTCTCACATTGAGGTCCTTCATCCATTTTGAGTCTATTTTTGTGTGTGGTGTAAGGAAATGGTCCAATTTCATTTTTCTGCATGTGGCTGTCCAATTTTCCCAGCACCATTTATTGAAGAGGCTGTCTTTTTTCCACTGGACATTCTTTCCTGCTTTGTCGAAGATTAGTTGACCATAGAGTTGAGAGTCTATTTCTGGGCTCTCTATTCTGTTCCATTGATCTATGGGTCTGTTTTTGTGCCAGTACCATGCTGTTTTGATGATGACAGCTTTGTAATAGAGCTTGAGGTCCGGGATTGTGATGCCACCAACGTTGGCTTTCTTTTTCAATATCCCTTTAGCTATTCGAGGTCTTTTCTGGTTCCATATAAATTTTAGAATTATTTGTTCCATTTCTTTGAAAAAGATGGATGGTACTTTGATAGGAATTGCATTAAATGTGTAGATTGCTTTAGGTAGCATAGACATTTTCACAATATTTATTCTTCCAATCCAGGAGCATGGAACATTTTTCCATTTCTTTGTGTCTTCCTCAATTTCTTTCATGAGTACTTTATAGTTTTCTGAGTATAGATTCTGTGTCTCTTTGGTTAGGTTTATTCCTAGGTATCTTATGGTTTTGGGTGCAATTGTAAATGGGATTGACTCCTTAATTTCCCTTTCTTCTGTCTTGCTGTTGGTGTAGAGAAATGCAACTGATTTCTGTGCATTGATTTTATATCCTGACACTTTACTGAATTCCTGTATAAGTTCTAGCAGTTTTGGAGTGGAGTCTTTTGGGTTTTCCACATATAGTATCATATCATCTGCGAAGAGTGATAATTTGACTTCTTCTTTGCCGATTTGGATGCCTTTAATTTCCTTTTGTTGTCTGATTGCTGAGGCTAGGACCTCTAGTACTATGTTGAATAGCAGTGGTGATAATGGACATCCCTGCCGTGTTCCTGACCTTAGTGGAAAAGCTTTCAGTTTTTCTCCATTGAGAATGATATTTGCGGTGGGTTTTTCATAGATGGCTTTGATGATATTGAGGTATGTGCCCTCTATCCCTACACTTTGAAGAGTTTTGATCAGGAAGGGATGCTGTACTTTGTCAAATGCTTTTTCAGCATCTATTGAGAGTATCATATGGTTCTTGTTCTTACTTTTATTGATGTGTTGTATCACATTGACTGATTTGCGGATGTTGAACCAACCTTGCAGCCCTGGAATAAATCCCACTTGGTCGTGGTGAATAATCTTTTTAATGTACTGTTGAATCCTATTGGCTAGTATTTTGTTGAGTATTTTCGCATCTGTGTTCATCAAGGATATTGGTCTATAGCTCTCTTTTTTGATGGGATCCTTGTCTGGTTTTGGGATCAAGGTGATGCTGGCCTCATAAAATGAGTTTGGAAGTTTTCCTTCCATTTCTATTTTTTGGAACAGTTTCAGGAGAATAGGAATTAGTTCTTCTTTAAATGTTTGGTAGAATTCCCCCGGGAAGCCGTCTGGCCCTGGGCTTTTGTTTGTTTGGAGATTTTTAATGACTGTTTCAATCTCCTTACTGGTTATGGGTCTGTTCAGGCTTTCTATTTCTTCCTGGTTCAGTTGTGGTAGTTTATATGTTTCTAGGAATGCATCCATTTCTTCCAGATTGTCAAATTTATTGCCGTAGAGTTGCTCATAGTATGTTCTTATAATAGTTTGTATTTCTTTGGTGTTAGTTGTGATCTCTCCTCTTTCATTCATGATTTTATTTATTTGGGTCCTTTCTCTTTTCTTTTTGATAAGTCTGGCCAGGGGTTTATCAATTTTATTAATTCTTTCAAAGAACCAGCTCCTACTTTCGTTGATTTGTTCTATTGTTTTTTTGGTTTCTATTTCATTGATTTCTGCTCTGATCTTTATGATTTCTCTCAATGTGAGAAAGAAATCCATCAAAATCCTTGAGGAGAACACAGGCAGCAACCTCTTTGACCTCAGCCGCAGCAACATTTTCCTAGGAACAACGCCAAAGGCAAGGGAAGCAAGGGCAAAAATGAACTATTGGGATTTCATCAAGATCAAAAGCTTTTGCACAGCAAAGGAAACAGTTCACAAAATCAAAAGACAACTGACAGAATGGGAGAAGATATTTGCAAACGACATATCAGATAAAGGACTAGTGTCCAGAATCTATAAAGAACTTAGGAAACTCAACACCCAAAGAACAAATAATCCAATCAAGAAATGGGCAGAGGACATGAGCAGACATTTCTGCAAAGAAGACATCCGGATGGCCAACAGACACATGAAAAAGTGCTCCATATCACTCGGCATCAGGGAAATACAAGTCAAAACCACAATGCGATATCACCTCACACCAGTCAGAATGGCTAAAATCAACAAGTCAGGAAATGACAGATGCTGGCGAGGATGCGGAGAAAGGGGAACCCTCCTACACTGTTGGTGGGAATGCAAGCTGGTGCAACCTCTCTGGAAAACAGCATGGAGGTTCCTCAAAATGTTGAAAATAGAACTGCCCTATGACCCAGCAATTGCACTATTGGGCATTTACCCTAAAGATACAAACGTAGTGATCCAAAGGGGCACGTGTACTCGAATGTTTATAGCAGCAATGTCCTCAATAGCCAAACTATGGAAAGAACCTAGATGTCCATCAACAGATGAATGGATCAAGAAGATGTGGTATATATACACAATGGAATACTATGCAGCCATCAAAAGAAATGAAATCTTGCCATTTGCGACAACATGGATGGAACTAGAGCGTATCATGCTTAGCGAAATAAGTCAGGCGGAGAAAGACAACTATCATATGATCTCCCTGATATGAGGAAGTGGTGATGCAACATGGGGGCTTAAGTGGGTACGAGAAGAATAAATGAAAGAAGATGGGATTGGGAGGGAGACAAACCATAAGTGACTCTTAATCTCACAAAACAAACTGAGGGTTGTTGGGGGGAGGGGGTTTCGGAGAAGGGGGTGGTATTATGGACATTGGGGAGGGTATGTGTTTTGGTGAGTGCTGTGAAGTGTGTAAACCTGGTGATTCACAGACCTGTACCCCTGGGGATAAAAATATATGTTTATAAAAACTAAAAAAATTTATTAAAATTAAAAAAAAAAAAAAAAAAAAAAAGAAATAAGGGATAGACAATATTGGGTTATATATTCTTTCAAAGAGGGCCAGTCCTGTTCATCTTTGTATCCTATTTCTTTGCCAATTGTTCTTCTCATTTCTCCTCCTCCATGACATAGACAAATAAATCTAATAACAGTTGATATTTTCTCAGAGTAATCCTATCTATCTATCATGTAATAATAATGACATTCAATTTGCACCAATTTCATTTACATGTGCCAAGAACTGACCGAGTCCTTCTTCAGAGCCTCAAAATACAGCATGGCAATTCCTTTCCTCAATCCTATCCATGATTCAGTTGTACCATTATGCTGCTCTAAGTCCGTATTCAGGTTAAATTGCTAGTGGGTGTTTATCACTTTACTCATCATTTGTCTCAGCGTGGGGAGCTCTTTATTGAAAGAGTCAACATGAAAAGTAACTCTCACAGCTGGAGAAGTTGAAAAATATGTGATGAGATAATCAGACTAATTGGCCGGGTCTGGTAATCAGTAGGTAACCCAATAATTTTGACTCAGACAACAAACAAGAAATTGAGTAGAGTGGGTTGATTTTTCCAGCTAAGAAGAAAACATTCCTTTAAGATGGGGAGACTGTTCTGGCTAGGGATACTAGGATATTTTAATTTCTTAGTATTACATATTGATTGTACTTACAGACTGTGAAACTACGTGCAGATGGTTGGCTGAATAAGAATTGCCATATGTTTATGATTCAGGCTAAGGTGGCAAAAACCTAGAGGGAAAACTTGAGATTATGTATGAAACGACCCGATAGTGGACGTCTCTTTTTAATACAATAAGAATGTGAATACATTGGCACTACTATCAATTGCAAAATGAAAGCAGTAATCTTAATGAACTCCCTCTCTTCCCCCTCTAAGACTATGAATCAGACACTCTGGGGTGGGGTCCAGAAATCTGCTGTAGCAAGTCCATAGGTGATACTGATGCACACTAATGTTTGAGAACCACTGCTCCACAGCCTCACCAGAGTGTGGTCTGCTGACAAGCACTCTGGGAGTCATTAAAAACTTGTGAGGAATGGAGAATCTGGAGCCTGCCCTCGTGTGTGTGTGTGTGTGTGTGTGTGTGTGTGTTGAATTTTTCTCTTTCTTTTTCTTCTTTTATTTTTTCCAGTGTTCCAAAATTCATTGTTTATGTACCACACCGAGTGTTCCATGCAATACATGCCCTCCCTCATACCTACCACCAGGTTCGCATTTTTTTTTTAAGATTTTATTTATTTATTTGACAGAGAGATCACAAACAGAGAGGCAGGCAGAGAGAGAGGAGGAAGCAGGCTCCCTGCTGAGCAGAGAGCCCAGTGCGGGACTTGATCCCAGGACCCTGAGATCATGACTTGAGCCAAAGGCAGCAGCTTAACCCACTGAGCTACCCAGGCGCCCCACATTTTTTTTTTAAATTTATTTATTTGACAGAGATCACAAGGAGGCAGAGAGGCAGGCAGAGAGAGAGCGCGGGAAGCAGGCTCTCTGCTGAGCAGAGAACCTGACACGGGGCTTGATTCCAGGACCCTGAGATCATGACTTGAGCAGAAGGCAGTGGCTCAACCCACTGAGCCACCCAGGAGCCTGCCAGGTTCGCATTTTCGACCAAAGCCCCAGGTGACTAGGTTGCCCCATAAGATTTGCGAAGCTCTGGTCATCATCCCTACCTCCTCAAGTCTGATTGACAGCTCATCTAGCTTCAGCTCCTTCCACTCCCATGAAATTGCTCTCAGTGCTATCCATGACTTCTAATCAGGGCATTCAATGGCTTTTTCCTCCATCAGTCTTTACATTTTGTCTTTCTGCTGCATTACACAGAACTGCCTATTCTATCCTTTAGATTATGGTACAGCCTATTCTCCTAAAACTTTGACAGTAGCCTCTATGGTTCCTTTATAGGCTATTTCCCTTTTTGAGCCTTCTAAGTATTGGCAACTCCTCCCATCCTGCCCATCAACCAAGATTCTGTCCTCAGCTCACAGTTCTCATTCTGTACATTCTTTCTTGGTCATCTTAGCTCATACATTGCTGGCATCCAAATCTAATTCTGGGCCATTCTTCAGTGTCTAATTGCTGTTAGACGTTTTTACTTGTATGTCTTGCAGCTACTGTAAATTCAACACTCAAAAATGAACTCATCTTGGAGTTCAACTTCCTCCTCCTTTTAAAGTGTCACTTTTAGTTGGTGTCACCACAATCTAGTGACTACTAAACCTAGAAGCTTGGAATTTATCCATGATTCTTTTCTTTACTCTCTAATAGAGTGCTGATTGCCATCCAATATCTTCTCCTCTTCCCCCTTTTATTTATTTATTTTTAAAGATTTTGTTTATTTATTTGAGAGAGAGAGAGAGAGAGAGGATGAGCAGGGGTGAGGAGCAGAGGGAGAGGGAGAAGCAGACCACCCACTGAGCAGAGAGCCCAACATGGGACTCAATCCCAGGACCCTGGATCATGACCTGAGCTGAAGGCAGATGATTCACTGATGGAACCACCCAGTTGCCTCTACTCTTCCCTTCTTTAATGAAGAACAGAAGTGTTTATTCTGGTACTTGGAATAAAGATTATGTTTCCCCGCCTTACCTTTCCCAGCAGATACACCTAGAAACATGTCTGAGCTTTGGTTACTGAAATGTAGCCAAATGTAGGCAGAAGTCTTCTATAAAGTCTTCTGTAAAGATAGGAAGCAGGCACAGATTTGCCCTTCCTCCATTATTCTACCTGTAACATGGAGATGATGATTCAGGCTCCAGCAGCCATGTTTGATGATGAGGAATAAGGTCTACATCAGGGATGGCAGAGTGGAGTAATGGAAGGGGCTGGGCTCCTGATGAAAGTGAGCCAGTCCCAGGCTAAATTGTATCATATGGAACATAAGTATACTTTCCTCTTTAGAAGTACTTATTTTTAGGTCTCTGTTTTGACAGCTGAACTTTATTTTCAGTGACATATAACCCATATCCAGTTATCTCAAAGACTTGACAATTTTACCTCAAAATGTGTTCTTTTTTTCTTAAGATTTTTATTTATTTGAGAGAGAAAGAGAGAGGGAGGGAGAGGGAAAGGGAGAAGAAGACGCCCTGCTGAGCAGAGAGCCTGATATGGGACCCAATCCCAGGACCCTGAAATCATGACCTGAGCTGAAGAAGACACTTAACCAACTGAGCCACCCAGACACCCTTCTCAAAATATGTTCTAAATCTGTTTCTCTCTACCTTGTAAACCAGCACTTATTTAGGCCTGAATCATTTCTAACACAAACTACTAAAATAATTCTTGTGCTTAGACCTCTAGTTCTTTATCCTTCAAATTCATTTTTCATTGATGTGAATAATCTAATTTACATAAAAATCTCATTTTGCCTTCCTTTGCTTATAGCTCTATTGACAATCCCCCTTTTCCAGTAGAATAGCTTTCCAGCTTATTTTCTATTCCCTGTGCATTATTATATGCCCAGACATATGAATGTCTTACAGTTCTCAGAATAGCTCTTGATTTTTCATAGATCCATGCTGTTGCTTTCATTCTGGAATGCCCTGTCTCACTTCTAATTGGAAGGCCCATTTTTAGTTTTCTTTCAAGATGTGGCTCAGGGTTCTCATCCCCTAGTCTATGGATGACATTTTAGTTGTGCATTCCACGAGACAAAAAGTAAGAGCATGCAACTGAAATTTAGGTATGTTAATTTACATATTCAAAAAGATGTATACACACACACACACACACACACACAAATATCAAAATCTTCATAAAAATAGAAGTGAACATAGTTAGAAGTTTTCAAGTTTTATCTTCACCCCCCTGGACTGGCTTATTTCTCCTGGAGTAAGAGCACTGAATTTGGGAGATCAATTTCTCTACTCTGCAATCTTTTGTCTGAGGACCCCCCACCAAAGCAGAATTGATCACACCCTCTTTCACACCTCCATAGTCTTATACTGTTTATTGATGTGTTTCTCCTATTTCATGAGATGATTATTTAAGCAGGGACTGTATATTAGACATTTTTATATGACTACTACCTATCATTTGGCCACTATTTTATTTTTTAATTCGTTCAATCAAATGACAGTCAACATTTATTGAATATCACCTGTATACTAAGCATTGTTCTAGGTGCTAGGGACTTACAACGAGTTAATCAAAGTTTCTGACCCCATTTAGCTAATGTAGTGGGACATGGGGAAGGAACATAGAGAATAAATAAATAAATAAATAAATAAAATGCTAGGTGTGATAAGTTCACTAAAGAAAAACAGTAATAGTGACATCTTTGGAAAGAGATACTAGCTGAAGTCCTGAACAATTGTCATTTCTGTGAACCTAACCACTGAGACATCAAACAACATGTGGTTCTCTTCACACAGTTCCTTTAGCCCTCCTTTATTTCCCAGCAGGAAGTATGGATCCTTATCAGTATGATAAAGGGCTTAGAGAGGAAAGTTTGTAAAGCACCAAGTTCTCCTTCCCCTATTGCTTTGCCACTTCTATTAGAAAACTGGAGCAGGGGATGCCTGGGTAGCTCAGTCAGTTAAGCATCTGCCTTCAGCTCAGATCATGATCCCAGGGTCACGCAATCAAGTCCTGCATTGGGCTCCTTGCTCAATGGGGAGCCTGCTTCTTTCTCTCTGCCTGCCACTCTGCCTGCCTGTGCTCTCTCTCTGTGTCAAATTAAACAAAACAAAACAAAACAAAACAAACCTGGGACAGAAAAGCAAGGGAAGCAAGGGCAAAAATGAACTATTGGGACTTCATCAAGATCAAAAGCTTTTGCACAGCAAAGGAAACAGTCAAAAAAAACTAAAAGACAACTGACAGAATGGGAGAAGATGTTCGCAAATGATGTATCAGATAAAGGGCTAGTATCCAAAATCTATAAAGAACTTACCAAAATCAACACTCAAAGAACAAATAATCCAATCAAGAAACAGGCAGAAGACATGAACAGACATTTCTGCAAAGAAGACAGCCAAATGGCCAAAAAACCACATAAAAAAGTGCTCAACATTACTCACCATCAGGGAAATACAAATCAAAACCACAGTGAGATACCACCTCACACCAGTCAGAATGGCTAAAATTAAAAAGTCAGGAAACAACAGATATTGGTTAGGACGCAGAGAAAGGAGAACCCTCTTACACTTTTGGTGGGAATGCAAGCTGGTGCAGCCAGTCTGGAAAACATGCATGGAAGTTCCTCAAAAAGTTGAAAATAGAGCTACCCTACAACCCAGCAATTGCACTACTAGGTAGTTACCCTAAAGATACAAATGTAGTGATTCGAAGGAGGACATGCACCCAGATGCTTATAGCAGCAATATCCACAATAGGCAAACTATGGAAAGAGCCTAGGCATCCATACACAAACAAATGGATAAAGAAGAGGTAGTATACAATGGAATACTATGCAACCATCAAAACCCCCCAAATCTTGCCATTTGCAATGATGTGGATGAAACTAGAGAGTATTAATGCTATGTGAAATAAGTCACTTAGAGAAAGATCATTATCATATGATCTCACTGATATGAGAAATTTGAGAGGCAGGGCCAGAGGGTTATGAGAGGTAGGGAGGGAAAAAATGAAACAAGATGGGACCAGGAGGGAGACAAACCGAGACTCCTAATCTCATGAAACAAACTGAGGGTTGCTGGGGGATGGGAGAGAGGGAAAGGGTGGCTGGATGATGGACATTGGGGAAGGTATGTGCTATGATGAGTGCTATGAAATGTATAAACCTGATGATCTACAGACCTGTACCCCTGGGACCAATAATACATTATATGTTAATATAAAAATAATTAATTAGTAAATAAATAAAAATAAATATTTTTTTTAAAAAAGAAAGAAAATTGGCCCAGGATGCCTGGGTGGTTCAGTCATTAAGCAGCTGCCTTTGGCTCAGGTCGTGATCCCTGGATCCTGGGACGGAGTTCTGCATCAGAATTCCTGCTCAGTCAGGAGTCTGCTTCTCCCACTGCCTGCTTCTCCTTCTGCCTCCCTCTCCCCTTGCTTGTGTGTTCTCTCTTTCTTTCAATTGATCTTTCTTACAAATAAATATATCTTTGAGAAAACTGGAGTTCTTTAATTCCACAATTGCCTACATAAATCAATTACTTGGGCTTATCCAGCTCTACTGCTAAGTCCCTTTAGCTTACTTTCTGACTCTGCTCCTCTAATGTTTGTTCGGGACCTAACCCTATGTGTGAATTCTCCTCCCTAATACCTCATCCCTATTTAGTTGACCTGTTGCATTTAAAAGGCCCCCTTAGGTTCTATCCATCCCTAGACAAGTTCCTTTCCTGTGTCCTTTGATTGTAGATAAATTCCCTTTGTCTTCAAACCTGCCCACAGAGATTCGGCCAATCTTTTGGCATTTTCTTCAGGGATATCATTTGTAGCCTAATGCAGCCAGGTGCATCTCATCACCAGAGAAGAGGTCAGTATGTCCTTGCTTCCCTGTGGTTACTTTTAGTCCACTCTCCCATGGTGACGTCTTCATTAAGTTTCTTCCATTTGATCATGCTGCCTACCTTCTTTCTTTCCTTGTTATAGAAATCTCATATTCTGGAAAACTTTCACCTCTGTATTCAATGTGTGAATTACAGTTGTCATTTACTTACTTATTCATGTTTTTTTCAACTCGACATTTCTTGTGATTTAGTCCTCTATAAGATTCAGCCATTGTGGGCACCTGGGTGGCTCAGTGGGTTAAGCCGCTGCCTTTGGCTCAGGTCATGATCTCAGGGTCCTGGGATTGAGCATCGGGTGCTCTGCTCAGCAGGGAGCCTGCTTCCTTCTCTCTCTCTCTCTGCCTCTCCATCTACTTGTGATCTCTGTCTGTCAAATGAATAAATAAAATCTTAAAAAAAAAAAAAGATTCAGCCATTGTGGTTGAGGCTTTGTACTAAATACCCTGGTGCCTGCCTTTAGTTTTTTTCAATTCTTGCTACCTCACTAAAAATGGCCCCACACTCCTGATCTTGAGCTCAAAATCCCTAATGTGATTACAAATTTGCGTCTTTCTTTTCCTTCTGTTTCATTCGCATGGTCTGCAGGCTCTCCACTCCTCTTCCTCCAAGGCTGCTCTAGCTTCTAGCTCCTTTTCCAGCCTATAACACATGGTAGTGTAAGGGTCTATTTAGCCAGAGTGATTCCATCTGGTTAAACAGTGATTTTGTTTATGCAGTAAAACTTAAACTGACCCTACCCCCCCCCCCCCCCCCCGGGGAACTTACTTAAAAGCAAGTCTGGGAAGCCAGTCCCAGGTAACAAAGCCCAAATGCAAGGGTGGGTCAGGTCAGATGGAGATAACGGCCCCAATGCAGGGATGAGTCAGGTCAGGTCAGGTGGAGGATGCTCCAATCAGTGGAATATACATACTCTCTCCCTAGCTACCAAGGAGTATGGGCCCCACCCTTTGGGCACCATTTGGGCGCTAATTCTGACCAAGGTGATAGTTCAATTAGCTACTGTGGGGTGAATTGTAATTCAACTGGCCACCCGTGTGGGACCTAGCATGACTGTGCAGCTTTCTCTGTGTGTTACAATCTCATTGGCCACCTGTGTGTGGCCAGTCCCAACCACACGGCTTTTGCTCTATCAAAGTTAGTCTGTAAGGCAGGGAGGGGTCGCCTCTTTGTAAGAGACGGCCCTGGCAGGTCAGTTTGATTCTCGATGCTTGGCAGGAAATATAGCTTTGCTTGACCTTCACTTTGTATCAGTTTCGTTCCTTTGACCATGGACTCAACAGTAAGTTGTTTCGGTTATGCAACTGCTACCATCATAGAATCTCTTGCCTCCTGCACTTTGCAAATGTCAAATTAATTTTTCTTCTGTTTTCTAATGGGTCACTTGCAGTGGATGACTTCCTCTTTAATATGTATTTTATCACCCTCCTCTTTTGTTCCTGTTTCTCAGGAGGAAGGGCTTGTCTTCTTGCCTGTGGAAATAGTGAACCTGGTTTTAGGTCTCCTGCCTCACCGTGGTGTCATGGCGTCATAGAGAAGGGATGGCCTTGAGCCCAATATTCACAGGGGCTAGAATTTCAGGCCTGTTGTGGACCTAGATGTATGTCCTAGGGCAACTTATTTAACCTCCTTGCACCCTAGATTTTTGTCATGAATGGAAAATAATAATACCTTTTTCACAGTGTTGATGTGGGAACTAAATAATTAAACATAAATGTGTCCTGCATAGTGTTGGGCCAAAGTAAACATGGGATAAATGTTAGTTTATTCCTTTCCTCTAGGGCTGCATTAAGAATTTTTACCCTTTTACTTTTTACAGAAGTTCTCTCCTTCCTTTTCCTTTATGGATACATGTGCTTACACTTACCCTACTTCAGACAAGTTTTCCTCCATCACAGAGTAGTAAATCCTGTGGTTCCATGCCTCCCTGATCTCAAAGTCACATCTGGTACTATTGACTATAATTTTTTTCCTTGAAATGGTCATTTCCTTGGGTTTCTAGAATTAAGTTGCTATCCTACCTTTAATGACTTCTTATTTCTTCCCTTCTCTGGTTTTTTTCCTGCTGTGCCTAACAAAAAAATACTTCCCGAAGATCAGACACTTTGCTCTCTACAGTTTTTACCTCCAATATCCTGGTTCCCTCCCATGGCCACAACTCTCACATCTAAAATGATTTTTTCTACCAAATCTCCCTGAAGATTCAATCCCAGATTTTCACCTGCTTCTCTTCAACTGCATGGTCTGGAAATACCTCAATATTCAAAAATTGAAACTCTTCCTCTTAATATCTTTCCCCCAAAGGGGACATTATTTTCTCAGTTATCTCTTTAAGTAAACTCAGTGCCCTACATGGGGCTTGAACTCACAACCCTGAGATCAAGATGTCACGTGTTCTACTGAGCCAGCCAGGTGCCCCTTCTCAGTTATCTTTTATATCTTCTCAGTCTTGCCTCACATCTAATCAGTTGCCAAGACCCATCAATTGTACAATCACAAGTTTATGTTTCTCTTCAAAAAAGTATTATTCTTAGTGCCTTCACTCTACTTCAGACTTGCACCACCTCTCATCTGCACCTTAGAAGTACATTCCTCACCAGTTTCCCATCTTATGTCTCTTTCTTCCCAATCTGTACCAGATCCACCTAGAGACATTTCCCACTTCAAACTCTTTGGAGGCTCCCATTGTCTTTCAGCATCCTAAGCTTTTAATAATGTCCTAGCCCATTATCACTATTTAATCTACTTAACACAAATTTACTCCTAATGACCTTCATGTCCACCAGACTGGAGTATTTGTCCTTCTTGGAACATGCCCGGCCTCTTTCTGCCTTCATTAATATATTTATGGTGCTGCTTTGCTCTGGTTCTCCTTTCACAGGTTGAAATCCTAACCCGCTCTCAAGGCTCATCTGAAGTCTTTCCTCCTCTGTGAAACCATTTATATTCCTCATCTGCACTTCTCTCAACTTCAAAAAAAATATATTATTTGGGGAACATAATTCTTCCTATTATAGCTATTTGTGTACTTGTCTACTAGACTACATTGTATGTTGTCTAAGAGCAAAGATAGTGTTTTATTCATTTTTTTCTCCCATTTTGTGCTTATCTCATTATCCTGCTAGTAGTATTTATATCACAGATATTTGTTGAATTGACATAAAATGGAAGTATGAGCTGATTTATTATGTGCAAATCAAAACTCTGATTTAGTAAAAAATGACAGAACAGATTATTGATTATGAGCTATTTTTTCCCTATATAAACAATGTGGAGACTCATAAAAAATAGTCTGTGAGGGTGCCTGGGTGGCTCAGTGGGTTAAGCCACTGCCTTCAGCTCGGATCATGATCTCAGGGTCCTGGGATCGAGTCCCACATTGGGCTCTCTGCTCAGCAAGGAGCCTGCTTCCTCCTCTCTCTCTCTCTGCCTGCCTCTCTGCCTACTTGTGATCTCTGTCTGTCAAATAAATAAATAAATAATCTTTTAAAAAAAAATAGTCTGTGAACACAAAAAGGGAAGTAGCTGTCCAAGAGTAGACAATCAGGTACATCCACTAGGGCAAGGGAGACTATTTAGGACTTGGTTTCTAAAAAACAGTCACAAGAGGAAAAAAAAAAAAATCACTCCATTTGATAAATTGCCTCCATCTTTGTGGAGAGTTCAGTTTAGCTTTTGAAAGACAACAATTTCTTGTTTGGGCACTTGTGGTCATTTTTAGGGTGGATTATAGTCATAAAAATAGTAACCTTTAAAGTCTGTGCTAGTGAAACACACAAAGGTTAAACAATTAAATGGCATTACTCTTTGGCCCTCAAAGAATCTGGTGGTGTGTGTCACATGTTTGGCCCTCAATTCATTTATTTTTCCAATGTCACCACCTGGAGAGGCCCTCCTTTAACCCCTTTACCAAATTAGCTTGTCTCTGTCATGTGACTATCTGCTCCTTTACCTTTCTTTGTTTTTTCTTCAGAGTACTTACATCAACCATCTGTGTCCATTGGAATGTAATCACCCTGGGGGCAGGGACATTGTTAATCTGTTCCTGGCAGTAGCTCCACTCAATTCTAGAAAGACCTGCTACATGGTGAGAACTCGGTTCCCAAATAGTTTTCAGAGAATTAAAATGCCAAAAATAATCAACTCATTCATAACATGTTTGTTACAACTCCCAGTTGTTCGATAGGATATTATTTTATTTGGTACCCCTTAGGTTTTGCTCACAAGGGCAAGACAATTGTAAAAGCTCCTTAATCCTTTCCAGAAATCCTCTTATGTAAATTGACCAAACTACTCTTTCCTTTCTCTTTCCATGATTTACCCTGCTTATTCTTTGAGGGAAGCTGGCTTCAATTTTCCCAGTAAGTGAAAATGGGTTTCTAATTCAGGCTTTCACTCTTTATCCTTCCTTTTAATTCACGGTCATTCTTGTTCCTAGCTGGTCTCTGTTGACCTACTCAGAATCATTACTGGGAACCAGAAGATGGTATGTAATTGAATTGGTATCGCTGCTGTCACCATCAATTTGTGTAGGAAAAAAGGCTGAGGAAACACAAAGGCACAAACTATAATTGAATTTGGTTACTCCAAAGGTAAAACACAGTTGCAATTTTCAGAGAGCATGGCAGGTCAGATGGTGAATGGTAAGGGGCTGAGTGAGATGGATTATCCCTAGAGGATATGAAAACCAAAAAGATGGACTTGGGCCAAAAGGGATGGTCAGAAGTCACTAAACCCACAGCCTTCTTGAGGTCACTTCTTTTCCAGGCATTGAAAGACCCGCGGATCCCCTTACCCAAGAATCCAACACTGCCACTGGATGCAATCAGCAAGAGGTTCTTTATTGTTAAGCAGGCGCCTGCGGGTGGTCAGTGCGCGCCTGCGGGTGGTCAGCAGCTCCTGCTAGCTGAGCACACCCAGCTGGGGTGGTGCCGGGTTTTTATAGACAGGTACAAACAAGTTTTGGGTGGGGCGCAACTGATTGGTTGACAGTTAGAACTTTTGAAAAAGGCCTTAGTGGAGTTTGCTGATTGGCTTTGGGGACCCGCGCGCGCGAAGAGAGAGGTGGGAAGGGGGAACAAGCTGATTGGTTCTGAGGGCCCACGCGCGGGAGGAGAGAGGCAGGGAGGGGGAACAAGAAGGGGGAAGGTAGGAGTGCCATCATGGCGTCTTCTATTATTTCTATAAGCCAAGCAGTTACAGAAGGGCAAAAGAGCAATTAATAAGCAATTAATAACCTAATTTACGCCTAAAAGCCAGCGGTTCACAGAAAAGCAAACAAGCGGTTAGTTATCCTTTCTGTCTACTAAGGGAGGGGTCTTTCAGCATCAAGTACAATGAATTGGATTGTGAGGTGAACAGGAGCTCAGGAGAAGTGGGTTCTAGTTCTAGTTTCACCAGTAAAGGTAAAACAATCAGCACGGTTATTTAATTGCCCTGGGGTATCATCTCGCTTATAAAATTGAGACAACAATGTAATTCCTGCCTCTCAAGTCTGCTAAGAGGATGAAATGACATGGTATCTTTGATTGCTTTTGAATAGTGCTTCATGCTGTTTGGAAGCTAAGTCTTATTATTATTACATGATCAATGCCTTATTTCTACAATGACTAATCATTCCAGTTAGCTTTTTATCCCTTACAGAAAGCATACCACAGAGAATTGGCTTGCTCAAATTATATTTATTTAACTTCCAACCTCCTATGAATATGTATTATCATGGCTGGGAATTTAACAGTCTGTAAGCCAGGACATATGAAAGTGATATCTGCCTGCATCCTTACATTTCAGCACTTCCCCTGTCACAGTGAGAAGTGATGTTTGCTTTGATAATATTTTATCAATGTCATCCACTTACTCTGTTGCCTGAGCAATTATTTTTGTGATCTTGTTACAAATACTACCTTTGAGGGGATCATGTGACTAGACTCACTATTGATCATCAGATGTCTTCTATCCCTCTTTCTTCCACCCAGAATCTTCCCCCATCACTGTTTTTACTTCTTCGCACCTTAGTGCATATAGTCCTAGTCGAGAACTCGTTAATGTTTTAGTCTAATTTTGACCTCCATTAGTTAGTTAACAGATAGACTGCGAACTGCTCAGGTTTTGTCCCCTATTTCATACGTTTCCAAAAGTGTTGGAAAGGTACTAACAGACTAAAGTTTATTTCCTTTTGTTTCACCTCTTGCCCTCCAAAATATTGGCAGCTAGACATATACGTTTTGAAATCCTAATGAAGGTCTGCAAATGGATCATCTATTAAGGACAGGATCACCATACAACCCAGTATGCCTAGGGGGTTCTGGTTTATACTTGGTACCTAGGAATAATTATTAATAGTAATCCCTGTCACTCACAAACATTTCTCATTTGAGATAATATGACCACCCTTTTGGAGATGATATTTTCAAATTACCTTCCACTTGCTAGAACCATGGGTTATCACAATCAGAAGTGTCTTTAGAGTTATCTGTCATTCTTTAACCACAGGGACACTAAGAGGAAAACTTCAATAGTTTGGGTCAACTCAATAAGCTAGTTTTGCTGCAAACTAGCTGTGTGACTTTTGACAAACCAAATTATCTCTCTGACTTTGAGTTTTGGTTCTTTCATAGCATTGTCCTAGTGATAGCATTGGCCTTGAGCCTATGTGGTCGGTCCATCTCTGTGTTTGTGTGTCTCTCTGTGTCTCTTTGTCTTTATTGATATTTTCTGGTTAATGCATAGTATTTTAAAATTGAAACATTATGAACCATAGGAAAAGTGCTCCCACAACTTTATTCTCCAGATATAACCAATATTAGATATATTTGACCTACATTCTTAAACTTTTTTTTCTTTTGCCAAAGATCTAAGGAAAGTTGTCTTACAGAAGAGTTATAGAAATATTTATAAAGACAACAGGAGTCATATCAAGTGTCTTGAGGCTGATGACTCTTTAAACTGATTTTTCTAGAAATCATTTCTATGTAGGTCTCATGAAATAGTAGGGGGGTAAGGGCAGCTTTTTATCTCCTCTTTATGCCTCCCTGGCTTTGCTTCGGGACCTGTCATTTGATTGTGCAAAAGCCCACAATGATGAAGTGTAGTGTGCTCTATTTTGGCTGATTCAACATGGTATGAATTATCTGCTGGTTGTATTGTAACTCCTGGACTGGAACACTAATGGTCCTCTTTGGCTTCTTTGGCTGTATTTAGTTGCAGTGATTTGCCTGAATTGATCAGTGGTGACAGGGGCAGATGTCCTGAGAGCCCTCATTCCCCAGGATGAAATGTCCTGGTGGACAGATTCTCTACTGTACATAGAGCGTGGTTTGGTTTCAAAAAGCACATGTCTAAAATTAAATTCTGGGCTTTGGGTTCTAAAGAAATGAATGCCCTCAAACTAATGAACAAATCTGGGCCCTACACTTACCTACGTAGCTTTTGCCATTTACTAATGTGAGAGTAGGGAAAGAGATATGGTGGAAAAACGAATATAATAATGCTGTCATACTTGTTGCAGTAGCTGCAAGAAACTCATAGGGCCACAAAAGCATTTTGAATGTAAAGGGTTACTCAAATGTTAAGCATAATTAAGTTTATTATACTTGATTTGTGGTCTTTCGGTGGATATTCTGGATACTTCTGGTATCCTATTTTGCCTAAACAAAGTGAGTTTATTACAGTTTGTGCCATTTTGTCTCCATTGGGTGGATACATGGAAGGTATACCTCACAGCTCTAGGATATCCCAGGGGGAGGAATTTTAATACTGGTCCCTCCAGTTTTATGATCAGACAAGCATTTGGTCTGGTGTAGAAAATGTTTCAGCTCTTGCATTTAATAATCAGGTAGTAAAGTTATGCCACTTAATTCTTTATCAAATGGATAAATACCCGTAAATTGTTTCTCAAATTAAATTAATGCAAAAGAAGGCTTCTTGCCACTCAACTACTTTCTTCTCATCTTGCAGTTTCTTAATTCCACATTTTCTACTGCTGAGGGCTCCCCCGCTCCTGGGGTGCCTGACCTCTAGTCTTTTGGAAGCCTACCTGTATTCTGAGCTTTACTGTCAGGGACCTGATGCCATTTTTTTGCTGGCACTATCTTTTGAGCTCCTCAAAAGTACGTTATTAATGCTAGCAATAAAAAATACTTTCATGCAAAGCACATTTCTGGAACCTGGTAACAGTACAAAATCAAACCCCAAAAACAACAGACTGATAATATTTCTGTGATTATCCAGTTCCACCTGGCTTGGCTTTGATAATCCCCAGTGATAACAACAGTAGAAGCTGGAGGTGTTTGAGACAATCTCAGCGCATAGGATTACCCCGGCTAGTCTCAGTCCAGCTCCTTCTGCTAATCAAACCAGTGATGCAATCTTAGACCATTTTCCAGGAGCCACTTCTCTCTCCAGAGAGACAGAATACATTTAGTGCTTCTTACCCTGCCCTAGGTCCATGACTCCCTACCTTCTGAACAGTCACTGCTGCTAAGGAGCCCAGTGACCCTGTGGCATTCAGCCTCAACCCTGTAGTCTATTCCATCTTTGGTCTTTTTTTTGTTTTTCTTCTCTTTGCTGAATTGAATTGCAAATCCAGGCATGCCTCAGTGAAAGCACTTATATTTCTGATTTGCTTCCTGACTCCCCTCCTCCTCAGGGACAGCAAAAACCCTGAGGAAATGTAGTCAGCCTCAGTTAAGTCAAACCTCTGATCAGATTAGCTCCCTGTTTAATAAGACCAAGGTAGGCATTCCAGCTGCGCTCCATTCCATCTCACACAAGCAGAAGGATCAATGGCAGAAGACCCTAGTTTATGAATGTAACTTTGGGCCCTGTTTCTCTTGTTTTATCATGAGGTTTAGACCATAAGGTATATTGTGGGTTTCACTGGGGAGATTTAAAACATAAGAAGAAAGAACTGGAAATATTTATCTAGGGAATGTGACAAAAATGTGGACTATTAAAATGTGGGTCCTATTTACTCTTTTTAAACATTTAACCCTAACAGAACATGATTCTTTTGATAGCATTAAGTCATAGTATTTCCACATCTTCAGCCCTCTGGCTTCCTTTCCTAATATGTAAAACATATTGGGATAACACAAGATAATTCTCAAAGTCCCTCTCTGTTTCAACACTCATAAAATCCTTGGACCCTAAATGGCTTTTATGGGCAAGATATTTTGAGGAAAGAATGAGGAGACCATAAGTAACATTACTCATTCATTCAACTACCCATACATTTGGCCAACATCTCATTCAGTACTCAGGTGAGGAAGCATGGTGTTTGACTCTAAAGAACTCCATTTAGTGGGGGAGATAGGGCCATAAGGAATCATCATAATCCAGTGTGGTCAGTACATTATCAAGACCGAACAGGGTATTCTGGGTATACAGAAGAGAGACTGTAATATCTATTACAGAAAGAAAAGTTGCCATGCCCTATTTACAAGCTCAGAAGAACCATAGGTGTCCCCACTTTTCTTAGCTCTCTCTTGGAGCTCTCATTGTTCGTTCTCCAGGCCTGCTCTGAGTCTTAACCCAGAGCCTACATTATAATCCTTTTGCCTTACAGAAGGATAATAAATCACATAAATGATTTTAGACACCTTAAAATTTATGTTTACCCATAGCGGGCCCTATGAGATCTCAGAAAAGAGCCTGCTGAATCTGTCCTGGGTTACCTCCCAACCCAAATACATCATCAACAATGGCAGCTGGCCCAACCAAACTGATGTAGCTGGTTATCTATCTTACAAAAGAACAGGAAACCAGTAATATTTTAACATGTTACAATATCTGTTTTTGAAAACATACCAAAAACTATGACAGGTGGATTTGTTTCTAAATGCTTTGTTCTTCAATTTTGTAAGTTCATGTCAAGTGCTACATTCATCCTCAGGTGTAGTGCTAAGCCTTTTCTCTTTTGAGGGCAGTGTCCTTGTGCAGTAGAAAAAAAATACCATATCATTAGGAGGGAGAGCTGGGGTTTAGTTTTGTCTCTGTCATTAACTAGCAAGGTGACCTAAGTCAGAGTATGTAAACTCAATCTTTTCTATGAAATGAAGTGGTTGGGTGAAATGATCCCCAAGTTTTCTTTCAGCTTTGAAAGAATAGTCTCCATTTCACTATGAGTCTCTGATAGTCTCTGATCCTGAGGCTGTTCACTGAATGTGCGTAGTCAGCAACACAGGCTCAAAGCATAAGAAATGAGCATGGGTTCTCTGGGAAGCAGGCTCTGAGGTGGTTATTAGGGAATGGTTATTAGGGAATGCTCTTGGGATGAATCCCTAGAGAAGGGACAGAAGGGAAGCAGTACTGAGCAGTGGGACAAGTAGAGCTTTGATGCCGCCTCAGTGGAAAACACAGATGGGATAATTCTTCAGAGCCGTCTTGAGTTGGAGAAGAGAGTTGGGCCTTTGATACCCTTGTGTTGAGGAGTTGTTGGTGCAGCCTGTGGTGAAGCAACTCTCTTGAGCCTAAATAATCTCCCGAAACAAGCAATAATTGAGCGCTTTCTGCCAGCAGCACTCCTGGTAGCTAGAAGAGTGAGTCCTTTGCTCCTAAAGGGGATGGTACATCACAGCATCCACCCAGGGTATCTGTGTGCTTCCACTCTCGTGAGCATCTGTGGAATATATGCAAAAACACCTAACACAGTAACTAGGCTCAACAGATGTTCATTCATCCATTCATCCATCCATTCTTTTATTCTTTTTTTCCCAGAGGTTACAGGAGAGAATCAGCTGGTGATTTCTCCTTTCATTAGCAAGAAAGGATTCCTATTTAAGGAAGAAGATTGGATCTATTAATTTTCTTCTAATCTGAAGCTGCCTCTGTTCTATGATTCTATACTAATTAGCAATAACAAATAGTAATTATTGCTCCATGGTTTACAGTGTTTTGAAATATGCTATTTCATGGGATCCTCACAACTAACTTGTGTGACAAACTAAGCCAGTATTAAGGGTCTCACTGTAGAGATGAAGAAACTGAGGATAGATCTGGTAATTTGTCCAAAACCAGGATGAGATGAAAGGAGACTTTGAATCCAGGTCTGCTGATTTCTGGTCTGGGGTTGTTTCCACAATGCCGGGGTCAGCAGGCACTCATAGGCTCTGAAGCAGCTGATATGACCTGGCTTGGGGGCAGCCCGCCTTGCTGGCACGTCTTCTCAGCTAAAACAGACCTATTAGGCAGCACCGGCTTCTAGAGTCAGTGAGTGTAGAGTCTATGGGCCCCTTCCTGGTGCTTTGGTTCCCCACACGCCAGCCCCCTATAGCTCATGGAGCCTGGGCAAAATCCGATGTATATACTGTTGGTAGACCCCTGAACTTGGTAATTTTATACACAGAGCAGCAGAGATTGTTCGCTATGACCTAGTGTGGGTTTATGGTGAAGAAATGATGATGTGACACCACCCCATAGACCAGTGCTTCTCAAACCTCAACTTGTGTTCTGATCACTTGGAGATCTTGTTAAAGTGCAGACTGTTTGAATCGGTCTGGGCTGGGGCCTGGGGTTCTTCATCTTAAGTGTGTGCCCAGGTTTTCCTCTCTCCCGGTGACAGTGAAGGAGCAGGAGGCTGGCTGAGGACAAAGCAAAAGCTGGCACCTTGCACCCCCCCCTTCACCCGCTCCCCTCCATATGTGTAGCATTCCTCAGGCACCCCTGACTGCCATAAAATGATAAATAGTTAACTTGCAGAGATCACAGTTCTGCAAGGTAGGAGTCTCCCCTGGTTTGCAAATGTCCTTGAGATTTACAACAAAGAAGTTACCTTATCAATAGCCCTAATGTCACCCTCCCCTCCATGAAAAACCAAAGGAGGCGGAGGTAGAAGGAAAAGTAAATACTTCTAAACCTAAATCTCATTAACAGAGATGCTTGATAGCAGGAATGTAACATTCCACCAGGAGACTCCCAATTGTGTTCAAACTATCAATCAATCTGCTCAGCCCCACCCGAAACTTGTTTGTATCTGTCTATAAAAATCCTGCACCAACCCAGCTCCGGACCTCTCCAGCGTTATCCGTTATCGGCAACGAGAGGCACAGAGGTCCAGGTTCGAACCTGCAATAAACGACCCTTGCTGATTGGCTTTGACTCACGTCTCTGGTGGTCTTTTAAGGTGGGTGTAATATTCAATTGGCATTTCAACAGAAACCCACAGTCTTTCATAGAAAGCTCGAGATTGGTCTCTGCTTTAAAGGCTGATCAGAGCCAGTGATTTGAAAGAAACAGGTCATAATTTTACTTATCTCTTTCACCTCTTTCTAGCCTCCATTCTTTCTAAGAAAGGAGGGAAGGAAGGAGGGTGGCAGAGAAGGGCGGGAGGAAGGAAGAAGAGAAAATCAAATTGACAATGTAAACACGTGGTCAGGATCAATTCAGCCAGAAATGCATCTGATGCTGGTAGCAGGTGCCATGACACTGAATTGGAGACTCCTCTTCTTTAGCAGAGTCAACATCATCCATTTTGTGAAAGAGAAATGGAAACCATATGGATGAAATCTGCAGACACTAAAGGGAAAGATGCTGCGGACAGCCCCTTGGGAGTAAAGGGAGCCCTTGGGGTTAGAAGCCCAGAGGAAAGCCCTGTGATTTGGTTAAACCAGCCCCATTTAATGGACTGTGGCTGGGTGTTTAAGCAACAGAATGGCCCTCCCTGCAGTCCCTAGGGTGTCATTTACTCTTTGATGGTGTCTGTCCTGTAGAATCTGCCTTCATTTCCTGGCTTTGCAGGCTGCTGGAGGGGGTGGGTGGAAGCAAATGCTTTTGAAGTGATTTCCTTGCTAAAACATTCAAATCACTTTTTCCTAAGGGGATGAAATATTTTCTGAATTTTCACTGTACAGTTTCTCCAAGCAATAGAAGGAGGGGGCAGGGGATGCAAGCTGGAAACAGCCTTAGTCAGGAATGTTCTCAGGGGTAATACCAGACAGGGTTGGGGGGAAGGGAGATTTTTCCTATAAGGCAAGAGCTCTAAAAGCAAGAAGAAGAAATATGAAAATCAGGGCCTGCTCACCACGGAAACACTGCCAGTGCAGTGGTGGACTAGGCATGTGAACGGAATATTTAAAACAGGCTTGGTCAGGGCCCTGAGAGCTATTCTGCGAAGAGCAGAGCCTCTCCAGTCCCCTCCTGTCTTCCTGACTCTCCAACCCTGTCCCAGAGCGGTAGTATTGGGTGGGGTTGAACTGATGCCAACAGCCATTGTCTGTCTGTGTTGGGGGGGGGGGGGGTCCGGGCTGCGAGCCTCTGTGTGCGCATGCATGGTGGGGGAGGGGCGATGGCTGAGGCTTTCCAGGAGCCTGTGTCTCTGGAGATTTGGGGGAGAGCTGAGTTTAGGCCCTGGCGCCAGCCTTCCAGAGGGAAATCAGAAGCATGGTGCATAATTAAGCATCGCCCCCCCTAGGGCAAATGGGGAGAGTTTGCTCTCCCTGAACATCAGTCGGCCTGCAGAGATGAAAACCAGGAGCAAACAGCAGGATTCCCTGCATCCTGGCTCAGGATTCCTGAGGCCCTTGGTGTAAAAAGAAGGTGGTACCCTGAGCTGCTGTCACAGGTGCCACCAGCTGTCAATCTGAGCATCCTGGTCTCTTTAACATGGCGTTTTTTTTTAGCCCACTTGTTTGATTTATCACAAAGAAATCATTCTATCCTTGAATATTGAAAACTGTGGCATAGAGAGACGCAGGGAGACAGAACAGGGATGTAGAACTTAAAGGAAATCTCCATGGAACTGGAAATAACTTAAAATTTAAAATAGCCAATTTTGCCAGAGCACTTGCCGTGTTTTAGTTGATTTGCATGTGTTCTTCTGTGGAGTTCTATAGCAGGCCCGAGGCAGGCACGGTGATTATCATATCACAGATGAGGAAACTAGTACTCAGAGAGGCTGTGACCTCACCAAAGTCACACAATTAATAAGTGGCAGATTTGGGACTCAGTAAGAGATATTCCACATTGTGACAGCTCTCCAAATATGAGTCGTTCCATATCTTCTCCATATGGCAACTCTACCAGCCTAGAGTTTGTTTGGGATATAGTTTGTTATTGTCTGCAGGAAATAGACTGACTCCACCCATTTTGTAATCCTGGGCCATTTCCTTGTTTGTTATCATCTCATTAGATTTATTAAAAAGACCAGAATTTCCCCTGTATGGGGTGGTTGCCTTCCCTGTCTTTCTACCCACTCTGATTTCCAGGAAACAACAGTGTGTCTGCATGCACCAGTGTTATAAAGGTGAAACCAGACTCTGGCTTTCACCTGTTCTAGTAGAAAGCAAGTGAGAGGCAATAGGGTAAATACCAGCATGGGCTTTGCAGTCAGACCTACTTGAATATTCCAGCCTGATTAAGCTTTCTAGGCCTCGGTTTGCTCATCTGTAAAACAGGAATAATAATACTTATCTCAGAGGGTATCCACGAGGATTAGAGAATGCATACGAAGTAGTCAGTAGAATGCAGTCTCAGAATGTTTGAGACTGCAATTTTTAAGTTCATAGACTTTGTAGTGGGACTCATGAAGCAAAGGTTTGACTTTGAGAGACTTTCAAGAATTCAGAGGTGATTGAAACTGCTGTTTGAATGAAAAACCTATATTTGCAACTCTGTGATTCTAAGTGTTTAGGAAATACCATAGAGCCAAGCCTTTGTTTAATGCATCAAGGCCTTCAATGGAAAAGATGCTCCGTATATTCCAGTTCAGTGGAGTAGGATGGGGAAAGTAGATGGGTAGTTGGTTGGATGCAAGTTATGGCAGGTAGGGGGATATGGTGCTGTGCCCTTTGACAACTACAACCCAATGTCTTTGGTATCCTCCTTTTTAGCTTTGCCTTAGGGACATATGTTAATATTCTTCTTTCTCATACCTTTTCCAGTACAATGTCAGCAGAGATAGATACTCTCACAATTATTGTCTTAGATATAATAAACTCTGCCTTTCTAGGGGTGTGAGAATCTTTGTTCTTAATAAAACCAAAAAGCAGTTGCCTAAATAGAACTTCCAGCTTTTCTGAGCTTTGGAGATTCCTTGAAGACTAATAATTTCTGAATTCACTGCCCTGCTCTTCTTGGCTTACATCTTTTTCTTCTTGAGAATTTACCAAGTCTACCTTCCTTACAGGTCTCATCCTATTTCTCTGCATAGACCAAGCTGTGCTTTCCTGGGTTCCCTGACCACGGCCATGGTCACAAAGAGCTGTACCTTTAGCTCAGCAGGCTTGATCCTCAGCTTTAATGGAATTCTGTCTTTCAATGACTTCTCAATCCTTTATAAATTGTCCTATAAGATCCTCGTTTCTAAAGTGGAGAAAGCAGAGAAACTCTATGTTCAGAACCTATAGGGATTTGAGATCAAGAGAGCTCTTTAGATCTGTTTACCTTGGAATTGATGACCAGTAAAACGTTTAGTTTAGATCATGATTGACTTGACGAGAAGAGCTGCCTATACCAACATGGAGGAGAGAAGCTTCAGTGAAGTGTGATATAAAAGTCATTGAGATCCCTATTAACCTTCAAGTTACTTTACTTTTATGGCATTGAAAGTGCTTTGTGATTATTGTTTATTTCCTCAAGTCCTGCATTAGAGATGCTCAATCAGATCAAACCAGATAGACCCAGAATCATTTTCTAGCTTTGTCCATTACTGGATCTGTGACCTCAGGCAAATTGCTTCAGTTTCCTCATTCTATAAAATGGCAAATATACTCCCTGTGTGATTGTGGTACAGAATAGAAATAATGGATGTAAAGTGGTTCTTGGTGCCTGATGTGTATTAGATGCACAATAAATGAGAGCTATTTATTATTTTAGTATTTATAGGCTGTTCCTCTGTTAAGCCACTCACTAAAATATGAATATGCCTCCTAGAAGGAGTAATACATTCCATTTATCAGTGTAACTAGCTTTCACCCTGGAAAACAAATAGGTTTTAAGGCACGAGAGAAGAGAAGGGTATTGAGGGCCATGGTCAAGGGAAATGGACAGCTATGGCAGGAAGGTAGAATCTAGATAGATACCGTGATGAGATTCTTGGGTAGCCAGGAAATAGCACAAGAGCCCTGGAAGCTTGGGAAGGGGTGGTGACCAAACTGGGAGTCACCCACAGATTATACTATAAACAGTCCCCTATCACTAACAATGGACTCATTGTACCCATGGTGATGGTGGTGGGAAGCGAGGTGGATCAGGCCACAGAATTCCTGGCTATAGGAAAGGTTCTTCATCACAGCTGTGACTCATGAAATCTTCCAAAAAACCCCATTATTGTCTGCTTTCTCCAGCTGCTGCAGAAGGGAGGTTGGTCAGAAACAAATTGGACATTTCTTAAAATGCTGTATGAAGACGAAAACTACACAGCACATGTATTCTTTTAGCTGGTCATTTGACCAATTGCTTGCTCATGGGAGACTGACTTTTGGAAAATTGAGCTAAAGACAGAATCTAAAGGACTCTCCTATTTCATCTGTATCAACTCTGCTTTTATCTATTTTATTTATAGAGTGGTTAAATTCTGTGAAATAATAGAAAATATATGTATTGGTCTTGATCTCCAGTTTCTAGCACAAAGCTAAAACCCTTATAATTTCCTAAGTGTTAAGAAGAGTAGGAATATTTTTCTGATATTTGGTCTTTGACTCCAGTTCCTGTTACAGAGCTTCTAAATCCCTTGGAAATTACAAATTGTCTTCTGCTCTAATGAGGTGACTCTTTGTGGGCTTCTAGATAGCTTTAGGATGGGAGCTGGTCTCCAGAATGATCAAGCCATGATTTGAAGGTTGGGACTTTCAGGTCTATTCCTCATCTACTGGGAAGAAGAGGGGCCTGGAGATTGAGATAAAGATCCTTTCTGCCTACACAATGAAGCCTCCATAAAAATTCCCAAAGTCGCCAGGTTTGGAGAGCTTCTGGGTTGATGAGCAAGTCTACAGGCCAGAAAGGTGGCACACTTCAATGGCACAGGGACAGAAGCTCCTGAGCTCAGGACCTTTCTAGACCTCACCCTATCAATCTCTTCATCTGGCTATTTACTCATATTTTTTACTATAGCCTTGATAATAAACCAGTGACTGTAGATAAGTGTTTCTCTGAGTTCTATAAGCCATTCTAGTGAATTATCAAACCCAAGGAGGGGTTATGGGAGTCCCTATTTAGAGCCAGTTGGTCAAAAGTAAGGGTGACAGCCTACAACTTGCAATTATTGTCTGAAGTTGGGGCAGTCTTGTGAGTTTGAGCCCTTCAACTGTGGGATACCTCCTGACCCCAGGTAGACAGTGTCAGAATTGAATTGAATTATAGGATACCTAACGGTGTCAGAAAATTATTTGATACATAGAAGGCCCACACCTCTGGTGGCAGAAGTATTGTATGATAATTGTGTGAGTGTAAAGGAGAAAACAGGAGTGTTTTTAATAGATTCCCTTTTCCCTGTACCTGGGACACTATATTAGGGAAGGCTTTGTGTGGTGCTTCAAATTTGGATTTTTTTTTTTTTTTCCTATACCCAACGCAGGGCTTGAACTCGCAACCCCAATATCAAGAATTGCATGCTCTACCAACTCCAGCCAGGCATCCCTGTGTGGTGCTTCAAAATTGAAGACTATGATTTCTTTTTACTGTAGTGAGGTACAAAAAAGATGTTTCACCAGAAGGGTCAACCACCATTGATATATGATACGGTTTTATGAGCTCTATTCAGAGTTCAGGCTGCTGGAAGCCCTTCATCCCCTGCCCCCTCACTTTTCCAAAACCCTGAATTTTCCATTTGGTAGCCTATCAGAAATTCTCTGGAATTGGCCTAAAATAAAGATGTGGATGACTTTCTAGTTATATGGAGCATTCATCATGGAGGGTGGGAGTAGTAAAACCTTGCTGCCTTCCTGAGTCAAAGCAAAAATATCTGGAGGATTGAGAGTTTGCTGGGCCTAGTGAGCAACTTCCTAGTGAATTATCTGTGCTCTCACTCTAGTTTCTTCCTGAGTTGGATCCACAAACAGATTTATTTGCTTCTTATGCATTTTTTTAACTGAGTGATAAATTTAAAGAGCATTTTAAAGAACACCTGCCATGTTTTATCAAGGGGCTTTGATGCCTCTTAGGAACAAACTCAATCCCAGAAAAACCTCACAAGCAAAGCAAAGGAACAGCCAAGGGAATACAACAGCCATCTGGAATGCCTGACCAAAGCAGGAGATATGCCCAGTTGTAGTACAGTAAGTGTGAAGTCTTTTTTTTTTTTTTTTTTTTAACTTGGCCTAGAATGTTGATTTAATTACATTTAAAATAAGAGAAAGAAAAAGAGTTCAGGATGCAATGTTCTCCACTTGTAATTGAGGGAAACAATCCATTTTAAGGAAACATCTGACCAAGGCCATTCAGAGAATTAACCTGATTGACCAGAGGGATACAAACAGAATTACCTAGAATATAACTTGAAGCATTAGGATTCTACAAATAATTATATTATCATTTATAGCAGTTCTTGGCATTGTTATACTTAATCCTCATCACAAACATGCCAAATGGGCATTGAACTTCCTATTAGTTAGATGAAAAGAAAGATAAAATATATCAAGTATTGACCTAAGTTTATAAAACCAAGGAATGGAAGAACTTGGATTTGAACTTAAAGCTTTTTCTCCTCTCACAATGTCACACTGACTTCTTACTTGCTTATTCTTTATTTCACACAAAGTAATTGCTGTTTTGTTATTAACCATATATTCTAATTATTCGTTCGACGTTCATTTAACCAACATTTTTTGGAAACCTCCTATTTTCCAGGGATTATAGGAGATACAACAATTCATAAGGCAAAGCCCCTCATTTCAGAGTTTACAGTCTGATAGGGAAATAATTGCAACACAAGGCAGAATGTAAAATATGCCAAGAGAGAAGTATGGGTTTCTGCTTCTCTATTCCTCCTTCCCACAGATAATCAATAATTAATCCCACTTTGTATTTTGCTCATACCTGCCTTCCAAGCACACCAAATGCTTTGCATATATTATCTTGTCAACACTCCCAGTAGTAGAACAGCTTCATAGTTCAATTCTGTACACCTATCACTTTGTAAAACTGTGTGCAGACAGCCTCACCCTTTCTCATGTCAGAGCAGTGACACGGCGAATCATGATAGCGCCAGTGATCCCAAGGATGCGGCACCAGCACCAGGGGTCACACACCTCAGTGTTACTTAGATGTACATGGGCACACAGTCCAATTTTCTTTTTATAGATTATGGACTGATAATCCAGTCAGTAGGGCACTAGTGGGGGAGAAAATGAAAAGAATGAAGAAATTTTATTCCTTTTGGACAGTTGCAGAAAGCAAACCCCAAAGGCAAGTTAAGGGGCACCAGGAGCATCTGAATGCTGAGTTCTAATGAAGGCAACCACATATGGTACCGTGTGCTTTGCTTTCATTATTTCACTTAGCCTCTGCATCTTGCAGTCCAAAAGGGTTGTACTTACCTGTGGGCAAGCACTCGTGTTATCTCCATTTCTTTATGGGTGAAGGAACTGGAACTCAGGTCGGTTCAGTGACTTGAGTTGACTTAGGCCACATAGTTAGCCTAAAATGAACAGAAGTTCAGTCACAAATCCGTTTCTTGAAAGCTCTGGTTCTAACAGCTATGTTCTCCCCCTTCTCAGCTTTGGTCGAATCAAGGAAAGCTGTATATATGGAGGTTGGATGCCTGGGAAGGCTGGGGCAAGAACAGGAAGACAGGAATTGGGAAACACTCGGGTTTAAGGTGATGTCATGTATACTCTAACAGTAAGAATGGCTGAAATGATGGAAACCTTTCTCAAGCTATCTTAAACCATAGGGGAACTTTTTGGCTCAGGGAATCAAACTATGGCACTAGTGGGAGAATGGTCCTGTGGTCTTCATCTAGAGAAGGGAAGGCCTCAGCTCTCTATCTCTGTCTCCCCATACTTGAGGTCTGATCCTCTCTTTTCATTAATACCAGCTTTCTCCATGAGGCTGCAACCATGTCTAGAAGCTGACTCAGGAGTTTATCTTTACAGCTCCATGACTTGCGAGGAAAAAGAGCTGTTCCCATTAATTTGATTTAGGAAAATTTATGACTGGTTTTGCCTACACTATTTACCTCCCTATTAGAATTTTACCCCAACCGACCAGAGGGCAGGAATGGGAGAACTGCTTCCTTTCCTAGGAGAGGAAAAAGAGATGTTTGACTCACAATAACATATACCTCCTACAAGCAGAAATCAGATCAGACATCAGAATAACAGACATCAGAAACTAACCACAGATGGAAATTACACCTTAAAATCAGGTTTTATTTTTCCTTCCTAATAAAGCTTCCTCCTTCCAGAAGATGATCCATGCCAACCCAGGATCTACAACATCATAGACTCACAGAATCCTCCTATCTCTTATCTCTCCCCATTGCATAATATGATCTATCCACATTATTCTTCCTTTGGCCACTTTTTGTATGTACCAAGCTGTTTCCTTGTTAGAGTATACTAGCTGTTCCTCTGCAATGATTTCCCCCAGATGTTCAGGTCTCAGCTCAAATGCCACCTCCTGATACAGGACATCTCAAACTACCTTTTTATTATAAGGCAACCCCTGGCGAGTTTTATCTTGTCATAAACATTACTGACCTTCTCATTCCTCTCTTTTCTCCTCTCCTCTCTTTTCTTCACTGTTTAGCTTCCCTAAAATATGAGTTCTCTGGGAGCACAGATCTTTTCTGTCATCGTGCCCATTGTAATGTTTGGCATACTGTGCAGGTCCTTAATACATATTTGTTGAATAATTGATGAATTTTAGACTTCAAAGAGACCACAGCATTTAACTTGGTGATTTGTACATAAGAGGGTCTTTAGACATGTTTCTGAAAAAATGAAAAATAGGAGAATCCAGGAAACCTATATATTTTGTTCAAATTGTGGTGGGAATTTGCTGAATTTATGTAGTATAACCAAGACTTCAGATCTTCACACCAAGGGTGAATGGCAAAGAACCACCTTTCCCTTCTGCATTCTTATTAGGTGTCTGAGCTGTGTGAATGATACTTTGGTAACGACTGGCTTCTCACTTGGCTGTTCATTTATTGAGCAATATCATATGGTACACACCAAGCCACCTGCTTTACATAGTTTAGCTCTAATTCTGAGAGTTAAAGTAGTAGGTAACTTGCCCAGGGCCCAAAGATTTATAAAAGGTAGAAATAGAAGTGTTCCAAACATGTTCTAGCACATCAAGAAGATCTCAGATTGTGTATTTGGTCAGCTCTAATGGTTAATATCTGCCACAAACCCATCTCATTTTGATCTATGCCTGGCATGTTTGTGAACAGATAAAACTCAGTTCGTGGTTGTCCCTGAGGTCTTTGTCTCTTAGGACTGGTTGAAAAGTATGCCCAGAAGCACATCATTATGTCCCTAGGACATGTTAGAGATGTAAACTCTGAGGTTTCATTCTTGATCCACTAAATCAGAAACTCTGGGGATAGGTCTAGCAATCTGTTTTAAACAAGTCCTCCAGGTGATTCTGATTCACACTCATGCTTGGGAATCGTTGCTTTAAGGGTATCTTTTGAGAAGCCAGGTAATTTCATCCGAGGGTACCTAAGTATTGACGGAGAATTCTAGAGCCCAGTACTGGGAATGAAAAATGGGGGTCGCGTGACAAACTGTCCTGGTTTGTCCAGGACCTTAGGGGTTTTTAGTTTTAAGACTTGGACAGTCTTGGGCAAACTCAGATGAGTTGGCTCCTGTATTAGTTTTTTTTTTTTTTTTTTAATTGCTACCATAACAAATTACCACAAACTTATAGCTTAAAACAACACATTTATTATCTTTTCGGTTCCATTGATCAGAACTGCAATGCGGGTCTCACTGGGCTGAAATCAGATTGTAGCAGGACTGTTTTTCTTTCTGGAGGTGTGAAAAGAATCCATTTCATTGCTTTTTCCAGTTTCTAGAGGGACCCTTCCTCTGTCTTCCAAGGCAACAATGTTGCATTTTCTGGGACCATTCTTTGCAGCCACGTGGGTCTCTGGCTATAGCCAGAAAAAGTTCTCTTGTTTTAAGAACCCATGTGATTGGGTAGGGCCTCCCTCAAGATCCTTATATTTGCCAAGTCCCTTTCATGTCAGCGAACATACTCACAGGTTCCAGGGAATAAGATTCAGACATCTTTGTGAAGCCAGTATTCTGCCTCCCACAGTTAACCATAACTGGAAGCCAAATTTTCAGAAGTAAATACAGAATTTTTAGTAAGAAAACCAGTAAAGTCCTAGGCAGAGCCAATACAAGTTGATCCCTTCACTGGAGTGAGAGTGGGCAGAGAAGAGCCATCTTCCTGTGGTGGCAGCCACATCATGAAGTGGAGAAGGAGACTCTGAACTAGGCAGAAGTCAAAAGCAGGCAGATCTGTTTTTTTGAGTCACTTGTTCTGTAATTTTTGTGGAACCTGATTCCAACTTTCTCTTTTTCATGCTTGTGACATGATCTCCCATCTGTAGACATTTTCGTGTGTGTCAAGTATAACAATACTAATTTATTATTAGTCACTAACCATGGGTAATTCACTGTTGCTTATAAAATGCTACATTAACCACTGCTACCATTTAGTTATCAAGTTTTGATGGTAGCGAAAACAAATCACAACTTTAATTGTCTGAATCTGCCTCTGTGTGTGTGACCAGCATGTGATCAGGGCCTTGCTGAGTCCTATGGAGAACCGGTAAAAGATGTTCATGGGAATGCGGCTGTCATAGTAGCTCTTGCAGGGAAGTAATGTTCCATGAGTATTTTATTGTGTATGGTATATAGGAAAGATTTGTTTGTTCTGTGTAAATATCTGCCTGTCTCTGGTTCTGCCATCTCTTTAGATGAAATGCAACCAAACAAAATGCCTTCGAGAATAGCTAGAAATGGATGCGTGGATAGAGCATTGGTTATGCCGCTGAAGTTTTGTGACTTTAATATAAACATGGGTATATGAAACCAATCAGTGTCTCCTTCATGGTGACCAGAAGGCTGGGAATGGAATGGAGTGAGGGGTTGGCCCCTGTGAAGTCATAGGTATGGTTTTACTTTACATTATGATATAGATGCTTCTCTGTAAAGGGGAGAGCACAGTCCTGGAGTAAAGATAGACATACAAGTACTCAGATCCCAAGTCCATCCCTTATTAGCTGTGTGACCTAAGGGACATTTCTTATCTTTGTGAGCTTTGTTTTTCTCAGTCTTAAAAAAAAGGATAATGAGACCTTATATTTGTTGTGAAGATTAAATAATAGTATTATACATTAAGTGTCTGGTACAGAGTGGCACAAGTAAATGGCAATTATTAACATCATTAGTTCACTTCTCAAAGATACCTCCAATAACAGTTGAGTGTTTATAAAGGTATTTTTAGTGCAGAAGTAGCTATTTTCACTCCTTGAATGCCATTCATTCAGTTTTCTTTCTATTCTGTGTAAGGCTGAAATGGATGGCATAAAATTAATAAATGAAGAATCTGTATCTTCCAGCAACCACAGTCTTCCTGGAGAGATGACGCTTGCTTGAACTGGAGGAATTGATGAATGACATTTCGAGGAGAAGAGAGCACAGTACCCTTCTAGAACAGCATGAACTGAACCAAAGCACAGAGGTAAGATGCAACCCTGGTCTGTGTTGGGAATGACATGTAGTTTGGTATTGCTGCAATGTAAGTATATCAAGAAAGAAGTAGTCAGAGCTGTGGCTAAAGATACAGCTGAAGCATGAAAGAACTCCATGATGGCAGGGAGCTGGGACATTATCTGTGCATGATGGGGATCAATTGATGGGTTTTTTAAATTTTTTTTTTAAGATTTTTATTTATTTATTTGAGAGAGAGAGACAGTGAGAGAGAGAGCATGAGAGGGGGGAAGGTCAGAGGGAGAAACAGACTCCCCTTGGAGCTGGGGGACTTGATCCCGAAATCCTGGGGTCATAACCTTAGTGGAAGGCCATTGCTCAACCAACTGAGCCACTCAGGTGCCCCCAATTGATGGTTTTAAGTGGGGAATGATGTGATCTAGCTCTCAAAATATCACTCCAGCCAGTCTATAGAGAAGAGATTGAGGGAGAGGAAATGTAAAAGTGAAATTGGGGAGATCAGTGAAGAGTCTCTAACAGTTATGGTATCTGCATTAAACAGAAACCGACTAAGGTACCTCATGTGACTTCAACTAAAGAACTAAAATAGTGAGTGTGAGCAGAGTTAAGAGAGGCACCAAGCCTGAGAAAGCATGCTAGAATTAGCAACAGTGGCAATCATTACCAACCCCAGTGGCAATCATGGCCACCCCTGTCACGTTCAAGGGACGGGAATAGTGAGAGTTGGAGTCATGGAGAAAGAGGACTGTGATAGGAGTTGTAGGAGTTGGGCTCCCAAGAAGTTGACCCTAGAGGAGGATTCGTGCACAAGTGATTTATGCAGCAAGTGCTTCCAGGAGGAACTAGTAAGGAGCAGGGGAAGAAGCCATGCATAGGTACTATTTCATCAGCATCTGGTGGGAAGAAATTATTTCTTTCCATGAGTTAGGAGTCAGAAGGCTTGGTGCCAGTCTTCTGCCACTAAGTGACTCAAAGTCCCTGGCTTTTAGTTTGATTGTCTATAAAATGGAGAAAGTGCATCCTTACATAGTCATCATGGAAATGAAATAAGGAAGTATGAGGGTTTTTTAAGGGAGGTATGCCAATGTAGGGTGCAATGACATAGAGAAGTCATAGATGTTTTAGCCTGAGTGATCTAGGTAATGTGAGTTTAGACCTAGGACCACACATGGAGGCTGGTCTTCAGTCTTCTGGGCCTCATATTTATGCTCTAGGCCTGATGTAAACAGTCTTTGAACTAGTTTCTGGACACTAATCTATTTTTTTATGACTAATAGAAAAGATCCCGCCAAACGAATTTTTAATTTTTTATAATGGTGGTTAATTTTGGAGATTTCTGTCTTTTAAAGTGGATACAATACCTGAATGATGGATATAGGTACAAATTACTATGATTATTGTATTTTTAAAAGGCAATTTATCTGATGTTGATTCATTATCACTCTATGGGCTCTGTTGACCGACAATATTGTTATCTTGCTATTGGAAGTCTGATGGTATATCTCAAATGAATAGAATTGCTGCCTTCTAAAATGATTTTAAAATCTAATTATTGTCATTATCACTATTTTACATTTCCCTAAACTTTTCTATAAACATCTGGGTTATAGAATAGTTTCTCACTAATGATAACATCTAAAACACTGTGAAATAGTTTGGCAAAACTTTTTGCTGTAGAAGACCTTGTCATTATCTGGATGTTGAGGAGACAGGCAGCATAGCAAGGAAGGTGTCCGTTGGGGTATCTGATTCCATTGTGATCGGACACACAAGTTACTTCCTGCGATGACAGCAGGAAATACTGGTAACCTTGGCAACACTGGTGGCCCTTCCCATCCTTTTAAAATTGAAATAGCTGTTGCTAGGAAACATCCTAAAGCAAAAAGAGGGGAAAAGAAGGGAGCAGGAGAATGAGAGAAATGTGAATGGGAGGGGGAGAGGGGATGAAAGGGAAGGAGAGAAAATAAAGAGAAAGAAAAAGGAGGATAAAAGAAAAATAATGAGTGGTGTTTGAAGGGTTGGCTTCTGGACATGAAAGAGGCTGTTGAATTATTGCCAAAATTAGAGAACATGGAGTGAGGGTAAAAGTAGAATATTAGTTCCTGACTTACTGAAAATCAATAATTCATACTCCATTTTGACTTTGACTTTTCTCAAGCAAGCTACTTATCCTTGATGCGGGTGTTTTCCTCCTGCCTCAAAAGGGAAATGTTTGTCAGCTCTCTTGCCTTTAGCCAAACCTCTATCAGCATTCTTTCTTCTGATACCTCACTTGTCCACTAGCCTGAAAATGACATATCTGCAGAGAAGAGCATTCTTTTAAAATGCAGTGAATGCTCCCCTGTCAAGAGGGCACAGCCAAAGTTCCTCCAGTGTCTAGAGGAAGCCATAACCCCCCAATCCATATGTCTGCCCTCTCGATCTCCTTACTCTCCAAACATTGCTTGGAGAGTGGGGGAAAACAAAGAGTTGCAGCAGCTGACAACCTCTGAGTTCAGGGGAAAGGTCATGCTTGCTCTGGGTGATTGTAGCTTTTTGTAGCAGGGGAGTCATATGCCAGACTTACAAATGAGAAGAACTGCACTGTCGCTTCCTCTCCCCTGTGGTATGGAAAAGAGTCACCCTGGGCACATTCCCCCATTTCCAGAAATGAGTAGGTTACCCAAGATAGAGCCATAGAGTCTGTGGTTTTGAAATTGTGGGCCTCTTGATACAGCTGAAAGGATTGTGTACACTTTGTTCACCATTGGAACATGGTAGGTGCTCAGTAAGTGCCAATGAATGAATGGAAAGCAATCGCTTGCCACAGTCTTCTCACAGTTCCCAATCTTAGTTTGCAGGGGTGCCCATCCCCTTTGGGATCAAAGCTGAGAAAATAGAGTGAGTTTTTTTTCCCTAGAATTCCTACCAATGAACTTTCACTGTCTTCCCCCTGGACGTGAATGAGAAAGGAGATAGTGTCTCATTCTGCCACAGCCATTTTTAAACATGGTAGCCCAAGACAAGAGCCAGTCCTAAGGAAGCAAAGCCAAGAAGGGAAGATCCTGACTTTCTGCCCAGAGGACTGTTTCTGGTGTCTCCCAAAGCTGCACACTCTTCAAATGTCCCAGGGATCAGTGTTTTCCACACTGGGAGCCACAGAGGAACAGAGATGTTGAGATGGCCTTTTCCCAATGCAGTGGCCCACTCTGCCATCTGGGCAGTAAATTAACATTGCTTATGGGTTTTTTTTTGTTGTTGTTGTTTGGTTTTTTGTTTGTTTGGTTGGTTTTTTTGCTTTACGAAATTCCTAAAAACAAAAAACAAAACAAAACAAAGCAAAGCAAAACAACAAACCAAACTGGCAACTCCCTTCCACAGGAGTAACTCCCTTGGTCCCTAGAGCTTCAGATTTGACTGAGTAGCTGTCTTCCCTCTTTCATCTTATTACTCTCACTCTAGAGTTGCTCCTGAATTCTTTGTATTTTTCTCACAAACTTTCTTTTTAACGATATCTTCCACTAATGCAAATCATTAAAACAGACACCAAGAAGCTTCCCACCCAGCAGTTTATGATAGTCCTTCAGATTACTCAAGTTTTAGGTAGGCCTCAACCAGGACCCAATGCCATACATAAAATAAAAGACATTCTAAATGGCTCATTCATTGCCAACATTCTATGGCTTTTAATGCAATGCATGATTTGTATTATCATTCTAAAATTTAAAACTCAATATTTTTTATGTCCTATTGCCTGCCAGGCACTAACCTGAACACTGGTTACTGCTCTCATGGAACTTACAGTCTAGTGGACATGGGAGATAGATAGGCCATGAACAAATGAATGAGATTTTAGGTCATGATATGTGCCACACAGAAGGCAAAACAAGGTGATGTGACAGTGTATCTGGGTAGTACCTAGGGTAGCGAAAAGGGCTCTTAGAGGAAGTGACAAGTGAACCAAGATTAAAATGATGAGAAATAGTTAATCACATGAAGAGACAGGGAAATGGTGTTTTAGACAGAGGAAGCCACGGTTGAAAATCATGCAGTGGAAATGAACTTACAGGGTTTTTGTTTTTTTCTTAAGATTTATTTATTGGGATGTCTGGGTGGCTCAGTCATTAACTCTCTGCTTTTGGCTTGGGTCATGATCCCAGGGTCCTGGGATGGAGACCCGCATTGGGCTCCCTGTTCGGTGGGAAGCCTACTTCTCCCTCTCCCACACCCTCTGCTTGTGTTCCCTCTCTTGCTGTGTATCTCTCTGTAAAATAAATAAATAAATCTTTTTAAAAAAAAAAGATTTAAATCTTTTTTTTTCCTTTTTTTTTAAAGATTTTATTTATTTATTGGGCAGACAGGGATCACAAGCAGACAGAGAGGCAGGCAGAGAGAGAGGAGGAAGCAGGCTCCCTGCTGAGCAGAGAGCCTGATGCAGGGCTCGATCCCAGGACCCCGAGATCATGACCTGAGCCGAAGGCAGAAGCCTAACCCACTGAGCCACCCATGTGCCCCAAGATTTAAATCTTTTTAAAAAAGATAGATTTATTTATTTATTTATTTATTTGAGAGCGAGAGAGGGATAAAGAGAGAGTACAAGCAAGAGGGGCAGGAAGAGGGAGAGAGAATCTCAAGCAGACTTTGTGCCAAACACAGAGTCCAACACAGGGCTTGATCTCTCATGACCTGAGATCACAACTGAAACCAAAAGTCGGACACTTAACTGACTGTGCCACCCAGGTGCACTGAGCTTGGAGTTTTAACGAAAACTAGCAGAAAGATTAATGTGGAAAGATTAAGCAAGGGAGAGAAGAGGGTCCTAGAAAGGATCAAAGTCATGTAGGGTCTTGAAGACCTTGAGGAGGAGCTTGGAAGCTAGTGCAAAGCAAGGGAGCAGTCTGTGATTTTTAAAAGATCAACTTGTTGTTTTGTAGACAGTTGATATAGGGAGATAAGGATACAAGCAAAGTGGCAGACAGGAGCTAATGCAGCAATGTAGTCGCAAGGTGCTGGTAGCTTGGACTAAGGTAGACAGTGCAGTTAGAGAGATTGGATCCAGACAGTGACAAAAGGAGGCAGAATCAAGGACAGCAGCTAGGTTTGGGACTGTGCAAGTGGGTGAATGGGGGCTCATAAACTGAGGGGAGATGTGGGATATAATATTTGGGGGGATTGAGAGTTTCGTTTGGATCTAATGCATGTACGTAGGAAGTTGAATACATTAGATTGTAATGCAGAGAAGGGGTCAGAACTGAGGACTGGTATAGATTGTGTATACCAGGTATAGATTGTGGTGTAATTGGGCCGTAGATGGTATTTTAATGATGCAGCTGGATGAAATCACCTGGGAGAATGGAGATAGATAAATACAGAGGGCCAAGGAACTCCCACATCTAGAGGAGGTGAAGCAAGCAGGGGAGGACGTGCCCCCAAATAGGATATAATAAAGAAAACCCATAAAGCCAGAGGAAAACAAGAGAGGCTGGTATCAAAAAGTCAGAGAAAGGAGCAGTAACTGTACTGATGGTTGCCCAGAGGTCAGGGTAGATATGTAGGAGATGGAACCATTGGATTTGAAAACACTGATGACCTTAGCAGGAAGGGTTCCAAAGCAGTGGTGGATTGCAAATGAGATTGCACTGAGTTGAAAACTAAGAAGGGCAATAAGGAGAGACTGCAGGCAAAGGAGTTCTGTTATACAAAGAAGAAAAGAAATGCTGTAGCATTTGGAAGGGGATTTGGATTCAAGACACAATTTCTTCTACTTAGTTAAGATCAGAGATACACAAGCATTTAGTTAAGATCAGAGATACACAAGCATTTTTGAGCATGAAATGGAATGATCACCTATGAGCCTTTCAATGTCTGGCCAAAATTCCAAGGACCTGGATTTACAGAGGTAGACAGGTCCTCTCTGAGAACCTTCAGAGGCCTGTAGAATCTAGTCTCAATAGCGTGCCCAGGAGGCATGTGTGTTTATAATGGTTATTGACACACTCTTACAACTCTGAGTTATTAAAAAGTCAATGCTAGATCCAGCTTTCCTTATCAAACTGCTAATGCAATATCAGTTTTAGCCAACGAATTGAAGAAGAGAAAGCTTTTCTGGGTGGTTAATAACTAAGAAGACAGAAATTAAACTTGGCCTAATATTACTATTTAAAAATAAAATCAAATAGAAGAAAAACAACGATGAGAAAAATAATCTCTACTGAAACAATCTTGGCCATTTTATGTTCCCATTCTGCAATATTTTGGGATACAATTAGTTTACCCTTTTTGCTAAGGGATCTGGCAGTTCTATGTGCTTTTGGGAAATGAGGAGAACAGTCTGGGGCTGGGATCATACACTGTCCCCATAAGAGTATACACGAAGTTTTAGGGTTTTTTTTTTTTGTTTTTTGAAGATAAAAATAAAGCTTCTGACTTTAAAGTTTATCTTCTAGGAGAGAAATGGGAATTAGGTTGGAGGCAGACTATCTTTGTATCCTAATTTAGAAGAAACCCTTCAAAGAAAAGAAGTGTCTATACTGATAGTGCTGTTCTTATTCTGTTTTTGTTTTTTAATTTGGATTGGCCATATAAACATGTATTTATTTCCTCTACATGTCTCTGAGTCTTGGGTTAAGGTGGAGATGGTCACTGAGCATGCAGAACGGTATTCTCCATAGTATAGTCATTGGACCCCTCACATCGGCATCACTAGGGACCTCTCTTAAAAGGCATTGTCCTGGATGCCACTGGCAGACCTACTGGATTAAAATCTTCATAGGTAGATCCACAAAATATGAATATCCAGGAGACTCTCCAGATGATTATTATCAGTTGTGTGCTCCTAGATGTTCAGTTTGGGGGGTAGAGTGGTTTTGGGGGTAGGGTGGAGGGAGAAGCCCTGATTTATATTATTTCCCAATTTCGCCTCTACTCCAAAAAGAGAGGTTAGGCTAATAATGAAAAAGAAACCCTGATGGAGACAAAGGGCAGTTTGGCGACTGTTTTCTTTTTCTTTTTTAATCAAGGACTGTTTTCACTACTCTGAAGTTCAGGCTTACAGCAGACATTTATATTAGCAAGCTTGGCTTTCACCTTGCCTCCTCTTTTCTCAGAAAATAGATAAATCTTTGTTTGATAGTTGCTGTCTCTCCTCCTCACGTTCTCCCTCCAGCCAATCCTTCTCCTTTCAACGTTTCTTCCCCTTCCCCCCAAAGCACTATTTAGATGCCCACTCTTTATCATCTGTGTTATATTTGTAGCTTTGTCTTGAATGCAACAAAGCTGGGATTTCCAGCTCCCCCTCCCCCTCCCTGAAACATTTATATATTAAAAAAAAAAAAAAAAAAAAAAAAGGCAGCGTTTCTAAGAAGGCAAGAAACCTAAAAACTGATTAGACACAGGAGAGGGAGGTTTCTGCCTTAGACCTGAAGCTCATCAGCTTGCCTCTTCACTCCAGAGAGGAGTCACTGAAAATTCTTCACGCCCACCAGGGTGTCTCACACTGCCTCCTTCAACCTGAGGCTGACCTCAGAGCCAAGGTGCAATCTTATTCCCAACCTCATCACCCGTCACCTGATAATGCATCCCTGTCACATTCTTTTCAATAAACCTTATAATGTCTGTTCATCTCAGCACCTGGGGCCTAACCCCTGGGCAATCATCTCAGAAAGATGACCCTGAAGTTCCTTTCATCTGTTATAGGATTAACATGATACATCAGTGTCCTTTCCTTTTCCCAGTAGGTTGTGAGTTTGGTGGTTACAGGCCCAGTGGAGTTTAAGGATCTGAATTGTTTATCCTGACTCATCCTGCGGTAGGACTTCAAGGAGCTTAACAGCTCAGCCTTCAGTTCTCCCAGCTATGAAAGACAAATAGTACATAATAAAGCTCCCTTCAACCAGGCACACACACTTATTTCATGGGTATTTTTAAAGGATAAATAGCGATAGAAGTTTTGTCAGTTCAGGATCAGTCCTTTGGTTGACTTGAGAACAAAGCTGGAAGTGGTTTAGTATGCCATGTAAAGGTTGCATGTTTTCAGAGAGCTCTGTTGAAGTGCTTCATATGAATCACCCCTTTCATTCTTCCTAACAACCCTGGGAGGGTTTTCTAGATAAGCAAACCAAGGTTCAGAGGACTTAATGTAATAGGGAAAGAGCTGGAATAGACACTCAGGTCACTGGCTTTCCTTAACGACTCTCAACTCAATGTCTCAGACATAAGGAACTCCAGAGCAAGATCTTGCTCTTGAATTCCAGATTTTGTGTCCAAGTACCCATTGAGCATTTCTGCCCTTTGGAGGCAGCCATTATAGGACAAAGGCTTTTCCTGATCTGGTAACTGCTTGCACATCTCATCTGGACTTCTTGTATACCCCTCTCCCTCTTTATGTTGAGCCCTACTGAACTACTTACCAGTTTGGCAAAAACACATGCTCTGATAAATCCTGTGGTCTCCAACATGTATCTTTCCTTTGGGATCAAGGCATCCATTTCTGTAACTACCAGAAGTGCTGGCTTTTGCCCACTGATAGCTGAGAATTTCTAAAGGAATTGCCTTCTACTAGAGGGAGTTGTCATGCAGAAAGTCACACCTCACTCCAGAAGCAATCTGCATTTCAAGACTGGTCAATGCAGGGGTGAAAAGCCTAGTACTCAAAATGGACAGCTCTGAAAGCCATTCCAACTCAGAGCCTCTCCCATAGGACTGGCTGAGTCTTTCTTTGTTGGAACTGTCTTGCTGTTCAAAATTTTCCCTCTACCTAATCCTACTCCTCTTCCTCCTTTACAAGTTTTTTTTTTTTTTTTTTTTTCTTCCTGAGAGTCCTCTCCATAAATCTATATTCACATTCTGCCACATAGACTGTTTCCTGGGAAATCTGACTTAAAACAATTGTTACCAGAATTGTCTTAGCAGCTTTAAAATGGGATTTTGAAGTTATATTGTCCTTTGGCTAGCTGGAAATGAGAACCCCATTACTGGTGGCAGGTAGAATTTTGATAACTCCTGGAATGCTAGAACAGTGCAAAAGTTACATCTTTCTTCAGTGGTAAACTGGGATGGAAACCAAAAGAGAATGTCCTGGAAGGTGTATTGTCTCAGGAGATTAAGAGGTTCTAGGAAAGTAGTCAATATAGAGACATGGCTTTCTTGGACACTATCAGACATTAGAGAAAAGCAATGAATGACTGAGAGTGATTAATCTCAAATTTAAGACAAAGCAAGAGAAACAGAAGGCCTACAGGTAGAAGATCTGAGGATCAAAGCTAGAATGCGATTTTAAGTACAGAAGAGTTCCAGAGAAGATAAATTTGTCAACCTGGCAAATCTGCCTTACCAAGTCCATGGCCTTAATTGCAAAGGAGTGAGGCTCTGAGATTTAAGAGGACATTATCTAGGTTGATGCCCTTGAAAACCTTGAATCCTGTTTCCTCTGAACCCATAGAAGTACGCTATTCCTTTTTGTTAAAAGTTATCACTTCTTTTTGCTTGCAAGATTGCAAAATAACATATACTTCCATACCTCCCCTCATCTATTTCCACCTTCCCTCTTGCCACCAAACCATTAACTAGGTTAAAGATAGAACATAACTGGCTGTGGAAATGTTTGGTCTACTAGCAAAAAAAAAAAGTTACTGCACACTAAAAGACCTGGAGGAACTGGCCAGCACCAACATGCATTAACAGAACCAAGAGAGAAAGTATGGACTTGACCCTGAGGTTCTGGGTCAAGGCGAAAGGTGTGGGACAATGAGGGCAAACACATAAGTTTGGATAAGGGAGAATTTATATGGAACATTCTCCATTAGTGCAGGACTTAATACCCTGTCAAGGACCCAGGAGATAGTGGTAACATGTAGCTAGAATGGCTCCTAGAAGCTTGGAATGAGCTTTGGTGCACACTAACTTAAAGTACCAGACATTGTCTGGCATACGATAAAAGAAGAAATCAAAGGGTTTAGAGAAGTAGGTGTGCTGGAGTGGTTGTACTATGCAAAGCACAAAATTCATTTGCTAACCAGGTTTCACTTAAAGGTCCACTGGACACTCCATTTACCAGAGTGATAAAGGATGCACTGATGAGAGGGGCACCAGCATAAATGAGATACTCAGTAGTGACTGTTCTCTGTAGGCAATGGCTGACAATGGAAGATGCTGCCATAGGGTTGGGAACCCTGAGAACAATAAAGACAATGGCAAGATAATAGAGGCCAGGTGGTGGCACTTCACTATTAAAAGCAAAGTAGTCACAATGATCATAAGTGGCCAGTCTGAATAATAGCCAGGGAGGCCTGACCCAAAGAGGGCCAAGGAAATGGCTAATAGAACACAGTATACCACAGGCAGTCAGCAAAGGTATGCTCTATGTATGCGATCAAAGGAGTCAGATAGATAATCAGGAGGTTGAGAATTTACCTCAATAAAAAGTCAAAATCACTTGTTCAGTTTCTGGAAACTGAGCCAGTTCTCTGGGGCCCAGATCCCATTACTTAAAGAGAAGTCAGTTCTCCAGGAGGGAGAGACCTGCAACCCCTTATTAAGCACATGTGATAATGATTGCCTTAGTACTTCCTCCAGGTACCTATGACTATTAGAATAATCATGCCCTGGGATAAAAGAGAACAGCCAGTTATTTTGATTAAATTTGTAGACAGGGTCTAAGTTAATAGTGATATCCAGGGACCTCAGGATCATTGTGGCATCAATTAGAGGAGAAGCACATAGGAGCCAATTAATAAGTAGAAGCCTGGTCTAGTTCTATTTCTCAGTGAGTTCACTAGGTCCGTTGACTCACTACATAATCATTTCTCTAATTCCTAGATGTAAAATTGGGACATAGTTGGTAGTTGGAAGGACTGCTATACTGGTTCTTTGTCTTTGGACTGGCACATCCCTCTTTAAGCCTGGCAAGATTACTTGGCTCTCTGTGAGCAAACTAATGAATTCATGGGTGGTATCATGTCCTCTATTTCAAACATTAGTATGACTTCTACAAAAAAAACAGGTGGGTCTGTGAAGGTGAGAGTGGACTTCTGTAAACTCCATAAGTAGTAGCCCCCATTGCAACTGCTATGCTGTGTGTGATATCTTTGCTCAAGTAGATTAACACAGCTTCTGATCCATGATATGTAGCAACTAATCTGGTAATGGGATCTTTTCCATTCCTTCTAGGAGGAAGGATCACAAGTGATCTGTGTTCATGTGGACTGGATAGCCATATATAATGGTCTTGCCCCAGACTCTGGTAATTCTCTTGTCCTCTGGTATAATACAATCCAAAGGGACCTATAATCTATTCTTCAGAACATTATCAGTCTACTTATATCAGTGACATGTCACTTGGATTGCATGAGAAAGAAATAGCAAATACAGTGGAGGCCTTGCTTGGTAAGACACATGCACTCCAAAGAATTGGAGATAAATCTAATGAAGATTCAGGGCTCTGACATGTATGTTTTTAGGAGTATAGTCATCTGGGACATGCCAGGATATTCTTTCCAAAGAAAAGGAGAGATTAATGCATCTTGTATCTTCTACCCTTAAGAAAGAAGCACAATACCTTTAAGGTTTCTTTGCACCCTGAGTATGGCATATTTCATACTGGAAAATATTGTTTCAATCCATTCACCAAGTGGCACAGAAGGGCTACTAGCTTTGATTAAGGCCCAGAGCAGGAAAGAATTCTGCAGCAAGTCTGGCACAGATGGTCCTGTAGAAATAGTGGTAGGTATCTGTGATGGAAAAGATGCTGTCTGAGGTTTGTGGTCAGCCCTAATTGATAAATTGCAAAGAGAACTCCTAGGATTTTAGAGCAAAGCTATGCCGTCTTCAGTAAACAGCTAGAGATCAAGGTATTTACAAAGTAACTCTTGCCATGTACCTAGGACCCAGTGGGGCTGGCCCACTGATATAGGAGGAAAAGGACAAATCTTGTTCATTGGTGAATTGGCTTTGTATGTGGGTCCAAGCTGAAAATATAGCTCCATTTCAGGTATGCCCAGAAGGTCAGCAATATGGGGCAATCCTCCCACTGAGTACAGCTTCAGAGGGTCACAGCTATTTCTCTACTTCTTTTGGGGGCAGGGAAAGGAAGAAAAAAATGGCTGGAAGTAAGATAAATAGGAATGTATAGGAAGTGACCTGCTTGGTTGCAGGATCGGAAGGAGAAAAATAATTGAAGGAAAAATTGGACAAAGAGGTGTGGAAAAGAGGTATGTGCATCTGCCTGTAGCAATAGAGATGAACTTTGAATGTCTTTGCATCTCATAGTAATCCTTAGAGCATTTACCAAGGAAGAAACACTAAATAACCAAGTAGCTGGGTAGACAAAATGACTCGGCCAGTTGATGTCATCCAGCTTCTGTTGCTGGCTACTCTAGTGTTGGCATAATGGATGCATGAATGGACTTGAATTGTCAAAGCAATTGGCTCAATGGCATACATCCTCACTGGCTAAGACTGATGAAGCTACTACCACTGCTAATTCTCCAGCCTGCCAGCAACAGAGACCAATGCTGAGTCTCTATGAGCATCATCCCTAAAGGACACCAACCAGCTACTTGGTGATTAGTTGATTACATTGGAATCTTTCTATCCTGGACGTTAATAATTCATTTCCACTGGGAAAGAGACATATTCTGGGATAGGTTCCCTTTCTTTCCTACAGGGCCTCTTCTAGCAGCACCATAAGAAGGTTTACAAGAATAAAAAAAAGAAAAAATACTTGAATATTTGATCTATCCACACTATATACTGTGTAGCGTAGCCTCAGACCAAACAATGATGTTGCAGCAGTGGGCACATGACCGAGTGAGTATACATTGGGCCTATTCCATTCTGTACTAATTAGAAGTTGTAGGTCTGAGAATGATGGAATTGACTTTTGAAAGAGCAGCTGAGTTGTTGGCTTGAAGATGATAGTCTATGAGGTTGGGGCACCATCCTCATAGTAGTAACAAAGACCCTTATATGACTCTGTTCTTTAATGGGTCCAGGATGACTCCATTTATCAGTCCTGGTGACTCAGTTGAGGAGTGTATTATTCTCAACCATGTATTCATGGCTCTGTGGGTCTATACTAAGTCCTGGATCCTAAAGGAAGGATCTCTTATTCTCCCTTTAAAAGTCCCGTTAAACTTTAAGCTATGACTACCACATGGTAACCAAAGTTTAGCAAGCAAGGAAAGGAAGCACAATACTGGTAGAGGTCATTGACTCATCATTAGGAGAGGTAAGGCTACTACTACACAATAGGGTCCAGAAAGAATGAAGTTGGTACTCAAGTAATCTATTCTACTGACTTTAGTCAAGAAATGGACAAGCACAGAGGTATGTGGGTGGCTCAGTTGATTAAGCATTTGCCTTCAGCCCAGGTTTAGCCCCATGTCAGGCTCCCTGCTCCGCAGAGAATTTGCTTCTCCCTCTCTGACCTTCCACCCACTTCTTTGAATGCTTGCTCTCTCTCTCTCTCTCTCTTAAATAAATAAATAAATAAAATCTTTTTTTTTAAAAAAAAGAAAGAAATGGACCAACCTTGTTGGGAATGGCTGACAGTCACCTTACTCACTTTCCTCTTGTAAATTTCTCCAGCAAGAGAGACCACCCAGACACTTGAAGGAGCTCTTTTCAAATGGAATGACTTCCTATATGAATCAGGTGACACTAAGTGGTACAAGGATGGCCCATATTGGATGCTGGGATGTAACACCTAGATCCCTTCTTCAGAAGAAACGTACTCATCCCACAGTTGCTGTTGATAGGCTATAGCTGATATGCTCTCTGAAATTTGAAGGGAGCTGCCTCGTCCAAGCCATACCTTCTCCCAGGGGCAGTCTAATCGAATTACTTGATGAAGCAAGAGTGCATCTTGTCATGATGCAAACAAATATTAATGGATATCCCAGCTCCAAACCTCCCATAGGTCTCTGTCAGTTTCTCCTTTGACCCAATCCTCTTCTCTCATTCTTTTATTGGTGTTGTTCTAAAAAGTGTTCCTTTATAAATAACCCTCATGCAAATGTATACCTCAGAGTCTGTTTTCTAAGCAACTAGACCTGAGGTAAGTGCTCTTACTGCTTTCAGGCTTTTCAACATGCTCATATGTCGGCTTGAAGTGCCCTTACCTGTCTTGAGCTTTACCTAAGCCAGTGATTTTCAACTCTTCTTTCCCATTAAAATTACTTAATTGCTTAAAAAAAAAAATTCTGAGCACCTATCCCTGAAGAGATGAAATCAGAATCTCTGGGCATGGAGCCCTAACATCTATATTTTCCAAAGGCTCCCTTGATGTTTATGATGCATAATGATGGTTTAAAACTACTGTTCTTACCAGTGCTTGCTTATCTTTTCTATATCAACTAGCTATCCCTTCTTCTGAAAAGTTCTCCATGATCCTTTAAGTTCCTTAAAAAATTCTGACACTTACTGCCCTCTGTACTTGCCTCCAAATGGGGACTTCTCACACTCTTCTCACACCCACTTCCTGATCATTTTCGTCTACCAGACTATGAACTTCTTGAGAGAGAGATTATATCTTAATCATTGCAGTAACCACAATGAATAGCCATGTGTCTGACACTTCTTTCTCTCTACATATATGTTAAGTAAGTGGGATGTAGATTTGGGAGTCACTGGTTTTCAGATAGTAACAAAAGCTGAGAATGAGGATAAGATTACTATGGAAAGTGTACAAGTGTCCATCTTTTTTTTTTTTTTTTTTTTTTTACATATGAGAACTCTTTTTTAACTTTAAAGTTCTAATTACAACAGAAAATCCAACATATGTTTGAAACAATTAAAATATGTCTATGGGGAGATTTAGTACATTTATTTTTTTAGATAGTACACATGTGGTTTCAAGGATTTCTTTTGATTATGCAGAAATCTGCTCAAGCATTTTCTAGAAGGAGAGTAGGAACCAGGACAGAACCTTTGGAACATTGATACACAAGAGTAAATGGGAAAAGAAGTGTTTGCCAAGGTAGAAGGGTGGGTCAGAGATAAGTAGAGGCCATTCAGAATGTTGCAGAGGCAAGGGAGGATGGAATGTCAAACTGCTAATATCTAGAAGGGTTAGATAACAGTAGGTTTTGGCTATGGATTTCACCTTTTAACTTCCTTTCTTCCCTTACCCCAACCACAGCCTTTTGAGAAGAGTGGGTGGCCAACACCCTCTGTTAAGACCTTTACCCTTAAATGTACAACTCTGCATACTGGGGCAATCAGATTCTCTCTCTTTCCTCTCTAGAGAATTTGAATTAGAAGTTACAAGCATGGGCAAACTAAGAGTAGTAGCAAAGCTGAAAGAAACTACACAGGGGGCCATGAGGTAGAACCTGGCAATAAAAGCAGAGGCTGTGAGTAATTCAAAGACAAATCCATAGACCAAATGAATAAATAAGCAAGTAATTTTACTAATCTAAGTTTTAATTTTCTCTGGGGAAAAAATAAGCAATTTGGATTTGATTGATTTTTTACATTTGACCAGAACTTATTTATTCATTCATGTGCCCATAATGCACTGTGCTAGACACACTCGTTCATTTTATTGGCAAATCTTGTCAGTTCTGCCTTCAAAATATATTGAGAATCCTACTATTGCTTTGTGTATTGTGACCTTCCTGCCCCAAGTCACTATCTTCTCTCTTCTGGATTATTGTAATTAGGCCTTTAATTGGTCTTCCTGCCTCTCACCTAATCCCCACTACAATTTAACCTTCATATAGCACCTAATGTAACTCTTCAAAAACCAAGACAGATCATATTATTCCTCTGATTAAATCCTCCAGACAGTTCCTTTGTCACTCAAAGTAAAAGGCCAAGTCTCTTCTAGTTGCATTCCTGCCTCATCAAAGCTCACTACCACCCTCTTGTCACCCAAGAGGAGGGTTCACCCTCCTTTACTCTATTCTGGGATCACCAGCCTCTTAAGTTTTGCTCCAATGCCCAAAAAGTCTTCCCACTACAGGACCTTTACACATATTATTCTCTCTGGCCAGAAGGAGAAATCTGCTTTGTTGGTTTCCTCCCTTCCGCGGGCGTTTACTTAATTGTCACCATGTCATTACAGTCTTTCTTGGTCACCACTTAAAATAAATATCATAGATCCTCTTGCAATGTCATAATGTTCCATCTCCTTTCCCTGGGTTATTCTGTGTATCTATCCCCTGGTCAGCTTCATTTACTGCAGTGCCTAGAACAGTGTCTGGGCTGTGGCTGGCATTCAAAAAAATATTTTTTGAATAAATGAAGTGTTAAACAATGCCTACTTGTGAGAGTCAGAAAAAACTCGGAATTCTACCTGAGCATTTTACAGTGCATTTGGGTTGAGAAATAATCCTCTCTATATCAAATTTGGCAGGGAATTCTCTCTGCTTTTTTTCTTTTTTGAATGGTACTGTGATGTCATTTCTCCCATGACCATTCATCGAGTAGGGGTTTCTATGGTTACAGTGTTATTTCTAGTCAGAATCCTGCTGAGGAGAAACCTGAATTTGGTATCCCGTAAGTCAAGATTCCCATGACATACTATTAAGATAGAGATGGATTTTCACAAATCAGCTTCCTGTGTCATTCACCAAATTATTGGAAAGGTGGAGTGGAAGACATATTTAGAAGCTTACTCTGAATCTGAAAAACAGCATTGTGGGAAATAGACAAAATGAGTTACCAGAACATCTGCTCATTAGTGAGGGTCACAATGAACTCAATCCAGTTTTACCTTGCTTCCCACCACTGGAGCCCTGGTGTACCCCTTGTCATTATCCCCTCAGCTTTATACCCAGTCAAGCTGTGGATTCCATAGGCTGCTTATCCTTTCTGTTCTATTCTGGGAATTGGAACAGAAGTACAGGCGGGTATACCTCTAGAGCCTAACTTGTGAGTTTACCCTAGAAAACAAATGAAGTATGGCTAATGTTGACATTCAGTAAGTACATGGAGAGCTGGCTGCTTTGGAACATTACAGAGGCGCTAAACACACAATTTAGACACATGCCTTAGCTCCTTAAGCCTAGTGTCTACATAGCCAGCATAGAGAACCATGGAGAAGATACAAAATTGTACTTTTAGTTTTGTCTCTTTTTTTCTTTTTGGTGTCCCCTCTATCCTGGTGGCTCTTCTTCCCACCTATTTCCAATCTAGCTCCTATTACTCATAAACTGCCTAGGGATGAACTGTATACAGTTCTGTTGTTAATGAATTATGAAAATGTGAAAACATTTCTGTAACTATTTCTTCATGAAATCTTTAAGGAACGTTGTAAAGTACAAATTAAATTGCATATGTATGACCCAAATAAAACTACTTTCATGTCCAAGCCCAACTTTATAAGGAGCTCAAAGCCAGTATCAATGTAATCACTGAAAAGAAGTTTATGTTTTTGTTGAAATCTCTCCAAAATATGGCAAGAGAAATTGGGTCTTAAATACTAGTGTAATGTATTCCTTCTCTGTACCTTGTTGGGGCTGTTTGCTAGTTTCCTCTCCATAGGCTATCTAGCTCTGCTTGCTCAAACCTGTTCCCTCAGCACGCTTAAAAACAAACAAAACAACAACAAAAAAACTTTGTTCAGGACTTATCATGTCTCCCAGAGTTCATACAATCCTTGAAAGAACTAAGCTTTCATTTATTTATTCATTCAATAAGTGTTTACTGAGCACATACTATGTACATGCACTCTAATAGGAATAAGAACTGACTTCTGTGTTTAAGAAAATGACTATAATGTATGCATTGTGGAGCAAGGTAGGGAGGTATGATATAATCAGTATATTGTCAAGAAGTGACAAATTCTGCGAATCAAATAAGTGAATAAAATCATAAAAGAGTCTCTTGATCCTTCTGGGTAGCTCAATTCCTTATTTCCTTGGTGAATAGCCTCATTGCTTCTCTATCATTAAAGTTTTCCCTCCACTAACCCTTCCAAATTGAAAAGAATTCAAGGTACCACTCTAACTTGAGTTTTAAGATCTACCTTTTTGCAGATACATTTTATGACTAAATTGTTCTGTCTGTCTGACATAGGTCATTAGCTTCTTGACTAAGATCTATGTCTTTTTCTAAGTCTATCCCTGCACTAAGTAGCTGCTATTTCACAAATAATAAATAAAAAATGGTGACGACTCTCTGAGTGTTTGTGATCTACTCACTGGCTTCTAAAACACATCTTTCATTTCTTCTGCTGGGAAATACAGCAAATGCTTCTCTGAGTAATTGAAAAAGTTAGTTTAGCTGTTCATACCAACATTTTAAAAGCGCTGAGTGAGAGTAGATAGAATCAATGATTAGGTGAACTGATTTCCTGGGACCTTAGACTTTGAGTATAAAGAAATATGGCACCTTCTCTGTGCCCAAGAAGGGTACAGCTGTTTGGATTCTTATGTAATCAATTATAGATGAAAGAGAAATTTTGCTTAATAAAATGAGCTCAATCACACATAGCTAGCTGTGGGGCATGTCCCTTTCAGAAAGGCGACTTGGGAGCTATGCTTGCAATTTCTCTTAGCCAAAATAGCCTCAGACTCCTGAGTCCTTCATAGGATTTCATCTAATGTAATTTCCTGCTGTTGAAATGAGAATTCTTAAAACACTACAGGTTTCATAGCAAAAAAAGCCACACGTGGCTTGGAAGCTCCAATAGAGAGAACTGCACCGGACTCGGACAAGCTGCTCTGATGCTCAATTTCCTCTGACTTCGTGTTGGCCTTGAAATTACAGTTTTAGGGCTTTCACTCTTGCTTAGACTCCTTCCACACAAGGCTTGCCATGTATGTGTGTAGTAACCATTGCTGTTAGAATGCTAATATGTAGTCAGAAAACCAAAAGTTTGAATTGATAGATACACATTTTAAGTTATTAGGAAAAATTGGGACAACACTTAGTTGCTGTTTAGCATCAAATAATCAAGTATTTAACTTTCTCGATGAATTTATCAGTCTTATTCAGTTAGTGCATCTCATTACAATTAAGCACTGCATTCATTCTAGTGGGAATTTGAGTGAAATCAGACTCCACAAACTTCCCAGGATAGACTGGAACATGCAGACCTAAACAGGATTCCTCACAACCTTCAATAATCTCCAAAACAGCTGCTCCAAATTCCAGCACAGATCCTAATTTCTTAGTGTTTGGGGGACTCTGGGATGGACCAGAGATTTGGAACCTTGTCTTACATTGGGACTAGCAGGTATAAAGTCATGATAATAAAACCTTCCACTCTCTTTCACTGTTCTTGGGTTGTTTTAGTGAAGTGGACCCAGAGGAAACCATGAAGATGTCCATCCAAACTAAAATAAAAAGCATCCAAAAAGCAAAAAGATCAAAAAAATTGTCTTTACATATATTTCTCAATGCAGTGCTAGGGGTGGTAAAAGAGTATTGCATAGACTTTGTTCTTGGTGTCTAAGATCTTAGCAACTATTAGTCTGGCTAACAGCACACCCTGATTTGACTCTAGGTTGTGACACTTAGAAAACTGTAGAGATTTGGGTGTGAAATGAAGTGACTTATACAATCCCTATGTGCAGTATTTGTCCCTGTGAGGATCAGCTGACCCAAAGTTTACCATTGGCTGTGGGCTTCTGGTACATGTGTCTCTAATAACTTCAAGTAAGGCTTTTCTGTGTAGACTTTTCTCTTCAATTGTCTCCCAATTGGATTTGTAGAACATATTCATGACTTACATTGATCTGACTTTCTTCTCTTTATTTTTACATTTAATTTAATTTAATTTTTTAAAATTTCTTAAAATGAGCCTTTGTTAGGTTCTTATATATTTTCTAATTTTTTTATTAACGTATAATGTAATATTTGCCCCAGGGGTACAGGTCTGTGAATCATCAGGCTTACACATTTCACAGCACTCACCATAGCACATACCCTCCCCAGTGTCCATAACCCGGCCACCCTATCCCTACCCCCTTAGCCCCCAGCAACCCTCAGTTTGTTTCATGAGGTTAAGAGTCTCTTATGGTTTGTCTTCCTCCTGATCCCATCTTGTTTCATTTTCCCTCCATCCCCCACAACCCCCCACCCTGCCTCTCAAACTCTTCATATCAGGGGGGAGATCATATGATAATGGTCTTTCTGATTAACATACAATGTGTTATTCGTTTCAAGGATACAGTTATTTTTACATTTAATTTTAGTTCTCCATAAAGCAGACTGGCAAAGGATTTGAGATTTTTAAGTGTTTTTGAATTGTTTTTTAATAAATTCCTAGCAGTTATAGAAAATGTTAAAGCAAAATTTGTGGGTTTTTATTCTGAATTTCCAAAATTTATTCAAACAATGGCTATTACTCAAATATGAGCAATAGGTACACGAAGAGAGATTAAGTAACAGCTTGAGACAAAATCATGAACAGTTTTGCTACATGAATAACAAGAACAAGACAGTGCCAGTGGAAGTAAAGGTGAAAAACAATTAACGATCTGTACAAACTTCTATAAAGATTCGGGAGTGGAAGCAACCACTACCCACATAAGCCCTGAAATGTTTGGGGAGTCTGCGGAGGCCACATAAATACTTGCTACCTGGCAAGAACATTTTGGCACCCTGGAAATATAGGGACACTGGGAAGAATTTTATAAAGGTTGTTTGAGAGTGGCTGGGTTTTAAATTTATGGTGCTCAATTCACAAGTTGAAATTTTCATGATAGAGATTTAAGTCCTGGATAAACTGTCTTTTACCACGTTTAAGTTGACACCTGCCTGCTCTTATGGTCCAGAGTGTCATGCCTGTTGATACTGACAGGTGGTTGAAGATTTCCGGTAGATGGAGGCTTTGCAAGGAAGCGCTCTTTCTTGATCTGGCCAATGACGCAGAGTGTCTTTTTGCTGTCTTTCGTCTAGTAATGCTTCCTCACTGGAGGTGTAGAGCACACTAGTTATTGTTCAGGTGCAAGGAATTCTACCTGTAATGACCTTCTGTACATCCAGCAAGCTGTGTACCTCTGACCAACCCAATTATATCGCAGGCTAGACAGACCACGCTATGTTGGCTCTGGTGAATGGGCCAGGAAGCAAAATGATAAATCTTTATGATAAGTCTTGATTGTTGTACAGGAGGAGAAAAGACCCCTAACCCCACCCAATTTTCTTTTTCATTAGCCTCCTGATACTATCTCCTGAATAACAACGGAAGTAAGCAGCCTATAAATATTGCACAAGTTTCCAATACTAAAAGCTGATAAAGTTTATTGTACTTGTAAAATAGAAGGAAATGCTTTCAGTCTCCTATTTACAGGTCTCTAGGGACATTCCAGGTATAATTTATGGCTTCAATTTAAAAATGTAGTGTCCCTTCAGACATTACTTCTTTTGCTTTCTTTTCTCTTTGGTGTTTTATGTCTTAAGCACAACATGTAGGTGACCAGGCACAACCTCAAACCTTCCCTTACACACTTTTATTTTTGTTACATCTTTTTAATTACCCCTTTAAAGGTACATCTCTCATAAGTTTCCCTTTGTTTTCCATTTCTTTTTCTAGTCTCTTCTTAGTTGACATATAGACTATTCTTTCCACATATTTAAGTGTCCTCCTACCTCATGTTTGTATTCTGAAACCACCATTTTTGTAATGGTGTCCTCATAAATTTAGAGACTAACATACAGCTGGTAGTCTGCAATGAAAAATATAAAATATTGTCCATTTCCAGGAATGCTCACCTAGATTTTGTCATTGCTTTATATGGAGGAAAATCTTCTGAGTGTGTGATGAATGGATTCTGAATTTAAAATGCTAAAAAAAAAAAAGGGGGGGGTGGGGGAGGGTGCTTCCAGAAACCTCTTGTCATAGATGCTCTGCTTACTGATTATCCAGTGCTGTTCCTACATTCTGGAAACCTGGGCTTTCCCTGCACATAAAAATGACAATGACTGTGGGGATCATCTGGTGTAATATCTCCTTGCATTCACACCACTCCTGGTTTCATTATTTGTGAGATGCTGCATTTTAAAAACAAGTTTGGACTTGAATCATCACCCTGTGTTCTTGGAATCACTGTGCCTTTAACCTTTAATGAATTGCACTTTATTCCACATAATATCCCACAAGGCAGAGGTAGTGGCAGCATCTTAGTTTCCAGATGAGATGGGAGAGAATGGTGTTGTGTTCCTTTATTTATCATACAAACCAGCTGACAAAGAGGCCATCCAAGAATGCTGGCTATCAACATTAGAAGTTCAGAGCTTTGCCAAGTGAGGCTTATAAAATGTAGGAGTGTTTTCACCCATGCCTTTTACTAGAACGTTATTTATATCCACATATAGAAAGGCATGATGCAAAACAATGAATACTATTATAGAGCATTGGTAAATTGCCTTATTAATTTTTATTTTAAAATAATAATACCTGACATTCATTGGGGCTTACTATGTGCCAGAAGTTGAGATGGATTATATACATATTTTCTCATTTAAATTTCATAAGAAAACTGAAGGAAAGACTATTGTCCTCAACTTACAGAAGACAAAAATGGGGCTTAAATAGGTGATATAATTCACTCAAGGTCACATAGGCTCGGTGGCAACAGGTTTAAAATTCAGCTCTTTTTGATTCCAAATTTTTAACCAACTATAATTTTAAAAGCTCTATTTTGAGTCACTATATGTATGCCCTGAGTAACTGTTTTTTGTTTTTTTTTTGAAGATTTTATTTACTTACTTGATAGAAAGAACAAGCGAGAGAGAGAGAGAGAGAGAACATTAAAGGGGGGGGGCAGAGAGAGAGGGAGAAACAGGCTCCCCACTGAGCAGGGGGCCCAATGCAGGGCTTGATCCCTGGGATCCTTGATCCCAGGATTCCCATGGAATCTAATCGCCTAGATTACCAGAGGCGAAGGTAAACACTTAACTAACTGAGCCACCCAGGTGCCCTAGTAACTGCTTTTTTGAGGTATTAAGTAAACATTTGGAAATCGTTTGCTTTTTTTGTATTTCAGTAAAAACAATCTAGATAACACTATACTTGATCCTTCATTAAAAAGACATTATACTCTTACAGGAGAATAGAGATGACATAAACAGGAGAAATATTAATAATTAAACATTACATAATGACTTTATACTAGCCTGCAAACTTTAGTTTTTATTTCTAAAACTTAAGCAATTTTTTTCTCTATAACTTTGGAGTTGGAAGAATTCTGTCTAACCTACTCCAAAATACTTCATTTATCTTGTCTAACCCAAAGTGTAACTCTGCTCCATAATGTTCTTCTAGATGTGAAAAAATTTCAGCAAAAAATAAAACTCTTTTATTGAAAGTGTGGGTCTTAAACAGCATTGGTGAGCAGTATAAATACTGTAATTCTTGATAAATTACTATGTAAATTCAGTACTCAAAGATTTGTGCAGTTTGGTTCTAAATTCATTTCTATTTCTTTTACCATTCAGAACCATTCTTCACCCAAACTAGTCTCCCAACCAGTTTTTTGTGTATGTGTGTGTGTTTTCTTCAATTTAGAATGTCTTTTCTCCTGTTAATTCCCTTATTTCCATTCTTTTGTACTGTTTGACTCTTTATAAATAGAACTGTTTTATTCTGTACTTATTGTCTCTAATTCTCTCACAGTCATTATAAGCATCTGAGGTCAAAACTATATTTTTATTCCTTTTCACCACAAAAAAGTTTTAATCAGTTTTTTAAAATGTCCATTATGTGGCAGCCCTCTAACCAGATTTTTTAAATAGACTATTTTTAAGAATAGCCTTATATTTACAGAAAAATTAAGAATTTCCCCTATTAATATCTTACATTGTTGTGATACATTTGCTATATACACTTAATGAACCACTATTGATGCATTAGTACTAAGTTAGTTCATAGTGTTGGGTTGCTTTTATGTAAGTCCCCCCCCCCCCCCCGGGGGAGGGCAGGGTCAGTTTAAGTTTTACTGCATAAACAACAAAAATCACTGTTTAACTGGATGGAATTGCTCTGGCTAAATGGGCCCTTACACATAGTTTACCCAGATTTCCTTAGTTTTTAACTAAATGTCTTTTTCTGTTCTGAGATCCCATAAAAATAGCATATCATGGTATTCATGTCTCCGTAGCCTACTTTTGGCTGTGAGAGTTTTTAGATTTTCCTTGTTTTTGATGACCTTGGTAGTTTTGAAGGGTAGTGATCAAATGTTTTCTAGGATGCTCCTCTAGCGGCATTTGATGTTTTCCCGATGGTTAGACTGGTGTTAGAGGTTTTGTGGGAGGAAGACCTCCAAGAACCATTGTCATTATATCATATTAGAAGTATACAATATTAGTGTGATTTATCACTATTGATATATCTTTAGTCACTTTAGCTAAGGTATTGTTTTTCAAGATTTTTTACTGTAAAGTTATGTACCTCCTGTCCCATTCCCATTCCCAACTTATAATATTTGAAAGGATGCCACTGTATGTGACCTGTCCTTAGGGGTGGTGATTTATGGAAGGCAGAGTATCTACATAAATCATTTGGAGTTTTTCTGCAAGAGAGATTTCTCTTCTTCCTACTTTTTAATTTACTCAACAGTTTATGTCAGTATGGACTCCTGGATATTTATTTTACATTGTGTGTTATAGTCCAATAGCACTTTATTTCTCAAATTGTTTCAGCTTTAGCCATTAGGAGTTCTTCCAGTTGGTTCCTGCTTCTCTCTTCAATATATCCCCACCAGTGTAGGGGGTTTTATTGTTGCTTGATTTTTGAGAGCTTCCCTATCTGCTGGCACTGTAGATGCTCTAGGCATATCTTGGATATTTCCTGCCTCAGTACCCAAATAAGCCACTTCTTTAAAAAGCCCTGGTTTCTTTATTGGTCTTTGTTACTAAGGGCTGGGGCTAAGTATGCCCATTTTACTGGTGTGTGGTTGCTTTTAGATCATGTTAGCAGACATAGCAAAGAAATGCATGTATGTAACATAACCCAGATATATACACATATCTAGAAGTATTTCTTATATAACCATTTGTATCTATATTAAGCTAAATATGAGTTCATATTGATAGCTCTAGCTTTAATCTGTTTCCACATGGCTCCTGCTAGCCTCATTTTCCTGTTTATCTGTAAATTTCTACAGATAAACATTTTTTACATCTGTAAAAAATGAGAGTTCCTGTTGCTCCAAATCCTTACCAGCATTTGCTGTTGTCAGTGTTTTTGATTTTAGCTAATCTAATTGGTGTGTAGTGGTGTCTCATTGTTGTTTAATATGCAATTACCCGATGACATATGATGTTGAGTGTCTTTTTGTATTTTGGTTTATCATTATCTTATTTGGTGAGGTGTCTGTTCAGATCTTTTGCCCATTTTTAAATTGGGGTTGCTTTCTTACTACTGAGTTTTTAAGAATTCTTATTGTATTTTGGATATAAGATCTTTACCAGTTATGTGTTTTAAGAACATGTTTTGCCAGTCTGTGACTTGTCTCTTCATTCTCTTAGCCATGTCTTTCACTGAGTCGAAGTTTTTAATTTCAGTAAAGCCCAGCTTTCTAATTATTTTCTTTAATAGGCTGTCCTTTTGTTATATCTAAAAACTTACTGATAAACCCAAGGCACCTAGATTTTCTCTCATGTGTTCTAGAAGTTTTATGATTCTGAATTTTGTATGTAAGTATATGATTCATTTTCAGTTAATTTTTTTGGAAGTATGAAGTCTGCATCTAGATTATTATTATTATTCATTTATTTATTTTTGCAAATGAACATCTAATTGGTCAGCACCATTTGTTGACTATCTTGTTCCCATTAAATTGTCCTTCTGTCTTTGTCAAAGATTAGTTGACTGCATTTGTGGGGCTCCATTTCTTTCTTTTCTTTTCTTTTCTTTTTTTTTTAAGATTTATTATTTGAGAAGAGGAGGAGAGAGAGAGAGTTGGGGAAAGGGCAGAGGAGGGAGAGAATGTCCAAGCAGATTCCCACTGAGAGGGGAGCCTGATGTAGGACTCCATCTCATGAACCATGAGATCAGGAGATGAGCCAAATCCAAGAGTCAGATGCTTAACTGACTAAGCCCCTTAGGGATGTGGGGCCCTATTTCTGGACTCTATTTTGATCCATTTATCAACATTCATATTCTTTTTCTTTTAAGATTTTATTTATTTATTTGACAGAGATCACAAGTAGGCAGAGAGGCAGGCAGAGAGAGAGGAGGAAGCAGGCTCCCTGCTGAGCAGAAAGCCCAATGCGGGGTTCAATCCCAGGACCCGATCATGACCTGAGCTGAAAGCAGAGGCTTTAACCCACTAAGCCACCCAGGAGCCCCAAAATTCCGATTCTTTCAATAATACACTGTTCTGATCCTATAGCTTACAATAAGTTTCGAAGCCAGACAGTGCCAGTCTTCAATTTTGTCCTTCAGTATTTTCTTGGCAATTGTATTCAAGTATTTTGCCTTTTCATACAAACTTTGGAATCACTTTATAGAGACATACAAAAATAGCTTATTGAGATTTGGATTCAAATTGTATTGACTATATAGAAGAGTTGGGAAGAATTGACAGCTTAACAAAGTCAAGAATATCTATCTGTTTAGATCCTTCATCAGAATTCTCTAGTTTCCATAGAGCTACCCTATGATCCAGCAATCACACTACTGGGTATTTACCCTAAAGATACAAATGTAGTGATCCAAAGGGGCACATATACCCAAAAGTTTAGAGCAGCAATGTCCACAATAGCCAAGCTATGGAAAGAAGCTAGATGTACATCAACAGATAAATGGATAAAGATGATGTGGTATAGAAATACAATGTAATACTATGCAGCCATCAAAAGAAATGAAATCTTGCCCTTTGCAATGACGTGGATGGCACTAGAGGGTATTATGTTGAGTGAAATAAGTCAATCAGAGAAAGAGAAATATCATATGATCTCCCTGATATGAGGAATTTGAGAGGCAGAGTTGGGGTTGTTGGGGGATAGAAAAGGAAAAAATGAAACAAGATGGGATCAGGAGGGAGATAAACCATAAGAGACTCTTAATCTCACAAAACAAACTGAGGGTCACTGTGGGGAGGGAAGTTATGGAGAGGGTGGGTGGGTTTTGAATATTGGGGAAGGTATGTGATACAGTGAGTGTTGTGACGTGTGTAAGCCTGACGATTCACAGACCTGTACCCCTGGGGAAAATCATACATTATATGTTAATAAAAATAATTAATAAAAAAAGAAATAAAATCTTTCAAAGACTGAAAAAAAAATTCTCTAATTTCCCACATAGAGATCCTATACATATATCATTGGATTTAAACCTAAGAATTGTAGTCTTTGTTGTTATTTTAAATGGTATCATCTTCTTAATTTCAAATTATAACTGTTCATTGCTGGTATATAGGAAAACAAATGATTTTTGTATTTGAGACTTGTCTTCTGAGATCTTGCCATAATCACTTATTAGTTCCAAATGATTTTTTGTTTTTGTCTTTTTTCTTTCAACTCTTTTAGGTTTGTTCACATAGTCAATGTTATTTTTTTTTTAATTTTTAAATTTTTTTTTAAATTTCTTTTTTTCCCCAAATCTGTTTACATTTCTCCCCTTTTGTTTGCTTAGACTGGCTAGAACTTCCAGTATGATGCTGAATAAGAATGGTGAGAGCATATATGCTTGGTTTTTCCCAACCAGAGGGAAAGACCCCAGTTTCTCACCCTTAAATAGGTTTTTGGTAGATAGTCTTTATCAGGTTGAAGAAGTTCCTATATATCCCTAGTTTACTCACAGTTTTTATAATGAATAGGTGTTGGATTTTACCAATTGGTATGATCATATATTTTCTCTTCCTTACTATGTTGATGTGGTGGATTATATTAACTGATTTTCACCAAATGCTGAACCAGTGTTGCATACCTAGAATAAACTCTTCTTGGTTCTGGTTTTAAATTCATTTTATACATTGTTGGATTTGATTTGCTGATGTTTTGTTTAGGATTTTAAAATTTATACTGGTCTATAGTTTTCCATTCTTATGTCTTTTTCTGGTTTGGGTCTTAGGGTAATGCTGGTCTCATAGAACAAAATAGAAACTAGTCTCTCTCCCTTCTAATTTCTGGAAGAGATTGTAGAGAATTGGTATCATTTATTTCTTCATTGGTAGAATTCACTAATCAAGTCATCTGGGTTGGTACTTTTATTCACTATTGATTTAATACCTTTAATAGATATAGGCTGATTTGGATTCTTTATCTGTTCTCTTATGAATGTTCATAGTTTGCATCTTTGACCTATTTTATCTAAGATATCAAATGTGTGGTTATAGAGATGTTCATAGTAGATTTTTATTATCCTTTTAATGTCAGTGCATCAGTAGTAATGAAAATCTCTTATTTCTGATATAAATAATTTGTGTCTCCTCCTCCTCCTCCTCCTCCTCCTCCTCTTCCTCCTCCTTCTTCTTTTTCCTGGTTAACATGACTAGAAGCTTATCAGTCTAATTGTATTTTAATGGTACATTTCTAATTTGAGTTATCTACTCTAATTTTTATTATTTTTCTTCTTCTTGTCTTTGGCTTATATTTCTTTCTTTAGTTCCTAAGGTAGAAGCCTAGGCTACTAATCTGTGATCTGTTTCTTTTCAAACATATCGATTTCAAGGTTATGAATTTTCCTTTATGTACTGCTTTCACTGAATCCCACAAATTTTGCTAAGCTGTGTTTTTATTTAGTTCCAAAATATTTTTCAATTCTCTTTAGATTTCATTTTCTATGTGTTATTTAGCAGTGTGTTGTTTAATCTCCAAATATGTGAGGATTTTCCAGATACCTTTCTATTATTGATTTCTATGTTAAGTCAGTTAAGATCTGAGAACATGCTTTACATGATTTTCATTTTTTAAAATTTGTTAAAATGTATTTTATGGCCCTACATGTGTTCTACCTTGGTGAATTCTCTGCATGAGCTTAAGAAAAATTTGTATTCTGATGTTGTTGGGTCAAAAATTCTGTAAATGTCAGTTAGTACTATCTGAGTCAACTCTATCATTAATGATTTTTGCCTTCTTAATGTACCAATTTCTGAAAAAGAGATGTTTACCCTCAAGCTACAATATTCTATCAGTTTTCTACTCACATATTTCAACTATCTGTTGGGTGCGTGCTAATTAATGATTATAATGTCTTCTTAGACAATTAACCCCCTTATCTTATGTAATACCTCTCTTTATCACTGATAATTTTCCTTTTCCTGAAGTCTGATTAATTTAAAATTAAGATAGCTACTCGTACTTGCTTATATCTTTCTCCATATCTTTACTTTTAACCTATTTATGTATTTATATTTAAAGCAGATTTTTTTGTAGAGAACGTATATAGTTGGGACTTGTTTTTTATTCACTCTGGTAATCTTTGTCTTTAACTGATGTACTTAGACCAACTTCTTTAAAGAGTCTAAGGTTTGCAGTTCTTTTACTTTTTAAAAAAAATTTTTAAATTTTTTTAATTTAAATTCAATTAGCCAACATACAGTAATACATCATTAGTTTCAAATGCAGAGTTCAGTAATTCATCAGTTGTATATAAAACCCAGTGCTCATTACATCAAGTGCCCTCTTTAATGTCCATCACCATAATACCCTAGCCCCACTTCTACCTTCCCTCCAGTAGCCCTCAGTTGGTTTCGTATAGTTGAGTCTCTCATGATTTTTCTTCTTCTGTGCTCACTTCCCATTCAGTTTTCCCTCCCTTCTCCTATGAACCTCTGCCCCATTTCTTATATTCCACAGTTAGTGAGCAGCTCCTTAAATATAATCCATTGCTACTATACTGAAGCCATGTATATGTGGTGATATGGAGTGGGAGATGGGAGTTATCCTACAATCTTATGATTAATTTTCAGTCTTTTAATAAACCTGGGTCAATGGGCTATGATCTTCACAAATATTTTTCACCATTATCCCTCTATCCCTTCCCACTTCCTCTACCTTATCTTTACATATGACAGGAAGGGGAGAGAGAGTCAGGAAAATGTCCCTCTCTCAGAAGAAATACAGATTATGATAAAGTCTTCTTTTTTTCCATTGGGGAGCAAAACTTTGTTATGGAGAATGCTCTGAGCATATTTGCAAATGGTCACTTTTCTCTTCCCCTTGCCAGAGAAATGAAGTGACTTTTTTCTTGTCTCTTCACCATGAAAACCTCTTGGAGCTCTTGGAGGTACAAATCCATTAAAGCATGCCCTTCACCCCTAAGAATATAGTTTCTAAATCTTCTCACTCTTATAATAGTCTATACTTAGCCACCAGTAATTAATCAAAATTGCCACTTAAGCATCTCTTTCAGTTACTAACTCTAGAGGGTCCTACTCCAGGTAAGATGATCTGACTGTCAATTCTTCTTATTTACTTCTCTCCCCAGATTTCAGGCAATCATTTGCCCTGTGACTTTGATGGACCTGTTGAAGAAAAGTCAGTAATATTTAATTTCTTTTCAGCTTTTTTTCATGCTGTAAGGTTGGGAGTGACAACTTCCAAGCTCTTATATGCATAAATTCTACTCAATTTTGTAGTGCTTTAAGACTCCAACTCACTATCTTATATTAGCCAAGTGTTTGTTAAATGATCAAATCAGCAAAAAAAAGAAAAAAAAAGGAACCAAGTTTAGGTAATTGCTTATTAGAAATAAAATTAGAAAACATGGGAAAAAAGAATGTAGAATAACCATCATTCTATGTTATTTTCAAAATATATTTTGTGCGATTTGGATATAAAACAATTATACAAGATAAAAATTGGATAGTTTTTTTTAGAAATACAGTTTTTTTAAATTTCCAAATATTCAATTATATACTTATTCCAAAACTTCATGCAAAGCAGGGGCATATACATTAAAATGGGAATATAGCCCCTCAACCACAGCTTGGCCTTCCTACTCACATATTAAGAGTGGTGCTTTTTTTTGGGGGGGTATGTTTTCTAGATCTTCCCTTGTCATTAGATACAAGACTCCCTCAACCCCTTTTTAATCTGGCAAATCTATATTGTGTACCTTATTATATACAAGTACTGTTCTAGATGCTAGAGGTATTAGTAGTAAGATAAAATTCTTACAGATACAGAGAGATACAGATAATAATATCTTACAGATACAGATACAGAGAGATACAGATAATAAATATAGGTAGATGAATATATAATACAATGTCAGAAGGTGGTAAGTTTAATGAAGAAATTAAAGCAAGTGTGGTCAAGAAGGGCTTTATTCTTCTTTACATTTTCATTCTTTTTTATGCCCTTTTACTCAGGTAAAATATAGTAGATCCCTGTGGTTTAGTTCTTAGCAACACTTCCTTAATAGAATTTAAATACAATTCCAAGATTTCTATTAAAATACCTATATCTAGCTAATCTAAAATTTATTTTTTTCTTTTTACTCATTGATTGTTTAATTCATTTCACAACTCTTCATCAAAAGCCCACCATTTGCCAGGCACTGTTCTATATGTTGAGAAACTAAAGATGGTGATATACACTTTGGGATGGTAGGTAGATGTAAAAATTAGGTTAATCTTGGTATCTAAATTACTAAACACATCTCTGATTCAGTATGTTCTTATATTGGCTTAAATCATTCTTTTATTATAGACTACCACTTATGTAACTCTATATGGCTTTCAATACTCTCTCTCAGTTTGCCTATTCCTTTCTTCTACAAAGCAGGAGCAGAAATAAAGAGAAGTTATAGTGTCTGTTGAGAGAGTATAAAACTTGTCACAGGGCCAGATTGTCCTTAATCAGATGTTAAATACTCATTATTCCAGAGAACAAAACTAAAACTGCCCCAGTGCTACCCCTTTATAGTTGGAAGCTAATGTAATTGATTTTATATGGAGAGTACTTCCTTTTACTCTTATCTTATTTACAAACTGCTTCATTAGGAGTGTTCTTGAGAAAGTGACTTTTGAAAGATTCTATATCTCACACACAGACCAGTGTATAAAAATTTTCTGGAAAGAGATTTGTTTCATGTTAATAGCATATAGCATTAAATGGAGGGGCAGCGAATCCAAACTCCCCCCAAAATTAGATATTGAAAGTGTTAAACGATTCAAAATGAAATAATAAAGCACTGGGAAAACAGTATGGAATAAGCAATTTGACTTTTCTATTATTTACAAAACCAGGGGCTGGAAAGAAGGGAAAATGGGTGATTATTGCTCAAGGGGCATAAAGTTTCAGTTATATAAGATGAGTAAGTTCTAGTGATTTGCTGTACAACATAGTACCTATACTCAACAGTATGGTTTTGTGTGCTTTAAAATATGGCAAGAGGATAGGTCACATGTTAAATGTTCTTAATACACACATGCAATACAAAAAAAAAACCAAAAAACCCACAAAATATGGAAGTGATGGATACGTTTTGTGGTGATGGTATCACGGGCATATGCATACATCCAAACTCATCAAGAATATGTATTTTTTATATAAATTATACCTCAGTAAAATTTTTAAAACTTCGGGGTGCCTGGGTGGCTCAGTGGGTTAAGCCGCTGCCTTTGGCTCGGGTCATGATCGCAGGGTCATGATCGCAGGGTCCTGGGATCGAGCCCCGCATCGGGCTCTCTGCTCAGCCAGGAGCCTGCTTCCTTCTCTCTCTCTCTGCCTGCCTCTCTGCCTGCTTCTGATCTCTCTCTGTCAAATAAATAAATAAAATCTTTATAAAAAAATTTTTTTTAACTTCAATTTTATATGTTTTGGACAGGAAAACAATACATAAATTAAAAGCTGAACAATTTTTAAAACCATAAAAGACTTGGCATAGTGCCAAATGTTGTTGAAAATAGCCAAATAATAGATCAAATGTTTTGAAGATAAGGCCTGTGTTTAAAGTGCACCAACTGATATTCTCAAGGACCCAGCGAGTTTGGTGTTTTATCATCATACTATCTCACAAATATTGAAGAAGTGGATCAGAGAGAACAGGGGTTTTAACCAAGGTACTACCCAATAAGTAGCAATAATAGTGCCCATCCTTTGTCTTTTGTGTTCCTAGTCCCTAGTTTTTCTAATAGATTTATCTGTTTTAGGACTTATTTGAGGTTATATGTTTTAAGGAAGCTCTAAAGATAAAACAGACTGAATACAGTGGCACCTGACAAATAATTAGATGTATGCACAGCCAATCTGAACAATTCAGAAATAAAATTATCTCTCTCTTTGCCCCCTCTCAATGATCTGTTTTTCCTGAGTCACTGCTCATAGCATTTCTCTCACTTGGATTTATTCATCTCCCTCTGCCATCTAGCCTTTTCAAGTCTCTCCTTTGCCCTGAGGCTTTTCCTAAGTGTTTCTGTAATAATATAAAATTGAAAGAGGTCCAAACATATGAATTAGTGAATGATATTTTAAATTATAAACGTATTTAATGTTTTTAATATCCAGGGTGCCTGGATGGCTCAGTCGGTAAGTGTCTGCCTTTAGCTCAGGTCATAATCCCAGGGTCTGGGATTGAGTCCCACATCCAGCTCCCTGCTCTGCAGGAAGCCCACTTCTCCCTCTCTCACTCCCTCTGTGTGTGTTCCATCTCTCTTTGTGTCTCTCTCTGTCAAATAAATAAATAAAACCTTTTTAAAAGATGTATTTAACATCTATTTATTGATAAAACTTCTCAGAAAAACAGGAATAGAGAGGAATTTCCTGAACTTTATAAATAGCATTTACAAAGTAACCAACAGCTGCCATTATACCTAACAGTAAAAGACCTATTACCTTACCCCTAAGATCAAAAACAGGGTAAGGATGTTCATTCTCTCTTCTTTTAATTCAGCATAGTGCTAGAAGTTCTACTTAGTGCAGTACAATCAATAAAAGAAAATGGAATACAGATCAAAAAGGCAGAGGTTAAACTACTCCTATTTACAAATGGCATCATTATCAATGTAGAAAATCCTGATAAATCTTCAGAAAACAAAACTCAAGATCTAAGGGAGTTCTATAGGGTCAGAGAATACAGAAAAATATACTCATCCATTTTATTGCTGTATATAAGCAATGAATACATAGGTATTAATAATACCATTTATTATCATATATTCTCTATATATTATTCATTATATGATATATAATGTTATTATATAATAATAACAATACTATTTACAATTGTCCAAAATTGATATGCTTAGGTACAAAGTTTTCATGAACAGGATTTATATGATGAAAACTACCTAACACTGACGAAAGAAATTAAAGATGATTAAATAAATGGAGGCACATACAGGTGCATGGATTTGGAAGAAGATTCGATAAAGATTTCAGTTCTTCCCAAATTGAATTACAGGTTTAATGTAATTTTTGTCAAAATCCCAGTTATGTTTTTTGTATACAGATAATACTATTCAAAAATTTGCATGGAAAAGCAAAAGAAAGTAGAATAGGTAAAAGAAGAAGAAAGTGAGAGTAATCAGCCTACCCAATTTGAAGTCCTATTATATAGCTATAGTAATCAAGACAGTGTGGCATTGATAGAGGAATAGATACATAGATCATAGACAGAATAGAAAAGCTGAAAATATGCCCACAAAAACAACTCATCTGCTTTTTGCCTAAAGTACAAAAGCAAAATAAAAAAGATCGCTTTTCAATAAAAGTTCTAGAAGCAACTGAACATTAATAGCCTAAACCAAAAAAAACTAAAGTAGTCACACTTCTTGAAAATTTAACTCAAAATGCATCACAAACTTAAATGTTAAATGCCAGACTATAAATCTTAAAGGAAAAAACATATAAGAAAACCTTCAGGATTTAGGGTGAAAAGATAAACATTTGTTTAACTAAACAAATGTTTAGAGTTCTTAGTCTTGACATCAAATATGAACTGTAGGGGGAAAAATTGTACTTCATCAAAACTAAAAACTTTTGCTTCACAAAGATGGTTACATAGATGAAAAGCATACTACAGGATGGGGAAAAGTTTGCAAATCACATATTTGGCATGTTAGTGTCTAGAATATATAAAGAACTCTCAAAATCTGACAGTCTAAAAATAAACAGTTCAAGTAGAGCATGGGCAAAAGAAATCTCACCAAAGATTTTTCAGATGGCAAATAAACACATAAAAAATGTTCAACATTATTAGATACTATAAAGATGAAAAATTAAAAACACAATGAGGTATCACTGCAGATCTATCAGAATGACTAAGGTACAATAGGAGGTGGCAAGACCAAATGCTAGCAAGGTTGTGGGAAACCTGGATCATTCATAAATTGCTGATGGGAATATAAAATGTACAGCCACTCAATTTGGCAGTTTCTTTAAAAACTAAACATGCAACTACAATCAGACACAGCAGTTGTATCCCTGGCTGTTTATCTCAGAGAGGTGAAGATGTGCTCACATAAAAACCTGTGCACAAATGTTTAGCTTATTTATGTAGCTTTATTTCTAGTAGCCCAAACTGGAAACAACCCAAGTGGGCAGAGGTTAAAAAAAATACTGAGGTAAAGCTACACCATGGAATACTGACTCAGCAATAGAAAGGAAAGAAAATGTTCCGTATCTTGACTATCAATGTCAATATCCTGGTTGTGGCATTGTACTATAGTTTTACAAGATGTTAACATTAGAGGAAACTGAGCAAAAAGCACACGTGATCTCTGCATCATCTCTTAGAATTGCCTTTAATTCTCCAAATATTTCAAAAGTTTTCCTTAAACAATTATGGAACTTTTATATGATGGATACTCTACTACAAAGCCAACTCTCTCTAAACCCCTAAAATGTTAAGTAGACATACTTAATTATGTTATCTGATGTTACATGTTCTATTCTTAAATTCCCAACTATAATATGAGGTTCTTGAGGGGGTACAAGAAGTTTCAGCACACCACTGAGTACTTGGCAGCCATTCAGTATATTTTATGGAATCATCTGGATTGTTTTATGGAATCATCTGGATATTTGCTCCCAACTAACCCCACTTGGTTTCCGGCATAGATGACCCATAACTGGGGACTTATTAGTACTCTGTTCCTTTGCAGCTTGATAGCGTTTGACATTATTGGCCTCTTCCTCCTCAAAATTCTTTGTTTTGATTTCTGTGACCAACTTTCTTTTAATTCCCCGAGTTATTCATCTACTTTATGATTCATTCTATGATACTTATCTTTCCAAACTCTACATGTAAATGTTACTTAAATTATTTTATTTGGCTTTGTTCTTTCTTTTCCTCTTGAATTTCCATTGATAATCTCAGCCATGTTTCTGCCCTTTTTTCCCCCTTATTAAGACATCTTTACAGATGGCATTCTAATTTTTAGTTTCAATTTTCAGTTCCATGCCTAAGTTCCTAGACTAATGCCTCACTGTTTGATGAACATTGCCATCTGAACTGCCCTGTGACATTTTGAACTCAACATTCCCCATAGAGAACAAACATATAATCTTACTACCCACATCTCTGCCTTCTTTTCTGCTCCCTGTTTCTTGTAAAGACCTTACCAGCATCAATGCCATAAATTCCATATGTTTATCATAGGCAGTGGCCAAGAAAAGTTTTAAATTTCACTCCAGAAAACTGGCATCTATTTTCTGTGCAAGAAAGAATTTTCCCTGAGGCTACTTCATCTGTGGATTCCCTGCAGAGATTATGAACATGGGCTTTGGAGGGTACATAACTCTGATCAAGGCAAAGGCTGTATTTCTCTGCACTTGCATTGGGTATACACTTCACATCATATTGGCTCACCCATTTACTGTAGCCATCACACCTGCAACCAGCTGCAAAAAGATATAAACTCACAGTTGCCTCAAGTCAGCTTCATCACATATTTCTTACCTCCTGATTTGGGGCACCTGTGGCCCATGGGGCTGCCTGCAGAACCTGCATAACCATTCTTTTTTTTTTTTAAGATTTTATTTGTTTATTTTATTTTATTTTTAATTTAGTTTTCTTCAGTGTCCCAAAATTCATTGTTTATGCACCACACCCAGTGCTCCATGCAATATGTGCCCTCCACAATACTCACCACCAGGTTCGCTCATGCCCCATCCCCCTTCCCTCCAAATCGCTCAGTTTGTTTCTCAGAGTCCACATTCTATCGTTGTTTGCCTCTCCCTCATATTTCCCCAAACTCGCCTCCCCTCTTCATCTCCCAATGTTCTCCATTTTATTCCTTTTGCTCCACAAGTAAGTGAAGCTGTATGAGAATTGACTCTCTCTGCTTGACTTGTTTCACTCAGCACAATCTCTTCCAGTCCCATCCATGTTGATACAAAAGTTGGGTATTCATCCTTTCTGATGGAGGCATAATACTCCATTGTATATATGGACCATATCTTCTTTATGTATTCATCTGTTGAAAGGCATCTTTGTTCTTTCCACAGTTTGGTGACTGTGGCCATTGCTGCTATGAACATTGGGGTACAAATGGCCCTTCTTTTCACTACATCTGTATCATTGGGGTAAATACCCAGTAGTGCGATTACAGAGTCATAGGGAAGCTCTATTTTTAATTACATTTATTATTATTATTTTTTAAATAAACATATAATGATTTTTAGTGCCAGGGGTACAGGTCTGTGAATCGCCAGGTTTACACACTTCACAGCACTCACCACAGCACACACCCCCCACAATGTCCATAACCCCACCACCCTCTACCTCCACCCCCCCCCCAGCAATCCTCAGTTTGTTCTGTGAGATTAAGAGTCTCTTATGGTTTGTCTCCCTCCTGATCCCATCTTGTTTCATTTATTCTTTTCCTACCCTCCAAACCATCCATGTTGCATTTCCACTTCCTCATGTCAGGGAGATCATATGATAGCTGTCTTTCTCCTATTGACTTATTTCGCTAAGCATAATACCCTCTAGTTCTATCCACGTCGTCACAAATGGCAAGATTTCATTTCTTTTGATGGCTGCATTGTATTCCATTGTATATATATACCACATCTTCTTTATCCATTCATCTGTTGATGGACATCTAGGTTCTTTCCTAGCTTGGCTATTGTGGACATTGCTGCTATAAACATTCAGGTGCACACACCCCTTTGGATCACTTCGTTTGTATCTTTAGGGTAAATACTCAGTAGTGCAATTGCTGAATCATAGGGTAGCTCTATTTTCAACTTTTTGAGGAACCTCCATGCTGTTTTCCAGACTGGCTGCACCAGCTTGCATTCCTACCAACAGTGTAGGAGGGTTCCCCTTTCTCCACATCCTCCCCAGCATCTGTCATTTCCTGACTTGTTAATTTTAGCCATTCTGACTGGTTTGAGGTGGTATATCATTGTGGTTTTGATTTGTATTTCCCTGATGCCGAGTGATGTGGAGCAGTTTTTCATGTGTCTGTTGGCCATCTGGATATCTTCTTTGCAGAAATATCTGTTCATGTCTTCTGCCCATTTCTTGATTTGATTATTTGTTCTTTGGGTGTTGAGTTTGCTAAGCTCTTTATAGATTTTGGATACTAGCCCTTTATCTGATATGTCGTTTGCAAATATATTCTCTCATTCTGTCAGTTATCTTTTGGTTTTGTTAACTGTTTCCTTTACTGTGCAAAAGCTTTTGATCTTGATGAAGTCCCAATAGCTCATTTTTGCCCTTGCTTCCCTTGCCTTTGGCAATGTTCCTAGGAAGAAGTTGGGGCCGCTGAGGTCGAAGAGGTTGCTGCCTGTGCTCTCCTCAAGGATTTTGATGGATTCCTTTCTTACATTGAGGTCCTTCATCCATTTTGAGTCTATTTTCGTGTGTGGTGTAAGGAGATGGTCCAATTTCATTTTTCTGCATGTGGCTATCCAATTTTCCCAACACCATTTGTTGAAGAGACTGTCTTTTTTCCATTGGGCATTCTTTTCTGCTTTGTCGAAGATTAGTTGACCATAGAGTTGAAGGTCTATTTCTAGGCTCTCTATTCTGTTCCATTGATCTATGTGTCTGTATTTGTGCCAGTACCATACTGTCTTGAGGATGACAGCTTTGTAATAGAGCTTGAAGTCTGGAATTGTGATGCCACGACTTTGGCTTTCTTTATCAAAATTCCTTTGGCTATTCAAGGTCTTTTCTGGTTCCATATAAATTTTTGGATTATTTGTTACATTTCTTTGAAAAAAATAGATGGAATTTTGATTGCATTAAATATGTAGATTGCTTTAGGTAGCATAGACATTTTCACAATATTTGTTCTTCCAAACCATGAGCATGGAACATTTTTCCATTTCTTTGTGTCTTCCTCAATTTATTTTGTGATTATTTTATAATTTTCTCAGTATAGATTCTTTGCCTCTGTTAGGTTTATTCTTGGGTATCTTATGGTTTGTGGTGCAGTTGTAAATGGGATTGACTCCTTAATTTCTCTTTTTTCTGTCTTGTTGTTGGTGTATAGAAATGCAACTAATTTCTGAGCATTGATTTTATGACACTTTACTGAATTCCTTTACAAGTTCTAGAAGATTTGGAGTGGAGTCTTTTGGGTTTTCCACATAAAGTATCATATCATCTCCAAAGAGTGATAGTTTGACTACTTCTTTGCCGATTTGGATGACTTTAATTTCTTTTTCTTGTCTGATTGCTGAGGCTAGGACTTCTAGTACTATGTTGAATAGCAGTGGTGATAATGGACATCCCCGCCATGTTCCTGACCTTAGCAGAAAAGCTTTCAGTTTTTCTCCATTGAGAATGATATTTGCAATGGGTTTTTCATAGATGGCTTTGATAATATTGAGGTATGTGCCCTCTATCCCTACACTTTGAAGAGTTTTGATCAGGAAGGGATGCTGTACTTTGTCAAATGCTTTTTCAGCATCTATTGAGAGTATTGCATGGGTCTTGTTCTTTCTTTTATTAATGTATTGTATCCCATTGATTGATTTGCGGATATGGGACCAACCTTGCAGCTCTGGAATAAATCCCACTTGTTTGTGGTGAATAATCCTTTTAATGTACTATTGGATCCTATTGGCTAGTATTTTGGTAAGAATTTTTGCATCTGTGTTCATCAATTATATTGGTCTGTAATTCTCTTTTTTGATGGGATCCTTCTCTGGTTTTGGGATTAAGGTGATGCTGGCCTCATAACATGAGTTTGGAAGTTTTCCTTCCATTTCTCTTTTTTGGAACAGTTTCAGGAGAATAAGAATTAGTTCTTCTTTAAATGTTTGGTGGAATTGCCCCAGGAAGCTGTCTGGCCCTGGGCTTTTGTTTGTTTGGAGATTTTTGATGACAGTTTCAATCCCCTTACTAGTTATGGGTCTGTTCAGGTTTTCTATTTCTTCCTGGTTCAGTTGTGGTAGTTTATATGTCTCTAGGAATGCATCCATTTCTTCCAGATTGTCAAATTTGTTGGTGTAGAGTTGCTCATAATTTGTTCTTATAATCGTTTGTATTTCTTTGGTGTTGGTTGTGATCTCTCCTCTTTCATTCATGATTTTATTTATTTGGATCCTTTCTCTTTTCTTTTTGATAAGTCTGGCTAGGAGGCTATCGATCTTATTAATTCTTTCAAAGAACCAGCTCCTAGTTTCATTGATTTGTTCTAGTGTTTCTGTGGTTTCTATTTCATTGATTTCTGCTCTGATCTTTATTTCTCTTCTCCTGCTGAGTTTAGGTTTTCTTTGTTCTTTCTCCAACTCCTTTAGGTGTAGGGTTAGGTTGTGTATTTGAGACCTTTCTTGTTTCTTGAGAAAGACTTGTATCACTATGTATTTTCCTCTCAGGACTGCCTTTGCTGTGTCCCACAGATTTTGAACAGTTGTGTTTGCATTATCATTTGTTTCCATGAATTTTTTCAATTCTTCTTTAATTTTCTGGTTGACCCATTCGTTCTTTAGAAGGATGCTCTTTAGTCTCCATGTATTTGGGTTCTTTCCAAATTTCCTCTTGTGATTGAGTTCTAGCTTCAGAGCACTGTGGTCTGAAAATGTGCAGGGAATGATCCCAATCTTTTGATACCGATTGAGACCTGATTTGTGACCCAGGATTTGATCTATTCTGGAGAATGTTCCATGTGCACTAGAGAAGAATGTGTATTCTGTTGCTTTGGCATGGAATGTTCTGAATATACCTGTGATGTCCATCCGGTCCAGTGTATCATTTAAGGCCTTTACTTCCTTGTTGATCTTTTGCTTGGATGATCTGTCCATTTCAGTGAGGGGAGTGTTAAAGTCCCCTACCATTATCGTATTATTGTCAATGTGTTTCTTTGATTTTGTTATTAATTGGTTTATATAGTTGGCTGTTCCCATGTTAGGGGCATAAATATTTAAAATTGTTATAGCCTCTTGTTGGATAGACCCTTTGAGTATGATATAGTGTCTTTCCACATCTCATAGTATAGTCTTTGGCTTAAAACCTAAATAACCTGATATAAGGATTGTCACCCCAGCTTTCTTCTGATGTCCATTAGCATGGTAAATTCTTTTCCACCCCCTCACTTTAAATCTGGAGGTGTCTTTAGGTCTAAAATGAGTTTCTTGCAGATAGCATATTGATGGGTCTTGTTTTTTTTTATCCATTCTGACAGCCTGTGTCTTTTGATTGGGGCATTTAGCCCATTTTCATTCAGGGTAACTATTGAGATATATGAATTTAGTGCCATTGTATTGCCTGTAAGGTGACTGTTATTGTTTATTGCCTCTGTTCCTTTCTAATCTACTACTTTTAGGGTCTCTCTTTGCTTACAGGACCCCTTTCAATATTTCCTATAGAGTTGCTTAGGTGTTTGCAAATTCAGTTTTTGTTTGTCCTGGAAGATTTTTATCTCTTCTTGTATTTTCAGTGATAGCCTAGCTGGATATAGTATTCTTGGCTGCATGCTTTTCTCAATACTGCTCTGAATATATCATGCCAGTTCTTTCTGGCCTGCCAGGTCTCTATGGATAAGTCTGCTGCCAATCTAATGTTTTTACCATTGTATGTTACAGATTTCTTTTCCCGGGCTGCTTTCAGGATTTTCTCTTTGTGGCTAAGACTTGTAAATTTTACTATCAGGTAACGGAGTGTGAACCTATTCTTATTGATTTTGAGGGGGGTTCTCTGCAACTCCTGGATTTTGATACTTGTTCCCTTTGCCATACTAGGGAAATTCTCTACAATAATTCTCTCCAATATACCTTCTCCTCCCCTCTCTCTTTCTTCTCCTTCTGGAATCCCAATTATTCTAATGTTGTTTCGTCTTATGGTGTCACTTATCTCTCGAATTCTCCCCTCATGGTCCAGTATTTGTTTCTCTCTCTTTTGCTCAGCTTCTTTATTCTCTGTCATTTGGTCTTCTATATCACTAATTCTATCTTTTGCCTCATTTATCCTAGCAGTAAGAGCCTTCATTTTTTATTGAAACTCATTAATACCTTTTTTGATTTCAACTTGGTTAGATTTTAGTTCTTTCATTTCTCCAGAAACGGCTTTTATCTCTCCGGAGAGGGTTTCTCTAATATCTTGCATGCCTTTTTGAGCCTGGCTAGAACCTTGAGAATCATCATTCTATTCTGAACTCTAGATCTGACATATTACCAGTGTCCGTATTGATTAGGTCCCTAGCCTTTGGTACTGCCTTTTGTTCTTCTTATTTTGGTGAGTTTTTCCACCTTGTCATTTGTCCAGATAGGAATATATGAAGGAGCAAATAAAATACTAAAAGGGTGGTAAAGACCTCAGGAAAATGTACTTTAACCAAATCAGAAGAGACCACAAATCATGGGGGGGAGAAAGGGGATAAAAAGAAGTTCAGAAAAAAAAGTTTGAAAAAGAAAACAAATAAAGAAAAAATATAAAAAAAGAAAAAAATATATATATATATTCGACTGGTGACTAGAATAGGGTCACCCACTTAATTACTTAATTTTGGAAGTATTTTGGTCTCTTAGAAGAAACTACCTATCAAAATTTTAAAGAATGAAAAAAATATATAAGGGTAAACACAATGAAGGGATGGAATATGCCTATGAATATGAACAAAATATATTTTTTTTAATTTCTAAAAAAGGAGTTGATAAAGTCAGTTGGTTGGGAGAATAAAGGAAAAGAAAGTCGAGTGAATTTGCTCAGGCTGGAGACTAGAACAAGCCTGAAGCTAGATTAGGGTATATTTTGATCTATTAGAAGAAGTTGTATCCCACATTTTTTAGAAGGAAAAAACCCTATGTGTATACAAAAAATAAAGTTAGGTACAATGAAGGATAAAACATGACTATAATAATGAAGGTTCAAAAGATTTTTTTTTAATGAAAGGTATTGTTAAGATAAACTAGTTAAAAAACATTAAAAGAGGAAAGGGTAAAAGTTAAAAAAAATTAGCAGAAGAAAAAAATAACATTAAAAAAAATTAATTAACTGCAAGACTGAAGAATCATGGGGAGAAATCCATGAATTCCATGCTTTGCTTTCTCCTCCTTTGGAATTCCACTGCTCTCTTTGGAAAATGAACATGGTCTTGGCTGGATTTCTTGTTGATCTTCTGGGGGAGGGACCTGTTGTAGTGATTCTCAAGTGTCTTTGCCTGAGGCGGAATTGCACTGCCCTTACCAGGGGCCAGGCTAAGTAATCTGCTCCTGTTCACTTTTATTCTCTGAATGCTTTCCATAGAGTTCTGGAGGACAGGAATGAAAATGGCAGCCTCCCAATCTCCAGCCCAGAGGAGCCGAGAGCTCAGGTTCCCACACTTCAGTGTGCCCTCAGAGAAAAGCGTTCAATCACTCCTATCTTCCTGGCCTCTGTCCGCGCTCTGAGCTTACCCAGCCTGTGGCCAAGCATCTCTGTCTCTGGTACACAGCTCCATTTTGAGTTTATCTTTGTGTATGGTGTGAGAGAATGGTCAAGTTTCATTCTTCTATACATGGCTGTTCAATTTTCCCAGCATCATTTATTGAACAGACTGTCTTTTTTTCCACTGTATATTTTTCCTGCTTTGTTGAAGATTATTTGACCACAGAGTTGAGGGTCCATATCTGGGCCCTTTACTTTGTTCCGCTGGTTTATGGGTCTGTTTTTGTGCCAGTATCATCCTGTCTTGGTGATCACAGCTTTGTAGTTAAAGTTGAAGTCTGTCAATGTGATGTCCCCAGGTTCCCCCCCCCCTTTTTTTTTCTTTTTCAACATTTCAACATTTCCTTAGTGATTTGGGGTCTCTTCTGGTTCCATATAAATTTTAGGATTCTTTGTTTCAGCACTTTGAAAAATTCCAGTGGAATTTTGATTGGGATGGTATTGAAATTATAATTGCTCTAGCCAATATAGACATTTTAACAATGTTTATTCTTCCAAACCATGAGCATGGAATGCTTTTCCATCTTTTTGTGTCTTCTTCAATTTCTTTCATGAGTGTTTTGTAGTTCCTCAAGTACAGATCCTTTACCCCTTTGGTTACGTTTATTCCAAGGTATCTTATGGTTCTTGGTGCTATAGGAAATGGAATTGATTCTCTAATTTCCCTTTCAATAGTTTCATTATAGTTTCATTGTTAGTATATAAGAAAGCAACTGATTTCTGTACATTGATTTTTGTATCCTGCCACATTACTGAATTGCTGTATGAGTTCTAGTAGTTTGGGGGTGGAGTCTTTTGAGTTTTCCATATAAAGTATCATGTCATCTGTGTAGAGAGAGTTTGACTTCTTCTTTGCCAATTTGAATACCTTTTATTTCTTTTCGTTGTCTGATCGCTGTGCTAGGACTTCTAGTACTATGTTGAACAACAGTGGTGAGAGTGGGCATCCTTGTCGTGTTCCTGGTCTCAAAGGAAAGGCTGTCAGCTTTTCCCCATTGAGAATGATATTCACTGTGGGTTTTTCATAGGGAGGTTTTATTAAGTTGAGGAATGTTCCCTCTGTCCCTATACTTTGAAAAGTTTTAATTAGGAATGGCTGGTGTTTCTTGTCAAATGCTTTTTCTGCATCAATTGAGAGGACCATGTGGTTCTTCTCTCTTCTCTTATTAACTTGTTCTATCACATTGATTGATTTGTGAATGTTGAACCACCCTTGCATCCCATGGATAAATCCCACCTGGTCATGGTGGATAATCTTTTAATTTACATTTGGATCCTATTAGCTAGGATCTTGTTGAGAATGGCATCCATATTCATCAGGGATATTGGTCTGAAATTCTCCTTTTTGGCAGGGTCTTTGCCTGGTTTTGAAATCAGAGTAATGCTGGAAGTTTTCCTTCTATTTCTATTTTTTGAAACACCTTCAGGAGAAATGGGTATTATTTCTTCTTTGAATGTTTGGTAGAATTCTCCAGGGAATCTGTCTCCAGGCAATCTGTCAGGTCCTGGGCTCTTGTTTTTTGGGATGTTTTTGATCCCTGCTTCAATATCGTTACTAGATATTGGTCTACTCAGGTTGTCAATTTCTTCCTGATTCAGTTTTGGAAGTTTATAGGTTTCCAGGAATGCATCCATTTCGTCTACGTTGCTTAACTTATTGGCATATAACTGCTGATAATAATTTATGATGATTCCACTTCCTTGGTGGTCTCTCCCTTTCCATTCATAATTTTATTAATTTGGGTCCTCTTTCTTTTCTTTGGATTAGTTTGGCCAATGGTTTATCGATCTTATTGATTCTTTCAAAAACCCAGCTTCTAGTTTTGTTGTGTTCTACTGTATCTCTAGTCTCTATCTTATTGATCTCTGCTCTAATCTTGATTATTTCCCTTCTTATATGTGGGGTTGGCTTAATTTGTTGTTGATTCTCCAGTTCTTTAAGGTATAAAGAGAGCTGGTATATTCTGGATTTTTCAGTTTTTTTGAGAGAGGCTAGGATGACTATGTATTTCCCCCTTAGGACTGACTTTGCCATATCCCATAGGTTTTGGACTGAAGTTTCTTCATTTTCATTGGTTTCCATGAATTGTTTAAGTTCTTCTTTGATTTCCTGGTTGATCCAAACATTCTTAAGCAAGGCGGTCTTTAGGTTCCAAGAGTCTGGATTCCTTCCAGACTTTTTCTTGGGTTGAGTTCCAGTTTCAAAGAATTGTGGTCTGAGAATATGCAGGGACTAATATCAATATTTTGATATTAGTTGAGCCTTGATTTGTGACCCAGTATGTGGTCTATTCTGGAAAAAGTTCCATGTGTGCTTCTAGAAGAATAAGTATTCTGTTGTTTTAGGATGGAATGTTCTGTATATACCTATGAGGTCCATCTGGTCCAATGTATCATTCAATGCTCTCATTTCTTTATTGATTTTCTGTTTGGATGATCTGTTATTACTGAGAGTGGCATGTTAAGATCCCCTACTATTAATGTATTCATATCAATATGATTCTTTATCTTGATTAACAGTTTTCTTATGTAGTTGACTGCTCCCATATTGGGGGCATAAATAATTACAATTGTTAGATCTTCTTGGTGGATAGACCCTTTAAGAATGATGTAGTGTCCTTCTTTATCTTTGACTATGGTCTTTGGTTTAAAATCTAATTTATCTGATATGAGAATTGCTACCCCAGCTTTCTTTTGAGGCACATTGGCATGAAAGATGTTTCTCTCCAGCACTTCACTTTCAGTCTGGATGTATCCTTAGGTTTCAAATGGGTCTCTTGTAGACAACATATGGATGGGTCCTGTCATTTTATCCAATCTACAATCCTGTGCTGTTTTAGGGAGTGTTTAGGCTGTTTACATTGAGAGTGATTATTGAAAGATACATTTTTATTGACATCATGTTGCCTGTGAAATTCTTGTTTCTACAGGTTGTCTCCATAAATTTCTCTTCTATGTCACTCTTGGGTTCTTTCTTCTTTTATAGAACCCCCCCACCTTAATATTTCTTGTAGTGATGACTTGGTGGTCACATACTCTTTAAATCTTGCCAGTCCTGGAAACTCTTTATCTCTCCATCCATTTTGAATGTCAGCCTTGCTGGATAAACTATTCTTGGCTTCATGTTCTTCTCATTTAGTGCCCTGAATATGTCTTGCCAGCTCTTTCTGTCTTGCAAGATTTCTGGGGACAAGTCTGATGTTATTCTGATGGAGCTTCCTCTGTATGTAAGGAGTCTCTTCCCCCAGCTGCTCTCAAAAGCTCTTGTCTAAAATTATGATTTGTCAGTCTCACAATCAAGTGCCTTGAGGTCTTTCTAAATTTGTTGTTCTTGAGGGGGAGGTGGGTGTTCTCTCTACCTCTAGGACACGAATGCTGTTTCCATTTGCCAGATTGGGAAAATTTTCATCCAGAATTTGTTTAACTATATCTTCTAGTCTTCTCACTTTCTCTCTCTCTTTTTAAGATTTTATTTATTTATTTGACATACAGAGATCACAAGTAGGTAGAGAGGCAGGCAGAGAGAAAAGGAGGAAGCAGGCTCCCTGCTGAGCAGAGAGCCCAATGAAGGGCTCGATCCCAGGACCCTAAGACCATGACCCGAGCCAAAGGCAGAGGCTTTAACCCACTGAGCCACCCAGACCCCTCAGTCTTCTCTCTTTCTTCATCTCCTCAGGGATATCAATAATTCTGATGCTGGAATGTTTCATGGTGTTATTTATTTCCCTAATTCTGTTTTTATGGTTTCTAAGCTGTTTCTTCCATGCCTCTTCCTGACCCTTTTTCTCTATCAATTTGTCCTCTAGATCACTAATTCTATCTTCTGCCTCCTTACCCTAGCTGTCAGAGTATTTAGATTAGATTGGATCTCATTGATAGCATTTTTAACTTCTTCCCAGCTGGCTTTCACTTCTGTCCTTAGAGATTCTATGTTGTCACTAATGGTTTTCCCCAGCATAGCCATTGCCTAGATAATTGTTACCCTGAATTCCCTTTCTGACATACTGTTTATGTCCCTATCCAATAGTTCTGATGGAGAGGGCACAGACTCTGAATTTTTCCTCTGTTGAGTGTTCCTCCTCCTAATCATTTTGGTGAGAGGTGGTTGAGAGGATGTATAGCTGAATATATCAATTGTAATCCAGGCAAGGTGCACTCTGGAATGCTTCTGAGCAATCAAAAGTCACCACCAAAAAGAAAGAAAAAAGAAAGAGAGAAGGAGAAAGAGTGAGGAAAAAAAGAGATGATCCAAGCAGGATGGGCCCCAAAGTTAAGATTTATAAGGTAAACAAACAAAAACGGATAAACAAAAAGACTGACAAAAGTAAATGACAAGAAAAAAATAAAGAACCCAGCCAAAAGGAACCCCAAGGATAGGATTTATATAATGCCAGAACAAAACCAATACACAGAAATACTGACAGAAGAAAAAGATGGCAGGGTGGTTATAAAACCTCGATGTGGTCAAGGAAGGTTATTTTGATTCTTCCTTGGTGTGTCTTGATATCTTTGCTAAAGGACTCAATTTTCCAAGATAAAAGGAGAATAAAACTGGTTTTTATTTAGGGATAGTATTGATTAGGATAAGAGGATTATCTTGAAGATTATATCTATATGTATATTAGAAAAATAGAAAAGAAAAAGAAAAACAGAGGTATATGTATGAAAAAAGTTCAAGTTAAAAGGTTATTATGGGGGGCACCTGGGTGGCTCAGTTGGTTAAGCAGCGGCCTTCGGCTCAGGTCATGATCCCAGCGTCCTGGGATCGAGTCCCACATCGGGCTCCTTGCTCGGCAGGGAGCCTGCTTCTCCCTCTGTCTCTGCCTACCACTCTGTCTGCCTATGCTCGCTCTCTGTCTCTCTCTCTGACAAATAAAAATAAAATCTTTAAAAAAAAAAGTTATTATGGAATATGTTGTATTAAACCTCTAGTTGTAATGGTAAGTAGGTTAAAAAAATCAAAAAGAACAAGAATAGTGAGAACAAATTAAAAGTAAAAGTTGTATCTATGAAATATACAGGTTTTAGGGCAATGCTGGGAGCTTAAAATATTGTTTTTCCTTGATATTGAAGTTTTACAGTTTTATGAGGACCCCGTGATGGTTGTCCTCTCCTTCTTTTGACTGGATTTCTGGGGAAGGGGACTGTGGCATCGTTTTTCAGTCAGTTGTGTTTGGGTTGAGTCCTCCTGTTCCCTATCAAGGGACTGGACTCTGTGGAAACTGGTTTTTCAAGCTTTTGTTCTCTGGAGGTGTGTTTTTCTTTGGCGGCTTTTTGCGGCTTTTCGGAGGGTTAGTGGAAAGCAAACTGCACCCAGACCTCCATCTCAGAGAGAAGCACTGGGTCCAGAACACACAGACTCTCCTCTCTCCGCTGAGCCGTGCAGCCTCCCACAGGCAGTGCATGACTCCAGCCACAGTCTCAGGGGTTGCCCAAAGCACCCGCTAATCTCCGCACCCCTGTGCCACTAAAACCACAACAATATTGGTCCAGGGAGTCTGCTTCTGTGGCTGCCTTTGCCAGGACTGCTGCCCAGGGTCCAGACCTCACAGTTGCACAGGTTGCATGGAGGGATCCTGACCAGAGAGCGCAATGAGTTTTTTCAAGCCCCAGGTGGGAGAGTCCAGACCCTCAGCTGGTTCAAGAGACTGCTAGCTAGTACCCACATGGGTTGGCAGGGAGTAGGTCTGACTCCGGTCGCAGAGTACGCAAAAGTTCTAGGAAGTGCAGGCTGGCACTGTCACCAGACTCCCTCATGCGGGGGTGGGAGTGGGCCCAGCTGATCCGTGGTGCAAGCCGCACAACTCTGGGGGTTCCACCGCACTCTCTCTGACATGGGTGGCCACCGGCAGTGGCCCTCCTGGGAACATGGGCTTGGAACCATGGGCTTAGGCCCGTGCCCATGACCTCCCGATTCCAGCAGTTGCCCCTTAAGATCTTTTGCTCTTTTTGAGTGCTTTTAACCAGACTCCAAGTTAATGATGGTCCCTAATCACAGGGCACTCTTGTATTGGGATATAACTTTCCAATGGGTCACTTCTGGTGGCTCCCTCCCCCTTCTGTTTATCCTGCAATATCAGTCTGATCATTCCCACTCCTTTACTTCTCCACTGGTGTTTTCTGCCCCCATAGAGTTCCAGAAGTGTATAATTCTACAACTCAGGCTGATTTCATGGGTGTTCAGAGTCTACTGGTAGATAATTAGTTCACTTTAGGGGACCAGTTGAAATAGGGTATCCTACTTCTCCACCATCTTGCCCCTCTTCCTTCTTATTTGTTTATTTTAGAGAGCATGTGTGAGTGGTGGGGGGTGAGGGGTAGAGGGAGAATCTCTAGCAGACTCCATGCTAAATGTGGAGCAAGAGGCTGGGCCCAATCCCAGGACCCTGAGATCATGACCTGACCCAAAACCAAGAGTCAGATCCTCAACTGACTAAGCCACCCATGTGCAACTTAGCCACACCTGCTTAACCATTTTGACACAAGTATGTGCAACCTTGGACCAACAGTAGAGAATTGAGAGCATTGCCCATCACATGAGCATTTCTGAGACCTGTTCTCTATGGAGCTTCAGAGATTCCATAAGAGGACTGGATCAGGTCCTGGTTACCAAGTAATTAACCTGCTCAATAACACATCCTTGAATTGACATTTCATCCTTTCTGGTTTCACACTTGAGAGATCACAGTTATGTTGTCCAAGCTCTCATCCAAAATTAAATGACATGAATCCTAATCCCTGTCTCAGGCTTTGATTTTAGGGACGCCAAGGCTAAGAATCACTGGAATGCCAAGGTAAGCTAAAACTTGTATTTTATATTATAGGTAATGAAAAGTCACTAAAATTTTACCATTTATACTAAAAATATACTATAATACTATAAATTATACCATTTATATAATGGCATCTTAAGATGATCAGTATATTTCTAGGGTGTAGTGTAAATTGAGTGGTGGAAATTAAGAGGTTTTTGCACTCGTTCAGGACTGGGTACCAAGAACCTAAACATTGGGATAGCAAAGTATGGATGATAATAGGACCCTGTGCAGGACTTGGGGGTGGGGGACTATCTGATATTGGTAAGGAGTGGAAGGTTGAAAAGGGAAGTGACAAAGATGTAGCTTTAGGTTGAATTGTGTTCTCCCCCAAATTTCCATGTTGAAGTCCAAACTTTTAATACCTCAGAATGTGACTTTCTTTGGAAACAGAGTTATTACACATGTAGCTAGTTAAGATGCAGTCATACTGGAGTAGGGTGGACCCTTAAAACAATACAATATCCTTATAAAAGGGGAGTTGTGGATATAGGTGGCAAACAGAGAGCCAGATGAAAATAAAGGCAGAAATTAGGGTGCTGCTCCCATAAGCCAAGGAATGCCAGAGATCATTAGTAACACACTAGACCTAGGAGAGAAGCATGGAATAGATTTCTTATTCATAGCCCTTAGAAGGAACTAACTCTGCCAACATACTGATTTTGGACTCCTGGCCTCCAGAACTAAGAGAATAAATTTCTGTTGTTGAAGACATCTAGTTTGTGGCACTTCATTATGGCAGCCCTAGGACACTACTACTGTAGATAACTAGGTGCCATTAACATAGGTAAGAAAGTCAAGGGGGCAAACCCAGTTGAGGTGAGGACAAAAGTAGAGATGCGACAGTGCTTCAGTTTGGAGCACACTAGATGCATTATAAGGGAAATATAGAAACATGAGTGCCTATTGGAATTTTTGTGTGATAGGGCAAGAACATGGCCCCATTAATTTAGTTGGAAAGGAAAGCATTATGTGAAAAGGGCAGCACTCATCCTCTGCATGTAACTAATGAATCTGCACTTGAAAAAGCATGCTCGCTCCCTTAAGCCTTAGAAGGATAGAGAGGGACCAATTAGGTAAATTGGGTGAAATTCAGATAAGGAATTTATGAGAATGAAGGATTGGCTTTGAGCAAAGATGAAAGGAAAGAAATGTACTTAGCTAGACAAAGTGATGATTAAGTGGGATTTGATGATAAGGGACACGTATATTAAGGGTGAAGCTTCGAAGTAGAAATAAAGTGATATAAAGAGATGCATGCATTGTATCGGTTTTGTTTTATTTATTTTATAAATAAACAGTTCAAATATTTTAAACTAAATGCAGGAGATATTTTTGTAATATGGAAGTGGGAAAGCCCTTTATTATATGATAAGAAAGTGAGAAACAATAGGAGTAAAATAAAAAAGAAATGGTTAACAGGAAAATCTGAGTCTGGAATAAAAAAAAATTTGCATAAAACCACTAAAGGACAAATGAAAATAGGTAAAACATTATATTATATATGAATGATAAAGGATTAATATCCAAAATTTGTAAAATGCTCCTATTAGGAAAAAGTGATTAGTCTAATTTTAAAAAAGGAAAATTAAGTGACCCCAAAATATATCATGGTAGGCATAGAGATGATCAACAGACCATTGGAAAGATACTTAAAGCCACTAAATTATCAAAACATGGAAATTTAAAGTATAAATATATTTTGTATCATATTAGAAAAGTTTGTAGAGACCTAGAGTACTTAATGTTGTGAGGAGAAATTGGTACTTTTGTCCACTAGCTAAGGGATTAAAATGGGTCTAGCCTTTTTTGAGCCCATTTTGAAATTATTTTAAGATTAAAATGTATATATGTTTTGATTCAGCCAGTCAACTTGAAGGAATGTATCCTATAGTAATACTCTTACAAATTCTTTAAGAAATATGTACCATGATATTTACCACACAGTTGTTTGGGTAATGAAAAATTAGAAGCAACCTAAATGTCACCATTTATAAGGAAATAGTTAAATTAATGGTGGCAGTCATAACATAGAGGGCTATGTGGCCATTATAAAAAGAAATGAGGTAGCTTTCTGTACTATTATTATGGTACTAGGAAATACTATAAGTACTAGGAAGTACTAGGAAGTTCCTGTAAGTACTAGGAAGATGCTCGTTCCATATTTTTCAAGTGTAAACAAGTGAATGACGAGATGGTATTAGTCATTAGTCATATGAGCCTCTTTTTTGGTAAGCAAATACATACATATTCATTAAAAGGCCTTAACCACGCATATCTCTGGTAGATGAGATTATAAATGACGTTTACTTTCATTTTGTGCCTATCTGTATCTTTTGAAATGTGTGAATGTATTTCTTTTATTATCAGACGGTTTGACAAATGCATAAAATAAATCCTAGTTAAGAAAGACAAAAACAAAAAAGGGCAGATGCTCCAGGAGTATGTGGTTGAAAGGTAGGAAGGAAACACCTACTAAGAAAATGCTTATGAGTATGGATGGGATGTCTCTGGGGTGTGATACTCTACCTAGTTAGCAGTACTATTTAAAGATCTATAAATTTCATAATAGAATTTTAGCTTGATAAATTAAGTCAAATATATCTTTGGATGTTATGGATTTAATGTTCAGAGTTTCCACTGAAATTTTGTGATACAAAGCAAGTTGTCATTTTTCTAATGCACAAACCCGAGTTAGAGGCTGAAAAGCTAGTTTTTTAGATGCAAGTCATTTTTTTTTTTTTAAAGATTTTATTTATTTATTTGACAGACAGAGATCACAAGCAGGCAGAGAGGCAGGCAGAGAGAGAGAGAGAGGAGGAAGCAGGCTCCCTGCTGAGCAGAGAGCCCGATGCAGGACTCGATCCCAGGACCCTGAGATCATGACCTGAGCCGAAGACAGCGGCTTAACCCACTGAGCCACCCAGGCGCCCTTGAGATGCAAGTCATTTAGCTGTGAACATGGACTGCAAAAGGGCAAGCATCTTCATTTCAACAAAGCTTTGATTCTTTTCTTATTACATATACCATCACTCTTGTGAGGTAATAAAATCTCACTGTGTGAAAAAATGGCCAGTAAAGAAGAAAGGTGTTTTCAGATGAGGATATTCCCTCAAGAATATCATACTGTATTAGTAATTAGGTCTTTAGATCTAAGGAAAGGCCACATCATCTCTGGTTTATCTATTACTTGTGTTTGTCCAGCCCCTGCCCTCCCTTCCCCCTACTTCCAGTGAAAGGTCTTTCTCCCTGGCCATGGATAGGAACCACATGTCAGGGTTTAGACAGTCAGAACACCTTGTTTTTTTCTGATTACAGTCATTGCTTAAGGCTCAAAATTATCAGAAACTGTCTTGGGTTGGGTTCCCTAGAAGTATACCCTGAGATGAGGAGTGCTATCAAAATGATTTATTAGAAAATATCCCAGGAAAGATCTAGAGGAAAGTCAGAGTGGACAAAAGTAGAACTGGGAAGGAGAGAACACTGAGCAAATAGTGTCAAGCAGGGTCCTCTGAAGAGTACTGTGTCCGGGGTCTCTAAGACCACTCCCAGCTTTGATGGTTCACTAGGAGGATTCACAGGAATCAGCATATAGTCATGTGCACAGCTAAGATTTTTTAAGTTTGAAAGGATACAAAGCAAATTGAGCTAAGAGAAAACGGGTGTTTAGGATGAGGTTCAGAGGAAACCCCACAAAAGCTTTCTACAGTGATCCTTCAGTGGGGTCCCACATGACACTCCATTTCTCCAGTCAATAAACTGTGACAACACTTATGAAATGTTGTCAACCAGGGAAGATCATTAGATCATTAGATCATTAGAGGCTCAGTGCCCGAAGCTTTATTGGTGCCAGGCACTTACCAAAGTTCTAAGCTCCCAGAAGGAAAGCACGTGTTCAGCATTAACCCTATTGTGTGTACCAACAGCTTAGGTACAGTTAATGGTGGAAACTCTTCTTATACCCAAGATTCCAGATCCTAGCTCAGGGCTAACCTTGCAAGAGGAACTTTTTAAGGCTAGCAGTTTTAGACCTGTTGTGTTAACGCTTTTCTACATAGGTACCTTTGGCTCAACCCCATAGGAAATCTCTGGAAACGGTGCAGGCTATACCTCACTTTCAGTTCAGTGAGCTAGAGTATATTTCTACACCTATCAGTCATTGTCTAAAGGCTACCTTCCAGGGACATATTTTTTGAGACACTTCTAGCAGTCTGTGTGAGCAGGCCTAGCTGTTCCACTGAGGAACAATTGCCTCAGGGCAATTCCTCCAACAAAGAGATGCAGGTGTTGGCTGTTAAGAGTGACAGACACTAGGAGACATGTGCATAAAAAATGGACCTGACCCTGAGAGAGATGTGGGTGAAGTTCTGACAGCATCAACTACAGTGATCCTCCCTGGGTTTTTATATACAGAACCAGAGGTGGGGAAACCCTCCTCCCGAGGTAGGTAAACTGGCATATAAGCCTACAGCTGCCTGCAACCATACTCTCCACCTTCTAGAGAAGACCCGTTTGCAGTAGCCAAGAATGAAATCTGCATTCAGAAGCAAAGAAGACAGGGATACAAAATCAGAGGTACCCAGTTCAAAGGTATTTGATAGTAAGCTTTATTCTGTTAAAGATAAGGACTTAAATGAATGGATTTGTACAATCTGAGGTGTTTTCAAAAACAGATTTCAACAAACTACAGTCAAATCTACCACTCTGCCCCCATCCCAACCCATGCATCCCTCCCAGTGTGTTTTGTAGGACCTCCCAGTCTGTTTTGATGAATGGTTTTTACATTTTTAGATGGTTGAAGGAAGAAATTAAAAGAATATTTTGGTGCCACATAAAAATCATATGAAATTCAAATTTCAATGTTTATAAAGTTCTTAATTTCATGAATAAAATATGTGTGGAACTTTGTTTTCTCTCTTGTTATATAAATATGTATAAAATAGCTTTGATTTTGCCTCTTGGTCAACAAAGGCAGAAATATTTATTATCTGGACTTTATTTTTTTTAATATTTTATTTATTTATTAGACAAAGAGAGAGAGAGAGAGATCACAAGTAGGCACAGAAGCAGCAGAGAGAGAGGGGAAAGCAGGCTCCCTGCCCAGCAGAGAGCCCAATATGGGGCACTGGACCTTTTAAAAAATGTTTGCTCATCTCCCTCTTAGAACGATGAAAATGGAAAATTGACGAATGCTTCTTGAGGTAAAAGACTGATGTGTTGTTGTTATTATTATTTTTATCAGAAATAATAGTACTTAGAAAAATTCTTGGCAAATCGAAACATGAAAGAAGTTGAACTGACAAAACTAGATGGGATGTAATACCCTCTCTTCATAGTGGCAGAAGGAAGGGTGGCTTAAAGATATTGAACCGAGTATCACTCAGTGGGTGACTGCAATTACCTTGAAAACAATGCTCCTCTCTCCTTGCTCTTCAAAGCATAGTAAGGTAGAGGGGAACTGATGAACCTCTTCCTTGTGATTAAGTTTTGAGGAGTCAACTGAGGACTTATATGAGATAGTCAATCTCAGATTCTGACAGCTCAAAAACCAGACATTCAAGTGTGTTAAGTAGCTCATATTTTAAAAGCAGACACATTTTTAAGAATACTGAACTCATTTATATCCTGGTATGCATAGTTTCTACCACGATAATCGAATAACTTTTTTGGTTAGCTGTTGAAGGTTAATAGGAGATGTAAGCAAAGGAAGAATAGGAGGGAGAAAATGAAAATGGGATCTTGGATCTTAGAAGACTGTGGAAGAAGGTGACCCTGTGCATGGCACTCCTTTGTAGGATTTTACCTTTTCAGCCTAAGAACTCTTCCAAGAAATGTGGAGGGCACCAAGGAAATTTGTTTTATTACACAATTTTATCAAGGGAATTTGTTTTATTTTACAATTTTATCTAGGGACCAGATCTCTTCATATGCTTGTGAAATGCATGCCGCCTGCATATAAATAGGAAATCAAGGCGGATCAATTTTTATGTTAATTTTGATGTTGAAGATATTTTGGACCAGTTGTGGTTATGGAGTCATTGAAGTTTTGTCTTACTTAAGGTATTTCCAAATACTTTTCTCTGGTTGTGTCATATCCTTTCTTAAGGAATTACTTGAAACCAATCCTTTATAAAGCATTACTGCTGGACTATTTTCAAGGAAAATCACTTACCAATATACAATGAATATCATGGAAACCAAGAGAAGACCTAGAATGAAGGAGCAGGTGGACAGCGTCAAAGGTAATAAAGAGATCAGGAAGACTAACATTGAGGCGAAATCCGACTTGACAAATAGGAGATTAATGACAACACCTGAGAGAAGTTTAGTTCAATGGAAGGGGTAGGAATAGACTTTGGGAGATACATAGGCAGGACCGTGAAGCCAGTTTATATAGGTCCCAGCTTAAGAGCTTTGGTGCTGAAAAGAGGGAAATTGAAGTGTTCTAGCATAACATACCCCTATTTCAAAATAAAAGACAGTAGAAAAGTGAAATTCATCTTAGAGAACTTCACTTTCCAGCAATAATTGCCGGAGTCTCTACCATCTTTTGTGGGAGAGAAATCAGTGGTAGAATATGTCTTTTTACTACTGAGAACTGAACTGCCTGAGTCTTGCTTTCTAAGTTGCTTTCCATCAGCATTTACTTTACATTTCCCTTAACTTGTCATCTTTCTGTGCTGACAGTAGGAATGAAAAAAAAAAAAAAAAAACCCCTGCTAATCGACTTGAGATAAAAGTGAAATTTCCAAGACTGTCGATGTACATGATTTCTCTGGTGGCTTTTCATTGGCAAAAGAGTGTCTAATGTTCGGGGACAAGAGGAATGAGACCGCAGGATGCCTGCCAACTCTCCAGGGGATAGAAGCCCACTTTTGCATGCATATAAATGAGCCCAGAAATAGGTTGTGAAGATAAGAAGTGGTGTAGTATGCTAGGTCTCTGTACTGTGCACAGGGGCCTGGACGGTCCTGATGGAAGGAGAGTTTGGATGCTGTGTGGCTGGAGAAGATAATGATACTAGAAAAGACTCTTTCAGAAGCATGATATATTTTCCCTGAGTGCTGTGCCAAGGTGCCAGGTTGTTTAATTTTGTAAAATATAACACTGAACAGCTCCTTTCCTCTCACCTTCTAAAAATGCTTATGCTTGCAAAGGGAAAATTTGGCATCCGTTTCCATTCATTTCAGAGGATTAAAAAAAAGGCTAATGTGGATATGTATTGATCTTTTGAAAGGTCAGCAGCAGATTCATAGTTCAGGTGCTACTCCTTATAGCCCAGATGCTATGTGATGGGGGGACCTCAGAAAGAAACAATAAAAGAGCAGAAGAATGTCCCACGCACAAAATCAACTACATTTTCTTCTGTTTTTAAAGAACAGTATAACATTGTGTGTGTATGTGTGTGTGTGTGTGTGTACATATACAATTTACTTTAAAATTAGAAACAGAATTCTGTCAATCTAGTAATCAAAAGAAATAATTAAAAATATGGTATAACCTTAAAGTTTGCGAAAAGAGAAAGACATACAGTGATGGGGAAGGGAAATGGATAAAGGAGAGGCGAAAATTACAAAAGTAGAGAAGAGGATTTTAAAAGGAAAGTAGAGAGATACCGGGATGGCTCAGTCAGTTAAGCATCTGCCCTCTGCTCAGGTCATGATCCCGGGGTCCTGGGATGGAGTCCCGCTTTGAACTCCTTGCTCAGCGAGGAGCCTGCTTCTCTTTCTACTAGACGCTCACCCCTGCTTATCCATGCATCTCTCTCACAAATAAATAAAAAATAAATTAAAAAAAGGAAAGTAGAAATAGAAAGGGAAAATTAAGGAAAATAGTGAGAGAGAAGGAGAAAGAGAGAATGAGAATGTGTATTCAGTGAGAATTTTCTGTGTTCACACAACAGCAGAAAGAGCTAAGAGCCCGGTGGGGGTAATCAGAACAATGAGGGGGAAAAGTCCCAACCAATTGTCAGTACGTTCTGAGACGAATGTGCCCGCTAGTGATCTGCTACCCTTTTTACTTATACGCTGTTCCTTGCCTGGTTAAGGGCACCAGCAGAAGCTTGGCTTCATGCCATTAGGTTTTAAAATTAGGACTAGCTCTCTAGTGGTTTAGATCAGTCCTTTCAGAGTTTGGAATACATCTTGTTTTATTTTCAGACCTCAAAGCAAATTTTTGAAGTAAAGTTTTAGTTTCTTTTAGGATCTCTGAGGTTCTTCTGCAGTATGAAGGGAGGGCTCCATTTCAGAGGCTGACTTTGGTGTTTCAGTGATATCATCCTACAAGGTCCTGCAGAAAGTTGCTTGACATTCAAAGCAAGACACTGCATGTTAACAGCTCTGGTGGTTTATTTTTGGAGCAAGATATTATTTCATTATGTTGAGCTTTCCTCCAGCCTTGTACACTCACTATCTTTGTGCTTTGGCTTTGTCTTGGTGGAGAATTTCTACCTGGGTCCATCCCTCCATCCATCCCTGCTATCCACATAATACCTGCTACAGTCCATAACTCTTTAATTACTCTTCTAGAACAGGGTAGAACTCTGTTTACCTAGTTCTAGAATCTAGAACTCTGGATTCTTTGTGATCTCTGACCTACCTTACCTAAGTCACCTCCTCTGAAATTTGGACAAAATCTGTCAGTTCCGCACACACCACATCTCAGCTCTAGCCCTGTGACTAAAGTGTGCATTTCACCCAGTTCTTTCTAAAATGGTTGCCTTCCAGCTGACCACAAACTTCTGAAGCATACCTATTTAAATATACTCTCCTTATTTTAAAGGTTACTCTATTACACAGTTCGGGAGTATGAGGATTTTGCTTTCTACTAGGCAACTTGCTCTAAGTGTCACAAGTCTGGACCCCTTTGATCTCTGCACATTCCTGAACTGATGTAACACTGTATGTCTCTGAAATGATTTCCTTTAAACACTAGATACATATCCAAGAAGCCAGTGCACTGCCCTTGTTTATATATGCATAGATACTTTTATTGCAAAACTCTCTGGTGACCACTGGGAGCTAGCACAGCCATCTTGTAGACTTGAGACTAATGAAGTTAGCACATTGTATTGTAGATGCTCCCAATGAATGAGTACCCTTCCGTAGCATCCTAAGGTAACTTTTTTTTTTTAAAGTATAGCTGTTTTCTCAGCGCAGCCTGTCTGTCTGCCACTCTGTTGTCCTCTCAGGAGTAGTTTTAGACTCTTGTAGCTGACACAACTCTGTCCTCCATTTGCCTTCCTTTGTGACAACTCTCGTGCTATTTTTTTTTAAGTTTTTTTTTTTTTTAATATTTAATTTATTTATTTGACAGAAAGATCACAAGTAGATAAAGAGGCAGGCAGAGAGAGAGGAAGAGAAGCAGGCCCCCTGCCGAGCAGAGAGCCCGATGTGGGGCTTGATGCCAGGACCTGGGATCATGACCTGAGCTGAAGGCAGAGGCTTTAACCCACTGAGCCACCCAGTGCCCCAGCTCTCGTGCTATTAACACTGAATCGCAGCATGCAGGTTTTGCAGAGGCTGTTCTCTTCACCTTCAAGGAAGTGGTCAGGAACAAAGGGTTCAAGACACAGGCATTTAGGAAGTGTTAAGGGAGCTTTGACATTATGACGAGTGTCCTAAATATCGGGATTGACCAACAGTATATGTAAGGTATCAAGAAGAAATCTTGTGAAAGCTTAAAGAGACTTCAAGAGCCAATTTCCACTGAAAGATGAAGAGGCCACCTCCCCAAAGGAACAAAGTGATTACAATGTACTCTGCTTTGGTTAGTGCTGAGCTAGCACTTCCATCTCCAGAAATGTGTGTCCCTCCTACAAAGATTATGTCCACAGAATAGAAGCTGGTGAACCATGACCTGCCACCTGCTTTTGTAAGTCAACTTTACTGGAACACAGAAGCACCATTTCTTCATATACTTAAAATGGTTGGATTCTGGCCACCTACAGACATGAGCAGTTACAGCAGAGACTGACCCACAAAGCCTAAACCCTTTACATTAAAACATAGAAAAGGTTACCAATCCCTGCTCTTTGTAAAGGATGCACCTGAGTGGCTCAGTTGGTTAAGCCTCTGCCTTCAGCTGGGGTCATGAACCAGGGCTTCCTGCTCAGTGGGGAGTCGGCTTCTCCCTCTTCCTCTCCTTATCCTGCTTGTGCACTCTCTCTCTCATAAATAAATAAAATCTTTAAAAAAAAAAAAGGTTCAGTTGTAGAAAATATGGGAGAATGTTTTAATTCAGGTTTTTAGTACCAGTAGAAATTCACTAATTTATGCTATGCAGCCCCTGACCTAGAACGTCTCCGGATGAAGAGAGATCTAAAACATTGCCAAGTCGAGTTCCTCACTGGCCGGAAGACAGCTAGGCAGGGTGTCCGTTTTCTTCAGGAACAGGTTGAGGTAGCGAGTGGAGTGAGAAGACTAAACACCTGGCTGAGGGAACGATTTACCCATTTAACAGAACTGGGAAAGCAACCTACCTCGAAAGAGATGTAATTGTGACATGAGGAGAAACCACCACTGCTTGTGCTGTGTTCGAAATGTTATTTGTAAAGTCTTCTTTAGTCCAAATTTATTTCTGTGCAGCTAGTGCTGGGCAGTATGTTCCCAAAGTTGAGCTTTTCTGGAAAATTAAAAGCAATTAAAACGTAGTTTCTTTCATGTATTATAAGCCACAAGTTACATTCACTAACATTCTTCCTCCAGACGTTTTGAATCAGTTAAGATTTTACTGTTTTTTTTTTTTTGTTTTAACAGAAAATGAATCTACTCAGGACCAGGAATCTACTCAGATATTTTACATCTTTATCTTTTATAGGATTTCACATATTTTGTAACTTGCAATGTATTTATTCTTACTCATTCCGCATGCTTTTATAAAAACTAGTCGAACAGATAACACAGCTTATAATGACATTTTCCCACTCTGTCTATTCACTGGAGCTACTATGAGATACAGTGACTCATTGACTATGCCTACACAGAGTCTATCACTTTCTCTTGCTCAGATTTTAGAAAAGTTTTGCCCAATGAACCAGGCATAATATTTGTATCCATTTGAAGACTTGTTTAAAATATAGACTTGCAGGTATCATGAACAGAAATCTTGGAGTATATATTATTGGTACAAGAATGAGATGTTCGGATTATTTACATATATTATGGCCCCAAATCTATGCCTCCATGAAAATTGCATGGCTACCAATGGGCTTCACATATTGGAGATGTTTGTCAGGTGTTTGTTGAATGAATACATAATTTTCTTATAATAGTGAAGATGTGAAGATGTTCAGTGTCTATCCCTTTGTGCTGTTGTTCATACTACTAAAAAACTTTCTAATTTTAAAAGGTTGGTGGAGTGCCTGGGTTGCTCAGTGGGTTTAGCCTCTGCCTTTGGCTCAGGTCATGATCTCAGGGTCCTGGGATCAAACCCCACATTGGGCTCTCTGCTCAGTGGGGAGCCTACTTCCCCCTCTCTGCCTGCCTCTCTAGCTACTTGTGATCTATCTCTCTCTCTCTGTCAAATAAATAAATAAAATCTTAAAAAAAATAAAAGGTTGGAAATGGAAGAACAAATGTAACATGGCTATCCAATGGAATACTATTTTATAAGAAAAAGGAATGAAGTATCAGGGAACTCCTAAAACTCAACAACAAAAATAATTCAATGAAAAAATGGGCAAAAGACTTGAATAGACATTTCTCCAATAAGCATATGAAAAGATGCTTGCCCTCACTGATCATTAAGGAAATGAAAATCAGATGCACAATGAGATACTGCTTTACATCCATTAGGCTGGCAATTAGCAAAGAAACCAAAAATAACAAGCATTGGTGAGGATATGGAGACATTAGAACCTTGGACACTGTTGGTGGGAATTTAAAATGGAGCATGCAGTTTGTCAGTTCCTCAAAAAATTAGAAATAAAATTACCATATACTGATATATGCTACAAAACAGTTATTCCAAGTGAAAGTTGCCAGTCTCAAAAAACCACATATTGTATGAAACATCCTACAATAGTAAATCTGGGGACAGAAAGGAGATTAGTAGTTGCCTCTGGCTGGAGGGAAGAGTGAGGTGGAGGAATGAGTGCTAATAGGTATGTTACAAGTTTCTTTTTGGGGTGATGAAGTGTTCTAAAATTGGATTATCACACAACACTGAATATACTAAAACCATTGAGTTTTACACTTTAATGGATGAAGTTTATAATATAGAAGTTATATCTCAATAAAACTGCTTAAAAGACTGGAAAGAGTTACTTGCACTGTTGCATCATGTTATGCATGTTTTAGAAATACCAATCTATTCTATGTAGAATAGAATTACATTATTTATAATGTCCTGCACACAGAATTTAGTAGTCTATGGAGCAATTTTTATAATTTTGTTTTCATGTTTCAGATAAAGGTAGTAGAAGCTTTTATCATTAGCTCCATGATGAAACTGGGGCTCAGAGGGGTACAGTAAGGTTAGATCAAGATCCCACAGTAAGTGACAAAGCCAAGACTTAAATCCAGTTCTCATTCCAAAGTCATTGATTTTTCTGCTATATCCTTCTTCCTAATGGACAATGGTTTAAGTTCTATGAAACATTCTTTACATAAAAGAATTTCTCTGGTCAAACTGGGAATATTTGGGATTAATGTGTTTTAGACAGTGGTGCAAAATAAATTGGTTTTTTTTTGTTGTTGTTTCTGTTCTCAGAATAACTTGTGATTTGTGAATGTCCCTACACCCCAGAAGCTTGATGATTTCCTAGATGGACAATCTAGGGAGTGCTCAACCAGGGAGAATATTAGGGACAGATGGTTAGTGGCCTCCCATTTGTTATTAAATAGGAGGTACAGGCAGGGCAGGAGTCATTAGAAAAAACAGCTGTTAGGAGACTCAGTATGCATCCAGTGTAAGGATTCTGGGTTCCAAAATGTCCTCTGGGAACTAACAGGAAAAACTACCTTCCCAGAAAACCTAACATGGGAACTTGGCTGGAAAAGAGGTGAGATGAAGCAAGTAGCGACCACATTCCTAGAAAATGCATATAAAGGAGGCTGGGGTCACAATAGAAGAAATAAGCCTTATTTTATTAAAACTGGGTTGAGATTCAGAAATGAAACTATCGGGACGCCTGGGTGGCTCAGTTGGTTAAGCAGCTGCCTTCGGCTCAGGTCATGATCCCAGCGTCCTGGGATCGAGTCCCACATCGGGCTCCTTGCTCGGCAGGGAGCCTGCTTCTCCCTCTGTCTCTGCCTGCCATTCTGTCTGCTTGTGCTCACTCTCTCCCTCTCTCTCTCTCTCTCTGACAAATAAATAAAATCTTTAAAAAAAAAAAAAGAAATGAAACTATCGAAGGACTAATCCGATGTTTAGGTGCAAACATGGGACGTCCTTAAAATTTACAAATAAAAGCCGAGTCCTCTCTCCTGTAAATAGGAATACAGATCCCTATGCAGGTATCATCAGTGTAGATCATTATGTAAGCAAACACTAAACTCTCACGTGAGAACACTTGAGACTTCTTGAAATTATTGCCTTTAGTAAAAAAGTATTCTCCCTTTTGTGCCCTGGTTCTTTATGATTTCCCTGGTCTTGGGGACTCAACTTCTTTTGGACGTATTTTTCTCTACCCTGAAGCTTATAAGATAACTAAGTGCGAGGCAAGTTGTTTCTAATCTCCGTAACTGAAGAAAGGATATTCTTTTTGCTGCCCACTTCTTTTCCAGTCCTTTGAGGCTTGATAAAAAGAGCAGGAACCTTCCCAACCAGCTGGATTTCAAAACTTAATAAGAGAGAGCTGATAAGTAAGAGAGATCTTGAATACTGTTTTGTGTGTGTGGAAATAGCAGTGCCTCCTAGAGGCAGAGATGCATCTCATTATTAATTGGGGGAGTAAGAGTATTGCCTGTCCTACTGAACAAGGGGATAATAATCATCTATTAATATAAATAGTCCCAGACTCAAGTCCAGTAAAATAATCCAAAGACAAGAAAACTACAGAGAGAAAAAAAGAAGAAATCAGAAATCAGGGACCTGAATAATACCTACTGTGGCAAATTCTAGGAAATAATGCTAACTCACAAGTAACTAGCTCCTTAATGGTTTGAAGTATTTTCACACACATGAATTTTCATTACTTGTATTGTCAATGAACATGTTTAATTTTTAAGAAATTTTCACTATTAAACTGTTCTAAAATCTTCAGTGTTATATAACTTATACCTACCTTCTAGTTTATTTCCTTGTTTTCTTTTCTCCTCTTCTCCCTTCCATTCTTAGAAATAAGACTCACCCTCTGGTCAGGCTTTGACTCCTTTGTATGTAGGAGTACTTCTCTATTGAAGAAGTATCCAGTGTTGTCCAGTCATGCTCCCTACTCTCAGAGGGAACTTCTGTTGTAAGTAAATTCAGTGTGCTGAATAAACATAAAGGCATGTATTTATTAATCAGATTCTTGATATCAATAGTAAAAGACCCAACTGCAAGCTCCTGTGGAAGTCTAGAGCAGTCTAGTCCAGAGTACAGCTGACTGTTTGAGAATGTCATAGTCCAGTTGCCAGTTGTTCTTCCTGTGGCTCCTTTTGAACTGTGACATTATTTGTTCATTGCTATTGGACAATACTCTTACAAGTATAGCAGATAAAAACAACATATAGATACTATCTTGTAGATTCCATGGGTTAGGAATCCAAGCATGACTCAGTTGACTCCTCTGCAAGGCAGCACTTGAGGTGTGAGCTGGGCTGTGATTTCATCTGGGAAAGGATCTGCTCCCTTGCTCATGTATCTGCAGGCAGAATTCAGTTGCTTGTGGGCTTCTGCACTCTGAGCATCAAGTCTGCTCCTGGTTGTTAGCTGAGGGCCATCCTCACATTCCAACTCTGCAGACCTCTACCAACACAGTTCACCAAATGGCAGCCTACTAGAAAGGAGAAGGGAGTCTTTTTGCAAGGCAGATAAAGCAGTCTCATGTATGTAACTGTGTACACCCTATTATCTTTGCTGTGGAAGTAAGTCACTGGTTCCACCTATGCTCAAGGACAGAGGATAGGCAAAGGCATGAATACCATGAGGCAGATACTGTGGGGGCCAGTCTGTCTACCACATTGGTTTATCCTTCTCCTGGAGCTGCTCATAATGCTGCTTAATTTCTCCTCCTATGTTTTCTCCTGCAGAATGAACATGAATTCAGTTCACGATATCATTTAATACTCCAAAACTTAAAATTGGAATATTACCATAAAAATCATGATTTAATGGCAGGGATATATCATAGCTTGATTTTAGCTTCAATGTAATATATTCATTATGCTTATTACATATTTCCTGTCTCTCCAATTGGATTATAAGTATATTTTTCTTTCTTCTAAATCTTTCATGCTATCAAGGATCCTCTTCTTCCAAGTTCTATTTATAAGTGTACCACTTTGTTTTTGTGTTTTATTGTAATTTCCCTTCATTTGTAAAATGAGCTTTCAGCTTCCTCTCTCCATTCCAGCATCTTTCTCAGTTCTCCCTTTCAAAGTTAGATCTATCTGAGAAATTACTTTCTCATCATGAACGGTCCCATCACTTGGCTATTTTGCCCTGACTTCTTTCTCCAAGTTTGTTCAGGTTGTTCTCCTGAAAAAAAAAAAAAAAAAAAAAAAGGATTGTGATTATTCTGTATAGGTCCAGAAGACAGAATGAAGATTAATAGTGGGAAGTGAGAAGAAGAAAAATTGTAACTCAGTTTGTGGAGGATTTTTCTAATAACTATAACCATGTGACAGTCTCTGGATGTGCCCGGGTAGGATCTGGCCATTTATCAGCTCCTGGAGAAGAAATGCCAGGGTTTCAGGGTCATGCTTTCGAAGACTGATTCCTCCCGGATCCCTCTTTACTCCTTTGGGCCATTCCATCATTCCAAGAGGATGTTTTTTGAGTTCTTTCACCACTATGACCATCTTTTCAAAAGTCTAAGCAAAAATTAAAATAAAAGGCAAAATAATACCAAACAAAAAAACTGATGTAGGCACCAAATTAATACCTTCAGGATGATTGCATTTCTCCTCTGCAATCCCCACTTTGACTTTGGACTTTGCAATGTTGAACTTTGTTCCCCCTTTTCAATGTATAGATCCTTTTCTCTGATTACTAGTGCTATTAGCACGTGATGCTATGATTAGTCTTAGCTGCATCTCCAAATCTCATTTTCATTTCCACTTTAAAAAAAATTTTTTTAAAGATTTATTTATCTGATAAAGAGAGAGAGAGAGAACATGGGGGAGTGGCAGACAGAGAGAGAGAATCCTCAAGCAGACTCCCCGCTGAGGGTAGGGCCTGATCCCAGGACCCTGAGATGACCTGAGCTGACATCAAGAGCCGGCTACTTAACAACTGTGCCACAAAGTGTCTCTTCGTTTTTCACTTTTCAAAAATTTTTAGCATGAACTGACAAGAAAAATAAAAGGGCCACATTGGCAGTAAAAGACGAAAGAGAAGTCTTGCCTCTTTAATTCTTCACTTTTTTTTTCCATCTATCGCATCAAGTTTAACTTCTCACATAGCTCTACAACTCAATTGAAATGCTGCATTGTGTCATGCTTTTGTACTGGCTAAAGAACCCTAATTTTTCAGGCTAAAGTCTTTTCCTTCTTTTAATCTATCTGCATGTATGTGTACACTTTTTTGCTATATTCAGCTTCCATAGGAGTCAGCAGTCATTTTTCCATCCCTCCAAGAATGCTCCTCTATGTTCAGTGTCTTAAGACAAATTCTGCCATTCCAGCCGACTTTAATCTCAATGTTATTAAATTCCTAATCTGATATCTAATATCACATAACAAGAAGATGGTAGAAATTCCACCCAAATAGTAGAGAGTGTAAGAGTGAAATTGAAGTAGGCTTAAGACTAGTTACATTGGAGAGAAGCATTATTACTGTGTGGATCTAAAATAAATGTAGAAGTTCCAAAAGTGGAAATTATGTATTCTTGCAAAGATTTAATGTATGGTGTAAGAGAGCATATATGATCTAGGATAATCCCAGTGAGCTAGGAGAAAGTAGTAGCCCACTCAATATTAGAATGACCTTGGTTGTTAATTAGTCACATAGGATCTGCCCTGGATGTTAAATGTTAGAATCATAAAGGCTTTCATGGCTAATGTTGCACCTAGATTGTTATTGTTAATACACAGCTTGTGGAATCATTCACACTCTCTATCAGCCTAGTATTTCTAGGATTGAAGATATCATGCAGGCAAAATACCAGTACAGTAATGGTATACCATAGGTGCTCAAAACAAGTCAGGCCCTTCCTTCTCACCTCACAACCCTCTCACTAGCTTCCTATTTTTGCCTAGGCTCTTCAGCAATGCATAATATACTTGGGCAATAAATAATACACCTCCTGACATTTCCAATCTTTTAAGGTGGAAAATCTGAAATTGAACCTCTTTCTTTCAATGGGCTTATCCTGCATTATCTGTTTGAATTCTGGAGGAAGGGTTCTCGAGGGGTTTGCAAGACCAAAATGCCAGATCAGCCTTTTATATGGCCTTTGAAAATCATTAAACCTGGAAAAATCTATTCGGCCTATCAAATTTGCATTTGCCTCAATTGTATTTTGGGGTTACTTTCTTTCCTGGGAGTCAAATTTACTTTCTTCTATTCCCTTAGTGTTTCTAAGGTAAATGAAAAAAAAAGAAAGAAAGATAGAAAAGCAACCAACATATATAACACTACCCCCATCACTACCACCACACACACACCCAGACACACATTTGCACATCTATCTGTAGACTTACCAAGATGACTTCATACTTGATTTTTTTTATACCCCTGCTAAATCAACATGTTAATTTACTTTCAAGGCTACTTGTATGACTCTTTAGATTGGCTCAGTTTTATTCATCTGGCTACCATTTTGAGTACTTGTAAATATTTCTGCATTTCATGGGGTTTAGAGACAATTGTGGATACAAGGACATTTTCAAATAAGCAAATCACAAATCCAAAAATGGAATTTCCACTCTGTATTTATTTACTGGTTATTGATTTACTCACACATTACAGACCTCAACTTCTAAAGATTGTAAGAACTTTATCATACCTATTTTAGTTAATCATGCTGATAATAGAAATGTGCCAAAGAGCTTAGCAGATTTTTAAATGATGTTTAAATAAAGTAATTGAAAGCCACTATCTTCTCTCCTCTGTACCTTGTTATACAACTGTTTGACTTAAAATTTTGTTCTTTAAATGCATTTTAGTTCTCAGAGCTGCAATCTTACAGTAAATGATACTCTACACACTCAAACATGCTATATATGTTAATACATTAGAGACCATACCTATTACTTATATTGTTAGAGGAGCTGGGTTTTGTGCAATGATATGAATAATGCTTTTGCTATCATTACCATGCATAAATTTGAGCTTTGTGTGACATGTTGTAGATTTGGAAAAGTCTAGTTTCATGCTAGTGTTTTACAGAAAAATGCACAGCCGCACATCTCTGCAGCACTTGTCTACAGAGACAATTGAAAGGCCAAGCAAGGCTCATCTGGTGCTTGCTCCACTTCTAGTTTAGGAGTCACTCATGTGGCTGATGACTACTCACACATGAGTATGGAAACTTTATGTATTACTTGTAAATTTGGGACTTATTATAAAAAAGACCTTTATAGATAGCAAGATGTTAAAAGGAATCTCTTTCAAACTAATAGTGAGTGCCTAGAAAGTTCAGAGCTGAAAGAAAAGTGGCAAATTCTGAATTCATAGTCCAAAGTGAAATGATGCACCCTCTCCCCAAAATTTGCAAAGGAGGCTTAAAAATACTGGTTTTATGACCCTTACCTGACCACATACTTTCAGCTTTCAAGGAGACCTAGTGGCCTAGAGAAAGGAAGTTGAGAATTTAAGAAAAGTTTTCCCTAGAGAGACATTCAAATCATATGAATTCACTGTGTTCACCTTGCCCAAGGTGAATGGCTGCCCTGGGAGGGTGGGGCAGGTTCCTCCTACTTTGCAGGTGTGAGGGACTTCAATGGGATCAATCAAAGAGCTTAAAAGTAACTTTCCTACAGTTTAAGGAACTGGAAGCTTGTGTCTGACTCATGCTTGAGCCCATGTCTAGATCTGCTTACTCTCATAGAAAGCAAAGAGTGGTAGTGATCTCTGGGACAGTCTTCATGCCCAGAGTGTGTGGGCTAAAGATGTGGGAATGTGGGCTTGGTGTGAACTCTCATAGAAAGCAAAGAGTGGTAGTGATCTCTAGGACAGTCTTCATGCCCAGAGTGTGTGGGCTAAAGATGTGGGAATGTGGGCTTGGTGTGAACTTCCTTGGGGTTGTCTTAGATGCTGCTTATGGGCATTGCCTGGCAGAGTGAGGAGACACCAGCCAACCAACCTAGGGCTAATGGAGGGATAAAGTAATCAGCTTGGAAAGATGCATTTATACTGTAAAGGGAGCTTCAGGTGGGAGACCGCAGCATTTAGAAGGGGATGTGTGAGAAATCCACAAAATATCTGATGAGTGGAGTCAGCCCTGAACTAACACAGCCAGATAATACCAAGGGCATATTACAAGGGTGCCAATAAAGTGACACTTTTCTATAAAACAAATCACACACACACACACATACACACACACACACACACACACACACACACACACACACACACACTTCTACCCCAGAAGAGCCAGGAGTCACAGCTAATGACCATTTTTTTTTTTTAAGGAGATAAAATTTTTTTTTTAAATCTATTTTTAGAGAAGTTTAAGGTTCACAGAAGTACTGAACAAGTATGCAAAGATTTCCCAGTTACTCTTTGACACTCCACATGCAATGTAAAACCTTCCCCATTATCAACATTCTTGACCAGAGTGGCACATTTGTTATAATTGATGAACCTAAATTCATATATCATTATCACTTAAGTCCATAGTTTACATTGTTTCACTCTTGGTGTTGTTCATTCTGTGGGTTTGGACAATTTTATAATGATATATATCCACCATTATAGTATCATACAGAGTAAATTCACTGCAGTACAAGTCCTCTCTACTCTGCCCATTCCTCTTCCTTTCCTCCTGGCAAACACCACTCTTTACTGTCTCTGTAGTGTTGATTTTTACAGAATGTCATATAGTCGAATTCATACACTATGTAACTTTTTAGGATCAGCTTCTTTCACTTATTAATATACATTTAAGTCTCCCTTATGTCTTTTCATGGCTTGAGAGCTCATTTATTCTACTGTCTAGATGCTCCACAGTTTATTAATGCATTCACCTATGGACGGGACATGTCAGTTGCTTCCAAATTTTGGCAGTTGTGCATGGAACTCTCATGAACATCCATGTGTATGAGATTTACATGGACAGAGTTCTCAACTACTTCAGGTACATATCAAGGAGCATGATTGCTGTATCATATGGAAAGAGTATATTTAGTTTTATAAGTAACCACCAAACTGTCTTCTAAAGTGGCTATATCACTTACTTGCATTTCTACCAGCAATGAATGAGGGTTTCTATTGCTCCACATCCTTGCCAAACTTTGGTGTTGTCAGTATTCCAGATTTTGGCCATTCTGATGGGCATATAGTAGTATCTCATTGTTTTAATTCATTTTTCCCTGATGTAAGGGAAATAATCATTATATGATCATTTCCATATGATGTGGGGCACGTTTTCATATGCTGTGTGGCATCTGTATATCCTCTTTGCTGAGGTGTCTGTTAAGGTCTTTGCCCATTTTTTAATCAAATTGTTTTCTTATTATTGAGTTTTAAGAATTCTTTGTATAAGAAATGGAAAAATGTTCCATGCTCATGTATTGGAAGAACAAATATTGTGAAAATGTCTATGCTACCTAAAGCAATCTACATATTTAATGCAATCCCTATCAAAAATCCCATCAATTTTTTTCAAATAAATGGAACAAATAATCCTAAAACTTATATGGAACCAGAAAAGATCTCAAATAGCCAGAGGAATGTTGATAAAGAAAGCCAAAGTTGGCGGAATCACAATTCCAGAATTCAAGCTCTATTACAAAGCTGTAACCATCAAGACTTTATGGTACTGGCACAAAAACAGACACATAGATCAATGGAACAGAATAGAGAACCCAGAAATAGACCCTCAACTCTATGGTCAACTAATCTTCGACAAAGCAAGGAAGAATGTCCAATGGAAAAAAGACCGTCTCTTCAACAAGTGGTGTTGGAAAAATTGGACAATCACAGGCCGAAAAATGAAACTGGACCATTTCCTTATACCACACACAAAAACGGACTCAAAATGGATGAAAGACCTCAATGTGAGATAGGACTCTATCAAAATTCTTGAGGAGAACACAGGTATCAACTTCTTCCACCTCAGCCACAGCAGCTTCTTCCTAGAAACATCACCAAAGGCAAGGGAAGCAAGAGCAAAAATGAACTTGCGACTTCAAGATAAAAAGCTTTTGCACAGCAAAGGAAAGTCAACAAAACCAAGACAACTGACAGAATGGGAGAAGATATTTGCAAATGACATATCAGATAAAGGCCTACTATCCAAAAGAACTTATCAAACTCAACACCTAAAGAACAAATAATCCAATCAAGAAATGGGCAGAGGACATGAACAGACATTTCAGCAAAGAAGACATCCAAATGGCCAAGAGACACATGAAGAAATGCTCCACATCACTCAGCGTCAGAGAAATACAAATCAAAACCAACTCACACCAGTCAGAATGGCTAAAATGAACAAGTCAGGAAACAACAGTTGTTGGAGAGGATGCAGAGGAAGGGGACCCTCCTATACTGTTGGTGGGAATGCAAGCTGGTTCAGCCAGTCTGGAAAATAGCATGGATGTTCTAAAAAAGTTGAAAATAGAGCTACCCTAAAACCCAGCAATCGCACTACTGGGTATTTACCCTAAAGATACAAATGTAGTAATCTGAAGGGGCACATGCACCCAAGTGTTTATAGCAGCAGTGTCCACAATAGCCAAACTATGGAAAGAACCTAGATGTCCATCAACAGATGAATGGATAAAGAAGAGGTGGTATATAAATACAATGGGATACTATGCAACCATCAAAAGAAATGAAATCTTGCCATTTGCAATGATGTGAATGGAACTAGAGGGTATCATGCTTAGTGAAATAAGTCAATTATAGAAAGACAATTATCATATGATCTCCTTGACATGAGGAATTTGAGAGGCAGAGTGGGGGGTTTGGGAGGTTAGGGAAGGAAAAAAGGAAACAAGATGGGATCGGGAGGGAGACAAACCATAAGAGACTCAATCTCACAAAACAAACTGAGTGTTGCTGGGGGTAGTGGGGGTATGGAGAGGGAGGTTGGGTTATGGACATGGGGGAAGGTATGTGATATGGTGTGTGCTGTGAAGTATGTAAGCCTGGCGATTCACAGACATGTAACCCTGGGGCAAATCATACATTATATGTTAATAAAAGTAATTAACAACAACAAAAAAAGAATTTTTGTATATTTTAGATAACAGATCTGTATCAGGTCTTTTGCAAATCTTTTCTCCCCATCTGTTGTTTGTCTTCTCATTCTCTTGACAGTGTACTTTGCAGAAATTTTATTAAATTTTAATTTTAGTTTATCAATTATTTCTTTCATGGATCATGCCTTTGATGTCATATCCAAAAAATTATCGCCAAATCTAAAGTTATTTAGATTTCCTCCTATGTTACCTTCTAGAAGCTTATAGTATTGCATTTTACATCTAGGTCTGTGATCCATTTTGAGTTAATTTTTATGAAGGATATAAAATTTGTGTTTAGTTTTTTTGTTTTTATTTTTGTTTTTTGTTTGTTTGGTTTTGCCTGGGATGTCCAGTCGTTACAGCACCCTTTGTTGAACTGACTATCTTTTTTCATTGTATTGCCTTTGCTCCTTTGTCAAACATCAGTTGACTCTATTTATGTGGGTCTGTTTCTGGGCTCTCTATTCTGTTTAATCATCTGTCTATTCTTCTACCAATATCATGCTGTTTTGATTGCTATAGCCTTTTAGGAAGACTTAAAAGTCAAATTGTGTCAGTCCTCTAACTTTGTTCTCCTTCCATATTATGTTGGCTCTTTTGGGTCATCTGCTTCATTTTGTTGACCTCTCCAAGACATCTTGTTGAGCTTTTTACTGGGATTGCATTAAATCAAGTTGGAAAAATCTGACATGGTGACAATATTGAGTGTTCTTATCCATGAACATGAAATATCTCTCCATGTATTTATTTTTGTATTTTGCTCATTAGAGTTTTGTCGTTTTCTTCATATAGGCCTTAAACATGTTTTGTTAGATTTGTACCTAAGTATTGCATTTTTGGAGGATGCTAATGTGAGTGCTATTTTTTTTTTTTATTTAAAATTCCACTCATTCATTGCTGTATTAGGAAAGCAGTTGGCTTTTGTATATTAACCTTGTATCCTACAACCTTGCTAGAATTGCTTATTAGTTCCAGGAGTTTTTACTGATTCTTTCAGATTTTCCAAATGGACAGTCGTATCATCTGTGAACAAAGATGGTTTTATTTTTTCCTTCCCAATCTGTATAACTTTTATTTCCTTTTATGTTCTTTTTGCATTATGTTCTTATTGCATTAACTAGGATATCTAGTACCAGTGCTAAAAAGTAGTGTTGAGAAGATACATCCTTGCCTTGTTCCTGATCTTTGTAGAAGAGTTTCAAGTTTCTTACCATTAAGCTGTTGACTTTTTGTTGATATTCTTCATCAAGCCAAGGTTTCTCTCTATTCCTAGTTTACTGAGAATTTTTATCATGATTGGTGTTGGAACTAATGACTTTTTAACTCATGAAGTGAGACGTAAGTTATGATAAGAAATAAGTGAATTTTTAAAAGTGTATGTGTCTTAGAAAACCTGTCATTTAGTAGCAGTAAATTGTGTAAATTCATTAGACAACACAGAAAGCAACCATTGTAATTTCACATAGCACAACTACGTGGGATTTTTTTGAAAACTGAAAAATTTATATAATATTATAACTTTTAAATAGTTAATAATGGGAATATAATTAATTATTCTACTTACTAATTCTACTCCCAAAACTTCAGAATTTGCACTGCATTACAAATTGTAAGTTCTATATATATTTATAATAATATTATATTTATATGTATAATATATAAAGTATTATAATTTAATTATACATTTGTTTTATCATATTAATAACTGTATTATAAATTATAATTTACAATAATTATAAATAATGTTTATAATATAAAGTATATATATTATAACTTACAAGTTACAAACATAGTATAACTTATAAGTTTTTAATACAATTTCTACTTGTTGAGAAATCCTTGTCTGCATTTGGGAGGGCAGCATAACCATTTACATCTGTTATATTCCTGGCAAAAGAAGAGAGGATGATGTGAAAATCCTTTGAAACGGGTGTGACAGACCACGTCATGTGCCTGTTCTTGCTTCTGCTTCCTTATTATGCCTACCTTTCAGACGTAAAAGAGGACTGTCTTCTTCCTAGCAGTAAATGACTTTTGTTCCATGAAATTCAGGTGATTTCCACTGCCTCTGAGAGAGTAATTTTTGATTCAACCATTACCAGTTTGGGCTATCCAATTCAATTATGTCTGATTGGGCCTGATTCACTGATGGGCCAATTGCAGAATTATATCATCAATATATGCCATACATTAGAGCAAATGGTTTTTAAAATTGTTACAATAGTATGATTCTTAAGAGTAGATGATCATGGAAATCATTTTAGGACAATCCTATTGTTTGGATAATTTTAGTGTTTATATTTTTGAATGAAAATGCTTTTATTCATCTGTTTTTAGGTTTCTGGATGGATTTAATTGAGAAATATCATGATGAAGAAGCAATCTTAAAAAAAAAACAACTATAGTTCTTTGTTATTTCTTAGCCTTGTGAGTCAGATATTTTTCTAACATCAAGTATCAAAATAAAATATATTGTTGAGGTAAAGATTTTGTAGTTACCAACTTAATTTTCTGTGTTCATAAAAAGCCTTGTTCTCCTTAGTGGAATGTATAAGTTATTCTTGCAAATTTGAGATCATGAGACAATTTCATGTCAAAAACAAACTTATCAACTTTATTTGAAATTATTACTTTAAAGAATATTTATTGGAGAGAGAAAGTGAGCAGGGGGAGGGGCAGGGGGAATGAGGGAGAAAGAGAATCTCAAGCAGCCTCCTTGCGAACATGCCACCAGATGCAGGACTCAACCCCATAACCCTGAGATCATGAACTGAGCTGAAACCAAGAGCTGGAATTTCAACCAACTGAGCCACTCAGGTGTCCCTTTTTTGAAGTTATCTTTATATATTTTATTTTCAAAAGGTCCCACTGCTCTGAAAAACTGCTGGAAACGTATTGGTCTACCTCAAAAGGTCAGGAAATAACCTTGTTTGTCATTTGTGTTATGACACTCTGGGTGTGGGATTAAATAAATTATCCATATTTTAGGGGTGCCTGGGTGGCTCAGTGGGTTAAGCCTCTGCCTTTGGCTCAGGTCATGATCTCAGGGTCTTGGGATCGAGACCCACATCAGGCTCTCTGCTCAACAGGGAGCCTGCTTCCCTCTCTCTCTCTCTGCCTGCCTCTCTGCCTACTTGTGATCTCTCTCTCTGTCAAATAAATAAATGAAATCTTAATTAAATAAAGAAATTAATTAATTATTCTTATTTTAATCCAAATAGCTACTTCTGGTGTTACATTAATAACCTATTAATTTGAATACATGGATTCAGATTTATAATAACAATGTCTACAAAAATGTTTGCTAAACATTTTGGTAAACAATATCATAGAAAAAGTATTTTCAGTGCCTTTGCTATTGTCTGTGGACATGCAAAAAGAAAACATTTATTACAAATGATTCTCACCTGTTCATTGAAGCAGTTTTATGAGGTTGATATTTAGACATAATAGCAAATGAACAAATCAAATTAAAAAATAACCAGAGTAAATAAATAAATAAATAAATAACAGAGTAATCAAATCAGAATTTCTGAGTTGTTAAATAATGCGAAGATCAGCAAATCCAAGTACTTAGACGGTGATTAAGCTATTACCACTAGGCACAGGGATCTTTATGCAATACAAATAAACATACGTGGTCTTTGCTTTTCCCTGAACCTCGATGTGGGAAGTGAAGTATAAACACGATGAGATTTAACTAAAAAGATTTAAATCAGTTAAAGAGATTACCAATAACGATGGCTGAAGACAGTTTATTACCAACTGCCAAAATAATTCATTAAGTAATCTATTCTTTTCAGAGGAGGCCACCCAATGTTTCCTGTAGATAGTTATTATATGAAGGAGACTTCCAGATACATTCTTTGAAACTTGCAGACCATCCATTTTAATAATTCGGCTCAATTTTCTCTTGATTTGGATGTTTTAGGAACATCTCATATAGGGCATTCCTTGAGATAAAATACATATTTCATTATGTTAAATCAGTATCTAGGCATTATTAAGGGTGATGTTAGACTCTCCAATGCAGATCTTTTTTGGTTCATGTGACAAGAAGAGCTAGGAAAATGAGACTACTGTAGAACAAGAAGTGGGCAAAAGAGAATTCAGTTGAAATTTTTTACTTTGTGTAGATTATAGGTTGAATCTAACCTTTCAGAGTGCCACATTGTAGCAAATTGCCAACGAGGCTATGAAATGATAATGGTGTTGGTTGGGGGTAGGGTATGGAAGGCCATGGAGATACTGGTTCTTCCCTTTGTTAAGAATTTTGAGCTCAAAATCTTCCCATCTTTTTCCTTTCTTTTTATAATTAATTACAATAAAACAGCCCCTCTTCTCTCCTTTCCTTTTCCCATTCACCCCGACAAAAACAAAGTTCTCTAATTCTTGGGGTGAGTTCCTGTCACCACTACTTTCTGCCCTGTGTTACTTTCTCCTTCAAAGATTTCGACACTGGGGCTCAAGGTCTTTCCCCCTTTTGTACCTCTTCAGATATCACTACCTTGTGTTGTCTCCAGCGGTGTGAAATGTTCTATTGTAAAGAGCATGACATGATTATTTTACTTTAGTGCAAAGGAATCTGAGGAGTGAAACTATAATTGAATCAAATAAGTTATAGTTATGCATTATTCAGTTACTAAGTCTGTCTTCTGAGTTTTGCAAGTTAAGCCTCTCATCACAACCTTGTCCTCTCCGTTTCATTCAATAAATAACTTCATTGTGATTGCACTTTAACCCTACCCTTCCAACATTTCAGCTCTCTGTATTAAGCGATGTAAAAAGTTATCCTTCAAAATTTACATACTGTTTTGTAATCTTAGATATATAAAGAATGTTAGAAGTAGTCTAGTCTAGCCCTTTAAATATAAAATGGGACAAGAAAATTCAGACCTGAAGAGATAACCATCACAAAGCAAGTGGCAGTACTGAGATTCGGCAGAAGTCAAATGCAATGCTTTTACTCACTACTCCTCTATTAGCAATACACTAGCATGTCCCTTTCCCTGTGGTCTTAAATTGTACAAACTCCAGTATTTCCTATTGGAAAACCTCGCTATTCTAGTGTGTAGTAAGATTTTTAGGCATCTGGTAATGATTCGGTGTAGGATATCCTTTTTTTTTTTTTTTTTTAAATCAGGTAATAGAAAATTAAGCCAGATGTGAATAACCATTCTATAATCATTAACAGGTGTTCTTGATCTCATGGTAGGTTATCCTGAGATTAGACTTCAATTCTGAGTTATTAATGGCTAAGGGCACGGATAAGACAGTTATTCTAAAATTTCCATACACTTGCCTCCTCAGGTTCAGGGATGGAGTAGGAACTTAGGGAACACAAATATATGCTTGTCTGGTAGAGTAGTCATCAATAGCACATGTTAAAATTGTCTAAGAAAAATACCTTCCTTTTCTTTCTTTTCTGTAGCTTCCATCTCCAACCATTTCTCGCACCTGTCTGAGGGCTCCTGAATGCCAGTGTGACTAATGAGTGCCAGAAGCAGCAGATGGGAAGGTAAGCCTTCCCTGTCTGTACTCTTATATTAGCCAGTAGGGCTCCTTGTTCCTTCCCATAACATTCCACTCAATTGATCACTAAACAGTCAGATACAACGTGAGAGGCATTTGGTACTTGTTCAATACAAGGCTCTGCATCAGAGTTTATCCAAGACTCCACTGAAAGCGTGGTATGACTTTATTTGCTAATCTCACTCAATCCTCAGTCATGAAAGTCCTTTTGAGCCCCACCTGTGATGCAGTGCATCTTCGAGCTCACTTCCCGTGCTTTGCTCCAGACTGGGCTATTAGGGTTTTATTGGAGTTAGTGGAGTTTTACAGTAGATCTACCCTAACTCTGACCTCCAAATCAGCTTCATGATGCTATAGGCCATATTAAATTACTACCAGGTTCCTAGAGGGATCCGTCCTTCCAGTTGGGTAAAGAGGCTCTGAATTGGGGTAGGCAGGCATGCCTGAAACAGCTCCCAAGTCAGGAACTCATTTTCAAGTCAGAGGATCAGTAAGATCTTTCAAAAAGATTCTTTATTTATTTTTTATTTTTCAGTGTTCCAAAATTCATTGTTTGTGCACCATACCTTTCTTTTCCTTCCAATAGTAGCTTTCCTTTTGGTCATTTTACTGCTCATTGGTACCCCCACTAGTGGATCAGAGAATAAGGAAAAATCAATTCACCTGTTTGGGTGGTAGTGGGTAACAAAATAAGCCATTGTACAATACAGAAGATCTACATCTTCTGGTTGTATGACTGCGGATTATCTGCACATCAGTTATCAGGGTTCACCTTACAGCTATGGGAAACTGGGAAATGCCTAGGTACAAACTTTCACTTTTGTAGCCATTTATGTTTACTATCATCTTGACTATTAATTTTTATAATAATGAAAGCAATGGTAATAAAAACCTAAGCATCATCTATAGGCATGAAATAAAAATAAACTCTCTTTTCCCCCTTCCACAATCTTACTTCCAACAAGTAGTCTATTGGGGGCTTTTTTTATTTTTAGATCTCCTATTAGTGGGCTACTTTACTCTAAATAATATACTCTGTCTCTACTGTTTTTTTTTTTTCTTAACAACTCTACACAGTTATCTCTGTGTAAAAGAGATAAAAGATAAAGTTTAGCCCATTTATACTCTTCTCTTTTTATGCTTATTTTAATTTTTTTAACTCTTAGAAGAGTTAAAAAATTAAAAAATTAAAGTAAGCATAAAAAAATTAAAATAATCAATTAATAACTCTTAGAAGAGTTAAAAAAAATTAAAATAAGCATAAAAAGAGACTACTCTTGCCTTTATAACTTCAAACATTAGATTTAAAAATTGATATACACACATACTATAGCTTTCTATCCATCTATATCTACCTTTATATGTAGATACTATTTCTTTTTTTAACAGATTTTTGTTTAAGATTTTATTTATTTGACACAGAGAGAGATCACAAGTAGGCAGAGAGGCAGGCTGAGAGAGAGGGGGAAGCAGGCTCACAGCTGAGCAGAGAGCCCAATGTGGGGATTGATCCCAGAACCCTAGGATCATGACCTGAGCCGAAGGCAAAGGCTTAACCCACTGAGCCACCCAGGTGCCCCTGTAGATACTATTTCTTGAATCTTCACCATGTAAAGTAAAAAAAAACAGTACCCATTGTATTTCTGTGTTTTGTTTCTGGAGTTGATTCTAAGAATTAAAATTCAATAAATTTTGTAAATATTATTCACTTAAGATGAAGTAAGTGTGAATGTACCTGTGGAGAGGGTATTATTTTCTTTGAGTCAAAAACTAGAACCTCTTGTAGAAGAATACACCTCTAGCAAAAAACTCTTAGTAGTCTCCAACAGTTACTCAAAATCATGACTCATTTTGTATACTCAATTATATACCATAATTTCATTTTTTTCTCAAATTTCTAACTTTTTAAGTATCTCATTGTTGCTAAAAGAATCATATAATTCACTCTATCCTTAAATGTCCTAATTATACTATTTATTATAGAAAATTCATTTTCTTGCTGGAAACATATTTTTTTCAGGATTCTTTAATTATCTATTCTTATTTGGCTCAGTTACTTTCAGTCTTATTCTCAGTAGTCACGCTGGGATTTTTACCTCTCATACCTTTGGTTTAACCCCTTGGTTCTAGAAACCTATGTATTGCTCTTTTTTGGATTCTCTTTCAGTTTGCTGTAGTACTTCCAAAAGAAATATCTTTCAGAAGTAGTGGGTAAAAGATAAGGGGTAATTGTATGCTTAAAATATTGTGACTTTGCCCTCATGCTTTTTTGATACTCTGAGTATAATATTCTATGTTTATGTGATGTGATGTGATGTGTGTGTGTGTGTGTGTGTGTGTGTGTGCGTGCGCGCCTGATAGAGAGAGAGAGAGAAAAGAAAAGGCATTTACTGCATTGCTTTTGGTATCTAGTGATACTGATTAGAGGTCTGGTGCCAATCTGCTCATTATTCTTTTAACCTTTTTCTCTTGAAAGCTTTTAGAAATTTTTTCCCTCTATTTTTGAAGTTTAAATTTTCTTTTACCCTGCTTGTCATTCTAGCAGCCCTGAATCTGAAGATTTGGATCCTGCTTCAGTTCTAAACAATGTATTCTATTATTTTAAAATTTATTCCTCCCTTCCATTTTCTCTCTTCCTTCTTTAGAGAATATGCATTAGATTATGTGTTGGGTAGCCTACAAGTATTTTCTAGTTTTCAACTTTTCTATTAAATTTTCTATCCTTGTATATGTTGCTTTACATTCTGGAAATTTCTTCAAGTGTTTATTTTAGCCCTTTTATTGTCCTTTTTTAAAAAGTTGTTGATCAGGTTCTAAATTTCCAAAAATTCTTACTCATACTCACACTTTATTTTTTGCTATAGTAGCCTATTTTTATTTTACAGAATCAATATCTCCTTAAATCTCTCTGAGCATACTAAATAAAGTATTTTTCAATTCTGAATTATTCCTCTTCATTTTGAGGTCAGTGGTTTTGTTATTGTGATTCTTCCTTTTTTTGTGTGCTACTAGTTTTCCTCAATTCTGAATATAATCAATTCTTAGATGCTCATTCCTTATTTTTTTTTTCAGATTTTTATATCTTTGAAATCAGGATGCATCTTACAATTAATACTACATCACAGTTTAACTGGCAGTGCTTTTGCTTTTCTTTTGTGGTATATGAGTGTTACAATCTTAACTGAAATGAAACATGCTTTGGTCATCTGTAGTAGGTTATTAATATACACAAGAGTTACATCAGCTGGAATAGGTTTCTTACATAATTATTTAGGCTTGTTTCTTCTGAGGGTATTTGCTTTCTAAGTACCTGTGTGAGTTTATTGGTTGGCAGACTTCATTTTAGGTTGCACAAGTGGAAGTAGCAGATAGCCCTATCTTGCCCTGGTACCAAACTGAAGAGATCTGTACTCTGGCTTGTGGCAATCACATAGTTGTTTCATGTAGTGCTGAAACCAAGGATAGATGTTTCTCCTATACTCAGGGGGAGGGGTTAGAAGTTGGGCTTAATTTTTGTCACTGTTTTCTAGAGATTATCATCTTGATGTTTGCCTTTCTCCCCATTCTTAATTGGTATGCCATCTAATTGTCCTTTAAGGTTCTGAATTCTACTAGATCCCACCCAGGTAGTGGCATTTTCTTGGTGGGATTTTTGACTCTGGTTTCTTTTGCTTTGATTTGTTCATTAATATCATCCTATAAATTTGTGCTGCTTCTTTATTTAGGTCTAGGGTTAGTGGTTCTCACCCTTGCATGCATGTTGCAATCCCCGGGGGAGTTTTATAATACATTGATCCCTAGATCCCATCCCAGAAATTCTGAGTTTTGACTTGATAAATCTAAGGTGCAGTCAAGATTGACAGCTGTTGGCCTAAAGCAACTCTGAAATCTAAAGCATCAAGGAGAGGCAGCATGAAGTATCACCAGTTCAACTTCTATAACCAAATTGCCTAGGTTAAAATTCGAGCTCTTCCGTTTAGATCTGTATGGTCTTAGGCAAGTAAATTTCTCATGACTCAGATCTTTGAATTTATAAATTGGGGGCTATAACCATAACAGTTCATTGGGTTATCGTATAGATTCAACAAATTAATATTAAACAACATTTAGATCACAGTGTCATATGAATATAAAATAATAAGTACACCAGTTATGAACACTATTTCTCCTCTCTCTTAGGTTCTTAGCTTCACACTCTCCAACATTTTGAACCCTGCCTCTTCTCTGAGTCCATCATTTCATTCATAGTTTCATCTACTTCCATAAGTATACTAGATTCCATGGTCCAACATTAGGCTTTTCTTTTCTTCCAGCACCCTTCATTTTGTAGCTCTGTTGTCATTCTGATGTTGTAGACCACTCACTAAGTCATCCTTCACTCCTTCTTGTCCACTCCTTACTTGGGACTATGGAATCCTGTTGAGAAAAATGGTGTCATTACTAATTCATGGTCTGGTCCACTATGTGGGTTATCAGCACAACTCTAATTTTTTTCTAGTGTGTCCCTGGTGGACTCTTCCACTCCCCACAGTGAATTCTCCAAAGTTCTCTCCTTGCAGACTGTCTGTTGGAGCTCTTTCTATCTCAGCAAGCAACTTTGCCTCCTACTTCATTAAAATGTTAGAGGTTATTCATTGCAGATTTCCTCACCTTTGTACAGATAGAGCAATTAGTTCATTTAACTTAATTTTTTTCCCTCTTGAAGTGTCAAGGAAGAGATATACCTCCTGCTCACAGAGAATCTACATGTTTTTTTGTTGTTGTTGTTCTTGGCCATTCTCATTCGTTTGGTATCTCTCTTTTCCTACCTGTGTTTCAAGCTTTTCATCTTCTTCACCTGGATTCTTCCCCTTAATTTATAGATCTTACAGTCTCCCATGAAAAAAAAAAAATTCTTTTCTCCAAAAATTACAACATCTATGTTCTTCACTTCACAGCCAAGCTACTCAAAAGAATATTGTACACTTACCTCCCTTCCTGTTTCAGTCCCTCTCACTCTTGTCCTACTAAAATTAAACGTCTATCCCTCATTCTTCAACAAGGCTGCATGATGACCTCACTGCCCACTCAAATGAACTCTTTTTCATCTTCAACCTGTTCGGTTTCTCTATGGTGGTAGACATAATGTGCACTTCTCTCTTAAAAGTAGTTTCTCCTTTGGCTTCTGAAATATTGTTCTCTTCTTGTTCTCCTTTTTTGGTAATCTTTGTCAGTCTTCTCTGTAGATGTTTTTCGACCACTCATTCAGTGTTGATGTGTCATGATTTGTGACCTTAGTGTCTCCTCCACTGCCATATTCTGGTGCTTCTATGTATAAGCTACAGCTCATAAGTGTTTATCTGCACCTAGAATTCACCCTGAGCTCTACTTCCTCAGATAAACTGTCTAGTAGAACTTTGCCATCTTGTTAGTGTAAGGAACCTCAAAATTGAGCTAACTTCTTTTTCCCAGTCTTGTTTTCTTTCAAGTTTGATGAATTTCAGTATAGTGAATGACTTCCGAGACAAAAATCTGAAAATCACTCTTGACATCACTCTCACTCTTACTCTACATTCTAGATGAGTGGGTAGGTGCAGTTACTTCTACTTGTGTAGCTTCTCTCATGGGCCACCCTGTTACCTACCTCCACTACTCTTGTATTAAATCAGAATTTGATCTTTTATTGGCCAAGCTTGCGATAATTGCCTTCTAACTGGCTTTCCTATCTTCCAATACCGCCTTTACAAAAGAATTTTTCCCAAAAGCCTTGTGGAAGAAAATGAGTGTTTACCGGTTTTAAAATGAAGGTTAATTTTCTTTTGTCTTATTCTTTATAACCATTATAAAGAATGATTTAATTCATTCTGTGGGAGAGGTGAGATTATTTCATCTTCCAGGGAATGGAGATCAAGGAATTATGGTTTTTTTGAAGATACAGTCCATCTTGCTCTGAGGAAGAGAGAAGCCAGCTTTTCTCATGCTAATACTGAACTCTAGTTTTAATGGGCCATCAAGGTTGCTATTGTTGACAGAAAAGAAAATAATTTAATTTTCAGGAGCATACAGATTTGTTTGTGTGTGTGTGTGTGTGTATGTCTTTTTTTTTTTTTTTTTTTTTTTTTTAGTAAATAGTATAGAGGTTCTCAAAGTGTAGTCCTTGGATTAGCAGCATAATTATCATCTGGAAACTTCTCAGAAGCACAAATTAGGTCCTACCCTCATCTAAATTAAAATTCTGGCCATGGGACAATGGCAATATGTGTTTTATTAAGCCTTCAGAAAATTCTGGTGTAAGCTGAAATTTGAGAACTACTGACCTTATATAATGTCTGCCATATAGTGGGCTTTGAGTAATCACTTATTGAAACAAAAAGGTAAATATTGGTATCAAGAGATAAAAAGGCCTTAAGGTTACTGGTTGCCCTATGAAGTACACTATGGATGAGCCCAGGAAACCTGAGTCAGAATTTTTGCAGTTAGTTACTGTCTTCCTGCAAGAGGGACTTTCAGGTTGCCTACACCTGGGACCTGAGTTGTCTAGTTGTCTGGTCTTTAAAAAAGTAGACCCATCTCTTCATTTGCACCAAGAACTTTTTTTTTTTTTTAAAGATTGATTGATTGATTTACTGATTGATTGATTGATTGAAGAGAGAGAAAGAAAGCAAGGAGGAGGGGCAGAGGGAGAGGGAGAAGAAAACATTCCACTGAGCAAGGAGCCTGGATACAGGACTCAATCCCAGGACTCTGGGATCATGACCTGAGCTAAAGGCAGATGCTTAACTGACTGAGCCACCCAGGTGCCCTGCACCAAGAACTTTTTGCAAATTTCCAGGACAGCTATAACTCCAAGAGCAGCCCATGGGACACCAGTCAGGGAAGTTGCTAGGAGCGTTAGCATGCAGGTGGCTGTGAGTTGGATAGGACAGGGAGGATGCTGTCGTCACGGTGGTACCATTTGTGATGGTGTTAACATGGGATTCTGGCTGCAGCTTAGGTTACATCACAGACATAATGGCACACACAGACTAGACCCAAGCATTTTTTCCCATGTCACTTTTACTTAATTCTAGATGGCCCTCTGTCACCAACAGAGTCGTTCAGGAGGTCAGAAAGAAACACTAAGTGCTGGACATGGCAGAGTAGCCTGTAGTCCATGATTAAGACTTGAAGATAGAAGGCATCAGAAGAGCTGAATGAGAACCACTGAAGATGAAAGTTTTTTCATGGCTATTACACCAGCAGGGTAGTGATTCTGATGTTATTTTTTAAGATGCTGCAGGCTGTTGACCCTCATTGTTTTCCCCAAGAGGGCCATGAAACATGACCCACAAAACCATCCTTCTTGATTCAGCTTTTTTTAAAAAAAAAGAAAAAAGAAAAAAATTACCTCATTTCTAAGGGGAAAGCTCTGGATCCTGGATGACATAACAAATATACAAATATATTTGGGGAGAAGGTTCCTATTTACAGCTAGAAGGAACACTCACTCACCACTCTTAAACAAGTTTTTCTCTTGTCTCTAAAGGAAATATTATTGACACAAGGTTTGGGGGTGGGGAGTGCTTTTCTAGTATAGTCTAGTGCTAGCAAGGAAGCATGTAAATCCCGAACAGGGAAGACCACTGTGGTGCTTCAAAAACACCCAATTCATGAGCCCAGGAAATGCTAGAGGCAAATGGAATGTCTCAGAGGCTCCCCTCCTGAGCCTGTGTTGAGCTCAGTGGCATCTCCAAACTGATTAACTCTTTCATCTTTGTTCTGAATGCCTAAGCCTTCTTAAGCAAGACTTTGCTCAAGAAGAGAACTGGAGAGCCTGGTCAGTCACCCTCCTGAAGGTCTCTGAGGTCAGTAAGACAGGTTCTGTGATGCTGGAGGCCTGGTTCAGAGAACACTAGCTAAGGAGCTTTAAAACATAGGAGGTGTTAATTAGATACACTTGAGATCAGTGTGGACAGCGCATTTTCCATTTTAACTCAGCCTGCTAAAAACAAAACACTCTCCCCGACTCCGATAAACATTGGTCAGGGTGGGAGAAAAAGAGAAAAGGGAGGCTACTTCTTGCCAAAGGCTACTTCCTGCCTAAAGTGTTGCCCCAGCCCTCTACCCACAGGAGCCAGTATGGAGGAAAATTGAGGCAGTTGCTGAACCTCCAAACATAGCTCTGAGGACTTCCTGGGAGTCAGCTGCTGGCATCCTTGGCTGCAGGCTATCAGACAGCTTGAGGCAAGCAATTCCCACTATCCCACCCAGAGGGGACTCGCTCAGCCTGTTCTCACTGGCACGGTGGAGAACATGCACAGTGAGATGGTAATAAGGAAAGCACTCCAGACCCAATGTCTCTGGGGGAAGCGTGGGTGTAGGGGCAGAGCCTGAGCCTTCCCTGCACAACTATGGAGGAGATCCATGTGAGGCTGTCGTTTAAGCTGGAATGTTTCCCAGGACTACTGGGGTATCTGAGTATAAGCGATAGGGCTGAGAGAAGGGAGTGGGCCTTCTTGGTTGGTCACAAGAAACTATTACATTTAAATTGTTCCATGGAAAACATGCTTTCTGAAGAATCACCTTACTGAGGCCAGAATTAGGTGACGGTTAGGCCAGAATTTATTTGAAATGAGAGTTTCAGTGGTCAGTGGTTGGGGTCAGTGAGTTGTGTCCAGACCTGGAGAGGAAGGGCAGGGAGTCTCACTGTGAACTACAACCGAATGTAACTTGTTTAAGATGCTAGGCTCACACTCTTGGAAGAACACAAGCTTAAGGACCGTCCATGTCTTTCTGCTCACATTCCGAGCTTGGGTGCCTACAAAAAATCCAAGGCATTTGCTATGATACATTACCTCATTTTAGGAGTCAGACCTCTCAGAACCCTCAAATTAAGCTCCATGAGGTTTGAATTCAGGGACTTCCCAAGACCCAGGGAGTGGAAAGAAATGAAGAGTGCAACTATAAGCCAAGAGCAATGTTTTCTCTCACCACGATTGAAATGTGGAATGTGTTCAGGGTGAGAACACAAATAGATCTGAATGACCTCGACCATTTGAAAAAAAGCCCAGAAATACCTCATGTATGAAGCTAAGGACCTGAGAGCGAATAAATAAATGTGTTGCCAAATAGTGGCATAACCTCTGAAGCCACCTAATCCTTTCTATTCCACCGTCGTGGTGAGTAGGAGAGTAGTTCCGAGACACTATCTTGTGACTCTCTACCCACAAAGTCTTCAGACCAGGAGGCCCAAATCCATGCATGAGATAGAACGCCTTCTAAATCGAAACCCTAACAATTTCCGTAGCCTTAGCTCCCATCACATTCATGGTACCCCCCAGACAGCACTATCCCATGGTGAGCGCTCAGTATAAACGTACGTAAGGTAGAGTCTTCTGTGTAGATAATATCTCATCTTCCAAGAACCATCAAGGCTATAGAGCCTTTTCTCACTCTCTCATCCCCAGAGATAACATTTATTATTATATACTTCTATAACAGCAACCATGAGACTTTGAGCCCCATATCACTCTACTCTGTATCCCCAAAACCTAGCAGTTTCAGATATTCAGAGAGTACATAAAAAATATTGAATGCATGAGTGAATGAATGAATGAACAAGAAGCTGAAGGGTAAGGATGTGTAGTGCCTTAACCAAGAACGTACTATAGAACCAAGGCCAGGACTGAAAATTAAATATAAAAATGTTAGCCCCTGCTTTGTTCAAAACCTCACCACAACTCTATGTTACATGAATCCTTTTTTGCTTTGTTTTGCATTGAATATCTATAGCTATATATAAAGTGAACGCCTGGTGAGTGGGCGGATGGTGGTGTTCACTCTTATTTAGCGAAATGTGAATATGTCAGAATTACAGAAAATAGAAAGAAAGAGGTTTATGCAAAGCTGTCAGTTCTCATGTCTGTTTTTTTTTTATTTTATTTTTTTAATCTGAGATGGTGCCGAGATGGTTCAAACTTAATATTCACATCCATTTTATCACATTAAATATGATCATTAGCAAACAGTGTTTGGATGGTAGCTATTTCCTAACTGACAATAGCCATCCGGTGGTACCCACTTTCCCATATGCCTGGGACTGATACAATTCAGATAGTCTGGAAAACAGTGGGAGGAAGGAAGCAATTAGAAATGAAGGGGAAGCTGAGGGCAGAGGAGAGGCACCAATTTTATCTTGCACAAGAATATCCCTATACCTATTCTTTTGAAACTTATGGGTGGGGACAGAAGTACTATTTTTAAGTCTGTTTCATATCCTCAGTTGGCATGCAGTCATGCCCATAGGGTGAGTGGCAGGAAACCTTGAGGGTGGGCACTGGTGTTTTAAAAAAGCTCAGGCCGTAGACTAAGAAAACAGGAAGAAATGAACTCTAGAATACTGTGGCTATGGAAGAAGTTAGAAAAGTAGACGGACAGTGGTAATGCTAAAAATTCAGTGTATCAAGCAGTATTTTATAACAGCTCCTTACCCCAACCCACCCTTAGCAATATCTTTACCAGCTGGGGTGAAGGATGGGAAGAGAGATGAATGGGTGGGAAGGAGGCCTGTCCCTTGGGATTTCTACATACTTGCTGAAGATTCTCGGGCAGTAGCATCACCCAGAAAAACAGAAGGGAAGAAAATATCTGGCAATAATTTGTGAATTCTGAGGATCCAAAGTGAGGACGCTTTGACTGCATTCTGAATTCTAGGACTAGCCTGTTACAAACACTGACTAGTTGTTCATTAAATTCCTGTCCTTTCTAAGCATTCCACTGGATTACATTACTCAACTTCCTTCCCTCCCCCACCCCCCGCCCGGTCTTGGGTAGGTGATGTCATGTGCTGAGTTCTGGCCGAAGGAATATGGGCAGGCATGGTTGGTGCCATTTTCTAGGCCATGTCATAATCCATGACTGGGTCTTTGCTTGCTCACAGCCTGTGTGGAGAGGAATCTGAGCCTCTAGTGGAGGAGGAAGGTGTCCCCAAACAGGTAGGGTCTGGATCCTCATATGATCTACTTGTAAGGCGGCCTACCAAACACAGCACTAATTCCTTATGAGCCATTTGGATTTTATATGTCATTCTGTAAATCCCCTGAGGCACGGCTGCTTCCAAACCTTTTACAAAAATGACCGATTGAGTCTCACAAACCATGTTGTCCCATGTACTGTCACCCTCCAGAGTATCTTCAATCTCCCACCCATTTAGGGTATGCAAGCAAATTGTTCATTCAGAATGTCAAAAACTCACATGTGGCTAGAATTGTAATGATATTTAAATAGCCAAGGAACCAACAGAACAATGTTTTGGAGAGAAGGTATAAAGAAGTGAGGGGACACAAGGCCATTGATGCACACATGTAATTTCAGCTAAAGGGCCAGGTCCAAATGCACGCAGCCTCCCCCATAATTCCCAAAAGCTCTGGGATTTAACTAGAATAATGGGGCAATTTAAATAGCTTTCAGATTTCAATTTGAGCTGGATGTTGAAGTGAGGTAATTAAACAAATAAATAGGCAAATAATGAATCTTTGCATATCTGCACTGTGGACATGGGAGTTTAGAAGTTGGATAGGGACTAGAGGACACATACAATAGGGGCGCTGGTGAGCAAAGGATTTCCTCAATGTCCTGTTGCATATTTGAATCTTACTCTAGCTACACAGCCCTCTTACTTACCTGAGTGATGAGTTTGGAAGTAGCTCTCCAGGCAAGGGCAAGAGTAATCTCTAAAGTCTGATGGTTCTGCCATGTACATTCTGCTCACTGCTTGCTCTCAGTCTGAATTTTCTGTTGTCTCTACCCAGAGATAAAAATGAAGTTTTTCTTCAACAAAGATCATTCTGTGATTAATTCCCTTACTGCATTTCCTTTCTTTTCTACTTCCTCTGTGCACTTGGGCCACGTAGTAAATACAAAGATAAAAGTTCATTTAAGAACTACTCATGATTGCACAGTGAAGGAAATCTGTGTACCCACCCAAGTCGCTGAAGGAACCAAAATGCTGGGCTTCAGAAACACAGCCAGCTAAGGATTCCCTGCTGGTAGCTGGGACAGAGTGAGAGGGATTCTGTCTACTCATCCTTGCCTGGGGCAGACAATCAACTCCTAGGGACAGAAAAACAAATTATTGGTGACTCTTCTCTGTCTCATTTTCAGGAAAATTTCTCTGAGTGTCCTGAATGACCCAACCCACAGGGCCCCATGGTCATATGGTCCCAAGCCATGCCTTTGACTACCTCTTCCCTCCCTGGATATTTCTCTTTGAACTTATTTTTGGCTTAGAAACGTCCCTTCCTCCACACACACACCTCCTGAATATTACTTTCTAGCAGGTTTCCTGCCAGCTACTTTTCTTTCCATCTCACAGACACCCCAAACAATGGTGCTAACACAATACAGAGGAAAGATCCCTGAGGGACAATTTGAAGAAAAATTTCCCAAGAAAACTACTCATTGTTAGTTATGTTATTGTTCACGGATATATTCACTTCCCTGTAAGAATCCCACCTATTGCTGTTAAGCACAGCTGTGTCATTACTTGAGGAAAAGAAATGTGAGCATACATGATATATATGCTACCAGCTTCCAGAAGCTTTAGGAAGCACTGTGAGATTCTGCCAAGTTTTTTTTTTTTTTTCTTTTTTTCTTTTTTTTCTCTGCTTCTACCTCCTGCCATGAAAATGGTACATACCACACAGACATTTATTCTTTAGCTTGGGTTGGGGAATAAAAAGACATATCGAGTAGAGCCAAATGGATTTAAACAGAGACACAGAGTCTGCAGTCATCCTGCAGCCACCATCACTGAGATTTTAGGATTGTTTGTGGATGTAGGAAAGCTGATTAATATATCACCTGTTAAGGAATATTAGGTATAGATTTTGTAAATAAGAGATGACATTTATTGGGATAAACCTCTATAAGGTTTTTGGACTGCTTGTTATAGTTGTAAGTATTAACCCTAAATGTGCCAAACCCTTTCCCCTTTCCATAACCTAGACCACTCAGTCCCTGAAATGGAGGAGCTATGATGAGGTAGAGGGGTCAGATGCCTGATCCTCAAACTGGGTGGAACTAAGACTCTCCAAAAAGCTGGACACCACCCCGGTAAGCATCCACCCCTCACATCTACAGTAAGTCAATGCATTACAAGTAGAGTGGGGTAGTCTCAGTGTGTATCTTTGTAATAGCTACGGAGATAACTTGGCTTTCCTTTTTTATCTTTAGCCTGTTTTACTCCCAGATTTGCAAGGTACTGTTTCTTAGCAACATGATTTTGGAAGAAACATGGTCCTTTCAAGCTGGCAGTGCAACCTGAAGATGCTCTTTCCGGTGACCTCTCTATTCCCTAAGAAGCTTCTTAGAGTCTCTATTTCCACTAAAATCTTCTGAGTTACTCTCTCTCCATGATTCAAGTATATGTCCTCCTTCCTACGTGCTTTTCTCTAGCACCTGCTCTTTATTAGAGTTAGGATTTCTTATCCTAGCTGTGCTAGCTTTACTTTTTGGTTATCTGCTTTTGTCAATTCCCTCCTCCTTTTGATCTCCCTCCTCTTCATCTACCCATCCTCACACTCACCACTACTGTCACATTATTAGGAGACAGCCCTCCGTGAATCCTTTGTATTTCTGCACGTTCTGTGAGCAGAAATACTGACAACTTTTTGTTCTAGACTATCTTTTCAAGGATGTATAGAGCAAACAGCCTTGGAAAATCGAGATAGTGACTTGCTCCAGAGAAGACAGCAGGTTTGTCAAGATAGTGTCTTCCTCCTGGGTAAATGCTGGGTAGGTTTGCTTGTAGCCCATCATAAAAGATTGGAGTTGCTTAAGCTCAGGGTTCCTCAGCTGTGACAAAACAAAACAAAACAACAAAACAAAGCAAACAAAAAACACCAACAGTTACCTCCCAGCATTCCTCTATGTCTATCTGTGTCTCCCTTGGGGGTCTTAGAGGACACAGGGAACTGACACAAACATGAATCTCATTCTACCTAATGTACTGTGAGTCATAAAATCTTTTGTCTCTCACTCTACCAATATCGGTAAAACTATGGTAATTTTTTAGCCTACAAGTTGGGCAAAATCTTGGGCCCTTCACAATTCTTGATATACACCACCTTCTATACAATTAAAATTTAAATTATGATATATAATTGGACATAAACTAATATCTGTAAGTATCCATATTTTTATGTATTATACAAGATCCCATTTCGTTTAAAAATGGTATTGAAACAGTACACCCATGGAGCACCTGGGTGGCTCAGTGAGTTAAGCATCTGCCTTTAGCTCAGGACCTGGTCAGCAGGGAGCCTGCATCTCCCTCTCCTTCTGCTCCTCTCACCTCCTGCTTGTGCTTTCAGTCTTCTACTCTTTCTCTCTCTCTGTCTTTCTCAAATATATAAATTAAAAATAAAAAAAATAGACTGACAACACACAAACACAATGATCATTGTATCTCCAAATATTTAATGTAACTCCTCGCTTTTGTAAAAGGTCTGTGGAGTGACTGAATGAATTGAAAACTGGGGAAGAATTATATATTTTTGTTACAGAATTATCAACCCATTTGTACTCTAGTTACTACTGAGCCTCCCGATAGAATGGAAGAAAGCCGATATTGACTCCCGGCCTCTGAAACAGCAGCGCAAATTTAGTTGATGTCCCCCAGAAGCAGAGGCACTGGTTTTGTTAAGAATGCATGGAGGCGGGGCGCCTGGGTGGCTCAGTGGGTTAAGCCGCTGCCTTCGGCTCAGGTCATGATCTCAGGGTCCTGGGATCGAGTCCCGCATCGGGGCTCTCTGCTCAGCAGGGAGCCTGCTTCCTCCTCTCTCTCTCTCTCTCTGCCTGCCTCTCTGCCTACTTGTAATCTCTGTCTGTCAAATAAAATAAATAAAATCTTTAAAAAAAAAAAAAAAAAAAAGAATGCATGGAGGCATCTCATCGCTACTTATCGAGGACAGGGCTGGGAATGTGTGCTTCTCCGTGAAAACTTTTGACTGCCTAGCCCTGACTACACTCTTCAGTATAGCGCTGTAAATATTGGTTCTTGAGTACATCATTCAAAAAAAGATTTTGAACACCTATTCTTTGCAAGGAAGTACTAGGCTTTGGGGATTTGAACATGTAAACAGTCAGATTATGGTTCAAAAAGTAGTAAATGGTAGAATACAATTAAAAACTCTGCAGAAGCAGAGAAAGGCAACCAATCCAAAAGAGAGAGGGGGCAACGAAGACTCAGCACTGAGGCAGGGGTTATGTATGGTACCAGTATTTCTTTATATCCTAGCCTAATTTGGGGGCCACATCTACTTTTATTTTACTGCTGACTTCTTAGGCCTTGATTTTACTGGATTGATATAACCATCCATTCCTTTGTTTCCTCTGTCTTGATAGCCTACTTTAGCTTTTCCTACCAGCCTTTTGCTCCTGTAAAAAGTCCTTGATTTGGTTTTTATCCCTCATAACATTTTGTTTCGAGCTTCTTATTTTCATTCTCTCCTCTGGTTTTCCCTGAGGCTGACCACACAGAGTCATCCTTGTTTGGTTCTAGTATGGTCTGTGGCAGGGTACCTATGTCTCTAAAAGCCCCCGCATGTGTACTAGTGTGTAGACATGTTTAACAACCCCTGCCCTAGGACCTTCTACAACTCTAGCAGTTCTGTACTAAAATGGATTAGGCATGCCATCAGCTTATCTTTGTAGCTGGTTTCTGCCCAGTTAGTTTCTCCCTACCTTACTTACCTTGACTCGCTTTCCTCCCACTCTGCATTTTGACTACTGAAAATAGAGGAGCCCTGGCTATAGGACTGTATGTTGTTTTGATTAAGAGTTTACAATGTTGGGTGCCTGGGTGGCTCAGTGGGTTGGGCCGCTGCCTTCGGCTCAGGTCATGATCTCAGGGTCCTGGGATCGAGTCCCGCATCGGGCTCTCTGCTCAGCAGGGAGCCTGCTTCCTCCTCTCTCTCTCTCTGCCTACTTGTAATCTCTGTCAAATAAATAAATAATTTAAAAAAAAAAAAAAAAAAAGAGTTTACAATGTTCCAGAGAAAGAAGTAGAATCCTGGTTTGCTTTTTTTATTTTTTTAATTTTTTTGGTGGTTTTGTTTTGTTTTGTTTTTTGGGTTTTTTGTTTTGTTTTGTTTTGTTTTGTTTTTTTGTCTCTATCAGTAGGACTTGCACAATGTCTCACAAGGTATAGAAAATTTTAAGCAAGAGGGGTGTCTGGGTGGCTCAGTGGGTTAAAGCCTCTGCCTTCGGCTTGGGTCATGATCCCAGGGTCCTGGGATAGAGCCCCACATCGGGCTCTCTGCTTAGTAGGGAACCTGCTTCCTCCTCTCTCTCTCTGCCTGCCTCTCTGCCTACTTGTGATTTCTGTCTGTCAAATAAATAAAATCTTAAAAAAAAAAAAAAAAGAAGAAGAAAAGAAAAAAAGAAAGAAAGGAAAGAAAATTATAAGCAGAATTTAATGCTAACCTCTGTCCATCCCAGACCCAGTGGAGAAGAAAGGGAGGGAGGAGGGGGAAGGAGAAAAGATTACAGCTTTCTACCTCTCCTAGTGAAATAGCACAAATAGAAAGTGCAGAAAAGACTGGGAGTTGCCATGGCAGCCTGAAGCTCCCCACAGAAACCATGACCTTCCTTGTCTAACCACAGGAGGGAGAGACCCTTTCATAGTAAGTCCCAGCAGATACTATGGTGACTTCATGGGTGAAGGGTGTCCCTCGGCTCCAGACAGATAGCCATAGTGACAGGATCTTTTCATTTATGCAGCAAGCAGCATATTCCTACTGAGTGTGACCAGACATCCAGTGGCTGGGATGCCCACACAGTAGAAACCCACCAATTTCTTAAAAAATATGTAACTATAAATCAACCACACTCTTATATTTCAAACAAACATTTTCCCATGTAAAGCCAAGCAGCTGAATTCTAATCATGTTGTAGCAGTCAGATTTATATTTAAGTCATTTAGCCGGCCAGCTAATTTAGGAGATAATCTAAAAACCAGAGAAAGTATTATTATACTATGGTGTTTATTTGAGTATCTGGACACTCTTAAAAGGACTGCCTTGAGGATTCCTTCCAATTAAAGTTGCTGGTAGAGCACTGAGTGGGCTGAGTGTGATCAAGCATCCCTATTTTCATGCCACTGTAATCTGAGATATGGGGGCTGCTGTTTGATCAGTTGATCAACTAATCCACTGTCTATTTGATTCATTAATTTATTAAACATTCATTGAATGCCTAAGATGGGCTAGGGAGTATGCTAACTGGTAAGGATTTAGAGATATGTAATGAGAAAAACAAAACAAAAACAAAAACCGAATACCATCTCGGGAAGTTTTCAATATAAACAAGCAGTTCCAGTTTCAAAATATTGTGATAAGTGTTATAATCACCAGATAAGAAGTATATACATATGTATGTGTATCTATGTAAAAAGAAGCATAGGTATTCATAAAGGAGCAAATACCCCATTTCTGCCGGGGGTGAGAAGAGATTAGAGTGAGGGAAAAAGTTAATGGTGGCTCAGCTCAGTTTCAAGGGATTTAGTAAGAATTTCTCAATCTGAAAATGTTGGGGCAAGTATGTACGCAGCAGGGATTACACAAGCTAAAGAAGCATGAAGATATATGGTGCAAATGATGCATATTATGAAGAATCGGTGTGTGGAGAGGGGATGCTGATAAGAAAGAAAAAGACCAAATCAAGAGGGCCTCTGTCATTGTGCTGAAGAATTAAGATATTATTCTGCATATGATGAGGGGAGGAGAGAAAAGACAAGATACTGCTCTGATCAAGTTGTGTGTATGTTTCAGAAAGCCTCCAGACACTGGGAGTTACAGTTGTGGGGAGGTTCTGACACTCTGCTATAATTGCCCACAGGAACACTAGCTAAGAAGTAATAGATGATATGATTATGACATGCTCCAATGGCCGCACTTGGAGATGCAAGAAGATACTTCTGAGAAGTGACATGACAAGATGACAGTGTGAATGTGGGGATGAGGAAAGGACAGGGTGTATGTTCTGGGTTGGGTACTTGGGCAAAAAACTTGTTGACAGAAACAGGGAACATGGGGGATTGGAGATGATGGGTTCCTTGTGAATGGGGTGAGTTTGCAGTGCCTGTGAAACATCTAGAGAAAGATGTTCCATATACAAATATAGCTCCATATACAAAGTGTGATTTTATGCTGATGATGTCAATTTGGAACTTGTGGATAGAAATTGGGTAGTTTATCAGATTTCCCAGGGAGTATGTTAAGGAATAAAATACAAAATTCTAGACTATTTTTCAAGTTGTACTGTTGTGTAGTCACCTGGGGATCTTCAGTTTTGATTTAGTAGGTCTGGGGTGAGCCTGGTATTCATCATTTAGAACAAGCTGCTAGGTGATACTGATTCTCCAGGTCCGCACACCACAGAGCAAGACTCTGGAAAACATTCAGGGTTTAAGGACAGACGGATGATGAGAAGTCCACAAAAAAGACTTAGTAGAGGAAGTCAAAGAGTGAGGCAGGGAAAGGAAGAATAAGGAGGCGTACTGTCTTAGAACCCAAGGGTAGACAGAGTTTCATAAAGAAGAAAATGTTCAACAAAGTCGAAGGCTGCTGACAAGTAGAATTAAGACTAGTAAATATCAAATGAAAGTGGCAATCTGAAGGTAATTTTGAACTTAGATGGGACAGTTTTTATATCACAAAGAGAACAGAAGTCACTTGTGGTGGAGAGCTAAGTAAATAGTAGGAGAGGACACAGAGATAGTAAATATGGACTAATTTTTGTCAAAACAAAACAAAACAAAACAAAAACTTGGCTATTATGGACACAGATAAATTGGGTGACAAGTAAAGAGGACAGAAGCCTGAAAGAGTTCATCATTTTTGTAACAGAAAGGACGTGTGTTTTGTGGTATGTACAATAATGCTCTCCCCCCCAAAAAGACATTCATATCCTAATTCCCCAGACCTGTGAATATATTACTCTGTATACTAAAAAGGACTTTGCAGATGTAATTAAATGAAGGATCTTGAGATGGAGAGATTATCCTGGATTATCTAAATTGGCCCCATGTAATCACAATGGGTAAAAGAAGGAGGCAGGAAGGTCAGGACCAGGGAAGTTGTGACCATGGAGGTGGGAGTGATGCTGTTTCTGGTTTCCATGAGGAAATAGGGTTTTGAGCCAAGGAAGCTTCTAAGAGCTGGAAAAGGCACAAACTGAGTCTCCCTTTAGAGCCCCCAGAAGGAACCAAGTGCTACCAACATCTTGGTTTCAGTCCCATGAGACTTCTGAGGTCCAAAATTGTTTAGATCATAAATTTATGTTGTTTTAAGCCAACAAATTTGTGATTTGTTACAGCACATAGAAAACTACAGTTGACCCTTGAATGACTTGAGGGTTAGGGCCCTGACCCCTGCATAGTCAGAAATCTGCTTATAACTTTTGACTCCCCAAGAACTTAACTACTTACAGCATACTATTGACCAGAAGTCTTACCAATAGCAGAAATGGTCAACTAACACATTTTTAGAGTATGTATTATATCCTGCATTCTTACCATAAGGTAAGTTAGAGAAAAGAAAATGTTAAGAAAATCATAAAGCAGAGAAAATGCATTTACAGTGCTATATGGTAAAACAAAAACAAAACAAAACAAAACAAAAACCCACGTATAAGTGGACCCACACAATTCAAACCCATGTTCAAGGATCAGCTATAGTACAGGGATCCTTAATATGATAAGGAAAAGAACCAAAGGAGAACTGGGATGTGTTCTATCAAACAAGAGGAGAAGAAATAGAAATCCAGCATGATATAACTGCTCTGGGGTCCAGTTTTCTCTAAGACTTTGTATCAGATGTGAAGCTATGGACAGAATAACTATCAACTACCATCTCTTGTGCAGCATTCCAACCACTTCTCTAAGAATATACATCATCAGAGGTGCCTGGATGGCTTAGTCAGTGAAGCATCTGCCTTGGGCTCAGGTCATGATCCTGGATCCTGGGATCAAGTCCAGCATAGGACTTCCTGCTCAACTTGAGGAGAGGGGGGTCTGCTTTTCCCTTTCTCTCTGCCCCTCTTCCCTATTTGTGTTCTTTCTCCCTCTTAAATAAATAAATAAGATCTTAAAAAAAAAAAAATAAGAACACACATCATCAGATCCATGCTTGGACTGTCACAAATTACCTTATTGCAGCTGTCCCCAACTCTGTTATTTCCAGATCTTCTCAGACCCAATCCAGTTTTCTTGGATATCCGCTCCAGTCTCTTTGTGAACACCTGTCATGATGATTATTTCCTTCCAGTGAAAAAGTAGGAGAGATTCCCTTACAGTAAATTACTTAGGAAACAAAATATAAGACCAGGAAATTTAGACTATAGCTGAAAAAGAATCTGGACTTTGGTGATCGTAGATCTGGGTTCAAATCCCTGCCCTTACTAAGTATCAGCTTGGAAGAGTAACATGTCTGAGCCAGTTTTCTAGTCTGTAAAATAGGGGTCCTAACACCACCTTCCTGAAGATAAAATGAAGTATCATATGCCAAATATCTAAGCACACTGGAGGAGTGCAATGATGTTGGCTCTCTTACTCATATTTAGTGCTTTCAGGGAAGTGTTTTGTTTGAGTAAATTGTGGCTGCTTCAATGTAGGTAAACTCAGAAACTGACTCCCCTAAGCATTCTTCATTTAGGGCTGAGTTCTGTGGGTTGCATGAGAAATTGACCAGTGGAAGGACCCTGGGGATTTCTTGGACTTCATCTTTTCTGAGGGTTCCTAGGTTGAAACCAAAATTGAGAGGGAATCTCATCTGTTAGCCCCTTCTGTTTCTACCCGATTTTACGTCTTCTCTGTCTTTCACATCCATATTTTGAAGGTCTTCGAGTAGCACACCCAGAACCTGCCACGCCTCTACCCGGAATCCGGCGGTGGCTGCAGGAGACCTCGGCACCCTCCTGGTTTCCATGGAGACACTACGTGACGTCTGGACGACTCCACTGCGGCCGGAAACCTGAGCATTTGTATTTAAATGAGGAAAGTGGGGGAAGGGACAGTAAAAGGAGGGGAGGAAACGGGAGTAGGGAGAATGATGGAAGTGAGCCTGTGAGCGTTCAAGGACTCAACAGGGGAATAGAAAAATCCCTGAACGCAGTCACCTCGGGCTCTCAGGAGAAATCAGAAAGAAGGCAGCAGGAGGCAGAGGGGTGCTTATTTCAAGCATAAGAAGTATCTTCTAAAGACTCATTTTTGATTTCGGGTTGTAAGGGACAGAATTACACAGATCACTGCGAACCCCCTTTCCTTGTGGGGGACTCCCAGCTGTGAACGCTGCTCAGTTTCATTTCCAGGAAGCAAGAGAGACTTTTCATTCCGCCGAAAGTCTCAGGTGTTGTAGGTTCTCTGCTGGTGTAGGAGGGGGCCACACCTCTTTCACTCTCCACCACCTTTCCCCCTGTAATGTCGCTGTATAAAAAGCTCGGGCTTTGGATTACCTGCTGCTTATTGGCTGAATCCCTAGCAAAAGGTTTGGGAGGGTAGGGAGGGGGAGGTAGTGGTTGGGCAGAATCTATGCTAAGATTGAATTGCACAAGGGTTTAGATGATGTCAGCTTTAATAAAGGTCTGACCTAGTGAATGTTAAATGTGGCTGCATGATGAATACTCAGAGGGGATCGACGGCAGAAACCTCTATGAAAGGGCCGCGCCTCTTCTTTAAAATATTAAGCAGGTTGCTCTGCTGATCTCTGGCTGCAACTCCCAGAGCGCTGGTGGATTCTCAGCTTTCTGCTATAATCACTCGAACATTACTTACTGCCCTAGATAACTGGGGGTCACGTGCAGTGTGCTCCAAAAAAGGAAGTCTTTGAAAAAAGAAAAAGCCATTATAAGCCATCAGAGTGCCTGCTGGTCTTACAAAGAAAAACCAATTCCATTTCATAAACACTTTCTGAGGTCTACTATGAGCCAAGGGTATGCAAAAGGAGTGAAATTCTCTTTGCCTTCAAGGCGCCTATGCTCTGATTGGGGAAGCAGATGCATTCACAAATGACCCATGGTGACAAGCAGCAGGTAATGGACACCATAGGAAATCCAAGAGAGGTGGAATTAATTCTAATACCAGAAAGAAAAGAATAGTTTGTATGAAATGCCTCTGAGGCCTAGACTTTTATAATAGATATGAAGCAGAGAAATACAGGGAAAACTTCTATAGGGGTAGACTAGAAAAAGAAGTTTTACAAATGGCCTGATATATAAAATGCCAATTTGGTAAAATTGTCTGTCAAGTGGCATAGTGAACTGGTTTTCCACCCCCCCCCCATGAGTTATTTCTATTGCTGTAATTTATAAGGGACTTTGTATTGGTCTTAGCTTTGCTTGGCCTCTATTCCATTTTTACCACTCACTAAACCACAATATTTTGGTATTACAAGTTCAAGGTTTAATGTTTTCATTTTAAAATGGACCCAGAGGCTAGAATTGTGAGAAAGAATGCTTGAAAAAGTATATGGGTTCAGGCTGAATAAGAACTATATGAGCTTAAAGGGCACTGAGAAGCTTGTCTAGTTGAGGTAGGGCTGAAACGCAGCAGGCATTGGCGCCACTCGGGCTCCTTTTCAGACTCCTGGCACATAACAATGAAGAGATGAGTGACAGCATCACAAATCCTGGAGAAATTTTTGAAATACCTATCACTTATGGCCTGAATAGAGTGCATACCATACAGTTATGAGCCTTTAGTTTTCCTTCCAAAATTGGGAAAAATTGAGGAATAAATTAAAGGACAAGGAAGTCAAAGGCTAATTCGTGGCTTTAAGCCTTTGGATGAAGAGATCAAGAGGTAAAGGGATTAAAAAGGGGCAATTATTTCTTAGAAGGGAGAGAGAAGGAAAGCCATATGTTCTCAAACTAGTCATAGTTTGTGTATCATTGAGATGTCGGTTACCAAGGGCTTGTTTTCTAGGTCTTACTCTCAGTGGGTTAAGGAACATATCTATCATAAAAACATCTCACTGGAGTTTTGGCAATACAGTAGAGTATTAGTAATTTTTAGATGAAAAAACATAAAAACATAGAATGCCAAGAATCTACTTAATTTCATTCTTATTAATTTTTCATCCTCAGGCACATGGTTTGCCACAGAATCTTTGGACTCCTAGTTTATTTTAAGGCCATTCTGCCAAGCTTCTGGATAATTGAATAAAACTTTCTGGCTTCTTAATTTCAAATAAACACCCACAGACACATGGGTACCTCATTTATCCAAACACAGTCAAATGTACTTCTATCTTTTTGTAGTGGTAGTCAATATGGAATGACAGTTTCTGGAAATGAGCTTGGTAATTTAGGAAGTGCCCAGCTGACACCACCAATAGCTAGAAGCAGAGCAGTGGAGATAAAATTATAAAGAAGAAAATTAGACATAAAAATTAGAAAGATGAAGAAGATAGAAAAGAAGTAGAAAAACAAGAGATGAAACGAGAAAGACTAAATAGAACAGGTCTGAAGCACTTAATGAGCAGGTTAGGATCCTCTAGTTTATTTTCATCTTGACATAAAGATAGAAATTTCAGAGCTGCTAAGAATCTGGTGATTATCCAGTCTGGTTTCCTGTTTCACAGATGAGAAAACAGGAGTCAAGGGGACCTGAGTGACTTGTCTAATATCGGAGTTGATTAGAGATGAAGCCAACATTAGCATCTGGGTCCACTGTTAGTTCTGCTACACCCTTTCTGACACTTGTAAAGGCTAACGGTATCCAAAATTTCTTTTGAAATTTAAACACTTTCCCATTTTTCCTTGAACTTCTAACAACATTTTTACATTTAGATTTTTGTGTTACAGCTTACAAAGTGCTTATTTGGTACCCATTCTATGGGCAGAAAATAGCAGTTACAAAATGACCAACATGGAACTTATCTAATTTTTTTATGGTATATTTTTCCCTCGAATACTTTCCCAGCTCTTATTTGTGGAGTACTGAGTCAATTAAAAATAAATAGACAGTATTGTTCCTACTCTTCGCCATCATATCACCAACTAGGAACTCATTGTGCTTTATGAAAAGGAAACATAGAGATAGGATGGACAGCCTGGAAATAAAGACAAGCAAGAAGGAAATAGTGATGTGGACAGACAAAAAAAAATTTATAGAACTTGGTGCTATGGGTGATAGCAGTTAAATCTTGTAATGTTCTCAATACATAGGATGGGAAATACTACCTCTAGTTGCTTCTGTAATAGTGACCCTTGTTATTGCAAGAACGTTCTCTCTGAAGCTGATGAATTCAGTTCCCAGAAAGAGACCTAGGACTGATGTTGGGGAATAGGAGCGCCTCCTCCCCACCATGAACTGCACTCTCTGAGGCCCACCCACCCAAGGCAGGATGGTTTCAATCACTCCTGCCATCCAGCCATTGCTGACACTACTTGGCAGCCAGCCTACCTCTAATGGAATGTGTCCTGCAGCTGGGAATTAGGTCATCAGTAATTCACTTAATAGCATTTTATGAGCTGGGCTCTGACACAAGAGAGTGATCTGGTCTTACCAGCAGGAGCTTTCCTTGATGTGAGAGGAAGGAGGGAGGAAAATATACCATCCTGAATAATCAGACACTATATTCATTTCCAGAAAGTAATGGGTGAGGGTAAGAAAACTGGATGTTTCTTCAGACTTTCTATTTGATCCAGCCAGCTGCATGATCTTGGGCAATCTACCTCTCATTTCCAGACTTCAGTTCCTCTAAGATCTCATCTAGCTCTAACACTGTATACTTTCGACTCTACCTTCATGAAAGGTAGAAAATGCAGGTTTCATCAGGTCACCCCTTTCCCCCCACCTCCCTGATGGGTGCTTTCTGGAAAGGAGGATGTATGACCCTGCTCTCTGCTACTAGTGTGCTAGAAAATGAAAAAACCCTGATTTGTAGAGTTTGCTAATTTCTGTAGTGTATTCCCAACATGGCTGAGTCCAGGTTATCAGTGATTTAACAACTGGCTAGGAAATTTTTAAATATCCTACAGTTGACTCTCTTGAGCAGGTAAGAGCCTCACTAGCACATCACTGGTGCTCCCCCCAGCTAGAAAGAGCTGCTTCAGTCAACCGTTTCTCAGGCACAGACTAGGTTGGATTCTCCACACACCAAATATGAAACATCAATAGTCTTGCTTTGGTTTTGGATAAAAAACTACTTACAACTTCTCCTCTTTGATTCTTTTCTAGCTACTATTCTTAATTTATCTGAAGTGCCCTCAGAAACAGGAAATTCTCGGGGCACCTGGGTGGCTCAGTAGGTTAGTCCTCTGCCTTCAGCTCAGGTCATGACCCCAGGGTCCTGGGATGGAGCCCTGCATCAGGCTCTCTGCTTAGCACGGGGACTGCTTCCTCCTCTCTCTCTGCCTGCTTCTCTGCCTACTTGTGACATCTTTCTGTGTCAAATAAATAAATAAGGTCTTTAAAAAAAAAGAAATAGGAAATTATCATTAGAAAAATATCCATACTCATCAGGCTTGTCATATGAGTTCTCATTTCTTTTCCCTCGTGTTCAGGGAACCTTTTGACTTTTATATTTTCTTGCCTTCTATCACCCTATATCTTCCTTGCTGAAAAACCCAATATGTATCTCATGAATTGTTCAAAAGGTTCACTGCTATACAGGGCTTAGAAGTTGAGAAAAAAAAAAAAAAATCCCTAAAGTATTTTCTCCTTTTCACTTGATGCTATAAAAGGGTCCTCAAACTTTAGTGTACAAAATCTCCTGGTTCTAAGAAAATCGGAGCAATTGAGGATGAAATTAGCACCTGGAATGGTAATAGATAGAAAGATGAGTCACTTCCTTTTATCCCTTCAATTGAAGAGCATATATAGATAGTATTTAATTAACAACTACCTTCTGAGTATTTACTACCTGCAGCACTACAAAGTATTATGAAGTAAAAGAAGAGAATATAAGCTATAATACCAGTATTCAATTTATAATCTAGTTGGGGAGATAAGATTAACATGTACAAATTAATGAAAATCAGTTAAAAACATTTTATAATCAAATGTTTAATGACATGCCACAAATTCTAAATGCAGCAGGAATATAGAGAAAAGTAAAACTACTCAAAGTAAACATTATCAAAGAAAACTTAATGACTGGCAATGAGGTTTAAGTTGCCCATTTGGGTGAGGACAGTGTTTAATATCATGTAAAGGTACAGGACTATCCAGGTTGGGGGAATTGCATTTAAAAGGCTGATGACAAAAAAATGGGGAGCTGGTAGAAATAGGAGGCAGTAGAAAGTGGAGAAAAAAGTGAAAGCCCTGGCCTAAAACAGGGTCATAGAATGTGTGTCAGAGGGAAAAGTGTGATTGTATTCAAATGAACGATGGCCAGATGCCGTATGATAATACATTCCTGACCTTCAACCTCTGCAGCAACGAGGACAAGTAGCCAAACCTCAGTCAGTCTCTGCGGCAGTCATTCCAGAAAATTCAGGACTTGGTCGGTGACTGCCAGCAGCCCTAATTTTTGTCCTGCCACTCCCTGCTTCCAATTCAGGACTAAAAAGAGAGAAAGCCAAATATGCATCCCAGACCCATCACACAGGATGCCCTAGTGAGTCCACCTCCACCTTCCCTGTATTAACAACCTCCAATCAGAACAGACCTGAAGTCTTCCCCTTTTCCACTGTAAACCTTTCTGTTCCCCTGCTTGCCTCTGCCAAATGTGAGTGATCATGGCTGAATTCTTTCTTTCTTATTTTTTATTAACAATAACAGTCTTACACAATTCACAGCACTCACCAGAGTACGTACCCTCCCCAATGTCCGTAACACAGCCACCCTATTCCTCCCCTCTCACCCCCCAGCAACCCTCAGTTTGTTTCTGGAGATTAAGAATTTCTTATGGTTTGTCTCCCTCCCTGGTCCCATCTTGTTTCATTTTTTCCCTCCCTAACCCCCATGAGCCCCCACCGTGCCTCTCAAATTCCTCATATCAGAGAGATCATAAGATAACTGTCTTTCTCTGATTGACTTATTTTACTCAGCATAATACCCTCTAGTTCCATCCACGTCATTGCAAATGGCAAGATTTCAGGTTTTTGATAGCTGCATAGTATTCCATTGTATGCACATATATGGACACAATGGAATACTATGGAGATTTTACATATATATATCTCACATCTTCTTTATCCATTCATCTGTTGATGGACATCCAGGTTCTTTCCATAGTTTGGCTATCATGAACACTGCGTCTGTAAACATTCGGTTGCATGTGCCATGGATGAATTATTTGCTGTGTAGCATGGTCTGAATAATAGCCTAATTATTCTTAGTTGTGTGGTCTTTGTTTATTCCCACAGCGGGAGAAGAGCACACCTAAAATAGTTCTATCTCCAGTTATTAAACAGGGATATATAATCACATATCTATCTATCTATCTATCCATAGCTTTCTCTTTCCCTGATCACGCTACCCCTTAACCTCCTGATATCTACGCGTTGGTAGGATTTCTTACTAATTTTCTTAGAATGCCAATGAAAAATGCAGGTATACTGAGATGTTCAGGATAGACTGAAGAAATTCATTTTTTCCTTTGGATCTAAAGGGCTAAATGTCTTAGTCCTATCCTGACTTTTGAATCTGGTTAACCCTTTTCTCAACAAGAGGCCTTTTTGTTATTAGTCTTAAATAATATGCACCATGCTGCAAAAGGTTTAGTCTAATAATAATTAATGTTTTTTAGCTTATTTTAATTTAACACATCTAAAATGGTTGATCAGAGTTTCTGATAAACATAAGATAATAAGTGTTGCTGTCATGCTTAGATGATATATTTCTGGTCAAGTCAAAAAACCTAAGTGCTTTAAATAGTCACTGCAACATGATCTCTGATAAATATAATTGATTCTAGTAGGGCTTTCTAAAAATATGAAAATAGTTCATTAGCTCCCTTCTCCATTCATACTTTGGGGATTTATTATGATCCTGGGAATCCAAAGTTGGGAACAACTTTTTAGTGTTATTATAATAAATTTGTCATTATAGCTTTACTAATTCCTGGAAGCCCATCTCTTGACACCATGTTCCAAAACCCTAAGGCAGATGGTTTTCTGGGTTTTACAGGTAGAATCTGATCATTTTGGATACTTAAAGGAATCTGATACCTCTACCTAATTTACCTTAAGGGACTGGAAGTTGAGATATAGCTAGCATGAATTTTTCTGTTGTAATATCCTCTTTTCTCTACCATATGAACAAGAAGCTAGAGGCAGTGATGTGTGCAGGAAGATTTGGTTTGGCTGTGCTAAAGCTCCCCATGTTTTTGTTTTCCATTTGAACTCTGGGGTCTAAATCTAGGTTTGTAGACTTAGACACTCAGTTTTCCAGCTCATCCTTGAGCAATTATGCTTTGGTAAATTTCATCACACCCACTCTTCGATGTTCATTGCACTCTCTCCCAGCACTCTGATGACACCAGCCAGAAGTCTGTAAGTCACTCTTGGGAAAGGGAGAGATTACTTCAGAAAATGTCCCTTGCAGATGATAATTTTCCTCCACAGCATGTGTAATCATAGAGGTTGAGCCTTCCTCTCCAAGGGATCTTGTCTTCTTCCTCCTGAACTTTGTCCAATCATCTCTTGTCATAATTCTGGGGGATATGTTTTAGACCATGTGTTAGGTTAAGATGAGCCAGGCTGTTGTAACAAACAGACCCAGATTGCACACTGGCTCCATACAAAAAGCTATTTCTTGTTCATTCACACAGTCCACAGTCCAAGATCGATATTTCTGGACAGCACCTGGCTTTCTCCAGGTTCTTCTCCAGAAGAACCAAGGCTTCTTCTGAATCGTGGCTCTGCCATCTCCAGGACTTTGTCATCCCTCATTGGCTGAATACAGATGGGAAAGAGTATGGAGAGAGCACATCTGCTTCCTACAATACCTTGGCCCTAAATTGGCATATATCCCTTCCATCCATACTCTGTTGAGATTATTTAAGTTAGAACTAATGCAAGAAAGTGAAGATATTTAGTCTGTTTATGGGCCAAGGACAAGAAGAAAATGAAAATTTGGTGAACAGTTAGCTATGTCTCCCTTTGGTATTTGTAGCCTCTGCCTTTTTTTTTTTGTTTTTTTGTTTTGTTTTGTTTTGTTTTTTTGCTACCCTCTAAAGATATTGGAATACGAGCAGAGTTGCAAACAAACCATTATATATATGATCTTCCTTTCCCTGACCTCACTCACTTACTCAGCAGGTATTTGTCATTGTCTTTTATCAGGGAGGAGAATTATAGCTGGTCTATCATTTCTAATTTTCTCTAGTTTGGTAGGTTACAGAGAGGATGGATATCTCTAGAGTAAAATGTCCTTAGCCATTCTCTCCTCAGTGAACTCCCAGTGGCTGCTCTCTGCTGCTGTGACAGCTGCTCTTAGCAGAAGCTCATTTTGGCTCAATTCTGCATGCCCTGAGGTTTCTCAGCAGTAGAACCGTTCAGGGTTATGTTTTCAGTGCTTCCTCTTGAGGCCCAATTCATGGTCTCTGGGCCTCTGAATTCTCCTCAAACCAGCTACAGCTTGGGGCCCTAGATTAGGCAGTAGTGGTAGAAACATTGCAAGCAGAGCCTCTTTCCCTGGTTCTTCTCTGAATCCTAGAACCGCATGCTTATCTCCCCTTCTCGCCTTTCAACTCTCTGACTGTAGTCTTGTCTCAGCTAGATATCTGGGCAGAAAGGGATTTGATAACTGGAATCCCTCTGTGTTCTAAACTATTGCCAAGAGCTGAATATGTCTTTGCTAGTAGAGAGACATTTACTATTTAAAAACAGACACTCTCTACTGATGGGATACAGCATTTGAAAGATGAATAGCATGCCATGCTTGAGCAAATGTTGCTTTTCCTTATTGCTCAGAGCAGTCAGCTTAAAATCCCTTCCATGTTTGCTATGGATAAAAGAACTTGCCTGGAATCCTTCATGCAATGATTCATTTGTTTCTCCACTCAATATATATTTTTGAGCACCTATTATCTTTCAGGTGCAGGGGATATGAAAGGAAACAAGACAGAAACATGATGTTGGTAATATTGGGACATTGAGTCGCCATAACATAAAGGGTTTCAGGGATGTGTGGACCTAGGGACTTCTGAGTAGCTCGGTCTCTAAGCTGTATAGGTGGTTCCCTATCCCACCTCCTTTACACCCGTCTCTGCTTTGTTGCATAGACTTTAGAGTAACCCAGACATTTTCCCAAGGAAACCAGCTTTCTTTTTAAACAGATCAACATATTTAAAGCACTAGTGAGCTCCCAAAATAGTAGAGAAGACAATTAAATGGTAGCTCTTCTTACTGGTAGCATTATGCTCTTTAGGAAACCATAGGGGAAAAAACTAGTCTAGCTGACAATTTTAAATTGCTTTTATTCCTAAAAAGCATGCTAATGTCCCAATAACTCTCTCGTGTTGTCTGATGATCTCTGCAAATCACTTCTTGAATTCCCTATCTCAGGTAAGAAGTAGCCACTCATTAATTCCCGACAGCAGCAAGAGTTCAACAAACTTGAATTGGTCAAATGTTCCCAGATAGCTCAGTCATGGCTGGGGTATTTAATGAATAGTGCAGGAAAGAATGGTGAAGACATGTGGTGGGAGCACTGACACCGTAATGCGGGGACGCTGAAAGCCTCCAGCAAGCATGTCCAGGCATCGTTCCTCTGCATTTCCATGAGGAAAAGGACACATGTTCAGAGGTCTTAAGGGTGGAGAATGAAACTGGTTACTTTGCTATTATTTCAACATCATCATCTTCCCCTCCTATATTATTCCTGCCGCTGGACTCAAGGAGAGGGAGGCCTCCAGATGAATGATTCATGAGGATTACAACCTCAAAGTGTAGATGCTGTGTAGTTATTACCAGGGATCAGAATCCCTGATCAATCTGTGTATTCAGTGAGGCCTCTTCTGTTTCTATAACTGCAGGAGGCCCTGTGGAAGGAGGCAAGTGAAATTTATGATCCCAAGTCTGCCCTTAAAGAATGTATAACGTCCAGGTGGAGGCCAGACAAACACACAAAGAAATTGCAGAATACCTCTGGTCTAAGCTCTCTGGTGCTGACTAGAATGGCACTTTTAAGCCCCAGCCTGGTCTTCATAGCCACCTGCAGGGAGGCACTCTGGGACTGTAGAGGACGGGTCTGTGGTCCAGCACACGGAGACCACAAGTCCTCCTGCTGTTTAATGGACTGAGGGACATGTTGACGAAATCTCAGAGCCTCAGAGGCTTCATGTGTCAAAGGAAGAAAATGCTGTCTCCTAGGAATTGAGTGACCCTTCAGTGACTTTATATACATCAGTGAGTTAATATACATGGAAAATAGTAGGTGTTCAAACAAATATAGGTATCCACCCCACGTCCACATGGTTGTCCCATAAGAATCTCAGGCAGCGTTTAAACCAGACATGGCATCTTCCACACCCATCCCACACAGTAAGGCTTGCTTGTCTATTTGACTTCCAGTTTCTGTTTCTGGCAATATGCTTTTTCTGGTCATCAAAGGCTTGAACCTGTAACAGCATCTTTGACTCAAACTCTCTATCCTCCACATCTGATGGGTTTCAAAATTCTTTCTATTGTTTTACATTACCTCCAGGACCTCTCAAAGGAGAGGTTGGCAGGGGGATGGGTGAAATAGATAAGGGAATTAAGAGGTACAAACTTCAAATCCTGAGGCTTGTAATGAAGGGTCATGAATGGGCTTTATTTAGAAGTCCATGAACCGGGTGCCTGGGTGGCTCAGTGGTTAAGCTGCTGCCTTTGGCTCAGGTCATGATCTCAGGGTCCTGGGATTGAGGCCTGCATCGGGCTCTCTGCTCAGCAGGGAGCCTGCTTCCCTCTCTCTCTCTCTGCCTGCCTCTCTCTCTACTTGTGATCTCTCTCTGTCAAATAAATAAATAAAATCTTAAAAAAAAAAAAAAAAAAACCTACTCAATGCCATTAAAAAAGAAAAAAAAAAAGAAGTCCATGAACCTATGGGGGGAAAGGTCATAATTTTCATAAATTCAGAAATGTATCTTGACTCAAACGGGTTGTCTTTCTCATCCCTTTCCTTCTGTTTCTTCTACTACCATGTAAGCACAGGGTTGGTTTTTTGTTTTTGTTTTGTTTGTTTGTTTGTTTGTTTTTATCATTTTCTGCCCAAATACAACAGCCTCCTAACTCATCATCTTCTAATTTTTTTCATTCTCTGTACCCCTGTCACAGCAAACCTAGTTCCGATCATGACATTTCCCCAAGCCACGATGTTCAACACTTCCAAAATTCTTTCAAATAAACTAAAGATTCTTAACTTAGCTGTCTAGACTAACTTTGGAACTTTTATATTCTGTCACTCTCTTCACATACTCTGTGCTCCAGCAAAATCAATTGCTCACTATTCTTTAAATATACCATCAAAAAAAATTAGTTGAGTCTTATACAATATAAAACATTCGGGGGAAAATGCAAAACAAATCACCAGTGGACATAAAATGCAGATTTCATCACTAAGTTTCACTCCAAGATGTTCCTCCCACTTGCACACACCTTTGTATTCTAGACTCCTACAAACATAATTCATAACAACCTGAGTTAGTGGATGCTTGAGATAGGTTAGCCATAGACCAACCATTGTTAAAAAAGAAAGAAAAAGGGTCAACTTTTATTACTATTTCAATATGAAAACCCCAGAGAATCCCTTTTTGTAAAATCCAAGCTTATTAGCCAAAGCTCCCCTCCTTGCAGCAATTTGCTGCATTCTTTGGCTGACTTGATGGCTTGTGTTTCGGTGTACACCTCTCCCTTCTCTGAGAATGCCCTCACCTACTTTAACATGTGGAGTGGACTACTCACCAGCTGCCTTTATTTGCACAGTGCTGCCCCCTCCTTCTGGATCTTCACCAACTAGATAATGAGAGATACCCGGTACAACCTGGGTCAATCGCATCTCCCCAGACATTTGAAGTGGAACAGAGGGATTGTGAGTTAGCCATGACATGTGGATAGAACATCCAGATGTAAATGGTGGACACTGTCACAGGAAGGCAAAAATCTGTTCTGTAGCCAGAAAGAAGACTAAGGTCAATGATCTGCAAAAAGCAAGAATAAAAGAGAATGAAAATATTCCTAATGCTTTGTCAAGTACTGGCTTCAGACCTTCCAAGGGTCTGGCTTCTTTCTTTCCTGGAATCTCTAAGAGACACTTCTCTAACTCCCCTTCCCACTTTATTATGGTTAAACTAACTTGAGTTGGTGTCTCATACTGGCAACCAAAACTCCTAACTAATACAAAAACCTGATTCCAGGCTGATATTCTGTGGGTTTTCCCCCCCTCAGTCATTCAGTCATTCAGTACACATCAGTTGACCATCTAGTATATGCCAGATACTCTGTTAGCCTTCTTGCAGGTGCTTTTAAAGAAACACAAAGAGATCATTGTAATTTAATAAAAGAAATCCTCCATCACACATATGTGTGAAATGGATAGACATGGCAAATAAATGAAGATTGTGAGGAGGGAACATAGATATTTTGAAAGTAAATGGTGTCTTAATTAAGCCTTGAATGAAGATTTTCTTAAGCAAAGAAGGGAAGGGTGCCAACATGTCCAAAGGTGTGGAACAAACAGAGTTTGATCTGTTCTGGAAACTGTGTCACTTCTTACATTTGGAGTCTAGTGTATATACATTCAATTTTTCCACGCAGAGAAGAGTGGCAAAACATAAGGCCTGGCCCAGATGTAGAGAGTATTGTCTGCCATATATGGAGTCTGTCTTTAGGTGGTGGAAGAATCATTGAAATTTTTAGGCACTAGATTTAAGGCCTTATTTACAATAGCTCAGTTACCCCAGTTTTGGATGGTATGTCTCAGTATCTTATCAAGTGGAATCAGTGTAAAATAGCTCTTGTTATTTTTTTTTTTTTTTTAAGATTTTATTTATTTATCAGAGAGAGAGAGAGGGGGAGAGAGCGAACACAGGCAGACAGAATGGCAGGCAGAGGCAGAGGGAGAAGCAGGCTCCCTGCTGAGCAAGGAGCCCGATGTGGGACTCGATCCCAGGACGCTGGGATCATGACCTGAGCCGAAGGCAGCTGCTTAACCAACTGAGCCACCCAGGCGTCCCAAAAATAGCTCTTGTTATTAACTGCCTTAGGATCCAGGGGCAGTTACAGCTGTGCCTCTCTCTGGAGTAATTGATTTTGACACATGGGTAGAATTCCTGTTCCTCTGTCCTTTACCAATTGCTTAGTTTATGATTCTCTCTTCAATGTGTTCTCTTTCTCTATTTCTCATCATATACACCCAGATCTTTTCATTCATGTTCATAATTCTGTATTTTAATATCTTTTGTGATTTATCTCTTAATATAAATCATTTTCTAATTTATTTTTACAGTAATTATTACAATTAAATTTTAATAGTAACCACATAGCAATTAATCTCATTACAATTAAAAATGATATAAAGCCAGGAAGGATATAAAACATTTTGGATGTCAAGTAGGGACCCAAAAGGATCTCCACAAGCTAGAGTGCTGGTTGAATGCTAAGAAAATCCACATAATAGAGATAAAATGTAAGGTCTACACTGGGTCCTAAAAAGCCAAGTACCCAATAATAATATGGGAGACAATCCAATCAGGAGAGCTTTTAGTAATTTGTAGGTTCTATGTGAGTCTGCCTCATGCTATGGTCTTTCTTCAAAGCAAAAATACCTCAGGGTCTATTAGTGGACATATACCTGTCTTAAAAGCAGGAGCCAGTGGTCCAACCATTGTTGAATACTATGCCCATGACATGAAGAATGTCAAACTCATTTAGGCTCATCACACTCTAATAAAGATATAGAAAAGTCTTTATATGTTCAGAGAACTATGAATAAGATCATGAGGAGCCTCAAAAAAATTAAGGATTTATGATTTAGTTTGGAGAAAAGAGGATTCAGCTGTTTTAAATTGTGCAGAGAATTGTCATACAGATGAAGAGCAGGGGTCAGATTTGCTCTTTATGGCCCCAAAATGGAAGATGTAGGACCAACAGGATTGGGTGAGAGATATGTAGACAGACTTTGGTTTAGAATAAGGAAGTTTTTCTTTAGGGATAAATCTGATGACAGAATGAGCTGCTTCATACAGGGTAGTGATTTCTCTGTCACTGGAAGTATTCAAGCCAGGATGCAGGGCTACCTGTGAGCTTGCTGTAGAAGGGATTTGAGCTTTGTCATTATTTTTGGCTTAGGTTCCTCAAGTTTCTTCAGTGATAGATCCTATTTACGCTGACTAGACTAACCACTTACACCATCCTCATCTGAAAAAACTTTGCTATCCTTTGAGGCAGATAAACTCCTTCAAATAAGATTGCTTTCTGTGTAATGTAGATTCACTTTTTGTGTAATATAAAGTCATATAGAAAAAAATAAATTCGTACTGTACTTACTGCCTTTTTAAAATATTTTTCACATTGTTTTGTGTAATGATTATGAATATTTTTGATCACATCTCATGGGCTATACATTCCCTAAGGGTAGAGAACAATTTTATTCATTTGAGTATCCCCTAAAGTACTTTACATAAACCATATACTTAATAAATGCTTGTTGAATGAATGAAAGAATGACTGTTGTTGGTTAAAGACAAATAAAGGCAAACATCTAGAGGACTTTTATTAATATTAATTCTTATTTAAATTTTTATGAAATAATTTCAAACTTGAAGTACAATTCAAAGGGCATCTATACTCTCTTCACACAGATTTCTTGCTATTAACTATTCACTGTATTTTTCTCCATCGCTCTATCTCCCTCCCTCCTCCTCTCTCCATCTTCCCGTATGTATGTCAAAAACGTGCATACATTTACATCATATACATATATTTCCATATATACATGTGTGTATATATACACATACATAGACATTTACACATCTATATACATAATATATTCGACTTCCATTATCATTAGTCTTTTGTTAACTATTTGAGAGCAAGCTGAAAACAGTCTTCCCCATTACTCAAAACACTACAATTTACCAAATCAGGGACACTTACCTACCCAACCATTGTACAAGCCTTTAAGTCAAGAAATCAGTAATGACACCATACGTTTATCCAAAACACAGATCCTATTCAATTTTGCACACTGTCCCAGTGATGACTCTTCCTTTCTTCTGGTCCAGGATGGCATCCAGGAAATCCTTGTATTTAGTTGTCATATCTCTTTAGTCTCTTCCAATCTGTGTACAATTCCTCATTCATTTCCTGTCTTTCACATTTTCAACAGACAGTGCAAGGTCTGCAGTTCAGCTGCTCAATATGGCAGCCACTAGCCACATTTGTTATTCAAATTAAAATTACTTAATATTAAATAAAATTAATTATACCATTTTCAGTCATAGTAACAATTTCAAGCATTCAATAACCATATGTGGTTCATAGTTACCAAATGGGAAAGCATAACCATAAGACATTTCCATGATTGTAGGAAGTTTGATAGGAAACTGGAGGTCTTCAGAATGACCCTCAACCTGGGCTTCTCTGATGTTTCCTCATGACCAGCCTCAGGTCATTCTGTCTTTGCAAGAATATGATAGAAATTTTTGAATATCTTCTCCCATTCTGTGGGTTGCCTCTTTATTTTGTTGACTGTTTCCTTTGCTGTGCAGAAGCTTTTTATCTTGATGAAGTCCCAAAAGTTTATTTTCCCTTTGTTTCCTTTGCGTTTGGACACATATCTTGGAAGAAGTTGCTGTGGCCGATGTCAAAGAGGTTACTGCCTGTGTTCTCTTCTAGGATTTTGATAGATTCCTGGCTCACAATGAGGTCTTTCATCCACTTCAACTTTATCTTTGTATATGGTATAAGAGAATGGTCGAGTTTTATTCTTCTATACATAGCTGTCCAATTTTCCCAGCACCATTTATTGAAGAGACCATCTTTTTCCCACTGGACATTTTTTCCTGCTTTGTCAAAGATTATATGACCATAGAGTTGTGGGTCTATATCTGGACTCTCTACTCTGTTCCTTTGGTCTGTAGGTCTGTTTTTGTGCCAGTACCATGCTGTCTTGGTGGTCACAGCTTTGTAGTAAAGCTTGAAATCGGGCAGCGTGATGCCCCAGCTTTGTTTCTCTTTTTCAACATTTCCTTAGCAATTCAGGGTCTTTTCTGGTTCCATGTAAATTTTAGGATTGTTTGTTCCAGCACTTTGAAAAATGCTGGTAGAATTTTGATCAGGATGACATTGAAAGTATAGATTGCTCTAGGCACTATAGACATTTTAACAATGTTTATTCTTCCAATTCATTAGCATGGAATGCTTTTCCATCTTCTTGTGTCTTCTTCCATTTATTTCATAAGTGTTCTGTAGTTCCTCAAGTACCAGATCCTTTACCTGTTTGGTTAGGTTTATTCCGAGGTGCCTTACGGTTCTTGGGGCTAAATGGAATTGATTCTCTAATTTCCCTTTCTATATTTTCATTGTTGGTGTATAAGAAAGCAACTGATTTCTGTACATTGATTTTTGTATCCTGCCACATTACTGAATTGCTGTATGAGTTCTGGTAGTTTGGGTGTGGAGTCTTTTGGGTTTTCCACATAAAGTACCATGTCATCTGTGAAGAGAGAGAGTTTGACTTCTTCTTTGCCAATTTGAATACCTTTTCTTTCTTTTTGTTGCCCGATTGCTGTTGCTAGCACTTCTAGTACTATGTTGAACAACAGTGGTGAGAGTAGGCATCCTTGTCGTGTTCCTGGTCTCAAAGGAAAGGCTGTCAGCTTTTCCCCATTGAGAATGATATTCACTGTGGGTTTTTCATAGGGAGGTTTTATGAAGTTGAGTTATGTTCCCTCTGTCCCTGTACTTTGAAGAGTTTTAATTAGGAATGATGGTGTATCTTATCAAATGCTTTTTCTGCATCAATTGAGAGGACCATGTAGTTCTCCTCTCTTCTCTTATTAACTTGTCCTATCACATTGATTGATTTGTGAATGTTGAACCACCCTTGCATCCCATGGAAAAATCCCACCTGGTCATGGTGGATAATCTTTTTAATGTACTGTTAGATCCTATTAGCTAGGATCTTGTTGAGAATCTTGGCATCCATATTAATCAGGGATATTGGTCTGTAATTCTCCTTTTTGATGGGGTCTTTGCGTGGTTTGGGGATCAAGGTAATGCTGGCTTCATAGAAAGAGTCTGGAAGTCTTCCTTCTCTTTCTATATTTTGAAACAGCTTCAGGAGAATAGGTATTATTTCTTCTTTGAATGTTTGGTAGAATTCCCCAGGGAATCTATCAGGTCCTGGGCTCTTGTTTTTTGGGAGGTTTTTGATCACTGCTTCAATCTCGTTCCTAGATATCAGTCTATCCAAGATCTATAAAGAACTCCTCAAACTCAACACCCAAAAAACAGATAATCACATCAAAAAATGGGCAGAAGACATGAACAGACACTTCTCTAAAGAAGACATACAAATGGCTATCAGACACATAAAAAAATGTTCATCATCATTAGCCATCAGGGAAATTCAAATGAAAACCTCACTGAGATACTACCTTACACCAGTTAGAATGGCCAAAATTATCAGAACAGGAAACAACAGGTGTTGGAGAGGATGTGGAGAAAGGGGAACCCTCTTACACTCTTGGTGGGAATGCAAGTTGGTGCAGCCACTTTGGAAACAGTGTGGAGATTTCTTTAAAAAGTAAAAGTAGAGTTACCTATAGTCCTGCAATTGCACTACTGGGCATTTACCCCAAAGCTACAGATTTAGTAAAAGAAGGGCTATATGTACCCCAGTGTTCATTGCAGCAATGTCCACAATCAGCAAACTGTGGAAAGAGCAGAGAGGCCCTTCAATAGATGAATGGATAAAGAAGATGTGCTCCGTATGTACAATGGAATATTACATAGCTATCAGAAAGGATAAATACCCAACTTTTGTATTAACATGGATGGGACTAGAGGAGATTATGCTGGGTGAAATAAGTCAAGCAGAGAGAGTCAATTATCATATGGTTTCACTTACTTGTGGAGCATAAGGAATAACATGAAGGACATTAGGAGATGGAAAGAAAAAGTGAACTAGGGGAAACTGGAAGGGGAGATAAACCATGAGAGACTATGGACTTTGAGAAACAAACTGAGGGTTTTAGAAGGGAGATGGGTAGAGGGATGGGTGCGCTTGGCAATGGGTATTAAGCGGGGCACGTATTGCATGCAGCACTGGGTGTGGTGCATAAACAAATGAATCTTGGAACACTAAAAAATAAAATAAAAAATCACACACACACACACACAAGAATACCACAGAAATGATACTGTGCTCTTCTCAATGCATCACATAAGGGAACATTCTCTTTAATACCTCTTTTTAATTTGACTTTTTATTCCATACTATCATCAGGAACACTTACTCAGTTCTACTCTGTATATTGCCATATGACATTACAACAAAGCACATACTCCAATCCTTGATATCAAGAAACTTCTCAGCCAGGAAGCTGGATATAGTTTAGTTGCTAAGAGTCCAAGCTTCAGCCACAGACTGAACTATATTTGAATTCTAGCACTGCCATTTTATAGCATAATCTCCCAGTTCAAGCAACATGCCTGTGTTGATTGCATACTCAAGTGCATGCCATTGCAGGAAGTAAGTTTATTGAAGCAGAGACTGATCCCTTCTTGGTATCTTTTATGGCGTCTGAGTTCTATAGGTGTCCTGATAGCAGGAGACTGATGGCATAGAAGAACCCCATAAATGTTATAGTGATTCAGAGACTTTATAAAGTGTAGTCACAAAGTTGAGGAATGCTGTCTTGTGTCAAACACTCCTGATAATTTTAAATGAAAGTTTTATATTAATGGGAGGGATTATATTGAACTCCTCTATCCTGATTGCAGACCTACTTAAAGCTGGCTAAGCCCACCCAGAAGTCATTCATATCTCAGCATGCAATGAACCCAGTAAAAAGAACTAGAAGATTAAATACTTATGCCCTTCCAAAGTCCAGGAAAAAGGGAAGAGAAGGATATTATATAGTTACATAAATTGGATTTCTTCATAAGACATAAATCATACTATTAATCTATCATTAGTACCTACATGTTATGGGCTAAATCTCCATTTTCAGGTTGCTGTTAAAAACAGCCATCTTTTTTGCAATTGGAGTTAGGTAGAGTCCAAATAGAGGTATACTTGATAAGCTTGAACTCCTCAGTCAGAATAGGTCTATGAACTTGTCCAAGTTACTCACCTCTCTGCACCTTAGTTTCTCTTTCCATGTGTGAAATTGAGATAGAAATAGTTTCTCCATCATAAGGTAGTTTCAAGGATTAAATGAGAAAATGAATGTAAAGACATTTCTTAGCATGGATCTGGGTGCATGGTAATGGTTTAATACATGCTTACTGCTGTATTTTATGTTTTATTTCTTTTTTATCATCATCCCACCTTCCTCACACTTCCATAAAACCATGGGACTTACAACTGAAGATGTTATCACAGGTCAGCTAGTGACCCACTCATTTTTCAGGAGAATAAACTGAAATTTGGTTTATTGTTACATGCGTTAGGTGAATGTGCCGCTCAAGGATAGAATTACTTTCTGCTATATCATACTGACTGCAAACAAGAACTGAATTCTTTGGGCTGCATATTTATTAAGTACTATTAAATGCCTTGCACTGGGCTAAGCCTTGGGGATTAAAACCGAAAAATGATGATATCTTCTTCTCAGGAAGTATGCACAGGGGGCTGTAGTGGGAGGCATGCAGGAAATCCATAACGATACGGTAAGATATAGTGGCTAATATAGAGGTCTACAAAGGGGGATGTGAGACACTTTGACTCCCTTAGAAATCCTGGGTTCTGACAAATCTTTTCATAGATCTCAGGAGTTCTTTTAAAAACTACCTGTGATCATGTTTTGCAAGCGAAATTCCCCCTTGACACATGGGTAGCCAGTCCCCAGCAGGGACTCAACTCATATCTTCTAGTATCATTTCCCTCTTAGCTGAGTTGTTTGGGTGAGTTTACCAAATATGTATCTGTGAGCTCCTCACGTTCAGCCTCAGTATCAGTTTTAATTTGAGAGAGGAAATTGATGAAACAATGACCTGAGAGCATGGATTTGTTTGGGTGAAATCCATTTGTGCTACTGATGTGTTGTATGACTTGGTAGGAATTGTTTGTTCACACTGCTGTTATCTGCTTGGCTCCAGCAAAATCTCCTCTTCTCAGGGCTATTGTGAGAAATGTTTGGCCCAAGCGATGCATGATGCTTTCTAATTATGAAACATTTTGCACTAAAAATATTATTTTCTTCTGTCTAATCTATTTGATACAATTACAACATTTGCAAATATGCAAATATATCAGGGAAAGTAATAAAATATTATTTAAAGATGGTTAAGTATCTCCTTTGTATTTGAGTGAATATTTTTTATCTTTCTGCAGGTAAATTTGAAGTTTTCTTTATAGAGGATTTGAAATGTATATTCAACATAACTGCAGCTTAACTTTTGAGTCAAGAAAAGATGGAAGTCCTTAGGATTATGAACAATACCAATTTTAAGAATGTATCATCCTGAATCCTATAATGAATTGGTGAACTCACCTTATTCATTTATTCATGCATCCACTCAAAAGTGATGCATTGAATTCTTATATGTCACTTGCCAGGCCATGCACGAAAGATACAGGTTTGAATAAACACCTTGTCTGGCAGTTAGTTAATGAGTAAATGAATATATGAATCTATGAATATATATCTGTGCCCACCCCATAGAAGTCCTTACACTATCTTAAGTGAGCTGGAAATATACATAGTGAATCATAATACAGTGTGATAAATGCTAAACTAAATGACGTTCAGAGTGCCAGGAGAAGAGACTTATTGGTTCTGTTAGCTGTGTCAAGCAATACTTCATATGGGCAATATTTAGCTCAGCTATTAAAGAATCAGCCAACTCAGTCTGAGAATCAATTATGAAAATACTAATTTATTGTAATATTTTAAATTTTTTAATTGATTTAAAGCATTATAGCTGCATGGTTCAAAATTCAAGAGCTGTAAAAGGTATATAAGAAAATCCCTGGGGCGCCTGGGTGGATCAATAGGTTAAGGCCTCTGCCTTCGGCTCAGGTCATGATCCCAGGGTCCTGGGATCGAGCCCCACATAGGGCTCTCTGCTCAGTGGGGAGCCTGCTTCCCTTCCTCTCTCTCTGCCTGACTCTCTGCCTACTTGTGATCTCTGTCTGTCAAATAAATTTTTTAAAAAAATCTTTAAAAAGAAAATTCCTGTTTCACACTTGTCACCCAGCTATCCATCTATCCATCCATTCCCTTCTCTGAAAAATCTAATGTTATCAGTGTATATACATTTTTATATAGTGAGTGTACAGGTGCAAATACATGCACACACACATACACTCACAATTGTCCCCTTTACATACACAAATGCAGTATACTACATATCTCTTTGTACTTTGTTTCACTTAATGTTTCTGGAAGTCACTTTCCATCCCGTGTATGTCATTTTCAATATTTTGCTGTAATGAGAAAATTTTGCAACAAATAGTTGCTGTACATATTACTTTTCTAGCAATAATACCCAAGAAATAGGATTGCAAGGTCAAGTGATAATTACATGGAATTTGAATAGATTTTGCCAAGTTGTATCACCTTGCACTCCAACCACCAATGTATGAGAGTGTCTGTTTCCCCACATTACTATTAAGCTATTTATTCATCATTAGCGGTTATTATGTCCCCCACTTCATTTAAACACCTTAATTATCAGACATTTAATTCCTACCTATGACCTGGATCTGTTTTGGGCTGATGCCAAAGTTACTCAAACTTTCTGATTAATTTCTATATCTGGGAGAAAAGACAGCCAAATGTAGTTGCGATTTTCACATACTTGCTTATTAAACTATCATCCTGGGCCTCTCCTTTCTAGTTATTCTGGAGATTGCCTTTGGTTCTACACTGTTGCTCTCCTATGTCCTGGGGTCCATGTCTTTCTCATTCTTGGTTTTCACTCCTGTCTTGGTGGAGTACAGCCTCTAGCAGCCTCATGAAGAAAGCTTTTAGTCTTCTCTCACACTCAATGCCTCGTTTGTCTGGGTAAAGAATTCTAGGCTAAACATGTTTCACTCACATTTGAAGTACTTTGAAAGTAGATCTCCGTTATCTTTCAGATTCTTATGAATGACTGCTAAGAAATCTGAAGCTATCCTTTTCTATACGACCCATTTTCCTCTCTGCAGATTTTAAGGAACTTGTTTTTACTCCTAATGTTTGGCATTTCCATGATAAGAGTATCTTTCTTTCAATTACTGTGCTGGGGATTCAGTGCACTTGAGATTCATGTTCTTGTGTTTTGATTCTAGAAAACATTCTTAACATTATTTTTTGAGGGACCCCCTCAGTGGCTCAGTGGGTTAAGCCTCTGCCTTCAGCTCAGATCATGATCTCAGGGTCCTGGGAGCGAGCCCAGCTTTGGGCTCTCTACTCAGTGGGGAGCCTGCTTCCCCCTCTCTCTCTGCCTGCCTCTCTGCCTACTTGTGATCTCGCTCTCTGTCAAATAAATAAATAAAATCTTTTAAAAAAACTACTTCTTTGAGAAATTGTTCCTCATCACTCCCCAACTCTAATTCACCCCTCCCCCCCCTGCCCACCAACTGATTAGATTTTGGATCTCCTGGTGTGGTTAAATTAATGTGGATTCATTCACCAAATGCTAACCTAGATGTATTACAGTATTGAATTTGAAAGTATGTGTTTCAAAAAAGAAGGAAAGCGATTGAGAGAGAAAGAAAGAAAAGAAATAACATCTTTCATGAGCACCTCACAGAATCAATATGTTCGATAGTAATGGCATAGAGTCTGTTAACACCTTAAAAGGTGATTAAAATTGGAAATGTTGGTACTATGTTTTGAGCATTTTTAATGCATGTGTATCATAGGCAGAGTAGTTAAAATTGTCTACAAAGGCAGACCAGCCTGGGTTAGAATTTGGCTGTACCACATACTACCCACTTAAACTCTCTAAACCTGTTTGCACATACACAAAATGAAGATGATAGTGACTCTTGAGATATTTAATGAGAAAATGCACTTAAAGAACTTTGCACAATGCCTGGCATATAACAGGTACTTAGTAAACATTTTATATTGTTGCTAATGGGACTGGTTATTAAGGGAAAGTTGACAATGTTCAGAATACTTCACCTACTAGAATTTGATTTTATAGAGAGCCACCATATTTTTCTATAAGCATCTTGATGTTACTTTGTAAGACATGAACATTGCATGAGATGGGCCATTTGTCTCACTTTAGAATAGCATGTCTTATAGTCTTAAATCCCAGGAAGCATTTTCTGTTGCCATGCTGATGAATAGCTTAAGAACATCTTTACCAAACTATGTAATTTAGTTCCCTAGTTAGATACTCAGCAACCTGGGAAGGAAAATAGGCAACCGAAGGCAGCAAGAAAGTGGGGCCCAAACAGAAAGGGGTGGTGAGATCAGAGGAGGAAAAATGGGTGGAGAGGGACCAGTACCAAAGGCAGAGAATGAGAAGGAGGGACCTGAAAGAATCACTGGGTTGAGATGCTACTTTAGTGAAATAGTTCTGTCAGTGTGATAAGTGGTCTTCCCTGAAATATTCCCAGAAGCAGTCTCGTGGGTCAATCTTATTAGAAACAGAAATAAGAAGGTTGTTGGAGATGGAGGTACAAATCCATCAGGAAAGTTTTGACTGCCAAGGCCATTTCACGTGCAGCTAAACTAAAAGGGAGATACATAAGCTGCTGCTGGCTGCTCTCTCCGTGATGTATGGAGCAAGTGTTTTTCTGGGAAAGCATCTTGTTGACAGAAACAAATATTAGTTTTTATGCCTACGGTTCATTTACTGCCTTGCTTCTGTTGCCTAGTTATCTGGTTGCCCCGGTTTATTGTGTTCTCTTGAAACCAAGATTATGAAATAGGAGATATACACACCATGGAATTACTTCTGGCTCCTGATTTAGAGTGGTGTGATGTTGGGATGCCTGAGTGGCTCAGTCGCTTAAGCGTCTGCCTTCAGCTCAGGTCATGATCCCAGGGGCCTGAGACTGAGTCCCACATTAGGCTCCCCTCTCAATGGGGAACCTGCTTCTCCCCTCTCCCTCTGCCTGCTGCTCCCTCTGCTTGTTCCCTCTCTTTCTCTCTAACAAATGGATGAATAAAGTCTTTAAAAAAAAAATTGAGAGTGGTGTGATGTTGACATTAGTTCACTTGATCATCCCTGAGGCTCCTGTTAAGGACTGATCATGTGCATCCCTCCAAAATTCAACCCCTAAGGTGGTGGTATTAGGAGGTGGGATTTTTGGGAGGTATCAGGTTGTGAGGGTAAAGCCCTTCTAAGAAGGGTTACTAGAGAGATCTTTCCTTTCTCTTCTCCATGTCAGAACACAAGGAGAAGATAACCATCTTCCCCATAAGCCAAGAAGAGGGACTTCACCAAGAGCCTGACTGTGTTGGCACCCTGATCTCAGGCTTCTCTCATCAAAAATCTGTGAAAAATGAATGAATGTTAGTTAAGCCACCCAGTCTGTGGTATTCAGCTATAACAGCTAGAACTGACCAAGATAGCCCCTAAAGTACTTAGTTTCTGCAAGGGTTGGATGGCTGAAGTGGTGATCTGGGCTTGGATAGAACTGTTTCCTAGTCATGGTTCTCCCAGTTGTCCTGGACAAATCTCCTAACTTCTCAAAAACTTCACTTCCCATATCTGTAATTCATTTTATTCATTAACAAGGTGCTTCTTAAGGCCTTGAAGTCAAGGACCCTTTAGGAATCTGGTAAAAACTACAGATCATCTCTTCAGAATCATGTCTATTGCAGTATTACAGATTAGCAAGAAGTGACCGCACACATGCAGAACTTTGCAAACCTAGATTGGATTTCTAATTTATTTATACAAAAATACAAAATATTTGGGAAGTGAGGAGCCACACAGAGCAGGAACAGCTCCAGATGGTCTGGTGTAGTTTTTCTTGGGCCTGGGTGCCTGATAAGGGCTGAAGATTTGCTTCAAATCAGTGTCTTCCTTGATCCAAAAAGGGGATGCTGGCTATGCTGCTTCCCTTTATATTCAGGACTTGCTTCACCATTGATGAAGCATCAGCTCAGCCACATCCTCATCTAGGGAAAAATCCAAGTCAGTGCCCTGATTTCCACCTCCAGCTTTCCAGCATTCCAGAAAGCACATGCATGTGCACACACACACATACACAATTTTGCTTATAATTTCAGAGGGTTCATAAATTGCCCCACCATCATCCCACATTTATCCCATGCATGGACTCCAGGTTAAGAGTCTCTAATTTGTAGAACCTTCCTGATGTTTCTGACCTCTGAAATGTTACTGTTCTAATCAAGAGATTTTACTCTCATCACCAATATTCCTTCAGACTACAGTGGAAGGATTTGGGGGTGGAATGAGTGGCTTTCATCTTGTAGCTTTCAGACCAGCAGTATAACATTTTCTTTTTGATCTATTTCTTTTCCTATTTTAATGCTAAAGTTGACAGAGTTTGCACCTATCATGAAAAGTTCAGAACTTTATCTCTCACTCTTGTTCACATTAGAGATGATTAGATCCCAGAATAATATTTCTAAAATCCAAAGTGGAAGATTTGGGGGAGTCTTTCTATGCTGACTTGAGCTGAGAGTGAAATTAATGTCTGTATTGTGCTTTGTATCTCAACTTGATCTAACCTACTGCTCCATCTTGAGAGAAGTGAGATACCCTACCCCTCACGTTTCAACTGAAATTTCATCTCTGTGGGCTCTCATTTAAACAGAAATTGGTTTCATGTTCATGGTCACTATCATTATCAGTTCACTTAATACTGCTCAACTAAACATCCAGTGGAGCCCTTACCAATCTGCTTAGCCATTCTTTCATTCCCAAAATAGTTTATGGGAATGGATAACATTTACTGAGCATTTACTGTGTGCTGGGCACTACACTAAGCAATTTTGCAAATACCGTCCTGTTCAATCCCATTTTGATTGCTTCTTTTCAGGGATTTGGAAGTTACATTCAGTTTTCCACAGTTTTGGAACAGCATGTGATAACTGTTGGTTATAACTGTTCCCTGAAGCCTTAGGGTCACTCCTGCTGCTGTTGCAGCTACTCCTGTGGTTAGTAAGAAAGAGGACCTAAGGACAAGCTCGGTGATGGCTGAGTGGGAGGAAGCAGCATTGGGCTTCTGAGTGTCCCCAGGAGGTGATCTCTCTAACCTCCAACTGGAGATCCAGGGAAAGCTTAGAAGTGAAGTGATCAGGGAAATAAAACTTGTGAGTGCCCACTAAGTATCCTACTCAGTAATATGTGCTTTCTGGCATTTTACTCTTAGTCTACTATTTGAGGTAGGTGTTATTACCTCCTTGTGGAGAGACCTGAGACTCGGACCACATGACTAATGCATGTGCAGCTGGGGTTCTAAGTAGGCCCACTCACCTTCACAGCTAACCCTCTTTCCACTGCCGCACAATGAAAAGGAGAGGAAAGGGGAGGGAAAGGCACAATGGAGAGGGGATCATGTTCTTACAAAAGCAACATGGGCCCCATAAGTTGAGATTGACAGGCAGGACTTGATCTGCCGCTCAGGATTCCTCACTTAGCTGCCTGGTAAGAGGAAGGTAGGGAAATTCCCCAGTAGGAAACGCTTGATGTTGAGTAGCAAACAGAGAGAAATAAATAATGCAGTCATCTGACTAACTGAAATGCATCTGTTTCAATGAATGGTCTTAGTCTGTGAACCACATTCTCTCATAATATATGCTCTACATCATTTTAAGCAGCTGATTACATTTTTTTTTTCAAAATGCAATTTTGAGTCTTACCTTAAGGGTTTAATCACATATATCCAAGGGATGATAAAACCTAAGTAAGCTACTTTTTTGAAAATTCTTTTGCCCTTTGCAGAGGAAATCTTGCCAGGGAGAGAGATTCTTGCTATCATAATTTAGGGTCTTTGAATCAGAGTTATGAGAAATCATTTTAATTAAGGAAAATCCCTATGTCTTCCCCAACAGCTGGCTTGCTCGCAAGTAAGAAAACCTAAAAATGAATCAGAGAAAAAGGGTTTGCACAATTTCTAAAATAACTTGATATATTTAGAAGTGTGACTCTGTGTGTGTGTGTGTTCTTGTGCAAATGTAGAAAACCAGAAAATTTGTGTGAGAGAGTCTTAGCTATGTTGTCATTTTCAGAATCTCCAAATATCACATGAAAGAGACTGCAAAGCTGTATAGATCTATGTCTAATGTCCTATCATTCCTCGCTGTGGCTCCATATTGCCATCACAGTGTGTGAAAGCATGGACTTAATATTTTTTAAATTCAGGAATTACAGCTGCTGTATGTGCAGAAATGGCAAGGAGATTATCTTAGGTGTATGCGAGTGCACAGCTATCAGTGAGAAATAGCATATTAGTGAAGTGATCTTTGAAGACAGGTGTATGCACCCTTTTCCCCCTCTGTAATTTGTGATGTTATTTGGTGATTTGTCCACAGAACAACAGGTGGTGCCTAATGTTAAAAGCCCAAAAGCAGTTACTATGGAAACCAGATGCAAATTTAGATCAGTGAGTCCACTCTGCTGCATATAGAAAAAATGTGTTATAATAGAAATGAAAAAAAAAATTGAAATATGATTCACATCCATGTCTTCTGAGTCTTAAAATATCTGCCAAATACTGTCAAATGTTGAGTAAGTTACAACTTCTCAGCCTTAGCTTCCTCTAAATCTCTAAAAATGATGGAACAAGAGAACATTTCTGAGATTCTGGTATTTCTGCATTTTTCCAAATTCACTTTTCTAAGTATATGGCTGCAATGATATCAGATCTATTATTTAGAGTGCATAAAATTCCATGAATGTACAGATAATGAAATATAATATTTGAAATACTAAGTGCTTATTAGAGATACTTTAAAAAATAGAGAAAAGTGCAAGAAAAAAATTCCAAGTCATTCATAGCACCAAGACTCAGAGAAAACACCTACTAATATCTGAGTGTGTTTCCCTCCAGTCTTCTTTTTATATAATTACTTAATGTACTTGAGATCATATTGTATGTACACATAGTACACATACTATAAGTGCATGCTATATATTCTGTTTTTTTTCATCACACATAACATCATAAACAAATGTATTTAAAATACTTAATGGGCATCATTTTAGTAACAAGATAATATATGACCATATAACTTCCTTTGAGGTACTTAAATCTTTTTCTTCTTCTTCTTTTTTTTTGTGTGTGACAGATCAGGCGTTTGCTTTTTTTATGAGTATGAATAACACTGCTGTGGTTATACAACCACATGTGCATACATTTCAATCGCATTTCTGATATATATACCTATAAGCAGGGTAATTAGGTAAAGAGTAGAAATTTTACATTAATGTACACTACTTTTGAGATTTTATATATATATGTCTACACATAGAGATTGTATATGTACACACATATACATGTGTGTATATATTTAGAGAGAGACTTTTTCAGTTACAGTAACAGAAAACTAATTAAAACTGACTTTAAAGGAGGATTTAAACAATGTGAATAATAATAATAGCTAACCTTTATGGAGGACTGCCCATATGTCAGGCACTGTTCAAGTACCTTATGTTACAAATTAATTTAATTCTTACAGCACTCAGTTAGGGAAGTCCTATTATGATTCCTGCTTTATAGCTCCCTCTGTCTCTTGTGTCTGTCTTCATCTGTGTGGCTTCATTCCCAAGCAGGTGTTCTCTGTCTGTCTCTCTAGCTGCTTCAGAGTCACATCTTCCCATATCGAGGCCAGAAGATGAAGCTTGTCTCCTTTCTGGCTGCTCAGGCGAAAGTTGCAGAATTAACTCTTGTTTGGACCTGACTCCTGGCCTGGCCTTGGCCCCATTCTCACCCTTGATCCAATCACCAGGAGAATGTAGGGCCCTGACTGCCCAGATTGAGGTTAAAGTCTCACCCAGCCCTGGAGCTGAGAAGGGAGTTTTCTCCACCAGAGTGCATGGCCTCAAAATGGGGATGCAATAATCCCCGCCTCCTGCCCCCCTGAGACAAACCTGGCACTGTTGTGAAAGGCAGAGTGAGTGGAAAACAGATAGTTAATGCCATCACAGCAGCAAACTGACTATAGTGAGGGCTCAGAAATTGTGGTTGCATTTAGAGAAGGGAACAGTACCAATACACAGAGAAAAAAACTATCTTCCTGGTTCCAGTTTCTGAAGAATAGTCTGTCTGTCTATATGTATGTCTGTATTTGTTTGTTTATTATGGTTCACATTTATAGTAGTTTTAGTCTCAAAGAATTGTTCAGATGCCAGATACTAAGGTAAATGTGTTCACTCTACAGGTAAAATTCAAATATAAGTACATAGATAATGATAGAGATCTCTAACTCTATATATCTATCTAGGAATCTTTTTAAAACTACTAAATTCACTCCTTCCAGCTTAAGCACACATCACTATTTTGCTAAACCTGTGTGGTGTGTTCAAGAGACTGTCTAAACAAAGGGCATTTTTCCCAAGTAGAAGACAAAATATAAGGTTTCTTTCCTGCTTTGACACAGATCAGGGGGTATGATACAGACTGTAACTATTCTAAAATTAGAATATATCAGCCATAATTTTAGTGACTGTGATACTACATTACATTCACCAAATATCTCTGTTTACTATTACTTAGCATTCTTTGCTATGTAATAGAGGTAATGTAGAATAGGAGAGAAAAAAATGTCTGAGCTGTACATGGATTGCCATGGAAACAGCAGCTGACCAACCAATGGTGAGTACTCAGAACATATGCCTCCTCTATTTGACAGTCTTGATGAACTGATGTTCTCATATTGAATACTTTTGGCTATCACTTGTAGTGATAGCTTTTTGACATCTAAATATGTGACGCAAACCTGTTATAAAAAATCAGATTTATAAATTCTAAGTTTTAGAATTTTCAACCTCCATGTACAAACACCCACACAGGCAGTTATGTCTCTCTCCAGAATGTTCTCTAAATCTCTCATACATTTCCTCTCCCAGTCATTCCACTCACATTTCTTCATACCATCTCATTATCTTCCCTCCCCTTTACTACCCCAAACCACCACAGTCTAGTTGTCATAGAGCAGTTTCCACAATATCAGGAAATATCTAATCATAAGACAGTTTAAAACTCCTTTCAATTTTAGATTTAATAAGGGGGCCAAGTCAAAAATTCATTCAGAAGAACTACAAAAGGGTCAACCACCAAAATCATGAAAAGGCCTATTTTGTATTTCCCTAATGAATTCAGGAAATAAAAACAGATGTGTTTCTCAGGAAAGCTTGTGAAAAATGAATGAAAAAAGAAGAGTCTTTGGGGGCATAGTCTAATTTATAAAAATGAGTAAATTACATTTTTCAACAATCTGCCAGTTATGGAACTTGTCCCATTGATTAGAAAAAATGTTTGTAGATTTCTCTCTGGTGGTGAACCCTTGATCTGCTGAAGAGTTCAGGCTCTCTGGGACTTTAATGAATTTCTTGTGGTGTGACGCGTTCTCTAAAATGGCTTCAGTGAGCAGGAAGGGGTATTTGCTGTGATGATAGAGACAAAAGCAGGCCCTCTGGTCTTTGCTATTGTTGCATTAGAGATTTAAGGGGCAGACTTCCACTGAGCAGACTGAACAATACATAATTGTTGCTGACATTTAAACCTATCTCCAGATCACACAATAAATCTGCGGGGATGATTGAGCACAAGTCTTATAATCACTTAATGTCCAACTGATTCACTGGTAAAACAATGGCTGATTTTATAATATGGGAATGTTCTTATTGTTTGAGCTCACTAAAGAATTAAGTTTTCTGAAAAACAGTTCTTTTCTGTGTATAAACCAAGGCTTTTAACATTTCTAATACCTTTTTGACTTTGTTCAGGAATTGTTCTAGGAGCTTAGGATATGTCAGTGAATAAACAGAATTCCTGACCTCATGGAGTATACCTTCAAGCAGAGGAAGAAAACAATAATAAACACATTAAACAAATTAATTATGTAATATGTTAGAAAGTGAATGTTCCTGTTAAGGTGGCCAGTAGCCTCATATTCACTAAAACTTTATCTTTCCTGATTTCCTCAGAACATTTGGCAGTGTCGAAGCCATTCTCCTTATTCTTTTATCTTGCATACCACAGATGGGCATATATTTTTTGAGGGCCTACTAAAATCTAGGCATTATACTGATTGCTAGGGATCTAACAGAGCATGCGGCCTATCTTCCCTGTCCCCTTCTCTTCTAAGAGTTGCTCTTTTCTTAAGCCACTGATCATTGATCTTGTTAGCAGGTTTTTCTCTTCTATCTGCTCCATAAATATTAGGGTTCTACTTCTACAGAGGTTTATCCACCTCTTCTTGATCCACATGCTTTTTTGGTGACCTCACTGACTCTGAGCCTTCAACTATTATTAATATGTGAATGACTCTATCTCTGCACCTCATCACTACAGAATGCGTTAAGAAGAAGGCATAGGAAGGACATTGTCTCTACCTTCCTGGGGATTATAACCCAGTGGAGAAGACAGAGAAAACACAAGTAAGGAACCAAATGAGTGAAAATAACTCTACAGTTGTAACAATTTTCATAAATGATGAAAAATGACAATTTTCATCAGGGAGATGAGAATAAGCATATAGGAGATCTACTACCAGTTGGGATGGCCAGGGTAGACTCTCAGAGGATGTGACAACTGACAAAAAACAGTGATGAAAAAAAGTGAGCCTTGTGGGAATCTTCAGAATAAGACCATTCCAGGTGAAGAGAATAAGCTAAGGTCCTGAGGTGGGGAAATCTTGCTAACCTTTGTGACTGGTTGAAAATGAATACGTGAGAGTGTTGTGAGATTGAGAGAAACACAGTGACTAGATGTTACAGGATCTTAAAGTCCTGAAAAAGAATTTAGATTTTATTCTAGGTAGAGCTGGAAGTCCTTGAAGTTTTTTTAAACAAAGGTTTAATATAATCTGACTTATTTTTTGCCATTACTTTTGCTACTAAGTAGAAAATGGAATTACAGGTGTAGAAGCAAGAAGAAAGCTCTCACTAAAGACACTACCAACCTCAACTCTGTCCCACCTGACAGTTATTACCTAAAACTCCTTCAATAGGAAACAATTTTCTCCACAAATGGCATGAAAATCATTGCAAAAAATGAAAATACTCAAGAAAGGAAGAAAAATAACCTTCCAAATTCCTGGGAGTGTGTTAGGTTACCCCTAAATTTTCCATGTATAATTTTCACATAAAATGCAATGTGAATACTTTATTCTAAAAACTATGTAGAATAAAGGGAGATTCAAAAAGAAGTTGAGCACATAGGTATCTCTTCTACCTAAGGAATGAACAAATGATCATATCTGTACTTTTAGTGATTGCTATGTATATTGCCTGGTATAGAAATGATTGATTCCTGCACAGTTGACTGAAAGTGAATTTTCTTTTTTTTTTTTTTTAAGATTTTATTTATTTATTTGACACAGAGAGAGAGATCACAAGTAGGCAGAGAGGCAGGCAGAGGGAGAGGGGGAAGCAGGCTCCCTACTGAGCAGAGAGCCCCATGCGGGGCTCTATCCCAGGACCCTGAGATCATGACCTGAGCTGAAGGCACAGGCTTAATCCACTGAGCCACCCAGGCACCTCAGAAAGTGAATTTTCTTACTGGATCCCATTTTACACTGGTTTTTATTTTTAAATAAAAATTTGTTCTAATGGTTTATCAGACCAAGTTATTAGAATAGTAACACAGACTCGGTCACTTGGTATCTAATTATCCTAAAACCATTCTTGTTACTAAAAAAGAGATTAGAAATGGGTGATTACTTAGGTACATTGTGAGTAATTAAAACATCTGGATAACCATGCATATTCCCCCATTTAATTGGGAATGCTTAGCATTATGTTAGAATAAAATTCTCAGAATCTTCTTGAAAAAACAACTGGAGTTGGGATTTTCCTGATACTATATGCTACTTACAAACAAAACAAAAACAAAAGACCCACGAGAATTGTTTGTCATTCATTCATTCATTCATTCAATACTTATAGGGATCCAGAATGTTAGCCCTGGGCGTGCCATATTGAACAAATAGCAAAAATCTCAAGCTGTCAGGGAATATACATTTTAGTGGGGAGATTAGAAATATAACAACTAGAAATAAATAGTATCAGATAATGATAAGTACTATGAAAACAATAAAGCAGACAAGGGAAATGGAAGGCTGGAGGTTGCAATCTGAGAGGTGTTAGGGAGAACTTAAGAAGATAGTATGGAAGATAAAAGTAAAAGGAGGTAGGGGTGCCTGGGTGGCTCTGTTGCTTAAGCATCTGAGTTTGGCTCAGGTCATGATCCCAGGGTCCTGGGATTGAGTCCCACATCAGGTTCCCTGCTCAGCAGGGAGCCTGCTTCTCCTTCTCCCTCTGCCCCTGCCTACTTTCTCTTTCTCTCTCTCTTGCACTCTCTCTAATAAATAAATAAAATCTTTTAAAGATTAAAAATAAAATAAAATAAAATAAATCAGAAGGAGGTAAAGAACTAAGCCATGTTGATATTCGGAGAGATGACTATTCCAGGCAGAAGAACAGTACAAATGCCCTAACGTGGGATGTGCCCAGAATGTTCAAGGATTAGTCAAGTGAAACAATGGGGAAAACAGTAAGAAAGAAAAAGAGGTACCAAGCGTCTTAACTATTATAAAGACAGTTTCCTTTATTTGAAGTAAGATAAGAAACAACTGGAGGGTTAGGGACAGAATGATGTGATCTGACATATTTTTAAAAGATTCCTTGACTGTTGTGTTGAAAATAGACCTTACATGCAAAGGGCTGAAGCAGGGAGGCCAGAGTTAAGAGAGACTATGGCAGTAATATAAATGAAATCAATGGGGCACAAATCAGAGTGGGAAGTGGTGACAAATGGTCAGATTCTGAATATATTTCAAAGGTAGAGCAAGAGTATTTGCTGGTGGATATGCTGTGGAGTAAAAAGGAGGCATGATGGGGCACCTGGGTGGCTCAGTGGGTTAAGCCTCTGCCTTCGGCTCAGGTCATGATCCCAGAGTCCTGGGATGGAGCCCCACATCGGGCTCTCTGTGCTGCAGGGAGCCTGCTTCCTCCTCTCTCTCTGCCTGCCTCTCTGCCTACTTGTGATTTCTGTCAGATAAATAAAGAAAAAATCTTTAAAAAAAAAAAAAAAGGAGTCATGATGACTCCAAGGATTTGAGTCTAAGTGGGTGGAAAGATAGTGTTGTCATTTAGAAGGAGAATTATGTGGTCACTTAGGTTTGGGGAAATGACCAGGATTTGAGATTTGGACATGTTAAGTTTGAAATGCCTGGTAGACATAGAAATAGACATATCGATATAAATGAGTAGATACACAAGTACACGATACACAAATCTGGGATTCAGAGAGGTCCAGTCTGGAGAGAGAACTTTGGAAACATCAGTACATAGGTGGTATTTAAAACCAGGAGGCCAGAGGCACCTGGGTGGCTCAGGTTGGTAAAGCATCTGCCTTCAGCTAGGTCATGATCTCAAGGTCCTGGGATTGAGTCCCACATCAGGCCCTACTCAGCAGGGCTTCTGCTCCCTCTCCCTCTGCCTACCCCCCCAACCCCCCGCTTCTGCTCTCTCTCCCTCTCTCTCTTTCAAATAAATAAATTAAATATTTTTTTAAAAAGTGAAGCTGGAGGGCGCCTGGGTGGCTCAGTGGGCTAAAGCCTCTGCCTTCGGCTCAGGTCATGATCCCAGGGTCCTGGGATAGAGCCCCACATCAGCTTCTCTGCTCCGCGGGGAGCCTGCTTCCTCCTCTCTCTCTGCTTCTCTGTCTACTTGTGATCTCCATCTGTCAAATAAATAAATAAAAACTTAAAAAAAAAAAAAGTGAAGCTGGGAGATCAGATGAAATTACCAACAGGAGAATCAGTATAGATGGAAAAGTGAAGAGGTCCAAACCTGATCCTGGAACGCTCAAAGTTTAATAGTTTGGTAATGTGAGATGAAACCAGCAAAGGAAGTAGAGAATATATGGTCAGTAAGATTAGAAGAAAGCCAGGAAAATGTGATGCTCTGATAACCAAATTAGAAAAAAAAAATGTTTTAAGGAGGAGATCAATGACATGGAAGTCACTAACAACCTTGATCAGAGTGGCTTCTTTGCAAAGGTGGGCCAAAATCTTCCTGGAATGAGTTTCAAGGGAAGATAGCCAGAAAGGGAAGTGGGTCCAAGAGACATGTTTCTCTTTTATTGTTTTGTTTTGTTTTAATGGTTTTATTTACTTATTTATTTATTTGACAGAGAGAGAGAGAAAGAGCGAGCACAAGTAGAGCAGCAGCAGAGGGAGAGGGAGAAGCAGGCTCCCAACTGAGCAAGGAGCCCTGTGTGGGGCTTGATTCCAGGAGCCTAAGGCAGATGCTTAACCAACTGAGCCACCCAGGCACCCCTGTTTTATTGTTTTTAAGATGAGAAGAATAACATCATTTCTATGCGCTGGTAGAGAGAACCTAATGGCAAAGAAAAATTTGATCCTCCAGAGAGAGATGTAATACAGGTTATCATAGTTAATGTACAAATTGAAGGTTAACTAACCTTAGGAACATGGACCATAGTAACAAAAAGAACGGCGCAGTGTATGGGCACTGGATTCAGTTGTTGGTTAAACAGAGTAGTGGAAGCTTGTGGAAGTTCTCTTCTGATTACTTCTGGGTTTTTTTTTCAGTGAATAGGGAAGAAAAATCATGAGATGAGACTGAGGATGGGGGAGAAGATGGTTGAGGTTTTAGGAAAAGGTATGAAATAACCATCCTGGAGAGTGAGAGAGTGAACAGAGCAGGGGCAGCTTGACCAACCTGCTTGAGGACAGTGATGAAGCACTTGTGCGTATCTTTCCCCAGTCAGATTCAGCCGCAAGGGTGCGGGTACAGAGGAGATGCAGCCTTTGAATTGAGGAACATACAATTGTGTTAAGTTGCTGTTATGACAAAGAAAGAGGAGGACAAATGAGTTGAGGATACATGCAAGTGTATGTATTCTGTGATAGAGTGTGAACTCTCAACTTGTTTTGGAGGTTAAAGTGCACGGAAGAGAATGAAAGCTGCCATTCTGTTTTGTTTTTCTTGGAGTCTACATCTGTCTTGAAACTTTTGACAAGCTTCCATTGACAAGCTGCCATTCTGTTTTGTTTTTCTTGGAGTCTACATCTGTCTTGAAAACCTTGAAACAGGCTTTATTTTCTCTCCTTATCCAGATCCCTCTCTTTCCCTCACCCTGCTTCTCCAGGTATGAGATATTCCTCTCTCTGATCCTTCATTTCTCTACCTCTTACTTAAACAAAAACCTTCCCTTTTGGTACCACCTTCCCTAACATTCCAATGCTCTTCTTCACCTCTCCTCACTCACTCTTCTACCCAAATCTCAAGACTCATTAATGGGAGAATGGAGTTGGGGAAGATCAAGAGCAGAAAGAGTAGGGCTCCAGTAAGGAAAATGGGGCATACCTATCTAATTTGTATCATCTCCTAAAATCTATTCAACTCAACTACCCACTAAGCTCTTTCAGACATGGTCATGGTGTATTTACATCTTGGATACAGGGTAAAGTTGCATGCGTGAGGCTCAAAGCGTTACCTGACTAGATACAAAATGCTCTATGGTATGCGCAAATGGGTGGAGTAAATTTGATTACATATTCTGAAGATGAACTCAGGGCTTCTACAATGGGTGCCTCTCCACAGAGTAACTGCAATAATGATGATTACTATAGCGTCTACTGCAGTAACAGCAAATGAAAAATCAGTTCCTTTCACGACTGAATTGAGCCCTTAGACTTTTGACTATAGCACAACATGCTTAATAATCAGTAAAACCTATTATTACCTACCTTACCTATGGCTTGCATAGCGCAGAGCTTGCCAATTAGCATTTTAAAATGTTTGGGGTATAGACTGTGACCCTAATTGCAAAGATTTTTTTCTGAGAAGACATAAGAGGTGATCAAATAACAGTCAACAAATCTTCTTCTATAAATGCTGGGTATGGTGGGCTATAGACCTTTGTGCATGAAACAAAACATGGGGAAAATGAGATTTTTTGAAAATGTTATCTCTTCTATAGCATGATTATAGCTCAGCATTACATTCAACTTTTTCTTGGTCCCAAGACTTTAAATCAATTCAGTTAGTGTGACATTTTTAGTATTAGCAGGAAGACAAATTCAAGACTGAATAATGAGCTGACCTCTCACACAGCACTGAAAGGTTTGGTTATTTTTTAAATCCTTTTCCAGTAGCCAGAAATCTTCATTCCCATTGGCAAACTTCCTGAACAATTCCTCCTGACATTAATGTAATTGCCTCTTTGTCATACACAAAAAACCTTATGGCAACACCATTAGTTTGATCTTGAAATGGCAGACTCTTATCAGGCTCAATACTAAGATAGAATCAGATCTGATCAATACTTATGGAGCAGATCTGAATGACTGAATATTGATAGTGTTGTTTTAATAACTTTATAGTACTCATCTTGGAGCATACAGATTTAGTGCCCCAGGACTTCTTTCCCAAGAGGCTGGAAAGTAAGTTTCTTTCAACACATTTTATGAAAGACATGTGCTGATATGAATTGATAGGATTCAGTTCAAATGTGGAAACCCTTCCTCTTTTATGGGCTTATCTATATTCTTGCTGCTGAAGGTATGATTTATAGACTACCTGGGCATTACCTGGTCTCCAGTTAGAGACGCCATGTTTAATGAGTCCAGCCCCACCCCAGATCTATTGAAATAGAATTTGGATTTGAACAAGTTCTCTAGGTGATTCACTTGCATATTAGCATTTGAGAAGCTTTGGTTTATGGGATTTCCTTTGTAGATGTGAAAGAATGAAGAGGCATATAGGGAAATCACACAGCAAACACTTACAACATTAATGTATTTACTCAATATGTATTTTTTTAGTACTTTGTATGGACCATTCTCTACTGGGGGCTAGTGACACAGCTATGAAAAAGTTAGGCCTTACCACTGTATGTATGGGGTCTCCAGTTGCCTAGATAGTTTGCTATGGGTCCAGCACTGTAGCAGGTATGATAGGACCCTGAAAGAAGAGGTGTGATTCATTTTGCTGAATTTATAAGCAATTAGTATATGTGAAAGTGATGTAGGAGCTACAAGGGCTTATAAAGGTGTAGGCCCTACCCTCAAGGAGTTTACATAGTATGTCAACACACATTCCTAACTCTTATAACCCAACTAAGCCAGTGAGATTTATATATGCATCATAGGCACTTATCTATATCCTTGGTGCTGAAAGTGGGATCTGTAGACTACCTGAGCATCACCTGAGTTCCAGTTAGAGATGCCATACTTAATGAGTCACAAGTCAGATAAATTGCATGATGTGAATTACAAATGGTATTGTGATTAGCAGAAGGAAAGTATAGTGTTTGAAGAACTGTTTCTTCAGGATGAAAAATACAAGGGATACTTGTTCATGGTGGACTCCAGAAAGGAAGCATTTTCAAAGGGATAATTCAGAAAATAAAAGGGAAAAATAAAGCTAGATTTGGAAATTTGGGAGCCATTGAGTTTCTTTAAAAGAATTTATGCAGTTAAATCTATTAGAGAATAAACTGAGATACCTGCACCTCAATTATGGTTTAAAAGATTAATATAAAAGATTATAAAAGGGCTAATATCCCACTCTTTTATGGGAGCTCTGAGCATGTCTGACCCACATCTCCAGGTGTAGGAAGACCAGTCTGGTGGGACGACAGAGGTTTAGAAGTCCGAGGACCCAAGGTTTTGCTTCCTGGTACCTCACCCAAGTTAAAATGTGGTAAGGGACATCACAGTCCTCACTTCTTTACTGGTAAGAGCATAAAGTATTTTGTTTCTGCCTCTGTCTCAGCAAGCATGTGATGATCCCCAGGCAGTGTCCCTTACCTTCTATGCCATCCCGTAGGAATTTCACACATCCAGCATGTCTGCCTCTCATGGAAGTTGGAAACTGAGACAATATGTCTCTCTTGTACTGTTGCTTATAAGGTCTCAAAAAATACCTTCAACAACCAGAAGTCGTTAATTTCCAGGATAATTCTGTTTTCAAATATTCTGTAACAAAGTCTTCCTAAGTATATTTTTTGCTCAGTGTAGTGAAGTGGAGCAGGGGTTGGGGGAAACTGAGCTTTAAAACCATATAAATGAGTTCAGATCATTGAAGAAGTCACCTGCCCTCTCTGAGACTTAACTTCTGGGTTGATAACATGAAGATAATACTTTATAGGATTTGTCGTAAAGATTATGTGATGTATATAAAGTGTGGCACAGTATGATAAAAGAAGGAGGGCTAAATAAAAAGTAGATTATTAGCCATATGTAGCTAGGGTGGATTATATAGCCATATATAGCTACATATATATATTTTTTTCCCCTTAATCACTTTAGGTTGCAATTTTCCATGCAGTTGTGCTTGCTGCCCATACACTTCCACTGAGGTGGAAGTGGGATAAGTATATTTACTTTTCAACACCCTTTCTTTCACCCCTTTTCATTCTGTACAATCAGATCTCTCATGGCAATCAAATCTGTCATGGAAAGGTCACACATGCCATGAGTGAAAGTAAAGGAGCCTGTGTAGCAGTACCTTTTCTCCGCCCCCTACCCATTACCAGCTGTGCTCCAAAGAAAGAAACTAAAGTCTAAGCATAATTAAATAAGCTTGATTCTTTCTCTACCTCTTTTTTTTATGGGATGTGAAAATTTAATTATATTTATGACAGGTGCTCTATGAATTGAACAGGTGAATGGCCATCTTCCTTTGCTAATTCACAGAGAAAATTTGGCTTCCTACTCTGTGTCAGTCACTATAATATGCACATTCCAGGGGGAGAGACTGACAACTATAATATAATGTGATAATACTTATAAGAGAAATACGTAATTAAGCAAATCCTAGCTGCTGTAACCACAAAAAGTACATAATTGTTCAAATATGATAAATATCTGTCATTTATATAAAATCTGAAATGGATAACTAAACAATGGGCAAATTCTCCTCCAAGACATGGTTTAGGGGCCCAGGGCCCTTCCTTCTCCTAGGTGACACCATGTCTTAGGTCCAATGGTTACCAGCAGAAGGGGGAATAGATGGTGGGAAAGGGCACACACATTACTTCTGCTCACCTTCCATTGGCCATAACTCAAAACTTCGGAGTTCTTTCTGGAAGTGTGGGTGGACGTGGGAAGTGTTAGAAGGTTCATTTCATTAAAACTAGATATATTGTGTACTTAGGTCCTGCTAGTCACAGTATTAGACATGAATCAGAATCAGCTGCTGCCTTCAGGGAATCTCTAGTCCAGGATCTTGGACCAACAATCTCACCATCACCTGGAAGGTGACTGGAGACATAGACCTAGCTAATGAGAATCTGCATGATTCATACGTACATGAAAGGTTGAGAAGCACTGGTCTAGACCATTTCATTAACACTTCCTTTCAGAGAATATTGTTCATTGTTGAGGCCCAGCAACTTGAAAAAGCTTTACATTATACAAGGAAGAAGGTGTGCTGGTGGGCCTGGGTGAGAGCTGCTGGAGAGAAAAGAACTGACTGAAAGCCCAGGGTCAGTTGCTGAGGAGAGGCTAATGGTGCATTCTGGACAGAGCCTAAGTACCTAGGAACTTCTTGCTGACAGACTCATTAATGTCCTCACAGAGATTTATGTTAGACATGTCCACACTCCCACACATTTGCTCGTGTCTCCCCAAACATTATATAGAGCTAAATCTTTGCATGCCGGAATTTATAAGTGCTAATGAAACTGATGAAACACATTTTTTCTGTACATTTGGAGGGGAGGGAACCCTCTCATGCAAAGCAGTTACTCAGAAGTCCTGCCCTGTGTATTTTGTACTTGAATGTAAAATCAAAAACCACAAATGTGAACCAAATCTCCTATTTTCTAAGTTGCATATGTGCAGAGAATCTCTGTATCTGCTGTGACACAAATATAGTTACAAAACCATTTAAAATCTGACAAATTTGGACTGAAATTTCTGCCGGTCCCCTCGGTTAGGACTTAGGACTTCACTCGCCTTGTGTGTTCTGTGTTGTGACCACGTCACCATTAGCCATCTTTCCCCTAGCCTCTCTCTCTCTTTTACTCTTTTCTCCTTTGGCCTCTTCCTTCCTCCAAGAACACGCTCTCGCTGTTCTTACAACTGGAATATATATGCCATGGTAAACAGAAAATGATTGAAAGACAAATTTAAGCTGACAGTATAACCTGGTGTGAGAGGAGACAGCTTAGAATTTATAATTAGAAGCCTATTTTAGCTTCCTTCATAGGACTGTTGAAATTCCTTTCAGGGGTGTCTTGACTGCCTTGAAAATGAATGTCATTGAGGACATTTTTTTGCCCTCTCGTTTCCTTGGCAACAGGTTGATGATGCAGCAGCAGCAGCTGAAATCCACTGTCTCCCTGGAGATACTGGGGTGGGCAGGCCTCAAACCACTGGTAATGCCTGCCACGTGTACTGCACTTGACCAAATCTTTTCATTCCAGTCCTACTATACACCTTATACAAAGAGATCTACCTAAAAGAAGAGCTTCACAATATAATTTTTGGCATTACTGTCAGTGAAAGAAGTATTCATCTGCTTTTTAAAATGGCTTACCTTTCACATAAAACTTAATACTGAGTCTTGAAATGTAGAAGTCTGAGGTAATTGTATACATCAATTCAGTGTCAGAGTAGTACATTTTAAAAATGGCATTCTGTGTTAATATAAAGTCTGATAGAAGGGGTAAGGGATCAAGGGTCAGGACCCTTTCCTCTAGTGAAGCGTATGGTCCTTGTTGGGTAGCCACAACCAAGAGCCACTCTGTACCCCCTGGATATTCTAAAACAAATCATGCCTATGGTCTGCAAAGAAAGTATGAAGAACTATAAATGGATAATGTCTGTCAGTTTTCTCCTCTGGAAGGTAAGGGGGAAAGGGAGCAACTAGAGAAGAAAGTTCAGCTAGGATGGGAGTACCACTCAGGGAAAGCATATAAGATGCCTGAAGGGACAGACAGACACAGCTGTTGACAAGGTATCTGGGCCATAGATGGACCTACTGCCAAATTTAAGATGGCCCAGACACTCAGGGATGGATGGATGAAGGCTTATGGAAACATGATAAACAGAGAGACACACAGGTGATAAAGCTGTAAGGTTGGTGCCACAGGTGAGCAGAGAAGATGGAATTAGACAAGGGAAAATTACAGCTGAATTCAATTAAAGAGTAACATTTAGAATGGATTCATTTCTTCTTGAAGTAATTGAATCCAACCAACGGCTGAATTTATGCTGAGCATAGATCCAGAGAAAAAGAGAACCAAAAAAGAGAGTATGCTTCACCTGGAGGGGATGCAGAGGAAAAGAGAAAACCCAGGGAGTGTTGAGGGCTGGCTGGCGGCTGAGAGATAGGAGGGTGTGGTTATGTAATGGAGAAGCAGGAGATGGAAAGATAAAGTCCAATGGACTCCAGCACCAGTCATGAACCACTGAAGGAAGGAGGATGCCTGCTACAGGCAACTCAAATGAAGACAAGTACAGTGAGCATACAAGAAACACATTCAGTAAACATATACACTGAGTGGACAATAGCTATTATAAAGCTAAGAAGGATTCTAAGAATTTACAAAGTTTTCATGGTCCACATGTGACTTGTAAAATATTTTGGGTGATGAGTTCCTTCTGAAGTCTGGAAAGATGAGCAGGTAACTTGCTTTTTGTCCCTCTGACCTCCGGTAGTCGGTTTAGGGACTACGGAAATATCTTGAGAAATGACATTTTTGTGCAGTATTTTTTTTTTAAAGACTATGTTCACTGATCTAACCTTTTGCTCCCCCCATTGACATGAGCAGCACAGCCCCAATGAATCAACACTGTCGTTTTCCTTCATGTTCAGGCAGAACAAATAGTATAAGAATAGGAAGAGTAAAAAAAGCAATAAGAGAATTCTCTTATTGAGGCACTGAGCAGTTAATTGCATTGGCTTTGGAGTCAGGTAGCCTACATTGGAATCACTAATCTAGTTTTTAACAGCTGGGTGATGTTGAAGGAGGTAATTAATTTATCTGGGCATCCACATTTTCATCTGTAAAATGGTGAAAATAATACTAATACCTACAAAATAAAGCTATTCTTGGATTAAATCATGAAATGCATATAAAGCTTTTAACATAATTCTTGGCATATTAAGAAAAACCTGAGCTACTATATTTTATGATCAACATACTTGACTAATCAAACTAATTGTGAAACCTAAATTCATTATTAAGTTGAACATCTGGATTGAGCAGCAATGCTGAACAAAATGGAGTCAATGTCTCATTTCCAATTCTTTATCTAAGAGTACCTCTGATTCTTCCTTATATGTATAACAGGACTTGCTAATGCTTCCAAAATCAGTGTATTAATATTAAAACGTTAGGCAACGATCGACAAATTAATTTTCTTCCATCCTCCTTTGGTTATTTCCCTTTTAAAAATCATATTTGAATTTAGTTAATTCAGTGAATTTAACTTATGGTAGATTTAGAGAAGCTTATCTTTTTAATCAAATGATGAGTCATTACAGATCCGCTGACAATTTTCAAATCATCATTTTAAAATGCTGCCTCTGATATTCTTTCCCTATTTTCTTCTCTCTCTGTAACCTATACAGATTGGGGGTGGGAACAAAAAGGGAAAAGAATTAAATTCATCTTGGCCGAGTATCTTCTGCTGCAGAGCAGAGGTCAGAAACTTGACGTAGAGTAGGGGTAAATGTTCTAAGTCATGCTGGTACCATCAGCAGCAGTAGAACATGAGAATAAAGCAGGATATTTGAACCAGGAGAACATGGCAGAGGCCTCAGGGTAGTGAACAGAGCAAAAAAGCAGTGATGATTCTACAAGAGGATAGAAATGGACACAACAAAATGGACACAACTAGCAGTTTGGTGATAAGGAAGACTGGACTCTCCCTACCAGAAAGGAAAGCCAGAGCACAAAGTTAGCATGTGAGTTAAGTGGACCAAAAACCCAAGTCTAGGCAGGCAAGCATCACAAGAGGAGCAGGCTCAGAAGTGGGTCAGGAAGTCAAGTAGACTAGGAGAATAGGTCCAGGAACTAGGGAAGCATTTGTCTCTTAGTTCTGCAGAGGGCACCCTCCCACCCAGGAATTTCTTCGAATTTTTGGTTGGGACAGAAATCTACAGTATGGACAGTTCAGAACTGGGAAGTTCTAGGAGAGGGGTCAGTCATCTGAATGGAAGAAGGAAAGAAGAGTTAACAGCTCAAGATAGATGCTGACCCAAAACTTGTTTGATGAGCTAAATTCAGATAAGTCACCAAAATCAAATGGCATCCATCCAGTAACTTTTAAGAATTTTAAGGCTATGGCTTTGGAATGCCTGTCTAAAATGGACAGCCCATCTTTGGAAATCATTGCTATGAAAGGAATTTTTATTCTTTTTATTGATTTATTTTTCCTCCAGGATTCTCTCTACCTCAGGGCCAAACACGTTAAAGGTCTGCTCGATTTTCAAACGTGTATTTTTTCAATCCAAAGGACAGTCCCCGGAAGAAGAGATGCATGTTGCCCAGAATTGCAGGGAGCCAATGTGGCCCATGTTTAGGTGGCTCTGAGGAGAGTAACATGATGTAAGCCTGCAGTGGGGTACTGGGCCACAGCGAACAGAAACTGAGAGAAACCAGGGTAATAAGGGGAATTTACAGGGTGAATCATGGACTATAGGAGGCACATGTTATAAAGCTTGCTAAACAAATGGCTAGTGGACCTTTTCCGAGGTTTACTTACCAGTACACAGACTGTTCCCCTTCATTGACCTGCGCTTCAAATAGCTAGGTGCACATGTCCTATGTAGGAGGGACTCTGAAGAAAGCTGAAGGGAATAAAAGGGTAGGACGTAGTCCCAAAAGCAAACCCCTTCAAGTAATGTGAAATAATGGAACAAAAACGTTGGAAAGTGTTTGGTTTGCAGGCACCTAGAATAATTACGTGTGAAATTTTTTGTTGTGTTTTTATATATGTCAACTCTTCACATAATCCTTTAACTGCCTTGCAGTTCTCAGGGGCACTGTCTTTGACTTTAAACCCATTCAACAAAATCTGTGTGTTTTGGCATTTTTCCATGATGTTCAAGCTGAAAAAAAAAAAAAAAAAAAAACTCTGTGTTTTTTTCTAAACCTTGATAGAACCAGAAAGAACCGAAGTCGTTTTCTGGCTTATAAGAAGGAAGGACTTGCTTCTTTAGGGCACTCTGGTCCCTCGGTTTACAAAAAGCACCTAAACAAGTACTGTTGCAAAAATGCAAAGCAAGACTCTGTGCATTATTCATCAACAATAATACCAAAGCTGTGAAGGAAGTAGGTCTTCTCAGTGAGAAACCAGGGGTTCAGTCTGATGACGTGAATTATGATACAGGTTTGAGCCCAAGAAATATTGCTTCAAATGAGATTACTTGGAGGAGAAGCTGGGATGAGGGTAAGGAGGGTATTTATTTTCTCTATAGAAATGTAGACAACCCCATGCCTATACATCCTTGCTTATATTTCTGGTGAATGTGTGTATATGTAAATGTGTGTGAGTGTGTGTTATCAAAGATCCTTGAATCACTGAACTCAATCCTAAAACCTGAGAACTGCAGGGTGGAATTTGATTTCCCATAGTAAAAACCATAGATGACCAATGATAGCAAACCAGGGGAAATTCTATGCAGACGCTGCTCTTGATGACTTCTATTATGAATAATTTAAAACTGACAGTTACCAGTAATTCCATTACTAGGTATATACTAAAGAGTAATACACATGGCCTTGTACCTGAAGTTTCATAGCAACATCATTCATAATAGACCCAAAGTGGAAACTTTCCAAATATCCATCAGCTGATGAATAAATAAGTTGGTGTATCCATACAGTAGAATATAATTAGGCAATAGAAAAGAATGAAGTTCTCATACATGATACAGTGTGGATGAGCCTTGAAAATATTATGCTAAATGAGATAAACCAATTACATAGGACTGTATATTGTGTGATTTCATGTATGTGAAATGTCCACAACAGAAAATCTATATAGAGACAGAATAGAGATGGTAGTTGCAGGTTGTGTTGGGGAGGGGAGCAGGAATGGAAATGACCGAGCGCTACTGAATATGAGATTTTTTGTGTGGGGAAAGGGTGATGTAAATGTTCTAGCATTAGATTGTGGTGATGACTGCACAAATCGGAGAACATACTAAAAACTATTAAACCGCACACTGTAAAGTGAACTAGAGGGTATATGAATTAAATCTCAATTTTAAAGCTTTTTTTTTTTAAAGATTTTATTTATTTATTTGACAGAGAGAGATCACAAGTGGCAGAGAGGCAGTCAGGGAGAGAGAAGGAAGCAGGCTCCCCACTGAGCAGAGAGCCTGGTGCGGGGCTCGATCCCAGGACCTGAGCCGAAGGCAGCGGCTTAACCCACTGAGCCACCCAGGCGCCCCTAAATCTCAATTTTAAAAATAAAAAACAAACAGTGATTCAGAGTTTGGACAGAGGGCTTCTCTGGGATGTGAACCTGTAGGATGTACTGGGTAGCGGCATCATAGGCTCTGATATCAGACAATTGGGTCCAAATACTAGCTTTGCCACTTACCAGCTGTGTGATCTTGGGCAAATTACATACCTGCTTTGTACTTCAATTTTCTCATCTATAAAATGAAGAAAATGGGGCACCGAGGTGGCTCAGTCATTAGGCATCTGCCTTCAGCTTGGGTCATGATCCCAGGGTCCTGGGATTGAGCCCTGCATTGGGCTCCTTGCTCAGCAGGAGGCCGCTTCTTCCTCTCTCATCCACCTGCTTGTTCCTTCTCTTGCTCTCTCTCTGTCAGATTAATAAATAAAATCTTTTTTTGAAATAAATAAATAAATAAAATGGGGAAAATAATTGTTCATCTCTCTTGAGATTGCTTTGAGGATTAGATTAATCAATAATGTTGATAACAAAAAATAACATTTTTGTTATCATCATTAACATCTTTACTGAAACCTTGCCTTGCTAAGATTGGGAACAAGGTCATACTCTGGTGGGTAGGAGGTGACATTTCATTTATAGAAAGTGATTATGCCCATTGGCAGTCATCCCAATAAGTCACTAATCTTAGGTAATGAGACTTTGGAAAGTAGGACTTCACACCTAACCAAAGTCTAGCTTTTTTTCTCTGAGCCTAGGACTGTTGGCATCGAATTTCAAGGATTGTAGACTTAGCAGATTCCTGGTGATGGAGTTTGATCAGTCCGGGCTTCAGAGAAAAACTTGGAAAGAGACAGAAAGCCTTAGAGCTGATCAGGCAATGATACAAGGAAACTGTGAATGGGTACCTGACCCCCAAGCTCTGAAAGCAGCACTTCGAGAAGCAGTTGAAGGTAACTCTATTGATTGCGATTCCCTTCTGCCACGCAGAACTCCAGTAAAGTTCTATTAAAAGGCAGAGCTTGAACTGAGCTAGACTGTGGGGAGTGAAGAGAAGGGTGTGCTTCATATTTCCAATGGCAGGGACAGCGTCGGGCCCCAAACCCATGCTATGGAGTGGAGTGGAGTAGCAGTGGAGTAGCTACAGAACTCACTGGAGAGCTCAGAAGTCACAGACTCACAGGAAATCAACAGAGGGGCAGTCAGTGGTCATAGGATGGGGTAGAGATTGGTAGGTCCAGAGCACAAATGATGGAGGGAGAGGCAAAAGCCCAAGATGACAGAGAAGTCCTGGCACTGCCTGGAAAGGGCAAGACGATACAGGTGAAGGACAAATGTCCACAATACCGGCAGGAGTGGCTTTACCTATCATTGCTGTAATCTCACACATGCTTCCAGACTTATGAAGCCTAATAATTATGACATGCAAGATAGTCAAACTTTCAAAACCCAAGTCGAATTAAAGCAATGTCTTTCATACCATTTCCCATAAGAAGAAAACTTCTTGGATCTCAGCATTCTATGTATTCTCAATTCCCTCAATTTACCTTTATTACTGTTTTATTTACACTATTTTAGGACTGTTTACTTGCCATTCTCAAACATGGGGTTATGGGCTTCTTGAGGACAACAACTCAGGAATTTTAAGTGTTCTTTTTTCTCCTTTGCTTAGCTGAGCTCCTGCATTACATTAAACACTCTGTGAATGAATGAATGAATCCAGAGTGAGGATAACTTATGTATGAGAATCTTAGTCAAATTACAACCCACCTTGGATGATAAGATGAGATCCCATTATACTTCTATTCCTTTCCTTTCCATGAGATTCACTGAGCTGCCCAATTTGACGCTCCCATGCATGTCAGCCCCTCACTTTTCTGACCCAGACTCCCATTTTCTGTTCCTCTGTGCCCTCTGAAGCTCCTATGATGTCACCAAGAACATTTTGCTATGCACAGGTCTTTTTTTTTTTTAAGATTTTTTTTAAAGCTTATTTATGTCTTTGGAAGAGAGGAGAGACAGAGAGCATGCACATGACAGGGAAGGGGCAGAGGGAGAGAGAAACCCAAGCAGACTCCACACTGAGCATAGAGCCCAATGCAGGGCATGATCTCATGACCCTGAGATCAGACTTGGGCCAAAACCAAAAGTCAGATGCTTAATCAACTGAGCCACCCAGGGGCCTTGTAGAACTTTCTTAAAAACCTTCTTCCATGTATATGCTTAATACTGGACTGTTCACCTTCCATGTATATGCTTAATACCGGACTGTTCACCTTTCAGATTGCTCTATCTTGATCCCATTGAATGGCTTCTTTCTTTTCAATTGACAAAATGTTGAGGTCCTAGAATCAGATCCTTTGATTTCTTCTCTTTTCATTCTCTATCTGCTCTTCTTGGGTGAAATGGAGCCATAGAGTAAGGGTGAATGTTCAGCAGAATCAGAAGGCCAGAGTGACTACATAGGGGAGTAGATTGGGGATGGATGTTAATGCTATACTATGGAGTCTGAATCTTGTGGGGTTTTGTGTTTGTTTCTTTGAAGGGAGGTTTTAAGAAAAGGAGCCACCCAGTGAAAGCTCTAATTCTGAAAAAGAATTTGTGGTGTGTTTTAATTGCTCTAGTGCTAATAGAGTTTAAATCAGGGAGATCAACTGATTCAAGCTGACTCTGGGAAATGGCAGTGGATATAGGGTGGGAGAGATGAATTTAGAGCATTTCCAAAGAAGAATATATGTTATGGGAGAGAAGAAAAAAGAAATCAAAGATGACTGTGGTTTCTGGCTTGGCTAACACATGAATGGTGATGATGTATAACCAGTAGTAGATAGAAAAGGATAAGAATAATTAGCCATGGTGTGGCTTGGTGGTATTATTGAAGTAATTTCCCTAGGTCTCTCATGGTCAGTGTCTCCCAGGAACAAGTGGCAGCTCATCAGTTTAATTGGCACCAATGTAGGTAAGGCCTCAGGTGACAAATGACAAAAATATATCAACTGACAACTTCTTCACCAAGGTTTAATAGATCTTTCCCCTTAAATCAGGATTACCGCAAAGGCACAGCATAAGAGAGCTAACATGAAAATCAAAATATTTTGGTCTAAGTCCAAGTTTTGCCACTCACCAGCTGTGGAATATAGAGTATCTCACTTCTTTGAGCCTAATTTTTTTTTTTAATCTGTACAGTGAAAAAATAATACTTGGCTAACAGGGTGGCGATAACAACTAAATAAAAATGTAGAGAAATTGGGGTATGAAGCAGCAGAGGCAATAGTCAGCTTGAACAAATGCAGGGCCAATCTGAGGAGCTATTTAGGCTCAGGGTTTGGAAAGGCAAGATCCAGGGTTAGAAGGTAAAACACTCTCTAAAAACCACATGTCTCTAACTTTGATGCAACTTGGGAAGATACCCACTCACTAATCTAAGTGGCTTTGTGAGTTCCATGTTACATTCTCATACTTCGTGCAGCCATGGTGTGTCTGAGGTGGAAGAGGTCTGAAGCATCACATATTTTTGCTTTTCAGAAGATGGGTCTGAAGCCAGAAAGGTTCTAAAATGTGCCTGAGGTCACAGAGACCAATATGAAACGTGGGTAAGAACCCATGTTCCTCAACTCTCAGCTCAGGGCTTGTTCACTCTATTATGGGGCCTTTCCATTGCTATTGGAAAAAATATTTCACACTGTGACCAAAGAATCATCTTTGAGAGCCTATTGTTTTGTTTTTCTTTTTTTTTTTTTTTTTTAAGTAAGGTTAATGGCATGAGAATAATTTGTGGCCTAAAATTATTCTTTGTTGACCCATCTGCTTTACCAAACTGTACTTCCCTGTGTCTTAATTTGAAAATTAACATTTTTTCTCTCTTACCCACGCCCCCCCCAAATAAATTTAAAAAGTAAGCCAATGGACAGAAAACTTCTATACATATTTCAGCACTTCCAAGACCTGAGGGGAAAAAACTCATACAAATGGATTTATATCAGCAAGGGGGTGTTGCTAGCCAGGACTTTCACTGTCACAGTAAAGTCACAGAATATGCATTGTGCAGTTTCAAATCCAAAGTCATAGGAAATTACTTACTCCTCTTCTTATGCCACTCCTCCAGCCTGTCATAGAAAATGTAGAAATTGGGGTGCCTGGGTGGCTCAGTGGGTTAAGCCTCTGCCTTTGGCTCAGGTTATGATCTCAGGGTCCTGGGTTTGAGCCCCACATTGGGCTCTCTGCTCAGCGGGGAGCCTGCTTCCTCCTCTCTCTCTGTCTGCCTCTACCTACTTGTGATCTCTGTCTGTCAAATAAACAAATAAAATCGTAAAAAAAAAAAAAAAAAAGAACATAGAAATTGTATTTTTTAAAAAAGGAAAGAAAGGAATTGCATTTTGATTATCTGATCTTTGGGGCACCTGACTGGCTTAATCAGTAGAATATGCAACTCTTAACATCGGTGCTGTAAGTTCGAGTCCCATGTTGGGCATAGGGATTACTTAAAAATAAAATAAAAATAATTGTGGGGATGCCTGGGTGACTGAGTCGTTAAGCATCTACCTTCAGCTCAGGTCGTGATCCCAGGGTCCTGGGATTAAGCCCTGCACTGGGCTCCCTGCTCAGCCAGAAACCTGCTTCTCCTTCTCCCACTCCATGAGCTTGTGTTCCCTTTCTCACCATGTGTCTGTCAAATAAATAAAATCTTTCAAAATAATAATTCTGAGTTGCCTTCTTAGCACAGTGGGCAGCGCATCAGATTCATAAAAATAATAATTCTGTGATCTTTATCATCTCTGTTTATATAATTACCACTTCCCAACCCCTTATTAAGGAGACTTTTGACAGAGACCACCCTGACACAGGGCTGGGCAAGGAAAGAATGTGGAATGGGAAAGGATTTGTCCTGTGTCCAGTGGTGGCTGGATGGCTATCAAATGATTCAGAGAGGAGAACCTTGGGTACCATTGCTGACACTTTCATTCATGCATATGCTCCTTAGAGAGCTGAAGTCCACTCTAGGAATGTGTTAGGTGGTGAGTCAGGATACTGTCAGCTCTGATTGCTCCCATTCATAGTCTTGGGACAGGAACTGTGCTTCCCTTAGCTTAGTATCTCCTCTCTCCTGCCCTGCATAGTCAAGAGTGCACAATACAGTGTTGTGTGTGTGTGTTTAATTTATTGAGATATAACTCACATAGCCCATGCACAATACAGTTTTGTTGAATCAATAAACTTACTCAAAAGTCAGTGGTATTCTTTCAGGCAAGAACATTTATTAAGCTCCCCCAAATCCTCATTTATTTGCTTACTGATATAAGGAGTTTTATTTCTTTTTCTAAAAGTTCTATTACCTATGAAAACTCAGATGTTCCCAAGACTAGTAATAATAACAATAAAATTTAACAATAACAATAAGATATAACCTTTAATGAATGCTTATTGTGGGCCCATGCTGTGCTAAGCACTCTGTGTGCCTTTTCTCATTTACTCATTACAACATCCCATTGAGGGAGTCACTATTATCAACTGTATTTTATAGCTGAGGAAGCTGAGGCTCAGGGGTCATACAACTTGTCCAAGGTCAGAGAGCTAATAAGGGGAAAAGCAGGGTTTGAATGAAGGCTTATAAATCCCAAACCCTCACTTGCTACAGCATCAAGAACTTCCCAGTTTTCCTTGAAATGGTCATTTACATCTTAGGGGGGAAAAAAAATGAAAAAAGTGGGTATTTAAGAAAAAACACTGCAGAACTGAGGATACTGGTGTTCAAGTTAGACCACCAAGGACACAATTAACAAGAAAATGTTTGCAGAACTGAAAGAAAGAGGAGCGATTGAAGGCCAAGTACTGGCGTGCTTCATGCTTGACTATGAACTCGTCTTGCCCATTCAGGTTATGTTGACTAGGATAATTAGAGATTTCCTCTTACTGCCTTTTCCCTGAGTTTGAGGATACCTGACATGATTTTGACATGGTCTTCCCCAAGCATTTCTCTGACTGAGAGCCAGCAAGTAAAATCCTTACAGTTTCCATTAAAAATAGTATTGATATAAGCATCATATAATATTGGAAGATGAAGGTGACAGCTGGAGTTGACAATTGATGGCAAGGTACTTTGAAGATTTTTGAAATGTCCATCTACTTTATGTACCTATATATGTAAATAATATTTTATTTATTCATAATTTCTATATAATTATATGTAATACCGATTTAAAACATATGTATTTATCTAATCTGTAATTTCCTGTACTCCAAGTCGGTCCCTTGACACCAGCAATGTTTAGATACACGAGAGAATCCACAGGCTTAAATCTGGAGGTAAATGGAGTTAGGTGAACACATATGGAAAGAGAGCAGTTGTCGCTCCAAGCAGTCAGATGGAATTGTGCCCCGAGTACTTTTCCAAAAGGAAGTAAGAACAACAGAAAAAAAGATCCGGGGATAGCCCACGGAGGAAAAGCATAGGCAGGAGCACCAACTTCAACAGACTCAAGCTGAACAGAGGAGCGGGTGGGACAGGTGAGGAGATCCACCCCACACGCATCTGACTTTCTACACACGTTGCCCTCACGACAGTGGTTCCCAGCACTGTCGTTACCTGGAGATCATCTAAAATGTTCACATTCCTGGGTGCCAGCCATGGCTTGATGACCTTAGAAAGTGAAGTCATTTCTTACTTGTGCATCATTGGGTAATCCAAGCACATGGGAGCTTGGGGAAGCTGTTTTGTTGACAGATGCTGTCTTGTTATGTTGTGAAGGCTGTGTGTTGACTTGAACCTTCCACCAAAGTGCTGTGTGGTGTGTGGCAGACTGCATGATAATTTTCACCATCTCCTTCCTTCAAATCGAGACACAGAATGCTCCCTCCTATAAGGAAAGGGAGATCAAAGCATAAAGAGCAGTTTGAGGATCCTGATAGGAAAAAAGAATTCAGATACAACATGAGCTCCACATTTTATTTAGGGAAACCAAACATATTGGTCATGTTTGGCCTCCTTTCACTGGCTTCCAAAACTGTGTCTCCAGCAGGGGGTGACCTGACTTGGGGTAGCTCTGTCCTCGAGTAGTATTCTTGAAGTATCCACAGGGACCCTGTGTCCATTCTCCAGGCAAGGGAGGGATGCTTATTAAAAATGCAGATTCTCCAGGGGCACCTGGGTGGCTCAGTCAGTTAAGTGACAGCCTTTGGCTCAGGTCATGATCCCAGAGGCCTGGGATGGAGTCCCTCATCGGGCTCCCTGTTCAGCTGGGAGCCTGCTTCTCCCTCTGTTCTTCCCTCTGCCCCTCCCCCTGACCGTGTTCCTTCTCCTTCCTCCCTGATAAATAAATAAAGTCTTTAAAGGAAAATATGCAAATCCCCAGGAGGCCTGGGTGGCTCAGTCGTTATGTGTCTGCTTTCGGCTCAAGACATGATTCCAGTGTCCTGGGATCGAGCCCTACATCGAGGTCCTTGCTAGGCAGGGAATCTGTTTCTTCCTCTGCTTGCTATTCTCCCTGCTTGTGCTCGCTCTCTTGTTTCTCTCTCTCTCTCTCTCTCTCTCTGATAAATAAATAAAATCCTAAAGAAATGAAAATAAAAATGCAGGTTCTTGAGACCTATTCTACAACAGTGGAATTATCATCTTTGAGTTATGGCACCTGGGTATCTGTGTTTTAACAAACTCCCAGGAGATTCTTATGACAATGAAGTTTAAGGACTATTGCTCTGGACAGTAAGCCTTCTGAGACAGGAATGGAAATATAGTCCTCATTGTAGCCTTTGCATTGTATTTAGAATAATAAATGGCCAAATAACATCTGTGTAGTAAAAGAAAGCACAAAGAAAGAAATTATCTCATCCTTGATCCTTCTAGTAACATGTTTTCGTAATCAGAGGCCGTGGTAAGCTGCACAGAGGATGGCTAAGGCAAGCTTTCAGCTGTACCTCCTGATGAGGAGGGAGCTTTATATTAAGGAAATGCCCCCTTCAAAATGATCCAGAATGACTTTTAAGAAAAGCCTCTGGGGAGCTAATTAAAGAGCCAGAGGCAGACAGGCTGCTGAATTAGGTCTTTGGTAAGCCACTGAACTCAAGGACAAAAATCAGAGAGCAGGAGTGGCCATGAAAAGCCTGAGGCTGGGGAAATGCACGTTCACAGGGAAAGGCCAGACAGCAGATCCTGGTCACTAACGCGGTAGCCAGAAGGGACAAGGCAGCCAGACATCCAGATTCCAGAAAGCGATCATGTCACTATCCAGAGCAAGACAGAACGCTGGGACTAGAGACACTTCTGAGTCTACCAGTCCACCCTCGGTGGGCAAGGGGAAGGGTGGTTTGGGTAGAGGGGTTCAGGAGAGGAAGAGCCACCAGGGGAGTGAAGTGCCAAACACAACATTGTCGAACCCCCTCATTTTAAAAGGACTTTTACTTTGTCAGTTCGTCTCTCTGAACAAACACCTGAGACTTCTGCAGGGTCAGTGGAAACAGACCTCCCTGAAGCGTTAATTGTTATGAATTGCTTCTTATGATGATCAGATAATTACATTTGTTTTCTAATGTTATTTGTTTAAGCCACGTTGTAGTGTAATCCCTAGTGAACTCTGTTTGCTGTTATCCCACATGTCTCCACATGTTTTGACATTTCCCAAATGAAGAATTCTTTTCTTCCAGCTTTTAGTTAGGTAGAATCTTTAAAGATTTATTTATTAAAGAGAGAGAGATACAGAAAGGGCACACACTAGAGCCGGGAGAGGGGCAGAAGAAGAGGGAGAGAGAGTCCCAAGCGGACTTCACGTGACAATCCACCGTGGAGCCTGACGAAAGGCTCCATCTCAGGACCCTGAGATCACGACCTGAGCCAAAACTAAGACTCAGCCCCTTAACCGCCTGTGACACCCAGGCGCCCCTAGATGGAACCCTTTAGACAAACTGCGTGGTAGGAAGAACTTAAGAGACTCTCCCAAGAATTAGTAGTGCAGATGCTAACACTTCACAGTACAAGAGCTGTGCAAATGGCAGAGGACCTGGTGACAGTCTGCTAACACATATTGCTTCATCCACAGCTTCACACGACATTGTAGGAGCTGAGCCAGCATGAGTGATGTCATTGCTCTGAAACAGGTGGCGGAGTCCCAGCTTCCTTCCTCTGCACACTAATGGATTGTCCTTGACCTCAGTTCTCTCAAACCCTTGAATAGCATGAAGAACCCCTAGAAAGGAGTAGGACTCCCCTAGACTTCCTTTAAGATGCAAACAATCTGGCCCAGGCCTGCAGAAACCACATAGATCACAGCCAAAGACTGCTAAATAAAGCAGCAAATCCCTCTAATTAGAAAGGCCAATTAAGGAATTCAAAGGGAAATGGTGAATCCCTTGTTATGGAAGAAAGGTGTCTGTCTTTTCTTCTTTCTTGAAAATGTTAATCATCTGTGGGGTGTTGTCCCCGGATAAGTACCCTCAGGACCACTTGTGACCAACGAAGTGAGTCATCCAGGACTAACAACCCGAGTAAGAGGAGCCAGCACACATTTCCTACCTGTGTCCTCTTTCCTCCTTTTCTCTGCTTTCTGGACCGGGCTCAAGGGAACCGTGGTTTTCCTATGAATGGGAGGATACTAGATGAGAGCAAAGAGGCTGGGTTATGCAAAGGATTAAGCTGCTGGCAGTGGGAACCAGGAAGAGCTAGGTAACTAAACCGTGCTAGGTAAGTACCCGGGCCAACCTGTGGTACTGTGTCCTCCGTCATATCCCGGACTTAGAGCTTAAGAAGATGTTTCCTATAAAATCAAGTTAGGTTCTTAGGTAGGGAAAACATACTCAATTGCCCTATGAAGGTTGTGTATACCAAAGGACTGTGTCCCCTTGAGATTCTGGAATGATGCAGACCTCTCTTTGATCTACGGTGCATTAGCTAACATTTATTGAGCTGTTTACTCAGTACCGAGGATTGTCTGTGCGCTCTCCCTGAATTCTCTCATTTCATCCTCAGTGAGTTCTGGAAGCAGGTGCTGCTATTATCTTCCTTTGACAGATGAGAAAACTGAAGCCTAGACAGTTTCAGTAATTTGCCTAAGGACAGAGATCCAGTAAGTAGCATTGACAGGACTTGTACCCCAGGCACTCAGATCCCCCAGCAGGTTCTCCTAATTAGTTAATACATTCTGCTACCTTTGGTAAGATGGCCTTTGTAAAGTGCTTGTTAACTACAAAGTCATATCCGCACATAAAATGTTCTTGTTATTATTAAAATCCATTTAGTTCTCTAATTCATTAAGATGATATAATAGACCTATTAAAATTTAGATATATGAGAAAATGTGGAACAAACCAACCTATTTCTAGTGATGATCTATCTTCTTAAAGTTCAATCATTGAGCAATAGAAGCTCTGGCTGTGATTTCTTTTCATTTTTCATGTATCTATGAAAACTAAAATAGACTCACTTGACCTAGCCCCTATACTTGTGTTGAAACCTAGTGAAAATAAAAGAAAGTATAGTTAAGGATAACAAGAGAAGAAATATAAACAAAGCGGTTTAGAACATTATTGAATGCTTTCTCTAAGTCATTTGAATGATTCTGCATGAAGCCATAATGATATGCTCTTCTTTAAGACAAACTGCTTATTTTCTTGATTCTAAGATGCAAATTTTTTCACATCTTGATGTTTTTGAAATTAGTAGATGTCTCATAATCAATGTGAACATTTAAAGTAGGATTCTTCACCCTCCTTGCACCCTCCAAGCAGCCATTATTAAAACTAGTACTGACATTCTTGTTAAGATATAGACCACTGGGTCAACCAATAAGAGTTATCCACTGTTTGGCTCTATGGACACAGTTAGCTTTGCCTAAATAGGTACTTCAGACATAAACAGAGGAGACACAGAATATCTTTCAAAGCCTATGTTTTGACATCGAATTATATGCCTACATTTGCAATTCTAAGTCTCATTTCTCCACGAAAAGGGACTAGAGATTCCAGGACTGGGGCAGAGAAAATCCAAGATGAGCTCAGAACATATTGCTGTGCTGCAAAGTAAAGAAAGAATCGAAAAATGATGAGGACATGTCAAAAGGATACAAGAGCCAACTTGAAAGGGGTCCGTCTGATCAAACCTGTTACAATTTGTGCTTTGAAATGGGTAATTACAGTAATTTACTATAGCCCACTGAATAAAATAAGAACCCATGGGCCCATATTGATAATAAATAAATAAATAATAGGGGAGAAAGGGAAGCTCTTTTTACAGTAGAATGTTACATCATAAATCTAGAAAGAACAATAAATTTAAAAACCACCATTTTGCAGTTATCCATAGTAATTAGGTATAGAATTATCAAGAGATTCTATAATTTTTGGTGAAAAATTCAGTAAAGAAACAGTATATTTTTATGGTCTCCAAATATCTCTCTACAGATTTCTTGTTAATACAAACGGAAAAATGATCATCTTTCTAATGGAAAAAAACCTGACACCGAGCACCTCAACCCAAGTGATCAAAATTAATGTCACCAACAATGGGACAACCTGACATCATGGGCTTGCTGACTGGAGGTCATGGAAGGACACAGCATTTCTTACACACTATACCTGCTAGAAAATGCATAACCTGCATGGAAATGTGAGGAACTACCATACAAACTTTTAACAGTTGGGCTGTACTCTTTTAAAAATGTCAATGTCATAAAAGACAATGAAAGTCTAAGAAATTGTTCCAGATTAAAAGAAACTAAAGAAACAAGACAACCAAATGAAATGTGTTCTCTTGGGTTGGATTCTGAATTGGGTATGGGGGTGGGGAAGATTGTCATAATGGACATTATTAGGACCTTTTTTTTTTTTTGTAAAACTTTTTTTTTTTTTTTCAACACAGTAAGTGTACTCTTGGATTCCCATCACCTATTTTACCCATCCTCCCTACCAGACCCATCTCCCTTCTGGTAACCATCAATCTGTTCTCTATAGTTAAGGGTCTGTTTCTTGGCTTGTCTCTTTTTTTGTTTTCCTTTGTTCATTTGTCTTGTCTCTTAAATTCCACATATAAATGAAATCAGATGGTATTTGTCTTTCTGACTGGCTTATTTCGCTTAGTGTTTTATTCTCTAGTTTCATCCATGTTGTTGTAAATGGCAACTTTTCATTCTTTTTATGGCTGAATAATATTCCATTGCAGATATATGCCACATCTTCTTGATCCATTCACCTATCATTGGACACTAAGGCTGATTCCATAGTTTGGCTATTATAAATAATGCTTCAGTAAACATGGGGGTGCAGGTACCCCTTTGAATTAGTGTTTTTATATTTTTCAGGTAAATACCCAGTAGCGCGATTACTGGATCATAGTGTGGTTCTATTTTTACTTTTTTGAGGAACCTCCATACTGTTTTCCAGAGTGGCTGCATCAATTTGCATTCCCAACAACAGTGCAAGGGGGCTCCATTTTTCTCTGCATCCTCATCAACACTGTTATCACTTGGACAGTTGGTGACATTTGATAATGAACCTTCTGTTGGGTAATAATACAGTGGGAATATTAAATATCCTCAGTTAAATAATTGTGCTATATTTTCTAAGAGCATACTCTTGTTCTTAAGAACAATTGAAGTATTTAGAGGTAAGGAGGCATGTATTTGTATTTCTTTAACTTACATGTGCTGACACTCCTCCAAGTAGCCTATCATTTTTTTTTACTGTCTTCTTGTTACTTTTTTTGTATTCTGTCATTTGTTTTTGTTTTGTTTTGTTTATTATCTTCTGGTTAGTTCACTGTTCAATTCTGATCTCATGGTAAAGTTCAATTTTAAAGATAAAAGAATGTTATTTGCAACATACACTATGGTCTAGGCCTCAATTATTCATGGAGACTTATAAAAATACCACCATTAACTAAGTGAATATTATCTGATTTGTATGAAAGCTGCAAAATTATTCACTTTGGAATCCAAATACACAAAAGAGGGGACATGCCAGGATGTCCAGTCCATATCTTGCTCTCAGAGTCACACTCATTCTAACTAACTTCTTGAAAGATCAATGCTGGTAAATGCAAGAAGACTTTCTTTTGGTTCTTCTCGATAACTGATGATCATGATGGGCGTCCCTGGGAACTTTGAAGCACTGACTTCTTTTTTTTGAACAATATCAATATGTAAGTTTATAGAAATGTGTCCCCCTCCTACTCTCTTGGTAAAACCTTTGAAAGCTGCAGTTTTTTGTGGTTTTTTTGAATGTCTAACTCATAAAATCAAAATAATTGATAGATTAGTGAGGCTGACCTTGACACAGAAGGCCTGAAGTAGGAGCTCCTGGCTGGTACAATGGGTTAAGCATCTGACTCTTCCTTCTGCTCAGGTCATGATCTCAGGTTCATGAGATTGAGCACAACATGGGGCCCTGAGCTCCCCTGAGCTCACTATGGAGTTTACTGCAGATTCTCTCTCTCTCCTTCTTCCTCTGCCTCTCCTCTCTCTCTCTCTCTCTCAGATAGGTAAATAAACTCTTAAAAAAAAAAAAAATTAGACCTTAATTAGGGAACCCAAAAGTACAAAATCATTAGTCCACAAGTAGTTACTGAATACAATGTGGGAAGCATTATGCTAGCTGCTCTAGGGGAAACAATTAAAATGGTTTCTCTGTGCTCCTGGAGCTTGACCCTTGGAAGATAGCATATTAGTAAAAGTAGCTACAGTGCAGGCAATATACCCTAAGGGTCCTGGGAGTTGTGTAGAGTGGGAACCAGTGAGCAAGGAGCCATCTCTTATCTCTTATCATCCGTTTATCTCTGGAACCAGCCCCATTGTTAAAGGAGAACCAAAGACCACAGATGATCAGTCGCAGAAGCCCTCTAATACCATAAATGCAAAAACCAAGCTCAGAGAGGTTGTTATTTGATGAGAAGCACATGTTATAATTTAAGTTTCCTGCTTTTTCTGATGTGAGTAGAAGATTTTTCTTAGTCTGGGTTCTTAAAGCAGCTGAGGGATGGTTGAAAGGGGACAAGATATTAGAATGAATTCTCACTAATTAGAATCTAGAACGTTTAATCATTTACAAACTCCATTTTGTCATGGTAAAAATGAGCATGATACTACATGCTTTGCATTTTATACCTGGTGGGTTGGTTAGGAGAGTCACGTGAAACTATGTGAAAATACTTGGAAAGTAATTAAGTGCTATAAAAATGTAGAGGATTATTAATAGCATCTGACATTTATTAAGTACTTAGTATGTGCCAGGCATTGTGCTGGCACTTTATATTCATTACCTAAGTTAACCCTTCCACAACCCTCTGAAGCAGATACTTTTATTAACATTTATTTCACTGAAATAGAAACTGAGATTTAGTGATTAATTGCCTAAGAGGAAGTGCCCCGGAGAGATTTCAGGCTCCGGCAACCTGATTCAAGAGCCTCCACATAATCACTTCATACCAGCTCTCAGTTACTACAGAAAAAGCCAAAAAGGATGCAAGAGCATTGCCTATAGCTGGGCAGGAACCAATCCGGCTCAGTCTCCTAGTGAAGCCCAGGTTTGGTGTTGGGGGGTTACAGCATGGGGATAAAATCAGGCATCTTGCTGGGACAGCCCAAGAGCCCATGGAGCAGGTTCCTCTTAGGGAAAAGAGGATTTCTCAAGAGACTCACTAAATCCCTTTCCCTCATGAATGCACCGGCATGCACACTCCAGCCCTGGGTGTTTAACCAAGGTAATTTCAAACTAATATTCAAGGCTGGCATGCAAGGCACTGATAATCTATTAGCCGCACTTGGTAACGACCTGAGAAATTATTGCTTCAACTGCTCCATTCCTGCTCATCTGCCTCGTGAGGCTGCCCCATGTTCTCTCCACAGCCACGGGTTTAGTGGAAGCCCCCGAGTCAGTGAACAAGACCACCCGAGGACACAGTCTGAGGTAGAAGCAAGAAGCGCCTAGAAGATGGCTGGTGATTCTGGAGATCTGGGCTTCTGCTTATGGAGTTGAATCCGAACGCTGCGTTAGCTCTCCACTATCTCTTGGCAAAAGCCTGAAGCAGAGAGCGAAAGGTGACCTGAAATCTGCAATACGACGGCCAGAGAACACGTGCTAGCGCCTGTGTCCTGTGCAGAAGCGGGAAGGAGAGAAGAGACTGAAGGTCAGCGGTGAGGAAGGGGCTTTCCGTTTGCTGTGCGAGCAGTAGTGTTCCTGGCTCCGCACGAGATTGGCCAGCACCAAGGAAGCCGCTTCACTCCATCCTCCCGTGTAACAGCTCCTGTTCCAGGCCCCAACAGGAAGTAGCAATCATGCGGAATCGTGTACTGGTGGGAGGAGCGGCAGCGAGAGATGAAAATCACTGTGCAATGAGGTGAATGCCTCAATGCCGTCCAGTTTGGAAGAGAAATCTCTGTGCAGACAGTGGCCAGGCTAGCACAAACAGCAAAGCATATCACCTGCGCTACCCTGCCCATACCCCTCCTTCCTAATCCTTCCAGATGAATAAGGCAACAGCCATGATGGAAGTGACCTGCCTCCCACCAGCCTGAAGCCTCCTGATCGCAGCCCGAAGCTCACTACCCTTGAATCTGTCATGTCTCAGACACTGCCTGTCAGCCAGCGTGTATTATCTCATGTGATCCTCACAACACTCCTGAGAAATAGGTATCATTATTGTCATTATCCGCCCCTTCACTTTTTGTTTATTTATTTGAGAGAAACAGTGTGTATGTGAGAGAGAGTGGGGGAGGAGGGAAAAGGGGAGGGAGAGAAAGCCTCAACCAGACTCCCCGCTGAGCGCAGAGCCTGACTGCAGGGTTCCAATCCCAGGACCCAGAGATCATGACCAAATCAAGGGTCAGACATTTAACGGACTGCCACCCAGGAGCCCTTCTTACCCCCCTTCATTTTCACAGCTAAGAAAACGACTGCTTAGAAAGATTCAGTAACTCAGATGTGCAGACTTGGAGTCAGAGTCAGAACACATTTTGTCCAAGTCCAGAGTTTGAGCACTTTCCCCTACAACTTACTGCTGAGCTCTACCACACCTTGAGGATGTCCCAAGCAAGAATACTGAAGGAAGAGTTTGGCCTCGGTAATTTCAGGCAATGTGCACCTGTCCGCCACCTCTCTACACCCCGTATATACTTTTTCTCTGCTTGTCAGTTCTCTTATTCTCAGTTCTTCCATCAACTGCCGGAGGAATTAATTCACATGTGTTAGGAACTTACTAATTTAACTCTCCCATGATTGTTTGCATTTTAAGAGGAAATAAAGAGGGAGACATTCATAGCAATATATTAATTCTTCAAGAAGGAGTAGATCCAGGGGCGCTGGCTGGCTGTCAGTATAGCATGAGACTCTTGATCTTGGGGTTGTTAGTTCAAGCTCCACGTAGGGTATAGAGATTACTTAAAAAATGAAAAAAAAAAAAAAAAAAGAGTGGATCCAGATGTTTTCTGGGAGAAGGGAAAATGATTTTAGGGATTATGCATCCCATCCTTAGCCCAGAATGAACAAACGCAAAAACACTCAGCCTAGCATCAGAGGCACAGGTATTGGAGGAGGGGGAAGAGACCAACAAGATCCTGTCTGAGATTGCCCAAATAAGCACATTTGGGGTCTCCAAAAGGAGAATAAGCCATAAGCCATAAGGAACAAGGATCTCCCTGCATCACTGCGGCCCAAGCCAGGCAGGGCTGTGCCAGGAGAGTCAGCAAGTGAAGTATGAGGTCTTCCCTGGCAATGCTACTTCCCACTGCCCGCCACCTGGTGTAGACAGCCTCATTCTCTCCCTCAGCACGTATTACCTATTCCTTGTCAGCAGCGGTGATACACAGCTCAGGTTGTCTGTGGCATCCAAAGCAGCAGAACTGTACTGTAAGCTTCACAGTGAACAGGAAACATTCTTTCTACTTTCATACTCAGTGTAGAAATGCAGGCTCCAAAGGAAGAGGAGGATGGTGGGTGGATCCTTCCTAGCATTGTTTTTCCCAGCCTGAGTCTGTCCTGAATATAGCCCTCTTGAGCATGAAAGCCCTGGGCAGAGAAGGCCACGCACAGTGCAATTTTCTCAGGTATAATGTTCCGTTGGTCTTTCCTACCTTTTCCAAAGCACATGCCTTTGATGTTGGCTTGAGTGTTTGCCTGTTCTCTTGTCTTTAGCAGACCTAGTCATGGTCTTTGTTTCCTTTTTCCCAACTCCTCCCCCCACTGAACAAAATATAGCAAATCCTAAAAGGACTAGAACTTTTGATAATTTTGTCAACTATTGTATTCCCAGTGCCTAGACCTGTGCCTATTACATGGCAGTTCCCCAATATTTATTTAATGGGTGAAAGAATGAATATGTAAGTATATGAGATAAATTATAACTTGACTTTAATATCTATAGACCCCCCTCCCCACCATGGCATTTAGCCAAATATTCCTAGTAAAGAACTTGAAATTCCCATTCCTTGGCCACTTGTTGGGACACAGCTGCAGCTGTGATGCTTACTCATGTCAGTTCACAGGACAGGGGTTGATGTATCTAGCAGATCAGTTTTCTCTTCCTAGGAATTTTAAACCAGATCTTAACTATCACCTTCTGAGTTTCTGATGAGAGCTATAACATTAAAATGCAGTTTTAAAAGACAATCAACGGAATGGAGAAAAAAAATTTCCAAAGCATATATATGATAAGGGGTTAATTAATATGCAAAATACAGAGAGCACTCATGCAACTCGATAGCAAAACCATAATAAAACACACACAAAAAAATCAACCTGATTACAAAATAGGGAAAGGACCTGAATAGATATTTCTCCACAAAAACATACAAGAGACCAACAGGTACATGAAAAGATGCTCAAATTACTAGCCATTTGGGAAATGCAAATTAAAACCACAATAAGATACCACCTCACACCTCTTAGAATGGCCATCACCAAAAGAGATAAAAGAAATGCTGACATGAATGTGGAGAAAATGGAACCCTTGTGCATTGTTAATGAAATTGTAAATTGGAACCATTATGGAAAACAGTATGGAGGGTTCTCAAAAAATTAAAGATAAAACTACCATATGTATGATCCAGGAATTCCACTTCTCAGACTATAGCCAAAGGAAATGAAAACACTAACTTGAAGAGATATCTGTACCCCCATGCTCATAGCAGCATTATTTCCAATAGCCAAGACATGAGAACAACCTGAGCATCCATTGATGGCTATCTAGATAAATAAGTTGTGGTATATATAAACTAGATTATTATTCAGCCATGAAAAATGAGGAAATCCTCCCCAATGTTTATAGCAGCAATGTCCACAATTGCCAAAATATTGAAAGAGTCCAGATGTTCATCAACAAATGAATGAACAAAGATATGATATATATATATATATATATATATATATATATATATATATCACAGACATATATATAGATATGTATATCACATAGATATATATATACATCACATAGATATACATACACACACACATATACACACAATGGAATATTAATCAGCCATCAAAAAGAATGAGCTTGCCATTTGCTGTGATGTAGATGGAACTAGAGGGTATTATGCTAAGTGAAATAAGTCAGCCAGAGGAAGACAAATACAATATGATTTCACTCATGTAGAATTTAAAAAACAAAACATATGAACATAGGGGAAAGGAAAGAAAAAATAAGGAAAACAGAGAGAAAAGCAAACCATAAGAGACTCTTAACTATAGGGAAGAAACTGAGGTTGCTGGAGGGGAGATGGGTGAGGGGATAGGATAACGGTGATGGGCATTAAGGAGGACACTTGGGTCAGGGTTGGGGCAGGGCAGCGAGAGATCTGGAGAAAGTTGGTCAGACTTCAAGTTATAAGATAAATAAGTACTAGGGATGTAAGGTACTATGTGATGACTGTAGCTAACACTGCTGTACGATATGTAGGAAAGTTGTTAATACAGAAAATCCTAAGAGTACTCATCACAAGGAGAACACTGTTATTCTTTATTTTTCCTTCTGTTTATTGCATCCATATGAGAAAATGGATGTTAGTTGAACCTACTGTAGTAATCGTTTTGTAAATCAAACCATCATGCTGTATGCCTTGAGCTCATACAGTGATATATGTTAACTATTTCTCAATAAAACTGGGAAAAGGGGCACCTGGGTAGCTCAGTGGGTTAAACCTCTGCCTTTGGCCCCGGTCATGATCTCAGGGTCCTGGGATCAAGCCCTGCCTCAGCTCTCTGCTTCCCCCTCTCTCTCTGCTTCCCCCTCTCTCTCTGCCTACCTCTCTGCCTTCTTGTGATTTCTCTCTGTCAAATAAATTAAAAAAATATTTTAAAAAAATAAAACTGGGGAAAAAATCAGTTTGTACATTCATTTATTCAGCCAACATTTAGTGAGTACTGATACATCAACCACTCTTCTAGGGACTGGAGCTCAAACAGTGACCAAAACATGGACATGGAGTGTATGTTCCAATGGAGTCCTTTATGAAGAAGAAAGGGCTCTGCAGTAAGACATCTTCTACTCATTTTTACCCCTCAGGAGATACTTACTGAGGGGTTCACTAATCAAAGAGGCTGCATTTTGCCTAACAACAAACATTCCAAAGATGGCTGGATGGCTGAGGTGGAGAGGATACCAGCCACCAGCCTTTCATTCTTTGGTTCAAAAAATTAGAAGAAATACCCACAAAAAGGCAACTAGAGTTGATTCAAAAGGAAAGAGAAAAGTGTTTCTGAAATAAGCACGGAGATGAAAAGTACAACAGAGGAAATATAGTTAGTTAATATTATAATAATGTTCTTTAGTGATAGGTGTTAACTTACCATGGTATTAGTGCTGAGTCATGTCTGAGACTGTTGAATCAATATGTTGTCCACATGAAACTGACATAATAGTGTATGTTAATTATACTTCAGTTAAAAAAAAAAAAACAGGGATGGCTGATGAGGGAACAGAAGGCTGACAGGACAAAGCAAAAGCTGACACCTTGCAACCTTTCCCCACCCCCATTCCTGAGTGGGACCTATGTGCCATTCTTTAGGACTCGCCCACCTATCTTAAGGTTAGTACCTTGCTAGAGGGAAAAACCTGACAAGCACAAGGTCTCAAGTCCTCCTGTATCTCTCTCATAGGTCATCTTTAGCACATAAAAGTTCTTTTGAAACCTCCCTTTTTCCTTACCTCCTCCAACCCCATCTATTTAACCTGCCACCCCTCACAATCCCAGGCTCTGCCCATGGGTCCTGTCCCTGTGCTTTAATAAACCACCATTTTGCACCAAGGGTGTCTCAAGAATTCTTTCTTGGTCATCGGCTCTGGACTCTACCCCACTGAACCTCACCTACATTCTAAAACCTCAGATGCAGGGACATTCCTGCATGTGAAGCCGAACACCACTAACAGTGTGATGTGGAATGAGTTTCTCAGGCAAGTGAGCAGAGAATGGATGCTGGCTCAAACCCTAGCTCTACCTTACTTAGCTCCTGGTCTGGACAAGTCCCATAGCTTCAGTTCCATAGCTTCAACATCCTCACTTGCAGCATGGAGAGATGGTACTATGCCTGATTCCGTCGGATTTTGTGAGGCTCAAGGCCAACTGCCTAGCTTATGGTGTTAGCTGAACAAACAACAAGGCCTACTGAATTATGGAAGAATGAGAGGGAGCAAATATGGAAGGGAGATGAAAAGGTTTCCAAGGACCAACCTCTATTCTGAATTTTGCCAGAATCAGATCTTGCCCTTCCTCTCCGAAGATAAACATGAATACTGGTTAATTCAGTTTGGGTCTCACGCCCTCTTTTTGTCTTTCCCTGTATAGCAGTGATTCTTGAACTCTGACATACATGAAGCAAACATGGACACTTGTCAAAAAGGATCCAGACTCCTGAATTCAAATTTAAGAAACTCTGATGTTGTAGGTCTAAGACAAGGCCCAGGGATCTACATTTTAAAATGGCACTTCCAGTAATTTTAGTGAGTATTACAGGTGGATTCTATTCTGAAACCTGCAAGAGAACTGCAAATAGAGAGTATCTAAATGAATCCATGACACAGAAGGAGCAATACATCAAACATTAGAAAGCGTAAGCAGAGATTAATGTACAGAGCGTAATAGTAATTATATTTGGGAGAGGCCTGACTCAGGATGACATTTGGAATGAGTAATTTGATGGACTGAGGCCCTGCTATTTTTTAACCTTTCAATAAAACAGCTATCAATTTGGCTCCCTTTATGTGACTCAAAAGCCCAAACATATAAATATTTGGTACTCAGGTGGTAGCCTGGATATCCTCTTTTAATCTTACTGACTCAGACAGATGACCTTAATCGTCTAAGTCTTTACAACAGTTCTAGGCTTAAGTTATTTCTGTAATCAAGTAACTATTCACAAATAACCAATTTCACAAAATTAGCAAGACAGGAAATAAGCAAGAGCAGACTGCCATAAGTAGCACATGTTTCCATGTGGCTAATTGCTGAAGACTAGCTCTTCTCAGAATGTCAATGTAACCAAAGGAATCTATGTAGGGAAAAGGGACAGTAACAATGACAGCAATGAAAACAAAATTTTTAAGTAGAAAGAAAATCTCATAGTTCCAAATAGAGTTCGCCACAGTAGGCCTCTTTAATAGTGATGGGGATATCCATGAAATAAAAGCTTACTGGCAGTGTAATGCCATTTAATCCCAGATTAAGATGTGTTCTAGGAAAATGAAAATTTGTGTCTTCACTTCTCAATTTAACTGAGTAGTGAGAAATCAAATCCTTCAAGATTGTCCTGTCTACACCCATCTCTTGCAGACCTTGTCTTCACCCCATCACAGCATACATACTTCTTCTGCTATACTCCATGGGCTCTTTCCCAAAAAAAAAAAAAAAAAAAAAAAAAAAAAGAAACAAACTTGGAATGGCATTATCATATTGGTATGCTAGACCTATTACCTCGATGGCCCCAAAGGAGCCATGCCTCTTTCAGCGCTTGGGTAGTCCCCTCCCACACAGAGTGTGAACTAACTGATGATTTGGCCATTGAGATAGCAAGCATGAGGGCTGATAAATATTTGCACACTGGGGATTATCTTTTGGAACGTTCGCTTCTAGAAGCCAGCTGCTATATTATAAAGAAATTCGGTCCTGACTACTGACCGATGAGAAGACCAAGTAGAGTGAGGTTCTGGAGAATATCTTGGACATTCCATCCCCAAAGTGAGCTCCCAGCTAAGTGCAACCACTGGAGTGACCTCATTTCCATGACAAGGAGAAACAAAAGAATGCTCAGCTGAGCCAGTCAACCCACAGAACTGTGAGAAATAAAAAATAATGAACATGTTAAGCCATTGGTTTCGGGGACTGTTCTGTAGCAACAAAAAATTAGCGCAGAAATTGGTGCCTAAAAGTAGGGGGCTATTATAACAAAAACCTTAAGTATATGACATTGGATTTCTTTACACCTAGGAATTTGTTTTTACTGAGGTACAGGTAGGTTAACAGATGAGGAGAGGAGAAGATTGCCAATCAAAAGGCACTTATAGTTAGCTCTCAAGAGGAAGAGGCATGTGAGGCCACAGGGAAAGAACCAGGGTCTGTCAGGAAACAGGAGTAAAGGAATAGCATGGGTAAGAGCCTTTATTGCAGTTTTCATGGGAAAGAATGGGCAAGGTGGAGAATCAAGGTAAGCCGATTTAGGATTGGTTAGTTTGAATAATTTCGGCAGGCTCTGGGAATACAGATTGAGTTGTATGATACCTGCCCCTGGAGTGATTAGGGCAGGAGCTAATGTGTGAGAGCTTGGCAAAGTGGGTAGTTGGTGGTATGGGCTCTGGATTACTTTGGCATATGTGAAGGGTAGTCATTCGCTATCTCTAGGAAATAGCTAACCAGGGGAGGGACAGTCTCTCCTGGGTCAGCAAGGCCCCAAGATCCTTCAAAGCATCATGAAATACAAAAACTAAAAAACATGCTTAACACAGAATTTAGGACTGCATGGAAGATAGAAAAATGAGAAGACTGCGGATGGATCCTGAAAGAACTAAACTTTCTGTCAAAGGCTGGAGAAAAAGGGACCAATGTTACGTATTGGTAGAGGAATGAAGGAAATTTTTACCTGTCGTTGTTACAGGATTTCTTTTCCTTCAGTGTCCTCTGCTCTTGGTCATGCTGTCTCAAAAGAGTGAAGAGGTAGAGGGTGCCTGGTTGGCTCAGTCAGTTAAGCATCTGCCTTCCATGATCCTAGGCTCCTGGGATGGGTCCTCTGGTAGCATCAGGTTCCCTGTTCGGTGGGGAGCCTGCTTCTCCAGTTCCTGCTGCTTGTGCACTCCAGCGCTTTCTTTCTCTGTCAGGTATATAATAATAATAATCTCTAAAAAAAAAAAAAAAAGAAGAAGAGGAAGTAGACCAAAGGGTGGTGGGCAGCAGAGCTAAGTTTTTTGAGTGATACTGAGTGATAGTACAAAGCTCCCCAAGAGGCATGGGACCCAGGACGGTTGCTGATTTGGTGTTTATATCTAGGGGTTTTTATGGGCTTCTTAGTGGACTGTTTTAATTTGATTAATCCCCCACGTGCCTGTCAGCCAATCAGGTTTTTTCAACTACCTATCACATGGGAAAGGGTGGAGGGCCCCTTCTAGAGCAGTGTGAAATCCTTGTAAGTGTGGTTTCCTCTTAGGATGGGGCCCTTGTCCCAGCCTGCCTGCCTTTCAACTATCCTTTGTTAGTGGTAACTTAGAAGATAGAAAAATTATATACCTAATAAAGTTGAGAATTTAGCTAAGAATTTGTCTAAATTTAGGTGGAATACTGAATATGCCAGTTGGTGCTTTAAGTCACCTACGGTAAGATATTGCAAGAGAGGGGCACCTGGGTGCCTAAGTGGGTTAAGCCTCTGCTCAGGTCATGGTCTCACGGTCCAGTCCTCGGATAGAGTCCTGCATCGGACTCTCTGCTCAACAGGGAGCCTGCTTCCCCCTCTCCCTCTGCCAGTCTCTCTGCCTCCTTGTGATCTCTCTCATTCTCAATTAAGTAATAAATAAAAATCTTGTAAAAAGATATTGCAAAAGAATTAGAAGCTTAAGATAGTACTATTCAGTTTTCAAGCAGAACATAGAGAAAATATTTCCAACTCAGGACTTTTTGAATGAGACAAGATAGCTGTTTCTCATTTTCAGTCTTTCGAGTGGGTAAAACATCTTAACATAAGAATTTTCCGCAGGGAAAAAGATCAACCCCAAGATGCTATCAGTCTAGAGGCCTGAGGGCAAATAGAGAATCAGGGTTGCAGCTTTTTGATCCCTTGTCTAGGCCTTTGAAAGATTTAAGGCAATGCTTCATAGATCCTCTCACATGAACAAAATCACTTCTTCTGAGAATCTTAAGGGCATTTTACCACAAAACCTGTATTCTGAGCTCAAATTGGGGAGACCTCTGGCACGTTATCTGTGGGTGTGGGCTTTTGCCTAATGGAATGGATTTTAAAACTGGATATCTACAAGTCCACGGCATTTTTTAAAAGAGTTGTATCAGCTTGGACTCAAAGGAATAAGTCAAAATGAAAAGATGTCTGGGCCCCCAACTTCTCAGGAAGCCATCTGAGAGCACCACTTAGCAGTAGGCATAGACATTATTCATAGAAAGGAAGACCATCTCCGAAAGTGGAACCAATAATCAAGAAGATCAAAAAATGGAGGGGAGCAATGGATTAAGGAACCAGTTCTCGGGATCACAACAAACATTCTGTTCCCCCAAGTAACATGTGTCCCAGTAGATTACAAAATTGCTATGGAGCAATAAACATACACCTTCTGCCTCCTCCCCCTGCAGTCATTTTTGGAAAGGGAATATCCATTGAGTTTATCCTTTCCTATTTTCACAATTGAATGTATGAGGACATTCTAGGGACCACATCTTCATGTAAAACAGATTTCTATGACAAAGTGCTTGACCCCGGGCCTGAACCTGATGCTGAAGTGGAATGGTATTATTTGGGTCTGAGAAGAAACTGAATGTACTTTGAATGTAGGAGACAAGCATCATTGAGGGTTAGAGGGCAGACTCTGGTGTTCTTTCCCATTGGTTGCCCAATGATGGATGCTTCAGGGTATTCCTACCCCTGTGTAGCCCTGTTCCACGTCAGGCCTGGGACTGACCCTGTGACTTGTGTTGGCAAATGAGAATTTCACAAAGTGATACAAGCTGAGGCGTGATAAGCACCCGTAATCTGGAGCTTGACCTCTTGGTGCTCTAGTCTAGTCAGACTAGACTGCTGAATAATGAGAAACTGTATGGAGAGAAGTTCTGGAGGATGAGGAGCTATTTGGGATGTTCCATCTCTAGTTGAACTACCTGTGAGTTCCAGCCAAATATGTGACCTCACTCATACCCCATGGAATAGAAAAACTTCCCTCCTCAGTCAGGGCAGTGACTCAACTCACAGGATCACAAGAAATGATAAATCACTGTTGTTTTAAGTCAAGGGATGGCAAACTACAACCTGAGAGCTAAATTCAGCCCACTGCCTGTTTATAAATAAAGTTTTATTGAGAAACAGTTATACCCATTTGTTTACATATCATCTGTGGCTGCCTTCGCATGACACTGGCAGAGACCACATGACTCATAAAGCTGAAATGTTTACTATACAGCCTTCACAGAAAATTTTGCTGATCCCTGTGTTAAGCCACTAACTTCAGCAGTGGTTTATTATGTAATAGGACATTAATGAAACAGGGGTTTCATTCAATGGAAGTAGAGAAATGTCTAAGTTTTTACTAAAAGTAAGTATATGTTACAAAGAAGTAGAAAAGAGGAAGAAAAGCAAGGAGAGAAGAGAGGACAAAATGCCTAGAAAGGAAGATGAGTTATAGGAAAGAGATTTAATAAAAAACAAACAAACAAACAAACAAACAAAAAACAGGGAGAAGAAAGAGAAACGGAGAACAAGCTTCCTGTGGAGTGGATGTTAAAGACAAGAGTAATATTTGAACCTTGAAAATTTTTGGTTATAATCTAGGAAGTCATGTTTTTGTTTTGTAGATGGTCATTATTTATATTATAACTAGTGAAAGCATCAGTGTGGGTGGTTAGCACAATATTCATTATACCTTAATCTGTACCTCAGAATTATGATTTTTATTAAGTGTACAATATGCTAAATTAAACTGCTAAGGAATGACTCCTGACCAACTTCAGCAAGAAATGGTGATGTGTCCTAACCCCTTCAGGGTGCTGTAACAGAACGCCATAAACTGGGTAGCTTATAAACAACAAGAATTTGCTTCTCACAGTTCTGGAGGCTAAGAAGTCTCAAGATTAAGGCATCAACTGATTTAGCGTCTGATGAGAGCCCTTTTTCTGGCTTATAGAAGACGCCCTATGGCTATAACTTCCCAGTGGCAAAAGGGCAAGGAGTTTCTCAGCTCCTTGTATAAGGATGCTGATTCTGTGCATGAGGGCCCTCATGACCCAGTTACCTCCCAAAGGCTCCCCCTCCTGATACCATCACATTGGCATTAGGTTTTTCAATACACAATAGTTCCCCCACATCCCAAGGGAGTATGTTCCAAGACTCCCAGTGGATAGTACCGGACCCCAAATATGCACATGTTCCCCGACTTCAAATGGGTGAACTTACGATTTTTCAACTTTGCAATGGAAAAGCAATACATGTTCAGTACAAACTGTACTTCATATTTTGAGTTTTCACCTTTTCTCAGACTAGCAATATGTGGTAGGATGCTCTTTTGTGATGTTGGGCAGTAGCAGCGAGCCACAGCTCCCAGTCAACCAGGCAATCATGAGGGTAAAGTATATGCTTACTGTTTGTACTACAACCATTCTGATTTTTACTTCCAATAGCATATTCAATAAATTATGTGAGAAATTCAACTCTTCATTAGAAAACAGGCTTTGTGTGAGGTGATTTGCCCAACTGTAAGCTACTGGAAGTGTTCTGAGCACATTTAGTGTAGACCAGACTAAGATATGATGTTGAATAGCTTAGGTGTATTAAATGTATTATCAATTTATGATATTTCCCCCTTACAAAGGGTTCATTAAGATGTTACCCCATCATAAGTCAAGGAAGATCTGTATTATGCCTTTTCCTATATATACATACCTAGGATAAAGCTTAATTTAACTGTGCCTTAATTAGGCACAGTAAGAGATTAATAACTAATAATAAAATGGAACACTTAAAACAATATACTGTAATAAAAGTTACATGAGTGTGGTCTCTCTCCCTTTTCCTCTCTCTCTCTCAGTATCTTATTGTGCTATATTTACCTTTCTTCTTCTTGTGATAGATGTGAGATGATAAGATGCCTACATGCTCAGATGTAGTGAGGCGAATGATGTAGGGGTTGTGACGTAGCTTTAGATCACTACTGACCTTCCGATAGTAGGATCATCTGCTTCCCAACCATGCTTGACCACAGGCAACTGAAACCACAGAAAGGGAATCTGTGAATTGTTATTGTTAGACTACTGTATGAAATCTGAGGTGGCACATTCAATCAGTACTATCATGTGACTCAGGTCTGCTCAGTGACATATAAGAAGAAATCACTGGTAGGGACTTTATGGAAAGCTTTTTAGAAGGACAGACCACTGGCTTTTTGCCTCCTTTTGCCCTTTGCTTTTGTCATTTCACTCATTCTACCTGGAACACAAATGTGATCTGTGTAATTATAACTATGATCTTGTAACCACAAAGATGATGCCCTGAGCCATGGTTGATAAAGCAGAAAGACAGAATGAGCCTTGGCCCCAAAGAGCACCTTTGAATTGCCAAATCAGCCCTGGATTACATATATCTTATATATTTTGTTATGTGAGAACAGCAAATCACTTCTTTGTTTATGCCATTATTTTCCAGTTTTCTTTTATTTACAGCACCAATAAATCATAACTAAATATGGACAAAGATGTAGGTGAAGAGCCCAGCTATAACATGAGAGCAGCTCTCTTCTTTTGAGCTAGAATTTAGTGTTGATTAAGCAGCCCCTTCTTTTATCATTTTGTAAATGATGAAGAATAAATGTATTTGGCTATTTTGACTTGTTCAAAGTGACATAATAGAAATTAAAATTAATTACTGGCCAAATTATATTAGGCTATGCAAACTAGTGCATCATAAATTTCCCTTCAACTGCACATTCCTTTTAACCCACAAATAATGCAGATAGATTTTTTTTTTTTTTTTAAGTTTTAGTATGGAAACATCTGCAAAACCATTAAAACAAAACCCCTGTGCCTGCTTTTTTGTCTTTTGGGTTTTGTTTTTAGCTTTTGAATTGACTGACTGAATTCTGCAAGGACCTTCAAACTAATCTTCCCCTCTGGAGTATTCTTCCTGATACCAGCCAGTTCTTTAATTTTCTGACACCAACTTGGTGTTCAGCAATTGAACTCAGTTATGACATTAACTTTAGTGAGCTAGCCCAGGCTCCATAGGTTACAAGCTCAGTCCCTAAGACTGCTCCTACACCACACACCAGTCCTGTACCACTGGCACCTCTGACCATGACTGCCTCTTCCAGCTCAACAATGTATTAGAATGGCTCACAAAACTCAGGAAAGCACTTTAGATATGTTTACCAATTTATTACCAAGGGCAAAACTCAGAACACCCAAATGGAAGAGATGTATAACAAGGTGTGGGGAGCAGGGGCACAGAGTATCCCTGCCCTTTCTGGGTATGCCACCCTCCCTGCAAGAAGAGGAGTTCAGCAACCCAGAAGCTCTCTGGACCTTACTGTTCAAAAGTTTTTATAATCCAATCTCCTGTCCCCAAAAAATGGAGGGGTGGGCTGGAAGTTCCCATCCTCTCATCACAGTTGAGTCTGTCTGGTGACCAGCCCCTCATCCCTGAGGCCATCTAAGGGCCCCACCCTAAACCACCTCATTAGCATAAACTCAAAGGTGATTAAAATGAACTTCTTAGGAATAACAACAACAACAGCAACAAAAACCCTTTATTACTCAGGAAAAGCCAAAGTTTTTAGGAGCTCTGTGACAAAAACTGGGGACAAAAACCATCTATATTTCTTATTATATTATATCCTCCATTCCTTTGTCTTCCTCTACTTACCATAACAGTGACATATGCAGAAATTCTGTATTTTCCCAAGCAGTTAATGAAATGAATATAAATTTTGGGTGCCTGGGTGGCTCAGCTGGTTAAGCGTCTGCCTTCAGCTCAGGTCATGAACTCAGGATCCTGGCACTGAGTCCCACTTCGGGCTCTCTGCTCAGAAGGGAGTCTGCTTCTCCCTCTGAACCATTCTTTCTCAAATAATAAATAAAAATATTCTAAAAAAAGAAATGAGTATGAACTTCATAAAGTCTTTAACTCTTAACACCTGTTAAAGCAAGCAAGGTAGCCAGATGTTTAAATTCCTCAGGTAATCCTTAAGTATTAGTTGATGTAAGTGCATCTACTCCATCTGACCTTTTCCACCACAAGCTCTCCATAAAGTCCAGGTTTTCCCAAGACATATGGAAATAATTTTGTATGGAAGAAAGTGTAAAGGCCCTTACCCTGGGTCAATCTACTCAGGCAGATGGATTCCCTGAAAGATGGATCATGTATTTGTAAAGAGTAAAACTTCCTTCCTCTTCAGCTTGTCAAACCTTTCAGAGTCTTTGACATCTCTGAATAGCCCAATTCAGCACCGTCAAAAAAATGGTATTTCTATCTGAGATGGAGATAGACAGCTCTTTAGATTATGGAGATGACTATGGTCATACAGACTAAGGATAGGAGGAAATCCATATGGGGAACAAAGGTTTGTGTTGGCTATTCTAACTGAAGTTCTACTGTATAGATGGGACAACCTTGGAAGTCTGGAACTTTGACAATAAAAGGCCTGCATGTGATGGGGGAAACAAAGGCAAAAGAAAAATTAAATTTCCTTACTACTTACAGCCCATTGCAAGTCCTTTAAAAAGGCAGAGTGACATTCCTTGAGGAACTCAGCTGCCTCAATGTTAATACTTGTTATCAGCAAGACCCCCAGAATCCTGTGAATCTGCTTGAATATATAAAAGTTCATTTATATCAGAATTGGATATAAATGGAAACTTCATTTACCTCTACCCCCAAGATACATGTTGGCAATCACCACCCAAGTATATGACACACTGATATCATCTGAAAGGTTTCATGACTGAGTTTTTACTTAAAAGTAATAAATGACATTTTCCCAACAATGGCTGGCCCCCTCAAGGTCCTGGAAAACTTGTTTCCAAAACAAGGTTTGGAGACTTGTGCTTTCCCTAATCCCCTCCCAACATGAAAGTATATAATGGGCCACTCATGACCTCAGTGCAGCTCTTCCTGCCCACGGGTCCCGCCCTCTTGCTTAGATAAAACCACCTCTCTGCACCAAAGATGTCTCAAGAATTCTTTCTTGGCTGTTGGCTGTGAACCCCAACATCTTTCCTATCTCACAGGGACCACGGAATTTATTAAATCTACTCCAGGGAAGTTGCCCAGACCATGGATAGTTGCTGTCTGAAGTGCTTTCTTAGCTCCCACTTCCAGAGCCCACCCATAGGCCTGAGTGCTTTGCCTAGAAATTTGTTTCTCTGACTTCAAATACCCCCAAATAGCAGCTGCCTCCTCTGACCCTTATCACACCCTCACCTGCCCACCATTCATCCTTGTAATCAGTTCTCTGCTCCAATTGGTTAGACCTGACCTCACCTGACCTCAACTACCATCTGTTCTTAGAGCAGAGCCTGAGGCACATATAGGCTGTATCCCTAATCCAGTTATTGCAGTGAGTCCCCCACGGCTACCATTTAACCACGGTAACTGCCTTCCCCCAAAAAAGGCATCCACACATATGCATGCATGTGGATGTGTGCACACAGCATACACACCTAAAAACACAAAGAGCCCAACACTCAAACTAATTATCAGATGGTTACAAAGCTAATTCCTGGAAAACGGAGACAATTCTGATCCTTTTCGCCTTTTTTTTTTTAAAGCTATATTTTTACTATAAAACTTCCTCTTCAGTCCAAAAATTTTTTTTCAGGAAATAAAGTCTTCACAGAATTGTTTTCTGTGCCTACATGTACCAAGGCATTTAGGCAATTCTAATAATTTCATTAAAATAAGGAAATCACTAAAGAAAACAGTTAGTCTGCTTTTCCCCCCAAACACACACCAAAAAACAAAACCAAACCAAACAGAACAACTATTAGTTTACCAAATATTCAGCTTCCGTTTGATTAACTATTGGGTAGACCAGCCTAGAAAAGAGAAGGAGTCCAAAGCAATGGCAAAACTTAGTAGAAGCTGACCACTATAGGAACACAGGAAAATTAAAGCTGGACATACGGTTAAGTATAAACCCAGAGGGAAAAAAATAGATCAATCTATTTGCAAGATACAACCTTAATATGTCTAGAATAAATGGTCTAAGTATTTGGACAAGGATTATAGCTCATTTAAAAACTACACAGGCAGATATATGTGTAAACAAATAAATATCCAGGCAAAAGCTTAAAAAACATATGTATGTATTATATTTGGCTTATATATAAAATATAATTTATAGCACTGTTCTGTTTGAGTGAATGCTTCCAAAGAGAAACAAAGTTAATTAGAAACCTCATACATACATGTAGCAACAAAAAATGGAATACACACAGAAAGACATTTTCTAATAAGGCATAATAAGTAAGTAGGCATATAAAAGGAATGATGACTTTAAAAGATGAAGTATGATTGCTTTAAAACTCTGTCCACAAACAAGATAAATTGAAGAAAGTAAAGTAGACAGAAAATAATGGCAAAGAGCAAGCTGGAGATAAACACTTGGGAGAGTGAGTCTTCCTAAGTAATCAGAATGAAGGAAATGCATCTGGACCACAAAAGGCACAAAAACCAGGAGCCAGCATATGCTTGGCAATCTTGTCTGTGTAGCTTTACTAAGCTGATCAAAATACTGCCAATTTGTTTTGTTTTGTTTTCTGCCATCATAATGGATAGTTACTGAGCAATTGATTGTATCATTGTGCAGTTGGTTGGCTTTGGTCATTAAGATGGATGAAATGATTGGACCAAGTGTTTCATGGTCTGGTGATCTTGGTCACCTTAATGACCCAGTTGTATTGACTGCAGAATCCTGACCGCCATGCATTCTCTCCATCTTCCACGGACATATTTTGATAATACCTATTACTCTCCTTACAGCTATTTCCTTGCTGTCTCTCCTTTTTAAAAGTCTCAGAGAACTAAGGTGCTGCTAAAGAAGATCTAAAATTAACAGAAACCAACGATGTAACTATATTAAGAATCACAAATCTGTAAACACACTGTAGATAATGAATTCATGAACACCACCTACTACCAAGATGTTGTTTTTTTTTTTTTTAAACGGCAAGATAAACTTTACCTATGGAAATACTAAATTGAGATTTGTAGATCCCGACATGCCTTCTTTTTCCCCCACCCCAAAATAATTTTAGGTAAACGATAAGTGTAAATTGGATTCTAGCAACTTCCGGGTGTCGCAATCTGGTCTCCTGCAAACCCACAGGCTTGGTCCCGCCTCCTATCCTAAGCCAGTGATTGGCCGAGAGGCTGGTGAGACTGAATTACATCCTAACCCTAGACCTGAGGTCTGAAAATTCAGCTGTGTTTGTTGGGCTTTCTTAATGCCTTACAAGCATCTTTTACAGTCTTTCAGAACCACTGTACTGAAGCTCTGGGCGAGCCAGTCCTGGGTGCGCGAATCGCCAATGTCAGGAGACTGGTCCCTGCCATGTACTCTTACTTCTGCCTCTAACACGGTTTACAGCCCATCATCCTGGGACTGTCATCCCCTCTCCCTGTGACCGGAGCCACACTCCAAACTGCAGTACATCTGGCTAGGGCCTGGGGCCCACCTGGCACCTGTCAGCCCTCCACTCCAGGAACTGGAGCCTCGCCCAAACACAGCCTTCTGGCAGGGATTCTGCAACATATGGGCACAACTCCCAGAATCATGACTGCCACCTGCCTAGCTCCCAAGGGCTCACCCACTGCTGTGCCCTGTCTTACCAGATTGAACCTTGTGCCCAAGATCGCTTAAACCATTCCTCAGCCTGTGCCATACTTTTCAGCTGGGCTTGGTCCTTGTCCTTTCTGGGACTAATAATGCAGCCCATTTCCTTGGCTCCTGTTCCACTGACCCAGGGTTTCTGTTATCTCAAATGTTTCTCATGCAAAACCCACGCACACCCCAATCGAATGGAGAAAACATTACACTGAAGACCAGAACACCAGGGTTTCTAGCATTGTCTCAAACACTAAATTCTCATTTTGACTTTCTCGGTCTCAGTTATCTGACCTATACAATGAAAAATGTTGGAAGCTCTTTTTAGTCCTGGTGTTCTTTAACTTTATGAAAAGGCTTAAGATTTGGTTTAAATATGTGAGGAAATTATAAAATGTGTATGTGTACAGTTGGTGAGAAATGTTTTCATTAAGATGACTCAAAGGTTAATATTATACAGTCTGATTTGTTGGTTTTTTTTTTAAACATTTTTATTTGTTTGTGTTTATTTTTTGAGAGAGAGTGAGAGCAAGAGAGATCACAGAGAGAAAGGGAGAAATAGACTCCCTGCTGAGCAAGGAGCTCTATGCCAGTCTCTATCCTGGGACCCTGAGATCATGACCCAAGCTGAAGTCAGATGCTTAACCAACTGAATCACCCAACCAACCCTGATTGGGTTTTATTTAGTATTATATTCATGATCTAGAAAAGGAAGCAAGCAGAACTCCAGTAAAATTGGCAAATTATATTAAATTTTGAGTTATTTATCAGCACTGGTAAAGAAGACAAAACAGTGTAAGTGGACCTAAAGAGATTAGAAAGATGATTAGAAAAAATGAGATTTTTGCCTACTAAAATGCCAGTGACCAGGGCATGTGGGTGGCTCAGTTGGTTAAGCCTCTGACTCTTGGTTTCAGCTGAGGTCCTGATCTCCAGGCCCTGGGATGGAGGCCCATGTAAGCATGCTCAGTGGAGAGTCTGCTTGGGATTCTCTATTTTTCCCTCTGCTCCTCAACCTGCCCTTTCTCTCTCTCTCTCTCAAATAAACAAAATCTTTTAAAAAATGCCAATGATCGGGGCGCCTGGATCGCTCAGTGGGTTAAAGCCTCTGCCTTCTGCTCAGGTCATGATCCCAGAGTCCTGGGATTGAGCCCCACATCATGTTCTCCGCTCTGCGGGGAGTCTGCTTCTCCCCCCACTCTCTCTCTGACTGCCTCTCTGCCTACTTGTGATTTCTGTCTGTCAAATAAACAAGTAAAAATCATTTTTTAAAAAATGCCAATGATCAGAAGAAGAAGTAAGGAGAGAAAAATTGTTCAAACCTGATATTGTGCAGGTGGGAAAGGCAACAGAAACATTGTCAAACTATCCAGAGACAAGTTCAGTATAATTTTTGAATTAAGAAAACAATGGAGTAATGTAAGGTAAAAGCCAATACATATTGGGAAACAGAACAGCTATCAGACAGTCACATCTGATCTTAACCCCCAAGGCAGACAAGAGTTGATTTTCAGCCCTATTTTCCCTTATTTTTCTTTCATTGTGGAGGCTAAAAAAAAAAGTAAAATAGTTACTTTTCCAATCTCCCTGATGTTCAGAAGTGGTCATTCAACTCAGAACTGTCCAGTACAATATAGGGCAAAAATGTGCCTGAAGGATTCTGCAAAAGTTGTTACTTTGTTACAAAAGGGGCCAATATTGGTTCTGTTTCCTCCCTGTTCCTGTCTGGAAAGTATCCATAATACCAGGAGCTGCAGCAGCCATTTCATTGTCAGAGGCAACATACGTGGGATTGATAAACAAATGAACAAAATAGTTCAAGATATAAGAACAAAGAAAATAAAAGAACCTGGGTCCCTAATGATTCCATCCATAAGATGAACGAATGCAATCACCTACCACCATATTTCTTGTTATAAAATACAGAAATGGATTTAGTTAATTACTTACAGGTCTAAAATAGCTCTTTTGTCCCTGGTTTTGTATCAGCACACACACCAAACACACACACACACACACACACACACACACACACAAACACACTTCAAAAGCTTCTACCCAACAGTGAAGACTTTTATGTAAATGGCAGTTTTATCTATAGTACCATTTCTGGAGCAGGAGAGTTGAACCTGGATAATTTTTTTAGGTCTGTTTTCAAAAATTAAAAAGGGAGAGAAAAGAAAGTTATCTAACAAGTTAAGGACTTTAATATTGGTACATTTATCTAGAGTGGAATATTGAAATTCTGGGTTGAGAACATAAATGAAAGAGTACTGATCCCAAAGAGCCAGGATCTATTCATCAAGAGTAACTCGTGTTATTTTTCATGTATCTTTCTTTGATTGAGTATGAAATATTAAGTAAGGAAAAGTTATCCATTCAATGAAAATATACTGAGTTACCTAAGATATGGTGGGCGTGTGCTAAGAACTGGAGATGCAAAGATAAATAGAATTCAATTTCTTCCTTTAAGAAATGTGTTAGTTTCTTAACTTCCATGTAACAGTGAAGATAGGCAGGTAAGTAGATACTATCAATAATGTATGGTAAGTGCTTGACAGGGGCCGGTACAAGAAAGAATAGTAACATAAGAAATGGTGGCATGAGGAATGTCATCATGATTCATGGAGAGAGATTATTTTAGCTGTTTTTTGGAAGAATGAGAATTTCATCACTCAACATGGGGGAAATTATTCTGTGAATCAAAGTCAGTATGTGTAAAGGCACAGAGATAATTAAGGCATAGACCTCTTTGGAAAATGCAGTAAATTTGGCGTTCAGGGATGGCTCTGGAGAGGTAGATAGGCAGATCACCTGCTGGGGAGGCATTTGGACTTTCTCCTGCAGTTAACTGGGAGTTAAAGCAGGATATTACATAAAGGAGGTCCATGATCCGGTGTGGTTGTTTTAGAACAATGACTCTGGCTCTGGGTAGAGGATAGATTAAAGAAGTGAGCGATTACAGGCAGGGAAGTAATTAGAAACCTATCACACAAAAATCAGACAAGAAAGGAGGACCTGAAGAATTGATACCTCGAGGGTTTCCTGACCTACTGACTGACTGTTGTGAGGGGGAAGCAAGCACACTATTGGCCTGGGCGAGTGAGTGAGCGGCAGTCCTATAAACCAGAATAGAGATTCCAGGAGGAGGTACATATTTTGGTGAGAGGACGCGGGAGGAAGATAAGATGTTCATTTTGGGAGAGTGAATCATGCATATGGAGATCTGTATTTGAAGCAGAATTCCAACGAGGTTTGGGCTGAAAATACAGACTTGGGAGTCACGCAGAAAGAGGTGGTGGTGGTGGAGGAAGCTGTGGGCAGTGCTGAGAAGGCCCAGGCAAGTGGTGATTGAGGAAGAGCGATCTGACAAGAAGAAAGAGGAGGCATCCAGAGCTGGAGGAGGAAAATTAGGAGAATGAGTGTCAGTGAAACAAAGATAAAAGGAAATTAAATGAAAAAAATAAAAAATAAAAAGCTACAAGGAGTGGTTAGTCTTGAAGCTGCAGAGAAGCCTTGTAAGGTAAGGAATGAAAAGGTGTGTGTGTGTGTGTGTGTGTGTGTGTGTGTGTGTGTGAAAGAGAGAGAGAGAGGGAGGGAGAGAGAGAGAAAGTGATGGCAACTACGGGGACCTAATTAGAGCCAATGGATTGGGGGAACACAAAGGCAAATCACCAATAAATGAGAAGGGAAGAGGAGGTGAAGAGGTAAAGATGGTGGGCAGAATATGATGCAGGGCTAGAGGTAAAGGACATTTTATTTTTGAAGGAATGGAAGAAGCTAGAATCTTTTAAAAGATGAGGCTTGGAGATTCAGGGGGGTTGCGATAAGAGAGGGAATAGGAGAACCAAGATCTTGAGGAATTTTGAGAAGAGACTATTCCAGATATGCAGGGGAAACTTCCACCTCCACTTTGCCAGGTTCAGATTAAGTCTGAAGGTGGCAACGCAGCAAATGAGTGAAGTCTCACCTGAATGCATTCACTTTCCAAGTGGAACAAGGTCATAGTATCGGTCATGCTGAGAATAGAGGGGCAAGATGGAATAGTAAGCCCAAGAAAAGTGAGAAAAATGGAAATCTGCAATATTCCGAATGGGAAACGAAAGCAGAGGAGAGAAACAAAGATTTTTCCGGCACTGTTTATATGCTATGTTCACATGTTAGGGGGGTGGAGGTGGAAGAGAGGCAGATTGAATAGACAAAAAGGAGGCATAATTGATGACTCCTGGAGAAAAGTGCTCAGCTTTACATACGGGGAGGGTAATCTTTTCCTCTGACATGAGAAGGAAGAAAGTGAAGGTTTCTGGACAAAGTCATGCACTCTGTAAATAATCTCTTGAGAGTCTTACGAACAAGGTGGAGAAATTTGGACTGGATGCAAAGGCTATTAAGTAGACAAATATCTCATTGAATCAATGCTGATTAATGGTTTGATGCCTGTGTTTAGGAAGAATTCTATTTGCATGGCCAAGGATTCTGTCCTTGGCCCTGTCCTGTCAAGCTTTTTTTTTTTTTTTTTAAATTCAGTGCCTTGGATGAGACACATAAAGCTTGCTCATCAAATATGTGGATGACATGAAGCCAGAAGGGATAAAGATGACAGAAATATGGGATGACAGAATTAGGATCTAAAGAGTTATTGGCAGGGTGAAATAATTGGTTGAATCTAATAAGACAAAAATAAATAAAAATACATATGCAATATTGTACCCAGATGAAAAAATAAAACAAAAATCAACAATGGAACTAGACAGTTTCAGGAAGGTGTACGAGGTACTTAGTTAAGCAAGGTCACACATAAACAAATGTTTCAAAATGTCATTTGGAGTAAAATAAGTGATATGATATATGACCATATGAACTTTTGCAAACTAATTGTTGAATTTTCAGGAATTTTGCAAGCTAGTTGTTAAACACAGTCACTATTAAAAATTAAACTACACAAATTTAAAATTAAGTAAATTATATTAAAAACAAATTAATAAATACTCAAAATGTATCATTTGGTTTGGTTTGTTTTTACTACTTACTGTCTAAACTGTGCAGATTATTTCTATTGTATCTATTTGCTGGGAACACTATATAATGCTGTTTTGCTGTGCATGTCTTCCCAGCTCTACAATCAGTGATGACACATTTGTAGCTTGAAATAGGACATGGTGAGAATATTTACACCATTGAAATGGGCAAAAGCTACAAATCATGTCTGCCTTACTCCTAACCCCTTGAGATCCAGTTGTTAAACATTTACCAGCACACTCCTGAACAGGCTCACAATTTAATGGTATGGTGGTGGGACACACATACACACAGATCTTACAGGTCTGTGATGTATTGATTGATATTGAACATCTAAAATTACGGCATTGATTTATTCCTTTCTCACTTCAAGGGTAATTATTAAGTAGGGATGCTACATTTTAAGGACTGTTGATAAATTATAGTATGTTAAAAGGAGGTAGGAGAAAGCCAGAATGAAAGGACTCAAAATCTTGTTAAATGAAAAATAGCTCAAGAGATGCTTGGTATGCAAAAGTCAGCGAGTATGGATGAGCTATATTTAAACACTTGCTGAAATAGTATGTGAAAGAGATATTACCCTAAGTGGCCTCAAGGTTTACAAACAGAACTAAAGGTGGGAAACAAATATCAATTTCTATAGGAACAAATAAGGACAATGAATAGGGACAACAAATATCCCAAGCATTCTCAAAAGTTAAAAAAATGAAAAGCTTTGGAAGTAACATACTTTGCTTCAAGCTCAGCGTGTTTTAACATTTGGTAACATCAAACAAGGACCTGGGCCAGATGACCTTATAGGTATCATCCAACCTTCTGGAATCTTTGAAGTTCAGGAACATTTAATGCAAATGACTAAAGATATGCCCAGTCTAGTTTCTGTGAAACCAATTACTTGAAGACTTATTAAGAGGGGTCCCATATCCTCATTTTCCTTCAGACCGTTAAACACATCCATTCAATGAAGGCCTCCAGAAGACATCAATATACTAAAATGAGGGGAAAAGACTCCTTTAGGAGTGAGGATGAGATATTAGGAGTGGGGATGACAAAACCTGAATGAGAAACTCCCTCATCTTAAAAAATTAAATAAAACTTGAGTCACTAGTTAGTTACAGGGACATAGACAAGATGACATTTTTGAGCTCCCATTTCAGTACCTCAAACCTTTCAATGCTGTGCAGTCTACATTAATGGATTAAAATACATGAAAACTAATATGAATATAATATCACTTTCTAGTAGTAAACGTCTTTATGTTGGTCAAAGAGACTATGGTGTGGACTGAAGTGTAGTGCAATTATAGATGATCTGGGAGAAATAGTACATGCTAATTTTGCCTGGGAAAATCAGAGAGGTGTATTTCAAACAGCAGAGAATCTTAAAACTTGAATGGTGGAATTTTTTTGTTGAATTTTAGAGAAGTTGGAGGCTTTGAGATGAAGGAAAGAATAGAGACTTGGAAATAGAAAGCCAAATAATCAGCAGAGCAATTTTGGAGGAGCTAACAGGTACTAGAGGGGATTTAAAGGAATACCAGATGAAAATTGTTGGAAATAAATATCCCAGAGCCTTAAGGACAGAGAATGGGGAAATCTATTCAAGAAAATTCCGAGGACAGAGTACATTAGCCCCTCTAAGTATGTTTTGGATGGATTCACTAAGAATAATTTTAATGTAAGGAAGAGTAGATTTGGATTTCAGACAGAAAAAGAGCAAAGTTGTGTAAGCACAAAAAGCTCAGTTCTAGACTTGGCAGAATCATGGACAGGGGAAAGGGAACAGTAGAAAAATAAAACAAGGGATTGTATTATAGGATGAGCTGCCCTGTTTGAATGAAGGTTGAAATTAATAATGTTTAAGTGAAATCTATCAATACTTCAAGTCAATGTGAGCAAATTAAATAATATGAAGCCATATATCTGAAATTTCTCTTACTGTCCAACCACACGTTGTAGACTATACAACACCTTCCAAAGCCTATAGTCTATCAAAAATAGTAAAAGAGGTATCAGGAGACATGGGAGAGGATGAAAGGTGATGAATTTAGGGGTATAGTCTTTGGAGGACACCTCTCTGACTCCCCAACAGAGTGGCAGTTAACATTTAATGGAACGCAAATGGGGAGCCTCATGTTCGGACCCCACCAAGAGGGCTGCCTTTTGTCACCTCCCCAAGCCATGTACACTCTAGAAGGAAGTTTAGAATGGGACAAATTCAGGATAGGAGTGAAGCTGGTGAGAAACAGCCATTCTGTATAGAATAAAAATCACAATTATGGATTAAAACAACTGGGGATCCTGAAAGTTAATGTTTGAAATTTAATTTAAACAGCCTTCCTCCCTCTTTTTTTCCCCTTCTCACCTCCTTTTTTCCCTTTTTCTCTCTCTTTCTCCCACCTTCTTATTCTTCAACAAGGGTTTCTTGAAGACTTAATGGCTCTGTATCAGTACTAGAAACCAGAAGCAAATTTACAAAGAAGCTAATTCAGCTTAAGTTTTAGGGCTCCCTACTCACATGGGCCATGAGCCACAGGTTTATACATTGGTATAAAATTTGAAAGAGTCAGATATCTTAATAATAACCCATTCAACTTCTGTCTGTTTCTACTCAAACTTTCCCTCAACCACATTTCCCCTCAAGTCAGGTTGTGTTGAGTTGCTGTGGACAGTTCCCGGAACTAGGTAAGATGTGGTTGTATTGGTGTTACATTTAAATTGGATTTAATGGGATATATTTATGTTTCTTCTCAGGGTTTTTATGTACATAAAGTTGTTGCTAACGATTCATGGCTGCAAAGAATACAGGGAGCCAACTCACTGGGCATGGTCACCTGAAGTGCAGAACTAGAGGCTGAATTCAAATGCAAACATCACTTGGCTTATGTCATGTAGCGCCTGAGTCATGTGGTAAAGATGAGAAACAGGATTTGAAATGTATGAACCAAAATCCAGTCTGTGGGGAATTTTTCCAATCATCAGCTGTGTAAAATTTAATGTGAGAGAATCAATTTTTACCAAAGCCTAACCAAAACTGAAGTTTTTTTTCTGTTAGGAATAAACTTGATAATGCCACATAATTAATAATTCATAATTTATAAATGTACCATGCATATTTTTTTTTCTCTTTCTGGAGCAACTATTTGGAATTTCTCAGAATTCCTGTGTTTTGTATTACGTCTGGTGCCCTTTACCAAAAACACATCTGTATGTGGAAGTCTCATGCTTTAAGCCCCACAACTATCAAGAATAAAAACAAATCCAGTCAGCTGTGTGAGAGGAAAGACTAGATTACCTTTCCATTCTCCTTCAGAATATAGCATTACAGAGTTATTGTTATACAAAGAGATGATGAGAAAACATGCAGACAAAAATGTAGGAATTATAGAGATATGTTAGACATGTAGTATTTTAAAATACTACATTTGTTCTTCCGAATTTTGTGGTATTTATGGTAAAAATCATTATATATATATATATAAATTCTTATTCCAAATAAATATCCATTTTCATACTGAACTTGTATACTTTTTCTTTTCTTTTTTTTTTTTTTTTTTTTTTTTTAAAGATTTTATTTATTTATTTGACAGAGAGAAATCACAAGTAAGCAGAGAGGCAGGCAGAGAGAGGAGGAAGCAGGCTCCCTGCTGAGCAGAGAGCCCGATGCGGGACTCGATCCCAGGACCCTGAGATCATGACCCGAGCCGAAGGCAGCAGCTTTACCCACTGAGCCACCCAGGCGCCCTGAACTTGTATACTTTTTCTTAAGGAAGTCTCCCCTAAATCATAAAAGCTTTAAGTCCCATAAAACCCTCCTATACCCCTGCTAAAGACAGGAGAAACAAATTTTAAAAAGGCAGGGAGGGGCACGGTTGGTTAAGCCACTGCCTTCAGCTCAGGTTGTGATCCCTGAGTTTGGAGTTCGGGGATGGAGTACCACATTGAGTTCCCAGCTCCACGGGGAGTCTGCTTCTTCCTCTGACCTTCTCCCCTCTTGTGTTCTCTCTCTCTCTCTCTCTCTCTCAAATAAATAAATAATCTTTAAAAAAAAAAAAAACAGCAATAAAAAATCTAAGACGTGCAGTCAGAGAAAGACAATTACCATATGATTTCATTCATATGTGGAATATAGGAAACAAAACAGATGAACATAGGGGAGGGGAAGGAAGAATAAAATATGATAAAAACAAAGAGGAAGGCAAACCCTAAGAGACTCTGGACTATAGGGAGTAAACTGAGGGTTGCTGGTGGAGGGGGGATGGGTAACTGGGTGAGGGGCCTTAAGGAAGGCACTTGATGTAATGAATCACTAAATTCTACCCCTGAGACTAAAAAAAAAAAGAAAGAAAGAAAAAGAAAAGAAAAGTAAGTCACGGTTCTTGCCGTCTAGGAATGCACATTGCAGGGAGGAGACAGGCTGGCAAATAAGCTATCACAAAACTTCAGGGGGAATAGAGAAGTATGAGAAACATTCTGTGGTTCTTTTCATGACCAATTCAAATGAAACTTTCATTTCAGCCCCCGATCCTGTGTTGGTGGTGGAGGTTTGTGTAACCTGATGGAATTTTTCACATCACCTGCTATTAATACACTCCCAAAGCCCCTGAGTTAGATCTGTTCGCTCAGGCAATCACAAGCTTCCTCAGGAGCTGCGTGGCGACTGAGTCTTGGTTTGTGGGCCACAGGTCTTCCATCTCCTCTGGTGCCACCAGCACAGCACAGGTCTCATCACTGAGATTCCTGTGTTCTGGGATATTGACTACTCACAGACTCAGATGGCCTCCAATGCGCTGGAAGGAGAAACTATGAGGGTATTTGAGGCAAGTTTGGAATGATGGATTGAGATTGAGGGGGTCCTAAAAACCATCCAGGTCCTTGTCTGTTAGCAGGAAGCAGGATGAATTCTGGCGGTGAGGCCTTACCAAAATGCTATCAGCCTAATTAATGTGGTGACATCATTTCACAGAGGCTTGCCTCTCCCTGGATCCCAAAGTAGCCACGTCTGCCTGGAAACCTTTGGCAGGCTCAGACAACTTCTGAATCTTCTTTCTTAAAATCTGATCCTGCGATACACTTGAAACTTGAAATGCTTCCTGAAAATGAATGCTTTCAGAACTGACTCATCACCTCCCTCACTGGACCAGCCCATTTTCTGGACCTCCTCATGCCTGGGTTTGGTATTTTCAGTCTCCAGGTTGCCCAGGCCCAATCTCCAAACCACTTTCAGTTCTCCCATTTTCTTCTTCCCCTAGGAGATTCTTCTGTGAGGTGCGTGAGACAAAACAGGGAGAGTATGATATACATGGTACCTGGAACATACTAGGCACTCAGCAAGTGACATTTCACTTTTTCTCGACCTTTCCTCCCAGAACTAGGCATTAGAACAATTCCACGATTCTCTCACCAGGTCCCAGTGTGTCCTCTCTATTCCATACTATACAATATTAACACAGGTGTTGTCTAAACTATCCTATAACAAACCTTATGTCTAATCCCCTGTAGGAGGTTGACTATCTTTAAATCCTAACAACTCCTTTCTATGAATGTGACCTTACTTGAATGAAGGATCTTTGCAGATAATTAATTTAAGGATCCTGAAATGAGATCATCCTGGATTTAGAATGGATCCTAGATTCAATGACAGTTGTCCTTATAAAAGAGGAAAAGATAGATAAAGGGAAGGCCCATGTGGCGAGAGAGGCAGACATTGGGGTGATGCATCTTCAGACCAAGGAATGCCAAGGACTGCCCACAACCACCAGACTAGGTGAAGGTTATGGAATGGATTCTCCCCCAGAGGCTCCAGAAAGAATTAATCCTGTCAACATTAAATTTCAACTACCAGAAATGTGAAAGAATAAAACGTTTTTGAAGATTTATTTACCTCAGAGAGAGACAGATAGAAAGAGCACAAGTGGGGGGAGGGACAGAAGGAGATGAAGCAGCAGGCTCCTCACTGAACAGGAAGCCCAATGCGGGTCTCCATCCCAGGACCCTGAGATCATGACCTGAGCTGAAGGCAGATGCTTCAATGAATGAGTCACCCAGGTGCCCCTGAAACAATAGTTTTATGTTGTTAAGCACCCCCAGGTTTGTGGAAATTTGTATAGCAGTCCTAGGACACCCCATTTGCCCATCCGGATGTGGCCTGCCCTGCTAAATTTCTTTCTTATGACTGCCCTGTACAACTGCCCCTCTTCTCCATATTGACAATCCCTTAATCATGCAGTGAGAGGTGGTACATTTTACCTTTTCCAATATGACTGCTTTCCTTTCTCTAAAACTCAGCATGTCTTCTGTACTTGTCCAAATCCTAATCATGAAATGGAAGGTCAACACTAGTCCACGGTGACTTCTCTTATGTTCTAAATTCTTATAACTCATGTGTGACATTGAATCATGTTTTGTCCAAAGAGCATTTGTTTCGTTTTTCACATGTGTCTGTATCTCTTTGAGGGTGGGATGTTTTTGTAACACAGAAAATGTTGAATAAGTAAGTGATGTCCAAAAGTACTGATGGAGCATGCAGGTTTTATGGGCAGAACCGGGTCCTTCAAAAGACACACGTTGAAGCCCTAACCAGTACCTCACAATGGGACTGTATTTGGAGACAGTTTTTTGAAGAGGCAATTGAGGTTAAATGAGGTCATATGAGTGGGCTTTAACCCCATATGACTGATATATTTTAAGAAGAAGATATTTGGACACACAGAGACACCGGGAATTCAAGTGCATAGGACAACCATGTGAGAAGGCAGTAAAAGGGTGGCCATCTACAAAGCCACGGAGAGAGGCCTGGAATAGATACTTCCTGGAGAGCCCTCAGAGGAAACCAATCCTGCCATTGGACTTCCAGTTTCCAGAACAGTGAGAAAATAAATGTCTATTGTTTAAGCCACTCAGTTTGTGGCATTTTGTTATGGCAGTCTTAGCACCAGAACACAGCAGGTAAAAAGCTAAGACTGAAAATCAAAAAAAAAAATAAACTCCTAAAAGGGGGAGTAAAAAGATGAACATATTTTCTATCTGCACTGCCAACACTCTTCTCTCAAGTGCCAGTCTCATTCCTAAAATGACGTACTCTCTGATGGAGCCCTTCATAAAGCCCAGAGTCTTCCAGGTTTATTACGAAAACAATATCACTTTAGTATGAAGTTCAAAGAGATCTGAGAATGGAACTGGTACCTGACCTCCACCACTCTTCACCCTCTTCTAGAATGATGTTACTGCCTAATCTACAGGTAAGAAGTTACCTGACAGTCTCATGAGATGACATGCCAATTAAAATGATATAAAGTTCAACCTTGGGGCTTAAGCCCAGGCATTTTCTGGGATTGGTTGTCAGAGGATGAGGATTAGTGGTTCCACGGAACAGTTGGCAGGTGGGCATCAGGACAATACTGATATTTTATTTTATTTTTTTATTATTTTATGTTTGTTGTTTTATTTTATTTTATTTTATTTTGTTTTGTTTTGTTTTATTTGCCAAGATCAGATCAGTGTGTGCTTTTCTCCTTCTCATTCTTTTACCATCCTATAACTTCCATTGCTCAGGATAAAAATGTATTGGAATTGATTCCATAATATTTAAACTGAACTTGGAATTCTGAGCTCACATCTGTAAAGTAATTTTAGAGTTAATTGACGGAAGCTAGTATGTCCGGAGGGCATTCAGAATGGCAAAGACCCCAAATAGAGAGGCACCTGGGGGTGTTTGAAGTATATGATGTTCGGTCAGAAGTATACAGAGGGCTCGCTGTTGGATGAGGGTATCAGCTTGTTCTCCATGGCTCTTGAGGTGAGGGCTGCGTCTGTTAGGTGGACCTTGCAGAATGCTGGTGTCCTTTCAACACAAAGACTTCCACTGCATCGTCTAATCCCCTAAGGACCAGAGGTAATGAGGTGGTAGAGGTCCATTCAATGCCATGTAGCTTAGTGGATAAGAGGGTTTTGGAGTCCTAGTTTTACCTCTTATTAGCCATGTGACCTAGGCTAGGTACTTAATTCACTTAGCTTTAGTAACCCTACCAAAATGGGATTAACAATCACACCTCCCTCATTTGGGTATTAGATGAAATAGTGCACGTCAACTACTGGAGAAACTGGTGCCAAGAGGGAGGTTTAATGTATTTAGTCACAGTTCATCCACGCCTATGCCTGGTTTTGAACTCTAGTCTCTACCTGACTTCATTATGTCACGATGTTTCCAAGGTCCCTTCCAAAAAATAAAAGGGAAAACAAGATATAATTGAGAGGGCGGAGGGGAGTGAATTGAAAAGGAAAGGACTTGGCCCCTTTCTACGGCCAACTTGGTTGCCATAGTTGACAAAATGGTCTTATCAGTGAAGTGATGTATCTGTTTAAACACCAAAAGAGGCCATTCCATTTCTTCTCCTTTGCCCCCAGTCCTCATCTCCTCAGTTTCCTTTCTTTTCCACTCTTCGGCCCCAGGCAGGCGGGTGGGACCATCATCACCCATAACTGGACTGTCTCTGATGGAGCTGGTTCTTACCCATTCTTTGTCCTCCTCTACCACTTCCAAGCAAAGAAGGTTGTTTTTGAAAGCAGACTCTGACTAGACTCATTATAACATCAAAAAAATATTAAACTCAGAGTTTAACTCTGTTTCCTAGCATAAAATATGAAAATCAAGAAGTAAATGGGAGTAAAAGAACAAGTAAGGAAGGATTTGAAGCAGGTCATGCTCAGAAAAACCTCTGGGGTTAATGTATAACCATCATCCCTTGGATGTCTCTCTGAGATAGTCCATTCTGAGAAAGATGTACCTTAAATTTTGTTAAAATGTATTAAGCACCTATTAAGCTCAGTGATCCTGATAATATGTGTGATAATAAGCTGTCTGGTTGACACCTATTAACTAGGCTTGTGTCTAGGAGAGACTGGAAAGAATGTGAGGTGTTTAATTGGGGATGTTTCCTGTCACTAAAGGACAACAAGAAATAGTTTGGTAAGTTCTTTGAGATATTTACTTTAAAATGCCATCAAAATTTCAGAAAAGTACAGTCTCTGAGGTAAAGCTAGTATGAAGTAAGAATGGCTCCATTCTAATATATGCTTTACATACATTATATTACTTGGTCCTTATAATGCCTTGTTGGCATTATAATCCCTATTTGACAGATTAGAAAATTAGGTCAGAGAGGGTCATTAATATTCTCAAGATCACACAGTACCACACATCTAAAAATCATTTTACATACACTTTTTCTTAAAATATTTTCCTTTACTCAAATTATGAAAGAGCATAGAAGGAATTGAAGACATAGACATCACGTTATATGGTTTCTTCTTGTAACAATTAAGTTTTTAAACGTTTTAAGGATTTTATTTATCTATTTGAGAGAGAGAAAGAAAGGGAGAGACAGAACACAAGCCAAGGGGGAGTAGCAGAGGGAGAGGAAGAAGCAGACTTTCCAGTGAACAGGGAACCTGAAGATATGGGGCTATCCCAGGCCCCTGGACTCATGACCTGAGCTGAAGACAGAGGCTTAACCAACTGAGCCACCCAGGCGCCCCTACTTTTATTCTTCTTGCCCAAACTATAAAATATCATTTTGGGTGCCATTAGTATCACAGACTTATTTTTCAAATGTGTTCCACTTTTTAAGTAAAATTAGAAGAAACCCCAATTTTCAAACAGGTGTGAGTGCATTAAAAACCACCATGTGATTTTAGATATGAATGCTGATTCCTAAACATTAGTTATCATTTTCTTACCTTACGTGCTTCAAATGTTTAAAATGCTACATATTCATGTGGATTTCTCAAGGATATTTGAGCATATATGAGATATGTTTTTTGTGTATATTTAAGCTTATATATATATGTGTGTTTTAGATTATATGAAGACTGAGAACAGTATACATAAGTGTCTATTTACATATTACTTCATTTTTTTGAGACAACGTAACCCTCACAATTATTAAATGCACATAAAATCTAAATAGCAAATATCACTTATATTGGTACAAGTCTGACTACGGTGTCCTTTGCTCTTATATTATCGGAAAAGAGAAGAGTTAGTAAAGAAACACAAGCTTTCCTCAAGCCCCTCTTCCCTAAAACACATTCCATCCAATCTCCTGAACTGGCTGGAATATCCGTCTCTACCCCCACCCCACCATCCTCTCAATGCAGTGGGAAAGTCGGTGGGTAATTGGGTCCAGATTGGAGATGTTTAAATATTCATGAGGCTGGCAGGGGACTGGGAGGGGGTGACTGTTTAGAATAGGGGTGGGGGCTGGGGAAATGATTAGTCATTGAAAGCTAGTGAACAATTCTGAGAAAGAGAAAGGGAAGAAAAAGACAGACGGGGGGCAAAGGGGGAGAAAAGAGGGGTAGAGAGGGAAGAGGAGAGAGCCCGAGAGAGGGAGAGGGAGCGAGAGCGAGCGAGCATGTGCGATGAGCAGTAGCTGTGGACCTTACAGTTGCTGCTAACTGCCCTGGTGTGTGTGAGGGAGAGAGAGAGAGAGGGAGGGAGGGAGAGGGAGAGCGCGCTAGCGCGAGAGAGCGAGTGAGCAAGCGAGCAGAAAAGAGGTGGAGAGGGGGGGAATAAGAAAGAGAGAGGAGGAAGGAGAGAAGGCAGGAAGAAGGCAAGGGACGATACAACCATGCTGTGCTGTATGAGAAGAACCAAACAGGTAGAGCTAAAGATTTTTACTTCTTGCTGTTGTGAAATTACCAGACGACAATATTTCCCTGTAAAGGCAGAAAAAAAAAAAAATATTTTAACTGCTTCTGCTCTGCCCATGGTGCTCGCGTTTCCTTAGCATATGGTAACTGATGGTTGCATCCCAGCTTTTATTCCATTCTGTCTTTCATGCTCTGGTTGGGGAACGCTGCTACTAACTAGGGTGAGGTTAGGAAAAAAATATATGCCTGTTTGGCTAGAAATAAGATTTGGGGGGTTCTTAGTGAATGCTTAGCGTTTTAGCTGTCTGGTTTTGCGGGTGTGGGTACAGAAAGGGGTGTGGGGAAAAGATGTGGACTCTACCTACAAGATGGGGAGGCAATCCTTTAAATTCTTTGCAAAAAGCGGGGTCGAAGGAATCCTATTCAGTAATGAGTGTTGCTTGTTCTGTCGTACAATTTTCTCACATGTGCTGCGGAAGAAGCCTTATTTCGTACATGCATGAGCTTTAAATGGGCGCAGGTATTAATGGAAAAACATGTGAGGATTTATTTATTTATTTTTCAATGAATGAATGAAACTGTGATTTGGAAGATTTTTTTTTTTTTTTTAAAGGAGATTCTAAAGACTACTGGGGCTGGGGGAGAAACTGGCCGTGTGGAGGGGGAGAATCCCCTTCCCAAGATCGTTGCCGATTGTGCACCAGCTGGTCGGAGGAGAGGGTGGACCACGCCCCTAGGAGCTTTGGGTTCCGATGGGACGGGAAAAACGAGCCGAGTGTTACCTGTTGGAAATCAGGTCTTTTCCCTTCTCCCTACCCTTGCACCTTTCCGGGGATTGTCAGTGACCGGAGATGGGCTAACATTTTGGATAATAAGCATGGTGACTCATTTTCATCAGAAGAGGGACACATACAAGCTTACCGAGAATCCGCGTCCCTCTCTCCCTCCCCCACTACCCAGGTTTCTCTTCTATTTCAAATTGCTCACTTATTTCTTGAAAGACATTTTAGAAACTTGATTGGGCTGAGGGTGGGGAGGAATGACGAGTTCAGTATTCTGCAGCAACCGACAGTGCCCTGGCATTCTCCAAAGGAAGCTTTCAAACATTTATTGGAACATGTTTGAGTGATTTTGGCGAAGGTTAAAGAGAAAAATGGGTGTGAGATGTGGGTGAGTGTATGTGCGCGTGTGTGTGCATACTCGTGGGAGGGGAGGCAGGTCTTGGTCGAAAAAAGCCCTTTGCAGATTGATTGCCTTAGGGGTGGGGTGCAAAAGATAGGATTTGGGCATTATTCCTGTGCAGGTATTGGATATTGGGCAATTTGTAATACATTCGCTGAATCCGAAGGGGGTGGAGGGGAGTGCAGAAGAAACAGCCTGCCAGCTTTGCACATTTAGCCATCGCCCTGGAAGGAGGGGTGGGTGGTGATGAGATGAAAAAGGAGAGGAAGGGGAAGGGAAGCAGAAGCAGAGTACCAGAGAAGTGGATGGAAGGGATGGAGAGGCATGAGAAAAAAAAAAACAAAACAAAAAAAACAAGTTAAAACAAACAAACAAACAAACAAATAAATAAAATTTTCAAAGCAGCAGACACCCCAGGGTTTTGTGTGTGGTGTGTGTAGGGGGTGTTTGAAAAAAAGCATGTGGGTTTTACGTGTACCACTTCCCTAAACTGCTGTAGGGTTCCAGAGATTGATGCTTCCACGGGCTTATTTCTCAAACCAGGACATTTTCTTTCCTTGTCTTCCTCCATTCTAATCCATGAATGCAATGGATACAGGTGGCTGGGTTAAGCACACTGTCAAGGAAACGTTCTGAGGTTACCCCACTGGTGAGCCGAAGAAATAAAATTTAGGAAGGCGGAGCCCTAAGGAAGCCAATGCTATTCATTAAAAAAGGCTTAATTTGGGGTAGAAAACTATGCCGGTTTACAACTTTTTGCCACCCCATGTAGACACATATAAGTATACACACACCCCCTCCAACAAAAGAAACCAAGCATAATTTTAGAAAGGTAATTGAAGCTAAAAGAATTCCCTTCCCCAAAAGGGGGACAGCTACCTTCGCTTGGGTTCTATCTCACTAACAGCCCCAAGCGTTCACGGTGATGTGCAAAGTGATACAGCTGAAATTGTGTGCTTAGGGAGTTGTAGCAATTCACACGTGAATGTGCATAGCATTCGCATACTTCATGTACAACAGTCATGCATGTAGTCTGCACAGATCCCACATGCCCGCATGTGGTTTAGCATAAATCATAGTCAAGAGAACTAAATGAAAGGTATGGAAATTATCATATTTGCCCATGCATTTGATACATGCGTACTTCTGTGTGAAATGGCCATGTGCCCTATTGAGTACTCCTGTGTCTCATTCACGTAAGTCAGGATTTAGGATAGCATTAAATCAGACAGAAGGAAATGGTGTGTTCAGGGCGTGGGCTCCACACTACACCGACTGGCATTTATATAGTGTGAGTACTTAAGTCTCACACAGGTTTCCTGCTTGTGGGTGAAATGATCCACTATAGTTCAGGGCAGAACCCGGTTGTGTTTATCCTTCTGCCATCTATTCATCATCCTAGTCCTTAGCAGGGAATAAAACAAGGGCAAAAACCTGCAAAGGTCTAAACTCTGCCACACCCATGAAATCCAGCAGGGACGTGGGAGGGGGCTGGAGGGACTGCACTTCCTTCCTCTTCCACTTGAGCGGCATAAAGAAGCAGTCTTGCTTGGATTTCTGAGTGGTAATACATGGCCAGTGGGTGAGAAGAAAGCGTTAATGATCTTTATTAGCCATTAATTACCACTATGGATTATTATAGCAGGAAGAAGAGAATGCAAGTGGGGTGGCGATGAGAACATGGTAAAAGAGTGGGCAAAGGGGAAATAAAATAAAAGAATCCCTGAGATTGTACTGGTTTCTGATTTTCAAATATCTTGGGGCTAACTTTAAATAGCTTAATTACCATGCGTATTGCAGATGATGAAAAACTTGCAAGATGTGATCTGTGTCCACAAAGCCAGAACACTGAGGTGTTTCCTTTGTTTAAAGATAAGGATTTTAAATTGTAATCCAAGTGTAAAGAATAGCAGTGCAAGCGAGGAGCCCCTTCATCCCCCACTTCTCAACCCCACCAACATCTGCTTTTTTCCTCATAAAACAAATAATTCTCATCTGAGAGATTGTGATCTGTGGTTTGGAATTCCAGCCTCACTGCGCCGTTTCCCTTGCGGTGCTGGAAAGGTGTGGAAGGATGCCGCCTTGCTGCCCGGTGCAGATGATTCCTCCTAGTGATAAATCGGATTCCTCCTAAATCTCCCTGAGCCACACCCAGTGTCACCCAGGGACTAAGTGAATTAATTAAATGGAGGCATTCTTCTTAATATAATTGAAACTGTATTTTTTTTTTAAATGGTGATTTCTATGACACATTTCCAAATTTAAACAGAAGAAAAAAATCACTTAAGGGCTTTTTTTTTTTTTTTTCCCTGCCAAATTATCTGGACTTGCAGAGAACCTTAGAAAATTCATGGTAAATCTAGAAATGAGTTCATATCTGGTGACTGTAATTCCTTCTAAACCATGCCAGGGTGCATACACAATGAGCCCAGCTCCCTCCGGCTGTCAGTGTGCAACCCCCCCCCACCCCCCACCCCCAACACCCAGGCTGAGGCAAAGGGGATAAGAAAATGTAGGGTTAATTTTCTCTCTTGCTGAGTTGGCAAAACTACAGAAACCTCCTTTCATGTTTTAGACCAAAGGGCTGAGCTCCAGTTCACTGAGAGGGAGAGTAGCCTGGGTCTCCTTTGCCTCCACCATGGTGAAATTGTCAGTGATTGCCTGGGGTTGAGTAGTCCACATACTTGAGTTTTACCTGACCCCATAAAGAAGGCGGGGGTGTCTTCCAGTCAACAGGCGTGCATATAGATTAACCAAATGGCCCCCTATTTCTCATTGATAGAGTAAGACAAGTCTAAAATCATCCTCTGATATGAAAGGAACATTTCAGAGGATGTGCATATGCAGGTCATCTCCAGAGAAGATACAGCATCTAATTAGTTAATTAATTAATCCGTTAGCTATCACAGAGGCATTCCGGCACCCGAGCATATCTGTTATCAATCAAGAAAGTGACTGTGGGCAGCTCTGCCTTCAGAATTTCTGAAGTGCATTTGGATTGCCTCTGCACCACTGTATTGAAGTCTGCTTAACATTCTCTGAGGTGCTGGGAAGAGCACTGTGCTGAGAGTCCTCAGGTCATGCTACTTATTCATTCTGCGATCTTGAATGAATCACATAATACTGGGCTTCAGTTTCCTCCTATAAGATGAAGACTGAAAAACAAAACAAACAAACAAAACAACCAACCAAACAAAAACCCCACCTTGCTGACCCTAAAGGTCTTTGGTAGGGATCAAACAAAATTCATATGAAGACAAAAATCAATACAAATGTAAGAAAATTTTCTCTCCGAGTTGTGCGATAGGAGTCTCGGCTTGGGATTACCTGTTTGTCAGGACGGGTGCGCGCCTCCCGTCTGTGAGCTGTTCCTTCTGCTCAGGGGTGTTTCCTTCTCCGTAGCACTTCTCCTTCACTTTTGCATTTACTTTAATGACGCTTCTGTTCTCATATTCTAAAAAAGACACCACCTCCAGTGACTGGTTTCTATCTTACTTGATATCTGTTTGGCATTTTGTGTTGTGGTCCGTTCCTCTTCCTGAAATTCTTCCCTTGGCTCCCAGGAGAGCTGCCTTGGGTCTCCTCCCTCTCAGATAAGCTTTTCTCAGTCTCCCTTGCTGACTTTTTCTCTCTCTTCCTCTCAAATATTAATTTTCTCTCGTTAATGATCTTGAGCCTCTTCTTTTCTCATTCGACACATTAATTCTAGGTGGTCTCCTCCATGTTGAAAGTTTTAACCACCAGGGTGATTCCCCAACCTGTAGACTAGGTATCTTTCCTTGGTGGCTGATCCATGGATATCACTAGGTCTAGGTACTTCAGAGACACTGAACTCCTTAGGTACAAAACCAGACTCAGTGTCTTTTGTGTGGTACCGTTTAGTCTTCCTCCAATTCCAACCCTTATACTATAACACCACCTATCCAACTTCCAAGCTCTAGGGACCTGGGAGTAATCTAAAGGAAGTCCTTGCTTTCCTTCCTCACACCTAGATACTAAACTTTTTCAGTCTAGGTTAAAAAAAAAAAAAAAAAAAAAAAGCTTTTGAATCCATCCTCTGCTTTCAACTCCATCACAAATAACCTGGTTCCGACTTTTGTTACCTCTCATCTGGACCAAGGCAGTAGCTTCTTGCTTGGACTTCCTATCTCCACCTTGCTCTCCAATTCTCCTTGCACAGAACACTACACTTATCTTTACCTAATGCAAATCTGGTCGTATTGTTTTCCTTGTTAACATCCACAGTAGTCCCCTGTTAACTGTAAGCTAAAATACAAAGTTTTCGCCATTGATGACATGATCTAGTCTTACCTACTTTTCCAGTCCCATCTTCAAATACCTGCTCCTCCAACCTGATGATACCACATTTGTATTTCAGGCCTTGTTGCTTTTGCTCATACTGTATACTCTGCCCACATGGAAAACTCCCATTCCTTCTGTCAGCATTAGCTCTTTGAAGCTGTTCTTTACCTCCCTAAGTTAAGTTCCACTTTCTTTGCGACCACGCTCTATTTTGTAGCATCACTATTAAATCAGTTGTTATACTACATATTTATATAGCCCTTTTTTGGGTAAACTAGTATCTCTACTGTGAGCTGCTTGGGTGGAATCTTAATTTTTTCTCTCCTTTCAGGCCTATCACAATGTTCGGCACATATGGTAACTGGCTTTATCCGTGGATAATATGTTTCCTAAATAAATACACAGCCAGGTTGACAAACTTCCCATAAATTATGGAGTATCTAAATGCAGGCAACCACTAGTAGATTTTTGTTCAAACTATTGGCATCAAATTTTGAGATGAAGCTAATCGTCACTGATTCTTATTAACATATAAATATGACAATCATCAGTTTTTAATGAAAGCCCATTCATTCACAAAATGAGCCCATTTATATTGTGGTTCTCCAAACTACTGTAACTGGTGCTACCTGGAAACCTCCCTTCAGTGTCCTCCTCTCCCAGCAACCCGGCAAACTAGTTCACCCTCTGAGGTTAGCAGAGTTCCAGGTTAGACACATGGTTACAAGTCTTGGACTTCTGCTGCCCTTCCTTTAAGACTCCCACAGTGCTTACACGTGATGCTTTGCTCCACAACCCTTCCAAATAGAATTTAACTCAATCTCTTGGTACTTACTTGATTTACCTCACTGATACACAAACTTCCAAAAATACATGAAGTGTTGGCTTGTGCCTCAGGGTCTGTGCTCAAGAATCAATTTCACCTTCACTTGGGTTTCTTTCCTTCCCACTGAAGCATCCAATTACTCTATTCCACAAAGGGAAATCTCTCATAGAGGTAAAAGGAGGTTGAATGGTAAGTAGCCCCTCAAATGTCTGTTACATGAATGAGAATCAGATCAACTTTATCTTTCTTACATTTGAATGGACTGAAGGGATTTGGATTCTGAAATAGGCCTATTGTGGTTAACATAGGGCAAATTGCAACCACAGCTCTCCATGAAAATGCTCTTTGCCAGACTCTACGTGGTCTATTTTCTCTGACTGAGTTGGCGTGGCCTTGAGAAGAGCAGTAAGACAAAATGGTTTATAGGTTAAGTTTGTCTTCAACCACTAAAGTTGGGTAATGTTTTCTCATCTCCACACCTTTATTCCATATCTTGCTCATCGTTCTCAATCTCTTTCAATCTCTTTCTTTGAGTTTTTCTTTTTTTCCCTTCTCAGGACCAGGGAGAATTTTCTGATTATGTAAGACCAGCCTATGCTAGTGTTTGAGGCATGAGGCTATGAAAAGAGAACTTAAAAAAAAAGGGGGGGGGCTCCTTCCAACTTTCCAAAGAGGTGTTTTAGACAAAATTGATACTTTAAGCTATGTCTAGCACATAGTAGCTTCTCAATAAAAAATGTTCACTGAAGGAATAAAAGTAGGAAAGGAGAAGGGGCCCCTGGGTGGCTCAGCTGATTGAACTTCCGACGCTTGGTTTCAGCTCAGGTCATGATCACAGGGTCCTGAGACTGAGCCCAGGTTAGGGCTTCCCACTCATCAGGGAGTTTGCTTCTTTCTTTCTCCCTCTGCCCTTGCCCCTGCTCGTTTGTGCTCTCTCTCTTTTTTTCTCTCTCTCTCTAAAATAAAAAATTAAATAAAATCTTAAAAAAAAAAAGTAGGAAGGGAGAGATCATCATAATGGATAATGGGCCATTAGGGAAGATGTTTTGGAGTAGACTATTCCTGTGAGCTTATTCAAAGCTGGCTTTGTGTAAATGCATACTCAATTCGATTGGACCTCCTTACAAGATGGTTGTGGTCAAAGTTAGAATTCCCTTTCCTGTCTGCTGAGATCAGAGTGCCACACTTGCAGAGAGTTCTGGTTATAGTACGGGAGTGTGACCCTCCAGATTTCCTATCCTTAATTATTTACAGATCTTATTCTTTTAGATGTTCTTTGTTTAATGTACTGTTTCATGTCTTTGTAGTGAGATAAACCCTTCCCCAGAGTTCTAGACCTGGCTCTGCCAATTGCTTGTCGTGTGACCTTGGGTAAGTAACTTAATCTTTCTGAGCCTCAGTTTATCCATCCATAAAAAGAACACTCCATATTTTGACTTGCCTTTTACTAGGTTGGTGTAAGTTTCAAATAAAGTGAAAAAAAAAAGTGTTTTGCAAACAATGTGTAAGATATTATTGAGGAATTCCACATACTGAAACCCAAAGTGTTCATGGTTCTATGTAAAGAAGTACCCTTGCTTTCTGTATAAAATACACATAAATATTTATGTGTATTTTATACATATATTCACATTCCCACCTCTCCTTATTCTCTACAGAATAAATAGTAACCAAGCTAATGGATGGGAGCATGGTATAGCTTTATCATTTCCTTGAAAGACTTTAGTGGCAGAATTTAAATAAGCCAATGTTCAAACTGTCATTCAACTCCAAGGGTCAGCTCAAATGCATTTAGAAATCTCCACTATTTATCTTTTTATCTTTTTCTGTTTAAGTCTTTCCTTCCATTTAGATTTCTTCTCTTCTGCATTAGCTGAACTGGCTGCTTCTCCCCCATCCCCATCCCCACCCCCACCTCACTTCTAAACCAGGTTCTCAGCACTCAGATTACCAGGCATGCTGTGCTCACATTCATCACATGAGGGCCCAGTCAGGCAGAAGAATAGGAATGTGGGGCCTGTGGGAGCGACTGACAATGGGGATGAACCCTGATTGGTGGAAAGCAGCATTCAAAGATTATCACCTGAGCATCATTTTGATACAATTTAAAGGTTCCTCGATGCATCAGGAGTTAACCTTGATCCGAAGAAGCGATACGCTATCCTGAACCTTTTCCAACCCAACTCTAATGCCATACATAATCTTCTAAACTCTCAGGATCTCTACAAAGGACATTTCAGTTCTCCTGTGTCCCCGATTGATAGACATAAACTACCAATTTAATAAAAACAAATTTATCAAAGTCTCATATAGACAGTAGAATTTTGCAACCTAAATAATTTAATTTTTAATATATGGATAATATTTGAAAATATTTTAAAGTGTAATAACTGGATCAAGCTTGTCCAGGAGATTCTGTTTATCCTAGAAGTAAAAGTCTAACATAGGGAAATTAATATCATGTTTCTTTTGGAAAATCTTTCATACGTCAGGCTTATATAGAATTTAATAGAAAGGCATATTAACTAGAAATTTCAAAATAAGCTGGTGTCCAGAGAAAACAATCATATATTTTTTTTTAAAGATTTTGTTTATTTATTTGAGAGAGAGAGACAATGAGAGAGAGCATGAGCAAGGAGAAGGTCAGAGGAAGAAGCAGACTCCCCATGGAGCTGGGAGTCTGATGCCGGACTCCATCCCGGGTCTTCGGGATCATGACCTGAGCCAAAGGCAGTCGTCCAACCAACTGAGCCACCCAGGTGTCCCCACAATCATATATTTGATTATGTTTAGAGTTTATTAAGGGTCAGTATCACTCCTTAATCCCTCACTCTCACCACTTCTCTCTCTCTGTCTCTTTCTCTCAGTCTGTCTTTCTGTTTCTCTTTTTCTCTCTCTCTACACACACACACACACACACACACACACACACACACACACACTTCTATTATTTATGTGTATTTTGATGGGGTATAAGTAATGGAAACCAACTTTAAATCTATAAAAGGAACCTCTCAAAGGGAAACTAGATATCACACAAAATTAAGAAGTTGAATAGCCAAGCTTATAGAAACCAGAGTCAAAGTGGGAACCTCAAGAGAGGAATTCATAGACTCTATTTCTGGAGACCTGAATTTAAAAGACTCAGTTACTAATAACCTTAGCTTTTGTATCTCACAATTCAAAATTCTAAGTGACAGATAAATATATGTGTGTGAGTGAGTGTGTGTGTGTGTGTGTGTGTGTGTGTGATCTGTTCATATTCAAAGAGAGAGAGGATACAGAGAAAGAACTAGAATGAATGAATCTGATTGGTTCTTCTTGGATCAGCTAGTTACCAACAGACCAATGATCTCTGATGGGCAGAAGGGCCAAGTCACACTCTAGACACAATTTCTGGATGCCCACACTTGTGAATTTAGTAAGAGAGTAAATTGGCTGAGAAGGAGTCTCCTGTGTGTGTGTGTGTATATATATATATATATATATATATATATATATATATATTAGGGTAGCTAACCAGATCAGGAGGCACTTACCTCAGATGTGGTGGACACTAATTTTTCCCATTGGTTGCTTTTAATTTTTCCTGTATTGCGTATTCTATTATTGGTAGGGTTATCACCCTGAGGATTCAAAAAGAAAGCAGTCATCATACAGACAACTGATCCCATAAAAAAGAAAGGTTAGGACAAATCTTCACAGCTGGAATTGATAAGCGCTGGGTTTTCAAGGTCTTCTTGGAACTGAACTCTGGCAGGTACTATCTGTCTAAGAGGAATACTAGTTACAATGTAATCTTGCTAATTTCATGTAGGGTAGCTTTGCTCTAGTTTTTATTTTTTAGTTTTTGGGATCCATTTCTGCAAAAGGATGGGCAATAATGGGTGTAAAACATCTCCCTTGGATTTATATCAGAGAAATGCTACCCCTTGATATTAGTCATCTCATTTTGAATGTCCTTGAATTAATTCCAGCAATAATCATCATATTTATCTATTTTTAGCAAATTGGCACTTTCTAAAATATTGAGCTGTTGTCTCCATATGCACCAGTTTGCTCTAAATGTAGAATTTTGGTAATTAGCCTTACATCCATTATTTATAATCTCAGTTCCAATAACTATTCAGAAAATGTTATTTTTAAATGAGAATTTGAAAGACCCTAAGATCGTTCCATTAATGACCATATAAAAGAACTAGATGAGGAAAATAAAAAATAAATTAATTAAATGATCTCCAAAGGTTAAGCAAAAATGGGCTGCTTCAGAATCTAAATCTAAATGGATTCAGAATCCAGTAGCACAACTGGTCTAGGAATTGGCCTAGAGTAGGAGCTATTAGAATGCAAATTATCTTCTCAGTCTTTGTTTTGGTTCAGAAACCAACTTACCTGCTTGAGGTATAAGATGAGAAGTAAAATCTAATTACCAAACCAGGTTCCTAACAGCCATTCCAAAGATGCCTTCCACAGTTCCATCGAAACTCCAGTAGAGGCAATTGTCTCCATTATTTACCTCCCCACCCCGCCAATCAAAACAGGATTTCTTTAAAAAGAAAATTCTCAATTTCTAATAATCAACTTGCAATTAAATTTCTAGGTACATGTCCTATTGAGGGCTGCACGATTTGGCTATCCAGACACTCACATGTAGGGTTCTAGTGGAGGAAGGGTAATAGGCATTGGGTATGATTTGGTGGACAATGCATGGAAGGTCCTTTCTCTTTAATAAAATCACTTTTAACAAGGTGTAATTTTATTTGAGAAATGTAAAGTAATTGTGAGACTTTATAAGTGACCCATCATCAACTTCCCCATTTCGTCTTTACCCAGGCATTTGGAGAATTTTTTCTTCCAAAGTTTTATTGGATTGTTTCTAAAAACTTCTGAGATTTTCAAAGGGAAGGAGAGCATGATATCATCTCATTTAAAAAAAAAAAAGTCGTTTTTTCTTTAGTCGGATCCGACGTGGGGGTTTGGTTTGTTCAAAGGTATTTTGTTCTGAAGAGTACCTTTTGCGATCTTCCCTTCACCTTGCCTTTCAAGGACTTGGTTACTCAGATCACTTGGGAAAGCTACTCTGGAGAAATCAGGTTGGTATTTAGTATTCATTTGAATAAGTCTTTCATGCTAATATAAATTCAGTGTTCCTCATGGCTTTGATTGCCTTTGATTGAAAGACACTGGGGTGATAGCTTTTGATAACTCAGCCAGATTTGTGCTCCATACTGAGAGCTGTATAGAAAACATGAAGACTTAGTTTCTTGCATATTCTTTCTTCCATCTTGAAGTTCATGCCTTACACCTCTGGGGTGAAACCAGGATAGAGGAGGAAATGAAGATTACTATAATTGAAAAGGGGGGAGGAGCTATAAAACAGAATTACTCAGTTTGGAACTGGGCCATAACCCTTTAGTAAAAACTGTCATGGGAACTTTAATGACCACAGATGGCTCCGACTTCAGATGGCTTCTGAACTTCAGCTGGAAGATGCAATAAGCCCACAGTAAGACCAAGAACATGTGTCTTCAGGAAAGAATCTAGGAAGTTTGGGCATTAGTATACTTAAGTATGTTCAAGCACATTAAGGACCAAATTCAGGTTTATCCTCACTTATGTGGGAAGAAACTACTGATTCTTTTCTCCTACTTTTTTTTTTTTTTTTTTTAAGATTTAATTTATTTGAGAGAGAGCGAGCAAGAGAGAGCCAGACCATGTGCAGGGGGAGGAGCAGAAGGAGAGGGAGAAGCAGGGTCTCCGCTAAGCAGGGAGCCCGACACTGGGCTTGATCCCCGGACCCTGGGATCATGACCTGAGCCCAAGGCAGATGCTTAACAACTGAGCCACCCAGGCACCCAAAACTTGATTCTTGACTTACAAATGCCAATTTTGTCATCAGAGGTATTGTCCTATTTTATGCAAGACTATATCTTTCAATACTTACGGGTTTTTCTGCAAGCCTCTCCAATTCTATGTTATCATTAGTAACATTGGAAACTGGCTCATGAACAAACTGAAACTTATTAAATATATTTTATCAATATTGTTCGACGGAACTTTGGGTATATTGTAAAAATCCATCCATAAAGAACCAAAGTATAAGAACCATAGGAAAACCAATAGAAAATTTAATTTTCTTTTAATCAAGATTTTCAGATACTAGAAAATTTTTTTTCTTTTTATTCTTTTTTAGTGCCTCAGAAATTCTCATGTTAAATTAATCATCTTCTCCCTAGATTAGAGCTCTGACCCCTCTACTCTTGATAATGTCTTTGAGAGATAACAGCACATTCCCAGTTTCCCAGCTCATAACCTGAGAATAACTGATTAATCTTCCTTCCCTCACAAAAGCCAAAATATCAGCTACCAAATTCTACTTGCGGTATCTTTCACATCTGTCCTTTCCTTCTTCTGCCAGCCTTTTTCAGCCAGCAATCTAAAAGACAACCAAGATCTAAGGCCCATGATTATACATAATGAATTAACCTCTTTCCTATGCATCTAGACGGGTACTAGAAATACAACATCCTTGTGAGAATGGAGAAGATCATGACTCAAGGCATTTATTTATGTTTTGTGGTTCACATGAGAAGCCTCAGGTGAGAAAGGCTGGAGAGTCACCCAAATTCCTTGCTTTTGGCATTGACTTTGCACACTACCTTTGGTTAATCTTATATTTCACTCCCCTTTTTTTCCAAAATGTCAACAGTGTATTTTTTTGTTTACAGAGTCAATTCCAATTTATTTATTTATGATCGTTTTTAAGGGCTACTCAGAATCCGGAACCAGTCTCCTATTCTTGCCTTACCTTCTACTCCTTCTGCCATTGATTAGGCTTGTGGATTTAAACAAATTTAATCTTTCTCGATTGTCATCTCCTTTAATACAAAACAAGAATATAAGATTAAGTTGTGTCTAAGGCCATCCAACTTACAAAATAACATGTTCTGTAGCTAAGCTGATCCCCTGCTTTGGCATCCTGTTCCAGCCTGACTTAATATGACTTTAAGTATTCATTTGCCTATACTTTTGTTCACTGTCATTCCCACTACTTGCTAAGACCCCTTTCTGCCTACTTCAGTCCCACTGAATCTGAGTCCTGAACCAAGAGTTATCTCATTTTGATGGCCTTTCTGACTACCACAGTTCTCTGTGACTTCTTCCCCTCTTAGATCTTCAGTAGCATATACCACCTGTCTTCCATATTAAACAGAGCTTCACTGAATTGGCCATGTGCATTTATATGTACCTGATTTCTCCCAACTAGTTACAAACTCTTTGAAGGTAAGTTATCAAATTCAGTGTCTAGTTCAAGAAACACATACCGATTGACATCTTGATATCTCCTCTTCCATAGCTCTGCATTAGACTCTGAGGCAGTATAAAATACGAACAGAAGTCTCAGTAAACTCTGGGAAAGACAAGTGGAACTATCTGATCTTGCTGGGACATCTGAAACCATGAAACATGTCTTCTCTCTTGAATATCTTTACTTTCTTGGCTTCCATAATGCCTGTTTTAGCTGATTTTTCCTCTCCTGCACCTTTGGTTGCATATTCTTTATCTCCCCGCCCCCCTTGGCTCCTCTTTCTCTACTAACTGAAAAGTTGATGTTACCCAGGCTTTTGTCCTTATTCCTGCATGTTCTTTCTCAGCAGAAGCTCCATGAGTAATCTAATTCCTACCCACAACACCTGCATGGACTAGTGGGTCTCAAATTCTCTAGGCTTTTCAATCAAACCTACCTAATGGGGTCTAGAGCTTTATATCTAATTGGCCCATAGAAATCTTTTCCTTACAGTCAACAGGATCCCCAATTTCAACAAACCTTAAAGATCAGTCATCATTTCTTGTCCCCAAATCTCTTCTTTCTTATCCAGTCATTTAAATGGAAACAGAATCCTAATTCATTTCTCCCATCTCTCTTTTATCATTAGATGCCACTATTTTTTCCAGTTTTTATAAGTAAAAAGCCCCTTTCATTCTTCCTTTCCCTCACTCTCTACCTCAAAAATATGTCTTGGCTCTGTCCACTTTTCTCCATTTCCTCTGTCATTGCTAACCCATTCATCTCTCATGGAGACAAATGCAATAGCTTTGGGATCCTGGTGTCTTAGTTGGTTGGGCATCTGCCTTCAGCTTGGGTCATGATCCTAGGATCCTGGGATTGAGTTCTGTATCTGGATCCCTGCTTAGCAGGGAGTTTGCTTCTCCCTCTGCTCCTCCCCCCAACTCAGGTTCTCTCTTTCTCTCTTGCAAAATAAGTAAATAAAATCTTTAAAACAAGCAAACAAAAAACTCAAATGCAATAGCTTTCCCTTCTAATCTCTTTCCTTTTAACCTCAGTCCCTTACAATTGTTCTCTCTTCAGTAGCTAGAGTGGTCCTTTATAAAGAGTCTATCAGATCATGTGACTCACTTAAAAACTTTGATAGCTTTTAAAGTTTTTTTTTTTTTGTTTTTTTTTTGTTTTTTTTTTTTGTTTTTTGACAGAGATCACAAGTAGGCAGAGAGGCAGGCAGAGAGAGAGGAGGAAGCAGGCTTTTAGACTGCCTGGGTGGCTTAGTTGGTTAAATGTCTGACTCTTGATTTTTTCTCAGGTCATGATCTCAAGGTTTTGAGATCAAGCCCTCATTGGCTCCATGCTGGGTGTGGAGCCTGCTTAACATATCCTCTCTTTAGGGCACCTGGGTGGCTCAGTCAGTTAAGTGGCTGCCTTCCACTTAGGTCCTGATCCCAAGGTCCTGGGATGGAGCCCTCAGGCTCTTTGCTCAGTGGGGAGCCTGCCTCTTCCCCTGCCTGCTGCTCCCCCTACTTGTGCTTGTTCTCTCCCTTCCCTTTCTTTCTGTGTTGAATAAATAAATAAAATCATTAAAAAAAAAAAAAAAGATTTCCTCTCCCTCTGCCCTGACCTCCCATATACTCTCTCTCTCCAAAAACAATGAAAACCAATAAAAAAACAAACCAACCAAAAAACAACCATTTAAAATTTTTTTTTAATTTATTATTTTTTTAAAGATTTTATTTATTTATCTGACAGAGAGATCACATGCAGACAGAGAGGCAGGCAGAGAGACAGGAGGAAGCAGGCTCTCCGCGGAGCAGAGATCCCGATGCGGGGCTCGATCTCAGGACCCTGAGATCATGACCTGAGTGGAAGGCAGTGGCTTAACTCACTGAGCCACCCAGGCGCCCCCAACCATTTTTTTTTTTTTAAAGATTTCATTTATTTATTTGACAGAGAGGGAGATAATAAGTAGGCAGAGAGGCAGGCAGAGAGAGAGGGGGAAGCAGGCTCCCCACCAAGTAGAGAGCCTGATGCGGGGCTCGATCTGAAGACCCTAAGATCATGACCTGAGCTGAAGGCAGAGGCTTAACCCCTGAGCCATCCAGGCACCCCAAAACAACCATTTTTGATAGCTTCCCATTCCACTTAGAATCAAAACCAAACTCACTATCACCAAGGCTTATAACATATATTCTTGGTCTACTAGACTTTTCGTTTTTAAAACTCATCACACAACATTAATTTTTCAAGGCTTTTGCATGGATTACTCCCTCTACCAGGAATGTTCCTTCTCTGGCCTTTCCTTGAGAGGTCTTCTGTGACAAATATATCTGAGTGGTATCCAGGAAGTCAACTTTCTAGCAGATCACCTCACTTCTTTTATTTTCTTTTAGGATTGCCCTCAATCTGATGTAAACAAACAAACAAACAAACACATTAAATTTCTGGTCCCTGCATATCTCTTTGAACTTCAAAATCTACCACTCTTCACATCTACACTCTATTTCAATTGTATAATTTCATGGATTAAGGCCATATTGTTTCATCTTTTCCTTCTTTCTAAACACTGTTCCTTTTGCCTGTAATGTCTTCCTTTCTCTTTTTATATAACACACTTCTAATTTATTTCCGTAACGTGGCTGGAGTGGTTTCTTCTTTGTGGAGACTCTCTCATCCTCTGGGCAGATATGATGATCCTCACCTTTCTGCCATATTGTGTTAGTATACATTTCTGCTACAACTTTCAACAGACTTTATTATAAATAATCATTTACATGAATGTGTATCCCTTTTACTATACCAGGAACTCCTTTAAGGTAGTAATCATGTTTTATTTATTGCCTATGTGTAGATAGCCCTAGTTCAATGCTTTGCACATATTAGACTCCCATTGAATAAAAGTTGAGTAAATGGAGCCTATGCAAAGGGACAAATATCAGTGTCTAGTGAGTAGTATGTGATGGCAAAATTTGGTTAGATCTAAGGCAAAAGTCTCCCAGTTCCCACTGATCAATCATGGAACCTGCTCACTCTGGCATGGTTTATAATTGGGCACCTAATAGATATCTCACAGAACTAATACCACACAGACTTGGATTTCACCCAAGTAGTGCCAGCTGGTTGCTTCAGCAAATAACAGGCACCATTTTGTAGAGAGATACTTCAACATTGACAGGAAGATAGCCATACTTGACGCTATGAACTTCTTATGATCTGGGCTAAGGTTGAGATAGCCATTTAAAATATATTGCTATAGTCTTTTTCACCCATTAATCTGCCTCCTAAGCCTAGTGCTAAATATCAGCCCTTTCCTGATGCCTAAAACTGGTGTCTTCTGGTATTGCTCCCACAGGAATCTTGGTGAGTTTTCATATCTTCATCTTTGTTAATGATCTGACCTAAATATCTATATATACATGTACACACTGTCCCTCTCTTTTCATTCTTTTAAATTCCTAGTTAGAAAAAAATATGCATGTTTAATTTTTTTTTTCTGGTCTCTATATATGCACTATGGAAGCATTCATCTGTCTGATGTTGTTGTATTTATCCCCCAAACTGGTAAACAAATGGAAAGATACTAGTCCATTTTCCTACAGGGGAAGGAAGAAATAAATGGCCAGGTAATCGTTGAGTTATCAACATCTAACTTATGTATCTCACACACAAAAATATTCTTCTGGGGAATGGAGCTGAAAAGGAATGGGCTCTCTCTTGGGATTCTGGAGAGAGAGAAATGTTCTTCAGTTTAGTCTGTCTCCTTTTTAAGAATACTTATGAGAATCAAGAAGGGAGAAGAATGATCCATGCAGGGATCCACGGTTACTAGGGAAGGGGGGTCCTTTTAAACCAAAGGTCACTTTAAAGGGGGCAAAGGGGTCCCTTTAAACCAAAGCTAAATAATATAGAGATTAAATAGACTTCTTTGGTCTGGAAAACTTCAACACTTTTTCAAATTTATTTCTTCATGAAATGATATTCTAGGTTTTAAGCTGCTAACTTGCAAAACAAACTTTGGAAACACATCTCATTTATAGGTTGGGGTAATTGCTCACTCTAAAATCATATTTGGGAAGGACCAAAAGAATATAATTTGCCTGCTTAGGGAATGGGTGAACATAAGGAAGGCAAGAGAAACAGACTTCAGCTGAAAAAAAAAATGAGCCACTTTTCTCAGTTGTACATTTTATTATTTTCGTGATTATGTGGGAGGAGAAGATGCTTGAGTAGTTTGGGTTGCTTAGTGAGTGGATGAGAGAAGCAAGTATTCAACTTCGAAGAGTTTGGTTTGGTGGGATATGGTGGATCTTTGAGAGACCTACCACATGTAGGTAGAGCCACTTTGAACCATTTCTAGAAGGGGATTCATTTTCCATCCCACTAATCTAGCCATATATTTTTTGTTTCTGCTTTCCACAGAATTTTGCATAGACTTTTCTCTCAACAGAGCCCTTAATAGGGTGGAAAACCATTTTCCCATCAAGGCTCTGAGCTTCTCAGTTGATGTATACCCAGAGACACTGCATTGTCAGGCCACTATAGATTTTAAGTTGCCAATAATTTTTTTTTTTAAAGACAGAGACACAACAAGAGAGGGAACACAAGCAGAGGTGTGGAGAAGCAAACTTCCCACTGAGCAGGGAGCCAGATGTGGGACTCGAATCCAGGACTCTGGGATCATGACCTGAGCTGAAAGCAGATGCTTAACGACTGAGACATCCAGGCGCCCCGTTGCCAATAATTTTATTATACTCCAGGAATAGCCAGTGAATCTGGGTTGTTCTGATTAAACCAAATTTCAGCCACACTGGAGATAAGAGAGTTTCTGGATTCCAGTGGAAGGTCTATAATTTGACCTATAGACTTTATACCTCTGTTGGTACCAGAAGACTAGAGGATATAATGGCAAACCCTTCAAGGCACTCTGTATATACAAGTTTTATTACCACCTACAATTAAGTGGTGCTATTTTCTCCACCTAAAGTATTTTCTTTTCCTCCATTCTGCCAAACCATGTTCTGCCTCCAAATATTCTGTTGCAATATCACCTTTATAAAATCATTTCAGACATTTCCTCATTCCCCATCTGCTTCCATACTGCAATCACTATAGTAACCTCCCTAGTAATTCCTCCTCCTCCATATTGTTTGTGTATATGAGTATATGTTGCATAAATAAAATGCACACATATACATAGTCAGAGAAAGAGAGAGAGCATTTTATACACTTTATTTATTTATTTGTGTGTTGTCCTTTGCTGTTTCCCTAGACACTACTTCAGTGTTGTTTCTGAGTTCTCTTTTAGATTTCACGAGGCACTGTACAATATTTGCACATTCTGGGTCTGCAGTTTACCCTACTCTCTTTTTATTTATCTCCCAGGGAAGTTTCATTATATGTCTGATGGTGATGGTTATCATTGACTAGTAGAACAAAAGGGATTTTTACAGTTTATGTAGTTGTTTATTTAATTTCTCTTTAGCCACAGAAACTTTTTGTCCCAGATATTTATAAGAATCTCAAATACGTAAAACAGATAAAGATGCTGATGGTGGCTAAACAGAGTTTGGTGGCTCAGAGATCTGTCTGGTCAGTACCCCTCTCCTTCCTCTGAGATCTCTCTGAGAAAGCCTAAGGAACAGAGTTTTGGAAACACTGATCTACATCCAGTCCTTCAGAGTGCAGATGTTGGAAGCTGTGTGATCGAGGTCATTCAGCACAGGAAGGGCTGAACAGAAATTCCTTCCTATATCAGTACTACTTCTTTCAGAGGATGAAAGAGGATCATGTTCTCAATTTCTACATGTACAAATTCCTAAATATTCCAAATTTGTATTGTGAGCATTTATGTGGCTCATCAATAGACAGGATTCTTCTATAAATGAAGACGAAGTTATTTTTCTTTTGTCCACTTTTTGACTCATTCATCTTATTTTTCAATTAGTCTTCTTTATCAGGATGAATTTTGGGGGATAATATTTTCCTCAAATATTATATGGATGTCATTCATTCATTCAGCAGACATTTATGAATCATGTACTAAGCCAGAAACTATGTGAGATGCTGGAAATAAAGAAGTAATTTTTTAAAAAGGAACACTCTTTACCCTCAAGTGTATTTGATAGACCTAGGTGTGTCTCTTTTAAAGTCTGTGTTCTAGAAAGTGCTCCTAAATAATTTTAAAAATTTCAGTTGTATTTTTCCATTGCTCAGGGAAGCTTCCCATTATAGGAATAAACTAGTGCTTCTTCTCATTAGATATGAGTACCCAACTTGCCTTGGAGGCCTGGAAGGTGAGTTTTATGAGTAAGAGAACATTCACAAGTTTTAATGCTTAAGTTACAGAACTCTAAAGTGTTTTTAAGGATTACGTGTGTTAATTCATATAAATACTGAAAATTACATCTGGCATATATAAGCACTTAATGTCAGCTACTGCTCATTATAGTTGATTTTGTTGATGATGGTGTTGTATCTGTATCAAATAAATCCTATGTCTCAGAATCTTTTGGTAGGAATTCATCAAGGGCCAGTTTCTGGAATTTGGGGTGCATGTGTGCATGTGTGTATGTGTGTGCATGTCTATGCATATCTGAGGTTTAATGAACATTCATTGGTTAACTGAAAAATGAGTTATTAATGTCACTGATTTAGATTTTGTACACTCTGCACTCTCAGTGCTCCTTAAGGCTAATTAATATATATTGGTTCTTAGAGTCTAGAACTCAGGGATAAAATTAGCCTATCTTACAGACATGGCCAATAAAATAGGAATAGAAATTTGAGCCTGCCTCAGACTTCGGCAACTGGAAAGAGAGCATTTCAAGATCACTCAGACACTTCGAATCTTTAAGGAAAAATGGAAACATGCAGTGACAATTCTAAATTATCCTCAGTGGTGTGGGCATCCAGGATCTGGTGGCTCTGGTGGTGCCCATAGTCTGATGTCCTAACCAGTCGGTGGTCTTGGCTTGTCTGTGTTTCCTGGATTTAGCTTGCTTCTTGCCTGTTTTTCAAGTGGCGTTCTCTGCCTTTCCCATTAATAATGTCAGCTCTAATATTGTCCCAACGTAGTCTAGTTTCTATTGCTTGCACTCCAGAGTTTGACTGATGCAACCCAATACTTAAGAAATCAGCCCCAAGCTACTATTTTTCCACCTGGATTACTGCAAGAGCCTCAGGACTTTGCACTTGCTGTTCCTTCTGCCTGATATGCTTTGTTCACACCTATTCTCTTGACTCACTTCCTGACTTCCTTATGGCTCTGCTAGAATCTCACCTGTGTAGATCTCATCAAGGACACTTTCTTTCCTCACTCTCTATATAAAGCAGCACCCACCCCAACACACGCTTTCTGGACCCTTTTATACTTTTCATTTTACTCTCTAGCCCTTGTATCCACCCAAGGTATTCATTTATTGTTATCAGCTCATCCCAGGGCCATGTAAACATCCTGACTCTTAGTTGCTGATATTTTCTGACTCCTAGTACAGTGCCTGGCACTTATTAGATGCTCAATAACTATTTCTTGAATGAATGAATGAATTTATATTCTGCTCAGATGCAATAATAACAGTAAGCTAAAGTGTGCTATAGCTAATACCTCCATTCCACCTTCCTCCATATCTTTCTTGATTTCTGTCCTTGAATCTTGCTCAGTAGCATCCTGTATATGTCTGCCTATCTGTCAGTTTCAGACACGTGATACAGTAGATTTGCTGAGAATAATGAAAGAAAAATTTGGCCCTGCCTACCACTACAGAATGCTTATTTATTTCTTCTCTTACATTTTAATTGTTTAAATATTTGGGGAGGATTTTCCTGCTGTGGTAAATTTATACTCATTAAATTGTCAATGTGACGGTATTAGTTATTTATGTATTGTGGGCGCTGTAAGGGGAAACGCTTGCTTTTGCCACTGGCACCATCTGGCTTTGACTGATTATTGTATTTTACCTGATAGTCTTTGGACAGGACTATCAGGGTGATGAATGGGTGAGAGTGGGAGGGGTTCAAACACTGGTTGAGAAAGGATAACAAACCTGTAGCAGTAAGTAAGACACCAGGAGGCATTCTAAACACTGAATAAGATAGAACATCCATCGCATGTCCTATTTGCATTCCAGGTTAATCTTCAAAGAGCCAACATGGCAAAAACATTCCAAGATAAAAATAGCAAGATCTGGGACGCCTGGGTGGCTCAGTGGGTTAAGCCGCTGCCTTCGGCTCAGGTCATGATCTCAGGGTCCTGGGATCGAGTCCCGCATCGGGCTCTCTGCTCGGCGGGGAGCCTGCTTCCCTCTCTCTCTCTGCCTGCCTCTCCATCTACTTGTGATTTCTCTCTGTCAAATAAATAAATAAAATCTTTAAAAAAAAAAAAAAAAAAAAAAAAAAAAAAGCAAGATCTCCTAGAAAAGATTCAAGTTGCAATGAAAAAAGAAAAATCCTTTATGTTTACTGATGAATTCTGTGTATAACTTTTAACAGCATCAGTGACTTATAAATGGAGATTTTTTTTAAATGAACCTTTTAAAGACATCCCAAGACATTCTAAGAAGAAATTCAATTTTGTAGGAATTGAAGATTAAAATGTGTAATGGCAAACAGCACCATGTCAGGCACCGACTTCCGTGGTTATAAGCTGATCTTGAATCAAAATCTAGTTCCTCACTGGCATTCTCAGAGTCCAGTTTTCATCAGAGGCTTTATTCCAGACAGAAGTATGATGATAACTCTGCTAATGTAGGGTGTCTTCAGCCTAGCTGGATCATTCTGACAGTCTTGTGAAAGCAGGAAGCCTAAAGAAGCTATTATTTAATCTTTCACCTTTCCCCAGAGAAAGATATATTTAAGGCACATGTGTGACTGTTCCTTATATTATTTTGGTTTATCACTAGATCACTTACCTCTTTCATAGTGTCTCAATGCTAGAAGAGACTTTAGAAGTCAGCTCATCCATGAATCCTTCATTTGTTCATCAGGAAATATTTATTGAGTGCTTACTACAAACTAAAAGATGTAGACTGAACATATGAATTACAGATGGTTGTCCCCTCTATGGGATTCATTAATTCCTCCTCACGATATTCTTGTTAGGTTGGAGTTCAACCTTTGCTGGAGTTATCTCCAACATTTCTTGTGTTGCTATTCATTTACAACACTCTTCAAATGAGAGAAATTAGGTTAACCTCACTTACAAGAGTAGAGAGGCCCAACTAAAAATATGCTTACCTCTCATCATTTAAAAAGTCAGATGCAAAGATCAAAGGAGACTCCTTAATGTGCTGAACAGTTAATTTAGTGACCTCTTCTCCTTTGGTCCTTCTCCTTCTCTTGGTCCTGTCAAACTTCACTGTACTTGACCATACTGTATATTCACCCAGAGATTGGAGAAAAATGCTAAATTTTTATATTTGTAACCCAATGAGTATTAGTCTCCTTTTGCTACAAAGAATTTCCCTAACCCTCTTAATGTATTTCAGAACACTTTCCCTTCTTATTGAATGAAACCTCATTAACTCACATTAGTTTTATTTGCATAGAAAAATTAAGCTTTGGAATAAATCTATAGTATTAAAATGAAATTGCTGCATTTGTAAAATGCTTAGAAACATCTCAAGAAAAACATTTCTTAAGGCTTTTCAGCTTTGGCCTTGGCAAGAATTAAGGCATTAAGAGTTCCCACAAAATGAAAAGTAAAATGGCATGCAAACACATACATATACACACAAACTCCAAGTGTGAAATTTTCGGGATTATTGAGGTTTCTAGATTGGCTCTAAGGTAATGGTCAGTTGTCACTTATCAGAACATTGGTTCAATAATAACTTAGAAAAACTAAACATTGGACTAACTTTTAAATTTAAAATATGATACTAAAATCAAAGCTATTAGATTATGCCTCTTGATAAGATTAGACCATGATTTCAGATTCTCTTAATATTTCCTCCCTGTCAGGGTCCAGAAACTCAGGGCCAAGGGTAAGTCAGCCTTAGATAAACAGATTGTCTGGCCTAGGCCACCAATCTGTCCAACATTTGTGACCTATAAAGATTTTTCCTGCAAGCAACTCTGCTTATGCCAACTGTTTATATGCACAGTGGAAACTTCCAACACTGTCATTCCCAGGTTTGCTTTCCTTATACAACTAATTACTACTGCCGTGGGTCATTCTTTCTATCTTTCTTTATCTTTTTTTTTCCTTTCCTTTCCTTTTCTTCTCTTTCTTCTTTTTCTTTTTCTTTCTTTCTTTCTTTTTTTTTGCTACATACTGGAGCCAAGAAAGGCTCACTTAACCTATGCCTATGGCTTTTGGTCAAAGATAGAAGCCAAAGAAGAAGACCTAAAGATTATAGTGTTCAAGCTTTGAATACTATGCCTTGGTCATGTAGCAAGGACTTAGGAATGACTGCTGTAGGTGGAGATTCAGAAAGCGTATAAGGAGAGATAGGGAGAGAGAGACTGAGCACATGCTTCAGATCATTCTGAAGAAATGGAAAACAGTAGAAATACTTCAAGACAAAAGAGGGAAAGCTCAACAGGTATCTTGGATTAAACATAAGCCCTCAGAAGTATTTGTGGTGACCTAAATAGATTGCCATTTCTTATATTGACAATATAATCAGGAAAAACCCTAAACACAAGAGACCTCTCCACTGAGACTCACTTGCAATTTGATATCAGATGATATGTTAGAAATATTCTCTCACATTGTTTTCTATATTAAATATCTTTTTCCAGAAAAGTAATAACCAACTTGTGTTTCCTGAGCCCCTGCTGTGGGCCTAACTCTAAGAGGACATATTATGATGGCCAAGAGAATGTAAACCCCAACATTTAGGAGAGGAAAGAAGACTGATATTTAAGAAATATATACAAACTGAGGAATGGCACTCATGAAAATAATGAAATAAAGCAGTCTGTAATTAAGGGACACAGGTGTTATGACAGATCCTTGTTGGAAGAGACAGCAGAACATGAAGACTTAAGGATGGGAAAAGTAGAGAGTGGCCAAGATGAGAGAGGAGAAATGTATTCCAGTTACACGGTATGACACAGGGCAAATTGTGGAGCTTTGAGGGGACTATCCTGAGAAAAGTGAAGAGTGTTTGATGGTAAGAATTAGAAAGGGAAACAGGCATGTAGATGAGGCCTAACCCCACCCCCGCCCCCCAAAAAATGACCTCTTCTGGTAAAAAAGTTGTGTCATGAGCAGCTTTTGGCTAAAGGAGTGACATTATAGAAGAGGTACTTAGGGCACAAGTGCACTTGACATTACCTGGGGAGACTGGAGGTGGGAAGGTGAGTTCAGAGCCCAGTATTTTTTCATATATGTGTAGGGAAATGAAACTGGAAAGTTAAAAGCTGGTTTGTTAAGAAAGACCATGGTTTTGGTTTCTAGCTTGGGTTGTATGAATAAGGTATCCAGAAAAAAATGCTTAATTGAAGATTCAGAAGTGGCAAGAGAGGAGACAGGGGCAAGTGACTCAAAGGATGATTGGAATCTTATTCAGCTCCATGGGCTTCAGTTAAGGAGAGTTAGGAAAAAAAACAAAAACAAACAAACAAACAAACAAACAAAACTGAGAGAAAGGCTTACTGTCCCCTCAATGCCAGAAGATACTTCATTAAAAGGAAATAAATAGGGGTACCTGGGTGGCTCAGTTGGTTAAACATCTGCCTTTGGCTCAGGTCATGATCCTGGAGTCCTGAGATAGAGCCCTGTGTTGGACTCCACGCTGAGCAGGGAGTCTACTTCTCTCTCCCTCCCTCTGCCTCTTCCCCACACTATTGCACTCTCTCTCTCAAAGAAATAAAATCTTAGAGAAGGAAGGAAGGAAGGATGGAAGGAAGGAAAAGAAATGAGTTAGTAAAAAACTAGCATACAGAATCAAAGAAGCCAGTAAGGAGAAAGCTCCAAAATAGAATGGTCAGCATGATTAAATCAGAGTGATCAAGAGGGATGAGAATGGAGAATAGACCACTGCATGTGGGAGGACCATTGATAGCCTCCAAGTGGGCAATTCAGTAGAATGGTGATGATGAGAGCCAGATTGTAGGGACGTAGGAGAGGACTGAGGTGGAAGAAATACAGGCAATTGGCAGAGACCACACACAAGGAATTTGGCACTGAACAGAGGGAGAGAGATGAGATTGTAGTAAAAGAGTGTTCTTTTTTGAGCTGGGGAGAAATCTATGTTAAAAAAGAAAGAGGAATAGAGAAGGGAAGTCTGAAATGCTAAAGCAGGAAACAAAAGTGACATCAATGACCAGACAGTTTCAAATTACTAAATTTCAAGAGGATTCCTCATGGAGAAATATCTTTTGGAATGAAAGGGAAATAGAAGATGATGAAATATTTGTTGGATTGGGATGGTGTATATTCAGGGTATCCTGTCAAAATTATAACACCACTTCCTTTTTTCTCTGTGAAGAACTTCGGTCTGTTGCTCAGAGTGAAAATGAGAATTAAACACGGTCAGGAGAGCTTACTAAGCAACAAGAGTGAATTAAGCAGCATGTTTCCCAGTGGTTTATGAATTTGCATCACCTAGAGATTTTTAAAATGCAATTTTCTGGAGGAGAGACTGCATTTACAAGCTCCTCAGATGATTCTGAAGCATGTGAGGTCAGGAGCCAGTGCCTTACTGAGAGGTGGAGCCATCTTGAAAACACTGAATTTAGGAAGCTAACAAGAAGCTACACTGTCTTCACCCTGTGGCCATTTTCATCCTCACAGTCCTTGAAGTGCTTCCTTTACGAGGTGTATTTGCCTGAGAAAGAGAGGGAAACTCATTCCAGCCTCCACTGGCAAGAGTTCTTGGCTAGGTCCATAACATCTGGGAAAGCGCTAAGGTGTACCAACAACCAAGAACAAAATCTCAATACTAATTAGGTACACGCCTGAAGTTTAGAGGATGAGGTAAACCACTTATTTTTTCCACTGAATTTCCTTTTAGTTCATTAGGAGTTTCCTTGGGGCAGGCATCTGGGAGTGCCCATCTCTCTCTGGACTCCCTTATTTTTCTCTTTCACTCATCCCCATTTTCTAGCCCTTTGTTCCACCTCTTCCCAGACTTGAGATGGGATATTAGATCTCTATAATTTTGTACCTGCTCTATTCTTGAGGGTCAGTGTTAGAAGCTTCAGACATTTGGTCCCTACAGTTTTCAAAGCTGTGCATCTAAATCAACTGACATTTGCTTGGTAACCTTGCCTCACTCCCTGTAGCATAACTTTGATAGATTATTTTGTATTTAAGAAGTCAGTGTTTCTTAATCTTGTCTTATTCCTCATAAAGAGTAAAGGGAAAGAAAATAAAATTCAATTCTGCCACACGGGGATACCTTTCATTATTTGAAACTCATATACCAGGAGGCCCACAATAAGAGGAACATAGGATTTGTAGCAGAGTTCTGGGAGTTGTAGCGTTATTAGTTTCCTACAAAGTGGAGTCTTAGTCCCTCCCTCCTTCTCTCTTCCTCTCAGACATACATATTTTATTTTGTTTGAAAAGTTAGGTTTAGTGTTTGAAGGTAATCTCATTAGTTTTTAGTTTGGTTGGTTTGGTTGGTTGGGTTTTTTGTTTGTTTGGTAGAAAAAAATTTTACTACATCTAGGGTGAGGGAGCATCAACCCTGAATGCTGGAACACCGAATTGGACCCTATCATCAAAAGTAAACACATCTTAAACTCATTTCATATGAAAATTCTATATTTTTCCTTCTCTACACTGCATTCCATTTCATTGACCAATGCAGAAATGGGAGGTTTTAGTTTCTCTATTTCCATCAACCGATATACCAGAGAGTATAGTAATTTCCTCCATTTTTATCTGTCTCATGCTTCTCTTAAGCACAGGTAACTGGTCCTTCCCACCCTCCTTCCTTTTCTGAAATTGCTGTCTGATGTCCTTGGTGACCTCTGCATTTCCATTTCTGAAGACCTTTTCTCAGTTTTCTCTTAACATTTTCACTGTGTTAGACTCTGCTGGACACACCTTCTTGGGATTCACTCTTCTCTTGGCTCCCATTCTGGTTCTTCTCAATGCTTATCCAGCCTGGTTTTCACTGGATCAACTATCTCCTCCTGTCTTCTGTATACAGATAACCCACAGAACAAGATCTTCATCTTTCTGACCTTTTATCTCTAATTTCTTTGTCAGAAATCTCATTCACCTTCCTACCTTCAGTGATCACCTTTACCTAAAGGACTCTCGAGTTTATGCTTCTTGGGGCGCCTGGGTGGCTCAGTGGGTTAAGCTTCTGCCTTCAGCCCAGGTCATGATGTCAGGGTCCTGGGATCGAGCCCCGCATTCAGCTCTCTGCTCAGCGGGGAGCCTGTTTCCCCACCTCTGTCTGTGTCTCTGCCTACTTGTGATCTCTGTCTGTCAAATAAATAAATAAAACTTAAAAAGATGCTTCTTACTGAGTATCTCTAGTTGAATTCTCCTTCCAGACCTTTGTGATCAAAACTGAACCCATCATCTTTCTCCAAAACCCATCTTCCCTTTTGGAATCCCCTCTTTCTGGTATTTCCTCCAGTCTCAGTGATGATTTTCTCATCTGAATTTCTAAAGCACATACTAACTGTATCACCTATTTAATTCCGCTACTTTGTATTATTTAATTCTTTCATTTTATTTCTTATTACCATTTTATTGCTTGTTTACTTAAACACTAAATCATTTGAGGGCAAGAATTGCATTTTTTCCATCTCTATATTCCTGATTCTGATCTAGTGTTCAGTAAATTATTAAGATGTTTCAACGAAGTTGCTAATATTTTGTATATATCTCTCATTGTTGTTACTTTTGAAAGGTTGACAGATTTTGATAAAAATTAGTAGATACGAAGATTTGTGTTCAGATCACCATCTTGAGACAAAATGGTGGCTAGTAAATATACCCATAAGAGAATTTCTGTAACATTATTAACAGTGGATTCTATTTTTTTTTTAAGATGTTATATATTTATTTTAGAGCACATGTAGGGAGTGCAGGGAGGGGCAGAGGGAGAGGAAGAAAGAATCTCAAGCAGACTCTGCCGCTGAGTGAGGAGTCCCACATGGGGCCTCATCTCAAGACTTTGAGATCACTATCTGAGCCAAAAAAAAATTTAGTTGCTTAACCAGCTAAGCCACCCAGGGACCCCAAACAGTGGATTCTGTACATTATACATGTTTACACTGAATGTGTCCTGTTATTCATAACTTGTGGTAGAGAGAAGCTATAAGTCAAAAAATTTATGAGGCAAGCTGAAGGGTCCAGAGTTAGGTTAGATTAAACAGACAACCAAATGAGAGGTAAGGCTGAACTAAGAATTGGACACTGGAATTCTACACCACATTTAGAAAAATACTGACATCAGGGGACCTGCATTTCCTTATTTTTTTTCTTGACCAAATTATGGGATAGTTTTTCTAGTGTTAAAGGAAGCTAAGGAAGGTCTGAGAAATGGTTTCTCCTCTTGCTTTGTGTTTTGTGCTGTTAGTTTACTAAGAGTAACCTCTACTTTAACTCCTCTCTTAGGAGTAGGTTTATAGATTCTCAGAATTAATAGGCTGGAAAAGACTTGACCATCTAGTTGAAATCTCTTGTTTACAGATATGCAACCTCTGGGCCTTATCTCTTAGGCCTCAACTTAGTACTAGTCCTAGAGTTTGGGTAATTCCATCCAAATGAAAATATTGCTGTTATATTAAAAACACTTTAAATTTTAAATGCTTTGCTTGTAGGTTAAGTTGAAAAAAGTAGGTTCACTTCTCACTTTTCAGACACTTAACATTTGAAATTTAAAAATTACTCCTAAAGAATATTTCCCAAAATAAATGCTCAGAGCAATAGCAAAAAGAAAATACCACTCCCTTTGTCCTGTCCACTTTTTCCTCTACCCCAAATCCACTGTATATAAGCATTTATGCATTGCTTCTGCGATAAGATAATTCTGCCATTCTTAAGGCTGGAAAACTCAGTTCAGTTGACTCTTACCTGTTTTAAGTTTTCTGCTCCGTTGTAAAATAGTTTTCCATTGTTTTCACTTTAATTTTTCAGTTGACCACTAACTATATAAAACAGAATTGGTGCTCAGAGGAAAGTACCAAGTGATTCAAATATTGACTATTATATTCATTTTTAGTATGACTTTAAGCAAATCACATACTTGTCCCCTTAGCCACCTGCAGTGGATGAAATAGCAAATCACACAAGTTTATCTGAAAAGTTCTTCTCTGCAGAAAGACTTAGGAAATACAAACTCTCTCTTTGTTGAAGAGCTCAACTCTGCCCAGGAAGATCTGAGGAAATGGTGAGCAAACCCAATACTACTTCAGCACACCTCTCTCACAGTCTTTTTTTTTAAAGCCCTATTTTATTTGAACACTGTGTTCCTGAGTCAAAAGAGTACTTCAGCACAATCTGCCTTCCTGGGGGCAAAGCAATCTCATACAGTCACACTCTCAGAAAGGCAGATACCGCTGAACATTGACTGGACAAAAGATGTTGTGTTGTGTTGTGTTTTTTTTCCCCTCCAGCAAAAATTACTCAAATTGCTTGAGAAAAAGACACAATATGATGTTTATCCCTGTTTACAGATGTTTAACCAGTGCCCCTTCAGAGGGTCATGTGCCTATGAACAGCATCGTAGTAATTATATCCACTGCTGCAAAGAACAGATGTGTAAATTGGTGGTTTCTTGGGGGAAAATAATATCAAGTCCACTTTCCAGAAATGCACACAGTGCAGTGCAGCTGGAACACTCAGTATGGAGGTCTCTTTAGTGTTTGTAACTGAATGTGCTTACATTTAAAGAGTACAATGGTTCCTTGGGGCATCTAGCAGGGATGTCCTGGGGCACCCAGAAAATAATTCAGGTTGTTTGGTGGGTTTAAAAATTCCTAGTGATATTAGACAAGTTTTCATATCCAGAGAAGGTAATAACAAATATTTGATTCTGAAGTTTTTAGGCAAGAAATATGTATTGAGGAAAAAGTGTAATTAGAAACCTATGCATTTAAGATATAAAAACCAGACTTCAGTGAAACCAGATTGCATCAAGGTGATCATACTTCTGACCTATGAACACCAGAATATTCCTAAACTCACCATTGCAGGGGCTGTCAATGATTGGGGGTTCCTAGATCCTCCCCTGACAAGTAGAATTCAATAGTTCCTTATTTTAAAAGCCTATGTTACCTTGGATAGAAGAAGAAATAGATGAAATTATTTCTACTATTGGATTTCTTATACTAAAAATACTTGCTGTCCCTGAGAATGTATATTTATATGACTATATGGATATCAGTATTTAGACCTCTAAAAATTAAACAAAACACACACTGAACAAGGTAAGCTTATTGTTTTGGAATAGCTTATTGAACAGTTCTGTTATCACAGATACGGATATCACTATAAGCCTCACTACTGTTTTTCTGTATAAATTATCTTCCTCTTAAAATGTGTCAAATTTCATGTGTAGAATGTTATACAGTGATTCAGTGTGTGCTTAAAAGATGTGATTTCTCCTGGACCCAGGCTATCTGTACCTTCACATATTCCAAAACTTTGCAGAAGATCAGTATGTATCGTACAACTTAGTAAATGTGCTAAAACATTGTTAGTTAATTTGCATTTACATTACAAACTATAATAAGCAATGACATTATGCTGACTTGGGAATTTTGCTTCTGGGGCAGAAGCATAATCTTCTTTTTTCAGGCTATGCTTTTCTGCATTCATGATTCCACACAAACTACCCAGCCACACCAAACCATGGTTCTGTGATTGAAATGTAACAGAGGAATGATCTAGTCTGCTAATCTGGATCATTCAGGACCCTAATGAAAGGATTATAAAGATACCTACCAATTGCCTTAGGCCAAAGCATCCCTTTTGACACTAATGATCTAATTCTGTTACCTACTTTGTTCTAAATTCAGCCTTCTCGGTTCTTTGCAGCCTTCAGGACTCAAACAAAAACACAGGAGGCGATCAGGCTAGCCCCAGCTCTGCATCACCTCTAGTCCTCTGATGCCTCACCTCTAGGCCTCAGTTCCCGTGGCTGTGAAATGACATGGTTTGATGACCTCTTCAGACTTCACGTCTGTGTTCACTGTGTCTGCACACACTGGAATTTAGAATAGGAATTCTTGGTCCTATGCGTGGGTTAGTGCCAACTGTCTCTAAAATCAGGAGGCAATGGGGTAGGAATAGAAAATTCTCACTGTTGCTTAATACAGACATTTTCAATAATATCAAGGAAGTTATTTCCAAACTGGAGTGTGGGTCAGATTGGAGCCCTTATTTGGTCCAAATCGGTGGGTGTACTTATTAAAATGCATTTCAGGTGCTCTGCAGCTAGGTCTATACCAAACTCCCTCAGTAAGCATCATGGGAGGCAGGGCCATTGAACCTGATTTACTTAAGCATTCAGGGTGGTAAATATGTATGCGGAAGTTTGAAAACCCCTAGTATTGATAAAAGAGCACTTTTTCTGCTAATCTGAAATTTTCTTGGGAGCAAAATCATTTAATTTGCCCTAAACCTCAATTTTGTAATCATGGAAATATAATGGAAACAGTATTAGGGCATCCTGGTGGCTCAGTTGGTTGAGTATCTGACTCTTGGTTTCCACTTAGGTCATGATCTCATGCTCGAAGGACGGAGCCCTGTATTGGAATCTGGGCTCCCTGCTCAGCAGAGAGTCTGCTTCAAATTCTTTCTCCCTCTCCCTCCTCCTCTGCCCCTCCCCTCCAGGCTCAGGGCTCACATGTGCGGGCACGCTCAATCGCTCTCTCTTTCTCTCAAATATATAAATAAAATCTTAAAAAAAAAAAAGGAAACATAAGTCTTTCCCAATTTCCCAGAAAGTAAAAGGGTTAGTGTCTTAGTAGAACAGCCTTTTGGAAAACAGCTTCTTAGAAAAGCAAGCACTTTCCTAGTTACAAATGGATTGTATTTCAAAAATACAATGTCAAACCTGAAATATACAATGCTTTCTCCAGAGAAATAACGTAAAATAGTCTTAAGATTTCTAGACCTGTCTATAAAAGTCAGGTTAAGCCAAATGTAGCTAAAATTCAGTACATTTGTAATGGAAGCACAGGAGAAAACAATAATGTTACTGGGTTTTGGAAGGTAATAGAACCAGTTTTTTATATCTAATTTCATTGGAAAAAAGGAATACCCAAACTTCCCTTTTCTGGTAAGGTGTTTTGCTACCCCAATGAACAGTGGGAATGAAAACTATAGCAAAATTTTTGTTTATTAGGCAACTTTGGGTCACAATGGGATTCTCTCTCTCTCTTTTTTTTTTTTTTTTAGAGAAGGAGAGAGGGAAGGGTGCTAGGGAGAGGAAGAGAGAGAATCTTAAGCAGGCCCCAGGCTCAGTACAAAGTCTACACGTGGAGCTTGATCTCTTAACCCTGAGATCATGACCTCACTTAACTGACTGAGCCACCCAGCACCCCCATAATGGGATTCTCTCGAGGAATGAAAAGAGGGGTGGTTAAAAGGAAATTGCCAATGCTGACTGGGTAAAAGTTAGGAGAAATACCATTGGTATTGGCAGTGGGGTAAGGTCAGGGCAGCGAGAAAAGGAGGAATTGAGTGGTTTATGCGAGCGTGTGATGACCTGAAGTGGAAGTGTAGGAGAGGTGAGTTGCTTAGGTCTAAGGAGAAAAACTTCCGATGCCTGTTTACCAACCCCAGGCAGAAGAAAAGAAGGATGGGTAAGAGATTTTGTCAATTACCTATATTCACCACCAGATGGCAAAACTGATCCAAGGCCTCTTGGGTACTGGTCAGTTTATAGAGAAGGGGTAAGATTATGCAGTCTTATTTTGGTAATTCAGTTATCTACTCCACAAATAGTTATTGAGTTCTCACTTTGTCCTACCAATTATGCTAGGAACTGGTGTAGAAATGGCTAACCGAAGTCCTTTTCCTCAATGACCTTACAGTTGGGTGCGGGGTCAACCAAGCACAAGAGTGGGCCTAGACTTATTAGTTAATATTCTTGTACAGAGAGATACAGGGGCTTGCTCCTTCGGGGACTTGCCTCACTGTCCGCCCAGACAAAACCAAAGATAGGCCAGGAATTCTTTTTCCCCACTCACTGCCGCGCCCACGGGTGGGTGGCGGTGCCTCCTGAACTTCTACTCCAACCGCATTTCTTGGTCTTTCAGAACCAAGTCTTCAGTCTTCCTTCAAACAAACCTTACTAGCCTTTGGCCTGTTTCCTTCAAAATATCCTGGTCACGGTGACGGGTATTAACCTGATGATCCAAAACGAGGAGGTGTTACAGAATTCTGCCGCCCGGGTTATCGTTCGCATGTTAGGTGTGTGTGTTCTCTTTTTCCTATTCTTCCCTCCAGTGCCTCTGTCTAGTGGCATTTAATCTCTTGGGGGGGGGGGGCGGTGGACACCTCTTACATTCTTAGTAAAGGTATGGATAATCATATCAACACAATTATATAAACAAACTACATCCCACACTCCTCCAGATTCAGGAACCCATCCTTAGATCACCCCAGACTTTTTTTTAAAGAACTGACAGAAATCGTGGGAGTTTGTGGAACAGCATGCCGGGGAGCAGCAGCGAGGATTTAAGCAAACTTTTTTTAATTTTTCCTCAGGAAAGCTGGTTCTGCCTGGTCTCTCCGCACTCCGTTTCTCGAGGCACACAGACAACTGTGTGCCTGGCCACCCTTTTCCGAGTCGGGCGTCCTCGCTCAGCTTTTTGTCCCGCGGACCCCTCCCCCCGCACTTGGACTCAGGTTTCCTTCCCACTGCGCGGCTTCGCGTCTCCTCCGTCCCCTTTAGGCGTTTCCTCCAGCCGCTCTTCCGGGTGACCTCATCTCTTTGTTTCTCCCCGGCTGTACCGCCGGCCCCGCCCCGTTCCTCGGCCCCGCCCCGCGCCACCGCCCCGACTCTGGGCGGAGCTTCGGACGCGGTGGGCGGCACCTGATCGTGGAGCGCTGCTCCGACCGCACCGCCCCTCTTTTAAAGCCAGGCTTCGTGGGTCGGTTTCCTGTTTTCCAACGCACCAGGGAATGACATTTTACCCAACCTCCGCAAACTCCTGTTTGGGTGGTAATTGTTGCTCTCGGTGGCCCAGAGAACAAAAAGCCGCGGGCCTGGCCACGGTGGAGGAGTACGGCGTGGAGGGAGGGGGGGGCCGTGGGTTCCCTCCCTCGCCCTTCATTAGGCTTTGGCGTTCACCCCTCCCTTGCAGGAGCCTCAGCAGCCGGCTTGCAGGGACTGGGCTCTCAGTCGCGTCAAGGTTACTCTGCGGGTGGGGAAGGAAAAGAGTGAAAGGTGGGTCAACTGGAAGTCGCAGTCGTGTCCCTCCTAGTTTTCCTTGCCTGCAGGCTGCAAAAAGCACATTAGCATTCCTCGGGCTGTGCGGGCCTGTTTCTCCAGTACCCGGAAGGGAGGAGAGCTTTCTGTTTGACTGCAAAAGAGCTTTGGAAGCTGAGCAGCAATGCCTTGTCATTAGAATATAACAGAAGTGAAAAACCAGCTAGGTCAGAGCCAGAGACAATAATCCTTAATGATTAAAAAAAAAATTTTTTTTTTTTCCTAGACTGCTTCATTTGAGCTTACCATTTCCAACGACGAAATGGAGCTCCATAGACAATTGGGGAAGGATGGTGACTTGAAGCAGGCCCAAAGAAGTTAGATGACTTCTGGAGATGTGGCGGAATTTAGACTTGATGGGAGATTTTCTCTTAACCTGCACACACATGGTACCACCATGTATTTGTTCATTCATCTAATATATTGTTTAAAAATAAGCAAGTCAATTTAGGTGTTACAAACGGACTTTATTTAACACTTCATGAAGCCTGCAGTCTCTGGTTTCAAGGGTCCCAGGGAACTGCAAAATGGGATGAAAGGAAGCTTTTATAGGATAAAGAATGAGGAATACGGAAATAAATACAGAGCCTGGGGATGGATGGTCTGACGGGATATACCATGTTTCTGGTCAAGTGGAGCACTTAGAGGGACATGAAAACAAACTTTCAGGTTATTGACATGGCGCCCAGGCAGGAGTGCCTCCATGTTGGGCCTAGAAGTTTACTTCAAAAATATGTATCAAATATTGAACACTTAGTCTGTAATGGGCTTTGTCTCTGGTTGTGACTTCAGGTCCACTTGAGAGGAAAGCTCCAAGGAAGAGGAGGGGAGAACCAGGGTGTGGCGTTACGGCTTCTAGGGCCTGAATGGGCCCCTGGCCTAGGGTCAGAAACTGTAAAGCAACCTGGAGAGGAAGACCTAAGTGATGAGGGTAGGAAGCTGATGGGACTTAGAGTTTTCTCTCTTTTTCTGACCTCTTTCTCTTGTTTAAATAGGTTAAAACCAACTGTGGCAGAGAGTGAGTGACTTGGATCTTGTATTTGTTTATTTTTAGCAGTCTTGTTTTTTCCCCCCAACTAGGACAGGAACTTTCATTCAGATTTTCCACACAGACTGATAGTGAGGCCTTAAAAATTGTAGAGTAAGATGTCCTTGAGAATAGCTTCACTGTCTCACATCAAGGCTTTTGGGAAGGTGGGGAAGAGTCAAGTTTTGGCCGATTGAGCAATGATGTGCTCCTGCTTTCTGAAAGGGTTGAAATTAGGCACCAGAGGAAGGTGATGTCTGCTTTCCTGATGAGGCAGGTCATGACTAGTTCCCAGAAGCATGTGAGCAAAGTCATCCTGAACTGCGCAGACTCATGGGAGGCTGGTCAGTGGACAGACCCTGGGCGCACTCAGTTTGGTGATTCCCTCTGGAGATTGGCATATCTTGAGAATGGTCTTAGTCTCATTAATGTTCAGTGTATAAGGCTAATTTTAGAAGGTAAGTGACTGTGTGGGGGAGACCCTATCCGTACCAGGTAGTAGGATTGAATGATAGTCAACTACGCTGTGACCCTCTTTTCTAGGGAAATAGGAAAATGGAGCATATATCCATTTGTACACAACTAGGACTCTGATACTTAGAATGTTTGGGTCTTAGATCTCCTAGTCAACCCCGTTCATATACAGACGCAAAAGCCGAGGCCCAAGGAAGTGAAGGGACTTCCGTGAGGTTGCAAGTTTGGGCTGTATGATGTTTCTAGCTCTGCTCTCCTGAGGGCTGCTCTCCTGGCAGGGCCACAGCTTCTGCTACTTTACCTGTAGCTTTCTCTGTGCTTTGTAAGAGAAGAGAAGCCCCTCTGAAATTATACTTTTGTCGAAAGAAATATTCAAAAGAAACTGTAGATTTCCTGGGACGGGCCTGTTTGGTCTGGAGGTTGTAGGCCAGTACTTTTCACATTGTGATGTGTGGAAGATCTGTGAAAATGCGGATCCTGATTAGTAGATGCGGGGTGTGGCTCAAGTGCACGGCCTCTCAGCTTCTGGCCCTACGGACACTGTGGATCCAAGTAGGTCTGAGCGCTAAGCTGCAGAATGGCAAACAGCATTTCGTCCTCACTCTTCTTTCTCACGGATAGAACAGCCCTGGGAATTTAAGAAGCCCCCTTTCCCCCTGATACCAGGTCACTGTGTTCCTTCCGCTCATCTAAATGCTTTTCACTCCCTTGTCCTCACTCATCCGCGAGACTGTTAGAAACAATCCCTGGAGACAGGTAGCTTGAGCTGGAGGGTGTGATCTTTTGTCTAGTGACTTAGCACCATCTAACATGGTTCCACAAAAGCTTTCGCACATAAGCAACTTACTCAACTCTGACGGTAACAAAAAGTCTTTTTTTTTCCTCTCCCACAAGCGTCCGCCCAGCTGTAGCTCATTTTGATCCTTCTGGGAGTGCAGCTCTTCTGTGAGTGGCTCGCAGGCATGGCCCTTCCCCTGGGGCTCTTCTATTCCCAACACTCACTTCTGCCCTGCATTTCTTCTCGGGCTGTGTGTGATACCTGGATTCAGGTCTCAGTGTCTTTGTGTCCCTTTTGAGTTGAGCAGGCAGCGAAGGAATGACAGGACAGAAACACTTCTAAGGTAGGCAAGCTTCAGTGTCACTCAGTTTTCAGTTCCCTGAAGCTGGCCTGCTCTGGGAGGGCCTCTGCCTTTGCTCTATGAGTTCACTTTCAATCTGCCATATTATTTCCTCACCCGTAAAAATAATAATATCGTTTCCTCACTAAAAATAATAGTACCTCCCTCACACAGTTGCTATGGGACTTTCCATGTAACACGCTTAGCTCAGTGCCTGACACACAGTGATCTATAAATGTTAGCCTCTGAAAGGGTTCTGAACCCAGTTGGGGGTGGGGGAGTGCTGCCCTGTACTAGCAATGCCCCAGACACCAGCTGAGTAAAATTCAGCTCAATTCTGACACTGTTTATTTGGAGATAGCATCAGTTTCACAGTTAAAAAGGCTCAGTCCCAAAATATTACCTTCCTCTGCAGACATTAATGGCAAGTTTGGGCTGTTAACCTGTACTTCTGAACAGCTGCCTGTAAGTCAGACGTTCCCAGAACCTCCTCTTTGGGTTCAATTAATTTGCTAGAATGGCTTGCAGAACTGGGGAAAACCATTTATTCACTAGATCCCCAGTGTATTATAAAATGGTATAACCCAGGAACAGCTGGGCAGAAAAGATGCACAAGGCAAGGTTTGGGGAAAGGGTTCAGGGGTTCCATACCCCCTCCCAGGACACCTCTCTTCCCAAACCTCCATGTATATAGCAACCGGGATATTCTTGAAACTCTAATTTTGTGTTTTCATGGAGGTTTCATTACTTAAGACGAATTGATTAAATCACTGCCCACTGGTGATAGATTCAATCTCCAGGTTCCCAGGTTATTCCCAGGGGTCAGAAAGTTCCAACCCTCCAATCACTTGGTGGTTTCTTCAAGCCACCTATCCCGTCTCTAGGTGCTTTCCTCAAGTCACCTCATTAACATAACAAAAGCTGCCTTTACTTCGAACAACTTGGGCAACTCAAGGGTTTTAGGAACTTTGTGCCAGAAATGGGGAGAAAGACCTAATATATATAGTTCTTAATAAAAGTCACAATATCACAGCCTCCATTAATAAGACAATACTCCTGCCCTCAAAGATCTTATAAAATAAAGGAGTTTGGGGAATAAGTCCACCAATAACTGCAATATAAAAATAGTTAATGAAAATACAACCAAGGATGCTGTGGGAGCTTAATGTAAAAGTATACCCTACCCCAAGATTGGTAAGTGATAATCTATGGGCTAAAAATGTGTTGTTGCTTTTTTTCCCTACATTTTTAAGTGGTTGACAGGAGATCAAAAGAGTAATGATATTCTGTGACCCTTTTTAAAATTACATGCAATACAAATTTCAGTGTTCACAAATAAAGTTTTATTGGAGCACAGCCATATTCATATTCATTTACACAGCATCTAGAGTTTTTTTACACTACAACGACAGAATTGAGGAGTTGTGGCAGACACCATATGGCTCAGGAAACCAAAAAAGAAAAAAAAGAAAGAAAAAAGAATTACTTTCTGGCCCTTTGCAAAAAAAATTTAGACTGTTCATTTACGGTGATACGAGAAAACTCTCCTCCTGCCAAGGAGGTAAGGGTTGGGATGAGCCATGAAGGGCAGGTGGGGTTTCAGCAGACAAAGGACAGAGAAATGTTTGGCATATTATAAGTGAAGTCAGAGAAGTTTGGGAGTGAGGCGCGTGTGCAGTCAGCAGCATATCAGTTACTTGGCTAAAGTAAAGGGTATGCTCACGCAAGAAGTTGGAAGGGCAGACTGGGTCCATTCCATGAATTTCTCGAATGCTAAAACAATGCATTTCTGTCTAGTAGGATAAGCAACAGGAATATTTTAAGAGTTTTGGGAGGGGCAGAGAGGGTGTTTTGGGGTGGCAGAAGTGAACAAATTGTAAAACTGTAATTCTGTTTTCGCTTCATCTGATAAAATGTGTAGCGGAGAGTGTCTGTAGTTTCAGCTTTCAGGGAATAAGAATAATAAGGGAATGAGAAAATCTTGCTTCACGGTGGAATTTCAGACTCTTGGCAAAAGAGAATCTTTGTTTGCGTTTTCCCTGTACACCCCCTCCGTTCCCGTTGCCAGCCACCCCCATTATTCCCTTAACTCTCCACAGTGAATTTAGCCTTCTGTTGCTTATTCCTGGCTTGCTTGTACACCATGGGCAGCCAGACTGTACACACACCAAGGCCACAGAGGTACAAAGCAGTTATACTTTTTTAAGCTCACTGGCTTTTTTTTTTTTTTCCCCTTAAGATTTTATTTTTAAGTAGTCTCTACACCCAGCCTGGGGCTCGAATTTACAGCTCCAAGACCAAGTCACACATTAACTGGCAGAGCAGTCAGGGGTCCCAGGCTCACTGGGCTTTTATATGTGACTTTAAACTGTGAGTTCAGCCTGGGTAGAAAGTAGGGAATTATTCTAGGTTGGAGCTGTCAAGTTGCCCCAACGTGAGTTGCCCCAACCACAAGGGAAAATGCTTATTGGATTGCCCTTGAATCTTCTATTTGTAGTCTTGGGTCTAGTCCTGAGCAGACACAGGCATATGGGGAATCACTGACTTCCAATGAGTAAATTGGAAGTGAAGGAAGCATCACACTACCTTCGTGGGACTTTGAAGCTCAGGACAGTTTCCAAATCCTCTCTGTTGTGACAAAATCCCGTCATTTTTTTGCAGTTTCACAGTGCTGGGCAAACTTGGTGCTCTGTGTGGCTCTCTGGGTTGTATGATACCACTTATGAGAGGGTTATGGCATACCTCATAGCTATCTATGCCTCAACAAAAAAGGTGAATTTTCATTCACCTCAAGACCTCAGAATCAAACTTAATATTTCCTTATTTTTATGAATTCAGCCTAATTATTCTGGCTCAAAGATCACATTATGATAAATCCCTGTATGGCTCATACAGACTAATTCAGAAGTTGTAGAATTTGTCTTGTCTCGTTTCAAAAACAGAGTAGAAGGAACTTTCTTTCTTTGATGGCCCTAAATGTTGCAGTGTTTCTCCCTACAGAACCAAAAAGTAGGAGGTATGCTGGTTCTTTGTGCCATGATGAGCCCTGTTACTAAATTCCTCCAATGAACTATGTGGCATAAATAGTATATGACAGTTTTTGAGACTATCATCAGAGCAGCTAGTATGTTCTAGAGCATCTAGAATGTTCTAGATGGATTTCCCTGTTTGCTTCACTACAATTGTGAGAGAAAACACAGAGTAGTTGGTTCAAGGAAAAGGCATTGTCTAATTCAGGAACTCTGGCTGAATTAAATCCTCAGATTTGGGAATAAGTCACAGAACCTGCTCTGTACCACCTGCTCAAACCCTTCTTTTTTTCTCATGTAATTAAATAGCTGTTCTTCCTGACTTGGAGTCTCTTCCTACCACTTTCCCCAGTATTGGTTTTTCTGATCTCTGATATTTTCTCTCTCCTGCTCCCAATACCCTGAATTGGGTAATTCTCCCAATACCAGAATTAATAAGGAACCTGGTCTCTGGGCCGTTCTCAACATCTCAAGTGTGACTCTTCCCTGTCAACATCTTCACAAGGAAAATGAGTCATGGCATCACCTGGGTGATGAGGTCACACTATCACAGCCCTAGCTTTGAAAATGTATTTGTACTTTTCTATTGTAAAGAGATTTTTGAAAGGGGAAGATGAAATTGTGGTGACAGCTCTGAAGCCTGGTCCTTTAGACACTCAGAACTAGCCCAGCCCTAGCAGGTAGTGGCCTTGAGAAAGTCCTGCTCTGAATTTCCCCATCTTCTTCTCCACCTTTCACCTTGCTGGGAGACTGCAGGGAACACCTGGCAGATCAGCCCTGTCTTTCTGGGATGATTTTATTTCACGTGCAACCTATACACATCTTTTGAGTTCAAATCCTGACTCTGCCACTTACCAATTGTATGATTTTGACCAGTTACTTAAAGTCCCTGTGCCTCAGTACCTTTACCTGTAAAATAATAGTTCCCACTGTATAACCTTGTTAGAATTAAGCTGGTCAACATATATAATACATTTAATAAATATATTTGCGTGTGTGTATAAACTGTTTGTAGTACTGGGTACATAGTACTATATAATTTTTTCAGTTTATTATTAGTATCATTTCCTTCAAAGATCTGATGGTATTTTATAATCTTTGCCTTTAAAAGGTTTTGTTGTTGTTGTTGTTTTGGAGGGAGGCATTTATTATTTTTATGAAATGTGCATAGCCCTGAAAAAAAATTCCTTTGTGAGCTATCAAAGAGAGAAAATCATAAAATATTTATCAAATAATGCACTTGGTCCCTAGTCTCCAGAAAGTAGTAGTTTTCACTTCACTCATAATATCTTCTTCTGAACAATTATTTATGGAGTTCTCAAGTATCAGGCACTACAAATACTATTTTCTTTCATCTGAAAGAAAATTAGGGGGGCACCTAGGTGGCTCAGTGGGTTAAGCCTCTGCCGTCGACTCAGGTCATGATCTCAGGGTCCCGGGATCGAGCCCCGCATCAGGCACTCTGCTCAGCAGGGGACCTGCTTCCTCCTCTCTCTCTCTGCCTGTCTCTCTCACAATCTCTGTCAAATAAATAAATAAATAAATAAATAAAGGTCATTTAAAAAAAAAAAAAGAAAATTTGCCCAGTAGGTATAGTATCCCAATCTGAAGATGAAGACAGTGCATTCTAAAGAAGTCAGTTTACTCTGGGTCATACATTTGAGTAGTGGCCAAGTCAGGATTTGAACTCAAATCATTTGACACCAAAACCATGCCAGGGAACTCGTAATCAGTGGGTGTCAGTGACTAATGATCATGAGAGAACTAGATGCCAAAAACAAAGGGAGGGATAAGAAAGAAAGAATGACAAAGACAAACACATCATGAGCAAGTTTAGACTCAGTTATGGTTTACCATCTAGTAGCTTGGGAGTAGAAACCCCATTAAATGGAAATCTGTTTGTCCTCCAACTCTGTGCCCTTTACCTGACATTCTTGCTGCACCCACCAAAAAAATACTCCATTGTTTTTCTCACACATGGAAGAATACCACAACATATCTTCTAAAATCAGAGCGAAAACATACTTGCACTTTTCTTTTTTTTTAAGATTTCGTTTATTTATTTGTCAGAGAGAGAGAGGGAGTAAGAGCACAAGCAGGGAAGCAGCAAGCAGGGGGCCTCATGAGGGGCTCCATCTTAGGAGCCTGGGATCATGACCTGAGCCAAAGGCAGACGCTTAACCAACTGAGCTACCCAGACATCCCCATACTTGTGCTTTTTGAAAGTTTTCTCAAGTCCTGCATTTACCTGGTGACTGAGCTGGTTCATTAAGGCCTGTGCAAACTATTGCTGATCAGTACCAGTGGCCGTATAAAATCATCCCAGCAGCCACCTCATATAAATAAACCTATGGTAAGAAACTTGCCATACGAGTGCAGTTTCGGGCAAAATCACCTAACCCCCCTTCCAAACAGGTCTCTGCTCATATCCCCGTGTACCTAGAGATTCTGGAGCTGCCTCTGTTCCGAGATCTGACATACAGACCAATTCTGATAAGTGAGAAGAGCTGTGGGTAGTCTACATGCTGATGTGAGGGTTGCTACTTCTTTGATGATTCCTTCTGAGTGTTTAGTGTTGAATTCTTGAATTCTCTTTTACATTCCTTAAAATGTAGGAGATTGGAGGCCTGTGGTTAAGACCCATTCTACCACTTGTGGGCCTTTCCGTTCTGTTTCAGATTCTTCATTTTGCAAAAGGAATAGCACACTTGCTCAGCTTAGACGGACAGTTTTATGAAGTTGAAATTACTTCATAACCAGTAACACAAAAATTCAAGTTATTGTCTTTTTTTTTTTTTCCTTAGCAGATGGAGTCCTAGTTCTCGTCCATCTCTCATCAGCTAGATTTTATAATGACATGCACTCTGATGACACATATGTACACTTAATAGAAATGAAGTACAATGACTTTCAGAGGTGTTCTACTAACTATCCAGTGGGGCTGTTGGATAGAGCTGGAAATCCCAAATCATGAAGCCCCTCTCTCCTCAGGACCAGATGCTCCTAAGCTAAGCCCCACAAAATGTCAGGCAGCTCCATCCACAGCTTTTATCAGGTAGGAGTATGACCAGACATGAGTAAAGAGCGTAGCCCTCAGAACCTATGCAGGCAATTGTTTTACTGATGTGTAAGGCCTGGAGCTTGATCCACAGGATAGATATATGAAATAGCAGCTGAATGAGATTTTTCTTTTCTTCTTTTCTTTCTTTTTTTTTTTTTTTTTTGGTGTGTGTGTGTAAGGGTGGTTGTCAAGTGAAGGGCATATATTTTGAAAAGGAATAGACTTGAATTTTGAATGAATTTTCATCACCAGATGCTGGACTATGTGGAGGTTTAAGGGATGGATATAGTTAGGGAGGATTGGTGTGTGTTTGGTGGCAGAGGAGAGGGATTATGGTTTATGCTTGACACTGGGAATAGTTCCTCCCCCCTTCTCCAGGATAAAAAGAAGTGGATTGAGTATTGTGGCACATTTTAGACAGATTTCTGCTTATCTCTTTGAGGATAGATAGCTCTGGAACACTGTAGAGTTAAGGAAAGGACTCTGTCCTCCCTGGGTAAGGATACCAGTAATCATGGAAATGAATAAGGTCCTCGGGCCAAACCTCATCAGTATGGTAGGGAGGGAAATTTTTTTCCTATACATTTCAAGGTCCTTCAGCTTGACTAAGAATTAAATTAACATGAGACATGAGAAAAACCCAAAGCTTTATTACATGTGCATAGAGGCCCAATAATGAAACTGAGATCCAAAGAAATGACCAAGGTGGGCAGTTTTCATACATTTTAGACAAAGAGATGATAAATTTGTGAGAAATTGACAGGAGAAAGACAACAGGTGTTTGGGAACTTTAAAAAGGAATCCTAAGCAGAATTTAGGCTGAGGTAATAGGTTAGGGGAAAAAAAAATAATAATAACAACAGCTTTCTCACTTTTAAAGTCCCCATCTCTGGTGATAAAGATATCATATTACTTCTTAGTACAGGGAGGGTATTTCTCATATAGGAGATTTGTTTCCTGCTTTTAGGGGGGACAGAGAAGGACTTGAATGTCCTTGAACTTGTTGTTTCCCAGGCGCCTCTTTTTTGAAATTATTATCAATGCCATTTTCTATAGGTTTGTAATCTCTCTTCATGTCTGATTTCTACTTATTCATTTCTGTAATTGTCTTTGTGTTCAGCCTCACCGTATGAGGTCACACACTCAGGTATTGGGGGACACATGCCTGTTTTAGTCAGATGCTCTTGAATTCCATCCCTGGGAAATGAAGGATTTTAAGGAAAGCTGACAAAATGGAAGCCCAGACTTCCTTGCCTGTCACCGTCTTTCTGAAATGACACTAACATGTTCAAATTTTGGATTCATTCAATAAATATTAATCAAACACCTACCATATGCCAAACACTATTCTAGAAACTGGAAATCCTGCTGTGAGCAAAATGGGCAAGGTCTTTCACATGCCGAATTTTGTCTGTTAGAAACCACCAATTATCCTATGCCCTCTACCTCTTCTTTCTGTCTTTGTGGGACAGCGTTACAAATTCATAATATAAAATAAAAGATAACTCTTTTGAAAAGAAACTGAGTTCTCTTCCAGTAGCACCTTCCACTGTGTTGCATTTGCCACTTCGTATTCCATAGCAGGTCGGCTGCACGTGTCCAATAACTAATACATGAAAGTGAGCTGAAGACCCATGTCTTGATCACTATTATCTGAAAAGTTAACAATACTATTCCAGTTTTCAAAAAGGGATGTTTAGTTCTCTTATTTAGTCAGCAAACAATAAGCATTTCTTGCTCATGTATTATAACTCTGGAGCTATAGTAATATGCAGCACCCTTAATCTGAAGGGAAAAACTCACTACCAGTCTGCCAGGATTTGCAAAAATCACTCTTGATGTCTTACATGCTCTTAGTCATTATATATTTCCTACCTCACCAGAAACTTTAAAAAAAGGACTTTGCTCTGGACTGAAAAATAGGAGTTTTTTGTTTGTTTGTTTGTTTTTAAGAATTGTTTATTTATTTTGGTGGGGAGGGGCAGAGGGAGAGGGGAACCAGACTCCCTGAGGAGTCAGGAGCCTGATGTGGCTCTGGAACCCTGCTGGGAGGTCATGACCTGAGCTGAAACCAAGAGTAGATGTTTAAACCACTGAGCCACTCAGGTGCCCCTGAAAATCAGAGTTTAAAAAATGTGATGCCAGTTGTTGGCAAAAATACCCACAATTTCATGGTGCTCACCTGTATTCTGCTCCCACCCGTTGCCTCACACCCTTAGTTAAAATCTTCAAACCAGACTGAGCCTTGAGGAAACCTTGTGTAACCCAGCTGCGTCAATTCATTTTTTTTTTAAAGCTTTTTATTTATTTATTTGATAGAGACAGAGATCATAAGTAGGCAGAGAGGCAGGCAGAGGGAGTGGGGGAACCCATGCGGGGCTCATCCCAGGACCCTGAGATCATGACCTGAGCTGAAGGCAGCGGCTTACTCCACTGAGCCACCCAGACACCCCTTAATTCATCTTTTAAATGAACCTTTCTTCATTACAACTGCTCAGAAACCTGAAGGCATTTTATCTTCACAACTAGGGGAGGTTGGTCCATTTTCCTTTTCCTCCTCTCTAAGGGGCATTTCACTGGATTGCTGATCTTTGACTAGGTTTGAAGGAATACAGAAACGTTAGCATGAACTTTAATGCTTGGGCATTTTTTTCTAAAGTATATGCCATCTATATTTAAAATAAACTATGCTTAAAAATAAAGTGAAATTTTCTATATGAATTTTATCTCAATAAATTATTAATAAAACTAAAGTGAAGGGTGCCTGGGTGGCTCAGTGGGTTAAGCCTCTGCCTTCGGCTCAGGTCATGATCTCAGGGCCTTGCTCAGCAGGGAGCCTGTTTCCATTCCTCTCTCTCTCTGCCTGCCTCTCTGCCTACTTGTGATCTCTGTCAAATAAATAAATAAAATCTTTAAAAAAATAAAAAATAAAAAAATAAAGTGAGCCATTTTAGATGTCTGCCAAATTTTATATATATCATCAATACTTTATTCTGGTTCCTTTAAGGACTGTATAAGATCCTGATAGGCATGAAAACTATAGTATGATAAAGAAATTGTTGCTTAAGATCTCTCTGGCCCTTCGATTTTGCTTCTTAGAAATATTTTTTTGCTCAGAAAATATTTTGATTTATTAAAGATGTTCTTAGAAGAATTAGTACACAAAAATGATTTTTAAAAAGCATTTATAATTCAATCACATTTAAGAGCAATTTTGAAGTATTTTAATAGTAGTATTTATGGCTGGCAGAAGTAGATACCGGGCCCAGTTTTTCTGTGCTTGGAAAGTTGACGCAGTCGTATGATAACTGGAAAACATTGAATGAATTGAGATGTCCCAGTTGAACATATGATGTTATTTTAGTTATGAAAGTCAGGCATTCATAGATTTTTGCCTGAAGTTCTCTTGCAATTTAATAAGTGCAAGTGTTTGGACATCTTAGAATGAATCCTGAGTTGTACCCCGACCTTCCCCAGGGGAAAGTAAACTATTAACCAGGGCAACAATTTTGGATATTAAATAACTGCATCTGTGTTTGGCTTTGTTACCTGTGATTCATAAATACGGTTGAAAATTACTGCCCTTTCACCAAATGGGTTGAGAAATTTGATTGGATTCCAAATGGGATCCATCCTCAGACCAATATTCATTCAAGATTTCAGCATTGGATGAAAAGTAGAGATTTCACATATTTTGAAATCTTTAGGACTTTAAGTTACAGGGCTCCCAAACAAATTGGTCAATAAAAGCAATAAGCTATAGAAGTGAAGATTCCTAAAAAAGTTATTGCTACTTATAGTGAGACTCTTTCTACATATAAAGCACTGCATTGGAATGTCCTCCTCAGTTAATTCACAGATAACAACAATCCCATGTAAGAAAATGAAAGAGTTTTGAAGTTCCCTCAGAAAACCTCAGAGCTCAGCATAAAGTTTGTCATAGGACTGAGTTGAAAAAGTAAATGTTTATTTTTTAATTTTTTAATTTTTAAGTAATTTCTATAACCAATGTGGGGCTCAAACTCACAACCCCAAGATCAAGAGTTGCATGCTCTTCAACTGAACCAGGCAGTCATCCCCAAAGTAAATCTTCTTGAGGAGACTTATGAACTGAATACCAGGATCCTCTTTTCTCCAGACTTCATCTAGAACTCACTTGTAGACTATTGGCCTTACTTTATAAAACGGGCATAAGGTCAGATGTCTAATGTGAATCCCTGGGAAACTACTGATTGTAAAGGCAGCATGAGGTTATTCCACCACCGCCCCCCTGGCCCCAAAAAAAGCATATTTAAAAAAAGAATCGTATGTGGGTGGATACAGTACCATCTGTTCACTAGTGTGTCCATAGTGCCTAGCATAGGTACTCAGTATTGTTAAATGAGTAAGTGAATGGTGGTGTTGACATGATGCTTTATGGATTATCTGTCACAAGAAAGCCTAAGCTATTCCAGGTTACTAATGCAATAAAATAGACTTGGGTTGGAGGGAAGATGATCGGAGTTCAAATACAAGGTGGGCCACTGACTCACTTATGCTATAAATTTAGGCAAGTCACTTAACTTCACGGAGCCATTTTTAGAAACTGAAAGAGTTGTGCTGAATTTGCTGAGTGACCTCTGGTTTCTCTGGGCTCAAATGACCTTTGTCTTGGGTTAGTTCTTCTATTTCCAGTTGGAAAAAATCTATGTGGCCTGACACGTTGGGATTATCCTGAAGCCACTCTTGGGAAATATCCTCTTCTTTCTTGCTTCTCTCTCAAGAAAATATACTCTTAGTCCACTTACCTCTAATATTCTGAAAGGAATTTTATCAAAAATAACCTGTATTACCTGTATTTTAAGTCCTATTAATAGAATCAATTTCAAGTACAAAAGAAAGACATGCACACTCACAATCTAGTACTTTCTAGCTTAAGACCCAGGTTTTACTTAAAATATTTTTTCTTTGGATATTTTTATTCAATCACTTAAGTCTGACCTTATCTTAGATTGGTTTCTTCCCTTTCCTCCCTCCCCTCTTCTCTCCTCTGTCCTCTCCTCTCCTCTTCTCTCTTCCCCTCCCCTTCCATTGCCTCTTTCCTTCTCTCCAAAACATTTATAAGTTTGATTTTTTTCCAACCAATCTGTAAAATCCATTTTCTCTAAATGTCTAATGGTCCAGCAGTTTCTCCAGAATGAGCTACAAGCTGAATATCTTCAGCACCTCTTTGGTTCTACCTGTCTATTTGGCCGCCCAGCTCTTACAAGATTTGCCTTCACATCTCCCCTAACTTTGTTCTTCCCTGATTCTCTCCCTTCCTACCTACCCCTTCTTCTCTTGTGTTCCTTATGCTCTTGAATTGTTCCAGTGAAGGTCATCCCACGATCTTGGCACCCAACCATAGTCTGAGTTCTTCTAAATAGATATTTTAACATAGATGCTATGTACAAACCTCCAGCCCTGATCATTTGGAAAGTTAAAGTGGGAGATAATCTGAACAATTAAAAGAGAAAAAGAGAGAGAAGGAGAGTGGGCCAGTCGGGGGAAGAATCAAGAGGAGCTCGTGCTTTATCCATGTGAAGTTTCCTTCATTATAGCATGCAGAGTCAGCTTCCTTCTTTTTATGTTTCCAGCTTTTTAAAAGTTTCATCCCCTTTGCTTTGTGTTTCTTAAAGAAAAAAAGGGACCGTAAAATTGTAGCTTTTTTTTATGCACACCTGCCCACTCTGAAATACTTGGTTTGTCTACTCTCTAAGGAGAGTATTTGTATTAAAGAGCCACTTGGCATCAATGCCCAAGTGCAGATGTCCTATCATATAAGACTGTGCCTCATTCAGAAAACTCAAGATAGAGTAAAATAAATTAACAACATCTTGGCTCTATGCTCTATTCACAACTGTTAATTTAACAGGGTTATGCTTCCATCTCTGAGCTGAGAGTTCCTGGCAGGGACAGCTGCTCCTGTGCCCCAGATTATGCTGCGTGCCTCCCAGTAGGAGTTATCAAAAGCAGCAGGATGGAGGGAAGGTAGTAGCGCATCAGAGAACCTAACAGTGTCGCAGCATGGTCCCACGAGAAGGGAGAGGAATGGGCCTCTCCGAAATGCTTTTCATGAACTCCTTCATACTATGTACAGGTTCAAGTACTGTTAATGGAGGACGAAGAGAAACTTGTCTTAAATTTTACTGGAAAATTGTCAGTCCTGCTTTTACTCTCATGTGTGGCCAATTTTCAATACCTTTGTGTATCCACTAACATGTTGATGAACCTACATAGCAACGGGCCCACATGCCTGTGCGAAGGATGTCAGACAGACGCACGTCATGATTCACAGGATCTTGGTCACTGGGGCAGAGCGGGTATGACAGATAGAAAATATACCCTTGCATTGGCCTGCTGTGGTTTACCTCCTAAACTAGAGTAAAGGCCAAGATCAAGCCAAAGCCAAAACTGGGGCCAAACACAGGACTTGTTACATGATAAGTACTCTTCTATTATTATTCTTTTGAAGAAAATTTGCTGCATTGTTCACCACTGTATTTCCTCATTGTCTAGAACAGTGCTCACACAAGTGTACAAAGGTTAAAAGTTCCAAAGTTAAAGGAAGAAGTGAATGGAGACTATAAGTAACCACATTAGGGCACCATGGTGAGCAATGTAGTTATATAGAATTTCATGTACTTCCTTATACATTTCTTTCCGTGACTATACCTTTTCTCCCTATCTTCTCATTTAATTTCCTTATGGAAAAAAATTATTTATAGCACATATTATTCTATAAATGTTACAACAAATGGCAAAAAACAAACAAACAAACAAACCTGGATTCTAGTCTCTTGCCTTCAGTATCAGGATGACTCCCTTAATGGTAATATAAAACTAATTTTGGGTTTAAATTGCTTTGGGAATAAGAAATTGTGATTCAGTGAATATATGCTACTCTTTCAAATGTGGAAACAGTGTTTTCTATTCTGTTGTTTTTTTTAACTCAAAAATAATGGCCATGTTATGCATTCAAATTTTGAAGGTCTCTATGTTGATTATTGATGTTAGAACACACACAGGTGAAACTAGGCATCATTTTGTGACCAGCATTCTGAGTGGTCACATTCTGAACAAAGCCCTCCAAGCCCTGAAACTCATTTGCATCTTGCACTAAACCCTGATGGATCTGTTGTCTAAACCTTTATTTATCATACTCTGTGCCTCCATCTGTTGATTTCCTGACCAGATTTGAAATCTTGGGGAAACCAATAGACTTTCCCACGATAATTTCTAAACCATCATGTGGTTTTTCACAAGTTCTCTTTCAGGAACTCTGAAACACAATATCTTTTGGAGCTCTTTGATTAAAACCTAGGATGAATGTAATTTGAGTGATCAAGTTACATCCCCAAAATAAAAGGCTGGCTTAAGTTTGGTAATGGAGCAACATCGAGCTGGGCCAAGAAATCCATACAAAATAATGCCCGTGATTCTGAAAGTCCAAAAGGACATTAGTTTTCCCATAAGATAATCTGTGCTCTCCTCAATTTCCCCATCAAGGAGAGAGGAAAGACTTGATTCGCATCCAGGGTACTGTTGATCCCATAACTTCAAATATGGAGCCCGACACAAAAGAAATCACTTAATGAATATTCGTTGAGTGCTGTGATCTGAAGGAACAGAACATCACTTCACCTCTTCTTCTGTGTTTTTTTTTTTTTTTAACCCCTCCCCCTTCTCCACAAAGGTTGAAAAAAACGATGAGGACCAAAAGATCGAACAAGATGGCATCAAACCTGAAGATAAAGCCCATAAGGCCGCGACCAAAATTCAGGCTAGCTTCCGTGGACACATAACAAGGAAAAAGCTCAAAGGAGAGAAGAAGGGGGATGCCCAAGCTGCTGAGGCGGAAGCGAATGAGAAGGAGGAAGCCCCCGTGGCCGATGGCGTGGAGAAGAAGGAGGGAGAAGGCCCCACTCCCACTGACGCGGTCCCTGCCTCTGGCCCCAAGCCTGAGGAATCTGGCAAGGCAGGCGAAACTCCTTCGGAGGAGAAGAAGGGGGAGGGCGCCCCTGATGCTGCCATAGAGCAGGCAGCCCCCCAGGCGCCTGCCCCCTCAGAGGAGAAGGCCGGCTCTGCTGAGACAGAAAGTGCCACTAAAGCTTCCACTGACAACTCGCCGTCCTCCAAGGCCGAAGACGCCCCAGCCAAGGAGGAGCCTAAACAAGCCGATGTGCCTGCTGCTGTCACTGCTGCTGCTGCTGCCACCACCCCTGCTGCAGAGGATGCTGCTGCCAAGGCAACAGCCCAGCCTCCTACGGATTCTGTGGAGAGCAGCCAAGCCGAGGAGAAGATAGGTGAGCCGCGGCCAGGGCCCGAGCCATGGGTGGGTGGGCCACAGGGACATGGGAGGTGGGGAGGGAAAAAGTCTAGAAAGCTTTTCAGGAAATCCAGGGAAGCTGCATTTAATTCCCCAGAGTGACAAGGCAGAGGGCTGACTCTGGCCCCTTACATTCCCCAGTACCTCCAAGCCTGAGAGAGAACTCGGGCAGATCTGCGGAGCGGCTACTGGAGAGATCTGGCAATTATCTTGTTAGCTGAATCAGCATAAACAGTAAAACTACGTAGTCTTGGAGAAAAAAAAAAAAAAAGAAAAGTATTCAGTGTGCTGGATGCACTTAGTTTAATAAGTAATTACAGAGGCTACATATATTTTTATAGATGGGAATTAGCTAATATGATTATTTGGCTCTTGGAAGTGCCTGGTTAAAAGTACAGCCAAGTCCCTATTGATCCAGATGATCTATTTGTGAATTGCTGGCAGCAAAAACATAATCTCAGACCACCTTTGCCTATCCCTCAGTATGTTTCTGGGCATTCTCCCCACCATCAATTGGTGAGTAGTATGGGTATGTGTGGGTACGCTCAGAGAATGTTAATTGTAACATTCAATCAGGGTCAAACTAATTAGGAAAATAAGTCTGTTGATGTTGCCAAAAACAAAAGAAAAACCCCAAATATAGAACATGCTGTGAAGTCAAACATAAATTATCATTTTACTACTGAAGATACTACTTTATACCAAATGCATAAATAATTGAGGGTTGACTATGATTACAAAAATGAACTGGATTCTCTTCGGTTTGGAGCTTTAACTTGAAAGCTGGAGTGATTTCACTATTATGGCCCAAAGAGCCTGTGCCAAATTAGAATAGAGCATCCCCTGAGCGAGATCGATTTAATAGAACGTCACCTCCGGAGACTAGACCCATCCCTCACCCTAACCATCCAACTGTAGGGAAGGAGGCCAACAGTCTCCAAAACTGTTCTCTAGTCTAATATGACCCATGAATACCTATCGGCCTCAAAGACTTTAAAGATAAAGTTGCTTCTTTGCCTGTTTGAAAGTTTGGGTTCACTCCTTTCGAACTTTGTGAATTTAACCCATAACCTGTCCAAGGACCTATATTTGGACTGGACCACATTGTGCCCTTGAGAAAGGACCTACTACATGGGGAAATGTTTGGCATCTGACCATTATACTGAAAAAGTAATCATTGGACATTTGCCGTGATATGCATGTCAGATACTAACTTAGATATTACAACTGACAGGTGATTATTTTAGGTATATTTCAAGTCTACGTCTTTCATCTTACCCTCAAAATTCTGTGAGTAAGAAGCCAGACTATATTCATTGCTATTGTTATTAACATTCTCTAGCTCCAAACAAATCACACACCTCTTTCTACCAGTGACTCATTCTAAATCATTATTCTAACTACATACCTGCCCCAGGGGCTGGAATTTGTGGTTAAAAAGATGGGAGTGTTTCCCTAGAAAAGGTAAGGCAGGTGATAAAGAATGGGGTGTTGGTTTTAATTTTCTGAGCAAAACCAACCCTGTTAACTACTTTTTTGTTCTTGTTTTGATTTGGTTTTTTAATTTTTTTTTTTTTTTTAATTCTAGTTAGTTAACATTCAGTGTCATATTAGTTTCAGGTATACAATATAAGTGATTTCAATACTTCCATACCTCACCTGGTGCTCAACACAACAAATGTGCTCCTTAATCCCCATCACCTATCTCACACATCCCTCCATCCACCTCTCCTCTGGTATCCATCAGTTTGTTCCCTGTAATTAAGAGAGTTAACTGCTTCTCTTTAGGCTTAAGGTTATAATCTCAGATATGATGGCTGGAAATTACGTTCTCATACATTTAGAAATTAATCATGATTTTAAAAACAAAATATTTGAATGGTTGGAGTTATATTTTTTAATTGGAATTTCTAAAGTTATGAGAATAAACAAAGACAATGCGATTTTAGGTATGTGCTCATGATTTGGATTAATAGAAAGAAGGAGAACTTGAATCAATGAGAAGTCTAAAATATATTTTTAAGGAAATTCAGTTTTGCTATTTTGCAAAATATGGTAATTCCGAATGAATTAATGAATTATTTTATGTAGTACATGCTTATTAAATGTCACATGATGAATGAATGAATGAAATTGACTAGATTTCACTTATAGGTAATGATTTGTTTACTCTCATTCTTCCTGCAACCTTGCTTACTCATTCATTTATTTGATCAAACATTTGGTTTTGGAAAGCAAACAGAGATTGTGTTCTGTTCTAAGTTTTACAGATACCAACTGAAAAAATGTCTCAATTAGTCTAATTTTTAATATGTTCATTGAAAAGTAATTGAAAGTGTAGGTGAAGTTCAGCTTGAAGGTAATTACGAAGGAGGATTTGTTTTACATTGTTTCTGAGTTTGGCTAGGTATTGTCTTCTTGGTTAGATTCTGAAATGCTGTCTGTAGCTTCTTTCTGGACTGATGTGTCTATTAGTCTTGCCTGCTGTATGTGACAAGCACAAATTACCCAGATGTGGTGAGTCTCAGGAATCACAGAAGCTGGAAGTGACAGGGAGATCTATCACAGCATAACAGGCCCAAATTCCCAGGAGCCCTGTGCCACATTTTCTTCTATCTACCATTGGATTTCATTCTAATCCAAGTTAAAATAACAGTATTTCCAATTGAGCTACACTGTCTGGAAGTGGATGTCTAACCTGGGTTGCTGTAGGATTCTGTGGGTACCTGGATATGTATAGAGAGACAAGCAGAGAATGTGAAACAAGGTTTGGGGCAAAACAAGTCACTAGAGAGAATTCAGGACAATAATTTCTGTCAGCAGGAGGGTAAAAAAAATTTGGACCAAATCTGATCACTGCTTTAATACAAATGGCAATGCTTTGTAAATTATAAATATGTTATTTTACTTCCTTTACTATTTATGGCTTTATTACACGTAGATGCCATTTACATGAACCTTTGGAGCTGGTTTGTTTTTTCTTTCCTTTTGTTTTTTAAAAGCCCCAGCTGGTTAGCCTCTCTACCTGCCTATCTTTCGGTATGCCTATGACCAAAAGATTTCAGTGTATTTCTGATGACAATTCCTATATAGGAGGAGGAGTGTTGAGGCATATCTAGGACAGTGCTCCCCTTTAGCCATGAGGAGAGAACTTTCAAACCAACTTCGGTGATCATGTCCATGTCCTTGGTGTCTCTTGCTGGATAGTGTCGCTCTCCTCATTGGACTCTCAGTGAAGGAATTCTGTGTCTCTTCTCCAGGATGTTATATTGACTTCCCCCAGTAGAAGACTCCAAAATTTCGGCTGTAGCCATACTCAGTGATAAAGTACTACCAAAGTAATACAGCCAGGTGGCTAGAAATCAGAGAGGTTGAAGAGGTGGTTGCCACAGGGTACTTGACTAATACTCGTGGGAGGTGTAACTGCATTACTCTAGGTTTTCTGTATGTTGAACTTGGCTGCATTTTATTTCCATGGTCTCATTACTTCTTTCTAACTGGAGTCACCAGTAATGACCTTCAAAACATGAGAGTTATTTTTTTTCCCTTCAAAATTTTATTTAAATTCTAGGTAGTTAATGTACAGTATAATATTGGTTTCAGGAGTAGAATTTAACAATTCATTACTTACATATAACACCCAGTGCTCATCGCAGTAAGTGCCCTCCTTAACCTCCATCACCCATTTAGCCCATCCCCCACCTACCTCAGTTTGTTCTCTATGGTTAAGAGTCTCTTATGGCTTATTTCTCTCTCTCTCTCTCTCTTTCCCTTCCCATATGGCCATCTGTTTTGTTTCTTAAATTCCACATCTGAGGGAAATCCTATGGTATTTGTCTTTCTCTGACTGATTTATTTCACTTAACATAATACCATCTAATTCTATCCATGTCATTGCAAATGGAAAGATTTCATTCTTCTTGATGGCTGAGTAATATTCTGTTATATATACATACCACCTCCTCTTAATCTATTCTTCAGTCGATGGACATCTGGCCTCTTTCCATAGTTTGGATGTTGTTGATAATGGTGCTATAAACCTCAGGGTGCATGTACTCCTTCAAATATTTATTTTTGTATCCTTTGGGTAAATACCTAGTAGTACAATTGCTGGATGGCAGGATATTTCTATTTTTAACTTTTTGAGGATCGTCCATACTGTTTTCCAGAGTGGTGGCACCAGTTTGCATTCCCACTAACAGTGTAAGAGGGTTCCCCTTTCTCTGCATCCTTATCAACATCTGTTGCTTTCTGTGTTAATTTTAGCCATTCTGACAGGTGTAAGGTATCTCATCAAGGTTTTGATTTGTATTTCCCTGATGACGAGTGATGCTGAGCATCTTTTCCTGTGTTGAAACAGGGGAGTTTTGTCATTGTCACACCTCTTTTCCTTTTCCATTTTCTGCTTCCTACCTCCTTCCCTCTCCCCCTTCCTTCCTCTTTTGTTTTTTTCCTTCCATTTATATTAACTTTCTACTGTGCTAGGCTTTAAGATCACAGAGATGAGTAAGGTATGGCTACTGATCTTAAGGAGTCTCGATCTAGTAGTGGGTGTGGGGTGAAATTTAGGGAATGGTGTTGAAAACAATCATAATAATAATCTCAACTAAATTAAATTCTTCAAGAAGGTAAGGACTGGGGCGCCTGGGTGGCTCAGTTGGTTAAGTGACTGCCTTCGACTTGGGTCATGATCCTGGAGTCCTGGGATCGAGTCCTGCATCGGGCTCCCTGCTTGGCGGGGAATCTGCTTCTCCCTCTGACCACTTCCCTCTCATGCTCTCTTTCTCTCCCATTTGCTCTCTCTCTCAATAAAACAAATAAATTTAAAAAAAAAAAAAAAAAAGAAGAAGGTAAGGACTACTTCTGTATGCCAAGGCACCATGGGACAAAATGTGAGTGAGACAGTGCTTTATGCAATTTGAAGCATGCTAAAAAACGTTTCTATATAATGTGTCTTTATTGCCAAATTGTTAGCCAAAAGAATGGATGCAAAACTTATAGATTCTGGAATCATACTTGTGTCCAGGCCATGTTTCTGTATTTGGGGAAGTTCTTTCTGTTCCTCCAAACTAAGTTTCCCTACAGCCCAGAGTAACCATCCGTAACATGTTTAGCTCTCCAAAGGACAGGTCCTCTTCCACCAAGCACTGTGAGATTTCCCAAGGATATTTACACTTATATGTCAGGATGCCTCATAAGCAGGTTTTTTTTTTTAATTTTTTAATTTATTTTCAGCAGTATTCATTGTTTTTGCACCACACCCAGTGCTCTATGCAATCCATGCCCTCTCCAATACCCACCACCTGGTTCCCCCAACCTCCCACCCCCTGCCCCTTCAAAACCCTCAGATTGTTTTTCAGAGTCCATAGTCTCTAATGATCATAAGCAGTTTTGATTTGAAATGTGATTTCAACCATTTTCCAAATTTATACACAACTCATAAAGAGTAAAAATTTGGGTTGTACAAGTCCATAAATGTTGTCTATAAAACATGGGCACCCTGTCAGATACCCAGTGGCATGCTGCTTAAAACTGTTGATTATTAAGTTTTTATGGAGCATTTTTATATTACCCGAGTAATCATTTTTATTGCGTTTTCTTGACAATGATCCAATGGCACTTGAAAATATTTTCTTTTCTGCTTTTATATTCTCAGAATAGGGGCAAAATAATGCCTATTCTGCCCAAAGACAGCCAGTGATGAACCAGGGGTCAGACTGATAGGACTCTATATCGTCACCTTAATTTTAGCCTTGCAGTTCTTTTTTTTTTTTCCTTTCTTTTTATTTTATTTATTTATTTGACAGAGAGAGAGAGATATCACAAGTAGGCAGAGAGGCAGACAGAGAGAGGGGGGGAAGCAGGGTCCCTGCTGAGCAGAGAGCCCAGTGCGGGCCTCGATCCCAGGACCCAGAGATCATGACCTAAGCCAAAGGCAGAGGCCTAACCTACTGAGCCAATCAGACGCCCTAGCCTTGCAGCTCTTTACATCTCTTTTAAGGTGCAGTTTTATCAATTCCTGCATTTTCTCTTTTTCTTAGCAGTTGTGACATTTTTTGATTATTGTTGGACAGCACCAACCAGAACTTTCTGGGCTGTTCTGCGTCCTGTGTGCCCAGTAAGATGATGCAGAGGAAAGAACACTGGGCTAGAATAAGGAGACTAGGGTTCTACCTCAATATTTCTGCTAACCAGCTGTGAATTTTAAGCAAGTCATTGCTTCTCTCTAGGTTCCAGTTTTAAGAGAAGGGGCAGGGAGAGTTGGCTTTTAAGGTTTTTTCAAGATTTAAAATGCATGGTTTTTATAACAGCTAGCACTTAAGGAGCATTTGTCAAGTGTCTGACCCTGTGCTGACTGCGACATGGGGGTTACCCCTATTTAGTCATCAAGAGCACTCTGTGGTATAAGTACTTTGACAGAAGAGAAGTCCGAGGTTCAGAGAGATTGTAGCACCTAATCACTTTCAACAGCTAGCAAGTAGCTGAACCAGGTGCTGAGCCTTACATTGAACCCTGAGACCACTACAAGTACTATTCCAAAAAACAAACAAACAAACAAAGACAAGGAGGAGATCCAAGAACCCCAACATTGTGTCTTAATCTAAGAACGTCCCTTTCATTTGTATAATTGGATCCTCTAGGCTCTTGTCCAGGAATCATGAGTGATCACTTTTACAGATGAGTAACTAGTAATTACCCATACTCCTGGCCATAATTTCCTCATAGCTCCATCACCCCAAAATTATTCAGAATATTAAACTAGTTCTGAGTTTGGGGTTCCTAGTTTGAAAATTATTAAGTACTACTCTCATTAGCCTAAGAGAGCTATAAAATCAGTTGAAATTGGTTGTTCTTAACAGAAGTACTACTGACTCCATTGAATATGTTGGGAGAGCTGAACATTAGAAAGTGAAATTTTCAGGGGCGCCTGGGTGACTCAGTGGTTTGGGCTGCTGCCTTCGGCTCGGGTCATGATCTCAGGGTCCTGGGATCGAGCCCCGCATCGGGCTCCCTGCTCCACAGGAAGCCTGCTTCCCTCCCTCTCTCTCTCTCTCTGCCTGCCTCTCTGCCTACTTGTGATCTCTGTCTGTCAAATAAATAAATAAATAAATAAAATCTTTTAAAAAAAATTAAAAAAAAATTAAAAAAAAGAAAGTGAAATTTTCAGATCTCAGATGAAAGTAATTTCATGTGTTCTAGGTTATCTCTACGCTGAATTTGTCTTGTCAAAATTAGTATGTTAAAATTCTGTTTACATCTTTTATTTCCTTTTTGGCAAGTACATTTTTTAAAAGATTTTATTTGTTTATTTGACAGAGATCACAGGTAGGCAGAGAGGTGGGGTGGGGGGTGGGGGAGAAGGCTCCCTGCTGAGCAGAGAGCCCAATGCAGGACCCTAGGATCATGACCTGAGCCAAAGGCAAAGGCTTTAACCCACTGAGACACCCAGGTGCCCTGGCAAGTACATTTCTTTTTTTTTTTTTTTAAAGATTTTATTTATTTCTTAGAGAGAGAGAGAGATACAGAGCTCAAGCACAGGTAGACAGAGTGGCAGGCTAGAGACAGAGGGAGAAGCAGGCTCCGTGCCGAGCAAGGAGCCCGATGTGGGACTTGATCTCAGGACGCTGGGATCATGACCTGAGCCGAAGGCAGCCGCTTAACCAACTGAGCCACCCAGGCGTCCCGGCAAGTACATTTCTAAAGGACCCCAGTATCTTTCTACTTGTGACTAAAATAATATGAAGAACTTAGTAGAGAGAGCAGGTTGGAGAGCAATCACTCTTGCTTTTAATTTTAAAAAATGTAAGCTGACAAAAGATAAGAAGAGATGTTTTAGAGTCCAGAAACTCACATTTTGAAAACTTTCATCTATTCTTTCATAGCTCATATTAAATAATTACTATCCCCTCATAAAGGAAGCTAATAATCAGAGAGGCATGTAAGTAGCTCTGCTAATTTTAAACTGTAGAGTTATATTTGGAATTGAAAATGAAAGAGTATTTCTTAAAATACAGATTACTTTCAGATGCTAGTATATGTTCATAAAACATATTTTCTCTACACACATACACATGCACACAAGATCCCAGAAGGATTAAAAAGAGGAGGAGGAGGAGACAGAACTGAGAGCAGCAAGGGTTACACAGTCCATTTGCCTAAGCATGGAGAGAGAGAAGAGCACTCAGTTTAATGGACTAGAAAGCACTGAGTGGTCATTACTCTTATTTTCTTCTCACAGTCATAGCTTCATTAAATAAAGAATGGAAAGCTTTCTATAACCAGACATAAAAGGAGGGGAATAAGGAAACCAAGGGTGCTACTTCAAGCTACAAAACCTGAGCCCTTGAAGGTCTCCCAAGATGATATGGTTTACAGCATGCAGAAAGAGGAGGGAGGGGTGTGAGAGGATGTGTCCATTTTGCCAACCCTCTTAGTCATGTGTGAACTTTGTGTCATAACACAATGACTGAATCAGGTGCTGAACCTCAGACCAATTCCTATAAGCAAGAAAATCTGAATCTCTGCCTTTTCAAAACAGCTTTTGCCAGTTATCGATCTCACAGTAATAAAGCTTGGCTCTCTAAGCAAATAATTTATTTCTGGGCTTATTTAAAAGAATGGGCCATAAGTTGTTTTCATGAAGATGATGAATAAAATCCATGTTTTTAATAGATCCAATATCTTACGGGCAGTATTTGGTGCAAGGGCTCTGTATTTTCAGCATAAATAGACTGAACACTACCTATAGTCAAGAGAGCTGGGTCCTCGTTCAGGTTCTGCTGTGATTCCAGGCCAGCCCTTCCACCTCTGGGCTTGGGTCCACACCTGCAAAGTAAGTGTGTTCAACTAGGTCCACTCCACCTTCTATTTCCAAAAGGCAGGTATGCAGGGATAGACTGAAGAAGTATCTTTCAAGTGTGGCCACATGGCCTCTTATTCAATCCTCCTTGCTTTCCTGCAGTCTCTTATTTTCTAAACTATTAGAAAGTGGGTTTAGGGGACAGGGCAGATAATAAGTCTAAATAGAGGGACAAAGAATCCAGGAAGAGTCAGCTTTAAGAAAGTTTATGGTTACACTGGAATCCCAGGAGACTGCAGGGATAAACAAACAAATAAATAAATAAATAAAATAAACCAACTCAATGAAATTTTCTAATCCACCTTATACTTGAGATTGAAAATGAGGAGATGACAATAATGTTTTCTGATATTGTTAGAGTCTCGTTTTTATCTCTCCTGACCCTGTCTCTGAGATGGAAAGCTATAGCTACAGTGGCCATAATTTGCTGTTAATAGTTTCACTGTCATCTTAGACTTAATTCACTTTTTATTTTTATACCCATCTTATTTATTAAAACAATTATAGCAGCTCCAAGAGTGCACAGAGCCTTGGATTCCTGTGTAGAGCAATGGCTGCATATCTGACAGACAATTGTCGTTGATAAGCATTTTAAAAAATTTTGTCAGGACAGTGTCACTAAAGCATAAGAATTACATGGATAGGCTCAATACAGTGTCCCTTCAATTCTTTTATTCATTCTACAGCCACAGAAATTGAATCTTAGACCATGAGTGAAATTAGCTAACAGACCTAAGTGGCTGGATTTGGGCTCTCAAACATTCCAAGAAGAGCTGGTGCAGGTGAGGAACAGGCTAGTTGTAAGTACTTAGTAATTCTTATGCATATTTTCAATATTCAAATTCACAAATTAAGGGAATGTAAAAGATAAAAGATTTCAGTTGGATCATCTCATACTATTCTGTTTGGAATAGAATACCATCTTTAAGGTATCTTCAAGGGGAAAAAAGTACCCTGGGAAGGCTAGTTGCTTTTTCTTATAAATCATGTTCTTCCCTGAAGGCATATATATAGTCAAGTAAGTCCTGAGGCTAGGGTTTTTTTTTTGTTTTGTTTTGTTTTGTTTTTACATTTTTTTTCAGTACTAGTTAGTAGAAACTTCTGGATTTTGTAATAGAAACCAGAAGGCATTCCCCTAAAATAGTCCCTTCTTGCTGATGCATGGTGAATGTGTGTATTTCTCAGGTAGAGTAGAGATGAACATTTATATAGCTTTGCAAGAATCTTCTCTTTGGGATATGAAGAGGTGAAAAATGTAATTTAGACATGTTTAAGCATATCTATATACAGGCATGTATCTATGCTTGTAGCCTACTCTTCTGCCAACTCACTAGCACGTATGTACACACACACACACACACACACACACACACATACACAGATCTGACATATAGGGAAAGCACTGCCCATGAGTTCAGGCTGTCAGAGAAAATCTGGAAGAACAATGAACTACATGTTTTTCCACTCTTAAGGCCATCAAGAAGCCAAGAGTAGGGGGAGGGGGCAGATGGCTCTGGAAAAGCCTGTGAGTCTCTCAGAGGATCTGTGTGGAGAGCACCCCTGCCCTGCTTCTGCTGGTGGGGGTGTCCCTGGAATGTGTCTGTGAGTGTACAGTGAGTTGGGGGAGCCAGGAGTCAGGACAGAGGCTATCTATGATGAAATTTATAGTGTGTGGAAATGAGACTTCTGTGTGGGCTAAATAGGGGAAAAGAGCCCAGGCAGACTTCCTGGGGCAGAGGTCACCTCTGCTGAGTCTTGAAGGACAAGATGTATCTACTAAAAAAAAAAAAAAAAAAAGGAAAAAGAAAAAACAACCCAATACTTGAGAAACTACCTTTCATTTGAACTAACACAAAAATACAAATAACTCAAGTCCTAATTCAGCAGCAGCTATTGAAGATGAATCCATAGTTCATCTTCATGGAACTCTTTGTTCTCCATGGAACAGAGTTCCATTATATGTTCTGTTTATTGTCGAGTCCCTGGCACCTATAACAATGGGAAATAGGAGGCAGCCAGTAAGTATTTGATGAATGAATTAAGAATAAGTGAAAAATGGTATTATAATAGAAAAACCCCTAAACTGACCTAAGAGACTGGATTCTAACCTGAATGTTTGGGGTAGCAACTTCCTTGCATTCTCTGGGAGTGAGCTTACCTTTTTGTGGAATCAAAATGTCGGACAGAGGCTCTCAGGATCACCACTATTTCTAAAACAGCTCAACAATTCCCGTTTGTGTCACATGCCAACCTCTAGGTAGATTCTTAAGTGCTTAACCAGGAAGCTGTGCTTCTGTCAACCTTTCTCCTGTTTTGGAGGCTGAATATAGAGCTTGCTGGAAATTTTGCTGTTATTCAGAGGCATACGTCATCCCTGAGGTAGCTAGATTTCAAGCCATTCGGAGACCAGAGTGAGCATTTTGCCTCATTTTCAGAAACATATTGAAAACTAGAGGAAACCGAAGCTGCTTCCTTCTGAAAGCAGGTGATTAATTTCGTTCCAGCCCCATGAGTGACCTGTGTGAGGCTCGTGCCAGTGTGTGACAGGTACACCCGGAGAAGGAATGATCTGCCAGGTTCCTTGGCTCCTTTTCCTCATCTGACATGTTTAAGTAATCTTCACAGGGTGTTAAGAGTCTCCTGAACCTGCTGTGCCCCACTATAGGATGAATTGTTAATATGTTCCCAAGCCCACAGTGTTGGGACAGAGACCAGAAAACAGGCTTTCCCGCTCTTATTGCCTAGTCTCCTTTCCCACAGCAGTATAAACATAATTTGTGTACGGCTTGGGAGCCGTTCAGGCTACAGACCATAAGGAACGTTGGAGTGGAAGGTTGAACAGATTTCTTCCCACATATAAACTCTCACGGATTCGGTAAAAAAGAAAGACAGGGCACTACTCTATGAAACTGTCTCTCGTCCAGTCAAAAGGGCTGAGCAAGCACGGAGTTCAGCCATGTATTTGCAGCATTTTCCCACCAGTGTAATCAGATCATTCTAGAAAGAAAAGCAGCAGGGGGAAGATGTTTGTTTCCCTCCTTTCTCCTTTCACGTGGAAAGTTTAACTAGGTTAGGTGGAAAGAACCTGTCTTCCCTTGAAAAACACAGGTCAGTTTCCTCTTTCTTGCCAGTTTTTAAGGAAAAGCAGAGGGTAAAAATGAAGCAAAATCTTGCCACTCTCTGATTAGCTATTTATGGATGTTTCTCAGCCCAGCAGAAAGGTAGATCTTTAAGATGTAACACTGTTTTTGTGCTACATTGAGTGTGGCCTGGATACAAGGTGGGTGCAGTTGTTAAATTGCATATTGCTCTTGAACTTCTATGAGCTGAAACCCTTCTCTCCTTTCCTAACATTCTGATAGAGCAGGCTTTTGCAAGAGTATCACACAATAAATGAATAGTTTTTCATGTTCCTATTAATCTGGGAACTCCGGCTGCCTCACATCAGAAGTCTCCACCAGAGGATTAGTTTGAAAGATGAGTTAGAAGGAACATTTATCACATTTTCAGGTATTATAGAATAATGTTTCTCTTTCCCACTCTCTCCCTATCTTCATTGTAGTCATTGTCTGGCCATTTGCCCCGAGTTTCCTGATGATTGCACATGGATATGGTTACAGTGTAACAAACAAACAAGCAAACAAACTAAACCATAAATGATCATGATTGATGGCTTTATCAGATATCTGCAGTGATGTACTAGTAAACTGGCTCTCCAAAACAAAACAAAACAAAACAAAAACCCAAATTGAAAAAGCCCTGATTTGTAGTATTTGCCAATTTCAGTGGTATAAATACTCCCATCGTAGCTGATTTCAGGCTACCAATGTGTTGTCACTGAACACACAGATGGGAAGTGATGCTAACAGCTCACTTTCAGTAGCCAGTAGGAGCCAGTTTCATCATATCCCAAATGAATATATTTTAGAAGTTAATATACTTTACTTTTTGTGACTAAAATACTGGAGCAGTAGTCATCAGCTCCCAGTGTGTTGGTGTAGAAGCGCATAAATAACTATCTATAGCACTCACAAACTTGTGTGTGTGTGTGTGTGTGTGTGTGTGTGTGTGTGTGTAACATATGCCTTGAGAACTAGTTTTAACATTTGCGTTGATTTCTGTTATGCACTGTACACTTACCAAAGGTTAAGGAAAAGGGTGAAGTTCAGAATCATACCTGCTCTACAACTAGGAAAATAGTTGCTACAGAAGGAATTGATATATTTATTGCTCTCAAAAGTGTGATCTCAGCGGCATCTTTTTAATTAGTTGAAAGACTTTTTATCTTTCCAGTGGTGAATTCAGGGTTCAGATTGAATCATGACCATGCTGGCTTTTCTGACCTTTAATGCAGAGGAAACGCTGCCTCTTTCCTTTCCTCATATTAATTTTTAGGGAGCATGGTGCTTTTATTCCTAGGCAGAGCTTTGTGACACCATGAAGCCACAGAAGGTGGGATCAGACTCGTGAGGAATTATTGAGGACAGAAGTTTTAAAAAATTTGTAGCCCGGGTACCGTTTGTTCAAATGAGTTTCAAATGTATGTACACGAAACCCCCAAACCTAGCTTATCTGGTTGAGAATGGCAGGAGGAAATGAGGCCCAGGGCTCCTTTTACTCTGCTTCTATCCTTCCCCTGTAAATGGGAAATACATTAAGAAATCTCTCTCTTACTGTCTTTTTACACATGGCCAGTAAAATGGCCAATGTCAGGCGCAGACCTGACCTTCTCAGTCCTGCAGCTGGTTTTCACGATAAGTATGGACCCTGCAGCCATGTTGATTTAGTAGTAGCTTATGTGTATTATTTAGAAGATCAACATAACACCCCCCTGATTATAGTCTAACTGTTTAGACACAGATAGACTTGGTCTGAGTAGCCTCTCAGCATGGTGGGTTTTTTTAAAATTTTTTAAAAATTCTAAACAGTATTGAAGGGATGCCAAATTTATTTTGTAAATCAGACATCTAAGGAAAATTTATTTTCTAAAAAACTTGCTTTGAAACCTTAAATCAGTGAATTTTGACTGTGTTCCTTAGAGCCCTGAAATCCCATGGGGTAGCCCCTCAGAAGTGGTTTCTGGAAATTGGGTTGTCTTGCTGAATCAGGTGAGCAAGGATCTGGGTCATCCACTATCCCATAATCCCCTTTTCCTCCACTAACTTTTTTCTGGCTCTTGGTAAAATTTTGACATTCTAACTAATAATAACTGAAAATTATTGTTCTACATTTAAAGCCAATTTCAATCAACTGAGCCACCCAGGCGTCCCCATTTAAAGTCAATTTCAAAAGTCCTTGAATGTTGGCATGATTCAGACGCCACTGAACATAATTCAGAATTCACCTTTTCATTCAGGTGTCCACTCTATGTGTAGCCTGAATTGTTTATTTTATCAACAGACGCTCTTCCCAGATATATTATAGGAATTGTTCAAATTCTAGTTGTTCAAATTTAAATAGGAGTTGTTCGAATGGTTGAAATCTATAAGCATTTGCTCATATTGCAAACTGTAAACAAATGGAAGTCAGGGGACTCACCCGGGGTTACTAACCAAGGCTGAATAAAACTTCTGCATCTGTAGCTTCTTGGTCTTTGAGAAAAAGAAACAGATTAATAATGCAATAATATTTTTTAGTTCTACTCCAATTTTCAGGATAATTATATAAACAAAACATCCTCTGTGATGAGATACCACTTAAGGAATTCCATCCATGCAGTTTTGAAATATCTACCAAAAAAAATATTTCTAGAAAGCTAAGCCCAAAATCTGTCTCAAAAATTCCAAAATAATATGCCACTTTCTTCTTTCTACTCCTCAGCCATGGTGGATAATAACTGTTTATACCTCTGTCTAAAAGGATGCCTAAAAGGGAAACACCCATGGGCGATGGGGCCAGTTCTTATTTTACTGCAGAGATTAACATCCTAAATGTCACTCGAATGATTACAAATCACTTGAATGATCACAGTATGAAACAGCCCAGCTGGGTGAAAGTAGATTCAATCTTGCCATGATAATCTAAGCTTAGGGTTTGAGGGGCTTTGATTTCTTCTTATAACTTCTAATTAAACTTTTTTTTTTTTTTAAGATTTACTTATTTATTTTAAGGGAGAGGGACCGAGGGAGAGGGAGAGAATCTCACTCCACACTGAGTGTGGAGCAGACGTGAGGCTCCATCCCATGACCCATAAGATCATGATGTGAGCTGAAACCAAGAGCCTGATGCTTAACCAGCCGAGCCACCCAGGGTTCCCAGTATAATGGGTTATTTAGAAGACGGCTCATACAAAGCTACAAATGTATACCTTTAGAGTAAAATCTAAAGGATTACCATGGCCTCTAGGGCCCTGTGTGATCAGAATTCTGCTTACCTCTCTGATCTAATGTTTTTCCACTCTGCCCTTCATCACTCTTCTTTAGCCACACTATATTTGTAATGTCTCTAGCACGCACCCCGCGTGTTCCTGTGTCAGTGACTTTGCACTTCATAAGCAGCTTGAGAAAAGGACAGAATTATTGTAGTTTTCAAATTCGAAGACCCACAATAAACGTTATGGGTTTTTAAGCCAAGAATCCAATTGTATTGCTTACAGCCCAACTCGTTGAGCTTTATAAATCAGGCACCTCCATTCGATGACTTTCTGAATATCAGCCAGGCACCCAGACACTTTGCAACTGGAGGTTTGGCTCAGAAGGAAAATTGGCCGAAGTATGAGAAGAAGTCGGGGTCCCAGAAAAACCAGGTAGGGTATGGGTGGGGACCCTTCAGTGAACAAAGAGGAGAGAGGAAGTGGAAGGGAAAAAGAACAGAGGCTGGAAACTAGGAGAGGAAAAAAGGAGTCGAAAAGTCGATGAGGACCGGAAATGAAAGTATCAGGGGACCAAAAAGAATAAGAAAGGAAATAGAGAAAGAAGAATAGGTAGAGAAAAGGAAGAGAGGAAAGCATGAAGCATGGGTGGGGCAGGACTGGGAGACAGGGTCCAGCAAAGGAGGGGCACAGAGCTCAGCACTAGGAGACGGGGGCCCTGCAGCTTTAGATCGATCATGTGCTCTGGAATGGGTAGGACACATTTACCTTCCCCTCTGATAAAAGAATATGGTTTTGGAAGTATCTTCCATCTCCAGCACTCTCTGTTCTTGACTTCACAAAGAGCAGGCCTGAAGAGCTCCCTAGCAAATGGATTTTCTGTCTCTGAGCAGATCTAAGTGACAGAGGGGGCTGGTCCCCAAGGAGGAACCTGCCCCCCCGAACCTCCAGCCTGGGCTCACTGTTGTTAGGGTCCTCTACAGCATCAGTGTCCCCACCCCAGTGCAGCCTCTACCACCAAGAAACCAAGGTGTTTCTTGCTTCCAGGCAGCAGAAGGAAAAAAGAGTTGAGCTTCATTACCCCACAAGTTTCAGTGGATGGCTTTTTTCATACAAACCCATTATAGATTCCAAGGCATATTTCAGAAATATTTTTTTAATGTAATACACGCCATAGGCAGACAGTACTGGGTCCTGGGTTTATCCCCAGGTTTCTTACTGTGTGGCTGTCATAATTCTTTTAACCACCACCCCCTGTCTCTTCATTCCTAAAATGGAGGTAATAACATGATGTCCAAACAGTTGTTGTGAGAATTTAGTAATGTAACATATTTAGAGAAACTGGCATAGTATAGCTCCTTAATGAATATCATTTTGCCTTCCCTCTCTTCTGATAACTGGAAATAAATGGTTCTCGAGGCTCCCCTCTTCCCATATGGAGATCCCTTACGCAGATCTTCAAATTGGAGGTGACAGAAACAAGGATTGTCTGTCAGCTGTCCATAGGTAGAACAGTGCAAAAGATTTTTTTCATCCAATAAATAAAGAGAATCTTTTTTTTTTTCAATCCAAAATAAAGCATCTCAAAGAGTATATAAGTACTACAAAAGGAAAAAGTATGCTTACTGGATACTGCAACAGTAGGCAGAGAATTGCGACAGCCCTGGATTTAGCCAACTCTCTTCCTTAGAGATTTGCAGTGCAAGGGGAAGATCACAGGTGTTAGAATTAGACCCATCTGTGGTTGAATGAGAGACCTGGTCTCTAACCAGCTTTATGCCACTAGGTCAACATCAGTTTTGTTGTCTCTGAAATAATGTAATATCCTTGTTACTTAACTTGGTGGTTCTCAGCATTACATAGATCACGTGTGAAGTGCTCACTATGGTATTGTATTGAACACATAGTAAGTGCCTAATAGAAAGTGACTGTTGCTTCTGGTTCCTTTCGGCTAAAGCTATCAGGAAACTTTTTTCCCCGTGGCATTACACTTCTGATTTTATAAAGGAAATTAATGGGCCAATAGGACATGTTTTATGGCCAGCAAGAGAGGCACATAATGATTTGCAGCCTCTTTTGGGAGTCAGAGACTATTCTATTTGGCCTACCATGTAGCTCAGCAAGATTACTGAGTCCTTACATTATTAACAATGATTGAGCCTGGAATTCAGCCAAGGCCACAGGTAGTGATGTTAAGATTAATTTAGGCTCCATGTAATTGGTCCCTCGGAAACTGTGATCTAGGGATTCAACAGAAACTGTTGGAGTCCCTTAAGGGAAATTGCTAATACACTCTTTCTAGGTAGATACCAGCTTATAAACTGTAACATCTTGGATTTCAGTCTTACATTCTTAGACCTACAAGAAAACTTAAAATATCACATAGACCTATGAAATGGTGGGGGGGAGGCTTTGAGAAGGTCCTTTAATCCCCTGAAATCATTTGCAACGTGTTATATTGTGTGTGTATATGGATGACATTCGTATGTCCTTGTCTTTCATCAGACATTCAGCTGGGACCATGACACAAAAAGATTAAGATCCATTGTACTCAAAACTATCTTTAGGAGATATATGTTTTAATGAAAGATGAAACATGCTCAGGGATTCAGGTTGCATGGTCTGCCCATGGTCACACAATGAGTACAAGAGTAGAGACAGGAAACCCAGCTGGCCCAACAACTGAGTTTTCACGTAATTTAACTGATTTTTATTTTTAGTATGTATCATTTCCATACTACACTGGCAATGGGGGATATAGATGTATAAAACCGAATATCTGCTGTTACCAAAGTTGCAGTCCTGTTGAGAGGGGAAAAAAATGGGGAGCCTTAAAAGAAAAAAGAAACTGGGGCGCCTGGGTGGCTCACTGGGTTGTGCCTCTGCCGTAGGCTCCGGTCATCGTGGTCCCAGGGTCTTGGGATTGCCCCACGTTGGGCTCTCTGCTCAGCAGGGAGCCTGCTTCCTCCTCCTCTCTCTCTCTCTCTGCCTGTCTCTCTGTCTACTTGTGATCTCTATCTGTCAAATAAATAAATAAAAATCTTAAAACAAAAACAGGACCAGTAAAAAACAATGTATCTACTTGCAAGCTGAGGGCTGTAATTGCAGAGAAGGAATTCAGAGGTCAGGATGGACAGTAGCGTCCAAAGGAAAGAAGTGAACACTGCAGAGTACTGGTAAGGATACTTTCCCTAGTAGTTTGTGTCCATGTGGGGACGGTGGATCTGCTGGGCCTGCTTATTAAAAAGCCTCAAAGTGGCCAAAGGACTTGATGGTGCCAATGAATAGAGGGTGCCTTATTATATTATTTTTCTCCACGAAGGACTCTGATATTTCTACAAGAGCTATACAAAGCACAATCTACACTTACTAATTCATTGCAAAGCCTCATAAGTAATTTTAGCTTACCTCTTAAAGCAGTTTAAATGAACAGCACTTGGACTGTTTAATCATTTCCGAAGGACTGAAAAATAAAAATTAGTTTCAGGACGGCGTAAAAGTAGGACCCAGTCACAATAAGTTGCACCAGATTGCATCTGCTCTGTGGCTCGCCTGGAGTCATTTCTTCCTGGAGAGTAATTCTTGATTTTAGCATTGCACCCAATTCTGGGAACGGAATTACGCTGGCGCCCTCTGCTGGGCAGAGATGGGAAGTTCAGCAGGAAACAATGGTGTCTGGGTCTCTGCAATGTGGGGGCGGTGTCCGGGATCCTGAGTCCACAGCAGCCTCCAGGCTGGATCCATTTAGTGCTCTTCACAGCTATCCCAGTCAGGTATGCTCTGGCATCATGCCTGAATTCAGGAGCCGAAAGCAGTCATCGAATTTTTGTTGTAAGGAGGTGGTCAGTTAATTATTTATTTATTTATTCATTTTTGTTTTAAAGATTGTATTTATTTGACAGAGAGAGAGAGAGAAATCACAAGTAGGCAGAGAGGCAGGCAGAGAGAGAGAGGAGGAAGCAGGCTTCCCGCGGAGCAGAGAGCCTGACGCAGGGCTCGATCCGAGGACCCTGGGATCACAACCTGAGCCACCCAGGCCCAAGAAAACTATTTCCTTCTACTGAGCAGTTAGAGAGCTGGACTCTCCTTTCATTGAACACAATACCATGACTCAGTGTGGGTGGTGGCCTTCTTGCTACAGAACAATAACTCTTGAGAGGCCAGTGAGAAACTCTGAGGCCATGATTTTTTTTTTTTTTTTTTTTTTGGCCCGTTCAATTGTTTTTTTACCGGTGGGTATAGCACATTGATACTCATCACTGATTTCTTGGCTTAAATAATCAGAATTAATGCCATGGTGTTAAACCAAATTCAGAGTGTCTACTCTGATGTTCCTGTAGTACCCTGCTCAGCTGATTTTTTGCTAGAGGTGAAAACAGGTCCAGTTGTAATTAAGAAAGGGGTGGGGGAGTGCTGAGCAGGAAAGCACAAGAGAGGAGTTGTGAGTTCTCCTGGGTGTACATTGGAGGCGAACTTCTGAAATAAAACGATGGGAAGAGTGGATGTAATGATCGTTTCCAACACTCCACTTTTATTTTATTTTATGTTTTTTAGGATCAATAGCATGGACATGGAGGTCTGCCTCTGGTTTCCATAACAACCTGGCTTATTGAAAGACTGCAGGCTCCACAAATCCCCAATTATCAGCCTTGCAGGGCTTATTAATGGAGCTGAGGATCCCAGCGATCATTGCTGGCACGTGCCTAGTGGGCTGGCTGGCAGGAGGGTGGAGGAGATGGGAAGGAGAGATGTGTGGTGAGACAGCAGCCATTTGTCCCCCTGTCAGTTAGGGGAGTGCAGTCATTCAGGAGGCTGTGTGAGCATCCCTGAAGCCTTGAGTGGCTGTGGCTGTCCTTACAGGCAGCCCAGAAATCGGAGTAGAGACTGTTTTTCCCAGCCCCACCCTGAAAGCCATCCTTCTGGAGTAAATCCATATGAATATATCACATACCCTGTATGTTTTTTGAGCTCCTATAATTAATTGAGGCTTCCTCACAAAGACAATGGCGACTCTATATTTCTAATATTAACTCAAGCCTTAATTAACATGTGAAGCCAATGCATATTTCCTTCCAATGCATATTTGATAGCTCTGAATTGCTCGGCCTTTGGTCTGGCGCTTGCTTATTAGGTCCTCACCCTAGAACAACTGCAGCAGCAATAATAAAAGTACTGTCAGTAACAATACAGAGAACACTTCTCTTGTTCCAGGCTGTCTGCTGTGACCCTCGATTGGGCGGCATCATTGTCCCTTATACGGAAGTAAGAGAACTTAAATAATTTAGGCCACATGGCTAGCGAGCTTCAGTACACGAGGGTCTCATTCCTACTCCCTCTATATAATTACTTTTATTCTTCCCATTTTATTTAACTCCGGTGTCCTCAAGATAGAAAAGGAACACCACATTTACAGTAAATTCTGTGTTCTCCAATGTGATTGGGGAATGGGACATTCTGATTAATCAAATGTTTTGATTAATAATTGCCATCTGGGTTATAATTGGATTTCCATTTGGGAAAGGTTTGGGACGTCATAAAATATACACAACATTAGAAGTGTAGTAATCATAGTCATAAAATGCTTCAGGATCATTATACAAATGTCAATTTTTATTGTAATGCAGAAGTGTTAGTTGATAAAGATGTCTGTCTGACAGAATGCCAGATGAACTGTTCTTGTAGCATAGACTCATCAATGCCATAAGACTTTTGAGTGTTGTATATTTCTAAGTACTTTATGTGAACCACCACTGAAGCTTAATGGGATCAGAAAAAAAAAATCTTTGGGAATCTTTCAGAGTTAAAGAATATTAGTGCTTGGAAAAGCTCAAACTCATTAAATATTCTGGATCACTGTGTATTTTGTTAAACTGTTTTTGCTAAACCAGAATGTTACACTATGTGGAAAATGAGATATGACATTCCCTTGAGGGAGTTCGATCCAAATCTGTCATAGAGCACTAGGCATAGATCAGGGTTAGCAGAATTTTCATCATAGTTGCTCAAACAATTTTTATGATTTTAGTCTCCAGAACCAGCAATAGGTACCTATCTTATTGAGGATTGAGAAAATCAGTGATAAGGACTGTTTTAGTTAATACTTAGCATATCATCCGTACATTTTATGTCTGATACAACAACCCTATGGGGTAGGCACTGTATCCCCATAGTCTAGATAGAGAAATCAAGGTACTGAAAGGTTATACAACTTGTTGGGAGGGACACCTGGGTGGCTCAATTGGTTTTAGCATAGGACTCTTGATTTCAGCTCAGGTTATGATCTCAGAGTCATGGGATCCAGCCCTGCATCAGGCTCCGTGCTGCTGAGCATTAACACTGCTTGGGATTGTCTCCCTTTCCCTCGCCCCCCCCCCCACCTCTCAAAACAAAACAAAAACAACCAGTAAACAAAAAACAAACTTCTTGGGAAGTAGTAGTTTCCAGATTTAAACTCAGGCTGTCTAGCCCATGAGTCTGTATTCTTAACCAGAGCTGTCTATACTCACTGTCTGCAATTTTCTTCTTGATCTCTCTGGAATGCACAACAATCCATCTCCCAACCACCTGCATGGAGACAACTTTTGCCGAAGTCACAAATGACCTCTCCTTGGGTAAAATCTAGTCGGCCCATTCTAAGACCTCATCTTCTTTGGGCTGCGACAGCATTTGATAGTTGATCACTTTCTACTCCTTGAAATGCTTTCGTTACCCCTCTTCCTGCCTATTACCTCTTCCTGATTTTTCCCACATGTTGTCTATTCCTTTCCAGTTTCCTTGGCCCTTCCTTCATCATCTCCTGGCTTCTAAATGCTGGGGTACCCCACCGCTCAGTCTTGGACCTCTTCTTCTCCATTCACATCTAGTCCTTTGGTGATGTCTCCCAGTTCATGGCTATAATTATTGTCTACAATCTGATAAATCCCAATGTTCCGTCTGCAGCCAGGACCTCGGTCCCTGCTCCAGACTACTGCTTACTCTGCAACCCAACTTGTATATATAATAAATACCCAAAACTAAATATTTTGAAAACCAAACTCCTGCCTTTTCTCCTGAACCTGTGCCTTCTTGAGTTTTTCCATTTCAGGAAGTAGCAGGCCCATTTCTTCCTGAGGCTTAGGCCATGTATCTTGGAATAATCCCAGATTTTTTTTTTAATGACATTAATTCTGTCAGCAAATCTTGTTGGCTCTGCCTTCAAAATTCATCTGGAACCTGAGCCCGTTTCAATTTTCTAACACCCACCCGGCTTCAACAAAAGCCATAGTCTGACAATGGCCTCAAAGCCCTCCTCAATTAACATCCCCCTAGGTCCCTGCTGATTTCATCTTCTTTCACTCTCCCTTTCTTGCTCTGTTCTAGCAATACTAATGCCCTTGCTACATATCCAGCAATCATGTGTGCACCCAGCTAGGGAGTGTGCACTTCCTCTGCCTTCTGCCTGGAAATCTTCCTCCTCTAGAGGCTCGTATCGTCCAGTCCCGAGGTCTCCTCAGCTTCTCTTCACATGCACCTCCTCAGGGAGAATTTCCTTCTTTCATATTGTCACCCCACCCTCATCCTGGTATTCTCTATGCTCCTTCCCCCCACAACTCTCTCTCTGTCCTGGCACCTGACGTGCTATATGTTCCACTTACCTATTTACAGTATAAGCTCCACAAGGAGAGGGGAATGTTTGTTCCATTACTGTTTTGTACACTGCTGTATCCGCAGCAACTAGAACAGGTAGCCAGTGCTCAATAGGCATGCGCAATTCATCGGGTGAGGGAGAGGATACCTACTTAGTCAAACAAAGTAGCTGAGTTATCCCAATGGTCAATGCTTGGGTGGCAAAGATGACCCTAAATCACTCTCACATTCAGCTGGTTCACTCCTCATTGCCACTAAAGAAACTTCTCCTCCGCCCCCTGTATGGGTGTTCCCCCATCTCCCTTTGGCCCTGCGAGTTCCTTGCTGGCTCAGTTCTCACTTGTGATGCCGTCCCTCCTGTTGACCAGAGATGGTGGCAGCTGGACAGTGACTAGACCTGGCCTATGTCAGTGGTACCAGGGGACCAGCCCCCTGTCCTAGTCTCACTGCTTCACAGTCATTCCCTATAGGGAGCACAGGTCAGAGGGCTGAAATCGGTTTCATCTCCCCACACAGAAACACATCTCTAAAAGCAGAGAATCATTTTAGCAATTCAGAACCATTGGGATTTCTGCCCTGACTGGAAATAGCTGACAAAAACACACCTTTGCTGGGGAGTGAGCTGCCTTTCTCTCATGTGAAATCATCCAATCAAAGTCATGGAAGCTTTTATGTCTAATAAAGAGTCCCTAGTGGATTGAAATGTTCTGTTTATCATAAATTACAGTTAAGGCAGCATTTACCCCTTAGTAGCCCTTTTTCAAGTATGTTGAATTTGCCTAATGTTGATTATAGCTCGATGTGGTAATGATTGGGGCTTTTTTTTTTTTTTTTCCCCACTCAGGAGCATTTTAGGAAGAAACCACTGCATACAGATCTGCAGACTATATATATATATATATATATATATATATATATATATATATTCCCCCCCCACCCAGGCATCTCTGTTGGTTTTGATTAATCAGAGTGGCAAGGATTAACTCTCACACCATCTATAAGCTTCGCACAACTGGAAAGCAGTTTTGTGTCCAGATACCTCTAATAAAACCTTCAGGTCTTCTATTAGTCTCTTAGGTGGGCAAGGTTGCCTGAGTAAAGGCAAAACACCAGGAGACAAGAAAATCGAGTCTCTTTTGCTGTGAAGAGCTTTGGTGAGAAAGGACTGTCCTGCAGGAGCAAAGAACCCAGAGGTCCCTGGGGGTCTGTCTGGCTGTGGTGAGGTAGAATGGAGATGTGGGTAGAGGGGAGAGCTGGGAACAAAATGAGGTGACGAGAGGGTGTGGGTAGTGCTTCCTGAAAAGCCCAATACAGAAGGAATGGGTGGTGGAAGGAACCAGGATAATAGCATGCAACTGGAAAGCTTTAAAATCTATGGATTGGAAACCTCTGATGATAGGAATCTGTTTATGAATAAAGAACAAAATATATTAGTATGATTGATGATTTTGTTCAAGATTGGTAACTCCTCATTTCTTACTCACTACCACCCTTGATTTGAACAGCAGCCCAAACCTTGCACATCATGGGGGAAAACGGGAGCCGTGGACAGGGAGGACACATCAGGTATAAAGGGCTGTGATTAATCTTCATTGCCGAGGGCTCGTGAAAGTGGCAGCCGGTCCTGGGGATTGGAATTCCCTACTCCCGAGACTTCCACAGACAATTGTTGATTGTGTCTGTGTACTGTGGAAAGCTTTCGTTTACTGAAGAAATACTTCGGCACTGGCAGGAGGCTGATGGGAATATAATCATTCCAGCTCAGCTTTTCATCTTTAACAACCTGTGTCCTGACACCTGCTGGGTATGGCAGATTTGTGCCTTGTCACCATGTGTGTAATGTGCATGAGAAAACCAGTAACAAGGTTAATGCCACCCTTTCACAGAGAGAGTTTTGCTTGCTCTCGCTTTCTCTGATACTACTCTAATGCTCTTTGCCGATACTCCCACCTTCCTTCCTCCACCCCCACCACCATGTTCCCACCGGATCTCCTGAGAGTCGTTACTCCTCAGCCCATCAGCCAAAGTTAGTGGGTTTCCATGGTTACCAGGCAGCTGGTGTCTAGACATGGAAAGATGCCTTGCAATTGAGCTGCAAATCTAGCTTCTATCTTATACACCCCTATCTTCCCTCCTCCTCTTTCCTCCCATTTCCTCTTTATTTACAGCAGGCTAACACAGGATGGAAGTTCCTTTTGACAGGCCATTAAAGGAAGGAGGGGAAGAGAGAGGGATAGAAAAGCCAAACTCGATGTCTTGTCCTATCAGTGAAGTGCAAAAACAACTGAGGTGGCAGACCCTGATCTGACTTCTCTTTCTTCTTCACAAAGGATTTTATTTAATCAAAATATTTTAAATTAGAAAACAGTGCCACTAGTCCATTGGGAGCATCTTTAAGAGCTCGTAAAAGCATTTCAGCGTAGTCTTCAGCTGATGGCCCTGAATTGAGGTAGAACCTTTCACCGTCTCTGGACAATCAATGTAATTTCTCTTTCTCTGATGCTCGGGGGAATCATATATCCCTGGGTATTACCAGATGGAAAACTCTGGAGCGGGAAAGAGGCACATACAAGGAAGGGCTTTAACAGCGACACATCAGATCTGGAAGAGTCAAGTTTGATCTTCCCTATTTCTTCTGAGAATGAAAGCTGCTCCTGGTAACTAGGAGCTGGCCTGGCACTCACAGACAGACCTTGATATTCTCCTGTTGAAGTAACCAATTTTATAGAATGCCAATATCAGAGTCTGTGTGATGCCTCAAGACAAAAACAAGACCACAATTATCACGTCTGAACACAGACTAATTAGGGGCATTGTCTAAACCATAAAATGGCCAAATATTTCCCTAGCTGGCTAATGGGAGGGCTGATACCCACCTCATTCCTTCTTTCCTTCTAGAAGATGGAGAAACATCTGTCCAGATGCCCACTCATAAAATGACCCCTGTTTCCTGGGGTCCAATTCAGACCAAAGCTCTGCTTCCTTGAATCCAGCTCCAAACCCCCTAGCACAAGTCCAGATAAATCCCTTCTAACCTTGTCCTACTGTGATGTCTCATGGCTTCCCACTGTCTTTGTTCTCCCTTGGAGCAACATGTCAATAAATCCAACTTCATTCAACTACAAGTGTTCTTGGTAGTCCTTGGCTGGACAGTACTGATAATCCATAGAATTTCTTTCTATATTATAATTTATAGTTTAATTACTTCAGTCAAAAATCTTTTTCTCATTTTCTCCCACATCTTCTGACTATTTTCTGTGCTATCTTTATCCCCAAATTTACTACTACATCTCCCTGAGTTTACCAATTCTCCTTCTAAGATCTCATAATAATCTAACTTAGAAAACAAAATTAACTCCTAATTTATCTTTCCTATCCCTAGTATTTTCTTGCTTTTCGTCTCAACATGAGACCAGATGACCCAGGCCCCTGGATGAGTTTAAAACCTCTCTACCCACATGAAAAAATGTTCAGTGTCACTCAGCATCAGGGAAATACAAATCAAAACCATGATGAGTACCACCTCACACCAATCAGAATGGCGAAAATATACAACTCAGGAAACAACAGATGTTGGCAAGGATGCAGAAAAAGGGGAACCCTCCTACACTGTTGCTGGGAATGCAAGCTTGTGTAGCCACTGTGGAAAACAGTATAGTTTCCTCAAAAAGTTGAAAATAGAGCTATCCTACAACCCAGCAATTGCACTACTAGGTATTTATCCAAAAGATACAAAAATAGTGATTTGAAGGGGCACGCCCCCTCCCAATGTTAACAGCAGCAATGTCTATAACAGCCAGACTATGGAAAGAGCCCAGATGTCCATCAAAACTTGAATGGATAAAGATGTGATATCTATAAGGAGATATTACTCAGCCATCAAAAAGAAGGAAATCCTACCATTGGCAGTGACATAGATGGAACTAAAGGGTGTTATGCTAAGTGAAATAAGTCAGCCAGAGAAAGACAAATACCATATGATTTCACTCATAAGTGGAATTTAAGAAACAAAACAGATGAACTTAGGAGAAGGAAAGGAAAAATAAAATAAGATAAAAACAGAGAAGGAGACAAACTGTAAGAGATTTTAACTATAGGAAACAAATTCAGGGGATGGGGTAGCTGGGTGATAGACATTAAGGAGGGCATTTGGCACTGGGTGTTATATATAACTGATGAATCACTAAATTCTACACCTGAAACTAATAATACACTCTCTGTTAACTAAATTGAATTTAAATATTTTTTAAAAAGCCTCCGTACTACTCTTTGAAAATTTTGTAACCAGAAGCAGCAGTGATGGCAAGGACATGGGTCAGAGCGCAAACATCGAACATGTTTAAACAAAATTATAGTGAGACTATGACCAAAAAAATTTTTGATTTAGTACATTCTTATTTAAAACAGGAGGAAAGGGGCACCTGGGTGGCTCAGTGGATAAAGCCTCTGCCTTCGGCTCAGGTCACCATCCCAGGGTCCTGGGATCGAGCCTCACATCGGGCTCTCTGCTCGGCAGGGAGCCTGCCTCTTCCTCTCTCTCTCTCTCCCTGCCTCTCTGCCTACTTGTGATCTGTCTGTCAAATAATTTTTTAAAAAATAAAAAATAAATAAAACAGGAGGAAAGACATGTCCCCTATTTCAGACTCCATGATGTCAGATAGTTTGTTGGGGCAGGAACCATCTCTTCTCCCTTTCACATTATCATTTGCTGGCTTTAAGTAACGATTTTAGCTACCACTATCAGTGGTAGGGAAGATACTTTCAAGAGGGCCACCTTGGAAACAGAAAGACACTGAGAGATGACTGCATTGGTTCAGACTTTAATATCTCCACTGCCCCCTGAAATGCCAGCCTGGTACACTGCCATATACCCTTCCAGGGCCTCACTAATGACATCACTTACATCATCTGTCTTTCAGGTTGAGTTCTATGCCTGGTTCTGGAATTGATGCCATTCTCATTCCTAGATTAGGTAAATTTAAAGAGCACTATACCTAATTAGCTTAGCATCAAGTCAAGTTTGCCCAAACATCAATAACTGGTCTCCTACTTGGGAACAGTTCCACTAACTAGACTTCTGCTTGGGGTGCTTTACCTAAGTCCCTGTCTCATTCATCTCATTTGTATTCTGGTTCCTTTGAGACTAAGTCTCTGCCATATTCTCATTTATCCTCTTAGAAATGGGAAACTTGTTCATGGATCCATGATCAGAGGGACCCATTGCTGGCTAGTTAACTTCCCCACATGTTCATGGTTTATCTATACTGGCCTCCAACACTTGTTGAGTACTTTTATTGTTGACCTCCTATTTGACTATTGCTTTTATCCGTATACTTCAAATATTGTGTTACTCTTACCCACATGTACTCCCTTCCATTCCTTACTACTGGCTCCATGTCCAAGCAGTAGTTACATGACTAGTCTCTATTGCCTTTGAGTTTGGCACATTTTTCCCAAAAAAAGTATAAATGCAGTTTTTGTTCTTTTTTTTTTTTTCCATTTCACAGTCTTAAGTAGAGAGAAATGTTGCAAGAAAGAACAATCAACAGATATAAATAGGTCCATATAAAGAGAAGATTTTAAGGAATGATAAGGCCAAACTGGTTATATTTGTAGTAATAGTGATTGTGTGATGTCCAATATAGAATGAGATATAGGTTTGGAACCAGGAGTAGATCCAAGGACATAGAGAAATATTTGGCAGCAGAAATTGGAATTTAATGTATATAAGGCCATGTGTTATTAAAATTTTGTTATATGTTTTCAATGATATATAAAGATTAGTAATATGATGGTTATGTTATAAATTCGGCATTTACCTGGTTATGAGGTTAGGGTTGAAGTCATTAGAATGTTTTCTGTTGCAGAGTCTACAGAAAAATGTAGACTTGATTCTTGAATTGCAGTCATGTTAGGGGACAGGGAATAAAAACTAGACCCATCATGGCAAGAGAAACCTAGGAAACAACAGAAATAAATCTAGAACACAGTGTTCACTAAAGTTAAGAAAAAATGAATGTTTTAAGAAACAAAAGTGCATCAACAATTAAAGAGATTAGTGTATTTAAGCTGTTGCAGTAGATACTCTACCTCCCAAGATCCTAGTGGTTTGGTGGAGAATAGTTTTCCCTTAGACTTATAGTCTAGTCAAGTTACAGGTGGGGTGATTTACAACGTGGGTTGTTGTGCAGTCTGTGGAATATAGTCGGTTAGCCGAACAGGATTTGTTTATCTCTGTGTGTAGCTTGTTTCAAAGAGACAAACAGTTATAATCTCAGCTACTCATGAGACAAAAAAGGGGCAGTTGGAGGGTCTGTGTCTGGCTTTGTTACCAGGTACAGGCAAAGAGGGTGGGGAAGAACTATGGCCTTATTACAGGTAAACAAGGGAGTCACCCATGCATCTTCTGGGAATCATGAGAAGGTGTGTACAGCATATCATGGGGAGAAGGGTGTTTTGCAGTGGGCCATTTTCTGGATCACAAAAGGGTGGGAAGCCTTCAGAAAACAAAAGGGTGGGGGAATTCCTTAACTGTCACTATATTCTGGAGCATGAATCTCAAAGGTCAACACTGTCAAAAGAAATAGTTGTCAAAAAAAGCTCTAGAGCAATGGTAAATGACAAAAGACCTTATGACTTAGAATATTTTTTTTTTAGTGAACTTGAGGAGAGTACTATCAGAAAAATGATAAAGTTAAAGACAGCTTATAGAAAAATAAAAGATGATATGAAGAAATGATAGCATAACTAAAACTTGGTTTTTCATACAGTTTGATCGAGGAGGAAAAGAACAGGTTGGTCAACTTCTCGAACAAGGAGGCTGTTATCTTTTTGTTTTTGGAATGTCTTGTACATTATATATAATGTGCATATGTATATATATTTACATATATATGTATTTTTTGTTCCATGTTACTCTAGAATAGAAAGCTCCATGAAGGGAGGTAGATTTTAGCTGGATATCAGCAATAAGTTACTGTTAAAATTGGAATGGCCTGCTGAAGCAGAGGTTATCCATCTGCTAGGAGTGTTTTAGGGGATTCTTGTATTTAAGGTGAAGCATTGCTGGAGGGTCTCCAAAGCCCCTTTCTACTCAACATTTTCTGTATGTATGTAGTCTGATTACCTTCAGATAAATAGGGTTTTGGAAGAAGGAAGAGAGTAGAAGGTAGAATTTAGACATAAGATGTGCCTTGGAAAATGGCTTTCTTAGAGAAAAACATTGGGTGGAGAAAAGAGAGAAACGCCTTTGGTGGGTTGAGTTTTCAAATGGGAGAATTATATGATGGCAGGACACATGATTGTATATCTATCCCAGGCAAACTGGAGGCTCACTGCGAATCTTCATTCTTTAACTGCTTCTTGTCCCAATGTCCTCAAATAGACAAAGCTATTACATTCTTTGCCACTAAGTAGAGAACTTTCAGCTCTTTGACTAAAGAGAGAAAAATCAGTACACATACAAATATTACTTTTTCGATATAGTTCTGGTTGTGTTCCAGTGAGTGCTATTGATTTTTAAAGCAATTTTTCACTCAAAGGCAGTGCCGTAATTTGACAGGCCCTAGGAAGCCAACACACACAATGAGCGCAAAACAAATTGTCCCAGTAAGGGATGGGGATTGCATTTATTTACCCACATGCAAGCATATAACACAAACACCTTTTATTGGGCTTTCTTGTTATAATAATATTTTAAAAATTAACTTCAAGATTGAGTTAAAGCCCTCTCAGTTGGTTTTTTAACACTGCTTTTATTGGGAAGTGAAGGGGTTAATAGGTGAGGGGATGACATGGATTTTCTTTTCCTCTTCAGGACATAGTAATGGTCTTTTACAGGTTCTTAGATATGGCAGCATTTGTAGTAATTTTAGCAATTCTAGATTTTACTGTCTGGTAACTCTTTAGTGATTTAGTTTATGAAACCTACCATAGTTGATGATAACTTTTCAGCCCATATTACTAATTTTAGAGGTCCCCATGTTATTCCTCTCTGCATAGAGTATCTGCTTCGCCCCTCAAAATTGGTACATAATTTATTGAAGTTTGATACAACAGTAATCCTTAGTCCTGGTTCTGAAAATGTCCAGAGTATCTAAAAGTACTTCTGGTAACCTTTAAAGCAATTATATTGAGTTGCCTTTCCTTTCACAAAAGAGAAAAGGAATGGAGGTAGGGAGTGGTGAAGGGAGGTGAGGGAGAAAGGGGGAAGGGGGTAAAAGCAGATTAGGGAGGGGGCGGAGAAATGGATTTATGGAGTGCATTTAGGACCACTGGGGAGAGATGCAAGTTAAAATTTAGCAGCTGAATCCACTCATCCCCAAAGGCTGTGAGAGGTACTATGGTATTATGGCAGGGTCTGAATTCTAATTAGCTGTGTGACTTTGGGCAAGTCACAGAGACTCTCTCCATGGTCAGTTTTTGTCAGAGGGAATGAGGGACTGCGATCAGATAACCTCTGAGACCTCCTTCACCTTCCACTATGCTGTAATTTTATGAACAGTTACAAGCTAACGCTATGACAATATATATATAGATTTTGTATTTTTGTCCTGAATTATGTGGCTTATGCACTTGCATTGATAAAGTTAGCAACTGCCATGCCTTTAATTTTCTAAAGTTCTAAAGTATAGTTACAGCCATAAGGGAAAATTAAGCAACAAAGTTAAATAATGGTTTAGCTAATCTCAAGTACCACCCAAACACATCATAGCGAGTCACAGCAAGGCACAAGCTTAATATGACTCATAAAAGTAGTGTTTTTTTTTTTTTTAAATCTAAATGTCACCTAAGCAATAGATATTCACAAGTAGGAAAAATTTTAGGCAGCTATAGTCATTGTTGGAGTGACTCTGACAGAACTACAATTATGTCTAGTTTTGGTTCCTGTATTTTAACCCTGGAGTCAAATAATCAAATCATTTAATCAAATATTAGATCTTGGAATTTGACAACCTAGGATCCGTTTTTGTTTTTAAAGTCAAATGTTGAAAATATAATCTTTGTAATAGGCATATTACTTCAGCCTGTGTTAAAATATTACAAATGATTAGTTGAATTTTTATTTTTTAAAAATTTTATTTATTTAAGCAATCTCTACAGCCAACATGGGGCTCAATCTCACGATCCTGAGATCAAGAGTTGCATGCTCTTCTGACTGAGCTAGTCAAGCACCCCTGATTAGCTGAATTTTTAAATGAAAACCGGTATAGCCCAGAAGAGTGTTCATTACATTTCTTAAGGTTTGACAGACACAAATGACTCTACTTGCATAACTGATCACTAGATGAGATCTCTGGTGACTATAAGAGAAATGCCTAAGGAAAAACAAACTTGAAAAGACTGCTACAATGTCTAAGCAACCTGTTTGAATGAAAATGAAAAGCTGTGAGAAAGAAAAGCTGAGAAGTAGACTCATGAAAAATGACCAACAAATGATAAGCCGGTTTAATTTTTCCCATCTCCTAAGTAGGGATCTAAATAATTAATATCAAATACCTAAGGGTCTGATTTTTTAAAACATAAACTTTCTCCAGAATGCAGCAGGAGAAATTATAGATAAACTTCGGTGGGGGAATACTAGGTTAACCATATTTTAACAAGATTCCGTAAAGTACAGTATTTCCTTGCCTAGAATTTTTAAAAGAGAACAGCCCTTCCTACTCCATCTTTACTCTATCCTTTGAAGTCTGCTATAATTCCTTGCTTTAGAAGGTCCAGAAATGAGAGAATGTTGTGCATAGGTAAGAAGAAAAACCCATCAGAACAGTCTCTACACAGCCTCCCCACCAAGGACTTATCACCCAACATATGCCCTGTCCCCAGATGACCACAAGCCTTCCAGGAAATGAAAAGATCTTTCTCATAATGAAATTTTGAAAAATCTCACTATATCTAATTATATCCTTAAGGTTAAAGGACAAAAAATTTTAGGCTTCTTTCAAGTCTTGGATTTGGTGATCATTACCAAATGAGGAAATTTTTCTGAAAATTGGGTATGATGTCTTGTGCCAGGAGGATTGCCATCCCCTCTGTAAGTTGCCTACTGGAGGCAAGATTTTCTACACATTGGGGGATGGAGATGACTTAGTTCTTGTTCAATGCAGTAAACTTTTGCTACAAAATTTATGGAATCAAATGAGCTAAAACCAAAGATAAGGTTATTTCCTTTTGAAATCAATTAGCTGCTATTCTTGGGTATGAAATTAGGAGATTGCTCTGTTTTTAAGCAGAAGCAATAGCAGAGAAGTTCCTGACTTTCGAAACATTACTATCTAGCAGCCTTGATTCCTTCATCATTCTTCATAGAATCATGGCCTTCAAGTTTGATCAGTTGTCATCTTTGCTGTTGTAATCATTTCGGGACTTTGGCCCTTGATTTCAAAGCCTTTTTTCAAAGAATTATTTTTTTTTTCCCACTCTACCAGCAAAAAACTTTATAAGTCCCAGACTTTTCCTTCCCTTTCTTGGGTTATCTGGAAAAAAAAAAAAATGGATCTGTGTACTAAGATCAGATAAGCATGAATTAGTGAAGAGAGAGAGACGGTAACTTTCATTTCTTAGGCATGTAGGTAAGCAAGGTAGTGGCAGAGAGTCTCGTTTGCTCTCATTTAATGCACATCACAAGTCTATGAGAGAGGTATTACTATTATTTCCACTGATGAGAAAATAGAAAAGCCAGGGAAGATGTATATTGAATACCTATATGTGAAACCCCTTAATATACTGCTTGACACATAGTAAACCTTAAACCAATGTTAGTTACTGTTCAGTCACTAGTAATAATAGTCAACACTTAATGAGCACTTACTGAAATATGACATTCATTGTTAAATACCTTAAATAATTAACCTACTTAAATCTTATAACAACCCTGTAAGATGGATAACAATACTACCACCAATTACAGACAAGGAAAATGAGGCTAGAGAAGGTGAAGTAACTCACTTAAAGTCAGGGTAAGTGTCAGAGAATTGAAATGCAAATATCTGACTCTACAACCAGATTTCTTATTCACTACTCTACGCCATCATCTAAAAATAGTTATGCTTTTAGTACATATCTATTTTTTACATTTGGGTTTTTTTTTTTTTTAACATGAGTCATTTGTTATAAAATTAGAAGATAAACATAAAATTAAAGCTAACAAAAAAAAAAAAAAAAAGAAGAAGGAAGAGGAGGACGATGGGATAATGCTTTCCTTGGCTCTGAGCCAGGATAATGTTGAGGTTCTTTTTCATAATCCAATGTTTTTGAAATTCAGACAGGCCCCTGCAATTCAAACATTACAGGTCCAGAGTTTTCTGCTTGAGGCAAGACAGGTTTTATCTCCATGTCACAAAGCATTCTTAGGATTTTCCCTTTTTCCATATTTTCTTTCCCCATAAGTATTAAATGTGTATCTTGTGATAAGTATGATACCAAAAGTTGGGGTTAATGTAAAAGAATTGATTCACTAAAACGTATATATGTGCCAGGTACTTTTCTAGGCATGTAGGACTTATTAGTGAATAAAATAAATTTAAAAAAAATCTCTGCCTGAGGATCATTACAGAGGAACTGGTCTACAGGATCATGAATGACTTTCTTGAGAAGTTAACCTGGATGCTAAAACCTAAAAAAACCAAGAGGGGTGTGGGTTGGTGGGAGTGGTCTTCTCTGATGAAGGGAAGTCCTTTATTATTTACTTTGTTTATAATTGTCTGAACATGGTTTTAATAAAAGGTAGACCAACTTAAAAAAAAAATCTCTGCCTTTGTGAAGTTTAAATTCTAGCAAATGTATCCTTTTCCTTTGAAAAGTTAGTTCGTAGTCAAGAAGACTTAAAGGATACCACAAACTGATATATAATGCAAGCAATATGATTTCTGTATAAATAAAGAGAAGGAACTGACTAATTATGCCTAGGATTGTTTTGGAGGTGGGGAAACAACATTTGAGCTATGTCCTGAGGGGAAATTAAACAGCAAACTGTGATTCAAATCTTGAGGACTTGGCTGTGCACACTGACTGGGATAATTGGCCTGCCTCCCAACTCCAGTCCTTACTTTTTAGCTAAAGGAGTAACTTTGGTCCCATTCTGTAAAATCTGAACCTGAGATGCAACTGTTGTATGAATACTTTGTTGGTGGAAATCTGGAAGGGAGTGAGAAAGAGGAGATACCAAAGGAAGAAGATAGTCAAAGATGTGGGTTCATGAAAAGTGAAGTCTCTACCTGATCCTACAGAGAGCTCTGAAGTACAAACTGTACCACAGCCAGACTGTTTTGTCCAAAAACAAGGGCACAGAGTCATAGGGAGCAAATGGGGCATCACCTTTCAGGCACTTCATACCCCTACTCAAGGAAGAAGAGTGGGCCATTGGCAGCCAACACCCCCAGCAGCTGGAAGATGGCAAAGGGGATCTGAGAGGGTCCAAGGAACGTAGGACATCTGGAAGGCCTAAGTAGGGGTGTAGAGATGTAGCAAAAACTTGAATGGCAAGCAAAGGGAGAGATAACGCTGTGAATTAATTTTTTGCTACCACTTTTTGCTTCGGTAGGCCATTTATAAAATCTGAAATAGGCATGGCTTATTTTTTACTTCATTCACTAAAAAAAATCTTGAAATATGAATACAGATGGTCCCTGACTTACGATGATTTGGCTTACAATTTCTTACTTTATAATGGTGTGAAAGTGATACACATTCAGTAGAAACCATACTTTGAAGTTTGATCTTTCCTCAGGCTATCAGTATGTGGTACAATCCTCTCTCGTGATGCTGGGCGGTAGCTGCGATCTGAAGCTCCAGCCAGCCAGGAGATCGCAAGGGTTAACAACAGATACACATCCCACTACTCTGGACCCACACGGCCTTTCTGTTTTTCACTCTCAGCACAGCATTCAGTAAATTACATGAGATATCCAACACTTTATTATAAAGTAGGCTTTTTGTGAGATGATTTTGCCCAACTGTAGGCTAGTGTAAATGTTCTGAGCCTTTTTTTGATAGGCAAGGATAATTAAGGATGCTCAATAGGTGAGGTGTATTTAAAGATTTTATTTTTATTTCTTGATTTGACAGAGATCACAAGCAGGCAGAGAGGCAGGCATAGAGAGAGGAAGGGAAGCAGGCTCCCTGCTGAGCAGAGAGCCTGATGCCGGGCTTGATACCAGGACCCTGAGCAGAAGACAGAGGCTTTCACCCACTGAGCCACCCAGGTGGTTAGGTGTATTTAAATACATTTTTTACTTATGATACTTTCTTTTTTAAAATTTATTTATTTTAGAAAGAGAGACAGTACCTACAGGAGTAAGCAGAAGGAGGGGCAGAGGGAGACACTCCTTCCACTGAGCGTGGAACCCTGCTTAGGGCTTGATCCCTGGGATCATGACCTGAGCCAAAATCAAGAGCTGGCTGCCTAACTGACTGAGCCACCCATGCACGCCTGACTTATGATACTCTCAAATTACAGTGGTGTTCTGGGGACACAACCCCATTGTAAGTCAAAAACTGCAATGTAAGATTAGCAAAATGGAAGAGGCATTATTCTTCAATACTCCTGATTTAAAGTTGGTTCTTGAAGACAAATACGACTTCTATTCTGATTAAAGGGAACCTCTTCCATTTTGAAATCAGAGTCCACAAATATATCTTCTTAGTACAATTAAAAAGTCTTACTCTAGATACCCTGCCTTTTATTTTTCCAGTGAGTGTGTCTTAAAAATTTTGTATGCCTTTTGACCACCACTGGTTTTACCAGTGGCCAGATTTTTCACATTAATGTTATCTGCCTGGTCTCTAAGACCATTGAATTTGTAAAGGCTAGAGACACACAACTAAGCCTTTCTCCCAGCTAGGATGCTCCTCACCTGGGATACTATAAAGTGAAAAGGGGCAGTAGAGAGTTGAACTCTTATCAGATGGAATTTTGAACTCCTTAAAAAATATTCAATTTTACAGAAGAGAAAAAAAAAACTCCGTTTCTAGGCTAACCTGTTTCTGATCATCACTATTAGGAACACCCAATAGCACAACATCCACCTTTTCATCCCTAACATGGCCCTTCTCCAAATTTCTCAGTGTCAGAGGAGCCATCATTGTTTGCGCTGACTCCCCATCTTCTACTCCTCCCTCCGACTAATGGTCTAACAGAAAAGAGTGTCTCACTGGATCTCCAGATTCAACTGCCAGCTCAGCACATAGTTTAGCTAAGGGGAAGAATGAAGGGGTGAATCTACCTGATGGTTTTGCTAGAGTGAAAATCCCCTCAATTTTTGTTTTCATTTTTAACCTTTAAAAGTTGACTCGTTCATTGTGAAAACAGTAAGAAATAATGTTAACACTGTTTAATTTTATATATTTATTCCATCTTGTCCCAGAAATGACTAAGGGCAACTATGTGAGCCACATAAATTACAATTAAAAAAAATAAAAATCTTTCTGCATGTTCCTAATGGGGGAAGAAGATAGAGCACTCATTTTGATTGTTTGGCAGACATTTTATAGAGAAAATGTTTAAGAAGATTTCAAAGCCAGTCAACTTGTATGTTCTTTGACGTTTGTTTTAAATTTTTTCAAAAAAAGTTTCTGGGGTCATTTTTCTTTCAGGAAAGAAGGATGGAAGGGAGGCAGAGAGGAAGGAAGGAAGGAAGGAAAAAGAAAGGAAGGCAGGCTAAAAAAATAACTTTTGCTCCAAATGTTAAATGTCTTAGATTCTTTCCCAACCTCTATAACTAAATAGCTATTTAAATAATCAGTCACTTGTATCCTTATTTTCTTTTTTCTTTTTTTTTCTTTGATAATTTTTTTAAAAAATTTATTTATTTGACAGAGAGAGATCACAAGTAGATGGAGAGGCAGCCAGAGAGAGAGAGAGAGAGGGAAGCATACTCCCTGCTGAGCAGAGAGCCCCATGCGGGACTTGATCCCAGGACCCTGAGATCATGACCTGAGCCGAAGGCAGAGGCTTAATCCACTGAGCCACCCAGGCGCCCCCACTTGTATCCTTATTTTCTGATCAGAGTCATAGACTACAGGAACATTCTAGGGGAGAATTTTCTTAATCTTTTTTCTGGGAAAGAAGTTTTTTATCCTTTTGGGAAATTTTTCCCTCCTCCTGAGATGAGAATGTTAAACTTGATGAGTGTTTTTCACTAGAATCTTACAGCTTGGATTAAAGTCTCAACATACTGCATTCTACCCTTTACATTTTATAAAGCCTTCTCAAATGCTTTCTTTCAACTTCTAAACAACCTGCAATAAGGTGGGGGAGCCAATATTATTTGTATTTTTTATAGATTAGGGAACTGAGGCAAAGAGAGAAAAAGTAACTTCTCTGAGATCCTGTGGCTTTTTGGTGCAAAGTCAAGGTTGGAATACAAATCAGCTTCATCCTAGGCCTAAACTTTTAAGACACGTAAACATGTGTATGTATGTTTACTGGGACCCCACCATCATGCTGCCTTTGAGTATTCTCCTTGGTTAAATTTTTGTTTGTTATTTTTTGAAACCCTCAAGTGAACAGTGTTATAAGCAATAGAACTATCCTCTTTTTCATAAAGTGTCAAAAAACAAGAGATGGGGGCATAGGTAATATTTACACCATTCTGCTGGTGTATACTGGTTCTCTACTTTGAAAGGAATTTAAACTGTGAAATATAGTTTTTAAAAAGTTGTTCAAAATGTGGATGCAAGTGACCACAAAGCCACCATCCTAGGCTCCAGATTGACATCTGGTCCATAGCTCTTGCTCTTAGCGAGACCATGTGAGCAACAAAGGGATGTATGCAAGTTAGCTACAGAATGTTTTTTTTTTAATTACTTTCTTTTGAGCCTTCGAGGTGGTAATGTTTAATATTCAAGAAAAGTGAAAATAAAAAGGGAAAGCAAACACGGCAGCCCAGTGTGATTGGTAGAGTAATTGTGGGCATGGCCCCAGGATGATAGCAGCTTCTATTTAATCAATGTTGACAAGGCTGGGGAGAGCTGGGCAGGTCCCAAGAGATAATGTTTTACTCGGAAATCCACTCAACCTAATTTCAGTAATGTAGGGCTGTGGAGGGGCCTGGATCCGAGCCAGTAAACAGGGCCATTAGAGCTGAGGGTAGGCGATTGCAGCTGGGAACACCGCCATCCCTCTAGCAACTCTGCAGCCTGCAGCCGGCCGCCCGGCTGAGCACGAGGGCAGAGGCGGCCGCATCTGCTCCTGCTGTTTGCTCACCAACAGAACGCAGACGTGCTACTCTCAACCCTTTCGAGGAATGAATGGGCTGCGAAAGTCAAGAGTGTCTTCTAGACTGGATTTTGATAAAGATCAGAAAACCAGTTTGGCATGTCTTTCAAGAACTACTGTGACTCCATCCACGTGGGTCCCCCTTAGTCTTTTAAGGCCACCACCACACTGTTTCAAGTGCATATACAAATGACTTCCCTCTTTCTTGCTGTTTTAATGTGGTCTTGATCTTTCCCAGGAATGGTGGTTACGGATCAAGAATGTGAAAACTGTCAGGGTTTTCCATATTTTGAAACTTAGGTGACTTATTAAAGATACTCCACTTTTCAAATCCAAGAGAAATGATGCCCCTTTGGGCTGAGTTCTTCTTGTCCAGTTACAACTTTATCCTTTACCACTCCTTCTGCAACAAGCAATACACATGAGAGTAATTACTGTCGTGGAAATATGCTAGTGATTACTAGCATATGAATCTCAGGAAGGTAGAAATTCTTACTTGGTGTTTTCATTGCTGTAGCGCCACTGCTGTATTTGCAACGCGTGGAATGGTGTGTGACACATAGTGAGGCTCGGGACCTTTCACTGAATATATGAATGAATAAAAACATTTTTTTTCTTCCTTTTTTTAGTGTCTCCAACTCTAGAATATTAAGAATACATGACTCTACTGTCCGTGATGTAATTTTCCTCTTAACACAGACATGGTAAAATTTATGGAGCTCCCTAATGAACATATCATTTCTAAGAGGTCTTTGGGTCTGAAAAGTAATGGTTTGGGGGCGCCTGGGTGGCTCAGTGGGTTAAGTCTCTGCCTTCAACTCAGGTCATGATCTCAGGGTCCTGTGATCAGGCCCCGCATTGGGCTCTCTGCTCAACAGGGAACCTGCTTCTCCCTCTCTCTCTGCCTGCCTCTCTGCCTACTTGTGATCTCTCTGTCAAATAAATAAATAAAATCTTTAAAAAAAAAAAGAGAGTAATGGTTTTGTCAAGGCTAAAATGGCAATGCCAGAGAAGGTTACAGTTCTTTACCAGATGTGAATGTCATCTGTTCAAATTGACTATATGTAATTTTTGAGAATTTAAATAGTTAATATATTTAATATCAATAATTATAAAAAATTTTCCAATTTCATTTTTTTTTAAAACCACTTTTTCCCCCTTTAGACCAGACTGCTAAAATGCATCACCAATTTTTGGTTTGGGGTTTTTTATTTGTTTGTTTTGGGGGGGATACATTCTGCCTTACTATAAAACTGAATTTATGGAGTTGATTTCCCTCAGTGAAGACTGATTTGGGGGAAGAAGCCATCGTTAGGTAGAAAATAGTTATGTCTGTTAATGAGAATAAGTTACTGGTCACCTGAAATGCCCGTGATTCCTGTGAATGACCTGTAATTCCTTTAATCTTGTTTTTCCTATAATGTCTTAACCATAGTATTGGGCTTCCATGTTTAATATGAGCAAAAATGCTCTTCAGAGCCAACCCAAAAGAGAGAAACCATTTTCTATCCTTTAACTCTCTGGATTTCAACAATCATGTGAACAACTCCAAGCTTTCCTTATTTGCTAGCCCCGGGCCCATTCACTTCCACTTGCTTGTTCTGTGTCACCCGGTACAATCGTTTGCTTCCGCAGCCTCTTCTCAAGCAGTAACTGTCTCAGAGGGAGGTTGATCCTCTAGATGGGGAATGTGATTATTTACCCTAATTGGATCATGATAATTGGAGTGACCAGCTGGCCTCAGCCATTCATCTGTCTCTGACACTCACCATGGTGATCAAAGTTTTTGCACAAAATACTAAAGATTACGTATAAACTCATCTCTAGCATTTACAATTATGTAATTAGTGCCAGAGAGTGCCAAGACCAGATTTCATATTGTTGAAGACTAATCAAGATTCTTCCCTGCATTCTGAGCTGCTTTTATTAAGGCCAATTTTTGGACTTTGTAGGCTGCAGGCGTAGGTACCCGTGGACCCCCCACTCTAGTTTCCACTCTGAGCCCACCCATCCTTTTGGGTAAAGATAAGGGTGGTGGAGGCAATCTAAAATAGAAGCTGCCTAGATATCTCTGTCCTAGTTTGAAATTTACTGCTTGCCATTGACAAACAGTCCACCCTTAGGTAAGCTGCTTCATTTCCCGGTACCTCAGCTTCCCCAGCTGTCAAATGGGATGATTAAAGAGCTGCAGTCATTCAATGACATGACACAACTACCTACAGAACTGCTTTGAGTGAGCATATAGTAAGAGCTCAACTATATTAGCTAAACACTTGATACAATGGGTCAGCAAAATCATAATTTGCATTTCTTTCCAGGCAGTGAGGCTGTTGAATAGAACATGTATGAAACTGTAGATATGCAAGTGTATGGTCAACATGATTTATTAACTACAGTGACTTGTTTAGAGTTGGTATCGGAAAGAGAAGGAACAAGTTCACAATATCCTGTTCTCCTGGTATTCAGGCTCAAATGGACCCATTTATGCATAGCTCGGATTCTGTTTCTAATAACTTCCCTTTTGTCCAAAGTTAAAATCTTGCCCAAACTCATACACAGTCTCCCATAAAGTGAATCTAGCTAGAACAGGCCTGTTCTCCACATCTGATTACCATTTCCTTTATTAGGGTATAGGTTTATTTTGGTTTGTTTGTTTCTGTTTTTGTGTGGGTCCTAAAAAATATTATTATGAGTTCTTAGCTTGCCTTACTTTTGTGGTTGTAGAAGATTCTTAGTTTAGATTATTTCCTTCCTCCATATTTTTCTCCTCATAATTTCCTTCTGGCCTATATAAATTTCTCTGAATCCACTGACTTGACACATTTTATTTCTACCAGCCAGTCATCCCGTCTAACACAAAGATGACCTCTTTTTTCATTATTCAGTAATATCAAGTAAATAAAAATTTTAAAAACCCTCTCATCTCATATAAAATATAATGTATATGTGATTATATGTATTCAGTTAAATTGAGTTCCAGCTAACTGACATGTTCCCTTTTGCAGTCAAATAATTGAACTTCATCAGTTTTAATTTTATGGTTTTTATTTCAAATTTTGGAGCCAATAATTCATTTTTAATCTCAGAAATTTCATAGGTCACTAAAAGCCTGTGGACCCTAGTTACTCGTTTCTGATGCTGAATTGATAAAACTGATTTGATCTTGACCTCCTCTGACAAGTTGGCCACCCGATAAAATGGGGACACCAAGATTAGTAGAACTTCTAGGCTTTAGTCCTGGGTAGGCTATGAGAAAAACATAGAATTATGGTTTTAGGGAAATACCTGGACTTCTGTTTCCTCACCTATAAAATGAGGATGTTCATTCATTCTGTCATTCAAAAAATGTTTACTGAGAGCCCTTTCTGCACTAGGTTCTGTGCTAAACACAGGGGAGTCCAAAGTTGAGCAAAATGATATTGTTGTTAGCCTTGAAGAGTTGTGTGTAGTGACTAGATGTTCTTTGAGACCCTTCTCCCTGCCAGCTCTATGATTATGGATTTTATTGTCTGTTAAAGGTGTATTGTTGAAAGGTTTAAGTGAGAGCAAGAGTATTTGCTGTTTTTTTCACCTCTTCTTCTTAACATCTAGAAGAATGTATGACACATTGCAGGTGTTCAAAAACAACTGAACAAGTAAATGAATAAATAATTATATTTCAAATATTTTGAAGATTTGGGAAGAAAGAACATGTAGATATCGAAGCTCTTTTAGTAGCGGGTGGACAACAGCCCTTGCTGTCACCATAAACAGATGGATGCCACTTTTACCCTCTCTCCCAGGCCAGGACAAAGGGTGACAGGAGAAAGTATGGGAATTGAGGAGGATTTAACCTGATTCCACTCGAACAGAGGACAGAAAGTGTGGCTGCTTCTCAGGATTCCTGAATCTTTGTTCTTTTGCTTTCCCTTTTGGAATGTTTCCTTATTTTACAAACAGTACTTCTCACCTTCCCTCTCCTGGTTCTACCTTTCCTCTCAAGTTTTTAAATCTCACTCAAAATGACCTCATAGCTCCAAGTTTTTATTTTAGAAAGAAAGGCTTAAAGTCTTGTCTTCTTCATACAACTGAACCTTCTATATGCTTCTAGCCACTTTAAATCAATATTCTGTGTCTTCTGAGTTTGGAAGAGGGCATTAAAAACATTGTTCTCTGGGTGGTAAGGATAATGAACCATTTTGGGCATATTGGGCAGCGCTCGGGAACAAAGTAAATTCTCTAAAAGAATTCCAAATTGCTATAAATGAACCTCATTGAAATAAACCTGAAAACTTTCTTCCAGCAGAAAATCAGCTGATTCATTAGTGCACCGAAGTTCTGTAATCCGTGGGAAACAATGCTGGTACATAGAGTATTAAAAAGATCAGAACTGAGTTAGTCTTCATACAAAAATTTTCCTGGAAAATATGATTGGTATGCCAATAATGTTCAACTTAGAAGGTTATAGCCTTAAAATATCTTTATGAGTAATGGTAGGTAGACTTAAAACTGTAATAATTACATTTTGTAAATAATTTATGGTCAATGACAAATCCCCAAAATAAATCAGACTTAAAAACTTTGGTTAAAAAATGAGTCATTATAGGGGCGCCTGAGTGACTCAGTCAGTTAAGCATCATTCTCTTGATTGCGACTCAGGTCATGATTTTAGAGTCCTGGGATTGAGCCCCACGCTGGACTCCCCATTCAGTGGGGAGTCTGCTTGTCTCCCTCTCCCTCTGCCCCTACCCCTCAATTGCATTTTCTCTCTCTCAAATAAATAAATAAATCTTTAAAAAAATGAGTCATTGTAACATTAAAATAATCCATCATAGCTGCTCCCTTATTTAACAGACCAGCCTCATTTGATTCTAAAAATCAAATCTATTTTCAAGGAGGGAAACATTTTCTGCTACTGAAGGATTTAAAAGAATATCGTTAGATGCTTGTTGCAAAGAATGAGTTCCAAAAATGTATTTCCAGTGGTGGTCTTATTTGAATGTGGATGTTGAGCTTTATCTAAATATAAATATATAGCTGAATGATTTGAAGGAGACGTACATTTATATAAACTCTTCTAATGGTCTCCTATAAGGCTCTGATTTCTCTAATCTCAACATTTCTCAGTTTTTAGTAAGGCTGCTTGTGAAGTTGATCCTTGGCCAGCATCTAGCAACTCGGATTTTGAGAGAGTTCTCACCATTCCCTAAGAGTCTTTACTGTGCCTAACTCTTTTTGCAAACAGTGCGGTTTATGCTGGACATTTGTTTTCCTTATGGGAGTCTGGATTTGGGACATGCTAGGTAGAGGGTACCCACATGACCAGCCTCCTGTAAGAACTCAGTATTTTAAGCTCAGGAGAGCTTCCCTAGTGGATGACATTTCATACATGTCACAGTTCATTGCTGGAGGAGTTAAGCACATCCTGGATTATTCCATAGGGAAAGGATTCTTGGAAGCTTATGCATAATTTTCTCCAAACTTCACCCCATGCAACTTTTCCCTTTGCTGATTTTGTTTTATATCCTTTACTGTAATAAGTTATAACATGAATAGGACTATATACTGAATCTTGTCAGTCCTTCTATCAAATTATTGAGCCTGGGGGTAGTCTGAAGGACACCCAACAACGGGGAGTTTAGGTTGCTAACACAGGTGATTATGAAGCAAAGGAATTCTCTTCCTACTAGCTGGCGTATTAGTAAAGTGACTGTAATATGAAATCTGTTGACTGACTCTATCAGGAAACAAGGCAGAAGAGTTAGAAAATTTGCTTCTTTCTTTTTTTTTTTTTTTAAGACTTTATTTATTTATTTGACAGACAGAGATCACAAGAAGGCAGAGAGGCAGGCAAAGAGAGAGGTGGAAGCAGGATCGTGGCTGAGCAGAGAGCCCGATATGGGGCTCAATCCCAGGACTCTGAGATCATGACCTGAGTTGAACGCAGAGGCTTAACCCACTGAGCCACCCAGGCGCCCCCAAAATTTGCTTATTTCCTGAGGAAAAATTATCCTTCAAAAAGACGCAGGCTTCCTTGCTAAGCAAAGCAAGCACCTTGCCTTATGGATAAGTATATTCAGTTGGAATGTTCTTTACTGCAAGAAACTAGAAACTACTATGGTTTAGTTTAGAGGTCAGCTATTTTTCTCATAATAATAATAATAAGAAGAAGAAGAAGTCTGAGGAAAAGATGTGTAGGAGTGATAGGTCACTCAGTGACAGTATTTTCCCCCATCTTTCTGCCCCATCATCCTTAGTGTATAGTTTTTGTCTTCATGATTATGAGATAGCTGCCACACTACCTGGTGCTGATTGGTATTTGTGTCATCAGGAAGAGCAGAAAATAAAGGGTAACCACATCCTCTGGGATCCTCCCTAAGGAATTCTGTCTTTATATAATTGGCCATCACTGTGTTACATGGACACCCTAGCTTCAGGGGGATCTGGAAATTCAACTATTTTACCTCCCATCCTTTATAACACCACAAGTAAGAGGCAAGAGAGTTGGGATGGCTGTCAGTGATCCACAAAAACTCTGTCACAGTTAGCCTGACATTGATGGAGAAGAGATACAAGATTGTTGCCGATTCCTTATTTGAAGAGCCTACATATGGATATCTTGATTGCAAGGCTGAGAGATTAAAGACCACGGGAATTTCTGTTCAGTGGCTCCTTCCCCCAATACATAACTTTGTTCCTGAGCTCATTCATACTAGTCATTGAATAGCCTCCTGAAGGTACCATCTTCTGGACTAGGACATTATATTACTGGGGTAGCAAAATCTCTTTTTATCTTAAATCTCTTGTGAAATGGTATGAAAAGGAGAAATGCATTGCATTATCATATGAACGGATGAGACAAAATACTAACCCCCTCTTCCCCCTCCCCACCTTGTTTTCTTCCTCAGAAGCTGTAGATGAAACCAAACCTAAGGAAAGTGCCCGGCAGGATGAGGGTAAAGGAGAAGAACGTGAGGCGGACCAAGAACATGCCTGAACTTTAAGAAATGGCTTTCCACGTCCCCACCCTCCCCTCTCCTGAGCCTGTCTCTCCCCACCCTCTTCTCAACTCCACTCTGAAGTTTCCCTTCCTGTCCTGCTCACATCCGTGAGTCTGTCCTCTCCTACCCACTAGCCCTCTTTCTCTCTGTGTGGCAAACATTTAAAAAAAAAAAAAAAAAGCAGGAAAGATCCCAAGTCAAACAGTGTGGCTTAAACATTTTTTGTTTCTTGGTGTTGTTATGGCGAGTTTTTGGTAATGATGATCCAATCATTTTGGGAAATTCTTGCACTGTATCCAAGTTTTTTGATCTGGTGCGTGTGGCCCTGTGGGAGTCCACTTTCCTCTCTATCTCTCTCTGTTCCAAGTGTGTGTGCAATGTTCCGTTCATCTGAGGAGTCCAAAATATCGAGTGAATTCAAAACCATTTTTCTTTTCCTCCTTTAAATGTGATGGAATGAACAAAAAGGAAAAAAATCAAAAACCCAGTTTGTTTTGAAAATAAATAAATAAACAAATAAATAAATAAAGCAAATGTGCCAATTAGCGTAACTTGCGGCTCTAAGGCTCCTTTTTCAATCTGAATATTAATAAATCATGAGAGTAAGCAAACTCCAGTGGCTCTGTGTTTCTGTTCCACCTTCTCATTAGCTGGTTTGACATATTGGTGCCTCACATTTCATCTTCTTTCTGTCCTCCCAGTCTGACATCAATGACCCTGATAACGAAAAGAAGGACCAAGCCTTAGACTCTGGTCAGGATCAATTGCTTTGGTCCTTGATGGGATTGTTGGAGGCTGTGTTAGTTTGCTAGGGCACTATCACTAAGTATCCCAGCCTGGGTAGCCTAATCAGCATAAATTTATTTTCTCACAGTTTGGAGACTGGAAGTCCAAAATCAAAGTCTTGGCAGGGTGGGTTCCTTCTAAGGGTGAGGAGGGAAGAATGTTTCAGGTCTCTCTCCTCAACATATACACGGCGATCTTCTTCCAGTGTCTCTTCGCATCACTAGTGGGTATCTCTATGGGCACATTACCCTTTTTTAAGGACACCAACCTTATTGGATTAGGGCTCACCCTAATGACCTCATTTTAACTTTATTAACCCCTGTCAAGACCCTATCTCCAAATAAGGTCACATGTGCATTGGGGGAAGAGGGGCACAATTCAACCCATAACAGGCACTAAGGTTTGCTTCTACTCAAATCACCCTAGAGTATTTTCATGACTCTGGAGAAGTATCCAGTAGAAGGTTATTCTAGGTTTTGCTAAATTGAAGATTATAGAGACAGATAGAACTCTTTGAAAACTCCTGACTTTTGTTTAGATGAGTTATTTTAATCCAAGTATTGATAGCACATTGTATCTTTTTCAGCTTTAATAAGTTAATACTTCTGCTCCCAAGGCAGCTGCCATATTCTCGATCATTTATAATCATTGTTCCTGCAGTGGTGATATTATATAAAGAAAAGGTATACATTTAGCACATCCATCCTTTCCAAATCTCCTAGTTTCCATTTTCTAAGCACTCTCTATCAGAAGGTAAACAGTTCTCATGAGAAACAGCAATGTTCCTAAATCTTGAAGTGTCTGTTGCTATTCATTTTCCCTCTAAATTTCCCAAATCAATCTCAGAGCAAACTCCTAACAAGTCCTACCTGGCCTTGACCCTGAGTCTTCTCATTGACAGTCATGGCCAGTGGACTCCCTTAAGCTTCCTATACTTATTTACACATAGAAATCCCTGACAAGGAAAAGAAAATTGTGTTAAAGCCTTTACGATAATGGAGATCATGGAAATAAATGATTTTAGGAGGAACAACCTACACCCTGGTAACTTTACTCAGCTCTGTGTGGAGCTGGAACCTATTTGAAGAAAGCTGATGTCACATAAGGGTTGAGTCCTCACTGGATCAAGGGGTCTTTTTTTGTCACTGATAATGAGTGAAATTTTCACTGGGAGAAGCAGCCACACAGAAAAAGGTCAAAAAGCATATCCTAACAACTTAAGAACTTTTTTTTTTTTACTTCATTCTGAGTTGGTGTGATTTCCACAGAAGACTTTGGAGCAAGAACCTGGGACTCAATCATAATCTCATTAAGGTCTCAACAGGTGTGAGATTATGAAGTGTTGGAGAAGGTCATCCATTGGTTGGAGTCATATTGGCAGTATATTACTGAGGCATTCTCTTTTACCTTCAAATTGTTTTGGTAGGATAAATGCTTTCAGTTCTTCCTCAAATCTATACTTAAAAGTAACATCCTTGTGACTTAGCATGGTTCAACTTCCTTTTCAAAACATAATTTTAAAATTCTTCCCCTGAATCCATGGTCACCCTGCATTTTAAGTCTATACTAATATACACTGTTTGGTGATCTTACTGGTTGTGTCAGAGTTGGGATTTTGTTTTTTCACATGTGAATATCTATTTTTTGCTTTATAAACTCTTGGTTCCTTAGTAGAATTTTCAAGGTGGGGGAGGATACATCAGAGAAGCTTGTAATAATCCTAAAGGATATACCAGGGATAATTGCAGTCCTCACACTGACACAAAACCAATGTGACTCAAACTTATACCATAATGCATACAAAGTCAGGGTGATACTGACTAGTACAGACCAAGATACAGAAATAAATAGGTGCTAAATTCTGGTCAGAAAGCAACATAATTTGTTGATTCTAAAGCATCTACATCTGGAGTACTTAAAGGAGTACTTAAATAAAAATTAAAACTAGGTTGGCCTTTCTCTTTCCCCCATCTTGCAACCTGTGGAGGCCTGCAGGGAACAGGATTCCTAAAAAAAAAAACAAATATGTCTGGAAGTCCAGTTCAAGGACATTTTTTGTTGGCTATAAGTGGGGTCTCTGGAACCAGAGGGAGCACACAGCTTGTCTTAAAATTGAAGGTGATTATACTCAATGGAACCAAATTCTATCTAGGCAAGAGATGTGCTTATGTATGCAAAGCAAAGAACAGCACAGTGACTCCTGGTGGCAAAATAAACAAAACCAGAGTAATCTGGGGAAAAGTAACTTGTGCTCATGGAAAGAATGGCATGGTTCGTGCCAAATTCCAAAACAACCTTCCTGCTAAAGCCACTGGCCACAGAATCTGTGTGATGTTGTACCTCTCAAGGATTTAAACTTTCTGAAAAGTAAATTAATAAAGGTATAGAATTGTTCTCATACTTTTGTTAAAAGAAAGTTAGGGACACCTGGGTGGCTTGGTCACTTAAGCATCTGGCTCTTGATTTTGGCTCAGGTCATGATCTCAGGGTCTTGAGATTGAACTTTGAGTTGAGCTCCATACTCAGCTGGGAGTCTATTGGAGACTCTCTCTCCCTCTGCCCCTCCCCCAGCTTGTGTGCTCTCTCTATCTCTAAAATAAATAAATCTTTTTAAAAAATTAAAACTAGGTTGAAGACAAGTAGAAAAGCCTCAACATCAACAGGTGAATCTTTCAGATAGTAATAAAACCAAATTGTGGGCACTATTCCCAATATTCTACCGAGAGCAAAACTATGGCTGTGTCTACATGAAGTAATCTTTTGATTGAGCTGTATTATTTGGGTCTAAAATGTTCAGTCATGATGTAATACAATTCCTATGATTCTACTCACACTTTGCCCAGCATTCACTCTTTCTCCTCTATCATCCATCCATGACTTTGTTTAGGAATTTGGAAAGCAGGCTGGTATCTCTTTTTCTCATATAATATTTAATTATGAGCAAATTATGTGATAAACTTGTGCCTGCTGCTCCAACCAGACCCTCACTTTTTTTGGTCAGTATTAGGTGTTCTGGGGGTCTTTTACAGTGGTCCCAGCCCATATTCAGCTCATAGAGAGATCAGGGAGGGATTCTTAAACTCTGTCTCAACTTCTAAGGAAAAAAAAGACACTTTGGAGCTCTCAAAAATGTGTCATTTCCAACATCAGCCAGGCCCAGAAAATCCAGTTCTGCGGTTGGCATAGAAGCCTGAGAAATAGGAAAATCAGATTAATGAATGATTTCCATAGAGTATTATTGAGATCACCACAAATCCCATTAACTTTTTTTTAACCTTTCCATACATTGTCTGTTGTCATGGAAACACAGCTTCTGCTAAGCTGCCTATAAAAATAATTTAATGATTGGTGACCCTTCTAGCTAAATGTTAGCTAATAAGCATTAGAAATGTGGGCTTTCTTTATTTCAAAAACATGAAACAAAACAACCCCCACTCCCCCCCCCCAAAAAAAACTTCCACCTAAATTTTTTCCTAGGGGATTAAAACTCATGCCTGCCTATCATGTTGGTAAGGCTTGCATCCGCACCCACCACCTCTTTCAGTCACATATTTACTCTGACATAATTGCAATTCTGTCCTGTTTTCCTGGAAAAATATTCACCATCATCAGCAATGAAGGCAAGAGTATAGCTATGAGAATGATGAGCTACTAAATGCTCTTGGAGAATTCTACTAAGGCGGCAAATGTATTTTGAGTGTACATTTTCCAGTGGATTGATTACTTGATTTGTTATTTTACAGGTATGGGTCACTGTTGGTAATTACAGCATACTTAGTATTGCAGATGGTACCTTCATAAGTACCTTTTTGTTGAGAGGAGATGCTTCCATACCAAGAAAAACATTACAGGTTAACATTGTATCACATGTGATCAGACTGTGAAAGTACATGGGGTTGTCAAAAGAATCTTAAAATAATTTTATTGTTTAATTACCCAAATAATACTGTTTCATTGTAGAGAGGTAAAAAATATTAAAAAGAAAAGGAAGATAAAAATACTCACCAGTTTTCCACCCACAACTGAGCATTTTAACTTTTAGAGATACAGCTTTATATAATCTGTCTGCCTGCTTATCTGTGTTCTTCTCTTTCTATCCACGTATCAATTTATCTCTCTCTCTATATATATACATATATGTATATATATATATTTAAAATGGGCTCATGCTGCACATATTTTGTAAATTCGTACTTCACATGAGACAGACATTTTCAGACAGATTGCTAAATGACTGACAGAGGACTTTAAAATCCCTGGTTCCCACTGCTGCTTCCCAGTGCTTTATGGATGCCTGAGGTAAAGGGGGAAATGTACAGCTCTATACATATACACTTATTAGAACATTATCCTATGTAATTTTTAAGATTTTGTTTATTTATTTGACAGAGAGAGACAGTGAGAGAGGGAACACAAGCAGTAGGAGAGGGAGAAACAGGCTTCCCGCTGAGCAGGAAGCCTGACGTGAGGCTCGATCTCAGAATCCTGGGATCATGACCTGAGCCGAAGGCAGACACTTAATGACTGAGCCACCCCAGGCACCTCCTATATTTTTGAACCAAGGGCGAAGGCTAATAAATCTCTACAATCAAGGACATGACTTTATACAAAGTCTCACGTTGGTTGCACAATCTGTTGGCACACCATTGTCACCCTTCATTAACCTGCCTGCGCGTGACCATGGGCTGCTTTCCCTTGTCAGGCTAAGGAACGGGGGTTAATTGAAAAGAACTGATGTCCTCCTGCAATAATGCAGGGCTGCGAGCATACAAACAGAAACCTATCTTTATTTGAAATTTTGATATTTTGTTTATCCCTAATGCATTTATCATTGCATTCATTTTGAGTTTTCAAATATTGCATTAAAATGTGATTTATCTTAATTATGGAGGGTTTTTTTTTTTTTTTTCACACTTGGGGGAAACACCTCACTTGCCTCAGCCTGATCCTGGGCTTGAGGCTCCCAAAGGGAATGCTGGAATTGTCATTTTCTAAACAGACACTTCCTGCTGACTGGCAGCTGTGACTATGTGAGCTGTTAGGGACACACAGGGACTGTAAGGCTTGAGAGCGGATGAGGCCATGAAGACTTCAGAATTAAAGGTCTAATATTCCTAAGAAGTTAATAGAATAGAATTACTTTACAATGTTTCCTCACTCTCAAGAGAAAGTAGAGAGGGTAAAACACGGGGACATAGGCAATATAAAGTGGTCTGAAGTTGGTCGGGGCTGTGGCAAAATGAAGAATTCATGCCCTACCTAAATACTCTGGAAATAAACTTAAAAAAAGTAAAGGAGAAGAATGCTGGCCTGCCAAACTAAACCCCCGGTTCGCGATGCTTGCTGAGCTTTCACCATCCCTTACTGCCTTGGAAGCGCTGGGCCTTGAAACTAGACTTGGTCGGTTCAAATCTGGTCTTGGCAGAGAAGCTGATCCAATAGGGCCTCTTAGAACCTGGAGCTAATGGTTACTAAGTGTTGTGAGAACTAAATGATTATTTATTAACTCACCATGAGTGCAAATATATGTTTAAACTGTAGATAAAAAGAGGAATATTTCATGTTATACTGAGGGATTAAAAAAAAGGTATCTCTCTTGTTTGGAATTTTTTTAAGCATAGAAGGGAGACCACTGCTTTTTAAAAATTTCTTTTTGGGACACCTGGGTGGCTTAGTGGGTTGAGCCTCTGACTTGGGCTCAGGTCATGATCCCAGGGTCCTGGTATCAAGCCCCGCATCTGGCTCTCTGCTCAACAGGGAGCTTGCTTCCTCCTCTCGCTCTGCCTACTTGTGACCTCTCTCTCTCTCTCTGTCAAAAAATAAATTTTTTAAAAAAATCTTAAAAAAAAAAAAAAACAAAACTCTTTTCCACCATGTTGGAAAAAGAAGATGCAGGATAGAAACAAAAGGAGAAATGTTGTGTCTCTCTGTCCTTGTTTTCCCACCCTCTGGAGCCCTTCCACTCTACCTAGAGTAAGTGGAGGCAGAGAAAAGGCTGGAGATGCTAGGGGGTTCAGCGAGTGAGGGGGAATGCCTAGCAGGCAGCCAGAGAAAACCACACCTCCAGCCCGGGAGGGTAGGCAGCTCCCGCCTTCCCACGGGAGATCACCAACAGTGCTCTGCAGAGCTGCCCTTGCTGACTTTCTGACCTCCTATCAGCCTGGGCCAATGAATCCTGCTTTCCTCCCCCACCCCCTGCCAAGGTAGCCAACCCTGTCTGTGTAGACGACTCCTGCCAGACCATAGACCGCTTAGGTGTGGGATTTTTGTTCTACTCAGTTTTATACTCTGGTTACCAGTGTGTCTGAAAATAGCAAGTGGTTATCAAGTAAATGCTTCAAGAACACGCAAATGGGTGAACAAATAAATGAAGAAGTAGACTTTGATTTTTGCCTGTCAGTCTCTACCTCCCTTTCCCTTCTTTTAGTTTTGTAAACTTCCCATAGGAGCTCCAAGTTACAAGTAAAGCTCTTGTCTAAGAAGAGGAAGAAGTACTTCTCTGAGAATTCAGCACGCTCACATGTCACACCCAGGGATGAACTTGGAGCAGCAATGGCCCTGTCAATCTTACAAGTTGCAATTCAGGCACTAAATAATGGATGGCTGAGAGGTTCTGGCTACAGTCTCTCCCCTGTCCCTGCTTGTTCCATACCTGACTTTGCATCTTGGCCCTCCATTACTGCATCATTGTCTTTGCACTAGCTGTCGCTTTCTGCTGGGAATGTCCTTTCCCCCGATACTACTTTCAGGTCTTTTCTCAAACAGCATCTTCTCACCAAAGCCTTGCATGCCCAGCTCACTCAATATTTTCTATTACCCTTTCCTGTGAAAGTATTTTGGGTGGGGACAAGTCTTGTCTCCATTTAAAATACTATTTCCTTGGGGTGCCTGGATGACTCGGTCCGTTAAGCACGGGACTCTTGATTTCAGCTCAGGTCATGATCTCAGGGTTGTAAGATCGAGTGCCATGTAGGGCTCCATGCTGGATGTGGAGCCTGCTTAAGATTCTCTCTCTCTGCCCTTTATCTCTGCCCCTCCCCAGCCCTCCACCACTCAGGTTCATGCCTTCTTTCTCTAAAATCAATCAATCAATCAATAATAATAAATACGATATCCTTTACTCGATTGTATTATTCACCTGTTTCCCATCATTACAATGTAAGCTTCATGAAGTTAAGAACTTCCACTGTTTTGTTTCTGTCTTCAGCTCTTAAGACAAGAGGGCATTGCATAGAAACTCAGTAAACAGCAAATGAGTTATCGCTCTCAACATGGCAACCACAAAATTTACTTAAGTCTTTTATTTGCTCCTTGAATTTAGCACATACTTTTTGACCTTCTCACTTTTAAAACTGGTTTCTCCTAACTATAGCATTCATCCATGGACCACTTTCTCACATCATTTGTAGTGGAACCAATGTTCCACCACACCTTTTCACACTCTTCCTGTAATAGATTATCTCTTCCTTATATTGAATCTATGCTACTTAATTTGAATGCAGCTGATGCTGAATCTTTTCTTTCTTCTCCTCAATGGAGAATAGATATTAGAACCAGGCCTGGCCAGTCAGCCCATCACATCTCCTGTTTTTGAAAATTAGCTTAGGCACCAGAATGACCAGAGTCCTCCTCTGGGATTTTTCTCTTATAAATGGCTGTTTGTTCATCATGTGGAGAAAGCTTGCCCAAGAAATGGCAAGAGACAGAGTCCTGGTAACATTATCTGGTCACCTAGTTCTAACAATGCCTGAAGCAAGTACTACTCTTGGACTTTTCAGTTATCTGTTTTAATACCCTTTTGTGCTTAAGTGAGTTTGAATTCTATTTCTGCCATGTACAACTTAGAAGATTCCTGATATACCAAGCCCTCTATGTTTGCCCCAGTTCCAGTTACCTCCTCCATGTAAGTAACCCCCTGGGCGATGCTCCTGGTTTCTGTTGGCCCCTGGAAATTTTCGCATCTGTGGCATAAACATGGTGATTTGTTATCCAAGTATATAATATATCACTCCCCCCACTGCATGTTGATCACATATTTTCAAGATTTAATGCATAAATTGAAAATGCTGAGAGAGAACACCATTATGTCTACAGAGGAGGAACACATGATAATGTAGAGTTGAGATGGGAAGGGAGGTTCGGGATGCCGATGATACTTTTTCCAGCCCCAAACTCTGACTTAGAGTCATAAAACATGCTATATTCTTAGAAGAACAGGATCTCAAATGGGATCTACTCTTGAAATCATAGGTGTCTCTCTCAAATATCAAACCTTAATTTATATCAAAACAACATATGGTATAAAAGTAATTACTTATCTTAATGAACATGATTCCTTTGCTATTAACAAACTAAGTTGAACAAATATTTTAAAACATTTACTCTGGGTATATTACTGTTATGCTGAAATAGAGTGGGTGTTGAATGAAATAAAAATTAGTATATTTTTCTTGCCCAGAGTAGAATATATGTATGTATGTATGCATACAACACATAAATATAATATGTATGTGTGTACATATATATATACACATGTATATGATAATTTGATAATATGTAGAAAATGAGATAAGAAACTAAAAATTGAAAACAAAAATAAAACAAAAACACAGAAGGCTCAGTTTAACAGCTATAATACAGAATCAGTTGTCATTAGTGTCTATCCTGGATCTCTTCCAAAGGAATTAGGAAAGAGGAAGAGCTCTTTTTGTCCTTAAAATAGGATTGATTAGCCAGCACCCAAAGCCTGCCTGGAAGGGGGCTTTCTTGTATATTTGAAAAGATAAAGTCAAGTCCCCCCCCCCTTTTAGCTTTTAGCTTTTATTTTTTCCCCCTTTTAGCTCAATCTGTAGCTTGACTTTCTCCAAATAGTCTTTCTGAGGCCCAAGTAGGACCTACCACATCATGTTGTGTAGTATTAAGCAAGACCCCATCTGTTACTTTAACACTATTACCAGGGCAACTAACATGGGATCACTTCTTCTATTTCTCCACGCTCAGTCTAGAAGCTACTCCAGGTTCAAGTCTTCATGGGTTGATTCCACAGAAATGTGTTAAACACTTGTACTGCCCAAACAAAGAAGATACTGCAAGAAATAAGATGTGGTCCAGAAAATCAAAGGGTGTCAAGGTAAAACAAGGGCAGTGCAAGGTTGTGATGCCTACTGTGGAGGAACAGTGCTGTGAAAACCAGGCAGAGGTGCACTCAAACTGTGTAGACAATAACGAAGGCTTCCTGGAGGAGGGGGAGAAATTAGAGACATTTAGTCTTTAGTGATGTGGAAGTTTGTTGGTGAAGAAATAGAAGAAAGAAGTCCTTCCTAGAGTAGCCACCTTTACAGACCTCAGTGTACAAGAGAATAACAGATGCATATGCTTAGTCATCTGCCAAAGGATCTAAGGAACAAAAATGTTTATGAACCTTATCCTACAGAAATTTTAGAGACTGGATTTGTGGTTTAAGAAGAAAACTGTAAATATCAGTCTGTCTGCTGGAGAATTCTCTCTTACTTAGGGAAGGGTCAAGCTTTTTATCTGTTCAGACCTTCAACCTACTGTCCAATCAGTTGAAGGTTTGAACAGACTGGACTCAAATTGGAAAGTTGGCTATTCCTGGTCCTCCAGCATGATGGCTCTCAAACTCAAAGTAGAATATTGGCCCTTTAGCATCTACAGTCTGCCAGGCCACCCTGCAGATTTTGGACTTGTCAGCCTCCACAACCATGTGAACCAATTCTTTATCATCGATTTCTTTCTCTCTGTACACGTGCCGTATTGGCTCTATTTCTCTGGAGAATGGTGATCAGTACATATGATATGGTTAAGGGCTGATTCAACAAAGCTTGCTGACAGAGTATCTGGAGAGTAAGGAAAAGGGAAGTATAAAAGATATTTCTCAAACTCTTGTCATTAGCGACTGCATACAATGGTGCCATTTTCTGGGAAAGCAAAGAGCGAGGGAGAGACAGGTTTGAAAGATTAAATGAGTTTAGTTTGCATATGTTAATTTTGAGATGCCTATGATACATTTAATTGGAGATGCCAAATAGTTTTAGGAGTCTCTAACATAGAAGAAAGAGCTAAGCAGGAGCTATAAAAGTTAAGTATTATAGAGAATATTCAATTGACCTGGAGAAAGAGAGAAGATGCCTCAGACCAAGCTCCGGAGCATTCACATGTGAGAATGAGTAAGGGAAACCAAGAAGCAATAGCCAGAAAGGCAGGAGAAAAACCATGAAGGTGTAAAATTCTTGAGAAAGAAGAGTGTTTCAAGAAGGAAAAAAAATAAAAAATATTAACTATAAAAGCAATTTCACTGATGTATAATATACATGTAATTAAATGCACATATTTTAACTCTTTACTGTTCAATTGGCTTTGAAAAATGTGTACACCTGTGTAATTTGTAATCTTTATGACAAGATATATAACATTTCCATTATCCCCCCCAAATTCCTTTTTAGCTTTTTCCTGGTCCATTTCCAACCCTATCCCAACTCCCCAACACCAATGGATCCTTCTTCTATCACTATATATTTGAATTATCTTTTCTAGATTCTCTCATAAACTGAATTGCATAGTGTCTGGTTTCTTTCAAGCAGCATATTTTTGAAACTCATCCATGTCCTTAGTGTACCAGATGTACCAGTAGTTCAGACTTTTCTTTTTTTTTTTTTTTTTTTTTTTAAAGATTTATTTATTTATTTATTTGACACAGAGAGATTACAAGTAGGCAGAGAGGCAGGCAGAGAGAGAGAGGAGGAAGCAGGCTCCCTGCCGAGCAGAGAGCCCGATGCGGGACTCGATCCCAGGACCCTGAGATCATGACCTGAGCCGAAGGCAGCGGCTTAACCCACTGAGCCACCCAGGCGCCCAGTTCAGACTTTTCTGTTGCTGAACATTATTCTACTGTACAGATACAGTATAATTTGTTTACCCACTTACCTGTTGTTGGACATTTGAGTTATTTCTTGTTTGAGACTATTATGAATTAAATTGTTATTAGCATTTATGTACAGGGTTTTTTTGTTAACATGTGTTTCCATTTCTTTTTTTTTTTTTTTTTTTTTTTTAATATTTTATTTATTTATTTGACAGAGAGAGATCACAAGTAGGCAGAGAAGCAGGCAGAGAGAGAGAGAGGAGGAAGCAGGCTCCCTGCTGAGCAGAGAGCCCGATATGGGACTCGATCCCAGGACCCTGAGATCATGACCTGAGCTGAAGGCAGCGGCTTAACCCACTGAGCCACCCAGGCGCCCCTGTGTTTCCATTTCTCTTGAGTAAATAACTAAGACTGATATTGTTGGATCATGTCGGAAGTGAAGTTTCATTTCTTAAGGAGCTGATGACCTGTTTTCTGAAGTGGTTACACTATTTTCATCCTAATCATCAGCGTCGGCAGAATTCCATTTGTTCCAAATCCTCTCTCGCCAACCAACGATGGATGTTATGTCTTTATATTTAAGCCATTGTATTGGGTGTGTAGAAGTAGCTCACTATACTTTTTTTTTTTTTTTTTTTTTTGGAAAAAACAGAACTTTAATTAGGCTCCTTGAAGTGAGAATAATATTGGCATATATTTTTCACTTGTACTTTTAATTTGCCTTTCATGGATGATTAAAAATAAAAATCCCAGCAAATTTTTTTTTTTAAGGAAAGATTGGCAAGCTGATTTAAAAATTTTTTTGGAAAGGCAAGGGGCCTAATGTAGTGTAATTTTGAAAAAGAACTAGCTTGTACTACCTGATTTTAAAATTCACTATAAAGCTACAGTAATTAAGACAGTATGGTGTTACCATATCTCAAAGGAAGAGAATAGAGTTCAGAAATAGACCCACACTTATATATTCAATTGATTTTTTATAAAAAGCCAAGGTAATTCAATGGGGAAAGGATTGTTGTTTCAAAAAAGGGCACTAGACTGATAGATATCTGTATAGAATAAAATAAACCTTAGCTCTTACATCAAGTCATATACAAAATTTAACTTAATCCAAACTGCATTTTAGGATGCAAGGTAAAAACTAAAACTATAAAATACCTAAAAATGTAGGAGAAAATTTCTGTAATTGTAGAATAGGCAAAGATTTCTTATACAGGACACAAAAAGTATGATTTATAAGAGAAAAAAATTGATAAAGTGAATTCCGTCAAAACATCTGATCTTTGAAAGATGGTATAAAGAAAATGAATAGACAAGCTGAAGATTGAGAGAAAATTTTTATATATTATATATATTTTTATGTATTTCATGTGTATTCTCACTATTGAGTTATAAGAATTCATTGTTATACTCAGATACATAAAAATATAACCTGAAAAATGACTGTATCCAGAAAAGACAAAAAATTCTTACGATTAGTGGTTAAAATACATATATATGTGTATATATAATATTGTATCATCTAAATTTAATACATATATGATTCAATTAAATACTGGCCAGAATACTTGAACAGACATTTTACACAAAAGACCAATAAAATAGTTCTAAATAACTGCTTCTTTAACTAAGATAAATAAAAATAAAAACGGGGGGGCACCTGGGTGGCTCAGTCATTGGGTGTCTGCCTTTGGCTCAGGTCAGAATCCCAGGGTTCTGGGATCAAGCCCTGCATCAGGCTCCCTGTTCAGCAGGAAGTCTGCTTCTCCCTCTTCCAATCCCCCTGCTTGTGGTCTCTCTCTCTCTTTCTCTTTCTGTCAAATAAATGAATAAAATCTTTTTAAAAAATTGAGGAAATATAATGCTACCTGCAGAATGGCACCTCCCTCCACATCCTTGGTCTCCTGCTGGCTAAATCTTTCTTAACCAGGTTAAGCCCTAACCCAAGAGATTCTCAAGTCACACAAAGTACTAGCAAACTAAATCATACATAATTGATGAAATTTCAAGATCATTTCTCATTGCTTGGTCTCTATTTCATATTTCTTCATAAGTAAAAGAAAGAACAGCTGGATTTTCTGTTACTGATAAAATTTATAATGCTGACCACTGGGAAAAAAGAAAAGAGCATATTCTGATTGGTATAACCAGTGGAAAGTTAAGAGATTGAGTAAAGCATAAATCCAGATCCCTTAAAATATATATTCATATTGTACTTATTCTTCTCCATCTCTTCTACATTAAGTTGGTTAATTTAGCAAAAGAAAAAGGAATTTAAAAAAAAAAAATCTTTCCTTACATTTTTATGAGGAGCTGAAAGAGGGAAACCTGTGTGGGGAAATGCTGAAGCATTGTTATTATGAGTAGGATTCTCTTTACTGTTATTCCAGCTTTATCTTATACCTTCAGAAAAACCATCATACTTCATTCTTCCTTCTCCCTGTGCTGGCGCCAGGCAGGGCTAAATTGGCAGTGTCTGAAGCTGCATAAGAAAAATTGCTTTGCCCTGCTTCCATGACATTGACTTCAGCTCTGAAGACGATGGGGAAACATGTCTATTTCAGCAAGGTAAGCAGAGAGGATGTTCATGATTACACCAGCCAATGCTCCTGTCTTCCAGACAACCACCTTCTTGGAGATTGGGTTTTTTAGTGCACTCTTGAGAAATAACACAAGGAAGAATTTATCCAAAGTTGGGGATAGATTGCCAATGGGATGGAAAGGGTGAAAAAGAGAGAGAAATGGAGGGTGGCTGTAGGGTTATGAATCTGATAATTTAGAAGGATGCTGGTGGCAAGGAAAACAGATGGAAATGTGTGATTGTAGGAACATTTGACATTAGATAAACAACTTGGCTGTTTGCCTCTTTAAGCCCCATTTATTACTACTTAGACTGAATTGATTTCTGCATGACAAATATTGACTCATCTTTCAAAAACCCCAGCTAAAATGTCACCTCCACGGAGAAACCTTTCAGATACTCCCCAGGCATTTAGTTGCCTCTCCAGGACCCACAGAGTACACACTACATACACTATTCCTGCTGTTATATTTCCCATGCTGTAATTTGCTGCTTACACATTTTTTTCTCTCTGACCAGTGAGTCTATATGCCGTGGTAGAAGAGCACTATTTTTGAAACAGACAGATATGGTTCCAATTTCAGCTCTGTTACCATAACATAGAGACCTTGGGGTTGGCTGGGTTTCACGATACGTGGGGATACTAGCAATTCTATAGGATCACGATGAGGATTAAATCAGAAATATACCCCCGAGCTTGGCACAAAAGTGGCACTTAATTCATGCTCTTGTCTATTTCTTTATCTAGTCAAGACCATGTGATGCTTGAAGGCGGGAATTGGGTTCTTGGGATCCCTGGTTCCAAGCACAGTGTAGGTGTTTAATGTTTCTTGAAGGAATGAATCAGTCTACTCTCTGTGCCCTTTGGCTCCATGAAGTCACCTCTTCTTTTATAGTCATGGTATAGTATTTGTCCATCTTCTTCAAGACACTCTGAGCTACTAAAAGGCAGTGGATCATTATACCCAGCACCACCGGGAGACTCTCAAATTCTTTCTTTCATGTCTCTGCAACTGGTAGCATTCAAGGTATTTGGGCAATTGTTTGTGTCCCTGAGTAACTATATAGCATTTCCCACACATGCCTAGAGGAACAAGTTAAATAACTAAGGGTATTCCTTAGTTGGTTTCAGTCACTGAGATTTTTGGAGAAGTTCATTACTCAGCCTAATCTCACCTATCCTGAGTAATGCAGACAACAATGCACAGAATGCCTACCATTATATTAAATAAAAAGCAATTATCAAGAGACATGCTCAGTAAACCAATCTTATAGTAGTTTACTATTTAAGAAGCATTTTATAAGTATTCTACCCTTAACATTACAAAATCTTATGTGGTGGGTAAAAGAGGGATATCATCCCCATTTTATGGATGGGGCACCTGAAATTGGCAATTGTTATTCAGGAGATTTTCAGTAAGTCATGCCAACACTTTCAGAACCGGAAGTAGAATCCATGGTTTTTGTCTTCTAGATGGGCAACCTTTGACAAAATCTTACAGGAAGTATTAGAAATGCAAAATTCACCTTGCTAAAACCTCTACTCTTAAGAAGACTACAATTCCAATGGGAGTGAAAAGAACTGAAATAATTGCATACCAGTTTTAGCTTTAAACTATAGATATACATGAATCAGCTACAGAAGTTCAAAAACAGTGGAGATTAATTTTCAATAGAAGAGCTGGGGGGAATTTTCGTAAAAAGATGAGATAGGAGATCAAGTATGTAGTCTTTTATTTGAAAGAACTTTCTTTGAAGAAAGTGGAAACTTGTGCCATGTACCAAACAATTGATTAATTCATACTCAACATTTCAGGACTCAGTTCGACCACTGCTACTTCTGAGAGGTCTTTCCTGACTCTCCCATCCACTTTTAGGGGGCCTCCCACATATGTCTTGCCATAACTTCTGTGCTAGCCCTCCACCACATTATAATCACCTGCTTTGTTGTCTGCTGGTTAGTTGCCCATTAGATACTAAATTCAGTTGTCTGTTAGACTCCAAGACATTAAGGGCAGGGACAACTAAAATGTTCTTTGCATTGCCAGCTTCCAGTACCAAGACTATAAATAGTCATGTAATAATGTTTGTGTTGTGGACTAAATGCTTATGCCACACTCCCCACCTAAAAAAAGTTCTTATGTTGAAAATCTTATGTTTTGGAATTAGGAGGTGGGGCCTTTGGGAGTTGCTTGGGTCATGAAGGGAGAACCCTTAGGAATGGGATCAGTGCTATTACAAAAGAGCTCCCTTCTGCCACGTAGTGACACAGTGAGAAGTCAACAGTTTGCAATCCAGAAGAGCATCTTCTCCAGAACCTGACCATGCTGGCACCTTGAACTTGGACTTCCAGCCTCCAGACCTGTGAGAAATAAACTTCTGTTGTTCATTAGCCACCCAGTCTGTGGTATTCTGGTAGCGTGAATGGGATGAAAGCAGTTTGTGAGTAGGAACCGCAGTATTTTTCAATGATTCGGAGAAAATTCTGGAATCTGAAGGCTGCTTTACTGATTAACTGATTCCAAAACAGCTCAGTCAGTATCTGTGCTCATCACTGGGAACATAGTTCCCATTTCTTCTACTCTAGCAATGCCAGCCTTTAAAAGAGATACCCACTTGGACTCTGAGTTGATAATGACAAATGTGGATGGTTGGACAATTCAGAAGTGATTTTTACATTGTGTGGACGTAGCTCAAGAAAGGGGAAGAAGAGAGGCTTATTTTTTCACCAGACCAGAAAGCAGAAGGTATCGCCTGTTCTGCACCTGCTGATTTAACCATTTCTGACAGCGCAGACGCTATTAATGAAGGCTGTCCAGCCTGTTGCATGCATATGTAGGCTTAAAAGCCTGGTTCCCCTAGGGCCATTAGACAGAGGACTGGGTCTGCTGCGACAGATGCATCTGTCAGGCAGACAGGCTGCTGGTTCCAGGAAATGCCAGGGCTGGCCCCTGACCTGACCGATGGGCAGAGGTTTTGCACAGCTGGAGTTTGGTTAAGAAGCTGGGAGAAGACAGTTTCTATGCACTTAGGAAAAGAATGTAGAAGAGGAATACTTGACTCAAAGGAAAATCATTTCCTAGGTGAATAATCTGTGCTCTGAGGTGTATGTGCTTTGTCATACGTGATTCTCGTCACTCTATTCTAAAGTGGGCATCATTATCACTGTCCCCCTGATTCTGATTTTTTTCATCTTCACACGCAAGTGAAGTACCGTCCTGGGTAATGCAGCCAGTCAATGTGAGAAAACAGATTCCAACTGAGACTCTCAGACTGGAAAGGTCTGTCCTTAACCACTGTCCTATATGACCTCCCACACCGCTTTGTGTGGTTGGGCACACGAACGTGGGAAGTCTGAGAAGAACTGGCTGTGAGGGAAGGCTAGAGAGGAAATGCAGGATTTGTCATGGTGAGAAGCATTTTATTTCATATCTGCCTGTCTTGCTCTGAAATCGCCTTAGCAGCTCTGAGCATTTCATTATTCAGTCTCTTTCCCCATTTACAGAAGAGTGTACAAGGTTTAATGGAGTCCCTTGGCTTTTCCCTTTGAAATATTCATGGGCCTTTAGCAGTTTCTTCCATGCTCACCGTTTCCTCCATTAGGAAAGAGACCTCGAAGAGAAAGGAGAGGAAGCAGGTGCAGAAGATGTGTGGGTTGGTGGGTGTGGCGGGTGCTTAGTCTCAGCTCCAGGAGGGGAGGGAAGGTGCTCTGTCTCCCCAGGAATCATGCCTGCTCTCCCCAGATCTGAAAGAAAAGGAGTGTGGAAATGGCCCATTCTGGGACAAGGGATGTGATTGTCATTTCTCGGCCTATGTCTACTTTTCCCACTAGATAAGAGTTTTCCAAGGCTCAAAAGAAGATTAAGCGATTGTCTCCGTGGAAGGGGCTTGGTGAAGGGTCAGCAAACAAGAATAAAAAAGGAATTGACCTCACATTTCTCAAAATAGCACCTTCATGGGTAGCCTCTGGACCTCTGCTCTACCTTCACACCCACTCGTCCAGTTCTTCCTACTACAAACCATGTGCCCCTCTCAGTCGTAGGAGTGACAAAGCCATCATATAGGAGCATAGCAGGGTCCCCCAGGGATTTTAATCTTGGCTTACCGAGGTGGAAGCAGATAATCAATCAATCAACCAATCAATCAATACTCTGATCAATTTATATATAGTGTTTTCACTTAAAAGCTACTGCCTATCTACCAAACATGAATTTCTTTTTAGAATAAAGGCCAGCCCCTTTTAGTAGCTGTCCTTTACAGAGTACCCATCATGTGCCAGGGACCCTAACGATCTTGAGATTTTCAAGTAAATATAAACCTTTCTGAGAGAGAAGGGGATGGAGGAATGGAGGCTCAGAGAAATGAAATAATTTTAAACCTCTCTTGGAAGGGCTGAGATTTGAAGTCCACTCTGATTCCAAAGCGCAAGCTCCTTTTATTTTTCTTCCTCTCCTGCTAAAGGAAGTTTGAGAGTTCCACTCCTTAATATCATTTTTTTAAAAAGTGAACCAAAAAAAGTGTTTTGCAAGCAGAATATACATATTCTAATGTCAAGCTTGGAGAACCCATGATAGTCCCCAATTAAACAAATAAGTTAAAAATAAATTAAGAGCATAAATTAAGTAAAAACCATACTAATTGCTCTCTGTAAGCTTATATAAATATCATGAAATCAGACTATAAATCATGTGATATGGAAGAATTCCTGCAGGAAGAAACTAGGAAATTGCATTTATGTGCACAAAGGAAAAACTACATAAAACTTGAAGGTAGAGTAGCAAGCAAGATAGCAAAACAGCATCCAGGGGGAGAAAAAAAAAATCCCTGAACTATTTATTAATACTGTTTCTTTAGGTTCTAAAAATTGTCCTCCCTTCCCCAAGAAATTCTTCCATTTAATTTAATGTATAGTTAAATGATATGATACTATTATAACATTTCTTTCTATTTACTGAGCACAGACCACCTCTTACTGAGCAATGATAACTAGTATTTATTGAGTACTTGTGCTCTAGGCATTCATTTAAGTATTTTATATATATGGCCAAATTTAATCTTCATAATAATATGAAGTAAACATTACTTTTATTGCCATTTAGATGAACACAGAAAGGCATAGAAAGGTTATGTAACTTGCCTGAAGTTCTCAACCTGTGAAAGACACAGAAACCAAACTTGGGAAGTCCATTTCCAGATCGCAATCTCTGATCCAGTGTCCTATACTCCTCGCCTAAGTATCAGGCACTGAACTAGGCCATGAGACAATAAGGGACACAAGACACTTTTCTGAGGATCTCACAGTTTCACAGGAAATGAAGCCTGGACAGGCCTCTCACCTATGACCTCTGACCCAAGCCCCCCAAATATCCAGTGCTATGTTGCTATCTCAGTGAAAACAGGCCCAGAAACCAGAAAAATTAAGTTCATTCTCTCACAAGAGGCCAATGTGGAGTTGCCACCAAATTAATTGTGTAAAAAATGTCAAATAAGGGGGCACCTGGGTGGCTCAGTCATTAAGCATCTGCCTTCAGCTTAGGTCATGATCCCAGAGTCCTGGAATCAAGTCCCACCTCAGGCTCCTTGCTCATCCCCCCGCCTACCGTGCTGCCTACTTTTAATCACTCTCTGTCAAATAAATAAATAAAATACTTTTGTCAGATAAGTACAAAAGAGCATTAAATTATTTTACACAATTCTTCTATAACACAACTTCTAAGGTAGAAAAGTAAAAATTGACATTACGTCTCAAAATGAGCCATGAGCCATGATTTTAGCTGGCTCCGAATGGAGAAACCATTCGGCTTGCTTGCCCTGTTATGCTGAAAAGGCAGTTCTGCTTGGCCATATAAAAATAGAGCTTCCCCCCCTCAATTCTACAAGGAGGGGGTAGCTTCCTGCTTTAACTACTAAGATAAGAGAGGCAGAGATGGGAAATGGCACAGCAGGTTAAATGGGGCTGGTGCAGAGCCAGAAGCATAGTTCTTGTCCCTCATTGCTATGTATTTTTTTTCCCCCTTTCTAAAAGTTAACTTTTCTTACAGAGGCTTTGAAACACAGAACAATATTATATCATCATTCTAGCTGGGATAGAACTTGATAGTTTTCCTTGCAAACTCAATTAACTAGACCACAGGGCAATTTCTCGCCAAAGGTCAAATGAGTCTAATCCTCCAGGTTCCCATTGCTGAGGCCTGAGACAGAGCTGAACGTATGAGCTGATCATGGCTACATCAAGGGCATATGTCCCACTGCGTCCAAATCTGATAAAGTAAATCAGGATTAGGGCTCAAAAGAGGGCTGTGAGACTAAATGAAACAGAATCTGGAATGCAACCACTTCTTCCATAAAATAGCTCCATCTCACAAAATCAGCACATTTACACTTTAATCCTTTCTCCCTGCCAAACTGGTAATGACTTCATTCTTCTGCTTTCCATTTAAGTTAAAATATTTATCTGCAAGTTGTACCTGAAATGTGTCCCAACACATCATTCACAATGGTTTCACTGTTCTCTGGGATGCCTGCGGTCCCTTGTTTCCAGTAAAGCAAGGCTAATACTACCTACTTCATCAGATTATTGTGACAATTTCATGAAATAACATGCAATAGTGTTAAAGAAATAGATGCCTATATTTGGTCTGTCTTCTGCAAAAATGGTTGCTGCTCTCGATCTCTCCTTGTGTCCGTGATCTTTGTAATATGACTTTAGAGGTGCTCTTCTTAAGAGGTAGAATCTGTTTTTCAATCTGGACATCTGGACTGGCCTTACCCTTGCTTTGACAGCAAGCATAGAATATGGTAGAAGAGATGCTTCTCATGTATGTGTACTGTAATGCATGGTCTCGCAAGCTTCTGCTTTCTCTACTGCTCTGCCCTTTTTCTGCCGTGGAAGAGCAGGGCCAGCCTTGCAGAGGGATGTAGGGAAAACATGGAGAAGAACCAAGACTATCCCAAACCAAAAAACAGACAGCCAATAGATAGCTAGTCCCCAACATGTAAGAGACTCCAGCCAACTTCAGCAAAGCCAAAACTCAATTACTGTGGATGCATGGGTGAAACCAGCTGTGACCAGAAACAGCACCCATATACTTCTAAGCAGGAATAAATGGTTGCTGTTTCAAGTCATTACATTTTGAGGTGATTCATTATGTAGCAAGAGCTTACTAATGTATATTAAGACTTACCTTGATTCTCTGGATCAGAAAACCCAGGGGGGAAGCCCAGGCTTTTGTAACTTTAAAATAGACCAACCCCAAGCCTGTGACTTTGGTTAAAAAATGCACATCTCTAGGGGCACCTGGGTAGTGCAGTTGGTGGAGTGACCACCTCTTGGTTTCAGCTCAGGTCATGATCTCAGGGTCCTGAGATTGAGCCCCATGTTGGGCTCCACGCTCAGTGGGGAGCTGCTTCAAGATGTTCTCTCTCCTTCTCTTTCTCTCTCTCTCTGCCCCACCCCTGCCTAAAATACATAAATAAATCTTTTAACAAAAATTTATACTTCTAGGATCTATCCCAGCAAGAACCAGGAATTAGGGGTAGAGGAACCTGGGATTGGCCTATATAACAAGCTCCTCAAATTATTCTTTTTCTTTTTTTTCTTTTTAAGTGGGGGCAGAAGCAGAGGGTCAGGAAAAATCTTAAGCAGGCTCCGTGTCCAGCAAGGAACCCAACACAGGGCTCAATCTCACAGCACTGGGATCATGACCTGAGCTGAAATCAAGAGTTCCATGCTTAACCAGCTGAGCCACCCAGGTGTCCCTGCAAACATATGTCATTGTATACACAAAGTAATGAATCAGATTTTGGTCAGGTTGAGTGGCAATGTTCAAAGACCCTAGTTCTCAAGCTTGGCTGCACATTATATCACTTGGGTAACCTTAAAAACTATTGGGCTTGAGTTCAAGCTCCAGAAACTCCTGCTTAATTGGTATATAGCATAGCCTGGAGACATCATATTTTAAAAACATCCCCAGATGATCCTAATACACAATCAACTTTGAGAACCACAACTCTAAATTTGGCTGTGCAGTACCATTCCCAGCTAAATGGGGAAAAAGAATAAATAAAGATAAATCAAATAAAACAGGTGTATATGGTGTCATGAAGATTCCCTCTGATGGTCCAAATTACCTCCTCTTCAGGAGGCCTTGGTAGGTTTGTTGACATCATTTATCAGCAGCCTGTCTTATCCTAAAATAGATTTAGAATGGAAGGAATCATGGGACATAGAAATCTGGGCAGATCCTTCTTAAATTGCAAAAACATTAAATTCTCCCGCAGGGTTGAATGATTTGGAAGTTGGATATTATACACATATTTTTTTTAAATATGCATTTATCTGGGAAGCATTTTTCACAGTACAGGTGCTCACCATTAAGCTTACTGTCAGGAACTGACTGGAGCTCATATTTGATGACAAATCTTTGATAGAACAAAGAGAAACCTTGCCACAGCTTTGAGTGGTTTTAGCCTGGGTTGTGGCCCAAGTTTACATACACCATCATGAGTAGAAACCTTGATTAAATTGTCAATTGTATCACTAATACAGGGTGTTGATGTAATGCACAGGTCTTTACTACCTTCTTTCCTTGTTACTTGAAATCCAGATTGATTTCTCAACATATGCAAGGATAGGGAAAGAAAGAATATGGCACAAACGTTAATGCTTAAAATTTTTGCCTACTCATTGGCTGTTAACTAAGCGCTTTTAAAAATATGATTTTAATTACTCAATCAAGCATAGTCTGAAGCAGCTCTTCTTCTACTGGCCTGGTTCTTTCCTGCTGAGTCCTGATTGTGAAATAGAATTTAAAGTTACCAGTGCTCCTAATTGCCTTATCTGTGATGATTATGATAATATCACTGCCAGCAAATACAAAATTATTATTGAGCACTTACTGTGTTCTAAGAACAATGTTAAGGCCCTTATAAGCATTAGCTTATTTAATTTAATTCTTCCAATTGCCTTGGAGGGCAGGAGCTATTATTATTACCCACATTTTTATGTATGAAGAAGCTAAAGCACAGAAAAGTTTAATAATCTCCACAAGGTCCTTCAACAGATAAGTAAATAAATGCACTGGCATCTGTATTAGATCTTTAGCTCATAAACTCATTAACTACTAGACTATATTTCTGTCTGTAGCATGCAATGTTCTATAATGGCACTTACCAGAATCAATGTATGTAGAGTTGGGTAGAGACTTAGAGATATTTCCAAACCCTCTGTTTTATTTTAAGGATGACAAAACACAATCCCAGAAAGGTGAAGTGATTTGTTCCAGGTCATAGTGCAAGTTTCTGACAGTCAAAAAATTAGGATCCGCGATACCTCAGGAAATATACATATGGCTCCACATTTTTAAAAAAGTTTTAAATCTTGAATTTTTATAATTATTATCCATAAAACCCAAGTTCAGGAAACGTTTTCATGTTCCAACACATATGCAAAATGATTATCTCAATGCACAGGAGGTACCCAAAGAGTATTAGTATCTCCTTTGGCATTTTTACTGAGATGCTTTCTCTCTTTATTAATTATTTAGAAGAATAAAAAATATATTTGATCTCTACCATATACCCTCCTAAAACCTTCTTTCTTTTTGACTTCTTCTAATTACATTTTACCTCTGAAAAGATCATTTCAGTATTCTTCAATTATTCTTTTTTTATTTTAAATATTTTATTTATTTATTTGACAGAGAAAGAGAGCACAAGTAGGCAGAGAGAGAGAATCAGACTTCCTGCTGAGCAGAGAGCCCAATCCGGGGCTCAATCCCAGGACCCTGAGATCATGACCTGAGCCGAAGGCAGAGGCTTAACCCACTGAGCCACCCAGGTGCTCCAGTATTCTTCATTATTCTTTTCCTTTACCTTTTCTCAGCACTAATGTTTCCAGATTTTGTCTGCAATTCTCATTCCTTCCCGGTCTATACATCCTCCCTTGACAGTCTCCTCTTCTTCTATTGCTTCATCCACTTCCAGCATGCCGATGAGTTCAAAAACGGTGTCTTGAAGTTAGATATCTCTCCTGAGCTACAATCCTGTAGCTTAAATTGCTTACTGTACCTAGAAGTCATCCTCTGACATTTAGGGACAACAAGACTCAACGCAGAATATTTGAGGGGATGGTGGTGTTGGCAGAAACTTGTTTGGGACAACTAAAGTTCCCACCTGGTTGTCTGAAACATGACCTCCATGACATTTATCAGCAAAAGCAGACTAATTCATATCTGCAGAGCTGTCCAGTGGCTTAGCCTGCCCTACTTGCAGGTAGAGTCCAGAACTCACAAGTTCAGAGATCTATTTCAGAGCCTTTTTCTATTTTCGAGCATAAAAGTCTTTTTCTTTTCTTCCATTTTTTTTTGTAGGCACAACAATATATTTACATATATGTGGAAGTGTGTGTATATTCACATGCATACCTATACTTAGGTATGTAAAACATATATATTGTATATATGTATATGCATATATATGTATATGTATTATATACATATAAATGTATAACATATACATTTATGTACATATATAAGCATACATACACACATACATACGAACATATATATGTTTCCCCCTCCCTTTCTCCCAGCATGGTTAATAGGTAGCGGGGCGGGGTGAGGACAGAGGCCATAGCAGTCACACATTTATTCAGAGCATGAAAATATTTATCCAATGGCCTGCACACTCTCCAGGAGTGAAATGTTTATCAGAGTGTTCACAGATGGTGCCATGCTACCATGAGATCGTCCTAATGTGCCCAGAATCATCCCAATTACCAGGTATTCATTTGCTTCCCACAGATTCTTCTACAGGGGCACATCATCGAGGAGGCGTCTTGTTTCTGCCCTCTTGCCTTCCACATTCACAGAGCCAACCAGAAGCCTAATCATTTCAGCCATTATCCAGGGGAAGTGAAAATCGGGCAGAAGGTTGCAACGTTCCTGGGGAACACCAGTGTAAATTCTCACCACTGCTGCAATGCCTCTGTCACAGGATGGAAACGACCACTTCCAGGTGGCATTTGATACATATCTTATAAAGATATTATTCCTGACTTAGATTTTCTGTGGTGACGCATATTCCTCAGTTCAATTTCCTATAGGCACGAAATATATTACCTTTGTTTCACCATATTCTGGATATGGAAAAACATACAGAGAAGGGAGACAAGTTTTATTTCTACTTGCCACCTCAATTTATCAACCAACCATCCCACCCTAAAATAGAATTGTCTTAATATTAGTATTATTTCAAATTCCCCCTGAACATGGATCATTGCCTATACAATTGAGTGCTTAATTAGCACTATTATTTTATAAAATTCAGAAAACTGCACGTATAAATTCTATAATTAAAGATCTCCATGAATTAGCATTTGTTATATGTATATAATTAAAATGTATCCCTTCATCAGGTTTTCCATTTTTACCCATAAAATTTTACATTAACTTTAAAAGCTTGAAATCCGTGTAGAGTAGTAAAAAGGGGCATGAGTCACATAATGCTTGGATTTTAAACTTCTTTCCCATTCAGGAGCTGTGTGACCTTGGCTGAGTTACTTTCCAGCTTTTAGCTTTATTTTCCGTTCTCTAAATTGGTAATAACAATGCCTACATCTCAAGTTGTTTCTAGGATTACATTAAATACCATCTAGAAGTTAGCTGGGAGCCCCTCACCTTTCCCGGGACGTGGAAGAAAGAGTGAAGAGAATCTTCCCCCCGTTGAGCGTGGTGGGAATAGATGTTAGGAGGCAGGAACTGACAGCTGCAGGACAGAGATGGCCTTTGTGTCCATACAGCAGGAGCTCTGCCAATAACAGTAATAGCCATATGCTTCATCCTTGATTCTTCAGGTCCTAGCTAGGCCCAGGATCTCTCCTTTGCTCTAAGGAGCACACTCTCTGAAGCTCTCACATGAGCTGACCTTCTAGCCTTGCAATTCTCAACTCCTCCTTCCTCTCAGTAGAGGACTAATTTTTACAAATGGCTCTGGATGGTAGTGCAGAATCACCCCTTTGCCTTTTCCCCACCCCCCACACCAAGTGGGTGTGATGATACAGACAAAACCAATTTGGAGGAAACTCTTCAAAGCAATGGGATTGTTTTGTCACGAAAGAATTCTGTTAATGTGGACCCACTGAAAACAAACACGCTCTTAGACTACAAGAAAAGAGGGAAGGAAAGATAGTCACATTCTCGGGTTTTGCTCTTGTCAGGTAAAGTTGGAGGGTGATTTACATGGGAGCAAGACAAAGGAAGTAGAAAGAATTCAGTTTATGGCTTAGCTCATCTCTCCTCCTTGACCACAGGGCACAAAAACAGATTCTTCAGAGTTAGAAGGACCAGAGAAAGAAAATCTGCAAAGGAAAGTCTTCAAAAAGGAGTTGGTACAGGGCTGGATGTACAAAGCTGATTGTCTCTGGTTTAAAATATCCTCATGGCACAAGGCTTTTTATTCTGGATAAAGTGGGCTCTAGAGAAGGTGATGGATGACTTGCCCAGCCCTGATAAACTGGAGCTGATGATTTGATATCCTGAAGTAAGCCAGAAAAGGTAAAAAGATTGGAAAGGTGAGGCCATGTTAATTCACTGCAGGAGCTTAGGGAGAGGACAGAAGGGGCCAAGGTCTCCATAAATTCTCTTTCTCACGGTAGCTACTTGTGTTCTCATTGAGCCCAGAGAGCAAGAAGCAGACATATCAGAAAAGTGATTTCTCATCCCACTCTATTCAGCATTAATGGCATAAAATCCCATTAGTGCACTCTAGGGGTTCATTTCAAAACAGACAATGGCCCCTGAATCAGCCTGCCATGCATAATCATCCTGCAATAGGGAAATTACACAATCAAAAATTTAGCGAGGGACCATGAAAGGCAGCTATATGAGGTCATGCCCATTTCTTCCTCTTTTGTGCAGAGAAGAGGAATCACTTTAAGGCCAGCAAGACAGAGTTCTTTTTCCCAGCTCTAGCCGAATTCTCATGATAAGGCCAGAAAAGGTACCCTATGCTCTTTGGGAACAGAAAGTAAGAGAAAGGAGTCTTACAATTTTTAAATAAATAGATGAAAATGATTTTACTTGCCTTAGACACTCCTGTGTTTCCTACCAGTGTTTTTAAAGGAAACGCAGTCCCTTTTTTTAATGATCAAGTCCAGGAGGATTCTTCCCTGTCATTTACCTGTAGTCTCCCCTCAGCCCCAGACCTGCTTTTCCAATAGTTTGCCAGAGTTTATCACATGGATTTTCTTCAAATGCTTGTCTGTTATCAAAATATCGTCTGCATGCTTCTCATTATTTTTGGACACATTTATTGCTACATTTATGCTGTCCCTTTCTGTTCTTAACATGCATCCATATACATTATCTTGGTTCCCACAACGAGGCTGCAACAAATTCTATCAGAATCCTCTCAAATCCTTCTTTCTGTTTCTATTCTTACTGCCATCAGTCAGCTTAAAATCTTATTATGCCAAGCTAAGGTTATTGCCATCTTTACTCTGGTCTTTGTGGCTTCAGTCATCCCCTTCTTCAGTTTCTCCTGCTGCTGGAGTAATTGTATAATAGCAATCCTTTGTTTAATTCTCTTTGCTTAAACGGCTTAAATTATGGGTTTAAATAAGTGGATTAAATTATTTGTCATACAAAAATGAAAGGCCTTCAGTCTAGCATTCAAGGCCTTCATTGAAAAAGGCTCAAATTACTTAAAAAAAAAAAAAAACTTTCATTTTGTTCACCATTTCCTATATACTTGCCTCTACACCTCCTTCTGTAAAACTCTGTGCTGAGTCTTCCGGATTAGCCCCATGGCCCCACCCACCTGACCACAGATGATTGAACAAGGGGCAGACAACTGACTGGACTGGACCAATCACATCCTCAGTCCAAGGGATCTGGATTTGGTAGCAACTATGCTGTTGATTATCTAGTATTACCCACTAGATGGTAATGTTGATAGAGGGGTGTGAGGCTGTCAGTTCACCTCAGCTTTTCAGGGCCCCTGGATGCTGAGCGCTGGATGAAAGGATGCTCGGCAGACAGAAGCAGGCAAATGGAACCAAAATGCAGGAAAGTATGACAGAGGCCCACCTAGAAAGAGAGAGAGAGATGAAAATTAGATGACTTAGGGCTCCTGGGTAGCTCCGCAGGTGGAACTTCTGACTCTCGATTGTGGCTCGTAAACTTAGGGTCGTTAAGGTTGGGACCTGCCACCAGTTCCCACTGGCATGGAGTCTGCTTAAGATTCTCTCTCTCTCTTCCTTTCCCTCTGCCTCCCCACTCCCTGCTCCTGCCCACGCACACCCTCTTTCTGTCTGTCCCTTAACAACACCAACAACAAAAGTAGATGCCTTGGTTCTTCATCTACACATCTTGTCTGTCTCAGTTCTACACAAACAGGAAGCTTAGGGGTCTTCCTGACCTCGGGTTTCATGAATTGCTCTAGCTCTTTGAAGAAACCCATATTAACTTAAGCTAGTTTGAGTAAATTTATATTTCTTGCAACTAAGAAGCCCCTGACTAATAAATATGCTTTAGGGCCAGCCATATCAGCCTTCTTGTCAGGCCTGAAATACATCTCGCCCATTCTCACATCTGTCAGAAACGCCCTCCCTCAACTTCATTTCCTAATATTCTTCAGCATTCGCTTCAATGCCATTTCTTTTATCCACACTTCCATAACCAGCCTCCTCTCGAAGATAAAACAGCTTTCAGAAATTCCAAAATCTGAAAGTGGTAACAGAATATCAGGAATTGACTTCTGATCTATTGGATCTTCACGTAAACAGTTAAGGAGAAAAAAACGAGGATAATCCTCCATCTTGTTTCAGAAGAAGAAACAAGGGACACATGAATTTAACAAATGAGAAGAGTTTGGGGGTATTGAACCAAAGCTTCTGTCTTTAGTCCTGAATTGCTGATGTCTTGACTCTACCCACTGCCTCTCAACCAAAACACGACTTTATTTTATTTTTTTAAAAGACTTTATTTATTTGCCAGAGTAAGAGACTGCTAAAGCATACATGCAGGGGGAGCCACAGGCAGAAGGGGAAGCAGACTTCGTTGAGCAAGGAGCCCCACGGGGCTCTCAAGGTTCTCGAACCCAGGACTCCGGAATCATGACCTAAGCCAAAGGCAGATGCTTAATGGAGAGAACTACCCAGGAGTCCCTCAACTTATTTTGATGATGTAATTCCATCTCACTTCAGCAGTGCTAAAGCTCTGGAGAGAGTGCACTTTCTGAAACCCAACCTCCCTCGATTGCCTGGTAAGCACAGAGTTTCCTCTCCTCTGGGGTTATGTAGCTCAAACTGGCCAATTCTGACTGCCACTGACACCTCAAGGTTTCTTTCATTATCATCGTTATATGTGTGCCTGATCATTCACTATATGGTACTTCTAGTATTTTCCGCACATGACCTAGTTAGCATTGATTCAAACTGAAACTCATTTTCCTCCTATTTTCACAGATCCTGTTTGGTACTGTAGGACAATTTCTTTGTATCTTTTAGTTTGTGTGTTAGAGAAGCCTACTGAGTTGTGTGCTTAAAGGTTTTGGCCCTACCTTTGCCCTGACAGCTTTGCAGTAATAATCTGAACCAGTTTTGAAACTGATTGTGGTAGTAATTCTTCATTGGGTGATTCCATTGAAGAAATCTCATTTGATAGCAAACATTATTCCAACATACACTATGTTTAGAACTTACTTTTAAAAAATCACTTATAGGTGTGCCTGGGTGGTTCAGTCAGTCAAGCATCTGTCTTTGGCTCAGGTCATGATCCCAGGGTCCTGGGATTGAACCCTGTGTTGGGCTTATAGCTCAACAGAGAGTTTGCTTCTGCCTCCTGTTACCCCTGCTTGTGCTCTCTCTCTCTGCTATATAAATAAACCCTTTTTAAAAATTAAAAAAATAAAAATTACTTATGTATTTGTTAATTCCAGTTTTATTTTTATCTTTCTCTTCCAGGATTTCTGATATGATTCTACCTCTTATTCTACTTAGGGGCCGTTTCTGACCTTCATAGATCCTGACTCTTGCCAGTTGGTCTAGAGTTGATATGTCTTTCTTAAATACTTCGCTTTGGCTCCCTGGACTTGGGAATCTATCTATTTATTCCTGTGGTACCTTCTCTTTATCCCTTTTCTGTTTCCTCCTAATCATCCTGTTCCTGAACTTCCCATAATTTGTTATGCTGAATTCTTGCTGAAAAATAGTCACATGATATGTACATTAATGGCATTTAAGCAGACACTTTTTTCCTAGTCTTCTAAAAGCCAGCTTTCAATTCTGTGACCTTATTTCCTTTGCCATAGCTGGAAAGTCAATCTAAACTTGACCATTTATCTTTGTTCTTTTGGGAATCTGAACTGAGGGATACAAGAGTAGGAGCATCATATTTATTTGGCTATGGGAACAATTCAACAGAGAGCAAATAATTTGATGAATTAGGAGAGAAAAGAGGACTTTCTAGATCAATGTCCTTGAGTAGACAAGAATGAATAGGATCTAGACCCTATACAGGAGAAATTAGCTTTGTATAAGGGTATGGACCTGCCATCCATTGTAATAGGAAGGAAGTAGTGTATGTAGGTACAGGTGCTGGTAGATGAGTGTATGTGATAGTGTGATGGGAATGTTTGGGTATTTCTCTGTTGATTGATTCAATGTTTTCAGGAAAATGGGGAGAGATGTAATCATCTGAGGTAAGAATGAGTAAGGAAATGTTGAAAGTCAGAGAAGAAAAAGTCTGAATAGTTGTACATGCATTGGGAGAGGGAAGTGAATTATACAGTTTGACTGCCTACTAGTAATAGGGATCCACTTGGAATTCAAGATCATAAATTTCAAGTTAGTGAGGTTGTGTATTTTTCTCCAGTTATGTTCAATGGCACAGGTGCAGTTGGGGTAGGCAAAGAGTTAGAGTCCAGCATGGAATTTAGGTAAGCATGTACCCGGAAGCAAAAAAGTAAGATTAAGGGAGTGATTTTTGTGACTGACTGCAGAATTTTGCTGGGTAAGGAGAAGAGTAAGGATATCAAGGGAGCAAGAAACGATAGTGTGGTGGTAGGATCAAAGTTTGGAGACCACCTAGTAGTCTGTGTAGTGCAGATTGGAATACCAGAGAGAATGAGGCAGAAATTAAGAAAATTATAGAGCCTAAGAGGCAAGGAAATGATTATAGAGGGTCTACAGTTATTGGTAATGAAAGATAATGTAGGAGTGACTGAGTTTGGGGAAGAACAAGATGTTCTTAAAAGAAGTTAAAAAAAAAAAAAAACCTGAGAGGTGAGAGTATTGGAAGGATCATCTAGTGTGTATTGAAATCATAAAGGAATAAAGGCATTCATATTATTAGAATTACAATGAGTCAAGAGTGCAAATCATTGAGAAATGAGGGGAAATGGCTTGGTGTTGGTAAGGGGGTTGTAACCTAGTATCATGTAATTGAAATTCGGGGTGTGGGGAGGTTGGGGAAAAGAAAGGGAGAATGGTCTACAAGTGGCAAGCAATGGGGAACAGTTACTCAGACTTGTCTCAGTGATACCAGCTTTGGGGGAGAACTTGAGAGTGCAGCAGATGAAGCAGAATCCTCAAGAATGAGTAGGGTTTACATCAGAGGAAAAAGAGAGAGGGATATTCATAGAACACGTTTATGGTAAGGAACTTCTGAACTTCTGTTAATAATAACCACAAATTCCAGAAGACCTGTGAAAGGATTTCAGAAGTTGGAGAAGTGGTGCAATGATTAATTTTGTGTCAATCTGGAGGGTGTTTTGGATGAGATCTACTTTTATGTTAGTGAACTTTGAGTAGAATGCCCTCCATGATATGGGTGGGCCTCATCCAATCAGCTGATGGCCTGAATAGAACAAAAACGTTGACTTTCTCCTGCAAAAGGGAGTTATCTGACAGACTGCCTTCAGTCTTCATTTGCCTTCTTGGCACTTTTGGATCTCTCATCTGGGGGCCTACACTGCAGATTATGGATTTGCCAGCCTCCATAACTGCATGAGCCACTTCCTTAAAATAAATTTCTTTATATATGTGTATCTCCTAGTAGTTCTGTTTCTCTAAAGAAAGCTGACTAATACGGTTAGGAAGTCAGGGGGAAAGGGGACTGACTAGGGTATGTACACAGTCTAATATGAATTAGTGTTCAGGAGATGAGGAATGACCTGGATTCTGGAAATTTCTTTTTCTTTTACAGACATAAAGAGACATGAAAGACCTGCTAAAATTAATCCCAGGGGTGACAAGGCTCTGTGTGTATGGAGAAGGGAAGAGTATGTTTCTAGGGTCCACTCCCCCCCCCCCCATAATGATGGAATTAGAAGACCTAATGAGTATCATGAGTTTGGTCTCAATTCACATTTCTCTTGACTCCAGATGCTGGGATGGAAGGCTGAGGAAAGTTTTGACTGTAGGCCTACTGTATAAATTCACTTTTGATCCCTTTTGGTGGAGAGATTATTTTTCTGTGAGTGTACATGGCCAGTCATGAACCCTGTTGACAGACTGGAGGAGTGCTGTGGAAGCTGGGTGTGATATCAAAAGAATGAGACTCTCCTCCCCCTTTAATGATGTGGGGAAAAGGCCAGGGAAGGCTTTGTCTTGGACCTTGTGCACAACTTCTGTTCCAAGGCCCCAGAGGAGAATATGGCAGGCAAGATATTTGCCCTCAGAAGGCTTACATTTTAGTGGAGGGAAATCAGAAATAAATAAGCATACTAAATCTTAACATTTTCACATACTTTTAAAAACAATGAAGTAAATAAAATAGGTTGATTTGCTGGTCAAAGGATAGTCAAGAAAAGTCTCTTTGAAGATCCAATATTTGATCTTTCTCTTGCAGAGAAGTGTAAATGTGAAGTACAAGAAAAATGTAACAAAGTTGAGAATTTTATTAATTAAATATTTCTTGTAAAATATCACCCACAGAAACTAAATGTATCAAGGGTACTAGTAGCCTTTCTTGTCAGGAAGCAAGGGAGGAATTGGTATGTGCAGTGACTTTGTGCTCCAGGCTCTCTAGGCTGGCTTGGTACAGGTCAGGGTAGAAGGCCCGGGGTGGTGATGGGGTGCAGGGCCTTCCCACAGGGAGCTGGGGCAGCAGAGGGCAAAGAAAGAGGGTAAAAGGAGCAGCATAGGGAGAGGCAGCTGGACCGAAGGAGTGATGTGGAGCCTGCTGTGATGTTGCACATGTGGGGAAAGAAAAGCATAACGAAATAGAATATTTGAGAAGAGGTCTCTGTGTTAGATGGCATTGTGCTAGGATGACCATCTATCTGGTTTGCTTGAGTTAGTCTTGGTTTATGCTTGTTTGACTCAGCATGATTTTTAGGAGAAATCTCTCTCTTTCAAAAACATCCCAGTTTGGAGAGTAGTTTACATAAAACCCCTTGACTGGGCCCTATATGAAAACCCACAAAAAAAATCTACACCATTTTCCAAGATTTGTAGAGTTAGATTTATGGTTCCTTTGAATACCACTCCACATGAGGCTGGACTGTTTGGGGCCCTGATTCATATGTGGATTATACAAGCATTTACTGTGACATTTTAAAATTGGAATTTGTCAATCTTTATATGATTTTTATAGACATAGTTTATTATCTTCCCGCACTGGAGTAAAGGTGAGACAGGTCTAGAAATAAGTAAATGCATTTTTCTACCAAACTGAAAGCTGGATATTTAGGAAAGCTATTACTTTTGCTTTTATCTTGGTCTAGGATATTATGTTAGAAAGAATTGACGCTCACTCAAACTAGCATAAGCATAGGAGAGAGTGTATTGCATTTCCTTCTACGTCCCCATATCCTAACAAGGGCGGAATGTGCTTTCCCCTGGATATGTAGCAAGAACTACAAACTCTCAGGAGCCAAAAAAGCTGTTTTCTCTCTCTCTCTCTCTCTTTTTCATTCTCTCTCCTCCCTCTCTCTCTCTTTCTCTTTCCTTCGAGGGACTCAATCTCTCACTTCTACTGCTCTCTTCTCTTCCCTGCAGACTGGCTTTTCTCTGCTCTACTTATAATCTATAATCACTGTTCTAAAAAGGGGCTCTCAGTCTGAGTAACAGAATACTCCCGATCCAGCTTCTAGAGTTAACTGACCCAATCTCTCTGTTTCCATATTGTAATTTGTTGCAGGAGCTTGTCTGATGGCCCCATCTTCGCCCTGGCATTCCCTTCCTCTCTATTAATGTAGAACCACAGTTTGCAGGGAGGTGGAAATCATATTGTCAGTAGGACTGTAGCCTCTGGGACTAAATGTGGGTCACATTCCTAGGGAGAAAAAAATAAAAAGAGTGTAGGGTTAAGGAGCAATTCCAAATACTGGTAAACTTACTCATTTTAAAAAGCACGAATTTAGCATTTACTGTGTGCATACTGTTGTGCTAGTCGGTGTGGGGGGGGTGTTTGTGTGTGTATTATTTATGTGATGTGTATATGGTATGTTTGTGTATTTCTGTGTGTATTGGAAGAGAAGGTTCTAAGATGAATGAAGCCTGTCAAGATGAGTAAGATATATTTATAGTTTGTTAGAGGAAAAGAAAGTGGAAACAGCTAACGTGTATTAAATGCTTTCTACGAATCAGTGGGCTTTGCTAGACACTTCATGTACATTTTATCACAATGTCACAAACCCTATGGAGATTATATTCATATCCATTTTTATATATAATTTTCCTAAATTTATGGTCAAGCATAAATCAGAACTCAGGTAAGCTTGTTTCTAAAAACTAGGGATAGTCTGCAATGTAAGGCCACCTGTGTGTTAAATGATCCGATTATGACAGAAAATATTATGGAAGCATGGAGGAAAGCAAATATAATACAGGGGAAATGATAAAAATAACCAACACTTATTGCGTTTATTAAGTGCCAGGCACTGTCTTAAGGCACTAATTTGTTTTAACTCATTTAGTCCTCACAGTCATTCTGTAAAGTAAATACTATTATTACCTCTGTTTTAAGGGTGGGGATATCAATACCCCAATGTATAACTTGCCCAAAGTCATACAGCTAATATGTGGTAAACCAGGATTTAGATCCAGGCCGACTGGCTTCAGGGAATGTGCTTTTTCCCCTTTTTTCCTTAAAATTTTTTTGAAAACCTTTTCATTTATAAATAAATTTAGACTCACAGAATAGATGCAAAAATAGTACAAAGAATCCCCATATTCACTTCACTTACTCTGATGTTAACATCTTGCATAACTACAGTGCCCTTAGGAGAAACCAGGACATGAATGTTGGTGAATATTTTTAACTGACCTACAGACGTTATTAGAATTTCTCCAATTTTAACCTAATGTCTTTTTTCTGGTCCAGGACTGAGTCTAGGATCACATATTGCATTTAGGTTTTGTGTCTCCTTAGTCTCCCCCAGTTTGTGACAGATCCTTATTCTTTCCTTTCATCAACTTGGTGCTTCCAAAGAGCACTGGTCAGTCATTTTGTAAAATGCCTCTTGATGTTTTCTCACAAGTAGGTGGAAGTTATGCATTTTGGACGTGAATATCATGTAAGCGATGGTGTGTCCTTCTCAGAGCCTCATTTCAGGGAGGGCACGATGCCAATATATCTTATTACCGGTGAACACTTGCTTTTTGAACACTTGGTTAAAGTGGTGTCTGCTAAGTTTCTCTAACATAAAAATTTCCTTTGCAATTAGTTAATTAATATTCTGGATATTTACTTTGAGACTGTACAAATATCTTGTTTCCTCTCAACAAAGGATCTGGTCTTAATCATCATTCTATATTTTCTCTAAGCAGAATAATCTTATTGGGGAATCAGGAACATGTTCACAGATAAAAAGGCATTTCATCTGAATCAGAAGCTAGATTTTAGGGGCACCTGGATGGCTCAGTCTGTTGGGCGTCTGCCTTTGGCTCTGGCTGTGATCCTAGGATCCTGGGATCCAGCCCCGCATCAGGCTCCCTGCCTGCTCAGTGGGAAGTTTGCTTCTCCTTCTCCCACTCTCTCTGCTTGTGATCCCTCACATGCTCTCTCTCTCTCTCTCTCTCTCTCTCTGTCAAATAAATAAGTAAAATATTTTTTTAAAAAGTTAGATTTTAATAGGCAGAAATGAGGTGAAAGAATGTTCCCAGCTGAAGGAATAGAATCAGCAAAGCCTCAGAAGTCTGGATATGCATACTGCATTCTGAGAGACTGAGTGTGGAGAAAGTGAGAAATGAGTCTTTAAAGATATAGGGGCGGCGCACCCGGGTGGCTCAGTGGGCTAAGCCTCTGCCTTCAGCCGAGGTCATGATCTCGGGGTCCTGGAATCGAGCCCCGCATTGGGCTCTCTGCTCAGCAGCGAGCCTGCTTCTGCATCTCTCTCTCTCTCTCTCTCTCTCTCTCTCTCTGCCTCCTTCTCTGCCTGCTTGGGATCTCTCTCTCTCTGTCAAATAAATAAACTAAAAAAAAAAAAGAAGAAGATATAGGGGCATAGTCATCCATGCCTTGAATTCTCTGCTCAAGTGTTTGGACCTTTGCCCACGTGGCCCATATTTCTCAGTTTGCAACAAACTGCCATGGAGGGAGGGATTGTCATACTTCTTAGAGTCTGTATCTCTAACCCTAAAAGGACATTAGGTAGTCTCTAATGTCCTTCTTCCTCAGGAAGCTTTAAAATTCTGTGAATTGGTAGATTGATTCTCTCTATGCCCTGTACCTAGAAGACTTCAGAATTCACAGGTTAGTCCAAAATCTATCCCTGTGAGACCACTTTCTCTTTTCCTCTTATGAAATCACACTCATAACCTGAGTTTCCAATGTCTCAGATCAAAAATAGGGGAAGGGACAGAAGAGGGTTGGTATATTGGGGAAGATTATGGGCTCAAATTTGGACATAGCTGCATTGAAAGGATAATAGGGTTTGTTCTTTAATCAGATTCAACATACAAGATTAGGTTCCATCACCTTATTGTAAAGTCTGCCATGGGTAGGTGGAACAGCTTCCTTTCCTTGTATCATGAACTGAAATAACTTGAAGATAGTTGTAGACAGAAAAAAAGAAGAAAAAACCAGAGAGGAAAATTGGCAAAGCACAGAAGGATTTTAACAAATTGATAGGAAATATAAAAAGCATGGTTTTGCCATGAATTTACAGAGCCTTCAGAAAGGTCACCTTGATCTTTCCCTTAGGCATTGGAAAGAAAAAAAGGGTGCTCACATTAACAGTTAACAAGGTTTCCTAAAGTCACTCAATTGCATTAGCAAACATAGCTTTGTAGCAGACCATATTGATAAAGGTAATTTTACATTGTCTTCTTTTTATTACTGAATGCCACCACGCTTTTTATGGGAGTCCCAGACCAATGTTAACATTGCAGATCAATGTGACACCGACTATAATGGATTGTCACTGGTTTCTTGATGTTTTCCATGAGCTTATTCCGTAATGATGCTCTGTGTATTGAATGCTGCCTTTGATAGCTCCCTAATGTAGAAATATAAAATTTTGAAACTCAGCCAACTCATGGAACTTGTTACCTTAAAATGCTCATCTCATGGGGCGCCTGGGTGGCTCAGTGGGTTAAAGTCTCTGCCTTCGGCTCGGGTCATGATCCCAGGGTCCTGGGATCGAGCCCTGCATCGGGCTCTCTGCTCCACGGAGAGCCTGCTTCCTCCTCTCTCTCTCTGCCTGCCTCTCTGCCTACTTGTGATCTCTGTCTGTCAAATAAATAAACAAAATCTTTAAAAAAAAAATGCTCATCTCATATTAAGAATTATTTAACAATTTGTGTGATCTTAATCGTTCTAATTTTTTCAAGTGTGCTATCATAAATAATATCACAGGTTTTGCTTTCTGGATTACCAGTATTGGGGATACTGTATTTTATATCTGCATTACTCGTAAAAAGATTTAAGGTGGCTTCATGGCTATATGTCATACATCAAAATAACATATATTAGAAGCAAATGAGAAAAAAAAATTAGTCAGTGGGTCAAGACATAAATTAGAATCAAAAATGAAACTAATGCAAAAATAGATTCCTATTCCAAGCTATCCAGCATCCATTTATATAAATTCTTAGACTATAAGGTCTTAGCAAACAAATTTTTCTAAGCAAGGAATATGTTTATTTCTTAGACTATGAAGATATCTTTTCTGAGGGTTTTTTATAGAAAAAGACATGCAACCCTGAACAAATTCCTCAACAACATTCTCAAGTTTGCAGTAAAGCATTTCATAAGGCTGCTTCATGAAGAGCCCCTCAAAAAAAGACTGGTAGTATCACACACTAGACACAATTCAGAAAACACTATCCGGTAAGGCTTGGAGAGGGTTTGGCAATACAAAATTCATCTAGTTAGTAGCTGTCTGCTGGTTGACTGAATCCAGAGGCAGATTTTTTTTATAGTGTCTGGAGAAATGAATGTATTGCAGACCCATCAGGCTTCACTTGTTCCCTGAGCTAAGCTTATGACAGATACTGTGCTGCAGTCATGCTTTAGTCAGGGGCATTGTTCACTGGAGGGAACAGAGAATCACATATATTGGTGCAAGGAAAAAAGTGTACAGAGAGGACTCCCATAATTTAAATACAAGAAATGAAGAATAGCAGGAGTTTGGGGGAAATGTGTCGGGGAACTGCAAAGAGGCAAAGGCAGCTGATTTATCTGTCTCTCTCTGGGCTCCCTCTGGCATCCCTACACCTCTGTCACTTTGTGTCTGCTATTTTCTTCTCACGAGGGAGGCTTTGCCACCATGACATCCACTTTAGCCCTCAGGACTAACAACTCAGCACCCACAGATAATAAACATCATTCACTTGAGTTGCCCAAACCTGAATTCCCAGGAAAGGAACCTGACCTAGCTTTTCTTTTTGACCTACCATAGGCAGCTACCTGTCCAGCGTTGGAAAAAGAATCAAAAATGTCCTATTGGGGTGGGGGCGGGCTGGGGGTACCTGCGTGGCTCAGTTGGTTAAAGGTCCAACTCTTGGCTTCGGCAGGGGTCCCAGTCTCAGGGTTGTGAACTCGGGCCTGCCTGTGTCGGCTCTGCCCTCGGAGGGGAGAATGCTTGAGAGAGTCTCTCCCTCCATCCCCTTCCCCTTTGGCTGCCCCCATCTCATCCCTCGTCCTCACCCCCCGCCCTTGCACCACAAGTGTTCTCTGTCTCTTGCTTTCTCAAATAAATACATAAATGAAACCTTTAAAACAAACAAACAAACAAACAAACAAAACAGTGTCCTTTGGTCCAAAGAGTATGGCTAGAGTTGTGGGGACACTTGATACAGATCTTAGGTGGGATACTTCAGCATAAGAGCTGTTATGTGAGGGGAAGTTCCAAGTATGACCAGATTGTCACTCCAAACTGGCACATTACTGAGCTAGCCACTCTTCTTAAGAAAACAGTTTAAGGCTTGTTCATGTGGGATGTCTTCTAGACTGGGCAGCTTGGTCCAAACTCTTTCAGAACAGTCTCTTGGGGGGAAGAAGAGAGTTTTATCTGCTGGCACCTTCCAACTTCTGTCTGTCCTTGGTCAAAATTAGCCCCATAGAGTATTAATTACCCCCCACTTCCAGTGCATGCTACCCAGGTGCTTAGTAGCTGCTAGAAATCAAACCCTGTACTCTAGCTTCACCTTAAGTCCCAAAGCAGTGGGAGTAGCCACAGTCCTAACTGATACAGACTTGTATCAAATACAAGTCTTTAGCCCATTTTTCCAAACTTGGAATCCCTTTTCATGGTCTAATTATGTAAAGAGGAAGTGCCTTATATCCAAAAGGAATTTGTGTGCGGTCTTTGTTTATCTTACCCTTTCACAGGACTTCGCCCCCACCCTGGTTAACTGGGGTGGCTAATAGGGGCGGGGATGGGGTGAAGGGTCACACACCCACTGTTCCTTTCTCATCTTTCCTCCTTGGTCATACCAAAATCCAAGATAATTTACTTGTTTAATTGCATATTTTGTAACATTTGGCATATTTGAAAAATAAATAGGTCTGTTCATTGAACCAGTGGTTTCTAAAGTAGGCCAATGTGTGAGCTGATCCAATAGAGTACAAAAAGAAAATATTAGATTTCTATTTATATATTTTTATTTCACCCTGTAAAAATATGTATTATTTGTGTATGGTTTTAATTACATTCATACAGAAATGCAAGTACCTACTTTATAAATAAATATATATGTTTGAGGGTACATGCTCAAATGATTTTTTCGAGATTGGGTACATGATCTAAAGTTTGGAGCCCATTGGTATGGAAGTCTCAATGAATGGGTGTTGTGGTTTTTATATCTATATAAAGATTAGCAGTTCCCATTTTGGGCCTGTGGCCAATTCTGGCTCTAACTTCCTCATGAGGACCTGGTCCCTTAACACATTACATTATTCAGCATGTTATGCTTTCAAACCACTCACTCGTTATTTAATTATTTATTTGGTATGAAACCTAGGAGGCAGATTGGATTATGGTATTTTATTTATGTGTTTAATTTTGAATCAGCAAGTCTGAAACAAAAAGTCTGTGATCACCACAGGGTGAACATCAGCTTCTATCAGCTTAAAGTTCTCTGGGATCCTTGTCAAAACAATGTGCTTTTGACCAGGGAACCAGAAATGCAGGCATCTGTTCCTTGGGACTGTTCCATTAGATAATATATATAACATGCCCTAGAACATATAGGTCCTCCATGTGTATTGCAATTCCTAATATGTATTGCTGTCATATTAATGACAATGATTGTTGAACTGGATGGGGCTGGAGATCAAAGAGGACTCAAGGATGACTCTTCCTGTGGTTAGTGAGGTGATGGAAAGTAGAGAACAATGGGTATAGGAAGGGAAGGGCACTGATATTTAAGTGAGCACTTTGCATTTTATTCTTACAAAGATCCTGTAAGATTGGTGTTATTGCCCAAATTAGACGTCACCCTTCTTTAAGAGCTGCAGATTTCTTGTCTCTATAAGGTCACTTTGCAGGTAAGTGGTAGAGTTAAGACTTGAACCCATCCCTCTGACTGCAAAGCCCATGCACTTTCCACTATAGCACATTTCCTCTCTGATAATTTAGCTCTGTCCCAGAAACCTCATGTTGATATCCAGGATAAGAAATATAATAAATATAGATATTATGCATTTAATATGTAGTATGATTCATCTTTTTTGGTGGAAGGAGAGAAAGAACATGAACAGAGGGACAGAGAGAGAGGCAGAGAGAGAATCTTAAGCAGACTCCATGCCCAGGGTGGAGCTGACACAGGGCTTGATCCCATGACCCTGAGATCATCACCTAAGCCAAAATCAAGAGTCAGATGCTTAACTAAGCCACCCAGGCACCCCTGATTCATCTTTTTTATTAGCATTTTGGATATTGTATGGAGAACGAATTAGAAAAGGAAAAATGTAAGCAGGAAACCAATTAGAAAATTATAGCAATAGATCAGAGTTGTGTTCTGGTGGTGGCAGTAGAGTTGAAAATATTCACAATGGATTTTGGTGATAGAGTTGACAAAGCTAGTTGATGGGTTAAGGGAAAGAAAAGGGTCAGGGTTGACTCCTAGATTTTTGCCTTAACAAGTTGCGTAGATGGTGGGTCAGTCCTCGAAGTAGAGAAGTCCTGAGGAGGGGTGGGCTGCGAGGGTCAGAACTGAAAGTACAGTCTTCAAACATGTTAAGCATCATCCAGCATCACTGTTGGTATCTCGCCTTTTCTGTATTTGGTACTTATGCCAGACAGATGGGAATGGGCAATTTTTCTTTGCATCTTAGTTTTCTTTGTAACTCCTGAAGGTTCTTTTCATTTATTTTGTAAGACCTTGCTGAATTTCCCTTGTCTTAATTTCTGGCAAAAAGGCCTGGACTGTGTGGCTCTATCCAAAGTAGCCTGTCCTCTCTCCTGGAGTCCACACTATAGAATCACTCACAGTACTTCTCTCCTTCCTGATCCTGATCCCATTGAATTCCCATGGCCCCCAACTGGGAAAGTTATTTGATAAATATCTAAAAGGATATTATTGAGACTTTAGAGCTTTAATTTATTTTTTAATATTCAAAATATACTGCTTTCTCTTATATAATACAGTGACCTTTACGCTACATTTGTAAAGATTCCTGTGTACATATAGTGGCTTTGTGCTATGTCTACTTGGGTGACCTGGAACCATATTCCAGGAATTCCCTTTGTTTCTAGGCTAGGGCTGGTCACAAGAGAAAAGTGTATGAGATTTGGAAAGCAGAAGAGAAACACCAGCCATCTTTATGCTTTGAAGTTGGATGTGGAACCTAACACGGCTGCAGGGCTCACCTTGCTGGCCCAGGGTTCTACCAGCTCCTGTCAGCTTCTCTGAAGCAATTGTGTGGGCAGCTCTGGGATGAACAGATCAGCTTATCCTGTAAGTCACTCCCATGGAGGTAGTAAGAAATAGGCAAGATCCCAATTTGTGCTTGCTCTACCCATTTCACAGCCTCTACCCATTCCATCATCCCTTCTTGACTACTGGCCCTGCTGGATCAGGCCCAAGAGCATAAGCAGAGGCAGTGGCCTTATGTAGACTGCTTAACCCATTCCCATAACTGCATATATGGGAGAAATAACAATCACTCCTAAAATAATTCCTGATTCTGTATTGTTCACAGTGGCTCTGCTTCTCTGATAAAACCAGAACTTATAAATATGCAATGCAGTATGGCCTAGCTAGGGTTTCTATACACTGTAAAAGAGTATTAATTTTTTTCACTACCATTTTGATTTTTGTATCAGATCACATCTCTTTTAGTTCTATGGTTAAGCCTAAAATTTTCTATGGATCAAAATAATTATAAAAAGGGTATTTCACTTACTTTTTAGAATTTCATAGATTATTACTATGTCTGATTACCAAGAAACAAAATGTTTATTTTATAGTTAAGCACACATATATTAATCTTGTGGCATGTTTTATTTGCTTTCAACATCGGATTCTGTTAATACATGCATGCATGCTTGAAATGGTAGGCCTTGTATAAATGTTTTCCTAGACCTTAAAAAATAATAGACGATCTTTGTGGTAGTCCAACACTTGAAGTATTATCCCATTGCTCATTTCACTCAATAAGTTTCCATTCAACAGTACTTATCAAATACCTATATATGTCTGGATCTATAAACTTCTCTGAGGGAGTCAAAAGAAATATAAGGTATGATTCCTGTTCTTATGAAATTTATAATCTATTGCTTTTCTTCTTATGCATTATTCAATTTTTAAATAATTTTAAGGTTCCAGAAAATTTCAGACTTTAATATAGAGTTATTTCTTCCCTGAACCATTTGAGAACAAGTTAGCAACACAATGCTTCATCATCTCTGAGTGCTTTATTGTGTACTATAGTTCAAAAAAAAAAAAAAAAGTCACAACAATCATCAAAATCAGGAATTCACATTGATAATTTACTCCTATTCTGTTTCCCGACTTCCATCATTTCACCAATTATCCCAATAATGGTTTTTATAGCAAAAAGATTTAGTTCAGAACATGAGTTGCATTTAATGATCATGTCCCTTCAAATTTCCTTCAGTTTGGAATAGTTCATTACAGAAGTAATGTTGGCCTTCCCTCTCTGCATCCATCAGGTGCCTATGATTTTAATTTGTGCCATTTCTTACAATGTTCACTTCGATCCCTTGATTAAAAATATTGTCTCCCAGACTTCTCCATTGCATATTCCTCTCTTCCCTCTATATTAAATGAGTATTCACTGTGTGTGTGTGTGTGTGTGTGTGTGTGTGTGTGGTAGGGCTGGGGTGAGGGTTATTCTGAAACTACGTAAATACTGCTTTCTTCATTAACCATCCATTCATTCATTCATTCATATCAGTATGGACTACCTATTTTATTGAACAATTGGCATACTATTATTATGATTTATCTTAATGTTCAAGTGATCCCAGATTTGGCCAGTGAAAGCCCTTTTAAGCTGACTTCTGTGTCCGTTTCATGTGTCTCTCTCATTCACCGAGCTCCTTCTTTTATCTTTTTCTTTTTTTACTTTTTGACACAATAAAATGTTCCAGGTTTATTTATACTTTCTTTTTTCCAGCCCTGGAATCAGCCATTTGTCCAAGGACGTTGGTTCCTTTTTTAAGAGGAAATAAAATAAGTTAGGTATTTAGAAAACAAGGTCTGGGAACTAAGTGAGCTCATTACTTGTGGTTTGTTGCTGCTCTTAGTGGGTAGTGCTGGGTTATGTATGTGCGCACACACGTATGTGCGCATGTTGACATCTACATATACCCACTATCATATATCTATCATCTCTATTTGCAGCTATATTGAAAATTATGAGTTCCAGAGCACCTGGGTGGCTCAGTATGTGGCTGCCTTTGGCTTGGGTCGTGATCTCAGGGTCCTAGGATCGAGCCCCGCATCAGGCTCTCCACTCAGCAGGGAGCCTGCCTCCCCCTCTCTCTCTGCCTGCCTCTCTGCCTACTTGTGATTTCTGTCTGTCAAATAAATAAATAAAATCTTAAAAAAAAAAGAAAATTGTAAGTTCACACCAATACCTCTGATTTTATCCCAACACTATAGAGTTCATTCTGTTTTTAGTATTTCTATCTCTCTTTTCTGAAAATGAGAAACTTAGCTCCTATTTTCTTTAATGTGGGTATTTATTTGATCAATTCCTCTCTGTGTTACCACCTTCCCACTGCTGCTACCATAGTGTTACACTAACTTTCAGGGCCCTGACTTGCACAAATCCCTATGAATGCCATGCTTTGCCAGGGGTTCTAGCATGTCCTTAATGGTGAGGAAAAGTCAGCCATAACAAGGACAATTCTGCATGTTAAGCGTTTTTGATAAATTTCCTAGAGAAATATCACAAGAAAACTACCTGCATCTCTAAGGCTCCAAAATATGTTGGGATTTTTTTCTCATTTTGAATAAATATTTACTTTTAGCAGTTATTTCTTTTATAAAAATTGTATTCTTTTTCTTAGGTAAATCTCCCTAAGTTGGATAAAGTTTAAGCATCTCAAATTCTGAATTTGTCTGTCTCTACTATATAGTTTATATGCTCTGTCTGATCTCATGCCATAGTTAACCTTTAAAGTAAGCATTGTGATTGATAACTGAAGACACAGAACTTCTGACAACTGGGTCATTTTCTCAAAGTTACACAGTTTGGAATTCAAAGCCACTTTTTCTAATGTCAAACCTACTGCCCTTTCTAATTTCATACTCCCTTATGGGAATAAGGCAATATTCCCTTATGGAATATAACCTTGATATAATCATGGTTTGTAATCATGGATTGATGTTGAATAGCTACTTCTTTAGGAAGTTTAAAGGTGTTGAAATGTGAGTAGGCAAAATGTCTTTGATTTTTCTCTGCTAGGGCTGGCTTGTTTAGGTCCAGAGGCAGAACGTTCCCACAAACTATACAGATTAGTATAGACGCTAGAGCAGAAGTTGACAAACTATAGCCCATAAGTCAAATCTGGTCCTCCACATGTAGTCTTGTGTGTTTGTTTGTTTGTTTGTTTGTTATTTTGCCTGTTTTTGTGTAGTATGCAAGCCAGTATAGGGCATTTGGATGGCTCAGTTGGTTAAGCCAGTGCCTTTGGCTCAAGTCATGATCCCAGAGTCCTGGGATTGAGTCCAGCGTCAGGCTCCCAGCTCTGTGGGGAGTCTGCTTCTCCCTCAGACTTTCTCCCTTCTCATGTTCTCTCTCTCTCAGATAAATAAAAAAAATCTTTTAAAAAATGGTATTTACATTTTTTAATTATTGAAAAAATTTAAGGAATAATACTTTGTGACAAGTAGAAATTACAAAAAAATTTACCTTCTGGTGTTCATAAATAAAGTTTTATTTGGACACAGTTATGGTCATTTATTTATGTATCGTTTTATATACCATAACACAGAGTTGAGTGGGTGCAACAGAGACTATATGGCCAACAAAGCTGAAAACAGATTTACTGTTTGCCCCTTCCAGAAAAAGTTGACTAATCCCTGCACTGGAGTCATGTACATACTTGCATTTGAGCCTTGGCTCCACCATTTGCTAGTTGTATGACTATGAGCATTTTATCTAAGTCTTATTGTCCTCAGATATAGAGTGCAGATAACAATGGTGTCCTTTTTAGCTAGAGAAACTCCCTACAAATGTTAGTGTTACAAATATTTGGATATTACAAAAATTTTTCATGTCTTTATTTTTCTAAGGCAAAGTGATCAGTTTCCATGTATCAGGATTGGCCGGTAAACTCACCTCAGTCCTGGCAAGGGACTGGGTGTGTGTGTGTGTGTTGGGGGGTCTGCTTCCACCTCCCTTGGGATCATGCAAAAATCCCAGGGACTCAGGAGCATCCCCAAAGAAGTTATTTGGGTTTTTTTTTTAAGATTTTATTTATTTATTTAACAGACAGAGATCACAAGCAGGCAGAGAGGCAGGCAGAGAGAGAGGAGGAAGCAGGCTTCCGATCCCAGAACCCTGGGATCATGACCTGAGCCGAAGGCAGAGGCTTTAACACACTGAGCTACCCAGGCGTCCCCCTAAAGAAGTTCTGATAGGTGATCCCTGTTTGTCTCCTTGATCAAGCCCATGTAGCTTATCCCAAAGCAAGAGGCTTTGCCGCTATTCCCCCTTCCAGTGATATCAAGAGAGGCCATAAGCTCAAGTCATGATCCCAGAGCCCTGGCAGACTTCCATGCCTGGGGCTCCAGATATCACAACACCTTTCTCTCTCAAGGTTTGGCGGTCCCCAGCCCCCGGCCCTCGCTGCACTGTGTGTAAGCAGAGACCACGTCTATTGGCGACACTCTGATCAGGCTATTCTTGCCTGAATTCAACTCATTCCTCAAACCAGCTAGTCCCCTCCTCTTCAGTCCATGGAGAATCCTTCTTCTCTGATAGTCACTCCTCCATCTCCTGAAGCCCCTAGTACCTAGGAATCCCTTGCTCACATGCCTCACAAGGGAATACAGTAAAAAGAGCTGAGAGTAAGACAGTAAGGTAAAGTGGGTACTGTGGGTAACTCCTCCTTTCTAATGGTCTTAACAGCTCCTCAGCTCCTAAGGCATGGTTGCCTTTTAGGTCCAGTGTCTCCAATGTTCTACTTGTTCAAGGGAAGTTCTAAGTCTGGGTAGTTACAAGAAAATTTCCATTAAAAAGCCTTTGTTGAGGAAAACAATCTGGAGACTGAATCCTGTCTAAAGGTAGCCAAATAATCCTACCTTTTCTAAAAATAAAGAAATGAATGAGGCTTCTTGCCCATGGGAAGGTAGAGGGACCCTCAGAGCTAGCTACCTTTTTTTTTCTTTTTTAAAGATTCTATTTATTTTTTTGACAGACATCACAAGTAGGCAGAGAGAGAGGAGGAAGCAGGCTCCCCGCTGAGCAGGGAGCCAGATGCGGGGCTCGATTCCAGGACCCTGGGACCAAGACCTGAGCCAAAGGCAGAGGCTTTAACCCACTGAGCCACCCAGGCGCCCCTAGCTTCCTTCTTGAAAAGGAAAAAAATACCTCTCATGCTCTCAATGTGCAACTAAGAAAATAAGATTCAGTTAATTTCTTCAGCAACGTTACTTTGGCAAATTGCTATTAATTGATGGTATAAAACCAGTACATGCCTGGCACATAGCACTCAGTGTTTATTATTACTATTTTCTTAGTGTCATTACACGTCTCCTCCGTATTTTGGAATACGTTAGAAAGAGTGGAACCCTAGAGGGACACGAAGACCCCGCGTGTGCACGCGCACCGCACGGTAGGTAGCTGTGTGTTGGCTTCAGGCTGCTGACCTAGGACAGACCCTTTGGCAGAGCTCCGACTCCGGCTACGGAGAGGTTGCGGCTTGACCCGTCGCGCTACCGCCACCTGCCGTCCAGTCCGCCGAACCGGCACCGCTCAGCGTCGCACCCGCTGGGGAGGTCCGCTCGCCGGGCTCCCCCTTCTGGGCTGCAAATCAACCTTCTCCCCCAACGCGCACACACTCTGCGGGCCGGTTCCACAACTGCGGGTCCCCCAAGTGTCCAATCAGCGTGGCCTTTGAGATTCCTCCTGACCCGGGGGCCGCGGTGACCGGGCCAGCTCCCAGGGGAGGGGCCGACGAGGAGCTCGAGCGGGCGCGGCGGCCGGTGCCGCTCCGGGCTGTGCGGACCACGGGGGCGACGACTGGGGACAGCGAGCCAGAGCGTGGGAAAGACGCACGGCTGAGAGGGACCCAGCGGGCTCGCCCAGCTTTGCCTCTTTTCCTTTCCTGACCAGAGGCAGCACGACTCACTCCTTTGTTTCTGGAAAAGACAGATCTGTACCAGCCCGAGGCGGAATTCACGCTCCCGCACTCACCAGGAATCGCTTGCCTATTCGCTGCGCCCCTCCGCGCCCGCTCGGGACGCGGGCCGAATCCCTGCGCGGGCTGTCAGCCGCTGGGATGCGTGACACCCAACCAGCAACCTGGCGAGCCCGCCTTCCGGGCGCTCCGGGGTGCGCTTCGCAGGGCCGCATGCCCGCCTGCGCTCACCTCTGCCGCCTCGCGGCAGGTGCGGGCATCGCAGCGGCGGCCACGCCGGCGCCCTCCCGCAGCCTCCGCGGCGTCCCCTCTGGGTGTTTTTCAAACAGCATTTTTACAGCTCCATTCAACTGATGGGGTAGGGGGGGGGGGGTGGTGTGGGGGGGTGGTGTGTGTGTGTGTGTGTGTGTGTGTGTGTGTGTGTGTGTGTGTGTGTGTGTGTGTCCCCGTGTCCGTGTGTGTGTGTGTGTGTGTGGTGTGAGAGAGAGAGAGAAGGAGAGGGAGAGGGAGAAAGGGGGGAGAACAGCTGTAAGAGCTTGTTTGTGACAGGATAATGGAGAGGGGAGAGAAAGGAATAGGAAAAATGAAGGAAATTAAGAAGCCAGAGAGGCAAAATGACAGTGATGAGGGACAAGAGTGACAGCAAAGGATGCAGAAAGAAGGCAGGGAGCAACAGTTTGATGGGAAATGGGAGGGAACTTGTGCATGAAAGAGAGGGGAGGGTTTGACATCCGTGAGAGGTAAAGTTTCATTTTGGGGAAGTGAACCTTGTGAACATTTCAATATACCTCTCTCCTATTTTACATTCCATGTTGTTTGGCAGCTGCTGGAAATGAGTTTCCATTCTTCTGTCTTGTTTTCATATTCTCGTGTCTCCCACATCACTAGATCATTAGAGGCAGAAACAATTATGCCATACATTCGGTGTGTCTGACAGAACCCTGGGTGTGCCCGGGCTTATTACCTCCCCCTCGTGGGTCGCCATCAGCAGCATCTGCTTTCCTTATCTGATCCCAGGTTTTACACGGTCTCTCTCTCTGCTGACCTCTGCGGGCTAGCTTGTCCTTTGGGAAACAGACCAGGAGCTGCTCAGAATCCGAATGTGTGTGACAAACACTCACAAAGGCTTCTGCTACCTACCTATCAACAAACAAAGCAAAGCCCTGCAGCAACATACAGCCTCAAAAATGGGTTCTTTTTGAATCACATTTGTAGCTCCTGACCTAATCGCTTTCATCTCTGGAAGAACAATAGACAGAGGGAGATTTTTGCAAGGTCTGCGCTAGCTACAGCTGGTACATGCGGTGAGAAGGTTGAAAGGGATTTTCTGTATCTCAGTCGCAGTTACTATTGTGCCAACATTACTGAATCTTGTTCCAAATTTGAAGGAGGGGGTCACATTTAGAAAGCCTGGACAAGATGATAAAAACTGTTTTGGCAGGAGATGAATCAATGCATATGGGCATGGGCAGTAATACCCCCAATCACTTACCACAACAAATGGTTTTATGAAAATGTTTTGGCCAATACAGTTTATTTCACCATGTGAGAAGTGGTTGCCTATCTGTATGATTGAATGGAGGGGATGGGCCTCCATCCTCCATATGATGGGTCAGTCAGAGGGAGCTCTCCAGAGAATGGACATCCTTGGTGTTCCACCCTTATTCTGGGACCTGCCAGGGACATTCAAGGAATGCACTCTGGAGAGAAACCATTGCTCGCTGTGGTCAACGGACGGTGACGCAGATGAGTCATAGGAAGAGAAAAATACATTGGTCCCTCAAAATGCAAAGCCTTTCTATGCCATGGTTATTACCAATTATGGAGAGTTATGTTATTCTTGTCTCAGTAAGTTGTTGTGAGGTTAAAAAGATAATGGATGTGGGCGTGCTTTGAAAAGTTGGAAGATGGTCCCCAGAGCCAGGGCGAAACAATGCTTGGTGGAAAAGCACGGTTGCCACCATTTTTTCAAAACCAATTAACTGTAGATCTCCAAATCATTAAATAATTGTTCAGTTAATCCCCCAACATTTAAACATTTACATTTTATTTTCTTGTTTCCTTTTCACTCTTCCTTGATTATATCTTTCTGCTTGAATCTGTTTATTTGCTTATGATCTTCCATCAGGGTTCAGCCAAAGAACCAATACTCTGGGTTTTATCAAAGCTGTGGCAAGGTTAGCTTCCCACAGTGGTCAGTGAGCTGCTCAGTTCCTTGCTCAGCTTCTGTGCCACAAAAAGAGCTCATGGCAAAGAATTCAGATGAATTTGTGTGAATCTACATTACAGAGCGGCGTGGGAACCTCTCTAAATGTATTTTCTATCAATTCATCTCTCTCTCTCTCTCTCCATATACATGTGCATGTCTCTATATATGTATATTTATACATACATATAATCTAGTATTTTATACGCATTACCCTCCCCCCCACACACATACACACATCTAATTTTTGTTTTTTACCCTTATCTACACAATTCACTACTTTATGGGACTCCGTGATTTGCCTTCATATTTAGGGTGAGAGTAGAAATACATGTTCCTGTTACCTTCACCCTAAGGCTGAAAAGTAAAAACATTCAGCAAAACTTCACATGGACCAATGAATTTGCTCTCTGTATGAGACTTCTGCATAAAACAGCACACTCTGGTGGATCCGTTAATAGAAATTTATTTTCTCCCAGTTCTAGAAGCTGGAGGTGCAAGGTCCAGAGGCTGGCAGGGTTGGTTTCTCCTGAGCTCTCTCTTTGTCTTGCAAATGACCACTAAATGGGATTCTGAGACTGAATCTCCTGTGTGTGTGTGTGTGTGTGTGTGTGTGTGTGAGAGAGAGAGAGAGAGAGAGAGAGAGAAGGGGTCCCCCACCAACATGTAATTCTCACACACTGGCTGGGTGTCCTACAATTCAATTCAATTCAATTCCAGCACGATCTACCTGGAGACAGTGTCAGATCCCACAGGTTAAAGGCCCAGGTCCACACAACCACCCCTCCCTTTCAGAGGCCAATCACACACCCAGGTGACCAGCGCTGCTTCTAAGCAAAAAGCTACAAATGGGAAGCTCTTATGGGCAACCCCCCTCCTTGGGTTCAATGAATTTCCTAGAGCAGCTCACGGAACTCAGAGAAACATTTTACTTACTAGATCAGCAGTTTATTATAAAAGAATGTAACTCAGGAACAACCCAATGGTAGAGGTGCACAGGGCAAGGTGTGGGGAAAGGGCATAGAGCTTCCACACGCTTTCAGAGAACACAGACCTCCATATGCTCACCAACCCAAAAGCTCTCTGAACACAGTCCTTTAGGGGTTTTGTGGAGGCCTCATTACATAGGCACAATTGATTAAGTCATTGGGCATGGCGGATCAATTCAACCTCTAGCCCCTCTCCATGCCCAGAAGTGGGGAGATGTAAATGAAAGAATGTGATATTCTTTTGTGTTCCTGACCATATATTCTTCAGGAGATTCTCTCTCCTCTTCCTCCTTTCCCCAAGCCAGCTTTCAGGGCTGTGCACCTCCACACAGCTCTCACATACGTTCATCACCTCCTCTTAGGACAGCAAGCCCTCAACCATTACCCATGATCGTCACATCCATTTCTTTGAATGTGCAATGCTGATTTGGTGCCACAATGTCACCTCACTTAATGCTCTCTCAAAATGTTCTTTTCAACCAGTAGTTTGAGTAAACGGGTAGAGATAAGGATCGAAAAACAGCACTCACCTTTACTTGCAAGGGCATCCCAGGCCCTGGCACAGAGATTAGCAAAGAGTAAGGACCCACAAATAACTGAATAAATGAGTGGTGTGTTGACAAGGGTGTAGCCAAAACACTAAACCTGTTTTCAGTGACAGATCATAAATGGGGGAAATTCCAGAGGGGATAATGATGCAGGACAGCTGTGAAATTTAAAGTTGAGGAAACATTTCTCTGTGTGTGTGTGTGTGTGTGTGTGACATATTCTGAGAAAACAGCAGAAGTACCTTTCATAATCAAATAATTTAAAACGAAAAGGACATTAGGAAAAGGAAAAAGGAATTAGGACACTGCATGGGTAAAGAGTTCTGAAAAGTTGCCCTCTCCGTTCATAGAGTGTTAATGGCCCCATTTTTAGTGAATCCCAGTTTTACCTACACACAGCTCTAGGCATGCATAGTCTGTTTGACCAAATGGCAGAACTATAAATGCGATGTTAAAATACCTTATTTGGGGATGCCTGAGTGGCTCAGTTGGTTAAGCAGCTGCCTTCGGCTCAGGTCATGATCCCGGCGTCCTGGGATCGAGTCCCACATCGGGCTCCTTGCTCCACGGGAAGCCTGCTTCTCCCTCTGACTCTGCCTGCCACTCTGTCTGCCTGTGCTCGCTCTCACACTCTCTCTCTGACTAAATAAATAAAAAAAAAAAAAAATTTTTTTTAAAAATAAATAAAATACCTTATTTGCATTAGGAAAGGATTGACTTATAAATCTTTGTTAAACATCTGTCTTCCTGAGGTGCCTGGCTAGCTCAGTTGGTAGCATGTGTAACTCTTGATTTTGGGTTTGTGTGTTAGAGCCCCATATTGGATGTAGAGACTACTTAAAAATAAGATCTTAAAAAAAAAAAAGAACAGGGTGCCTGGGTGATTCAGTTGGTTAAGCAGCCGGCTCTTGATTTTCGGCTCGGTCATGATCTCAGTGTCCTGGGATCAAGCCCTGCATTGAGCTTCAAGTTAGGCTCCGCAATTAGTGGGGAGTCTGCTTGAAGATTCTCTCTCTCCCTTTCCCTCTGCACCTCTCCCCACCGCCCTCTCTTGTTTCCTCTCTCTAAAATAAATAAATAAATCTTTAAAACAAAAACAAAGTCTGTCTTCCCAGACATGAGGTCCAGAGGACAGGAGCTTGTGCTTGGGGAGTAGGTAAATAATCAAGCGTGGTGCCTGGTGCACACTAGTCTCCTCATGGAGACTTGTGTGTGAACAAACAAGTGAATGAAGGCAAGCACGGTAACTGGCATCTGTGTATTCATGCCTCTTCAGAGGTATTTCCTGGTACTCCCATTGGACAACTTGTTCAATAGTAAGAAGTGACCTTGCATTTGAGGCGCCACACACGCCGATGTGAACCCTTGTCAGGAGGACACCGTCAGGCCGTGTCATCACTATCAGGCAACGGAGGTAGCCTCAGGTCTCTTTTCTTCTCATCATCACGTCACCCATGCCAAGCTTGAATTAGTTCCGTTGTTACCAATGGGATAATATTTTAGGGTGTATTTATTTCAAAAACAGTAACGTATTTAACAAATGTTATATATACCGGAGATTTTAAGTGAGACAAAATGCAGCAATTAATGCTAATGAGGCTGCTGTTAGCGTGTCATATTCTTGGTGTTATAATCATGCATCACCGAACATGGGCCTCAGTTTGTTCAACAGATGCCGATCTTAATGGCCATATTCTCTTCCCATGGATGTTAGCTTTAGTTAAATGTACCATTAAAAATAACCATTTAAAATGTTAATGAAAACAGTGACACTAGTCACCGGGAATTCTTGTTTTAACCTCTGCTTTATTACTTCTTTATTTTCAAAGGGACTTTGGGAAAATGAAAACCTTAGTGGCTATTTAGGTTACTTTAAACAGAAGAGAGAGAGAGAGAGATAGAGAAAGAAAGAAAGGAAGGAAGGAAGGAAGACAGGCTCAGTTCATTCCTGAAAAGATCTGGCATGACAATTCACGATGGCCCAGGGCTGTAGGTCTATGTCGTTAACATTAACCACACTGGGAAACTAACTCTCCTGTGTTTTCATCTCTTGTTTCTTCTCCATATTAATTTACAGTGTGAATCAATACAAAACAGTAGTCCGAACAGTGGCTATAAATATATTATACATAAATACTGCACAATTATATTATCAAAAAAGTGGAGATACATAATACCAAGACTATATGAGTGTTATTTTCATGAAAAAAATTCCAGGTATGTATTACTACATTTCATAAATATTAACTTCAAAGAATTCATAAAAAAAGAGAAAAAATTAGAATGTGAAGCAGAATTAGGTAATTGGAGTTCTTATTAGTCCAATTACTTAATATCCAAATATCTTGTCATCCTTAAAGTACCATTATTTTATCACAAATTAGGATTAAAGAGGAAAAACTACCAGAATGTTGTTACTTAGGGAGAAGGATATGATCCTTCTAGAAAAACAAGAGAAAGCCTGAGCCAGGCTTTTTTCACTGAAAGATGGAGTTAGTAAAACAAGGACTAACAGATGCAGAGGGAGAACTGTGTATCTTTTCCCATTTAACACTGGTCGTGTGTGCCCTGAGACAGATTCCCCAGTCCTAGAATGCAGCTGCATGACGAGTGTAGGGGCAGAGGAATGTGTGTGTCTTAGGAAGGCCCACATGTATTTAATGGCCATGACCCAGGCCTCCTCTTGGCTCATTTCTTTCTTGGCCCAGCTGCATAACTCTAGTCCTGCTGAAATCGGTTCAGGACAGTATTATTGTAGCTGGTCCAGGCTTCTGAGAGGCGAGGTGGGGAAGGGTCAGCCAGACCTAGGGGCCGTGTTTATGAGGAGCATTTTCAAGAACACAACTAACTGTCTCGGAAGTAGGAAGCATCTCCATTCCAGAGGGGTTCTCAGTTCTTTCTTTGGTGAATCCTCTTGGTTCTGGGAGGGTTTTGTTTTGTTTTGTTTTTTCTTCTAGACTTTGCTGAAATATTAATGTATCTGGGTGAATTTCATCTCGTGACTTCTGGTATAGAGCCTGGGAAAACACATTAAGAATAAAGCAAAAATTCAGCAGTACAGTTACACTAATTATCTAGGAGCCAGGAAAAAATAAAGGGACAGAGAAGTTATGTTCAAAGTCCAGGGATTTGGACTCAAAATGTGAATGCAGTAGAGGCCTATGGATGGAGCCTGTGGCTGCTGGGGTAGAGACCGTAATGCAGGACCTTTTTCATTAACAGCTTCCTGGGAGCTTCTCAACTCTTCCTCTGGAGCTGCTTGGGATCACAACCACACCACTTCTCCTGACCTGGGCAGTGTCCTTCCCCATTCCTGAGCTTTCAATCAGGATCTGTCACCAAAGTTCCCTCCTCCTAGAGTTACTGGTAGCGACTACCCCAGAGGGGATTGTCACACAAAGTAATCTTTATTTGCAACAAATAAGGAGATCACTCCAGACGGTGGCTCCTTGAGTAGGGATAAGTGGACTCTTTTTATTTAGGGTTTAGGACAGATAATCACAAATGGGAGCTTTGTCCTCACCTATAAAGGCAGGCATAAAGTTGCGCAGGCGCATTTAGAAGGTATTGATGCTTGTGCCCCTCCTAGGGTGGAGACTTTGACATTATAATGAGGCAGAGGTTACCACCAGATAAGTCGGAGCTACAGCCTTGCCTGGAGAGCTGGAGAACCAGGTATAAACTGGATGGAGTCTTGGGCTTATTATCTCAGGGTAAGGAAAGCAGGGTGTTGCTTGTCCTGAGGCTGGAATTATTTCAGTTGACCTTTAGTCCAGGCTTCTGTAAAAACAGCTAATGGATTTGTGAGTAGGGTCTGGAAAGACACAATACCTGATTACGGAAGAAAGAGTTCTCTGAAAAAAAATCAGGTTTAAGTTTTCTGCTAGTTTTAACTTCATCAACCCTATGGGGCACGGTTTCGATCCTGCAAAAATAATTTGAGAGTGTACGTTGGATCAATCTTTACTTTTGGAACAGCACTGGGAGTTTTACCATTGATTTATTGTCTCTGACATGGTTAGGCTATTTCCTGTCTTGATAGAGACTTCTTGCCTTCCATTTGTTCCCTTAAATCCTTAACTACTGAGGTTTTTACATTTGTTTGTAATTCTAACACTTCCTAGGAAATTCTGCTAGAAGTGTACTTGGACAACAAGAGCTGGTAGGGCATACATCACAAAAATAGCTGGGGGACTAAGATGACTTCTCTTGTGTCCTAAAAGTTGTCTTGTCTTTCTTTTTCCAGGGACCCCTAACTCTTTTTGTTTCCAAGTCCACCTCTGGTGCCTGCGTCTACTGATAGGAGCATCTCTCTATGCAGACAGACCCAAGGTAGAAGATCCTTGGACCAACAGTTCTCAAATTTGATCTGGGAGGCCAGACAGGGGCAGGGTGAGCAGGTAGAATGACACAAAGTAGAGATAACATGGCTAGTCCCAATTTCACAGACTTTATGTAGTAAAAACTATCTTGTTTTAAAAGCACATGACAAGTCAGCCAGCACCTTCTCATTGAGAATGGTTGGGTCTTTAAGATGTGATTAAGTTAGAAGACACCCCACCCCCACCCCGCCCCTGTTCTCAAACAAAATTCCCTAGGTTTTCTGAAGATCATCAACAGTTTGAGATTTGGGGGCTGGGAGGTAGATTCAACTGATGAAAGGCTACCCCTGTTATGGAACCTAGACAGGATCCTCGAGAAAGAACCAAGCTGCACTCGGAGACTTTGGAGGATGGGAGGTTTATTTAACACCGGTGGGCTCAGAGGAGGTTGTTCTCCAAAGGCCTAAACCCCGAGCACAAGCAGGGAGGGGAATTTATACCCTTCTACTTCCGCATACTTGGTACTTTTGGCACGCAAGGGAGACTGGGTAGGAAAGAAGAACCCGGAAGGGCTTTGAGACAGGGACTGGAATTCCCTTGCTGGTTTGGTCAGCCATCTTAGAGTACAGTTTTTCCCTGTCACCCCAATGGGTGAGTCTAGGGAGTAGAAGAGAATGAACTTGGCAGGGAGAGAGGAGAAAGGGCCTTTTCTTCTTCACACCAAAGACCATTAAGTCTCCAGTCTTGGGCTCCCAGGCAGCAGAGTGTTGCATGTTTGTATAACAGTTTTGTGTGAGTGTGAGGGAGGAATCTGCCTTTTGTTCCGTAGACTTGAATTTAGAAGTCTTCCACTGTGGTGACGTTACAGTTATTGGTAGAAAAGAATTCCACATGAAGTACATTTGTTAGTTGCTATGAACACAACTCTATTCTATTCTGACAAATGTTGGCTAAATTATTAGCCATTCACCATGCTAGGTCTGAAAGGATCACAAAGGTGAAAAGACTTGGGTCTTTCCTTAAGAGGTTAGATTCACAGACTCACCTTCTTCCCAGCTCTCAGCTGCTGCTTTGAACATGCTTTTAAATATATGGATATAAAGGGAGTAGAAAGGGGGTATACAACAAGGAATTTCTTCTGAGGCACTCAGAAGGCAAAACTTCAAGGTGACTCAGACACAAGCCACAAATTCAGGAACTTTGGGCACCCTGATTTCTGATGTGAGGGATATTTTGTTTGGGAACTGTGTCTTTAACTTTGAGTTTGGCAAGCTTATTTTAAAAAGGCACTTTTCAGAATTTTATGTAAAATTCAAATTTGGGGAGATTGGGCCCTTAAACAGTCTCTTTAAACAGAGGGGACCATGGGGTTTTGCTTCTGTCTGAAACCTTTTGCCAGTTATTGAAGCTGATCACAAATGCTTACTTCCTCAGCCTCTACCCCAATCACCCACTCTGATTTGGGACAAGTTCTCTTGTTTTTTTCCTGATCTAATTTGGCTACTAAAGAGTCAAGCTTCAGACCCTTCCAATCACTCTGATGCATAATGAATTAACTACACTTTTAAGTAGAAAAAAAAAATAGGTGGCTTTAGAAAGTAATTTCATTCCTTCTATTGCTATCAGGTAGGATCTCATTAAAACTAATCCTTAAAGGGCACCTGGGTGGCTCAGTTTGTTGGGCCACTGCCTTTAGTTCAGGTCATAATCCTGGAATCCCAGGACTGAGTCCCAAGTCCGCTCTCTACTCAGCGGGGAGTCTGCTTCTCCCTCCGACCATCCCTCCATCATGCTCACTCTCTCTTTAAAAAAAACAAAACAAAGAAAAATATTAATTGTTAAAGATACTCCTACTATGGAGACTTTAAAGAAAGAGTATACCCCCTAATGTTTTTTTGGGATCATGTCCTAATGTTTCACTCAAATCTAGCAATCTGGAACTTCTTAATGCTTTATCTGTAGCTTCCCAATAGTAATTAATGCTCTTTCTTTTGATTACTTAAGGGAGAAAAAGAAAAACTTGCAGAGAACCTCTTTGCTTAGATGAAGACAATGATTGTAAATACAACATTATTTCTGTAATAGGAGAGATACGGATAGAACCTTCAAGTGATTCTTTGGTACTTTGTCCATCCCTTCCTCACATTATTTTCATCATTGGCTTCGTTTCCTGTCTTATTCATGAAAACCTCTAAGAGGCAGTACAGTCAACCACAAGATCACTGACTCAGGTCAATGAAGACACATCTCCTTTTCACGTTTATTTCATTTTGTTTTAAGTTCACAGAAGAGCAGAGCATTCATACGCGTAAAGTAACAGAAGAGAGAAACAGAATTTAAATACATTTTAAAAGAAAAGAAAAAAGCTTCTTTTAATTTTAATTTTTTTTTTTAAACACACATTGCGCTTTTTATTTTCCATCACAGAGCTAGTATCCAGGGAAAAAAAAAATTCATCCAATAAACAAAAATAAACTTTGAACAACAAAAAACCCAAACAAAAAATGGCCATGTGTTTGTATCATCAAGGAAAAGTTCTGTTTATGTCTACAGGGCTGAAAAAAAAAGGAATATATTTATATATATATATATTTATATGTATATAACACTGTTAATAAGGAGAATTCTAACCAAGAGCAGGATTTATACACCCTTCAGTAGAGCAGTGAGAAGGCAGAGGTGAGGCAGGGTGGGGGGAAAGAAGACAGAGGTTTTGTCCCATACTTTTCTCCCCCTGCATCTTTTCCCCTTTAACCTTCCCCCAATCCCAGCGAATACTTAGGGAGCAGGATGTGGCCATAATCAATGGAATGAACCATTTACATTCTCTGGTGAAGAGCGAAGACTTAGGGAAATGGGTCCGAAAAAGGCCACAGATAGCTTAGAATTACGGCCACATGCCATGAAGCTAGTAGTTCCATGTATTTTCTCCATTTGCAAGAAGCAGATTTTTACTCTGTGCCTGGCTTTACATAGAGAAGGCTTGTGCAGAGGACAATGTAATGTAGCTATAGGAGTAGATCCAGGAGCACTACTCAGAGACACCTCTGAACTATCCATGAAAATGGGGACTTGTCCTATGGGCAGGTCATTCTCCCACTAAAAGAGAGCTCTGTAAGCGCTCTAAGTGGATCCCACATCCTTATCTACATCAAGTGATACTAATGCTGGGAAGTTATGGATAATCCCTGATCTTCCATACATGACGAAACTCAGATTCTGTTCTCTGAGGCAGTGAATGAAAAGCTCCAGGAATAGTGTGGGGCTACACTTTGATGGGTTCAAAAAAGTGGGCCTGTGCTCTGTCCATTCAGAACAAAGCACAAGAGAATAATTCTTCATTAACTGCCTGAGAAGCATCATTTCTGCGTAACTTCTTCTCAGAGAACTGAACTTGATGTTTGATCTTGGCCTTCACAACAACTCTTACTGTATCTGACTCTGTCACCTCCTGAAATGTGTTTTTGTCCTCTTTTTAACCTGTCTTCTTTAAATAATATTGACCCGTACTTTTTGAAAATGGAAATTGTTCTCTCTGTTCACTCTTTTGACTTCACAGCCTTCACAGCAGTCAGTGAAGTTTAGGGAAACTCATGCCATGAGACGTTCCTTACAAAATAAAATGTATTGTCTTGCCTATTTCTCACAGAACAGCCTTTTGAAATTGCCTGGTCCCACGTGTCTGGTCCCATCATCACAGGCAGAGTTTTCAAGGACACAGGTTGACTAAAATGGGGCACTTGGCCCAGGAGGAGGAAAACAAAAACAAAAACAAAAAACACCCCTGATGTTTCCTTTCATATGCACCACATGCATTATACTCAATCTGGCTACTTTCCTTCCTATGAAAGGTTATTAGAATACAGTTCAACAAGTTAGATTTTTTATTGTAAGGAAACAACGCCAACTATTTCAAAGCCTTCCGTGTCATCTGAATGTGTCCCTTCTCTACATTGCTAAGAAGTTTTGGTCAGAAGAGAATTTTAGAACCAGTCCAGGGACCCTGTATTCTAAAAGTTTTGGCTTCTGAAATGGAGATGATGGGATGATGGTTCCAAGAAACGAAGGTGGTATCGAGGCCAACTGGAGGGTGACAAGCAGCTGGCCACAGGCTACATGAGCATGGAATTCTTATTCAGAACCAGAGTTTAGAGATCACAGAGGTCCTAGAGAAGTGATCCAAATTCCTTACTTTCAGGATGAGAAAATCAGGTCTCAGGATGGTTTGCTTTAGATCACATAGCTTATTTGTGGCCAGACCCTAGCCAGAATCCAATTCTCTTGACTTTCTGCTTTACCTTAAAGTTGCCATTTATCTTGGGTGGACGGGAGGACTTTAAGTGAAGTGTTAATCTGACCTAAATTTATTTCTGTAACGTCCATATAGGAAGTCCCTGTGATTTCCAAAGTCATCTCTTTGATAGCTCTTTGTGGCTGTTCAGATTATAGAAAATACATATATGTCACTCTCTTAAACACATCAGACCCTTCAAAAAGACTCCAAGAGAACGTGCCTGACAGAGATACTCCCAATTAAAGTAATTTTGTCCTCATTTGCAATATTCAGGATAGATATGTAGAAATATAGGTCTATCAGCTTAAGTAAAAGTATCCATTTCCTAGGGTAACTTGGCAAGATATTTCTCAAGGATATAACGTATTTCTTACATCCTATAATTTCTTCGAATCAAGATGACAAAGAAGCTTTCCCAATGTCTTTGTCTGATGGAAAATAAAAACTGAGTAATATTTTGCTCACCGGGCTATAGGCGACTTCCTTGGATCTATTTAAATAAGCCATCCTAGATGGTGGGTAAGAAGTAACAAGAAGACACTGGGAGTTGATGCTAACAGACACATGAGCCCTTGAAATGCCTTCCTCATTTCCCTTGCTTTGGGGTCAGATGAGACAACTGTGGCAACAGTTGGGAGAAAATCCACTTAGGTCACTCAGGAACTAAGGACCCATGTATGTCCCTGTGACTTGAGCAGGATGTCAAGCTTTAATAGTTCCTGTGGGTCTGCTTCCTCTTGTTGAGGCAACCTTCTTGTTCGGGGCATTAGTAATACTTCTTCCCATTCTGACCTATAAAATGTTTTAGTTTTTATTTATTTGTATTTGACTTTTTTTCGTTAAGATTCATAGATTTAGCTGAACCGGGGCACTGCATGAAAAATGAAGTTTACATAGTTTATATTATGTACATAAACTAGTGATTTACATTGATTTACACATGATTGGTGCCTAATTTATTAATCAGCACACAGTATGTAAATGCACTGAAAGGAAATCAAGATTTTAAAATAAGTTTTCCATAATATCCATAAACATTTGCGCTGGTGTAAATGTTAAACCTAAACCTAACGTTAACACCAGCTTCCTTGCCAAGAGGAAAGTGATGTACATTGCTGGGTGAAAACAAATTCTCTCTTAAATTTCAGTTGGCCGCCTTTGACAACATAGCTACATGCAAATGAGAATAGTTTACTTCTCTTCCACTAGTATGCACATAAATGTAAACTCCATTTTGCATTTAGTGAGATGTTTACAGATATTATGCCAACCATGATGGAAAATTTACATCACTGGGGCAAATGTAGTCTTTGGAAGAGAAATATTTTAAGTACGTAAAAAAGAAGAAGGCTTCCTGAACTGAATTTGAGTTTCTTAATTTAGGGTCCTATCTCATCATTTTTGTGGTACTTTTAACATTTGTCTCCAAAATGTTAATAGTTTTTATAGGTTAGATATAGCACTGCACTTATATTCTTTTAAAAAAATGATAGTTACTGGTAACCAAGAATAAATTCAGGCTAAAAACTTATGAAGATGGAGAGAAAAATAAGGCCATGGTTAATCCCATGGAACTTGGTCCACAAAAAATTCCTCTTAAACAAGTAATTATGAAATAGAAAAAACGGGGCTCCGTATCTTTCCAAATGAAGCATAGCTCTTTTTTTTTAACCAAATCCAGTACTTTTCTTCCTTTTAAGTTTAAACCATTATTCTAGATTTGTCTTATAATACATACAATATTGTAAATATAGCATCTGTAAAGATAAGATTAAAAAAAATACATACACATATATATTATTTTTCCACAAATAATTCAAAAAACAAAAGGAGAGATTCCGGGAGACAAGCCAATAGAAACAGTCAAACCACAACCAACCTGGGGATGGAAACTGTGACTCTGGAGTAATTAAGAAGCTAACAACTCGGTAGGTAATAACTCAGAAATAATTTCATGCTGAGGAGTTTAGTTTTTGTGTGCAAAGGAGGTAAGTCCATTTTTGGAGGAGAAACAGATTTGTGTTTCTCTCTCCAAGAACATGAAAATCACGAGTACTTTTACAAGGTCTCTATGAATAGCCCCAGTTGACTGAATATGTCGTAAAAAAAATGCCCATGGCAAGGGAGAAGTCTGTCTGACTTGGAAGAGAAGGCAAAGGTCAATAGGACAATTCTTCCCCAACAGAAGATACAATTTCCCCCTAAGCCTTAGTTGTTTTAGGGCAGAGGGATTTTATGTCTCAAAACAAGTAAGGCTGTTCCTCCAACAAGGCAGCACCTTCTGATGAACAATTGCACAGAAGATGTAATTCTGCAGTTGTAAAACCTAGGATAGTTCTCATTCTTCAGGAAGTGCCCTTGGTCAAGTCATTTCTGTTTTCATTAACTGAAGGTCGGTTCTAAGGATTTAGTTTTATGAATGGTGGAGTTTCGCTTTTACATACAGAGGACATTAAATATGTTAGCCATTCAGATTAACTGATGAATTTCACTCCTCTCAGGGTATTATTTCCAACCAGTTGGTTCTTTTCAATGCAGGGTTTCAGGTTTTGATTACCAATGGAAAAGATTCTTGAAGGGATTTAGAGCAATACGATCAACTAAATTCCAAGAAGTCCCATGTTCAGACTCAATTTCTTGGTGTCAGTCCTCTGGCTGCTACCTTTTTCCTGACCTTTCTCCAAATTATGTTCTCCTCCATTCTTCACATTGCTTAGAGATGTTCTCAAACCTAGGAGATTTCTGGGGCCAATGCTCTGAAACAGGAGCCAGGACAGTTTTTTTAAAATCCCCAGATCCTGTCAGAGATATATGCAAACACCACAATATTCAATGTATGTTTAATTATGTTTAATATATGGTCCAGTATATTAAAACTCAGAGAACAAATGGTGCTGACAAGGCAGACATTCCTTTCAGTGGAGAATCTCCTTCCATAAAATCAAGACCTTGTCGTTATGATAGGGTGGAGACAATACGAAATGTAGGTGTATGATTAAGATATGTCACATGCCACAAGGATCTGTTCCTGAAACTGATACTAAACCAAATTAACTCCTGCTACTTTTCTTTTCTTATATATCTTTAATTTCACATGCATTCCTCTAAAGCTTCCACCTAAGGATGTGACTGGCTCTTCAATATGTGGGGAACACTTATCATCCATGATGATAAACTTTTATTCCTGTACTAAGACCAAAATGTTAGCGAAACCCCGATTGTCAATACACTGATGCTGGATAGGAATATGGCTCACCTTCCCTATATGTTAGAAGCTATTTTCTGGGATAAGAATTTCTGTACTATGCGAGGATCTGCCACAAACACTCTTATCCATCCCCAAGCCCAATTTGCCCTTCTGTTTCATGTTTAAGCTGCAAAATCATAAAAGAAGGCTGGTGATAAGCTTTCCAAAATGAACAATAGAATCCCCTAGAACAGATTTAAAATGTTGCTTATCAAAGAGATCATTACCTTCAAAGACAAGGTTCATTGCAAAGAGCCTTCAATTAATAAATCCAATCGGAAATTTCAGGTCCTTCCTTCCATCCTTCCTTCCTTCCCTCTTTTCCTCTTTTTCCCTCGCTTCCTCTCTTCCTTTCTCTCTTCCTTCCTTTTTCTATTTGCAGTTAGGAAGTTTCCTGTTTTATATTCGGTGACAACTATTTTTCAGGTTCCGAAACTAGAGGAGGTACCATATTTGGCTCTTCTGAAATACATTTAATTATGACCTCAATAATAATCCTCTGTCTTTTCAGAAAACAAACCACTTCCAATACCTCCTATAGTTTAAGTGAAAGCAATGGTTATTTTTCCTGACAAAGATATCTACAGACAGAGAGCCAGCTCTCTCTGCAAGACCTTTCCTAAGAAAATCCTGGTGTTGCAGCAATACCAAGCTTTGTGGTATGCATACAACTTCTACCTAAATTATTACAAGTTTCCCAGTTCTTTTGATGAAGAAACTAGCTCCCATTTCAGATGACTCTTGTCAATGTAAACTTAGACATCGTATCCCCCACAGTATCTTTTTCAGGAATCAGAAGCCAAAAGTGAGCAGGGAAGGTGGAATATACTCCAGCGGCCTGGCCTAGGATAATGACGGACCACTACAATAATGGTGCTACAAACATTACCAGTGGAGCAAAAAGGAGATCGTGCAGGCCACCAAATAAAGTATTAGCTTATAACACCAGGACAAATATCTGCAAAGGAGCACAAGGAATGAATTCCTTCTTGTTATGGTCAATGCTTTGTCTAGAGCTCTGCCAACATCTCTACAAGATGAGTAGGGACCTGTGCATCTGTCTATTTTTCCTGCCTTGCTCACTCTCCCTAGGTTTAATCTGAAATAGGAAACAATCTCTGCTCAAGGGAATCCATGGGCCAAATGCAGTGTTATTTGAAGATCAGGGAAGGGGCATTACAGGGCTGCTTTGGATCTCCATGTGGCTCATCATCCTTTCATGAGGAGTTAACACTTGGAGACCTTCCTGGTTCTTGGGATTTACTCAACACATGCTACTCACTCCTGCAGCGAGCCTGCAAAAAGCCAGGAAATACATGAATTCCTCAGACTCAGGAAACAAGAGTGAAATCAGAAATCTCTCCTAGGTCACCTCGTTGACGTCACTGATTCTTTCTACTGTTTGCTCACCCCATCAATAGTAGGCACTTTCATTTACAGTGATATTCTGAGTGACTCTTGACTGGGTTCTGATGATTGGACTAGGAGGAATATGAGGTTCTGCCCTTAGAAGGGGCACAGCTTGGTGTTGATACACACTAATGTCATGTGACAGCCATGGGGGAGGGTGAGGAGCCCTGCTCCATGCCTCCTTCCCCACCATGTCCCCCAGCAACTTGTCACAGCCGCATCTCACAGTTACAATGCGGGACAGTATCTACAGCACAATGAGTCTATGTACACATGGACCATTCCCTTGGCATGCTTTAGAGAGAGACACACACACGCTCACACACATGTACACCCACGTGAGAGCGAGAGACTTGAGCACGCGCGCACAGTGGAGAAAATTAAAATGGTACTTCCTAGCATTTGCGGCATGACTAGTGCTGGAGGGTGTAGTAGGGGGTGAAGAGAAGCAGCAGCCAGGGGGGAAGACGGGTGAAAGGGAGTCTCTGAGTTGGATGTGGGGGAGATAGAACACACTGGAAGGGCAAGAGATGGTCTTAACAGTTGGAAAGATAGTGGAGGCAGGAAAGCCAGGTAAAAGGCTCAACACGGGATTCCAGCGTGAATTCCACTGATAGTCTGACATGGCTATGAGTCAGCTCAAATGAAATGAACAAAATAAAAAGTTGATGGAAATATAAACACCAAAGGCAAGACCTTATTTTTTTCTTTCCCCACAGATGAAAAAGAATGAAGGAAGGATAAAGTGTGTGTGGGGGGTTAATATCCATCTGATACTTCTTCACTGGTCTTATTTTTACAACATCCGGGTGTTCTTAGCATGATGTAGTCTTTATATAGTATACATTTGCTTCGCTATACATGTATCCTTGCAGAACTTTTCCCACCCTGACTTATATAGTTTAGTTTTTATTGATGGACTTTAAAATGGTTTTAAGTGTATTTTCTTCTTTGTTTTCTTATTTCCCCCTTCATTTAAAAACACACAAAGTTGTAAAATAAACAGTCTCCCCCCATCTTGCTCTCTCTCTCTCTCTCTGTATCCTGTGTGACGCATTTTTGTGTGTTTTTTTAAATTATTTTTAAATTTTTATTCTATTAACATTTGCTGAGAAGGCAGAGCAGAGACGCTGCCAGCAGCCACAGTGGTACGGCCAGACTGATGGATCCGTTTATTCCTCTCACCGACCCAGGCCCTGCAAGGCAAAAGAGACAGAAAAGAGAATAATTACATCCAGACTCCCTCTACGTCACAGGTGACAGCTCACAGGATTGGAGGTGAGAATGTGCCACGTACCAGCACCTTGAGGTCAGTGCGCTATGTACAGCCCAAGAAGGGCTCCCCATCTTTCCTAAATCCTTCTCCTTGAGTGGTAAGTATCTCAGGGGGTATCAGTGGTTGAACACTTCTGAATAGGAAATGCTCTTGCTGGGGAAAGCTATCACTCATGTGTCACCTGCTGGTGCACCGGAGTCCTCTTCACCCAACCTCCTTTCGCACTCTCTGCTCTGAATGGCACTGTGACGCCGGCCCCCGTTAAGGTGCCAAACATCGGTGAGGGTCCTTCAGCCCCAAGACATGGGCTCTTCCAGCTGATTCATTCCAGTATCTCCATCAATAAAACATGGGACCAATCTGAACCTCTCATTCCTCAGGGGGAAGTGGTAATTATTTATTTGTTAATGGGAAGGGGAATTGTTTCCAAGGAACACTATGGCTGAATGCACCGTAGCCGTGAGGTAGGAAAATAAGCCCACTCCTTGTAGAGTCTTAAGAGACAGCAGGGGATCATCTGATCCAAACTCTTCATGTGACCCTTTAAGGATCAAAAGCCAAGGCAGCAGGACCAACAACAAAGACAACCAAACCTAGAGAGTTTAAGGGGCAGGTCCAAACCAGAAGCAGAACTCAGACTTAAACCTGCCCAGAATTCACCCTGGAGTGGCAGCCTCTGTGTTTCCCACCGCCACCTCAGTTTTCCCAAAGCAGACACGATTTGGGGTGTGTGGGTGTGGATCTAAGGGGGAGACTCGAATGGGGAGGAAAGCGGAGAAGGCACTTGTGTGTTGACAGAAAGGAGATAATTGGGGCAGAAAATGTAGGCCCCAAGAGCTTGTCTCCTCTGCTTTTTTTGCTCTATTTTCTCCTTCTGTAAACTTCTGTTCATATAGATCTATTACAAGAAGAAAATGTTTGTGTTTTTCACAACAAAGATTTTTAGATTTAAAACTGAACGCTTAGACAATGATGCTCAAAAAAGAAATAAATGTGACTAATTAAGGGTCACTTCGCAGTTTTGCACATATATGCAGATCAATGTGTGAATTAATCTGCTAGTGTGTGTGTGTGTGTGTGTGTGTACACGTGCATGAGTGATTAAACCTACGATGGTCCTCTGACAGGCGAATGTTTCCAAAAGTGTCTACAAACATATCAGATCAAAGGTCAAATAACAGGGAAAATGCTGAATTCAAGAATGTCCTCCTAATCTGTGTTTTATGTAAATAATGGCAACAATAACTAAATAAAACCAATACTTACACAGCACTTACTATAAGGTACTGTTACAGATAATTTACGCATGTAAGCATATGATTTACGCATGTAAGACATGCTATGAGACAGGTATTATAATGAACCCTTTTTTACACTGAGCTAGTAAGAGGCATTGCACACACTTACACAGCTAGTGCACAGAGGAGCTGGGGTTTTGACCCAGGCAGCTGGTTCCAGTCTTTGCCTGTCACCACTACACAGTGAAGTTACACAGTGAAGGAGTTAATGTGTAACAAGTTACACATGTTCAGCAAATGAATTTGGGGTGTTTTTAAAACAAGAGCCATAACAAACAAAACACAACGTGGAGGCATCCATTACCTTTGAAAACAATTTTCAATAGAATATGTTTTACTAGAATGTCTCCTTGAGAATATTAAAAATATTACTTGCTCTAAAAATATGAATATATACAAACTTTGAACAGTATAGTTATGGTAAAAAATGAGCTTTATTATCTGGAAAGCTACGGAGATATAGAGTAAACAATTCGAATATCCAATCGGCCAATTCTTTAAGTTTCTGAATGGCTACAGGATTGTATTAATAAAGGAAACTTCTGCTGCCTTCGGGTTCATGCTTTTTGTGAAGAATTTAGGTTCAAGAAGATCATGTATCCTGCGTAAAGCACCTATGGGAACTGGTGACCAAGCAATAGTATACAGGTGTTCAAAGTCTCAGCTCCACGCCTTTCGTAGCCCACCCTCCACACCCTTCACCACCATCCTTTTTGGCCTTTGGGGCGTTTAAGTTCCATCAGTGGCAACTCCCCAGGGCTTCTGGCCGATGGTAATACATTTCCCTATCATTTTAATTCCTCTAAATGCTTTACATGGCACTCATTTAGATTAGTGGGTCAGAACAGCTTCCAAAACAGAAAAAAGACTACACACACACAGGACCAAGCAAAAAAGTGTGAAATAGAAGGGTTTTACAAAGAGTCTAATTTTGCCTATATCCTTAATCTCATTTTTTAGTGCTGGGATAGGTTAGATTATCTCTCAGACATCTTGGAGTTGAGTGGTACCTGGGGAAGTCTAAAAGTCTAAAAACCCTAGTCTTTTATGTGAAGGACAATAAATATTTGAGAAAGCAGAAATTCCGTCATTGAAAAATACCATATATATATATGTGTGTGTATATATACATACACATATTCACATTTAACATTTTTGCTAATGTATGTGCACACATATATTTGCAGATACAAAGAGAAGTAGATATATGTATGCATACTCATATATATGATATATGCATTGACATACCATACACACATATTATTGGTCTTTTAATAGACATAATTGAGAATTAACTGTTACTTTCACATGCTGGTCTATGATATGTACAGGGAATCCCAGTACTGTGCTAATAATCTTAATTTTATCCTTAGTAGAACTATTATTATATATTTGAAATGCATCTCATAGATCTGTTAAGAGTATCTTCACTTCTATCAATTATTATTTATTAAGTGCTCTCATATAGCTATTTGATGTGCTTATATGACTTGCTCTTTTCATAATTGGTTTTGAGAGTAAATAAATAGCTTGAAAAAATGCAAGGATAAATGAATGATAGTTGGAGAATCATCACAAGTGTGTATGCAATTATAGATATATATGACTGCATAGGAGACTACTTCAGTTAATGGCTATTTCAGGGAAGAATAATCAGCAAAATCATTAATTACGTTTTAGCTCATAGTTATGAAATTTCTGCTTATTTGTGGAAATGCAAATGATAAATCTTATTTCCCACACCAGATGGCCAGGCTCAGCAAGTGCTTTTATATACTGACAGATATAATGAAAGCAAGAGTCTGTAAACATAAATTAGCCTTAAGAATAGATAGGCAAATAGAACCACAATTCATACAACAGACAAAAATCATATCATATTTAGCCATATTCTATATGTGTTTATGTGTGTGTGTGCACACTTACATGTGTGGTATCTAGTAAACATTCAATAAATGGTAGTATCATCATCACTGCTATTAACTACAGAAGGCTGGATTATAGAAAGACATGAAATACTTCTGAATCAGAGGCAATGCCTTTGTGAATTGGGTCAAGGCATTTAAAGTTTGACCCGAAGGGGCAAAATTCAGCTGTAGCAAGATTGAGAATTTTGAGTCAACACACCAGGTCAAGGTTCTCAACCTCAGGACAGGATGACAAGTGAGGTTCTGTATCAAGGGGAATGCTGGACTGCACTTTGCTACCACAATGCTTTTACAAGGGAATCTGTGATTACGGACAAGGTTTTTGATAAAGCATCCTGAAATTGCGGGATATGAGAATTTTCAGCAAGTCTCTACACAAATTCGATGCAGGATGCTCGAATTGGTTGTCTTTCAGTAAAATCTCAAAGAAAGTGTAAGGTGATTTTCCAACACCTGCTTTAGAGAGCATGCACTTGGAGACACTTTGTGACTCATTCAAATCTAGCCAATGCACTTCTGTTGCTTCTCCTGAGTACTTAGGGCTTTTTACCTGGATTTTTGACTAGATTTTTTCATAATAATCTTTCTTAAACAACAACAACAACAACACAACATTTGTCACGGCTTCAGCGATCGTCAGGCATTCCTTTCAGCTTGTAAGGAATCAAGGCCAATAATAATTTTATTTTTGTAGTTAGTTGAGCCACACAAGAGAAGAAGAAAGACCGATGAGTTTAAGTTTGAATTCTTCTTACAATTATTAAGGGCTGACAGAGTGAGTGAAAATAAAACAAAAAATCAAATACAAAATAATTGCTAAGCAAAGAAGAAAAACAATCTCCTAAAATCTCTCTTAGAATACCTAGATGTGCCCGCTGAAGTGCTTCCCCGTCCTGGGAAGCCATGTTTAAAGGGAAGTCTGATAAGGTTGACTTTGGCGCCACCTGCTCTCTGTGTTCAGCTAGTACAGCTTCCTCTGGCGAGAAGGAATTGGGGATTAAAGTCTATATTCTCCAGGCTGGAGCACAGACGAGGGAATATATTGATATTTAATTTAAGCAATGTGTCTAGAGTTAAATTTGGGCTCCTCCTACATAATGCTTTTTTTTTTTTATTGGCAAGGCTGAATTGCACTCCCCCTCCATTATTTATTTATTTATTTATTTTAAAATTAACATATAATGTATTAAGTCCCCAGGGGTACAGGTCTGTGAATCGTCAGGCTTACATACTTCATAGCACTCACCCTAACACATAACCTCCCCAATGTTCACAAACCAACTCCTACATAATTCTTTATTTATTATCTCTCCTCTGTATAAAGTAAGTCTTGGATAAGCCTAATTATTCTCACGGTAAAGTCCATCACATCTTCCCCATCAAAGCAACATTAAATATTTTGGCATACAAAATTTTGAAATTTTAGGTCAATACATAGAATTCCTTTGGGTGACACTAGGAATTTATCTTGGTGGTCTTTGAAATAAAACCCTATGCCCTATTTCTCCAAAACCCTAAGGTATCATATGTTCCACTAATACTAGCCACTTAAAATTCACATGTAATTGATACTCATGGCATTGGGGAAAGGAGGGATGAAAGAGACACGAGTTTATACCTTCTTGCCCCAAATGATCTTGGTTCAATGTATGTATTTCTGATGGCTTCATCTCTGCAACCCTCTGTGAAGACTTCCTAGAGTGGGCCATAAACAAGGCGCTGACCCTTTCCAGGGAGTAAGCAACAAAGTGTCCAAATTTCTGTGGCTGCTGGTCACTGGTAGGGTGTAAGTCCCACAAGAAAAGTTTTCACAATTGAGAATGACCTTGGTTGTCTCATCCCCTTTGAGGCCAACAGAAGAAAACATCTTCATATAAGACCAATCCAAGTGAGTGGCCATGAGGACTTAAGGAGGCTGCTGTCTGGCCATGAAGGTTCCTCTGTAGCTTTAGTCTGGGGACAGACACTGTTAAGGATTTCTGCTGGACTTGTAAAGAGGGCACTTCAGAATTGGTAATTGTTTGCAGCGAAGGTTCCAGTTCATGAAGCTTTCACCTGATTGCATTGTCTTTGTAAGGAGATGTGGGTGATTACTGGGTCACACAAGGCTGATGGAGGCATGTGGTGCTATTTCTGGGAGACCCCAGCGGCTGGGTGTACCATAAAAAGGGGAGGTTATAGGAAGACCTGGGAGAACACTGAGACAGGGAGAATATTAACTGTTCAAGTGTTTCATTTTAGGAGATGCTACTCTTACTCCTTTTAGCAATATATCTACTTTAATAGCCAACTAAGAACATCAAGTAGGCTTTCTGTCTCTGATGAGAGCCTGGTCACTGGGCAGCAAACACTGTCAAAAGTGCAGCTCCGCAAGAATTAACCATGGCCGCTTGGGATATGGAAAGTGGGAGGGAGGAATAACTTGTTCAGTTCCGGAGATTTAAAAATGAATAGCTGTCAAAAATGATATAGAGTCATGGGTTGGATCAGGGCTTTTTGTGACTGAGAAAGTTCACAGCCCGGGAAACATAGTGGCACATATGTTGTGGAAATTATTACCACAAATTATTGAGATGAAATAAACTCAAGTGTATAAGACTCTAATATATGGCTAAGAAATCTTAATTTTAACATACAGTAGGTAATCAGAAATAAGAACCATACCTTTTTGCTTGAAGTGCACGGTGGTGCCAATTTCTAAAAAAGAAACATTTAGCAAAAGAAAAAACAGATAAATTTTTTTTTATCAATTGAGAATACGCACAAAAGTAATCTGGTACTCTCCACTGAAAGGAGAATAGGACAAAAGGTGGAAAGAACATTCTAATAGGAACAAGTACTGGTAGAGAATGAAAGAAAGGCACACGGAGAGAGATTGTTTTGTTGGAACAAATGTTGTGCAGTTGGAGGTGGCAAAAATAATTTCCAACTACAAACACTTGATCTTATATGTTATGTGTATAGACAAGTACAAGGACACCGAGAATGCCATGTAGAAGTACACTTGACTGCAATTTAATGAAATGATGGAATGTGTCTGGCCTCCAACCCTCTCCTGCCATTTTTGCTCCTGGTTTACTCCACTCAAGCCAGGTGACCTTGCTTTTCTCCTAATACATTAAATCCTTTCCAGCTTTATAAGTGGTGCACCTGTTGCTTTATGTGCTTGCAATGTTTCTCCCTCAGATCTCTGCATGGCCCGCACAGTCCCTTCATTTAGATTTCTACTGCAAGGATACCAACCTAGGAAGGACTTCTCTCATCACCTTATCAAAGTGGTAGCATCACTTTTTCTTTCTTTTTTTTTAAAGATTTTATTTATTTATTTGAGAGACAGAGATCACAAGTAGGCAGAGAGGGAGAGAGGAGGAAGCAGGCTCCCTGCTGAGCAGAGAGCCCGATGTGGGGCTCGGTCCCAGGACCCTGAGATCATGACCTGAGCTGAAGGCAGAGGCTTAACCCACTGAGCCACCCCAGGCACACCCCCCAGGTCACTTTCTATTCCTTTACCCTGATTTATTAATAGTCTTAGCATTTATCACTACATGTATCATTTTATGAATTTACTTATTTGCTTGGTTAAAGTTTATCTCCTCCATTAATATATATGTTCCATGAGGGCAGCAAAGGTGTCTGTCTGCTCAACCATTGTATTCTTGTGCCTGGATTAGAGTCTGACATGCAGTATGTGTTCAGTAAATACTTGTTAAATGTATAAATCTCAGGGTTGGAAGAACTCATACTGGTCAAATACCTGAATTCCCTTTTGAGTGACTTTATCAACTAAACAACAATACTGTTATATCTTTAGAAGTAAATGTGGAAACTTTCCATAGGATACCACTTTGACTTTCAGGACTAAGTGGATGGTTAGTTAGATATAGGAACCCAAACCATGGCTGTGGGATATGGATTGCCTTTTCCGTGATCAGGACATGACTTCGCACCCCCTAGTAACACACTTTTACTCAGGAAGTAAAGTAAAATTTTCAGAGTACTGAACTCTGTAGCTAAAGAGAGCTTTTTGAATTGGATATCTGGTTACCTCATTTTCCAGACTGAAACTTGTCCAATGCTTTCTTGTGTCTTCCAGGATAAGGACCCAGATCCTATTACCTCATCTCTCCAGCCTCATCAGTGTGTATCATCTCTGCATCCCAGCCCACAAAATTTCCTTCATTCTCCTTGGGATCATGTTTTTTGTGGTTGTTGTAGGGCCGATGGCCCAATGTTATCATTACTAGTAACCCCACTCCTCCTTCAGAAAGTCAGGGAAGACTTTCTCAGTCTCCTTAGTAAAATGAAGTCCCTTTATTATAAGCTCTGCTCTCTTTCATGACACTCATCTCAGTTTTAATTTTAAGTTCCTTTGTCTGAGGTTTTGATTAATGTTTGTCTTCGCTACTGGACTATGAGTTCCAAGGAAGCAAGTGCTGTCTCTACTCCTGTTCTGCCTTGTAGTACAGCCAATGCACAAAGGCACTCTGAATGCACAATGGGACAGAGAAGATTTAGAATCTCTGAAATATGAGAAAAATAAATACAGGCCACGCATCCTCCCAACAGAGCCTGAGACGGTTAAAACAACAGAGAGCCTGCGTAGCTTACTTATAATCTGATGCAGCACGAAGGGCTCAGACCTTCAGAATCAGGTCTGCAAAATTTCTGAGGTTCGGTGCAGTCTATTTCCTTCACAGATTTTCCATTTGTCTCTCCAAAGGAGGTCACAAGAAGAAGCCCTCCAATAGCGTGCCATTTTCTGCTATTCTTATGATGGCTATAAGAGGGCACAATTCTCCTAGAGTCTGACGTTTGAAAATGTTTGGTGACAATTCAGCAGCCAGGCTGCTTCTAACAGCGAGCTGTAGGTACAAGTCAGGACAGTCTGCCTAAACTAGTCCAGTGTGGGATGGGGGGATCCCAGTGTGAATGCTCTTTTGTACGATGCTTGCTGGTGGTCCTCTAGAGGCACTTCTGAAGATGCTCAAAGCCACCGGCACCTGTCCGTCTGTCTTTGAAGAGTTAGTCTGTTCTTTGCACAAGTACTGAAGTCTTCTGTGTGGAAGCCCATACAGAAGGATGCAGTGATAATTCTGCTTCTCTCCTAGCAGAAGCCAGAAACCAATGTCATTCTTACCCCAGAAGGGAAGCCAGATTCCATCAGGATATAAAACACTGTTTTGTTTATCAAACAACTCTACCTATTGACTATGCTGATCATGTGACTACTGATGTTTCAATTGTATATTAAACACACAGCTACTTTCATGATACCGACTCTGACTACTTTTCTTTGAAATAAATATGTTGCCTTAAAAATTGTTGAAAAGGCACTGTAGAGAATGTACTTAGCTTAGCATGATCAGTTACCCAGGGTCACACAGAGTAAAGCTGAGACTGAAATTTAGGGCTCTCACTTCTCCAACTAGAACGCTGTCCACTATCCTACAATGCCCCTCTGGTGTTTTTATTAAAGCAAGGCTAGGTAACTATAGCCTGTATAACTCCAGGGTTCTCAATGGGATATTACAATGATTCAGTATCAGCTGGGGACAGTTTGACTCTACTCTTGTGCAAAAGGCAACTGACCTTCTTTCTTTGGTCAAGCCTTTCAATTTATCGTTCTTTGGAATTTGTAAGGAGGCTACCAGGTCATGGAATGATTGCTTTTTCACCCGAAAAGGCTTAGATCCCTAATGGGACCATCTTCATGTCAAGAATACTTGGTTTGCCTTGCTCCATCCCTGATCCACAGGTCTCATGGGAATAATTCCAAGCAAGTGTTCAGGAACCTGTGCAGGCAGGAAGACCTGCTTAAGCTAGAAAATACCACTTAACTTCTCTTTGCCTCAGCTTCATTATCTGTGAAATACATGTAATCAACACACTCCTGATAAATTTGTGGTACTGGTTAGATAAACTAATTATCATTACATCAGTACTTCGAATGCTGCTAGATACACAGTAAGTGCTCAATGCACGAGTCATTATCATCAGATTTGGGTTAAAATCCCCTCTACAGAGGACTTTCAGTGAAAGTTTGGTGGAAAAGAAAAAAATATATCTTAACACATAAGCTATGGAAGTGCGATCCAAAGAATAATAATAATGAAAAAAAAATCTACTGTAGCACTAAGGATGAATGAAACATTAAGAGATGCTAGCACACCCAAATGATAGGGAAGCCGACTGACCAGGTAAAGGGGAAAACCAGCAATAAGCCTGGGTTAACCAGTCAGTGATGCAGGCTTGGATTAAGAGTCTACATGTCTAAATATTTCTCTTAGAGAATAGAAACTCCCCTACTAATGAATTTAAAAAAGTTCATTAAAAGAAGGATTTTAAAACATTGCCCAAATATTATATTCTATGAAAAAAATAGCACAAGAACCAGATAAAAAAATATGCATACCGGGACGCCTGGGTGGCTCAGTTGGTTAAGCAGCTGCCTTCGGCTCAGATCATGATCCCAGCGTCCTGGGATAGGGTCCCACATCGGGCTCCTGGGAGCCTGCTTCTCCCTCTGCCTCTGCCTGCCACTCTGTCTGCCTGTGCTCGCTCCCCCCACCCCCGATAAATAAGTAAAATCTTTAAAAAAAAAAAAATATGCATACCTTTAAAAGCAAACGAGGTTACGAGTCAGATTTTAGGTGCCCTCCCTATTGCAATAAATAAACCGGTTTGGGAAATACTAATGTTTTTTTTTTTTTTTTTTTTTTTTTTTTTCTTCAGGTTAGTTAACATACAGTGCAGCCCTGGGGTTTCAGGAGCAGAACCATGGATTCATCACCTACCTATGTACCACACCCAGTGCTCATCCTAACTGGTGTGTGCTTTAATACCCATCACCTATCTAGCCCATCCCCCACGCCCCTCTCCTCTACCAACTCTCTGTTCTCTACAATTAAGATTCTCTTACGGTTTGCTCCCTCTCTGTTTTTATCTTATTTTATTTTTCCTTCCCTTCTCCTATGTTCATCAATTTTGTTTCTTAATGTCCACATATGAGTGAAATCATGATCGTCGTCCTTCTCTGACTGACTACACTTAGCATAATACGCTCTAGTTCATCCATGTCGTTGAAAATGGCAAGATTTCATTCTCTTTGATTGAAACACTGATTAGTGATCGTTAGACTTGGAATTTCATTTATCTTTAGGGAAACAAAACAGAGTGCTTATTTTGTACTATTATTTTTTATTCCTCCTCTTCTGTTGGAATAGACCATTCTGTTTGGAGAAGCAAAACCCTGAATGTTTTGAGCCTGGCTGGCATTTTGAAAACTTGGTTGTGTGCTGCCATCTTGTGGTAATACAAAGACATGTTTCTATGTGCTGTCTAAAGGAATTGCCTTTGTCCACCAGGTGGCAATAGTGGGGAAAATAAAAACTTTTTTTTCCAGTCCCAGCCAGCAAGAAATGTTACATTTCCAAAAGGAGTCTTTCCTATTCTGACAGAAAAGAAAAAAAAAATTGTTGTCCTTAAAAAACTGAGAATTATTCTTCCTTTTGTAGTGCTAAGGTGATACCAAATTCTGGAGTAAAACTGACTTGCCAAGGATATGATTTCTATAGGGATCTCCTGGAAACACTCATTAGAATACACTTGAAACCTATTATTTTTATACGTCTTAGGTATAAAAGTATAAAAAACATATGCTTAAGCAAATACATTTAACAAGTAAGCATGGCAGTATGGGTCCAAAGAATAAAAATAAATCTACCATAGCAGTGAATAAAACTTTGGGGGAGTTTAGTACAGAGAAAGTTCTCGAATTCTCTAGAAGCATTATTGCCATATGCTTAGACTTTGGTTTCTCCTGACGGAGTACAAAGAGGCAATGGGGGAGAGAATTTAATACCAGAAAGGGCAAGTGTTATGACACATTTATGCTAATCTGTCTTTGACTTTTAACTTTCAGATTCTATATATCCAGCCATGTCAGGCAAACCTGCAGCATTCAGCCTCTCAGTTGGCACAGAGCATGTCTTCCATCTTCACTAGTGTAGTCTCAGCTCACTATTTCTCTAGCACAGAGTAGGTGTCCCACATATTTGTGAAATGAATGCCCATGCACAGATGAGTGGATGAAGGAATGAACAAAAAGGCTGATGGAATCATTTAGTATCTCAACATCTATCCTAGCTAGGATTCTAGGTAGAGGAAGATTCTATTCTTCTTTTGGAAGCTCATGCCCTAGTGGAAAGGCAAAATTTTTGCTGGGAAATCAAACATTTGGAGAGTCAAATGGGTTGAAGAAGTCCTTTCATCAGTCCCCAAGTTTGGTCAGGTAGAAAATTTTCTGGGTGGTTGAGCTTCACTTAAGAATATGCTCTGCAGAGGGGTTGCCTGGGTGTCTCAGTTGGTTAAGTGTTTGACTCTTGATTTCAGCTCAGGTCATGATCTCAGGGTTGTGAGATTGAATCCTAAATTGGGTTCTGCACTGGGTGTAGGACATGCTTAAGAGTCTCTCCCTCTCCCTCTGCCCTATACCCCATCTCTCCCTCTCTAAAAAAAAAGAAAACATTTAAAAAAAAAAGGAATAAAAAAGAGAATATCCTCTCAACTAATTAAAACTAAAACCTTAGAAATAGAAACCCAAGCTTGTTTTATTGTTCAGAGACCAGAAGACTTCTTACCTCTCATCTTCCATGATGTGGTGTGATTCATTCTCTCTCTCTCTCTCTCTCTCTCTCTCTCTGCTCAAAAACTGAAGTGAGTGATATGAAAGTGAGAGAGATGTGTCCCTGGAAACTCTATAGGGTTTACAGTTTGGAAAATCTTTTATTGTCCGAGGGAATGTTCAAGTCTATATTTCTGAACAATTTTGTCATTTTGCCTTGTTTGAGTTCTATGTGGTAGAGGAGATGAGGGTCCAACAAGTCCATAAAAAGAAGCATTGATTCTCAGTACTCTGACTCTTGACTTTTCGCGTCTTATCTTAAAGTCCCTGCTTCTAAGTATTTACTCCCAGCCCTGGGGAGGATGTACAGAACTTTGGGGTTTATATCATTTGTGTGGTTTTTCTTGTTCCATGTTTACATGAACATGAATGAACCACGTTCTAATCTGCCACTGCCATCTGAACAAGGGAATACTCTGCCTTCCATTGCATATGGCACAACTCTTTGTATAAATCTGGTCATCGGATGTGCCTTAGGTTTTGAAAATGACATGTTAGTTTGAGGACTTAAGATGATTAATTGCACTGTTTCTCCCCCACTCCCCCGCTTCTGGGAGATCTAGTAGGACTGTATGTACAGAAGAGAGGGAAGGTCCAAATTCAATGGGAGTTTTTACCCTCCAGTTGCCTGGAACAAGTGAGAGAGGTACGGGGTAAAAATCCTTAAGAAACTTAATAAAGGAAATGAGGAAGATTCGACATGTTGCCTCTTCCTCCTTCACTGATGATGAAGACCTGAAACATAACATTTATAAGGTTCTTTAATGGGAATTTATGTTTTATGTGCTCTGACTTTATTTATTTATTTTTGTCACAGTTTTTAAAAACAAAACCCTTATTATTATAGTGGTTTAAAAGCAGGGCATTTATTAATTCAATTTTCAAAGCCTCTTTCAAGCTTAGAAAGTTATTAATTTCTTTCTCGCAGGTTTCTCCATTCAGAGGCTTTAGGCAATAGCAACGTCTACTTACAAGCATTATTATTATTGTTTTTTGACATAGAAAAAGATATGGCTGTGACTTCTGTTTAGGTTGTTAGAGTTTTTTATTTTCTCCACTTACTATATTCATGTTGTATGAACCCTAATTCCGAATACCTCTGGAAAAATGTTCTCTGAGAATCAGTAACCATTCTGGGTGTAGTTCACAGGGGAAAAGCCAAAGCAGAGAAATAGGTCTAAACCTTAACCTTAAGGCTATTCCTGCTTTGTTTAGTTTTAGTTTTAGTATTTATTTTTTTTATTGTTGCTGTTCGTTTGTTTTTTAAAAGTAAGCTCTATGCCCTGCATGGGTCTTGAGCTCAGGACCCTGAGATCAAGAGTCACATACTTTGTGGACAGAGCCAGTCAGGTGCCCTGATTTTTATTTTCTTAGTTAGTTCATAGGTGGACTATTATCTTAACTACTCAGAGAATTATTTCAAACTGGCTGGGGGAAACCAAGAAGTCTTAGTGTGTCATCAATATTTGAGAAAGGATGTTGGCTTCCTTTAGCTAACTTTAGGTCATGAAAGGAATCTTACACTTCCAAATACTTCTAGGGGCTTTTTTCCCTCTTAACAGTTGACCTAAAATGAACTTCACATGTTTGATGCTTTTTAGGAATGAGCTGGAGCCATGAATGATTTAGTCAAATATTTGTCACTCTGGGAATGTGGTGATAACTTCTTGTTGAATGAGAGAATAAGCCCAAACCAAAATTAATTCTGACATAATTTCTTATTGTGTAATGTGAATAAAATATTTGAAACTCACAGGGACACTTGGGTGGCTCAGTCGGTTATGCGTCTGCTTTCCCTTCAGCTCCTGATCCCAGGAATGACCCGTCCAGGGATCAAGTTCCACATTGGGCTCCCTGCTCAGAGCGAAGTCTGCTTTGCCCTCTGCCCCTTCTCCTGCTTGTGCTCTCTCTCAGATAAATAAATAAAGTCTTTTAAAAAATATTTGAGACTCACTGTTTATTCTCATGAATTTATGGACCAATCCCCTAGAAACCAAGTCTTCTACAGTAAAAGGCATCAGGAAAAAAAATGTTTTTAATGCTCATTTCATTCAAAAGAGACCAACTTATGAAGGGGGAAATATAAACACACCAATTTAGAGAGAGGATGTAGGCACTCCCACATCTGAAAGGAGGACCTCTCACTGGAAATCCTGGAAGGGACACAAGGGAAACCTCTGATAGGAAGAGTCTGGTTTGACTGGGATTGGGGAGAGCTGCGAGTGTGTCTGTCACTGTGGAGACAGCCCTGATCTGGGGCCAGAGGGCTGCTCCTGGGCCTGCCTGAGCTGTAAGCTTGGGCAAGTCACAGAAACACACCCATCCTCAGAAAGGGCAAAAAAAACATAAAGGCTTAGGTGTTTTAACTCAAGTATTTTAAGCTCAAACCTCCAGATGAAACATTTGTTTATGTTATCTCTGAGGAGAGAGATTATATACGATCTTTATTTTCTTCTCTATAGTTTCACATCTTTTCAAATTCTTCCATAATGAATAGAAAAGTATTTATAAAAACAAAACAATGCATTTTAAAAACACTCTAACTCTGGGGAAAAGAAAATAATATTTGGCTTTGGGCTGACATCCTTACAAGGAGGCTGAAACTTTTTTTCCTCGCTTTTTCAGTTGGCTGGTGTCATAGAGCAAAACCAAACAGAAGCTAAGATAGGTAAGGCCAAGGAACATAGTCTTAACAACAGGAACTGACAACGCAATAAAAAATGTATTATATGGGCTTATGAGGTCTTCAGACTACAGGCTTGATATAATTGCACTGTCGAGTAAGAGGGGGTGTGTGATGTGTCTTTAACGACTGTGGGATCTGCTCAGTGGTGATGTGAGTTGCTCCAGAAAGTGTAGATTTGCCGAGCACTCCCACCATAAAGAGAGGGCTCCAGTAAGTCTCTTACAGAAAGTCAGCTTTCTCAAATCCTACGTGTTTCTTATTTAGCCTGAGAAATTTAATTTTTAATAATTAATGAATCAAAATGTTAGAGAATGCCCAAGGGTCTAACTTTAATAAAGGGGTTTCCCTGGGCCACTCCACCTTAAAATACATACAAGATTAGAAAAACTTAAAAAAAAAATTAGAAAAACTCCAGAAGTAAATTTATTTAAATCAGCTGTCCGTAAGTTGTGTTTTTTGTTTTTTGTTTTTTTTTGTTTAAGGATTTATTTATTTATTTGACACAGAGAGAGTACAAGCAGGGGGAGTGGCAGGGAGAGAAGCAGGCTCCCCGCCGAGCAGGAAGCCCTGCTCTGTCCCAGGACACTGGGATCGTGACCTGAGCTAAAGGCAAATGCCCATGGAGCCACACAGGCGTCCCAGTCAGTAAGATAATAGGGTCAGACATGCAGTTTCTGTCTTTTGAGAGAAAGACGTGTATCTAGAATGTGACCTTTGCATCTGTAGGTACAATTCTGGCCTTTTGCCCTTGTGGAATTAAAGACCACTCTTCTCATTTAATAAAGAACTACTTCCCAGTCCCAAATCTACTTAGTTGTTGGTACAAAGTAGATTATATTTTCCGTGTTTAAAAACATACATTTTATGTATATTTTAAAGCCTTTTGTGCCTCCCTTTATTTGACTTGCTAAAAAAGGATTAAAAGCACAGGTCTGGGTAAGTCTCTAGAGATTTTCCTTCTTTCTGGTTTTCTTCCTCTCTTTTCATTTCCCAGCCCTGAATTGTGAATTGCAGATCTGTTTTAGAATACATTTTAGATTTAAATTCTAAGGAATTCAAGACTGTCTTTAATCCATGTAAGGTGTGTTTTCATTTTGTATGTTTCAAAATTAAAAAAAAAAAAAATGTTCAGCTACCATAAAACAAGATGACAGGCCTCCAGAATTTGAATGCAGAGATAACGAATTTGTGAGATTTCCTACAGCTTTTAAGGCTCTTGGAAATTAGAAGATACGGGATTACAAATGGTGGTGTGCTCTGTGTTACCCTTGCATCTATGTCTCTGGCACTAACCCCCACAGCCCAGAACTTGGTAAAGGCGGTTCTGCTTTGGACCTTTCCCAAGTGACTTTGTTACTCAGCATGCCAGGAAGCCTCAGGGATTCATACTCCCGCCGTGTCACTGACTCCAACTACAGCATCGCCACCAGCTTCTGGAGCAGCTCCTTGAAAATACTGACGGGTCCTTGCAACCCGACCATTCCCACAACTAAAATTAAAATTTACCATCCAACCTCCCTGATGAGCGACTGAAAGTTTTCTCTGGGTGTTCGTCCAGAAAATAGGCTCTCAGCATTTTTTTTCCAGAAAATTCACCCAAGATAGTGCTACCTACACCCAGTATGCAGTATCACTACATGTCTGTACAATGAAGCCAGCAGATGCTTTCTTGTCCTAAGAGAGTAACAGAGAGGTGGGAATGTAAATTCCCTTACTTTTTTTTTTTTTTTTAAGATTTTATTAATTTATTTGACAGAGAGATGTATACAGAGAGAGCACAAGTAGGCAGAGGGGCAGGCAGAGGAAAAGGGAGAAGCAGGCTTTCCACTGAGTAGGGAGCTGGATACGGGCCTCGATCCTAGGACCCTGGGATCATGACCTGAGCCAAAGGCAGCCACTGAACTGACTGAGCCACCCACGCACCCCAGATTCCCTTACTTTTAACCCCCACTGTTTTATCACATTTCTTTTCTTTTTAAAACAGGCCAGATGCAAAATAGGATAAGTAAGAAACTATTTGAGAAAGAGTGTGTTTTTTCAGATTTTGAAAGTTAATTAGGCTTAATTAAATTAATTCAGCTCTCTCTGAATTCTAGACTTTGGTATAGACTGGAATGTTTGCTCCTCTCTTTTCTCCTTTCTGCCTTTTAAACGTCCCTTTCACCTGGAAGCCTTCCCTGATTGCTCTGGGCTAGCTAAGCTGTCTCTGTCCTGTGCTCCCTGAATACTCCACAGGTACCCTAAACTTAGCAAACCTTTTTCATGCCTGCTTCACATAGAAAGTACGAGGGTAGTTGTGTTTCTGAGTGGATGAATGGGGTGACTGACATACTGTGCATTGTCAGGTAAGCTGGGCCAGAAATGAACCTGCACTGCCCGTTGAGAATGAAGTCTCTTTCTTGTGTTCCTAATGGTTAGAAATCTCGAGAACAAGAAAACGTGGACTCTAAAAGAAACTCGACAAAGCAAAAGCAAGTGGAGAGTACATGTAAATGCAGAACAAGAAGTCACACTATTAACGGAACTGACTTAGCAGGGTTGGTTCTCGAAGGGAAGACCGACTTCCAGTGACTGAGACCGCTCTTTTTCAGCATTGCAACAACGAGCAGCTTTCAGTGACGAACTTACCTGTGTCCTGGAACTCCAGGGAGGAAAATAGAACAAACCTCCCACGTTACTCCTCTCTAACTTGCAATTCAACATACAAAGATACCGTCTGATTTCTTCCTTCCTTCCTTCCCTCCTTTTGATTTCTTTCTTCCTGCCTTCCTTCTTCTCTTTCTTCCCTCTCTCTCTCCCCTTCCTGCCTCCCCCCTTCCCTTTCTCCCTCTCTCCCTCCCTTCCTCCACCCCCCTTTCTTTTTCTTTCTTTCTCCCTTTCTTTCTAGAGGTGTTTCTGTTTTCCGAACCTTCCCTGCTCCCAAGTCATACAAACTCTACATGTATAATCGAGAAAACATTTTAGAATGGTCAAGCAACTTTCCAACATAGAACATGGCTGGGAATGCTTGTGCTTTGTGGGCTAAGGCGGATGGCATGGTACACAGAATGGGCAATCAGCCAAGACGTAACCCTTTCCTTTTACTATTTTTTTTTTTTTTAAATCCTACTGTGGCCCTGAACAATGTCTCTTAGGCTGTTAAAAAAGTCATCCCGAAACTGCAATTGCAAGGTGAGTGGTTCATTTAGAGCCATTGTTACAAGCATGGGACGGTTAGAGTAGAACCGACTGACAGCTATGATTTATAGTGAAGATACTTTGTTAGTGGTGTTGTCTAGGGGTTAAAACACACATATGTGTGACAGAAATGGGGCAAGTGTTTTCTTCTACAATCAGCATAGTAATAAGCAGAACAGTATAGTCAACTATGGTGATGCTTGGCTCCCCAGGGTCCTATTAGGAAGCACGATGAATGACTTGTGAAGTCTCTCCCCCCACTGACTTGTGGTGGATATAAGCTGACAATTCTCAGTGGAGTCCTAGTGAGTGGTCTGCCTACTCCCATCATACATCTGGGTACATATGAACACCTTAAATTGGAATTCCAAACTCATTATGTCGTGCTGTGTTCCTCCTTGGCAGGTGTGTTTCTTCACAGCAGTATACAAGGGGAGATGTAAGGTGGGGCCCCGTAAGCCCATCTCCGCCTCCCCCCGACGGAGGTGCTGTTTCATTTAAGACCTACAAATGACTTGTGATGATGAAAGACCACTGTGAGGACAGAGTGACTGTGTAAGGGAAGTTGTTACTAAGGTTAATTTGTATCTTGCCTCTTCAGAAGTAGATGTGTCCTCCAGATAGATGGGATAATGGCTTTGCTCGCATAGCTGCTAACCAGGGTTTAGAAGTGAATGTTATTACTATCAAAACTTTTTCTTTGGTTTCATTTGAAGGATGTCAAAGAAAAAGTATATATGTCGGGTGAGGTGAATATGGTGAAAAATACAGAGTAAAAGAAAATCAAGAAGTACAGAGAGCAGGAATATGAATCTCAGGTAAAATAGAGAGAGCTCAAGGGCAGACTAAAATTCAAGTTTAGGGGTGCCTGGGTGGCTCAGTGGGTTAAGCCGCTGCCTTCGGCTCAGGTCATGATCCCAGGGTCCTGGGATCGAGCCCCGCATCGGGCTCTCTGCTCAGCAGGGAGCCTGCTTCCTCCTCTCTCTCTGCCTGCCTCTCTGCCTGCTTGTGATCTCTTTCTGTCAAATAAATAAATAAAATCTTAAAAAAAAATAAAATTCAAGTTTACACTTTGGGGGTTACATGAGGACATTCCTCAGGAGCTGAGACTGTCGATGTTTGAGTTCCTGGAGGGTATGCATTCTTTCTTTTTGACTCTAAATAGTGCCACTTCTTTCAAGGACTTGAAGGACTTGCTCCATACAATGTCTCTGAACATAGAGCCAAGCTCCCAAAGAAGGGCCTCCTTCCTGGCTCTATCCAGCTCCTCACAGCACCACGTTGCCCTCCCGTTAAATGGCACACTGATGCAAACACCAGGGCCAGCTCAGCTGGGGGTTCCCTGGAAAGACCAGAGAGACCTGCATCAGCATTTTCTGTCCATTCCAGATCCTGGTCTTCTCACCCTTTGGGGCGTCATGCCAACATTTTCTGCTGCAAATCTCACTGAGCTCTTCTTAGGCAGCTTTATTCCTTTTAATTAAAAAGACAAGACTGTCAATTACTTAAACTTAATCCCCAAATGTAATTGTTACTTTGAAAGATTTTTTTTTCCCATAAAGCTCATAGAAGAGAAATATTTCCATCAAATTAAAATTTAGTGGGAGCTGGGATTTAAAAAAAAATATTCATCTTCAAATCCCCGCTGACTCTCGAAATCTACATAGCACAGCAAAGCCTAAGTACAGGAGGCTCACCGGGAGAGTCTGACTGGCATAGGCAGAAACAGACTGGGAAAATAGGAAAAGGCATTAGTGTACAAAATATTCTCCTACCTTTACACGGATGCTGTAGGATTGTTAGCCATTTAGCTTGAAGCTAAATGTAAATTCTGAGAGGTAACACTTCCAAGCTGCTGTTGGACATTTAAATAATAGTGTGAATACATTTCAGGTTTAGTCTTGCTGGCAGATTTGAACAGGGAGAGGCCCAGAGTTGTTTAGGGAACACAGCCGAAGGAAGAATGCAGAGCTGAGACAAGTAAGGCACAGAAGTGGATTCAACAGTTGGGTTGCTGGTTGAATCACCATGGTTGCATCACCGTGTTGGCAGGTGAAGTATTGATTCTAGGTGAGGTATTGGCACAACTATCCCACTTGGTTCCCAGCCATTGAAGAAAATCAGGAGGAAGTCAGCCTGTTGTTCCCAGGAAGGGAATCAGAGAGGGTCCTCAGGTACCAACGTCAGCTCTTAACGATCTTCATGTGTGTTAGTCTCGGTCCATGATTTTGCTGTAAATTTGCATTAACACTACTTTCCAAGTACTATCAGTAAAAAAGCAAGGCTCCCTTTTTCCTCCACCAGCTAGTGCGAAAACTAAACTAAAACCTTCCCTGGGATGTGCTTTATACCCTGGACCAGGAAAAAGGGCACTTTCTGTAGAGTGAGGATGCTGGATTGATCCGACAGGTGGTAATGTGCATGATAAGGTCTCGCTGAAAGTATCAGCATGTGTGTGTGTGTATGCGTCTGTGTGTGCACACGCACGCCACACAATAGAGAAGGATGCGATGTGAAGCTTCTCTAAGTGTAATATTATGATGTTGGTGAAAAACAATAAACAACGTTTTTTATCTGGCCATGGGACACTTCTGTATTTAAACCCGCTAGCAGGGAGCATTTCAGACATTCCTAGAATCAGTCAAAACTCAAAGTACGATGAAGCCACACCAAACTTGTAAATAGCTAATATCCAGGCAATCGGATGCAAGTGTGTCTTTAAATATCAGCACTTTTAAAAAATGTAAGAAGTATGTGTATTTGAGCACGATTATTTTAAATTCAGTGTGCTTTCCTTCTAGGAACTTGAAGCTCTCTTTTGTATATTGTTTAAAAAACACTCTGAGCTTGTAGGCATGAAAAATATAATTTCTTTCCCATTTCACAGTTGGAAAAACTGAATTAAAGAGAACAATGCTAGTAATTATCCATGATTAATAGAGGTGTGTATGTGAATCAGCCTGAATAAGTGTGTGAAATTAGATGTGCTGATGCCAGATACCTCGGCTCATGTTTTTTAAAGACGACTGCTTTCATATAAATCTCTGTGTGAGCCGGGCATACGTCTCTGTGTTGAGTATGTCTGGAAATAGACTTTGTAAGATTGTATGGGTATTAAGGTAAAAGTATTGTGTATTATAAGCATACTCAAAATAAATTAGATGAGTGTTTACAATTCATTAGATACATATCTAATGACGAAGCATACCTAATGGTTATTTATAATGCACTATAGGTGCATTATATATGTGCCTGGATGCTGCAAGGTGTAGAGTGTAGTTTGGGTGTACTTTGATCATTAAGGAGTGTGGGAGAAGGTGCATATTAGTTTCTTAGGATTGTGGGGATTAATTGAGTTAATACATGCAAAAACCCTCAGAACTTTATTGGTACATGAGATGCCCACTCTCTATGTTAGCTATTATTGTTATTATTATTGTTATTATTATAGGAGATGGCACTGCTGTTATAATAAGGAGCTGAAAAGAGGCATTTTCTCATTGATACCTGGGATAACATCCTATGGAAAATAAATGAAGTTGTAGGGATTGTCTAGTTATCTTTATGGCATGCACTGATTTTAGGATTTTTCTCCCACTTTCCTTCCATCCCAGTGGAGTCTGGTCTCAGAGTGCCAGGTGAGAGCAGGTATGTGGCCTCCTCCTACTGGCTGTTCTGATGCCAGGCCCGCCCGTAATGATGCCCGGCTCCCTTTGGGAGGAAACATGCCAGGTGGACCTCAGATTTCTGCACGCCTGGTTTGTTTGTGGGTTGGATTTTAATTTTTTTTTACACTTTAATTTTGGGGGTTTTGTTTTGTTTTCTGAGAAAGCTTTAGACAGCTGTATTAATCATGCAAACCCAGCCATGTGCAATGTGTTTTATCAATGGAAAAACAGGAACTGAATGGCAAGCAGCTGTGAACAAACCCAGTGCAAAGCCTGAGCCTGGAAGATAATCTCGACATTTCCCAAACCCACTCGCCACGCAGGGTTAGTGAATGGAAAGGCTGTTCACTTGGGATAAATAATCAGATGGGAGGTAAGCAAGTGAGACTCAACCCAGGGTTATTATTATTATTTTTTTTTCTTTTTTGAAGTTGCAGTGCTGGGAGAAGGATGGGCTGATGGAGTCCAGAGAATCCCCCACTCAAGGGGATTCCTCACCTAAGGGTGATAAAAACAGCACAATGGTCATTTGTCTTTGTCCTTTCTCTTCTTCTACTTCATTTTAACTTTCTGCAGCTGGTTTTGTCCCCTTGTTTTGAACCTGTGGTCCTTCTCAACGTGAAGGCCTCTCTAGATGCCCTGAAGCATCATGAAAGGCTATGCACAAGTGAGCTTTTGGGGAGGAGACAAGAGCAGTAGCATCACTTCCCAGGATTCAGAGGCCTCAGGAAAGGATCTGAGCCTAACAAAATGAGAAAAGTTCCCTCAGTCACTTAGAGCTGATTCTTTCCTCATTTTACAATGCAGTGGATTTTCTGCAGTGATATAGTCAGAGGTAGTTATGCAAATATATGCAATTCAGGACTCATTTCAGAATAAATAAACCTAAATTAAAATTAATGGGGAAAAACACCTATCAGAAACAGATCAAGGATGGAACAGTATTTTATTTATCTATGTATATCTTTTAAATTAAGAAGCAGGGAAGTACACAGATTTTTTTTTTTTTTTTTTTTTTGGTCTTGGTTTTGGCTGAATAGGAAAGGACATTTGAAAATTTCTGATTGGTCACAGACCATACAAATTATCCTTTGGTGTAATTCCAGTATTATTATTATCACTGCAGAAAATCAAGCAATATGATGAAGGAAGCCCAGGAGAAATACATTTGATTTATTGAGCCTTGTTTTTGTTTAATCACAGCTTGAAGGGGTTTAGGACTGCATTCCTGCTGCGACTCTGATGTTTATCCCCAGTCAGCTTGATGAGCCATGTAGAGTGGGGTTGGGGGTGGGGAGACCCTCCAATGAAAGATATTAACAGTGAAGCAGCTGAAATTAAACATGCATTTCTGTTACTGGAACAGAGGAGGGGAAGTTCTCTCTTTTTATGATGGGGGGATGGAAAAGGACCTTTGCATCAACCAACTGTTTATAGACACCTCAGGCACTGCATGGTAGACACGTCGTTTTTTACCTAGATGATGACAATATATGGTATTTAGTTAAATGAAGGTGTTTTGTCCTATAGATACGACCAAAGTGAGGTAGGCATGCTTTTCATAGACATTTTGGTATTCCAGTGGCACTATAAAAAGAGTTAAGGATCCTATATGTTAATATTTGTTCCCATGGAAAACTGCATTTCACATGGATTGCCATCTTGATTGGACAGAAGAAAAAAAAAGGATTTGATTTCTACAAAGTTAAAGTCCTTGTAAGAAACAGGGGATTTAAGAGGGCATTATCTTTCTCTCTCAGCCTCACACATCAGCTATCCCAAGTCTCCATGAACAGCTTTTCAATTTCTACCAGCAGAAGCCCGAAGTATTAGTAGTGAGATAAACTACAGTCTCTATATTGGATCTAAAGAAGCTATCTACAGTCTATCTACAACGTCAAATCAAACCCGGGTCATTCTCCAATCAACAATTCAGTGTGTGGGAAAAAAGATCAAGTTCAATAAAATCCAACGTGCTCCATTCCAGGTCCAGACTGTTTTTCAATATCCAACAGCTGTCCTTTGTGAATCGTGACTGACTTCATTTTGTTCCATGTTATATACATCATAAAGCATGATCAGATAAATATGTGAGTTTGTGGCTGCAGAACTGCTCTCACAAAGGCACAGTGACAATGTTTCAAGCTCATCTTGGATGGAGCATGACCTCTTTGAAAATGTTATCCATTGGGACACATGTGTATGTGTGTGTTTGTCACGTCAAGATATCTGCAAGATGGCAACATGATAAAATGGTGTCAATCTTTGCAGCAAAACTAGAAGATAAATGTCTTAAAATAATTGTGGCATGTCAGGAATTCAAAATGGGATATTTTCCACGAACATGAAGTTTCATGTCAAGTCTAAAAAACAGGCACATTTTAAGTCTTATTTTTAGTATCTGGGATAAGAAACAGATTTCATTAATGTTTCAGGGAACAATTTTATTCAAGAGAGTTCTAAAAATAGTTTGGACCCTTCTTAAAATTTAAGAATAACTTTTTTTATTAAGCTGTCTAGTTGATCCTTGAAACCTTGCAATCCTCATTGCAAATATAATTAAAATAAGTTTGCATATATGTGAATACATACATATGCAAAACATCACGTTATTGACACTGAACATCTTCACCGAATTCTGGCCTAATTTTTAGTTTGGGTGAGTGTTAATGATACATGATCCGTGTTCAAACTTATAAAACAGCAGCTTTCTACCTTTAATTCTCAGCACACTTCCTTTACAGTGTATACAATAATCTTGTTTAATTGGATTTATTTTTTCCACACTAGGCCCCGCATGGCCTACTCTCCATTTTTTCTCAGGTCTTTGAGCGTTATTTGCAAATCACTTTTCTGGAATTTGATTTCAATGGTAGGTTGGTTTCATTTCAGAGTTTTTTGTATTGTTTTAATTTTATTTGCCAATTTGCCTTTAAATAGCCTCAAGCTAGAAGGCTGGGGCTGTAACTTGCATCTAAATGTGATGTAGGAGGCAAAATTTAATTTGAGTGTGTGGAAAGTTTTATGAAAAGGAATACAGAATGACTACCTTATTTTTTCATTTGAGTTTTCTAAAATAGGCATGGTTAAAAGGAAAGGCCCTCAGATTAGCCAAGATTTTCAGAAAAATGAACGTCCTTGTAACATGGCTGAGTTCAAACTTTGACAGCACTAGATAAATTCATTTCTACAATTCCAAGGACTTCAGATTCAGATTGTATAAGTCTCCAAATGTGAGGGTGGCCAGTTGGAGGATTCGTATTTTTATGAGCTGCAGAACGTAACTGGCTGTGTTCCAAATATGTGAGTCCACAGTCACCTGTCATACATACTAATTGAAGAGAAAATTGCTTTCTGAGTTTGGCGTCATCTCGCCAGCAACTGACCAACTTAAGTCAGATGACAGGTCTGTTAGAGGCCTATCAGCTGGTGTGGGGACAATGGATGGACTCTCTTTTGAAGGTTTAAAGAAAAAAAAAAAGATTTCTATTGTATGTGAATTTTGTGAATCTGTGTCCCCCGGTTTGTGTTGTGCACATTATAGATGATGGAGAATGACCCAGCAACAGAACTACAGTCATAAAAATCATACTGACCTTGAATGGGATGGGGGATTGTGGGTGAAACACGTTCTATAGGGGAAAAATAGTAAGCATCATGGAGAGTTTATATAGATCTGTATTTGTATCTCTTTCTATATATATCTTACTCATGTTCAGCTACTCAGATAATTACAAAACAGAAGAATTTCCAAGCTTATAGGATTATATCTCCCGTGAAGCATTTGTCTGTTCTTCCTGCCAACACCAAAGTATCAGAGAGCTATTAGTAAAATTTTAAATCTAAAGCCTTTAAAAAAAATTAGCTAGAGTAGGAAACAACATTTATTGTGGCAATCCTATACACGGGATCCTACCCTACAGTGAAAAAACTCAACTACCAAAATTACAAGTTTTTTGGAGGGCTGGGTTGAAGGTATATAAATTAGTCATGATCACATTCAGTCATGCAACTTCGTCCTGGTTCTGGTCTCTTTAACTCATGAGAGATGGACCCATGATAGCTAAGGACACTTTTCCCCTCCCTGAGTCCTACAGCTCCTATCAGTTTTAGCCACGTATGTAGAAAATTTATTTTGGGTAATACTAATTCAACTTTTCCCTCAGGTATTTCTTCGATTCTAACACCAGTGCAAGGGTAATGCCAAGGAAATAAGTAAATTGACATGACAATTTTATTTTGTCTCTTGTGGTAATACAACCTCTTGTGATAATACAATCTCACCTGAGATTTGATCAACCAACCAAATTTACTTGATGATATACCCTGTTGAGTAAGAAAAGTCATTCTTTTTTTAAAAATTATTTATTTATTTATTTAAGAAAAAGCATTCTTTTGAACACTTGAACTTGAGCTTACGTGTCACTCACAGACCCATCCGTAAGCTACTGATCATAAATTGATGCTGCAAGCAGAGCTCAGACTTGAAGATATCCCCTATTTATCTTATCAAAACCCTAGGTTTAACTCGAAATCCTCCTCTGAGGCTCTTTCAGAGAGCGAGAATGGTGTATTAGGGGTCACATGCATTCCTCGCTGCCCAGAAACCCTATAGGGCAACATAATTAGCCTGCACTTTATATCCCTCTTAGCTGTTTGGTTAAATAAGGACTAATGATAAATTGAAATCAACAAAAATCAAGATAATATTCAAATTTGATCTGCCTGCCATCTCGCTCCGTCAGTTTAGGAAGAGTAGATTTTGCCTGGAATTTGGACACTCAGTACATCGGGATGCCAAGAAAACCCGGTCTCCTTGCGGAAGGAGCTTTTCTCTAGCTTGGCTGAAAGGTGTAGCTTAAACGCCAAAGTTTCCTAAGTGCATTAAGATGGAACAGGTCAATAATAGCACAGTGAACAATTGTGTCTTAGTTACACAAGTGTCAAATAGAAAAATGGTTTAAGCCTCCACTGGTTACTTGGTATTAAGTTTCCAGCTTTGAAAATAAATAGCTAAACTGCCTTCAGCATTTATGGAGCAGCTGGAGACTACTGTCCCATACGATACTCTATCTACTGTATTTTATTTTTATTATTACTATTATTATTCAGACTGTTTAAATGATTCAGCTTAATATTTTCTCATCACAGTGTTCACAGCTGGGTAAATGCACTCTGCCCTCATTTCCACAAGACCATTTATATCCCTGAAATCATCTCACTCACCCTCCTCTCATCGCCCTCTCAATGGTTTCTCAGCTTGTTACCATCATCTTAGCTCCACCCTAATTCTCCTCATCTCAGCCCTACCACGCCCCACTGGTTACTCTCACCCTCTAACTCCATCTTACTTACTCCTTTAGATGCTTCCCCACCCCAGCTTTTTGTCCTTATTCTTCTGTCATCGCTCTGCTGCATTTTATAATTCATGCCCAGGGTTTGTGGGCTCTTGGAAGAGTGTAATGGGAAGCGAGATCACTTAAAATGAAAAAGAAATTCTTCAACGTTTGAAACTCAGAAGTAGTGGAGGGTAGGAACTTAGCTGCTATGTGCTTTGTCTTTGAGCTACTAACATTTGGGGAAGTCAGCCGAGCTTAGCAGGTAATTGGAAGTTTCTTAGGAACAGAGCCCTAAGATTGACCCCAGAAACATATGTTGTGGCTCTTAGTTAAGACCCTTAACTCTGATCATCGGTTTCTTGTCTGTTAAGAGTGTGTGTGTGTCTGTGTGTGTGTGTATGTGTGTGATTGGTTGATTCTGCTGGGACACCATGAGATAAATGGGGCATTAACACTTACGAAGAACCTCTGAATTAAAAGCACTTGAATGACAAAGGCTGGAGTTGATGATAAGGTGTATATATGGAGGTAATTTATTAACTGAGATATGATTTTCTTTTCTTTTTCAATGGGTATTGCGGATGTTCTGTAAACTTTTTGGAAGTCAGCACATTCCACACCTATTTCTGAAACTAAATTATGTCCAAATGCCCATCTATTTCTTATTGTAGCCACAGAGAGCCCTTGTAAAAAGTTTGCCGCCAGTCCTTTCAAACCACATGTGGTAGTGTTCCAGTAGCGGCTCACATTGTTTTATTATGTGTATGTGGCATCCAGACATAGCTGGTTAAGAGGCTTTGCCAAGTCTTAACTAGCATCATCAAGTGGTATATATTTAAACCCTGAACCCCTGAGGTGATAACTTAAATGGTTTCTAAACAAGTAGGGGAAGCCCTCATTTTAAGGGCTTCCTCCAGTGCTGGGTTGCTTAGGTAATACTGGAAATTTAATCAAGTATAGGCTTACAAGTTAATGATCTTCTAAAATTCAAAAGAAAATTTGAAAACCTCCTACACACTGATGTGGTATGGCTCAGTGTAGATTTCTCTGCATTTTTATTTTTTTGTACTTATAGCTTCAAAATGCCTTCCCAACCACACATTTCTCTAAAGCAGAGGGTAATTGATTAGGAGGAGTGTCCGTTAACATATGGGAATATTCCCGTCCTGAGGTCAAGCCCTGATCACTAGGCTGGAATATTAGTTAGGAATCTCCGTGTGCCAAAGATAAATCAACAGTCTAACTAATCTAGGGGACCCGTGTTGGTGGGAGTTAATGGAAATGAAATGGGAGGTGACCCACAGAGTCTGAGGTGGGAAAGGATGTGACAATATTTAGTACTGGGAAGACCTTGATCAGTGAAAAAAGGGAGAAAGAAATTATCTATCTCCTCACTTCCAAATTACAAAAGATACATTTCCTAACATTTTCTCCACATACACAAGCTTAGGTAACATATTGATCTGGAGCCTGGATTTTGGAAACAGATTACTCGTTTAAATCCCAGCAGCTTTACTTAGCTGCTCTAGTTGCTTAACCTCTTTGTGTAGTGGAGAAGTAGGAGTCCCTACTAGGACCTACGATGAAATGAGATCATGTATGTTAAGTGTTTGGCGCAGGTGCAGAGCACCTTGTAAGAACTGACTTGATCAGGAGTGACCACATTAAATTCATCACCTTATCCTTCCTCCCTATCCATTGTGTTAAAAGTAACTCAACATAAGCATGGAAACAAGATAGGTTTCCTTTGTGGGTGCATGGTAGTCCTCAGTGTGGAAACAAAATCTGTGATGTTCCATGTGCTGGAGATGGACCTTCTCTTGGCATCAACAGAAAACTTCCTCCATGTGGTGCATATCCCCACAGCTGAGGAGGACTAAGGAGCTGAATCTTTGCTGGTACACACTGTACTGTTGGACTAATGTGTTCAGAAAAATTACACAATGTAATGCTTTTCCCAGGATGGAGAAAAATATATAAAGTTGGATATGATACAGCTTGAGGTAGTACAGTTCTCGGTAAAACAATGCTGGAATGTGTGGAGAAGGAAACAAAGGAAAAAGGAGTGCTTCCACTGGCTTAGGAAAAAATTACTGTGAATACAATGTATTCTTGCACTTTCATTTAATTACTTTGACCCTTCTGGAGAGCAATATTTGAATAGACAGTGGAGGACAAGAAGAATCCGTGACCACAAACTGACCCTGCGTAAAAAGTCAGCACATGTCACTGAGGTGGACACTGGAAATGTGCTGACACCCCTGTGAAGATGGATAATCACGAACTCTGTCGGGGCTCTGGCCCTCCAGTTTTCCTGGCTACCTCCTTCTGGCTGGCAGCAGCTCACCAGCTGCCTCATCTGCTCTGGACCAGCTGGGTCAGCACAGCTCCCCGCTACCCACACAGTACTCTCTGTCAGGGCTGTGGTAGCCGCCCCTCCCAAGCATCTCTCCCCTTCTGACTCTGTTCTGTGGAAAAGTACCGCCACCAGCAGTGTCTTCCTTCTTCCCATTCAACCCATCTACTTTGAGTCCACGTAATGGGCAATCTGTTCACTTAGGTACTTCCTTCCCCCCCTTCTTCCCTCCTTTCCCACCTCCTCCCACCCTCTTCCTCTCTCTTTCTCTCTTGCCTGTGTGACTAGAGTTCCATAGAGCTGTATTCCCAAGGATTCAGCTATCGTGGCTGTCACAAGGGGCCTCCCTGTCGTCACAGTGAGGTAGGCATGGTGGAAGTGCCCTTTCGGTTGGTTAAGAAGTGCAGCTTCCCCCTTAACATGTCCATATTTGGGTCTTGGGTCTAAGAAAGAGGGCAGGAGTTCCACTCATTTTCATCATGATGCCTCTGAAACTTTCCCATACGGTGGGAAACCAGTTACAAACCCAATGCTGATGCATGTGCTGCCCAATGCAGAGTTGATGCCTAAGAAGGCTGCTCTGCAGAGGGCAGTGTGGACCCAAGGGGAAACAGTGTCCCTTTAATTATGGTGCTGTGCACTTCCCTATCATATAATTTCAGGTGAGCTCTGTGAAGTCACAATGTGATTTTGATACACTTGCCCAAGTCTGTGATTCTCAGCTTACACACAGAGATTCTGTAAGATTCTTGGCATTTCTTAATTTTATGGGTGGGTCCTTTAAGTGGACTTTTATGACTAGGGCGATGGTATTGGACTTTTATGACTAATCCATGGCTGGAGATTACCCTTCATCACCACCAGCACACTAGCGGTAGGTATCTCCATTATCTCTGACCTAGCCCACCCTTCCATCCTCCTCCACCGTCCTCTCTCTGTCTATAGGTGTCATTTTACTATTTGCAATATATTAGCATACTTCTTCTGGGTGGGATACAAGGAAAAATGCTTTAATGCAAATTATAGTTGTTCACTTTCTCTAACCTAACGGTTCCACTTTCTGTATGAAACCTCTTAGTGTCCCTACAGAACCTCTTAGTAAGTGTATGTCGTTCTACTTCAGCAGCTTATGTTAGATACGTCAGAATCTCGGATGCAGAGTGGAGGCTTTTCCCCCCTGTTTATGGAATCCCTGATGCCAAGAATGAAACAAGTAACTACATTTCTTAATAAATACCTTCTCAATTGTCTTGAGGTATTGGTGTCTCTAGCCGAAGTAAAGAACACTACTGATGTTTGGTCTTTGGAGACAAGTAAACAGGGATATGAATTTTAAACTTTGTATTAAAATTCCTATGATTTTAAACTTCAAGAGTTTGTATGACTGTATGCCATCAAACAGTGATAGGTTGAAGTCAACACGAGTTTTAGGTGAGAAACTGAAGCCCAGATTTAGAATAGTTTGTGGTGGTTGTTTTTTATAAGCAGAGTTGGATCTTGAACAGTTATAAAATGGCTTTACTACTTCATCTCAAGAGAACTTTCACTTAAATTGATTTTTATTCTAAAAAATATATATATATATATATATATATATATATATATATATATATGAGCCTACAAGAAAAAAATATATATAAATAAAATATATATATATATTTTCTTGTAGGCTCATCTAAATCAGATAAAGCAAGATGGAAACATCTCTCCTGGTCGTAGTATTTCTAGCTTTTCCAACTGAACATGTGCAGGAAAAAAAAAAATTCCTTGTGGTTTGTTATTCCAAAATCATAATAGTAAAAGGTGAAAGATTTATGCGATCTGAAGAGAAACGAGAGTATCCAAAATAATAATAGTAAAGCTTTTGGACTATCTCTTAGTCAAATGAACTTTCTGGCCCATTTGTTTGTTTTACTCTCTCTGATAAACATTTTCCTATTCCAAATTCCATTTTCTTACTCCCGAGTTTTGTGATCAGCTGAATGGGACTGATCTCTAGAGAACTATGTAAAAATAAGAGATTACTAATGGAACTGTAGACTTGCTTTCCTATTCCAAATGTGTCATCTTCTCCTAATCTCACCCATCATCCTTCTGTTTCTCAGGGGGCATTTGTGTCTATGCTCATAGCTTCAGGGCCAGCAAGGGAGGGGGTCAGATAGCTGACGTAACAGCTACTACAGAGTCAGGCTCTGACGTGGGCTCTCCTACGAATACCAGGAAGTTAAAACAACTGAGTCCTCTTCAGTTGGCCTTAGGATCTTCTCTGGTCTTTGGAAATGCTCCTCTCTCCTACGATTTTATCTCTTCCAAAAATATGTCAGGTACGTAGTGTTTCCTGCTGTCGTATAGAAATCTTTCTGCAGCCATTTTTCTTCCTTTAGATTTTGTATCATGTTTTAATCATTCACTCCATCATTTCTCCTGTGTTGTTAGAAATACACTTTCTTTTCCTAGCCTCTCCCTTCTCCCGGCACCTTACCCAGACTCATGGAATTTTTCTTCCTCAATCACTCTTACTAGGGCCATTTTTTAACTGCCATCCATGTTCCAGGATCTTACATCACCTCTGTTCCTTAGGGAGATTTCTGTTCTTTGAATATTCTTATAGTTAACCAACCGGGGGGAAAATAAAACAAAACAGAATTTTTTTAAAAAGTTGAAAAACAACAACAGCGACAACAAAAAACCACAAAGTAGTTATCAAAAGTAAGCCAGGAGATGGAGAGAGAAATTATTTCATTTGTAAATCCTGCCTCATGCATAGGGATGAAGGGCCTGTGTTTTTGTTTCAGTGACTACATTCTTGTTTTTGTGCAAGTTTACCTTTAATAGGTAACATAGATGATAAGGTAAGTCAATGATATTCGAGTTTTCCACTGGAGAACTAGTTGACTTGTTCTGGTGAGTCAGGCCCTACTTTGGCATACTTACTGAAAAGGACTAGGCTGGCATTGGTGACCCCCAGATTGTTGGCAGCCACGCAGGTATAGTTGCCATAGTGCTCCTCAGTGACGTTGGTCACCGTCAGGGAGGACTGGCCCTCCGTGCTCTTAATCTCAAGGCCATTAGCGCTGTTTATCCTGAGTTCAAACACAGAAGAGTAAAAAGAAACACTGATGAAGACTTGGTGCAGTAACCCCTTTTTCATCATGATACTGGCGGACTTAGAAAGAAATGTAATAGTTAGAGCTTGTGGTTTCCTGCTCAATTCCTTATTTTAATCATGCAACCCCATATCATCAGAATCAATGTCCACTGACAGAGAAAACTCTGGAATGGATGAGTTTATCGGGCTTTGGTTTCTGCTACAGGTAAGAAAGACATGCAGGTCTTTCTAGGAAAGTTAGGAAAACTTTCTGGGAAACAACACATTAAGCACCTACCTCCCTCTTTGCATGTAACCTGAATGCCTTGGGGCTTTGGGTTAAGAACTACAGGCCCCAAAGCACTTAATACAGAGATGAGAAAAAGAAGAGTTTAATAGTGTTAACCCACATCATGACAGAGGAACTTGGTTCTGTCCCCAAGATCACCTGTTGGAGCGATGGGGGCCCTGCTCATTTGGAACATACCTGGTGTCATCCCGGTACCACTCAAAGTCAGGAGCAGGCACTGCCGAGGCCTCACATTTGAGTGAAGCTTTCCTCCCTGTGGTGGCTTCGTTGCTCTTGGATTCTGTGATAGTGGGAGGATCTGTAGAAAAGACAGGCACACTGTTGACACTAGAGTCAGAGGGTGCTGCCGAATTTCCCTGCTAGACGGACTCAGAAAAGATGGTCTGATCTGAGAACTGCACGAAAGGAATCGTCTTCAAGCCTCATTTACATGAATTTTGTGATCAGTTGAATGGCACTGATCACTAGAAAATGAAATAAAAATAAGGGATGATTAATGAAACCATAGACTTGTTTTACTTAAATGGGATACTTAATAGGGTTTTATGGCGATGGAATTTAGGATTTCTTTCCCTACTCCCATAGACTATCAATTGTTTCAAGCATAGATTATAATATTTAGGTGTTTTTTTCTTTTCATAAATTCAGAGGTGATACCAAAGGACTTGGGATTTTAAATGTCTAATTTGAACAATTTTTCTTTCTCATCATTATTATTATCACCATTATTGTTATAGTTTGAGATGGTAGTAAGAAGTCTGGTCAAAGCGATAGAGGATTAAAGTTCTCCCAACATAAGTTCAGCCTGATAATCATTGCAGAGATTCAGAAAAACAAACTAGTGTTAGATGCTGACCTCTTTTTTCTAAGTGTTTCCTTATTGCTAGGACCCAAGTAAATTGTGCTTTTGTGTGTGAGTGTGCAGTTGAAGTGTACCCTGGCGCAGAGAAGCCTGCCTGGTGTGTCAGTTTTCTGTGTTGGTGGGCAGTTGTACACTTGATATGTTCTGCTTAGAGTTGGGTCTACAAAGTTGTAGCAGCCTTGAAATGAGCTCAGAAACACATCTTATATTCTAATTTGCCATGATTCTTTAAAAAAATCTTACAGAGGATGGAACAAGTGTTTACAGGTCCGGACGGCTGAGCTGGGTGGTAGATACAAGCTCTTGCCTTGATGATGCTGTATTTGTACAGGTTATGGACCTTCAAGGAGAAAAGGACATTTCCGTCCAAAGGTCATTTGGCAGGAAATGGCAAGTTGGCTCTTTCACAAGTCAAAAATAGACCCAAACAGTCTATTTAGATTTTGTAGAGGAGAAAGCTTATTTAGGGAAATTAGCAAAATAAACTCTAGTACACAAAATTCATTTAAATCTCTGCTCTTCAGCACTTGGTCTGGCTCACTCAGTTTTGATTTTTATTTTCATACACAAAACTGTTTTCCAAGTTCCCTGCCTATAGAAGACTCGGATCTTATTTTTTTTTTAAAGATTTTATTTATTTATTTGACACAGAGAGAGATCACAAGTAGGCAGAGAGACAGACAGAGAGAGATGAGGAGAAGCAGTCTCCCTGCTGAGCAGAAAGCCCGATGTGGGACTCGATTCTAGGCCCCTGGGATCATGACCTGAGCTGAAGGCAGAGGCTTAACCCACTGAGCCACCCAGGCGCCCTCTGATCTTAGTTTAAAAGGACACACAAAACCATGAGGTTTGCAGTTTTCTCTTCCATTTCATTTTTATATCAGCTTGGACATCTTGAAATTACTGCCAGAGACAGGAGGAGTTAAAGCACATTTGGATAAGCATCACTAGCCATATGTAGACAGATGTGCCAAAGTGGGTGGTGGAAATGGCTGTTTTATTTTAGACCCATCTACTCATTTTTTTTTTAATATTTTATTTATTTATTTGACAGACAGAGATCACAGATAGGCAGAGAGACAGGCATAGAGAGAAGGGGGAAGCAGGCTCCCTGCTGAGCAGAGAGCCTGACGTGGGGCTTGATCGCAGGACCCTGAGATCATGACCTGAGTGAAGGCAGAGGCTTAACCCACTGAGCCACCCAGGCGCCCCCCATCTACTCATTTTTGTAAAGACACAAAGAAGTAGCCAGATGAGTGGAAAGAACCCTGGATTGGAAGCTAGGAGTCCTGGAATTTAATTTCAGTTTGGTTGCGTGGACCTCCCATCACACAGTTTATCTTACTGAGCCTTGGTTTTATTACCTATAAAGTAAGGGAACCACACTTTAATGACCTCTACTAACCCTTCCAGCTTTAAAAACAAAAAACAACAACAAAAAATCCAAAAAACAATTCTAGTCAAAACTGCCCATCATTCACAAATGGGCAGTTGGTATCATTATGACCCAGGTGTATGTTCATACCCATAACTCATTTAACCCTTAAATTATTAACTTTTAAAATTACAGTTTATTTATCTGTTCCATGAGTTAGGAGTCAGGATTAACAGTCAGAAACAGGAAACCTGAGGTCAGATTTTGACTCTTCTCTTAAACAGAACTATGGCCTGCCCAAGTGTCTACACCAGTTTGAACTTTTTCTTTCTCTTCTTTTGAAAGAATGAGTTAGCTTTAAATGATCTCCAAGGTTCCATTTAAAATTCTTTCATTTGGTGATTTGCTGTATGGATCATTAGAACACATTAGTTCTAAAGATCATGGAATAATTGGTGGTAGTGGTGCTGGTGGGGGAGGTATTTGTATAGAGATGGGGCACTGAACAGAGGTTAAGAGCTTGGATTTAATGTTTGATAGACATGAGCTCAAATCCAGGCTCTATACCTCACTGTCCTTCCTCATTACAGAAGATCATGCTTTGTCCAGAGTCACTTTGCCTCACCTTCCTCAAATGAGGATGCTGGAACCAGAGGCAGGGAGGTCCACTTGGAGAGTACTGAAGGAACCCAAGATAGCCCGCACTAGGTTTGTGATAAAGGGGATGGAAGGGAAAGGACAGAATTGAAATTGAGAGATATGAAGCCTCAGAATTGACAAGAATAGACATGAAGGATAAGGGAAAGAAGGAGCAATGTCAGGTTTCTGGGTTGGGGATTTAATCCATTGTGAAAAGATCTGTAAGCAGAGAAATGGATGATCATGAACAAATACTAGTTTCCCATTCCTTACCTCTTCACTGTAGTAGGTTCAGAAGCTGCCAATGAATCCACAATATGTAGCATGCTGGCCAAAGAGATAATCTTGTTTGTGATTCTACTGATTTGTTTAATTTCTCAATGTGTAAAAGGAGTTTTAACCAGTGTTTGTGAGTTTCTGAAGCCACATGGTTATGAATGACAAACCCTTAATGATGCCTACCTTTTTGCTAAACCAGCCCTAACCTGGGTCTGACTCCATACTTTCCATCACTTCCACCTCTGACACTCATGTCTGTGGCAACTCAACATAATAAGGCCATGGAACATGGCCCCCAGCCCCTCCACCATGGGATGAGGAATCCATCTTGTGGGAGAGTTCTTCCTCACTCTGGATGTTTCCTTCTATGTGGTGGGAGCTTATTTAGTATACCTCCTTGTTCTGAGACTCACAAGGAAGGAATTATTTTGACTGAAAAGTCTGGAAAGAATAAATGAGATTTCTTTGGCCCATCTCTTTCCTTGCTTCCTTTTGGGACCAACCTTCTGGCAGGGAACAGAGGTTCTCCTCTGCTTCTCCACACTAAACTCTTATTCGGGCCCTCTCCTTCCTGCTCTCAGGTGAGTAGGCTCTCTCTCCTTCCTGCCCCATTTCAAGGCTGCCATGATTGGAGAGATAAGTCCCCCACACTAAGTACCACTGCTAACCATCTTGATCTCTAATAATGGGGGCAATTGGGTCTCTCATACATCTCCTTTACTTATTTCTCCATTAGTGTAAACCTGAATACCTATGTAGTAAGTTACTTACTAGCTCCTCAGAGACACCAGGATTGTAAAGGTGATAGCAAATTAGGGTGTATTAATTTGAGGATAGGATGACACTGGTCAATTACAAAGGCCAAACACTTGCTTCTCTCCTTGAAAATCTAGGATGTTTCTCCTACCAAGGTAAATTCACAGATAATGATAAATGTACAAAGAAGTCATTGTTTCTAATATTCCTCAGATGACACAATGGTGCAGTTCTGTTCACTCATGGCTTATTGGAATGAACATTTCAAAATTCATTTGTAATGAATTTTGTATAGGTGAGGCTAAGAAAAATTATTACAAATCACATTGCAGCATGCCTAGTATAGTCAAAATAATAGATGTCCCTGCTCAAAATATTGTTATAATAAAAATGTAGCTTAATAAAAATTCTGCAGAGTTCATTGTTATTCTTTATGTGACTTTGGAATAGCCTACAATTTTCAAAAGACTCTTCCAGTCTTTATTACTTCAAAATATTAATAAGGACTTTCTTCCTCTAAAATCACCAACAACAAGAGTTTTTCAATTGGAATGAATAGGATAACAGTGACAGTAGCCTAGCAAACAAAACATCATTCTTTCAATCATCCTAATTTTTGGAATAATAATATAAAAGAAAAAAATTCTTAATAAAGGTCTCAACTTGTGCGCATTTACCATGTGTTAGCACTCTACTAGGCTTTTGGTATTCTTTTCATCCAAATAATAGCTTTTGGACATAAGGCTTATTAACCCTAGTTTATGAATGAGAAGACAGACCTACACAGGGTTAAAAACTTTTCCAAGTTCACATAGCCAGCATTTGATGGAGTCTAGATCTGAACCCATGTTTTGAAGCCTATGCTCTGAACCTCTCCGGGCTTCCATTTCAATGAGCTCCTTTAAAAAGAAATGAATTCCTAATAGGGACAAATAGCCAGTTAGGGGAACATGTTGGTAGCTTAAAATATAAATGTTCTTCTATTACTAAAAGGTATCAAAAATGGCACAGCATGCAGTGACTTAAGGGGTATAAACCCGCATTAGAAATCAGGAGTTGTGGGCTCAGTTTCTGCCTGTGCCACTTAGGTTGTCATCACCCAGGGGTGACATGTTGATCTCCTGGGGTCCCCCACCTATAAATGGTGTTGATGACCCTTGTGATCTGTCTCACAGGTTTGATGTAAAGATCGAAAGAAATCATGTATATGAGAGCATGTTTAACACCTGAAGTGATTACTTTTATTATTATTATTGCTATCATTTGATATTTATTACTTGTATTTCTATTATTCACATGGTGTTTTGTAAGGAAAGAGGGCTGTGGAGTTAGACCTGAGTTAGAATCCCAACTCTTCTTACCACTCACAAGTTCTTTGATTTTATGGCCAAGAATGCTTATATTCTCTGAGCTCTGTTTGTGTCCTCTCTGTAAGAGGGATGATTTGATTATCTTTTGGGATTAGTGTGCAGTGATGCACCAACAGAGCAGGGGCAGAGAATAGAGGCAATAAGAAAGGTACTATCTTTAGAGAATTTAGAAATAATAATAAAATGAACTCAAAGTAATCTTTTTTTTTTTTTAATCACTATGTCCCAGAAATAGTAAACTTAACATAGTAAATAATGTCAGTGATAAAGTAAATACCTCCCTGCTGGGGTAGTTCAGGCCCAATACACCTCCCTCCTTGGTTAGCCACTGTCAATGTCATGATTACAGTGACTCATACAAAATCTCTAGCACAGTCTTGGTACTCTGAAGGAATTCAGAAAATCATGGTTCTTGTTCACGTTGCAAAGTTATGGTAAGATTGTAATAACTTTGGATGCATACTATTTTCTCTGGGGGTCCCATAATGGAGTCATAAGCATGAGGACATGTCTTTACTGACACCATGCCAAATATAAGAATAAACTAGAGGTTGGCATGGAGAATGCATAGCTGTAGTTGTGAATATCCAGAGAAAGTAGCCAGTCTGGTTCCATAATGAGCAGTCATTTTCCTGAAATCTCATCATTAGGTGATTTTTGGATCAAAGCACTGAGTTAAATGCAGTTAAAATGTATATATATATATATATATATATATATATATATGAAACAAAGGATGTCTCCAGTCCCAGTGGTAAATTCTATGGTAACTAACCTCTGCCTCCTCTCGTAAATGGCTATCAAAGGTTAAGGGTGAGCCTTAGAAATGCCAGCATTCATGCCCCACTCCCCATCTGTGTTGAGTTCATTAGTTCTAGACATCAGTGTGGAGGCAGAGCTGAGTTCACATGGAGACAAGGAGAGGGGGAAAGAAGTTATAGCTTGGTAGTGTGAACCTAGTTGGAGACATCATTGTGGGAAGGTGGAAAGCAGGAATCTTAGCTGGTTAATGGTATGGAGGGAAGTCTTGAGAAGTGGGGGCAGCTTTGGAGAAGTATTTCTGCAGAAATAGGAAGAGTTCAGTGTAAGGAGAATCCAAATAAACTTAACAGTCTGCATTTATTGAACGTTGACTATGCACTAGATATGATCCTCAGGATACTGGGCCACTAAGATGAGGTAAACCCATAAGCAGCCACTTTTAATCCACTGTGAGAAGTGAAATTGAGGTAATCTGTCAGAAAGGACAGTTGTCTCTAGGGATGGTACCTGGAAGAAATAAGCAGCTGTGCTGTAAGACACAAGAAACTAGAAGTCCTGTCTATTGTGCTAGGAATAAGCTTATTTAGTTGAAGAGATTTCAAGTCAATAATTTAGCTTCTGTAAACTCCAGGACCTCTCACGACTTAGAAAATAGATGTTGCATGTCAAATGGCTATATGCAATGCTGAAGAAGGATTATCCAAGAGAAATAAAAAGGAGAGGCCGTAGAATCCAGCTTGTGAGGTAAACAGGGGAAACTGTTATGTCTACATCTTTTACTTACTGCTCTAACTTCTCAGTGTCCAGCAACAAATATCTGTTGGCAACTGAGTAAATGAATCAATGAAATGCTCGTAGGAGAAAATTACCAGCATTAGAACTTTTTTTTTTTTTTTCCAGTGGTACTCAGGGTCTGTTTCATTACAATAAGCTATTTAGTCATTATTTATCTTAGCCATCCTGGTCCCTGAACTAATTCCAGACCCTGAGTTTTGAAAAGGAAGAGGAATCACTTTAAATAATGTGACACTTTCACAATACATAGGCTTAGATGAAGTGATACAGGTAATACCGGGTATTTCTTGGTAGGAACAAGTTTTGCTAGCCAGACCTGGTTCTGTAATTCAATCCCGGAGACTTTATCTACTTAATACAACTACATTTAAATAGGACAAATTGCATGAACAGTACAACAAGTACATGGCTAGTTGTTCTAATGTGATACAAACCCAGCTGATGAAGTGCTGGTTAAAAAAAGGTGACATGAGTTTGGAGAAATGTGAAGAGGGCAGACCTTACCTGTGAGATTTTTACCTACTCACTCAGTCAACATTCACTGAGCAATTTTTATAAGGTCAGGTATGTGCTAGGTGCTGCTGGTTAGGGCATCCATTCTGTATGTTTAACTAAGCTCATTATAAAACTCTGTGTAATTTATTGTTAGACATCTCAGAATCTTGAGGTTCTGTCTATATTCTTCCATGGTTCACTCATCACTAGGAAAAGCTCACATCTTCATAAAAGCTTTTTCTTAAAAATTATCAGTATTTTCTTCTGCTCTAAGTTACACTGTGGGGACAGTCAAGAAGGAGCAATGTCAGACTAATTGCGCTAATAATAATAGGGCCCGGGCGTCTGGCTTTGATCTTGGGAACCATCTGCAATGCAGACCACTTTGATGTTTCACACAATGGAAGCATAAATATTTTCTATGTGCTCCATGATTGGACTTTCCGAAATCTAATTAAGATGAAGGTCAATTAAGAGAAAAGGAAATTTTAACTCTAAAAGTCAGAGAAGAGGTGGAGGAGGACCGCATGGCTGTGTGTACATAAAAGAACCTAACTAACCTCATTATAAACTTATATAAACACCCACAGAAATTGCCTTTCATGTGAAAAAAAAAAGATCCTAAAGCATTTTATAACACTGAGATCATTAATGTGTCTTTGAAACACACCCAGCACTGAAAAAGAATAGTAATACTGGCATTTCAAAACTCTATTCCTAAAAAAAAAATCGCAGGCAGCTACAGGATAAAAGCACTTCAGAGCTCATCAAATGTATCCCTTGCTTCTTGGAAATGATTGCCATAAGTATCTATGGCAGAGTCCTATGTACTGGATTCTTCTAGGGGTGGGGTGAAGAAGATTTCACTGTCTCAGAAGGCTGCAAGGTTAAAGCAGGGCAACGAGAATGGAGCAGCCTGGCATAGACCAGGTCACTTTAGGCAGGTTTCCTCAGCTCTCTATGCCTCAGTTTCCAAATTCATAAAGTCGAACTGATGATGTTTATCTCATGCGTTGATAACCATGAGATAACCAACGCATCTCATGTAAAAATTAAATACAATTCCATTAGTCCAGTGCTGCACATCGTAGGCACTAAGAATTGAAAATGCCTTCTCTTCCTCTTCCTCCTGAGAATGCTGGCTTTAGAATCAAATGGGCCAGAATCTGAATCCACTTTCTTATACTTGCTTCCACATTGGAAAGTCAATTTTACTTCCTTGGGCTTCAGAGTCTTAAACCCTAAAATGGAGTCAATTCTATCTACCATGACAGTGAATTTATATAGAATCACTGGTATATAGGTGACTTCACGGAGGGCTTAAAATAATGGAAAGTAACTCATCATGGTCTAAGCTATATTTTCAAACATGGGTTAATGTGTTTGTGCATGTGTCTTTGTGTGCCTATATACATGCATGTATGTGTGTTATATGTGCAGATGTATGTATGGGTGTGTAGGGTATGTGTGTATGTCTGTGTGTGTGCACCAAATGCATAGGAACTATAAGGATGTTCCTTTGTCCCTGTCACTAACCATGATTGTGTGATGAGGGAACTTGAATTTGAATGATGTGAAAAGTCACTCCGAACTGAACAGGGTAAACGAATTCTCTTTATTCCTTTGCTGGGTGACATACATCATATGGATCCGCCCCCGCCCCCTGTCTTTTTGAACTACATCTAAGGATCCTTTCATCTGGGAAGTTCAAAGTATGCCCATTACCTATGCATCTTAGTGAAATCTTCGTCTCTAATGCCCATACTTTGGGACAAATAGATAACCAAACTAATTTATCAGGTATCCCTTGTAGCTGTCAGGGACATCGGATACCTGACCACAGTGACTTAAATTTGTTCTCAAGGCCGATTAGTTAAATAGCAGAGGAAGGGTTATTGCATTCTGATAAACAATGCAATAAGAGAAATTCCAGTTGAAGCAGAATTGAATTGTTTCTTTTTCCAAAGTGGTGTGACCTTGTTCTCCACAAAGACCAAAATAGTGATTGCCAGAAATGCTAGGGCTGTCTGATCATGTTTTCTTAATTCTGTTGTCCCAGTAAAAGACAGATTGCATTGTTAAATGCATTATGGTTTATATTTAGAGTTGGTAGAGTTGATTTCTCTCATTCAAGGGCCAAGTCCTGTCCTTGGATGTGTCCAATGTATAAATGTGCATCCCTGACCCGAGGAGCATCTGCTTGAAATGCAATGTTCCTTTGCTAATGGGATCTTTAGAGCTTGCCTGTGGTGGAGGTGGGCCCTGGGCACACAGCACCTGCTGGCTTTTGCCATACTCACAGTTCACGGTGACCTTCACTTGTCTGACATCCGCCGAGGAGACTTCGTTGGCAGCTTTGCACTCATATTTGCCCGACTGCTCCCTGGTGATGCCAAGAATTTCCAGATATTCTTCTTCTCCTTCAAACTCTCTCCCTGAAAAACAGAGATTTGCATGGTTGTTTTTTAAGTTTCAAATATGCAATAGGACACCTATGTTTTCTTTACAGAAGCAGTAAATGCCCATGACTTTTTAATAATTTGACAATGAGCTTGTCTGAGGTCAGGTCCCACAGAAGCAGACCCCAAGACAAAAAGTCACGTGAATGTGATCACAGAAGGAACATTCTCGGGAAAACCCATGAGGGGAGTGGAAAAATGGGACCTGGAAGAGGAAGAAGCCAAGAGAGGGTGCAGGTCACATCCCTCAGAGAGTAACTTGGTTTAATCCATCAGGGAGGTCTGGGGAGTGCACATATCCCACTCAAACTTGTCCTGACTGAGTGTTCAAGAAGCTGAAGTGTTTATGCATCTACACCCATTAGTCACTGGCTAAGGGCTCAGAACATGTGGGAATTGGACACAGAGTTGTAATGGTTCAGAGGGGCTACTGTCAAAGCTCTATTAAATACACCATGCTATTAAATACACCATGTGGCAAAGCACACTTCTGACCAAAGTTGTTGTTAGGAAAAGTGGTTTCCTTTTGAGAAACTCAGTCTTCTCCCTCAGATTATGTGGAATTCTGTTTACAAAGGTCATGTTCAAGACCCCGTCTTGCAGCTATGGTTTCCGTGCTCGGTGTCAAACTACTTCGTCACTGAGACTTTCATTCAGGCCAGGATCCAGATCCACAAGGAGGTGCTGCTGATGCTGTGCTTTGTGACCGACTGTGGTAGGGAGCTCAGTATCTCTGGCTTCATCAGTTGGTATTAGGGCTCTGGAGGTCCTTTTTGGAAAGTTCCATGAAGTTGGATGTGTCCATTTAGTAATGAATTTAGTCATGGAATTTCAAGGCAGGCAGGCTTGTTTAATTCCCCTCCGGTGGAGTATAATTGACTAAAAAACTTTCTTCTTGGAGAGGGATGGGGGTAGGAAGAGAAGGAATAGGAAGCGGGAAGAGAGGAAAAGGAACCAAGGGAAAAGAAGGTGAAAGGGGAAGGGGGACTGATCAGGGGAGGAGCTTGGCCAGAAAGGCCTCCTGACTTTAACTCCAGCTAAACTGAACCCTGTTTACACCAAATTACAAAACCCCATTGTTGTTGGGTTAGGCTAAAGCAGCTGGGAAGGGTGCAAAAGGACACAGTCCTGTCCCGTGAAGAAATCTTGCTCTTGGTCATCCCACACTAAATGGTACCAATTAATAGCTTGACTCAAATGCCACAAGCTGTTTTCCTTTTCTGGAAATTCCCCAATGGCCAAATCAACATAGCAGACAGCTAGCACAGAGACATATTCACTGTCTAAATATGTCAGCCAAGCCTGTTAACTAGGATCCCAATAGAACACAGGGCCTCTTTGATAACATCCTATAACACAACTGTCAGGACTGTTCCAAGCTTCAAGTATCCTGTCAGTTGTCATTATCACTAGTGTTGAGGAAATATACGATCCTAACAATAAAAGGCAGTAGTTATATAGAATTATCTGGTACTCGAGTCCTGCACATTATCTAACACATGTTTCTACTGAAAATGCTTAAGAATAAGTCTATTAAGGAAATAGCTGCCTATTATCTATCAAAGATTAATTTTTTTCCTCTGTCTGTGTTTTCACCTGTTTTCTTCTCTACATTCAGGGAAGCAGCCAGACCTGACTTCACATATCACAGAAGGAGAATGCAGTAGGAAAGAAAACAGAAATCTTAGGAAGTGTACTAGTCCACTGTATTGGATGAGCTGGGAAGAATTTGGGCTTAAAGGAAAAAAAAAAATTCTTTCCTGCATACTTGCAGCTGTGGATGGAGAGCTGTGTCAACTAATTGATGCTAGAATCTTATGGCTAAATGCAAATACCGTGAAGACAAATGGCAATGTTGACAACTCCAGGCCAAAATAGGTGTAAACTCATTAAAAAATCTGGAGTGCATGGGCGCCTGGGTGGCTCACTGGGTTAAGTGTCTGCCTTGGGCTCAGGTCATGGTCTCAGGGTCCTGGGATTGAGTCCTGAATCAAATCAGGTTCCCTGTTCAGTGGGGAACCTGCTTCTCTCTCTTGCCTCCCCCCATTGTGTGCCCTCTCTCTCTCTCTTGCGAAAATAAATAAATAAAATCTTTTAAAAAAATCTGGAGAGCAGAGGTGGAATTGATAGTAAGACAACATTACTGATTTTAATAATAATGGTGGATTGTAATAAAATAAGAGTTTGGTTCAGTTAGTAAAGTGTCTATTAGTTGGTTAGTCTGGTTCTGTTAGTTAGCTAGTTAGTTAGTTCGGTTCAGTTAGTTAAGTGGCTCAGTTAGCTAAGTGCTTGACTCTTGGTTTCTGCGCAGTCTTGATCTCAGGGTCATGAGATGGAGCCCACAGCAGGTTCCATGCTGAGCCCCCCCCTGCCCCTCTGTCACCCCTCCCCCTGTTTGTGTACTTTCCCTCTTAATTAAAAAAAAAAGAAATCTTAAAAAAAAGAAGAAGAAGAAGAAGAAGAAGAAGGGTTCAGAATGATATCTGAATGGTGTAGGATTTCTGCCTTGCTGGGACCCCACACCCATCAACCTCATTCCTGGGTAGGTCCTGAGATGTCAGTGAAAGAGAGAACCAATGCAGTCTTCTTAGAGATGGTCAACAATGCTGAATTCTTTTTGACTCACATAACATACCTAGAAATGGTGGGTAGTGAATCCCTACCTTGCATTTAGAATTTCTAAAGAATATGAACCTGTTCCAGGAGAGGGAGGATGACTCTTGGCAGTATGAATTAAGGCAGTTTGGGAAGATGATAAACCTATGAGGGTACACACTCAGATGAACTAGAGAAAATAAAGTGGCGTTTATTGGGTTTTTGGACCTGGGATTCTTACACGCTAATATAGGTATTAATAATCCCGCTTTTTCTGGTAAGCTGATAATAAAACAGAGCGTCATGGGATGAGTTTTTAATTCCACATGTCCAGGAAAAATCTCCCCCAATACCACTGAAAGACAAAGGGGAGTTTCTCTTACGTGCCCCATCCATAAGGCGGGAAGATCATTTTGCTTCTCTTGCTCCCTTGTTCCCCAGCACACATGTTCAGAGCTGTTTCAGTAGACTGGGGAGTCTCAGTGTACAAACAAAATACAGGTAAGAGAAGATAGATGGTCTTCCTCCATCCATTGATAAGAATTTAAAGTATTAAACAACACCTCTGGGCCTTTCTTGTCATTCTTCCTTTGTCTTTTGGATCCTTCAGTCCTTCAGTTGAAACTCTTATTCTTCCTGGCCCTTCTTTTTAATGTTGTTGTTGTTATTATTATTCCTACTCTTGAGAGAGAGCAGGAGCATGGGGAGGGGCAGAGGGAAAGGGCGAGAGAGACTCTTAAGCAGGCTCTACACCCAGCACAGATCCCGACTTTGGGCTCCATCCCAGAACCCTGAGATCATGACCTAAGTTGAAATCAAAAGTTCCACGCTTAACCGACTGAGCCATCCAGAGTCCCATGGCACTTCTTGATGGTCTATTTTTCTTACACCCGCAGGGACTCGGCCCACAACACATTATCTGTCCTACTTCCCTTGAGCATTTCTTATTAAGCCACAGTGATCTGAGAGGAAATGGGAGCTTTTCTGTTGCACAGGGTTTGGCACAGATTAGTTTGTTGAGTTAGCTGAACTAAATTAAGAGACACAAATAGAAACTAGAGTCAGATTCAAGACATCATATAACTCAAGAGACTGAAGTATTGAAAGGTGGCTCGGTAATTCTCTAAGAGAAGCTAGTGTATCAGTCCCACTCCTTTCGATGATCCTCACAGAGCACGTTTTCACTGGGGGAGAAAGAGTGTGCCGAGTCCTCTGCTGTTGAAAAGCTACACAGGGCATCTCTGGCTGTGCCCTGAGGGTGTATTTGCTGTGTGTAGTTATTTCACAAAAGGGTGTGGCGAGGGAACCTGGGTGTCTCAGTCACTTATGTATCTACCTTCAGCTTAGGTCATGATCCCAGGGTCCTGGGATTGAGTCCGGCATTGGGCTCCCTGCTCAGTGGAGCCTGCTTCTCCCTTTACCCCTGCTCCCTGCTTGTGCTCTCTCTCAAATAAATAAATAAAATCTTAAAAAAAAAAAAAAAAAAGTGTGGCAATACCAACAGAGCCCTTGAGTAGAAACAGTCACCATGACACACCTTTTATCTGATCAAGTGCAAGTTTTTGTTCAAAGGATGGAGTACATGTTGTTCACCTTGAGTCAGAACTCTTTTTTTTGTTGTTGTTTTGTTTTAAAGATTTTATTATTTATTTGACAGAAAGAAAGATCACAAGTAGGCAGAGATGCAGGCAGAGAGAGAGGGGGAAGCAGGCTCCCTGCTGAGCAGAGAGCCCGATGCAGGGCTCTATCCCAGGACCTTGAGACCATGACCTCCCAGGACCCTGAGATCATGACCTGAGCAGAAGGCAGAGGCTTAATCCACTGAGCCACCCAGGCGCCCCTTGAGTCAGAATTCTAAAATGGGCTCAGATCCTCTTGTTCCTTTCCCTTTACCCCCGCCCCCAACCATATCTGTCCCCCTCAGGGCACTTCCTCCTCCTTTCTTTCAGTTCGCTCTGACTAGCTGCTCTCAACCCAAGGGTCCTGCTGCCATTTCCCTCTACTCTCAACCTCAAGAAGGCTTTCGGGTCAGAGCGTGACACTTGACCTCTTGCAAAGTTCTCCAGCTGAACACAGCCCTCTGGCTACAACGTGGGCTCTTCTCTTGTTCCTGTTATTTTCTGCTCTGGCATAAATGTTTACTTGAAATGCAAATTTCAATATTTTGGTATTTTAAACATCTCAACCTATTTCCACAAGCCTGCTCACGTCGCCGAGTGTTGTATTTATTCTGGGATCTGGCGTTTAGTTTAAATCTCCCTCTGTTTAATGTGCTTTTGTGTCTCCTGGCAATTTTCAGCTACCGGGCTAAATAACGGCTCGTCCTCCTCGATGGGTGCGCCTTTCAAACTCCTGCACATAATTAGCATATTCCCTCGTAGTCACTGTTTACTCAAATTGTACATATTAGTTCTTTTAATATTTCTTCATAAGTCAGAAAGAAGGGCCTAGAGCTAACGGCGAGAGGAAAGTGTTCTCTTCTGTGTTCCCTAATGTAGAAGCAAATCAGCCAGGAATCACGCCAATTAAAGTATGCCTGGTGCCAGCGTCTTAGCAGCTTCGGAATATTGTGCTTTGGTGAAACTTGGGGAGTTCACATCCAAAACGTTGATTGATGCAGATTTCCAAGGTCAACCAGGCATTTGGAAGCACGTGGCCACTTGAAATGAAATACATTTCCCTGGCACTGCTTTCCTGCTTCTCCCTTTCTCTCTTCCCTCCCTCTCTCCCCACCCCACCTTCCCCTTCCCACAGATACACGTGCATGCGGACAAATAACAATTTATTCACATTTAACCATTCACTTGAACTTTTAGGAAATAGCATGCAAATTCACTAATACCCAAAAATTTGCTTACTAAACAGAACAGGCCTATTCTTGACAATTCCCCAGAGAGGACAACAAAGTGCCCTATTTGAGATAAAAACAAAACAAAACAGAAAAAGACTACTATCCTAATAGTCATCATGACATCTTTCTTTATCTTTATTTGAGGTATGGGAAATGGCCTTTAGAAAACCTGCTAAAATTTGAGCATTTTACGACTTGCAAAAAGTCATAAATGAATCTTTGAATTTCAAAGATTCAAACATGCTAGGAAAGGGAGAAATCACTTTTCCTCCCTCTTCTGAGAAATCTTAGCACAACATCTCTGCAGATCATTCTTCCACAGAAAGAAATGGGATTGACATTCTCTTTACTCTCCTAAATTTGAGTATTTACAAGTAGATGTGAACAGATTAGCTTTAACACAAACACACATACAGATTAATGAAAAGCAAAGGAATGGAGCTTGTATTGTAAGGTACATGTGTGCTCGAATGTGTGTGTTTGCGTGGGCCTGTGATTGGAAAGAAGAGTGAACAGGGCGAGCAAAAGCAAGCTATGAACTTCTACCTCTAAAAATAAAAGAAAAAAGGATTGCAAATCAGTGATGCCATTTGAAGTTTTCTGTGCTAACTTCAAATGCTGTAACAAGTTTCTGTTCTTACAATACGTTTCATGTCTTTTTTTTTTTTTTTCCTAAGGACATACTCACATGTTCCTGTCTTTGCTTCCTTCCCCCCCCCTTTTTTTTTTTTTTTGCACATCACGTTCTATACAAACATGCTAAAAAAATGGAAGGGAGGAAAAAAAAAACCACAAGAAATCTAAAAAGAAATATGCCTTCGATGGGGTTCTGTTTATATTTCCAGCCATGTCTCCCTCTAGACCCTTTGAAGTTTTGTTTCTCAGCTTCACAACCCAGCTGAGAGATCCTTTAGCATTTGACAGTGTTTCTGACCAAAGGTTGAAACAGCTTCTCATCCCCACCTCTCACCACCCATCATGGGAGGATTGAGGGGGCTGGTAAATGATCCATGACTTTAAGAAGACAGGGGTGGGGGCAGACACACTCGTCAGAAGCAGCAATCATAAGAGAATAAGGGGACACCGGGAGGAGCACTGCATTGAAGACATACAGTGATGATACAATAGAGATGATTTTTTAAAAATATTTTATTTATTTATTTCACAGACAGAGATCACAAGTCAGACAGAGATCACAAGTAGGCAGAGAGGCAGGCAGAGAGAGAGGGGGAAGCAGGCTTCCTGCAGAGCAGATCCCAGGACCCTGGGATCACGACCTGAGCCCAAGGCAGAGGCTTTAACCCACTGAGCCACCCAGGCACCCCCAATAGGGATGATTTTAAGGAAGAGTTGGAGGATGGCAATGAAAGAGACAGCTCTCTAGAGAACGAGGTATTTGACTATTGAGATATTTGAGCTACATGGAAGGGAAGGGGTTGGTTGCCCTGGTGTAGAAATATTCCCCCTTTGAATAGGAAGACACAACAGGGTGTGGATTATGCAGATTGGCCCCATGCCTTCGGCAGCCCCAAAGGGTGTAGTTAGTACCCAGAAACCAGAGGCAAGCACAATGCCAGGAAAGATTCACAACTGGCTTTGGCTCTATGAATGAGTGTGAGCCAAATGAAGAAGAACGCCCTGGCATTATTTTTTCTTGGCATCCAGAGAGACCCAATTCATTATGGATTGCATTTTTTGCTTTCACATACAAAAAAACCAGCTAGTTGACAGTTTGAGCTCAGCATCCAACCGGAAGCCACCATCTACACATCCTTTTTATTCCTGGGGCGTGACATTGTGTAATTGTACTCCTACTTAACCATTACCTCCTATTTCATGTCAGTTTTTAGAAACTGTTCTGCCCTTCTAAATGCTAGGCTTGAAATTAGGATTCCCTATGTTCCATTTTTTTTTTTTTTATGAGGGGAATTGTATTGATAATAGCAAATCTTCCATTGTAGGGTCCACATCTGGTTTTGCTCATCATTGTACCCCTCCCAGCAGGGTATGCAGCACAACGTTGGATGCTGGGGTGCTCCAGAAATATTGCAGAGTGACTGTCGACAGAGCTAGCACTTAATAAACATTTACGAGGCACAGGGCTAGGTGGCTCAGATATTATCTCATTTAATTCACAATACTGTGTTCCAGTGCTTACCGATGAGGAAACAAGGGAATCCAGGTTTAGAGAAGGCTCTAAAGAACTTGCCCCAATATACAATGTTATTAAAGAGAGCTGAGGTTTGAACCAGTCTGTTGGCTTCTGGAGCTCAGGTTCCTAATGAGTCATGTCTGCTTTTATCATTACAGAGCCGTGAGATGCTGTCGTTAGCTGGTCTCTCAGCTCTCAGAATCTGCTCTGTTTCTGTCTACTGAGTATAAAATGGGAGTTTGAGAATGAATAACAGGGCATTTCCAAAGCCATACAGCTCAGTTCTAGATGAAGAAAGTAAAAGACAGCCTTCAGGGGTGGCTCAGTGGGTTAAGCCTCTGCCTTTGGTTCATGTCATGATCTCAGGGTCCTGGGATCGAGCCCCATATCAGGCTCTCTGCTCAGAGGGGAGCCTGCTTCCCTGCTTTCTCTCTCTGCCTGCCTCTCTGCCTACCTGTGATCTCTGTCTGTCAAATAAATAAATAAAATCTTAAAAAACAAAAAAAAGACAGCCTTCAGTTTTTATAAGGTTTGTCCACTTAACTTCCTTATTAAAAGAATCTAATGAAGCAATAAATGAGGAAAAAAACCCTGATAATTTAGAAGTTTAGCACCACCTGCTTACATACAGGGCCCCATCGAAGCCACGGGTGCACACACAAGCCAACAGGCCACAAAGGAGCTACAGGGACAGTACAGAAGGGACTTCCATATTAGGAAAGACTTACTGGGAGGAGTGAGTTTTCCGGAAGTTGAAAAACACAAGTGCAGAAAATCAGAGCTGGCAAATTGTGAAAGGGTGTGGCAACCTGGTGAGCCTGCTTGAAACAGAGTTTTCCATGCAGGAGAAATGAGCAGCGTGATGTGAACGGTGGTGTGAAGACTCTGGATTGACAGTGTTTGGTATCACCACATCTCAAGGTACAATGGAGCCTTCCAGAATCCACAAGATACAGAGTAAAATGGCATTTTTTATCATTCTTTTTTTCCTTCCTTCCCCCTTCCTTTTCTCCTCCTTCCCTCCCTGCCTTTTTGCCTTCCTTCCTTCCCTCTTCTCTCTCTCCTTCCCTCTTCTCTCTCTCCTTCCCTCTTCTCTCTCTCCTTCCCTCTTCTCTCTCTCCTTCCCTCTTCCTTCCTCCCTTCTTTCCTTGCTTCTCTACCTCCCCCACTCCTTCTTTCTTTCATTTCTGGAGGAATGATAGATTTCATTTCTTCTTTCTTACATTTCATTTCAGTGTATAAGCATGGAGCCCCATGGACATTCTATTTGTCTAAAGTCCTTTTGGGCACCTGGGTGGGTTAAGCATCTGACTTTTGATTTGGCTCAGGTCACTATCTCAGGGTAAGGAGATTGAGTTCTACCTCAGTTTCTTTTTCTCCCTCTCCCTCAGCGCCTCCCCCTGGTCCAGCTCTCTCTCTCTCTCTGAATAAATAAATAAATAAATACTCTTTTAAAAAAAATGAAGTCTTTTTAATATCAATACCACTTACATTCAGTACCAGCTACTTGGTGCTAAATCCTACATTGTATTGTGCTAAGCTGCCCTGTGAACTGCTGTTGAAAGTGGGGCTGGTTCCCCAAGGATGTCAGATAGTCATCATCAATCCTGACTAATTGGCAGTGGCTGCTGGGAGGATGACATTGAGAAGCAATCCGAGGCAGCGTCTGGGCTCAGTGGGAAAGAGTGACAATGTCTGTGAGTGCAGAAGAAGGGAATGTGTGCCACATTTGGACTTTCATTTGTCCGGGGCCTCCTGTAGCCCATTTGGATTTTCTTCAGTATGAACTGTATTCTAATGCGGCGTGTATGTTGAACGCTAAGGACTACCTGGGTTTGAATGCAATTGGCACCACTTGGGGAAATTAGGAAGGAGAGCTTAATCTCCAGTGGAGATAATGAGTTCCATTCTTCACCTGGTTGGTACCAGGTTTTCTTGGAACATCCTGGAGAATACATTTTTCAGGCACCCAGAAACACAGAGTTCCTAAGAGACTGGGGCTACACATAGAATAAATGTGTACTTATACATCAGTGGGAATTCAGACCACTGTAGGAGAGACTGCACATTTGTATGACATAGCATGATGTCATAAAAAACTGGGACTCACTGTCTTCATTTTTATTTTCCTAAGGGTCTGGGGAAGGACAGGCAAGGAGGTAAAACTGGAAAGAAACAAAACAACACTAGTCCCTTGGAATAAAATAAAAATAAAAATGCCAGCAGGTTTCTGTTTTCTGGATGATTTCATCCCAAGGGGGTGACGTAGAGATTAGAATTGGTGGTCAGAGGCAGCAACAACCAAGATCTCTCACCACCGCCATCAGAGCCAGCCGGGTGTCATGTGACCTGACATTAGCACATCTGCCCCAGCTGAGGACGAGCTATCCAGAGATGGGGAACAGCGGTTGCTGTTTTCAGGAGTCACATAAATGAACTGGCCTTTTGTAAGTGAATGCCCTAAACTCAGCAGGACAATTGCACTGCAGAGAGGTGGCTAGGCGTAGTTTTTGTGGCCGCCACAGAAGCCTTTGAAAGGTAATTAAAACAAGGCAGGCAATAACCCCATCTGGCCCTCTGCCCTTTCCTTCTAGGCCCCCACGTTGCAGTGACCTCATTTGGGCTCACCCCCAAATCCTCGCCTCACTGCTCCGGCTAGCCTCGCTGCTGAATGAGCTGTTCGATCCAATTTCGAGAATTGTGCTTGCTTAAAGTCAATAAATAAGTAATGAAGAGAAAAATGGTGTAAGGGACTGGGGGGTAGGTCAGAAAAGGAAATGGTTTAAGCATGAACGGAATTGATGTTCTTACAATGTTCCCATTTAACACAGGGCGGCAGCTCTGGGCCCCACACAAATAACCCTGAGGAGTCTGGCAATTCGCTTCTTGCTTTCAGCCCAAAGCGTAGGAACTAGGAATCACCCCCTTCCTTCGACAGTCGGCTTGGGTGGCAGCCCTGTGTGTACCAGCACCCCTCAGTCCTGGCCCCGGGTTTTTTGGCCTTTCTGCGAAGCAGATGGATTGCAGCAGGAGTGAGGGGCCCAGCTGCGGTGTTGGGAGCCCTGGCGGCGTGGAGGTGGAGCAGGGGCGAGGCGCGCCTGCTCCGGAAAGCAGTGGTGGCTCTCGCAGGCCGGGCCCGTGCGCTCCTGGACCGCTACGAGGCTAGTGGGCCAAAGCTTAATAGGAAAACAGCAGCGATTTGTCTCCACTGCTATTTATGTTTCAAGCGCGTGACAGGCTGTCAGTGCAAGTGAGGGTCGCTGAATTTACTGCCTTTCAGATTACTGCCACAGTCTACGACTTGACAAGTCACTTCATTTAAAAAGCACTGCATGAGGATGTTTCCTCCACTTCTTTTTAAATAAAAACAAAGGCAGAGAGAAAGGCCACCACAGAGGTTTAGAGAGATGAAATGCAGAAAGCCCAGCATACTGGCCAAGCCGGATGGGAAGGCACTACTTTCACAAAGTCCCCTTAATTAAAGGGGCGACTGAAGAAAAGGGATGACCCGGAATTTCTTGGTTGGACTGATTTGTGGACTGGATGACATTTTAAGTTGGGGGGAATAGGTAATAAAATATAGTTTTTATACCTGTTGAGTTTGAATCTTTTCAAAACAACTGGATATAAATGGAGAATAAAACCACTTATATTTTTGCACTTCATTTCTTTATTCATTTGTTTTCTGAGGTCTTTATAAACTGAGGAAGATAACTGTCGACAAAAATAAGAAACTAACCATCTAGGGGGTATAGGGGAGAGAGATGATGCCTCCAAATGCTAAATAAGATTAATAATTCAAAATATAAATGTTTAGTCTTAAAGACCTAAATACTTAAAAACATATATGCAAGTGGGGTGTGGTCTGAAAAACAGTGTGTGGCTTCTGAAGTACAATTAAAAACCGTAATTATAAAAACTAGGAAGTAGAAATTATCACATGATCTCTCTGATATGAGGAATTTGAGAGACAGGGCGAGGGGGGGTGTTGTGGGGAGTAGGGAGGGAAAAAATGAAACAAGATGGCATCAGGAGGGAGACAAACCATAAGAGACTCTTAATCTCACAAAACAGACTGAGGGTTGCCTGCGGGGAAGGGGAGTATGGAGAGGGTGGTTGGGTTATGGACATTGGGGAAGGTATGTGCTATGGTGAGTGCTTTGAAATGTGTAAGACCGATGATTCACAGACCTGTACCCCTGGGGCTAATAATACAGTGTATGTTAATAAAAATAATTAAAAAAAAAGAAATAGGAAGTAGAAGAAAGATATCATTCCATAACTCATATGGAACTACATTCTCATCAGGGATAAATACAATGAAAGAATTCTGGAAGGCCCTGACTTTATTTCACATGAGTGTGAAATGGATTAAAAGGCTTTGGAAATTATATGTGAACCAGCTTCTGACAAAAAAAATTTCATATAGTGGCGCCTGGGTGGCTCAGTGGGTTAAGCCTCTGCCTTCGGCTCAGGTCATGATCTCAGGGTCCTGGGATTGAGCCCCGCATGGGGCTCTCTGCACAGTGGAGAGCCTGCTTCCCCCTTCTCTCTTCCTGCCTCTGCCTACTTGTGATCTCTGTCTGTTGAATAAATAAAGAAAAATCTTTTAAAAAAATTTCATATTTTCATCAATGATTTTAAGTACTACTCCTATATATACTTTGGCTTATTTCTTGATTTTCTTGTTTTCTTAACTCTTTTTGTCCATTCTTGGGATTGTCACCCACTATTTTTATTTTTAAAATTTTTAATCTATGTTAGGGGAGAGTGGATAATAAAATGAATTTTTATACTTGTTGGATTATACCTGTTGAAGTACCATAAGTTTTCTTTTTTCTTTTCTTTCTTTTTTTTTCTTTTTCTTAAAGTAAACTCTATGTCCAACCTGGGCTCAAACTCACAACTCTCAGATCAAGAATTGTACACTCTTCCAACTGAACCCTGGGAACCCCTCTACCATGGCTTTTCATACATTTTAATTAAAGATACAAATAGTCATTTCTCAGAGTTTTCATGATTGGTTCCATATATCTTTATCAGATGAATTTAGAATTATCTTCTAAATAAAGCAAAAAATAAATATTCAGCTTTTCAATTTGGTTTGTATCAGATTTTTAGGTTTATTTATAGAAATATAGGTTTATAATCATGATTCTGTCTATCCAAGAATAAAATATCACACTTAAGTCTTTTTTATTCATCCATCAATTTTTTTCCCAAGTCATGAGAATTCTACATTATGCTTATTCTATGTTATGTTTTCTTATTTCTAGTAAATAAGGTCCCTTTTTACTATTATCTAACCAGTATTAGCCATATTAAAAAAATAGTTTTATATATCAATATGTTAAAACTACCTACCTAATAAATGATCTTTCTCTTTTATTGTTGCTAAATGGTGTTGAAACTACAAATATAGGCTATCCCTTGTTGAGGGAAAAAAAAAGTTTCCTCATATTATTCACCAAAACAAACTCAAACATGCCAAATAATTAAAAATTAAACTGTATGAATATGAAAAGAATAGACAATAATTTGATAATATTGAAGGGGGAGTACCTTCTAAGTAAGTCATGAAACACGGAGCCCTAAAAACTGGATTTAGTTTAACCACATAAAAAGTAAACATTTTTCTGTAGTACAAAACCTTCATCAAGAAAATAAATACATAAAGGAAAAGATGAAAAGTGTACTTATAATAAAAAGGATATAAAAGGGCCACATTTCTTCCAACACTGAAGGTTTGAAGTCAGGAGGCTGGTCTGACTATTTGGGGAGACAGTGTGGCAATATCTCTGAAAGCTGAGCACACACACAGCATCTAGTAATTCCACTACCATGTTCAGCGATGTTCCCAGCAGCACTGGAAACACCTATACCATGTAAAAAGTAAAAAAACTGTTGCACATTCATAAAATAAAATACCATAGAACAAAGACAATGACTGAATGACAGCTGTAAGTGGCAATATGGATAATCTCCCAAATGTAATGTTAGGTGAGATGAATAAATACAGCAGAAAGCTCCTTGTATGAAAATGGCAGACAAGCAAAACTAGTCCATGTTTTTCTGAAATGCTGTATAGTTGTAAAGTTATAAAACTAAGCGAGGAAAGGATTATTACAAAATATTTGCATTATTATAGCTAGTATTTATTAAATGCTTACCATGTGTCATGCTTTTTGTATACATGTATTCACTTAATTAAGAAAATTTAGTTTATGCAATGCTATCTAAGATATATTTATAGGATATTAGTTATGGTTTATCTTGTTTATGTTAGAAAAGTTGTAGTCACACATAAATATATACATTCGTATATACGCTTTTAAACACATTGGCTTGTATACGTATACAACGTCTACATAATATTGGTGGCCATCTTCTGGATTATGGAGTGGGGAGGGTCAGAAATGTGTAGTCAGGGAATCTCCTTTCATTTTATGCCCTCCTATATTGCTTGGATTTTTGACATAAATCATATGTTACTTTTATATTAAAAGTTTTTTTAAAAATGGAATTGTATTTAATAATCCCAGTATAGGAGAAAGACATATTCACCCTTTTGGCTGTCTCCTCAGGGTAGGTTTCTCATAATGAAAAAGACAATCTCTGAGATTTTTCTATTTCTGGCATAAGGAGAGAAGAATTAATATGAAAATTACCAAATGACAGAAGGAATGCCAAAACCAAATGAGAGAAGGAATACCAGCAAGGAAGTTGACTTATAGAAAAATAAAACAATTCTCTAATTAGCTGAACAATAAAGAGTTTTAATGACCACACGCACCCACTGTTGGTTCTCCCCTATCCTCTGAACTGTCTGACTGTTGCTAATAAGAAATCGTGACCTGCAGGGCCAGCCTCCTCTGTCCTGAAGTACAGAGATGCAAGCCCAGCTTTCCTTAGAAGCTCTTTCTTCACAATTGAGAGAGGTTTGGACCTCAGCGTTGACACTGAGGTGGTGGGTACCTATATGCACTCTCAGATACTTTTTCCTTACCTACCATTCTCCACTCTGCACACCAGTTTGTTTGAGTCTTCCGTCCTTGTCACTGGTGCTCAGATTGCACTCCAGACCCAGCTGGGGCTAATGTGGGGCCAAACCATGAACTTGGCCTATCATAATCTAGTTGATGTCTCCTTTCCTCCAAAACTGGATGCTTCTTACTGTATTTCTATCACTGACTAATAGCCTGCTAGCCTAGACATAGCACCATTACCCACAAATCTCTGTGCCCTGCTATGGTTCTAGACCTTGGACTTGAACATTCTGAGAATGATCCCAAGCTGGGTTTCCTTAATGATATGAATGTAAGTCTTCCAAGAAAGGAAAAAGAGGTCTGAGATGTGGATGGAAAGAACCCATCTTTTTCCTAGTTTGTTTCTTCTTTAATGCTCCTTCAGCAAGCAAAACTCAGCTATCTCTCTTTCTCATTGGGAACTTTTAGGTTTGCTAGTGGTTTAGATCCTGCAATAGCTAACAGGCAAAAATTACACAATTATTTCCTTAAAAATATAACATTTATAGAATCCACATGGAGACCTTTCTGGATGTAGAAAGCACGTGATAACAAATACCTGTCATACAAAAATATCAGGCTCAGTCCTTTTTTCCACATAGCACAGACTTTCTATCTCAATCAAGTGCTGAAGTGTACTCAAGCATCACTGACAACTTCCCAGCCTTGTGTTGAAGTCATTTTGTCTTCACTCTTTTAAAGGTCTGCCCCCCTTATTTCTCACATCTACCTTATAAGGATCTCACTGCAACCACACAGAATAACTACTCAGAGATTCAATTGCTTTACAAGATTCTAACCTAGGATCTGTCAAATGCTTGTTTAAGACCCTCAGTAACCGTAAAGTGTATTGAAATCCCACTCCCAAAGTGATAGTATTAAGATATGTGGCTTTGGGAAGTGACTAAGTCATGAGGCTGGAGTACTCATGAATTGGAGTCACGCCCTTTGAGAAAGGACTTCAGAAAGCTCTCTTGCCTCTTCTTCTCTGTGAGGACATAATGAACCAAGAAGTGAGCTCTCACCAGATACTGAACCTGCTGGCGCTTTGATCTCGGACTTCTCAGCCTCCAGAGCTGTAAGAAATGAGTGTTTGTTGTGTAAGGCACCAGTATATGGTACTTTGTTATAGCAGCCAGAACTGACTGAGATAGCATACCTACTCAGCACGCTACCATCCATTTATTTAAGAGCCTCTGGAGACTATCCAAGGATCATGTATTTAGAAAGCAAACCAATTGGACCATGATTATTTATGCACTTCCTAGAAATGGCTTCACTGAAGTGAGACCACAGGCTTTCTATAAAGACTATAAAAAATTACCCTTTTGAACACATTTTCTATGTATTTCATAAACTTCAGTCAAATATGTTGTCTAATACATTACTCAATACTCTTTTTAAATGCCCTCCGTGCATCAGATATTTGCAGAAAATATTTCCTCAGATGGATTTTTAAACTCTTGCCACAGTTTTTAAAAGAAAAAAGTAGTTACGTGAATCAATGTATTTTTTTTTCTTTTGCTTTCACATTAGAAAAATTATGCAAATATCATGTCCAGCCATAGTAATAGCTTATCTCAGGTTCTTGTCAGCATCTACTCCATTGTTTCTCAAAGTGTGACCCATGGACTACCTATATAGGAATCCCACTGGGAGCTTTTTATATATGTAGATCACTGGGTTTTTTCAAAGACTTACTGAATCAGAACTAGCAGAAGAGGCCTAGGAATCCATGTGTTTATAAAACTCCTTAGGTGATTCCTGGACATTCCTACATATGGGAGCCAGCCATCTGATTTTAGTAGTCTGTCATTCAGGGTCACTGTCCTTTTCTTCTCTTAAGAGACTTCAATTAACTTTAGCTGAAAAGTTTAAACTTTGCCCATGATCAGGGATTAATCCAGTTCTTAGATTGGGGGAGACTGAAGGAGAGGAGTTAAACACTCATCAGAAGAATCAACATTCTGCATTGAATGTGACACTCAATTCCCTGTCCTGAGCTAACAACTCAAACTCTACTTGTTGGTGCCGCTTCAGGTCACACAGAACTGCTTACATATACTAGTTCATTTATCTATATAGGCATATTTTTTTTTCTCTTTCCTTACAACTGATGTTGTTTAAAGTTAGCAAAGTTGAAGAACTTTCCCAACATCACATAGATAGTAAAGGGCAAAGCCATGATGTCTGTGTGACTCTAGTGTTTTAACCATTATACCATATTTTAAAAGTTTCAGCTCTCTTCCTGGTATTAGTCTCCATTTTGCCCACCAATGCTAAACACCAGCTTCCTGACAAAAGCCAATGCTGACTACCTTCTGGCCTACCTAGAACTCTAAACAAAGCCTGGGTCCCAATTCCCAATTGTCTGCTGTCCTTTCCTTTCTGTTCTGCAATTCACCATGTTTTGCTGGGCACAATCCCTAGATTTTCAAAGCATGAAAGTAACCAAGAACAGGTCAATTATATGCAAAGTTGGGCAAGAAATTGCAAATTGCCTTTACTGCCTCCATAATGCATGAATTTTGTTACAAGATCTTCTTTGATCTGTGGATAAACTAACTGTGAACTTGCAGAATGACCGATGGATGGCTACTGACCTTCTCAAGCCCTGGAAGATCCTTGAAGAGTAAATTAACTTATTAACAGAGGAGAAATTTAATGTCTTTGGATCATGTTGCATAGGATTCCGAGCTATCCCCTTCCACACTCTTAATAGTTTGGTTGCAGAGTTACACTGAAATTTCATGTGGCCAGCATGAGGCGCAGGCAGATTAGGTGATGCAAAGCAGGGGCTGCCTGCCGGTAGAGATTTGACAGGTTGCCAGGCAGGATAAATTGCCTCAAAGAAATCAAACTTTAAAGCTTAATTATTTTCCTATTAAGACTCTTTTTGCAATGCAAATATTAATGCAAGTGGTTATACCTTTTATTAGTTAACGTCTTAATTCTCAATTAACACCTAAGGGACTTGACAGCCTGCAGGCAATCAGGATAGGTACTTGTGGGAATAGGTTCTGGGAAACTACAAGGACTAGAATGGAAGAAGAGGACACTCCTAGGGATGGGGGGGATCACAGTTCAGATATCACATTTTACACAACTCTGGCTTAGCATATCTGAGTGTTTGAGGTAACTGAACAGGAAGTAGTAAAAACTGAGACAGAAAATCATTCTTATTAATATCTAAATCTTGATATAAAATTAGGTGCAGATATGGATAAAGAGGACATGTCTATACATGTCGTATATACCCCCAAATAAGTCAGTCCTGGAATAGGTATAAAACACACTAAAAGTCTTTAGGACTGTTTGAGGTTATATTAAGAGGTTTTTTAAACTTGCTGATTCATATCTTGATGAGAACAATTAATAGCCAGTTCTTCAGAAGATAGTTGGGTAAATTCTCAATAGAAGGTCTTGGAACATTTTCAGTAAGTCCTAGGCTTTCAAATTTTCTTCGTATTCCCTTCCTTGTATAATATTATAAAATGCTCTTGGTTTTCTGAAGGCTAAACCCAATTATATCAGTATCTCAATGCAACATTTACTGATGAAATTTTAGGTTCCTGGTCTAAAAAACCTTGCAATTTCAAGGTGAAAAATGTTAAGAAGCTCAAATTACCCTCTTTGGACAAATGGTTTTACCTGAAGGCAAACTTAGCCGTGGCTTTCGGGCCAATCATTGACGTGCTGTGGTCAGCTGCCGAGGAGACCACAGGGAAGATGCAAAGGAAGAAAAGTGGGAGGGGAAGGTCCTGCAGCAAAAAGGAATGTAGAGGGAGGTCCTAGAAAGAAATCAAGCAAAACAGACCATGGGGAAGCCTAAAAGCAGGGAGAAAAGACAACCAGACTGTAACAGCCTAGAGTAGACTTACAGATAGGGACAAGGCCAGGCTGTTGGCAGTCAAGGTGGACACAGGTTTATCAACAGAGGTTGGTTGAGCCTAGGCCTGTTCACAAAAAGACTTCATTTGCATATGCCATAAAAATAACCATGCTAAGAAGTGATTGCCTGTCATTCTACACATCTGAGACTAAGTGAATACAAGAGCACATGATTGCGAAGGTGGCTGGGTTAGAAAAGCTTAAAAGTCATAAAAATTTGGCGTGGTCATTCCTGACAACATAGTGTTAACTTTAGTCCTCTTTATAGGACTGGAGGTCCAAATAATTTTTTAAAACCAATATCCCTGATCCTGATATCATTCCAGGTGGTCCAAGGGCTTTAGGTTTAGGCTTTGGTAGGTTACCAAGGCTTTCTCTGCACGTCAGAGATAATGAGAATTTTGTTCCTGTATTCTATTTTTATCTAATGGAATGTTTTCCTAGAGAGCTGTCAAGGGCTGTTATGGATGAGCGCTATGAGACAGGGCCATGGGAAATGAGGAGGATGCTGGTTACCTGTGAACTACAAGGTTTCTAGTGAGGCTAGTTAAACCTTAGGTAGAGCATGTCTAGGTTGGGTTCATGTTAATCAAAAGAAGATGCAATTCCAAAACAGTCAGATGCTTGCTTGATCTCCTCCTTCCCCAATCCAAGCACTGGCCACTGAGAAATCTGTTCTTCTCTCCATCAAGAAGTCAAAGTTGCAATATCAAAAAACAACGTGAGGATGAGAAATATTTAGAAGAAAATAGGACAGGAAGAGAGAGTAAAATACATGCCAGGAAAGCTGGAGAAAGGTCAGTGACTGAATTTGGGTTAGCAGGAATGTGGAATTATTCCCAAAATTAGCAAGAATATAGTCTTTACTAAACGGTCAAAAATATGAAACTTGAGGCACATTTAAAATGAAGTTTGGTAGAAGGAAAGTTTAAAAGTAATTTCACAAAATTTAATTGTATAGGTTTAATCTCCATTTGCTGAAGAAGATTTTTTTTGGTAACTTTTCCACATTATAATTCAGGTTACAGGTTCTCAAAATTTTTCAGGTAGCAGAGCATTCCAAAATCATAGAACTCTTTATCTAACAACAAATCCAAATATGAAAAGCTAAATATTTAATTATGTGATTTATCCAAATTAGACTGTTAGATTTTAATTCAGAAAAAATGTTGTAGACATCAAAATGTTTAAGGATGTTTCTTGGGACAATCTTCAGTCAATAAAGTTCTGTTCAGCAGAATTCTATGAATCAGCAAAAGAATGTCAATATTCCATTTTAGCAGCAGAACCACTAAATTTGGTTTCTGGAACACCGGTTTTCCTTAGCCAATAGTTTGAAAACCATTAGAATACTTTCCAAGGGACACATAAATGCAATTATGCTCAAGGAATAAACTAAAATCAAGCAATGAAAAGGGATGGTAGATCAACTTCTGATTGTCTAAACTTTGATAGCCAGAACAGAACAGAAAGCATATTAGAGAGTTTAATTTGACAACTATTACACACCCTGAACTACTGTGCTGGGAAGATACAACAAAGCCTAGTAAGACAAAAATGGAAAAGAGACCTAACTAGGGAACCATTTTATTGACAACATGTCATCAATAAGTGAACTTGCTTTTCCTATCAATGTTCATTAATTTGAATGTTTTAATTCCTTACCTTTGAATATGATGAACAGTGCCCAGACAATAGACATGCATACAACATTAGTTATTTTCAACCTCTTTCTCTTTCTGCTGCAACTGTCTCTAAGAATTTTTACCTATTAGATTCTGAATAACTGCTCTATATCTGGTGAACCACTTATAAAATATAAGACTGGAAATTTAACATAGATGTCTTTTCTTTTTTTTTTTTCTCAATATTTTATTTATTTAGCTGACAGAGAGAGCACATGAGAGATAGCAAGAAAGAGAACAGAGAGAGAAGCAGGCTCCCTACTGAACAAGGAACCTGATCCTGGGCTCCATCCCAGACCCGAGCTGAAGGCAGATGCTTAACTGACTGAGCCATCCAGGCGCCCCCATAGTTGTCTTTTCTAAACCAGAAACATTTTATTGTGAACATACAGATACAGTTATAGATATCTTATTATTTTACTGATAACCAAAAATGTTTTGGAAAAAAAATGTTTCCTAAGATTGTGATTTATTCTCTTCCATATTTGTCTTAAGTTGGAGCCAACAGAAGTGCAGACAAGGGTTAGCAAACTATGGCCCATGGGCCAAATTTGACTTGTTGCCTGTTTTTGCTTTTGTTTTTAATTTTTTAATTTTTTTAATAAACATAAAATGTATCATTAGCCCCAGGGGTACAGGTCTATGAATTGCCAGGTTTACATACTTCACAGCACTCACCATAGCCCATACCCTCCCCAATGTCCATAATCCCACCATCCTCTCTCTATCCCCCTCCCCCCCAACAACCATCAGTTTGTTTTGTGAGATTAAGAGTATCTTATGGTTTGTCTCCCTCCCTTCCTACCCCCAAAACCCCCAATGTTGCATCTTCACTTTCTCATATCAGGGAGATCATATCATAGCTGTCTTTCTCCAATTGACTTATTTTGCTAAGCATGATACCCTCTAGTTCCATCCACGTCATTGCAAATTGTTGCCTGTTTTTGTACAGCCCATAGCTAAGAATGTTTTTTGCACTTACAAATGATTTAAAAATCCAAAACAAGAATATCTTGCGGCACATGAAAATTATATGAAATTCAAAGTCCAGTATTCATAAATAAAGTTTCACTGGGATACAGCCAGGCATATTTACTTATTGCCTAACGCTGCCTTCAGTGTTTACATGCAACATAAACTGTACAGCCTGTAAAGCTTAAAATGTTTACCACTTGGCCCTTTATGAAAAAAAAAAAAATCTGACAACCTGTGATATAAAGAAATAGATTCAAACATGCAAATTGAAGAAATGCATTTTTCATTGGGCTATTGTGTTTAAATCAGGTAATACAGTAAATAACCACCAAATCATATTTCAGAGATATCGTTCTATGATCTAGGATCTAAGTAATTATTTTCAAATAATTATAGGGTCAACACCTAAGAGTAAACTTTCATTTTAGGTCATCCTAAATATCGTTCTAAAGCAGTGGCTCCCAAGCCGGGAAAAATCATCTAGGGAACATCTTAAAAAGGAAGACTCCTAGGCTCAGCTCCAGAAGTTCTGGTCTAGTAGGTTTATGGTGAGCCCTAGGGATGTGCATTTCAACACAGTGGGGGTGATGCAGAGGTACATTTTGAGTCCGAAAGCTTCACAGAAGCACCCCGATTTACCAGTTCCTCTGCCCTGGCCTCGATAAACTAGCCACCATGTAAAGAAAGCTTTCAGAGCTCTGGCTCTGGGTAGGAAATGCTCTATTTTCTGGGGAAGAGACGGCTGCTCTTGCTGTGGAGTTGTTCCCAAGAGAAATGCAGTAAAAGTTAGAATCAGACTAATAGCCTCGTAGCCGTTTCTTTCTAAAAAAGCTGAAAAGGCCCCAGGCATTTCTTTGGCCTGCTGGAGAGATGGTGGTCACAAACCTGTAAGGTGCACAGCACTTGGATCCCACAACAGAGAAAATCCATTATATGAAATCACACGCAAACACTCAACAACAGGATGGGAGAGAAATGTGCAAGAATCAGTCGTGGAGCTTTCAAACTGTGAAACTAAAAATCATATTTCTGAGAGCTGAAAACGTTCCCCTTTGAGAGTGGTAGTATCCCAAATTCACATTAAAACTCTTTCTTATTGTGTGCTTCCTGGGAGTTCTTAAAATTGAAGCTCCATAGGAAAAATGGCATGACATTCTCATAGGGACTAACAGCTTGGAAAGGCCATACAGTTTGTACCCTGAAATATAGAGATTCCCCGCCCCCGCCCCAAACTTATTTTAAACTTCCCTCTTTGCCCTGGGTCAATACTCAAGACTAAGAGTAAGTCTGTTCACCAGGGCCAGAGAAAAAGTGGCTACAGGGAATCAGAAGACAATCATCCTTCGAAAGGCGTAGCCCTGGGAAATCAACCTCACTGTTGAAGATTCCAAAGCCCTAGAAGGTCTTGGGAAAGGCAGGGACTTAAAGGAAAACAATATTGGCCGTGCAGTGCTGGAATAAGAAATACCAAATACAGGAGATCCCTGCTTAAATGATTCCGCTGTACAAAGAGCTGCTCCACCCAAAGAAAACCAACATGAAGGTAATGTGTGTGTGTGAGAGAGAGAGAGATTGAAAGAGAATGAGAGGAGGGAGAGGCTGAAGGAGAGAAAGACGGAGAGAGAAAGCATCTCCAAGTTCCTACTCCCTTAGCTTTTTCTTTCTGTACCTCACCTGAAGGTGTCCTATTGCCTGACTTTCCAGGGGTACTGATGAAGTTTTATAAGAGTCTAGGAAAATTTAAACATCTATGTGATTGAGCAAAGCAGGAATAGCGTCTGCTTTATAAAAGCTAGGAAAAGGATGGTTCATACATCAATCCTTTTGCCTCAGGACATAAAGTGATTGCCAGCTGGACTCAGAAACCTCCCTATACCACATAGCAGAGTGCCTTGTGAGAAAGAAGAAAGTTACAAGCTGCTTAGAACCTGTGTACAGCTTGTCTAGTAGTGTTGAGAGGATGCTGCTGGTTCTAAAAACTCAAAACTCTTGTGCCAAGTTGTCATTCATCTCTCAGCATCTCCCTTTTTACGTCCTTTTTTCTTTCTTCTTCGAGTTTTATTGATTTACATACTCTGTTATTTCTGAAATTCTGAAAATGACTGAAGAAAAGTAAATATAAATACCAAGATAAAAGGCCTCATGAGAATGAGTGAGAAAGTGATCACATGCAAAATTTTGGGGCAAACTTATATATGTGTGCGTGTATGTGGTGTGTGTGTGTGTGTGTGTGTGTCTACATGAAATAGGGAAGGCAGGAGTCAAGAGGATCTCTATTGTTCAGGATATTTTGTTGTCTCTACACTCCCAAATCAAAGACATCTAAATTATTTATCTTCCAGTGTTTGGATCAGCTTGAAATATCCTCTGGGCAGGTAAGATTTCTCCATCTGTCACCTTTAAACATCACCTGGTGTCTACTTTAGCTCTTGAAAGTTGGCAAAGACAAGAGGAAAGGCTTTGGGGATGAAGAAGGGGGTACGAGTGAGGGGCAGACAGGAGAAAATCGGAAACAGGATCTGGAAAAGAGAAGGTGTCTGATTGCCAGGAGGACAGCAATAGGAGGTGGGGAAGGAAAAGACCTGAAATTCTTGCAGCTGGAAAAATGGAGAGAAAGTTAAATGGCATGCAGAATGAAAATAAGAAAAGGAAGAGAAAAAAACCATAAGCTTTCATTGAGTGAACACTACGTACTAAGAATGTCACATCATTTATATTTCTTAACTGTCTGAAAGTTCTGAATAAAGCATTATTATCTCAAAAGATGAGGAAACTGAAGCTCAGAATTATTAAGTATAAGGCCTAAAATCCTCACAGGAAAGAAGAGAACTGACCACTGCTTCAACAAATAAATATTTACTGAGATCAGGCATGTGCTAAGCAGTTCCATACAAACATGTTAATTCAGGAAATATAATGTCACAATGCAGTTACAGTCCTGGTGAGGACCAAAGATCTGAATTCATTTTTCAAGATCATAAAGCTAGTAAGTGGTGGGGTGCCTGGGTGGCTCAGTGGGTTAAGCGTTTGCCTTCGGCTCAGCTCATGATCTCAGGGTCCTGGGATGGAACCCTAGGTTGGGCTCCCTGCTTGGCGGGGAACCTGCTTCTCCCTGGCTCCTGCCCCTCCCTTTGCCCCCCCCCAACCCCCCGCTCACAGGCTCCAGTGTCCCATCTCTCTCTTTTTAGCTCTTTACCTCATGTGCCCATGTGCTCTCTCTCTCAAATAAATGAATACAATCTTTCTCTCTCTCAAATAAATAAACAATAAAATCTTTTAAAAAATAAAGCTAGTAAGTGACAGAATCAGGATTGGTCTAGCTCTAAAGTCCATACTTTTTAAACTAGAGAAATTCTATTTCAGAAAACATAAAGGGGACTAGAATGAAAGGAGATATGTAGCTCAAGATGGAAGAAATCTAGAAAAAAAAAAAAAGAGAGAGGCATGTATCCTAAAATATGAGATGTTTGGTGATGAAAGTCTAATTAGATTAGATTTGAAAACTTTTGATATAGCAAAAGATTCAGAGAATTTGCTCTAGCATTTCCATTTAATTTTTCTGATCATTCTACCTTATTTTATACTGTTTCATTTTATTTTACAAAATAAGGAAGCTTGAATAGTATAGCAGCCTTGATACTGGATTTAGAGAACCTGAGTTTAGAGTTTTGTCATTATCTTCAGACAAGTCATTAAAAATCTCCAAAATTCACTTTCCTCTTCTGAGGAGAGGCCAATACCTTTCCTGATGGCCTTATAAGAAGGTTAGGAAGTTCAAAATAGACAATGTGTACCAATTAGCAAGCACTACATGCATGTAAGTAAATGCACGCAGTTAAACTTCATAGCTCTCTGGTTTTAAGCTGCTAGAGAACCTCTGGCCTGCTTCTCCTTTGGTCCCCTCTGAAGACCACCCCAGGGTTTGATCTTTCCCTAGGAGTCAGTCCATGAAAGTGCATGCCCAAAGGAACTGACCACTACCCATTTGCGGGATGACAGAATTCCCAAGCACTTAAAAGTATTTTACATGCTGAGTTTCTACTATGTCATAGGTTTATTTCTTCCCTCTTGGAGACTTTGTAGAATTTTTATTGCATATTTAAATCTAATCAAGCCTTGAATATTGTCTGTGACTATTGCAAAACATCAATTTATTTTGTTTGACATAATGGATTTGGAGCTTTTAGATTTCAGTGTACAGATAATGCCAACAATACTTGCTGTCCATTTTCTTCCAGAAAAACATTCTTCTCCTTTCTGAGTTTTTTCTACTCAACCTTCAAAAATGAGTCCAAGTGACATCTCTTTTATGAAGTCTTTCTCAGCATGTTCCCTTCTGCTCCTCCTCCTAAACTCTGCTTGAAACTACCCCTATTGTTAGCCTCCAGGTTTTTTTTCCTTAATTCTCCCTATGCTCCATTAATTTTGTTCATACAATTATGGTGACCTAGCTCAGGTTGCACTGACATCATTTGTATACATTCCTGTCTCCCCAACCAGACTATGAAATTCATGAATTTACGTCTCCAGTCCTATTTATCTTTATATTCCCTTGTTCATTTATGGAATTGTGTATTTATTTATAATTACATTCCTCTAAATATATGACTGATTGTCCACAATATGCCAGACACTGTGCTAGGTGCTGAAGACACAGTGGTAAACAAAATCAACCTATTTTCATTTTTATGAAGCTTGCCATCTCAAACGTGTATGTGTGTGAGGAGGGGGGAGGTTGTGGTGTGTGTGTTTGTGTGTGTGTGTGTGTGTGTGTGAGAGAGAGAGAGATAATTTAGTTAAGTTACAACCCTGTTTCTCTCTGCCTGCTTGTGATCTCTGTCTCTCAAATAAATAAATAAAATCTTTAAAAAGGGGAGGCACATGGGTGGCTCAGTGGGTTAAGTTACAACCCTGTTTGATGCTAAGAAGGCAAGATCAAGAAAAAGCCATGTAAATGGAGATCTCAAGGATGAGTATTCTATTAACAAAGAAGGAGTACACAGTAGGTGCTTAAACAAAACAAAATAAATGAAGGGTTTCTTCAAATAAAAGAGAAAAAAATCTCAACAGAAATAGCTATTATTTATATGGGGCTTTCTATACACATCTATATTATTTCAGGTAATTCTCACAACCATATGAGAGAACATTGTCTTATTTTTTATAACAACTTCAAAAAATACATTAGAAGTTAGTGAGTGAAATGTAATACAAACTGTTTACTTTCAGTTGAAATCCAAATTATTCCAGAGATCCTCATCCAAATATTTTTCTCAGAAGAGATATCATCTTTTTTTCTATCAGAGGAAGTAAACCAAGTAACCTTAATCTATCATTTGAATTTATTTGTTTCAATTGTATTCTTTATCTTCATTTCTCAAATAAGATTTTTTTAATACCCTCACTCATTTCTCCTCTGAAATATTTAATTGAGTGAGAGATTAGAGTAGGGGTTTTATAAGTGGTTACTGTATTTCATTTTAACAAATGTGATGGGTTATCAAATTTGCTGCACTGAAGCCATATCTCTATAAATAGAAACCTATTACTAGAGGGTACAGAATAATTATATTATCCCAAATACCACTATGCACTGTGCCTGTCACATAGTAGATACTCAATAAATGATGACTTCTTAATGATGAATCTGAAATGATTTTTTTGACAAGCCACGGCTATTGTTACTGAATATTCATTTGAGGGGTCACCGCCAGGGTTAAAGACTGTGGTCAAAGGACAAAGCAAAGCTCGCTAGATTATGGAGACTGTCCTTGTTTTTCTGACCTCATTAGCATCACTCCCAGGGTTGTTGAACTCAATACCAAAACAGACCTTATGACTGCATTAAGGAAAATCACAATTTCTCTCTACAAGAGCACAATCATGGAAGAGGGCAAATAGACATATATTTTGAAGTAACTTTACAAAATGCAACCATGGATGAGATTCGACATGATGTTTTCCTTCCTTTTTCTTCTTATGGTTTTCCTTTCCTTCTGAAGTATAGGAACAACACTGTAAGCAGCATAACAGCAGGTTGATGGTGTATTTCCATAAAGGTAAAATCCTCTCCTAACTTCCACAAACAGGGAATTGATTTTTTTTTTCTCCTTTCGTTTTTAATTCTTAGAGCACTGAGGAATTCATTTCTGTTCCAAACTATAATGAGGGCTCTGTTCAGGAGATTTGTCTCTGTAGCTAATTTTTTATGCTAATCAGTCATATGGTTATCTCCACTTTAATGCCCCTACTGATCCAGATCTTCTGCATGAATTATCTGCAGTAGACCTGTAGAGGATTTCAAACTTACTCAGTAATTCCTCGAGTTCTGCATTCACACTTGCTAAAAAGAAATGGTTCTGATCAAGAAAATGACTTGTTTTTTTGGAGCAACAAATAGTTTGTATAGCACTCATTAACCTAACCCCGATGAAATTTTAATTTCTGTCAGCTATTTTACACAGACCGACCAGTAATATATTCAGACTCACCAATCAGGACTGTAAAGGAATTGAGAGCATATCTCTGTAGCATTTATCAATAAGGGGAACCAAGAAGCCAAGAGTTTTCTGCCACAGAGTATGAAGTTGCTATTGATTTCCCCTTACTATTTACTCTGTTGATTTATTTCTGTTGTAATCCCACCACAAGTTCATTCTTTGGACCAAGACCCCTTCATCATAATCCTGCGCAGAGTAACTCCGGCCAGATTCCTGCCATCATGGTCTCACCTTGAAGATCTCACTCAGGACTTCCCAGTTACCCTGTGCTACTCATTTCAATCACCAGCTAGCACTTTCATCCTCTTGCCAGTCCATTTTTTCTCTTCCTCTATTCTTTTTTCTCCCACTGTGATCATAAACATGTGAAGATCAACATGTTAGGATTCCATAACGCCATATAAGTCCTTGAGTTATGATTCCTACAAGATATGGCTAATTCCCCATTATCAGGGGAGCAGTTTTAATTAGCTTTTTCTTCTTATGGTTTTCCTCCTTCTGTCCGTGCTCTCTCCCCTCTCTAACTCAACCCTTTCTTTTTGGAAGCCCGCCAGCAATAAAGCAGAAGGAGGCAGTCTGAGAAAGGTTAGGCAAACACAACAATATTACCGGAATAAGTAACATATTGCTCATTAAACATTTAAAATCAACAGTTGCTCGCTCGATCTGCCAATATTTTGAGAAATGCCAGTTTTACTGCTAGGTGCCACTTGGCTTGAGCTGCTTAATTCATGATTTGTGAACTGACATCCGGGATAACAAAACCATATTCCAGTTAGGATTTTGCCATCAAGAGGAAAGCTGAAATATCAAAACACAAAGCTCCCTGACTGTTTGCTTCTCTTTCCTGCCTCCCTCTCACCCTCCCTTCCTCCCATCCTCATGCCTCTGCCTTCATTCCAGAAACAAATGGATGTGTTAAAACACTGAAATGTGTTTGGGGAAGATAAATAGTTTATCTTAAATATACTGTTGTAGTGTCAAACTGAGTCTCAAATACATGTACATATTTTATTCACAGACATCACATTTCAAAATGAGTAGTTTTTTCCCAACATTTATACATGAATGCAAGGTCTATAAAAAATAAGAAATGAATGACAATGTAGCTTAGATCTTATCAGTATTATGTGCCGATCCCATCAAGAACACGAGCCCAGAGTGTAGTATTTCGTTCCATAAAAGGCATCAATTCCTGACTGGCAGCAGGAGAAAGCCTTAGGTTTTTAACACATCCTTTTCCTTTCTCTCATTTCAAAGTTTTGTTTTATTTTCACTTTGCTGCCACAAATGCGTGACTTTGTGGTTAAGGCACCCCATCATATGGTTGTCTCTGTGCATACTTTAGCGAGGGAATCCTTCGGTCAGTTGAATCATCACTATTACTAACACTGTGCTATTTTGGGGAGGGAACTGCAAACATAAATAAAATGTGGTTCCCACTCTTAGGCAGATCAGAAGTTACTAGAAAGATAGCTAAGCCAACAAGTGATGATGACATGCAGTAGTGAGTATTGAAAGAGATGTTTTTATCTTTTGCTATAATTCAGAGATTTAAACACATTGGTGTAGGGGAATGCCTGGGTGGTTCAGTTGGCTCAGGCCATAACCCCAGGTCCCTGGGATTGAGTCCCACATGGGGCTCTTTGTTCAGCAGGAAGCCTGCTTCTCCCTCTGCCTGCTGCTCCCCCTGGTTGTATATTCTCTTTCTCTGACAAATAAATAAATAAAAAGAATCTTTAAACACAATGGTGTAGGATACATGCCATCAGGCAAATGAGCCCCATTTCCCCAAACCATACCCAGAGGCACAACTGCTCTATCGTACATATGATGGGTGTGGCTGCCAGTGACTGAAATGACAAGTTCTAAGCATCCACAGAGTCATGGAGAGTTAATCATGACTTAGAAGGGAGATTATCATAGGGAAGTGAGACCATTCATCAGTGTCCTCTCCAAACAAGGAGTGTATTTCAGCATGAGACAATCTAGGTGGAAGAGGAGGAAGGAAAAGGTGATGGAAGTACTTTGCACTAAGCCCACTACTACTGGCCATAAGCTATGACTTTGTATTAAAAAAAAAAAAAAAAGGATGAAGCATTTTTGTTCCAGTTATAAAGAGTGACAAAGTAAAAGAATGATTTGCTTTAGAAATTAACCAATGAAAAATTTACTTGGTATTTTGAGGAGTTGCTATTCTATAATAGCAGTGTAATAATAATAACACTGATACCATATGTAAACAACTCCAGAAATAAGTGAGAATTACTTGGGAACAAATCTCCGTATGTGGCAGCTGAAACGGATTTGGTGAATCTAATTAGTTTTGGTGAATTATGAGGTCAAGTTGAGAAGTAGATCCTGATGTTTCTGAAGCCCTGTTATTTGCACCATCTGCAAACTGAATACATTACTCCAGATCTGTAGTATCCACATCTCAAAATTTTGACAAAATCTACATGACAGTGAATTTATGACAAGTCCTAAAGAACCACTTCTATGCCTTTAGGGCTGCAAGTTCAGTCAAGTTTGCATCATTATTACCATTCCTTGGGCTTATAGAGGGCAAACTTTATGATCCAAGAAGTACAAGTCCAGCCGAGCAAGTAAATGGGTTCAGATTTATTGTGAAGCTGCACTATTCTACCCATGACTCAGGTCCATAAGTGTATGAGTTTAATAAAATTAATGGAAATCGTCAATTTTAAATGACCAAAGCCATTGCACACTTACTCATAAATAAGTAAATGGAAGCCAAAGATAATGCTCAAACTTTATATTGCTGAAGAATTTCAAATTCCACCTCATTCCTGAAGAATTTACTAGTTACTCTTGGGTATAAACTCTAACCAATCTGGGTTTTGTGTATCTCTTTAGAGTTTGTATACATTAGGTTATATTGTTAATAATAAATAAAAAGCTGATCTTAGAAGGTGGGAAGAGGAGATGTCATCATTTGTTTTCTCACACATTCAACAAACATGTCAGTAGTGCCTGTAAAACACTCCCCAAGCATGGGATTATATAGATGGAAGGCTCCTCAAGATCTCACATTTGAGTGACAATTTTAAAATTAGACAGCAAGCCAGGGACATTTGAGAATTGGCTGATTGGGTAAGCCAATGGATAGATGAGAAATAATGGCACCTCATTAATATTTTCAAAAAGGAAGCCCAGGTAAAACTAAGAGCCATACGTACGAGCACTAGGTACAACAGATACAGCTTTTTCACCTAATCCTTCACTTAAAAGAAGTATTTATAGTGACCCTTGTATCACAGATCAAATGTTTATTTGATTTTAAAATGCTAACATTAAATATAGTCTTGGTACCTATGAATCCAAATTCATTTACTTCCACATTAAAAGTGTTCTAATTATGTATAAACATTAAGACCTATTAAAGAAACATATAAATAAAAATAAATTTAAAAACTCTCACAGATTTGAACACACTGATGATCACAGACATCAAGGGACAAACTCTAATACTTAAGCCAACATAAAATGAATGGATGCTTGGACATCAGTAATTTCTCTGGTGACCATTTCTGTGTTACTAGCCTCTGGACAGGCTAGCTGATTCCTGGGGGAAAACAACTTAAAGCTTTACTGATAAAACTCTCTCCTGGAAATGTGAAACTTGAATGGAAAAGTCTCTCATTTAGGTAAGTTTCATTAATAGCATCATGCTACTGAGAAACACCCCAAACATCTCTTGCTTAAGAGTTGTCTTATTTTTGCCTTAACAAAGACATATTTTTCACCTTTTCCTTCAAGTCGATGATTTGCTCTTGCAAATTTCTAATAAATTCTCTGCTTTTCACTATGGTAGGTTAGTTAATTTCTGTTGCTTACCACCAAAGGATATTATTAACAGAGATAAATACTAGGCAACCAACTTTTTCCTCTCAAGATACTCAAAGTCTCCACAAAATAAAGGGCCACACTGATGGGGCACCTGGGTGGTTCAGTGGGTCAAACCCTCTGCCTTTGGCTCAGGTCATGATCCCAGAGTTCTGGGATCAAGCCCCGCATCCCTCCCTCTCTCTCTGCCTGTCTCTCTGCCTACTTGTGATCTCTGTCTGTCAAATAAATAAATAAAATCTTAAAAAAAAAAAAAGGCCACACTGAAAAGTCTGTACACTTACCAAGACTCCCAAGTCATTCAAAAAACCTAAATTCATGGCTATGAATAAAATTTATGTAATCACTTAGTAGCAAATGGAGAATCTTTAATGAGTTAGAAAATCAGACTAAAAGATTATGGTTAGATTAAAGCCTAAACATTCAAAATCTGCTGTGTCAAAATAATGTACAACAGTATTTTAAGTGCCATTTCCAGGGAGATTATATAATCTTTACACCTAAAGTTATTAATGTCCTAAATGAACCCTTAACATTTTAATAGTCTCACCCTTTGCATTCACAGATGTTGCTGCTAAAAGTGGCTATGTCCCTGTATTCAGGCAAAGAGTTAACACATAACATTGCCCTTTGTCAGCCTGTGCATCCTGGAAATCTTCCCATGGAACAGTAAAATAAGTTATTGCTGTGCCTCCTACCATTTGAGGACCTATGTTAGGTCCATTTAGAAAGAGCAATTCATGTTTGGGTGTCACTTTCCTTCCCTGTGTTTCCAGTTATGCTTTTTACCCAGGATTAGAGAGCCATTCTGCATTGCTTGGATCCTTGCTTTAATGTGTTCTGCTAGTGTGTGTTCTGCTTACATTACTTATGATCTCACGCATCCCACTGCTTATAAACCTTATTGATTTTACCTTGTCAATGAAAGCTATAGTAAGAGCAAACATTCCTTTATTTCTTCTTGACTGGTTGTGTTTCTGGACCTGGTTGTTGTGTATTTTCACTTGCTATTTAACAGTATGGAGGTTCCTCAAAAAGTTGAAAATAGAACTACCCTATCACCCAGCAATTGCACTACCGGGTATTTACCCTAAAGATGCGAATGTAGTGACCCGGAAGGGGCACATGCACCCAAATGTTTATAGCAGCGATGTCCACAATAGCCAAACTATGGAAACTAGATATCCATCAACAGATGAAAGGATAAAGATGTGGTATATAGAGACAATGGAATACTACGCAGCCATCAAAAACTGAAATCTTGTCATTTGCAATGATGTGGATGGAACTAGAGACTATTATGCTAAGCAAAATATGTCAATCCAAGAAAGACAATTATTGTATGATCTTATTGTATGATCTCACTGATATGAAGAATTTGAGAAACAAGACAGAGGATCATAGAGGAAGGGAGGGAAAAATGAAACAAGGTGAAACCAGAGAGAGAGACAAACCACAAGAGACTCTTAATTTCAGGAAACAAATTGAGGGTTGCTGGAGAGGAGGGGGGCATGAGAGGGATAGGGTGTCCATGTAATGGACATTGGGGAGGGTATGTGCTATGGTGAGTGCTGTGAATTGTATAAGACTGATGAGTCACAGACCTGTACCTCTGAAACAAATAATACATTATATGTTAAAAAAAAAAAAAGCCAATAACATTAAAAAAAAAACAAAAAACAAAAAACAAAAAAACCATGAGCTTCAAAACGACACTGATTAGGCCAGACAGGACATGTGTAGTATGCTGAATAAAATTCATGATCATAACAAAAAAATCAGAAAATAAGATCACCTGGATGCCTCAGTCAGTTAAGTAGCAAACCCTTGATTTCAGCTCAGGTCATGATCTCAGGGTCCTGGTATTGGGCCCTACCTTGGGCTCCCCAATTTGTAGGAAGTCTGCTCAAGGATTCTCCCTCTCTCTCTGCCCTTCCCCCTCCTCCACCCTGTGCATTTTTCTTTCTAAAATAAATACATAAATATTTCTTTAAAAATCAGAAAATACCCAAGTTCTATAAAATGTGAAGTTGCTTTAGAGTCAGATTGAGCCATACTGCTGTCTTCACTCATCTGATAAATATTTATGGATAACTGCAGTTGATGCTTTAGGTAGTCAGTTCGGATTCCCTTTCATGTAACCTATTTCCTAGCTTACATGAAAACTACAGTAAGTAGTTCATATCTGTGGCCTTCTCTGGAGAATTTTTGATGAATGGGGGCAAAGATGTCCATAAATTCCTAGGTTACAACTTACCTGTTCCCAAATGAATTATTCAGGACTCAAAAACCCACAGCTCTTCTGCCTCATGGTGGGATAATGCTGCTGTGTTATGTATAAACGAGAGCCTTATCATGGACCAGGACAAGGTGAGAATTTTCTTGAGGTACTCTTTCTTTTAGCCCTTTCCCCTTACCTATTCCACTTCTCTCCCACTTATGAGTTTTTCCTAGGAACACTTCTCAATAAATCACAAATCCCTATATCCTTGTCTCAGGCCCTGTGTCCAAGGAAACTTCCCTAAGACAATCATCTACTTTGTGCCAGTACTAGGAGTAAAAATTTGAGTAAGATATTAGCTCTTCCCCCCAAGTTCTTGGTGTTTATTTATTTATTTTTTCTTTTCTGGATTTCCCCAGACAGATTCAGGTCCGATAATTGCTGGCCCAATAAATGATTTTCTTGATTCATAATTTCCTGTCCTCCCCACCCCCAAAGTCCATAAATTCTTGATACACCTCACTTTATTCAAGAACCATGTTCCTAAAACATTATGTAATAAAATTTCTGTAAATAGAGTCATATTTGAAACAGCATAAAAGAGTATGCTATTAAAAATATTACTGTTGGTGGCTCAGTGGGTTAAGCCTCTGCCTTCGGCTCAGGTCATGATCTCAGGGTCCTGGGATGGAGTCCCACATGGTGGGGGGGAGGGGGTCTCTGCTCAGTCCTTCCATAAATTGTATAATCATGAAGTTACTCTACTTTGAAATTTTAATTTCTATACATCACATTAATATAAAGTAAGTACTGCTTTGCTGGGTAGTATCAATACCAAAGGAATTTGCTGGCGGTTTCTCCCCTCGCCCCTGTCCTCCTTCACTTGTCATTCTTACTTTTGGAATCTCATTTCCATTTTTATGGTTGTGATATTCTGACCCTAGTGCTCTCATCCTGCTGAGTTTACCATATACTGAATAAATCCAGCTCTGTTTCCTTCCTTCCTCATGCTGGGCATGGGGGTGGATGGCTATATGCAAGAATTTGTACATGATGTAGGGAGAATAGGTAGATAAGACTGAATGGGAAGGAGAAATAGAGGAAACACCTATTATGCTACATTCCAAAGAATTATTTACTTTTTTTTTCTCCATTGCCTAAAGTCCTCTTTCATTAATTGCTTCTGGAAGAAGTAGACCACTGACTACAGTTTGGGAATATCTTGAATAAACAGAAGATTTTGTTATACTGTAGTGTATTAGAAGACATTTGGGCAAGAGAAAAGAGAAGTGATTTAAAAGGATGAGAAATTTGAAGGTTAGGAGAGAAGATGGTAAGTAGAAAGGTATATAGAAGAAAAAGTGTTTGGGAAAAGAGATTCCTAGTATGCTTGTACTTTGGTGGAATGAGAGCTAGGAAATGCTCAATAACAAGAGTGTGGCCCAGCTGCTTGGGTGGCTCAGTTGGTTAAGCATCCCACTCTTGGTTTGGGCTCTGGTCATGATCGCAGGGTCATGGGATCAAGTTCTGAATCAGGTTCTGTACTCAGTGTGGACCCTGTGTGAGTTTCTCTCTCCATCTCCCACTGTGCCTCCCTCCCCCACTATGCGCTCTCTATCACTTTAAAATAAACCTTAAAAAATAAAAAGACTGTGTGGGTATCCCATAGGCTGGAGGGTGTGGGTATATAATTGGGCCTGCAGTGTGCATCACGCAGGCAGTGTACACAGACACTGAGGGCACAGAAATTGACCTCAAGTGTAGCTGATGGGGTTCTTGAGCAAGGATTGAGTCATTATTTGGGACTGTGTGGGAATCTTGGATCTGAATCAAGTGTGGGGTAGTAATCCTGGCTATTTTCTATATATTCACTATTAAGTCACAGTTTCCATAAAGAAATGGTAGTATTTTAACTTAGAAGTGAAAAAAAAAAAAAAGGCTACAAAAGGAGAATGAATTATGGTTGGCACAAATGGTTAAAACTGGAAAAGAAGTATTTTTTTTAAACCTCATGAGGGGATATGAGGAGAACATAACTAAACAAATGGAGTCAAAAATAAATGAGGGACATGACATTAATGATAAGTTCAAATGGCTGAAAGACTCAACTAATTTCTTAAATCTTGTTTTAATAAGAAAACAATTACTGCATATGATTAGGATATAATTAAGTTTCTGCAAAAACGACTCCTAAAAGCAGAGAATGGAGCAATTGGAAAATTTGGACATTAACAAATCAGTGACTCTGAGTATGTGATGCCTACAATTGACTTGATAGTTGGCTGTCACAGTGATTGAATTTGATTTTTGCAAAGTTATGAACAAAGAGAGAGTGCTATGTATATCTAAAAAATGTAGTAATAATGGGTGAATGGAAATAATCTTCATATTAGGTAAAGCAAATGATTTTGGAGGCTGACTAAAGCAGTTTTAAAAAGGAGCAGGGATCCATACAGAACAATCTTAAATACCAAGGTGACAGGTAAGCAATATTATCTTGAAAAGAACAAATGGTAGACATCATTTCTGATAGCTTTATGGTGGACATAATTACAAACTAGTAATAAAAGTCAACACAGAATAACTCATATAGTTGAGTTTCAATAAGTATGAAATGGATAATAAATATTCTAGTTAGATTCAAATTCAATCTAAAATTAATCCTATTAGGTTGTTAATTAGTAAGGATTTATCAGGAATGACTAGAGAGCTAGTTCTGGTGACCTCTTTAGTTGGGAGTATTATAAGGGTCATCATTGTTTACCAGAATGACTATGAAGAAGTTTCAGCACTTGGCTTAAAGATATTGCAAATGTCAGAGAACAGAAAATAATGAAGGAATGCCAACACATTTACAAAAATGAAAAAGCATCTAAAATAAGATTGAGCTTGAAAAAAATAAATGCTGTAGCAGAGGAGAAAACAATCTAACAGATACACATATTCAATAAGAAGATGAACCTGGAAATCAGCAGCATTGAAAAAAGAACAAGCATGAATGATTATAAGAAACACAAGTATATTCTGAGTACAGCAAATATAAACAAAAGAACTGTTCCTTTAGATGCTGAGTATTAAGCACTCTTCAAAGGTCAGAGAGATGCCTGTGGATACAATGCATACAAATTAAATAAAAAAGAAATGTTATTTAACACCTAGTAAGTGCAAAATACTAAGCCAGACTCTCTCAGAAGAAGGTATATCAAACATGAAAAATTTATTATCTTTGACATAAATATAAAAATTGAGGAAGCTTACAGAAAACAAGGGCAAAAACTAATGAGATATAGAAGCTATAAGAATTCAAGAAGTACTCAAATTTAACATCTACTATGTGCGATGCAATGTGCTTGGTATTTTGGGAAAAGGCAAAAAGGGCAGGATTTGCATTGGTCTGTTCCTGCCCTACAAGGTTTTTTCCTTCTTTGGGAGAGATATTTATATACAACAGAACCAGACCTGCATTTAGGAATTTTGAGAGTTGTGGAATGCCTGGGTAGCTCAGTCAGTTAAGTGTCTGCCTTTGGCTCAGGTCATGATCCCAGAGTCCTGGGATTCAGCACTACATCGGGCTTCCTGTTCTGTGGAGAGCCTATTTCTTCCTCTGCCTGTTGCTCTCCCTGCTTGTGCTTTTACTCTGTCATATAAATCAGTGAAAAAAATCATAAAAAAAAAAAGAATTTTGACAGTTGTGAGTGTGGTATAGTGAACAGGAAAGTGGAGTGAGCAAAGATTCAAGATCCATTATGATTATGAGATTAAGTGGGTCAGGCAAATGTTTTCTTTCTTTCTTTTTAAAGATTTTATTTATTTATTTGACAGAGATCACAAGTAGGCAGAGAGAGAGGAGGAAGCAGGCTCCCTGCCAAGCAGAGAGCCTGATGTGGGGCTCGATCCTAGGACCCTGGGATCATGACCTGAGCCAAAGGCAGAGGCTTTAACCCACTGAGCCACCCAGCTCGATCCCAGCACCCTGGGATCATGACCTGAGCCAAAGGCAGAGGCTTTAACCCACTGAGCCAACCAGGTACCCCTGGTGAAATGTTCTCAATTGCCTTCTGTATGTTATAATTCTATGATTTTCAGTTCCGAGGAAAAGACTAGAAGATTAGAGGGAAAGTGAGGCTATATCAACCAAGAAAAGAATGAAGGAGATAGGTTTAATATCAGCTATAGACAGGAGCCCCTTGTCAAAATTAAGGCTGGACTCAAAAGGTGTCATGCTGTGACCAGCACAAGTCAAATTTGGAACATTTTGGGGGAAGGGGCAAGTATCTGGCACTTAATGCATCTCACTTAGATACTTTCTATTGGAAGAAACTTAGAAAATTAAGACTAAAGTTGGAACCAAGAATCATGCAGGCTGATGCTGTAGAATCTGGAGGAGTACCATGGAGAGCTCCCAGTATACCAGAGGGTGGGAAAATGAGGTTGCCCTGTCATCCCCATATAGTTCCCTATCAAGTATAAAGTAAGCACTTGAATTCTTAAAGCACTCAATAAAGAGTAACTTTGGAGTTTTTATTAGTAACAGGGCTTTTCCTATCCAAACATGGCTTTTAATGGAGGATTGGTTTCTTTAAATTTTTGTCAGAGATTTATTCTTTAAGTCTGCTAGTCTTTGGTGGAGATTTATTCTTTGAGAGCACAGATTCTCTCTAAATCTTCTTCTTTGACTCAGTCCTTTGTGGTAGAGGAACTATTTAAGAAGACTATGGAGTTACTGTTGAACATGAATAGCAGGGTAAATACATAAGATCTGTTCATTTCCTCCTTATTTTTATTGCATTTAATTCCACTATGCCCATATATAAAAATATTAAAATGAAAATTATAAAGTAATTTGGTAATTTCTACCTTACAGAACAAAAAAGAAGTTAAGGGGGAGCCTTAACAAATTCTAGGGAAAATGTTGATGACTCAGATGTTTGCTGTCTCTGATATGATATTTTGCAATTTCTTCTTGCAGGCATTAATTTTAAAGGTTAGTAAGGATAAATGAAAGAGGACAAGTTAAGGTGAAATATTACAAAAGTATATTCAAAAGTCAAAAGCATATTTAATAGAATCATAGAATGTTAATTATGGAAGGAACCTTAGAGATTTAATTTAATTCCTCATTTTACATTTGAGGTAACTGAGACCAGAAAGGTGAAGTTAGTAGTTGACAGTGGCTCCAATTAAAATTTAAGTCTTCTGATACCTATTGCTCTGCAGTCTTTTCTTACATTATATGCTAATCATCACTACTATTTAAAATATGGTCTGTGAACTTTTTTACTGGTTCATTAGATAAGTATGCTTATCCAAACATTAATTATCAATTTCTATATTTATGTATGTTACACACATAAATATAAATAATACATATTCATAAACAGTTACCATTTTACCAACTAGCACCAGTCTGTAGACCACACTTTGAATAATAGTAATATAAAGGACAACATACACCATTTTAAATTTGAACAGCCAGAGATAGTTATAAAATGAAAAAAATGCTATGCCCAAGGAATAAAAGCCAAAAATTCAACTCTAAATTCTGCATTTTTTCCCCCTCTGACTTGAAATACTAGTGGCATTTTGTGTCTGGATATTCCCTAAACAAATTTATTAATGCTGCTTTCGGTTCTGACTTTTCATGTCTCTAGTTAATCTATTCCTAATCCCTTCTTGAGTGGCTGTCAGAAACAAAGTGGGCAAGTGGGGCTGGCTGAATAGGCTAGAGCTTCATCTCCACAAACTCACCTCACTTGTGACCCAAGATGAAACAGAGCAGTTGTCTCTGAGGATGGGATGTCATTTACAGGTTAACAATGTGTTGTCCTTTCTTATGTATTTTGGAAATTGGAAACCACCTTTCGATAGTAAGTCAACTTTTCTGCTCAAACTGCTGAATGTTTCATTGCTCCCTATGTAAACAGAGTTCAGCAATAATGTTCCCTCGGATAAATATGCTCAACTTTAATCATTTTTAAAAAACCATTCTCCTGTGACAGAGGCCTAATACAAATGCCAAGCCAGCATCAGCCATAATTAACATACAAGGAATTTTATATGTTCTTGATATTAGAACAACAGATTTTCTTTGAACCACTTGACCTTAAAACATGGTGCAAAGTAATAGCCTCCATAAACAGGAATGGTTTTCGCAGGAACCCAAATAATTTTTTATAAAACTTTCAACAAATTCAATTAGTTTTTAAATGGTTGGTAATACTTTCTAATATTAAAAAAATACTCTAAGATGGAGCTGATTATGACTAGAGGAGTGACTATATGAGAGCTGCCTTTCTCCTTAGCTTTGTGTATATATTTGTATAACTTTATTATGCCCATATATTTACACAAGTATCAGAACCTAAGAGCAGCTTGCTGATTTTTGTCTTAGAATATAAATCAAAGTAATACAAATCAAGGTAAAGATGGACTTCATTTTTAATAAATAGCAAAAAACAAAGTTCTGCATATATTAAGATCACTTCACAGCTATTGATAAAATGAATTTTTAACAAGTTTCTGCCATTTAATAATTTCATTTAATTCAGATGTTCCTGTTTTGATTTTTCATCAGGAAGAACAATTATATTAAATGAATGCATGTTGGAAGATGAATATTTTAAATATGTTTAGCCCATTTCTCCAAATTGCAGTTAATTTGGGGGGACAAGGATAGAATGGGTTGGGTTTTTGAGCCACATGAAGAAGCTGGGATCATTTTTTGTCATTTAATGATTTATCAGTTCAGCAGGCATTTGATACCTACACATATCCATGATATTTTAAGTGACAAAAGAGAGAGTGGGTAGGAAATAGGTATGAATTTAGAGTAGGTGACCTCAGGGAGATCAGTGAATTACATACAGTCTTTGTGAATCATAGGTAAACTAGGATCTGCTTCACCTGCTACAGTAAGCATACTCATGCTCAGAAGCCACAGAGTGAAGTATCAGGGATCTTTCAAATGATAATAAGTATCTCAAGATATGCTTTTGCCACTGAATCTAAAATCTTGAATAATATCATGGCCAGTAAGAAAGGTTTCATCTCCTATGTCTCAAGGGCCTTCACTTTATGAGGGGGAAACTCCTAAGGCCTCAAGGTCCCATGAATCAGAATTCTTCTAGTGTCCCTTTGACTTACAGCTGAGGCCATCTGATACCAAAGGGGCTGTGATGAGGTAAAAGATATTGACCATTCTTCATTATTGCTGAAAGTTTTATCTGCAATAAGGGCCATGAGTCCTCGTGATTCATTAGCTGACTCTACCAAACTCAGAGAAAATAATTACAGCAGATTGGAAATCAGTATGGTGAGTAGTAGTTAGCTTGATGGATCAAAGAAATTCTATACCCTTATCGTCAGATGGGAAGTGTTAATATGAAAAACATAGTCGGTCCTATTAGGATTAAAGTAAGTACAAAATATTATACTTATTAAGAGTCCTTGCTCCGCTTAACCTATGTTGTGCAGAATTCTAAGCACCTTTATTCATGTGGTCTTTACATATTTCAGATGACTCTCCTGGGCTCATTCATCTTGGTGTGAGAATAAAATGTATTGCTCTTAAAGCCTGGGCTCTAGCATGAACACCTGTAACGTCAGCTTGTACACAAAATGAAGCCTGAAGTCAAGCCCAACTGACTTGCAGCCTGAGGCATAGTCACACAGCTGAGGCTAGCCTAGAGCAGTTGAGACACAGTTAACTTGAACAATCTATAAATAGGAGGGAGAATGCTTATTTTTGGAGTACAGTTTGAAGGTAATTTGTTACACAGCATGACTGTGACAAGAACTGACTGATACAAGTATTAAACTTGAATAGCCTGAAGGAATCATTAGCTAAATAGACATTCTTTTAGGAAAATACAGTAACATTCATTCTGTCATTTAATTGGATTTAGATCAGACAATGATGAATAAGAAAGGAAAAATTTATTCTTTCATATTCTCATTTAAAATACATATGTATGTAGGATCTGTGTATGGCTATTTATACACACAATTTGGTTGATTTAGAAAGCAGCATAAAAGTTGCTATTTCATTTTTTCCCTCATAAACCATAAAAAACCACAGCAAGATTTAAAAGAAGAAAAAGCTCTGAAGTGCCAGTTAATTATCCTGTCTTTGACTTAGCTGTACTAAAAGCTACTTCGAATACATTTGTGTTTATCTTCCTATTACCATCCCAGGCCTTTACTGCAGCTTCTAGTCCCATCTGTTCCCATACCTAGCTTTTATTTAGAATACAGTTGTTAATTACCTCTTTAACACCTCTCTGCTACTCTATAGTGCGTCTGACCCCACATCACACTGTCTTATAGTATGAATCAAACCCTTCTATTGGTCAGAGTTCCAAGTCTCCGCATTTTCTCTCTCAAATCAGTGTTTTCCTAATACATTTAAAGAGAAGAGGGGGATATACCCAAACTGTTCCTAGTCCCATCCAATCCATGGTTCATTGTTTCACTGAACCCCTACTCTTCTTGAGAACCAGAATTCCATGCTTACTGCCAGGTGTCTTGAAGCTCACAACCTTTCTTTTTAATGTTTGAAAAAATTCAGACGAAGAATGCATAGGTTGAACAGATTTCTATTTTTCTACAGTTCTTTCCCCTCCATCACACTTATCTCAGACTGTTTGGAAGTATGATACATTTAGAAAAGATGGACATCAACTATGTGGCAAAATGGGATTGTTGAGAATATTTAGAATGGAAACCCCATATACGCTAAGTCTGTGACTGGAGGAAGTAAATTTGTTAGAATGAGACAGCTACCGCACACCCGCCTTCTGAGTACTAACAGGCTGGGTTTCTCTCAGGGCAAGGCTCTACCCTCTAGCACACAGGAAGAATAAACGGTGGGGGAAGGATGGTAACAAAGTAAGACAGGCCTGTTTACAACCTCTGATTAGCCTCTGAATATTCTCACTCCCCCTAAAGCACTTTTCACAGCACAAATGCTCCAGTTGGGTTTTGTCAGGGTCCCACATTCTGTTCTGGCTATAGCAAGCTGGCATTGAAAAGCTGAACCTGTGAATGAGCAAGGTTCCCTGTGTTGAAAACTGAATGTAGTTAGCTGTCATTCTCCTTAATGGAAATACTGGTTTCTTAAAATTGAGTGCAAAATCTGAGCTTAAATATCTGCGTAATATAATTATTCTTAATGCCAGATGGTGTGTTGGTGAACTTTCAGAATCTCATGCACCTCTCGTGGCGTTTGTGGCAGGGAGGTGGGGGGAATCACGAAGGAATGAAAACTTGGAATTTGGTACTCAAACTGGGATTATATTTAGATGAGGTCTAACAATTTTGGAGGAAAGCAACCTATAAAGTCTGGGATAGATCCAACCCCAAACAAAACTGATATTTCTAACATGAAGACATCATTGAATTAAGTCTCAGAAGGCCTAGTTTTCAACCCAATTTGGCCTCCAGTTAGGTGTAACTCATAAATGCAGAAGGTGGCATTCATGCTTCAATGAATTGGCCTTAAGGGCATCTGGGTGGCTCAGTGGGTTAAGTGCCCAACTCTTGATCTCAGCTCAGGTCTTGATCTGAGTTGGTGAGTTCAAGCCCAGTGTGGATCCTTAAAAATTAAAAAATAAAAAATAAAAAATTAAAAAGGCCTTAAAGAGTGAAACAAGAATGAAAACTGACAATGGCTTTACAGATTAATATTCTATAACTCTATATGATATTCCTACAAAAATAATTTACTTCCTTATTATATCTGAACTGCTGGCATACAATATCACCCTAGTAATTCAATTTAGGCATCTCTACCAGGCTATTGCCTATGACATGGAGCCCTAAAATTTGAATAATATAAAAGAAATCTTGTCTGTGTTCCTATCACTTCTAAAACAAAGTGAAAAACATACAAATCATATTAAAATCATATTATATTGCATTTAAATATAGTTACAGTGGAAGAGATAATTTTAGGTACTCCCTCAGAACTGGCAAGAACATCCTCTTTTTCATCTCTCCCATTTGTTATTGTTTGCAGACACAGTGCATACCTAACACTTGTTTTATGTAAACAAATAAAGAACTCAATAAACAGTGTATCCCTTCTTACTCTGTAGCAGTAAACTTTCATTTTAATGAGATCTGGAACTAATACAACAATTTTGATTTCCCTTCAAGTTGGTTAGAATAAGATCCTACCTGAATTCCGAAATCTCAAAAGCATCCACAGCTCTATAGACAAGTTCAATACAGAAAACGTTAATGTGTTGTTTCTGGGACAGTTCACAAACAAGTCCCTGAATTTGTAGACTGGGTACTAGAGCAACAACCAGCTGAAATTTTTAATGACTTTACAGACTAATAGTCATATAATTCTATTTGGTAATCCAACAACAAGAACAATGTACTCCCCTACTATATCTACACCTTCTATGAAACAATATGGTACTAATAGTTCAGGTTAGGCATCTCTTCCAGGACACATTAGGCATAAGGATACTCCACTTTTCCAGTCAAGGATAAGATATTTTTAGAGGTGGTAGGAGTTGAACCTGGATTTTGAGGGAAGTTTGCTTTCCCATTTACTATCTATGCTTTCTTTTCTACATTTACAAAGCCTACCTCCTGTTCTTTCCTGTGTAAAGCCTTCACATGTACAGTTTTTCTCTTTTCCAGAAAACAAAACAATTGAAAATGAAATCTCAGGAAAAGTTATAATGATTAAGCTTTTGTGTGCTCATGTGTAAATGACTGATGAGGCCTATTATATTATATCCTCTCAGAGGTGCTTCCATATGGAAACAGTTTCTTACAACAAAGGGATGGGTACCTAGTGGTGAAAGCCAGAGCAGCCTTAGTCATCCAATGAAGACCTTCCAAACTAGCATGCTGGGTCACACAGAAGTGACAGGAATTGGTTGTACGTGTACGAAAATACTGAGTTGTTCAGCCTGTAGAGGATTCAGTAATTTTCCCCTCATCATGAGCATCCCAGTCCATTATGCTGTAAAGCTGTCATCATTTTTCCATACATCCTCTGATGTGAAAAGAGTTTGTGCAAAACTCAGGAAGAAGGTAGACTTTTTTGGATGGGGAAGAGGTGTTTCCATTGTGGTGCAAACTATACCACAGGTGTGCCCTCTGTAGACTTTACTCAACCAAATTTAGCTTACTCTTAAAGATACTCCTAGTTGTAGAAGTAAGAAAGGAGGGTTGAAGGCTGGGAACCAGAGGTAGATTTACTAAATTCCATTTATGTAAAGTGTAAAAGCAGGCAAATAGGGGCTACTCTTATGGGAGGTAGTGGCTGGAAGAAGGCCAGAGGGAGGCCACAGGTGGCTAACAGTGCTTTATTTCTTGATCTGAATACCTATTTCATGAAGGCATATTTTTGAAAGTTCACTGAACCATGTGAATATGAAATGTACATTTTTTAATATGTATATCTTTCAATAAAATATTTGAAAAATTATATACAAGATTCAGCTATTATCAAAATGGAAAAAACCTTTTCTTTCATGAATATATTTGATGACACAGTGTATATAATTACAAAATTATATATAAAAGTTATGTACTATTTATATATTTATGTAAATTTCATGAAATAATATTTATTGGCATTCTTTTTGGGGAAGTAGTCTGTCACATTACTACAAATATTGGGTATGGCAGTATAGGAATTTGTATGTAAAATCCTGCCATATCACTGAATCAATAAATACTTAAATTTGTTGTCAGCTTTACATGCAATACTAAAACCAACAAGAATAATATATAAAGCTTTTAGTTTGCCACTAGAATGAAAACATGGGCAACACACTGGTTAAAGAATGTTGTCAACACAAAGAGTGTCACTGTATGAGAAAATTTGGAATGTCCTTGTATCTTATACTTTAGAGATGAAAGAATCCCAACAGAGATGTTTTTTTCCCCAAACTGACAATATTCCTAAACATTTGCATGATATTGCCAATAATAGTCGTGAAACGCAAAAAACCCCCCACCTTTTTAACTTGTTAATAATATAATACAAACTAATCATCTGCAGAAGGGAAAAATTGAACTCTTTTTTTTTTTTTTTGAAGATTTTATTTATTTGAGAGAAAGAGAGAATGAGAGGGGAAGTTCAGAGAGAGAAGCTGACCCCCTGCTGTACAGGGAGACCGATGCCTGCGACTGGATTCTGGGACTCCAGGATCATGACCTGAGCTGAAGGCATTCGCTCAATCAACTGAGCCACCCAGGTGCCCTGAACTCTATTTATTCTATGGAAAATATTACAAAAGTCTACTCTTATAAAGAATCTAGCAAAAAAATATAGAACCAAAAAAAAAAAATAGGGATAAATGTATTAGATGTATATCAGAAGTTGATTCATAAATAGTGATATTCTCTTAATTTTGTTGTTTATGGCACATATCAGTTTTTACAACTTATAATTTATTGTGACTTCTTTTTTTACCTTAAATAAAAATTGACTTTTATACCCAAATTATACCCAAATTATCTTTTTCAGGAGGACTCCCAAATTATAGACGTTTCAGGCCCTGAAGGACCCATTTGCTGATGCTGGGAATCACCATGCATATATTTCATAGCTGGAATGTGTCCTAGTTGCCTAGCTATCTCCTATATCTCCATTCAAAGGCCCTCCCACCTTCTGATTCTTCCTATGCTATACATCAGGACTTCTTTTCTCCTTTCTTACTTCTACTTTGTCCTTTTTATTCTATCTTACTCTTAATTTTGACAGTCCTATTCTACACTATAATCTGAATTAAGGAAGTATGAGTGGATACCTCTTCATTGTAACAGCCCTTGCCCGAGAATTTAGGCATCTCTCTTTTGGTGTAGTTGGACAAAGGTCTAAGATGCACCTACTTCATTTAGGACAATCTTGCCCAGATCTCTGATTCATCCAGCAGAGTCCTAACATTTTCCTCACTGTCTACAATTTTTTACCTCTGGACACTGTACTTCACTACCTCCTCCATACTCTTACTTTGTCCCTATTTTCATGCAGCACCTAAGGACAGACGCGAGAAGTGAAGAAATGAAGTGTGTGCTAACCATACATGATCTTGTCCAAGACCCTCACTGTTCCCTGGATGAAGGAATATCCTCACATTGAAATTCTGTCTGAGTAAGGAAAGAGAATGAGCTAATTCTGAGCTTTATGCATTTATGCTGGAAATTGGGGAGATAGAGAACACAATAAGGCAAAAATAAAAGACTTCTTTGACAGACCATCTTATTTAAAACGACCATATTCTGAGTTAGGACCTCTAACTCAGCATTCAAATTTTTAAGTCAATGTTCATGAAAAATGAAAACCAGTGACACATTTTTTTCCTACAAGGAGTTGAGATAAAAGTCTCAGGCCACTGAAAGAAGGATTAATTTGCCTGTAATGAAGCTGACATGCAGGAAAAATTTAAAATCAATCTCATGCTTAAAAGCAGAACATTGATGGTGCCTCCATATTTTCTCTCTTCCCACTGCTAGCTTGTTGCCAGTGAACACACATTATGCATATTACCCACAAATCTTTCCTCTATTTAAATTTTAAAAAGAAACACCATGTTTTTAATCAATCTATTTGCACTTGGCTGTCAAAATTCACAAAGGCGCTTTGATTTCCTTTCATTATTCTCAAGAGAACTAAATGCAGATGAATAAAAAAGAGAAAGAAAAGGAGGGCAAATTAAGGGTTAATACACCTTGCTAAATTCAGACAAATGTAAAAAAAAATGGAGAAGTGTGTTTATTCATGGCATTAAAAAAAAAAAAAAAATCTGTGCTTTGCTTCCTTCCCAAAGACAATTACCAAAATCATCAGGTATAAATACAGGCTTTTGTTCCTATCAGATTGTACTTCTATGTGTCTTTTTTTTTTTTCCTACTTCACAAACTACAGCTCTTGACATCAGAACAATTCAATCTCTTGACTGTGAATTACAAGGTCCTAAGGGCAGGGTAGACCATCCCTAAGAACATTAGGCAGGCATTATTTTCATGTTGTCAGTCAAATCTCTTCTACAAACAGCTGAGAGACCAAATGCTCTTCAAGGGATCAGGCAGATGGTGCCAGATGACTGCCAGCAAGTTCTAGTACTGGGTGTAGGTTGTGTCTGCAGAGGTAGTAGAACCTTCATTGGTGATGATTACAACTTCCTGAGTGCAGCTTCCAGATTTAGCAAATAAAAATACAGGATGCCCAGCTAAATTTGAATCACAGATAAACAACAGATTATTTTTAAAATAAAATTCCTTTTCTGGGAGTACATCAAAAGAAAATGCACTTTTTTTTTTTTTTTTTTTTTTTTGAGTGGATTCCTGAAATGTGAGAGGAGCAGAGGAGCAGGTGAATGGAAGTAGTTTGAGGAAGGATGCATGTGTTCAATGCATAAAAGGACATATGACAAATTTGTAATTCCCTTTCAGTGTATTTTTCCCTAGCAGAGAATAAAAATATATCTGCAAGACCATATTTATCCAAGAGTCTTTGGAAATGATTCATTCTGGAGAGCCAAGTTTTTTGTTTGTTTGTTTCTTAATAGCTTAGGGGTTCCGTCTCTAAGTAGTAAAACATTTTACATTTTAACTTCTCTGAATGGAAATCTCTCTTAAATGTGTCACACATATATTCTTGCCATTTTAAACAGAAAACACTGCTATTAATTCAACTTCTCCCCTTAAGGAGCCAAGGTTATAAGTATGGCCATCTATTATTGTAATAGCTTTTGATGTCTTTGAAACATTCACTGAGGGATCTGTTGGACCATATACCCTTTCACTAAATATCTCTATTCTGCCCTGAGTCTTAAATTTTTGCGTCTGCCCTTGTTGTTTCTCTGTGTTCTGATCGTCCGGCTATGAACTGTTTTTCTTGCTCTTTTCTAATTTTTCCCAAATTCTTTCTCCCTGGAAACTTTTTCTCCTTATCTCCTAAGGTTTAAAAATAAGAGTGAAGCATTAAATTCAGTTCTTAGGACTGTGAAATTTAAAAAGAGCCTCATATTAAGGTCCTAATGAGGTCTCCTACAAAGAAAGTGCATTATAGCTTTAGAGAAAAATGACTGTAAGCTATCAAAATAGTTGCCACATAGATATTACACTCAAATTGACCTGTAGCTAGTTCCAGTAGGCGTGGTAATAAGGTGGGCGCTTAATCTCTTCCAGGCAGATAAGTGAGATGTAATATACTCCCTCTGGATACATATAGTGGTGTCTGAGATAAAAATTACATGAAGGTAGAAAAAAATGGGAACAGTAGCTGCACAACTGGTGGTGTTCAGTCCAAGAGTCACTGCACAATGACCATACTGCCTTGTCAGAAACAGTATAAAGAGAGCATCTGGTTGGCCACTCACTGGCTTATGCAACTTTGTACTATTCATTTAATCACCTTATGCCTTTGGCTTTCTCATTTGTGAAATGATGTTGGTAATGAATACCACTTTGGGGAAGTGAGGATTATTTCTGCTGTCCTCTTCATTTTCCTAAACTGGTCATATGCCGATGCAGCATGCATTATTTTCCCATGTAATCCATACCTCATTAGCCTCAATGGGAGACCTTTCTAATGGGATAGAATAGAACCTCAATTCTTTATGGTCATGATTTATAAATGCAAAGTCTTCATGCCTTGAAGGTAGGTTTCTAAGTTGTACAAGCACTTCTCTGCTCATGCGTGGGTGGTGGGGGGAATGTGTTTTGCATTCCCTGGAAGCCCATTCTGAGCAAGGCCTGTCCTTGTGGTTGGATCTCCATGTCTGTTTCTATTCCCACTCCTTGCTTCTGCTGCTGGTTGGGTAAATGCAGAATTAGACTTTTAGATGTAGAGGGTAGGGTGGGGGAGGAATAAATAAAAAGACTCATTTATGATTTTTTAAATTAACATACAATGTATTATTATCCCCAGAGGTACGGACCTGTGAATGGTCAGGCTTACACACTTCACAGCACTCACCATAGTACATACCCTCCCCAATGTCCATAACCCAACCACCTTCTCCCTATATGATTCTAAGCCTAAGTTTCGCACTGGTGCCTCTTGGCCAAGAAACCCTAAACTGAATAGGGTTGCACTAGATTATGGCATGTGTGGCAGGGACAAGGGGTGGTAGAGATACTCCTCAAGTGCTTGTCCAGCTACTATTAAAGCCAATCATCTGTCCCCTCATTTGGCCATTGTTATTACATATAATTTTCTTTAGAGAAAACTTGGAGGGAGGAGGTAGAACAGCATGAATCTAACTAAATCCCATCCAGAAATCTTATTACTCTTGGAGGATTATTGTAATTACATGATAAAAAAAGGCTTGACACATAGTAGGCCCTGAGTTATGTACCTTTCCCTTTTCTCCATGTAGAAAAGAGGGGAGGGACTGAGTAGAGGAAAACGAAATGTAAAACTGGCAAATCATAGTGTTCTACCTAATAGGGAGGCTGTGAGGAATAACTAATGAATGATTGTAAAGCCTTTTGGAAAGATAAAGTCTATAGAAATGCAAAATAATAATATCAGGGAAGTAAAGATGTCAGTTGAATATAAAGGAGACAGCTTTTATTCCCATACAAATATCTTGGTCACCATCAGCAGCAGTGGAGAAGAAAACAGAAAGAAGGGTATGTGACAGTTTAATAGTGTTTTGTTAAAAATAGAACACATTTTAAGAGTGTCTGGACTTTCTTTAAAATGAAAAGATGAGCACTGATTCACTGCCTGCTGGAATAGATTCCGAAGTGCCTCTGGCAAAAATCACTGGCTTTTCCACCTCCAATTTCTTATGTTAATTAAATTGGGAGGACAAATTTGGTTTAGGAGAAGAATAATGTCAGGAAGTGATGCCGGTAGGCAAAATGCCACCTCATGTGGGAGCAGTTTGTGAGTGTCCAACTCTGGGCAGCTTGACTTTCCCACCTTAGATCGAATCTCACTCCAGACATAAATCTCTGTTCCATCACATTCCTCCTGAGGGTATCCTAGGGGTTTAGATAAGTTTAAGGACTGACATTCAAGAACTTGGAACAAGGGGGAGCTCTTGACTCTTTCTGTGAGTGTTGTTCAGAGGTAGGATTGCCCCAAATTTTGGAAGATGATAAATGCTTTGCAGAAAAAAAAAAAAAGTTTCTAAATAAGAAAGTTTCCCAAAATAAGTTTGGGAAACATCGGATTAAAAAACTAATGGATTATTTTTAATTGTAGGAGTTCCTAAAACAGTTAATGTCAACATGTGCTGTAAATTGGGGCACTGTGTTCCCCAAATTTATTGGTCTGTGGAACTATTCTCCAGAGTATTTAGCAGGACAAGCCTTGAGGCTTACTTTGGGAAATGCTGTGCTGGGGCCACCTACAGAGTTTTGTTTTTTAACTTGGGCTTCTTAAGGATTTTCTAGAGGGAGTTGAATTCTCAGATAAGCCAAGAAAATGGAGTTGAAGATTCTGTTGAAGTCTGGATAAGTTATTTAGATTGTGTCTCAGACCACTGAGATGTATGATCTTCAAGCGTGTCCTGGAGTTTGCAGGTTGATGAATACATTCAGACATACGAAGGAGACTTCTTTGAGCTCACCAAGATACACTGAGATTGAGACCCACCTAGTGACCAGACAATGATCCATCCTTTCCTGTTATGCCTGAATCAGGAGGTCCTCAGTTAGTAGAAAACTCTAAGACATGCCAGGGCTTTTCCTTGTTTGAAGCTTGTGGGAAATCTGTAGTGGTGCTCACCCTGATAATAGGCACAAAAGAAGCTGGAGCAAGGCAAGAGAGGAACTAGTGTGTGTGAAGTTCTCTTTAGTCACTCTCAGCATGGGCTGCAGATGCCAACGGAGCTGTCAGGTAAAGGTCATGGGAAGCCTCGCATCAATGCAGATAGCCATGGGCATCTCAGATAACACCACAGTAGAAGTACAGACAAGTTAGTTCAATATCTAGAACCCAAAAGGAAGAATTGTGCTGAAATCATAGAAAAGCATAAAAGATAAAAGAAGCCTCATTTTAATATGTTAAACACACACACACACACACACACACACACACACACACAACACTAAGGCAGCCAATCTGAGGCAGAAGCAGATGTATTCAGGGTACAAAGAATAACATTTTTAGCTAGCTCGGCTTCCTTTCAAATGGTTTTTCTCAACAGTGAGAACTTTCTGAGAAATGCATTTATATAGGTACAAAGTATGTGTCTCTGTGACAGCAGGAGTCCTTATTTGCATCAGATTTACTTCAACACCTGTTTGTTTCAGAGGGCACTGCTTTCCTAGGAAGCACTCCAGAAAATGAATTACATAAAGAAAAGATGCCTCACTTTGGAAAGAACAGGCAGAGCATTTACAGTTCCTATAAATCACTTAGTCTACTTTCTTTGATGAAAAAGAGAGAGGTAATTTTTAAAGATTATTATTAGGAGAGCTGTGATTACCCTTGCATGCCTAACAGTCTGATGTCTATTTTTAAACCATGTCCTTGGAACACAATGAGTATTCAATAAAAGGTGTAGACTGAGCGATTTCAATAACTCGTTCCTGCACAGCCACTAAATCTTATTTGTCCAATTACCATGAAATCTAAATGTTATACTGTTTTACTCTGTTGATTAGAATGATTTGGTGTCTATTCTCTATACATAGTCCAAACATCAACTTTGTACAGTCAGCAACAATCTAGATTCTTAAAACATCCTGAAAAGGGGACATGGCATCTGGCTCCACTTTAAATTATGCTTACTGTCGACAACAGAATTCTCTAAAAATGGCATCACAGACTATATTTGCTCACATCTAATTGACTTCAGCCAGAGAGACCGAGCTTCCATACTGAAATATGGTCTTCCTGATGGCCACCAGGAATGTCCTACTTTCTAAAGATGCAAAACGTAGAAAGAAGTTAAAGGACCTCTATAGATTACAGTTCTCTGTTTCCTCACAGTGGTGCTCTAATCATGATAAATAATTTGGAGGTAGAATTATACTTATCTTTTCCTAGGATATCTGTTTCATTACTAGTCTTCCATAATTTCAATGGATTAGAGAGTTTCTGTGTGGGTAACTTTGGAAATGCCTCCTTCTAAGCCTAAATTCTACAGATGAGAAAACTGAGGGAGGACAAAAAAAAGAGCTTCACCTAAGCTTATGTTGCCATTTCATATCACAGACAGGTTTTCCCACAAGTTCAGACCATAAGGCTCAAAGACCAGGGATTTGAGGATCATCTACATTTGCTGCTTTTTTGTATCATGATAGGATGGAAAGGTGAATGAGCAGGTACAAAACCAAAAGAAGAGAAGTTTGCTGCCTCCATTAATTTGATTCCCTTTTTGTGTGTTTGGCACCAAGGGAAAAGCTGCAAGTGAAATAACAATGGTAAATTGGAGAAAAATGCTATTCTCTTGTTGGGTGCCTTCCCGGGTCCATCACACTAATACAGTGGATTTTGCATCAAGATGAAAACAGCTGATTTTGGCTTATGGCTATAGATCCCTGAGTCTAAAGTGTCTTCTGTGGTATAAACTGTTTTCTTATTTATTTGGAATTCTTCCTTGCTGAGATGTTTACTTTCTCCCCTCTCAATTTTGACAAGATAAAAAAAAATATATTCTATTTCTTAACCCATCCATATTTCCTTCACCACTCTGTGTTCAACTTCACTTTAGTTGTGAATAGCAGGTTCATCTATATAAGCTTAGTAAAAGAAGCTAAAGCAGCAGGAGTGCATTTATCTGATACATACACTGGTTTTAGCTACTCCGGACAAAACTTTGGCGGCTCTGCCACTAGAAACATTCCAGGTCTGGGTTTGAACTGTCAGTAATGGCAGCCAACAGCAACTTACATAATTGCTGCGTTTAGCCAATTTAGCTGCAAAATACTAGATAGGAAGGCATATGTATAATAATACATTTTTATGTGTTTCAAAGTGTATCCTTGGCTGCCTTCTCTTCTCATTCTACTTACTTTACTTGGGCTACAATTATCCCCTTGATATGGATGCCTCCCAAAATAGTGTTTTAAGTCCAGGTCTCTCTGCTGAGCTATGAGAACATATTTCCAAAACCTCAGAGTTTGAGCTCCAGACACCGTTTGCAAAAAAGTATTCGGCACTCAGATCTAGTCCTTCACCAGTCCGTGGTGTGGAGAGGTTTTCTTGTGTGGACCCAACACCATACTCTCTCAAACCCTCTCTCTTTTTTCACTTTTCTCTCCCTAATGGAAGGATTCACTCCCCTCAGTGGCACAGGGTGTTTTTTTCTCCCCTAATTTACTTCCATGCACCTTGTACCTGTCACATTGCCTCCTTCCAACTCTGGTGGAGTTCCTTCTTCTAGTACTCAGATCAATGTCTTGGATGTTCTAAGTGATCTAACCTCAATACAGCTGTATTCAAAGGATGAGAAAAGCCTAGGGTCTCCCTACTTCTCCACCATCTTGACTCCTCCCATGGATTCCTATTTCCAGCTAGTCCTACACATACTTACTGGACGTCATGCCAGTATTTCAAAAGCAACACATCAAAACCCAACTTTTGTTCCATTCCCAGAAAACCAGCTTAACCCCCTGTATTTCCTATCTGTATGTCCATCATCTAAAGTCACTCAATAGTATAAGTCCAAATATTGTTAAATTATCTTAGATTTGCAATTTTTATATCAACATCCTATTAATTATAGAAATCAAACAAAATTTATTAAATACATCCACAACACATCCTCTCCCTTCTCCATTATCATGGCCTTAGTTCAACACATTGTCTTATCTCAAAGAGGCAACTAAAATTAATTTCCCTGCATATACAGAATATCCTATTTAACAAGTAGAGAATACAAATTCTCCTAAAAGCATAAAATTACTATAAAAATTGAACACTTTGAAGAGTGAAAAAGCAAATCTCAGTAAATGGAACTAGTATCTACAGATCGACCACAATCTCTGGTCAAAAGGCAATTAAATTAGAAATTAGGAACAAAATTTAACTAGGTAAAAAATCTCTTTCCTTTTTTTTTAAAGTTTTTTTTTTTTAAATTCATTTATTTGTCAGAGAGAGAGAGAACATAAGCAGGGGAGCTGCAGGTAGAAGTAGAGGAAGAAGCAGGCTCTCTGCTGAGTAAGGAGCATGATGTGCGACTTGATACCAGAACCCTGGGATCATGACCTGAGCTGAAGGCAGAAGCTTAACTGACTGAGCCACTTAGATGTCCCCAAAAAAACCCTTTCCATTTAGAAATTCTAAATAAATCAAGCACAGTGGTAGAAATCATAATAAAATAAGAATGAACAATAAGAAATAATACCACAAAGCATTTCCAGTGAGTTTCATTTAAAGCAATTCTTTTTTAAAAAAAATTATTTTTATTAACCTATAATGTATTATTTGCCCCAGGGGTACAGATCTGTGAATCATCATGTCATTTAAAGCAATTCTTAAAGGGTAACCTAAAACATGGTTTATGTTATAAAGAAATAAACTATGAAGATGGACTCCCAGCAGGTATTTTTAGGAGTTCCAAAATAAAACAAACAAACAAATAAAAAACAACCCATAATATACTTGGAAAGTAGGAAGGAAATAAGAGCCCAAATTATTGGGAGAGGAAAAAATAGGAAACAAATAATAGAAAATATCAACAGAACTAAATGTTCTTTAAAAAGATTAAAAATTGGGATGCTTGGGTGGCTCAGTCCTCAAGTGGCTGCCTTCAGCTCAGGTCATGATCTCAGCATCCTAGGATCAAGCCCCATATCCGTCTTCTGCTCAGCAGGGAGCCTGCTTCACCCTCACCCACTCCCCCTACTTGGGTTTGCTCTCTCTCTAACTCTCTGTCAAATAAGCAAGTAAGTAAATAAATAAATAAATAAAAATTGTCAGGAGTGATCAAAAAAGAGAAACAAATAAATACTAGGAATAAAAAAGTGGCTGTTTCTACAGATGCTAGTAAAAAATTGGATGTCATTATAGATTAAAAAATGAGGCACTATTATATTTATTTTAGGAATTATGTATTGGATAATTAGAAAACACATCAAATACTTAAAAATTTTAGATAGAGATTTCAAATTCTTAAAACAAAGTAAATTTGCAAAAGTGATTAAAGAAGAAAAAGTAAATATAGTTTCTAACCGTTTTAGAAACGTATCTGGTAGATTTCAATCTTTCCATAAAGAAAACACCAGGCTCAGATAAAATTGTAGGAGCGTTCCACTCGTTTAAGAAGTAAAATAATAAAAACTATTCAAACTACCATCTTACTCCTGCATTTATAGTCTTATTATATGTATTTATATTATTTCCTGCAGAGGAAATACTTTACAATTCATTTTATTAGGCTAGCAAAACTTGGAAACACTCCCTAATCCGTGTCCTCGTCTCCTCTCTCACTTCATTAGCAGTGTGTTCTTTCTAAAATGCAAATCTGATCCTTCCAGTCCATGGGGAACACTATTTCAGGGGTCCCTCATTACCAGGAGGATAAAGCTTTCCTCAACAATCTCATCTGTGCCCTGCCTACCTTGCTGCCCTCATCATTCACCACTCCCCAAGTGTTAACTGAAGTTTTCCAAAGATGCCATGCTACTGCACTTCCCTCTTCTTCACTCACATATGCTCTGACTTCCTATTCTTGTCTTTTGAAACTAGATTTAGTGGGTCCCTCCTTTGGACTCCCAGAGCACTTTTGCAAATCTTCCCAGCACCTATTTCGCCATGCTGAATTCTGTTTACGATCACACTATGTCTTTCTCATAATGTGACACATAATGTCTTTCTCTTAATGTGAATTCCTTGAAGAAGTTTATTTGTGGGTCTTCAGGGCCCAGAACAGGTCTGGTACATGATGGATTCATACCCTAGTTCAGGCATATCATGAAAGAAGGGCCTTTCTGTATAGCTTTTCTGGTAACTTAATCATCAAGTAGAATCTTACTTTTGTGAGGAAATACATTCTGGGGTACAAAGAACAACCAGAAACGCACTTTTGGAATACAACCCATTTCTAGGTTGGGATCTATCTCTATTACCTTTAAAAAGTTTCTCTAAAGTTTGGGATATGGGGAGACAATAAAAGCATCATCTTTCTCTCCTAGGTACTTCAAAAGACAGGAAGCTCACAGTTGCTCTAATATGAGATAGTGATGATATTGGGAAGCATCCTTTAGTGCACAGACACATGGCATCCTAGAAAAAAATCAATGTTTTACTTTCCTCCCTGCTGGGTTTCATTTCACAATACAGAGCTATCGTTACAAGCCTCAAAGTATACCTGTTCGGTTTTTCATCTGTGAACAACATTACACTGATTTCAATTAAATTCCAAAATAGATACCCCAGAGTCCTCCCTAGAATTTTTAATATTTGGTCTTTAATATAAATTGATCCTTTGCTATTGAGTCAGTAACCCAAAACTAGGAAAAGGCTTTGAGAGTTATTAAAGTCACAGGCTGTGCATCTGTATAGAGCATACTTGGGAACATGTGCTATAGAAAATACAGCCTTCCGTGGAGAAGACACATATGTACAATACATTGGAGGCTCAGCATGGAGAACCCAGCAAAAGATGCCAAGACTCATTGCCTTCACTTGAACTGGCACTTGCAGTTTCTAAGGAGAGAGAGGTCTCATTCTGGTGGCCCCTCATCTCAGGAGCATCTTCCATTCCAGGGTGTCAAGGGGTCAAAAGCCTGAAGGATGTTTTGGAGAAAGCTCTGGGAGTGGGAAAATACTAGGCATTCTTGATACATGGAAGGCTGGGGGAGGTGGATAAAGTCAGGGAGAGCCATAATGCCCAGGTCACGAGGCTATGGCAGAACCAGAAATAGCAAACACGACTTTTGGCATTCTGTCTGTTCATCTGACCACTGGACCCTGGAAACAGGTGCTGGAACCTTATGGCAAGCAATTAGAGCTCCCATCCAGATTACAGGTTTTTGCTAATGCCAAAAGGAAGAAAGACCTGATGAGGTTACCAGCTCAGGGAATTTTGCTCGGCAGCTCTCTCCTGCAGTATTCTGCCAGAAATGCATTCAGTGATGGAGCTCTGCCATTTACAACATGTGTCACTTTGTCTCTGGGAGAAGAGAGGTAACTAAGTGAGGTTACTTTTATTTATTCCATTTCATCTATTGGAGACCAGCATTTATTAAGCATGGTGCTGAGATTACACTTGATTTCCCCTCAGTTTTCTTTTATTGTTTTTGCATGTAAGTCTTGAGGAAAATAATATTGCTCTTGAGAGCAAATGACTTAAATGAATCAGATGTTGTCTGGGTGGAGGTATTGCTATGAGACCAACTTTATTATTAGTTGTTATCAATAGTTATTGCAACATGTAGCTAGCTGAAGAGTAAACTTCAAAGAGCAGGCAGTTCACAGCTCTGTAATCCAAAGAGGGAGCAGCACCGAAGAGCAGAACGAGCATTAACTTTGGAATCCCATTTCTCTCCCCTACTAGCTGTGTATCCAGGAGCAAGTGACTGCAACCATCAAAGCCTTAATTTATTCATCTGTAAAGTAAAGCTAATAGTTTTGCTTGCTGAAGGCTTTAAATAAATTACTATGTATAAAGAGTTTGGCACAGTTTTTGGCACACAGCAGGTGCTCATTGCATGTTAAGTTCTATTCCTTATTTTAGACATGCTTTTCCAAGAGAGCTCAGACATAAGATGTGGTCCAATAGTCAGGTATTACATATTAAACTGCATTAGAGGAGGCTAATTATGGCTTTGTTAGTTTGATTTCAAAGAGTGAGCAAAATAACTTTGGAGGCTTATTTAAATTCTTAGCTAGGTTCTACATTAAAAAAACAGGTAAAGAAGTAAACAATAATCTTAATAATTTCATGTTAGCACAATATCAGAATAATTTGAATATTAAAAACAAATTCCTTTTCCTACAAAAACTGCATCAGGGGTTGGTTTCCTATTTCAATCCTATACCATTAAACAACTCCAACACCCAATGTTATTTGTTACAGTCACCCTCAAGTCTTGTTCCCAGTTGAATATAGTTCCTTTTTAGTTTCTGACATCAGCTCCAGTTTCCATTCCTAATCTCCCTTATCCATCTTCAGACTTTCCAGTCATCCTCAAGCTCACCGTAGTCTACTTCCCCAGTCAGATCTGCCTGGCTACATGAAAGAGAATTCACCTAGAAACCATAAAACAGCAAAAGGTAGTTCCCCGGGACTTGGGAACTGGTCTGTGAGTACAGTATAAACTCAATAGTGAAAAGTTCTTCAATGAAGTGACTTAGCTTATAATCAAAGCAAAATCACAGATTTGTATCTGAAACATTTTGCCCAAGAAGAAAGGTGTGTATTCCAGCTACTGCTGAATAAGACATGACACCATTTGGGGACCACTCAAAGCCTTCTTATCCTGAAGATCACCATGACACTTGCTGAGCAGTTTTGGATCAAACAATGCAGCCTCGTCTCATGTCACTCCTGACTTCAACTGTCTATCCATGGATCTTTAATGTTAAAAGTGTTACCAACCTGCACTTAATTCATGAGACAGTATATGTAACCATAAGGGGAAGATAAGAAAATATGCCTTATATTTTCTTAAGGAAAAGACCACCTAACTAGTACTATAAACCTATTTCCCAACATCTGATTGAATGATTTTAGTTCACTCCGTACTTTACAAGATCATGTTACGCCAAGATTATTCACGTGTAGACTTATCATCATTTATATTATTATTACTTTGCTAATATGAAAATACTAATATTTGCCTGTCCGTATGGCTCAGAATAAAGTGATGCAAATGATCAGATTGGCAAAAATCCAAATGCATGAGCCTACCTTGGTATTTAACAAGCTGAAGGATGGGGTAGACTCCTGTTTGGATCCTCCATAGCCCTGATTTTGAAACTGCTCATAGCATGACATTTTTCCTATGATTTTTCAGATACGCAGCCCCTGATATTTATATAGAACTTATTTCTACTATGACCATAGCACAAAAAAGAAATGTAAAAATAAAAGGACCAGAAGTAGTGATTTTACTCTGATTATTGTTAATATTGTATCACCTTTAGGAGTGCAAAAAGTAATATTTTTTGAGTCATCTTAGATGTAGAATTTGCAGGAAATAAATCTACATCAGAATCTTTTCTGAAGACCCCTCCACTTAGGCTTGCCGGTCTTCGTGTCCAACCAACCTAGGTGATCAACCTTGCCCAGGCACTGACTTCCTTCCTTCCACCTTAAGTCAAGTGACATAAGGTATTCATTCATTCTTCAGGATTGCAAACTAAGTCATCCTTGCTGTTTTGTCTCCCGTGACTTTGTACTTAAATTTAAATTGTGTTACTTTTGCCTTTTTTTAAAAAGTCTCAGCTTAGACCCTAATTCTGATAAAGACTGGATTCCTGAGTTCTTCCTATACATACTCTTCCTGTCCAAATGGCCTATTGAGGTTCAATATGTTCCTTTCTAGGACTGGGGAGTGATCTTTTTCTAGACATTCTTCTCCTCTCATTCTTAGTCCAAATCTCCTTTTTATCATTTTAATGACACAGATTTCTGATGCAAATGCTTCTGGAATTCCAAGTTTTGGTTCTCATTTCAGATTCTCTGCCTACCTGCCAGATCCCACATTTCTGCTAATTCCCCATCTTGGCGTCTCTTAATCTGCATAATCATGCAAATAATTCTTTCTTGCTTGATTCTGTCATGACGTCTGAGTATAAAGAAGCAGTTGAAAGCTTTCATTAAATGAATGGTTCAAGTGTCCAATGGCCTGGTGTTTATTCTTGCTGCCTTGGTACAGTTATTCACCTAGCATACATTACTACTTGTCTTTTCTTTAGGAGCAATAGAAGATTCCCACCACTCCCACATCTCCCATACTTCAGACACTCCTATGCCTAGGTGTTGGCTCAATCTGTAGGTTTCTATTTCCTAACTTCTTTTTTTTTTTTTTAAATCAAGAAGTACATCACTTATTAGAATGAACAATATCAGTTCAATAGGATGCAGGCCACTTTTATTTGATTTTTAGGAGATGATGCCACAAAGTTAAAACTTAAAATGTTCTAAATCAATAAAGTGATCATTTGTATCCCATCAGTTTTGGGTGAAAAGTAGTGAGACTAGTAAAGATAAATAGACTTTAACAGGATGTTTGCTTTATTAGAGAGTAGGTAATTTTATGTTAGCCTAGCTCATTCGACATAAATTGATAATACCTGTTTCCCTCTTTTAAAAAGCCAACACAAATATATTTATCCAACTCTTTGCCCAAATATGTTTAGGTTAGTTATATTTTGCTTGTTAAGACATATCTAAATCCTTGATATAGTGCTCATATCAGTTTACCTTAATAATAACAACACTTTCTCAAGGTACAGACACATTTTCTCTCATTTGATCCTTATAATAACCCTGGGAAGGAAGAAAAGACACATTTTTAGTATTCCTAGTTTAAAGAGGAGGGGACAGAAGCCCAGAGAAATTAAGTAAAATATTGAAAGTCCCATGGCTAATAAAAAGTAGAATCCAGGTATTTCTATAAATCCTCCTTTCTTTGCACCAAATTTCCTCAAGGCTTTTCACCCAGGTAACTGAGAAACAGGCAAATGCTTGTTCCTAGAGTTCTGTAATACAGTCTCAAAATTCTATTTCAAATGTAAAATGTCTTTGATGTTCCATGTTTTATTAAAAATTCAGGGAAAATTTGCATTCTACTCTTCTATTTGAGTGTATTTTAATGTAAGTAATGTCTTCTCTAACTTTTCTACCCTCCCACTTGATTTTTTAAATTATTCTTTTTTTTTTTTAGTTCATTATAAATTCACAAGTAGCTATAAGAAATAACACAGAAATCCTTGTGAACTTTCCACACAGTTTCGCCCAGTGGTAAAACTATAGCATAATAGCACAGTCAGGATGTCAACATTGATATAGTTAAAATATGGGACATTCCCATCACCACAATGATCCCTCATGTTGCTCTTTTATGGCCACAATACTGCCCTCCCATCTCCACCCGTTCTTTATCTCTGATAAACTGATATGTTCTTCATTTCTTTAATTTTGTCCTCTAAGGAGTGTTATATAAACAGAATTACAGCATACATAAATTTGATTTTTTTTTTTTCCCACTCAGTATAAGTCACTGGAGAATCACCTAGTTTACTGTGTGTATCAGTAGTTTATTCTTCGCTGAGCAATAGTCCCTGGGATGGATATACCACAGTTTATGCACCCATTGAAGAGTTGTTTCTGGTTTTTGGCTACTATGAATGAAGCTGCTATAAACACTAGTGAAGAGGTTTTTGTATGAACATAACTTTTCACTTCTCTGGCATAAATGTCCAGGAGTACAATCACTAGGGCATATGGTAGTTATATGTTTAATTTTTTTTTAAGAAAATACTGAACTTTTTCCTACAGTGGCTATACCATTTTACATTCCCACCAGCAATGTATGAGTAAATAGTTTGTTCACATCCATGACATCAATTGGTGTTGCAATATTTTTTATTTTAGCTGTTTTGATACATGTATAGTGATACCCTATTGTGGCTTTAGCTTGCATTTCCCTAATGACTGATGAGATAGAACATCTTTTCATGTTTATTTTCCATCTATAAATCCTATTCACTATAAATCATATTCACTTTATTTCTTTTGTCCATTTTTAATTGAGGTTTTTGGGTTTTTTTTACTGTTGAGAATTGAGAATCTTTTATATATCCTAGATATCAGTTGTTAAATAAGTGGTTCTTCTCATTTTCTAATATGTCTTTTAATCATTTTCATAGGATTCTTCCCCAAATATGAGTTAGTAAATTTGATGAGGTCAAACTTATCATTTATTTCTTTTTATGGATCATGCTTTTGGTGTCAAGTCTAAGAACATTTTGCCTAGACCTAGATCATGAAGTTTTTTTTCTAAACATTTAACAGTTTTAAATTTTACATTTAGGTCTGTGATCCCTTTTGAATTAATTTTTGTATAATATGTTAGACTTAGGTTAATGCTCAGTTCTTTTTTACCTTTATTTTAACCCTCTTTTTTACCCCAGTTATACCACCTATTCCATTTGTCTGACACCAACCTAGCTGTGAAGATGAGGGGGATCTCACTACTACTGGGTGGATGTGGAAGTTCAGGCTCTCTGCATGGACTCCATTTGCACCCAAAGAGTGGGTGGGGGCATATTACTGGCCAGTGGGGTGAAAATCTCAGCTCCCTACCTGGCCTTCTCCAACAACATGTCATCAGTGGTATTGTGGCATCTCATTAAAGCCACATGATTATTGAAGTCTAGGCTCTCTACTTGACATGTGCTGGCATGAGTAGATAGGAGCCAGTATTTCTTGTGGTATTTAACTGGTTATTGTTTAAAAGTGTTCTGCCTTGATATTTTGCCTCTTTCTTACTCTTTTGGTTAGAGAAGGCAAGCTTTTGTTAGGGTTTCTTTTGCCTGTGTTTATAGGCATTTTCAGGTTATCAGTTTCTGCAACTCCAAATCTGGGATATATAAAACAAGCAGAAAAGCAAAAACACACATACAAACAAAAACCAAAAAACAAAAATAACCCCCAAACCAAAACTAAAACCAAAACCCAAGAAACTTATGACAATGTTTTTCCTCATATCCTGAGGTCCCCACCTAGAACGTCTCTTCTCTATCTTTCAGAGTCTTCTAATTTTGTTTTCTGTGTAATACATTTGGGTTTTATAATTGTACTTTTCTGGAAAAATGGGGATAAGGTTGTCTGCCCTGTCTTTCCAGAAGTGGATGCTCCCCAATTTGATTTTTAAGTAAAACCTGATGGTCTAGGAAATGTCATGTTTATTCTGGCAGGCAAGCTCTGTTATTTTAATTTGCTCTTCAATGTCCATAGCACAAGGTTATAAGGAGGACAGATGTTTCAATAAATTACAGCATTTTCATGTTGATCATTAAAAAAAAAAAAAAAAGAGGAAAAAACTCATCTTCATCAGTTGTGTAAACTGCCTACTAAATGACCTCTAAGGGAAGGGAGAAAATATAATTGATACCATTTTTTTCTCTTATTTCCTATTCCTCTAGACCTGTACCAACTCTTTTTCCAGTGATTCCTCTCCATTCCATTCAGTTGTTGATTTGATATCTCCAGCTCACCTGGATGCATTTGAAAAAGCCACATCCTTACTGAGCAGCAGGCTTCTGTCAGTCTACAAATATTTATTGAATGCCCTAGGGACAGAGGCTTGTGCTGGGTGCTTAGCAGGCAGGCTAGCAGCAGCCAGTGTCCTTTGGCCTTCAGCTTCCCCAGGGCAAGGACTGTCAGCTATCTGAAGGGTACACAGGTGTTTCAGGTTAAAAAAAAAATTGTCCTGAAAATGCCTTTTTTTTTAGTATTATCTTGAGAAAAGGGAAAACAAAAACAAAAACAAAAAACCCCTAATAGTAAATTCCCTTTCCATTGATGAAGAATTTCTCTGACATGGAAATGGAAGCTAAAACCGAGTAATGCATTTATGTGGACTCTACCACAAAACATCAGTTTTTCCATAGGGAAAATAGATTTTTTCATAAGGACAGGACCTGCATCTTTTTCACTTATGTCTTCTAGCATGGTGCCCAGCACAGAATAAAGGTTAAGATTCTTCTATATCACATTAAGTTACAATCATCTGAAAGCCTCAAGTGGACCTTGAGAAGAGAATACTCAGAGAACTGAACTCCACAAATCCAAAGCATAAACATTTGAGAAAAGAAAGAATGAATAAAAGACAGAAAGAAAGGAAGAAAGGGGAAAAGATACTGAAACAGAAGACCATTAAACCAGTAAGTTTCATTATAATCTTTGTGTGACTATGGAAGCTCTGCAAATATTAAGAGTTAGGGTGATTAAAAAGAAGAAATGGAAGATTCAGAGAATTGGCAGAACCATTAATGAAAAAATTGTTCATGACACTTGTGAAACAGTAAGGTCAATTTTTTCAAGACCATCAAGGTAGGCAAGGTAGGTATAAAGATCGCTGCAATGGGATTTTACAGAGGTAAAAGAGATTGGGTCCAACTCTGGCAAATAGGTAAAGAGGGATTTGATTTTGATTTTTGATTTTTCCCAACAAAGAAAAGAGGGAATTCATAGTCAAGGAAGGAGTAGGGCGAGGGTCAGTAGATGCAAAATTACTAAAAGGAAACATCAGGAGTAAAGGGTAAGGGATTCTGACTACCAACTTTATAGGATTCTTGCTGAAGGCAGGCTAGGCTGATTGGACATCACCTGAGAGATGGTGGAGGATGTCCATCTATTGAGGGTGACCAGATCTTAAGGGTGAGGGATTCTGACTAAATTGACTTAGCAGAATTCTTGCCAAATTTGAACAATGCAGAGTATCCCCAAAGTCAAGACCTTGTCAAAAAGAGAGCTCGGAAAAGTATGACCAAAGTTTGATCAAGGAGAGAGTCTTCGTTGCTCTCTCCTTGACCAAACTTTAGTCAGGGTCCTCTGGACCATCTTTCTGAATAGACTTCAGTCTTGAATAGATTTCAGTCTTGGCCTCTGTTGTTGGAACTGCAGAGCCTGGTCCCCCCACCAACCCCCCCCCCCCCCGCCGCCAATCTTACTAAGTCAGTTTAGAGAGAATCCTCCTACTTTGATCACCCTCAATAGCTATCAAATTTTTCTATGCCCTACTATCCCACCCTTGATATCTAATCATCTTGGCCTGTCTTTACCAAGAATCCTATTAGGTCAGTTCAGCAACAAATCCCTCTTTACCTATTTGCCAACACCCTTCCCCACAACACATTCTCCTGAACCAGTCTGGTTCTTGGCTATAAATCCCCAATTGTTCCTGTATTCACAGTTGAGCTCTCTCTCTCTCCCTTAGTGGGATGGTTTCAACATGCATCCTAACAGTTCTGAATAAAGTTTTCCTTACCATTTTAACAAGTGTCAGAAAACTTTTTTCTTTAACAGAATCTAAATCTAGAGGAGGACTTGATGGACAAGTTCTTTTCTCCTCCTCTCTCTTATTATATTTCCTTCTATTACCTCTAAGAGTTAGAAAAACTAGATAGATAAGCATCTCACTGATAGGCAGGTAGAAATGCTCACTGCTACTTCTAGATGTGTCCTTTATAGCTGTATACCACATAAAACCAGACCTATTGTGTCAGGAAGAATGGGGCACTAAGTACTCTCAGGCACACAGATTTTAGAAGCTTCTTCATTCTTCTTAACCTCTTAGGATTCTTCTGCACTGCTGGGAAGTTGAAACTTGGAAGTTCATTTTTATACTTGAAAGGACTGTATCCTGGATTGGACTCCAAAGGGGGTGAGAGAACAATCACCTTAAAAGGGGGTGGGGTGCTGAAGATGGGGGCTGTTTACTTCTTTTATTTACTGGGAAGCCTGAAGGCAGTGAGAAGCTGGAGCCTTGCTGTGATATAGAAATTGTCTGAAAAAGGATGCCCTCTTACCCTTTCCATGCTGTTATGCAAGTTAAGCTGAAATTGGGACACTCAGGATTTGCTGCACCCCTCCATTTTCTGTTTTTTTCAGCTGTGACCAAATTCCTGAGTGAAAGTCTGACATTGCTAACTTGACTGAGACAACTCCCGTGCTATTAATTATGCTTAACTCAGCTCCCTTATATTGAGCAATGTCTTGTTGATGACTGAAGTGATAAATTTAGAAGTGGAGAAATAAGATGGGGTTTTTCTAGTGTCTGCTTGCCCCGTTGTAAGAGGTTTTGCTGACTATAGAATTGTGTTGCTGGAAAAGACCTTTGAGATCAACTAGGTCAACTCCTCCTATTTTATGGATGAGGAAAAATAACTTTAGAGAAGTGAAATGATATGACTTAAATCACCCAGCTAATTAATTGCTGGGATGGATCCTGAATCTTTATTTTCTCATTTTTAGCTTCCTGCCCCTACATCACCGTATATAAAATCCCTGAGCTCACCTTGTTGAAGCCTTTAAATGTAAGCTTGGGGCAGTGATCTGGGGATGATAATACCCTATACTACATTCAATCCCAAATATTATGCTAACTTTAGCCCAGAAATGAGGGCTATAGGAGTGCTGACAATACTGACTCCATCTTTGGTCCTTCATCTTACTCATGTCAGTGCAATGACTTCTCTTAGGGCTGTGTGTTCCAGGCCCCATGGGGTTAATGTATGACCTGATTGGAATGTGAGGAGGCTTGTTTTGGTCTTCTCTAAATTGTTTAGATAACTAGTACAGATAACACAGTTTCCCCTCCATCTTCTGATACAGAGATGGCTCCATGAGGTCTGTTAAATGTTAGCTATCAAGTAAGTGTATGCAGACCATCTGACCTCCTCACCACAATGTCCTTCACACATCTCCTCACTCTATACAATCTGTACACTAAGGTCCAGACTTGGCAGAGAATCGCTGTGCAGCATCCAGCTTCTTGCCTGCCCAATTCCCCCTGTCAGTAAGTCAACCTGAATAAAACTCTATGTAAACTTTGTGGAGCTTCCTGCTTCATTTTTTGTCTCAAAGTGCCTTCTCAGTTTGGAGGATACTTAATAGTTGCCCTCTCACCATCTAACAATTGGTGAGCCAGCCAGGATGAGACTGAAAAGGAAACAAGTGTGGGTACAGGGGCCATGCTGGAAGAAAGCCTATTGTCCATGGGGGAAAAGCCATTGGTTGTGGGGGAAATTCCAGGCTGGCGTGGGTAAGTATGGGGACACCCTGAAAATGTCCAATGGATTGTTAGATATCCTATCCAGGTGGAGGAAATGGAAGAGAATCTGGAAAAAGCTATTACTGCAGTAGCTTAGCCATTGCTCTGTGCATTACAAGGCACCAAGGAAAGGGAATTACACGTAAGGAAAGAATTAGAATAGACTAGAGAAGCATTGACTTGTAAGCTGCATGTTCCTCTCGTGAGGACATTATGTCCAAAAGAATCCAATAGCAGGAGAGATGTTTAGAGATTATAGCACATAGGAGGCCAAAGATGCAACTGCATAGTAAAGTCAGAACTACTGTATCTGAAGAAAACTCAGACCCTAAAATGTGGGATCCTTGAGATAATAACTCCCTTGTTGAGGAGGATATTATCATAGAGGAGGAAAATGACTTATGGGCATGACCTTTGATTCATACAAAATACCCAGACCACTCAACGAGCCTGAGAATGACTGAGAAGAAATTCCCACAAGTTAGAAAACAACTGTGAGGGAATATTCTGCCACTGAATTGGTAGAACTAATAAACCACTTTAAGCAAAACGGCTGCAAAAGTGTGTCAGCTTGGTTGTTATGGTGGTGGAATATTGGGGGAGATGGTATTATGTTAAATGAGTCTGAGATGTCAAAAATGGCCTTAGTCACACTGCTTAACCTGCCTTTTGACAAAGATTATATGCTGCAGGCATGGATGGGAATGGTGGGCACTTAGCTAAACTGATTGATTGGATAAATGCTGGCATTAAAATGACCCAGCCTAATGAAGGAAATGTTACCTCCCCTCCATTATGCTGAACCTTTATGGAGAAATTACAAAAATTATACATGAACTGAGAATAAAACATGCCATTTACACCCAGCATTTTAGAGGCCCAGATGAAAAATTATTTATTGCTGGTATGAAAGACCGTACCTTACAGACAGCACTCTGGGCATGGTATGAGACTTTGGTATCTGTCTTTGTATCTATGGTTAATTGACCCATTGCTACAATAGCTGTTATGGTGGCTGACATTAAGTGAGACTGAAAGAATCTGATCATAAAGGAAATAAATGGGTTGAAAAGCAAAGACAAAGGATCCTGGCAACAACAAGATTGCAGAATGGGTGACCATCAGGATCTTTCATAAACAGTTATGGCAACATTTAATATTACCTGGGACTCCAAGAGAAAGTATAGACAAACAATGCAACTTGGTCTCACTGAGCCTATGGAAAGTATGACCTAAAGAAAAATGGTTTACTCCCTGGAAAGAAGTGTCAAAAAAGCCAGATATGTCATCATGTTCCTCTGCTAACAGAGGAATTTCAAGGGTGGATACTTGCTACCTCCAGAGATTATAGGTCAGGCCAATGTTGCTCTCTAGTGCCTATGTAATAGGGGCTGACCAGAAGCCCCAGGTTGAAATAGTTATTTATTGGTTTTGCACTAACAAGCAGACTGTACCAGCTCTAATATGCACTAGAACTGAATGCACACTTATATAAGCCCTCAAAAATTGGGGGGCAATAAAGACTATTGATGGTAGCAAATGATCAAGGTCAGAAAAAGTAGTCTCTACCTACAGATGGACAGGTTCCCTCCCTACTGTTTTCTAGTACATATTTCCTCCATTCCTGAGTATATTTTGGGCACAGATGTTTTATAGGATATGGACTTAACTACAAAGACAGTTGAAATCAGATTCCTGTTGTTGTGGGTTATGCAAAATGAGAACCTATACAGCTGTTGGTTCCCTGGAGAGTGATAAACATAAAACAAAGTAAGCTACCTGGGTGGGGGTGGGAAGGGGGGGAATGCAAATTACCACCACCATTAAAGAATTAGAAAAACTAGGTATAATCAGGCCTGCTCAAAGCCCATTCAATAGCCTGGTTAGACTTGTAAAGAAATCCAATGGGGCCTGGTGAATGATAATGAATTATAGGGAACCCAATAAAGTTATTCTACCCATTCATGCCATGGTGCCTAATATAGCCTTATTGTTTGATAACAATTTGATATTATTGTTTAATGGCATCTGTTAAGACATATCATTGTATACTGGACCTGTCTGATGCCTTTTTCAGTATTCCATGAGGGCTTGAATCATAAGACCAATTTGCTTTCACATGGAATGGGAGACAGTGGACCTTCCAGGGATTGCCCCAAGGGTATCTCCATAGTCCACAGTTCATCACAGGATGGTAGCCAGAGATTTGGAAAAATGGGTACTTCCAGAAAAAAATTGTGCTATATCATTATATACGTGACATTATGTTAACTTGGGATGATTTATCCTCTGTCTCAAGCTGCTACATCACTACAAGAGTACTTAAAATCATGAGGTTAGGAGGTAAATACCTATAAGACCCAAGAACCTGGTCAATGAGTAAAGTGGTTGAGCATCATATGGTCAGTAAGACAAAAGTGATTTCAGAGGTGGTCATTGATAAAATATAAACCTTCCCAATCACTAAAGTGGCAAAGGAACTACAGGCTTTTGTTGGTTTATTGGGTAACTAGAGACCTTGTATTCTCCATCTAGCACAGATATTAAGACATTTATACACCTTGGCTAATCAGGAGAGTCAATGGGATTGGAATGCTAACCAACAAGAGGTGTTCTTAAAGGCAAAAACGGCAGTAAATCAAGTACAAGACCCTTGGGGCATTAGTGCCAGATGTGAACTGTGAATCAGATATAAGTTTATATCCAGAAGGATTTGCTTGGGACTTATAGCTATGACATAATGGGAAACAAATCCTGTTAAGATTCTGGTCCCAGTGATGGAAGGGAATAGAAACCAGGTACAGTCCCATTGAAAAACAACTATTAGCTGTATATCTTCCACTGGGACAGATGGAAGGATTAACTGCTGACTTGCCTATGATGATATGAACCTATCTATCAGTAGGAAGATGGATTAAAGATATGTTCAGCAAACGTTAGATTGCCTGTGCCCATGGAAGCACCTTACAGAAATGGCATGCTTACAATGCTGTAGCAAAGGAGCACTTGTAATACCAGCCTGCTGTCTCATGAACTGCACTTGTTACTGGGGCTGGTCACCTATGTCTACCTAGCCTAGCTTCCAGAAGTCACTGACATTATGTCTACTCTCCCCCAAGTAAAGAAAGAGATATGCCTCCAGCAGACACATAGTACACTTATGGCAGTTGCCAGGGAGACCCACCTTCATGGCCTTTTTCTTCCATCCAGCTGGATTCTGATATATTTTGGTTCAAAGACAGACCTAAACAAAGTAGTCATTAGACAGATGAAAGTGGTATGGATGGTGTTGATGTATGAACCCATGCCCATCAATTTTCCCACTGGAAGCTGAGCAGTGTGGAAAGGGTAAACAATATGGATACTGTATTATAGACCCCCATGGGGAGTGGAACTATGTAAAGATGTTTGGGAAGTATGCAATAAACCTAATGTAGCCCTCCACGCATGACATGTGCCCTCTCACTCCCCATCCACATTGCCAGGTAATCATGGAGGCAAATGCTCTAGTCCTGGTGGGAGCCCTTCTGGTGAAGAAAATGCTGATCTGTCTGATGTGGCAGAATGGGTCCATTTTAAATCATGACACAGGTCCCAAAACTACCTCAAGCCTTTGCTCAGAAGAGAACCAATCAGACCACAACTATAAAAGGATTAACAAAACTGGAGGGCATGTACAAACACCAACTCAGATAGATAGTGATCAAGAGACACATTTTCCCTGCCATAAAGGTCAAGAATGGGCAGAGGCTTGGGATATATTATGGACTTTGTACCTGCCATACGGTCCCACTGCTGAAGGTTTAACTGAAAGGATGAATGGACTAATAAAAAAATATGTTAAAGACATTATCACCAGCCAGCTTCCTAGAAGGATGGCCTCCACAACTAACAGAAGAGATTCAGCTCTTTGATGTAAGCCCAGTGAGATTGACAGACATCAGCACATGAATGCCTAACAAACAGCTTGCTGCAAGTGCAGATATTGTCAGGAGGTTTGAGGCCTATAAGGGACTCATTTTGTTTTTCCACAAGTCCTCCCACCTGGCAAGACTCTAGTTCACTGGCAACTGGCTTGTAAGTACCCCCACCCCAAGGTGGCATGGCATCCTAACTCTTTGGGGCCAAGTGCTAGTATTGTTATTAACGTCTTGTTCTGTATTAGTCAGAGCCCAACACACACACACACACACACACACACACAAAGAACTGCTTCTGGACCTCTGATGTTTGGTACTGAAATGCATTTTTATTAAGGGTGACAACCTAAACACCTAGGTACAATCTAGACATACTATTTGATGATATTAAGGAAAAACAATATGAAATCATTCCTCCAGGAAAAATACTTAAGCCAGGCGGGTATTGGCTCATGGGGATTAAACAGCTACTGTGTTGTTGCTTAATGGAGATTTGCCATATTTATTGCCTATAAAACATTTGTCTATTTGCCTCTAGACTCACACTGCTGCTGTTGCTGTCCTTCCCTGTTGTTGTGGGAGACATCGATCATGGGCCATCACTTAGGCTGGGGTTCACACTTCCTGTGACTATGGGATTTGTGGAATGCTGTCACTACCCAGCTCAGGAAGGACACCATGGCCAGTGATACCTTTCAATATCATGGAATTAGAATGGTGGTTAAGTCTAGTAAGCACACCCCTAACCCTGGATGTGCTGGGTACCCTGCAGAGAAAAAGTCAGACATCTCCTACTTTTGACTTACAGTCCACTAAGGCATACATTTATAATATAATTTGGCAGGGAACTAATGACTCCAAGATTATTACTAACTACCACATTTGGGATGGCCTGGAATGGCTATGAGCAGAGCATGGCATATTAAGACTAACAGTTCCTGCCATCCCTTGACATATGGGATGGTTGCTCTACTCTCCCTCTCAAAAGATACATAAAATATTAGTTACAGACTGGATAGGATGAGAAAATAAATCTGTAAAGGTGGGGGCTTTCTCTACCCCCAAAACATAATTTGGATATGTGGAAGTAACTTATGGTCTTATCTACCTTATAGATGGACAGAGCAATGCACCCTAGGTTTCTCACACTTACCTGGGCACAAATATGACACTCTTTCTGGGCTGCCCCATAACTTACCAGGGGGCAAGTCCTAAGGTCCTGATGGAGCCAAAGTCTAGTTTGGTGGGCATGGCCAGCATCTCTTTTCCTATCTCAATATGCCATTTTGAGCACAAAATTAGAAATTCAGGCCTTGGCTAAATTTACAGTCTCTGTGTTAAATAATTCTTACCAAAGCACTTCTCTACTCAATCAAGACATTCTCAAATGAGAGAGGTGGTTTTATAAAATGACAAGGCTCTAGATATTTTAACTGTTGCTCCAATAGGGACCTATGCCCTCACAGGATACGAATGTTGTTCATATACACCCTTCTATGACAGTAACGTTACTGATTTAAGGTCCCACACACAGAAAGTGTATGTCTTGCTAATGCTGTCACTAGATGGCTCATCTCTTTTCTGGGTTGTTGGAAGCTATAGTTTTAAGTATTTTCTTTTATCTTCTATGTATATTAATCTCATGTTGTTGCTTATATTGCTGCTGTGGCATAGGAATGCAAGTTACCTGCTAGTATCTGGCTCTAGAGTCATTGTGGAAGAATGACATATAAAGAAGGCCATGAAAATACTGGGGATGGAGTGTAGGTGTGGTGACAATTCTGACTCATCTTTGGCCCGCCATCTTATTCATGTCCGTGCAATGACTTCCCTCAGGGTTGGGTGTCCAGACCCCTTGGGGTTAATGTATGACCTGACTGGAATGTGAGGAGACTTTTTCTGGTCTTCCCTAAATTTGTTGGGATAACTAGTACAGATAACATAGCTTCCCCTCCATCTTCTGACACACAGAGGGCGCCATGAGGTCTGTTAAGTGTTAGCTATCAAGTAAGTGTATGCAGACCCTCTGACCTCCTCATCACCATGTCCTTCCCACATCTCCTCACTCTACACAATCTGTACACTAAGGTCCAGACTTGGCAGAGAATCGCTGTGCAGCACCCAGCTCCTTGCCTCCTCAATGCCCCCTGTCTGTAAGTCACCCTGAATAAAACTATGTAAACTGTGTGGAGTTGCCTGCTTCTTTTTTTGGTCTCAAAGTGCCTTCTCCGTTTGGAGGATACTTTCTAGTCCCCCATCCACCTTCTAACAAGGGCAGTCAACACACAAGTCATCTATAGGTCACCAGAAATGCCTTGGGTAGATCCCCCTGTTTCCAGTCATTCTCATGTGGCAGAGCATGAAGAAGATTGTTTGTTTGCTCATTTGTTCACTTTATGGAGGAATGAAGCACATCAGAAATGCAGAATATTAAAGTTTAAGGTCCAACACCAATTATTCAAGAGAGAAGTAGATATAAGCAGACACAGGAGGCCACAGAGGAAACTTGGCCTTCCTTAAGGGGATGTCTCCCACTTGCCTCTTCTCTTCAAAGTCCACTGCTTAACCAGCTGGGGTGTGAACTGTGAAGGATGCAGAATGGGAAAAAAAAGGGGAGCTTCTAGGGGCTCAGCAGTCAAGATACAAAGCAAACATCTGTTTACACTATGGGATATGGAAGTCAAGATACCTGAAATATTCAATAAGCAAGCAGAAATTTAACTTCCTGTAACACATCCGTCAAATGTTAACTCTCCCTCTCAAGTGTAAATTCCCATCACATAACAGATCTTAATTGTTCTATGTAGCTCAGATTAAGAGCATAAAAGCCATTTAGGCATGTAGAATATTGGAGTATAAGATGTATTAAACTAAGGAAAATTCCTATTGAGATTAGTGGTAATCTTTATTTTCTCTTGCACTAGGTTTTTTTTGTTGTTGTTGTTATTTTACATATCTTCCTTCCCTCCCCCCATTACATACCGAGATATAGTCAATGTATACCATTTCATAAATTTAATGTACACTAGAGATAATCTGATACATATATATTGTGAAATGATTACCACAGTAAGGTGAGTTAACACATATTTCAGCTCACATAATTATCATTTTGCTGATGCTGTTATGGTAAGAACATTTAAGATCTAGTCTCTTAGCAACATTCATTCACACTAATTTCTCTCATTCATTCATTCCTTTCAAATCCAGCTTTGTAGGCATTTTAGTTGATTGTAGGAGCTTGAAAGTATTTCTAGGATGAGGATACAGATGAATGTAATTCATTTTATTTTTCATGACAACAAACTGATGAAATAGATACTATTCTCATATTGTAGATGTGAAAACTAAAGCTCTGAGATTATACATCACATGCCCAAGGTCAGAAACTACATCCATATCTGTCTGTCTGTCATCAAAGAATTATACACATTACATAAATGTCTTTATATTTCTGGAGATGGGGGTAGGATAGAAAATAATGGGATAGAAAAGAAGTGGTAACATTCTCCTTATAAAGGATAGCTTCACTTTCCTATGAATGAGATCCCCAATGTGTAGATTATTAAAAAGTCTAAGTAAGAGACTCACAGTTCTGCGAAATACTGGGTAAAGGAAACAGGGCCTCTGCTAATGATTTCTTGAAACTTGCCTCAGGCTTGCAGCTGGGAAGAAGAAAATGATTGCATCCCAAGGCACACAGTAACTTATGTGAATGGTTTCAGATATTTCCTAGGTTGGGAAACTTAAGGGAAAAATAAAATATTAAGGTGAGTGTTGAAATAGGATATTAAAAAGTGCTCAGTAGCCTTGGGCAATCCCTGGACACTTGCTTCCATACTTCTAACTTGCAACCAACCCTTTGGTCCCACCATTTTAACTGTTCGTTTATTACTTGCCTTTGCTCATATATTGTTGCTGTCTTCTGAAATAAAACGTTCCCATCCAAGGATCATAGAACCTCTATAGAAACAGGACTAGTCTCTTGGTGATTGCTTCTTATCACTTCTCCATCGGTAGCTCTCAAAATATTGCTATTACCACCCTCTATTCTTTGCTGATATTTCTAAAATACATTTCCTTTTATTTTTTTCTCTTCCTCAAGAACTGTATAACCCATTTCTCTGTTTTGTACCATTCTTAAAGGTCATTGTATATTTTTCATATTCTCTTATCCATTTATTCCGTTCCTCCTCATTCTATACTCTTTTAAGTTAATGAGCACTTTTTAAAAAAGATCATTGTTTTTGAAGATTTTATTTATTTATTGGAAAGAGAGAGAGATCACAAGTAGGCAGAGAGGCAGGCAGAGAGAGAGGGAGAAGCAGGCTCCCCGCTGAGCAGAGAGCCGATGGAGGGCTCCATCCCAGGACCCTGAGATCACGACCTGAGCTGGAGGCAGAGGCTTAACCCACTGAGCCACCCAGGCACCCCTGAGTACTTTTTTCAAGTTCATCATAATTTCTAGATATCTGAAAACTTTCTTTGGGTAAGAATAGTATCATCAGTAGGAAGAAGGGTTATTTTGGTGTCTATTGGATATTCAAAATGGAATAAAATATTCTTCACTTTTCCCATTTTTACTATTTGCCTAAAAAATTATAAAATATATGCTTTATTAAGTATAGAAAGTTAAGCTTGCAAATATGCCAATGGCTAAAAATCTGCTATCTCAGCAACTTCCCTGAATATTAAAAAAAAAATCTCTGTTCATTAGAGAGATTTTAATTATATTTTGTTATTTCTTTTTTTTTTAAAGATTTTATTTATTAATTTGACAGAGAGAAATTACAAGTAGATGGAGAGGCAGGCTGAGAGAGAGAGATAGGGAAGCAGGCTCCCTACTGAGCAAAGAGCCCGACGCGGGACTCGATCCCAGCACTCTGAGATCATGACCTGAGCCGAAGGCAGCGGCTTAAACCACTGAGCCACCCAGGTGCCCCTATTTTGTTATTTCTTAAGTGCACTTCCTGTTCTAAGTTGACACAGTTTTCAAAATGCAAGTACTTTTCGTAAAAGAGAAGCAGAGTAGAACCCAGGGCCAATGCTGTGGTTACAGCCAGTGGTCAGATTCAACAGTACGTTTCCTTTTTTTAAATTTGAATTCAGCTAATTAATGTATAGTGTATTATTAGTTTCAGAGGTAGAGTTCAGTGATTCATCAGTTGCATATAACACCCAGTACTCATGACATCCCATGTCCTCCTTAATGCCCGTCACCTTGTTTTCCCATTCCTCCACCCACAATCTCTCCAGCCACTCTCAGTTTGTTTCCTATAGTTCAGTCTCTTATGGTATGTATTCCTCTCTGATTTCATCTTATTTTATTTTTCCATCCCTTCCCCTATGATCCTATTTTGTTGCTTAAATTCTACATAGGAGTGAAATCATATGATAATTGTTTTTCTTTGATAGACTTGTTTCTCTTAGATCAACTACAGATTTCTATCTACTGATCTCTCTGGCTCTCCAATCATTCCTGTCAGTGGTCATGGACTCTTAGCAAAGGGCAAAAGAAGTGGTTTTATTCTTTGAGTGCCATTAAGACCCCAGGTCTATTGGTGGATTCTTACACAGGAAGATTACTAGCATAAGTCTAAGATAAGATCATATTATTCCAAACAATACAAAGGTTAAGGATTAGTCTTCCTGGCCATGGCAAAACTCACCAAGTGAAATCAAATGCTCAAAGATTTCTCCCAAAGCTGAGAAATGAATGATGTTGTCTGGCACAACATTGTATTTCTTCAATAAAACAAATTCGGATTCACTCATTTGAGCAACACCTTTGAGATCATGATAACCTCTTAGGATAACTTGCTAAGTTTTGAGGGGAGAGTGGGGGAGCATTTTATTTTGTCTATGCCCAAGACTCATTCCTATGTGAGTCTCCTACTGGCACAGTTTTATGAAAGGTACAGAATAGCCCACAGTCAGCTCAGTTATTCTGACCCTGACTGTGGCTTTGACTAGTGATGATGAACTGCTGCTCTCAGTGGTTTCTTTGCTCAGAGTAAATCCCCAGATGGCTTTATTTTTAGAATAGGGACAAGATCCAGAAAGATAGTACTTTGTTTCTACTTCCACCATGCATATTGCGCAAAGGGATGGGGGATATCTTAACTGTCTCAAAAGTAGTTTGGAACGAGTTGATTTTGACCAGATTAAATTATAAATACCAATTATTTAGTGTTTTCTATGTGTCAACATTTGTGTTAAATTTCTTACATGCACTATCTCATTTAACCCACCATCTGAACATCATCCTCATTGTCTCTGGGATAGGTGAAGACAGATGAATTATGCGCTGGTAAAGGAGTTGATGCTTGTCTACTTCCTACAGGACATTCCACACAAACCTAGAAATTCTGCTTTTCTTCCCCCTGACTGTCCTGCTGGATGCTGGGTTGTCAATAGGACATGCTAAATTTAGCTTTGTGAATCTAGAAATTAAATGCCAACATGATCCGTTCAGAGACCTGTTCCTATACAACTCGGTTTGTTTAGCCCTGAGGGAAAAAGTTGCAGGTGACCTTTCTTTCTTGTCCTTACTAGAGTTAAAAATACATATAGTTAAAGTAGCTTGACCAGACCAGCTAAGAAAAGCTATAACTGCCTCAAAACAGGCCAGAGTTCTGCGGGATAACACTTTGTTTTCCACTACAAACCTACAGAGCCATTTTCGGTTCAGTCTGCATGTGAAGTGTGTGATAGAGAATGTGAATATGAATTCCAAAGGTGTGTGTGTGTGTGTGTGTGTGTGTGTGTGTGTGTTGGTGTATATCCATGAATGAGTGTGACTGGGCTGTTTGAGATGTGAAGACTTAACGTCTCCATTGTTTGCTTCTTCTTTTCTCATAACTGAAAATGTTACAAAACATGTTTTGCTATCCCCCCCCCCTAATTTCTCAGTTTCTACAGAAACCCCAGATTGCAAGAGATAGACTCTGTTATAGATTAAATTTAGTGGATTATCTGGAGTGGCCAAATCTGGGATTAAAAAGCTGAGTGTACTGTAATCATTTATCCATGAGAAAGAAAAATGTTTCTCATATATATTATCCATAACATACTGTACTTCAATCTATATTGGAACGTATATATACGAGAGAGAGAGAGAGGATAGAGTATGTGTTTTGGTTAAGTTTGCTTCAACCTGAAGATTCAATGATTCTTGAAAAATCTAAGCTCCTTAGCAAGGCAAAGAAGATGTTTTATAGCATACTTATTTAAACTCACATAAGGGAAAAAGAAGAAAATAGCACAGTAGTCTAGAGCATCTGGAGACTAACTGGGATTAGATCTCAACTTTATCACTTGTTAGCTGTGAGACCTCTTATAAAGTTGGTTTAAACCTCAGAATTCCCATCTCTAAAATTACATAGTTATTTGTAAATATTAAATTTTTATTTTTAAATTTTCTGATTAAAAAAACACATAAAGTGAGATCTATCCTTTTCATAAATTTTTAAGTGTATAGTAAGTATTAACTATGAACATACTGTTGTACAGCAGATCTCTAGAACATTTTCATTTTGCATGACTGAAACTCCATGTTCCACATTTTTCCCTTTCCCTAGTCCCTAGCAGTAATCATTCTGATTTCCGTTTCTAAGGATTTGACTACTTTAGATACCTCCTTTAAGTGGAGTCATACAGTATTTGTCCTTCTGTGACTGACTTATTTCACTTAGCATAATGTCTTCAAGGTACTATCATGTTTCAGTATATGACCAGATTTTCTTCTTTTTTTAAGGCTGAATAAGATTCCATTGCAAGTATCATATTAAAAAAATTTATCGAACCATCAATGGACATTTAGGTTGTTTCCTTTTCTTGTCTATTATGAATATTGCTGCAATGAATATAGGAGTACAAATATCTCTTGGAGATCCTCATTTCAATTCTTTTGGATAAATACACAGAAATAGGATTGCCGGATCATATGGCAGTTCAATTTTTACTTTTTTGAATAACTTCCAAACTTCCACAGTGCCTACACCATTTTACATTCCTACCAACAGTGCAGAAAATTTACCTTCCAGTTTACCCTCACCCCAACACTTGCTATTTTCTGTTTTTTCTTGTTTTGTGTGCAGTAGCCATCCTATGGATGTGAAGTAATACCTTATTGTGGTTTTGATTTGCATTTCCCTGATGATTAATGATGCTGAACATGTTTTCATATACCTGCATTCCATTTGTAGGTTTTCTTTGGAGATATGCTCATTTTTAATTGGGTTATTTATTTATTGCTGTTTAGTGCAGTCTTCTTAAACTTGTTAAGACTTGTTTTATAATCTAACACATAAACTATTCTGGATAATGTTCCTTGTGTACATGTGTATTCTGCTGCTGTTGGGTGAAATGTTCTGTACATGTCTGTTAGATCACCTGGGCTATAATATTGTTCCAATCTTCTATTTCCCTACTGATCTTTTGTTTGGATATTTTGTCTAAAATTAAAAATAGGCTATTGAAATTCTCCACCATTATTGTGTTGTTATTTCTCTGTTCAGTTCTGTGAATGTTTGCCTCATATATTTGGGTGTTCTGATGTTGGATAGTTATGTTTTTACATTAATCATATCTTCCTGGAGAATTGACCCTTTTCATCATTATATAATATTCTTTGTCTCTTTGATAGTTTTTAACTTAATGTCTGATGTAAGTATGGTACTTTTGCTTTCTGGTTACCATTTGCATGAAATATTTTTCCCATATTTTCACTTTCAGCCTATGTGTGTGCTTAAATCTAAAGTGAGAGTCTCTGAGACAGCATATAGTTTTTTTTTTTTTTTTTTAAAGATTTTGTTTGTTTATTTGACAGAGAGAAATCACAAGTAGACGGAGAGGCAGGCAGAGAGAGAGGGAAGCAGGCTCCCTGCTGAGCAGAGAGCCCGATGCGGGACTCGATCCCAGGACCCTGAGATCATGACCTGAGCCGAAGGCAGCAGCTTAACCCCCTGAGCCACCCAGGTGCCCCCGAGACAGCATATAGTTTAATCTTGATTTTTTATCCATTGAGCTAATCTATATCTTTTAATTGGAGAACTTAATTTATTCACACTTTAAGTAATTATTAATAGGGGAGAACTATTATTGATATTTTGTTAATTGTTTTCTGTCTTGTAGTTTTTTTTGTCCCTCTTTTACTCTCTTGTTGTCTTCTTTTGTGTTTCATTTATTATTTATTTTTGCAGTAATATACTTTGATTACTATTTCACTTTCTTTTTTATATCTTCCCTGGGTATTTTCTTTGTGGTTACCAGGAAGTTTACATAAAATATCTTACAGTTATAACAATCTATTTTAGTTGATAACAATTTAACTTCACTTTCATATAAATCTTCTATATTTTTCCTTCTCCACCTCCACATACATATTACATAATTGATGTCACAAATAGAATCTTTTAATATTGTGTATTTGTTAATTTTTAATAGTTATAATTATTTTTTCTACTTTTGTCTTTTAATCCCTATACTAGAAGTAAAAGTGGTTTAGGCATCACTAACAGTATTAAAATATTCTGCATTTATGTATATATTTACCTTGTCCAGCAAACTCTTTACTTTCATATACATTTGTGTTGCCATTCACTGTCCTTTCATTTCAGGTGGAATGATTCCCTTTAACATTTCCTATAAGTCTAGTGGTGATGAATACCTTCATGTTTTGTTTTTCTCGGAAAGTCTTTATTTCTCCTTCATCTTTGAACAGTAGTTTTGCCAGACATAATATTTTGATTGGCAGTTTTTTGCATTTAGTACTTCAAATATATCATTCTATTCCCTTTTGGTGTGCAAAGTTTATGTCGAGAAATCCACTTATATTCTTATGGGGGGCGGAATTCCCTATACATGACCAATTGCTTTTATATTACTGCTTTCAAAATTTTCTTTCTGACTTTTGATGATTTGATCATAATGGACCTTGGTATAGAATTTTTAAGTCCTCCTAGGTAAAGTCTGTTATATTTCTTTTAAATCTGAATGTCTACTTTCTTCCTTGGATTTGGGAAGTTTCCAGCCATTATTTGTTTAAATAAGCTTTCTAATCTTTTCTCTCTTCTACTTCTGGGATTCTCATAATGCACATATTGGTCAGCTTGATAGTGTCCCATAAGTCCTTTAGGCTTTCTTCATTCTTTTTCTTTCATTCCTCCACAATCACCTCTTTTCCCCTCTTATTGGATAATTTCCAATGAACTTTGAGCTCACTGATGCTTTCTTCTTCTTGATCAAATTTGTTGTTGAATTCTTCTAGTGAATTATTCACTTCAATCATTCTTCAGCTCTGAAATTTATGTTTATTTCTTTTTTATGTTTCTATCTCTTTGATGGTATTCTCCTATTGTTTGTGCATTGTTTTCTTGAGCCTTTAGAGCATCTCTATGATGGTAATTTTGAATTCTTTACAAGGTAATTAATATATCTCATTTCTTTAGGACCATTTTCTAGAAATTTATGTTCTTTTCTTTGGGGCATATTTGCCTGCTTCTTTATGTGCCTCATAAGCTTGTGTTGGGGTCTGCACAACTGAAAAAACAAACAAACAAGGAAACCACCTCTTCCAGTTTTATGAACTGGCTTCATAAAAAGGAAGCCCCTCACCAACCAGCCCAGCTAGAAATTCTGGGGTTTCTGAAAACTTTTTTGGATGATGATATTTTTCTGAGTTTGTGCCTTTAATTTCTCAATTACAGAGGCATGTTAGTTTCTTTTTCAGGACCTCTTAATCTCTTGTTCCCTTTGGTGTCTACCTGTGGCACTGTAAATTCCTTGGTTGTACCGAGGCATGTTGTTCTGTTCTTCCTTGTTTTCAGCAGCCACCAGGCATATAAAGCCAGCTGGTTCCCCATCAGCACCCAGAGTCAGGAGAGATAGATATCAGTTCCATGAAGAGTCCTCTGAAGAGTTAAAATGCTGGACACCCACCCCCACTCCTCTCCTTCTCTCCCATAGAAGCCTCAAGTTATATATACTTTCTCCTAATAATGATGAATTGTACCAGCCACAGGAAGCCATTCCCCTGAATGTTCTTTGTTTGTAGCAGCCTGCAGGCATCCAAACCATGTCTGTTCTATCAGCACTCCAGGTGAAGCAAGACAAAACCCAGTCTCTCAGACAGCCCTCCAAAGAGCTGGGACAATGAACACATACTCCTCTCTTCTTATTCCCCTGAGGGAAAAGTTGTGAGGTGGTGCATTTCTCCCAGTTCTGAGCTGCATTAGCTTGGGGAAAGAAACGAAATGTGAAATTGCTCTTCTACCTGTTTCAACACAACTTTTCTTTACTTTATGCTTACCTGGGCTGCTGAAACTTCTTAGCTAGATTCTGGAATTCTCATAAAGGTATTTTGGTCCATATATCATTGTTAAATTGGGTGTTTCTATGGGGCAACAAGGCCTGGAACCATCTTGCTGATAACATTCTTCTGGAAGTCTTCATTGGGATAATATGTATAAAGTGCTGGGGTACATTTCCTAGTATATAGTATATGCTCAATATATCCCATTAGCTATTACTATTATTACCAATGCTCTCCTTTACTGAAAATTTTTATTACTTCTTGAACATAGCATGCTCCCATGTCTTCCATATTGCCTCTTCTGTCTTGAATGGCCTTTTCTTCCTTTTCCACTCAGTGAACTCCTACTTAGCTTTCTAGAAGAAGTGTCAAGTTCATTGTGAGTCACCAGAGAAAAATTCCCCTTTCTATAATACTCATAGCATTTTTTTTTCATTTTTACATTAGAACCCATATCGTATTGTATTATAATAGGTTTAGCATTATCTGTCTCTAAACTTCTTCAGGTGAGGGGCACAACCTAAATTGATGTGTTTCTATTCCTGACACCTGTTTTCTGTTTCCTCTCTAGTACTTAGCAAGATAACTGACATGAGGTGGTTATTAAATGCATACCAATTGAATTGTATAGGGTAGCCATACTACTTTCTCTGAATCCCTAGGAACCTAATTCAGTTTCACATTAGCATAAGATAAGTTTGCTTTTTCCTAATTTGAGTTTTTTGGCCTTGACTAAAATTCTCAGCGAAAATGAAATGTCAGTGGGCTTGTTTGTATGGTTCTAGAACAGTGAATGCATATGCAAAGCAGAGATAATGTTAAAATGGAAAGAAATCTTACAGATCACTCAAACATTACCCTCTCATTTACTAGAATGGTAAAGCAACTTATCTAAAGTCATTTGGCTTTTTAGAAACAGTGAAGACATTGCCCCATTGTGGGTTTGGCTAAAAGGCAATTTTGAATGATGATTATGAATGATGAGTTCATTGAACATTACCTAGGCTGACAAAGGGGGAAAAATTTTTGTTTTTGTTGTTGGCTGGCAGAATTCTTTATTAAGTCTCTTAGGAAGGTACTATAGGGGAATATAATATACCTTTTAAAAAACATATTAAAAATTATGCATAAATAGATGTTGGGTGAAATTAATGTTAACTAGAAACTCATTTTACTTTAGTCTTTGCAACTAAAATCCTTCTAAAACATAGAGGCTTACTTCTTCTCTTAGTACTGTACTGTGCTTAGACTTAGGCTAGGGAATCCCTTGATGTGGATGCTACACAGTAGGTCTTATTCTGCCCTTTCTCCTGTCTTTATTCTTCTCATGAGACAAAGAATCTATGGGACCAATAGCACATGCCTTTCCATAGCCAGTATCTATCCCGTGATCTTCTAGACCATGCTCTAGGTATACGGAACCCCCAAATCCCTTGCCTAAATGGCAGTTGGTCTGCTCCAAGGCTCTGCCTGGGATTCCTTCCCAGTCCATTCTTTGGAGGTAAGCCATACCCTAGGACTGTGAATTCCTAGGCCCAGGGGATAGATAAGGAACACCTGTTTACAGAGAGTGTGTATGGATCTTAAATACATGGGCCAGAGTGCCACACACATGTTCGCCAAGTTGCTTGTGCTATGAGACAAAACCAAATGTGGAAAGAGGAGAGGGATGGGCTACAAGCCAGGAAACAGGATTCAGCTCTTAACACTAGCAGATTCTGGCACTCAGAATCTGAGGTACTCAGGAATTTTCATTCAAACTTGGTTTCCATGCCATTTTAAAAATAATTTTGTAAATTACAGGATATAGTTTTTTAAAGCTTGATTTGTAGCTTTATTTCTTTTTTTATTATGTTTAGTTAGCCAGCATGGAGTACAGCATAAGTTTCTGATGCAGTGTTCAAAGATTCATTAGTTGCGTATAATACCCATTGCTCATCACAACATGTCCCCTCCTTAATACCATCACCCAGTTACCCCATCCCCCCACCCCCTCCCTTCTGTAACCCTCAGTTTGTTTCCTGGAGTCCAGAGTCTCTCATGGTTTGTCTCCCTCTCTGATTTCCTCCCATTCATTTTTCCTTCCTTTCCCCTATAGCTTTAAAATATTTATCTATTAGGTTATCAGCTTCCAATTGCACTTTCATTCTGGGACCCACAAACATTAGGAGAGGCATGGTTACTTGGTAAATATTACATATCATGAAAAAAACTAGATTTCTTTTGATAGTTGTAACCTGTACAATTTGGATCAGAAACATTACAAACATTTTTGGAATGTAGCTAGCCAATATAAGCTGACCCTAAAACACTTTGAAATTTCTTCTTAATTAAACTCTCAGTTATTGGCTCATTTATTTAAAATTTCCCTTTTTATTCTAAAAATGGAATGCCACTGATTGAGTGTTCTAGTTAATTGGATCAATCAACATTCTCTGAATAATATTATTTATGAATGGATGTAAGATGTTGCTTTGCTTAGTGCAGGAAAACAGGAAAAAGAAGCTTCACCAAAGGAAGTTGGTTTGTTTTTCTTTTTAAGGGAGGGGTTTTATAAAGCAAATAAGATGCATTTGGCCATGTTATTTGAGGAAAACTTTGGGTCCAAAGAGCAAATTGTGAAAGAGAATCGAACAACATAAATGTTAAAGACATAAGATACAAAAGGAAATAACAGAGCCATCACAGTACATCCAAGGGAGTGTATTGAACTCTTGTTTGAGATGTATGAGGAAATGTGTAAAACAGGTGCCTGGAGAAGAGCAGATTCTGTGCATGGTCATAGGCAATTCTGTGTTAATTCTGGGCATTGAACTAAAAAAGAACTGTGGGCACTTGGAGCATGTCTACATGAGAGTGACTGGGGTGTTACGTAAGGGTCTGACATCACTCATACAGAAGGATCAAGGGAGCATCATTAGAAAAAGTGCTGTCTTGATATACCGGAAGGACTGCTACATTCAAATTCAGCTGAAATTCTTTGTCATCCCAGAAGATAAACAAAGGAGAGGAAGTCACAGGGAAATGGGTTTTGTTTTTTTGTTTTTTTTTTAAAGATTTTATTTATTTACTTGAGAGAGAGAGACAGTGAGAGAGAGCATGAACGAGGAGAAGGTCAGAGAGAGAAGCAGACTCCCCATGGAGCTGGAAGCCCAATGCAGGACCCGATCCTGGGAGCTGGGAGCCCAATGCGGGACCCGATCCCAGGACTCCAGGATCATGACCTGAGCTGAAGGCAGTCGTCCAACCAACTGAGCCACCCAGGCATCCCGGGAAATGTGTTTTAAATGAACATATCCATAAACAAGCTTCTAGTATTGTGAGATCACCTACACAGTTCCATGAGGACAGAACAAATATTTGCTAGGTTCATGGTTGTCTCATTAGTGTAGTGGTTCTCAAACTTGGCTGAACATCTAGTGGAGCCCTTTGAGAAAAAAAAAAAAAAAATAGGCATACTTTGCTACCATCATCAGAGGTTTGGATTTAGGAGTTCTTACAGGGGCATGGTCTTCTGGAGTCCTGAACTATTTTATAGGGATGCTGATGTACATGAAGAGTTAAGAACCATGGCTCTACTATGCAATATAAGGCCTGACAAATGCTAAAAGCTTATTAATTTCTTGACTCTGGACCTTCCCATTTGCTGTCCTCTGCCTAGACCATTATTCTCCAGACTTCTGAAAGTTTAGCTCACTCACTTAACTCCAATGTAAAATAGGTCCATTTCACCTCACTTTGCTTTGCTTTGCCTTCTTTCCTTTCTTTGTACTTACCCCTAATCTGAAATTCTGTTTATCTGTTTATTGGTCTCTTTGCCACTACAATATAAGTTCCATGAGGACAGTGACTTTGTCTTATTCTCTGCAGCATATTCATTGTTTAGAATAAATCCTGAGAAATCATAAATGCTCAAGAAATATTTGTTAAATTAATGTGCAGATAAATTAATGAATGGGTGCTTATTTATTTATTGATGGTTTAATTGACAAATTGAATGCCTTCCACCCTTTAGGGGGAAGATGTTCAAGCAGAGGCTAGCTGACCACATTATTGGAGGATGCTTTAGGGGAAATCATGCATCGTATGGAAGACTGATCTCAAATGTTTCTTCCCAGCCACAGAAAATAGATAGGGGATGGTGAAGAAGATGAAGGGAAAGTTGGCATAAAAGACAGCATAATTAAGAAGGAACTAGAGAGCACTGGAGTGAAACAGCTTGCTGAGAAGTTGGCTATGGTAGCTGACTTGTTGAAATATTCACCACATTCTGAAATAACAGATGTGCATTGAGGGATCTGTATGAGCATTTGTAATCTGCTGCTTTCTATGACTTTCTCCTCCTACCTGCTTCCCACACACAGCAGCTTGCTGCTTGGCCATCCACTCCCAGAATGTCCTTCTTTCCCTAAGAGAGAACCAGACCCACCCCCATCAAACCATGGTCATATTTTATTTCATTCCTAAAGAAAAGGATCTTCCTTTTCTTAACTCTCTGACCTCCTCTCTTTTGTCCCCTGCTACTTCTGCCCTTGCTCACTCGACTTAAGCCATACTGACCTTCCTGCTCTTTTTAAAATACACCAGGCATGCCGCAAGGCCCCAGGCTTTGCACTGGCCATACTCTCTGCATGGAAAGGTCCTCCTCCAGAAGGCCACTTAATTCCTTAATCTCCTTCCTCCCTTGCTTCAAGTCTTTGCTCAAATCTCACCTTCTTAGTGAGTTTTGCTTTGATAACCCTATTTAAAACAGCTACTTTGTCCTTTCCAAATACTCCTGAGACCAATACCCTGCTTCATGATTTTCATTGTTCTATATATTTATTACATGATGTGTTTTTAAATTTTATTTATTACACTTAATTATCTATCTTCCCACAACATATCTTTGCATCAGAGTGTTCATGATGGCAGTGAAGAACTCTTGTTTGAAAGTGTATTCCCCATGAGCTGAAAAGTACCTTGCACATAGCATCTGTTCAATAACATTTACAAATGACAAAATAAATGAATGATATATTAAAATTTTTAAAAATCCAAGGAAGAGTTTACTAAACAATTCTTATTCCAATGAAAGAACTTGGGAACCAGTGGTCCTTTGACTTCAGATTCCACCTCACTTTCACACCTGTTTCTCTTCTTCAATGATAACTTTACTTGAAAAGCATTTAACATCACTGTGTATAGAACACACTCACGAGGCTCTGGAAGGAGGCAAAAGCAAGAGAAGACAGTCCCAAGTACCTCACAATACAGATATGAGGATAACACATTGATAAAAATGTCCTCTGCCCAAAGACTGTGGATGATTATAAAAAGTGCTTACACCACATTTCCTTTGCTAGCATGTAAATGTGAAAATGTAATTGCTTTGATTACTAAATGGAAATCAGGGATTTGGAGGGAAAATAGGGAGCTGCCTTTAAAATATTAAGTGCTTATTGTGAATTGGATTTATTTTATATTTGTTGAAATTATCCGAGCAAGATGACCCCTGTCAGGAAAGGCAGAGTGCAGCAGAGTCATTGTTGGGGGCAGGGTGAGGTTGGAGGAGGTATCTGTGAGGAGACACACAGGAAAGAATGAGAGAAAGAAGATCATGGGCCCAGAACATTCAGTATACTTGACCCAACATATGGAAATTACACTCTGTAATCATGCATCTCAGGTCACAGCCCAATGAAAAGAAATGGCAAGAGAATGAGAATCTAGGAAAATGTTAAGCTATTTTCATTTGAGATGTGAAGGGCAGGAAGAGGAATACAGAGGTAAGGATTTACGTGGAAGACTAATGTCTCAAATAATGGGATATTCATGTGCTTTCTGTTCCCTATTTCACTTATGATTTATTGTGTGTGGACTACAAGAAGTTGAACATGGCTGGTTAGTTACCCCTTAGCTATAATAATATTCATGGGAATCTTAGCTGATTATTGTAGACCATGAATGTAACGAAAAAGGTATCCTAGCCCCTAGATGGGAAGCAATACCCTAAAGGGAGAAATTAAGGTGAATGACTGATTAAATCAGGAATGAAGAGTAGAATGTAGGGCAGAGTAGTAAAGCAAACACAAAAACTCCTTAACCCAAAGAGCCAGGAAGAGGGCGCACAGAGTTTTTAAGAGGCAGGAAGGGTCTATAAGGACTGGTGAGAGTTACAAACCTGGGCAAAGCTAAAGAAGCCATATGGGACTCTACCTGTGACATTATCTCAAACCTCAGTCCTCAACTCTAAAATGGGGATATTTTGAACAAACTATGCATTCTATATAGTAGTGGACTGGCTGAGAATATGAAGAAATCCTCTCCTTCAGTTTATTGTTGGTGGCTCTGAAGAGGAAATATTCCGGATCTACTGAGCAGGTAGGTGAAAATGCACACAGAACAGCAAGCATGGAGGAGTTTATGAAATACCTCAGCAGGGAGTCAAGAATTTGGAGACACTCAACTATTAACCAATTCTGTAATCTTAGATTAGTAAATTTTACATGTTGAATAGGTGGATTATAAATACCTTTCCTACTCAAAAGTGCTATGAAATTCTGAATTTGTTATAAAGGAAAATAATGCCATAATAGCAAAAAAGAGTTCCTCCTAAGATATACAGTACTGTGTCTATGACTTGGAAGTAAAAGTAGCAAGCTTCAGGATAACTTGAAAGGGCTAAGTGGTTCCCTCCCGATCCTGCATGCTGCAGATTCTTGAAATTCTACCCTTGGTTTCAATGTTTAGTGATTACATGTAGTTTTTTTTTTTTTTTTTTTTAATTTTTTATTTTTTATAATCATATATTTTTTATATACATATATTTTTATCCCCAGGTCTGTGAATCACCAGGTTTACACACTTCACAGCACTCACCAAATCACATACCCTCCCCAATGTCCATAATCCCACCCCCTTCTCCCCAACCCCCTCCCCCCGGCAACCCTCAGTTTGTTTTGTAAGATTAAGAGTCACTTATGGTTTGTCTCCCTCCCAATCCCATCTTGTTTCATTTATTCTTCTACCCACTTAAGCCTCCATGTTGCATCACCACTTCCTCATATCAGGGAGATCATATGATAGTTGTCTTTCTCTGCTTGACTTATTTCGCTAAGCATGATACGCTCTAGTTCCATCCACGTTGTTGCAAATGGCAAGATTTCATTTCTTTTGATGGCTGCATAGTATTCCATTGTGTATATATACCACATCTTCTTGATCCATTCATCTGTTGATGGACATCTAGGTTCTTTCCATAGTTTGGCTATTGTGGACATTGCTGCTATAAACATTCGGGTGCATGTAGTTTTATTGCAGCCGTCATCTTGAAAATACCAGCATTCCTGAAAGAAATAGTGCCTGACACATAATAGGTCCACACAATGAACATTTATACACTAGAGCTATAAATTTGCCAGATCCTTTTTTGAGTGACATGTAAAATAGGTGTTGTGAAGTATTGGGACCTATGGGTACAGAATTCAGAATGGAGAAAAGGCTCGGTTCGATAGTTAACTACGTGACTAGTGGCTGGGAGAAGGACTCCAACACCAGCTCCCTCCATTTTTACAGTTGGGCTTGATGCATGTTGAATTAGGAAAAAGCCTCATTCAGTTAAAGTAACAGATTTATTTTTTTGAGAGTGAGAATGCTGCCTTCATACGTTGTGGCACTATAGCTGAAAGAAAAGAATAAACATCTATTGAGCATCTATTATGGGTCTGGCAGTATTGGGTGTTTTGTTTTCAATTTTATTTTTTGAGCACCTCCTCTAGGAGGGATACAGAGAGATTCAAGACTAACAATACGGCTTTTCTGTGGCTAATTTCCTATCAGTGAAAAGTAGAGTTTTCTTAGGTAGACCTGTCTCCTAGTCAGTACGTCCCAAGGGAGATCCAGTTGGGAAACTCAGTCTATAGTAAGTAAAAGGAGAGAGATATGGAAGACAGAAACCCAGTCTAACTGAAAGGGACTTACAATTTTTCTCTTTACTTCTTAAATTTCTGTCTCTTTACATCCCATGATCCAATGAACTTTTGTCAATCAGTTGGTTTGCAAGGCTTTAAAGTGTAGCAAAATATTTCATTGGCAGCTTAGGTGCAAATTTTTGGCTTTTCCACTTTGAAAGGTGAGAGGAAATTAACAGTGATATCTGTCTTTGGATGTTTCTGGCTCTAAACACCCTGATATCATGGAGGCTTTTCCTGGCTTATTTTGGGGAGGTTATCTGGTCCTCCATGTCTGGTTACAGGAGATGAGGATATGAACCTTAAAGTCTTAATGGAATATTTTGTTGTTGCATTTTTTAAATTATTATTTGCTATTGCAACTTATAAGGATAAAAAGATAAAGAATTTTATACATTAGTTAAAAAGAAATAGTCTTAAACTGAAGCTAGCCCTAGGTTCTTTAATGAACATTTCTGTTCTTGCAAAAAATATGATAAGGTCAATGTTGACTACAGATGATGAGCAACCCAGTTGGGTGTTTATTCTAAATATATCACTGCCAATATCACCCTTGGCAGCACCCTGCTTCCTCCTTCCATCCGGGATTTCCCACCAGATGGGGAAAGAGCTCATTACTAACCAGGAGGGGAGAACTGATGCTAACACACACAGCAGCAGTTCAGTCAACCCCTTCATTACTTTTCCTTCTGCCCAAACTCCCAGTGGCCTCTGGTGAAATCCTTGGCCATGGCACGCTGTAAATCCCAGGGCTCCTCACTAACACTTCACTTTTCATGGAGGTCATGACTAAGCCGAGCAAACTTTCTTTGCCTGCCCCCAGCTGAGTGACCTGCTTTCTCAGCAGCACGATTTCTCTAATGAGATTGTTTCACAAAGAGAAGAATGAAATCAAGTGTCAGGGGTTTGGATCAAAGTGATTCTTATGCTCTGAGGTATAGGGTCAGACTATAGGTACAAATGAGCTCTTGGACCAGAGAGGGTCCTGTTGAGAGCACCTTCCCCGCACCATGTCTCTCCTTTCTCCTTGTCATGACCCACCTTTAAAATCGTGGCAGAGATCTCCCATGAAAATATATGCACTGAATTCAAGAAAGATTTGTGGAATATCCACTATACATTCATTATTTTGAGCACCAAGCTCATCCCACACAAATTCTTATATCAGTCATCATTACCTTACTTAATAATAATCCCATGAGGTTGAAACTATTACCAGTCCAAATTTATTAAAGGATAAACTGAGTCTCAGAAGTGTTGAGTAATTTGCCGCAAAAGAGAGTGCTAATAAGTAGCAGAGTGGAGATAACCAGGGTTATCTGTCTCCAAAATTTATTAGCTCAAACTCTAAGACATAGCAAGCAATATATACGTGGCACTGAACAGGATGCAAAGATGAAACAAAGATGAACTTAAATTATAGGAAGACAAGGGGCACCTGGGTGGCTCAGTAGGTTAAGCATCTGGCTTCATCTTAGGTAATGATCCCAGGGTCCTGGGATCAAGCCCCGGATTAGGCTCCCTGCTCAGTGGGGAACCTGCTTCTCCCTTTGCCTGTTGCTCCCCCGGCCTTGTGTTCTCTCTCTCTCTCAAGTAAATAAATAACATTAAAAAAATAATATCAAGACAATATAAGGAAGACTGTGAAAATTGTGCCATGACAGGGGTACAAAGAAAATGCTTTGGTAACACTAAGGCAGGAATAAGGTGATAAGAATATAGCTATCATTTATTTAAAACATGACAACAACTTATGAAGAAGATACTATGATTATTCCCATAACCTAGATAATGAAATTTTGTTTTACCTTAAATCACTGAGGAAATAAAAGAAACAAAATTTGGGCCTGGGTCTTCTGACCACAGTTACCACTCTCTCATCTTCTATGTAATTCTAATTGACAGGGAAGAATTTTATAGAGAAATTGTAATTTTAGCTGGGTCTAAATGGATACTGTTTTTTTTTTTTTTTTTTTAATAAGAAAAGGGTTTTTTTTTGGGGGGGGAGGAGGTTCACATGACTCCAGGTAGTGGGGAAAATGTGCACAAAAACTCAGATGAGCAATAAGATAGCAGGATAGATTCCAAGATTACTGAAGAGTCAGTTATGGATAGAGAGGAGAGACAGGTCCCTGCTAAAGCTAACGCCTAAAAAATGATTAATTTTTTTTGTACATCTTGTATAACTTACACATTAGGAAAGTCATAGAATGGTCAATTTGAAGGAAAAATTACAAAGCATGGAATGGTTCTATAGATCATCATTAGGTATGCTATTTTATCAATTTTTAGTCTTTTCTAACTTGGTAATCATTTAAAATTCCTATCTGTCTCATGACTAGGGAGTCACTCATTACTAGGGAAATATTAATCCTATTAAAATGTCTTCTGATTACTGTTCTTGTGCAAGTCACTGTATAAATAAGAGACTCATGGCCAAGGAATGGATGTCAAATTGAAGAGAAAGAATTCAGTTCAAATGGAGACACACAGCATTGGCACAAATAACTCTCCATGTTGAATAGCAGGCATGTGATAGAGATAGGAGGTGACATGTCAGATGCCCTTAGAAGAAGGAGGTGGAACAGAATTAGTCCTTGAGCATTCTTTCAACTGATAATGATTCAGGGGAAGAAAGAGAAAATGAAGAGGGTGGGGAACTGGAGTGAACACATTGAGAGCTAGTAGCCAAGGAGGGCTAGACACAGAAGTCACAAAAGGGATTATTCTAAGTATGCATGGGTCTGGGCATGCTCTGTCATGGCATGCCAAACTGAGTTTGGACTCAGTTGGGAAACCACTGAAGGGAGTCATTGTGTAGTAACAGCAGCAGAACATCAGAGCATTAGAAAATTTGACTTTGCAGTGGTAATTTTGATTCGTTTCAAGTTGGAGAGACTGTGCATGAAAAATATCAGTGGGAACTTTCTATTTCTTGCTTACACAGGTACTAACGAAAAGGATGGGGTGGGTTGAAAGATCAACAGGCTTTGTGAATGACTAAAATTTGTTCCCTAACAGAAGAGAAAAAAGAAGACAGTGCTGGATAAACAAGGAAAGAATTACTAACATTAAGAGAAATTCGTTGTTAAAAAAAGATCTATTGGCCATGTTGAAATTGAAGTATCTAAGACATTCAAATAAAATGATCAGTAGGCATGGAAATTCAGGCTGAGAGTTCATTACAGCCAGCTTTCCAGTTCTGGTCTACATAGACAGAAGAGCAGCCCTGAACATGTGTATATAGACAGAACACCAGCAGGAGAAAAATGAGGGATATTTTCATATTCAGGTGACAAGGAGATGAGCACCCCTCTAAAGAGTTGGAACCTTGGTAAAGGGTTAAGGGACAAGGAGAGGAGAGTCAACTGTGTCAAAAGTGGCAGTACTATAAATGGGAATGTACCATTTGGTGTTGTTAACTTTCTGGCGAGAAAACAGTACAGTGTTTGGGATAGAAGTCAGCAAACCGAATTAATATATGCCAACATAGCAGAGGCAATAACTAGAATCCATTTTTCTCCCCTCACATTGTTGGCACCGAGAGGAAAAGAGAAAGAACGAGTAGCAGTTTTAGGAACTAGGGAAGATTTTTACAATGGAAAACATAATTCTATTTTAGATATGTCCTTTAAACTCAAGACTTAAATTTATTTACCCTAAAATAATCCCCTCAAATGGTTTCCTTAAATGTATAGTTTATACTGTGTTTTAAAAGTATTATTGAAATGAATAAAAGTCCTACATAAAATACAAAAATACTATGTTTCATTTGAATGTCTGAACCATGAGAAATTAGATACTGTATTATGTAGATAGCAATACTTGATGAACTAACGGTTTAAACAAAGTGTCTTTTTTACGCTAAGTCAGACAATTAATTTTCTTTTCTCTACATATTACTTATATCTGGCTCTGCTTCCATATGTAGAAGACTTGTGTACATAATGGTCGTGGGCGTGTCACTGACCAGCTCTGCAGCCTAGGACAAATTAATTGGCTTGTTTAAGTCTCCACACCATTTTCTAAAAAATAAGTATTCCAGACTTGATGGTCTTTTAGACAGATTCCAGCTAGAAAATGTTATATGTATTCCCTTCCTTACTCCAGCTATGTTTTTTGGGAGGTTTTTGAAAATATCACAAACACATGATGAGCAGAATTAGAAAACTGGTCAAGCTTTAAGAAAAAACAAAAATCAAAAAGTGAGCACTGAATCATTTTATCTGAAAAAAGGGCAAGACACAAATGAGACCAAATGCACAAAATTCACCAATGAAGGGGGAAAAAAGGAGAATTATAGTTTCTGGAATGTTACGTATAATCTTGAAAAAGAAGATAAAAGGAAAGTTTAGCTTGATAAATAAAATATGGAAGCACATTTTTTAATGTGGTCATATTATACTCCTAGACACAGGTTTTCTTTTGGTTTAATGAATAAGAAACCCTGTGCTAGAGGTTTGTGCTGGGGGCACTCATCGTGCCAGACACCTGACAGTCTCTTTGGCTGCATCCTATTTGCAAAATGACAAAGGAGAGGAGAGAAGAAGGAAGGGAACAGAGGAAGTAAAGCTCACTTAATGCAGGCAATTTTGTACCATGCTCAGTTTCAGATAGAAGTCTTGATTTCAAGATGGTGAATCAACTGCAGATGTAAGAGGTCCTGAGAGATGTGACTTCTCTGCTTTCTGAGAAAGTGATGTGGGATAAAGAGCCTCTTGAGAAAGTCAAGTGGAAAGAATTGCATACTACCGCAAACCACAATCTTGCCTTCATTGTCTTCAGGGAGGCAGGCAGATGCAATGTGAACTGTGCTTCGTATGATGCTGGGCCAGCAGAGTGGAGGTCCCTTAGACATAGGTGGTGCTATGGTCTGAATGCTGGCATAGCTCCCCAAATCCAATTATGTTAAAATCCTAATCCCTGAAGATAAGTTTTTGGAGGTGGGATCTTTGGGAGGTGGTTAGGCCATAGGTCTGCCCTACTTAATATGATTAGTACCCTTAGAAAAGAGGTCCTATAGAATTCCCTTGCTCCTCTGCCATGTAAGGTTGTAGCGAAGACAGCCACATAGGAAGTGAATTCTCCTCAGATACTGAACCTACCAGAGCCTTGATCTTAGATTTCCCAGCCTCTAGAAATGTGAGAAATAAATGTTTGTTTTACTCTGTTTCATTTTATTTTGTTTATTTTTTTAAGTTTTTATTTTAATTCCAGGGAGTTAACATACATTGTTATATTAGTTTCAGATATACAATATAGTGATTTGACAATTCCATACATTACCCAGTGCTCATCGCAAGTGCCCTCCTTGATAAATAATAATAAATGTCTGTTGTTCATAAGTGACCTGGACTATGTCATTTTGTTACAGCGACCTGAAAGGACTAAGACAGGTGGCTCTGCTGTTTTCTACCGAGTTATCTCATCATCCCCTTCTCTGCTGCTTTGGGACATGATTTCAAAAGATCCCCCTTATACAGAGCTGGTTGGGTAGTTGCCACTTTATTTCTTTCTGATTTTGAGATAGAGCTCTGCACCTGCTGTATTTTGAGAGGACTCCTATCTCAGAGTGGCAGGATGGGTGTTGTCTTGGGGGAGGAGGGGAAGAAAAGACAAGGATTTTTCACATCGTGACAATTTCAAGAAATAGCAAAACGTTTTAGTATCTGTAAAAGCTAGCAAGGTGTCATGACACCTCTTGGCTGTAAATAGCACTCTTTCAGAACCCAAAACGTAATTCGAGGTGTCCTGCCAGTCTCATCTCCTTTCTTCCCACCACACATGCTGTAATATCTGTCCCAGGCAATCCCATCAGTTGTGACTTTGTGATCTGACCAAACGTTCACTATTTTGGTATTAAATTGGATTTGAACTTGGGTCTCAATTCAATTCAGTTCAATTAACATTTATTGAACACCCACCAGGCAAGGTCTTCAACCCTCTCTGTAAGTCACATCCAAACCTTTCTAAACAAGCAAATTGAACTGGAAGTCTGAAAAAGCCATACTTTCTTATAACACTTCCAGTATCTTTCAGTGCTTTGCTACTTAAAATATCTCAGGTTTGCTTTGGAGAGCAATGTCACTTGGTAGCTGGGATAGCTAAAAGACTGGATTTCATGAGGATCTTTACTTGAGTCAGAAAAGTGGGCCCTGCTAAGGATTGTGTTGGTCTGGTTTAAATTGCAAGTAAGGATCAGCATGGCATAGATTAGACTTGCGGCTACTAGCACTTTGGAATTCAGAACAGAATGAATCCTTCAGTCTGAGCCCTTCATGCTTTTATTAATTGGATGGTTTTTTTCCCCCTCCACCTTTAATATTTGTTAATCAATTTTGGAAACAGAAAGAACAAGTTGTCATAGAAAGAGAATCCTGGATCAGCCATATATTAGTCATGGTACTCTGGAAAAATTACTTGATTCTACCTGGGTTCCTTATTTCAGTACATCTTTATCACCTGCACATAATACCTGACTTGTTACATGATCAATTCTCCTTCTTATGATTATATTGTGTCCTACTAAGAGAACATCACTAAATGTACAACTGTTTTGTTCTTTCTACTCAAGTGTGTTTTAAATGTTTAGTATGCTTGAGACAGTGACAACATTATGACCACAATAATTTATCACTAAAATAATAATGTTTTCCTGATGGAGGCCAAGGGATTAAAAAAATGACAAGTGATAAGTTTGACAGTCTCTTTTTGACTTTAGTCTTGACAGAGAATTGCAAGTGATGATAGGTCATTTTTACTCTGGCCTTTCAGGGAGTAGACAAAGACCTATCACTATCAACTAGCGTTAAGGAGAAAAAGTGAGACTTCTAGGTGATAATGGAAAGGAACAATCTAAAAAACTAGCTTTTGGGGTCTTTAAGTCAGGGGGAAAAGTCATATCCAAAGCTCATTTATTCAATCCATTCATTTAAGATTATTAGATTAAGATCTTGTAATATTCTGGTGCACTTCTAGATGCAGGATATACATTTAACAGAGCATATAGTAGAGTTCCCATGCTGAAGTTAGCTAAATTCCAGAAATTCTAACCCCAGGAAAAAAAGTTTTGGGAAATGTGCAAATGAAACCTGAGAAACTTGTCTTAGATAAGCTGCAATGAATAGTTGTTGTCATTTAGTTAAGTACATAAACTATACTCAAATATTTTAATTAATTTTAATTTTTCTTCACATTGTAGCTCTTTCATATACTCATGAATTATACTAAGTATGCCATTAAAATAATATTCATCTTTAAGAATTTTTTTATCACAAAGCATAATTTAACCTGAAAACATGCGTCCTCTCTATTGGTCTACTTAATTTTAGTGTCCTTTTATATAAAATTTTTCTTCGAGGAGAACCTACCACATTATCTGCCAAATCATTGGTAGCAGCACCTGATGTCAGTTTCTGGAATTGTAGGTAACAATGTACACAGAATATGGCTCAATGCAATAGTGCTTTACGTGAATTTTTTTTTTTTAAGATTTTATTTATTTATTTGACAGACAGAGATCACAAGTAGGCAGAGAGGCAGAAAGAAGAGAGGAGGAAGCAGGCTCCCTACTGAGCAGAGAGCCCAATGTGGGGCTCAATTCCAGGACTCTGGGATCATGACCTGAGCTGAAGGTAGAGGCTTTAACCACTGAGCCACCCAGGTGCCCCAACCTGAATTGTTTGTTTTTTTTTAAATGACATACGGTGGCATAAAAATGTAATGTCTTGTGTTATATACAAGTTTTAAAATACAGTTGTTAATCTCTTAATCAGCCTTCACTTTACCAGATCTGCTTTACTTAACACTCGTGTTCCTCTGTTAAAATGGATGTCCACGGCATGCTGAATGGTATTGGCTAATTCTGTATGGCTATATACTTCTTCTAAGTTAAGTTGCTTACTATGATATGGCTGTTTATTATCAAATATGTTTCTCACAGTTATACTATTAATTTTAACAAGTAAATTAATTAAATGTTGTGTACATTATTGTAATACATGTGTGAAAGAAAGGTTTTTATTTGAACTATATTCAATACATTCAAAATAGTCATTAAATAAAATTTGCTTAAACAGTACTATTGTATTGGATGCATGTAAGACAACTGTAAAAGAATGAAAGCAACTGCAAAAATATGGTACTCCAGTTATTTTTACAAAGGTCTTTAGGTTTTCATGCACTTAGAAGAATCTAAAACATGAAATTGAAGATAATTATTATGGGCATAGCTTAGGAGAGGAAAATGACACTGAACTCTAATGAGCAGACTCACAAAAATTACTATAATCCTAAGTCAAGTGATGATGATATGAATGTAAACTCATTTGTGTACAATGAAATATTGATATGCTTGTGGGATATATATATATATATATATATATATATATATATATGATTTTCATGTTTGAATGGACTTCTCTAATACCTAGGAATTAAATTTCCTATTATATCAGTTTCTTTCTGTAATGAGTATCTCCCAAAATATTTAACAGAAAGTTGATAAGTTTTATCAAATATGACATGTTGAGTAAACTGTAAATTATATTTATGCTCTTGCAAAATGGAAGCACCACTTTAGCCAAGCAAAACATCAATCCACACGGTGTTTGGTAGAATTAGTCCTGAATAATTTGAGTTTTGAATTATAGAAGGTTTTAAGAAATATTTACATAAAATGTGTATTCAAAAGAAGACTCACAAAACACAAAAACTTAATTGTTTAGATACGTCTTATTAAATGGTGACGTGCAATATGAAGGATTGATTGTGGTTTTCAGTATGTGAACAACTGCTGTTGTATAAGGTTACCAAAACAAACATCTGCACCAACTCCAAACTGAAGTATACTTTTTTTTGTTTCTGTGACTATCTTCCTTATAAAACACCAAATTCATCTATTTTAATACTTTGTCTAATTATTTTTGAACTCTGGTATTCGGTAAATACTAATTTAAGAATGCAGAACTTGATAGTTTTTGTTCTATCTGTTTCATTGACTTTCAGATTCTGAATCCATGACTTTTGTTATATATAGAAACAAAAATAACAAAGGGAATGCTCTTTGACCTTAAAAGCAAGTACTGGGGTCACAAAATGACTTAATGCCAGTCACAGAATTAGTTTTGTATGTGAAATAGAGATGTTCCATTACTGAAAATCTGGGTTCTCACAAATAATAAAATAAATTTAGCATCAAGGTCTTAAGATCCTCCATTTTAAGAAGATATGTCTTCTTAATAAAAAAAGCAAGGGGGAAATACATAACCTAAAATAGAACAAAACAATTAGACATTGACCTCATCTTGGAATTTTTCACTATATCAGATTGCTTCCTAAAGGATAATGTTTTATTTCTTTTTAAAACTTACTGTTATTTTTCATTACATTTTCCCTATAATAACTTGGTATTATGTAATAAGTTCTACTAAAATGGATACAATATAAAAGAGAACCAGTACTCTGGCTAGATGATAAAGGAAGAAATAGTAAAGTCATGCTATACAAAGACAGAAAAGAAAGGCTAGGCTAAGGAAAGAGAACAAATAAGGAAATAGGGTTGCAAACAAATGTAGTGTCTCTTTGAATTCCATCATAAATGTTGTCTAGCATCAAGCATGTGTTATTACTTTCTTCTTTATATGAAAATCTGACTCCTTTATAAAACTGCAAGTAATTCCCATCACTGAGGGTAATAATTCTATTGGCATATGAAGGAGCAAAATGGTCTGCTTGTAAAAACTCGGATAAAGCTAAACCATGATGATTGAGTCCATTTCTCCTCTATAAGCTGATAATTATCTCACACTATTACAAAACAATTGGGCACTGGAGAATATGTACTTTAAAAGACTGCGACATGCAGAAAAGTTTTCCAATCTTTTGTATACGAAATTTGTACTGCAACGTTTCTAGTTTCACTTGCATGATTTGTTTTGTTTCGTCTAATAACCATAAACACGATGATTCCCTCGTCTCAAGTTTTAGTATATACTAAAAACTCTTGATGTGCTTGTTAAAAATGCATATTTCCAGACCCCCCCACCAAAGATTCTGATTCAGAAGGTCTGTGGTGAAGTCTAGGAATGAGTATTTTTAAGGCACTCCAGTAAATTTTCATGCAAATGTTCTGCAGCCACATTCTGGAAACACAGGATCAAAACCTAACTTGAACTTGTGGGTTTATGTTTAAGGTGAAAATAGAACCAAACTAGCATCCATGGCTTTAACGGTCTTCCTATACATAGTTGTCAACATTAGTGATTTCACAGATTGATTTCACAGTCTAGTAAAAGGAGATGAGCATAAACTTAAATAAGCATAATACAATGCAATAAAAAAGTACTCAGTGAATTGCATGGGTGAACAACATAAGAAGAGCTCAAAGGAAGAAAATATCATTTTCAGTTATAAGGTTCAAGAGATGAATTCATTTAAAAAGAGATTTAAAAGGTGAGCACTTCTATAAGGGAGAAAAGTATTTCAGTAATGGAACAAGTCAAGAAAAAACACTTGGAAGGTTCCACCTGTGGTTTAGCAAGTGAGCCAGTGAGGCGGGAATACCAGACTGTCATGTCAGAGTGTACTGGGGAGAAAGTCCAGGGATGTCCACTGGGCTAAGACTTAGATTATGGGTTCAATGTCATTCTTCCTTGATTTGCTTCTGATTTCTCTTCAGAATACTTCATCCAGACAGGCTCTTTTTGGACTTCTTGGACCAGCTGTACCCACCTGTCTATAAAGTTTGGAAGCTGGCAGTTTCTCCCTTTTCCACTGGAAGTCAAAATGAGCTGCATTTCCCGCAATTGGGGTCTTTACCCTCAGTGAAACAGTGTGTTGAATGCTGGTTTCTTCCTTTTCTGGTGCTATTGTTAGACTGATTATTATCCCCTAAAATCAGCAGACAAGCTGTCTGCTCTTAACTCTCTGGGATTTTACCTTCTTAAGCTTCCACTGAGGAGATTTTCCTTAAGTAATAGCTGTATATCTTGATAAAGCTGTTCTCACTTAAATAGGCATTTGCTAGGGAGATGCTACTTTACCTTCTCAGGTCTAATCTGAAACAGGAACTAAACTACACATAAGGAAGATTAGAGTTTCTTCATCTGCCCTCACTGCTGCCCTCAGAAGGCCTTTAACAGAATCTTTAGAGGATCCAACTTGGCCAAGAATATCTGAACCAATCCTTAAATAAGCCTTTGGGGAAATTCCCAACTGCCTGTAACTGCTTCTCTCTCTCCCTAAGGGAGAATGCATTTCCTTGTAACAGGCTTATTTAGGAACAAGTTCCCTGAAGCTATCTTTCTGCTGGCTCAAAACCTAGGATTCCTTAAGAAGAAAATGATACATAACCAAATCCACAGATTTCCAGTCTAGCATTAGAAACAATCATTAATGTAGTTTTCCCACAGTACTTAATGAGGATGATGGTTGGTAGTAATGACAAATTTCTGCTTGTATACTCTTGCCAGGGACCTTTTCGGGAAGGAAGCTGCTGCTGGATAAGGCATTTAGAATTTGTGCTGAACCCTTTTCAGTAGGAATGTCCTTGCTAGTGATGCTAGGGAGACGAAGAACTGGAGGTGAGGTATTAGCTCTCATTGGGAGCAAGAACGTATTGACCCTAGGCTTAAAGACAATCTCTTTGGATACGTGCATTGTTATCAATAACATGACAGTTTTGTCTCTTTGAAATTCAGCCCTGTGCTTCACACTGAACCCTTGGGTGATTGTCAATTCAAAACTTTAAAGAAGACTTCATCAGCTAAGTTTCAGCAACCTGCAACTCCACCCCCATATAGTTAATTGTTCCTGATGGAAACAAATAAAAATGATAGGTTCCAAAGGCTCTGAAACCCCAGTGTGCCTTGTTCTGCCAATACTGAAGTAATCTTAGCTGCCACTTATGGAGTGCTTGACACTGTGGCAAATACTTTACAAATGATTTGTACAATTGTACAAATACTTTATAAAATACTTAATAATTACAATAGCTCTGTATGTTACTATCAATATCCATATCTTGCAATTAAGGAAACTGAACCCAGAGTTCAGATATTATTCAATGTCCCATATTTTTCAAGTGTCAGAATTTGAATCCAGGACTATCTGACTTCATAGCCAGAACTTTTTAATCTCCATAGTATAGGGCTTCTCTCCAGTCTACTGGGGCCATCCACATTTCCTTCCACTTTGCATTTGCTCAGATGATTTCTGCCACCTGAATAGTTTCCCCTATCTGTATTCCCTTTCTTCCCTATATCTATCAAAAGTCTATGCATTTCTTCAATGCTGATCCAAATATTATCTTCTCTATGAAGCCTATCCAATTTTCTTTTTTTCTCTTTGCTACAGCCCTCTAACCAGACATGGGCTCCATTTTTTGAGTATTCTCAGCAACTTCTTTACAATTGTTATGGCTCTTATTTTGTCTTGTCTACTTGGTTACTTAACTAAAAACTCTCAAATTAGGGCTCATGTACGTACTTAAAAGTCTTAATCAAACATATTCCATATGGCAGATACTCAAGAAAACATATGAAATGTTATTTGGTAGAAGTATTTCTAGGATTAATCTGAATCAAACTAAGGACCTGACCTATTAGGTATTTACATATGGGGGTCTAGGATCATGGGTTTCTGTCTCCCAAATGAAAGACTAAGGATTGTGATGTAAGTCTGTAGGCTGCGCTGGGATTCAGAAATTGTAAAAGCGTGAGGGATGGAAAGAAGAGGGAAGTACTTACCAAAGGTCACACAAATTTGTAACTTCAGAGCCACTGACCTATGACTCATATTACCTTCATACTACTGCAACATTCTTTTTACTGCATCATACTGACACGAACAGAACCACAAGTGACATTTCAAATACCTTGCCATCAATTTTTCTGGTCTTAGAGTCCAAAAACTTTTCCCTTACAATGTAACTAGAAATGTTAGAAGAAATTAGACCTAAGCTTTAAGAAATAAAATTATATAATAGCTTTTTAAAAACAGTTTCAACTTAATAGAGTCTTTACTGTCTTGGAAATTCTTTGCTCAAGTAGACACCTCTCAATTATTCACAGATGGATCATCAAGAAAAATTTTGCTTTTGGGTTATTATTGACATTATCACCTACTCAAATCAGTTAAATATTTTGTTAAGGCAGCTTTAGTATATTCTTCTTCTAAAGTTTTTAAATACCAAAAAAGTTTGAAGGAAAGACTGTTTTAAAGTCAAACTCTTAAATAGAACCTTCTCTGAAAACTCTACTTACATAGTTAATACAGTGTGATTGAACAAATTATCACAGTCAATATAAAAATTAATGTCATGAGACTTCCCATTTCCAAATATGACAAAATAATTGGTATTGTATTAATTCTTCTGTTGAGAAAAATTATAAAAGTTGGATTTAAAAAACCCCACCAAACTCTTCAGATTCATCAGAAAGCAACTAAGACAGCTGGATTTAGGAGGCCAAGATCCCAAAAGGGAAGGTAACCACTGAGGTAAGTCTCATATTTTGGTTTGTTTTCCTTTGGAACATTTGTTGATTCAAAGTATGGGGCACAGGGATCAAAAGAAAGCAGCAGTCCTTGAACTGGGGAGACATACATACGTATATACATACATAGTGCAACCAATGCAGTGAGGACAAGACGGGGCATGATTCTGGAATCTACAATAAATTTCCCCTAAAGGTGTACGTCAAATTCCAAGATGTAAATGCATGGGGGGCAAGATCCCAAGAAACCAGGAAGGAAAGAGTTGCTAAGAGGCTAGAAAATCTAAACAGAAATGTTGTCATTCTCATAGTACTGAGCAATAAAAAGTAAAGTTAAATTTGCTTGGGGGCCTGGTAAAATATCATAGCCTTTCAGCTGAGAACTTTGAAAGACTATGCCCCAAGTTTAATACACCTGAAGTAGACCAGCTTCGATTGGGTCAAGTTTATTGGCACATACTCTAGCTGCCTGAGAATGGGGAAAAAATCTTCTTGGAAAAAGATAGCATCACTAGGTATCTAACTAATATTGTTTAATACAATTTCTGGTATTCACTAAAACATTATCCAACCTGCCCAGAAATAAGATTCTAATAACCAGAGACTAAAAGAAAACACACACACACACACACAGACCCATAGGTAATACAAATATTGATGCTATCAGATGCAGATTTTGACATCTCATAATTAATGTCTAAAAATAGAGGACAAATTGGACAAGTTTAAAAATAAATGAAATCTCTAAAACAATACACTAGAAATCTCAGAATTTGAAATAATACTCAAAAGATAAATTTAACAGTAAGTAGAGTCATAGAAAACAGTTCGATCTACCCATATTTAAACATAGAGCTTTTTTTTTCAATAAAAGGAAATATAGCAGTGGATTATATCAGATATACAGAATGTAACAGAAAATTTGCAACAAGTGTAGTTGTAGTTTTAGAAGCAGAGAAGAGAGGTAAAATTGGGCAGAAGCAATATTTAAAGATATGCTTAACCAAAAATTTCCCACAAAAAACTCTATAAATATTAAGAAAGGTGTGTTTAAGAAAACCACACTTAAGTTTATCATATTATAACTACTGAAAATCTAGGGAAAATTGAAAGTTTTAAAACACTTTGAGGGAAAGACATATTACCTTCAAAGGAGCAACAATAAGACAGATAGATGAATTTTAAACAGAAAATGTGGAAGCAAAAGACAATGGAATGGCACCTTTAAAACATCAAAGAAAGATATCTATCAGTCTGGAATTTTATACCAGTAAAGCAATCTATTGAAAAATGAAGGCAAAGTACCATATATATATTTTTTTTCAAATTAAACAGAAAATTTATTAGCAGGGAACTACATTAAATTTTGCAAGAATCACAACGAGGAGTTCTTCAGGCACAAAACAAATGATTCCCAAATGATTCTTCTGCACAGTACTGCAGAAGAAGTGAGCACCCTAGAGAACAAATGTGTAGCCAATCCAATTGAATATCTACAGTTTAAAACAATAAGAACATCTTGCAGTGTTTAAGACATATGTTTCATTAAAATATACTAAAGAATAAAGGTGAGAGGTAGGTAAATGAATTTGATAGATTGCTTCATCTTGGAAGTGGTGAAAGTACTGGTTTATACTTTAGTAAGTCAAGGATGCAAGTTTCAGTCTTCATTCAAAGAATAATATTTAAAAGTGTATAATGAACAAACTAGCAAATATGGAATAATTTTTTTTAAGATGTGACTAATCCAAGTGAAGGTAAGGATGAAAAAAAGGCACAAAAATAGATGGGACCAAGAGAAAATAATATCATGGTATACAAATGTCACTAATTATATTAAGTAAAAGTACATGGGATATTGCAGTTAGAAATATAAATTGTCATACCAAATACCAAATTATATACTGATTCAAAGAGATATGCCTTAAATATAAAAACTCTAAAAGGCTGAAAGTTAAAAAAAAAATTTCTGCCATGCAAATGCTAAATAGAAGTATAAATTTCATCTAGCTATATCAGAATTGAAGAAAAAAATGCAAGGCAGGGATTACTACTAGAGATAAGGAAGAAAATTTCATAATAATAAAGTAATAGAAATATATATAATCCTATATTTTGGATATAACTAATTGCAAAGTCTCAAAATATATAAAGCAAAAATCATCAGACCCAAAAGGAGAAATAGAAAAATCCACAGGTACAATATTTTAACATATGTTTTTTGGTAGTTGAATAAATGATCAGACAAAAAAGCAATAAGCATATGGAAAATTTGAATAACATAGTGATGTAATTGACCTATATAAAACACTCCACACAACCACAGCATAAAACATGCTTATTTGTTTATTTTCCAAGTGCACCTGGACATTTACCAAAATTTACCATATCCTGTACCATATAGTAAGACTCAATAACTTTCAAAGGATTGAAATCTTTCAGAGAGTATGTTTTCTGACAACTGTGAAATTAGATTAGGAGTCAATAATGGAAAAACAACTAGAAAAGTCCGGATATGTCAAATTAACACTTTAATAAATAAGGCACAGGTGAAGAAAAGAAATTACAGTGGAAATTAGAAATATTTTAAACAGTATAGCAATGAAACAAGACATATCAAAACTTAAGGATGTAGTTATATTAGTATTTGAAATAAATTTATACCTTTAAATATAGCAGAAAATAAAAAAGGCTAGAAATAATGGTATAAGAATTTATTTCAAGAAACTGTAAAATCAATGACAAATTAAATGCCTATAAAGAAAATAAATAATAAAAATTAGAAATTAGTAAAACAAGGCAAATATATTATTAAAATATTAAAAATATATTATTAAAATATTATATATAACATAATATTATAATTATATATAATATAATTATATTATATTATTAAAAATAATAAAAAATAGAAATTAGTAAAACAAGGCAAATATATTATTAAAAATTAAAGCTTATATTTACATATAAATAGTAAGAGATGTCAAACATGAAAGAGTTCACGTAATGGGACCCCATTTATATTAAAAATGAAAACAAAACAAAACAAACAAAAAAGGAAAACCTATCTGCACTAAAAGAAGTAGTCATGATCATGGCTACTTTCAGGAAAGTGGTTATTTTTGAGAAAGACATAGTCATGATAGTGGTTACTTTTGGGAAAGGCACAAAGGAGTCATCTAGGTTTCTGGTTACATACCATTTCTTAAAAATGGGATTATGGTAATATTAGTGTGTTCACTTTGTGGAAAGTCATCAAAATGTATCAAATTTTTAATCTCTTCTGTATGCACATTATAATTTAATTTAAAAGTTTATAAAAATAATTTTAAAAATAATTGCCTGATAACCCATGCAATTAATGTGCTTAGATTCTTAGATTCAAATCAATAAGCTGGCAGTTAAGTGCAATACACGTTTGTGAATTAACTGGTGGGAGAATAGAATAAAATGAGAAGGTAATAAACTTGAAATGAATCAATTTTACAGGTGACATATTACCAGCTGTTTCTGTGCATTCTTGTCATGTAACTCCTTACTTAGTCATCTTACTGGCTGACAGGAGGGCCACCTTCACCAACCTGTTCCAGGACTACACATTTAGGGGAGTGTTAAGGATAGAAAGCTCAGATGGAAAACACATCTATGTATATGTGGAATCCTGACTGAGCTACGCAGGAAGAATGATATCCATTTTACTGTAGCATTTGAGTATGAAATAGAGAAGATCTTGGGGACAGATAGTCAAGTCTAAGAGAATTTCAGTCTCTTCTGTATTAGGTCTTGACAGTAAAAATGCTGTAGCTGAAAAGTTGTCAATTTCCAAACACTTATCCTCATAAGTAATAAGTCATTATAAAGATAAGATTTTGGTTTTATTTCAAGTTTTTATTTAGATTCTACTTAACACATAATGTAATGTTGGTTTAAAGAGTAGAATTTAGTGCGTTATCATTTATATACAATACCCAGTGCTCATCACAATGAGCATTCAGCCCATTCCCTACCCACCTCCCCCCAGCAACCCTCAGTTTGTTCTCTATTGTTAAGAGTCTCTTATGGTTTGCCTATTTCTCTCTCCTTTTTTCTTTTTTCCTTTCTTCCTTCCCCTATGTTCATCAGATTTGTTTCTTAAATTCCACAGGAATGAAATAATATGCTATTAAGACAAGATTTTACTGAATGTAGATTTCATTCATTTGGTTTCCAGTTCATTTCTGCTTCCCTTCTTTCTTGCTTATTCAAGAAGTCCTGGTATTCTCTCAGGTTCAGTAATCTTGTTTAAGGCTTGATCTCTTGTGGACCAGATTTAGGAAGAAGTTAAGGTGACAACAAGATATATAGAACCAAAGAACAACAGGTAAAATAAATTTGAGATATAAAGAAAATTATTGTTGTAGTAGAAGCTACTACTGATTGCTTATCATATACTGTCTTTGTGTGTCTTATTATTTAATTTATTCTTGACAAAAACACCACACAAAAGACATTGTTAGCCCCAAGTTACAGAGGAGGAAAGTGAGGTTTAGAGGTTACCCAAAGTTGTAGAAGTGGGTGGCAACTGGTAGAGCTGAGATTCAATCTCCTTTAGGTCTGATTCAGAGCCACTTCTCAGCCATTACATCTCACCCATCCTTGAGTAGAGATGGTCCTAGGGGCATGTCCTTTGTGATTTCATCTCAAATCCTGTTATCTAATTCTTAACTTTTTTCCTTGTACACATGAGTTTTGTTTTATTTTATTTTTGGATAAAGCACTGCAATCAAATTTTGATTATTGTGTTGATTTTCCATGGCAAATTTTCATCCTGAGCCATTTTCTAACTATCCCGGCCACATATGTATATATGTAGTGGGATCAGAACAATATTAATTAGCAAAACTCATCAGTGATAGAAACTTAATGGAGTGAAAAAATAACGTAGTCTATTTTTTTTTTTTTAAAGATTATATTTTTTTATTTGACAGAGATCACAAGTAGACGGAGAGGCAGGCAGAGAGAGAGGAGGAAGCAGGCTCCCTGCTGAGCAGAGAGCCCGATGTGGGACTCGATCCCAGGACCCTGACATCATGACCTGAGCCGAAGGCAGCGGCTTAACCCACTGAGCCACCCAGGCGCCCTAACGTAGTCTATTTTTATATATCACCCATAAATCTATGATTAGCCAAATATAAATTTCTTTTGGATCAGCAATTTTTGAGTTTTCTGCAATACAATATCCAATATATGCTTTCCTGTTCCCCAGTTTTTTCCTTATCAGGATAATAAAGTTCATCGATTTAGATACCATAAGTATAACCTGAAGAAAAATTAGAAATTAAGAGTAAGGTTTTAAGGAATCCTAATTAAATAAAAAGGCCTGGAAATATACAAATTTCCTTACCATGGCCATCAAACCTCTGCAGAATCTAGCATCTAACCCCCTCTCCAATGTCTTATGAAAATGTGTCTTGCTCCTTTTGTGCTCTACCTACACTGTCCAGCTTTCTATTCCTTTACTCCTTGCCTGCATTAGGGCCCTTGGTCCTCTTGATTCCTCTGTCTGGAATTCCCTTTGCCCATTTCTTCCCATGGTTAGTTCCTTCTTACCTTTTAGATCTCAGGTGAAGTGGCTCCTTCTGTGATAGGACATTCCCAAGTTCCTTTACTAAAACAATTGCCCTTGCGCCCTTGATATCGCCTATTTTACTTCTTTCGAATCACATATAATAATAAAGAATATATCTTTCAGTTGTTTTTCAATCGCTCATTTTCTGCCTTATCCCCTAATACTTCTTCCTTATTTCCAGCTGGCATGTTATGTTCATAAGATACGTGATGAATATTTTTTTGAAGGTTTGTTTGCTTGCTTGCTTGTTTATTTTCTGAACCTGGTTATTTACAGCATCTGCAAATTTCACACATCCTTCTCTGGCATCGGGGCTGCAAGACAGGAGCACACTTTTTCTTGCAGATAATTCACACTGGGTCTGGAAAAACGGTGTCCTGCCTCCATTGCCCCACCTTTAGGCATTCATGTACTTATCTCTGTAAGCTTATACTAAGGGGATGAAATTGACCTGCCTATTCTGCTGGATATCCAGGTACAGGGAAACCACCATGAGGAGCAAGAAAAACCAAGTTTTGAGTGTGCAAAAGTAACCAAACTACTATTTCAGTAAGGGGCCAGAGAAGTTGACATGAACATGACAAATGCAGAGAGAAAGAGGGCTGGAAAAATGCAAAGATCTAACATATTTCTCTTGGACGCATCAGCTTCAACACTGACAGAACACTGAGTTGCACTATGGCTGAGCTCTCTCCATGTCAGGGCCAAATACAGACCAGAATAAAGGAGTTTTTAACCAAACGATTTTAGTTGGCTGGCAAAGAAAAAAGCATTCTCTTTCCAGAGCCCAGTGTTTAGTAGCTCTACCTTTAGGATAGGCTCTGATCAAAGAATAAGATGCTGGGCCAGTCTCTTAAAGTAGCTCCATAATTATTTTCTCTTAAATGTACCATATCCTGTTACTAGACTGGTTTCTGCTGGTTCCTCATCCTGTAAATCCATTTAACCCAGGATAATTTATGTTATGCCTTATATAATTTGGCATCACTCTACTACCTGTTTGCTTCCAAATGTGTCTGATATTTTATCTTATAACTTGGTACCAAGTGCTTTAGACCCTGAATCCTGAGTAGGATTCCTGTGTTTTCTTGTTGCTTCTCTAAAATTACAATTGTTCTCCCCATGTTCCTGGTTTATTCTTGATAACTTCTTTACTAAAATATCTCAGTCAACCATGCCCACATCTTATGAAAGCAGAAGTGTTATCAGGCTTTATTCATTCTTTTAAACCATTCATTTACAAATATTTGTCAAGCATCTACTGTATGCTAAATACTTTCTTAAGTGCTAAGGATACAACAGTAAATAAAAGCAGCAGGGTACTTGCTTTCAAGGAACTTACAAATATGGGAGATAGGCATTTAAACAAGTCATTGTAATAACTACCAACAGGAAAAGAAAAGATGTTATCCAGCAGGTAGCTCTGTGTGTAGGTGTGTGTTACAGGATAAAAACTTTCTGGATAAAATATAATCCAAGTTGAGATTGAAATGCCAATCGAGTATTACCCCCACCTTAAAAGACCACCAGAGACGTGAGTCAAAGCCAATCAGCAAGGGTCGTTTATTGCAGGTTCGAACCTGGACCTCTGCGCCGCTTGTTGCCGATAACGCCGAGAGGTCCAGAGCTGGGTTGGGTTTTTATAGACAGGTGCAAACAAGTTTCGGGTGGGGCAGAATTGTGATCTCAGCAAATTAACCATTTATCATTTTATGGCAGTCAGGGGTGCCTGAGGAACGCCACACATATGGAGGGGAGCAGGTGAAGGGGGGGGTGCAAGGCGCCAGCTTTTGCTTTGTCCTCAGCCAGCCTCCTGATCCTTCAAGATCTAAGAAATAGTCAGAATTAGCCAGGCACTCTGAAAGAACACCAACCAAAAAAACCTCTCTCCACTTGCTGCTCTTAAGACATCCACATCCTGCCTATTTGGCTACCTACAGAGCTCATGCATCTCTGGAGTTGTCACTAACAAAAATTTCCAATAAGAATGCTGTTGATCCTGGGAAAGTCAGAAGTTTCCTTCACTCAACTAATGTGGGCAGATGAAAGGAGTGAGGTCCAGTACATAAATAACCTTAAAGCTCTCATTAGGCCAGTATCAAATCCTTTTTTCCAAGAGTTTTATTAAAAAATTCAAGCTACTGTCAAAGAGAACAACTTAAACTGAGCCATATGACAGAGTTACCAGGGGGATAGCCCAGCTCAAATGTAGGCTGCCATGATACACCTTCTTGCCCAGAACTTCTCCTGGAGACACACTACCATCTGTGATAAATTTTAGGAAGACCTTGGGACTTCCTCCATGATTATTATCTCCATATATTTATACTGGAAAAGTTCCAATATGACAGGAGGGGAAGGCTTGGCAAAGCACTGTGATGGGTATCTGATCAGGGGACAGGGGCCTGAACCTGCACATAGAGTTCTGCAGGATAGACCTAATCAAGTAGGCCTCATATTAAGTCAATCTGCATCATTCTGGAAAATCAGCCTAAAAAGTTGAAATCCAAATACTATAGTTCTACTAGTCACTTCCAAATGATCTTAATACATAAAAGAGAAATACACTAGACTGCCAGATTGACACGACTGAGTAGCTACATTAAATTCCATTAAATCCATTATTTCTGAACCATGGACTTTAATTGACTCTTTACATTCAGCTAGTTGCCCACCTCTATTCTTAGATAGGACCTATTTTTTGGTAGAAGATATTCATGTTCTAAAGATATCCTCCATGAAAGTGGAGACAGGTATACTTATCATGTAGAAAATAACTCAGTGAAGATTTGGATTTAGGTCCATATCAGCTTGTTTCCATGGTGGAATAAATCCAAAAGGCAAGAAGGGAAAGAAAAATTGGGGGACTTATAGTTAAAAGCTTTATAATTTTTTATAACTACTTTCCTATAAAAGATACCCATCTAGATTCAATACTAGCACATTCAGAATATTCAGAGTTTCTTGGATTTAACATATTCATCCCTTTAGCCCTAATCTCCTCTTACAGACTTCTTGAAGGTCAGTCCACTATTCTTCAAATGCCATAAGCCTTCTAGAGCTTGAAAGCCTACTTTTATTCAGCTTTTTCAGAAGCCCAGTCTAAATGTATTCTCACAACCATTTATGGTCAAAATTAATACCTCAAACATTTACATTTGCCTGATTTTGTTTTGAGAGTATCCTGGTGCTATTTCTGTTCCCCACTGTAAATATCTTAGAGAAGTTTAGCTTAAATTAGCTGAGTAATTTATGTGGGGTAAAGATAGGCATGAGAAGTCTGACATTTTTAAAAATTAATTTATTTATTTGACAGAGAGATCACAAGTAGGCAGAGAGGCAGGCAGAGAGAGGGGGAAAGCAGGCTCCCCCGCTGAGCAGGGAGCTTGATGTGGGGCTTGATCCCAGGACCCTGAGATCATGACCTGAGCTGAAGGCAGAGGCTTAACCCACTGAGCCACCAGGTGCCTTGAAGTCTGACATTTTTATTTGAAGAAGTCTAGTACCCCTAGAGGTCAAAATTTATAGCAGACAACCAGAAAGCTCCACTGATGATATATGCAAGTCTATTCCATCTACATCTATTGCCAAGGGCCACAAACACTACACTTATTTATGTTAGAAAACAGTGCCTATTTGATTAAGAAACTAACACAAACACTTTTGGCTATGGACCCATCTAATATTCCGTGATTCCTTTGTCAATTTTATCCTGACCCCAAACTTCATCTTGAGCATCTGGAGTCCTCATCACCAGTATATTTACTTTTCATTTTTAACCTCTTCTTTGGGAAGACTTAAAACCCAATATGTTTGTGGCAACTGGACAGTACCACCTAACCCTCAGAGAGACACTGGGGACAATGATTAACTAGCCAGGTTCTTGATATTACATGACAAGTTCATCACTGCTATGAGTTCTGTGCCAGGACAAAGAGCTGGGAAATTTGCATTTTCCATGTCGGCCTCAAATGTCTGTGTGGTGTAAATTTAATGAACTTAATGATTCATTTGCTTCTATTTCAAAGATCATTTTGTACCTTTTCCTGGAAGACATGGTGACCCTTTTATGCAGAATAGCTTTCAAAAACATACTCTCCTAAACCATATGATTTCCAATTGTAACTGAATGATCATTTTGTTATGGAAGGTCCTTGTCTACAACTCCTATGTCTCCTCCATCTTTTCTCTAGCATTTTCAGTTGCATATAGCTCGTGTTTCCCAAGAGTGGACTGAGAGAGGAAGGAAGCTCCTTTGTCCATGAAGGGGTAGGAAAAATTCTGACTTTCAGGATTGTAGCAGTAATCATTTCTGAGCCTCTTATATTTATTGAGATAAAAATAATTACTTTTGGTTTATTCATGCATATGTGTACACACATATACCTTGGCTCATTTTTATGAAGAATTTGAGGTGTTGTGTAAATACATTGTTATTCAATGTCTTAATAGAACTTTAATTTTTGAGAGGGAAAATGAGTATCTGTAGGTATTGAGATGTTGATTTTAACATATCTTATAAATATGTGCTTTATTTTCTAACTAGATTACAAATGACCAAAGGATAGGAAATCATTTCTTTAAGGATCTTTGGTAATCTCAGAACAGTATTATTTTAATATTTATTTTTGAAAGATAATGAGAGAGAGAGCAGGGAGGGGGCGAAAGGGAAAGGGAAAGAAGTAGAATCCCCACTGAGTGGGGAGACTGATGAGGGGCTCAGTCCCAAGACCATAAATTCATGACCTGATCTGAAATCAAGAATCAGTTCCTTAACCAACTGAGCCACCCTGGTGCCCCAGAACAGTATTTTTTTAATATGGTAGGCATTTCAAAGCTTTGAAGAGGTTTGTGAAATTCTATGCCGACATTGTTAATATTCCTTTTCAATTTGCTAAGACATAAAACCATGTGTGCTATGTGAGGAGAAAACGGAGGGCAATGCAAGGTTGATATAACTTCCCTGAAGGTCAGCCAGCAAGCTCGGGAAAGGACAGAATTAGAACTCACACCCCTCCATTTTCCAGGCTGTTGCTTAGCCCACTGAACCCCACTGTCTCTGACTCAGTGCATTAATATAGACTGTGAAACACAGATTGCCTGAACATATGGCAGAGAGGATGAGAAGATAATATTCCATGGCAGGATTCGTTTCTGAAGACGGTGGCTGCAAAGGCTGTTTTTTTTTTTTTTTTTTTTTTTTTTTCAGAGAATTCAGTAAGTGAAGCGTTAAGCACTTTTCTTATTTTTGTCTCCAAATGATACAACTTTTCCCCTTGAATGAGATCAATTTCTGGTTGTTCCTATTGTCAGGGGAAGCTAGTGGAAGTGAGGTCAGGAGGTGTGCAGATCTCCCCACAGGCTGTGACGGGGAATAATGATAAGTCCCATGCAGAGCACTCAGCATTATACCTGGAGGGGTGCCTATAATTGCTGTTCCCTCTCCTTCCTCAGCAAACCACATCCTGTATTTAGGACACAGGTTCTAGAAATGTCTTCTGGTCTAGATACTCCTGTTCTCCTTAGCAATAATCTATATTTTATATTCTTTTTTAAAAAATATTTTATTTATGTATTCGACAGATAGAGATCACAAGTAGTCAGAGAAGCAGGCAGAGAGAGAGAGGAAGGGAAGCAGGCTCCCTGCTGAGCAGAGAGCCTGATGTGGGGCTCGATCCCAGGACCCTGGGATCATGACCTGAGCCTAAGGCAGAGGCCTAATCCACTGAGCCACCCAGGTGCCCCTATATTTTATATTCTTAATATAACTTACCTATTTCTTTATCAATATAAATTAGTAGATGCCATTAATAATCTAATTCAAAGGTTTCATACAAAACATTGGACAAATAATTGTAGATTTTAACTGTAGATTCTTTCTTGAACAGGAGACAGAATATAGGGGTTATAATGGGGTAATAATTGTGTCTACCTCACAGGTTTGTAATGAGGCCAAATGAAGGAGGAGAAGGAAATGAGAGCAGAGGACTCAGCACCCAAGGCTTCCAAGACAGAGTCCAAAAGTGCAAGCCTTTAGGCATAATTTAGGGCTGTGGTTTTCAAATTGGTGGATAGACCAAAGAGGGGAATTAGGGAGACTGCAGAGACAGGGTTCCGTACTCTTCTTTTCAATTTATATGCTTTATGTCTGTGCTGTATAATAGAATTTAATGTAAGAGTTTCATTGCAAAAATAGAGGTTTTGTAACTAAAAAATAGTTTTAAAAGCCTGATTTAGGAAATGGTTGGTTCTATATAATAAATTATAGTAGTATAGAGTATAGACATTGGCTTTAGTCAAATATAGCTCTTCATCTAACTAATCCTTTGAACTTGGACCCCTGTGCCTTAGATTCCTTATCTTTAATAATGGGGTAATAATTGTGTCTACCTCACAGATTGTAATGAGGCCAAATGAGATAATATATGGAAGCACTTAGCACTGAGACTGGCGCACGATTAAAAACACTCACTAAGAGATAACGGCTGTTATAACTTTATCATTGATTTTACCATTACTTTTGTGATTATTAGTAGATCTATTCAAGCAAATTGGGTTCACTGACTTATTCTAGCTGGAATTAGGGAGAATGTGGTGGGACTTGAATGATCTAACTGTGGCTGATAGGTTCCCCGCTCATGAAAAGAGAGCATGAATGTTCTGGTGGCAACAGAATGAGAAAGAGAGTCCAAAGGGAGATGGTATTTCAGGGTCTGGGCCCTGCTGAATGGCTGAACATGCCCCATGACAAGCTGGAGATTTCACTCTCTTACTTAGGTCCCTTGTTATGGGCTGAATTGTGTTGTGTCTCTGTCATCACCACCAAATTCATATGTGGAAACTTTAATCCCTAATACCTCAGAATGTGACTGTGTTTGGAAATACAGTCTTTAAGGAGCTAATTCAGTTAAAATGAGATTAGGGTGGGCCCTAATGTAATATGACTAGTGTCCTTATAAGAAGAGAACATCTGGACACTGAGTGTACAATGGAGACAATGTGAAGACAGAGAGGAGGTCATTCTAAAGCCGAGGAGAGAGTCCTGGAACAGCCCTCAGAAGATCACTCCTGACACCTTGATCTTCTATGTCTAACCTCCAGAACTGTGAAGGAATTAACTCCTGTTGCTTAAGCCACTAGGGCAGCACTAGCAAATCTTCGAGATTTCATAGTTGGCTTTAATTTGGAAAGGTAGCTTTCTTTTACTAACCCAAATGTAGGGAAAACACGTGGGGGGACTAGTAGTGCCTGGAATTCCAGTTCTAGTCTTCTTTTTCCTAAGAAAAATGTTAACTGGTACACATTGGGATTTTTAAAGCACCCCCCCCCCCATCAGCATTTAATTTTTTCAGCCAACATAGTTCAGCCAGCTTTTTATCTGGTATTCTCTGCCACTTCTATCCTTCCAGACTCCTTATAATGGCATCTCCAGCACGTGACTGGCTCCTCAGCCACATCCTGGGGGCCCGTATAGTCACCACCTAGAGTTAGGGCTTAAAGAGTTTATCTGTCGAGGTTTTCAATCGGACAATATAATGTCTGTCAAGATAATGCCTCTGGAACATCCTGAAATCAACTATGAACAAAAGGAAGGCAAACAAACAAAAATCGTTAATTTTTTCCCCATTAAAAATAATTTTTTTTAAACCCTGCTGCACCCAAAATGAAACAGCTATCTAGAAGAAATAGAAAGCAGCTTTCACCCCCCCCCACCCCCCACCATTAGCTGTCAGTTCACAGCAACTTCAATCAGTTGGTGTGCATGAGCCTGCGGTAATATCTCCCCAGCAGCCTCCCACATGCCAAACTTGACTGCTCTGTGTGAGCCACATTAGACTTGTCTGCCATCAATCCCCAGTCTCCTTTGTAGCAGCAGCTTAACGAGGTGAGGGAACTGGCATCACCAAGAGGCAAATGCTGTTTTAGGAGGACCGAGAGGAGCTGAGGGAGGAGCTGCCTTGGAGAAAAGCTGGATATAGGCCATTAAGCAACAGAGTTTTTCTCTCAAGATCTTCTCATATTGTCATTTCTATGCAGATATGTGGTTCTCGAGTCTCCTAATGTCAGAATAGGCAGTGGAAAATGAGTTCGGAAGCACCAAATCACAGCAAGCTGGCCACCCTCACATAATTTTGTCTTAGGGAGAGACTGGGGGACCCTATGCCAGTTTCTCTTCATGCACCTCTCAGAGTCTTGAGATCTGTCTCCTCCCAAGATGGACTATGGATTCAGGTCTGGGGCTTCCTTTAAAATTCACAGCAAGAAACACTCAGAAAAGTACACATTTTCTTCTTGCTCTCTTCTTGTTAGAAGCACATTCATCACATTATATCACCACTAGGGGAGCTGATCTAGCTTGTTCCTCCAAGGCGCCATTAAAGGGGGCCTCACCTCTGGCAGTAGGACCAAAATGAGAAGCGACTCAGTAATTACACACAGAAACAGCCCCCTGACCAATTCTCTGTGCTAGCAAGGAGAATACCATGTGGAGCAGCCCAGCCTTCTCCTTCACGCCCTTCCTGGGGCCAGTTTCACAGACTGCTTACAGACTGCAGCAGTGCTGAATCTGGAGGGCCTTCTTGGAATAGAAGCTGAACTTCTATTTGAAATGCCTCCCTCCTGCTGTTCTTAAATTTCACTGACAACAATAATAGGCATTTATACCAATAGGGTCCTTCAGAACCTTTATTAAATCTTTCCAAATATACTCCCTTGCTTCTCTCCAGCAAAGAAAATATGCTTTATGACATGTGCCCAGAAGATGGTTGCATAGCTTTTGGCTCCTAGAACGATCCACTGTCTAAAATAACTCCCCTATTTGTGTCCAGGCTCTGACAAATACCTAGCAAACATACCGGCCTGCAAATTTCTTTGACCCAGTAATATGGTGTATTTTTTTTTTTTTTTTAAACCAAAGAAACTCAACAAAGTAACCTTAATGGTCCACTTGCTCAACCCCACAGCTGACATTTGAATTAGAATTGCAACCAAGTGGCCATACAGTCTTGGCTTGAATTCCTGGCATGAAGAATATAGAAGGCACTACCCTCGGCACAGTGGTTCTCATGGAACACCATTATCCCCCTTAGGATGCTTAAATTCTCTTTTATTAATTCCATTTAGCCTATCCCTTTCCCCAAAGACCACGAGTATAATGGTAGTTTGTACTGAACATGACCAGTGTTTGAAGAGTGACATTTTCTTCATGTCTTTTATTATACAATTTGGGATAATTCTCTAATGATGCAACTTGGCTTAATGAAAATAGCTCTGACCTTGGAGCAAGAAGATACAGGTATGAGTCCCAGCTTGCTCAATTACCACTCTATAAATTGGGAGGCCTATCAATCTCACTGTTTATAAAATGGGAGTAAAGCTGTATGTCCTCAAGAGGGCTGCTAAGCAGGTTCGATGGGATGATATATATGAAAGGAATTTGTAAATGGTAAATTGTTACATTCACATAAATTGTTTACTCTTTTTTTTAATTTTTCAGGTTGCTCCTTGGAAAATTATGCTAAAGTGGGTAAAAAAGGGAAAAGGGCAAACACATAGTGATTTAATTAGATCCGCAGGACATTGCCTTCACATGGGTAGATGGAGCCCCCACCCCTTCGGATTTCAGTAATGGATATGTGGTAACTTAATATGCAAATAAAAGGCCTCAGAGGGCACCTAGTCTCCACATGTGCCAATTAATCAAAAGAAACAGTATCATCTCTAATTCCACTAATTATAGAATCATCCATAAGCCACTAGGTTTCTGAGCTACCGAGGTTTAATAAATTTGCAATAAATTACGAGTTAATACGTTAGCCAGGGACTAAATTGCTACTGAGCAGTATGATAAGAGGAGGACTCAGGTTATCTATGTATTTAAAGGTTTTCTTAAATTTATTATTGTTTTTCCATCCTAAAAGGATTCTGGACACCTTAGTTGTGAAGGGCCATAGATTCCTATGGTTCAATGTAAGAAGGGACCCAGAAATAACACATAAGGGCAACTATCAAATTATGTGATTGGAATTTTAACAATGTATAATTCATCCAAATGATTGCTTGCTTTAAAACAGCCACTATATGGATTTTTGCACTTGTTTAATAATACTAAAATTGTTAAAAATGAGGTGATTCTCTGAGAATTGTTCTCACCTACTCATTTATTCATTTGAACCTTCCCAGGGGTAGCAAACTATCATCTGAGGGCAGATTTGAATTTGGAGGCAATTATAAGATGTCTGGATCTACTCTGGTTATGAAGGTAGGTGATCAAGTAGAATAATCCTATTTGTCATCACTCAAAGGACCTGTCTCATACCCTATATGCTTGTATGAGAAGACTGGTAGCTCTAGAGCAAAACTCTGGATATTAGATTTGAGTTCCAGTATAAGATTGGGTTGGCTTGAGGGTATACTGGATATATCTAGTTTGAACCTGTTAACGAGGCATTTGGCTTTTAAGTTCCCTCAAAGTATAGGTGAAAGAGGTAGAGGCCTTTGCTCATGCTGTTTATTTATCTAGGATTTTTTTTTTCCAATTCAAACCCTATCCCTCTTTAATGTTCACCTCATACACCATCTCAATTACAAAGATTTTCCTGATAAGTCTCCAACTGGTAGTTTTTACTGTGCTTTTTGCACCTGACTTGCACCTTTCTTATGGAAGCTATTGCTTTCTGTGTTTTATTGTGTTTGGCTTTATATACTTTATATACTTCCTATCATTTCTTATATGTAGTAAGTTGTATCTCTTTGTATCTAATCCTTAGATACAAATCTAAGGATTTGTATCTCTTTGAATCTCATGCAACTAAATTAAACTTTGTTCATTAAATTTCCTCAGCTAATAGTAGCTTACTAAGTGAGTTATAAAGCAGTCTCCATATATATACAATATAAGCAGGATACACATACCATACATACACATATGTAATAACTATACATACAGAAAGACATCCAAGTAAGTACCAAATTTACATATATAAAATACCACTCTTAATGGTAAAATGTTAAAAATTATTTCCTTTAATAAAGAAAATGTGATATACGTGATATATATATCATACATATACACACAATGGAATATTAGCTATAAAAATAAATAAAATATGCCATTTACAAAGACATGGATGATTAGACAGTTAAATACTAACTGAAATAAGTCAGTCAGAGAAAGAAAAATGCCATAGAATTTCACTTTTTTCAAAGGAAAAAAAGCAGTTTTTTCCTTTCATTTGAAAGGAAAAATTTCATTTTTTCGAAGGAAAAAATTTTCATTTTTTCAAAGGAAAAAAGAGAGTGAGACAAACCAAAAAACTGTTAATTATAGTGAAGAAACAGATGATTACCAGAGGAGAGCTGGATAAGGGGGTGGTTGAAATAGGAAATGGTGATTAAGGAGAGCACTGTCACATGGGCACAAGGAGATATATGGAATTACTGAATCACTACCTTGTATACCTGAAACTAATATAAGGTATACCTTGTATACCTTGTATACCTGAAACTAACACAAAACACTACTGAAATTAAAATAAAAACTTAGTAAAGAAAAAAAGATTTAAAAATATTGCCTTTAAAATTAGAATGATACAAAAATGACTTCTATCATCCCTTCTGTTCACCATTATGATGGAAATCCCAGCCAGTACCACAGGACAAGAAAAATAAAGACCAGAAGGAAAGAAACAAAAGTATCTGTCATGCACAGATGATAAAATTGTATATATCCGATGCATCTAGATAATGGGAATGGTTTTGACTTCACTTCTTATTCAAGAACAAGACACCACTGAGAAACTTAGAGCACAGGAGTGAGTCTGAAGCAACCCTCTATTCTACAGAAACCAAGACAGATGGCATTAGAAGGGTAAGAAAAGTGGCTATACAATTACCATGCTACTCTTCTCCCAGGCTGGTGCACCACTATGTGGAAAGGTCTCCCTGCGTCCCCAGTTCCTCCAGTAGGAAAAGAGAACCTGTAATGGGGGTTTCTTTGCTGGAGCCTCATTTTGATCTCATACCACAAAGATTGCACAGGAATCTGCAGGGATCAACTACGGGGAATCTGACTGGCACACGGATCTTGGCAGACTGAGTTCATACCTGTAGTGTCCAAGTAGTAATTCCAATTAACAGCTTTTTTTTTTTTTTTATCAAAAGAAGGTAAGTTTGGGGGTGCAATATGACCAGGGAACTTGGTGGCGTGCAGATCTGCCTGATTTGGATCCTCAAATGAAAAATTTGCCAGCTCTAGAGCCCAGTCTGCCCATGCCCAGGAAAGGAAGAGTCATAGCCCCACATATGACCAGAACGGCTGGTAACAACTCCAGGAAGCTGAGTGGCCCAGTGGCACTAGAGGCCAGAGAAGGGTGGGCAGTGCTGATTACCCCCAGAGCAAAGGCAGTATCAGGCATGGAGGGTCCACCGCTACCCAGAGGCTGGGGTTAAATACACAGCTAAGGCTGAGAGAAGTGCTGGTAACTTCCCAAATGAAAAGCATGATTGAAAATTTGAGGGTAGTGTAGAGTGGCCCCTCTAGACTACCTTCTCAAGCAAAGGAGCTGAGACATAGCCACCACCTATTGTGAAGAGTCTTCTAGCTTTATCTGACCAAAAGGGTGTGTGTGTGTGTGTGTGCGCGCGCGCGTGCGTGTGTGTATTTATCTGAAAGCTGTGCAGCTGGAAGCTGTGCAGTTCAGTGGTGCTTGAGCTGAGAGAAGGGCAGGCAGAGCTGATAGTTTGCCAAGAAAAGCTAGTGGCCATGTTTGGGTAGCAAACTTGGGGAGTGGTTTGGTTTGAATTAAGACAAGAAGCAAAGAGCTTTGTTGGCTTTAGAGCTGTTTTTTCCACTATACCCAGGCAGGGAGTCTAATTTTCAGTCCCACTAATCTCTGAATACAGTGTTCAACTGGAGACCCTAATGAGAACACACAGAAGCTTTATAACCCATTCAACATCCCTACATACAATGGCACTTGAACAGTGAGTACAACCATGGATTCTTCTGTCTGCAGTTCAAACCAGGTGGCCTCCCCTGACCAGGGAATTCAGTGCATGCTCTAATCTGAATTGGGTCCTCAAACAAGCTGCATAAGCCCTGGGCCCCATCCTGATGTCTTGCTAGGGCAGGGAAGCTAATTCATAGCCCAAACTGTTACTGAATATGGTACCCAGTTCCAACCATCTCGTCAGCCTCACCCAAGAATTCAGACAACCATAGAACATATCCTACAACCTCACTTTGGTAAGGAACTAAGCCAGCAGTCATATCCAACTATTCTTAGTCAAAGGCACACCCCTTCTTCCCCATCCTCAGAAATCAGTTACCTCATCTCAAAATAGAGCATAATAGCAGGCCCTACCTGCCCAAAGATATTACCAGGAAACACACCCATAAACCCAAACTGAGCCAACTGGTGAAGAGCTGTCTCTAAGCAAATCTGTAAACTCTGGAAAAGGAGCCCAATTGCTCAAAGGTGCAGATATCAATGTAAGGAATCAAGGCTGACAAAAAATTCAGGTAAATATGACACCACCAAAAAAAATAATAAATCTTCAATAACTGACCCTAAAAAACTGAAGATCTATGAAATGTTAGACAAATGATTCAGAACAGACCTCCTAATGAAATATAGTGGACAAGAAAACCCATACAGACAACTAAACCAAATTACTAAAACAATGCATGAACAAAATGAGAAGTTTAACAAGAAAATGGCAACCATCCAAAAAAAAATCCTAAAATTTAAAATATAACTGGACTAAAGAATTTGACATAGAGTTTCAACAGTAAAGCCAACTATGTAGAAGAAAGAATCAGTAAACTAGAGGATGGGTATTAGAAATTACATAGCAGCAAAAAGAAAACAGAATGAAAAAAAGTGAATAAAGTTTATGGGAATTATGAGAATGTAAAAAAAAATGTACTATGGGAATTTCAGAAGAGGTAGAGAATAGGACATAAAATATCTTTAAAGCAATAATGACTATGCAATAATGACTAATAATGACTTCCCAAACCTGGGACATCCATATCCAGGAGGCCCAGAGAATTCAAAGTAGTTTGAACCTCCAAGTAGGCCTCACCCAGACACATTATAATTAAATTATCAAAAGTCAAAGATGAAGACAGAATTTTAAAAACAGAAAGAGAAAAGAGAGGTTACATACAAGGGATTAACAGTGGATTTCTCAACAGAAACATTTCAGGCCAGGAGACAAAGAGATGTCATATTCAAAACAAAAAGAGCGGTCATCTAAAAATTCTATACCTGGTGAAGCTGTCCTTCAAAATTGAAGGAAAGATTAAAAACTCTCCCATACAAACAAAAGCTGAGTGAGTTCATGATCATTAGAAGTGCTTTATGAAAAATGTTAAAGGGAGTTCTTTGACTGAAAGTAAAAGAAAGCTAATTAATATTACAAAAACATAAAAAGCATAAATCTCACTAGTAATGGTAAATATAGAGTCATAGTTAGATTCCGCAGCATGGTAACAGTGGTACGTAATTCATTTACAACTCTAATTTAAAAGTTGACAAAGAATGAATGTAGCAAAACTAACCATAACTACAATAACCTGTTATTACACAGTATCAGAAACACATAAATTGTATCGGCAATAACCTCAAATGTGAGGCTGGGGTAGGGGAAGAAGTAAGTATAAAGTTTACAAATTCTATTGATGTTAAATTATAACCAATTTAAAATAGGGTGTTATGAGTTTAAGATACTTTGTGTAAGTCTTGTGGTAACCACAAAGGAGAATCTTGTAGTAATTATGCAGAAGAACACAACAAAGAGAGTATCAGTATACATCAAAACATAACAAAAGACAGCAGATAAGAAACAAGGAAAAGTAGATCTACAAAACAACTAGGAAACAATTGAAACGGCAATATTAAGACCTTACCTATCAATGATTACTTTAAACATGAATGAATTAAATTCCCTAATTCAAAGAATACTGAATGGGTTTAAAAAAAACACACATGCAAGATCCAACAATATGCTACCTACAAGAGACTCCCTTTAGCCTTAAAGACACACATAGACTGAGAGTGAAGGGATACAAAAAGACATTTATTTCAAGGAAATGGTAACCAAAAAAAAAAAAAAAATTTAGTAATACCTATATTTCTATTAGACAAAACAGTTTTTAAACTAGGAGTCGTAAAAAGAGACAAAGAAGGTTATTATATAAAGATAAAGGGGTTACTATGTCAGTAAGTTATAACAATTGTAAGCATTTATGCACCCAGCTTTGAAACACCTTAGTATATAAAACAAATAATAAGAGAGATAAAAGGAGAAATAAGTAGTAATACAAGAATAGTTGGGGACTTTTATATAACTCTTAACAATAAATAGATCATTCACACAGAGAATCAACAAGGAAACAGCAGATTTGACTATTATAGTCCAAATGAACCCAACAAGTACATAAAGAACATTCTATCTAACAATAACAGAATATACATTTTTCTAAAACACACATGGAACATTTGCTGGGATAGGTCATATGTCAGACCACAAAACAAGTCTTAGAAAATTCAAGAAGACTGAAATAACTCCAAATATCTTCTTTGACCACAATGTTATGTAACTAGGAATCAATAACAAGAGGAAAGTTGGAAATTCATGAACACATGGAAATTAAACAATATTCTCCCAACAACTACTGGAACAAAAAATTAATTGAAGGGGAAGTGAAAAAGTTTCTTGAAACAAATGAAAACAAAAATGTAACATACCAAAACTTATAGGGTGGAGCAAAATCAGTTAAGGGAAGTTCATTGCAATGAATGTCTACATTTATAATCAAGAAAGATCCCAAATACATAGTTAAAATTTACTCTTTTAGGAATTAGAAAATAAATGAACTGAGCCCAAAGTTAGCAGAAGAAAAAAAATAATTACAATGGATGAATGGAAATTCACGGGATCATAAGAGTCTACAATGAACAACTATATGCCAACAAACTGGATACTCTATAAGACATGAAAAAAAAAATCTTAGAAATATACAACTTACCAAGACAGAATCATAAGAAATAGAAAATCTGAGGAGCAATTACAGGTGAGGAGACTGAATCAGTAATCAAAAATCTCCCAATGAAGAAAATCCCAGGAACAGATGGTTTCACTAATGAATTTTACCAAACATTTAAAGAAATAACACCAATCCTTCTCAAACTCTTCCAAAAAATCAAAGAGGATGGAATATTCTTTGACCAGGACCAGATGGTTTCACTAATGACCAGATGGTTTCGCTAATGAATTTTACCAAACATTTAAAGAAATAACACCAATCCTTCTCAAACTCTTCCAAAAAATCAGAGGATGGAATACTCCCAAACCCATTTTATGAAGCCAGAATAATTATGACATAAAACCCAGAAAGGGATACTACTAGAGAAAGAAAATTACAAACCAATATTGCTGATGAATATAGATGTAAAAATTTTTTAATAAATGTTAGCAAACTGAATTCAGCAACATATTAGAAAGATCATTTACACATGATCAAGTGGAATACAAAGATGGTCCAACATATGAAAATCAACATGATACATTACATTAATAAAATGAAAAAAAAGAATTATATGATCATTTTAATAGATGCAGAAAAAGCATTTAATAAAATTCAACATCCATTCACAATAAAAAACAAATTAGGCATAGAAGGAATGTATCTCAACATAATAAATGCCACATACTTTAAGCCCACAGCTAATATCATCCTTAATGGTGAAAGATTGAAAGCTTTTTCTCTAAGATGAGGAACGAGACAAGGGTGCCCAATCTCCCCACTTCTATTCAGCATAGATATGGACATTCTTGATAGGTCAATCAAGTAAGAAAAAGAAATAATAAAGAATCAGAATTGGAAATTTAGAAGTAAAATTGTCTCTATTTGCAGATGATATGATATTATACATAGAAAATCCTAGACTCAGCCAAAAACTTGTCAGATTTGGTCAAGGAATTCAGTAAAGTTGCAGAATACAAAATTAACATACAAAACCCAGAAACATTACTATACTGTAACAATAACTTTTCTAAAAAAAAAAATAAAGAAAACTATCTCATATGTAATAGCATCAAAACAATAAAATATTTAGGAATAAATTTAACTAAGAAGGTAAAAAATATCTGTTCTTAAAACTATAAGATACTGATGAAGGAAATCAAAGAAGACACAAATAAATGGAAAGGTATACTGTGTTTGAGGATTGGAAGAATTAATATTGCTAAAATGTCAATACTATTAAAAACCTTCCATATGGGGTGCCTGGGTGGCTCAGTTGGTTAAGCATTTGCCTTTGGCTCAGGTCATGGTCCCAGGTTTATGGGATTGAGTCCTACACCTGGCTCTCTGCTCAGTGGGGAGCCTTTTCTCCCTCTCCCTCTGCCTGCTGCTCTGCCTACTTGTGCTCTCTCTTTCTCAAGACGAAAACAAAAACAACAAAAACAAAAACAAAAACAAAAAAAACCTTTCATAGATTCAGCGCAATCCCTTTCAAGATTCTAATGAATTTTTTAAAGAAGTAGAGAAAACACTCCTTTAAAATTTGTATGGAACCATAAAAGACCTCAACTAGTTGAAGAAATTCTGAGAAACAAGAACAAAGCAATAGGTTTCACACCCCTGATTTGCAGCTGTAAAGCTGCAGTCATCAAAACTGTATGGCACTGGCATAAAAACAAAGAGACCAATAGAATATAATCAAGAGCCCAGAAGTAAACTCAAACGTATACAGTCAATTAATAGTTGACAAGGGACCTAAAAATACTCAATGGAGAAAAGGCAAGTCTATTCAATAAATGGTGCTGGGATAAATGAAAATTCATATGGAAAAAATAAAACTGAACCCATATCTTATATCACTCACAAAAAATAACAGAAATAGATTAAAGACTTAAATGTAAGACTTGAAACCATGAAACTCCCAGGAAAAAACATAGGAGTAAAACTCCTTGACATGGGTCTCTGTAAGGATCTTTTGGATATGACACCTATAGCACAAGCAACAAGATAAAAAATACTTAAGTGGGACTATATCAAACAAACAAAAAAATGTTTTTACACAGCAAAGGAAACCAACAAGGTGAGAAAAAAACCTACAACCTGCAAAATGGGAAAATAATATTTGCAAATCATATATTTGATAAGCAGTTAATATCCAACCTCTAAAGAAACCTGAAGAACACCCCCCCTAAAAACAATAAAGCTGCCACTAAACAACAATAAAAAAACACTCACACAAAAAAGCCAAATGGCCCAATTTAAAAATAGAAGTACCTAAATAGAAATTTTGCAGATTAAAACTACAATGAGATATCACATCATGGTTGTTACAATGACCATCATTAAAAAGCCAAGAGACAACAAATGCTCGTATGGATGTGAAGAAAAGGGGACCCTTGTGCACCACTGGTGGGATTATAAATTTATACAGTCATTATGGAAAACAGTATGAAGGGTCATCATAAATTTTAAAACAGACCTATCATATGATTCAGAAATTTCACTTCTGGGAATATATCCAAAGGAAACAAAAATCTTAAGTTGAAAAGATATCTTTGCCCTCATGTTCATAGCAGCATTATTTATAATAGCCAAGACATGGAAACAATTGAAGTGTCCATCAATGGATGAATGCAAAAAGAATTTGTGATAAACACACAAAATATACACACACACATATATACCCACATAATGTAATATTATTCAGCCATAAGAAATGAGGAAATCTTAGCATTTGTGACAATATGGATGAAACTTGAATGCAGTATGTTAAATGAAATATGATGTCAGACAGAGAAAGACAAATTCTATATGATTTCACTAATATGTGGAATCTCTAACAATAACAACCCCCCTGAAACAAATATAAAAAACTCATAGAAAAAGAGATAACCTGTGGTTACCAGAATCAAAGGTGAGGGAGAAGGTGAATTGGAGGAAGGCGATCAAAAGTTACAAGCAAACTTCTTGTTATTGCAAAAAAATTAAGTACTAAGGATATAATGTCAAACATAATGACTATCACTAATATTGCTTTATGAAATATAAAAAAGTTTTTAAGACAGAAATCTGAGAATTTTTATCACAAGAACATTTTTTCCTTTTTTTTCCTCTTTTCTTTTTATTGTACCTACATGAGAAGATAGATATTAGCTGAACCTACTCTGATGAACATTTCATAAAATATGCAAGTCAAATCATCTTTCATACACCTGAAACTTAATACAGTGTTATATATCAATTATTTCACAATAAAAGTGAAAAAAATGTTGACATAGATACCCAATAAAACTTACACAGTTTTAGAATTAGGATTTAGACAATTGGATGGCTATAAAACAATGAAACAAAAGTCAACTGCATTTCTAGATCCCATTAAAAAATCAACTTGAAAAAGGATATTTCTTTTTTTTTTTTTTTTTTAAGGTTTCATTTATTTATTTTATTTGGGAGAGACAGATAGTGAGTGGGTAAGTGAGTGAGCTGGGGAAGGGGCAAAGGGAGAGGAAAGAATCCCAAGCAGACTTTGTGCTGAGCACTGAGTCCTTGTGGGGCTTGATCTCACAACCCTGATGGAGATCATGACCTTAGCCAAAACCAAGAGTTGGAGCCACACAAGTACCCTGAGGAAATATATTTCCGAAAAGATAAATAAACAAATGGAAAGTATGCCATATTCATGAATAAGAATACCCAATGTTATAAAGATGTCAGTTCTCAAATTGACAAATGAGATTTAATGTAAGACTATCAAGTGTGAACTGCTTTTTCTGGCTGTTGTTGTTCAACAGGACAAATTAGTTCTAAAATTTATGCACAAAGACAGAGAGCCTAGAACAACTAAGAAATACCTCACTCAGGGCACCTGGCTGGCTCAGTTGGTAGAGGACACAACTCTTGATCTCCTGGGGTCATGAGTTTGAGCCCAACATTGGGCATACAGTTTACTTAATAAAAAAAAAAAAAATTAAAAATTAATTACTAAACATCAAAAAAAAGATATATAGAGAGGGTCCTTATTTATTCAATAGCAAGTCTACTTATAATATTAGATATTAGACAAATAGAGATATAGATATTTAAATATACAGGGAAATTATAACTAGACACAGGAATAGAGAACTAGTTATCCAAAACAGATCTTCATTTGTAAGAGACCTTTCATACGATCAAGCTGTCATTTTCAATTAGTGAGAAAAAATTAAACTCTTATAATCATTTTAAGACTGTATTATTTATCCAGAGGGAAATAAATGAAATTATAGTTCTACCCAGCAATACATAAAAAATATCAATGTTAATCCATTGAAATGCATATATGCCAAGATAAAAACTTCTAGAAAAAATTGTAGGAATGTCTGATGACCATGAAGTGAGGAGAGATTTCTCAAGTAAGATATAAAAAGTTTAAATGATAATGGAAAAGATTGACAAATTCAAGTATATTAAGCTTTTTAAAAAAGAACTTTTAATCAAATATTTTGAAGAAATAAAAAGCTCAGACACTAACAAGATGTTTTTTCTTGCAATTGCAATTTATATAACTGGAAATGGGTTATTATTCAGAATAAATTCAAAATTTATAAAATCAGTAAAAATAAGGTAAACCATACAAATACAGGAAAGATATGAACAGGCAGTTCATAGACAAGGAAATATAAATGACTAATAAGCATATGAATAATGAAACTTTAGTATTAATCAGGTACAATTTTCTAAATGGTATAATATTTAATATGATCTTGAAAAATTTTAAAGTCTGGTAATTTTAAGTGTGGCAAATATTCGGGGCAATAAAAACGGTTAGTCTTCCAGGGAATGTACAACTTTTTTTTTTTTTTAAGATTTTATTTATTTATTTGTCAGAGAGAGAGACAGCAAGCACAGGCAGACAGAATGGCAGGCAGAGTCAGAGGGAGAAGCAGGCTCCCCGCAGAGAAAGGAGCCCGATGTGGGACTCGATCCCAGGACGCTGAGATCATGACCTGAGCCGAAGGCAGCCGCTTAACCAACTGAGCCACCCAGGCATCTCGAATGTACAACTTAATATGGGTAGAGACTGCTAGTTATCTCCCAATATTTGTCTTTCTTTTCTTTCTCATCAGTAATTTTATTTTAACTGGATCCATGGCCAGGTAAAGACTTGATTTCCTGGTTTCCTTTGCAGTTAGATGTGGCCATGTAAGTTCCAGCCAAAGGGATATGGAAAAAAAAAATGTGCTGTGTGCATCTTTGGGGAAAGGGCTATACACTTCTTGTTTTTTTCTCTTTCTTGCCAGCCAAAATTGTATGTATTGGCTGAAGCTTCAGAAACCATTCTGGACATTAGGTGAATCTGTGGATGAAAACTATACATATGAGGTGACCTATTCAACGGAAGGACCTTGTGTCTTTGATACTGTGATGTATCATATCATCTCTGGACTGGCTGCCTCCGAACTTCTTGAACCTGAGATAGATATGCATGACTTTAAACTGGTATGACTCTTAATTTTTTTTTTTAATTATTCACAACATCCTAACCTAATTCTAACTACCGCAACCTCATAAGGAAAAAATTTGACATTGTCCCTTAAACTTGAAGATGTGCCTATCTTATATTTTCCTAAGTATATGCTTTGAACTACCACAATCTTATGTGCACCAGGAAGCCTGTACAAAGGTATTCATAGTAACAAGGTTCTGAGACTAAATATTGGAGATAACCCAAAAGCTCATAGATAAGAGAATGGCTAGGAATAACCTAAATCTCTAAAGAAACTATAAGCATGATATAGTTTATAAAAATTCAACCATAAGGAAGCTTAATATATTATTTAGGATACACCCATCTATACAATTTGTAAGTTATGCAATGGAATGACAAAATCAGATTGAGGATAGTCATTACCTCTGGTATAGGAAGGAGAGAGGCTGCAGAGAGAGCTCTAGTGGGAGCTTTAAAATAGTCATAAACTTCCATTTCTTTTAATGCTTGGTGCTAAGTACAAGGATATTAATTTTATTATTTTTATTTTAAACTTACATGTCCGTAGATATTATTTTGACTGTGTAAAAAATTTTATGATAAGAGTGGGAAAAACAGGGCGCCTCGGTGGCTCAGTTGGTTAAGCGACTGCCTGTGGCTCAGGTCAGGATCTTGGAGCCCCAGGATCCAGTCTTTGGGCAATCTGTCCAGCAGGGGGTCTGCTTCTCCCTCTATCCTTCCCCCATCCCGTGCTTTCTCTCTCTCATCCTCTTTCTCTAATAAATAAATAAAATCTTAAAAAAAAAAAAAGGAGTGGGAAAAACAGTAGGGAGGACAAAGTACTGCTTGGGTTTTTGAGGCATGTGTGAAGTAAATCTTTCTCTGGAAACATGAAGAGATTTAAGCCTGACCACAATGCTTTTTAAGCACAACTGCTATGGCAAAGCACTTCTTTCCATTTTAAATATGCAAATGATTACCAAGGACTTGCAATTCAAATGGACAAAGGTAACTGCCCCTATTGACAAACAAGACTCTGAAAAGTCAGTCTATAATCACCACAACTGTCTCCACCATAGCTATCACCTTAACCTCAATGTTGTTACTTTGCATCACCTCTTAGGTTACTCACAGTTTGCAAAATGCTAAATATTATTATCTCAACAATCCTCAACAATCCCATGAGCTAGATATTACTGACTCTTTATAACATCTGCTTGAACTTCAGCTCAGAGCAGTGAATGAATAAACTGGCTTTGTCATAGCTAGTAAATAGCAGTGTGTGGGTTCAAATGCAAACCCACCTGTTTCCAGAATGTGCACAAGTACACACTGTAACCATCATACTGCTTCTCCATAGCCCTCATTTCAAATATGTCTACTTTTACTGTCACTGCTTCAGGCACAGTAATTGGTACCTTGGTTTCTCTGAAGCCATATTCATAGAGATGCTTTAAAGAAGGAAAAAAAAGAAAGAATGTAGTGAAGATATGGACTGATTACTGATGATACTTCTGAGAGTGTGGAAGATGAGAGGAAAAGATGCAGGACATGTTGAAAAATTGAGGGCAAAATGATAAAAAAGGAGAAGACAAATTAAAATCAGGGAAATAGGCAGGGAAAAAAAGGATCAGGAGAATAAACAGAAAATAATAAGACCATCCTAAAGAATTTATTTTTTCTTTTCCCCAGAAGCCTCTTTTCCTCACCTTGGAATAGGTGTTTCATCTTCTGAAATGAGTTGGATAAATAAGAAGAAAAGGTTGAAAAGTAATTTCATGTCCACAGAGCAAACCCTAGGATAGATTGTTTTCCCCTCAAAAGCCTTTTATCCAGAAAGCTTTAAGGTCTCATGGTTTTGGCAATAATTATGGCAGTGGCAATAATAATGCTGCCTAGGTGGTGTTTTCCCCTTGGCAGCATGTGTATACCAATCAGTTTGTCACAATAATGTCTTTAAGTTCACACACTAATTTGCATGAATCCATTTGTTAGTCTACAGAAGTAAGGGCGCTTTCATGCCCTTGGACCTCAGTGTATTTGGGGCTGTCTATCTTGGACATCTGCGCTAATGAGGTACTTTTAGGTCAGAACAAAAAAGTTCTTGCTTTGACTTATTTTGTATATTTGAATATTTTAGCTGTGCATTTGAATGTATATATCACGAATCTATGTAGAAATTTCTATGGGGTGTGAAAACTCAGATTGTTAGTGTGGGAATACAACACCTCGTACTCACAAAAATTCTTTAAAAATAGGATATTTACCTACTTATTAAAAAAAGAGATAATTTTGGTGCTGCTGGTTAGCAGGTGGGGTATGTGAGATAAATTTTTCTCCTCTAAATTCTATGATATATGTGTTGTTATGAGCTCTATTGTATATATGTATTATGTGGTTTTTGTAGCAATGACTATACAAAATTCATTGAATCCCTCTTTTTTATTTTAATGATGTTATGGGAGTTGTGAATAGGAGATAGAAAGGAGGCAGACAGAGTAATGGAAATAGTTAATTCAACCTTTCTAAGGCATGCCGGGGCTAGGAAATCAAAGGGTGTGTTCAGATAATTCTGAGACAGGAGAATTAATTCCACGATGGATAGGCAGTGAGTATTACTGGAAGGGAAACTGTGGAGTACTGGGCCTGGAGTCAGAAAATAATTGCAAGACAGGTTTCTTAACACCTCATTTTAAAAGTTCAAAATTTGGAGCATCATGGTGGCTCGGTCAGTGAAGTGGCTAACTCTTGATTTTGGCACTGGTCATGGTATCAGGGTCCTGAGATCAGGCCAGGCTTGGCCTCCATGCTGGGCATGGAGCCTGCTTAGCATATTCTCTCTCCCTCTCCTTCTGTCCCTCCCCCAATTCCCTACCCAGTGCCCCCACTTATGCACCTGTGCTCTCTCTCAAGAGAAAAAGAAAAGTTCAAAATTATGCCTGTGCAATCAATGTCAATGAGAGGTATATTATGATGAATTATGCTTGTACATGTTTTTGTTTGTTTTTTTTTCCCCAAAATTTAATAATAAACAGAGAGGTCAAAACCCAAGATGATTTTCTAAACTAGGTCAATGATCTGTTTGGACTATAATGGCTGGAAAACTTGTTAGAACTTCATGATAAAGCTCTTTAAAAGGGCTTTATCTTATCTTCACAAACTCTACAGGGGAATACTTTCTAATTTGCTTTCATATTACTAAAAGGACTCCTGTTTTTATACGAAAACTAAACTAGTTCTGTTATTTCTGATGCACTGGTTGACCTAATACCATGAAGCTTTAAAACCATTCTTGCATCAAGTCGTCTTTTCCTAATTATTATTATTTCACTGCTGCTGAGCATGAATATTATGCTAGATATTATCTTCTTAGCTCTTCTTAAAAGTTAATAAAAAATATGAAGTTTCTCTACTCCTTTGGTGACTACAACACTTAATTAACTTAGCCATTAATTCTTGTCAGTCATTATCACCCTGGGGATTTCCTTTACATACTATATATGAAATCAGTCTGCTAGAATACCTATTAGATGGTAGGCTGTATAAGGGAAAATTTCATAATTTTCACATAAAAGAAGGTGCTCAAAAAATGTTTATTGGATAAAAGAATATATAGACAAATCATTTGTATAGGTTTAGTGGAAATGTAGCTCTTGAAAAAGTGAATTCCATGCCCACATTTCCCTCTATGATTTCTTTCTAGTGCTTTGAACTACCATTTGAGAAGGTAAGTTGTCTAGATACTTTGTGGCTATATAACCATATACATTCAAGAAATTCGATACATCCATTAGGTAAAGATGAAGAAAATAATTTTGAAGAGTGTAAATTTCATTAGGTGTAGAACAGTAATAGGAAAGATATACTGGTAGACTATCCATGAATTCTGCCTGTGACTATATACTACTTAGCTTCTCATTTTATGAACAAGTTCTACCAGTTTATAAAGAAGTGTTTGACAAGTTACTAGGAACAATATTGACAACATACAACATTTCTGAAGAAATGTAGGGCAAAAAGGAAGCCAAACATTTTTTAAAACTAAATCAAACTACTAAGGTAAACCATAAAACTAAATCACTGATTCTAAAGGGAGAACCTTGGAAAAATAAAAGTAGAATACCAAAATAACAGAACTGTACACTAAAAAGAGTGAATTGTACTATATGTAAATCATGCTTCTATAAACCAGACTAAGAAAAAGGGCAGTTTTATAAGTAAATAATATTTCACTATTAAAATTTTTCTCCCATTACTGAGGTTTCAGTGAAGCCATGGGACTAATAACTGTACCAGAGGGGGAATGCTAAAATTAAAACTATCTCGATTAAGGTCAAGAATACTGATTTTGGATATCAGATAAATATGGAAAATTGAGTATTTTATGTGATTTGGGGACAATTTAAAAAACCCATATAAATACCAGCTTATTCAATGGTAAAATTTAGAAGAGAGTAAATATATGACAGGGTTATTACGAGAATTTATAATTATGATATCTATAACACACTTAAGATACAGCCCCAATCATTTGAATCATACATTACCTTCTACTGGGGCAATCAGAAAGGCTTCACAGATGAGAATGAATAGAAAGTACATGACTGGCAAGGAAAATAGAATGAACAAAGTGACTAGGACAGGTAAGAAAAGGACATGTGGTTTGAGTGCAGTACTGAATCTCTGAAAGGGAGAAAAGGAAGATACATCTAGAAATGTGGGATATTACCAGATGGTAGATGGCATTAAATATTATTTTGAAGAGTTTGGATTTTATTCAATGAGTAATAAAAAACACTTAAACATTTTGGATTAGTAGCATGACATGATTTAAGTGGTACTTTGGGAAGATTAATTTGGCAGCCATGGAAAAGGGCAGAGTAGAGGTGAGAATAGCTAGATATGGAAGTTCGTGTAAGAGATTAATACCACATGTAAGTGACAATGAGTTCTTAAATTTGAATGGTGGTGGTGATAGCAGCAGTAATGCAAAAGGTATGAATATGGAGGATGTTTTCTAGGTAAAACTAATAGGATTTGGACTTGGCGATGGAGGACAGCAAGGGACAAGATAGAGAAAGAAATCAAAGATGTTTTTGAGGGTTTGAACTTCAGCATCTTGGAGTGTTCCTCAGCCATCACAGAGATTTTATTGGATTTTATTGGTTCTATTTAGGATACTTTGTGTTAGAGATACAAACATGGATATCCTGATGGTTTTTTGTCCTGTTTATTGTAAATATAGGTCTGAAACTAATGAAAGCAATTGGGATATAGGTTTGCATTTTTCTGATTTACAGGATGACCAATGTAGATGAAAGAGCTTTGGAGGATTCTTGCATTTATGAGGCAAAATGAGGAAACCAATAGGACACAGAATGTAATGTACCTGAAAATCAACTTCTGTAAATATGTAAAGTCAAGAGCCTGATTAACGAAAGTTCAAGAGAGTAAGAGAGAAGGGACATGATAGTGTAGAGACAGTGAAGAAAGATGACTTCCTCAAGAATAGCTATTCTCTTGACTTCTGTACTTCTGTGTCCAGTTATCCTCCTACTTTTCTGACCATAGAGATTTCTAAAACCACCAAAGTGCTGACTTTTTCTTGGTCATAATCCTAAGTAACCTCTTAACAGTATCCTATGCTATTAACTTCTTAAAAGCCTTTCACTAGTAACTTTTATGTAAATAAAGCACAAATCTGCATTCTAAATTCTTATCTCTTTCCTGAGTCCTAGCCTATCATTTATAACCATCTCTATGGTCATCTTCACATGTCTTCACAACCTCAAATTCAGCATGTACCAATTTCTTGCTGAAGGAAATTTTCTTTTGGCTTTATCATTTAACTATTCTCTCAATGTAAATTTTAGGTTTCAATTTGACTGGGCAACAAGGTGCCAGACTTTTGATCAAAAGTTATTCTTGCTGTCTCTGTAAGGATGTTTCTGGATGAGATTAACTACATTTACATTGGTAGATTGCATAAAGCAGTTCATCCTCCCTAATGAAGAGGGACCTCAGCTGAAGACCTCAATAGAACAAAAAGATGGAGAAAAGGGAATTTGTTCTGCCTGAAATCCTCCAACTGAGATTTATAACCTCAGCTTACTTGGTATATCAGGCTTTCAGACTCAAACTAGAGCTACATCACTGGTTTTCTTGGATCTCCAGTCTTGCTGACTGTAGATTTTGTGACTTAGCCTCCATAACTGTATAAGTCAATTCTTTATATAAATGCAATTCTTTGGTTCTCTTTTGCTGGAGAATGCTAACTAATAGACTGTTACCACTGTAAGGAACTTTGATTTTCCCTTTATTCATATTAATCATTAGTAAGTTCTATAGCTTCTGTCACCATGCCTAATATTCCATTCTGTTTTCCTTGACACTACTCTAGGGAGCAATAATGCAGCTTTCTCCAAACTATTCTCCTGCTTCTCCCCATTTCAACCAGTTCTACTTATGGCTGCCATATTAGTCTACTTAATTTTTTTTTTTTTTTGGATCAAAAACTTCAGTGGCTTCTCACTGTCTATTTAATTAAATGCAAATTTATCAGTCTTTCAATAAATATTCTTCATAAAATAGCTCACTTGTCAGAGAGAATAAAAACTCTTATTTTGTTTCAAAACAAGTATATGGGGACAAGATAAGGGGAATGGTAAGGGGAAGGGAGTAAAGGAAGAAACTGATTTAGCAGCTATAAAACTAAGTCAAGTAATTTTATTGAAGACATAATATATACAAGAAAAAAGACTCAGTCTGATTGATCTGATCAAAAGTGGGTTAGCAAAATCAACAAACAAGAAAGATCATTACAGAGGAGGAGACTTATCTTTGAAGAAAAAGATTTCAGAAGATACTAGAAAAAGATGATCCCTAGGAGATGGGTAATACAGTATTATTTTCTCCTATTTGATTGGATTCATAGTGAAAATTTCAGTATTAGGTAGAACCCTATAGCATGAGTATTGGAAAAATTAGAGAACATGCTAGAGTGAGCATAATATTGAATAAAGGATATGGATTTTATCCTATTAAAGTCTATGTTATATTTCATTGGTATACAAAATATTATTTCACATCATCTGAGATTTAATGAAGGAACTGTTAATGTTTTACTTGGAAATCAAAATATTTAGCAGGACCTCAGCTGTCTTTAAATGCACAAGGGATGATTAAGAAGACATGTAATTTATCTTGTACAGTATGGCCCCGACAAGCACATTAGGATCTATAGGTGAAAAGAAGATAGATATATGTTCACTGATGAAAGAAGCTTCTCACAGTTGGATTAGGTTGCTTCAGAAAAGAGTGGTTTTTCTGTCATTGTAATTTTTAGGTTTATTCTGAATAAGTAGCCACTTAGAAAGAATATTATAACATTAATTCAAACATCAAGAAGAGTGTTGAGTCACATGTTATCTAGAGTGTTTTCCAAACCACGGTATTCAGGATTCTATCTTTCTAAAGCAGATTCAGCCCAATCCCTCTAAAGTTACCCTAAGTTCCTACCCGACATGATTACTCAGAATCTCTTATTTTTACACTTACCAACTCATTTTTCCCTGGTTTTATCCTTTTCCTAAAACGCTTTTTGACTGACATTCTCCACCAGGTGGAATTGTACCTACTAAAGAAGGTCTGATCTTGATTATTCCTCCTTACTGTCTCCGAATTTAAATATCTTCTCCTTATTTTCTAAACTAGATATGATGTTTTGAGAGAGAGCGCACATGCACACACACACTCACACGTACACACAAACACACTCGTACAGGGGGTAGGGGCAGAGGGAGAGAGAATCTCCAGAAGACTCCCTGCTGAGCTCGGACTCTGCCACACCCTGGGGCTCAATCTCACGACCCTGAGATCATGACAGGAAACAAAATCAAAAGTCCCAAGCTCAACTGACTGAGCCATGGAGGTGCCCTTAGGTATGTTTTTAAATAACAGAGCACCAGTGAACATATCAGAACATTGAAAGTCTTTGTCTTATAACTTTTCTTCCTCCCTCCCTTTTGCCCTTTCTTTTCTTTCTCTTTTTTCTCTTCCACCATTTTTCTTCCTTTCCTCCGTCCTTCCCCTGTCCCCCGCTTTCTCTCATTTCCTCTCTTCCTCTCTCTCTCTCTATCCCTGCCACTACTCCCTTTCAAGTTGAAATATGAATAGCTGACTGAGGTACGTTCCAGCAGTTTTGGTTATGAAGGAAGAAAAGAGGACTAAACTAAAATAGAAAGAAGATATTGTTTCACAGCCTTGAAAAGTTGAATGAATTAAATTTGCCCTACATTATTTAAGGAATGGGTATCTCTGTTATATTATGACAGACTTATAGCTATTATTTTTGGTCATGGAAAGTAAAATCCCCAGGGCCATGGCTCTAAGAATTGGAAGGAATTTTCAAATGGGTATAGTCATATCTACAGGCAAGGAATACAGTCATTTCCTTCATATGGCAGAAGCAAAAGCAATGTCCCCTATAAAAGGGAAAACTAGAGGACAACTGTAGCAATATATGGATCTATTTTACATCAGGGTGACACTTAACTGGCTCAGTTAGAACATGTGACTCTTGATCTTGGGGTCATGAGGTGGAGCCCACACTGGGCCTAGAGATTATTTAAATAAATATTTATGAAAATATTTATTTTATAATAATTGAATAAATATTGGAACAAATAATTGAATATAATATTTGAAAAAATAAATATATTTATTTCAAATAGTCAAATAAATAAATATTTATTCAAATATCCCCAGTAAGAATATATGATGGATCAAAATAGTGCTTTGAAATTTACAAGATGCTTTTATGTACAATGTGTCATGTGATTATCACAACAATGATATAGACAGACATTATCATCCTCATTTGAAGGTAAGAAAACTCAGTCAGTGAGGCCAACTACTATAATCCTTAATATTCTAATCCAGTATTCTTTCTACCATATCAGAAATGATTCATCGTAATTTACTATGAATTTTTGAAAAACAAAGCACCAACCATATTTTTTTCCTCTTATGATAGTGACAAATTACAAGGGGGAAATAAGCATAGAAATATAGTATTATTAATTGTATTACTACTAAGTAAAAAATTCTATTCTATTCTATTGATGATCTCATCCACGGGAACAAACAAACAAATATCATCCCATTTCACAGATAGGAAATGAAAATAAATTTGCAATGAAAAAGGAGGAGAGGTCGGAAAGGATAAAGAAAAAAAAAGATAGAAAGGAAAGGAAAGGAAAAAAGAAAGAAATAGGGCCTAGTAAGTGGCCTTATTGATGGAAGTTTAGGTTTTAAGAGGAAGTAATTGTTGAGGGACTGAGTGCTACTGTGAACAAGGAGCGTTAAGATAATGGCAAGACCATTTGATTTTGCAATTAGGAAGAAACTGGTTATGGCCAAATTTAATTGAAAATGAAGGAGGTGACTGACTACAAAAATGAGTTCTATTGTTTTCAGAAATTTGATTGAAATGAAGAAGAAATTCATTTATTGGTAAAGAGGGATGACATTGTAAAATAGGGAAAAATCAATTAAACGAAGTCTTAATGCATTTAAGGCAGAGAACTAAAAATGAACAGAGAGAAATGAAGGCAAAATAAGATCAATATATATGAGGTTTACAAGAAGATAGGACAAAGCACATGGAGAGAAAAGAAAGAAAAGACTAGGGTAGTTGGTCTTATTGAAGCTTCTCCACCCATCTTAGAATCTTTAGCTTGTATTAGTATTTGTATTAGGACGGTAGTTTGAAGAAGAGAAACAGGAAGATGAAAATGCTGATGCCCAAGAGTCTAGCTTATCTGACAGAAGAAAGTGAGAAGCTAAAAATACTGTGAGATTTAAAAACTTGAAAAGAATGGAAAACTCTTGTAATGGCTATTATGAAATGTATAGAAAGAATTAGATACAACTATTTCCAGGCAGCAGCAAGGATTGAATTGATACTAGAAAGCATGGCTTTGATGGTTCTATGATTTCTTTGCAAGTACCTTGGGGCCTGGGAATATTAACAGGAATTAGACAGTGGCTATTATCCTCATTAGAAGTTTAGTACATAATTTTTTGACATAACCTTGGAATAAGCTTCCAAGGGAGATTAACAAATCTCCATTTTCTAAAATCTCCAAGGACAGAAGGAACAATGAAGTTTTTTTGAGTACTGTGATTCCATGAGTAATTTGATCACCATTTATCAGATTATTCTCCTCTAAGTAGATTATTCCTTTTAATCATGGTATATTTTCCATTAGTTCAAATATTAATCTCTGCATACAATAGATGTTTAATAAATGTTTGCTAAATAATTCCAAGTGCAAATAGTATTTGGCAAGATTGAAGGAATTTTGATGAGGTTTATGATCTTTCTGCTTAAGGCTCTCCTTTCATCATTAGCATATTTGTTTCACTCTTCTTTACACATTCTAAGTTAAATTCACATAGTCTTTGGCTGTAAAACCAACCTGTATTTCAACTTCAGTAAGATTTAGTACCTGCAATTCACTGCACCTTATTTAAAGTTAAGCTTGTTATATAAAACATAGGACTCCATGTTAGATTCCAAGACTTAGACTTTATCCTAGAATTGGGAGAGATTTTGATATGTTGAAAAACATTCTTTTAAGTTTTCAGATTATTCATCCTTTGACAGTTCACTTCCCTTTTAAGAAATAATCATTTCATTTAAACTGTACATTTATTATTATTTGGAGTTTCATAATGATACTAAAAAAATGTAGACTGTAACTATTTTTCTCCTATTGAATTTAGCTGCTAAAATCATCTCTTTATAATTTGGAAAGTTACCACAGTTCTTTGACCTTCTGAAGAGATCATGTTTGCAATTCTTCAAATTTTTTCTATATCAAAGAATAACAAGTCCTGTAGATACCCCTCAGTTTGGAGTTGGTCTTTCACTTAGTGCAAAAGAAAAAAAAAAAAGTGTTAATTTTTACTTTGAGACTATTGACAGTAGGAAACATTTTCATATTAAGTTTCATATGTATTCCCTTCAATCCTGGTTTTATAAAAGCATAATGGAAAATATGGGAATACAACAAGTTATCTAATTTTGGAACTCTTAGATACCTTGAATAATTATTGAGATCTTTCGTTCTTATCTGTACCAAGTCTTTTGAGGCTCATCCACCCCTATTTTCCATTTAAAGGAGACCTTGGTCCTTGTGCCTTCAGAAAGGACAAGCCCAAAGGTCCCAGCTGCTGTTTCCTTTTTATTCCCTAATCTGAGTCATCTCACTCACCTCCTAAGGCCACGTATCTCTTGCTGTTCTCTGTTGCATGAAGTGGCCTTTATGCTTCAGAAAATTTAAAGGTCATTTTCCTTTCTTTGAAACCTCACTACATTTTGTTACTTACAGTGTCAGTTTCAGTAAAAGAAAACAGAGAGGTGAATTGTTATTTCACTGGTGATAACCAGAGCTTTGGGGAGTACCTCTGAGAGTTGTTTTCAACCCTGGGTCAAAATGCCATTGTCCCAGACTGAGTTCTCTTCCCATTTTAACTCCATAAACTATAACCCAACAAAGGCATGGTATTCCTGGGGAGAAATGAAAGTTGTTTCATATGAAATTTTTTCATCACAGAAAATATTTAGAAGGAAGAAAAGAAGTGAGCTTACTACTGATCAAACAAAATGGAAATTAAGACAGGTTTAATAGATTCTGCCTTCCAAAGTGAAGTTCTTGGAAAAATAATGAGAAATTAACACCCACCACTGCTTGATAGAAATTTTTTTTTTTCTTAGACAAGTTATTAGACTTTACTTTTTAGAGTTTGGGTTTTTTTGTTTGTTTGTTTTGTTTTGTTTTTGCAACAAATAGAAAGCAACAGGTATTGTGTTATAAATTTATTTTTGTTTTTGAGGGTTTCTATTCTTTTCTACGATTGATAAATAAGATCTTACAAAAAATGGCATCTCTCCCAAAGCTATAAAATACATTTTCCAAGCCTGTTAACCCTGTAGCTTTGTAGAATTACATTCTGATCCATTATTTTATAATCATTATATACCTGAATGCTGCCTTTCATCCATTTTCTCACATCAGCTGGTTACTAATCATGTGAAATGAATACTGATTGGATGGTATTTGTTTGCTATGAATTCTGATTGGCTAGTTGCTTAGAAGCATGAAGGTCACTTGCTGAATTGTTTTGTACTCTAGTCAATATTGTCCCTTGTTCTCTTGCAGACCTGATTTTTGAGAGCATTATTTAACAACAACAAAAAACCCTCCGATCCACACAGATTTGAGCAGAACTCCCAACTATGGAAATAACATTATTCTTTTTATGGCACCTTCCTTTAAATAATCACACAAGAAAACCTTTGCATAGATCACTAAGGAAACCCACCTTTGTGTGGCCAGGTGTCTAACAGTGAGGGTGCCACTGACAGTGGGAAGGTGTGAACTGGAAATATAAAGTGTACCCATCTCAACCACCTGGGGACTCTTGGTAAAGTTTTTTTGTTTGTTTGTTGGTTTTGGTTTTTTCTCTAGTAAAGAAAGGTAATTTGGAAACATCAATGCCTTTACATTGTTTCCATCTTTGAAGGAAGGAGGAGCCATAGAATTCTATTGACTCCTTACTCTATCCATTCTGCAGATAGAGAAGGGAGAGGCTTGGAACATTCTCGGGCTCTCATCAATTGTTACTGGTGAAGGAGCGGCAATAACATCTTATGCAACCGGTAGATGGGCAAGGATGAACTGTATAAGGAAGAAAACATTTAGACAGAATGTCAGGGATGGGAGGCAAATGCAGGACATGTAGACAGTATGATTTGTGTTCAGAAGTACACTCGCCAAGTTCTCTAACTTCCTATAATAGGAGCTGAGCTTCAAAATTCTCTGAACGTATATTGTTAGTTCACCCTGATTTTGAACTCTGTCTCATAAGGCACATGTTCCTTATTTAAATATTTACTTATTTTAAATGAAAGGGGGTAAATTCTCCAAATTGCACATGCTTCTTGTGGTAAGAAGTTAATGAAACAACTGAGAAGTGGGACCCCAGAGGTTCCCATTTTCTATTCTCTTTGACTGGTTTCTCATTTTTTCAATCTCTTCCTATGTTTCCCCCACCCACCGTTATTGTTCATTTTCTTTCATTGCTTTTCTTTCTCCCTCTGAGCCTCCAACCTCCATTCTTCCAGCCTCTCCAATTACTAGCAGGGCTGATTGTGTTTTTCCTTTCTCTCTTTTTATCTCCCCCACTATCTCAGCCAAGGCTTTTCAAGTACTCAAGAATTTTTTTTTTTTTTTTTTCCAACAGCTTCTTCCTTTTTCTGTTTATCTGCTTGTCACTGTCTTTGCTTGCCTCAGCCTCCTCCCGTGGGTGAACTGTTATCTCTTTTCTCTGTCTTAACCAATCATTGCTCATGGAGGCATTTTTTTAATCTAGTCTAAGACAGTGTATGAATAGTATCCAGGAAGGTCATTTGAGATTCTATTTAAAAATGAAGCTATGGAAAACCAAACTTTTTATATAATTTTTTGCTGTTCTTGCTAAAATCAAACTAAAACCTGGCTTTCTAAGACACGAAAAAGAAAACAGAGTTGGATCACCTCAGTCATTATAGGACAATCCCAACACCTAAGGTAACATTTAGCAGGATAAGTAAATTAATGAATAGGTAAATTACGAAATGCATTCAGATTTTAGGTTTTGTGCTTTTCGGTGTCAGGATTTTTGATAACCATGCATTCAGCCAACACATATTTATAGAGAGGGCTGCCTATAGGGAGGGTTGTCCAGAATAAGTACTTAACACTGTGTCAGAGAAAGAGTCATGTAGTGGGAACAGCATTCTTCATGAGAGAATGGTATCTTCTAAGGATAATAAATTATTAGATTAGTTAGATATGCTTCCCATATTTGTGCCCTGTAGAGAGAAAAAGAAGAGGCAAGGCATGTATCTCCAGATGGGCAAGGATAGAGCCACAGAGTGTTCTCTATGTCAGCAAAAAGTAATAATATTAACAGTCAGAATGGCTAAAATTAACAACTCAGGAAACAACAGATGTTGGCAAGGATGAGGAAAAATGGGAACTCTCTTACACTGTTGGTGAGAATGTAAACAGTGCAGACATTCTGGAAAACAGTATGGAGGTTCCTCAAAAAGTTAAAAATAAAGCTACCCTAAGACCCAGAAATTGTACTACTAGGTGTTTATCAATGAAATACAAATGTAGTGATCTGAAGTGGCACATGGGCCCCAATGTTTATAGCAACAATGTCCACAATAGCCAAACTATGGGAAGAGCCCAGATGTCCATAGACAGATGAATGGATAAAGATATGGTATATAAATACAGTGGAGTATTATTCAGCCATCAAAAAGTGTGAAATCTTGCCATTTGCAACAGTGTAGATAGAACTAGAGGATATTATGCTAAGTGAAATAGGTCAGTTAGAGAAAGACAAATGCTACATGATTTCACTCATATATGGAATTTAAGAAACAAAACAGAAGAGCAAAGGTGAAGGGAAGGAAAAATAAAATAAGATGAAAACAGAGAGGGAGGGAAAAACACAAGAGACTCTCAACTATAGGAAACAAAGTGAGAGTTACCGGAGGGGAGGTGCATGGGGTCATGGTGTAACTGGGTGATGGACATTAAGGAGGCATTTGATGGAATAAGCACTTGGTATTATATACAACTGAGAAATCACTAAATCCTACCTCTTAAAACTAGTAATACACTGTATGTTAATTAAATAGGATTTAAATAAAAGTTTTTTAAAGTATGTATATTTTGAACACTGAAAAAAAAGTAATAATATTAACATAAGGGTAATGAGAATGGTGTTTAAACAAAAATGGCATAGGCCTAATTGATCTTGTAAAACAATAATTTTTATATCAATGTTGAAAATAAACTGGAGGAATGCCAGACAGGTAGTAGGTATACCAGGTTAGGAGGCTTGATGGCATTCTGCAAAAAACATGATAAGAAGTTAAAAAATCAGAGAAATAAAAACAAGAGATATTTAAGACACAAACTTAGTGACAAATTGGGTGTGAGGAACATTTCCTGTTTACTAAGAGTCTGGGACAACACTCAAGCTTCTGGCTTGAGTGAATGGTGCTGCCACTCACAAAGAAAGAAAATCCAAGAGTGAAAATTGATATGAATGGAAAACATGATGAATTTAATTTTGTACATACTGAATTCAAGTTCATTTTGGAAATTTCAAATGGAAATTTTTATCAAAGATTTAGCTATATGGGCCTAACACTCAGGGTAAGGATCTGGACTGGCATTAAATTTTGAGAAGGTGTAGAATATAAATAGAGATGTAAATAAATTTTTCATTCAGGAAGAACAGGTACAATTAGAAGGATGAGCCATTTTCATCCATTTTACAATTGTTAAACCTTTATTGAGTGTCTACTATAGGTTTTATGAGACTAGGAGCTTAGCTTTACAGTAAGAATAGAAAAAAGAAGGAATGATCCCTTACCAATTAATTCATATATTCGCTTATTTGAATTTAATAAATATTTACTATATGATCATTACTCAGAATCTAGTAAGTTAAGATGTATGGTTGCTAAAGCCTCTATGTTAATGAAAAGTAACTTCTAGGGTAGTTCCTTTGAGGAGTAAATATGGTAGTTCAGGAGATAATGAAATAAAAGTGTTAAGAATGCTCCAGTAAAGGTATGTATATACTGTAACAGTAGCATAAATGAAGCGTGATCTGAGGGGTTTATGCGGTTTTTGGGGGAAGGCATATAATCTCAGGTAAAGGACTTGGTATGTACATAACACAGAGGAATAAAACTTCTTATGATATTCCATAGTGAACAGTGTTGTGGGGTTAAAGTATAGAATATCTGTGGGGATTAGTTGGAAACTAAGGTGGAAATGTAGACTAAGATTGGAATACGAAAAGTCTTGTAAGCAACAGTTAAGGAGATGAACTTCATCCTGAAGGCTCTGGAGCCAAGGAGTTTTCCATAATAGACTGATATGTTCAAATATGTATTTCACAGAAGAAATTCTGGTCGCTTATGGGAGAACAGATTGATTATAATGGATAAGAAATATTTAAGATAATTTAGTGGTGTGTGTGTGTGTGTGCGCGCGCACGTGTGTGTGTGTGGGGGTGGGTAGGGTTTGGTGGTGTTTTGTTCTGTTTTGCTAGCTATTATTTAATCATCTTGGCTTTAAAAAAAAAATTGATAGTCATTGCCAAGAGTAAAGCGTTGCTGTAACAAAAAATACAAAATGTAATTTGGCTTAACCATTAATAGGCGAACAAACTGAAAGTTTGGTAGCTAGTTAAGGATTAGATTGTGATCTCTGAAAAGAGATGTGATCAAAATAGTAAGACTGTCAGTTGTGTTAACTTCTGAGGTAGGCTGCATGCGTATGGAATGTGCAGATTGAAAAGATGTTGAAAATCTTTGTATTTGCTACAATTGGTTGCCTGCAGTAACCAACCTCTAACATGGTCCTCGATGATGTCTATATCTTGGTATTCATACTTTGTACCATAACATACTCACATGCTAGTCCATATGACCAAAAGCATATAGCAGAAGTGACTGCACGTCACTTCTAAGATTAGGTTATAAAAGACTTTGCCTTCAGTCTTGGGTGTTCTCTTGCTCACTCACTCTTACTTTCTTTGAAACATACATGCATGAGGAAGCTATGTCATGAGTAGGCCAACAGAAAGCCTCAAGTAGTGAAAAACTGAATCTTCCTGATAAACAGCCTTGTGGATGAACTTAGGAGTCAACTCTCCAGGCCCAGTCAATTCTTCAGACACTCCAGCCTCTGGTGGGTAGTTTGGCTGCAATCTCATGAGAGGCCCTGAGATCAAGCTGCTTCTGGATTCCAAATCCACAGAAACTATGAGATGATAAATGTTTGCTATTTTTGACTACTAAAAAAGAAAAATTGATTTTGGGTCAGTTTTTTATTCAGCAAATTGTATGTAACTCATACAGTTGTCTTTGGAAGAATTGAGCGAAAGAGAGAATCGGCAAGTTTGCAAGCAGAAACAAAAGAAAACAGTGTCCAGAAATTAGGAGCTTTGAATGGTTAGAAAATCCAACTGATTCTTGATCCCCAATAATAGGAGATGGGATTCTAAAAGAGTAACAAAATGCCAATAAAACCTTTTAGTTGATTAAAGAGGCTCAGGGGAAAAAATCTAACTAAGGGTGGGGCCATCAAGTTGTTGGGAGAAGGATGTAGAGCTCAGAAAGGAAAAGAAGCAAAACATATTCAAGCACTATGTCTCAAAAGAACATTGAGTGTAGTTATTAGCACATGTTGCTGACTAGAGACAAATAGATTAGAAGCCTGTTAGGATGTTAAAGATCCTGTATCCACCAAATAAATTATGGAGCCCAGACCAAAAAAGTCAGAATTTCTAGAAAAAAGTAATTCTTGAATTCATATGTAATTAAGAAATCAGATGAATTTAAGTTGGATGTTTTTAAATACTTTGGGCTACCATGAGAGGATGCTGAGCTGCTAAAGTTGCGTAGTTTCCAAGGTGAAAGCATATTTTCAAATGCCCACCCCAGATGACCCCAGATGACCTCAAGAAATAGTCAGTGAGTGATGGCCTCCTTTCCCCCTACAGAGGGCAGATCTAGGAGCCACTGAGAAAAAAGTGGGCAAGAGCACAACATCAGAAACTCAACAACCAGGTTGGGGCCGGGGAGCTTTTACAGTATAACGCACAGTGCGATTTTGGAATTGGTTTGGACCTGTGGCTAATATGTATCTCCCATTCATTCCTTTCTCCAGTGAAAGAGTTTATTGAGATTATACCTTCTCTGTTCCATCATTGTATATTCAGTGTGTACAGGATGGGAGAGGTGAAGGGATCTAAAAGTTACCTTTTTATTTCCTCATTTGTTGGATGGGGAGGAACAATATTTGGGCTTCATGGTGAAGACTGTGGAATTTGAGGTGCATGTAGTGTCTGGGTTGCCTCCCCTAGGGAGGGGGTGATGGTACTATGTGTGATAAGAGAAGTATGTAACAGTTTGGAGGCTGGAAGGGCTGACTGAAGCAAAGAAAATGCTTTAATTTCATTTCATTTCTTCTTCAGCCTTTTCTGCAGATTGAGTTCTGGCCCATGAATTGTGAGCGTAAGGGAAGTGTGCTTCTTCTGGGCTGAGGTAAAAGGCAGCTTTCCCTGTCCTCACTATCTTCCCACTTCATGGTGAGCTTGAAGGCCATTTTTTAGGATAGTAGAGCTACAAAGCAGAGAACAATACATCTAAGACTGTAATGTGAAGGAGGAGGACATTTTTATTGTGTTAAGCCACTGAGATTCCAGGGTCTAGAGTGGTGGGTAGGGTTAATTCTCCTGACTCACTTGATTTCCTTCCCTTCTCTTCCCCACCTCACTTAAGAATGGTAAAAAATATCTACTAAACAAGTAACATTATTAGGATTAATATCCTCAAAGTTTGGGAAACATTAATCAGATAGAATAGTTTTACAATGCTTCATTTATAGAGAGGTTTCTTAAATGATTTGTGAATTCATGTTTATGCTATGATAATGATTATCTATGAGGACTGATTTTATGTTTATACTGAATTGGGCATCATACCTACAACTAATACTTCTGATATGGGACCTATAATACAGATATATTTTGCAACCAGGAGAAAATATTTAAATACATTCCATTGCATGGAATGGCTTATCACTGTATACATGAAAATATTCAAACTCTTGAAGAAATTCTTCCAGCATTCCAAAACTTCTACTTTCCTTCTAAGCTTATCCATACCTAAGGGTAATTGGAAATTATATGTCTGTGATTTTTCTATGGATAAATATACATCTCCTCTGTATTCACACTCTTTCCAAATGACTTTCTATTCTGATAATGTCTGGATTGTCCTTTCTCCTCTATAAATATGAGCAGATCCAGTTCATCTAAAAGCTTTCTAATAACATGGAAAACAGATAAATGTAAACCACTATAAATGGGTGATTTCTTTATTCCTTAATTTAGCAACAATAAAATCACATAAAAATTTTTACTTCAAATGTATGAAATATTATAAGCCTATCTTATTTTCATTATGATTCATTCTATTTCACTTAAAATGACATAATTAATTCTCTTTAGATTGCATTTAATTTGTGTCCATTTTCACCTAAAAGAGTAGTAGAAGGCATGAGTGCTTTCCCAAACTTGCTTCTGGGACAAGTTAAAATTGGCCATCAAAGCAGAGAATAGAATGGCCACAGGGTAAAACATCCTTGATAATGAACAATTGTGACAAGTAAAATCTGAGATCTCATTTGAAAATTAGAGAATACAAATTTAAAACACATATTGACTTCTTTATATGCTTTTCTGATTTCCTTCCTTCTTTCTGGGAAAACAATACTTTCAATTATCAACATGGCTGATATTTTGTAAGCTCTGAGTTGGTAAAGGTTCTTGCGGTTGAGTTACAAAAAGTCATCCAGATGCCCTTGCTTACTTTCATCAACATCATCTATTTTGTTCTGTTTCTTGTGTTGTTCTGACTGTCTAAAAACATATTTGAAAACAATTAAAACTTTTTCACCCTTCAAGATGTTTTGATTCCCCTTCTCTTGCCATATTGCCTTCTCACCAATAAAACTACAGCATTTCTTTAAATAAGAGAAGCACAGTGATATCAAATACTGACAATTCATTTCTTAAAGGGCATTCAATTTTCACACTAAATGAATTGTTCTGACGATGAGACTACAGTTCAAGGTATATGGTAAATAGAACTGAAGAAAGTGAAAGAAATTCATAGATAGAGAAGAAAAGAAAAAAGGGGGTAGTGAATAGTTTATTTTGTCTATTATATAAATGAACAGAGAATAACTTTTGGTTACCTTCCTGGTGATTTCCTGTTTCAAGAAAATATCAACCACCACAATTATAGTTTGCATGATACCTCAGATTGGTATTTAGAAGGGACTTCTTCCCAAGAAGTCACTAGTAATTTGACAAGTATCACTATTCAGTAAATACTATTTTTAGTTTGTACTGATGACAGATCTTAATGCAAATGCAGTTTGATACTGGACACTATATTGGTATTATATCTGGCTGCCAAATACAGAAGTTCATGTAAATCTAGTTTAAGTTCTTTTTCCATGCTTCCTCTTTCTGTCAATAATTGAAAGTATTCTATCAAGACACTGGGTTCATATGATCAATCTTCTCTATAATCCTAAAGACAAAAAACCCCACAAAACTTTGTGTGCTAGAATTTCTGGGTATAACCTGGTATACCCTTATTGTCACTGACCCAGGGATATGTTATAAGGGTTTTTAGTATGTCTGTTTCCAGGACAGAATCATTTTTTGGTGAGGTATTTTATCACAGTTTTTTTTTTTTTTCTTTTTCGATTCTTAGACATAAAATAGACTGCACAGAACCAGCTTATTTTGTAGTCCTGGTTTTTTGCCATTACTATTGGTAATGATAAGTGGATAAAATCTAGGCTGAGGACTTGACTTAGAACAAGTTAGAGTGACTCAGAATAAGTCCAGGATCCTGTCAGAGGCATCTGATACTCAGCAAAATTATCAAAAAGAGCATTCCATGTATAATTTAGGGCTATAATGTAAATGGAGACCAGTTGTTGTAAAGAATAGGCATCTAGCATCAGTTTAGATCTTGAAAGTTTTCTAAACTGAGTGTGTTAAGATGACTCACAAAGAGGTTTCCCCAAAGATCAAGAGAATCCAGTTCCTAACTGAAGAAGCTTCCATGCAGCGGACAGAGATTTAAAAAAAAAAAAAAAAAAAAAAAATTCTTTCATTGATTCATCCTTGAAATGTAATCCAGTCAGTGAGATAAAAATCTCCTTGCACTTGAGTCTTATTTGTCATAATTATGCATCTTTAGGGTTTCATAATGACCAATTTAATCACTTTGCCGTTTAGAGGGCTATAACAGCCAATCATGATAATAGGTTTGGTATTTGGTAGGAACCATTTAACGCCCAAGAGCCCTTATTCTGAGCCTCTTGATGCTACTTCAACTTGACAGGCAGCTTCTGATTAGCACACGTTGCAAAACCTTTGGTAAAATGCTCATTTCTTTTAAGTAAACTCTGTGACCTACTAGTAGGCATGTTGGCTTGAAAACAAGGTCACCATGGGAGAGAAGTTTTCTCCAAAATGCTTATTCTCTTCTTAGTCATCCATTTTAAGAGCCTGAACACACCAATAGGCTTCCAGTTCGTCACTAATTCCAAATGTGGGTTAGTTCTAATTGGCTGGTGATAATGCAATAAAACTTCCAAAACAAACTCTACCACTGCAAAAAGTGACACTAGGAAAGTCACAAGCTAGTCCAACTAAAACTTACCATTTGTTTATCATCAACAGCATTCTGCAGTAACTTGTCACACTAACATGGTGAGAAGCAACAAAAAGATCTTAGGGCATTTGTTCTCTCAGTCTGTGGTGGACATCAGCACCACTAGGAACTTATGCTTTAAATGTAGATTCTTGGGGCTTATCCACAGAGGCTCTTATTATGTCTTAGTGGTTCTGCGAAACTCCATTTAACAAGAATCCCAGTGATTTTGATGTAAGTAGCCCTGACTCATATTATAAAGCCAGTTGCTGGTAGATTGGCTACTATAGGTAAAGTATATTTATCTAAAGTATCATTTTATCTAAAAGCATTGATAAAATGGTTTTCTTTTCTTTCTTTCTTTCTTCTTCTTCTTCTTTTGCGCCTATGCTTGTATTTCTGCTAAACTAAACAATTGCTTTTCTAAAGTATTTTGTAAATGAATGTTCAAGTGCATTTATTTCCTTGATGGAAAAAAAAAAGAAGGTTAAAAATTTAAAGTTTTGTGTTCCATAGTATGATTTTTAAAATGAAGAAAGATTAAACTTTGGAAAGCTTTGCCAAGCTCATAAGTCACAGTATAATGGTTTGATCATGTGATGTGGATTCAAGTACCATCTATAACAGTTATAAAATTTTAGTAATTTAACCCTCTGATGCTCAGTATCCTCCTCTGTAAAATAGGGATAGTAAGATATACCTTACAATTTAACATAATTATTTACATGTATATATGTATGTATATACAGAGTACTTGACCCAGAGTAATCTTATATCTTTGTCATAATCATCAAGGGACTACAGAGAAATTTTAACATCCTCAAATATCTTCGTCTGGGAAAAGGAAAATGGCTTCTAGTCACTCTTTCCAGTCTAGTCTTCTGTATAGGTAGAGTAAAAGTGGAATTGAACCTGAGAAATAAAGAATGCCATTTAAAGACAGACAGGCTGAAGCACTGGAAGAAATGCCCCGGGGCTGCACTAAAGGTGGCTAAATGTGCTGAGGTTGGCCCATGCCCAGCAATACCTTTCCAAGCTCGGATGGTAGGAATAAGGCAGTGCCATGCTCTGGGGTAAAGCAGATCATCTGAAACTGTCTCCTTTTTCCCACTCATGTTTGCTCGTGCATATGCTATGATTTTTTCCCCTGAAATAGCCCATTGTCTTGTTCTGAAAGGGGGCAGGTGGATAGCATGGCTACAGGAACTAAGTTATATTCTTTGCCATCAGTATAGTTTGAAAAGAAAATGTGCAACGCACACAATTTTGTTATGACATACCCAGAAAGTATGCATGTTAGCTGAAAAATAACATTTCAAGCTGGTTTTCCCAAATTAGACGTCCTCAGCTCCTATCTCTAACTTTGCACCAGCATCAGCCTATGTGACACACACAGATGGGGACCCAATCAAAATGGCTACCCAAGCCCTCATTTGCAATGACAGCCCTAGTTAATGAGGACCAGAGTGTGGGTGAGGGCGATGTAGTGATGATTCACAGAATTGCAACTCTCCTCAGGGTCAGCTGCTGTAGCTGCTGGTCTTTTCCTTCAATAGTTAAAAAATACATGTTTGGGCTCCTACAGGTAAGAGCCACCCTCATTCCTCTATTCTCAGGAGTGCAGTCAGCATGCAAATCAGATGATCCCACTGACTCTGATCATTTGAAACCTCTGCGATGAGTCTTCTCACAGAATGCAAATAAATATAAAAGAATGATTTGTTTTGTAAATTGTTTTCTTTATAAAAACTTTTCAAAAATGCCTTCAGTTTTTGGAATGGATAGTCTTCCTGTGTAGAGGTCTATGATGTGATGTTGACATAGTTCATAAAAAAGACTAAAGAGTACCACCGGAATACATGGAAGAAAAAGGAAATTTATGACAAATCAAAGCTATCTTGAGACAGATAATTAGGAAGTTGCCATGACGTGACTACTCATAAATTTATCTGCTGCTCAGATTAATGCTATGTGTCGGGATACCACTGACCTCCCTCAGGGCTCTCTGCCTCCTCAGTCAAAGGACTTTGAGAAGTTGGTAGTGCCCTTTTCTCTGCTTCTTCTTCTTCTCTACCTGGCTAATATTGGTGCATGGATGGTGGCAATTTCTCCAGCATTTGTTTTCAGGTTTCTAAAGCTTGACAGAGTATGCAAATATCTGGCCTCAGAGCTATATATGCTTCAGTGTTTTACCCTGTAAGCAGGGAATAATTTTAAATTTCCCTTACATATTGTATAGGGTTATTTTTATTATTTATATGTCAATATCTGTAAAACACAAAGGTTCTGGAGACAGGGTGATAAATAAATGCGTAGAAAAAAGTAACAAACAACAACCCCTTAAAGTTTTCCAGCAGCAGTTTGAATATGACATAAACCTGAGCTCAGCTCCAGTGTAAAATCCAACACTTCCGGAATTTGACAGCCTTGAAGATGTTAGGAAAAAGTCATCTTTTTGTTTTTATTCCAACCGCTGTGTTACCTATGGTCATTGTTTCCACTGATCTGCAGTGTATCTAGGAGATCTAAGAAATTTAGCATTCCATAAAGGAATCAATTCTTCTAAACTTCTGACTATATTATACAGGTACAGGATAATCTTATTAACATTTAATGATTATGTAAACTAAATTCACCTATTCTCTTCTGGAATTTGTTAATAACTTGTCTCTTAAAAGTTTTCTAAGTCATGACACTTGATGTTAATTTGGTTTTTTATTTTCATGCTTGTTTCCCCATGTTCTTAAAGGGACAGATTTTATTTTTCACTCTAGATATGAACTTACATTCTTATAATTTTTCCCTGAAAATTGTGACACTTCTGCAATGGTAGTATTTTAAAATTTTTAATGTAAAAAATAAAGTACCTCTGTAAAATGTAAAATGACCATGTTTTTCCCATCATTTTCCCTTTCTTATTGGTATGTAATTTTTTACTCCTGACAAATGAAAGACTCAAGATGCAAATGCTGATTTATCTCAGCATAGGTATGATATACAGGAAAAGAACTGTGAAGATGGATCCTTATGAATGCATACTATTAGAGGAAAAAAAAAAAAAGCAAAGATTTTTCCAGGTTTGAGTTCTGTTTTGGGAGTCTAAAAATTAACAATACAGGTTCTGGAGCTTCCATAGAGTGGAAGTTGGGACAAAAAAATTTTTACTTTTTCCCCACCCCTGTAATTGGAACCTGGCCTTTGGAAATGACCAGGGGCAACTCAGTATTGCAGCAAAGGCAACAGCAAACTGGAAAAAGTGTGGAACATGAGCTCTCCTGCTCTTAATGGTGGCATATTCAGGAAAACAAACAATCAGTTTTGGGGCAGGAGGGAGGAACCAGGTAGAATTTCATGAGTTTACCACCTGAGGATTCATGAGAAGTGACTCTAAAGAGGATAAAGAATACTAACTGCAGGCAAGGGAGTGCTAGTCATTATAATAAAAACGACTAATTGCCACCACCTAAAATGCAACTTTATTTGGTAGCCCAATTTAAGAGTGAATCATATCAATGAAATTATTGAATTATAGAAATGTCAAGCTCCTGTGACACTTTCATAGGACTTACTTTCTCTTAATATTTTTTAGTCCTTCTCTGTAACTGATGTGTTGTGCTGTTAAATAATAATCACAGTGGCCGGCTTTAACTGCTGAAAGGCACCTTCATTTCAGCTCAGAATAAGTGATCCCTACCTACTGGTCCTGAAATATTTTGGGAATTCCTATGGAGAAGAGAAACAACATCAACTTAGTCATGAAGATTGAATCCTCCCTTTGAAAGTCTTGTTTTATACTAGAATCTAAAAGAAATTTGGCCACGGGCGACCCCACACTTCCTTTAGCTTCAATCTGAGGTCCCAAAGGGAACTGCAGTCAACTTTAGCTATTAAGTCTTTGCATTCTACACCAATTGGAATTTGGTTAATAGTAGGCATTTTCATGGAGAGGCTGAGGTGATCATCTACTGAAGGAAATCTTTCCCCTTATTCCTCCTTGAAACAGAAGAATCAAGTATGATACAGGAGTAAATGAGACTGGATGCCTGGGCATGAATAATGCCCATATTTCCAGAGACAGGTACAAATAAAAGTTTATGTAAAGTATTTCTAGAAACATCCTTTGTATAGTTAACCATTGTTGGTCTTGTTGGTTTAACTTCCCCCACATAGAATTCATTAAAGGACATTTCCATAAATTATTAAAAAAAAAAATTAAGGGAAGAAGCCTGTGTGGTGCTGCCATTATTCCTGTCAATACCCAGGTAATTAATGGTATACGTGATTGATGATTGATAGCTTGCTTCTTTCTGAGCTTTGTTTTCCACTTCACCCAAAAGTGCCTATTCATGGCGGAGATCAGTGCTGATCCCAGATAAAGGGGACTTTGGTCCTTTTGTTTAATTTAGTGCCCTTCTTCCACACAGTATTCAGGACCTAGCTGACTGCTTGGCACATGATACAGCCTACTCACCGAATATTTATTAATGACAATGGTGACTATTACCATTCATATCACTGACCATTAGGGCCTTCTGTGATTAAAAGACACCAAAATTCTTAATCATTGGTTTTATGTTTTTGTTGTTAGTGAATTAAAGGAATTATGTATATTATGAGGGTGTTCAGAAGATAGATAGTTTTAGAAACAGATTCAGGCATTTTTTTTTTTCCAATTACCTATTTAATGACCAATGTTGCATTAGGTTGATGGAGGTGAGGAGAAAGTAATAAAATAGGAAGGCATATTATTTCACTTGACTTTACATGTTACTCTTAGGGCAGAAGAGTCATTCAATGGAAAATTGAGAAAAGCAGTAATTGTTATAGTCAAGCAACAATGACTTACGCCAAGATCAAATTTTCCCATAAAATTAATGAGTATTTATAAGGATCTGCTGGGGAACCCTGTATATTTTAAAATTTTCCAGGAAACATTGGTGATTTGTCTCTGGGGACATATAAGCAGTCATCACAGAAAGTTCAGCTTGAGATATAATATATTAACAATCAAAACTCTAGATTGAATAAATACCTAGGTTATAATTACCAAACACCTGGTTAAAGGAATACTGTGAGAAATATTAAAATGTAAGCAAAATATTTGTTACAACCTATTTTTGCAAGCAATGTGCAATGTGTAGACTGGATTATGGTAAAGAGGATTCATAACTGATTGAAAAAATTCCCCAAAGAATTAAAGGATTGATGTCACTTTGAAGGATCTAGGACAGAACACGATAGTCAACTTTACTGATTGTAACTAAACAGATTAAAATAGCTAAACTACAGAATAACCGTAATAATAACGATCACACCTTGAATTTTACTAATGTTAGAATAGTCAGATGGTAGAATAGTATCTGGAGGGTAATCTCTACTTCTGAATTGACATATACAGCTAATCCCTCATCCTCTTTTAAGACGTTCAAGAGAAGTCTTCAGGGAGTTGAAGTTTTGTTTAGACAATTATAACAAGAATTTCAAGATTACCGCCTTGTTATAACACTTCAACAAAAAATCAAATCTACTAAGATTGCATGTAACAGGGATAAATGTGGTCTTTTCCTTCCATTAAAAAAAGATGATGTAAACTCGAGATGGGAAATAGATGTCTCATTAGCCTCATGTGTGAGATTACTCACAAGCTTTCTGGTTGACTGTGATCTCACAGCCACTGGTAGGGGTGTGGGCAAAAACCTTCCCACCAATTTTTGAAAATCTATACGATACTTATTATCTCAAGGATAATTTCATATTTTTTTCATTTTTTTAATCTTTTATTCACTTCTCACTTTATTATTATTTTCTCAGGAAGTATTATTTCCTTCCCTTCCCTCATTGTTATTCCAATCTTCAAGGAAAATAAACCAGGTTAGTCAATTTCAAGGTCAGGATGGATGGGGTTCTGGGTCATTCTCTGGAGTTTCCTTTCTAACGTCCACCCACAGAGATAAAACCAAAGACAGGATTCTTGGCTTTTTCCCAGCAGGACAGAAAAGAAGTAGGTCTGCTGGCAAGATCCATGTGCAGGCTGGTAAGTGAGCACCTCTCTGTGAGTAATAAAGGTTAGTTATTTTTTATTATCTAGCCCAGTGGAACTCACACTCCAGTGTGTATAGAAATTGTAAGGAAAGTTTGTTAAAATGTAGATTCCTGGATTACACGCACCTAAGAGATCGTGTTTCAGTAAGTCTACAGTAGGGCTTAGAATTCTACATTTTAAAAAATATACACCCAAGTAGATTTAGTTGTATGTTTACTGATTTATTAATGTTAATTCTACATATATTTTTGAGAAGAAAATATGCCCTAGGCACCCTTGTAGGGTACAGCAGTGTCACCAAGGATATGGCAGTGAATAAGATGAACAAAGTGCCTATTGTCATGGGACTTATATTCTACTATGGGGCTACAGATCAAAAAATCTCATAAATAAGTAAATAATAAATTTTCAAATAGTGACAGTGCTACAAGGAAATAAAATAGCACAGTGACAGAAAAGTAGCAGGGAGTGTATGCTATTTTAGCTAAGGGTATCTGGGATGGCTTTCCTTAGGATGTTGTATTCAAACTGAGGCTTTAATGATCAAAATGATTGTGTGCGTGTGTTTCTATGTGTGTGTATGTGTGTATGCATATGTGTATACAGATGTATATTTGTATATATGCGTGTATATATACATATAGTCTGAAGCATAAGATGTACAGCAAGTGCAAAGACACTGAGGTAAGAAGAAGCTTGATAATCTTGAGTAATAGAAAGCAAGGCAGGGTGGTCAGAGCAGGATTTCTCCACAGTAGAATTACTGACTTTTTGTCTAAATAATTCTTTGTTATGTGGGGCTTTCCTGAACATTGTAGGATTCCAGTAACTTCCCTGGCCTCTACCCAATAGATGCTAGTTATACCAACCTGGTTGTAACAATCAAAAATATCTCCAGCCATGCCAAATATGCACTGGGAGCAAAATTGACCCTAGTTGAGAATCACTAGGATAGGGCTTGTGGGAGAAGAAAAATGGTAGGAGATGGGGTAACAGAACGTGGCTAAATCACATAAGGGCATAATAATCCTTGGATTTTATTCCAAGAGATTCTGAAAATCACTGGAGGGTTTTAAGTGGGGTTGAGGGAGTGATACAATCTGATTCATGTTTTTAAAAGAATGCTCTGATGGCTGGGTAGGGAACAGAGAGGGTGGAAAGTGGAAGTTGGGACAACTGCAGTAGTCTAGTAGAGACGCTGGAGTCAGAACATATACTGGAAGGCACTTTGGCAGGACTTCTGGTTGTCAACAGACCACACCTGCAGAAACAACATTCTCCATGTTTGCTGCTCAAAATGGAGCCCGTGGACCAGCAGCATGGGCATCACCAGGGAGCTTAGATGCACACCCCAGGCCCCACCCCAGACATGCTGAATCAGAGTCTCTTTTTTAATATAATCGCCCAGGTGATTGCTATGTATGCAAAAAGCTGAGATCTTCTGAGAGGAAGAGGGTCTGTTGGAGGTCACAGGGAGTCCAGGGCAGTCAGAATTGGAACTCAGCCTTCCATTCCCTGGTTCCAGATCTTCCCCCGCAGCTGGCTCAGTAGGATAATATGTATCTCCTGTTAGAGTCCTTTCTCAACCAGAAATGGCAAGTTTGTCCCTTAATTCTCGTAGGACAAGGAAAAGTCGCTCTTCAAAAAATAAAAGATTGAAATTCCTCCAGGGAGGAAGAATGAAAGATCCATGGTATCAATTTAAAGCAAAAAAGCGTTTAAAAACCAATTACCAAGCTGTGTTGTTGTTGCTCACAGGGCTGGCATCTTTCCCCTGCTCAGAGTGTTAACATTGCAAATCCAAAACAAATCCCTTGCAAAGCGATGCCAGGATTGGGGTGTGGGCAACGATGAGGAGGCTTTGAGATCAGCCCCTGCATAGAGCACTGTTTGGCTGCACATTCAGGAACAGGAATCTTCCAGATCACAGGCAGCAGGATTTGCAACTTGAACCATGTTTCTTTTCCCCTCCATGCAAAGAGAGATTTTGAAAAAAGACTCTCAATCTGTGCTCCCCTTGTCTCTATCATCCTCTTCTCTGGCTAGCTGACTTGCCGCTCTGATTCTCCAGAGAGATGGACCATTTGTCAAATTCTCTTCCCCTCAAAACCTAAGTCGCGAAATAGCTACTGTCCTATTTGGCAGCTCCTGCAGAGCTAATATGCTGTGCTTATCCCAATATGTGGTCCCCATCATATCATAAATTAGAGAGCCTGCTTTGGAGGATGAGCTTGAGGGGAGAGAGGGAGAAGAAAAGTGATTCAAATCCTCAAGGCTGCCTTTCATTTGACAAGATACTGATCTCTGTCTCTAAGGCTTGGAAGTGTGAGGGCAGCCTCACCTCCTTCGTAGCTGTAGCCCGGGAGTAATTTGGGGAGCCACTTCTGCTAAGGGGGTTTAAGGATTTCCTAGAGTTAGTGGAGTTTATCAAGGGCAGGTAAACCAACCGCTGTATGAGCACAGTGGTTGGTGGGCAGGGAGATGACTATAGGCTCACACGGGAAGGAGGATAAAGCTGCGTGCCTTTTTAGGGCTGGATGTGAAACCGTTCCTCTCTGCAGGGGACTGGCCCCTGAAGCACACAGCTTCTGTCATTGCACGGCTGTCATCTGCCATTAGCAGGTTCTTGACAGGGACATGTGGAGTTCCCCAGTGATTCTCCAAGGCAATCGAAGCTGGGCAGTGATGCAGGTGTGTGTGTGTGTGTGTGTGTGTGTGTGCGCGTGTGCACGCGGGCGCACGCACATGTGAGTGTATGTCGGTGGGGAGGGGGGTTGAGAAGAGAGAGAGAAAGAATGTATTTGTGCTGGGAAGAGAAAACAAAGAAAAAAGGAGAGGTTAAAAACCAGATTCTGAACACGCAGATATTGATACATTATAGAAGGAAGAAAGTAGGATTTGAGCCAGATCTTCCATTTTGATATCAAAGAATTTGAGGAAATCATCTTATGCTTTTGGTCTTCCTTTTCCTTCTCCACCAACTGAGAATAGAAACAGTCTATGATTTCTAGAATCTTTAGTATGTGCTGGGCACCAGACTATAGCACAAGTCAGTATTACCTTGCTTAATCTTCACAATAACCCAGTAAGATAGGAAATAGCCTTACCTTTTTTTTTTTTTTTTTTTTTTTTGGAGACAAGGAAACTGAGGTATGAGAATCTGAGGTGAATTTCCTCCACAGCCCCAGATGAGGGTGATGGAGTCTAGTTTTCACCCAGGCTGTTCAACTCTAGGGACCTCATTCATTAGCATTGTGTCTCCTCAAATGAGGATGCATACTTCACGCTATATCCGGGTGGGGAAGCATGTTGAACGTGGAGTGCTGCACCAATGGTAGCTATTGTTATTTAAGGAATTCAACATTAACTTATTTGTTCATGGAGTATTTGCTGAGAATCTGGTTCTATTCAATAAAGTGTCATTAGGTATAACATATGGGGAAGAGGAGTGAAAAAGGAGATATTGGCTCTTCCCTCAAGTAACTCACATTTTATCAAGTGTTGGGATGAAAAATAATGCGTTAGTATAGCAGGTTCATAATCCCAGGAATCAAGGACATCTCACATGCTCATCAAAGAAGACTGAAAACAACAGCTTACCTAACCCCTGTTCTAGCTGATGGTAAGTTCGAGTTTCAGTATTTCAAAAGTTGCACTTAATTGCAACTATGAGACCTCCTTTTATCTCTCATCCTATCACTCTCCAGGAAATTTCAAGGGAAATACTGAAAATGAGTAAATTTTAATTCTGAAGCAGGCATACTCCCAACGTTGTAGTTTAACAGACATAGTTGAGTTACTAGATCATAATAAATGATAGTTTGCCTGGTATTCATCAACTGGAAATGGTATCACTAGTAGGTGATTCAATGTTACAATGGTAATTGATGATCACAAAGACTACCTTGAGTCAGTGCTTTGTGGATCACTTACCAGAATAAAAAAAAGGGGGAAGGGGAAGGAGTTTCCTTTAGTATATTTTTTGTATTATATTTTATCAAAATACAACTCTTTGAATATTAGCCACCAGTAATAATATATGTGATGATACCATTGATCAGAGCATTTCAATTGTCCATTTTGCCAAAACAAGTAGTTCTGTAAAGACATTTCAGTATCTTATTTTCCCCTAAAACAGTTCAAACTAATTTTACATAATTGTGTGTCTGCTTATGAATAATGGTAAGGGGTGACTCCTTGTATTAGTTTCCCATTACTGCTATAAATTTAGTGGCTTAAAACATAAAGCCATTTATGGTTCTGAAGGTAGAAAATCCAAAATGGGTCTCATGAGGCTTAAAATTGAACTGTCAACAGAGTTACACTCATTCTGGAGGCATTAGGTGAGACACTGTTTGCTTGCCTTTTTCCAGCTTCTAGAAACTGCCTGCAGTCTCTGGACTGTGGTTCCTCCTCTATCTTCCTGCCAGCAGTGTGACCTCTCCAAATCTTTCTGGGATTATAACCCTTGTTTTTGTGATCATATCTTCTTCCTCACCCTGATCTTCTTTCCTTCCACCCATCAGGACCTTTGTGATTATAATGGGCTCACCCAGGTAATCCAGAATATTCTCCTCACCTCCAAAATCTCAATTTAATCACACCTGCAAAGTCCTTTTTGCCATGTAGGTTAATATAGTCACAGGGTCTGGAGATCAGAATGTGAACATCTCATGGGAACATTATTCTATCGACCACACACCCTTAACAAGAACTCACTCACCAGAATGTTCTCCTCCTCTGACTTTGCTTATTGGCTTCCAATTTCTGGAAGCAACAGTCTCTTTTCATATATGAGGGGTAGGGTGATCCTGAAATGAAAACTACTGAAGTTCATGAGATTGAAGGAAGTAATTTCACACAGAACCTCTACTAATATTGAGCCAAGGGGTCCAAGCTCAAGAGAAGGGCTGTACCACATATGCCTAGGCACCAGTGATGGAAGTTACTTAAATTTCTGTTTCTTAAAGCCTTGACTTAGGGTATTAGAACAACTTGAAGTTAGAGCATAAGACGAAGAAAGAAGATGATGGAGAATATTTTCCTGGTGCCAGACAGTGGAGAACACAAAAGGAGATTAGGAAGGAGAAATGAGGTGGCAGAAAGCCAGGCTGAAAGAAACTTTGGCTGCCATCTGACAGGCCTTTTGAATGTGTAGGTTTGGCTGCTTGCCCAGCTATACCATGCACCCTATTTCCCTCTGTGCTTTGCTACAAAAACAGGAAAGCCTCCCTTAGAAAAAACATCCCAGTGCACCCAGAGGACAACGGAAAGTATGACTAAGGTTAGGTAAGGGACACTAGCCAAGGGCTACAGGAGGTTACCCCTGTGTGGACAAGATGTTCAGGTAGGAAGAAAGTTCATGCAGGTCAACCCAGATGGGGCTTCTGTTTCTCAGCTATAGACAAATGTCCTCTTGACTAACCTTTTACCCTAAATTCACACTGACTGCTTGCTTCTAAATTATGTTTTTTTTTTTTTGTTTTTTGTTTTTTGTTTTTTTTTTTTACCTCGAATTTGGGTGTTTCGTAATCCCTGCTATTTGCAAAACCATTAGGGTTTAAATAGGACACCTGACAGATCTATTATAAGCAATGTTCGAAGGAACAAGATCCATCATTTCACTGTGTTCAAGCCCAGTTAAGATACGCAAAAATTCCTCTACAGCTAAAACACTGAAGGAAAGATGACAATGTGTCACTGTTGGCTGACTTGTTTTTTTGTGGGGAGGGGTCCTTTGTACTGCAGGGTCACTTGCAGATTGGTGCCTTTGCACAGAGACCACACTTTTCCCATTAGAAATTTCAATGAAACAACAATAACAGTGACTATTTTTATTAAGAGCTTAACAGGTCAGGTACTGTGGGAAGTGCTTCATGAACACCATCTCTTTAATTCCCACAACAAGAATGAGAAAGTTCTATTTCCCTTCCCCCTCATCTGTGGGTCATTATATGTCTGAAGGAGGACATTTTGCCATGGTCACACAGTTAGCAAATCCTATCTAAAACTCCAAACCAGGTTGGCCTACTTCTTAATTTTATCCTCTTAGCAACAACGTGTACTTCTTTTATGTTTTTCTATAAAGATCTTGGTCTTTATAGGCAAACTCAGAGAACTGTGCAGTATATAAAATCTGTTCTCCTCAGTTCACTTGATAATAAAGGCAAGATCTAATTACAGTTAATTTGAATATGGCAGTACCTGGAGCTTCCCACACTTCGCCTTTCAAAAGTCATTTGGGTTTGTTCCACTCGAATATCATTATTCTCTAAGTTTTTTTTTTTTCTTTGCAGAGCAGATTGTAGTAGGTTGAATGGTGGGCCCCGACAAAATTTGTCCAAATCCTAACCTCCGAGAGCCAATGAGAGTGAGTATATTTGGAAAAAAGAATCTTTGCGGAGGTATTTAATTTAAGGATCTTGAAATGAGATCATCCTGGATTTAGGGTGAAACTTAAATCCAATGACCGGTGCCCTTATAAGAGAATGGAAAGGGAGAGCTGAGACACATGGACACAAAGACATTCAGGAAAAGACTATGTGAGGGCATAGACTGAGATTGGGGGTAAGGTGCTACAAGTCAAGAAAGACCAGAAGCCATTAGAAGCTGGAAGAGGCAAGGAAAGACCTTCTCCTTGAGACTTCAGAGGGGGTGTTGCCCTGCTGACACCCTGACTACACTTCTGGCCTCCAGAACAATGTTAGAGATACACTGCTTTGTTTTAAGCCATTATGCTGGTAATAATTTGCTGTGGCAGCTCTAGAAAACTAATACACAGATGTATTTGATGGTGCAGATATCAGAATAAAATAGAATAGAATAGTTTGATGAACATTTCTAAGGAAAACTGCGTGATTTGTGACTACAACTAGGTCTTACGAATGCAGATTTATACCTTAGTTTCTTACTGATGCAAAGTGAGAAATCCCAAGGTATTGGAATATTTATTTTTAAAAACCTAAAAGGTACAATATCAATGTCACACAAGTAATATAAGCAAATATATGTATATAAATGTATAACTGTGTGAATAAATGTGTAAGTAATCTTTATATCACTTGTTGCATGTTTCATCATGTTCATTGGTTTCCTATGAAAGGCTAACAGGAGGATAAATTCTTACAAATAACCTATTAATATCTGGTAGATTTTGCTTTGTCCCTCATCAAAGCCAAGAATGCCCCTTGGCAATGTCTCAGTTCTTAACTTGTAAATGATTGCCTCTGGGTTTGGGTTGGGAATGGGTTCTGAAGATTCATGGAATTATTCACGGATGATTGACCAGTAGATCTGATAAAAACTGGCAATTACAAATGCAGAATGTAAACATGACTGGTTGGTAGGCTTTCCACCATTGACAATGGTAGTTCAAACTTACAAGGCGGCAGAAGTAGCAGTAATAATAGTAACAATAACAGTAAAACAAACAAACATGTGGTGAGAAAAGACCTGAATAATCATTTTTATTATACAAATCTCATGAAACTCAGTCATAGGAGCTCTATAGAAAGATAAGGAACAAGCTCTTTAGCTTGGGGTTTTGGTAGCTAATGAGAATCCGTTTGAACTCAGAAAGGTACCACCTTAAGCAGCTGAGATCACAAATGGATTTCTGGATCTGCTAAAACAACTCTTTGCCCATCTCTGTAAGAAGATTCTATTAGAATCAGGTCAGAAGCAAGATGTGGTGGTCACAGACCGCCATGGTAAAGCAGCCCTTCACGCCTCCTGTAGTTACCCAAGTACCCACCCCAGATAGCCTGGTTAAATAAGATTATGGGTTACTGCTGCTACCAAACATTTAAAGAAGAACTAATTCCTATTCTCCTGAAACTGTTCCAAAAAATAAAAATGGAAGGAAAACTTCCAAACTCATTTTATGAGGCCAGCATCACCTTGATCCCAAAACCAGACAAGGATCCCATCAAAAAAGAGAGCTATAGACCAATATCCTTGATGAACACAGATGCGAAAATACTCAACAAAATACTAGCCAATAGGATTCAACAGTACATTAAAAGGATTATTCACCATGACCAAGTGGGATTTATTCCAGGGCTACAAGGTTGGTTCAACATCTGCAAATCAGTCAATGTGATACAACACATCAATAAAAGAAAGAACAAGAACCATATGATACTCTCAATAGATGCTGAAAAAGCATTTGACAAAGTACAGCATCCATTCCTGATCAAAACTCTTCAAAGTGTAGGGATAGAGGGCACATACCTCAATATCATCAAAGCCATCTATGAAAAACCCACCGCAAATATCATTCTCAATGGAGAAAAACTGAAAGCTTTTCCACTAAGGTCAGGAACACGCCAGGGATGTCCATTATCACCACTGCTATTCAACATAGTACTAGAGGTCCTAGCCTCAGCAATCAGACAACAAAAGGAAATTAAAGGCATCCAAATCGGCAAAGAAGAAGTCAAATTATCACTCTTCGCAGATGATATGATACTATATGTGGAAAACCCAAAAGACTCCACTCCAAAACTGCTAGAACTTATACAGGAATTCAGTAAAGTGTCAGGATATAAAATCAATGCACAGACACTTTCTTGGCAGAACCACACCATGGAGAAGAAACAGACCTGAGTAAGGAATCCCATACATTCTTTTTTTTTTTTTAATTATTTTTATTAACATATAATGTATTATTTGCCCCAGGGGTACAGGTCTATGAATTGTCAGGCTTATACATTTCACAGCACTCACTATAACACATACCCTCCCCAGTATCCATAACCCAACCACCCTCTCCCTACCCTACCCCCCCCCCCCAGCAACCTTCAGTTTGTTTTGTGAGATTAAGAGTCTCTTATGGTTTGTCTCCCTCCTGATCCCATACATTCGTAAAGGTTTAGCACATTAGCCTCAGCACAGCCCCTGATCCACTCTGACACCCAGTTGTTGAGTCCGCCTCCTTAGCACAGCCCCTGATCCACTCTGACATCCAGTCGTTGAGTTGTTGGGGACCTTAGAGTGTGCTTACATGTTCTGGGGGAATCACTTCTTCCAGCGACCTAACTGCCATTGGTAGAGAGTTAAAGCTGCTCACACCATTAAAAAAAATTTTTTCTTGTCAGCCTAGCCTGGGGGTATTATAGGGATAACTGAATGGGGCGTGCTTTGGTCTCCTAGTGGTTCTCTGGCATTATGAAGAAGACGCCTTTCTTCTATTGACAGAACATTTAGATCAGGGAGGGGAGCAAGTGATAGAGTGGTAATGCCATTCCCACTTGGTCTCTGGATGATGGCTGCATATTCTGAGTTAAGAGAGGATTTAACTCTGGGATCTTTCCAGTCTTAAAGAAATGTGACAACAGAGCCATGGCAAGTCTCAGGTGCTCAGAAGCTCAGAGAAAGACAGGTAAGCCAGGAGTCCAGGTGGTCAGCCTTATGAGATCAGATACTAAATGGTCTGGACTGACTAGTGTTTCCCTCAAATTCTTATTTGAAGCCCTAACTTCCAATGTGATGATATTTAGAAATAGGCCCTTTGGGAAGTAATTAGGTTTTGATGAGGTCATCAGGGTGGGACCTCATGGTGGGACTAGGGCCTTTATAATAATAGATACCAAAGAGTCTGCTTACTCTCCCTCTCTGTGGGAAAAAGTCTGGTAAGCACATAGGGAGATGCTGGCCTCCTACTAGTTAGGAAGAGAGCTCCCACCAGAAACTGACCATGTTGCCACCTAGTCATGGACTTCTAACATCCAGAATTGTGAGAAACTAGATCTCTGTTGTTTAAGCACTCCTGGTTTATATTTTATTATGGCAGCCTAAGATGACTAATACACTATAGTGACAGTTCAAAAAAAAATAAGTGGGCTTATTAAACTATTTTAAGTAAGTGGGCTTATAGGAGTCATTATAGGTATGGCAAGCATTGTCATCAAAATTAATTACTTGCTGGAAAATAAAAGATATCCTTCTTTTTTCTCTTTAAGGAATGAGATGAATTCACCTATCTTCTCCCAGATGGCTACAAAGCATGCTATCAGAGTTACCCCCAAAACTGTCCATCTCTGTATCCATACCAAGTGACCCTAAGCTATGGGCAACCAGGTCCTTAGTTATATGTTATATTTGGAATGACTTTTATTCTAAGGTGAAATTCTGGAATTTATAACTTGTTGCAATTCGAAGCAATTTTCCCAGGGCTGGCTCACTCACTCTATCTATCCATCCATCCATCTGTATACCTATCCATCCATCTATATATCTATATGTCTATCTTCTATCTGCCTATCTATCTACCTGATCTATCAGGTGGGAGGAATTTTTAAAAATGCAAACTATCTCTTGGATTGCTTTATGAAGACTAACTTTCAGTAACTATTTTCCTGTCTGCTTTTCAAATCCCTCATTTCCTGATCTGGATCTGTCTTTCCACAGTCAAAACAGCACAGAGCCTCAGTGACCAGGCCCCCCAAAAATTAAAAAAAAAAAAGGACTGATGTCATTCAAAGATTGACATTTCCATTTTTATTACTAGAATACCTTGAAGAATTAGATCTGATTTGCATTGATATTTGCCAACTGAATTATTAAAGTTTTTTTTTTCTTTTTCTCTTCCCTTCATCAGATTTTAACACTTTAATCAACTGCAGACTAAGTCACAATTTAACACTCACGATTTCACAGAGCGTTCTGGGCTTTTGAATTGTCAAACAACTTGAGAAAAACACCTGATTTGATCCATAAAATAAAGGTAGGTGAATGAAGGCATAGGAAGGAAATGGCCAGGTGCTTTTTATAAAGGAGTCTGCTTCTCACTAATGTTTCTTACGTGACATGGGGTCATTTTACGGGCATATCTTCTGTAGGCAGAGCCATATTATTTGAGTTACCAAATGAGGTTTCTTTGTTTTCTCAGAATTAATTGCAACCTCAGTGTATGGGGAGACTTGAAAATGAATATTCTTAGGGAAGGATGAGGGCTTCAGAAATGCATGCACATTTGAAAGGATCAAACATCATTAGACTGTAGATGGAGAAAGACAAAGTGGGGATTTCTGTGCAGTTGTTACTTCTAAATCTCTTCATCTGAAGTGATAAAAATTCCAACCACAGAGATGGGATAGTGCTTTTATATATCAAATAGTTTTAAACGTACACACCACATATCCCACACCCACACCCACCAGGTCATCAAAACATTTTCTATTGATTTATTATTACACAGAAAGAATCTCAAGTGTTCCTATACTCATGCTTGGTAAAAGCAGCACACCATTCTGCCTATTTCAAAAAGAAGTATTTTTAGCGTAGGGGGGTCTCCAAATTTATTGTGCATCAGAATCACCTGGAGGGCTTGTTACACTACAGATCATGGGGCTTAGAGTTTCTGATTCTTGTAGATCTGGCATTGGGGTTGGATAATTTACAGTTCTAACAAGTTTTTAAGTGATGCTGATGCTGCTGGTTTAGGGAACACACTCCAAGAATCACTGCTTTATACTCTTTAGAGACTTTGGTTTTACTCCTTATTTTGGTCAAATGGAGGACTTTATTGTCTGGCAGTCCTTTCCACTATTCAAATGGTAACAAAAAAGACTACTCTAATTAAAGTCCGTCTTTTCCCTTACAGAATCTAAGATAATAGTAATAACAACACTTAAATAATGCCTTATTATTCATAAATCATTTTCATATACATTGTATCATGGAAGACAACACAGGAACCCTGGTAGTGAGCAGACATTATATTCATATTTTCTGGATAAAAAGCAGAGAGCTTAGAGGACTTACCCACAAATCCCCCAAAAAGGTCAACTGTTGAGAGCAGAGACTTGAACTTGGGTTTTCTCCCTCTGTGTTCTTTCTACCAACTTATTCTTTCTATTAATTGCTTACAGTTGTGGAGTGTCTTATACTTTTCAAACTATTTACATATTCATGATCTCGTTTGATGCTTCAGAGCAAGAGTATGAGGTGGGTAGGGCACATAATATTGTCTACATTTTGCAGATAAAGCCATTATGAAAGATTATGAGAAAAGTGGTTCCTGTCATTCAGGCAGTATTTCTTCATATGCTAGGCTAAATTTTCCTGCAATATTTAGCAGCATCTGATAGAGTAGGGAAATCATGGGATGCTCTCCTTTCCAAGTGATAAATATTCAATGGTTCTGTATTGTAACCCTATTCTCGCCCCTATACCATTTTTTTTTTCCTGGTTTCTTAGTAGAAATACATTTGGAGGGAAGGGAGAAAGGGGTAAAGTTCAGGGTTACTAGTTAGTAGGAAAGTGGGGAAAGCACTTTCATTTCTACACTTTAAGTTCTTAGGAAAGCAGCTTCTTCTGCATACATAGAAAGACACTTCAACCCTAGTCCAGGGCTTCTCAAAGTTGAATGTGCATACAATTCACCAGGGGATCTTGATAGAATGAATGTAGATTCTGATTCAGTGGGTCTGAAATGGGGTCCAATAGTCTGCATTTCTATGAAGCTCTAAGCTGATGTCGATTCTGTTGCTCATCGTCTGAGCTTGACAGGCAAGGATCGATCCCATTTCTCAAAACTACAGTGATTTTTATTATTCTCTGAATCAGCTCTGAGTTTCTGGGGTGGAACAGAGAAATTACTATATAAAACACTGTAATATTATTTGGTGAATACTGTGTACGTCGTGGGACTTACCTAAGTGTTTCTCTGTCTAGGCTAGTTTTATATCCTGCTGTCTTCCAACCTATTCTGATCTCAGGATCCAAGATGATGCTTAAAATGTGGTCCACGCACTTGCGGCACCCATATTACCACCAGTTGTTTGTTAGAAAGGCAGAATTTCAGGCCCCATCCCCAGCCCAGTGAATCAGAATCTGCATTTTAACAGGATCCTCCAGATGGCTTTCCAGCACAATAAAGTTGAAGAAACACTCCTTTAGATCTTGCCCTCCTGTGCTTAGACAGTCATCATTCTGCTAGTCTGGCTGCTCACCGGACTCACTGGGAGGCTTTACTCCCACCAAATCCTGGAATTTCACTGGAAGAGACATTTTATGTGTGGGCTGAGCCAGGGAATCTGTATGTTTAAAAACTTTCTTTCTCCAGTTAATTCTGATGGTCAGTCAGATTTGGAAATCCTGTTGATTTTCTAATAGTGGAGATTTATGCCACAGGTGGCTGCTCCTGTAATAGTTTAGAACAGTGAATCATAGGGGGTTTTATAAAACTTACAGCCCTGCTGTGGAGGATCCTTTTTCAGGTTGACTCGACCTATTCTCTACTATTCCATACTGTGAAAAACAGGGTAGACCTGATCTTCTGTCACCAAACTCCCAGCCCCCATTATAGCACTAGTTATCTATATTTATATCTGTATCTATAATATATAATAAGGACTAGTTCATTATGTATATATAATGTATATATGTATACATGTACATATATACATATAATATATATAATATATATAGGTATAACATATACATACATTCTGTTCTTAAAGTCTAAACTGTGTGCAGTGTCTAACACAGAGTCTGACTTTTGTCTGGAATAAATAATTCGCTAATCCATTCAATAAGTATTTATTGAGTATTTACTGTGCCAGGCACTATAATGAGAACTAAGGATATGCAGGGGTCTGATTTCATGAGGAAAATAGTAAGAAAGTAAACAAATGTTTAAGACAATTGCTCTGTGATAACTGTTTAGAAGGAGAAGAACAATTGCTAATAATAATTAGGTGATATAAAGACTATCTGAAGATCTGATATAAAAATGTGAAGATTTCAGAGCATTCTATGGAGCCTAGTGAATAAAAAGATTTAGAACCAGATCCGAACATCAAGGCAACATGAGGAGAAAAGATGTGAATAGGACTTAGACAGAGAACTTTCTTGAAATTTCTAAAACCTTCTCACTAAGAAATTAATAAAACTATTAGATAGCTTTAGTTCTATAATTCTGTTGTATTCTTTGAAGTTCGTTTTCCATTCATTCATGCTTTAATCACTTATTAAGTGTATTTAGTTTACACTTCATGCTGTGAGTTCTCAATAATACTATTTTTAAAAAGCCCTTACCTAAATAACTCAATTAATTGATTGACTAATAGGCTGAATACAATGTTCTGAGAATATCCATATGAGTAGGACATAGTTTCTGCATTTTTACAGATTTTACAATCTAGAGATTATACATAATTAAAATGTAATTTTGTTAGTTCTATTATATGGTTTCTTGGAGAAAGTGTCATTTTGAAGATCTTGTAAGAAGTTGTGCTGGCAAAATGATGATATAGATGAGATGAAAATCATGTTTTAGGACAAAAGACCAGGATGTGTGAAAGCCCAAAAGCAAGGAACAAGGCATATTCTTGAAAAAGTAGTATAATTTACTTAAAATTAAGCAGTGTTAGGGCTTTATACATAGGAGAAGAAGTTGAATGAAGGGCTTTAAGGCCATGTTAAGTAGTTTGAACTTTATCCCAAAGCATTGGAAAATAAGGAAATCAGTCAGGGTTTGACCAATTTTATACTAAGAGATAGTGTTTTTGTAGGAGGGGGAAAAACCTAGTAGCAAGGGGTTCAACTGGAGAACTAAAGTACAGGTGAGAAAATGTTGGTGTAGCTACACTCTGACAGCGGGGAAGAGGAATAGATTGATGGCCCGTGAGGATGCAGAATCAAGACAATGTGTCTAATGAATTATTGCTGGGGAAAAGAAAGCCAAAGAGGCTAGGATCACTCTCAAGTTTCTGGCTTAGACAATTTGTATCTGATCTGTTCACAATCTCTTGGAACTTGTCCTCTAACCGCTTTGCTTCTGACCACCTTGGGTAAATGCCTTGATTCAGGGACCCAGGATTGCCCCTCTTAGCAAGGATCTAAATCAGTCTTACTCTGACATCTCCTGAGGGATCATAAGATAGCCCCTAGCTGACATCCACAGTCGAGATTCCAAAGTTAACTGTGGGTGGTCCACAGAATTATACACCCTACCCTGACTTTCTCTTCTGTAAGTAAACCTTACCAAATGCAATGTGAGTCCTATTGTCTCCGCTTTCATAGCAGTTTGTTTGGCTCCAGGTAAATCCACCTGCACTTGTCTTGATGAATTTCACTCTACTAATATCTGCCCCTTTCAAAAATTCTATGATTACTTTGATCTTTTTAATACGCTTCTCTGAAAAAGCTCTATAATTTACCATTTTCTTTTTGTTTTGCTTTTATGATGCAGCCTCTCTGTTCCTGTTCAATGGATTTCTCCCAAACACTGCCGAACTTTTTGTTGTTGTTGTTGTTTTGGCATAATCATCACCTAGAAGACCAATTTTTTCAAAAAATAGTAAGCATTATAATTTACAACCTATAGATTCTACATAGTTACAGTAAATAAGGTAATCGCTGTTATACAGGCAGATTCCGAGAAACTTTCCCATAGAGGAATGAACACATTGATAAAGAATGCTAGAAAATCTTGCCCTAATAAGATGTTGTCATGCCCTTTCAAAGAAAGGAATGCTTTAAATGGGTATGTTGATGCATATATAATGTAACACAATATGAGACCTAAAATATTAAGACTCGTTTTGATGAGAGGGCATTTTTAAAAATCTCCCTGGTTGTTATGTTGGGATGGATAAAGACGACATTAGGTTATTTTCAATTAAATTATCAGTCTCCCTCCAAGTTATCACTGTATAAAGGTGATATATAGATAACTAATAATTAAAATAAATAAAAATAGTACCAATACTATCTGACACAATATGTATTAAGAACTTTACCTTAATTCTCACGATAACTTTTGACAAATTCTATTTTTATCTCTACTAAATTGTAAAATACAGACTATTTGGAATAATGGCAACAAATATTTGAAGTGGTGAGATTCTGGGACATGTGAACTCTGTAATTCATGTGCAAAGTTTATAATTAAGCCATATTGTCCCTTCTTGACCTAAGCTTCCAAAATGTCCTAGAGCACCCAAGTCCAAGCTAGTCCCCCCAAGGACACATCTAGGTGGTTTATTTCTCCTCGGGATGAGTACTCTGGCCATCTGATGACAAATGTGGATAGGGTAAGAGTGGGGTGCTGAGGTGGCAGGAAAGCATTTGTCCAACATTATGTGAATGGCCAGCACATCTGGTTGTGGAGCCCTTTCCATGGCTCAAAGGTTGCTGGTGTCACTTATTGGGAGTCTATCCAGGATTTTAAGGTTTGGAGACTGATGATCATGTGGTTAAATTTTATCGTGTTCATTTTCTAAATTACCCAATTGTTTTAATAATAAGGCTACTGGAAGGGAATTTGTATTTACTTGATTAAGCTATTATGAAATGACCTGTATGGGAAAAGAATATGTTTCTGATCTAAATTTAAGATATTCACACACATAAAGAACTGCCTATATGCCTGCCACACTGGGAACATGTACATATCCCGGTATGTATTATGGTATATACACTAGTATATGCTATTTTGTATATTTAAAACCAGTCCACAAGTAAGGCACTGAAAAGACAATATAGCAAGATTTCTCTTTATTTTTCCACTCTTTGAAAGGGAAAACAGGAATATGTTAAAAAGTAAAAAGAGGGGTGCCTGGGTGGCTCAGTGGATTAAGCCTCTGCCTTTGGCTCAGGTCATGATCTCAGAGTCCTGGGATCGAGCCCCTCATCAGGCTCTCTGCTCAGCAGGGAGCCTGCTTCCTCCTCTCTCTCTGCCTGCCTCTCTGCCTACTTGTGATCTCTGTCTGTCAAATAAATAAATAAAATCTTAAAAAAAAAAGGGTAAAAAGAAATAATAATATGTTTAAAGAATCAAGTATATATATATATATATATATATATATATATATATATATATATATATAAAATGAACATCATGGTTTCACACAAAGATGCTTGCCTGTATTCTTAAATGTATCATTATATACACTCTCTTCTCTGCCTAGGATAATTTTCACTTTCTTCTTTTTTTCGCCTGGTCATATTCATCCTTAAGGTCTCAGCATATGCTCCCCTCAGGGGAGCTTTGCTGGCCTTGCAGATTTTGCTATATGGCCCTATTTTATGGTCTTATTGAATGCTATAATTTTTCTTTATGCTGTATAAATCCAATTAAGTGGTTATTCATGTGATTATTAGTTCAGTGCTCTGCTTTCTTCTTTAACTATAAACTCCATTCATGCAGGGACCATGTCTATCTTTCTTTTCATTTTGTTCTTTAACAAAGGGTGCTTTTATGAATTTTTTTTTTTTTTTGGCCAAAAGAACAAACTGTAAGATAGAGATAAAGATTAATCTGAATATTATTCTGTATTGGTGAATAACATATTTTAAAATAATATACAAGTAAGATATTGAAAAGAAAACAGAGCAAGATTTTTTATTTATTTTTCTGATTTTTGTAAAGGGAAAATGGAATTTTTCTCAGATGCAAGAAACAAATGAAAGCAATCAACATAAAAGGTTGAATCATTGTTCTCACTTAAATTATTACTATATGGTCAAGAGCCTTTACCTGTGAAGTCACCAGTTTGATTCTTCCACATCTATATATGACAAAGATTAACTCAAAGAACCTTTTGGAATGTCCATACAAGAAAACCCCAGAGAAAGAATATCCTCAAGCTTGAACTGCAGATCATATGTTCTCTCTGTGAAATACGAAGTCATACTAATTCTAACATGCTAACGAAAAAGAGCTGATATTAGTTACTTGCAACACATACCTCTGGAAGACAACTTAAAGAAATGAGTTTCATTTAACATTATATATTTTTCCCGAACTGATGAGGATAGAGTCTAGGCTATATATATTAATGATTGGTTAGTCTATAATATTAGAAGAAAGACAGATAGGGCTAGAGCATTCATGAAATTCAAGAGTATCATCAGGCAAGGATTCAAATTTGGAAAAGAACTGAAAGGGAAACTCCCACCAAATGATTAAAACCCAACATCCAATGAGAAATGGGATTCCAGACACCCTGCAGTCCTCTTAACTCCTTCCAGAGCAATGTTTTCCCACCTACCCTATTAAAACACAAAATATTTCTCAAGCGATATTTTTTATATTCCATATTGATGTCAAATCTAGCCTCTTCTCTGGACAAGAGAATTTTACAGTACCTCCTAAGTTGTTCTCAGCCTACAGGGCTAAGTCCTCACTGTGCCCGAGTTTTTCAGGTATAGAAAGCTACTGACAATGCAAAAAACCTTTGTAGAAATGAAATGCATAGAAACTCCTTCTGTAACCCTGGGCAATCCTGATACCACTTGTGAGACACACTAGAGAAAGGGACTTCCTCTGGAATGTGAAAAGAAAGATGGAGAAACAAAGTTAAATGAAGATGGGAGCAGCATTGCTCACAGAAGGGAGATCAAACACTCCATAGAAAATACATGTTACGGTGCAATTGCCCTCTGGGAGTTACAGGATTATGAAAGTCTAACTTAATTAAGGGAGAAAATAGGTCACATTTAACAACGACATACGTGACATATCATTTTGATTATGCAGAATAACTGGAGAGAAGAGAAAAATTAAGAAATCAGAAATATAAGAAAAGAAACCATGGAATTCATCAACCTCATTTCCTCCTTCTAAATCAGATGTATGGACATACGAAAGATTTACCGTTCTTAAAACATCCCTCCTTAAAAACTCTTGGAGTATATTTGAAAAATAAATCTCAATTGTTGAAATAAAGAGAAACAACCAAATTAAAAAAAAAAAAAAACTAAATCAAGAGATAATAAATATTCTTCTTCTCATAAAAATACACCTTGCACCCTCTTTCTTTTCTCCCCCTTGTGTTATCAAATGACAGGTAATCAGGTATGTGTGAACCCTGCATAGAATCTTCCCCCTTTCATGGCTCAATGCCCCTGTGGGGTCGAGCTAATTACAGGTACATTTCCTCGGCAAGGCAGTCACACTCTATACTGTTGAAGGTACAATTAATAATTGAACAAAGCTCGCTGGATATTTTTGCTCACATGGCCATGGTTTGCAGGCAGTTCTGCTGTCACACAGGGAGCAGAGTCTCTTCCTTGAGTGCCTCCAAGAAAGGTTTCATGTTATAGACTGAAAAGGATCATTGCCTGTTTCCAAATTTGGAAAAGAAGGGAAAAAACCCACGTAAAACCAAAAAAAAAAAAAAAAAAAAAAAAACACACCCTCAAAACCCCCACGATAAACCTAGTTTCCCTTATAGAACAGTAAAGGCAAATTTTCTCTCCTGTTACCAGGAATGTGATTATGATCAGGTGGTTATTTAGGTCAGATGTGAAAGAGATGAAAGAGTGGGCCTGGAAATTAATAACATTTGGAGGGGAAATTGGAGTTTGCCCTTGAGTTTGTGAATGCAGCATGGAGCTAGTTTTGCATGTGACAGAATAGAATTTGACCTACACTGAGGGCCTAGATAAAGGAATATAGAAGAATAAAGTTCTTCCCCTTGAGGTCTATTTAGGAACTTAAGGGACACTATCCTCAGAGCCTCATGGGGTCATAGGTGAGTGCAGAAAATCCTTGCCTGTGCCCCAAGCCATAGTCTTGAGCAACGGTCTGCAAACTTTTTTAAGGGGTTGGATACAAAATATTTTAGGCCTTGTGAGCCAAAACATCTTTGTTGTAACTACTAAACTCTCCTGTTTTAGAACAAAAGCACCCATAGACAACACGAAAATAAATAAGTATATTTATGTTTCAATAAAACTTTATTTATGGACCCTCAAATATGAATGTTAAATTTTTTGCATGTCAAAAAATGAAATTCTTCTTTTGATATTTTCCAACCATACAGTCATTTAGAAATCACTTTTAGCCTATATGCAGTACAAAAGTGGGACAAGCAGGATTTGGCCCACACACTGTAGTTTGCAGAACCCTGGCCTTACTATTGGAAATCCCTCTGAGTACACTGATTTTTCAAGTTGATTTTGAAGTGTCCAGCATTCTCTGAATGTATGTAAATGTTACCTTTATTCTGGAAGATATGGTCTATTGCTGTTTTTTAAACACCATGGATACCAGGTTAGTCAGGATTCAAATCAGATATTCACTATTATTAAAGAGTTTACTAGAGTTAACTGTGAAGATGTACTCTTCCAGAGCCCAGCCTGGAAAACTCTTAAAAAAACTCTGATTCTATCTCATTATTTTTCTGATGATATCTCATTATTTTCTCATTATTTTTCTTTTTATCCCAAAGGATAAAAAGCATGTATCTTTGGGTTCAGGTCATGAATAACATTTCCCCCTGAAAATAAAAAAATAATAATAAAAATTCTTAAAAACTCAACTACTTAATAGTTAATAGTATTGGTGAGTATACCAAGAGAAAGTCTTTTTATTAATTTAATTCATTCCTTGTTTATAAGTTGAATATAATCTATCTTTCTCCCTTCTTTCCTTCTTCTCTCTACTACTTGCTCCACAAAAAGAAATGAGGTTATAATATATTTATATAGATGTTTAAATTAATTATAAAAGGTGAGACAATATAAAAAATAATGGTAAGAAAACAAGAGGAAAGCAAGAGCATAGTCTCTTTATGAATTTGATGCCATAAAATCCCAGGTTTTGTTTAAAATCTGTTTATTAACGTGTGCTTTATAAATGATTTCCTATATTCTTTTATAAATGGGCAATAAATTTGGCTCTAAGGTTAGTAATAGTCAATTCCATGGACTCATAATCATTTGTAAAAATTCACTGAGTTTATGCATAAAAAAACAAACCACTGAGTAAAAAAAGGCACTAGAAATACTGAAAACGAAGGGGAATTTCCTCAAAGGGCATTTTCAAAAGGAAACTGGAATAAAAGTAATAATCTCTCAAAACAACATTATAGTAAATGCAATGATTTTAAAAGATATTTTTATAACATCTTTAAATATGGGCCAATAGCTTTTATACCAAATAGTCATTCAGTAAAAACGATCCTACACTGGAAAGGAATAGGTGGTATGGGATTGGGGGATAATATAATTCCATCCAGGCAGAATGTGTGCTGGATGTTTAATTTAACCCATGGGAAAGGTGTGTGATATCCAGAGATTCACACTTCAGACAGCCTTCCATATGCATTTTTTTCCATGTGAAGTATAAAATGGCTCTGAGAGGAAATGAATTTGAGGCTGATATTCTAAATAAGTGCCTCATTTATTGCTTTTATATACTGTCAATAAATGACAAGTTGCATGCATTAACAATTAGGATGGGTTCTGAGTGACACTCTCTTAAGAAAATAGAATGCTTTAATAAGAGTAAATGAGAGACCATTCCATAGGCTGGTACAAAATTACCTGAAAAATTAATTTGAGAGCTAACATGACCTGAAGGCCCCTATTCTCAACAACGAAATACAGATTTCAAAGATGCTTCAAGAAAACACTACCCTGGCTTTTTGAAATACCCCAGGATAGCTTCCATGTATGTCTCACTTTGCACAACAATTTTATATGGTGTTCATTCCAAATTGGCTATATGGTGTTAATCAAATCTCTAAATCCTTTTATAAGGTAATTTTAAGATAATATTAGATATAAATCAATTAAAATTTGAGGGCTATCTACCAAAATAAATTACATTTTATAAGAGTAATTGATTCATAGCCCCTCTTTCTGAGAAATCAAATAGCAGGCCCTTTTCTACAAAGACTATGTCATTTGTAAAAGCATGGTGTTGCTTATAAGAAAATGTAATCTGTAGAGCAGGAGAGTATGTAGGAAGTTGACCCTCGTAATTTGATAGAATATTTAAATGAAGTTCAAAAAGCATCAGGGCCTGAGAATTCAGTTATGGTGTCCGTGCTGGGAAGGGGGAGGGGAGGATGCAGAAGACCTTTCTGGAAAAAGTTTTTCTGACTTTTACTGAATTTGCATCAATAGTTAAGGACCCATCATGAGCTCATGCAGCTTAGTCCATGCCTGATGCAACCCCCTCCCAGAGCCAGATGCCAAGGACAAGACATTAGAAGTCACTAACAATTTTGCATTAATCCTGAAAGTTTCTTCACAAGGTGTGACATATTAGGAAGCTATAGTTAAAAAGCAAAGCAAAACAAACAAACAAACAAATACAAAGAGCTAGGTAAATTTAATTCATTTAACATACTGCCCCAAGACTTGCTTAAGCACAGAACTGTCATACATTTTAGACATAATACTAGGTCATTTAATGCATTTAACTCTTCTATATTTGTTGCTTGGAGGTGATGTTCTATTGAAAATGAAGTAAGAAATGGTTGTGCATTTTATAAGATGAACCCATTGGCAAAGACCAGGGAGGACCAAAGTAAGTCTTATGTTGCAGTTGTATTAGTGTTTTAATAACCAGATACATGCTTGTCTTTCTGATCCAATGGGATCTTAGAAGCATGAGGATATCTTAAATGATATGTAGTATTTTGAAGAGTAGATGGTTGCTTACCAGTTGGCGTAAGGTGTCTCCAGGTGATCACAGGTTCAGGACGGCCATTGGCCATGCAGACCAGGGTTACATTGCTGCCCTCATTCACAGTGACATCCGAAGAGATGTTGGAGATCTTTGGTGGAACTGTAAAGACAAAAGCAAATGGAACATGTAGCCATGCCTGTAAAACCAGCTTTGCAGCATTGGTCCATGCCATTGGATATAGCAAATCTGAGCTAAATGCTTTTATGACTTAAACCATTTGAAGTTTTTTGTTAAGAAGCCAGGCTGCTTTAAGACCCCCTTAGTGATTTGGCAGAAGAAAAGCATGGGTCTTACTATAAGGAGAATCTCTCCAATAAGACCAGGTAGTGTAGGAAGTTCACAGAGGAGTATAATAAAAGTGTCTTAGCTCTTTTCTCATTAGAATAATCCTTATCTGGATATTATCCTTATCTGCACATTTAAACATATTAATAAATTTTTCTTATCACTACATGGCATTTATATTTATTTTCCTATGTATATAAAATGAATATTGTCCAATCTTTTCTCCAAATGTCAGGAAAAAAATGTTATTTAGTATGAGTTGCATAGTTGTGTTCTTAAGATATGGTAATACTTGTTTACTATTAATCTAGCCACGTAAGGCAGCCATCAGGGAATCCTAGTAGAAAGTCTCTAAATATCACCTTGCTATGTAACAGACTGGATGACACAATTTAGAGCCTAGAAACTGAATTAATAAGGCCTATGTCACAGACATTACAAAAGTAATATTACTCCTAATGCTTTAGCCACTATTATTATTTTTAAAAATATTTATTTTCTTATTTACTTGAGAAAGAGGGAGTGAGTGCATGAGCAGGAGGAGGAACAGAAAGACGGGGAGAGGGAGGAGCAGAGAGAATCACAAGCAGACTTTCCACTGAAGAGGAAGCCCCCTGTGGGGCTCAATCTTATGACCCTGAGATCATGACCTGAGCCAAAACCAAGAGTTGGTTGCTTAACCTAGTGAGCCACCCAGGTGCCCCTTACTGCCACTATTATTAACAATTTAATAATGGCTAAATTTGGACACTTACTATATGTAAGGTCCTATGTAGAGTACTTTATAAGTATTATATCAGTAACTCCTTATCACGAAGAAATGATATCCTACGAGGATTTATTTACAGGTGGGAATCCGAGGTATAGATGGAACTACGTGAGAGGCAGAAAAGAGATTCAAATCCAAGGAGACTCCAGGGCCCACACTCTTCAGCAATACTTCAGTGAAACTTCATCTTCACAATCCAGGATACCAGATGGCTGAAAATGATGGAAATTACTTTTTGGTGGTGTGAGAAATGAGTCCCTGAGGGCTAGCTGTACTGCCGCCTGACTTCCTTCATTAGTGTTCAGGGTGGCAACATTAGATCTCATATTGGTAGGCTTAAGTGGAAAGTGAATTACTCACAGATTTCATCACAGAGGTTATGCACTGATTACAAATAGCAGAGTTTATGGTTTGACTGTGATTTTCCTCTTTTTTTTTTTTTTTGGTTTTAGATCTTAGTTGCTTAAGCTATTCCTGAGCAAGTATGTATCGGGGGAGAGAGGTGAACAAGACAGCATAAAGGAGTTCAATAATAAAAGACTTATTTTTTTTTCTCATTCTTTCTGCCCTGTAGTGATGAGTAACATGGGAACATTTTTTTGCCTGTAGAGACAGCTGTCTGACAACCATGTGATCCCTGAAGATCTCTGTTAGGTGACACGGATGGTACTTGGGCAACTGACCAGGTCTGAGTGGAGGAAGGAGGAAGTGAGAGAAGGACTCTTGACAGTAGCATTACTTTTACAATGACATCTTACAGACCTTGTGGGTAGAAACCAGTAATTCTAAATCAAACCCAGTGGCAGAAATGGAATGTGGTTGATTCCTGTTATTTAGTGCTATCTATCTATAAGGTTTCTAGTTCCTTTTTATCTACTGGGGTTATGGGTCTTTTTCTCATTTTCGCACACTGACTCCCAGGCTTTTACATTGAGGACCTAAAAAGTTATACCCATTTTTTAAGGAAGAAGATGAGGCACAGAGATATATAATGGCTTGTCAAGGTCAATCCCATCATGAAATATGGCTGGACTTAGAATTCAGGGCTCCTGAATGTCCAATTGTTTTGTTGTTTAATATTCATCATTTTTAATTCCTAGCTGAATAAGCCAGTTTCCAAAAAACTACAATAAATTAGAAATCTATGGCCGTGTTCAAGAATAAGATTTAGACATCTTAGGCATCTTCCTCAATAATCTAAAATCTGCAACAGGAAACTATGTAATAATTATAAGAGCTCATATTACTCAGTTTGTAGTTAATTCTGAATTGCAAGACAGGCCACAGAATACAAAGGAGAAATACAGATGTGTTTGGACTTAAAAAAATGTGCACAGGGGGAGACTTTGTATTTCTAATGTGAAAACATGCAAATTTGCAAAACAGAAAGGATCTCTGGTGTTCAAGTTCCCAGTGAATTATTATGTATGATAAAATTTACTCATAATTACCTCTTTTTATAAGAGGAATATAAATCTAAGGACTTTCCTTTTGTGTGTCATGCAAGTTGAACCACTTGTTCAGTGTTACATTCACAGGTGATGATAAAGTTAAGAATAAAATAGAATAACTGAATGCAAGCCTATGCAGTCCATATGAAACCATATTGTTTCTTTTAATTAAGGACAATATACCTAGGTCCTGGATCTCAGATACTAGATATTCAGTGTTTGTGTTCAATAGTCAGAAATTTACTCATAGAGACATTATATTTCACCCTCCTCTGGGTCAATATTTTCATTCCATTGTCTATCTTCTACATCCTTATACTTTGTACCAGTTTCTTCCTACAACATTTATATCTGATGCCATCATTTGTTCTAGAAATAAATCCTTCCCTAACTTCCATGTTATCCTCTTACTTTCAAACTCTTTGTTTCCAAATTTCTTGAAGGAATTGTTCTACGTCACATCTTCCATTCACACTTCAGCGTTTGGTGCAATCTGGATTTCTCCTTAACCCCTCAAGAAACTGCTTTCAGGAAGCTCATCAATTTGAACCATATTGTTTCTAGGTCCTGTGAGCAATTTTGTTATTATCTAATTTTCCTCTGAAGTGTTTGACTCTGTTGATTACGTCTTCCTTCTTCCATTCCTTTCTTTTCTTGGTTTCTAAGATGCCAAATTTGACTGTTTATTTTGTCTTACCCCTCTGGCCAGCCTTCCCAGTTTAACTTTTAGACTTACTTTGACCTATTCCTTAAATATCTATATTTCTGAAATGTTGATCACTGTCCTCTTCCTTCATATCATTCACCGTGAATGACCTCATCTACTCTCTAGCATTAGAAGTTAAGGTTCTATTATTGATAACTCCCAAATCAGTATTTGCAGCTCAGATTTTTTTCATGACTTTTACCACCTATTTTCCAATCAACTCTTCTACATTTTTGTCAGATTCCTCACAGATACTCAAGATTCGACATACTCAGAACAGAAATCATCATCTTCCTTCCCACAGAACACTTGTAGTCTTGTTCACTATCTCAGGGAATGGCATCATCATGCAAACAGTTGCCCAGGTAAAAGAGGAAAGTTATCTCCCTTGACTGCTCTCTCTCCTTTACTTCTCCCATGTAAAAAGGTTCCCAAATTCTGTGGTTTATACCTTTTAAATCTCTCTCAGTTTCATTCATTATTCCCAAATCCTACTCCCATCCGCCATAAGCATTTCTTTTTTTGGCCTGAATACTGCAAGTGCATTACAATGAATTTCTTTGCCTCTAGCGTTCCTTTCCTCAGGCTCACTGTCATTCATTCATTACACTACAATAAGAAGATTTTTTCCCCCTAAATTGCAAACGTGAGTATAATATTCCCTGATTAATTTCACTGCCCTCAAGAAAAAATTCAAACTTCTCAATATGAATTAATACACCACTCATGATTGGCCCCTGGTTACATTTTTAGTCATATGTCCTATCCCTTTTTATTGTATCATCTAATCAGATCAAACAACATTTGGTTCCTGGAAGATACTATGCTTGTTTACTCCCAGGTATTTAACACACAATTTTTTCTACATGGAATATTCTTTTTCCAACCCTTCATGTGGTCAGCCCTTTTCTCCCTTCAGGTTTCAGCTTGTGGGGCTGTTTTCTCACTTTTTCCAGAAAGACTATCCTGTCATTTCCCACCCTCAAACCTAACCCCACCCTGACCCCATTCCTGACTTCAGATTGGGTGAAGCATCCCTCGTGTGTTCCCACAATGAGCCCTCTATTTCTTCACCACAGCCTTGAGTGGTCATTGCTAGATTACTTACTTGTGCTTGTCACTAAATGGAAGAAGGCAGATGAGAGGGCCTTTGTTACCTTTTTTAAAAAATTAACATATAATGTATTATTTGCTTCAAGGGTGTAGGTCTGTGAATCATCAGTCTTACACAATTCACAGCACTCACCAGCAGATACCCTCCCCAATGTCCATAACCCAGGTACCCTATCCTTCCCCTTCCCCAGCAACCCTCAGTTTATTTCCTGAGATTGAGTGTCTTATGGTTTGTATCCTTGACCAATGAATCTTACAGACCATAGCACTTGGAACAGGCAGGTTGCTCACAGAATGCTTGAAAGAAGAAATCAGTGAAAATCAGCCACCACCCCTACTCCCCTGCCTCAAATCTTCTGAGTTCAAGGAAGTTGTCCCATTGAGTTTTTGTCAGAAAGGAGCAAACTTTTATTTTGAACCTGTAAAACACAGCTTTTGTCAATATTTCTTTAGCTACCCCTCTAACCATCTTGTTCACTCCCAATTTTTTTAGCTCTTAATTATTATTAAAAAAACTAACCATGGGCGGAGAGATATTTGTGTAGATTAGAAACATAGGAAGAAAGATAAACTTCGTGTTCAACTTCCTGAATTATAGACACTTTCAGAGTTTGACTTTTTTTTTTTTTCTACAAGGAGTCATTCGTACATACTTGTATGTATGTACATAATACATCCATACAGTTTTTGTATTTTTTTTTTCAGTTTAATGGTTTAATGGTTCCTAGTTTCCTACAGCAATTCACACAGTCTACATTTACACTGTCACTGGTAATATAACATGAAAGGGGCAACACAAGGTTTTTATTCTATTACCTCATAAAATCTTTATAAAGATTCTGGGAAGTAAAAAAGTATTCTCATTATTGCCATTTTACAGATGTAGACATAGGCCCAATATGGGTAGAAATCACACAGCTAAGTAATTATAAAGCTAGTATCAAAACTTAAGGTTTATAGATCCCCCAAACTTAATTCCTCCTCTAGATCATATTCACTTTTGCAATAGTGGTTCCAAATAGGGTTTTTGCTCTATTTTAATTCTCAGTAAGGATGACTATTGGAAATACTTTTAATAAGATAATCTTATTTGCATTAGTAAACATAAGTTGTTTACTTATCAAAACCACTGTAATCCTGATTTATGGTCATGGATCATCACATATTCTGGATATTTTCTTTTCTTCTGGAGTATTGCCTAGTAATTTTTATTCAGGGGATATTAGTGTGCCTTATTCTATTTTCCTAAATGTAATGCCATTTATTTGATGTTTACAACCTATTCAGTTTTAGCGATCTCTCCAATTTGTCTGGATTATTTTGTTTTTCTTACTGATTAATGAGAGCTTCTTATACCTTAGGGATTTGACCTTTTGTTGTCACATGATTTACAATTTCCCCAATTTGTTCCTAACTTCTTAATTTTATGACCATTTTTATTATGTAGAAGTTTTAAATTCTTTTTAAAGGTTTTATTTATTTATTTGACAGAGAGAGAGAGAGACAATGAGACAATGAGAGACAAGCAGGGGAAGCGGGAAAGGGAGAAGCAGGCTTCCCGCTGAGCAGGGAGCCCGATGTGGGGCTGGATCCCAGGATGCTGGCATCATGACCTGAGTCGAAGGCAGACAATTTAACCACCAAGCTACCCAGATGCCCCAAAGTTTTCAATTTTTTTTTTTAAAGATTTTTATTTATTTGACAGACAGAGATCACAAACAGGAGAGATGCAGGCAGAGAGAGAGAGGAGGAAGCAGGCTCCCCGCTGAAGCAGAGAGCCCGATGTGGGGCTAGATCCCAAGGTCCCTGAGATCATGACCTGAGCCGAAAGCAGAGGCTTTAACCCACTGAGCCACCCAGGCGCCCCAAGTTTTCAATTATTTTGTTGACTTTTTGAATAATTTCTTCCATTGCTTTTGTGCATAGAAGATACTTTCCTAACATAAAATCAGTTAAATACTTATGACTATTTCTTCTTTTTCTTTCAATGCTTTTTTTTTTTTTTTTTTAAGTTGCACTCTTTAAATCATCTGAAATTTATTTATGGCAACAAATAGTTTTTTTTCCCCCTCATGATGTTTTAGTCAATTTCCCCAGTAGGACTGCTTAAATTATATAAAATGTATACATTATTTTGGTGTTCAGAATTATGGTACATAGCTCTACCATCCTGGTCAGAGCAGTATTTCTGGGAAATACATAAATAGAAACCTTACTTCCCTTTCCAAGTAATTGTATCAAAATACTTTAAAATATGTCATTAATCTTTTGGACACCACACTATTACTATGTGTTGCTAGTCCCAAAATCAATTGCTTATTAGATGAACACTTCCTAAAAATGTTGAGTGAAAAACATAATGTAGATACCCCTTTTTGAGAACACTAGTAAAATTCATTATTCAACAGAATTCTTAAGGTTCCCACTGGGGGGTGGGGGAAACAAACCAAAATGAATATGCCACACCTAGTAGTTGTGATTTTATTTTTATTTTTATTTTTTTATTTTTTTTTTAAAGATTTTATTTATTTATTTGACAGAGAGAAATCACAAGTAGATGGAGAGGCAGGCAGAGAGAGAGAGGGAAGCGGGTTCCCTGCTGAGCAGAGAGCCCAATGTGGGACTCCATCCCAGGACCCTGAGATCATGACCTGAGCGGAAGGCAGCGGCTTAACCCACTGAGCCACCCAGGCGCCCCATAGTTGTGATTTTTAAATCTGAACTACTAACTAGGTGATATTCTTTCATTGAAACCCACATAAATTCTGCGTTAAAGAATGTACATTTTGTCCATGCAATGCAAATTCAATGACAGCTTCTAAAATAATGCTAACATCCAGGTATACGTGTATACATGGCTTCCTTCAGCTGTGCAATGAAGTAGCAGTAAGTAGGATTATGACACAGTCAATCTGCCTCTGCCATTGATGCTTTTATTGCCCCTCCTCATCCTTCTTTTAATTCCTTATTTTATTTTATTTTTTAAAAGATTTTATTTATTTATTTATTTGACAGATAGAGATCACAAGTAGGCATAGAGGCAGGCAGAGAGAGAGGAAGGGAAGCAGGCTCCCTGCTGAGCAGACAGCCCAATACAGGGCTCGATCCTAGGACCTTGGGATCATGACCTGAGCAGAAGGCAGAGGCTTTAACCCACTGAGCCACCCAGGTGCCCCTCTTTTAATTCCTTTACCCACTCTCTCCACCAGACCTGTAGAGGCTGCCCTGGCCTGTGGGAACCTAGACCTGCCTGCACATATTTTTACAGTTCTCTAGGTTCCTACGCCTTCCTTCTCTTTTATATAAGGCTAACATCTCTTATGTTTGACCAAAAATGGAAATGCAGGCAATGTCAGGGACAAAAATGGAGTGGGCATATATTATTTTACCTGCCCAAATCTATGCTATCTTCTGTCTGGAAAGACAACTCTGGTTTTCCTTTGGGGATGATGCCTCTCACCCACTGCTACTGGTTTGTTGGGTCCATCAATCAAGTGACCTATTCTCCCTTGGCCAAGGATTCGGAGAGGGACCCAAGATGGGCTACTTGGGCTTTCCCTCCCTGGAACCTGTTTTTTATAGGGAATGACTCAAGAGAGGTCAAAACTGATTCAACCAGTGGGAGTCTGTGTTAATGGCCCCAATTCTCTACTCTTTCCGGTAGCCACACCTTTTGCCATGCCCATGCCCTCCTTCAGTGGGTGGTTCATGCTTTTCCATCCCTGGACCATGTTACTTGGTTTGGCCAAGAATATAAGCATAGGGAATACAAGCAGAGTCTTGAGAAGTGTTGGCACAATTGGACCCACTTGGTCTTGTGCCTCTGCCATTTGCATGAAAAGAATATGACCAGCTGAGCCTGTTGGTCCCAAGAGAAAGAGGAAGGAAGATGGCAAATAGGATTGCCAAACATGTCAAATATGAATTTTAGATAAACAACAAATACTTTTTTAGTATAGCATGTTCCAAACATTGCATGAGACATACCTATACTAAAAAATTATTTGTTATGAAAACAATAAATTTAACTGGGCATCCTGTATTTTTAAATAAATCTGACAGATATAAGTAAATCTGACAATGCAGAGAACAGAGCCACCTGTAATGAAGCCAAGCCTGGATCTGCTGACTTGCACACTTGTGAGAAATAAAAAATAACTATTGTTTTATGCCCCTGAATTTTGGAGTGGTTTGTTCAACCACAATAGTTAGCTAATACTTTCATGAAAGGACAGCCACCTGAAAGGACTATTATTTTTCACTAGTGTCTGCAACTTGCCTCCCTAAGGATGCATGGCCTCTGTACTTTGAAGGCAGTATTTTCTGCTTTTCCTTTGGTTCTTTGAGCTATTCCATATTCTTCCAAAGAATTGCCTTCTTTTTACATCAGATTAGCCAGTCATTTTCTGTTGTTTAAACCAAAGAATCCTAATTGGTACAAATTGGGAAGTAGGCATAATAAGGGAAAAAATTGAAGAGGAACTTTTTCATTAAGGTAAATTGTCATCTATGCTTAGGTATTCTTTTGGGTTTCCACAAAACCAACTTAGCTGCATGTCTAGCATTGGTTCTTATCTGTCAGCACACATTGCTTTAAAAATAATTTTTTAAAAAAAGCTGAGAATGTTTAAATACCTTTATCTGGAGTCCTCAACTGACTGGCCAGCAGAAGGACAATAAATTAGTTCCAGAGTAAGGGAGAAAAGTGGTTAGTTGGCTCACTTCTCTAACCTCAAATAATTAGCAGCTATAGCTTGTACTCAACTCAAAATGTTATTCCTAATCACACAAATTATTAATAAATTGGTCTCATTAGTTACATTTATTCAAAGTTTGGGCAAGATGCTGGTATTGCTAGGTGTGTGGTAGTGAGGGGCCCTTAAAACCACAACACTGGAGGCGCCTGGGTGGCTCAGTGGGTTGGGCCTCTGCCTTCAGCTCAGATCATGATCTCAGAGTCCTGGGATGGAGCCCCACATCACATCGGGCTCTCTGCTCGGCGGGGAGCCTGCTTCCCCCTCTCTCTGCCTTCCTCTCTGCCTACTCGTGATCTCTGTCTTTCAAATAAATAAAATCTTTTAAAAAAAAACAAAACACAACACTGTCACTTCCTGCTTCTCACCTCTCTTTGGTGTGGCTAGACAAACTTAAACCCTAGCTTTTGCACATGTAACAGACTGGAAAATTATAGATTCATGTCTGTGTAAGAGTTGGGTTTAGAAATCTACAGGATGTTTTCAGGCAGCCCTTGGGTTAAATAAGCATGATCCAAGAATTCAAGATGAAGAACAGAAATATACAATATAACACATACTGCCATCTTATGAAACATCAAACATCCATCTAATATAGCATTTTGCTTCTGAGAACACCAATGAAGCATGCTTTGCCACATGGTGTAATAGTTTCTGGAATGGATGATAGGACTGGAGAATATAGCACAGTATACTAGTTTGAGAGCTGGGAATATTGATCCTACCTTGACACTGGCTCACCAGGCAACCACATATTCTCTGATATTTGCTTTTGAATTGTCCTCATCAAGTTACACTGTAGGTGTTTAACAAATTTTGAATGAATAGATGGACAAATTAGAGACAAATTATTTAAATCTCCCTGAGACTTAGTTTCTTCATCTAATTGAAAGTATATGCAAAGTTAATAATAATATTACAGGATTTCTATTAAAGTCAAATAAAATAATTCATGTAAACTGGAAGGGGTTCTCTAAGTATAGCTATTATTTATTACATGTTAAAACCAGCTAATAAAGCACTGTTGGCTTAACTTTTCCTAAAAAAACATAAAATAGTTCATGCATTTCTATGGCTAATGGCATTACGGTGATATTTTTGTAGACGCCATTATTGTCAGAAGGTTAGGTAATTACTATAATTCATAATTAATCGTTAATATTGGCATTAACAAAAAAATCACCCAGAGATATGTATCCAGTTCTACTAATGGACAGGGCTATGCCAATATGTTCAGCCCTTTAGTCAAAGTCTAGACATCTTATACCAATATTAAAAAGTGACACAAAGATGCAGGAATGTACAATCATACATGAAATAAGTTTTAGAAGTTTAACTGTTGGGCTCCCAAGGAAAAGTTCTTCAAACAAAATGTGATCACCATTACATAATTTGTAATGTAAGACTCAGTAAAGGGAGGTCCTTCATTTGTTGTTCTCCTAGGCAAAAGAGGTTTCTAGGTGCTTTGTGACTATAATTTCAGTCTCTGCAGCCTTAACTCTGAATAAACTCGAATAAAAAAAACCACCAATGATCATTTCTTTTCTGCTAGTATTAGTTCTCACTCTTTTTTTTTTTTTTTAAAGATTTTATTTATTTATTTGACAAAGAGAGATCACAAGTAGGCAGAGAGGCAGGCAGAGAGAGAGAGAGGAGGAAGCAGGCTCCCCGCTGAGCAGAGAGCCCGATGCGGGACTCGATCCCAGAACCCCGGGATCATGACCTGAGCCGAAGGCAGCGGCTTAACCCACTGAGCCACCCAGGCGCCCTTAGTTCTCACTCTTAAAAGAATCCATTTATAAAGCCAGAAACACCTGTCTCTGAAGTAGGTATGTGAAAAGGAGCACCCTCCAGGAACAGGATTCCTTCTAAACACCAATTTCATGGGTGGGTAGGGAAAATATGGAAACTATAGATTCTTTGAGTGTCAGATGAATCTGAAAGTAGAAGAAACTCATTATACATATCAGTTACTCAAATTTCTTTGCCAGGAGTGATTACAAATGCTGCACTTATGCATGCATTAGATGATGAACAAAGTAACTTAAGGAAACTAGAGATAATCCGCTAACAATTTAGGGGAAAAGAGAAAACGTGTATATAAAACAAAGCCAAGTGCCATATGAGCGGTAATGTGGTACAGTCAGAAAAACAGGAGCGAGGCAGCTCATGAAAATGACATATTGAAGCAACGTACAGTCAAGAAAAAGCCATCCTTTTGTAATCAGAAAGGAGCAATTTCTGAATTATACATGTAACTGGGTTAGTGCTTGAAGCCTCACTTAACATAGTCCTCTGAGCTGCAGCTGGCATTTTACTGTGCTGGCCAAAGGTGCAAGCTGGGTAAGACATCCTCTTTGACCTTTGAATCTTACATTATCACATTCTCAAGTGGCCCTATGGGTTCCTGGCACCATCTCAGATAGTCAGATTTAACATAAGAACACTCCCTACAGACTTTTTCAGACAGTAGCCAACATTACAAAGGAGGGTTAATTTGGGTCAGACTGTTCTCAATGACTCAAACACAGTAGCCATGGTACAAAGAAATGCCATGAGCTCCCTTCTACTCCACACCATGGCGGATGTGTACTTCGCGTGACATGTGTGGCATGGATATCTGCATCTGACTGAGGCCCCCCGTCTACCTACAAAGAAAGTACATTCAATTGGAATTTTTCTGTACTTACTAAACGTTCAGAATTACCCTGGCATCTAAACGTGTGGGCTGGTTTAGAAAGGGGACAGATTATTCAGGCACCAGCATTTGCATTCATGACCAGCTAAGGGCATCCGTTATTGCTGCTTCAGCAATATGTATACTCTGTGGGATGTCAAATGGCTGTTCTCATGTATGGGTCATTGCCTTGCTAAATAAGAGCAAATGGAACTATCCTGACTCAGTTCACTGAGGCTGCAGTTACTCAACAAGTCAGTAGCTTCTCCAAAGTCTCCTATTCCCAGACCTTTATTGCAGCTGTTTGGATATTGGTTTTTGCCAATCTGGGAAAACATCCAGAAGCTGATTTGATCAATAGATGGGAGGAATATATCTGCTATCTTCCCTTTACCTAGGCAAAATAGCTGTATCATTTCTGGTACTTACGGAATAGTCTTTAGATACCATCTAAAGCAGCAGATGGTTTTGCTATCTGGCAGAAGTGGGGGTACTGAGCAGAGGGAAACTCAAAAATACCAGGCTACCTAGGGTAGGTAGCAAATAGCAACTGGGTGAATTCCAAGGGCCCAGAAATGGTACCTACAGACTTTAGCAGAGAAAAGGGAAGTGCATCTTTTCTTCTTTGCACTCAACACTGAATTTTTTATTTTTTTTTTATGTTTAAGGGGGTTGTTCAGTATTATTCTTAAGAGTATATGAAAATTCAGGCTGTATTCCTGCCATCTACTAAAAACCTACTCCTTATTCCATGAAGAGCCTGTAAAGATTTAGCCCTAAAACATGACATATCCTAAAAGCTACAAAATACATTATGGGTAGCCCAAACAATTTATTTTTTCTGTGTTCCATTAGTTTTCTTAAAAAAAAAAAAAAAGAAAAAGTTACCTAGACCCCATGGTTGAATTCCTTAGTTACTAAGAGAATATTATAGACAAGTCCTTATAGTAAGAGAGGACAGAAGGGCGCCTGGGTGGCTCAGTGGGTTAAACCTTTGTCTTCAGCTCAGGTCATGATCTTAGGGTCCTGGGATTGAGCCCTGCATCAGGCTCTCTGCTCAGCGGGGAGCCTGTTTCTCCCTCTTTCTCTCTGCCTGCCTCTCTGCCTACCTGTGATCTCTCTCTCTGTCAAATAAATGAACAAATAAAAATATTAAAAAAAAAAAGAAAGAAAGAGAGAGAGAGAGGACAGAATTTTAAGGTTTTTATTTTAAAAATTTTTTAGTAATTTCTGCCCCCAATATGGGCTTCAAACTCACAACCCTGAGAGTTTCATGCTCATCCGACTGAGCCAGGTGCCCCCAACAAGGACAGAATTCTAAATCAGAGAGAAATAAACAATAAGTTAATAGAACAGAAGTTTAAAGGGTTCAGACACTAATCTTACATCTATTATGTTTAGAAATAATACAAATTTACTGAGAACGTATAACATGCATAGACACTGTGCTAGGCATAGCCAGAGGTGAGGAGAAGATAAAACAATAAAAATTATGATTTAGATCAGCCACTTTTTATGGTTTTAACAACAGTGCCAATAAAAGGTTACCACAAAAATAAAAAGAACACTTACTCTAACGTTTTTTTAAATGATTTTCTGTTCATCTTATTTCTTCATTCCATTTTGGGAATCAGATATATGTAGAAATCACTATGGTGCTTGTAAGAATCCCTTAAACTTAAACATTTCATGCCCACATTACTAGCCTAAATTCTATTTTTTTTAGTTGCTTAAGGCATATAGTGTTCTTTGTGTGTAGGGAAGGAGGTAGATTCTAATAGAAACCAACCAGGGTGAACTAAAGCATGCCTTGAATACAATGAAAATAATAAAAGTTGTTTCCTGCCTCTGCTCAAGGGCCCAGAAGAGAGAAAATCTAGACAAAGAATAGGATTGACAGGAGGTTTTTAGAATTTCTTTTTTTTACATTGTCCTTGTGCTAAGCTTACTATGAACCATTATGAATTGAATGTGGAGTACTCACATTATTTCCTTCTAAACGGAGTCACCACCGTGAATTAATTAATACATTCATGCCAATTATAATTTTTCAAAAATTATATGTAATGGTAGAAAATACAGTAATTATTGCAAATGTTAAATACAGCTAAGGAGAAACAGCATACTTTTTGTCATTCTAAGTAGGCTTAGAAAATTCCACAGAGGTAAGTAGGTATGCAGCATTTGTGGGAAGAAGGAAATATAAAAAACAAATCCTGGAGTTGATGAATATGAGTTAGATCTCCATTTTATCTTTCCTTGCCCCTGTTAGAAGGACAAAGGAACATTAAACAATAAAAAAAAAAAAAAAAGACTTAAGGAAGCAGAAAGGAGAAATAATAAAAATAATAAAGATAATTAATAATAGTAATACCTGGAGGTAGTATAACATTATATAATTTATGAAATGCTGATAGGTATCTTGCCTTATTTGATCTATACGCTATCACAGTGTGATGGCTTGGGCAAGTTTTATTACTGCCATATCTCACCTATATATTGGCTGAATAACTGAAGCTCAGTGAGCTTCATTCCTGTGGCCAAGGTCATGAAGCTAGAAAGTAAAAGTACAAAGTTCATAACCAGCTCGTCTGATTGCGTTGAGAAGATCTAGGAAGAACTTGGTATTTCAAGACTAAATATCTACTGTTAAGATGTGAGATGGTACCATGTTGATTGAATTAAAGAGCTGCAAAGATAACCAAGACACAACTAGAGATAGGAAAATCTGGGTAGGTGGGTACTTGTGTTTAGTACAGTGATGAAAACGCCACTGGTTGTATAGAGGCCCAGGAAGTTTGCTTTACTTAAATCTGTTTTCTCTACATTATTCAGTTCAATTTTTTGGTTCAATTAATGACATGGCTGAGAATTTGGCTTTCTGGATTTGAGGCATTCTTAAAAATAATGCTGATAACAGGGGGCGCCTGGGTGGCTCAGTGGGTTAAAGCCTCTGCCTTTGACTCAGGTCATGGTCTGGGGTCCTGGGATCGAGCCCCGCATCGGGCTTCTCTGCTCAGCGGGGAGCCTACTTCCCTTCCTCTCTCTCTGCCTGCCTCCCTACTTGTGATCTCTGTCTGTCAAATGAATAAGTGGAATCTTTGAAAAAAAAAAAAATAATGCTGATAACATTCTTATCTGTCATTTGAGAAGCTTTAACAATTTTACCGTGGAAACTAGAGACATCCTCATAAGCCTTACTTACTGCCTTTATCACATTTCCTCTCCCTGGGTTTGGCCAATGTAAACTGGGGTTTGTCTTTACTCTCCCTCCTCTTAAGACTCAAGAGGGGGCAGGTGGTGGTGAAAAGAAGAAATGTTCTGTCCCTGCTTCCACAAATGAATCCCGAAGGGGGCTAGTCTCATTAATCTTGAGCTAAATGTGAAGTTAGACATGGAGGTGCCTCAGGTCCCCACTGTTTGTTCAGAGCCCTGGGCATGTTACGGAGGAAAATGTCAAAGATTTCTCTTCTCTTGCTTCTGCACCCTGCCATGATGTTTTATTCAAACTTCCGTGTCTTAAGGAAATAAACACTGGCTATGAAAATCCTCCACCTGGCTCCTAGTCTCACACATAAACACGCACAACACCTGTGTTTAGGAGAGCAGATCCGTTCTGGCCACGAGCAGTCTCCAGGGAACATGCTGTGAGGCCAGAGCACTTCAGGCCAGGCACTCCAGAGGCCATGGGGCCCTCTGGGACTGTGTCTGTCTCCCTCTGTCCGCTGTCCTCGTCTGCCAACCTGGCGTGGTTTAACTACAAGTTCAATTCTGGGTTCATATCAAGAAGAAATGCTGGGGAAAAAGGGCAAGTCTGGGGGACAAAATACTGTACACATGACTGAGAACATGTGCGAATCAGCCGCATGTCAGCGAGGGGTTTGGCTCAGCATCAACTGGGAATTTTGTAGTGCCCCAGGGGGCCCCCTGCTGGCCGCAGGGCTAGCTGCTTATCCATAGGGCCTAGGCCAGAAAACATAGGAAATGCATTCGAGTTTCATATAGACTCTGTGGAAAATGTGAGCACTGGAGGGGAAAGTCAGCAGCACTCATAGCCTGTCCTTCACCCATGTCCTTTGCAAGCACAAGAGGCAGGTTGTGGAGCAGAAATTAGTATGGGGTGGTCACAGAGGTTGCGTGATTGGATGCCCACTGGTCTCCTCAGTCCTGTCGTCCACCACCAGTCAACTGCCTGAAGGCAGCTGAAGCCAGAGGGCACCCAGAGGAGAGACTCCTGCTGTAGCTATGAGTGGGATTCTTGGGTTTTTACTGGTTCCAAACAGCTCCAGATGGACTGAGACACAGGCCTGCTGGTCACCAGAAGTATTCTTCATTCTCAGTCCACAGTGCTCCTTTTTTTTAATCCATGGGGAAAGAGCAAGTGCACTATTACTCTGTCTTCCCTCTGGGTTGGGCAACTCACTTAGCTTTACTTGCAAATGATTTGAACCTGGGAGACTGCCCATGGAGGAGCTCTGACTTCTGTGAGTCAGACTCACTCAAACCTGTCACATAGGCCTGAAAACACAATGTCTGGTTACGTGGCTTCTCACTAACAGTAAAAGGAGGGAATGAATAACTTAACTGAATCTTCAATGTCGTGTGTAAAATTACATGGAAACAATACTCAGAGCCACGTGATTTCTCTTCTCTCTTAGCCTTTTGATAATGCTTTCTTCCATTAATTATACAGCCATCACATTTCTCTTGATGGTTAAATAGCCTAGGCAGCTTAAGTCCAAACTGAAAATTTTTAGCTTCTTTCCTCTAGTGATTAGAGGCTGTGTGAGAGAAGGTAATGTCGGCCGCTTTCCATGTCCTGGTAAGTTGAATGTATGCCCAGAGTAGCTAAAGTTTACATTTAAAAGAAAACCTCCAATATATTTCACATATGCATATCATATACATATATATATGTATGTATGTATGTATATATATACATGTTGTTAGAAATATAAAAAAAATAAGGAATATATAAAAGAACTTAAAACATCTCCCTCTGTTAACTTTCCGTGAAACTCCAGAACACGGCAGGCTCTGCCTTATGCCGGCCCCTCTGCTAGTTTTGAGAGTCAGATCAGGTTTCAGCTATAAGCCAGCTGGTGCCATTCATTTAAAGGAAAACAGCTATGTAAGTGAGCAAGATTCTAATCACTAAATCTAATTACAAAGTAGAGTAAATTATTACAAATGTTTTTAGAAGTGTCTTAAAACACTGTAAAAAAGAAAAATTATCAACCAAACAGAAATCTGCTATGCTGGTAGTTGATAGCATCGTTAGAGACTAGGACATTCACGGGTGTAACAGTTATATAGTCTATTTCTGACACCTGAATCTGGCATTCACACATTAAAAACTTTATAACCTTTCTTTCTCATTCAATCAGACGCTAAACGGTTCAACTCAAACTACACCTTAGTTTATAGATCCTAATGAGGGTAACAGGAACATATCACTTCTACTGGAACGAAGGGAACTTCAAACTGCTTCGTTAAAATGGTATGAATTAAGTCAAAGGAAGGAAAAGTCAGTAGCGAAATGAAGACCTACTTTACAGGACATATCTATGTCCCTGTGCAGATTTTCCTTTCCTATTTAACATTCCTTATGAAAATATTTGAAATGCCACACATTCTCCATATCCTAATGCAAAACTAAAAGAAACACATTACCATTTAATCCTTGGCTTCTGTACGAGCTGCCTGCCCAGACGTGTCTGACACTGGTGGTGTTTGCACACCGTCAGGGCATCATGGAAGTCCAACCTTCAGCGCACCTGCCTCCTGGAGGGATGGATGCGGGTGCTCCTGACTGCGTAGTGTTCAAAGCTCTCCCGAATGGTACTCCCCAATCATTGTCTGGTAATACCTTGGAGGTGGTGGAGGGGCCTATTAAGGCTCACCAAGTATCAGGGCTTCTCTACATTTCCAACCTGCTGTGGTTAATTTGAAACCATAAAACTGGGCGTGGGCCAATAAAATGTTGAGCAAAGTGAGGTAAGCGACACTAGGCCTGGCCCTAAAAACTGCCAGCAGGTTGCTCCAGCCCTTTCCCATCTTGTGATGGTAACTATGGGGCCATGTGTCCGGATAACACAGCCGCTCTGTAGCACGGGACTGCCTGACCTAACTGGGCTTCTTTAGTAAGAAATAAGCAAAAGAGTTCAGCAGTACCTCCTGGGGCATGGAGTACTCTGATCAGAACATCATTAAGAAGAGCAAACTAGGGGGGCGCCTGGGTGGCTCAGTGGGTTAAGCCGCTGCCTTCGGCTCAGGTCATGATCCCGGGGTCCTGGGATCGAGTCCCACATCAGGCTCTCTGCTGGGCAGGGAGCCTGCTTCTTCCTCTCTCTCTTTCAGCCTGCCTCTCCATCTACTTGTGATTTCTCTCTGTCAAATAAATAAATAAAATCTTTAAAAAAAAAAAAAAAAGAAGAAGAAGAGCAAACTAGGGGCAACTGGGTGGCTCAATGGGTTAAAGCCTCTGCCTTCGGCTCAGGTCATGATCTCAGGGTCCTGGGATCGAGTCTTGCATCGGGCTCTCTGCTCAGCGGGGAGCCTGCATCCTCCTCTCTCTCTCTGCCTGCCTCTCTGCCTGCTTGTGATCTCTCTCTCTCTGTCAAATAAATAAATAAAGAAGAGTAAACGATACAACCTTTATTTAGAAGCAAACTGGCCTAAAGTTGGAAATGATCTGATGCTCTCTCAAGGTCTTTTCATATTTTGTGAATCATGACTGTTGAATGAAAATCCTCTTCCCTCCATCCAGTGAGACCTGGATGAGTCATGGTCAATGACTAAATGATGAATCTTCATGTCTTTCAGCCCTACTCATCCATTTCTTTCTTATTTTCTGGCCAACCGTAGCCTCCTGACGCATACTGGCCCTCTTTAAGACCATGTAGTAATCTCTCCTTTGCTTTGTGGTATGGAAGCCATAGTACAGTCAGAGAGGGAGGTCTGCCCAATTCTGGACCTTGCTTTGTCTTTGCCACCTATCAGATCTTTCCTACCTGCACACCTACTTCTGCTTATAAGCCTTTGGTGTTAAGAAGCGGCACACACCTGCTTCCAGACCCCTGACCTGTAAGGCATATATCCTAGGAATTCAGCATTCTCAAGTTTGAATTTTATAATCTTATATAAGATTCACAGTGTGAAAAGCAAATGATCTATAAAATTTAAGCAAATACAGTGCAAAGGAATATTATTTGAATTAGCAAAATGGCATTTCCCATCAAGGGAGTCACAACCTCTATTCACAACTACAGAGATAATGAAACAGTATAAGATATTTCTAGAAATTGCCTGAGGAAATATTGTATGAAAAATGCTTATTTTGTACTCCAGGTACTATAACCAAATTTCCCTCCATTTGCATATACTTGCTAGTAAATAGCACAGCTGCCTGGAAATACATGAGTCTTAGGTTATATTTTTGGCTTTCTCTCTGTTTTGGTATTTTTTATACCTGCAGGTTTTTCTCCCCCTCCCCCTAGCTAGAGAAGGAGGACAATGCCTCAGTATATATTTAAGGAAACTGTGTTACATAATCAGTGCAAGGCCTCAGAGACCTCTGTATTATTCCCTTACTTAAGTACAAAATCATACTTTATCAGAACAAATAAGGTTTCTAACAAGGGTGGAGTCTGTCCTTAGCTTTCCCATAGTGAAAGGGTTCTATATTTGGTATTCTGCAGGCCTCATTATTACACAAGCATTCCTTCATAAGAAAAACATAAAGGAATTTTACTGAATATATTTCTAGTACACGAGTTATTTTTAAGGCCAACCAGGGAGAATTTCAGGATAATAGTGAGAAGAACATACCAAAAAATGTGTGACTCTAAGTTGAAAATAAGATCTGACCCACATAAGTAAACAGAGTTATCTAAAAGCAGCCCCATTCACTAAATAGAAGGCTTCAAGGGGACCTAGATTTTGAGACCCATACTTCCCCTCACTCCCAGTAGGGCTCCTTCAGGCCACAAAAATCTCTCTATACCTCAGTGTATTCATCCCTAAAAATAACAGATGCCAATTTTCTAGATTCCAGGATAAATGTAAGGACTAACTAAATCATTTAGGGAAGTGTAGTGGGTATATATGCTTAGGATATTTTCCTTTATTTATTTTTTTTTCCAGAAAGCAAAAAAGGAAGATAAAAGTGACTCAGGATTGTATGGTAACATGACTGATTTTCATGTGGAGCTCTATATTACATGCAATGACCTCATGATTATACTTGGTCCAGCACATGTTGTAATACTAACTAGGGACTCAGGGATTCATCTTTATAGTTTGGATAAAGGCCAACAATATCTTACATAAAAAGATTTGACCAACCTCAGTGGTTTAAGTTTATTCTCTTGAGAAGTCAGCTTTGGAAGTCAATCTGGAGGGCTCCCCCTTGAGTTGGGCAACACAGCCCTATAGCTAATGTTTTGCTGTACCCCTGAATATAAAGGTCAAGGGTCAAAAGTCAAAAGTGTAGTGTGATAAATGCTCAGGTGAAAGGAATAACTCAGAAACATCTGAAGATACATAAGGGTAGGAGCCCTCTCTTTTTAAATATATATTTACAGAGTATAACTTTGTGGCTGGGCATTGGGTTCTGAACTCAGGCAAGGCTCCAACACCAGTCCCTCAGAGTAGTAGCTGTTAAATCTTAGTGAAAACTTTGACTCAGTTTTCTCATCTGCAGAAGGAGAGACTTAACCTATCTCATAGGATTATCAAGTATTAGATAAGATAATTAATGTATAAACAAGATAATTAAAGTACTAAACAAGATATTAAACAAGGTAAGTAAATGCATATAAAATATTTAACTGGATGTCTGTAATAGGTAGTATGTGCTTATAATAACTCTTGTTGATCTTAGAACATGTTAGTGGCATGTGATACAGGCACCTGACAGATACTTTTTGGGGGGCGCCTGGGTGGTTCAGTGGGTTAAAGCCTCTGCTTTCGGCTCAGGTCATGATCCCAGGTTCCTGGGATCGAGCCCCGCATTGGGCTCTCTGCTCAGCAGGGAGCCTGCTTTCCTTCCTCTCTCTCTGCCTGTCTCTCTGCCTACTTGTGATCTCTGTCTGTCAAATAAATTAAAAAAAAAAAAAAAAAGATACTTTTTGGAACACAAGAGGGAATGAATGAATGAATAAAAGAATGAACAAATGAATGAATGAATGAATCAATGGAAAACAGAAGACTACTCTCTGGAAATACACTTTTTTTTTTTAAGATTTTATTTATTTATTTGACAGAGAGAGATCACAGGTAGGTAGAGAGGCTTGCAGAGAGAGAGAGAGAGAGAGAGAGAGAAGCAGGCTCCCCGCCGAGCAGAGAGCCCAATGTGGGACTCGATCCCAGGACCCTGAGATCATGACCTGAGCGGAAGGCAGCAGATTAACCCACTGAGCCACCCAGGCGCCCCTGGAAATACACTTTTGGGAGGTAACAATGACCAGCAACTTCTATCTACTTTAACCTGTGATTTTTCTGAATAGACTAAAACATCTATATAATATTTGTTTCTTCAATAGTGTGGTAACACTAAATGCTTTCTATTTCTAATGTCTTTGCTCTCAGATGTGTTGAAGCCCAGTTCTCCTTCTGAGATGTATACCACAGTTGCTCAGCAGCATTGTTACTTTTAATGGAAGGCAATTCATTTGGTTGATCTAAAGTAAGATATGGAAGCACAAGTCAGAAAGGCAAGGGAGGGCAGGGCCCCAGAACAGAAATTTTACCCACATGTTTATCATTGTTTCTATATCCTAAGACTAATCACTGAGATCGTCCCTTACGTTGGGTTAGAGTTACAGATTGGAAAACCATAACTGAATAATTTTTCTTTTATGCTATTTAAATACCCAATCTTAAGGCAACATTAGAATATTTCACATAGGTTTTCGTGAGAGAACGGGAGAAAAAAACATTAATTTGACGCATTTCCCACGTCTGTCCTTCTTTCCTGCCAGGGTTTGAAATGGCCTATATTTAAATGTATAGAGGTGTCTTCAGAGAAGCTGTCATGGAGAATTAGAAGTCTGTAACTGGAAGCATCTTTTGGGGCTGAGCAATGTAAGCTATTGTGGAAGCTCGACAATACATGTTGAAATAATTAAATCCTTTTGGAAATGATTGAACTGGATGTTTTCAAATAAGCAAATCTACATTTGTCATTCTGAATGCTTTTTATGGGAAGATGGTGTTTCTCCCTCCTGCTTAGGTAATTTAAAATAGTCACCTGATGATCATTCATTATCAAACATTTTGCAACATGGGAAAAAAAAAAATGCTTTGAGGCTGAGACCTTGCTTGTGGAATATCATCCTTCAAAGGAGGTCTTTCTCCAGAAGCTGTTATTCACTATTGGAGAGTGGGATTAAAAGCATTACTTCACGTCTCCACAATGTGTTCACAGCACAGAGCATCTCTCCCTTGGTGGCTAGGTTCCAGGGCTTGCATTTTATGTAGATGCCATGCACCATCCTGAAAAGCTGGAGAGTTTCCAGTAGCATTAGGGTTTGGAGGAAGAGCTGTTGTTCCTTAGAACTTTTCTTCTTTTATGAATATTACTGTCTCAATTTATTTTAACGCAATGAGTAGGAGAGAAGGTGGGAATAAAATGCATCAACAGAAGCCTCTATCTAACAGTCCTGCTGGTTTGGGCCTCACAAAAAGAGGCACAAGAAAACCTTTGAGAGTTTGGAGCCTGCTGCATGAGAGAGATAAAAGTAGAAACAGCAAATTGGCTGCAGTACGAATGGCAGGTGCATTTGTTCACTGGAGGCAAGTTGGCAACTTAGTTTTCAATGACCAGCTTGTCTCTGTAAGGTTCACCTTTCAAAGTTCTCCCTTTTGCCCTCAATGTACATCACCAAAGCTCTGCCTGGTCTTGAATTCCTCTGTTCCCGATAACAGCAACTCTTTACCCTGTTTCTTTCTGGGGGAAAAAAAAATGTCCTGGTCCCCTTCTCTGCTTACTGGGAGTGGAATTTAAAAAGAGGCAATGGAAAACGCTGAAGCTCACACAGAGAACACCATGCCCGAAGAGAAAGCAAATGTGTGTCGGGTGCGGATGGTTTTATGTTACCTTTGGAAACCCAAACTGAGGGGAGAGGATCTCTGGCAGAGCACTGTGATTCTGACCTCACTCTAGCATTTCTACAGATAGCAGAGAATTCAAAGCCTTTTCCCTACTGCCAGGATGGGACTTAAGAGATGCAGATCAGAGGAAAAGAATTCAGAAGAGAGGCTGATGAGAGCAATCTGTCTTCCAACTCCCTGCTTCAGATAAGCAAGGAGAAATGACTGCTTTCTGGGTACAGCTCATCTGGACAAAAAATCATCTCTTCATTTCCCCCTTACGGGAATGCACACATAACCTTGATATGTACATGACATACATGCCAACACTTGTTTATTTTTGTACCTACCATTCTTATCATTTGATTGGTTCTTCACCTGTGTTTCTATCATTATTAACTATTTGAGCCATTCCTCAAAAGGCCATGGGGGTGCTCAAATCAGCTAATAATCATAACCATAATATTTGTTTGAACACCTTTGGTACAGATGGAAAAGATCATAGTGGGACCTTCCAAGAGACTTCATTTTAGGGACACTGAAGCATCTGGAGTGAAATAGGTCACATGGTATTTTGCTTTTTGTTTTTACCATTTCAATGAATTTATTCAGTTTCTAGCACTGTCCTATTCAGTTCATAGCAAAAGAGATTAAAGTTCTATTTTTAATTATTTGAGGAACTTCTATACTGTTTTCTGTAGCAGGACTCTACCGTTTATTATTTCACCAACAGTGGACCTGACTTTATGTTCCCCACGGGGCCAGCACTAATTTCTTATTTTTTGATGGTCACATATTTGTGTGTGGTTTTTTTTTTTAATATTTTAGGTATGTATGTAAGTATTTTAAAGAGAGAGAGAGCGAGCACATGCACGAGCAGGGAGAGGGGTAGGGACAGAAGATAGAATCTCAAGCATACTCAGTGCTGGGCATAGAGCTTGAGGTGAGGCTTGACCTCACGAACCTGAGATCACCGTCTAAGCAGAATTCCAGTCAGATGCTCAACTTACAGAGCTACTCAGGTGCCCTGAGGGTCACATGGTTTTTAAGGCCTTTTCTAGTCAACAAAGTGGTAAACTGGCCCTAAAAAACACAGTCAAAAGCAGAGTATATAACAGTGATTTTTCTAATTGTACTGTTGTTTAGTAATAAACATCAATGTGTCAAAAATGTTTGCCCTAAGTTTGGCTAAAAATCAATGGAACACCTCTTTCTCCCTTTTGTGAAATTATCTCTCCCTTTTGTGAAACTGAAGCCTCTGAGTTTACGCAAGTGAGTATAATTCCTATTCAAATTTCAGTTGGTTTACAAATGAGTGTCCCCCTTTTGAGTGTCCCTTAGAATGGGTCCTCTTCTGCTTATTTGTACAGTGGAAGAAGATGGGATAAAACTTAAGATATTTTCACTTTTCAAATGGCATTCATCAGGCTGTGGTGTGTACCACAAAGAATGAAGCAGTAGAAATGGCAGTAGAAGTTAATGCTTGAGACCAACAAAAAACCTCTCCTATTCTCAATAGATACAGCTCCCGAGATATCATTTCATTTTAATTCAACAAGAAGGAAACAAAGTCATGCATATGCTTTGACTACCACAAAAGTAAACCCTGACTTCCAAATAGAATGCATCATCCTGTATACAACCTGTTTTTTTAAAAGATTTAATTTATTCATTTGAGATAGAAAACAAGGGTGAGAGAGAGCGTGAGTCTGGGTGTGGGGGGGAAATGGAGGGAGAGAGAGAAGCAGGCTCTCCACTGAGCAGGGAGCCTGATGTGGGACTTGATCCCAGGACGCTGGGATCATGACCTGAGCCAAAGGCAGATGTTTAACTGACTGAGCCACCCAGGCATCCCTATATACAACCTGCTTTGAAAACTTCTTGAATATGGGAACATTTTCTCTATGGTTATTGTACTTGAATATACTTGGAGCATTAATTTATACTTGAGCTATATGATTTGCTTTTCCTTGCCACAGACCTCTAACAGGCTGCTACAGTAAAGTAACATATATGCATATATACACAATTTACTTAGATTGATTGAAGTTAATTGTATATTAAGTTTATGAACAATGTTTGAGGATGAACAGGATCTTCACTGCCTGAAAAGTTTGTCTACCATTCTGAAGCATGTGTGACTCAAGTTTAGGATCACCTACTTTTTTGATCCCTCTCTCCTTCACCCATTTGCCCAAATCCTACTTTCCTCCCCTCTGGAAACCATCAGTTTGTTCTCTGTATTTATAGTTCTGAGTCTGTTTTTTGTTTGTTTATTCATTTTTAAAGAATCCATTTATGAGCTGAATCATATGTTATTTGTTTTTTCTCATCTGGCTTATTTTCCCAGGTACAATACCCTCTAGATTCATCCATATTTCTCAAATGGCACAATCTCATCCTTTTTATGGCTGTGTAATATTCCTGTGTGTGTGTGTGTGTGTGTGTGTGTGTGTGTGTGTGTATGCTTTCCTCATCCATTTGTCCATTGATAGACACAGGTTAATTTCATGTCTCAGCTATCTTGATTAATGCTGCAATAAGCACGGAGGTGCATATATCTTTTTGAGTTCATGTTTTCCCTGGATACCCACTAGTGGAATTATTGGATCATATGGTATTTCTGTTTTTTAAGTTTTTGAGGAACTTCCATACTGTTTTCCATAGTTGCTGTGCTAATTTATTTACATCCCCACCAACAGTGCACAAGAGTCTTTTTTCTTTACATCCTTGCCAATACTGGTTGTTTCTTGTCTTCTTGATTTTAGTCATTCTAACAGGTTTAAGATGATATCTTACTATGGATAGATTTGCATTTCCCTGATGACTAGTGATGCTGAATACCTTTTCATGTGTCCATTGACCATCTGTATGTCTTCTTTAGAAAAATGTCTATTTAAGTCCTCTGCCTATTTTTTAAATCAGTTTTTTTTTTTTTGGTGGTATTGTACAAATTCTGTAGTTATTTTGAATATTAATCACTTATCGAATATATCATTTGCAAATATCTTCTCGCCAGTAAGTAAGTTGTCTTTTTTGTTTTCTTGATGATTTCCTTTGCTGTGCAAAGTTTTTAATTTTGATGTAGTCCCAATAGTTTGGTTTTGCTTTTGTTTCTCTTGCCTCAGGAAAAACGTTGCTATGGGTGATCTCAGAGAAATTACTGCCTATTTTCTTCTAGGATTTTTGTGGTTTCAGGTCTCACTAGGATTACCTATACTTATGTTCTCACTATGAGAGAATGTTAAGGGATATGGTAAGATTATGTAACATTTATCAATCACTTGCTAAGTATTTTACACACATTAATTCAATAAATCATCTTTCCCCTTCTAGGACGAAAGCACCATTAGTAGTTCCATATTATAGATGAGGAAAATGTGTTACATAGTTAGCCTGGCTTAGACTACTAGGTCTGCTAATTTCTATTTATTTTAAGACTGTGTACTCTTAACCCCTACTCCATATTCTCTATATCTGTCTATATCTGTCAGTCTATTAATAACTCTGAGTCAATTAACCTGAAAATATGTTCTCTTTCTTTCTCGTCCACTGTCTGTGTGTCTCAGAGATGCATGTTTCGTACCAAAGCATAATCTTATAGAAGAAAGAGAAACCTTCAGTTAGAGTTGTAGAAATAACTATGTTCTCCTCTAGAAGCAACAGAACAGTAATGATTTAATGTCTTTTTTGTCAGTCTATCCCTGATCTGTTTGGAAATTTTGTACCTTTCTCTACATCTTTCTAGTGCAGGGCTTCTCAACCTTGGCACTACTCACATTATAGGCTGGATAAACCTTTTGTGGGAACTGTCCTTCCTCTCTCTCTCTCTTTATATATAAAGAGAAATTGTCATATCTATCTATCTATCCATAGATAGATAGATATGGAGAGAGAGAGAGAGAGAGAGAGAGAGAGAGAGAACACTAAGCAACAGCTTTGGTCACTCTCCAGCAGATACTAATAGCTCTTCCTTCCCCCATCCTTTGGCAAGTTGCAACAACCAAAAATATCTTCAGATATTACTAAATATCCCTGGGGGGAGGGCAAATACCACCCCTGACTGGGAATTGCTGCTCTAGAGGGTGTGTTGGATAGACTAAGGAAGGACAAAGATCTACCAGGTTACTGGTAAATATAGATGGCATGACCCATTTTTCTCACAATAGCAGTTTCCACAATAGAGAATTTTGACCTGAAATAAATTACTCTTCTGTCTCTAGTCTGAGAGAGTAAAATTAACTATGGAATCAGGTTCTTAAGCAGCTCCAAAAAGCATATTAATTTCATTCCTTGGAATGTTGCTCCAGTTAATTAAAAAGTGATAAAGAATGGTTTAGTCCATTACCATTACTTTTAAACATTCATCTCTAGATACTGTATCCTTTTTAAAAACTAATTAATTAATTAATTAATTAAAGACCTTCTAATTTAAGTGTTTGTAGCACCCTATTTACTTTCTTCCACGTAGAATGTGAGCCATGATTGTCCTGGCAGGCTAATATACATAATTATTAGAGTCAGTTTAATGCCAACAGACATGAAAAGGTTGCTTCTGATTCTCTCCTCTGCTTGAGGGAGGAGTGATGCCACTATCTACCTATCTTAGAGCAGATGTCACCTCAGCACAAGACAACAAAATGACATTTCCTGGGCACTGAAGCAGCAGCATAGTGTGAAATACTATCCAACAAAACTTACCAGGAACACCACTATGTTAGCTTGCTGCTATGTGAAGCAGGCCTGCCAACAACACCTGGCCTGGGTGCAAATGACACTGTCTGATTGGAGAGAAAATGGAAATAACCCATTCTTCATATCTCTCCTCTTACCCTTTCATAGGCTCCTCTGCTCTTCTTCCCTGATCCTTCTTTACTAGCTTAAGGCAAAGGCACCATTATTCTCCTTATAATTCAGTATTACAAAGTAAGAGTTCTTTAGATACATGGACAGACAGAATGTTCTCAGGGGACATGCTCAGGGCTGATTACCTGGCAGTGTGCTGTGTACTGACAGAAATGCTGCTCTGCTTTCTGGATGGAAAGCAATGGGAATAATAATATGTAAATTGATGTATCAAGATTTCTGAAAGCTCAGCGTTATTTCCCCTTGCCCAAAGATTTCACCTCGCCTTATTAACTATTCTAACAACCCTGCCTTTTTTTTTGTTGTTGTTTGTGTAATTCTTGTTTCCTCCCATTTAGCACATAGAAAAAAGCATTAGTAACACTCTTGGTTTTAAATGAACCCTATTAATATTCGCCTCTGCAAGGGACTCTGGGATAATTTTGATAAATGTGGCCATGAAGCTGATCTGACAGAGCTGAGTGTGATATTTGTGTGTTCATGGGGAACTGCTTCATGCACAAAATGGGGACAGACTGAGATGGGGAGTCTGGCAGGTCTCTATTTCTGAGCCATAGCTAGTAACCTAAAGTAGAAATGTAATTGTACTTAAAAAAACAAAAACAAAACCAACAAATCTTAATCCAAACTAAAACAAAACAAGCAATTTTTAAAAAGCTAAAACAAACCCCACTACTTTCTGATGCAAGAGGTTATTCACTTATCAGAATTCTCAGTTCTCATAGCCCTGGTTGGTCAGATCCAGAAAGATGCATGGGAAGGTAATAAGAAAACCTGTGTATATAGGAGAAGAGGTGAGCCTGCAGGGCTCACACTGTATTTCTCTCTGTCTCCCCCTAACAGTTGAAATTGCCCCTGAAAGACTAAATGCCTTGTAGTGATTACATTCTCAGATAGCAGAGGCGGGGGTAAGGGGAAGAGACAGGCTGCCAAATTCTGAAAAATCTTTATAGTAAAGGTCAGAGATTCTTGGATATAGGATCATTCCATATACATAGTCTGAAGAGAGTTTACAAAATTTGCTAGTTTGGAAATGGACTACCTAAGTAAATGATGCAATATAGAAAGATTATGAACATATAAAGGCAGTTATTAATTATACTAAGGAATTTTCTAGCTTAGGCAAGGTAAAACTCCAAATATGAGCCCATAGTATAAAAAAGAGAAAACTGAACTTCTCTCTACAACTGCCTCCAAATAGTTCCCTTCATTCTCTTTAGTACTTCCTTATTAATTTTTACTATGAGATTTGATTCTATTTTGGGAACCAGTGTCTATTTTCACAACACAAAAGTACAGAGACAATCACAAGGAGTGTCTCTGAGGAGGACACTGTCGGGAAATAAGTAGAGACTGAAGGTAGCGGTGGGAGTGGTTTGGTGACCATAGTTTGGGAAGAGATGGCATACCTGGGAGAATATGATAATAGAATAAAATAAAAGAAGAAAGTTAAAAGCCACAGACACTTTGGAATGTTTGTTCTCGGGGAGGAGTTTCTTTAAAAAGTACAAGAAGTTGAAATTCTTCACAAACGGAATATTCCATAAGTGTTTCTGAGAACTGGAATGGAAAGATGGATGCTGACATAGCTATCATTTATCAAGCATATATATAATAGTAAGCCTTGTTCTAAGAATATCTTATTTAATTATCAGATCATTCTTGCAATGTAGATTATTATTATACCCACTTTACACATAATTAAACTGAGGTTCAGAGATTAACCATGCTGCAAAGTAAACAGCATCACTGCCAGAAGTAAAAAGCCAAAGTTCAAGTTTAGGGCTTCCCAAAGGCTCACAGCCTACAGAGTCAGAGTCCAGCCCTGCCTAACTTCAGAATCGGAGCTCTTTTTCTCCACTTACTCATGCTCTTGACAGATCTGGCCCTTGCATTAGAGACAGGAAAGAGAGATCCCTTTTAATGGGCTCAAAGAGTTGTGTTTGCTACTCAAGCCGTTCTCTATCCCTATAATTGTCAGACTTTCTCTAAAGAGTTGCATAAGGCAACTCCATTAACATAACTTATCTTAGAATTTAAAACATACACCAAAGCTGTATTTTTGAAGCTCACATGGCTCTTATTCTGGGCTGCATTGCCTTTGGGGCGAATACAGCCCTCCTGTTCTTAACTTGGTTGCTGGGAGCCTGCACCTGGTCGAGTCATCTCCATCTGGTGGTCCAATCAGAACCCATTAAGCACTGAGGTAGACTGCCTGGAAGTGGAAAATATGGAGCAGGGAAGCTCAGCTTGGGCCACATGACTTCACCTTTGGAAAAAAGAAACAGGCAAAAAAAAAAAAAAAAACAACAAAAAAAAACCACCCAGCCCACACAGCCTACAGAGCAATTGTTCCTGCACAGCAACTCTGGTCTAATTGATTTGGACACCACGGCTAATTTTCCCTCAGACATCTGTTAGTGCACATTAGTGGATGTCGTTAGGTAGGGAGGCGCAGATTAGATGGGGAGCAGAGCTCAAAGGCCCTGGTTTGGGAGCCTGGAGCAGACGGAGGAACGACAACAGAGAAAGTCTGCCAGCACCCCAGCAATGTCAGATACTTCTGCTGCAGCAACCCTGAAAAGAATTGGTAATGGCTGGGAAGCCGTGAAAGTTGTGCATAATATTCAGATCCTTTCAAGCATTTGCCCAAATTATCAGGGTTGTCTGAACTTCCAAGGGCAAAACAAAGGTTCTCCAGACATGAAGAGAGCCGAAATACACATGAAATAAAGACAAGCACTGTAGATGCTTCTTCTCTCTCTCCCCAAGTCTCATCCCTTCTTGTATTTCAGACATTAGCAGGCAGTGAGAATTCCGGGGCTCGCTCATACACCAGTCAGGCGGGTGACACAATGCTGGTCAAGTCAGACATGTCCAAATCATCTCCCACTGCAAAGGGCTCAGAAGAAAGTCCCAATTTATTTTTTTTCTTTCTTATGCAGCCATTCTCAAACACTTAACTCATGCCAAAATGCAGTTCCTATCCCTCGGGAAATGTTTTGCAGTTGAGCAAGTCAAAAAACCCATCTGATCTCCTCAAGGAAATCCTCTATGAGCTGGTCTATACTGATGACTACTCTCCCAATGAATACATGTAAAAGATTATGATCCCATTTCAGAAGCAGTACAATGTTACGCATTACAAATAAACTGGCGAAAGAAAAGACTGCGTCTCAGTCCAAAACAGAAAACTTTTACATAAAGGCAAATATTTCTGTCAGTGATATAGACTCAATCTTGTCTCACCGTGTCTCGCATCCTTTATAAAATATGCCTCTCATCATTTCACTCCCCTCCCAAAATCCTTGCTTACCCAGCCCTACAAGATAAAGTCAAATATCCTTTGCAAGGTGTTCAAAGCCCATCATATTCTGGTGTCCAGTGATTATTGCCGCTTCCTCTCCTCAGATTCTTCTTACTCCACTTAAAACTGGCTCCTTGTTACTTCCTGAACTGCCAATCCACGTCTTTCTTTTGACTCCTCTCTCCCGTTGATGACCTGAGCAGCTCTGACTTATCCTTCCATCCTTGCCCACCTCAGTGAAAATTTTCTCATATTCCAGAGAGTCATTCCCTCTCTGTGTGCAACCTAGATTTTGTTCATATTTCCACAGATTTTGTGAAACACCTATTTTTTGTTTGTTTGTTTGCATTTCTGTTCTTCCTTCTTAACATACCTCTTTGGCATCCAAACATATTTAGATCTTGGTGGCAGGGCTATGTTATTATTTTTAGTCATATTTGAATTTCCAAGATCTGGCACAGTTCTCAGCATACGGTAAGCCATTAATAAATGTTTGTCAAATGGATGAATTTATGAATAAACTTCGCCACTGTATATACTATCTTGGTAGCAGGTGATGGAGTGATTGTTAAAGGACAGTATCAATGATCGGACTTCTGAATGACCAGGTCTCTTTCCCTGGGTAGAGTAGACAAATGTGCCCATCTTGGAAAACTCGGTCCCACCTGCACATTCTTCACATAAAATGTCAACGAAAGAATCACCCAACACAATGTCTGGCAATGTCACCAGTCTACCAAAGAAGGAATATTTTGTACAGTACAGTTCTGAGAACTAAGTTATGGTGAGTTATATCCAAGACCCTGAAAAATGATGACATAAAGTGGGGTAACAAAAGATAATACATAAGGTACCTGCAAAGGCATAACTCAAATTAGTGTGATTTATCTATGAACCATGAATTAGGTCCACCAGAAGAAATATAAAATAAACAGAGTCCGAGAACCTCAATGTGAGCAGGTAAAGGAATAGAAATGTATCAGTAGTCTTTCCCATGAGCTTCTTTTTCTTCTATACTACCTTAATGATACTAATAATACTTCAAACTGAAGTATTATTTAATTCTTTTTCTTCTATACTACCTTAATGATACTAATAATACTTCAAACTGAAGTATTATTTAATACTTTTTCTTCTATGCTACCTTAATGATACTAATACTACTTCAAACTGAAGTATTACTTAACAGTTACATATTATTATATATATCACACACTTTATTAAGTCCTTTTATATGATTTTAGACAAGGTATTATCATCCTATTTCAAAGGTTAGGAACTGCAGTTTAATGAAATTATACAACTCATGCAAGTCAAAGAGCTGAAGCTGTAGTACCCAAATCAAACAGAGCTTCTCCTTTCACTCCATTCTCCTTTCCTGTGTAATAACTTCCTGCTTCCTTTCTCCATTCGATAGGAGACAAAATAAACTAGGACACAGAGAAGGCCCAGGAACAGAAAATAAAGAAGACCAGGGCATGCTGAAATCAAAGAGGGGAAAGGCAGTGCAGGAATGAGCATGTTGGGGTTCACTGCTTAACCTGGATGAGCGCTGATGCTCTGGGAGGTTGCTGAGCACAGACCCTCTCCTTGGTTCACTCTCAGATGGTGATTAATAGGCGATAGATACAATGTTTGTGTGATGGAGGCTTGTGGTGCCCTCCTAGAGCTTGAAGCCAGGGGTGTCCATCTGTCCTAGCTTTAATAGGATTGTTCAGGCTTTGCTATCTCTGCTTTCTGCCAAACAGAATCAGAAGGCATCAGTGTTAGCAATTTGGGAGCAGTTTTTGGCTACCTAAGTGGCTGTTAGTAGAATTGATGGACAGTAAAGCTCGATTCAGGGCCAGCCTACAGCAGGACCCCGGAGTAGGCAGTTCATCTTCTCTAGGTTCCTAAGTGTTCTGTTCTTCCCAGTGACCATTAGCCAGGAAATAAAGTATTTGAAACATTCCAGTAATTTATTGCAAGGTGTTGGTGGCATCTGCCACCTCTCCTCCACCTGCTCCCAGAAAAAGGTATTTGCCTTTTAAACTCTGTCTTAAGATCTATGACTGTACAATAGTTGTATTTGAAGTTATGATAGGATGGTTTCTGATATAATCACCTTTGCCAACTTCTCATAAGCTGACTTTCCCCCCATTTTTTTGGATTGGATTTGAGCCTCTGGGTGCTTCATGCATTGCCTAACTTCTATTTTCATGAGTCAGTTAACCATTTTTCTTTCTGGAGAAGAGTAATTCTGAATGCATAACAATACATTTTCAGCATCACTATTCAGCCTTCAGAGATAAGATAAAAAACACCAGTGTTTTTGCTTTATATTTCTATTTCATGTATATTTTAATCAACATTAATCACTGAACCAAAACAGCAACGTAGAGTTAGGTTCTATACATGATTTTGTTTGTTTGTTTTTTGAGGAAAAGTCAAGGTCCTGCTTATTTATCTTACTTAACAGAAAATCAGTCTGTTTTAAAGAAAAGAGAAAGGGTTGCACGCAGCCCAGGGATTATTCTTTTTCTGGATAGCTTCCATCTGTACACCACATCTCTTCCAGATCACCACCCCCCCTGCCCCGCTCTGTGCCCTGGAAGGCTGACCATGTGAGTTATGTTGATGGCATCCTTGCCTCTGGCTTCTAGTTAAGGAACTGGCTTCCATCGGCAAGGAACATTACTGAGAGATTTGAAGGACAGGGCAGAGTGTGTCCTAGGCAGTTATGGCCCTGGCCTCCGCACCAGGGTTTGCACAGGCTGGCGGCAGCCTCCCACTACAAGACCCAGCTCTTGTCAGATGCTCTCTACACACAGCTCACTCCTTTTCTGACTTCTAGTCACTGTTCCCTCCCATTACCCTCCTCAGACCTAGAGGTGATAACAGCTTCCTGGAGTTACCAGCCCCAAGGCAATGCATTATCCCCTATGATTTCCTTACCCCCTGCCTCTTGCCCAAATATTTAAAAAAGTAACTTCTACTAAACTCCTTCAAAATTATCCAATTTGAGTGTGCCATCTGTTTCCTGCAGGGACCTTGACTGACAAAGCCCTGTAACTCAGATTTACCTTTATTCTGAAGCTTCAATGTGGTTTTGGGGGAAATTAGAAAAAAAAAAAATGTATCCACTAAGTCACAGGGTCAAAAATGGGTGGTTTAGCCTAGAAAAGCACCAGGAAACCGGATGAATTTCCCATGCCAGATACTGCCCATTAGATTATGGCTCACATTCACCCACTGAAACATGCTCCCCAGCCAAGGTTTTAATAGCAAAATAAAAGGTTTGGAGTCAGCTATGCTCTCCCCAGGCCAAAGGCATATTTCCCAGTTACTTCTAAACGACTTCTCTTTTAAATGATCCAAAATATAAGTTGCCATGAAATGCAGTCTTTTTTCTAACAGCCATAAAATTCATTTGTATCAGCAGTGTGATCAATGACATTTTGTGAAAGATAAATTATGCCTTAGAGGGACACAGTGCAGGGCACAGTAGAGTCTGAAAGTCCAGCATGGCTCCTTGCAACAATATCAGAAATTCCAGGAAAGTGTCAAATAATAACAATAACAATAACAATAATAATAATAAAAGCACAAAATATTTGAAATGGTGATATAATGAAATCTTCTTCTAGGATGGCCTCCTAGCAGAAAGCTGGTGGCACGAGCAGTGAGGGACATATTTGGGAACCTCATTTTCCCCTCCAGAGGTATGGAATGTGCAATTGAAAAGAAAATGAAAGAGCTTTGGCACCTGGCACAGCTAAGGGCCGTGAATCATCAAGGCCAGCCCTGGAGCAGCAAGGTGAATGACAGTGACCTCCCTTGTCAGGTTTTAGCCTCCTATACATTTGGCACGAAAAACGAGGGTTTAAAATAGCTTTCCTGCAGGTTCCATGTGACTCGTCACTGGACCCAGACAGCACAAAAGGGCTGATTAGTGAGGCAAAAAAAAGAGGATCTTCTCCTGAGATGACTTCCAAAAGCTGCTTCTTGCAGCACAAATCTCCCTTTGAAAAGGCAGAACTTGCTGGGAAAAGCAGCAGCGTTCTCCCCTTCGAATGACTGAAATTTGCTTGGGAATCCTTTTTTTTTTTTTAATGAAGATCACCTTCTAGTTTCAATAGTCTTTACTGGAGGAAGAAAGGAAAATTCAAAGGGTAATTTCTCCCTAAAGCCACTAACCTGGTCTTCTTTCCTACTGACCTTTAGCAAAGAACCCAGCCTCTTTTTCATAGAGAGTTGTAAACAGTGGCTTCTTGACCTCTCTGGCGCCAGCAGAGTCACAGGGATATCGCTTCTAGTTTGGGTGTTTGCATGGAATTCAATGAAGGCCCCATTCATATTAGGGCTGCCAGCCGAGAGGCACTGCCAGGTGCTGATCACTAGAATGGTGCAGGGGGCTGGGGAAGGGGGCAATTCAATTTTCCTCTCCTGATGGAGTAAAATTACTCCCTGGGGGAACACCAGTGGAGCAGCTGTCATCCTACCACCAACTGCTGCTGAGCTTCTTTGCACCCATTTAATCTTTAAATGTTGAGCAAAGCACAGAAAACCAAGAAGTGCTAAGATGTAAGATAAAGAGAGGAAGGCTGGGTTTAAAAGAAGAAAACAGAGTGGTAGGGAAAGGATCCACAGCATGAAGAATTGCCATGGCATGCTGGTGAGTGATCCAAGTTCTTCAGGCCTGTGGCTAGCAGGTCAACATGGATGCTTCATAAGCATACCCTGACAGTTGATGATGTGGAGAAAAGCCTCTGTGTATAGAGCTTGCAATGAAGAGAAAGGAGAGGAAGAAGAAGGATGATGAAAGAAGAAGGAGAAGACAAGGAGGAGAGCAAGAGGCAGAGGGAGACAGGGTGGGGGGAGGGGACGGATAGAGAAAACTGAAAGGAAAACAGACGAAGGGTTATATGTGGCTTGTATTTCCCTCTTGATCCATTGAACACCTTGGGTTGTAATGTTTTCTTTTGGGGGGAGTTAACTTTCACAAATAAGTACTTTTTTTTTTTTTTTTTAAGATTTTATTTATTTATTTGACAGAGAAAGATCACAAGTAGGCAGAGAGAGAGAGAGGGAGGTAAGCAGGCTCCTCGCCGAGCAGAGATCCCAATGCGGGACTCGGTCCCAGGACCCTGAGATCATGACCCGAGCCGAAGGCATCGGCTTAACCCACTGAGCCACCCAGGTGCCCCAATAAGTACTTATTTTAAATTAAGAAAACAATCATACAGAATTTATACTTTCTGTATAAATTTATTATAAGAATTGCTTCCTTCCACGATATTGTATAGAAAAACTTATTGCTAGCATGCTTCTAGGTCCCTGGGTAGGTGTACACTGTGTCAGTGAGGCAACAATTTCAGTGTTATAGGATGAGGCAAGACATTCTGCAAAAGAGTTTGGTGTTTAAACTCCCATTAAGAGAAAGTATTTACCTGTTACTACTTCCCAGACATTTGGGCTCCATTACGCAGGATACTTCCCTCCCTCATGTGTTCTGGTAGCAAACAAGTCAGTGTGGTGTTGTTCAAGGTGTTCATGTGCTCCCAAACCTATTTCACATCTCATTGCTTAGCTGGATGGGATGAGCTTATACATACTCTTTGGCCTTTCTACCCTTGTAAAGAGAATCAACCAGTTCTGAAGCAAAACTCAGTTTCATTAAAGAAGAGTGGAATGCAGAGTGAAAATACTGGAAATGAGATCAGGGTAAAATATCTCTATTTACAAGTCAGCCTGGCTCTGAGAGGAAAGGAAGGGAAGATCCTGGAGCCCAGTGGCACTGTCCATCATCTGCTGCTCACTGTTACCAAAAGTAAAAATTCTTAGTTTATAACTCCAAATAGTGATCTCTATTTTTATTTAAGAACTATAAATCCCAGTTCTCGATCCTTAGGCCCAACTGCAAATATCAGGTGTTCAATTCGATTAGATCAGGTTATTGAACTCTGAGCTCAAGGCATTTTGCAGAGAACAATAGGAAATTTACTTACAATTTTTTCCTACCCTCTGTGTTCTTGCAACACAGATGGAGATATAGGCATATGGACAAACACAGTGATATAGGTGACAGTGTGGAATAAAAACAACAAAAGAGATTTGAGGAAAAAGAGATCATTTATGAATCCTGGAAAAGTCTCTTTGAGGGGATAGCATTTAAGATGAACAGGAATGTTTCGCAATATTGAAGGAATAAAGAGGAAATTCTAGGCTGAGAATGTTAGGTGTAAAGGTTCAAAAATGGTAAAATTCTTGAGTTTTTCAGGAATTGATGAGTACTTTGATAAGAATGAAACATGGGAAATATAAGTCAATGTAAAAAGATACATGGTTTGAATAGAAGGTTATAAAATATGTTTGGGAACAATGAAGGTCAGGCTAAACTATGATACTTCATTAGTAGGTGTTAGTACACAATGTGCAGTCATTCAAGTGATTCTGCTTGGAACAAAGACACTGGTGTGTTTTTGAAAGACAAATCAAATAATGGAGGGCTTTAGATTGGAGACAACTGCTAAATCTGCTTTTCTTTTCATTATACACTTAATGCTTCATTTTATATTGTGTTGGTTTCCTATTGTTATGACAAATTACCACAGACTTGGTGGTAGTAGCACAAACATATTATCTTACAGTTTTAAAGGTCAGAAGTCCAAAATGGTTCTCACTGGGCTAAAATGAAAGTGTTGACAAGGCTGTGGTCCTTCTGGAGGCTCTAGAGGAGAATCCATCCCTTGCCTTTTCTAGTTTCTAGAGGCTGCCTGCATTCCTGGGCTCCTGGTTCCCCTCCATCTTCAATGTCAAAAGCATAGGGTCATCAAATCTCTCTTTTTTGCCACTCTGCTTTCAGGAACATATCTCTTTCTTGGGCTCATTTAAGGGCCCTTTATGATTACGTGGGCTGACTTGGTTAATCCAGAATAGTCTTATCTCAAAGTCCTTAACTTAATCATATCGGAAAAGTCCTTTTTGCCATGTAAGATAACGTATCCCAGGGTCCCAGGATCACGACATGAACATCTTTGGAGTACAGGCCTTATTCTATCTATCACAGACATACTTAGGTCAGAGTATAAAGTTTAAAAAGAGGGAGGAGTGTGATGCTCCAAGCACAGACTCCTAAAGACCTGTCCTGGATTTCCACCACTGAAACTGGCCCTATTTGTAGTTTCTCATAGGCAAATCAACATAGTCCAGGAGGAAAGGACTTCAGTTACGATTTTTCTGCCCCACCAACATATTCAAACTGTTTGCATGAACACTGCTGATCAACACTGGATAAAGATTTAACAAGAGTATAAAAGATTATATCCACTTAATGTCAAGGAAAAAGAAGAAAAATATTTTTTGCAAAAAAACCCCCGAATTAAACAATTGGAAAACTGAGATTATTCTTTTGCTTTTGCCTGAAAAATTAGCAACAAAGACCCTGACATTTACAGTCACATTTACTACTTTGTGGTAATGTCGCAATGCAAGATCTCAGAATAGCAGTGCCTATGTTTAGGGTATTCCTTTCTAGGGCTTAAGGCTCTGGAAGGTTTACTTATTTATTCTTATTTTCTATTATATTTTTCATGCTCTAGGTGCATGAAAATATATTCTAAAGTAAAGCATAGCTGATATAAGGGTGTAGTACAAAGATTCTTAGCCTTGAATTCAGAGAAACACCACAATTGTCCCTAATTTGTTATATGATTAGTACCAGATTAGTAACACTATAATCCCTTAATTTTCCAGTGTGTTACTGAAGTGTTAAAAAAAAAAATATTGGCTTTAGGTGTATTATAGAGATGTGGGATGAAGAGAGAGTGTATTAGAAAGTTCAAAAATAATGGATGTTACTATCCATTCATTGACCATGTTCTATTTGTCATGCGTGATGCTGTACTGGGGACACATGTCCTGAAGCCAAGTGTGGGCGAGAATTACTTAGGTCATTGCCGTGAGAGGTACAGACATTGCGTGTTCATTTACTTTATTTGGTATTTGAATGATAATTTAGGAGTCTATTTAGAATGATGTAGGTAAGCATTCTTTGGAAGTGAGAGTTCAGGGGTGAGGTCTCCTTCTCCAACCCTCAAAAGATACTGATCTACTTCATACATAAATGAACACGTCTGTAATTGGCAATGTCTTCAGCTCATAAGTAACCTAAAGGAAAGGGACAGGGTTCTTTGGAGAGCGTTTCATAGTCCTGGCTCACCCTGGGACCTAATCCAGGATCAGTCAAATATGTCTTGCTTCAAAATTATGTGGAAGAAATAATGAGTAACTGGAGAAGAGTGACAGTGAATTCTATATGCTTCTTTTTAAAAATCACTTATATAGCAAATCCCCTTAGTCTACATGTCAAGAGAGGATTTTTCAAGCTAAGGTTGCAAATTCCATATAGATTCTGAAATTCTGCCTCTTCTTACATCATCACTATTTTCAAAGAGTTTGCAGTTGGACTAAAAGATGTAAAAGGCCCCTGTTTTATGTGTGTGTCTGTGTTTCACAGGACAATGAGACAGCAGCTACGTTAAGTTTGGGGAATTGCCTTTTATAAAAAAAATATTTCTTGATCCATGATTATACTACTTCTCAATTCTTACTCTGTTGCTGATTTTATTTATTTATTTGCATCCCTGGGATATATACCTGCTACAAGAAAGAGGACAAATTAGGGAGTAGAATTATCATGTAGTAGTAGTATAATGTTTCCCATATTAACACAGATCATCTACTTGAATGCATGATAGTCATTGGGCTGTCTTTTTCTGATTGGGTATCGATCAGATTGATCATCCACATATCTGTCCATTCTATTTCATGACCAAATATACATATTAAACTAGTGGAAGCAATAGTGAAATTTATAACTAGTTCATATAGGAATATAACCCAGAACTAAAAATATGATTCCAATAGAAAAACTGACCTAACTAACCCAGATATAATTGTCTTTTTTATTAACAGAAAGCAGAGAGTACAACATATTATACAATGATATTAGTCAGAAATAAGAATTCTTGGAAGAATAGTTCTAATTAACTCTCTGAGCATAATTATTATTTTTGAGAAGCAAATTTATCTTCAAGTTCAGAGAAGCAACTCAAAAAATGTGATTTTAGTGACCTTGCCTCCACTTTCCATATTTTCTTTGTTGTCAAATATTTACAACAGACCTTTCTTTTCTGTTGTTACAAGGAAGGTAACCAACAAACAAATTCTTACCAAGGCATTATGGCTCTAGATATACCATTTCTTGAGAAGTTTTTATTCACTGATTTGTGTATTCACTAAATAAATCTGTGAACTCACTATCTACTGAGTAGTATGCCAGGTATGTATTCATAAAGTGAATGACAGAGACATAGTCTGATGTACAATATAAAGGGATGCATAGTAAAAATGAGCTATGAAGAATTCTGGGTGCAGCCTCTATAAAGTTAGCACATATCATTCACACTAAAGCTTACCCCTGCTGAGATCTCTTCTGAACAGATTTCCCACTGAAAGTCAAGATCCATTGACATACTATTTTATTTGCAGGTGTTGCAGACTCACTGGTTCCTAGAAACCCTCACTTTGAACTTGGCTTTGGTTATTGGTGCCTTTACCAATAAAGCAAAAATGAAACAAGTAAGAAACACAAATCGGTCACCCAGGTAACTAGATTATAGGGGAGAGAACTTCAGTGTGTAAAAGTCTCCTCTGGCTTTTTTCACTCTGCATGCACAGGTGATTTATCTTCATGTAGATTTGTTACTTTTTATCCACCTGGTGGGGCTATAATACAACTGATACAGGGCTGATCCTCTTACTTGCTGCACTGATACAGTGCTGGTCATCTGACTCATGCTAGCCAATCAGAAGACTGTTCTGCTTGGAAGGAGTAGTTGGTTAATGGACGAGCATGTTACTGAAGCAGAGCCAATCAGAGTCTTTCTGTTTATGGACTATAATGGCTGGAGAAAGAGAGGGATGGAGAGAGGGTAGAAAACAGGGAAGAGGAGAGGTTGATTTAGAGAGAGATTGATTTTTTTTCTCCCCCAAGGTCACCTTTCCCATTGTATGAGAAATCCTGGCTGAGAATAAGGTTAACATAGAAGAAGAAATTGTAGCCAAAAGGTACAGAGAAAAATGGAATCCTTATGACATCATTTAAACTACTGAATCCCACCATGCCTGAAATTAAAACATCCTTGTATTTTCTAGTTACATGAGCCATCCCTTCTCCTTTCCACCTTACCTACTGCTGTTAATTTATTCATCCTAAAAAATTAAAACTATAGCTATAGTTTGAACATGCGTGTGCACACACACACACACACACATATCCATGCACATATACATATACACATATACCTATGAGATGAATTAAATAAAAGAGAACTGATTTGGCAAAATGAATCTGTTTTGGTGAAAAAGGAATATTGTGTGAATGTAATATGCCTGTGCCTTCTGTGTCATGTGTTAATATAGGTATTTGAAAATGAATGACATTTATTCTAGTGAAACTGTATTAGGGTGGCATGATACAGTAGGAAGAATGTTCTACGGGGATTTAGAAGGAACAAGTGTGCTGAATTATCTACCATGAATATGTTTTACTTTTAAAATCAGAAAACTAATGAGATAGCTCTATTTCTGAAGTGAGTCATGGAAGGTCTGGGTTCTAGTTTCAATTCTGCCACAGGCTAATGCTTAGATTATAGTTTCCTCCTTTTTAAAAGGAGGGGGCTGGTAGAGTGGCTTTAACACTAGACTCTCTAGATCCCTTAGGGTTTTACAGAGTATATTGAAGTGTGGAATGTGAGATGGGGCCAAAAAATGGGGCTCCCATACTCTTCCACCCTGCTTGCTAAACCAGAAGAGCTCTAAACATAGTCACTTTCATCTACTAAGCTTGAATGTTAGCTTTTAACTAAAGCATTTCTGTCATTTAAAATGTGGGGGAAAAAAGTATAAAACCACTGGGCTCGATGATCCCCAAGTCCCTTATGCTTTTAACACTCTTTGAAGCTAATCTCCAAATTAAATTTTCTACCAGAAATACAGGATTGCTACTCGCAGAAAATAACCATCTTCTGTAATTGCTTTTATTTAATCCAAGCTGTTGGTCACATTTGAATACTCAATCTTTACCTTTGTGAAGTACGGTTATAACAGTTAAAAAAGAAAACTTAGTTTGAGAGTTCAAATTAGTGTTTTAGATACTCAGATTCAGGACCCTTAAGGAACAGAGAAAGTACAAACCCAATTTATAGCACTTTGACATAAAAGATAAACTAAGAAGCCTGAAAAAGATGGCTAAAGATCAATGATTTATGTGTTTCTAAGACACATACAAGTCTTCCGCCTCTTAGCCACTAAGAAAGAAACCAAACACAGATGAATGGTGTTCATAAACTAGTAAAAATGTTTTTGTTTGTTTTATTTTTACCATTACTGACGAATAATGGCTCTAGGTCTCCTCTGTCCTGGACAGCATGGCAGGCCACTACACATGTTTCCTATCCAGTTAAGAACAGACATGAGCTTAAAGATAGATACAGCAGCAAATGCTAAGTTTCAGCGATTAAATTTGCTATGTCTGAACAAGAGTGCAGCTCATTTAGCACCTGGTTAGCTGAAATTTTAAATGATTAGGTTTCCCCCTAAAATCTTATTTTACTTTTTTTCCCCCTGATTAAAGAGGTAAATTATTTTTATTAGAGGATGTTTAGTATCCTGCAGAAATAAGGCATCTGAAGAAGAATTAGCCTTCTGCCTTCTCCAACTCTCTTCAGCCACTCACATTTTTAAAGGGACTAAAAGTAATGCAATTTTGAAAATACTGTGTTTCTTCGATTTTGCCTACTTTGGATCCATCCCTCTTGGTATTTTGCTTATCAATATGAGAGAGTTGTGGGTGAGACATCTAGCTCCTGAGAATTCTGACAATTAGCATCTTTGTTCTACTTTTCTGAGCTATTTTTCTTCTTCCTCCAGCATTTCTTTTTTTTTCCTCCAGCATTTCTTATCAAATATCATAGTTCACCTGGGGAAAGGCACAGTAGAGTTCCAAAAGAGTCAATGGACTGAGCTGGTGTCTACCAACCTAAGAATTTCCATTTAAATCTCAGCTGTGATAACCTAAAGGTCTTGTACACACAAGTAGCCAAACAGACGTAAAGGAGGTCTTTTAATTAGGTGTCTGAATTTCCACTGGTTGACTTGGCTGCAGTTCAGTTTTAGAGGGTAAAAAATCACCTGAAACCTCTCTGATGAAATCCCTTGCCCTGGCCTATGGGGGCTGGTGTGAATCCTGCGGAAGGATAATACAGAGTCCTCACTGATTCAGCCCTGCATGCTGCCCTCTTGCTGGAGGAAGGGCTGGCTTGCCACACCACCTGGAGTCCTTCCAGAGTCTTCCATTCCTAGCTGAGCAAAGCCTTTCTGTGATTTACGTGACAAAGCAATGCCTCCAGGCAGAAAAAGCGGCCAATAAATACTGAGATGGGGCACTGGGAAAATGCAAGCTTTCTTTGGGTTATTCCTTTGCCTCTTTTCCTTCCCTCTCCTCTCCCCTGTCCACTTCTCTCTTGCCTCTTTCCAGCAATACACTTCTGTACTAGGAGAACTATTAAGGTAGCAAAATAGAAGTTGATTGTGAATCCTTCTCTTTTCCTTCCTTTCAAATCCAAGCACAAAGGTGGAAATACACACAAATATACATCAAATCAGCTTTAAAGAGGTAATGCAAATAAGTTTTCATAGCTAAAAAAAACTCGTGTTAATGAATTGGTTGTTTCAAAATCTGAGAGATGGAAACTTTGAAAAGTAGTTAAAAAAAAAAAACTTAAGAGGCACCTGGATGGCTCAGTTGCTTAAGCGGGTTAACCATCTGCCTCTGGCTTTTGGCTCAGGTCATGAATGATCTCGGGCTTGTGAGACTGGCCGACCAATGTAGACCACACTGGGCTGGGTGTGGGGCTTGTTTGGGATTCTCTCCCTAACTCTACCTGTGCCACTCGCCCGCCCTCAGCTCCATTCTTTCTTAAAAAAACAAAAACAAAACAAAAAAACCATTCATTTCACCAAATCTTAATGCCATTTAATATCCAAGGCACAAGACTATGAAACATACCAAAATAAAAGTAAAATACCACAATGAAAAATTTTAAAAAATAATAAATTAGAAGTTTACTTTCTAGTAGACAAATATATAGAGGGCATGAGACTACTCAGTCACAAGTTCTAAGGAAAATGAAAGAGAATAGAGTAGAGCCAGAGACTGAGAGAGGGCATGGGCCATTAACATACTCCATTGTAGTAATAATGCTTATTATATTCTCATAAGAACTTTTAATATTAATATTTCTACTTGGCAAATCAGTAAACAGAAGCTGTTCTACATTAAGTGTATAGCTAGTAATTAGCACTGAGGATTTGAATCTTGGTTTCTTGGTTCCAAAGCCCATGCTCTTTCTAGCATGTAACAAAGAAAAGAGAACCAAGCATAAATCACTTAATGGATATGTTATAAAATGAAAATTATGTAATTAACTATGATAAACTGCCGAGGTCCCTTTTCCTCAGGGGGTTGAGGGGGCAGCATACCATGGGCTGGTCTTAATTTTCCTCTATGCATAACTAAGGTCTGTATGTGACATGGCCCAATCTGTGTAAGAGGCAGGTCAGGTTTAGCAATTAGTACAACTAGCCCTTGAACAACATGGAGGGGTAAGGGCACTAACCCTCCTATCACGCAACACACACCAAGTTGAAAATCTGCCTATAACTTCTGACTCCCCAAACATTTAATTACTAACAGTTTACTGTTGACCAGAAGCCTTACATACAACAAATAGTCGATTAACACCTATTTTGTAAGATTTTTGGTATGAGCTATATATTATATTATATTATATCTTATACTAAGATAAACTAGAGAAAAGGAAATGTTATTAAGAAAATCATAAGGAAGAATAGTACTTTATTTATTAAAAAAAAAAGTCTGCATATAAATGGATCTGCACAATTCAAACCTGTGTCGTTCCAGGGTCAACCAAATTTACTGATCGTTAATTCTTATTAAGCACATACACTATATGAAGAATATATATGTATGTATGTGTATCTATATCTATCATTTATTTCTCTAATTTGATCTCAAATAAGTCTAGATTTCTTGGATCAGAGATTTGTGTATTTCACTCATTTGGGAAGATTTTTGACTATTATCATTTCAAATATTTTTTGTCTGCTTTTGGTTTCTTTTCTTTCAGGGATTTTACCATTTCATGGTCTCACACAGAACTAGGCTGCTTTCTCAACCTTTTATTTTGCATACATTCATTTTGGATAATTCCCATGATCGGTCTTAATATTCACTGATTCTTTTCTCTCTTGTGTCTGGTCTGCTGGTAAGGTCATCAGATTAATTTTTTATCCTGATGTGTTTTCCATTTCTAATATTTCTCTTGGGTATTTTTTTATAGGTTCCATCTCTCTGCTGAAATTCTTCATCTCTTCATGCATGTTGCTGATCTTTCTCTTTAAATTCTTTAACATATTTATCCTTGCACTGATGTCTTTTAAAAAAATATTTCTAATATTAGGGTCATATCTGAAGTTGTTCCTATTGACTATATTGCCTCTTAATGATGGATTCTATTTTCTTGCTTATATAGAACTCCATAATATTTTATCACATCCCCCAAACTACATAATAGAATAGAGACTGAGATAAATACTGTATTTTCACTTAGACAAAGGCCCATCTTTCCTATTTCTGGATTGTTAATTGAGAATGGTGTCAAAGTAGAATTGAACTGAATTTTGGCTATGTAGTTTCAGTTACCTATAGTACATCACCAAGAATAAACTCTCCCAGTGATAGATTGACATGTCTTGGTTTTAATTTAAGATCTGAAGTGCAAGAAGGATTTTTCTCAGTTCTTCTGCCCTGAGGTAGGAATTGTATTCTTTATTCTTGGAGTAGGGGGATGCTTAGGTAGGAATTGAATTTTTTATTTTTGGAGTAGGGGGATGTATTTTGGCATTCCGCTCCTTTCCTTAATTGCAGATGGCCAATAATTTACAATCTGTGAAGTGTAGGAAGTTTTGTTTGTTTATTTGGCTTCCTCCTTAGACACAGATTGGCCCTGTGCAAGTGCCTAACTCTATTATAGCTGTTGCTCCTTCCTCAGGGCAGACTATAGTTGTCTGGTGTGTGGTATAAAGCCTGAAATTCCTCTTCCCAAACAATTCAAGGACCTTGGATAGCTTTAACTAACAGCACCTCATCCTTTTATCTCCTTCAACACTATATTGTATTATAGTTCCCTCTTATTTTTAATTCTCAAGTTAGCCATCATTTTTATTTTTATGTATCTACTTATCCTTATATTTTTTCATTTAAAAAAAAAAACTGTGGTAAAATATACATAATATTTTGCCACTTGAACTATTTTAAGGTGTACAATTTAGTGACCTTATGTACATTCACAGTGTTGTGCAACCATCACTGCTATCCATTTCCAGAGCTTTTCCCTCATTCCACACTGAAACTCTGTACCCATCAAAAAATAACTCCCCATTTTTCCCTGCCCCCAGCCCCTAGTAACCAGTGCTCTACATTGTCTTTAGGACTTTGATGATCCAAGTACTACATATAAGTGGACTCATACAATACCAGTCCTTTCATGACTGGCTTAGTTTGTTTAGCATAACTATAGCATCTTCAAGACACATTTTTATTTGTAGCATCAACATTTCCTTCCTTTTAAAAGCTGGATAATATTCCATTGTATGAATATACTGCATTTTGTTTATCTATTCATCTGCTAATGGACACTTGGGTTGTTTGCACCTTTGGTTATTATGAATAATGCTGCTACAAATATGGGTTTATTAACATATGAGTCTCTGCTCTTACTTCTTTGGGAATGGAATCTAAAGGTTTGATGACACAAATGCTGCACAGGATTTTCTCATGAAGTTTTATTTTCTTTCTTAGACTCTTTCATATCTTCCTCCTTGCCATAACCCTCACAACACTTCACTTTCTCTTTGGGGTCATTTTCTGCCAAGAATTACAGCTTTATATTCATTCACAAGGCAAAGCTAAGTCAACACTAGCAAGGTGACACTGATGCTCTTTTTCACTCCTCTTCCAATGTACATTAAGTGTGGAAAAAGAAAAATTATGCTATAGGGGCAGAAAAAGTTTTCTTCTACCCATCTAGACTTTTTGCTGATCTAATAATCAAATTAATATAAGACAGATTAACAGGAGAAAAGCAAACAAAATTATGTATATAGTGGAGCCCAATAAAGATATGAACACTCAAAAGGCAGCCAGGTAACTGAAGCTTATATAATGTCCTGAGCTAAGGAAAGGGGTTGAGATCTAGGGAGGAAAAGAGGAGGAAAGCCATTTACAGGAATATGGAGGAGAGGTTTAGAAAATAAAAGTTACTCTGTTATTCAGATAAGTTTCTTAGGTAAAAACTTATCTCTGCTAATAGCTCTCTTCCGGGTACAGGTCCCCTCTCCAATGTAAATTTAGGCAGTTGAGGGGGAGGTAAAGAGCTTTTCTTAAATCTGCTGGGTTTTGATTGCCTTTAGCTCAAAATAATTCTTTCGCAAAGAAACATATTTTGTGGTGGCAAAATCTGCTCCCCTTCAGTTCCACTTTTGAAACTTCAAATAAGAAGTTACACAAGCCAGCAGCTAAATTGATAGATTGTTCCATATCTCAGTGGGCCATCCTCAGTCTTGGAATAGGTCAGTGCCCTTAAAGAGTTGTGTCTCATTTCAGGAGGTGGGTGATGCACACGGGCCCCAGCTATACATATATTATATAAGCAAGTGAGTATTTAATAAAAGCATATTTATAGAAACAACAGAAATATAACAGTTAATGATTGGAACAGACTATAATCCCAGTTTCTGAGATCTGAGGGCAGCCAGTCAAGAAGATTTCTAGATGTCAAGCACAAAGCCTTTTCAGATAGAGTGACAATCTCACAGATTATTCTGTTTTGTAGTTTGAATGTCTCTGGTGATCTAACTACAAATTAGCCACTATTTAAAATTCAGTTCCTATATGTAATTACCAAAATGTTTGTGGTATCTTTGTTTACTATTTCTTCCTGGATTTTACTTCTTTCTACATTTACCTATTCTCTTATAAAAACATTTTTACCCCCAAGGAGATTGATCATTGAGGTCTGTGAGTGTTATAGCCTTGCAGTCTTTATTGGTTTTGAGGATATTTTTGTTTTGCCCTCAATCTTGAATAATATATATATTTTTTACTAGGGTTGATTTTTAGGTAGTTTACAGTTATTTTCCCTCAACTCTTTAAAACAAATTATTCCATTATTTCCCAGAATGTACTGTTACCAAAGGATGGTTTTCAAACAGCTTATTCTTCCTTTATAGGCAATATGTTTTTATTATGAATGTTTTGAGATTTTTATCCTCAGTCTTCCATGTGTTTCAGTTGCATCATAACATGTCTCAATTTGTAAATATTATTCTTTGATTGCCTGAATATGATTCTTTAAACTATGATTTATGTTTTAAGTTCTGGAAAATTTTTTCAAGCCCAATTCAATTAATATCTCTCCTCAGTTCTTTCTAGTCTCTCCAAAACCACTATTAGACATATTTAACAATTCATTCAATTTTTCAGATTTCATAATGTTTTCTTTTTCAGATGTTCCATAAGTTTATCAACATGGGATTCATCCTGGGTGACTCATGTGATCTAGCTTCCAGTTTCTTAACACTCCTGCCATGTATAACCTAGAACTTAATTCTTTCAGGGAAGGTTTTGATTCTGTTTTTTAATGTACCTGTTCTTTTCTCATGATATCCTGTTCATGCTTAATGGATAAACTGTTTAAAAATGTAAGTATAGTCATTTTAAAGTCTTTTTAAAATCATCCTACAATCAGCAAGTATAATACTCCAATATACTGGTCTTTGACAATATATTTAATGGAATAAAATTTCCTTATGAGCTTTGTACATTTTCTTTCTTTTTTTTAAAAGATTTTATTTATTTGAGGAAGACAGAGAGCATGAGAGAGAGAGAGCGAGAGAACGCGAGTGTGAGAAGGAGGAGGGTCAGAGAAAGAAGCAGACTCCCTGCTGAGCAGGGAGCCAGGGAGCCTGATGCAGGACTCGATCCCTGGACGCCAGGATCATGACCTGAGCCAAAGGGAGTCGCTTAACCCACTGAGCCACTCAGGCACCCTGAGCTTTATAGATTTTCAATCTGTAAACTCATCTTGAATGGAAATTATTACCTGAAAGAAGTGCTAGGTCAAAGATATCGCTTATGGGGTCATCTTAGGATTCTCTTTTTTAAGATTTTATTTATTTTCTTTTTTTGAGAGACAGCAAGAGCATGAGCCAGGGGAAGAGGCAGAGGGAAGAAAGGGAGAAAAGGTTCCCTGGGGCCTGATGCAGGGCTCAATTCCAGGACCCCAGGAGCATGACCTGAGCCAAAAGCAGACACTTAACCACTGAGCCACCTGGGTGCCCTGTCTCATGATCGTTTTTGCTGGATATACGTGATAATCACTAGTTTTGAATATATATTTGTTATGTACACTTGAATAAACAGTAAGAAAGTGTGGTAACCCTGAGCCCAGTATTTATTTATTTTTAAATTATTTCTGTGTTTGAAAGTAAGAAAGACCAATACAGGTGTGGATAAATTTCTAGTTTCAGATCCAGATGTTATTCAGAATTATTTGTATTCTAGGTCTTTGAACAGTGGGGTGGAATTACTCCACAGCTAGTTTTCTTAGCGGCAGGTCTTCTTAGCTCCTAGCTTTAAGTGTGAAGACCAGTCCTATCAACTCTACTCTTGTTGAATGTCTTGGCACTTTACCAGTTCTGCTACCACTGTGGACTTCTACTTTTAAACTCTGTTCACCTAAGTGTGTTTTCCCTTAATTTTTGGCATCTGGAAATGACCCTGTTAGTTAGGACTCTTAAACATATCTTATCCTGATGAATGGCTTGGATTACCTTGAAAAACTCCATCTTGGACATATGTGTTCAGCATTGTGCCATTTGTGGAGAACTACCTTTGTCAGCCAAAAGGGAGAGACAAGGTGTATAACATTAATAATGGTTTATAGCTTTATTAACAGCCACTATTATCACTTCTCTTATCTAACTGAATTGAAATGGTAGAGTATCATCAAAAATTTTATCTTTTTATAAATACAGAGATCATAAAATGGGATTTGTTCCATTATGGTATATTGATATAATATGTGTGTATATGTTATTATGAGTTGACACAGACATATCTAGTATGTTTACATTATGCCCACAGAACTATTGTCTTTTAGCTACTATCTATGAGCTTTTCAGGAATTTTATTTTAGAGAAATATATCCTTACTTCAATAATATAATTATTGTTCAAATTATTTCTAGAAATTATTTTTAGAAGTGATTCCTAAGATCTTGGTACCCTGGTACTAAGGCAACAAATATTTATTTACCAAGACTAAATCCTAATATTAATAATTAAAATGTGTGATTGAGCTGGGTAATACTGTGCTCAGTAAAGAAATATAAAAAATAATATTCATAAAGTATCAAAAATTCCTCTTTTTACTTAAATTTTTAACAGTAATCTCTACACCCATTATGGGGCTTAAACTCATGACCTTAAGATGAAGAATCCCATGGTCTACTGATTGACTGAGCCAACCAGGCACCTCAACAACAACTCTTATTGTTCATAAATTTATCAGTAAATAAATTCTTCAAAAAGGTGAATGGATTACAACTTTTAAAGAAGAGTATACCACTCAAATAGACTGGACTATTTTGAAGGATAAAAATAATTTGAATTTATAAATAACTCACATTGTTTGTAAATTAATCTTGTTATTTTTATAACACTCCTTGTGTCTGTACATGTTTGTTTTTGTTTGCTGTGTGTGTGTATACAAATAACCACCTAGAAATTAGAATAAATTTGTCTAATTTAATCTAAACACTAAATCTGGACCTCTGTTTATAGCATCCTGATCTTTGGATTTGACAAACCTCATTAAGCATTTTACAACTGAAACTGCTACACAGTTTCTACTACTCCTTCTGAATTACACAGTAGATTTTTTTAATCAATTAAGCTGCTAGAACACACTGAAGTGGCAAAACACAAAAAATGCAGCCTAAACCACTTTTCTTTTAAATGGGGGAAAAAGATTATTCTCATCCATTGTCAAAAGCAACTTAATTTATATCATGTTTCAAAAGGATTGATTCATTGATCCTACAGGAAAATAAATAGAATAGCTGTGTATCCTGCTCTATAAAAGCCCAACATTGCACTGAAGATATGAATGCAAAATAAAGACCAATTAGGAAATGAAAATGTTTTGAATAATGTAAGCATATGAAAAATATCAAATAAAGGTTAATTTTAATACCTTTCAGAATTATCTATTGCAAAAAAAAAAAAAAAAAGGAATACTCTTTTCTTCAGAGGCATGGCATCCTATCAAAACACTTATGTTTCTTCTAACTCCCTCTTCCCTCCAAGCCTATTTTTCCCTCATATTTTGAAGGATCCTTTAACTTAATCATATTGATTTTGCTTTTTACTGTTTCCTTGGCCAAATTCTAGGCAAATGTAATAAATGAATGCTGATGTAGAGGAGTAATCCAGTGGACTATAGTCATATTTTCTTCTTTTTTAGGGTTTGGTCTCAGAAGAAGAATGTTCTAATAAAAATCAATAATTTGATGAATCAGACTTCATTCATAATTTCTAAAGGCACACTTTCTTCTTCTTCAATGTCATAAGCATTTGGCATTTCCTACATAAGATAAATATGAAAAATTTCAGAAACATAGAATATAAATTTGTATCCTTTTCCTCTATAGATATCCAAGGTTGGTGAGTTATTTAAAATATTTTTCTTAATATAAAAAATTGGTACAGAATAGCCCAGATGTAGCTAACTCATTTGTGAAGTAAATAAAATTAAACAACAACAACAACAACACTAATATTAATTGAGCATCTACTTATATGTTAGGTAATGTGAAAAAGACTTTAGATTACTCTTTCTCTCAATGTCTTCATATGCACACACACATTAACACAACTGTAACATTACTGTTACATTCATTTTTTACTGGAAAGGGAATACACTCACAAAAGAGAACATAATTTGCACCAAATCACATAGCTAGCAAATGAATCAGTCTATATCATCATCTATACGTTCTAACCTTAGAACCTATGCTGTTAAGCTACTACATGATAAATCTTTTTGGCATTCTATATATGGCATTTTAGCAGGTCCTTAGTCTAATATTCTAAATGTTGGTTTTAAGATAATATAAAATAATTTTAAAAATAAAATATTTTTAAAAAAGTTATCAAGTATGAACTGGTTTTCAGATAGACTTTTACCTGATGCATAAGAACAAGATTCAGGAACAGTACTTTGATAGATATTTCTTAAAAGACAACACAACCAGAAAACAACAACAACAACAACAAACAAAACACCTCTTCTGTAGATGGGTGGATAGCATTCACCTTGCAGCTTGTGACTGAGCCAGCAAAGGACTCTGTGAACAGCTGTTCATTTGGACTATATGACCAATAGGCTGAAAGTGGGTCCAAACTGTAACTATGCCAAGCCAAATAAGAAGAGAAATAATGATGATTAAAAAACCAGATTCATACACCTGAAACTAATATTACACTGTATGTTAGCTAACTGGAATTTAAATTAAAACTTTAAAAAATATGATATTTATTATTTCATGACATAGTAATTCCTCAAGAGCAGTTGTACCTTTAGTGTTTTTAAGAACTATATATTTAATTTTGTCTTCTATATTTGGTTGATAGTTGTGGTAATTGTTGTTTGTTGTTTGCTGTCACTGTGTAAGGCAATCAAAATGCTGTTCCAGTGACCAGTATTGTACTAGCAGGTGGTAATTTGGAATAAATGCAGATATGGCATGTGGATCACACTCACTTTCAGCAACACCATTGACATGAACATAATCAAGTCATTTATCCATTCTATTCCTCAAATAGGGACCATAGTACTTAACGTCGCACATTTCACAGGTATGCACAGAACAAACCCAGCAAGTACTTTGTATAAGCAACATCTCCAGATGGCCATTTCCCTGCTAACTCCAATTAAATATTCCCAAGAGAACTGTTCACTCTTTTTTCTTTGTATCGCTCCTCTGTCCAAGGAAGCAGCATGTTAGGAAAACAAGCGAACAAATAAGCAAGATGACTTCTGCAATCAGACAAACCCGAGTCTGAATCATAGGACTACCACATATTCATTGTGTGAAACTAAGTGAGTTATTTATTTTTTTCTGCCTCCATTATCTCGTCTTTAACCGGGCTCATAATACTCATTCTAGAGGGTTTGTGTGAAGTTTGTAGATATATAAATGTCTGACACATATGGTAGGTTCTCCAAAATGGGAACTATTGCCTTACCACGGCAGTCCATGCCGCTCGAGTGGAAACATGCTTAGAAGAAAGCTTAAGTTAACTTTTAAACTCTGTATTGTTTTCTGACACATTTTGGATATTTTTGCCTGACATTACAGTGTTTACCTGTCTAAAAATTGCCCCATTCTCTTCAACCATTAATCTGGATGTCCTCTTCCTGACACTACTATTTTCCAGAAACTGACTTCAAAAATATCTTACTTCAGATTATCTTTCTATCACTGAAGATCCCACCCAACATTTTTACCCAAATAACGCTTTTTGACCTTAAGAGACTGTCAGTCTCACAGGAAACAAAGACTAATATTCATATCAATTACCTTCAAATTTCTTTATGTGACACTTTCTACCCTAATATATTTCTTCCTAATCACCTACCACCTCTTTGTTCTTAAAATCACTTCATTTCCACATAGTCATTGTGTTTTATCCAACTCCTGTTTTCTTCAAACTTTTTTATTCTTTTCCTCCAGAGCCCTCTCCCATTTTTTTTCTGCATTCCATAACTGATCTTCCAAATAACTGGGGAAATCCCATCTATTCCAGGAACTCTGTGGTATTACTATTTAGAAAGAGAAGGCTTAGCTGAGTTCACGAGAAATTCTTACCTTCTTAAATCAACTTAGAAAAAAGCATCAGTAACTCCCTTCAGTGTATAAGTCCCACAATTTCCTCTTTAGGCTTCAACTTGACTAAATATATTCCTTTGATGTCATCCTTTCTTTCTGTGTATGATGTCTTAATATCTGAGCCTGTAGCCTCCTAGAGAGAGCATATAATGTATCTGCCTCAAATGGTAGCCCATGCAGAGATGCTTCAAAAATATTACCGTAAGATGATGAAGAGGGAGATGAACGAAAATGTGATATTACTGGCTAACCTGCAAAACCTTAAAATTCTAATTTTACCCAAACAAATTCTACCATCCCATGCCCAGAGGCATTCAAGCAGCAAAGCTGCACAACTTACACACACTGCTGTGAAATGCAGACCCCATACAGCAGCCGAGGTATATAAATATGCAAATCATAGATGTATACAGACACAGCCTTCCAATCGAGAACACCAGCTGTCATAGGCAGCAAAATCACTCTAAGGACTTGGCAATGGTGAGTTGGCAAATACCCTCTGGTTGTTGCTGCTCCATCAATCAAGGGCCATTTGGCCAGGCTGCATTCTTGAACAGGTTTTTCTCCCCCTTTTAATACAGTGTAACTCAAACAACTTTTCTTTTACATTGATGAAATAAACTGTTATAAAATTTGTTCTGAGTCAGAGATACGGGGAGGTTATTGCTCTCTGGACATATCCTTTCCTGTATCTTGCCATTTAAAAAAAATCTAAACTCTCCCCTTCATCCTCTGTCAAACAAAACAAACAGAAACATCAAGCTAATGTTTTGTTTCTCTTTATTAAAGAACTTTTAGGAAAGATTCTGCTGGGATACGGGTAATGAACCATGTGCAGAGATTGGTAGTTTATTCATCTTTTTTTCAGAGGCTCTTGAAGATTACTCTTTCTGAAAAAAACTCTATACTCTCAAGTTATCAAACATGATTATGAAGTGGAAGTGAAGTGGGGAGAACGATGAAAAAATACAAGTTGTACAAACTTGTGGTAACCCCAAAGTCTATGGAAACTCATTTAACGGGGGGTGGTGGTGAATAAAGAATTTATTTCTCAACATAAAATGAAGGATGGTTTACACCATAGAGGCATTCTGAGAGAAGTTAATATGTCATCGATTTTAAATAGCAAGATTATCCAGCGGAGAGTAAATCAATGAAAGTTGCATAGGTTTTTAGATTCTTCAGGATGTTAAAGAATAAACCCATTTCCCCCTTTCATGAACCATTCCATCCAGAAGAGTAATTTAAAATGTGCCACAAATCTTTATCTGTTCAGCAACCAATCAGCATTCAGAAAAGAGATAGCTACCCCTCTTTTCTGCTTTGGAGCCTTCTGAAACACTCTAATTTTTGTTAACTTATAGTCCTGGTACAGCCCTTGTGACTGGATATTTAATAAAAAAGAGTAATTTATCTTTCAGATTTAATATTTCCTCATTATAGCAAATATTAAAAGAGAAAACTGCTATTTTTTTTCCTTTGGAAAACTTAAAATATTAAATAGTTATTAGTTGGGTGATGTTTATTAGACCACTGTAAAGAAGTTGATGAGATTTATTGGTGTTTGAAAGATAGAAGAAATAGGGTACAGATATTTAGAAAGATTTGTTCCTTCCATACAAAGGCAGGGTGATGATGAATCACAATGAGTAAAGACTAAGATTTTCATCCACTATGAACATTCCTTATATGATTTCACCCTCCACTAAGAACCTGGATGTTATTGTTAGAAAGTAGGACTATTGATCCTTTATCAAGTATTTTCTGAACTTATTATTTTCTGAAATTCTGTGTGGTTTCAAAGAGAAACAAGACATAGTCCATACATGCTGGGAGCTTATACTAATAGAAGACATAAGATGTGTATTCAAATAGTCATGTTATAAAGTAGAAAATGATATGTATTCAGAAGGGATAAAGTGCTTCTAGTGTTATAGAAGAGAGAGTTTGCTTGTGGATGGTACAGTTAAATAAGTCATGATAGAAAAACCTATTCTACAGAGTGTTTAGAGTCATTTTTTAAAAACTTCAATGGGAACATGTTACTCCTCTGCATAAAATTTCCAATTGATTTCCATCACACTTGGTATACACAAATACACCCTCCAAAAACCAAAGCAAAATAAAATCCTTAAATTCCTTGCAAGGATCTGTGTATCTTTGCAGCCTCCTCTTGTCTCCCATTCCTCCTTGCTAACCATATTCCAGTTTACTGGCCGCATGCCCTAATTCTACCTGGAATTCTCTTTCTCACACTCCATGCCTGGCTAACTCTACTTTCACAAATTTGGGGAAGAGTTTAATTATCTAGGGTATAGAGTATGCACATAAGAAGTTAGTTTTGAACAATACATTGAGGAAAAATCACTCATAAACTAGATTATTCTGTGCACAGTTATGAGAAGTTAAAAGTTTTGAGACAAGAAATGTTAATGTCAGAGCTGTATTTGACAAATATCTTAAAGTGATATTAAGGCCAGTTTAGAATACAGAAAGATAAGAGGAAGATATACCACTTTTCTTGAAAAAAAAATGAGAAAGTGGTAATGAGGGACTAAAACAGAGAACGTAGAAAACATGATTCACAAAAAATATGTGACTGATTGAATAGAAAAGTTAGATTGGGATAGATGGGGATGAAAAGTTAGAAATACCCCTCCATTCAGAGAGATCAAGTGTGTTGTTATTGAAAAAAAGGAGGGGTGTCTGGGTGGCTCAGATGATTAGGTGTCTGCCTTTGGCTCAGGTCATGATCCTGGGGTCCTGGGATTGAGTCCTACATTGGGCTTCTTGCTCAGTGGGGTTCGTGTTTCTCCCTCTGCCCCTCCTCTACCTCATTCTCTCAGTCTCTCTCTCTCTCTTTCTCTTACTCTCTCTCTCTCAAATAAACAAAATATTTTTAAAAAAAGAAAAAAAGGGAAATCAGAAGGAAGAGGAGGAGCTACTTTGGAGGAGTGGTTAATTTTGACTTGTGCACAATAAACATGGAGTATATAGTAGATAGAAAAAAATGCTCATGAAGTATTTTTGGACTAGATTTCTTGACTCCACCCCCCACCCCTGCAGTGGAAAGACTGGCAACAAAGAGTTAGACTAAAACTCTACATACAGATGTTACATTAAAGATGAGGTCATCAATGGACTGAATCCGAAAAAGAGAGAAGAGGGAACAGGTATGATGAAACATACAGAAATAAGATCATATAACTAAAAATTTCAAGTTGGTATAGTCTGAGAGACAAAATACTAAGGGCATTATTTCAGGACATAAGAAGAAAAGGAATTGCAAAAAAAGAAAAATAATTATTAGCAGTATATCTAATAGAATTTTTTCAAAAGAGCATAAATGGAAAAAATTCTAAAAAGATTGATACTTTAAAAAGAGAGGAACAGTGGAAGTTTGTAAACCTAGAATAAAGAAAACTAGGAAGAAACATTTTAGGCAATTGCATTGAAAATCAGCTAGTGATGAATGGAGATTTCTAGAAAACATGAGGACTCAGCTGAGATTAGCATGACTTTGTAGTGTATTAAATAAAATATTATGATATCTCATTTCCTAGCAACCTTTAGATAAGGTAGAGAAGAATAGTATGGAGTTACCCCTTGGCTAGGGACAGAAGGGGTCAAAACAAGATAAAATCAAATAGACTTGAATTTAGGGTTCCAGGAAGGAGACTACTAAAATGTCAGACTGTGGGCTCCAAGCTTGGGTAGACAGGCAAATGCATTCAATATTAAAGCAGCATCCAAAAAAAATTTAGGGAGAAGGTTTTTGTTTTGTTTTTTGTTTGTTTGTTTGTTTTGTTTTGAAATCAGGATATGACTTAGAAGTTTATACAAAAACTTGTTTATTCCATAGTTGTACTCAATTTGAGGAGGCTGAGAAGGTCTTTTCACATAAAATCTCTGTTTGTTCCTCTTCTCTAAAACATTGTAATGTGTGTGTGTGTGTGTGTGTGTGTGTGTGTGTGTGTATTTAGCATTATCTTTATAATATCTGCTTTAGAAAGAATACATCTTTGTAAGACATAAGAAATTAAGTCCTTATTATTTTTAGAATACATGATTTTATGAGTTTACTTCTACTCCGGGAAAAAAAAATAGAAAAACACTCAGGCAAGGGAATGATGAAAGGACAGAGGAAAAAAAACGACAATAAAAAAATGGCAATTGAAGGCACCAAAGAGAAATTGTGCTCTGAAAATTTTTCTAAAAGTTTGTCCTTTCAATAATCATGATTATTATTTTAACAATTTTTAGGCTATCCTCCAAAGATGATATGCACACACACACGTACACACACACACACACATTTGGAAACAAAATAATGTAAAAATTTACCTATAAAGACAATACTTAAAAAATTACTGTTAAAACATTTTTGGCATATTTCATTCTTTCTTTTTTTCCAATGGATGTATGAGTGCATATGGTGTGTACATTTATTATAGTTTACAAAATTCAGGGTACGAATTATACTTTTTTGTAACCTACCATTTCACTTAACCATATATAGCAAACATTTATCATGTAATAACATGTTTTATAAAGCATGATAGTCAATGGCTGCTTAGTTGTGTGGATCAGAGTTTTTAGTTGGAAGAAAGAGAAAACATCCCAATACCGAAAGGACAAAAGTTGTAAACATAGGGGAGAGGTCTGAGTGCTCACCGCTACTCTCATGGTCACTGTAGTGGTATTTCTGCCTGGAAATGACCTTAATTTAACCTCCCCATTCCTTATTCTGCATACTTAGGGTGTTTTCATACTTTTCTTTTAAAAATAATTTGGTGGTGACCACTTTGTACAATAATCTGTTTGTATTTCAAAGGATTTTCATGGAAGTGGAATTACTGGGTCAAATGATACAAATACGTTTTAAAACTTTGATAGACATTCTCACAATACCCTAGCAAAGTTTCTACTAATTTACACTCTCAACAGGGAGATATGAAAGTGTCAGTTTTCATACTGACTTGCCAATTCAGGCTAGCCACATTTTGTTAACCCTTTCCCAGTATTATTGGTCTAAAAGATAATTTATTGCTGCTTTATTTTGCATTTCCTTAATTATTAGTGAGGTTTTCAGTTTTTCATATGTGTGCTATATCCGCAGGTCCTTTTGTAAACTGGTGATTTTATGCCCTTAGACAAATTTTAGTCATATTTTCTATATTGCTATTTTTTCTCTTAATTGACCTGTTGAACTGTATTCATATACCAATATTAAAACTTTATTTTTTTACAATTTGTTTTTAAATCACTTTATCACTTCCCTTAATTTTATACATTTATATATACATAGTAAAATTTACTCATTTTTTTCTTTGTGCTCATTGCACTTGCTTTTATATTAAGAAAGCCTTCTTAACTCTGTGAAGGTACATATTTATTGATGGTTGGACCAGCTTTTTCCTTGATTTTCTACTTTTAAGTCTTTAAAAAAATATGGTACTAATTTTCATGAGTGTTTTTTCAGTAAAAATACAATTCTATTTTTTCTTTAGTTATTTGAAACCATCTGTTGAATAATCATACCTTCTCCATGATTTTAAATAAATCTAGATCACGTGTGTTCTAATTACATGTGGTAGTGTTTTACACATTTCATTTATATCCATAGATGTGGTCACTCTTAAACCAAAAATATGGTGTTTTGATAATTTTATCTTAACAACATATGTTAGCATCTAGCAGTACAAGAATTTTCCTGCTCCAATAAAACAATTTAAAAAATTATTTCTTTATGCCCACCTATTTGTAATTATTTTGATAAATTTAGTACAAATTCAATAAAAAAAATCCCTCAAAGCAGGGGTGCCTGAGTGGCTCAGTTTTTGGCTCAGGTCCTAGGTCCTTGGATTGAGTCCTCCGGACAGGCTCCCTGCTCAGTGGGGCTGAGCTCTCTCACTTCTCCTGCTTGTGATCTTTCTCTCTCTCTCTCTCACTGTCACTCTTTCTCAAATAAATAAATAAAATATTTTTTTAAAAAATCCCTCAAAGTAATTTTTAGATACAAAAAAGTTCTATATTTACTTTGGGAAGAGCTGCTGCCTTACATTATTTGTGTGTCCATTCAAAAATGAAGTATTTCCCTTCCATTAAAAAACAAAGAAAACCAGACATACAAAATATCATTTTATCTTCCTAGGTAGAGCTATTGATTTCTGCATTTAAGTTCTCTACACTGTTTAATGAATTTATTCTTTTTATTTTGTTTTGTTGTTGTTGTTGTTTTAATTAATATATAATGTATTATTTGCCTATAATTAGGCAAATAATATAATGTATTATTTGCCTATAATTAGGCAAATAATATAATGTATTATTTGCCTATAATTAGGCAAATAATATAATGTATTATTTGCCTAATTATTTGCCTATAATTATAGGCAAATAATTAGGTCTGTGGATTGGGTCTGTGAATCATTAGGCTTACACTTTTCACAGCACTCACCATAGCACATACCCTCCTCATTGTCCATAACCCAGCAATCCTCAGTTCTTTTCATGAGATTAAGAGTCTCTTATGGTTTGTCTCCCTCCTGATTCCATCTTGTTTTATTTTTTTCTTCCCTAACCCCCACAACCCCTGGCCCTGCCTCTCAACTTCCTCATTATGAGGGAGATCATATGATAATTGTCTTTTTCTGACTGACTTATTTTGCTCAGCATAACACCTTCTAGTTCCATCCACATCAATGCAAAAGGCAAGATTTTTGATTCTTTTGATGGCTGTATAGTATTCCTGTGTGTGTGTGTGTGTGTGTGTGTATGTACATATATACCACCTCTTCTTTATCTATTCATTTGTTGATGGACATCTAAGTTCTTCTATAGTTTAGCTATTATGGACATTGCTGCTATAAACATTCAGGTGCACATGCCTCTTTGGATCACTACATTTATATCTTTAGGGTGAATACCCAGTGGTGCCATTGCTGGGTCATAGGGTAGATCTATTTTCAACTTTTTGAGGAACCTCCATACTATTTTCCAGAGTGGCTGCACCAGCTTGCATTCCCACCAACAGTGTAGGAAGGTTCCCCTTTCTCCATATCCTCACCAACATCTGTCATTTCCTGACTTAGTAATTTTAACCATTCTTACTGGTGTGAGATGGTATCTCATTGTGGTTTTGATTTGTATTTCCCAAGATCAAAAGCTTTTGCACAACAAAGGAAACAGTCAACAAAACCAAAAGAAAACTGACAGAATGGGAGAAGATATTCGTAAATGGCATATCAGATAAAGGACTAGTATCCAAAATCTATAAAGAACTTATCAAACTCAACACCCAAAGAACAAAGAACTCAATCAAGAAATGGGCAGGATACATGAACAGGCATTTCTGCAAAGAAGACATCCAGATGGCTAACAGACACATGAAAAAGTGCTCAACATAACTTGGCATCAGGGAACTATTTAATTTATTCTTAAATGTTTTTATATTATTGAAACTTCATGAATGGTCATTTTATAGAATATTTTATGTGTTTCTAATAACCAATGTAAAAACTATTAATTTTATATAGTTCTTTAGAAAATAGGACAACTTATCAAATGGCTATTGGTGCTAATGGTTTTTTGTCATTAATTTATTAGGATTTTTTTAAAGTTAGTAATTATTTTACCTAAAAATATTGTTTCTCTCCTCCTTTCCTATAATTAAATATTTTAAAATTTGTTTGCTTCTCCCATTGCATTGACTACAATCTCCAGTATAATGTTAAGTAATGATTGTTGATGGGGTGCCTCCTGGGTGCCATAGTTGGTTGAGCATCGGTCCCTTGATTTCAGCTCATATCATCATCTCAGTTTCCTGAGACTGAGCCCTGCACTGGGGGATGGGGGGGCGCTCAGCAGGGAGTCTGTATCTCCCTTTCCTTCTGCCTTCCCCTCGCTCCTGTGTGTATCTCTCTCTTTAAAACAAATAAATGAATCTTTAAAAAAAGTAATGATTTTGGTATCCCTGCCTTATTCCTGAACCAATTACTGTTAAGGCTATCTATCTTTATCATGTTAAAAAAGATATCTACTACAGACTAAGTTTACTAAATTATGAGTATTAATATTTTTTTATAATAGATTGTGCTTGAAAAAAATCCTACTTGATTATGCTACATTTAGTATATAATACAATTTTGGATTTTATTCACTAGTATTTAACCCTGATACCTACCTTAAGTGTTATGGAGCCTGTTTTACTTTTATTTTGAAATAATTTCAATTTTATAGAAAATTGCACAAATGATACAAAGAACCTCCATATATTCTTCACACAGAGACTCTATTCAAGTTTTGTTATTTGTTCCAGTAATGTCTTTCTAGCAAAATGTTCTAAAGTAAGTTCACATATTACACCCAGATATACCACATCTCTAGCCTCCTTCAATCTGGGGAAGTTCCACTGTCTCTTCTAACTTACATAACCTTGACACTTATGAGATTACAGGTCAGTTCTTCCATAGAAATGTCCTTCATTTGGGTGTGCCCAACATTTTCTTCTGATTAGAATCAGATTTTGATAGACATATCACAGAAGTGATGCTATATTCTGCTTATTGCATTTTATCATCTGGCACATGATGCCAATTTGTCCTATTACTAATAATATTAATGGTGAATGTTGTCAACTAGATTTTTATACTTTTTTCTTTTTTATTCTTTTTTCCCCTTAATAAATATTACTTAATAGTTTGTGGGGAGCTACTTTGAGATTATGTAAAAAACTCAGTCCTTATTTCATTTTTATCTGCTATTTTTAGAATCCACTGATGTTTCTTGACTGAACTGATTATTTCTACAATGATGGCAAATGATAATATTGAATTCCATCATTCCTTCTACATTTATTAGTTGATATTCCATTATAAGAAAGAGCTTTATATTCTCTTTATTGCACAACTACTATCTAGTTTATATCAGCATTGTAATATGTTGCTATTATTTATTTTAATAACCAAATTGTCTCAGAACTGGCAAGTGGAAATCCATTTTAAGCTGGCTTCTGTATACTTTGATATGCCAAGTTTTTATTTGAAATCTTCCTTGCTTAATGACACAGAAGATGTTCCAAGCTCATATTGTTCCTTCCTTGTCCCAGTCCTGGAATCACCTATTTCTCTAAGTAACCTTTGTTCCTATTGCTGGAGAGGGATACTCTATTTAAAAAAAAAAAATTTATTTGTGTATAATTGATATACAACGTTTCATTAATTTCAGGGGTACAACATAGTGAATCAAGATATCTATACTTTATCATACGCTCATCACAGGGGTAGCTACCACCTGCCACCATACAACACTTTTGCAATATTATTGAGTATTCCCTAATTCCCTAATATTGAGTATTCCCCAATACTCCTTGCCTGGTATTCTTGACTTAGTGATTCCATGACTGGAAACCTATCTCCCACTCCAGCTTACCTATTTTGCAAAACTCCATCCCTCTGGCAACCATGAGTTTGTTCTCTGTATTTATAGGTTTGATTCTGTTTTTTGTTTGTTTATTCATTTGTTTTGTTGTTTAGCTTCCACATATGAGTGAAATCATAAGGTATTTGTCTTTCTCAGTCTGGCTTATTTCACTTAGTATAATACCCTCTAGGTCCATCCATGTTATCAAAATGGCAAGATCTCATCCTTTTTTATGTCCGTTTATATATAGATCTATATATAGATCTAGATCTATAGATCTATAGATCTATGTATATCTATAGATATATCTATAGATATATAGATATATAGATAACCTATATATATATATAACTATAGATCTATATATCTATAGATCTATGTATATCTATAGATATCTATATATATCTATATATATAGATCTATAGATATATAGATCTATGTATATCTATATATATAGATCTAGATCTATATATAAACGGACATAAAAAAGGATGAGATATCTATATCTATATCTATATCTATATCTATATCTATATCTATCTTATCCCTTTGTTTACTGATGGATGCTTAGACTGCTTCCATATTTTAGCTATTGTAAATAGTGCTGTAATAAACATAAGTCTGCATGTATCTTTTCAAATTTGTGTTTTCATTTTCTTTGGGTAAATACCCAGAAGTAGAATTATTGGATCATATGATATTTATATTTTAAATATTTGGAGGATCCTCTATAATGTTTTCCACAATGGCTATACCAATTTACAGTGTACTGTACTAATAGTACATGAGGGGCCCCTTTTCTCCATATCTTCTCCATAACATAAAGCAACACTTGTTACTTTTTGATAACAGCCATTCTGGCAGATGTAAAGTCGTATCTCATTGTGGTTTTGATTTGCATTTCCCTTATGATGGGTGATGTTGAACATCTTTTCATGTGTCTGTTGGTCATCTTTAAAAGAATATGTGTTCAGTTTCCCAGCCCATTTTAAATCAGATTATTTGTTTTGGGTGTTGTGTTTTATATATTGTTCATATATTTTGGATATCATTTGCAAATATCTTCTTTCATTCAGTAGGCTAATTTTTTGATCTGTTGATGGTTTCCTTTGATGTGCAAAAGCTTCTTTGTTTCAGTGTAGTCCCAATAGTTTATTTTTGCTTTTGTTTTCCTTGCCTTAGGGAACATATATAGAAAAATGTTGCTATGGTTGATGTCAAAGAAATTACTGCCTATGTTAACAGTGATATTCTAAAATCAACATCTGGATGCCAGCTAAGCTCACTGCTACTGAGGTGTAAGTGCTCTAAGGCCCTCTCAGTGGGCAAGAGTAGAAAATATACAAATAAGTAGACATCATTTTCTCTATCTTCTGTTAAAACTCATGAATAAACACTAATAACTCCAATTTTGATCTAACACCATCTGGTTCATTTTAGCTCTCCCCTTTCCATATTTATACTTCTCTTCCCCAATAATGAAAAATTGGTTATCATTAACCTCAATATATTTACTAACTTTCTCAATTTTCTTGACTGTAGCTAAGGTCCTAATCCTCTGTGACTACCTTCTCATTTAGATGTTGTCCTTTTGTGAGCCCTGGGCCCTGTAGTGTTTGTATTCCATTTGGGTAGGCCCTGGCACAGGTTGGGTTGCCTTCCCACTACACTTGACCTTGCCCATTAGCTTTTTGACTGAGAATAAGGAAAGGGGCTTTATTATGTTTTCTATACTTTGTCACTGAAGTACATCTAAGACTTGACAAATTTTAAATATAACCCAAATCATCTTATTGTCCAAAAATAAATGTTACCTATTTAGAGCAAATTAAAAACAATAAAAGTACCTGTATATCAAAAATATAAATAAATATATATGCCATCTTTCTTAAGTATTAAATATATGACTTCAAAAATTGCCTTTAATATTGTTAAAAGTACACAGGTTTTTTGGGGGGGTATTTGTTTTTGGTAATTTGTAGAAAACATAAATGTTACTGATGATCACAATTTAAAGTAGCTTACAGTATTATTTAAAAATATTACGGGGGTAAAAAAATTACAAATGTAGCTATAGGTAAAATATCTATATAAAAACTAGCCCATCTTTCAGTTGTCACATATGATATATAAATATAAGGAAAACAATAAATGTAAGGAAAACTGGATAAAGCTAAACAATTTAGTATATGCATTTCCAAAATGGAATAAATGCCTACTCTCAAATTCTTCCTGATCACCATCAAAATTCTGACTATAATATGTTAAAGTTTGTGTAATGGTATAAAGATTCAAGATTTCAATATAGCTGATTTTAATTGTTCTCTGTCTTCAGGTAGCTTTCCTTCTTTTCATTGAGTCAATTTTTATACAGAGCCAACCCTGGGTTTTAAAATAACTTTGTCTCTGGTCCCTTATTTTCTGTCATCTTCAAGAAGGACAAATGCAAGCTAGAATAGAAAATACGTGGATGTAGAAACTTGATTTCTTTTGATAGCTAAAAGGTGGACTGCAAATACATATAGAAAGCTTGGAGATAGTAATTAATTTGCGGGAGATGAGCTTGATTTAGATAAAATTTGAAGTCCTTCTCACAGGTGGAATATCAACTTAAAACTGCAAACATAACAGAAGCTCTGAAAACTGAGTAGAAGTTTTCCATTTGTAAGAGACATTTACATTTGTAAAGGAAATCTCCCTTTGTGAGAGTGTCTCCCTTGCTGTACCAAGAAGAGGAAGTTGACTCTAAGTCTCTGGAAACTCCTATGCATGGAGAAGGGAATGATTTTAGCTCTGCACAGCAATCTTAACTACTGTTACTGTGCTTCTCCTGGTAAGTCCCCACAACTGACTCCCCACCTCCAACACCTTTTGACTTTAGCTGAAGATGGCATTTAAAATGATGGCTTGAGTCATTTTGGGGAATTCCTTAGTATTCCTGGGTCTGTCACATGTATACAGAACGTATAAATGTTATTAAAGTTTTGTTTTTCTCCTGCTAATTTGTCTCATGTCAATATGATTCTTAGATGACTCTCAAGAAGAACTTTGAAGGATACATAAAAATTTTTCCTCCCCCCAAAAATAATCTCAAAACTCACTTATTCCCATTATATTAGCTGTGTGATTGCTGATGTGGATAGTGATGTCCTTAAAGACAGAATCTGGTTTTAATAGGCAATCAAGAGGCTACTGTTTGAAAAATTAAGCTGAAGAATAGAATAGAATAATTAAAATAGAATAATAGAATAGAAAAATTAGTAGATTTCAGCATATAAATTCCAAATGAGAATTCCAGTTAATCATTATGATTCTCAATAATCAATAAAATTAACCATAGATCAAATCTAAGTAAAGAAGATTTAAAATTCCTTATTTTATTAGATTGTGCTAAAAATATGAAGAGCTCCAGGCTAAGTTCAATTAGAATGCACTGGCCAATTATTTTATATGAAATTTTGTAGACAATGTTAAGTTACTGAAAAAACAATCAGTGTAACACGATGCTGTTTAAAGAAGGTCAAGAATAAAGATGGAAGGGAAAGGCGAATAAGGGAAGTAGAGTAGGGCCCTTCCTTATCTGCAGGAGATATATTTTAAGACCCCCCCCCAGTAGATGTCTGAAACCATGGATAGCCTTACAGATGCTGTGGTTTTTCCTATACAGTCATACATACCTTTGATAAAGTTTAACATATAAATTAAGAACAATAAGAGATTCAAAATAATAACTAATAATAAAAAGAACAATATATTGTATACTGTAATATATTAAAATAAAAGCTATGTAAATGTGGTCTTTCTCAAAGTATCCTATTGTATTGTATTCACACTTTTTCTTGTGATAATATGACAAAATGCCTGTGTGATGAGAGGAAGTGAGGTGAATGATATAGGCATTATAATGTTAGGCTACTATTGACCTTCTGACTATTTGTCAGAAAGAGGATCATTTGTTTTCAAACCACAGTTGATTGTGGGTAACTAAAACTGTGGGGAAAAAATGGAATAAAAGGGGAATACAGTAATGAAAGAAATAAAGAAAAGACAGATTAAGAGAGATAAAAGAGAAATCTGCTTGGAGTTCTGGGTACTAACTACATTCATATCAAAATAAGGAATGTTTGATAGGATTTAAAATACTTCTAAGAATCCTAGAAACAATAAGTTTTAGACTAGTATTCATGAAAAAAATTACATTTGTGTTTCTTAAGAGTTGAGTTTTCAATTATTAAATTAAAAGGGAATCTATAGAATTACAATTTTAAGTCAATATGAATATTCTAAAATTAATGAGGTACAGAAAATTTGGTTTTTTAGGTATGTGGATTTGAAAGAAAAGGCCAAATATGATCTTACAAGGAGTGCCACTTTCATTTTTTTCCATAATGTTATTGGCTTAAGGTAATCATGCAATAAATTTCCTTACATGTAATAGTCTCAGAATCCAGGCATATGATCTGTATCACAGTGGTGAGAAAAATATCTGGTATTCTCTTTACTATTATAGTGAAATTTAGACATTTATTAATTTAGAAATATATTTAAAAAACCAAAAAATGTTTTCTAAAAAATCTCCAATGTTATTATATGCAGATTAGGGCATTTCTACAATTAAATGCTAACCAAATTAGAATAGCATAAAAAGAGAGCAAAATACTCAACATGGAAATGATCATTTTAGTATGGTACTTGAGCACAAGTACAATGTAATAAAAATTTGAAAATATGATAAACATTGCAAGGGATGGTGAATAAGATATTTATTTATTTATAAAGACTTTATCTATTTATTTATTTATTTGAGAGAGAGAGTGTGAGAGAGAGTGGGAGGCTGAGGGGGTAGGAGAGAATCTACAGCAGAGTTCACACTCAGTGCTGAGCCTGATGCAGGGATAGATCTCATGACCCTGAGATCATGACTTGAGCCAAAACCAAGAATCCATTCCTTAACTGACTGACCCACCCAGGTGCTCCTGCGTAAGATATTTAAAAATAAGGTTCACTTTCTAAAAATCCTGTCATGTTAGGGTGTCCTTTGTATTCTTATACACATGAAGATTCTGAATATTATAGTTAAAAAAAAAAATCGCATTTTTGAGGCCACTCTTCCCAGCACTCAAGAACATCTGTTTTCAATAAGGACATAGGTTTACTTTATTTTATTTTTATTTTTCTATTATAAGGTTCTAGCATCTGCTCCACAGAGCTTTATATCCAATTTGATGCTATGTCATACAGGAAAATAAACAAGCAGGTAGCTGCAAATTCTTCTTATTAATTGTTTAGATCCCTAAAACAGTAGTTCTAGGTTTTTCACATATATCTTAATTGCCTGCAGAGCACAGTGTATTTACAAATTTTGACTATATTCCCAGGGATTTTGGTTTAATTGTTCTGGGAGTGGTTCTCAGGAGTCTACATTTTGACAAGTATAATAAACCAAATTGTTGACTTTGTTGCAGGTTATGCTAGGATCACATAAAGAGAAATACAGTTGTAATGCAAGTGCTTCCATTTGTGGCATGGTCAGAAAAAATATATATATATATCATAGGAGGATAACCTCTGGAGAAGAAATGAGCATTATTAATAGGAAGGATGTTAAAGTACTTTGTTTATTAAAGTTAAAGATGATGTTCTCTTAATCTTTTGTCTCAGAATCTATAAAGAAGGTGGTGTGGGAAACAAAATACCTGGCTTGAGAAATGAGTCCCACCATTCATTAAGTATCTCAAATGCATGTTTCTTCTGAATAACTTTGACTTCCACAGATGTATCATTTAATACTACTAATCACAAGTCAACCCAGAGATCATTGTTGATTTGTATATTTGCTGATGCAAAACTTTCACTTGTGTATCTCATGAGGAAGGTGTGTAGAGATGTCATTTCGCTAAAGATTGAGTTTAGTGAACCATGCAGCATATCTATTTTAACACAGGGTATTTTATGTGTAATGACACTTATGAACTGATAAAAACCTAGACAGAAAATGTTGGAGATGTTAAACAGTCACTAATGTGATGGGAATACATATAAAAGAAAAGGAGGTTTCCAGGGAAATGAAACATGAAAAACATGAGGGGATACAAATATTTAAAATTTATACAGATGAGATTTTTGAAGCCTGGAGCAGTTTTGTGTCTCAACCTTTTTTTTTTTTTTTTTTTTTTTTTTTTAGCTTTGCTATCTGCAAATGGACAGTTTGGGAAGAGATTTTTCTTTCCACAGAACTAGGCTAGGTAAGCAATCTCAGAAGGCCCAAGATGTTACCATGAAATTTAAGGTATTTGTCAATCTACCTATTCCCTGTCTCATGTTCAATGAGATTAGTTTTAGGAGTATTTGTAGGTATAAAACTATCTCAAATTAATGAAATTATGCAGGAATATTTCTTCTGATATTCTTAAGGTATACAAATTTTTAGAGCAGTGGTTCTCAAAGTGTCATCCTCGCATTGGTAGCATCATTATCACTTCTGAATGTGTTAGAAATGCATAGTCTCAGCCCCTATCTCCAGAATTACTTCATCAGAAATTCTGGGAAGCTCCCACCAATCTAAACGGATTGCATGGAGCACTGGGTGTGGTGAAAAAATAATGCATACTGTTATGCTGAAAATAAATAAATTTAATTTAAAAATTTAAAAACTTAACAAACTCTCTAAGTGTTACTGTGAAGCATACTGAATTTTCTTCCTTAATATTCTTAATAAAGGTAACTAAGAACTTGAAAGTGATACTGGTCTAAGAAGCCCGTCAGAATCCTAAGGAAGTAAAGTGAAAGACTGAATGCTGAGGAAAGGACAACTGAAGAAAATGGACAGGAAAGATCTAAAATAAAAGCTGAAGAAGCCCACCACAAGGGTAATGAGCATAAGTGGAAGCAGTTGTTAGCCTCTGGACAATAGATATAGGGCCAAAGTCAGCCTTGTGACAGATATGGGAGCAGCAGCAGCATCGTGGTTGCCGTCATCATCATATCACCATCACCATCATCATCGCCACCATCATCATCACCATTATTATCATCTTGGTGGATGAGAACTCATGAGATCCAGACACTGGACTAGGGGCTTACATAGAATTCTAACTTAACCCTTACAATAAATTTGGGGGTATTTAAAATTTAAATTTTGTCTGTTTTATATATGACAAAACTGAGCCTTAGAGAAATTAAGCAGTTTACCACCAAATTTATTTAAGTAGCAAGAAAGAAAACTGAAATTTGAAGCAGGCAGTGTGACTTCAAAGCCCACGCTCTCAACTGCTCTTCTTTCTTGATATCTCATAGCATCTTGGAGCTAAAGGTGTCCTCACCATTAGGCAAGAAAAAAAAAAAAATCCAGTATTTATTTAATGACTAGTTAAATTGGATGAAGAGAAACCATGGAGGGTGAGGAAGGCAGAATTTGAAAAACTCAAGAGACTCATATTTTGAAGGATGGTGCTATGGGGCTGGAAGGAAGACTGGCAGCCATTCCTAGAAACAGCATCACTGATATGGTGAAAACACAGGGTTGAACCACAAGTACGAAAGAGTATGAAGAAAACAAGATGATGGGATAGAATTATTGATACAATCATAAGGTTTAATGTCCTAAAGAGAAGTAGATCAGCCATCTGGAGCTCAATATAAAATGCCAACATCCATATAATGGTAAAAAAAAAAAACCCTTCATAACTTGGACTCAATGAGGAGAAGATCTTTTCATCATCTCTCTTTCAAGTATAGGCTTTATGGCTCATTTTTTCTTCCACAGCAACATAATTAAAAAGTATATTTAATAGTATATTGAATCATACAGATATGGGTTTGAAACCCTGTCCTAAGCCAACAGGCAGCCTTAGGCAGGCTCCTTATTATATCTGAACTTGAAGATTTTATGTATTTTTTTTTTAATTTTAATAAATTTTTTTATTTTTTATAAACATATATTTTTATCCCCAGGGGTACAGGTCTGTGAATCACCAGGTTTACACACTTCACAGCACTCACCAAAGCACATACCCTCCCCAAAATTCAGGAGGTTCAGAGAACACCCCTCAATATCAATAAGAATAGGCCCACACCCCGTCACCTAATAGTAAAATTTACAAGTCTCAGTGACAAAGAGAAAATCCTGAAAGCAGCCCGGGAAAAGAAGTCTGTAACATACAATGGTAAAAATATTAGATTGGCAGCTGACTTATCCACAGAGACCTGGCAGGCCAGAAAGAGCTGGCATGATATTTTCAGAGCACTAAATGAGAAAAACATGCAGCCCAGAATACTATATCCAGCTAGGCTATCATTGAAAATAGAAGGAGAGATTAAAAGCTTTCAGGACAAACAACAACTGAAAGAATTTGCAAACACCAAACCAGCTCTACAGGAAATATTGAAAGGGGTCCTCTAAGCAAAGAGAGAGCCTACAAGTGGTAGATCAGAAAGGAACAGAGACTATATACAGTAACGGTCACCTTACAGGCAAAACAATGGCACTAAATTCATATCTCTCAATAGTTACCCTGAATGTTAATGGGCTAAATGCCCCTGTCAAAAGACACAGGGTATCAGAATGGATAAAAAAACAAAACCCATCCATATGTTGCCTCCAAGAAACTCATTTTAAACCCGAAGATACCTCCAGATTTAAAGTGAGGGGGTGGAAAAGAATTTACCATGCTAATGGACATCAGAAGAAAGCAGGAGTGGCAATCCTTATATCAGATCAAGAAGATTTTATGCATTTTTAATAAAGTCATTAATACACACTTAATAATAATATTATTAGAATCAAATGGGAAAGTGAACTATAGGGGTTCAGAAAGAGTTGCCCCAAGATTTGTACCTTTGGCATGCAGATTATTTAGACCTAAAAATAATCAGTGTTCAAGGACTCAGGAAGAAAAATTGACCTTCCCCTTAACTGCTTAAAAGAATTTAGACAGAAGACCTGCTCCAGCAAAAGAGCTATCACCATAAATAACTATATTATATAATATGAACTTGGGGTGGTAGATAAGGAGAATCCTTGCAGGCACTCTTTGATCAAAGTCCTCCCTATGTCCCCTTGTTTCTGGATGGTTCAGCAATATTTGCTTACCAAACATTTACTCTTCTTCATTTTCCCGTGAGTTGATTTCTTTTTCCTTTGAAGTCCAAGACCCGTGGCCCCTTCTCTTTAGTTCAGGATAATATATATACCTCATTTTGCCTGTCTTTGGAATCTCATGTCTATGTGGATACCCATACATATGAAATTAAATTTTATTTTTTCCTACTAATCTATTTCATGTCAATTTAATTCTTAGACCAGGTAGAAGAACCTTGAAGGCTTCCCAACAGAATAAACAGTACCTGGCACTTAGTAGGGTCTTTTCCATCACTTAATATTGATTTGTTAAATTTAATTTAATATGAAGTTATTAAATTTGACTTCATGTTAGTTAAATTTAATTTCATTTGTGCCAACACAGTATGAAGATACATGCAAATATGATCCAACTTACTTCTAGCTCTAAGCCCCTCAGGATTAGTACATTTAGTTCATAACTAAAATGAACATAGATAAATAAGAAAATAAAGGGGGAAGGGCTTGGGACATTTGGTGCTAAGAGCTGACTTAAATACAGATATGATATTTTCTAAAGTCATCACAATAAATTTCCCTTCCAGTTGAAAATGCTTCAGATTTGATTCTCGGTCTCCTTGGCTCCAAACTACTCACTCCTTAAACTCTCCATGTGACCTTGAGCATGTAACCTAAATTTAAAGAACTTCTGCTTCCTCATCTAGAAACCAAGAAATACACTTAAATTGTTCAATTTTATTTAGTATAGTACAATACACATTTTCTAGTTGTGGTCTCTAGTGGCTTTCCAGTGTCACTAAAGGCTGTAAAGGAATTAAAATTATGTACGAATCTCATAATAAAATATGGAGCTGGTTATTGGATGAAATCTTTTCTGAGGGTCTTTAAGAAAACTAGTTGCCTCCCCTTCATCTGCCATTGCATGGGGTAGAACTTCTTTTGTTTTGAGGAAAGTGTGTTTGTGTGTGTATGTGTGTATGTAAGAGAGAGAGAGGGAAAATATATGTCATACTAGTGTTTTTGAGGGAGCTGGCAAATTAACCCATTTACATGTTTACACATCTCTGGTTATGTTTACACATTTAAATGGACTGCCTGAGATCTAAGCCTTGAAGTATCATGTTATAAGCTCTAGCACTCTGTACTCAACTACAAGGAAAACATTCTATGCCTGGACTGTTATAGGAACTTTGCAAATCAGTAGACATTCCTTTAACAAGCAATAAAATGAAGCTATCAGCAATTCCAAATGGACCAAGATAGAGGTCACATGATTAAACCACCTCTGGACCAGACAGTCTCCGATGTATTTCACTCCAGTTTCCATCTATTAATCAGAGGAGTTGGGAGAGCAATAATTTAAATGCTGCAATAATCAATTCCATAACACATTAATAGAAGCTACAGTCAAACTTTTCCACACCACTTGACTGCATTGGAATCCTGACAAGAGCCCTAGGGCCATGCCTGATTTGCATTAAATTTACATAAAATTGTAAATCAAGAATACATGAACACAGCCCTAATATTTGTTAGTGCTTAGATCTTTCCTGATAGATGGATTGAAGCTGCTGGTGGTTTGACTTCGCTTGCAATAAAATTGTGCAGCTGATCAGCTTTGTTCTCATTCTGCAATCATGGGGAAAGGGACCCATGAGAGCTATAGTTTGGGGGCATGTGTATGCCACTTAGGGTTTTCATCCTATAAACCATGACTCAGATGTGCCCTTGGAAACCCCAATCTAGAAGCAGATTGTCTCCAGTGACTTTGTAGAGCCTGGTCATTGGATTTACTCACAAATAACTTAGCATTAAATGGAGATACAATTGATAAAGAAGTTGGCCAGCTGAGAGGATATCAAGGCCCCTGGAAATTTTTGTTTTTCCAAATAGCATTTACTATCATGAAAACAGATAATTAGCAACATTCTTTATGCTGAAGATAAAAATCAAGCCTTCAGCAAAGCATCTAGTACCTAACGGCTGATAAAGAGTACCTCACATGGTTCTAAGTATTCTGTGTGCTCTTCTTATAGATATGGCCTTTGTTACATGCTTTTATATTAAGGGCTAGGAGAGAATATGCTTATCAAGGGTCCTGGTTCACAGAGGCACTCTTTATATTCTCCTAAATCCTCTTATTTTAACTCTTTCCTGAGAGAAAATAGACACTAAAATGTAATAATGCCATTGAAAGCTTTTTATTTTTCAGAAAGCATTTTGCAAATATTTTGTACATCATGTTTAATGTCTGTTTCTCACCTCTCCCTTACCAACCACCTATCCCACTTTTTCTTACCTTGCACGATCAAGTAAACTTGGGAGGTCTTGGGCTCATGCTGTGTCTGAACCGAGCAAGTATAGGAACCCTCATCATAGACATCCACCTTCTGGATTCGGAGGCTGTATTCCAGAGAATGGCGTTTCTCCAGCTCAACCCGAGGGTCCAGAGACCACTTGTCATGCCCAGCAAAAATGATGCCAGAACGGTTCAACCAGGCCACCTTCGAGTTCTTGTCTTCTACAACGCACCTGCCAGAGCAGAATAACAACATTAGAACCTCAACCTTACCTCACCTGCATTCATTCTCCTTATGACTGGCCTCAACAAGACCAAGAACAATAATTACATGCAGGATGAATCATCGCCAAGCCACTTTTTAGAGTCCTAAGTGTTGTCCTAAGACTAATTACCATCCAATGGATGGATGTCACTATTATTAGATTCAATTTGGCAATAAACAATCAATATGAAAAATGCAAGCAAATAAAATTAAATAGGTATTGACTTCCCACTGGATTATCTTCTTCTTGACTAGGAAAAGGTCACCACATAGAACTCCATCTGTTTAAGTACCTGAGAATTTGAAAGTGATAATGTGACACATTTACTGAGTTTTGAATTGTATTAATTCTCTAATAAGTATTTCCTAAATTCCTGTGTGATGGTAGATATAATTTATGCCCTACTACTGTAGGAATTAGACAAGATTTCAGAATTTGCCTCAGATTCTGGTAAGTCTGGAATGCCCTCTCCCAGGAGTGAGAAGTGTGTGAATAGATCTGAAGGTAATCAGATAGTTGTGTCAAGGAAATCAAAGCTAGCGTCATCTTGCCTAAGTCTGGTTCCAGTTGCTGTAGGCAGCAAGTTGTCTGCTGGTGCATCAGAGTGAATTCAATATTTTATGAGAGATGAAGAAACCAATTTCATAGTTCCTATTCCAAAAAAGATGAAGGAAAAATGTTTTTCTGAATGACTACTTATTTTAAAAACCTATAAGGATCTCTTTCTGAAACTTGCAAGAAAGAGGCAAAGAATACAGATTGATGGGGAAAGGGTAGAGGCTTCATGGTGAATGCAGTTTTCTCCTTCAATTCCAGTGAGAATCTGGAAATGGAAAAATCAAGTAAAAAGCAAACAAATAAACGAACTTCTCTCTGTATCCTTTTGGCAAGATTCATGTCTGCCCCACAGGGAGATTGTCCCAGACCCTGTTCACAACTGTAGAGCCATCTGCTCAGCACTCTGGGGCATGAGGGATGGTGAGAGAAGCCAGGAGCATGACAACAGAACAATTAAAATACCATGTTCTGTATTCTTTAAGTCAAATCAGGTTTTCTCTCAGGTCAAAAAGGTCAGTCATAGAGATTCTGTACCCATGCATAGACAGGAAATTGATGCATTATCTACAGGCTGTCTACAGTAGGTATACAGAGGCCAATTCAGCCTTAGAAGGAGAAAAGCTGCACCCTTTCAAAATACCTCACCTATGGTTCAAAAGACCCCCTACTCCCATTATTTTTAAGTGAACTGAATATTTTATTGAACATGAGAATTTTAATTACTTGAGTTCCATGATCCATAGGTCTTTTTTCTCCTCTACCTAATTATTATCCAGAACATTAAGTAGATGAAGTCATCATTTAGTGTCTCTATTAGCCAATATGTATCTCTCTGCCATGAAGATATTATTATGATTAATTAAATGTTTGATAATTAAGAACTTCTCCATGAGGGAGTACAAAGCTAACTTCGTGGATGCTTGCTGTTTCTTTCCATACTTGACTTTTCCTGTTCTATTATTTTGTGGCATTGTTTTTCTGTCCTTCATGGTATATGTGGCTCTTCTCAACTGAGAATCATTTATGAGTTAATAGGCTGTTAGCCACTTTCTAGAACTTTTATGCAGTTGTTGATGTAGGTTTACTGTGTTTTTCTTTTCTACAGAGAATGGAAATTTACCTCTGTCAATGCATTTTAATTTTTCTATCATGTATCTCCTTGTACTTTTCTCATCTATGTAGCTCAACATAGCAGCAAACAGATACACTACAGCATAGAAATATATTCTGAATAATGTCTAGCCAAAAATATGTCCCTAATATGTTCATTTTGGGGAAAAAAATACTATATAGCCAATTTTATGTAACTATGGCTTACAAATCAATTGAAGGCAGATATTTTGCTCTATTCATTTAGGTACCTCCAAAAATTAATCTCATAGAATACAGGTACTTGGGGAAGGCCTGCTGTTAAACTGACAGTGTCACCCTCACAGAGAAGAGGACATATGTTTACCTATTTTCCACGTCCCCGTCCCAAACCCTACAACATCGACAAATGAACAAATTTCCTAACCATCACAAGGTAGAGTTACTAACTTAGGTGTTTAGGGTCTTTTGGACATTTTAGCAATTTTTGTCCATGGAAAAGTTAAACTTATCACACAGATCATTATCCCAAATTATTCTCTGTGAGTGTTCAGATTTATCTTACCTAAAGATGTAACTGACTATTTCAGCAAAATTACCAGACCCACAAAAATGTGTCTACCAAAACATACATTATGTGGAAATTTTGCTATGACAATCTACATAACAGCTTATTCTTACATTGTGTTTCATCTTATATTTATTTTTAAAATTTATCTTTTACTTACAAATAAGTGAAAGATATATTAGGATATATACACATACATATACACTCACACTTTTTACTAACTTAGTATAGTTAGCCAAGAAGCTAAGCAGACCACAATGTGGTATTTTCCTTTTTTAAATTTTTACTTTAAGTAACCTCTACACCCCATGTGGAGCTTGAACTCACAACCCTGAGATCAAGAGTCACATGCTCTACTGACTGAGCCAGCCACGTGCCGCAACAGTGTAGTATTTTTAAAAGGAAAACCACTCCTCCAGATATTTAAGGGTTCTTTTTTATGTAGTCAGTAGTTCCAAAGGAAATATATTGATTCTATAAACCAGAAAATAATCTTTCCGCAGCATGACTAAAACTTTCATACTGAAAAATGGCAAAAATAATGCATTTTCAGAACTAATTTAATTTTTTTAAAATTTTGATATCTTGATTTAAGGTGACAACTATTTCAAACCATAAGTAGTGTATATAAGTAAAAGATGGTAAGAGTCAAAGTAATTTCAATTTGTAGAGCTCATGATTGTTCAGAAAATAACCAGTCACATAGGGTAGTCACGGAACACCCAGTTATTAAAAAATGCAGAAATGCTGATTTAATGCAGACCCAGGTTCCTAGCATGCACTGACTGACCAGCAAGCATCATGAGCTTCCATCTAGGAGATAAGTTGGCTTAACTGTGCAGTAGGCATTCCTGTAGAGTAAATGAGAATTCTCATGCATACCATCATAATATAATAAGGAATTACTCCCTACTCAGAATGTTGCTTCAATACCAGACAATTTAGTTCAGAATTGGATACCTAATGATTCTATCTTTAATATCAGCTGTGGCTAAAGCTGGAAAATTATGAAGAGATGTATTTTATTAATAAAATATTTTTCTACTTAAATTCAATTTAGTTAACATATAGTATTATTAGATTCAGGGGCAGAATACAGTGATTCATCAGTTGCATATAACACCCTGTGGTCATTACATCAAGTGCCTTCCTTAATGCCCATCACCCAGTTATCCCACTCCCCTACCACCTCCCCTCCAGCAACCCTCAGTTTGTTTCCTAGAGTTAAGAGTCTCTTATGGTTTGCCACCCTCTCTGTTTTTATTTTATTTTCATTCCCTTCCCTTATGTTTATATGTTTTGTTTCTTTAATTCCACATATGAGTGAAATGATATGCTATTTGTCTTTCCCTGACTTATTTCACTTAACATAATACCCTCTTAGTTCCAACCACATTATTGCAAATGGCAAGATTTCATTCTTTTTGATGGCCAAGTAGTATTCCATTGTGTGTGTGTGTGTGTGTGTGTGAGTGATATATATATATATATATATATATATATATATATATATATATCTCCACTGTATATACATGTGCTATATGTGATATATATATATATATATATGCGGGGCTCGATTCCAGGACTCTGGGATCATGACCTGAGCCTAAGGCAGAGGCTTTAACCCACTGAGCCACCCAGGTGCCCCTCATGGATATTTCTTATGACCTCATCATATGCCACATAGAATTAGTTTTATCTATACTCACTTTTCTTCATAAGCTTATTAATGACAATGACCCTCCTGGAATCTACCTAAGGAGCCCTCACAGGGCCTAGCTACACATACCCACCATGCACATACCCACCATCTCATTACTCACTGAGATGTAGAATAAATAAACTAAATTTAATTTAATACATTGCTATTAGATCAAATTCAAATATTTGGTAATTATCTAAGAGGTATAAAATAGAAGGGTAATTATTTTAACATTTTGAAATAATTAAAAGTATTAGATACAAAGGGAGATTTTAAAAGAGAATTACTGAATGTGGTAATAACATGAAAGTAAAGAAGAGAAAAGTATATGCTCAGTGGGCTTTCATTATAAAGAAACATCATCCTTGGGAATTACATAATCTATGTCATATGTGAAAAAGTGAAAGAAACATAAAGCACTAGAAATATGTTTAGTGGGTTGCCCACTTTAACCATGACCTTGCAAATATCATACTTTAACCATGGACCTATGATTTTTTTTTAAATCAACTTTTAAAAAAATTACAAGAAAGGCAAGCAAACAAATTTTTATCTTCCCTGTTCAGTATATCTGCAGCCATAAAACTGTCACAAAAAATCAATGCACTCATAAAAATCTCAAGCATTGGATCTCTGCAAACACTTTACACCAAGCATATTATGCACATTTATACAAAGAGATACATCGACAATTCTACTCATACTGTCCAAGTCTGCTTCTAAAAGGATGAGTATAATTGGAGGCAGAAAAGACATGCTAAATTCAATCTGTAGCAATAGACTGTTTCATAGCATGTTTACTGACTGTATCCATGATATAAGTGATACAGATCTACCAGATATTAAGCCTGTTCAATTGCCACAGACATATCTCTTCATATTAAAACAAACAACTTGCTGCTGAAAATGTTTTGACTTAGCATTAGAATTTATCCAAATTTTCCTTTCTTTCACAGGAATATAATCTGGCATTTATTCATTTATCACAAGTAAGTACATTTTACTTGATTTCTCACCAGTTATCTATCTTCATACTTTTCAACTATAAGGACCAAGGCTGTGGAACTGGATCAGTACAAGATTTGTTTATAAAATTAAGAATGAACATGAGATTAGTAGTTCTCAAGTGGGGCAATTTGTGTGTGCAGATGATATTTGGCAATATCTGGAGACATTTCTTTGGTTGTCCCAGTGTGAAGTGGGGAGGTTGTTGCTGGCATCTAGTGGGTAGAGACCAAGGATGTTGCTAAACATCCTACAACATAAAGGACAACAGCCACAGTAAAGACATCCCATGTGTCTACAGGGCTGAGCTAAAAAATGCTGAGTCAGACCTCAGTCTCTTGGTTTAAATATCTGGAAGCATATGGCAAACGTCTACAGGACAATGGTATTTTTTCCATAACCGTATGCTTCTTAATTTATAGACACTTAATGACCACCAGCAAAGTTCCTGAATTGTAAGTCATGTTCATGACAGAATCACTACAATGAAGTCTAGTCATGCTCTGGTTATAAGTTAGTAGGAAATGAAACATTACCCCTTTGCTGTTTCATTTTAGTATCATAATATACATCAATACAGTCTTATACAGACAGTTCCCAGCTTACAATGATTTGACTCATAATTTTTCAACCTTACAATAGTGTGAAAGCAATATAATTTTAGTAGAAAACATACTCTGAATTTTGAACATTAACCTTTTCCAAGGTACTGATATCTAGTTAAGACACTCTCTCGTGATATTGGCCAGTGGCAGTGACCCATAGCTCCCAGTCAGCTTGGCCATCACAAGAGTGAACAACTGATACACTTAACAACCATTCTGTATTTACACAACCATTCTGTGTTTCACTTTCAGTATCCAATAAATTACATGAAGCATTCAGTTCTTTATTATAAAATAAGTTTTTTGTTAGATGGTTTTGCCCAAATATAAGCTAATGTAAGTGTTCTCAGAACATTTAATGTAGGCTAGACTAAAACTGTGATGTTCGGTATTAGGCATTTTTGATTTACCATGTTTTCACTTACAATGGGTTTATTGGGATATAACCCCATCATGAGTAAGGAAGATCTGTATACTACTGATGGTGAACAAGAAAGCTATAACTTGGTTACTTCCTAATTTAATGTTAAAGAAATCATTTAAATTTAGTCTTTTGTTTTTTTCCTCTTTATATAAATGGGTCCATTAAATCTAGAACAGATAGGGAAAATCAACTCAATTAGAGGATTTGAGTTCTAAGGAAATTATTAGACTTTAATTTAGAAAAGTAAAAAAATTAAAAATTAAAATAAATGGAAAGCTATTTTTAAATTAACTTTTATTATTTTTGTGACTCTCCCTCTTTTGTAAGATGCGTAATGATTTAAGATATGAATGAAAAAGAAGTTTTCAGGAATATGTTTGCCCTTGATTTTAATGCTGTTTGCATTGTAACTTTAAACCTACAAACAAATCCCTAGTGAATCATCAAAACTATCATAGAGTGTAGAAGGAAAGATTCTCTGTCTGAGAGGTAAGTCTGTACATTCCCAGCATGAGTGCATGAAATCAGGAAAAGTAGACAGATGGAACAAAGTAGGCTCTCTTGAGTCAGAGGTCCTTAGTTTAATTTTATCATATTATTTTAAGTATAATAAATTCCAACAGCACTGTGCAAACACATTAAAAACAATACAAGCTAAATTAGTTAAAAACTAAATATTTTGGAAGTATTAATCATTTCGGGTCATCTCTGTTTCATTACCATGCTATAAGATTAAACTCAGAAATATAAGAATTGTGGGTCACTGGTGACCCTTAGGTGCTCCTGCTAGCCTTGTCTACAGCAAGAAGCTTTAGCTCTCTAGCTGTCTTGCTCCCATTTCTATTGCCTTCCAAATTTGACTTAGGGATTTGAACCCTGCCTACTCTGTTGGCTTCATTCTATTGTTCTTATGCATGTATGCTCTCTTAATCTTGATTCTCTTGAACCTCTTGAACTGATCTTGGTTTGATGATAATTTATTTTTCTAGATTCCTACTGAATTTTAGTCCAATTAACACCAATACAATATCTACATGGTAATGATCTCCCCTCCCCCCAGCTGGTTGGCAGACACTCATGTACAAGTGTCCCATGCACACATACATATAAACACACACAAAAGTAGTGACAGATGTTCCAGAGAGGGTAAGAATGGAGAAGTAGCAAACCACAGGAACCAGATTCATGTGGTTCTATTACTGGGCATAACGATTTAGGAATCTGTACACTTCTGATAGAATGTTAGGGTAAAAGACATACTGTTTAGCTCCTGCATGATAACTGATTTTAGTTCAGGCCTTCAGAACACAGGTGAGTCACTTAGCTTCTCTGTATCTTGGTTTTTCCTAAGTAAAATGAAGCTTATGATACTTTACCCAACTTCCTAGCATCACTCCATGAATAAAATGAGGTGATGAACACGGAAATATTTTATAAGATGTAAAACAATGTCTGTGCTCATATTCATAATCTCTCATGGCAGATAAGAATAAAATAGTTATATATAGGGGTGGCTATAAAGGAAAAACACTGATTTCCCTAGGCCATTCAAAAAGTTTATCTCTTCACAGAGTGTGATGACACCCACTAAATATGTATTATTTTCCAGACTCTCTGATCAATCATGTAGTTCTTTAAATATTCAATTTGAACTAGTTATTTGCATGTGTTATGCTGACAAAGCACACTTTCTGGGATTGGGCTACTATCTATTAGGATGATTCACTACCTATAAGAGCAAAAGAGAATCCACAATGGCAACTGGTAGAGCCAAGGGTTTGTGTCATTTCTGAAGCAATGAAAAGCCCTCCCTAGATATGCCTTTTATCTCTTACTGTCAGGAGGGAGCGCTAGTCCAGCCACACATGCATCCTTATATAAGTATGATATGACACATGCATTGCTTTATTTCCAGGTTCACTGTCTTTAAGAAGAAGCGTTAGCACAGGTGAAGGTAGCACAGGTGAAGAAAGCAAGTAGAGAGGAGCAGAAATTATCCTCCAAATTAGGAACCAAGTATGTCGCCACAATCTCTCAATTCTAGGACAATCTGTGCTCCTCTGCTTTTCTCATCAATTGTGCCATCTCTACATTCACACAGAAGAAATGAATGGAAAACAGGAAGAGAGAAATTCTAAAAAGAGATCAGAATTGAGGCTGAGGCCAGGAGAGAACAGAGTTCTGTGGCAGTCACAGCTAACATCGATCCCAGGAATGTTTATAAGTGGCTGGAAATAGCTCTTCTAGGTTCTTTCTAAGAGTCTCGATCAGTTTAAAAAACAAATCATTATATTCTTAGCCACACCGTAACTCAAGATTCTTCTTCTTCTTCTTCTTTTTTTTTTTTCTGAGAAGTGACGTGGAAAAGTCGTGGGTTCCATAGTTTAGTAGCTTTTGGCAAGTAACTTGGCAGAGAAAGACAACTGTGCTCAAGTTGAGGAGCAAGAGCCAGTTTCCTGCTCTGCATTCTAACACCATCACATACTTGCTCTGTGCTCTTGTGGTATTTGCTAAACTTCTCTGTGCCTAGGTTTCTTCATTTGTAAAATGAAGACTAATACATTCTACTTCAATGGGTAGTTGTAATGTTTAAATGGGTTAATTTTAAACATACAGAGCACTGCCTGGCCCAAAAGGGTTCATTCTTACCAAAGAGCTTCAGTCTTTTTCTTCAGCAAAGCACAGATAATGACTTTCTTCTCATATGATTGTGATTGTTAAGTGGGCTAAAATATTTAGAATACCCAGTAAGCCTTGCAAGAGCCTAATAAAATCTTGTTCCATCACTTTTCATAATTTGAATCTTGGGCATTTCATTCTACATAAATCCCATTGTCTGGCTAAATCCAGCAACCCCCAGTAAGTATTTAACCCAATTCCTTACTTATTAACAGCCATTTCCAGGAAATCTCCTTCTACAGAACTAGTTTTTTTTTTTTTTTTTTTTTTTTGCATCTGATACCTTTCTGGCCCCTCTAATCAGTAACTGGTCCCCTAAAGCCCACATGTGTTAAATTAAAAGCAAGGTGATACAGTATGGTTATGGTACAACAGTGTAAATTGAGGTTCTAATGCCATCTCCGAACATTTTTAAGGTTTTTTTTGTTGTTGTTGTTGGTTTTATTTACTTATTTATTTTGCATATCTGCGCATAGGCAGCTTAGGTCTTAAATGTCTTACCACTTTCAATCAGATTCAGACAGAGCCCACACATAGCTCCCCCTCCAGGGCAACCCGATCAGGCAGCTGGTCAAAGTTGTATGTTGTGATCTGCTGAAATCTGCTTGGCAGAGTTGGGGTTCCTCCTTGACTGGATGAATCATAGTCTCTGCTTTATGTACCCTCAGGTTGCAAGAACAAGGCTTATCTTTTCTCCTTCTCTGTGTGTGTGGCAATTATCCTTTCACCAAAACAGCAAGTATCTATAACTCTTTCCTCTCCTTTGGATTACAGATTCTCCTCTTTCCTCACCACTTGGTTGAGTGAGGATGAGAAGCAATTTTAAATCGTGCTTTTGTTTCAATTCTTGCTATGAGTCTCTGTTCTCTGTGAAAAATCTCTCTCATTTCGGGGTGGGGGCTGCTTTTAGTTGTACTTTTAAAAAAAATAAAACGAATCTTAGAATCCTGGCTTGGATTTCTCACCACGCAATTAAAAACAAATCTACAGCTATTTAAAGAAAATTCTGTTACCTTCTGAGTCATTACAAAGTAAATATCAAAAGTATGCTAAGTTCTAGAAAGAAAAAAAAAGTGCTCTATACTATGTGGAGTTTACTCTTTATCTCATTCCAGCAGTAGGAAGAAATAAAAGTGCTCACAATAAATTACAATGCACTTAGGATGAGCATTCTGTTGTATGAGACACGGCCATAAAGTCAGGAGACTATTTTCCATAAGTCTCACTTGAAAACCCAGCCCCTTACTTTATAGTCTTATCATATACAGCATTATGTAAATGTTATCATTGGAGCAGAACCATGTTATAATATAACTTCTCATTACATGCATTTAGATACAATTTGGATTAAATTATGCCCTGTAAGACATGGCAATTAATAAATACAGCATGTATGATATAACAGAGTTAACATACAGTAAGTATATAAGTAAATAAATAAGTAATGAGACTGTCTATCATCTATCAGAGCTACCATTACAAAAGGGCTCTGCTGTCTAGTTTGCCTTCCCTGGTAGAGGTAGCAGAAATAAAGACAAATAAATATAAAGAGCAAAATAAGTCTATTTTTTAAATGTACTTTGTGGATACAGATGTGAAATAGGGGACTCTGGGAGCTACAAATTAAAGGAGCGCATATTGTCAAACAAATCTCTCTTAGCTGAAGGAAATGTAGTGGTCCCCTCCCCCTGCTGACAAGAAGCCAATAGATCACTGATGAATGTTTATAAATCACAAGGATGGTTCTCACATGGAGAATTACAATCATAGAGATTTTTTTGACTTCCACGTTTGCTTTTCCATCACCTACATTCTATCCCACCTTGCTTCCTTTGTTTCCTATCTCCAGAAGTATTTTTCCCCTCAGCCCTTCCTTCTTTTTTTCTTTTTCTTTTTCTAATTTTTTTCCATTTTATTTTGTTTTATTTCTTCTCAGTGTTCCAAAGTTCATTGTTTATGCACCATACCCACTGCTCCATGTGATAGGTGCCCTCCATAATACCCATCACCAGGCTCACCCAACCCCCTACCTTCCTCTTCTAAAACCCTCCGTTTGTTTCTCAGAGTCCACAGTCTCTCATGTTATGTATCCCCTTCCGATTTCTCCCATATCACTTCTCCTCTCCTTCTCCCAATGTCCTCCATGTTATTCCTTATGCTCCACAAGTAAGTGAAACCATATGATACTTGACTCTCGCTGCTTGACTTATTTCACTCAGCATAATCTCCTCCAGTCCTGTCCATGTTGATACAAAAGTTGGGTATTCATTCTTTCTGATAGAGGCACAATACTCCATTGTATATATGGACCATATCTTCTTTATCCATTCATCTTTTGAAGAGCCTCTTGGTTCTTTCCACAGTTTGGCAGACTGTGACCACTGTTGCTATGAACATTGGGGTACAGATGGCCCTTCTTTTCACTACATCTGTATCTTTGGGGTAAATACCCACTAGTGCAATTGCAGGGTCACAGGGTAGCTCTATTTTTAATTTTTGAGGAATCTCCACACTGTTTTCCAAAGTGGCTGCACCAACTTGCATTCCCACCAACAGTATAAGAGGGTTCCCCTTTCTCTACATCTTCTCCAACACATGTTGTTTACTGTTTTATTAATTTTGGCCATTCTAACTGATTTAATGTGGTATCTCAGTGTGGTTTTGATTTGGATCTCCATGATGGCTAATGATGATGAACATTTTTTCATGTGTGTATTAGCCATTTGTATGTCTTCTTTGAAGAAGTGTCTGTTCGTGGCTTCTGCCCATTTTTTGACATGATTATCTGTTTTGTGTGTGTTAAGTTTAAGGAGATCTTTTTTTTTTTTTTTAAAGATTTAATTTATTTATTAGACAGACAGAGATCACAAGTAGGCAGAGAAGCAGGCAGAGACAGAGGAGGAAGCAGGCTCCCTGCTGAGCAGAGAGCCCAATGTGGGGCTCAATCCCAGGATCCTGGGACCATGACCTGAGCCGAAGGCAGAGGCTTTAACCCACTGAGCCACCCAGGCGCCCCTAAGGAGATCTTTATTGATCTGGGATATCAGCCCTTTGTCTGTAGTGTCATTTGCAAATATCTTCTCCCATTCCATGGTTGCCTCTTTGTTTGACTGACTGTTTCCTTTGCTGTGCAGAAGATTTTGGTCTTGATGAAGTTCCAAAAGTTCATTTTCACTTTTGTTTCCTTTGCCTTTGGAGACATGTCTTGAAAGAAGTTGCTGTGGCTGATGAAAAGAGGTTACTGCCTATGTTCTCCTCTAGGATTTTGATAGATTCCTGCCTCACATTGAGGTCTTTTATCCATTTCGAGTTTATCTTTGTGTATGGTGTAAGGGAATGGTCGAGTTTCATTCCTCTATACATAGCTGTACAATTTTCCTAGCACCATTTATTGAAGAGACTATCTTTTTTTTTCACTGTATATTTTTCCCTGCTTTGTTGAAGATTATTTGACCACAGAGTTGAGGGTCCATATCTGGGCTCCCTACTCTGCTCCTACTATGTGTCTGTTTTTGTGTCAGAACCATGCTGACTTGGTCATCACAGTTTTGTAGGAAAGCTTGAAAACGTGATGCCCCCAATTTTGTTTTTCTTTTTCAACATTTCCTTAGCAATTTGGGGCATCTTCTGGTTCCATACAAATTTTAGGATAGTTTGTTCCAGCTCTTTGAAAAATGCCAGTGGATCAGCACTTCCTTCTAAAGGACAATGATGTAAGGAAGTCTTTATCCTTGTGTGACAGTTAACTATTATGGTTTTTCTTCTTTCTCTCTCCATCATTTTTTCCCCCTCACCTTAACCCTTCCTTGCAGGCTTTTCTGTCTTGACTGTATCAACAATCAGAACATGAATGACTTGTGATTAAGTAATCAAAAAGAGCTTCAGAAATTATCAAGAGAATGGGCATGAAGGTAAGATCTGATGAGTTTGAGATGAAAACCCATCTGTGAGCTACTCTGCTGAATTTAGTTTACTCAAACTGGAGGATGAGATCTGCCACTGTAATCCCCAACTTACACACAACCCTGACCCTGGGAGGGTGATGGAGGTGAAAGAAAGTGTCTGGACTTGGGAGAGAGAGGAAGTTAAAGGCCAATCACCCTTTGTATTATTACACTACATACTTAATTCTAAAGTTTCATAGCTAGCCTCAGTTAAAGAGAGAGCTGAAGATACTTCAAGGTGAAGGTCACTCTCTGAGTTCTAGGAAGAGTCACATGATTCAAAAGCACCATTTATTTACTCTGAGAGCATTTGTATTTCATTTTCCCACTTCTTTGTCCCAGGGCACTCTGTCTTGGAGATTGTATTACAGAAGAGGTATCTTCTCTTATAGCAACTCTCAAAATCTGGTTATTATATGAAAAGACAGGCAGGGAGAGAGAGAAGGAGCTAAATGTTAAGTGGAGATCAGTAAGACATTGTTTTTAAATCATTCCTCTATTTCTTTTGGATTACTTATATCACCATTTGTGGTTGTGATCTTTTGAGATGGCTCCAGAAACTCTGTTGAATTCTCTGAATGTGGTCAGTAACATGATCTGAGTAATAACAAAAATTATGTCAACTAATTAACAGTCCTCATAATGTTGACATTGTGTTATTAATCATAATGTTGATAGTAGTAGTCAATATTAAGTTGACTAATTAATGTCCACTCTCTTTTAAGGTCAAGTCACTTTCACCTGGTCTATCAAGAACACTTTTAGAAGGATGTTGGTAATCCACTAATAGCTAAATCCAATGGATTTATTTTAAGTATTTGTCCTACTTTATCTCCATATAGCTTTCAACACAATTTGCCACTCATTCTTCATTTTCTTGTCTCTCTTTCTGACTCCTATCAGCCCTGCTTTCTCCACTCACCTCCTGGCTTCATGGAATAGTCCTCATACATTTCATCAGGTTTTCTGGTTTTAATTATACTCTATACTCTATCATATTGAAATCTAAAACAGCATACTCAGCTGTTCCCCATAGATATCTAAAGACCCCTCAAATTCAGCATGTTTTGAACCTAAACTCATTATTTTCCATCTTATGCTTGTCTCCTTTCTAAATTCCCAGTTTTGGGTAATAGGACCATAATCCATCTATTAATCCAAACTAGTAGCCCCAGAGCTGTCCTTGTTTCCTTCTCCTTCAAGTCATTTATGTAATCAAATATATTTTTCCATCTTTTCCCCTAAGATTGACCTCTAATTTCCATCTATACTGTCACTACCATTGTTCAGAACTTTCTCTTCTGTTGTCAACATCACTTCCAACTGGTGTTATCACCTCTGACAATGCATCCCTCACCTATAGTTCTTCATACAGAACATACATGAAGCTGATCATATTAACCTTTTATTTAAATACACTTGGTCTTTTTACTTTTAAGAGTTCAAAGAGATTAACATATGTCAGATAACATACGTCAGCTCAATCTACCTTTCCAGACTGCTGATCTATAGATATTTCACTCCCTCTCTACTATGAACCTTATTCTTTCATTTGGTAAGTTCCTATTTACTACACAACTCATCTCAGGTGTGCCTTCCCTTGTGATGTATTCCCTAATTCCATAGTTGCTTCCCTGCTCCTGCTAGCATTCTAATTCTTTCTCTGCCTCCCATCACTATTTTAAGAGTGAGTGAAGCATGACCCATGTCTTCTCAATCTTTGGATTTCTGTTGTCTCACAAAATGCCTGACACAAATTCCCTTAATAATTATTCAATGGATGAATGAATATACCAAAAACCTTTCTCCTCTCATTTCACATTCTTAGACATTTCTCCTTCCTAATACAATCTTGAAGGTGGAAGAATCTTACTATTCCCAATGTTTTTAAAAGAAAAGTATGACAGGACAAAGCCCTTTTGTCTTCTCTAAGAATCTAGCCATTTTATTTCCTTTCACTCGATGCTACCATTTCTCTGTCCTTCTTTGCCTGGAAGAGATGATACTATCTTTTTATTTATTTATTAAAAATTCTTATTATTTAATTATGTTAAATAGTTAACATAATTGAGAGAGAGAGAGAGAGCATGAGTCAGTGTGGAGAGGTAGAGGAAGAGAGAAAATCTCAAGCAGACTCTGCACTGAGTATGAAGCCTAGCTGGGGCCTTGATCTCACAACCCTGAGATCATGAATAGATCTGAAATCAAGAATTGGATGCTCAAAAAAAAAAAAAAAAAAGAATTGGATGCTCAACAAACTGGGCCATCCTGGTGCCCTGTTACAATTTTTTAAATGATATATCTATGATACACTATAATATATACATAAAAACAGTTTTGTTTTATTTTATTTTTTTAAAGAAATACAATTGTGGTAGAAACTTAACTCAAAAAATTTCTCAAACTATGCTGTATGGTGAAAACATAAGATGTTTTCAAATTCACCAGCATCCCTCTTCTTGTCTGGTGGGCTTGAATACTACGATTGACATTATCCTACTGGTGTCTCCCCCCTAGAGGAGTATTTAAGGATAAAAATTAATATTTTTTATAAGTATTCAGATGTCGCACTGAGGACTAATCACCTCCAGTTATGTAACCTAATCTCTGAGTGTTTATAGTGGGTCTCTGGCTAAGTCATACCCAATAATTTCACTGTTCATCTCTACTAAAATAGGTTAATTTGATCTCAAAAAACTACAAATTTTTCTTTCCTCATTAAATTCCACTGTAAAATTAGCACTTATTTTTTTTCCTTCAAGATAATAATATGACCAAGAAGACAACAAGGGAAGGGATAAAGAGGTAGATAAAGTGAGCTTTTCTTTACTGATACTTTCTTGTCTGGGAAGCTACTGATTTTAGACATTCTAGAGTTTACCAGTCAATATGGGATACTATTATTATTCAGATAAAACTATGCCCATTCTTTTTTTTTTTTTTTTTAAGATTTTATTTATTTATTTGACAGAGATCACAAGTAGGCAAAGAGGCAGTGGGGAGGGTGGGAAGCAGGCTCCCTGCTGAGCAGAAAGCCAGGATTTGGGATTGGATTTCAGGACCCTGGGATCATGACCTGAGCCTAAGGCAGAGGCTTCAACCCTTTGAGGCACCCAGGTACCCCACCCATTCTTTAATATTAGTAAATTTGGTACATTCTTTATTCTGATTATTACAAGATATAATCTTTTCATTTTGGATGTCAGCCTCCAAATCAAACACTAGAATCATGCAAAACTTCCCCAGAATACAGAATGAGAGAAGAATAAGAATTAACAAATCTTTTTAATGATTTATATCTTGCTCCCTTTTTGTCCTCTAAGAGAAAATTTCCTAGAGTTTCTATTCTGTTATCCTGAATCACAGTATTCTCCCAAAGAACTCTATTAAAGGAACTATTATAGCTCAAGATATATCTTCATCTTCAAACTTCAGGAAAGGTGGTGTGGATGGCCTTATTCAGAAGTGGACTATTAGTTTATTTACTAATTATTAAACATTAATGATTAGTAACATAGTGATGTTTATTCTATCTTGAATCTAGAAAGTGGTGATCTATAGCTATGGTATAAATCATATATTTTTGTTCATATTTTATGTCACTTTCTTCTCATTCCATCTCTTTTCTGCCATACTTTTTACAACTGAGACCATGAATCAAAGAATATGGCTTATTTATATGCCTTTACATTTTGCTCTTATGTAATATGGGTTCCTTAATCTTTATAAACATTCCTTTTGTCTAGATAAGACTTATTACTATGTCACATGATGCTTCACATTAAAATTATAGCTCTGTTAAACTATAAAATTAAGGAAGTCAGAGTCCCTAATTTCTCTAAGTATATCAGTGCAGAAATGATTTGAGTGCATGAAAATATGTGGGTATTCAATAAAAAAATTCTCTAACAATGAAGTAAATTTCAAATATACAATTTCCTATGAATTACTCTACCTCTGTATAACATCTAATCACAGAATACTGTGATTGAGGGTAACAAAATAGTAACTTTAGAAAATCTCTATTTAGGGGCCAGAATCAGAGCACAAAAGAGCAAAGAATATAATGTTCATTAAGTAGATGCTTCCTCTAAGTGAGTCTAAGCTGATTTTCTTTCCCAGTCACTGAGTTCTACACCTGCCCTCTGTGGTCCCCATAGAACTCAGTGTGAGCACTGGCCAGTGAGTCCAATCTCATTATTTCAAAACCTTTTGGCAGTTTTCACTTACAGATTTCTCCTAATCATCAGCTCTTAGCAGCAACAAAATAGCAAGAGGGAAATAAAGCAAGATCAAAAGATACATATTCAATGCAAAACAGCTCAGCCTGTTAGCCCGAAGCAACAAATAAGTGGAGAACATTCTCCACAGTGTAGTAAAGTATGTTTCTGCAAGGCTAATGCTAGATGCAAATCTGCCAGAGGCAATTTAAAAAAAAAAAATCAACAAGCCAACAACAGAAGTAAACCAGACTTATATATTTTTTTCTTCCATATAGTGCACCCAGTCTTTGTCCATCATGTTGGATGTCAAGTATTATTTTACAAGTAAGATCAGAACAGATTAACAATCTTACAACAGCTGTTAACCTTTTCTATTATATTATTTTTGCCTAAATTCTTCATCTTTAAATAGCATAGAAGATCAGATACTGTACAAGATGAAGATATTGTAGGAAATAATATGTAAAAAGTGACCCTTTGCAGACCACCCACAAATAAACTAGGGCAAATTTATATAAAATTAGAAAACACAATTAACAATTTCATCTTACTTTAAAATACTAAACCTGTTCACCTTACCTCTCCAGTTGGTGATGCTAGGTGTGAGAGCATGACAAAATTTTCCCAAAAGATCTTATAGCTATACCAATCCTTCTCAATGTCAGAGGAAAAGCTAGTAAGAATATACTATAGGCCAGACTCATACTTGACTTAACACACTTTTACTTGCTGACTTCCTGAAACCTTCAACAGCTATATTATATTATATTATATTATATTATTACAGTTATTCTATAACTTAGAATTAGAGCTGTTCTTTGAATGTTCCAGACAGACAATTTCATGGCAGAGTCCAGTATTAACAAAAAGTGCAGGATATGGGCTTGAGCATAACATGCACAAAATAGAAGAGTCATCTACTTTTTAAAAGCCTTTGAAAGTTTGGGGTGTGGGATAGTTAGCATGTTGAAGGCATTTACAGACTTTTTGGCTAGTGAAGAGATATTTTTCAGTTTGCCTAGATTTTTTTTTTTTCCACTGCACTAGTGATACACAGTACAGAATAAGGAAATAAGCACTGCCAGCCAATCCTACAAGACTCCATTCCAGCCAGAGTAGAAGCACAATGTGAAAGGACTAACTGCTACAAAGACCTCCCAGCTTCTCATGCGATCTATGGACTGCCAGGCACATCTCTCAAAAGACAGTCAGTTGGCTGTGAACTATGTGCAGCCAATCAGGCACTGCCATTGAGAAATGGCTGCATAAGCAGTTGTGTCTTCTTTTAACCAATAAGGAGTTTATTCCTTCTGACTGGTGCCTAGGAGAAAGCAACTCTTGACATGGTGGGTTCATAAATCTGCACTGAGACAGGAGTTAATTCTTCATGTTCATCAGTGGCATTAGAGTGTCCAAAGAGCTTACTTAAAATCACTTAAATGCTGATTTCAAAATGTCCCTACTTTGAAGCTTGGACCTATAACACCCTATGTAAAAGCAGATCTTCACAAAGTAATGTGGTTCTTTCTCTTTTCCTTCCTTCTCTCCCTCTAACACATACCATTTTTTGGCCATAAAATTTTATAAAAAACTTTATGAAAAAAATTTTAACTGTGTTATTTGCACAGGTTTTAAGGCTACTGTTGTTTAAAATTCTGTTTCATTAATTCAAGGCTAATTTATCAATTAATTTGGGTAAATCACTCCCTTTTTACCACTCTCCTGATAGGAGTCTTTCAATGTTGGTTGTCTGTTTTAAAATGCGCTTTCAGTGAGGTCACGGTGGTCTCTATAATGGCTGTTGGTGCAAAATCAAGGGGACTCTAGCAACAAGTTGGCAGCATGTGAAAGCCACTGTGCTTCTGCTAACTAGCCCTGAAATTTCAAGGCAGAGATAGGGAGATTAAAAGAAGGGTTTGGATAGCATAAGACAGCTTCTCCTTCAGTAGGTGAAAGATAATTACTCAGTGGGATTTACCTGGACAGAAGCCATGCATGCTCAGTGAGGCCTGCTTTCTTGCAAGGGTAAGACTTACTAGCTGAACTACGAAACAGAAAGTTGCATTCTAAGCTGGAAGGCTGAATAGCTCTCACAGAGAAATTGGAGCTCTACAAATGTTCTTAATAAGAGTGTTCAAGATCAGCACAGGTATACCCTTTAAAAATGTGGATCCTGGGATCACAATTGATCCAAACCAATGACTCCTTCAGTGATGGAGAGTATGCAGATAAGGTGCACTTTAATGAAAGGCTCAATGTATGATGGAGGGCGGAATGGGAGAGAACAGAATTCAGCCTGTCTACACAGTCTACAACAGCCAGTGCATTCTTTACTTATAATTCACAGAAGAGGTGTAGGGATGGACATGAACTTCCAAAAATGACTATGACAAGAAAGCTAATAAAAACACCGGAATTAGAATGGCTCACAATTTGTTTAATAGTGAAATATTACAATCTCTACCCAATTGTTCAGTGTCTTAATAGATGGATCTTTTGATCCATAGCTTATAATATATAACGATTTTTTTGAAACATAGGAACCAGCCCAGGAAGTCTGCAGTTGGAAGGAATGGATTTGGCAGCATCTACAAGGCAGGTGTGGGAACTCCTGGTAATTGTTAGTACTTTGAGAAGGAAGTCAGGAAAGAGTTTGCTTTGAAAGGAGATCTATCAGGGCAGTTAATTATGCTGTCTCTCCAGGGAATCTTCTTTCAACTTCCTGAGCTAACTCATTCCACAATATCTACATCAATATCTATATTTTTATTTCTCTTTTACCCCACACTAGGCTATTTCAATAACCAGCATCTGCAATCGATTGGATTTACCAATAGTTGACAATTAAAGTATTCTTTTTACCTTTTAATCAATCATTATCTAAAAACTGTTAACTGTTTTATCAATCATTATCTAAAAACTGTTAACTGTTTTATCAATCATTATCTAAAAACTGTTAACTGTTTTATCAATCATTATCTAAAAACTGTTAACTGTTTTATCAATCATTATCTAAAAACTGTTAACTGTTTTAGATAATGATTGATTAAAAGGTAAAAAGAATACTTTAATTGTCAACTATTGGTAAATCCAATCAATTGCAGATGCTGGTTATTGAAATAGCCTAGTGTGGGGTAAAAGAGAAATAAAAATATAGATATTGATGTAGATATTGTGGAATGAGTTAGCTCAGGAAGTTGACTGCCATGACTTTAGGCTTTGAAATTTTAAATCTGAGTTTCACATATATATTTTTGAAAATTATGTGGCTCTGAGAGAAGATTCTGAAATATCTTCTTAAGTACTAGTGAGTTCAAACTTCTGGAATTCCAGTGTTCAGATATTTTTTGTTTCATTTTGTTTTGTTTTAGTATATTCAAGCAGATGCAGAAAACCAGAAAAGTATCTACAGAAATATAATAAATAAAGGCAGCATGAGAGAGTGTGGGGCAGAGAGAGAGAGAGGGAGAGAGATTCGTATACAAACATGTATATGAGTGTGAGACAATGTGAGAAACAGAGTGAGAAGGTGAAGAGAGAGAGACAGAGAGAGATGCTGCAAACCAACTACTGGAGAATCAGATAAAAAAGTTGATGGAAAAAGCCAAAGGAAATTCTAGAATAGATGTTCAGAATGACTTTTCTTTCAGTAGAAGGTACAGAAAAGAGAAATAACAATAATTGCATTAAAAAATGTTAGGTCGCACTCTCTCTCTCTGCATCTCAAGTCCCACACCCTTTCTCCCACTCTCCTATAAAACAGAAAACCTGAAAGATCAGTAAATGATGTAGGGTAGAGAAGTCTAGAAATTTAGAAATGTTTTCACCATATGTTTTATGATTATGAAAAGCACCTGCTCTGCATCAAAAATCCAGAAAAGATGGAAAAATACAGATAAAACAAAAACCATCAGATTATTAATAATGCTCATCTCCAGTGGTTTATATTTAAAGTTGTACAGACACACTTAGTGTTTATTTGGAATCATACTGAGCTTATAATTTATAAATTATACCCTTGTAAATGTACATAACTTTGAACTCTGCTTTTAAAAATGATTGTTAGACAAGTAGTTTGTGTTAATCATTGTGTAATATACTTTACTCTTCCCTACTTCCCAGTAGTTCTGGAAGGTATTCCCATAGACTAGAAGTTCTGGGACAACCAACATTAACACCTGTGTAGCATGTCAGGTATGAGAGGAGACTTTAATGTTAACTCTCTGTGCTCAGTAAAATAAACCTCAGTTGGAGAAATTGTTTCTCTAAGCTGCAACAGCTCTCCCTCACTAACACTCCCAGGATTTCTAAGTGATTCCTACCCTGTCTCTAACTAACACTGGGCTGTGTCCCCAGGTACTGTTGCTGCTGTGTGGTGTGGTACTCCGAAAATAGAGTAGTGCAGACTGAGGAAGTTCCAATCTCAGCTTCTTAACATGTCAGCTACAATAATTTAGGCAAATTATTTCACCTAAGTCTCTGTTTCTCCACTGGGTTGTTTTTGGATTTAATAAATCACTTCATGTAAAGACCTTAGAGTAGCACCTGGCATATGAAAATGATCAGCAACTTTTATATAGAACTGCTGATATTGTCATTGATGTTTTATCAATACCATTCCTATTATTTACTAGCCACAAAAATGGAATGAGGAAAGATGAGATGGGAGACATTTTTTTGAATGAATCAAGTGGGTCAATAATTTTAAGGTACAAGAGGCAATAAGGAGGGTCCCCAAAATGTCCACTCTGAAGAAAACTCTGATTGAGATATAATTTAGTGAGCAGAACTTCTGAATGGGAAGAAAGGAAATAGTAGAAGACCATGTGGAAAAACAATGAACTTTATCTAAACCCAGTGTTCCCTTAAAGCAGGAATGGTTAGAAAATCTCCCTGCTCTGTGTTCCAGGAAACGGTTGACTGCAAAGGACCTCAGCACCTTCACATAATATGAGGTAAGACTCATCCTCATTCTTCTTCCTGACTTCCACGGGGCCCTATCAAATCTCAGGCTTCCTACTTCTTACTGCAACAGCCTGAATAACATATCAGTAAACGGTCTGGTGCCTTTTGTTTTTTGCATGCGTCACAATGTTTCTCTGTGCTGGGTTGCCCTTTGGAAAACATAGGACAGAAGTAGTGCCCAGAGCAATCCTGGACAGTGCATGGGATGGTAAGCTGAGGGTAGAAAGAGAAGTTATTATTCCTATTTGAGGGTGAACCCATTCATTTTATTATCCCTTATTTCACAAAATATATGCATTCCAGAAATGCATTTTTTTTTCCTGGTGCCTTAGGGTCTGCTATTAGAAAACCAGAGACCCCTGAATATAATGAAATCCTGAAATGTAATAAAATCAGACACTTATGCAAGTAGTAGTACCACTTTTTACACTCACATATTTTAGAGAAATAGCAACTTTGCTTTTCTAAAACATTAACAGTAATACTCTCAGCATTTATAATCTTGCAATACCCACCAAATAAGTCACATAATGAAAATACTGAAAGTGAACCCCTCAGGTAGATTTTAAACTCCGATGATGTACATATGCTTTGGAACATCCCTCTATATGGGTCATAAAGTTAGGAATTTGGTGTTCTTTGTCTCTTCAGTTTAGTTATTATGTCAGCAGGGTACAGAGTCTCTACATTTTATTATGTTTTCCTTTCATTCTGTGCCACTGGGTTAACAGCCAAATATTACTACTTTTAGTATCCAGGATAACTTGGAATAATAGATGCTTTTCAATAGTATTTTATGAAGTGGAAGGAATTGTTTTGCTTATTATCCATCTCTTTATAATTGTTTGCAGGTTTTAAAGGTTTTTGGAAACACTTTAAATGGGTTCTTTAGTCTAGCTCAGATTTTATAGCCTGATAAAATAGAAACAATGTGGCATGCATTTGAGGGACTTTTTTTTTTAATAAAACAATACATTTATGCTACTTTTAATAGGGATTGAATGGGGGCAAAGCAAAGAGGGGTGTTAGTAATAAATGGTAAAGGTCAATATTTGTTGAGCATCTATTCTGTGCCAGGCATTGCTCAACTATATTTATAATTTTTACATATTTGGGGTACTATTTTTTTAAAGATTTTATTTATTTATTTGACACACACAGAGAGAGATCACAAGTAGAAAGAGAGACAGGCAGAGAGAGAGGGAAGCAGGCTTCTTGCTGAGCAGAAAGCCCGATGTGGGGCTTGATCCCAGGACCTGAGATCATGACCTGAGTCAAAGGCAGAGGCTTAACTCACTGAGCCACCCAGGCACCCTACATATTTTGGGTACTTCTATCCCCATTTTAAAGAAAGAATGTGAGTCACGGATAGGTCAATTACATTAGTCCAGGAATCTCAATTAATAAATGGTGGAGATGGGAATAGAATTGGGTCCACTCTCAACTGTTTGCTTCTACCATTTCTTGCAGATCTATAATCCTATTATTTCTCTTTGCATCTTTCCAGGGTTCAATCTCTTATTTTCCTCTAGTTCACATTTTCTCTTTTTCTATTTATTTAGTCATTTGGTAGAACACATTCTTTAAGAGCTTCTTGATTAAAATGTGTGACATGTAAATTATGTGATAAATTTTATGTCTATCAACCAAGAGTGAGGGTAAAAAACAACAACAACAACAATAACAACATTGTTGAGTAGAGAATGCTGGATTGGAATCATTTTCCTCCCAAATTTTGATGATATTCTCCATTGAATTCTAAAACCCAGTTTTGCTATTGAAAAGTCACAAATCACTTAATATCTGATCCTTTGAATGTGACTTGCTTTTTCATTTTTTTTCCCCCCCTACTTGGCTGTTCACTGGTTCTTGTATTTGTCCCAGTGTTCTGAAATATCAAGGTGAAATGCCTTGAGGTGGGTCTACTTTCCATGTGCTTTCAATAATTTCAATCTGGAAATTCACATTTTTCAGTTTAGAAAGTCTTTATTGAATGATTTCATCAGTGATTTCCTCCCTTCCTTTACCTCAACTTTCTATTTTTGTAATTACCATTATTTGGACAGTAGATCTTCTATACGTGTTCTGTAATGCAATCTTTTTTTCTTTTTCCTTCTGTTCGACAATTTTTTTTGTCTTCTGCCTCCACTTCCAAAGAGATTTTCTCAGCTTTTAATGTCAACATACCTACTGAGTTTTCCTTTCTACCCTCATGTTTTACATTTCCAAGACCTCTTTTCAATCACCAATTATCTTTTTTTCCCAAGAATATCAATGATACTTAAACTTTTCTCTGTTCAAACCCTGTCTTTTTTCTTCAAGTTGCTATTATGTGTTTATTTTGGTTTCTTTCTTTCACATTCTTTCAGCCATTCCTTAGGTATCCGGTAGTCATTATATGCTATTCATATTTAAAATGGGGAATAAAATGAGAGCTTTTGGAAGACTGTCTCTAGGAGCTACGTCATATATTTGACCACCATGAGGCTGCCATGCTGGAAAGTCCATGTGTATTAAGTTCCAGCCAAGAATTCTAGGTGAGCCCACCTGTCTAGCCATCCTGTCAAGGGGACAGACAATTGAGTGAAGCCCATCTGAATCTTCCACACCAGCCCAACCTTGGGCTGAATACCCTGGAGCAACTTCTGTCAACACCACATCAGCTAATCAAGCCCTATCTAAATTCTGGAATCTTGAGAAAAAAAATAAAATGATGGTTGTTTAAGCCATGAAGATCTCGGTAATTTTTAGTGCAGCAAGGGATAATCAAAACACTAGATTTATATGACTAACATGGAAAAGTGAAGTGCAAAATACTGGTAAATTAAAATAAATGTATCTTGCTATAATGGTCAAAGAAATGGTGACTCAAAACTCTAATGTATGGGTGGGACTCCTTGACTAGGAACTAGACTCCAAGAGCAATCTGGCTGTGCTGTTTCTTAGAGGAACAGCACAGTCTTTTCTCCCCTGTTATTTATTTATTTTCAAAATAAACTTTTAGAACAGTTTTGGATTTATAGGAAAATTGCAAAGACAGTACATAGTTCCCATAAATCCTAAACAACTTCCCCCTCTTATTAACAACTTATATTAGTATAGTACATTTATCACAATTTATGGGCTAATCTTGAAACCTTATTATTATTAGCTAAAATTCATACATTATTCATATTTCCTTACTTTTTGCCTAGTGTCCTTTTCTCTTCCAGGATCACATCCAGGATTCCACATGAGTTCTTCATGTCTCCTTAGGCTCCTCTTGGCTGTGACATTTTCTCAGACTTCCCCTGTTTTTAATGACTTTGATAGTCTTAAGGAATAGTGGTCTGGTATTTTGTAGGATCTTCTAATAAAATTTGTCTTCTAATAAAATTTGTCTGTTTTTCTTATAATTAGATGGGAGTTATGGGTCTTGGGAAGGAAACCACAAGGGTAAAGGCTATTTTCATCATCTCATATTACAAAGAGTACATTCTATCAATATGATTTATCACTGTTGCCACTGACCTCCATCATCCACCTGAAGAAGTATTTGTTAGGTTTCTTTCCTCTACAATTACTCATTTTCTCTTCTCCTTTCAACCTATCCTCTTTGAAAGGAAACCACTACAAACAGCCTATGTTTAAAGAGTGGGAAGTTATGCTCCATTTCTTGGAAGGAAGAATAGCTACATAGATTATTTGGAATTCTGTGTGGGAGATTTGTTTCTTTCTAAATCTATTTGCTTAAACACTTGTTTATATTAGTATGGACCTAAAGATATTTATTTTATGATGCCTTCCCCATTTTCCCTACATTTATTCTTTTCAGGTAGTTATATTCCCCAGGAAAGAGTCATAACCAGCATAGGAGGTACAATCTGGCTGCCAATATTTGGGGATCTCAGTGGAGAATTAGTACTGGAAGACCTCATATTTACTATACAAATATCATGTACCCTACTCTTAACTGTATCTGGTATCCCCAGTACAGAGACACTGCTTTACTTCCTTCACAAGAATGAACTTAAATTTTGTTGCTTGGTTTAGCTAAGAAGAATCAGAGAGAAGAAATTTAGGGACTTAATTCAGTTTTTTTTTTTTTTTTTTTTTTTTTTTTTTTTTTTTTTTTTTAAAGATTTTATTTATTTATTTGACAGAGAGAAATTACAAGTAAGCAGAGAGGCAGGCAGAGAGAGGAGGAAGCAGGCTCCCTGCTGAGCAGAGAGCCCGATGCGGGACTCGATCCCAGGACCCTGAGATCATGACCTGAGCCGAAGGCAGCGGCTTAACCCACTGAGCCACCCAGGCGCCCACTTAATTCAGTTTTAAGCATCAAAAACTTCTCTTATTTCAGTTGCTCCCCCCACCCTAATCTGAGGTTTCTCCAGCTCCCAATGGTATATGGTACTGCCAATTCCTGAACAGTTCATAGGAAGAACTAGTTTGGTTTTCAGCTCTCCTTGTTACTAGCTTAGACTTCAGAATTTTCCTGTCTGCTAAATCAGTTTCACTTATCCCTGTGCTTTACAGCTTCCAAAATTGCTTTTACTGTGCTCTCTCATCCTGTTCTCCCCACCTCCCCTTGTATGTATGTCTTTAGGGAAAAAGAACTCCTTTATAGTAGGTATTGTACCACTTAGGGAGAGTAGAAGTGGGTGTGTGTTCAATCTACCATCTTTTCACAGATTTGTTTAAGGATTACAGAGTTAGCTCTGTGGAACCAGAGGCTCTGTTTTGCTTATCTTTGTATCCCCATCACCCACACACATGCCTGATAGAGTAGGAGTTAATTCTAGTTTCTATAAATGAAAATAGGAAGCAGAGCCAGGACTCAAATACAAATCTAAAACCAAGTTAATTTTTATTTTTTACTTTACACTACACTCCCACCCCACATCACTTATAAAGTTCGTACTTTCAACATTTAAAATGGAATTTTTCATCCATTAGATCATGCAGATCAGTGTTTTTCAGATTTTTATGTGCATATAAATGCCCTGGGAATCTCAAAATGTGGACTCTGATTCAGTAAGTCTGGGCAGGGCTGAGTTTCTGCTGGTCCAAGGATCACAAACATATATAGCAGGGATGTTTAGTAATGGCACTATGTTTTCTGGCTTTTTTTTTTAAGATTTTATTTATTTATTTGATAGGGAGCGAGGGAACACAAGCAGGGGGAGTGGGAAAAGGAGAAGCAGGCTTCTCACTGAGCAGGGAGCCCTATGGAATGCAGGGCTCAATCCCAGGACCCCAAGATCAATACCTGAGACAAAGGCAGGTACTTGACTGACTGAGCCACCCAAGTGCCCCTATATTCCGACATTGTAAAATGCCATTTCAGATCTTATTTCTATTGCAGAGCTACCATCTGCATAACAATTTTGTCAATATCAGGACTTGGTAGCAATAAGTTGAGTTGTCCTGGATAAAGAAAAAAGTAGGAGCAGAACAACCTGCCGGTTGAATAAAGACATAGGATACGATGTGAAAGTATACTCATCTTTTAAGAAAACAAAACAAAATAAATAAAGCATTGCATGTGTGTGGAACTAGATTCCATCCATAAGATAAATGGCTGGGACTAGAAATTATTACATGACTACTTGTGCAGGTGTGTGTGTGTGTGTGTATCATACCTTATAAATTATACCAAACTCATTTAAAATAGCTTAACTATGCATGAAAGTAGTATTTACTAAAAGAAGCAAGGGAATCAAAGCAAAAGAAAGATGACAATAAAAAAGATAAAATAAAAACGTTGAGACAAAATAAAATAAGATAAATAATAAATTAAATAAATAAATAAAATAAGATAAAATAAAAAATGTTGAGATCAGAACACAATATGTGCTGTGATTTCAGCACATTAATGATGGGGTATCATAAATACAGCTCTTGGTAATTAGCAAAAAAATGAATAGATATATAATCATTTACATAAGTCATTTTGGCTAAAAAGACAATTTATTTAGTATACTTTTATAAAGAGAGGACTATGTAATGTTTCATATAACACTGTCAAGGACACCCTTATAATAGCCATCTTAGAAAGCAACCCAGATAATAAAAAGTTTTTCAGGCATGACTTTGGGTTCTAGAGATGGAGAGACAAAATGGCATAGTTTTTAAAGGAGCTCATAGTCCTAGGGATAGATAAAGAAATTTCAACTAAGGGGCACCTGGGTGGCTCAGTCATTAAGCATCTGCCTTTGGCTTGGGTTGTGGTCCCAGGATTATGGGACTGAGCCCCACATCAGGCTTCCTGCTCTGCAGAAGCCCTACTTCTCCCTCTGCCACTCCCCCGGCTTGTGTTCCTTCTCTCACCGTCTCTCTCTCTCTGTCAAATAAATAAATAAAAAATCTTTGAAAAAAACCAAAAACCTCCCTTTAAAAAAAAAAAAAAGAAATTTCAACTAAGATGTGTTCTAACAGAAGTACAAGGTAGGCGGGTAGCCCAAATGAGGAAGAAATTAGCTCAGCAAGAGCAATAGTGATAGGTGTGAACTGGTTTATGGAGTAAGAAATAAAACATCCCCTGAACAAATGATATTACATATTGGCAAGATCTCTAAGAATATACAATCTCATTCTAAGTAGGTTCAGCACTGGGGTCAGTAGATACGAAAACAAGCACAACAGAAAAGAAAAGAGAAAAGCAAAGAAAAGAAAGAAGGACAAGAAACTTTTTCCAGTTAGAGAATTCTGGCAGCAAATGAATGGAAACCAGTCTCTGGGAGACAGATGTTCAGGAGTGAGACTCAGAGACAATGACAGGAGCCCAGTAACTCTTTACTTGCAGCAGAAGTCATGGATACAAGCTTCTGGGAAGCAAACGACAGGACAATCACCAAAGCAACATTCACAGGAGGCTGAGGTTAGCTTCTGGAGAAATCCAAAACTGGCCCTTAACCAGTTTTGATTCCCAGATACTTTTGGAAATTTGACCAAGAGTACTTAACTTCTACTTAGAAAATCTGCAAATATACACACATGTGCAAAGTTTGGGTTTGGGCTCAGGGTTTTAAGAATATCACAGAACTTTTTAAGCTTTCACTGGACTCTGAGTTTATAAAACGGAAAATGAAACACACACACACACACACTAAATCTGATGGGTGCATCAGGCTATCATCATAACTTGAGGTTGGGAGCCATTTAGATATTCTTGCTAACTCCCTTTACTTTAATTGTATGCTCATCAAGTGACCTTCTGATTACAGAATATCAACAATTTCAGGTGGATGACAGATTCCATGAAGCCCATTATGGGAACTTCAGGCTAAGAACACTCAAGCTAGGGGCAGTGTGATGACCTAGAGTCATGAAGGTCACAACATCTTCAAATTTTTCATCCCAATCACGTTTCATTTGTGTGCACTTTTCTCATTACTTGAACTCGCTGGCATTTCTGGAGACCTTTTCACCCAATAATAGTTGCTTACTGTAAGACCTACAGCTAAAAACTGAAATACTGCATTTTTGTTTAGCATTGAGACCTCAGTGAGTAAAAGACAAGTACTTTGTCAATGTACAAATATTGAGCCCAGCAACAAGTTTGCCACTGTTCTGACCTTCCCCGGAAAAACAACCACAAACTTCATAGGTCATGAAAATTTATTTATTCTTGAGTCAGTTCCTGGAGGATATCATGCACTATTTTCTAATCCACACAATTTTTACTTTACCTAAACTTTCTTACAGATTTTTAAAAATGAATCACAAACTTCCCTCACAATTAGGGTAATAACAGACAAAGTTTGGTTGGTATAGTATACTTCAATCTCTGCCAAGTTCTCTAGAATCTGAATGGTTCTGAATGGTAGCTCACATTTATTTTTATTTTTATTTATTTTTTAAAAGATTTTATTTATTTATTTGACAGACAGAGATAACAAGTTGGCAGAGAGGTAGGCAGAGGGAGAGGGAGAAGCAGGTTCCCCACTAAACGGACAGCCCGATGTGGGGCTCAATCCCAGAACCCTGAGATCATGACCTGAGCTGAAGGCAGAGGCTTAACCCACTGAGCCACCCAGGTGCCCCTGGTAGCTCACATTTAGTGAGATTCTCAGGTGGTGCCAAGCATTCCTCTGTATATAATATGAGTATCATCTTAATGAAACATTCTACCAGCAGTGCTATGAGGTAGGTGTTATTATTATGACCACTTTGAAAACTGATAGGTTAAGCAGTTTGCCTAAGCTGTATGACTTTAAATGGCAGAGCCAGGTCAAAATTCAGACAGGCTGCTTTCAAAGCCTGTACTTTTTATTATTTTGATATATCCCCTTCTCAACTGTGCAAATATAAAAATTAAAATATCAAAACATTGGAAATCAGATAAAAGTAGAAATAACCGAGGGAGTTGATGAAATATTATTACTTGAATTTGGCTGAACTCTATGCTGTCATTCAGATATAGATTATAGAAATAAATTTAGTAGGCTGCAAAAAATATTCACAATATATTCTTGAATAAATAAAGCAAATATACTCTATAGTAAAACCCATTTATGCATACACTCATATATACCTGCACAGACACTCACACATAAAAGGATGTATACCAAAATGTTAATTAGGATGATTACCAAGTAGTAGGTAAATAGGTAGTTTTCATTTATTTTCTCATGAACACTCTGCTGATCTTTGCACAGCTGGCTCCTTTTCGTTTTTTAGAACTTAGTTCAAATACCACCTTTTCAGAGAGGCCTTGCCTAATGCCCTAGTGTGAAGGAGATGCTTATGTACTCTCTTTATATCTCTATATGATAAGAATTATATCACCACACTTCAGTATCATATTTTACTAGCACTTCTGACATGTTTTTATTGTCTATCATTTCTGCTATAAGTAATCTCCAAGTATGAATACCACATCCCTCTTGTTCTTCGTATTCTCGTGATTTAGAAAGTTGTGTGAGTGCTCTGTAAATAGTTAATGAATAATGAGTGAACAAATAATTAGTGAATATATGATATATCTACTAGTTAACATACTCTTAAAACATGTCATTTTACCATAGCAAACCTCAACCTCAAATTTAACCAATGGAAGCTCACCGATTCTTTCCTTCCACTTATCTCCATGTGTAGCTGGTTCTTGCTCACCTATCGTAGCCATGGGAGACATTGTGGAGATGTTCCCTGCCCTTAGAAAGTTACAACCAATGTGGTTTTGGGATTTGAATCTCCCTGATGGCTAATGATGATGAACATTTTTTCATGTGTTTGTTAGCCATTTGTATGTCTTCTTTGGAGAAGTGTCTGTTCATAGGGGTGCTTGGGTGGCTCAGTGGGTTAAGCCTCTGCCTTCGGCTCAGGTCATGATCTCAGGGTCCTGGGATCGAGCCCCGCATTGGGCTCTCTGCTCAGCAGGGAGCCTGCTCCCCCTCCTCTCTCTGCCTGCTTCTCTGCCTACTTGTGTTCTCTCTGTCAAATAAATAAATAAAATCTTAAAAAAAAAAAAAAGAAGTGTCTGTTCATGTCTTCTGCCCATTTTTTGATGAGATTATCTTTTTGGTGTGTGTTGAGTTTGCGGAATTCTTTATTGAGCTTGGATATCAATCCTTTGTCTGTAGTGTCATTTGTGAACACCTTCTCCCATTCCATGGTTGCCTCTTTGTTTCGTTGACTATTTCCTTTGCTGTGCAAAAGATTTTGATCTTGATGAAGTCCCAAAAGTTCATTTTCACTTTTGTTTCCTTTGCCTTTGGATAAATGCCTTGAAAGAAGTTGCCGTGGCCAATGTCGAAGAGGTTACTGCTTATGTTCTCCTCTAGGATTTTGATAGTTTTCTACCTCATGTTGAGGTCTTTTATCCATTTTGGTTAATCTTTGTGTATGGTGTAAGAGAATGGCTGAGTTTCATTCTTCTATACATAGCTGTCATTTTTCCCAGCACCATTTATTGAAGACACTCTCTTTTTTCTAATGTATATTTTTTCCTGCTTTGTCAAAGATTATTTGACCATAGAGTTGCAGGTCTATTTCTGGGCTCCCTACTCTGTTCCACTGGTCTATGTGTCTGTTTTTGTGTCAGTACCATGCTGTCTTGATGATCACAGCTTTATAGTAAAGCTTGAAATCAGGCAATGTGATGCCCCCAGTTTTGTTTTTCTTTTTACACCAGTTAGAATTACCAAAATCAATAAGACAGTAAACAACAAGTATTAGAGAGGATGTGGAGAAAAGGGAACTCTCTTATACTGTTTGTGGGAATGCAAGTTGGTGCAGCCATTTTGGAAAACAGTATGGAGATTCCTTAAGAAATTAAAAATAGAGCTATCCTATGACCCTTCAATTGCACTACTGGGTATTTACCCTAAAGATACAGACGTAGTGAAAAGAAGGGCCATCTGTACCCCAATGTTCATAGCAGCAATGGCCACTGTTGCCAAACTGTGGAAAAAGCCAACATGCCCTTCAATGGATGAATGGATAAAGAAGATATGGTCCATATATAGAGTGGAGTATTATGCCTCCATCAGAAGGGATGAATACCCAACTTTTGTATCAACATGGACAGGACTGGAGGAGATTATGCTGAGTGAAATAAGTCAAGCAGAGAGTCAATTATCATATGGTTTCACTTACTTAAGAAATAGCACGGGGGACATTGGGAGATGGAGAGAAGTGAGTTGGGGAAACTGGAGAGGAGACAAAGCATGAAGAACTGTGGACTCTGAGAAACAAACTGAGGGTTTTGGAGTGGATGGAGGCGGGTGGTTGGGTGAGCCTGGTGGTGGGTATTAAGGAGGGCACGTATTACATGGAGCACTGGATGTGCACACACACACACACACACACACCAGACAGTTACATCCAGTGGGTTTGAAAGAGTTTTAAACAAATAATTCTATCATAATAAGGGATACATGAGAGCAAATATCAACTATAGGCACTCAGAAGAAAGACTACCTTTTCTTTAGTTACTTTCCAAACAGGAGAAGCCAAAGCAGCTCACTTTTTTTTTCTTTAATTTATAAAAAAAATTACAAAAGCAATTCCAAGTGAAATCAATAATAGAAAAGCAGCAGTAAATTATTAGTGTTTGATCAGGTCTTCTCTGCTCATTTATAGATCGCTATAACCAAAGTAGAGTGAGCTGCCTTCTCATTTGGATAAGAGTGATTGTGTCCTAAAAGGAGCTTTGAGAAAGTGGCCCGTGACACCTCCTTCAGACATGGGCCACAGCTGAAACATTTTTCTCAGAGATACAGTTTACCCTCTGCATATATTCTAAATTTAACTTGTAACTCTGACAAGGCATATGGAAAGAAATAGCAAGGAAAGTCTATGTTTTTTCAACTTCAATGACATTCCAATAATAGCAAAACTGTAACACATAGGAAATATTATGATGTGGAAGAAAATTGAAAGAGTGATAACAATTATTAATTTACCATGGAACTAAAAGAACAAAAGCCATTCTGCTTTAACTGCTACACTCTCTTCTTTACCTCTTATTAAAACCATTGTGAATCAAAAGTGTTTTATTGGATTATGTTTCTATTTTAAATGAATAAGTATATCCAGGATAGTAGGACTAATTAATGGAAAAAAGAAAAAACGTTTCCATTTGCCCTGAAACTTTGTTAGTACAGCAGATATTAGTCAGGTTTACCCTGTCCATCCTTGGAGTATGTCCTAAATGCCTTGCATGTGATGCCATAAAAGAGTCCTATAAATTGAGATGACTTAAGTCAGATAATCTAAGGTATGATTTAGAGAAAAGGTCTCTTCTTTAATGAACGACAGGAATACACCTCTGGAACGAGAGGTCACATGCCTTCTTTCCCAGCAAGATATGATTTAGAGAACAAGACCTATACACTCAGAAACTCTAAGAATATAACTATGGGTTTGGTTGCTGGAGGAGTGGTTGGTGGGAGGATAGGTGAAATAGGTGATGGGGATTAAAGAGTCCACTTACCATGATGACCACTGAGTAATGTATAGAAATGTTGAATCACTCTATTGTATATCTGAAACTAATACAACACTGTATTTTAAATATAACGGAATTAAAAATTTTTTAAAAACTTAATAAAAAAGAATATCATAACTATGAGGCAAAGATTCCTTACTACCTAACATGGTTGGGACCACCAGGTATAAAATCAACAAATATGAAATGTTTTCATATGTCTGGTGGAAGACTAACTTCTCCTCCAGAAAGAACAATGATAACACTCAGCACTGTCCACTAATGTTAAAAAACGGGAAGTAACTGAGCAACTTGAATGGAGAAAGACCCAAAAGCTTCATTATCACTGAAAGTTTTACAGTTTGATTAGAAGACCCACCTATCACTCCATACCCTCAGATAATCAAAGACATCCTTTCGTCTCACTCATGATCATTATTTGTGGGCTCTCAAGCCTTTTGAGTTGCTCCGAAGTATACCAGAGTATTACATTCTCAAACTAATCTAGTTTTCAGGAACCCATTCAGGTGCAGTCTTTGTCTCAAGCCTTGAAAAGCTTATTCAGATTAAATCATTTGTAAAAAAAAAATCTAAATATATATCCTTAACATTTAAGCATTTTAAGTTAATTAAAATGTAAATAACTTTGAAAACATTTTAGAGTCTATTTACCACTAACCATATTTATAAAAGCATATTACAGTTGTGTACAAGTTTCTGGCCAAGAGAGATCTGAAAACACAAAATGAAAATGTAAAAATGTGAGGAAAATAGAAAAGATAGTAAATATTCTCCATTCCACTTTAAAACTACAGAATGCATAGAGTTAGACGCTAAGTAAATAAATGAAGTTGTTTATAGCGGTTAGAGACTGTTGGTAAACATGGACCTTGTCATGCACACACTCAAAGAAGCAGACACAACTGGGGTCATAAATATTAGGAAGTTCTACAAAAATATTCATTTTATACACGTGAACAATTATTCTTCTCATTTGAAAACTCCATTCTGAATTTTGTACAACAGAAAACTGACCGACTTGTGCTAAATTGGGGACCACAAATCACATAGCAGTGTCTGGAAGGATGCTGATATTTGGGGTTTCAAAAGGAGAGAGTTAGAAAAAGAAATTCGTCCCTGTAGCTTTTTCAGGGTCATTTATTTCCCAGGAACCTCTGGCTTAGCCCGATGTGTTCCCATTGTGTACGATGTCCTAGCTCCTGTGGTTTCTTTACTCCTTGAAAGCAGAGAATGGCTTCTGTTACAGGGACCAAGACAGTGACAAAGTCATTTCCATATCTAAAGCCAGCTCTGAAATATCATCTTATAATGAAGCTTTTATGAGAACAAAATGAGACTTCATTTGTTTCATACGTAGTTTTCTCTAACAATAATCAAGAGATACCATCTTTTGGGATATTCTGTTTGTTTTTCCTTTCTCTATTTTTCTTCCTTTCATAGTTGTTCATTACTTACCGCAGTTTTTTTTCTCTCCTTCTACTTTTCTTCTCTTTTTTTTTTTTTTCCCCCCAGCAGGTTCCTTTATCTTTTCCTAGTGTCTGTATGTTCCTTTCTTGTGATCCTTCTTTCTTGGTTGAATTTTCAACCAGGGGCATTCTCCCCTGCTTGTACCCTCCTTCACTGCCTTGACTTCCTTCTTGCTTTTCCAACACCTTCCCCAACCCTTTTCTTTAACTCCCCTCAAACTAGACTGTCCTATACGCAACATAATTGTTTTCCACAGACTGTATTTATTTGCTCTTCTATTTCATTTGGAAAAACTATGAAATGAAGGACATTTGCACATTACTTCCTAAGAGTTGTGCTCTGAACTCACTTTCAATCCACTACTCATAATAAGCTTTATAATCTAGGGAAGTCTTACACACACACACACACACACACACACACACTTGGAAAAGTATACTTGATGGTATTTCTCCTGGCAACAATGAAAACTGGAAACGATTTATAATTAGTAACCAAAAAAGACAGTAAGTGTTAGGGAATTAGGATCTATGGTTGTACCTGAGCTCACTGCTTTTTCAAAATAAATGATATTTTTTCACACCCTAAGAGATCTATAACTGTGGGGAAAATGTGGATAATAGAATCTGAACTCTGACTCTCTGACTCCATTTTATATCCATTTGCAGGCAGATTTATTCTGTAGATGCCACAAATGAAGGGAAAAAGCTTTTTACTGTCGGTGGTATTGTGTTGTTGTTTTGTTTTTGTTAATTTATTTTTTGGATTGGGGGTTGGAAGATTGAGAAATTGAAATAATCATGGCTTTGAACTTTGAATATATTGATATAAAGCTTCTCTATGAAATGAAAAATCATAATAAGAACAAGAAAACTGAAACATACAACTAACACATCTGGATTTTCTATTTGGTAATGTGAAAGCTCAACTTAAATCTCAGCCAATCATTGTGAGTCATGACTCATGTAACTGCCTCAATGTAACTCATGAAATCTGAAGACCTATGGAGGCAGAATGTGAGAAGACAAGTCCCTCTCAAGAACATTAACAATGGGAAATGATATCAATCCCTCTGCCAAATTTTTGTTGGAGGTTAGGCAGGGTTGAATCAAGGTCTAATGAATAATAGAAAATAGTATCATGGATTATGTCCTTTATTTATATTTTTTAAGCATCCAAGTCAAGAGTCAGAGCACTATGTTGGGTGCTTGCTAATATGAATAGAATTTTGATCTATCCCTGAAGGAGTTAAGAATTTAGCTGGAGAGATGATAAAAATCTGTCAATAAATCCTACTACTTGCACATGAGATTTGTCTGGATCCTAACTCTTTCTTGTTCTGGAGAAATTCAAGATATTCTGTGAAATAAAAATCTAGGTAAAATGAGAATTGCTGGATTAGGTCCTAACTAGTCATTTCTGTAAACTTCTTAGATGTCTGGATTCGTGTATGTTGATTCATTTACAAGGAATAACTAAAATAATATAGCAGGCACCTCTAAGATTTGCTAGAACTGACTACTAATAAAATGAAAAATTCATATGCTTGCTTTATTTATCACATGAAAGTTCAATTAACTTATATACCAAACAAGTTTGGTTTACATGTTGAATTATATAGTGGCTGATATGATTGTTTGAACAATTATCTATGGCTATTGATAATCACATCCAACTGACACGTACATGCACTGGTCAAAAAATATAGATTTATTCTTCTCATTCCTTGGCATCTATGAACCCCCCTTAGTCAAATTCAGTTAATGTTCTTTTTTCCAACAGGTGGATAAAAGGCAGTAAAAGAAGAGAAACACATGTTCAAATTAATACTATCAGAATACATTTGCAAGTCTTGCATCGTTTTTAGGAGATGTGCAAATTCACAAGTACAAAAATACCATATTTAAAAATAAAACTTGAGGGAAAAAAGTTCCTTGACTATACCTTTTCATGAAGTGAGAATTAGTGTCTCTAGACAGTCTAAAAGCTGAGTGAGCAAATATTTTCTTTTCAGTGTTTGTGGAAGTTTCTTGTATAGACCTCGGCTCTTGAGACAAATAGTGAAAACCTTTGACATTTTGATGGAGACAAACCAAAAAATGAAGCACTTATTTATTGCTGTTTTTTAATTTATTAGGAGAATTGATTTAAAGCAACATGTATTTCCTCTAAAACTACTGTTGCTAAGTGTCAACTTCATACATCATATTGCTTTAGCATCTCTAATAGACATTTTCAAAGGTTTACTGTCAATTGTACAACAGGTTCTTCAGGTCTTAGTTTTATTTTCATTATCACAACTAGGCCAGTGCTCTCATTAAAAGGCATGGGGGTGATCCAAGACCTTAGGGTACTTCTATTGGCTCATTTCAGTTTTTAATTAGAATCTCTGGTGTGATCGTCTGCATCTATCGAAGGTTAACATTCACTCAGTCATTTAATAAACACTATGGAATGTTTTCTCAGGGAATGCCCTAAGTTCAGTGGATATGAGGAATAAAGATATAATAGTTACCCTAACAAGATCATAGCATAGTGGAAGAAGAGTCATACTGACTGAATAATTATGGCCAATCAGAGCTCTTTTCCATATATCCCTTCATTTGATTCTCCTATAAAAACAATGAAGATGCTCAGAGAACTTGGCTAGTTTCATGCAGCTAGATGGAAGAAGTAGTGGAATTCATCATACACCTGAGATTCTGGTTCCAAAATCATACTTCTTTCCCACTAAATGGTGTTTCTGGAAACCAATGGAGCAGTTTTTCCCCACTAGTCTTTAGTGAACGTACACATTCCCACCATGTCTATGGGGGAGAGGTTAACTGGATTTGTTCAAGTTATGAGCACATTCTCAGAGCCACAGCTCCCATAATTGTTCTGTGGTCTGCATCACACGATATAATGGACAAAATTTAGGAAACAGCTGTGCGGCCACCTATTTGGATTACACCATGGGACACGTTTCAATAGTCTGAAGAATAATATTGTTGAAGTGATCATGATCACTCTATGTGAGGTCTGTGCCATCACTATAATTGAATAAGACATTCCTCACACTCTTCGGTAAGGAGACTTAGAGAAGAGGTCCAGACAACATACTTCATTAACTCAGATTAATAAGTAGAATAAGAACACAATGCAGAAAAGAGGGAAATTTTTAATTCTCACTTACATGTGACCTCCACAAAGAAAAAGAACATTAAAACAAGTCACAAAAAAAAAAAAAAAAAAAAAAAAAAAAAAGGGCGCCTGGGTGGCTCAGTGGTTAAGCCGCTGCCTTCGGCTCAGGTCATGATCTCAGGGTCCTGGGATCAAGTCCCGCATCGGGCTCTCTGCTCGGCAGGGAGCCCTGCTTCCCTCTCTCTCTCTCTCTCTCTGCCTGCCTCTCCGTCTACTTGTGATTTCTCTCTGTCAAATAAATAAATAAAATCTTTAAAAAAAAAAAAAAAAAAAAAAAAAAAAAACAAGTCACTAATATTTTTTTCTCAATGCCAATCATATGTCACCTGAGTTAACTAAAAACCTTTCAGCCATGTGACAACATTCCTGGGTATTTGTCAAAAACAAATGTTCAGGCTACTGAAAAATATAAAATCACAAAGAGAATGGGTTCAATAAGTTCATAGATGTCCACGGTATGGCAAGAGTGTGCAAGTCTACGTGATTATATTACATCCATGATATCCCTTGAAAAGCTTAACAAAATATGGATTCACAAGATCTTGATAGGTGGCAATAAGGAATACTGATAAAAATTTACTTTGCAACACAGAAGGGTCAGATAACAGACTAGTTACACAATGTAATTAAAAATACTGAACTTTCCTTTTGCATCTACAACAGCTTATGGCAAAGCTCTGAGTAAATCATGAACATAGAGTGGAAATGCATTGCACTTCACAGAACATCCTCAGGCCAAAAAAGACAAACAGGAGAGGTTCTGATTAAATATTTGTTCAGAAAATACCCTCTGATAATATAGTGCCAATTTCCTACCTTGGGTAAATAGCATCCCCCTTTCCCAAGGTAAGTAGGTCTCTGATATATTGGATTTTATTTACAAAAAGGAACTCTGGCCACAAAGCACACAGCAGTTATGTGAAGGGTATGGCCCAGCTTGTCTCCAAACATAGTCAGTACGACCTTTGGCAAGGGCCCAGTAGAAAATCGCTTTTCCTAAAGAAAGCTCAAACCCTTTTTTCTATAATCCTACTATCACGATATGGTGTTAATGAAGCAAGCCCTGTTTCCAGTGGCCACAGCAGAAATTGCCTCATTTGGCTCATTAGTCACTAGAAGGACAAAAGCCAGGTGGGGATGTGCTCACGTAAGTATATGCAAGGTTTCCATGGAAATAATATTTTTTCTGCCTGACCTGCCCTAGGGATGCATGTATTCCAGCATGGATATGGTATCTCTTTCTTGGGGACAGCCCAGTAGAAACTAAAGCCTTGAGGGATGTACTGGACTCTATAGATTCTAGGTGTTTATCTGAAGGATAATTAGAGCTATTGGGTTATCAATCCCATTTTCAATATTCACTGTATTTGGGACACTAACCCCCAAACAGTAGCCCCATATTCTTTTTTTTTTTTTAAGATTTTATTTATTTATTTGACAGAGAGATCACAAGTAGGCAGAGAGGCAGGCAGAGAGAGAGGAGGAAGCAGGCTCCCCGCTGAGCAAGGAGTCCGACTCGGGGCTCCATTCCAGGACCCTGAGACCATGACCTGAGCCAAAGGCAGAGGCTTTACCCCACTGAGCCACCCAGGCGCCCCTAAACATATTTCTAAGCACAAATCATGTCTGTGTAGATACTCTTCCTCCTTGCCTCTTCTCCAGTATCCTCCTCTTTCCTCTTCAAATCCTTCTACTTCTTTTAGTCAATCTTGCTGTAAAGAATACATATTGTTCTTAAGTGACTCAGGCTTCATTTAGCTTTACTTAAGGATCCTTTTAAGGATACACACATTTATCTCTCCACCTTGGTAGGCTGGTTGAGACCCATGGCTAACAGCAGGGATGGTACGGAGGGCTCGGTCAAGCACTGGATCAATTACTGGTTCAGATACAGGAATGTGAGTCAGTCAGAACCAGTAAATGGAATGAGGTGGTTTAGGATTTTAACTGACTGCTGGGAAGTCAGGCTTGCTCTTCCCCCAAAGGATTCATCACGTAGGTGATACAAACAAGGTCTGGTGCTCTACAGCTATCATAAGTTAGCTATATGAAAAAAGAACCTTATCTCTGTATGAGTAAAGAACCTATTCAGGAGTACAGTTAACAAGAAAGTAAGTAAAGCAGGGCATAGAAAACGTAGTCAACTGATAATTGTGGCTAAACCTTCCACTGTGTTTCTCACTTTTGTGAACCAATGAACTCCCTCACTGCTGGTCAGTTTAAGTATTCTGTGTCTTGTAACCAAAAATTCCTTAATGATGAACCCACCCTATAAACAAAGCCAAACAGGTCATTAGAGACTGAGTCCTATACAAGTAGTTCCCACATTTTCAAGTACAAGAATCGCTTTGAACAACTATTGCTCATGTATCAAGAACTCCTGCTCTAATCCTTTGTAGCTCAATAGCAAGTTACCAATAGAGCTATATAATAAACAAAATAGTTCAAATCTTTGGGGCCTTGACCAGCAAGCATCTTTAACTTGCTAACATTTATCATTCCCCACAGGACACCCAGTAGCTGTGATAAGCCCTAACCAGCACCACTTGGCAACAAAGAATCAGGTTGAAAAGAATGCAAAAGGTCACAATGTCTTCACCTCCCTGCTGCACACTTGATTCATTATTTGGGGTTTCTTTGTTTTTTAAAGATTTTTTACTTATTTGACAGAGTGAGAGAGGGTACACAAGCCGGGGGGTAGGGTGGAAGAGGGAGAAGCAGATTCCCACTGAGCAGGGAGTCTGATTCGGGGCTCCATCCCAGGGTCCTAGCATCATGACCTGAGCAGAAGAGAGACACCTAACGACTGAACCACCCAGGCGCCTCCTGATGGATTATTTGTAAAAAGACACACTTGTTCATATTTCTTTTGTGAAATAGGGACTATAAGGACTTGAACAAAAAAGGAGAATATAGGGGTGCCTGGGTGGCTCAGTGGGTTAAAGCCTCTGCCTTCGGCTCGGGTCATGATCCCAGGGTCCTGGGATGGAGCCCCGCATCGGGTTCTCTGCTCAGCAGGGAGCCTGCTTACCCCCCTCTCTCTGCCTGCCTCTCTGCCTACTTGTGATTTCTGTCTGTCAAATAAATAAATAAAATCTTAAAAAAAAAAGGAATAAAAAAAAGGAGAATACAATCTTCCAGTACATAACTTGTTTCTCATGAACTTCTCATGACTGCAAAAGTCCCCAAATTTTTAAGAGAAATAGAGCCTCGGGCAATATTTTGTATCATTTTGGTATTTCTACAATGGTCCCCTATTCTTCCTCTCTCCTTTCTTCCCTTAGTTCTCTCCCTTACCTCTCTTACAGCAGTTTAGCACTTTTATTTCTGTTCAACTGGAATAACAACAACCAAAATTTCAATGGAGTAATAATTAATGAGTGGGTATGATTCAATGAATCATTTCATGGTTTATTTTGGCCTTAGGATATGTGCCTCTCCAAATATACTTTCTTGAGTCATCCTGTAATGTTAACTTTAACTTTGGACTAAAATGTGTTCATCTTTCCTTTCTATATTTGCATTGCTTATTCTTTCCTAGTCCAAAATGCACTGTTGGAGAGTGGCCAGTGCTGACCAATCACCTTTTCCCATTCCCCATCACTCTCCTTCATATTACCCCCCATTAGTTATTTTATACGGTACAAATCCATCTTCCCCAGGTAGATCATAAGATCTATAAGCAGAGAGTTTACAGTCTTGTTCTCTTCTGTATCCCCACTGTCTAGCTGTAAGAGACAATAAATATTTGTTAAGTAAATGTATAAAATCTATGAAATTAAATAATTCTCTGGGTGTGCACATAGATATTTCTTTCTAAAATTTTGCCAGGCTCTCGATAATCATATAAAAAGTTATTTATGGAATGTTGAGGCACTAAAGGCATAAAGAAAGCACTCAACATACATTACCAGCATGTATTTTTCATTAGGTCTTCACAACAGCTTTGACAGGGTGGCATTATTATGTTCGTAACCATTTCACAACTTAGGGAAATAAGACCCAGAGAAAATATGTTTATCAGCCAAGAACTCACAGTTCATGTATGACAGAGCTAAGAATCAAATCCAATTCTGTCTGATGTTAAAACTGGTGCTCTTTGTCTCATAAACATCACCACCAGTGTCATCCTTTCATGCCTGTCCTAGAGACCCAAACAGAAGTGAGAACCTGTCTCAACGAATACTGTTACTAGAAAGCATTTCTCAAGTGCTTACTATGCACAGGGTATTATCTCTGTTAATTTTCACACCAATCCTACAATGCACGTCCCTTGTTTTTCATGAGAAAAATTTGGCTCAGATAAGCCAGATAGAATTTGAACCCGATCTTGTCTAACTCCTCAGAATGGACCATTAACTATGCTGGGATAGCATTTCCTTGACCCAGTGAAAGGTGGTATAACTTGCGAAGTCACAGGTGACAGGAACCATCAGCCTAGGCCTGTGTTACAAGCCGCGCAGCCCTATTGCATGGCCAGTGAATTCATCTCGGACAAATGACAGATGCACAGTGTCTCTGACTGTGGAAACCAGGAATCTCTCTGCTGGCTGACTACCAACTCTCTGTCAAGTAGAGGAAAAACAACCACAAGCCCAAACTTTCATTATTACAGTAGTGGTACCTCCTTCATTTATTTTATAAGCAATAAACTGTGCTCGTCCATTGTTTCAATTAGGATGTTTCAAATGAGATTGAAGATAATGCATCCCATAATTTCTCACCCTTCCCCGTTCCACAGGCTCCGGCAGAATGGATTCCAGGGTGGAATTTGCACTGTTCTGATTGATGAGGCTAATAAAGAGCCTTTATTGTGATATAAATAGCCTTAAAAATGTCCTAGAGAGTCAATATCGGTGTTTGATGGCCTCACACAGGCAAGGTCCTTGTCTTAAGTAGCACTAAAGCTTAATGAGTTATGTTTTTGAAAGAGTTTGTCATTGAATTTGGATATTGATTTGTGAGGCTACAAGGTGGCAAGACCCACATTAGTGACACAGATGGAACAAACTATTTAAAAACCACCCATTTCTTTCACACACCTAATATATCAATAGTTTTAACACCCTATTGGATCATTCAGCTTTGGCAAGGGATCAGAGCATGCGTAGAATATATTGCACAAGTATTCATTCAGCCAGATGAATGACTATTGCTCTGTCCACACTAGTTGTGAAAGAGCTCAGGGCACACATCCTAGAAGGTAAGAGTGTGTTTCCAAACCCTCCCTATTAGTCACACACACACACATGCAATGCAATTACACATACACAGAAGTCAGTCTGGAGATAATAACAGAATACAATGTTATAACTGTAATAACTCCAAAGCCTCCTCTCTTCTCCCTGGCCCCCATTAAACTGTGATTGTTGAATTACAGGGTAAAGGCAATTTAAGAATTTCTTTATGTAATGGGAGTATCATCATCCAAAGGTTATGGCCCTTTATAAACACAGTTGTTCTAGATCTTTGTTTCTTTTAAATCTCTGCCTTACAGTTTCAAAACTTGCTTTAAAAATCTTTCTTTGCCTTTCTCTTTCCCTGCCAATTTTCCCATTCCTGGCAGTATCATTTCTTCTTGTCCACTATTATTGTTTTATCAATCTTTATCCACCTTTGGATGTGTCTTGCCTCCTGTATATGTCTATGCCTCTACACATGCAGAAACAGAATCAGAAGATGATATCAAAGTAGGGGTGTTATGACGTTGGGCAGGGACATTATAATGTCAAAGCCACTTGGTCAGTATATCACTAAACAATTAACTTATTTAGCCTATTATATCAATTTCCCATGGTTCCTGTAGTAAGTTATGACAAATTCAGTAGCTTAAAACAACATTTTTTTTTCCTCACAGTTCTGAAGGCCGAATGTCCAAAATCCAGGTGTCAGCAAAGCTGCAAAGGCCCCAGGAGAATCCTTTCCAGCTTCTTCCAACTTCTGGTGATTGCTGGCAATTGTTGGTATTCTTTGGTTTTACAGAGAATTAGGTTTTATTCTAATCTCTGCTCCTCTCTTTTTTGTGTAGCCTCCATCCCTTTGTCTCTTGCTGTCTTCTCTTCAGTCTTTTACAGACACATTCCTCATTAGACTCAGCCTCTTCCCTAATCTAAAATAACCTCATTTGGAGATCCTTGTCTTACTTATATCTACAAAGTTCCTTATTCTAAATAAGGTTACATTTTGAGGATTTTAGATATTATCTTTGAACAGGCTACTGAACTCAGTACAGTTGTTTATAGATATTCAATATAATTAATTAAAATATACTAAAGGTATTTCTTTTTTTTTAAACAAATAATACACATTTTATTTGAAAATAATATATATTTCTAAGACTAACCACAAGTATACAAATTTGGCTAATAACACGGGAATCAAGAAACTATGGGCACTAATTACTTTTCTCATCCTTCCAATGATGTAAATATACATCCTCTAAGAAATAGTCCTTTTCTCAAGAAACAAGAAAGGTCTCAAATACACAACTTAACCCTACACTTAAAGGAACTAGAGAAAGATGAACAAATAAAGCCTATACCCAGCAGGAGAAGAGAAATAATAAAGATTAGAGCAGAAATCAATGAACCAGAAACTAAAAGAACAGTAGAACAGATCAACAAGAGTAGGAGCCAGTTCTTTGAAAGAATTAATAAGATTGATAAACCCCTGGCCAGACTTATCAAAAAGAAAAGAAAAAGGACCCACATTAAGCAAATCATCAGTGAAAGAGGAAGGATCACAACCCACACCAAAGAAATACAAACAATTATAAGAACATATTATGAACAACTATATGCCAGCAAATAAGACAATCTGGAAGAAATGGATGCATTCCTAGAGACATATAAACTAACAAAACTGAACCAGGAAGAAATAGAAAACCTGAACAGACCCATAACCAGGAAGGAGATTAAAGCAGTCATCAAAAATCTCCCAACCAACAAGAGCCCAGGGCCAGACAGCTTCCCAGGGGAATTCTACCAAACATTTAAAGAAGAATTAATACCTATTCTCCTGAAACTGTTCCAAGAAATAGAAATGGAAGGAAAACTTCCAAACTCATTTTACGAGGCCAGCATTACCTTGATCCCAGAATCAAAGACCCTGTCAAAAAGGAGAATGATAGGCCAAAATCCCTGATGAAGATGGATGCAAAAATTCTCACCAAAATACTAGCCAATTGGATCCAGCAGTACATTAAAAGGATTATTCACTATGACCAAGTGGGATTTATTCCTAGGCTGCAAGTTTGGTTCAACATCTGCAAATCAATCAATGTGATACAATACATTAATAATGAAAGAACAAGAACCATATGATACTCTCAATAGATGCAGAAAAAAAAAAACAGTTGGCAAAGTATAGGATCCTTTCTTGATCAGAACTCTTCACAATGTAGGGATAGAGAGTATATACCTTAATATCATAAAAGTCATCTATGAAAATCCCACAGAGAGTATCATTCTCAATGGAGAAAAACTGAGAGCTTTTCCCCTAAGGTCAGGAGCATGGTAGAGATGTCCATTATTACCACTGCTCTTCAACATAGTACTAGAATTCCTAGTCTCAACAATCAGACAACAAAAAGAAATAAAAGGCATCCGAATCAACAAAGAAGAAGTCAAACTCTCACTCTTTGCAGATGATATGATACTTTATGTGGGAAACTCAAAAGACTCCATTCTAAAACTGCTAGAACTCATACAGGAATTCAGTAAAGTGTCAGGATATAAAATCAATGCAAAGAAATTAGTTTCATTTCTATACATCAACAACAAGACAGAAGAAAGAGAAATTAAGGAGTTGATCCCATTTACAATTGCACCCAAAACCATAAGAAACCTAGAAATAAACCTGATCAAAGAGGCAAAAAACCTGTACTCAGAAAACTATAGAATACTCATGAAAGAAATTGAGGAAGACACAAAGAAATGGAAAAATGTTCCATGCTCATGGATTGGAAGAACAAATATTGTGAAAATGTCTATGCTACCTAAAGCAATCTACACATTTAATGTAATCTCTCTCAAAATACCATCAACTTTTTTCAAAGAAATGGAACAAATAATCCTAAAATTTGTATCAACTAGAAAAGACCCTGAGTAGCCAGAGGAATGTTGAAAAAGAAAACCAAAGCTGGTGGCATCACAATTATGGACTTTAAGCTCTATTACAAAGCTGTCATCATCAAGACAGTATGGTGCTGGCAACAAAAACAGACACAGAAATGAATGGGACAGAATAGAGAGCTCAGAAATAGACCCTCAATTCTATGGTCAAGTAATCTTCAACAAAGCAGGAAAGAACATCCAATGGAAAAAAAGACAGTTTCTTCAACAAATGGTGTTGGGAAAATTGGACAGCCACATGCAGAAGAATGAAACTGGACCATTTCCTTACACCACACACAAAAATAGACTCAAAATGGATGAAAGACCTCAATGTGAGATAGAAGTACATCAAAATCCTTGAGGAGAACACAGGCAGCAACCTCTTTGACCTCAGCCACAGCAACTTCTTCCTAGAAACATCGCCAAAGGCAGGGGAAGCAAGGCCAAAAATGAATTATTGGGATTTAATCAAGATCAAAAGCTTTTTCACAGCAAAAGAAACAGTCAACGAAACCAAAAGAAAACTGACAGAATGGGAGAAGATATTTGCACGTGACATATCAGATAAAGGGCTAGTATCCAAGGTCTATAAAGAACTTACCAAACTCAACACCCAAAGAACAAAGCATCCAATCAAGAAATGGGCAGAGGACATGAACAGACATTTCTGCAAAGAAGACATCCAAATGGCCAACAGACACATGAAAAAGTGCTCAACATCACTTGGCATCAGGGAAATACAAATCAAAACCTCAATGAGATACCACCTCACACCAGTCAGAATGGCTAAAATTAACAAGTCAGGAAACAACATGTGTTGGCAAGGATATAGAGAAAGGGAAACCTTCCTATACTGTTGGTGGAAATGCAAGCTGGTTCAGCCACTCTGGGAAAACAGTATGGAAGCTCCTCAAAAAGTTGAAAACAGATCTACCCTATGACCTAGCAATCACACTACTGGGTATTTACCCCAAAGATATAAACGTAGTGATCCGAAGGGGCATGTGCACCCGAATGTTTATAGCAGCAATGTCCACAATAGCCAAACTATGGAAAGAGCACAGGCATCCATCAACAGATGAATGGATAAAGAAGATGCGGTATATATTTATATATGATGGAACAATATGCAGCCATCAAAAAATTGAAATCTTGCAAAAATGTGGATGGTACTAGCAGGTATTATGCTAAGTGAAATAAGTCAATCAGAGAAAGACAATTACCCATTGATTTCACGGATATAAAGAATTTGATAAACAAGACAGAGGATCATAGAGGAAGGGAGGGAAAAATGAAACAAGATGAAACCAGAGAGGGAGACAAACCATAAGAGACTCTTAATCTCAGGAAACAAACTGAGGGTGGCTGGAGGGGAGGGAGCAGGGGAGACGGATGGGGCGGCTGGGTGATGGACACTGGGGAGGGTATGTGCTATGGTGAGTGCTGTGAATTGTGTAAGACTAATGAATCACAGACCTATAGCCCTGAAACAAGTAATACATTATATGTTAATTAAAAAAAAAAAAGGGAATAGTTGGTCCTTGGGGTGCCTGGGTGGCACAGTCATTTAAAGGCATCAGGTCTCGGTTTTGGTTCAGGTTGTGATCTCAGGGTCATGACCACAGGATCATGAGACTGAGCCCCTCCCTTGGACTCTGCATTTAGCTTAAGACTCTCCCTTGGTTCCTCCCCCACACTGCTCTCTCTCTTTCTCTCTCTCTCTTTCTCTCAAATAAGTAAATAAATCTTTTTTAAAAAGAATAAATGGTCAGTCCTCTATACTAAATATATATATGATGAGTTCTTTTTTTTTTTTTTTTTAAGATTTTATTTATTTATTGAGAGAGAGAGCACAAGCAGGGTGAGAGACAAAGAAGAAACAGACTCTCGGCGAGCAGAGATCCCAGTGTGGGATCCCAGGACTCCAGGATCATGACCAGAATTGAAGGCAGATGCTTAACCGACTAAGCCACCCAGGTACCCTTTATATGGCAAGTTTTAAACTGAATTTTTTATAGCTGCCCCAGCTAATCAATTAATTTTGGAATTACTGATTAATCTTCAGAAGAATGTGATACAGGACAGAAAAATCTTGAATACTTATAAAATATTCTATATTCTACAAAGGAGACCATTGTGTTTTATGTAGAGACGATCTTTCTCATATTAACGTAGATAATGATGCCCTTATAAAGTATAAAGTATACCCACAAGAGTGGGGAGGGCACATTTGTGTCCACGGGCAATAGATATAAACAGATCCTCTCTGTCCTTTTCAGTGAAATACCCCCACAGGAATCAACATAGAACTTAGAAATACATTCATAGGACAACAGCTTAGGAAAATAAAGCCTGACCATCCTAATAAAGGAATAGACATATAGAGAAGCAGTGTTTTCACATATGAAAAACCTGGGGGCTCTTGTCAGAATGTGGATTTCCAATCAGTGGTAGGACCTGAGGGTCTGTATTTCTAACAAGTTCTGATAATGAGCAAGGACCACACTTTGAGTCCCAAGGTTATGGAGGATCAAGTTATTCTAACAGAGCTGGCAAATTATTATTTCACATAGGCTAAAGATTGTAAGGCTTTAAGTCATTCAGTAGACATTCACTGGGCTCCTATTCTGTAGCAATTGTTTTTGGTAAATACAAAGATAAATGAAATATAATCCATATCCTCAAGAGTTTCTCTTTCAGCCAGTTGTGGATTTGTTTTTTTCAAATATAATATTTGGCATCTACCTTCACTTTCAAACAATACAAGGGAAATAACAGAAATAAAGTATTTTATAAATAGACAAAAAAAGTTAACCTACATTTACTAATTTCATAAAAATTGATACAATTGGTCTCTATTCTAAAAGATACAGCCCCACACCAGTGAGATTGCTAAAGATGATTTTCAGGGAGATAGTGTAACAACTCTTGCTCAAATTTTGGGAGAAACAAAAATCAGAACTGTGACATGGGTTTCAGGCAGGAAGCAGATGCAGCAATGAGCAGGAATGACTCACAAAGAGAGAATAAAACATCCACAGAAGAAAGTATTTCATTTATAGAAAAATCAATAGGTTCTTGCTTTTTATTTAATTTAATTCTATGCCTTGCTAAAGAGATATGCTAGAGAGTAATGTCCCTGGCTTCTGAAGACTAAACTTATGCAATTGCGTCTTTTTTCATGTTGGTTTGGGTTAAAATTGGAGATTTCATAGGCAGATAGCAGCCAAGGCAATTTGTTGAGTCATTTGAATGAGAATCCACTAAAGACTATTCTGATCTTAACAGTCATTTAGACGTTTGCACTGTTAACTGAAAATATATCATCATGATCATTACGTGTGTGTGTATGTGTGTGTATAATATATATTTTCAGGAGGGTCTTCAAGGTCCTGGGAAACTTGACCTGAGGAATCTGCTCATACTCCTGCTGTGGAAGGCAGTAGTGACTTGCCAATATTCTTGTGGGCTGAAGACTCAAAGGAAGTTGTAGTATCTTCAGTTTCACCCAGTAAATCTCACAAAAAGTGCAACTCTTACGCTGCCACCATCACAAACATGGCCAGATATAAGGGCCCAATTTTCAAAGGATAACTGTTCACATTTAAACTTACTTTGATCAGAAGCATTCAAGACTACAAAAATATTTAGTTCTGATATTAAACACGATTCTTCTCCGATCGGTGGACTGAGAATTCTGAGGCCAACCTGGAGTCCTTCATCATGTATCAAAGAAGATGGCAAATGGCTATTTTAAATGCCCTAAGCAAATCTCGTAGCATAAGGTAAAGATAGAGTCTATCTTCAAAAAGCTTAACTCTCTCTTCACCCTCAGAGCAGACATGAAGGATGAAATATATGGCTTTGCCATTTTCATTGATCAAATAAGCTAGCTAATTGCCAAATGTATGCTGCAGGATTTTAGGTACAGCTGTATTGCGGAAGTCATTCACTGTCAACTTATACACCTTTATAATTCTCCCTAAAGGTCAATCCAGACCAATTTATTACAGAACGTATGAGACATATTTTTAGACCTATAATGCTTCTCACGGTTCCTATATTTGGAAGAACAGGGAAGATGTAGCAAGAGACAACACTGTTTCCTGTTCTCTCAGCAGGTGTGCATTGTATAGAGTATAGAGAGAAGAGCATTGTGCCTGCAGACAGAGCTTTCTTTGGGGTACAGTATCTTGCCTGTGTTTTTATGGAAATTTCACAAATAAGCAAAGAGGCACAATAAAAGAGAGATGGTTTTATCGGCCCAAAACATTCCCAAGATTTCTTCAAGTTTCTACATGTTACAAATACATGGGATTAAAGACATAGCGAGGATAGACACAAAGGATCTCCAAATACTAGGTTGGACTTTTCAGGATGAGGAACGATCTTTGAATTAAAGTCTTTGAAAAGTATGATGGAAAGGGTCTGTGTAGTTCTCACTCCAAACCACACTTGGTAAATTAAGATGTTTTCTTTAGGTTTTTAGAGGTTGATTCATTTCTCCTGTAGACATGGACACTGAAAAAACTTGAGGAAAAGCCAAGTGCAATCACTTGAATATACCACCAGGTGACAGTGTTTCTAAAATTAATCTGATTCAAAAGCAGCAGGACCTGTTTTTATAGACTGGACCACATTTTAACAGAAAGGTGAATGAAAAAAATCACATGATTGTTTTTAAATAGTAAGTGAAACCACCAACTGAATTTCTTTTCCTAATTACAATTATTTAAATGTGATGAGATCACACACCCAAGAGACAGTGATGGAAGGTTTCCCTAGTGCTGAATAGGCCAGAATGACTGGATCATCTTAGAAAACTGGTAAGCAGTTTGAAAAGCTAATTTTCAGCAATTCCTCTGAAAATCAGATCAGCTAAATTGAACTAAAGAAGGTATGAGATGTAATTCATATTTTTTTACACGATGGCAACAAGACACAAAAACACTGAGACTTTAAGGCAACAGACAGCAACAGATTTATAGCAAAATAACATTCATGTAATTTTGTCCAAAAGGTAGGTCTTACGTGCTTATATTAAGTAATGTAGATAAAATGAGTATTTGGGATTCATTTGCTGAAATGTTCACAGTTTTAAGGAAGTGAAACTATAGAGGGGGAATATTTCAGCTAATCCAAATAAAATGGGAAATTCAGGTTACTGGACAGCATAGGAAGAAGAGGGAGAAGGGAAAAATGATCAGTAGTTTTCTCTGTAGGCTTGGAGTTTGAAAACTAAAAGGGATTTACCTTGGTGTGAATGAAATAGTTACAAAAAAAAAAAAAACCCAGTGGAGCCTGATCAGTCAGGAAGCTACTTTCGTAATTAGGAGCACGCCATTGCCCAAGAGGTTAGAATTGGTGGCTTAAGTTCCATTCGTTTCTATTAAAATCTCTCAAATATACTCACTGCCAAGGTGACTGAAATTCTATTTATAGTTTATTTGAAATCAAATATATTTTATATTAAAATTTATTTACAATAAGTATCTAGACTCCCTCATTATAAACAGAATTCTCCCTGTTACATACCATTCAACTATTGCCTACAGTTTCTACTTCTGGGAAGGTAGAAGATAAGTGAACAGAAGGGATTCGAAGAAGGGTGAGTAGAAATGGAGGGAGGGATGCTTCAGGGTGCTGTACATTAGTACAGAAGGACAAAAAATAATTCTCGCTGGAAAAAGAAGTAGCTCACTCTCAGCCTTCTATTTCACCTTCTCCTCTTCTCTTCCTCTGTTTCCATTTTTCCCCCCATTCTCATTACTACTTCCATACCTTCCTATTCTCACTAATAACTTCCCCAGATCCCAAGTTAAATTACAGAACAAGACAGGGAAAGGAGTGACTACTAAACGTTGCTTATCAACTTAGTCATTCTCTTTATTTTATTTTTTTTTTAAGATTTATTTATTTTGACAGAGAGAAATCACAAGTAGACAGAGAGGCAGCCAGAGAGAGAGAGAGAGGGAAGCAAGCTCCCCGCTGAGCAGAGAGCCCGATGCGGGACTCGATCCCAGGACCCTGAGATCATGACCCGAGCCGAAGGCAGCGGCCCAATCCACTGAGCCACCCAGGCGCCCCAGTCATTCTCTTTAGAACATGTATTAGTTCTCCTCACCAAAGCGAATAATGGGGAAAAAAAAAAGGTAAAAAAAAAATATTTTTTCATTTCTTCTTATATAAGTTTTATCATTTATTTTTTCCAAAAATAATGCATTTTATCTAAGTTTTCTTGTGTTGGCTTAAAGATGTTTATTTATTGCTCTTATGATACAAAAATTTCTACTATATCTTAATGATGTCACCTTTTATACATATCAATGATTTTTCTGCCTTTTCTTTTCTTACTTGATCAAGCATTGCATAGACTTTTTTATTTTATTAGTCTTTTCAAAATAGTGAGTTTTGAATTTATCCACCTTTTCTGTTATCCCCTTTGAATATTTTTGCTTCCCCATCTTATAAATAGGCATTCCTTATTTTCTCCTACCTTGCTTTATTGGCACCTCACAGACTGCATTTTGTAGAAATTGAGTATTTGTGGTAACCCTGCAGTGAGCAAGTCTACTGGTGTGCTTGCTCCCTTCTAACAACATTTGCTCACTTTGTGCCTCTGTGTCACATCTTGGTAATTCTAACAGTATTTCAAACTTCTCATTATTATTATATTTGTTATTGAGACATATGGTTGGTGATTTCTGATCTTTGATGTTACTATCCTAATTGTTTTGTATGCCACAGCCAGGCCGTATAAGATGATAAATGTAATCCATAAATGTGTGTTTTCTAACTGCTCCTGCAACCAGGTGTTCTCCATCTCTCTCCCCACCCCCAGTGGTGCCCTATTCCCTGAGACAGAACAATATTGAAATTTAGCCAATTAATAACCCTACAATAACCTCTAAATGTTCAAGTGAAAGGAAGAGTCACACATATCTCTACTTTAAGTCAAAAGCTAGAAATGATTAAATTTGGGGAGAAAGATACTTCAAAAGCTGAGATAGCTCAAAAGCTAGGGCTCTTGCACCAAACAGTTAGCCAAGCTGTGAATGCCAGAGAAAAAGTGCTTGAAGGAAATTAAAAGTGCTACTCCAGTAAACACACAGATGATAAAAAATTGAAATAGCCATATTGCTGATGAGAAGAAAGTTTCAGTGTTCTGGACAGAGATCAAATCAACCACGACATTCTCTTAAGACAAAGCCTCATCTAGAACAATGTCCTAACTCTCTTCAGTTCTGTGAAGGTAAGAAGTAAGGGAACTGCAGAAGGAAAGTTGGAAGCTAGCAGAGGTTGGTTCATGAAGTTTAAGGAAAGAAGCCATCTCCATAACATGAAAGTACAAGAGGAAACAGCAGGTGCTGATGGAGAAGCTACAGCAAGTTCTCCAGAAAATCTAGCTCACATCATTTATAAACATGGCCACATCAAACAGGTGATTTCCAATGTAGATGAAACAGCCTCCTATTGGAAGAAGATGCCATCTAGGACTTTGATAGAGGATAAGTCAACACCTGGCTTCAAAGTTTCCAAGAACAGGCTGACTCTCTTATTACAGACTAAGGCAACTGCTGACATAAGGCTGAAGCCAATATTTGTGTACCATTCTGAAAATCACAGGGGGGTTAAGAATTATGTTGAATCTACTTTGCCTGTGCTCTATAAATGTAAGAACAAAGCCTGGATGACAGCACATCTGTTTACAACGTGGTTTACTGAATATTTTAAGCCTGCCCACTATTGAGACCCAGTACTCAGAAAAAAGAAAAGATTTTAAAAATATTACTGCTCATTGATAATGCAATTGGTCATCCAGGAGCTCTGATAGAGATGCACAATGAGATCAATGGTGTTTTCATCCCTGCTAACACAATATCCATTCGGCAGCCCATAGAGTGAGGAGTAATTTCAACTTTTAAGTCTCATTATTTAAGAAATACATTTTGTAAGGCTGCTATGGATAGTGATGCCTCTGGTAGATCGAGGTAAAGGAAATTGAAAACCTTCTGGAAAGGATTTACCATTCTAGATGCCATTAAGAACTTTCATGACTCATGGGAAGAGGTCAAATGATCAACATTAACAGGAGTTTGAAAGAAGTTGATTCCAACCATCACTGATGACTTTGAGGCTTCAAGATTTAAGTGCAGAAAGTAACTGCAGATGTAATGGAAATAGCAAGAGAACTAGAATTACAGCCCAAAGTTGTGACTGAATGGCTGTCATCTCATGACAAAATGTTAATGGATGAGCAGTTGTGTCTTAATGGGTCAGCCAAGAAAGTGGTTTCTTGAGATGGAATCTACTCCTAGTGAAGATGCCATGAAGACTGTTGAAATGGTAGTAAAGAATTAGACTTTGACATAAACTTGGCTGATAAAGGAGTGGTAGGGCTTAAGAGGATTGACTCTGATTTTGAAAGAAGTTCCACTGCATACAAAATGCTACCAAACAGAATCTCATGCTACAAAGAAATCTTCCATGAGAGGAAGAATCAATTAATGGAGCAAATATCATTGTTGTCTTATTTGAAGAAATTGCCATAGTCACCCCAATCTTCAGCAGCCACTACTCTGATCAGTCAGTAGCCATCAAAACACAGGTAAGACCCTCTACCAACAAAAAAATAGCTCACTGAGAGCTCAGATGACAGTTACCTTCTTTAGTAATAAAATATTTGTGAATAAGGTATATGTATATTTGCAGACATGACAGTATTGCACAATTAATAAATTACAGTAAGTATACACATAACTTATATACAATGGGAAACAAAACAAAAAGCCTCTGACTTGCTTTATTGTGACATTTTCTATATTGTGGTGATCTGAAACCTGCGATATCTCTGAAGTATACCTGTATTCTCTTTTTCTGAAACTCTTATTAGGTCTACTTTGGCATTCTCATTCTGTATGAGTCAGGGTTCTTCAGAGAATCAGAGCCAAATATCTATACCTATCTCTGTATATTAGCCTTTCAATTATTTGGATGATAGCATTCAGATCTTCCTCTACTCTTCCCCAGGTAAATAGCCCAGTTCTTAAAAAATAAAATCTCATATGCCAACTGTCTTTAAAAAGAGTGCCATATGGGCAGTTGTGAATGAATCCTTTTCTCAGAAATAGCAAACAGCAAAATAGTTTCAGCTTTTTATTCTGTATTCCAGTACCATTCATTACATATCTCTGCTCTAAAACATATAACATTATAATGTGATTCTTGGTTTATATTTCTCCATCTACCTCTAGACTGGTGGTCTTAAGAGTGGGAGTTGTACTTGGAATATAACTGATTTAATATAAGCTTGTTGTTTTGAATTGACAAATTGAAGACAATTTAATATTATCAGACCACGAAGCATCTCTTTTTCAGTGGGCTTCACACTGAATTATGTGCATGGGTAAAATAGGTGAGATGTGGGTTTAATAGCTGCTATTATTTGTAGAAACAAACGAAGATCAGATTATAGATCTTAGCTGACAACGAGCCCACTATAAGTCAATAGTATGCTGTTCCCTTTTAGACAAAATGCCCCCTTTAGTGCAGAGAAAAAATCTTATTTTTCTTTCCATCACCAGTACTAGCACATCAATTGGAATAGTAACTATGTGCTGTATGAATGAATGGCAACACTAACAAAAGAGGAGATGTTGACATGATAGTGTATATTTCAAAAGGGAAATACAATCTGACAAGGGTAATGAAAGAAATTCTTAGATACCTAAAGAGTTGTCAGATAGAAGATGGATTAAGACTTTTCTGTGTGATTCAAGTGAACAGAATTATATCTATTTGACAAAAGTCACAAGCAAATCAATTTGGACCTAAAAGAAGACATTTATGACAATTTTAACTATATAAAAATAGAATGCCCTGTTTTTGTGGTATGAGGAGGTTGAAACACAACACAACTTACTTAAAGTATTGTTGAAGGAATTAATATGAATCATTAAAAAAATTGAGCAAAATGAAAACTGTGGAATTATAATCTCATGGTTAGAGGTAAGGTGGGTCATTATTCCCCTTAATTCTATTGTACCTAAGCTTCTCTTCATTTTTGGTGTAACTGTCAGACTATTGATTTGAATTGAAACTGCAGTCAACTTGGCAGCAGAAGTTGTTTTTGTTTGTTTGTTTGTTTGTTTGTTTTCCATATATCTAAATGTTCAATTTGGCATATATTCTTGCAGTCTTATTTTCTGAGATTTGTATCATTATTCCAAATTCCTGAAAACTTTTAAAATTCCAGGTCTTTTTCATCAGTATGTTATATGTTCATCCACATTTCTGTTACATGCCCAATCTCTGTGCTTTATCTCCTCATAGAATCCACTAAAAGAAATGTTGATCCCTACCTTAAGAAATTCCCTCTACATGAACTCAGTTTTTAAAATTTCTACTTACTTTTCTCCATTTTGTCACCAATGATATCAGGGCATATATTCTCTCATGTTTGGCTAACATTCATCTATATTACATATTCACCAGTCTTCTAATAAACAATGTTGTAAGATGGTCAGAAAAGCACATGAAGTCAGTCTGATATAACCTGATTTTCAGTGACTCTGTCCCAGCTCAGAGAAACCACCATTTTCTTTTCTCACAATTAAGTTAGTAATCTGTTTGTAATATTTTTCAAGAATTAGTGAAGGTCCTACATTATACGGTAAGGTCCTACATTATACGGTTGAAGACATCGACTTCTCACTCTTTTTAAAATTATTTTTACTAACATATAATGTATTATTTGCCCCAGGGGTACAGGTCTGTGAATTGTCAGGCTTACATATTTCACAGCACTCGCCATATCACATACCCTCTCCAATGTCCATACCCCAACAACTCTCTCCATACCGCCCTCCCCCAGCAACCCTCAGCTTTGTGAGATTAAGAGTCTCTTATGGTTTGTCTCCCTCCTGATCCCATCTTGTTTCATTTTTTCCTTCCCTACCCCCCGAAAACCCTTACTCTGCCTCTCAAATTCCTCATATCAGGGAGATCATATGGTAATTGTTTTTCTTTGACTGACTTATTTCGCTCAGTATAATACCTTCTAGTTCTATCCATGTTGTTGCAAATGGCAAGATTTCATTTCTTTTGATGGCTGCATAGTATTCCATTGTGTATATATACCAAATCTTTATCCATTCATCTGTGGATGGACATCTAGACTCCTTCCATAGTTCAGCTATTGTGGACATTGCTGCTATAAACATTCGGGTGCATGTGCCCCTTTAGATCACTACATTTGTATCTTTAGGGTAAATACCCAGTAGTGTGATTGCTGGGTCATAGGATAGCTCTATTTTCAACTTTTAGAAGAACTTCCATACTCTTTTCCAGAGTGGCTGAACCAGCGTGCATTCTCACTAACAGTATAGGAGGGTTCCCCTTTCTCCGCATCCTCTCCAACATCTGTCATTTACTGACTTGTTAATTTTAGCCATTCTGACTGGTATGAGGTGGTATCTCATTGTGGTTTTGATTTGTATTTCCCTGATGCCAAGTGATGTTGAGCACTTTTTCATGTGTCTGTTCGCCATTTGGATGTCTTCTTTGCAGAAATGTCTGTTCATGTCCTCTGCCCATTTCTTGATTAGATGCTTTGTTCTTTGGGTGTTGAGTCTGGTAAGTTCTTTATAGACCTTGGATACTAGCCCTTTATCAGATATGTCATTTGCAAATATCTTTGCCCATTCTGTCAGTTGTCTTTCAGTTTTGTTGACTGTTTCTTTTGCTGTGCAAAAGCTTTTGATCTTGATGAAGTCCCAATAGTTTCATTTTTGCCCTTGCTTCCCTTGTCTTTGGTGATGTTTCTAGGAAGAAGTTGCTGTGGCTGAGGTCAAAGAGGTTGCTGCCTGTGTTCTCCTCAAGGAAGGTACTTTGATGGATTCCTGTCTCACAATGAGGTCTTTCATCCATTTTGTGACTCCTCACTCTTTAAAAAAAAAAAAAAAAAAAAGTGGGACCCAGTTTTTCTCACTGGTCTTCTGGTCCATTATCTTTGATTTTTTAAAAATCCCAAATCAGTTTTATTCATTTTATCAGCAGGCACTGGAGCAATCAAGGACAACATAACTCACCCAAGTTAGTTAGATGCTCTCTGTATTTCTGCTTGTTTTGAGTTTCATCTTTTTCAGTCTAAAATTTTTCTTCATTATCTAAATGACAATTTCAAAACTGGAAAAGAGTGGTTCTATTCTTTCCTTTCTATCTGAACCTAGCTCTTCTTTATTCTTTCCCTTAATTTGAATGAAACTAATATGTAATTTTTTGTCCTTACACATTTTCCCCACAGGTCACCTAATTCTAATTTTAAGATTTCCAAACACATTTCTTGGAGATTTGTGGCTTTTTTTTTTTTTTTTTAGAATTTTTTTCCTTCATCATTGTCCTAATCCTTGATATTTTTTTCCTACAAAAACGGATGCTTCTTCTGTTAATGAGGAATGGTGCACCGTTTGCCTGTGTACCCTCAGAGCTAACCAAGAACATCAGCAACAAAATTGTGTTTGATTCATTGATTATTTACTCCCACAAATTGACCATTTAGCAAATATCCTTTTATATGGAACAGAGAGCTACTTTGCCGACCCAGATTAATGCTTAGAAAATGTCACATAGGTAGTTACTGCTCACCTTCTCTGGATTATGATTATTAGGAAGACCTCAAGTTTGTCCAGTGAGGAGCAATGCAAGAAATTTACCTTGTTCTCCTATATTTTGAAGCAAAACCTTATATGGTGCTATATTTTATCTTTGCAATTATACCCAATTCCAAATAAAAGAAGTTATTTGGAGCACAAACCAGTGTTTGAGAAGTGACTATGGAACCACTAATAAATCAAGGCTGTTTCTAGCCATGTAGGAAATTCATGGATACGAAAGTCCTAGTGAGTTAATGACACCAGAAGATAATGACAAGCCATCCAACATCTTTGTTCCATTTAATCTCAGGGACTGAATTTACTTGCCTTTAAAAATGCATCTGTCAGAGTAATTTAACATGTAACTGGTAAACAGAAAGACATCTATTCCAGACTCAGAAAAAAATGAGTAACTGATATTGAACAATAGTCCCCAGTATGTTTCAAAAGAATGGCAGCAGTTTGCAGTAGTGTATGCATATAGCAAACTACTGATTTTGGACAACAGTATCCGCAATCACAGACGTCAATAGAGAAAATGGCACAGGCTCTGAAAAGACTAATTATAATAGGGGCCCACTGCTATGCTAAGGCACAGTCACAGAGCAACTGATTGCATAAGATCATCTATTCAGCCCCTAATGATCTGTTGTTAGTACTCTGTTCAACCTACCACTAGGCACCAATTATGTTTACAGTTAGCAGTTCGGGTACATATTTACTTCTCTGGAGAGTGGGTTTATGTGCAGAGTTGTGGTGAATGGATCACAACATGGCCCTCACGCCCTCCAAGGGCAGCCTCCAGGAGAACCTGCAGTATAACTTGAATTGTGCTGGAAGAAAAGAAAGGAAAGAGGAAGAGAAAACAGTATGGCGAAGGGGACCGGAGGGTGAGGGGTGGGGGTGGGTAGGAGAGGAGGTTGTGCACTGCCTTTGATGCCCCTAACAGGAAATTACAACAAATCCAAAAGGCTTGGCCTGTGACTAAAGAAGCATTTGTTCCCGACCATTAAACCTGGCTTGCTCACCAGAAGGATTTTACAGTTCCTTTGACCATGTTGAAAATTTGAGGATGGAGATAATCCCTTTCACTCCTGTTTTTTGTTGGTCGGCAAGACTGTTGGAGAGATTGAACCTTGGGCATTTGTCAGTGAGGTCTAATGCACATTTTTCTGTCTTTCAATGGGTATTCAGCAGACTTCAGATCTATAAAAATTCAACTTAGTCGTTGCCTATTTTCTCATCTCTGGGGGCTGGGCAGCTCAGTGTTATCTGAGAGGTGCCAGCTGTTGCTATTACAGACAGTATTCAATGGTTCATTTATCTGAATATGTACCGTTACTCTGCAAGATCTCAGGGAAGGAGACTGTTGTGATGGTGATGCACTTCTTTTTTGATGGAGCTCTTGAATAAATATCATTTTTTTAAAGGGGGGGGGCTCTGAGAGACTGGAAGCATTTCTTATACACATACTGACTTCAGCAGCTGAGAGGTACATGAAAACGCCTTGTATATCTACAACTCTACCACAAAATATATATATAGTTGAAACAGCAAATATCTTTCTACTATAGCACTGAATATTGCTCATGGTATATATGAAAAAGCAATAATGACCTTCATTAATCTGATTGCAATGAGCATGCTCAATTATTAGATGACTTACACAATGTTGAACCAAATGCATAAAGCTGATTCAAAAGTAGATGGACTTTATTAAAACCATTTAGCGTGCTTTAATTAGTAAATTATACTCTCCTGACCTTACAAGTGTGTTAGAATTTCACACACTTGCTTTTCACAGCAGAGGCCTGAGCTTAGTCATCACTTTCAATTAAACTAACACAAGAAATCAAGGCCCGGAGGTTATTTAAGTAAACAAGTTATTTTTTTTTAAATTTCCAATGTATAAATGGATCTCTAATTCATAAAATAGCTAATTATCTCCCTTATTGTAGACTCTAGCTATTGTTTGATAATTGAGTCTAACGTCTGCACCTGTCAACTTAAATATCCTTAGACATTTAGTTTAAAGAACCTTTTGAAAGCCTCAGGAATAAAGAGGTATTTTTAAGGAGGACTATTATGACTTTTTTTTTAATTGCAAATGAATGCTTTAGTTGAAATAATTCAAATACCAGCTATATGGTAGCAGAAAAAAAAGTGGAAGATGTTATTTCTATTACCAATAAAAAAGACTGGCCAGGGGTGCCTGGGTGGCTCAGTCTGTAAAGCATTCAACTCTTGGTTTCGGCTCAGGTCTTGATCTCAGTGTTGTGAGATCGAGCCCAGTGTCAAGCTCTCCACTGAATGTGGAACCAGTTTAAGATTCTCTCTCTCCCTCTCTGTCTACCCCATCCCTGCACTCTCTCTGTCTCTTTCTCTCTTAAAAACAAAACAAACAAACAAACAAACAAACAAAAAAACTGGTCAAAGAAAATCTAGAGATGGAGATGGAAACAAAGTGTGGAAGACTGAATGGGGCTGAGGGCCAAGGGAAGGAATCTGATGCTGAATGATACATGCTTACACAGGCCATAATGGTTAAGGAGGCAATGAAAAGAGGCACATAGCTATGTACTTCAAGACTTAGAAGATGTCATAAGAGAGGGAACAAGCAGTTTCTACTTTGACCCTAAAATGTGAGAAGCAAGTTTTAAAATTATAAAGAAAAATATGAAGATATATTGGTATAATAAAAACTACTAATTTGGAGAAGAGAAACCTGCTGAACAGGTAAAAATCTAAATGTATTAAAGGAAAGGAATTTCATTACTTTAGCATATGTAAACTATCTTTGGCTCATAAAGTATTTCCAGGTAGTATCCTAGTGGATCCCCTGTAAGGACAGGGAAAGTCATTCCATAGAATCTCCTTTGAGGCAAGGCATATAGCCATAGGCTCTATTCCATCCTTAAGTAGTATGGAGCTTCTTGACACAGCCCATTTTAAACCCTATTATTTCAAACATCCCTCCTTATATGAGCAAAGGTAGGCCCTGAGGATACTGAGCTGAAATTCAAAGTCACTGGCATCAAGAAACTTCTAATTTAATGGGGGAGACAGAAAAGTAATAGTAGAATTTGTGAATGGTGCATTAGATTATGAGAGAAACATGCATATCTCTAGGGTGTGATTGGGTTACAAAGGAGGCCATTTATTCCTCTCAGCCTGAACTGAGGTGCAAGGGACACAGTGAGAGTGGGTTTCCTAAGGTGAGTCATGTGTCTGTTGAGTCTTTAAGAATGAGTGGGCATTAACTAAGTATAAGTAGCAGGAATGAGCATTCCAGGGAAAGACAATGATATCTTCAGGGGTCTGGAGACCAGAGGGACATGGGTTTGATGAGGGACCCCATAAAATTCACTGTAACTCTAAATACAAGAAACCAGGGTCCACTCCATCTTTACATATACTTTTTTTAAAATACAAAAATATCTGTTATGCTTCTGTGTATCAGTTCCGTTTCTTCCCTCAAGTTGTTCAGTTAATGTGGAGAGGAGGGACAGGAAAATCTGACTGTGCTACTGAACCACAGATTGGACACAGTGCCTGCCATGTGCCAGGGCCCCCCCGTAGAGACCAAACTCCAGGAACTTGATGAACTCTGCTGAGACGGAGCAGGCCACTCAACTTCACCTGTTCTTGAAAACACAGACCCATGAACCCCTTTTGCCTCCTCACACCACAAGCGCTGCTGGCCACTTGCTTCTAGATATGTGAAGAGGGCTGAATAGGTACATGTTTCTTTTTAAAGGAGGGACCCAGAACTGACACAGGACTCTAGCCGGAAGACCAGCAATTCATTGGGGAGCAAAGGATGAAGAATTTCTTGTATTTCTGCTCTGTGTTTTCTTCTTTTTCGGTTATCTGACTATTCTGGATCTGACCTCAGGCCTACCTAAAGATCCCTTACCTCTCATGTAAACAAAATTCTTGGACTGTTCTTCCTCACCAAGCTTGTTTAGTTCCTGCCTCAGATCAAGTCTGATATAACCTCTAGGTACAAAAGTTGTTTTAATACTGTTAAGTTGTTTAATATTATGATGTTTTATAAATTTTAAAAGCCAAGACATTCTTTGTCTTGTTCTCATTCCCTAGACTTGCAATACACCCTATGATTAATAACAAAACTCTACTGAGGGCTTTACTATGTGGCAGATACCCTTCTAACTGCTTTCCATGCATAAACTAATTTACTCCTAATAATCATACTATAATTTATCTGCCATTGTTAGCCACATTCTGTGATTCAATCAATAACTTTAAAGCTTTGGAATGTGTAGAAGGTCATACCTAGTAAATGGAGGAGCTGGTATGTACATCCAGGCAACCTCCCTTCAGAGTTTGCCTTTTCAGCCATGACCCTGTGCTTCTCAACTGCTTTGTTGTACTGTGCCTCAGTTGTACTAAACTGAGCTTGTCTCACTTAGAAAAGCTATTAATTGCATCTCCCCTTGGGTCCTTTATTGTAAAAGTGATCAATAATTATTGAATAAGCAACATCTATGTGTCAGGCTCACTATTTTGGGCATCTAGATACACAGGCAATCAATCATGTGGTTGATATTCTTATGTACATTGAATGCTAATGGTGTAATGGTAATTACAGAAGATCATGTGAAGAAGAACCTGTAGATCCAGAGATCAAGTCCAATTTACTTATTTAGCAAAACAAACAAATTAAACGACCCCAAGTAAAATTCATTGTTAAGTACACACACACACACACACACACACACACACACCCCTTACCTAAAGTTATGAACATACCATTAGAAAAGTGTGGACTAGAATCTAGTACCTATCTATATTCCATTCTACTGGCTTTGTAAATCATACACTACAAGGCACATAAACATATCCTATTTCAAAGAAGAGCCTCTGAGCATAGTCTCAGTTCTACAAATAAATTCATGAAAAACGATTAGAAGTAAATTTACCAAAATATTATCAGTGTTTACTTTTCCATGATATTGTGGATAATGTTTTTTAAACTGTCTTTTTTACTTAAAAAATGACCTAAGTTAAAGATCTACAAATAGAAAAAAAAAATGTTTAAACTGAAAAAAGAATCCTCTTGAAAAAAATTTTTTTGAATGTTTCAAACCACTACATGCTCTGTTCCAAAATTCCTTGGAGTTTGATTTCATGCTCTTTTCAAGTTCCTGTAAAGCTGAAGCCCCTCTGTTATCTTTCGGCCACTCCAGATCATCTGAGAACACAAAGGGATTTCTCAGACTGTACCTACATGACTTAGCTAATGACTCAACTCAACTACAGGAAAATGAGAGCAATTCATATTTAGGAACTAAGCTCTGCAGGGTTACCCCTGAATAGTGGCTGTAAATTACACCACATGCTATGGAGGGCTTGCTTTCTCTTAAGAAGAGATGACTTATCAAACTGTGCTATCTCTTTACTAACCGACTAAGCAAAAGAACTCAATAAAAATGAAAACAGCTTTGGTACTAGAAAGGCCACAAATTTCCAATAATGATTCCAGTAATTAAGGAAAAATATATAAGATCAAACTGGAACTCTCAAATTGTCCCGTTTTATTAAATGGACTACAGATCATTATTCCAACTTTAATGAAGCAGTGTGTATAAAATTATTTTTTATTTTTGTATAGACTTCTGGTAATATATAAAACCAAGAATAGATTTAATTCCAAACAATAAGGGTTTTATAAGATGATAATCTTAATGTTACAAGCTCATAGAAAAGTATGGGTGAGTTGTCATATAATTTAGAGGAGAATTGGCATTGGGTCAATTAGATCTTCTATCTCTCAGCCTTTGCCTAAGGTCGAGAACAAGTTCCAAGGGGGTACTTGGCCTAGAAACCTCTTTGTTCAATTTCATAAGATCTCTTTAGGAATAGTTTTAACAATTTATCTTTAACTAAAATCTAGTCTAAATTGTAACATTTACAGTTGCTAATGACTACTCATTCATTACAGTGGCTAACAAGATCTGGTAGATTTACTCTGTAAATAAGAGAAAGGAAACCCAAGATAAATCTTATACAAAATTGTTGTCCAATCCTTGTTTCCAGAGCATCAAAACCAACCGACCGACCAACTAGAACTCTAGCAAAGTAAACATTCTAAATCTGTGTTTACTTATTCAAAAATTTGGACAAATCTACCAAAACAGCTACTATCATGGAATAAATAACCTACAATGATAACTTCTAACATAAGCAGCCCCATGGTTTTCCTGGGCCTACCGAACTCATAGTGTGTTTGTGAGGATTAATAAAGTAAATGCAAGTCTAGTCCTTATTTCCTGTTCTGTTACATATTTTCACACAATAAAGCAATATGCCAAAGGAAAATGTGATTCAGAATGATGGTGATGATGGCATTGTCATGATAATTATCAATCACAATATATACTGGCCTTCCTTGAGGAACTACAAGACCAAAGATTCAATTATTTTTGTTATGCCACTTGGTACATTATGTACCTTGACTAATTTAGAAAGACATTTTAATAACAATGCTTGGAACACAAAGAGTATTCTCATAAACTTTAATTTGTCTTAAGCGACCATTCACTGACAAAATCAGTTGCTCAAGGTTTAATATGCTCTGGTAAAACTCATTCTCCACAATTACTGAGAACGATTGTTCCAAAATCCGAATAGAATCTTCTCACCCAGTGATGAAACAGTTCGCAGCTTCCCATTGGTCTTAGGTGGATAACCGAAGACATCACTGTGTTTGACAAAGTCATGCTTGGTCTGGAAGCTAAGATCTTCTTGAGGTTTACCTAACTGTCCCTTCTCCCTCCCATCCATACTGGGCATACATTGCTTCCTCCTTCCTCAAGGCCCTGACACATATTCTTCCCTATCCCTGCTCATTTTGTTTAGTCTACTTCATGACATCCTCAAAGAGGTCTCCAAAGTAGAATGTATGCACACTGGGGGGATGCAAGACAGTCAGTCCTCTCGGGCCTGGAAAGTGGGGGCGTCCAGGGGGAAGCTTTTATTTTTATTTATTTTTACCTAAACTTAAATGTAAATTATGCTTTCAAATATTGAAATATCCACAGGCAGGAACATATATAGACAATTTATACATAATAAATGCATATTTGGAGCATATGATATAAAATAATTGTTTGCAGGCCAGTGTCTCAACTGTTACTTCTTCCTGTGACCTCATCACAAATATTCCAATGGCTCAACTGTTTAGTTCATTATGAATGCCTTTCTTTATCAGTCAGACTAAGACAAAAACTCCCTGTAGAGTCATAGCCGGAGACACTTCTGTGAAGCATAGTGGTAGTTATAATTTTACATTTATCTCTGAGACTATTTAATTAAGGTCTGTTTTCATTCACTAGACTCTGTAATGAGGGCAGGCACCGAAGTCCATTTTTTATCACTTTTTTTTCCCACAATGCCTTGCATGTTGTCTGACCTATAGTAAGGGCTTGATAAATATTTAATGACCATGGAGGGGCAAGTGTGAGTGTGTGTGTATGGAACATATAAATGTATACATATTTGAAATATATAGCATACACATTTGCAACATCTACATATATACATATATTTGAAATGCACATGTACCTGTGTATACATATATAAATTAGCTCAAAATAAAAGTCCTTTGAAGGGTGAGCTTTTTTTCCTTCTCTCTTTGGAACCAATAGACCTTTTCTCCATTTCTCTAGTTCCTTTTCCCATCAATTCCAGTGGATTATTTTTGTGTCATATGTTTATTTGCTATAGACTTGTCAGGACAAAGCTCAAATATCAGCTGAGTCCATGATGCCCACAGTAATTGCAAAATTGTTTGCTGTAAAACAGATTAAGAGGCCCTACTCAGCAAGCACTGAGCCAAGTTCTTCCCTGGCCGCTTCAGGAACATGTGGCAGGGGCTCTGTAATGTGATGGATAACATATGAAGTGCAGAGGGCTGCCCATATGCTGCTGCAATTTTCCTGTTCAGGATGTGCTCTTCGGACTTAATAACGGTGATTTAGGACACTGGTGAAAATTCCAGCTCTCTTTAGGTCTCATTCAGAGTTCCCAGGCAGGGGGTGGCAAACCTATAATCCCACACTGCAGGAAAGAAAATGAAAGAAGGGGAAAGAGTCCTCTAAGACTGACTCGTAAGAGAACTGATCAGTTCGGTTTGTAGTAGCTGTCATAGAAGGCAACAGATTTCTTTCCTTGAAAACCTGAAAGTTGAGTAAAAGAATGCCTGAGGTCCCATGACACCCTTCTAATTTGGGTTGGGGTTGGAGGAAGGAATGCTGGTTATCTATACCCTCATTTTATCTCATCCGGTATATAAATATATAACACTGGTGGTTAGATTCATCCCTGAGATCCTCATTCTACCTTCCTGCAGAACTGCTAGAGATAGTAGTAATCAAAGAACTGGCAGAAGGAGAAAGGCATCACGGAGGATTTGAAAAACTTTATGATCTATGAGGTTTTCAGTGAGAATTTTTAGTTTCTTTAGGTGCTCCTATGTTCTATACTTTATTCTCTGCTGATGTTTGCCTATGCCGTCCCTGGCAAAGAGAAGATATAAAGATTCTTGCTCATCAATTCAATAAAAACAATTTAGTAATTACTCTTCCAATAGGAATTATCTTATGACCCAAAATATATGGGGAAAACATACTTGAGTGAAAGAGAGAGAGAGAGGGAAGGAGAAAGAAGAAAATGAGCAAGGGAGAACTATTTTAAATAAAATATATTTGGCAACATTTTGGTGACTGGTAGCTGAATGTGTAATGGCTGTTGGAACATACACATGAAGCATTCTCAAACTTCACTGCAGAAACAAAATATTTGAGAAGTTTGTTAATATGCAGATTTGAAGACTGCACCACAGAGATTCTGATTTAGTAGGCCTTGAATGGTGCCAGAAATTTGTGTTTTTAATAAGCAGAAAGAACAACTGTACAGACTGCATTTGGAGAAATTACAGTGCTCTCCAATAGAACTTTCTGGGGTGAGGGCAATGCTCTATATATGTGCTTTTTAATGAGATAGTCCCTAGCCACATGTGGTTGTTGAGTACTTAAAATGCAGCTAGTGTAGGTATGGAACTGAATTTTCAATTTTACTTAATTTTGATTATTCTAAATTTAAATAGCCACATGTGGCTCATGACTGCCATACTGGAGAGTTGAGCTTTAGAATACAGTTCGGGGACAAGGAGCATCACATTTACTTTTGCATTATACCCACCACAGTGAGGAAGCAAGAGATACTAGATCTCAGTAGGAATAGCATGAAATAACATTTTCTGCAGGATGCGTCCTTTTAATCCACCAGTGCGTATAGAAGTGTGATTTTATATTACCAGAATAAACATTTTTATTCCTATCCTAGTCTGTACATAGCAAGTTATGTCATATTCATAGGGTGAACTAAATGAATGATCTGCGGTTATCTCCATTTATTTGTAGTTAAAATGAATGAGCACTGTGCAGTGGGTATGTTGTTGGACCTTGTGACAATCCCATCAGTAAGCTTCATGACTATTCTGCCTGTGGCTAATGAGGTCAGGCACCTAAGCCTTGATAAGGTGGTTGAACGGGCTATACTATGGCCTTGAGAAGCTCCCCATATTCATGGACCTCTCCTTCCTAAACAAACACCAGCAATGCTGATTGCCAAGAAGGTCACAATGGACAGATGGAGATTCCAAGCTATCTCATGTATGGGTTTAGTGCCAAAAAAATATTCTAAATCAAAGAGCATCGGGGTCTAGTATTCATGAAACAAAAAGGGACAATTTAGCAGATTATCCTTCAAATATTGGTTGAACTCCTATGCCAGACTTAGCAGGGATGTGAACCTTTATCATTACTGGACCTGTTCTGAAAATAGCATTTAGATAGAAAAGCTAAAAAATGTGTGTGCATGTGTGCATACACAGACACACACCCCGGCTAAATAGATAGTTTGTTTGGCAGGCAAGGGTGGGGAATAGTGTATTTGGATGCTGGAATGAGAGTGCATAATCATGTCAAAATAACTCACCCCCAAGCAGAGAATAAAACAAAACGGAAGTAGGGCAGAAAAAAAAGAACATTAATGGAGCCACCTCTTTTGCCCCCAAAGACAAAGGTTCTCTCTGCACCATTCACATTAGCATTTTGGCAAATGAAAATGAATTCTGATGCTAGTCTATAGCAAATTACTACTTTCCTAACTAAAATCTTAGACAACTTCATGTGGCTGGAAATAAGTGGTCTTAGAGAATTGTTTTCAGAAATCTGGTGATCGATGGTACATGTGTTTTATGTATGAGTTGGTGTTGGCAATATTTCACGACCTGTGCAATGTGGTGAAGTGGCTGGTTCCTGGGAGAACCTCTCCTGGAAAACTGGGACCAGCCAGAAAACAGGGAGGGATGGATTCTGCAGCCAGTGTCTCTGAACGTTTCCACCAAAGTCAGGATCTAGTGAGGGCTCAGCTAGTTAGTAAATCCTTTCTTTAAGGTGCTCTTTGTAATCACACTTGGGAAAGGGTTCCCTGGTATAATGCTTTAAAAGCTATCCTTTACATGACACACCTCAGTTTCCTTTTGTGAATAACACTTTGTGGGCTGAACTCCTCTGTCCCAATATTATAGACGTGAAAGTGGAAGTTCCTATAATAAGGTCATATGATAAGCCAGGAGTTCATTTGGAATTTAAATTCTGGTTTTCTGATGTTTCATCTCAGGTGTATTTTATGACACTGCACTACCACCTATCCTAACACTATGCTTCTAAATAATGTAACAAAAAGCGTTTATAGATTTCATTTAAAGGAAATAAAAAGATTGACGTTACTCAGCTGTGGGTGTTACTCTTGCACTGACAATTTTGTCTTTGTATCTACATAGGTGTGTAGGTATATATGTGTGTGTATATATACTTTGCATTCTAAAGCTTTAATTTGCAAGATGTCATAGCCTCGATAAATCTCTGACCTACTCTTCAGGCAGCAATTCTAGCAATATTGTTCTCTCTCTTATGATGTTTCCTGCATGGATTTTAGTCTGCCATGACTTGCCCATTAACCTACTTGTTCCTTGTGCCTGGACTTCCTGCTCACTGACCCTACTGGTGTCAACAGGTAACTGGAAGTTCCTGGGGCTGTGGAAAAGGGAAGGAGCTTGTAGAAGAGGGAAACCAACACAAAAAGAAAAGAAAAAGGAAGAAGGCCACACACATGTAGTTTATAGTTTTCAAATGCTTTCCATTTGGAAATAAGAATCACACATGCATCCCAGGGAGTCTGAATTGTCTAGACAGATTCATAGCTGAGGCTAAAGTTTGCTAGAAAAGGTTGTTAAATATTACTGACTTTTGTTTTGCATTTTAACACTCTTCCCACTAAATTCTCAGCTTGAATTGGGTCCTTTGAATCGTGAATATGCTGAATATTTGTACAAATGTTGGATTATACCGTTTTTAAACACAACCACTCATCTTGCTTCTTAAATTCCTGTTCTCTTTGCTTACACAAAATGCAGTTAACAACAAGCATCTGGTTTCCATTGTCACATTTAATACCCAACAATGCCCTATTAGGACGGATAGAGCAACAGAGACGGTGTAGTTAAATCCTTTGAAATTCTAGCCCATTCTCCTTCCCTTTCATTCCTGATTCCATCTCCTAAGAGTTGTGCCAAATAGTAAAGAAAATGAAGACAAGGAAGAGGTTTTGAGGTGAAGATCTCCATGTGGAGAGGATGTTTCATTGTAATTAAACTTGTCTCACATGAAATCAACATGGGGTTATTAATTCAAATACAGAGTACCTTTATATTTCAGACCTCTTCTCATCACTTCAGATATAAGCATGCACACAATGCCTTCCCCACACTGGAGCTCCCAGCTTAGTGAAGACAGGAATAAGGAGCAATACAATGGCCATGTGTATACACTGTTAAGGGACATGCAGAACTGTCTCTGACCTAGGGACAGGGTCTCAGTGAAGGTCTCAGTGAAGGTTTCCTATACCAAAAGAACTAATTCTATCACTTAAAAGTGGGTGGTCTTTATCAACTACTGCCTCTCTGAGCCTGACTCTTCCCTTATAACTCTTAAAAAATATCCCATGCAGCTCTAATGTACCAGAGATGGTAGATGAAAATATTTGCTGAATCTGATTTACCCATACTGGTCACTAATATTTTGTCCAGGCATAAAGTTGGTATTTCTGAGCAGGGAATTGTCCCCGGTTGAAATCTTCTACATTCAGCACATAAACCAGGTCTATCTACCTTTTGCTCTTCGGCTGGGGATGGGGGCTGGTCTCAGAAGCCAGAGCCTTATCTGCAGTCACCACTAACATCTCCTTGGCCAGAACCTGGCTCCATACTACCATTGTGCCCCATCACTGCAGCTCTCTCCTCTTGTGTTAAATCAATAGTTTATGACATGTACAAGGGAAAGCTGTAAATTTAATTTTGTCCCCTGCAGTGCTATTCCTATCTTGTTTGCTGGCAACATAATGAATGTGTTTGCCCTCCAGACCCCCCACCCAGCGGAGCAATTGGAGGATAAAGAAAGAGAAAACAGCAAAGCACAATTAGGAGGATGGATTAAAACTGGATTAACCAGAAGCCCGAATAAAGATAGGCATATGCCTTTTGTCTTTCTGTGTGTGTGTGTGTGTGTGTGTGTGTGTGTGTGTGTGTGTGTGTGTGCCCTCCCCCTCCCTGGAAATCTACTAGACAGGAAATGATAAAGAAAATGGGGGCTCTATCTGTGCCTTGGAAATTTAAGAGTGGTTTAGATAGGTTATTTTTAGTTATGAGGGAAATGGGAGCACAACAAGCTAGCTTGATTTGACTCCATAGGCCTCATCTGGTGTGACCCCATTCCCCCTGCCTAACTTTGATGCAGCAAAAGTGTCAAGCTCCTGATCACTAGGGGCCCTGCACTGCTGATCCCTTGAATGTCCTCCCTCCCTCTATGCATGATTAGCTTCCCACCACCAGTTCTCAGTTGCTTTCCAACCCCACCCAGGCTCTCTGGAGCCCTTTAGCCCTGTTGCATAATCTCTAGAGACTTTATGATCCGAAGTCAGCTTGTAGATATCTACCTATCTATCAGATATAGATATCAGATATATCTGATATCGATATAGATATCAGATATCTACCTATCTATCCATGCACTTCCTTCTGTTAAAAACTTGTTTCTCCCACTGCAGGGTAAGTTCAGTGGAGACAGAGAATTTGTCTCTTCTATTCCCTATGCAGTCCCAGTGTCTACGATGATACTCATCACATGCCATCCTCAATGACATGCCAAATCAATGAATGAATATTATACTAAGATAATAGTTACTCAGGGAAAAACAATTTTTTTCAGCAGTTTTTGCTATTGTAATAATCTCCCAATGGATCCCATCAGAACCGCCCTTTACATAGAACCTGCCAAGTCCTGTACTAAGTTTTTGACACACTTATGTATTTAATCCTTACAAAAACTTGAGGGGGCAAACACTATTATTATCCCTGTTTTTTAAGATGAGGAAACTGAAGCAGAGGGAACAGAGAGCACCTTAGAAACTTTCTCGTGTTCGCTGAGTTACTAAAAGGCAGAAGGGGCATTCAGACTTATGCACGAATGGTTCCAGAGTCTATGCTCCTCAGGACTGTGTTATATCAACTCTCACCTTACATCATTATCATAAGAAACTGCACAAGTAAGTCAATAATAACAACAAAGGGCCCAGTGTAAATTTGAGAGGCAGGGTAGGGAGTTTGGGGGTAGGGAAGGAAAAAATGAAACAAGATGGGATCAGGAGGGAGACAAACCATAAGAGACTCAATCTCACAAAACAAACTGAGGGTTGCTGGGGGGGCCAAATGGAGAGGGTGGTTTGGTTATGGACAATGAGAAAGGTATATGATATGGTGAGTGCTATGAGTTATGTAAACCCGACAATTCACAGACCTGTAGTGCTGGGGCAAATAATACATTATATGTTAATAAAAATAATTAATTGGAAAAAAAAAGGTCCAGTGTGTGTGTGTGTGTGTGTGTGTGTGTGTGTGTGCATGCACATGTGTATATGTATATGTATGTGTGTGTGTGCGTGTGTATGTGTGTGTGTTGTAATTGCACTGGACCCACAGCCTACTAGAACACACAGTCTTTGCTGCCAGAAGAAAAACCGAATGTAGATACTCAAGAGTCCACCTGCAGAGTCCTGTGACCTGAAGTCATATCAAACATATTCCAATTAGATCTTAAGCAATCCATGCACTTGTTCTGTATATAAATGAAGACATATTTCTTCACAGTATCATTTGGCCTGAGAGATTGTTACACAAATCAACTCTTCAAAAAGGTGGAGAGAAAGATGTGTGTGTGTGTATGTGTGTGTCTGTGTGTGTAAAATTATGAAAGTAAACTGAAATGACAATGGCCTCAGGATCTTATGAAGCATGTATAGCTTTTGTACCGGGTCCATATGTCTCTCTATCCATCCACCCACCTATTTATCAAATGTCCACTCTAAGCCCATTGCTGTGTCAGTGATGTAAACAGTGACCAAGGTAGATACTGCCCCTGCTCCCATGGAGCTACATTCTGGCATGTATTGTTCTCAACACTCCCTGGCCCTCATCCAATATGTGGAGTTTTTATGCAGCATCAATTTTTAAAGAGGACGGAGAAAAATCTGTGTTTCAGGGTGAAGACCAAAGGGAGAGCAGAAACAGAGGCACAGCTATCCAGAAGAGAAGCACTGGGTAATGGCCAAAGGAGCAGTGATGGGAGAGTGGGGGTATGTAACCCAGAGCAAAAGTAGGAGAAGTTGGGGAAAAGGCAGAATCAAGGAATGACAGAGAGAAGCAAGATGGCGGAGGAGCAGTGGACTGAAATGACATCAGCTCGCAGGAGTTCAGCTGGATAGTTATCAAACCATTCCGAACACCTACAAACTCAACAGGAGAGGAGGAGCAGCAATTCTAGGAACAGAAAATCAATCACTTTCTGAAAGGTAGGATGTGCAGAGAAGTGAATCCAAGGTGATGGGAAGATATACCGCAGAGGAGGGGCCGGCTCCCGGCAAGTGACACAACAGTGGAGCGAGCACAAAATCAGAACTTTTAAAGTCTGCTCCACTGAGGGATATTACTCTAGAGGCTAAGCGGGCATGGAGCCCTTACACGGACAGTGTGGTCTCAGGACCCACAGGGTCACTGAAAGATTGGGGGTGTCTGAGTGTGGCAGAGCTCCCAGATATCAGAGCAGGGAAGCTGACTACAGAGACAGAGCTGAGGAGTGAGCTCTCAGCTCAGGGTTACCTTAAACCATGATCCGTGGCTCAGTGGGGCCACTGCCCTTTGAGCAGGGACCACACAAGTAGCAGATCCAGGGAGACTCACCTTCATCCTCTGGAGACAGGAATTTGCTGGGTTTGGAGACTCGAAATGGAGCTGTGTGTCAGGGATAGAAATGCTCAATCACAGGCCAGGTGAGCCCAGAGCGTGGCCAGAGACCAGGGAGACAGGAGTGATTGACCCTTTTTCTCTGAGAGCCCACTGAGGGGTAGGGCCCTGAGCTCTCAGCTCCTCCAGGCTGGAGACTGCATGATGCCATTTTCATTCCTGTCCTCCAGAGCTCTACAGAAAGCATTTGGGAACAAAAACTCCCAAGAGCGAACTGGAGCAGATTTCTTAGCCTGGCCCTGGCAAGTGTCATGCAATTCTGCCTCAGGCAAAGACATTTGAGAATCGCTACAACAGGCGCCTCCTTTAGAAGATCAGCAAGAAGATCCAGCCGAGACCAAGCTCACCGATCAAGGAGAACAGCGGTACTCCAGAGATAGGTGAAAACAGTGCATGGAATTTGTGGCTTTCTCCCCATGATCCTTTAGTCTTGCAATGTTAAATTTCTTTAATTTTATTTTTTTCCTATTCTAGATTTTTTTAACGTTTCCTCTTTCCTCTTTTAGTGTTTTTAACTAGTTTGTCTTAACAATACCTTTCTAAAAAAAATCTTTTTAAACCTTCATTATTATAGTCAGAATCTATCCTTCATTGTATTTAACCTTATTTTTTGTATACATGTTGGTTTTTATTTTTTTTTCTAAAAAATTTGGAATACAATTTCTTCTAATAGATCAAAATATACCCTAAATCTAGCACAGGGCTTTGTTCTAATCTCCAGCCTGAGCACATTCTCTCCCCTGGCCCTTTTTTTTTTTTTTTCCTTCTTTCTTTTTCCAACCAACTTATCTTATCAATTCCTTTTTTAGAATTTAAAAAAAAACTTTATATCTTAACAGTCATATTCCATCCCTTCGTTGTGTTTACCCTTATTTTGTATATATATGTAAGTTTTTCTTTCTTAAAAAAATTTGGGAGGTAGTTTCATCTAAGTGACAATAGAAAAAATCAACAAGGAGCTGGTTCTTTGAAAGAATTAATAAGATTGATAAACCCCTGGCCAGACTTATCAAAAAGAAAAGAAAAAGGACTCACATTAAGCAAATCATGAATGAAAGAGGAAGGATCACAACCCACACCAAAGAAATACAAACAATTATAAGAACATATTATGAACAACTATATGCCAGCAAATAAGACAATCTGGAAGAAATGGATGCATTCCTAGAGACATATAAACTAACAAAACTGAACCAGGAAGAAATAGAAAACCTGAACAGACCCATAACCAGGAAGGAGATTAAAGCAGTCATCAAAAATCTCCCAACCAACAAGAGCCCAGGGCCAGACAGCTTCCCAGGGGAATTCTACTAAACATTTAAAGAAGAATTAATACCTATTCTCCTGAAATTGTTCCAAATAAATAGAAATGGAAGGAAAATTTCCAATCTAATTTTATGAGGCCAGCATTCCCTTGGTCCCAAAACCAGACAAAGACCCCATGAAAAAAGAGAATTACAGATCAATATCCTTGATGAACACAGTTGTGAAAATTCTCACCAAAATACTAGCCAATAGGATCCAACAGTACATTAAAAGGTTTATTCACCACAACCAAGTGGGATTTATTCCTGGGCTGCAAATCAATCAATGTGATACAATATATTAATAAAAGAAAGAACAAGAACCATATGATACTCTCAAAAGATGCTGAAAAAGCATTTGACAAAGTACAGCACCCTTTCTTGATCAAAACACTTCAAAGTGTAGGGATAGAGGGTACATTCCTCAATATCATCAAAGCCCTATGAAAAACCCACAGCAAATATCATTCTCAACTGGGAAAAACTGAGAGCTCTCCAGCTAAGATCGGGAGCACAGCAGGAATGTCTACTATCACCACTGCTATTCAACATAGTACTAGAAATCCTAGCCTTAGCAATCAGACCACAAAAAGAAATTAAAGGCACCCAAATCGGCAAAGAAGAAATCAAACTCTCACTCTTTGCAGATGATATGATACTTTGTGTGGAAAACCCGAAAGTCTCCACTCCAAAATGCTAGAACTTATACAGGAATAAAGTAAAGTTTCAGGATATAAAATCCATGCATAGAAATCAGTTGCATTCCTATCTATCAACAACAAGACAGAGAAAGAGAAATTAAGGAGTCAATCCCATTTACAATTGTACCCCAAACCGTAAGATACCTAGGAAAAACCTAACCAAAGGGCAGAGAATCTGTACTCAGAAAACTATAAAGTACTCATGAAAGAAATTGAGGAAGACACGAAGAAATGGAAAAATGTTCCATGCTCATGGCTTGGAAGAAAAATATATTGTGAAAATGTCTATGCTACCTAAAGCAATTTACACATTTAATACAACCCTTATCAAAATTCCATCATTTTTTTTCAAAGAAATGGAACAAATAATCCTAAAATTTATATGGAACCAGAAAAGAGACTGAATAGCCAAAGGAATGTTGAAAAAGAAAACCAAAGCTGGCAGCATCACAATTATGGACTTTAAGCTCTATTATTTATTTAAGCTGTCATCATCAAGACAGTATGGTGCTGGCAACAAAAACAGACACTGAAATCAATGGGACAGCATAGAGAGCCCAGAAATAGACCCTCAATTCTATGGTCAAGTAATCTTCGACAAAGCAGGAAAGACTGTCCAATGGAAAAAAGACAGTCTCTTCAACAAATGGTGTTGGGAAAATTGGACAGCCACATGCAGAAGAATGAAACTGGACATTTCCTTATACCACACACAAAAATAGACTCAAAATGGATGAAAGACAGGGTGCCTGGGTGGCTCAAAGGGTTAAGGTGCTGCCTTCCGCTCAGGTCATGATCTCAGGGTTCTGGGACTGAGTAAATCGTCAGGCTCGCTGCTCAGCAGGGAGCCTGCTTTCCTTTCTCTCTCTCTCTCTGCCTACTTGTAAGCTCTCTCTGTCTAATAAATAAATAAAATCTTTAAAAAAAGTGGATGAAAGACCTCAATGTGAGATAGGAGTCCATCAAAATCCTTGAGGAAAACACTGGCAGCAACCTCTTTGACCTCAGCTACAGCAACTTCTTCCTAGAAACATCACCAATGGCAGGGGAAGCAAGGCCAAAAATGAACTATTGGGACTTCATCAAGATCAAAAGCTTTTGCATAGCAAAGGAAATAGTCAACAAAACCAAAAGACAACCAACAGAATGGGAGAAGATATTTGCACGTGACATATCAGATAAAGGGCTAGTATCCAAGGTCTATGAAGAACTTACCAAACTCAACACCCAAAGAACAAACAATCCAATCAAGAAATGGGCAGAGGACATGAACAGATGAACAGACATTTCTGCAAAGAAGACATCCAGATGGACAACAAACACATGAAAAAATAAATGCTCAACATCACTCGGCATCAGGAAAATACAAATCAAAACTACAATGAGATACCACCTCACACCAGTCAGAATGGCTAAAATTAACAAGTCAGTAAATGACAGATGGTGGTGAGGATGCGGAGAGAGGGGAACCCTCCTACACTGTTGGTGGGAATGCAAGCTGGTGCAGCCTCTCTGGAAAACAGGGAGTTCCTCAAAAAGTTGAAAATAGAGCTACCCTATGGCCCAGCAATCACACTACTGGGTGTTTACCCTAAAGATAAAAATATAGTGATCCAAATGGGGCACGTGCACCCAAATGTTTATACAGCAATGTCTACAATAGCCAAACTATGGAAAGAACCTAGATGTCCATCAACAAATGAATGGATAAAGAAGACGTGAGATACACACACACACACACACACACACACACACACACACACATTGGAATACTATGCAGCCATCAAAGGAAACAAAATTTTGCCATTTGCAACGACATGGATGGAACTAGAGGGTATTACGCTGAGTGAAATATGTCAGTCAGAGAAAGACAATTACCATATGATCTCCCTGAGATGAGGAATTTGAGAGGCAGAGTGGGGGTTTGGGGGTAGGGAAGGAAAAAATGAAACAAGATGGCATCGGGAGGGAGACAAACCATAAGAGACTCAATCTCACAAAACAAACTGAAGGTTGCTGGGGTGGGGGGTATGGACAGGGTGGTTGGGTTATGGACATTGGGGAGTGTATGTGCTATGGTGAGTGCTGTGAAGTGTGTAAGCCTGACGATTCACAGACCTGTACCCCTGGGGCAAATAATATATTATATGCTAATAAAAATAATAAATAAACAACTAAAAATAAAAATAATTAAAATGAAGGAATGATAAATTTGTCCCAACGAACTCAGCAGATTGATGCAATGGAGCCAGGAGAAGTAGGATTATTCATCTGAAAGTATTTTTTTAAGTGTTTTTAAAAAAGATCTATCAGTGGAACTAAAGAAGTTTTTCAAATTTTTTCTTTTTCTAAGGAATTTCAAGACTCCACCAGCCTACCATCCCTGTGCTTGCTCTGGGGAAGATTCCCCAAGAGCTTTTCTTTCTTTATTGACTAACGGGCCTTTTAGGGTAGAGAAGATGATAACCCCAGAGGGCAGCTCTCTCTGAACCATGGGGAGTGACAGAACTGTGGCTGTATTTTTCAAGAACCAAAGGACATTTATTTATATTTGAAAGGAAAGGAAAAAAATTCATAATTTTATTGTCAGTTTTGTTCCAATCAGTCTGGCCCTCATCATGACTGCCAAGTAAACCTTTGATAGAAATCCATCCCAGAACCAGGATGTAAAATCTTAATGAGATGATTTTGATGTTTACCGTCTCTAAGAAGGTCCCCCAAAAGTCATGTGGATGGCGGCATTTTTTTCTGTGTACACCTGCTCTCTGAGCATTAACTTACTGAATCCTGACGAGACTGATTGGAATACCCTGGCTATGCAATACGTTTTCACCCCTGTGGTGAGAGTTGACAGGGCAGAAGACAGCCTCCGTGACCTGAACATCTCCCCCACTGATGCCTAAAATTCCAGCATTAGTGATTAATACTTAGGGGAAATCAAGGAGCCATTACCGATTAGCCACAATATTTGCACATTCAGTTTCTTAATTTAATTACCAAAAAGCACAGTATGATTCATTATGTACTTATAAACCCTACATCTAATTCTGCTATCTTACTGGTATCTTCTTCTACAATGGGAATTAATTCTTAAAGGAAACAGATATAGAAGACTTCAAAACTAAGTTGCTGACCAAATAGTTTTACTCCCTACACTTACCAGTCAGAAAAAGGCATAAGAGAAAAATGAAAAAGGCAAGAAACACCCAAACTTGAATTGCTTTTTCCCATAAACTGCCAGTAGTGAATCTAAGTAGTGGAACAATTGTTCTTGAAGACCCTTTTCTATTTTCCTGTTTACATTCCAACCAGAAAACAGAATGAGAAAGACAGCTCAGGCAAGAGCTAAGCACAGGGCCTGAGGCATTTGCCATGTATTTACCTCCTAGAGCCTGTTTCCCATGAAATGTGCAACCTTCTCTTTCTCTGCTTCCCATAAGAGGTGTAGCAGTGACTAACACAGTCCTTCAGCCCATTTCCATGAAGTCTGGAGCTCAGCAATGGTCTCCACTCCCTGCAGAGAAATCCATCACTGCTTAGAAGCAAGGCCTTCCAGAAATGAAAAGTTATTTTTATGGCCTTCTTCATTTTTGAATGATAACTCTGTTTCTTTAAACTCATTCCATTATTTGTAGGATCAGAAGAATCATTGACGATTTCAGCTGAAAGGTTTTAAAAATCTAATTTGCTTTTCTCCCTACGCTGTTTTCTCCCTATGCTGTTGATTACTGTCAACGGGTCTCGTGAAACTAGACTCATCTATTTTTAATGCCTGCCGCCTAATCAGTACATTTTTAGAATAAATGGGTGTGAGTTTGAGTAAAGCTTGTGCCTATTGTTATAGGCTATAAACACCAATTGTGGGCACTGTCAACGTACTTAGCCAAAGCCCACAGCTATTGATAACTGATGGACTTTATACCTCATCTATGAGAAATCACAATCATACAGGCAGCTCGCCTGTTTGACTTTAATCCATTTCTTACATTTCTTGTGCTTTCATGTGTGCTTTCACCATAATATTTACATTTCTCAGACACCAAAATTTTTCATGTTCCTCTACAATAAGGCAATGTCATAAAATATATATATATATATATATATATATATATATATATATTTAAGACTAGCCATATGAGGAAACATAACTGAATAAAACTCAATTAGGAAATAATTTTCAACCTGTATTAAAAGCAAGAAAAAGTATGAAAAATGCCAACATTTTTGCTATCAACTGCCTTAACTTGTGGAAATCAATCAGACGAGACCAGTATTTTTGAGTCAATCTAATTGCTTGGTGGCACAGGGCTGCTCTTTGACTTAGGCTTGATAGAGATAGAGATAGAACCATCTATCTCTATGTGTGGTTTTCCTATTACAAAAAGCAAACCTTGCTTTGTGTTAGAGACATTGGATAAACAGGTTATATTAGGTAATAATTCTGTGATTGGGAAAGATAGCCATGCTTGGTGTTTAAGAACATGGGCTCCAGAGTCCGTAGACTGGCCTCTGCCTCTTCAGTGCTATCTGATTTGTGGTAAATTAGTTAATCTCTCTAACCTTCAGTCTGGAGAAGGGTATAGTAAAACCTATTTTAAGTTGCAAGGATCACATAAAATAGTATCTATCATATACTTGCTATGTGATAAGGAGTGAGAATAGCATTCAATATATTAATAAGAGGTTGGATGCTTTTGACTGTAAAACAAGAGAAAATCCTGACATAGGATTTAGATAAAATGGATCTTTATTTATTTTTTTTTAAAATTTTTTATAGACTTGACTTATTTATTTGACAGAGAGAGTGAGAGAGAGAGAGAGAGAGAGAGCAGAAGCAGGGGGAATGGCAGGCAGAAGAAGAGGGAGAAGCAGGCTCCCCACTGAGCAGGGAGCCCGATGTAGGCTCCCCACTGAGCAGGGAGCCAGATGTGGGGCTCAATTCCAGACCCTGGGATCATGACCTGAGCCCAAGGCAGACAGATGTTTGATTGAGCTACCCAGGTGCCCCTAAAAAGGACGTATATTATTTCATGTAATGAGACACACAGAGTGGGGACAGGCTCCAGAGGGGCATGTCAGATTGCTGGCTTTGCTTCTCTGTGGTTCCCAGCAATTTCCTCCTTTCTCAAGTGTAAGAATACTCTCTAAAAAAATTCCCAGCAATTTTTTTTCTCACATCTCATTGTCCAGAATTGGGTCACGTGCAGAATAAAACAGTGATTCAAGAAAATGAAAATGGGAATAAGGCGGCTTAAGTTTGAATTCAGTGTTGCAATTCAGAGCTGTTTATCTCTGAGCAATTGCTTCATTTCTCTGTGCCCTGGATTCCTCATTTATAAAGTCAAGATGTCAGTATTACCTTCCTCATTGGATTGCTGTGATCATTACATGGGTTACTACAAAGCAAACAATTAGAACAGTGCCTGGCACATAACAAATGTTTAAGAACTATTTGCTATTTTAAATTCTAAGCCAATCACTGAGAAGAGGAATTGGTTAAATTAATCACAGTTTATGAGCTGGAGGAAAGGTCACTTTTCACTGAAGCATGTGGGTGAATGAAAATTTTAACAAAACTGAATTACATCAGGTAGACAACCATGCCTGATCACCACACTTCAAGCACTAATACTCTTAGTATTCCTATTTTACTTAATAACATCACTGCATTATCTTTCTCCCAAAATGAAGATCTATTGACTGCACTACAGGAACCATACCTGATGATTTTATTTTTTATCTGTTATTTTGAACACGAAACATACTTTTTTCAGCAACTATTCTTTTAAATATATATGCAAAACTACTTGTCACTCATGAGATCACTGAAATAGGACTATATTCTAGTCTTGAGTCATCTGAAGTCTGTTGTAGGATCTGAGCCCCAGGATGGAGAACTTTGAGCCCTTTTGTCCTCTAGGGAACCAAGATCCATGGACTCTAGTGAGGTAAGTTCAACAACAAATGGAACTGTGAGAGGCAGGAATAGAAAAACTATGTGGGAAAGGGGACAAACTCCTCAGGAGGAGGGCAAGAGATGATTTATCTGTATCTCCTTAGAAATGACCACAGTGCCCAGTGCACTTGGTTCCTCAAAAAGATGTCTGATGAATAAAGGAGACAGTGAATGAACAAGCATGGATCCTTTAAGAGGTGAACATGTACTCATTTAAACACATTTATGTAAAATAAAATTAATTAATTTGGTATATGGTTCTATTAATTTTCCCTCCAGATTTATTCTACAAGTATTAATTAATCCATATCCTGTCAGGTACTGGGCAAGTATTTAGTTACAGGTTGGTGAATAAACATAGAACCTCTGAGGATATAGTGATTGTAGCTGCCTGGTGGTGTGTTCACAATCCTCCATAACTTGGTGGCCAAGAGGATTAAAATTTCACGAGGCAGAATAGGTAAGAAGTAAAAGTGGGTATTCAGCAATTTCATTGTCTAAAGGTTTTTTCTTCCAAATTTTGTCAAAAGCCTTCAAGTTCTTCTACCTTAATTACCAGCATCTCTTCCTCCCATAGAGATCAGAATATCCACAGGAACCAGATACAAATATCTGGAATCTGGATCATGGGGGCTTACCGAACAACTGATTTTTTTTTGTTTAAACATGTGCGAGAGAAGAGAAAATGTAGTGAAGATAAAGACAACTACAAACCTAGGTTTAAGAGCATTTGAAAACTCCCAAGGAACTTGCTAGCAGTATTGTAAAGAGGATATGGGATAGAAATGTAAGCACGTAGCTGCTCTCAAATATTCTCTGAAGAAGGCTTGCTTCCAGAATCATCAAGTGTTATCGAGGTGGTGTGTCATGCTCAAAGCTTTGCTCTGTAACCTAAAAGCGAGGATCAGTTTGCTTACATTGGCATTGCTGAGTGAAGTGTTTTCCCCAGCCCTTATCCAGGAAACAGGATGAAGTCTCCACACTTACAGTGACTACTGGAAAGCAAATCAGAAAATGCCAGGAAGAGGCATGACTGAAATGAGAGAAGACGTTTCTATCTTCTTAAGTAAGGCCTAAAGAGTCAAGTAAATTGTCAATAATGCCATCTACTAAATTCTTGAGAATCTTAATATCTACTTACTTCAACATGCATGAATTTTGTTAGTTGAAAGAGTCAGGTTAGCTGCCCTAAACACTGGTTAGGTAGAGGAAGCCCTTATTCACAGTAAATCCTACTGCACTTCCCTTGCTCGCTCCTCCCAAACCTTGAAATCATAGAGCATGATATATACTGTGACCTTTTCAGTCTGTCAGTTAAGTGGTTACACACCAATCAAGTTGTGGATAACAAAGATCTATTAGAAAAACTTTAATAGTAACTCAGGAACTCCCAATAGAGTGCCATATGTCCACTAATAATTCAGGACTTAAAAGATATGTAAATCTGTCATTTCTTTCTTTAGTAGGAATAGAACTATTTAAACTGAAAGATCCAATCTGTCTGTTTCTATCTTTTTATGATGTATAGGTTTCTGATCTCCCATCAAATATTTTTAAAACCCAGAAACGTGTATATTAGATTAAAAAAGAATTTTAAAGGCAGGTGTTTTAATTGAAAGTAAAGATAGGTTTATTTAACAGTTGCTATTATGTCTGGCATAATGGATGAAAAGGAGAAAGAAACATTTTCCTTTCTTAACCATTGGAAAAGCAATCTCCTGTTTCTCTACCCTTCTCTCACTTCTTCCATCTTTCCTTGTTCGGAAGATGCATTTCACACAGTTACATTGTTATTGGACAATCTATTTCCTACCCCTTTTGAAAAAGTATCTAGCACTTTGATTAAACAGTTTTTGGTCCTCACATTCCCATACTTTTCAACTCTGACAGTTTAATTTCCAGACTCAGAACTTTTCCAAATCAGAAAATGCCAGATTTGTGCATTGTCACAGGTAAAAATCAAAGCAGTCTCATTTATTTCCAAAGGCTGTTTAGCTGCCTTTGGACATATTTAAGATTATGACTCAAAAGATTATTTCTTACAGCTTATGGCTACCGTATGAGCAACCATTGCAATTAGTTCTTATAAACTTCCCAAGACAACAATAACAACCAGCATGGTTATGACTATTGGTAATGACACCTTGCATTTATATGGTATCTTTAATTTGACCTGATCCCTATGCATTCTGCAAGCCATATTCTTGGGTGTCACTTCACCTATCTTCAGTATGCAGCCACCTTAGAGTAAAAAGTAATAGCTGTTCCACATAGCACTGGTCCACAAAACACGACATTAAGACATTATTCTCTCTTCAAATCTTCAAGGGGATTTTATAATAATAGCAATCATAATAGCTACGGATTTTATTATACTCATTCTTTTGCCCTACTCATAGAAGAGAGGCAGTATTCAGTAAGAAAACATAACTTCACTAAGAAACACTAGACAAATTAGCTTATAAAATTATTGGTCATCAAATCCAGTCATATCTCATATTTATCCTGTCTCCTTCCCTTCCACAACCATGATAATGAGCAACTTACTATATCACAGGGAGATTTTTGTGTCCACATTTCAGATGGCTTTCTTATCTTTCTGTTCCTCCCCTACATATAGCTAAGACTATCTCAAATACAATATTTACTTAACCCATATCATGTCAAATAGCTTCCCGTTATCTATCACACTGTATACAAGCTCTACTAATTTCCTTTCAAAATAGCCTTTATCTTGTCCACCTTCACTCTCTTTTCCGTTCTTGTCTTAGAACTTGAATATGTGGGTTATCCTTTGTTTCAACCCATTTCCCATCACCTGGCTTTATTCTTTTGGTATCTCACCTTTTTGTGTTGTCTCTTGCCATTCCTCTACTACCCATCTTCATAAATGGCCTTTCCATCAACATGACAAGTCTAGACTCTAAGAGTTCCTCTTTAATAACTAACTCACCACTGGAACCATCCTTTAGCCTATGTGGTGATCCTTTCTCATGGCATATCCAACTTGTCTCAAGATATCTGAGGTTATTCTCTAGTACTGTTAGTTCTCCCTAATTAGACTAAGCTCTGCAAAGCCTAAAGCATGTCCTTTTATTTCTTTGACTTTACCAAAGCATCTAGAACAATATAGGAATCCAGGAAGTACTAAAAAAATTGGATTAAATGACTATATAAAAGGTATACGCCCAAGGAATATGAAGAAGAAACAGACCTGTGACAGAACATGTGATACACAAATAAAATCGCATATACACATCTTCAAATTATTCCCCTTTTTCCTGAAAAAAGCAAACACAAACAAACAAAAGACTGGGTCAAAGTGGATGTCTTAGAGGTGCAAGCAGACATGTTTGCAGCATGGCTCATGATGAAGGCATTACTGTGCTAAGCAGCAGAGCCAAGTTTCCTGACTTTCAGGACAATGCAAAAAACATTGTGCTAATGGTTATAGTAAATCCAATGAAAACTCAGATTGAAGGATGTGAAAGCCTAATACCCAAAGGCAAACTTATTTTCTGTTTCTAAAATTGCACCCTTGTGCAATAACACAGAATCATAAAAATTAAGAGGTGGAAGAAGCTTTGGAGGTCACTCAGTTTTAACCCCTTGTTTGATGCAGGAATTCATGATATAATATTCTTGCTAAAAATAATTCTCCCTTGACAGAGCTCGGCATGAGGCACAAAAAAACCTGCAATATTTCAATCATTTTCCTCACTGGGAGAGTCAGAAATGCAGACATATAATAACTGGCATTTTCAGACATATCATTGAGTACCCTATACGTGAAAATAATTGCACTAGAAACAGTAGGGAATAGAGCAATTCACAGACGGATGAGAAATAACTTTGGCCCTTCAAAAGAGGCAGGAAGGCACAAGTCTTCAGAAAAAGACACAAAAGAAAAATGAAAAGGAAATCCTAAGTGCAGGGCTAATGTGGAAGTAAACACTCCATGTTAAAGCTGGAGCATAGTAAATTATTAACAGAGTATTAAATATCTAAGAACAATTAAGAGCATTTTATTATCTTCCCCAGTCTCAATGTAACCACTGACACAATCTTATTTGTTAAATTAATAAATGGGCACACCAACCAACCAAACAAGCAAACAACTAACCAATCAACCAAGGGACCAAAGGCTCTTCCTTAGTATCAGAAATAATGGATATCAAGCCATCAAAAGAAATGAAATCTTGCCATTTGCGACAATATGGATGGAACTAGAGGGTATTATGCTTAGCGAAGTGAGTCAATCGGAGAAAGACAACTATCATATGATCTCCCTGATATGAGGAAGTGGAGATGCAATGTGGGGGGTTTGGGGGGTAGGAAAAGAATAAATGAAACAAGATGGGATTGGGAGGGAGACAAACCATAAGAGACTCTTAATCTCACAAGACAAACTAAGGTTTGCTGGGGGGAGGAGGGGCGGGAGAGGGGGTGGGATTATGGACATTGGGAAGGTATGTGCTTTGGTGAGTGCTGTGAAGTGTGTAAACCTGGTGATTCACAGACCTGTACCCCTGGGACTAATAATACATTATATGTTTATTTTAAAATATAAATAAATAAATAAATAAATAAAGGATATCAAAAAGTAATATTCACTAATTAAAAAGGTACATGTGTTGGGGGAGCTGTCTTAGTCCAATCAGGTTCATGCTGCTATAACAAAATACCAGAAACTGGGTGGCATAAAACCACAGAAATCTATTTCTCATGATTCTTGAGGTTGAAAGTCCAAGGTCAGGGTGTCAGAAATGGTCAGGGGAGGGCCCTCTTCCAGGCTGCAGACTTCTTATATCCCCACAGTGTGGAAGGTAAAAGGGATCTGTCCTGAGGCCTCTTATAAGGGCATTAATCCCATTCATGAGGGTTCTGTCTGGGTGATCTAATCACCTCCCCAAACCCTGTCTACTAATACCATCACCTTTGTGAATTCAGATTTAACATGAATTTTTGGCAAATGCATATATTCAGGCTAGAGCAGGGACCTAATTTTTGTTTATTTGTTTGAACTAGTTATAAATAGCAATATATCTGACAAACCATAAAAAACTCTTGATCTCACAAAACAAACTGAGGGTTGCCGGGGAGAGGGGTGTGTGTGAAGAAGGTGGTTGGGGTGTGGACATTGGGGAGGGTATGTGCTATGGTGAGTGCTGTGAAGTGTGTAAACCTGGTGATTCACAGAACCGAACCCCTGGGGATAACAATTCATTATATGTTAATAAAAAATTAAAAATTAAAAAAATAGCAATATATCTAATGTCTGGCACATAGAGGTACTCAGAAAATATTCATAGAATCTTGAACACATTTTATAAGGGAAAGTGGGTACAAAAGAACACAATAACATTCTGCCTCCATAAGTGACTTTCAGGTGGGATGGGTGTTAAGAAAAATTAGAAATGGATGTTAAAGCTTCTAGTATTTGAAGGACTGTTTATTGTTAGTACCAGTTTCCATCCTTTTGTTTTTATCCTATAATATAGTTGATTTTGCCTTTTTTTTTTTCCTAAGCATGGGAAATGTTGTTGTGGATGCTTGAACCCAAGTTATACAAGATAGATTAGAAGCAAAGTTGGCGACAGTTGCAGCTCTTCTCAGAGGTAACATCTTGAGAAGTCTTTTAAGAATGCTAACAGTCATGGGGATATGGTTTAGAACCACTACTCTGAAAGACTCAAGAAGTGTGTTGCAGTTCTAAGGTGCAGTGTTTGTGTCTTTGGATTTCAGCTTTGTATGCAACACTGACTGCAGAAAGGAACAGTAATTCCCAAGGCTACCATTTCTGAATTGTAGCATGTCTCAGAGACTTAGAATAAGGAATGTTTGGATCCCACATTTTATAAGTGACAAGAGAAACTAGACCAGAATCAAAGGAAGAAACACTTCACTCTGATCAAAGTAAATAAGAATCTATGTACTACAGAGTATATGAATATATAAGACATCTCCCACAAGGCAAGCATGAAATAACCCTCTTGAGATTCAGTAATTATAAAATGGGCTTGGAAGTTTTTATCATGTAGCAAAATGGGTTTTGTGTGCATTTTACAGTGAGAAATGTCACCATGTGAGCAAGATCAGGGGAGAGCATAAAAAAAATTGTAATAAATAAAAATAGTTCCTTAAGAATGGTCCAGAGATGAGAACTGTAATAAATCTTATTGAAGGTTTTTGTAAAAATTCATCTCACTGGGAAGAAAGGGAGGATCATTTTATTAGATTCTTTTAATGACCTAGATGAGATCACCATCAAAATCACGGAAAACTGTCACCGAGCCATTGAGCACCTACTATGTGAAAATCACATCCTAGTTATTATAGAGATGCAGAAATCAATAAAACATTGTCTCTGACTTGTGGGAGTTCACAGTCCAGATGAAGGAGATAATGCTTCCGTAACAAGCTGCTGGGATATATGGCAGGTCATGTTAAATTCTATCAGAGTTTACTCTATACTGGAAGTAAAATCAATGGAGAGTTTTAAAAGGAGGAGAGAAGTTTAGTTTTTCAAATGAGAAAATGAGAAAACACCACAAGCAGAGTTTGTACATAATATCTGTCTTTAAGGGCAGTTACACTGACCGTCCTGCATATATGTGCATGTGTGTGTGCGCATGCACACTTGTACATGCTTGCACACGCACACATGTGCATACAAAAAGGAAGAGACTTAGAGCAGATGGATCAGATAAGCAGTGATTATAATTTTAGCCTTATTACGTAAACCAGGGAGATGGTAGAGAGAGTGGGAAGGGCTGGATGGATGAGGGGGTGCGTGCTATAAATGCTAAGAAGAAGCAGGATGAAATAAGACATGTGGGTAACAGATATTTTGCTCCCCTAAAAAAGGCTACCACTGAAAAAGGAACACATTCTTGGTGCTTGGGAGTCCAAAATAAACCAAATCCATTTCTCACCTGACTATTTTAGCCTCTAAAATACATATTAACAAAACAGTTAAATTTTAAAATTAAACAGATAAAGGAGATACTAAGGGAGCAATTTTTGATAAAATGATCAGTTCTTGCTTGGTAAAAACTTCCTACCCAAAGCTTCTTGTTATCTAAGTGTTATCTGGTCTCCCAGTCTTTTTTTTTTCCCACTTCTCTTCTCTTGAAGCAGTCTGAATCCTTGAGAGTCTACCATATCAAGTTTTAATTACTTCCTAGTTCATGAAAAGGTATTATATTCTGGCACCTATGCAAGGATCTCAGCTACCCAACTTTTAATGCTAAAAAAAAAAAAAAAAAAAAAAGCCTCTTGACAGCAGTGGCCACCTCCCATTTCCTGAAGAATGACCCCTATGATTGCATCATAGTTTACATTTCTCCAAGAGTATAGTCCAAGAGGTTGAAAATAAGGACTAACAGACCAAGGCTACTTTCTGCCCGCTCCTGTTGCTCTAGGGTGCGACCACAAAAACCTTTGCAGACATTTCTTGGAAACCGTTTCATCTACAGTCACTTCCTCATATCCAGTTCCTCAGTTCCACAAAAAGATATATTAGTAACATCACTGGGGTGCATAACTTCTGTACTCAAGCACCTTCCATGAAAAACCCTTTCCATGCTTTATACCTGAGCACTGGAAGATCAATTTCAAAAGATGGAGGTGCGTAGAAAGGGGACAAATGATTAATGAGCATGCTTGACAGTCCCCAATGATACTAATGTCAGAAAAATGTAATAAAATTATACGTAACCAATTGCTGCTAGAAAGAAATACTTTGACTTCTCAGTCTCTTTATTGATTTTTTTTTTTAGCATGCTTGTACTTGTTCTAGGTACATCTAGCATATTTTTTTAAGATTTTACTTATTTATTTGACAGAGATCACAAGTAGGCAGAGAGAGAGGAAGAAGCAGGCTCCCTACTGAGCAGAGAGCCCAATTTGGGACTCGATTCCAGGCCCCTGGGATCATGACCTGAGCCAAAGGTAGAGGCTTAACCCACTGAGCTACCCAGGCGCCCCACATCTAGCATATTTTTAATTGTGTTATAGCAAACAGCTTGGGCTCAGGTCTGGGGATGTTTATTCATTTTCAGTCAATAACTTTTTCATATGACAAGTGCTTTAAAGATTATAAATACATACCCCAGGACATCAGAGGGGTTATGTACAATGAAAAAATGTCAGGTACCATCCTTTGAGTTGGGGATGTATCCCTGGATTAGATCACCATTGTCCCTGTCCTCAAGGAACTTAGAGCTCACTTGGGGTGGTTGACATTATCAAGCAAGTTAACTGCTCCAATGAACACATGACAATTATGATAAAGAAAAGAGAGGCAAAATGCATGATGCTATGGGAGTGCTTTACCAGAACCTGAAGATATGAAGGTTTGAAGATTTAGGTTTCTTGCTCTAGATGTTTTGTATTGGATTTTTTCTTAAAACCCAAAGTATTAGAGATGGTGCTAAATTAGTTAAGTGTCTGTCATGGCTGAGAAGAGCTGTTCCAACGAGAAGACCTCTGGGAATTTGAAGAACATGGACAGAGTCACTAGAGACTGCTTTGGGCTGTTATAAAAAGAAAATGATCACAAAATCCCCTTAGGATGTAATAAATTACTCATCTTCATGGTTGAGGAAGTTAAGAAGGAGTAAATATGAGATATGACTGGATTTGATGATCAATAGTTCTATGAGCTAGTTCTTTTGAAACTTAAGAAAGTTATGTTTTTGTTACTAAATCACACCTCTGGTCTATAAGTAGGGCAAAGCAACAGCATAATAAAATGCACAGCTATCATTTTTGTCATTATTACAAATCCCTTTAACCATGTGAGGAGAGAATAATATCTTAATATGGTGTTTTGTGGGCCAGTGCTATGAGGAAGCTATTACCCTTGACCCTGAACGTGGCTGCATCTGAAGGTAGGTGAAGTAATCCATGAATGTGATTCATAGAACACTGAGAGATCTGCTCAAGAAAAAGACAGTAGGGGGGCCTGGGTGATTCAGTCAGTTGAACAACTGACTCTTGATTTTTGGCCCAAGTCATGATCTCAGTGCCATTAGACTCAGTCTGCCCTTGCCTTTGTGCTCAAGGCAGAGTCTGCTTAAGATTCTCTCTATCCCCTTTCCTCTGCCCTTCCACCCATCTTGAACTCTCTCTCTAAATAAAATCTAAAACAAAAACAAAAACAAAAACAGATGGGGCATATGGGTGGCTCAGTCAGTTGAGCAACTTACTCTTGGTTTTGGCTCAAGTCATGATCTTGGGGTCATGACAGTAAGCCCCGTATAGGTTCTGTGCTCAGGGGGGAGACTACTTCAGATTTTTTTCCTTCTGACACTCCTCCCTCTCACTTGCACACACCCTCAATCTCTCTAATAAATAAATCTTAAAAAAAAAAAAAAAAGACAGCAAATGGGTGCTGCTGAAAATGAGGCAAGACTAGTCCAACATGATTTTCATAGTGTTTTGTATTTCAAGTAATTATTTAAGTTATGAGACTGTCATTTATGCAGAAGTTTCTTATTTAGCTTATTGTATCCAGTTATAATTTATCTCTAAATATTAAAACAGTGTACAATAATTCAAGTAGTCTTATCTGGGTCATTATTTAACTTTCTGAAACTTTCTGATTTTTCTCTTCACTGAAGTTGTACTAACACAGTAACAAAGGGACAGATTTCCAACCACAGTGAAAGGTGCTATTCAATATATAGTTCACCAGTTTTCAGGCTCAAATGTTACAGTTGATGTAAAGGACATTGAAAATGAGTTTTGAACTGGTTTAATTGTTGTAGAAATACCTGATTTCATATCTACCAAGAAAGTTTATGTTTGTAGTGACTTAGGACATCCCAAATGCACCTCAGTTCCCTAAGCATGCCCATCACTCACAGTATCAAAAGCCCCTGCAAATATTGCATAATGACACCCGTATAAGAGATACAAAGTAAAAATATTACCATACTCCTAAATGCATGGCATTTGCATGCTCCCTTACTTTCCCAAAGCACTTTCAATTGTTTTTATCATTCATCACAATATCCTGAGGTAGAAAGCCATGTTTTTCAAGCATCAGACTCCCAAACCTCATAGCCACTATAACCCAAGACTGTGATTGCCTGTTCCTGCATTGACTTTCCTTAGGAGGAGGTCTAAAAAATTCATATTATCCTGAATTCATATTCAGGATTTACAAATCCTACCACAGATTTTCCAAATGAAAATCTTCTGTGGAACTCAGGAATCTCTATTTGTGTAAGGTTTTTCCAGGCAACTGCATTTCAGTCTATGTAACGATTGTGTTTAGGAGCCTTTGTTACAGAACACCTGTGAAAGGAAATTCAGAGATGATGAGATACTAACTTTATTAAAAATGAGTAGAACATGTTATATTTCAGCTTCAGTGAGAATTGCCTGCCTGCTCTATACAGGTGGGCCCTGAATGTGTCATGTTTGAAAGTTCTTTTAAATTAAAGGAGCTGGAAATCATTTTCCCATGGAAATAACCTGGTAGATACCGGTCAACTCCAAGAACCTTTATGAAACCTCTGAGACCAATGATGCAGCCAAATAACCAGTGCCATGAGTTACTACTTCAGCCACCCCTATAGTTCTTGTCATAAAATATATTTTCTATAGGAAAACGAATACCATATTCTAGGAATTGATTACCTCACTTGTCTGTTCACTAAAATACTCCATTTTATATTGAATATATATTGGACTACATGTATAGTTAGGCACTGTGCAGGATAACAAAGATAAGGCATTGAAAAAATGAAAATAGTCTTTGCCCTCATGAACCGTGTAGTCAAACAGAAGAGTATGCCAGTTAAAATAAGCAATTAGAAGAAAGTACTGTAAGTGCTATGACAGGACGTTAAGCACATGCCTCTGCATGGCACATGATTGTTTCACTGTAGGTGTTTGCATGTGTGTGAAGAAGGAGTAAAGAAAGGTAAGAGAAGACAAAAAGACTGTCTAGAGAAAATCTTGCTTAATATAATTTTTTTTTTCCCCAAAGATTTTATTTATTTGAGAGACAGAGCATGAGAACAGGGTGAGGGCTGAGGGAGAAGCAGACTCCCCTCTAAGTAGGGAACCTGATGTAGGGCTTGATCCCAGGACTCTGGGATCATGACCTGAGCTGAAGGCAGATTCTTAACTTACGGAGCTACCCAGGTGCCCATCCTAATATCATTTCTAAATAGAATGAAGCAACTAAAGAGTCATGTGGGTTTTTATTGTTTTTTTGTTTTGTTTTGTTTTGTTTTGTTTTTTTGATAGAGATGCTTGATCTTCATGTTAGACCTACTGAATATAAGTTTTGGGAGGGGGAGTTGATCATGATAATATATATTATTATATATTCTAATATTTCATAAAGATTTATTTATCTCTTTTGGTTGGGGGAAAATAAGCTGGGAGTGAGGCAGAGGAAGAGAGTCTTTCAAGCAGACTTCCTGCTGAGTGCAGAGTCCAATGTGGAGCAGCAACCTCATGACGCATGAGGTCACAACCTTAGCTGAAACCAAGAATTGGAAGCTTAACTGACTGAGCCACTATATATTCTAATTTTAATATGTCTTAAGCTTTTAACTACATGTCAGGCATTGTACTATGCAGACAAAGATGAAGAGACTTAGACTTTACCATCACAATAACTTTTGATTACTTAATGAGTGAGATCTGTAGATGAGGAGTATGGGTAGGGTGGGTTAACAGTCGCTGTTGTCTGATTGTTTGTCACTGAATATACATATATAGGCATAAAACATTACAATTCTTATCAGTATCTGACTTTCCAAACTTGACTCCATGACAGAATTTAAGACTAAGGCAGATGTAGGCTATTAGTTTTGATATACTTTGAAGTTAGGGACTATCTATATGTGACCTCTAGGGACAGAACAAATGAGGAACGGGAGTAAAGCTAATGTAGCATCCCACAACTCTATCGTGGCCATATACACTTTTGGCTGCACCAGGGAAAGTCAATTCAATTCAAATTCACGATGAATGCTTGTTTATTGTGCTGAAATCATAGCCTGGGCTGCTGGAGATATGTCCAGGTAAAACAGGTCTTAGAGAAATTATTAATCTGGGGAAATGGAGGAGAATACTGAATGGGAAATAAACACATGAACAGGAATCAAGGCAATGTAACAGGTTAGTAACAGCATATTGGTTCTGAACTCAGAAAGAACCAGGTCTTCCCAACCTTCTGGTTGGGTGATTTTGACTAAGTTGCTATACATGTGACTGGAAAAAGTCTGTCATTTTTCATGTTTTGGTTGTCTTTCCAGTCACTAAACAGCTAGGGAGATGTACAAAATTATTGTGTAAGGGAATATAGCATAATTTAAAGGCTGGAGACTAGAGAAGGGACTGCCGTAAGACAGGAGGACGTACATAAAATATTCACATTTGTTAATGGAGTCCCTCATCACCTTCACCAAATAGTGTATTTGAAGCTTCAAAGAGTTAGTCATCTGACCTCTTGATATTTTCCCGATAGTCCTTTGGGAATTCAAGCCCTGAAACAACAAACTAAGAGTGAAATCCTAACCCAGTAGAGAATATTCTTTAGTGGACAGAAATGCCAAAGAATCAAATGTGAAAGGGCATAGTTTTCAACCTTAAAGTTTGAATTTTCACATTTTCCCTCTTACTACCACTAAAACCCCATTTTGGAACTAGCATCCTTGAAATCATATACATCTTTTACTACATTGTTCATATATTTAGCATTTACCACTTAAAGATTTTGAAGTTCTACAAATTTATCACGCACAATGTAGCTTCCTTTTACTTGTCCTAAAATACCTTTTAAATATTTTCAGGGGTGCCTTGTAATGCTGGCATCTCATGCTCTATTAAAAGTGATATTCTCACTAAACATTTCTGTCATAGTTCGATCTCAGCTCAGCTTTCCTGTATTCTAACTAATGAGTCTCATTCTCTCCATATGGTTGGTCTCCACACAGCTGGGGCTCCCATTCCTTTCATCCTTTAACTCACTCTCCACTTTCTGTATAGTTCTCTTTTGCCACGTGCAGTTCAGATGAATAAGAGCAAGGTTATATTGTGTCTAGCTTTTTTTTTTTTTTTTTTTTTTTAAGATTTTATTTGAGAGACAGTGAGTGGGGTGGAGGAACAGAGAGGGAAAAGCAGACTCAATGCTGAATGTGTAGCCGGGCATGGGGATTGATCCCACAACCCTGAGATCATCACCTGAACCGAAAACAAGAGTTGGACAGTTTGGGGTGCCTGGGCAGCTCAATGGATTAAACCTCTGCCTTTGGCTCAGGTCATGATCTCAGAGTCCTGGGATCAAGCCCTGCATCGGGCTCTCTGCTCAGCAGGGAGTGTGCCCCCCCACCAACGGCCTCCTGACCCCCAGCCCACCTGCCTCTCTACCTACTTGCGGTCTCTCTCTGTCAAATAAATAAATAACATCTTAAAAAAAAAAAAAGTTGGATAATTTAACTCAGTTGGACTGTGCCACCCAGGCCCCCCTGTTGTGTTTAGTTATAAATTCCCGTATGATGATGTGTAAATTTGGATGAACTTACAGATATCAAATCCAGATGGTATCAGTAGAAAATGACATATAACAGCTTCTAGATCCTTTATTATACTTTTGTTGACCTCTTAAACTTGCCGGTATTGGGTCTAACCTACCCCTTCTCTGATCATTTACAGTCTCTTTTAAGAATTTATTTCAGCTTATTCCCATTGAGCTGGCATTTCACAACCCCCAAAATGCTGGCACCATTTGGAAGACATTACTAATTATTCCCTTTTTGGCTTTCTCACAAAAAGTATGATGTGTAAACATTTGTATTGGGCCAATATTTTGTGTGTTATCTTTATGTTTGAGTTCCTATTTTAAAGTTAAGATCTTGGCCCATATTAAAAGAGCAAAATATTTCCCAATATGGATTTTTTTGGGTGGGGGGGGAGGAGAGGGAGAGAATCTTAAGCAGGCTCAATGCTCAATGTAGAGCTTAACTTGCTGATTCTCTCTCAGGACCCGGAGATCATAACCAGAGGCAAAAATCAAAAGTCAGATGGGTAACTGACTGAGCTATCCAGGTACCCCTTCCCCATATGGCTTTTTTAGTAATAATTTTTAAATGTGGTAAACTTAGAGTCTTAATAATTTTATTATGTTACTTCTACTTAGAGGAGATGTGCTTTCTTTCAACAAAGGAGGATTTATAAGCATTGATTGAGCCTTCTTTTCATCATGCATGCCACTGGTAAAACCAGTATGGAAGTAGGATAGTCGATTATTTTTTGTCATTATTTTACCTAATTGCTCTGAACGGAGTATCGGCTAACAAGAACTTATTGACCTATTTTATAAAAAAGGAAGTCAATATTGAAATAAGCTTCTCTGACTTTCCTTTTTTCTCATCTAAGCACACTCTTCATACACTGATCATGGAATGGTGGAGCAAATGCCCCAAAGAATTCTATCCCTTGAAGTGTGGGCCTAAGTGAGCTTCATCAGGCTCCTAAGGAGGACTTGGCTACCTGACCAAAAGCCACTTTTAGTATTATTTATGTATATTTATATATATATATACATATATATATATTAAAGATTATTTATTTATTTGGTAGACAGAGATCACAAGTAGGCAGAGAAGCAGACAGAGAGAGGAAGGGAAGCAGGCTCCCTGCTGAGCAGAGAGCCTGATGCAGGGCTCCATCCCAGGACCCTGGGATCATGACCTGAGCTGAAGGCAGAGGGTTTAACCCACTGAGCCACCCAGGCGCCCTAGTATTGTATTTTGAGTACCTCTCACAGGATTGTCTTATGTGGATTTCTTGTAGGCTTGGTGCTTGCTCAGGTTGGTTGATTTTCCAGTTTTTAATTGTTTTGCCCTCTCCCAAAGATGCCTTTCTTTTGTTGTTGTTGTTGTTGTTGTTGTTTCTTCCAGAGAGAGCTTCTTTGACTTTGCTGGTTATTCAGTTTTGTTTTCTTTCACCAGCCCTCGGTCTGTTTGATTTCAAAACACATTTACCCTGAATTTCCAGGTTCCTTGTGGCTTACTTAACTTTGCAGATCTTTTTATTTATTTATTTATTTATTTATTTATATTTTTATTCATTTATTTTTTTTAGTTCCCATATTTTGGCACAGTTTTCTCTCCTGGAGTTTGATAACTAACTGGGTGATGGATTTCTTCACTGTTTCCTCTCCCTCTAGAATTGTGAGGCTTGGTTTGGTTTATTACACATTTATGCATATCTCTAGCATCCATTCTTATTCAAATCCAAGGATCACCTCAACATTTCCTTTTCCTTTGGGTTCTAAACACCTGTTATGTCATTTATCCTATCTGGAAATCTTACATTTCCTATTTTTTCCCCCATGTGTGTATTCATACTCCGTTTCTAGCCAACTCTCATCCCTTAGTATTGCTACTTGTCCTTACAGATTCTTTGTGTCCCTCCATATTTTAAGATTATGCTCATTATTTTGGAGAGATAATCTACAGAGTATCCCTATGGCCACATTTTATTACTTAAGTATTTCCACACACAGGAATTCTATCATATAGTGTTTCCTTCTGCTATAAGGTTTTTACTGTTTACACCCTCCTTCATAAACAATGCTTCAGACATCTCTATGTACCCTTCATATAGATTGTGAAAGCTATAAGCATTATACTCTACTGGTTACCTTTCCTCCTCAACACCACCTAATTTTAAAAACAGCTATCTCAACTAGTGTTTAACAGATGTTGAAAATAGCGCAGTGCTTTCAAACATTCTAATTATCTTTTGTCATTGTTTAGCAGTAAATGAATGTTCAGGCTTTTTTTACTCACTGTAGTGGTTTAAATGCTTTCTAAGAGACAATTATTCCCCTACCCTTTCCTGTACTATACCCACTGCTGTGTCTTCCTGCTGAAAATGGGAGATTCGGGGTGAAGGGTGCAAAGGGGGAAAAGAAAGTAGAAAAATCTCTCCCGTTTTTCCTTAAAGTAACATTTTTTCCTAGAAAAAAATCAAAGGCTGCATGAAATGTCTACCCCTTTAAAAAATGTAAGCTGATTTTTTTTAATGCTAGGCACTTTTATCCTCACAGCTTAAAGGCAAAGAATGAATGAAATGTAGAAAATGAAGGACATGTGACAGCATCAAAGAAGCAAAGCAAAGCGGAGAGTGTGTGCCTAACACTGTCAGGCCAGGGTGGGCCTTTTTAGGGAGACCATTAAGGCAATCTGGCTGCCAGATGAAGTCTTTATGAAAGGGCAGAAAATATGTATAAAGTCTTTTTGATATTTTAAAGGACCTCTCCTTTATACCACCCCCTCCCATTTTCCCCTCATCATCTTATCTCCACCAATGCCATCCCACTTGCAAGGCAAACCACAACCATCTGTGGAAGTGTTTTATGTTTTGAAGCATTTGGATGTTGGCTTGATCTCTATCATGAGGGATACTGGAGCATTTTTCATTTCTGCCAGGAGAACGCGGTGAGTTGCTGGGTAGGATGGGTAGAAGCCTCTAGGACATTTTGAGAAGCAGTGGTTAATCAGAGTGGAATTAATCAAGTCCTATTTACCTAATCAAGATAAGGCTTATTTCTTGAATTACATCACAATGGCACCATTAGGACATCATGACAAATCCCCTCATCTTATAAAGAGGAAATGGAGCTTCAAGGACTCACAATTAGTCCAATGAAATTATAGGACTACAATCCATTTTTCCACACTCTTGCTTTGTATACCATATAATCTCTCTCTTCACTCTCAGAAGACCTCAATTACCATCTCTACCCCTGCCTTCTCTTCATTGCTATTTGACTCCATCCCTCTGCCTGGGAAAGCTATTCCACCAGCAGGATTTGCTTCAGCTGGATATGCCTGAGTATACTCAAGCCAATGGCTTTGAACAGAGCTGGGTTAGTATCAGAGAAAGAACCTGCCCACAAGACTACCTCTGGGGGATTGGGGGACACTCTGGTGGTCAGGTTTATGGGTAATTACCACATTCTCTGGGACAAAATCAAACAAACAACACACACACACCAGAGAGTGCATCATGTCCTTTACCCTGACCTCTCTGGCTTTCATAGTTCTTCTCAGTGATTTCAACTCTCTTATGTTCCAGAACCACATCAACTTATTTTACATTTTTTTCCATATATACTTAGTATGTAAGTAGTACGGCCTCAGTTTAATTGGAAATCCTAGTGAAGTACAGTGCAAAAGTGGACTGTCTTAAGGGGAAACTGAAGATTCCTTGGGGTCAATCCCTGTCAGGCGGGAACCACCTTTCTTTCCTTCTTTCTCAATTGCTGTGATCTTTCTATTGCCTCAGAACGTCAGCTATATATTCTTTGATGTATCAAGTAGTCAGCACAACATGAGAGTTTCGTATTCTTTCTGTTCCTTTCCCTCTTGAGAGGAGATTCTTCTCCAATGGTTATTATACAGTAATTTACTGAGTTCTAAAACTCCCCTCTGACTCATTCAACATCCTTCTTTTCCCAGGACATAGCTTCCCCTCAATATGTGCCCACACCAAAGGTAGAACACACCTGATTTTTTTTTTTTAATACATAGTTACAGAAGACATTTTTTACCTTTATACACATCTTTCTATACAGATCATCCAAATACATAAAAACAATAGGCTCATAATAAGTTTGTTGATTTCCTTCCTGATGTCAAACACCATACCTACTTTCCTTAAATGCTCTCCCTATCCTGAACACTTGTTAAGGGGAGTTCTTTGCCTCATTTAGTGATCCAGCTAGGTACAAGAAAAAGCAGATGTGGAAAATCCATTGCCTCTGTAGATCCTCCTATCATGCTTTTTTCTGGCAGACTCCCCAGGAACAGTTAACTTTGAGACTATCATAGAATGTTCAGTTGATTAGAAGTCCAATACAACATCTTATACCACATTGAGCAATGTTTGGCATCTGCACATGTCCTGGGGCTCCCATGGAAGCCATTAATTTGTTTAGCCTCAGGATTTCTCCTTCTTGCCTTGAGACCCTGGGGATTTTAGATGCTTCCCACTGGTAGCTGCCAAAACTGACTTCATCCCCAGATGTTCTCTCCTCCCTCCAGCCTGTTTGTGGTACAAAATTACAGTTTCTTTATTGGCTCTTAGGTTCTTGCTGGCCCTGATAGATGCTGCACACAGGCCTTTTATTCTAACCTATGGATTTATTACTAACCATCCCTGAAAGATAGGAAATAAGAAAACAGAACATGTGGCCTGTTCATCCTCAGTCTCTCTGTATTTATTGAGCTTCTACTATATTCCAGATATGAGAAACTTAAGAATAAATGAAAAATGAGGCTTTCCTCCAAGAAATTCCTAGCCTAACAGGAAAAAAAAAAAAAGAAGAAGAAGAAGATCACCATATACTCAATATTCTATGATAAGAAGATGAGTGGGGGCTATGGAAGGCATAGTAGAATGGACAGATCTTGTTATACTGAAAGTTGAAAAAGTCTGAAATTGTACAGTCTTTGCAGTCTTCATCTCATGGCTATTGATTAACCATATATTTTATATCTTGAGTCAATTATTTCTAAGCATCTACTACATGCCAGCTCTATTCTAGGTGCTGGAGACACAATAGTGAAGAAAACCAACTGAAGAAATGGATAACAGACACATAAAGATAGAGTTTCAGGTCATGATGAGTGCTATGAAAAAAAGGTAGATAAAAACTAATGTGTGGTCAGTGAAGGCCTCTCTGAGGAGATGACATAATAGTGGGGGCTTAAATGAAGTAAGGTAGAGAAAGCTAGTTGATGGGTCTAAGGAAAGAATTTTCCTGGCATAAGAAGTAACTATAGCAAAAGTTCTGAGGTGAGAATGATGTGGACAGTTTGAGGATCATGAAGAAACCCTGAACAGATACAGCAGAGCCCCTCAGCTGGCCATAATGGGACTCTTTACATCATGAAAATTAGAAAACACTACAAATCAGGGTCAGAAAATACACTGTCTGGGTGTTTGCAGAGATCCAGAGAAAAAGTACTTCTCAAACCTCCAAAACCATCTTTGTTCCAAAGAAGATCTCCAAAAGAGATGGACAGTCCCAGGGCTTCAACCCTGTAACCACAGTGCCTAGAAACTCCGAAAGCTGTTTAGGCTCAGGATGGAAAGAACCAGCAGAGAAGGTCTCCTGAGGCTTTAAATGGGCTGTACTAACTTGTAAGGAGCGATGATCCCCACCTCTCCACCTTTTCCTCAATGCAGAACCCCAATTTGCCTGCTCTCTGTTTTTGTCCTGTGCGGTTACGTCAGATACGCCACATGTAAACACTAAATATAGGAGACCCTGGTCAGGACAAGAGAGGGAACATAAAGTGGAAAAGAGGAGGAAATAATTACTTCACAGTGTAAAAATACTGAGAAGGGTACCCAGACACAATGCAAATGAGTATCAAGCCACATAATCCTCAAAGACCAAACAGCAGGATGAGACCCAGACACAGTAGTAGAAGCATACACATGCATACACCCATGCACTCACACACACACACACACACACATACACACAGAGGATGCATTAAAAAAATCCTTATTTTATAAATCCTCATAAATTTGCTAGATGATCTCCCTACCCCCACCCTAAACTCCTGGACTGTGCAACTGTCACACAAGAGACTGAAACAATTATATGTGATACTTAATTAAACATCTATACTTCCAGTGAGTGACAGATATGCCTTCTTCCCCCCTTTTTTATTAGAAGCAGCCCAGAGATAAAACCTTCAAGTTATGAGTAATTATACCCTGCTGAGAAAAGTGATGGAGTGCCACACTCAGAAGGACTTATCAAGCCCTGAAAATGTAGAGTCAACACTTAAGACTTCTTTTTTATTATTATTTTCCCCAACACTAACAGTTTCCCAGCTTGTTCCCAGAGGGAGATAAACAAACAGCGTGTACCTGCATTTTAATGGAAATAAACCAACCGGCTCATTCACTTTTTTACTACACTGGCTTCATATTTCCAAACCAGAGGGATACAGTAAAAAGTACATGTGTCATGGGCAGTGGAAAACTACAAGGAACTAATATTTGCCATTAGTATGGGTGGAGTTTTAGCATAAATGGGATCACAACATTTTGTAAACTGAATTTAGCAGCTTAGAATACGGTTTCAGATGGCATTAAGAAATGCGAAAGCACTCTCTTAGATACCCTCTGAGTCTCATACACTAAGTTAGATGGACCTTGGGCACCTTCAGTGGAGAAAAACACAAGAATCGAGGACCACTGGACTTCCCCGAGGCAGTGTTCATCTTAGCATTAATATGGGCTACATGGAAACATTGTTTAATGTCGGAACAGGGAAGGCAGAATTTGTGGGGCAGTCTCAAATTTATTTTTCTAAGACAGATGGGTTTTGGGGGCCAATGGATACTTGTAACATAGGTTCTCAGATATTACATTGGATAAAAATGAGCTAGAGGATTTGTTAACACAAATTCCTAGCCTTCACCATACACAGAGACTGTTTTAATGGTTTGGGATGGGAATCAGGAATTTGCATTTTAAGAAGCAGCATTTGAGGAGATTCTGTTGAAGTGGTCCCAGGGGCGTGTGTACATGGAGAAACAGAGTCTATAGACAGGTTTTGGGTAATCTGTGCTTGTCATAGTGAATGAAATCGTTGCTAGTGAGTTCTTACAACTGTGCATTTTTTTCAGGATTCCAAATGGGTCTGCAATTCAAAGAAGGATAAGAACCTTAGGGGAGACAAGATGATTTTGAACAGCTGGGGATTCCACTCAACTTCTGGATCCCAACCAGCCTCATTAAGGTCCATGGTCAACCTGGAAGATTGTCTGGAGAAATGGAACTCATTTCCTCTGCTAGTCTTATTTCTTGCTTTAGCTACTCTTGTCTGATTCTGGTTTTGTGTACTGTCTTATTGACCCCAAATTCCCTCAATTAGCCAATGACAAATTTTAGGGCTTTTAAAGGACCTCTAAAGCCAGGTTTTCTAAACTATAAAAGTTTTTAGAAAGAATGGTACATTTTGAAAACGTCCAAATAACATCTATTCAACCATATCCTGATTATTTCATTCAGGAATTAGATTTAACTCCTATATCACTTAGATATACAATATTAACTTGATGGTGAAATCCAGTAGGTTACTTAATATCCATAGGTCTCAGCTTTCTCATCTGTAAAACAGTTTAAAATATCTGTCTAAATTTCTGAATTACCACGAGGAAAAATGAGATAACAGACAATAACTAGTCTAAATTTCTGAATTACCACGAGGAAAAATGAGATAACAGACATAAACTTACTTTTAAAAATGGTTTAAAATATCCTATTACAGCAAGGTATTATTTTTGCAACACAAGTTAGTGTGGCTTGTGTGGCCAGATGACAGTTAAATCCTTGAGCACAGATGACGATTGCACGAGGTATTAATATAATAATTCATAAGCCTAATAAAGGCTTTAATAGAGACTTTCTGATTGTTCCTGTCAGTGAGAAGTGGCTTGAGAACCACCATATACTGGGGTGGTGACACAGGAGTAAATGTGATCTGGAAGGAAATCTGGCAAGAGCTGGAAATAGCAGACATTCCTTCTAAACCCTAGCATACTATCTACCTCTTTTTAATGGCTTGCCTGTCGGCCCAGCCATCCTCATCACCTGTTTTGCATTTCATTGTTCCTCATATTCCTCCAATTTCTCCAGTAAACCTTTCTTTTTTTTTTTCTTCCCCTCCTCTCTGCATGTATCTTCCTTTCCCAGTCTCTTTTCTCCTTTATTTCTCAATGTGCTAGAGGAGTGGAATTAGAGTGAGCAAGTGGGAGAATGTTAAGTCATATCAAAATATTAACAGTAAGTGGCATCTGGAAAAATGGAAAATTAAAGAATTAGGTGGATGAGTCAGCAAATACAGGCAAAGGGATAGAGTTTCTGACATCCCCTCCCCCACCATGACTGATACAACTTTGGTAATGGTTAGTGGGTTTTCTCCTCTGGTTTTCAGTTGCTTTCCTCATGAACCAATTAAGATATTGGAATAGATGATCACTAAAGCAGCTTCCCAGCTCTGAAAGGCTGACTGACAAACAAGGAGCTGTCCAAGCCAGAGATTAAATTCTCAGTCTAATTTCTTTTACCTGGTAAATGTAATTGGATTACACTGGTACCAGAGGTGCTTTCACTACCATTTAATTAGATAACTTTGGTAATGATATGCTAACCACTGCACTGTGACAGAACAGCCCCATGGTAGATGATTAGTTTCTTGTGCAATTAGAAATGAGGATGAGGGGGAGGTTAATCAATATCCTTTACTTGTATAATGCTTTAGTGTTTAAGAAGCAATTTCACACTCATGAACTCACTACATCCTCACTAAAATCATGAGTTATATGTAGTTACCATCTTTTACAAACGAGAGTGCTGATCTAGAAATCCTTTGATTTGTTCAAGATTGACCAGGAACTATATATTGCTGTCTCCCATCTCCCATAAAAGAAGGTAAATTTGGATTGTCTCCATTTTTCCTCTGTTGTTCAGATAACTGGAGGATTTGAACTCAGGAAGTCTTCTCAAAGTTTCTATCCATAGTGTTATTTGTTGTCACAATGCATGTGACCTACAGCCCTAGAAATCATTAACTGATGGTAGAGGAAGAGTTCATTAAGGCATTTGTTTTTGGAAAAGCAAGGTATCATTTGTCTCGCAATACAACTGCTCAGGTTTAAATGAAATGCCCCTCATCTAAAAGAATTGAACCTTGTAAAAAAAAAAAAAAGATATTTTTACAAAAACAAAATAAAATAATGCTCCTGCAAGCCAGGTACTGTGCTAGACAAATCTAATCCCATTTTGCAACAACATACTTCATTTTAGGGTTGGAACCACCTCAAAGTCATGTTAAAAGAATGGCAGCCGAGAGCTTAGCCACCAGAATGTAGGAAAATACACCAAAACTTTCCCACCCTTTGACCTACACTGTCCAGCTAAATATTAAAGTGAAATGAAGAATACAAAACCATGAAAACAAAACATAAAACCCTGGCTAAACAACAAAATATTAACTGTAATACTCTTTAGGAACTGGATCAAATGTCACACTATCCCCAGCTCCAGTCCTCTCTTTGCTGACCCCAGTTCAATCCTCCAGCTGCTGTTTTAGTGTGTGCAGTGTTTCCTTTTATAGCTAAGTCATGCTGAGTTTCAGACAGAGAGCTGACAACCTTTTGTAGCTGCATTCATGTCACAAATGGAACTAGCCATTCCTAAGACTTACCAGCTAAAGAACCCCAGGAAAGAAAGAAGTCAACATAAAATAATAATAATAATAAATAAATTTAAAAAATCACACTGGGAAGAACTGGAGGAAGCAAGAGAGATCAGGCATGAGAAGTGATGATAGCTGTTAGGAAATGGATACAAGATCTTTCTGCATAAATCAGAATATATCAAGCAGAAGATGGCCAAATGCACGCGGCCACCACGTGAGACCCTAGAGAGAAATGCAGAGAGCAATCTAGGAACAATGTCAGCAGTGGAAGAGACCTGCAGAGAAAAGCTGTTTTCTTTTTCAACTTCTGTGGATCTCAAGCTCTACCCTCGCAAGGAAGCAAACTACAGTGGTGAGACAGAGCATTCTTAAATGACCCTCCCATCCACCCCTCTACCTTGCCCATGCTCAGGTAAATCATGGTTTAAGGTTCAGATTGGATACAAGATAAAAAGGAACTGATAAAGAGTATCAAAGTTCTTGGCATTAAAGTAGATCAGGGAGAATCATTAAGGTCTATTTGGGGATATATTCACCTCTCTGCTGGTCCTGGGGTCTATGACTTTGTTTTATTAATTAAACAAGGAGGACCTTGTTGTGGCTCTAATGCCGACATGAGAGTTTGGTTTTGCTGGCAAACCAAAATCTTAGCTTGCAAATGCTTCAAGGTTACAAAACTGAAAACTAAGGACAACCAATCACAAACAGTCAACTAGATTCTAAGCCAGAGCCACTCCATAATTTCCTTGTTTTGTTTCCCCTTTTTCTCCTACGTTTTTCCCAGCTGCATTAGATAGAAGGCATCTAATCACTGAATTGTCACTGCCCAATTCTAACTGATTTTTGCTCAGATAAATTCGTAAATTTTTAATATGCCTCAGTTTATCTTTTAACAACCCTAGCAGCCATTCCTCACCCCCACCTTCTCTTGAATCACCGCGGAGTTAACAAGTGCACATTGCATTTCACAAGCTCCCCTGTCAACTGAGTTCATCTAGTAGGAAGAACTGGCAGAAAATTAGAGGACAGCATCATGAGAAAACCCAGGGTATTTCTCTCCCATTGTCACTGGTCACCGTCTTTGCCCATAGCTATATCTCCCCTGGAGATCAATCTCTTGGCTCTGGTAATCCTAATCCTTCCCACTATCTCTGTAGTTGAGGCTAATCTTGGCGTTGTCATGCCTTCTGATTGGCTTCTCACAATTCCATTTCCTGTGCAAAAAATTTTTTTTGAATTTATTTTATTTAAATACTCTGTAATTTTTATTTTCCTGGTTGTACCTTCACTGACTCAACAATTATTTTTTTTCAGACTTTCTAGTATTAAAATCTATTTTAATATCTGATTAAATCATCATGTCATATTATGAATATGACACAAATACAATTAAATTAGGTAGCCAATATATACAATCTAACTATATCTCCAAACAGTTTTGCTAAATTTTCTCCTAAATTGGTAAGACAATGAATCAACATCAGTATGTAATCTACCACAATCACTAGCATCTGGAGCATGAACAAGGAGCAAAATAAATTAGCAGAAAGAAAGCTGAAATAATATATAGGATTTTTTGGCATAGATGGAAGTCCAAAAATAAATGAATGGATTTAAAACAACAACAACAAAATGGTTCCAGGAGAAAGGTCTTTTAGGAGAAAAAAATGGGGACAATTTTTCCAAAGAAAAGTTTCTCTATAAAGCAATGTTTTTCAAAGTATTGTTCCTAGACCAACTACATCAAAATCATTCAGGCTGCTTGTTAACAATAAATTGTTCCTAGATCTATTAATTAGAATCTTTGGTGGATGGAATCCAGAAATCTATTTAAAAAACACATTTAATAAAATAAACAAAACAAAATAAAATTTAAAAAGCCCATTTAGTGATTTTTTTAATATGCATTACATTTTGAGGGCCATTGCCCTAAAAGGAAAACAGGATCCTCTTGGTGCTCTGAAATGACTGAGGCAGTAATAAATTGATAGTTGGAACAACACACATATTTCAGAAATGTAAAAACTTCTTTTTTCTATAACAAAAAGAGATAATGGTCAGTCCTTTCACCCCATCTTCTTACTGATCTTCCGTGAACTACTGGCGATCTTCAGCTGAATTTTGACAGGGACCTTTAGGTGAATTCTATTAGTATTTGACTAAGATGATAAGTAGTCAAGAGGACAAAGTCTGATCTATAGTTAAAGTTCCATCTTATGGAACATAAGGTTCCATCTTATGACAACAACTAGAACAGTTTCAAGCTCTAGTAAGTAAATATTTCGTTATGATACGGTCTTATCATCTACTTATTCACAGAACCTGATACAGTGTCTATCAGTAAGTATTTGTTGAAATGACTTGAAATAACAATTTCACTAAACCCTTTTATTTCATGTCAATTTACCAGTGGGTAAGTGAAAACATTTGAGTCCTGTCTCAAGTAGATCATAATTAATAATAGTATTGATTTTACTTCTCCTCAGTATACTACCTAAGCTATTGTGTTCATTTTCAAGGATTCATATTTCAGCTATTTTAAAAAAGATTTTATTTATTTATTTGACAGAGATCACAAGTAGGCAGAGAGGCAGGCAGAGAGAGAGAGAGAGAGGAGGAAGCAGGTTCCCTGCTGAGCAGAGAGCCCGCCATCCCAGGACCCTGGGATCATGACTTGAGCCAAAGGCAGAGGCTTTAACCCACTGAGCCACCTAGGCACCCCTGTATTTCAGTTATTGTTGCCAAGATAAAAATTTCGATTTCTGTGAAAATTGTATTGCAAGAAGAGAAGAATTTAGGGGGAGAAAATAGCAGGAATTTTTCCCTCTTAGAAATCTGCTTTATCATGCCTAGTCAAAATACAAAGCCAGTGCCTACCTTGGATAAAACCGGAAACTGGGTGAAGTGGATCTTTCTTTTATAGTCTTATCTTCCTGTTCCTTCCTTTTTTCCCACTGACTTCTCTGCATCACCTTCATTTCAAGCACTCTTTTAGTCAAGAAATCACCTCCTTGTTGTACTATCACAGCCCTTGTGACCACATCCCTGCTAATGGTAATCAACTCACCAAAGCCTCCCATTGCCTCTCAGGGCCTGGGCTTTCTGGGCTTTTTATTGCCATTGTCTCTAGGTATGTTACTCTCTTCACCTGTAGGCCAAGTGTTCTGCATCTCCTAAAAGGTCCAATGAATTAAGTGGCGGGTGGGGGGGGGGTAACTAGAGGCCATTTGAAATCTCTTCCAAATAACAAGAGCTTTTAAACAGCAGTCTCTGATCAAATAGGTCCTGTGGCCAGCCCTGAAACTAAAGTAACTATCCATAGCGTGCGCGCGCGAACACACACACACACACACACACACACACAACTTTTGTCTCTGTTTTTCCTTTTTATCCTGGAAAGACCAGAATGGATTTGGGAGAGATGCGAAAGGACTGCATGAATGCAGACTGTAGGTATGGAATTTATAACTGTGTCCTTGTCACTCCTCCTTCCAAACGGCTCACCTTCAATATTCACATAGAGCCAGCTGCTTCAAGATGCAGACAACATCATTTTTTTTTTAAACTACAGTGCCAGGCAATCATGGTTTACAAACTAGTATGAAGTATACAAACTCACCTTACTCAGCTAGATTGGATAAGTTACAACTCTACAGACTCAGCGTATTAAGTTAAAGATTGCTTAAAGCTTTGTGCTAACTCTTCAAAGCCTTCCCTATTTAACTTTCTAGGCAGGACAGCAGATTTTTAACCCAATCATTTGGATTGTTCTCTTTTCCTCTCAATTCTATCTTAATTCCTCTCTTCCAATATTAAATCATCTTATTCTTAAAAATAAGAACCCCTGTTTCTCCAGAACAGTGGGAAACTGAGTCCAGGGAACCAAACTTGACTTCTGTAGATGTTTTCTGGGCATCTACTGAACACTAGCATAAGATCCAGTCCTTGTTCCCGAGTAGATATAGTCTGGTGGGCAGACACATATATAGCTGACTTTATTGTAACATGATATATGCTATAGTTTAATATACATATAAAATAGATACATTTACCTACCTGGTAATTAGAATTACCTGGAAAGAATTAGCCTGGAAAGTGGCTAATTCTTCCCAGAGACTTACCGGAAGGTGGCATTTAAACTGAGATGTAAAGAATAAGTTAAACTTCACCCGAGCAAGGGGAGAGGTTATTGCACAATAAGGAACACTGTGAGAAATAGCACACAGATACAGACAAAAATGACTTGCTCAGGTAAACAGGAACAGTCTGGTATGGGAGAAGTACAAGGCATGAATAAAAGAATAAGGAAAGCTGGTATTGAAAAGGTAAAGGTAGGGAATAAAATCTTAAAGAAATGCATGGACTTTCTTCTGTAAGGATTTCTGAGACTAAACTCAAGGAGATCAGGAGTGATCAAAGAGATCACTATTCATAATGAGATATGATGAAGATCACGGCTACAGAACTGGAAAGGACAAAGTAGATCTGATGCTCTTTAGGGAGGTGGAATCTGCAGAAGTTGGTGACCAATGTGTCCCGTAGGTTAACGGAGAAAGATGAGAACTTCAACATATCACGGTTTTTAGTACAGAAAAGTCTATTGCATGACTACTAGAATAAATGAATGAAGGAATGAAGGAATGAACCAATAAACAGAATGAAGAACAGTGACAGACATTTAGCAAAAGGATGGGTTGAAAGCAAGTCAAAATTTCAAGATGGTTAGCTGTGAAAGCCGCAGAGCAGTCAAGTAGAGTGAGGTCAGAAGAAGGGCTTGATTAGATGAAGGAAATGATATTTAATTGGATTTTCCTAAAAAGTTTATCTCAGGGAACAGAGGTCGGAATTCAGTTTTTTGATGAACTTATGAAAGCGAGGAGGTAGTTCCACCAACCATTGACTATAAAAGAAAAAAAGTTAAGAGAAAGGGAGAGTATAGATGTTGGTATTGCAAGGGAAGCTAGGCAAGTGATTTGCATCTGATGTAAACTGAAAGGGTGTGCATTAGAAACCAGGAGTGAGAAATACAGTAACAGAATACTAAAGAATGAAGAGAAAGACACTTTAAATTTTGTTGTTATAAATTTGTTGTTTATAGTCTCCCTTTTCATATGTTTCCCTATCTCTGTGTCTGTCTGTCTGTCTGTCTCTCTCTCTCTCTCACACACACACACACACACACAGCTAAAGGCATAGCAGGCATTTTCTAACTATCTGTTGATAGACTAATGAGAGGTTGAACAGCTAAATGCCAAGGCAGGAGGGAAGGCACCATTTTCTTCTGATACTCAGACATTTCGGGAAGCTTCAAACACACTATTGGAGGAAGAGAAATATTCACAATCATATATTGGAAGTTTAGTAAATATTTTAAAAACTATTTCTGGCAAACTATAAGAGGGTTTTTTTTTTGTTGTTGTTTGTTTGTTTTTTTGGGCCACATGCCCAAGTTGAGGACAGTGTCATTTGGGCACTGTTCCCTTAAGTATAGCAATGTGGAATGTGTCATTCCCAATTAATAGTCTGATATATCATATCTGGTTTCCTAATGACAGTGGATTTTTCAAAGAAAGGTAAATGTGACATTCTCATCTGCTGTGCAATTTGAAAACAAAGTCCAGCTTTCTGGACTTGCTTTTCTTTCTTTCTTTCTTTTTTTTAAAGATTTTATTTATTTATTTGACAGATAGATCACAAGTAGGCAGAGAAGCAGGCAGAGAGAGGAAGGGAAGCAGGCTCCCTGCTGAACAGAGAGCCCGATGCGGGGCTCAATCCCAAGACCCTGGGACCATGACCTGAGCCGAAAGCAGAGGCTTTAACCCAGTGAGCCACCCAGGTGCCCCTGGACTTGCTTTTCTCCAGATGCAAGACAATCAGCTTCTGACCCCAAACACAGGAGACCCAACCCCAGGGGATTCAAATGTTATTTATCACAGAATTGCCTAGTCTTTCAAATCTTGCTAGGACACTACTTTCCATTCGGTGTCCTTCTGCAACGGGGAATTCAACAGGTTAAAGCTGCATCTTGTGAAAAGTATTCATTTGTTTTAAATTTACCCCCCACCTGTTCTCTGGAGTGACCCTTTGTTCTCCTATGAAGCACCAAGGAAAGGCAAGAAAATCAGCAGCACAGCTCAGGTAAGCCTGGTGCTGCAGTGGTGTTCTCCCTTTCCTTGTTCCTCTTCTATTTGTAGGTAAATAAGCATCCAAGCTCCCGTCTGCAAAATTCTGTCCTAGCTCCCACCACCTTGTCAAACTCTTCAAGGGAAACATTATTGCCTTAATTGCTTAAACCCAATTTGCATAATATGGAGTTCTGACAGCCACAAAAACAGGGATGCAAAAAGGAGATTAACAAGTGAGGTGCGCACTCAGCCAAGCCTGTGCAGTTTGGAAACGAGAGCAGAGAAGAATTCACCGGATGGGTGGGTTCGCTGTTTCATGTGCTCTCTGTCCCTCCCCCCTGCACCTCCTTCTCTCCATCCCACCTTCGGGTTTGTTTGTTTCTCATTTGCATGCATTGGCTCCTAGCCTGTGCCTAGACTGTTAATGGCCATTCCCAGCAGAGCCTCCTTCAGGCCCGAGTAAAGCGCAGGCGGCACCAGCCAGTACAGATTTTAAAACAGCCTTGCCTCTTTACACCAAGCTCATCCAAACATTCAAAATGTTAACACTTCTCAGGAAGGCAGGGACTGTGCCTTCCTCATCTTTGTGCTGTAGTGTCTTTTCATAAAACTAAACTGATTTCTCTGTGGAAGAGTCGTGGGTGGTCAACTCGTCTCTGTGATTCCCATCAGGACAGTCCTCTGCATGGCTGCCAGTGTCCCCAACCCCCAGGGCAGAAATCTGTCTGAGCCATTCTGTTCTTGGGAGTACTTTGTGGCATCCTGTTGCCTACAGGTTAACAGAACCCTTAAAAATGGCCTCTAATCTATATCCAGTCACCCCCCATTACTTTTGTAAAAGGACAATGTTTCATTTACTAAGGCATTTGCCCAGGAGATACAGAAACAAAACGCAACTACTCTCACCAGTGGAAGCTGTTCAAGTACCCTGAGTTTTGGGGGTCTCCTTCCCCCTCCATCCGCAGACTTTTACTGAAGACTCTTCTGACCAATAAAAAGTGGGACTTTGTTTAACTAACTGTGTTGAGACCAATTGACTCCTTCTATCCTATTCGGGGTCCTAGTTTTTCATCCTTAATTGGCATAAACATCAAGAATTCCCCACCTTGCATTACTTAGAAACCCCTAGCATTTCCCCTTTGGTAAACCACTCAATGAATTTCTTCCCTGGTATTGCCTGGAATGATGAGAAACTGACCTTCTCCCCTGAGGTCTTTGATTTATTCTCTGACACTTGCAATTCTGTGTTTGCCTTAGCCTCTATCTCTATACTGTGTTTCACTTCAGCCCGATACCCTGGTCTCACACATCCACAACTGTTCCTCATTCCTACTAACATTCAATACTAGTTCCAGTAACTCCTGCCCCAGAGAGACTTTCCTCCTAAATGAAGTCCCCTCGAATGCTCTTACTTCTTTCTTTCTGGAAGTTCCCATCCCTTTGCAAGTTATGCATCCAGGCCCCAATCACTGTATGTACCTACCACTAAAGTTACCTGAGAAGGAGAAATATAGAAATGTGTTCTTGTTGCTAAAGTATACAAAACACAATTGATTTTTGTATATTAATTTTGTAACCAACCACTTTCCCAAACTATTTTACAGTTCTAATAGTGTATAAATCTTGTTTCATGTAGGCAATCATATTTTCTACAAATAGTAAGAGTTTATTTCTTGCTTTCTGATCTTCGTGTCTTTTATTTCCTTTCTTGTCTTGCTACTATGAGGCTGTCAGTGTGATGTTATGATATGGAATATCTTTGTCTCATTACTAATTTTCAAGGTGATACTTAATTTCACCAGTAAGTATTTTGTTATTTTGTTTTAGATTTCCTCTATAAGGTTAAGAAAAAAAAGGTTCCCATTTAATCTTAATTTACTAAATATGTTTATTATGAATGTATATAAGATTTTATCAAATTTTTTTCTCAATTGCTTTTTATATAAGTACCCTCCCCAAATTCCAATCTGTTTTTAGAACTATGTGTATTTTAATTTGTTTTCCCCCCCAGTGCATACAGATCTCCAAATTTTTCATATGTGCATGACAACAAGCCCCAAAGGCTCAAACTGAAATACTGCATGTACTTTGATTTCAGCGGATATGTTCCTGTGTGTTTGGTGAGGAGGGTACTTTGGTTTTGGAGAGCTAAGAAGAGTTAAGGTGGAGCCCAAAGAAATGTGAACAGTGATCAATGAGCTGGAATTTAGTCCTTAGAGTTTCAAACTGAACAAACAGATTTTGGATTTTTTTCAGTGTTCATTTAAGAGGAAACTGATTAGAAATAAATAATATGTACCTATCTGGCTTTAGTGTACCAGGTTTTATTTGTGATGATGATGATATTCTTTGATGATGATGATGATAATGATGATGATTTGGAAATATAAATACATAGTATAGGCAGCAGTAGAAAAAACTTCTAACACCAAATGACTAAATAAAAAGAGACATTTGATCAAAAGGCAGTAACCAAGATTGTATTAAGTGAGGCTGACTTTACACTTTGCCAAGCCAGAAAGATGGGGGAAGCCAAAGGCTTTTAGGGTACTTAAAATAAATACTGAGAATCAAAAGAAAGTTTAAAGTAGACTGATCCTTAAATATGGTGGCATGCAGTACTAGATGTCCCAGATTTAGGTCTTGGATTTAAAAGAAATAGTCAATCTAACAAAACAATGACAAATAGCTTCGGATCATAATGTATGTTAAAGGAAGAGGCTGAAATACCTCTTGTTTAATGAGGACTCTGCCAGCTACCAGCCTTTATTTTCAGATACACACCAACAGAGAGGGATGGCCAGGAGAGAGATCATAGCAGGAGACTCTGGTATTATGGGTTAGAGCTTGTGTCAGTATTCTAATTGTGCTTCCTCATATGTAATAGAAGAGAGAAGTCAGGTTATAGTTGGATTCTGATTGTGATGAAGGCCATGAAAAGAAGACTGAAGGAAGAAGGCTTTTGCCCAGTCCAGTGACACAGGGTTTTATGCTTGCCACACTTTGTTGAGCAGCCACGAGGCAATTCACAGTCTGGTACTACTGAAAAATAATGAACCATGTATACTGTGATAGCAAATAAATGGAAGTTGGAATTGAGAGACTACTTATGATCAGACAATTGAAAAAATGCACAAAGTTTAGTTCTAGGTACAATATGATCCAATAGTGGTGAAAAACTTAACTTTCAAACAAATTTTGATGATGCTAAAAGGGGACTTTTATGGTAATACCATAATATTTCCTGATAACCATCAGAATCAAAGGAAAAGCCAGTTTTAAACAGTACAGAGATGGAAGTAACTGAGGAACAAATCCATACTGACTGGCATTCTTCTGACCCTATTTACTATGCAATCGCACTTTCAGCCTTTATCCTATTAAGGCAGAGATTCAATGTAGAGAATTTTGTTTAGAGACAAAATAAACCTTCAAAGAAACTGCAGAAGTAAAATTAACTTCAAAGACACCCTTCTGAGATGGCTTGATATAACAAATGTTTATTTAAGCATTTAATGACCATCTAACTAATGTTTAAAGCTTACAAAAATCAGGGAAACAGATTTCAGAGTTGTCAGTTTATGCCAGTGCTAGTTCCTTTTAGCACTCTTTCCTTGTCATGATGTGGGAGATGATAACCTGTGTTACCCACCCACCATCCCACCCATATACTGGGGAGCAGAGGCTGCAGGGAAACTGACTTGTTTGTCTCTTTGAGCACCAAGTTGTGTTGCACTAGTATAACCTGTGTGAAAATATCAAGACATGAGGTCTCATTAGCAAGTGAAAAGGCCCAGTAATAGGAGAAATTTTCACAGTATCATGTAATTTGTGTGTTTTAAAACCATATGCAGGGGTCCCTGGGTGGTTCAGTGGGTTGGGCCTCTGCCTTGGGCTCGGGTCATGATCCTGGGGTCCTGGGATCGAGCCCCGCGTTGGGCTCTCTGCTCGGCGGGGAGCCTGCTTCCCCATCTCTCTCTGCCTGCCTCTCTGCTTACTTGTGATCTCTCTCTGTCAGTAAATAAATAAAATCTTTAAAAAACAAAAAAATAAATAAAACCATATGCAAAGATTCTGAAACTTCACTATTACCAATTCTCATTTTGGAAGAACAGTGGGACATTTATTTTAAAGCACAGAGACTTGGATGCCTGGGTGCCTCAGTCAGTTAAGCGTATGCCTTCAGCTCAGGTCATGATCCTGGGGTCCTGGGATGGAGCCCCCGTCGGGTTCCCTGCTCAGCAGGAAGCTTGTTTCTCCCTCTGCCTGTCACTCCCACTGCTTGTCCTCTCTCTTCTGACAAACTAAAGCACAGAGACTTTATACTGAAAAAAAGACAATGTTAAAATTATTGATAGATCAAAGGTTAAAAGTTTTAAACATATGGATTCAACCTTAAAATTTCAGTGGAATTTAATGGCAGATTATAGTTTAAATAAAATTGTTTGCTTTCTGAAAAGCAAAACTTACTGTCATAAAAAAGGGGGGAAAAAAAAGGCACAACATTCCTCCCTCCCCCGCCCCTGTAAATAACTGCTGAGGGGAAGCTCTTGGTCAACTGTGAGATATTCTCCCACATCCATTGTCCCTTTCACCTATAATCAAGGTTTTGACTCTGGTCACTCAAGGGAGACTTTATTCCCCAGTCTTACAGTTGGATGCAACCATGAGACCAAATTCTGGTTAATGCAATGTGAGGGAAGGTGATGTGTGCCACTTCCACATTTGCACTTTAAATGATTGAACATGTACTGCCTTGGCACCTTTCCAGAAGCTTGCTGCTGCAAAAAGGTGAGAAGGGGAAAAAAAAAAAAAAAAAAAAAAAAGCCTGGGTCAGAGAGATGGATGCCACTTGTAGAGGATGCAAAACCACCCACATAAAGACTGTTTACTTCTAAGCTGTAAGCTGACAGAGAAATGGTACATTGTACTTCTGCCACTGTCTTTTCCCCCCTGGTTTATTTGTGACAGACCCTTAGCCTGAACCCTAACTAATTCACCTGCCAAGCACTCAGAGAGGTGTGTTTAATTAGAGAAGACTCCTTGAGTGGATTTTGAGGAAGATGGTGGGCATAAAATGTCTAGAAGTTGGAGATATCTGTATCTATCTATATCTATCTATATAGTGGTACCATGATCAGGATAATCTATAATAGATGGGATAATTAAGTTGACTAAAGAAATAGGGGCTCACCAAGAAGTGAAAAATAGCAACCAAGATTTTCTCTAGTAGGTGAATGGATAAATAAGCAAATAAACTAGGGTCTATGCAGTCAATGGAATATTATTCAGCATTAGAAAAGAAATGACTGTCAAGCCATGAAAATACATAGAAGAACCTTAAATGAATATTATTAAGTGAAAGAAGGCAATAACAATAGGCTGCTACTGTGAGTCTAGCTATATGACATCCTGGAAAAGGCAAAACTGTGGAGATGGTAGAAAGATCAGTTGTTGCTAGATTAGAAAGGGCAGGCAGAGCACAGAGGATTTTTAAAGCACTGAAAATGGTCTCTATGATACTACAGTGATGGATACAAGTCATTAGACTTGTGTCTAAAAGCACAGAAAGTAGCCACTAAGAATGAACCCTAAGATAAACTACGGACTTTGGGTGATAATGATGTGTCCGTGTAGATTCATCAACTGTAACAAATGCATCTCTCTGGTGAGGGATGCTGATAATGGGGGAGGCTGTGCCCGTGCAGGGGAGTGGCTATATGGGAAATCTCTGTACCTTCCTCTCAATTTTGGTGTGACCAAAACTCCTCTAAAAAAAATAAGTTCTCAAAAAGCTCAAAATATTCATTAAATTGCATGATTTCTATATGTAAGTTATGTTTCAATAAGGCTGTTTAAAACAAACAGAAACAAATGGAAGAAAAAGAAAATGGTGAGGAGCAAGGCTCACATGACTGTAGAGTCCCAGTCACTCAGCACGGCTGACAGCTAACAAGGTCATGTGGTGTATTTCCCTTCTCTGTACATGTATTTCCTACAAAATTAGGAATAAGTAGCCAGGCAACAGCTTCTTGTATAGGAAAGACACTACCTCACAAAGATGCTTCTCTCTTTTTTTAAGAGCAATGATTAGAAAATTCTTCTTTAGAGAGATCTGAAAGCTACTTCTCCTTAGTCTCTCAGGAGACTAAGTTCAAGTTTTACCTTCAAAAGTGCCCCCCCCAAAAATATATATATATAGCTTCAATCTTCTTATTATATAACATCCCATTAGCCTCTTTATTTTCAAATAAACTTCCTCAGGGGTTTTTTAACTTGCCCCTTCCCTCCAGGACTTCCAAGCCCACTGCTGTCTAGATCACTCTGTAATGCTCTTCTTTAGTTGGTTGATATTCTTCAAATGTACCCAGAATTGAATGTGCTACTGTAGGTATGTCCTGATGAGGACAGAGAAGAAAAGTGATACCCACTGTTCTTGTTCTGGGCACAGTACGTCTTAGAGAATAAGGTCAAATTATTTTTTTTTTAAAGATTTTTTTGTTTCTTTTATCTGGCAGCCCTTCTCTATTATCTAAAACCAATTACCCTTAGATCTTGTCTGAGATGGTAGGAGCATGGAAGATTCTAGAGGCAGAGGAAAAAAAAGGAAAAAAAAAAGATTTTAGTAATAATCTAATGCATGAGTGACAAGGAAGAGGGAGATACAAGAAACCGTTGAGAAAAAAAAATAGTAGGTATAGTAGTGAATTGGATGTGAATTGTAAAAAATAAATAAATTTGAAAATAATAGAAAACTTCACTGAAATAACTATGAGTTTAAAATGGGAAATTTGGGAAGGAGTGCTGGGGAGGAGGTATTAGGAAAAGATAGAGATTTTTTCAGTGCTGTTGAAATGTTCACAGCTAGTTTCTGCTTTACTTGATGGGGAAAGGAGAGAAATAAACTACTTTGGAAGGAGATCATGTTCAGATGCAAAGTGGGACAGAGAGAGGAACGTTTGTTTCTCGGTACTGTTCAGAACCGTGATGGGAGAGGAACAGATGGTATGGTGGTTCAGATAAGCACTTAAAGTGAGGCTGTTCTTATCCGAAGCTTATTCCAAACACCCAAGTTTCTTGAATCTGTGATATGACATTGGAAATATCACAATCAGGAAGCTTTCAAATGAGATTTCTGGCACTTCCTGAGGCAGTTGTATTCTCCAAAGACTGTTTTAATTAAGACTCAGGAGATTAATTCTCACTGCTGGTGGCTGTTATGGTATGAACCCACACCTTCACCAACCAGATAAATTCATGCAGGTAATTGGGCCAAAATATTTTAATATTGAGTCTCAAGGATTTATGGCTGTTTTCATCACCAAGCCTGTACAGTTCAAGGAACTGTGCTTGAAAAAGCAAGAGCAACCCTCCACCAAGTGAAGAAACTAACAAAAGCATTTATGTTATAGAAGACTGACTGGCAACATATAATAAAATATATCTGGCTTCAAATTCCAAATATTCGAACAATGGATGACTTTGGGCGAGTTATTTAATCTTCCGAGCTCTCATTTTAGAATTTGTTCGTAAATGCATGCATTCTTGCACTCATTACTTCCAAATTAATTAAGTGCCTACTACCTTCGGCACAGCTATTGAGACACATCTCTGCTCCAGACAATTTAGTCTAGTGGGAAGAAGCATATTAAATTACAGTGTTCTCCTTACTTGTCTTAAAGGGCTTCCAGGTGCCAAGGACTGTGCTAAACATTTTATACAGTATTTGCTTATTTATTTTGCACAAAAGCGCTATGAAGATATTAGTATCTTCATTTACAAATGAGAAAACTGAGGATTAGGAAGTGTAAGTAGTATGTCCAGATTAATATTTGAAATCCGGTATTTCTAAGCCTGGTTCTTCTGTTCCCAGCCTCAGTACCGCACTACTTATATCCACCTAAGTGCCAGGTGGGGAATAAGAGGGGACTGGAGGAACCCCTCAGGAGCTCCCACACTAGGTCATGACCCAGGGTATAATAATAATATTTAGTCCACAGAGTTTAGGAGAGGCTTTCATTTCCATAGTGGTTCAGGTGAAAGAAGAGCACACTTTAAATTTTTTTTTTTTTAATTTTATTTCTTTATTTGTCAGAGAGAGAGCAAGTGAGCACGCACAACAGCACAGCACAAGCCGGGCGAGCTGCAGAGGGAGAGGGAGAAGCAGGCTCCCCATGGATCAGGGAGGATCCTGGGATCAAGACCTGCGCCGAAGGCAGATGCTTAACGGACTGAGCCATCCAGGTGTCCCAGGAGAGCACATTTTAAAACTGGGTGCATAGCATATCTAGTCTTGAACTCTTTGAGCACGGGAAGATGCTTCTGAGCAATCCAACAACGCGACAAAGAACAGGAAAGAGGGATTGTGTGGTCCTGGTACTCAGGAGTGGGAGGCAATGGTTGGAGATTGGGAAGGAAACTAGGAACATAAGTGGAAATCCTTCCTTTTCTGTAGTCACCTTCCAAGAGAAGTAGGGCTCATTAGATGTCAGAAAGAGCAGACTAACACACTGGATTTAGGAGAAAGAAGATCTAGATTAATGATGTAATCGATCCAGAAGATACAGATTAATGATGTAATTGATCCCAGAAGAAAACAGCAGGGATCAAATGTCAACATAGTACCTATGGAGTGTAGTAGATCATAACAGGCTGTATCTGATGAATTCTTTTTTTTTTTTTTTTAAGATTCTATTTATTTATTTATTTGACAGACAGAGATCACAAGTAGGCAGAGAGGCAGGCAGAGAGAGAGGAGGAAGCAGGTTCCCTGCTGAGCGGAGAGCCTGATGCAGGGCCGGATCCCAGGACCCTGAGATCATGACCTGAGCCAAAGGTAGAAGCTTTAACCCAATGAGCCACCCAGGCGCTCCTGTATCTGATGAATTCTGCTTTAGAAGGTACAGAAACAGTTTCTCCTGGTTATTAGTCACTATTTTGTTGTTTAACTTGCTGCAACATACCTCCTTTATCCCACCACCATGCCCCTATCCGCCAAGAGTTTGCCAACCAATGTTAACAGCACCGAGGTCTTCTCTGTGACCAGCAGTACTTGCGTGGAGTTCATGGATAGCTTCCCAAATGGCTGTAGATACCCCCTGCCCTACTTCTGCTTTCATTTTCAACACTGAGTCATCAGTCCTCTGCTTTTTAACTTTATTCTGCGTTGGCTCACCATTTTTTATTGGTAATGATTTATGCTTCTGCCCTTGAGCCCTAGTACCAAAAGGACTACCTACATTTTAAAAAAGTGTCTTGTCCTTTGCTCTTCCATTTGCATATATGCATGTGTATGTGTACATGCTTGTGCATGGGTATATGTATAATATATATATGCACTATGTGTATGGCGCATATACACACACATACACACAGAAGATCGTTCTAAAAGGAATGAAGAACCAGAGAAAGAGGGTCAATGACAAGAGATGGAGCTGATATTGGAACAGAAGCTAAATGTGGGAAAATTATAATAAAGCATAATTTATCAGTGATTGGAAAAGAGAGTATGGGGACTTTGGGACATTTTGTGCTGCCAAGCGTTAGAGAAGGTGGACAGTTCAAAACACCATTTCCTTATCTATATCAGGTTTCAGGATTTGTTGTGTCATGGAGCAACTGTTATGGATTCTCAGGCATCCCATCTTCAGGAGTTTCAGGATTTGTATTTATCAAACTGGAACTGAAGAATGAGATAAGGGATCTGGGGGCCACTTATCTACTGCCGTAATCAAGCACAATGGATGGGAAAACAGTTCTGACACGGGCAAAATAAGCAGCCATTCTGTATTCAAAAGTGTATTAAATGGGATTCAGGAAGCCTGGTCCCAGTCCTGACCCTGAGATGAAGAAAAAGTGAAATGAGCAAGAAAAAAAAAAAAAGAACATTTATTTAAAATACTGAAAACTGCTCCTTTACACAAACTGCTTCATTTTCCTTAAAACTGGCCTATATAAAAATGTAATTACCCTATTTTATAAACAAGAAAACTGAGGCTCAGCAAGTTAATTTGGCTAGGTTCACAAATCTGATAAACTCAGCGGCGGGTTTGGGACCTGGAACCTCAGGATTCTGACAGAGTAGGCAGTTCCTTGGACAAGAGCTGGAGGCCAAGGGGGTGATGAACAGCTCACACACTAGAAGCCTGAGGGCACAACATCCTGACTTTGTGGCTCCTAATGGCCTGGCTTTAAAGCTTCCAACACCCATGGGAGGACAGACCAGGAGCCACAGGTGCAGAACAAGCAGTCTCTGTAATCTCTGCCCCAGGGTAACCTAGAGCTTCATTATCATATATTTACATCAGGATTTTGACATCTCCCGCAGAGATGGTGGGACAGTTACCACCAGAACCTTTCAGGGCCAAAAACTCACCCTCCCGACCCATAGGAAGAGTCTCTTAGAAGATTGGAAACAACCTCAGCTGGCAGGAAACCACTCTCACAGTGACTCATAACCTCTTTAAACCTAAAAAGCAAGATACCCCTAAGCGTGGAGCAGTTGCCTTGGCTGGGTCTGCCCACTCTCTTACCTCGAGACCTTGAGAGTGCACTGTCCTCCATAAACCACCCTGTGCTTGCTACTTTCCTTCCCGCTGTCTTTACTGGAGCCCGGATTCTCAGATCAGTCTCTCATGGGGAATCCGAGAACCTAGAACTCTCATTCACACAAAGCAGACTCTGCCGCAGGTAACAATTCCAAATTAACAGCCCTCTCCCACCTCATCTCCAACCAGCTGGGGAGGTCACTCAGCCATTCCACCTGCTTGAGCCTCCACCGGTTTGCAGGTAAAATGAGACAGCTCATCCAGACCCGTGCTTTCCAAAAGTGTGTGTGTGTACCTGTGTGTAGAGGCAGAGCCGTCATCGTCACAAAATAGCACAAATCTGGGCGCCTAGGTGGCTCAGGGGTTAAAGTCTCTGCCTTCGGCTCAGGTCATGATCCCAACATCCTAGGATGGAGACCTAGGAGACCTCTCTGCTCAGCAGGGAGCCTGCTTCCCTTCCTCTCTCTCTGCCTGCCTCTCTGCCTACTTGTGATCTCTGTCAAATAAATAAATAAAATTAAAAAAAAAATAGCACAAATCTTTGCTTTGTGTAACAGACACCAACAGAGTTGTGTTGATTAAGACACCAGTAGAGGCCCTGGTGCCTCAACCCTCCAGCCCCACGTGATTCTGAAGTACTAAGGGTCACTTGTAACTTTGCAGAAAACAGTTTAAAACCTCTGTATAACACTGTGTAAACAAGTATGTATTTGTGTAGGTGTGTGGACAGGGGAGCGGGAGACACATGGAACGATGCTTTTTTTTTTTATTGCTCTTCCTCAAATGACATTTTGTTCGCAGTTTCACAGTGTGGGAATTCATTCAAAAGATGATTAGTGGGCTAAAGCCTCTGCCTTCGGCTCAGGTCATGATCCCAGGGTCTTGGGATCAAGTCCCGCATTGGGCTCTCTGCTCAGCAGGGAGCCTGCTTCCCTTCCTCTCTCTCTGCCTGCCTCTCTGCCAACTTGTGATCTCTCTCTGTCAAATAAATAAATAAAATCTTTAAAAAAAAATAGATGACTAGAAAGCATCTATTATGAGGGGTATCTGAGGAGTCAGTCTCACCTCACTGGGCTCACTTCCATCACTTGGAATTGGAGACTGCTTCCCTTTCTAGAAGAATGATCCATAAGGACCGGGTTGTACAAGCTCACTGATCTGGCTTCTAGCCCCAGCTCTAAGACTAATACAAGGATTTTAGAATCCTTGTCACTCTCTTGTCATTTACGAAATAAAGGTGATCCATAAGACCCTTTCCAGCTCTGACGTTCTATGATGTTATGCCTATTTTACAAGTTCAAAAAAAAAAAAAAACCCAATTAGACACTTTTCTATTTCCATAGTGCTGCATCCTATGGACTGACAGTTGCCTGCCATGGATGAAATTACTCTTTAATAACTGCTTGCTTGGTGTTTGTCTTAAATTTTTAAAGTATCTCCTTTGAAGAATAAACACATTTCTATAACTAGCTATTTATTTATTTTAATTTTTTAAAGATTTTATTTATTTATTTGTCAGAGATAAAGAAGGAGAGACCACAAGCAGGGGATGCGATAGACACAGGGAGAAGCAGGCTCCCTGCTGAGGAAGGAGCCTAATGCAGGACTCGATCCCAAGACCCTGGGACCATGACTGGAGAGAAAAGCAGACACTTTACCGACTGAGCCACCCAGGCATCCCTGTATCTAGTTCTTTCAATGAGTTAGGAAAAGGCTTACGCTTGTAATTTTCCATTCTAATTTTATTGGTTGCACTTCAGGTCTGGGTGTGAAGCCTCTGCAGTAAGAGGTATATTTGAATTTCGTGCTATGAATACTGTGTACTGGGGCATGAGTCAAGGAGAAGAAAGGCCAATATACATCATTTTATGGAAGTGAGGGGTAGACTCTGGAGGAACTTAACATCTTCATTACCTCTGTTGCTCTTTTTTCTCACCTTTCATCTTCTCACCCATATTTGAATAGACTTTTGTAGATAATAATCCTCTTTTCAAAATACATAAATTACATGAAGGGTAGAATAGTTTTCTTTAGTGTAATAGACCTAATGCAATGCCCACAAACTAAAGGAACTATTAAGCTAGATTTGTTTTTATTTTTATTTATTTATTTTTTATTTAGAGAGAATTGGAGGGAGAGTGCATGGGCATGGGGTACTGGTAAGAGACAGAGGGACTGAGGGAGAGAGAGAGACTCTTAAGCAGGCTCTACACACAGCACAGGCACCAATATCAGGATCCTGAGATCATGACCTGAGCCAAAGTCAAGAGTCGGATGCTTAAATGACGAGCCAACCAGGTGCCCATAGATTTGTCTTTATTTTATTTTTTTAAGATTTTTCTTATTTATTTGACAGAGAGAGATCACAAGTAGACAGAGAGGCAGGCAGAGAGAGAAAGAGAGAGGAGGAAGCAGGCTCCCTGCTGCACAGAGAGCCCAATGTGGGACTCAATCCCAGGACCTTGAGATCATGACCCAAGCCAAAGGCAGAGGCTTAACCTGCTGAGTCACCCAAATGCCCTAGATTTTTCTTTAAATGGGTAATAGGCAACAACTACTGGACAGATTTATAATAAAAGGTATACATACAATTTGGTGACACTGTATAATATACAACCCTTTGGACAAGTGAAAGAAATTTCAAAATCAGAATGACACCCCTAGTAATATTAGCCAAGAAAGGACAAAATAATTTTGTCCTATTTTGTCCTATTAATCTCTTCACCAAATATTTATCAAGCACTTCCATTATATCAGGAACTGTTTAAATCAGTCAAAAGTTGATGAAATTTATCTATAATAATAAAAAATTAGAACCAATCTAAATGTGAAAAAATAAAAGATTGAGCTATTGTGGCACATCAATTTATTCAAATAGTATGAAGGCACTTTACATTAAAACATATGAAAACTACTGAAAATGTTTAGGCAATCATGATAAATAAAAAAGCAAACCATAGGGGTGCCTGGCAGGCTCAATCAGTAGAGCATCTGACTCTTGATCTCAGGGTTGTGAGTCTCAGCTCCACCATGGATGTACAGATTACTAAAAAAAAGAGCAAACTTGCCCACTAGCATCTCAACCATGTAATATATATGCTCACACGACATTGATTTGAAGAAATATTTTAAAAGTAACATAATTTTTATTATAATAGTGATGTCCTTGAATCATCCTTTTGAAGATGGTGTTTAATATCAATAGTATAGTACTTTTGTTCAACAATAAAAAGGGGCCTCATTCCCTAATTACACTTGGTGTGAGTGTGATGGCATTTAACTACATAAGAGGCTCCTTAAGGTTCACGGTGATTCCAGTCCCACAATGTGGCTGCCTGAGGTCTGACACTATATGCGTACCAACTGCACAGAAGATTGTATAACCCTTTGGAAATTGCTGATACTTTCAGCTCTAATTCTTTCTCCAGGGGGATATTTAAAAGTAGCTCCTTTGCTGATTTCATAAATTTTGATTTTCAAACTTTTCCCCTCAGTCTCTTTCTAATGAACTTTCTCAAAAAAAAAAAAAATCCTTCCTCAAGTTTCTTGCTGTAGTACTACCCGTGGGTATGATTCCCCATGTGAGGATGTCAAATTTAATTAGATTGTTCTCTCTGTTACTTAATGATTCACCTAGGCTTACAAGTCCAAGATCATAACCTCCCTACTAGGCTGCCGAGTTCGCTATTTCAAGGAACAACTATTGGCATGATCCCATCATAATTATGTTAAACCAGAAAATAATAAAAATAGTAATGCTCACTTAATTAGACCCTTCACCCAAGGATATCCAAGCATTCTACAAGATTTCTTTATCAGTCATTTGCATAACACATCCTAGAAACAGGTGAGCAATATTAAAAATCATACTTCTAAGAGCTTCTTTAAAAAAAAAATAGTATAGGCTCATCCTCAGTTCCTTCCATTTCTTCTTATAACTTTTCAACTTCTTTGATGATTCCAATGGAATCTGACAAAAGGATGCAGAATCCAGAACTAGGTAACGCAATAAACATTTGATTTGGTGGGGGGGGGCGTCAAACAGATAAAAAGGATCCAGAAATATTCCTTTTCTTCTGAAAATCTTCAGAGCCTATACACTTTCCTGTTCACGATCCTGTTCACAATCATCCTGACCTATAAAGTACCTACAAACATCTCATCAATGAAGCAACATGTGATGGAAATTCTGAGACCTTAAGCTAAAGCCCTCTTAACCTTCTAGAAGTCAAAAGGCACAAAGGAAAAGGCAACCTTACATCCCTATGTGAGACCCACCCTCCTTGCAGCCTGTTTGGCTTGAATGGACCCTTGTGAGGTCATGTTGCTCAGTGATAGTGCTGCCAGCCCTAGAATAACTGATTCTTAGTGACTTCGCTGTCTTTCTATCTTGTTTACAACAGTACACCCAACACCTGTGATAGTATGTCTTGCCTATAGTAAGACCTTAGTTTGAACCTGTATTTATTGAATGAATGAATCTCAGTGCTTTTGATTCATGGATCACAAACTCATGTTTCTCAGCTTGTAATTTAAATACTTTGCCCAATGAATAGCCTTTGATAGTAATTTGAACAAGTTGGCTATAAAGAGTATTTTAAAGAAAATATTTGGGGTAAACTCAAATATATGCATGTAGTGAGTATTCGAATGGCCCCCCAAAAGATAAGCCCAAGTCCTCATTCCCAGTACTTGTGGACATGACCTTATAAGAAAATAGGTTCTTTGTGGATATAATTAAAAATCTCAAGATGAGATTATCCTTTAAGTGGCCAGTGACTTATGTTCTTAAAAGAGAAGACACAGAGAAGAAAATAAACCACACAGTTAAGATGGCTATCTGCAGACAGGGACAGAGATTGGAGCTACGTCTCCACAGCCAGGAGACTCCTCAAGCTAACAGAAGCTAGAAGACGCAAAGGAAGATTCTCCTTTACAGCCTTCAGTGGAAGCATCCCTAACACACCTTGATTTTGGACTTCTGGTCTCCAGAACTTGGAGAGAATAAATTTCTATTGTCTTAAGCCACCTAGTTTATGGTAACTTGTTGTGGTAGCTCTAGAAAACCAACATAGGCCTTATAACAGAGGGTATTAAGAAAGATAGGAATTGTTGCTATTTGTGTTAGGTGTCATAATGGTACTGAGGCTATGTAGAAACAAATTTTGAAGGTAAAAAGGTTTTAGAGATGGAATATATGTCATCTTTAATTAACTTTAAAATACATCATCCAAATATAGATGATATGACAAAATGATAATAATTTTAGAATCTAGGAGTTGAATATGAGTATTTACCATATTATTCTATTTTTCCTGTGTATATGAAGATAATAAATAAAATGCTGAAAGTAAACACTTCCTCAAGCTGTCTTACATCGTGATGTTTAGTTCTTTAAAAGAACAATCAGTTCTCCAAAACAGACACTCAATTTTACAAATCATCTTCCAATGTCTAAAAGAAAGCTCTAATCTCCATAATTTTTTCCTTCTATGATGTGTGTGACTGGCTTATTTAATCTTTTCACAAGTCTGCCCTATGCATCTAACTGTCCAGCTTTCAAAATCAAATTGAACGCTCTTCATGGTACCTCCTCATAGTTTTCTTTTTCTCAGGTTAAAATCATTGATTTAGCCAGTGAACAATCTTCTATCTCTAATTCTTCCCCCAAACTTCACAAACTGCTGTGCAGAACAGCCACTACAAATCTCCACACCCCTAACCCTTCCCCTAAACATTAGATGCTAAGCTGGTGATTGTTTTCATGCTTCATGGTCAAGTCCCCTCCTCCGGTAATAGCCCGTCTTCTCAGTTTCTGAACAGAGCTGATTGTCTAACTCAGAGGGATGAGATCAAAGTTTGACAAATTGCCATTTACTTCACTTCTACTAGAAGGTGATCTGAGAAAATGAAATTTTCTTTCTGGTGTTCCCTAGTTCTCTCTCATCCCATTGCTGATCTTTGCTAGAGGGACAGAGCAGTCCATTTGCTTTATTTTATCACCAGAAACAGTTCTCATAATTGTCTTTCAGTGACACCATCCTCTAGCCAACAGAATACATTTTTTGATCACTTAAGGCCCCAGTACCACCATGGGTATTCCCTTGTCTAGAGAGAGTGACATCTATTATCAACTGTTCTTCATCCTTTTATGGCCCATATCCTTGCAAAATTATATATTAGATGGCTGAATCCCATTAAGGGTCATTCTCTCTATTTTTTGTGTGTACTATAGACATATCACAGATGGGACTCATGAACTGCATGGCTGGTATTATTGTAACAGAAAGACTACTTCTTCGTACCTGTCCTGCAGTAGATGCTGAGGAATGAAACTCCACAAATTCCTCCCCACCACCAATCCCGTAATTCTACATGACCACAACTTTGTCTTTTGCAGCCATTCCTTCCTTTTCCTTCCATTCTGTAACAAATTTAAGTCATGGATTTTTTTTTTTTTCCAGAAGCATGCAACCAATGTTTTATTCTGATAACTTCAATCACAATTATAAAGGAATTAAAAAGGCCCTCCTTGAAAAGGAAACTTAGGTCTGCCATTTTGTTTCAAGTTCATCTAAAATCAATCTCTCTTCCTAGTGAGGTATCTAAATCATCACCAGGTCATGTGTTTAGGATTCACGAAGTTACTTTGCATTATGAATGTCTTCAGTATAACCTACACATTGCCTTGTCATTGTCAATTACACTTACGTAGCGTCTCCTGCACGGCTCCTCACACGGGGAGAGTCCTCATCTTTCTGGTCTCAATTAACCACTCCTCGGAGTGGTCTTACCTGACCACACAATCTAAGGCACATCCCTCAGGCATATTTTTTATCATAATGCTAACCAGATTATGTACTCATACATAATTTGTGGGTTGAAATTTACTTTCCTTACTTGGCTCAAAGCTCCATGTCTATTTTCTTCATTACCATAAACCTAGCACAGCACTACATACACCACATACATATGGTCAATAAGTATGTGTTAAATGAATGAGCATAGCATTCATTCAGAGCCCAGCTTTACCCTGCTTGACTGATGTCTGATATATATCTATTTTAGGCCCAAGCTCTTTTCCTTTCTTAACAGGATTTTGGCCTTCTTCCCCTTCTCTATTTTTCTTTCTTTTCTCTTATCTCTCCTCTTATTTCTCTTTTTTTTATCATCTTGTCCTTCCCTTCTTTCTTTCTTCTTTTTTCTCTGCCACCCTATATATCAATTTTATGGGTGACAGCTCACATATGGAAGAGACAGCCCCATGCAGCATCTATTAAGTATTGAACAATGGAACTGAGAGTTGATTCACATTTAAAAGGGTCATAATTTTCAACCACAAAATTCTGCCTATCATACCAATAGCTGTGATTTTGAAAGTCTTACCAAAATTCAGTCATGCTGGTATTGTTCCAAAGGAGACTGTAGAAAAAGCATTCTGTATTCTATTAATTCATATTAATTATATACAAAGGTGTAGCTCTGTTTGTACATAGTAAGTACAAGTTAATTTTTGTTTGCTTGTTTATTTTTGGAACAAGTAGTGTAAACCGGTCCTAAAATACAAAATATGGGATGCACAAGTTCAGTAGAGCCTGCCTTCAAAAGGGAGAGAGCATAATTTTTGTTAGTTTCTCTAAATTTAGTTGTGGTTGTTATTTAAATCCTCTTTACTGCATGTGGGCCATAGTTTTTCCTACTTAACAAAACTCTTCTTGAAGAGGTTGCAAAAATACGAGAGAAGATATCCCTTCAGAAAAGCACTTGTGATGGTATCTGATGATGAATCATGTGGCCAAGGCTAATAATGCATTAATCATTAGTATCATTAGAATAGTTACAACTCAGGCACCAGAATCAGATGGATCTGGGTTGAGTGAAGTTTTCTCCCTACCAATCATGTCACTTGGGGCAAAGCCCTGACCTCTCCCAGCCTCACTTTCCTTACATTTAAATGAGGGTAATGATGCTATCTTACCTGATAGGGTGATTGAATGGACCCCAAGATTGCTTAGTCCAATAGAGGATAAGTATAAAGAGGGAGTATTCAATTAAATCATAGCTACTACTGTCACTGTGATTCGCATATGTATCTCTTTGTTGCTGTGAGAGCAGTGGTGATCACTTTGTTCTTGTAAAGTGTGAAAACAATGTGGCAAAATAAGGGAGGTCAATTCTAAGTGCTCTCATACAGAAAACGTATCAAGTAAAGCAAATATGGGTACCATAAGAAAACTAGTCTGGACTCTCAAAAGGAGATTAACATTAATTCCCTCTTTACTCATGAAGGAAGCTGGGGGCATTTAGGTGAGCAGCTATTCAGTAACCCATCCAGGATCTCCTACAGGCTCTTTCAAATGAAAAACTGAAGAACCCCTTTGGAAGTATCAGCTCCATCATGATGCCGCAGGGATCAGGGAAACCATCTGGATTAAGAAAGTAATAAAAATGTTTGACAAACTCAAATCCAGAATGGACATCATGTTTCATAAAAATTTGGAAAAAATTAAGAATTAATTTTCTCTAGATTTTGTATCATGCTTTGTAAGCTTTCTCATGAAAATTTCACATACAACGGATATTAAACCTTCTTTTGAAAGTATTTTCTTGGGGGGAATTACAGTCTTTTTCTGCAAGATTAAGATATTCAGAGAAAAATCAGCAGAAACATTTGCCTTTCTCTCACATCTTCAAGGAAAAACACAGACTCATTTACTTATTTAAGGAAAACAAAAGGAAATCTAAAAGTTACATTCTTAGAGTAGTTACAAATAAAATCTAAATTTGGATCAATGTTAATACCACAGAGGTGGGGCGCCTGGGTGGCTCAGTGGTTTAAGCCTCTGCCTTCAGCTCAGGTCATGATCTCGGGGTCCTGGGATTGAGCCCCACATCGGGCTCTCTGTTCAGCAGGGGAGCCTGCTTCCCCCTCTCTCTCTGCCTGCCTCTCTGCCTACTTGTGATCTCTCTCTGTCTATCAAATAAATAAATAAAAATCTAAAAAAAAAAAATACCACAGAAGTAAAATTAGTTGGAAAATACTGCTTATTTTAGATTTTGTTAGGCTAGAGATAAATTTTAATATGGATATCACTAAGTTACATTCCTGATCAACAATAAGTACCAGCAACTGCCAATATACAAGGCATGTATTCCAAAATTTCATTTATAATTCAGTCGTATAGAACTGTCAACACACTTTTCCCATAGAAATACTTCCATAATTTGTGGTTAAGCTCATAAGTAAGGATACAGACATTACTTTTATATAAAATTGGTATATTTTGTATCTACAGAAAGAAACTAATGAATTTTTTCAATAATAAAATAAAAAGAAAAGTCTAAATTGGAATAAAAGTATTTTATATTTATTTAAAATTGTATGTATTAGAGAAACTATGGTAAAACTTAAAAGGGAAGAGAGCTGAGCTATCTTTGGTAGAGTTTCCAAAGAAGGCATAAATGAGGGCATCTTCAAGGACTTCAGAGGTTATTAGGTAAGATTCTCTCTTTCCCTAAATAATTTCGGATCTTCCAGATGGTACAGGTAGGTTTTCAGAACCATATTTAAGTGTTATCAGGTATTGACTAAAAAATGTAAGAGAGAGAAAAAGAGAGGGTGCTCGATTTATAAGGAAATGGGGGCGTGGTGCGGGAGGAGATTTTCAAATATGCATGTAGAAATGTCTGGAATCAAAGGAGATTGCCTGGGAGGAAATTTTTGAGCTGCATGCAGAGAATGAGAGAGATGCAGAATAATGTATAATCTTTTGGCAGCAAATTAGGGAAGTTTGGGGGCAGAAATAGGGGCCTACTTATTTTATGAGCTGTCTAAAAAGTGGCAGGGATGTTTCCGCAGGACGCGTTGGTTGATAGATGGAGAATACACACACATTGCGAGAAGAAAAACACTTATAAGGCTCTTTTCTTGTATCCTTATTGAGCCTTTCAAGCTTCCTGGTTGAACATTTTGCCTTATCTTTACCATTGATATGCACACCTTCTGATCTTAACCAACACCCAACTTTAACCACTCCTCTCCAGCCATGAATTCCATACTGGGTTTTAGCTTTTCAGCACATGATGAGACTGCCCCTTAATTTACAGGACAAAAGCAAAATGGGGGGAGGGGAAGGACACTTGATATTATATTATGCTACTGCAGCTCTTTTCCTTTATTTCACAATTGGTTTGATTTCTGAGTTTCCTATCAGACAGTAGGGCTAGTGGGAAGTCCACAGAGACTCCATGAATAACCTTTTCCCGGTTATGCAATAGTGCGGTCCCTAGTCTGTAGGCTATGTCACCTTCAATTAAACAGTGGCTCAATCAGTGTGAAGACAGCCTTCGTATTGTTGCCATAGAAAGGTTTCTCCTTTGTGACTAAGCCTTTTCCAGCTGTTGAGATGTTCACCAATTGCTGCCTCAGCTCCTTGGAACCCACTCGGCTTGCGTGCGCCGATGCATTCACTGTACTAGTAATTAATGCCGTTAGCTTTGTAATTAAAAAAAAAAAACTTTCTGCCTTATACTCAGGGTGATAATGCTTCAAGTAAAAATTAATTAAAATGAGATGAATTGCCTTCAGTTAAACGAAACGGAAAGAGAAAGGGAGGGGTAAAGGGAGGAGGAACCTGACAAAGAGTTTGTAGCCTTATTAATGAAGCAAACTGAGGAGGTTGGGCTTGAAATTTTCTCCTGATTCTTTTTCATTTGCATTACATCTGGGTTAATGGAGCCCAAAACCATCAGCTGGGAGGGAATACAAGGAAGTTCTACTTTTCCTCGACTTGACTGGGTCAAGTCTGGTCACTCTGAAGACCACAAATATGAACGCCCATGTTTGTTCAAGTCCCCCTTCAATTTTCCCGGATTGGTCTGTTTGAGGTAATGGGCTGTGAAATTGGCTCTTATATTATTATTAATTAGATCTGATGCCTGATTTTTTTTTTTTTTTCTCTTAACACCTGATGCAGTGAAAAGGTCTGGTTCTTTTTACAGAACAAAGTCCTGACACACTCAGTTACCGATTATATCAGGGCTGGAGGCAGGAAGCAGACTCCTTCCCATCCTGAACCATAGGCCTGGTGAGAGACAAGTTCTGCATCTTCCGCTCTCCTGATTCAGGACATACAGAAAGAGTGAAAAACATTGCCCGTGTCTTCCCAGACCTGATACACTCACTAGAAAACCAAAAACTAAGTTGCATAAACTACTTACAAGTGCTAACGTCTCTGACACTCTGAGTGAAATGAAAGTCTATCTGAAGAGAACAAAGCTCATTGATCTGGAGAAGTCAGTAGTGACTTTGTGGAGAGAAGGAACCTAAGGGGGAAAAATGGCAGGGAAAAGAACACAGGTAAGGAAGGAAAATCTTTCACCACAGCTGAGTACATACAATTTCCCTATATCTCAGTCATCAATCAGGAGGGGGGAAAAAACATGTCAGCAGGTAAATGATGCCGGTATTTCTCAAGCACTCTGGGAGGCTTTTGTAGTCTAATAATATGTAAAAGACTCCTTTGGTTCTGTTTGGTGTTCTACAGATTGTCACACTTTGAATATTCTACCCTTTTAAGCCTTCAGTCTCTGATATGCCTTCCTTACATTTTCAGCCAGAGACAGTTTGTAGATGGAAATCATTATATGGTTCATCTTTCAAGGTTAGGGCCCTAGTCTTCATGCATGAACTAAGCACATTTAGAGAAATACACATTGAACCAACCGCTTTCTGCATGAGTTTTGAAATGAGTACAAGAATTGCTGCTGGAGAGCCTTCAGATCATCTCCCGTAAGTACTACATATAGTCCTCCAATTCCACAGTCATCCCATGTTTGGGCCCATTTCACTAGCATTGCCAGGTAACAGCTTTCCAAGAAATTGGTAGTAAGCGTGACCATATGACTTACTTCTTCAACGTCTGTTACAGATTGTAAAATTAGATTCCTTAGACTTAAGAACGAAGCTGACATTCTCTTAGTGCAGCCATCTGTATTTGTGCAAAGGGAATTTGTAAAAGTCCCTTCAACCAAAGATGTTTAGAGAAAAAATGTTCACTTGGTCCATTCAATATCTAGATGGAAAGCTTGCTGACAATCTATTGAGTCCTACAGAAGCTGCCCAGATGCTTTATAAAGGTCTTGGCTTGGTGGAGCATCTAATTTCCAAGAGAGAAAAATCAATTATAGGTCCAGCTAGCTTAGCTAGAGAAAGAGATGGTCTGAAGACCTACCCCCACCTTTTTTCCTTTTCTTTTTCTTTCTTAAGCAGCAGGGTAGATGTGCTACCTAAGGCAAGGAAGGTGCTGAGTCTCAAATGAGCATAGGTCTTAAACACCAAAAAAGTAGAGTTGTTTGGTTAAATGAAACTAGCATAGGCCTTTGATGGATGTCAGGTGGCCTCAGGGCACTGGCTCAAACCAGGGAGAGGCCTGCACCAACTAGAAGCATCCTTTTGCTACATCAGCAAAAAATTAAAAAGCAAAGGACATTTGTTTACCCCACCTGCCTTTCTGATATATGGGTTACTGTTGACTTGTGTGTGGCATCGACAGAGGTGAGATACAGTTGATTCTTTTTCTAGCCTTCTTTAAACATTCCTTAGAACCTCGTAGAAAGGAAAACCACCATTTAAAATATCTGAGAGCTTGCAAGAAAAAAGTGTGCAGCCACATTTTAATTAAAAAATTGTGGACTAGGGGCACCTGAGTGGTTCAGTGGGTTAAAGCCTCTGCCTTTGGCTCAGGTCATGATCTCAGGGTCCTGGGATCAAGCCCCACATTAGGCTCTCTGCTCAGCAGGGGGCCTGCCTCTCTGCCTACTTGTGATCTCTGCCTGTCAAATAAATAAATAAAATCTTTAAACAACAAAAAAAGAAATTGTGAACTAGATTATGTTTGTGATGACAAGAAAAGCTGGACCTTGGAGTAATGAAGCACTGTGGGGGAAAACGGGTCAGAATAGAAATTAAAATACATTCCTAGTTTAAGGTGGATTACTGATATCCTGTGACCTCTACGAATTCCATGTTGCAGCTCAAATTGTAATGGTCACGTGGTTTACCTGATTCTCCCCTCCTAGTTCCAGAAGGCAAGCAACATGCTCTGTGAGCCGCAGAGCATTCTCCTGCTGACTGTTTGTAGATTCTCCACTTGAAGTTCTGGACTTACAATCTGGTTTGAGCAAAGAACTGCTGACTGGCAGCTGGCACCTGCACAACTACTGGCTGGGATACTTTAAGGCTTAGCTCTTCGAAACAGATACAGTGAGGTCAGAGATCTGGGAGCTGGATGCACCGGACACAAACCCTCTCCACGCACATTCTCCCTGTGTTAGTTCAGTCTTCTTCTGTTGTGAATGTTGAACAGAGGCTTTTCTTAGGTGTTTACAGGTCTGATCACAGATCCCATGGATTAGAGAATATAGGCTCATTCATTTGTCACTCATGAATTTCTCTTGGGGCATAAATATTATGAGAGAAAGAATGAAAGGGCAAACACAGAGAATAATATGTGAAATGCCCAAATGTTGCCTGATAGGAGAAAAAGGAGGGACTTCTCAAAAACAAAAACCAAACATGGTAAAGGGCATTTCATTCATTCGTTCATTCATTTAAATAAGAAATCCCATTCCATCAAAGGAAAATGGTTTCTTGTTTAAAACTCAACCACAGAATTACCACCAGAGCTGACTGCATTAGTCCTCATGGAATAGGCTATTAGAAAAGAGAGAAATTTTATTCTAACAGTGTTGACTGAAAGATAACAAAAACAAGGCCTCTTCTGTAAAATGAAATTTATCTTTTCTTCCACATCCCAATTTTTAATTCTCTGCTCTTGAATTGAGGACACAAGTACTTGGATTTCTTGATATTGAAAATGGAAACAGCTATTTTTTGCAGAACTTTTTTCCTATCACTTTCAACTCTGAAGTGTAATGCACATCCCAAAATTATGTTTCATGGGACATGTGGGTTCTTTGGGGTATGTTTGGGATATTTTAGATAATAATATGCTCTTTGGAAATTCACAGTCCATGCAAACACACTAAAGGCTCTGAGTTTTCCTATAGAAAAAACGCTTTTGGTTGGTATCGACCACGCTTTTCTTTATTTTAAGATTTTATTTATTTATTTGAGAAAAAAGAGTGAGAAAGAGAGATCATGAGAGGGGGGAGGGTCGGAAGGAGAAGGAGACTGCCCACAGAGCAGCAGCCAGATGAGGGACTCGATCCCAGGACTCCAGGATCATGACCTGAGCCAAAGGCAGACGCCTAGCAGATCGAGCCATCCAGACCTCCACCAAACTTTTTGACCTTGAATATGTATGTATGTATACACACATACACATACACACACACACGCACGCGTGCACATGCATAGACACACATATATTTAACGGAACACAGTTATGTTCTGCAGAACAAATATTCTAAGAGACATGACTCAGGACATGCCATGCCATTACTGTGCAAAGAACACAGACTGACTACTCAAGGAGGTCAACGTCCAAGTGTTTGTTTTCTTGCTATAGTATGTCCTTATTAACTTTTAAAATCATACATGCACATGCATGAATGCATCGAGAGGAAAAGATAGAAGGAGAAAGGGAGGGGGAGTCAGGGAGTGATGAAGGGAGAGAGAGAAAGAGACTCAGAGACAGAGACAGAAAGAAGAGAGAGATGCAGATTGATTTTGCCCTAAGGCTTAAATAACTTAGTCTCCAAATCTTTGTTGTTTTATACATGGAAATGACATTTGAAGATCCATGCATCACTCACCTTTAAAGTGTACATTACATATTTTTTTTCATGAAGTTACTAGAATATTTATTACAAAATCATCTTTTTCTCTGAAGAGATTAGAATAAATCCAAGATGTGTCCTTTCTATGTAGAGAGTAGTAGACCTCTGTATTTCCTGTGATGTTGATATTCTGTTTTTACATTTAAATTAAATAAAGGACTGAAGAATAAATCCTGTATAATTATTTTAATCCAGTTACTGTGCTGGGATTTAGACTAAAATGTGTCTTCCTTTCCAGGTTTTAGATCTTACCTCCAAACACCACTCTTTTACACATGAGTCAACAGACGTAAAAACTCCAAGGGGGACACAATAGGTGTTAAGTAAATGTCTGTGGTGTTTATTATTATTAAAATTATTAGTGTATCTGCACACCACTTGTGTTTCTCCACTCTGTACTGATCATCAGCAAAGAACTAAGGACAAGTGGAGCCCAATTCACTAGTAACTAGAATAAAGAAGGACTTGCTTTTTAATGAAATATTACTTTTTTTTCCATTTTATTTCCCTTTAAAAATATTTTTATTTTTCTATATTTGGTTTATAGATTTTTTAAATGTTATTAATTTATTATTTTAAATCTGCTGTGCATTTTCTTTGAAACACACACACACAAATGACCCAGGTTGTCCTAGTCAGAAGATTGGGAAAAGGATTCATTCCCGGCCCATTAATGTATAATATAAAGCCTAATCTTTCTTGTTTTGTATACCTGTGTTTTGAAATTCACATCAAATCTAAAAGAAAAGAATACTATATACTAAGAGAAAAAAATGGAAAAAGAAAAAGATTCTCCATGCCCTGAATTCCCAATGCTGACCTTCATTTTGACCCTCATTTCATGCTGGGCCCACCTCGATTTCATTTATGAAATGCTAAACCACGTTATAACATGAAGTAATGGCTTTTTATTGCGCCCAGTTATTAAACGGATAAGATAAAAAGCATCCCCCAAGATCATAAGATGATAGCAAATGCATGATTGTAATTGAACAAGCTACTGAATGCTATTTAATGCTTAGTTAACACCTTTTGGGTTCATACATGGGCTTTAATGTTATAGTATTTGGAAAGGGTCCATTGTTTAAAGTTTTTTTTTTTTTACCTTTATAGATTTGAATGAGAAACAATATATGAATTCAAGAAATAGTCAGAAAAATTTTCCTTTGAGCTACACTTTGATGTGTTACTTTACCTACATCAGCCTTAGATTCTTTATTTGTAAAGCAAAAGAGCTATACTAGATGATTTATAAGGTTATTTCCTACTTCAAAAATGCTATGCCTCTACAATTTAAATAATACATACATTTTTTTCAGACATAATATTTGCCATTTCAAAATCTGGAATGTAAAAACTGAAGACACTAAACCTACTTTCTGGTGGTAACGTCAAAAACACTCCAGCATAAATAAAATTTAGTAGGAATACAAGGCCTAGTCCTGTCTTAACATATTATTAAATCCACTCTCCAAGTGTCTGACTTCTGCTCCAGTCATGATCCTGGAGTCCCGGGATCAAGTCCTGCATCCCATTCACTGCTCTGTGAGGAGTCTGCTTTTCCTTCTGCCCCTTACCCTGCTCCTGCTCTCTGTCTCTTAAATAAATAAAATCTTAAAAAAAAAAAAAAAAATTGACTCTCCACTTTTCCTCGCAAAGACTAAAGCAAAGGTGAGCCTAGCAGCAGTATCAGTAATGACATACAGATCCTATAACTAGGATGTTCCTTTTATCTTAATATGTGTAACTCTTTGTTCAATGTACTGAAAAGTACATGAAACATCCAAATCCATAGTGGTTTGGTAAATTTTACTTTGTTTTCTCTCCTCTTCTGTTTAGCCTCTATGTGGCAATGCTAATAATTGCTGATAATCATTGAGCAAAGCAGAAAAAATAAAAGGAGAGCCAGAAGCTTTGCCATTTATACAACATAATGAAGTATGCAATGGAACACTTACCACAGTGCCAAGTATATGAGCTTCATACATGTCTCCTGACCCAATGAATACACACTATTGTAATCACAGGGTGCCTAGTTCATTTCCTTCATTTATATTCACCATCATTTACGAAATACATCAGCATTTAGTCCTCACAAGAAACCCTAGAAACGTTGTTAGCCCTATTTTATATATGAAGAAGCTGAGATCAGAGGTCACAAAACTCACTGACCAGGACTCAAACCCAGGTTATTTAACTGTGAAGCCCATGCTTTTATCACTGTGTAATTCGACAACATACTAAACCAAGTTCTCATGTGTGTCTTAGAACGGTAAAGGGACAGGGTATCAGGTGGCTCACAATTAAAGGCCAGTTCAAATAACCTCCTCAAGCAAGGTTTCTCAGCCTTGGCACTTTTGACATTTTAGGATGAATAGTACTTCCTTGTGAAGGACCGCTGTGTACATTGTAGGATAACTAATAGCATCTCCAGCTTTGGCTCACTAGATGTCTTAGCATTCAGTGGTTCCTGCACCAAGATGTAACAACCAAAATTGGTTCTAGACATTGCCAGCTATTTCCTGGGGGACAAAAAGCCCCAGGTTCTAGAGGAATGATACCTGTACCATGACCACATGAGTAAGTGATCCCCAAAGGGGTCTGATGCTTATAACTGGCCTTCGGGGCCTAGATCTTCTAGTTCTCTCCTACCAAGGAATTAACTCCCTCAAAGTTTCACTAAACAACATAATGTTTCTGGCCTTTAGAAGCTAAGCAAATCAAGCTCTTTTGATCATGGCAGCATTATTTTGATCCCGCCAGACATTTTTAAAAAAATGGTTAGGATTCTAGAACAGAAGCATAAAATAGATGCAATTTTGAGAACATTTTTCTGAATTTTTTACTATCCCTGCATAATTGTGATCTGCTTCAACACAGATGGGCCTGACTTAAGATGATTTTTTGACTTTACAATGGTGCAAAAGCAGCAGACATTCAGTAAAACTCATAACTGGAAGTCTGAATGTTAATCTCTCCATGGGCTAGTGGTATCTGGTAGGATACTCTCATGATGCCGGGCAACAGCAGTGAGCTGCAGCTCCCAGTCAGCCAGGTGATTGTGAGGGTGAATGACCAATACACTTGGAACTACTCTGGACCCACACCACCATTCTGTTTCCCACTTTCAGTACAGTGTTCAATAAATTACACCAGATACTCAATACTGTATCATAAAATAGGTTCATTTAGATGATTGTGCCAAACATTTGGCTAATGGAAGTGTTCTGAGTACATTTAAGATAGGGGAGGCTAAGTTATGACATTCAGTAGCTTAGGTGTATTACATGGTTTTTGACCTACAATATTTTCAATTTGTGAAATTGAATTCACAACCCCAACATAAGTTGAGGAAAATCTGCAGCAGGAGGTTACCCCTATTTGGGACCAAGACTAAGCAGACAACATTTTCTAAGTCTGTGAGTTCCCCAGGTCTCACAGTTCAGATGCAAGATAGCCAGGAAGGGAAGGAATGAAGAAGAGGAAGAAGATAACTGTGTCTAATGTCTTTCTACAAGACCTATTTAATGGGTGGTACTAGAGACCCTCCCCTATGCTGTCATGTCAGTGTCACCGTCAGTTACACATCATGGCAGTCATCTCTCCTCTTTGTGCCCTGTAAAATCCGTTTATGAGATTTCAGTTCACCTGCCCCTCCTCTAAAGTTAGCTAAGAAAACATAAACTTGATACCAAGGCAGTCATATGTATTGGTATTTGCTGACTTCAGCAGAAAATGTGCTCAAAATAAAAATGAAATGATGACATGGTTATCTTTTGTTTTGGAAAGTAGCAATGCTCAGCCAGTCTGCCTGCAATCTTAAAAGCAGATGGAGTCTTGTGCTTTTATTTCTCCCCTCACCCCATGCATCATCAACATGACATCCTATAACCATAACCCGACTGACAAGGTTTTGATGATTCACAAGGTGAGAGGGAATTCAGCTTAGTTCTCCCTATGTGGCTGCTGAGGAAAGCTATGATTTTAGAAACTATGAGTAGTAGACTTGCATTTGTGTCATATCACCTGTGATAGTCTAAGTCTAGAATAAAGAGAGTCTATTCCAGCTCTTCTTCTATGAGGGTTGCTGACCTCACCACAGGACTATGAAATAGATATATAATTCGCCATTGGGAGAATAAAGTGGAGGACTTGGGGTCCCAATCATGATATACTGCCGAGTGAATGTTCAAGTGGAAACACACATGCACACACAGCCATATGTCTCTGTCTTGATAAAGTTCACTTGCTAAACTATAGAAAACTGAAGTGACTTCCTGGCTCACTAAGCTTTGGAATTATCACTTGAGTCCCACAAATCCTAGAATACAGGATCCAGAACATATGTTTAAAGAAAAAGAAAAAAAAAAAGATTGGAGAAATCAAGATCTATTGAAAGCCAGGAATCCTATTCTTAAAATCCTAATTAAATTTAAGACAAAATACTATACTAAGAAATGTTATTTGATTTATTGAATAAATTAACAGTACCTAAATAAAAAATGATTTAAATTGTTAAATGATTGAAGCAAAGAAGATAAATTGACTTTCAAAACAATAAGAAGCACCTAAGTATAAAAAATAAATAGACCTTCCAACTAGTGGTGGAATACAAATACATAACAATTATATATGAGTTCATAGATTTTAGATTTAGAATAATTTTTTAAAATATAATTCCTAAAATACTTTTAACAGGCCTCTTGATGCATAGTTATCTAACCTCTGCTTGAACTCTTCAGGGATAGAGAGCTTACTATTTAAAAAATATTCTTCTGTTGGATGGATCTATTTGCTTTAAGTCATCCTGATATTAATCTGGTTTCTTTCTACCTCACCCCCTCTGTATCTGTACCTCTGTAGTGAGTATCTCATACTCACTAGCCTAGTTCTGATGCTTGGATCGATTTAGAATAATTGTACTCCTTCCTATATCAGTCTTTCATGAATTTGGAGAAAGTCATATCTGCTTTCTCTTCTCTAGTTAGATTTAACTAGTTAAGTTGAATTCCATGATTCCTCATATTAACAAGTGTATGATCTATAAATTCTACCACTTGAAGTCCCCTCAATTGAATGCATTCTAATTGCTATTGCTCTTTTCCTTTTTTTGGTTACTTTTGTGATATACATATATATTTGTGTGATATATACATATATATGTGTATATACATATATTTAGTCATTTATAAGCCATCTAGTATTGTATAAATATTTGTTCATTTTTAAAAGACATTTTTTAGAATAGTTTTGGTTTACAACAAAATTGAGAGGGAAGCAGACAGCTATCCTATATGTCCACCCACCCCCAATTATGCATGGCATCCTCCATTATCAACATCACTCACCACAATGGTTTGTTCTTTCTTTCTTTCCTTTTTATTTTTTTAAATTAAATTTATTTATTTTCAGCATAGCAGTATTCATTATTTTTTCACCACACCCAGTGCTCCATGAAATCCGTGCCCTCTATAATACCCACCACCTGGTACCCCAACCTCCCACCTCCCTGTCACTTCAAACCCCTCAGATTGTTTTTCAGAGTCCATAGTCTCTCATGGTTCACCTCCCCTTCCAATTTACCCCAACTCCCTTCTCCTCTCTAACTCCCCATGTCCTCCATGCTATTTGTTATGCTACACAAATAATTGAAACCATATGATAATTGACTCTCTCTGCTTGACTTATTTCACTCAGCATAATCTTTTCCAGTCCCATCATGTTGCTACAAAAGTTGGGTATTCGTCCTTTCTGATGGAGGCATAATACTCCATAGTGTATATGGACCACATTTTCCTTATCCATTTGTCCACACTGAGATATCACCTTACACCAGTTAGAATGGCCAAAATTAACAAGACAGGAAACAACATGTGTTGGAGGGGATGTGGAGAAAGGGGAACCCTCTTACACTGTTCGTGGGAATGCAGGTTGGTGCAGCCTCTTTGGAAATCAGTGTGGAGATTCCTCAAGAAATTAAAAATAGAACTTCCCTATGACCCTGCAATTGCACTCCTGGGTATTTACCCCAAAGATACAGATGTAGTGAAAAGAAGGGCCATCTGTACCCCAATGTTTATAGCAGCATTGGCCATGGTCGCCAAACTATGGAAAGAACCAAGATGCCCTTCTTTCTTTTTTTCTTAAATCAAGGATGAACTTACATTGACACATCATAATCAAATTTCACACTTTACCTTAGGGTTCACTCTTGGTATTATGTTTTCTATGGGCTGGGGCACATACATAAGTATATATATCTATCATTATATTATCATGAAGAGTATTTTTGCGGCCCTATGTGCTCTGTCTATTTATCTTCTCAGCCCCTCTGACAACCACTGATTTTTTTTTTTTAGTTGTTCCCATAGTTTTGTCTTTTCTAGATGATCATATAGCTGGAATCATATAGTATGTAGCCTTCTCAGATTGGCTTCTTTCCCTTAGAATAGGCATTTAAGGTTCCTTCATGTCTTTCATGGCTTGATAGATCATTTTCTTTTTAGCACTGAATAATATTCCATTGTTTGGATGTACCACAGTTTATTTAACCATTAAGCTGCTGAAGGATATCTTGGTTGTTTCCAAGTTTTGACAATTACAAAAAAACATGTTATAAACATCTATGGGCAGGTTTTTGTGCAGGCATGAGTTTTCATCTCCTTTAGGCAAACATCAAGGAGTGCAATAGCTGGATTTTATATTTAGTTTTATAAGAAAGTGTGAAACTGTCTTCCAAAATGGCTGTATTATTTTACACAGCCACCAGCAACATATAAAAAAGTTCTGCCACATCCTCAGCAGCATTTTTGTGTTGTCCGTTTTCTGCACTTTGGCTGTTCTAACAGGGGTATAATGGTTTCTCGTTGTTTTAATTTGCATTTCTCTGATGGCTGATGATGTGGAGCATATTTTTTATGCTTATTTGCCATCTGTATATCTTCTTTGGTGAAGTATATGTTATGATCTTTGGCCCATCTTTTAATTAGGTTGTTTGTTTTATTATTATTGAGTTCTTAGAGTTATTTGTATATGGGGAAAAAAGTCACTTCCCAGAAGTATTTTTGCAAATATTTTCTCCCAGTCTGTGATTTATCCTTTAAGTATCTTGCATTATGTTTAGCAGAGTATAAGTATTTAATTTTTTAAAGTTTTAAATTTTATTTTAATTACTTTTTAAAGATTTATTTATTTATTAGAGAGAGAGGTAAGGGGCAAAGGGAGAGGAAGAGGTATTGTTTGTTTGTTTGTTTGTTTGTTTGTTTTTAAACAGATTTGGGGTTGAGTGTGGAGCCTAATGTGGAGTTGATCTCATAGCCCCAAGATCATGACCTGAGTCAAAACCAAGAGTCAGAAGCTCAACCAACTGTGCTACCCAGGTGCCCCTAAGTTTTTAATTTTTTAAAAAAAGATTATATTTATTTATTTATTTGAGAGAAAGAGAGAGAGAAGGGGGGAAGGACAGAGGGAGAGAAATAAGAGGACTCCTTGATGAGTGTGGAGCCTGACACAGGGCTCTGTCTCAGCAAACTGAGATCATGACTTGAGCCAAAACCAAAAGTTGGATCCTTAACTGAATGAGCCACCCAGGCACCCCTAAGTTTTTTACTTTAATTATCAATTATTTCTTTCATGGATTATGTCTTTGGTGTTAAAAGGCACCACTATACCCAAGTCTATCTAGGTTTTTCTTTTATGTTATCTTCTAGGAATTTTATAGTTTGCATTTTACACTTAGATCCACAGTCCATTTTGAAGTAATTTTCTTGAAGCATGAAAGGTCTATATATTGATTCATTTTTTTGCATATGGATATCTAGTTGTCCAGGACCTTTTGTTGAAAGATCTACTTTTGCTCCATTGTATTTGCTCCTCATATAAAAATCAGTTAACTTTATTTATGTATGTATATTACTATTCTGTTCCATTGATCTATTTGTCTATTCTTTTGCTAATATGACTTTGTCTTGATTACTGTAGCTTTATAGTAAGTCTTAAAGTTGAACTGTGTCAGTCTTCCAAATCTGTTGTTCTCCTTCAACAATTTGTTCTCTTTTCTTCTTCATATAAACTTTAGAATCAGTTTGTTAATATCCATAAAATAATGTGATTGGATTATTTCTTCATGGTTTTATAAAATCTTCATAATATAGAAAATATCCCCAAATTGCATAGTTAGTAGTTATTATAAGGAAGTGTGGTTCTGAGAATAAGGCAAGAAGCTTTACAAAAACTAATATTCTTTAATCTTCCCTTTATAAAGAAGATATTCATGATATGATTCTTGGAGTTTCCATAAAACCCATAAAATTCCGTAAGTTCTTCCATAAGACTTTATTGAGGAAAACCACATCACCAGACCTGGATCTGTTGCTTTTTGAGTATCAAAGGAAAACCTTGCCATATAACTCAGAAGAGCAATCCACAGTAGCAATATTCAAAAAGAATGCATATTAAGCAAGAATGCAATATCATTAATTCTCATTGATGAATATGTCTGCCAAATGAAGCAAAACATTTTTACTAGATCTAGCTGGCACAATCTCTCCCCTACAGGAAACACTACAGAAGAAGGAAAATTGATATTAGAAGTTCACTTGATGAGAATGAGATTAGAGTAAAGCCAAAATGAAAAATGATCTATATAGCTAGAAGCACCAATTGCAGAAATTCTATCAAATATTTTTAACTCATGTCTATGGACTCTTGGGCTTTAAAGCATCTGTGAAACTCAAGATATTGAAAAAAAAATAGCAGTGTATTTATATGCAAATGTTTGCTTTTCAGGACTGAGAAAGCAACAGTTTCATCAGATTCTCAAGAGGGTCCATAAAACAAACAATGTTAAGCTTTACATAATGTGCCATGCCAAGTGAACAAGAAATCTCATGTCATCCATACAGAAATTTCTCTGCCTTCAACAACTTGAGACACACACATTTTTCTCTTTCCCTTCCTTTGTTCCAGGTTGCTTGAAGACCACCTTTTCTGTAACTCTTTTAGGCAGACATTTCTAAATATATATTCTGTTTGTATTAAAAACTTTTGCTCATAAAATGTATATAAAATTATCATACCAATCACACCATTTGGGGTCTCATTGCTTCACAAGTTCCCTGATCACATATTTAAGGACAATTTCTGAGGGGTTGGGTGTATCTACAGTCCATGAATATCACCCACTGGCTATCCTCATGTTCTAGGTTCATCATGAGGAAACTTTCAAATATGTGCTCTCAAATATGTGCTCTCAATGTTTTCAAGGCATATCTATTGGTACTGTGGTTATAATCCTTTGCAAAGAACGATAGATTTAGATGCATCATCTTTCACCTCTCCATATGACTTTTGGCAACTCACGATCCTGGAAATTAGACACACTACACAACCACCATAAAACTAGCACTTCCTCTTTAGATTCAACTTAACCTCATTGGCTGCATCTTCCAGTCCTCTCTCAGACACTCAGACTGCATGTCACCTCCCATGTGTTATTTTGCTCACTAGCTTCTATCTCTGTGGAATACAGAAGCAGAAAACTATGAAAAGGAAGAAAAGCAAAATAAAACAAATTACCAAGGAAAAATATCCAAAAACTCATCGCAGAGAGGAGGAAAAATCGAGGTCTCCACAGATGAGTGCTTTTAATTAGGAAGAGGGCTGAACAGCAAAGAGCTTATGCTAATAAGCAGCCTCTTTTAATCAGCTTAATAAAAAGAAACATTTTTAACAGCCAAAATAGTTTCAAAAATGGTAATTATTAGAAAAGCATTAGCAGGTTGATGGTAAGGGAAGGAAAGACCTGGTTATGAACCGAAATTAAAAAGCTTCTTGGATACTCCAGGCAGATCCAGTGATCCAGAAGAAGTGGGAGAGCATCAGTTTGGACATGTTCTGTGTCAGCTTCATCTCTTTGCTTTTAAGACTGTATTTTTTTCTTCTCTAGATCCTCTGGTTTCCCACTTTCCCTTGTGTTTCGGACATTTTTTTTTTTTTCCCTCTGCTGCCCCATTATTATTTCTAACATGTTTCCCCAAATACTTTTTCTCTTCTTGCTTTGGTTCTACTTATAAATATGCTTTCCTTGTGTACTGATCTTTGCAGCCCAAACATGTTCAGCCTATCTAACTTGAATTTTAACATGAAAAAAAAAACTATTAAAAGTTGGCTTCTAAGGAATATTTCCAGCATTTTGCTATATTGCGCATCATAGTTAGGAAAAAACCTTCAAATAGTTATTGAATTTTATTCCATTGTGAGTTAAAATATCAGAATCTCTTACTTTGAAATAAGTTCCTAGTTTTATTGTGTTAGTCAAGGTATAGGGAAAAAACACAATCTTTCACAAGTCTTTAAAGGAAATTAATAAAGGAACTTGATAAACAGATACTAGAAGAGGATGAGAAGTCATCCAGGGGACACTAAGGCCAAGAAGTGATTAGCAGCAGAAGAAAGCTACTCCTTCCTTTGACTATACAGAGGAGATGGTATTGCTTAAACTCAGGAGCAAAAACTGGATCTATGTGGATTTGTCCTGGGAATCTGGAGTCACAAGAGAAACTCAGTAGGCTGTCCAAGACACCAACTAGAAAAGAGGGAGAGAAATATTCTAGCTATTCCCTCTCTCCTGCTCTCCTGTTTCCTTACCATGCCTTCCATTGCTTGAGCCCAGCAAGAAGGTCAGCTTAACAGAGGAGTCTTGGAACCAAAAAACCTATGAAGGTCAAACTCCTGCTACAAGGAGAGGAACAGAACAGAGTGAGGACTGGATTTAAGAAGCAACTGGGGGCCAGTATACTCAAAACTCTTTAGCATAGCAAGGAAATGGATTATTCTATTTTTTCATTTTTATCTCCCATACATTAGCAAATTATCAATGCTTGGGTCAAACAGAATTCAATGATCTATAAGAGACCTAACAAATGAACTGTTTTGAAATTTCTAAGTTCTCAAAACCTTAACTACTCAATGCAATGTTTTAACTTTGAAGTAACTACCATGAAACAGTGAAGGTTCAAAAACTCCTATGCTTCCAGACAAAATTTTCCCTTTGTATCCACACAATTTGGGGAGAATTGGGACTAAAAAAAGATAGTGTGTCTGTGCAGAGATGACTTTTACTTATTTCATAAACTATTCATAAACCACTACCAAGCCAAATGTGTACAGTGATATAGTAAGAAGATATGAAGGAGCAAATTAAAGTGGAATTTATGACAAGTACTCTTTTACTTGAAACTCTTTTACTTGAAAACCATACTTAATCTATTATAAATGATCTGAAGACTTACAATTATGAAATTTGTATTTCTGTATTATAAATATAGTGAGTGGCAGAAGGAGCAGAAAAGAGTAGTCATTTCAGCAGAATGTCCTTTGTTGCTTGGCAAATCTTTTATTTGTCCTCATAATTCTCTTATGAACTTCCTATAGAGGGTGCCCAAAACTCTTACCACTTTGCTTTGAAGTCCACATCTCAAAAACATTCAAAATAAAGTCCTCTATGTAAGATCTCCCTCAATTTTCTCTCCTACTACTTTAACACTTCTGGGTTTACTGACCTTTACTTAATACCTATCACAGAGGAAATTCTCTGTTTCTTCACACTGGAATCCTGTGCTGTCTTGGGTCTTAGCAACTATCCTCTCCACTTCTCTCATTGTATCAGTTAGGTTCTTCCTTGGAATTTGCTAGTTTATCTCTTTCTCAACCTCAGTAATTTAACTTCAAATTTCCTCTAACCTTATTTATTCCGAGATTCATTTCCAATGATCTAATCTCCTTTTATGTAGCCAGATATATTTCCAGTTCCCTACCAGGAAAATCTATGTTTTGATACCTAACATGTCCTTATCTTCTCTTCCAAACATTATCTGTTTCCTTCATTTTAATCTATTTAAATTCCAAAACAAGAATCCATCTGTGTGTCTAGAATATCCTCCCTCTTACTAATCTTTGAGTGTTTGGATTTTTGTTATCATTTTCTTCTGTGCCTCAGTGAGACTTACCTAACCACACCAACTTAAAACAGCTGCCCTGTGGCAAGAGAAACAAAAGCAAAATTAAACCAAGGGGCTAAGCCAAAATACAAGGGCTTTTGCACAATGAAGAAATAATCAACAAAACAAGACAACCCACCAAATAGGAAAAGATTTGCAAATGATGTAACTGATAAGGGGTTAATATCCAAAATATATAGAGTTCATACAACTCAACACCAAAAAGTCACAAATAACCCAATTAAAAATGGGCAGAACACATTAATAGGCACTTTTTTCAAAGAAGACATACAAATGGCCAACAGACACATTAAAAGATGTTCAACATCACTAATTATCAGGGAAATGCAAATCAAAACCAAAATGAGATATCACCTCAAATGTAACAGAATGGATAAAATAAAATGTAATAAAAAATAACAAATGTTTGCAAGGATGTAGAGAAAGGGATGAGAATATAAATTGTGCACTACTGATGTGTACTAATGATGAGAATGAAAATTGGTGCAGCCATTATGGAAAACAGTATGGAGGTACCTCAAAAAATTAAAAAATAGATCTTTAAAAACAAAACAAAACAAAACAACTGTAATGTAATATATCAGTTCCTCTTCTAGGTATTTATCCAAAGAAAATGAAAATACTAATTTGAAAAGACCCTGTGTTCATTGTGGCCAAGATATGGCAGCAACCTAAATATCCACTGACAGATGAATGAATAAAGATGAATGAAATAAAGCCATTAAAAGAGTAAGATGTTGGTATTTGTGACAACAAGGATAGACTTAGAGAATATTACACTATGTGAAATAAGTCAAAGAAAATACCATATGATTTCACTTACACATGCAATCTCAAAAAGCAAAACAAAACAAAACAAAATGAGAACAGATTTACAGATACCGAGAACAAATGATGGCTGCCAGAGGGGAGGTGGGGTATCAGATAGACAAAAGAAAGGAAGGAGATTAAGGGGTATAATCTTCTAGTTATAAAACAAAAGGGACATGGGATGCAATGTACAGCATAGGGGATACAGTCAACAATATTCTAACAACTTTGTATGGTGACAGATGGTAACCAGAATTATTATGGTGACCATTTTGTAATGTATATATTGAATCACTTCGTTGTGTACCTGAAACTAATAAAAAAATTGTGTGTCATTTGTCCTTCAATTAAAAAAAGAAACAAAAAACCTCTTGGGCACCTGGGTAGCTCAGTCAGTTAAGTATCTGTCTTTGGCTCTGGTCATGATCTCAGAGTGCTGGGATCCAGTCCCACATAGGGTTCCCCAATTCAGTGGGAGTCTGCTTTTCCCTCTCCCTCTACCCCTCCCCATGCTCCTCTCCTCTCCCTCTCTCAAATAAATAATAAACAAAATCTTAACAACAAGAACAAAACCTAACTCTGCTGTTTTCTTCTTTCCTTAAAGGGTAAAATTTTAATAATGTCTTAGGAAAACAAAGCCCTTCAAAATCTGACCCATATTTTCTTCTTAGCCTTTATTCTACCTTTTTCAACTACACCCTATATTCAAGGTGTATAAAATTTCTCGCTTTTGTCCAAATATATTAGACCCTTAGTTCTAGTATATACTGTTCCCTCTGCATAAAGCTTTTTTCTTTCTTCATTATCACAATTCCTCTAAAACCCCATGTAACCTCTTTTGTGACATTTCCCCCATATCTTAACAAAATTAGTTCTATCCCCTGTGTTTTACTTTAGCATTTACTTCATCACACTACATATATATGTAGGCAGTGTGCCTCCCGATGGACTGCCAATTCTCGTAAGGCAGGGAACATATCTTAGCCATCACTGTATCCCTGTAGCCCAACACCTGCCTGCAATGGAATCTGAATGGATGAATACATACATTTGTTAATTCAAATACTAGGAGACTATAGCCATTTTCTTGGGAGTTTTTTATTTTCTCAAAGGAAATCAAAATTGAAACAGAGAAGAATGATTCTAAGGGAAGAGAGAAGGAAAAAAGGGGGGAGAAAAGGGGAATATACTTCAGAAATGAAATGCAGACTTTCACTCCATGGTTCTTAAAGAGAAAAAGGAGAAGGAGGGAGAGAGAAAAAAGAAAATGAACACACACACACACACACACACAGATCAAAAGGCAGGTGGTCTGCATTACTGTTTCATTAGTTCTCATAGAAATATCAAATCAAACAACAGTAGAAGAAATGTTAGTAATCATCCAGTCCAAACTCTTACTATGCCAAAGAGAAAAATTGTACGATAGGCTTGATTTGCTTAAAATCATTCATTTAATAAGTAGTAGAACTTTGAGTTTTCTAAAACAAAGATTAATGATCCCTTCACACATCGAATTTTTCTTTTAGACATTTGCTAGTTTCCAGAATTAAAACACAACCTTATTCTTTCTACTACCATTTTTATTTCTACGTTCCAAACACATTCTACAAGCTTAAATGCAATTTTCTGATATATCATTGACTAAGTACACTTAGGGGAATACATAGAAAGATAAATTTAAAAACAAACAAACAAACCAACCCAAAACATCATATACAATTTTTCACTTGAAATAAAAGGTTAGGGGTGCAAACATCTTGTATGCATACAATAGGAGCCTATGCCACTTAAACACATGTAAAGTTAAGTCTCTGAAAAAATAAATCTCTATACCTTTTCTACAAAAGTACCTTATTTTCATTGTTATGTTTTGATATGAACGGCGATAGCAGGCAAATGCCAATATTCGCAGCCCTAGTCCTAGTTTGTCTGAGAAAATTATGCCAAGCGTGCAGTGCCATCTGCTCCTGTAGCGATGCCATCCTTCCATTTTTCAGCATGGTGATAAACAACCCAATTGCACATTATTCTCTGAGCTCCACAAGCACCTCAGGGCAGGAGAGGGAGGGGATGTGGTCCCCCTGTGTCACATCCAAAGTGATGCATATAGCAGGGCGGGGGAAGGGAGGGGCAGGAACTGCACACTCGGAGTAAAGAATGGGAGGACAGTCCTAGAAACACCCAAACGGCAATAGGACAGATTCTTTCCTACTTTGCAAATGTCCTGGTAGTGGTGATGATAGGACAGAGGTGGAGTAGGGATGGGGGGTGATGTTCATTTCAGAACATCATGTGGTATTAACAATTCATGCTGACCTTATATCCCATTGTTAGTAAGACATAAAAGTGAGGTCATGGAACTCTAATCTCAATGAAGTGGTGTGAAAGTTGAGAGAATCTTAAGTCTGGGAGTGACCATTATCTAATATTTAAATTGCTCTTCTAATTTCCCTGCCTCTGTATTTAGCAGGCTTCTGTTTGTCCACAATCAGTGAGAGCAAACTCATTCCCTTGTTCTATCACACAAAGACATTTCTATATATAGAACAGGATTTGTAGACATTTTGGGGATGTATCTACCACACAGTTTCTTAGTTTCTAAATAAAACAAATCATTACATGGCATCAGTGTTATCCTCTAAGACCCTAATATGGCGGTTGGATAAGTATTTAAGAAAGTTAACGTGTCAAGATATATTTTGCCAATTTGAGAAATAAAAGTTCCACAAATATGACATAGAAAAAAAATTATGGAGATATTTAGAGACATTTTTGGGGAAATTGTGGGAGCAAAGTATATTATAACATTTTGGTTAGGAAGAAGTTTTAGGACTAGGGTAAGCTTATGGGTACACTCATATCAAGCTGAACTGTGGCCTGGAATCAAGTATGGAATCCAAAATAAGAAACTTTAGCAACTGAGGTCTATCTCTGGTCTTTGACTTCTTAAAGTGCAGGTGAAATAATGTAATTAAAATGATCATGAAAACCAACCAACAGGGATCTGTGCCTGGCCAAACTTACCCATCTAAGAAAGCTCATGCAATTACTTACTACTTCACTTAAAAGATAATGAATCAACATATTCGCATCTAGAGAACTATACAGCATGGTGGGTTTGCATCCATACGCAATAGTAGAAAAATCAAAGGAGAGTAACAAAAAGGGTGGTGACCCTGAGGACATATTCTTTAAAAGTGATACTATTAGTCACCTGGGTAGTGCTAGTTATCAAATTCTGTGCCAGGTAATGTGCTTGGTTCTAGAGATACAAAGATGAAGCAGACGGATATCTTACCTCTAGGAGTTCAAATACTAGAAGGAAAGATTGATACATACATAACTAATTTACTTAGGAGCTAGGAGGAAGGTCTGACTCCTGGGGTAAGTTGGAAATGTCTCTGGAAAGGCAATGGGATTTTAGGTTCCAGAGCCTTAAAAAATGAGTGGATTTTGACAGCTAGAAAAGGAGAAAGGGCTATTCCAAGCATCTGTGATGTCTGCACAAAACCTATGGGACAGAATAAACCACTTAGTCCAAACCTTCTGTTCTGCAAACATTACCTTGAGTTGGTAAGAAGTCAGGCAAAGGAAACAACACTCTCTTCTATGTCATAGCCAAGCTGCTCAATTTTCAGGTCAGCTCCTCTTGGACCCTTTTGCCTTGAACTCTCTACCCTACCCTGCTCATGCTTCATTGAGGTTCCTTAGCAAGACACCAGGCCAAAGATGCCTGTGCGTATATGTAGACATGAGTACAGCTATAGGTCTATATAACCTTATATATGAAAAAATAGCATCTGTTCTTCAGGCTGATAAAATACCTATCAAAAGAGTCTTTAAAATGCACTAAAGTTTAATAACCCCTTTGAGATTCTGAGAGTCAGGGTATGTATTGATCTAAGGTGTATCCAAAATAATACGCTCTGATTTCTGGATCAGTAAGTTATCTAGTTACTTTGTTTGATATTCCTTTTGCCTTGGTGCTTGGCAAAGTTGTCTACCTAATTTTTTATTTTATTTTATTTTATTTTATTTTATTTTATTTTATTTTATTTTTTGTCTACCTAATCTAGGGAGCTAATGGTTCTCAGATGCTTCTGGAAACTAGAGAAGCTCCTTTAATATCTAGTCTTTTGGAACAGCATGCCTAGGAAAGTCCCAGAAAATACCACTCCAGGAAGCCCCTTTCGATAACACTTAGCTAAAGCTACAAGCCAGTACTGCTTTGTAGCATAAATTTACTATTACTGTTATAGTTTCACCAATGACAATATCATATTATTAATAACTGGGCTACTAAAATGATTATTTAAAATAAAATAAGCACTTTACAAAGTGCTTCCAAGTGCATTTACTTATAAATGAATCCCCATTTTATAAATAAGGAGCCTGAGATCCAGAGAAATAACTGACTTGCTCTGGATCACTCAGCTATTTGACGGCAGTGCCAGAGAAAAACCCAGATCTCCCAGAATGATGATCTGTGCCTAACAGACTCAGATTCACTAAAATGAGTAACATAGTGCTTGGCAGTAATATTCATACTGTATTTCCTTCCCCATTTTAGTTTAAGGATGGTATTGCTAGTTCCTCCATGAATACTTGGTTCAAGTGAGAAGACATCTTCTTTGCGGCCCAAGACATGATGTAAAATCCATAGTATCAGGAGTTTCTAGAACTTTCTATCTAATCTAAAAAAAAAAATTTACACTACTATTGACAATGCATTTGGCAACACTTCCTTTTTTATAATTTTATTGTTTTAAATTAACTTATTTTTAAAGAGAGAGTGTGAGAGTGAGGTTGGGGGAAGAGAAAGAGGGAGAGAAGGAATTTTAAGCAGAATCTACACCCAGTGCAGAACCCAGTATGGAGCTCCATTTCATTACCCTGAGATCAGGACCTGAGCCAAAATCAAGAGTTAGAGGCTTAACTGACTGAGCCACCCAGAAGTCCCTACACTTCCTTTGTTAAAGGGCTGTTTCCTTTACCATGACTGCCATTCATTTTTCTTTTTTTAAAAGATCTTATTTATTTGAGACAGACACAGAGAAAAAGAGATTGCATGAGTCAGGAGGAGGGACAAAGGGAGAGGGAAAAGCAGACGCCCTACTGAGCAAAGAGTCTGATGTGGGATTCGATACTAGGATCCTGAGATCATAACTGGTCCAAAGATAGATGCTTAACCAACTGAGCCACCTATACTATCTATCCATTCATTTTTCAATTCATCAAAAAAAAAAAAATCCAAGAAAGTACCCTATCTGTATAGAAATTAAACATAAATTATTACCCACAGTGGAGCAGATACTTTATACCTCTTCCTTCAGATGTTCAAAACTGTGATGAAGAAAATTTAAAAAGCTATAAAAAGAAAAAAAAAAAAAGGAAAAGGAATCACTGCTGTCCGTGTGCCCACCTCCTTCTTAGAGGTGGAACAAAATATGCAAGCAGAGAATGGATGATTGTATCATTCTTTAGGTAGGGATTCTTCCAGAGATGAAAGGTTAGATGTCCATGTGCCCACCTTCATCTTGTGGCCTTGTGTTCAGACCCCTGCTTGCTAAGACACACTGCCCCCATGCAAAGACACGCTGCTCCAAGCAACTGTTTGCCTTTTTATAAAACACATCCCTGCCATTTACACAGATCAGTTGCAAGAATATTCTGTGGGAGCAAATTATTATTAATTTAAGGTAGAAACATCTGACTTGAGCCTGTATTTAACTTGTGATTTTTCTGATGAAATCCTCATTAGAATTTCATAAACTCTCTTATCTAACATTACTAATTCAGCCACAAAACTTATGTTAATATTTTGCAGGTGGCATGGTTAGTATAAAAGGTAGAGATGGGAAAGAAGCAGCAAGCACCTTAATACAAGAAAACCTTTCTAACAGAAGTCGGTCATGGGGGCCAAAACCACTCAGCAGGTGCTTTACCCAAAAGGTTAATCACACTGAAAGAAGGTGAAGTCATTAGCAAAAGAGAGGTCACAAACATATACAGGCAGGCGAGGTAAGATCGTTCAAATCCAATGGGTCACTTCTTTCATATCAAGATAGTAGAGGGCAGCTCCTTTAAAGAAACTGAACTAGGTCAGGCAAAGTATTTCAGCAAGAATAGACAGCTGACCCATTCCTCAGGAGGGATTGCTATAATGTGATAGGTGCTAAGGTTGAATGACATCTAAAAACAATTCCTGTGCTAAGAGCCTGTGAAAGATTTTTACTTGCAAACACCTTAATTTCATCTTATGGAAGCCTCACTTTTTTAGATAGACCAAAATTCAGGGCTTATCACTTGAATCATGTTGTGCCTTCAAATTTAAATGGATGGTAAAGAGCACTATTTGTTAAGCCTTAAGTCCTCAAAGCTGAAAAACTCATTCTGCTTCTCATACATTTGACCAGTAGTGACAAATCACCAGCTGTAGGCAGCCCAAGCAGCCAATGTTTATTAAACGTCTCACTCAACCCCAAACCTCATGAATTGTTTAACATACAAGAGAGACAAAAAGCTAGTATTTCTCCTCGTGTCAGCTCTTGTTAGGAGTGTCTCTGCTCCTCTCACTGCTGGCTATGATCAACATTAACATTCGTTGTTCTTAAACACATGGGGGTTTGGGGAGCCTCTGTATACACAGCCAATCCTGAGCCAAGTATCTACAAAGATACATGCTGTCTCTAAACCCAAAGAGACAAATGTGACGGCCACCCCAATAGTACACACTTAGAAGGTTGGGGCAGTTCATAGAGCATCCTGCCTCCACTGGAGACAATTTGGATATGCTAGAGAAAGAACCCAGTAGTCTCACACAAAAGAAGAAACCCTCATGAGATCAATACAGACAAAACAAGATTTTCAAGTCATCCATTTAAAAGTTAGCTAGAAGGGAAGGAGTTTTAGGTAACCTCTGACCTGCAAGATGAAGATTCTTATTCAGCCTTTGGAGTAATTAAAGAATTTCATCACTGTTGTTTTTCCATGCCGCTTCCCTCAATAATTTGTGGGGGAAATCAGAGGGCGCACTCTAGGGACAGTAGGTGGTTGGTTCATTTGAAAAATCTTTAGAGGCACTTGTAATCATGAGTCCCTGTGACTCTAAGTAGCTAAACATTTTAAATACATGCGTTGAATTTTTTCTCTGTGAAGAAAATATTTTAGTATTATGAATGTGAATAATTCAAGGAAAACTTTACTGCAATAAATGTCTACTTGACTTCACAAATGTCACCGTAAAGTTAACCTTAAAGGATTTCTTTCTGATTTGTAACTAGCCTCCAAGAAGACAAATTCCATCACATCCATAATTAAGAATTAGAGGATGACTCCAGTGAGCTGGCGATGTAAGTCCTGATCAAAGACAGAGCCCCATTTGGTCTACAATGTCCTGACCAATGGGGTGGAGTGGGGGGAACCCACTAAAGTTTTAGTAAGTCTATCCCTTTCTAGGGTTTTTGGTCAATGTGATTTTCAGCTAAACTTGTTGTCCCAGAACTATTCCAGATTTGGAGAATTATCAGAGCTATGGAGCACAGCACATGGCCTCAACCTTCCCCTCCTCTTTCTTCTTAAAGAGAGAGCTAGGGATCTTCTTGATACATTACTATTGCAAAGGAATCTAAAAAAATGCATACATTTTGCAAATTGAACAAATACAGAAATAAAACACCCTTCACCATCTGCACATACCGGCCAGCCATATAATGTGATTTTCAGTAATCAGATGCCATCCATGGAAAGACAGAAAACAGGAGGTGGTATTTTCCATTAGCAAGATCCAATCTCTGAACAAAGAATTTGTGTGGTGGTTGTAAACATCAGCTAAAGTCCCTGGAGAAACACATTTTTCTAGAACATTGTATATATGTAATACATATAGCATGTTTTTATTACTATTATTTGTCTTTTATCTTTCACATATCTTTGCAGACGACAATTCACAGCAGCCCAAAATAAGACTGCAGAGGCAAGGGAAAAAGAGAGCACTAGATAACATTAAGTGTAATAAACCTGAAGATTTCTCTTTGTTGTTCATACAGCGGAAGCTAGTCTGCAGGAAGACCTTTGTGTATTCCTTTTAGAAATATGGAAATTTCTCATTTGTTGTTGTACATCGGACATTAGCAGCTGCTGTGCTTCAGCGAACTCAAAGTTTTAAAGCAGAAAAAGAAAAAAAAACTAGATAAAACAGAGTTTGAAATTTAAGAGTGAAGGTCAATGTCAAGAAACCAGAGTGGAAAGGTAGCATTCAAATGGCTATAAAGGCCTTTCTCAAAAGAACTCAGCAAGATCATTCTCATTCTCCGATCATCATAGCATTTTGCAAGCACATACATCATTTTCAAATCATCAACTTCTTCCCAATTTAAATACTTGGGCTTCTTCCCATTACTGTCTTTCCCTAGAGTTCCAGAATGGGCCCAAATCCTAGTCCAGCAGCACTGACGGTATACATCCTCCATGGGGGATATTTAATATGATAACCTATAGAGTAGTTTCTCTGTTAACATACCCTATATACGCATGCAATATTCTCTAAGAACTCTAATAGTATCCAAAACCCCTTTGTCATCCCACACAGAGAAGGTGGTAAAAAATTATCATGATTTTATCATGATGATAAAACCTCTGCACCCATTTTATAACCAGCAGTCTGTCTAAAAATTAGATCTGGATTTGACAGTTCTCATATTCATTCATGCAACAAACAGATTTACACAGATTTCACTCACTACTTCCTACTTGCATTTCAAGAAAAGGACAATGGCATCATGTGGCCAAACCAAGAATGAGAAGAGAAGAGACAATTTAAAATAGACAGAGATTAGAAGAGGGGGCCCAACATGCCATGGTAGAGATGACTGTTAGTCTGGTTTACTCCATTTCTGCCTCTTGTGAATAAATAAAATCAGTTTCCCTATAGTACCTTCTCTTCTCAACAATGTCACAGACAGATACTGTTGAGACTCAAACTTGAAGCAAGTGCCACTGACTTCACCAGGACCAGAAAAAAGCTAGCATGTGGCTTCGTAATAAACTCTGACTACAATCTGTGTAGTGGTTGAACTCATTAGTTTAATCTCTTTAGAAAAAAACTCTGATGATTGGAACTATTTCACAAGAAATTTCCCAAAACTCAAAAATCATTTTATAACACATTTTTTGCACAAACCTCCCTGGTTAAAAACTTACAAATTTGCCTAGAATATTCACTTTTGCATTGGGTATTGGTCAATTTCTGAATCTCTCTTCTGTTTCCCTGGATAGGATTTCTGAAAAGAAATTTACCCTCAACCTTCTTCAGAACAGAGGTGGGGAGAGTCTCTTTACCAATTACTGAAGTTGGACATCAGAAAAGCACCTTCCTCCTGTTCTCTGTGTGACATGACATTTTATCTACATTTCTGTCTCATTTCAAAGAGCGGTTCTAGATTTTTATAGGCAAGACCCTCTTCTTCTGACCTGCCCACCATCACTGATGGTGATATTCATTTCAAGAACATGCTTATGTCCTGACATAACAATTATGAAACTGTAAATGAAAAAAAAAAGAATAATTGAGTGCATTAGATTTTAGAAGAAAATCTTAAAGCATAATCTTGTTTTAACACATCAGTTAAAAAAAGGAAGATTGAGAGACTGTGAACACTGAGAGGAGGGGAGAGGGGGGTTGGGTGAGCCTGGTGGTGGGTATTAAGGAGGGCATGTATTGCATGGAGCACTGTGTGTGGTGCATAAACAATGAATCTTTGAACACTGAAAAAATAAATAAATAAATAAATAAAAGGGCGGGGGGAGAAAGAAAAAGAAAGAAAAGGAAGATTGGCCAGAGAGATCCAAAGGAGTACCAGAGAGAAAGAGTATGATGGTTTAAACATGAATTTACTGACAAGTTTGCTACTGGGTAAAAGTCTTCAGTTAGCGCAGACACAGTGTAGAAGTCCACATGCTAGCACAATTTGATTACATGCCAGAAGTCTCTTTCAACAGCCACTTTGAAACATGTATATTTATAGACAAAGAGAGCCATAAAAATTGCATATGGTCTTTTGACTGCTTGAGCACTTAACTTTAACTAGAGAAGTGAAGTGGAAGCCAACTTAATCTTTCTCCTAGTTTTTTAATACTTTGGAACTACAATATTACACCTACTGTTACAATTCGCTACTCTTAGTTAAATCCCTGAAGGCCATGCTCTGAGATTCCTAAGACTAGAAGCTGAAGGATCTAAGAAGGGGGAAGGATTGAGCTTCCATGACAATTAGATGAGGAGTCCCTTTAGGAATCCAAATCAGCTTGGGCTTTTTGGGGGGAAATGTATGCTTTCAGGAAAAAGAATAAGAAATGTGTATTACTAATATGGCCTAGAAGAGAAACCATACTTAAACAGAAGGTGTCATTCAAGAAGGTCGTGTGTTTATTTTATTTTTTTAAGTGGCCCACTGAGTCACAATGGAAAGGGTCAGACACCAGTGGATTGTTTATATTTGTGACCATTTTCCTTCTGTCCCAGTTTTCCTTCTTCTTGCTGGTGCTTCCCTGTTTATCCAATCTAATGCAATAAAATGCATAATTAATTTCTAAACGCTTCCGTTGAGCGGTGCAATTTGTCAAGTCGAGTTGTTAATAGAATTAAGCTTTTTATCAGCGATTAGCAAAAGAAGGTAAAAAAAATTAATTACGGAATTGTATGCCTCCCTGGTTCAAAGCCAGGTTTTGGATTAAATGTTTGATAAAGGTTTCCTGACACGTTATAAAACATTTAGCAAGAGCTGCTTTCCCCCAGTGTGTTTAAAACCTGTCTCCGTGCAAAACCAACCAGCAAGGCAGACCTTTGTGCATGCCAGCGTGGGAAGATAGAAAATCACTTTTACAAAATACTGAGGAAAACATTGGTTTTTCTTATGCTGCTCAAGAGAAAGGACAACCTATAACCTCACAGGTGTTTTCCATCTTTTCATCTTTGATAGTGTGATTTGCAGCTTGAGTGAAAGGGAAGAATTGGTTGGAGGGAATGACAGAAGAGTACACTGATGACATAATTAACATATAGCATGCCTCCAGCTGTAATTATATATAACTTACCTACACAGGTTAGTAGGTAAAGGCTGTTCAAAATACCTGATCTTATCTAATCTCTAATACAATTTATCCACTTCTTCTGTGCCTGGTACTTTCTTTTCTCTTCTGTGTTCTCATCATCTCACTTTCTTACTGAGTATTTCGACCTATTTTATACCCTCCCTTTCTCCAGTCCAAATGAGGAGGAAGAATAGAAAAAATGAATCTCATGGATCAAATGCTCACATCCATTAGGTCACTTTCTATGAGTGGCACTAATGGCTGTTCTTCAGTAGCAGGAAAAGAGCCCCATTTTACCTTTCTTCAACTGCATATACTCAGGTGCAGTGAGCACTTCTTGTCTATTCTCCTGGGGCTGCCATGCTTTGGGTCATCTATTTCCAAATCCCACTGCTGAGGTCCCTCTGGGCATATATATACACATATGTATGTACGTACTATATATACATATACATACATACATATGTATATATATACCACATATTGGTGCCTTAAATAATGAACATTTATTTCTTATAGTCCTAGAGGCGGGGAAGGTCAAGACCAAGGCACCAGCAGTTATGGTATCTTAGAGAGCCTGCTTCCTGATCCATAGATTATCATTTTCTCACTGTGTCCTCAATATGGGAGAAGAAGCAAGAGAACTCTCCAAGGCTTCTTTTATAAGGACACCAGTCCCATCCAGAAAGGCCCAACCCTCATGACCTAATCACTTCATAAAGGTCTCACCTCCCAATACCATTGCATTGAAGGTTAGGATTACAACATAAATTTGAAGAGGACACAAATATTCAGTCTGGAACAGATTTTCATTCTCTATTTTCTTAGTCTGCTTTTTTTTTTTTTTTCCCCTCTGCCATCTTTTCTGCTTTCCAACATTTTTGGATAATTTGTTGAGTAGTCACGCAAGATTCAATTTGTAAGTATTCAAAGTGTAGTACAGTATGACTACTGTATGTAACAAATTTGGATTACATAAAAGGTGTTACTGTAGATCCTATATAATATTATAGGTTTTTTACCCCCTAAATATTTGCTGCTAATTGTAAAATGAACAAAAGCAATAACAGAACATGGAAACAGTTTAGATATCTGGTTAAGAATTATACTGAACAATATAATTTTTCTGATTGTTTGAATTTAAGTCCATGAGTACTAGGGACATTTTTAGTCTTGCTTATTATCACTGTAACCTCATTACGTAGAATTTCTGATACATAGTAGGCACTTCATAAATATTAGTTAAATCAATAAATAGTTAAGTAAGTGTTATTTGTTGTGGTTTTTTTTTTCTTGTTCCAACTCTTTTATTGATTTTTTAAAAAGTATTTCTTTGCTACCTCAGCAAATACAGGAACATATTTGGACTTTCCTTAATGACTCAGAATTTTGCAGTGCCTCATTAAGACTATAAAATTAATAACTTGACAATTATCAGATAAAATGGGAGGAATTAAAGCTGATCCTTATCGACCCTAATTGTCATCCCACTTTGTTTTTGACCAATTCTTTGATTCCAGCTTGTCTTCTTGTCTTAATCTCATTCTTATCAAAGAATAAAGAATGTGCAATTGTACAGCCTCCTGAACTAAATTTAATACAGTTGACTTTCTACAAAATTAATGAGTAATCCAAGGATGAATCTATCTTCTCCCAAATTGTTTTCCAACCCTCATTATAATCTTTCTTATCATTTGTATAGATCTTTTTTGAATTTTCAGTAGCTTTTAAAATATCCTTTATTGGTTGAGCATTAATAATAACTTAGTTAAGTAGGGAAGCTTTACTTCATTCTTTTTTTTTTTTCCATTAAGAATCTTCTCCATTTGAAAGACTAGTATATTTGAAAACTTTAATTTTTAAAATATACTAAACAGATTGTCAGGAACAACTTTTTTTAAGGTTTTCCTTTTTACTAAAATTTAAAGGAATTCTAGAAAAAAGCAACATTTAAAAAAATCTTGTAATATAATTAGGTGACGGGGATCTCTTCTGCAGAAGTTTATTAAGTAGCACCCCGGTCCACAGTTTGAATTAAAGAAGCAACAATCACCAACAGGAAAATAATACCACGTATTAACTCTGCTTCCTGAAGGGAACACCACTGCCTAACAGTAAAACTGAGTTGTTACTTTCAGGTGAGCATATGCTTCTAGAGGGATCGCTTTTTTTGTGTATAATTATGTAAAGAGAACAGTAGGAACATGAAAGAGAACGACAGAAACACATTTATGTAAAAATTTGCATTTCTTGACAAATGGTTTATATGTAACACTCTTGAAAACTACTGGACTGATATTTTCCATCAATAAAAATTTCATTTTTAAAATATCTTATTAATAAAGCATTTATTTGTCTTCCCTCTGTCAAGCCCTGAGTCAACAACTTTGCCCGGGCTGCCCGAGGAAGTATGGAACATAACAGGGCAGATGAGATACGGGAGAAAGACCTATGTATGGGTGGCGGAGACACGGCAGAGGATGAGAAAGGCCACCATCGGGCTAAAGTGTTCCCTGACCTCTGAGAGGGCAAAATCCGGAAAGGCAGAGGAGAAGAGCTGTTGCTTCATGAAAGGGTTCCAGGCAAAATCAATGATGAGGCTGCCAAACACAATCCCAATTCCAGTCCCAGTGCTAGGCACCTCTACTTGTGGCAGCCCCAGCCCTAGGGAACTTGGCTGCTGTCCTGACGTCCCTTGAAATGTCCCCTGAGAGGGAGGCTACAGCTAGGAGTAAGTGGGGCTACCAAGCTGCCGACACTCTCATCTGTCAGTGTCTGGTTGTTTCAGCAGTACTGTAGACACTGACTGGTTCTACAGCTGAGAGGTGCTCCTGACCAAGAAGAGGCTGGAGGTGAACTTTGAGCAGGTGTATGTTTTCAGGAGAGGAAGGGGTGTGGCAGGAGAGCTGCTCCCAGCAGAGAGACCCATAAAAATTCCATTTAAAAAAAAAAAAAATCCCACACACGTCCTTACTTCAGTGGATCTATAGACTTTTGAATTTGCCAATCCTATTCAAGGAATGTCTTTTCTTCCTTCCTTCCATCCTTCCTTCCTCCCTCCCTCCTTTTCTTCTTTCTTTCTTCCTTTCTTCATCAAAACATATTAGTTCACTGGGGCTCTAACACTCTTCAATGTATTTGGTAATTAGAACAACAGAAATTCAAAATTCTGCAGAATCGTGCAGTTGCTCTGTTTTTAGCTGATGAATTTTCACAATATACATTTAGCTATTCAATAACATGTCAACCTTAAAATGCCAATGATCTCTTTTTTCTTTTTTCAGGTTCGTTAGCCTTTATCTTTTTTTCTCTTTTTTAAAAAATTTAAATTCAATTAATTGACATGTAGTGTATTATTAGTTTCAGTGGTAGAGTTCAGCGATTCATTAGTCCTATAGACTACCCAGTGCTCATTACATCACATGCCTTCCTAATGTCCATCACCCTGTTGCCCCATTCCCCAACCCCCTCCCCTCCAGCAACCCTTGGATTTTTCTTATGATGAAGAGTCTTGTCTCCCTTTCTGATTTTATCTTGTTTTATTTTTCTCTTCCTTCCCCTATGGTCCTCTGTTTTGTTTTTTTAATTCAACATATGAGTGAGATCATATAACTGTTTTTCTGTTTGATTTGTTTCACTTAGCATAATACCCTCCAGTTCCTTCCAAATTGTAGTAAATAGCAACATTTCGTGTTTTTTTTTAATGAAAACGCCAATGATCTCTGCCAACAATGCACAGACCTCAATCAATTAATTGTACGTATTCAAAACATTTATCTTAGCTTATTTATGTTACATGGGGCCACAGGTAGTAGTTAGAAGCACCCAAACAAAATGTGGTTTGCATAGTCCAATATTGTGTTACAGGTATAAAACAGTATTCAATTGTTACAGTTTGCTCACTAATGATGAAGAACTTGGACTGGTTCATTTTCAGTCCTGACACTGTACAGTACATAAATGGAAACTGGGAAATTTTGCCAAAGTCTTTTCTTATGTTCATTGTTCTCTATAACTTATGTGTGTTTTCCTGTTTTTAAAAAGGATTTATTTATTTAAGAGGGAGAGAATGAGTATGCATGGGAGTGTGCAGAATGAGAGGGAGAGAGGAAGGTTCCCTGCTCAGCAGGGAGCCAGATGCAGGGCTAGATCCCAGGACCCCAATATCATGAGCCCAGCCAAAATGAAGAGTTAGATTCTCAACATACTGAGCCACCCGGGCACCCCTGTGTTATCCTATTTTAAAGCTTATACACACTTTGATAGATTACTTCTCTATTGCAACTAGAAGCCATGAGGATGTGAAGTGAATGGAACTAGCGATTCTTTAGAAAGCAGCACAGAAATATGTGCAGTGGTGGAGCTGGTGGTGTTGATGTGTGGGGATGTGGCAGCATTGCTTGCCATCTCCTATTGGTTGAGTGTGAAGATGACTGAGGATACTTTTGGTAGCAAATACCCTCAGATATAAGAAAGTGATTCTCCAAATTCTTCACTCCCTGCCATCAAAATGACCAGCCTTTCCTACCTCTGCAATAACATCGCTATGCACTCTTTCTTCTTTGTTCTCATTTTATTTCATCTCAAAATACCCTATACAAAGAAAAATGATAGGTTTTTCTCCACAACGTTCTATGTGCCATTTCCCAGGTATGGGTTGTCCCTTGAAAGGGTACATTTCCTCGTTTAAGTATTTGTCTCACAAATAGGGTCAAATCTCTGGTTTAAATTCAGGAAGGTGTTCTCTTTCTTTAAGGAAAGGAATGCTAAAATCATTTATTTTAATCTTTTAATAAAGGTCCCTTTTTACATTTGTATAAGCACATTTAAATTTTCAAAGGTCTTAAACACATTTTATTTCATTTGGTATTACTGAGGCCCCTAGTGGTGGGTACGACTCTAACCTCTAGGAGTCTCTGTCCTATCCAGTAATACATAGATTAAAAAATAAAAAAATAAATGTATTAAAGCACATGACTTCAATCTATGTATAGGTGCTCATTTTTTTAAAATTTTTTATTTTTTTATAAACATATATTTTTATCCCCAGGGGTACAGGTCTGTGAATCACCAGGTTTACACACTTCACAGCACTCACCAAAGCACACACCCTCCCCAATGTCCATAATCCCACCCCCCTTCTCCCAACCCCCCTCCCCCCAGCAACCCTCAGTTTGTTTTGTGAGATTAAGAGTCACTTATGGTTTGTCTCCCTCCCAATTCCATCTTGTTCATTGATTCTTCTTCTACCCACTTAAGCCCCCATGTGCTCATTTTTAATAATATGCATGAACTGTTTTACTAAAACATTATGTCATACTAACATATTGAAAATGCAATTTATAGGGGTGCATGATTGGCTCTGAGGGTTAAAGTCTCTGCCTTCGGTTCGGGTCATGATCCCAGGGTCCTGGAATCGAGCCCCACATCGGACTCTGCTCAGTGGGGAGCCTGCTTCCTCCTCTCTCTCTGCCTGCCTCTCTGCCTACTTGTGATCTCTGTCAAATAAATAAATACACTATTTTTTAAAAATAAAATTAAAAAATAAAAATGCAATTTATATAAAAATCAAAATGAGATACAAATATAGTGTTTCAAATCATTTCTTCAAGACCTCAGTGCATACTCGTGGGACAGTCTTTGACCACTGCTTGACCTACCAGGTCATTAGCAACTGAACTTGGACACTTAGGAGGGGGAGTGTTGCTCATTTGGGGAGGCTCCCAGACCAGGCTGGGTAGAACATTTATATTGCTACCATAGCATAACTTCTAGCTTCCCATCTCCAGTTGCATTTTCTCTGGCCTGAGCCAGATCAATATTTGTGAGGCTCAGAGAAACAGAAGCCAATTAGTAAGCATCTGTGCCTTGGGGAGAGAGAACATGGGCCCAAGGCCCATAGTCCAAGGCAGCATTTCTGCTAGGAGATCTGGCCTTCAATGAAGTGCTTCTTGAGTGTTTGTTGATGGGGGTAGAGGTGTAAGCAAAGATAGAGCATCCCCTGGGGGAGGGTGCAGTTGATTAACATTCTGAGCATGGGAAACAGTTTGTGCACAATTAACTTTCCTGAAGTCTATTCCAGAGCTTTCAAATTATGTTTTGCATAGTGTAATTCTATCCTATTACCCTTAGCCACATACACCTTGGTATCACAATATTATAAATTATTTCTTTGCCTCCTTAGTGTTTACAACTTTCTGATATAGCACTTGTAGATAGTGATCATGCATATTCCTTCCTAGTTATCACAGTGAAACTAGAGCTATTTTATTCTTGTAATCTTTCCTCATTCGTCCTAAAGTTCTTTAATCATTTTTGTTGTTGGTTTCTTCTTTCATTTCCAGTTATCAGTATCTTTCTGATCCTGGGGCACTCAGACTTAGGAGGGGAATGCCAGATAGAGTCTCCTCTTACCGAACAAACAGGAGCTATGGGCTACAGCTTTCTTGTCCTGCGATAACATGAGTCTGTTCATGAAGCCAATGTTCTCATGCATTTTTATTATCTTAGCATCACATTGAATTATCAGCATGTCACCTTGCTATTTAGAAAACTGTCATCTGATTCTCTCTTCTTCATGGCATCCTTCCACTTTAGCTCCTCAGTCTTTCTCATAGCTTTGAATTTCTCACCCCTCCCCTCCAGTTTTGCTTTGCTTGAAGTGATCTGTGGTTTTGCACCATGTCCTGTTTAGGAAACAATGGCCTTTCTAGGAAATTAGCACAGTCAATTAGCAACCAAACTTTCTGAAGACTAAGTTTCTCAGAAAATTCTTAGTGAACTGTGGGCAGGTTTGCAGAATGCACTGGTCTTGGAAATCTCCTTTCCTAAATGCTCTCCAATTTTCATCAGTCTTTTTGCCACTAGAATGTGTTGTCTCTCTCCATTTGGGTATGCATATCTACATTCCCATCTTTTTCCTAAAGTAAAGTAAGACAAGATTGAGCAAATATTTTAATACTCTATGTAGTTGATGTATATAATAGAAGAAAAATTTGAGAATATAATAAATACTAAATCACTTCCCTAATGAGTCTAATGGATCCTCTTCCTTACCATTTTCTTATTATTTTTCTGACCCAGATTGAGTAGAAATACACTACTCATATTATATTTGCCATTTTATATGTTTTTCACCTGAGTGTAACGACTGTTGTGTTAAAAGAGAAGTATCTTGGGTACCTGGGTGGCACAGTCCGTTAAGCACCCAACTCTTGGTTTCAGCTCGGGTTGAGAGGTAAGGAAGAACTAGATCCAAGTCAGGCCCAGCCCTCAGGGTGCAGTTGGCTTGGGACTTTTCCTCCCTCTTCCTCCACCCCTCTTCCTCACATGTGTGTATGCGCGCGCGCGCGCTCTCTTGCTCCCCCCTCCATTGGTCTAAAATAAATAAAGCAATCTTAAAAAAGAGAGAGAGAGAAGCATTTATTTCATGGGCTATACAAAGAGAATTAATAGGAAATTTTGTTGAGTGTTTGAGTTGTTAACATTAAACCTAAAATTTAATTTTAACTATCTAGGAAGTAGAAATCGTAAACCATAAATCCTAGTCATGCTGTGAGATTTTAGTTTCCTTGGGCTTAGATCTTAGGGGATAAGTGATATATATGCTGATAAATTTCCTCTCTGACTCCATATTGATATCTTAAATCCATCCATAGGTGCATTTGTTTGGTGTTGATGTTTTGAACATTTTTGACTCATCAAAATGTTCAACATCCTCTCAGATTCTGAGTTTTTAGACTATGGGCATGTGACTCACTATTCATTCTGATGTTCTCTGTGAGTACCAGATAGATGGCAGGTACTTTTTGGTGCATGCAAAACAGGACTACCAAAACTTCTTTAGATTATAGAATACTCTATCTGTAAAGCCACCATTGCACAGAAGAGAGCGCAGCAACCATCTAGTCATAAGTCACTTAGCTTATCTTGCTAAGGGAGCAGGGAAAATGTTCAAAAGGATACAATGTTCTTAAGAAGAAGGAAAAAGACATTTACTGGGGAAGCATGAAATCATCAAAGTCAAAGGAAGCCATATAGCATGTGGCTTTCTGTGCTTGGAACCCTCTTCTAGGTCCCTCATGAAGTAGATGCAGGACTAAGACGTTCGGATGCACTCACAGAAACTGGTTTGCTAGGTGCCCTGTGAGTAGAAAATACAGTGATTTGTTTTGTTGGCTCTTAAAGCAATGGTTTGTTTATGGAGATATTCTATGGGTTGGGCTCTGTCATTCCACCCAACCTCACTGGGGAAAACTGTCTGCTCTCCATTAGACATAGAAAAGATGATGCTCTGTAGGAGAGGAAGAAAAAAACATAGTAAAAGGCCATTTGTTTAATTTATGAATGGTAAAGATAACAAAGAATGTGATCAGGACAGAGATAGGTGATCAAAAGTAACTATGTATACTTTCAATTATAGGAATTAATCTACTATATAAAAGGATAGATATTTTAATAGTCACATATTTGGTAAGGAACTACATATTAAGAGCCATGTTTAAATAATATTTTCAGCTTTGCTTCTATAATGTGAGGCTTTCATAAGCATATACCAAGATTATAGTTTTTATATTTTTTCTTATTACATCAACAGTTTTATGTCTTGAAGTACAGAGAATTCTAGAAATTGTATTTACAAGACTCCATTCTAACAGTTAATGACTAGGTCTACTAATATCATGAATATTCATCTACATAAAAAACTTACTCACTTTGTTGCATCCTTTGACTTCTAAGGGAAATATGGCAGCATGGTTTTGAGACCAAGATTTTTACTCGGAGTGGAAGAAAGTCACTTGTGACTTCTTCACTCTGATGGCAATGGGACATACTCAGCCTCCTGGGAGAATGAGAGGTGAGTAAAGAGGAAAGTACAGATCAGTTTTGAGAAGCTCCTTCTGAAAATGACAGTGTGTTTCTCCCAGGCAAGATAGCAATGGAACATGTCTACATGTCATCTTGCACTTTGCTGTTACTACATATCTGTCTCATTGAAGGGAAACATCACCTTTTAATATGAATTCATCTGATAATGCTGCAGAACATTTTTTGCCACCTCCTTGGTCTCTCCCTTTGTAGCTCATAGAACCCTAAAAATTCACTCTTCTGGGATGAAGAGATAAGAAAGTTTTCCCTCTGTTCTCCTTTCAGATTATTCTTAACCTAGACTTCACTTTGGACCAAGGTGGAATTATCTGGAGTTGAGGGTTGGCCAACCTTGGGCAATGAATTGGTCTTGAGATATTTCCCATGTACTGGAAAAGACTCATTTTCAAGACACCAGCTCATGGCTCTTGTGCAGGCCAGGTGACTGCTGGCATGGCTTAGTTTCTAAGGTCAGACTCTGGGAGACTCACTAAGGGAGACTAGTGTTTCTGCTTTGCAGTGAATACCAACAGAATAAGAGAGGGAAGGGATAAAGAAGAGATAGACAAGATGGTGGCAGGGATGGGTAAACATTGAACTCATCATCCCTATTCTGTTTTTAAGCCATTTATTTTCCAAGTCTCTGTATTAGGGTTGTCTTTTTCTTTGACAATGTCCCTAGTGATTTGGCAACTGCTTTCTAATGTCGATGAGCTACTCTGTACTATTCTCTTTATATTAACTTTTAGTTGAGGGAGGTTGGCTAGAGATAAGTCTCTAATTTGAAACAGATTTATAATGCTGCATACATTTTACTGAAAATCACCTTTGGCATGATAAATTATGTTCTCAAGAGCACCAGAGTTGTTGATTCCTCTCTTCCTGAGGGTCACCTGGAGAGAAGCTAAAGTTCATGCTGGATTTTTTTTTTAATTGTAAATTTGGCACTTGTTTGAGGTGGACATAATTTCCAAGAGATTATAGGACTGTATTACTATTAAGGTTCAATGTGGAACTGCATTTGGTACTTTATATCCTAACAGGTTTACAACTGTCCTTTTGATGATGTGGTAACTTTTCAAATCCACATATAGAGGGCTCGTAGCCCTGCCATCTGTTTCCTCATTAGAGCGAACCTGATAGTTTATGCTCTGCCAGAATACGACTTTAGTTTATATGTCCTGCTGCTCTGGCCATAGTAATCTAAATAATTGCTCAAATGAAGGAGTTATCTTGTATTTTTTTAAAGATTTATTTATTTATTTATTTATTTATTTATGAGGAAAAGAGAGAGAGAAAGAGGGAAGGAGAGCATGAGTTGGGGGAGGGACAGAAGGAGATCCAGACTCTCTGGTGAGCACAGAGTCTGACATGGGACTTGATTCTAGGACCCGGAGATCACGACCTGAGCTGCAGTCAGATGCTTAACCAACTAAGTCACCCAGACACCCCCAAGTGATGGAATTTTTAAGAGGAGAAATTTCCCTCCTAATGTCTTGCCTCAGGCCAATGCCATTACAACTGTCTAGAGAAATGGTGCATCATTTTTCTTACAGGTGAGAAGAAGTTACATACGGTATAATTATCTTGGCCATTCTTTGGAGCTCACTTACAGGTTTCCTAAAATGTTTCTGGTGCTGAATAATCAATGCCTCATTTGGGTTCCTTAGTCAGCTGATGATTTGGGCAGGTGTCTTCCCTTTGTCCTCTTCTGACTTGGGCTAGCAATATAACACAAGTTGTGCTCTCATATCAAATCAAAGACGATATAAGTTTTTATCTTTGGTTTACATTTTTAAAAAGCTTATGGAAACAGGAAGGCTTTTATCTCTTTATCTTTTTTTTTTTTTAACATAAGAGAAGTATTTTATTTTCTCCCCTTGAGAGTTTGCTAGCTGTTTTGTCTCCAGGGTCACAATTATTTAAAACTTTATACTTAGCTTGAACCATAGCTAGCCAACCTCTTCCCTCCCCCTTTTTTCCCCACATGAAGGGAAATTGCAGAGAAATACTGCTTAATTATCACACCACGTAACTAATTAAAAGCAGGATGCTTGTGTATGGTATGCTAATGAGCTATTAGAGATCCAGCGTGCTTTAGTGACAAGACATGGATTCCTATTCTACCGTTCACCTGGCTGTGGATTTCCAGTTGACAGTTAATGATGATGAGGTGGGAATTTATTATGCCGCTTACAAGCCAAGAACTTTGGGAGAGGGCAGAAAGGTTAAGCAACAAAAGCGTTCAGAGAGAGCAACACCTGAGCTGAAACCAAGAGACAAATCTGATGATCAGGTTTATAGGAAACCATGGGATGTGTAGAGCACATGACAGAGAGTGTTCAATAAATGGGGAGGTCTCATTATTATTTCCGGTGGGCCACGGATGGAAGACGAGCATACTGAATGGGAACCATTGACTAGCTACTTGTTTGAATGCCATCTATCCATAGAGTTGAGCATAGTTGTTTAAAAGTCCCCCAAAACAGTCTTCAAAAATTGGCATTTCATGTGGAGTGAAATCGTGGACATGCAGAGAAGCAGAGAGACAGAAAAAAGGGGATATGATGAGAAAGGGAAGAAATAAGTCTTTCCTTTTATCACCACTTTTGTCTGTGAGGAAAGTATTAGAAACGGAATAGGGAGGGATGTTAGCAAGGAGCCAGAAGATAGTAACACTAACACTAATGACAGTGATAACCAGCACTTACTGGGGATTCCTTTCCTGGGAGACAAGCATCTGCTAAGCACTTTACATGCATTGTCTTACAGATCTCTCATCCTAGAGAAGACTATGATAAGGTCAATGTAGGGTTCTAAAGCTGTGTCTCTTGACCATTATCTCAAAATAGGGATTCAAAACTAAGAATACCCACAGTGCCTAATGTGGGTATTAGGCAATACCCACAGTGCCTAATGAATTGGGATGCAAGGTGAATGCTGCTGTTTTGAGTGTCCATACTCCCTCCATCCATACTATAATGGGTACTCATTTCAGTGGAAATTAACAATGGAATGTAAGCAATGCAGATGAACTTTGAAAAGATCCATCCCTTTCCTGAGTTGACCTTGTCACACTATGTATTTGGGATCTAATACTTAAACTCTGTTAAGGAGCACAGTTTGAAATAAAAGAATCAGCAAAGCAAATAATTTAATTTTGCCATCTCCCCCCAGCTTTGTACGAAGCTTCTTGAAGTGCTTCTGCTGGTGTTTTCCTTAAACACCTTTCTCCTTAAGTCTTATTATCAACTGAAAGAAGAAAAGCAACAGTCAGAATTTATAGGAAACTTATTTTCTTTTAAAGGGGAGAAAACACTGCTTATCTCTGCCCCTTTGGGGATCCCAGAGTTAAGTTGGCAGAGAATCTGTCACTAGAACAGCAACTCCCTTAGTGGATTGCTTATTAGGTTAGGAACTTCTGTTTTCCTGCCATCGTGTGTATAGCATGTACATTTCAATATAAAATGTAATCTCCATCTGTGTTCGCCCCAATATTTATTCTTCCCCTTTCCAACCATAAGAGAGTATCTGTATTATTGGCAATGAGCCCAGCTAAAACCCTTCATTTTGCAGCCACTCTTGTAAATGGAGTGGCCATGAAATATATGAATGTCACTGGATAGAGGCTCCAGGGATGTTCTCTGAAGGGGAGATGTCAATATAAAGGCTGGACCTCCAAACACTTCCTTGAACCTTGAAGAGGGAAGCCACACATTGAAGTTGACAGAGTCAAACTCTAGGCTCAGGATAGTTGTGACATCATTTCATTTCCAGAAATCTCTTCTGGACAATCTTACATTAAAGAAAATTAAAAGGCCTCATTTGTTGAAAACCACTTTATTTGGGCTTTCTGGAATATGCAACTATATCTAACTTCAACTAATACATCCTTTTCCCAATTTCTTGTTACTTATCCTAGACTAATACAAACGGCCATTTTTTCCCTTGTTGTAGATAAAACACAAATACCCCTTCTTGTTTATATTAAGGGGTACTCCTTTGGTAAACATAGTAGTCATGTCAGCTATGATTGCCTCCCTTGCCTGACTGACCAGAACTCCTTTCCCTTGCTATAATTCAAAGATCAGTTGTCACTCCATACTCTACCCTTCACATAAGGCATGACTTTTTTCCCCTCTCTTCTTTCTTTCTTAGCTGTATCTGAGGAATTCATGTGGGTTGGGATATTTGGAAGGAGAGGATGAGCTTCTTTATGTGCTCCTGCAGGATGGGAGCATAAAGATTCATGGCACCTCTCTAACATCCTTACGGCACTCAATCTGTGAGGGCAACAGAAAACACTGACACTCCATAGGAAAACTTAAGCATAGAATCCTTCCATTTTTATTCGACCTCAATATTTTGTGTGTGTTTCAGGATTTCTAAAGGTTTTCTTTTTTTTTTTTTTTTTCATTTCTTCTCTCTCAAACACTCTCTCTTCTGTTTTATTTAACTTCTTTTTCTTTTGGACTTTACTCTTAATTTTAGAAACTACATTGAAAGAAATAGTCTTCTTCTGAAGGTTGGAGACAATGGCTAGTATGAGGGCAGATAATTTCGTGGAGTTAAAAAAAAAAGGAAGTAACTTCTTGGGATTAATTTTTTTTTAGAAGATTTTATTTATTTATTTATTTGACAGAGATCACAAGGAGGCAGAGAGTCGGGCAGAGAGAGAGGAGGACCTTCTTGGGATTTAAATAACAAATGAAATGGAAGTCCAATCAAATGGGACAATCTATGTAGTATCAGATCATTCAGTGGGCTGGATAGCCATGCTGTCCCTGTTAGTGTGTCCACATGGGTCATGAGTTGCCTTGGTAAGGCTTAGATAAATCCTCCCATTGAATGGTCCCTATACCTCAAAAAACTGCTGTGTTGAGTAGAGTTCTACCCATTCCTTTTTCATCATTATCTCAGTCCATTTGCTCCCATATACTAAGCACAAGGTTCTTTAATCCATCTCTCCACTAAGCCTAAAGATGAAATAATGGAGGGAAAAGTACAAAATTTTAATAATGAGTAGCTATAAATTTCAACTTTTCTATGTATGAGCTGTCTGATAATAAGAAATGAAACCTTCATAACCCTATTTCCTCACTTATGCAATGTGAATTGTAACCTCTTCTTAAATATTAAATGAGATACACAAACACATGTTATATACTTTGTCGATTTGTAGCTTATGTTTGAATCTCTAGCATCCCTCACACAATGCTCAATAAATTGTTCTAAAATATTTATTGACCCACAATGCTCAATAAATATTCACTAAAGTTTGAATAATATATCATGAACTAATGAATGAATGTCCTAATGGCAGTGTTCTGAGTCCTTGTTAAATTTTACTTGTGTAATACTATTTTATATCCAAGCTAATATTGAGCTTATTCCATTGTGCAACAACACTATCAATAAGTAGACCACATTTTCAAACCAGGATACTTCCAAGAACAAAGAGGGAGCATTATTAATAATTACTGCAGGACAACTGGTATAAACTGGGACTGTCCTGGGAAAACAGGGACATACATATGATCACCTTCTTAAGAAGCACACGATTCTTTGCTTGATCCCTTGGGTCAGGATTGCAGATGAATTCGTAATTATAAAAACATGCATATGTTCAATGCTCTCAATGTTTAAGCCAAGAGAGCTGCCTAAACATTGTACAAGTGTGCCTTCCTCTGTGCAACATATTGCTTTCCTTAACAACTGTGTTTATTGGGTTTTAATAAATGAAAGTACATACACATGTCCATGGGGGCACTCTATAAAGAATCTATGTATTGAAACACTGTTAGAGGGATAAATTCTAAAGTTTGAATAACCAACCTTCTGACCATGAACTGATGTCCTATTTACTTGCTTATAACTTAAATCACATTTTGTTTAGTTTTATATTGAGTTTTCCAAAGCATGATATACCTTTACACAAGAGTGTTGTATAAAACATGTCCTAATAACATGTGAATGATCAATAAGTCATCTAGGATTCTTTCAGGCATACAAGACCTTCACTGTGATGAATGTTGTCACCCTACTGGGTTAATAGACAAAATTGGTAGAGGAATGTCATTAAACAATGTGAAAGGGCAATTTCCTTTCAAGTTAGCTCCCCATTTCCATGGGTGGCCAAAGAATTAACATCCTTCTGCCCGATCAAACCCAAGTGGTCTGCACTTGAGGTTGTGGGGTAAGATAAACCACAAAGGTTCTTTGTTGTATTTGGGATCTTGATTGTGATTATCTTAGCCTTGGTGCATCAGTGTCTAATCATGAGCTTATTCTTAGCTGTTAAGTTGTTCTCAGCTAGGTCCAGGAAAATGTATTCCTGAAACCACTTGGGCACTGTCATTGCTAAACTCTGGAAGACTTTGAGTGCTGAGGGAGTTTTAACGTTTAACATATGTTGGAAGGTTTCAGAAAAAGTTTCAGCTGTGACTTTTGTGAGGGCTCCCTGTTTATCTTGTTTGAGCTGTTTAAAATATGAATCTTAGATTCATTATAGCCTACCTTCAAATAACATTATGCTATATTGCAGTTTAGTGGGGGGGGGGGGGTTGCCATCTTTTTATCCTTTATGCACTTCATTTCTTTTATTTTAATTCTATATATGCTAAAAATCCCTAAATACATTTGACATATTATTATTATTTTCTTTTAAATGCTCTGCAGTCTTTTAAAAATACACATAGATATAAATACAGATATAGATTGAAAGGTCTTTTATATTTTCCCAGGTATTTACTTTATTTTATGCCTTTCATTCATTTCCTGCAGATCTGGGGTTTCATTTGGCATCCTTTCTCTTCATTTCTGAAGAACTTCATTTCTGAAGAACTACTTTTAGCATGTCTTACATGTAGGGCTGCTAGAGGCAAATTCCCTGAAGTTTTGTTCTCTGAAATGACTTCATTTGCCTTCTTTTATAAAGGAGACATAGATCTATATATAATATTCTTAGGTTGAGTTTTGTTTTTAGGACTTTATGTTATTGTTTTGTCCAATAATATATTCTACAATTATTTTTAGTGGTAAATCAACCATTATGCAAATTACACCATTGACAATAATGTCTATTTTTTGCTGACTGCTTTTAAATTATTAAATTTTGTTTTTAGCAATTTAGCTATGACGAATTTAAGCATGCTTTGTTTTGTAGTACTCTGCATGGGGTCCACTGAATATCAGATATTGCTTAACATCTTTCAATAATTTGGAATCAGTCTCTGCTATATTTTCTTTACATATTTTTTTACCCTATTCTCTATCTTCTTTTTCTACACTCATGGTGAGCTTGATATTGTCCTACAGATCTCAAACACTTCTCATTTTTCTTTTACATTTTTTTTTTTTTTTTGCTTTAGTTTGGAGGCCTTCTATTGCCCTGTTTTGCTTTATTCATTTTAAACAAGTATTTTATTTAAACAAGATGCTTGACTTGAATTGAAAAAATATCTAGGAATCTCCTTTTAGATTAATTTATTCCTATTTAAGACAGATCACGCCGCATATCACAAATATACACAAAAAGTTATAAAATTGTCCTTGGTTTTATAGTGATAAATGAAAAGCATTGAAATTCTCCAATCAAATAAAGTATGCAAGGATTTTTATGTTGTTCTTTTTTGTTTTGCTTTGAGAGCAAAATAACTTACTGAGATATAAAGACAGGAGTTGAATGCAACAAATGGAGACAGGGATATTTTCATAAAATCAGTATTTTTCCCTATCTCATAGCCATTTGGTGCTGATCAAAACATATCATTGGCCATTTAGTTAAAAAAAAAAATGCGGGAGGCGGAGTCAAAATGGCGGAGAAGTAGCAGGCTGAGACTACTTCAGCTGGCCGGAGATCAGCTAGATAGCTTATCTAAAGACTGCAAACACCTCAAAATCCATCGGCAGATCGAAGAGAAGAACAGCAATTCTGGAAACAGAAAAACAACCACTTTCTTAAAGGTAGGACCGGCAGAGAAGTGAATCCAAAGCGACGGGAAGATAGACCCTGGGGGAAGGGGCTGGCTCCCGGCAAGCGGCGGAGCAACGAGGCACAAAATCAGGACTTTTAAAAGTCTGTTCCACTGAGGGACATCGCTCCAGAGGCTAAACTGGGGCGAAGCCCACGCGGGGTCAGCGTGGCCTCAGGTTCCGCAGGGTCACAGAAGTTCGGGAGTGTCTGAGTGTCGCAGAGCTTGCGGGTATTGGAACGTTCCGGCTACAGAGACAGAGCCGACAGTAAGTTCACAGCTCGGTGTTACCTTGAACCGGCCGCAGGCTCGGTGAGCTCGGAGCGCGGCCGGAGGTGAGGCAGACGGGAGTAACTGGGCGCTCTTCTCTGAGGGCGCACTGAGGAGTGGGGCCCTGGGCTCTCGGCTCCTCCGGGCCGGAGACCAGGAGGCCGCCATTTGTATTCCTGTCCTCCGGAACTCTACGGAAAGCGCTCAGGGAACAAAAGCTCCTGAAAGCAAACCCAAGCGGATTACTCACCCCGGCCCTGGGTAAGGGCGGTGCAATTCCACCTGGGGCAAAGACACTTGAGAATCACTACAACAGGCCCCTCCCCCAGAAGATCAACAAGAAATCCAGCCGAGACCAAGTTCACCTACCAAAGAGTGTGGTTTCAATACCAAGGAGAGCAGCAGAATTCTAGAGGAGGAGAAAGCAAAGCACGGAACTCATGGCTTTTTCCCTGTGATTTTTTTTAGTCTTGCGGTTAATTTAATTTTTTTCTTTTTCATTTTTTGTTTTTTTTTCTCGCCTTCGGGTAAAATTTTTTTTAACTTACCTTTTTCTTTTTTAACATTTTTTAACTAGTTTATCCAATATATATTTTTTAATTTTTTATATTTTTCTTATTTGTTTTCTTTTTTTAAATTCTTTTCTTTTCTTTTTTTTTTTTCTTTTTTCTTTCTTCCTTTTTGAACCTCTTTTTATCCCCTTTCTACCCCCTCACGATTTGGGATCTCTTCTAATTTGGTTAAAGCATATTTTCCTGGGGTTGTTGCCACCCTTTTAGTATTTTACTTGCTCCTTCATATACTCTTATCTGGACAAAATGACAAGACGGAAATATTCAACACAAAAAAAAGAACAAGAGGCAGTACCGAAGGCTAGGGACCTAATCAACAGAGACATTGGTAATATGTCAGATCTAGAGTTCAGAATGACAATTCTCAAGGTTCTAGCCGGGCTCGAAAAAGGCATGGAAGATATTAGAGAAACCCTCTCGAGAGATATAAAAGCCCTTTCTGGAGAAATAAAAGAACTAAAATCTAACCAAGTTGAAATAAAAAAAGCTATTAATGAGGTGCAATAAAAAATGGAGGCTCTCACTGCTAGGATAAATGAGGCAGAAGAAGGAATTAGTGATATAGAAGACCAAATGACAGAGAATAAAGAAGCTGAGCAAAAGAGGGACAAACAGCTACTGGACCACGAGGGGAGAATTCGAGAGATAAGTGACACCATAAGACGAAACAACATTAGAATAATTGGGATTCCAGAGGAAGAAGAAAGAGAGAGGGGAGCAGAAGGTATACAGGAGAGAATTATTGGGGAGAATTTCCCCAATATGGCAAAGGGAACGAGCATCAAAATTCAGGAGGTTCAGAGAATGCCCCTCAACATCAATAAGAATAGGCCCACACCCCGTCACCTAATAGTAAAATTTACAAGTCTCAGTGACAAAGAGAAAATCCTGAAAGCAGCCCGGGAAAAGAAGTCTGTAACATACAATTATAAAAATATTAGATTGGCAGCTGACTTATCCACAGAGACCTGGCAGGCCAGAAAGAGCTGGCATGATATTTTCAGAGCACTAAATGAGAAAAACATGCAGCCAAGAATACTATATCCAGCTAGGCTATCATTGAAAATAGAAGGAGACATTAAAAGCTTCCAGGACAAACAAAAACTGAAAGAATTTGCAAACACCAAACCAGCTCTACAGGAAATCTTGAAAGGGGTCCTCTAAGCAAAGAGAGAGCCTACAAGTGGTAGATCAGAAAGGAACAGAGACCATATACAGTAACAGTCACCTTACAGGCAATACAATGGCACTAAATTCATATCTCTCAATAGTTACCCTGAATGTTAATGGACTAAATGCCCCTGTCAAAAGACACAGGCTATCAGAATGGATAAAAAAACAAAACCCATCTATATGTTGCCTCCAAGAAACTCATTTTAAGCCCGAAGACACCTCCAGATTTAAAGTGAGGGGGTGGAAAAGAATTTACCATGCTAATGGACATCAGAAGAAAGCAGGAGTGGCAATCCTTATATCAGATCAATTAGATTTTAAGCCAAAGACTATAATAAGAGATGAGGAAGGACACTATATCATACTCAAAGGGTCTGTCCAACAAGAAGATTTAACAATTTTAAATATCTATGCCCCCAACGTGGGAGCAGCCAACTCTATAAACCAATTAATAACAAAATCAAAGAAACACATCAACAATAATACAATAATAGTAGGGAACTTTAACACTTCCCTCACTGAAATGGACAGATCATCCAAGCAAAAGATCAGCAAGGAAATAAAGGCCTTAAACGACACACTGGACCAGATGGACATCACAGATATATTCAGAACATTTCATCCCAAAGCAACAGAATACACATTCTTCTCTAGTGCACATGGAACATTCTCCAGAATAGATCACATCCTCGGTCCTAAATCAAGACTCAACCGGTATCAAAAGATTGGGATCATTCCCTGCATATTTTCAGACCACAATGCTCTAAACCTAGAACTCAACCACAAAAGGAAGTTTGGAAAGAACCCAAATACATGGAGACTAAACAGCATCCTTCTAAAGAATGAATGGGTCAACCGGGAAATTAAAGAAGAATTGAAAAAAATCATGGAAACAAATGATAATGAAAATACAATGGTTCAAAATCTGTGGGACACAACAAAGGCAGTCCTGAGAGGAAAATATATAGCGGTACAAGCCTTTCTCAAGAAACAAGAAAGGTCTCAGGTACACAACCTAACCCTACACCTAAAGGAGCTGGAGAAAGAACAAGAAAGAAACCCTAAGCCCAGCAGGAGAAGAGAAATCATAAAGATTAGCGCAGAAATCAATGAAATAGAAACAAAAAAAACAATAGAGCAAATCAACGAAACTAGGCGCTGGTTCTTTGAAAGAATTAATAAAATTGATAAACCCCTGGCCCGACTTAACAAAAAGAAAAGAGAAAGGACCCAAATAAATAAAATCATGAATGAAAGAGGAGAGATCACAACTAACACCAAAGAAATACAAACTATTATAAGAACATACTATGAGCAACTCTACGCCAACAAATTTGACAATCTGGAAGAAATGGATGCATTCCTAGAAACATATAAACTACCACAACTGAACCAGGAAGAAATAGAAAGCCTGAACAGACCCATAACCAGTAAGGAGATTGAAACAGTCATTAAAAATCTCCAAACAAACAAAAGCCCAGGGCCAGACGGCTTCCCGGGGGAATTCTACCAAACATTTAAAGAAGAACTAATTCCTATTCTCCTGAAACTGTTCCAAAAAATAGAAATGGAAGGAAAACTTCCAAACTCATTTTATGAGGCCAGCATCACCTTGATCCCAAAACCAGACAAGGATCCCACCAAAAAAGAGAGCTATAGACCGATATCCTTGATGAACACAGATGCGAAAATACTCAACAAAATACTAGCCAATAGGATTCAACAGTACATTAAAAGGATTATTCACCACGACCAAGTGGGATTTATTCCAGGGCTGCAAGGTTGGTTCAACATCCGCAAATCAGTCAATGTGATACAACACATCAATAAAAGAAAGAACAAGAACCATATGATACTCTCAATAGATGCTGAAAAAGCATTTGACAAAGTACAACATCCCTTCCTGATCAAAACTCTTCAAAGTGTAGGGATAGAGGGCGCATACCTCAATATCATCAAAGCCATCTATGAAAAACCCACCGCAAATATCATTCTCAATGGAGAAAAACTGAAAGCTTTTCCGCTAAGGTCAGGAACACGGCAGGGATGTCCATTATCACCACTGCTATTCAACATCGTACTAGAGGTCCTAGCCTCAGCAATCAGACAACAAAAGGAAATTAAAGGCATCCAAATCGGCAAAGAAGAAGTCAAATTATCACTCTTCGCAGATGATATGATACTATATGTGGAAAACCCAAAAGACTCCACTCCAAAACTGCTAGAACTTATACAGGAATTCAGTAAAGTGTCAGGATATAAAATCAATGCACAGAAATCAGTTGCATTTCTCTACACCAACAGCAATACAGAAGAAAGAGATATTAAGGAGTCAATCCCATTTACAATTGCATCCAAAACCATAAGATACCTAGGAATAAACCTAACCAAAGAGACACAGAATCTATACTCAGAAAACTATAAAGTACTCATGAAAGAAATTGAGGAAGACACAAAGAAATGGAAAAATGTGCCATGCTCCTGGATTGGAAGAATAAATATTGTGAAAATGTCTATGCTACCTAAAGCAATCTACACATTTAATGCAATTCCTATCAAAGTACCATCCATCTTTTTCAAAGAAATGGAACAAATAATGCTAAAATTTATATGGAACCAGAAAAGACCTCGAATAGCCAAAGGGATATTGAAAAAGAAAGCCAACGTTGGTGGCATCACAATTCCGGACTTCAGGCTCTATTACAAAGCTGTCATCATCAAGACAGCATGGTACTGGCACAAAAACAGACACATAGATCAATGGAACAGAATAGAGAGCCCAGAAATAGACCCTCAAATCTATGGTCAACTAATCTTCGACAAAGCAGGAAAGAATGTCCAATGGAAAAAAGACAGCCTTTTCAATAAATGGTGCTGGGAAAATTGGACAGCCACATGCAGAAAAATGAAATTGGACCATTTCCTTACACCACACACAAAAATAGACTCAAAATGGATGAAGGACCTCAATGTACGAAAGGAATCCATCAAAATCCTTGAGGAGAACACGGGCAGCAACCTCTTCGACCTCTGCCGCAGCAACATCTTCCTAGGAACAACGCAAAAGGCAAGGGAAGCAAGGGAAAAAATGAACTACTGGGATTTCATCAAGATCAAAAGCTTTTGCACAGCAAAGGAAACAGTTAACAAAATCAAAAGACAACTGACAGAATGGGAGAAGATATTTGCAAACGACATATCAGATAAAGGACTAGTGTCCAGAATCTATAAAGAACTTAGCAAACTCAACACCCAAAGAACAAATAATCCAATCAAGAAATGGGCAGAGGACATGAACAGACATTTCTGCAAAGAAGACATCCAGATGGCGAACAGACACATGAAAAAGTGCTCCATATCACTCGGCATCAGGGAAATACAAATCAAAACCACAATGAGATATCACCTCACACCAGTCAGAATGGCTAAAATCAACAAGTCAGGAAATGACAGATGCTGGCGAGGATGCGGAGAAAGGGGAACCCTCCTACACTGTTGGTGGGAATGCAAGCTGGTGCAGCCACTCTGGAAAACAGCATGGAGGTTCCTCAAAATGTTGAAAATAGAACTGCCCTATGACCCAGCAATTGCACTATTGGGTATTTACCCTAAAGATACAAATGTAGTGATCCAAAGGGGCACATGCACCCGAATATTTATAGCAGCAATGTCCACAATAGCCAAACTATGGAAAGAACCTAGATGTCCATCAACAGATGAATGGATCAAGAAGATGTGGTATATATACACAATGGAATACTATGCAGCCATCAAAAGAAATGAAATCTTGCCATTTGCAACAACATGGATGGAACTAGAGCGTATCATGCTTAGCGAAATAAGTCAAGCAGAGAAAGACAACTATCATATGATCTCCCTGATATGAGGAAGTGGTGATGCAACATGGAGGCTTAAGTGGGTAGAAGAAGAATTAATGAAACAAGATGGGATTGGGAGGGAGACAAACCATAAGTGACTCTTAATCTCACAAAACAAACTGAGGGTTTTTGGGGGGAGGGGGTTTGGGAGAAGGGGTTGGGATTATGGACATTGGGGAGGGCATGTGATTTGGTGAGTGCTGTGAAGTGTGTAAACCTGGTGATTCACAGACCTGTACCCCTGGGGATAAAAATATATGTTTATAAAAAATAAAAAAATTATTAAAAAAAAAAAACTATAGGAATAACTATTCATCTCCTGGCAAATCCATTATTTTTGCATGATTTTGGCTTCCACCGATTCAGGGCACATAGAAATCGGTCATCCATTATGTGTAGGAATCTACGTAGTAGAAAAGTCTATTACCATGGAAAAAAAAATCCAGAAATTTTGGTTTGCTATTTGATTTAAATGTCTTAGCTATAACAAACTAACTTTCTTGTTGTTTAATTTTCTACTCTTTCACGGAAGCAGCACTGTGAGTATAAATAACCTCTCAGAATCAGGTAAATTATTTTCAGGACTTTATGACATGCTAATGTGTTCCCTTGGATTCCCTGAGTCCTTCTGATGTTATTAAGTGCTGTCATTCATTGTTTGAACACTACTTAGAATTTCTCACTGCTCCCCAAAAGGTCATCAAAGCACTTAATAATTTCAGAAAGAGATAAGCAGGACAGAGGACCTTATCTGTATATCAAATGTGAGTTCATGTGTGACCTGCTACACCAGCCAAACTTCTGTCCCTATCAATCCTATCTCTACCTCACCCTATCCTTGACTAACACAGCACTGGATAAGGACTCCTTGATTTTCCATTCTCATACTGGCTTCTAAATTGATTCACTCTATAACCTCTGACCTCTAGTCACCGACGGAAACTTAGCCCATGTTAATACACTGAGGCAACTGACAGAAGTAGAATATTCTTATAAAATGTATCCCAGGAGTGATAACAGGCACTCTGATCTATAATACAGAAAACATTAACTCCAAAAATTCTTTTGGGATTGTAGTTTCAGTCTCAGAGAAAAATGAATTACTGCTCTCTTAGAGGAATCTATTTTGGAATTACAATTATTATGCATTACATATATGTGTAGTGTGCTTTTTCTGTGTGTGTTTGTGTGTGTGTGTATCCAGAAGAGCTTAGATAACCACCTATTATTTTGTAAATGTGTTTTACCACAGCCCAGAACACTAGCCAGAGTGACCACTAAGATCCCTCATAAGTTTAAGTTTCTACTCTGGCTCCAGTCTGTTATTTTCTATCCACATCCTTTCTGTTTTCTCACTAAAATCATCTCTTCATTGTGTATATCCTCAGTAGAGTTTTCCTTCCTGGTCAGTCTCACACTTAGTAAATTATTTTCAAAATTTGCATTTCCCTTTTTAATCAGCCTTTGAACTTCCCTCTCAGAGTTTCCATGTATCAGAATTCATGTAACACAATTTGGAAGACATGCAGTTTGTATTGGAATATGATTTAAAATAAGTTGTTACTGTATTCCGTATTTTGTACTTGTGTTTTTTCACATTATTTTGCTGTTCCTATTACTAAGATTTATGTAATAGCAGAATAAATAAATGCCAGGGGTTGTTAAGAACAGGGAATATAAAGAAAACAATGTTCATAAAATATTTCCATAATTGATAAGAATAGCATCAAGTAGTAACATCCAAAAAACTGTTATCCGCAACACAGGCTTTTATTTTTGAACCGCTTAAAACATTTGTTGGCAATCTTATAAACAGGGTCACAAATTTCTGTTCTATCTCTTCTTCATAAAATGAGATCTGAAAAACATCTATGTGTAACCATCTCTGTCATTTTTGTGGAAAAGCCAATGTGTGTCTGGAAGTGGTGGTGATGGGGATGGGGATCTACAACTTAAATAAATGTTCTTTATCTAACCCAAGCTTGACAACAAGAGAAAAAAATCATATAGGAGATAACTGCATTTTCTTTTTTGTAACCCCATTTTTAGACTTTCAGACTAATGTAGAAATAGCATCAAAGAAAATTAATAGTCTTCCCTGATTTTTGGAAGAGGCATTGTGGGTAAAAGTTCAAATTCTGCTGCTTAAGAGGATTAAACATCACTAATAATAATGAGGTATATGAGGTAACCACCTCATTCCCCCTCAATTCCCCTACATACACATCTTCTATTCCCTGCATTCTTCCAAAGTTAAGACCTATATAACAATTAATTTTATTCCCATAATGGGCAAACAGGAGAAAGGTATAATATGGTAGGATCATTCTACACTTAACTGAAGAAGACCAAATTAGAGAAAAGCACAAAGGTGAAAACACATGATCATTAACTTCTTGAACTATATATATGCACTCACACAAGGAGGTAAGAGAAAAAACAAACAAACAAAAAAACCCCTCCCAACTATAGATTTTAAGGGAGATCAGACTTAGAAGGGGCTGTGTTTTAATATTAGCGCTGATTGATTTGATGGGTTCAAAAGGATTTTCCTTGTAAATATGTGATGGATATCCCCAGGAAAATATTTCTTTAAATATACTGAGTACACTATAGTTTAGGACTTTTTTTTTTTTTTTTTAATCTTAGGAAAGAAGGTGGTGCAAACAAAGTGTTATTTATAACTAGGAAATATTTGGATTAGAAAGAAAATAAATGTACCCAACTGCTTCCTTCATGTTAGGGTTGGATGCACCTTTAAAGCTCCCAAAAAGATATATTTGAAATAAAAAACATTAGATTATGCATGATTAGTCAACGCAAGATGTAAGGATTATTTTAAGAGTTAGTTTAGGCTGAAAATAAATGCAGTTCAAAAAAGAATTAAGAAGTTTCATGGGTACTAGATACACAAGGTATTATTAAGGGAAGGGGATTTTGGTGATAGATACTAAGCTTAAAGCCTCAAGTGTGTAAACAAATCCTACAAGAAACCGAATATCAGAACTAACACTTGGAGCTGGCCTGATGGAGCAGCTCTTACTGAGAACATTCTACATAACCTGCTGAGAGAGGCAGCCAAACCGCGTCCATTATTGAATGAGCTGACCACCAATGGTCACCAAGGACGAACTCCGGAATGAAAAGGACTCCAGTGCACTCATGTTTTTCACATTCGTTCACAGTCATGGTTGTGGCAGATGCTGACACCCACAGGTTCGCACACATGGAGCAGGAGACAAAGGAATTGAAAGGAAAGGCAATGGTAGCAGTAGGGCTCTCGGAACACTTGAATGCTCACCCCACAGGCAAAAGAACATGGTCCCTGACAAGAACGATCAAGCAATAGTAGGTCTATAAACAGAAGTGAATCATAATACTCTGGGAGGAAGTTCCATGTCACCAGCATGTGGCTAATATTCCTGGAGCTAATAATATTAACAGTCAATACTTGTTACGTCAGGTAACATACTGAACTTCGCAAGTACGTTGCATCACTCCAGATACAAGAAGTTCCAGGGCTATTTTTTCCTGGTACTTTTCAACATTAGCTTTTAACATAACAATTCATTTGTTCCTCCTGTGCCAGTTTTTATACATCTGCAAAACAGTGTAGATCACAATCTCTCTACCCACATTTACATATGTTTAGAGTTTTAATGGTCACCAGGTATAAGGCTGTAAATGTCCCAGAATAAACACACCAAATATTTAGAAAGACACGATAGAGTTAGCTCATTCTTACAAAAGAAAAAAGTCGTATTTCTCGCTTATTTTAAGAAGTCATCTTATCTTTTGGATGTTTACTTGATATCAGTACTGTGATGTTCAAGATGTCACTGTAATGTTTCATAATTACTGCAACCCTATTTAATGCTATTTATCTCTATGAGATATTGTGCTGGCAAAATTACACATTTAGGAGAGGGGCTGAAGTAATAATCCTATAATAAAAGTGAAGTGTATTAAAGATGGAAAGCACTATTACCACAGGTAAAATCCTGGGAGGGTGCTGAACGTTTCTCTTATTTATAATTTAGTCCCAGCAGGACAACCCTTCTGTGTGCTGATTATCAGAGCAATTCTAGCTTTGGGGAGCAAAAAAAAGTCACACACATACCCAGAAGCTGAAATAAGCTTTTCCCTTCATGTGATTTAAGAGCTATTGTCACTCTGTGGAACTCTGAAAATTATTCCATTTGAAAATAATTCAGCTCCTAGATTATATATTGTCTAGGTTTCCTCTTCCTGCTCTTTACTACTGAGGACATTTAAATGAAACTATTAGTGGCTTTTTTTTTTTTAACTGCTTATTCTCCACCTGAAGTTATTATACTTAATTCATATCATACTCATCTGCAAAGCAACAGGAACATGAATTCAGTGGGGGGAAATAAACAAGAGGAATGGAAGGATTGATGAAACATAAAAGCCAGGAAGAGAGGAGTCTCTGGGGAGACATGGGTATTCATATGGCTCTTTTCACCTCTAAATTGATGATTTAACTACCTATGTTTCAAGTAACTGAAAATTACCTCTGCTATGACATAATTGTGGCCCTGGATAAAGTAAGAAACCCCTTTTCTGTTGGACACATACTTACCAAAATTAGCTCCTAGGATGAGAAAGTTGTTCATGCTTGATGCTAATCAGGTTATAAATCAACATCTAACACCAACATGGCTTCTGGTTGTTGCTCAATGTATTTTTGTTGAATGGATATTTGAAAAATATGTATGATTGAATTAGAATATGTATCTCCCAAACTGAACGCTTTAGTAATCCTTTGTATTAACTCATCTGCCTCACAGAAGATAGGTGGCTCTTCTGGCCTATGGTTAGCCTTGAGGGACAAAGGAGAAAACCCTTATTCTGCCAGAGCCCTGGGAGAGTGTATGTGATGCTTCATTCTACAACACTGTCAGCAAGTCTTGTATCTGGTGCTTGCTTTCATCATAGGGGAGGTTCCATAAAGAATCTTTCCTACTAGTACTTGCCACTTGAATAAAATTTGGATATGAGTCACAGAAATGCATTCACCATTTTTTGTCCTATATTTTTTTTAAATGTTTTTAAAATTTTTTTAGAGAAAGAGAAAGAGACAGGGAAAAATAGAAAGAGAATCCCAAGCAGGCCCCACACCCAGCGGGGAGCCCAACATGGGGCTTAATCTCACAACTCTTGAGATCATGACTTGAGCCCAAATCAAGAGTTAGACACTTTAAATGACTGAGCCACTCAGGCATTCCTGTCCTATATTTTAAAATCATATTGAATTTTATGTGTCCCTATTGGGAAAAAAAAAAAAAGGTACAGAGGAAACTAGGAGAGAGCAGAAGAGCCTTCTGTCCTGCTCTCAAATATACACATCACCGCTTAGTAAATTAATAGTCACAAGAAGTCTGTCTTCCAGAGGAAAAAGAATCACACATGAGCACTGCCTAAAGCACCTTCTCACAAAAGGCGTAATTTCCAACAGTGTCTTTCCACAATGATGGCATCCCTGATATGAGATGTCTTGGCTGCCCAGAAAGTATACTTCTCTCCCAGATGACTATTTCTTCTTTAGTTTAACTATAGTCTCTGCTTAAAACCATCTTTAGAAGAAACAGGAAGCCCACTAGTCATTGTGGCTGTCATGTGGAGGATTCTCTGTGCTGATTTTTGCTTGTGTTAGTCTCAAATCTTGGAAAGTTGTATAAATTTATCACATTTTTAAAAAGAATTATGTGCTTGCCTAAAGAAAAGATATTCTTGGTTATTGTATTTTATTGCTTGTAATTATTGAAGAAATAAAATTATGTTCAATAACACTGTTACTTATATATTGCTGACTGCTGAGCATATATTATCTGTATTGAATTTTGGAAATCTGTTTTACAGGACATGAAAGTTTCATCTAAAATGCTAAGTATCTCTGAAGACACATTTTCCTCAAATTCTATAAGTTAGTGATTATTGTGCCCAGTTGTAAATGAGTTTTGTATATGCTATGATAGATTAGCTGAATTTACCCCTTTTCCTAATATTGTCTGTTCTGGTACATGTCAGAAATTTTAGGGATACATTCCCAACATTTATTATTATTTATGGCCAGTCCTGGTTAGGAAAAAAATAACTCAGAAATCTGAGTTTGGGCTAAATATGAACTCTGTAATATATGTATTCACAAGGAATCTTTTATATTTAAAGAACAAACCAGGGGTGCCTGGGTGCCTCAGTCAGTTAAGACTCTGCCTTTGGCACAGGTCATGATTCCAGCATCCTGGGATTGAGCCCCAATTCTGACTCCCTGCTCAGGGGGGAGCCTGCTTCTCTCTCTCCCTCTGCTGCTCCCCCTGCTTGTTCTCTCTTCTCTTTCTGTCAAATAAATAAATAGATAAATAATATTTGAAAAAACAAAGAACAAAATACTAGTGGTTCTAATTACTAGTGGTTCTAATTAGTGATGATTTTTTTGAACTTTCTGTTTTGGTGTAACTTAAGGCAAAACAAAATCAGACTGGAAATACTTACACCACAGAAGACAAAACAATAAAAGGTGATAGTAGAATTAAATCAATAAATAACAACTTTTTAACCTTGACATATTTCACCTAAATCACTTCGGCTCCCCGCCATGACACTGAATGATGCAAACATGGCAGATATTTTTCACTTCAGAAATGAAGATACTCATCACAGAGACGCTCTGAGAGTTGAAGCATCTCAGGGTCCCATGAGCAGTGAGTGGGCCTGAAGGGAACGGGACCTAGGTTCCTGAGCCCCAGTCCTCTCTGCTTCATTTCCCGTACTAACCAGGAAAGAAGAGGAATTTTAGGGACTTGATGACTGAAACTTCCAATTTATATGTGCTACATTGTTCTTTTCTTAAAGTAGCTTGGCTGCGGGTCAGGATTCAATTGACTGAGGAAAGAGACCTACTCCTGGCATCCATTTCCATAACGCTGGCCAGTAAGTTTTAAAAATGCTGTGTTATTGGATGTGTTTAGCAGCTGGGGCTTCTACACAAACTTGTACAGATCTGAAAATAAGTATCTTCTGAGAGTGTGGTTCATTCACAGAAGGGGGTAACTGAGAGTGTTCCCTAGGTTTCTGTCCTACGGCTCCTCTTTCTTTCCAGTGTCTCGCTTCCCTCCTTCATGATTCCGTTGCTTCCCTCTAGCCACGGGAAGTGATTACTCAGTACAAATTTAAAGAGTAGAATGAGAATGACATGCTGCCTCTTGTGAAAACCCAAGAAATACACCCATACATAAACCCATCTAAAAAGTAAATTAAATTATCCCCTCCTCAAGAAACTGGAAGACAGGGGCGCCTGGGTGGCTCAGTGGATTGAGCCGCTGCCTTCGGCTCAGGTCAGGGTCTCGGTGTCCTGGGATCGAGCCCCATATTGGGCTCTCTGCTCAGCGGGGAGCCTGCTTCTCCTTCTCACTCTGCCTGAGTCTCTGCCTACTTATGATCTCGGTCTGTCAAATAAATAAATAAAATCTTAAAAAAAAAAAAAAAGAAATGAAACTGGAAGACATTAAGCTCACAAATGAAAATGAAAGGGTAAAGGAAATGCAGGTGGTAGAAAAAATATGAAAGAAAACCCGCAGTCACAGCTTTGAAACCTTATAGGCCTGAGAGGTGTGGGATTCCTGAAACAAGGGAAGACAAGAAGTACAGGAAGTTAGGCTGAAGAGTTTTGTGGAGAATTCTGAGGAGACTTTAAGAGGGGGATAAAAAGAAAGACATTAAAGATGCATGGAAGTACAGTGGTGGAGAGGCAGGGAAGGACATCTTATACTTCTTCTGGAACTCTTATAGTCTATTTTTCAAGCTGCACGATAGCTGACATCTTGGAGTTTGCAAAGAGAAGTACTTATTAGGAAAGTTGGTGAGAGAATCCCTTTCCTTTAGTGTTCATGACAATTACTTATTTTGTAATTAAAGGAGAAAGCATGACAGCTATCATAACTGATAAATGCTAACAGAAGAGCCATAGTTTATCTCTACAGTGGCCAGATTCATACATGGCAGTTAGAGCCTACATTAAACTGCCATCTGAAAAACAGGCCCAATAACACTACCTTATAGGACTCTTGTGAGGACTAAATTTGAACATGAAACCATTTTGTAAAATATGAAACACTACACAAATAATAAAATGCTATTACTACATTACTTTTAGCATGGATGCAAACCCAAGCATCTATCTCTTTATGTTAGCTAGGTACACTGTTAAATCTAAAGATATTAGTTACGACTTTGGAGAAGGAGATTATTTTATTTAGAGTACCACAAGGATCTGGAACATATTTCCTCCCAGGATTTGACTTTGAGTCTTCTATAGCTATTGGGTGTTTCCTCACATTGTCTATGTCATCTTTTAGTACTAATCAATAAATGTAAGTTATGCTTATATCTTGAGAGGTGTTGATCTGAAACGAAGACATCCTTCTCCACATTAACAGCCTCCTTAATTAACCTTCTGACACTGCCAATATGGAACGGGATGCTATGTAATTCCTTTTATGGAAAGGCCTGCTATTTAAGTGATTATGCATGTGCTGCTGCTTTGTTTATTTTCTACAAGAAAATCAAGATGCTCTTTAAAAACATCTTCACTCTTTACTAAAAAAGAGGATAATTTTGATAAATTTCCATGCTTAGAACATGGACTAAGCTCATGCTGGGCAGGACGTAACTGAAATAATGACAATTTGGTTTGATGTAAGTAGGAAGAGAGGATAAGATATAGGGAGAGGAGTTAGAGGTAAAGGTCAGAGTAAGTTGCCTCTGGTTTCTCCCATCCCCGATTTACAAGAGCAAGAACACCATGTAATTACAAAATATTTCCTGGAGAGTCAACCCCTGGAAACAACCTATAGTTTGGGGATGTGTGCATGTGCACACACACATAGGCATACAAACACAATCTCTGTTGTTTTAGCCAGTGGTAGCTAAACTCTTCTTAAAACTAACTTAATTGTTATCTGTAGGTCCCTGTAACACTTTTTTTTTTTCTCTTAATATGTCCTTTCCTTATGGGTACTTCTTCATGAGATAGGAAATTACAATATAACTTCCTTAAATGACTTCAGTGTAGCAGGGATACAAGTTATATCTTATACATATCATACATATATCATATGGATATGATGGGCGTTCAAAGCTACGCTGTGAACCCTGTGCCCACACTCCTTAATCTGTACATATGTAGGCCTCAGGTCTCTGAAAATTACACTTTCTGGTATATGAATTTTAACTATCCCCTAAGCAGACTGTACAGGACAAAAACAAAAATGTTCTGGAATGTAACTAAGCCAAGGACATTGCGATATATCATTTTGCCAAACAGAAGACCTTCCACTAACTCAGGAATTGCACTGATACTCTTATGAAGGAAAAATGAGGAGTATATACACATGGTCCACTTCACAGCTGACATCGGTCCACTTCACAGCTGATATCAGTCTACTTCACAGTTGACATGGAGATCTAAACTGAAGCCAATCCAATGTCTCTCTTCTAACCAAGACAAACCTGAGGCAAACTCATGGAAATGTTTTGTTTGGACCCCTTGCCAGTTTCCTTTTCAATGCTTCTACTCTCTTCTACATCCCTTCTAATGAGCTGTTTATTACTCTCATCCTGCTTTTGACCATCTTGGCACCACCAATGCTCTGTAACAATGGACCCTAGGCAACTCTCTGCTCTCCCTCTCATGAGTGGAGTGCAGTAGTAGCTGTGCTAGTAGTAACAATAGTAAGCACAGCAGTAATCATGGCAAATTACATTTGGTGAATACTTTAATCCTGTGCTGTCCTCAAATATCATGATTTTGTTTAATCATTATGACAGGACTCGGTGAGAGGGTATTTCTGACCACATTTCACAAATGAGTAAATTAAAATTCAGAGAGTTATATCTCATACTACTATCAATAAAAATCCTACAGGTGTTGACTAGGGAAATGGGAATGGTTTAAACTCACGTTTTCTGACTTGAACTCAAAGCAAATGCTTTCTTCCTTTGGAATTTCAAAAAACCCTACAAGTTATTGATGGAGATGGAAATAGAGGAAGACAGTTATTAAAAGGCATAAAGGTCTTCTGAACCATTAAATTATGCCATAGAGACAAGCTGTTTATCAAAGCCATGCACATGCAGGTTACCCATCCAATAGCTTGGGTGAAATAAATTCCAAGTATACACTTTGGTAAAACCTAAGCCTAAATTAGAACACTTGCAAGGTTCCTCAATAAATGAAGCAATAAGAGGGACAATTATTGAGGTGATTTTAATGAACACAGAGCCTATCCCAAGTTAAATGAGGTATTGAGAATGTTATAATGTAGGCCTTGGTGGAGAAAAATATCAAATATCAAAGGGAGTTGTAAGATTCATTTTAGGAAAAAAAAAAAACAGTGGTAAGTTAGAAGACTTTTAAACTCCCCACTAACATTAAAAATAAATAAATAAATAAAAGGTTTGGAAGCTAAAGAATATAAAGAAAGAGAAAGTCTTTAGAATAAGCTGTGCTAGAGCCCTTTTCCCAATTGATTGTCAGCTCCCCAGTCACCTCAAGAGAGGTTTCAGCAAGACTTTCTGAGAGTTTTATAGGCAGTGAGTGGTTATAGTGGACTTGTATCTGACTTCCACCTGAGCATTCAGAAGGGTGAGAGATGGGTTAAGAGTGGAGCTATGATGAAGTGATTAAACAATATGGTCTTCACACCCCAGTATCTTCAAGAATCTTTGGGTATTTCCTGTACATGAGAGATATGCTCTATGTGGCAGAGAGCCAGGATGAAGTCCTCTTAAGTCCTTTTCAAAAGGGCAAACTACAGAAAAAAACAGGGATAAGCAAAGATCAACTGAAGTTCTATAATTTGATTCCTACAGGGCTTTAGAAGAAACCAGTCATCACTGGGAGGGGGATGCAGTCAGTGTGCTCAAAAGAGCTATAGGTGAGTGCTTTCCAGAGATGAATGGGCCCTCCTAAGAATCCTTGAAGGTGTCCACTAGAGAAAGAGTCAGCTTAAGTTTCTTCCAGGGCTGGAGAATGTAAAATTTTAGTTCCTGTTCTCCTTAGGCTTTCTCTCTCCCCAGAGCCCCCCTCTATACAAATTAAAAAAAAAAAAAAAGAAAAAAGAAAAGAAAAAAGAAAGAAAGAAAAAAAAACAGTTACTAAGAGGAAGGAAAGAGAAAAGAGGCTGATATCCTCTTTTCTCTTTCTGAAGTAGATCTTATCCTGAGATGTGGTAGGAACCTTGGAATAAAGACAAAACTGTTGACTAACAGAGCTTAACAGTTTACTTTAAAATCAAATTTATGCTTTGTACTTAAAGCTTAGGATTTTGTACTATCTGAGCGATCAGCAAAGTTCTGGTCAAAGAAAGGGGAAAAATATCCCTAACAAATTTTAAAGGGATACTAAGTATAAAAAATAAAGATGATTTAAAATGAAACCCTTAAGACTTGCTTTTTCAAAGTCCAGAGAGAGGGTATTGTGGTCTGAGGAGTGTAACCAATGGAAAAAAATCACAGTTCCCTCTTCTCCATCTTATAGTTCTTATTTCACTTCCCATTAGGATGGTCCCAACTTACTCCAGGGAGTTTATTTATATGCAGGTTTGTGATTTTATATGTGTTTAGGAACAGAATAATGGGACAAGCATACGGAAAACACTTCTAAAAATAAAGATAAATTTGTGGCTTCTAAAAATAAAGATGGAAATTCACTGTAAAGATCATCTTGTTTCATGCCTGAAATTGCTTCTCCATTGTTGTGTTTTCTCTTGTGGAGTAATCCACTACCTGGATTTTTTAATTTAGAATTCTGTGCCCCCCAAATGGACTCTGCCCAAATGATCATTTGTTATGTATTGATCTCACAGAACTATCAGTATATAGTTTTAAGATTAAAAAAAAATTTTTTTTTTCCCTAGGAGAAAACGTATAGGTTCTTTAGCACTCAAAAGGACCTGGAAAGCTTGCAATTTGCTAATGATGTATTTGCATGATTCTGTTCAAATTTAATATTAAATTTTATCTTCTCTAAGCCTAATACATTACAGAAGCTGTGGAGCATTTCGGAGATATTCAGCCTATCTTCCTTCCTGCCACCCAGTGAGCCATTTCATTCTAGACTCCAGTATAGGGCACTTGTACATTGTACTGAAGAAAGGATTACTACTGAGGTTAACTCCTCCATGGCTGTCACTCTTCTGTATGTAGGACAGCCCATCAGCAATGTCACTTCTTTCTCATGGAGCCCCAACCCAAAGAACTCATAAGACAGTTTCTAAACTTCAGAATCCTCCTTAAATGATCAATTGCATATGAAATTAAAATACTTGATTTCTGAAATGATCAACTTCATCCATAATTCTAAATCATCTGCTCCTCAATGCTATTTGAAGAAACATAAAATATGATACACTTATGAAAACAAAAATAAACCAGGACAAGTATACTCCAAGAGTTCCTCACACTGTAGTAAAGCATCTTTGCTTAGTAAATAGTGGAATGACCTTGCTACTTTCAAGGATAAATACTCAAAGGAACAAAGAATCTAAAGGTCTTGATTACAAAGCTGAGACTAAAATCCCCGATCCCTGAGTCAGTCTTAATTGAAACTTGAACTTCAGGGTTGGCTCAGCCCCAAATCGACTGAGTGTTTGGGGTACTCCCTTCAATTCCCTGATCCTTAGTTGTACCATGTGACCTTCTAAAATATAAATCATCTCGTGCCAGTTTCCTGACGCATCTTCCCATCACACAGGGGCTAAAATCCCAACTTCTTACTGATGACTGTACAGGGGGTGGTCCTCATCTATCACCAAGCCCTGCTCTACTCTTGCTCCTCTGGATACTTTAGCAACCCTGTCAATTCTCAAGCAGTCCAAACTCACTGATGATATTGCCATATCTTCTCCCTGGAATGCTTTGCTTCCATACTTTTGTACAGCTCATTTCCTCTTCTTTTAGGACTCTGCTTTAATGTAACTGCTCCTGAGAAATGTATGTTTTAAAAAACATCTATACTTTCCAAAATATTCCCCATCCCTGCTTCAGGTTTTTTCCCCTTGGAGTGTATATAAAAATCAGGTCACAGTATTTATTGTTTTCTCTCACTAGAATGTAGGAGTCATGAAAATACTGACTTTTCTTTTAGGGTCAACTGTGGTGCTCATTAGATGTCAATAGGAGGTAAAAATGAATGCCCTCTCTCTTGCTACCACTCCCCTCCCTACACTAATATTAGCTATAAAACCCTTGCAAAAGAAAAGAGAAAAGGTTCTTGTAGACTCAATGACAATCTGAGAGACAGGATGGTTATGTGGTGTGCCACTCCAGAGTAGTTCCTTTAGAGAAAAGAGCTAACCAGGGAAGAGCTCTTAAAAGTTTTTTTGTTTGTTTGTTTGTTTGTTTTAATTTCAGTTTAGTTAACATACAGTGGGGGTAGAGCTCTTTTAAAGAGAAAGGAAAGCAGGCTTCATCTGTAGGGCTTACAAAAAGGAGGCCAAAGACTGTGGGGGAGCCAGTCTAGGCCTGAGACATGACCCAGAGGGCTTCGCCATAGCAAGTGTCCTGTGGGGTTGCAGCAGTCCTAGCCTACACGTTGCAATTCCAAGAGGAGAGGAGGTCACTGGAGGCAATGTCCTCTTCATGTGCTAGGAAATGGGGGAGCTTTACGATGCATATGGAATATACTCTGCAGCCCTGGCAGACATTCTGCCTTGGGATGACTTTCTTTCTTAAGCCAAAGACCTTGAAATGGAGACCTCATGTGTAAATATGTGCAAATGTTGAACTAAATTTATCCCATAAAATTTTTAGGAAACAACCTTGCCATGGATACAAGCTGTTGAATACATTATCTGCTGGGGTTAACAGGGTTTCCTTCTGCAGAAATAAATAAATTAAAAGAAAGCACTGAAGGGTTCACTACTCCAGATTTGTCTTTAATAACATTCCATTAAAAATGACAGAAAGGCACAGCTCTTACAGTAACTCAGGCTCAGAGCGATGCTGTTCTCTTTCAGGCTCATGTCCTCAGATGAGGCTTTTGTGGTTTTAATCACTTCTCTTCCTCTAACTCACCCCTTTCAGCTCCTTTTCCCCCCTACCTTTCAGTTTTTGGTCTAGCTTTCCATCTATCTGACTATGGTACATTTACCTTGATTAGCAGAGGAACTGCTATCACATTTTTCAATGAGGACTAGTGATTTTTAAACTGTTTAGACCAAAAGTAACATAGATCATCTATATCATGCAAAAACAGGGTCAGGGGTGAAAGAAAGTGTGCATCTAGCTAGTTTTTATCAGTAGAAAGCCCAATGCTGAATATTAATGCCAGAGATTGGCCGTTCCCAGTTCCCAGGTCTCGGTTACGCATTTACTATTCAATACCATGTCTGTCAGTTAAAAAACTAGTACCTAATAGGTGTATAAAAAGACAATGTCATCACTAGCTATGACTACCTTATTCCTGTCTATCTATGCCCATCTAGATAAAGACAGCATATTTCCCTCCAGTATCCAGTGTTTGCCCCATAATAGACACTTGCAAATATAACCAGAATGGACTCAAGTTTGTAACGTTTTCTTAGATGTTTATGTGTAACTCGTTTGTAAAAAGTCAACTGCTTATGGATTGATGGGAGTGTGTTTGTGCATGTGTGTGTGTACAAGCCCTCAGAGGGAAAATGGAGATGGTATCACATGCAGAGAGCCATAAATTCCCCTTTGCAGATAAGATACTGGTGTGGTGTTGTTTGCTTTGTGGAGGTGAGGTCAGAACTGTTGAGCGCTCCTCTGTGATTTTCTCACTTAGAGCTCTCACAACACCCTGTAATATGAGAAGATGCACTCCCAAGCACGAAGCCTTAATTTGTAATCCACACAAATCCCTCTGTCAAAGTGGGTTGAGGGCATAATCATCAGGCTCTGGTACAGTACCTGTGTGCTTGTGCACACGGGTGGAGAGAGGCTGCCTGTGAAATGTATATTTCTTTGTGTGTATTTTATCTGGCTTCATCACTTACTGCAGCTTGGTGGAGTTAGCATTTTCCAAAGACTAAAAGTAAAGATGTAAAATATTAAGGACTCTGAAAGCAAAAGGCACTAGAAAAATAAGTCTAGGAAAAAAAAAAGAATGTTGGAAAGGAAATAAATTTTAAAAAGAATGTTTCTTTTTTATCAGATGAAAAAGATGGAAACCAAAAGTAATGACCATTTATCTAACTTTCCTATTCTCATCACCAGCATGTCCCAAAGCCCCACCTACATTCTGATCATCTCATGCTCCAATCCTTAACCCTACGATGCAGATTTCTCTGCCTGCTCTTATTCAAGGGAGCTCTTAGTTTGCCCTCAACCACCCTGGCTAAGAACACTGCACAAGCCTCAGACTTTATGCAATTCCAAACCAGCTGGCTTAGACTCAGGAAGCATGATACTTCCTCCTCATTTCTAATAACTTTGACCTTGAAAGAGAACAGACAGTGCTGCCTCCCCAGAAGAGAGGCAGAAAAAAAAAAAATTGTAGGATACTATGACCATGTAAAAGTGGACAGGGTATGTTTCATTTCTTTATTTTAGGGGGAAGAAGGCAGAGATGAACACCCTGGTGTCGTTCATGCTGTTGTCTAAATGAGGTGGGGGGAATGAGGGAAGGAGCCAGAAAAAAAATGCAAACCAAGGCAGAACGGACATTTAGCCAGTGCCCTCCTCCCTACCATTCACCATTACAAGCAATGAATTATATATGTGTGTGTGTATACATATTATATATGTATATATATACACATATATGTACGTGTATATATATACATATATGTGTATATATACATATATATAATTTGTATACACACACATATATATGAATTATATACACGTACATATACGTGTATATACATATACATATATATAATATGTATACACACACACATTGGTGCATATGAGATTATTCTCACATTGTTGATTCTCACTGGGGACATGTAGAGTGAAGGTTTGTGAAATTTCTAACTCTTTAAACTTTAAAAAGCCAATTGAAAACTTCATTCCAATTTGTTGTGCTCTCTCTCACGAAATCTGAAGGTTTTCTCTGATAAGCCCCTAAAAGTATGGAGAGTTTCAATTTGCTGACTTCCTCATAACATGCACTTGCTGAATTTTTTTCAACCCACTCTGATCTCTTGGGTCTTCAACACAGCACTATTCATTTTCCTGGCATAAGGCAGTGAAAAATTTCTTTTGCTCCCAAATCACCCAATAGAATATTTTTCATAAGGGGACCTCCAACAAGAGCTAGGCTCCTGCATTAACTGCCCTACTATTTAAGATATGTCAAGACCAAGAAAAGACAAACAAGCAAATAGTAGGCCAATTCATTTGAGAATAAATGAAGTGAAGTGAAGTTCAAATCTCTATAAATGTTTAAGCCATTTCACACACAGTAAAAACAGATCCGTGCTTTTTCAGTCTTAAATCCCATGGGTTTATTAGGTTGGCTTGAGATGATTTACTCTAAAATACAGTGCATTCTTGGAGATGGAAACTAAACTCATAGAAAGAACCTAGAGTTTCTGTTGATATGCTTTATAAAATTCCATGAAAGAAACAGTCAGTAGCATCGACAGCAATCAGAGAAAGCCTAACACAAGAGAGAACACACCAATTTATAAGAGAGAGGGGCAAATCAAGACTGGTATTCTCCTGTGATATGAATAACCAGTTCTCAAAAACTGATGGTAGAGACTTTTTTGGCCAAACATTTGAAAACAATTGCATATTGTACTACTACTGAGTTATTCACAGTGCACCAAAACATATAAAAGGCTCTGAAAAGTCCACTTCCCCAAGTCTGTTTAATTTGGTTAACCTGTTTAAACAGCAATCCCTGCCTATATTTAACTAGAACAGACTTTTTTTTCCCCAGAAAAATGGAATGCCCACTAACAGTTGCAGGATTCCCTAGTTTGTCACAACTCATTTGGGGAAGCGGTTGGTTACGTCAATAGCCAAATGATGCAGCAAAGGCTACTGAAGATCCATTGACATTGTAATCAATTTCTCCTATCTTTCTACTCTGTTTCTTTTATGCATGTAATTTCCCAACAGCAGGTTCAGAAAAAAATCTTCTATTCGACTTTTTTTTTAATTCAAAGTAGCTCAATGGCAATATCCTTTGAAGTCAAATACGCCATCTGGTAGGCACTTGGTGGCACCCATCTAATGGAAATCTTCGTCCGCTGTCTCTAACACGAACCTTACTTACTAAGTTTTTAATTTTCAACTGACAATATCAAAAATTAGCCCCCCAAGATGAACTTAAAATATTTATCAATTTGCTGCAGAAAACAGAGACTTAGTTAGGCCACCTTAAGAAAACAGGATTTATAGTGAAGACGTATAGTCTAAAGCTAAGCCTGGACTAAAAGTCTATCACAGCACAAGGCAACTGTATCAACTAGTGACTTTCCTCATTTCTCCCTCTCTTTGGACTTTTTTTGTCTTCTCTTTTCACTACCTGCTGGTCCGTCCTCTCATATTTCCTAGGACCAATACCAGAGGCAGCTACTCTGCTGGATTAGCAAATCATTAATTACCCTAATGTGTGGAGCTCTTTGTATCAATTGATCTCTTGGACTCTAGAATGGCCTCTTAGGGTTTGGTGTACAGCTCCCTCTTACATTCATAAAGGCTTTCGTTTGAGCAGCCTATAATGACTGCCATGAGAAGGTAATGGAATAGTTGCATTTCAGTTCATAAGAGACGTTGTATGTGGCAGTATCCTTACATGGCGTGTCCCTGTACAATGACCTCTGCTACACTGATGTAAATTTTACTGTCTGTGCTATACCGTATTGAAGAATAAGTGGACATTAAAAACTGGAATCTGTACACTGAAGAATTTTGTCCCATCTTCCCCAGGAAACATGTAAACATAATCTAGACATAAAAATACTTTCCTACTTGGTCTTTGTGCCTCTAAAATCTCCTTGATATAATCAATTCTAATTTTTGCTATTGCATTAGTCTAATTGAGAACAGTTAGGACAAGCCACTGTTTCAAAAAATCTTCAGGATCCTTCCTTGTACCCAAGATCCCATCCAAACTCTGAAATTTCACTGAAGACTCTAGATATCTTGACCCTGAACTATATATCTTTAAATTTATGTACTCCTTTTGTCCAACAGAAAACTGTTAGTCTTTGCACTAGTTGCTAAGGATACCAGCCAAATTCTCATATTTATTTCTTTTCTCAGGTTATTTGCTCTGCTGTACACATTCATCTTTGCTTCCTTATCCTTATCTAGTCTGTCTACTTGTCTGCACATACATGCTGTAAATTATAAGCCTGTGCCTTACTAATTAGGGTTGACACATATGGGTAGGTGAATTAGAAACAGAATTAAAAAAACAAAACAAAAAAAAAAAAACAATGACCAGCTTGGATTTTCTGTGGCAGAACTTGGTCTTTGAGGATTCTGTCATAGGGACTTGAGAGACTTGGCCTCATCGATAATTATATTGAATCTAACCAAAAAGCACTGGCCTAAGTCATGAGATCTGGGCTCTAATCTCAAATACAGTACTAACAAGCTACTTAACCTTGGGCAAAACACTTAACCTCCTTGGATTTCAGTTTGTTCATCTGCAAAATGAGTGCTTTGACCTAGATGATACCTGGAGTGTTTTTAATTCCTCACATTCTAAGATGCCATGATGAATATCTTCATTCTAATAGAAGTTGGCTTCAGTGGTTTCCCACAACTAGTATTAGGTTGGGAAATGACCTTGTTAGAATTGGGGTATAGGATTTATGCAAGGCTCATTTCAGATATACAAATCAAGCTTTGGTGGTTTCTTCCCTTCTTCCTCCAAAGACCAGGTATTTCTTATGCTCCACTGCAACTTCCTGTGCTCACCAGGGCTTCAGATAAATTGGTGCTTGAAACTTTGGCAGAATAACCCAGTTATGAAATAGACACATCCGCTTACAGACCAGACTTCAGAAGTTGCATTTAATCTACAGTTTTCTTGGGAAAAACAGTCCTTGACTCAAGCATAAAAGTGCCTGGCAGAGCTCCCATTGTTATGGAACAATCTGCCAGGCAACAACTCCTTGAATTCTTTCTCTTTAACTCTTGTCATACTCTCTTCCATATTCCTACAAATTTCCCCAGCTCTAAGGTCACCACTCAGCAATCATTTTCAAAGCAAATTATATAACAACAATTCTGGCCCTCAAAAAACCTAAAACTAAACAACAAACAAACAAACAAACAAATCTTAGAAAGACTTACAGTTTATTACCTTTTGAAACATACTCTTTCTGGGAACACCATCCATGTAAAATGACACCCCTCACAAAAGATGTACAGAAGAAGGTATTTTCTCTCCTGATCTAGAGTGAGTTAATTTAAAATTTATCTTTTAGAATATCTTATACTTCTACTCTTTATTTCATTTCTGCAGTTTGAATTGAATATACATTTTATAATTAAATGCAAGTAGTAAAGGATATCACACTCTGACAAGGCTCCTATCTCCCCCAAGATAGTAATATTCAGTGCATCAAGTCAAACTCACCTTTAATCCTGGGTCTCACTATGCAAAAGCAGCATACACGAATAAAATGTAGAGGTCAACCACAGTTTCTCAAATGGTTATTATATAGGACCAATTGTGTTTATGTGATGGACATAAATTATGAATATTGATAAAATATATTGTGTGCTTATGTGTTGTCTATGTCACAAGATAAGAAAAAATTCTACTAAGTAGAAGGAAATCAGGTTTGTAATCTCAGCTTGGCCATCATTTAACTATAAAATCTTAGGCAAATACTGCAAATGCATATCCCAGAGTTGTCCAGAGAAATCAATAGGGCAAGGTAAACATTTTAGTTTATAATTTGTATGTGCTTTACAAATGTAAGAAACTGTTCATAGATTTTTTACTCAACCTTAGCTTATCTTGGTCTAGCCTTCTGACTTCTGATCCATAGTATAAAAATTAACACCAAAAAATGACTTCATAAATGATCTCCTTCCCTACCTTCATTTTCCAGGGAAGATAACTGAAGCTCCCAAGGTTAAATGGTTTGCTCACATAGTGTCTTTGTTTTCCTGAAAGTGTTCATTTACAAGATAGTGAACCTAAGAGCAAGTAAGGGTAAAGCTCAGAGTAATATCAGTGTGCAATAACCCAAGGCTATCACATTAACCTTTTTAAGTCCAAATCCTATGAAGAATTACCTCTTGAACATTCCTGTGTCAACCTTAACAGAAGAAAGCAAAAACCATTTCTTTCTCCATTTATTTTCTATCTTTGTTGTGTATGAATACCAATCCAAAGGCCTTCACTCGTACCACCTTCATTTTCTTATACCCGCCACCATGTTCTTCAAAGACTGTTCATCTTACATCTTTTTGCTTTATCCTGTGAGGCCGCAATACTTCTTCTGGATGTCCCATGTTACTGGTGTTGCCACCGAGATGATTTCTCTTTCATAGGACTCAATACACAGTACCATATCTAGATTGTAATTGTATCAGGGAAACTTATGAGGGATATGGCTAATATCCACATATGGATACCCCTTTATTTTAAATTCTAATAGGGGCTATCAGTAACCCTGAAGGTAACTCCCTAAACCTGAAAATTCTATAAACTAGGAAGCATACAGAAATTTAGAATAACATTTTATTTCCTACTTCCATTAAAAGATTCTTTTGAAAGGTGAGAAACAAGCTAGAGGAAGAGGCAGAAATTTAAATGTTCTTAACTTAAAAGATACAGATAAGAAATATTATCTATGGTTCATGGAACAAAAAATGGAAGTAACTTGTAAGAAAATTAAGATTATATTTATAGTCATGTAGGGTTGAAAAAATGAGTGGATGGTTTGAATGGACCAAATTGTTATCATAACACAAAGTCAACAGATAATACCTAATACTGATAAATCTAGTAGAATCATTATAAGTGTTATAGTGAAATCTATGGAGCTACTCAAAATAACAAAACAAACAATAAATTGGGAAGTAGGATTTGGGGGCAGGCAAAGTAGGAGACTGTTCTATACTTTAATGCTTTTATTTATTTGTTTGTTTGTTTGTTTAAAGATTTTATTTATTTGACAGATGGAGATCACAAGTAGGCACAGAGGCAGGCAGAGAGAGGAGGGAAGCAGGCTCCCTTTTGAGCAGAGAGCTCGATCCCAGGACCTGAGATCATGACCTGAGCTGAAGGCAGAGGTTTTAACCCACTGAGCATCCAGGCACCCTATACTTTAATGTTTTTAGTCATGCTCATGTATTATTTTACAAACCCTAGGAAACATACTTTTTAATCTTTCCAGGTATCTACAACACAAAAATAGTGCTATACACCATGTCCTCAGTAGATACTAGCTGATTACTTCTTTGGTTGTTTAGTTGTGAAGCTGAGGTGTTGAATGAATGCATAACTGAATACATGAAAGAAGGAATAACTATCTTCATTGCCATCATCTTGGATCTATACCTCCTGCACACGTACTTACTAACACTAGAGCATAAGAACCCAAACCTATTGTAGGTAGCTGAAGAAAAAACATTTGACATTGGACATTGGTGATAATGAGTCCATATAGCAGATTCTTCAGCGAAGATTATCAACTATTCAACTATGGTTGAATTTCATAAAATAGGTTTGGAGAACAATGTTTTGGGAACAATATTTCTATGTGATTTTGAGTCCTGATTTTACTGTAATTATTTCAAAGGTTGATTGCTGAATCTTACTATAGTGTACTAAGGTGTTTAAATATTCTAAGATTCAGAAATAAGAATCAAAACAAATAATCACTTCTATTTCAGAAAAGTCATTTTACATGAAATGAATAAAAGCATGTGAAAATCAATCTGAAGTAAAAAGAAAACATTTAACAGACTATAATAAAGAGTAAGGATCTTTTTCCTTTGGTTACCATAGCGGCAATGATTTTTAAATACTACTCATACAGATTCAGTATTATAGTAATCAGCATTTCCTATTGTGTTTCAAGGTATTAAAAGCAACATACAATGTTACAAGCTTAAGTTGCTATTTAAATTTAAATATTAAGAAATGTTATGAACCAAAGGTTAATTTATATGTTGTATGGAAAATACCTGATGTGGGATATTATAGGGTCAGCCATTTCACCATTAACATCAAATAACAAAAGTAACCTGCACTTAAGTTTTAAGCCCATGGTGAGTGGACATAGGGGGTAGTGAGGGAGGGTGACAGAGGGTGAAGAAATTCAATTTGTTGCCAGTAGAACTTGCAGTATTTATGCTGACTCCAGGCCAGATCGAAGGATCTGTAAGTTGCAAAGTTCTTCCTGCAATCTTTTCTTGAAGCTCAATTAAAACTCATTGTCAAGGGAGCAGGAAATAGGAAACTAATATGGCAAGTTTTATCTCTTGGCCTTAGGCGTATAAGAATGGCCCTGTATGGGACACCCAAGACTGAGGGACTACTACTGGGAGGAGAGTGATAAAAGATGATATGAAAACCACATCTTCATAGTTGAGGGAAAAAGAAAAAGTGTCCTCAATTGACATCACACAACTCTCCTGTTCCTGGGGAGTCATACACATCTGGTCATTGCTAAAGAAGTTTTGAATTCTGAATAAAATTGAGGCTGAGGGGAAACATCCTTTTCCTGATTTTTATTTTCCACCTTTGAAGGACTTTCAGTAGAGTAACGACCTTCTGACTCCCTAAGATTTAGGTATCTGGTGACATCCACGGATCCACATTTCTTGACTAGATGGGGCTGACCTCCATTTAATAGTTGCATGCTCCAGGAATTTGCTCATTCTTTCTCCACCTTGAAAAACATAAAGCTATAATTCTAAGTGTGCCTATTCTGTAGAGTTAAACCAACTTTGTGGTCAGTCCAAGGTCTAGACATAGGAGGCAAAGGAAATTGGAGGGAGACAGAGGGGATAGAGAGTGTTAGCCATCATTTTAGTCACAGTTCTACAGGTTTAGCTCCAGTTAGCATCATCAGTAATAACCATCAGAAGAGATACTGGCCTCTGTGTCTTATTTCTTAACTGGATCAGAACTCAGAAGGGCAAGAAATGGGTTTCATATATTGATTCCTCCCTCAAGCCCCTAAAAGGAAGACTCTATGAGTATTTTGCTATGAAAATAGTTGCATTGATGAGACACTATGTGAGGAATTACACTCCTAAAGTTTCAAACCTCAGATTCACAAGGGAGATGAAGTATTTTTCATGTCTTTAGAAGAGCACATTAGAAAACCTACATACTTGCTTACATAAACTTGAAAGAGACAGTAAGATAGAATTTAGAATAAATCACCCATTTCCACTGAGTATACAAGATCCATATTTGTGTGTGCTGGATGCACTGAACCACTTCGGCCACATAATGCAATAAGTATGAGCACGGGTGTCAGTATCAGTATGGTCCTACAGACAAATCATATACAGACAAACTGCATCAACTGCTAAGGAACATGAGATGAACATATATCGCAGCTGCTGATCTATTCCCTTTGTTAATTCCCTGGGAAACTTCGAATTAAAACTCTTTTCTTAAGAATTGAAAAAGACAAAACTGATAAAAATTTGTGGATTATTTAAATCATAATAAAAACTTTATGTACTTTAAGAGATCTCTTAAAAATAACTTGCACTAAAAGAGATTTTGTGAGAATAGCTTCATATTTTACTATTTACTAAAGCACTGTTTGCTTTATCCAAGTGAGGTAGTTTCATGTCCCTGTGAGTTCTTCAGGTGTTAGGCTTATCCCAGAACAAGGACTTTTTCTTTCTTTCCTAAGAAATTCTAAATATCCACTGAGAATCCATTCCCATGGGTAATATATCAGACAATTATTGTGGGGGATTCAAAGAAGTTGAAGGCATAGCCCTATGCGTGAAGGTCCTTGGAAGGTACAACCATGAAAACACCTGGAAAAATAGTTCAAGTTTCTCATTTTACAGATAAGAAACCCAAATGACAAGAGTCCAGAGAACATAAATGACAAGCCCCCAATCACACAGTCAGTAAGGGCAGACTTGCACGGAAAGTCACATATCCTGAATGCCCTCAAATAATTCTTTTTCTAGTAACTATCACCTCTGTTGGTGGAGGTAGAAAGTACAGGAAAGATTCTAAGCACCATGTAGTATGTTCTTTCCAATTTTCTGCAATAAAATGTAGTCACAAAATGTGACTGGATTTTTTGGGGGGAAGAATCTTGGTGAAGAGACTGTATCTAAATTAAAAATGGGTGAAAGAGAGATGGGACACACAGATAGAACATATAGAAGCATACAGAGGCAAAGAAAGCTGTAAGTTCAAAGTGCTTGTTAATACTCTTCGGATTAGAATCACTAAAATCTTGGGGAGACCACCAAACTTCCCCAGGATCTGACATCACTGGTGTAGTCCAAGAAATTTGATCTATATAACAAAGGGCAATGAGACCCCTAACTGAAAGCACAGTCATGATATAATAGTCTGTGTGCTAAAGAAAATACTGGCTGATAGTAAAAATTATAATATATATATATTATATCTGACAAATGAAACCTTCATGTTATTCTCTGTGGGGACAAAAATAAGAATGTTTCTTGTGTAGGTAATGATATATAATATCATAGTATCTATTGATTTACCTACTATCTAAATATTAAGTTTGACAATGATCATAGAGCATGTTATATTTCCATACCTTTGCCTTCATTCTTGTCTTCAGAAATTCTGGATAGCCCAAGAGTAAAAATCTCAAGATTATTTTAAGACACACTAAAGCAAATTGATAAAGTCAGTGAACTTCTCTGTACATTGGCTTCTTCATATATGATACAAATAAATTAACTAAAAATTATCTTTTTTAGAGAAAGTAATTGTTTATCCTTGGAGCTCACAGGAAGAAAAAAGCATAGTATTTTGGTTTTGTTCATGTTTTCTAATTTTATCTTCATTATTCTTCTGTGATACTCCCACAACCACCCCTTCTCTTCTTCCAGAATCCAAAAAACACTGTAGTCATAATAGATTTCCTGCTTATTGGCTCTCCTTTATCTTCTTTATGTGTGGCAACTCTGACAGCCAAATAATCGTCCAAAAAGGCATTCTGTGACACAATTCTTCAACACATGTTCTATTTCTCTTTATCATCCATCTAGGTATCTATCTATAAATCCATCTAGCTATCCATTGTGCTTTTGTTGCAGACACAGACACCTAAAATATAATGCAACAATTGACTTACTATCTCTTGGAAGTTAAAGAAACCTTCTGTCTGATTCTTCTCTTCTGGTTCCAGCAGAAATCCCTGCAGAGCCATGGACAGAAGGGAGAAACCCTCCTTCTGTTCCCCTTTCTAATTTTCTGCCCAAAATCATGCCCAATTTTAGCAAATAAATCATGGACTGAAAACCAGCAGCTTTATATCTTCTGGCTCCAACATGTTTAAATGTGTTTGAAAGATGTATGTGTTCAGAAGTGAAAAAAAACACTGGAAGTTAGGAAGATTTTCTCTGATTTCTGGAGTTTGCTAGAGAAGAGAGAGAGTAAGGGGAGAACAGCAAGGCACAAATAAACCTGGGCAGTATTGTTGAATAGAAAATGTATTTAAGTGCTCTCTTCTTAATGTGTAAAGATCCAGTCATTAATCTGTGGCTTTGGAGAAAAAATATCTCCATAAAATTACTTCCTTATCTATCAATTTAAGTATGTTATATATGTTTTGAGAACGAATTTCAAGGCACAGTTACACTTTATTTTCTATTCTTCTTCACGCGGAGATGGAAATGATTTTCAAGTCAGGTTTAACCAAGCACCAGTGACTTTTAAATATGCAAGAGAGTGTATGATGGGACTGGTTTATTTCCTGGTACATTATAGTTTCTCTTCCTGTGCCACTTTCTTGGTACAAGAGTCACAAACAGGTACAACCTGCCTTTGTACAGGTTTTTTAAATTAACCAGTGTCTACCCTGATATATAGTATATATGTATGTACGCCAAGGACTTTGTTAGAAAGGTGTGTAAGAAGTGGGGAGACAATGAAACCAAAATTTTTAAAACCCCGCAAAACCCAAAACCCAAAAGTCAAAAAGCAGCAGGACTGAAAAGAATGTAGACTAATGCAAATGACAAAGAGTACAGAGTCTTACTAAGTAACAGACTGTAGATTGCCTTTTGTTTTGATTGTCTAAGTATTCAATATCCCTAGGGAATGACCACCCATAAGGTCCTAAACTGATGGAGTGGGAGAAGTAGAAACACAATGACTGATTTTCTACCAAAACAGCAGCTGTGGGTGGGGAAGGATTACTATTGACTTGCTAAAAGGTCACTGATGTATAATCTGTGACAGGTAGAGCCTACAGGAGACAGCATGTCACATACTGGAAACAGTATTGGTGAAGAGCAGATTCTTAGCAAATATTATGAAAACATTGTAAAAGAACGGTATAGAACCACATGGAACCCTGCTCATTCCTTCAATATCCATTGGATTGAAAATTGCATAGTGATGGGAAATTGCAATAAATTCAGAAATATTTAAAATGAATTTGAATATTACTCACCATAACATGTTTTTACATTGAGAAATAACAGCAATGAGTTTGGATTGTTCTTTGTCCCACATACAGATGTTTCTTGGTGTGTATACGATTATGAGACTCCATAGTATTTCCCTTCTCTCCAGGTATCTGGACCTGGACCATCGCACCAGCTCAGAACAGGGCCCAGCCTTAGGGTTAGAGAGTCAGAGATCCCTGCCCGTGGCTGGCTGTGCAGGAGGCACACAGTTATGAGGCAGCTTACGGTCTAGAAAACAAACAAATGGCCTGTGTAGAAGTCTTGCCCTGCTCTAGGAAGACCCAGAGAGACAGGGCCTTCATAGCACATCTCAAGAAACAAAAAGCCTGTGGGGAAACCCATAGCTGGCTGCAGTTACAGCCACAAGTCAAGTAAGCACTGAGCCTGACAGCTCAGGAAAATGACCCACTTCTTGCCGACTCAGACAAAAAGGCTTCACTTAGGCCTAGGGAAAGTGTCTCTAATAAGGCCATCTGTTAACCGCGTCGCCTGAGTCCCTCTCAGCAATTCTTCACTCCTCCCTTCTCACCTCCCTCCCTGAAGCCAGCCATTAATGCAGCAGAAACCAAAGAAAATGAAGCTGTTGGTCTCAGTAAATATTACTGAGCTCCACAAGGAAACGCAGCCCCATTATTTAGGCTTCTGTGTCTAAGGCCCATTTTGATCACATCCATTTCACAGAGAGGTGGAAAGCAGGCTGGCTGTGCAGCAGTACTCAGTCATCCATCCTCTTGCTCAGGCAAAGCCACCTTAGAAAGCAACAAAAAAAGCTTGATCTCAGTTACCACGGGTTTGAACCCTGAGTACATAGGACCTGAGAACATGTAATCACATGGCGGGAGCTCTGGGCAAGTACTTGGGAGTCTTGGAATTTATTCTCTGCTCTCCCATAGACTTGATTAGTATCATAAATAGACTCACATAAATTTAGAGCAATGCTCTGTCTTGTCTAACTCTATTTAATCACATAACATTGCAGGTGATATTCATAAGATAAAACCAGTCTAACTTCTGGAAACAGGGTGCTCATTTTGGAGAAATGACTGAACTCTTCCACGTCATTTGTGTCTGTCTTCACAAAAACAAAACAAAACAAAAAACCCCAAACAATAAATAACCTTTTAATATGTGGTTACTAACCTACTGCCTCAGAATATTATTTACTTAAAAATAATAAAAAGTTAATATACTGAGTACATTTCTCACATATTTGGGGAATTAAAACAATTATCTTTAATATTTGGAAAAGGAAAGAAAAAAATTTGAAATCACCCATAACCAGGATCATACCGGTTTAAATATGTCTATTAAAATGAAAATCCATGAATAGAAATATGCAATTAAAAAGCCACTCTTATATGCTTGAGACTTAAAGTATTTAAACAAAGGCAAAGACAGACTATCAAATTACTTGTAGGATACAGCTGAAAATATGACCCTCTGACAACCAAATTGATTTTGATGACAATTGACATGGAACTCAGGAGAAGATTAACTCAACCTCCTATACCTGAGGTCAAAACAAACAAACAAAAAGAAATAAAATAAGGCCAAAGAGGGAGACCATAACAAATATAATCCAGTGATGCAGGTGAAGGAAGATAATAGAAGATTACGTCAACAATATTTTTTAATATTCTTTTGTCCTAGAAAGAGATAAATTGCTGATTTCTAAGACTATATCTCTTCCCCAAAATGGTTTCTTGAGAAAGCTGTCCACCCTGAAGGGACTGAGAGGTATTTCCAATAATGGCCTGAGATTTATGCATTTCATTGGATGAGTCATTGGAGATATGGCTGAACCTCATTTTTCATACATATATTCATAGTAAAAAGTATTCCTACCAAACCATGAAATTAAGGCTTTATAAGTTAAGTGAAAAAAATTAATGAAAATATAAAATTGTGATTTTAGATATTATAAAGACAGATAGCAAGCAAAATATTTCCTTGGCTCAAAGTCATCAAGACAGAACTGGCAATTTGATCCTAATTAGTGGTTCTTCCCTCCACCCCAGTGAAAAGACCTCCTATAGAAAAATGGTCAATTGCAGCTCTGTGAACATAGTCAAAATGCACCCACATTTCCACCATCCAGAGCAACTCTGCTTGATAAAGAAAAGCAGGTTCTCCAGCTCAGGTCTCTTTTTTGTTATAGATACCACTGTTCAATGGCTCCAGATATTAAACCATACTCATTTACTGTAGAGATCATGGCATTCTGTCAAGAAGGAAGAATGTGTTTCAAAATGAAAACAATAATAATTGTGACCCAAGAATAAAACAGAAAGGGTCCACAGGTTATGTAATTCCCAGTGGCATTCTACATGATGTGCTCATTTTGCTTACCATAGCACATTTTCAGAAAATATTCCTTTCTAGATAGTCGTATCTAGGATAGCCCTATGCAAAATTGTATATAAGTAAATTTCTCCCCCATAATTCCCTATCCCTTTTTAAGTTTGCTCATTGTACTAGCTCCTTCTTCCTTTATGTAGTCCTCAGTCTTCATCTTTCTAAGCCCTAAGATAACTTTTTCCATTAGGACACACTGGATGCAAAAACTAGTCTTATACGTTAGTTATATATACATTTGTCATTTTACTAAACAAATATACAATTCTTCTAAATTAGAGAATCTAGTATTCTAAACTATTTTGGCATTTCGCTATAAGTGGCCCATAGTTCTTAATTAGATATACACTGATTTTGTTTTTGTTTGTATTTTTTTTCATGACCTCTGGAATTAATGTGTGCCCATGAACATTGGAAAATGAAACAACTAGGGAGGGCTTCTCAATCTCTTGCAAATGCCTAAACTTCATCTTGAAGGAGGTAAATAGTAACTGAAATGTCAAGTTGTCTCTGAGTTGAATTAAGCAAACTACAGAAGTCTTATGTCCTGTGGAAGATATTTGGGAGAAATAAAGATTTTGAGAAAATTGCCATATGTCAATAAAGCTTAAAAATATATGAAAGATATGCATCATTCTACTTATTTTAGGTAAAAACATTGAAGGAATAGACAAATTTTGGTATGTAGGCATAATGTAAATAATCTATAATGGATTTTTTTTTCTCTTTCTTTTCTTCTTCTTCTCCTTCTTCTTCGTTCGTAATTCATTGTCCATTATGTCTGAGATGAAAATGAACAAAAGCAGAAAACTATGCTATTTTGACTCTCCTTTAAATTGAAGGAACACTGAATTATTCCACACTGGTAAAACTATGTCAACAGATATCCAGCAACATCTCAGTGATTCAGGGTATCTTCATGATCTGAACATGGCCCAGAGTAAGTGCCTGTGAAGTGTACAGAGAGGTTAATCAAAAATGTTACAGTCACTAACCCTGCAAGCGAATAATCTGTATGTACAGACTGGCATGAGCATACCCAGAGCACAACAGATTTAACAAGTGGATGCACAGAGCAATCTTTTATATGGTGTGTGATATTTGGGTTGCTATCTCTTATATCATTGTGAAAAGTTAAGTGTGAACTGATGAAAGTGTGAGAGCAGCCAGACAAATTTAAGGGACACCATCACTTAAAGGTAAGTAAAAGGATTCAATGACAGGGCTGGGGTAATACCATGGAGGAGTGAGATTAGGGGCAAAGCATTATAAAACCTCTCAAGAATAATCATGAACAGGTCATAAATAAATTTTACCTTACTAAATGGAACATAGTTATTAATATGTTCTCTTGTTGGCTGTGCTAACTCAGCTCTGTCTGAATATCTGGTAGAATGTTCTATGCATTTCTTCAAATATATTAAGCTACACTGTTATGTGACACATCCTGAGGACCTGAGAACCAGTAATAGACAACCTCTGTCTCAGAGAGTCAAGAGTTATTAGGAAGGAAGGAGACATGCAAACAGTTCATCCCAAAATGCTTATAATCATAGAAAACCAGGTAAGATAAAGGAATAGACAGAGGAAGGATTAAATGATAACATGGGACCTGGGATTGAAAGGAATATTCATAATCAGGGAGACTTCCCTTAGTAGGTGAAAGACAATTGGACATTCAGATATAAAGAAGTTGTTACAGACAAAACAAAACAAAACAAAAAAAACTATGGGGCCAATGCAGTGAAATCACACTGAGTCCATTAGGAAACAAATGAGACGCATTTAATAAAGTTCAAAGCATGAAGGATGAGTGTGGAGTGAGAGTGAGAGGGAGAAGAAACTGAGCAGGAAGGCATGGGTCTGTATGACATGCTTGTAATCATCTAAAATAAAGACAAAACAAAGGATTGTTAGCAGGTGAATGAGAAAGTCAGATGTAGATTTTAGGGAGAGTTCTCTAGAAGCAGTTAGGGAAAATGAATTTTGGTGCAAGTCTCAGGTATGAAATATATTATGGATAGTCCTGGTGATTGCTGATAAGGACTTATAGTAAGGCAATGGTGGTGATGGTACCTACAGGGAATGTGCATGTGGAAGTAGAATGAACAGAAATTTATGCAAGAATGTTCTATTTATGCTCCAGAATGATTTCCTTATGGAGAAGAGGAAGAGAGTCACAAGCTGAGCTACAGAATCCAAGATGAAGATTAGAGAAAGAAGTAAAAGTACTTGACTTCAGATGTTGTTAAGATTTCAAGATGGTATCAGATATCTAGACCTGATTTTGTATAACAAGTTTGTCTTTTAAATGAAGATCAAGGACACAGCAGCACTTTTGCTTAGGCACATAGTTCCAATGTCCTTCCCTATTTCAATCAAAAGGCCAATGAAATACAGATGGTAATACAGCCTATACATAATTATATTATAGTTCCCTCAAAATCATATAAAAATCATATATCCCAATTATAATTCATAGTATTTTTTGTAACAGGAGAAAGATCTCATATTAGGAGCAGTTCTTTCAGACAAATAAATCAATAAAAGAAAACATAATTCTTGGGTTAAGAAAAGAGATGAGAGGAAGAGGAAAGCCATAACAGACCACAACACTATATGGGCTACCTTACACCAACTCACTCTTCTTGAATAAAGAAGTCCTAGAAAACCATAAAGCCTGAGCCAAGATGCCCTTAAATCAAAAGGAATCTTATTTAACAAAGAAGGTGAAAGACCTGTACTCTGAAAACTTTAAATACTGATAAATAAATTGAAGGTGATACATGCTCATGGATTAGAAGAAGGACTATTGTTAAAATCTCTTTACTACCCAAAGCAATCTATAGATTTATGGCTATGCCTATCCAAAGCAATCTATAGATTTATGGCTATGCCTATCAAAATACCAATAACATTTTTCACAGAACTAGAGCAAACAATCCTAAACTTTCTATGGAACCATAAAAAACTCCAAATAGCCAAAGCAATCTTGCAAAAAGAAAAACAAAATTATAGGTATCACAATTCCAGACTTCAAATTACATTACAAAGCTATAGTAATCAAAACAGTATACTCACATAGATCAATGGAACATAATAGAAATACCAGAAATAAACCCACAGTTACATGGTCAATTAATCTTCTACAAAGGAAGAACACATAATGGGGATAAGTCTCTTCAATAAAATGGTGTTGGGAAAATTAGACAGCTATATGCAAAAGAATGAAATTGGACCACTTTCTTACACCATACACAAAAATAAACTCAAAATGGGTTAAAGAACTAAATGTGAGACTTAAAACCATAAAAGAACCCTAGAAGAGAGCATGACACTACTTCCTCTGACATCAACCATAGCAAGGGAAATAAAAGCAAAAATAAACTCTAGGGGGCCTTATCAAAATAAATGCTTCTGCACAGCAAAGGAAACAATCAATAAAACTAATAAAAGCAACCTACTGAATCAGAGAAGATAATTGCAAATGACATATCTGATAAAGGGTTAGTGTCCAAAATATATAAAGAACTGATACAACTCAACACCCAAAAACTAAATAATTCAATTAAAAAATGGGCAGAAGTGGAATACAGAACAAGTGGAACAATGTCTTCCAAAGAAGACATACAAATGGCCAATAGACACATAAAATGATGCTCGACATCACTCATCATCAGGGAAATACAAATCAAAATTTTAATAAGATATCACTTCACACTTGTCAGAATACCTAACATCAACAACATAAGGAACAACAAGTATTGGTAGGGATATGGAGGAAAGGAAACTCTTGTGGACTATTGGTGGGAATGAAAACTGATGCAGCCACTCTGAAAAACAGTATGGAGGTTCCTCAAAAACTGAAAATAGAACTACCCTACAATCCAGTAATTGTGCTACTGGGTATTTACCCTCAAAATTAAACAAACAAACAAGGCACTAATTCAAAGGGATACATGCATCACTATGTTTACTATTTATAATAGCCAAACTTTGGAAGCAGTCCAACTGTATATTGACAGATGAATGGATAAAGATGTGGTGTATATATGTGTATAGGTATATGTGTGCATGTGTAATATTACTCAGCCATTAAAAAGCTTGCCATTTTTAACAGCATGGATGGATCTAGAGAGTATAATACGAGGTGAAGTAAGCCTGTCAAAGACAAATACAATATAATCTCACACATATGTGGAATTTAAGAAACAAATGAGAAAAGAAAAAAAAAAAAGAAGAAGAAGAAGAAGAATGGGGAGGAGAGAGAGAGAAACCAAGAAACAGACTCCTAACTATAGAGAACAAACTGGTAGTTACCGTGGAGTAGTGGGTGGGAAGATGAGTGAAATAGGTGAAGGGGATTTAAGAGTCCACTAATCATGATGGGCACTGAGTAATGTACAGAATTTTCGAATCGCTGCCTTGCACACCTGAAACTAATATAACACTGTATGTTAGCTATACTGAAATTAAAATTAAAAACTTTAAAGAAATATATGCCACTGTTATAAAAGTAAAAACATCAAAACCCAGTGGAGATGTTTGGGTGACTCAGTTGGTTAAGCATCCGCCTTTGGCTCAGGTCATGATCCCAGGCTCCTGGCTCTGAGCCCTGAATCAGGCTCCCTTCTCAGTAGGTAGCCTGTACTCTCTCTCTGTCTCTCTCTCTCTCTCTCTCCCTTTGTCCCTCCCCCACACTCATTCTCTCTCAAATAAATAAACTTTTAAAAATACATTAAAAACAGTGGAAAAAATCCTTAATTTTACAGAAATAATTATATTATTTATATTCACACAACTTTGTGTGCGTATCCTGAGTATCCTCCTAAGACTCATTTTGTAATAGGATACTGAAAATGAAATTATCTAACCTAGTAAATATAATAGAAGAAAACAGCTTTCCTGGAGGTACGATCACAAATTTTAAAAAATGCTCTTGTCTCCAAGCCTCAGAGATTCTGAACTTCTAAAGAATATTTTCCTTCTGTCTCTGATATTGAACTTGTTTCTTCAGTGTTTCTAATCCTATATTTATTTTTCTTCAGTTAATATTTTGAGGTTTTATTCTGTGCCCAGCATGCATCTAATTTTCCACATTAGGCTATCAGTCTTTTAGAGTAAAATTCACTTATTTATTAATTCAACAAAAATTTTTAAAGATTTTATTTATTTATTTATTTGACAGAGACAGAGAGCCCAAGAAGGGGGAGCAGCAGGCAGAGGGAGAGGGAGAAGCAGGCTCCTTGCTGAGCAGGAAGCCCAATGTAGAGCTCTATTCCAGGACCCTGAGATTATGACCTGAGCCAAAGGCAGCTGCTTAAACTATTGAGCCACCCAAGTGCCCCTATATGAATATTTATTGAGGACTATCATGTACCCAGAATTGTGCCTGACCCTGAAAACCCAGTGGTACATAAATGCAGGTGTCATTCCTAACCTGAAATGGAGGAGAGATGGTGGGGGAAGGGAAATGAAGGGGTTATTCTTAGATAGCACTGTACCACAGGAGGTGGTAACAGGAGGTGGGCGGCTGAAGAGATGGGTGAAGTTATAGTCAGATTAGAATGTTTAGTTAGGAACTGGAGAATGTTCCATATGCAAAAATCTACAAGGGATGATCAATTGCTGAGAGAGATGGAGAGGGTCAGAATCTTGTACTCATGTGCATATTCTTGGCAACAAGTGGAACAATTCTTAGCACATAACTGTACTTCTGAAATGATGATTGTATAGATGGTTTTTTAAAGGGAATGAAGGAATGAAAAATTGAATGAATGACCCTATTATATTTGTACTGAGAAGGCCTGACTAGTCAAAAGTTAATGAGGGCTACAGAAGTGACCTCCAAAGCAGGTATTACTAGCCTACAACCTGGGATTCATCCCTGGGCTTAGTCCAGACTCCATAGCTTCAGGGCAAAGAGATGAGTTGAAGAAGAGAACTATAAAACAAAAGTTACAGTACATGATAATAGAATCATTGTTTTCTGCATGTCTCTTTTTCTGTTTTTTGAAAAAGCAGGCACATTGTGAGTGAAAACAGGTTTTATGTCCCAGCAATAAAGAGGTATAACTATAAAAATATATGTCATATCAGCAGGCATGTCTCTAAATAGAATGTTTTACCAAGTTTCCCATGAGGCGTCTCAGGCCCTCTAAATTATAGGGTATATGAGCTTCCCTGCAAGGCAGCCTTTGAACTACAGCTCATTGTCAATCTAAAGCAGGAGTGGAAAATGAACCTTCTGGAAATGAAGGGTATGTGTTCTTCACAAAGCATTTTTAGGTTTCTCCCTTAAAATGGATTCCATCACCAAGCAAGAAAAGAGATATACAATCAGTATGGGTCAAGCGAAGTTTAGTAATTTTAATTGCATTCATTTAGAGGGAAAAAAAAATCTCACATCTTAACCTAAACCTTCACATTTCTCTCTGCCAAATTTGACTTAGGGCAAAGCAATCAAAAACTGCCAGCACTCACTTAAATGGACAGAGCAATGTAATAAGTAATTCAGAAGAGCAGATAATCCAAAAATCACCTCTATTTGGGTTTGTAATAACATTTTCAGCTGATTTGCTTTCTTAATTATATTTTTCTTAGGTTAATATTAAAACTAATTTGTAATCATTCAGAATAGTCTAACTAGGTAGCAGAAACCTGGAAATATCCAGGTCTTTAGAAGTAGCAACTTAGTGTTGTTTAATATACTGAAGACAATTCCCTAAAAGAATAATCCAAGATAGAGCACATTCACTATGGCACTAATACCAAGGACATCTCTGGGGCTTTCTGTGAGGATATACGAAGGTTGAGTCTGTGAAGAAAATTCTGAATCACAAAAATAATCATGCACTGTTATTCAAAATAGTAAAAAACTGCAGACAACTTAATGTCCAACAATAAAGGACTAGTTAAATTATAATATATCAGCAAGATTGGTTCTTAAACTATTAAAATAGCATTTATAAAGAATTCTAATGTCTTGAGAAAGAGCTTATGATATACCATAAAAGGGAAGAAAAATCAGGTTATAAAATTGACTATACATTATTATCACCACTCCATGGTTAAGAGCACAATTGCTAGAATCTGGCTAAGTACATATGATTCCTGATTATATCAGTTGTGAGCTATTTGACCTAGATTAAATTAGTTCACCTTTCTGACCCTCAGTTTCTTTATTTGTAAAATGCAGGTAATAGCAGTACCTATCTCATAGTGTTGCTTTAAAGATGAAGAGTTGTTTAATGTGTTTACGAAATGCAAGGAATAGAGTAAGTACAATACAGAATACTGTTTTTATTTGTTCTAAATCAAATAATTTTGCTCATGGTACTTATTCCACTTCTTTTAAATTTTACCTATTAGCTCCTACTTGTCCTCTGAGGTCAAGTTCACATGTTACCTAAAAAGAATATGGAGTTTTCTGTGTTTTTAAATTTTTTTTTTTCTCATGACCATCCAGCTCTAGACATAATTCATCACCCTGGGTGGTTCAGTCAGTTAAGCATTTGACTTCAGATCCCATCATGATCCCAGGGTCTTGTGATCCAGCCCCACATGGGCTCCCTGCTCAGCAGGGGGTCTGCTTCTCCCTTTCCCTCTTCCTCTGCCTCTCCCACAACCCCACACTCATTTTCTCTTTCTCGATCGCTCTGCTCTCTCTCTTAAATAAAGAAATAAAAGAACTTTTAAAATGAAAGGATTAGTCACCCTTTCCTTTGCACTGTCAAAGCATTTTGTAGTAAACACTATCCCAGTATCTATGCTACAGGATGGTAATTAATGTATATCTCTTTCCCCATCAGAATGTAGGCCCCTCAATGTCAGTGGCATGTCTTGCTCCTCTTTGTATCTCTCCCAGCTTAGTGAGTGCTTGGCATAGGAAAAGTGGTCATTCCCATTGGATTAATGAATGAAACGAATGCAAGCTAGGTTTTATGAGTGAAGCAGGCAGAAAGGAAAGAAGAAAAGCAGTTTCTTCTGTGCTTTCGAAAGGCTCAGGTGTACTTTTTTGGCCCGGAGGAAGAATGGGGAATATTTTCAGTCCGTATTCCATGACTACAAATTCTCAACATTTCTATTCTCTTTCTATTGTTGTCTTCTCTAAAATAAAATACTTGTCCTGATAACTGAACAATGTGGTAAAACAGAATCAAAAATGAACTCAGAAGTCAAAAGTTCTATTGCTGATGCTCCAACCACATGACCTTGAGCAAGTAACTTAACTTCTTTGAACATGTAAAATAGGGATGTAAATACACACCTTGCCTCCCCAATCTACTTTATAGGGTTATTTTAAGTATCAATTAAAGTATCATTTTGGAAAGGCAGCATACAAATATAAAGCAACATCTTTAATTATTTTGCTGGTAAAGCATTCCTCATTCAGAAGTTCCCATTAAATATTAGACTGCTTTACAAATTTATAGTTGCCTATAATTATTTGACAAGAGTAAGGACAACCTTTCCGTATTTCCCTATACCTCATTTTACAAAGAAGCTATTGGAAAGATGGAGATGTTTAAAACTGCTAAATAGAGTTCTTATAGAACACAGTGAAAATGAGGAGTGTTACTCACATTAATATTTAAATATACAAACACTCTTCTTTGTTCTATTTATAAAGCATCAATTAGCAATTACATTAAAAATGCCCACATAATTCCTGTTTGGTGGACAGCATCCTTCTCCTATTTCAAAAGCAAACTGAGGCACAGCTAATCTACATGTGTTATTGCCTCGCACCAAGAACGATCTGACAAAGGAACTGAGAATTCCTTGCTAATCCAGAGCTGCCTGGTAGAACTTTCTCTGATAATGGAAATGTTTGATAATCTGCTCTATTCAGCATAGTAGCCACTAGTCATATGTGGCTTTCAGCACTTGAAATGTGGTTCGTATGACTAAAGAGTTTTATTTTAAATTCAATTTTAATGAATTTAAATTTAAATAGCTGTATTTGGCTAGTGGCTACTTACTGTGTTAAATAGTACAGTTTCAACTAGTCACTGTATGCAGCATGAGCATTTGCTCCTTAGCCAAATGAACACTTAAACACTCAAAAAAGAATGGCAGTTTATTATTTTATAACGGGAAAGAAAATCTCCACTTAGACTTTCAGCATGGTGTCTTTTCCTCATTGGAATAACATTATGATCTGAGCTTGGTTTAAAAGGCCCAGAATCAGAACAAGGAGAACGACTGGATGAATCAAACATTTCCTGGCATCTGGTTACCATAATCTGGCCAACAAAACAAACTGGTCTTATTGCTAGAACACTCAGTCTGCCAGCCAAGACTTTCCTTGGTTATTGCTTTGGTGGGTACTACTGCCCTTGCTTTCGTGACTCTCCTTTTGCTGGCTGACCCCGTTTCTGATTGACAAGTCCTTCTTTCTCTTTTTCTGCAAACTCACACTTAATGTGCACAGACACAGAAAAAAAAGTTTGTCCCATCTCTTCAGATTTGCTTCCCCATAACTCTCAGTCCAACACACAGATCTCCCCTTTTATCAGCCAGAGAAATACTGGGAAGGCACAGAAGAGAAAGAATATTTATTTTAACCCTTCTGATAAGGAAAGAACTCAACCTGTCTGGGAACAGCCATTCCTTCTTTTTCTTCAGACATACTGTCAAGAGCATCTTAAGGTCAGACTGTAAATCATGTAAAATATCTTTATCTTTTCAAGGCAGTTTTTCGCCTATATTATAATCAAGGACAAGAGAGGTCGCAGAATTCCTGCAATCGGAGTCTTTGCAGTGGCTGGCACGAATGGAACTTTTAGCTGTTGAAACTGTTTCATACAACTAAACCAGGTTCTGGGAGGGGCTCATTCTCAGGTAAGATGAGGTCCTGGGCTTCTCAATTTGGTGTGTGGGTGATTCTGATATTCATTAAAATGACAAGCTGACAGAGTGAGGCACAGGCAACCTTTACCCACACATCAGCTGTCCAGTCCTGAAATGTTCTGGACTATTTCGATCTTCCAGGCTTTCTGTATATATAGCTTCTCAGACACAAGCCTCAAGTCTGCCCAGAATGATTCCTACTTATTCCAGAGCTGGCCTTTGAAATAGTCATTCTATATTTACTGAATTGTGAAAAAGTTTCTCAATTGGAAAGAAAAACGTCTTAAGACAAGAGTGTACTGAGGGAAGAGGGCCCACAGTCTTAATTCCATGGGGTGTCACAACTTTATTTAATCCAACTTCCTCATTACACAGATGGGAAGGCTAGGCCCAGAGACATGAATTACCTTGATCATGTACAAATAATGTCTAAGCAAAAATGTTGACAGTCATTACTTGCTTCTGCTGCTGATGAAGATGATGAAGATGACAAACTTTTGGTTTTATGTATGGTAACTAGATTACTAGACTAAGTAAACTGAAAAGTTAGAACATCAAATTATGGTAGCAAAGTACAATTTAAGTGCACTTTGAAACATAAGATCTATTCAAACCAGCAAGCATTAAGGATAGTCATTTACAGAATTCGTAGAGACTAGTCTAAAGCTACCAACAATTCTTCTAAAAATCATGTGATTTTTGTGACGTAGATAACCCTGGAAATTATTAAGTCAACGAAACATCCTCAAACAGCCTTCCACAAATTCTACTTCTTCTTGTAGGATCTATTTTACCCTTTACCCCCCCTTTTTTTTTAAGATTTTATTTATTTATTGTATTGAGAGAGAGAGAGAGCAGGAAACAGAGGAAGTGAGAGAGAAAGAAGCAGGCTCCTCACTGAGCAGGGAGCCCAACTCAGGGTTCAATTCCAGGAACCTAGGATCATTACCTGAGCTGAAGGCAGACACTTAACTGACTGAGCCACCCAAGCATCCCTAACCTATATCCCTTCTTATTAGAAGGGATAATATATTGCCTTGACTATTAAGGATTAACTGAAGTTCTCAAAGTTAGCTTGGCTTTGGAATCAGCAGAGATTTTCACACATTTTTCTTTTTAAATTATGGATTCCTGGGTCCCAACCCAGAGTTTTTTGGTAGCATTCTAGAATCTACATTTTTAATAAATTCCCCCAAGTGATTCTGATGAATCATTTGAAAATCACTGCTCAGAACATTCAACACCATTTACAGTGAATTAGATTTATTTATGTATCTGTCTTTTCATCCAATAAATTTTAAGTTAGAGGATAGTACTTATACATGTATTTACTTATTAATTTGGTATGGACCTAACCCTGTTTCTTGCACAGTGATCTAGACAGTAGTTTAGAGCCAGACATATCTCAGCTTGAATTCTAGCCCCTGCCATCACTAATTCCATGACATTAGCAAATTACAAAACTTAGGTGAAGGGCACCTGTGTTGCTCAGTGGGTTAAAGCCTCTGCCTTCGGCTCGAGTCATGATCCCAGGGTTCTGGGATTGAGCCCTGCATTGGGCTCTCTGCTCAGCCTCTCTCTCTGTCTGCTTCTCTTCCTACCCTCTCTGCCTGCTCCTCTGCCTACTTGTGATCTCTGTCTGTCAAATAAATAAATAAAATCTTTAAAAAAAAAAAACTTAGGTGAGCCCTGGTTGCTTGTATAATTGTATATACATTAAAAGTTTGTCTAAAATACGAGTAAAGTATCAAGCAGGTAAACCATAATAATATGGGTTTTTAATAAATGCTAACTTGTGGTTATAGTGGTAAAGACAGTGGTATTAATAGCAGTACTTGTTCAGTAAATACCTTTTGATTGAACTAAGGAACAAACTAAAACAATCTAGTTTTTGTAGACAAAATAAAGCTCTGAGCAACAACTAATACCTAGATGAGGAGTACATGATACCAAGTTATTTATTTAATCTTCATCTCAGATAGAGTGGCCATGCAGGAAAGGGAAAAAGTAGATGCAATCTGTTAACAAATAATAACTTTGATTCAGTTACATTCTTGTCAATAAGCAGGTAAAAGGTGGTCTAGACCCGGTCATCTCAACCCTTTTGCTACATCACTAAAGTGTCCCTGTACATTCCCATTTCTCTCTCTCTAACAGCTCTAATAAAAAAGGCAAAAATCAAAACAAAAATAAAAACATAATGCCAGGTCATAAACAATGTATTTATGTGGGTACTTGGTACAGATAGCAGTAAAGAAAGTAGGTCAGGCAGAAAGTTCTCCTTAAAAATGTTGGCTCATATGATAGTTGTCTTTCTCTGCTTGACTTATTTCGCTAAGCATGATACGCTCTAGTTCCATCCATGTTGTTGCAAATGGCAAGATTTCATTTCTTTTGATGGCTGCATAGTATTCCATTGTGTATATATACCACATCTTCTTGATCCATTCATCTGTTGATGGACATCTAGGTTCTTTCCATAGTTTGGCTATTGTGGACATTGCTGCTATGATCTCCCTGATATGAGGAAGTGGTGATGCAACATGGAGGCTTAAGTGGGTAGAAGAAGAATAAATGAAACAAGATGGGATTGGGAGGGAGACAAACCATAAGTGACTCTTAATCTCACAAAACAAACTGAGGGTTGCCGGGGGGAGGGGGTTTGGGAGAAGGGGGTGGGATTATGGACATTGGGGAGGGTATGTGATTTGGTGAGTGCTATGAAGTGTGTAAACCTGGTGATTCACAGACCTGTACCCCTGGGGATAAAAATATATGTTTATAAAAAAAAAAAAATGTTGGCTCAGTAGGGTGCTCGAGTACCTTAATTGGTTGAGCGTCCAACGCTTGGTTTCAGTTCAGGTCATGATCTTGGGGTCATGGGGGCCAGCCCCAAGTCAGATTCCCTGCTTAAGCAGCAAATCTGCTTGAAATTCTCTCTCCCTCTCCTTTTGCCCCTCCCCCAACTTGTTTGTTTTCTCTGTCTCTAATAAATCAATAAATAAATCTTTTTTAAAAAATATTGGCTCAGCAACACTGTTGGTCTTTGGACTTTTCTTTGACCTGCCTAGAGAATATGACATAAATATCCTAAGCCTAATAGAAGCCTTAATATCGAAAGAGTCAGTCTAGGAATCCTTGATAGTCAGTCACCATGTAACACCACAGATGACCCTGGTGGCATATATCCCTCCTGACTATGCTCACCTCTTTCTTCTCTTCCCCTCTTTTCCATTCTGAGTTATTTGCAGGCTTCCTTCCTTGCATTTTTTTCATGATCTATATTATTTCCCTTTTCCTTGTTTTTTTTTTTTTTCTTCCATTTTCTATGCCTTTTAACCTATCCACAGTTCTCACAAAGTCTTAGGTGAACAAGATAACACAGGGCTTAGCAGCTATCTTTACTCCTTACAAGAAGTATAGTCTCTAGCGTCACACACACACACAACAGAGGATTCCTGTCAGGAACTTCCAGGTCAACTGGAAAGATAATAGAAGTAAGAACAACACCACAATAGGAGAATAATAAGGTTTTTGTTCACATGATTTTTTTTTTCAAGTGTGTCTTTGCAAACATGTATATGTGTGTTTCTTTTGCTCTGTTGGCACACAACTAACAGAATATGTGTATTTTACTTATGCCATTGCTCTCTGACAAAATTTCATCCACAATATGATTTCTAGGTTGGTACAGTTGGTTGGGCATCCAACTCCTGGTTTTGGCATAGGTTATGATCTCAGGGTTGTGGGATTGGCCAGTGTTGAGCTACATGCTCATCTCTCCCTTTGCCTCTGCTTCCCTACCATGAACATGTGTTCTCTCTCTCTAATAAATAAATAAATAAATATTAAAACAAATAAAATAAAGAAACAATAAAATGTGATCTCTCACCTTATTTTGCGGTAATAGTTTTAGCTAATATTAAGGACTCGGTAACAAAAATACGGATTCTGAGCTTTTTGGAAGAAAAGCATATTCTAGTGAAGGCACCATAGCTAAAAATAATTTTAGGGGTACCTTTTTATCTGACAAGCTCAGGTGTATTCTAACCTCTTACGTTGCTTAACCCTTGGAGGCCTGGGCATAGGAATGACATATTATTCCATGACTTTCTAACTTGTCCTTCAATTAATCACCACAGCTTTATAACACTTGGCACAAAACAAAATGTGCCCTTCTGCTGATGAAACTTTGCTATCTGTGGAGATATTTTAGCCTGATGCCTGGATAATTACATGTGTAACTCACATGAGAGATCCAGAGTGACTAGAGGCAGGTGAACCCAGCATGGGCACATGGGGCCCTGCACTGATGTGGTAGCCCCTTGCCATCACTGGTCATTGAATTGGCAGTTGCAATAACCTCCGTGAGTTCTGCTCTCTCCATAATCATCTGGTGCAGCCCATGTTCTCCCTCCTTCAAGTAAGGGTAAGGACCTTCTGGCCCATGAGGGTTGGGCATGGACTGAGACAGGATGTCATGTGCTTTAGAAAAGTCAAGGTTGGCTTACAGGCCTCTCAGGGCAAAGAAGGGTGAGAAAGAAAGAAAAGCTAACATTTATAAAAACTTAAAATGTACTAGGCCTTTTGCTAAACACTGTCACACATGTCATATAACTTAATTCTCACAACAATCAAGTAAAGAAATGAGGTTCAGAGAAGTTAAGATAATTGCCCAAGGTCATGCAGCTAGTTTGAAGCAGACTTAGGACTAGAGATCAGGTTTTCTAGTTCCCTACCCGTGTTCTTTCTACTAAATGTGCATATTACATTTCTTCCATTTATTCATACATTCAACTGATATTCATTTCTGCATGGGTGATATTTAAGAACCAGGCTCTGGAATTACACTGAGTTCAAATCCTAGCTCTAACATCTATTAATTATACAAACTGGGTAATTTTCTTACCCTCTATATACATCAGTTCTCTATGTATAAAATGAGATGAACAATAGTATCCACCTCACAGAATTGTTACGAAGGTGAATAAATTAATCATGTAAAACCCTTAGCACAATGCCTGAAACATGGCAAAGATTTCAAGAAATTCCTGATAGAGCTCACAGGCTTGTGGGGTAGAGAGACACATAAAATATAAATTATACCACAACATACCAAATACTAAAATAAAGTTAAAAAGGAAATGTAGTGGAAGTTCAGAGGAGAATCCCTACCTAGCTCTCCATCCTGTAAAATGTGAAATAAGTCTACTTTGATAAAAGGAAAACAAATTCACAATGGTATCTATGAAAACTGGCTGTGCCAGAAAATAGTTATGGGTTTAACTGGTAAAGACAGATAAGGTAGTTCCAGGGGCCATTTTTAACTCAGAACTCCCCTGCCTGCTTCTGAAAGCCCTCTGGTGTTGCTGTATGGAGAGCTTAGCTTGACCATTAGTACTGCTGTTTTTAGAGCTGTCAACATTTATATAAAGCTGAACTCCTCTTATTCAAGCATGCCATATATAAGACCTAAGAATGAGTCATTTTCCCTTAAAAGAAAAAAAAGTCTCACAATTCTCAGAAAACAGAAGACAAAATCAATTTTTACATTTTTGTTTAATCTACTAAATGATGATATTTTATTGATTTTTTAAAGATTTTATTTATTTAGTTGACAGAGAGAGATCATAAGCAGGCAGAGAGGCAGGCGGGGGGGGGGGCAGGGGGAAGTAGGCTCCCTGCTGAGCAGAGAGCCCGATGCTGAGCTCGATCCCAGGACCCTGAGATCATGATCTGAATCGAAGGCAGAGGCTTAACCCACTGAGCCACCCAGGCGCCCCAAAATGATGATATTTTTTTTAAAAATGTAAATCAGATAAAAATATCATTTAAGCTTAAAAAACTGACCCTAAAATTCAGTGCTTGAACCCAATTTTCTCATGTTTTTCCTCCATTACTGTGCTTTACCCACTAAACTGAATGATTTGTCATTTTCCTAACCTGTCTCCATGCTTTCTGGTCTTCTGGACTTTGCTCATTCCAGTCCCTCCATCTGGGTTAATTTGACCCATATCCTAACATTTATGTCTTAAATTCTATGTACTGAAGCCTCTAAGATTCACTCAGATGCTTATTCCTTCCTAAAGCCACCTTAAGGAATCAAAAATTTCCGCTGATGCCCAGTCTCATCTATGCTTTCTTTTTTTGTACTATACTAGTCTTAGATGGCCTCTTAAGCTGAGACCTATAGCGGATAGCATACGTTTTTAAAAAGTAGAGGACGGAAATCTATGAATCTATATTGGGGACAGAGACAGAGCCAACGGGGGGAAAAAAAGAGCTGTTAAACACCACAATCAGTCAATTTTAGTGTCTGTTATATGACAACCACCATAGACAGCTCTCCACTGGCTACAGAAGAAATAAAATATAGAGACACTACGTTTAAAGATTTTATGCTTGAAGATATAAGACATATACTCAGAGAATAGTTATTTACAAATATAAATATAATGATAGCACCTGACATTTTGTTGAATGTTTATTGTTCCAATAACTGTTCTAAGTGATGAAGGGATATCTCTATGTTTTTGTCATCTATCTGCCTACCTATTTCCTCCTTTGATCCTGTCCAGAACTCCAGGAGGTAGAAACTATTATTATCTCTATGGAAGACACATGGATTCACAGTTTAAAGTACTGCCCTGTATCAAGTGTCCTTTTTTTCACCTCTTGGTCCTTATTTGTCCCTAGAGTATTTGATACAGGACCTTGACCATAGTTTAAAAAGTTGAGATGTGATCATTCAAGTAATATGGAACCATCACTGGTCATAGTGAAGCAGTAAGATGCTGGGCTGAAACTACTGATCACTGGGATTTACTTGTGAGTAGGATTTCATACTGTATCACACAATCCTCCATTCTCCACAAAATTCTCTCCTTGTTATATTTTTTAGGTTGTTTTAAGAATCATTTATTATTCATTATGTACCCTCCACGCACAGCAAAATCCGAGGCAAACTGTAGGTGATCATAAATGAATGTCGGAGAAGGTATCTGGGAGAAAATAGGATAGGGCAGTATGGGAAGGCAAGTAAAATAGGCATGCTTCCAAAATGAGGTGGTAAGCTTTGAGTTCATTCAAAATGAAGTGAAGAAGAATGAAAGTAGAAAAGAGGAATACTCGATTTGGCTGGAGGGTTGTTTAAGCGATTTTCATGAATACTGCTCTTGTGATGAAAAGAGCCAACCTAGTCTGCATGACGTTAAAAGAGAAAATGAAGGCTACAGATACAGTCCATGATTTTTGCTTTTAATTAGGAGCAGGAAAAGAGGTTTATAAGTAAGCAACTCAATCAAGGATCCATTTAAAAGTCAGAAGTCTCTTCATTTAAACTGCGAATCCAAGTGTCTTCCATAAATTCAGTAATAAAACACTCATGGAGTGTCTGGGTGGCTCGTTCGACTTGGAGTCTGGCTCTTGATTTCTGCTGGGGTCATCATCTCAGGGTCCTGAGATCAAGCCCCATGTTGGGCTCTGTGCTCAGTGGGGATTCTGCTTGGGATTCTCTCTCTCCCTCTCTCTCTGCCCTTCCTCCACCCATGCACTTACTCACACTCTCTTTCTCCCTCAAATAAATAAAGAAATCTTAAACAACAACAACATTCACACTTAGCACTTACGGCAGCAAAGTGGCAGCAGAGCTGCAGCAAATTTTTTGTGTCCCTTGGACAACCTACCTGGCCCTAATCAAAAGCTGGGGTTTTAATAATAGATTGTATGAACCAGACATTGAAAAATTAAATTATTAATCTAAAGAAATCATAGCAAGTCATAGGCAGATGTAGAACCTTGTTTCCACTTAGTCTTTATCCCAGGAGAAGGAAGGGTTTCAGCATGACTGTCTCTGAAGCTCTTCCAGTCTGAGCTTCTCTAACTCTGTACAGCAGACTGTCTCCTCACTGCCAGTTCGTACCCAGTGAACTTCCTTTTTCACCCAAGACAACTGCCAGCCTGACCTTTATAAAAGATCCTTCCTAGTCTAATTAGCTCCATGAGAGGTTTCTATTATCCCATGATATATTTCAGCTGGGTTAAAATTATAAGGAAAGTTAAATATCAAAAGTAATTAAACATAATGCAGAGAGCATTCAATGTACACATCTAATTAACGCCAATACCCACATGAAGGTAAAACTCATGAAACAAAACTCAGCACAATATATGATGTTTGGATACTCTAACAACTACATCTTTAAATATTTTCTCTGAAAGTGAAGTATTTGGGGATGATAAAGAGAACTAAATTCTGTAAGAGTAGTGATCCATTCGACAAAGAGAATTAAAGTTATAAATGATTTCAAATAGAAACTCAAACTCCCAAGCTTTACTCTAGGGGGCTGAGTCTCCATAAGAGGTAGGAGAAATGCAGAACAAGGAAAGCAAAAGAAGTAGAAGGCTGAGTTTGAGGCTCAACATTTTGTATTCTAAACCGGTTATAGGTGAGCTCCTTTGCAGAGACAAAATACTATTGCATAGAATTGGTGGTGGGGGAGGATTGGGGAAGAATGAAAACAGTTACCTGTAAACCGAGTTCATGGATCATAGCCCATTTTTCTTTAAACAGTGGTATTCATTTAATGTCACAGGAATACACTTGTTTTATAGAAAAGCCATATGCAAATTAGACCAAATTTACTGTGCTTCCTTTCCTCTGTAAGAAAGTGAACAGATTAAAGAATGAACTTTTCCTGCAATTTGGGTATACATACTCCCAGTTGCAAGTAGTAGTTTGTCAGCCGTGTTGGAGCGATTAGTTTTACTCTGTCACGCATCACCCCAGGTTCCCCACTCAGTAGAGTCTTGGATAGAGATGGATATGTGATTTCTCTTTCTTATTCTACATTTTATCAGCACCATCACCATTCATTTCATATTCTATGTGAAAATTCGACCATACCAGTAGGCATAGCCCTTGGAAAGACCTGCATCCATGTAGCCAATTCACGAAACACAAACGTTAGTGAACAAAGGCTTTTTTAAAAAAATCATATGGTTTCTCCCATTTAAATAAATATAAAAAGAAGAATATTAGCTGGAGAGTATGTACATGAGAAAGAAAAGGAATGTGTGTTACATTTCTCATCTCCCTCTGGATCGGCACCCCTCTAAAGGTCAGCTCACTAGCCTCAGGTTTAATTCCCTTTCTTGCTGCTACTGTTCAGAGGTAAATGCTTGCTTTTTATTAAAAATCAAAAGCACAGGAGCTTGTAATCCTCTAGACTCAAAGTTTTTTTTTTTTTTTTTTTTTTTTAATAAAAATGGAAAGTTTAGCTCAAAGCAATAGCAGCTAAAATTAGAGTGAAATCAGCAGCTGCTCCCCAGGGAAGATGGAAAACCAAACAACGTGGGGTTTTTGTTGTTGTTGTTTTTTCTTTGACTACAATTTATGTCGTATTTTTTTTCTCCTTTAAAATTGGAAGACTTTCCAAACATTTGCATATGTCAGCAAAACAATACGTTATGTTTATAACCCCCAACCTCTACTCCTCTGAAATGATGTCAGACACTAGCCTTTCAGGTAAATGTGTGAGAAAATTGCTATTGTGTTTCCAGTGTGGCAGCCCTGGAACAATGGCAGCAATTAATAGCATTGGCGAGGCATCGATCTGTACCCCAGTTAAACTTTCCTCCATTCCTCCTTTTGGACAGCTGTGTCAGCATGCATGACCGCTGGCACAAGCCAGAAGTACTCGATTCTCTAAGGGTGCGGTGGCATCTAGCTGATTGTGTTGCTCAGAAATCATGGTCCGAATGGGTCGGGAATCAAATATTGAGACAAAACTTAAATGTCAATTATCCTCACTCTCACCTGCTTCTCTCCACCCTGTTTTCTGCTTCTTTTGTTTACTGTCCTCTTGATACTGAATGTTATCTAAGTTCATTGTGGTAACCATTTTGCAACATATGCATGTATCAAATCATTATGTGCTATACCTTAAACTAAGACAATATTATATGTCAATTACATCTCACTGGGGGAGGGGGGTGGAAAGGAGCATGGTTTTTCTCTCCCTCTCACCATTTACTATCCCAAACCCAGCCTTCATTATAGTGGCAGCAGTAGCACAGGAATATCACAAGCAGGGATATCACGAACAAGCAGTGAATAGAATACCACACTTGGATACACTTATTCCACGTTTGTTCCTGCATCTGTCTTCAGAATTTTCTCCTCTAGACTTTAGGATCATTGTGAGGGCAACTGGGCTATGTATTTTTCTTCCAACTTTCTTTTATGTAAAAACTTTCTGAGCCAAAGCTGCCCCTTAGCTCTCTCGGTGATTTTTTTGTGAGGATACCTTTCCAGGAGAGACACTGAAAAGGAAATCCCTCTCTCTACATACAGGAAAAGGTTATATCAAGAATAGTTGTGCAGTTTGCCTCTACTAGTTGCTTACTAGATGCTAAGGACCACGTGAGGGGCATTTCAGTCTCTTTCTCACTGATCTTCAGGAAAACTCTAGGAGGAAGGTGCTATATTATTGATACTTTTAGCTGAAAAAAGAGAGTTGAAGGATTAATTAGCTAATATCATGTAGTAGCTGGTAAGTGATGGAAACTGGGTTCAAATTTAAGTACCTTGACTTTCATTCTTTCATCTCAATGTTGTTTCAGAGTTGTTTTCTTAAACACACACACACACACACGCACATACATACTCTCTCCCTCTCTCTCTCTCTCACTCATTCTTAGAGCCTGAAAAGAAAGGAGTAAATGACATCTAAACCGCTCCTTTTCCTCCAAAACCAATTAATTTGTGTCATATCTGGGACTACTGGTGAGACAGGGTTTGGAATTTAAATTTGGTCCCAGTTATTTTCAACAAACTTCCATGCTCTAAAGCCTACGTCATTTTCAATAGTTCTTTTCCAAAATTCATTCATTCTATACAGGGCTTAGTGATGTTCAGTGATGTTCATTATTAATGTGAAATAATGACACGAGAAAACAATTTCTGAAAGACACACGATGAATGCAGTACTATTTCTAGGGAAGACAGAGTATTTATAGCACAATAAAAGAGATCTGTAGTTACATTATCCACTGAAGCAAAACTATGTTGTAAGGGTCATCAACCCATATGTTTTATAACATAAACTGATCAACAGAAAGGGTTAGGAAAATATTTCCCTTGGGCGTAGAGTTTGGGATAATTAGACACATTTGAGGGATTTTACACCTTTCCCAGTCACATCCTACACTACCCATTTTGAGAACTGATAAACTGTTGACCACTTCTGGTATAGTAATTTTATGGCCCAACATAAAAATAAATTTTATTGTATTATATTATTGAAATGGCTATAACTACTCCACTGAGTTGTTATATGGAAATGTGCCTACCTCCTTTATGTGAACTCAACCAGGGACAACCAGACATTCTTCTTTAAAATATTTTTGTGTTCTGTAAGGAGGCTTAATACATTTTTTTTAAAAGAAAATATTAGTAGTACATGGATTCTTGGTACACAAGTCACATGCAAACACCACCTCTCTCTTATCACTATTTGAGTCTGCTTATTTTACATTATACTTGGAGGCATATTGTTTACCCAGATTTAGGACTTATGTATTTGGACATGCAAAATTTTCAAAACTGACTGTCTTATTCTTTTTGACAGATGGTAACTTTAAAAGACTTATTATAGGTGAACAAATCCTCTTTAAAAAAATCATTTGTTTTAGACAGAGAGAGAGAAACCTCAAACAGAACCCCACTGAGCGTGGAGTCTGTTGCAGGGCTCGATCCCAGGACCCTGAGATCATGACCTGAGCTGAAACCAAGAGTCAGATGCTCAACCGACTGAGCCACCCAGGCACCATGGGAAACGAATCTCCTTAAACTCCAAACTCACCTAAGGGGATTTGCTAACACTTATTGGATCATATTCTTTCTGTCCAAATCTTTCAATCTTTTCATTCCTTATTTCTTTTAGCCTTCTTTTCTCCCATTATTTTCTTCTATCCCTTCCACTCTCCTCCTCTGCTTCCCAACCTTCTTTCCTCCTTTCTTCTCTCTCCCTTCTCTCCTTCTCTGCAAACTAGATGAGGCCAACTGAGAATAGAGCAATCATATTTTTCCAAACCATTAACAGAACCAACTTTGCTAGTTGTGTGTGAACGCTGGGACAAAATATATAAAACTGAGAATGCACCAAGGAAAACTGGCTGCTTGGTCATCATAAAGTTTTAATCTGGATAGCTTTGCTATAAAGTAGGTTTACCACAAAGAATAGGGTCTAACTGTGAACATATGCTGTCCAGTGAGCCAGGAAAAAAAACAAAAAAACAAAAAACTGCAAACTCAAAACTCAGGAAGAGCAGGAATTATGTAAGAGCGAGACTGCAGGAAGAACAAGAGATTGTTAATATCTGTCCATCATAAATATCACTCAGTTGCTCTCCACCAATCTCCATCTCTGGATATGCACTTTTCTTCCTAGTGCCTGCCTGCACTGGGAATACCTTCCTCTTACCTCTGCATACTTTTTTTTTTTTAAAGATTTTATTTATTTATTTGACAGAAAGAAATCGCAAGTAGGCAGAGAGGCAGGCAGAAAGAGAGAGAAGCAGACTCCCTGTGGAGCAGAGAGCCCGATGTGGGGCTCAATCCCAGGACCCTGGGATTATGACCTGAGCTGAAGGCAGAGGCTTTAACCCATTAAGGCACCCAGGTGCCCCTTTTCAACTTGGTAACTTCTGGTTGGTTACAGCTTGTTCTTTCACAACTCAAGCTGCTTCTTCTTCTTTTTTTTTCCCCACAACTCAAGCTTCTTAACATCATTAAGTTCGCTGCATGATTCAGCTTCAATTTCCATTGCTATGTAAGCCATATTGTAGTGATAGCTCCACTCCAAAGTCCAGAACAAATTTCTTTAGCCCATTTTATCATTTTGCATTGGTCAGTTTATAGATTCAATCCCCAATTAGCAGATCGACTCTAGTGAATTGTGGTTGGGTTGAAGTGAGAATAGCTTGGGCAGAAGAAGGCAGGATGGCAAAAACATGATAACACAGTTTCCCACCAGAGGCTACAGGTGAAGTGTGGGACAATTTCCTTTCAAGAGGGCTGTGTTCATTGCAGGTGCCATAATGAAAATGTCTATTTGAGTTATTATAAGCAGTATTCTTTTTTAAAAGAAATTTATTTGAGAGAGAGAGCTTGAGTGGGTGTGGAGGGGAGGGGCAGAAGGAGAGGCAGAAACAGATTTCCTGCTGAGCAGAGGGCAAGACCAGGGCTCTATCCCAGGGACCTGAAATCATGACAGGAGCCAAAGGTAGATGCTTGACCAACTGAGCCACCCGGGCACCCCTAGAAGCAGTATTCTTTACACTACCTTATTCTTCATATAATCAGAACCAGATATTTCTGTACCGAGATAAATTCCCTTCCTCCTTGGTAACTCTTCTAATTTCTACCATCAGTATAAAACAGCCCTTCATCTCAGATTCTCAGGTCCTTGGAAAATCAGAATCTTCCATCTCCTTATGTGCATACTAACACTTCCAGCAGGTATGTCGACTAATTTGTAGATTTTGATCATGGCCCTCAGAAATTCTTAAAACATACTGTGCTGCTTTTTAAGCACAGGGACGACTCAACTGCCTCATTTAGAACAATCTCTCAGTTTTGTCAAACTTCTTCACTTATTCCCCATGAAGATTTAAGAACTAAAGGACCCCAAGCAATCTTCAACTCTTCCTCCCTGGGTCAAACTGCAATTGTTTAAAGAACCATTGCATGGTAACTCCTGCAAGTAATATTTGAGGAAATAGTTTGGTATTGTTTATTTGATTAAATTTTTTGTTCATTTGACTTGCAGGGAATTGCTTTAGGAAAGTAAGAATAATTGAAAATGCTTCTTTTGAAGTACTTTATGGTTTTCTTTCTAGAGATAATGTAATAGTATTCCTCCTGGAGGCAATAAGAAATTTACAGGTGCCATGATATCTAATGCAGTCTTTAAGTTCTTCAATTCTCTGTAAATCTTACCTTCCTATCCACCTCAAATCATCAAACATAATATTCATTTTATTCATTCATTCAGCAAATACCTGTTGAGTATCTACTAAGAACCAAGAGTTGTGGATACAGAAAGTTACACTTCCCATTCCTGCCCTTACAGAACTTAATAGAACAGTGTGCCTGTTTCTCTTCTTGTGTTTAAATATTAATAGCTATCCTATAGTTATTTTGCCTAAATATCACTAATCTCTAAAGCCACCTTGAAAGGCAATGGGATCTCTATTCTATAGGTGAAAAAATGAGGCTCAGTTGACATATCAATTTGCTCAATCTCAAAGAGCTGGCAAATTGCAGACCAGGATTTGAAACAGTTTGTCTGGCTCTAAACATAGTTTTTGCAGTTCACCACACAGCCTTAAAGATTAGTTAACAGCCATCATTTGTATATGCTAGAAATTAGAGTTCCAAAGAGGCATAAATCATTGTCTCCTAAATCATATATTTTATAATCTAGTCAGAAAACAAAAAACATATATTAAAAATGTTTTCTCTTTTTTTTAGCTCAAAGTCTCCAAAGTCCATCATTTATTTTATTTTATTTTATTTATTTTTATTTGAGTATGGCTGACACACAATATTACATTAGTTTTTAGGTGCACAACATAGTGATTCAACTTCTCCATATGTTATGCTATGCTCACCTCAAGCATATCTACCATTCACAAGTCTACTCACAATACACCCTTATTATAATATTATTGATTCCCTATGCTGTGCCTTTTATTCCCATGACCTATTCATGCCATAACTGGAGGCCTGTATCTCCCACTCACTTTCCCCCATTTTTCCTATCCCTTTAACACCTTCCTCTGGCAACCATCAGCTTATTCTCTGTATTTATACATCTGATTCTGCTTTTTTTTAATTTCTTTATTCATTTGTTTTGTTTTTTAGATTTCACATTTGAGTGAAATCAAGTGGTATTTGTCTTTCCCGTTCTTACTTATTTCACTTAGCATAATGCCTTCCAGGTTCATCCATGTTGTCAGAAATGGCAAGATCACATCCTTTTCATGGTTGCATAATAATCCAGGTGTGTGTGTGTGTGTGTGTGTATGTGTATCACATCTTCCTTATCCATTCTTCTATTGATGGACACTTAGGTTACTTCCATATCTTGGCTTTGTGCATAATACTGCAATAAACTGGCGTGCATACATCTTTTCAAATTAGTGATTTTGTTTTTGTTTTGGGGTAAATACCCCATAGTGAAATTATTGGATCATATGGTATTTCTACTTTTAATCTTCAGAGGAAACTCCATACTGTTTCCTGTAGTGGCTGCAGCAATTTACATTCCCAACATTAATTGAATGAGGGTTCCTTTTTCTCCACATCCTCACCAACAGTTTTTATTTCCTCTTTTTTTTTTTTTTGAGATTTTATTTATTTTTTTGTCAGAAAGAGAGAGAGTGTGGGAACTTAAAAGCAGAGGGAAAAATAAGGAGAGGGAAAAGCAGGCTCACCACTGAACAAGGAGCCCTATGCAGGACTCCAGAATCATGACCCGAGCCAAAGACAGACACTTAACAGACTGAGCCATCCAGGCATCACTATTTCTTGTCTTTTAAAAAATTTCATCCATTCTGACAGATGTAAGGTGATATCTCATTGTGTGTTTCCCCTTGTATTAGCATTTATCTAAATAACATTTTAGTGATAGGGACAGAAAACTTGCTTTCAATCGAATCTCATCTTTGAAACAACATTAAGAATCACTACTCAGGGCTACTATTCTCAGGGTTCATAGTTGTACCTGATTTAGTCAAGAGAATGGCAGTTACTTGTGGAATGAATAATAAAGCGTTTTAGAGTGTTTAGAAAAGAATCATTAAAACAGAATATAATCTCATTAAATTTAATTTCATTCTTTAACCAAAAGTATGTATTTAGCATCTAGCATCTTTAAACAAAATTCCATTCTCTAAATTAGTCTTTATTGAGCAACAATCATGCACAAAATACTGTATTAAAGATAATTTGTTGAACTCTGATGGACTGAAACCAGTTTCTCTTTAAGAACTATAAAAGTCTGGATGTGCTTTTGCTGTGCTTAAGAAGACAGAGACACATGAACTTCATGGCCATATAAAGAATTGCTAGTTTCTACTTTTGAGAGAGATAAAGACACAGAGAGAAGTAATTAGAGGAAGAGGGAGAGAGATTCTTCCCCTTAAAAAAAAAATTAAGGGTTTTACATCTTAGCAAATTATTCTTTAATCTCTGATCTGCATATTCTGAAACAAATTAGAAATCCTTTGTAGTCTGCTAAATATATGCATATTACTGATGTAGCCTGGCTTCTTCTAACCATGGGTCTCAATTTAAATTGACACGGGAAAGAGGACGTCCCAGACTACTCTACATATGCATGTATGTAGAGCGGTATATGTACATATACAGTCTATTCTCTTTATTTTATTTAAGCAGTGGGTCTCCATAATGCCATCTTATTCTCTTCCTTCATAGTAATGTCATTTGAAGTCATCTTGTTTGGCATTTTTTTTTTTTAATCTGTCTTTCTCTGCTGGTTTATAAGGTCTGTGAGCATGAAGATGAGGTCTCTTGGTAATGACTATAGCTCGAGCACTCAGAATATTCCCTGATCCTTTCCCAGGCATTCAGGTATTATTTAAAGAGTGAGTGAACAAATGAATGAGTAAGTCAATGAATGAACAAATGAATAAAGGCCGTGATCAACAGACTGATGCCACAGTCCATACTGCAGAGCTTTCCCTTTGTCTGTAATCGTTATCCACGAGTCAAATCTAAGTATAGGATTCAACTGATTCATTCTATTTATCTGCAAAGCTGGGTTGGGGGGCATCTCACCAGACACTCATAGATCTGAGCATTTTCTTTTTAATTCTGTCTCTGGGATATTCAGGCTATAAAAGTTCTTTTTAAACCTTGAGTTTTGCCTTTGGAGTCAAGCAGGCAGAGATAAGACACAAATTATCCACCTTTGTATTTACTTTAAACTTTGACCCCAGAAGTTTGCCTATTTTAGATTACCTAGCCAGACCTATATAGACATCTACACACTATGTAGTCAATAAAACTTTTCTTTTCATTAATAATGCTAGTGTCACAGTCTATTCATTCTGAGCTCTTAGACACCTGAGCCACAATAAATAAGGTTTTCTTTTCCCCCTGGATATTCTGCTCTTGATTTCCTTAAATTTATCTTTTTGCAAGTCATGTTTGGTCCCCATAGTTCCTGTGTGAAAAGCATTTCCTCTTGAGTGAGAGAAATTATTTTTTTCTTTTCTGCTGTTTATCTTCTCCAGGCTGGCCCAAAACAATCAGTGTGCCTTGGCATTATCTGTAATACTTAAGACTTTATAGTCATTTACATTCCATCTTAACTGCCTCTCTTTTTGACAGGCTACATGGACTGTGATTTCATTTTTTGCCCTTTCAGGGTTAGACTGGGCTCCTTAGACTCTCATATCCTTCTCACATGCCATAATCCAAGATGGTAACTTTTTTTTAAATGTTTTTGGCTGTCTGTAGAAGATCTGACCACGGATCTGTTATCTCATTATCCACTTGTTTTAAATATATATTAAAATATATTTTAAAATAAAATTATATATGGATATTTTATAAAACTTCATATATTCTTTAATTAATTAATTAATTTGGCAAGAAGTCAGTACTTCTCTCTTCTCCTTCTACTCACATACTCTTATCCCCTACCTTTCTGGTGTTCTTATTCTTACGAAGTGAATGACAAGGGAAAGCCACATATTGCTGTTAAAAGCTAACATCCTTGATTTCAGTAAAGGCATAGAGGTCCCTTAAATCATGATATAAATCAAGATTTTTATTTCTAATAGGAGAGAAGATCTATGCAACATACTTCTACTTTCTTTACCTCATGACTCTTAAATATTATCCTTTATCTCTGTGATTTCTGTTCTCTGAATTTTTAACAGTATGCAGAGTTTCAGGGTGTAGGATTTAAGCAACATTATTTGTCTCTGAGCTAAAGTTGCCAACAAACTGAATACAGAGCTATTTTGAGCCCTTCAATGACCAAAGTATTATTTGGTAACCACCAGGGCAGAGAAGCCCTCCTATTTTGCTCATGAAAAAAGTTCCACTTTCTCTCCACCAGCCAAAGAAAGGATTAGGATCCCAAACCTTCAAAGAAAATAGAGTGAAGAGAGCACAAACATATCTAAAGATATTCACGATTTTTCCACAGGTCCCTTATCACAATTTTCAACTAATTATCAAAGAGCCTGATAATTAAGGAGTGGGAAGTTTTACTCTACTCATATTTCCAAGTTGGACATTTCTCAATGGAATCTTTATTTCCAACTTAACTATGTAAGTGATGACTAGTTTCAATTTAATCAATTAGATTATCTGTGCAGATATTTTAATTTAATCATTAAGATGTGTTCTAAACCTTAAACTGGCCATGATGCTGTGATCTGCAGTCATGGTCTTTTATACTTTTGAGAGTGAAAAAGAAAAGCAAGGTGACTTACATCAGGATTTGATCCCTATCCTTATTTAGAGTTCATCTAAATTAACTTAAATTTTTGTCCTGGCTTTGTTCTGTCTCCCTTTGTAACTGCTTAAAGAGTAAAAATAATTATATTGGCTTAACATTTCACTGAACCCTAACTCCCTGAATGAGTAAACACAACCATCCCCTAGTGGACCTCTGCTCTGAAAGTCTCCCAACTACCTTGTCCTCAAATCCTCCATTCCAAAATAATGGTAGGGGGGCTTGGGTGGCTCAGTAAGTGGTGCAGGTCATTCTTGACCTTCGGTTTGTGGGTTTGAGTCCCACATTGGGTATAGAGATTACTTTAAAAAATAAAATATTAAGAAAAATGATATTATAATACAATATAGCAACAGAGTCTATCCAGGTCAGGGATCCATGAGCTCATAAGTTAGGAGGACAATTTGGAGAAGAGGAAACAGTATTGAATTTCATATTGAAAAATCTAATTTCATTTTTTTTTCTTTTCTTTCCTCTCTCTCTCTCTCTCTCTTTTTTTTACTTTTCCCTCAGTCATGTGACTTTTAGCACTGGATATCACTTGTCTTAATTATTTCATCAGCACAATGAGGAGATTGATCATGATCTCACAGGGCTGAAGTGAGGAAAATATATGTTGAAAACTAACAACCATTATACAGTAGAAGAATATTAAGTTGTTAACATTAGCCTTCCAGATTTTTCAAAGTGTCCCTGCTACCTTCCTTTTATCCTCATATACCCAAGGCTTTCCATGCCAGGTTTGCAATGATATGGATTGGGGGTGGGAGGTGGGTATCACTGAAATCAAGCAGCAGAAAGCAGGAGTTCAAGGCCCAAATTAAACTTGAAGCTACTCTGAGGAGTCCATTCTTGGTAAGGAAGGAAAGAGAAAGAGACTGGTTGAGGAAAACTTCTTGTCCCTCAGCTTCCAATTAATTCTTCCTCAGATCTATCCAACAATACTATCCCAGTGCTATTCGTGCTCTATTGTGCAAACAAATCACCTGGGGATCTTGTTAAAATCCAAATTCTGATGTAGAATATCTGGCCAAAGGAGTTGCACTTCCAATAAGTTCCAGCCAAGGACAACGCTGAGGGCTGTGGATAACACTTTGAGTAACAAGATTCTACGTGACCCTCTATGATTTGTTGCCTTCCTCTCCTACCAAATATTCTACCAGCGTTCCTGTATCTTCTCTTCTAGTAAGACTAAACTGCTGTTTCCAGGAACACTCTAGTGGTTTTCTCCCTCTATACTTTAGCTCATCTTAATTTCTATGTTTAGAATATTATTTTTCACAACTCTTTGGAACTCTGCCAAAAGATTATTTTCTCCAGGATTTTATCCTGGAAACCTCCAATCTTAGTTGCTGCACTATTATCCTTTCTGTGACACATTTGTATCAAGTTTTAATTTATGTGGCTATTTCTTCTCATAAGACCCTGAAGTTATCAAGGACAAAAAAGTCACCTAATTTTGTATTTTCCCAGCTTCTGACACTCTTTGTGGCACAATAGAGCACTTTGTAAATATGTGCTCAACTAAGTAGTATATAAAGAGCATGCTGAATTCTGCACTCATACCTAGCTGATCAGGCAGTACAGAGTCAGGTAGAATGCCAGTCCTTACTAATAGCTTATTATGCTTCTTGCTATGAAATAACACACTTGGCAAAGAATGTGACTGTGATAGATGTTTAAAAAATAAAGAAATAAAAATAAAAATAGCCAGAAAATAAATCTTTAAAAAATTATAACAGGCAGAGTGAATTAGGTTGGAGTCTGTGTGACATGTGCTTTGAGGACACCAGTGAGTCTCTCTCACACCCATCCTAATTTGTGCTGAGACATTACAAAGGTCAAGACACTTGAGGTATGGTTGTGCAACCACCCTCCATCAGTTAACTCAGTTCTGTTTTCTACTTCTGAGGCACTGATTCCCTCACCTCCCTTTCTCTTGTATTTCCTTTCCAATGTTTTGTCTATGGCCCTCTTGGTGCTCATTAGCTGAGTACCCAAGGGTCTAGGTTTGCTTCTTTGCTTTCATCCTCCTTTTTCAACGCTGGAGAGGAGGAAGAGCGGTAATCCATCATGCAAAGGAAATGGTCTCCCGTAGTCACTTGGGCACTAAAGAGATGTCAGGCCAAGAATATTTTCCTTCATCACATTCAATCTTTTTCCATTATGAATTTCAGCTATTCTTCTCTGGGTCTCAGAGATCTTTCCTGCAAGCCTGACACTGCTAATGGAAAATTAGATTTCGAATTCTTCACTGACTTAAATTAATAGGCCTAAGATTGAGAAGAAGAGGTGTAGAGGTACATTTGTGTTCCTGCTTTGACCTCTAAAAAGCATATTCTATTTTCAACATATGAAAGGCACTCAAATTCGAGATTAACATTACAGGTAATATATTTTGGCATTATGCGTCTAATATGCTTCTATAATAATTAATTATTAGAATTGTCATGTAAAATGAGAACCATTTGTTAACATTTAATATACTGAACATGAGGGAATCAGTAGTAATAAATGAAGGTGGTTAGGCATTAATGAGAACAGCTGAAGGGTGATAGTTACTACCTTGTCAACAAAGAAGGCCCTTCTGTACACTGACATTTACCAGTGCACAATGGGAAAAGGATGGTGCTGTTATACTTGGCCAATGAAAATAAGGTAATTATCTCTCTTCAAAGATGGCCCATTTTTATCTGATTAAGTTATTTAAAAACATGTGTATTTCTCTATATGCTTTTTGTAGAAAATTAAGGGTAAATGGTTTTTACTATTTAACATTGAAATAAACCTCCATGACTCTACAATTTAAGATTATAGCTTGATGTATGTAGAAATAAAAACAAATGAATTTGAAATTCCAGATCTTTATAATTCAGAATTTCATTACCATCACGAATGTTTCATAATTATGAACAAGGTAAAATGTCACCCAATTTGGAATCATGTAGGCTAAGGCACTTTTGGCTTACTACAATGTATGAATTATAGGGCAGTTTCTAATAAGAATAAGTCTACTGCATATAGGTAGAATTTAATACATGTTATAAATTTACCTTTTTAAATAATAACTGGAAACATGTATCGAACTTTAATAAGCTCTATGCTAAGCGCTGGAAGTACATTTCCTAATTTAGTTCTTACAATAGCCCAATGAACTCGATCCATCTTTTATCCCCATTTTAGAGTTAAAGAAACTAAAGCCCAGTCATCCAGAGCACACCAGTTCTAAGTGGAGAAATCCACACACAATGTCTTTTAACGTTGAATTAAATTATTTTCTATTAAAATTGTTTAACCAAGAGGATTTTATTTGTTTGTTTCTGATTTTATGAAATTCTTTGAAAATAAAGTAGGTTCCTCTATTAAGAACAAGACTGAAAAGTGTTAGCGAGGAAAAAAAATAAATAAATAAATGTGATTTTTGTACATTGGCTTCTTCTTCTAAAGAGTAAATGTTTTAACCAGATCTAAAGTTCTTTGAGGCGACATATGCAAACCTTTAGCTATCAAAGAAGTCACAAAGGGAGGATGTCCAAATTTTCAAAATTCAACGGTAATTCTGCCAACACCAGGTGTTCATATATTTTCCGAATTTTATGGAGGAGGGCTTTATTATATAATGCTAAAGACTGGACTGGAACAAATGTACCATTTAACTTCACTTCAAATATTAGATGGCATTGCACCTAAATTTTGTTTTTCCAATCAGTTTATTGTATTTCCAATCCATTTTATTTTTAGTGATTTATGATCCATGGGAGGCAAGGAGGGGGGCAATAAGTGCCACAAATAATAAATAAACAATAAGAATTTTATTAAAAAAGAAAGAATTTTAACTTATTTAAAATGATACCTTTTGGAATCTAAATACAAAGCCCCCTTGCTCTGATTTCAATGAAATTTTGGATATCAAAGATAACACAGAGTCTGGCATATATGTTACTAAATAATGACTACTTTCCATTTCTCTTTTCTACATCACTCCTCTAAGAAATATAGTCAAATAGGGCAATTAACTCACATGATCTTTGTATAGTGTCCATTTATTAAAGTATATTGATATTGTTAATTTGATATCTGTTGGGACTTTGATTTGAATGTTACACAGCTTCTACTGGCTCTTCCAGGGCTGGGGAAAATTAGTACTAAGTCATAGGGACAAGCAATTTTGCTGGGTTCAAATATAGAAAATAATCTCTATATTTTATTCAAAAACCAGAGAGTCATTTTTACTGTATTCTTCACTGTAGGTAGCCCTGTCCTTTAGAATGTTTGCTGACCTAATGACTAATTAATATCAAAGAAGACTCTAACTATTTCATAAAAGGTCAACCACTTAACACCATCAAACTTCAAAAGACCCTCTTCGTGCCCATGGGTCCCCCTGAGGAATAAGGACAGAGAAAGAGTGTGTGCATGTTAATAGAGACCTTTAGCAACACTACTCCTGGCACCCCTAACACTGGCAATGACGGGATCTAGGTTAATGCTTCTTCAATTATAGTGTGTTTCCGAGTCACTGGGCAACTCCTCATTAATTTTGATTCTATGGCCCCATCTCTGGAGTTGCTGATTAAGTAGATCTAAGGTGGTTTCTAGACATCTTCATTTTTCATAAAATTCCTAGGAGATTCTGAGGTAGACTGTTAAGAAATACACTTTTGAAGATATACTTAGCTGGACCCTGTGTGAAATCACCAAAGAGGAGAGAAAGGAAGAGAAAATGTTTCCTTCTTGCTTTCTTGATGTATACAACCTGATGTATACAACCTTACTTCAAGTCCTACAAAGAATATGGCATGGTTTTCATTGGGTTCTGCTTGTTTTTATCTACTTTTCGCAAAGACTCTTACCTCTGTGGAAGATTTGGGGAACATGATTCTTACTGATTCTCATCTCTTTAGTCTCTTGATGGATAGTGTGATGCAACAGTGGCTGAGATTTGGGAGGACTATAATCTAGTAAATTTAGCAAGTAGAGTTTGACCTTCCTGCCCAGTGGATGAATTCAGTAGGGTTCTTTTTATAGCCCCTCTTATTGAACTACAGGACAATCTCCTTAGCTACTTGTCCCTTGGTCACCAGCCTCAAAGCTACATAAAGTTCTTCCCACTGTAAGCATTTTCCTCCAACCTCTTCATCCTCCCCAGATGATCTTTTAAGTCTCTTTTTCTCCCACTCCATGCATAGATATTAGAACTTGTGAAACTCCTCATAATTTGAAGACTGGATCCCAGGCAGGTGAAATAGAAGCATCCTTTCTCTTTTATGTTTAGGTTAAGTATCCCTCCAGTTCCCATGGAGGGGACTGGTTACTGATGCAGATGTGAGAGATGATGTCTAAGAGGAGAAAAGAGTTAATAGATTTTATCAGCCATTCCTCCTGAGGTGTGGACTGCCACCCTCCTCTGGCTCTAAACCTCAGAAAAAATGCTGAAGGAAGCTGACAAGTCTTTGAAGATGTTTTCATGGGAGTGGAGCTGCTGCAGTGGCACCCCAAAGTGGCACTTCCGTGCATGCATTAAGTTATAAATATGCAAATTGAATCACTAGGTGCCACTAGCCCAACCATTCACAGTAGAGTGATTATCACCTGACAGCTTTAAGCTGGTACCCCCCTGCTGTGATAGCTTCAGCAGATATTTTGCTTAAAGTCCTGTCATCCATCCATGATGAGATGAGGAAGGGAGCTCCCAGGATTCCTCTTGCAGATATAAAGGTGGTGCTTTGTAAAGCTTCCAGTGCCTCTCCAAGGCAGAGAGAAGAGGCAGAGATGACTGACAAGTAGCCCTAATATCAGACACCAAGGAGTTTACCATATTGGGGTAATCCTACCAAGCCTGGACCTGGCTACAGGCTTTTAAGAGCATCTCTGCCTTGGAAGCAGTAGAAGTAAAACTTGGTGCTTAGGTTAGACTGGCTGTCTAAGAATCATCAGGAGCTTGATAAGACTATAAATTCCCAAACTCCCTTCCTAGAAATTTTGTTTCAGAATATTTGGAGTAGAGTCTGGAACTTGATAGGTTTATCATGCTCCCCAAGGTGATGAGTTGCAGTGATAATTGAGAACCATAGTAAATAAATCAAAACCATAAGACAGTTCAAGCATTCACATCAATACGTGAATTATAGAGGTTTAAACATGTCTGAAAATTGACATTTTCCCATAAGGAAGTGGGGTCTATATCCCCTCCCCCTTGAACCCGGGCTAAATTTAGGGAACAGCTGACCAGAGTACACAGGAAGTGACACTAAATGATTTCCAAGTGTAGGTCATACAAGATGGTACAGCTTCTGCCTGATTCTCTTAAGATACTTGTCTTCAGAGCCTTATTCTACCAAGTGAGAAGTCTTGGGTTACCATACTCTTCATAAAGGCATAACTAACTATAGGTATTTTGGCTAACTACCCCAGCTGAGGAACCACCCAACAGCTAGCACCAATGGCTATATATCTAAGCAAAAATGCCCCCAGATATTACTAGCTCTGTAATTCCAGTTACTCCAAGCCTTCAAGTCACCCACACGTTTGGGTCTCTCCAGTTGAAGTCCCAGATATTATGAAGCAAAAACGAGCTAACTTTTAAAATTATTATTATTATTATTGCTGTTGTTATGTTCAGTTAGGCAGCATATTATACATCATAAGTGTTTGATGTAGCGTCCAACAACTCATTAATTGCATATAACATCCTGTGCTCATCACATATGTCTTCCTTAATACCCATCACCTGGTTATCCCATCTCCCCACCCCTACCTTCTGTAAAAACAACAACAACAAAAACAAAAGAAAACAAACTAACAACAACAAAAAAAAACAAGCTATCTTTATAAGGCCCTTCTCAAATTCCTGACCCATAGAGTGTTGGGCATAATGGCTGTTTTATAGTGACAAGTTGTAGGGCAGAACATACATCAGGGCCAGAAATCATTCTAGGCACTGTGGGCAGAGCAACCCCTAGCTTTGTCATTCAATTATCCTTGTCACTCAATTAAAAGCTGTGTGACGGGGCACCTGGGTGGCTCAGTGGGTTAAGCCGCCGCCTTCGGCTCAGGTCATGATCTCAGGGTCCTGGGATTGAGTCCCGCATCCGGCTCTCTGCTCAGCAGGGAGCCTGCTTCCCTCTCTCTCTCTCTCTGCCTGCCTCTCTGTCTACTATGATCTCTCTCTCTGTCAAATAAATAAATAAATAAATAAATCTTTAAAAAAAAAAAGCTCTGTGACTTTGGGTAATTTACTCATGTTCTCAGAAGATCAAATTCCTAATATATAAGCTAGAGAAAAAAGCATATCTCAGGATTATAGTATAGATTAAAAGAGGCAATTTTAATTGTGTAATTGTGTAAGAATGTGCCTAACACAGTGCCTATAACTTAGTGGGAATTTAATGATTATCACTGTTATCTTTGTTATTATTATTGTTGACATTGTTGTAAATAATTATCAAGGATCCCTAGGTATCTCAGTTATGATCAAAGCCATTACCCCTTAGGATTGAGGGAAAGAAAGAGAACACGTCCAAGTCATGGAAAATAAATTTTACAGTGAAAAGAGGATTTCAGAATTTACGCTTCTCAATATACACCTTATACAGATGAGACACTATGTTGAAATATTTTTTTCAGAACTGTGAATGAAACATTTTCCAACATAAGTACTTTTTTAATGTTAAGAAAGCAAACAAAAACACTGAACACTCATATGATAGTATTTACTTTAGAAAAAAAGGACATGTTTGGTTACTAACCCATAACATCTATATACATATTAAAATTAGCTGTGTTTACCTGTCACACAGCCTACAAACAACACTCTCCAAACACAGATCCAAAGCTCTATTAGAACAAATGTCTTCATTGCACAGGATACCTCACAACCTTGGAATTCTTATCACAAATTAGTGTCTCTTTGGCACTTACCTCCAAAAGTGACACTTAGCCACATCTCCAAGAGTGATACTGTGTGACCACACCCAATTAGAAACATGTTTTGCTTTTTTGCTCTTAATAGAAGGCAAATATTTCTGATAAGCTCTGTACACATCACCATCAGTGTACCTATAAGGAAGCTGGTATGATTATTTGTCTGGCATATGGAGGAAAGAGAAGCTAAACGATCCTTTTAGGGATCCAGATGGCCTCCAAGTAACTGAGATCATGACATTTAAACACTTTCAACAGTGATTTTTGTTTTAACAAATCCAAATCATGCATAGGTAAGATGTAGTCTCTATGACAATATGTAAGTATTAGAAAACTCTCAAAAATCTCTATTAACAAAATAATTCCCACAGATTCACCTAATTCAAAATGGAAAAGGTGTCAAAATAATATTCTTGTTATGTATGAAAATAGCGCTACACAATATTTTTCTTTTGGGGATATTCTTAGCTCAGGTCCTACCTAATAAATCTCTCTAAATATGACCTGGAAGAAGGGTTATTTTCATTATGTTAATGATCCCTTAGGTAAGGAAAGAGTGAAAATAGCTCATTAATGGGATTTCCAGGTGATAAGTGAAGATGTATGGCAGGCACCCGTGAAGCTCCTAAGATGTTATATAAATGGACCCAGAGAGGGTAGTGATCTGAGTCAAAAATAACAAAATGAGATTCAGCTTGGAAAAATGAAAACCAATACATCTTCAGCAAAATAATTCAGGGGGCAGGAGAAACCTAGAAAGTAGTAACTGTGACAGAGACATGGAGCTGATAATGGAGGAAAAATTAGATATCAGTTTGCAATGTAATATGGCTGCCAAAGGAGCTGATGCTGTTTTGAACTGACTACAATGATCCATTATGTTGGGACAGAGCAAAAATAGAGAGAACTGACTCCCACCTTCCTTGACTCTGTTTAGGCTAAACTACTGTCAGGCTTCTCAATACCTGAAATGTGTGGAGAAACAGAACTGAGTGCAGAGGATAGCACTGAAATGATTAAAGCAATGGAATGATGTATTTTATGGGAAAAGATTAAAGGAGCTAAATAGGTATTGCCTCAATGTGCGACAACAAACAGGCCTAGGGTGGCACTAAGTCAGCATTTGAAAGTTGTCGTTTTCCTCAGGAGAAAGGGCTATATAAATGTGAAATAATAGGAACAGTATTAAGATGCCTTGGGAAAGCGTCTAAGAGGGGATGGCGTAGCCTGTGTACATGGCTAATGTTTGCGATCACTTCCTGACACCAGCTAGACTGACAATAGTCCTCTCAGTTGTCATGCTATTGGAAAACACTGGACAGGTCCCCTCTTCTCAATCTCGGGGTAGCGAACCTTGAACTGCTCGGAGTTGTTATTGGGAGCAATTAAATTTTGTGTACATGGTTTTTGTGCTTTTTTTAATGCTAGCCTCCATTACCTTACTCTTTAGTCAAAATTTAATCTGCTCAGCCTTGTTTCCAGAACCCACATCAAATATTGCTTTTGCTTATCTATTTTCCAGGAACTCTCTCCTAATTCAAACAGTAAAGAAAATGGAGGCTCTGAACCAATTTATACTAAGATGCTAGTCTGTGAGAGAACAGCTTAATATATTTCTCTAATACATGCATAACAATATACAAAAGGTCTCTGTCCAATAGATGAGGAATATGTTTTGATATGAACCATCCCTGTGCCCTTCAAATCACATTCCCTAAGCTTTCAAGTGGCAAATGCTTGTATTTGGATGGAAGTGCCCCCTGCACCATTTCAAGCTGCTAAAACAGCTGCAGTGCCGTCTTAGAGGTTGAATGGGCTCAATTTAATAGATGTTTGGGGTTTTGCATTAAAACCCCAAACATCAAGTGCATATGACATGCTTTATGACATATGAAGCTATGTGGGGGAAATTTTCATGCAGCTACAACAAGCCAGGACATGCTCTATTGGAAGCATAGATGTAAGAGAAATATAACTTAGTTCCCTCCTAGTTCCAACATTCTATGACTCTATAATTCAACGACTGAGGATCATTTTCATGATTCAAGAGTCAATATTAATGAATTCTTTTCAAAATGAAAATGGGAGAAAGAAGGTGAAAGAGATGAAAAGCTGTTCCATTATATGTTAAGTGTTTAGAATACCAGGAAGATACAATTTGGAAACAAAATAAATGATAAGTATATAGGTGAGCAAACACAAGGGGGCAAATTGAAGAAAAAAAACAGACTGCAGTGACCATTCATCACTGATCCCTGGAGTGGAAAGAAGGAAAATGTGAAATTCCTGCACCTACTTGTGATGTATTTGGAAAGACAGGATATCTTGCTCAGGGGAAACTTTAAAGAGTCAGACATCTGCTGTAGAGCAAACACAGTGACACATGGGTCACTAAAGAGCCCCTAAGTTACAGAGAGGACAGGTTTGTGACCCTGAAAGTAGGCAATGCAGGCAGAGAAAAAACCCACTCCAGGTCTGCCACCGACTGGCCTGAAGGGATTGATGGAGAATGTGAAAGCAACATAATAATCACCAGGGTCCACTTGTTATTTATATTCTAATAGTAAAGAAAATGGCTTCTTAGGGTGCAGGTAATTTCCTAATACAAGTACTTTAATGGAAACAAAGATAGTCACCTAAGGCAGCCAGTTTAGCCAAACATGGTCAGTAAAATGTATTGTGCTGTGTATAAAATGTCCTGTAATGTTGGCCAAAGGCAGTTTTTATGATGGATGCAGTTCACTCAGGGTTTATTGATAGCATGGCTTTCTGTGTTGATTATTAGTAGTCAAACATAAAAACTATGTTAGCCAAGTCTTATAAATTAGCTTAGCTCCCAAGAGGCAGAGCCTGGGTCAACACCACAGAAGGCAAAGACAGAATGCAGGTTACTCTGAAATACAGAGATAGGCAAAATTAGCCAGCCTGTAGTCTGTTTTGGTTTCAACCATATATAGGTAGGGATTCTTCAGCCACCTGAGTTCTCCACATAAACCTGGGTAGTTTTCAATTACAATCACTGTATAGGCACTGTGAGAATATGTTTATTATTCATGAGTAAGAAAGGATCTATAATATATGAAAATCTCTTTGCCACAATTTTAAGGTAATAGTTATTGTAAAAAAGCAACATTTCAAGAAATATAAGGATTTGAACTGTAGAATGATGAGCTCATCCTGTAGGTACCAAAAATAAGCAAAAAAAAAAAAAATTAGGAGGATCCTGTGACCACATTTGAGTAATGATACTACCATCCTCCATTCAATGTCAAGTACTTTTGCCACATGGATTGGCTACAAGTATTAGTCATAAGTGTACTGAACTTTTGTTTTTAGTCCAAGTCAGCTGTGATTTCAGATACAAACAAGAGACATGCAAAAGATTTGAGTGAGAAATGATTATAATTGTAAATTGTAAAAGGAAAAGTAAATAACCCAGAATATCCCTAGTCACCTGTGGCTTGTGGGACAATATAAGTCCAAATGCAAAGTATACTAACTGATTGATAGACAAAGTGGAATAGAGGGGGAAACATAGTGAAAGTCAATTTAGGCATGTAGAGAGATTTGAGAACCCTTTTAACAGAGAGAATTTTATTATACCTATAAACCTAAATTAACCATACCATATTTACTAAAGAAATCTCTACCTCCAGCCTCTTCCATCCCACCTCCTTGTCACATCTGAAACTTATCCAATGTTAACTTCTAGAAAACCTATCCCGAATGATCCCAAATCTAAATTCCATGCAACTGAATAATAACTATCTAACTAGATACAAAATGTGTCAAGGGCTTCATAAGTATATTTAATCCATACACAACTCTAAGAGATAAGTGTTATTATTCTGATGTTAAAGAGGAAGAAACTGGAAGGAAAAAAAAATATTTATATAGTCAGTTTAGCACTCAAAGTTCAAAGCCAAGTATAGTTAACTCTATAATTTCCATCAGAGAAACAATGACAAGAGATAAATAGATTTCCTTAAAATCATTTAGGCCTCACTCTCTGATTTCTATATCTTTCACTGTAGGCGTTTCTTAAAACTTACTTTAATTTTCTTTTAGGTTATAAGGAAATAGATTGTGATACCTGTATCTGAGTGTGTGTGCGCCCACATATGCACTTACATATTTTATTTGTTCAACAGATATCTACTGTATCTATAATTCTGTGGTAGGCACTGTGCCAAGTACTGTACCACAGGCATGGTTTTTCCTCTCACAGAGATCACCGTCTATCTATCTTCTCTGTTTGATGAGGCAAGATTATTTAAAACCAAATAGCAGTCAAAGTCAAACGAACAAACAAAAATAAAAGAATGCATTGAAGTGTGGAGAAGGCTGGGGTTTATAAAGAGGAACATGTAGCTACTTAAGGGAATCAACCATATGTGAGAGATCATCCTTAAAATACTATCATCATCATCATCATTATTATAGTTATGAAGTAATTTTTATTACTGTAAAATTGAAGAAATTAGAATTCTGCAGCATTGTAAACCCTCACAGCAGGGTCACCTGGAGAAATGAGAATAACTAAACACGTGCCCCAAGGTTCAAATCTCAGGGTATGCCAATCTTCTCTTTTCTGTAAATGAAAAGAAAAATAACTACCATATGAGAATGACAATCATTGAAATGGGATATTTCCAGTGACTTCCAGGAATAGGCTAACTGGGATGGATATTCAGTTATAATGAATAACAAAACTGTGCTTATAATTTCATTAATTTCTATAATTTTAGTTTTTAGAACTTTAATCCACCCCCTTTCCAATGTCATTTTTTTTTTTAACAACTTCTGGGGGTCTTTTTGTTTGTTTTTGTTTTGTTTTCTCTTTTGATTGATTTAAGGGAGAAGAAACGAAGTTTTGTTAATACACAGGTACCTAGCCCAGGAAGACCAGCAAGTGTTCCCTAAACTTTGGCATAGTAGTTGTCAGTTGCTGGTCCACTACCAAGCCTGAAGGAGCTGGTATAATCATGTGATGAAAAAAGCAAAATGCAAAATAAAATAGAAAAGGAAAAACAAAATTGGGGATAGTAATAACTACTGATTGCTTCCTACAGGAGTGTTGCTTTATTATGAATGCCATGCTTGGTGAATAAATAAATATGATATGCATGTACATAATCTAAAGGAAGAATGAATTTTGAAGTAAAATGAAGGGAGAAACCAGAAGTAGTCTATGAATGAAAATGTCTGAGAGTAAATTATTAAAAATAACACATATCCTAGAAGGGTTATACTCTGTAACCTCGGTCAAAAATCTGGAAAAAGGAAAATTACTTTTTAATTAGAAATAACCATATCTCCGTAGACAAGCATTTCTACTGCTTGCCTTTGCATTGCTAGATGTTCCTATCGATGAGATGTTTAAATTTGATGTGCACGTATATGTCCAATGAATTACTCCCCTGCCCCCGCTAAAACCAGATTATTTATTTCCTAAGGGTTAGTTATATCTTATTAGAGCTCTAATAATGGTCTATAGTTTCCATGAGCATCAGTAGGCTTTTGAAGATAGTTTACACTATTATTTTAATTGTTACTAATAACATTATGAATCAAACAATTTTAGAGATGAAATGATCCTTACAGATTATGTTCTAACACCTTCATTTTGCAGAGGACGATAGTGAGAACCAGAGAGGTCATATGTGAATACATGTCACACAAGTATTTCAGGCATGTCTGGGAATTTATTCATCTAGCAAACATTCATTAAGTCCCTACTATTTGTTGGTTTTGTTGAACACATATCACATAACAGCAGTCTCCTGACATATTCTCAAGTGTCTCCTTCTCTTTCCCAATATTTTAAATCCGTATATTCATTCTACTCACCAGAGTAGACTGTTACACAACAAGTCCCTCTTGTTCCTGAACTTGATAAATAAATAAATAAAAATGATTTATTTATAGGATGGTTCTGAAAAATAGCCAAGTGATGCTCTTACTTTATGTTGAAACAATAACACAGAAAATCAACTTTTCACAAAGGCTTGGGTAATCCAGAGTACTGCTAGAAGAATACAGGACAATGCTTAGAGCCATGCACTGAGCACTGAAGTGCTGATAATTTTATGCATACAAGATAGCACAAAGTCATAATAACAGTATTTCCTTCTATTCGCCCTTCATGAAATGAGCTTTGATGATGAAGGTCAATCCTCACATGTTGTATATAGAACTTGCCTCTCTTTCCCTAAGCTTTCCCTTAACTTGAAGAAATATTTTCACAGTTGGTAGATCAGCCAAATAATCACTTCAAAAACAAATATTGACACTAATTATAGTGTCAGTCTGTTTCACCATTTCTCCTTTTCACTATTATTTCAGTCTCTTTCTTTCCCTCTCTCTCTCTCTCTTCTCTGCCTATCTCTGTCTCTCCCTATTTCTCTTTTTCTCTTTGCCCTTAAAATATTTGGATACGTTTATTTTCATGGATGGAAGACTTTGTATTCTAAAAATAACTGATACAACAGATTTTTAAAATGCAAACAGCAGTAGTCAGACTTTATAAAAAGGGCAAGCAGAGTCCAAACCAAGAAGACAGGACATTACTCCATAGTCCCTCCATACTACAACCCAAGAAACTCATGGCAGGCTTCAGTTCTTTTTCTCCTATCTATAATCTTAACAATTAGAAGAAGAATATGTATGCTGAGGATTGAGGAATATGGCAACATGGAAAGATGGAAAAATAACAAATGAGAGAAGGAAAGAGGGACAGAAAATGGGAGACATGAAGTAAATGAGTTGGAAAACAATACTCCCATCACTTTTCCCATATTTTTTTCACAAGTAGACTTTGAAGCATATATGTGGAAAAAGTAAAAAATAAAACTCTGGGATATGTCTTGGCTTGCGTGGAAAAACCTTGGTGTATACCTGTTACCCAGCGTAACTAGTGGCCGCAGTCTTTCCATTCTCAAAAGTTTCACAATTCAAATAAATTATATGGTTACCCAAAAGATAGAAATTACTCAAAATTAGGTTGGCAATATAACAAGTAAATACATTTTATTTCATTTCTCATTCACAGCCCATTGTTCATAATAGAGACTCATTCACTAAAAGATCATATTCTCTTCATGCCTGAATACAATGGATTTGATCCTAGTTAAGATAAACTCAGCAAAACTGCATTATTGGAAAACTCTCGATGATCAACTAAGTGAATCCCTAGCCCAGTACCAACACACCAACAGCCCAAGTGTACTTAGCATTATGACTCAACTATCCTGCTTTCAACTTCCTGTCTCGTTAAAAAAGCACCTGACTTCCGAGGTTTGGTTCATTCTATTCTACATAAAGAAAAGGGCATTGACGGTTAGAAATACCTCTATTGCTAGGAATGGGCATTCCCAGATCCCTGTATCCATAGTAGTAAATTAAAGGTGCATGACTATTTAACCAGGAGCAATTAGACTTTACTCCCATTTCACTAAAGGCATTTGCTGCAGGCATTTTCACTGGTAAAACAACATAACCATGCCATTATTCAGTTCTAACCACAGGATTAATCCTCACTAAAAGCTGTTTTCAAAAATAGGGTTTTTTTAATCCATTACTTCTGTAAAATTTTAAAAATCAATAAAATGACATAAAACATCAAAAATTTATTGATGAGAATAAAGAGAAACAGATACTCATTTATTGCTGGTGACAGTATGAATTCTACTACTTGTTTGGTAATTGAGACTTGGCATTAACTATTACATTTAAAACATGATTATCTTTGATAAAATCAGCATCTTGGTTAAGAGAACAGGGTCTGGATGCAGATTGCCAGGGTTTGAATCCTAGCTCAGTTTTTTAGAAGTGCGGGTCTGGGCGAGTATTTTAAGCCCTCTGTATCTCAGTTCCCTCCACTGTATCCCACTGTATGGAAATAAAAACTAAACCTGCTGTATAGGACTATGGGAAAAATTAAATGAGTTAATGCAGGTAACATGTTTAGGAAAGTCCAGGCCTAAACACAATCGATAACTTAGCTGTTATTATTATATATTAGAAATGAAAGCACCAGCTTTCATAAGGATAATACTGGATAACATTGAAAATACGTTATGTTATTTCTCAATGTAAAAACTGTATGTCCATCAATATAACAATGATTACATATAATGTGCAATCCATACTGTGGAATATTATATACATTAAAAATGTTTAAATGGGTGAGTTGTGTATCTATTGTCTTTGTTGGATTGCTCAGTACAAAAAAGCAAACCACAGATCCTATTTGCTCAGTATAATCCCACTTTTTATTTTATTTAAGATTTTATTTATTTATTTGACAGACAGAGATCACAAGTAGGCAGAGGCAGGCAGAGAGAAAGGAAGAAGCAGACTCCCTGCTGAGCAGAGAGCCTGATGGGGGCTGGATCCCAGTACCCTGGGATCATGACCTGAGCTGGAGGCAGAGGCTTTAACCCACTGAGCCACTCAGGTGCCCCAATAATCCCACTTTTTAAAAAGCAAAATTATCATCGCCAAAGAAATGAGCTCTTTATATATATTTATATTCATCCTATAAATAATTGTTGAGCACTGACTGTCAAATGTATTATAGCAATAAGAAAAACAGACACAAAATTTGACCCTCAAGGAGCTTAAATTCTAGGGGGCAAGGACCCCCCCCAAAAAACAAACAGTTAAGTAAAATACACAGTATATCCAATAGTGATAAGTGCTATAGTGGGGAAAAAAATGAAGTAGTGTAGTTGCACATAGAAAGTATCTGAGGAGGCAGTGGTGGTTGGTGAGATCCTAACTTTAAATTGGGGTGGTTAGGACAGATCTTGGGCTGGCGGGGGGAGACTAGTCCTAATAAAACAGTATCCTAAAAGAGGTAAAAGGTGAAGTACAGTTCTATATTTTCTGATTATGTGCATGTATTTGTATGTTTTTATGAACATGAGGTAATGTAAAGAAGAGAATATACCAAGGTACTAAAGTTGAATACTTCAGGGAAGATAGAGATTGAAAGGAAACAAGGTTGAGGAAGGTTATTATTGTCTCTTTACACATTTTGTATTGGTGCAAATGTTATTTTTGACACTAACTGATTAAGAAAATTGGAGCGAATAAGTGTTTAATAAAAAAAAAATAAAAGATTTAAAAAAATGACCAAACATCAGATTAATAAATTTCCTATCACGGCACATGGTAGGTGCTCAATAAATGACAGTGGACCTGAAATATAAATATGTCTTTGTATCACTCAAGAACTCTCCAGAATTTGGTAGATAAGGCAACTGAGGCATATCTACAGAGGTTAAATGTTGATTAAAGACACAAAGGTTTTAATTGATGACATTATGTATAGTACACTGACTTATCTCAGGGGATTTATGTATAGATTTACCTCAGTATCTTTTGTAAAGAAGTTTCCTCTTATAACCCTGAATACTGCCATCCAGTCTGTTGAAACAGTTTGCATAAAGGAAGGAGGGATTTGGGAGTTGGGGTCTGGGGGAGGAGACTATAAGGACTACATTGTTGAGAGTGAAGGCAGCACACCTGCTGTATCCCACACACAATGCAACTGATTTGTTTGAATTTTGCCTTTGTCTCTTCTCTACACCCTACTTTTCATTGGAGGGGCTGTTAAACAAAAACAAAAACAAAACAAAACAAAAGATCAAAAGCTAAACATCTAAAGGGAGAAGAAACAGAATGAGAATACCTCAGCAGCATCAATCCCCGAATAATGGAAAGGTGGCTTCAGCACCTGACAGGATAATTGCAGACAGGGTTGGCCTTGGCTATGTTAGGAAAGGATTCTGAAGAATTTCCCAGAGTCAGCAGCATATTCACATAAGTAGCCATCCACCTTAGCTCTCACATTATGTGATTATGCTCTTTCTTCACTGAATAAAGTCAGAATTTGTTAGCCTGGTCTAAAACCTCTTTCTAATGACTAGAAGGGCATTCTAACTACATAATAAAAGGCAATGATGAACTAACTTATTAATTAAACTAATAAATAAATAAACAAATGAACTAATTAAATAAATAAAAACATGGGCCCCAAAGCCATTGTCTGTTTATCTGCGTTGCTGCTGAAAATGGGAACGATGTTATTGCTCTCCAGTATCATTCCCTTCAAACTGACTGCTCTGGCTCACACATGCTTTGGGTAAATACATTCGAAGGGCTTGAAATGTTCAACGGTATTAACTAGAAGCCAAACAAAGGTGTGGTAACATTTCTTCTCAGAGAGAAACACCAACTAGCTCCTTATTTAAATAAACCGGTATCAGCACCATGTGAGTATTCTCTTCTTTCAGGTTATTTTTCAGGTAACAGAGTCTGAAAATGTCAGCAATGATGCCAGAGGTCATTTTGGCTAACCCTTCAGTTGTTGTGACATGATTATTTATCAGCTCTGTAATTTGGTTAAAAGGTTAATCAGGTTTCACCATATGTAAAAACAGAAGGAGCAGATATCTACTCTAGGTATTTAAGCAGAAAGTTCCACTTGTCTTAAAAATACTTCCTGAGTTCTCTGACATGGCCACCACTAAGGTAAGCTGTCAACAGAAAGGACCCTTTAAAAGCCACACATCACTCATTAACACCCATTTAATTAATGGGGCATTGGTTATCAAGGTATCTAGGAGAGACAGGGCTTGGAAATGTATGTGAGAAGAGGGCTGGGGTGGCAAAGAAAAAGAGGAGATGGATCCAAAGCATGGAACTTGCCCCTGGAGGTCAACTGGAATGGGAGCCTTTTAGTAGGGAGCTAGGGACCTCACGTGGAGAGCAGTACAAAGACCATCAGAAGAGGAGCAAGAGAAGTTACAGGTGGAGATAGGAATGAGAAAAGGCAAAGCAGTCTTGTTTACTTTACAGTGTCAGCTGGAGACAGCTCTAAGACTAATGATGGGCCATTAAATAAATCTGCTTTCAAGTTTTGAGCTCGAATATGGAAATATTCTGTTAAAGATGCAGTAATACTTCCTTTACATCATTCTCTCCAAAAATGTGGTATGCCTCAAAGTAAAACATTAAAATAACTGAAAGTTATCTCTTTAATCTTTGAAACATGCTTTCATTTTAAAAGTTCTTCTTGTAACTAATTATAAAATATATCAATCATTTATTTTATTTAACTCATGTGTATTCCATTCCAACAAGCATCAATTATTTTACTGCCTTGTGTAAGGCAGTAAAAGACTTTTTTTGGATCTCATAGTGTATGTACTTAGGTTGTTTTTCCCCAATCTGGATGCCTCAGATCCTGTCCAAGGTCATAGCTGTTTAGTTTTTCCTCTTTGTCATGAGATGCCTGTATGCAGAAGTGCTTTCTTCTTTATACAGGATTTGAATTTCATATCCAACCTGGTTAAGAACACAAGCATAGTTCACCCTCTTCTAAAACTCACTCATTTGGAATTTGTAACCTCAGAGTCATCTCTACTTGTTCTTATGTTCAGAATACATTCTAGCTGGTAGTGATTAGCTACAGTCTAATCTCTAGTTAATCTGGGCATCATACTTCAACAAAAACATAAGGATCATGAGATAGAGATACAGCTGTGGGCAAATCAAGAGGAAACAACGGTTAATAATGCCACATGCTTAAGAATGTGACTAAGTTATAAAAAGGGTTGGGTGACCTAACTGGAAAAATTAAGACAAAGATAAATTATAGCTCTCTACTCTTGCTGAATTATTCAAAATGATCAATTAACTCTGGAGAGTTCTGCCTATAAGAATTACAGTTTGAACCATATAATTATGGTGCTTGATGATATGTAATTTAACACTTTATTATAAACTGTCTTGGTATTGTTATTTAATTGCTTCATGTTCACAAGTTTTATTTCCTTAACAGGACTGTACACGCCTTGAAGGCAGGGATCAAGTCTTTCTACCTAATTTGATTTCTCCACAGCTCCCCAGATAAACCAGTGCACATAGAGAATGCTCCATAATTCTGTACTGAACTGCACTGTTATGTAAGAATCTTCACAAATTAAGCTGAAATTAGGATAGTATAAATTTCTTTCTGCTCCTATCTGACTCAGTGACAAACAAAAACGGGATAAGAGAAAAGTGTGTATAGGTATGAGTATTAGGAAATTGTGTAATAAAAGTCATATAATTTATTCTCCATCCCATATTTCAATACAGTGGAATGCCTTATTTATGCACAAAGTATATAGGTATAAGCATATTCATACACCACTTGATTATACATTATGAGACCTACTTCAGGAAATAATCACTTGAATCTATATAAATGAGTCAATCAAGAGAAAGTTCATGGAGGGGGGTCAGGAGAGAAAGGTGGGATTATGGACATTGAGGAGGGTATGTGCTATGATGAGTGCTGTGAAGTGTGTAAACCTGGAGATTCACAGGGGCTAAAATACATTATATGTTTATTAAAATTTTTTTTTAAAAAGAGAAAGTTCATGAAAATCATTGTAGAAGAGTTTCTAAGATAACTGTGTATCCATTCAATGCCTTCTAATGTGTGTTTTGTTTTTGTTTGTTTTTGGTACTTGACAGCTAGAGTATCACTAACAGAGTTTGGCTGATACTGTCAGGATCTGCTAGAACTCTTCTCATCCTTTTCTTTCAACTCTTGAAGCTAGAGCCACTTACCACCAACATATACATTTAACCCTGATAAGGGAATATATATATATATATATATATATATATATATATATATATATAGTTAGTTTTGCTTAAATTTCAGACATCCTATCCTATGAATTCATCCTATCCCTTGTAGCCATTTATCTCTGATCCTTTCTAAGACCATCCCTGACTCAAAATCCAATGCAGGCATTTTCAAGATCAGATACTTCAATGCAAACCACAGACCTTGCTGATGCTCCTTACTTCTCTGCTTGTACCTTATTTAAACCACCTTCTTAGAAATACCTTGACCACCAAGTCAGCCATTCTAGGCTTGACTGTTTGCATTATGGTCTGAGCCATGGCTTTGATAATTACCAAAAATCTTGCTTTGTCTTTGCCGAATTTGTAGAATCACAGTTTTGGTGGTTTTTCCTTGGCAATGAAGATGCACCAATATTTTCTTGAACCCAGAATCACAGAATCATGAAAATTTTAGGACTCAGAGGGACTGAAGAGATCCTTCAGATTTAAAGCTGAATTGGACATCACATGCAAATGCAACATTTTATGATAAGTTACCTTAGGTCTGTCACAGCAAAGACCAACATATATCCACTACCTATGTATTCTCAAAGGAAATAGAAACCAGGATAGACACTGGGGGTATCACCAGTGTTTTGTAGTTCCATACAGGAAGATGGAGAAAGCCATCAAAGACTTCTAAGACTGCAGGAAAAAGGTATGTGTGTGTGTTTTATTACCTTGAGGAAGAGAGGATTTAGGACACTTGCATATGACACTTGCATCTAAATGGCATGACTAATTCTCCAGCATTTCACTATAGATGTTGCTTGTTTCTTATGTGATAATATAGAATTGGCTTTTATATTAGTTCAAATAAGTAGCTGACTCTATTAAGCTATTGATTCTATAAAATGAATTCTACTACATAAAGGTAACTTTGGTTCAGAACATATATTTGTTTTCCACATTTATAAGTACATACATATTCTGAATTTTAAGATTTGAGTAACAACTGCAATAAGGAAAAAACAAGCAAATTCACATAGTCTGCTGTGAATTTTCTTTTAAAATGATTCTTTTTTTAAAGATGAGCATTCATGATGATTAGAAATTACTATATGAAAATATCTTTTTTAATTTTTTCCTATAAGAAGTCAGTTTCTTATAATTATAGACCTAATCAAAGTTAGGCCTTTATTTAACCTTACAGAACGATCAGCAAATTGTCAAACAAGATCACGAGGTCTTACTACCCCAATATTACTTTTTAAAGTCAATACTGAAAACTATAGTTTTATAATAAGATAAAAGCAGATTTCACTCATTTAATTAATCTCTATGTAATTAAATGCAAAAAAAGTTATATTCATTTATTTTTTTTTTTTAAAGATTTTATTTATTTATTTGACAGAGAGAGATCACAGGTAGGCAGAGAGGCAGGCAGAGAGAGAGGAGGAAACAGGCTCCCTGCTGAGCAGAGAGCCCGATGCGGGACTCGATCCCAGGACTCTGAGACCATGACCTGAGCCGAAGGCAGCGGCTTAACCCACTGAGCCACCCAGGCGCCCAGTTATATTCATTTAAAAGTAATCGTTTTCAACATTTGCCCTGAGAAGTTAATTATCAGAATTTTCTTTGACAAATATGAATCTTTTGTGAAATTACTAGAGACTTTATGGGAACAAAGTCTCTTCAAGTTTAAAAGAGGCAATGAAAATAGAACTGCCCTATGACCCAGCAATTGCACTATTGGGTATTTACCCTAAAGATACAAATGTAGTGATCCAAAGGGACACATGCACCCGAATGTTTATAGCAGCAATGTCCACAATAGCCAAACTATGGAAAGAACCTAGATGTCCATCAACAGATGAATGGATCAAGAAGATGTGGTATATATACACAATGGAATACTATGCAGCCATCAAAAGAAATGAAATCTTGCCATTTGCAACAACATGGATGGAACTAGAGCGTATCATGCTTAGCGAAATAAGTCAAGCAGAGAAAGACAACTATCATATGATCTCCCTGATATGAGGAAGTGGTGATGCAACATGGAGGCTTAAGTGGGTAGAAGAATAAATGAAACAAGATGGGATTGGGAGGGAGACAAACCATAAGTGACTCTTAATCTCACAAAACAAACTGAGGGTTGCCGGGGGGAGGGGGTTGGGGAGAAGGGGGTGGGATTATGGACATTGGGGAGGGTATGTGATTTGGTGAGTGCTGTGAAGTGTGTAAACCTGGTGATTCACAGACCTGGGGATAAAAATATATGTATATAAAAAATATATGTTTATAAAAAATAAAAAATTAAAAAAAAAAAAAAAAAAAAAAAAAAAGAGGCAATGAGTATCCTGCTAGGATTATCCCAAATATTGACAATAGATAACATCTATAGGGTTAAAGGTAAAAGTAGGTAATTCAAAATCATGCACAGTGGTAACTGAATCATTCCCAGAAGCCTGGGTCTAGGACATTTGAAACCATTATTCAACCAGTACATTATAAGACAATAAAAAGAAATGTTTATATACAGTATACATTCCTTTAAAAAATGGTCAAGCATGGGAACTGAATGGTTTGTTTTAGGCCAATTTTATGTATATCCTACACAGGTTACAACCATTGGGCCCAATTATCTTGTTCCAAAGTTAATGATGATAAATAATAAATAAACTCTGAAAATAGAGTCTAAGAAAAATTTATATCAGTTCATGTTCTTCACTAAAAGCATCAGAAAATTTCCACTGAATGCATTTTTAATACAATATAAGGACAAAAAAAAAATTGAATTGACTGGTTTCACAAGGAAAGACTGAATTAAAAAAAGAGTTGAATAGACAGGGACTAAGGAAATAGAAGACCAGGGAAACTTCAGAGAGCATGGTGGCAAGATTCACTAAGAGTCTCCTTAAGTTTCCTCTTCAGGATGAGTTCCAATTGCTTTCCATCTTCACATGTGCATAATCCACATTAAACTACCGAGAAGAGCTTTTCAGTCTAGTCACCCTAATAAGGTAAAGAAGGCTTCATAGTTGACACCCCAAATAGTACCAGGTGGAATGCAAGAGTGGCAGGTCCCCAAAGGGAGAGCTAGCTGCTTTTTCAGAAATAAAGGAAAAGGTATCTGGCAGGCCAAATGTTTCCATTCAACGCAGGCATTCATCAGACTTCAGTAGTGAGTTAATGTGTGAGGATATATGAATGTAGGGAAGCTGCTTGATGGTAACAGTCTAGATAGATTCCTTGAGAAGAAGGCATTAACCTCCATTGCAAGGGCACATAAGAAGGACTGTCACAAAAGCCCATACCCTGCTTACATTTGGGAGGAAGAAAGGCTTTGTTATGCCAAGTTACATCTGACAGAAGAATTTTTTTAAAAAAAGGCCATTAGATATATTTGCTCATTACTGGAACACAATAATAAATTCACCAGTTGGAATGCATTTTTAATACTTTGATATGAGTGATGTATTAGATGAAAGACATTCTGTCTTTATGCACACCTGTTTCTATATAAAAATGTTGACCAAATCAAAGTCCCTACTATGAAATAACAATGTGAGACGTTCAAACATTATTCTGTAATGAAAGGTGCTGATTTTAATGATTTAAAAAAAATAGTAATATATACAAATAAAAAGCTAAGAATTATTAACAGAACAAATACAGATTTGAATAATGTATTTGGTAATTATTCTTCTCCACCAAAGAGCATTTTTGGAGTTATGTAGGATATAAATAAGTAAATAGTCCTGTTATAAACTCTGGACTGCATTTACATATCTGCCTATCTGTTTGATATCTTTACTTTGTATAAAATTGTTTTTTGCCAAACTAAAGTAATGGAAGGAAAATGTAGCTCTCATGAAAGAAATTTTGGTTTATTTGAACCTCTGAATTTTGATTACTATTGAATATATTTCAGATTATCTTGTAAACTTATTGAGAACATAGGCTGTAATATATATTACTTTGAATTCAGCTCTATTCTAAGCTGAGGTACATCTATACTATGTGCATATTTTAAATTCATTAATTAATCCATCTATCAATGTGTAAAGATCATATTTCCCCTTGGGGCACCTGAGGGACTCAGTTAAATGTCTGCCTTTGATTCAGGTCATGATCCTGGGGTCCTGGAATCCAGGTCCATACCCCCCAGTCAAGCTCCCCGCTCAGTTAGGGGTCTGTAATTACCTCTCCCTCTGCCCCTCCTCTCCCCCCATTTTTTTCTCTTTCTCCTTCTCAAATACATAAATAAATAATTTTTTTTAAAAAAGATCATTTCCCCTTGAATTAGTAGTTGCAGAAAGAATAAAATGTTTTTGGTCAAATAAATAGGATCAAGATACTCAAGGTTTTAAAATGGCAAAATAATAAAGAAATAGACTTGGCCTGTCTTCAACACAGCACTGAGGTCTCACACTGTATTAAACAATCCTATCGTCCTGGTAACACAGAAAAGGTATCAAAGGTCAGCCCAGCTCTAGGTATCTATATTGTGTAAATTATGCATATCCTATGCCCTTCAGCAGCTTTTTTTGAGGGGATTTTACAGTGAGGGGATTTTACAACACAGCCCTTGGGATAATAAAACACCAGGAAAAAGAGCCTGAAGGAAGGAACTCAACAAGAATGTCCTTAGGTTTAATCCTTAGGATGATGAATCTGGAAACAATATCCTTGACAATAAACTGCAGTTTACTCCAAGTAAACTTTATCTCTTTCTAGTGAAATGAGCTAGGAGAGACTCGATTTCCTTGAGGCCAATATCTTACTTCGATCAAAAGCATCTCCTTCCAAGACTCATCAACTTTTCATAAAAGTGAAGACCAGGATTGATAAGCAATGAGAATCAGTGTGTTTTTACACCCACAGCAATAGTTTTGGACATTAACTACTCAGACTTTTTATCACTGTTTGTGTCTTTACATGGCTATTCCAAAAAAAAAAAAAAAAAAAAAAAACTGTCTTTCAAGATGCTCTCCACACATATTTTTATGTAAGTGAATAAAGTTTCAAGGAACATGGTGAAAAGTTTCAAAGGATCAAAGAAGTTTAGTGACATAGTCCCCAAGGAGGTATTGAGGAAGTACCTGAGAAATAATGCATATTTGTTCATTTATTGTTTTAGAAAATCATTTTACTGAATAACTATTTGGTGTTAAGGGCTGGAATTCAGAAATGGTAGATCAGTTTTGTGCTCCTCAGAGTTATCCTCCCTACATTATCTTAAAAAGGGATGAAGGAATGTTCTAGGTACCAGAACCAAAGACCCATTTATTGTAATCTTTTTTGAATTTTCTTATCAAACACAGACACACACACACACACACACACACAGAATCTTTCTATCTTTCGGAGTCCCTTTCCTGTTATCTGCATTGCTTAGCTCTTCACGAAATAAGAATGGTGGGGGAGGCGTGGATTGATTTGATTTGTCAGTCTTTGGGAAAAAGGCAGCTGACATATTTAGCACCTGAAACAATTACTGCCACACCTTGCTAAATAATTCCAATTGGCACATTAGACATTAATAACCTGCACAACAGCAGTTGATTAGATTAATACTAAATTAATTGGATCCTTGCATTAGAAGTCAAAGGCACAGATATAGCCTATATATATTTTTTTAAGATTTTATTTATTTATTTGATAGACAGAGATCACAAGTAGGCAGAAAGAGAGGAAGAAGCAGGCTCTGTGTTGAGCCCCGATGCGGGGCTCGAACCCAGGACCCTGGCTAGGATCATGACCTGAGCTGAAGGCAGAGGTTTTAACCCACTGAGCCACCCAGGTGCCCCTAGCCTATATTTTTTGAATATGTATATCCGACGCCTTAAACTAAAGAAATCATAACCAACTGCCATCTTCAAGATAGGGTCATTGATCCATTTCTTAAGCTGGGGGTGGAGTTTGTGTGTGCTAAACATTTCATAAAACATAAAAAGAAGGATCAGGCAACCATCCATTATAAAGATATTAGGATGCAAATATATCTTATGATTTGTATCTCTTTTATTTCCTCATTTCCTACTAAATGTACTTCTTTCTGACCTAAGTTTCTTCATCTCTGAACAGGGTATTTTTTTCTCTTCTTACAATTATTCTTTTTTTTACCTTTCTTTTTATTTCATATAAAACTCACTGCTTACAAGCAAGAGTAATTACTCACTGGTTCTCTTATCTTTGTTTCCCCACACATTTCTTCCAGGCATAATGACTGTGACTATATGCCATCTCGGAATATGTGGGTCTGTGAGCACAAACAAATATTCTGTTAACCTAAGGACATGAGTGGCAGGTGAGTGAGTGGGAGCAAAATTGCTCCTGGTAAATGCAGGTGGGTGGAAAATGTTAGCTGCCTGATAGGTTCTTTTAAATGCTGTAATAATATTTCTCCTTTAATTAACAGTGTGAGAAGAGCACTGGTAAAGTCTCAGAAGGATGCCCACAGTGTTCTTCAGCAGCTGTGCATAGAGGAGGTGGAGAACATGCCCTGACAGGTTAAAACCATGCTAATATACAGTGAAACGGGACTGAAACAACCTTGCACTCAGAACTCCAAAACAGGTGATTGCCAAGAGTAGGGTAGGAGTCATGTTAACTCTTCTGGAAGTGCTCCAAAATACTTTTGTTAATACCTATGTAGTCCACTTGTATGTTGGAAAACATATATATTTCTCAATATAGAAAAACATCAAGTGAAAAGTTCTAACAAATCTCCATAACGGACAGTGATTATAGATTCTAAACAAAATAAGGGATCAACTGAAAGAAAAAGAATTTAGCTTTGTTCAACAAAATATTCTCAAGGTTAAGTGAGTATTATTTGGAGAAGCCTGGTTTTGAATCTACTTTATAAGCCTCCTAAAAGATGCCTAGCTTGAGGAAGCTGACTCTAGCCAAATAGAATTCTTAGCTCTCAAACTCAAAGGAAAAGTAATGTCAACAATTACACTGAACACTTTTGCTAGGATTTATTATGAATATGACATGGTAAAGGAAGAACTAGTAACTGAATGTTTCATCAAGACAAGCTGTAATAGGGGCACTGGGTAGCTCAGTTGCTTTAGACACTTTCTTCAGCTCAGTGCTGGGATGGAGATGGGCATCAGGCTCCCTGCTCAGTAGGGGAGCCTGTTTCTCCCTCTTGCACTCCCCCTGCTTGTGTTTTCTTTCTCTCTTTCTCGGTCAAATAAATAAATAAAAATCTTAAAGAAAAAAAAAAGAGAGAGACAGGCTGTAATAGAAGTCAGTACTTCTATTAATTGTTGAGTTATTTCTTAGAGCAATGAGAAATGCCTCTATAATCACATACATAAGTCAGAATAGAAGAATTGCAATTATTCCTAGGGAAAATATTTGTATTTTCAAGGCCTACATAATATGCATGTATAATTATCTGTATGCATATATATGCATACATATACACATGTATATACATACATGTGTACACAGGTATATATATGTATATATGTGTGTGAATACATTGAACTGAAGAAAAATCCAAAGGTGTTTATAATACTGCCTTATATAAGATTTCAAAAACAAGCAGTATTTTAAAAGATGGAATATAAATTCATGGCCAATAAACTAGAATTTTACCTTATCAGAAAAGAATACTTATTTTTAATAAATCAAGGTAGATATGAAAATAATAAGTAAACATTCTGGAGCTGGATAAGGTAACTTGTGTTAATGGAAGAATGTAAGTTAAGTTGTAAGGACAGATTCAAAAACAGAGCTTGAGACTGAACTTGTGAAAGTCTACCCTGAAATTTTGAAGAAGAAACAATTTTATTAAGTGCATAACATTGAAAGGAATTCACAGCTTTTCCATGAGCATAAAGAAGAAAGCTAGAAAAAAAGAAAACCCTATGATATAAAGGTCTTCAGACAGAGGTTGTAAGCAATACAATAATAAATAAGACATAGTGTCTGCATACAAACACCTTACAGGATGAGGCAGATTGATGTAGCAAATAGTTTTAATAAAAGACTGAATGGGATGCACATAGAGTAGTGAGAAGAAAAATGTTATTTACAACACCAGCTGTAATCTGAGCCACAATGATGGGAACATTCATTCCAAGAAGAAAATTACTCTTATCTTCTAGAAAACATGTTTTTTGTACTCTTTGGTTATGGTCCTTCTCCCCACTCTGGTAGGTCTGTCAAAAGAAAAGAGAGACCAAGAAATAATAAAGTACAGGAAAGTGGGGTTGCCCTTTTGCAGCTCAAGAATGACAAATTTTTTAGTGGATTGGCACAGGAACGTGGAGAAGAAGAGGAGAAGGGTTACCCGAGGAACATAAAGGTAGTCTGGGATCTTAGGGGAAATAGATTGTTATGGGTTAAATTTTGTCCATCCAAAATCCATAGGTTAATCTAGGACATCAGAATGTAATCATTTTTGGAGATAAAACCTTTAAACAGATGAACATTTCAAAATGAGACATTTAGAGCAGGTTCCTAAACTAATGTGGCTAGTGTCCTTATATAAGGGAAGGGCTAGAACCTTGGTCTTGGACTTCTAGAATTGTTAGATATTATCAATTATTTAAGATACCTAAGTCTATGGCATTTTGTTATAGTAGCTCTAGCAAACTAATACAAAGCACTATGAAGTCAGGAAGAAAGAAGAATATTATAATTGAAAAACTATAATTTTAAATTGTTTTATTATGTGCTATATTCTATGTCCCTTTCTTATAATCAAGCCTTCAAAAAATTCTATTCACATAACAATTTTGTGGTTGTAGTGTTTTGAAGAATAGAAGAGAAGTGGTGTAGGAGGGAATTCAAGGCAGAGACGAGACATCAGCTAAAATAAGGGACTCTATAAATACACAATTAAGAATTCAACAAGAGCAGGAATTTAGCATAAAAGTTATAAGAGAACTAGGAGGATTCTGAGAAGATGGTAGAGTAGGAAACATCAGAAATCTGTCTTCCTGACCTAGACAACAATTGCCCTGGCAGAATCTAGCTGATGTGCTATTTTGGAACTCTTCAGTCTTTTGAAAACTTGCAATTTCCAGAGGAAGGCTTGGATGATAAATTTTGGTTTAACACAGCAGCAGTTACCCATTCCCCCACTCTCCACCTCAGCCACATGGCAGACAATGATATACATGTTCATGGAGCAGCTTTCACACAGTCTATGCAAACCAAGGTGGGCAAAGAGGACCTTGTCCTCCAAATATCTATCGGAGATCTGTGCTTTGATTGCTGACAGCAATCAGAGATGTGAAGAGAAAGAGGAGGAGGCCATTGTTCTTGCACCTCTCCTCTCATTATTGCAAACTCCTGCCCCTTTGGCTAAAGTAAATTCCAGAGGGTTAGAGGGTTGGCAACTTCTTTCCCCTCATTTTTATTCCTCTTTTGGGAGCCAGATATTGAAGACTAAGATAGTTAAGCACGACCACATATATCGGGGAAATGAGAGAATCACCGAACAAGCCCAAAGGAAGATACATGTGCAGCAAGGACCTAAGAATTGTGTAATTTTTCCTCAGGATTATACTTTGGCACAGAGGTGGTCTATAGTAATCATAAAAACTGTCTAATCAAAGACAAAGATTAGTAGAGTGGGAAAAAACCAACCAAACAAACAAACCATTATCTACCTATAAGCTGTCTATAAGAGACTCTCCTGAGATTAAAAGACACAAATAAATTAAAGGGACGGAAAGCAATATTCTATGCAAATAGTAACCAAAGGAGAGCAGAGGAAGCTATGCTAACATCAGACAAAATAAAATTCAACTAAAAAATTCTGTAAGACAGGAATGCCTGGGTGGCTAAGTGGGTTAAAGCCTCTACCTTCAGCTCAGGTCATGATCCCAGGGTCCTTGGATCTAGTCCTGCATCGGGCTCTCTGCTCAGCAGGGAGCCTACTTCTTCCTCTCTCTGCCTGCCTCTCTGCCTACTTGTGATCTCTGTCTGTCAAATAAATAAATAAAAATCTTTAAAAAAAATTCTGTAAGACAAAAAAAGGACATATTAATAAAACATTCAATATGCCAAGAAGATATAACAATTATAAACACTTATACACCTAATAATAGACCATCAAAATATGAAGAAAAAATTCAAAGAACTGGAGGGGGGAAGCCATTTCTACAACAACAGTTGGAGACTTCAATATCCTGCTCTTAATAATGTATAGAAAACTGTACAGAAGATAAGTAATGAAGTAGAGGATGTGAACAACATAACAAAACAACTAGATCTCTAACAGGCATATAGAGAACACTTTACCCACCAACAACAACATGTTTTTCAAGTGCACATGGGACATTTTCCAGGAAAGATGATATATTCGGTCACAAATTAAGTCTCAATAGTTAGATATCTACAAATTATGACAACAGGATGAAGTTAGAAATCAATAACAGAAGTAAAACTAAAAAATTCACAAATTTGTGGAAATTAAAAAGAACACATTCTCCATTTGACTTATTTCACTAACATGATACCCTCTCATATGATCTCCCTGATATGAGGAAGTGGAGATGCAACATGGGGGGGGTTAAGGGGGTAGGAGAATAAATGAAACAAAATGGGATTGGGAGGGAGACAAACGATAAGTGACTCTTAATCACAAAACAAACTGAGGGTTGCTGGGGGGAGGGGGGGTCGGGAGGGGGGTGGGGTTATGGACATTGGGGAGGGTATGTGCTATGGTGAGTGCTGTGAATTGTGTAAAACATGGTGATTCACTGACCTGTACCCCTGGGGATAAAAATACATTATATGTTTATTAAAAATAAATAAAAAAAATAATTTTTAAAAAAGAACACATTCTTAATCAATGGATCAAAGAAATCACAAGGGACATTAGAGTATATGTAGTAATGAATGAAAATGAAAACACAACATATTGGTACTTATAAATTACAATGAAAGCGATACTAAGGGAGAAAATTAAAGCTAAAATAAAAGTTACATTAAAACAAAAAAGAAATCTCAAACCAACAATCTAATTTTAGCACTTATGGAAATAGAAAAAGAAGAAGCCAAAGCTATGAAAAGGAAGGAAATAATAAAGAATAGTATAGAGATACATGGTATAAAGACTAGAAAAATGATAAAGAAATTTTTAAAGAAGAAGTTGGTTATCAAAAAGATCAACAAAATTGACAAATCTTTAGCTAAATGGACTAAGAAAAAAAGAGAGGAGACTCAAATTACTAAACCTAGAAATGGAAGTGGGGATAGTATGACCAATTCTGTAGAAAAAAAGAGATTATAAGAGAGCCTATGAGCAATTGTACACTGACAAAATGGATAACCTAGATGAAATGAACACATTCCTAGAAACAAAAAACCTACCAAGACCAAACAATGAAAAATAGAAAATGTGAAGAGACCTGTAACTAGTAAGAAGATAGAATCAGTAACCAGAATCTCCCAGCAAAGAAAAGCCCTGGACCTGACAGCTTCACCAGTAAATTCTACTAAACATTTAAGGAAAAACTGACACCGACCTTTATTAAATTTTTCCCAAATTATACAGAGAAAGGTGCACTTTTGTATGAAAGCAGTATTACCCTGATATCAATGTCAGACACTACAAGAAAACACTGATGCAAAAATCCTCAACAAAGCATCATCAAATTCAGTATTACATTAAAAAGATTACACGCTATGGCACATGTAAGATTTACCACTGAAATCCAAGGGTGGTTCTACATACAAAACTTAATCACCATTGGAAACTACCTTAACAGAAAGAAGGAAAAAAAAAGAAAAAAAAAAACATGAAATCTCAATTGATTCAGGAGAAAAAGTTGACAAAATATAATACTTTAATGGTAAAAAACGCTCAACAAGCTAGGAATAAAAGGAAACTGCCTAAACATAATAAAGCCATATACAAAAAGCCTACTGCAAACATCGTACTCAAAAGTGAAAAACTGAAAGTGTTTCCTCTAAAATCAGAAAGATAGCAAAGACACCCTCTTTCATCCCTTCTATTCAACATAGTACTGGAAGCTGTAGCCAGAGACATTATCAAGAAAAAAATAAGCGAATGACATCCAAAACAAAAGAGGTGTAATTACCTCTATTTGCAGATGAGATGATCTTATATATATAAAATTCTAAAGATTCCACCAAAAAAAAAAAAAAAAAAAAGGTTAGAACTAATACAGTAACTCAGCAACGTAGGAGGACACAAAGTCAACAAAAATCAGTTTCATTTCTATGCACTAACAATGAACAACCCAAAAAAGAAATTAATTGCACTGAAAAAAGGAAAATGCTTAGGAATAGGCCAAGGAGGTAAAAAACTTGGGTATCGAAAACCACAAAACATTTCTTTTCTTTTCTTTTTTTTAAGGATTTTACTTATTTATTTGACAGAGAGAGAGAGCACAAGTAGGCAGAGCGGAAGGTGGGGGAAGAGGGAGAAGCAGGCTCTCCACTGAGCAGGGAGCCCCATGTTGGGGCTCAATCCCAGGACACTGGGATCATGACCTGAGCCAAACACAGCTGCTTTAACTGACTGAGCCACTCAGGCACCCCAAAACATTTAAATGAAATTTAAATTTAAAAAGACAAAATTGTACACTTTTTAAAAAGTGTAAGAAATTTAAAAAGACAAAAATAAATGGGAAGACATTTCTGTTCAGGGATTAGAAGATTTGATATTGTTAAGATATCAATACTACCAAAAACAATTTACACATTTATGCCATCCCTATCAAAATCGCAAATACAGTTTTTTTTTTATGATCTACTATCCACCAAATACAGTTTTTAAAGATACAGAAAAACCCATCCTAAAATGCAGATGGCATCTCAAAAGACCATGAATAGAAAAAAAAATTCTGAAAAGGAAGAATAAAGCTGGAGAATTCAAATGTCCTGATTTTAAAACTTGCTACAAAGATAATCAAAACAGTAAGGTACCAGAGTAAAGACAGACTTACAACTCAACAGACTACAAAGTCCAGATATTAATCCTTAAATACATGACCAAACGATTTTTGACAAGGGAGCCAAGACCATTAAATGGGGGAAATGACAATTTTTTTTTTTTTAAATGATGCTGGGGTTGGGGGAGGGACCTGGATGACTCAGTTGGTTAAGCCAACTCTTGGCTTTGGCTCAGGTCATGATGTCAGGGTCCTGGGATCAGGCCCCAAGTTGGGCCCCTCCCTCTCTCTGTCCCCACCTCATTTGTGTGTGCTGGCTCTCTCTTTAAAAAAAAAAAAAAGAGGGACGCCTGGGTGGCTCAGTTGGTTAAGCAGCTGCCTTCGGCTCAGGTCATGATCCCAGCGTCCTGGGATCGAGTCCCACATCGGGCTCCTTGCTCAGCAGGGAGCCTGCTTCTCCCTCTGCCTCTGCCTGCCATTCTGTCTGCCTGTGCTTGCTCTCTCCCCCTCTCTCTCTCTGATAAATAAATAAAATTTAAAAAAAAAAAAAAAAAAGAAAGGTGCTGGAAAAACTGTATATTCACATGCAAAAAAATTAAGTTGGATCTTTACCTAACACCACCTAAAAAACTAACCTAAAATAGATCCATGACCTGTAGAGAAAGGGGAACCCTCTTACACTGTTAGTAGGAATGCAAGTTCATACAGCTGCTCTGGAAAACATATGGAGGTTTCTCAAGAAGTCAAAAATAGAGTTACCCTGCAACCTAGCAATTACATTACTAGGGATTTACCCCATAGATACAAATGTAGTAAACCAAAGGGGCATCTGCACCCCAGTGTTTATAGCAGTAAAGTCCACAACAGCCAACTATGGAAACAGCCCAGATGTCCATTGACAGAGGAATGGATATATATATATGAATGAAATGACTGGCTGTCATGTCATTTGGATGACCTCCATCAACACCAATCCAAAGTCAACTATGCCCTGACACATATATATTGATTACAAAATCTCATTTTATAGTATGTGATAATGTAGATGCTCTATATTTACCCAGATCATTGGAATATATATAAAATACATATATAATATATATATAATTTAATAGAATATATATTAAAATTTAAAAATATATATATTTAATGGAATATTATTCAGCTATCAGAAGGATGAAATCTTACCATTTACATTGATATGGATGGAACTGGAAGGTAGTATGCTGAGTGAAATAACTCAGTCAGAGAAAGACAATTATCATATGGTTTGACTCACATCTAGTATAAGAAACAGTGCAGAGGTTCATAGGGAAAGGGAGGGAAAACTGAATGGGAAGAAATCAGAGAAGGAGATAAAACATGAGGGACTCTTAACTGGGAAACAAACTGAGGGTTGCTGGAGCAGGGCTGGGTGGACAGATGGGATGACTGGGTGATGGCTTTAAAGAGGGCATGTGATGTGATGAGCACTGGGTATTACTTGCAACTGATGAATTACTGAACTCTATATCTGAAATGAAGCATATACTATATGTTGGGTAATGAACTAAAATTAAAAAAAAAAGATAAAAGAAAAAAAATGAGATCCATGACCTAAATGTGAGATAAAAAATTTTAAAACTCCTCAAAGGAAACATAGGGCAAAAGCTTTACCATACTGGATTTGGTAAATTGCTTGGATTTAACAACAAAGGCATAGGTTAAAAAAAAAAAAAATAGACAAAATGAACTTCATGAAAATGTTAAAGATTCACACACCAAAAAATACCAAAAACAGAGTAAAAAAGTAATCCACAGAATGGGATAAAATGTTTCTAAACCATGTATTTGGTAAGCGATAAATATCCAGAATATGTAGCAAACTCATAAAACTTTGGAACAAAAAATAAACAACCCAATTAAAAAATAGGCAAAGGATTTAAATAGACATTTCTACAGATAAACAAATGACCAATAAGCATAGGAAAAGATGCTTAAGATCACTAATCATTACGGGAATACAATCTAAACTATAATGATACACCACTTCATGCCCACTAGAATGGCTATTATCAAAAGAACAGAAAATCCCAACTGTTGGTGAGGATATGGAGAAACTGAACCCCTTGCACACTGTTGGTGGAAGTGTAAAATGGTACAGCCACTTTGGAAAACAGTATGGTGGTTCATCAAAACATTAAAAATAGAATTACTATATCATCCAACAATTTCACTTCTGAGTATACATACAATAGAATCAGGGTCTTGAATAGATATTTGCATACTTATGTTCCTGGCAGAATTATTCACAATAGATAAAATGTGGAAGAAACCCAAGAGTCTCTTGACAGAAGAATGGATAAGCAAAATGTGATATACACATACAATTGCATATTATTCCACCTTAAAATACAGGTAAGTTCTGGCAAATCCTAAAATACAGATAAGCCTTGAAGACATTATGCTAAGTGAAATAAGCCAGTTACAAAAAGATAAATCCTGTATGATTTCACTTACATGAGGTACTGCAAGTAGTCAAAATCATAGAGACAGGACATAGAATGGTTGTCAGGAGCTGGGAGAAAAGGAATGAGGAATTCTTGCTTAATGTAGAGTTTCAGTTTTACAACTGGAGATTGATGATGGTAATGGCTGTACAACAATATGAATGTACTTAAAATATCACTCAACTGTACATTTAAAAATGGTTAAGACACTACATCTGTATCTTTGGGGTAAATACCCAGTAGTGCAATTGCAGGGTCATAGGGAAGCTCTATTTTTAATTTCTTAAGGAATCTCCATACTGTTCTCCAAAGTGGCTGCACCAACTTGCATTCTCACCAACAATGTAAGAGGGTTCCCTTTCTCTACATCCTCTCCAACACACTTTGTTTCCTGTCTTGCTAATTTTGATCATTCTAACGGGTGTAAGGTGGTATCTCAATGTGGTTTTAATTTGAATCTCCCTGATGGCTAGTGATGATGAACATTTTTTCATGTGTCTAGTAGCCATTTGTATGTCTTCACTGGGGAAGTGTCTGTTCATATCTTTTGCCCATTTTTTTATATGATTTTATCTGTTTTGTGTGTGTTGAGTTTGAGAAGGAGAACAGTGTGGAGATTCCTTAAGAAATTAAAAATAGAGCTTCCCTATGACCCTGCAATTGCACTACTGGGTATTTACCCCAAAGATACAGATGTAGTGAAAAGAAGGGCCATCTGTACCCCAATATTTACAGCATCAATGGCGACGGCCGCCAAACTGTGGAAAGAACCAAGATGCCCTTCAATGGACGAATGGAGAATGAAGATGTGGTCCATATACACTATGGAGTATTATGCCTCCATCAGAAAGGATGATACCCAACTTCTGTAGCAACATGGGTGGGACTGGAAGAGATTATGCTGAGTGAAATAAGTCAAGCAGAGAGAGCCAATTATCATATGGTTTCACTTATTTGTGGAGCATAACAAATAAAATGGAGAACATAGGGAGGTGGAGAGGAAAAGGGAGTTGAGGGAAGTTGGAAGGGGAGGTGAACCATGAGAGACTATGGACTCTGAAAAACAATTGAGGATTTTGAAGGGGTGGGGGGTAGGAGGTTGGGGGAGCCAGGTGGTGAGTATTAAGGAGGGCACGTATTGCATGGAGCATTGGGTGTGTTGCAAAAACAGTGAATTCTGTTACGCTGAAAAGAAATTAAAAAAAAAAAAAGGAAAAAAATGATCTTACCAGGATTCTATGCATCTTAATGTTTGTTTGCTGACAGCTTCTCCTAAAATACCATTTGCTTTCATGCTTATTTAATATTTTAGTGTAGCTATATTAATGAGGTTAATTGTTTCAAAGAAAGCCCCGAGAAAAATCCAGAGGTGCTCGGCAATAAAACAGAATCTTGATTATCAAAAAAAAAAAAAAATGTTAAGACATTAAATTTTATGTGATGTGTATTTTACCACAATACAAAATTGTGACATAAGTTACCAGACATTCAGACATTCACATAATCTCTCCAACTTCCTCCCACCATACCTCCCCCAATAACAACTTAGATATTTTCAGAAATGTGAGGAAGACTTCTGAATTTCTTTCATTAAATGAAATTTGTGTTGAACCATTTAACATATTGAAGAAAAAGGGATTGCAATAATCTGGGTAAATAGCATCTACATTATCACATACTATAAAATGAGATTCTGTAATCAATATCTATGTCTTATGGGGTAGTTGACTTTGAATTGGTGTTGGTGGAGGTCATCAAAAAGATATGACAGCCAGTTAACCCATCAGTTCAACCCCAGCAATCAGAGCTCCCTACCTCCTTCCCCATCCTTGGAAGGGACATTCTTCTTGGCTTCCTCACCCCCAAGGTGAGGACACAACCTTGAGACAGTGATGTGGTGTTGAGATAATCTGTCAGTATACATGACAGAACTCAGTTAAAGCCTTCTTCTAAACTTGTAAGATTTGGTGGGCAGGTGCAGAGACCTACTTCTCTAGCAGCTGCCCACAGCAACTCTTCTATGTTAATTCCCTTGCTCATCAAAACTGTCACCTACCACTATGGAATGGTCTGCCTCTTTCTTCAGTCTCTCCATGCTCTCCACATACAGTGATTGGTTTCAGGTTATATCTGGGAAGCTTGCAAACCAACAACTGGTTTCGCACACACCAAAGGTGAAGAAGAACATCCTAGGTTGAGTAGATCAATGTGATCAAAGACAATTATCTAAAAAAATTTTTAAAAATCCTAGGCTGGTGACACAAAACATACGAGAATTTTTACATTGTATTATAGTAACCTCTTCAATTTCCTCCATTTAATATATAATGCAATGTTCTGTTATTAATACCATACATGAAAGAGAGTGTTGTCTATATAGTACTCAACTTATATGAGACAGATCAGTAGTCAAGAGATTAGATCTTGTATGGAAAAAAGTCATTACTACTTTGCAGGAAAATGAAAAATTCTCTATTCTGTTGAGGAGAGCAATGGTTCTCTTGGCATTTTCAATAAAACTGCATAAAGTTGTAATAAGATAAGAAGCTGGTTTGTAACGTATTCAAGAAGATACTTGTTTTTTTGTATGGAGACGTTCTATTTTCGTGAAAAGCTGTGAGGAAACCAAGAACTGTTGGTCATTTTATGGATATACTACCACCTGACAGTACCTACCTTCTAAAAGTTTCAATAACCTTAACAAGTATTATACAATATTACATATATTTTACTAGAAATGAAATGAGGGATGAAATGTCTGACCCCATGTCATTAAACAAGTCAACTGTAACGATAAAAACTAGACATCTTGTCATCTACACCTTAGCTATTTTTGGTTTGCTCTATTATTCCTCAAATGCATCAAATTTCAATAAGAACAGCAAAGTGCAACATAGGGTGAACAGAAAAATCCCTGTTGTTGACAATCACTGCTTCCTTTCGAAGCCACTATAACTATCAACACTTCTTTGCTGATGTATTTTTTGGTATCACCCAAACTACAATCAGCCTACAAAGTTTTCTACCAACTTATGAAACTGAATCTAGACTTGGGAACTGGAGGTCACAAGTTCTTCTAGGATCCCAAAGTATGAATTACTACCAATGGAGGTTTTGAGAACAAGGAAGTGTGAGGAATATACTCCTGGGTAAATAAATAATGGCTCAGCCAAGATGCAAGATGCCTCCCTGACAACTGTATAGCTCCTTTAATCCTTCTGCCTTGACCCAGCCAAAAAAAAGACTGATTTCTTTTGGTAAATAAGTTATTTACGTATGCCACAGAGTTGATATCATGAGGACCAAATGAGTAAAGCTATGTGAAGATTGCTTTGAAATGCATGTAATGTTTTTCAAATACATGCTTTGTCTTCCTTGTCTACCATCACTATTATGATCATCATTATATTATTACTGAGAGAAGAAAGAGAGGCTATTTTAACCACTGGTGAGGAAAAGAACTCTAAGCTGCATTCCATGCTAAATAGTTCCAAGCTGCTGGGATAGTATTTGAATGAATCAATGAATGAATAAATAAATAAATACTTCCATCATTAAAAATAAATTTTAAAATGTTTTATAAAGAAAATGCATTTATCAAATTAGGAAATTCATCATACACCTAAAAATAAAAATAATAAACTCCCTTAGTCCTTCCATCTAATGATAAATACTACTAACACTTAATATTTTTCCTGTAGGAATTTTAATGCCTTAGTTTGATTTTTGCTTTATATTATGCTTATCATGGTATCCATAAAATGCTGTATTTTTCCTTCCTTCTCTTCATTTATCAACAAAAGTATTTTTGTTATTTATAATAATAACAAAAGAATTTTTAGTTACTTATAATAATAACTTAATGGTAGACTTCATTTATAATATCTATAAGGGATTGTCTTAACTTTTATAGTTGAGACTCATGATCATCCTGAAATTTATTATAAAGAAACTGGATGTAATTAACACATTCACTTCAAGCGCATTCTAGATTACTACTTTTGTCATTGAATCTGATAGTATTTTCATGATTGAAGTCCCAACACACTTTACTATACACTGAAGTTTCATTTTATATAAAAATACTTCAAAATATAAACATTTATATGAACTGCTTATCATTTATGACTACTTTCTTTGTAGGATAATAATTATTGTGCATATTTTTACCATGTATATAATTTACTTTTCATAATTTTTGACTCTAACAATATACTAAATTCATTAATATTCAGTGAGTATTGCTATTAATATAGCAGGATTGACTTTTCAGAACTTTAAAATAATTAGAATAAGGCTTGCCAAGAAACTTTTGGAACAATCTGAGTTTGAGAGGTACAACAATTAATGTTGTATGTCTTATCAATTCCTTACAAGGAAGACTCTGAATTCTGATAAATACAATCATAATAAGGTAAAACACCCAGTGGGTGAATTAATTTTAAATACTGATGATGAGGTATTCTTGCATCTAATCATTTATTTCTCAAATAGAAAAACCCGGTCTCTCTCATTATAGGTTAAAATGTGTGATGAAAAACAATTCCTTCTTATCACAGTAACAAAATGTTTTATTTTCACAAGCCAAACTACAGCTTGACCTAATGTTTCCAAAACAAAAGACAAAACAATAACAACACCTTTTATATCAGGCAATTACAGTGAGATTGGAGTTTTACCCTTGTAAGTATACAAACACATCATGAAAGCAATGGTTTAATTTTTGTTGTTAACGGTTCTTTAGATTCAGCAAAAGAAAGTACATTTCTGTACT